>NC_137183.1:16898216-21698216 GCF_951804945.1 Podarcis cretensis
GAAAAACTGAAAGGGCAACATGAAGGCCATGTTGTTGACAACGTTCTCAAAGTGGTGGATGTTGACCGGGTTCATTTTGTCCAAGGAAGCCGGGAGGCTTGCACTCCTCTGACTACAGCTTTCGATGAATGCCCTAATATCCATATTGGCTGCGGTTGTGGGGATGACGATGGACTGCCCTTCTTTCTCCTGAATCGCCATTAACTCCACAATGGACTTGGTCTCGCCAAAGCGCAGAAATTGCTGCAAAGTAGCCAGTTCTTCTTCACTGGTCATGATACTCCAGTGGTCCAGGACCTTTCCTGCAGCATCCTTAAAAAGACAACAGACAACACTGTATGTAAAAGAGGAACACACCAACATCAAATTCATATGGACGCTTCAGTGCAGGGGCAGCTAACATAGATATTGTTGGACTGTAACTCTCATAATCCTTGACCATTGGTCATACTGGCTGGAGCTGATGTGTGCTAAAGTTGCTACTCTGCATGGCCTTCTCCACCTCCCAGTAAAAAAGGAGACAAGACAGACATGCTCCACTCACCCACTCCTTCTGATGTCCTGTCACTCGTCCCACGCACTCACTTGCAGTGCAACACACCTGGGATCCTGCTTGCCAGAACAGGTGTAAGATGCTCCATGCACCATGATAACCACAGAGGGAGCAGGCTAGGGGAACTGTGTTTGCCTTGTCCCTTGCTTCAATGGGAGTTTGGAAGGGCTATATTTGGGGTAAGGATGGCAATAATAATAATAATACAGTCATACCTCGAGTTGAAGTAGCTTCAGGTTAAGCATTTTCGGGTTGCGCTCCGCAGCGACCCGGAAGTAACAGAGCGTGTTACTTCCAGGTTTTGCCACTCGCGCATGCGCAGACGCTAAAAATGACGTCATGTGCATGCGCGGAAGCGGCAAATTGCGACCCGTGCATGCGCAGACGCGGGTTGCGTTCACTTCAGGATGAGAACGGGGCTCCGGAATGGATTCCGTTCGCATCCAGAGGTACCACTGTAATAATAATAATAATAATAATAATAATAATAATTTATTTATTTATACCCCGCCCATCTGGCTGGGTATAAATAAAACATTAAACATTAAAAACGTCCCTAAACAGGGCTGCCTTCAGATGTCTTCTAAAAGTCAGATAGTTGTTTATTTCCTTGACATCTGATGGGAGGGCATTCCACAGGGCGGGCACCACTACCGAGAAGGCCCTCTGCCTGGTTCCCTGTAACCTCACTTTTCGCAGGGAGGGAACTGCCAGAAGGCCCTTGGCACTGGACCTCAGTGTCCGGGCTGAATGATGGGGGTGGATACACTCCTTCAGGCATACTGGGCCGAGGCCATTTAGGGCTTTAAAGGTCAGCACCAACACCTTGAATTGTGCTCGGAAATGTGCTGGGAGCCAATGTAGGTCTTTCAGGACTGGTGTTATATGGTCTTGGCAGCCGCTCCCAGTCACCAGTCTAGCTGCTGCATTCTGGGTTAGTTGTAGTTTCCAGGTCACCTTCAAAGGTAGCCTCGGTGGCATTGCTGATTTATACTGTCTTTTTTTTTTTTTGGTAGGGGGCAGCTCAGACTAAATAGACACAAGGCGAGGGTTGTGTCTTAGGGTTAGCATTAGGCTCATCTAGTTTAGTATTGTCCACAGTGACTGACAATGACCCTACAGGGTTTCAGGCAGGGGTCTATCCCACTCCTACATGGAGATACCCGGAAATGAACCTGAATCCGAGACCACCTGTGTGCAAAGTAGATGCTCTAACACTGAGTTATAGCCCTTCCTATAAAGTGACCAAGTGATGGCCAGAGTTGGAAGTGCAGGGTGGGGAGGCTGAGCAGGTCAGGATCCTGCTCAGGAATCTACAGCTGCCCATCACTATTCCAGGCAGTTTTCTGAGAGGTTAGTCTTCTTTGTCTAGCCAAATCCACACAATTGACTAAGGCTGAGGCCAGCTTGTTTGGGCAATTCTGTGATATATATTATTCTTGGATTTCAATCACCCCAACATTCGTTCTTTCTAACACAGCACCGATGATTAGAAAGTATTTTGCAATCTCCCCAGAAAAAAATTAAGACGTGTACCGGCGAAACAACATGTACGAATGGAGAGAGAGATGGAGCAATCAGAAGAAGATTTAGCTCCACATTTTAGTCAAGTATTCTTCTACTGCAAGTTTAATAATCTTCCAAGCTACTAAGATCAGAGAACAAATGAACCTGCATCGATCCTTCGCCAGTGTTTACAGAGCACAGCTGTAATTACACTAGAGTGTTGCAAGTTCTTTCAAACTCCAGCCATACCTAACTTTTCCCAATATCTGTAATAAATATTTTATCACAGAACATGTATTTGATGGCCTACTGAGGGTTTTCACTGGGCACACAAGACTTCTCTAAGATGATGAAGAATGTATCATCATCAATTTTTCATGCAAAAAAGGTTCAAGGTAATTGAGCCCATATTTTTTAATCCTAACACTAAAAAGCAAAATTATCAAGTGCCATGAAATATTTATTCGTGCCATAACATAAATCATAATGCTACTTTACATTGAAACAAGAATGCCAACAGAGGAGCAGCATTTGTGTAAACATAAGGAGCTAACTTCTGCCCCGGTGTAATGGTACTGATGATGCTGGAAAAGTTCAAAATGGCACAACTGAAATGGATAAATTGATGCTGAATGTTTGCGTTCTAAGGGTGCTAGTGCAGCTTCAAGTTCTGATGCAACTGGGTGAGCTGCTGGGATGCCAACGGAACGTTCACAAACATTCAAACTTCTCAGGAAACAAAGCTTGCAGAAAGCTTTTCTTAAAATTTATTTGTACTTCTCCAGATGTTGGGGTGCCCACAAACACGCAGACCACTGGTTTCTCGGCCTCATTTCGGCCCCGATTCTCTTGTCAGCCTCCTAGCGGGAGTGAGGACCTAGAGATGTACCTGTAAGACATATCCACGTATGTAGTCTTGAAGTGTCCAGTCCAGAGCATGGAGGATATGAATGACTTCTTCTTGCTTCAGGACACTGAAAAGCCGATCTAAGAGAATTTTGAGACGGACAGGAACTGCCTGAGTTCCATACAGCATGAGGCTGCTTATATCAAATACAACATTAGACTGGACTATTTCCACTTGGCTTGTTGGGTATAGGTTAGGGATCCTTAGCTTACTTAAGGCTGAAAAGAAAAGGAAAACAAAAGGCGAGTGACTACTTATGCATAAATGGGTATGAAACAATTAGACAAAAAGAACACTATTGGGGTACAGTGGTACCTCGGGTTAAGTACTTAATTCATTCCGGAGGTCCGTTCTTAACCTGAAACTGCTCTTAACCTGAAGCACCACTTTAGCTAATGGGGCCTCCTGCTGCTGCCGCGCCGCCGGAGCACGATTTCTGTTCTCATCCTGAAGCAAAGTTCTTAACCTGAAGCACTATTTCTGGGTTAGCAGAGTCTGTAACCTGAAGCGTATGTAACCTGAAGCGCATGTAACCCGCGGTACCACTGTACTAGGGGTTTGAACTTGGAACCTATGTAATGCAAAGCGGGAACCCTTATCACCACCCTCCCCTCCCAGCTACATTCAATGTCTGTGAGAGACGTGAATACAGCTCTAGTTCTGGTTTCACAGCATCATCTGCCAGAACAGTATTTTCCAATTACAGTGGTGCCTCGCAAGACGAAAAGAATCCGTTCCGCGTTTCTCTTCGTCTAGTGGTTTTTTCGTCTTGCGAAGCAAGCCCATTGACGGCTTAGCGGATTAGCGCTATTAGCGGTTTAGCGGCTTTTAGCGGCTTATCAGCTTAGCGGATAAGCGGATAAGCGGCTTAGAAAAAGGGGGGGGGAGAAAAAAAAGTCGGAAAAACTCGCAAGACATTTCGTCTTGCGAAGCAAGCCCATAGGGAAATTCGTTTTGCGAAGCGCCTCCAAAACGGAAAACCCTTTCATCTAGTGGGTTTTTCGTCTTGCGAGGCATTCGTCTTGCGGGGCACCACTGTATTTAAGCTTGGGGAGGGGTTTGGTGCAAATTTCTGGTTTGGCACGTGATCCCTTTGCTAGGTTGGCTAGGCTAGGGATCGCCCCGTTTTTCCACCTGGAAGGCACCATGTTGACTGTAATAATCATCACCTTATTTTTACCCTGCCCATTCGACTGGGTTGCCCCAGCCACTCTGGGGCAACACATACAAAAAACATACTAAAATATTAAACATCAAAAACTGCCCTATTCAGAGCTGCCTTCAGGTGTCTTCTAAAGGTTGCTTATCTCCTTGACATATGATGGGAGGGCATTCCAAAGGGTGGGTGCCAATACCAAGAAGGCCCTCTGCCTGGTTCCCTTTAAACTGTCCCCAGTTTAGCCTAAATTGTGTTCTGAACATTCAGAATTATGTAATCCTTTTGTAAAGCAAATTGCTATCAGTTACGTAGCAATTCATACTAGTTATGAATTGCACCAAAGAAGTGCTTTGCTATCCCAAAGCTGAGCTGAATGACTCTGTAGACAATTATTATAAGCAATTTCTGAGTTTTGTTGTTAGTGACTTTGCAATGTCTCCCTTAATAAACTGAAAACTGTACTTAAGACAGCTGGTGGCTACTTGGCAAGGCGTGCATTTT
Organism: Podarcis cretensis; assembly: GCF_951804945.1. Classification (NCBI taxonomy): domain Eukaryota; kingdom Metazoa; phylum Chordata; class Lepidosauria; order Squamata; family Lacertidae; genus Podarcis; species Podarcis cretensis. The sequence goes on from NC_137183.1 coordinate 16,902,843, forward strand.
TTATTTTCTTTTAAAATTCTTTGAGGTTTATTACCATGTGCTACCCATCCATGCCGACACTGGTCACATTGTCGCTGGTTTATTTTCCCAGGTTTGAAGCACTGGCAGCTGCAGCTTACCAGAGTGCAACGGATGGCCTGAAAGAGCAGAAGCAGATTAAAAAGTTAAGGGGTGAGTAACATGTGCAACATGCTGGAGAGAGGAAAGGGGAAGGGGAATGGAACAAGCATAGGAAAATATGCAAAAAATGAAGAATTATGAATATGGATAGATCAGGCTGCCATAAGTCAATAATTTCCTGGACATAGCTGGGATTCGTTCGTGAAAAATAGTGTCTGGGTAGAATTTTCAAAAGCTGATTTAAATTTCTGTGAAGTGGGGTTTTTTTTTTTTTGGCCAAAATTCCTAAAAAAGAGTTCCAAAACATCATTGGGGGGGGGGGGAGAGAGGGAGATTTTTTTTTGGGGGGGGAAGCTGAACAACCCCCAAAAAGCTTAACAGCTTTTGTGTCTGGATTTTCACTTGTTGAAATATAGCAAGCCTAAGAGAACGCAATAAGGGAGGCGGGTGGCGCTGTGGGTTAAACCACAGAGCCTAGGACTTGCCAATCAGAAGGTCGGCGGTTCGAATCCCCGTGACGGGGTGAGCTCCCGTTGCTCGGTCCCTGCTCCTGCCAACCTAGCAGTTCGAAAGCACGTCAAAGTGCAAGTAGATAAATAGGTACCACTCTGGCGGGAAGGTAAACGGCGTTTCCGTGCGCTGCTCTGGTTTGCCAGAAGCGGCTTAGTCATGCTGGTCACATGACCCAGAAGCTGTATGCCGGCTCCCTCGGCCAATAAAGTGAGATGAGCGCCGCAACCCCAGAGTCGTCCATGACTGCACCTAATGGTCAGGGGTCCCTTTACCTTTACCTTTAATAGAATGCAATAGTCACAATGTGGGTCAACCTGTTTATGGACTGTACTACTTCAGACTAGGGATGGTTTCTCAAAGTTTGTCATTTTTCCAGTGTCAGGTTCAGTGCTTCACATTTTCCCATTAGTTTGAGGGTGCCTCTTTTTCTTTTTTTAAAGTTCTCATGAAAATGTACCAGCATTTTAGTGCGAATTTTCCTAATATACACATGTTTGTGTGCGATTTTGCCAGGTACACACCTTTTTGCATTTCTCTGTGCTATTTTTTAAAACAATATATGGATTTTCATGCACACTCTTCCCCCAGCACATGCATTTCTGTACACAACAAATGGCTGCAAAATTCAGAAATGTGCAAATTTCAACAGATTGCTGTGTTCCGGTTGGAATATTGTTCCGGAAAGCATGAATTTGGTGGGGTTGCTTTTAAATGTGAACTGAACTAAATTTCTCCCCTGCAGGTTATTCCATGTTTTCATATATATAAAAAAATCTTTTCCCACAGAAAGCTAGCACATCAGAGAGAACCATTCTCCTAGCTCAGCCTTCTCTGTCTAATATTTATGGTCAAATGACAAATTATGCTAAATGTGTTTCTTTCCACCTCTCTCTCTTTAACTAAAAGCAGCCACAGGGTTGGGGAGGGTGACCTAGATCAGCACAGCAGCACAAGGGGCGGGGGCAGGTTTTCCTATGCATCCACTTCCTGCTGAAAGATCCCATAAAGCTGCCATTTCACCCCCAGCTTTGGGGGAGCATTTTCAAAAGAGAAACACCCTGTGCTAGCGTCTTTGATCTGAATCTGTTCCTCCTTGCAGCTGCTGTTAGGTTGCTGTTTTTTAAAAAGAGAGAGAGAGAGAGAGAGGAAGGAGAACCCCAGTCACAAAATTCAAAGATATGTTTAGCATCACATGTAGTTTGACCCACATTTCCTACATGCCAACAAATAAATGGGACTTTAAAAATGCTTCACCTTAGATTGTAGCCAACCATAAGAAAGCAAAGGGCAAGATTTCCCCCCAAACCATGTATTTAAATGCTTCTAACTATGAAACTATAGATACCAATTGCAACCCAGGTCATTTAAAAGATGTGTTATGTAGGGCTATCTTTTAAAATCTAAACAAAAAACGAAACAAAAAAATCCTTCCAGTAGCACCTTAGAGACCAACTAAGTTTGTTATGAGCTTTCGTGTGCACGCACACTTCTTCAGATACACTGAAAGAGAAGTCACCAGACCCTTATATATAGTGAGAGGGTGGGGAGGGGTATTACTCAGAAGGGTGGTGGGAATGGGTGATTGGCTGATAGGTGTGGTAAATCTGTTGACGTCTGTTAACAACTGCAGTTGGTCTTACAGGAAAAAGCAAGGGGTGAGATGGCTAAAAGTAGCTTTATCATGTATAATGAGATCAGAATCCAATGTCTCTATTCAGACCAGGTCTCTCCATGGTTTTAAGTTTGGTAATATGTTGCAATTCAGCAACTTCTCGTTCCAGTCTATTTCTGAAATTCTTTTGTAATAAGACAGCTACTTTGAGATCTTGTATAGAATGCCCTGGGAGACTGAAGTGTTCTACTGGTTTCTCTGTCTTGTGATTCCTGATGTCAGATTTATGTCCATTTATCCTTTGGCGTAGGGTTTGGTAGGTGTAGGGTTTGTTTTAAAATCTAGTTCTTCTTCCTGTAGTTCCAGGGGTGGGAATCTGTGGCCCTCCAGATAGATGTTGCTAAATTCCAGCTGCCATCATCTCTGACCTGGGATGCTGACTGGGGCTGATGGAACTCCAGAAATATCTGAAAGACTGTGAGTTCCCCAACCCTGGTAGGGCATGTCATTTTAGGGGGTGAAACTTAATTTTTGCTTTCCCCCCAGTTATGGGTGTGAGGAATTAAAATCTGCTATTATTATTGTCATCAGATAACATATAAAATTATTATTATTATTATTATTATTATTATTATTATTATTAGCTTGGTAAGTCTATGTTTGGTGAAGAAGCACATAAACAGCTTTCAGAAAACCAAAGAATTTTAATGTTACCTTCTGAAAATGTTGGGTAATGATGACGTTGATGATGATTAAATAATCTGCAAGTACTTGGCAATCATTTTTAAATATTTACATGCAACTGTACACACATTTTACTTACCAAGCAAAACTATATTATTTTAGCTAGAATATCTTTGGAATTCCCAGGTCATGCTGCAACTTTTTAGCAACCCTCATTTGGGGAATTTGAAAGCTGAAGAACTCATCACGCCCTACTGCACTAGCTCATTTTGCAAGGACTGAAACTTAAGCAAAGAAATTTAAGTCAACCAGACATATGAGTTTTAACTGCGTAAGTTTGCATGAGTAAAAAAGAGTATCTGCAAAGGGGGGAGGGGAAATCTTTAGATGATGTCACTACAGGCATCATTCTGCAAGTAGTGCACTGTGTCATATTTCATAGAAACTTCGTCAGGCAAGGCCTCCTTCCACCTGCCTTGCCTCACCCTCTAGTCTCTGCTTCTTAATTTATATTGTATTATTTTATGTACTGTGGCTTGCCGTTGTTTTATTGACTATAGTTTAGAAATTATTTATTGTAACTGTTGAGTGGATTTATTTTTAACTTTTATATGTTGACATTATTATTTTATACTGTTCTAATGATTGTTGAATGTTACTTTTTTGGTGTAGGTTGCTTATTTTAAAGTTTTGCTTTATTACCACATTTTTGTACAGTGGTGCCCCAAAGGACGAATGCCTCGCAAGACGGAAAACTCACTAGACGAAAGAGTTTTCCGTTTTGGAGGGGCTTCGCAAAACGAATTTCCTATGGGCTTGCTTTGCAAGACGAAAATGTCTTGCGAGTTCCTGCGGGTTTTTCCCCCTCCCCCCTTTTCTAAGCCGCTAAGCCACTTATCCGCTTATCCGCTAAGCCGATAAAAGCCGCTAAGCCGCTAATAGCGCTAATCCACTAAGCCGTCAATGGGCTTGCTTCGCAAGACGAAAAAACCGCTAGACGAAGAGACTTGCGGAACGGATTCTTTTCGTCTTGCGAGACACCACTGTATTGCATTAGATTGTTATAAGGTGTACATTTTTTGTTTCTTCAGCTTGTAAACCACCTTAAGTATTGTAAGATAGAAAGACGGTATACAAATTATAAATGATGATGATAGTAAGTCGCAGGTGAGCTTGGCATCTACAGTGAGTAATCGCTGATAGGAATGTTATGATTCCAAATAAGTTACATTCCCATTCCCAGACACTCACTCATTCTCACACGGACAAATACAGCCCATGCTGGTTAGGGGGAAAAGTGTTTCCTGAGGGCCAGAGAAAGGGCCATATTTGACCCCACCTCTGAAAGAAGCCTTCATGCACATTTTTTCTTCCCACTGCTATTTTTCAAAAGAAAAAAGGGCCAGAATTCACCATCAACACTTCCTGTCTTTGTCTTAGAATGGCAATGGTGCTCACATGAGAGGTGCCAGAACTGGGTTCTGGCGAGTTCTGACGAGAAAAAAAAAAGCCTTTCCCATCCCCCATCCCGAGTAGTAAAAAGGCACTCAGTGTGGTAATTAAGAGTAAAACAGAGAGAAAATGGGGGGGGGGGGATATTGGGACAGGGGAGGAATGATCATTTGCAGAAAGCAACTAAATTCCTTTGCGTTTAAAAGCAATCTCCGTGACTGATACCTCCACTGCCTGTTTGTGGCAGCCCCCTGTACCTTGTGTACAGTTGCACAGAAAAAGGAATTCAAGCAAGCGTAGTAGTAGTAGTAGTAGTAATAATAATAATTTATTATTTATATCCCGCCCATCTGGCTGGGCCTCCCCAGCCATTCTGGGCAGCTCCCAACAGAATACCAAAAACACGATCAGATGATGGGGTACACTATCGAAGGAAATGTAACCCTCTTAGAAATTAATTGATAGCTTTCCTATTGATACAAGTACCGGTCCTTTAAGGAAGCAGGAGCTTCCATCTTCAACATCATCAACGACAACCTTTGGTTACTCTAGAGAAAGGAGAGCATTGGACAGTATATATAAAAGTATACAGTGGTGCCCCGCAAGACGAACGCCTTGCAAGACGGAAAACCCGCTAGACGAAAGGGTTTTCCGTTTTGGAGGCGCTTCGCAAAACAAATTTCCCTATGGGCTTGCTTTGCAAGACGAAAATGTCTTGCGAGTTCCTGCGGGGTTTTTTCCCCTTTCCCCCCCTTTTCCTAAGCCCTAAGCCGCTTATCAGCTGATCCGCTGATAAGCCGCTTATCAGCTGATCCGCTAAAAGCCGCTAAACCGCTAATAGCGCTAATCCGCTAAGCTGTCAATGGGCTTGCTTCGCAAGACAAAAAAACCGCTATACAAAGAGCCTCACGGAACAGATTAATTTCGTCTTGTGAGGCACCACTGTATTATTATTATTATTATTATTATTATTATTATTATTATTTTGCCATTTATCCGAAGATCCCAAGGCGGTTTGCAACAGAAAAATAGGGAATGAGAATACAAAATAAAACAAAAACAAACCAATAACCCTCTTCCCACAAACACATTTGAAAAGCCATAGGCCTGGTTATAGAGAAACATTTTTGTCTGGTGCCTAAAGATATATAAGAAAGGTGGTAGACCAGCCTCCCTGAGGGGAGTATTTCACAAATCGGGAGCCACTGCAGAAAAGGCCCATTCTTATGTTGCCAGCTGCCAAAGACACATGAAGAAGGTTCTCAGGTGATGAGTGTAAGATCTGGGTTGGTTCATATAAAAAATAAAAATAGAGTCCAGGTTACAGCAATAGTATTAAAGGGGAATCTCAAAAAAGTTTAAAGGCTATGGATGGAGGAACACTTTGTAGGAGTGGTTCGTTTAAAAAACGTTAAGTAAATCAGTAAGCGAACATTACAAAAACTAAGAAATGTACCTGAGAAAAAGCAATCAGTTTCCTGTGAATTTACAACACATGCATCACAACACACACTGAGAACTGAGCTGTGAGAGTCACTTTGCTTTAGATAGCCGTTTAGCCCAGCAGTTGGCATACTTCTGATAGAGCCGCAGAAAGTCATAAATTTTCTTTATAAGGTTCATCTAAGTGGGATGGGGGGATGGGGAGAAAGTATGTTGTGTTGAGCCAAGGCCTCGTTGACTTCACGAGATGTCAACTATAACTGGAGTTCAATTATATTACCTCATTACACTCCTTCAAGATGCTGTACTTTCCATAGACAGCGGTGTGTTCATCAGCCCCAGAAGATCAGAGTTAGATCAGCATTCCATAAATAAAGAGAGTCCGCAAAGAGGTGTCCCAGCAAAAATTGTAAGGGGGATGGTTTTCGAAGGCAGTTGTCCAAACAGATACATCAAGATGCAATCTAATATTCTTTCAGATAACCTTCACTTATTACATGGGCTTTTACTTTCTTTCTCCATTCATCAAATTTCATCACTTCCTCGCACTTTTTGTTTGATTTGTTAGGCAGTATCCCTGTCTGCTGCCCTGTCTGCTTACAGGCACGAACCTCTATATAAGATTGCAAGAATGCTAAATACAACAAGGTATCCATTTGCTAGATCCTGGGCCAGATTACTGAATATTCAGCTGATGTTGTAGGATAGTTGTGTGGCTAAAGACTTCAGTGCCTAAGTAAGAAACCCCTGTTTACTAACCATTCCCTCCTTGCTTTTTATAGTGTCTGGATCCTGTGCATTTGTTGATTCATCTCTTATTTGCTGTCATATTATATTCACTTTTGACCAGGGTGGATTTGATTTAAATCACGATTTAAATCACTAGTCAGTAAGACTCGATTTAAATAGGTTTTTTGTTTTTTTTTACAAAAAGACTCAATCTTGCTGGTATAATCTTAATATTGACAACCAGATGAAGGTTTCATTTTTGGAGTAATAAATTTTCAGAGTAGTTTTTACAGTTCTATCAAAAATTACTGATTTGGTTATACCATTAGAAATACATAGAGAGATAATTATGAAATTATTGTGAAGTTTAAGAAGTTAACTGTTTATATTTGGACAACTTTTCTGCTGTACTTTATCGGAAGGAGAAAAATAATCATTTCCTTAATAACAATTTAAACAATTTATTTAACTAAAACAATAGCATTATAGCATATGTATCCATGTTTGTTAACTGATGTGGTTATTTTTTTTTTTAAAAAAAACCCTCACAACTTAGACTGAGTTTTAGCACGCATGAAAAACTTAAAACAAATCCTTATTTCCCAATGAATAGCCTTTGGACGATAATGTAACTTAAACAGAAAACTATCCTTAGAAAGATTTTTCCTCCAAAAGCATTTTATTTTAAAAATCCAATTTAAATAAAAAAAATCTGATTTAAATAAAAAAAAAAACCCCGAATTATATTTTTTTTTTTAAAAAAATCATAGATTTTTATCCACCCTACTTTTGACTGGAAGCCCGTTTGACGACCACTGAGTGGCATACGCATGCTACAACAGCAACAACAATAAATTCTTTTGGGAGTCTGCCTCTGGAAACCTTCAAAACCCCCTTTTAAAAAGCAGCAGCACTTACCAGACTGGTATGAATGGTGGCAATGGCAGCTGTCAGTCTTCCTCATCGCTGGAGGATGATGTGGAAACAATGACAAGGCAGGCTTGGCTGTGATTCAGAGGTGCACCAGTACCCAGAACTGCTAGCCATTTCCCCCACTCATTTTCAGCCATTTTTTCAGTTTCCCCACTCTCTTTTTTGGGGGCTGTTTTTGCCCTCTATGCCTTTTTGCAGATTAAACTGATGTATTTAATTCTGCCCCCCTCACCTCGCATTTACACAGTCGTGCATGAGTTGAACACATGGCAAGTGGGGAGATGTCTGTATTCCACTCCTTTCCCCCTCTTTTCTTGACCCTCCCACCCCAAACCCTCAGTATCTTGCCACTGAGCACGCTCAGTTCTCATTGGCCTCCCCCCCCACCTTTAAGGGGAGGGGGCTCCCATTTCCTTCCCCTACTTCTGCAAATATTGGGAATCCCTCCAGCAGGTCGATATTTCCATTTTGTTTCCTTAATGGGGGCATTTTGCTGCATAACTTTACTGCGGAGTCGACCATCAGTATATACGATGCAATTTAAAGACATAATGGCTGTGTGTCCCACCTCATAGAAAGCATTCCTCCATTTGAAGGACTGTCCCGTCTGTCCAATTTAAACATAAATAACCCTAAGGAGGGAGAGTGAGGGCACTGAAACTGCCTACCAACAGGAGTAGCTCCATCTGCTCCATCTGCACCACACATTTAAAGCAGTATCATTCCACTTTAAACAGTCATGGCTTCCCCTCATAATCCTGGGTTCTGTGGTTTGTCAAAGATGCTGAGGGTAGTTAAAAGACCCCTACTCCCTTCAAAGAGTGACATTTCCAAGAGTGGTTTAATATCAATCCTTCTTCCTAGGGAATTCTGGGAACTGACATAACTTGCCACAACAATTGATTATTTTCTTTGTTGCTAATATTAACTTATGGCCTTTTATGGATGCTTCTTCCAAATGCTCAAATACCACTGGATATACTAACTCAGTAACCCTTACAACAGCCCTGTGAGGTAGTCAAGAATGAGTACAGTGGAACCTTGGGTTGCGGACATAATTTGTGATGGAGGCACGTCCGCAACTCACAGCGTTCGCATCCTGAAGTGCCGCGTCTGTGCCGGCGCAATTTGGCACTTCTGCACATGCACAAGTGGCAAAACCCGGAAGTAACCCTTTCTGGTACTTCCAGGTTTCCCACGGTCTTTTTCTAGAAAAATAGCACATTGGAGATGGGAGGCTTGAGGGACAAAGCATGCGCAATTGAAGCAACTGCATATTATTTCATTGTTCAGTCCTCCTTCCCTTTTGTTTTCCCTGTTTGTTTCCCCTGCGTATGTCTTTAGATTGTAAGCAAATTAGGGCATGGACCTGTCCTTTTGTAATCTTTAAAGTGCCACCATGCTCACTGGTGGCGCTATATAAATTAGGAAATTAGTAAGTTATAATGCCATCGGAAAAGTTTCTACCAAAGCTAAGGTTTGAATCAAAGGCTTCTTGGTTCACACCTCTACCTTTGGGATGACAGTACAAATGAAAGCAGATACTTCTATACAGGCAAACGTCACTGTAAGTTTTGTTCTGGCCCGCTTAATTTAAACAGAGACAGCTTTGTAGTCGGCATTCAGGGTGGCGATAAAGAGGTAGATCAGTCCCAGAGCAAAACTCGACCAACAGGACAGCTGGCAGATTTGTGAGTCTCGCAATGGAAAGCAGACCGTTATCAGAACTCATCTGTCTCTGGATTAAGGTAGAAATTCTTTCCCAAGTGCAGTTTAGGTCATTAGAACATCTAAATGCCAAATTCTCTACTCTGTGTACATGATGGGAACGAGAGAGTGATTTATAGCTTCTGCTAATAGACTGGCGAGCTTGGTACCAGCCGGCCTGTAAACAAGAGAGGGTGTTTTTCCTTTCCTTCCAGGAATCTAATTTCTTGGGTGCCATTATCCATTCAAAATATTTCCTCTGGCTGCTCTAAAATCTTCTTCCCTCCCCGAAATCCTATTTCTTCTCACACCCTCTGTTTTAGAAAAATGTACCACCTCACTTGACACCCTTTTACGATGACAAAATTTCCCATTTTTCTTCATCCCCCCACAGTGAGATCCGTACTGAACTGGGTCTGGATCAGATCTGAGCTCAGTCGTGCCCCTGGTCCCCTGAGATTAACCTTGGGAACTGCCTGCAAAACGTCAAGAATGGCGGTATAAAATTAAACGGGTCTGTTTATTAGGCAGTTGGCCTCTCTTAGCACATCTCGTGCATTTCCCTGTTGTTTACAACACATCCAGAAGGAGTCCTGAAGCAATTTACAAGAACTTGCAAGATTCAAAAGGTAGATAGATGACGTGCAGCAGAATTTCAGTTCCACTGAAAGATTTAGGACACAGTGATGATTGCCAGGGAAGGAGAGGGCAGGATTTGAAGTGAAGCATAACGGCCCATTAAAAGGCAACCCGGGAGCCTGCTTTTATAACTCAGATCCTCCAAGTGTCCCTACTTTCCATGGACAGTCCTGGATTTACAGAAGCCGTTCTGGTTTCTGATTTGATCTCGGAATGTCCTGCTTTTCCTTAGGACATCCCTATTTTCATTAGAGAAATGTTGGATGGTATGGAGTTTTCTGACCCCCAAGCCAAGGAGATAAGTAATCATACAACCTATAGAAGATATCTGAAGGCAGCCCTGTTTAGGGATTTTTTTAAAAAAATGTTTAATGTTTTATTATGTTTTCATATATGTTGGAAGTCACCCAGAATGGTTGGAGCAACCCAGTCAGATGTGTGGGGTAATCATCATCATCAGCATCATCATCATCATCAGTGGTTTTTTTAGGGGGGGGATGCAGGGGTACACATACCCCTAAACATTTTGTGAATCCGATGACAGCTTCATTTCCTTTCCAGGTGATTTTCTTGAGTCAAACTGAGAGTACCCCTAAAAATTTATATGTATATTTTTAGAAAAAAGCAACGATAATAATATTAAATAGGGCAGCTGTATTTTCATCAGAGAAATGTTGAGGGGCATGATAACTGGATTATTGTATTGTTGCAACCTGCCTTGGGAACTTATGGTGAAGGGTGGGTAAGATGTGGCATAATGTCATATGGTGGTAATTTCCTAACACTCTACACATGTACTCTGAAATATGCTTTTAAACTCAAGGTCTAGATTAGAAGATGAAGCCAGTATACATTTGCAAAATGTAGGATATAATAGGTAAAGGTAAAGGTACCCCTGCCCGTACGGGCCAGTCTTGACAGACTCTGGGGTTGTGCGCCCATCTCACTTAAGAGGCCAGGGGCCAGCGCTGTCCGGAGACACTTCCGGGTCACGTGGCCAGCATGACATCGCTGCTCTGGCCAGAGCCAGAGCCAGAGCCGCACACGGAAACGCCGTTTACCTTCCCGCTGGTAAGCGGTCCCTATTTATCTACTTGCAGCCGGAGGTGCTTTCGAACTGCTAGGTTGGCAGGCGCTGGGACCGAGCAGCGGGAGCGCACCCCGCCGCAGGGATTCGAACCGCCGACCTTTCGATCGGCAAGCCCTAGGCGCTGAGGCTTAAACCCACAGCGCCACCTGCGTCCCACTATATAATGCCAATATAATGCCCTGATCCAAATCTGTGTGTATGCTTTTCTGTATGCCAGGATTTCTCCGTTTTAAAATGAAAGGAAGGCAGATATTCACCACCATTGAAATGAATGGAGAAGTCCTGTTGAACATGGAAGATCCATGTGTTGTTAACTTACAGGTTAGTGAAAGTTACACCTTCAAAAGGTGGAGTAGAAGAAAAGAAGCATACAAATTTCTTTGGGGCTACTGTGTTTCTAAAGATAAACTTTAGAAATATATATTAAAGTTGACATATGGTTTGCCAATACTTTGCACATACTTTGTACATGTCAGCTCCCAAGTAAGACCCATTGAGTTTAATTATATTGAATTAGGCTTAAGTCTATTTATTGCTACTATTTAGGGCTATAGGAAGCTGCCTCATGCAGTCACCTCATTGGTCCATCTAGCTCAGTACATTCTAAGTCAGCCTTTGCTAACCTGGCCAGGTGCCCCAGAAGTTTGGGGCTCAGCCCCAGCCATCAGCAGGTTGATGAAGGCTGGGCCTAGTCTGACCAACAGCAGGTCTTAGGGGTTTCAGAAGTCATTCCCAGCCCATTCCCAGCCCCACAGTGTCTCTTTCTTGGAGATGTCAGGGGCAACAGAAAGGATCCAGCAGAAATGAAGTCAGTGCTCTCCCACTGAACTTCAGTCCTTCCCCAAAATTAAAATATGGAAAAAGAGAGCTCTCTCTGTTTAAATCAAGCGGGCCACTCTCATGCACATTATCTCAAGTGGACGCAGGAAGCTGCCATTTTGGCAGACCATTGCTCCATCCAGTATTGTCTACTCCAGGGGGGAAGCACTGTGATGCCCTCCAGATGCTGTTGAACTCCAATTCCCATTAGCCACAGCCAGTTTGGCAAACGATCAGGGATCATGGGACTTGTAGTTCAGGAACATCTGGAGGGCACCACACTGGCTATCTGGTCTACCCTGATTGGCTGTGGCTGGTTTCGGACAGAATGTCTTTCCTAGCCATGCCTGGCGATGCTAGAATGCAGATGTTCTGCCCTTGAGCGATGACCCTTCTCTGGGCTTCCCTGGAACCTTTGTGCCTCCAGATGTTGCTGAACTACAACTCCCACCCTCCCTGTCCATTGACCATGCTGGCTGGGGTTGATGGAAGTTGGAGCCCAACAACTTCTGAAGAATCACAGACTCACCTTCGCTCCTCTTTCTGAAGGGCTGTATGGTGCAAGTTGATTTCAAAAGTAAAGAACCTTAAGAAAAGAGAGTGACGTTGAAGGAGAATGGAAAGTTACTCATCAAAAGTCAGCGGCAGTCAGACTGCACATCATCCCTTGGTCACTGTGTTCTCTATTATGGTGAGATGTTTCGTATTTCTGTGTAAATCATAGTAACTGTTACTAAAGGTGCACCTATACTTAAAAATTAGCAAGTGCAAGTTGTATGCAAATCAGTGGCCTCTTTAGTCCTCTTTTTTGTGATCTGCAAGTAGTCATCCTGTAGCTCATTCTTGCCTGATACAACTCTATCACACACTTTTACTGGTTCCATATTTTCAGTTCTTCCTTTAACTAGTTCAAAATCAGCTTGCTTGACTCTAGAATGTATTCAACCTCAAACCTTTTCCAGCAGAAAAACATCTCGGTTGCCATCACTTACTTCAGCATGCCATGGACCTATTTAGCCTAGCATGTAAAAAAGTAAATAGAGATTTCTTCCCTACCACAACTAGCTCAGAATAGCTAAGTTTAAAAGTTTCCTCCACTTCCCAATTTTATTTTTTTTAAAAAAACTCCTCTCCCAAGATGGAGATTTTATTTGAATGGTCAACTCCTTAAGGCCAAGGTTAAAAGCTGTTCCCCTTCCCAAAGTTTCTAGTCATTGGAAAGGAATGCTGCCTGCTTGAAAATTAACACGATGGCATTGCATCATTAGAGGCAATTATTAAAAATCTGTTGTGCTCATCCTCAGGAGAATATGTGTGTTTTTTTTCTGTTTTACATTGTGTAATGTAAACTGCAAAAAATATATTGCGTAAGTCTCTAGCGTTGTTGATGATATCTTGTGCATATACTCTGTGCGGTTGAGTTTAAAATGTATGGAGTTGCATAAGATAGAGTTGCACGATCCAGTTCAGATGTAGGTTTTCTTTTTGCCCGAGAGCTAAGGTCACATCTGCACTCCTATACCTCTTTAACAGTCATGGCTCTCTCAGGGAAATGTAGTTTGCTAAAGGTGCTGGGAATTATAGCTCTGTGAGGGGTCTCCTAACAACTCTCAGCACCCTTAGCAAAGTACAGTCCCCTGGATTCTTTGGAGGGGGGAGCCATATCTGTTTAAAGCTGTATAAGAATGCTTGACGGGTAAACTATGGATGTGACCTAAATCAGCTGAAACCACAGAAGATCTTGTCCTCCTGCAAGATCTGAAGCTGTGTTTTAAGATGAGGTTTCTGATGCTAATGCAATATGTACACATTGGCCAGAATGCTCAATTGCACTACAAATTTCTCTCTCTCTTCACTTAAATAGAGCAAATAGAGTCCAGAGGGAAAATAAATATTCATAACACTTTACTAAGTAAACTGAACAAAAAACTGTGTAAAGTATGTGGAGAAAACAACAGAGAGGTTTTGTCTTTGTTACTTGCACATAGCAGGAAGACATTGACCTAAACATACAGAGTTAAACACCCTCAGAACTATGCAGCCAATTGGAGCATGTGCTTCCTTAGTGATGATCACACCGCTGTGTTTGGTTACTGTGTATTTCCACCACCATTCCTGCTCTTCATTGACTGACTCACTAATAAAAGAATTAACCCTTAAGCTACACATGGAATGATCTCTGTTGTACTTCCAACATCTCTTTCTGTCCATGAGGCTCAAAAGCAATTTAAGCATCATGTACAAAAGCACTATAAGCCTTAGGGATGATGCGCCACTAACAATCAAATCCTAAATCTCTAAGGGCTATAGCATGCATGGTTTTCTTTGCATTATATATCAGTGTATACATTACATAAGAAGTCCAAATTTTAGTCAGTGTTGACGCTCACCTTTTGGAAATCCGAGATCAAATTCCGAGATCATGAGCGCTCAAAAACAGATAATTATTCCCACACTTTTTGGACATAGGCTGCATTCAAATGGCAGTTTATTCTGTTTTCCTGATGCTTCCCCACTCTTAATTTCTGCATTCTGTTTGAGCTTTCACATGACATTGAATGCTAGCCCCAGAAATACAGCCCAAGTGTAACACTAATTTTCATGTTATTTGCTTCTAGAAAAAAATCTGTTTGCTAATAACGTGGCAATGAGTGCTAAACTTGAGCTGCATTCTGCTGTCTTTCTGGAACTGGCTTTTATGCCATGTGAAAGCTCAAATAGAAGGCAGAAATTACTGTATTTTTCTGTGTATAAGACTATATTGTTTCCTAAATTTTTGAAATTTTAAAAAAGGGGTCGTCTTATACACAAATAATGCATAGTGTGTTTTCTTAATTTTGAATCCCCCAAAATAGGGGCCATCTTATACACAGAAAAATACGGTAACAATCGAGGGAATGCCAGGAAATGGAAAAAATGCCATATGAATGCAACCATATACACATGAATATTGGACCATGATTTAGGGCAAGTGTGAGGAGCCTTTGTCGTTCCAGGTGCTGTTGGACTATAACTCCCATTAGGTCCAATGGCCTACAGTTCAGCAACACCTGGAGGACCAAAGGTTGCCTAAACCTGCTTTAGGGGAGTGAGAGTCTCTCAGCGGTAGAATAACTGTTTTGCATGCAGAAGGTCCCAGGATTGAACTCTCACATCTCCAGGTGGGTTGGCAATGTCCCCTGTCTAAAACCCTGGGCAGTCGCTGTCAGTCAATGCGAACCAAAGGGAGCTGATATTGCTGGACTACAGCTCCCATCATCCCTGATGCAGGCCGGGGATGATGGGAGTTGGAGTTCCACATCTGGATGGTACCACAGGAAATGAGCCATTGCTAATCTGATGACTAATTGAAATGCTTTTTATAGCATAGTATTGGAGACATGCAAACTGACTATCCAAAGTCACAAACTTTTGGGTCTACCCAGGAGGAAAAAAGCAGGAAGGGAATGCTTTTGCTGACTAATGGCCACCAACCTAGACAGCATCTTAAAAAGCAGAGACATCACCTTGCCCACAAAGGTCCGTATAGTTAAAGCTATGGTTTTCCCAGTAGTGATGTATGGAAGTGAGAGCTGGACCATAAAGAAGGCTGATCGCCGAAGAATCGATGCTTTTGAATTACGGTGCTAGAAGAGACTTTTGAGAGTCCCATGGACTGCAAGAAGATCAAACCTATCCATTCTTTAAGGAAATCAGCCCTGAGTGCTCACTGGAAGGACAAATCCTGAAGCTGAGGCTCCAATACTTTAGCCACCTCATGAGAAGAGAAGACTCCCTGGAAAAGACCCTGATGTTGGAAAGATGGAGGGCACAAGGAGAAGGGGACGACAGAGGACGAGATGGTTGGATAGTGTTCTCGAAGCTACCAGCATGAGTTTGACCAAACTGTGGGAGGCAGTGGAAGACAGGCGTGCCTGACATGCTCTGGTCCATGGGGTCACGAAGAGTCGGACATGACTAAACGACTAAACAACAACAACAAGATGTACAGATGTACAGATGACAACCACATTGGGCAGCCTGAAGTTTCTGGAGAGTTTTCTTTGGCTGTGGAGAGTTTCTTTGGCTGTGGAGAGTTTTCTTTGACTCGCCAGAGTATACAACTGGAGTATGACACCCATTGGCGCCCGGGCATCTTAGACACAGTCCCTTGGTCCCTGCCAAGGCAACCTTACACTACTACTGTAATTTTATTTTCATGAGGGTTGTTGGCTTTTGGGCCTTTTTGTGTTGTTTAGCAGGGGTCACCTATTGTCTGAAGGGTGCACTATATGATTTATTTATTTTTGGCCTGTGTTTTATTTTTTTGGGGGGGTGGGTGGTATATATGTTTTGGTTTATTTTTAGGGGGTTCTGAGCAGCACCAGCTTTACTTCTGTGCACTGGGTATTTTGCGGTGCCTGTGACCGTTTCCAAGATCTCCAAACAGGCCCCCAGGTACCAAAAGGTTGAGATGCCCCCCTGGAAAGGAACATTTCTTATAACGAACTGAAAGGAGGAACACAGTTGCTCGTTCGTTGCTCAGCTGTCCCAAGGCAGTCACACAATTTGCCTTTGCTGGGCAGTGGTAGTTTTGGATGTGGGACTTAATGGTTCCCTTAAAGGGGAGGTGCTCTTTTGGTGGCAATGTGCATTACTTCACCTGCTTCAAATTGTGGTGGGAAATTGTGACGCTTTGTGGCCCTCCCCTCCTTATTCTGCTGAGTGGGGCCCTGGGCTGCCTGCCCTAAAGGCCTACACCAGGCATAGGCAAACTCCGGCCCTCCAGATGTTTGGGACTACAATTCCCATCATCCCTGACCACTGGTCCTGTTAGCTAGGGATGATGGGAATTGTAGTCCCAAACATCTGGAGGGCCGGAGTTTGCCTATGCCTGGCCTACACTAATGGTGCCACTGCTATTGTTCAGAGTTGGAAGGGACCACGAGTGTCATCTGGTCTCACCCCTGCAATGCAGGCAACTTTTGCCCAATGTGGGACTTGAACCCACAACCCTGAGACTCATTCCTTTAGGCAGGCATTCTGCTTCTAATGGTGGCAAGCGAAATTACTCTGCAAGTTAAAAAGGAAGGCATGAAGGGGGTGATTCAGTCCCTGTTGGTTGTCCACAGTATCTGGTAGTCCAGGTTACATGCTACCTCTGAATACAGAAGCTACATTCACTGTGGCTCCATCCATTGTAGCTACCCAGCATTGACAGACCAATCCTCCCATTATGGCTAGATGTGCCCAATATGGAACTTCATAAGGTTCCTTGGAATTTCATACTGGACAACTTGGGGAAGAATGTAGCAGCAGCAGCAGCAGCAGCAGCAATAATAATAATAATAATAATAATAATAATAATGTAAAGGTAAAGGGACCCCTGACCATTAGGTCCAGTCATGACCAACTGGGGTTGTGGCGCTCATCTTGCTTTATTGGCTGAGGGAGCCAGCGTACAGCTTCCGGATCATGTGGCCAGCATGACTAAGCTGCTTCTGGCAAACCAGAGCCGCACACAGAAACGCTGTTTACCTTCCCACCGGAGCGGTACCTATGTATCTACTTGCACTTTGACGTGCTTTCAAACTGCAAGATTGGCAGGAGCAGGGACAGAGCAACGGGAGCTCACCCCGTCGCGGGGATTCGAACTGCCGACCTTCTGATTGGCAAGTCCTAGGCTCTGTGGTTTAACCCACAGCGCCACCCGCGTCGCATTAATAATAATAGTAATAATACTCAAAAGATTTAGAGGACAGGCCCTCCAAGTGTTTCTATTTTCCAGGGACAGTCCTGGATTTACAGAAACCGTCCCAGCTTCTGATTTGATTGCGGAATGTCCCGCTTTTCCTTTGGACACCCCTATTTTCATCGCAGAAATGTTGGAGGGGAAGGAGTTATGCGACCCCCCGGAGCCAAGGAGATAAGTAACTATGCAACCATTAGAAGACATCTGAAGGCAGCCCTGTATAGGAAAGTTTTTTAAAAAAAATGCTTTCTTATTTTTTTTAATGTTGCAAGCTGTCCAGAGTGGCTGGGGCAACCCAATCAGATGGGCGGAGTATGACGAAGATGATGGAATAGGACGTCTCTGTTTCCATCAGAGAAACGTTGGAGGATATGTTGTTGCTACCCAGCATTGATAGACCAATCCTCCCATTATCGCTTGATGTGCCCACTATGGAACATCACATGGTTCCTTGGAATTTCATATTGGGAACCTTGGAAAAGGATGTAGTAGTAGTAGTAGCAGTAGTAGTAAGGTAAAGGTAAAGGGACCCCTGACCATTAGGTCCAGTCATGGCCGACTCTGGGGTTGCGGCGCTCATCTTGCTTTATTGGCCAAGGGAGCCAATAAAGCGTACAGCTTCCGGGTCAGGTCATGTGGCTAGCATGACTAATCCGCTTCTGGCGAACCAGAGCAGTGCACGGAAACGCCATTTACCACCCCGCCGGAGCGGTACCTATTTATCTACTTGCACTTTGATGTGCTTTCAAACTGCTAGGTTGGCAGGAGCAGGGACCGAGCAACGGGAGCTCACTCCGTCATGGGGATTCGAACCGCTGAGCTTCTTATCAGCAAGCCCTAGGCTCTGTGGTTTAACCCACAGCGCTACCCGCGTCCCAGTAGTAGTAGTAGTAATCACAATATTTTGCAAATGGGCAATAGTTTAATGGTAGAATATCTGTTTGGAATGCAGGCGGTCCGGGTTCAATTCCCGGCAACTTCGGGTAAGGCTGGGAGGGGCTCCCTGCCTGAAATCCTGGAGAGTAGCTGCCAATCAGTGCAGACAATACAGAGTTAGATGGACAAAGGCAAGATCCATTCATTTCCCCCACCCTACCCACAACTTTCTTCTTTACGATTAAAGACGATAAGGCAGATTCGCAAGTTCCTACGGGGTTTTTTTTAAATCTGCCAGCTCACTCCATCTTAAAATATACGGCATCAGTTAAGAAATAAACCGCACCAGCGAACTATAAATGAGAAAGGAAGCTGAATTTGGGAGAAGCGGCGCTACCTAGTACAGTGGTACCTCGGGTTACATACGCTTCAGGTTACAGACTCCCCTAACCCAGAAATAGTACCTCGGGTTAAGAACTTTGCTTCAGGATGAGAACAGAAATCGTGCTCCGGCAGCGCAGCAACAGCGGGAGGCCCCATTAGCTAAAGTGGTGCTTCAGGTTAAGAACAGTTTCAGGTTAAGTATGGACCTCCAGAACGAATTAAGTACTTAACCCGAGGTACCACTGTACACAATGGATTTGAGGTTAAATGTGCACAGTCTCGGAAGAGTCCACTGAGGCAACGCAGCGATGGCGAGGCATGTCCCTTCCCAAACTAATTAAACGGATTTCCTCTGCTCCTCAAGAGCCAAAGAGGGAGAGCAGCCCACACGGCCTGTCGCTATCCCTAAAAATCAACATCCAGTGACTGAAGACGGGATGCATCTCTGGCAATTTGTGCTGTGATCCCAGCGTTACAGTGGGTAGCTACAGCCGCCTACTTTGCAAAAAGAGAGATCCCAGGACTTTCGCTCTGTTTGAGTGTCTGTGTGTAAACAGCTGCAACCTGCACTATAATTTTTTTTCTTTTTTTTAAAAAAAAGCAAGTTAATGGATAGCAAGATACACTCATTTTCCGCACCCCACCCACAATTTTCATCTTTACAATTAAATACGATTAGCTGGCATTCCCTTTAACCGTCAGAGGCGCACAGTGGCAGATCTGTAGCCACAAAAGAGGCACAGTAAATGAGAAGAACATGTTGCTACATTGCATTTGAGAAAGTTTGGCTCCGAGCTATGCACTGATTAATATCAGATCTCCTCCTTTACTCGCCTCTTGACAATCTTGTCACATCTGGCTGACAAATCCTTACAAGCTTATCCAAACCAAGGCAGCCCCAGTCATGCTTGGGGTCTAGCTGGAAGGAAGCGGCAACACCAGCCGCGCACTGATGTGCCATCAGTGAAACTAATGAACCTGACTTCAGTTGCAGGCTCCCGGAACAGTAAAAAGGAGCACAACATGCCTCAAGGTTTTGCAACACAGCGCAGAGTTAGCTCACCAGAAGATAAGACAAACAATCACCTCCCAAGGTTCAAGGAACCAAAGAACTGCATGATCAAAAAGAGAGAGAGAGAGAGAGATTGCTAACACACTTTAGCAGCAAGCTCAACCTAAAAAAACAGTGGTACAATTTATAAATCCTGCTCCCCACTTCCACTTTTCAAAAATAAGAATTAATGTTCATATTTTACCAGCCGTCCATACCTAACTTGGGTGCTGTTAAGCAGAAACGTATTTTCTCTGTCTCCATAACTAGAAAACAATTGTTTTCCCAAGAATCCAAAGTTATCGAGTGTGAAACACATCTGTATAAAATTGCTCCCCCCCTTTTCTTTCTCACAAACATTTTCAATTGATGGGTAATTGTTTTTATTTTAAAGCAAATGTTTTTTTAAAAGGTAAGGAATGGGATGGTGGCAAGAGGCTTGGTGTGTTCACTGAGCAGGAAAGTAAAATTAAATATTTCTCTCGCTATGCCAGCAAGACAGCACAAGAGTCTGTTTTGACAGTTTTGTGATGGTGCTTTTTTACAGAATGAAATGACAAAGGACAGAAAACCCCCAAAGATACGTCGGTGTTTGCCAGTCTGGGATGGATGTAATGATTTAGTCTTCTAGTTCTTCTTGTATTTTAAAAGCACAAACAACAAACAACAACTTTGTGACAGGGGACTCCCCCCCCAAAAAAAATGCCTATTTTGCAAGACACGTTATGGTCAGCAATGAACTATATATACAAAAGGTACACACCATTGCTGGTCTGATTCCCAAAGAAACTTCCTTTGCAAAATTGCAGTGTCTGGTCTCCTGTGCATTTTTTTTTTTTAACATCACAATAATGTTAATGCATTTGCTTAGAGCACTTGACTCAGAACACACTGAAGTCACAAATCATGACTTTTATAGCTATTAATGTACAACCAGGACCTGTACGATTAAACATTGTCAGGTCGTCATGATTTACAGCTCCTGATGCTTCAACGGGGGAAAGATTAATTGGCGGTCCGATTCTGCTTTATCACAATGATTTTCCAATAACTTATAGGCAAAGGAAGGCAATCTCATCGTTTAGGATACATTTTGTCCAGAAGGCCAGCGTTTTGTAAGTAAGGTTTGCTGTGCAAAGCACACTTACTTTGAATCAGTTTAAAAAGAAAAGGGGGGGGGTGAAAGATGAAATAAATCAATGGGGTTATTTCTGTGCAAACCTGCTTAGGCTCAGTCTGTTAAGCAAACAGATAATTCCAAAACACAAGGTAGCAGTCAAATAAGAAATCGAGTAGTGTGTAGCACCTTGAAATCTTATTGTTTGCTATCCCAGGATAATGAAGCAATTACAGCAAATAGCATTATTTCTATAGCACAAGAGCTTGCAAGCGGGGAAGGGGGAGGTGGGAGGGAAGACAACCCAAATCCATGCACAAACTACAAAAGAACTTTCCTTACCTCCGACATTCTTACGGAGCATGTGTTTTGAGAGCTATAAAACAGTTTCCCATCCCCTCTGCTGTGAGTTGTACAAAGAAGAACCAGGAAACATTCCTGTCTGTACAAGTAAGGGAGGCAGAATCATCACACGCCTTGGTCTTTTTTACCCTTGTCTGAAGCAGAGAGCACCTCCACGCCTGATGTGCGCTTACAGTGAGCACAGGGGAGTGAAATCAGATCCCTCCTCCAGAAACCTACAGTCCTAAGTTGTGACTGCCTCTCTCTCTCACCTCTGCAGGATGCTCCCACCTCAGCGCTCCGGAGGGGAGTGTTTCGGCATGCCCCTCCAGTCACAGGGCAGACCCCTCACAGCTGGCTGGGAGAGGGCATGACACTCATCTTTCACAGAGACTTGATCAAAAGGAGTCAGGGCGACCCCAGGCTCTCCTAATGCAGCGCAGGGAGAGTCTCTCTACCTCTGCTCTTACCGCCTAACTAAGGCATTAAATCAATGCAGCTAACCTAAGGCCTATATTATTATTTTTTGCTCCTGCCCAAGAATGTGAACAACTTTCTGCAAGTAAAGCTTAGTGTGGTGTTCTTTGTTTTTGCTTTTTTTTTTAAGGTGGGGGGAAACACTTCCCACCTTTTTTATTTTTTAGTACAGTGGTAACTCAGGTTAAGTACAGTGGTACCTCAGGTTACATACAGTTCAGGTTACAGACTCCGCTAACCCAGAAATAGTGCTTCAGGTTAAGAACTTTGCTTCAGGATGAGGACAGAAATTGTTCAGGTTAAGAACAGACCTCCGGAACAAATTAAGTACTTAGCCCGAGGTACCACTGTACTTAATTCATTCCGGAGGTCCGTTCTTAACCTGAAACTGTTCTTAACCTGAAGCACCACTTTAGCTAATGGGGCCTCCTGCTGCCGCCGCTGCGCCACCGGAGCCCGATTTCTGTTCTCATCCTGAAGCAAAGTTCTTAACCTGAAGTACTATTTCTGGGTTAGCGGAGTCTGTAACCTGAAGCGTATGTAACCTGAGGTACCACTGTACATGCAAAAGGTGATTTCTTGAGTTGCATCACAATGCTTTAAAAATGGTTAAATAAAGCGAGAAAGTTTTTTTTTATAAAAAAAGGAAAAGTTTTTTTAAAAAAAATGAGGAGGGGGAAAGCGAGTAAGAGGGGCACATCAAAACAAGACTTTGATCAGATATACTAATCAATGTGTGCTGTGAAAACCAACATATCGTATGTAGAGGGCAATTATCACTTCCTAGTATGCAGAGCCAGCATTCGGTTGCAAATTAAACCTGCCAATTAAACTTGGGAGCCCACATATAAGAGCAGGTGGCACTGTGGGTTAAACCACAGAGCCTAGGACTTGCCGATCAGAAGGTCGCGGTTCGAATCCCCGTGACAGGGTGAGCTCCCGTTGCTCGGTCCCTGCTCCTGCCAACCTAGCAGTTCGAAAGCACGTCAAAGTGCAAGTAGATGCATAGGTACCGCTCCGGCGGGAAGGTAAACGGCGTTTCCATGCGCTGCTCTGGTTCGCCAGAAGCGGCTTAGTCATGCTGGCCACATGACCCGGAAGATGTATGCCGGCTCCCTTGGGCAGTAAAGTGAGAGGAGCGCCGCAACCCCAGAGTCGGCCACGACTGGACCTAATGGTCAGGGGTCCCTTTACCTTTACTAACATAGTGGAACACTATAGCTTATGCTTGCTGAGTTAAACCATCGGTCCAGCTAGCTCAGTATTGCCTACACAGGCTGGCAGCAGCTCTCTAGGGTTTCAGACAGAGGACATTCCCAGTCCTACCTGTAGATGCCTACAAATGACCAGGGACCCTCTGCATTTAAGGCAGAATGAGTTCCTGTGTCCCCAGTGGAAAGCTGCAGTTCCTTTTTCTTGTCTCCCTCTAGAAGGCAGCTGAGCTCAGGAAGTAAATAACTCATCCCAGTGGCAGGCACCTCTCTTACCAGTATATTCTCTTTCTCTCTCTCTCTCTCTCTCTCTCTCTCTCTCTCTCTCTCTCCCCCCCCCCCCCCCCTCTCTCTCTCTCTCTCTCCTAACACGTTTTATTGTGTGTTATATTGCACTCTAACATGACCTAGAACCTGGAACCTGGGGGTAAGGTCATGCAAATGAAGGGGTGGAGCTATGCAGATTGGGGCAGGTTTGTTTATTGGCATTTCCCATTTAATTATCTAAGGCAAAAAACAACAGGCTGCAATCAGCAAGTTGGTTAGGGAGGAAACTCGCTGCTCGCTGCCATTTATTCATATGCGCTTGAGCACAACTTTGCTACCTTTCACAATGGCCGTGCTCACATGTAATGCTAAACCGTGGTTTGGAGAAACAGACCTAAGCAAGGATGAGTTTCAGCAAGACTGAGGATCACCCCCTTCTCCAGTATGCCCAGAATAAATATATCCCCAGGGTTTGGTTTCTGGACGATGGCTTGTTGTGTCCTCCAAACTATGAGTAGTGGTTTAATACAAACTCTGGTTAGTTTAAAGCACACCAAGTTCAACAATCAGGTACAGTGGTACCTTGGTTCTCAAACGCCTTGGTAGTCAAATAAGTTGGAACCCAAACACTGCAAACCCGGAAGTAAGAGTTCTGGTTTGCAAACTTTTTTTGGAACCTGAACGTGCTCCATTTTAAGGGTTATGCTTCCGATTTGAGTGCCACACTTCTGTTTTGAGTGTTATGCTGAGGTCTGTCTGTTTTTTATATTTATTTTGCGTTTTTGTTTTTACAGCTCTTTTTTTGTGACTGTCGGGAACCCAGTTCAGCTACTGATTGATTGATTGTGTGACTGCAGTACATTGTTTATTGCTTTCATTTTATGGGTCAATTGTCTTGTTAGATAGTAAAAATCATGTTAAATTGCTGTTTCAGGGTTGTTTTTAAAAGTTTGGAATGGATGAATCCATTTTGCATTACTTTCTATGGGAAAGCGGGCCTTGGTTTTGGAATGCTTTGGTTTTGGAATGGACTTCCGGAATGGTTTAAGTTTGAGAACCAAGTATAGTATCCAACTAAGCTGCACTCAGAGTAGACCCATTGAAATTAATGAACCTGAGTTCCTCATGGCTAGTAAATTTCAACGGAACCCAGCACCGGGGGTTGAATCTATCTATCTATCTATCTATCTATCTATCTATCTATCTATCTATCTATCTAATCTATCATCTCCTGAGACATAGGAGCAGCCACTGGTGATGTCATCAAGCATAACACATTAAGCATGAACCACAGTTGCTGAGAGCATGCAATTAAGAAAAGCACACACACAAAGTCTAACAAATGAGCAAATATGGCACTGGCCGGAAATTGACCTCAGCTTAAAAAGGCAGGGTGAGGGGCAGTCCCTGGTCCAGCTGAAATGAAGGGGTACAGTGGTACCTCGGGTTAAGAACTTAATTTGTTCTGGAGGTCTGTTCTTAACCTGAAACTGTTCTTAACCTGAGGTACCACTTTAGCTAACGGGGCCTCCCGCTGCCGCCGCACGATTTCTGTTCTCATCCCGAAGCAAAGTTCTTAACCCAAGGTACTATTTCTGGATTAGCAGAGACTGTAACCTGAAGCATCTGTAACCCAAGATATCACTGTAATTCTTTCTCACATGCTTAGGCAGCATGGGAAGGGAAGGTGCTCTTACACAACTGGAGATACAAACCCTAACCCTGTCACCTGCAGGGAGAGGGCAGGCGAACCTGGAGACTTCAGGTTGGTCCTGGGCGTCTGCCAACCCCAAGTGTGACCATCATTTTCTTTCAATGAATGTTTAGATCATCAATGTTTAGATCTTTGGCCCTCCAGATGTTCAAGGATTCGGGTGACTGGGCTGATAAAGGGTCTCAAGAGTTTTACGTGGAGCGGTTGAAAGAGTTGGGTATGTTTCGCTTGGAGAAGAGAAGACTCAGATGTGAGATGAGAGGTGAGACTCAGAGGCCGTATTCAAGCATCTGAACTGCTGTCGCATCTGTTACACGGAGGATGCAGCAGGCTTGTTTTGTGCTGTTTCCTAAAAGTAGGGTCTGAAGGGTTCAAATTACAAGAAAGGAGATGGACCAATCACTGGGAAGAACTTTCTGGTGGTAAAGGTTGTTTGACGGCGGAACTGTCTACTTTGGAAGGTGGGGGGGCCTCTGCTTCATGGGAATTTTTTTAAGCAGAGGTTGGGTGGCCATCTGTCAGGGATTCTTGAGCTGTGATTCTTGCATTGCAGGGGTTGGACTAGATGGCCCTTGGAGATCCCTTCCACCTCTACGATGAGATAGCAAAGAAACAAATAGTAAAAGGTGAACCTAAACATACCAGGATAGGGGTATTGGTGAACTGATGCTCAGCCACTCTCAACATTCCCTCACCCTGCCCTGTGCCCCAACTTTTTCATTTTCTATAAATCACGTAGCGTTTTATCTTGGGGCCAAAATTTGCCCTAAGATACAGATGGAGAGCTTCTACCGCACTCAACGAGAATTTTATATGAGCACCTATGGGCAAGACTGGTCAATAAAAATCGCTGTAATGCGAAATGAAGAGAACGGAAGGAGGTCTTTGAAGATGATGACACCTGGAACTCTCACAGATGGAAATGCTGGAAATGCCGTGTTTTATATATCATGATCCAGTACTGTTAATCGTTATTTGCCGTATGCACAAAGAAGAGTTTCGCTATGAAAGGATGACAACTGCAACTGCAAGAATGTTCCAGTTACAGATAGGTAGCCGTGTTGATCTGCCATAGTCAAAACAAAATAAAAAAATTCCTTCCAGTAGCACCTTAAAGACCAACTAAGTTAGTTCTTGGTATGAGCTTTCGTGTGCATGCACACTTCTTCAGATACACAGTGTATCACAGTGTATCTGAAGAAGTGTGCATGCACACGAAAGCTCATACCAAGAACTAACTTAGTTGGTCTTTAAGGTGCTACTGGAAGGAATTTTTTTATTTTGCAAGAATGTTGATGATGCTATCAGTGTGCATTTGTTTATTTATTTCCATATGCTTATATCCTGGTGGGATAATAATAAATAATAATAATATTTTTTTATTTATACCCCGCCCATCTGGCTGGGCTTTCCCAGCTACTCTGGGCGGCTTCCAACCAAATATTAAAATACAGTAATACATCAAACATTAAAAGCTTCCCTAAACAGGGCTGCACAGTACTCCTTTTCCAACATCACAATATAAAGCCCATAAAAATATTACGAAAACAGGCAACCAGTAATACAAAAACAAGCAGCGGAGTTGGTGAAAGTATCATTTATGTCCCAAAGGCTTGGCGATTTTTTAAAAAAGAAAGCAACAACAACAACATTGCACCTCAATATAATCAATCTGGGACTCAAAACCCGACATAACTGGGGATGGAGTTCCATAATTTGGGGTGCGCCTGGCCAGCCCCTGCAATTAATGGAACAACAAGGGCATCTCCAGATGACTTGAAGAAGGCACTCAAGTTCTTGGGACTCAGATCATCAAGGGCTTTTTATACACCAATACTAGGGTTGAATGGTCCACCAGCTCTTGTCACGTGGTCAATGATCAGGGCTGTGGTGAGCTGTAGTTCAACAGCATCTAGCACAAAGTGGGATCAAGTAAATCAACAGCCATTTATTAAATGTGTATGCTGTACCACCTTTCGGCCGAAGATCATGGGTCGGATCACAACCTAAAAATCTAAAATGAGAACACAAAATGCATAATAAAACAAAAACAGACCAATAACTCCAAGGCACACATCATTCTGAATGCACAGTAGAAAGCACATCTGGAGGGTCCAATTCTATAATGGTGAAAGGGACAGGAGGGCCTGGAGGAGTGTTGAAGCACCCTTTTGGCCCATTGAATCAGGGATCACCACCATGACCAGAAACGGATCACTGCAAGTGCAGCAACAGAACATCACAGAAGGGATTGCAGGGCACTGGAGAGTAGGGGTGAGGGGAAGGGAGGCGGGTGGAGAGGGTGGTGAGGGGGCAGCTCCAGCACCCATCTTCCTAGAAAAAAACCACTGCTTCTGAGTTCCAGTCGTGGTGAGCAAGAACAATAGATCTTCATGTGAGCTCCTTCTGAAGACATCTAACCAGCTGCTTTGAGAAGCAGAATGTTGGGTACTTATGTCTGATCCAGCAGGGTCCTCCTTATGCCCCAAACTGATAAGCCGTCAAGCAAGACCTTTGCTGGGATGTCCTTTTCCTGTGCCCAGGAGTTTACAAAGCCGCCTGCTGGCTGGATATTGAGCTGTGCATTCATTACAGTTAATCTGAATTTGCTCAGCTTCACGGCCCAGCCACTACCTCACGTCATGTTGGTTTACAAGGTTCTTTCAAGTTCAACTCCTTGAGATGCTGGCTTTCAGGTGCATTCGTGTTTTTAAAACCAAACCAAACAAAAAAAAACTCTCACCAAGGTGCCCTGATGAAAGTCTTCATCGGAAAACATCCTGGAGATGTGCATCCCATTCTCCAAAACCCAAGACTGCTATGGAGCAATCCCCTCTCTATCTCATTGGCTACCTCAAACTGATTTAAAGTATACAGCCAGGATGCTAGAGTAAAGAGCGACTTTTCTTAACTCTGCTATTCAGAGGGTATTTGGCTCTGCCCTGTGGCTCCTTGTGGCATCACACCTGTGACATCAAGGTGCTGCGCGGCATTGCGCAAGTGACATCATGACGTTGCGCGTCGTTGTGATTGGACCCAGATCCTCCAAGTGTCCCTATTTTCCAGGGACACCCCTGATTTACAGAAGCCATCAGTTTCTGATTTGATCCCACAATGTCCTGCTTTTCCTTAGGAAATCCCTATTTTCACTGGAAAAATGATGGTGGGTCTGTCTCCTGAGAAATCTCTATGTGGGACAAGAAGCTACAGTTATAACTGGATATGGAACAACTGATTGGTTCAAAATTGGGAAAGGAGTACGACAAGGCTGTATATTGTCTCCCTGCTTATTTAACATATGCAGAATTCATCATGAGAAAGGCTGGGCTGGATGAAGCCCTAGCCGGAATTAAGATTGTGTCCAACTCCTCGTGACCCCATGGACCAGAGCACGCCAGGCACTCCTGTCTTCCACTGCTTCCTGCAGTTTGGTCAAACTCATGTTGGTAGCTTCGAGAACACTGTCCAACCATCTCGTCCTCTGTCGTCCCCTTCTTCTTGTGCCCTCCATCTTTCCCAACATCAGGGTCTTTTCCAGGGAGTCTTCTCTTCTCATGAGGTGGCCAGAGTATTAGAGCCTCAGCTTCAGGATCTGTCCTTCCAGTGAGCACTCAGGGCTGATTTCCTTCAGAATGGATAGGTTTGATCTTCTTGCAGTCCATGGGACTCTCAAGAGTCTCCTCCAGCACCATAATTCAAAAGCATCAATTCTTCAGCAATCAGCCTTCTTTATGGTCCAGCTCTCACTTCCATACATCACTACTGGGAAAACTATAGCTTTAACTATATTAGCTGCTTGAATTCTTGCAAAAGTTAACTACCTCTCTGGGTTAGCCATATGCGTGCAGCCTGTTTTTGTATACATTGTTAAAGGTTCTTAATTATTTTTGTGGTAGCAAGCAGAAAGCTTAATCCTAAACATAGCAGCTGCATCTGACAGCCTGTACACAGGCAAAGAGATGTCATGCGTAGGCATTTCAGACAAATACATTTGGGTTACTAAATTTTTATTTAGAAAAAAGGGCCTCGGAGCTGAAAGAATATGGACTACACTAGCTTTCAGCCTCCTAGAATGGTTACTTGGCCAGACACAGTTTTACCAGCTGCAACTGCAAAACTAGCCTCTGCTTTCAAAATTGGCTGCCGTTGGTTCGATGGTTGTGTGAATCAGTTGCAAGATTCCAGTGATCAGTTTAATAGTTCAATTTGTAAGTTTGTTGTTCTAGCCAAAGACCATGATGAATGATAAGGAATATGAAAAAGGAAGGAAGGAAGGAAGGAAGGAAGGAAGGAAGATGGTCACAATACTGGATTAGCAACAGAAGCAAACTTTTATATTCATCTTCAGATCTCCTGGTGTTTTCCTGGGATTTTCAAGCTTAAACTCCACTGCTCAGAAGTGATTTCTCCCACGTGGCATCTGAATGAGTAACACCTCGTCAATGTGAGGTGACAATTTCTCCATTGTTTCCATGGGAGTGTTCAAGACCATTGCACCAGTGACTAAATGTGTCTGTGGCAGACTGATACACACGAAACAGAAGATTATTCACTTGCTTTAAAAACTCTTCCATATCATAAAACCTTGTTTAGTCTTTTACTGCTAGTTGCCAAAACTAACCACAATACACCAAGACAATGGCTGCTTTCCCCGATGACACAGAATTCATGAGGTAGAGTAATTAAACAATGAATCTTATTTCTTCTGCCCTAAGCACATTTCCTTCAAAGTCAACCCCCTTCATTCCAATGTCACTAAGTAAATAGTCCTGAGACGCTTAGGGTGGGGCACAGTGATGTCATGGGGTGGGACTTTGAAAAGCAACACCCCCCCTCACCACACACCCTGATCCTTAGGCAAGGCCCAGGATTGTGGGGAAAGCCCAGAGATAAAGGGAGAGAGGCAGAAATGTGAAATCTCAGGGGGGAAAGGAAACAATAAGAGGCATGGGGGAAAGGTTGGAGAATGCTGCCCCGCCATTTTTGCCCAGTGAAGAAATTGGGAATTTGGGGAAACAATATTTATGTATTATTTTCTCTTTGTAAGATTAGTGGTTTTAAAAACTGCATATGCTTATATCCTATATTAGAGGTGTGTGTGTGTGTGTGTGTGTGTGTGTGTGTGTGTAGAACAGCTGTCAACTTTTCCCTTTTCTTGCAAGGAATCCTATTCGGAATAAGGGAATTCCCCTTAAAAAAAGGAAAATGTTGACAGCTATTATAGACACACACACACACACACACAAAATATATAAATATATATATATATTCCATTGTGTGTGTGTGAGAGAGAGTGAGAGAGAGAGAGAGAGAGAGAGAGAGAGATAAAAGTAGTGTTTTAAAATAACATTGCATCGTCAATACTAGTAGACAATACTCAGTATTACTCCGTAGATCATACCAAGCTGGATGAACTCATTGGTCTGACTTTGTTGTTGTTGTTGTCGCCATTATTGTTATTATTATTAGTCAGCTTATTCTGTTCCAGTCCTATAAGTTTAGGCTTATGGTAGCTTTGCCCCTTTTCAGGCATGGGAGACGTATTAGAATAAGTGCTATTTTTCTAGAAAAAAGTGGTGCTGGAGCTCACCATGAACATCTCCCTCCTTCTCTTAGGATGGCAATGGCGCCCACCTGAGAGGTGCTGGAACTAAGTTCTGGCCAGTTCCAGCTGGGAAAAAGTCCTGATTAGAATGGTCCACATAGTGGAATCTGAGGAATTCCTTTGAGACCTAGGGGGTTCCAGGAAGATGCTCTGGCGATCTCTGCCAGGGAAGTGCCAGGGCGATGTGTCTTTGCCCTGGCATAGGGTTCATCTGATGTGACTATTGTCCTTCCTGGTTCACTGTTTCTGACCCACTGCACCTGGGTTACTTCTGATGGATTCCAAATACCATGAAAATGAAGAGATAAACATTTGTGTTTTTTTTTTAAAAAAAGATTTGGCCTGGCAACCCTGTCCACACTGCATTCCAGACATTCCCGAGCTCCTGCTAAAGAGAAGAGCATTCTTTTACAAAGTGGTATCAGCACCAGAGACTCCTGCTGAGCCAATGGCAAGGACACAAAGACCCCGATGCGATTGATATATGATTCTTACGACTTGTATCTTGATAAATGGAAACACTCCTCAGCTCACACCTTCCTTCACCATGCCTAGTTATGCGCTAAGTTGAAATTCCATGACACAACAGCACAATGCTGGCTTCCACTTAAGGCTTTTTCACATATGTCAGGTGTACCCCTATGGTATTTGAAGTATGCACCTAACAATGTAAAGGGTATACTCAATCAGGGATCCAAGCTTGACTGATTTGGCAACAGACCCTGATTGGCCTTGCCTAATGTTTGATATGGCCACACATTTCAGATTTAACATTATTTATGTTTGATATCGGATTTTGATGTTTTCATATTATGGGCTAGATCATGGGTACGCACACCCCCGAGATGCATGCCAGTCCTGTTCCTGCCTGCTCTCTGCCCCGCAGTGCTGGAGCATGAAGCTCCGCCACTGCCCCAGCCCTCTGGAGCAGATTTGATGTGGGAGGGGAGCACATGAGGGGAGAGCGAAGTCCCATTGTGCCAATAGCAATAGTTGCAATGGTGGGACTATTTAGCTGAATACCTACCATATAAATTAGCATATGCAAATCAGCACCTTCTGTGGCAGCGCTGTGTAAGTGGTCGCCTTACCATGAAAGCTTATTCTTGTCTTTGTTGCTGGATAGAATTGAGTTGCAACAGCATTTTCAAAGGGAAAAACTCTTGATTTTGTCTACAATTCCATTGTAACAAGGCAAGCCGTTCCCTTGAAATACGCCTGCCTATCTGGCTTCCACAAACGAATCCCATTCTTTTTTTAAAAAAATGTGCAGAGTGCACATAATTGCATTAAATAATAATAATATTCTAGATATAAGCAATCTTCTTTGCAAACTAGCTGGCCGACGCTTGTTTACATAAACCCCATCACCACTGAACGCCTGCTTCTGTGTCTATTGGGACAAGTGGAAAATGTTTTCGCAATCTCATTTTTTTGGTGTGTTTGATTTAAATAAGCAACTTCGCAGCCAGCCAGAGATGGGGGAAAGTTATCATTTGGTCCTTCTTTATAACCTAATTAGCAAGTAGCACACCACAGTGGTCCTGTTTGCAGTGGAATATGCAGGTCGCTTTACGTATCAATTAAGAAGTTACATCATGACTAGCCAGGCACAATTAGGAAAATGGATTCAGCAGACTTGAGCTGCTTGATGACATCAGTAGCAAATAAACACAGGCTAGCGGGTGTTTATACTGGAATTCTGCACTCCTCCCAGGGTTTCTGACAATTGCACACAGAACTTTCAGATGAACAAGTGCCACTCCTGCCATCTATTACAGCCTGCAGAACGCTAAGTTGGCTTTGAAACGGGCTCGAAAAATTCAGCGAGCTGATAAAATAACAGTAATCTCAGGCAAAGGCAAAGACAGGTAATAAACGATTCCGTCCCACTCCCCGTTCTCCCAAAAAAAAAAAAAAAAAAAAGAATACATAAAAATGCCCCACATCTCTTGAAACCACAGCGCTTAACGATCGTATGCAGAGATTGTTAAACTGCAGGCACAGAGTGTTCATTAGTGGCCTTCAGAAGGCTGGTCAACGATATATTTTTAATTCCCAAAGGCTTTTTTTCTTCTGAGGTAAGTTGAGGTTTCAAGTTAGGTTACATTACCGCTGGTTTGCTGCTTTGATTGTTGGATGCCCACCTGTTTGAAGTGCTTGCCTTATCTTGATTTGACCCCAATTGCTTTAATAGCTGAAAGGTTCTTAATCTTTAACATTTGTCTCTCGTTTGAAAGTAGTTGTTATTTAATTTGGTGAGCTCTCTCATGGGCCTGGTGTGGGCAAGAGGGGAGGACATCAATTAAAATGTCCCAGGTTTCAATTTTATTTTATTTTGCATAATCAGCAATGGAATTGTTTTAGCTACTGGATGTGCAATCTGGCTTCCGTGACAGGGAAACTTTGATCAGCTTAGAATTATAAACTCATAGAACTGTAGAGTTGGAAAGGACTTTTCTGGTCCAAACCCTTGCAATGCAGGAATCACAGGTAAAGAATCCCTGGCAGATGGCCGTCCAACCTCTGCTTAAAAACTTCCCAGGAATGAGAGTCCTGCCATAGCTCATTCATAGTTGTGCTTGGGGCAATAAAAAGGATTTCTGGAGCAGTGGCGTAGTGTGGGGGGTGCAGGGGGGCCGGCCGCACCGGGCGCAACACCTGGGGGTTAGGATTAGGGGGCGCAAATCCACAGGTTAGGGGGTGCAAATCCACGGGTTAGGGGGCGCAAATTACTTGCCTTGCCCCAGGTGCTGACAACCCACACTACACCACTGTTCTGGAGGGCCCCCCTTTCTATCTGATAATTTCATGGTTGTTTTTAACATGGTATCATCAAGGTGCCTTAGAAATGTTTCTATGCTGATTAGCAGACATAGATCCATTGTGTCATCACCATCATCACCATCATTTATTACTTATACCCTGCCCATCTGGCTTGGCTTCACCAGCCACTCTGGGCAACTTCCAACAGAGTATTAAAAACACGATAAAACATCAAACATTAAAAATTTCCCTAAGCAGGGCTGCCTTCAGATGTCTTCTAAAAGTCAGATAGTTCTTTATTTCCTTGACATCTGGTGGGAGGCGCCACTACCGAGAAGGCCCTCTGCCTCGTTCCAAGGCTGGAAAAACCGTTTTTTCCAGAGTGGAGGGCTGCATTTAATCATGACTAACCTTCCGGGGAATGCAGGCCAGTGGCAGGCAGGGCCAATGCAAAAAGTGGGGATGCTGGGATGGCGATGGGAGGCTGTGGGGACCTCTGGTCCACCTACGCCCCCCGGGTGAGACTTCTTTACTCCTGCATTCTACAGCATACATGATAGATAGATAAACAATCAAGGCCAAGCCAAGGTGGTCAATAGAAGACACCCAAGTGATGCTACAGTGGACAACTTTTCTAGGCAACCTTCCAGGTGTGTGTGGGGGGGCATGCTGGGAACGGGCAGGGACAG
This sequence comes from Podarcis cretensis, assembly GCF_951804945.1. NCBI lineage: Eukaryota > Metazoa > Chordata > Lepidosauria > Squamata > Lacertidae > Podarcis > Podarcis cretensis. The sequence goes on from NC_137183.1 coordinate 16,936,814, forward strand.
AGGCAGAAGTGTGGGCAGGGAGAAACAAATGTAGATTTTGCCTCTGTACAGTAGGCTGGTTCTGGCACCCCCCTCTCTGCTTTCCACCCTAATAAAAAGAGAGTTCAAGGAGAAATTTCAGTCAGGCAAAAGCACTCAGGGAGGATGGGGAACAAGGCCAGAGAAAGGGGTGGGCTGTGGATAATAATAATAATTATTATTATTGAAAAAAATGTTTTAAAAGACCTTTGTTAAGAAACCAGAAGCATTCCTCCTAGGAATTTTAGACCAAGATGTAAAAAAAGAAAATTGGAAATTACTTATGTATGCAACAACAGTGGCAAGAATTGTATTAGCACAAACTTGGAAGACAGAAGAAATACCAACGAAAAAACAATGGCAAGGGAAACTTATGGAATATGCAGCACTGGCAAAACTAACAATAAAGACTTTAAAAGAGAATGGGAACCATTTGCAACATATGTGAAGAGGCAACATAAAGAATGGACTCATTGGCAGGGTTTGAGTAAACAATCAAGTGTATACAACAAAAAATAAGACTATATGTATTGAGAAAATTTTGGGGAAACAATACACAGGGTGGAAAATAAGGAAATAAAACAAAACAGGAGTATGGGGAAAGTCCAGGGGAGGAGGGTCAAAATATGAAAAATTGTTAAAGATATGTTGTTAGAAGACGTATACATGGAAAAATCAATTAAAATTATTTTTAAAAAGTTGTTGTTATTGTTGTTGTTGTTATGGTAATTGAATTTATATACCGCCCTATACCTGGGGGTCCCAGGGTGGTTCACATAAAAAGATCACAGTATATAAAATAAAAAGAAAAGCAATAACCCAATAATACCCCCCCCCAAAGAGCCACATTTTAAAAGGGTATGGGATGTTGATCAGGTCAACCAAAGGCCTGGTTAAAAAGGAACGTTTTTGCCTGGCGCCTAAAGGTGTATAATTAAGGTGCCCGGCGAACTATGGCACTATTGAGAGCATTCCACAGATGGGGGGGGGGCCACTGCAGTGAAGGCCCGTTTTCGTGTTGCCACCCTTCTGACATCTCAAGGGGGAGGGCCTCAGAAGATGATCTCAGGATCTGCGTAGGTTCATATGAAAGAGGCGGTCCTTGAGGTATTGCGGTCCTGAGCCGTTTAAGGCTTTATAGGCCAAACCCAGAACTTTAAAGTGGGCCCAGAAACTAATCGGTAACCAGTGCGGTCAGACCAGGATCAGTGTAATATGCTCAGACCGTCTTGCTCCGGGGAGCAACCTGGAGGTTACCAGAGCATAGACAACAGTAGTTAGGTTATCCCTGTCCAGATAGGGGCATTGCTGGGCCACCAGCCGAAGGTGATGGAAGGCACTCCAGGCCAATGAGGGCACCTGGCTCGAGCGACAGCAAAGGATCCAGGAGGACACCCAAGCTATGAACCGGCTCCTTCAGAGGGCTAGAGAGAGAGGCTTGGAGGGCAACATTCAGTCTCCAGGCCTGAGCTTTCGTACCTGCCAACATTCCCCCGATGAAAATCAGAGCGCATCTCTTTAGGTGCATCACTGCAAGTGCCGGCTCATCCCCAGGACAAATCAAAGGCCAGGAAGGCTTTTGAAATTTTGGGAATGTCCTGGCAGAATATGGATGAGGTTCCTCACCCCAGATCTAAGCTGTGTGTCTGCCTGTGCTCAACCTGTATATTTGCAAAGAGACACAAATATTATGAAGTGGTGTGGCACTCCTGTAACTTCTCACTGCTCAAGAGAAGTGGAGTGAGCTTACCAGTACAGTGGTACCTGAGGTTAAGTAGTTAATTCGTTCCGGAGGTCCGTTCTTAAGCTGAAACTGTTCTTAACCTGAAGCGCCACTTTAGCTAATGGGGTCTCCTGCTGCTGCCGTACCGCCAGAGCACGATTTCTGTTCTCATCCTGAAACAAAGTTCTTAACCCAAGGTACTATTTCTGGGTTAACAGAGTCTGTAACCTGAAGCGTCTGTAACCTGAAGTGTCTGTAACCCGAGGTACCACTGTACTTCCCCTTCGGGAGAATGAAACATTAGCTCCATGCAACCAGGTTTCCTGATCCCAGGGAGCATTTTAATACTGTTCAGCAAAATGCGCTTACACTCTCCCTTCAGACCTTCCCATGCAACACAGAAGGTCCACAGGTAGGATTTAATAACACCTGGGCAGGTCTTTTGAGGTGGTTACAAGTGGCTAATTGTGGTGGTTAATTAAATAATTATTCTGCTACTGTGACTGTTCTGCTAGATGATGACTATTATTACTTCTGAAGCAACCCACAGGAAAAGAGAGAGAGAGGGAGAGAGAGGCAGACGGAAAACAAAGTAAGAAAGGCACAGACCTGCTGCCCCAGGGGGTTACAAGGAGCTTAGATACACCAAGGGAAGGGCAAAGGGAGAGGTGGAAAAGGCCGAGAATGAGTTTTGTTTCATTTTAAAACAGTCATTTAAACACACCAATGGAAGGAATTAGGTCAGGGGTAGCCAACGTGGTGCCCTGCAGATGCTGTTGGACTACAACTCCCATCATCCCTGACTACTGGCCATGCTGGCTGGGGCTGATGGGAGCTGGAGTCCAGCAACATCTGCAGGGCACCACGCTGGCTATCTCTGAATGAGATGGATGTTAGGAGCTGAAGAGCTATCTTGCGCAAGGGTCTTGCTTTTCTACAATTGCTATTCCCAATTTGCTCTTTACAGGTGCGTTGGGCAGACTGAGGAGGCTGCTCCCCCTCTGCTCCAGGGCTGTGCTAGGTGCTGTACAGAGTGCACAGTACCTACCTCAGGGGTCAGCCAACTTTTTCAGCAGGGGGCCGGACCACTGTCCCTCAGACCTTGTGGGGGGCCGGACTATATTTTGAAAAAAAATAATGAATGAATTCCTGTGCCCCACAAATAACCCAGAGATGCATTTTAAATAAAAGGACACATTCTACTCATGTAAAAACACGTTGATTCCCAGATTGTTTTCAGGCCGGATTGAGAAGGCGGTTGGGCCGCATCTGGCCCCCAGGCCTTAGTTTGCCTACCTATATGGCCCTTTCATCAGGCAGCTTGTATTCTCAAACAGAGCAAATGTGGCGAGCAAAGTTTTGTCACCATACAGGATTAAAGGTCTGCAGAGAAGGGCCCATCACTCGGGGCAGAACATCTGTTTTGCACACAGGAGGTAGCAGGTTCAACCCTCCAGCATCCCCTTTCTGAATCCCTGGAGAGCCTCTGCCAGCCAGTGTAGGCAATACTAGAATGGGCCAATAGTCTGACTCAGCATAAGGCAGCTTCCTAAAGCGGGTTGGCTATCCCCCCCCCCAAAAGTCAATAGATATGCAACTCTCTCAGGGTTGCACAAGGTCCTCTGGAGCATTTCTTCTTACAACCTTTATTTCCATGTCTCACATCCTGTCATTTCATGGGGCACCAGAAACAAGTGGAGAGGAAGCGCAAAAGGGGTGAGGTAAATCTCTGAGGTAGGGGTGACCACTGTCCCAGAGCACATTTCACAAGAACACACCCACCCTAAACATACTATTTAGCCTTTTCTGAAGTAAACCCTACTGATTTTTAAATGAAGCATAGGATTGCATGTGTAGCATTATTCGCCTTATACAGTGGTACCTCGGGTTAAGTACTTACCGGTAATTCGTTCCGGAGGTCCATTCTTAACCTGAAACTGTTCTTAACCTGAAGCACCACTTTAGGTAATGGGGCCTCCTGCTGCTGCCGCACCGCCGAAGTCCGATTTCTGTACTTATCCTGAAGCAAAATTCTTAACCTGAAGCACTATTTCTGGGTTAGTGGAGTCTGTAACCTGAAGCGTATGTAACCTGAAGCGTATGTAACCCGAGGTACCACTGTACAGTGGTATCTCAGATTTCGAGCATCTCAGAAGCCAGACGTTTCGGTTTTCAAATGCTGAAAACTCGGAAGTAAATGCTTCCGTTTTCGAATGTGCCTTGGAAGTCGAACGGCTTCCGCTGTGGTCCCCCCCCCAAAAAAATTTTCTCCACTGATTTTGCAGACCGCCTTTTGTGCCTCAGTTGTCAAACAATTCGGAAGTTGAACGGTTTTCTGGAACGGATTACATTCGACAACCGAGGCACCACTGTATTTTTTATTTCCAGTTAATGATGCTGTTATAATTTGTACACGAGAAGTGCCTTTCCTCATGGCGGATAAGACAATCAATGTCTGCTGGCCCAAATGGTGGTTTTCTACCTCCACTGTTTCAGGCACTTCTGCCTCTGTAAGCTTGTTGTTGAGCTGAGCTGAGCTCAGGTGCAGTTTGAGGGCTTCACATCGGGGTATCTGGTTGGCCACAGGATGCTGACTGATCCACCAGGGCTCTCCTTGTATTTCTATGTTGATGGGAGTCTAGCAATAGCTACTCATAAGCAACTTGTACAAGGTGATACGTCTTCGTCTTCTTCTTCTTCAAATAAAAACATCTTGAAGGTCCCAGGCCACAGAGAGGTTAGGCTGGCCTCAACTAGAGCCAGGGCTTTTTTGGCTGTGGCTCCGATCTGGTGGAACGCTCTGTCACAAGAGACTAGGGCCCTGCGGGACTTGACATCTTTCTGCAGGGCCTGCAAGACAGAGCTGTTCCACCAGGCCTTTGGCCAGGGCACAGCCTGACTCCCTCCTTTGGCAATCTTCACAGAATCTCTAGCCCAATGGTTGCCATCAATTTGATTTGAATTAATTTTATAATGAATGATTTTAGAATTTTGTATTATTTTATTGTTGTTAGCCGCCCTGAGCCCGGCTTCAGCTGGGGAGGGCGGGATATAAATAAAATGTATTATTATTATTATTATTATTATTATTATTATTATTATTATATCACTCGTAGCCGAGTAAGATTGTCTTCCATAAACACGGTTTTAACAGTGAGTCCGTAAGTGGCTGTGGAGGACAATTCTGGATCCACACATCCTTCCACAGTGGGGACATAGGTTTCCGGGCGGGAGTTGATCAAGGTGAGGGTTTCCCAGCATGCCTTCCTCTTAGCATGTTTCTCCCTTTCGTCCTGAGTTTGAGCGTCTTCAAAGCCCATGAAATCTTTGGTAAAGGCTGTTCTCCAGTTGGAGCGCTCACAGGCTAGTGTTTCCCAGTTGTCAGTGTTCATACTACATTTTTTAAAGATTTGCCTTGAGAGAGTCTTTGAACCTCTTTTCCCCAGCATTACGCTTCCCATTTTTACGTTTGGAATAGAGTAGTTGCTTTGGGGGACGATAATCAGGCATCCGCACAACATCACCAACGAACTGGCACTACCTATCCCTGGTTCCTTCTACCTGGTGCTACCTTCTCAGGCTTAGCCAATGGTACAGACAACAGGAGAATGCACCAAGAGTTGAATGGCCCAGGAACAGCTTTGCAGAAAAAGTGAATATTCAATTAGTGGGGAAGGAATGGCCTTGAAGGATAGAGACATAGAGGCTGTTCCAGGCACCAAGAGTATAGAAGCCCAGAGGCCAGAGGCCAAGAGTGGGAGTAAACATCAGGATAACAGCTTAATCTTCATGTGGTAGCTTTCCAACCCAGTCCTTGAGAAAGACTTATCCTGAATCCACACTCCTCTGCACAACAAAACATCCATCCTGGTCAGGCTGGAAGCAGGAGACCAGGTGCAGAAAACATCTGCTTTCCTTAGGGCAGTCAGAGCGAGAGCAGGTAAACACCTGGCCTCATACCTGTGTGATAGATTTTTGTTCAGCTTCCTAAAGCAATTCAAGGGAGCTGGCAAAGGCATTTAAAACCTCTGGTGGTCACCTACAAAACCCGCTCACTTTAAGCCAGGCCAGCACACTAAGACCAGCCAAAAAGCCCCCGTTTTCTGAAATTAACCCTCACCTCAGCCAGGAGGAGTGAAAATATAGAACTTCTGATGAGGGCTTGAGCTGTTCATAACAAGGTATGTAATTCCACTGGAAGAAGTGAGAAACTTCACACAGAGCTGTCTTCTCCTGTTGTTGTTGTTGTTGTTGTTGTTGTTGTTGCTGTTGTGGTTTGTGCCTCCTTGGCTCAGCATTCTGTGCAGGGCAACCACCCACACCACCGTAAATCCACTGCTGGGCCCACTCACAAGCCCCTGTCCCAAACTCTGAGAGCAGCAGTACTAGGTAAGTAGCACCCTTTGCCTTTTTGCTGTCAATATTAGGCAGCTGACACATGACAGCAATCAAAATGGAACAGGACTCATACAATAACTTAGCAAATATTTATATTGTTGTGAGTTTGGGGTGGGAGGTTAATCTGTATGATCCATGAGTCCCTTCTAATTCCTGGAGTCCTGGATCCAGCAAGGGTTAAAATCTAACAGAGGACTCAGTTGTTGAAGTAGCCATGCCAATCTTTTGGTGAGTTAATGGGCCTGAGTGTGGTCCTTAGTACAGTGGTACCTCGGGTTACATACGCTTCAGGTTATAGACTCCGCTAACCCAGAAATATTACCTCGGGTTAAGAACTTTGCTTCAGGATGAGAACAGAAATTGCGCGGCAGCGGTGCAGCGGCAGCAGGAGGCCCCATTAGCTAAAGTGGTGCTTCAGGTTAAGAATAGTTTCAGGTTAAGAACAGACCTCCAGAACGAATTAAGTTTTTAACCCAAAGTACCACTGTATAACAAAGTAAGTGCAAATGGGTGGGACCCCTTCCTCACCTGGTTGGTGTTAAGAAAGGCAGCCAGAGAGTGAGAGCCGTGCTTGATTTGATGCGTTGGAGCCCAAGACTGTGCTATGGAAGAAGCAAGATGTTCTGGGGTGTTAATGCTGTGAGCCCCTCCATCATGGGCTCAGGATGTACACATGTGTAAATAAACTATATATCATAAAGACACACAGTCTCTGCTGTTCCTCGTTCCAAGGAATCTAACCCTGGAAGCTCTTGAATCTCACACCCCTCAGAGATTGGGGTGGCATGCAATGCTATTAACTTCATTCCACTAAAACAGAAAAGGCCTAACTTTAGTTTTTTTAGACTTGGACAGCTCAGTTGGGTAGAGCGTAGTGCTGATTACACCAAGGTTGCAGGTTTGATCCCCATATGGAACAACAATATTCCTACACTGCAGGGGGTTGGATTAGATGATCCTCAGGGTCCCTTCCAATCCTCCAGTTCTATGTTTCTATTATTTTATCCTGAAATTCGAATGACTAGTTTTGTGGTCTAGGCTGAGAAACACTTGCATTTCCCAAATGTGAAAAACCACCTCCTCCCCCCCTTTTTTTTGCAACAGTTCAATCCAGCCTTGCAGTTAATCCTGGTATGTCTGTGTGTCTTTTACACCATGATTTACACCCAATACATTCTACAGATTGCATGGCCTGGCTGAACATCCATGCATTTCTGATGTGTGAATTGCTTGGGACCCAGTTGACACTTTGGTGCAATAGACCAAGAGCCAAATCTACAGAATCCTTCCCCCTTCCCCAAAATCACTATGGCACATTGCTGCTGCTTTCTTACTGCCGTTAAACGATCATCAAAAAAAGAGCAGGTGAAATTGCATAAAACTACCATTAAAAAAAGCAAAGAAGGAGATATGTAGCTTAACTGCAGTGTTGCAAAACACAACTTTTAAGTCATAGAGAGAGGCTTCCCTGCTAGTGCAACATATTTTTACCGAATGACAGAACTCTTTCAAGGCATGGCACTCAATAATTTAGGACCAGACTGTGGCTAGTCCTGTCTGGACAGGTATGTGCTGAGAGAGAGGGCATAAGGAACACAAGCAAGGTCCACTTTCCGTAGCCATCAGCAAATATAGAGGGGACAGAAGATGCTTATCAAGGTGAAATTGTTAAAGCCCGGCAACTACAAAATGTAGTTTTGAAAACTTTTATGCTTCCTAAATAGGCAACAGGAACCAGAGTACAGTGGTACCTTGGGTTACATATGCTTCAGGTTACATACGCTTCAGGTTACAGACTCCGCTAACCCAGAAATAGTACCTCGGGTTAAGAACTTTGCTTCAGGATGAGAACAGAAATCGTGCTCCGGCAGCTCGGTGGCAGCAGGAGGCCCCATTAGCTAAAGTGGTGCTTCAGGTTAAGAACAGTTTCAGGTTAAGAACGGAGCTCTGGAACGAATTAAGTACTTAACCTGAGGTACCACTGTATTGGAAGCTATGTGAGCAAATCATTTGGAGGTGCAGCCATTTGGAGCTTGTAGAATTCACAGTTTCTCTAGCGATGAGAATTGTATGCCGTCCAGTAAGAAAAAGCCCAACATCAAACAAAAAACCCAACAAAAAACAAATTGGCAGCAAAGAAAAGACAAATCTAACAAACACAAAGCAGGATTAAAAAGTTTACTAAACTCCAATAATGTCAACAGATGTACAGCGGCACCTCGGAAGTTGAACGGAATCCGTTCCAGAAAAATGTTCGGAAACCAAGGCACAGCTTCTGATTGGCTGCAGGAAGCTCCTGCATTGGATGTTTGGGTTCCAAAAAACGTTTGCAAACCGGAACACTCACTTCTGGGTTTGCGGCTTTCAGGAGCCAAAACATTCGACTCTCAAGGTGTTCAGGAACCAAGATACAACAGTGTATAGATCATTCAAAGAGGTTTAAAAGCCTGAGGAGAAAATAAAATAAATATTCACCTGGTTCCTAAAGAAAGCAGGAGTCAGTAACCTTTTGGTGGGGTCATGGAAACATTTACAAACTGGAGAAACTGTTGTGGGCACCAAGGATGCATCACAGCCGCACAGTGCTGTGGTGTGAGTTGCTGGTGCACAGGGCAAGTGGGCATTTGTGCCAGGTGGGGTGGGGCAGCGCCAACCCTTGCCACTGACACTGGAGTAACGCCACCCACACCAGAGCAAAGCAGGGCTGTGCTGAGCCACCTGCTTGCCCTCACGGAGGGGGGGGGGAGCCCAGCCAGTCAATGTGGCCCTTGGAAGGCGGAAAGGAGCACCGGGCTGCACCAGACTGTGGTTGCCTGCATGGAGTCGCCTGGTTCGTGCCACCTCAAAAATGGTGCCACGGCCCCCTGGCACCCCCCACCATGCTCCACATAAACACCTCACTCCTAACCCCGCCAACAATTATGTTTGACAAAGGTGTTTTTGGCAAACCTTTCCTCCCCAGTTCAATTCACCAGAAAGGTCACCCCTCCACACAGGACCCAAGCTTGTACAGTGGTACCTTGGGTTACAGATGCTTCAGGTTACAGGCTCCACTAACCCAGAAATAGTACCTCAGGTTAAGAACTTTGCTTCAGGATGAGAACAGAAATCGCGCGGCGCTGGCACGATGGCAGCGGGAGGCCCCATTAGCTAAAGTGGTGCTTCAGGTTAAGAACAGCTTCAGGTTAAGAACGGCCCTCGAGAACGAATTAAGTTCTTAACCCGAGGTACCACTGTATCTAATGCAGTGCTAAGCAACTCATTCTGAACACCAGTTGTTGGAGATTATGAGCCAGGGAGGCGATTGTGCTCATGTCCCGCTTGCAGGTTTCCTACAGGCAACTGGCTCGCTATGTGGAGAACAAAATGGCGGACTAAATGCACCTTTGGTCTCATCCAACACGACTCTTTTTTGCGGTCTTAAATGGCATGCAATCTGCTCATGTCCCGGCTGTGAGTCTTGAAGGTCGTTCCCTGCAATGCCCTTTCCACCTGGCCTAGGGGGCGGGGCCCACACTCACCAGCCCCACTGAAGAGGCTCTTGGTGAGACCAGAGGGACATCACTAGGCCTGACAACAAACCCTAACTATTAGATTCTTTTGCCCCATCTTTTTGTGCTGCCAAACAGCCGTGCCATGCTTATGATAAAATTTTATTCTTTTGTTAATTATGCTGTTTTAAATGTGTATTTTATATTTGACTTCATTTAGCTTCATTTTTTCCCTTTTTGAAATGTTTAGGGTTTTTTTTTGTTAACTTTGTTTTAAATATGTATTCTGTAGTTGACCTCCTTTATAATGTTTTATTTTGAAATCTTTTAAGATAATAGTTTAGTTTTCTGTTAATTATGTTGCTTTGACTATATACTCTATATTTGACTTTCTTCAGAAATGTTTGAGTCTGGATTGTTTTATTGATGCTTTAATATGCTGTAAACCACTTTGAGATTTTTCTTAAAAATATAAAGCGGTATAGAAATGAAATCAGTAGTAGTAGTAGTGATAACAATAATAAATAATAATAATAATAATAATAATAATAATAATGTGCTATCTTACTGTTTATGTTCATACACAGGTACACAGATGCACAGGTACACAGACACACACATTTCCGTGCAGAGATTTAACTTCTTAAGGCCTGGAGTAAAGAGCTGAAATCCGAAGAATGGCAATATACAAAGCCCATCTACTTGGCTGCAGGAGGTTTCTGGGCAGGGTTTATGAATTCCACTGCTTTGCAGAAAAAGAAGGCACGAAAAGGTCTGGACATTCCACCTGGATGCTATCAGTCTTGTCCAAGTAAACAAGACTGACATTAGTGCTAGCCTTCTGGTTGGTACAGGTTAGGAAGGGTCACAGAGAGAAAACGATGACCCAACTTGCCTCTGGATACACATGCTCTGGAATCTGTCACACAAGAGCAGACACAAATGCAGATTTCAGCAAGAAGGCCTTTTTTGTTCCTGAGATTTAAAATGTATATAATTAAGTGCTGCATACAAAACAAGGGAATATCACATTAGAAACAAATAATAAATAATAAATAAAGTAACAAATAATAAATGTGCACACACGTGTGCACACACACACACACACTACGTCATGCATTTAAAAACCCAAAAAAACGATCCCTTAAAAATGGTAACAATTAAAACAGCCCAGTTACAAATGCAATATAAAGGCAATCGATTTGGGCAGTATTTGTACACACCAGAGAAAACCTATTCAGACGTAGCCACTAAATATGCTCAGGGCAGTAGCAGCATTGCTCATCTCTTATGAAATGCGACACCAGCCCTGCCGGCCCCAAACGCTGTGCATTAATTCAAATGGGACATTCAAAAGTGGTAGCCTACCCACCTGCTGATTATGCAGGGTGGCGCTGTGGTCTAAACCACTGAGCCTCTTGGGCTTGCTGATCAGAAGATCGGCAGTTCAAATTCCTGCGACGGGGTGAGTTCCCGTTGCTCTGTCCCAGCTCCTGCCAACCTAGCTGTTTGAAAGCACACCAGTGCAAGTAGATAAATAGGTACCACTGCGGCGGGAAGGTAAACGGCATTTCCATGTGCTCTGGCTTCTAGCATGACGTCCCGTTGTGCCAGAAGCAGTTTAGTCCTGCTGGGCACATGACCTGGAAAGCTGTCAGTGGAGAAATGGTGGCTCCCTCGGCCTGAAAGCGAGATAAGCGCCGCAAGCCCATAGTCTCCTTTGACGGGACTTAACCGTCCAGGGGTCCTTTACCTTTACCTTACTGGCAGGAACCCCAGCTGTTTACACATGAACAGCTGCTTCCACACAGCCTTCTTCTTTCAGTTGTCTGATGGGGCCATCACAACATGGGGCTGTATTCAACACACTTTTACTCAGAGTAGAACCCACCAGGCCCAATAATTCTTATGGGTCTTCTCTGGATAAAAAGTTAGCTGAGCACAACCCATGGGGTGGGAGGCTACATGTAGGATGCCCCTTCTTAACAGGACCTGACTTTAAGATGATTTAATGGTCGTCCCCTCTGCCCAGACTGCCTGGGAACTGTAGTTATCTAAGGGTCAGTGAAGATATGTTACAGGTAAAGTTTCACCCGTGTCAAATTAAAATTCCCAGTACAGTGGTACCTTGGGTTACATACGCTTCAGGTTACAGACTCCGCTAACCCAGAAATACTACCTCGGGTTAAGAACTTTGCTTCAGGATGAGAACAGAAATCGTGCTCCGGCAGCGCAGCGGCAGCAGGAGGCCCCATTAGCTAAAGTGGTACCTCAGGTTAAGAACAGTTTCAGGTTAAGAACGGACCTCCGGAACGAATTAAGTTCTTAACCCGAAGTACCACTGTATTTTTTTTTGGGGGGGGGGATAAAAATGGGCATAGCCTTAAACTAAATTTGCAGTTCAAAGAAAGGAGGGATAATCTGTCTACAGATTACTGCCTTAAAACAAAGCTAGGCTGTTCTTTTTCTCAGCTCAGATCAAAACTGGTTTTGTGGGGAAATGTATCAAGATGCATTAAGAATTGACAGGCTAGATGCAGGCTACAAATGCATTGTGGCTAGTGTTGTGTTTTCACTCTTTCCCCAACCAGCAGTGACAGCGCACTAGGTGCATTGATCTGAAAATTTCTTAATCACCAGCAATGAGAATTAGCATTCTTTTTGTATGCTTTCACAAAATGCACCTTTTGTACTGATTTTTGTATGTAATTCCACCTACAATATGCATTTTTATAATGCTTTTCCATGTCTTTGAACCGAGAACTGTTATTTGAAAATTGTAAAAACTGGAAGATAGGCGTGGTCCAGTCTGGGAAGTCTGAATAAAGTCAGTTCAGTTTAAAACGTGGACTGACTGAAGTACTCAAGCATCTATAGTGTAAAGACAGCTTTGCAATAACAAAGTTGGTTTAACAATAATTTAATCATTTCTTTCCTTTTCGGAAAAATAAAGAATGAGCAACCTTTTTCCAAATGAACCATGAAACAAATATGGCAACAAAATTGAAGTTATTGCATAGTGCTTAGAGAACTGTCTACAAAAGAGAAAATACTTTCCATTTTCTCCATGTTTAATGACAATCTGCACCATTGCACCTTCTTCCCTCACCTAAATTTGCTTCAGCTCAATCTCTAAATGCACAATTTCCAGGTTTCCCAAGAAGAATGTGAGAATGTGCATTTGGGCTAAAACGACGAACCTTCATACGAAGCAGCTTTAAATAAAAGGAAATCAGTAACCATCTCCTGGTAATATAGTTCTTTTCTTTTTTTCTTAAAAAGTGCCAGCCTTCAGAGCTGTAAGATATGTTTTGATTTTGGCTGCCCCTCCTGCTTTTTCAGTTGTTCAAGATATTTAAGTAAAATACAAAGAATCTTGAGATGCCTGAAGTTGCAAGTTGCAAGAAAATCTTGCTAAAGTCTCCAATTCTCCCCTTTCCCAGCGCACACACACACACACACACACACACACAACCTGTGCCAGCTTTTTTCAGTGAGGCTGCTGATGTCAAAATCATTCCATTCCCCCTTATGTCAGAAAGACTGATGATCATAAAGGCTCTTAAAGAAAATCACACAAAATATCCTAGTGCCTGAGGTATGAATCTTCCTTTGATTTAGAACCATTCTGCTCAACAGTTTTGCTCTAGAACAGGAGAAACTGGTTCAGGATGGAGGGTCACACTGAAAATAAATCAAGACCCAGAGGGCCGGATTGAGCACACAATCTTTTCTTTTTTTAATTTTTTTTTATTCAAAGTTATAACAAAACATATTTTCCAAAAACATATCCTTATTCCCTCCCCATTTATCCTCCCCCCTCCCCCCACAAAACCCATCCCCCACCCCACCCCCCGACTTCTCTCAGTTCCAGTCTTTGGTTTCTCCAATAATGCTATTTTCTGCATGTTACAGAGTTGTATAGATCCTCCAACTGTTTAGCTAATTATTATCAGTAAAAAAATAAAAATAAAAATTGTGGATGTTTATTCAAAACCTGCCAAGGAGTCCAGTTTGCTTTGTTGTGTCTTCAAATACTTTGTGAAAGGTTCCCATTCATCCTTAAAGTCACAGTTATCCTTGTCCCGTAGCTTATGAGTTAATTTTGCCAGTTCTGCATAATCCATCAATTTTTCTTGCCATAATTCTTTAGTTGGGATTTCTTCAGTCTTCCATCCTTGTGCTATCAGAACTCTCGCGGCTGTTGTCGCATACATGAAGATGTTTTTCAACTTTTTTGGCAGGTCTTTCCCTACGATCCCCAACAAAAATGCCTTGGGTTTTTTAACAAATGTTAGATGGAACATTTTCTTCAGTTCATTGTATATCATTTCCCAAATTTTTTTTAATTACCTTACAATCCCACCACATATGATAAAATGTTCCCTCCTTTTCCTTACACTTCCAACATATGTTTGAACTAGTTTTGTACATTTTCCCTAACTGCACTGGTGTTGTGTACCATCTGTACATCATCTTAATGTAATTCTCCTTCAATAGGGAACAGTTTGTAAATTTTAAGTCAGTTTTCCATAATTTAACCCAATCCTCCATCATGATGTTGTGACCTACATCTTGTGCCCATTTAATCATAACTGATTTTACCTCTTCATCTTTCGTCTCCCATTCTAATAGTATGCTATATGCGGCCTTCAGTAGTTTCACTTTCCCTTCAATCACTTCCGTTTGAAACCTAGATCTAGTATAACTAAATCCTTTCTTACAGTCTTCTTTATATGTTTCATGTAGTTGTCGATAATGCAACCAACTCTGAAAGTGGTCTTTGATCTCATCATAATCTCTTAATTTCCATTTTCCATCATGTTCCTTTAATAAACCGGCATATGTGAGCCATTTTCCTTTCTTTCCAAGTGGTTTGAGCAGTAATGCTTCATGTGGTGAAAGCCACCACGGAGTCTTTTGTTCCAATAAGTCTTTATATCTCTCCCATACTCTCATTAATGATTTCCTGATTATATGGTTGTAAAAGCTTCGATGAATCTTCCCTTTCCCGTACCATAAATATGCATGCCAACCAAATCTGTTGTCATGACCTTCTAGTTCTAGTGCCTCTTGCTTGTCCAGTCTCATCCAGTCCCTGATCCATCCAAACAAGCAGATTCGTAATACAACTTAAGGTCTGGGAGGGCAAACCCGCCTCTATCTTTTACATCTGTAAGTATTTTATGTTTTATCCTTGGCCTTTAGCCCCTCCCCCCCGATAAATCTTAAAATCTCTTTCTGCCATTTTTTAAAGCATTCATCTTTCAGGATGACTGGTATTGATTGAAAAAGAAATAGAAATAGAGCACACAATCTTTTCAATCTGCCAAATTGCCAACATATTTGGCATAATATTTCCGCCAGTGTAACTGATATCAAGATATAAGCGGGAATAATGTTGTGTTTGTTCTAGTGATGATGCCAGCCCTAGATAAGATTAAGGAGAAAGCAAAACTAAGTGGGGTTTTTATCCAGCTCTGAGCCCCTCCATATACTGGTGCGTAGTTGAGGTGGTTTCTTTTTGGTGTGCTTGGCAAGATGTCATTGATGCCTTAGTAGATTTATACGGGACCATCCACGCATTGTTCTGCTTTCTTGGTTGCTCTGCAAAGCTATCCCAGTGTTATCACATACTTGCTGTTTGAGAGGGGGGCACTCTCTCACCACAGTGCAACAAAAGTGGGACAATTTCCCCCCTGCCCCGCCAGAACATTTGCTGCATAAACGTTACTGGATTTGAGTAGGAGGTTATAGGGCATGCCGTGATTGGAAAGGAATCAGTAGGTCCAGCCTGAAAGATTTGCAGATGTGCATTGTGGGATTGCACATAACTTCCTGGAATACCACAATGATCAGAAATCACTGTGAATGCACAATAGAAAGGATAATACTAATAATACTAATAATAATGATAATACTGTATTTTTCTGTGTATAACATGCCCCCATGTATAAGACGCCCCCGTTCTTAGGGACTCACATTTTAAAAAATGGGGTGAGATGGCTCTTGGGCTTTTCTTGGGGGGGAGCTTTTCACCCACACATGTCACAAAATCCACCTCTCATGTGTCCCCTCACCGGCAGAAGCTGCATATCGCCCGCCCAATTGCCACAGTGTCAGCCAATCAACACCAGCCCTTGACACAGCAACCAATAACATGCCCAACAGCCAATGACTGCCGTGGCAGCAACCAATCAAACGTCCACCCTATGCACTATCCATGTATAAGACGACCCCCACTTTTTAAGCATAATTTTCAAAGGAAAAAACCAAGTCTTATACATGGAAAAGTACGGTAATTTATTATTTATACCCTGCCATTTGGCTGGGTTTCCCCAGCCACTCTGGGCAACTCCCAGCAGAATTGATGATGATGATACAGTGGTGCCCCGCAAGACGAATGCTTCGCAAGACGAAAAACCCGCTAGACGAAAGGGTTTTCCATTTTGGAGGTGCTTCGCAAGACGAATTTCCCTATGGGCTTGCTTCGCAAGACGAAAATGTCTTGCGAGTTTTTCCGACCTTCCCCCCCTTTCCCCCCCCTTTTTCTAAGCCGCTAACCGCTAAGCCGCTTATCCGCTTATCCGCTTATCCGCTAAGCCACTAAAAGCCGCTAAAAGCCGCTAAGCCGCTAATAGCGCTAATCCGCTAATGGGCTTGCTTCGCAAGACGAAAAAACCGCTAGACGAAGAGACTCGCGGAACAGATTCTTTTCGTCTTGCGAGGCACCACTGTAATGCAATAAAACATCAGACAATACAAACTTCCCTCAACAGGGAACAGCCTTCAGATGTTTTGAGGGGCCCTTAGGAGCACAGGAGAATGTATTATACCATGGTCTGAACTATTTGTCTTTCTAACCCAGTATTATCGACTTTGACTGGCCACTGGTGACTCTGAAAGGGGGCTAGAGAGGGGCTAAGGTTGGGCCAGGTGGTTAAGCCCTCCCTTTCCAAAGGTGATGAAGAAAAATAAACCCCTGCTGAGGCAGGTGAGAAATTTGATTCACTCCGCATTTAAAGGCACTTTTTGAAATAGCAGGTGAACCGAGCCACACAGCCACCCTTGGAAATTTATTCTCTGAATATTGCAATGCTAACCATCTATTGAACCACAAAGGCAATTTTGCTACAAGGGGCTGGGAACAAGGAGGGTTCTCATGAATCTAGGGATTGTGAAGAAATTACTGCATGCACACCCCATCCACTGGCTTGGTTCATTTAACCCTTGGCATGCTAGGGTTGCCATATTTCAAAAAGTGGAAATCCGGACAGAAAAGTTGTTGAGCTCTTTTTTTGCAAAATCTCAAAAAATAAATAAATGATATTTTCCAGCTATTTTGGGGGGAATTCACCAAAAATGACACTGCTCACATGGGTCACCATACATCCAGATGTTTCCGTGATTTCTGCCCTGACACAGCGTCTGACGGCCAATTGTAAGCTATGTCCGGGAAATTCTGGACTTATGGCAACCCTATGATATGCCTTCATACTTGACATCTCTTGCACACCTCAGCTCACTTGAATGAGGAACTGTGAAGATTCTCTGCCTAGCTGCATGGGATCCACTCCAAATATAAATAAATTTGCACACAAGCAATATAAATTCTGTGCTAAGAAAAATTGAATTCAGTAGCCAGTACAAATTATACAAATGGTGCACAATGCATAAAATCTCTTATTTTCCGTCATCCATTCTGGTTTTGCTTACAGTGGGGAAGGGCAACGAGTCAAGTAGGGCAACGAGTCTCCCTTCCCCTGAAGCCTTATTTCACTGGAAATCTTAGACACCCACACACCATTCTGGCTTTTGAAGTTAAAATAAGCACTGCCAACTAGGGGTAGAGAAAAATCCGGTTCAACTCGTGTTTGGAGGCAAACCTACTTAAATTTCACTTTTGGAAACAATACACCAACTGAAACACAGCAATAATTCAAAATATGTATGTTCCTCAAGTTCTTAATGTAGTTCTGTAGCCAAGTGTACCAAAATAAATGCATATACTGGAGCAAATGTGTGCATGGAAATGCATGTATTGGTGTAAATCACATACAAGAATGCATTATATCTGGGGAAACGGCTTTGCCAAAATGTATATTGGGCAAAATTGCATGTGAAAATGTTGTATATTAGAAGAAATCTGCAATGAAATGCTGATGAATTTTCAGGATAAGTATTTTTAATAATAATAATAATAATAATAATAATAATAATAATAATAATGAAAACCTATGTGGGAAGTGTGAGAACCGAACTTAAGAATGAAAATATGAGAAATTGACACATTCATCCAACCCTAGTTGTAGTCAAGGCTGGATGATAAAAGAAGAGGGAGAAGTGTTCTCTATTTTTCTAGGAGTGAGCAGAGTTTTGCTTTGCAGGGAGGAGCTGAACTGAGCTGAGAGCTAATGCATGCAAGACAAAGGAGGGGGATGGATGCAGAATTGCAATTGAGATTGAAGAGGTCAAGCCCTGAATAATGACTTTCTAATGCTACATTTTTGACCATTGTATAATATTTATGAATTGACCATTCAGCAGAGATCCATGTAATATTGGATCAGCTTACAAACCCCACGCTATATAAACTTTCAGGGTCCTTGCCGGCAGTTACTCGCCAGGCACAAACATATCCATACCCGCTGTCTGATACTTTTGTCTGGAGATACCTGGGATTGAACCCAGGACCTGCTGAATGCAGAGCATGTGCTCTCCTGTGAAGCTATGGGCTCTTCCCTTGCGAGACTTCCTCCAGCCTCCTTTGTAAACCTCCTGGCAGACTCAGGGCTCTGGAATCTGCTTTACTTAGTTGTTCTGGAGCCAGCTGTGGGTTCTGACCTAACACAGTTTTGGAGATAGCACGGCCTGCCTCTTTGCCTCCTCAGTGTGTAATTTTGTAGGTAGGCATATTTCAAAATATTCCAGCGCTGTCTTATCACACCCTAGAAATCAGCCCTAGAACTTCCTAGTGCTTTGCCAACCGTGGGATAACAAAACACATGTTTCGGGAGCCCTTCCAACAATAGGGGCCATGTGTGTGGCATCTGGACTTGGGGAACCTTTGGCCTGAGGGACAAATGTGGCCCCTGAACTCTCTCAGTCTGGTCCACTGGACTCTCCCTGAACCTAGGGTGCTTCTTCTTCTTCTTCTTCTTCTTCTTCTTCTTCTTCTTCTTCTTCTTCTTCTTCTTCTTCATTATTATTATTATTATTATTAATTATTATTATTTAATTATTATTAAATAATAATATTTAATATTATTATTAATTATTATTATTTTTGAAAAGATATTTATTTCCAATTTCCAATTTGATACAAAAAGCCAACAAAAAACAAAAATGCACCAAAAATAACAA
Organism: Podarcis cretensis; assembly: GCF_951804945.1. NCBI lineage: Eukaryota > Metazoa > Chordata > Lepidosauria > Squamata > Lacertidae > Podarcis > Podarcis cretensis. Next base: position 16,955,807 of record NC_137183.1, read on the forward strand.
AAATACAAGAACACACAATTAAAAGAAAAACCAAAAGAAATATAATTCCCGTTACTTATTTCCATTACCTTGTTTCCCGGACCTCCTCTCACCTCCCCCTTTTGTATTCCAGTTCAAATTCTTAACTCAGCAATTCCTTATATTATTATTATTTATACACCCCAGCCACTCTGTGCGGCTTCCAACAAAATATTAAAATACAATAATTAATAAATATTAAAAGCTTCCCTAAAAAGGGCTGCCTTCAGATGTCTTCTAAAAGTCCAATGGTTGTTTATTTCTTTGACATCTGATGGGAAGGCGTTCCATAGGGTGGGCGCCACTACCGAGAAGGCCCTCTGCCTGGTTCCCTGTAACTTCGCTTCTTGCATTGAGGGAACCGCCAGAAGGCCCTCAGCGCTGGAGCTCAGTGTCCGGACAGAACGATGGTGTGTGTGTGTGTGTGTGTGTGTGTGTGTGTGTGTGTGTGTAGACACTCCTTCAGGTATACTGGGCCAAGGCCATTTAGGGCTTTAAAGGTCAGCACCAACACTTTGAATTGTGCCCGGAAATGTACTGGGAGCCAATGTAGGTCTTTCAGGACTGGTGTTATGTGGTCTCGGCGGCCGCTCCCAGTCACCAGTCTAGCTGCTGCATTCTGGATTAACAACCAGAATTACTCTCCACCACCATAAAAGAGTTTGCCTCAGCCCAGCACTGAATTACAGAAAGCATCTAAATCGTTTCAGAAATTTAATCCGTTCCTTGTCATCATTCCTTCCTTTTTTTTTTTTTTTAAGGCTTGCCAATGGTTACGAAAAGCCTGACTGGAGTCATATGTTACTGATCACCTGCTATAATCCTTCGGCTGCGGAAAAAAGCAAACACAAGTCACCGCAGCATTTAGGCTCCTTGCGATTGTACCTTCCACCCCTCCCTCCATGCTCGACAGTTGCCTTTCTTTGCACCAGTCCGCTCCCCTCCTGCCTTGCCATTTCACTGCTGCTCAGGCAGTTGTCTGCCTTGTGGCGCTCTTCTCTCTCCTGCCCCCTCCCCCCCGGTACCGCTCTTGTGCTGATTTCTGCAGTGGCCCCTCCTCCCAGCAACATCCATAATGTGTTCAGACACCTGGGATGCAGGGAGAGGCTGTGCAGTCAGCATGAGGCCTGGCAGAAATGCCAGCTACGATCGCAAACATGCCCCGACTCAGTCTGCCTCCGCTATAAATTATGGCAGCTGCAAAGAAAGCAGGAATGGAGAGAGTCTTCCCTCTGCAGATGGCGAGGGGTGGTTTGAAAAGTCTGGGTGGATGCCAGCCAGCCTGCCACATGCAGCAATAAATAACCCAGGGGTGCTAAATAGCAGAAGACTTACTGTCATGTGACCATTTTCTATCCCATAGGGGTAATTTTGAAGCCTAGTTCTTTTAATGACAGTAAAGATCAGCAGAAAGATGGGGGTAAGTCCTGTATATCAGGGGTAATCAATCTCAGGACCAGGTGGCCAAAGGGGGTCTCCCACATCTCTAGGAACTCCTTATTGGTCCTCCACTGCACCCAGTGGTTTGGAGTCTTTTCTGTGACCCTGAACTTTGATAATGCCTTCTCCTTCTCTGCACAAAGGTGTCTGTAAAAAGCAGCCTTTTGCGAAAGGTAGAATTTATATTCATTGCTCTGCCCACTTTTGCAGACCCAGCTTTAGTCAGGGATGTGTGTATGTTGTGTGTGCTGTTGTGGTTTCAAAATAAAAACGCCGCGCAACAGCAACCCCAAATCTGCATCAAGTTATTGGCCATACATCTCCTTATTGCATAAGGACTAGAAACTTGCTCTAAAAATATAGGAAGCGGGGAGTCTCAGCAGTGGTGAGAATGCTCCTCTTTCACTGTGATTCTTGTTCAGGGGCCTCCATTAGCTGGCCAATTGACTGGTTGTTGAAATATATACAGGCAACAACCGACTGACGTGTGATCGCACATGCGTACATGGTGTTGAAGCCGAAAGTAACCCTAAAACAGGAGTAAAAAGGTGGAACGGGGGGCAAAACTGGGACAGGACTGATAGCTTTACGTGGGCCTCATCAACACACGTGGGGGTCCAGAATGAAACCCCCCCCACAAAACAAGGATTGCCTGTCCACACACACACACACACACACACTGCAAAATAAAAATTAAAAACCTTATCAGTTCTACTGTTATCAACATTTCCAAATTTCTTTTACCAGATTGGAAAAAAGTGTTTCTCTCATTCTATGCTAGGACCCAGTGGCAGCCAGTGTGATGTGGTCATTAGAATCTTGGATTGGGATCAGGGTTCAAATCTCCATCAACCATGAAGCCCACTGAGGGATCTTGGGCCAGTCACCATCTTTCAGCCTAACTTACTCTTACCATCATGGCCCTGGTATCAAATTACTCTTTTGCAGAGGATGACGGTTCAGAGTGGGAGAGGGAATTGACAGCCCCAGGTATACATAGTTGCACATGAGGAGGCTATTATGCCAGTACTTCTCTGGCCTGATAAGGTTACATTGAGTTCTTCTGAGGACTCCAGGTCAGAAGCCCTAGCTGAAACAGTCCCCGCCCCACTCCATCTGATTCAACAACTGTTAAAGCAGACCCTTTAAATGAATAGGTCCCTCTCACAAAAGGCAGAGCAAACACAAAAGGCAGAGACTGGACCTTCTATTTAAGGCTCAGTCTGAGGATGGCTGCTGCTGAAACAACATTTGAGCACTGCTCTTAGGGAGTCACCAGCTTCGGTTCTTGCACTGAGCTGTCCAAGGTGCTGCTGAAAAGCCTTGCTTTGCCTTTGTATTGCTGAGGCTGTCACTCCAAGCAGAGCACCCACCAAGTTGCATTGTGGGTAGAATGGGAAAGAGAAGAACCACATAGGCCCCCCTAAGCCCCCTTGAGGTATGGCAGGATATAAACGTAAATATATACAAATATATTCATACAGTACATAGTTAAACCATGACACTTGCTCCCACAGTGTTGGCCACCTAACTTGGAGACCCCTGTTGGGAGACCCCTATTCCCCCTCCTAGAGATACAATTTCCCAAGTGGTTTAACAATCAATCCCTCTTCGCAGGGAACAGAGAGAATTGAATATTTCTGCCCATGGAACCAACACAGTTGAGGCATCAACACACCATCTTAACATTTAAACCAGTGCTGGCCCTACTCAGAGTAGACCCAGGGAAGTTAACATAGCTAGCTTCGTCAATTAATTTCAGTGGCTCTACTCTGAGCAGGCCTTAGTTAGATATCAGCCACAATTTTGTTCCTTCTGTCGGGAGATTAAGAAAAAAATGACTCAGTATCCCAGTTAGGAGAATACCACACTGGGCTTCATGAAGGATAGGTAGGTAATACTTTATTGGGCTATAAGCCCACAAGGTAAAACAAATCAATAGATAAAAATAGCATTTAACATTCTAAAATATCAACTAAAATATTTCAACGCATAATCTCCATCACACTGCTTACAATCTCTAGATGTACCGTATTATGGCCTTGAAGATAAGGATGGTGCATAGAGTTTACTAGATTTTTAGTAGTCATGCAGCATTCCATGAAGTCTTTTATATGAAAGAACTGAAATCAGGAATCTGGCAACCTGTAATGTTCTATAAGAGTCAATGTCCTGGAGTAGATAAGCTAGATGTAATTCAGGTGGTTTAGCAACAATTTCCAGAATGATTGAACTCAAAATCCTTGATCGGGGAACAGTGTATAAGGGGCAATTAAACAAGATATGATAAAGGGATTCTATTGATTTGTTGTCACATGTGCATAAAACAGAGGTTTTACCGTTAGAAAATCTATTGCTCAGCACATTTGAGGGGAACACATTAAATCTGGCTCTAACAAATGCGAATCTATGTGACGCAGCCAATAAGGTAGACAGATATTGAGGTATCTGGGACATAGATGTAATGCCCTGATTTATCGGGGAAATCAACCTCCTCCAATCTTTGTTTGATGACCTTTTTAGCTGTAATTAGATCTAAATTCAGTATATCGGAAGGAGAGATTCCATAAGACAACAGTTTGGAATGGATTTTTGTTGCCCATGGGCTGGTGAATTCATCTCTCCAAAGGCACTGAATAAGATGGTAATTTGGCAATTTATGCCAAAGGGACAGCCAATAATTAAAGGCATGTCTCCACATCAGAATCTCTAAGGAGGGGGTCTTAAGTTCTAAGTGAATGGCAGAGTTGCTTACACAGGAGGGTAGTTTCAAAATCATGAAGGAAAAATAGGAGTATTTAGGCTGCAGCCCAACATTTACTTGGGAGTAAGCTCGGTGTTAACTCAATGGGACTTACTTCTGAGTAGACATGCCAGGGATTTGAAAATAAGGGACCAGCAGCCTTGAAAATAAGGGACCAGCAGCCAAAATAAGGGACCTGCAGCCTCACCTGTTCCAGGCACTCCAGTCTTCCTGTCCTCCTGCAGTCTGGTCAAACTCGTTGTTGGGTAGCTTCGAGTACACTGTCCAACCAACTTTGTAACCAGAGGTTCAACTGAATAGAATCTGAATCACATGCACCACAAGGCCTATGCAGCCTCAACTTAAGATGGCTCCCCAGCCTGGCTTTGCACTGCAAAGTTTGCAGCAGCACGTGCAACAACATGGCACCCAGCATTCAAAAACCTCCTCAGCTTGCATTAACTAGCCACACACAAGGCATGCAAGCTCCACCCCCAGTTGTTCTTAGACTTCTTATTGGGTGAGCAACACAGCCAAGCAACACAGTTGGAGCCTCCCTCCTCCCTGGCCGGCAGGGAGAGAGGGAGAGGAGCTGCTTCCTTTCAAATTTAAGGGACATCATTTAAGGGACATTTAAGGGACATCTATCAATAAGGGACAGCAGCGGGACATGGCGCTGGAATAAGGGACTGTCCCTTCAAATAAGGGACACTTGACAGCTATGATCAGAAGCTGTGGGAGCCCCATCAGATGTTTGTGTTCCAAAAAAATGTTTGCAAAGCAGAACAATCAATTCCAGGTTTATGGCGTTTGGGAGCCAAGGTACCACTGTATAGTCACTTATCTCCTTGGCTCAGGGATCACATAACTCCATACCCTCTGATGAAAATATGGACGTCCTACCATACCCTCCAACATTTCTCCAGTGAAAATAGGGATGCCCTAAGGAAAAGTGAGTCATTCTGGGATCAAATCAGAAACTGGGACAGCATCTGTAAATCCGGGATTGTCCCTGGAAAATGGGGACAATTGGAGGGTCTGTGATCTGACAATAAACACAATCTGAACTGACATGCCCCATTTTGTTGTGTGAATGGGCCTCAAGAGATACTGAGCAGGATAATGGACTTCTGGCACTCAGTGGCTTCTTCGTAGAATTAGGAGGCACACAGAGAGAAAAAGGTGCGCCAGAGCCTTCCTTTCAGAGTTGCACCTTTTCTTCTGCAGCTTGGAGGCAAGCATCTCCACCTTTGACTTATTTCCCCCCTCCCCTGTGGACATGTCTGGAAATAGTTAATAATAATAATAATAATAATAGTAATGATACTCTGAGCGACACCACAACCCATCCCACGGGGGGAGAGGTTTGTTGGCGTGATTAATCTCTAATTATTTTGAGATCAGACGCTGAGTAGGTGCCTTGGAAGTACGAAGCTATTAATTTACTATCCCTTTCTCATTAGAATACCGAAACAAGTCAGAGAAGTCGCCAGCAAGGCCTTCTGTTCATCATGTGAGTAGTGCAGTGGAATATTTGAATCAGGGTCGGCGCCAAGGGTAGGCCGCACAGGGCATATCCCAGCAGGAGGCTCTGTGCCAACCCCTAAAGCAGGGGCGGCCAATGTGGTTCCCTGTGGGTGCAGTTGGACTTCAGTTCCCAGCGTTTGGGTAGTGCTGGCGGATTCCTCCCATATACAGTGCTACCTCGGGTTAAGTACTTAATTCATTCTGGTGGTCCATTCTTAACCTGAAACTGTTCTTAACCTGAAGCACCACTTTAGCTAATGGGGCCTCCTGCTGCTGCCGCGACACCGGAGCACAATTTCTGTTCTCATCCTGAAGCAAAGTTATTAACCTGAAGCACTATTTATGGGTTAGCAGAGTCTGTAACCTGAAGCGTATGTAACCTGAAGCGTATGTGTCAGAGCTGCCTCCAGGTCCCAGCTCACAGAGGACCAACGCTAGGCTGTAGTTATGTACAAAAGTCTTTATTGAGATTCAGTCTCCATTTTAAAGCCGCAGCGTGCAGCTCTACGTCCCGACCTTAGACCGGCGAAGTCCTGTCTGAGTCTCCTCCCCCTCCACACCAGTTTAAGACTCTCGCTTTGGTCCACCTCTTCCTAAATTCCTTTCTCCTCTGGGCCCTCCTGCCCGCTAGGGTCTCATCCTTCCTGGACTCCTCTGACGCTGACCCTGACGATTCTTGCCCCTCCTTCCGGCGGGCTTTAGGACCTGGTTCCCTATCCGGGCTACCTTCTGTGCCGCTCGCCTGTACCTTTGAACTTGGCGCGCGCGCCCAGCCTGCAACTTTCCTCTTAACCGTTAACTCGCTCTCTGATGGAGGCGTGGTCCACCCTGACTCATCTTCTCTCGCTGGTGGTGCATGTGTGGGCTCTGACACCTGGAACTCCTCCCCCCCACTACGCTCTGGTGGGGAAGCTGGTCCTGATTTGCAACTGCTGCTCTGGGAGTCCCCGCTGGCCCCTTGCTTCTGGGGTGTCCCCCTTGGGTCTCCCCTTGTCCTGCCCATCGGCGCCCCCTTCTGTGAATCTTCCGATTCGCTGGAGAGGCTCATGGAATCTATCGAGCTGCTGTCATATTCTCCTACGCTGCCCTCGGATTGCTCCCCCTCGCTTTCCATCTCCTCTCCTCCCTGCGCTCCCGCTGAGTCCCTGACATCCATCCCCCCCTCGAAGCCCCCCCTTCCCCCCTCCCCCTCTTCTGGCGTGGGTTCCGGGTGCTCCAATGCTATGGGGGTGCCTGCCGGATACCGGTCTTCCCCCCTGGCATGCTGCCAGTCCGTGACGGGTACATCGACGTCGCTCTCCTCCGCTTCCATCTCGTTGCCGGCGTGCTCGAAACCAGGATCCTCCCCCAACCCGTCCATGCCCCCTTGTTCCCCCATTTCCTCTGGGTAGTCTGCGTGCCAGGGCCCTCTGAGCAGTCTCCTGCGCCACTCCTCCTCGGGTTGAGTGTCCCACCAATAAGAGCGCTCCGCACCCAAGTCTGAGACCGACCCCTCCGGCGAGGTAGTCTCTGGAACCGTCTCCTCAGCCGAGGAGAACCCCTGAAACGTACTGGCTGAGAGTGTGGGGGTGAAAAGATATTCATCAAAATAATCCTCCGGCATGGGCCTGTGTGGGAAGAGTGCGTGGAACTCGTCTTTGAGGTAGTGCTCCTCCACCGCATAGTACGGCACCCAGCTGTTGGCGCTGGCCGGGGCACCTTCCCTTGCGATGAGATATTCGACGCCCTCTTCCCCCCATCTCGAGTCCAAAATCTCCGTCACCTCGTTGAGTGGCCCCGCCCTCGGCGACCCCCCTGTCATGGGTGCATCTCTAAGCGGACTGGGAGCTGTTCCTGGCTCCTGAAACCTGTGAGGTGCCTTGTAGGGCGTTAGCACCGATCTATGAAAGACCGGGTGCATTCTGGAACCCTCCGGTAGTGTCAAACGGAAAGCCACTGGGTTGATCTGTGCCTCGACTAGGTAAGGGCCCAACTGCTTGTGTCCTAGCTTCTTCTTAGCTAAGGATCTGGCCGGCACTGCCTGGGCCGCTAACCAGACCCAGTCCCCTACCCGTATGTCCTCCCCCACTCTTCTGTGTTTGTCTGCTTGCATCTTGTATACGTGTTTTGCTAGGTCTAACTGTCTACGGAGCTGTTCATGGACCTCCTGTAACTCCTCTGCCAATGCCTCTGCTCCCTGTGGCTCCCCCTCCCCCTCTTTCTCTAAGCCCGGGAAGGTCCTGGGATGTCGCCCGTGGTTGGCAAAAAATGGTGTCACCCCCGTGGACACGTGTTGTGTGTTGTTGTAGGCAAACTCGGCCAGGGGCAGATAGTCCACCCAGGTCGAGGGCTGCTGGTTGGCGTAACATCTCAGGTACTGCTGCATGACGGCGTTGACCCTCTCCGCTTGTCCGTTGGTCTGCGGGTGTCTTGCCGACGCTAGGTTGACCTTGACGTTCAGGATTCCCATCAGCTTCCGCCAGAAACTCGAGATGAACTGGCGCCCCCTGTCGGACAGGATAGACCGTGGCAGGCCGTGTACCTTGAACACGTGGTCTATGAACAGCTTGGCTGTCTGTTCCGCTGTGGCCACCTTCGCGCAAGGAATGAAGTGCGCCATCTTGGTGAACATGTCGACTACCACGAGTACTGCTGTTTTGCCCCTCGAGCTGGGCAGGTCAGTGACAAAGTCCAAGGCTACCCTCTCCCACGGTTCGGACGGGGTCTGTAGCGGTTCTAACAGTCCCGCCGGCGGTCTGTGTACTGGCTTGGCCCTTTGGCAGGTGTCGCACCTCGTGACGTAATCCGCGACTTCTCCCCGCATCTTGGGCCACCAAAAGTCTCTGGCTACTAATTCCACTGTCTTTTCCTTGCCGAAATGTCCGGCGCTGGGTGCGTCGTGTAGCTGTTGCAGTACTGTCGCGCGGAGTTCATCTCCCGGTACGTAGATGGCCCCCTTGCGGAGGAGCAGTCCGTCGCGTATCTGGAACTCGTCGTCCTTTGCCGTGCCGCTGCGCACCTCCTCCATCTTGGAGCGCGCGAAGGAATCTGTTAGCAGCTCGCGCCGTATCGCTTCCAGGTCTACTGTGGCAGCAGCGCATGCCCACGCCTTGGGTGCGAAAATGTGTTTGGCCGCTACCGGTGCTGCTTCCTCCAGATACTGCGGCTTCCTGGATAGCGCATCAGCCATGACGTTGTTGTCTCCGGGGATATATTCTATCCTGAAGTCGAAATCCGCAAAGAACTCCGCCCAGCGGATGTGTCTCTGGTTCAGGAACCGCGCCGTGCGCCAGTACTCCAGGTTCTTATGGTCCGTGCGAACTTGCACCGTGTGTTTGGCTCCGATGAGGAAGTGCCGCCACGCCTTGAATGCTGCATGAATGGCCAGCAACTCTCTGTCCCAGATGGTGTAGTTCTGCTCCGACTTGCTGAGTTTCCTGGAGTAGAAAGCACACGGCCTCCAATCCCCTTGCGGGTCTCGCTGCAACAGGACTGCCCCCACGGCTCTGTCGGAGGCATCCGTCTCCACCCTCATGGGCTTGCTGGGGTTCACATGCAGCAGTTGTTCCTCGGAAGCAAAAAGACGCTTGAGCTTCTGAAAGGACTGCTCCGCCTGCTCCGTCCAGATGAACTTCTTCTTCTTGGAGCTGAGGGTGTCCGTGATGGCCGCCGTCTGCATAGCGAAACCCTTGATGAACTTGCGATAAAAGTTAGCAAAGCCGACAAACCTCTGGACCTCCTTCCGATTGCGCGGGCTCTTCCAGTCCAGTACTGATCGTACCTTGGCACTGTCCATGGCGATTCCCTTGTCGGACAGCTTGTAGCCCAGGAAATCCACCTCCGTCATGTCGAACTGGCATTTCTCCAGCTTGGCGTAAAGCCTGTGCTCCCGTAGTCTTTGCAGGACTTCCTTGACATCTCCCTCGTGAGCCTCCTGCGATTCCGAGAAGATCAGAATGTCGTCCAGGAAGCAGACACACTTCTTGTAGAGGAGCCCCGCTAACACGTGATGCATGAATGCTTGGAAGCAGTGGGAGCCATTTTGTAAACCGAAGGGCATAACCCTATACTCATAGGTGCCCAAGGGCGTGAACATGGCCGTCTTCCACTCGTCGCCCTCCCGCATGCGTATAAGATTGTACGCCCCTCGTAGATCCAGCTTGGTGAAGATGCGTCCCTTCCTCACCGTCGCGAGCAAGTCGTCGATCTTGGGCATCGGGAAAGCCGTGGGCTTGGTTTTCGAATTTAAAATTCTGAAATCAACTACAAGCCTCTTCTGGGGCGTGTCCTTCTTCTTCACAAAGAACACAGGACTGCCCCCCACTGCTTTGGATTCTCGGATGAATCCCCGCTTCAAATTGTGATCTATGAACTCCCTGAGCTCTTGCAGTTCGTCTTCAGACATGGAGTACAGTTTTCCGGTCGGCAGCGTTGCCCCCGGCAGGAGGTCAATCTTGCAGTCGTAGGGTCTGTGGGGAGGCAGCTTGTCCGCTTCCTTCTCGCAGAAGACCTCCAAAAACGCCTTGTACTTGTCGGGTACCGCTTGCAGCATGCCCAGTTGTAGCTGTGGGTCATCCTCTTGCCCCTCGTCCTCCTGGTTAGTCATGATGCAATGTTCTGCGCAGTAGGAGGAGCCGAAGGTCAATTTACGCTGGTACCATGCCAATGCCGGGCTGTGCCTGTCCAACCAGCTCATGCCCAACACTATGGGCGTGTCTGACAGTTGGGTGACGTTGAAGCTGATGACTTCGCGGTGATTTCCAATGCGCATCACCATTGGCGGCGTTTGCTGTACCACCTGTCCCCCCAGCAATTCTCTTCCATCGACTGTCACTACTTTCAGGGGCATCGTGGCAGGCAGGAGCGCTATGCTATGTTGCTTGATGAAATCCACCCCCATAAAGTCTGCATTGCTACCAGAGTCAATGGTAATAGGCACTTCCATGGTGAGCCCATTGGGAAGCTGGAGTGTTGCGGTGAGCTGCACCACTGGTTTGGGCGGGAGGGGGTCTGTGGGCTGTAAGATTCCTGGGGACTGCTTTACTGATTCGTCTGGCTGGGCCCCAGCGGCTCTGCTTCCAGCCAGACTTCGTCGTTTCCCTGCTGCGGTTCCCTCTGCTGAGCTGCTTCTGTTACTTTTGCTGAGGCTGCATTGTGCTTGTGGAGCCTCTGGGGGCACTCTTTTGCCATATGCCGAGCACTTTCGCAGATGTAACACTTCCTGTTCCCTCTAGGAGGCTTCACCTTGGCTGCTCCTGGTGTGAGGGCTCTGGTCGCTGACTGAGCCTTGGCACCACCTATCTCCATCGGCTCCTCTCCCCCTCCCAGTGGAGGCGTGGATTGAGCGCGCGCTGAGTCTCTGGGAAAGAAAGGAGGTGCCCTTGCTGGCGTGCGTCCCCAACGCCCTTCATCTTTGCTCCAGGGACGTTCTTCCAGCCGCACCCCAATCGTCAGCGCCTTCTGGACCACTTCTTGAGTGCTCCGTGGCCTCTCCCCCCTTGCGATTTCGTCTTTCACAGCCCCGTTGAGCCCCTCCCAGAACAGGTCCCTGACGGACGCTGAGTCCTTTTCCCATCCCAGCGCGTTGACCAATGCAAAAAAGCGGGAATGATATTGCCTTACAGTGGCTCTGCCTTGTTTCAGACCGTGAATCTCTCTTCTAGCGACATCCACATCTATCTCTGATAAAAAACAAGCGTCCATCGCCTTAATGAAGGCTTTTGCGTTTTGGAGGGCTGGATCATTATCTCTCCACAGATTGCGCAACCACGCTTTAGCTTCTCCATGGAGATGCGTTAGTATGAAGCCTACTTTCTCCTGCTCATCTCTAAAGTCCTTCTCCAGCAACTTTAGCGCAAAAACTACGTCTGCTCTGAAGTTAGGATATTGCTGCAGACTCCCATCGAAATGCGACACCAGGCTCCCCCCTCTCTTCCCGAGCCCGATCCCTTCGGATTTGGCTGCCGGTGGCCCCTGTTTAGTCAACATTTCCAACCTGTTTTGCAGATCCTTGCAGACAGCATCTGATTCCTCTTCTCTCCTCCTTGCCGCTCGTATTTCTGCGTTAAGTTGTACCACTGCTTCTTGCAAAGCTGCCAGTCGTTCTTCTGTAGTCATCTTGTGCTGCTTTTGTGAGCTCGCGAAGCACCACTCTTCGCCCCTCGCTGCGTCCTCTCACGTTGCGAGGTTCTTTGAAATTTGAGACAGGACTTACTGTCAGAGCTGCCTCCAGGTCCCAGCTCACAGAGGACCAACGCTAGGCTGTAGTTATGTACAAAAGTCTTTATTGAGATTCAGTCTCCATTTTAAAGCCGCAGCGTGCAGCTCTACGTCCCGACCTTAGACCGGCGAAGTCCTGTCTGAGTCTCCTCCCCCTCCACACCAGTTTAAGACTCTCGCTTTGGTCCACCTCTTCCTAAATTCCTTTCTCCTCTGGGCCCTCCTGCCCGCTAGGGTCTCATCCTTCCTGGACTCCTCTGACGCTGACCCTGACGATTCTTGCCCCTCCTTCCGGCGGGCTTTAGGACCTGGTTCCCTATCCGGGCTACCTTCTGTGCCGCTCGCCTGTACCTTTGAACTTGGCGCGCGCGCCCAGCCTGCAACTTTCCTCTTAACCGTTAACTCGCTCTCTGATGGAGGCGTGGTCCACCCTGACTCATCTTCTCTCGCTGGTGGTGCATGTGTGGGCTCTGACACCTGGAACTCCTCCCCCCCACTACGCTCTGGTGGGGAAGCTGGTCCTGATTTGCAACTGCTGCTCTGGGAGTCCCCGCTGGCCCCTTGCTTCTGGGGTGTCCCCCTTGGGTCTCCCCTTGTCCTGCCCATCGGCGCCCCCTTCTGTGAATCTTCCGATTCGCTGGAGAGGCTCATGGAATCTATCGAGCTGCTGTCATATTCTCCTACGCTGCCCTCGGATTGCTCCCCCTCGCTTTCCATCTCCTCTCCTCCCTGCGCTCCCGCTGAGTCCCTGACAGTATGTAACCTGAGGTACCACTGTATGTGTTTGTTGCAAGGCACGCCAATCCCACGGAGGTCATGGCACATGTTTACCACGTGAAACCACGGCACATTTTTACCACACGACCACTACCTCCCTGGCTATTTCCGCACAACATGGTACTCTTCAGCAGCTAATGAACAATCCGATTAATCATAGCATCTATTAATTCAACTAAGGGAAAAAGCTGAGGCAGGTGTTTCAAGGCGGATTAGCGCTGCTGAGCATGCGGCACACGGCCTTCACTCCAAGACGGCATTGCACAGTAGCCAAATCAGGCTCTTGTCTCCATTGCCCCGACACCATTATCACACCACCTCTTTGATGGGATTTGAGAGAAGGGTTGGGAAGGAGTCGCGCTAGCAGTAATTAGGCTCTACTCTGCTCTTAGGCAGATGAGGGTGGGACAAGAGCCTCTGTTTGACTGGAACTAGTCCTCCAAACCAAATGGAAAAAGAAGGGAAGGAACGCAAACAAAAATACAGGTCCCAAGGACTACGGATGAGAGAATGTGTCAATTTCAGAGGCTCCTTTTCCCAATCTCATCTTAAGATACTCCACGTTTCCACATCACTTTGTGGCTCCCCCCCGCCCCCGTTTGCAATATCATTTTAATATATTACTGTATAGTTCATACCCTCCAACATTTCTCCGATGAAAATAAGGACGTCCTATTCAATAATAATAATTATAATTTTACTATTTTACACCCTGCCCATCTGACTGGGTTGCTCCAGCCACTCTGGGCGGATTTCAACATATGTAAAAACATAGTAAAACATTAAACATTAAAAGAACAGCCCCATATACAGGGCTGCCTCCAGGTAGCCCCGGGTCAGATAACTCCATAGCCACCCACATTTCTCCAATGAAAATGAGGACGCCCTATCATATCTTCCGGGATGCGGGTGGCGCTGTGGGTTAAACCACAGAGCCTAAGACTTGCCGATCGTAAATTTGGCAGTTCGAATCACTGCGACGGGGTGAGCTCCTGTTGCTCGGTCCCTGCTCCTGCCAACCTTGCCTACTTGCACGTCAAAGTGCAAGTAGATAAATAGGTACCTCTCCGGTGGGAAGGTAAACGGCGTTTCCGTGCGCTGCTCTGGTTTGCCAGAAGCGGCTTAGTCATGCTGGCCACATGACACGGAAGCTGTACCCCGGCTCCCTCGGACAGTAAAGTGAGATGAGCGCCACAACCCCAGAGTCATCCGCGACTGGACCTGACAGTCAGAGGTCCCTTTACCTTTACTTTATCATACCTTCCAATATTTCTCTGATGGAAATAGGGGAAATGGGACATTCCAGGATCAAATCAGAAACTGGGGTGGGTTCTGTAAATCTGGGACTGTTCCCTGGAAAATAGGGCACTTGGAAGGTCTGACAGTTTGTAACATTCCAGTAAGAAATAGGAAATAAATAGTAGTAAAGACCCAGTGCAAAATGGCAACAGCAACAACAAAACCAGGGTTCACAGTCATTACTTCATCAAATAAAGGGCATTCTCAAGAGACTACACATTGAACCAGCTGTTACAACGAAAACCAACAGATACAGAAAGAGTACAAAACAAATGTTATGAATACCAATTGAAGCCATTTTGCATTTGGACTTGCCATCCTTGTGATTTTCCTTTCATAAGTAATAAATGGGTGGCAAAGGTAAAGGTAAAGGGACCCCTGGCCATTAGGTCCAGTCATGACCGACTCTGGGGTTGCGGCGCTCATTTCGCTTTATTGGCCGAGGGAGCCGGTGTACAGTTTCCAGGTCATGTGGGCAGCATGACTGAGCCGCTTCTGGCGAACCAGAGCAGTGCACAGAAATGCCGTTTACCTTCCTGCCGGAGCAGTACCTATTTATCTACTTGCACTTTGACGTGCTTTCGAACTGCTAGGTTGGCAAGAGCAGGGACTGAGCAAGGGGAGCTCACCCTGTTGCGGGGATTCGAACTGCCAACCTTCTGATTGGCAAGTTCTAGGCTCTGTGGTTTAACCCACAGCGCCACCCACGTCCCTAAATGGGTGGTAAGAGGAGGAAAAATCCTTAGGCTTAGCTGCACCCTGAGACAGCCTTAATTTATAAGCTGTGAGGATATGAGAGGGCTAGAGAAAACTTTGAGAGGATGGGGGTGTGGGTAAGGTGTAAAAGAAGGAGGGAGTGGTGGGTGGGGTGGGGGGTATTTTCTGCATTTCATGTGATCTTTCACATGACATAAAAGCCATTTCTCTCTCTCTCTCTCTCTCTCTCTCTCTCTCTCTCTCTGTGTGTGTGTGTGTGTGTGTTCCAATATCGTTCCAATAACAGCCTCATTATAACAATACCAATTTTATCCAATTGATGCACTTATTAATGCCAGTTATTCAAAAGACAAATTATACAATTAAAGTGGCCCCTTCGCATGCTAGAGTTGACGAATTCATTCTTCTACATTTTTTCTGCGTTCCAAAATTTTTAATAATTTCCATTCCATTCCATTCAGATATAATAATCCCTTCTATAACAGCTACATAAAAGCCAATTCTAAAAATCTAGAAGCACAGCGCTCACTTCCGTGTTAACTGTGACCAGAGAAAAAAAATCCATTTGCAACCATGTTAACCTAGAAATTTAGCACAACATGGTGGTATATTGATCAAAAAGTCAGTTCCATAACACAACAGTGTAAAAGGAAAGCATTATAACTAGGAAAATGCAATAATCCCCATGTCTGAATGCACCCATTAACTCAGTGTATCAAAGGCCTGAGGGGAAAGGTAAGCATTTTCCTAATGCAGAAAAGATGTCTTTGAGGTTGGGGAGGTTAGACATCGTAATGTCAAGCAACTGTTATCCACACTTTTCCTGGTGCATTTTCCCAACACTTTCCTGTGGAACGCCCTCCCATCAGATGTCAAGGAAATAAACAACTAACTGATTTTAGAAGACATCTGAAGGCAGCCCTGTATTGGGAAGTTTTTAATGTTTGATGTATTACAGTATTTTAATATTTTTCTGGAAGCCGCCCAGAGTGCCTGGGAAAGCCCAGCCAGATGGGCAGGATATAAATAAATTATTATTATTATTATTATTATTATTATTATTATTATTATTATTAGATCACCCCACACTTACCAGTGCATTTCCCTATCACTTTCCAAACCACAAAATATCTGTCAGCTCTAGGTTGCGGTAAGGTTGCAGGTGGGAGCAGCTTGGGATGAATGGCCAGGGCGGGGGGTTGCTGCCTGCGGCGGCTGCCTCATTCTTCCTAATGGCAGAGCCGGCTCAGTGACCATTGCTTGCTCACCCGGCCCCATTAAGTGAGCGAGCAATTGCAGAAACAAGGCAATGGAGCAACAGCCTTTGCTCACCTTGCTCTCTGTCCCACTAGGCACCTGTGTGGATTGGGCCCAAAGGGACAGAGCAAGAAAATGGGCAGGAACACCAGCTGCAAAAAGGAGACAGGCCCACTAAGAGCCTAGAAAAGAAAAGAAAAGAAAAGAAAAGAAAAGAAAAGAAAAGAAAAGAAAAGAAAAGAAAAAGCCAGTACTCTAGGCAAGGAGGGCAAAGGATAATCTAAGTCAAATCCCCGGCAATGCAAGAATATGCTGCTGTCTCACATGGGGATCAAACCTGCAACCTTGGCGTTATCAGCACCACACTCTAACCAAATGAACTATGGGGGCTCCCTCATCCCCCGTCAGCCCTGCCCCTTCTTGACTGTGACTAAATGTGCGATCTGCTCCCCCATTCAAGCACATCTCAAAAGCCATACGACATGCTTTGGCACTGTTTCTTGAAATAATGGCACCCTCAGCTCATTTGAGGTGGCCACCTTGGCAGGACTTGTCAGGAAACCCCCTCTTTTTAAGTTCTCTAAAGTGTTTTCATGTGGTGAAGCTGTACTCGAGGAAGGCTCCACGTTCCCTCCAATCAGGGGAACAAACGTGTTGTTTCATTGGGGGGTCTGTAGAGGACTTTGGCTGCTCTCATTATGTCTCCTGCAAGGACTTGTGCAGGATGATTTTCGCTAAGACTGTCTGTTGTTTTGTGCCAAGATGGTTGGTTCCTCCAGACTGCCACTGTTTTGTGGGAGAAATTCAACCACATACCGGAAATTTAGGTTTGCACAACTGAAGTGGATTAAAGTGCTCTGTCGCCCTGGCACAATAAATCCACTTTATGTTTTAAAACTGGAATTTTTGTGGTTAGGAATGCAAGAGGGAAATACACTGAAAAGTGTGGCATGAGCTACTAATTAATGGAAGGGGTATACAGTGGTACCTCAGGTTAAGTACTTAATTCATTCCGGAGGTCCGTACTTAACCTGAAACTGTTCTTAACTGCCGCCACGCCACCGCCACACGATTTCTGTTCTCATCCTGAAGCAAAGTACTTAACCCGAGGTAATATTTCTGGGTTAGCGGAGTCTGTAACCTGAAGCGTATGTAACCTGAAGCGCATGTAACCTGAGATACCACTGTATAGCCACTGCCACTGAAGGCTCATTGTTGTATAACTACCCCATACACAAATTAATCCATTAGATATTTTGGTAAGTGGTTTGTATGTTCTCTTTACGTTCAGATGCCTCTCAATATATCATTGCCAAACTTGGCACGAGGGTCCCCAAGGTGGGGGTGGCAATCTATGTTGACATTTGGGCACTGACCACCATTTTGAATTAAGATGGCAGACCCAAACATCACCTTGGCGCTCATTTTATGGCATAGCTTTGGCCATCTCTCAAGATATTGTTGCCAAACATGGCATGAGGGTTTCTGAGGTGGAGGCAGAGATCTCTGTAGGCACTTGGACGTTGGCCACCATTTTGATTCAAGACAGTGAACCGAACATTACTGTGGCATCACTTCACCCTTTTTCTGGGTCATGGGTACAAACACACAAATTACGCTAGCCATTTAAAAATCACAGTATTATTTGGTTTCCAAACCACTCGTGGTTAATAAATATCAGACACAGGGTGCCTTCAAAATGTCACTATTTGGCAGAAAGATTCGAGCACATGCCAGAACTTTAGGTTTGTGCATTTGGAGTGGATTAAAGGGCTCTGCCACTCCAGTACAACAAATCCACTTTAAAAAAGTATCAGACTGGAAAGAATGCATGTCTTTTTTCTTCCTCTTGACATGATCTTAAGAACGTTTTGCTTGTTTTATATCAGTTTGTTTGTTTTAATGTTTTGTCTGTAATAAAAAAGAAAGAACCAGGCAGCTTGCTGTTTGCAAAAATGACGTGGAAATGCATTGAAAAATGTGAAATGAAGGAATCAATTTGATTTGAATTAATTTTATAATGAAATGATTTTAGAATGTTGTACTATTTTATTGTTGTTAGCCACCCTGAGCCCGGCTTCGGCTGGGGAGGGTGGGATATAAATAAAAATTATTATTATTATTATTATTATTAATGAGAAGGCATGTGTACACCCTGCAAGCATATCAGAACCAATGCTGGATGAACGCTTATTGTCATATAACCACCCTGTATACAGTTCAGAACAAATGCTCAATAAATACCAGACATAGTCTAACCACTGCATAAGCTTCATGCAAGCTAATCAGGATGAGCACTGAATAAACAAGTCTTTTTGTGGGGAGCCCCATGTGTTGTATCAATCTGTTTATGTCAAGAAATGTGCTGGAAATGAGCCTATCACCAGGTGTGCCCATAACACTTCATCCATGTACACTAAGGCTGCAAGCTTTAGCTAGTTTAAATCAATAGATTAATCAACCAAACCTCCAGCTGATTAATTGTTGGAGAGTCACTTAATGGGGTCAATGTTTATTTTGCGGACCACATAATTCAAGTCATTTTGGCTTTGTATTATTATTTTTTTAAAAAAAATTAAACCAGCATTTTCTGAGCACTATCTCAGATATCTCTACAATAGCCCTGTAAGGGACCCCTGACCATTAGGTCCAGTCGTGACCGACTCTGGGGTTGCGGCGCTCATCTCGCTTTATTGGCTGAGGGAGCTGGCGTACAGCTTCCGGGTCATGTGGCCAGCATGACTAAGCCACTTCTGGTAAACCAGAGCAGCACACGGAAACGCCGTTTACCTTCCTGCCGGAGCGGTACCTATTTATCTACTTGCACTTTGATGTGCTTTCAAGCTGCTAGGTTGGCAGGAGCAGGGACCGAGCAATGGGAGCTCACCCCGTTGCGGGGATTCGAACCGCCGACCTTCTGATCAACAAGTCCTAGGCTCTGTGGTTTAACCCACAGCGCCACCCGCATCCCTCGCCCTATAAGGTAGATAAGCATAATTAGCCAAATACTGTAAGATGAGGGATGGGACTGAGGCTGAGTAGTGACTTGCCTGAGGGAACCTAGTGAGTTCATAGCAGAAAGTCAAGACTTGAACCGGGGACTTCAAGCAGCTAAGAACTGTTATAATACCCCAGATCAGAACAGGAGCCAAAAACAGCAGCTCATGTAGCAAGGCTGCAGGCTATTTTGATTTTGAAACACAATCTTTCCTTCCAACAAGGAGTGGAGCCTTTTTAAATTAGTTTGCAAGTTATCGCACACTTCCTTTGATACTATGTATGTATATCAAAGTTTCGACCACATGCAGATTTACTGAAACATAACTGATCAATCAAAAGAGATTCACTGGTTAAAAAGACGATCAACCAACTAAATGTTCTGGAATCTGTGGCTGGGTTTAATCATTTTTTCCGATTCACAGAATTGTAGAGTTGGAAGGAAAACAGAGGATTATCTAACCCAATCCTATACAATGCAGGAATATGCGGCTGTCCCATATGGGGATCAACACCATTAATACTATACCCTAACTGAGAGCCAGTGTGGTATAGTGGTTAAGAGTGGTGGACTTGTAATCTGGTGAACTGGGTTCGATTCCCCGCTCCTCCACATGCAGCTGCTGGGTGACCTTGGACCAGTCACACTTCTCTGAAGTCTCTCAGCCCCACTCACCTCACAGAGTGTTTGTTGTGGGGGAAGAAGGGAAAGGAGAATGTTAGCTGCTTTGAGACTCCTTCGGGTAGTGATAAAGCGGGATATCAAATCCAAACTCTTCTTCTACTCTTCTTCTAACATTATACAATACCCTTTTCACATGTCTAATGGGCAGGACACTGGTTGATTCAATTTCGATCTCATCCTCCCAGAGGAGCCTAGGACAAGAAACATCAAAATGTCAAAATAGCTCAATTTAAACTGTGCACTCCAGTGGGACCTTGGGAAGTGGGTGTGGCCTGGAGGAGTCCTGGGGGCCAGATCAAGAGGTATGGAGGGCCACATTCAGACCCCAGGCATGAGGTCCCCTGCTCCTCATTTACACAAAGTAAGGCAATCACACCCGGTTGAATAATTTTTATGCCTTAAACCAGGGGTGAGAAGACTGCCTGGTAGATCTTTGTGCAAACTCTGAGGAAACGCTAGTTGAATACAGTGGTACCTTGGTTCCCGAACAGCTTAGTTGTTGAACAAATCAGTTCCCGAACGTTGCAAAACCAGAAATAAGTGTTCCGGTTTGCGAATGTTTTTCGGAAGCTGAATGTCCAACGCGGCTCCTGCTTGTAGGAAGCTCCTGCAGCCAATCGGAAGCCGTGCTTTGGTTTTTGAATGGTTTCAGGAGTCAAAGAGACTCCCGGAATGGATTAAGTTCGAGAACATAAGGGACTGAAATTATACTTGTTATTGTATGTGGTTTGTATGTTTTGTATGTATTTTTTCTTTTTACTTTTCCTTTGTTTTTTTATTTTAGATAATTTTTTGAAAACTTTAATAAATATTTTTTTTAAAAAAAAATAAGTTCGAGAACCAAGGTACATTTAAAGCACATGTTGTTCCCCAAAGAAACCTGGGAGCTGTCGTATAAACCCTACATAGCTACAATTCCCGGCACCCTTCACAAACTGCAGTTCGTGGAGTTCTTTTCATATGCTTTAAATGTATGGTGTATACACACCCAGAGAAAAATACAGTGTTGATCTCTGTTTGTGCTTAAGGCTTTAAATGTGCTTTAGCTCATGCGGCATTCAAAGTGTGTGTGAGTTCTTTAAAACATTTTTTTAAAAAAACAAAACCCTTGGTTATATCAATCTGGGTGGGACAGTGGGGCACGTTTGGGCAAGGAGTGTATGTCACACAGTCTTCTCTTCCAGCTCATCACAATGTACCATTAGTCTGCCTGACTGCGCTGTTTAGTCTTGACAAAATGCTAATTGTTGTATGGGACAGCTGCCTGCAACTCTCCCTTCGCCTCCTCTATATAAGTCGCTGGACCCAATCTTTCCAGGTGGCGGAGCTCTGAGCTGTGGGCTTCACAGCTGTTGGAATGACAACTCCTATCAGCAACTCTGTAATGAAGGAGGGTTACCGTGAACCAAACTGCTTCAATTTGCATTCCCCACCCTCCTTTCTCTCACACACATGCACACCCTACGTGTTCTTCCAAAAAAGGCTCCAGATATCACCAGGAGAAAGGTAAAAGAAAAGAAAAGAAAAGAAAAAAAAGGTAAAGGACCCCTGGACGGTTAAATCCAGTCAAAGGCAGCTATGGGGTTGCGGTGCTCATCTCGCTTTCAGGCCAAGGGAGCCAGCGTTTGTCCACAGACAGCTTTCTGGGTCATGTGGCCAGCAGGACTAAACCGCTTCTGGCACAACGGGACACCGTGACGGGAGCCAGAGTGCATGGAAACGCCATTTACCTTTCTGCCACAGTGGTACCTCTTTATCTACTTGCACTGGTGTGCTTTTGAACTACTAGGTTGGCAGGAGCTGGGACAGAGCGACAGGGACTCACTCTGTTATGTGGATTCGAACCGCCGACCTTTTGATCAACAAGCCCAAGAGGCTCAGTGGTTTAGACCACAGCGCCACCCGCATCCCACCAAACCAGGAGATAGGAGCATAAGCATTGCCTTCATTGCTCAGACCAAGGGTCCATCAGGATTCCGTCTCTGACAGCAGCCAATTGGATGCTTTTGGTCACTCAGTAGCGAGGCGTAAGCCCCTTGGGAAAGGTGGGTGTAGCTCAGTGGTAGAGTATCTGCTTTGCAAGCGGAACGTCTCAGGTTCAACCCCTGCCATCTCCAAGTACAGCTAGGAAAGTTCCCTGGACGGGTGCTGCCAGTCAGTGTAGACAATACTGAGTTAGGTGGACCGGTGGTCTGATTCAGTTTGGCAACCTTCTCATCTTTCCCACTATGTAAATAGAGGCACAATTGAGTACTGATAACACCAACGTTCTTAAAAATTAAAATTTGCACACTGAGGAACCACTGTCAACACGTTGATCACTGAAACCTTTTCTGCGATTTCTGTGCATTGTGCTCCTTTATCATACATCACTGCACTGGCTCCTGGAGCAGCTGCAATTGAGAAATGTAAATAATAATAATAATAATAATAATAATAATAATAATAATAATAATTTATTTATACCCTGCCCATCTGGCTAGGTTTCTCCAGCCACTCTGGGCAGCTCCAGCCACTCAACCACTCAATCAGTAACAGCAATAATTTCCTTTAATAAAATATAGTGTTATTTAAATTTAATAGATACTTCATTTCATAATGGATCTGATTGTACTTATTACAGAGCAGCTCCAAGTAGGAATGGGAAGATCTGTAAATTTCGGTTTCTCACAAGTTTCTGATTTTTCCAATTTCAACTTCAGGCCTCCACATTATTATGCTTTTTTTAAAAAAAGTCTTCCAGAAAATTCACCAGTATGTTAGAGCAAATTTCTCCTGATACACATATTTTCATATGTCATTTTGTCTAATATGTAAAGCTCTCTCCCCCCCCCCCAATAAAATATAATGTATTTTGAACAAGTCTTCCTCCCAGGTATGCCAGAGAAGAGGGGAGAATGCAGTCCTTTTAAAACACAAATTGCATTATTCATTTAAAAATCACAATACTTTGGGAATTCTTTGAATTTCTAGTCAGCGCTGGGCAATCCCCACTTGTCTATGCAAACATAATTGCTACACATTTGGAAAAAGTGGCTTGCTTTTCTGTTCTCTGTTCACTTTGACACCTCTCAAGATATCACAATGAATTTTTGCATGAGATCAAGAAACAGGTTTTTGACTGTGTTTGGATACAACTGGAGGCCATTTTGAATGAAAATGTCAGACTGAGCCTTTCAAAACAGCATCAATTTCAACCATAGGCTGAGAGGAAGTGGTGTATTGGAAACTCAGAGAATCACAGCTCCTGAGTGTTTGTTTTTTGTTTGTTTGTTTGTTTTAAGAGCAGGAGCAATGAAGCCATCTGCCCAGGGCACTAGTGTGACGGACAGATCTTCCCTACTCTAGCAAGCAGATGAGGTGATAATGAGGCTTTCAAGTGTTTGTAAAAGATAAACATAGAGGAAGTTGGATAAAGAAGAACATAACGAAAGCAGAGATGAGAAGCATCTTCCCTTTCCTTTCGATGGGATTCCTACTGCACGCTGGCAATTGAGACGGTAATGCATCTTAATGGAATCATTTACATTTCTAACTGAAAGCTTAATGTTGCATCTCGGATGGCTGAAGACTTCCGATTAGGGTTCAGCGCATTTTACAAATTGAATGTAGGCAATCAGAAATCAGCACTGCTGAATTCAGTGGCGTTTACTGCAAAGAAAGCTATGGATCGCACTCATGCTTATCCTAAGACATTGGGAATTATGCTGTATACTGCTGCCGTCTGGTTTGTGTGCAAATTAATGCATCAAATACAGCTGCCTGTGTTTTTGGACTTTCCTGGGGTACGGCTCTGGGGGCAGTTATGATGAGCTCCTGCACTTCAAAATTTGCCACTGCGATACTGATCAAGAGGAGATGAGCATATATTATATTAGGGACTCCCAATTTGTGGTCTGCAGACCAACAGTGGTCCTACAAGCTGCTTTAGGGTGGTCCATAGTGCGACTGTGAAAATCAGTGACTGTGAACAGCAGTTGCATTGCATTTAAAAATCAGATTGATTTTTAATTATATTTTTAATGCTTATTTTCTTGCTTCTATTATGTTTTATTATTGTATTTTATATTGCATTCTATGGGATTCAGATTGCAATATAAGAAAAGACGTTAGAAGAAATAAAAGAAGCAATAAAAACTTTTTTTTTTTTTTTGTATTTAGGGCTCATCTACACTTGGCTTTTCTCATGCCTAGAAAGCACAGATCTGAGTGGTTTGCTCCGATTCAGCAGTAAAGAGCAGGTTTTCCCAGGGAAGGGGGCAGGACAAGTGGAAGTGTGGATGAGCTTTTAGTTTTATTGATTTTAATGTAATAAGTGAACATGTTACAGGTAACACAGGAGCAGCATGTCATAAACAGACACGACACCCCTGTGTTATATGCCCATGCTGAATATAACCAGTCTCTTCTCATGATTGCGAGGAAATTAAAGTATCCTCTCCAGTGTGTAGTCTGGGTCTGAATTATATTTGCTCACGAAGCTTATAAATCTTGTTAAATGCATCATGTTTTGGCATGCCTTTAATTACCTGGCAATGGCAAGCAGAGAGGCAGTATGATGTAGTAGCTACATCAATGGTTCTCAAAGTGTGTGGCAAACCACACTCATGTGGCAGGTGAGAATGGCAAGTGTGTCAGGACAATTCAAGGACTATCAAAGAAACATCTGAACATTTCAAGGTAAAGGTAAAGGACCCCTGGACGGTTAAGTCCAGTCAAAGGCGACTGTGAGGTTGCAGCGCTCATCTCGCTTTCAGGCCAAGGGAACAGGCCTTTGTCCACAGACAGCTTTCCAGATCATGTGGCCAGCATGACTAAATTGCTTCTGGAGCAACGGAACACCGTGACAGAAACCAGAACACATGGAAACGCCATTTCCTTCCTGCCACAGTGATACCTATTTATCTACTTGCGCTGGTGTGTTTTCAAACCTCTAGGTTGGCAGGAGCTGAGACAGAACAATGGGAGCTCACCCTGTCACGGGGATTTGAACTGCCTACCTTCTGATCGGCAAGCCCAAGAGGCTGAGTGGTTTAGATCACAGTGCCACCTGTGTCCCATGCACATTTCAGGGTAGTATAGCATGCTATAGCATCAATTTCTTTTTTTAAAAAAATTGCAGGATATGGAAAGATATCTTTTCAAAATGAGAGCAAGAGCATCAAGTGATACTGAGGACAACCCTGGTTGTGTTTTCCAGTGTGTTTTCTTATCAATAATAATAATAAAATTGTGACACATGAGCAAATTTGTATTCTGAAAACATGGCCCAGGGAAAAATGGTTTGAGACCCACTGGGTTAGAGTGGCAGACAATTACCTAAGAGACCAGAGTTAAAATACCGTATTTTTTGCTCTATAAGACTCACTTTCCCCCTCCTAAGTAGTAAGGGGAAATGTGTGTGCGTCTTATGGAGTGAATGCAGGCTGCGCAGCTATCCCAGAAGCCAGAACAGCAAGAGGGATCACTGCTTTCGCTGCGCAGCGATCCCTCTTGTTGTTCTGGCTTCTGAGATTCAGAATATTTTTTTTCTTGTTTTCCTCCTCCAAAAACTAGGTGCGTCTTATGGTTTGGTGCGTCTTATAGAGCAAAAAATACGGTACCTACTCAGCCAGGAAACTCATTGGGAGACCTTGAACCAGTCACTGCCTCTTAGCTTAGCCTAACACTCTCGTTGGGTTATTATGGGGATTAAATGAGGAGGGGGAGAACTATCTGTGTCACCTTGTGCTCCTTGGAGAAAAAAGGTGGGATATGAATGCAACAAACAAACAAACAAACAAACAAACAAATAATAACAATAATGCCTAATGTTCCAAAAGCACTATATCCCACATCTGAGACTACCATGTGCAATGAAAACAGAATGACAGCATCTAGCACTGTACAGTTGCTACAAGGGGGGTATCATGAAGTGGTCTGTCAAGACTCTCAACAGTTTTCAAGAGGACTAATCGGGGCAGTGACAGCAGTCACAAAATTAAAAGACGCCTGCTTCTTGGGAGAAAAGCAATGACAAACCTAGACAGCATCTTAAAAAGCAGAGACATCACCTTGCCAACAAAGGTCCGCATAGTTAAAGCTATGGTTTTCCCCGTAGTGATGTATGGAAGTGAGAGCTGGACCATCAAGAAGGCTCATCACCGAAGAATGAATGCTTTTGAATTCTGGTGCTGGAGGAGACTCTTGAGAGTCCCATGGACTGCAAGAAGATCAAACCTATCCATTCTGAAGGAAATCAGCCCTGAGTGCTCACTGGAAGGACAGATCCTGAAGCCGAGGCTCCAATACTTTGGCCACCTCATGAGAAGAGAAGACTCCCTGGAAAAGACCCTGATGTTGGCAAAGATGGAGGGCACAAGGAGAAGGGGACGACAGAAGAAAAGATGGTTGGATAGTGTTCTCGAAGCTACCAGCATGAGTTTGACCAAACTGCGGGAGGCAGTGGAAGACAGGAATGCCTGGCGTGCTCTGGTCCATGGGGTCACGAAGAGTCGGACACGACTAAACGACTAAACAACAACAATCGGGGCGGGGGGGGGCAGTTTGGGGACCGTTGTATATTGCATGATATTCTCTTATATAGCATATTAATCATTGCAGAATCTCCCCTTTCCCCTCTGGCAGGTTCCATCCTGTCACTCGGAATGCAGCACAAGGAAATTGGGAAAGCACGCGGAGATAAAAATCGCTCTCTGATGAATCCAGACACTTCCTGCCACTCGGCAGATGCCACAAGGCTGCGAGCCACCCTCCAAGAAGGAGAAGGAGGGGGGGGAGAGAGATGATTCACCTGGAAGGAGGACGGGCAGCTTGTGCCAGATGTGTAGGAGGCTGCCCTAGACCCGCATGCTAACACTGTCTCGATTGTGCCGAGCATATGCTGGCAGTCACGGGTGAAAAATGCAGGCACCAGCACACGCCAGAAGTCTTTCAAGCATGGCCCACCAGTCAGCCTGGAGCTTAATGCGTCAATCCATCCAGTCAGCAGATGTGTGTCACCACCGTGCAAGTTGGGGCTGGTTGGAAAACCATTAAGAGAGAGAGAGAGAGAGAGAGAGAGAGAGAGAGAGAGAGGAGTGACCTAACCCAGACATTCAGGATCTGCACAGAATGGCACATTGTTACCTGTCACTCTGGGGCCTTAAAAATGGTGTGGCTGGAGGTGGAGGCTGGCAGGAGCACATCTGGAGGGATTAGGGAAGGAGTCGGCTTAAAGGGAGCCTTACTGGAAGAGGAGAAGGACTGGAAACCATCACAAAGGGAATGTGGGTGTGCTTGAGGAACCTAAGGAGCTGCCAGAGTCAAGCTCTCTAGTTGTCATGGACAGGCTGGATGTAGAGGAATGGTGGTGGGGGGCACCAGCTGGGGAACACCCAAGGGAAGAAGACTCAGAGCCTGGGGACTGGTGGTTGGATGACGATGAGTGAGAAGAGGGAGAAAGATTAGGAGGAGGTGGTGTTAGAAGCTGAAGAGGCAACAGGACGTAGTGAGCTGGGAGAGTCTGTGGCAGAGAGCAGTTCAGACTCAGAGGCAGAGGCAGAAGAGAGGCTGGAGAGTAGGGGGGCCAGGGATAAGGCAGCCAAGAGGGCTCTCCCTCCTGCAGCAACCAGCTCTCCCCTCCCCCCCCCCCGGTCTCCCAACATGCACAGAGAAATGAAGAGGGCAGTGCAACAAGAGGCAAGCCACCAGAGTCTTAGGTCCAGAATCAGCAGCAGAAGTAGAGGACAATGACCAAGAGGCAGAGAAGAGTTGCCAGGCTGTCTCACCCTCCTGCAGAGACCAGCTTCCCTCCTCCCAGAACCCAAAGAGATATGAAGAGGCCAGAGCAAAGATAGGCTGATGCCAAACATATTTGGCTGATGCCAAACATACACAGCTGTCCATGGAGGCGCAAGTTAATTCCGTGTCCAGGGCGGCTATCTATCAGCTCCACCTGGTACGCAGACTGAGACCCTACCTGCCCGCAGACTGTCTTGCTAGAGTGGTGGATGCTCTAGTTATCTCCCGCTTGGACTACTGCAATGCGCTCTACGTAGGGCTACCTTTGAAGGTGACCCAGAAACTGCAATTAATCCAGAATGCAGCAGCTAGACTGGTGACTGGGAGTGGCCGCTGGGACCACATAACACCGGTCCTGAGAGATCTGCATTGGTTCTCAAGTACGTTTCCGAGCACAATTCAAAGTGTTGGTTCTGACCTTGAAAGCCCTAAACGGCCTCGGTCCTGTGTACCTGAAGGAGCGTCTCCACCCCTATCGTTCAGCCCCGACACTGAGATCCAGCGCCGAGGGCCTTCTGGCGGTTCCCTCATTGTGAGAAGTGAGGTTACAGGGAACCAGATAGAGGGCCTTCTCGGTAGTGGCGCCCGCCCTGTGGAACGCCCTCCCTTCAGATTTGAAGGAAATAAGTAGCTGTCTTATGCTTAAAAGACATCTGAAGGCAGCCCTGTTTAGGGAAGTTTTCAATATTTAATGCTGTATTGTTTTTAACACTCGATTGGGAGCTGCCCAGAGTGGCTGGGGAAACTCAGCCAGATGGGCGGGGTATAAATAAATTATTATTATTATTATTATTATTATTATTATTATTATTATTATTATAGCTTTCCTTTCCTTTGGAGCACATTAGCAAGGCTGAGAGGGGGGTCTTGTCATCTGGGAAGCCCACTGCCCTGGCTTGTGTCCCAGAGAGGTCACTTTCGTGCTGCTAATGCAGCGGTTTGAGTTCACCCTTGGAGGCACACTCCATTGTCTCTTCAGACAGACAGACGCAACATTTGTCTTTGACAAGGTAGGTAGAACATAGCCTTATCCTTCCTGGATTCACCTAATCCTCCTTTAGCCATCCAAGTTGGCTGCCCTCGCTGCCTCTTGTGGAAGCAAATCCCATAGTTCTCCCCTCTTTCATCCCCTCAGCCACCTTGTGAGGTAGGCTTGGCGGAGGGATTGGAGATGGCCCAAGAATCAACTCAGTTTCTACAGACCAGGTCCAGCAATCTGGCCACTAATTAGTTCTCCCAAGCTGAGGTTTGTGTGATCTGTCTGATCAAAGCAATTCCAAGCTTTTTGGGTGGGTGGAGAGAGAGAGAGAGAGAGAGAGAGAGTGAGAGCGCACAGGGAATATTTACAGTTTCATAGTGCCAACTCCACGAATGTTCCTTATCCACTTGATTAGGGGCAAAACTCCCCCCACAAAAAATACTTGCAATGAACATTTATTTTCATTGTACCACTTGGTACTTGGTAGAAGCATGTGCAACAGAAGATATCCTTTCCTCCCATACGGGAGCTGTCAGTGTCAGCTAAAAGACCAGAGGTATGAGCCAGCTATGGATTGCTTGGGAGTTTCACTTAGGTTTTCAGCTTTGTTTAATAATCATTTCATAGATCAAGTGTCTCCCAGCTGCATGGGCCTATGCATATGCGCACATATACAGCCCCCCTTCTGAACCCCTTTTGCAGCTTAAATATATAGTTCCAGTAGCACAAGGAAACTGATATACAGTGGTACCTCTGGTTACGAACTTAATTCATTTCGGAGGTCTGTTCTTAACCTGAAACTGTTCTTAACCTGAGGTACCACTTTAGCTACCATAATTTCTGTTCTCATCCTGAGGTAAAGTTCTTAACCCAAGGTACTATTTTCTGGGTTAGCGGAGTCTGTAACCTGAATCGTCTGTAACCTGAGGTACCACTGTATTTTAAAATCAAAGCTCCTTAGCCCTCGTAAATCAACCCTGTACGATCACGTCATATCTCCTGTTCTTCATTTTAATGACAGTTGTATTATTCATTTTTTAAATTCTATCCAACCTTTCTCTCGCTCTGCACTTGCATTTTGAAAATCCAATAAAAGTGGACATCTTTTTTGGGGGGGAAACCAGCCCTGCACTATGTTCCTATTGAGATGAAATTTATTCACCGTTTGCTGGTTACTCCCACTTGAAATGGGTTGTTTAGACGCAAGTCATAAGACACACAGAAATGCAAGTACATATAGGCAGATGTAATGTGCGCCCCCCCCACGTGTTTGATGTCTGTCTGTGTGTCTTAAAGAAACTCCTCCCCTCCTGCCGCCTGGAATCCACTTCAGTGAGAGAGCAGAGTTTTTGTTAAGCATCCTCATCTGTTAAAAAAACACCCAGGTTTTGGGAGGAATATTGAAGGCAGACAATGATATCCATTGTAGAGAGATGGCTTCATCTGTGGCAAAGGCACACCTGTTCCATTTAGGCCCTAGAGGCTACAAAGGCAAGTTTGCCTCACTCAATGTCTGTGATAAAAGTCCTAACCCTTGTCCTAATTAAGGGATTCTTCTGCCTCAAGAAAGGTTTGTCTCCATCTCAGATCTTAAGTGAGACTTGCCAGTTTTTGTTGTTTTTTTAATTCTCTTTCCCCCATAAAACCAAAAGACAATTTGTTAGCATGAAAGAGAAGATGCTTTTTTTGTTTCTTCTTCTTTTCTCATTTTTTTTTAAAAAACATAGTGTATTATTGTTTGGTACCACTTTGTTGTAAGGTCATCATATGCAGCACCATATTCACAGATAAAGTATGCACTATGCATTTTCAGAGGTCAAAATATCCGCAGAATACCAGATACCAAACTCCTGAGTAAACATACATAGGGTTGCACTGCAAAGAGCCAGCTATCAAATACTGACGAATGTAAAAATAATAAAAAGGCTTGTGGCATCTTAAAGACTAAGAGAGTTATTTTGACATAAGCTTTTGCAGTTTAGAGCCCACTTGTTTAGATGCATGAACTGTCATCATGGCTATCTCTCTGGAAATTGTTAAATGCAAAATACTATTGCATGCCTATGGTTAAATACAGTGTCAAATTAATTATTTTATTTTATTTTATTTATTGAATTTATATACTACCCTATACCCGGAAGTCTCTGGGCTGTTCACAAAAAAATATTAAATACAATAACAGTTTTATACAGGCAATGACTGACTGATGCAAGACCACACACATATGAATCATAGTGACCAGGAGGTGGCTGGAACAGGGGGCAGAACAGGACATAATAGGGCAGAGCGGGCTTATGCATGCTCCACCAACATGCATGGGGCTCAGGAACGTAACCCCCACACAAATGTGTCGTTGCCTGTACCAAAGGCCATTGCATGTCAACTATCAAATGCAATCAGTTAAAAATTCCTGCATACCAGCTATTAAAGGTAAAGGTAAAGGTACCCCTGCCCGTACGGGCCAGTCTTGACAGACTCTGGGGTTGTGCGCCCATCTCACTTAAGAGGCCAGGGGCCAGCGCTGTCCGGAGACACTTCCGGGTCACGTGGCCAGCGTGACATCGCTGCTCTGTCGAGCCAGAGCCGCACACGGAAACGGCGTTTACCTTCCCGCCGGTAAGCGGTCCCTATTGATCTACTTGCACCCGGAGGTGCTTTCGAACTGCTAGGTTGGCAGGCGCTGGGACCAAGCAGCGGGAGCGCACCCCGCCGCAGGGATTCGAACCGCCGACCTTTCGATCGGCAAGTCCTAGGCGCTGAGGCTTTAACCTTTAGCGCCACCTGCGTCCCCTTACCAGCTATTAAATATCACCAAATACAAAAAAGTATGTGGGGGGGGGGAACATTCATAAGGATGTTTGGAGGGGGTAATCTCAAACTGAGGTGGAAAAGTGGAGATCTGAACTTAACATTGGAAAAACGAGAAACCAGAATGGAGATATTTGGCCATCCCCAGTTCTGAAATTTAGTAATCCCTGCATCTTTTGTCTCAGACAGCCACTAAGGGGTTAACATACCGTATTTTTTGCTCTATAAGACTCACTTTTTCCCTCCTAAAAAGTAAGGGGAATTGTGTGTGCGTCTTATGGAGCGAATGCAGACTGTGCAGCTATCCCAGAAGCCAGGACAGCAAGAGGGATTGCTGCTTTCACTGCGCAGCGATCCCTCTTCCTGTTCTGGCTTCTGAGATTCAGAACATTTTTTTTTCTTGTTTTCCTCCTCCAAAAACTAGGTGCGTCTTGTGGTCTGGTGCGTCTTAAAGTGCGAAAAATACGGTACTTTGTGTGTGTGCAAGACATTTCCCTAATTGCTGTCTGCATCTGAACTGAAGTGAAACGCTGACCTTCCAAAACGAAGGGTATACACAAGGTAAAAAACAACAACACAGAACTCACTTGCAATTTTTTAATATGTGTGTGTGTGTGTGTGTGTGTGTGTGTGATAGAGCTCCTATGTGCAAATCTCTAGAGTCCAGAAAGAAAATTAAAGACCTCTCCTTTAGATAAGTACAGTCATTTGCGTTTATGAAAAGTGCATGGTTGCCTGCAAAATATCAACTCTAAACATGATACAAGCTCTGTGTATGTCATGCGCTACATGCATATTCGTGCTCAGCAATAGCTATTCCTCAGGGCTTCTCTACTCCTCCTCCAAAAGGAAATCAGAAGAGTGGCGTTCTGAATCAGGGTTCGTACTCTTACATAGGAATGAGCAAACGTGGTCTTAGCTGCACTATACAGTGGTCCCTTAGGTTAAGAACTTAATTCGTTCCGGAGGTCCGTTCTTAACCTGAAACTGTTCTTAACCTGAAGCACCACTTTAGCTAATGGGGCCTCCCGCTGCCACTGCACGATTTCTGTTCTCATCCTGAAGCAAAGTTCTTAACCCGAGGTACTATTTCTGGGTTAGCGGAGTCTGTAACCTGAAGCGTATGTAACCTGAAGTGTCTGTAACCCGAGGTACCACTGTATATTTAAAGCAGTATGATACTACTTTGAACAGTCATGGCTTCCCCAAAGAATCCTGGGAACTGTCATTTGTTTGTTCACATCACAGAACTATAATTTCCAGAGTCGGTTTAACCATCAATCTCTCTTCCCAGGGAATTCTGGGAATTGCAGCTCTTTGAAGGGAATGGGGCTGTGTGTGTCTCTCAACAACCCTCAGCACCCTTCCCAAACTACTACTCTGAATATTTCTGCATCAGTTTCCTTTTTTTTTATTATTTAAAAAGTCCTCATGACTATTCATCAGCATTTTAGTGCAAAGATCTCCAAATAGACCCATTCATTTTGTATGCAAATTGTTCTGATGCACACATACATTTTTGCAAGCAAATATCCCTTACATCGTGCATTTTAGATGTTATTTTCACAAACACTGCATTTAAATGCATACTTTCCGCAAACGTGGGATAACCAGAGTCATATAACCAAAATCCTTAAGTCTAAGGAATGCATGAAGGGGTTAATACCATAGGGTTAGCTATCTTGCCAGCTTTAGCCTAGGTCATGTCCCCTTGGCTTGGGAGGAAATAGGTAATAAAGCCTCCTCAGTCTACCTGAGAAGCTCAGCATGTGAAGAGGTTCTCACCAGCCATTCTTGAGTTCCTATAACAATAATTTAGGAACTTTTGTCACTTTGTAACTAAGCTAAGTTTTATTGCCTGTGCAGCTTTCTGAAGCACATGAATCTGACCTTTGGAGAGTTTGTAAGTAAAACATTTTTTAACTTACCAAATGTGTGGTCTTTTTTTGTATGCTGGGGGAAGGGGGAAACTCTGGGGGGAAACTTTTAAAGGGGACATTTGAGACTCACTTTAATGGGCATATAAATCTCAGCAGGGGTTCTCTCACCAATGAGTACTTGTCCCAAGCTTGGGTATTGGCATTGAGGAATTCTCTCATATTGGAACTGCATTGCAAAGTTCCGAGAAGTGTGAATTTGAAAGGATGGCTGTGGTTCTTAGTTTGCTAAGTCTTTTAGGAAGTGTGATTAGGTAGATTTGCCTTTAAATGTGACCTGTTTATAATTTCTCCCCATCCCTATTCTTATGTAGTTTAAAAGTTGTTGTTGTTGTTGTTTAGTCGTTTAGTCGTGTCCAACTCTTCATGACCCCATGGACCAGAGCACACCAGGCACTTCGGTCTTCCACTGCCTCCCGCAGTTTGGTCAAACTCATGCTGGTAGCTTCGAGAACACTATCCAACCATCTTTTCTTCTGTCGTCCCCTTCTCCTTGTGCCCTCCATCTTTCCCAACATCAGGGTCTTTTCCAGGGAGTCTTCTCTTCTCATGAGGTGGCCAAAGTATTGGAGCCTCAGCTTCACGATCTGTCCTTCCAGTGAGCACTCAGGGCTGATTTCCTTCAGAATGGAGAGGTTTGAACTTCTTGCAGTCCATGGGACTCTCAAGAGTCTCCTCCAGCACCATAATTCAAAAGCATCAATTCTTCGGCGATCAGCCTTCTTTATGGTCCAGCTCAACTTCAAAAGCAAGCGCCAAACATGTCTCCAATTTCCACACAAAAAGTTTAACTCTTACAAGGTCTATCTTGAGTACCAAAACTTGGGAAACACAACTGTAGACTAGCACATATCCCAAGGCTTCAGGAACACACACACTTTCTGCAATTGAAGCTCCATTTCCTTGGCAATCACTAAATTAATGTTCTGGGAGAACATTACTCCCATTTCCAAACTGTTCGCTACATTTAACATGCCTTATTATATTAATTATGCACCATGCAAGTCAGCCTGCACCCAGTTATTTCTATTTTCATTTCATTTCAATTTTTTTGAAGAAACAGGGAGTTACTGTGTAAGCGGGATATGTGAGCTGCAGCTTGAAGCCTGGGATGAAAACAATGACAGGAGCTTGCCTGTTAATGTATTACTATATTGTTATATATATACCACCCTTTCCAGAGCTCAAGGTGGCATGTGTGGCTCCCCGTGTCATCATTTTATCATCACAACAACCCTGTGAGGTAGGTTAGTCTGACAGATAGTGACTGTGACCCATGGCCATCCAGTGAGTTTATGACCTTTGGAGTTCCCAAGTCGCAAGGTGGTTAGATTGGTCTCAACTAGGGCCAGGGCCTTTTCAGTACTGGCCCCGGCTTGGTGGAGCGCTCTGTCACAAGAGACTAGGGCCTTGCAGGACTTGACATCTTTCTGCAGGGCCTGCAAAACAGAGCTGTTCCGCCTGGCCTTTGGTTTGGACTCAGTCTGACCCTTAAATTTTCCCCCCATTATGGTTTTGATCTATGGGCTACTTTTAAAATAGTCTGCATTTTAAATTGCATTTTAACCTGTATAGTGGTACCTCGGGTTAAGTACTTAATTCGTTCCAGAGGTCCGTTCTTAACCTGAAACTGTTCTTAACCTGAAACACCGCTTTAGCTAATGGGGCCTCCTGCTTCCGCCGTGCCACCGGAGCACGATTTCTGTTTTCATCCTGAAGCAAAGTTCTTAACCCGAGGTGCTATTTCTGGGTTAGCGGAGTCTGTAACCTGAAGCGTATGTAACCTGAAGCATATGTAACCCAAGGTACCACTGTATTTTTAATTGGTTTTTCCCCCTATTATGTTTTTATTGTAATTTTACTGGTGTTAGCCATCCTGAGCCTGGCTCTGGCCGAGGAGGGTGGGGTATAAATTATTATTATTATTATTATTATTATTATTATTATTATGGCTGAATGGGAATTTGAACCCTGGCCTCCCAGGTTCTCGTCTGACACCCTACTGTTTATTGTCACAATGGGTATGACGATGGCCATGTAGAGACGTGGCTATGAAGACAGAAGGTTTGTTTCTCTCAAGCAGGAGCTACCGAAGGCAGGCTGGGGGTATCAGAAGAGCATTTAAGATTTCATGTCAGGCTTTTGAACTGCTGGTCCAAAGTGAGCTGCGTCTGGCGCTTCAGATCAAACACTGGATGCAATCCAGATGGGCATGCTGTCACCTGGGGAGTAAACATTTGGTGATGGACAATGTGTTAACCGCAGCTCTGCACTGCTGAGGGTTACCATGAGCGAGAGACAAGATAATGCCATGGATCTGCAACAACTAGAAACAAGCAGAGCAAAATCAGAGGCAACTTGTTGACTTCTGAAGGGGTCTGTATTTCAAGAGGTCTTGGCAGAGTCTGTGGTCCTCCAGATGTGTCTAGGCTGCATTCCTCACCGTTGTCCATGCTGGCTGAGGTAGATGGGAGTACAAAAACATCAGGCAGGCCATTGGTTCCCTTCCACAGCTCCACTTGCTATGTGACTTCCTCACTGCACTTGATTCAGCAGCAAAGGAATAATATTAATTTGGATATTCTGCTGGTCCCCTTCATGGATCACTGCCTTGCCGTGGCGAAGGGGCTTGAATAACTCAGAGAAGCTATGAGCTATGCCTTGCAGGGCACCCAAGATGGACAGGTCATAGTGGAGAATTTTGACCAAACGTGATCCACCTGGAGCAGGAACCGGCAAGCCACTCCAGTATCTCTGCCAAGAAAACTCCATGGACAAAGACAACAGGGATATAAAAGTTATGACGCTGAAAGATGAGCCCCTCAGGTCGGAAGCAGAGACATCACCTTGCCAACAAAGGTCAATATAGTTAAAGCTATGGTTTTCCCAGTAGTGATGTATGGAAGTGAGAGCTGGACCATAAAGAAGGCTGATCGCCGAAGAATGGATGCTTTTGAATTATGGTGCTGGAAGAGACTCTTGAGAGTCCCATGGACTGCAAGAAGTTCAAACCTCTCCATTCTGAAGGAAATCAGCCCTAAGTGCTCACTGGAAGGACAGATCCTGAAGCTGTGGCTCCAATACTTTGGCCACCTCATGAGAAGAGAAGACTCCCTGGAAAAGACCCTGATGTTGGGAAAGATGGAGGGCACAAGGAGAAGGGGACGACAGAGGATGAGATGGTCGGACAGTGTTATTGAAGCCAAGAACATGAGTTTGACCAAGCTGCGGGAGGCAGTGGAAGACAGGAGTGCCTGGAGTGCTCTGGTCCATGGGGTCACAAAGAGTCGGACACAGTGGCGTAGCGTGGGTTGTCAGCACCCGGGGCAAGGCAAGTAATTTGTGCCCTCTAACCCGTGGATTTGCGCCCCCTAACCCGTGGATTTGCGCCCCCTAACCCTAACCCCCAGATGTTGTGCCCGGTGCGGTCGGCCCCCCCGCACCCCCCACGCTACGCCACTGGTCGGACACGACTAAACGACTAAACAACAAATTCTGCTGGTGCCTATAGAGGTGCCTAGTTACGGTCTGGGAGGTTTCTGCACACAGCACAATTCCGCAGGGACAATGAAAAACCAGCACCAAATGCAGAATGTGGAAGTGGATTCAGGTTCCTGAGAACTGCAGATTTCATCCAAAAACAAGTTTCTAGTCCTTATGGATACAAAGTCACTTTGGAAAGCATGTCGCCAGCGCCTGCTGAAAGCTAAGGAATTTGCTGAATGAGCTTTCCAGCGACCAATGCCCTAATGTCTTTGTCCCCACCATGAAAAGCAACAGGAAAAAAATGGGCAAATCAAGGAAATCATCAAATTGTGCTAATTTGCAAAAATTTTGATATAGGTGACAGAGTTAATCTTTGTACAGAATTGGGATGACTGCATAATTTCACACACACACACACACACACACACACACACACACACACACTCTTTCTCTACCTGTCTATTTTAAAGAAAACCTCTCCAGTGAAAATTCCAAACCACCCCCACCCCCCACTTTGCTGTATTTTATCACTGCATCACAAAAAGTGCCGTTGCTTTACATGTGCACGATTGCACAAGTTAAGGGTGCAGGCTGGGAAGAGCCCAATCTGTTCTGGCAATCAGACCGTTCCGACAACAACGCACCTCCCTGCCCATCGCTCAGCAGCTCACCTGAGGCCGTCCACAGGCTGTTCCTGGCTCTCCCCTCTCTCTGCCCTTCGGACAGTGAAAATATCTACATTCTTGAGAAGAAGGGAGGAAAGAGCACACAGCTGGGCAACAGACCACCCAGCTGGGAGGAAAGCAAATGAGAACGGCCACCATGACCTAGTAATAATAATAATAATAATAATAATAATAATAATAATTTATTTGTACCCCGCCCATCTGGGCGGCTTCCAACAAAGATGTGGGGGTGTTTGTGTGCTACCCCAAAGCAATGCCAAGTGTTACAGGGGGGTAGATGCAACCGCAATGCAATTGTTAATTGCAAGCTGCCTTAAAAGCCTATCTAGTCCATCAGCCAAAAAGCCTATCTAGTCTGGCAGCCTGTCCACACAGTGGCCGGATGTGTATGGAAAATCTATATCTGAGGCAAGAACACAACAGCCCTCTCCTCATTGGTGCCTCCCATCAACTTGGATTCAAAGGCTAATAATAATAATAATAATAATAATAATAATAATATTTTGATTATTTATACCCCACCTATGGTTCTCACGCACACACACCCCATCTTAAATTCCCAATAACAACCCTGTGAGGTAGGGGGTGGTAATAATAATAATAATAAATTTTTTAATTATTTTTTATTTATACCCCGCCCTTCTGGCTGGGTCTCCACAGCCACTCTGGGCAACTCCCAACAGAATATTAAAAACACGATAAAACATCAAACATTAAAAACTTCCCTAAACAGGGCTGCCTTCAGATGTCCTCTAAAAGTCAGATAGTTGTTTATTTCCTTGACATCTGGTGGGAGAATGTTCCACAGGGCGGGCGCCACCACTGAGAAGGCCCTCTGCCTGGTTCCCTGTAACCTCACTTCTCACAGGGAGGGAACCGCCAGAAGGCCCTCGGAACTGAACCTCAGTGTCCGCGCTGAACGATGGGGGTGGAGACGCTCCTTCAGGTATACTGGGCTGAGGCCATTTATGGCTTTTCAAGGTCAGCACCAACACTTTGAATTGTGCCGTCCTGGGCAGCAATCAGGAATGCAACACCCCTGTACTGTCTCCAACAAGGGAGGCAGAACATAGTGATTGTGAAGGGAAGCAATCAGGGGAATCAATGGCTGTTCCAAAAAAAAGGGGGGGATGGGGAACCACAGAAGGGGGGAAATTTCAGCTTTGTCCTTGCAATTGATTTCTGAAAAGCAAATAAAGGTACACTCCACCATTGCCAATTTCTGCACAGTCTCAATATTGCGTATCCCATGCAGTTTTAGCCTTAAACACCCGCCAGGGGTCTCTGATGAAATGCTGTCAGGGTTTGCTTGGAAAGCGAGGTCCTGCTCAAATTAAGACGCTGGAGCTGAAGCACAGATCAGAACTACAAAGGGACGCAAAACATCAGAGCATTAAAATTACCAATTATGCAGTAGAACCATTCCAAACTTGCCTCAAGTCCTAAGTGTGTAATTATTGTAGAATCTCACTTCTTTTTTCCCCCTTCAATTTTTTTAATGCTTATGAAGCGAGTAGACAGCGAGTTTGTCCCTAGAGAAGGCAGAATGCAATATATAATACAATACAAAACTATGCTGGGACAAGGTGTATGTAATGTGATTCAGGCCTGGCGTGTTTTATATATATATATGGACTGCAAGAAGATCAAACCTCTCCATTCTTAAGGAATTCAGCCCTGAGTGCTCACTGGAAGAACAGATCCTGAAGCTGAGGTTCCAATACTTTGGCCACCTCATGAGAAGAGAAGACTCCCTGGAAAAGACCCTGATGTTGGGAAAGATTGATGTATGGACCTATTGGTATCTAAAGCCATTTGCACATGTTGGCCTGCAACCAGTCCATGAGGAATGTAGGCACCCTATATATAGAAATGAGCAAACCAGTGATATTTTAGGGAGCAGGCTAGCAGACAGGGCCCATTATTTACATCCTAGGAGCCTACACAACACAAAACACTGTTGCTGTATGTAGGTTTTATTTTATTTGTTTTTTATCTTATATTTTGGAAATGTACATCCAGGTTTCTTTCCTTTAAATTTTTTGGGGGCCCCCAAGAGAGTGGAGCCCTAAGCTATAGCTAGTTTAGCTCCTACGTAAATCCAGCACTGGCTGGAATGCATTCTCGAACTCTGATAATGTCACTTGCTTGTTTGGATGGA
Source organism: Podarcis cretensis (assembly GCF_951804945.1). Lineage (NCBI taxonomy): Eukaryota > Metazoa > Chordata > Lepidosauria > Squamata > Lacertidae > Podarcis > Podarcis cretensis. Next base: position 16,995,304 of record NC_137183.1, read on the forward strand.
GGATAGAAAGGGAGTGTGTGTAGAAACTAGCCTACTGCACAGAGGTAATATTTGCATTCATTGCTCTGCCTACTTTCACCTCTGCCCCCTCCCATCACTGTCATGTGACCTTCCTAGTCTTTAGAATAAGTGAGGCAATAACATTCCAAATCACACACTTCCTTACCAAATGCTCCCTTGTGATTTGTTTATTTTCCTTTTTTGAGTCGTGCTAAAGCCGACTTGTGGTTTCCAAGCTGATCTTCTCTGTGGGAGAATTACACAGGGAAAGGTGGTGTATAACCTACCTCGAGTCTTGACATGCTGGGCCAGCATGCATGCAATTAAATGCAGGAAGATCCTAGAGATCAAAATCTGTCCTGTCACTTGATTGCTACAATGTGGGGTTTTTTGGGTTTGTTTGTTTTTTTAAAAAAATGCATATAAAGTAACTTGTGCCCCTTTCCCCTCTCTTTACTCAAGCAATCTATAGCTTTCTATTTGTTGTTGTTGTTTAGTCGTTTAGTCACGTCCGACTCTTTGTGACCCCATGGACCAGAGCACGCCAGGCACTCCTGTCTTCCACTGCCTCCCGCAGTTGGGTCAAACTCATGTTAGTAGCTTCGAGAACATTGTCCAACCATCCCGTCCTCTGTCGTCCCCTTCTCCCTATGCCCTCCATTTTTCCCAGCATCAGGGTCTTTTCCAGGAAGTCTTCTCTTCTCATCAGGTGGCCAAAGTATTGGAGCCTCAGCTTCACGATCTGTCCTTCCAGTGAGCACTCAGGGCTGATTTCCTTCAGAATGGATGGCTTTGATCTTCTTGCAGTCCATGGGACTCTCAAGAGTCTCCTCCAGCACCATAATTCAAAAGCATCCATTCTTCGGCGATCAGCCTTCTTTATGGTCCAGCTCTCACTTCCATACATCACTACTAGGAAAACCATACATTACCATATAGCATATATTCAACACAAAAACCAGCAATAATTTGTTGTTGACAAAGGACAGCTGGACATATAAAGAGCCCCATTGCCTTCAGTAGCTTAGGACCTCATCAAACCTAAATCCGGCCCTGGTTCCAGCCAGAAACATTTGGCGGTGGCAGTGCTGCATCAGGGGCATTGAAGGACTTCAGAATGATGGCTCCCAGACCAGCCGCCCAGCACTGACTAGAAAGCTATCTTTTAATTTTAAAAAATGTTTAAAGGGGAGCTCAGAGTAGGTATAAGCAGCAGGACCTTCTATGACACTAGGGCTACAGCAGCTGCCACGAGCGCAGATGCCAAGCTAAAGTTTGTGAACCATTAACTCTAGCTGTTACCCTCCTGCTGTTCTCCTTGCACTTATTAACACATACAACAGGCAATACTTTAAAAATCCAATGTAGCTTGCTCCTTAATGAATAGTCTCTTGGAAAAACTCTGGTTACAACACACAGAACCTTCACTCCACAAATATATATTTAATCTATCATTGATTTTTCTGCAGCCAGTAGCATGGGACTTTAACCACTTTGAGATCCTGATGAAAATGTAAGCATTGTAGTGTTTACCTACTGCAGGCACAAATATGTATCTCAATTGTCATTAGAAATTAATGAAGAGGATCAGTGGATGGCTAGACACATCTCCCTGAGTCAAACTTATTCTCTAATGGTTTAAACAATGGAGCTATGTATACGCATCTCTACATTTGGGTCGCTTTATAAAGAAGAGGGCAAGATTATTTCAACCAGTTTTGTAAGCATGTGCCATAGAGAGATTGGCAGTGCACCTGCTTGGCATGTAGAAGGTCCTAGTTTTGACCTCCCACATTGCCAGGTAGGGTTAGGAGAGATACCTGCCTGAAATCTAGAAGAGCTGTTGCCTATCAGTGTAGACAGTGTTGGGATACTGCCAGGGAGACAAAGACCTCTCGCAGTCTTCAGCAGTCTAACTCTCCTGTAAGAGCTGTGAATCTGGGCCCATAACCTGTTGTCGGGATACTGCCAGGGGGACAAAGGCCATCATGCCTCCACGTCGTCTCCAGACGGTCCATCGACCTCCCGTTAGAACAGTATCAGTCAATTAGCGACACGAGCCTCAGACGCATTCCAAGTCTCATGCACGCCCTTTTCGCAGAGTTTCTGCAACGGAAGATTCACCCAGGAGAGCATATTTTACAGCTTTATTCAACGTTGGTCAGAACAAAGGAAAAATATGACTGCCTGCCTTCGTGTCGAGGCAACATACAGAGACAACAGCTACATACAAAATGGAAACTTCCTGTGAGCAGGAAGTACGCAGGCTAGTGACACACAACAGCCTGCTCCCTTTTTAAGGTGGAACGGAAATATCCTAACAGACAGTACTGAACTAGATGGTCCAACTGTCTGAGTCGATACAGTGGTGCAGCATATGCACGGACATTCGGCGGTCCGCCTGCCCGCGACTCCCAAGCCTCCCCCAGCTGTCAAAACGACGGGGGAAGAAGGGAATACCATCGGCAAAGCAGTGCAGATCCCCCTCCTTCCCCTGACAGCTTGGGGTAGGCTTGGGAGTTGTGGGTGGGCAGCACGCCAAATGTCCCCCCCCCTCAGTGAAGACATCTGGGGCGGTCCGCCTCCACCGCATCCCCCTTCCTCCGCCCCTGACTCAATATAAGGAATGCCTTCTCCTGCACTTCCACATGGAACTGACTTTTCCCACACCACAACTGTTTACAAGGGTCGCTGGCACTTAACTCCGAGTAAAATAGCAAAAATGTATAGGACAAGTTCAAATATTTGCTGGAAATGTAAAGAAAAAGAAGGCACCTTTTACCATATGTGGTGGAAGGGTAAGGTTGTAAAAAAATTCTGGGAAATGATACATAATGAATTGAAAAAAATGTTTAAAATAACTTTTGTTAAAAAACTAGAAGCCTTTTTATTAGGTGCAGAAATACCAAAGGAGTACAAAAGACTGTTTATGTACACAACGACAGCTGCACGGATGCTCTTAGCCCAGAGATGGAAGGAAGACAAAGTTCCCACCAGAGAGGAATAGCAGACCAAACTGATGGACTATGTAGAGATGGCAAAAATGACTGGGAAGATCAGAAACCAGGAAAACCAGAATTTTAACAAAGAATGGGGGGAAATTATAATTTACAATGGAGACCACTGTAAACAGTTTAACTCTTTAGTAGGATTTGAATAACACTTGTAGTGTAACAAGAACTAGGGATATATGGGATACTTAAAAATTGGAGTGACTAAGTATATGCAGTGAAAAAGGACTAGCGATGGAACCCACGGAAGGGGGGGGATCCCAGAGATTTGGGTGAATCTTTGTTTATCCTTGTGCAGAATGATGTGCCCACCTCACAGGTATATTGTGAAGGCAACAACTATTATAAAGCAATTTGCATATAATCTAGCCCGAGAGAAGGCTGATGACAACCAGACATTTTTAGCATGCAGTCAAATATCTCCCACGGAAAGCAACATGATTTAAATACAATCCTACCTACGTAATTTGTAACCTTCCTAACAACGCGCAAACCGAAACACAGCCATTCTTTGAAATTTGCACTTATCTGAATTCTGCACTGCAGTTGTCTAGCCAAGTAATGTGTACAAAAATGCATGTACTGTACTGGACTAAAAATGCACTTGGGAGCCAAAATATAACATACAAAAATGTATTCTGTTAGGGGAAATTGCTTTGTAAGCATTTGCATATGATGGGAAATTGCACACAAAAGTATCTCTTTATTACCAGAAATTTGCACTGAAATGCTAGTGAATTTTCATGAGGATTTTTCTAAAAATAATGATAATCACAAACTAATGTGGAGAATTGAACTTAAGGTTGGAAAAAGAAACTGAGAAGAACCGAAACTGACAGCTTCAACCACCCCTGCTCCCAGCTTTCATATTTCTCCAACTTTTACAGATCTTCTTGGCAAAATGGTTCAAGAGGAGTCAATTGGAAGGCAGACATGCTCATTCACAAACATCTGGAACATGATTACAGAAATGGAAAACCATCTATCTGCAGATCAGGAAATTCCAGAGATGGGAAAAGGGGGATCTCAAAAAGAAAAGAAAAAATACTAATGACGCCAGTCTATGCTTTCTGAATGTAGCCGGATATTGTTGGAGGTAGTTACCTAGGAATCTAATATGAGAAAAGGGATGGTGGCTTGCTTTTAGAAAAAAACACAGTATGCCAAGCCAGCAAGGGTACGTGAACATTATTTTCTGGCACACTGCTCTGCAAGCTTCTGCACTTTATCACTTTATTAATTTCCTGTTTCATGTGTCTATACCAAAACCATGTAACTTTTTTCCTTCTTCTTTCTAACACGCAGAGAGCCAAACCTGTGCCTTGGCCTCAGGCGACTTCCAAGTGTCCCAACATGTCTGAACTCACACGGGCTTTCATAAGAAAATGCCCACAAGTATCGTTTGGGTGTTGCTATAATGCAAATGCCGTTGGATCCTGCCATTGTTGCTACAAAACACGATGACTGTTCTGCAAATGTTGGGAGATTTAGGGCTGGCAAGGGAAAATACTTCTTTGCACTGGGCAAAGTTGGGCGGTGGAATTCCCTCCCAAAGAGGCCGTGATGGTTGCCAACAGAGATGGATTTAAAAGACGACTAGACAAATTCACGGGAGAATAAGGGCATCAGTGGCTAGCAGCCATAGCAGCTATGTTCTGTGTCTGTTGTCAGAGGCAGTATGTCTCTGAATCCCAATTGTTGGGAGCAGAGGCACCAACTTCTCAAAAACACTGTGGGGGGCCTGATGTGACGTCCTAATGTCATGTACGCAACATTCCGACTTTATGAGGAGCCAGGGGCTGGAGCTGAATGAGTCCGCAGCATGGATTGATGTCTTGCCAGAGTGGTGAATGCTCTAGTTATCTCCCACTTGGACTACTGCAACACGCTCTACATGGGACTACCTTTGAAGGTGACCCAGAAACTACGACGAATCCAAAATGAGGCAGCTAGACTGGTGACTGGGAGCGGCTGCCGAGACCACAGAACACCGGTCCTGAAAGACCTACATTGGCTCCCAGTATGTTTTCGAGCACAATTCAAAGTGTTAGCACTGACTTAGTCTACTTAGCCTATACATAAATCTGGCACTGCCCAGAATGTTCCCCAGACAGTGCTTCACAAATCCAACCCCCTCTTCCTGAAACCACTGCCTCTTCCATGCATTGAGACCGCAAAGCTGTGTCTACCTTTGTGACCCTGCACACGGAACAGGCAGCATTTCAGAGCAAGCTACCTCAGTGGTCCTGTCTCTCAGCATCATACATTTGGCTTCCAGGACATCACGTTTCCCTATATCACGTTTCCCTAAACGGCCTCGGCCCAGTATACCTGAAGGAGTGTCTCCACCCCCATCGTTCAGCCTGGACACTGAGGTCCAGCTCCAAGGGCCTTCTGGCGGTTCCCTCCCTTCGAGAAGTGAGGTTACAGGGAACCAGGCAGAGGACCTTCTTGGTAGTGACGCCCAACCTGTGGAACGCCCTCCCATCAGTTGTCAAGGAAATAAACAACTATCTGACTTTTAAAAGACATCTGAAGACAGCCCTGTTTAGGGAAGTTTTTAATGTTTGATCTTATATTGGTGTTTTTAATGTTCTGTTGCCAGCCGCCCAGAGTAGCTGGGGAAACCCAGCCAGATGGGCGGGGTATAAATAAAAATAATTATTAAGCTGACTTTGCAAGGAGCCAGGGGGTGGAGCCGAATGAGGCGGCAGCATAGATTGATGGTTAAACCACTGTGGGACTTGTAGTTCTGTGGGGGGAACAGGGGTCTTGTAACAATTCTCAACCCTTAACAAAGCAGTTTCCAGGATTTTTGGGGGGGGAGCTATGACAGCTAAAGTGGTACACGAGTGCTTTACATGTATAGTGCAGATGTGACCTAAGGCAGGAGGCAAACCTGCCATTACTTAAGCAGCAGAAGGGGGTGTATTCAGAAATCAGTAATACTGCAGCTCAGTATTATGCAGCAGGAGCAGAGAAACATTACGGTTGCTTTTTTTTTTGCATTAAATTTTCAGCAGTCTTGAGAATTTTCACTCTCCTTTGTTCTAAAGGCAGAGGAGGACTCTGAGAAAGGAATTTATTGGAATACCAATAAATAAAATAAAATATAAAATAAACCATTTTTTCTCCTCCGTTGTTCAACAAACAAACAAACCAAAGCCCCATCATTCTAAGGGCACTTCACAAATTACTTTAAAAAGAAGTTGTATGCACTTAAAAATGCAGTATAAAAGGTAAAGGTAAAGGGACCTCTGACCATTAGGTCCACTCATGACCAACTCTGGGGTTGTGGCGCTCATCTTGCTTTATTGGCCGATTCCGGGTCATGTGGCCAGCATGACTAAGCCGCTTCTGGCGAACCAGAGCAGCGCACAGAAATGCTGTTTACCTTCCCGCTGGAGCAGTACCTATTTATCTACTTGCACTTTGACATGCTTCCGAACTGCTAGGTTGGCAGGAGCTGGGACTGAGCAACGGAAGCTCACCCCGTCATGGGGATTCGAACCACCGACCTTCTGATCGGCAAGTCCTAGGCTCTGTGGTTTAACCCACAGCGCCACCCGCGTCCCTAAAATATCAATGTGATAAACACACACTCTAATATCATGCTGGTATACTCATACAGAATCAGCAGCAGCTTCCTGTTTAGAAAGTGCAATTTCCCCCCCTTAGTTTGCTAAGCTAAGCCACTTTCTCTCAGCTTCTGCCCCATTCTGAAGCACATGAATACAACAACCCTAGAAGGTAGGTGTCATGAGTACATTGGAAAATGGCAAGGAGAAATACGATTTGCTCAGAGAGTTGAAGGAGTCTGACCCAGTAGAAAGTCCCTGTAGGTTGAGGGCGGAAAACTTTGTATTGGTTCATTTGGTTAAAAGAAGAAAATATATATAGATAAAATAAAAAGAGAATTCCCTGGATGCCTGGATCCAGGTTTGGGGCAAGTACTCTTTGGTGAGAGAACCTCCGGAAGAGATTTGAAATCACAAAACATGCAGCAAAGTGTGGAAATATAGGCTGTTAAATCTTTAAAATATCTCCTTTCAAGTTGCTTCCAAAGTTCTCCCCTTAGCACAGAAAGAGACCACACGTTTGGTAAGTTAAAAATGGTTTACTTACAAACTCTTCAAATGTCAGATTCATGCGCTTTTCCATACAGCAGCTTGTGCACAATATAATTTAGTCACCATCAAGCCACAGACAAGGAGAATAGTTATGCTTTGGCAAAGACACTCAATACTGAATAAGGCGCACAAACAACACAATTCATAACACTTTTTACTTCCCGAAGCAATATACAAACTGAAACACACACATCCCTTACAAGTTCATAATCTCCCCATTTTGAAGTGCAGTTCTCCAGTCGTGTATAAAAACCATATATTGGTGAAATTATCATACCAAAAAAGGAGCATTATTTTAGGGTAAGGTGTTTTGCAAAGTGTGTATATTTGGCAAAATTGCATATAAAAATGTATACCTTAGGAGAAATTCACACAAAGTGCTAATTTTTTTAACTTTTTAAAATCACTGACTGATTTGTAAATGTGGAGAACTGAACTTACAGGAGTGGAAGTATGGGAAACTGGGAGAAACCAAAATTGACAGATTCTCCCTTCCTTGTTCTTCACTCCCAGATTATCTACAGTCTGCCCGAGCTTCAGCACATGCCTTGATTTAATTATCTGCCACCACACACACACACACCCCGTCATGCACGAACATATGCAAAATTCTCAGTGCTGCCAACCCACCCCCTTCCTTTCCTGTTCCAAATGCCCAAATTATGTTTAAAGTGTTTTTAAAACAGAAAACACGGAGTCACTTCCAGTACATTTGCCAGCTACGAACAGAGGCCAGCAACATGCCTCCCAAGATACTAAATCATAATTGTCATGTTTTTTTCGTATTTTTCGTTAGAGCTGCAGCCGTTTCAACATCCCATACCCCACGACATTGGGGCGGGCGGGGGGGGGGGAGAGGGGAGGGAGGATAAATCAAGAGTCATGACAGCTCCCTTGTAGCGACTGGTACAGACCTGGGATCTGCCACAGCCAACACCCTCAGCTCTTGCCAGATGTCTCTTGAGAAGGTCTGCAAGATTAACCCTTTCTTGAACAGGGGAGCTCTCCTGAGTCTGAGGGTTGTTGTCAGTGCCAGATTTATGTATAAGCTAAACAAGCTATAGCTTTAGGGCCCCACTCTCTTGGGGGCCCCAAAAAAAATTAAAGGAAAAAAAACTGGATGTACATTTCCAAAATATAAGATAAAAAACAAATACAGTAGTACCTCCGGTTACATACACTTCAGGTTACATACGTTTCAGGTTACAGACTCTGCTAACCCAGAAATAGTACCTCGGGTTAAGAACTTTGCTTCAGGTTGAGAACAGAAATCGCATGGAGGTGGCACAGCGCCAGCGGGAGGCCCCATTAGCTAAAGTGGTGCTTCAGGTTAAGAACAGTTTCAGGTTAAGAACGGGCCTCCGGAACGAATTAAGTACTTAACCTGAGGTATCCCTGTAAAATAAATCCTACATACAGCAACAGTATTTTGTGTTGTGTAGGCTCCTATGATGTAAGTTATGGGCCCCCCAATAATTTTAAGTTAGAACTTAATAGTTATTTCGCTATTAATATACCGTACTTTTCCATGTATAAGACTAGGTTTCATTACTTTAAAAATATGTGGAAAACTGTGGGTCGTCTTATACACAGGGCAACCTCCCCCCTATTTTCTTAAATTGGTGTCCCTAAAAACAGGGGGAATCTTATACATGGGGCGTGTTATACAAAGAAAAATATGGTACTTCTTCTTAATTATATTTCACTATTAATCTACTTCTTAATTGTATTTAAGTTCAGTAATTACTTTGATAAAATACATATTTTGTTCTGAGCAAATGGATTTAGATACCTATTAGGTCCATAAATTACCATATAGCATATATTCAACACAAAAAACAGCGACAATTTGCTGTTGACAAAGGACAGCTGGACATAGAAAGGGCCCCATTACCTTCAGTAGCTTAGGGCCTCATCAAACCTAAATCCGGCCCCGGTTGTTGTACTAGTATTTGTACTAAAGGAACACTTTTTAAAAGCCCCGTTATCTATTGCAGCGGAGGCTAGATTTTTTGGGGGGAAACTTACACAACTCAAATGCATTTCCTCTAATGCATTTTCACGGATATATTTTACCCTAATACAGTAGTACCTCGGGTTACATATGCTTCAGGTTACATACGCTTCAGGTTACAGACTCCACTAACCCAGAAATAGTACCTTGGGTTAAGAACATTGCTTCAGGATGAGAACAGAAATCGTGCTCTGGTGGCACGGCGGCAGCAGAAGGCCCCATTAGTTAAAGTGGTGTTTCAGGTTAAGGACTGTTTCAGGTTAAGAACGGACCTCCAGAACGAATTAAGTACTTAACCCAAGGTACCACTGTATGTGCATCTTGATCATAAATAATTGACCACCACTAAATTAGATGGAATTAGGATGATAAGTAGATCGAGGAAAATATAAACCATTGGGAGAACGATTAGATTATGTTTAAAAGAATGGGATTTAAGAATTTAAATAAGATGATAATTTGCTGGTTAAAACTTAAGACGATGTAAGTGGGAGCGGGAGATGTGAGGGAGTCCAAAGAGGTTTTGAAAATATGTTATGATATATGCTATATTGGTGATTATTTTTGAATTTGTATTTAAAAAATCTTAATAAACATTTATAAAAGTATGTGCATCTTGGTACGCAATACTTGGCTGGAGAACTGTGCTGCAAAATTTGTAGATGTGTGAATGTCAAAGGATGGTTCTGTTTAGTGCTTTTTTCCTAGAAAAATAGGTGCCAGCACTCACCGTGAAATTGTTACATTAAGTGCCACACTTTTAAACAACAACTAAAAGAGGTGCCAGTACTGCATGCCCTTGAGTACCCCCTGAAAAAAGCACTGGTTGTGTTCAATAATAATAATAATAATAATAATAATAATAATAATAATAATAGAACTGCTTGCCTCCCTAGTGGGGGAAGCAGTCGGATGACTACTTTACGAAGCATTCAATTGCACGGCAAAATTCAGAGAACTGGCAGGGATCCGAAGATTATCTAATGCAACCGTCTCTTATGACACGGCGGAACGTTGCATCCACTAAACATCTAAGTGATTAAGCCCCACAAAACTGACCACAATAGGCTGCTAGCAGAGAGCTTTTTTGGCACTGTATAGCCCGCATTTCAGAATGATTGATAACCTGGCCTTACATACACTTTTAAGGCCAATATCCTAGCAGCTCTGAGGTTTCAATCTTGTACGCACTTCTCTTTAAGTCCCATTGAGGTCAATAGGGCTAACTTCCGAGTAGACACATATAAAGCTGCCCTGAATTGCATTTCTGTGTGAACTGCATACTCTTGTTACTAGAATATTGGACAAATTGTTCTTTGAAGGGTGGGGGGGAGTTTCTAGTCATCTTGAGGAGGAAAAATGTTTGAAAAATACCAATTGTGCAGAAGCCAACAGAGGAGAATATAGAAGGAAAGCCAAGGACAAGTTTATTTTTCAAATCTCAGAACAAATGTGGCATGCTTACCCATTGTGGTTTCTTACACCATCACCTGTACCACACACACACAAACACACACACTCCACACCTATGTTTGTTTACCCAAATCTCAACAATGAAATATAATACAACGATGCTTCCTAATTTATGTCCTTAAGGCATATCATGTAGTTATAGCATTGCATTTAGTAGTACTGAACGTTTTGCCCATTTCCTGTCCTAACATTATTCTTATTGCACTTTGTATGATCCCGGAAGAAAAATATTGTGTCGGTATGCACTATAGCAGCGTAAAATGCATATGAAGCAACACGGGTAAATAAATTACAATTGCCATTTTAAACATGCATACTTTTAAGTAAGAGGGACAGACTTAGGAACAGACTGTTCATTTGATGCAGAGTACTTAGTCCAATAAATTTTGCCAGGATCAGAATACATAGGATTGTTTCCGATGCTAATCCTACTCAGGGAAGACCTAATTAATAATCCTAAAATAGTCACGGCAATTAATTTAAATGGGTCTACTCTGAGTAGGAGTAGCATTGGCTACAAACCAATATATTTTAGATACTTCTCCCGGGTGCATGCAAATTTCCCTTACTGCTGCATAACCCCTATTCACTTTGCAGGTTTCGCCTTAGGATCAATTTCTGAAATGACACGCGATACAGTTTCTCCTGGGTTTTTACCAAACAGGTGTCTTCTGAAGTTCCTATGCATCAGGACCAGGAAACCTGTGCTCAGCCAGATGTTTTTGCACTACAACTCCCACCATCCCTGACTCTTGGCGATATTGGCTAGGGCTACTGGGAACTGGAGTCATCCTGTAGTGGTTGGGCCACAGGGTAGTCACCATTGCTATGCATAGAAACCGAGTCGATCAGGGAGAAGGAGCCTAGCTCAGCTTTCTCCCTTGTTTCCTTTGTCATCCAGAAGCATTCAGATGAACAATTCCCCACCTGCATTCTGAAGCAGCACAATCCCAGGCATACCCTCCAACATTTCTCTGATGAAAATAGGGACATCCTATTCCATCATCATTTTCTATTTATACTCCACCCATCTGGGTTGCCTAAAACATTAAACTTAAAAAATCTTCCCTATGCAGTGGTACCTCTGGTTACAAACTTAATTCATTCCGGAGGTCCACTTTTTTAAAAAAAATTATTAAACAATTTCCACATAATAAATTATCAGACCGTATAATCACATACATTATTTCCCCCCTTTCCCCCCTCCCCGCCCCACCAGGGACTTCCCTCAGTTCCTCTCTCTGATTTCTCTGTACATATTATTCTCTGTGTGTTATGAATTTATACATATCCTTGCATTATCTATCTATCATGTTATCAACCAATAAATTTGTGTATGTTTATTCAAAACCTGCCAAGGAGTCCAATTCATTTTGTTGTCTTTTTAAGTAATTTCTAAAACGTTCCCATTCTTCCTTAAAGTCACAGTTGTCCTTGTCCTGCAGTTGGTATGTCAATTTAGCCAGTTCTGCATAACTCATCAGTTTCTCTTGCCACTGTTCTGGAGGTCCATTCTTAACGTGAGGTTCCACTTTAGCTAATGGGGCCTCCCATTGCCGCCATGCAATTTCTGTTCTCGTCCTGAGGTAAAGTTCTTAACCTGAGGTACTACTTTTGGGTTAGCAGAGTCTGTAACCTGAAGTGTTTGTAACCCGAGGTACCACTGCACAGGGCTGCCTTCAGAAGACCTGGGGTTCCAACATTTCTCCAATGAAAATAGGGATGTTCTAAGGAAAAGTATGCCAACCTAGCAGTTCGAAAGTACGTCAAAGTGCAAGTAGATGAATAGGTACCGCTCTGGCGGGAAGGTAAATGGCATTTCCGTGCGCTGCTCTGGTTCACCAGAAGTGGCTTAGTCATGCTGGCCACATGACCCGGAAGCTGTACGCCGGCTCCCTCGGCCAATAAAGCGATATGAGCACCGCAACCCCAGAGTCGGCCACAACTGGACCTAATGGTCAGGGGTCCCTTTACCTTTAAGGAAAAGTGGGACATTCTGGGATGAAATCAGAAACCAGGACAGCTTCTGTAAATGCAGGACTGTCCCTGGAAAGCAGGGACATTTGGAGGGTCTGAGAGTGCTGTACACAGCATTTCCTAAGCAGAGCCTACATTGTCCATACTGACCACAAACAGGCAACTCCACCAACAAGAGAAGCAACTGGGGTTTCCCTCTTCAAGAATCAGCCACTTTTGATGCTTCCTTCAGAGCTTTCCAAACTTTTCAGTGTTGGTGACACACTTTTTCAGACATGCATCATATCGTGACATGGTAATTCAGTTTTCCTAGTAAACCAGAGGTTAAACAAACCCCTTTCCGGCCCTGGAAGGAGCGTGGGGAGCGTTCTCACAACACAACTGCACACTGCAGCCGACACACTAATGTGTCATGGCATACAGTTTGGAAAGCCATGCTCTACTTCATTGCAGGATCAGCAAGAACCTGCCTTTGTGAAATGCTGCTAAAGGGTTGATAAGTGGACAGCTGGGCTTAATTTGTTTAGGAAAAGAAAAAAGTACTTTTGGAGAGAAAAGTGGGAATCCCTGTGTTCAGAATGTGGGCTGGGAAATGAGCCCTGACCCCACAGGATGCATAAATAGAACCAGGAGAGGCAGTCTCCCCCCCCCCCCAATGCTATAGCTTTTGGGAACAGACAGACGACAGACTTGGAGGTGGGAGGAAGTTTTCCAGGCATGGAAAAAGTGCCAGCCTCTTGGTTTCTGCATGTCAGACACCTGTTAAAGTGTATGTTGGGGTGGGGGGAAAGGACAATTTCTGGCCTGCAGGTCTAATCAAGCCCACCACATGGATTTATGCTGGGGGGGAGGGAGCGGCTTCATGTTAGGAGGGGCAGAACCTCAGTTAGTTAAGTATTTTTCTTATTTGCCGTATTTTTCGCTCCATAAGACGCACCTGACCATAAGACGCACCTAGTTTTTAGAGGTGGGATGCAAGAAAAAAATATTCTTTAAAGGGAGCATGTGTGTGGCGCCTGCAGGCTTTTCCCCGAGGAGTGAGAAGAGCAGCCCATCACTGACCTCCCCACCTCAGGGAAAAGCTGCGTGCTCTGTCCCTTCCCCCACCAACCGCAAAAGCCAGCAAGAGCCGCACGCTCTTTAAAGGGAGCGCGGCTCTTGGGGGATTTTCCGGGAGGTGGGGGAAGGGACAGAGGGGCTAAGCCAGAAGCTAGAACAGCAAGAGGGAGTGCTGCGCAGCGATCCCTCTCGCTGTTCTGGCTTCTGGGATAGCTGCGCATCCTGCATTCGCTCCATAAGACACACACATATTTCCCCTTACTTTTTAGGAGGGAAAAAGTGTGTCTTATAGAGCGAAAAATACGGTACTTGATGGGGGGGGGACCTGCCCCCTGCCTGCCCCTGGCTACACCCATGGCCCAGCAAAGACCCAACTGGGCATCTGAGGCCTTCATAGGTAACATCAAGACTCCCAATTGCTTCTTTGCAAATGAGGTTCTCTGACCGTTCTAATCTGCTGAATAAATCGTCTGGAAATACTCAGCCTATTCACCTATTCGTCCAGCATGACTGCAACACCAGCAGAGTTTCAGAACTATAATGTTTTCCCACTTGCTCCAGGAAGATCTAGCCTGCAACACTGCAAAGGCCCATGTACACCCACACCCACACTTATAAAATATGTATATATATTGCACACACACATAGATATACACTAAATGTGTCTCTTTAGAAGCTGGGAATGGAGCAGCTATCTAAAGAAATAGCCAGCCTAAGGAAAATAGCCCCTGCTCTGGCCTTTTGCTGTGATGATCCTATCAGTCACCCAGAACAATAAGTTGCGTTGTTTTTAAAGTGCTCCACTTTTAAATCTCCCATTTTGTGCCAAAGGTGGAAGCAGCGAAGTAGGCATTAGATTCTGAAGAGGAAACACTTTGCCTCGAGGCCGTCTCCTCTCACCTTCTGATAACGCTACGTGACGCCTTTGTGCATTGCCTTTGGATCAAGGTTTGGTTTTCTCAACACGGAATTGAGCCCGACTCTGCTGTCAGGGCAGAACGCAGCAGGAAGCTGCCTTATGCCAACTGTGTTGTCTGGCTGTGGATCTAAAAGATTTCAGATTGGAATCTTTTCCAGCACTACCTGGAACTGAACCATCTTGAACCCGGGACCTTCTGCATACAAAGAATCCCACAAAACTCTACTGCATTCCCAACATCTCTCCAAAAGAAAGCAAAGAAACAATCATTTCCTGTGCATGAGAAAGGAGGACAGTAAGGTAAAGGTAAAGGGACCCCTGACCGTTAGGTCCAGTCGTGGCCGACTCTGGGGTTGCGGTGCTCATCTCACTTTATTGGCCAAGGGAGCCGGCGCACAGCTTCCGGGTCATGTGGCCAGCATGACTAAGCCGCTTCTGGCAAACCAGAGCAGCGCACAGAAGCACCGTTTACCTTCCCACCGGAGCGGTACCTATTTAACTACTTGCACTTTATGGCATGCTTTCGAACTGCTAGGTTGGCAGGAGCAGGGACCGAGCAACGGGAGCTCACCCGGTGGCAGGGATTCGAATCGCCGACCTTCCAATTGGCAAGTCCTAGGCTCTGTGGTTTAACCCACAGCACCATCAGCGTCCCATAGGTGGGCCTGATAAAGCAGAGGTTTCTTGGGAGGAGGCAATTTGTTTATCCTCCAGCAGCACAATCCTATATGTGTCAGAAAAAAGTCTCATTGAGTTTCAGTCCACAGTATCCCCTTTCCCCACAATATGCAAGATTTTCTAAACCTTTGTCACATCCCCACTTTGCTTTTTTGCCTTCCTACTGAACTTAAATGTCCCAAAGATTGTAACCTTTCTTCACAGGGAAGCTGTTCCTTTTGAATCAGGGCCGGCCCACCCATGAGGCAAGTTGAGGTGACTGCCTCAGACAGCTGGATCCACAGGGGCAGCAGAGCCTTATGTAACTCTTTATTCTGTCCTTGTTCCTGATATAGACCTTCATTCACCCCTTCTTCCCTGGTGGGGAGGAAGGCGCCATTTTGTGGTTGGCCTCAAGTGCCAAAATGTCTTGGGCCAGCCCCAATTTTGATTGTCCTTTTCTGGTAGTGGCTTTCTAGGGCAGGGGTCAGCAATCTTTTTCAGCAGGGGGCTGGTCCACTGTCCCTCAGACCTTGTGGGGGGCCGGACTATATTTTGGAGGGGGGGGGGGAATGAATGAATTCCTGTGCCCCACAAATAACCCAGAGATGCATTTTAAATAAAAGCACACATTCTACTCATGTAAAACATGCTGATGCCCGGACCGTCCGCGGGCCAGATTTAGAAGGCGATTGGGCCGGATCTGGCCCCCGGGCCTTAGTTTGCCTACCCATGTTCTAGGGTCTTGGACAGAGATGCTCCCCATCACCTGCTATTTTAGTTTCCTAGCCCGCCCTCCAACCAAGACAAGATTAGTAATGACACTAGCTTCTCTTTTGAAAAGAGGGCTGTAAAAGACTGAAGTGGAGGAGGGACCCAGCGAAACAGCAGCTATATGCCATGATGGTTAAGAAAAGAGACCCTCATACTCCCAGGCAATAAAATGTCGTTTTTTTAAGAAAAGAAAAGAAAGAAAGCCATAGAAAAGAGTATGGGGTTGGGGAAGCCATCCCCCTAAGGTTAACAAAAAAACAACAACTCTTCTGTTCTAATTGAAGGAAGAACCTTCAAAGAGACCAGGAAAGTTACCAACTGAAGTACATAGCAAATGGAAGGCAGCCATTAGAGGATAAGTAGTTTCGTCTTTTGAAGTCATGTGCTCAATTGTTTGGCTTTGTGTTTCTACGAAAGAGGTTCAAGTAGAGAAGCAGAGGAAAAGAAAAACAGGATCAAACATTTTGTGCAAGCCAGTGACCACTTGACTTAAATATCACTTTGGCTTTTTATGCGAGTGTACAACCTTTGTACACGGAGCCCTCCATTCCTGGCATCGGCAGATAGATCAATAAAGGCCTCTACACAGAAATACACACAATGGCTGCATTTTGTAGAGCAGGGGCAGCCAATGGGGTGCTTTCAAGATGCTGCTGGGCTATACAGCTGCCATCATCCCTGACCATGTTGGCTGGGAAGGGTGGTTGTAGACCGGCAACAACTGGAGGGCATGAGATTGGCTACCCCTGTTGTAGAGAGATTTCCCTCTTCCCAAGCACAAAGATTGGCCCACTAGAGGCGGCAGCTAACCCAGGGGATACATCTGATGCTCTCATCCTGTGCCACAGCATCTATCCCTGTGTGATCTTTTGCAAGCTTTTATGGATGTAATGCAGGCATAGGCAAACTCAGCCCTCCAGATGCCTTGGGACTACAACTCCCATCATCCCTGACCACTGGTCCTGTTAGCTAGGGATGATGGGAGTTGTAGTCCCAAAGCATCTGGAGGGTCAAGTTTGCCTATGCCTGTTGTAATGGGATCTTCTCCTCTACATCTGTGGATGTTTGTTGACTAACATTATAAAAGCTGATTTGTGCCCAGAGACAGCGTTAACATGGCCTCTATATAAATCAAGTGCAGAGACCAGTGTAGAGGGTTGGTACATTCACTGCTAGCCACAGTTTACAGGGTTTGGCCCTACAGTAGCCACATAGACCAAGCAAGCAACATCACTGTTCCAAAGAGAAGGTGCCATTGCTGACCCACAATTTCAGGAGGGCAATTGCCCTCCATGTTCAGGGCCACCTGCAAGTATTCCTCAGAAAAACCTCTCTCTGTGTTCAACTCATTAACTCCACACGCTAAAGTTCATTTAAATATAACCATGATGTCTCTATCTGCTAGGCCAGCATGTCAATACACAAATTCTTTTGTATCATCATCATCATATAACTGTTTGATCTGCATTGGCAACATTGATTTATTTAGTTTTATCCTGTTTTACTAAAGCAGTGCTCAAGGAAGCTAACAACATTCAAAAATACAATTACAATTACAAATATAAGAAGCCAAAAAACCAGAAGCATCATAGCAAATAATTAAAATGAGTAAGCTCACCTGGGCAACAGTTGTATCCATTGTAAATCCTAATCAGAGTAGGCCCATTGAAGTTAAGGAGCATGAATAACATGGGTTCACTTATTTCAATGGGTCTACTCTGAGTAGGAGTTGGTTGGATACAACATAAAACTGTGTTCACCTGGTGGAGGAAGTTAAAGAGAGAGAAAGCCAATGAACTTTCTGTGAAAGAGAGTTACACTCAGAAAGGCCCTTTCACTCATTCCTAGTAACCTAACCGAGCAGGATACAGACAAGGGTCAGCGTAGCCATTGTAACATACCATGAAATTGTTATAGTTACTGTAAGGTATCATGGAAGTGGTCACAACAAATACAGTGCTCCTAAAATACAGTGCTCATTTTCAGCCAAGTCTCGAACAGAACAGAGGCAAGAGCTTTGAACTTTGGTCTCCATTTCACCCCTAAATATCCTTGCTCATCTCCCTCCCCGCAAAAACCAAACTTTTAAAAAGAATAATATGTCACCCAGAGTTCTCCAGAATCTAAATCTGAAGCAAAAAAGACTCCCGCTTATTACAATATGTCTGAAGGAGGGAGAAGTAAAAAGTTAAGACAAGGTGATAAGATAAGAGGAAAGAGTTTTCACAGCCATTAGTGGCTCCTCTCTCTCCCGTTTGGTGGAAAAGCGAAAGGCTTTAACATTTTTGCCAATGAGGCGTGCAGACGTACGCCCTCCTGAATGCTGCAAAAACAGGCATATAGGCAATCTTTTAGTCCTGCAGCTTGAATAAGCTGAGTCAAAAAGTACTCACAAGGTCTTTTCCTGGGCAGGCCATTGGGAACATATGGTGGACGATAGCTCCTTTCAAATGCTCTAAGGATACACTTGGCTCCTTGCATACTTGTGGGAGGGCAGCCATGTAGTTCCCTGAGTTTATAATACTTCTGTTTGGTGCCTCCTCAATGGGGAGTGAGACACTGATAGTCACCTGCTCACTTGTCACTTCCCCAGGGCAGGTGTGGGAATAGGTCAGTCAACCTCAGACTAGTTTCACCTGTGACCTCTTGGCATCATAGTCCCTTCTGGAGAGGGGAAGGAGGGGGTGGAAAGCAACTAACTCAAGCCCCACACTTGGGACTTTTAAACAGGTGTCTATTGGTAAAAGCTAATCTGTTAAATTTGTATCTCTCTTTTTAAAAAAATCCTCCAGAGAGGATTTTATGAACCCACAGGGCCACATCTCAATAAAAATTGTCATTGGAGCAATGTTTGATGGAGAATTCTGAACTTTGTTTTGAAGAATTGGGGCTTTGTGCAAATGAGTGGTGCTTTGCTCCATGTCGAGTTTCATTCCACTTTTAGTTTGTCTACTTTCTAAATTGCTCTACGCAAGGAAGTTTACAAGCTGAAGAAACAGCAAAATAAGACGGCAAAGATCACACGCAGGGGTACGCATACCCCTAAACATTTTGTGAATCTAATGGGAGAAGAAACTAATTAAAAAAAAAAAATAGCATGGTGAATCGTCAGTTCCGTTGCTACCCCCAATAGTGACCTCATTTCCTGTCACAGTGTTTCCTGAGTCTCAGACAAAAGTGAGCGTTTAATGTGTGAAGTAGGAGTTGGAATCTAGCACAGTCATTGGTTAATTTCGTTGTTACCACCTCCGATGGCAGCTTCATTTCCTTTCCCGGTGATTTTCTTGAGTCAAAATGAGAATACAGTGGTACCTCGGGTTACATACGCTTCAGTTTACAGACTCCGCTAACCCAGAAATAGTGCTTCAGGTTAAGAACTTTGCTTCAGGATGAGAACAGAAATCGTGCTCCGGTGGCGCAGCAGCAGCAGGCGGCCCCGTTAGCTAAAGTGGTGCTTCCGGTTAAGAACAGTTTCAGGTTAAGGATGGACCTCTGGAACGAATTAAGTACTTAACCTGAGGTACCACTGTACCCCTAAACATTTTTTTTAGAAAAAAAGCACTGGTTCTGACATATCGTCCCTTTCTGAATATTTGGGCAGATGAGAAGGAGAAGGAGAAGAAGAAGAAGGAGGAGGAGGAGGAGGAGGAGTAGGAGGAGGAGAAGAAGAAGAAGAAGAAGAAGAAGAAGAAGAAGAAGAAGAAGAAGAAGAGGAACAACAACAACAACAACAACAACAACAACAACAACAACAACAACAACATGACTACCCCCAAGGGTGGGGGACCTGTGTTCCTCTAGATCAGGCATAGGCAAACTCGGTCCTCTAGCTGTTTTGGGACTACAATTCCCATCATCCCTGACCACTGGTCCTGTTAGCTAAGGATGATGGGAGTTGTAGTCCCAAAACAGCTGGTGGGCTGAGTTTACCTATGCCTGCTCTAGATGTTGTGGGTGTGACCCCCACATAGTGAGGAAAAGTGACTTATATTAGTCACTGACATGGTGATGTCCAATCCTGGCATCCAATGAAACTCGGGAGTGTTCAGTGTAAAAGAGGCTAAGACAACAGGAACAGGAACTGAGCAGAAAGATCAGCCTCTCAAGCATCATGCATTTTTTGAGGGAATATTTGCTGAGACCTTGTCGTAGGTGCCACAAGAGGCAATGATAGGCACACCGGTGCCCTTGGGCGCATGGTTGACAACCCTGATAATAAAATACAAATAATGAGCCACAATGATGGCTGTGCTTTGCCTGAAATAATAGCCTTAACCTTTTAGTTGTATTTTTTTCTAAAGCTGAACAAACATCGGTCATAGCAGCCTGTTTTCAGAACTTCTCAAATTATACACCCCCCCCCCCCCAATTCTAATGTTCGTTCCTTTTGGGCCTTGCTTTAATAAAGAGCTTAAGCATTGAAAATTGCACGTTGCTGTTAACTGTAGGGAAGGTATTAGGACGTATTTTAACAGATTAAGGAGTGCAAGTAGAACCCGGTGAAGGCATCACTCAGCCCGATTAGGGAGAGGCTCTGCCATCCAGAACAGAAAAGTCATGCTCCGCTAGCCTTTTGGAACTCTTTGAGGAGAGCGCTTTGAGGAGAGTCAGACGGGTTCAGCAAGCTCTTGACAATGCTTTGCTCGGGAGATTAAGTGTGTAAGGTGAAGAGGTGGCAGAGCCAGGGAGAATTTGGCTCATTAAGCCGAAAGGCGGCTATCAGGCCAGGACAATTAATAACTATAAAGTTTTTACAGGCCATCTTTAGGTGGTGGGAAGTAACATGCATGTACGGTCAAACCTCGGTTGTCGAACGTAATCCATTCCGGAAGCCTGTTTGGCTTCTGAAACATTTTACAACCGAGCCGCGGTTGCAGGAGCTTCCTGCACTCAAGCGGAAGCCGTGTCGGATGCTTGGCTTCCAAAAAATGTTCGAAAACCAGAGCATTTACTTCCGGGTTTTTGGCGTCCGGGAGCCGAAACTTTCCAAAAAGGAGCTGTTCGGGAACCAAGGTTTGACTGTATTGTTGTTGTTGTTGTTTAGTTGTTTAGTCGTGTCCGACTCTTCGTGACCCCATGGACCAGAGCACACCAGGCACTTCTGTCTTCCACTGCCTCCCGCAGCTGGGTCAAACTCATGCTGGTAGCTTCGAGAACACTGTCCAACCATCTCGTCCTCTGTCGTCCCCTTCTCCTTGTGCCCTCCATCTTTCCCAACATCAGGGTCTTTTCCAGGGAGTCTTCTCTTCTCATGAGGTGGCCAAAGTATTGGAGTCTCAGCTTCAGGACCTGTCCTTCCAGTGAGCACTCAGGGCTGATTTCCTTAAGGATGGATAGGTTTGATCTTCTTGCAGTCCATGGGACTCTCAAGAGTCTCCTCCAGCACCACAATTCAAAAGCATCAATTCTTCGGCGATCAGCTGCCTTTATGGTCCTTCTTTATGACTGTATTATATCCTACTAAACCTCATCTGAATGAATGACTTACAACCTTATTCCATGTTTACTCAGAACTAAGCCCAATTGATTTCAATGGGCTTTACTCCCAAGTAAACAGGGTTGAGATTGCAGCCTTACTCCCTGGCATTATTTGTGCAGTTTTATGCCACGCTTTCGTCAGCGTTGTGTAATCTCCCTGCAAGCAAATCAGGATGAATACACAACAAAACAAGGTCACATGGAAGCTCCCATATCACTAACCACAGCCCAGGTTGTCATATGTCCTCTTTTTCCAGGACACGTCCTCTTTTTCATGGAGAGCGTTGTCATAGCAACCCATAGTTTAACGCAGAAGTTGGCAAATGTGTCCTGTTTTTTGCTCTTCAAAATAGGGCAACACCATGTCCTGAAATGCAAAACCATAGGGTGTTCTGAAAGGTTGCAAGATTGCAGATTTCGGCTGAGTGATATGAGAAACATTTTGATGGTAGGAACAATTCGACTATGGAGGCTGGAGAGCTGCCTGTTGCGAGCTATTCTATCTCTGCACCAATGAAAGGTTTGACTAAGATGACCCTCAAGGGATTCTGGGATGTGTGATTTTTCTTGTGCCTGGTGCTTTTTCTTTGGTAAAAATGATAAAATAATGGGGTTCCAGAACTTGTATCTTGATACAAGTGCTGTGAGTGCCATCACAAAATGGCCTCAGGTGCCAGCACAAAATGGCTGCCATGGACAAGAAACAAGAGGCGATTGTTTTCTGTACTAGTGAATACTGTCACAAAAGAAGCATTGTTTGTGTTATTATGACACAACATCACTCATCTACAAACTGGAATTACACCTGGACATCTTAGAACAGGGGTCAGCAAACTTTTTCAGCAGGGGGCCGGACCACTGTCCCTCAGACCTGACTATATTTTGGAAAGAAAAGAAAAAAAGAACGAATTTCTATGCCCCACAAATAACCCAGAGATGCATTTTAAATAGAAGGACACATTCTACTCATGTAAAAACACACTGATTCCCGGACTGTCCGTAGGCTGGATTTAGAAGGCAACTGGGCCGGATCCGGCCCCCGGGCCTTAGCTTGCCTACCAATGTCTTAGAATAATTGAGGATTGACTTGATAGGAAAGTATTTTATAATTTCTCTCATAATAATTATACTCCCCGAATGGCAAACCAATTTACTGGAATGAATTGCTATCAAATTTTGCCTAAACTAAAATTTCGAGTCTTTTTTTTTTGGGGGGGGGGGGAACCAGAAGCAAAAATAACAAGTAAGAAATTCTTTATCTGCTGTCTGTTTTAACAGCTATTAGTTATGTATAAAATCTTATTTATACTGGGTGATATTAAATAAACAGTGGGTGATATGCCATTTTAGTCATACTCCAAGTAGGTCCATTGAAACCAATGGGCTTCAGTCAATCTCAAGGGCTGTGAGGATGACTCATGTTGCCTATCAGCCACTGTTTATTTAATATTGCACTGTTATGTGATGGTAACATTTATATACTGTATGTTGCCTTTCTATGTGTATGAGAGTATGATCTCTCTCTCTCTCTCTATCTATCTATCTATCTAAATAAATAAAATTGGATGAGGCAAAAATTGGAGTGTCCTGCCGAGGGAAGCTGCCACTGCAATTTTAAAGGAAGCAAGAAGTGTTCCAGATTTTTCTGGAGGGACGGGACATTCTGACCTCCTCCATGTCAAATTGCCAACTTGCCTTAAGCACCGCCTTTTAGATCTCTTTCTGTTTGGAGATCCTGCCACACCTTTGGATGACACAGGACATTCTGTTCAGAAGCCTTTGTGGTGTGCTGTTAATGCTTGCATTATATCCTAGAGGAGCATGAGTCAATCAATAATTAAAGCACAGAGTATTAAGTTGTTGACATGGCAACATGCTCATCACACTGTCTTTCTCTTCTCAGGCTTACCTGCTGCTTCGTCTAAGTCAGGGATGGGGAACTTGTGGCCCACCAGATAATGCTGTCCGGACTACATATCCTATCATCCATGGACATTGGCCATGCTGACTGAGGCTGATGGGACGTACAGTCCACAGAGTCTGGTAGAGTCTAGAAGGCCACAGTAGCTTCCTCACCTCCTGATTCCCACTGGAAGAATGCCACAAGCGGAAGCAGGATATCAGATGAGCATGACTACTGCGAATAGGCCGAGAAATGTTCACGGAGAACCTCAGCAGTTGAGGGTCATGGTCTACATTACAGATTTAAACTGGTTTAACGGCCATTTATTCTCCCCCAGGGAGCTGTGGAGAGGGTTGGAAAGGCAGCTTTTAAGTAAGAGCTAAACAAAATAAAGACCTGCCTAAAATTGCCAATCCAGTCTCGGATGGCAAATTTAATAGAATCATAGAACTGTGGAGTTAGAAGGGACCCCAAGAGGTATCTAGTCCATCCCCCTGCAATGCTGGAATCTCAACTAGAAAATACATGACAGATGGCCATCCAACCGGTCTTAAAACACTTTCCTGAATATTGCAAGGCAGTTCTCCGGCCAAATAATGTGTACAAAATGCATATACTGGGGTCAAGTTATTCATAAAATGCATATATTTGTCAAAATAACATACAAAAAATGCATTACGTTTGGGAAAAGTGCTCTGCATATGCATATATGAGGTAAAATTGCCTATGACCATCTGTATGGTGGGAGAATTTGGCTGTTGAATTTCATGAGCGCTTGTTTTTGTACGAAAATTGCAAATGGTTGCGGAAATGTGGCAAACTGAACTTAAAGTTGGAGAGGTGATCAATGAGAGAAACCAGAATTGAGATTCACCCTCCCCTGCTTAAGCCCAGTGGGTGTTTCTCCCAGGTACTGGATATAGGAATGCAGCCTACAGCCCTGAAAGTTCAGGTCATCCCCAGAGACACCTGGCGATCCTGCACATAAGGCCTCTCTTTGGATTCCAGCTTCCTTCTCCAAATAATAGCAGCCTTGCGATTTTGTGCATCTTGCTTTATGTGCAGCAGTGGGAAAGATTCCCCTTGCATGCTGGAGTTCTTGCCACGGTGTTTCAAGTGCTGCAAGCTCGTTCTTAAGATAATTCTGTGGGAGCTTTGGTGGCCTCCAAGCAAGGGACAAGCCCAGTCCAGCAGATGCATTTTTATAAGGTTGCTTCAACTCGCTGTTTGTGCAACCTCTGTGTGCAGCATCTTATTATTCCTGATGGTTATCTCTCTGCCTGATAGGCACAATAGCTTGGAGGTGCCATTGATGATATTTTTTTTCCAGGCCTTTGATGTGCCAGCGCTCCCTTGGCCACGTTTCTTAGCTAAGGAGGAAGGTAAAATCTCTGCAAACTGGGAAAGTGGAATTGGCTGGTGGTTGGTGCATTGGTATTTTCTAAGAGCTAGTTCCTGCAGATGACAAGGTGAGATTGTTTTGTACTCTTCCAACTATTGCAGGTGGGAGATCACAGGTTTGGCAACATCATCAAAAACAAACCATCTGCATAGAAAAGTAGCACATCAAGGAGACAGGCTGGAACCCAACCATTTCCCTGATGTACTATCTTTCTATATGCAGGGAATATTTTTCTGTGAACCCAAGGTGCTTTTCTGTAGCTTTCATCTAGTCATATTTATTTATTCTGTTCCTGGAATGTATTTGTTGTTGTTTAGGCATTTAGTCGTGTCCGACTCTTCATGACCCCATGGACCAGAGCACGCCAGGCACTCCTGGTATGTTAAAACCGCTTGTGAAGGCGGATGAAGGCTGCAGCACATAAGAATCTACCAGTCGTCATGATACTCTGTTGTTGTTTAGTCGTTTAGTCGTGTCCGACTCTTTGTGACCCCATGGACCGGAGCACGCCAGGCACTCCTGTCTTCCACTGCCTCCCACAGTTTTTTTTTTTTTTTTTTTAATAATAATTTTTATTAATTTTCCAAACAAATAATAAGAACAGTATAGAACAGTATAACTTCAAGCTCATCAGTTCATACCCTTCTTTCTTTGACTCCCCCATACCTCCCCATCCCTGCATCCTTGTTTAATAATTCTTTAGCAACCCTTAGGTCCATTGTCTTAATTCCCTTTCATAAAAATTTCTTAAGTTTTTTTGTTTACTGCTGCAATTCTTTACTTCTTACCCCCTGACATCTTAACATTCCTCAATTTTGCAATTATTTTTAAGATATATTTTGAATTTCTTCCAGTCCTCTTCCACTGTCTCTTTCCCCTGGTCCCGGATTCTGCCCGTCATCTCGGCCAGTCCCATAAAGTCAATCACCTTTGTTTGCCATTCTTCCAGAGTAGGTAGTTCTTGCGTCTTCCAATACTTTGCCAGTAGAATTCTTGCTGCTGTAGTGGCGTACATAAAGAAAATCCTATCCTTCCTTGGCACCACTTGGCCCACCATGCCCAAGAGGAAAGCCTCTGGTTTCTTAGGAAAAGTCCACTTAAGGACCTTCTTAATTTCATTATAGATCATTTCCCAGAAAGCTTTAACCTTTGGGCAGGTCTGCCTCCCGCAGTTTGGTCAAACTCATGTTAGTAGCTTCGAGAACACTGTCCAACCACCTCGTCCTCTGCCATCCCCTTCTCCTTGTCCCCTCAATCTTTCCCAACATAAAGGTCTTTTCCAGGGAGTCTTCCAGGGAGGTGGCCAAAGTATTGGCGCCTCAGCTTCAGGATCTGTCCTTCCAGTGAGCACTCAAGGCTGATTTCCTTAAGAATGGATTGGTTTGATCTTCTTGCAGTCCATGGAATGTATAGCCTGCCTTTCAATGACCAGAATTCTCTGCAAAGAGCTTGTGGTTATGGATGCTACACTCTCATCCCAGTTACATATGTTCCAAAGATGGAGCAGGCTTTGTTGCTCTGGAAGGCAGGGCTAGAACTAATAGGTGGAAATTTTAGGGAAACAGATTTTGGCTGAATATTAGGAGGACCTTCATAATGGTAAGGCAGAGCTGGGCCCAGGAGCCAAATGTAACCCCTTGGATCCTGGCCTTGGGACTCTGTATCTGTGTCAGGAGTGGGTCAGCAATAAATCACATGGAGTAAGGGAAGTTAACTCTTTATTAGAAGAAACAGGGCTGCTCAGTAGTGCTAGGTCTAGTGAGTCCAGCAGCTCTTCTCATTAGGTCTTGCTCCTATGATAGGGTTGCCATATTCCAAGAAGTAAAATTCCGGACACAAGAGTTGTTAAGCTTTTTGAGGGGAATTACACACACTCCGCCCGAAAAAAGCACTTCCTGCTTCCGGACATAGGGCAACCCTACGAAGTTGCAGAAGATCCCTGCCATCCCGCAGCTCCCTTAGTTTTCTTCTCCACCCTAGAAAAGTTTTGAGTGGCAAAAATGAAGCTTTTCATAACATGGAGTGCAGCGTCACCACCTGGTAACTCCTGAAGCTCAAGCTGCTGATAAAAGGACAGCTCCAGGTTTTTTTAAAAAAGTAAAGGTCATTGGAAAGTGATTTCATAGAAACATAGAATTGTAGAGTTGGAAAGGTCCCAAGGGCCATCTAGTCCAGTGTTTCCCAACCTTGGGCCTCCAGCTGTTTTTGGACTACAACTCCCTGTTGGCTATTTGCAGTATGGTAGCGCTGCAGAGAGCTTGCTGGGGAGACCATGCATTAAAAAGAAAGGGACTCAAAAATAACTTAAGCAAGGTTTTAATTACAAAAAACAAAAACTCCTTATACACTAAATACATTAACAACAAACCAGACCCAACCACCAACCCAACCCCCAGGGTAATGGGAGAGCTAGGTGCTGCTCCTTATATACTACAACCAAATGCTGACACACCTTAATCAGTACAACTCAGCAGCACCTGCTATGTTTCACAGCTGTAAAGCTGGGTCTCGTTATTTTGCTCTGGCCCTTGCTCTGGCCCCTTAAAGACATACACATTGGGTGGAACAATGATGAACCTTTACATTTAAAGAAACCATTCAACATTTCCCCTGCGGTTCATCATTGTGGAACAAAAACATAAAGCATACTTTGTACATGTCTTTCATGTGTAACCTTTGGAAGTGCTTTTGTAAAAATGTCCGCAATTTGATTGTCACCTGGAACATATTCAAATACAATCATTTCATCAGCAATTAGTTTCTTTACAAACTGCAGACGTAATCTTAAGACTCTAGTGCGCTGCGTATTGGTTTCTGAACATAGGATGGCGAGTCCACTCTGGGAATCAAGGTAAACTTTTACTGGTAGTGTTACTTGCATCTGTAGGTCTGCGAATACTTGCAGATACCATTCTACATCACGAGTGGCCTGAACGCATGCACATAATTCACTCTCGGTTGTGGAGAGACAAATAATGGTTTGTGTCTGGGACTTCCATTCAAATGGACAACCGTTATAACAAAACACCATACCAGACACACCCCTGCAATTATTTTGTTCCACTGCATGAGATGCATCGCAGAAAATTTCAAAACCTTTGTCAATACTTGATGTAAACTGCAACCTATAATGTTTGGTATGTTTAAGGTACATTACCACTCTCTTAAGAGCAGAGAAACATTGTGTAGTGGGCTTTTCCACAAATTTTGCCAGAAAGTGAAAAGCATAAGTTATATCTGGTCTTGAGATTCTTTGAATGAAATTTAGCTTGCCTATAGCAGAACGATACAAAGTTTTGTTAGGGAATGGCTTATCTTCACCTGTAAAGGTGAAACCACACACCATAGGCGTTTCCTTCCCATTTGCATTTTCTAAACGTAGCATTTCAACAAGATCATCAATTTTTGCAGTTTGATGAACCAGAAAAGATCCATTTTTGCCTTTCTCAATTTGCATGGATAAGTAATTTTTAGCTATGCCTAATTCCACCACATCAAATTTCTTCTGTAACTGTGAAACTACCTCTTCATATTCTTGTTTAGTTTTTGTAGAAATTAACACGTCATCTACATACACACATATCTTTGTTACAGAGTTTGCCCTTTCCTTTATAAACACACAGTTGTCTGCCTTTCCTTGTGAAAAACCAATATCCAGCAATTCTTTTGCTAAAGTTTGGTGCCAATTCCTTCCACTTTGGTGCAGACCATAAAGGGATTTATTTAATTTGCATACCAAACCTTCAGCGGCGTCTATGCCTTCAGGGACACGCATAAAAATTTGTTCTTTTAAATCTGCAAACAAATATGCAGTTTTTATATCTAGGTGATAAACAGAATGTCCACGTTGTGATGCATCTTTTAACAAAAGTTTAACTGTTTCATATTTTACACTTGGCGAATAACACAAATCATAATCTTCACCTGGAATTTGTTGAAAACCCCTAGCAACTAATCTTGCCTTGTACCTTACAACTTCATTTTTGTCATTCATTTTAACTCTATAAACCCATTTTGAATCAATAAGTCTCATATCTGGGGTTTGTGGTACAAGAGACCAAGTGTTATGCTCTTTTAAAGAAGCTATCTCAGAGTTCATAGCTTTATACCAATTTGCAGCTTGGTGCTTAGGTAAATTCTGAACATCATTGTAGCTTTTTGGCTCAAAAACCGCCTTATTGGCATACACAGTATTAAAATGTTCATCTGCAAATCGTTGTGGCTTCTGCCTCTTTCTATCTGAACGTCTCAGTCCGGAAGGAGAGTCAGACTCCTCAGACTTAATAGGACTAAGGGAACCACTAGTTTCAGGTTGTAAATCATCATTGTCAGACTGAAGAGGTGCCTGTAGGCTAAGCTCACGGTCAGAAAACTCAAGAGAATCTAACCTCCCCTCGGGTGCCTGTGACTTTAAATCATCAAACAAATTATCAGATTCAACAGGCTTTTCGTCTTTTTCCATTAATTCAGAAGCACCATTTCCTCCTGCTGCTGCCTCTTCCTCCTCTTCCTCAGTATTATCTATACCATTAGTATCTTGGAAGACAGCAACTCCATTCCAATTTACAGTTTGTATCATGCTTCTGGTAATATGAAATTTGCCAGTTGCTGGTATGTAAATTCTGTACGCCCCCTGCTGGTAGCCCATTAATTTTCCCTGAACACTACGCTCACCCAATTTTTGCTTAGCAGGATAATGCATAGTTACATCTGAACCCCAAATGCGTAGGTATTTCAGATTAGGGCGTTTTTTAAACAGCTTCTCATAGGGGGTGACATCTAAACCAGAATGATAACTGCGATTTCTAACATAACAAAAAGCATTAAGCGCTTCAGCCCAAAAGTCTTTGGGCAGATTAGCATCGTGCAGATACGTTTTAACCCCTGCCTGTAAGTCACGCTGCACAACTTCAACAAGCCCATTTTGCCAGGAACTTCGGGGGCAAGATAACTCATGAGTAGTCCCCTGCGCTTCCAGGAATTTCTCAAAATCCTCAGAAACAAATTCTCCGCCCCGGTCAGAAAACAGGTTCTTAATAGGTTTGTTAAAGTGTGTTTTTACCCAGTTGCAAAAAACTTTATACTTCTCAAATGCTTGGGACTTCTCAGCTATTGCGTAAGTCCAACAATATCTACTATACTGGTCTATGAGAGTGAGCCAGTACTTAGAACCTCCTAATGATGGCGGGAGTGGCCCAACTAAGTCACAATGTACATGCTCAAATGGCTCAGTTACTTTCCTATCTGAGCACCTACCCTTGCGTGCAACCTTAATCTTATTCTTGCAACAGGATAAACATTGCATAAAGAATTTACATGGTTTTAAGTTGAGGCCATTAACAATATTCTTTGTCTTAATTACATCAGCAAAATTCAAGTGTCCTAGAATTCTGTGCGCCTCGTGGACACACCCGGAATGTGGCCTTACATTCCTCAACCCCTGGCTTGACTGTGCTGCTCTGCAATTTATAGGCGATTGGGAGTAGGTGCGAAAATACAGTCTATATAAACCATCAGAGTCCCGGGCATACAATAGACGTTTGTTCCCCTCAAAAAACTCACACATTGAATTTAAGAAACGCACACTTATGCCTTGACGAGCAAAACACCTTACTGATAATAAATTGTCCACTGATGGGCAGTAAATGCAGTTCGCTATTGTAATGTTTAAAGAGTCAAGTTTAACAGTACCTCTGCCAAGTGACTGCAAGACTTGTGAATTGGCTAAATGTACATTACCAATTTCCTCTTCGAAAGAAATAAACAAGCTTCGATTGTTGCAAACGTGGTGAGAAGCTCCTGAGTCCACAATAAAAGAATTCCACTTGGCACCTTTAATTCTTTTATGATCTGCAGTCCGAGCATGAAAAGCTCGCGGCTCATTTCTGTCTTTACGGTGCGATGTTGGCTGCTGAGATGACAACCATGACTGACGAGCAGAAACAGGCTTAGGAGTACTTTGCTTTCTTTTGGATCTGCAGTCCTTTGCAAAATGTCCTTGCTTATTGCAGAACCAACAACGCTTTGCAGCTTTAAATGCAGTCGCATCACCAAAAGGTTGCATATGGCGTTCCTCATTACTTCTGGAAATAGGAGTGCTTATGGCACAAGCCTCCCTTCTATCCAACTCGCCCATTAATCTTGCCGTCACCCCTTCCACAGTTAATTGTGCTGGTGGAACGGCAGATATCTGGCTAGCTATCCCATCAAAGTCCTCATTAAGGGAACAAAGAATGATAAAAACATACTGAATATCAGGTATGTCCATGTCCCTTCGAATTAATTCGCTGCGTATTGCCTCCAGACGTCTCAAGTGTGCTGCCAAATCACCACCAGGCTGCAACTTAGTCTGGTACAACTGCTTGAAAAACGTCAATGCAGACGCTGACTCCTTTCTAACATGCACTGCTGCAAGACTGTCCCACATTTCTTTGGCAGTTTTCTTATTCCTTATATAGACTACTTGCTGGTCGCTGACTGCCAAATTAATTATCGCCCTGGCTTTCGCATCTCCTTTCGACCAAGCATTTGTTACAGGGTCAGGAGGGTCATCAGTTACATAGGTCCATACTTCTCTAGAGGTCAAAAGCGCCTCCACCCGAAAAGACCATAAACTATAGTTCTCATCTGTTAGCTGTGGGAAGACCAGAGCCTTCTCAGATTCAGGAACCCGGTCAACCATTCTGGAAATCTTCCAGACCCACAAAAACTAAACTAACAGGAGAAGGAGTTTTCAAACCTTTCTCAGAGTCCAAAAATATGCAGTCATCCACTCAGCAGCTGGGCCCATAACCAAAGATGTTGGCTATTTGCAGTATGGTAGCGCTGCAGAGAGCTTGCTGGGGAGACCATGCATTAAAAAGAAAGGGACTCAAAAATAACTTAAGCAAGGTTTTAATTACAAAAAACAAAAACTCCTTATACACTAAATACATTAATAACAAACCAGACCCAACCACCAACCCAACCCCCAGGGTAATGGGAGAGCTAGGTGCTGCTCCTTATATACTACAACCAAATGCTGACACACCTTAATCAGTACAACTCAGCAGCACCTGCTATGTTTCACAGCTGTAAAGCTGGGTCTCGTTATTTTGCTCTGGCCCTTGCTCTGGCCCCTTAAAGACATACACATTGGGTGGAACAATGATGAACCTTTACATTTAAAGAAACCATTCAACACTCCCATCATCCCTAGCTAGCAAGACCAGTGGTCAGGGATGATGGGAATTGTAGTTCAAAAACAGCTGGAGGCCCAAGGTTGGGAAACACTGATCTAGTCCAACCCCACGCAACGTCGGAATCTTGGCCACAGCAGTCTCTGGGTGGGCTCGAACCACCAACCTTCTGGTTAACAGCCAAACGCCCTGACCTATCACACCACTATTTGTCCATCTAGCCCAGCCTTCCTCAACCTGTTTCCCTCCAGATGTAGTTGGACCACCACTCTCATCACCCCAATCACTGGCCATGCTACCTGGGGCTGTCAGGACTTTGGAGTCCAACAAAATCTGGAGAGCACCAGGTTGGGGAAGGCTGATCTAGCCCAATCCTGACTCCCCCAACTGGCAGCAGCTCTCTAGAGCCTCACAAAAAGGTCTTCCCGCCATCTGCTACCTGAGCCTCTTAGGATCTGGGAACTTCCACATGGAAAACATGTAAGCCCCCCACCCTCCAATTGCTATCAGGTATTGTAATGCTGATTCAAAATGCATGTCATTGCATTTTAACCATTATTATTTTTTACTGGTTTGTTTTTATTACTTCGTATTTGACAATGGTGCTTTTAAAAAGCTGCCTTGAATCCCAACTCGGGAGAGAGGTAGGAAATAAATACATCAAATAAATAAATGCACAGATAAATGGCAACCTCTGTTCACTTCCTCCCAGATAACACCAGCTCCCCTCTGCTTTCATTCCCTCGCTAGCCTCCTCGGGGGGCAGCCTCCCACCCACATCCCAAGACTTCTCCCAAATTCATGCCCTCCTTTCATCATGAAGCCCCTGAATCCCCAACCACTCCAATGCCAGTTATCCATAAAGTCACAGTTAGAGATGGAGAAGGAATTTTGTACATTGTTTACGCTTCCCAAAACAAAATGCAGGTAGCTTCTGAAAAAGGCACTTCCTCCTCAGTTTTTTGTGCCCTGAAATGCTAGCCATTTTTTTCCCTCGAGGTCTGAAAAACAAATAAATCGCCAACCGACGTGCAAATGCGGCAAACTTACCGGTAATTTAAAAATGGGAAAAAAGAGAAACCGCGAAACCGCCATGTATAGATTTTATTGTCTTATTTGTTTTAACAATTTGTGCAACTGCTTAACTACAATAGTCTCTCAGCAGTTTACAAAGATGCAGTAAAAATAAAAAATCAGTTGAAACTACAAAATCAAGCTTCTGGAATGCCTTCTGGGATTTTTTTAAAAAAGGTATTCGGTAGGTGCCGGAAGTTCAGAAGGGAGAGAGGCTGTTTGGCCTCAAGTGGAGGAGAGTTCCACAGACTCAGACCCACAATCCTGAATGCACACAGGTGATGGTGCATCTAAGCTATGCACCTGAGCCATGGGGGACCACTAACAGTGATCCTCCCCCTCAAGACCTCTGTGACTGGGCAGGGATATAAGGGATCAGGTGATCTTTGAGGTATCCTAAACCCAAACTGTTAAGCGCCATGTAGATTAATACACAAACCTTCAACCTGGCTTGGGACCGTATGGGCAGCCAGTGCAAACTTTTAAGCACTGGAATTATGTGCCGGCGATAGTCTGTTCCCATCCACAGTTTAGCTGCTTCATTTTGCACTGGCCTCTGGAGCAGGGCCAAAAGTAAAGTAAAGGGACCCCTGACCATTAGGTCCAGTTGTGGCTGACTCTAGGGTTGTGGCGCTCATCTCGCTTTATTGGCCGAGGGAGCCAGCGTACAGCTTCTTCTGACTAAGCTGCTTCTGGCAAACCAGAGCAGCGCACGGAAACGCCATTTACCTTCCCGCCGAAGCGGTACCAATTTATCTACTTGCACTTTGACATGCTTTCGAACTGCTAGGTTGGCAGGAGCAGGGACCAAGCAATGGGAGCTCACCCCGTCACAGGGATTTGAACCGCCAACCTTCTGATCAGCAAGTCCTAGGCTCTGTGGTTTAACCCACAGCGCCACCCGTGTCCCTCATAGGGCCAAAAGTAGTGCATTGCAATAATCAAGTCTTGAGGTTACCAAAGCAGGCGTCACTGCATATCAGATGCATCTATCGCTAGTCACAGGCTCTTGCCCTCCTCTACCCCACAACAAGAAACAAACCTGAATCCATCATGCTCCTTCCCGTCGCCA
Organism: Podarcis cretensis; assembly: GCF_951804945.1. Taxonomy (NCBI): domain Eukaryota; kingdom Metazoa; phylum Chordata; class Lepidosauria; order Squamata; family Lacertidae; genus Podarcis; species Podarcis cretensis. The sequence goes on from NC_137183.1 coordinate 17,029,425, forward strand.
CTGCTGCCTCTCAAAGATAGATAGATAATTTATTACGGTCAAAGACCAGCTCACCTGCCTCTTATATAAGTGAGCCCATTGCCTCCTCGAACAGCAAGCTTCCGAAATGTATGCCTCCCAGTTTCACTTGGAAGCAGATAATTAACTTATCCTACTTTTGACCTCCCCACTGAAACTTTCCCACCCGGTAATTAAAGCCTTCCCTCCCTCTCCCACATTCAATTTATTAATCGCCAGAAATCAAAGTATTAATCCTTTGAATGGCACTAATCAAATGATGAATGACTTGGAACACAGATTAAATATGCTAGACTGATTAATCCAAACCCTGCCTCTGGCTTTTCCATTGCTGCTGCAGGTACTTGAACTGCATTCGCAGGAAAAAGAAACATTAGCAGGAAAGAAAATAGCTGCTTTGTGCAAAGCAAATTCACATTGTGGCACTTAAGTTAGCAAGATGCTCCCATAGAGGTCTAGTGGTATGCCTGGCCAAAGAACTTTGAAAAGATTATTATCTTCAAAGCACACATTTCTTTAACAACCCAAAAAGCACATTTCAAATTCAGTACCCCAGTTCATTTGTTTTATCCATCTCATAAAGCTGGCTGTGGAATCTGTCACCCTCTGTATGCTGTTGGATTTCAGCTCTCATCATTCCTAACCACTGAGCATGCTTGCTGTGGTTGGTGGGAAGTGGAGTCCAACAATATCTGGAAGGCCACGACTTCCCTATTATCTATAGCCTGTGAAAGGAGAGGCCATGATCAATATGCCAGAACGTAACCACATGACGGCGCCCTTTCCATCTGGCTAGTCTACCCATCCTATTCCATCAGGCTCCTTCCTCACCATCATTCAGCTTTGTTGAAACACCAGAAACATTTGACTCCTGCTCTCACCGAAATCTTCCAATTCCAGAGAATCATTACAATGACTTGTAACTAAGAAATAGTGCCTGGATTTTCCTTCCTTCTCCTCTCTCATAACCTTTTCCCTTTTGAGGCATGTATTTTAGACTGTACAGTGGTACCTCAGGTTAAGCACTTAATTTGTTCCGGAGGTCCATTCTTAACCTGAAACTGTTCTTAACTTGAGGTACCACTTTAGCTAATGGGGCCGTCTGCTGCCACTGTGCTACTGGAGCACAATTTCTGTTCTCATCCTGAAGCAAAGTTCTTAACTTGAGGTAATATTTCTGGGTTAGCGGAGTCTGTAACCTGAAGCGTATGTAACCTGAGGTACCACTGTATACCTTAAAGCAGGAATAACTATTGAAACCATTTGAGTTTGTGTTGTAAGCAAACTTTTGGCTAATTTCAAAAAGTGAAAATCTGGACAGAAAAGTTGTTGAGCTTTTAAAAAATAAATTATTAATTTGAGCTATTTTTAATGAAATTCGCCAAATTCTACACTTCCAATTTTGCCAAAATCTACAAATGGCCTGCCATATGGATATATGCATAATCCTACATATATGCATTTTAAAGTGCTTTCCTGTATAATCCTATGTCTACTCTGAAGTATGCCCTAATGATGCACATTATAATTTACTCTCTGTTAAGTGTGTATAGTATGACAGCCTTAATTATCATTTTGGAATCATAGGGACATAGGAAGTGGAGGTCAGATTCCCAGCCATACATTTAAAGCACTATGATAGCTCTCGAAAAGTCATGGCTTCCCCAAAAAGGATTCTGGGAGCTGTGGTTTGTGAAGGGTGCTGAGAGTTGTCAGAAGGCCCCTATTCCTCTCCTGGAGCTACTGTTCTAAAATTTGACAATTATTCTCTCTTCATGGGGAACTCAGGGAATCGTTACTGGAATTGCCTGTAAGATGTTTTTGTTTTGTTTAATTTCTACCTTGTTTGCTGCCCTTGGCTCCTTTGGGAGGAAAGGCAGACCATGCATTTAATCAAATGATGAGAGCCAACGTGGTGTGAGAGCCAACGTGGTGTAGTGGTTAAGATCCGTAATCTGGGGAACCGGGTTCGCGTCTCCGCTCCTCCACATGCAGCTGCTGGGTGACCTTGGGCTAGTCACACTTGTCTGAAGTCTCTCAGCCCCACTCACCTCACAGAGTGTTTCTTGTGGGGAGGAAGGGAAAGGAGAATGTTAGCCGTTTTGAGACTCCTTAGGGTGGTAATAAAGCGGGATATCAAATCCAAAACTCCAAACTCTTCAAACTCTATTTACTAAGTAAATAAATAATACAATAAATGAATGATCAATAAAAACTAGATAAAATCTGAGCTCTGTGTAAGCTTTGTGCAAGCAAAACAGGAGGAATGCTCAGTAAACAAGTTGTTTAAAGGAACCTGAAATATACTTAGAGTCGAATGTGATTTTCATGCTCTTTATTCAGCTCGTAGTAGCAATGAATGGAACTTGCCCCAAAACGTCTAGCTATATATACATTATTTACACAATGGGCCCCACTTGTTTGGCTAATTCCGGGCTGCTCCTGCAGGCCAGTCAGGTTGCTGATTCACTCCATCCAGGAGCCTGATTGGCTGCTCCTGCAGGCCAATCAGGTCGCTGATTCACTTCCACCTGGAGCTGGATTGGGTGGCTCCTGTGAACCAATCAGACTCGTGCATTCTGGATCCTATTGATCTATGATTCAGCTCAGTACATAACAGAACCCTTAGGTATTCCTCATACAAGGAACACAAGTATTTTTCTCATTTTATTATTTTACTCATAATGATACTCATGGCTGGGAAATGGGTGGTAGTGGTACTGAGCATTTTGGTTGAACCCAGCCGGGTACACATGCAGTGATGAGATAAACCACACTCCCAATGAAGAACCCCAAAATGTTACCAAAGAACTCTCGTGTTTCCCAGAGCACATTTTCTAAAACTCGCTGCTCTGAAGAAGTGGGAAACTTATCTAGAACTTTGGTTTCTCAAGTCTTCTTTGGTATTCCATCTGTTCAGCATTTAAAAACTTGCCTGAAGTTGAAAATGTAATTAAGGACTCTTGATATCGTATTTCTAGTGACATCCTTAGCCATTGATCATTCCAGCCAAGACAAGGGCTGAGAGAGTAAGCATAAAAGCACATCATTCTCTGACTCCAATAATGTGTCACCCAGGGAGATGTTTTACCCAATCATGCAGATGGATAATAATTTCCACAAATTTCTTTAGGCAATTAACCTTTCCCTTTCCTTTTTTAAGGTGGTGGTAAGGTAGAGCTTATGAAATAATGTAGCACTTATTCACAAACTAATGTTTAACTTTCTGGCGTTCTGTTATCAATACCCCACTAATACCCTGCTGTTTGCCCTATAGTCCTCAACTTCGATAATGAAAATTAAAAACAAACACGTTGCGATGTTATGAAAAGTGATACATTTCTCAGCATTTCTGAGAATGCCTCACTGAGGCATATGAGGCGGGTTTTTCCAGTGATAAATTATTTTGGGTCCAAAGTGGTCAGCATCAACTTTGCATTAGCAAAACCCTTGATATTTGGAGATGTCCGTGTATTTTTAAATTATATTCCCATAGCATGGGGATTAACAGCAAGACAACAAAATCGGACTTCTATTTTGGTCTTCCTACCGGGATCAGGTTAGCCATGGTGAGATCAGGATGTTGGACAAGAAGGGCCATTTGCCTGATCCAGCTGAACACTTCTTATTTTCCAAATACCAGCTAATGCCCACATGGCACAGTGCCCAGCAGAGATCAAACGTGCAAGATAAAGCTCACAGCTCCAAAATGGGAGCAGAGCACCAGTCCAAGCAGGAAGGAAAACCGCATCAATGTTAACATCTCACTTAGCTGCGGCAGAGACCTAAGTTGTCCCTCAATGAGCCTCTGCAGGACTCATCTTGCGAGTGATTTTCCATGAAGAAGTCTTTAAATTGCTACATCCTCTTCTGCACTGACTCGTTGCCACAGCAGAAAGGGCTCTCTCCCTCTCTCTCAGCTGCCCTCAAATGGAAACAAACATACATGATGCTGAAAGGAAACCTGGGAAATGTATCAGCCAAGCATCACTTTCCTTTCCACTAATCCGGAAAGCTTGTGTTCAGAAGCTCCTTCTCGATGAGTTTAGCACAGCAGCCAGAAGAAGTCCACTCTGAACCTTGGCATGGTCTTGAATTTGCCCAACTGGGTTAACTATTTACTCCTTCTTCAGGTGTGATCCTAACTAAAGCCAAAAAAAAATGTTAAGGCTCTTTCCTACATCCTTTTTTCATTTTTAGCCCAGGGGGTGAAATTCTCTAAGGTGTTATTAACACAAAAGCAGATCCCCACCATAAATTTGGAGCACAGAATTTCCCCCAGAGGACCATGGGAACTGTGGTTTGTTAGGGATCCAGGGACTTGTAGGTCTGAAAACTCAACTTTTCTGGGTTCCTGCCAATGGAGGCATGGCAGTGATTAACATGGCACATCCCCTCATCCAAATTAGAAATAAACTCTAAAAATATAATGAGTTAAGAAGGGGGGGGGCAAGCAGGTTGGGTAGAGTTTAGTAATGTCTTGTTTTTACTTCAATATGGTGGATCTTTTACAAAACGAGAGGGAAATTAACATTTTGGATAATTGTGCAAGTCAGAAAGGAATGTTCTTTAGTATACATTGATTAAAGGAAATAAAACACAATTTCCTAATCGGGACCTATTAGGGAACAGCTGGCTAAATCTCAATGCATCGTGGATAAATTATTGCCAAATGTTCTGAAACAAATTCACATCTTACCATTCCAAAGCTTTTCCAGCCTGAAAGTTATATTGGTCGATTACCTGTGATCACCAATTTGTACTTTGATTAGGACACTGCCTAAGACGATCTGCCCTCTTGTAATCAGTAACTGGTTCACCGGACAGTAATTGAGTCTAAACCTTAAGATGTCGTCTGCATGGTTCAAGCGCTGAGCCTCGCTCACAGATACTTTTCCAAATTATATCTCATTACATTAGGCCTGTCTCTTTGTGGAAGTCTGCTTAACTGTGCATGCTCTGATTGTTTTCTTTGTCATCTGACTTTCTGACTGGTTACTGATCTCCTTTGATATACTGTACATGACATCCTAACAAAACCGAGGCTTTAATCAAAATGATGAGGATTTGAAGTGTGTGCCACTGTCAAAAGGCAGGGGAAGGCTAACGCTCAGCAGATGTGTGTTCTTGCAGGTCAGATGGAAGGAATGGATTTAAGACACCCGAGCGGGGCAATCGTGGACGTTGTTAACCCTTATTTTAAAAGTCAGTCTGGATGTTTGCATAATGTAGTTGCATTACCACGAATGTGCTTGTGCATATAAATCTCTCCCCCCCCCCCCGACTTCTAATTGCGACTGCCACAAAGCAGAGCGGAAAAGATGGTGCCTGGGAACCTGGTCCAGATGAAGAACGGTTGAAGGCCAGGGGACAAGAGTAGAGACAGTTAAGAGGTGATATGGTAACCATCTTACATCCTTTCAAGGGCTAGCACCAGGGATGTTGGAGAATTCAGATCGAAACAGGAGCAGAAATTGCCAGTATTTGCTTCTTCATCTGCATTTCCAGAACAGAAATGAGTTAAACAGCCCATAAATGATGCATAATTAAAGTCATTTCTCTCCCCACCCCTATTTGCATTGTGTTTCCTTTGCATTGAAATAAGTGGTGTGGAATAATAATAATAATAATCAGTGCACAATGAATTTAAGGACAAAGGCATATAGTTTTTGCCAGAAACTGAACTGCAGCAGAATAGAAACAGTGTTGCATGCAGCAAATACAGTCAGATTGGACAACACATCCTTCCTACAGGCCAACGCGTGACCAGCTTTGAAGTACAGGTCTCCCTGTGCTCCATTTGCAATGAGTTACCCTTGTGTTTTAATTAATGGTGTGCAATAACGTAATAACACAATGAATTATGCAAAATTCTTCCTCAGTGGACAGCAAAGCAAATAATCTGATTTTTGTCGGAAGCTGAACTGCAGTGGAATAGAAACAGTGCTGCTTGCAACAAAGATGGAGCAGAACAAAAATCCCTAGTTGTGATAAGTTCATTTTCTGTTTCTCTAGGGTAGGACTGAAATCAATGGGTTGAAATTGCCTGGCAGGAGATTCCAATGAAACCTTAAGAAAAATGTCCTGATAGTACGAGTTGCTCAACAGTGAGCAACATGCATTGGACATTAGCAAACTTTCCTTCATTAGAGGATTTGAGTTGATCAGGGATGCTGACGTGGTAGATTTATTGTATCAGCAAAGGATTGGTCTATCTAATTCAGTACTGTCTACAACGTTCTTCTATCTTGGGTTCCCACATATTGTCAGACTACAAGGTGGAAGAACAGTGGTGTGCTGAGTGGCAGCAGTTATTCAGGGTCTCAGGCCATAGCCCTTCTCACCCCGCTTGGGAGATGCCTAGGGAAGAATATGGGATCTTCTGTATGCAAAACAGATACTCTACCACCTAGCTACAGCCCTTATTGTTGAAGACCTTGATGGGAGACCTTTGGGAACAGCTATTAATTTCCCAAAGAAGAGCAAGATACAAGTCTAAAAAATAATGTAAACCTGTTCCAGAGGTCGCCTGCAACATTGCTGTGTGCCAGAGACAGCATTGTCCCCATGTGACTCAGGAGCACCTGCCTCTCAGAGATATCAAATTGATATGGTTACGAATATTTGTTGTTGTTTAGTCGTTTAGTTGTGTCCGACTCTTCGTGACCCCATGGACCAGAGCACGCCAGGCACTCCTGTCTTCCACTGCCTCCTGCAGTTTGGTCAAACTCATTATGGTAGCTTTGAGAACACTGTCCAGCCATCTCGTCCTCTGTCATCCCCTTCTCCTTGTGCCCTCCATCTTTCCCAACATCAGGGTCTTTTCCAGGGAGTCTTCTCTTCTCATGAGGTGGCCAAAGTATTGGAGCCTCAGCTTCACGATCTGTCGTTCGTGAGCACTCAGGCTGATTTCCTTAAGAATGGAGAGGTTTGATCTTCTTGCAGTCCATGGGACTCTCAAGAGTCTCTTCCAGCACCATAATTCAAAAGCATCAATGTTACGAACATAGGCTGATGCATTTGGTACCATCCTGTCAGCCAATGAAATGTGGGCTTGTCTGTGGGAGGGTGTTTGCTGGATGAAACCCTCTGTTTCTTACCACTGGCATTCCTAACATCCGTTGGCTGGCATTCCTAACATAAGTCGAGTGCAATGGATTTTGTATATTGTGATTTTGCTAATTGATATTGTTTAGATTAATTTGTTGCACTTATTGTACTTTCGTTGTATATCACTTTTGGATTAGGACGTGCTGTTTTTATTTGTTAAATGGTTTGTCGTTGCTGTAAACTGCATAGAAGCTCAGCTGGGATGTTGAAAAGGTGGCACACAAATATTTCATTAAATAAAATCAAAGAGCATCCTAGGAAAGATCTAGTGTGCCCACTCAGTGTATGTGGGACACTGGATAGGTCTATTACTGGGCCTCACAGTTGATCCATGTGTGCTAAGTGCTTGGCCTAAACTATCCCCAGTCGATTGCAGTTAAACATTTTAGCAAAGATCGTCGAAGATGCAGGCTGCTTGCCTAAGCATCCCTGAAAAGATTCCAGGTACCCCAGTGTTCTCTGGAGCACAGTGCGAAAGTGATTACCTAATGGCAATCTTCGGAAGCCAGAGCAAATCTGTATTATGAAAAGACCAGCAGGAGGCCCCTATCCTGTGGCCTGGAAAACGGATGGAAAATTAGCAAAATGAGCAGCTTTTCCTTTTTGCACCAAATACTGGCAAAGCTATTCCTTCTTCTCAGGGTCTAGTGTTGCTACTGTCTAGTATTCCGTTTCCAGATTATAGCTGAGCAGGTTATTCATCAGATCCACATTCATTTCCTACGTTTTGCTTCCAGGCCTGATCAGCATGCCAGCCTTTGCCCTGTAGTTGCTACTACTAGGTACATGGAATAGAACTGGCAGGTGGAATCTGCAGCAAAAAAATGTTGCAGTGTAGTTTCCTTTCACCCTAGCAGAAGTGTTCCTTCCCAGCCCTTCCCTCCTCTAGATCAGTTTTTTTTTTGGGGGGGGGACCCTTTGGCCCACTAGATGTTGCTGAACTACATCTCCCTTCAGCCCCAGGAAGCATGGCCAATGACCAGGGATGATGGGAGTTGTAGTTCAGCAATATCTGGAGGGCCACAGGTTCAATATGCTTTTGTGTGTGTCTCTCCCAGTTTTCCAGTTTTCTCAAGCATTTTTCGATTACTGAGTGTGTTCAGCCCTCATTGTGCTTTTTTTTTGGGGGGGGGTATATCTGCAAACCTCTCACTACAGATATCTGTGGTATTGCAAGGGCAATTTTTCCTGGACATTACGAGGATTTCAACGGTGGAAATGATGTTCGGGGGGAATTTCTGAAAGGTGGTGTTTTGTCCTGGCAAGTCAATCAAAAAAATCATGGGGATTTTTTTGGCTCTGGGGTTTTCCTAAAAAAAGGTGTCCTGGTGTTTAGTTTTTGAAATATGGCAACCCCAGTGTTGCTGCCTTTGGAATTCCCAGGGCAAAAACAACAACAAACAAACAAACAATTTGTTCTACCTTCAGGTAGAAAAGTAGCAACTCATGAACACTGATTAAGGGAGCTAAGGGACCACCTTGCCCCATATATCCCTGCATGCCAGCTTTGCTTCTCTGATGGACCACTGCTAAGAGATGCACTAATCCTGCATTAAATACCAGGACTTTAGTGCTGCAGGCCAAGCCGCCTGGAATCAGTCACCAATGGAAATTATGCAAATGCCTAGCATTTGGAGACTGAAACAGCTACTGAAGGCATTTTTCTCTTTAATAATGCCTTCCCTGAAGCATGACCCCATCACTGTATGGAATAATAATTCCAAAATCGTAGAAATAGATTTGTTTAATTGCTTTGATTTTACTGAGCTTCTAACCTTTTGTATTTTATCTTATTTCATTTATTGCTGCTGAACAGCCCCTTGGGCTGGGGAATTGTTTAGGGGGGGGGTTTTGAGGGGGGGAGTTGTTGCTGTTATTGATTTTAATAGTTTTTTGGATCTTATTATGATTTATGTGGAAATTGTTCTGTTTCATTGCATACGCTTTGATGTGTTTTGTTTATTGATTAGCGCTACTTTTGTTATGTTTGAACATGTTGTAAATCTTTTCATGTTGTAAGCCGCCTTGAGCACGGTTCTAATTATGGAAATAAGATTATGGCGATGATGATGGCATTGCCCAGGAAAAGCCTCACACCACTTAATTTTGCTGCACGTGAGAACAGACCTCATGTCAGGTGCTATTGTAGAAAAAGATCAAAAGAATGATCTCCTTCAGCTGACGTGGGGGCGGGCAGCTGAGTACGGTTATTTTTTCACTCTTATGTCTTTCTCCTTTTTGGTGTTTTGCAGGTTCTTTGTTGCCTAAATATGCCTTGGTTCCGCTCAGCTTGTCCTGAAAAACAATTCAAGGCCTTGATGAAGTCCTAGGATACTTTTGTTCATCAGTCATTGATTCTGAGAAAGAGAGAGAGAGAAGGAGGGAGAATCTGTAGGCAGATAGCAGCGACAATGCATTCAAGGGATTCGCAAAGTGCCACTAGGATAAAAGCCATCTCTTTTCCCCCTGCTTAGATTATATAAAAGCAAATATGCTTCTAACCAACACTGCTTTTGCTGCTTTCTACAATGGTAAGCATGTCAGGGACTCCTAACTCTGGTTTGTATGCAATGTTAGTCCTGCTCAGAGTAGATCCATTGCAGACCCTCCAAGTGTTCCTATTTTCCAGGGATGTCCCTGATTTGGAGAAGCCGTCCCGGTTTCTGATTTGATCCAGGAATGTCCCATTTTTTTCTTAGGACGTCTCTATTTTCATTGGAAAACTGTTGGCAGGTATGGAGTAATGTGACCCCTGAGCCATATGAAGGTAGCCTTGTATAGCCTTCAGGGTTTTCACCAGGCCACACACTCTTAACCAGGCAAATCCCCTACAGCTGTGCTTTGCGCTCACCTTGAGTGTTTTTGCCTGGCTGGACTGTGTCCTTGAACTCTGATCATGCCTCTGGCTTCCCGGGATGGAAGTTAGAGAAGGGTATGTGTACAAACTACACTGCAGTACAATAAAATAAAATAAAATAAAATAAAATAAAATAAAATAAAATAAAATAAAATAAAATAAAATAAAATAAAATAAAATAAAATAAAATAAAATAAAATAAAATAAAATAAAATAAAATAAAATAAAATAAAATAAAATAAAATAAAATAAAATAAAATACCTTTTCTGCTCCACACACTTTTGCATCTGGGATGTTGTTAAGAAAAGGGCCTGAGGCTGAAAAAGTTTCCCCTACCTGTGACAGCAGAAAATGACAGCAGACATGGAAAGAAGATAAAGAGGAGAATGGAAGATCAAGCTAATGGATTGTGCTGAAATAGCTAAAATGAACAGAAGAATCAGAAATCAGGAAGACCAAAATTTTAATAAGGAATGGGGAAAATTTATAACCTCTCTTAAAGACCATTGTAAACGATTAAAATCTGTTAGTAGGATTGGAATATCACTTGTAGTATAATGGTGAATTTTGGATACAATGGAGAGATAAAAGGTTTGGATTATTATAAAAGATGAAGGAGGAAATGATTAACAGTAGGACCCACAAAGGGGAGCCCAAGAGAGTCCTTGGAATCTTGATTTTATGTTATATGTTGGATATGTGACTGTAAAATTTCAATCTGAAAAACCAAATGAATAAATTTCTGGGCGGGGGGGGGGGGAGTCAAGGACAGCAGAAACCCTCTATTGTCTAATGCCCTGCTTCTGGGCTACCTGTAAGTATGTGGCTGGCCGTTTAGGGTACACAACACTCAACTGAATAGGCCTCTGGCCTGACCAGAAGAACAATTCTTGTGTTCTTATGATTTGCTGCCACGGGACCGCCATGGGACCGCCTCTCCTGCTATGTCCCACAGAGGAACTTACAGTCTTCCAACAAAAACATCTTGAAGGTCCCAGGCCACAGAGAGGTTAGGCTGGTCTCAACTAGAGCCAGGGCCTTTTCGGCTGTGGCTCCAATCTGCTGGAACACTCTGTCACAAGAGACTAGGGCCCTGCGGGACTTCACATCTTTCCGCAGGGCCTGCAAGACGGAGCTGTTCTGCCAGGCCTTTGGTCGGGGTTCAGTCTGACTCCCTCTCCCCTTTCATAAGAACTTGCATGAAAGTGGCCTCCCAGTTTTTCTCACAGGCCCATATAAGTTCAGCACAAACAGTTGGGCCTGGTGAGCATTTAAAGTCCCCAACCCTAATCTGCGGGTTGCCATCTGATTGGATTTTATTCTGATCCTGATCTGATTTGAGGATGTATTTTAACTGATTGTCTGATTTTATATTAATGTATTATACATTTGATGTTAGCCGCTCTGAGCCCAGCTTCGGCTGGGGAGGGTGGGTTATAAATAGAATTTATTATTATTATTATTATTATTATTATTATTATTATTATTATTATTTCCCCAAAGATGTGCAGCTGTCATTATGCCTGTCACTGAGATGAGCATGGAGAGATGCTCCCAAATCATTGACTTCTATCCATGGCCCTGATCTGGCAGGGACCCTCTGCTGCAGCAACACCAGTGCAGTGTTAAACGTTGCCGTTCAATGCCTGTGGCCTTGCCCGGTTAAATCCCCCGGGGAAGGGCTTAAGGATCAGGACTGGTTTGTCAGGGTTTGATTTGTTCGCCCTCCTCCTCCCCTCTCAATGCGGGGCTCGATATCACAGGAATATGTGAAGTGTAAAGTGTTATGGAACTGGCTAGTTTCACATGTCATCCTGATGCCGCCTGCCTCTGCGAGAGAGCTGATGCACTTTGACGCTCGAGGCCCGGAGCAAGCGCAAAGCCCAGGACTTCTGTGAGCATGTGAAGAGAGCGTGAAAGATCCGCAGAAGCCAGCAAGCAGGTAAGGCATTCGCTGGCAGCCTTCCATTCCACTGTCACCCTGAGTCTTCCTAATGCAGTGTTTTCACAACAGTGATAGGATCTGACTGCCACCTGCATGCCGTGTGATGTGTGTATCTGGCGGGGTAAGCACATTTAGCATCTGCAAGACTGAACTGGTTATACACCTAGAATACCTTAAGTGAGTGCGACTCTTTACTAGATGTTAAAGGGGCTTAATCTGTGTGTCGTCTTACGTTAAATCAGAGTCGCGGCTTATGAATGGGTTTTTGTAGCCATTCGATGCGGGGCTTCCTAGATCAGTTCTGGAACTTTTTTTTTTTTTTTAGTGCAATGACCCTGTCTTGGAGCACAGGGGCAACGACACCGAAAAATGCCTCTCAGCATGTTCAGAGTATATCTGAACATGCTTCTGCTATGTGTGAATTGCCCTGATTAGTGCCAATAAGATACTAGCACCAGAGCAGCATGTTTGGATCGTTGCTTGGTACAAATGCAAATAACTGTGGGCATTTATATTTCCCAACGGAGACTAACCAGTTTCTTTGCTCCAGTATGCTTTGGTTCAGCAAGAGATCTTTTGTCATTGGCATTTACAGTTGACTGGTCAATCTTTTCTTCTTCTTCTTCTTCTTCTTCTTCTTCTTCTTCTTCTTCTTCTTCTTCTTCTTCTTCCTTTTCGACTTCCAAAACACTTGGAAACCAAAGTGTGGCTTCCAATTGGCTGCAGGAAGCTCCTGCAGCCAATCGGAAGCCATGGAAGCCCCATCAGACATTCAGGTTCCGAAGAACGTTCGCAAACTGGAACACTCACTTCCGGGTTTGTGGTGTTCGGGAGCCAAAACATCCGAGTACCAATGAGTTTGGGATCCAAGGTATGACTGTATTCATTTAGCCTGCTCTTCGGGGGATGGGGGGGACGCGGGTGGCGCTGTGGGTTAAACCACAGAGCCTAGGACTTGCCGATCAGAAGATTGGCAGTTCAAACGGGGTGAGCTCCCGTTGCTCGGTCCCTGCTCCTGCCAACCTAGCAGTTCAAAAGCACGTCAAAGTGCAAGTAGATAAATAGGTACCGCTCTATCGGGAAGGTAAACGGCGTTTCCGTGCACTGCTCTAGTTCTCCAGAAGCGGCTTAGTCATGCTGGCCGCATGACCTGGAAGCTGTCTGCGGACAAACGCCAGCTCCCTCGGCCTATAGAGCGAGATGAGTGCGCAACCCTAGAGTCGGTCATGACTGGACCTAATGGTCAGGGGTCCCTTTACCTTTATCTCGGGGGGGGGGAGGAAAGGCTCTCAGAGAAATGCACTACAGATGAACACAAAGTCACTGCTTTCAGGTTGACCATCTAAAAACACACAACACAAAAGAAACGTGGATCGAGAGGAAGGAGGAAATAAGCAAACTTGAGTTCTTAGTTCCAAGATCTTCTAATGACCAGTTGTGATGGAAACCGTTTAAGGGCAAGGAGGTACTAATGTGCCAAAGGATTGGTCCTCCAGCTATTGATGACAGTTGATGGTGGGAGGAGCTTGGAATCCTAGCTGAGCATCTGGTGTCCCTACATCCCTTCTCTCCTCTCCCCTATTACTGCCCGATGTAATGGCTGCTGCCAGCTACATGCCGGGCTGGAAGTTCTGAATGCTATCTGTTGTTGTTGTTGTTTAGTCGTTTAGTCGTGTCTGACTCTTCGTGACCCCATGGACCAGAGCACGCCAGGCACTCCTGTCTTCCACTGCCTCCCGCAGCTTGGTCAAACTCATGCTGGTAGCTTCTAGAACACTATCCAACCATCTCATCCTCTGTCGTCCCCTTCTCCTTGTGGTATCATACCACTTTAAACCGTCATGGCTTCCCCAACAGATCCTGGGAACAGGAGGCCTTATTCTTCTGATGGACTCTTGTACTTCAACATCTCAGATATAAACATGAGAAATCCAAGGGCCTTTTCATGAGTATGGGAACCGTCTCTGTACTTCTTCAATGGATAATCACTGATGCTTCATACGTAGCCATTGATTTTCTATCCAGGGACACACAGGAAACCGTACAAAGAGCATGAGTAGCGAAGTATCTGATAACATGTCAGACTCTTCCCACTGCCACACGAAGAGGTTCAGTCCAGCATACTGATCCAGGCACCAGAGAACCACCACAGTTTACAAAGTCAATCTATACTGTAAGAAGTAACTGTATAGTTATGATAGCCACCACAGGGAATGAAACCTAGAATTTTAAGATGCAAGCAGAGGGCAGAGACTTTCCTCTGAAGTACGCCCAGCTAGAGGAAAGATATTGATTTTCACCGCAGCCATCTCTCTTTCAAAAGTTATTTCATGTTTGAAAGAAATGCATGAGCTTAGGGGAAGGAGGGGAAGGGAGGGCATTGTATCTTATTTTATTTTTTTGGACAGAGGACAAAACTATTTTATGAACAAAGCCCCATTTGGTAAATCTTGTATGTTTGCAATCCCAGTTAATTGGCTTGGGCACGAATCCGCCCTCAGAGCTTTTCCTCCACAAGCTCTACAGAAACAAGTGGGAACTAAGCAGGAAAGCTTCCTATCCTCTTGTGCCCAATAAATAATTATTGTTTCACGTGGACAGCTCTTTAAAATGTATTCATAAATTACGTTTCTCACCACAGGTGGACAAATCTGCCAGTTTAAGCTTCTCCCAGTTTCTCATTTTTCAGTTCTGAAGTTTAGTTCTCCATAATTCCACATCAGCTCGCAGATTAATTCTTGTTTACATCTTCATGAAAGGTCACCAGAATTTTAGTACAAATTTCTCCTAAAATATATACGTCCATTTCAGTTCTCTCAGTTTCTATCCCCCACCCCACCCCACCCCCAGTCTTCAGCTTTTCACATTTCCATATTGGTTTGTGATTTGTTTAAAGTTTATAGGTGAGAATTCATCAGCGTTTTAGTGAAAATCTCTCCCATATACACATTTCCCTTAATATATAAGTCTTTGCAAACATCCTTGTGTGATGTTTCCACTATTTCCACATCAATTTGTGGGCTTTTTGGTTTTAAGTCCTCACGAAAGTTCACCAGCATTGCAAATTTCTCCTTACATACATATGTTTGTATTAAGGATGGAATGATCTGCCAATTTTGGTTTCTCTTAGTTTCTCGTGTTCCCTGTCTTTGGTTCTCCACATCCATATATATGCATTAGCATATATATATGGGATGTGGGTGGCGCTGTGGGTTAGAGCCTAGGATTTGCCGATCAGAAGGTTGGCAGTTCGAATCCCCGTGGCGGGGTGAGCTCCCGTTGTTCGGTCCCTGCTCCTGCCAACCTAGCAGTTCAAAAGCACGCCAGTGCAAGTAGATAAATAGGTACCGCTCTGGTGGGAAGGTAAACAGCGTTTCCGTGCGCTGCTCTGGTTCGCCAGAAGTGGCTTAGTCCTGCTGGCCACATGACCCGGAAGCTGTACGCCGGCTCCCTCGGCCAATAAAGCGAGATGAGCGCCGCAACTCCAGAGTCGGTCACGACTGGACCTAATGGTCAGGGGTCCCTTTACCATATATATATATATATATTAGTTTGAATTTCTCCTGGTAAACATGTTTGTATGTACATTCAGGGAGAGAAATTGTTGTGTGGTTTTCTGCCCCAAGTGCCCAAATAACCTTGGCTAACCTTGAGTAATCCTGACTGGGTGGATCAGGGACCATTAGCTGCCCCACCTCAGGCAGCAAAATAACTTAGCTCTGTGAAGGGAACAGAGGTCTCCTAAGTGCTCTCTGCACTCTTAACAAACTATAGTTCCCAGGATTCTTAGGGAGTAGCCATGGCTGTATGATCCTGCATTAAATGTACAGTCGTGCCTTGGAAGTCAAACAGCTTTGTTCCCGAACATTTTGGCTCCCGAACGCTGCAAACCCGGAAGTGACTGTTCCAGTTTGCGAACTATTTTTGGAAGCCGAATGTCCAACGGGGCTTCTGCAGCTTCCTGCAGCCAATCAGAAGCCTTGGTTTTTGAACATTTTGGAAGTCAAACAGACTTCTGGAATGGATTCCATTCGACTTCCAAGGTACAACTGTATTGTGCAAATGGGGTCAATATCTACTCAGAAATAAACCCTGCTGAGGTCAATTGAATTTGCTCTCAGGTATTCTACATAAGGACGCAGGTGGCGCTGTGGGTAAAACCTCAGTGCCTAGGACTTGCCGATCGTATGGTCGGCGGTTCGAATCCCCGCAGCGGGGTGAGCTCCCGTCTTTCAGTCCCAGCTCCTGCCCACCTAGCAGTTCGAAAGCACCCCTAAGTGCAAGTAGATAAATAGATACCGCTTTATAGTGGGAAGGTAAACGGCGTTTCCGTGTGCTGTGCTGGTGCTGGCTCGCCAGAGCAGCTTCGTCACGCTGGCCATGTGAACCGGAAGTGTCTGCAGACAGTGCTGGCTCCCGGCCTCTTAAGTGAGATGAGCGCACAACCCTAGAGTCGGACACGACTGGCCCGTACGGGCAGGGGTACCTTTACCTTTACCTTATTCTACATCTCTCTCAAACCCATACCCCAGGCCATGCTACTACATCCGTTCCAGTCACTTTTGCCTCATCTATGCCAAAATACAGGATTAGATATGTTGGGAGGTGGTAATAGATTCAGCAGCCAGAGGGAAGGAAAGCAAGCAGCCAGATAAACTTTGGGGCAAGATAATTAGCATTTTACATTTACACTTTCCAAGTGGAAATGACCGGAGAGCATCAGGTGCCTATTTGGAGCAGCAGAGACAGGCACAGCTTGAAGGCGAGAGGGTGAAATAGGGTGGATTCTGGACAAAAGGCAGAAAGGTTTCAGTTGCCCACCATGATTAAAGAGGTCACTTGCTACGGGAAGAGTGAGGCTTACATTTCCTAGGCATCACAGGCAGAACTTCCTTCCCCTCTCCATAAGTGCTTCGGAAGCCAGGGAGAGGGGAAGGAATTCCCCACGAAGCATTGGAAGTAATCCACATTTGGGGAATTACAATACAAATGAAATGTAAAATGGAAGCTTTGGGGTGTTTGGTTTAATAAGACAGATGCTACCCTGGCACCATGTCTTTCCCTCAAACTGGGAGACGGGGGTTATGCAGCCATCCTCAGGTTAGAGACAGGCCCAAACTTCATAGGAGAGCTTGTAAGAGGCATCACTGTCCATGGTATTTTTATATTGTGGTTTTATGTTGCAAACTGCACTGAGATCCATGGGTATATGACATTATACAATCTTCATCTGGAGTGGGGAACCTGTGGTGTTCCTAGTGTTGATAAACTACAACTCCCACCGTCTCTAGCCATTGGCTGCACTGTCTTGGGCTGATGGAGTCCAGCAAATTCTGGAGTTCCACAGGTTCCCCACCCCTGGCATTTGCAATCCTTTCTGTTTTCCTGCTGCTATTACACATATTTCGCAGGGGCCTGAATCCTTACCAAATCCTCGTAAAACGCGTTTGACCAGTCACCCAAATGTGTGTGTGTGTGTGTGCGCGCACGCACGCACGCACGCACCATGCGCAAAGATGGGGGAGAAAATCAGTTCTGTTCCTCTCTGAAGGTGGATCAACCCAACACTATGCAACCGAAACAGAGCCATCCTTCAAAATGTGTACTTCCTTGAATTTTGCGATGTGGTTCTCCAGCCAAGTTATGTGTATTAAAAGGAGGAAGAAGCTGACAGGCAGCACCATCGTGCTCCCTAGAATGGATGTTAAGTAAGGAGACAGGCAGGTGGGGGGCAGGCAACAGTTGGAGGGTGGTGCCCCATTTGCCCTACTGGACTATTCCACCAGAGCGCATAATGCACAGGTCTTTCTCCTTCAATGGGTGCTCATCTTATTTTACCAAGGTATATTTCAGTTTCTCTCATGGCACACTAGAGTACATCTGTCAGGTTTTGGGGAATTGGATCCCTCCCCCCAGTGGCAGTAAATAAGCAGATCAAACAAAAGGAGCATTCTTACCAGTTAGTTTCTTTAATAATCACAGCAAGAGGCAAAGGAATGCATCTCTCTCTAGAAATGGCGTTGCTCCCAGTTAAGGTTTACCCCCTCCGTCTGTCCCCATTAGTCACTCCTATGTTGCTGCTGAGCTCTGTGGTCTATCACTCTCAGAGTCCATCTCATCTTAGGCAAAGGCGGGTCAGGAATGCTAAATCTGCCACTGTCTCTCTCCTGGTGTTTCCTCTTCTAGCTGTTCCTCACCCAGTATTTCCCAGCTTTCCCCCCTCTGGACGATGCCCCTCTGCAAACCACTGTTCTAAATCTATATTGTCCTGCTGCCCTTGGGAAGGTTCAGAAGAAGGCGGGGCAGCCCCCACCATTCATCCTCAGTCCAGCCCCTGACATCACCTATCACACAGATTAGGAACCACTGGTCTAGATCAAATGGCAGTGTGCACGCATGTATGTGATTCAGCCCTGCCTCGAGCGCTGGCTGGAACCCACGAGTCCCTTGCAAGGCAGAAGAACCAAAGCAAAAGAAAACCCATCAGCCCTTGCAAAAGCAAAGCTGGAGGTCCATTTAAAATGAGCATACCACGAGCAGAGCAAACAGGACCGAAATGGGTGGCGCAAAAGTTATCAATTGCACTCTTAACAATGTGCATTAGCCACCATTCATTTGACTGGTCAATCTTTTCTTCTTCTTTCTTTTTGCCACAAAGTTTCCCTGGAACTCAATGTATCGATTCTGGTCATGCTTCAGTAAATGTTCAACTTGACTTCAATGGATGAGTGAGTTTGCATTTCTGGCTGCTCAGTTTACTAGCAGGCAATGCCTTTAATCCCTACAGAGATGCTATTAGACATTGGTTGACCTGAAATTCACATGAGCTGGCTCAGATTCTAGCCCCGCTCTGCCCGACATGGATTGCCTTCATTTATATTATGCTTTTTAAGTAGTGTCTTGAGTTCACGTAACTTGCACTCCAGAGCAAGTTGCTAAATCAACTGATCCTTGGGGAAGGGGAGAGGGGCAGCTTGGCAGAATAGCAAATTGTAAAGGAAGCATCATTAAAATAAACATTGATGGCTGCAGTCTCCCACCCTATTGACAGGAATTGGGTTTTTTAAATGTCTCCCAACACCCAGTCTGAACTGCATTAAGAATCAATCCCATTTGCTGTTTAGCTGGATAAACGAATCTAACAATTTCAGCTTGTCTCAGTTTCTCATTTTTCCCATCTTAGAATTCAACCTCCACAATTTTGCAGCAATCTGCAAATTGTTCTTACTCTACCTGCAATGTAAACTGAAGGAGATGAGTTGGAGGTGGAATAATCTTATTCTGGTTTTCTCCCCAACCTTGTCCATTGCAAAGATACAGTGGACACATAAGCAGTTCCCATATATATGCATCGGATATCCAAGGCCCAGCTACTGGAGAGAAAAGTAGGACATCTAGAAATGTTACAACTCTAGGTAAAGGTAAAGGGACCGCTGACCATTAGGTCCAGTCGTGGCCGACTCTGGGGTTGTGGCGCTCATCTCGCTTTATTGGCTGAGGGAGCCGGCGTACAGCTTCCGGGTCATGTGGCCAGCATGACTAAGCCGCTTCTGGTGAACCAGAGCAGCGCACGGAAACGCCGTTTACCTTCCCGCCGGAGCAGTACCTATTTCTCTACTTGCACTGGCGTGCTTTCAAACTGCTAGGTTGGCAGGAGCAGGGACCGAGCAATGGGAGCTCACCCCATCGCGGGGATTCGAACCGCCGACCTTCTGATCGGCAAGTCCTAGGCTCTGTGGTTTAACCCACAGCGCCCCCCGCGCCCCTACAACTCTAGGAGTCAACATCAAATACCTAGACCTAACTGTGATTTTTCAGTTCTGCTTATACCAAGAGAGATTGTTTGATTGTTATTTATTTATTTCTGGGATAGCTCAGTCAGTAGACCATGAGACTCTTAATATCAGGGTCGTGGGTTTGAGCCCCATGTTAGGCAAAGGATTCCTGCATTGAAGAAGATTGGACTAGATGACTCATGGTCCCAACTCTACAGTTCTACGATTCGATGAAGTGTCATGGCCAAGTGAGGATTTAAATGCAAGTCTCCCAGGTCCTAGTCCACCACTCTATGACACTGGATGGAAAAGACTCCAAGCAGTCTCTGGATGATAGTAAATTAAGGAATATGGTTCTACGGTACTGTAATGGTTGTAAGGGGGTTACTTGTGCGTAAGTTGCCTTCAGTTTTAGTTATATTGCCTGCCCAACCATGCCTTGGCTGACAGCTCACACTCCGTGGCCGGTCAGTCACTTGCAGAATCTGCCAGTGGGCGTTTCTTGAACCTCTTCCAGCATAAGAGCTCTTTGACGCCTAGTCTCCTCCTACTTTCCCTGCGCGGAACTCGTCTGCGCAAGTACGGGGAAGGCAGGGGCGTGTCAGCGCTCTCTCCACTAGTCTCTGGTGAAGGGTCTTGGGGAGCTATCTCCACTTCCTCCATCTCCCTCTCTTCTCTACTGGTGTTACGCTGAATTCCTTCCCCCCTGCTGGTCCCCTCTCCGGCATCGCTCTGGAGCCCTGCCTCCGCCTCTCGCTCGCGCAGGTACGCAAGAATGCTATTTTAGAGTTCAGAAAAATAATAATGGTAGGGCTCTGCCTCATCTTTATTATTTTATTTATTTATTGCATTTATATACAGTGGTACCTCAGTTTATGAACTTAATCCGTTCCTGAAGTCCGTTCTTAAACCAAATCCGTTCTTAAACTGAGGCACGCTTTCCCTAATGAGGCCTCCCGCCACTGGTACCCTTCCACCATTCGGCTTCCATTCGTAGGCCAAGGAAAAGTTTGCAAACCGGAACACTACCTCCGGTTTTTCAGAGTTCGTAAACCGAATAGTTCGTAAACAGGACTGTTCATAAACCGAGGTACCGCTATACCCGGAGGTCTCAGGGTGGTTCACAGTAAAGATCACGATATATAAAATCAAAATAAAAAAAATAACCCAATAACACTCCCCCCCCCCCGCAAAAAAGAGACATGTTTTTAAAGGGTATGGGATGTCAATCAGGTCAACCAAAGGCCTGGTTAAAAAGGAACTTTTTTGCCTGACGCCTAAAGGTGTGTAATGAAGGTGCCAGGCAAACTTCCCTGGGGAGAGCATTCCACAGACGGGGAGCCACTGCAGAGAAGGCCCTGTTCTTGCGTTGCCACCCTCTGCACCTCTCAAGGAGGAGGCACATGAAGAAGGGCCTTAGAAGGTGATCTCAGGGTCCGGGTAGGTTCATATGGGAAGAGGCGGTCCTTGAGGTCATAGCTGTCAACTTTTCCCTTTTTAAAAGGGAAATTCCCTTATTCTGAATAGCAGTGGCGTAGCATGGGTTGTCAGCACCCGGGGCAAGGCAAGTAATTTGCGCCCCCTAACCCTGAGTGAGCCAGGTAGGGGCAGAGAGCTGCGAGTGCGAGCGCGCCCCCCAGATGTTGCGCCCGGTGCAGCTGGCCCCCCCTGCACCCCCCACGCTACGCCACTGCTGAATAGAATTCCTCACAAGAAAAGGGAAAAGTTGATAGCTATGCCTGAGGTATTACAGTCCTGAGCCATTTAAGGCTTTATAAGTCAAAACCAGTACTTTGAATTGGGCCTGGAAACGAATTGGTAGCCAGTGCAGTCGGACCAGGATCGGTGTACAGTGGTTACAGATGCTTCAGGTTACAGACGCTTCAGGTTATAGACTCTGCTAACCCAGAAATAGTACCTTGGGTTAAGAACTTTGCTTCAGGATGAGAACAGAAATCGTGTGGCGGCAGCAGGAGGCCCCATTAGCTAAAGTGGTGCTTCAGGTTAAGAACAGTTTCAGGTTAAGAATGGACCTCTAGAAGGAATTAAGTTCTTAACCCAAGGTACCACTGTAATATGCTCAAATCATCTTGCTCCAGTGAGCAACCTGGCCGCTGAATTCTGCACTAGCTGAAGTTTCTGAACCGTCTCCAGAGGCAGCCCTACGTATAACACATTGCACTAATTTAACCTAGAAGTTACCAGAGCATAGACAACAGTAGCTAGGCTATCCCTGTCCAGATAGGGGCGTAGCTGCGTCACCGGCCGAAGCTGATAGAAGGCACTCCAGGCCATCTTGCCATAGTGACCAGATTCCCCCGGCACCCATAAGCAAGGTCTCCTCAGTAGGCTTGGGAGGGGCTTGCTGCATGGAACAACCCATGGGTGCCCCACCAGCAGCTTTCCCAACTATAAGGCCAAGTTTGGTACCCAACGGAAGTACTACTGCCCCAGCAAATGGGAGTATTTGCCATCACACTATGCACCAACCGGCTTTGCCCCGCTGAAGCACACACACCCTGATAGCAATTCCTGAGGCAGTCATTTCTGACATTTCCGTGTGTGTGTGTGTGTGTGTGTGTGTGTGTGTGTGCCTTTAAGATCACCATTCATCTTTAAGAGGCACTCATTTTTCTAGACAACTGACTGGTGTCTATGGAGTATTGCACTCCGCGATGAAATTGGATAGCTCTCTCTCTCAAAGCCTACCCATCTTTCGCCAAAGGAAACAAACTTAAGAGCGCAGAAGCAGGCTTTATTGTTTGCCGCTGTGTCCTCCACCTGGCTGGTTTTTACAGCACTTCTAAAACAGCTCCTTTCAATGCTAAGGCTCCCCCCTCTGTAAAATCTGTCTAGCGCAATAATCATAGGAGGTCACTGCCACCTGTGGCCCAGAGTCAGTATCACAGTCTGGTGCAAATATTCCCTAAATGTAATCTATTGAGGCACTCTGGGATCTTGAGAGCGAGGAGGGAGAGATTCGCTCCAGTTTGCACTTACAGGTGAACCAACCAAACCTGCGCTTTCCACAACAATATGTGAATGGAAACCCAGACATCCTGCCTGGAAACCTGGAGAGTCGCTGCCAGTCAGTGTAGGCAGATCAAGGGTCTGACTCAGTATAAGGCTGCTGTATGCTGGATCAGGGGACACGGGTGGCGCTGTGGGTTAAACCACAGAGCCTAGGACTTGCCGATCAGAAGGTCGGCAGTTCGAATCTCCGAGACGGGGTGAGCTCCCGTTGCTTGGTCCCTGCTCCTGCCAACTTAGCAGTTCAAAAGCACGTCAGAGTGCAAGTAGATAAATAGGTACCACTCTGGTGGGAAGGTAAACGACATTTCCGTGCGCTGCTCTGGTTCGCCAGAAGCGGCTTAGTCATGCTGGCCACATGACCTGGAAGCTGTACGCCGGCTTCCTCGGCCAATAAAGCAAGATGAGCGCCGCAACCCCAGAGTCGGCCACGACTGGGCCTAACGGTCAGGGGTCCCTTTACCCTTTACCTTTTATACTGGATCAGACTACCAGACCACCTAAACCCATCGGAGTTGTAATCCAACAGCATCTCCTGGGCACTGGATTGGCTACCACTGATTTACAATAGGGAGTCAAACGAAAGACTTCATCCATTCCCATTTATCTCTCCCGCCCCGCTTTCCCCCCCCCTCAAGGCATCTTAGGGCAGAATGTGCGGCTACCTTTCCTTGTCTCCCCACAACAACCCTGCGAGGTAGGTTAGGTTTGAAAGATAGAAACTGATCCAAGGTAAGCTTTGTGGCTGAGCAGACATTTGAACATTTGAACCCGGATCTCCCTGATAAAAGTCGAGCTCTCCAGTCCCTATCCAGTCTCTGCCCCACGGAGAGCCTCAAGGTCCATAAATAGCAAAACCCTAGAGGTCCCAGGGCCTAAGGAAGTTAGATTAGCTTCAACCAGAGCCAGGGCCTTTTCAACACTGGCTCCGGCTTGGTGGAACACTCTGCCTCATGAGACCAGGGCCCTGTGGGATCTGATTTCTTTCCGCAGGGCCTGTAAGACAGAGTTGTTCCGCCTGGCCTTTGGCTTGGAGCCAATTTGATTCCCTCCCCCTCTTTCTTTTTCCTTTCTCCTCCTGTGATGAGGCTGCATTTTAATATTTTAATGTTTCAATATTTTAATTGTTGTATTTTAATCTTGTTTTTAAGTTGTATTCATTCAACTTGTTTTTATTATTGCTTGTTAGCAATTATTATTATTCCACACTAGGTATGGTTACTGCTTCACTGCAAAGCAGTAAGCCAGCTGTAGCCCCTTGAGCACTACAGTGTGGTGCAGTGGTTAGAGCACTGGACTAGGACCTGAGGGTTCAGGATTCAAATCCTCACTTGGCCCTGACACTTACCGGGTGGTCTTGGGGCACTCACAATCTCTTGGCCTAGACTACCTTGCAGGATTGCTGCTAGGACAACAGAGAGGAGGAGGCAGAAGAAGAGCATAATGTACATCATCTTGAGGAAAGGTGAGAGATAATTGCAATAAATAAATATAAATAAGGCTGGAGGCAAGGGCAATGTTGCTTGCAACATTCCTGTTATTTGTGTGTGTGCTTGTTTCATTTATAAATCACTTCCTATGAAACATCAGGATGAAATGAACAATAAAAACATCAACATTTTTTTAAAAAAATCACACACAAACACAAATTCAAATCCAATTGCTTCCTAATCATTCATATTATACCATAATATCTTAGTCTAATATTCTCTGCTCTTTTTATTTATTTTATTTATTTTTCACTTCTGTTTTGGTAGTGCAGCTTACCCCTTCTGGAAGCACTTTTTTAAAGCAGATTGACTTTATCCAGCAGGTTTGTATGTTTTGCCCTTGTTTTCATCTAAGATTCAGTAAAAGTGTAATTCAATTGAGTTTGCTTGCATGCTTCCATATATTATGGGGACCCCGACCCTCAGAATATATCTCAATGTTCATTTTATGGGTGATATGGGTCTCCCTCCCAATAAATAAATAAATAAGATTTGGCAAAGGAAGATTATCGAAACCTGCTTTTGTGAACCTTTGTGAACCAGAGGTTCTGTGGACCATTTCCATATTTAACATCTGTGAGCCATCACACTTTTCCTGTTGTCTCACCAACCAGCGGACGTAACATGTGATGATTCCCAGATGTACAAGCCAGGCAGTTCCCAAAAGGCCTATTGAGTTTCACTGAAAGCAAAACAGCAACCTTGCCATGAAAAATTTGTAAACGCAAGAGACACAGATATTCACTAGTGCTGGGAATGATGCACAAATATTTTTAAAGTATGAGGTGGTGACGCGATCCAATTTATCTTTGGAAGCAAGACGAGCTTTGTGTGGACGTGCGCCGGACTGAGATTGCAATTGAGCGTCCCAACCAATAAACGATCTCTTGCCGCCTGCAGATAAGGAGGCCAAATCCAGGAAATGGAGGAAAATTATTAGAGGAAGAACTGTGAGGGGAAGAGAGGCTTTGTGCTGCAATGGCTTTTTCCACCTGCTTGTCCCACCTTCTAGCCCTAGAAGTCTCTTCTAGACCATGGGTAGGCAACCTAAGGCCCGGGGGCTGGATCCGGCCCACTCACCTTCTAAATCCAACCCACAGACGGTCCGGGAATCAACGTGTTTTTATATGAGTAGAATGTATCCTTTTATTTAAAATGCATCTCTGGGTTATTTGTGGGGCATAGAAATTTGTTCATTCCCCCCCCCCAAAAAAAAATATATATATATAGTCTGGTCCCCCACAAGGTCTGAGGAACAGTGGACCGACCACCCTGCTGAAAAAGTTTGCTGACCCCTGTTCTAGACCATTTAAGAAGTGACCTACCTCAGGAACCTACGGGTGGGTAGCCCTTTCAATTTCCCACAATGGCCCCCACAGTCGTGCTCCAAAGGATTGTGGGAAATAAAAATGGAAGAGGGCAAAATAGAAACCGACAGAGCCCAACTGAGGTTAGTGTGCCGAGGGCCTCCTCAAAGATGGAACCTATCTTGGCATGCAGTTGTCTTTGGAAAAAGAAGAAGAAGAAAGGTAGGATTCCCTCTGGACTCCAGCGCTGGATTTAGGGCAGTGTGCAGTAGCACAGGTAGCCCGGTGTGGGGTGAGGGACTGTCCATACCTGGCAAGGGGGGCAGCAGGGGGGTCTATACTGCTGCCCAGTGGCTGCTGTGTATCAGGGTTGGGATTATGGGCAGCAGGAGAGCTTTAGGGTGGCATGGCGGTTGCTGGGTGTTTGGGGCGCTGCAGGGGGGTGGAGCCACTTCCTGTCCCTGCAATTGGTGACTGCCCTAAAAACAACTCTGATTTCCCCCAAAAGCTCAACAAGTTTGGTCCCCCTCAAACACCAGTGTGGGCAGTTTCCGCATACAGGACACTGAACCGAGGAGGCACCAAATTTTGGGCTCACACAAGGCACCTATTAGAATTCCTGCTCCGTGATTGCAGTCATGGGATTTTTGTCTTTCACATTACGGTGTATGTTTTGACTCCACAAAGTGGGAAGTGACGGAGACAGGATGTTTGTGCTACTGTGTTGCGTGAAGTGGGACTATTGTCCTTTATTCATTCTCTTTGCTATCTGATGCTAGAGAGAAGTAGCCATGTTGCAGCGCTCCGTGTGTGTTTATATGTAAATAAAGTGGATTAGCCAAAATGCTGAGTTGCTGAGTTCTGTTACACAAGCTGCGAAGACTCTGCGGATCCCTAAGTGTGCCGGTGTCTGTTACCATCGGTCGCTGTGATGTTCGGGCTGAAGAAAGCTAATGAAGCTCCCGAACGATCAACCGGGGGGAGAGAACGGGCCAATTGGGCATGTGTCTCTGCCAGGGTCCTACTCGAGTGTAGGATGAGCTCCTGACAGCACCATATTACTACCACTAATAATAATAATAATAATTTATTATTTATACCCTGCTCATCTGGCTGGGTTTACCCAGCCACTCTGGGCAGCTCCCAACAGAATATTAAAACCATGATAAAACATCAAACATTAAAAACTTCTCTAAACTGGGCTGCCTTCAGATGTCTTCTAAAAGTCAGGTACAGTGGTACCTCGGGTTACATACGCTTCAGGTTACATACGCTTCAGATTACAGACTCCGTGATCTATAATGAAATTAAGAAAGTCCTTAAGTGGACTTTTCCTAAGAAACCAGAGGCTTTTCTCTTGGGCATGGTTGGCCAATTGGTGTTAAAGAAGGATAGGATTTTCTTTATGTATGCTACCACAGCAGCAAGAATTCTACTGGTGAAGTATTGGAAGATGCAAGAACTACCTACTCTGGAAGAATGGCAAACAAAGGTGATGGACTTTATGGGACTGGCTGAGATGACGGGCAGAATCCGTGACCAGGGGAAGGAGACAGTGGAAGAGGACTGGAAGAAATTTAAAATATACCTTAAAAACTGTTGCAAAATTGAGGAATGCTAAGATGTCAAGGGGTAAGAAACAGAGAATTACAGCTGTAACTAAAAAACTAAAGGAAATTTAATGAAAGGGAATCAGGATAAATTGACCAAAGGGTTGCTAAAGAATTACCAAACAACGATGCAGGGATGGGGAGGTATGGGGAAGTCGAAGGAAAGAAGGGTATGAAAATATAATTTTGAAGTTATATTCGTTTAAATGTTTTGTATGTTTTTGTTTTGTGTTTTGATTTTCTGTTTTTTGTTTTGTTTTTATTATGGGTTTGAAAAATGAATAAAAATTATTTTTTAAAAAAACAACAGATTACAGACTCCGCTAACCCAGAAATAGTGCTTCAGGTTAAGAACTTTGCTTCAGGTTGAGAACAGAAATTGTGCTCCGGCGGCAAGGCGGCAGCGGAAGGCCCCATTAGCTAAAGTGGCGCTTCAGGTTAAAAACAGTTTCAGGTTAAGTACAGACCTCCAGAAGGAATTAAGTACTTAACCCAAGGTACCACTGTAGTTGTTTATTTCCTTGACATCTGGTGGGAGGGCATTCCACAGAGCGGGCGCCACTACCGAGAAGGCCCTCTGTCTTGTTTCCTGTAACCTCACTTCTCACAGTGATGGAACCACCAGAAGGCCCTCGGAGCTGGACCTCAGTGTCCAGGCTGGATGATGGGAGTGGAGACGCTCCTTCAAGTATACTGAAGATTGCCAAAGTCCTGCTAGACTCTGTCTGTCATCTTGTTTAACTTAGCAAGCAAAACCTTTCTGGTCACCATTCTCTTTTAAAAAGAAAAGCTAGATTATTCTTAGGAACACAGGAAACTGCCTTATTCTGGTCCCCACCCCCTCGCTCAGTACCAGCTACAGTGGCGGGCACTGCTACTTGCACTTCTTGCTCTCTTGGTCTTCAGGAAGTTGGGGAATCTCAGGCACATAGCCCAAATGTGGCCCCTCAATCATCTTTATCTGGCCCTCAGAACTGTCTCTAGGCCACGCCCCCTCTTCCCAGGCTACATGCTTCACTGACACCCTGAGTGTTTTTGCCTGGCTGGAATGTGTCCTTGACATCAGGCCTCTTCCTTCTCCGGAATGAGGACAGAGAGGGCAATGGGAATCTGCCTAAAGCTAAAATTTACATTTGACAACTCTACCCTATTTTGGTTCTAGCCACCATTGGCCTCTGGCAGGTTGGCCAGAAGGGAATTATGTCCCTCAGGCTGTAAAACAGTGTTTCTCAAACTTGGGTCTCCTGCTGTTTTTGGACTACAACTCCCATCATCAATGGTCAGGGATGATGGGGATTGTAGTCCAAAAACAACTGCAGACCCAAATTTGGGAAACAGTGCTGTAAAATGTTCCCCAGCCTTGGACTTCAGGATGAAATGCAACAGGGTTGCTTTTTGCATGCTTGGAGAATAAGCTGTCCTCAAAGATTGACACCCCCCCACGGTGCTTTTTGATTCTAAGGCTTTATCTGAACTGTTTCTATTGGGTTGTTGTAATACTGTTTCTTAAGGGACACGGGTGGCTCTGTGGGTTAAACCACAGAGCCTAGGACTTGCCGATCAGAAGGTTGGCGCTTCGAATCCCCGCGACGGGGTGAGCTCCCGTTGCTCGGTCCCTGCTCCTGCCAACCTAGCAGTTCGAAAGCACGTCAAAGTGGAAGTAGATAAATAGGTACCGCTCCGGCGGGAAGGTAAACAGCATTTCCGTGCACTGCTCTGGTTCGTCAGAACTGGCTTAGTCATGCTGGCCACGTGACCCGGAAGCTGTACACTGGCTCCCTTGGCTAATAAAGCGAGATGTGCGCCGCAACCCCAGAGTCAGTCACGACTGGACCTAATGGTCAGGGGTCCCTTTACCTTTAATACTGATTCTTAACCACCTCATGTATTTCGAGAGGCTGGCTGTACTTTTAAAAAGAAAAGTAATCTACACACCAAGAGGGAAATAAGTGGTCTGGGTCAGGTACCATCTGTATTGCATTTTCATTACATTCTCTCTTAAATTATAGCATGCCGTAAATTTGATCTCTCTTTTCCACAGCCATTCCCATTGGCTCATCATAATAAAGGTAAAGGTAAAGGGACCCCTGACCATTAGGTCCAGTCGTGACCGACTCTGGGGTTGCGGCGCTCATCTTGCTTTATTGGCCGAGGGAGCCGGCATACAGCTTCCGGGTCATGTGGCCAGCTTGACTAAGCCGCTTCTGGCGAACCAGAGCAGCGCACGGAAACGTCGTTTACCTTCCCGCTGGAGCGGTTCCTATTTATCTACTTGCACTTTGACGTGCTTTCGAACTGCTAGGTGGGCAGGAGCAGGGACCGAGCAACGGGAGCTCACCCCGTCACGGGGATTCGAACTGCCGACCTTCTGATCGGCAAGTCCTAGGCTCAGTGGTTTAACCCACAGCGCCACCCGTGTCCCGCTCATCATATTTTCCCCTAAATCCTGGGCCCACTTTACCATCAGTCTTCACTTGCTCCTCCTTTACCTCCCATTCTAGGAGCAAATCAGACCTCAGTTCAATCTCTGGCATCTTCAGGCTGAGCTGGGAAACATCCCTGTCTGAAACCCTGGAGAGATGTTCCTAGTCAGTACATGCAAACAATACCAAAGTGTGGCCAGATTCTGTATAAGGCCGTTTCCTATGTCTCCTGATGATCAGTAACAATGGTGGGCGACCTCACTTGGAAGACAACTTCCCCACAATCACTTGCCCTGCAGTGCTGAGCTTCAGGAGTTTGAATGTGTTTGTCGTGCCCCACAAACTGTCCCCTTGTGAAGGGACTAGGGGTCTCCTAACAACTCCCAGCACCCATAACAAACTACAGTTCCCAGGATTTGCAAGACGGGCGGAAGCGTTGACTGTTTAAAGTGGTATGATAGTGCAGACATTGCCTGGCTGTGCCTGCACCAGAGCTCCATGGGAAGGATAGCTCAGGCAGTAGAGCATGAGAGTCTTAATCTCAGGGTTGTGGGTTTGAGCCCCACATTGCGCGTAAGATTCCTGCATTCCAACTCTACAAATCTGTGATTCTATAATATGTGAGGGTTCCTGGGTGAACATCTGATGCTTCAGGTTTTCAGGGGTGGTTTATTATTATTATTATTTATTGGACTTATTATACGGAGGAGGTGCAAAGGTTGTCATTACTTGGGCAGATGGGTTGCTGTGGAAAGTGTTGCCTGAAGGTAGAGAGTGGTTTGGGAGGTGGGGGCTGCAATAAATCATAGGGGCAATATTTGAGCTAATCAGCAGATTTGCAAACTTTGCAGTTCAGTCACTAGATGGGGCCAGAGCGCCACGGTCCTCACTTATCAAAACAGCTTGACATTTGCAGCCTTGTTGATTACTGGCCAGCTATACTGCATGGCTTGTTGTTTTTGTCCATGGCGTTTTCTTGGCAGGGATACTGGAGTGGCTTGCCGGTTCCCTGATCTTGGGAAAGACTGAGGGCACAAGGAGAAGGGGACGACAGAGGACGAGATGGTTGGACAGTGTTCTCGAAGAAGAGAAGAAGAAGAAGAGGAGTTTGGATTTGATATCCTGCTTTATCACTACCCGAAGGAGTCTCAAAGCGGCTAACATTCTCTTTTCCCTTCCTCCCCCACAACAAACACTCTGTGAGGTGAGTGGAGCTGAGAGACTTCAAAGAAGTGTGACTGGCCCAAGGTGACCCAGCAGCTGCATGTGGAGGAGCGGAGACACGAACCCGGTTCACCAGATTACGAGTCCACCGCTCTTAACCACTACACCACACTGGCTCTCTCTCGAAGCTACCAACATGAGTTTGACCAAAATGCGGGAGGCAGTGGAAGGCAGGAGTGCCTAGCGTGCTCTGATCCATGGGGCCACAAAGAGTCAGACACGGCTAAGCAACACCACCAGTACTGCATGGCAGGTTACTAGGGTGGACAGATGAAAAGAGGACCAGGCTCCTGTACCTATAGCAGATGGAGAGAAGAGGGAATCAGAACTCAATTCTCTTTTACATCATCAAAAGGTCACTAGGAGTCTTAATCCTGCTGCTTAGTCATCATTTAGGATTGGATTGTAAAAGAATGCACTTATGTGGAAGTATGCACAATTAAATTACATAAGTGGGACTTTCTTCTGGGTACACATGCATAGAACATTAATGCTGCTGTCCCCCCCCCCCCCCAGGATATGTTGGCAACTAAAGGTGTCTTCGCATTATCTTGATAATAATATCACATTATCGTGGTATTGTAATTGTTATTAATTAAATGTGTGTACCGCCCTATACCCAGAGATCTCAGGGCCATAGAAGCCAACTGCTAGGAGTGTGGGGGGGTCTTCTGCTTCCCCCAATAAAATATTTGAGGGGGACCAAGCTCCCCCAAAGCTGATGGGCATTGTCATTCAAATGGTGTGCCTGAACCATGTCATGTGATCAATTATGTGAAGAGGAGCTTACCTGCCCCCCCCCATATTTTGTTCAAGTTGGCACCCCTGCTCACTGCAGTTCACAACATAAAATGGCTAGTAAAGGGCCCCCTTAGTAAAGGACCCCATAATGGTTAAGTCCAGTCAAAGTCAACTATGGGGTTGAGGTGCTCATCTCGCTTTTAAGGCCGAAGGACCGACCTTCTGATTCTAAACCACTGAGCCTCTTGGGCTTGCCGATCGGAAGGTCGGCGGATCGAATCCCCACAACAGAGTGAGCTCCTGTTGCTCTGTCCCAGTTCCTGCCATCCTAGCAGTTTGAAAACACATACACATTGTCATGTGAACGTGGATTAAAAACCCACCACTGGAAACGCAGTGAGTGTACAAGAGTGTGACTGCAGTTTGCATTAACACTATCTGTTGTTGTTGTTTAGTCGTGTCCAACTCTTTGTGACCCCATGGACCAGAGCATGCCAGGCACTCCTGTCTTCCACTGCCTCCCGCAGTTTGGTCAAACTCATGCTGGTAGCTTCGAGAACACTGTCCAACCATCTCGTCCTCTGTCGTCCCCTTCTCCTTGTGCCCTCCATCTTTCCCAACATCAGGGTCTTTTCCGGGGAGTCTTCTCTTCTCATGAAGTGGCCAAAGTATTGGAGCCTCAGCTTCAGGATCTGTCCTTCTAGTGAGCACCCAGGGCTGATCTCCTTAAGAATGGAGAGGTTTGATCTTCTTGCGGTCCATGGCACCATATGCCAACACTATATGCCAGACATTATATAATTTCTTACATATCAT
Organism: Podarcis cretensis; assembly: GCF_951804945.1. Lineage (NCBI taxonomy): Eukaryota > Metazoa > Chordata > Lepidosauria > Squamata > Lacertidae > Podarcis > Podarcis cretensis. The sequence continues at coordinate 17,061,772 of NC_137183.1, forward strand.
AATTGATTTTCATTGCTTCGCAATTTGTCCCTATTTGTTGTTGCTCATGGCTTTTCCTGTGTCATAGTCTCTTAGTATTGCCGTGTGCTTTTTAAAAATACATATATGGCTGCTTTAGACAATGAATTAGAACGGTGAACGGTGAAATAGAAATCTATTTGCAAAACTAAGTAAGCAAAGTGAGTAACTGCACGGAACCACCCACGACCGCTCCCAGCAGAAGGTCACATGTGGTCTTTGCAGGATAAAGGCCAGAGTTAAGCGGCTGCAGAAGCCCAGTTCTTGCGCCGCCCTGAACACGCGATAAACGGCGGCTGAGAAACCCTCACACCGCCCTAGTGCGGTCTCCAAACAGGCAGGCGCAGCTGCTGGGAACACGTGCCAGCAAACCCGGGCTTGCTGCTGCGTTACGTGTGAAACGGCCCTGAGCTTACTTTGCAATTGCTGCTGATTTGCAAATTTTAGAAATAAAAATAAGAATCCAGCTGCCTCCTTGACCTCGAACAGCCTTCTTTCTTAAGCCCCTAGAAAGCATCGGGAGGCCTCTTCCGCCGCCCGAGCAGCAAAGGCGCCCTCCGCCTCGTCTTCCTCGCTCGCGCACCCGCGTCTCTCGCTTCCGACGTGGCGCCTCCCGCACGCGGAGCTCCATCTTCCCTCGCCGTCTCTAAGCGATAACGGAGCGTGGGCGTCCCCGCCAAGTTCTCTCCGGGTTTTTTTGCTTAGGTTCCAGCGAACCGACCAATAGCCGGGCGAGCTGCCTTCCGTCTCATTTGCATAGTCGTCGCCGTTGGCCAATGGGCGGGCGTGCAGCGTGTTTGGAATGCTCTGGTCCTCCCCTGCGCGCTCTCCCGGGTGGCGACGGAGCGGGCGGCTGCCTTGGCAGAGCAGCCCGAGGAGGAAAGCTCTTACCAGCTGCTCGGCCGGGGCATCGGCCCTGGAAACGCCTCTGCTTTCCCTTGGCTGGAGACTCCTCCGCGTGCAGCTCTTGCTGCGCCCGGAGCGGAGGGATCATGTCGGTGGCGGGCCTGAAGAAGCAGTTCCACAAAGCCAGCCAGGTAAGAGAAGCTTTAGGCGCTGAGGAAGATGGTTTGTTTGGTAGAAACCTTGCAACCTTCCGTGCCAGGCTCGGAGGAATTGCATAGCACTTTTTATCACCTGCTCTTTTATGTCGGGTCTTATCTATAGCTCCGTATTGCCTACACGGACTGGCAGCAGCCACTCCGACCTGAAGATGCTGGCTGTGGTTGAACCCGGGACCTTTGCTCCACCTGAGGATCTCGGGGGATGTGCTGCCCGTTGAATTTCCCTATCAGATTTTCCTGGGTTCATTGGACCTGGGCTCGTCTCCTGGGCCATTTTGCACATTATGTGGAAGTGAATTTGTGTTTGCTCAGAAAAGAGTTGCACCAGTCACCGGTCCCCCATGGACCCCTGTAGCCAGATGCGTATTTTGCAAATGCCAAGCTTGTGATGTTTGTACATATTTAGGGAACACATCGTTGTATGCACAGAGAGAGAGAGAAAATGTGGGGAGAAGTGAAGAAAGGAAGTCCAGATATCGCTTTGGGCAATCCTTTTCCTGCTCTCCCAGGCGTAGCAACTCCTTTGCCATATCCAGTTTACCTCTTGGGTAACCCCTCTCAGGGAATTCAACTTTCCCCCTCCTCTGGAGGTGACCATGCTTACTCTGGATTAAGCTCTGTTATTGTATGATGGAACTCGCTCTTAAGTAAGCAACCTATATCTGTTTAATTCTTCCACCTTCCGTGCCATAATAGCATTGAAGGAGTGGTTATTATTTCTGATTCTGTATATCCAGGCCTCACATGCTCTTGTGCTAGGTGCTGTATGTGTATGCCATTAAGCCCATGTTTCTGTGTTGTCCACCCCTCGCTCCATAGTCCTGCTTAGTCTAACGCATGGGAATTAAACAGACCATCTTGGATGATTGGGTTGGGTGCCCATTATATGCTAATGATGTTGGTTGGTAGATCTCCAGATCAACATGCTGGTTGGTTTGTAGGAGGTTCTGTGATGTGTGTTTTCCAGTGCTTTGGAGGGGATATTGTGTTTTTGGTTTAGATTTGCTGCGGATTTGTATTTTTCTGAAAGAGAAGTCCTGTTTGCCTCTCTCAGCCTCCCTCAATCCTGGATGTCAGAGATGGGCAGCCTTGAGCTGTCCTGGCCTCTCTCTATGTGGCCCTCAGAGCCCTCACATGACTCACCAGCCCTGTCTCACATCCTCCTTGAGCATTTATGGATGACTGGAACAAATGTGGGCTTTCAGTCCTGGTGACTTTGGCTTGTTTAAGGGTGCAAGAGGTGGACTAAAAAAGGTTCCCTACCCTTGTCGTACGTTAGTGAATGGACTCCATAATCCTCTACAGACTTTTATATGCCCGTTACCTTTTTTTCCATCTGCAAGGATGCTGTTCTCTTCTTCTTTACAGACATTTGGTTGTATCTCTTCCTCTCTATTTACTCCCTAACCCTTCACAAATAAGTCGCCCCTTCTTTCCTCCAAGGCTGGTTTCCTTTTCTTCCCTTGCCAAAGAGAGAGGTATCTTCGTATTACCGTATTTTTCGCTCTATAGGATGCACCAGACCATAGGACGCACCTTGTTTTAGAGGGGGAGAACAAGAAAAAAAATTCTCCCCCTCTCTGCTCAGCGCCCCTTCAGCAAAGCGGCAGGAGAAACGGAGCCCCTACCATTTCTCCTCCTGCTTGGCTGAAGGGGCGCTGCGCAGCTCTCCCTCTCTGCTGAAGCCAGGAGAGTCTTGCTCTCTCGGCTTCAGTGAAAGGAACCTGAAGCCTCCGGAGTGCAGCGGGAACTCGTGCTGCTCTCCGAAGGCTTCAGCAAAAGCAACATGAAGCCTCCGGAGCACGGAGGGAGCTCTCCCTCTGCGCTTCAGAGGCTTCGCGTTGCTATCGCTGAAGCCAAGGAGCCTGCCTTCGCTCCATAGGACGCACACACATTTCCCCTTAAATTCTGGAGGGGAAAAAGTGCATCCTATAGAGTGAAAAATACGGTAATTCTTTGCAGCACGCTTAGGTGGTGGTTTGTTGTGCTGCGAAGCTTTAAAGTGATTTGAAATGATCCAGTCCATCTTGGTGTTGGAAACTGCCTTATACCGAGTCAGAGCCTTGGTCTATTTAGTTCAGTGATGTCTGCACTGATTGGCAGGAGCTCTTCAGGGTCTCATGCAGGCACTCTTTCCTAGTCCTACCTGGAGATGCCAGGAATTGAACCTTCTGCGTGTCAATGTGACCATTTGGCCACAAATGGTCAAAGTGTGAGAGTGCCTTTCAGACTTGGGCTTCTAAAACAGACCTCTAACTTGCCAACAGTTTGTTAATTAGATATATATTCCACCTTCCTTCCAAGGATCTCAAGGGCACATACCTGATTCTTCTCCCCGACCCCACCCCAGTTTTCCCAATTCTGTGATAGTTTAGGCCAAGAAATAGTTGACTGGCCCAAAGTCAACTATTTCCAATCCAATCATTTATTGTGTTTGACTAAAAGCCATTACAAATTCGATTACATATCCAGCAAGTCAATTAAAGCCTGCTAAAAGAAATCCAGAGATATACATCCACTTACAATAAGTCAAATTAATGAATTGCCTGCACAGTCAATGGCATTGTCTTTTATATAGCTAGTGCAAATACTTTTAGCGGCTTTAGCAAATAGGGCTGTTTTGTTTGTGACAAGCGGATCGCAATCAGATAATATATTTTCACATCAGAGTTCTGACCCTGTAGCGGTGCCAACATCTGTTCTAAAAATCTCTTTCTGGGGTTTTGATAGAGCTGACAATGGAGTATATAATGGGGGAGATCTTCTACCTCACCTACCCCACAAATACAAAGTCTTAAATGTCTTGGAACTTTTCCGTATCTTCCACTTAAGACTGATGTAGGCATTGTTTGAAAACAGGGAGCTGTAAATGCAGTTCTCAGGGAGGCAAAGGTAAGTGACTGCAAGAATTGAGCTTTGGTGTGGTTAAAGGTAAAGGGACCCCTGACCATTAAGTCCAGTCGTAACCGACTCTGGGGTTGCGGCGCTCATCTCGCTTTACTGGCGAGGGAGCCGGAGTACAGCTTCCGGGTCATGTGGCCAGCATGACTAAGCCGCTTCTGGCGAACCAGAGCAACGCACGGAAACGCCATTTACCTTCCTGCCAGACTGGGACCTATTTATCTACTTGTACTGGTGTGCCCTCGAACTGCTAGGTTGGCAGAAGCAGGGACCGAGCAACGGGAGCTCACCCCGTCGCGGGGATTCGAACCGCCGACCTTCTGATCAGCAAGTCCTAGGCTCTGTGGTTTAACCCACAGCGCCACCCGCCTCCCTTGGTGTGGTTAGATTTCAGCAAATAGTACCAATGGGAGAATTTTGAGATATGGATCAGAGATAAATATTGCTCGTTATCCTGTTTATAAATCCAAATCCAATCCTGAGGAGGCTTTTAATTAAAGTCAACTAGTTTCATGGCTGAGTGGCAATTTGAACCTTAGCCTTCCCCATCTTAGTCCACCCATCTGGACTATAGTGTGTGAAAACAAGATGAACTGGCTTGCAACTCTTTGCATGTTGGTATAGTGGCATTCCTTCCCCTTCTGGTTGAGAATGTACTGCAAATAAATGACTAACATAGGCATGTGTGGGCAGAGATGCCTGTAAAATGGTTTCAAATGACTTTGGTGATAAGTTTTTTTTTTCTGGGCTCAATTAGCAGGCTGCTCAGACTTGTCTAAGCTCCTTTTGTTCCCTTAAACCTTTGTGTTGCACTGTTTTCTGGTGGGATTTGATCACATATAATTGAAGGGGAAGGCATCCGTCCGGTTGTGCCGATGCAAGTGTACCATGGCATTTCTTCTTTCTCCCAGCGGTCCTCCCTCCTTTGGTCACTGCTGTGGATACACAACCTGACTGATCCAGGCACGGCGGTCATCTGCAAGGGATTTCCACATGGGGGGGCGGGATTGATGTTGCCAGCCTTTGTGTCATGTTTGCAGACATCTTCATAATGCTGAGTTTGTCTGCCAGTGGACCTGGTGCCGGAAACCAGATCCCCATACAGCATGTCCTTGGGGATCCTGTCATCTTCCATTCTGTGGGCATGATCAAGCCAGCGTAGACATCATTGAGGCAGAAGTGTAAATATGCTGGGAATCTGAGCTTGGAGAGCACATATTGGACTCACACTGTCCATGGAGGCGCAGATCAATTCTGTGTCCAGGGCAGCTGTTTATCAGCTCCATCTGGTATGCAGGCTGAGACCCTACCTGCCCGCGGACTGTCTCGCCAGAGTGGTGCATGCTCTGGTTGGACTACTGCAATGCGCTCTACGTGGGGCTACCTTTGAAGGTGACCCGGAAACTACAACTAATCCAGAATGCGGCAGCTAGACTGGTGACGGCCGCCGAGACCACATAACACCGGTCTTGAAAGACCTACATTGGCTCCCAGTATGTTTCCGAGCACAATTCAAAGTGCTGGTGCTGACCTTTAAAGCCCTAAATGGCCTCGGTCCAGGATACCTGAAGGAACGTCTCCACCTCCATCATTCTGCCTGGACATTGAGGTCCAGCGCTGAGGGCCTTCTGGCGGTTCCCTCATTGCGAGAAGCAAAGCTACAGGGAAATAGGCAGAGAATCATAGAATCATAGAATCATAGAGTTGGAAGAGACCACAAGGGCCATCGAGTCCAACCCCCTGCCAAGCAGGAAACACCATCAGAGCACTCCTGACATATGGTTGTCAAGCCTCTGCTTAAAGACCTCCAAAGAAGGAGACTCCACCACACTCCTTGGCAGCAAATTCCACTGTCAAACAGCTCTTACTGTCAGGAAGTTCTTCCTAATGTTTAGGTGGAATCTTTTTTCTTGTAGTTTGGAACCATTGCTCTGTGTCCGCTTCTCTGGAGCAGCAGAAAACAACCTTTCTCCCTCCTCTATGTGACATCCTTTTATATATTTGAACATGGCTATCATATCACCCCTTAACCTCCTCTTCTCCAGGCTAAACATGCCCAGCTCCCTTAGCCGTTCTTCATAAGGCATCGTTTCCAGGCCTTTGACCATTTTGGTTGCCCTCCTCTGGACACGTTCCAGTTTGTCAGTGTCCTTCTTGAACTGTGGTGCCCAGAACTGGACACAGTACTCCAGGTGAGATCTGACCAGAGCAGAATACAGTGGCACTATTACTTCCCTTGATCTAGATGCAATACTCCTATTGATGCAGCCCAGAATTGCATTGGCTTTTTTAGCTGCCGCGTCACACTGTTGGCTCATGTCAAGTTTGTGGTCAACCAAGACTCCTAGATCCTTTTCACATGTACTGCTCTCAAGCCAGGTGTCACCCATCTTGTATTTGTGCCTCTCATTTTTTTTGCCCAAGTGCAATACTTTACATTTCTCCCTATTAAAATTCATCTTGTTTGTTTTGGCCCAGTTCTCTAATCTGTGAAGGTCGTTTTGAAGTGTGATCCTGTCATCTGGGGTGTTAGCCACCCCTCCCAGTTTGGTGTCATCTGCAAATTTGATCAGGATGCCCTTGAGTCCATCATCCAAGTCGTTGATAAATATGTTGAATAAGACCGGGCCCAAGACAGAACCCTGTGGCACCCCACTAGTCACTCTTCTCCAGGATGAAGAGGAACCATTGATGAGCACCCTTTGGGTTCGGTCAGTCAGCCAGTTACAAATCCACTGAGTGGTAGCATAGTCAAGACCGCATTTCACCAGCTTCTTTACAAGAATATCATGGGGCACCTTGTCAAATGCCTTGCTGAAATCAAGGTAGGCTACATCCACTGCGTTCCCTTCATCTACCAGGCTTGTAATTCTGTCAAAAAACGAGATCAGGTTAGTCTGACACGACTTATTTTTCAGAAATCCATGCTGACTATTGGTGATCACAGTATTCCTTTCTAGGTGCTCACAAACTGTTTGCTTAATGATCTGCTCCAGAATCTTCCCTGGTATTGATGTCAGACTGACTGGGCGGTAATTATTTGGGTCCTCTCTTTTCCCCTTTTTGAAAATAGGGACAACATTTGCCCTCCTCCAGTCTGCTGGGACTTCGCCTGTTCTCCAGGAATTCTCAAAGATGACTGCCAGTGGTTCTGAGATCACATCTGCCAGTTCTTTTAATACTCTTGGATGCAGTTCATCTGGCCCTGGAGACTTGAATACATCTAAACTAGCCAAGTATTCTTGTACTATCTCCTTAGTTATTCTGGGCTGTGTTTCCTCTGCTGAATCATTTGCTCCAAATTCTTCAGGTCGGGCATTGTTTTCTTTATCGGAGAAGACTGAGGCAAAGAAGGCATTGAGGAGTTCAGCCCTTTCTGTGTCCCCTGTTTGCATTTCACCATCTTCTCCTCTGAGTGACCCCACTGTTTCTTTGTTCTTCCTTTTGCTACGAACATACCCATAAAAGCCTTTTTTGTTGCTTTTAACCTCTCTAGCAAGCCTGAGTTCATTCTGTGCTTTAGCTTTTCTGACTTTGTGTCTACACATGTTGGCTATTTGTTTGAATTCCTCTTTGGTGGTTTCCCCCCTTTTCCATTTTTTGTACACATCCTTTTTTAATCTTAACTCAGTTAAAAGTTCTTTAGATAGCCACCCTGGCTTCTTTAGGCACCTTCCATGTTTCCGTCTCATTGGTATTGCCTGAAGTTGTGCTTTTACTATCTCCCTCTTAACAAACTCCCAGCCATCATGAACTCCCTTTCCTTTTAGTATTACTGTCCATGGGATCTCACCCAGCACTTCCCTAAGTTTTATGAAGTCGGCTTTCTTAAAGTCAAGAAATTGAGTCCTAGTATGCTTGGCTGCTCCTTTCCGCTGTATAGTAAACTTCAGAAGAGCATGATCACTCGCGCCTAATGATCCTTCCACTTCTACCCCACTAACCAGGTCATCAACATTGGTTAGGACCAGATCTAAAATGGCTGTTCCTCTTGTTGCTTCTCCCACTTTCTGGACAATGAAGTTGTCTGCAAGGCCAGTGAGGAATCTGTTTGACCTTATGCTCTTGGCTGAGTTTGACATCCAGCAAATATCCGGGTAATTGAAGTCCCCCATTACTACTATCTCCCTTCCTTTTGCATGCTTGGCCATCTGTTCCAGGAAGGCATCATCTATGTCCTCCGTTTGGTTTGGGGATCTATAGTAAACTCCCACAATGAGGTCCCTGTTAATCATCTCTCCCTTAATTTTGACCCAAATGCTCTCACTTTGGCTTTGAGGTTCTAAATCTTGGATCTCTTCACAGGTATACACATCCCTGACATATAACACCACTCCTCCTCCTTTCTTGTCTGGTCTGTTTCTCTGAAATAGATTGTAACCCTCCATTATTACATTCCAGTCGTGGGACTTATCCCACCAGGTTTCAGTGATGCCTATTATGTCATATTTAGTTTGCTGTACCAAGAGCTCAAGCTCATCTTGTTTATTACCCATGCTTTGCGCATTAGTGTACAGACATTGAAGTCCATTAATCATTCCCCCGTGTCTCTTATTTAAGGATTTTTTCCTCCCACCACTAGGTCTGTGTGCTGTTTGCTTCATTTGGTCTATGACATTTGGATGATCATGTTCATCAATTGATAGACTCCAACCTTCAGGAGCACTGTCTTCCTCCCCCACATTAGTCAGTTTAAAGCCCTCCTGATGAGGTTTCTGAGATTTTTGGCAAAAACATTCCTCCCAACCGTTGTGAGGTGCAGCCCATCACTTGCCAGAAGTCCATCTTCAAGAAACTGCAGTCCGTGATCTAAGAATCCAAACCGTTCCTGTTTACACCATTTGCGAAGCCAGCTGTTCACTTCCACTATTTTTCTCTCTCTCCCTGGGCCATGTCGTTCAACTGGGAGGACAGATGAGATGACAATTTGTGCATTTAATTGCTTCAATTTCCTGCCCAGAGCCTCATAGTCTCTTTTGATCTTCTGGAGGCTATTGCTTGCAGTGTCATTGGTTCCCACATGAACCAAGAGGAAGGGGTATTTGTCAGTGGGTTTTATGATTCCTTGTAGTCATTCAGTTACATCTTGGATCTTAGCCCCGGGGAGACAGCACACTTCCCGAGACATCTTGTCAGGCCCACAGATCACTGCTTCTGTTCCCCTCAGTAGGGAATCCCCTATCACCACTACACGCCTCCTCTTAGGTTTGGTCGGGGTTCTTCCGTGATCTGTCCGTTCCAAGGTCGCCTGCACATTCCCTGAGGACTGACTTTGCTGCTCGTCTTCATATACCTGATCGACTGTAACGAGGGAGAGATCCTCAAATGGAGTCTGCTCTTCGTCTTCCATTCTAGGGGAGAGGACCTCAAAGCGATTGTGTATTTCTAAACAATCAGAGCGAACCCTGGGCCTCCTACTTCTTTGAGTCACGTTTCTCCATATATCTGGCTCCTGTGTTGGTGAACTAGCCTCCTTCTCAGGGGAGTCCCCTGTCTCCTCCTTGGTGGAGACGGTGTGCTCTGTTGCTTCCAAGAAGAGCTCCAGCTCTCTAATTCTTTGGAGCGTAGCCACACGTTCCTCCAGTTGCTGGACTTTGTCTTTTAAGAGGGCAATCAACATGCAATTGCTGCAGGTAAAGCTGCCTGCAACCTTTGGCAAGATGGCAAACATTGTGCAGGAACCGCAGGCGACTGCAGCTGTTCCCTCACTCTCCATCTTGAGAACGTGTCGTTGGGGCTGGCTACAGTGGTCCTCCATCATAAGAAGCGTGCAGACAGGACAAGTAACTCCCCCCCCAAAGGGCCTTCTCGGTAGTGGCGCCCGCCTGTGGAACACCCTCCCATCAGATGTCAAAGAGATAAACAACTACCTAACATTCAGAAGTCATCTTAAGGCAGCCCTGTTCAGGGAAGTTTTTAATGTATGACATATTAGTGTATTTTTGGTATTTGTGGAAGCTGCCCAGAGTGGCTGGGGAAACCCAGCCAGATGGGCGGGGTACAAATAAAATTATTATTATTATTATTATTATTATTATTATTATATTGGTTTGAGACTTTGAGGTTTGCCAAGTGATGCTCAAAATCTTCCTGATGCAGTGCATATGGAAGGTGTTGAAGTATAACTCCTGGCTGGTATAAGTTGCCCACAACTCACTTCCATAAACCAGCATGTTCAACACTCAAGCCTGGTAGATCTTCATCTTGGTATTCGATGTTATTTTCCCATACCCTTCTGGAGGGGCGAGCCATTGCCGTAGCTGCCTTGCCAATATGCTTGACCAGCTCAGCTTTGATTGAGCTGGTTATGGTGCAGCCCAGGTCAACAGAATCATCTACCACCTCAAGCGTGTGGTCATCAGTGCTGATGCGTGGAGACTGAGATAGAGGACTCAGCTACACTGAGTCAATTACAGACATACCTTGGAAGTCGAACGTTCGACTTCCAAAATGTTCGGGAACCAAGGCATGGCTTCTGATTGGCTGCAGGAAGCTCCTGCAGCTAATCGGAAGCTGCGGAAGTCACGTCGGACGTTCGGGTTCCAAAGAGCGTTTGGAAACTGGAACAATCACTTCTGGTTTTCTGGTTTTTGATCGTTCAGGAGCCACTAGAGAGAGGTCTGCTTGAATTGTTTGCTGCAGCGCTTTTTATTACACAGCAACCAAGTGTTTTGCTTATGTGAAGGATACGTTTGTCCACTTATTCCCCACTCAGAAGCTTAAAACTAATGAGTAGCCACTTTTTTGGGCGCTGGGCAGGGGGGAATTTGACATTTAATTTAATTACATTCAGGGCTTGCCCACACTTCTGCTTGTCTTGCGCATAGAAAGCTCGGGTCCCATGCTTTCTAGTAGACAGGTCTGAGTGGTTTTTCCTTTGTCCTACCACTTTCCCCAAGCAAAACTGATTGATGATTGTTCCCATTCAGCAATAAACAGCAGGTTTTCCCAAGAGAAGACAAGCCCTAAGAAATTGTGATTGAGTTTTAAGCTTGATGGTTACTCACGCAAGGCACAATACTTAGTTTCAGACAAATGCTCCTAACAGAAAACTTTAAACTTTAAAACCTCAGCACTCTTACTAAAACTAGACTTGGGATACACGCTCCCTCCCTAGAATGACTATTACTGTTACTATACCAGCAGCACTTCTCCAGCCTCTAGGATTTTTATTTTCCCCTCAGGAAATCAAACCAGGATGCCCTCCCTAGCTAACCCCTATAATCCCTAACAGCACAGGTCTCTTTCTCCCCAGGTCCCTATTTGACTGGCTGACAATCCCCATCTAACAGTGGGGCTACCTTTGAAGGTGACTCGGAAACTGCAATTCATCCAGAATGCAGCAGCTAGACTGGTGGCTGGGAGTGGCCACCGAGACCATATAACACCGGTCCTGAAAGACCTACATTGGCTCCCAGTACGTTTCCGAGCACAATTCAAAGTGTTGGTGCTGACCTTTAAAGCCATAAATGGCCTCAGCCCAGTATACCTGAAGGAGCGTCTCCACCCCCATCATTCTGCCCGGACGCTGAGGTCCAGCGCTGAGGGCCTTCTGGCGGTTCCCTCCCTGCGAGAAGTGAGGTTACAGGGAACCAGGCAGAGGGTCTTCTTGGTAGTGGCACCTGCCCTGTGGAATGCCCTCCCACCAGATGTCAAGGAAATAAACAACTATCTGACTTTTAGAAGACATCTGAAGGGAGCCCTGTTTAGGGGAGTTTTTAATGTTTGATCTTTTATCGTGTTATGAATGTACTGTTGGGAGCCGCCAAGAGTGGCTGGGGAAACCCAGCCAGATGGGTGGGGTATAAATAAATTATTATTATTATTATTATTATTATTATTATTTTATTATTATTATTTCAGGGCAGTTCACAAGATAAAAATGCAAGATACTTTTAGAATGCTACATGAAGTTTTCCTTTTGATCAATCTTGCATCGTTATAACACCCTTAACACTGCAAGGGTATTTACTTGTTTCCTTTCACAGGCTGGCTTTCAGGTTTTGTTTGTTTGTTAAGGCTTTCGTAATAGAAAAAAAGAAAACATTTCAGAGGTAAGATCAGGTCCTTCCTGATCAACTGCGAGTTCTGTTTGCTCAAAGCAGCCTTTCCCAATCTGGTGCTCTCTTGATATTGTTAGATTCCAACTCGCAAGGGGCATTTCTGATTCCCTCACCTTCTCTATCCACCTATTCTCCAACTCAGGGTCCCCACACCCTCCATTAACTGGCTTGTCTTGGAAAGGAGGATGCAAAAAGTCTAATGCAGCTGCAGAAACTTCCCTGCAGTTATCTGGGCCCCTGGAGAATGCCTGGCGGGCTGGGGTTGGGGCTCCGCAAAGCGATCTAGGTGAGACAGGTACAGGAGCCCTGAGAGAACAAAGCGTTGGCAACACAAGTAGACAGAAGGGAGTCAACCCATATTCAACTTCTGCATATCCAGCTGGCCCTGCCTACCCCAACTTCCCCTGAACCTTCTACAGGGTCTTCTCCCTTCTTCCACCCTCCTCCCACTAGTAACTGCCTCTTTCCCCTCAGCCACCATGTGCATTTGTGACATCACAGGAAGTTTGTAGACAGCGGCAACTGCTAGGAATGCATCTGCACACCCTCCCATCCCGGTACTGGAAAGGGGAATGTCATGAACGTTACTTAGATGTAACCCTCATTCAACAGCATCATCCAGGCATCTCCACTGACCAGCCTGCCAACTTCCCCAATGAATATCCAGTGGTTCATTCACTCAGAGGGCAGCCAACACCACTCTCTGAACATGTAATTCCCAGGAATGCCATATCTGGTGGGTGACCTGCGTCTACTCTCCAGCATCAATTCACAAATATCCACACAGCTTTTGTCAACAGCCTTCTGAAGGTGAATTTCAATCAGCTTACATGCACAAACTTCAGCCCTGCAACATCCTGGGCTTCCACATGCTAATCACATCAGCTTCCTCCCCCCCCCCCATTTCTCCCCTGTTTTATAACACAAATAATGAACACAAGCAAAAAAACAAACAATACAAACAAATTCTTGTCATATCCTTATTTTTCTAAACATTGTTAAGTGGGCTTCCCCCAGTCCCATGTATCTGATTTTCATTTTACTTCATCTTTAGCAGTTTACATATATCATAGTTTCTAACGATCTTTTTTTTAATCACACTTAAAATAACTTCACATTTTATCACTTACAAAGAATACTATTTTAAAATACACTATCTTCTACTTCTAACCCTACAGCCTATATCCACTTCCAAAGCTATTCAAAGATTTAAATATGAATCACATCAGCTTCTGTCCACCAACAATTGCCAGCAGCGGCGGAGCGTATGCCTGCGTGGCCCAGGGCGGGTGCGCTCTCGAGGGGGGCGTGGCGCAGAGAGTGGCCTTCCAGGCACGGGATAGCCGCTAGGATGCCTGGAGTGGCGCACGCGCCCTGCAGCCGGGGGCAGAGCGAGCCACTCACGGGGGCAAAGCGAGCCATCCATGGTGGACATTTGGTGCGCCACCTGCCTGCGACTTCCAAGCCTCCCCCAAGCTGTCAAAATGAAGAGGGAAGGGGGAATTCCACAGTTCAGGGTAGGCTTGGGAGTCGCTGGTGGACGGCACACCGAATGTCACCCCCCTCAGTGAGGGCACCCGGGACGGACTGCCCCTACACCCCTGACCACCAGCTTCTGCCAGGTCCATCGCCAGCTTCCAGCCACGGATATCAGCTGCTTTCACGCCGCGATCCTGCCCAGCAGGTCCACTTGCCTTCTCGTTGCTTCACAGAATCCCATTGATGGATGATTACCTCCTTCCATCTGCCACTTCACCTCCCTGTGGAAGGAGGCACCAAGTGTTGAATAACACGGCTGTTGTCCACTGTGTCCTCCTCAAGCTTTCGCCTTGGCATTCCCCTTGGGCTGCTTTTGTACAGTGGTGCCCCGCAAGACGAACGCCTCGCAAGACGGAAAACCCGCTAGACGAAAGGGTTTTCCGTTTTGGAGGCGCTTCACAAAATGAATTTCCCTATGGGCTTGCTTTGCAAGATGAAATGTCTTGCGAGTTCCTGCGGGTTTCCCCCCCTTTCCCCCCCCCCTTTTCCTAAGCCGCTAAGCCGCTTATCAGCTGATCCGCTGATAAGCCGCTTAACAGCTGATCGCTAAAAGCCGCTAAACCGCTAATAGCGCTAATCCGCTAAGCTGTCAATGGGCTTGCTTCGCAAGACGAAAAAACCGCTATACGAAGAGCCTCACGGAACGGATTAATTTCGTCTTGCGAGGCACCACTGTATATCCACTGAGCTGCCATGTGCTTTTGTGACATCACAGGACATCCACAGTCAATAGCAGCAGCTGGAGAGGCCTCATCATCATCATCATCATCATCATCACCTCAGGCCTCACAGTGGTGGGTGTGGCTCAGCGGCCATTTGCCCCTTTGCTTATGGTGTACAGCTCACTCCTTATTTGTAATGACACCAGAGAAAGGCATGCCATAAATCTATAGGGGTGTGTGTGTCATTTTTTATCCTGATGGCTGCATTCCCTTGGGTCAATTTTTCCATGTATGGGAGCCAACTCCTAGGGGCCGAGGTCTCTTCACCCCCTCCCAAATATTGATTAGTTTCAGTTGCATCAGGTGTGCTTGAGAGAACACCTGTTTGGGTTGAATAATACTGTAGATTAGAGAAGCCAGTATAAGTTACAATTTCAGCTGAATTTGGGGGAACCACTTGAAGCATCTGCTGTGTTGAGCTATTTTAGTTGCTTTTGTTTGATTTGTTCATTGCAAACAGCTGAAAGCCTGTAAATTTTGATAATAAACCTGATTTGCAATAGAGGTTGAATAATTTTGATCTGAATGTATGACTTAGTGTGATTTGTACTTTTATCTATGGATATAAGTAATAATTCTGTGAACTGCCCTGAGACCCCCGAGTATAGGGCGGTATATAAATTCAATTTTCACCATATTTTTCGCTCCATGAGATGCACCTGACCATAACACGCACCAAGTTTTTAGAGGAGGAAAACAAGAAAAAAAAATATTCTGAACGATACATTGGATGTATGATTTTTGTGGTTCATGCTGTGGCCACAGACATGTTATTTGACAGTGAGTTTGGGGTAAAGGTAAAGGGACCCCTGACCATTAGGTCCAGTCGTGGCCGACTCGGGGGTTGTGGCGCTCATCTCACTTTATTGGCCGAGGGAGCCGGCGTACAGTTTCCAGGTCATGTGTCCAGTATGAGTAAGCTTCTTCTGGCGAACCAGAGCAGCGCACGGAAACGCTGTTTACCTTCCCGCCAGAGTGGTACCTATTTATCTACTTGCACTTTGACGTGCTTTCAAACTGCTAGGTTGGCAGGAGCAGGGACCCAATGCAAAAATCCTGAGAATCCATGTGGATCTGTGCTTTGTAACCACGTTTTTTGTCATTGTGGCCCCACGCAACAGTGGATGTGTGATTTTTTGGGGTGCAGACTGTAGCCATGGACATGCTATGTGATCTGATGGTGAATTTGGGGTGACCCAATGCAAAAATCCTGAGGATACATGTGGACCCGTGCTTTGCAACCACATTACAAGGAAGAAAAAAGTGTGTCTTATGGAGCGAAAAATATGGTAGTAATAATAATAATAATAATAATAATAATAATAATAATAATGCTGCTGCAGAATGAATACCCATGGGTATGGTGATGGATTGTTCTCCCTTCAGTGCTGTCCCTCCATAGACATTCAAAAGAATTTGTAAACCCTCAACTATATCCAGGAATTGCGGGGGTTGGGGCACTTTCCACTGTCGAAGTCTCCATGTGTGCTGGCAACATGCCCTCCACTCCTGACCTTTCAAGTGGTGAGCATAGAGATCTGCAAAGAGAGTCTTAACAGCATTCAGGCAAGCATGGATAGAATCTCCCTGCTGACCCAAGAACTCAATTCATGCAAAGTGGGGTCTCCTGGATCATTGATGACAGGCCCAGCACGTGCACCCCACTTTGTTTGGAGCTCCCCATGTTCTTCTTCTGGACAGGGAGCTGCAGTTAGATGCCTTATCTTTAAACACGTATCCCAGTACAGAGATGTGTTTCGGGACCTAGTTCCATCAAGACACAAAAATTCCTCCCATGTGCATATCTCCTTTACTGAATTGGGACAAATGAATGCATTTCTTGCTAAAAAACAACAGCAGTGAAAACGGCTGCAAAACATTTATGCTGCGGCATGTCTAGAGAGTTGTCAACAGTGCCTGTGAACGTGTCGCCTGTGGAAATATCTGTTTTCCAAAATAGGAATGGCTCAGCCTCTCTTACATGATAGATTTAATTAGTCCTGGTCTGTATGAACTCTGTGAAACAGGGTGTATCTACATTAAAAAATAAAAAAACCAAAACCATTGCCTTTGCGATGATTAAATCTGACCTCTTCCCAACAGGGTGTCTATAAAATTAGGGATGTGAAACAATGGGGGTTTGAGCCTCCTGCTGCGCAGGCCCACGCACTGGGGCAGCATCTTCTGCTAAAACAATTTAAAGATTTTGACCCCCTGCTGGTTTGCAAGCTAGCAGAGCATTGATGCTGCGTAAACATTTGCCATCTGGGAGCTCTAGAGGAGCAGCTGTTGAGGCTGGTGGTAGGTGGATTGCAGAAGGATTCATCTATGTAAAGGTCCTCCGTTGGAAAAATGGGCCCACGATTGCTCCTAACTGTGGTGAACAACTGTTTAACAGAAGAAGATGTTATTTCAGCAGCAGCGAGTTTTCAAGTTCCCCCAGAACTCTGCATCAGGCGAAAGGTTACACAAACTAGGAAGTGGATGGGGGATGAGGACAAAATCGAAAATTTTAAAAAGTACAAAAATGTAGACTGGATGTTTCACCATTCGGTCAGGTTTTAGTCTCAGCTACAGGATGGATATTGCTACATTCACGCTATATATTTAAAGCACTACAAAGGAACCTTAAAAAGTCATGATTTCCCCCAGAGAATTCTGGGTTATTATATTTACTGGTGTCTGAAGTTTATACCCTGCTTTTTGATGGTTGATCATTCCAATTCTTGAGTTTCTCAGATAAGTACAGTGCTTACACTTTGTTCCCAGTTACATATAGACCACATTCACACTATGATACCACTTTAAACAGTCATGGCTCCCCCCCAAAAGAATTCTGGGAACAGTGATTAGTTAAAGAAGGCACCTATATACTTCCAGAGCTACAGTTCCAAGAGTGTTTAATAATGAACTTCTCTTCCCATGGAACTCTGGGAATTGTAGTTCTGTTAGGGGAATTGGGTTCTTCTAAAAGCTCTCAGCAGGGACGTGGGTGGCGCTGTAGGTTAAACCACAGAGCCTAGGACTTGCCGATCAGAAGGTCAGCAGTTCGAATCCCCGCAACGGGGTGAGCTTCCGTTGCTCGGTCCCAGCTCCTGCCAACCTAGCAGTTCAAAAGCACATAAAAGTGCAAGTAGATAAATAGGTACCGTTCCAGCGGGAAGGTAAACGGTGTTTCCGTGCGCTGCTCTGGTTTGCCAGAAGCAGCTTAGTCATGCTGGCCACATGACCCGGAAGCTGTATGCCAGCTCCCTCGGCCGATAAAGCGAGATGAGCGCCGCAACCCCAGAGTCGGTTACAACTGGACCTAATGGTCAGGGGTCCCTTTACCTTTACTAACAACTCTCAGCACCTTTAACAAACTACAGCTTCCAGGATTCTTTAAACGTTATTCTTTTGGGGAAGCAATGTGCATTGCTTGTGCTTCAAATATATCGTGTTCATGGTGGTGCTTGTTGATGGCAAACACCAATTTTTGTGCCAATGAATTCTGTAAATTAATGATGTGCTGTGTGGAGGAGTTTATTTCTTGTCCTATATCTCCTGTCAGCTCCATTAGATGACCCTCAGCTTCTGGTTACTCTTGAGAGGAGCAAAAGTGCTCTTTCTTTCTCTGCACCAGCGTCATTTATAAACCTCTGTCATACTGCAAATTAAAGAGATTCGAAGACTGTTTACAAATCAGATTTCTCTGTGGTTGCTTGGAAGCTATTCAGAACATGCTCAGTTATCCCAAGCAAATGTATGGTGTCGGTTTAAGTTAAGTTGGCAAAATAGAAGTGAATTCTGAAAGGGGAGATGAGAATGCACAAAAGGAACAGTCGGAAGAATGAAAGGTGAGCTTGCCTCAGGAAGCATATGATTCCTGCTGAGCTTTCTTTTAAAACCCTCAGAACAAAGACTCTGGATTGATCAAAGGCTGCACAAAAGAAGAAGCTAAGAAAAAGTGTCGCACTTGGAATGCTATGCACAATTCTGGTTGAAAGGACATTGAAGAGCTGGAAAGCTACAAATCCGCTCCACTTCCCCAGTGGGAGGGAATTGCGGTGGACCGCGTGGCCACCCACTCCCCACCGGGGGGGCGGGGGACTTTGTCCCCCATTGCCTGGGGGATCCCGGCCACGTCAGAGCCCGGCCAGCCAATCCGCTGGCCAGGGGGTGTGGCCGGGGCCGTTTAAACGGAGGAGCGAGCCAGAGGACTTTCTTTTTGGCTCGCTTCCTCAATCACCCGCCCTTCCTCCCTATTTTGCAGGTTAGGCAGTGGCCTTGCTATGGACTTCGGTTGGTCGCCTTGGTTGTCCGAGGGGCCTGGTAGGAATTTTTCCACTTGGCAAATTGGCATTGGCCACTTGGTTTTCGCCTACCTCGTAGCAATCATCACAACTTTGTTAGGGTTGCGGTTAGGCATTGTTTGACCTTGTGGGGGGGGGGAGGTGTGGCCATCACCTGCCCCTCCATGCTTAAGGGCATTCTGTTAAAGGAATACGGGGGTGTTGATCTAGTCTGAAGCCCGGCTGGGGGCTAGGGCCTTGACACGCCCCTGATGGGTACACCAGGGGGAGCTCGAGTTGGTACGCATCAACAGGGCTCCCCCTACCGGTGGTTTACCCTTACCGGACTTCCTGCACATTTTAGAGTCATAGAATTGCAGAGCTGGAAGGGACCCTGAGAATCATCTCGTCCAACTTCTGGAATATGCAGCTGTCCTATATGGGGATCGAACCTGCAACCTTAGCGTTATCAGCACCAGGCTCTAACCAACTGAGCTATCCAGCAGGACCATTCAACACTTAAATTTCACCCGTGGCTTAAATAGCTTCTCCCTTTCATCTTGCTGCAACTGATTTTCCTTTCTGGCTAGTCATATTTTTAGATCGACAACTACCGTATTTTTTGCTCTATAAGACGCGCCAGAACCACAAGACGCACCTAGTTTTTCGAGGAGGAAAACAAGAAAGAAAATATTCTGAATCTCAGAAGCCAGAACAGCAAGAGGGATCGCTACTCAGTGAAAGCAGCAATCCCTCTGGCTTCTGCGATAGCTGCGCATCCTGCATTCGCTCCATAAGATGCACACACATTTCCCCTTACTTTTTAGGAGGGAAAAAGTGAGTCTTATAGAGCAAAAAATACGGTATGTCTTGGTTTGGTTAAAAAACTAATAGACATAGGCTGGGTTTACAGATGTCTGCTTCTATACCCTTTTTATTTATGGATCTGTCAAGCTGCAAGTTAAGGGTAGAGCTTGTTTTTTAAACTCCACTTCCAATTACCTGTCAAAGTTCCTTAATCAACATGAATTTTTGGGCCAGAGAATGCCCTATGGACTAACTGGGCCTTTCATGAATAATGCATCACAGTTGCAGAGATGTTAGGGAGCCAATGATCTTGCAAGTTCCCAAGTATTTTAAGAATCACCATCTTGCTTGCACCTGGCTCTTTCCAATGCTGGCCAGCATTCTTTGATTCCATAAACTTGTTAAGAATTAGATGTACGATCTGCCATACATTACATTACTGGATCCAAAAATCTATGTCTTTCAGCAGTTCTGGGTCCCTTAATAAGGTCCGCATTGGAGAGAGTCATTCTTTCTGTAAATCATCAATGCGCAGAGAGCATAGCAGGAAAATTGCAGGGAGGGAATTGAATGTGTATACTATTTATTTAAAATATTTCTTAGCCAGCCTTGATCAAAAAGATTCCTAAGTGGTGTACAAAGCTGTGAATAAAACTATTAACCCAACATAGAAATACAACATATAAGCATAGGCAAGAGTAAGAGGCAAAGTAAACATGTAAAATTAAAGAGCAGGGTAAGGCAAAGTATTGATTAAAATGTCATCTGAACTTCCTGGGTAAAGAAGAGGGTTTCAACCTGGCACTGAAAATACTGTAATATCAGCATGCCGTATTATGAGCGCAAGTCCCCAAAAGAGCATTTTTGGTGAATGGTTTCTTCTGCAATACTGCTTCTAACTCTGTTTGCCTCCAGACAGTCAGTATTTTGCAAGATGGATTCAAGGGCATACAGGAAATTTAGGCTTTTGCACAATTAAAGTGGATTAAAGCACTTTAAGGGACACGGGTGGCGCTGTGGGTTAAACCACAGAGCCTAGGACTTGCTGATCAGAAGGTCGGCGGTTCGAATCCCCCGACGGGGTGAGCTCCCATTGCCCGGACCCAGCTCCTGCCAACCTAGCAGTTCGAAAGCATGTCAAAGTGCAAGTAGATAAATAGGTACCACTCCGGCAGGAAGGTAAACGGCATTTCCGTGCGCTGCTCTGGTTCGCCAGAAGCGGCTTAGTCATGCTGGCCACATGACCCGGAAGCTGTACGCCAGCTCCCTCAGCCAGTAAAGCAAGATGAGCACCGCAACCCCAGAGTCGGTCACGATTGGACCTAATGGTCAGGGGTTTCTTTACCTTTAAAGCACTTTAGCGCAGCACATCCACATTCCGACTTAACATCAGGAAGAACTTTCTGATAGTAAAAGCTGATCGACAGTGGAACAGACTCCCTGGGAAGGGTGTGGACTGCCTTTCCTTGGAGGTTTTCAAGCAGAGGTTGGATGGCCATCTATCACGGATGCTTTAGCTGAGATTCCTGCAGTGCAGGGGGTTGGACTAGAATGATCATTGGAATCATATAATTCCATGATTCTAAGCAGGTTGTCTGGAGGAGCCCTTAATCTGTACACAAAACTGTATTCCGAAAGAAATGAATTTGCTGGCTCCACACACTAGTTCTATAACACAGGCTTGCGGGACAGTCGCCTCCATCTTTTCCCCATCTTTTTGTGCCTGCCAAACAGCCGTGTCACGCTTATGATAATATTTTATTTTCTTGTTAATTACGCTGTTTTAAATGTGCATTTTATATTTGACTTCACATAGCAATGGTGTTTTTTTGAAATGTTTAAGATTTTTTTTTGTTAACTTTGTTTGTGTTTGATATGTATTCTGTAGTTGACCTTTGCAATGTTTTATTTTGAAATCTTTAAGATAATATTTTAGCTTTCTGTTAATTATGTTGCTTTGACTATATACTCTATATTTGACTTCCTTCGGAAATGTTTGATTCTGGATTGTTTTATTGATGCTTTAATATGCTGTAAACCGCTTTGACATTTTTCTTAAAAATATAAAGCGGTATAGAAATGAACTAAATCATCATCATCATCATCATCATCATCTCCATTCAACCAAACTCCAAATGACTCTTCACCAAGCCAATGTCTTATTGTGTTGCATCACGTTGGACCATCATATAGATTCATATGGTTCCTTTAGTTAAATTAACAGTGGCAACTCTCTGTTCCTCTCTTTAAGTTCCCCTGTTCTCATATGTGTTTATCTGCTGTCATTTGGAACTGAAAGTGACCTACATGAGGTTCCTGTCCAGGCACTGAATTAGACCTGGGCCTGCTTAGATTCAGAAAGGTAGTTCTTGTGGGTTTCTACAGACTATGCCAGAGTGTAAATTTCTGGTTTCCTCCATCAATTCTGTTTGCTAGAAATGACTAACCAATGACTTCCTGAAATGTTAGGCATCTCTTCTCCCCACCCCCGTTTTGCGATTTGCCATTTCACATATCACTGAATAGCAAATCATCCAGGCAAGACAGTAGGGACTTGTCAAGGAAGTCTTGAAGATTTCAGAGTACAAAGTACTTTTTTGTTGTGTGAGAAGAATAAGCATCAGCAGTCGAGTTATTCCAAAAGATCCATGTGGCACAGCCTGGCAGAAACTGACTCCTTCCCTGGAAAGTGCAAAATGGTGTTATCGTCACAGAACCTTGCTTGATTCGCTTGTCGACAAAAATGGTCTTTGTCTGCCTGCGCTTTATCTGAAATTTTGCTGCATAACTGTCCCAGAAGCTAACTGCATTTAACACAAGAGAGAACCAGGCACCATACTGGTTTCAGGAGTGTGAGAAAGGCCCTTTTGACACATGGTCCTAAATGCATGGAAACCCCTTTTCTGAATGTGGCTTGCTCTCGGTCACATGGAATTGACGCTCTTCTCCTGATGGGGTGTGCAGATTTTGTTGTTTCGAATCATGCCATTGAATTATGGGAGTTGTGATCTGGCAACATCTAGATCAGCCTTTCTCAACCTTTGGTCCCCAGATGCAGCTGGACTCTAACTCCCATCATCCCAACTAGCAGGACCAGTGGTCAGGGATGATGGGAGTTGTAGTCCAGTAACACCCAGGGGGTGTCCCAAGGTTTAGAAAGTTTGCTCTAGATACTACCAGATCACAGCTTTCACAATCCTTTACTCTATAACAACAACAACAACAACAACAACAACAACAACAACAACAACAACAACAACAACAACTTATTTATACCCCGCCCATCTGGCTGAGTTTCCCCAGCCACTCTGGGCAGTTCCCAGTCAAATGTTAAAAACAGTACAGCACTAAATATTAAAAACATCCCTAAACAGGGCTGCCTTCAGATGTCTTTTAAAGATAGGACAGCTGCTTATTTCCTTCACATCTGAAGGGAGGGTGTTCCACAGGGTGGACGCCACTACCGAGAAGACCCTCTGTCTGGTTACCTTTAACGATCCTGGCTAGTGGTAATAGGAATTGGAGCCCCACAACATTTGGGGGGGCCCATAAGCTCTGATTTTTATCTAGGCCTGCAGTAAACTTGCTTACTGCTTGCAAGCAAAAGATGGGGTTAGTCTACTGAGGCCTCTGGACCATGTATCAGTGGTGCTGTGGGAAAATATCTCAACAACCGAAAGGCAGCAAGGTCACAGTGGCACAAAACAAATCACTTGCTACAACAGAAGGGAGAGCGCCTGGTGGATCACATAAGATTTATTGCCAGCTTTTTGCCTTGAAAGCAAGAGAGTAACAACACATCATTCTGCATCTGTCTCCTCCCCCCCCCCCCTTTATTATCTAATTCCCAGACAAATGCTGGGCATCTTTTTTCCTCCCTTGTGATGTTCTGCTAGAGTTCCTTGTGTGGTGGCGTCATTTTCTATTTTCCATTTTCAAGGTAGAGGAATTTCTAAACAAATATAACCCAGGCTCCTTGTTTGGTAGAATGCCACAATGGCAGGTCAATAAACACCCTCTTGCAAGCAGACTTAACAGGAGCAAGGCTCTTTTTATAGCTGGGCAGTGAAGTAGGGAAGCGTCGTAAAAGAGACAAGGCAAAGCAAACCAAAAAAAAGAGAAGTGTTGGAGGTTGCAAGCATTTGGTTATAATGGGCTGCAGGGCCAGGCCGAGATATTTT
The DNA here is from genome assembly GCF_951804945.1 of Podarcis cretensis. Classification (NCBI taxonomy): domain Eukaryota; kingdom Metazoa; phylum Chordata; class Lepidosauria; order Squamata; family Lacertidae; genus Podarcis; species Podarcis cretensis. The sequence continues at coordinate 17,085,338 of NC_137183.1, forward strand.
GGCACCTGAGGTGAACCACAAAATGGCTCTTTCCTCCTGTCAGGGAACAAGGGCTGAGCAAAGATCTGCATCAGGAACAAGGGTGGGAGGAGACCAGCAGTGGCTCCTATTTGCCAAGAGGCCACTGTGGAGGTGGCATGGGCACTGCCAAGGAGGCAACAGATCCAGCCTCCAAGCAGTTGATGATGCCACATGCGGCAGCAGGAACAGGCGGCGCATTCCTTGGAACATGGGTAGGCAAACTAAGGCCCGGGGGCAGGATCCGGCCCAATTGCCTTCTAAATCTGGCCCGCGGACGGTCTGGGAATTAGCGTGATTTTACATGAGTAGAATGTGTGCTTTTATTTAAAATGCATCTCTGGGTTATTTGTGGGGCATGGGAATTCGTTCATCCCCCCCAAAAAATAGTCTGGCCCCCCACAAGGTCTGAGGGACAGTGGACTGGCCCCCTTCTGAAAAAGTTTGCTGATTCCTGCTTGGAGGCTTGAACTGCTGCCCCATGGATCCTGCCGTCTGAGGCGCATAATAAATAATAATTATTATTATTATTATTATTATTATTATTATTTTATTGTTTATACCTCGCCTACCTGGCTGGGTTACCCCAACTACTCCGGGCAGCTTCCAGCAAAATATACGTATATAAAAATGTCAGACATTAAAAACTTCCCTGAATAGGGCTGCCGTCAGGTGTTTTCTAGAAGTTGTGTAATTCTTTATCTCCCTGACATGTGATGGGAGGGCGGTCCACAAGGAGGGTGCCACTGCAGAGAAGGCCCTCTGCCTGGTTCCCTGTAACTATGTCTCTCAGTGAGGGTGAAATATAGGCGGGTTCCCATGAGGCAAGACGCGGTGATAGCAGCAAGAACCTTTATTGAACCACATAACTGGGAAATGGGGGCAAAGCAACTGCTTATATGCATTCCTGAAAGCCAGGGCCACTCCTACTCCTAACGTGATTGGCTGTCTAAACTTCCAAGCTGCGAATCACAACTCAGAGTTCAAGGACCAATGGCAGAGGCCTAAATCCTGAAATGTTCTGTAACTGGATATCTTGTATTGAATCGTAACACAGGAGCTCAGAATCCTTAGTCTAGACTGAACCTCAGGCAAACACAGACCACTGAATACATAACAGAGGGAACTGCCAGAAGACCTTGGAAGTGGACCTCAGTGTCCGGGCTGAATGATGGAGGTGGAGACACTCCTTCAGGTATACTGGGCCAAGGCTGTTTAGGGCTTTAAAGGTGAATTGTGCTCAGAAACATATTGGGAGCCAGTGAAAATCCTTTAGGACTGGTGCTATGTTGTCTCAGTGGCCACTTCCACTCACCAGTCTAGCTGCTGCATTTTGGATTAATTGTAGTTTCCGAGTCACCTTCAAAGGTTGTCCCACAGAGAGAGCATTGCAGTAATCGAAGCAGGAGATAACCAGAGCATGCACCACTCTGGCAAGACAGTCCGTGGGCAGGTAGGGTCTCAGCCTGCATACCAGGTGGAGCTGGTAGACAGCTGCTCTGGACACAGAATTGACCTGCGCCTTCATGGACAGCTGGGAGTCCAAAATGACTCCCAAAATAAATACAGAAATGATAAAGAAGATGTTAAAATGATAAGAGAATAATGATGTTGGATATAAAAAATCTAATATGAAGATATAATAAAACAAGCAGGGGAAATTATTATGTAAAAAAACCAGAAGAGGAAGTTGAGGGAAGTTGGGGGAGGGGGAGGGGGGAAGTTGGGGGAATTGTATTATTTTTCTGTTATATGAAATGTTAATACTATGTTAAAAATGTGAAACTTAATAAAAAGTATTTAAAACACACACACAAAATGACTCCCAGGCTCTGCACCTGGTCCTTCAGGGGCACAGTTACCCTGTTCAGGATCTGGGTGTCCTCCACACCTACCTGCCTCCTATCCCCCCAAAACAGTACTTCTGTCTTGTCAGGATTCTTATTTTATATAAATTTTTATTAGTTTATTAGTTTTTTAACATACCATTTTCAACAATAATTAAACATACTTTTACCTCTTACTCAATTTTTTTTTTTACTTCCATCAGTCCTGTCTGAAAATTTTCCAATCTAATCTCTTAGTATGCATTTTTTATTTTCCCTATTACATTTCAAACTTATAACCAATATCTCTATCTTTTTCTACTTTGTAACACCGTATATTTCTCCTTAGAAAACTTCTTGTAGTCCTGCTAGCATAATTTGTTGATTACAGTTGCTCTTCAAATAATTCGTATACCTCTTCCAATCTTCTCTAAATCTCTGGTCCCACAGGTTTTGAATCTGTCATTTTGTAGCTGTCATTTTGTCCAATTCTGCATTGTCCATTAATTTCGCTGTCTTGTCAGGATTCAACCTCAAACTGTTAGCCACCATCCATCCTCCAACCGCCTCCAGACACACACACGACCTTCACCACCTTTGCTGGTTCCGATTTAAAGGAGAGGTAGAGAGGGACGCAGGTGGCGCTGTGGGTTAAAGCCTCAGCGCCTAGGACTTGCCGATCGAAAGGTCGGCGGTTCGAATCCCTGCGGCGGGGTGCGCTCCCGCTGCTCGGTCCCAGCGCCTGCCAACCTAGCAGTTCGAAAGCACCTCCGGGTGCAAGTAGATAAATAGGGACCGCTTACCAGCGGGAAGGTAAACGGCGTTTCCGTGTGCGGCTCTGGTTTGCCAGATGCAGCTTTGTCACGCTGGCCACGTGACCCGGAAGTGTCTCCGGACAGCGCTGGCCCCTGGCCTCTTGAGTGAGATGGGCGCACAACCCCAGAGTCTGTCAAGACTGGCCCGTACGGGCAGGGGTACCTTTACCTTTACCTTTAGAGCTGGGTATCATCCGCATACTGATGAACACCCAGCCCAAACCCCCTGTTGATCTCTTGCAGCAGCTTCATGTAGGTGTTACAAAGCATGGGGGAGAGGACAGAGCCCTAAAGGCATTTGCAGCCAAATAAGCACCAAGCAACTCCTTGCGTGAGCTGAACAACTTCCGGTTGTGCATGTTAACGGAAAAATCTGAGGGCTCCCTTGGACAAAAACAAAGACACCAACCAGGATAACGTGGAGCAAAACAGCAGCCTGTAGGCTTGGCCTTTATTGAATACTGTCGCGACAGGACTCCCACCTGCAACAAGCTGAAGCAAAATGGAAGCCCAGAACAAAAGAAGACCCCAACTTTTATTAGTTACTAATTCCCCAAACTACACCTCTAAGACTACATCACAACTACATCACAAAAAGGAGGGGGTGAGGGAGGAGTTGTGGTGGTAACCTGAGTGTCCTGTCACCTGGCTGGTTCCTCCTTCCCCCCCTCCCCATGAGTACTTTCCAGGTGACAAAGGGGAGCTTGCAGTTTCCTGCCCCCAGAGGGAAGAGCTGATCCTTGTCCTTTGTTCCAGTCCGTGCTGAATCCACTCCCAAATGCAAGTTCTTTGTGATCTTGATGGTCTTCTGTCTAGGACCATCAGGGTTGGCATAGCAACTGGGCAGGGCCTCCTGTGTATGTGCTGGTAAGCTCAAGGGATTATGGCTGGCCTGTATCAAACCTTCCTTGTAGTCCTTCCTTCATGGAGTAAAATAAAAGTGGAACAGTGCAGATCTGATGTATGGTTGAATCTATGAATTTATAACAGAAGCGTAGCGTATGTAGTGTGTGTGTGTGTGTGTGTGTGTGTGTGTGTGTGAAGTTTGTACAAACTGAATGATTGGGGGGGGGGGATTTTCCTGCGACATGCAATAGGACTTTCTTGCCTTCTTTGCAGAAGTATAATTTAGCAGTAAAGTGCTCCTTGTCTGCTGTGGCCAGCAGTCTTGAGACATTGAGCAGGACCATAATATCACTTTCTGCCGGATCCTTTTCAGCTGGAGACTCCAGGAATTGAACACAGAACACTCTACAGTGGTGCCTCGCAAGACGAAATTAATCCGTTCCGCGAGTCTCTTCGTCTTGCGGTTTTTTCGTCTTGCGAAGCACGGCTATTAGCGGCTTAGCGGCTATTAACGGCTTAGCAGCTTAGCGGCTATTAACGGCTTAGCGGCTTTAAGAAAAAGGAAACAAACTCGCAAGAACTCGCAAGACGTTTCGTCTTGCGAAGCAAGCCCATAGGGAAATTCGTCTTGCAAAGCACCTCAAAAAACGGAAAACTCTTTTGTCTAGCGAGTTTTTCTTCTTGCGAGGCATTCGTCTTGCGGGGCACCACTGTATGTGGAAAAGTACATGCTCTACCAACGAGCAACAGATCTTCTTTTCTTTTGCACAGATTGCCTCTTGGAGCTTTAACCAACCTGGTGCCCGCTAGATGCTTTTGAACTACAAATCCCATCAGCCCTGGCCTGGCTGGGACTGATAGGAATTACATCCCCAAGCATGTGGACAGTACCAGGGTGGTGCAGGCTGCGCTCTTAGATAGACAAACCACAGAACACATTCCTGCGGACGGCTAATGTCAATGGTTCTTTTGTTACCCATATCACATGCTTTATAACACACACACAAACAGTTCAAAATTGTATCTTTTGAGAAAGAAGCTTGCCTATTTTTTGAGAATCTCAACAGTGTAGCAGATGAAGTGCTCGGGAATGCCTTGTTTTGCTTAGATTGTGAGCTGTTGGTCCCCTTATCGCTTGGCCTGCACAGTGGAAGTGATCAGCCAGAAACGGAGGTTTCTCGCCTTGAAGTATATCTTTAAGAAGCCCTTTTGGCTTCTGGGAGGAGCAGGGCTGCCACCCGGAGGCAGTAAAACGGGAGAAGAATGTCATGTTACTGCAGCTGTGAGCGCTTGCTCTAATTGATGCCTTTGGCTCTGTAATCAAACTGTGTTGTGAAGCTCCTTCCAGTAATTTCTGTATGGTGTGCCTGGATAGACTAGAACAGCGAGTGTGGTGGGGGGAATAAATCAGATGATTAAGGGCATGTGTTAGCCCTAAGCACCTCCCTCCACTTGATCTAGTCTCCTATGCCAGGGGGAGAGGAATTCCAGGGGAGAGGAATTCCACTTTAATGCCACATTGGATGTAAATGGATCATCCAGTCACGCCTGGTGCTGAGATACAGCCAAATTACTGTATTTTTCCATCTATGACTCCCCCGTGTATAAGACGCCACCTATTTTGTGGGTTCATTTTACCTCATCTTTAGCAGTTTCATATATCATAATTTTTAACCATTTTTTATCACACTTACATGGGGTCCCTTCTAACACTGTGATTGCATCATTCTACCACTCTATCATTATATTAGGGGGGATTGCTCTGGAATGATGTGTATATTAGACAAAGTTCCGTGCAGTCAAGAGAAGTAAGCACTAAAAAGTTAATTGAATTTCAAGACAGGTTTAAAATAAAAACGTTGGAAACTGAAAATGTGGAGAATTGGAGAGAGGGGGAAATGGGAAAATGAAACTGATAGTTTTTTTCCCATTCCTAATGGCTACCAGCCATGATGGCTTTCTCCATTATGAGAGGTGGCATACCTGTGGGTACCAGTCATTTGGGAACAGCAGCAGACAGAGCAGTTGCCCTCCTGCCCTTCTTGTGGACTTTGCATAGGCAAAAATGACTGACAGATGGGCCTCTGCTCTGACCCACTGCACTCTCCAATATTTAAAGGGGACTCCTGATTTTGACAGGATTTGTGTGGCGTCTCCTACATTTTTTCTAGCCTTATGTGCAGCTTTTGTTTCATGCTATATAAGTGCTTTTCTTTTTTTCTGCAGCTATTCAGTGAAAAAATCAGCGGAGTGGAAGGAACAAAACTCGATGAAGATTTCCATGAGATGGAACGGGTAAGACAAGCCTAAGGAAATGCTTAAAGATTGTTGCTAAACACATGCCCTTGGTTCCAGATGATAAAGTAAGGTTTCTCTACCTTCCTTCCTTTCCAGTCTAGAGTCTACACTCCCAACATGGCTGTACCGCATGAGTATTCAGATCACGTGAACCTGTTCTAGGTCCAATTTATATTTTTATGTATGAGTTAGATGTGTATGTTTTTGTTTTTCCTTCAAGTTGCTCAGGGTGACAAAGGCGGATCTTTCTAATTTTTCCTTCACAACAAGGTAGGAAGAAATAGATATTTGACTTGAGTGCAGATCCTCGCTCGTGAATTAGTGCTATTCACTTCCATTGCACCATATCAGTACAGTGGTATCTCGCAAGACGAAATTAATTCGTTCTGCAAGTTTCTTCGTCTTGCGATTTTTTCGTCTTGCGAAGCACGGATTTTGGAAAAGCTTCAAAAATCACCAAAGTCTTCAAAAACCTCAAAAAAGGCTACCACACCGCGTGCTATGAGTTGCTCCTCGAAGTCAAGTCGCAACTGCACCCCCTGAATGCACGGTTTTAAGAAAAAGGAAACAAACTTGCAAGACAAAGGAAACAAACTTGCAAGACATTTTCGTCTTGCGAAGCAAGCCCATAGGGAAATTCGTCTTGCGAAGCAACTCAAAAAACGAAAAACTCTTTCATCTTGCGAGTTTTTCGTCTTACGAGGCATTCGTCTTGCGAGGTACCACTGTATAGTAAAATAAACTTGCCATGTTATAAGGAAATTAACTACGGAGTGTGGGGTGAGATTATAGAAAGAAGCAAATATTGTTTACCTGAAATGAAAGCCTACCATTCGAACAGATAGGCATTCTTACCAGCTCTACTATTGGATGCAGGTGGCACTAAACCACTGAGTCTGTTGGGCTTGCCGATCAGAAGGTCGGTGGTTCGAATCCCCATGACGGAATGAGTCCCTGTCGCACTGTCCCAGCTCCTGCTAACCTAGCTGTTTGATAGCATGCCAGTGCAAGTAGATAAATAGGTACCACTGTGGCGGGAAGGTAAACGGTGTTTCCGTGTGCTCTGGCTTCCGTCACAGTGTCCTGTTGCGCCAGAAGTGGTTTAGTCATGCTAGCCACATGACCTGGAAAGCTGTCTGTGGACAAACGCCGGCTCCCTCGGCCTGAAAGCGAGATGTGCGCCGCAACCCCATAGTCACCTTTGACTGGATTTAACTGTCCAGGGGTCCTTTATTTTTACCTTTACTACTGGACAGAATACATAAATGTCCATCTTGCCATGATCTCATTTTGTCACCCACTTGTCCCAGTTTTACTTTGTTCTGAGATGTGGAAGCTGTGACCCTCCTGACATTGCTGGACTACAACTCCCACCTTCCTAGACGATTGGCCTTGATGGTTGGGACTGATGGGAGTTGTCTTCCAACAGCATCTGGAAGGCCAGATGTTCTCCATCTCTGACTTAGTTGACCGGGTGCCTTCTCTGGTTATTTCCACAGAACGCGCAGGCTTTTATGGTGCATCTGAACAGAGTGATAACAGGCATTTTGATGAAATTTTCCTTAAAAGCCTTGATATGTTTGTCTTGCAGAAGATTGACATCACCAACAAAGCTGTGGCAGAACTCCTGTCAAAGTCCACTGAATATCTGCAACCTAATCCAGGTAAATAGAGATGATTCCAATAGCCTCTTCCAGATGTTTCACTGCAAATCCAGGTCATCAGATCTGCTCCAAGCACGCCTTGCTTGGCTTCTGGGCACAACAACCTATTATGGCTGGATGCTTTTGTACCATGAAATTTCTGATCCCTCTACCTGCCAGTAGCTCCTCTATAAGGGAAATCCTGTTCAGTTCTGTTTTGTTCTGTCACTTCAGTGCAGACACACCGTGCAATTTTTCTTCTTCTGGTTCCATCCATTGGATGGGGATGGTGCTAGTCCATCTTACCTCCATGGCTGCTCTTTCGTACTCCCAGCATCCAAACACTGGATGTCATTCTTCCATCAGGAGTTATACAGGTCATAATCAACACACTCTGGTCTGCTATGGCACCACTGTAGTGCAGTCTATTGCATAACAATCTTTAGCGATGTACTGCCGTAACTCAGAAGTCGAACAGAATCCATTCCGGAAGTCCGTTTGACTTCTGAAACATTTGACTTTCAAAGCGTGGCTTCTGATTGGCTGCAGGAAGCTCCTTCAGCCAATCGGAAGCCCCGTCAGACGTTCGGCTTCCAAAAGAACATTCGAGAAACGGAACACTCCCTTCCGGTTTTCACTCGTTCGGGAACTGAAACGTTTGACTCCCAAGGCATTCAGGAGCCTTGTACTTGTGTTTTCCCTTATGAAACAATGTTCTACCAGTGCAGCAAATATATTACTAAATGACTTTATAACTTAATAATTCAGGTAGGTAGCCGTGTCAGTCTGACGTAGTTGAAATAAAAATAATAAAAATAGAAATTTGTCCAGTAGCATCTTATACACCAACTAAGTTTGTTCTGGTATAAGCTATCTGAAGAAGTGTGCATGCATATGAAAGCTTATACCAGAACAAGCGTAGTTGGTCTATAAGGTGCTACTGGACAATTATTTATTATTTTTATTTTAACTTAACATTATTATTATTATTATTATTATTATTATTATTTATATACCGCCCTATACCTGGAGGTCTCAGGGTGGTTCACAGAACAAAATAAAAATAAAAAACTGCAAAATATATAATCAAAATAAAAACAGCAACCCAATAGCACCCCCCCCCAAAAAAGAAAGAACCATATTTTGTAAGGGCATAGTATGTCAATCAAATCAACCCAAGGCCTGGTTAAAAGGGAAAGTTTTTGCCTAGTGCCTAAAAGTGTATAATGAAGGTGCCAGGTGAACTTCCCTGGGGAGAGCATTCCACAGATGGGGAGCCGCTGCAGAGAAGGCCCCGTTCTTGTGTTGCCACCCTCTGGACCTCTCAAGGAGGAGGCACAATACAATGAATACACTGTTTAAAGTGCAGTATATGTAGATCTGGGTCAATATAATCAGCTGGAATCCTTGGGGGGGGGGGCCTGCCAGGGCCCGTCACCCCAGCAGAACCCATAGCATTTAGTCTTCCTTTGGCTATTGTTATGAATCCCACATTTTAGCAAATGTGTGGCTGCTGCTGTAATGTTAGTGTTAACATTCAAATGCTGGTGTTCTGTGCTGGGGTGGGGGAGCTGTGGCCTCCAAATGTTGATGGACTACAACTCCCATCGTCCATTCCCATTGGTCAAGCTGGTTGGGGTTGATAGGACTTGGAGTCCAGCAACACCCCCATCCCTATTTTATGCTGTTTTAATCATTTGGGATTTTGTGTTTGTAGATTGCCTTGTGACAGTATACGCCCTGAAAGATAGGATAAACATCTATAAAATGCTAGGCAAAGTAATTGTCATGTAGAGAGTCTGAGAAATTACATGGTGTTGAAGTAGACGCAGTAGCTTTATTTGTGAATACTTTTTCCATTGACGCTTCTCTTTAAAATAGTTTGGGGATGAATTTATTTTTTTTTGTCTGCACAGTTGGAACTGGTGCAGTTTGCACTCTGGCCTTTTTTGTGAGTTAGAGATACAGTCATGTGAAAGTCAAGGCTATGTTCGCAAGAACCGCGCTTCCATTTTGTCAAGAGTTTTCCACATGAAATTGCAGTTTTCAGAAAGAACAGCCACGGAATCGTTATAAACATTGCCTGTTTGTGACATTACCCTGTAAAAACTGATCTAGAAACTGCCCTCTAGATTGGAAATCTGTACCATTCTTGACATATACCAATATCTTTGTGAATATGTAATATCTCTGTGAAATGAGACATAGTATGCACTGAGAAATGAAGGATTTCTTTCTCATTGGTTCCAGCACACACTGCTTATCTGTCCAGCCAGATACTTTTCTTTTCTTTTCTTTTCTTTTCTTTTCTTTTCTTTTCTTTTCTTTTCTTTTCTTTTCTTTTCTAACTGACCAAGTGCATTTTCAGAGAAAGTGGGGGCGGGGAGTTTTACTCATCAGCTGAATTTTTATTATCGTAGTTTGAGAACAAATAACATTCATAGCAGGGTCTGTTAAAACCTCTTTTTTGCTACAGATGGTTTGCTAGGAAAGGTCTGCTTTGGTGAACTGAGCTTTATCCTGCATATTTGGCCCATACGAAAACACCCACTGACCTCAATGAAATTTGGAATAATAAGAATACTTAGCATTGGAGTGGGGCTGTAACTATCCCCGGGATGTATAGTCAGGGCTGTCTTAAGCATATCCAGCGCTGTGGATCCCTCTGGCGCCGCCCGTTTCCGAGAGTTGTTGACCTTTTCCCAAGCCTCTGAGGGGACCACTCTCTTCCCGCGGGGGCTTGGGACGCAAGCTGTACGCCTGCCAGCCATATGGTTGATGGGGCACAGCTGGCGGGTGTGCAGGGAAAGGGGAGGCCACTGGCAAAGCCGCACAGCTTCCCCACTCGTTGGGGCGCCCCTAAGAGACCAGCGCCCTGGCGCAACGCGCCAGTAAGCCCAATAGGAAAGACGGCTCTGTGCATAGTTAAAAGGTTTGAGAGAGATCTCCGAGAACCACTATCTGTGGTTATATTATACTAGAATAATATACCGTAAGCCAGCCCCCTCTGTTCCTTGTGTTGCACTTCCCCTACCAATTCTTGGAGAAGAAAATTTCCGTGTAGTTCTCAGTCTTTAGAACCATGGTTTTGCACTCTCCTGCTCTTGATCCCCAGAACCTGGCATTAAGAGGCATCATATTCCTTTAAAAGAGGACAGCATTGTTGCCCTAGTAACAATATTCTTATAATGTAAGGCAGTATTATTTCAAGAGGAGTAGTGGTCCAGGACTAAAGACTCGTTACTATTTCTGCAGCAGGGTCCCAGCTTTCAGCTGGGGGTGGTGTTTATTGGGTTATTGTTTATATATTGATTACATACTTGGTTTTATTTTCTGATTTTATCCTGTGAACCATCCTGAGACCTGCGCGTATAGGGCAGTATATAAGTTCAAATGGTAATAAGGAAATAATAATAATAATAATTTAATAATAATAATTCCTGAGCCACCCAATCAGCATGAAAGGAGAGGGTTGTTGTTGTTTTCTGCCAAGAAGTCATTTATCCTTCGTACTGATTGAATCCAATCAGAGTGAAAAAGTGAGTCAGCCAATATCAGGGACTGGTCAGAGCAGGAATGGTGGAGGCTGCCTCCCCAGCCTGACCCTTCCAGAGAAGAAGAAGACGGAATTACAACAGGGGTTTGAGGGAGGTCACAGCTCAGAGGAAGATGAGGGGGAAAGCTGGGGCATTATGGGAGAGGAGGAGGAAGCAGGGCCAGAGCAGCAGCTGGCTGACATGTTATCACTAGAAAGCGTTCCAGACCCACCATATCCCAGAACCTGGCGAGCCTTAAAAGTAGGAGAGCAAAGAGCTCAGAAGCAAAGGGCCCTCAGCGCCACCCATAGAAGAGATGACGAATGAGGAAGTGGGAGAGAAGGGGAATGGAGATTGACTCGGGACAACGCTGCATTCCCAAGCCTCTCTCTGTAAATATTGAATAAAAAGCAGATGGTAAGGACATTTCCTTGTCTTATCTGTTCCTGGCAACCTGACGTGAGGGTTGGTTCCTCTACTACCTGACAGCCACTGAGGATTGGCTCCTAGGGTCGCTTTGGATAAGGTGCATGGGAAGAGCACTGAAGAGTTGTTCTGCATGTTCCAAAGCTAAACGTTTTGGAACACTTGAAACACAAGGTGCTGCCGATTCAAGAGAATGGTGTGCAAGTTCTGTTATGTCCAGTGGAACGTCGAGGAAAACACACCTTAATCACTCCAAATCATTTGCTCCTGTACATGCGCATAAAATAGTCTATCTAGCTGGAAAGCAACACGTGGCAATTGGCATTGTTCATTGCAATGCACATCGCATTACAGTCATACCTTATGTTATGCTTGCTTCATGTTATGTCTTTTCAGGTTGAGTCCCGTGGCGACCCAGAAGTACTGGAAAGGGTTACTTCCGGGTTTTGCTGCATGCGCACAAGCACCAAATCTCACCGCACACCTGTGCAGATATGGCGCTTCAGGTTGAAGGCTTTTCAGGTTGCAAACGGGCCTCCGGAACGGATCCCGTTCGCAACCAGAGGTACCACTGTATTACGGTGATGGTATAATTATAAGATCACTGTACGATCTTAGAAGGTGGTGTGGCTGTGGCTATCATGAAGGAACCCTGCACTTCTGAATTTGCCACGACACTTCAGACTGTTTAAACCAATATTTGGGGATGATAAGCACATATGTCTTTCTTCAAACAGATATTTAGGTATTCCTTTTATGCCTCACCAATGTCTCTGAGGTTTTTTTGTTTTTGTTTTTAAGCCTACAGAGCTAAGCTGGGAATGCTGAATACCGTGTCCAAGATACGAGGGCAAGTGAAAGCCACAGGGTACCCTCAGACAGAAGGGCTGCTTGGAGAGTGTATGCTTCGATATGGGAGAGAACTCGGAGAAGACTCCGCATTTGGTGAGCATCTGCAGCTATGTGGCTTCTGTGGCCTGTGCATGTGGCATGTGGTTGTGGTGGGGAAGACAGGCCCTGCCCCATGGAGCTTACAGTGGAGGGAGTAATAGAGGGAGGAGAGGCAAGGCTGAGACAGAATGAACGTGAGAGAGTACAGCTCACAGAGGCAGATACATGAAAACTAAAGACGGTCCTCTAAAAGTACAAAATCTTTGACTGGCAGAAGACATTGACAGGCAGCCTGACTCCCTCCTTTGGCAATCTTCACAGAACTTTAGCTTAATGGTTGCCATCAATTTGATTTTAATTAATTTTTATAATGAAATGTTTTTAGAATGTTGCACTATTTTATTGTTGTTAGCCGTCCTGAGCCCGGCTTCGGCTGGGGAGGGCAGGTTATAAATAAAATTTATTATTATTATTATTATTAGGCCTGTGAGGTGGTTTTCTCCACACCACACCCACCTATTTTTCTAGAGAAAGAGGTGCCGGAACTCACCATGTTCAGTGGCAAAGGAACCCTCTCCGGCACCTGGGGCAGCGCAGCCCGTATGGACTGTGCATGTGCGGCTCCCCGCATGTGCGCACTTTGTAAGGAATGCCGCACATGTGCAGTCTGTATGGGCTGCCGCTTGCACAGCGACGCTCGGACGAAGTGCGCATGTGCAGCAATCCACAAAAGCAGCATTCCATACGGACTGCTCACGCGCAGCAGCCCATACGGTCGCTGTGTGAGAGGGAGCCTGTACGGACAGTGCGTGAGAGCGGTCGGCCGCTCTACAGCTGGGGGGAGGTAGGGGCCATCTTGTCACCCCTCTCAGAGTGGCACCCGGGGCGTACTGCCCCCTCTGCCCCCTTCCTCCTCCCCTGACCATGTTCTCTTATCATGGCAATGGTGCCCACCTGAGAGGTGCCAGAACTGAGTTCTGCCGAGGGCTGAAAAAAAGCCCTGCCTATGGCTTTCTGAAAACAGAAGGTGGCCCCACCCCCAAAAAAGTTAAGTGGGGGGCTTGGATTGTGAGCTGTTCCTGCCTACAACACGAGGGCAGGGGAAAATACAGGGGATTGGAAAGCTGTTCATATTTATGAGAACGGAGGGTGACAATGGAGCATATGGTTTTAATACCTAGGTTGTTGGGTTTTTGCCCTCTTCTACAGCACATATGGTACTCATTTGATTTAATGAGTGTTGCTTCTTCCCTACAAGGCACTGCCCTAATCGATTCGGGGGAGAGCATGAAGCTGATGGGCGAAGTGAAAGACTCTCTAGACATCAACGTCAAGCAAAACTTCATCGATCCTCTTCAGCTGTTGCAAGACAAGGATTTAAAAGAGATTGGGGTGAGTTTATTTCCGGCTTGCACGTTTTGCCTTTTCAAATGCGCCAGGAGGTGTGGCGCATTAATCCCTTGAGAAATTTCACAAAGTGTCTCCGAACTTTTACCATGAGCATCTCTAGTTCTGCTGTAGCTCTATTTGGTTTGGAGCAATGGGAACATCTTCCCTCTCTGAGCCTTAGCAGGGCTTCTCTGTCCACAGCAGCTAATCGTCCCTGTTCTCCCCCTCCCAACCATTGTAAAATATTAGCAATCCCTTTACCCCTCTCTTCGCACAAGCAAGTAAACAAACCAGGAAGTCTTCCGATAGCTATCGCTTCCTGGTTTGGGTAAAATGGGAAACCATGGTTAGCAGCTTTGGGGAAAGCTAGGTTATTAGCAGCTAATTTCCCCTACAGGCTCATTTACACTTCCACTTTCCTTGCTGCTTTCCCCCAGGAAAACCCACTGTTTACTGCTGAATGGGAGCAGATGTCAATCGGGTTTTCTCCAGGTCGACATCCCACGGGACTTTTCCTAGGTGCATAAATCAACATAATATCGTCTTTAAGCGAAACATGCTTGCAAAACGTCATTTGGGGCTCCTTGCCATTTGGATTCTTAGCAATTGGATATCTTTTTGTTTGGATTTTTGTTTTGAACACAGCACCATCTGAAGAAACTAGAAGGCCGGCGTTTAGATTACGATTACAAAAAGAAGCGTCTAGGGAAGATACCAGATGAGGAGGTTAAGCAAGCTGTGGAAAAGTTCGAAGAATCCAAAGAACTGGCAGAGAGGAGCATGTTCAACTTTTTAGAAAATGATGTAAGACCCTCTTGCTGATTTTAAGGTCTTTGAGAGTGCAAGGACTGATTTGGTGTGTTTGTGTGCATTCCATGTGGTTGCAGTGTCCTAACTACTAGTGTGTGTGTGTGTGTGTGTGTGTGTGTGTGTGTGTGTACAATCAAGGTAGGACGCAGGTGGCACTGTGGTTTAGCCACTGAGCCTCCTGGGCTTGCTGATCAGAAGGTTGATGGTTTGAATCCCCACAATGAGGTGAGCTCCCATTGCTCTGTCCCAGCTCCTGCCAACCTAGCAGTTTGAAAGCACACCAGTGCGAGTAGATAAATAGGTACCACTGCGACGGGAAAGTAAACCGTGTTTATGTGCGCTCTGGCTTCCATCACGGTGTCCCATTCCGCCAGAAGCAATTTAGTCCTGCTGGCCACATAACCCAGAAAGCTGTCTGTGGACAAACGCCTGCTCCCTCGGCCTGAAAGCGAGATGGGCACCACAACCCCATTGTCACCTTTGACTGGACTTAACCGTCCAGGGATCATTTAACTTTACCTTTACCTTTTACAATCAAGGTTTTTAAGCCATACAGTCACAAACTCTATACAAAAGAGATGTGTAAACAGTGGCGCAAAAGCGGGCACGTATTATCTTGATCTTGATGTTTACAATCCCAGAACACATAATGAAAAACAACCATAGTACCAGGTTCATTCAGTGCTCTGCTATAATACATTCTCCTGATCCTTAATTGTTATAGAGAAGGTTTTGTTTAGTTTGTTTGTTTGGTATATTTGTATCCTGCCTTTACTTCTAGAGGAGCCCAAGGGCAGCAAATGTCAAAATCTTAAACCAACATATTTTAAGCATTTAAAAACAATTTTAAACATCTAAAAAGAACAGTTAATAATATTTTATCAAACCATTTGGTTGCCATTAGATATGAGGTTTATTGTGTTAATTTTCCTGGTTATAATGCTAGCTGGCACTTCTGTCCTGATTTCTAGCATTCCTTTTACATTGCATTACCTGTTGTGTTATGGCACCGTGGCTTTTTGATTCATATACCACCATGTCAAGCTAAATTCCAAATAGTAGGAAAAAAACAGTATGCCAGGATACCTCTCCATATTTTGTTGTGTAAAATTGCAACATAGAACTCCCGTGATTTTCCCAGTTAATGGAGCTGAAATTGGGTTTTGTTTTCTGGATACAATTAACATAGAAATGAATGCTAAACTTTTGCTAGATTTCCAGAATTGGCTTTTACATATTATTTGAAAGAGCACATAAAACGCAAACAATGAACAGGTAAGGAAACAGCAGGAAGACACGATAAAGTGAATGCAGGCAATGTCTACTCAAAAGTAAGCCCCATGGAGTTCAAGTGTGTGGGGGATTGGAGCCTAAAATTCTTAAATCAGTTGACAGCCTTTGAGAATACAGTTCTTGTACGGCTGTGTATCAGCCACTTTCCTTTGCCAGTTCCAAATACAGAACTGATGAGTTTAGAAATATATTATACAATGCAGCCCCCTTGGAGTGGTCTCAACATCATATCCGTCAGCAACTGCCCTGGAAAAACTGGGACGTCCCAGCTTGTCCCAAATTGGTGGCCAATTTGGGTGCCTTGCTTTTGCGTGACTTCGGGCTGAGATAATGCCATGAAAAAGTGCTTTTTCCAGGTGTGCGATCTTGCATCGGTCATGTGATTTGTGTGGGATTTTGGACCCAGGAGGTGGTGCCTTGGAAATTGAGGCCGTGTCATGTTGGCGGGTACGCAGTAGTCTCAAAGATGCTATATCTTTATTTTAAACCTGTTAATCTTTATTTATTTATATTTAATGCTGTATTGTTTTTAACACTCAATATATATATCTGAAGGAGCGTCTCCACCCCCATTATTCTACCTGGACACTGAGGTCCAGCACCGAGGGCCTTCTGGCGGTTCCCTCACTGCGAGAAGCCAAGTTACAGGGAACAGGCAGAGGGCCTTCTTGGTAGTGGAACACCCTGTGGAACACCCTCCCACCAGATGTCAAAGAGAAAAACAACTACCAGACTTTTAGATGACATCTGAAGGCAGCCCTGTTTAGGGAAGCTTTTAATGTTTGATGTAGTACAGTATTTTAATTTGTTTTTTGAAGCCGCCCAGAGTTGCTGGGGAAGTCCAGCCAGATGGGTGGGGTATAAGTAATAAATTATTATTATTATTATTATTATTATTATTATTATTATTATTATTATGAGCCGCCCAGAGTGGCTGGGGAAACTCAGCCAGATGGGCGGGCTATAAATAATAAATAATAATAATAATATCTGGGGCTGCCAGTGTTGTATCTGTGCAGGGGCGGTGGGTGGTGGGTGCGGACCGCCCTGGGTGTCACCACTGGGGGGGGGGGGACAAAATGCCGGGCAGCACT
The DNA here is from genome assembly GCF_951804945.1 of Podarcis cretensis. Taxonomy (NCBI): domain Eukaryota; kingdom Metazoa; phylum Chordata; class Lepidosauria; order Squamata; family Lacertidae; genus Podarcis; species Podarcis cretensis. The sequence goes on from NC_137183.1 coordinate 17,102,223, forward strand.
CACCGCGGGACCTGCAGTGCGCCCGAGTCACGCATCTCTCCTGCCCAAATGGTCTGCCCGCTGCCTCCCCCCCCCCCCCCCCCGCTTTAGGGCAGCTGAGTAGGAGGAGGCAGGCAGACACTGGAGGCCCCACGATGCGCCATGCCCCTATGGGTGCCTCGCCACGCCCCTGGGTGCGCTGCCACAGGTACCCAAGCAGCTTCCTCCGCCGCTGTATCTGTGGACATCATGGTGCCCTTGAGGGCTTCCCTTGGTGGCCGCAACGCCTTGGGGCATCCCAGCACCCCAGTCCCTGCCCTTTTTTTGTCACGAGGTGGTGACAAAACCACCCCCTTTGAGCTGAACAACAACAGCACTTTCTCACTTCAGCTGTGTTTGCTTTGAGGCTCCATCTGCACAGCATACAGTGGTGCCTCGCAAGACGAAATTAATCCGTTCCGTGAGGCTCTTCGTATAGCGGTTTTTTCGTCTTGCGAAGCAAGCCCATTGACGGCTTAGCGGATTAGCGCTATTAGCGGTTTAGCGACTTTTAGCGATCAGCTGTTAAGCGGCTTATCAGCGGATCAGCTGATAAGCGGCTTAGCGGCTTAGGAAAAGGGGGGGGAAAGGGGGGGAAACCGCAGGAACTCGCAAGACATTTTCGTCTTGCGAAGCAAGCCCATAGGGAAATTCGTTTTGCGAAGCGCCTCCAAAACGGAAAACCCTTTCGTCTAGCGGGTTTTCCGTCTTGCGAGGCGTTCGTCTTGCGGGGCACCACTGTATTTAAATCAGCGCCATACCCCTTTAACACTCATGGCTTTGCGCAAAGAATTCTGGGAATTGTAGTCTGCTGAGCGTTGTTAGGAGACTCCTGTGTCTCCCCCACAGAGCTATAATTTTCTGAGTGATTAAACAGCCAGTGCCTCTTCACAAGGGACTCTGGGAACTGTAGTTCTCTGAGGAGAATAGGGGTCTCCTAACAACTCCCAGCCCCTGTTTACAGTGGTATGGTACCACTTTTAATATATTGTGCAGATGGGGCCTAAATGGTGTGGATGTGACCATCCTTTCAAAATTCCAAATGTGGCCATGAATCCAAAAAAGTCTGGCAATCCGTGTCCTATATTGTAGTAAACGGTAGGCCTTTGCCTGCTCCTGTCTGTTTCTTTAAAATCATCTATGCTTTATGTTGATGGCTAATGGCAGCTTTAAAACAAAGACAAACGGCTGTGTTTTTGTTCTTTGTATTGCTTTAGAAAGGCTGCCACCTGGTGAGAGAAGTGAGGATTATCACAGAGTTCCCCGTGTGTGGTTTACTAAGAAACAATTTCTGGGTTTCTCTGGTAAGACGCACCACATACTGAGAGCTCCATCTTCACCACTGACAGGAGCACTGATATGTTGAATCTGTCTATTGGTTCCCCAAGCTCAGGTTTGTCTACACCTGGGGTGGTGAACCTCAGGCCTCGGGGCCAAATGTGGCCCCCAGGTCTCTCATTCTGGCCCCTGGAATTCTCCCCAGGCTACACCCCTTTTCAGCTCTGCTTTGCATCCGCCTTGAGTGTTATGACCTGTCTGGAGTGGGTCCTTGGACTCTGATGATGCTTCTGGCTTGCCTTGATGGAATTGGTTTCATGTATGCGATGTTTTCAACTGCTTTTATTTGTGTATAATGGTTTTTAATTATGCAACTGTTTTAACACTTTTACATATGACTGCTTTGTGTATGTTGCTTCATTGCAAATCACTTCAGGATGTCTCGTGGGAAGAGGTTCATAAATGCAGTAAATAATATTAATGTTAATATGCAGTAAATAATATTAATTAATGATGTATGGAGAGCTGGACCATAAGTAAGGCTGATAACCGAAGAATTGATGCTTTTGAATTATGGTGTTGGAGGAGACTCTTGAGAGTCCCATGGACTTCAAGAAGATCAAACCTATTCATTCTGAAGGAAATCAGCCCTGAGTGCTCACTGGAAGGACAGATCCTGAAGCTGAGGCTCCAGCACTTTGGCCCTCTCCTGAGAAGAGAAGACTCCCTGGAAAAGACCCTGATGCTGGGAAAGATGGAGGGCACAAGGAGAAGGGGAGGACAGAGGACGAGATAGTTGGACAGTGTTCTCGAAGCTACCAGTATGAGTTTGATCCAACTGCGGGAGGCAGTGGAAGACAGGAGTGCCTGGTGTGCTCTGGTCCATGGGGTCACGAAGAGTCGGACACAACTAAAAAACAACAACAAATAATATTAATATTAATGCTTCCAAAGAACCAGTGTGGAAGAACAATCTGGCAACCTTTTTTGTACCATCAATCTCACTCTCTTGCCTACTTTCAGCAGTTCTTACTCCTTGCGCCCTCCCTTTCTTTAGGCCAGCTTGGCGCCCTCCAGATTTTTTTGTACAATAACTGTACTGGCTAAGGCGTTGTCCCAAACATCTGGAGGGCACTAGGTTGGCAAAGGCTGCTCTAGGGTCTTCTACAACAATAACGGCTGCTGGATGCCCCTTTTTCCTGGTCATGCAATGCAAGCTCCTGTTTGTGTATTCAGATTTGGGAACATTGTGCAAAGCCTGTTATATAAATTCCCTTTCCATTGCCTCCTTTTCAGATAGAGCAAGTGAGCCAGTTGCTAGTCTTTGTAGAAGCTGCAGTAGAGTATCATAAGCAGTCTACAGAGATTCTAGAGGATCTGCAGAGCAAGCTACAAAACAGGTAAGAATTACTCCAGGTTACCTCTGGTTCATCTTAAAACCAGGAGTGGGGAGCCTTTTGTCCTCTGTATATTGTTGGACTACAACTCCCATCAGTCTTGACAGGGATGGAAGGGACAGTCCATTTCAGTTCTCTTGATTCCTCCTTTTTCCCATCTTCAATCCAGTTCTTCACATTTCTGCAGCAATTTGAGATATTTAATCCTCATGAAAATTCTTCAGCATTTTCTTGCCACTTCCTCCTAATCAACACATTTATGTATGCCGCATTGACTAATGTACACATTTTCCCGAGCCATTTCTCCTAACTGCATTTTTGTATGTTAGATTTACCAATATATTCATTTTTATGCACACTTTCCCTAATACAGTCGTACTTTGGTTGTCAAACGCCTTGGTACTCAGACGTTCTGGCTCCTGAACGCCGCAAACCCGAAGTGAGTGTTCTGGTTTGCGAATGTTTTTTGGAAGCCAAATGTCTGACACGACTTCCGCTGCTTCCGATTGAGTACAGGAAGCTCCTGCAGCCAATCGGAAGCTGCGCCTTGGTTTTTGAACCATTCTAGGAGATGAACAGACTCCCAGAATGGATTAAGTTCGACAACCAAGGTACCACTGTGTATGCATTCTTGTGAGCGTTTTGGTAGGTGAACTGCATCTTAAAATTCAGGTAATTGAGATTTTTCAAAGGGTGGCGGTGCTTCAGTTCCCATATTGTTTGAGAAAGTGCAAATCTGATAAATTTGGCTTTGGATGTGAACTAAATTGAATCCACCCCCCATCCCTAGTCTTGACTACTAGACCTGCTTATTGGGGCTGATGGGAGGTATATTCATCAACATCTGGCGAGCCAAAGATTCCCCACCCCTACTTTAAACACTGCCAGCTGTGGCTCTCTGCATCTTCCAGGGTCATAGAGTTTTGACCCTTGACTTCTCTGTTTGCAGGATAAACATAGCGTCAAGTCGTCCAAGACGTGAATTCAAGCCAAAGCCGGTGATAAGAACACCTCTTGAAATAAGCAACGGTCAGCAGCACAATGGGATTTCATTCAGTCCATCGATAAAAACCACAGGTGAGCATGCATTTGTGAAACTGACAACCCTCAAAACTAAGTTCGGAGCTCTTCATGTGTAGCAGATGAAAACTCGCTAAATGAATATATCCTTCCCTTGACTTCATTCTGGGCTAAGGTATAAATTGCCTTCATTCCCGTTTCTAATGACCTACATAGACAGTTTGCCTGCAGTAACATTTATCTACTAAATTTGCTCCTTGACCCCTTCCTGAAAATATGCCCCACATTATCACTTAGAAACCAACATGCTCTGGTTGTAGAGGCAGACCCACACAATACAGTGGTACCTCAGGTTACATACGCTTCAGGTTACAGACTCTGCCAACCCAGAAATAGTACCTCGTGTTAAGAACTTTGCTTCAGGATGAGAACAGAAATCGTGCTCCGGTGGCGCGGCAGCAGCAGGAGGCCCCATTAGCTAAAGTGGTGCTTCAGGTTAAGAACAGTTTCAGGTTAAGAACGGACCTGTGGAATGCATTAAGTACTTAACTCGAGGTACCACTGTACATTTAAAGCAAATCCAACACACATGACTCCCTCCCCCCGAGAACCCTGGGAACTGTAGTTTCTCCATCAAGGGGCCTCATTTCCCAGCACCCTTCACAAACTACAGTTCCCTGGATTCTTTGGGTGAGTCAACTTCTTTAAATATGCGTTGGATATGTTTAAAATGTATGGTGTGGATGTGCCCTACGTTTCCTCCTTGCATTAAAGATCAGTTCTCTCTCCCCACCCACCGTGGGCTCCATTTGTCCAACCACTGTGCACCAATGGGGGAAGAGCTGTAACTCAGTGTTAAGGCACCTGTCTCAAATAGCAAAGGTCCTTGGTTCAATCCCTGTCATCTCCAGATACGTAAGAGCAGAAGAGGATGAGGCCAGTGGCCCATGTAGTCCAGCAGCCTGTTCATACAGTGGCCAACAACACGTCTCTGGCAGGATTCAAGCACAAGAGCTCTCTCCCGTCTTGTGTTTTCCAGCTACTGCTATTCAGAGGCATTGGTGCCTCTAACTGTGGAGGCAGATTCTAGCTTTCATGGCTAGTAGTCACCGTCAGTCCTCTACAATTGTGTTATTATTATCATCATCATCAGATCCCAGGGTGGTGTACAATATTAAAAACACGTTACAGTGGTACCTCGGGTTAAGTACTTCATTCGTTCTGAGGGTCCGTTCTTAACCTGAAACTGTTCTTAACCCGAAGCACCACTTTAGCTAATGTGGCCTCCTGCTGCCGCTGCACCGCCGGAGCACGATTTCTGTTCTCATCCTGAAGCAAAGTTCTTAACCTGAAGCACTATTTCTGGGTTAGCGGAGTCTGTAACCTGAAGCGTATGTAACCTGAAGCGTATGTAGCCTGAGGTACCACAGTACAGAATACCTAGTGCTATTTTTCTAGAAAAAGAGGTGCTGGAACTCGCCATGAACGCCTTGTTCTCTTATACAGTCAAACCTCGGTTCTCAACCGGCTCCATTTTCGAACGTTTCGGCTCCCAAACGCCAAAAACCTGGAAGTAAATGCTCAATAGACTTTATATGCGTAGCCGACAGGCCGTAGCATCAAAGGACAAACACCAACAAAAATACATTACAAATATAGTTACCATAAAATCTTATGACCTATTAAAACCCTAGGTAGAAGCTGGATTATCATTCATCCATGACCCTCTGTCCCATGGGCGGCGGCCTTTTCTCTGGTAAATTGTTCCAGGTCGGTTAAGTAAATAGACCAGCCAAATTGAAAGATTATAAATATAAATATAACTTCGGAGGGATGGTCAGGACAGGGAGAAAGATAATAATAACCAGATACAGATAAATTAATAATCTCAATACTTAAAACTTGGCAGAGGTAATAAAACAATAATAATAAAACATAATGATGATAATAATAATAATAAGATCCTAGGCGAGGAATCCGGGTGACGACACTGATGTCATTCAGATAGCAACTCTCAATCTCATTGCTCTCTCGATAAATTTGGCAACCTTCTCTGTTGTCGAGCTGTTCTGGTCGGCTAGGAGTCAGAACAATTTGGCTTCACAAGAGCGGCCCGGGATGGCAGATAGGAGCGGCGTGATGGTCTCGTCCCTGAGATCTTTATAAAGGGAGCAAGACAAGAGAACGTGTGACACAGTCTCTACGTAGCCAGCTCCACAAGGGCAGAGCCGGTTCTCGAATGAAATTTTTTGATATCTACCTTCAAGAACAGCTGAGGGTAACATATTTAGTCTGGCCAGTGTAAAGGCCCACCTGAATTTTGGAATGGTTAAGGTAGAAAAATAAGGTGCCCGAAAATCAAAGTGGGAGGGGGGCAGATAAGCGTACCAAGCGCTAAATTTCTTAATATAGGCCAGATTGTTCTGCTGCAAGAAGTAAATGCTCCGGTTTTGGAACATTTTTCGGAACCCAAACGTCCGACGCGGCTTCCGCTTGAGTGCAAGAAGCTCTTGCAACCAGTCAGAAGCCGCGCCTTGGTTGTCAAACGTTTCAAAAGTCAAATGGTCTTCCGGAACCGATTCCGTTCAACAACGGAGGTTTGGCTGTAATGGCAACGGCGCCCACCTGAGAGGTGCCGGAACTGAATTCCAGCTGGAAAGAAAGCCTTGAGAACATCGATAAAGACAGAATAAAAAGCATACTGACAGACAGCCTAATAATAAAATAGTCACAACAGTCTTCCCACACTTTCACAGGCCATTACTAGCCATAGGCCTGGGTAATAAGGAATGTTTTTGCCTGGTGCCTAAAGACGTGTGTCAGGGAACTGCCATCGGCTCAGAGGCGAGAGATAGAAGGGCAGTTGTGTTACAGGGAGCCCCCGAAAATCTTGCGGAGCAGTTCCTCTTCTGGCAAGGAGGAAAGCCCCACCTCCAGTGGAGAGGAGGTGCAGGGACCAGAGGATGCTAGTAAGAGCCTAAACACCGCGCCTGATCCAGCCAGAGAGGAGGGAAGCATGCCCTTGCCGTCGCCCATCATGCGCAGTAGTCTGCGGCGCAGGGAGGGGCGGAAAAGGCTGGGGGTGACGAAACTTTTATGTTGGGGGAGGTACAAAAACAGACTGCTCCCGGATTCTGCTAGCGATTGAGCCAGACATGAACTTATCACGCTCTTCACTGTAAATAGTTTGCACCAAAATAAAACCTTTAAATGACAGGTCGGAGTCCTGCCTGGTTACTCTCGAGCAACCGCAACAGCACCTGACAACGTGTAATGATGGTGGTAGGCAAGCCTCTCTGGGGAGAGCATGTCCCAGAAAATACACATTCTCTTTTTCTTTTTTCTTTTTTGGATTTGATATCCCGCTTTCTCACTACCCGAAGGAGTCTCAAAGCGGCTCACATTCTCCTTTCCCTTCCTCCCCCACAACAAACACTCTGTGAGGTGAGTGAGGCTGAGAGACTTCAAAGAAGTGTGACTAGCCCAAGGTCACCCAGCAGCTGCATGTGGAGGAGCGGAGAAGCGAACCCGGTTCACCAGATTACGAGTCCACCACTCTTAACCACTACACCACACTGGCTCTCTTGTGGCCACCCTCCGAACCTCTCTGGGATGGAGGACATAGAGAAGGGCCTCAGATGACATGCAGAGGGTCTGGGTCGGTTCATATGGGGAGAGGTGATCCTTAAGGTATTGGGAGAGACTCCTGCCTGAAATCTAGCTGCCAGTCGGAGTAGACAGTACTGAGTTAATTGAACTGATTTGGTATAAATCAGCTTCCTATATTGACTTGCTATGAACATAGGAAGTAGCCTTCTGCTGAGTTGGCATAATAATACTACAACAATGGGTTAATTTTGTTTTAACTGGTCATGAATAATCTTGGGCAAAACCTACAGAACGTCAGGTTAAAAATTGCTCTCTCGTGTGACTCTGGGCAGGTTCTTCATCACATATGGACCAGCCTTGCTGCCAAGCTTTATATGACTTTGAGCCAGAAAATGAAGGTGAGCTTGGATTTAAGGAAGGTGACATCATCACACTGACCAATCAGATCGATGAGAACTGGTTCGAAGGCATGTTGAATGGCGAATCGGGCTTCTTCCCCATCAATTACGTGGAGGTTGTGGTGCCGTTGCCTCAGTGAGCCTGCCATCCTCACGTCACAAATGCATTTCCGTGAGTGAAAAGAAGTCTTTCCCTCCAAAGTGGCTTTTCATTTGTGTGGCATTCTATGAAAGCCTTGTTCTTTTGACCAACTTACTGACTCTTTTGTATGTGTCTTAAAAAAAAAAAAGTATTTATTTTGTATTCATGTAGTTTGTACATATATATATATCGTATAAAAAAAATCCTCCCCTTTTGTTAAATAAACACACACAGATTTCCCTGACCTAATTCCTTGCTTTGTGCCTTGAAGATCTGTACGTTTACTGATAGATCAACTGTTGCTTCCCAAGTGCATTTACTTCCTCGCATGATGTCGGAAACTTCCCTCTACCTGCAGTGAATTTACTCGTGGGCACAATTTTTGAAGCTGCTGTGAGTAAGAGCTAGTTCTCAGTGAGCTACCTTTGTTACATTCAACTTAACTGTGAAAAGCTAATACCTGTTGTGCGCTGTACCCGAACAAAAAAGCCAAGTCAATGTCACAGCTAAATTGATTCTCCATTGAGCAAATGTAATAAACACTGTTGTGGGAAATGCACATTTACTGTGTCTTGGAACTTGTGGCGTTCTGGTACTAGTTGCCAATAATTTCTGGGGTCTATAATCCACATGTAACTGTACTTCAGTTTCCTAGGAGGGTACTGATGCTGTTAGGAAAAAGTTAAAACATACCGTATTTTTCGCTCTATAGGATGCACCTGACCATAGGACGCACCTTGTTTTAGAGGAGGAGAACAAGAAAAAAAATAGCTCCCCCTCTCTGCTCAGCGCCCCTTCAGCGAAGCAGCAGGAGAAACGGAGTCCTTTCCATTTCTCCTCCCGCTTGGCTGAAGAGGCGCTGCGCAGCTCTCCCTCTCTGCTGAAGCCAGGAGAGTCTTGCTCTCCCGGCTTCAGCGAAAGGAACCTGAAGCCTGCGGAGTACAGTGGGAACTCGCACTGCGCTCTGAAGGCTTCAGGTGGCTATCCCTGAAGTCTGGAGAGTGAGAGGGGTCGGTGCACACCAACCCCTCTTGCTCTCCAGGCTTCAGCGAAAGCAACGCAAAGCCTCTGGAGCGTGGAGGGAGTGCTCCCTCTGCACTTCGGAGGCTTCGCGTTGCTTTCACTGAAGCCAAGGAGCCTGCATTCGCTCCATAGGACGCACACACATTTCCCCTTAATTTTTAGAGGGGAAAAAGTGTGGGAGCGAAAAATACGGTATTTTATGTGGATTTTTACTTCAACTCACTTTATTTATGAAAAAGTGCTGGAAGAATAATATCCACTACTTCACTGTAGTTAATAAGGAAACTTCTTAGGGGAACTGACACTGAAATTAAATATATTGCAGAAACAGTGAGAACGGGTGGCTTTTGTGTTTACGTAAACTCAGCTCCTGTTTCATTGTGTATTATATTCATAATTGGCGTCTACTAGTTGAGTTGGAGGCCATTTCCTACTTCAGTTTGTGTTGCAGGGCATATCAAGTTCAATTAATAGCTTTTATATCTACCACCCACAGTCTTTTTGTAGTATAGCCCAATATCTGTTAATGGATTGAGGTTGAATCCTGACAAGACAGAAGTACTGTTCTTGGGGGACAGGGGGCGGGCTAGTGTGGAGGACTCCCTGATCCTGAATGGGGTAACTGTACCCCTGAAGGATCAGGTGCGCAGCCTGGGAGTCATTTTGGACTCACAGCTGTCCATGGAGGTGTAGGTTAATTCTGTGTCCAAGGCAGCTGTCTACCAGCTCCACCTGGTATGCAGGCTGAGACGCTACCTGCCCACGGACTGTCTTGCCAGAGTGGTGCATGCTCTAGTTATCTCCCGCTTGGACTACTGCAATGTGCCCTCCGTGGGACTACCTTTGAAGGTGACTCGGAAACTGCAGTTAATCCAGAATGCAGCAGCTAGACTGGTGACTGGGAGTGGCCACCAAGACCATATAACACCAGACCTGAAAGATCTTCATTGGCTCCCAGTACGTTTCAGAGCACAATTCAAAGTGTTGGCACTGACCTTTAAAGCCCTAAACAGCCTCGGCCCAGTATACCTTAAAGAGCATCTCCACCCTCATCGTTCAGCCTGGACACTGAGGTCCAGCGCCAGGGGCCTTCTGGCAGTTCCCTCCCTGCAAGAAGTGAGGTTACAGGGAACCAGGCAGAGGGCCTTCTCGGTAGTGGCACCTGCCCTGTGGAATGCCCTCCTATTAGATGTCAAGGAAATAAACAACTATTTGACTTTTAGAAGACATCTGAAGGCAGCCCTGTTTAGTGAAGTTTTTAATGTTTAGTGTTTTATTGTATTTTTGACATTTTGTTGGGAGCCGCCCAGATGAGCCATTGAGAAATAACTCTAAAGGGAAGACAGTGGATTTAGTTAATTGAGAGAAGCGGTTGGGGGAGGGGGAGGGGGTACGCTGGGTAGATATGCTGGTGCAGGTAGATGTAGGTAGCACCCCTGTTCATTTACATAAGATGTCCTTACACAGCCTAAATCAAATTTATTGTCCACAATTTAAGGTATTACATATGTTAATATTTGATTCCAATATTTGTGTGTATGGGGACTCCCATCCCATACAAAGCAAATCTAAACATATTTGACACTGCTCTTCATCTTACTGCTGACTTCAACAAGTCTGCTAACTCTTCGTTCCCAGGGAGTTGACACTACAGAGTTGGGAAGAAATCAATCTGATTACAATGCAGTTAATAATTTGTAAAGAAATAAACTGAAACTGTGTCTTTTCACTCATTGTGATGAGCAAGATGGTATAGATAAATAATCCTTGGGTCCCTGGGAACGAGCAGGAGGGCTACTCACAGAGGGTACCTCTTTGCAGCTGACCCTCTGTCAGAGCTCAGACAGTGGAGAAGGAAACCTGGAGGCACTACAAGGTACGTCATTGAATTCTGTCCTCCTCCCTATAACTCTGGAATTGGGGGGAAGTAGTACACCAGCCCTGGCGCTGCTATACTTAGAAGACTTCTCTTCTCACTGGCCTCAACTGGAACAAAACTAAATGGGGGGATGCCCCTCCCAAAAACTTCCACACTGCCAGGACAAGGACTTTGGGTTTGGTGGTTCCTCCACCCTGGGTTCCTCTGCCATTGCCCACTTTGGATTGCCCTGTCCCATTTAGGGAGTCTTCAGTTCAAGTAAGGCTCTACGCTGAACAGAGTCTCTTTCTGCAGATTGTCACTTTCATATACGTAGAGCACCATTTTGGTTGAAGGAAGCTTCCACAGACGCTCACCATCTTCTCTCGGCTATATTATGAGGCAGGTCCGACTTTCATTTTGCTGGAGAGAGGGTGGGCAAGGAGGAGGGAAAGAGATGAACGAAGCTAGGTCCAATTTGCTTGATAAGATGTGCCATGAGATTAGACCTAAAAACGGCAGTTCTGCTGTGCATTCAGGCCCAGAAAACTCTTTTGAGAATGCTAAGCGCTTTTCTCGCTAAGCTAGGTCAATGTTACAGCTAGGCTGGAGCCAAAGCAACAACCCTGGTTCTTCAGTTATCTGTAAAGGTTTACAAGATTGCCATCCCAAAAAACAGCATCTATGTCAGGAGAAACAAGTGCACTGTGCAGTTAACCATTACTGTGCTTTGCATCGATTGACTATTTTAAAAAGCAGCAGCAACAGCTCAACTCAGCCAGATACGAATACAAGTATTTGGCATTTCTCAGTTTTGGAGTTTACGTAGGAAACCTGCCTGAGTAGGACGCTCCATTCCTTCTTCCCCAGCAGCCACCTCCATTTCTCCATCACCTTCTCCTCTATCTACGTAAGTGAGTTTTCCTTCTGCCATTTGCTGCAAGGTAATTTGTTTACAGAATTCATTAGGCACACAATAACTATCATTCTCTGGACACAAGAATAAAACACCAGCAAGCATCTGTATGAAGACTACATTAAAGAATTATAAAAAAGGAAACGGAAAACTTACCAAGCTATGGAAAATAACCATAAAATGTCAGAGAAACACATTAATATTCTGTCTCTGCCACTTGTCTGAAGAACAAGAAATACTAAACGCTGCACACTGCTGTTTTGTGCTTCTACTGTATAAATTTTCAATGTAAATTTTAATTTTGTCAAGTGTACACTTCTTGCAATCTGCTCTGGGACCATTTGGTGAAGGGCTATGTACAAATAAACACACAGATTGTAAAAAAGAGAGCGAAAAGGTGTATGCTTGATGCAGAAGGTAGAAGCCCTTCTCCATCAAACATGGCAAATCGTGCAAAACCAGAGGTATATTTAAGCAGTTAAATAGTCATAGGCAACAAGGAATTGCAGGCAGACGAGTACATGGGATTCTAGGCTAGTGTTCCATTCCTTCTCTGCACCCAGGACAGAAATGCAGGACGTTGCCGCTGGAGGAACCAAGTTGTGTATCTCCTCTGCCAGCCAACAGTAGATTGGGGGGGGGACGACCCAGGCTACTAACTTGTGGGCTTATTTACAAGGCTGATATAAAACTCAAGAACAATATCAAATTGTAGCAAGGACATGTTAGTATGGTACTTACGTTTCCAGCAGGGTCAAAAAGTACAATCCTAAAGCTGTCTCCACCTCTCATTGACTTGGGGGATTTCCAGATAAGCATACCAGGAGCTGGGCTGGAACTTTCTGTCACACCCCAGATCTTCAAAGAAAAAAAGAAGAAGAAGAAGATCTTCATATTTGAATGCTTAAAGAGCACCTTTGCACAGGAAATTGTCCAATGCTTCCCCACCCACCAGTCAGATTCATTGCAACATCAACCCTGGGATGAGATTCTTGTAAGTTCTCTACAAACTTGGCTGTGCAAGTGATATCATTGGAAGCGTCAGCCTTTAACAAAAGGCAATTGTGGGGAGAAATCTGTGGCATCAAATGCCAGGCAGATATAATGGCATTCTGACAATATTGATTACAGCAACATGACTGGATCAGCATCTATGTCCAAACTTTTTTTTCTTTTTTTGGTAAATATTTTTTATTAGTTTTTAATTACATATATCCAATATAAGTCACATTCTAACGTTACCAAATTACAATTACAATTCAAAAATAAACCAATTGATAAGCCAATTATACTTTTTAGGTGGCCTCCCGCATGCTAGATTTCAAGGTAAGATAAATTAATTTTGCTTCCAAAATCTTGTTTAATCCAATTACATTTCAATCGTAATCATAATCCCTTATACAACAGCTACAATGTTTTTAACTCCCATTCGTATTAGCACATTGAATAATTTGTATTTCTGCAAGAAAAGTTCTATATCCTTTTTAGTTCCTGTGTGTGATATTTATTTTGTATTTATAGTTACTTATTTTAGCAACTATGTTCAAACTTAACCGTGCATTGATATGGAACCAAACCACAGATCCATGCTAGTATAATATAGACATAGTCTTAATTTGTCGTTATTTAAGAAAATGTACTTGTTTGTACTAAAACTTCTAGCTATGTTGTTCAAGTGGAATGGGGAAGATGGTTACAACAGGAATTTAATTTTACCTTTGTGGAAGCAAGTGTAAACACCACCATTGTTCCCCCAAAGGGAAAGGATAGTAATAATAATAATAATAATAATAATAATAATAATAATAATAATAATAAAATTTATTTATATCCCGCCCTCCCCAGCTGAAGCCGGGCTCAGGGCGGCTAACAACAATCAAGTGATCAAACAATCAAATAATCCAACATTCTAAAACATTTCATTATAAAAATTAATTAAAATCAAATTAATGGCAACCGTTAAGCAAAATTCTGTGCAGGTTGCCAGAGGAGGGAGTCAGGCTGCGCCCTGACCAAAGGCCTGGCAGAACAACTCTGTCTTGCAGGCCCTGCAGAAAGATGTCAGGTCCCGCAGGGCCCTAGTCTCTTGTGACAGAGCGTTCCACCAGATTGGAGCCGCAGCCGAGAAAGCCCTGGCTCTAGTTGAGGCCAGCCTAACCTCTCTGTGGCCTGGGATCTTCAGGATGTTTTTATTTGCAGACTGTAGGTTCCTCCGTGGGGCATACCAGGAGAGGCAGTCCCGTAGGTACGAGGGTCCTAGGCCGTATAGGGCTTTAAAGGTTAAAACCAGCACCTTAAACCTGATCCTGTACTCCACCGGGAGCCAGTGCAGCTGGTATAGCACCGGGTGAATGTGATCTCGCAGCGAAGACCCCGTAAGGAGTCTCGCCGCGGCATTCTGCACCCACTGGAGTTTCTGGGTCAGTCTCAAGGGCAGCCCCACATAGAGCGAGTTACAATAATCCAGTCTGGAGGTGACCGTCGCGTGGATCACAGTGGCTAGGTCAGGGCGAGAGAGATAAGGGGCCAACTGCTTAGCTTGGCGGAGATGAAAAAATGCCGCCTTTGTTATAGCTGTAATCTGCGCCTCTATAGAGAGGGAAGTATCGAAGATTACACCCAAACTCTTAACGGACGGTGTTGGCACTAATTGCACCCCCACAAGAGATGGGAGTTGCCCCCTCAATCCCATATCGTCCCGTCCCAGCCAGAGGACCTCTGTCTTCGAAGGATTTAACTTCAACCGGCTCCCACGTAACCATCCAGCCACAGCTTCCAAACAACTGGTGTGTCTGGGGCCGAGTCAGGATGGCCATCCATCAACAGATAGAGTTGGGTGTCATCGGCATACTGATGGCAACCCAGCCCAAAACTCCGGACAAGCTGGGCGAGGGGGGCACATAAAGATGTTAAAAAGCATTGGGGAGAGTATCGCACCCTGAGGCACTCCACACACCAAGGAGTGGCGCAATGACAATTCCCCCCCAAGCGCCACCCTCTGTCCCCAACCAGAGAGAAACGAGCGCAGCCATTGAAGGACTGTGCCCTGGATCCCCACGTCGGCAAGGCGGTGGTCCAGGAGTTCGTGATCGACCATGTCGAAGGCTGCTGACAGGTCTAGAAGAATCAGCAGCCCCGACCCGCCTCGATCCAGCTGCCTGCGGAAATCATCTGTTAGGGCGACCAGAGCCATCTCGGTCCCATGACCAGCGTGGAAGCCGGACTGGAATGGATCCAGAGCCGATGTCTCATCCAGAAACCTACCAAGCTGATCAGCAACCGCTCTCTCAATCACCTTACCCAGGAATGGAAGATTCGAAACCGAGCGGTAATTGGATAGATCTAAGGGATCTAATGATGTTTTCTTTAAGAGCGGGCGCACCACTGCCTCCTTCAGTTCCTCTGGGAATATCCCAGTGCCAAGGGACAAATTGATGATATCCCCCAGGGGGTCTGCACCTCGTCTGGACATGCTCTAATCAGCCAAGACGGGCACGGGTCAAGAGGACAGGTGGTGGGCTTTCCAGCTCGGAGGAGTCTGTACTTGAAACTTATATACATCTGGTCCCAATGAACTCGCTGTTGGAATTATGATGAAGATATGGATAGGTATCTCCAACTGGAGCCACTATTTGCATGCACTAGAACTGGATCAGGACCATAGAAATTAAAACAACTGCGTTTTGTGGTTTTCGATATCCATCTGTAATGGATCAGCAGGCATTGAATGAAAATATAATCAAACTATCAACACAAACATTTAATGCCTATGGAGTTAAACGTGCAGGTGGATCCCCCCCCCCCAGGAATTTGGTTCTGGGAGGTGTATCATCCAATATTGGCTGCCAAAACTTAAGGCTAGCAGAAGGAGTTTAAAACAGTTTTGCCGAGCCTGCTTCCTGCCATATTACTTAGAAAAGCTTCACCTGTTGTCCCTTGTCGGCCATTTTTCAACTGCCTCCAGTCCCAGAACTTCTCCATGAGACCACCTCCCTTGCTTCTTTCAAATCCCTCCCTCTTTATAAGCCCCATAGGCCAAAGATCTGCCAGACCTGTTCTTCAGAAAAATGCCATGTACATAATGCCAGTGGCACAGTACAATATTGTTTTAAGCAAGTCCAAAACACTGTAGAGTATATAAGCAGGTATTTTATCCCTCTTGGTTACTTAGCCAGTTTCAGGGCCTTTATTAGGTGGTGTGTTCAATATTCTTACAAGGGGAAGCAAAGTAAAACACTGACATTTTAAAGTTTAGAGGGGAAGAAGAGAAGATTTTCACTCACTGTAAGTACTTGACCAGGCCCAAGGGTACATCGAGCAGGAAACTCGTACATTATTTCAGACTGGTTTCCATGCTGCCTTCTTGTGGTCCACCCACTTAGTGACTGCTCCTACAAGGAAAGCAGTGCTTAACAGTTTTAGACTGCTGGTTTTGAGCAACTTTTTGCCTTTTAAGAGCCTCCAGTCTCATTATTTTCTGGGAGGAGTTCAAGCGTATACTGGGATATTGAGGTTTGTGCAATTAAAGCGTCCTGAGGAAGCTTATCGTCACCTCCCTTTTCTCTCAGGAACCTTGGAAACTGCAAAGAAATGTTAGGAAGAGGCTGTTTGTAGGATGGGACCATCAAGTATGATGTTTAAGCATAGGCCTAGGACCCTCATACCTACAGGACCGCCTCTCCTGGTATGCCCCTCGGAGGACCTTAAGGGTCCATATATAGCAACACCCTAGAAGTCCCGGGCCCTAAGGAAGTTAGATTAGCCTCAACCAGAGCCAGGGCCTTCTCAACACTGGCTCCGGCTTGGTGGAATGCTCTGTCTCATGAGACCAGGGATCTGATTTCTTCCCGCAGGGCCTGTAAGACAGAGTTGTTCCACCTGGCCTTTGGCTTAGAATCAGTTTGATTCCCTCCCCCTCTTTCTTTTTCCTTTCTCCTCCTATGAAGAGACAGTATCCTAATGTTTTAATGTTGTATCGTAATCTTTTAAATTGTATTTTAATCAACTTGTTTTTATTATTGGTTGTTAGCCGCCCTGAGCCCAGTCTTGGCTGGGGAGGGCGGGGTATAAATAAATTATTATTATTATTATTATTATTATTAATCTTTCCTGGGCAACTTCTATTCCACCCACCCCCAGGGGGATTCCAGATTCATGTTCACATCAAGCACAGTGGTACCTCGGGTTAAGTACTTAATTTGTTCCGGAGGTCCGTTCTTAACCTGAAACTGTTCTTAACCTGAAGCACCACTTTAGCTAATGGGGCCTCCTGCAGCCGTTGCGCCGCTGGAGCACAATTTCTGTTCTCATCCTGAAGCAAAGTTCTTAACCTGAGGTAATCTTTCTGGGTTAGCAGAGTCTGTAACCTGAAGCGTCTGTAACCTGAAGCGTCTGTAACCCGAGGTACCACTGTACTAGTCTAAAACCAAGTGAACGGTGGGGTAGGGGAGAGAAAATAAAAGTGGCTAGGAAGTTACTGGTGGGAAATGAAGAGGCAGATCGGTGGTGGGGAGGGTCAAGCCAAGGGTCAGCCCAGAACTGCTTTGTAAAGAAATGGCACCCAGTTTTGGGGGGACACAAATTTGCCAGCTACACTAACCATGCATTCATCCCAAGGAGTTAAATCATGTAAAAAATACCTGATCAGAGCTGTTTCTGATTTTGACAAATTGTCCTTCTTTGTCAATATGTTCTATGGAAATACTTCCTGAAGATGATGCATGCTGGACTGTTTTGAAGCAAACGCTGTGGACTTGGCGTTCTGAAAGTGCCCGCTTCCTCCTCCTCCTTCGTGGGAGGACGGGGATTGCCAGTGTTCCAACACTTTCCGAGCCGGGCCTGGGCACTCTTAACCTGCAAAACAAAGTCACCTTTCAAATTAGGCAGCCACTGATGGCAGAACACCCTCTCTCAATCTCTTTGCTCTTGACATTGGGCCATTCCCGTGGTGTCTAGTGATGTATGGATGTGAGAGCTGGACCATAAAGAAGGCTAATCATCGAAGAATTGATGCTTTTGAATGATGGTGCTGGAGGAGACTCTTGAGAGTCCCATGGACTGCAAGAAGATCAAACCTCTCCATTCTGAAGGAAATCAGCCCTGAGTGCTCACTGGAAGGACAGATCCTGAAGCTGTGGCTCCAATACTTTGGCCACCTCATGAGAGGAGAAGACTCCCTGGAAAAGACCCTGATGTTGGGAAAGATTGAGGACACAAGAACAAGGGGACGACAGAGGACGAGATGGTTGGACGGTGTTCTCGAAGCTACCAGCATGAGTTTGACCAAACTGCGGGAGGCAGTGGAAGACAGGAGTGCCTGGCATGCTCTGGTCCATGGGGTCACGAAGAGTCGGACATGACTAAACAATTAAACAACGACAACGCCACTATGCGTCATGAAGTCAAATCTGTGTCGTCCAAGAGATAGCAGGGAGGTTGCTACAGATGACATTTACACATAACCTTTGGCACAAAGCTGCCCTGCCTGCAAAGTGGCATCTCCCCTGTAAGGTTGGTGATACTCCCCTGTGCTGTGAGATCATCACATTGTGCATTTTCTCCGGTCTCACATAACAGGCTGCTGCAGGATTGGAAGGGCAAGTAAGGAGGACACCAATACAGAGGACTTGGTGAGTTGCTTTTGTATCTTGCCCTTCTGCCAGGGAGCTCTGAGTGGCATTTTCACAGCCCAACGTTCCTGCAAGGCAGCTCAGCCAGAAAATCATTTACTTTGCTAGGAAGCAGAGGCAAAGCTCTGCAAGGTAGTTAACGATCAAATCCATTATTTGCATCTTCGCTGAACGTCTTGTTTTAAAGCCCCGGACAAAGCATGATATTCAAGAAAGGTCTTTCTGGTCTAACTTGGCTCCTGAACCAAACTCCCCACGGTGGCAATCGAGGTGCCTGTGGGAAGCTCAGAAGCGGGAACTGATCGCAATAGGCCTTTTGCGCTGGTGTTCCCCAGCAACTGGTTTTTAGAGGGACATGGCCTCCGATACTGGAGATAATATATACCATATTTTTCACTCTATAAGACACACTTTTCCCCTCCAAAAAAGTAAGGGGAAATGTGTGTGCGTCTTATGGAACGAATGCAGGCTGCGCAGCTATCGCTGAAGCCAGGAGAGCAAGAGGGAAGAGGCTTGGCATGGCTATCCCAGAAGCCGGAACAACAAGAGCGATAGTGAAAAGAGCATGAAATCCACTCTCGACTCCGAGACTGCACCACAGTTGCTTTCAACCATGTGAGCTGACATGGGCAAAGGGCTCTTTTAACCCCCTCCTCCCCAATGCGAAGACCAGCTCCCTTTTGAATAGCCCCTCCACTTACTACGGACATCAGCTGCTCATTCCAGCTTGCTTGTGCTTTTGGGAGCTGGCACATTAGAGGGCATTAAAGTGTGGCTGAAACGTACAGTAAAAGGTGCAGAAAAGCTCCTCTTGCTGTTCACACTGGGCAGGAGGGAGTTAAAGAGCCCTTTGCCCATGAAAGCCAATACTGGTAAGAAGTTCAGCTCCTGTTCTATTAAAAAAAAGAAAACAAAGCCTCCTTTTCTGTCACCAAGCTCACCGTGCTTCCTCTCCTTCTAGCATTGCCCGGTATGCACCGATCTCCAGATCCAGACCCATCTTCATATCCAGCAGTTTCACCTGCTCCCCCAGCTGCACCTGCATACGCTGATGCATTCTGTCCATCTCCCTGTCCTTCTCAGCTAGGCATCTCCTCGATGAGCCTTGTTTCTCAAGAATGGTGTTCTCCAACGTGTTTATTCTGGCCTCCAAATCTCCATTCCTGGCTTCCAATGTAGCAACCTTAGATTTCACAGAAATGTTTTACTGTTAGGCACAGCGGAACAGAGCCATACTAGCAGAGACCTCTATTTCCCAAAGACCTTTTAAGAGCCTCTTCCCTCTCCAGGTAGGCGTCATTTTACCTGGTTTCCAGCCCCTGTTTTACCTGTGACATCAGAGAATCAACTCTCAGTTTTGCTTCTCTGAGCTCCTCCTCAGCAGCTTTGGTGATATCACTACTCCTTGCTGCAGAACGCTGAATGTTTTCCATCTGTGAAGATAGTATTGGGTTAAAAAAGAAAAGAAAAAGCTAACCAGGACTGCACATTTTAATTTGAACGTGTTTCTGTGCGCACACATGAATAACAGTTCAATTTAACACAGGTTTGCCACCCTGTGCTCCTTCGGGAGGAATAATGGTACCTACTATATTTATTGGAATGCAGGTGGTGCTGCGAGTTAAACCACAGAGCCTAGGACTTGCTGATCAGAAGGTCAGCGGTTCGAATCCCTGCGACGGGGTGAGCTCCTATTGCTCGGTCCCTGCTCCTGCCAACCTAGCAGTTCGAAAGCACCTCAAAGTGTAAGTAGATAAATAGGCACCGCTCCGGCGGGAAGGTAAATGGCATTTCCATGCGCTGCTCTGGTTTGCCAGAAGCAGCTTAGTCATGCTGGCCACATGACGCGGAAGCTGTACGCCGGCTCCCTTGGCCAGTAAAGCGAGATGAGCACCGCAACCCCTGAGTCAGCCATGACTGGACCAGATGGTTAGAGGTCCCTTTACCTTTACTATATTTATTATATCATGTTGTATTATATTAATTATTATTATTATTATTATTAGACAATTCTAGGCCTTATTCCTTCCAATTCGGATGACTTATTATTATTTATTAAATATGCATACTGCCCTATTCCTGCAGGTCTCAGGGCAGTTACAACATAAAAACACAACATAAAAACACAAAATACGTAATAAAAACAAAAACAACTCAATAACGCCCCCCCTTCCCCAACACATTTTAGGCAGCATGTTCTACAATATTGTTCCAGGTGTTCACCTTAAGGTGAAGGTTAGGCAATACGTAAATTAGTATTAAAAACAAATGCTTCTGGCTGTGACTGGTGTGTGCAGGAGAATTATCCAAGGGGGTCAAGAGGAGGACACAATGGGAAGGTAACATGCTGAGCTGGGGAAACTGAGGCAAACAGGGTTTCACCAAAATACAGCATCCCCTTAGAAACAGGTTGGGGAAAGGTATCTTAGCATATACTGTATTTTGCTCTATAAGACTCACTTTTTCCCTCCTAAAAAGTAGTGGGAAATGTGTGTGCATCTTATGGAGTGAATGCAGGCTGTGCAGCTATCCCAGAAGCCAGAACAGCAAGAGGGATAACAACAAGCTGTTCTGGCTTCTGGGATTCAGAATATTTTTTTTCTTGTTTTCCTCCTCCAAAAACTAGGTGCGTCTTATGGTCTGGTGCGTCTTATAGAGTGAAAAATACAGTAATTAACAAAGCAAGCTATGCACATCCAGTCAGAATTAAGTCCCACTGAATCCACTGAGAGGAGCCAACATGCCTTTGTCCCATCAGCTCTTAGAAGACCAATGATTTTCCTTTGCTTTCCCCTTCCACTATTTGGAAGACATCCTGTCAGCATAAGATAGCAAGTGAAAATCCAGCCTCTAATTGTGCCACTCCTATTCGGGACCTGCCCATAGGAAGCAAGAAGAGATCAGGTCTCTACTAAGAATGATGGGACAGCAAGACATCAGCAGTATAGACAGACAAACCACTCACTTTGGCACTGAAGTTTTGCTGCACCTGATCTTTATACGCGCAAATCTGTTGTTCATGTTGCTGTCTGAGCTCTTTGAGAGCATTCAACAGCCTACTCTCCAATTCCTGGTGATGGTGAGACTCTATTTCTTGAATCCTGCTCTCGTAGATCTGCTTCTTGTTCTTTAGCTCCTAGGAAGAGAAGGGAAATACAGCCAGGAGGAAGGATTTAAGAGGCTCTGTATTAAAAACAACGGTATGTTTCAGCTGAGCAGACAAGCAAATTAGAGTACCAGTACTGTACTGCCCCGGAATAAAGAACATGCAACATTTCTTTACGGTTAAACTGTGGCCTGAAATTGATCATCCATGGCGCATTAAAGGTAAAGGGACCAGTGACCATTAGGTCCAGTCGTGACCGACTCTGGGGTTGCAGCGCTCATCTCGCTTTATTGGCCGAGGGAGTCGGCGTACAGCTCCCATGTGGCTACCATGACTAAGCCACTTCTGATGAACCAGAGCAGCGCACAGAAACACCGTTTACCTTCCCACCGGAGTGGTACCTATTTATCTACTTGCACTTTGATGTGTTTTCAAACTGCTAAGTTGGCAGGAGCAGGGACTGAGCAACGGGAGCTCACCCCGTTGCTGGGATTCGAACCGCCAACCTTCTGATCGGAAAATCCTAAGCTCTGTGGTTTAACCCACAGTGCCACCCGCGTCCCTCCATGGCACATTAAGAGCAATTAAAAGAAGTGCACAGTAACTTTAGATGCAATCAACATTGGAGCCCCCATTGTTTGCTCCTTTTATTTTTCTTTTCTTCTGCAAATGCAACTGTCTCCCATAGGGCACAACTGAATGGAATACAACACACTACTTCAATTTGCATGTAATGCAAACCAAGGCTTAGCAGAACCATGGGCTCCCAGAGACAAGATTGTGCCCACTTTATTTCTCCTCTAGTCCTGCTAAACTCCTGCCTGCTAAGCCATGGTGTGGCTTAGCACGTCATCCAAACCCGGGTTTGTGGCTTATTTCTCCAGAGTTACTGATCATTGCTTATTAGAGAGCAACAAACCATGAACCCGGGTTCAGATACAACAGGAAGCCTATGCTCTTTGGTTTGTTTATCTCATTCATGCTAGGAGAGGGGCAAAATAGGAACAATAAAACACAGTAACCCAGGGTTATCATCATTTTTGGCCCTCCCCTAATTAAACAATTTCACCAAGTTATTGACCTTAATTTTAGTGTTTTAAATTAAACAGCAGCTGAAATTAAGGAAGTCTAAGACTGCAGAAGTACATACGTCTTCATGGATGTTCTTTAGAAATATTACTTCTTTCTTCAGGGTTTCCATTTGGTTTTCTATATCTGTTCTCTTCAACATCTCATTTTGAAGTTGGCTTTTGAAATGATTCGCCATTACCTTGAGCTAGGAAAGTAGTTAACGGGAAAGTTAGCAAATGCTTTGTGCTTCCCTTAAATCCTTCCAAGACTCCTGTTTAGCTACAGTGTTTAATAAGCCCAAAAGGAGAACCTTGGGAAGCCAACATGTTTTAACAGAACTCGAAATCAATCTTCTCATACTCCCTTCCCTTTTCCTCATGTTCATTTAGATTACAAGCCTGCAAGTGGGGTTACCTTACTCTTATTAACTGCAGGTTTTATATTGTGCAATGTTATTGTTCTTAGGCATATAACATACTATCGTTCACCAAGCAAACGTACCACTAGTTAAAAAGTCAAACAATGGAACACAAGATAGACTGGTGTAGACACAGAGAGCAACACAGATTAATGGATCAGTTGTGCATCTGTGTACATCTGCCTGTCTTTTTTGGATTTCTGCTAGTGCAGACTTTGTGTAAGGCCCAGTGCTATTTTTCTAGAAAAAGAGGTGCCGGAACTCGCCATGAACACCTCCCTTGTTGTCTTATAATGGCAATGGTGCCCACCTGAGAGGTGCCGGAACTTATTTTTGGCAAGTTCCGGCTGGAAAAAAGCACTGGTTAGGCCATAGTTTTCAGACTATGTCCCAGCGAATGCGAGGCTTTAAAAAACAACAACAAAAACAACCCTTATGCTTCATACAAACATGCACTGAATAAAACAAAGAAAATAATACAAAAACGTAATAACATAAACTACAATCGAAAATATAAAACATATTCTCCTTTAAAAAAAAAAGAATGAAAAATAATACCTCCCCAAAAGAAAGAAAGAAAGAAAGAGAAAAAAGTGACTTCCAACTAACTCCATGTGGATCTTTATTCCTCATATCTCTGGTTGTCTGTACCTGTGATATTTTCATTCTAAGCTAAACCAAGTACAAATCTGGGAATCAGTTCTCTTCATATAATTTATAAAGGCTTACCACTCTCTCCTTATTTTCTCATGAGAATAATTTCTTATTAAACCTGTAAGTTTGCCCAGTTCAAGATATTCTGACAATTTAAGAACCAAATGCAAGGCTTCATTGAAACCCTGCCTTTTGCTACAACAGCTGCAGAGGATCAATATTTATTCCAGGTTATGCTCTCAGTTCACATGGGCGAAGAAAGCAGCCCAAAGCAATGTCGATTGTCCTGCATGAACTGAGCCTTAGGATGCATTCAGGCCATACGCTTGCCCCACCACTCAAAAAATCCTGGTTTACCTCTCACTGAGCTACCATTCCCAGCACCCTAAAACTATAGTTCCCAAGGTTCCTTAGCAGCAGGGAGGAACTGTGCTTTAAATGCATATTCTGTACCCAGCCAGAGTGTACATTTTTAGATGTGCCATCACAGGGCTGTAACTTTGCGTGAAACCGCAGCGAGAGCCCCTTCCCATCCAAGTTTGGAAACTGCTATCGGACTCAGTAGCAACTTCATTTCAGGGGGGGGGGGGGAGCAGCTTCCAGGGGGCAAATTTCATTGGGACCACAATATAAAGGTAAAGGTAAAGGGACCCCTGACCATTAGGTCCAGTGGTGACCGACTCTGGGGTTGCGATGCTCATCTCGCTTTATTGGCCGAGGGAGCCGGCGTACAGCTTCCGGGTCATGTGGCCAGCATGACTAAGCCGCTTCTGGCGAACCAGAGCCGTGCACGGAAACGCCATTTACCTTCCCACCGGAGTGGTACCTATTTATCTACTTGTACTTTTACGTGCTTTCGAACTGCTAGGTTGGCAGGAGCAGGGACTGAGCAACGGGAGCTCACCCCGTCATGGGGATTCGAACCGCCGACCTTCTGATTGGCAAGTCCTAAGCTCTGTGGTTTAAGCCACAGCACCACCCGTGTCCCAGACCACAATATAGGAGGAGATAAAAACAAAGCTCCTATCAGTTGTGGAGGGGACATCAGGTGAGTGCGACTGCAGTGACCTTAAATATCACAAGGCTCCATAAACCCCCAGTGACCTTCCAAATCCAGGTAAGCTCTGTTGCCCCTGGAACTTCTCACCTCTCAAAATACACCCAAAAATAACAGAACATTTTACTTGTGACCCGAATCTCTCTTAACAACCTTCGTCGTTTCAGCAGGACAGTTTAGATCTTACAGAACAAACCCTTACAGAGCTGATTTCACGCTCTGACTCTTGAAGATGGTTCTGCAGGCTCTGCTGTCTACTCAAGGATGTCGTCAATTCGGCCTCTTTGCAGCGGAGCTGAGCATCGAGGTCTTTCACACGAGCGACTGCCAGGCTTAAATCATTCTCCTTTTTAGAATTCCTGAGAACAAGCAGGTTGCAAGTGTAAACAGGAGGCTTTGCATCTCAACAGGTATGGCTTCTAGCATTTCTGAATCAAATTTAGACATCACAAGCTCTGTCGCTAGGAGGGAGAGTGAAGGATGGACAGCCACCTGATCTAGTCGAGATTCCTGCATTGCAGGGGTTGGACTAGATGACCCTGGAACCCTTTCCAACTCTACCATTCTATGGGTCTATATTCCCCAGCCTTCGTCCTATAGTAGTTCAGAGCAAGAAAATGAGACCACACAATAAAAGCACAAATCCATGGGCATTGCGAAGATTTATTTTAGGGGGCGGACAGGTAGCAACCACCCGTCATTATCCACTGTCTGGCTCTGTCTAGCAGATTTGGAATGAGATGTCTCAGCAACAGTTCTTTTAAATTACTTTCCTTTGACTCCTAAGTGCTCAGAACAATCTGTCAAAATCTTTTGGATTTTGGGAGTGGCCTCCGAGACCACATGACACCGGACCTGAAAAACCTACATTGGCTCCCAGTACATTTCTGAGCACAATTCAAAGTGTTGGTGCTGACCTTTAAAGCCCTAAACAGCCTCGGCCCAGTATACCTGAAGGAGCGTCTCCACCCCCATCGTTCAGCCCAGACACTGAGGTCCAGCTTTGAGGGCCTTCTGGCAATTCCCTCCCTGCGAGAGGAGAAGTTACAGGGAACCAGGCAGAGGGCCTCCTTGGTAGTGGTGCCCGCCCTGTGGAACGCCCTCCCATCAGATGTCAAGGAAATAAACAACTATCTGACTTTTAGAAGACATCTGAAGGCAGCCCGGTTTAGGAATGCTTTTAATGTTTTTTTGTTTTTAATATTCTATCCGTGGGCTGTTAGGCTGCTGAACGGAAAATACAGTGGTACTTTGGGTTACAGACGCTTCAGGTTACAGACTCAGCTAACCCAGAAATAGTACCTCAGGTTAAGAACTTTGCTTCAGGATTAGAACAGAAATCATGCTCCGGCGGTGCAGCAGCAGTGGGAGGCCCCATTAGCTAAAGTGGTGCTTCAGGTTAAGAACAGTTTCATGTTCAGAACGGACCCTCAGAACGAATGAAGTTCTTAACCCAAGGTACCACTGTAATATAGTGCAACTGACTTTCGGGGTTGGTGTGTTGTGCGACAAGCACACAGAGTGCAATGAGATTGTTTGTAGAGTGGGGAGGGAGGCTCAGTTAATTTCATTGTACACAGGTTGTACATTGACAATAAAGGTATTATTATTATTATTAGCTCCCAAGTGTGGCTGGGGAAACCCAGCCAGATTTGGGGGGGTATAAATAATAAATTATTTATTATTACTATTATTACGATCTCTACTTTTAGTTAAGTATTTTTATTTAATTACACTGGTACTTTGGGTAACAGACGCTTCAGGTTACAGACTCCACTAACCCAGAAATAGTACCTCGGGTTAAGAACTTTGCTTTAGGATGAGAACAGAAATTGTGCCCTGGCAGCGCGGCGGCAGCAGGAGGCCCCATTAGCTAAAGTGGTGCTTCAGGTTAAGAACAGTTTCAGGTTAAGAAGGGACCTCCGGAATGAATTAAGTACTTAACCCGAGGTACCACTGTACTTGATTTAGGAGGGGGGCGACTTCTCCCTCACCGACTCCACCCATGAACCTCTTTAACTTCAGAAAACTGGAAATCTATGGACTAAGAAGAGCCATTGAAGGCGCGCCCTCTCGGGACACTCACCTGGCGAGCAGCCGCCTGTGCTCTTCCAACAGGGTCTCCAGCTCGACCTGCAGACCGGCGCGCTGCCGGACTTGCCCGTGGAGCTCCTCGCGCACGGCGGCCAGCTCCCTCTCGTAGGCCCTCCGTAAGACGCCCAACTCGCGGCGACTGTCCTCGGATTCGGCCAGGCGGAGCCGCAGCGCCGTCCTGGTGGCTTGCAGGCCGCGGGCGCGCTGGATGAGGGCGGCTAGGCGGTCATTCAGCTGGCGCAGCTCCTGCTGCAGGCTGCTCCGCGGGCCGGGCAGGGGCGGGGAAGAGAAGCTGTCGCCGCCCAGGCCGCTGTCCGGCGAAGCCATCGGAGCTGCAGGGACCACCCCGTCGCGTACTCTTGCAAGCGGCGGCCGAACCACCGCCCTCCCTCGCCTGGCAAAAGAATTGGGCCAAGGATATATATGAGCTTTGCAGGAAGGGCGTGGGGTAAATATGTTGGGACTCATTCTGCAAAGAAACAGAAAAGCTGATTTTAACTTTAAGACGTGTTTCTGTGAGTTCTGGGTGTCCTTTTCTAGGGTGATTAGGTACAGCTGGTGATGACGACAAAAGGAGGAGATGTTGCAGTTTGAATTTGCCTGCAGAGAGAGGGGACACCCAAAGCTTTGTGTTTGTTGTTTTTGTATAGCTGTAATAAAACCTTTGTTTGAGTGTTTTGCACCGGTCTCGTGGTTCTGTCGTCTGCCACCAGAAGAAAAAACCATGGCTATCAACTTTCAGATTTGAAAATAACGGATCAGCAGCCTCTAAAATAAGGGATCGGCAGTTTAGCTGTGAACTGTTAGATATCCCGCAGACAGTCTACGGGATATCTAACAATCCGGGATACCAGCGGGAAGCCGCGCTGAAATAAGGGAATTTCCCGCAAAACAAAAAAAAAAGGAAGGTTGATAGCTATGCAAAATAAACCCCTCTAACAAAATAAAGGTGCAGGATCAACACCTAAGGCGCTTGCGAAAACAATGCTTTATATCGATTATGAAGGCTGGTAGCGACCGCAAGGAGAATTGTCTGGTGGTTTCTGCGCTTTGAAGGGGACAGAAAGGCGGGGGCGGGGCTGCCCAGAGCCTGAAAGGGAGAAGAAGGGCAGTGAGTGGATCCTGTAGCTAAGGGCATCCGGGCAACCCCTGCAGGGCTTATCCATTCAACTTCTGTGCCCGGCGTCCATCCCAAACCGCTCCCCCGCCTCTCTCTCCCTCGGCGTTCCAAGAACTATCACTGCTTCCCGTTCTGTCCAATCAGCGCGCAGCAAAAGGAAGCCGAGCCCCGGGGAAAGGGGCGCGGCCTTCTTCGGTCTGCTCATTCATAACTTTGCTGGGTAGCGGGAGGGTGGTGTGTGTTCAGAGGTGAGCTTTCTTGGATGCAGCAGGGGCTTATTCTCAAGTAAACAGGGTTAGGATGGCAATCCCCTATATTTTAGGAGCTGAGGATTGGGCCGCCGCCCGTCTTTTATCCCTCCGGGTTCAACTGGAGCTGCTCCTTTAAGGACAGTTTTGATCCGCCGCTGCAGTTAGCAGAAAACGTCGCTTGCTGATTCATGCATATCTGTAAAAATAGAAGAGGCTGGGGGGGGGCATGCAATGATCTTCTGAAGACAAGGACCCTTCAGCCAGAGAAAGGGAAAGCAACGTCTGAACACAGGGGAACTAGTAAGCTGCACTGACTGGCAGCGTGAAATATACTCAGAGTCGAGTGTGGATTTCATGCTCTTTATTCGCTCAGTAGTGAGGAATGCCAGTTCCCCCGAAATGTCTGCTTTACAGTGGTACCTCGGGTTATGTACTTAATTCGTTCCGGAGGTCCGTACTTAACCTGAAACTGTCCTTGTCTTTCAGCCTGTCCTACCACACAGGGTAGTTGCGAGGACAAAATGGAGAGGGAAGAACCATGTACACCACTTTGAGCTCTTTGGAGGAAAAGTGGTATATAAATGTTATATATAAATCCTTGGCATCTCCAGATCAAAGAATGAAGGTGTAAGCAGGTGATGGGCAATACGGCTACAGTGGTACCTCAGGTTAAGTACTTAATTTGTTCCAGAGGTCCGTACTTAACCTGAAACTGTTCTTAACCTGAAGCACCACTTTAGCTAATGGGGCCTCCCGCTGCCGCCGCACTGCCGGAGCACGATTTCTGTTCTCATCCTGAAGCAAAGTTCTTAACTATTTCTGGGTTAGCAGAGTCTGTAACCTGAAGCCTATGTAACCCGAGGTACCACTGTATATACATTATTTACACAATGGGCCCCATGTGATTGGCTAATTCCGGGATTCTCCTGTAGGCCAATCAGGTTGCAGATTCACTTCCACCTGGAGTTGGATTGGGTGGCTCCTGCGGACCAACCAGACTGCTGCATTCTGGATCCTATTGTTCTGGGGCCAATCAGACTGCTGCATTCTGAATCCTATTGTTCTAGAACCAATCAGACTGCTGCATTCTGAATCCTATTATTCAAGGACCAATCAGACTGCTGCATTTTGGATCCTATTCAACTCAGTACACAACACAGTGGTTGTCCAGGATTTCAGGTGGAAGGCTCTGCCAGGGGAAGGGCCATAGTTCAGTGGTGGAACAAGGGCTATGCCTTGAAAAGGTCCCAGCTTCAGTCTCCAGCATCTTCAGATATCCCTGTCTGAAATCCTGGAAAATTGCTGCCAGTCAGTGTAGACTGAGCTAAATGGGCTTAACTCAGTAGAAGGCAGCTTCCTATGTACGTGGAGACACAGGTGGTTGAACCTGGACCTTCTTCAGGCAAAGCAGATGTTGCACCACTGAGCTATGACCCTTCCACATGCATTGTAATTGGTCCAAACTGCCCCCTTGCCTGGCCCTTTTGTAGGGGAGGAACTGTTGCGTTCTCTGTGTGATGCTGTGGTTAGAGTGTTGGGCTAGGGCCTGGGAGACCTGGTTTCAAGTCCCCTACAGAGCCACGAACCCAGTCAGTCTCTCGGTCTGCCTGCCTGCCTACCTCATAGGGGTGTTGTCAGAATAAAAGGGAGTCGGAGAACCACGCATGCAGCGCTGCTTGCAGAACTTGACTTGATCGTGCTTGTTAATCAGTAACTGCAGAAAATAGATGCAAAAGGTTTGCTTCTAATGCAAGCCTTCTTTTAAAAAAAAAACAAAACACCAGGATTCTCACTGGAGGAACACAAGGACACTTTCTGGGTCCTATTATCTCCAGCATTTAAGCAGCCTTTTTAATTTTTTTCCTGCTTTGTACCTGCTCTGTTTTCAAAGGTTTGTGTGGGCTTCCCTCTTTTCCTATGCTTTGTATTCTGTATCACCAGGACTTAATAATTAGCTGGTTCCCAAAAGGCCAGATTTACATGAGTGGGTGGATTCAATAGGAGCAATACAACCATCCTCCCACAGAGAGACGGGAGGTATACAATACGTAGTTTAAGAGCTTAGTACATCTTTTCCCTAATATAAAGATAGCTGTAGCTTGTACAACAATGTTTTGGGAGCCAATGGAACAATTCTAAGATACATTAAAGAGTCTTTTGACTTACAAGTGTCCAAAATTTGGCTAGTAACATTTAAGTGATTTATCAACTGATTATAACTCTCCTCCCCTTCAGAACTAACGGTTTGCTCCAATGTAAATTTATGTGGATTTAACTGTTTAATTCAATTAGCTCAAAGACTGACAATGCAGCCAAAGGGTTACTTACTCCCCGATAAGTAACTCCACTTTCCTGGGAATAAGGCCGATTGAACTCAGTAGGTGTTACTTCTGAGGAGATGTGCAATAGATTGTGCGACAAGATTCTTTTTACCAGGTTGGTTCTCTCATTAACGTGCAACCGGGCAAAGGCAAGATTATAAGACAGTACAGCTGAATCTTGTTTAGTTTTGTACAAATAAGTGCTGTACGCATATCCTCCTCTGTATCGTCTACCAGATTTTCCACTAGAGGGCGCGCCGTTCCCAGCTATAGAAGAAATCTAAGTTGATTTTCAACAGGTTGGAAACGGCGCAATCACATTTCAGCAAACCCTTTCACGAGGTTATGTTTAGTTCCTCGGTGCGTATTTTTAACTTCAGTGGCACGGATGGAATAGCAAGACATTTTGGCTTTCTGTTGATTCTGTGACCATTCCAGGCTTTTCTTAGCCCACTATTGAGTTATCTGCTAGCAAAAAGGGGACACATTTCCCCGAGGAGGTGGGTTCACTGCATAAAGAAAGCGGCGAGGTTTGATAGATGTAACCGCACCTCGAAGGAGAGGAGGACGCGTGGAGATCTATGGCTGCGCACGGGGTTTGCGTAAAGGCGCCGCTTGCCCTGTAAAGGAAGGCTAAGGTTTAAGCATCAATTTGCAAGCCTGTATTTCTCAACCGGCGACGCCGACTCTTCTGTGCTGCCTTTGATGCAGTAGAGAGGAGGAAAGTTTGCTCCTCCTTCTCCTAAACGACTCGCATCTCTGGCGGCGGCAGGTAAGGAGTAGTTACCCTTAATAAGTTTTTTTCGTGATAAGATGATCCTTTCGAATGCTAGACAGTTATGAGAATCCCGGTCAACCTACTTGCATTCACACGTGACAGTTTTATACTAGCTTCCTTAAGGCGATGCTTTAACGCAAATGTAAACCTTTCATCGGCCAGAATGTGCCTTCGGTTTCTCGGTCGAGTTCCTTCGCGCATTCTCATGAGCTATAGGGGAGGCTGCACGTATTGCACGTGGCGCGCAAACATCCTCAAGCCCGGGTGGTAAAATTAGCCATTTGGAAAAAGAGTAGCCGGTCCCCAGTTAATTATACGTTTGACATAATACCAGCCCGGGAAGGTATACAATTCCGCTTCCGCAATGCTTCCCTGTTTTTGAGGTGGAAATAATAGAATGCAAGTACATAGAATTTGATTTCTCTCTGTTTGATTACGGTGTATTTGAGAACGGGCAGTTGAACGTGTGAACTGACTGCGGCAAACGCTGGGTGTATGGTAAGCGAAACCAAAGCTCCATTTTCGATGTAAGAGCTGAGACAGTTTGTTTACACATGCAAATAGTGATTTAATATTGCACCCATCCGGTTGACGTCTATGTAGGAACGAATCAGCCTTAGAAATTGGATATACATCCAATTGATATATATTGAAAGAAGACGTGGGGGGCATTTATAAAGGCTGCAATCCTGAGCACTTTAATCCGGAGTAAGTACCATTGTGTTCACTGGGTTTCAAGTATCCGTATGGAGAGGCCAGAAATGTGCAAAGCAGAATTTCACAGCCTCAGCCCGAAGGATGTTTACTCGGAAGCAAGTCTACTGCGTTCACTGGGGCCTACGCCCAGGTAAATGTAGCGAGGGCGAGGCTGCAATCCTAGACACGTTTACTAGTAAACTTCATTGAACG
Source organism: Podarcis cretensis (assembly GCF_951804945.1). Classification (NCBI taxonomy): domain Eukaryota; kingdom Metazoa; phylum Chordata; class Lepidosauria; order Squamata; family Lacertidae; genus Podarcis; species Podarcis cretensis. The sequence goes on from NC_137183.1 coordinate 17,134,290, forward strand.
CAGTGGGACTTCACTTCCGAGCGAAAGGCGTGCGTCGGATTGAGCTGTTTGGCTTCACTTGTGCGCAGGCATTTCAAAGGGCTACATTGCGGCCGCCTGATTTGAATAACTATTGCTGCCTCTCGCTCAGTGATGTTGCTTTTATTACATTTACGGTGCACACCGCCCATCGAAGGGCGATTTTGGGAATGCTTCGCCGTGGCTGCAATTTTAGGCATGCTTCCATGAAAAAGTGCTAACTAGGGAGAGTGCTAAGGGTCGGCATGTAAGTAACTGTCAAGACTGCTTTTATAATGGTGCAGTTGGCTTTTGCCTGCAACGGGTCCTTTTGCCGCCTCCTGCTCGCTGTCTGCAGCCTCGCCTTTCCAGCCACCTAAGTTGTAGAAGACCTTACGGGCTTAATACTGCAAGTCCGTAAGGTTTTGTATAAAAAAGGAAGTTCATGACTTTTTGGAGAACGCCGAGCATCGCCCCAAACCCTCTCAACAACCTGGGCTTGGAAATAGTATTAGGTTGATTAATAATAATAATAATAATAATACCCAGGCTATCTGGGTGGTTTTTCCAAGTGGTGTGCGTGAATGAAAGAAAGGCACTCTGTACGCGCGCAGAGGCACTCTCCCCCCCGCTCCTTGCATCCCATTGGCCTGCAAACCCTCTCAACAACCTGGGCTTGGAAATAGGATTGGGTTGATTAATAATAATAATAATAGTAATAATACCCAGGCTATCTGGGTGGTTTTTCCAAGTGGTGTGCGTGAATGAAAGGCACTCTGTACGCGCGCAGAGGCACTCTCCCCCCCGCTCCTTGCATCCCATTGGCCTGCAAACCCTCTCAACAACCTGGGCTTGGAAATAGGACTGGGTTGATTAATAATAATAATACCCAGGCTATCTGGGTGGTTTTTCCAAGTGGTGTGCGTGAATGAAAGAAAGGCACTCTGTACGCGCGCAGAGGCACTCTCCCCTCCGCTCCTTGCATCCCATTGGCCTGCAAACCCTCTCAACAACCTGGGCTTGGAAATAGGATTGGGTTGATTAATAATAATAATAATAGTAATAATACCCAGGCTATCTGGGTGGTTTTTCCAAGTGGTGTGCGTGAATGAAAGGCACTCTGTACGCGCGCAGAGGCACTCTCCCCCCCGCTCCTTGCATCCCATTGGCCTGCAAACCCTCTCAACAACCTGGGCTTGGAAATAGGACTGGGTTGATTAATAATAATAATACCCAGGCTATCTGGGTGGTTTTTCCAAGTGGTGTGCGTGAATGAAAGAAAGGCACTCTGTACGCGCGCAGAGGCACTCTCCCCTCCGCTCCTTGCATCCCATTGGCCTGCAAACCCTCTCAACAACCTGGGCTTGGAAATAGGATTGGGTTGATTAATAATAATAATACCCAGGCTATCTGGGTGGTTTTTCCAAGTGGTGTGTGTGAATGAAAGAAAGAAAGAAAGGCACTCTGTACGAGCTCAGAGTCACTCTCCCCCCGCTCCTTGCATCCCATTGGCTCTCCCCTTCCCGCGTCGAGGCGCCTTTTGCCTGCAGGGCGCGCGCGGCGGAGCAGGTGGCGGCGCGGGAGCTCCAAGAGACGCGCGCCGTCGCCTGGCCTTGCGCGCTGCTTGGGCTGCCCTGCGGGAGGAAGAGGCGGCGGTGGCGGCGACGGCGCCGGCGCCCTCGCTCTCTCCGCCACTTCCTCCGAGGCCCTCGGCTAAGTCGGTCTGGCGGGGCTTGTGGGCTGGAGGAGCCTGGAGGGAGCGAGCCAGCCAAGCTCGAAGGGCGGGCGCTTGTTCGCCTGCCAGCTCCGCTTTGCAAGCATGCGGCGTCGGCGTCCCTGGTGCTTTGACAGGAGGAGAGGCTTCGCCTTGCTGCCTCCGCCGCCGCCGCCGCCGAGTCCACGCCTGCTCCCTTCCCCCTGAGGAGAGGGAGAGGGGAAACGCCGTCGCGCGAGGTGGTGGCCACGCCGCAGGGATTTGCACCCCGAAGTTGAGCAAAGGTATCCCCAAAGCGCGCGTGGGCGGAGTTTGGCGCCCGCGCGCGCTGCGCGGAAGTTGCGCCCAGGACAGGCGTGCGCGGGGTGCTGGTGCGAGGGCGCTCTCGCGAACAGAGGGGCGCGCGCGGGGCTCCACTTGTACCCTGAGACGGTATTTAGCGCGGGGCTCTGAGTGGGACCCTGGATGGGCACTTGGTAAGCAAGGTGTCTCTGAGCATGCACAGAGACCCCTCCATCAACCCTGGGCAGCTGCAGTTTGTTTCCCCATTAATTTAAGGACTTAAGGCATAACTGTCAACTTTTCCCTTTTCTTGCGATGAATCCTATTCGGAATAAGGGAATGTCCCTTAAAAAAGGGGAAACGTTGACAGCTATGACTTAAGGAGGGGAAGTTTCTGGAAACGTGTTTGTGTGTGTTTGTTTGTGGGCCTGACCTATGGGATGAGGCAGGGGTGCCCAAACTTTTTTCAAAGGGGGTCAGATTTGATGAAGTGAACATGCATGAGGGCCGACCAAAGTTGTTGAGCTTTTTAAAGGATTTTACCCCAGAAGATAGACTGCTACAGGGGCTGGATTAGGCCCCCGAATCAGACTTTGGACATGCCTGGGATGAAGGAAAGGGTGGTGTTATCTCTTGGCCAGCTTGCTCAGTGGTGCCGACAAGGGGCTTGGCAGCTTTTCAAGAGGTGCCCTCTCAGCTTCGCTCGCCACTCCAGGGCAAAGGTCTGCTCTGCCCCCAGGTTTCGTGCTGGGATTTGGACAGCCAAACTTTTCACATGGTCCGAAGCAGGTGGTGGGATGTTTTCAGAGGGGAATGCAGAGGATGGGCTCCAGAGCTCTGCTCTTCGGCCTATGGGTAGTGGCCTGATCCGACGTGGGTTGCTGCAAGAGCGCTACCACCATGCAAATATAGGGTAAAAGATTAAGGGAAAAGGGTCCCCAAATGCATGTTTGGTTTAAAAGTGGGTCCTGGGTCTTAAGAGACACTTTCTCTGGAGGAACAAAAGATTGAAATCTCTACACAGTGTTTGCTGAGTGCAGGCAGGCTGCACAGACACAGTGCCTGAGAGTTATTAGCATGGCGGAGAGGTCCGTGTATAACCACCCTGCAGACCTAAACACTATTCCGGCATCGTTTTAGAAACCCTTATTTGGAAATAGGCTATAGCACTATCAATATGCGCAGCAGGAAAGATCTGTTCCTGTGCTGAGATATCTTTGAGACTGGCATGTGTGTGTGCATGTGGGAGGGGCAGCTATTGGAGGAACAGGTGTTGCTTTAACTGGGTGGCGAAGAGAGAGCCTTGGAGAGATGGATCTGGCAGCCTCTTTAATGTAGTCACATTTATTGTATTTTTATTTTCAAAAATAATTCCTTCTCATGTGACCTTGGGCTGGGTTGCAATATTAAAGCATCAATCACAAGCCAATAAAACAGCAGCGAATCACTAAAATCCAACCATCTGTTAACATATTATATAACACCGGCTAGTTATGCAGATCAGTCAAAATGTTTGACACAAAAGGCCTGTATCCAACTAAGTTTTACTCTGAGTAGATCTGTTAAAATTGACAATCCTAAATCAGGTCCATTAATGTCAACAAGTCTACTCTTTGAGTATTGATGATGGATACAAACTGAAAGTATTCAGCTGGTGTCCAAAAACGAACAACATTGATGCCAGCTGGATCTTTAGGGGATGCTTGTTCCATAATTTGGGTGCTCTTACGGAGGAAGTCCTCTTGCAGGTCACAGACTCCTGAATTTTGCTGAATGATGGAACTACTAAAAGGACCCCTGAGTGCACCTCAGACTACGTGCAGGACAGTAGTTGGAGACAAATGAGTCCTTCATGTAGCCAAATGCCAGGCTTTTCAGGGCTTTGCATAACAGAACCAAACCTTGAATTGAGCTTGGTGACAAATTGGCAGTGAGTACAGGTCTTTTAAAGGACGCGGGTGGTGCTGTGGGTTAAACCACAGTGCCTAGCACTTGTCGATCAGAAGGTCGGCGGTTCGAATCCCCGCGACAGGGTGAGCTTCCGTTGCTCGGTCCCTGCTCCTGCCAACCTAGCAGTTCGAAAGCATATCAAAGTGCAAGTAGATAAATAGGTACCACACCGGCGGGAAGGTAAACGGTGTTTCTGTGCGCTGCTCTGGTTCGCCAGAAGCGGCTTAGTCATGCTGGCCACATGACCCGGAAGCTGTATGCCGGCTCCATTGGCCAATAAAGCGAGATGAGCGCCGCAACCCCAGAGTCGGTCACGACTGGACCTAATGGTCAGGGGTCACCTTTACCTATACCTTACAGGTCTTTTAGGACTGTTATTATATGGTTTTGAGCCATTGGATCCACCCAAACAGTCTTCAAGAACAGCCCCAAGTAGAGCACATTGCAGTAGTCTAAGCAAGAGGTTACTAGAGCACAAATGACTATAGCCTGGCTTCCGTTGTCCTGTTTAGGATAATTTGATCTTGTTGCGTCCATTATTTATTGCATTTATACCCCCCCCCCCCAAGGAGCTCAGAGTGACATACTCAGGAGCTGAGTTTTATCTTCAAAACAACCCTCAACTCAGTAAAGTTTAATGGCTGAATGGCGATTTGTACTTGGCTCTCGCTGGTCCAAGTCTGGGGGGTGGGGGACATTTTTCAGCCCGAGGGCCACATTCTGGCTGCAGGTGAGAGGAAGGGTGGGGTTTTTCTTGGGAGGAGTGATTTGTCCCCAGTGAAGGCTGACAGAATTAGGTGCCCAAGATTTCCCATGGAGATGATGTTTCTTCTTCTCAGGGATATTGCAAACCCTGTGGTCTTGAGAACATGGGTGGTTGCCAGATAAGTTGGCCAACTTTTATCATATTGCAATAATAGCCTGGATGAAAGAAAGGGACAGTAAAAACCAGTAGCCCCTGCGTGTGGTTCAAATCTGCAGAGATTTTACACACAAAGAGCTTTTCCATGCCGCAGGGATGGCGGTTCAACGTTGTCCTTTACATGGAAACAGTTAACGGTCCTCGTATTCTAATCCACGAATCGGCGGGGCCCCTCCCCAAAGCGAGTGAGGATTGTCGCTTTTCTGCCACGGGGCTGAGTAGCCAACACGGCTGGAAGCATTACGGATCCCAAAGTCCCAGAGTTGGGTTCCTTGGCTTGGGAAGCAGGGCAGGGGGAAAAAAAGGAAGAGCGTTGAAATAGCTTTGCAAGGTTCAATTTCTTCTTGGCTCCTGTGTGCGTATATGGTAATGGAGGGAGGGGGGGAATAACGGGGAAGGAGGTTGCAGGCTTGATAAACTGACTCGTGAGCGAGAGAAAAACCTAGCTCGCTTTTGCTCCTCTGGCCAGCTCCCCCACCCTCCTGCCCTTATTGGAGTACCTCAGCCTCCACGCTGCGATCATGCTGTTCTCTGTGAGTCTGCTTTCCTGGCCAGCACAAACCTCGGCTGTTATGGTTGCACCGTTTCCAAAGTCCGGGTTGTATTCACTGCCCAGTTTGCTTTAGTCATTCAGATTCTGGCGGGGTGCATTGACTTTTTCCCTTCTTCTTTTGCTTACAGCTTCTCCCCCCTCCCCCTTAAAGGTGCAAGAGGAGAATGGCTTATGCCAAGTCCACAGGACTCTCGTGGGAGATCACCTGGTTCACAGTGACCGCCATCTGTGCCCATCTACAGGTAGGCAAGAGGGTTGCAGTCTCAGCAGCTGCTTGTGGATAGGATGATGGATTAATCCTACAGACGAAAGGGGGAAATCCCAGCAAGTTGCTGAGATGGGCTGAGCGCTCTAGCGTGCTGCTGGTGTTCGAATCAAAGGCAGCTGTAATAGGAAAGGAAATTTTTGTTGTTGCTGTTCCCATCCTTCCTTTAGATGACTTACATTCCGCCTTTTTTTTTTTTTACAAGCCACATGGCAGTTTACAGCAAAACCGTATTAGATAAAAAGAATGCATAAAAATAACACAGTCCTTAAAATAACTAATAACAAATCGCTGAGTAGCAATTGCTGATAGCATCATCTAGGGGCGAAGGAGGAGAAATATGATTTAAATCGCGCCTAAAGGCGAACTTGCCCGCTTAGTGCTTTCTGAAACACACCAGCCGCCCTTGGAAATTTTTTCTCACTTTTTTAGATTTTGCAGCGCAGTTCTCCAGCCCAAGTAAGGTGCACAAAAATGCATAATTTAGGTCAAAGCGTGCATTTAAGTGCATATATTAGTGAAAATGGCACACAAAAAGGCATTGTGTTAGGAAATTCTGCTTGCAAAAATACAGAATGCATACCAAAAAAGCTTGTGATTTTTCATGTGTGTGTTTTAAAATTGCAATGTGGAAAACTGGATTTACGATGGGAAAGATGAGAAACCGAGAAAACCAAAATCGACAGATTCATCTACACCTAGCAGCAGTTATTCCCCAGCTTTCACGTGAGTAGGAACAAGAGGCGGGCCGAGGAAAGTGGGATATCTTGAGGGGCCTGAGTGGCAGACATTTAAATGCTATGGAGATTGGATTTCTGAAGTTGGCCATAACTCAGAAGGTCCCACGTTCAATCCTTGGCGCCTCTAGTCAAAAGGACCTGAGAGCAGGGAAAAACCTTTCACCTGAGTCCCTGGAGAGCTGCTGCCAGTCAGAGCAGACAGTGTTGTGCTAGGCGGACAAATAGCCTGACGTGGCAAAAGTCAGCTTGCTATGTTGGATAAAACTCTGTCTAGAGTCCAAACGTGTACAATAGCCTTGCAAGGAGTTGTGCCTGCTTCCTCCCACTCAGCCACCCTACAGCTGGGGGGAGAGGCAGCAAGAGGCCTGCGCACGCCCAAGCCACCGCATCTCTTTTTTATAAAATTTTTATTAGGTTTTCACATTTTATAAAACAAAAACAAAAACAAAACATATATATTTTTAAACTCTTATTTTCATTACCCCCTTTCCCTGACTTCCCCCCACCCCCTCTTCATACATCCCAATTCCAAAAATTAGTTCAGCAAGTTCTTATCTCCCATCTTTAACATATTATTGTTATTTTTAAACTTAATCCTTTTTACTTATCCAAATTTAATTTATCCAATTCTCTTTTAAACATTAAATCTTTTTTTTTCTAAGGTCGACCTAATTACCCTTCCACGAATTTCTCCCTTTGTATTTTTGTTAATTATATGTCATAATGGCCAAATACAAAAATCATAAAATTTTGAAATTCTGTTCTCCCCTCCCTCCCTACCCCAGTTTCCATCCCTTCCCAAGCAATTATCCTAGCCCGGATTCCTCACATCAGAGGCCTTCAAGTCTCTGTCAGTCTCTCTCTGCCGATTTTGTTGGTAGCCCTTTTTGTTGGTCCTCAGGTCTCGAAGGAATTCTATCTCAGTCACATCATATTTTCTTCCATCCAAGATACTTAATAGCAGTTGCTGCAAAAAGTCAGTTGATCTCCCATACTCAAGGAGGAAGTCCCAATCATATTTCTTTACTCTTTTGAATTCCAATATTCCAAGTGCTCCCGGGACTTCCTCCTTCATCTTTCTCATCTTTCGCAGATTTGTAATCCAAAGATCTTCTTCTTTATTTCCTGACAATATGGGCTTCTGATTGATATTTTCCTGCACTTTTTCCATTCCTTCTTTTCTCTCCACTGGTTCCAAAAAAGTTTTTTCTGGTTCAGCTGCAGATTCCTTATCAGGCAAATCCTTTATGCATTCAGCAGAGTCGTTTGTTTTGGAATTCAAGGTCATAAGTTCTTTGTTCGTAGCCGTACTCTGCTCTTGCAGGATTCCCACGAGAAAAAACATTCTTTCTATCTCTACCAGTAATTTTCCCTCTGCAGCCATTGTAATGTCCCTAGTTCCCCCTAGGGGGATTACAGTTGCTTGATAGTCCTTTTCCAACAGCCCGTTACTTTGTTGTTTATGACTACGTTGTTTCCAGCCACCTCAGCAAGCCACCACATCTCTCCCAGGACGTGCAGGTCTTGCCGGTTCAGCTTCTGGCGTCAACACGACACAGCTACTGCTGATCACCTCCGGCCAGTCCTCGCCAACTCCTACGCTAGGAATCTGGGAGACTGTTGACCCAGGCGTCCACTGCTTCAGAACTTGCTGCAACCATTCTGCGCCAATCTGCAGTCCATAACCTACTGGTAAAACCTATTTGGTGTTTCGAAACTTTCTGACTAGTTGCAGGACCTTAGCCAGACCTAGCAGAGTACACGCAGAATCCATGGAAGCAATTGGCAACTTGGCTGCAGACAGGATAGACGAAGCAGGAACCAGGAACTTGTAGTTAGGTGTTTATTATATACAGTGGACTATTTACAGGAACAGAACATGGATCTTTTGCTAGCTCTCTCTGACACGACTCACAACTCCTACACTGACACATGGAACTTTGAACACTGAACTAACACATTTAGTTAGTAGGCCATTATCACTTCCTTGAGAGAGCTTGACCAATCAGGGAGTTGTCTCCATGTCTCTGTTATTACCAGGTAGACTTACTCCTTCAGATTGCCTTCTGGCTGTCTGAGAAACCTTAATTGACTCTGTGTGAGTAGCTGCACGTACACAGTTTCCCAACAGATGCGTGGCTCAAGCGTGCTGCAGGCCCCGCGGTGAGTACTGCCCAGCAATTTGTCACCCCCCTCAGTGGTGACACCTGGGGTGGTTCACACCCAGTGCCCCCCCTTCCTCTGCCCCTGTCCACTAGTCCATATTACAGGGCTGGGATCAGCGCCTGGCACCCTTACGCAGCTCACAGGACCCACCGCTGGTGCCCACTTCCATTTTTATTTTTTTCGCTAGCCCAGCGCTGTGAACAAGCGGCTAAGCTGGGCGGCCATTTTTAACGTCACACAATTTCACTTCCCCTGGCATGTTGTCGCTCTTAGGCATTGTGGGAAATTAAAATGGCGACTAGGCTCAGACTCCCAACACAGTGCTTCTGGTGCTACCAGCAGGTAAACCCTCCAGAGCCACTGACGAATGAGGGAATACTTTGCCCGCAGACCCTTCAAAGCGGAAGTTAGCCTTGCCGCACGTATCTATGGAAGGCCACAGGCTAGACAGCTAAATCCAAGGTCAGATTAAGACTTTTCCGTGGCCTGTGTTGGCAGATCCAAATGTCACAGCACTCCCCCTGCCCTGGTTAAATATATCGTGGGTTGGACAGAAGGAACAGTGAGTTGAAGGAAAGCAGTTGCTAATTCTCTCGTGCAAACCCAGGGTTAGCAAATGTTGTGTGTTGCTTTCCCACCAATGTCATAGACAATTCCCATCATCCCCTGCCAGCATGGCAAATAATGGGAGTTGCAGTCCACAACATGAGGAGGGCACAACGTTTGCTACCCCTGCTCAAGTGCTAGCAGTTTGAACAACAGGCTCTGTAGCAGGTCTCACATCTCATAAAGCAGAGCAACTTTCTCATGCAATTCTCTGGTATTAGGCCTAAAGCAGCTGTTGGGTGAGCATAAGACACCTTCCACATGGAAGAAGGCTTTCCCTCATCTGGATTCAACCCAATGTTATAAGATAAATATTTGGCCATTTCCAGATCTCGTCTGGTTATTATAAGAACCTTGGCTGCAATCCTAACCCTTCTCACCTGGGAGTAAGCCCCATCGGATTCAAGGGGGCTTACTTCTGTGAGTAGACATGGTTAGGATTGCAATGCATTTTAATATGGAGAATTTGGGTGCCTGAGTTTTCTTGTTTTCTCTCTCCCCACCTCCTTTTGTATATTCAGGTTGTGAGCCTGAGGGGTAGGTAGGGACTGTGCTGATTTGTAAGCGATTCTGGGAACCTTCTCGGACAAGGAGCAGGGTGGAAATGGTTTAAACAAATTTCTGCCTTTAAATGGTGCGTCAGACTGGAAATGGGAGAATCTGTGAATATAGGTTGCTCATTTTTCTAGATCTAAAATTCAGTTCTCTGTTTCTTCATCAGTTTGTGACACACACCCCCCGAGCCGTAATGAAAGTTTATCAGCTTTTTAGTGTGAATTTCTTCTAATAAACACATGTTTGGATGTTGTTTTCCTCACTGACACACTTTTCTAAAGCACGTGTTTATTTAATGCATTTTTGTGCATTATTTTCACAGATATATGAATTTGCATGCACACCTTCCCCGAGTATATGGATTTTTAAAAAAACGCATTACTTGGCAGGGTTGCGTTAATCTACTTCAGGATACAGCTGGCCCTAGTCATCTTTCTTATGGTTTATAGCTAAACAATAAAATTATTACGATTAGTACTTCTCATCTCCCTGTAGAAAAGATTTGCTGCTTGTCCCCCCCCCCCTTCTGATTATAAGATCAGTTAGAACCAGCGGCGTAGCTAGCCTGCAGGGGGGCTGAAGAGGAGGCGGGGGATGACCGCGGGCCCAGCGCCACTGGAAAAGGTCCTGAGCCACCCCTGGGAGAGACATGTGGCTTGGGCATGCTGCAGGCCCCACAGTAAGTGTCGCCTGCTGGGTGAGTGGCGCCCAGTGAGCCCCCCCTGCCCCCCCCCAGCTACGCCGCTGGTTAGAACTGCCAACAACAATGAAGATTGCGATAATTCTGAGGTAGAATGGTGGTTTTGTGTTAAAAGCTCTAAATTCTGAGGTAAAATGGTGGGTTCAAATTGAAAGCTCTGGGGTAAAATGGTGGTTTTGTCTTCCAACCTATGCTTCTGTGTAGACTTTAAAAGCCAGATTAGAAACCTCCCCAAAGGAGAGATGCTTACGAATCTGCCAAGCGTACTGTTCAATGAAATATTTGGTTTTATCTCTGACATGGCTATTCAGTGACAGCATTACCGCAAAGCTTATGCAAGTTCCTGCAGTTGCTTTATGACTAATGACAGCTTTTAAAATTAGTATTCTTGGGATCCAAACAGCTGCTTTCCCCAGTTTGCTGGGATAGAAAAAAAAAACAAGGATATTAGAAAGTCAAGTAGTACTGCTTTTAAAATTAGTTTTATGCTAACATGCTTGTTTATATTTTCTAAATGCTTTGATCAAAATAACAACACTGAGAACCAGTGATAGCAAGAATAGGTTGTTTGCCTCAGCATTTTATTCCTCTTCCCTCAGTCACTATTTCCTTGAGAGTTGTAGCATTCTTAGAATAAATTAGAATAAATAAGAATTATCTTATTATTTTTCAACATGATTGGCTTGAATCTGCCACCAATATATCTGTTTCAGTCCTGAGCATGAGAGGAACTTCCACAGGAACTGACTTTATATAGACCAAGCATGGCCAAACTTGGCCCTCCAGCTGTTTTGGGACTACAACTCCCATCATCCCTAGCTAACAGGACCAGTGGTCAGGGAATTGTAGTCCCAAAACAGCTGGAGGGCCAAGTTTGGCCATGTCTGATATAGACAGAAGGTCATCAAGCCCGAAGCCCAGTGGTTAGTTTACTTGTAGCCCTCCAGATGTTGTTGGATTCCAACTCCCATCATTGCCAGCTGGAGTCATTGTCCAGCAGTGGACCACAGGTTCTCCATTCCAGGCATGTACTGTTCACTGTCTTACGAGAACGACATTTTCCAGATGTAAATCTGAAATCAGATCCAGGCATTGGGGTTGCAAACCAGCCAACAATAATGGGTGCATACAGACCAACTCCTGGATAATTATTTCTTACTAATTTCATTGTGACAGTACTTATGTGCAGTGTGTTCTGGACCAAATTGCAAGCCCCACATGCAAGTTTGCGATGGATGGTGTGTCTGTGCTGGCCACATAGGGTACACCCAGATTGTTGCTATCCCATCGCAGCAAATTCGCATTGCACAAATATTGGTGGTTGGGAAGTTTGTACATCAAACCCACTTCCCCCAAAGATCACTTTTTGTGATAAGAAAAGTGATAGCACAATGCACTGGAAAGCATGGAATTAACACCTGCTTTGACTCAACTGTCATTTAACCTGTGGCAAACAAATTAGAATTAATGCTCATTACATAGCTAACATCATATAATCTCCCTGCAAACAAATGCTTGGTGAAGTGATTGTTTATTGAATAAATGCACTTAAAAAAAAATAGTTGTTTAAATCACAATTGCAAAAGAACATTAATATAAACTGAGAAGAGGAACTGTATCTGTGTTTGATTTATATTTAATGTTGTAGCAAGAATAGTAAAACAACATTTGAAAAGCTGACTAGAAGAATCTGGTTTCCAGAAATCCTTGGGTTTGTCATGCTTCCGGACAGCTTAGAAACTCGCTGAATGCAAGTTAGCCCAGCTGAACTGTAAAACAATGTTCAAAGCGCTCTTAAGATGGTAATTACCCCATAGCTGATGCATGCTAACCGTTGCCATTACTGTCAATGTGGGCGATCCTCATTGTTTAATAATGCTGCTTTCTAGGGCTAAGTAAGTAGAGAGTTTGTTTATGGGCGGAAATCAGGCTGTACTTCTCTTTCCTCTGCCAAAAATCTGGATGGTTAGTAGAAGTGATTTTAGGATGTTTTCTCCTGTTGTTAACATACATGCTTCTTGCAAGCAGCAGCCAAAGTTCTACACTCCAGAGGCACACCCAGAACTTTCACATGCCTTGTAAACCTCAAGAAGTTCTTAAAAAACAAAAACCAAGCTTCCCATGTATGTAAGATGCTAGTTCTCTTGGCACTTCGACTTTGCACCTATAAGCAGACACCTTAGCCCAGATTCCAGATGGTGTGGACTACAACTCCCATAATTCCTGAGGCTCATGGGAGTGGGAGTCCAAGAACACCTGGAGGGTGTTGTGCTGACTGCCCCTGTTTGGCTGGGAAATATTTATAACCCCTTCCATGTTAGACCCCCAAGGCTGAAGGGTAAGCTGGTGGCCACAGGCAACAAGCCAATATCTCCAGCTTACCATATGATTGCAGAGTTGGAAGGGACCCAAATGGCCATCTAGTCCAATCCCCTGCAAAGATTACCTGACGGATGGCCATTCCTGGGACCTAGCCAATAGATACATAGTAGGCTGCCTAATATGTCAACCTGTTTGTCCATCTAACCCAAGGATGGAGAACTTCTGGCCCTCAGATATTGTTGAATTCCCATCAGCACCAGCCAGCATGATCACTGCTCAGGAATTATGGGAACTGTAGTCTAGCAACACCTGGAGGGCTGCTGGTCCCTCATCCCTGATCTAGCCCATCAGTTCTGACTGGTAGTAGCTCTCCAGTACAGTGGCACCTCAGGTTACATATGCTTCAGGTTGCATACGCTTCAGGTTACAGACTCCACTGACCCAGAAATATTACCTCGGGTTAAGTACTTTGCTTCAGGATGAGAACAGAAATTGTGCTCTGGCAGCGCGGCAGCAGCAGGAGGCCCCATTAGCTAAAGTGGTGCTTCAGGTTAAGAACAGTTTCAGGTTAAGAATGGACCTCTGGAACAAATTAAGTACTTAACCTGAGGTACCACTGTAGCCGTATTGCCCATCACCTGCTTACACCTTCATTCTTTGATCTGGAGATGCCAAGGATTTATATATAACATTTATATACCACCTTTTCCTCCAAGGAGCTCAAAGTGGTGTACATGGTTCTTCCCTCTCCATTTTGTCCTCGCAACTACCCTGTGTGGTAGGACAGGCTGAAAGACAAGGACTAGCCCAAGGTCACCTGGTGAGCTTCACAGCCAAGTGGGGATTCAAACCCTGGTCATAGTCAGACACTCTAACCATTAGACTGCACTTTGCAACCTTCTGCCATGTGCAAAGTTTATACTCTACTACTGAGCTCTGGACTGTTGTGCAAACTCCTGTCTTGTCTTATCTGCACCCCCCCCCCATTCTTATAGATGCAGAACTTATGTGACCCACAGATGTTGCTTTAAGTCCATTTTGGGCTTTGTAAATTATCTCTCTTCTGCCTCTAGACAACCAGTTCCCAGGGATGCCTGTTGTTGGCCCAGCTTCTTGGGTGTTGGGTGTGCACCAGAGAAATTTATTTGAGCGGTTAAGCTCACCACAGGAAACAACTGTGTAGTAGAGATAATATTTACCTGGCAAACACAAACACACACGCTATATATATACACACACAATTTGCAGTTGCTACAAGAAGTTTTCACTCTCTGAGCCCAGAGAGGGTCCCAGCTTAAAGTCCTTGCTGAGACAAAGTCCACACAGGAAGTGCAAAGTCCAGTTGCTAACAAACTCCTACAACTGCCAGACTTCCCTGAGTCCAGAAGTCTTGCAAGTTGTCCAATATCCCTCTGGCGAGGTCTTCTTTCACAAAGTCTTCCACGTTTTCACAGGGTCGTTCCAATAATCTCCATGTTTCCATCAGACTCTTCTGTACTCCCAAGCAATGAATGCTGTAACTTGAGTCCTTTTCTACCCAGTGTTACGCAGCAATACAGATAAGACAGCCACAAGATGCCTGCAGCTGTACTGCGGCGCAAACTCATGGAGAATTAACCCCTTTTTCACTTTCCTTAACACTGCTTTAGTTCAATTATTTTAATATTTTCTTACTGCATTTCTAGCCTACATGTCTGTCTCCTCCCCATGTTATCCCCACAACAGCCCTCATTTAGGCTGAGAAAGACAGTGCTTAGCCGCAGGTCACCCAGTGAGCTTCATGGAGTAGTGGGGATTTGAACCCTGGCCTCCCAGGTCCTGGTCCTGCATTCTAACCATTACGCCACACTGGCTTCTGCCTTTAAGGATACATATCCTTCAAAGGTGGCTGACAACTGGCATCAATGCACATTAAAACACAACCTAAGGAAGACCAAGATCACGCTATAAGGATCTAGGACAGCTGGCGGATCCTTTCTTGAGCTGCCTGGGAGTCATGTTTAAAGGAATGGGGCGAGATGGAATGTCTTGCAAGTGACTCATAAGCCATCGTTTGGCCACACCGTCTACTGCTATGTGTATGTGTCAGCTCAGAAGTAAAGGAAGTTGTCTTCCTGGACATCTTGCACATGTGGCGCCCTGCATTGCACTGGTTTTGAGTGCTTTAATGCAAAATAAAATCCGGCTGATAATAATGTTACAGGGAGATGCAGGTACGCAAAAATATAAGGCAGAGGGTTCTCTTGGGGCTCAGCTCTACAGTAAATGTTTCTTGGCTTGCACCTTGTGGAAGCCTTCACAAGGTTGCAGAAATCTTGGCTTCTCTCCCGTTTGGCTGATGCGTTGTGAACTGAGCCGCCTTCCAAAAAGGCTTTTATTGTTCTGTTGTGTTTTTTTAAAAGTTGTGTTGTGAATTCTCCGGGTCATGCTCTTGCCACTAAGAGGTGAGAGGCTAATGTGAATAACACCCACTTCGGATGTATTGAGATGGATTTTTCCGGACTCAGTCTAGGCAACTTGAGTTTGTTTCTCCCACCCTTTCATTCATTTTCCAGGTATGGTATTCTGTTATTGGTATAACACTCAACTGCAGCTGCAGAAGGTTTAAGTGTGATCTGAGGTCTTGGTACGTGCGTAACAAAGGCAGTTACGTTGAATTTTTGAGCAAGATTCTGCCTCCTAAAATATACGGGCACCTGGTTTTTAAAAGTGAAGAACTATTTGCATTTTTAAAGTTGTTTTTAGCTTCTTTTTCCCACCCAGAATCGTCCAAAAACCTTATATTGCTTTTCTGAATGTGTTGGCTGGCTGACAGTAGTAGCACAACAACTGTGGGTTATTGCACAGATCGAACAGTGGAATTGCAAGATGAACATTTTTAGGGAACCGACATAGGTTAGGGAAATCCGTGTATTCCCTCATGTATATTGTGTTACTTTTTCTATTATGATTGCACAAAACAATTTATAAGATAAAGACAAACATCCAAATGAAAATAAAATCTAACATGGTCATAGCCATTTTTGTATGTGTGGCATATGTGCTTAAAATAATAAAGGGACAATACCACTTGCATAAGTGTTACATGAAGATCCCACACTTTCCAGAACATCACTGCAGCACGTTCTTTCCCACAAGACGTCTGTTATGTGTGGGGTTTTTTGGAAGCAGGTTGGCTGCACAAGAGAGCTGAACTCCACTTTAATCGTGCAAACCGAATTTGCCCCTATGTAATTTATTTAATCAGTTTATAAACTACGATCAGCTCTAAGCAGTTCAAAGAAACACAATACAAGAAAAGGGTAGGAATCAGTTATAAAACCAGACTTAAATTAAAGTGCCTTCAGGTATAAAAAAAAAAAAGTATTTGGCAAGCACTGGAGACATACCCTCCAACATTTCTCTGATGAAAATAGGACGGTCCTATTCCATTAACAACAACAATTTTATTATTTATACCCTGCCCATCTGACTGAGTTGCCGCAGCGGCTTCTAACACATTTAAAAACATAATAAAACATTAAAAAGCTTCCCTATACAGGGCTGCCTTCAGATGTCTTCTAGTTATTTATATCAGAGGTTTTCAATCTTTTTGAGTCCATGCCTCCCTTGACAAATTACATTCTTTCTGCGGCACCCCTGTGGGGCTCAGGAGCCCAGTTATGTCACCCTTGCCTGCAGAGCTGGCAGCCTCTCACCCTTTTTCGAACACCCTCCCTTGTGAAGGTTTCCCTCAGCCTTCTCTCCTTAAGAATCCTCTGGGCAGCCGCTGCTGCTGCCCACGGTCTCTGAACTCACCCCTCCCCCAAAGAGACATGAGTGGGCATCAGAAGAGGGAGGGAAGGAAAGAGGTACAGAGGCCAGTGTCGCTCGTGGTGCCATGGCACTCTGGTTGAAAACCACTGACTTATATCCTTGGCTCAGGGGTCTCATAGCTCCATACCCTCCAACATTTATCCAATGAAGATAGGGACATCCTGAGGAAAAGCAGGACATTCCGGGATCAAATCAGAAACCAGGATAATCTGGAAAATAGGGACACTTGGAGGCTCTGTGGAGATTCAGCAGGGAGGGGGCCTGTCGGATCTCAACTGGAAGGGAGTTCCATAAAATTGGGTCCACAATACTCAATGGTTGGATACCACCAGTGCAACTGAGCCATGGGGGACCACTAACTGTGACTCGCTGGAACACCTCAGCGATCTGAGAGGATTATAAGGGATTAGGCGGCCCTTGAAGCATCCTGGACCCAAGTTAACAACATTGTAAATCGATACCAGAACCTTGAACATGGCCCAGTAGCCTATGGGCAGCCAGTGTAATCTTTTGAGCACTGGAGGTGTATGTTGGTGATAGTCTGTCCCCATCAATGTTCCGGTGCAGCATTTTGTACCAGATGGAGCCTCGGGAGCAGGCTCAAGAGTAGTCCTACACGGGCGTAGGCCAGTCTTGAGGTTACCATTGCATGGACCACTGTGGCCAGACGATCCCTGACCAAAAAGGGCTGCAATTGATATCAGCTTAATTCCACCCTCGAAGTAGTTCCAGTCTGGAAGTATCCTTGGACTCAGCTTTGCATGGTGCTGAGGGTTTTGAATGCAAGCTTTGAGGCGGGGAAAGGATGGCATTGTGTAGTTGTGTTGGAAGGCTGTGACAGCCATAAAGGGCAGCAAAGAAGAAGGGGAAGGGTCCATTTAGGAGATCAGGAGTGCACAGGTCCTCCAAACATCCTGTAGATGACAAATGGTCATTATATTTCCTTGGTTTTCCAGCTTGTCTTAGTTAGGCCTGGGTAAATATATGACTGAAACACTTCAATATGCTGCTGAAATGCGTGGCTTTGTGTGTTTTTGCAGCAGATAGTATTTTACTGAAAGAAAGCTGTAAATGCAATTTCAATTCCACAAGTTTGTTTTAATGTGTATTTACATCTCCAGTGGGAATAGCCTTGAAAATGAGAGAGCAATTAAATTACCAGGAAAATGCATTTTGTTTAGTGTTGTGAGTCTCGTGGGCCTTTCAAACATCCTGTTAGCTTACCCTGTTTGTAAATCACAACCTTTAAAAGTCATTTATATCTATATCTATCATGCATGTATGTTAAAGTACCAGAACTGTTTCAAAGGGAAAACTATCTGCAGTTCTGTGTTTACCTCGTGGACAGCTAATGGGAACTGGAGGAGTGCTACTCACTTAACACAGGTCTTTAAAATTTGTCTACTGTGTGACACGCAAAGTGGTGTGCAATAACACCAATGAAAACCATAATTTCCCCTCCCTGCAAACCCAACAAAAGAATAGAAAAACCTTAATTAAACAAAGAAGGAGGCACAGATTACAAAGAAAAAGCTTCAAATTCCAAAAAGCATTCAGAAATCAGTATTTGTAAGGTTGTCCTAATAATCAACCTAAAATAATAGCATCGTATAACTTTTGGAGGACCTCACTGTTTTGCTGCTATAGCTGAGATGGTGGAATGTTTGCCAAGTGGATTTTGCATAGGTGAGGAACCCTCTTAGGTTGACATCAGCTTGTGTGGAAGGAGCTGTTTTCTAAGATACCAAGCTACATGTTTTTTTTATTTGCTGTGGTTTCCTGAGTCCTGAGTCGAGCAGTGACACTGGCTCAGGGTCTGAGGGACCAATAGTACAGATGGAGGAAGCACAGGGCTTGTGCACTGTTGCTGACCCAGGGGTCCACATGGCCAGGATGGGAGAGACCTTTAGGAATGAGATGGAGGAGACTGCATGAACCACAAATTCCTGAGACTACAGCCCCAGAGCCCAGGTCCAGTAAGGGGCCACCATACTAACCTCTAGTGTGGATGGATGTCAGTTTTATTTCTCTCAGTTTTCCAGATTTAAGTTTAGTTCTTCATCACTTTGCACACACACACACACACACACACACACACACACACACGTGCGTGTGTGTCCTCAAGAAAGTTTTCCTGTTTTAGTTCACATTTCCCTTAAGTGCATTATTTGTATGCAATTTCTCCTAACACAATGCATTTTTGTATGTTACTTCACTAATATATGAAAATTTTCTTGCATGCTATACAGTGGTACCTCGGGTTAAGTACTTAATTTGTTCCGGAGGTCCGTTCTTAACCTGAAACTGTTCTTAACCTGAAGCACCACTTTGGTTAATGGGGCCTCCCGCTGCCGCCGCACCGCTGGAGCACGATTTCTGTTCTCATCCTGAAGCAAAGTTCTTAACCTGAGGTAATATTTCTGGGTTAGCAGAGTCTGTAACCTGAAGTGTATGTAACCTGAAGCGTATGTAACCCAAGGTACCACTGTATATAAAACAATTTTTGATTGGAGAACTGAATTGCAAAATTCGGAGAAGTGCAAATTTTGAAGGATAGATGCATTTTGGTTCATGTCTTCTTTTCGGAATGCAAACTTAAGTTTGCATTGAAATGGGAACATAACTTAATTTCTTCAGCATCCCTAGGCTCTAGTAAGGGGCCACCACACTTGCCTGTTATGTTCTTGCATGGGGCAGCCATGTTTATTCTGTAAAATTCTCCCGGAGAGCAATAGGAAGTCATCAAGTCCCATCGCTCCCAGGGGGACTTGCTATATTGTAGAAGCATCGCCCCAAATTACGCGTGATCCCACATTTATGCCCGGCACTGGGGGATAAATCAATAAATCAAGTTAAATCTATTCAAACCTGGAAATTGCAGGAGAGAGCTAGAAAGTTCTTGTGGCTCGCGAGGAGACCCTCCCCACAGCCTGAAGAGCTCTTTAAAAAAAAGAAATTATGGGTTCCAAAATGGCGCATGGGAACTCTCGCTGCCACTGCACTACCCCGCTCAACAACTGTTGGGTGGGAAGCTGTATTACAGTGGTCTCCGAGATGCTGTTCCCTACCCTTTCTGGTGATCTGGAGGCAAATGTACATATGGGTTGCTTAAAAAAATAATTGTGCATTTTCACAGACTTAGTATACACAACTTAGATTTTCATTCTTTAATCTCCTATCAAAAAGACTTCCATCTTCATGGTTCCTTATTTATTCTCCCGCTCCCCCACTGCATATCCTTTTAGCATCACCCAATTCATTCTGCACATTTATCGTTCTGTTTTTGACTGCAGTTCATATTTCTAACCCTACTTGGAAATTTATTTGTTTACTGTAAAGGTAAAGGGACCCCTGGCCATTAGGTCCAGTCGTGACCGACTCTGGGGTTGCGGTGCTCATCCTGGTCATGTGGCCAGCATGACTAAGCCGCTTCTGGAGAACTAGAGCAGCGCACGGAAATGCCGTTTACCTTCCTGCCGGAGTGGTACCTATTTATCTACTTGCACTTTCACATACTTTCGAACTGCTATGTTGGCAGGAGCAGGGACCAAGCAATGGGAGCTCACCCCGTCGCGGGGATTCGAACCGCCAACCTTCTGATCAGCAAGTCCTAGGCTCTGTGGTTTAACCCACAGCGCCACCTGTTTACTGTATCTCTTTAAATACTCCCCCCAAAATCCTCACTCTTCCCGTATCCCTCTCACATCTTGAGAGATGGATTGCTTTTTGTTATGTAGGGTTCTGAAGAATTCTGAACTTACAGTCATACCTCGGGTTGCGAACGTGATCCGTGCAGGATCATGATTTGGCGCTTCTGCGCATGACGTCAATTTGCGCATGCGCAAAAGCCGGGGATTCGGCACAGTCTGCAACCCGAAAACGCGCAACCCGCAGCATTCATGACCCGAGGTATGACTACAGTGGTACCTCGTGTTACATACGCTTCAGGTTACATACGCTTCAGGTTACAGACTCCGCTAACCCAGGAATAGTGCTGCATGTTAAGAACTTTGCTTCAGGATGAGAACAGAAATTGTGCTCCCGTGGCGCGGCAGCAGCAGGAGGTGTTGGTTTCTGCTCTCTTCACTGTGCAGCGAAAGGCTTGTCACAAGACAATGTTTACATTCCACAGAGTTACTGTTGGAGTTTTCTCACGGGAAAGGGAGGCTGGATGTGACGTACACTGGTTTCCTGTTTTTCACTGTTCTTTGCAGTTCAGTGTGATTCTCTCTGAGCTTCAGAGGAGAGAGGATGCAGTTTTCTGCTCCGGCAGAGACAAGATGGTTTTCTGTAATCTACCAGCTTTGAAATGTAAATAAGGCAATACAGAGCATGTTGGCACGTATTCCTCATCATTCCGCTGTGCACTTGGATGCTACAAATCAACATTTTGGTTATGGGCCCAGAAAAACGCCAAGAGGTAGAATCGGGCTCCTGGCAAAGGAACAAAGGAGCAAAGAATCGGAGTGCCGGCAAAGGGATCGGAATGCAAAGGGACGGATCGGACGGTATCTGCGCATCAAGATGATTGATGAGGTATGTGCTACTGCTCCGGGCAGCCTGCCAGCAACTAATTAATGGCTTTATGGCTGGACTTTGAACTTTTATGTCCGTTTGCCGGCTACAGGCAGCGGCTATGCCTATGCTGGGGGAAATTGAAAGTAACTCTTGAAAGTGCTTTTGGGCTGAAGCAGCTGCTGATAACAGTGACGCAGCACTATTAAAGGGCAGCAGAGAGAAAGCACTTTTGAACTTGCCTTTGGAATGAGGCTTGAAGCAGCACAGACGCAGCTTGTATAAAGCAGCTTGTTTAAAGCAGCAGAGATGACGCAGAAGGCTAATGCCAGAGTCATGATGGCCCTTCAGGATGCTTGTGGGATTCCCAAGCTCAATAAGAAAAATTATACGGACTGGGTTATCTATGCAGAGGCTATTCTGCGGAAAGAGGGTCTGTTTGAAGTTATTACAGACACCCCCCCAGCTCCAGTTACAGATGCATGGAAAGCTAAAGATTCCAAAGCAAGGGGAACTCTTACATTGATAGTATCCCCAGAAGAGCTCTGTCTATTGCGTGATAAGACCTCAGCCAGAGAAATTTGGGGCGCTTTGAGAGAGGCTCACTTGATGACAGAAGCTGGATCTACTATGTTTTATTTTAACAAGCTGCATAAGATGGCTAGCTGCAGAAGGCTGGCTGATGCAAGTGGGGAATCTGATGCCGATCAGCCACATGCTCAGCTCAGAGTAGCCTGTGATACTGCCATGATTCAGAATGAAGCAGATTGCCAGGGTGATAGCTGCATGGGAAAGGGGGAGTCTTCACAGACGTCATCCCATAGTGCAGTGGAACCACCAGATGGCGCCAAAGCTTTGAAGGCAGTGAAATGCTACTCCTGTGGACGTCTAGGCCATATGAAGAGGGAATGCAGATATCCCAGGGCCAAGACAGAGCAGCGCAGCGAAAGCTCATCGCGTGGAAAAGGCCAAAGCAGAGGCAAAGGTCCGGTGTCAAGGACAACGCAGCCCAAAGCAATGGTCTCACGCTTCACTCCAAAAGTTGCAGAGGTCCAGAAGACGTCTAGATCTTTCTTCGTTGTTGATTCAGCGGCAACGCACCACATGTGCAACGATAAGCGACTGTTCGTGTCTTTTACACCGCAGGAAGGTGCGATTCACCAGGCGGATGACCACACAATTCCCAGTAAAGGCTACGGAACTGTTGTTCTTCACAGTTTGAACTTATCGATACAGAATGTACTTTATGTTCCAGATGCCAAACATAATTTGCTCAGCGTTGGACAGCTGAATGAGCGGAACATTGACGTTTCCTTTAAGAACAAAAGGTGCATCGTCACAAAGAAAAATGATTATGTATTGTATGCTGAATATGTTGATCGTTTATATGTTTTGTATTATGATGATGTTGTGCAGGATGACACTTGTTGCATTGCAGGTTCTAACGAAAGTTTGCATGCAGAATGTATTCATGATTTTCATCGAAAATTTGGTCATTTGGGTTTTGAGGCAGTATCTAAAATGCCTGCCTTGGTTGAAGGTATGACTATTAAACCCTGCAGGTACCACATGAAGTGCAAGGCATGCGCAGCAAACAAGGTGAAAATGGCTGCGAAAGGTAAGGTGTCTAGTAGGCAAGCTACAGAACCATACCAAATTGTTCATGCTGATTTGGTTGGACCACTAGCGCCCTCTTTGGGTGGAAATAGGTACTTCATGGTTCTCATTGATGCATTTTCCAGGTATATTCATGTGTACAATCTCAAGCAGAAATCAGAGGCTTTTCCTAGGTTCAAGGAATTCTGTGCTTGGTTGGAAAATGTGCATGGTAAGAAGGTAAAAATTCTTTTCACAGATCGCGGGGGGGAATTCACTTCTCAGCAGTTTGAAGCTTTTCTGACTGAGAAAGGAATTCAACACGATTTGTCTAGTCCTCGCTCGCCATGGCAGAATGGACTTGCAGAACGAGCAAATCAGACATTGCTTCAAGGGTTAAAAACCTTGCTACATGATGCAAATCTTCCAGAGAGTTATTGGGCCGAAGCTCTCTCATGTTTCACTTACAGTTATAATCGCAGGTTATCTTCAGCGATTGGTTGTACCCCCTATGAGAAGATGTTTGGCAAGAAGCCATACATCAAACACATGAGAATTTTTGGTTCTGACATGTGGGTTCACTCACCACAAAACTCCAAGTTAGACAAGCGTGGTTTGCATGGTATCTTTCTAGGTTATGAGAAAGGTTCTTACAGAATAAGGATGACTGACTCTAAGACCATTAAGCTCACAAGAAGTGTTGAGTACAATGCCAAGTGGGGGGAGAATGTGGGAATTTTCCAATGTTATCCTGATGACAGTGATGAGACTGAGGATAGTCAAAGGCAACCACAGCAACCCACACCCACTGATGAAAGTTCTGATTCTGAGTCTGAAACTGAATCGGGTGATTCAGAGGATTTCAAGAGTGCGAAAGCCTCTATGCGACCCTCTGAAAGCTCTGATCAAGAATTGGAGGAACCATTGTTCACAATAGGTCGCTTTTCTCCTAAGAAGGAAGAGGAGAGTGTTGAAGACCTAAGGCTAATTCGCAGGTCACAAAGAGCCACAAAAGGTAGACCTCCAAAGAGATTTGCTGATGAGTTTGCTAAGATAGCAGTAACAGCTGTTAAAAGCTCCAAGAAGATATTTGAACCTTCAAGTTTCCAAGAAATCCAGGATTTGGATTCAAAGGAAGCTGAGCCATGGTTAAATGCCATGAAGGCTGAGCTTGATTCCTTGGAAAGGAACAAAACATGGGAACTTGTTCCAGTAGTTCCAGGAATGAAACTGCTTGGAAGCAAATGGGTCTTCAAAGCGAAGACTGATCAAAATGGCAAGATAGTCAGACACAAAGCCAGATTGGTAGCCAGAGGTTTTGCACAGGTACCAGGTGAAGACTATCACGAGACCTACTCACCCACAGTGAGGTATGAGAGCATTAGGCTTATGCTCAAGCTAGCTGCAGAGGAGAGTTTACACATTAGTCACCACGATGTGAATACAGCTTTTCTGTACGGATCTCTAAATGAATCACTTTATATGCTTCCACCTGATGGCGTACAGGTAAAACAGGGATTTGTTTGTGCTCTGAAAAAGTCCCTTTATGGTCTCAAACAAAGTGCACGGTGTTGGCACACAAAACTCACTGAAGTATTGTTTTCTCTAGGTTTTAAGCAAGGGAAAGCTGATCCATGTGTATTTGTCAAAGAGGAGGGGCAAAAGAAACTGTATTGTTTGTTTTATGTTGATGATTTATTATTCTTTTGGGATGATGTCACAATGTACAATAACGCCCTAGCTCAACTGAAAGAACACTTTGACATGAAAGATCTTGGTGAGGTAAACAACTACCTATCTCTGGAAATAGAGAGAGATCAAGATGGTAACATTCTAGTACACCAGTCACGGAAAATTGCTGATGTGTTAGGCAAACTAAACCTGATGGATGCTAACCCTGTAGACACACCGATGATAACAGGTTATCAGGTAGATGACACTGAAGAAGCATTTTCTGACACTACACTGTACAGAAGTGTGCTAGGCAAGCTAAACTTCATTGCCAGATGTTCAAGACCAGACATTGCTGTTAGCTGTAATTTGCTAAGCAGACAAGTCAACAATCCTACTGTTAAGGATTGGAAAGCTCTGAAACGCATAGCGCGGTATTTGAAAGGCACTATGCATTACAGACTGAGATTTAACAATCAGAAGTCTGGTGGTCTTGAGATATTTGCAGATGCAAGTTTTGGAAGTGACATTACAGACAGGAAAAGTACGTCTGGAGTTTGCTATATGTACAATCAGGGTCTTTTTGATTGGTCATGCAAGAAGCAAACAACAGTTAGCTTAAGTACTTGTGAAGCTGAACTGAATGCACTGTCTTATTCACTTAAAGATTGTGAATGGTTGTTACAATTGTGCAAAGACATGAAAATTCCTGTCAAATGTCCAATCCAGGTTTACCAGGACAACAAAGCATGTTTGGCTTTGCTGAATTCTGAAGGTTGTAAGCAAAGCACGAAGCACTTGCAATTGAAGTTGCAACATGCAAGGGAACGTATTCAGAAGGGACTCGTAACGGTGTCCTATATGCCAGGTAATGAAATTCCTGCTGATGTATTGTCCAGAATTGTATCAAGGGATCAACACTGTACCTATGTGCAGAAGTTGGGTTTGTACTGATATTGTACGAACACGCTGCCCAGTGGTGTTCACAGAAAGGGGGAGGATGTTGGTTTCTGCTCTCTTCACTGTGCAGCGAAAGGCTTGTCACAAGACAATGTTTACATTCCACAGAGTTACTGTTGGAGTTTTCTCACGGGAAAGGGAGGCTGGATGTGACGTACACTGGTTTCCTGTTTTTCACTGTTCTTTGCAGTTCAGTGTGATTCTCTCTGAGCTTCAGAGGAGAGAGGATGCAGTTTTCTGCTCCGGCAGAGACAAGATGGTTTTCTGTAATCTACCAGCTTTGAAATGTAAATAAGGCAATACAGAGCATGTTGGCACGTATTCCTCATCATTCCGCTGTGCACTTGGATGCTACAAATCAACAGGAGGCCCCATTAGCTAAAGTGGTGCTTCAGGTTAAGAACAGTTTCAGGTTAAGTACAGACCTCCAGAACGAATTAAGTACTTAACCTGAGGTATCACTGTATTTGTTGTGAAAGAAGAAGAAATCGCCCTAGTCCCCTGCTCTGATGAGGTTCCCCTCTTAACACGCATTTCACTTCTGCGCGTGGAGGCCTCATGCAAGAGTCACCTGTATTCAAAGCAGGAAGCAGTAAATAGCACTGCATTCAAAGCCTTCTAGGCTGCGGCCATTTGGAATACCCGTTGTTGAATTTTTAAAAACTCAATAAAGTAGGGTTGTTGTCTTTGTTTAACAAACACCCTGTTCCGCCTTGTAAAGGAATCCACAGGACTTTTGATTCCAAAGTGGCGTTAGGCATGGATCTGGATTGAATCAGTTGAGTCCACTTTGGAATCGGAGCTTTGGTGAATGCCTTCGCCATCCCTAACCACACATTCTTGAAGCCATGCTGAGTTTTTCAAAGTTTTTAGTGAATATGGAAAAGCTTGGGACTGTACAGCAGCACAGCTGGGTAACTTAACATGGGGGTGACGGTATCCTGTGCATTTTGTGAATAGTCAGGGTAAGTTTAACTTCTGTTTTTGCTGCCTACCTGGGAGTGCAAATCTCAGGCAGGGGTTGTGGACCACTTGGCTGGTGATAGTACATCAGTCATAGGCTCACAAATGGCTTGGCTTGGTGTAGAGTAGACCAGGTGCTGTGATTCTCTGGGAACCATTGTGCTGCTGGTGGTACGATGTTTTGCTTCACCATTTTAGGCTGCTGCCCAAGTTTGGTAAATCGTGGCCTTTCCATCTGTGCATCTCTGCAGAGATTTCCTTGAGTGAATTCAGTGGCAGTTCTGAGTGGAGTTTGCATAGTTCCCAAGCCCTATGGTTGGCTCTGTTCTAAAACTTTAGTGAGAACATGCGTGGGCGTAAAGGCTTTGGGGCCCAAACGTTGTAGTATTTGAGATAGTTTTTCAAATATTAAATGTGTTTTTATTGTTCAGAGAAAAAAAGACTATTGGGGTCAAAAGGAGGACACGAGCGCATTGTTTGTTCGCTCTGGTTGTTGGAGATGAATTCAGGCTTCTTCTTCTTATTTATTTTTTATTTTTTTAGCCCTAACTGGCTAGTTGTATTTCCTCTTCATGTGGCATGAATCATTTTATCTCTTTTTCATTGTAAATGTGCAAGGAAAAGAGCAGAGCTGTTTCCACTTCTATTAACTTTTCTGAGAAATTGCTTTTGGTTCCCCTCCCTTTTTTTTTGGAGGAAAAAGAATAGAGTTATCCAAAAAGATAATTTGCCTGCTGAACACACACACACACACACACACACAATATGCCTTGCAAAATTGGAAACGATTTCCATTTCTAATGTCGGTTTTTATTGTGTGTCACTGAAGAGCGTTTTATCAGGTGTTCCAAACTCTATCTTTTGGCAGAGATTTCCTTGAACTACTGCAGAGGGAAACATCAAAAAACCTATCCAAAAGCATGTACACTTACTCCTTTTTTCCTTCCTTTTTTTTTTTGGAAAAAAATAATGAAGCAGAAGATGGAAACTCACTTTTAAAAAACCTGTGGCTTTTTGCCACGAAAACTGTATTTAAAAATCACTTGGAATGCTTGAATGGATTTTTATCTTCTGTCAGTGAAAGTACTGAGGAAGACACAGGTGCATGGAGATCTCGAAAAGTTGCTGGCTCTATGCTGCATTTTGTCCGGGGGTATGAATACTGACATCACAACGATGGAATGTTGATTGACAGTGTGTTGTGGTTTCTGTTAGCGTCTTCTACTGGAAAGCATGTGCTTCAAAGGAAGTTGTCAATTTTTAAATATGTCTTTGCTTTCATAGTATTTGGCCAGGCACGCTCAACAGCAAATAAAATCAGGAAATACCAGGCTGTTCTGGTATAAAAACTGAGTGGAATATACAAATACTGACAAGTGCTTTGCGTTCATAAAAACGTTGGGATTAATTTTTGGGGGTGCCAGAAATATATGCATGATTGTTCACTTCCAGTGCAAAACCTGTATATTCAACCGTTGCAGAGAGTATTATTGTTGAAACAACAAAAAGAAAAAAGGGAGCAGTTGTATATACAAGCCATTGCACTGTTAAGCCCAAGCATCCTTGCCTCGTACAACAGTGGTTTACATCTTCACTGCACTGATGTCAAATAATTCATGTGTGTGCGCATTATTGCAAAAATTGCATTTGCACTTCTACTTTTCTTGGAAACTAAGGACTTGTACCCAAGTTTGCTTCTTTTCTCTTCCTGCACAATCCATTTTCCTTTTGTTTGGGTCTTTTTTTGGGGGTGTGTGGTGATTTGTAAGATGCTCTGGGAATATTTTCTTGACTGAAGAGTAGTTAAAGCCCCTTGGGTAGGCGGGTTGTGTTATTTAAGCTGCAAAGCAACTTTGAATGGTGGTTAATATGCATTTACTAAAGTGGAAGTGGCTGGGGGGAGGGCATGGGGGGCGAAGCTTCCCAAGTAATAATTAAAGTGCTTTGAAATCCATGAGTGATTCTTGCTTTCGTCTCACTTTACATACAGCTTTTAACTCCATGATACTTAGGAATGACAGTATAGAAGAGTCTCTTTGCTTATATAAACCAAATAGTGCAACAGCTGCCTAAATTGTAAGTACTGTGAAATATCTTGGAGGTAGATTCTTATCTATAATAAGGTGAAGAACTCTTAAGCAAGTGCGGTATATTAATGGTTCAGAGTGGTTTTGCTCAAGACTAAACCCCCTAAAATTGCAGGCATAATAATTACATGTCTTGACCTGTTTGAACAGCTGCTGATAAAAGAGCACAAGGATCAGAATGATGTCTCATGCTCCGGGCCGATATATTTTGCTTGTCTGTGCATCTGTTCTGAATTGTGGCTTCCAACGGAGCAATAGCAGGTTTTGTAAGAAGGAACTTGGGTTACTGCAACACGTTATGCGTGGGGCTGCCTCTGAAGGCGGGTCAGAAACTACAGCTGGTACAGAATTCAGCGGCCAGATTGCTCACTGGGGCAAGATGGTTTGAGCATATAACACCAATCCTGGCCCAACTGCGCTGACTGCCATTTAGTTTCTGGGCCCATTCAAAGTGCTGGTTTTGAACTGTTGTCGTTTAGTCGTTTAGTTGTGTCCGACTCTTCGTGACCCCATGGACCAGAGCACACCAGGCACTCCTGTCTTCCACTGCCTTCCGCAGCTTGGTCAAACTCATGCTGGTAGCTTCCAGAACACTGTCCAACCATCTTGTCCTCTGTCGTCCCCTTCTCCTTGTGCCCTCCATCTTTCCCAACATCAGGGTCTTTTCCAGGGAGTCTTCTCTTCTCATGAGGTGGCCAAAGTACTGGAGCCTCAGCTTCAGGATCTGTCCTTCCAGTGAGCACTCAGGGCTGATTTCCTTAAGAATGGAGAGGTTTGATCTTCTTGCAGTCCATGGGACTCTCAAGAATCCTATAAAGCCATAAATGGCTCAGGACAGCAGTACATCAAGAACTGTCTCTTCCCGTAGGAACCGACCCGGACCCTGCAACCATAACCTGAGGCTCTTCTTCATGCCGCCCCCCTCCACAAGAAGCCAGGAGAGCAGAAACATGAGAACTGGCCTTTTCTGCAGTGACTCCCCATGTGGAGTGCTCTCCCTACGGAAGCTTACCTGGTGCCTTCATTAGACACCTTTAGGCACCAGGCGAAAATGCTGCTCTTCAACCGTGCCTGTGGCTGATTATCATTCTATGTCCTTTTAAATGTGTTTGTGTGGGGAGGTGGGGCGGGTTAAGGGTTTTTTTTTTGTTACGTATTTTGTGTTCTCATTTTGCGTTTTTATGTTGTGAACTGCCACAGGGTTGGCCCGTGACATTTTGCAGCCCCAGGCAAAGGATTAAAATGTGGATTAAAAGAAATTAAATGCAGCTTTCCGAAGAAGTAGCATCCTGACAGCTAGCTTTCAACCATAGTAGCAAAACCTAGCTACCTAATTTTGCATCCCAGGCGTCCAGTTAATATATCCATTTTAGCTACTTAAAGATTTTATATATATATATTTATTATATAAGTTAGTTCCAGAGTCCTATTTCAACCATAGCAAGCTTTATGCAAGCTTTATTGTTAGGACTGAAATTTAAGCTTTATTAGGATTAAGCGTTTAATAGTATAATTTGCTGCATATGTTGCCTGTACAAAGTGCTATGAATAGATCCTCTGTATATAAAACGTATTTGATATTTTATACCAACTTAAACCCAATATGTTATCTTTAACCAAAGGAAATTATAAAAGAGCTTTTTTGAGGGTTCTTTCTCTCCCCCTCCCCTTCTGTCAAGCTAATATCTCAAAACTCGCCCCCCGCCCCCCTGTACTGGGTTCTGAGATTGGGCTATTGAATTTAGAACTACCACCACAGGTTTTTTTTTTTTTTAAAAGAACTGTTCCTTCGAAATCAGTACAAATAATAGTATGTGGTTGCCTATGCTTTATAATTATGACAGCAAAATGTTGGCAAGGCAGGTACATGAATATTTATTTTAATGGGGCACATTATTTAATGTCCGTAGACCGTAACTGCATTGAAGATTTATGTACGTGCAGTGCTCTTTCAAGTGCTAATAGGATTTTTTGCATGTAAAGTTCAGGAATGGTAGCAAAGGGAAAATACTCTCTGTACCTTACTTAATTCAGGGAAAGGAGAATGGTACTCTTTATTATTATTAAGCGGTGTTTTGCTCGAGGCCGAATTTGCAAAACAACCTTGTATTAAAAGCCCCTCCATCTCCCACAACTGTATAAAAGTAGTTTCACTAATCCATCTAATAAATGCTCTATCTGCACTGTACATTTAAAGCAATATCATACTTGGCATCCCCCAAGGAATTCTGGGAGCTGTACTTCGTTAAGAGTGCTGATAATTGTTAGGAGACCTCTAATCCCCTCGCAGAGCTACAGTTTGTGGAGTTCCCTGGGAAGTGATTGTTAAATCAGTTTGGGAATTGTAGTACAATGTACAGTGTACTCAAGAGACTCAATATCACTGCTGCTTGATGGAGTTTTATTTATTAACTTAAGAGCATTTGTAAACTGCTTAATATTTAAAAAATTGTCTAAGGGGTTAAAAGGTAAAGGTAAAGGTACCCCTGACCATTAGGTCCAGTCGCGGACGGCTCTGGTGTTGTGCACTCATCTCGCTCTATAGGCCAAGGGAGCCGGCGTTTGTCCGCAGACAGCTTCCGGGTCATGTGGCCAGCATGACTAAGCTGCTTCTGGCGAACCAGAGCAGCGCACGGAAACGCCGTTTACCTTTCCGTTGGAGCGGTACCTATTTATCTACTTGCACTTTGATGTGCTTTCGAACTGCTAGGTTGGCAGGAGCTGGGACCGAGCAATGGGAGCTCACCCTGTCATAGGGATTTGAGCCGCCAACCTTCTGATCAGCAAGCCCTAGGCTCAGTGGTTTAGACCACAGTGCCACAGGCCCAAACCAACCAAACAATATCTATTATTAAAACACTGAAACGAAACAAAAACAACACCTAAAATCAATAAATAGCAATATAAAAAACCCCCACAGAAAAGTACATAAATGCAAATGAAATTGAAAATCCGAGGATTCAGGCATATAAAACTGTTGTTTTTAACTTGCTGTTTTTGGTTCACAATTTAACTGCTGTTTTTCCACCTGTTTTTTATTTTCATTCAGAAATAAATCCAATCAACAACTCTGGCTGGCCATTTGAAACAAAGGGACTGCTTCCTCTCTGAAGGAAGGCTTTTAGAGTTGTCAGTGTTTGGCACTGCTCGGATCTCAGGTCTCCTCAGAGGAGGATCAAGGGGTGCTTGGATCCTTGGCAGATTTCCACACTGCCAGTGACCCTGAAAGACCAACTGATTCCACCAGATATCCTTGTTTATGGACTGCATTAGTGAAAATAACATATATATATTATAACAAATAACAAAATGCATTATATTTGGGGGAGATTACTTGCAAATTGGTGTGTATTTGTCAAAGCTGCATGCCAAAATGTTTTTATTGGGAGGAATACACACTTAAATGCTGACAAATTTTCATGAAATTAAAAAAAAGCGAATTGCTTTGGAAATGTGGAGAACTATATTTAAGATAGAACAGATAGGAAGATGGGAGTACCGAAATGGACAGGTTCGTCCATCCCTACTTGGGAGGAGAGGGAAGCACGCGCAAGCACTGCTCGGATCAGTGCCTGGCTGGGAGCTAGGAAGGGTTAGGGCTTCCAGCCCCTAGAAAAATTCCCAATCGGAGCTGCTCCATCACTGAAGCAGCAGCTCTCACATAAAATCCAGCCTTCTTGATTTGAGGAAACAGTGGCTCTCTGATAACGTATAATCTGCTTTAGGCTTCTCAAAAGCTGTCACTGCCTCTCTACTTTAGAAAGCTTTACGAAGTGATGATAACTGTCTGAGCAAATGTTCACACCAGGCGGTGGCACCTTGGCCAAGAGCAAAAAGGCAGGGCTGTGTTGATGAGGACAACGTTTTGCTGACTTCTTAAAGACATTGAGTGGCCAACCCATTTCCAAGAGAGTGTTGCCTTTTTGTTGTTTAATAAGTCTCTCACTGGTTTGTGGTGGTGGTGTTCCTGCAGAAGCAAAAGGAGATGAAAAGGAAATGTTGTTTGCAAGCATGTAGCATGCAACCTGTGATAAACGAATGCTGCGGGGCAGAGCAAAATGGCAGCCTGCATTGAGTCACCCATTGTTTCCCTAGGGTATGAAGGGATGGAAATGTGTGACGTGACATCATCACATTGTGCATTTCCTATCCTCTGCTCTACATCATTGGCTGGTGAGTGAGCACACTTGAGTGTAATGATATGGTAACATCAGACTTTCCATGCCCAATTGCGCCCAAAGGGTTTTATTTCGCTGTAACATCAAGTGTTTGTTACCCGATCTTCAAATGCCTAATGATGGTACAGTTTGTCGTCGCTTTTCAAGTGCAAAGTCACCTCCACCTTAAGTGCTGCTTATTCCCTTTGCATTGTGCTTTTATTATGGAATAGGAATCCGCTTAAAAAATCTGGATCCTCGTCTGGTTCTAGCAGGTGTTTGGCAGCCAAGGCTGCGGAGCCTGTGTGCGCAGCTTATGGATGAGAATTTCAGACCCTGAGGCCAATTTTAAACCCACGTATATGAAAAGCATGTTACGATGTCGGTTCAAATTAGATCACTGTTGAGGTAGGCTGGGGGGCAGGGGGAGAGTGGGGAAGAAAGGCTCTGAATGAAATTGAATACAAATAATCGCAGTAACACAACATTCAATAATTTAAATTAAAAGGAAATTCTGAGTCATCGTTCCCTTTCTACCAGACTTTCACTGTAAATAAAGGCTAGAGAGATAATAATCTCTTTTAGGAAATTTGAGATCTGCCAATGCATAGCACTATGTAAGAGTGATGTAGTCTTGTTAACCAAACTACAGGTTTGGAAAAACTGTTGAATTATCTCTCCTTGGGGGGAAGGTGTATGCATTTTTATTAAGTCAATGGTTCCTTTAAATGAACTGGCTGGGTCCTGTACAACAGTAACTGAGCATGGCTTTACTGAAGTATTTGTGAGTGTGTGAGAGCATGCAGATGTGGAGGGTAAAGGTAAAGGGACCCCTGACCGTTAGGTCCAGTCGTGGCCGACTCTGGGGTTGCGGCGCTCATCTCGCTTTATTGGCCGAGAGAGCCAGCATACAGCTTCTGGGTCATGTGGCCAGCATGACTAAGCCGCTTCTGGCAAACCAGAGCAGTGCACGGAAAACTGTTTATCTTCCCGCCGGAGTGGTACCTATTTATCTACTTGCACTTTGATGTGCTTTCGAACTGCTGGGTGAGCAGGAGCTGGGACTGAACAACGGGAGCTCACCCCGTCGCGGGGATTCGAACCGCTGACCTGATCAGTAAGCCCTAGGCTCTGTGATTTAACCCATAGCGCCACTCGTGTCCCTATTGGTGTATCCGCTTTTTGTGCATAGGGTTTCCCTCAAAAAATAATTACGACAGGCAGTGCTACCAGTCGGGCTGAACCTCCTAACACACTCTAGGCTGCATGCAACATTTCTGAGCTCAATTGCCAGGGACACCTTCCTTTAGCTAAGCTCTAGTGCAAAATAAACAAAAGAGAACAGCTTTGGACTTACTCCCCCAAAGCCCACAGGACACAGAACTTAACAAAGCAGTGTGAACTGTCTTTGGAAAACACGGAGATAGCTTAACACCCAGCAGCGCAACACGAGGGAAAGGTTTTTGGGAGAAAATCATTTTTATACCAATGAAGCCAAATGTTGAAGTGTATAGAGAATTTTATTAGGCGAAAAGAAAGAAAGAAAAGGGGAAGGGCAACAAAACCTCTCTCTCACACTCCCTCCCCCCAAAAGCCTTGCAACTAAAATAGTCAATCTAACTTCACATGGTAATTGCTTGCTTAGTATTGGGTTTCAGAGCATGCACAAAGTTAATTTCAGAGAGGATTATCCGAGAAAAGGAACTTCTTTGGACTCCTGATAAGATGTTTTTGGGGTATAGTTTTGGTAATCTGAGGCCAGTAAAAGCTAGTTCGTTTTTGGAGACTCGTGGTATTTTGCCACAATCAGGATATAGCGCTCCATGTCTGATGTAGTAATTTCTGTGGTCAGTTGGAGATTTACTTGTACAGTGGTACCTCGGGTCACATACGCTTCAGGTTACATACACTTCAGGCTACAGACTCCGCTAACCCAGAAATATTACCTCGGGTTAAGAACTTTGCTTCAGGATGAGAACAGAAATCGTGCTCCGGCAGCACAGCGGCAGCAGGAGGCCCCATTAGCTAAAGTGGTGCTTCAGGTTAAGAACAGTTTCAGGTTAAGAACAGACCTCTGGAACGAATTAAGTACTTAACCCGGGGTACCACTGTAGGCTGTTTCTACCTTCTTAATGACTCTGAACTTACATGTTAAAAGGACTTACCAGTTTTGACTAGCTGAGGTATTGTAAAAAAAGAAAAAAGAAAAAAGAAAAAAAAAAAAGAGTAGCCTCAGAATGGTTGCAAGAGGGATGTAATTCAGCAAATACCTTTCAGAAGCATTCATTCAGTTTTAGGGTATGGATTCTTAAGGATATATTCTTTTCGACTACTCCACCTTCCCTCCCCAACAAGACTCTGAGACTTTAAGAAACCATCTCAGAGCTGGACTGAGTGACTTCTGCAATAGCGTGCTGATTCTGAGGGGTCTTGGTTTATAAGCAGCAATTTGCCAATTATTAGGTTACTGTATAAATAATATAAAGGTGGGTTTCTGTTTGTAGAAGGGCTGAACATATGGTGCTGGGAAGACTTCAGTTACCTATGTCTGTGTCTCACTGAGATTTGGGGGGAAAGCATGCACTAATGAAATGGCACTTTCTCTCGCATTTCCAGATGTTGCAGGAACCATTTCCTCCTTTGTGCTGTAACGTTGACCAAAGCAATCCACTGACAGGCAAAAATATTTCTTAGAGGCGTAATCTACTTAGACAAAAAAAATATTGCGGCTTACAGCAACTTGACAGTGCAAGTGTGCCCAAAATAAACAGTGGCCACAAGTAAACAAAAGACAGTGAGAGTGGACTAGAGTAGTTTGGGTTAGCAAACTAGAAGTGATATATTTATTTCCCCCTCATACCATTTTTCAAATGAAAAGCAACCTTGCAGGCTGTGATGGATAGTGGGGAGAGTTGCTGACCGGTGGGTGGGGAATAGCTGATTATGCCTTTGCCTTCCGGCCATTCCCGCCCCCCCCCCTCAAAATCACCTCACTTAAAAAAGGATATTGTAGAGTTGGAAAGGTTCAGAAAAGAACAACCAATCAAGGGGATGGAGAAATTACCTGGTGACGAAAGGTTACAGCAGAGTGGTCCAACCTGAACCAAAGGGCCACATGTGGCTCCTGAAGCCTTTTGGGGAGGCCTTCTGCAACATTTGACACTCCCGCAGCCCTTGCGCTGCCCTCCAAAAGCTGGGAAAGTGAGGCGGTGGGCTTTGGGAAGGAGACGCAAGGGCTCTGACGGGATCCTAGAGTCTTTCCATCTCCTTCCCAAAGCATAATCAATGCTTTTCCAGCTGTGGGAAGGTGTTTGGAGGACTCCAGGACCCTGCCAGAGCCTTGCGACTCCTTCCCAAAGCCCACCGCCTTGCTTAGCTGAATTTGGGAAGGCAGTGTGAGGGCTGGGGAAAGCATCAAATGTTGGTCTCGCTCCTTTGCCCCCTGCACAACAAGGCAGAGTGCGGCTTGGGTTCCATGTTGAAGTACTCTTGCGGCCCACTTGGTATGAAAGGTTGGACCGCCTGGGTTACAGTACTGTCCTTTTACTGCACATTCATAGTGATTTGTGCTCATGATGCTATTGGGACAGTCACATTTGATCCCATTTCAGTACTACCGTACTTTTCCGTGTATAGCATGCCCCCATGTATAAGACGCCCCCTATTTTTGGAAACTAAAAATTAAGAAAATGGGGGGAGATTGCCTGCAGTTGTTCAGCCTTTTTTTTGGGGGGGGGGGATTGCCGAAAATCACTCACCCGCCTGGCCAACACTAGCACTCACATGCATCCCTACAGCCTCCTAACGTCTGTCCCCTCGCCAGTAGAAGTAACCTATTGCCCGCCCAGCTGCCGCTACAACACCCAATCAACACCACCCATGGCCGAAAACACCAATAACACGCTGTAGACCATCTCTGGCTCGCGGCATCAACCAATCCCACGTCACCCTCGGCACTACCCATGTATAACACGACCCATGATTTTAAACATAATTTTTCAGTAAAAAACCCTAGTCTTATACACAGAAAATTATGGTATTTACATCTGCCAAAGGTTGGGGGTGGTCACACTGTTACATTTCCAATCAGTGCACATCCTGTGACTTCCTGCTGAGATCCTGTAACTTTTCATACCAAAAGTATTCTGGTTTGGTTTTTGTCCCTGACTGTGCACGTAACAGCGCCTATGGACAGCACTAATTTAGAAGAAGAAGAAGAAGAAGAGGAGGAGGAGTTTGGATTTGATATCCCGCTTTATCACTACCCTAAGGAGTCTCAAAGCGGCTAACAATCTCCTTTTCCCTTCCTCCCCCACAACAAACACTGTGAGGTGAGTGGGGCTGAGAGACTTCTGAGAAGTGTGATTAGCCCAAGGTCACCCAGCAGCTGCATGTGGAGGAGCGGAGACGCGAACCCGGTTCACCAGATTACGAGTCCACCGAACAAACTCAAACAGGATTTGGGAAGTGGGGAGAGCAGGGGCCCCACTTCTATACTATAAAAAAGGTAAAGGTACCCCTGCCCGTACGGGCCAGTCTTGACAGACTCTGGGGTTGTGCGCCCATCTCACTTAAGAGGCCAGGGGCCAGCGCTGTCCGGAGACACTTCCGGGTCACGTGGCCAGCGTGACATCGCTGCTCTGGCGAGCCAGAGCCGCACACGGAAACGCCGTTTACCTTCCCGCTGGTAAGCGGTCTCTATTTATCTACTTGCACCCGGAGGTTTCGAACTGCTAGGTTGGCAGGCGCTGGGACCGAGCAGCGGGAGCGCACCCCGCCGCAGGGATTCGAACCGCCGACCTTTCGATCGGCAAGCCCTAGGCGCTGAGGCTTTAACCCACAGCGCCACCTGCGTCCCATATAGCATGCACTAGAGTTGTATTGTCTCCTCCTGTCAACTAGGCATGTGCCACACAGTTGCCCAAGGCGGAATACATAAGTCTTCTCCTTTGATCCCCTCAGCAACCCTGTGAGGTAGATTCTGCTGACTGGCCCAAGGTCTCCCATTGAGCTTCATAGCCGAGTGGGGATTTGAACGCTGGTCTCCCAGGTCCTAATCTGACACCACGCTAACAGCTGTACCACATTGGACATCCTACCCAAGGAAGGATAATTGGAACAAACCACCTGCCTGCTTTGAGACCCTTTCTTCCTAGATCAAGGTGGAATTACAGTGTGTCAGGGGAGCAAATGTGTGTCTGAAGAAGCTGGGAGTCTGTGACCCTAATAGATGTTGTTATTGATTTTTCTCCCGGAAGAGGAATATCAGGCACCTGAGCTCAGATGACTGAGGGATAAGCGTTCAATTTGAATCACATTAATAAAGAGGATTTGACCCTGCCTAACACAGTGTTTAGAAACAGCACGTGTGGAGGTCAGGAAGGAATTGGAGGGAATACACAAGTCATATTTCTTTTGGAAATGTGAATTGGAGATGGGGCTAAGGTAGATTTCAAAAACCAAACGGTATTTTGGCTAAGCACTGTTCCCTAGCATTTAGCACAGATTTTTAAATCTTTTAGTCAGGCTGTATCTGGAGAGCACAATCAGTTGCTGATAAATATCCAAGAAGCTTAATCATTGGGATAATTTTCTTTTAAAGCAGTGGAGGGGGGGGGTGTGGAGCCGTAAGAGTTCAGATTTATTTGATCTGCAGTCTGCAGCATAGCAGCTTGCCAAAGCAAATGTGTTTATATTTAATCAGGAGAATTTGTGGGGTGGTGGTGGGGAGAACTGGTTTTTATAAGAGCCTGGGACAATGACAGCTTCATATTTTTTTGGAAACCAAGTAATCTGGACTCTCTTCCTTTCTTTTATGTTGCTGGCTTAAGTCAATTCCTTTAAAAAACAACAACAAAGAAAGAGAGCATTACCTCCTTAAGAGGCAATTAGTAAGTGAATGTATATGAATTAGGGACCTGTTTACTCAAGCTGTTGTGCCAGGGAGAGCTATATGTTGTGCCAGGGAGAGCTATCCCAACCTGGTTAGCCCCCTAAAACTCTGATACCCCCATTTTAAAATACAATATATTCCCATATAGACTCCTTAAAAGGTAAAGGTAAAGGTACCCCTGCCCGTACGGGCCAGTCGTGTCCGACTCTAGGGTTGCGTGCTCATCTCGCTCAAGAGGCTGTGAGCCGGTGCCGTCCAAAGACACTTCCGGGTCACGTGCCTAGCGTGATGAAGCTGCAGCTGGCGAGCCAGCACCAGCGCAGCACACGGAAACGCCGTTTACCTTCCCGCTATAAAGCGGTGCCTATTTATCTACTTGCACTTAGGGGTGCTTTCGAACTGCTAGGTGGGCAGGAGCTGGGAACCGAACGACGGGAGCTCACCCTGCCGCGGGGATTCGAACCGCCAACCATGTGATCAGCAACTCCTAGGCACTGAGGTTTTACCCACAGCGCCACCCGCGTCCCTACAATGTGTTTAAAACCAAAATTGCATTTGGGTAGAAACTGTTTTTCAGGTGGTTAGTCCTAGTCTTTATAACCCTGTACCTTCTTCCAGAAGGCAGATGGTATGTTTTGCAGTCGCTTTCCACGGGTCTCAGGCGTTTCTCCGTATTGATGCATGCCATCAAATATGCTCGAAAGAGCTGTGTTCTAGATGGATCCAAGTGAACAGGTCAGAGCTGTTGTAGAATTGTGAGGAAGAGATCCATTTCTTGAATCTTGCCTGGGGTGACTCTAGTCAGGGAGGTGGGACCAATTCGGATGGTCCGCCCCCGCCACTTAATGGATCCAAATGGTTTCCAGAGAGTGGTAGGGGATGCTTTATCCCATGTTGATGGCCTTTCAGCCGATTCCCTGGTGGCCCGCTTGAATGTGGAGTTAACCAGGGCTATTGACTGTTTGGCTCCGAAGCGCCCTCTCCGATTGCATGGAGCCCGGACAGCCCCGTGGTTTTCCACGGATCTGAGGGCAATGAAACAATCGTTGAGACGGCTAGAGCGCCGGTGGCGGATAACTCATTCCGAATCTGACCAGACACAGGTTAGAGCTCAACGTCGAGCCTACCAAGTGGCGATAGCGACGGCGAAGAAGAATTTCTTCACTGCCTCTATTGCATCTGCAGAAAACAGCAGCAGGAGACTTTTTCAGGTGGTTCACAATTTAGTGGAACCACCTGCAACATCGGGGCCCAGTACGGGCCACATGTTCTCCTGCAATGATTTTGCAAAGTTTTTTGCAGATAAAATCGCTCAGATTCAGGAAGAAGTAGACTCCACCGTGGGAGCAGGGCCGGGGCGGGAGAGTGCTAGAGTTCTGTCTAGTCAAGTTGAGTGGGATCAATTCCAATCTGTTACCTCCGAGGATGTGTACAGGCTGCTTGGACGAGTGAAGCCAACCACCTGTCTCCTGGATCCTTGCCCATCCTGGCTTATAAAAGCTAGCTGGGAAGGACTGGGCGATGGGCTTCGTGGGGTGGTGAATGCTTCCCTCCATGAGGGAGCCTTCCCAGACCCGCTGAAAGAGGCGGTTACTAAACCGCTTCTTAAAAAACCATCTTTAGATGCGGCCACGATGGCCAACTATCGCCCAGTTTCAAACCTTCCATTCTTGGGCAAGGTGATTGAGCGAGCGGTGGCCGAACAACTCCAGGCACGCCTGGAAGAAGCGGACCATTTGGATCCCTTCCAGTCGGGATTCAGGCCTCATCATGGGACTGAAACTGCCTTGGTCGCACTGGTTGATGATCTTCGGCGGGCTAGGGACAAAGGTGAGAGCTGTTTCCTAGTTCTGCTGGATCTCTCAGCGGCGTTTGATACCATCGACCATAACATCCTTCTGGACCGTCTTGAGGGGCTGGGAGCTAGGGGCACTGTCCTACAGTGGTTCCGCTCCTTCCTCCTGGACCGTGTTCAGAAAGTGGTGGTGGGGGATGAGTGTTCAGACCCCTGGGCTCTCACTTGTGGGGTGCCTCAGGGTTCTGTCCTCTCCCCCATGCTTTTCAACATTTACATGCAGCTGCTGGGAGAGATCATCAGGAGGTTTGGGCTGGGTGTTCATCAGTATGCGGATGATACCCAGCTCTACCTCTCTTTTAAATCAGAACCAGTGAAGGCGGTGAAAGTCCTGTGTGAGTGTCTGGAGGCGGTTGGAGGATGGATGGCGGCTAACAGATTGAGGTTGAATCCTGACAAGACAGAAGTGCTGTTTTTGGGGGACAGGAGGCGGGCAGGTGTGGAGGATTCCCTGGTCCTGAATGGGGTAACGGTGCCCCTGAAGGACCAGGTGCGCAGCCTGGGAGTCATTTTGGACTCACAGCTGTCCATGGAGGCACAGGTCAAATCTGTGTCCAGGGCAGCTGTTTACCAGCTCCATCTGGTACGTAGGCTGAGACCCTATCTGCCTGCGGACTGTCTTGCCAGAGTGGTGCATGCTCTGGTTATTTCCCGCTTGGACTACTGCAATGCACTCTACGTGGGGCTACCTTTGAAGGTGACTCGGAAACTACAACTAATCCAGAATGCGGCAGCCAGACTGGTGACTGGGGGCGGCCGCCGAGACCATATAACACCGGTCTTGAAAGACCTACATTGGCTCCCAGTACGTTTCCGAGCACAATTCAAAGTGTTGGTGCTGACCTTTAAAGCCCTAAACGGCCTTGGTCCAGTATACCTGAAGGAGCGTCTCCACCACCATCATTCTGCCCGGACGCTGAGGTCTAGCGCCGAGGGCCTTCTGACGGTTCCCTCATTGCGAGAAGTAAAGCTACAGGGAACCAGGCAGAGGGCCTTCTCGGTAGTGGCGCCCGCCCTGTGGAACGCCCTTCCAGCAGATGTCAAAGCGATAACCAACTACCTGACATTCAGAAGACATCTTAAGGCAGCCCTGTTCAGGGAAGTTTTTAACGTGTGATATTTTATTGTATTTTTGCTTTCTATGGAAGCCGCCCAGAGTGGCTGGGGAGGCCCAGCCAGATGGGCGGGGTATAAATAATAAATTATTATTATTATTATTTAAGGTTTAATGTTTTACTGTATTTTTATATATACTGGAAGCCGCCCAAAGTAGCTGGGGCAACCCAGTCAGATGGGTGGGGTACAAATAATAAAGTATTATTGTTATTACCCAAGTGAGCCATAAGCAGAAGTTGTGTTTGCAGATATAAAATCTTAACTAGTGGGTTTCTAACTGTGTTAACAATTGAATTTTTACCTCCATATGTTAAGAGTGTGGCTTAAGGATGCAGTTTGTGGCTGTGGCAAGTTTATTCATGGTCCTCTTTAGATTGAAAGACAAGTATAAACCAGTGGGGATCTTAAGTGGAGGGGCTCATTCTGAATATATTTGCCAAATGAAAAGCCCAGCTGAAGGGGTCCCTAATGACCTCAACTGAAATTCGGAATCTGAAAGCTGCTTAACTTGACATATCTATTGGCCCATTAGCCATTGATTTTAGTGGGATTAAGACTTCAATTCTAAAGGCCACAGTCCTCAGTCCACTCAATCAGGAAAATACCCACTGGCCAATGTCTTCAGAACTGCTTGTACAAGAGATTTCAGGAATGCAATTCAACTATCATCAGGGCCTCCGTTTTTTAAGTGGCTTAATTGTTCATAATTTAATTATTAGATGATGTGAGAGTTGCATTCTTACTCCCGTAGGCCT
Organism: Podarcis cretensis; assembly: GCF_951804945.1. NCBI lineage: Eukaryota > Metazoa > Chordata > Lepidosauria > Squamata > Lacertidae > Podarcis > Podarcis cretensis. The sequence goes on from NC_137183.1 coordinate 17,176,446, forward strand.
AAATGGAATTATGCTGAAATAATTGTTGGAATGCCATTTTAAATGGCTTGGGGAGCCATGTTTCAAACAAAGAAAGTGACAGCTTTTAGGAAGTTGAATTATTGCTTGGCTTGGTAGTCTTATTAAAGCTGTGGTGCTTTTAATTATTATTGTTACACAGCATGTGTAGCACTCTCAGCTGGAAGTGATTCAGATACATCAAGGGGCATTCAGATACACCAGTGGGCACAACTGGAATTCTGAGAAGGTTCTGTGGGCAGCAGTCACAAAATGGCTGCCATAACAGTGTGGCATAACATAAAAACCTCTGACAGGCATTATCTTAAGGCTCTTAAAATGGGCCATTTTAAATATTCAGCGGTATGAATAGTTAACATTCTTGGGCTGAAGGCAAGAACCAGCAATGGGAGGGGGTTGTTCATCCCACCACTCAACCCATGTAGACCAGGCTTCCTCAAACTTGGCCCTCCAGAAGTTTTGAGACTACAGTTCCCATCATCCCTGACCACTGGTCCTGCTAGCTAGGGATCATGGGAGTTGTAGGCCAAAAAAACATATGGAGGTCCGAGTTTGAGGAAGCCTGATGTAGACTCTCTGCTAGCCTGCTACTGGCTCTGACCTCAGCTGTGAAGGAAGATGCCAACTTGCTGCCTTCCAGATGTTTTGGCTCACATCTCCCTTCAGCCCCCAGACAGCATGCCCATCTGGATCGTACATGGCTGTTGAAGGCTGCTCTGTTGTCTTTGCTGGCACAGCTGCAAATTTGTTTTTTTGTTTTTTAATAATTTTTATTGAATGATTTTATGTTACAAAAAATAATACAGCCATACTACCACTAAATATAATTAAGAAATAAAAATTACATACATCAATATTTAGTTTGTTATTTGTTATTTACCGTCTTATTTCCTCCCAAATATTGCATACAACACATATATGTGCAGACACCCACACACCCACACCCGCACAGAAAATGATAATAATGAAAGTAAATATTTTTTCCCCTTTTATCTTCCAAAATCTTTTCTTCAACTTTGACTTCCTGTCAAGTCCCTTTGCATATGTTTTATCTTACATTTGAATGTACACAAAATAATAAACCTTTCTATATAATTTTTGTAATACATTCTGAAACCATAATAAATCCTTAATTGTAGTCCACCTCCTTTTAGTTCCTTTATCACTCGAATGCTAGCACGGAGTCAAAACTATTATTGTATTTTTGAACATATTTTTTATAAACATCCCATTTGTACAGCTGCAAATTTCAACTTGGTTGTTGTAGCACTGTGGAGCAGCCACAAGGCAACGGAGATCTGCTTTTGTTTGTGTCGCTGTACCACTTGGAAGAGTATAGAGGGATTTGTCACAAATCTTGGTTTGGGAAACAGTAAGCATAATGCTAAGATATGTGTACTGCTTTTATGAAATGTATTCAGTCTTGTAGGCTCAAACTGGTGGAACTCCCAACTGAGATGAGATAGGCACACTCCTTGCTGAACTCCAGCCTTTGTTGGGAGATGCACCCCTTTAAGTATTTGGATACTGAGCCATTTAGGTTTATACTCCTGCACACCTTGAACCGTGCTCAGTAGTTCACAAAAGATTGGCATTATACAAGCCCCATTGAGTTGTCCAGCTCAACAGTGCAAATAGCCCCCTCCTGCTGTTGTACCTAGGAACCGGTGTAGCTGTTAGTTTCCGTTTCTCATGTTCCCTGTCTTAAGTTTTGGTTCGCATATTATTTTGGAAAGTGTGAATTAGGTAATTTTGCCCTTCATTGCAAATTGAATATTGAACTTCTGAATAAAGTTTCTCCTATTGGAGGTTGCCACCCACACACTTCGGCTGCGCTTCCTGCTAGTGTGGTGGCTCCTCTGTAAAACAGCTCTAAACAGCTTGTAGCAGAGTTTCTTCCTGGCGCAGACGACGAGGCTACGAGACTTGTGCAAAATACTCAGTCAATAATTACTTTATTTCTTGGCTGGTTCACAAGCATTTTAGTTGCGACTATATACAAAACTGGGACGTGGGTGGCGCTGTGGTCTAAACCGCTGAGCCAGGGCTTGCCGATCAGAAGGTCGGCAGTTTGAATCCCCACAACGGGGTGAGTTCCTGTTGCTTGGTCCCAGCTCCTGGCTTCCTAGCAGTTTGAAAGCATGCCAAAAAGTGCAAGTAGATAAATAGGTACCACTCCAGCGGGAAGGTAAATGGTGTTTCTGTGCGCTGCTCTGGTTTCACCAGAAGTGATGCTGGACACATGACCCGGAAAAACTGTCTGTGCACTGGCTCCCTTGGCCTGTAAAGCGAGATGAGGCCGCAACCCCAGATTCATCCGCAACTGAACCTAACGATCAGGGGTCCTTTACCTTTATTCGACAAAACTATTTACATACACCTTTCCACCACAGTATAAACTCACAGCGTGTGGATACTCTTTCCTCCTGCAGGCAAGTGCAACTTGCAACTTCCTCTTTTTATTTTCATCCCCAGCTGTAACCAGTCAGCCTAGATTGTCACTCCTATCTATTAAAGAAAACTTCTTTAAAGCTACAAGCACCTTTTTTTGTTTCTTTGCAGAACGACTTCCTAACATCTCCTCCATCCCTAGTTGTACCCTAGCAGCTGATATTCAGAGACATACTCTGTTAACAAGAGCTGAAAAAGCAATCCATACAAGTTTTGTAAAGGGTGGGGGAACTGAGTGGATAGTGGTTTGTTTTAAGACTACCTAAATGTCCAATAAAAGATTAGTCCTGGGATCCTTCTGGCTCACTTTCTTGACTGCTCTTTACCGCCAGCTCTCCCGAATCTTATTATTCTTTCTATTCTCATTATATCTGCTGGCCTGCCTGCTGCCTTTCATAATAACAGCTGGTGATAAGGCACGACAGCTTCCTGCAACAACCTTGTGTTAGAATTCTTGAAATGTGAAAACGGACTTCTGTGCAGTGGTTATATTTGTCCCCTGGGGCGGGAAGCGTGCTGTGGCAATCTATCAGACACCCCTCCCAAAGGCATTTCAAATGTAAAGAATCCATCAAGGCATCCCCTCTCTTTTGGTGGTATCTGACTGGACTTGCAATTCACGTTAAATCTGACAAACTTGTGCTTGCAAGTGAATGAGAAAGTGGCTGTCTCTTTAAAGTATTGTTCATGCTTATGTAATTCTGAGATGCGTAGTTTTGTGTTTTTTCCCTTGCAGAAACTTAATGCTTCCTCTACCAGGACCTACTTAGTTTCCATATTTCTCACCACCCCACTCGTGATTTGTTCCTGATCAGGGTGGATAAAAATCAATGACTTTTAAAAAAATCAAATAATAAAAAAAAGGGTTTATAAAAAATTATATTGGATTTTTAAAAATTTAATTTGGATTTTTAAACTAAAATGCCTTTGGAGCAAAAAATCTTTCTAAAGATAGTTTTTTTAAAAAAAAATTAAGTTACATTATAGTTCAAAGGCTATTCATCAGGAAATAAGAATTTGTTTAAAGTTTTTCATGTGTGCTAAAACTCAGTCTAAGTTTTTTTTAAAAAAAATGTTTAACCACATCAGTTAACAAACATGGATATATATGTTATAATGTTATTGTTTTGGTTAAATAAATAGTTTAAATTGTTATTAAGGAAATGATTGTTTTTCTCCTTCCAATAAGACGCACCAGACCACAAGATGCACCTAGTTTTTGGCGGAGGAAAACGAGAGAAAAAATATTCTGAATCCCAGAAGCCAGAACAGCAAGAGGGATCGCTGCGCAGTGAAAGCAGCAATCCCTCTTGCTGTTCTGGCTTCTGGGATAGCTGCGCAGCCTGCATTCGCTCCATAAGACGCACACACATTTCCCCTTACTTTTTAGGAGGGAAAAAGTGAGTCTTATAGAGCAAAAAATACGGTATGCTTTGGCCACAGCCAGAGGGCTGAGGACTGCTGGGCCATATGTGAGTCAAAGAGTTACAGTGTTTTTGTATTGCACCTTGTCAGCTGCCTTAAGATTCATTTGATTGAAAAGCTGGGCATAAAACTTGCAAGAGGTCAGGGGTCAAACCTTTGCATGCAGAACCTATTCTCTGCCACTAAGCTACAGTTTCTCCCTGTCAGGCAAACCAAAAACACTGGTTTGGTGGAGAGAGAGGCGTTGCCCTCCTAAGTTTGTTTGTTTGTTTTTTTTAAAAACCCTATAGAAAACTAGATCTGAACAATCAAGGCTGTTTGGTTTCGCCCTGATGGGAAGAGAGTGTTACGCCAGAGGGTTACTGGGGAAAAGTAGAAACATCCGGGAGGGGAGGATTACTGGAAGGGTAAAGAAAGGGCTGGGTGGTAGGTTCTGTGGAATAATTCTCTTTCCAAGCAGAATGGTGCTTCATAGCAGAAGATCAAACACAAGACAAGTAATGTTGAGGGGTACATTATGCGCCCAGAGAGCTCACTGAGTTCATTTATAAAAACAGCCAGGTAATAGCCTGGTTTAAGGTGAGGCCTTTGATGAAGGCTGTGTGTGCCTGTGTTTTTCTGTGTGTGCTTTGCCCACGTAAGAGGAGAAATTCACACCTCTTTCCGAATTCTTAACTTTTTAAAAGAAGTCTCTCAATTTCAGCTTTTCTCAGTTTCCTTTCCAGTTCTGATTCACCCAGTTGTGAATCCTGCCCCTTGAAAATCCATATATGCGTATTTTCCTTGAAAATCCATATGCATTTTCCTGCACAATAGGTATCTTTGTGCACAATTTTCTTGATTATAAGCATTTTTACAAGCAATTTCCCTCTCATATATTGCATTTCTGTATGTTGTTTTCACTAATAAGCACGCTGATTTTGCGTTGTATGTTTGGAGAGTTGCATCACTAGGTGGGGGAAAGTGTGGGTTTGAAAGGAGAGCTGTGTTTCAGTTTGCATCATGATCTAGGAAGGGCAAATCTGCATAAAAATATGAGCTGAATCAACTTCTCCCCATCTTCTAACTGTGCCACCATCTTGCCCATTTATTTGTTGGCTTGGCAAGTCTTAGCATTTCCTGTTTTTGGCACTGTCTTCTGTTCACCTTTTGTCTGTCTCTCCACTCCCAACCCCCCCAAACGAATGCTCGAAGCACTACATACCAATGCTGCCTCTGTGGTTTTTTGGAGAGAACAAAGGCAGTGGGAGGCAAGTATGGCCTGGATCCATTTGTGTCTTGAACTGGTTGACTCTGGGCATTTTGTCAGGTGCCCTTGTACTTCCGCAAACCAAAGTAAGAATTGGGCAAAACAGAAGGAACTCTTGAGAACCTAAGGCTAGATCTAAACAGCTTTCCTGGGGAAATTGCCATATCCTAATTAGTTTATGTGGCAACTTTTTTTTTCCAAATCTTGTGTTGGATTAAGGCTGTGCCCAGACAGCAGTTTCACTCATTTATTTATTTGTCTCATTTTTTTACTGACCTCACTCTTGGAGGAACCCTGGAGTACTCCACAGATAATTGCGGTCCACTAGGTCAAATGAAGGGACGTGGGTGGCGCTGTGGGTTAAACCACAGAGCCTAGGACTTGCCGATCAGAAGGTCGGCGGTTCGAATCCCCGTGACGAGTGAGCTCCCGTTGCTTGATCCCTGCTCCTGCCAACCTAGCAGTTCGAAAGCACATAAAAGTGCAAGTAGATAAATAGGTACCGCTCTGGCGGGAAGGTAAACGGCGTTTCCATGCGCTGTTCTGGTTGGCCAGAAGTGGCTTAGTCATGCTGGCCACATGACCTGGAAGCTGTTTGCCGGCTTCCTTGGCCAATAAAGCGAGATGAGCGCCACAACCCCAGAGTCGGCCACGACTGGACCTAATGGTCAGGGGTCCCTTTACCTTTACCTTTAGATCAAATGAGACATTGCACCACCCACTTCAGTCTCCCTGCAGCCAACCTTCACCTCCCTCCCTCCCTTCTTTCTTACAGCCAGTTCAGAAAGTAGCACTGCTTTCCAGCTTCCTCCCCTTTAGTCTCAGTGTTGACCCCTTGCAGAATTCAGCTGGGGGGGGGGAGAGCAGGGGCCAAAAGTAGAAATACAGTGGTACCTCAGGTTACATACGCTTCAGGTTAGAGACTCTGCTAACCCAGAAATATTACCTCAGGTTAAGAACTTTGCTTCAGGATGAGAACAGAAATCGTGCTCTGGCGGTGCAGCGGTAGTGGGAGGCCCCATTAGCTAAAGTGGTGCTTCATGTCAAGAACAGTTTCAGGTTAAGAATGGACCTCCAGAATGAATTAGGTTCTTAACCCGAGGTACCACTGTAGTTGGCTCTGGTTCCACCTACTTGTCGTCCTGCCTTTCTGTCTTGCCAGTTCCAGTGGGCACCAGCCACGAATGCCACACTCTTTGATTCTCTTTCAATATCCCTTGCTCGGATGTTTTGCATGAATGGAAGCCTACAAGTTCAGTGACAATTACTCAAAATAAAATAATGTAAATCAAGTGTTCCGTGAGTTCTGCTCCAGTAACTTCTTCAAGTTGGTTTCCTGGTGCATTAACCTTTTTTTTTTTTTTTTTTTAAATAAAAGGGTTGAATTCTAAAGCATTGTTTTGGCTCTTATATCGCAGATTAGAATACATCCTCTGGTTATTTATATATAAATATGAACAATTACGATCCAGTCATCCAGAGAAGCTGGTTGAAGGCATGTTATGAAACATGGGTGAACCTTGGAAATAACCTTTAATGCCAGAATTATGGCAACAGCTGGAAATTTACCTGTAGATGTCAGTGTAATTAGGCAGCTTGAAATTACAATAATAGCCTAATAGGTAAACTATTCGTTTTTACTTTTTGGTGGAGGTGATAATTAAGATGGTGAATTTGTGTTTTTTAAATAGTGGAACAGCTTTATAGATGTACCTTGCATTGAGATCAAATCATGTATGCTTTAATTTTAATTTCAGAAATAAATAATATTTTTAGGGGAGTGGTTTGGAGGGTAAGGATATAAAATGCCGGTTTCAAATTTCACTCTCGCCATGAATGGTGTCAGTGGGTCTAGACATGCTCCTTAAAGCCTGGGCAGCCTTGCTATGCTATGGTGAGAGAATGACTGAGGTGATTTTATGTGAAGTACATCAAGAAAAAATGCCTATATACATTAGGACTGAGGAAACATTTGTAGTCCAAGGGCCACATTTCCTTTAAGGCAGCACTCTGGGGGCCAGATGCCAGTGTGTTGGGGGCTGGTTGAGTTAGGATGAGAATGATCCTGGGGAGAGCTCTAGCAGGTTGTGGGGGACTAGGGTGGATAAAAATCAAGTTTTTAAATTTTTTTAAAAATAAAAATCAGTTTTTAAAAATTTAAATTGGTTTTTTTTTTTTTAAAAAAAAAAGATTTTTAAAATAAAATGCTTTTGGAGGAAAAATCTTTCTAAAGATAGTTTTCTGTTTAAGTTACATTATAGTCCAAAGGCTATTCATCAGGCAATAAGGATTTGTTTTAAGTTTTTCATGTGTGCTAAAACTCAGTCTGAGTTTTGTTTTTGTTTTTTTAAAAGTTTAATCACATCAGTTAACAAACATGGATACATCTGCTATAATTTTACTGCTTTAGTTAAATAAGTTGTTTAAATTGTTATTAAGGAAATGATTATTTTTCTCCTTCCAATAAAGTACAGCAGAAAAGCTGTCCAAATATAAACAGTTAGCTTATTAAACCTCACAATAATTTCATAATCTGTCTATGTATTTCTAATACTATAACCAAATCAGTAGTTTTTGACAGAACTGTAAAAACTACTCTGAAAATTTATTATTCCAAAAATGAAACCATCCTCTGGTTGTAAATATTAAGACTATACCAGCAAGAATGAGTCTTTCTGTAAAAAAAGAAAGAAAAATTAAATCAAGTCTTACTGACTAGTGATTTAAATCGATTTGATTTAAATCAAATCCACCCTGTAGGTGACCCGCAAGAAATGAGGGAATCATCCATCAGAGATCCAAGGTGAGGATGTGAATCATAGAGGGGTAGTTTCTCCAGTCTCTTCCCCACGCCGAGCCCCTCTGCCTCCTCAGTTCCTGCTGGATCCTCCTGTTCCGTAGAAACCCCTCGTGAGCAAACATGCCCCGGTGCAGCTGGAGGCTGGCCAGGGGTTCTGGTACTCCACATAGGGTGAGGCTAATCTCTTTGCAAGAGCAGGAGATGCCCATTCCATCTCCCAGGTCCAGGAGAAGCCAGAAGAGAAGAGCAACAGAGGTTGCAGCCTGTGTTGTTGAAGCAAAGCACCTGCAGAAATGTCCCCGTCCCCCCTCCATCATTCAGCCCATTCCCTACTTAAGTCAGAGAAGGAGAGAGCTAAGGGTTGGGTCTGCATAGCTAGGAAGTCTGCATTGTGTAGTAATGAATAGGGGATCAGCAATGTGGAGGATTGCCTTGTAGCCTGAACCTTGTCCTTGCCAGGGAATCGTTCACCCGCGTCCCCAGTACCGAAGAGAGAACAAAAAGCACCAGGAAAGATTCTTCTTTGGAGAAAAGAGTTTATTGTAATCTGTGCACAGAGACAACCAGCAGAATAGCTTCTGAAAAACTGGCTGCGAAGCAATATACTTCAGCAAACTTTCTTATACTTTCTGAACATTCTCCCCCCTCCCATACCTTCCCCAAACTTCTCCAATCAGCTGGCAAATGTTCAACTTATTCCCTTATATGGCACATCTATATTGCTTGCTAAACATTCCATCTCCCTCCTACATGTCTTTCTGCTGGCTAAGCACTCCCCCTCCCCTTTTGCTTATTCGTGTCTTTCTTACCTTTGCATTACTAAGGCAGGAAGCGCAAGGCAGGAAACGGCCTCCTTAGCAGGCCTGGTTAAATCTGCAAACAGCTGCAATTTCTTGCTAGCTGGCAAGGCAGGAAATGGACTCTTGACCTGCCAGACAGATTTAGCAAACAGCCACTGTGGCTGTCTGACCACAATTGCGGAAGCAGGATTAGCACAGGATTAGCACAGAAATTTACTGCAGATAATATTTGAGAGCAACCCTTCTTAGGTACAAGGTACAGAGAATATTGAGAGAAACCCTTCCCATCTCCCTTCAGCCTAAAGTACGGTATTTTCCCGTGCATAAGACTAGGTTTTTTCACCAAAAAAATAGGTTTAAATTTGGGGCTTGTCTTATACATGGGTAGTGCTGAGGGGTGTTTTCTTAATTTGGAGTCCCCCCAAAATAGGTAAAGGTAAAGGCACCCCTGACCATTAGGTCCAGTTGTGGCCGACTCTGGGATTGCGGCGCTCATCTCGCTTTATTGGCCGAGGGAGCCGGTGTACAGTTTCCGGGTCATGTGGCCACCATGACTAAGCCGCTTCTGGCAGACCAGAACAGCGCACAGAAATGCCGTTTACCTTCTCGCCACTTTGACATGCTTTCGAACTGCTAGGTTGGCAGGAGCAGGGACCAAGCAACGGGAGCTCACCCCGTCGCGGGGATTCGAACCGCCGACCTTCTGATTGGCATGTCCTAGGCTCAGTGGTTTAACCCACAGCTCCACCTGCGTCCCTCCCCCCAAAAAAATAATCTTATACATGGGGACGTCTTATACACGGGAAAATACGGTACCTTAGGGGCTTATGCATCGCAGTAATTTTCTTGGAGGACTCTTATCTTCCACCCAGGCCAGGAAGAGCCATTAGCAGAGTTCAAGCATACCTCGAAGACCTGCTCCCTGCCTTGCAGACCTTTTCCCACCCTGACTGACTCCAGCTACAAAAGCTTGAGGCTGCGGAACTGACTCTTGGGCTGGGGTTTTGTTTAGGGGTTTTTGTCGTGGGGATTGTTGCTGTTGATTGGTATAATTCTCCCCCCCCCCCATCTTTATTTTTTGCTGAAGCAAAAAGAAAAGAAAGATGCCCATTTGTGCCATCTGTAACACAGGTGGCATGCCATGAGAAAACATGATGTGAATCAGCCTCTTCAAAGTGTCCCCAAAAGTTGAACTGGGCAGAAGACTGAACAACACGGGGAAGGGCTTGTGACCCTGTGATAGGAAAAAGCTTACTTTTCTGTCTTGCCCTGAATGTGAAAAGGCATTTTTCACGAAGGTCCAATCTGGTACATGATTGACGTTTAATAACAGAAAGAAACCGGTGGAAATATTTTGGGACACCTTGCACGGAGTTAATTAACTCTCATGCCACAGGGGAAAAGTCTCTTCCCATTCAGTGCTGATGCCTTTGCTAAAAAGGGTGATTTTACATTACACATACTTCTGTAAATCAAGAAAATCTTTAATTAAAAAAAATGGGGAAAAGATAAATAAAACTCTACTAGACTGCACCATTAGCTAATCCATTGCAATTATCAATTTTTATCTTTAACTTTTTACAGCTTCTTTTGTACATTACTATGCATGCAAACTACCTAATGTAAGTAGTAATAAAGCTGCTAATAGTAATGGAAAGGTTAAATTTAATATAATTAAGCTTGATCTTCAGTTAAAACTGCTCACTATGCTAAGCACAATGCCAGAAAAGACGATAGTAGATTATCTATCTTGCCATCTAAACAGCAAACATACCTATTATACCACCTTCCTATCACTGCTGGACAATAGTGTTTCAGTGGTTTGCAACCATCTTTCAGTGGTTTGGATAGCCTTGACCAGCAATGATATTCCATGGATATTTTTTAACCTGATGGTTGCTGAATTACAATCTTTGTAAAATAAATACAATTGGGGGGGGGGGAGGGTGATTTTGAAAGGAAATGCAAAAAGGAATTCTCTTTCAGCTAATTATAACTGAGTCTATTAGCAGTGATGGAAAGGGGTTGCACTTGGACTTCTCTGGAAATGCAGCCACTGAAGTTATTTTAATTAAAGCTTGTCTGTTGATACTCGTTTATTCCCAGTGGGGGGGTTATTGGCTGAACTGACGGTGCTGCTTGCATTAGATGTGATACTGGATTTGAGAATTAATTAGGACAGCGTGGCGGACTCCTGCTTGCAACTTGCATGTGCTGGAGTTATCACGGACTCTCACAATTGGGGCCTTTTCCGCCAATCACATTGATATGAGGAAGTGCAAATACATACAAGAAAGTCAAGATAGCCGGACCAGTTTTATAAAGGCCTTTGCTTCTTTGGGGAGAGTTTTGGCCATCAAAATCCCTGTAGGCAGTGTACGCCCACACTATGCTTATACGAGAAGCCTAGGAGCCGGGCTCATAATTGTAGTCTAACCCTGAAGTAGGAGTGACTTGGATGGGAGTGAGACCTAAGGGGAAATAGCAAGAATGAGGCATGAGGAATAGAGCCAGGATCTCAAGGCAATAAACAAGGCAGATATCCAGCATTCAGCGTTTACTCAAGCGGAGAATTGCTGCTGCAATGAACAGGCAGCCTCATGCCTGCAGCTGAGGCCTTATATAAAGCTCCTGGGTCATTCGGGGTTGGTGAGTAGTGCAGCCAAGCAGAACTCTGTGGGTGGAGTGAGTGAAGCCACTTAAGGGTTGAACTCTCCTGGCTCCATCACTGCTGAGCAAGGCTTTGAGCCTTGGATCTCCCACAAGCCGCTGGGTTCAAAATGTCCTCCCCTGTCCTGGGGATGGGCTTAGTAAGTGCTGAACTCAGAACAGCCGAAGAAATAATTCTGCTACTTTTGGATCCCACCTCCAGCTCCCTTTCCCAAATTCTTGCTGTTTTTATACTGCTCTGCAGTGTACCCACAAATCCTTTGTGGGGAGCAGGCAGGGCTTTGCAGGTACCAACTTGGTAGATTTATTTTTTATTATTAAAAACGTGCAGTGGGTCTATGCTATAAGGAAGCAGCTGAGGTCAGACATTTTCATAGTACAATGGTACCTCAGGTTACAGATGCTTCAGGTTACAGACTCCGCTAACGCAGAAATAGTACCTCAGGTTAAGAACTTTGCTTCAGGATGAGAACAGAAATCACGTGGTAGCGGGAGGGCCATTAGCTAAAGTGGTACCTCAGGTTAAGAACAGTTTCAGGTTAAGAACGGACCTCTGGAATGAATTAAGTTCTTAACCCGAGGTACCACTGTACTTCCCCCCAAGGCACGAGCACATATACATGTGGCACAGAGAAATAAATATTGATTTGCTGCTCCTATCTGTGGCTCAGATCCCACTCCTGGCACTGTGGGGCGTGTGTACACCCACACACCCATTAACAAAATGAAGGACATCATCCTCTTTCTATGCTCCTCCAGATGGAAACATGCAGATGGGGACAAGTATACCCCTGCTGTAAGTTGCTTACATACTGTCTTCTCTTGTATATTATTTACTGCAAAGCTCGATGACTACGCTCTTTTGCGACGAAAATCTGATTACCGGAACGACGTCTGAGCACTGAACCGCTGGTATATCACAGGTGGACTCTTTATTATTGCGTTTGCAATTGTTCAAGATAACATCTAATTTGGAAAGGGAAGAAACGAGCACTGAGCCACTGATATATTTACAAGTGCTCTATTTACTGCATTTGCAGTTGTTTAAGTATGATAAAACCTATTTTGGAAAGAAACTACTTTTGCCATTTTTATGGACATTTATTGTTTGTTTTGAAGATAGTTTCCTAAGTGATATTGTCTTATGTCGATAGAGATAGGCAGGGGGAAGGGACCGGAACATATGGGATCGGCATCCGTCTGCTGTGCCGCTGGGTCCTAAAGCAGCTCTTGGCATCCTAGAGAATAGGCGCCCCAGTGCACCACTAGCTGCACGGCCCCGGGCCAGTGGGAGAGGCGCACATCCATCTCCTAACAAGGTGGGGGTGGGGCGCGGAAGAGAAGAGGGGTGGTGGGAAGAGAGTTTGAGTAGCTGAGCCGATTGGGGATGCTGAGGGCAACAAGAGCTGCTGGGACAAAACAGAGATGGGAGGAGGAACTCAAAGAAGTGAACAACTGCTGCCCGGAAGTCGCTTGGGGCTGCTGCCCAGGAGAGACTGGAGGGAAAGCTTGGGGCAGCAGCCCTAGCAGTGTACTTGAGTCTCTCCCTCCCTCCCTCCCTCCCTCCCTCCCTCCCTCCCTCCCTCCCTCTCCCTCTCCCTCTCCCTCTCCCTCTCCCTCTCCCTCTCCCTCCTCATCCTGCACCTTCCTTGTTCAAGTGGCGTGCTCCCCACTTTACGAAATTTCACTTACATGCGCAGAGGCCCGGAACGTGACCCCGGCATAAGTGGGGGAATGCCTGTATATAGATCAGTGGTTCCTAAAGTGTGTGGTAGCACCCCCAGGGGGGATTACCTAGGGAGGATGCAAAGAAGCAAGGGGCGAACTTGGGGGGGGGGCGCTGGAAGTGTAAACGACTTGAAAAGCTAGTATCAGTGGATCAAGTTCATCAATTTAGTTGAATTGATTAATTGTACGTTTCCGAGCACGATTCAAAGTGTTGGTGCTGACCTTTAAAGCCCTAAACGGCCTCGGTCCTGTATACCTGAAGGAGCATCTCCACCCCCATCGTTCAGCCCGGACACTGAGATCCAGCGCCGAGGGCCTTCTGGCGGTTCCCTCATTGCGAGAAGTGAGGCTACAGGGAACCGGGCAGAGGGCCTTCTCGGTAGTGGCGCCCGACCTGTGGAACGCCCTCCCATCAGATGTCAAAGAGATAAAGAATTACCTGACATTCAGAAGACATCTTAAGGCAGCCCTGTTCAGGGAAGTTTTTAATATGTAATGCTGTATTGTTTTTAACTCTGACTGGGAGCCGCCCAGAGTGGCTGGGGAAACTCAGCCAGATGGGCGGGGTATAAATAATAAATTATTATTATTATTATATTATTATTATTGTTTAAAATGTGTTCTGAATAAATGTGCACTCTCTTGAATTTTATTGTGTTATTTTCTTCCTTAGTGGTTTGTGCAAAGCACCACTCTGAATACAGTGGTACCTCGGGTTAAGTACTTAATTCGTTCTGGAGGTCCGTACTTAACTTGAAACTGTTCTTAACCTGAAGCACCACTTTAGCTAATGGGGCCTCCTGCTGCTGCCGCTGCGCCACCGGAGCCCGATTTCTGTTCTCATCCTGAAGCAAAGTCCTTAACCTGGGTTAGCGGAGTCTGTAACCTGAAGCGTATGTAACCTGAGGTACCACTGTAATGCTATTTATAGGGTAGGGGGCACCAGGGATGAGTTTATGTAACCACAGGGGCGGTGGTACAAAAAAGTTTGGGAACCGCAGTCGATTAGTTGCACGGGGGGACGGGGGACCTGTGGGCCCGGTCACTCTGCATCTGAGTCTGCAAGCCTGCCGAGCTCACTTGTCCAAAAACCTAAATTCTGTTCTACCCCTAGAGTGTGACCTTCTTATTTCCATTTCAATTTATTTCTCTTTATTGCAGCCCATCCTTCACCAGTTGGATTTGGCAGTATATGACTCCATTGTGATTCCACATTAGTAAATTTTATGTGTAGATCCCTGTTTCCACTCCTTAGGTCGCTACCAAAGTATAAGAAGGGCCCCAGGATTGCTCCTCAAGGAACTCTACTGGTTGCTTCATTGCGGTTTTGTCTTTCAACACTGCTATTTGTCTTCTTTCCTTCTAACCTTCTCTATTCCCTAATTCCCAGTGTCTGTATCAATGCCCATCTTTTTTCTGTTTTCTCATACTATCAGGTGCTCTGTGGAAGTTTGTACTAAGAACACAATTCAGTAGTTCTGTCATCTGTTTCAGCGTATATTGAAGCATGGTACAGAAATGAGTAAACTTAAGCAGTATGTTCCATCTGCCTTAGAAGTACCGTCAACTAGCTGAAACATCTTCAGATACACAAGTTCTAAAGTATCAGCATTGGCATGTCATATAATTGTTTTGTTTTATGGACCCAGAAGTATCTTAGATTGCCATCTTTGTGTTGAATTGACTGCTGTCTAATTAGTGCTGTGCCATCAGATGAAAAATATGGTAAATGGTTATTGCCTACTGACAAGAATATGTCAAGGACAGCATCCATCACAATTTCAAACCCTTGTAAAGAATCCTGAAAATTCTGCAAAGAGAAAAATATACAGTGGTACCTTGGTTGACAAACTTAATCCGTTCTGGAAGTCTCTTCTTAAACCAAAGTGTTCTTAAACCAAGGTATGCTTTCCCACAGAAGTGGGGGACTCAATTTACAAATTGAACACCCTCAACAGGAAGCAAAACGTTCTTATTCCAAGGCAAAGTTCACAAACCAAAACACCTACTTCTGGGTTTGCAGCGTTCTTAATCCAAGTTATTCATCAACTAAGCTGTTCTTAAACCAAGGTACCACTGTACTATGAATCAGAAAGAAAGAAAGAAAGTGATAAAATAAGTGTGCCTGGCTTGGTATCCTCTGGATATTGTTGGACTACAACTCCCATCACCCCTTGCTGGCAAAGGCTGAAGTGAGCTTTAGTCCAACGACATCTGGAGGATAACAGGTTGGAAAGGCTGCTCTTTGCAAATGTTTGTTGAATGCTATGCTCTTGCACTTGCTCCAAACGATATTTCACCCTGAGTAGTGTTTAGTAGGCTGCTGCTGTTATAAAATTTAATTTTTGCTCTCTCTTCCCATATTTTATTGGGTGCTTAATATCCAGGCCAGTAAAGATTGCAAAACTCTTTCCATTCTAACAGTTAACCTCTTGGGTTGAAATTTTCCATACTTCTGGACTGAATTCAGATTGCTGTAACTGAGTGCAATCCAGAGCTATTAAAACAAATGGGAGTTCTGCCACATTGGCTTCAATGGGATCAGGGTTGTTTGCATCCATAGGCTGCTGTTTTGCCCAGCGATGGATAACTTTTCTCAACTTGATGTCAGTGACATTATTTTATCATTTATAGTGTTCTGCTTCTCTGCTTTAAAGCACTAGCATAGTTTGCAATAAATCTGTAATGGTCTATAATGTCTTGAATATTTTAAATGTGGGTTAATGATAGAGAGGATGCAAGCAATTTATTAATTGTCTCAATCTCATATTGGGTTCCAATGTTATACAGTTATGTGCTGAGACATGTGGTAGATTTATTGCAGCTGGTGGGGGTGGGGTGAAATCTGGAATAAGACCACAGTGTGAGGGAGGGTTTAATCTGGATCAGAACCATGTTGAGGACAAATGTTTACATTTCTTCTTCCCCTCACCCATGCTGTGGTCCTGCTCAGGACTGTGCCTGCATAGCGTAGCAGCAGTATTATGCAAATCATTAAAAATTGCATCATTTGTTCCTAAATCATTTCCTTCATATATTTATACTTTTATTGACAGTATTGTACAGTACTTACCTACCCTAGTGTTGCAAGCTTGGAAGCCAACGCTTCTCTCAGGAAGCATTCATGTAAGGGCTAATATGAGGATTTATTCAGAATATTATGCAAGTATTCTCACAGGCTTTGTAATAGGAGAATACAACTCCTGTTTTTCACCCTGAGACCACTGTGCCAAGTTGACTCCCAGGGCTCTTCCAGAAGACCTATTTCTTGAGCATTTATCCTGATCTCATGGGAAGAAAAGGGTTCCTTTAATCGCAGTAGAGCACAGAAAATTCTTTACGTCCCTTGCTCTTCCCCTTTCCGCCCTTCATGCTCTCTGTTTTTGCTCTGTCCCAGCCCTTAGCATGGCTTTTTCCAGTCCCAATAATAGAATTGTAGAGTTGGAAGGGAACCCTGCGGGGTCATCTGGTCCAACCCCCTGCAATGCTGGAATCCTGCCCACAGCCGTCCCTGGGTGGGCTCGAATCCCCAACCTTCGAACCACCACGAGGTGCACTGACCCATTGCGCCACAACTAAATCTTTGACCATTTCCTCCTCCCTCCTTGTTATTTCTCTCCCGTCACCTCCCTCTTCCTCCTCCCAGCATCTAGCCTTGCCCTTTCTCTCTCCACCACCATTTAAGCTCCATGTACGCCTTTCTCTGCGTGCCAAGTGTGTGTGAATTAAGTGTGCTCTAGTCTACCGCGAGGGACTCGGGTGGCGCTGTGGGTTAAACCACAGAGCCTAGGACTTGCCGATCAGAAGGTTGACGGTTCGAATCCCCACGACGGGGTGAGCTCCCGTTGCTCGGTCCCAGCTCCTGCCAACCTAGCAGTTCGAAAGCACGTCAAAGTGCAAGTAGATAAATAGGTACCACTCCGGCGGGAAGGTAAACGGCATTTCCGTGCGCTGCTCTGGTTCGCCAAAAGCGGCTTAGTCATGCTGGCCACATGTCCCGGAAGCTGTACGCCGGCTCCCTCAGCCAATAAAGCGAGATGAGCACTGCAATTCCAGAGTCGGTCACGATTGGACCTAATGGTCAGGGGTCCCTTTACCTTTAGTCTACCGCGACCTCTGGCCCCACCTTTCCCTAGCTCCACCTGTTGTAAGCTGCCCTGCCTTGTCCTTCACCCCATCACCCCCAGTGGGCAGTTGTCCCTGCTGCAGAGCCTCCCCCCTGGTCACACGCCATAGCAGGTCTTGCAGATGGGTACTCATGCTTCTGAATGTGTTGGGATTTTCTTTTTCAGCAGCCGTAATACGATCACATCTAATCTTTTACAGACGAGAGCAGAACAGTCCCAAGGTGCATACTTCTTGCCTGAGTTTGCATTATCACCACAAGGAAGCTTCTTGGAAGACACCACAGGAGAGCAGTTCCTCACCTACCGTTACGACGATCAGGTTTGTCTGCTGAATATGAAAATTATGGAGCTCTTTTTAATCTTTCCAAGGGAACAATGGGGCATGTGTGCTCTCAAAGCAGGCCTGTTATCTTAATGTCTGGTGCAGTATTTATAAAGGGACAAATAGCAGTTTTAATATTACCGTATTTTTTCGTGTATAAGACGACCCGATGTATAAGATGACCCCTGTTTTTTGAGCCCCAAAATATGAAAAAAATAATGAAAAATATGAAAAAAAATAATGAAAAATATGAAAAAAATAATTGCAACATTCCATGTATAAGATGACCCCCAATTTTAAACTTAAAAAAATTGCAGGGAAATGTAGTCTTATACACAGAAAAAATGCAGTATTTAGTTTTATTTGTGGGCTTCATTCTTTGATGAAATAAAAAAAATTAAAAAATGGCACCAAGAGCAACATTGCAAAAGCCAAAAGTTATAAAAACTAATGCAAAACAAAGATGTTATAATGCGAAACATATATATAAAAGTATTTGTACAAATGGCTTTGCTAATAGAAAAGAAACAGGGAAAAGCAGGAGACGCAAAAAGGTATGTAGAATTTGGTGAGGAATAGTGCCAAACCATGGTTTAGTGCTCCTAAATGCACCATTTTGTATGCATGTTCCTCTTTCCCTCATGTGCTATGATACTCTTCCTGTCTGTCAGCAAACAAATTGGATTTTGGAACCAAAGCTAGTTCATGTAGTGTCTAACTAAGGTTTGGCCATAATATTGCACAACAGTTTAATAGACAACTATACATGGGAAATTGCATCAAAGTCAGAGGTAGTCCTACTACCTAAGAAAATCGTCTCAGCTGGCAGGTTTGGGACACAATTACACGTGCAAAATCTATTATGACATTGACTGGTGCAAGTTCTCCTGAAATGAGTGCAGGAAGCGCAGCAATGTGGCTTGTGCCCTAGAGCATCTTCTGAATTGTACTTTGTTCAAAGGGGGTACTGTTTGGATTTCCCCACACTTGGTACCAAGACGACCTTGTCATAGATCATTCAACTTTTATGGCACTTGCCCGTTTAGCATCTTGGGAAGGCCAAATCTGATTGCGTTCATATTGCAATTTGAAGTATGTGTAGCTTGTAGGGAAAGACCTGCCAAAGAAGCTGAAAAACATCTTCGTGTATGTGACAACAACGGTGGCGAGAGTCTTAATAGCACAAGGATGGACGGCTGAGGAAACTCTGGCGAAAGAAGTATGGCAAGAGAAGCTGATGGACTATGCAGAATTGGCAAAACTGACACATAAACTACGGGACAGGGATAAGTGTGACTTTAAAGATGAATGGGAACCTTTTACAAAGTACTTAAAGACGCAACAAAATGAATTGTACTGCTTGGCTGGTTTTGAATAAAAAACCAAAAGCTTTTTATTGATAACAAACAGCTGGACAAATTAAGGATCTATACAAATCTGTAACATGCAGATAATAGCATTTTTTAGAGAAACCAGAGATTGGAACTGAGGGAAGTCAGGGTGGGGTGGGGAGGGTGGGTTGTTTTATGGGAGGGAGGGGGAAGGGGGTAAATGGAGGGGAATTAAGGATGATATGTTTTAAGATAATATGTTTTGCTTAATTTTTTTATAAAAAATCTATTTAAAAAAATGAAGTATGTGTAGCAAGGAGCTGCATTGATGCCTGGTTTAAAAAGCCAATTGCCTTTTCTGAAAAAGGAATTTCTTGAAACACCTTTCACAAGGTGCAGCCCATAGCAGATGGTAAGCTAATTCTTGTGTTGTGTTTTTTTATGTAGCATTTTGACTAAATGCGGTTTCCTTAACAGAGAATTGTTCATTTTTACTGGATAAATTTATATATGAAATGAACAGATTTTCATTTTACACTTTCACAGTTTTTGTTTCTGTTGAGCTTGTTGAAGTAGAACGTTAAAAAAGTTAAATTGTAAAGAGAGGGTAGTAATGGATGAAGCAGGGAGTCTGGAAAATAACAAACCATGTTTCTTATAATTAAACCAGCAGTGCGTACTCCAGAAGCCATAGATACATTACACTAAATGTGGAATAGATATAATGGCAAAGAAAGCAACATGAAAGGGACCCTGTTAATCTTGGCAGACGATCTAAAGTAAACCTAGGAAGTGTGTGGCCTGCTGTGGAAATTTACTCATAACACAATGTGTCCCAGAATCCCATTGAACTCCACATCAAAACAATCAGAACTGCATTCATGGGTACTTAAAGCACATTGCTAGTGCAATCTGAATAATGCAGAGATTTATAGAACAATGTGAAAGAGGATGGTTTGTCTCTCACACCAGCACCATTTCTGATCACACAGCATCTTGGCTTCTGGAAATTCTGTTGTTGGGAGACCACTCTTCACACCTTACCATATTTTCCCAGGTATAAGACTACCTTTTCTAATTTTTTTGTGATAAATTGAGGGTCGTCTTATGCACTGGTTAATATGCTAAGTAAGCGAGGGCTGGTGCTGCAGCCATAGCAGGGAAATGTTGGAGAGGAAGCTGCTTACCTGCTCTTCCCATCTTAGGAAGAGTATTTGGTGAGTGCCAGTGTGCGGTGTATTACGGCACCAGTTCCATCAGCCAGAGTGGGGGATCGTCAAAAAGCTGCTCAACAGTTTAGTGAACTTACAAAAGAAGATTGACAACTGTTGAGGGCTCCCAAAAAATAGGGGTCGTCTTATACAGTGGTGCCCCGCAAGACGAACGCCTCGCAAGACGGAAAACCCGCTAGACGAAAGGGTTTTCCGTTTTGGAGGCGCTTCGCAAAACGAATTTCCCTATGGGCTTGCTTCGCAAGACGAAAATGTCTTGCGAGTTCCTGCGGGGTTTTTTCCCTCCCCCCCCCTTTTCCTAAGCCCTAAGCCGCTTATCAGCTGATCCGCTGATAAGCCGCTTATCAGCTGATCACTAAAAGCCGCTAAACCGCTAATAGCACTAATCCGCTAAGCTGTCAATGGGCTTGCTTCGCAAGACGAAAAAACCGCTATACGAAGAGAATCGCGGAACGGATTCTTTTCATCTTGCGAGGCACCACTGTACATGGAAAAATACGGTATGTGGTGTTGAGAGGGTGGTAATGTGGTATTGGATTGCTAGCTAGCTCCAAAATCCTCAAGGGTAGGAACAAGGCTGTCCAGTTTCTAGTCAGGGCTAAGGTAAAAGCTCTCCATTTAGTAGTTTGTGTGTGTGTGTGTTTGTTTGTAGCATTGCCTATTGATTTCATTGCCCTCTCTTGTGCACACTATTGGTATTTTTGTTGGCATTTTGTATTTTGTTGGTATTTGGTTAAAGAATAAAAGGAGAATTCCCTGGATGCCAAAATCCAGTTTTTGGGCAAGTAGTCTTTGGTGAGAGAACCCCAGCAGAGATTTAAAATCATGAAATATGCTGCAAAGTAAAGCCATTAGACATGGTGTAGTGGTTAAGAGCGGTAGTCTCATAATCTGGGGAACCAGGTTCGCGTCTCCGCTCCTCCACATGCAGCTGCTGGGTGACCTTGGGCCAGTCACACTTCTCAGAAGTCTCTCAGCCCCACTCACCTCACAGAGTGTTTGCTGTGGGGGAGGAAGGGAAAGGAGAATGTTAGCCGCTTTGAGACTCCTTTGGGTAGTGATAAAGTGGGATATCAAATCCAAACTACTCTTCTTCTTTAAAATAGCCCTTTCTAAGTCACTTACAAAGCTCCCCACTTTGTTAGAATAGAAATAGACCGCACTTCGGGTAAGTTAAAAATGATTTGATTACAAACTCTTCAAATGTAAGATTCATTTGCCTTTCCACACAGCTGCAAAAAAAGACTTAGTTTCAAAATTGGTAAATGTTTACAAATTATTTGTATAGAAACACAAAGACTGTTTGCTTAAACTGCGTGGTCTGAGCTTGGAGCAGGCAGCCTAGACATCCTTCCTGGTTGAGTTCACGTGGTGGAAAGGGAAGAAAAGAAGGAAAATGAGTTTGGTAAACCTTCCTTTCAAGGTGAGGGAGTGTGACCTAGCTAAACTTGTCAGGACAGCTTCCTCTGTGCTCTTAATCCCTTCATGCATTAATTAGAGTTAAGCATTTTGGTTATATGAGGCTGATTTACCCCACACACGCTGTATCAATTGTGTATATTTGCCTTCAGTGATGCCATCAAGTAAGCCAAATCTGCTTCTCCACATAATGTGGTGATGTCATCCACTTTACAGTAGTGAGTGATTGGCTGGTATCTCTCATGTGAATGCATTGCCCTTACACTCAATTAACTAGTGTGCCTGCAGTGATGTCATTCTGTAGCCAAATCTGATTGGCAGCATGGCACCATGACATTGCCCTGTTCTTTCCATGACACTTGATCAGCAGGGATCATCCATGCCACGAATCCAGGAGGGAGACAGAAGCAGAAATCCATAAGGGTAAATGCAACCTACTGCTTCTTATTAATTATTATTAATAGCAGTTGGGGAGAAAGGGAGCACTTAGAATCTTTGAGCATGTTGGAACGTCTGCTCATGCTTTTGGAGATGCTGTTGAGTTATAAAAGCAAAGTGCTTCTGGCTTGGGTTTACCCTAGGGCTTTCTGATTCAGATGACATGTACCCTGTTCTAGACACCTGGGAAAGTAATATTATATCAAGCAGTAAAACACAGCTGCAATAAGGGCCACGTTTATGACAGTCTTGTTAAAAGGAAAAGTGGTTGCTTTTTGATCAAAAGAGTTTAACTGAACGGAGAGATATATGGATGAGGAGGCAATAAAGCCCAATTTAATCAAACATGTTTGGAAACCGCAAAGCATATGTCAGTGCTGAAAGGAGATAAAGAGCACGATCCATTGGACAATAATGCCTGTGAAGGTGTTGAAAAAATATTTCTTTCATTTTCAGTCTGGGGCGAAATCAGAGCCATAAAATACATTATTTGCAAAGCCAGCATTTGAGTGAGTCAGCAATTGCTCGTCCCACTCCCAGTTTCACAGAAAAGGGACTTTGCAAACTATCCTTTTCTGCGCAGTTTCACCCTCGCTGTCATTTCAATATTGCCATTTCTGCAACTCGACATTCACTTCCTTTATTTTATAATTTTAAATAATTTTTTCAAGATGGCAATTTTGCTTAGGAAAAGGGGAAGGCTTCTACATAATGTAACCTGGACTTCCATTCCTGAGTTGGTATGTAACCTGCTTAGAATAATGCCGCTACTTCCACACCTTTCAGAAAGCATTTGCTCCCCTAAAAGACTTACTGTTAGTGTGAAATGGGAGACAAGTAAAATATTAATAGGAACAACTTGTGCTCTGTTCTGTTGTAGCAGTGTCGCATATGGATTCATGTTCTCCTCTCATAGTTCATTATGCACTCCTTTGGTCTGGCAAGAGTGTGCTTATGGTTTTAAGCAAGGCTGTATAAAAACCTTTTTACGCTGTCTTGTAGGTATTAAGAAACTACATGCAGATGGAAAGGTTTGCAGTTCTACACGCTCATATATTATCGGGGGTGGGGGAAGTAATAGTGATTTGCCAAAGCAGTATCTCTGTAGGGCCTGTTTCATAGTAGGAGTACAGTGGTACCTCTGGTTACGAACTTAATTTGTTCCGGAGGTCCGTTCTTAACCTGAAACCATTCTTAACCTGAGGTACCACTTTAGCTAATGGGGCCTCCCGTTGCCACCACCGCGTGGTTTCTGTTCCCATCCTGAGGTAAAGTTCTTCACCTGAGGTACTACTTCTGGGTTAGCAGAGTCTGTAACTCAAAGTGTTTGTAACCCGAGGTACCACTGTACTATTAGACACCAGTCTAGTGTAGTCCATGTGCAGTACTATTAAACACAACAAGTTAAGGAGATCCGAGTTTAAATTCCCACTCAGCTGCAAAGCTTACTGGTTGAGCCTCGGCCATTTGCTATCTGGTGCAAAATCCCCCATGCACACAGTAAATTTTTGTGCACATTATTTGCACATTTTTTGTGGCTGCATCGTTGTTGGCATATCTTTGTTGAGCTTACATTAACCAGGAATCTCATATTCAGCATGTGTGTCTACCTACACTCACGGCATTGTGTGTGTGTGCGCGTGCATATCAATAAAATTTTACTGAATTGCTAGAGATCATATCTCACTTGTTGCATAAGTTATTTTTCTGTAGTGTTGAAGTACTTTGACTTTTAGACACTCTGTGCCAGAAACAAAATACCTTCCCGCTTACCCCAAATGATTTTGGGAAAGGGCGTTTTATGTTTGGGTCCCACCTCAAACAGCTGAATATACTAACTGAGCTTTACCATAAAAATAGCTAATCCTTTTATTTCTTTTCTACATCCTCTTTTAATTTTTGCTCTTGTCCCTCTGGTTGCCTGAAGAAAACAGTTATTTTTCCCAAATATTAGTAGAACAGGAAAACATATATCCTCTAGTTTTCTTGACACTCAAAAGTACCGCTTCCAAGTAATAAAATCATTCCAGATGACAGACCACCAACAAGGACATTAGCGCAGAGCCTGTTTGGTAAGACCTGTACAGAGCATCTCTTTCATCCCGTTTCCTGGCTAAGATCTACTCGGTTGAGGATAAAGATACAATCTCTGAAGGGAAACAGCATCTCAGCTAGGTGAGGAGCCACAGAAAATTTCATGGTGTTTATCATTTTTAAGTATGCCTCAACCCACTTTACTGGAAATTACTTTAAAGGCAAGCGATTTTTGGCAGTGAAACACTTCCATCTTCTTTCTTATTTGGTTTATTAGTCACAAAAAAACCCTCTAGGTGACTCCTGTAAAAATATATGTCGTTAAATGTGCTTACCTATGCAATGCCCGCTAGAACTGTTGAATAAATCCACAGAAGTTGCTATCACACAGCCTTTCTTTTCTTTCTTTCTTTTCTTTCTTTTCTTCTTCCTTTCTTTTCTTTTCTTTCTTTCTTTCTTTTCTTTTCAAAATTACCTTTGCTTAAGTAATTTTGCTTAAGTAATTTATGTTGCTTAATTGTGGCAGCTTGATAGTGTGAAAATGATAGTGGCAGGGGAAGCTTTTTCTCTTTAGTTGCTTAGAACAGATTATTACCTGCCCCAGATGTCCAAGCAAGTGACTTATTTACAAACTGGAATTAGAGCCCCACTTACAAGCATGCTATACACAGCTTGAGTTTTGCAAACCATTGGATTTTCGCTGTTAGCTTGATGCTTTTCAACACTGATCAGAATGGTTGCCAAGGAAAGTGAAACATAAGTTAGCTTTTGTGTAAAGGATTGTGAATGTTGGTTTGGAACAATTATCACCAAGGAACCCTTGTTGATGGCTTAGAGTGAGATTTTAAAATGGGTGGGCCTGAACTCTATATCCTTTTATTTTTAATTAGAAAAGTTCCCATTTCTTTGCAGGGCACAAAATATTTGCTAGTTGGCTGGAGGCAACTGGGCTGTGGCTCATTGGTAGAGCAACCAGTCATTAGTCACACAAACCATTCATTAGTCATGCAAAGAAATACTTAATGGACCTGGCTAGAGCCATTAACTTAACAAAAAGACTGGTTCTACCGTTTTTTTTAACAGACCATTTTCCTGAATAATTCCCTTTTGCAGATCTAAAATCAAAGGCTTGGATGAGATCCTGAAGATGACATCTAGATTGCACCCCCAATCTATAACAGTATTGGCACAATGATTTTATTTTATTTTTTGAAAATTTACTTGGCTCATTATGTTGCTTGATAAAAGATCAAATTGAATATGTTTAGCAATGTCACATATAGGTCCTATCGTAGTTAAGCCGATTTGGAAGCCCTGTTTCTTCAACTGGATTTATTTCCATGAAGAAATCTGGGACGTGTGTGGCGCTGTGGTCTAAACCACAGAGCCTAGGGCTTCCTGATCAGAAGGTTAGTGGTTCGAATCCCCGTGACGGGGTGAGCTCCCGTTGCTCTGTCCCAACTCCTGCCAACCTAGCAGTTCGAAAGCACGTCAAAGTGCAAGTAGATAAATATGTACCGCTCCAGTGGGAAGGTAAACAGCGTTTCCATGCGCTGCTTTGGTTCGCCAGAAGCTGCTTAGTCATGCTGGCCACATGACCTGGAATCTGTCTGTGGACAAATGCTGGCTCCCTCAGCCAGTAAAGCAGATTAGCGCCACAACCCCAGAGTCGTCCCCGACTGGACTTAATGGTCAGGGGTTCCTTTACCTTTACCTAAGCATCTGTAGGACTGCAACTTAAATGCAGTAAGCACTAAATACCATGATGGGAGTTACTTCAAAGTAAATACAGATAAGCCTGCTGTGTAAATGTTTCATTTTGTAGGCTGAAATGGTTCCTATGGTGATGGTCCAGCCATATGTTGCATCTTAATAATTTTAATACTTATTTAATGATGTATACCCCACTTATTTAGGGACGCGGGTGGCACTGTGGGTTAAACCACAGAGCCTAGTACTTGCCGTTCGGAAGGTCGGCGGTTCGAATCCCCGCAATGGGGTGAGCTCCCATTGCTCAGTCCCTGCTCCTGCCAACCTAGCAGTTCAAAAGCACATCAAACTGCAAGTAGATAAATAGGTACCGCTCTGGCAGGAAGGTAAGCGGCGTTTCTGTGTGCTGCTCTGGTTCGCCAGAAGCGGCTTAGTCATGCTGGCCACATGACCCGGAAGCTGTACGCTGGCTCCCTCGGCCAATAAAGCGAGATGAGCGCTGCAACCCCAGAGTCGGCCACGACTGGACCTAGTGGTCAGGGGTCCCTTTACCTTTACCTTTTACCCCGCTTATTGATCAAGTGTTCCTCAAGGCAGTTTACAGCAGTTTGTAGTGATACTAGACCCCACGTATATTCATGCTCAACTGAGCCGCCACTAGGCTGCTGGTCAGCTAGTCTGCTAGTTTTAACCTGGCTCATATCCTAAAATATAAACGCAAAGCAGTGTTTTGGGGTTTTGTTTTGTTTTTGTTTTTAAAAATTAATGTTCATTCTTCCTGTCTCTGAAAGCTGTTATAAAAGATTGAACAAATAAGCTGCTTTGCAGCATGAAAAAAAAGTTAAACAATATGAACAAACGGTCAGAAGAAATTAGTTCCTTAATCAGCTGCAATGTGTGTTTGATTTGTGGCTGTGCTGCTGGAGGAAGGAGGCCAGCAAATTCTTGCTTGTGCTTACAAGTCAATCTTATGTCATAGGCAGATATGGCATAAATCAAGCACAATGAGTGGCCTCGCTTCAAAAGTGGAGGTGGGGTGGTTGTTGTTATTTTGCAACTTTTCTTTGGGCTTCCCAGTTGGCTGGGTTTCTGTTAACCACTTAGTTGCAGTGCAACTTATGTACACTTTGGTAATCAGTACTGGGTAGTGAGTTTTTGCTGCTTGTATTGGCTTATATGGCTTATATTGGATTGTACAGTGGTACCTCGGGTTAAGTACTTAATTCATTCCGGAGGTCCGTTCTTAACCTGAAACTGTTCTTAACCTGAAGCACCACTTTAGCTAATGGGGCCTCCTGCTGCCGCCGCACGATTTCTGTTCTCATCCTGAAGCAAAGTTCTTAACCTGAAGCACTATTTCTGGGTTAGCAGAGTCTGTAACCTGAAGCATATGTAACCCCCGGTACCACTGTATATTGTTAAATTTTGTTGATCTGCAGACTGCCTTGGTATACAAATAATTTTGAAAAACAAACAAATAAATAAAATAGCAGTATTGAATGCATTTAAGCTCTTCCTGTGATGAAAATTTTCACTGACTTAACATAAGGCTCAAGCAAGTCGTGATGGCAGCAGAACAGTTTGATTTTAACCTGGGTTTGTCCCAATGCCATACAAATTGAGGAAACGTGAGGGCCTGATATTTTTCTGGTGCCTGGGCTACATATAAGACAGATGACCTCTTTACAGACTTTTTGATGCCAGTTGAAACCATTTCCTCTTCCAACAACCCTTTTAACGAATTATTATACACACATCCACACCACTCTTCACCATAAGATCTCAGGGCGGTTCACAGAAGAAAATACAGGATAAAAACATGTAAATAATTAAAACAACAAAACAATGCCCCCTTCCTACAGACACACTTAAAAGGCTGTAGAATATTAATCAGCCAAAGGCCTGGTTGAAGAGAAACATTTTCTGCCTGTTGCCTAAAAATATATATATAATGAAGGTGTCAGGCAAACCTCCCTAAAGAGAGCATTCCACAAATGGGAGCCACTATAGCAAGCATGGCCAAACTTGGCCCTCCAGCTGTTTTGAGACTACAACTCCCATCTTCCCTAGCTAACAGGACCAGTGGTCAGGGATGATGGGAATTGTAGTCCCCAAACAGCTGGAGGGCCAAGTTTGGCCATGCCTGCACTACAGAGAAGGAGATCCCACAAGTGGTCCAAGCCATTATGTACTGACCTCATATACAAAGAGTAACACCTAGAACTGTTTTGGCTTAACCAGCCTCTCACCTGACAGCAGCCAGGTTGGAGACTTGACCAGCCATGAAGCAGCAGCCTGTCCTCAGATAAGGGCCATCTTATACATCTTCATTCAGGAATTTAGCATCAGTTTTGAAGGGACGCGGATGGTGCTGTGGGTTAAACCACAGAGCCTAGGACTTGCCGATCAGAAGGTCGGCGGTTCGAATCCCCGCGACGGGGTGAGCTCCCATTGCTCGGTCCCTGCTCCTGCTAACCTAGCAGTTCGAAAGCATGTCATAGTGCAAGTAGATCAATAGGTACCACTCTGGCAGGAAGGTAAACAGTGTTTCTGTGCGCTGCTCTGGTTTGCCAGAAGTGGCTTAGTCATGCTGGCCACATGACCTGGAAGCTGTACGCCGGCTCCCTTGGCCAATAAAGCGAGATGAGCACTGCAACCCCAGAGTCGGCCACGACTGGACCTAATGGTCAGGGGTCCCTTTACCTTTACCTTTGAAGGGCTCCAGAATATAAAAATCCCCTTGTGCATTTTTGTTATATGATTTACTTTGCCTCTCAACTGAATAACATTTGCAACTTTTCCCTCCCGCATTGTGACTTGCCTTGACACATCAAAATTTCTTCTTCTTCTTCTTCTTCTTCTTCTTCTTCTTCTTCTTCTTCTTCTTCTTCTTCTTCACTGATTTTGACAAATTCATGAAGGATAGTTATTAATGGCTACTCTAGGATTAGTGCCAGCATGCTTTTGGTTTCCAGTCAAACATCCCAGAACATCAGTGGGGGAAAGCTGTTGTGTTCATGTCCCATTGTGAACTTCTTATACGGGCCTTTGCTCTTCTCATGTTCTTCATTTCGTGGTACCAAGCGCTTACGTAACATTATTCAGTTTACTGTGGCCTGTCACTCTCAATATTTAACGTGCCTTTCCTAAGACCCTGCTAGTAGTTTAGTCCAACCAATACCGAGAAGTTGTGGAAAGGCAGAACAGTTTAGTAATGAATTAGTTCCATCAGTAACTCATTATGCATTAATCAACGACATCTTGTGTTTTCTTAACTAATTTAAGCAGAATTGTGAAAGAATGTAGCATAGAGAAGCATTTTCCCTTCAGCCCCAGTTTGTGGCAGATACAAATTGAATGAGACTCCATTTAGCTTTCGTGTTTATCTCCATTAGAGGGTTCATTATGGCGTGTAACATGTGCCATAAATTTACTCTCCACTCTTAGGACAGGAAGGGTACTAGGGGGCTCAGAACAAGCGTTAGGAATTTCTTCCACATGGCCATTCACACAACTCTGGTAGCAGGGGAAGAGAAAAGATTGCCTTGTACATGAGAAGAATCATTCATAGCGTGATGGAGTCTATCTTTCTTCAGAGCCAAAACAAACTGAAACATCAGAAGAGTTACTTCTACACAAAGGATTTGTATATTCCCTTTACCAACTGAATTTACAGGACATTTATCTAAACTGACAGGGTTCTTATATGTTCCTTGAGATGAAAACAGACCAAAAGCCACTTCACACTTCACCTGGTAATTGCATTTTGCTGTGGTTTCCCCAGTGTTTCCTCTCGAGCAAATGCGTAAAATGCAGAGGGGCAGGCAGGCATTCTTAAGCATGCATCCGTCACATACTCCAGGATCTGGTCACCCATGGTTTCAGGAATCTTTGTCTGTCTTTTACATATTGTGCATTTGTTGTGGGAAATTCCCAGAAAGACCCTAAAAATGAGGCCCTTTTATTCCCCCAGTTTATTCAGGATTGAGGCAAATCTAGGTTTTAAAACAATTAATTTCATTTGATAACTGCTTTCTATAATGCACCCTGAAGCAATTTAAAAATAAAAATATAAAAGCATGCACAAATGCAATTTCTAATCCAGCTGTAGAATTAAAAAATTGGATAAAATTCAGTGTGCTGGTTTTGACATATAAAGCCTTAAACGGCAATACTTCAAGGTCCGCCTCTCCCCATATAAACTCTGTGTTCATCATCTGAGGCCCTTCTTCGTGTGCCTCTTCTATGAGAGATCCAGACCAGGAGGATGACATGAGAATGGGCCTTACCTCCCTATGTGCTCACACGACTTCCTTGATTTGTGGAACTAGCGCTGCTACAGGCGCCACATAATACTCATTCCACACATGCAAGAAGTGGTTCTTTTAGTGTGGTTCTTTTAAGTTTAGTACTTAAACTTCGGAACTTCCTGCCTGTTGATATCTATGCACCATTTTGGGCACCCACTTAAAGCAATTT
Source organism: Podarcis cretensis (assembly GCF_951804945.1). NCBI lineage: Eukaryota > Metazoa > Chordata > Lepidosauria > Squamata > Lacertidae > Podarcis > Podarcis cretensis. The sequence goes on from NC_137183.1 coordinate 17,206,679, forward strand.
TTATTTAGGCAAGCCTTTCCAGATACATAAATGTTGACACGTTTCAACCTCTTTTAGTGTTAATTTCAAGTATCTTAAAAATATTATTATTATTATTATTATTATTATTATTATTATTTTATTAAGGTTTATAGAGAAAAATGCAAAACTTAATATCTTTTCCCTTTAAAAAAAAACCCCAAAACAAGACTTTTATCTAGATACAATAAAAAAACTCAAAAAGGGAGAGTGGAGAAATAAAGAAAGACAAAGAAATAAATGAAAAAAAGGGTAGAAAAGAGGTTAAAAGAGAAAGAGGAAAAATAAGATTCAGAAAGTAAAGCACTTCCGCTTCTTCATCTGTCCACTATATATAAAATAATATTGACTTTGTCCAATCCAATATAACACCCAACAAAGCCACTTTCTATAAGCAAACATTATCTTCGATCCTCAAATCCAGATATCATTATTTCTTTTTTTCATTTTCTTGCAAAAAATGAACCTTTGGGAGGTTTCTGGTGTTTAACAAATGTTCACAATGACTTTTCCCCGGTTAAACATGTCCGTTTCACCATCTTGGATAAGTCTGTCAGTTTGAACATCTGTTAAAATATTTTAAATTGTTTTTATTGATAACTTTAATATTCCTTGTATACCTCTTAGAGGTTTCCCTACAACGAAGCACTGCATGCACATTGTTAAATAAATAAAAACAACTGTGTGTAGCCAGCAGCAGGAGCAGATTCCTCTAGTCCAGAGTTGAGAAACCTCCATGTGTTTCTGGTCCCCCAGTTCCCCATCAGTGACAACCAGCATGACCAATGACCAGGCATGACAGCAGTAGTAGCAACTGGCGAGTTAGGACAGAGCTACCGGAGGAGACTCTTGAGAGTCCCATGGACTGCAAGAAGATCAAACCTATCCATTCTGAAGGAAATCAGCCCTGAGTGCTCACTGGAAGGACAGATCCTGAAGCTGAGGCTCCAATACTTTGGCCACCTCATGTAAAGAGAAGACTCCCTGGAAAATACCCTGATGTTGGGAAAGATGGAGGGCACAAGGAGAAGGGGATGACAGAGGACGAGATGGTTGGACAGTGTTCTCGAAGCTACCAGCATGAGTTTGACCAAACTGCAGGAGGCAGTGGAAGACAGGAGTGCCTGGCGTGCTCTGGTCCATGGGGTCACGAAGAGTCGGACACGACTAAACAACTAAACAACAACAACACAACCCTCCTGACACAGATGTTGTTGTAGCTTACCTGGAACTGGGGAAAGTCAGGTCGGCGGTGAGATTGGGTGGGTACCAGATTGCCTCTACTAGGGCATCTGTCTGTGTTGGGAGGGTAGCTCTGCTTCATCTCACCAGCTGTTACTGGAGAGCAGTTGTGCAACAACATCTGGCGGCCACTGGTTACCCATCCCTGGTGTAGTTGTTCAAAAGTAACCAATAACCAAATTTGACCTAGGAGCTTTGGTTGAAATCTGGAAGTACCCCTTGATGTACTCTGGTCTACTGTGGTAACCAAGCTTACAGGCTGGTATGGGTGGTCATCCTGTAGTTCCATTTCATTTCATTTCACTTTTAATTTGTCTTCCGCCATTCTGTATTACTATACACAAGGCAGTTTACAAGCTGAATAAACAACAAAATAGGCAGCAAAGATCACGCACCTAATAGCAATCTGATCCAATACAAAAAAGTCACGATAAAAACATAACTTTAAAATAAACAACTTGTATCAAATAAAGCAATATTCAATAATCCATTAGAATATAATAGTAAAATTAAATATCTGGAAATGATAATTAAACAGTTTTACCTTTAATTACAGTAGAGAATTGCTAAACTATAATCAATAAAATAACGGCAAATCACAATGCATAAAATACCACAAAGCATATGAAACCACGTAAAAGGATCAAATTGAGAAACAAGGACACACAACTAATAATATTATATATATATGTGTGTGTGTGTGTGTGTGTGTGTGTGTGTGTGTGTGTGTAAAAATAAAAAATATCCCATCCTTTGGCCCAACCAGGTTGGTGTACCAGTAAGGGAATTCTTGGCTGACTTCGCTAAGGTCCCAGGTTTTATGAGTTGTTAAGGTGAAATTCTGGGTTGCAAGTGCTCAAAAGGCTGAATGACATGGAACTATTATTGAAGAAGTTGCAATAGTAGGGTTTAGCAGAGACCTCTTGAATGTAGAATAAACCTTAAGATTACGCATGTGATTCAATTACTTGAGGAACTAGTGCAACAGCCAGAAAATATCAAAGTCCTTGGAACTTTGGAATCTGATTAAGATTCTTTGGGTATTACTTAAAGGGCAGTTTGGATCCGATGGTAAATGGCCGCATTGCTAACTCTTGTGATACGGTATTGGATTTCTTACAACAAATTAGTAAGCTAAAACCACCTCTTCCTTTATAGCTAGCTAATTTGATTTTCCTTTGCTGCAGGCAAGCACACATTAAGGTCAATCTGTGTTTACAGGCGGCCATATGGACTTCAGAAAATTGAAAACATTTGAAACTTTTGTTTTATGAAGGACGAACTCTTCCCTATTTAGACTTGATCTTCTGCCTCTTGCGACTATAAGGTCTCTTTGTTAAATCAATCCCAATTAAGCAGACCTTCTCATATTTGTCACATGCTTATTTTTTTTAATAATAGTTATTAAACATTTGTTCCAGGCATGGGGAACCTTTAGTCCTCTAGGTGTTTCTGGACTCCATGGCCAGGGATGATGGGAAATGTAGTTTAGCAATGTCCAGAAGTCCAGAGGGTCATAAGTTTTCCCACTACTGGCTAGAGAGGGATAGGGATAGGGATTCTTCTCCCCCACTCCTTTTGGACACCAAATGGAAAATTAGTCCTTGGAGGTAAATTAATTGAATGAAGATTGACTTGTACAGAGCTGAGTAGGGCTGGGCAATATCTGGTTTTCAACATCACGATATACCACCAGCTAAACGTCGTGATATACTGATACACAACAATGTCTGAAATTAGGATAGAGCTATGTAGAGGCTTTAGCTGGCTTCATGGTTTTTCCCACATTGTGACTTTTGCATAGCACACACATCAGGATTCGAAATATATTTCCAGGTCAAAATTCATGAAATGAATATCATGATACAGACATGAGACCTGTTTTTGGACAATATATCACTCAGCCCTAAAACACATCATGATTCACGTTAAATTGCGAGGTCAAAAATGATATCACAATATGGACTTCAAACCGGTTTGGGACGATATATCGCCCAGCCCTAGAACTGAGCAGGATTAAATCCTGGGTGGGATTTTATGGCTTTAAGGTAAACAGAAGGGGAGTTGAATGGGAGGGTCGTGTTTGGAACTCAGGCTTCACCTCTTCCTCTACCCTACACTCAGTTTGTGACTTTCTTCCATTTAGTCCAGGGTTGGGGAGCCTTTTTCAGGCCAAGAGCTGCTTGCTCTTTGGGTGGGGTGGGGGGACATGCCAGTGGTGGGCAGGACCAGATGCAAATGGGCAGGACCATGAATGCAAATGCTTACCTTCGTACAGCAGGACCATTGTTGGGTTTGGCTGGGAAGCAGTTGTGGCCTGGGACGAATCTCAAGGCCCAGGAGAGGCCAGGAGAGTGACATTCAGTACCTAGGCCTGAGGTTCCCCACCCCAGATTTAGTCCATCCATCCCAATATTCTGTTACCAAGTGCAGCCAGTCAAATGCCGCAAGCAGGGCACTAGGACAGCACACACACACACACACACACACACACACACACCCTGCTGCTACCCCCAGCTCAAATAACCTGAACGAGCTCATTGCATCTTTTAAATTTTCTACGCTCTTTCCCCATGCCTATTCAAGAGAATATATGCACCCTAATCCAGGATTCTGTTTTCAGCTGTGGCTCACCAGAATGAACCAACATTCCAATGGAATAAATCAGCGATGGGGAACCTTTGGCCACTTCCTATGTTCCCAATACGGGCAGCTTTCTGCGTTCCTAATTTGGAGCTAATCTTTAGTCAAACTTTGTTGCTTTAGCTCAGTTGATGCATTGCAGCCCCCAAAGTTCGCCCACATCAAAGCCCCGACTTCAGTTAAGCCCACTAAAATGCACCTTTTGAAGATGGAAAAACAAAGACTTGATGAAGGATGGGGATGGTACCTTGTAAGAGGAACTCTTTTTGTTAGCATTTCCCTTCCTGTTAGAATGAGGAACAGAAAGTCTGTCAATGGCAGCGCAGGGAGTGTAGTCAGCAATTGCATATTGTGGTTAGTAGTATCTCATTAAAGCCCTTTGTCTTGCTTCTACTTTGCTTGGAATCAGCTGACATACAAGATTATTCACCACCTTATGTGATTGGGAGCGTTGTATCTGTTTCCCCCTCATCAAGTACAGTAAAAGATACTTAGGCAAGTTTATTATTGCTAATCAGATGTAATATCGAGTCCTTCTAGTTTAGAATGATACCGCAAAAAAATGGTAGTTAAGAGCCATGAAAAATATATATGTTTTGAAAATTTAGCGAATCAAAAGCACCCGGTAGTAGTTTTCAGAAAATATCAAAAGCGCCCAATGTGGTTTTATTTAATTCAGAAATGTGTATCCAAGTTGATGGACACATAACCTGTTAGGAAAGCAACAGATGAATTAGGTTTACCATGCTATGATTTAATTTAAAGCCAACATTTTGTTGACAACATAGTTCATAGTTTAAAAAAGAAGTATTAAGTGTAGGGTGTAAGTTTTCTGTATTTCCTACCACTCAGAAAAAAGACACCATTAATTCTGACATCTGTTTTTAACACTTTCCCTCACATTTTTGGATGGCTGCCTGGCCAAAGCTGGAAAGTGACTAAGAGATCAGGCAAAGATGGCCTAAGGGTCTGTTCCCAGCTGGTACGACATCTGGAATGTTATATATTGTGGATGAATTCAGAGTTATAGTTTAATAAGTTTGGTATTCAAGCAGCCGGCCTACAGCAGAGGGAAAGACAGCAGTGACAGTATATATGCTATGAACACAGACCTGCTGAGGTGTCCAAAATATAATTTGCAGAAGCTTCCCTTCCCATTTGGCTAGTTGATCTTTTTTGCTTCCATACAGATTTCATCCCTTATTGATTTGAAACTTTAAAAGAAAGACAGTGAAGTCATATTTGTAGTAGATCCAACCTCTTATCTTATCCTGCGAAACTTTAAGATATGTCTGGGATTTCCCTCCCTCCATCATACTGCTCACTTTGACGGGAATAATCTTTTAAAAAGGACTTGCTTTGAAATTATTTACTGTGCTTGCTCCTCAGATGCCTGTTTTTTCCTTTGAAGGTATTATTGCTCTTGGTCTACCAGAAGAGATACAGTTATGCATCGCATGCTGACATGTTCCATTTATATTCAGTATTAAAACAATCTCATTGGAAACAGTTAAAAGTCCTGTTCGAATAAAAAATACTAAATGTCATTGCCTGGTACTGGAAAGATTGCAGAGAAGGTACCAGACAAGCGCCTCTGGGGAGTAAATCGCATGTCACAGTCACAAAAACAGTGTAATAATAATAATAATACCTTTATTGTCATTGTACAACCTGTGTACAATGAAATTAAATGAGCCTCCCTCCCCTCCCTGCCCTCCCACCCAAACGCTCAATATCATTCCACTCTGTGTGCTTATCAAACAACATACCACCTCACAAGTCAATTGTGCTATATTATTTTCCGTTCAGCAGCCCAACCTAGCAGTTCGAAAGCACCTCTGGGTGCAAGTAGATAAATAGGGACCGCTTACCAGCGGGAAGGTAAACGGCGTTTCCGTGTGCGGCTCTGGCTCTGGCCAGAGCAGCGATGTCATGCTGGCCACGTGACCCGGAAGTGTCTCCGGACAGCGCTGGCCCCTGGCCTCTTAAGTGAGATGGGCACACAACCCCAGAGTCTGTCAAGACTGGCCCGTACGGGCAGGGGTACCTTTACCTTTACCTTTATGGCTGATTATACTTCTATATCTCCTGGCCAAGGGTAGAAGATTAAAGAGGTGATAGCCGGGGTGTGAGTCATCCCTGAGAATTTTTCTTGCTCTCCTAAGGCAATGAACCCTTGCAATGTCATCTAGCGGACTCAAGGGACAGTCCATGATATCATGTGCTGTATTCACCACCCTCTTCAGAGACTTTCCGTCTGTGGTTGTCAAGCCAGCATACCACACTGTGATACAATATGAAAGGACACTTTCTGTTGTGGACCGGTAAAAGGAGTTCATCAATTGTTGTTTAACATTATTCTTTCGCAAGACCCTGAGGAAATGGAGTCACTGTTGGGCCTTTCTGACCATCTGAGTTATGTTGATTTTCCAAGTAAGGTCCTCACTAAGGTAAACTCCCAGGAATTTAAAGGAGGAGACTCTCTCCACACAACCCCTCCGATATACAATGGGGCTGGTTCCCCTCTCTTCCTCCAGAATTCCAACACCATCTCCTTTGCCTTACTAATGGTTAGGTGCAAGTTATTCTCTAAGCACCATGTAGATATTTTTTGAACCTCCCCACTGTACACTGTTTCATCTCTGCCTGCAGTTAGGCCCATTACGGTAGTATCATTTGCAAACTTAATAATTACTGTGGATGGATCAGATGATTTGCAGTCATATGTGTATAGTGAGTACAGGTAGGGATTTAGCACACATCCCTGTGGGGTGCCAGTGCTAAGCTTCAGGGAGGTAGATGTAACAGTCCCAGTCCTCACTGTTTGTGTCCGATCCCTCAAGAAGTCTTTAATCCAGTCACAGATGGTAGAAGAAAGGTCCAGATCCGTCAGCTTTTTAATAAGAATGTTCGGGAGGATGGTATTAAAAGCTGAGCTATAATCAATAAACAACATTTTGACATAATTCCCTGGTCTCTCCAGATGACTCGCTACAAGGTGAAAGCCTGTAGCTGAAAGGGACTACCTGAAGATTACCTAAGTACACAGATAAATTGAAGTGGGGGTAGATGTGTAGTGGTTTAAAGGTGAGCCCCACACTTGTGTTTCGAAATGGATTGGGAGCTAGTGGAATTGTTCATGCAGTGGCGAGACTCATTCTCAGCCAGCAGCTGCAGTTCATAACCTTGTGCTTGGGTTTTGAATAAACTGCAGTTTCCAGGCAGTTTTACAAATGCAGGCCCGCAGGTAGCACATTATTTGTGGCTCCAGAACCCAGTAACCAATCTGGGGCCAGGAGGAACATGGGCACCTTGCCCCCTAAGCCTGAGGAATGAAGTGCCTCCCACAGTAGCTTCCCACTCCAGCAGCACTGAACGGGCACCAGGGAGAAGGCCCTGGAGCCCGGGAGAAGTGCTAGTCTTCTCCAGGCAAGGGGGTTGGACCTATAAGAGACTCTTTCCAGAAGGGGGTGGAGCCTAGGAGAGATAGACTGGAGGCAAGAGCTCAAAAGGCTTCCCTTCCCTTCCAACCCTAATTAGAACAGGTAGCTCTCTAGGAGCTGTCCTTGGTACTAGCATTAACGGATCTGCCTTGCCTCGCCCATTTGTCTTCTCTACAGGATTGGAGCAGGATGCATTATGGTAAACAAGTCTGTTTATATTTATTTCTTTTGTTTAGAAAGATTTATAGTGTGCTTGGTCATAAATCTGAGCAACGTACATTAAGTGGCGCTTAGTGGCATTGGGAGTAAAATTTGTATTGCCCTTGAAGTACCAATATACTCATTTAAAGCTGAGGATGAACTAGGATAAGTCATGATATTAGGCACGGATTAAGCAACGAGAAGCATCTATTAGAACAAATCAATTGAAAATTGGCTGCCGTGCCCTTACTCAGGGGACCCTTTGGCCATAAAAACATCTGGTAGATAAATAACTGTCTTGAGATTTGCATTCAGGTGATTAGGATGAGATGATAGTGGTACAGCAGCACAGTAACATCACCAATCGTGATGGGGTTATAGGAGCGTTAGCCTAGCTTTGTTTGCAAGTATGCTTGCCCGAATGTACTGGAGGCTCAAGACATGGAAAGTTAATTCAAGGATGGGGAACATCATTTCAGCCTGAGGACTGAGTTCCCCTGTAGGCAAGATTTTGGATCTACATGGCAGTGGTAGGTGGGACTAGCTGCAAAGGTTGGCACAGCAACTATTATTATTATTATTATTATTTCCTTTGTACAGTGTGCTACTCAGACCTGGGCGGGGTGGGGCGCAGCTGGGCACACTTGCCCTGGGCCCTGGAGGGCTAAGCCAGCCAGGGGACCTTGTTTTTTGTTTGAGTTTATAACTTTATTCTAACGAGACTCCTGCCCTGGGCCTCAGGCAAGCTCTGCACGGGCCTTTGCTACATTCCAGCCATACGAAAGTCAGAGGGTTGTCTGCATTCATCAACCTAGGAAAGCTAGAACATTTTCCAGGCAAGCAAAAACACTGGGAAAGTGCAGAGCAGGGCTGGTGAAGGGCTGGCTGTGGCCAGAGTAGAGTCTCAAGGGCCATATAAGACTGCAAATGGCCTCTGAGCCTGCGGTTTCTACCCCTGCTTATGTTGGTCTTCATTTTCAATATGGCCAGGAGAGCTGCCATTCCCCCCCTTACCAAATTTTGCACGGGTCTGATCCTGTTCTGTACACGTCAGACAGAATTCCCATCCAGCCATGCATTTATCTGCACTGTGTTTACTTTACGAGATTTAAATTAAAACATATGGGGGAGCCATTCATTTATTTTTATTTTTATTTTCATTTTGGTTGCTAATAATGCTAAACACATAACCGGAGGAGTAGTTTCAGACTAAAAATGAAGGATGTACTTGGATCTCGGCTGGAATTTAATAATCGTGTTTTAACAGCTGTAGAACCGACCAGAGAGGACCTGTGGTTAGTGTCAACACCTTATCTATTAAATACCATTTTGTATAAGAATGTATAACAAATTCTACCGTAGATATGAAATACCGCTGTCAGGAGCACAGTGCTTTTTCAAGTGCAATACTGAGCTCTTTTATTACAAGCTCAGTAGGAACGGAATATGACACGCAGGAGTTGCGGGTCTTGATTCCCTCAGAAAATCAGAGGCATTGTTGGTTCCTTCCATTTGCCTGTGAAATTATGTTTCTAAAGGTGCAGCTATTCTTGATTCAGTTACAGATGTTGGCCTTGCTTAACTTACCAACACTAATACATGTTCCACCCTATACTGCACGGGGCAGGCCTTGTTTGGGAGTAATGTGACCAGTTCTGGGCACCACATTTTAAGGAGAACACTGGTCAGTGGTTACTACTGTTGAATGGTCTCTTTAAATGTGAAGGTTCATTATTGTTCCACAAGATGTGTCTGAATTTAAGGGCCAGAGCAAATAACGAGACCCAGTTTTAAAGCTGTGAAACAGTATAGCAGGTGCTGCTAAGTTGTGTTAATTAAGCTGTGTCAGCAATTGGGTATAGTATATACAGAGCAGCACCTAGCTCTCTCAGTACCCTGGGGGATGGGTTGGTGGTTGGGTCATGCTTGTTGATATATTTAGTGTAAAAGGAGTTTTTGTTTTTGTTATTAAAACCTTGTTAAAGTTATTTTTGAGTCTCCCTAGCAAGCTTTCTGCAGCACAACTAAACTGCAAATAGCCAGCATCTTTAACCCTGATGGCTACATTTTGCCTCCACTGCTGGAGGCACTATCCATCTGAAGACCAGTTTCTGTAAACCACAAAAATGAAAAGAGCCACAGTTCTTATGCCCTGCTTGTGAGTGTCCCATAGACAACTGCTTGACCCCTGTGAGCGCAGGATGGTGAGCTTTATGGGTTGCTGGACTAATACAGCAGGCTCTTATTACATTCCTTATGACTAGCTGGAGTGCTTTAAAAGATGATGACCAGGACAGTAAGAGACCTGAAAACCAAGTACTAGTAGCAAAGGTCAAAGAGAAGAAGAAGGTTAAGAGGAGACCTGGTGGTAGTTTCCTAATAAAACAAGGGCCGCCATGGAGAAGGTGAGGCAGACTTGTTCTCCGTCACTCCTGAGGGCATAACTAGAATCAATGGGTGGAAATTTCAGGGAACTTTTTTTTTTGTTAAATAGTGGTAGAAACTTCGTTAACAGTAAGAGCTGTTGGGCAGTGGAGTGGAGTGGATTGGCTTGAGCAGGCTTTCTTGCCATGGAGATATTAAAGCAGAGGCTCATCAGACATCTCTCAGGTATGCAGGCTATGCAATCACCTCCAAGGTTCCTTCCAGCTCAGTGATTCTAATGCACATGGTTTATAATAAATAACAAATTTACATGGTGCACTGAAATTTAATAGGAAAGGCATTCATTGTCTTGATTAAGCTGATCAGCTGCAAGATGGCTTTAACACTTGGGCATGGGTGCCATATTGATGGAGCTAAGATGGCCATCTCTTTGTGCAGCATTGATGGTAGTACTAGTCATCTTGGCCTCGCTATTGATTCCTAAGGCTTTTCTAGTGTTGCAACTTTCATTAGTGGGTTAAGGAGAACCTAGTGCTGGCGGAGAACAGGAACCCAACTTTCACATTCCCAACTCTGCCCCTCCCTGCCTTATACCAAAGTACTTACAAAGGCACAGCAGTTAACAATGATTTGATTTGACTACTCCGTTGTAATTTGGAGTAACATGAGCAGAGACTAGCTGGCATAACTCTAGGAAAGGATTGCACTGTTACAGCACAGTGTTGTTGTTTTTGTGTGTGTGTGTGTGTGTGTGTGTGTGTGTGTGTGTGTGCGCGCGTGCGTGCTGATTAGTGCTTCGTTATATCCACAGGATTTATTGAATTTAGCATGGCTTAGATTATATGGCGAGTATGCTTTTTGAGGAGACGTTGTTGTTGTTGTTTAGTCGTTTAGTCGTGTCCGACTCTTCGTGACCCCATGGACCAGAGAACGCCAGGCACTCCTGTCCTACACTGCCCCCCGCAGCTTGGTCAGACTCATGCTGGTAACCTCGAAAACACTATCCAACCATCTCGTCCTCTGTCGTCCCCTTCTCCTTGTGTCCTCCATCTTTCCCAACATCAGGGTCTTTTCCAGGGAGTCTTCTCTTCTCATGAGGTGGCCAAAGTATTGGAGCCTCAGCTTCACAATCTGTCCTTCCAGTGAGCATTCAGAGGAGACGTTAGCAAACACTAATAAATAATGCATATTTATTAAGGAGAGCAAGCATGATGTAGTTGCTAAAGCACCATCATCATCATCATTATTTATTTTGTTTATTCATTAATTGATTGATTCATTCAATTTATATACCACCTTTTATCAGAAGATCTCAGGACAGTGTACAGCATTAAAAGCCCATTATAGAGCATCAGTGATAAAACATGATAAAAAAACATACTGACAGACAGACTAATAATAAAATAGTCATCATAGTAACAGTCCACTACCCCATTGTTTATTAGCCATAGGTCTGGGTAAAGAGGAATGTACTCCACAGGAAATTCACTCCCCGACCTTGAGGCAGTTGTACTCTTATCGTCTGGCCTACCTTTCTAAGTTGTTGTTAGTAAGGAGAAGAACCATGTATGTCACCCTGGGTTCCTGGCAGGAAGAATGACGTGAAAATGTAATGAATCGTATTTGGCCTCGAATAACAAATACCCGTTATAAACAGAATGTGCTTGACACTGGTAGCAGGGTTCATTGCAGCCTTGAAGATGAAGTCATTCAAAGATTTGCTGTGTGCGCTAAGGCTGAAAAGTAAAAAACCGTTAAAGCAGGATTCAGATAAGAGTTTGCCAGTCCTAAAATAGATGGCTGAAACCTTGGCTTGCTACTGCAGTTTTCTTTCTACCCCCCGCCGTGATGTTAGCAGAAAAATATGCATCTAGCATACATGCTCGCATGCACACAGACACACATAGAAATGCACAGACAGTTCATCATTGCTTGCTCATTAAACTTAGGATCCATTAGATAGGAACTGAGTGCAACTTTTCTGTCTTGTCATTGTCTAGCAATGGCTAGACAAGTGAATGTTTACGTATTGGAATTCATGGTGAGCAACAGCTCGTTAGCTCAGGAACGCTGTCAGACAGACACCATCCCGTTTAAAAGTATACAGTGGTATCTCGGGCTACATACGCTTCAGGTTACAGACTCTGCTAACCCAGAAATAGTACCTCGGGTTAAAAACTTTGCTTCAGGATGAGAACAGAAATTGTGCTCCGGCAGCGCGGTGGCAGCGGGAGGCCCCATTGGCTAAAGTGGTGCTTCAGGTTAAGAAGAATTTCAGCTTAAGAACGGACCTCTGGAACGAATTAAGTACTTAACCCGAGGTACCACTGTAATCAAATGGTGTTGCACCGTAACAAATTCTTACCATTGAACCAACGAAAGAGTGGCGAGTGTGGCCAGTGTGGTGTAGTGGTTAAGAGCAGTGGACTTGTAATCTGGTGAACTGGGTTCGCGTCTCTACTCCTCCAGATGCAGCTGCTGGGTGACCTTGGGCTAGTCACACTTCTCTGAAGTCTCTCAGCCTCACTCATCTCAGAGTGTTTGTTGTGGAGGAGGAAGGGAAAGGAGATTGTTAGCCGCTTTGAGACTCCCTTAGGGTAGTGATAAAGCGGGATATTAAGTCCAAACTCCTCCTCCTCCTCTTCTTCTCATCTGCCCATCTGCCTCTCCACCTCATCTCAACAGGAAGTGGGGTCGAGAAAATGTTTACAAGAGAAAGGACTAGGTGGGCAAAAATGGCCTCTGCCTTATGCCAAGAATTAGCAGAGGATTTAAAAGTACAGAATGTGGTTTGTGAATGTGGTGTTGGGTCTGGCCATTTTTTGGCCCTTGTGAGGACAAGTTGCTGGACTAGATGGGCTGTTGGCTATTTTTCTAGAAAATGATGAATTCCTCCCTTGTTCTCTTATAATGGCAATGGTGTCCACCTGAGAAGTGCCAGAACTGAGTTCTGACGAATTCCAGCTGAAAAAAAAGCCTTGGCTGTTCCTAAATCTCCTACTATCGCGCTTCATTGGTTGACCTCACATTCTCGTATTACGAGATTAGGTGAAAAAAGTCTCTCCATTCAGTTTTTTCATACAGTGGATAATTTTACACACCTCTTGTCATTCCTCCCCTTACCTGCCTGCTTCTGAAGTTAACAAAAGCCCCAAAGTGTAAAAAAACCCTAGGGAAAGGTTGGATATGTTACTTGGATATATATACCTGCCAGATATGCAGCTGTTGATGTATTAATAATAATTGATTGAGGCTCTTTTTTCGTCCTTGGAAAAAAATAGGTTACAACATGTAGATTTGTTTTATTCCAGGACTTGATGTGCATTAAAGTACAAGGGTGTGAATTTCAATAACCAATCAAAGCTAAACTTTGCAAGCAGGAAAGACTTCTCCAAGGTGCCATAGTAATTTTAGAAACAACTGTTCAGAATCAAAACCAGGAGGTGTTACTGCTCTGGCAAGGCAATGTTAATAAAATTAAACATGTATTGATTTTTCTTTTTCTGTGGGCAAGATTAATTAATTCACAGGCAGGCTAGTATTGCCCGTCAGCTTGAGAACACACCTGTCAATTTTAAAGTGGGGAAAAACATTAAGCTAACATGAAACAATAACTTGAAACCTAAGAGCACATTGGAAAGTACTGGATTTGACATTTCCACTTTAAAAAAACCAGGCGAAAGGTTTTTCTGAAGGCCATATTACACATGACAGACAGTTCAATGATTCTTCCTTCTGACTTTCTTTTTTTTATTGCTAATGAAAAGCAGCAGCAGGAGACTAAAAACAGGAGTGGCTGATTAGTGGGGAGAGGTTGCCGAAACCTTTCTGTCTCTGCTGCTTGCTGGCTGAAAACCTCAAAACTCTGCTGCTTTTTTCTCCAGAGGGGTAAAGGGAATGCTCCTGGAGGCAACCTGCTTACTGAGCATTTTTTCTGATTTGCTTGTATAACACTTATGTAGAGGTAAAGGTAAAGGGACCCCTGACCGTTAGGTCCAGTCGCTAATGACTCTGGGGTTGCGGCGCTCATCTCGCTCTATAGGCCAAGGGAGCCGGCGTTTGTCCACTTCTGGTGAACTAGACCAGCACACGGAAACGCCGTTTACCTTCCCGCCAGAGTGGTACCTATTTATCTACTTGCACTTTGACATGCTTTCGAACTGCTAGGTTGGCAGGAGCAGGGACCAAACAACAGGAGCTCACCCTGTCATGGGGATTCAAACTACCGACCTTCTGATCAGCAAGCCCAAGAGGCTCAGTGGTTTAGCTTGTATAACACTTATGCAGAGGTAGGGATATGCAAATACATTAACTTCAATTTTTCTCAGTTTCTCACTTTTCCAAAGTTTAAGTTCAGTTCTCTATATTTCTACCGCAGGTTACAATAACTTCTTTTTTAAAATCCTCACAAAGATTTATCAGGTTTTTTATTTTATTTTAACCTACTTGTACACATTTTTCTATGTAGTTTTGCCTAACATTTTACAAAGGAATTTCCCCATATATGACGTATGAATCAAAACAAGGTTATGAACAAGATTTGGAATTTTAGGTTCAGAATATTTAGATCAAGGCCTAGATTCAGAAATGCATATCCACCCAGACATTTATTCCACTTCCCTTGACGACTTGTACCTGAGTAGGTGAACTAACTTGAGAAGCTTTGAGTTTAAGCCACAAATAGCCAATGTGCTGTCCTCCAGATGTGTTTGGACTACAACTTCCAGCATTCTAGATCGTTGGCTGTGCTTGCTGGGGCTGATGGGAGTTGTAGTTCAGTAACATCATGAAGACACCAGGTTGGCTTGCTTTGAAGAGGTTATTGTCTTTGTTTGCTTGCTCACACATACAAGTAATTGTGACCTCCCAAGGTTGGCAATGGCCAATTAATTGTGTAGTGATTGCTTGTGTGCCTTTATTGCATTCTTTTCCATGGTGAATTCTGAAACAGTCACATTCCTTCTGCTTAATGGCACAAACAACTGGAACAATGATTTGGCACTGTATTGCTGCATTGGCTAGTGCTTAAGTTGCTTGTTCTCAAGTTGGCTGAAAAACAGCCTGTTGAACTGCTATGGCACCACTCGCTGATCGTCATATGGTCCTGCACATTGATTTTTCTTTTGACTCTTTGATTTGAAGGCGGGGGTTTTTCCTGTAGGCTTATAAGTCTGTATATAAGTTCTTCAGATGACTTGCCACTCATTCACCTTCTCTTGTCCTTGCTTTGGGTTATCCAAACTGATTAGTTGAAGCCATTGTTTCCAGGGCTTTAATATAACACTGCAAAAAAACACAAAACACCAATCTTGGTGCAATGGTATGTATAATAGCATCAAAACACTTAACAATGCACAGGGTTGCATATGCAGATCTGTGAAATGTGCAGAAAGAAATCCTGATGCAGTTATATGTACAGTTTATTGGCAGTTTTATTAATGTATGCATTTTCATCAGTAATATAGGGTGAGGAAGACAGAATTGAGCGTAACAAACTGAAAGCTGTAGCAGACTGTGCATGTTTCGATGCAGGAAATAATTTTAGACATTCTTCTGGTTCAAGTGGAATTTAGGAGGAGTGGAGTGAAAGGGCAGAATGAACCAGAGGAACAATAAATCTTCATTGGGGGAAATCTTCTGGTTCCTAATTGAAGCAAAATTATTACCAATTTAGAAGCAAAAAGTTGCCAAGAAATATTCTCTGTGTTTAGTCCTCTCAGATGTATTTAAAATAGCTTTTTCTGTGTCTGAGTCTGTTCCATTCAAGTATCTCATTTTCAAAACAATTTTGGCAGCATCTTCAGAGCAGTAGAAAACCAAGAATTGCTCATCAGTGCATTATTGGAGTAGCTGGCCCTCTCTCTCTCTCCCTCTGTCTCTTTGAGCTTTGATCAGTTTCGTTTCTGCTAAGTAAAACCCATTAAGCCTATGAAAATGTTCCCAGATGATTTCTGTAAATGAAAGATTCTGTGATTTTTCAGTTTGCCAACTTCCCTCATAAATAAACATGCTAATTCTTCTGCTCACCATGCAAAAACCTTGGCAAAAAAAGGGCTTTGCACTGAGGGTTGATGTACCAGTCTTGTGATGGGGGGGGGGGCTATTTCCCTGCCAAAGCCAGCCCAAGACATTTTGCTCTCTGTGGCAAAAGACAAAATTGCCTCCTTTCCCACATTGCACAGTCAGAAGCCAGCTATATGGGCAGTTGAATCTTGCTTCAACGATGGCAACAGGATAATTTCCTACAGTGCTCATGAAGGCAGCATCTAGTTTAGGGAACTCCGTGGGATGTATCTCCTTTGCTCAAGGATGGAGAGGAGAAGAACCTGGTAGCTCAGGAGGAACAGCCAGGGAAGGGAGGCTGCTGCTGTCTTCTCCAGCATCGTCTGCCTGAGGCAGATGCCTCATTCTGCCTAATGGTAGAGCCAGCCCGGCTTCCTTCACTGTGTGTCCAAGCATGGTAAGTACAAGAACTAAATCACACATCTGATAAATACAGCCAGCATTACCTATATTGCAGTGGGCTAAGGGATTTGGTAGTGTAAAAGGTAAAGGGACCGCTGACCATTAGGTCCAGTCGTGGCTGACTCTGGGGTTGCGGCGCTCATCTCACTTTACTGGCCGAGGGAGCCAGCGTACAGCTTCCGGGTCATGTGGCCAGCATGACTAAGCCGCTTCTGGCAAACCAGAGCAGCACACGGAAACGCCATTTACCTTCCTGCCTGAGCGGTACCTGTTTATCTACTTGCACCTCATGCTTTCGAACTGCTAGGTTGGGAGGAGCTGGGACCGAGCAACGGGAGCTCACCCCGTTGCGGGGATTTGAACCACCGACCTTCTGATCGGCAAGCCCTAGGCTTGTGGTTGAACCCACAGCACCACCCGCGTCCCATTTGGTAGTGTAGCAAGTGCTTTTTCTAGTGATTGGCTGATTTGCTCTCATGTCAGTCTATGGGGTTCTTAATGTGATGCTGCTGGTGGGACGCAGGTGGCGCTGTGGGTTAAAGCCTCAGTGCCTAGGGCTTGCCGATCGAAAGGTCGGCGGTTCGAATCCCTGCGGCGGGGTGCGCTCCCGCTGCTCGGTCCCAGCGCCTGCCAACCTAGCAGTTCGAAAGCACCTCCGGGTGCAAGTAGATAAATAGGGACCGCTTACCAGCGGGAAGGTAAACGGCGTTTCCGTGTGCGGCTCTGGCTCACCAGAGCAGCAATGTCACGCTGGCCACGTGACCCGGAAGTGTCTGCGGACAGCGCTGGCCCCTGGCCTCTTAAGTGAGATGGGCGCACAACCCCAGAGTCTGTCAAGACTCCCCCGTACGGGCAGGGGTACCTTTACCTTTACTTTAATGTGATGCTGCAGCTAGGATGTTGGGCTTGGAAGGGAACCTTTCCAAACCATAGACTTGAGAATATAAGAGCCTGCCCGATCAGACTAATGGCCCTGGGATTCCCAGGAACTGGCATGTTGCCTTTGACAGTGGGGGAAGCGCAGGTGCAAGGCGGATGATAAAGGAACATTGCCTGAAGATGATCGACTATATGGGACTGGCAGAAATGACCGGCAGAATCCGTGACAAGGGAAAAGAGTCGGCGGAAGAAGATTGGAAGAAGTTTAAAGACTATTTGCAGAAATATTATAAAATTAATGAATGTTAGAATGATGTTGGAAAGAAATTAAATGGATTCCAGCTGTAATGCTAAGAGATATGGAAAATAAGGTTTTGAAATAAGTAAAAGAACGAATGGTGAGGATTTGCTGAACAAATAATCTGAATTGGAATATAAGAAAGGGAGGTGTGAGGAGGTCGGGAAAATAAGTTAAAAGAAAATAAGTGAACGGAAATTATACGTGTTTTTAAATTGTTTTTATTTCTGTATTTTTACATTTTTGTATTTTTGTATCTTTGTTGTTTCTTTTCTTTTTGTATCATTTTTGAAAACTTTAATAAATATCTTATAAAAAAAAAGATAAAGGAACATTGCCATTGCATAGATTGGTGTCTGCTTAGTGTGTGGTTAAAAGGTGGTTTCTGCATGTGCTTTGGTGGAAAGTGAGGGGCAGATGGGCCTTGTCAGCCTGGGAAGGTAGCCCACCTAGGAGAAGGCAAACTGATCTTAAACCTCCACTGCCTTGCGGAATATCTTTGGGGGAAGAAAATGCTAAGCAGGAAACACTACACAAATCTGGAGAGAAGTCCCTAAGACTGTTGAATGGCACCTTGTATTCCTTCTTGAGAGGGACGCGGGTGGCGCTGTGGGTTAAACCACAGAGCCTAGGACTTGCCGATCAGAAGGTCAGCAGTTCGAATCCCTGCGACGGGTGAGCTCCCGTTGCTCGGTCCCTGCTCCTGCCAACTTAGCAGTTCGAAAGCACATCAAAGTGCAAGTAGATAAATAGGTACCACTCCAGCAGGAAGGTAAACGGTGCTTCCGTGCTTCTCTGGTTTGCCAGAAGCGGCTTAGTCATGCTGGCCACATGACCTGGAAGCTGTACGCCGGCTCCCTTGGCCAATAAAGCGAGATGAGCGCCGCGACCCCAGAGTCGGTCACGACTAGACCTAATGGTCAGCGGTCCCTTTACCTTTACCTTTATGCCTTCTTGTGGCAACTCCTGCAGCTAAGCGGGTGCCACACATACTGCTCTGCTTTCTTCCGGACCACATCAGCGAGGCCAAGCAGGGGAGTCGTGTTGTCTGGGCAGCCCAGGACCATCATACACACTGTCCAGGCTTGTATTCCGGTAAGGTCACTTTGGTGCTGCTAACAACGGTTTGACTTCACCCCCAGAGGCACACTCCATTGCTTCTTGAGACAGACAGATGCCAACAACAACAATAATTGATGTGGACTTTTGTGTGCCTGCAAGTCTTATTTCTGAGCATATTCCCATGTTTAGTTTGTGGGCACTGCATTAATTGTTTGCTTGAAAATGGAACACTAAACACAGCAGACACTGGCCAATTATCCTGTGCGAGCCCTACAGTAATGTAAGGAAGGCGGTCCTATACATTGCTCCTATACATTTCAGTACTAGGGACATGGGTGGCGCTGTGGGTTAAATAGGTACCGCTCTGGCGGGAAGGTAAACGGCATTTCCGTGCGCTGCTCTGGTTCACCAGAAGCAGCTTAGTCATGCTGACCACATGACCCAGAAGCTGTACGCCGGCTCCCTCGGCCAATAAAGCGAGATGAGCGCCGCAACCCCAGAGTTGTCTGCTACTGGACCTAATGGTCAGGGGTCCCTTGACCTTTTTTATATATTTCGGTGGAATTAATGTAGGGTCTTCTTCAACACCTAAGCTTCTAATGCTGCTGCTTTGGAGTAAAGAGGGGATCTGATTTAATTTAAGGTACAACGAGGAGTGAAGTTGTAGTATGTAAGCTTTTCAAGAGACTTAAAATAGGACGGTCCACAAATAAACAGAATACTATTTTGCAGCATATGAGTTACGTTATTCTGTCACCAGCACTCATAACTTTGATATTAAAAATGCAAACCATGCTACATTTTGCCTGCTTTTCAGCACAAAGGGATATGTTTCAGTTAATTCTGCTCTATTCACAAAACGCACATGATACTGCTTATCAGCATGAAATCCTTACGCTCGAACAGAAAGTACATGCAACACATAAATCTTTTTTTAAAAAAAATGCTTTCAGCAAATCACTCTTGAGAGGATCATATACAAGAAAATATTTGCTCATAGGTTGGTGATTAATGTTGAGCAACTGATAAAAGTTACATTGTTTAAACGAGTTTATAAATCACCCAGTCTATATGGTCATTTCCTGTAATCTGTCACTCGAACTTCAAGTATATAATTGTGAGAGGCAGAAAACTGGCGTCCGCCATGAAAGCTGGTGCGTGGAGTTGTGGTTCTATTCTGTAGTCCCTGAAACGGATCATGTAGCCGAATAATACCATGAGTGGTTTACAAGATATACTTTGTGGTTTCGAACACCTGATAAGTCATTTATGCTGCTTTCCCTCCATTCATACACCATTCTCCTGTCTCTTTAATGCGGCCATAAAACTAATGCACATGGGTTGTGATCATAAGAACTCAAGAGGGAGCCCTGCTGGATTAGGCCAATGGGGCCAGCATCCTGTTCTCACCATAGCCAGCCAGAATCCTTTGGGAAGCCCAAAGGAAGAACCTTGTAGGGATGATCGCGGGGTCTGGAGGGAGCACACTCCCCACCCGCAGGCAGCCACAGCCTGCCTGAACATGTGACCTTGGAGTGCGGGGCACCCCCCCCCCACAGACAAGCCACAGCTGTCTGAACATCGTATCCTCTGTCTAACCTTTTGCGGTCTCAGTAGCCTGCGGTGCCCTGTCTGTAACCTTTGTCTTTGAGACCTTTTGTCTCCTTCGTCATACACTGTGCAAGGGGAAAATGACGCGGTGGAAACAGGTGCCAAAATAACTTTGTACCACCCCACGATCTCGGGACCGGAAGATGTGTAAAGGTCACAGCTCAAAATGTATCTGCCTGGTTTGCATATTTGTATCAATAAAAGAAGGCTCCACAGGGCTGGCCGGCAGCTTGCATGCAGCTCACCTGTGCGCAGCTCACCTGCATTATCAACTCCTGCCTCATGTCCATCACTTCAGAACCTGAGCTCAGTTAGCACTTTCCCCACTTGGCCACCTGTCATGGATGCTTTAACTAAGATTCCTGCACTGCAGGGGGGGTGGACTAGATGGTCCTTTGGGTCCCTTCCAACACTCACAATTCCATGATTCTTTGATTCCCAGCAACTGGCATTCAGTGTGAGTTTTTCCTCACTGAATTAGTATCTTGGTTTTGAGTTCAGTTGGGTCAGAAGTTATTCTCTGGGCAAATTGGAAGGTTTACACCAGGGCTGGTGTGAGGTGAAGTGTGTGTTTTCCCTGAACCTAGAGCTGAGGTGAGATCACTGGCTTGGTGTTTGCTAGCTGCAGCATCTGCAGTGCGCTAGGGTATTATTATTATTATTATTATTATTATTATTATTATTATTATTATTCCTCATGAAAACGCATATGCATTTTAGTGAGAATTTCTCCTAATACGCACATTTTCAGATGCAGTTTTGCGTGATGCATACAATTTTGCAAACTATTTCCCCATATATAATGCATTTTGCTTGTTATTTTTCCATAAATATTTAAGCGCACTTTTCCGTAAGACAGAGCTTTCCAAACTGTGTGTCTCTCAACACATTACTGTGTCGGCTGCAGTGTGTAGGTGTGTCGTGGAAATGCTCCCCGTGTTCTTCCCAGGGCTGGAAAGGGGTTAGTTTAACTTCCGGTTTGCTAGTAAAACTGAATTACCGTATTTTTTTCATGTATAACACGCCCCGTGTATAAAACAACTCCTATTTTTTGGGACTCAAAATTGAGGAAATGGGGAAATGGGGGATGATTGCCCAGAGTTGTTAACTTTTTTTGGGGGGGATGCCTGGGGTTGTGGAGCTTTTTTCGGGGGGATTGTTGAGCATTTTTTGGGGGGGGGGATTGCCGACAGTCGCTCGCTTGCCTGACCGCCGCTGCCAATCACACAAAGCCACCAATCGCTCACCACCAGCAGCTGAAAACCGCATGCCCAATTGCAGAAGCACCCAGTTGCTAGCAGACCTTGCCGTAGCCACCATTCACCCCCCCCCCAATGCCGCTGACAATCTCCTGCTCGGGGCAGCCACCAATCGCACGTCCCATCTCAGCACTTTTCGTGTATAAGACGACCCCCAATTTTTAGCATTTCAAAAAAATAAACAAACCTTGTCTTATACAGTGGTGCCCCACAAGATGAACGCCTCGCAAGACAGAAAACCCGCTAGACGAAAGGGTTTTCCGTTTTGGAGGCGCTTTGCAAAACGAATTTCCCTGTGGGCTTGCTTCGCAAGAGGAAAATGTCTTGCGAGTTCCTGCGGGGTTTTCCCCCTCCCCCCCCCTTTTCCTAAGCCCTAAGCCGCTTATCAGATGATCCGCTGATAAGCCGCTTATCAGATGATCCGCTAAAAGCCGCTAAACTGCTAATAGCGCTAATCCGCTAAGCTGTCAATGGGCTTGCTTCGCAAGACGAAAAAACTGCTATACGAAGAGCCTCACGGAACGGATTCTTTTCGTCTTGCGAGGCACCACTGTACATGGAAAAATACGGTACTGTGTTGCAAAATGATGCATGTCTAAAAAGTTTCTCACGAACAGGAACGTCTGGAAAGCTCTGCTGTAAGAGATTCGTTTTTGTACACATTCTTTGGTTGGAGAGCTGCGTCACAAAATTCAGTTTGAATTTCGAAGGATAGCTGTGTTTTGGTAGCGCCATTGTTTCGGAAACTGTGAATTTGTGTTAAAATCTGGTCTTGCGAATTGCTCCCCTGTCCCTAAACAATATACAGTCCATTTCTGAAACGATAGAAGGATTCAAGTAGTCATGTGCTTCCCTGGCTTCAAAAGTTCCCACCAGAATGCATGCGACTAGGCAGGAGGCCAAGCTGCCTCGCTGTCTCATGCCACAGTTTTCTACTGGCTGGTTAAGCAAGTCATAACACTAGATCCAAAATTTTTGTTACAGAGACCAAGATGGTTCTCAGTCCCCCTGAAAGCATTCCCATGTATAAGAAGGTGTCAGGAGAAATCTCCAACAGTTACTGTGGTTGAGGATTAAACGGAAAAAAGCCAGCACCCCTGAAACAAAAAGCTGTGTTCATAACAGTTTATTCGATTCACTTACTCAAATTTCTATCCTGCCTCTCTATACAAAATATTTAGGGGGGAGGAAGTATAGCAAGAATGAAAATAATGCACCAGACCTTATAACATTACAAATGGAACAATTAAAAATCCGGGTGTGTATACAACAGTGATGGACCTTCTGGTCTCAAAGTTCAGCAGCACCCTTTGTGACACCAAAATTCAGCACCCTCCCACTTCTTGAGCTCTGTTCTAAATCATAGTTGTGGCGTCCCCTGCAGCGCCCATGAGGTTGTGTGCCTAGTGCAGGTATCCCCAACCTTCAGCCCTCCAGATGTTTTGGCCTACAACTCCCATGATCCCTAGCTAACAGGACCAGTGGTCAGGGATGATGGGAATTGTAGTCCAAAACATCTGGAGGGCTGAAGGTTGGGGGTGCCTGGCCTAGTGCAACCAAACTGGTCACATTCCCCATAATCTCTCTTTGTATACAAATAGCACTGGGGAGGGGGGCATTTTTAAAAGCAGTGCCTAAACACTGACCGGAAGCATGACATAGTTGCTCAAAGACTGAACAATTGTAGGGCCAAGTGGACTTAACTTCGGCAGAGTGTTCCAGTGTCTTGGTGCCACCACAGTCAAGGCCCTGCTTCATGTGCTCATCTGCTTTTAGAATGCAGATTCTTTGGGCTCAAAAACAATATGCATAGGCATGCATTTGGGTACAAGCAAGTTATACAATAAAAGCTAGATGATGGCAGCCTGGTGCTCTTCAGATGTTTCCAAAATATCTGGTGAGCCCCAGGTTGAAGAAAGTTGGACTTGGATTTAGTGATTTTTAACAACCAACAAAACCATTACCTTTTTAATTGGAGCAGCCCTTGCCTGTTTTCTTTTCTTCCCTTAAATGAAATTAGCTAATCAAGAAATAAAATTAATCTGCAAAATCCAGCTTTATTGGGTGATTTATCGCCCTAGGTGTGCAATAATCTTAGTACTGCAATGTCATTTCTGGTAGATGGGGTCAGAGGGAATCTTTTACTTACAAGAAACCAGGGAATTATCAGAAAATTATAAAAAGAAACTATCATTTTGCTGCATATGGACATCCTATCTTGGAATAAGCTTTTCTCTAGTAGTATATTCTGCCAAGTAAAAAGGCTGCCAAAAGTATTTTTAGTACTTTTATATGTTGCCCATGGAAATTGTGGAAACTATCATTAGAAAATTGGATAAATTGGCCACTCATTTTTATAGCCTTTTATAGGACAGGGCCTTTTTTAAACACACACAAACACACACACACCCTTATTTTATTTAATATCTAAGAATAAAGCATTTTTATTCTGGACAGCTAATTTAACAGGTATAGTGCATTGAAATGAAAATGCTTCTTGATAGCTGGCTTACAATGACACTGTGGCTGACTCGTGGCCTTTGAACAGTCTCTTAATTCCCCATCCAATACTGTACTTCAGTTAAGCCTATGTATATGCAGCCAGACAAATTGCATATTTCCCAGGAGACCCCTCCTTTCATCTTCTTCCACCTCATGTCAAATTTTAGACTGTCAGCTCCACAGGACATGACCCTGGTAAATCACCTTTCAGGGCTAAATCAGGGCTGGAGAATTAGTGACCCTCCAATATATTGTTGACTGTAGCTCTCATCACTCATGACTATTGTCCATGCTGGTTGGTCCCCTTCCTTGGTCTCATGGACCAGGTAGAATCTCTTGCATCATTAGGCCCAGCTTGACTATCACAGTGGCAAAGAGTTGGGGTGGGGAAGAAATTGGATTTTTGTCTGCATTTTAATGAGAAACTACCCGATTGACATTTCTCGAGCCAATAAGTGAACTGAAACACAGCTACCCTGAAATTTGCAGTTCTCCTGATTTTGTGATGCAGCTCTCCTACCAAAACTCTGTACAGTGATACCTCGGGTTAAGTACTTAATTCGTTCCGGCGGTCTGTACTTAACCTGACACTGTTCTTAACCTGATGTACCACTTTAGCTAATGGGGCCTCCTGCTGCTGCCGTGCCGCCGGAGCACAATTTCTGTTCTCATCCTAAAGAAAAGTTATTAACCTGAAGCAATATTTCTGGGTTAGCGGAATCTGTATCCTGAAGCGTATGTAACCTGAAGCGTATGTAACCCGAGGTACCACTGTATTCAGGCAAAGTGTGCACAAAAGTGCACATACTTGTGAAAATAGCATACAGAAAAACAAACTAAGGAAAGTACAGTCGTACCTTGGAAGTCGAACGGAATCCGGAAGTCTGTTTGACTTCCTAAGTGTTCGGAAACCAAAGTGCAGCTTCTGATCGGCTGCAGGAAGCTCCTGCACCAATTGGAAGCCATGGAAGCCCCGTCAGACGTTTGGCTTCCGAAAGAACATTCGAAAACCGGAACAGTTGCGTCAGGGTTTTGATCGTTCGGGAGCCATAACGTTCGAGAACCTAGGCTGTTTGACAACCAATGTACAACTGTAATTGCAAAAGAAATATGTTTATTAGGAGAAGAGGCTTTTGACATTTCAGATGGCTGTTTTCAGAACCCACCTTATTTCTGTGGTTGTAAGTTATTTAAACTGTTTTTAATATTGTGTTTTTATTTTCCAGGGACCTTAGGGTGAAGGGTGGGTTAATAGTAGTAGTCATCGTTGTCATCATAGTAATAATAATAATTTCTTTAGAAGTAAGCTCCAGTGAATACACTGTTTACTGAAGGTTGCATGTTATCTAGATCCCAAAATAATGTTCAGTCACTATTTAAATTAGGAGTAGATAAGGGCCTATTGTTCTGTATGACATCCCATTCCAAAACTCTAATTAGCCTTAGAGAACGATCAAAGCTCTCATTTGTGCTGGCAGGTCTTTCTTCGCAACCATTTGACTAAATCAGTGCCCACACTGTTGACTTAAACTCCAGCCAGCCCAAATCATTAGTCCCATGGGAAAGGAGTTAAAAGTAGTTTGAGCTGGCCCGGTAATTTACTAGCAAAATAATATTTGATTTACTAGCTGTCAGCTTTCATCATATCTTCATATTATATTTGCCTACGCTGTGAAACCAAATTTAAATAAGGGGAAGAAAAATTGGCAAAATGGGCATGATTGGAACTGGGGAGAATCTTAAGGTTCGCAGCAAGGCACTACATCAATAGTGAGTCGCAAGCAAGCACGGAAGAGCAATATTTTGTTTAGGGCCTGTGCTTGAGGATTGCTTGCTAATTTGCTTTTCTAAGGCTTTTGTTGGTTTAAGCCCATGTTTCCCAAACTTTTGATACCTGCAGCCCAGCCCCTTCCCCTTCCCCTGCCAGATTAAAACTCAAAGCACGCTTTACTTTTGCATCCATATCAATCTACATCTATATGGTTAAGCAGATAGATGATAGATATGTAATAGTGGTAGTTTATTAGTGCTTAAGCCATAGGCCATACGCATATAAAATAAACGAGTGTAGTGCAAGAACCAACAGTATAAAATACTGCATAAAATCTCATTTCTACCTAGAATCATTTAGAAACCTCCATCTTGAAAATACTAGATAAATCACACGTAACATATATAAAACTAATATATTGATAGAGTGAAGTTTAATACAGATTAAAAAAACATTATGTATTAAAATATATTATGGTTAAATAAGAGCATATATATACTTCTCAGTCTGCTTCCAGCACAACAGGCAGGTATACTCCTTTGAGGTTGACAAGAAAGACATAGACCCAGATCTTTGGGTTTAGATTTGGCCCTAACATTTTCAATTAATTATGTTCATTCAATGATAAACTGGAATCAGGACGGGCGAAGGGGAGTAGCAGGACGTGTGTGTGGGCCCTTTCATTAGTCAAGTTGAGTCACTGGGCTCAGGCGGCAAATCGGGAAAGACAGCAGGTTGCATGCCACCTGCCTCTCAAACTGCTGGCCAAGGGGCTGCTGTTTCCTCCCACTGGCACTTGCTCCCACCTCTATCTCCTCACTTGCCTACTGGCTGCCAACAAAGAGTCAGAAGTGAAGGCATTCCCTGTGCCTTGTCACTCTGGGAAAGGGGTCCTTTATAGCAAGGCTCAATGTGCAAGGTTGCCCGGTGAGTGCCTGCGCCAACGCCACTTGGCTTCAGCTCTGGTGTGGAGACAACACCTCTCTTTCCCTATTCATCTTCTCCCCATAAACAGGTCTGGATGCCCTCTTGGTATCGGTGGGAACTTTTTGTCAGTTTGCATTTCTTAGTGCAGAAAGTATTCATCTGATATGTAGACATCTTTCCTATTCCAATTAATTCAAGAGGATTCTGGAAGCTTCTCTGTGTGAAAGAAACAGCCAGATGGTTCCTGATGTTTGGATTATTCCTTCAAAGAAGCTGAGTACAGCTGGCTTAAACTGGTTCTCTTATCTCTTTCAGTCAAGGACATGCTGACTATAAAAGTAGGATCAGAAGGAGCCTGGGTTTCACTTCCTATCTCTTTTCCTTCTGGTGTGGTGTTCTGTACATAGTATGCTTAGCGTTAAGGTTCAGACTTCTTATAAGTTATGGTAAGTTTAAGTTAAGTCTGCTGTGACTGGATTTCTTAGGGACAGTGCCAATCCGGGATGTATTGGATTTGTGACCATTATACTCATTTGCCTTCAGTAGCAGTGAAGCTCTGCTGGATGAAATACAATTGCCTCTGGTCCAATTTTTGGGAATCCTGAAACGTGTTTAAGTTTTTACTCTAACTATACATTGGAATCTGCTCTGGATCAATACTGAGTAGAATTACATGACACTTTTCTCCCATTTCAGATAGCAGGCACCAGGCAGGTGGTGATGGTGAGTGCATTCTGCTCAGGACAAAGGTTTAGAGCCCCTCTTGCCACAGTCCTGATCTGGCCCTCTTGTGAATGTCCGGATCTGGCTTCCCTACAGTAACTATCCAAAGGTTATATATGTGACAAATTCTACATCAAGTTTGGACCTGAAAATCACTTCATGGGTGCGCAAATGTATTTGCATGGTTCTCTGGGCCATGGCTGACAATCTTGTGCTTTCCATGTGCACAATTTTATCGCTGTTAAGAACTCCATTGAGCTCCATTTTTATTTTGCTTGCATTCGACTGCGCTATGACTGTGCTACCTGTGTAAACGCCTGGAAAGGTCAGAAACATAATCCTATGGAAAATACAGATGATTAGGTGTTCTTTATGTGCAGCTACATCTCGCAGCATCAGTACCACTTAATCCAAGCCATTTAAGGCCAAGATCAAATCTCTTTGTCAACATACTTTATTTTGTGAAAACAAAATTAAGGTATCCAATAAAGTTTGCCGTGGCTTTGCTTCAAACCTGAGTGACGTGCTATGGAAAAGTAGTTACTGCTTATAAAAAGAAGTTTACTGCTTGTTTTTGAATTATTAGACTGGCCAGCAGCACTAATGCATTTTTAGGTTACCGGATTTGGGGCTAAAGATTAGGAAACGAGTACGTGTAGAGCCAGCGTTCCCAGCACTGTCTTCCTCCTCCTCCTATTTATGGTTCATAGGCCAGACTTTGTGTGTACTGGCCCAGTCCATGGAAGGACGAGCACTTTGGAGCGGCAGTTCCCATGCACAGAGAGCAGGGATCATTTGTCTGCTGCCCTTGCTTGGTATTTAAAGACGTAGGCTGGCAGGCTTTCTTCTGATTAGATTCACAGGAATGTCGGACTCCAGCCCATCACTTGGCACCTTCCAAGATCTTTTCTTGCAAGCCAGTCCTGTTTAGAAGTGGTCCTCTTTCCAGAAGACTGGTCACTTTCTATCCTGGGTGGGTGAGTGAATGGGAAGGAAGTTTCCTTTTTCTCCCTTGGAAGTGAATAGACTAAGCAAAGTTCCAAGCCTTGGAGCAGGCATCCCCAACCTTCTGCCCTCCAGATGTTTTGCACTACAGTTCCCATCATCCCTGACCACTGGTCCTGTTTGCTAGGGACCATGGGAGTTGTAGGCCAAAACATCTGGAGGGCCGCAGGTTGGGGGTGCCAGCCTTGGAGAAATATGTTGGAGCGATCTACCTTGGAAGGTGATGGACTGTCCTTCGTTGGAGGTTTTTAAATAGAGATTAGATGGCCTTCTGCCAGGGATTCTTTAGCTGTAATTCCTACATTGCATGGGGTTTGTTTATTTATTTCACTGTTTGTTTGATTGTGTGTGTGTGTGTGTGTACACACCCACCCTTCAAAACAATTTACAAAAAAGAGAAAACATTGAAATATCAATAAGAAAAGTCAACAAGAATAATAATTTCAAAAAGTTGAAATAATAATAGGCTAAATACATATTCAAAGTCTCATCAACTTTCTAAACCTATGGGACTATATGGGTTGGTGGCTTGGATGAGGGCCAAGGAGTTGAGTTTGACTCTTGGGAAGACTTTGTGGGCAAGCAGTTCTCAGTTCTGGGAATTGGGGAACTCACTGGTTCTGGACAAAGTTGCACTCCGACTGAAGGGACAGATGCTTAGTTTGAGGGGTGTTCCTAGATCCACCTCTGTCACTGGAGACTCATGTGACCTCTGTAGTGAACAGTGCCTATTATCATCTTTGGGTGGTAAACCAATGACTCCTTTCCTGCGCAGTGATAGCTTAGCTGCTGCATAGGTAAGATCATGATTGGAATACTATGATGTGTTGTATTATTATTATTATTATTATTATTATTATTATTATTATTACAGTGGTGCCTCGCAAGACGAAATTAATTCGTTCCGCGAGTCTCTTCGTCTTGCGGTTCTTTCGTCTTGCGAAGCACGGCTATTAGCGGCTTAGCGGCTTAGAAAAAGGGGGGGAGGGGAAAAACTCGCAAGAACTCGCCAGACGTTTCGTCTTGCGAAGCAAGCCCATAGGAAATTCGTCTTGCGAAGCACCTCAAAAGACGGAAAACTCTTTCGTCTAGCGAGTTTTTCTTCTTGCGAGGCATTCGTCTTGTGGGGCTCCCACTGTATTACTACAGTGGTTCCTTGGTTGTTGAACAGCTTAGTTGTCAAACAAATAGGCTACTGAATGTCGCAAACCTGGAAGTGAGTGTTCCGGTTTGCTAATGTTTTTTGGAATCTCATCCTGAAGCAAAGTTCTTAACCTGAAGCACTGTTTCTGCGTTAGCGGAGTCTGTAACCTGAAGCGTATGTAACCTGAAGCATATGTAACCCAAGGTACCACTGTATAATGAAGATGTCGAAACCCTCCTCAATGGGGAGGAAATTCCACAAGCTAGAGAATGCCCTTTCCTGGTCAACCACCACCCCAAGCTTCTAAGGGTTGTAGAACTACCAAGAGGGCCTCATCTGCAGATCTTAATGCCTAAACGGGTCTGCATGGAAGCTTTCACAGGGCCAACCCACCCATAAGACAGGGTTAGGCAGCTGCCTTGGGTGTTCCACCACCAGCTTCTGGTAAGATCTTGCCAAAACCCATCATAGCGCTCCACAACCCAGGCAAGGGAGGTTGCGGGGGCACAGCGGCATGGCACATTACCGTTTGCCACAGGCCACGGGATGCGCCACCCCAAGCTTTCAGTTACGAATCACACAGATAATCAAGATCCAGCCTCAGTTGCTTGTATGTGTGTGCGTTCAATAGTGTCAACCCACTTTTGAGCTCACATGAGTCTTTATTTCTGGGCAACCTTCTGAGGAGAGTCTCAAGGGCCAGATAGCGAGGCCTGGAGGGCCACATCTGGCTGCCACTCTTGAGGTTCCCCATCCCTGATTTATTGCTTTTCATTCTCATGGCATGCTGGCAGTTTGGGAATTGGTGCTTTTTATGACGCCACTTGCACGGCACGTGGGCATTCATTACTACTTTATACTATAGTGTAAGCAAAATGACTCTGGAGGCATGTCGTGTTGCCTTGAGGTCTTACTCGACCCAACTCCTTGAAGTGTGCTGTTTACATCACTTTCGCAGATTGGTGTGGAAATGGAGTTTTTCAAGGCCTGGTGCTCATAATTGAATTTAGAAGCCCCAGAAGAGACGAAAACGAAGTTATGAAAGGAGAGAAAAACC
The DNA here is from genome assembly GCF_951804945.1 of Podarcis cretensis. Taxonomy (NCBI): domain Eukaryota; kingdom Metazoa; phylum Chordata; class Lepidosauria; order Squamata; family Lacertidae; genus Podarcis; species Podarcis cretensis. The sequence goes on from NC_137183.1 coordinate 17,237,314, forward strand.
GCTTTTATTTTGGACCGATTCTTTCCAGTTGCAAATATATCACTCCTTTGTTCTGTTGACATAATAATTTATTTTGGAATGGGAATCTCTGCTTATTACCACCAGACTAGGAATCTCCCCAGGGTAAACAACCAGTTAAAAGGATTTGCAAAATATGCAACTTTTCTGGGCTGCTGAGTTACTTTTCTTTCTGTCGTGTTTCCAGACCTCAAGAATTTCCCAGTCTGACGAAGATAGAGAAAGCGGTTGGGACGCCTGGGGTGCTTGGAGTGATTGTTCGCGTACTTGCGGAGGAGGAGCATCCTATTCTCTAAGGAGATGCTTAAATGGCAGGTTGGTCTTTCATACTGCACTTTGAAGTCACGAATGATACAAAACAGGAAGGGGGTGGGTGGGGGTTATTTAGAGGCCGAATCTCCCAACACAGGAGAGCTGGGGTGGTTACATTAAAATCTGCTCCAGTAAAGGAAAAACTAAATGGATGCAACTATGGTCTTATTCAGTACTGGGAAATAACACAAGGGCTTACTGCAGGACTGGGGGGACCTTTGACCCTTGAGATATTGCTGCTCTAGAGAGCCAGTGTCTAGTTAAACTACAGAACTTGTTCCCACAGTATGGCCATCAACTTAAATGGCATTAATAGACCAATTCATGGAGGACAGGGCTATTGATGGCTACTAGCCACAACGGCTAGAGGGACGCGGGTGGCGCTGTTGGTTAAACCACAGAGCCTAGGACTTGCCGGTCAGAAGGTCGGCGGTTCGAATCCCCGCAACGGGGTGAGCTCCCGTTGCTCGGTCCCTGCTCCTGCCATCCTAGCAGTTCGAAAACACGTCAAAGTGCAAGTAGATAAATAGGTACCACTCCGGCGGGAAGGTAAGCGGCGTTTCCGTGCGCTGCTCTGGTTCACCAGAAGCGGCTTAGTCATGCTGGCCACATGACCCGGAAGCTGTACACCGGCTCCCTCGGCCAATAAAGCGAGATGAGCGCCACAACCCCAGAGTCGGTCACAACTGGACCTAATGGTCAAGGGTCCCTTTACCATTACCTTTTAGCCACAACAGCGATGTTCTTTCTCCATGGTTGGAGGCAGCAATGCTTCTGAAAACCAGTTGTTGGAAGCCGCAAGAGGGGAGAGTGCTCTTGTGCTTGGGTGCTTCTTATGGTGGGATGCAAGTGGCACTGTGGTCTAAACCATTGAGCCTCTTGGGCTTGCCGATCAGAAGGTTGGTGGTTCGAATCCCCGCGATGGGGTGAGCTCCCATTGCTTTGTCCCAGCTCTTGCCAACCTAACAGTTCGAAAGCACACCACTGCAAGTAGATAAATAGGTATTGCTGTGGCAGGAAGGTAAACAGTGTTTCCATGCACTCTGGTTTTCATCACAGTGTTCTGTGCTCCAGTAGCGGTTTAGTCCTGCTGGCCACATGACCCGGAAAGCTGTCTGTGGACAAATGCCGATTCTCTTGGCTTGAAAGCAAGATGAGCGCTGCACCCCATGGTCACCTTTGACTAGACTTAACAGTCCAGGAGTCCTTTACCTTTTACTTTAGCCTTTTCTTTTGACTTTCCACAGGCATCTAGCTGGCCTTGCCTTATGGCCCTGCCTCCCGTAAGATGAGTATTTGCTCATGAATAACTGGCTTGGTGCGATTTGGAGGGCTCTTGTTGTTAATCCTGTAAATCATTTGTCAAAACAGACTGCTAGTAAACAGTATAATGGTTTATGAATAATATTTCAGAAACGTCTCAGTGAGTTGTGACTTTGCACAGCTGTAAGCCTAACAGGAAAAGCTGTAACTGCTTCATCAGACAGTCATCCTTACTTAATCATCTTTTCAGTTAAATCTGAGAAGCTGTAACATATATCCAGTATTCGAGAAAATTATTTATGGGAAAGGGTAGCCTTTTAATGTTACTCTACTCAGTCATTCCTTTCAAACTTTGTTTTTTTCCAGGAACTGTGAAGGCAGGAATATTCGATATAAAACCTGCAGCAATAATGTGAGTCTCATCTGTTTTTTTTTTTTGACTGCTCTAATTGCCATAAAACAAAGCAGCTGTAAAGCTTCAGACATCCTACTTAGTGTTTTTTGGTTTGTTTGTTTTTTTAAAAAGAATGACAGAGCCTTAAATGTTTATTTTTGCCTAGCAGTTCTGACAAAATTTGCAGGCGTAATTCCTAAACAGTTGTGCAACATGAATGCATTTTTCTTCCTATTTTGCTACACAGGAAACAAAACTCCTTGCATTTATGTGACTCTATTCAAATAAAGTCAGTGTTTAAGTCCCATTGATTTTGATGAAAGAACGTTAAATACCTAAATGGATCAATTTGGGCTTTAGAAGTGTTTAACTTGGGCTAGATTTTGTCCCTATGCCAAAATATGTCAAGATCACCTTCTGTAAAGCCTTCCACTTAACCTGTTACTGCTCAGCAAAAACAAACACAGAAGCTAGCATGTGTTCACATATATTGATCCCCTGAAATATGAGTTATATATGACTTGCTATGTTTAACATAATGACATCATTGGCATAATTTATTTAGTAGCATCAATGGCCCTTAACGGAGCAACTCAAGCAAAAAAACCACAAAAAACCCAACAGTTTCCTGCCCCAAGAATCTTACAATCTGTGTTTCCAGAGTGGGAGAAGGTTACTCACGGGGCTCTAGACAAGTGTTTGCAGGGTCTGGAACATTGGCAGTGGTAAGGATATTTCAGGGGAAATGTGCCTTGCAGGTGTCATGAGTCCCTAAACTCCAGAAGCTACTGAAACCAGGAGCCGGATCTGGAGATACTATTCCTATGCCAAAGAGATGATACATGTGTTAGGGGGATCCAGAGACCCCTCCTCTCCTGTTTGGTAGCAGTTCCAGAATGTATGATCTATCTAGCAAAATCAGGCGCAGAGTCTCCAGTGCCTCTCCAAGGAAACCAGTGCGACAGAAGCTGTGGAAAACACAATCCAAGTTCTAGCTCCTCCTCCTGAGATGCCTAGACAGGGAACTGTGATCTGCATTTCCTCAGACACCGCATAGCATATGGAAGCCCTCAGAATAGTTTAGAGATAGTGACCCGTTTGTCAGCAGGGGCATGTAGCCGAAGGTCAGGGTAGCCTACCATTGGATTTTGCAATCCTCATTATATTCCTGTTTAATTTTGGCTTTTTGTTGTATGTAGTTTGTTGGATTGTTTCCTCTCCTCCTTTACAAAGTGTGTGTGTGTGCGATATTAGATGTAGAAACACCAGGGTCGCTAGACAGTGTCGTGCAAGGAGAAGCAGTGAAAAACATAAAGCTCACTTTGCGCTTCATTCCAATCTGGTGCCCGGGCTCTGTGTTAACTCCACAGTTGTGCACCCTTAGCTACTCGTTTGAGAGCAAAGCTGTCATTCTTATGATGCAACAATAGCGTTCTTTGCTCCAAGATCTGGAAACGATCTGTGCGCCTTTGTAAATGCAGTTTGTAAAATAAACTGCCAGCGGTATTCTTCTTGTCCAGGGTTAAAATGTCTGGTGGTGGCTCTGTGGATTGTCTCGCACATCTTCCCCCCAGAATTTCGTTGCTTTTGTATAAGGTTCTGCTTTGTTTTCTAGTTGGTAAAGTGCTCTACTGATGCACATTGTTGTGGACTCTCTCGTCCGCAGCCAAATGTGCAAAGAGCCAGAGAGTCAGAATAGGGGAGACTAGAGCCAAGAATTAATCCATAGTCAGAATCAAGAATGTGTGCTGGATTGGAGCCTGGGGCTGGGGGGGGGGGGGAAGGATTGCGCCACAGCTAGGATAGGACTGCAAGCCAAGAGAACAAGTCTAAGCAAGACAGGAAACAAGACATAATACCAGGTACAGGAATTAAAGCATTAGGGTGGTGTCAGGAGTCATGGAAAGTTCCACAAGGTAAAGCCAGGCGGAGGAGGAGGAGGAGGAAATGCAGGTTCAACAATAAAAAGTAGCTGCTTGGTAGCAGCCTGTGGCACTTCCTTGAGGTGCTTTCCCCCTGAAGCAGTACTTGCACATTATCTTTTCACACACCCCAATAATCATCAGTGGATCACTGTTCCAAACTGGAGCTGCACCAGGTGACAAAACAGAGGGTGGGCATGCAGAACCCTCCCTTCCCATATGAAATATACTCAGAGTCCTGTAGTGATTTCATGCTCTTTATTGCAGCTTGTAAAACAGTGATTGAATTGCTCCCCCAAACCTCAGGCTTTTATATACATTATTTACACAATGAGTCCCATCTGATTGGCTGATTCTGCTTCCCTCCTGGAGCCTGATTGGTCTTTTCCTGCAGGCCAATCAGTTGTTGCATTCTACGATCCTACCAGCCTGATAGTCTGATTCTGCTTCCCTCCTGGAGCCTGATTAGTCATTTCCTGCACGCCAATCAGTTGTTGCATTCTACGATCCTACTTGCCTATCGTTCTAGGATCCAAGTTTAGTACATAACACCATACCATTACTGCTTTAAGATATGTTGTTGTTGTTGTTGTTTAGTCGTTTAGTCGTGTCCGACTCTTCGTGACCCCATGGACCAGAGAACGCCAGGCACTCCTGTCCTCCACTGCCCCCCGCAGCTTGGTCAGACTCATGCTGGTAACCTCGAAAACACTATCCAACCATCTCGTCCTCTGTCGCCCCCTTCTCCTTGTGCCCTCCATCTTTCCCAACATCAGGGTCTTCTCCAGGGAGTCTTCTCTTCTCATGAGGTGGCCAAAGTACTGGAGCCTCAGCTTCACAATCTGTCCTTCCAGTGAGCACTCAGGGCTGATTTCCTTCAGAATGGAGAGGTTTGATCTTCTTGCAGTCCATGGGACTCTCAAGAGTCTCCTCCAGCACCATAATTCAAAAGCATCAATTCTTCGGCGATCAGCCTTCTTTATGGTCCAGCTCTCACTTCCATACATCACTGCTGGGAAAACCATAGCTTTAACTATACGGACCTTTGTTGGCAAGGTGATGTCTCTACTTCTCAAGATGCTGTCTAGGCCTGTCATTGCCCTTCTCCCAAGAAGCAGGCGTCTTTTAATTTCGTGGCTGCTGTCACCATCTGCAGTGATCATGGAGCCCAAGAAAGTAAAATCTCTCACTGCCTCCATTTCTTCCCCTTCTATTTGCCAGGAGGTGATGGGACCAGTAGCCATGATCTTCGTTTTTTTGATGTTGAGCTTCAGACCATATTTTGCACTCTCCTCTTTCACCCTCAATAAAATGTTCTTTAATTCCTCCTCACTTTCTGCCATCAAGGTTGTGTCATCTGCATATCTGAGGTTGTTGATATTTCTTCCGGCAATCTTAATTCCGGCTAGGGATTCATCCAGCCCAGCCTTTCGCATGATGAATTCTGCATATAAGTTAAATAAGCAGGGAGACAAAATGCAGCCTTGTCGTACTCCTTTCCCAATTTTGAACCAGTCAGTTGTTCCATATCCAGTTCTAACTGTAGCTTCTTGTCCCACATAGAGATTTCTCAGGAGACAGATGAGGTGATCAGGCACTCCCATTTCTTTAAGAACTTGCCATAGTTTGCCATGGTCGACACAGTCAAAGGCTTTTGTATAGTCAATGAAGCAGAAGTAAATGTCTTTCTGGAACTCTCTAGCTTTCTCCATAATCCAGCGCATGTTTGCAATTTGGTCTCTGGTTCCTCTGCCTCTTCTAAATCCAGCTTGCACTTCTGGGAGTTCTCGGTCCACATACTGCTTGAGCCTTCCTTGTAGAATTTTAAGCATAACCTTGCTAGCGTGAGAAATTAGTGCAATTGTGCGATAGTTGGAGCATTCTTTGGCACTGCCCTTCTTTGGGATTGGGATGTAGACTGATCTTCTCCAATCTTCTGGCCACTGCTGAGTTTTCCAAACTTGCTGGCATATTGAGTGTAGCACCTTAACAGCATCATCTTTTAAAATTTTAAATAGTTCAGCTGGAATACCATCACTTCCACTGGCCTTGTTATTTGCAGTGCTTTCTAAGGCCCATTTGACTTCACTCTCCAGGATGTCTGGCTCAAGGTCAGCAACCACACTACCTGGGGTATATGAGACATCCGTTTCTTTCTGGTATAATTCCTCTGTGTATTCTTGCCACCTCTTCTTGATGTCTTCTGCTTCTGTTAGGTCCTTTCCACTTTTGTCCTTTATTATGGAAATCTTTGTACGAAATGTTCCTTTCATATCTCCAATTTTCTTGAACAGATCTCTGGTTCTTCCCATTCTATTGCTTTCCTCTATTTCTTTGCATTGCTTGTTTAAGAAGGTCTTCTTGTCTCTCCTTGCTATTCTTTGGAAATCTGCATTCAATTTCCTGTATGTTTCACGATCTCCCTTGCATTTTGCTTGCCTTCTCTCCCCCGCTATTTGTAAGGCCTCATTGGACAGCCACTTTGCTTTCTTGCATTTCCTTTTCATTGGGATGGTTTTCGTTGCTGCCTCCTGTATAATGTTACGAGCCTCCATCCATAGTTCTTCAGGCACTCTGTCCACCAAATCTAAATCCTTAAACCTGTTCCTCACTTCCACTGTGTATTCATAAGGGATTTGACTTAGATTGTATCTTACCGGCCCAGTGGTTTTTCCTACTTTCTTCAGTTTAAGCTTGAATTTTGCTATAAGAAGCTGATGATCTGAGCCACAGTCAGCTCCAGGTCTTGTTTTTGCTGACTGTATAGAGCTTCTCCATCTTTGGCTGCAGAGAATATAATCAATCTGATTTCGATGCTGCCCATCTGGTGATGTCCATGTGTAGAGTCGTCTCTTGTGTTGTTGGAAAAGCGTGTTTGTGATGACCAGCTTGTTCTCTTGACAGAACTCTATTAGCCTTTGCCCTGCTTCGTTTTGATCTCCAAGGCCAAACTTGCCAGTTGTTCCTTTTATCTCTTGACTCCCTACTTTAGCATTCCAATCCCCTATAATGAGAAGAACATCCTTCTTTGGTGTCACTTCTATAAGGTGTTGTAAGTCTTCATAGAATTGGTCAATTTCAGTTTCTTCAGCACCAGTAGTTGGTGCATAAACTTGGATTACTGTGATGTTAAAAGGTCTGCCTTGGATTCGTATCGAGATCATTCTATCATTTTTGAGATTGCATCCCAGTACAGCTTTTGCCACTCTTTTGTTGACTATGAGGGCCACTCCATTTCTTTTACGGGTTTCTTGCCCACAGTAGTAGATATGATGGTCATCCGAACTGAATTCACCCATTCCCGTCCATTTTAGTTCACTGATGCCCAGGATGTCAATATTTATTCTTGCCATCTCATTTTTGACCACCTCCAACTTACCCATGTTCACGGTTCTTACATTCCAGGTTCCTATGCAATATTTTTCTTTACAGCATTGGACTTTCCTTTCGCTTCCAGGCATATCTGCAACTGAGCGTCCTTTCGGCTTTGGCCCAGCCGCTTCATCAGCTCTGGATCTACTTGTACTTGCCCTCCGCTCTTCCCCAGTAGCATGTTGGACGCCTTCCGACCTGAGGGGCTCATCTTCCAGCGTCATAACTTTTATATGCCTGTTGTCTTTGTCCATGGAGTTTTCTTGGCAGGGATACTGGAGTGGCTTGCCGGTTCCTCCTCCAGGTGGATCACGTTTGGTCAAAACTCTCCACTATGACCTGTTCATTTTGGGTGCCCTGCTCGGCATAGTTCATAGCTTCTCTGAGTTCTTCAAGCCCCTTCGCCACGGCAAGGCAGTGATCCATGAAGGGGGCTTTAAGATATACTATCAATCAAGTGCTGGGTTGGGGCACCTGTGACCCTCCCAGGTCTCTTTGGATTACAGTTCCCATCATCCCCATGCATTGGCCATGCTGGCTGGGGCTGGCAGGGACAACCAGAGGTCTGCCACGGCTGATCTAATGCAAAAAATGCTACGAGTCTTGAACGAGGGAGCTTGATGACCATTTTCAGACCGCTAATACCGTGGGGTGCCAAACTGGTCCATAGCCATCTGAGCTTCATTCAGCTGGTCCATGACATGCCCATATTAAATATGCATAATTAAAAAAAAATTGTACAGAATGATAAGAGTTGTAGAGTTGGAAGGGACCTTGAGGATTATCTAGTCCAAACCCCTGCAATGCAGGAATATGCATCTGTCTCATACGCGAAGTGAACCTGCAACCTTGGCATTGAAGTGAAAATTGTAATGCATCAAAATACAAAACAAAATTTAAAAACAGGACTAAAAATACAATTAGACATCGTGCAGCATTTAGCAAAGCGCATGAGCCACAGCAGGTAGAAAAATCATGGAAGCGATCTGCCAAGACCGTCATCGGGTCCCTGGGGAAGAGGGTTTGGGAAGCCCCCCAGAAGAGGGAGCTGTTGCCTGCTGCACTTGGGCGCCACCACTATGGATGGCCAGACAGTGGTACTGCAGCTGACTCGGCAGCTGTCGGTTTACCTAAAGGGCCAATGAGCTGCCTGACTTCTCACTGCCTGCTTTTGCTTCACCTCTCCAGTCCAACAAGCCAGTCCTGTCAGACTGCAGGAGAAGGGCCTGTACAATTTAATACTTCTCTATACCGGCGCTGTGGATTAAACCACAGAGCCCAGGACTTGCCGATCAGAAGGTCGGTGGTTTGAATCCCCGCAACGGGGTGATCTCCCATTGCTCGTTCCCTGCTCCTGCCAACCTAGCAGTTTGAAAGCACATCAAAGTGCAAGTATATAAATAGGTACCGCTCCGGTGGGAAGGTAAACAGTGTTTCCGTGCACTGCTCTGGTTCGCCAGAAGCGGTTTAGTCCTGCTGGCCACATGACCTGGAAGCTGTACGCTGGCTTCCTCGGCCAATAAAGCGAGATGAGCACCGCAACCCCAGAGTCGGACACGACTGGACCTAATGGTCAGGGGTCCCTTTACCCTTTACTTTATACCAAAATAAATAAATCCTTGAACAAAGAAATTCACATTCCCTTAAAATCCTTTCCCCCTGACATCTGGGTTTATTCTCCACATGGCAGCCCTTTTTAAAATAAAAAAATAAAATGGAAGATTTAATCATATAAGCCACAGTTCTGTGGTAGAGCATCTGTTTTGCATGCAGAAGGACACATGTTCAATCTCCAGCATCTCCAAGTAGGGCTGGGGAAGAATCCTTGCCTGAAATCATGGACAGTAGCTGCCAGTCACTGCAGACAATACTGAACTAAATGGACTTAAAGGTCTGATTTGGTGTAAGGTCAAGCTTCATATGTTGCTATGAGCCCACCTGCAGTTTTGAAGTGGGACAATCCAGGCACAGGTTTCTCTCCCCAAAGGGCAGACCAAAATTATATGTTATATGGGAGATCCAAACGTTTTATTTCAAGGAAGTGCTGCCTTCATGGCTCCCATTCAGAGAAGTGCGACCCGGGAAGGGTTGTATTAGCCCATTTCCCTTGTGGTATTGAAATTTATTACATTTGTTCGGTGCTTTATACAGAAAACTTCTCCAAGCAACTTAAGTTAAATGCAGATAACCATTGAAAAAAAATAATAATAATAATTTAAAAATGTACAATACAGTGGTACCTTGGTTCTCAAACACCTTGGTACTCAAACAACCTGGAACCCAAACACCTCAAACCCGGAAGTAAGTGTTCCGGTTAGTGAACTTTTTTCGGAAGCCGAACAGTGCCACACTTTTGTTCTGAGTGTTACGCTGAGGTCTGTCTGTTTTTGCTATTTATTTTGCGTTTTTGTTTTTGTGGCTCTTTTTTTTGTTTTTGTGACTGTGTGGAACCCAGTTCAGCTATTGATGGATGGATTGTGTGACGGCAGTACATTGCTTATTGCTTTCATTTTATGGATCAGTGGTCTCGTTAGATAGTAAAATTCATGTTAAGTTGCTGTTTTAGGGATTGTTTTTTAAAGCCTGGAACGGATTAATCCATTTTGCATTACTTTCAATGGGAACACACGCCTTGGTTTTGGAACGGACTTCCGGAACGGATTAAGTTTGAGAACCAAGGGACCACTCTACCTAAAATGCTGATACTATAACACGATGAGAAGGACAAGCCCTTCCTTACTCCACTAAAAGATCACCGTAGAGGCCTGATAATGATTGCTCCATGAGCATCTCCCAGGGAGAGTACTGCACAGAAAGGAAAGGGGACTATCACTGCCTGGTATGCCCTGCGGAGAACCTTAAGGTCCACAAATGACAACATTTTGGAGGTCCCAAGTCGCAAGGTGGTTAGATTGGTCTCAACTAGGGTCAGGGCCTTTTCCGTGCTGGCCCAGACTTGGTGGAACGCTCTGTCACAAGAGTCTAGGGTCCTGCGGGACTTGACATCTTTCCGCAGGGCCTGTAAGACAGAGCTGTTCCGCCTGGCCTTTGGTTTGGACTCAATCTGACCCTTATATCCACCCCCCCCCCTTTATGGTTTTGGTCTATGGGCTACTTTTAAAATGAGGCTGCATTTTAAATGGCATTTTTACCTGTATTTTGAATTGGTTTTTCCCCCTATTATGTTTTTACTGTAAGTTTTATTGGTGTTAGCCGCCCTGAGCATGGCTCTGGCCGGGGAAGGCAGAGTATAAATAAATAAATATTATTATTATTATTATTATTAGCCTATGGTCTTTTGGCCACCCTCCTGTGGGTGAGGCACAAAGGGATTTCTCAGCCAAGGTGCTTTCCCGATCAAAGCTGCTTCTCCCCCCCACCCCAGCTGTGTGCTCCAAAAGGGGGAAAATAACGGGATTATTTTTAGTCTGGAAAACAGCACCAGAGCAAAAGGGTTAAAAGCCTCCTTTCCCACTGTTGCTGTGCCCCAGTCAAATTAACTGCCCTCTGCAGCAGCATTATTCAATTCCCCCATTCCATCCATCCTTAGTCAACATCTCCCCTAGATTTTGGAATTAACACCAGACAGTGAATATACACTTTAAAAATATTTTGGCAGCCCAGTTTTATAATGCTATTTTATTGCTTCTGTGCATTAGCTGCCTTGACATTATTATTTCTTTAAAAAACAACAACAGGCTTTAAATAAATAACAACGAGAACTAGAAACTTGCTTTTAAGAAGGTTTGATGGTGCTTAGGACATTGAAATCTCCAGCCCGTGTTACATCCAGTGACTTTTCTGCAGCTCCATGGGAATCGTGGCACAAACTCAGTGCTTGCTTATAAATATAGTGTGTGTTTCCTGGACTCAGTGGTGGAGTACCGTTCTGAAATATGACTGTTACACCCTCCAGTGGGAGGTTCTGCTTAGTGGATGTATTGAATCATTTTAATCTCTCACAAAACTAGCCAGCTCCTCGCCCACTTTTATAAAAGCTGGCTTGTGCCAAATGGCTTCTCCACCAAGACAGCGCACAAGTCTTGTAAAAAAAGGCGTTGAGTTGCTACGGTCTCCCCTCCTCCTTTTTCCTTGGATGGGTTTTGGAAGGCTTGAGCCACATAATGGAGCAAACTGCTGGCATCTACCAGTGGAACAAACACTTGGGTGAGTCAAGTCCGGTAGATGAAAAAAAACTCCGATAGCGGATACAATTCCTAATTGCTCCCTCTTTTTGCAAATAAGACCCACCTGTCTTGTTCCATTTCGCCCTGCTTTGCCATCTGTGCATTACATTTAATTCTGAGTTGTCTGATACACTCTCAGGCCAAGATCATGGGCAATACACAAAATTCACATATGTTCGGAATATGAATATAGATATATATATATATGGAATTCTTTCATGACAATGGAACTATGCCATGCCCCAAGGAACCCATATTTCTTACAAGACAGGGTGTATTTGCAGTTTGCTCCAGCCAATAATAATAATAATAATAATAATAATAATAATAATAATTTATTTATACTCCGCCCTCCCCGGCCAAGACTGGGCTCAGGGCAGCTAACACTAAATATAAATACAGTAGCAACATTACAAAAACAAAAACAAAAACAAACCAAACAACAACAACAACAACAACAACAGTTGATTAAATTATAAGTTAGAATACAGTTTAAAATGCAGCTTAAAATGCAGCCTTGCTTTAGTGGTAGCCTATAGATCAATGCCACAAGGGGAGAAAAACGTCAGATATTCACCGGGGCCAACTATCCATGCTGGTCCTACATGGGCCAGGAAAAAGAGCCAAGGGAAAATTTATATACAAATCCCATATAAGGGATTTATAATAAATAAATGGGGAGGGGGGATTAGACTGAGTCCAGCCCAAAGGCCAGGCGGAACATCTCCATTTTGCAGGCCCTGCGGAAAGATGCCAAACCCCGCAGGGCCCTGATCTCCTGTGATAGGGCGTTCCACTAGGCCGGGGCCAGAGCTGAAAAGGCCGTGGCCCTGGTTGAGGCCAGTCTAACCTCCTTGGGGCTCAGGACTTCCAAAGTGTTGTTACTTAAAACCAGTATTACCAGGTTCTGGGGAACTGCTGGGGAAGGACCTGAGTGGAGGCCATTAGACACTGACCTCAGCAATAAGGACCAGCTCATCACATGAACACACACACACACACACACACACACACACACACGGGGGGGGGGAGGGAGACTTTTTTTCTGAATCATGCCATTGGTCCATCTAACTCAGTATTGTCTAAATTAACTGGCATCTCTTCAGGGTTTCAGACAGGACTTCCTCACTCCTACCTGGAGATGTCGGATATTGAATCCAGAACCTTCTGCATGAAAAGCAGGTGCTACACTCCCTCTCCAGCAGCCAGCAAAGGGTGCACCAGGGATAACACTGCGAGTGGCCAGCCCAGTGGGTGTCCACTTGGTTTCCACCCCAGGCCCAGGGAGGGGTTCCAAAATTTTAAAAAGCATTTTTGCAGGGGAAAACCAAGTGCGCTTGGTATTGCATCTACAAAATCTGGCATGCTCCTTTTTCAAAAGCAGGAGAGCAGACCCCACCTCCAATAGTGGAGTATAGAAAAAACCCAGAATAAATTAATGAGACTGTTCTGCATACATATTTTTGTAAGAAACCAGACTACAGACTTAAGGCCTTAAATATTCAAGGACTAATTTGTTATTTGCAATGCACACCTACCCCCACCCCTGCCCAGAAATGTATTATCTTCTTTGCAGTGGGTCAGGTTCTGATTTCTAGATTAGGGCCTAGTGGGGTAGGGGGGTTATATGTTTTGTTCTTTATTTGGAATACAGCACACTGTTCACATCATGTGGCTGTTCTGTACACCTTTTGCTATACTAAAGCAGGGATGACGTTAAAAACTGGAGTATTTCTGGTTGGTGCCACTTTTGCATGCATTCGCGCGCAAGTCCGGACCATCTATTTTCCACATTAAACCGTGATTATTTGACACTGTCACACTTTATTTTTTTAAGTGTATACTTTTTTAAATATACTTTGTGTGTGTGTGTTTATAGTATATGAAGTGCATACTGTTAAGTTGTGGGTGAACATATCAGACGACACAGCGATTCTTCAAACAGCTCTTGTTTATTCACAGGCCAGAACTGAATTGAACTGAAGGGTTCAGCCAGCCTGCTTATATAGAGCTCCACTAGAACGCAACAGTAACCATTTTCTGTAAATATTCAATCACTGAACGTCACTTTCAATCCCTTATTTGCATATGTGGACCTGAGTGAAAACTATCTACAGTATCCCCCTGCTGGCCCAGGGTGAGAACTTCAGTACATATAACACACACACATATATATATATAGAGAGAGAGAGAGAATATGAAGAGCTCCCTAGACTTCATCAATGTTGGTGAAACTGGGAAGCTATTTCTCAAAGCCTGCCCTGCATTTTTTGTAGCCCCTGATGCCTCCTGAACCAGCCTCATTCTTCCTTCCTAAGAGAGAGTTGTAAACTGCTACATTCGACTTAGAGAACAGCCCATTCATTTTAGCTGGCCTACCCATGGGTGGAATTAACAGTGGACACAACTCAGAATTCCTTCTGTCCTGTTTTCTTCATATTTTTTCCTTGCTTTTTAAATTGTTTCCCCATCTTCTTTTTAGGTATAACAATTCAAAGTGGCAGTATGTTACCGCCTCTTCCCAGTCTTCTCCCTCTGACCACTTTTCCTTGTCCCACCACCAATTCCCAGGCTCTGAACTTTCTTGCCTTTGTAGTCCCCCATCTGGTTCCTCGCACCATTCCCCTGTGTCCAAACCGTCCATGACAACGCATTAGTAATTTGCCCCTTAGGAATCAGTGGAAATTGCCAACTCGTCAAGCAATCCCTGCTGGGGGGTTGTGGTCCCTTGGCAAAAAAAATGTTTGCCCACCCCCACTGCCAACTATCCCTACTAACATTTTGCAAATAAGGAATTTGGTATCAGCTTTGATCGGAATTTGCCGAAATTACAGACTTGTGTGAGAAATGCGGTAGTATATAACATTGCAGAATTGATTTGTCTGCAAAGACTGCTTCACTCCTTGATCCATTACACCCCTAAAATCCACCAAGAGAATACAAACGTCGTTTTTATTAAAACAACAAGAATCATTTTACCATGCAATTGATTTCATCTGGATTTGTAAGTGTATAAATAGTAAAGATCAGAAGAGGCAAGTGGAATAAGTAGGTCTCAGAATAATATTAATGATATTTCAATCATAAAATGGATTTGCGGTTACCAATGAAGGCGTTTTCTGGGATTATTAACCACTGCTGTTCACCTGCTTGCTTTTAAAACAAAAATATATGTGTGCCTTAAGATGTTTTTATGGGTATCTCAGCAAAATGAACTACATAAGCTATTCTTTTATATAGTGCCCAATGAGATTTTTTCAATCTTTCTTAAGCCCTGTGTTTTATATTTCCATTTCTATATATACAGCTACATTTTAATGCTATGATGTGCAGAATATGGAACTGTTTAAGATAATCCTTATGGGTCCTATTCATAGGGAAAAACACACACTTATTTAGGCCATTTCCGCATAAATCTTACGTCCTTCTATGCCAAGAAGCCGGCTGTGCATTTGCCAACATGACTTGGCCATCATTTAGCAAAAATAATAATAAATACTTTAAAACAAAACAAAACATTGTATTAATCCATATTTTCTGCATAAACTCATACCTTGCCCTTGTGTCTTTTCAATCCCAAGCACTCATTGCATTAATTGAATACTAATAGTTGAATAAATCCTAGTTTTGCTATATGGTAATGCAGGGGCCTTTAAGTTTTTTCAGGGATGCGGGTGGCGCTGTGGGTAAAACCTCAGTGCCTAGGACTTGCCGATCGCATGGTCGGCCGTTCGAATCCCCGCGGTGGGGTGCGCTCCCGTCGTTTGGTCCCAGCGCCTGCCAACCTAGCAGTTCAAAAGCACCCCCGGGTGCAAGTAGATAAATAGGGACCGCTTACCAGCGGGAAGGTAAACGGCGTACCGTGTGCTGTGCTGGCTCGCCAGATGCAGCTTTGTCACGCTAGCCACGTGACCCGGAAGTGTCTGCAGACAGTGCTGGCTCCCGGACTATAGAGTGAGATGAGCGCACAACCCTAGAGTCTGGCAAGACTGGCCCGTACGGGCAGGGGTACCTTTACCTTTACCTTTACCTTTAAGTTTTTCAGGTGCTGGACCTGCCTTTATGCCTCTGAATACCAATTGATGGGAATTGCAGCTGGCCAGAGTGCTGTTGTGCTCATGTCCAGCTTGTAGGCATCTGGTCAGCCAATGGGAGAACAGGATGCTGCACTAGGTGGACCCTTGGCGGTTCAAATCCCCACGACGGAGTGAGCTCCTGTTGCTCAGTCCCTGCTCCTGCCAACCTAGCAGTTCAAAAGCACGTCAAAGTGCAAGTAGATAAATAGGTACCACTCCGGCGGGAAGGTAAACGGCATTTCCGTGTGCTCCTCTGGTTCGCCAGAAGCAGCTTAGTCATGTTGGCCACATGACCCGGAAGCTGTACGCCGGCTCCCTCGGCCAATAAAGCGAGATGAATGCCGCAACCCCAGAGTTGGCCACGACTGGACCTAATGGTCAGGGGTCCCTTTACCTTTACCATGTGCATTTTAGTCAATCCTATCGATTTGGTTTGCAGAAAGTTTCAGCTGGGTAAACTGAGTATCTCAAGAACTGCATTGTCTTTACATGATGCCAAACGTATAGCAGAAACAGATATAAGAAGACAGCGATTTCTGTTCTGACGTGTACTTGTCACAATCTGGTCTGCTTAAATTCTGCTGCAGTTCAGTTTCTACGGAATGCTATGTTGCTCATTTAATGCTATTTAAATTACATAAGTTACATAATGTATGCAACTATTTATGTAACCTACACAACTTACATTCATTTCAATTTAAAGGAAATGTCAAAACAATGTAAAAACAATTATTTGTGCATCGTTTGCAGACTTAAAAGCATAAACAATGCAGGGGTGGAGCCTTTCTCTGACAACCCACTTGTACTTCCCCCAGGATCCATATCCTGACCTTATTGTTCATTGCTCTGCACTCGCTGGTTCTGACATCTCTTGAGGCACATGGGCCACCTCCCCTCACCCAGCTTGGGCCCTAACCTGGGTCATCTAGCTTCTACTCCCTGATCTCTGTGCCTCTCCCCACCTCAATCTACTCATAGTGCCATGCTAGACCTGACATAAACAAAGACACATTTTTTAACGTCAAGGGAAATAATGGGATTTTGCTTACTTGGTCAAGCTCGCAAGCTTTATAAATATAAAAGAAAGAAGGCATCAATGTGAATTATTTATACAGAAGTGGAGTTTATTTGTTCACTATTGTAATGACCAAGTAGAAGATGCAGCATGCAGTGTTAGGAGTAATTTGAGTAAAATAAGTATTAGCATGTCCCTCCCCCCCCTCCTTGTCTTATTTCTCATGTTACTCCCTCTTGATTTATGGAGAATCTGAAAAGGCTAATTAAATGACTAAAATCCCACAATATTATCTTGTTACAGATTATGCTTGGATAAACTATATATATTTATGTTAATTGCTTTATTGCATGCAACTGGTATAAAATACCAGATATGAGAATTATGGTATATTGTTAGCTAACCTGAGTGACAAGCAAATAAATAATGTCAAAAAAAGTTGAAGGGGTTGTTCATAAGCAATACATGATGGTGGTGTTTGAAGTCGTTTCTATCCTTCCCTTGCTTTATGTCAGGCACCGCAAACTCAGCCCTCCAGATATTTTGGGACTACAACTCTCATAATCCCTAGCTAACAGGACCAGTGGTCAGGGATGATGGGAGTTGTAGTCCCAAAACATCTGGAGGGCCGGAGTTTGCCTATGCCTGGGCTAAAGTCTTATATACATTTTCCTGAAAAGTCTCACTGAGCTCAGTAAAAGTTGCTTCTGAGTAGACCTGCCTGGGAGTGCTCTGTCAGTCAGGGAAGGAATAATATACACTCCAACCTTATAGATGCTTGATCAACTGTAAGTCCAGTTTGGTTAAATGAGGCTTACTTGCAGCTAAACAGGAGAGTAAAAATGCAGCTTTTGTTGTGGAATGAGACATTTGATTTGGAGGAAAATGTTGTTCTCCTTTTCTTTCCAGGACTGCCCTTCAGATGCTGGTGATTTTCGAGCTCAGCAGTGTTCAGCCTACAATGACGTCAAGTACCAAGGACAGTTTTATGAATGGATCCCGGTCTATGATGATTCCAGTTCTCCATGTGCCCTCAAGTGCCAAGCTTTGGGGAAACCCTTGGTGGTGGAGCTTGCCCCCAAAGTTCTGGATGGTACTCGTTGCAATGCCAAATCTCTGGATATGTGCATCAGTGGCATATGCCAGGTAGGACAGCATTCACCTACTTGATTACTTGTTTATTTAATACCCTGCAGTACAACACCCATCTTCAGAAGATCCTGCCACAACAGATAATTAGCGGCCCAAGGCCTGCTGTGACAAATCTGTCTGCTGGCAAAAGGAAGGCATTTTAATAGGGTGAATACACAGGTGAACAGGGACGCAGGTGGCACTGTGGGTTAAATCACAGAGCCTAGGGCTTGCCGATCAGAAGGTCGGCGGTTCGAATCCCCGTGACGGGGTGAGCTCCCATTGCTCGGTCCCTGCTCCTGCCAACCTAGCAGTTCGAAAGCACGTCCAAGTGCAAGTAGATAAATAGGTACCGCTCTGGCGGGAAGGTAAACGGCGTTTCCGTGCGCTGCTCTGGTTCGCTAGAAGTGGCTTAGTCATGCTGGCCACATGACCCGGAAGCTGTACGCCGGCTCCCTCGGCCAATAAAGCGAGATGAGTGCTGCAACCCCAGAGTCGGCCACGACTGGCCTAATGGTCAGGGGTTCCTTTACCTTTACACAGGTGAACAGCCCATTGTGGTCAACTTTGGCTAGGGATAGGGGAGAAATTTGATTCAGTTCACAGATAAAGGCCAGATTAATTAACCCGCCCTTTGCGAAACATACAAACCGACACACAGCCATCCTTTAGAATCCGCACTTTTCTGAGTTTTGCAGTACAGTTCCTCCCGCCAAGTAATGTGTACAGAAACACATGTGCTCTTGTAACATGCTTGTGTAAATGCAGGTATTATTGAGAACAGCATACAAAGATACATTAAATTTTTGGGGAAATTGTACATTAGGTGAAATTGCATACACAAATGTGTATATTGTCACTAATATGCTGGTGTACCCAATTGCACTGGTAGAACCCTTGACTGCTGGACCAAACAGTATCTCACTGCATGTTGCTGCAGTCCAGAGGCTTCAGCTATCGGCTGCTGGATCAATCCCCCAACTGCAGGATCAGCAAATGACTGCAGGGAGCTGGATATGGTGACTACCTGCCTCAGGTAGGCTTCAGGTATAGCTGCCTCCTGATGTCACCAGGCCCTTGAGCACTCAAACTGCAGTATTTTGTAGAATGCAGTTCTCTCCTTAAAGCAGGGTGTTTATTTCTGTTCGGATGGCTGTGCAGCTTTCAGTGTGGCCTGTTTGGTTTTTTGTGTGTGACATGTTTTCTCACCATACGTCTGCACTAATTTGTGAACCTTTGGAAGTGTTTGATAGTTTAAAAATGGTTTGTGGTGCTGGATGCTCCAGGGAACACCTCAGACCTGACAGGTAGTAATAGAGCAGTAGCGAATTGGCTGCAAGTATTTCTAAAAGCAGTTGTTGTGATTACCTTATGTTCCTATGGAGTAAGCTTCTTCTCTTGCATGTTAAAATTAGCAGTTCCAGGAAACAGGTGTTTTAAGCATCAAGGGAACGGGATCTAGAGATATTCTGGGATTCTATGAAAGTTTTGTTCTTTGGTGTATAGCGGGGATAAGTCCAGCTCTTCAGGGGGAAAAATGTGGGATTTGTGGTCCAACTCAGTATGGCAATTCTCACATTCTTATGAGGAATCTATTTTTTGACTTGGGGGGCCAGAGTGGCAATTTTAAAGTGAGCAGTCGCCACTCCAATATCTCATCCTGTCTCTTCCCCATGGCCATCCCTTGTCCCACTTACACAGATAGGCTGTTGCTCTTAAACACACATTATTGTTCTCTTGTTTTAATCAACATTTTATTTCTTTCTTCAAAATGCATAAAACTCAAGCTCTTAGGTCAGTAAAGAGGACTCAGCTTTTTATTCCGTGTTTCAAGATTAGGACAGGGAAGAAAAATACTCCACTGGGTTTGATCCAGGGCTAGTCCTACTCAGAGGAGACCCATTGAAGTTGTTGGAAGTGAATAACAGGTTCATTAACTTCTATGGCTCTACTCTGAGAATAACTTAGTTGGATATAATCCATTGAGCTTTTCAGTTTGGTTTAATTGCTTCTTGGGTACCATTTGCCTCCTTTGTCCTCACCATTCTTGTGCAATGCTCTCTCCAGGGAAGCTTGCCTGGTGCCTTCATTACACATCTTTAGGTGTGGGGCAAAAGCATTCCTCTTCTCTTAGGCTTTTCACCAGTTAGACAATCTGCGGCCTTCTAAACTGTGGGGGAGGGGGTATTATTTTTATTAGTTATTATTTTTTGCATGCATGTATGTTGTAAACTAGTGGGACGCAGGTGGCGCTGTGGGTTAAAGCCTCAGCGCCTAGGACTTGCCGATCGAAAGGTCGGCGGTTCGAATCCCTGCGGCGGGGTGCGCTCCCGCTGCTCGGTCCCAGCGCCTGCCAACCTAGCAGTTCGAAAGCACCTCCGGGTGCAAGTAGATAAATAGGGACCGCTTACCAGCGGGAAGGTAAACGGCGTTTCCGTGTGCGGCTCTGGCTCGCCAGAGCAGCGATGTCACGCTGGCCACGTGACCCGGAAGTGTCTCCGGACAGCACTGGCCCCTGGCCTCTTAAGTGAGATGGGCGCACAACCCCAGAGTCTGTCAAGACTGGCCCGTACGGGCAGGGGGTACCTTTACCTTTACCTTTTATGTTGTAAACTGCCCTATGATCCTTGGATGAGAGGTGGTATAGAAAATAAATAGCTAGAAATCCTGGAAGAAAAGAAATTGCTTAAGAACACAAGAAGAGCCCTGCTGGATGATGCCAATGGCCAATCTAGACCAACATCTTGTTCTTGCAATGGCCAACCAGATGCTTATGAGTCGCTTGTAAACAGGACCCAAGTACATGAGCACCCTCCTCTCCTGTGGTTTACAGCAACTGGAGTTCGGAAAAATACTGTCCTCCATGTTGTCCTCCATGGATCATGTCTTTCTACTACATCATTCCATTTATCCATCCAGTCCAGCACTGGCTGCTGACAATTCCAAGGGGCTCAAGCACAGGCCTTTCTTACTACCTTCTTCCGCTATATGTTCCTTTCAATGGGATATTCTAGAGACTGAACCTGGAACCTTCTGTTTCCAATGCATATTGTCACTCTGAACAGCAGCTTGGACAAGGAGGGGCTGACCAGTTCTGTCAGACAAAGCAGCACTGGAGACACAGGAGACTGAGATCAATTCAGGACACAGCATCATGCCCAGTCCTGAGTAGAAGACCATCAGATTGAGGGCGTTGAGCCAGAAACCCCTGAATCAGGACAACTGTGCCCTTGGAGTCTGCATGCCCTGAGGAACTAGCACCCTCCACAACACTGACTCCCATCCTAATGTCAGGCCATCAGTGTAGGCCATGGGCCTAGAGCAGGCACCCCCAACCTTCGGCCCTCCAGATGTTTTGGACTACAATTCCCATCATCCCTGACCACTGGTCCTGTTAGCTAGGGATCATGGGAGTTGTAGGCCAAAACATCTGGAGGGCCGCAGGTTGGGGATGCCTGGCCTAAAGGGAATTGTCCGAAAGGAGTAGGAGTACTAGCTTCCAAGCCAAAACCCTGCCTCTTTAAGGCTATCCACTTTTCAAAGAAAGGGCAGGGCTTGGAAGGGGTGATCTGGCCAGGAAGTATCAAAGGCTTCAGTCCAGCCTTACACTTCACTGGAGTAAGTTGCTCACTAGGAGCTTTCCATGGTGCTGAAATAATAGGCTTGCCTTGTTGATGCATGCCCTGTGGGCTTTTGTCAAGGTCAGTACAGGACACACAGGGTTGAAGCCAGCTAAATCCTACCCACAGTAGACCCATTTAAATTAACGATCCCAAATTAGTCATGTCCATTAATTTCAGTGAGTCTACTCTTGAGTAGGACTAGCATTGGCCATAACCCACGTGCTGTACCATTGAACCACAGTCTGAACCTTGTTTCCCCACACTGATTCTTAATTCAATCAGCAATTACAATCCATGTGATTTTATTTATGGGATCTGCATACGATTACCATGTAAAATTGTGACACCACCCAAAAACTCACCGCTAATGGTGGTAGGATAAAGAGCTTCACGATAGGTAGGGAATTATTATCACCAGAGCAAACCAGCAAAACTGTGAAAGATGTGAGTATGTTGGTTAAATAGGAAACACTATTTTATTCAGGTTTAGATACATGAAGAAAAGCAATAAATCCAGCTAAACAAGATCCGTGGGTTACTGGATATGCAGATTTGGCTATGTGGTGCCAGCAACGAATCAATCTTGAAATACAAAATGTTTTATTATCCATGCATATAGATGCAGAATTTGAGGTGTGAGGGAAGAAAGCCACATTCCAAGTCTGCCAACCTTGATGGTGCCCCATTAGCCAAAGGGACTTTCTCTCCCTCTTGGTTTTTATATGGGAATGAATTTACGTAGGATGTGTATGGTTTTGCAATTAGTCTCCTCTCCACAAAGTAGCTACTGCTTTATTAAATGCAGGAACGTGCACAACTCAAAAAACACTTGACATGCTTGATGTGTAGAGTAGGTGTGCACTCAGGGAAAAAGTGAGACATTTGGCAAAAGCCTAGCGTTGGGATTACGACAACCTTACTATGTATTGCACAGGGTTTTATGTGATTTTAATGTGTTCTTCACTCATACCTACCAATCATTCTGGCACGCAGTAGTTCAGCCACTTCTCTTAAAAGCCAGCATGTCACACCTAAGGAGAAAGCACCCTCCCTTCTTGCCATTTCCCCTTCTGTCATTTTTAGAATAGGAAAAACAATGTCTCTACTGGCATTTGGCAAACGCAGATTCCTTTATGTTTGCTTCTATATTTATAGCATCTTTCCTAAGTGTAGGAGGGCGCAGCATTCTGTGTTGTGCGGAGAAGCACTTACATTTAGTCTCTACTATTTTGACTTTAGAGTGGCAGCCAGCTGGGCAAAGGACATGCGGCAAACGGCAGAACAGAGTGTGCTGGGCACTGTCTCTGGAATTCTTAGAGAGCTCCATTACACCTTCAGTGACTAGTAGGAGGTTTCCCTCCTAAGGAGCCAAGAGTTCTGTTTACTGAAAAGAATTTACTTGACCTGTTCATTAGTTTGGGGAATATTTGCTAGAAGTTGGGGAAGCATTCAAGACAGAGAACACATCCCATTTACACATGTTAAACACATCTCAAAAGCCTTACTGAAATCAAGATACAGTTGTACCTTGAAAGTCGAATGGAATCTGTTCCGGAAGTCCGTTTGACTTCCAAAATGTTTGGAAACCAAGGCGTGGCTTCCGATTGGCTGCAAGAAGCTCCTGCAGCCAATCAGAAGTTGCAGAAGCCCCATCAGACGTTCGGCTTCTATAGAACGTCAGCAAACCGGAACACTCACTTCTGGGTTAACAGTGTTCGGGAGTCAAAACGTTCAAGTCGCAAGGCGTTCATCAACCAAGGTACGACTACATCCACAGCATTCCCCTGATCCACCAAGTTTGTAACTCTATCAAAAACAGGAATGAGATTTGTCTGTCATGAGGTTTTTTGTTTTTGTTTTACAGAAACCCATGCTGGGTCTTAGTAATCACAAGTATCCTTTTCTAAGAGTTTGCACTTGATTGCCTGTTCTAGAAGCTTTCCTGGTATCGATGTCAAGCTCATTGGTCAGTTTTCTTTTTGAAGATGGGGACAAAAATTGCCTGCCTCCAGTCTGTAGTGACCTCACCTGTTCTCCAAGAATTCTCACATATGATAGACAGAGGTTCTGAGATTACATAGGCAAGCTTCTTTAGTACCCTTGGGTCCAGCTCATCAGTCCCTAGTTTGAATCCATTTAAAAGTAGCTAGGTGTTTCCTTACCACCTCTCTTTTCCTGTCTTGGGCTGCAGTTTCCCTTCTTGCATCATTTATTCTGTTATGCTGATTCTGCTGCAGCAAGACTGGATCTTCTATAAGTTGTTGTTGTTTAGTCGTTTAGTCGTGTCCGACTCTTCATGACCCCATGGACCAGAGCACGCCAGGCCCTCCTGTCTTCCACTGCCTCTCGCAGTTTGGTCAAACTCATGCTGGTAGCTTCGAGAACACTGTCCAACCATCTCGTCCTCTGTCGTCCCCTTCTCCTTGTGCCCTCCATCTTTCCCAACATCAGGGTCTTTTCTAGGGAGTCTTCTCTTCTCAGGAGGTGGCCAATGTATTGGAGCCTCAGCTTCACGATCTGTCCTTCCAGTGAGCACTCAGGGCTGATTTCCTTCAGAATGGATAGGTTTGATCTTCTTGCAGTCCATGGGACTCTCAAGAGTCTCCTCCAGCACCATACTTCAAAAGCATCAATTCTTCGGCGATCAGCCTTCTTTATGGTCCAGCTCTCACTTCCATACATCACTACTGGGAAAACCATAGCTTTAACTATACGGACCTTTGTTGGCAAGGTGATGTCTCTGCTTTTCCCAGGACATACATTAAGCTAACTCTCCTGTTATTTCCAGGATCCCTCCTGGATCCCTTTTTAGGTTACTGAGACAGGACCTACCCTACAGAAGCCATGCTGCTTCTGTTGTATGACTGCCATAAGATACCACTTCCGGGTGCTATTCAGTGGCTCAGCACTGTCACGGGAATGTACGGCATGATCTGCCTATCTCTCACAGTTCCCTGCTGCATAGGGACTGGACTATATGTAGAGCATTCCTTGTGGCACCTATGAACTGAGGCCACAACAAAGCATCTTTCGTGATTTTATGGGACCTAGCTAATGATTTTATTTTTTAAAAAAATATCCTTTGGGGATGGCAGCCCTCCTTCCAATAATAGTTAAAAGGTGCCACTTGGATGTTTTCCTAGAATCTGGCGTGTTTACCTTTCCTAGTTTAGAAAGAGGCATTCAACCATCAATATTATCGTCTTTCCTGTAAAAATAATTTTAAAATGTGGCGGCCAGCAGCCGTCATAGAGTGCAAGTCAAGCAAAAATAGAGTGCCGTCAGAAACAAGGCTTGCAAGCTCCATTCTGTTGAGCCCTGACAGGCACTTGGCACTGGCTGCTGAGAGCTTGGCGAAGATTTTTTTTATAAAAGAAGTTAACTCGTCTATATAAACATGTTGCCTTGCCTATGCACATATAGTTGCCTTTGTACCTGGGAGCAACAAAATATTTGCTAAAGAGGAAATAGGACTTCTACCCCTCTTTCCCAATGGCTGCTGCTTTCGCTCATTTCTTGTCTCCAAATCTTTGGCAAGTCACACAGCGACCTATCAAGCCTTTTAACACAAGCATGATTTCACTTCCATCTGTTTTCATAACATCGAAGGGTCTTCGGTAGGCTTGCTACGCATCACTACTTCTCCCTCCCACTCTCCATTCTGGTTCTAATAGAATGTCTTTTTTGGGGGCATCGTGCGTAATTTTTTGGCACTCATCCCCATAACTCTTCTCTCTCCCCCCCCCCCCGGGTCATTTGCATTCCACTTCACACATGGATTCAAAGCAAACAAGGTCCTTATCAGAGGAAATGAAGACCATGGATGCAAACTCTCCGAGGGGCTGAGTTTTTGCTACTGAGGGAGTAAAAGTCTGAAAGGGGTTACAGAGGAGGGGAAAGTTTCTGGGAAAGTTATTTTGGTGTCCCCTTGAGAGTGCGAGGCTCAGATCAGCCAGACCACTCAATCATGACTTTGTCTGCCATTGCCTGACTCTTGTTACCAAATAAAATATTTAGGAGTTCCTATGTTAAAATGGGTCAGAGTTTTGGGAAACCTCTCTCATCAGAAAGATAGCTAAAATGTCCTTGCTACAAAAGAGCAGATTGATGCAGGTCTGAATAAGCTGGAGGGAAGGTACAAAATGTAAAAAAAAGCGAATAGAGGGGCTTGTATATAGTCAGCATTTACCACTGGTGGAAACTGCATCTCAGCAACTTCTTCAGCATGCCTCAAATTTCTCTATTTTTGCATCTCTTTTATCTCTTGAGATGTTGAATTGATTGCCTGCTTGTTTACTTATTTGGGCCTATTTTTCTTAGCTCCTTGCTTGGAACCCCCCCCCCCAAACACTCCATTTTGCTTTTGCTTGGTATGCATGCATAAATAAAAACATATGTTTAAATAAATTAACAGGAAAGGGGCCATAGCTCAGTGGTAAAACATGTGCTTTACATGCAAAAGATCGCAGGTTCAATCCCCAGTATCCCCAGGTAGGGCTGAGAATGTCCCCAGTTAGAAACCCTGGACAGCTGCTACAAATCAGCCAAAACGATACTGGAACTGCCCTCTTACAGCGCTAAAACGTGTGGACACCCAGTGATGCTAAATGTTGGAAGATTCAGGAAAGGGAAAAAGGGAGGATTCCTCCATACAGCACATAAAGTAGGGAATTCATTCCCAGCAGAAGCAGTGATGGCCATAAACTTGAAAAGAGGATTAGATCAATTCATAGAGGAAGGCTGCTAATAATCCTGAAGCTGAGGCTCCAATACTTTGGCCACCTCATGAGAAGAGAAGACTCCCTGGAAAAGACCCTGATGTTGGGAAAGATGGAGGGCACAAGGAGAAGGGGACAACAGAGGACGAAATGGTTGGGCAGTGTTCTCGAAGCTACCAACATGAGTTTGGCCAAACTGCGGGAGGCAGTGGAAGACAGGAGTGCCTGGCGTGCTCTGGTCCATGGGGTCAAGAAGAGTCGGACACGATTAAACGACTAAAGAACAAAATCTCCACTGAATACCAGGTTCTGGAAACTGCAGGAGTGGAAATCGCTGTTATGCTCAGGTCCTGCCTACAGGCTTCCCACAGACATTTGGCTGGTGTGGCGTTTGCCCTCCTAGGTGTGTGACATCATACTGGGTTCATAAAGAAAGGGTTAACTAATTGTAAAATGACTAACCAATTGGAGCCCAAGGGGAGGAGTTAGAGTTAAGGTGGTTGAGAAGTGTCTGGAGTTAGAGAAGAGAGAGGGAGGATAAGTCTGTGGGTTGGGCTAGTCTGATGTGAGAGAATCTGTTAAGAGGAGTCAGTCAAACAGTTGATATAATCAGTCAGAAGGTATTAGGGAGGTACAGGCTGGTAAAGAAACTAAAGTTAAACTGACAGGAATATTATCTGAGAAACCATAAACTTGTTAATGCTTATAAAATAAACTTGTTTATTTGGTTCAATTTTAACAACCGTCTGGACTCAGTGTTTTACCTGAGAGTAACAGGTTGGTGGCAGCAGGGAAGCAAGCACAGTGGTGGCACAGGGATCAATAGACTATTAAATGTCTGGGGACCCTGTGTGATCGCCACAGTATGCTGGTCCTGGGGGGTTACCGTGTGGCATGGTCAGAGTCCAGTCCGAGGTCAAGGGTGTGGTATGGAGGCTGTCCGTCAAGGCTGAAGCGGGGTCCAAGGCAAGGAGTCGGGAGAGGTCAGGAACTCTGGCAGAAGAGCAGGACAGGGTGCTGGCAGGAACAGGTTACCAACAATATTGCTCCCGCAACCTGGGACTGAGCTGGCTGGCTTTTATCTGCCCCAAGGCATAGGGCGGCCCCAGTCCACAGGTGACTCACCTCTCCTGGCCCGGAGGCGAGCACTCCTCCTGTGAGAACTTACCGTATTTTTTGCACCATAACACTCAATTTTTTCCTCCTAGAAAGTAAGGGGAAATGTCTGTGCGTGTTATGGAGCAAATGCCTATTGGTGGCGGGGGGGGGGATCTGCTGCAGTCGTGAGCAGAGGATCCATGGTTCCCCTTCCTTCCCTCCTCCGTGGCTCACTTTGAAACAGCAAAGCGGGAGAAGAGCTGCTGAGTGGGGAGGAGAGAGGGACAGAGAGCCTGCTTCTTTAAAGGAGCAAAGCGGGAGAGGAGAGGAGTCTTCTCCCCTTATACCCCTCTTCTTCATTATTAGCAGCATCCTTCTCCACACACCCCACGCGTGCTCCTTGTCCCTTGAGTGCTTTTCCTTCCCTCCCCACTTAAAACGTGGTTACAAAGCACGGATCCACATGGATCCTCAGGATTTTTGCACTGGGTCACCCCAAATTCACCCTCAGATCACATAGCATGTCCATGGCTACATCTTGAACCAAAAAAATCACGCACCCACTGTTGCCTCGGGACACAGTGGTGCAAAAACGTGGTTACAAAGCATGGATCCACATGGATCCTCAGGATTTTTGCACTGGGCTAATCCAGACTCACTGTCAGATCACATGTCTGTGGCCACAGCATGAACCACAAAAATCATACATCCACTATTTTGTTTAGAATATTTTTTTCTTGTTTTCCTCCTCTAAAAACTATGTGCATGTTATGGTCGGGTGCGTGTTATAGAGCGAAAAATACGGTAGTTCCCTCTGCCTCTCTGCCCTGAGCCTCTGCAGCTCAGGAGAGGCTGGAGGGTTACCAGACCCAGAGGCAACCTCTTCTTCATCTGACGGGGCTGAGAGTGGAGCACCTGCAGGCAATGGGTCTTCGATCACCTCCGGAGCCAGAGCAGACTCAGGTGGTGTCTGCTGCTGAGGATCCGGCACAGGTGAGGACCCTTCAGGTTCAAGCCTTAGCCCTGGCTCAGCTGGTCCTGGAGGCGGGGACTCCTGTGCAGGCTGGCATTCCTCAGGTTCAGCCTCTGAATCCGATTCCCAGGCCATCACACACAGCTGGCTACTAGCATCACCCATCAGAACCATTCTTATCTCCATTCCAATGATGGGATGCATCTGTCCTATATATTGCATCGGCCCTGCCACCAAAGAAGATTGTCTGATCATGGGCCAGCACAGTTTCTCTGAGGAAGCCTTCCTTCCTCTCATGTGAAACAGCTGCTCACTTGGTATGGAGGTGCTGTTTGTGGAAGCAGACACAGAAACCCCCGAGTTAGTATTGTGGGGATCTCCACAGTGGCAGTGCCTCAGGTGTCACACTTCCCTAGACTTTTAATGCAGCTACAGAGTGTTTGATGGGTGTGATCTAAGGCAGCCTTGTAAATAATCCTACAAAAGTTACTAGCCTGTTGAAAGGAAAGCAGCCTGTATTTCTCTGCTGACTGCGGAGGAAGGAAAGCTGCAACTTGCATAGAAATGCAGGCTACTAACCTCTTATTAGACTAATTTAAAACTTTCCTTTTATCAGCCAGATTGGCAGAGGAGGGAAAGGGAGACTCATCCCTCCCCTCCCCTTCTTAGTTACTGTGCTGGTCATTAGGGATAGGAGAATACATCATTTTCACTTTTTCTCAGTTTATCCATTTTTGAATTATGCTCAATTTCCACATCAGATTGTGATTACAGTGGTACCTCGGGTTAAGAACTTAATTCGTTCCGGAAGTCCGTTCTTAACCTGAAACTGTTCTTAACCTGAAGCACTACTTTAGCTAATGGGGCCTCCTGCTGCTGCTGCGCTGCCGCCGTGCAATTTCTGTTCTCATCCTGAAGCAAAGTTCTTAACGCGAGGTACTATTTCTGGGTTAGCGGAGTCTGTAACCGAAAGTGTCTGTAACCTGAGGTACCACTGTATTATTTTCTAAAGTCCTCATGAAAATTAATCGGTGCAAATTTGTCCTAATGTGCATTTTGTGTTTGCAATTTCCCCTAATGTACACATTTTTGCAAAGCACCTTCCCTGATATAATGCATTTATGCATGTTATTTCATTAATATGTACATTACAATGCACACTGCCTTACTGTGAGCATATGAATGCATTACTTGGCTGGAGAACTGTATCGCAGTATTCAGAGAGGTGTGGATTTTGATGGAGGGCTGTGTTTTCTGCTCATATTGTTTTGGAAAGTGCGCATTAGTTAGCTTCACCTGTAAATATAAACTGAATTGAATTTCCCCTCTTCCCTTCCTATGGATCTGCCATGCAAGTTGTTAAATGGAAGGCTAATCTTATGACTCTGTCTGAGGGAGCAGCAAAGTGGAAAAGTGTGGTAAGTAGAGCTATATACAGTGGTGCCTCGCAAGATGAAAATAATCCGTTCCATGATTGTCTTCGTCTAGCGGTTTTTTTGTCTTGCGAAGCAAGCCCATTGATGGCTTAGCGGATTAGCGCTATTAGCGGCTTAGCGGCTTTTAGCGGATAAGCGGCTTAGCGGCTTAGAAAAGGGGGGGGGGAGAAAGGAAAAAAACCCGCAGGAACTCGCAAGACATTTTCGTCTTGCGAAGCAAGCCCATAGGAAATTCGTTTTGCGAAGCACCTCCAAAACGGAAAACTCTTTCGTCTAGCGAGTTTTCCGTCTTGCGAGGCATTCGTCTTGCAGGGCACCACTGTACCCTAAAAGATGGTAAAGATTTTTAAAAATCCTAGTAGCTCCTTTGAAGGGTGGCATATAAGTATTCTAAATAAAGTAAGTTAATAGCCCTGCCTTGTCTTTTGTGAACAGTGCCAGTGCAGTGTCTAAAATGACTGCCTTTATTCAGAGTTTTGGAATATGGCTAATGGTTAGGCTTAGGTTTTTTTTAATTGTGAGAATGGGCCACTGTGTTTTGGCCTGGTTTTCATTGTAAGCAGAAGCAGTGTGCATCAGTGATATTGGTTTCGTTTGAAACTACCTGTGTGGCCAACATTTCAATGAATGGACTGACTTTGGTTTGCAAAAGCTTCTGAAACTTCGGGTGTTGAGCATGCGGTTTAAATGGGCCACACAAAGGGTGTAAAAAGCAAATGTTACGTGCACAATTGGAAAAATCAGGTGATAATTTAAGTTGCTCTCTTTTTCGTTACACATTTGTGGAAGTTTCCTTTTTTATTTTTTAAAAAGGAAAATAAGCCATGCCACAGCAGAGCCCAACCCAATTCCCTCTTGAGTCAATGGACGTTTTGTGTTCTGTATGTGTTTTGGATCCATAACAGTAGTCGGTTAGGAGACCCACTTGCACCCTCCTCTCGTAGGTGGTCTGTAATCTCTTAAGCTGCCCCTCCATGCTTCAGTTCATTCTTTAATGAGAATTCAATATTTCTGAAGCACCCTGTTTTATGTGATGGAAGTGGCTTTGCAGAATGTGGAAGCATTCTCTAGCTGTTGGTCCCCCAAAATGGAAAAGAATACATGGGGAGAGTTGCAGGGAAGGATTGTTGGTTTGTTTTCTAAGAAGCAGTTAATTTTATGTATTGAATGCCCCCCCCGCCCCCATGTTTCTTCATAGCTTAAAGTTCTTCTCAGTGTATAACAAGCATTGGTTTAGCTTTATGATAGAGGTTTGTCTTGGGTTCCTTTTTTGTGTGTCTCAATATCGCAAAGAAACAGACCCTAGAGTGAGAGTTTACAAATTTACTGTATTTGTTTAGAAACCTAATAGCCTACCTTTCAATAAAATGATTCTTAAAGCGGAGAACAACTCAATACAATCTAAAATGTTTCAGAAGCCCATTCAAAGGAGCAGTGAACCAAAAAGCTTTATATAAAAAGCAAAGCAAATCCAATACACAGCCACACAAGCTTGTCTAAACAAGCAAGTCTTTTAGCATCCGTGTTTAAAAGATTGTGGTCCCAAATCTGGCACAGGGTTGGACAAAGCAGTTGATTTTGATTTCACTCTCTTTCTGATTTCTCCGCTATTAAATTTAGTTTCCCCCTATTTCCACAACAGTTAGCAATTTTCTTTTTTAAAAAAACCCTGCATGAAAATGTGTTTAAAATTTTGTGTGCATTCCTTACAACGTATGTATTTTTGCACTGTTTTCATAGACATACACATTTCTCTGCATACTTTCCCCTAACATGCAGATAATTTGTAAAAATGAAAACGGGGCACTCACGATAGCCCTTGGTCGCTTCTAAAGTAACAGAAACAAAACGGATACCCTGCATTTGACACATGGGGCTTTCACTAAAAAGTTTTCTTCCATTTAATGAATATTGATTGCAATTCAGATATTATTATTTTCTCAGAGCAATTTTTTGGCACAGTAATACCCATTGCAGTGTGTACATTGTTGCTCCCATCCCCCCCCCCCCAAAAAAAACCCAGATGAAAATTGTCAAATTTATTGTTGCATGGGCAACATTGTCACGACTAAGTCTTTTGACTCTCTTGTCTGCCTGCTCCCTGATATTTTATCTTGCTTGTGAAAATGAACATATCGCTTACACCTTCTCAAAGGCAAAAGGGGTTGAAGAAGTCTTAACAACTCTGCGTTGCAAGATCAGACTTCAGAAGATGATTTACAGCAAACCAAGCATGCCTGGGAAACTGTACATTATAGCATGAACTTCCCATGGTAAATTTCATTCTCATGCCTCTGTTGACATAAAGAGAAATCCCCAGAGCCTTGTTTAATATTCCCTGTTATCTGTTGCTCACGTGCCAAGATGCTTTGCCTCACAGATGAGGACAAAAAGAAAAAGAGGGAGTGATGTACAATAAACAAGGCTCAAGATGCAATGACCTTAAAGAGGGACGAAGGTGGCATGATAGAGGCATCACTTCCCATGATGCAAGACTAAGCAAAAATGCTCCCCTCCCCCTTTGGGTGGCCCTATTTGAAGGTTCTGAAAATGGGGTGGGGATTTTGGCTCTTTCGGGGATGGGGTGAATTTCAGGGATTGAAATTCCTATTCTTCCCACTCCTTGAGCTGGCGGGGTACACCGTTTTTAATTTCCAAATTGTGCCCTAGAACAATACTGTTGTGATATAGCATTATTAAGGGATGCGGGTGGCGCTGTGGTCTAAACCACAGAGCCTAGGGATTGCAGATCAGAAGGTTGGTGGTTTGAATCCCTGTGACGGGGTGAGCGCCCATTTCTCGGTCCCTGCTGCTGCCCACCTAGCAGTTCAAAACCACGAAGTGCAAGTAGATAAATAGGTACCGCTCCGGCGGGAAGGTAAATGGCATTTCTGTGTGCTGCTCTGGTTCGCCAGAAGTGGCTTGGTCATGCTGGCCACATGACCCTGAAGCTGTATGCCGGCTCCCTCGGCCAATAAAGTGAGATGAGCGCTAGTAAAGGTAAAGGTAAAGGGACCCCTGACCATTAGGTCCAGTCTTGGCCGACTATGGGGTTGCGGCGCTCATCTCACTTTACTGGCTGAGGGAGCCGGCGTACAGCTTCCGGGTCATGTGGCCAGCATGACTAAGCCACTTCTGGTGAACCTGAGCAGCACACAGAAACGCCGTTTAGCTTCCTGCTAGAGTGGTACCTATTTATCTACTTGCACTTTGATGTGCTTTCGAACTGCTAGGTTGGCAGGAGCAGAGACCGAGCAATGGGAGCTCACCCCGTCACGGAGTTTCGAACCGCCGACCTTCTGATCAGCAAGTCCTAGGCTCTGTGGTTTAACTCACAGCGCCACCCGCGTCCCACAGCATTATTAGGGATGGTAAATATCTGCTGTTGAAGAGGGACTTGCCCATTCAATCCTCAAAAGGCGCAGTTTGCCTTCTTTCTTCGTGAAATTGTGCACGTGAAGTGAGATACAAATTTAAATGAATGAGCACATGTGTTAGAATGCAGCACACCTCCTACCTTCCCTCCTACCTATTTATGGGAAGTTGTCTTCTGCCTAGGGCATTGGCTTCGGTAGTTGTTAATGAAGCAAGGCAGGAGTAGCAAATGGGGCAGTTCAATGAACTAGGATATTCCTCAACATCAAAGCAAGTTCAGAGCCCACAGCCATGCTATTCTCCCACCCCCCTTTCCTTTAATATATTGCTTTCAGAGTTGAAGTATGTTTCATGGTAAGCGGTCTGTGTAATGATGATGTCAAAAGACACACCAAGCATAAATCAAACTCTCAATACTTTGAAAGCCAATGGCTCCAGGCCAAAGAAAGCTTAGTTTATGTCAGATGCTGGCTAGGCCTGCTGGGAATCGCTCTTGTCCCATGGGAACTGAGAACGTGCCCCAGAATGTTCAGGCTAGCCTTCTGCGGCTGCATGTTGCAAGGGAAGGTGGGTCATGATATGTAAGCTAAAATTTGTGCAAACCTTATCTTGCATTGTTGATCTTCTCCACGAGCCTGCAGCAAACAGTCTGAAGACCGTCACGCTCGGTTCTTAGGAACGGACAGATCAAACTCTTTCTGTCTTGTGTTGGCTTGGTCTCCCCCTCCCCCACCCCAGATTTTATCCCTGTGGGCTGAGGTTCTGTGGGATTGCCTGGCTTCAGATTTTCTCTAGAGGAGGCTTCCTCGTTGCACATGCACCCATTTGATCATGATACAAAGACCAAAGGGAAGGGTTCTCAATGTTCTGTGCTTCACAAGGTCTGTGCCTTGTATATGTATGTATTTATTACTTTGGCCACCTCATGAGAAGAGAAGCCTCCCTGGAAAAGACCCTGATGTTGGGAAAGATGGAGGGCACAAGGAGAAGGGGACGACAGAGGACGAGATGGTTGGACAGTGTTCTCAAAGCTACCAGCATGAGTTTGACCAAACTGCGGGAGGCAATGGAAGACAGGAGTGCCTGGCGTGCTCTAGCCCATGGGGTCACGAAGAGTTGGACATAACTAAACGACTAAACAACAACAACAACACCGCCCTTCATCTGTAGATATCAGGGTGGTTCACAACATAAACATGCAATATAAAAACAAAAAATACATAATAAAAACAAAAAACAATAACCCCCCTCTCCCCACCCCTCCCACAAACACATATAAAAGGAGTATAAGATGTTAATCCGCCAAAGGCCTGGTTGCGTTTAGTTTGTTGTCTGGTCCTTGTCCTTTTAGACTTCTCTCTGCCTCCCCCCGTTTTTCTCGTGTGATATTTAAATCCCGCCATCTGCTTAAGAAATGAACATACTTGAACATTCTTGAATGTGGCCAGTTCTGCATTAACCTTCACAGATCGAAATGAAACATCCTGTGTTCATGGTTTTCATTTAAATCTAATTCTTCAGCCGAGTCCAAATGAGAGGGGAAGGAGAACTATAGAAACAGCTGTGGAAACTTTTTGGGTGATTCCTGGATTTACATTTTGTAAAATATTTATGAAGTTCCATAACCCCTCTAATGCATCAGAAATAATTTAGCCTCCCCCTCCACATTGATAATACAGCATACTACCCACTGACTCTAAAGCTCAGTCTCTGTCATTGTGGAAAAACTGAAACTATTGATTATTTTCTGCTTTCCTAAAGCAGCAGTGTGAGTGAATATATAGCTTGCAATATATACAATGATCCCTGGTGACATAAGATGTATGGACCTTTGTCTATGCATTCTAGAAGGAACCAGGACCATCTCTATCCAGGGTTATGTGGTTCTCAAAACTGCAGGGTTTCTCCGAAGCTTATTGGAAGCTTTTCAATAAAAAGGCTATTACTGATGGACAAGCTTGCCAGAGTGACTGGTTGACTGATATTATTTATTTTTATTTATCTAAAATATTGCTTAATTGCTCTTCAAAAGATTTCCCCCTCCAATACATAGGGCTGCAGAGTTTGTTCCTCTATATTGCACCAGACCAGGTGAGCGTGCCAAATGAAAACACACGATGCACTGTAATTCTTATATTTTGTTCCCACCCTTCCTCTAGTGAGCTTACGACAACATGTTTAGCCTTTCATTTCCTCCCCCCACATATCTGCTTAATAGGTTAGGCCCAATGTAAACAACTACACTTCATGGCTGACTAGAGATTTGAGGCTGGGTTAAATATATGACACACTGCTAAGAATGAGGCAGGTAAGTGTACTGTTTAGAAGGCTAGACCAGGACCAGGGAACCCATGTTCAAATCAGGACTCAGCTATGAATCTCACTGGGCAACCTTGGGCCAGTCATCATCTCTCAGTCTGGCCTAGTTCACAGGGTTGTTACAAAGATAGTGGCATCAGTCCTGTAACATTAGGGAACTGGATCTATTATATGACAGGGACCACGAGTGTGGTTACTTATGCCACAAAGCTCCAACCTTGGAGACGGTTGGAGTGGGACCATGGTGGCATGAAAATTAATTGTGGCGCCAGCTCCATCTCTTCCATTCTAATGATACCATGTGGGAAGCAACTTTGGGAGAGACTGTTGAAGCCCAAGAACCAGCCCCCATTCACTTTATTCTTATATTATTTGTTGATTGGAGCTTTTTCTTCCTAGAAATTACTATAGGTAAAGATAAAGGGACCCCTGACCATTAGGTCCAGTTGTGGCCAACTCTGGGGTTGCGGTGCTCATCTCGCTTTATTGGCCAAGGGAGCCAGTGTACAGCTTCTGGGTCATGTGGCCAGCATGACTAAGCCGCTTCTGGCGAACCAGAGCAGCACACGGAAACACCGTTTACCTTCCCGCCAGAGCGGTACCTATTTATCTACTTGCACTTTTATGTGCTTTCGAACTGCTAAGTGGGCAGGAGCAGGGAACGAGCAATGGGAGCTCACCCCGTTGCGGGGATTCGAACCGCCGACCTTCTGATCGGCAAGTCCTAGGCTCTGTGGTTTAACCCACAGAGCCACCCGTGTCCCTCAGAAATTACTATAGCTTCTTTTTAAAAACAACAACAACTGCTCAGCAACCTCACAGATCTTTGGGTGCTGTAAGACAGCCTCACTTCCTCGGCCACGTTTCTCTCTACGTGTAGGGGAGTTATTTACTATGTTTGTATCCCAACCATCTTCCAAAAGACCCTCAAGATTTCAAATGCCTTCACCTCGACCCCTGTTTATCCTCCAAACCAGAGCTTTCCAAACTTTTCATGTTGTTGACACACTTTTTAGACACTCATCCTTTCACGACACAGTAATTCAGTTTTGCTAGCAAACTGGAGGTTACGCTAACCCCTTTCCTTCCCCAGGAGGAGTGCGGGGAGCGTTGGCATGGCACACCTACACACTGCAGCTGACACACTGTGTCACGACACACAGTTTGGAAAGCTCCGCTCTGGACAAACTCTGTTTGGTAGGTTAGGCTGGGGTATATTGACTGCCTAAGATCACCCAGTGAGTTTCATGGCTGAGTAGGGATTTGAAACCCTGGTCTCCCCAGTCCTAGTCCAGCCTTTTAACACCTGCACCACACTGTGTCTTCACTAGATTTCACTCTTCATGTTCCAAATGCTCAAATTGGTGTGCTTGAAGCATATGATACCTTTCTCCAACTTTTATATTTCCCGAGTGTTCCTCTGACTCCAATAGGACCCCTGTACATCATACAGTTCTTTTTCTTGTCTGTAGTATGTGGGTGTTTAGAAAGGGGCATATTGGCTTAATCCATTGTACACAATATTATGTCGTTCTTATGCATTGTTTGTGTATGCCATCAAAGCTCATGGCAGTTTGCATAGCAGTATAAGCAAGAAAGCTAGGTGCCCGCCTGTAGATTCTGACGGTAGAAGAAAAAGCAGAGAGTGGGGATATAAGGTAGGAAATAGTGTGCACAAGTGCAAGTACTTGACAGGTCTTTTGCCTTCTTTGTAAGGCCTTCCGGTTTTGTTCTTTCATTGATTTCAGTGGAATCCCTAGCTCCTCTTCTGCATGTAACTTTGGCATTTTCCATCCCATTGACATGAAATTTAAAGGAATTCTGCTACTCTCCCAGAGCATCAGAGCAATCAGATTAGCTGCCAAAGTCCTTAGTCTTCCTTTCAGTTGTGGAGGCTGACAAAGGTGTTCAGCCATATATTTTTTATTATTAAGACATCAGTATAGTGTTGATTTAAACAACTAGATAATACTAATTTCCACCTCTCTCTCTCTCTCTCTCTCTCTCTCTCTCTCTCTCTCTCACACACACACACACACACACACACCTTCCAGATGTTTAATCAGTGCATACATTTTGCACGCTTTATTAGAGGCCATTCACCCATTTCACAAAAATCTGTAGTGTAATATTTCATTTCCATTACACATAAAAGGTCAGAACTTCAGCGTACTTTCTAAAAGAATGTTTAGCATTTTGTGGGAGTTTACAATAATCAGACCATTACAACATTTTTATCACATCTTACAGTTACACCATTATGGTTTTTTTTATTAGCTTGATACAGTCCCAATTCTTCCATTACCCTTTTTTTTTAATACTGTCACTTGTTTCATTTAGGCAACCTCCTTCTTTCCTCATCTCCCCCCGTCCCTTTTTCTGCAAAAAAAAAAAAAAAGAATCACCTACTTATAATTATTTCTGAATATGCCCTAAAAGCTTGCAGATGTTTTCCCAATCTGCCTGTAATATTTATAGTTGATCCCTTTGCTCAGTAAATAGCCAACAATGTGGGGTAGATTAACTTGAACAAATGCCTTAATCATTAAAATCTTTAGTCCTTTATGGCCGGCTGACATGGAGTACGAAGCTGAGTGAGGCAGTTCGCACGGATAAGCTATTGGCCTACAACCCTTCAGCTCTCTTCTTGAAACTAGGCATTCTTAGTAAATAATTACACACACACCGTTTTAAAACTCATGACAATTTTGTTGTTTGTTAACAACTCCTCTGAAGAATGCCTGCTGGCCTAACTCGTCCAGAACCATTGCAGAAAATTAGGCCTCAGAATCTGGCGCTGGCCAGTGCCGCCCCCCCCCAAGTATGGCAGCCACTTTTTCACTGGCCTCTGAATTTGTATAACTTGGATTTCCATGATGGGATACAACCAGTCTGGTTTGTTTCTCCCTGTAGCATAAGGAGGAATGGAAGCATGGGAGTACGACGGAATGGTTGGCAGAGGCAAGTGTAAGTGGCAGGCGGAGAGTGCCTGAAAGGGATTTGAAGTTAGCCTAGCGGTTCCCAAACTCCCTCCCGCCACAGACCACTTTAAAAATTATTACGGTCTTGGCAGGCCACTTAATTATTTTTCTCCTTGCTGTAGCAATTGTGATGCACTCTGCTAGACGCTGTATTATAATTATCTAGTGTTTTTTATTGCTTCTTTTATTTCTTATGTTGCATTTTGTTGCATTACTGTTTCCATTTCATAGAATTCAACCTCAGTGCAATAAAACACAATATAGGAAACGAAAGAAGAAATAAAAGTTTTTAAAAAATCAAAACAAATATTTAAGGTGGACGTGCCACAGACTACCTGAATGAAGCTTGCTATCTGTGGACTACAGTTGGGGAACTTCTAAGTTAAACAATTGGACAGAGTTAGAGTAGTTGAAAAAATGTGGAGAGGGTGAGGGCAGGCGTAAATGGCAGGGGAGATAGCTCTTAAAAGGGGGTTCTGGTATGGTAGGATATAAAAACTATTACTTGTTATAAAAGCTTGTGGTTTTTTTTAACCAACTGCCTACTCGTTTCTTGCTGTTAATTTATATACGTATTTCTACTGGTTTTTAAATTCATGAGGATGTTCTGGTCTGCAGTATTCTAAAAGATCTCACTCCTTCTATTGTGCTCGTTTTGAATTAGAAAGTCAGGTCTATAGGGGAATAGTCTTAGAGCAGCTCTCTGTAAATCTGTAATTGGTGACAGCAGGTGATTTTGGGAGATACTAAGGGAAGTGTAAAAGGGATGCGGGTGGCGCTGTGGGTTAAACCACAGAGCCTAGGACTTGCCGATCAGAAGGTTGGTGGTTCGAATCCCTGCGACGGGGTGAGCTCCCGTTGCTCGGTCCCTGCTCCTGCCAACCTAGCAGTTCGAAAGCACGTCAAAGTGCAAGTAGATAACTAGTTACCACTCCGGCGGGAAGGTAAACGGCGTTTCTGTGCGCTGCTCTGGTATGCCAGAAGCGGCTTAGCCATGCTGGCCACATGACCCGGAAGCTGTACGCCGGCTCCCTCGTCCAATAAAGCGAGATGAGTGCCGCAACCCCAGAGTCGGTCATGACTGGACCTAACGGTCAGGGGTCCCTTTACCTTTTAAGGGAAGTGTGAACTTACCCAGTGGCTATTGGTAGCCAGGGGCTTATAGCGGACCCTAGGAATATCACAAGCTCTCTTAATTTGTGCCTTGGTCTCAGTGCTCCCCCCTCCCCAGTCATTCTCTACCAACCTCTTAGACTCTAATTCCACAAACACTCCCCTTCAAGAAACCTCCATGCTGGGGGGGGGCAGTTCCTACCTCGGTGCCCTCCACCTTTTGGGGTAGTAAATATTCTGTGACCCCAGTTGATTCATTTGTTTATTTGTATGCTGCATTTTCACAAGAATATGTGAGACCCACGACTGGAACGTAGGAATGTAGGAATTAAGGGATATAACCTGTCCAAAAGGAGTAGACCAAACAGGAAGGGAGGAGGGGTAGCATTATATGTAAATGATGTTTGTAGGAGAGAGAAACAACCATGACCTTACTGTAGGGGTCTAGTCTAGACCGCTAAACCAGACTGACGACTTGGATGATGCCTTCCTAGAGCAGATTACCAAACATTCAAAAAGCAGGGATATACGTAGTAGTCATGGGAGACTTCAGTTTCAATGATATCTGTTGGAACTCAAATTCTGCCAAAAATGTAAGGTCCAACAAATTCCTCTGTTGCCTCTCTTACGATTCCATTTCCCAGAAGGTAGAAGGGGATCATCTTATCTTGGATCTGATCCTCACCAAAAGAGAGGAACTGATCAACAACTGGTGCTTTATGTTGCATTTAATCATGTTTTGCAATGACCTTCGATCTTAAGCAAATAAAACTGGCCAACCAGTACTTTATTTTACTGATCCAGCCATTAAAGCTGTGTTGCGTTGCGTAAAAAGTGCAGACATAATTCACAATCTTTGGGGGTTTGCAAAGGGACACTTTCTGAGGAGATGCCAACTTTTAAGACATCCTCTCCCCCTTGTCCCACCACAAGGCTTTCATGACTTTGGGGGCTGGCAGGGAGGAGATATTTATCC
Source organism: Podarcis cretensis (assembly GCF_951804945.1). Classification (NCBI taxonomy): domain Eukaryota; kingdom Metazoa; phylum Chordata; class Lepidosauria; order Squamata; family Lacertidae; genus Podarcis; species Podarcis cretensis. Next base: position 17,277,616 of record NC_137183.1, read on the forward strand.
TGAGCTCCTTGGATGTGCCTTGGAAAATGAACCAATTTGCTTCTGATTATTTATTGATTTCACTTCTGGGTGAATCCAACAATTCCTTACACCTTGAAGATTGTACCCATCTCTACTTGTATATATTCCCATAACCTGTCCCATCCCATCCTTGATCTGTACTTGACCTGCCAGATTGTCTGATGGCCCTCCACTTTGAGTTTGTGTGTATGCGTGTTGCAATATTATTTGAATCCAAAGTTGTCAGTGCTTCACCTCCCTGTTACAGAACCTTGAAGTCAGCTGAGAGATAGCAAGCATAGCTTCAAAGTAGACAACTGCCATTGCTGATCCCACGGGCTTTCGTGAGATTTGTGGCAACTTGAAAATAAACTAGGGCCCTTTGAAAAAAATCTGCGTCAATCTCATGAACATAAGCAAAGTGTAAGTTACCTCTGTATGGATTTTTCAGCTCCTACCCCCTGCTTCCACACACCCTTCAAATCATAACCTTGTGTTTAAGATCACCTCTTGACCTCCTCCATGAACAAGACTTTGGAACCTGGGGTAAAAACCCAAATGATATTATTGTGTAAGGATCTACTAAATAATGAAAGAAGAAGCAGTATATGAAGGCTTTGAGTATTGCTCTTCATGATCCATACAATGCATTCACCAGCCTGCAGTTAAACTACTGCTCTCTTCCCATTCATTTGGAGATGTCTTAAGCTTGTTTGCTAAGGACTCAGCAGTGTCACCTTCACACTGATGCACCAGTCTCTGTTGATGAAGTTGAAGTGGTTGCTAATTCCACCAGTAGTGGATGATCATTGCAATCCAAAGCAGGCTTATTCAGCATTTCAGTTGCTACGTTTACAGTCGTACTTTAGTTTGCGAACGCCTTGCGAGTTGAACGTTTTGGCTCCCAAACGCTGCAAACCTGGAAGTGAATGTTCTGGTTGCGAACATGCTTTGGAACCCAAACATCCAACATGGCTTCCGATTGGCTGCAGGAGCTTCCTTCAGCCAATTGGAAGCCGCGCCTTGGTTTCTGAACGTATTGGAAGTTGAACGGACTTCCGGAATGGATTCCGTTCAACTTCCAAGGTACCACTGTATTCTGTCTCCCCGAATAAACGTAAGAAACAGACTTAAGTGTGTGAGAGTCTCCTTAGAACCTTTTTACCAGCTGCAAGACTCCACCTTAGGAGCTTAGTTCATCATGATTCCTGCCTCTGGAATCCCCAGCCCCATGAAAACTGGCTTTGACGTTTTTCGGCTGTCACGTTCCATTGTTATCAAGCACAAGACAGAACTTTCCATTTCAGAATCACAACATTATTAAATTGGTATTACAATCTCACAAGTACTGCCCCCCCCCCTCTCTCTATCTGTGTGTGTGTGTGTGCCTTTTGCCTAGCCGGTTGCCACAGAATATTTTAACTCTTATCATTTTCCTCTTCTCCCTTTGGTTTCCTTCTGTCATTATTTTTTCACATGTCTTGCCTCATGAACCATTTCTCGAGTTTAGAACCGTATGCCTGCAGTGCCATATCTATTGGGACAAACCAAAGTATATTTTAACTTCTGGTCATTACTGAAGATTTTTTTCTCAAATTGGAAAAATGCTAGACGTTGCTTTTAAAAGAAAAACTCTGTATGCGGTTTTGGTCACCTCCGCAATGTACATTTCAAACACCTTTATACCACTTTAAAATTCATGGCTTCTCCCAAAGAATCCTGGGAACTCTAGTTTACCCCAAACAAAGTTACTGTTCCTAGCACCTTAGCCAGCTACAGTTCCCATGATTCTGTGGGAGGAACCCATGACTGTTAAAAGTGGTGTAAGAATGCTTTAAATGTACGATGTGTGATCCAGCTAGAGTAAATCCTGGACCCACTCCTTAAAAAGTTACAGCTGCACGTCAGTATTAATGTGAATGACTCCCAAATTAGCAAGGAGCAGGGAAAGGCAATCTGCTTGGATTTCTGGGTCTCCCTTTTTATTCACAAGTACGGTAAACAAAACCGTACTGCAGTTGAAGAAGAATAAACTAAATATACTTTTCAATTGGTCATCCAGGTATCGTGTTTATTAGCTGGGTGATGGTCTGCTAGAAGTATGAACTGTGGCTCAGTTCTCATCTTATAAAAAAACTGTGATGTGGCTGAGTAATCGTTTCAAAGTTTTATACAGGCATCCTCCCACGGGGCGTGGAGAACAGTGGGGGTCCTTTGTGTGGCTCTGCTGGGCTGGGGGATCCTTTAACTCAGGGGTCAGCAAACTTTTTCAGCAGGGGGCCGGTTCACTGTCCCTCAGACCTTGTGGGGGGCCAGACTATATTTTGAGGGGGGAGGGAAATGAACAAATTCCTATGCCCCACAAATATACCAGAGATGCATTTTAAATAAAAGGACACATTCTACTCATGTAAAAACATGTTGATTCCCGGATCGTCTGCAGGCTGGATTTAGAAGGCAATTGGGCCGGATCTGGCCCCCGGGCCTTAGTTTGCCTACCCATTCTTTAACTGCTCAGCCGAGGGGAGCAGCAACTGCAGACTCCTCAGCCAAGCAGTTTAAAGATGCAGAGGAAGGAACAAACTGCCTGGACGCCTCGCCAATGCATCTCTTTTCTCCTTCTGTGTTGTATGAGGGCAGAGGGAGATGTTGGCTTCACTCAGTGATATATCACTGGTGTAACCGACACCGCTCCTGAGTTCCTCTGCTCACGTGCTCTGGAGGAAGTCGCAAGCAGAGGGACTCAGAAGTGGTGGCGGTTTTACCAGCGATACACTGCTGAGTGAAGCCGACATTACGGTCTGCTCCTCATACCGGTCCTGGGTGATATATTGACACAATGCCCAGGCCTAATCCAGGCTTCCACCATGAGACTTCATCTGGCAGTTCCAGAAGTGCCATCTTCTCACAAGAAATGGAGGAATTTGAACGCTACCAATGAGTACCAGGGAAAACACCTGTATCCACTGCCTCACAAACTGCAGCGTTTCTAAACACATAAGTACGATGGAGTGTTGAAAATCATGACACCTATCTATAAAACAGCCAGCATTGTCCATTGTACTTCGCTGGAGCAATGAATAGTAGTGTTTTCAATGCCACAGAGTCATTCCCGTCCCCCTAAAAGGAGGCAATATGGTCAGGTGTGTCCTCATCACCACCTACCCCCATGCAATGAGTGAATCCAAGCTTCCCAAATCTATGCATCATCTGAAAGAAAAATGAAAAATAAAATAAAATATAATGCGTATTTATAGCTGTGGAAGTGTACAGCACACCAAATGCTAATAAACCATACCTTTCCAGCATCTCCAAGAATGACAGTATAACTCAAATGCACTTGGTCCTGGCCAGTACTGTGGATCTTCTAGCCACAAATGGATCAACTACAGTTTGTAAAATTTCATGTTGGTCAGCCTCCAAATGGTAATAGCAGTGTGCTTTTCCAGTGGTATATGCTCTGTCATTATGGGGTTTATTCCCTCTCAAAGGTTGACCGCAGTTCCTCCACTATTTCAAAGAGAAGACTGGCCTTGTCAAGTAAAAGGGCCTGTGATATTAGTTGTCGCCCCAAATTTGCAAGACTTATACAAGTTATTGTCACACTCCGTGGGCTGGGTGGGTGTGTCTCCGGGGCTGTCACAGTCCCAGAAATTTCGGCTTGTCGCCAAAATACTTAAGAGTAGAGTCGGGGTTGGTGATGCAGCACGGTCCAAACAAACCAAGGTCAAACACAGGGGATGTGTGAAGGTTAAACCAGGATCCAGAAATAAGGTCAAGAAACAGTATCAAGGAACAGTCAGTATCATGGGGTATTCCAGAAGGTATAACACAGCAAGGAGGAAGAACTGGAGTCAGGAACAAGGAACAAGGTAACAAGAAGCCTAAGATCTGTGATGTTTCCAGCAACTAGAAAGCTCAAGAAGGAGACTTTATGTACCCTGGATTCCTAAACCACATCCTAACCACTGCTGCTGTCCATGAAGGATTGTTTACTTGTGAATAGAACTGCTACTCACAAGTAACCCCGATAGATCAAGGGTTCCCAAATTTGGGTCTCCAGCTGATTTTGGACTACAACTTCCATCATCCCTAGCTAGCCGTGCCGGTGGTCAAGGATGATGGGAATTGTAGTCCCAAAACTGCTGGAGACCCAAGTTTGGGAAACCCTGTGATAGATGCATACAGTGCCATCACTCTTTGACCTGGACCCAAAGCTTTTTGTCCTGGTGCTCTTGAGGTCTGGAAGAGAGGCTCCACCTCCTCTGACATTTCCAGAGGTTCTTCCTTGGGTATTCCAGAGCTCCCTCAGCATTCTTCAGTAGGATCCTGAGCAGTGGACTCAGGGAGCTTTGCCCAGTTTGTCCTCCAAGGCTTCCATGCTTGGCATGTGATTGGAGCTGGGCATGACATAATGATCTGGAAAAAACAAGTAATTGCGATGTATCTTGGGGGGCATCTTATCCATGAAACTCTTGTTACAGAACTGGAGGGGGGGTGTCCCTCTAAACACTAACATTAAAAAATGCTAGGGTTTTGTGTTATTTGTGATATGAAGGGCTGCAACGCTGCAAAGAAATTCCTGGGTAGCCTGGCCAAACTAGGGCTGTTAAGAGAGCCATTGTGGGTCATTAACAAGATAATGGAATTTCTTGCACCAGGTGTGACCGCAGACTGGAGATTTGGAAGGTTGCCAGGGTAACTGCTCTGGGAGAGAGCTTCTGGGAAGATGAAAGAGGAAGAAAGGCTGAGATCCATCTTGACTAGGGAGAAGGAAGGACTGCCTGCAGTGCTTTGGGCCATGTTGTAAGATCTGGACCTCCTCCATGCAGACGGAAGGTGTAAATATGTGAACAGACTGCATGATAGTCTCCGCTGTGTCTTCCATTCTCCAAAGGACACAGACCCTGTGTGCGTGTCTGAGATCCCATGTGCTCTTTCCACAGCTTGGCAGAGAGAGGGACAGGCCCCTGACTCCTTTGTAACACTATTAGCAGCTATGCCCTGCCCATCACTTAATGTCTGAGTGTTCATTAACTCCATCTGTGGAGTTAAAGGGTTCTGTTCTTCTGTGTCTTCTCCAACCACATATGCACACAGTGATCTTAGCAGTGAATCTAGAAGAAGAAGAAGTTGCAAATACAAGTTCACTGTTTCTGGATCCATCTGTGAGTGATTAGATATGATTGCATTTACCTGTATGTGTATACACCCCTTAAGGTGAAGAAGAAGAGGGGACCACAAGAAGATCTATTTGCATACAGTTGTATGCTCAGGTTCACATGCGTTCATCCAGGCTCACCCAGTACCAAAAGGGGAACTTTGAAACACTGCTCACTTCCAGTGCATTTATTATTGGTTCAACTCATTTCTGTACATATCTCAGAGGGGTTTACAACCTGACTTCAAAGCATTGGTAGAGGATTACAAAATACAAAAATAAGACATTTCAAATTTAAGTCCAATTACAAAACACCTGTTCAAGGAAGCATGATTAACAGGGAAACGGCAACTTACTGCATTGATGTGTGGAGCGGACCTGCATGATAAAGAAAAATGCTGCACACTGACAGCACGCATGACTTAAAAGCTGTCCACATTTTAATTGGGCTTCCCGTAACAAAAAAATGGCATGTAGCACAGAAAAGCCTTATAAAGAAGGCAGACAGGAACATAGGAAGCTGGCCTCATTTAGTGTCAGAGCAGCTGCCCATCTAGATTAGCATCATTAACGCTGATTGGCAGCAGCTCTCCCAGGTTTCAGACACGGCATTCCCAGCTCGACCTGCAGATGCTGGGACATAATAATAATAATAATAATAATAATAATAATAATAATAATACCATAGGTTCCGACTTTTTAACCCCGGAAAGACGACTTTTTAACCCCGGAAAAACCTCTAAAATGTCAGGGGTCGTCTTAAACGCCGGGTATGGGTTCGCTGGGCAGCGGCAGTGCGCAGCGGGCTCCGCACCGGCAGGAAGCCGCCCGTCAAATGCCCAGTGATGCTAAGCCGGCTTTGCTGGGTGGCTTCCTCCCGGCGTGGAGCCCGCCACCCACTGCCGCTCCCCAGAGAAGCTGCCACTTATTAGGCGACTGGGCGTATAAGTCGACCCCCCAATTTTGCCTAATACGCCGGAATCTATGGTAATAGTAATAATAATAATAATAATAATAATAATAATAATTTATACCCCGCCCATCTGGCTGGGTTTCCCCAGCCACTCTGGGCAGCTTCCAACAAAATATTAAAATACAATAGCCCTTCAGATATTAAAAGCTTCCCTAAACAGGGCACCTTTCAGATGTCTTCTAAAAGTCTGGTAGTTGTTTTTTCCTTTGACATCTGATGGGAGGGTGTTCCACAGGGTGGGCACCACCTCTGCCTGGTTCCCTGTAATCTCGCTTCTTGCAGTGAGGGAACCGCCAGAAGGCCCTCGGCGCTGGACCTCAGTGTCTGGGCTGAACGATGGGGGTGGAGACGCTCCTTCAGGTATACTGGGCTGAGGCCGTTTAGGGCTTTAAAGGTCAGCACCAACACTTTGAATTGTGCTCCCCCTGCCTATTTTTCTCCTGTGTTTTCCTTCTTTACCTTTCCCCTCTTGCTTTCCCCCCTCCATTCATTCAGGCTTACCTGCTTATGTAATGGTTATCTTTTCAATGCATGCGTGAAGGGATGAACGGTGGCTGAATGTGTAAAGTTCCTTTATTGTTAAAAAAATAAAACCGCCATAATTTTTTTATTGGGTGGTTTAGGGAAGATTTAAAGTGCTGCACTGAAGGAGAGAGAGAAACAGGTTGGAAAATTAAGTGTGTGTGTGTGTGTGCGCGCACGCACGCGCGCAAACACATGTATACATTAAAATACTTAGGATCAACCATTTAAAATTTATTTTCACTTACTGCTAAAATTAATAAAATGTAAATAAAGATGATAATGCATATAAATGTGAAGAATTTGCTGCCCTTTGCAGTACCCCAGATTTGTTGCCTGAGCTTGGCTTCCTCGCCATAGCTTATAATACCAACCCTGTCCCTGAGTTTGGCCCGTAATTAGCAGCTTCCCAAGATCTTTGGCACAGCCGCTTACATTAATCAGTACAATGAATAAGTTACTCAGATACGGCACACGAAGGGAGCATTGTGCAGAGCTTAAGCCAGTATTTTGGAATTCTGTGTAGATAAACAAAGCTTAACATTTTCTTCACACTCAAAAGGGTAGGATTACATTGCTCTGTATAATGCACTCTGTTAGTGGTATTTGTGGGAAGCGTTCAATCTCCAGTTGTTTCTTTCACATGCTAATATTATCTTTAGGAGGTCAAAAATAAAATAAAAATGGGAGCCAAGACAGATCCTGGACCACAGCCTTGTCCTAATGGCTTGTCCTGGAGAGATAAGTAGTCCACTATGGTTGCTTCCTTGAAGATCAGGGATGTGGAGGCTTTGTCCTCCAGATGTTGCTGGACTACATCTCCCATCAGCCCCATTTTTTAATGGAAAAGGGATGTGTCTGAGCACTTTAGAAAAGGTTCACCAGCACTTTGTCTTAATACTCAAAGTTCTAAGACTTTTTTCCTGGTTATCTTTATAGTAAGAAGGAAAGAAAGAAGTGGACCTGTGAATAACGTTAGCATTGGGGAATTTGTTAGTATCTCAGTTAGTGTGTGGTCACTTGTGGATTGGAAAGTGGCTAATTTCCTAAATTAGGATACTTGATTAACTGCTGGTTAACTGCAGTCCTTCTTGAGCATTCGCTGGAATAAGATGGAATGTGAATAAGCCTTTTGCCCTGCACACAGAGCTCCTTCGTGCAAACCAGCAAACAAGCCAAAGTCTTCGATTAAATTCAATAATATTTCACTTGAGCTGGGAAACTGTGCTTAACAGTTTCAGAATAAGCTGGGATATTGGTGGGGGACTTGGTGGCAAGCATGCTCACACCCAGCTCAGGTTGATTTGCTAGCTCCCGCCATTTCTGCACTGAGAGGCTTTGGCCTCAGTGATCTACGCCAGACTTCCTCAAACTTGGGCCTCCAGATGTTTTTGGCCTACAACTCCCATGATCCCTAGTGTGCTGGGCCTGGGGGTAACCCGAGAACTGCGGTCCAGGTCCGGGACAGAATCCGAAGGTTCCACTAGGAGTCAGTCTGACAGGGCCAAGGCAGGACACGAGGCAGGAAACCAGGCAGACAGGTACAGGATCTCAGGCAGGATCTAGCACACAGCAAAGTTGCTCCCGCAACCTGGGGCAGGGTCTGACAGCCTTTTATCTTTGTCGGGGTAACTCACCTCCCCGTTTCGCCCAAAGGCTAGCACTCCTCCTGTGAGTACTCAGGTCTCTCCTTCTCTCAGACCTTAGTCTCTGCAGCTCGGGAGACGTCGGTGGGTTACTAGACCCAGGGACCTCCTTAGCCTCCCCTGACCCAACCGGTAGTGGAGCAGCTGTAAGTGATGGCCCAGCTGAAGGCAATGAGGTAATCCCCACATCTGGAGCCAGGGCAGGCTCAGGCCCCTGACTCAGCCCAGCTGGTGTTTGTTGCAGGGGAACCTGTGCAGACTGGGACTCTTCAGGATCAGGCCCCAGACTTGGTTCAGATGATGCCTGAGGCAAAGGATCCGGTGCAGACTGAGACTCCTCTAATTCCAAGCCCGAGCCCCAGGCCATCACACCTAGCTAGCAGGACCAGTGGTCAGGGATGATGGGAATTGTAGTCTCAAAACATCTGGAGGGTCGAGTTTGAGGAAGCCTGATCTATGCTGTAATAATCTCCTGGATAGATTACTGCAATGCATTCAACTTGGGGCAATCCTTGACGACTGGCCAGAAGCTGCCCAGTGGCAAGAGGACATCATATCCCCTCTAGCCCCAGGGCACTGTCTGTGGTCGACTAGGCCTAAATCAGGTAAGCTCAGGTAAGCTCAGTGAGAGGCAAGGGGACACCAGAGGTCACTTTGTCAAGGATCTCCATCACACCTTGTATGTAGCTCTTCCACTGTAAACACAGTCCCCAAGAAATGCGCCTCCTCCTCCTTTTCCTTTGAATGTTTTGTAGCTAGTTTGAAGAAGAAAGTAATTTTGATACCCTGGGAAAGCTGTTTTTCCGAGTGGGAAAGTGCTGTGCTTCTTGTCCTAGCAGAAAAGTAGGAAAGTGATTTTTTGAATCCCTCTTTGCAGATGTTTATCTCTTTGGCAGCAGGCTTTCCAGACTCCTTGAAAAACACTCTCAGAATGCGTGAGAAGGCCCCCAGAAGAAAGGTTTTATATAGGCGTCCTCCAAAGAATCTTGGGACTAAACATAATCCAGCCACTATGCATCATGTAGAAAACGATCGGTTTGAAAGGAGCGTTTTTATTTTCAAAAACGAGAATCTGGAGGTTCATTTGGTGATCACGCAACTAATTGCACAACTCGTTTCATAGAAATATTTCAAAGCCCATTCGCAAGTTCAAAGGAAAGAAAGCGAGTGATGAAGGAAACTGGCCGTGCGGCAATTAATTGTAGAATATCTAGAACTTTGCAGACTTTGGAGTTATTCAGAATTCCTCATCTAGCAGAATCCTATAGTTTGTCACTAAAGTGTGCTTGCTTACCTTTCTGTTAACCTGAAATTCAGTGGCCTCTCCTTGATAACGTAACAGGCAAAAGCTGCGATAAAACTCCTACCGAGCAAGTCCAACCTTGGCCTAAGCAATGGGAGGTTTCGCTTTTCAAGGAAGTGTGGAAATTCCATATTGGAATGTTGGTGGCCTCTCCCTTTGCTGTGAATATTCATTCGCTCGTCCTCCAGTAATGAATGTCATGTGTGCACAGAAAACCCTTTCCAAGATGCTGTGGAACGGGGAAGGGAAATGCTGTGTTCCCATAATTGTTGTGCTCTGTGCCACACACTGCAAAGGCTGCATTGTTGCGGTAACACACAGTCTGTCACTGCAGGCTGTTTAGGCTTAGGGTCTGTTTTCTTCTTGCCAATCTTGCTGTCGCTAAATTGATGGCAAGGCTCCCATTGACTTAAGTGGGAACAGAATGAACCTAGGCTTCGCTGAAATATAGTAGGGTTGTTTTTGTGCAGTATTGGTGTTTCGATGGACAGCTCCAAGATCGCAATGCTGTCGCTTTAATGTCATGTATACTGGCGTAGCGTGGAGGGTAAAGTATGTGTGCTATGAGCCAACAGTTCTGCAGTTCAAACCTCACTAGGTGGCCATAGACCAGTCATTGTTTCCCTGACATCAGCCTGCCACCTGAGGAATCCTAACAGTGACCTACTTTATAAAGGTAAAGGGACCCCTGGCCATTAGATCCAGTCGTGGCCAACTCTGGGGTTGCTGCGCTCATCTCGCTTTATCGGCCGAGGGAGCCGGCGTACAGCTTCTGGGTCATGTGGCCAGCATGACAAAGCCACTTCTGGCGAACCAGAGCAGCGCATGGAAACACCGTTTACCTTCCCGCCGAAGAGGTACCTATTTATCTATTTGCACTTTGATGTGCTTTCGAACTGCTAGGTGGGCAGGAGCAGGGACCGAGCAACGGGAGCTCATCCCGTCGCGGGGATTCGAACCGGCGACCTTCTGATCGGCAAGTCCTAGGCTCTGTGGTTTAACCCACAGCGCCACCCACGTCCCGCATCCTACTTTATAGGATGGCTGTAATGACTGAGATTATGTATGTGAAGCACTCTGAACCCTCAACTTGGTTAAGTAGTATTGTTAAGAAAGCGCTGAAGCAGTGAGCTATGCTTAGGGCGACCCAGTGGATCTCTGGCTGAACTCTGCCCCTTTCCACATGGCTCTTATACTTCACAGTCCCATTCAATCTTTCCTCAATACATTGACGTGCTCCTCATTACTCTGAGTCATGAGACGTGTCAAGGGCAGTGTATATCTGAGATTTGGTACCTTTTTGTAGGAAAGAACATTGCAGATCTAAAATGTTAGCCTAATATTTGGGTTTATGTTTTAATTGGTTAGTATGTGTGCACCTGTCTTGTACATGGATTGTACAGGGCTATTTTTCCAGCTGGAACTCACTGGAACTCAGTTCCGGCACCTTTCAGGTGGCTGCCATTGCCATTATAAGAGAACAATGGGGGGGGGGGAGCGACCATGGTGTGTCCCAGCATGTCTTTTTCTAGAAAAATAGCACTGGTTTTGAATTGTATTGTGAAATCGCTTCGAGGTGCTTCATAAGAGATGCTTCATAAATGAAATTATGTGCACCATTAAAACTCACCGGTTCAACAGAGAACGCTGGATGCAGCTCGGCAGTTCTGCATTTCATGTAGAATGTTATTCATCATAAGCTTAATTGTTTATAATTTCCCCCATTGAAAATCAAAGGCGTTTACTCCCTAAGCAGTCTAGGATAAATCAGAAGAATGTCTTATGTATGGTTAGCTTAGCTGCCCAAGCAGAGCTGCAAAATGCGGCAGCCAGCAAGCTGAGGAAAGATATTTGCAAAAAAAAAGCGCCATGATTTGTAAAAGGGATTCATGCTTATCGATAAAGCCATTAAAAGTTTTCCCGATGGAAATTTCATTTTATGGTGATTGTATCATCTGTACTTTTAATTTGTGTTTGACACTGTTAATGGCCTTGTAGGCTGAGCAAATGCATTTCTGGATAGTTAGCAAGGGAGATTGGGATTCACTAGTAAGATCATACAAAAATGAGATACTAACAACTGCTCAGAAAAGCATTTTAATGGCCCACACATCTAGCAAATGGTCTCTCTCCCCCCCCCCATATGTTGTGCTTTGTTTATATAATTAGTTTGTGGTGTCTGAAAAAGTTCAGTAAAATTCAATTTAAAATAATTGGTACACTTATGTTTTCCAAAAAGGTAAAATTACTGAATAAACCGGTACCATGGAAGGGTGTATGTGATGGGACCGTGATTTGCAGTCAGCCAAGGGTTCTTAATTCTTGATCTGAAGCCAGGATTCTGCTTGGATAGGGAACTAAGGTTATTCTAATGCTTTTCTTGCCTCTGAAGTTAGTAAGTGATGAAAGGCAACTCTAAACAACAGAGTTACAGATATCTTCAGAGTTACATTGGAGGGAATAGCATTCAGCTTACAAGGAATCCCCATATTTCTGAGACAGGAATACCAAAATAGGTTTGACTGCTGTCGTGAGAATAGTTGTTTTAAAGTCGTCCCCCCGCCCCCCGCTCAGATGTGAGAATCAAGACGCACTTTTGAACAAATGAGGACGAAACCTATAGAGCAGCCACGTTACATAGGATACACTATTATTTTTATTGTTTATTTATACAGTGGCGTAGCGTGGGTTGTCAGCACCCGGGGCAAGGCAAGTAATTTGCGCCCTCTAACCCGTGGATTTGCGCCCCCTAACCCTAACCCCCAGATGTTGCGCCCGGTGCGGCCGGCCCCCCTGCACCCCCCACGCTATGCCACTGTATTTATATGTTGTTGTTGTTTAGTCGTTTAGTCGTGTCCGACTCTTCGTGACCCCATGGACCAGAGAACGCCAGGCACTCCTGTCCTCCACTGCCCCCCGCAGCTTGGTCAGACTCATGCTGGTAACCTCAAAAACACTATCCAACCATCTCGTCCTCTGTCGCCCCCTTCTCCTTGTGCCCTCCATCTTTCCCAACATCAGGGTCTTCTCCAGGGAGTCTTCTCTTCTCATGAGGTGGCCAAAGTACTGGAGCCTCAGCTTCACAATCTGTCCTTCCAGTGAGCACTCAGGGCTGATTTCCTTCAGAATGGAGAGGTTTGATCTTCTTGCAGTCCATGGGACTCTCAAGAGTCTCCTCCAGCACCATAATTCAAAAGCATCAATTCTTCGGCGATCAGCCTTCTTTATGGTCCAGCTCTCACTTCCATACATCACTACTGGACTGTATTTATATAGACATCATTTATATGCCAAATGGCTTGAAGGCTGTCAGAGGGCAGTTCTGTTTTCGAAGGCCTGCTCTGTCTAAAGTCCAGCAGAAAGATACAGAGGGCTAAAAAGAGAGGGGCAAGACTTCTGAAGTTTCCCATCTGCAGTTAGCACATGAGAATTAAACTGAGTAGGCACTCACATGGTCACCTGCTCACTGCTGTGCCTGTTATGGCGAGTAGTCTGGGATTTCTCTTTAAATTAAAACAGTTATTTTACGCAAACACACATATTTGTGTGTGTGTGTGTGTGTGTGTGTGTATGTGTGTGTGTGTGTGCATGAGAAGAAGACAACAACCCTGGTTTGACCAGAGAACAAGTGAAGCAGGAGAAAACATCAAGGCCTTCTTCTGCTAGACTGTTCCCTCCTCCCTCTGCCCAGCCGACTTACATTCTATATCACTTGTTTTAGTAGTTTAAAATTGTGAACTGCCTTGGGTGCCTTGGCAGAAAGGCAGTGTGTGTGTGTGTGTGTGTGTGTGAGAAGTTATTTGCTTTTGTGGTTAGATAATAGTATATGTTTACACACACACACACACACACACACACACACATCTGAGTCTTTTTTTAATATTGCAATTTCAATTTTTCAGTGAGATAACATTATTATTCTTTTATTAAAGAAACCGAGAGAAGGCCTGTAACAACTTTGCCCTTTTTTTCTGACTGTCCTGTTGACATTGGCAGGCGGTTGGCTGTGATCGGCAACTCGGGAGTAACGCCAAAGAGGACAACTGTGGGGTCTGTGCAGGAGATGGCTCGACGTGCAGGCTGGTGAGGGGGCAAACTAAGACACACCTTTCGCCAGAGAAAAGTAAGTTAATTATCGTTCATTCTAATCCTCTAACCCCCAGTGGTTCACTCAGAGCTCTCTGGTTCTGCAGCTCCTGCTCAGCCTTATTCTGCGGGATCTGGCGCTGGAGCGGCACATGACAACTGAGTGTGCTCAGTGGCTGCAGGATTCTGATGCGGGAGATGGCGGGTGATGGGAAACGGTATTTGTGTATGGATGGAATATCCTGGAAGAGCTTGTGGCTGGCTAGATGGAACCTGATGCAACATTTTTTTGCAGGGTCCCTCTTAAAAGGTAAAGGTAAATGGACCCCTGACCATTAGGTCCAATCGTGACCGACTCTGGGGTTGCGGCGCTCATCTCGCTTTATTAGCTGAGGGAGCCGGTGTACAGCTTCCGGGTCATGTGGCCAGCATGACTAAGCCATTTCTGGCGAACCAGAGCAGCATACAGAAACACCGTTGACTCTGCCAGAGCGGTACCTATTTATCTACTTGTACTTTGACGTGCTTTTGAACTGCTAGGTTGGCAGGAGCAGGGACCGAGCAGCGGGAGCTCACCCCGTCATGGAGATTTGAACCGCCAACCTTCTGATCGGCACAGCGCCACCCGCGTCCCCTTACCCAACAGTATTTCCCCAGCAAAATTTAAAATGAGATAGAAGTGGACATAAGATGGGTCTGGGATACAAGCAGAGGTACCGTTGAACAGGATGAAACCCGTTATAGTATCATGACATCTACGTGTGCAGCACCAGATTTTGAGAGGCTTCTGCCGTTGTCTGTTTTCCTTTTTGTCTCCACAAAATTTGAGAAGTCTGGATGCTGAAGAAAGGTGTGAGCGTTGAGCAGAGGCAGGAGTGGCTTAGAGCCTGGATGACTTGCAACGTTCCCAAGTCTGGGCCTGACCAGCTGCCACTATGCCTGGTTCAACATTTAGCTCATCCATGAATCCATAGGGTAACCAAAGCCAGCTACTACCTTCTTTTTTTGCACAGTTTCATCTTTTATTTAGTCATCCCCATCTGCTCTGTGTGTGTGTGTGTGTGAGAGAGAGAGAGAGAGAGAGCGCTAAATGATACATAGAATCATAGAGTTGGAAGAGACCACAAGGGCCATCGAGTCCAACCCCCTGCCAAGCAGGAAACACCATCAGAGCACTCCTGACATATGGTTGTCAAGCCTCTGCTTAAAGACCTCCAAAGAAGGAGACTCCACCACACTCCTTGGCAGCAAATTCCACTGTCGAACAGCTCTTACTGTCAGGAAGTTCTTCCTAATGTTATTAAATCTGCCAGGACAATCAGATGCATTTTGTCCAGACCAGTATGCATCTGTCACTCTCAGTGTGGCCAAATATATTATAGGGTGTCAGGTGTGCGCGCGCAGGAGCCAGGCCCTGTGACCAATAGGACTTTGCAGGACTGGGGCCTTCCTAAGTTTGTTCTGAAGAGGCAAGGCACGGCCTCACAGGTGAGGCCGATTGGTAACTCACAGCACCTGGTGGCAAGAGCCAGGAAGGGATATAAGGTCAGCATTTCCCTTTGGCTCTTTGCCACAGCAACACGTTCCCTGCCTTGTTTCTTGATCCTCGGACCCGTGACTTCGTGACGCTTTGCTTCTTGTTCCTCGGACCCCTGACTTCGTGACTCCTTGCTTCCTGACCCTCGGACCCTTGGCTTCTTGACTGCCAGCTCTCTGACCCTTGGACTCCTGGCTTTCAGACCCCTGGTCCTGACATCCCCTGCCAGGACTTCGATCGCCTGTGAACCGGACCGTGTCAGAGAAGAGGAGTTTGGATTTGAAATCCCACTTTATCACTACCCGATGGAGTCTCAAAGCGGCTAACATTCTCCTTTCCCTTCCTCCCCCACAACATACACTCTGTGAGGTGAGTGGGGCTGAGAGACTTCCGAGAAGTGTGACTGGCCCAAGGTCACCCAGCAGCTGTATGTGGAGGAGCGGAGATACGAACCTGGTTCACCAGATTGCGAGTCTACCGCTCTTAACCACTACACCACACTGGCAGAGGTTACTGCCCACACATTTCTGCTGAGCTTTCTTGCTTGTGTGGTGGCACCTCGGTAAAACCACTTCTTACTGTTTGTAGCAAGAGTTTTCCCCGGAGGCAGAGGACAAGAACAGGAGTCATACTCAAATTCACAGTCAAGAGCTGCTTTATTGCTTGACTGGTTGCACAAGCATTTCTGTTACTATTATATACAAGCTGTTTACATTCCTTCTTTATCTCTCCAGCACGGTGTAATTTCAGTCCAGTAATTAACAATCCTGACACGGCTAAACAGACAGTATCAGCAGCACACATTGTCTTACTTCCAACCTTGTTGTCAGCATGCGTGCCGACGGTGTGTGCGTGTGCTTTCCTCGTGCAGAAATTGCAGCCTGCAACGTTCTTCCTTTATTTGCACCTCCAGCTGACACCAATCAAGCCTAGAGTGCCACTCCTACACGCTAAAGAAAATTCTGGAACCCTCTTACAGCTTCCAGGAACTTTTATCTGTTTCTTAAAGAATGCTTTCCTAACAAAATATTGCGCTGCAGCAAGCAGAACCCAACAGGAACTGACCCAAGACATTTTGCAATTTCCCTCTTTGCAGTTTGTGACACGGCTTCAAGTTTTAAAATGTTTGTGCCCATTTAAAAAATAAAAATGCAGCATTTTTATTTTATTTTATCCTACCATATACATTAGGATAATGTGTTCTGTGTGTTCCTTATTTTGCTTCTTTAGTGCTGGTCATTATCCCTAGCAATAAAGATTTGATTAGATTATGCTATACCAACCTTACAAGGTAGTTGTAATGTTTATCGGAAGCAGCAGGTGCAAGGGGGTGATAATAAGGCTGCTTTCCTGGGCAGTGGAGCCTGAGGGCCATGTGGCTGCACCAGTGGAGCCAAGCTGGTGCTCCCATCCATGCACCCACAGAGCCCTGACCTCATGACCACCAGACATACAGGTCAGCAGCAGCCATGAAAACGTTTGGAGGGCAGCTCTGTGGCGTTGCCCTCCTTCGCTGGCTGCTCCTGATGTTTACTGAGATGATGTATGTGAAACACTTAGAGGGAAATGGAAGAATAAGACACCCCAGCCTTGTAGATAGTGTCCATGAAAGTTACAAACTTATATATATATATATATATATATAAAATTACTACCTTACACACTGTTTTGTTGCCACAAAGTGGAAGAAGAATGGTTTTTGTGGTCAGTTGGAGACAATTTTTACTAGCCTCTGGACAACTGCTCACCCAAGTAGTTGCAATAACTTCATTTTCAACCTTGATCTGTTTCCAGTCTCTGATATGTCTATTTCCTAATTACTTGCAAAGACAGTCAGAAAGAAAGAATTATTTGGAAACTTAGCCCTTAGAAGCAGTTTGAGTATGGATAATAAATCAATTTATTGACTGGATTTGAACAATTTATTCTCACTGGACTTCTTCAGCTTAGCCATTGGATTGCCTAGAGCAGGGGTCAGCAAACTTTTTCAGCAGGGGGCCGGTCCACTATCCCTCAGACCTTGTGGGGGGGCTGGACTATATTTTTTGGGGGTGTGTGTGAATGAATTCTTATGCCCCACAAATAACCCAGAGATGCATTTTAAATAAAAGCACACATTCTACTCATGTAAAAACACGTTGATTCTCAGACCGTCTGCAGGCCGGATTTAGAAGGCAGTTGGACCAGATCCGGCCCATGGGCCTTAGTTTGCCTACCCATGGCCTAGAGGGCAGACATAATGCACATGGCCCTGCGGGTTGCAAGGGAGAAGAAACTTCTACAGATCAGAGAGGAGGCAGCCAATCTGATGCAAGGCCGGAGAGCACTGAGGCTCCTGTTGTGAGGTGGAAACAGCTGGAGTTTGGCTTGAGACAGCATCTCACCAAGAAGCTCGGCTTCTTGCTCGTTTCCAAGTGTGCTGCAATTTTATTGAGACGCTGAACCGTTGCCAGGAATGGGGACTTCAAACAAAGCTTTGAGAAATGGTTGGCTTTATTGAGGGCCTGATCCCCCTCTGAATCTCGGCGCAAAACGGCGCATTGCAGACTCCCACTGGTCTTGATGTTCTTTGGATCAAAGCCACGGTTACACGGTTTCCTCATCATTCCACTTCAGTGGGGTTTCGAGATGGAATCCTGCCTAAATCTTTCATTTCATTCTTTGGGCGGAAAGGTGTGACTCTACAATGCATGTAAGCATTATAGTGCCTAAAGTCGTATTTTACATAAGTCGTTCTTTGTCACTGACTTGTTGCGGTGCATAGTTTTTTTAAAAAAGCAAAACGTTGCCGCCCCCGCCCCCACTGTTGCTGATATAGCATATGGAAGTTGTTTAGCGAAATGGTCCCTAGAGTGAAAGGAATGGGAAAACATAGTTTCTCTTAGTGATACCACGTCAGCTGAGGTGTGTATAACATTTGCAGCTCTTACGGATGCCTTGCCAAGTAACTACGGCAAAGGAGCATGACCACAAGGCATTGTGCCAGGGCTAAGCTTGAGGTGTGCCAGGAGCCAGGAGGAGGAAGTTGTAGAGCAAGCCAGAAGCCAGGTCCAAAGGACAAGGTGAGAAGTAAGCTAGGGCCCAAAGTTCTTCACCTAGCTCAAGGTTATCATCTGAACTAGCCGGATGTTTAACTGATAATCACCACGGTCTGTCCGTCATTTGAAAAATGAAGACTTCAGAGCTGTCTTGCCCCAAAATGGCAACTTGACAGTCTGTTTTGGCGACCGTAACCTTGGTTTAAGGAGCCATTTGGCGCCTAGTTTAAATATCTGATGGGACGCAGGTGGCGCTGTGGGTTAAACCACAGAGCCTAGGACTTGCCGATCAGAAGGTCGGCGGTTCGAATCCCTGCGACGGAGTGAGCTCCCGTTGCTCGGTCCCTGCTCCTGGCAACCTAGCAGTTCGAAAGCACATCAGAGTGCAAGTAGATAAATAGGTACCACTCTGGTGGGAAGGTAAACGGCATTTCTGTGCTGCTCTGGTCTGCCAGAAGCGGCTTAGTCATGCTGGCCACATGACCCGGAAGCTGTACGCCGGCTCCCTCAGCCAATAAAGCGAGATGAGCGCCGCAACCCCAGAGTCGGCCACGACTGGACCTAATGGTCAGGGGTCCTTATATATCTGTACTTCTGTAGTCCTGGCGGTTGACTGTAACAGGAGCTGCAAAAGAAAATACAAAATATTGCCTTTCCTTTCAACAAGTGGATACAGTAGTACCTCTGGTTACAAACTTTATTCGTTCCAGAGGTCCGTTCTCAACTTCAAACCGTTCTTAACCTGAGGCGCACTTTCGCTAATGCGGCTTCCCGCTGCATGCGTGCTCACCTCTGATACATGACTTCCGCTTGCATCGCGGGGCAACATTCGCAACCAGGAGCATCTACTTCCGGGTTAGCGGAGCTCGTAACCCGAAGCGTGCGTAAGGAGGACGGTTCATAACCAGAGGTATTACTGTAATTATAACCCCCTGGCATCACTTCAGCATCTCAAAAGCACATTGCAAATCAAAACAGATTCAGATTGCTTTGACTTAATTAATTGTTTAGGCAAATACAGATCACAAGAGGTAATTAATCAAATCAAAACCAGTGGGGCCTGAAACAAAACTTTGGGATATGGAGTATTCAGCTTCAGGCTTCTAGCCAGCAATGCCTTTCGCCAGGATACTTCATCCCACTGCCACTCCCATTCCCATCTATGTCCCTTCCTTCCATCCCCGCATTTGCCATTGGACTGTTTTTGGGTTCTGTCCCCTCTCCCTTATTATTATTTTAACTTCTGCAAACCTTGACATTTTCCTGAGCGTGCTGTTCATTTGCTCTGCTTTCTCGCTGGTCCCGTTTGGCTACACGTAGCCATCGTAACTCAACACCTGAGTTTATGGTTAACGTGCATGGTTTCTGAATTGGTTCGCAGCCATAATAGGTGAAGTACAGTACCAAATAGTGGACGTTTTGCTGAAATTGTGAGGTCAAACGGCACAAAAGTAGCTGCTTTGAACATAGGAAGCAAGCTGTCAGCCTAATAGTCTGATTGCCTTTTTAGAAAGGCAACGCTGCCAGTAAGATGTCAAGCCCCAAACCCCCCCCCCCCCCAACTTTCTGGGGAAATGATCAAGCATTTGACTGATGATATTCAAAAAGAAAGTGTAATAAGTTGTAAAACCTGCCTGACCTCTGGGAAAGTGGAATATCTTAGGCCTTATGTGCATGGAACTCCCATCAGCATCAATATCAATTCTGTCTACTGGAAAGCTTTTAGGGCTGAACTCCTCCTCCCCCTCCATATATCTCTCTCTCTCTCTCTCTCTCTCTCTCTCTCTCTCTCTCTCTCTGATTTTTCTCCTGTTTTAGTGACTGGCAAAACATAATACGAAAATATTCCATTCTTGATGCAGACAAGAACTGAACAAGGATTTGTAGATTGTTGTCCAGAGTTCTTGACATGGTTTCAGTTCTTCTCTGAATGTCCTAATGCAAACACACTGGAGAAATCTGTCAATAGCTATGTCCGTCCGCCCTTAGGGAAAACAAGGTCTTCATTCACATCCGGTCATGCCCCATGAACGTTCCCCATATACAAGTGTTCTTATGCAAAATAGTTCTGGATTCGTTCTAGCAATAAGAGAGGTAGTGCATGTGATTTGCACTAGATACGTTGCTGAAGTTTGATGCAGAGGAATTTGTAAAAGTTAACATCCCTATTTAGTTGCTCATGAGCAATTTTCGACCCGAGCAGCGCTAGGGGTGGAGGACAAATTTCATTCAGTTTGCATTGAAAGGCATATTACCTCTTTGAGCATGGGAGATCAGTGGACCTTTTGCAGCAGTTGCTATCAAGCATTTCGGATGGAAGAAAATCTGATGAGACTGTGCCAGAGCTCCTTCGAGAACTGAGGACCAACAAAGAGGGCTACCAACAAAACCGGCAGAGAGAGACTGACAGAGACTTGAAGGCCTCAGATGTGAGGAATCCAGGCTAAAAACTGTTTTGTGGACATTTATTCGGGAAGGGACAGAAACCGGGGAAGGGAGGGAGGGGAGAACAGAATTTTAACTTTTGTGTTTGGCTATTATGACCTATATTTAATATAAAAAGGGGGAAATTTGTGGAAGGGAGTTTGGGTCGACCTTAGAAAAGGATTTAATATTTATAAGATAATTGGATAAGCAAAATTTGGCCAAGTAATAAGAACTAACTTTAAAAAAATAAATAACAATAATATGTAAAGGATGAGAGATAAGAACTTGCTGAGCTAATTATTTGAATTAGGATGTATGAAGGGGGGGTGGGGGGAAGTCAGGAAGTGGGGTTAAGAAAGCAAGGATATGAAATTATACATGTTTTGTCTTTGTTTTTTCTTTTTTTGTGCGTGTGTGTTTATAAAATGTGAAAATCCAATTAAATTTTTTTTTAAAAAAAAGAAAGGCATCTTACCAAATTGAAACTTTGTGAAACTTAGGCAAACTGGAACACAGTCATCCTTTGAAATCTCCACTTCTCCATGCTTTGCAATGCAGTTCTGCAGTCAGGTAAAATGTATGAAATGTATTTACTGGGGTAAAATGTGCATAAAGATGCTTCTGTTAGTGCAAGGAGCATACAAAATGCACTATATTGGGTGAAATTGCTTGCAGGAACACATATATTAGGCAAACTTGCATACAAAATGTGTATAGCAGGAGAAATTTGCACTAAAATTATGAGGTGGACAAAAAATGCTAACTAATGTGGAATTGTGGAGATCTGAATTTAATATTGAAAAAAAAGAGAGAAATGGAGAGAAACCAAAATGGACAGATTTTTTCCATCTTCAGGAAGGCCCTCATGTCAAAAATGTGTGTGTGTGTGTGTGTGTGTGTGTGTGTGTGTGTGTGTTATGCAAAAGTCTCAATGTGGGAAAAGCCATGAAGTCAGCCAATGGCTCTCTCCATTTCTGCAGCTCCTATCAACTGCCAGCTCTTCTCTCCCCTGCCTCTGGCCGGGTGCATCAAATCACAAGAGCAGGCACCAGAAATCACGGTTCAGGAGAAATCGTGAAGCCAGCCAAAGCCTCTACTTAGCTCTACCCTTATTTCAGACATCGTGATATAATGGTATATTGCAATGTTTTGTGGTTGTTTAGTCATTTAGTTGCATCCGACTCTTCATGAGAGCCAGTGTGGTGTAGTGGTTAAGAGCAGTAGTCTCGTAATCTGGTGAACTGGGTTCGATTCCCCGCTCCTCCACATGCAGCTGCTGGGTGACCTTGGGCCAGTCACACTTCTCTGAAGTCTCTCAGCCCCACTTACCTCACAGAGTGTTTGTTGTGGAGGAGGAAGGGAAAGGAGAACGTTAGCCACTTTGAGACTCCTTAGGGTAGTGATAAAGCGGGATATCAAATCCAAACTCTTCTTCTTCTTCATGACCCCATGGACCGGAGCACACCAGGCACTCCTGGTTTCCACTGCCTGCCGCAGTTTGGTCAAACTCATGTTGGTAGCCTTGAGAACACTGTCCAACCATCTCATCCTCTGCCGTCCCCTTCTCCTTGTGCCCTCCATCTTTCCCAACATCAGGGTTTTTTCGAGGGAGTCTTCTCTTCTCATGAGGTGGCCAAAGTATTGGAGCCTCAGCTTCAGGATCTGTCCTTCTAGTGAGCACTCCGGACTGGTTTCCTTAAGAATGGATAGGTTTGATCTTCTTGCAGTCCATGGGACTCTCAAGAGTCTCCTCCAGCACCATAATCCAAAAGCATCACTGCCTTGTCATGGCAAAGGGGCTTGAATAACTCAGAGAAGCTATGAGCTATGCCATGTGTGGCCACCTATGACAGGTCATAGTGGAGAGTTTTGACTAAATGTGATCCACCTGGAGCAGGAACCGGCAAGCCACTCCAGTATCCCTGCCAAGAAAACTCCATGGACAAAAACAACAGGCATATAAAAGTTATGACACTGGAAGATGAGCCCCTCAGGTTGGAAGGCGTCCTACAGGCTACTGAGGAAGAGTGGAGGACAAGTACAAGTAGATTCAGAGCTGATGAAGCAGCTGGGCCAAAGCCGAAAGGTCGCTCAGTTGTGGATGTGCCTGGAAGTGAAATGAAAGTCCAATGCTGTAAAGAAAAAAAATATTGCAATGTTTAGCTGATGATTCATCACGATGTTGAAAATCAGATATCACCCAGCATTCTGGGTGAAGTGGCCTGGGAAAGTGTTTGCGCTGGCAGAAATTCCATCACTAGAAATGTGATGTTACTAAACAAAATTAGCCACTGAATCAAAGCAGTGCTACAGGCACTATCCTGGCCCACCTTCATGCTGAGTGCCTTGCGCTGAGGAATGACCCTCCAAAGAGAAAAATGAATTTTTTTTCCTCAGAGAAGAGGAGGGAAAGATTGCCAGTGCTGCATTAGCAGCAGAAAAACGAAGGCAGGAAAAATGGAGAGTTGGGATGTGGTGGGAGAGAATGCGTGGAAGTTGTAGGAGGGGAGGGGAAAGGAGAAGTGGAGGTGGTGGAACATGGGTAGGCAAACTAAGGCCCGGGTGCCGGATCTGGCCCAATTACCTTCTAAATCTGGACCACGGATGGTCCAGGAATCAGCGTGTTTTTACATGAGTAGAATGTGTCCTTTTATTTAAAATGCATCTCTGGGTTATTTGTGGGGCATAGGAATTTGTTCATGTTTTAAACGAAAAATATAGTCCGGCCCCTCACAAGGTCTGAGGGACAGTGGACCGGCCCCCCTGCTGAAAAAGTTTGCTGACCCCTGTGGTGGAAACTCAACACAGTTGTGTGTGAGTTTTCAGCACAAAAATTGATTTGTGCTTCTTTTCTGTAAATTGCAAGGAAGTTTTAAAGCTATTGTCTTTACGCTAGCAGTGATGCAGCCGGTTGAGAGAGAGAGAAAATGAAAGAACAGGTAAATAGATAAAAATGTGATTACTATTTTTCTGGTAAATTAAAAGCATTTTGAGTTTAGAAATCCCTTTTCTAAGCAATTTCCTAAAGCAGTTACAGGTCAATAAGCAGGAGCGTTTTCTTTCCAGATGTCTTATAGAGAGGGAGTCTCCCTCTCTATCAGATCTCTCCTGTATGGAAAAGAAACATTTGAAATTATTTTAGCAGCTATCTCACAAATCAACTCGTTGTTTAAAGGTTCCAAGAGGATCCTCTGGACGTTTGCCTCAAACCAGTCAAGTGTTTATGGCTGAAAGCCGATGCCCTAATGAGTATCATAAGGGAACGGAACAATATTGCATTCCGTCGTGGGCAGAAAAGGCTTACTGTGTTAGGGCTGTTTCTTCTACCTCTGTGGTCTCACCTGAGCCCCTTCTCCAGAATTTTGGAGATTTTGCTTGGCGATACCGGCATTCGATGAGAATAAGCTGCAAGCTCTGGTATTTCTTTCTGTTGAATGATGTGGCACCAGGCTAAGACGGATTTTATCTGTCTAATGACCCATAAGTCCTTTTTTATTTCCTGAGATCTGTCTTGCTGGTTTTAGAATTTAATGACTTCATTCCCCCCCCCCTCCAACTTTGGAATGTGCTGGCTTTTTAACTCTTTGGAAGTATTAGCAGGTTTCCAAAACGTACATCGCTGCTTGTGAATTGGCGGCGTGCTTGCGATCCCACGAGACCTTCCATAGGGGAGAAGAAAGAGTGTCTGAGGCAGAGAACTCCTGGCATTAAACACCTCTCTTCCCCGTTTCTCAGCCCATGTGCTGGGGTATGCATTGCAAGTTGGGGAGAGGCGACAACAAAGGAAAGAGAGACAGGCCCCCACTCTTCTCCAGGCCACTGCAGTCATTTACAGTGCCTGCATTGCACATAACTCTCTGGCGGGTTGGAGCCATAAACAGAAGCACTCCATACGGCAACCTTTTTTGTGGGGAGGGGAGAGGGGTGACCCCACTTGCCACGCAGAGCTGGTGGGCTGCCTTCAGTTTCCAGGTTCCCAGATAGTATAGCTCTGGCATATATATTTGTGCCACAGTTGTTTCTAATCAAATAGGATGTGTAGGTTTTTTGAGTTGCTGCAAATGGCTGGACTGCAGCTGGACTACTGCAATGCGCTCTACGTGGGGCTACCTTTGAAGGTGACCCGGAAACAATTACTGTATTTTCCCATGTACAAGACTAATGTTCCCCCCAAAAAAAATTATGTCAAAAATTGTTGTTGTTGTTTAGTCGTTTAGTCATGTCCGACTCTTCGTGACCCCATGGACCAGAGCACTTCAAAAATTAGGGGGCGTCTTATACACGGATAGTGCCGAGGGTTCCCAGAGGGGGTTTCCTTTTACTATAAGAACAAAAAATTCAAGTTGACTGATACCCATGAAGCTGAAAAGTTCCTGAGAAGGTATGAAAAAGATCTGGGCAAAGAGGAAGTAAGACCGCGAGGAGGAGACTTGGATATAGAGGAGAGGGGAGGGAGAGGAGGGAGTGGAGCCGAGGGGGAGGGGGAAGAGTCAGAGGAGGAAACGGAAGACATAAGATCGGAAGAGGAAGAGGAGGGAGAAGACAGAGCCTAATAGAAAGAGAAATACTAGACTTTAAATCAGAACTTAGGATAAAGTGTACTTAGTTATAATTTGAGATGACTCTCAAGTTTCTTTCGTGGAATGTGAATGGCTTTAACGATAAGACTAAGAGAAATAAATTTGAAAAAATTATAAAGAATAAAAATATTGATGTCATTTGTTGCCAAGAAACTCATGTTGCCAAAAAACACAAGCATATTTTAATAAATAGGAAGTTGGGAATAGAATTCATTAACTCAGACTCTAAGAAAAAAAGAGGGGTGGTAATTTACGTGAAAGAAAAACTAGAACCCAAACAAATCTGTAAGGATGAAGAGGGAAGAATCCTAGGAGTACAAATCAATTACCAGGGAGAAAAAATAAATGTGGTTACAGTATATGCCCCAAACTCAAATAGACTGGAGTTCTTTAAAAAAACTGGAGCAATTTTTATTAGACTTAGATAATAACAAATTGGTCTTGCTAGGAGATCTAAATGGAGTACCGACACCAGAATTAGATAGAAGTGCAAAAAAAAAGAAAGAATTTAAACCAAGGGAAATTACCGAAATCTTTCAATGACTTGGAGGAAAATTTGGACCTAATAGACATATGGAGATACAAAAATCCTACTACAAAACAATTCACCCACTTCTCCGAACCGCACCAGAGCTGGAGTAGGTTAGATCAGATATGGATCTCAAGAGAACTAATAATAAGAGTGGCGAAATGTGAGATCCAGCCCAGAACTCTGTCAGATCATAGCCCAATAACATTACAACTAAAGGGGAAGACCCAGGGGCTATACAGATGGAGAATGAATGATTATTTATTCGAAAAAGAAGTGATTGAAAAAGCCAAAACTACTATAAGAGATTATTTCGACTTAAATATTAACAAGGGGACAGATATAGATATAGTATGGGATGCTAGTAAAGCAGTGTTAAGAGGTCTCTTGATACAGCAAAATAGCCAAAGAAAAAGAGCCAAAGAACAAAAAAAGGAAGACTTAATTAAACAAATGAGAGAATGTGAGAAAAATATGATAGGAAACCCTAATAATGATGGCTACAAACAACAATATAAGATGCTCCAAACAGAATATTCAATATTAATAAATCAAGAGGTGGAATGGGGAATTAAATTAATGAAACAAAAGTTCTTCGAATCGGCAAATAAAACTGGAAAATTCCTGGCGTGGCAACTAAGAAAAAGGAGAAAACTCAGTTTCATTAATAAAATAAAAGTTGATGAACAAGTCCTGGAGGAACCCAACGAAATAAAAAAGAGCTTCCTTAAATTCTATGAAAACCTACACAAAAAAGAAGAAGAAGATATAATAGGAATAGGAATATACTTAGAAGAAAATAGCCCCAATAACATATCGGAAGAGGAAAGAAACAACTTAAATAAACCTGTAAAAACAGAGGAAATTCGAGAGGCAATTAAGAGAATGAAACTGGGGAAAGCCCCAGGTCCAGATGGGTTATCTGCTAAGTACTACAAGACCCTAGAGGAATATATAACACCGGTATTATGTGAGGTAATGAATGCGATATTAAGAGGAGGGAAAACGCCAACATCTTGGAAAGAAGCATACATCACGTTGATTCTGAAACCAGATTCAGATAAATTTAACATTAAAAATTACAGACCGATTTCATTATTGAATAATGATTATAAGATCTTTGCTGACATAATGGCACATTGACTTAAAAAGTGTTTAACTAATCTTATCCACACTGACCAGGCTGGTTTTCTACCCAATAGACAAATAAAAGACAACATAAGACATACAATAGATATCATTGAATACTTAGAATGCCACAACGAAATTCCAGCAGTCTTAATGTTCGTCGATGCCGAAAAGGCATTTGATAATGTCTCCTGGGGTTTTCTGATAAAATGTTTGGAAAAGTCAGGGATAGTCGGCACATTCTTAGAAGGAATTAAAACAATTTATACACAACAAAGTGCCAGACTAATTATTAATAACAACTTGACAGAACCGTTTGAAATAGCGAAAGGTACCCGACAGGGATGCCCTTTGTCACCGTTACTGTTTATTATGGTGTTAGAGATAATCTCTAATAAGATAAGGAAAACCCCAGAGATTCATGGCATAAAAATCGGAGCGAAGGAATATAAATTGAAATCATATGCAGATGATCTTATGTTGTCGTTGGAAGATCCAAAAAAGAGTGTTGGCAAGGTGCTAGAGCTACTAGAAAAATTTGGAAAACTATCTGGATTTAAATTGAACAGAGGAAAAACTAAAATAATGACTAAAAACCTGGAAAAAGAGGTAAAAAATGACCTTGAAATTCAAACTGGGATTAAAATAGCTAAAAGAGTAAAATATCTTGGAATCTGGATAACTATGAAGAATATAAATCTGATTGAAAATAATTATAAGAACACATGGAAGGAAATAACAAAGGATTTGGATACGTGGAATAGAATACACCTCTCTTGGTTGGGGAGAATGGCAGCGATCAAAATGAACCTATTGCCAAAATTACTTTTTCTATTCCAAAATATACCGATAATCAGGGGAACCTCACTATTCAAAGATTGGCAGAGGCTACTATCTAAATTCATCTGGCAAGGGAAAAGACCAAGAATTAAATTCAAATTGCTCACAGATCAAAAAGACAGGGGTGGTTTAGCGGTTCCAAACTTAAAGCTATACTATGAGGCCGCATGCCTCTGCTGGGTAAAAGAATGGATTCTCATTAAAAACAAAGATTTGCTAGACCTAGAGGGATTCAATTTGAGATTTGGTTGGCATGCCTACCTATGGCGGAATAAGGGAAGGGTACATAAAGGTTTTTCTAACCATATTTTCAGGGGGCCACTGCTAGAAGTGTGGGAAAGGAATAAAAAATTGTTGGAACAGAAAACCCCCTGGTGGTTATCACCAATTGATATCCTCATAATAAAAAAGACAAACATCGAGGGGGAAAGATGGACATATGAAGATCTATTGATTAAAACAGAGTCCGGGTGGAAGATTAGACCATATGACGAAATAAAAAACAAGTTAACTGGTTGGATCCAATATCACCAAATCAACTCCATGTGGACGGAAGATAAAAAGATTGGAATAAGTGAGAAAAAATCCAGATTCCAGATTGAAATAATAGAAGGCAAAACAAAATTACTATCAAAAATGTACAGCCAGTTACTTGAGTGGGACACCAAAGATGAGGAAGTAAAGGAGGTAATGGTGAAGTGGGCAGTGGATTTAGGATATAATATAGAGTTTGACAGGTGGAAGGCGCTATGGTGCAAAGGCATGAGCTTTTCGGCATGTACAACACTTAAGGAAAATATGTACAAGATGATGTACAGATGGTATTTAACACCCGTAAAATTGGAAAAAAATTATAAAACAGGCGATAAAATGTGTTGGAAATGCAAGAGAAAGGAGGGTGATTTTATTCATATGTGGTGGTCGTGTGGGATACTCAAAAAATTTTGGGAATCCATCTATAATGAACTAAAAAAAATCCTTAAATACACCTTCAGTAAAAAACCAGAAGCCTTCCTGCTGGGGATGATCGGTGAAGAAATCAAAAAGGAAGATAAAACATTTTTCCAATACACAATAGTGGCAGCCAGAACCCTCATAGCACAGTACTGGAAAACATCAAAAATCCCAACAACAAAAGAGGGGCAATCCAAATTATTTGATTACTTACAACTGGCAAAATTGACACAGAAAATAAGAAATCAAAAAAGTATAAAATTTAATAATGAATGGGATAAATTCAGGATATACATGGAAACAGAGATAAAGGGAAAATAAAAATAAATACATATGTATATGTAAAAATCACAGTAGGTATGAGATAACGCTTACTACGTAAAAATTTTCTTTTTCTGAAAAGATACTGCAGATAGATAAATAAGATAACTTTTTCCTAAATCGAAATAAAGGGAAGTCAATTAGTGTTATTGTTGAGTCAATGTAAGTTGAGCTATGTCTTGTCTTTTCGTTTTTATTTTCACTTCTTTTTTTCTTTTTTTTTCTTCTTGTTTTTTTTTTTGCTCTTTTTTTTTTTGACTGTGTATTTTGTAACCTGTATGTTTGTAGTATGTATGTATGTTAAAATTTAATAAAAACAATAATAAAAAATTAGGGGGCGTCTTATACACGGATAGTGCCGAGGATGGACTGGCAATTGGTTGTTTCCGCAAAAATTGGGAGCGTCTTATATATGCGGCAGCTAGACTGGTGACTGGGAGTGGCTGCTGAGACCTTATAACACTGCTCCTGGAAGACCTACATTGGCTCCCAGTACATTTCCGAGCACAATTCAAAGTGTTGGTGCTGACCTTTAAAGCCCTAAACGGCCTCGGCCCAGTATACCTGAAGGAGCGTCTCCACCCCCATCGTTCAGCCCAGAGACTGAGAACCAGCGCCAAGGGCCTTCTGGAGGTTCCCTCACTGCAAGAAATGAGGTTATGGGGAACCAGGCAGAGGGCCTTCTCTGTAGTGGCACCTGCCCTGTGGAACGCCCTCCCACCAGATGTCAAGGAAAGAAACAACTATCTGACTTCTAGAAGACATCTGAAGTCAGCCCTGTTTAGGGAAGTTTTTAATGTTTGGTGTTTTATTGTGTTTTGAATATCTTGTTGGAAGCCGCCCAGAGTAGCGGGGGAAACCCAGACGGATGGGTGGGGTATAAGTAATAAATTATTATTATTATATAGCAGCGGATCTGCACTGCATGCAGAAGGCCTCAGGTCCAGCCTCTGGCATTTCCTTGGAAAGTTGCCCAAAAACCATGAAAAGTTGCTGCCAGCTGGATAGCTCAATGGTCTGAATAAGACAGCTTCTGGTGTTGGAACACTGACTGCATGTGACAGTACATTTCTTTGTTTAACTCAAATTTATACTGAGATTATCTATATCTATCTACCTTATCTATCTATCTATATAAAATCTCAGGAGAGTTCACAACCTAACTTGAAGGATCGGGTGGAACATTGCAAAATACCAAAATAAAACATTACAGATGAAGGTCGAATGCAAAATATGCCTAGTTCATCATCTCAGCAAGCGTATCAGGTAGTTTAGGCTGAGAGATAGTGACTGGCTCACTCCTCACCTGGGTGGTGATTTGTACCTGGGTCTTCCCAGGCCCATTCCAACACTCAAACCCACAGACAGCAACTCTATGAACAGGCGTGGGGCTGAGCTGCAAGAGGCTCTCCATCTTGTTTTGTTCTGCCCTCAGAGTCTTGAGCGTTGGACAGATTCAAGGTTATCAATGACTACTAGGCATGATGGCTATATTCTACCTCCACAATCAGAGGCAGTAGTGCTTCTGAATACCAGTTTCTGGAAGCAGTTTCTGGTGCTCTTGTGAATGGGTCTTGCCTTAGAGTTTCCCACAGGCATCTGGGCTGCCGCTTTGAGAACAGGATGTTGGGCTAGATGGAACGATCTGATCTGGTAGGTTCTTCGTATGTTCTTAGGAGGTTTATGCAGTGCTATTTTTCTTATTAAAAAAAAAAAGCACTGCATTTTTTAGAATGCCTCCCTTGTTCTCTTATAATAGCAATGGCGCCTATCTGAGTTCAAGAGAGTTTTGGCTGGAAAATGCCTTGGGTTTATGTGTGAGAATGGGAGATGGATGGTGTCAGGGCCTGGGCAGAAGAGGCATGGTGGAGACTGCCTCCTCAGCTTGACCCTTCCAGGGGAGGAAGACAGTTTAGAATTACAACAGGGGTTTGAGGGAGATCACAGCTCAGAGGTGGATGAGGGGAAAAGTTGAGAAATAATGGGAGAGGAGGAGGAGGAAGAGGAAGCAACAGGGGTTGACAGCTGATGGACACAGTGTCTTTAGAAAGCATTCCAGACCCAGCCTTGAAAGTAGGAGAGCAAAGAGCTCAAAGACAGAGGGCACGTACCAGCACCCATAGAGGAGATGATGAGATTGGTGAATGAGGAAGTGGAAGAGAAGGGGAAGGGGGTGGAGATTCACTCGGGACAACTCCATTATCCAAGAGGCTGGGTTCTATAGCCTCTCTCTGTAAATACTGAATAAAAAGTGGACGGTAAGAATCATCTCCTTGTCTTTGTACGTTCCTGGGCAACTGGCCATGGGAGTCGCTGACAGCAGCCTGACAGATGGGACGAGAGAGAAAGGGTGTCTCTTGTATCCTCTTCTCACTTTGGCTCTACTTGCTACCTGTTTCCCCACAAAGGAACTTGGCCCTTGAGTCCAAAAGATTGCCCACTGCACTCTTAACCTATTCTAATTGCGTTACTAATAGCCTTTTGGTGGGTTTATCTTTCATGATTCAGTGGCCTTGTAAAGATTTCCAGATGAACATAAATAATCATGGGTAAATTATAACTCCACCTGATATCTAGTAATGAGATTACCACACCTAGCATGGCTGTTCCAGCAGCTGTAACCCAATGTGTTGATTGTGGATGCACACTCTCATAGGAATGAATTCCTGAAACAACAGTACTTCTAAACGGTTAGGCATATGGTGGTTTTGTTTTATTTTTAATAACAACAACAATAACAACAACAACAAAAACAACAGTTTTTATTTATACCCCAACCTCCCTGGCCAGAGCCGGGATCAGGGCGACTAACACCAATAAAATTACAATAAAAACATAATTGGGGGGGGGGAGAGAAACAAACCAATTTAAAAAACAGGTTAAAATACAATTTAAAATGCAGCCTCATTTTAAAAGTATCCCATAGATCAAAACCATAAGGGGAGGGAAACATAAGGGTCAGACTGAGTCCAAACCAAAGGCCAGGCGGAACAGCTCCGTCTTGCAGGCCCTGCAGAAAGATGTCAAGTCCCACAGGGCCCTAGTCTCTTGTGATGCAGCGTTTCACCAAGTCGGGGCCAGTACTGAAAAGGCCCTGGCCCTAGTTGAGACCAATCTAACCACTTTGCGGTTATTTGGTTGTTATTTGTGGACCTTAAGGTCCTCCGCAGGGCATACCAGGAGAGGCGGTCCCGTAGGTACGTGGATCCTAGGCCGCATAGTCCTTTACTTTTAATGATGTCTACATGAAGATTGTATCACATTATTTCACCTCCCATTCAGACAGTAGATGTAACTTGCTGCTCACCTGGTAACAGGGTCAATCCCCACGAGGCTTATTTAATGTATCGTTCTGAGTTTATGAGGGGTTATATGATCGTATGGGGACGCAGGTGGCGCTGTGGGTTAAAGCCTCAGCGCCTAGGGCTTGCCGATCGAAAGGTCGGCGGTTCGAATCCCTGCGGCGGGGTGCGCTCCCGCTGCTCGGTCCCAGCGCCTGCCAACCTAGCAGTTCGAAAGCACCTCCGGGTGCAAGTAGATAAATAGGGACCGCTTACCAGCGGGAAGGTAAACGGCGTTTCCGTGTGCGGCTCTGGCTCTGGCTCTGGCTCTGGCCAGAGCAGCGATGTCACGCTGGCCACGTGACCCGGAAGTGTCTCCGGACAGCGCTGGCCCCTGGCCTCTTAAGTGAGATGGGCGCACAACCCCAGAGTCTGTCAAGACTGGCCCGTACGGGCAGGGGTACCTTTACCTTTTTATATGATCGTATGCATTTCGGTTTGTACCCTTCACTGAATCTATTGGGATGAAGGGTAGGCTAAAAGTCGCCTTAAGCAACCAATCAATAAATGGTGGGTGTTTTATAACTCAAATCCTCCTTTGCAGCAGATGAAGGATGGAAAAAATGGGCAATGTTTCCCCCTTTTGTGTCACGCAAACCCCACTGCTCTCTCAATGTGCAGGAGCAGCCATGCCCATATATTCGGACATTATTAAATGTAGGACTTGGTTGCATCTGCTTCCCTTGAAAAAATATTGCAGGAATTTAGAATGTACTTTCTTCGCTATGCATATATAGCAGCATAGTCTTATTGATTTAATAGAACTGTGTGGCTTAACGGCCCCCTGTGCACCACTTTGCAAGAATATAAGGGGTTTTGTTTCAGTAAGTGTATGGATTGTACACTTGATGACTAGAGACCTTTTTAAAGCTGCAGGCTTGGTGGCAGATTGTGGTTCATGCTGAGCTCCCATTGTGCTTATTAATGTCCCCCCCCCCTCACCCCCAAAAGGTGTAAGAGGAGCATAAGAAGCCCAGAAGAGCTGTTTGAATCTAACCAAATCTCTGTGTAGCCCAGCAAACATTGTTCAACAGTGGTCGGTTAGATGCACTTCAAACTTGTCAAGCAGGGGTACAAAAATGGATGATAAGTATGGGGGAAAACATGTCAGTTTTGGGGGTGCCTGTACTTCTATACATCCCCTCTGCATCAAGCATAACTTCATTTTTTATTATTATTTCAGTAGCTTTGGTTGTCTGAAAACTCCACCCCAACATCGCTCTTGCGATCAGTGTGCATTACCCGTTTCTTGAATGCAACTGGTGTTTATTTTGCGGTAACGTAAAAAGAGAGAGGCTATGTCTATATTTAGAAGAGCTGTAACTACTGGCAGAAAGAATTGGTTGATTTGTGGATGGTGGTATTTTGGGTCACAGATCAGCAGCAGTGGTTTGCAGCTCAGCATAGGGCTTAAATACTTAACCAGTTGAATGGAGGTAAAGATAGGCACAAGGATATTGATTGCGTGGCGATACCCCCCCCCCCCACAGATGAAATAAATAAAGACACCGGAGACCAGAATTAAGGTTGATGGGCGAAAATGGCCACAACTTTATTGATTACAGGTAAGAGCGGTATTGGCTTTTTAGGCATTGGCCCCTAACAGAATAACCGGTCTAACCGGGGAGGGTTAATCACCAACAGGGGGAGCCCCCCCAGATGTACATCCGTAGGCGCTCCCCAAGGGGTTACCGCTCGGGAGTGCGCTTTAGGCCCTAGCCTCCGTAGGTTTCAGACGAGGCGACGCCCCCCGGAGTCCTTTAACGAACTACCCTCCAAGCATTGGGGGAGGTGATGGCGATCCTCCCCCCCGACCTCATTTGCATAACAATACCCTGGCCAATGCCTAACCGCCAAAACCAGGAAGTTGTGACGTTTGCTACGAGGTAGGCGAAAAAACCAAGGGGCTCCAAATTACAGCCAATTAGCCAAATGGAAAAACTCCTATCAGGCCCCTTGCGGCGACCAGCCGAAGCCCATAGCAAAGTCCGGAAGCCTGCCTAAAGGGTGGGTGGGTGGGATATCGCTGAAGCTGCCGAGGAGGAAAAAGGGGCGAGCCTAGGCTGCCCGGACCTTAAGTGCCCTCCCGGTAGTTCCGCCCACGGCGCCAGCCATTGGCTGGCGCTGCCAGAAATGAATATGCATGAGGCCACTGAATCCCGCGGGGCTGGGATAGCCCCGCGATAATGCGGGTGGGGGCGTGCGCCCGCAACCCCCCCCCTCCATAGCTCGGGAGGGGCTATAATTGCCAAGCATTTAAAGCATTACTTTGAAGAAACTATGCAAGATAGATTTACCAAAGGACCTACCTGATCATAAAGGGGCTTGTATTGAAACAGCTGCAAAAAGGGAGTGGGGGAGTCCATTCTAGCAGGGTGGTTCAAGGCAAATTCCTTCCTGATCCTGGAGCAAGGCATGCTTCTATTGCCTATCAGTTGATGGATGGAGGGAATGCACCTTGTTCCAGAAAAGAAATGATTCATTGGGAGTTCCTTTTAAGCTCCCAGCTGTCCCCCCCCCCCATTTTTTAAATTGATTTTCACAAACTTATAAACACACAAACAAACAAACATAGATCATAACCTTATTAAAACTTAATTATTAATTAATTAAAACTTAATTATTAACATTGTTAAGTGACTTCCTTGTATCCCCCTAGTTGAATTTCAATGCATATCATTTTAATGGTTTTCCAAATCAAAATTCTTAAATACCTAAGTTAATTACTTAACATCTTTCTTTCTTACCAATTCAGCATTAAACATATTAATTCATCACATTACATATTTAAGTCCTAAGCCTATCTGGTAATTGCAAGCTTTTTCCAATTAATTTAACTTAACGTATTTAACTAAATAATCATTAAATTTTGTCCATTCTACCTGGTACTCCCCCTCCTTCTGGTCACGGACTCTTCCGGTCAGGGCGGCTAGCTCTGAAAAATCCATCATCTTCATCTGCCATTCTTCCACCGTTGGTAATTCTTGCGTTTTCCACTTCTTAGCTAATAAAATTCGAGCAGCTCCCAGATGTTTTCTTGAAGCCACATTGGGACCTGCCCCACACCAACAGCACATAGGATGCCAGGTGTGGAGCAAGAGGGGAAGGTTTGCCAGGAACAGTCTTGGCAGGCTAAAGTTGGCTCATGGGCTCCGCATTAGCAGAAGGTCGGTCAAGATGATATTAGCATTCTACTGACCGCATTGTCACCTCCTGCTATAAGGTGGTGAGAATAGCCAGCCAGGGACTATCCACTAGTCTCTCAGGAGCAGATCTGCAGATTCCAAATGTAATAAAGGTAAAGGGACCCCTGACCATTAGGTCCAGTCGTGGCCGACTCTGGGGTTGCGGTGCTCATCTCGCTTTCCTGGCCGGGGGAGCCGGCGTACAGCTTCCGGGTCATGTGGCCAGCATGACTAAGCCGCTTCTGGCAAACCAGAGCAGCGCACGGAAATGCTGTTTACCTTCCCGCTGGAGTGGTTCCTATTTATCTACTTGCACTTTGACGTGCTTTCAAACTGCTAGGTTGGCAGGAGCAGGGACCGAGCAACGGGAGCTCACCCCGTCGCGGGGATTCGAACCGCCGACCTTCTGATTGGCAAGTCCTAGGCTCTGTGGTTTAACCCACAGCGCCACCCTTGTCCCTCCCAAATGTAATAGTAAAATGGCTAATCTGTAAATATTTCCCCACCTAAAACTGTGCATCGTGGCCTGATCCTCCGAGCCTTTGCACCAGGGTTTCCCAAACTTGGGTCTCCAGCTGTTCTTGGACTACAACTCCCATTATGCCTAGCTAACTGGACCAGTGATCAGGGATTGTGGGATTTGTAGTCCAAAAACAGTTGGAGACCCAAGTTTGGGAAACCCTGTTTTTACACTGTGTCCCAGATATGCTTTCCATATAAGGAAAAAAAAAATTGGCATTATTGATCTGACCCATCCATATATGTTGTTTCTTAATGATGCATACTTAGAAGGGGGAAAAATCAGTAGAAAAATATAATAGTGGATAGTTTTCCATTAGAGAATAGTTTTCCCTCCCACGTCTCTAGGTCTGATTGACCCCATTTCCCACTGAAATTAAACAAAAAGAAAAGAAAAGAGGGAGTGGTTTTTGCAACACAATGGAAGAATTGATCCCTTTATTGGAGGAGTTTATGAACTGGCGCAGGTTAGGGGAAATACTTTTATACACCTTTGAGATTTGTTTATGATCCCCCTCAAGGATAAAATGGGTTTAAAAGATCAGATCCTTACAGTGCCAAATTATGCATGATCCTCTAGGCTTCTATGGCAAATCTTAAGGACTTGCAGCCTTTAATCAGACCTGGCTTGAGGCTATACGGTCTGGAGAGTTAAGGTGTGATGGGGTCTGGAATCTAGAAACATGGACCACAGGTCAAGAATTTAAGCTTGTTTAAATCCCAGTGAATCACATAAACTGTACATGAGCACTTAATTTCTCACTTATGTGGTTTATTGGATTAAATCTAATGGATCTCATTTTAAAATGGAATAATGACAAAGTCTACAATTTAAAGGGTTCCTTTAGGCCCTTTTTAGCTAGGGCATGTGTTTTCACAATGAGCCTTCTGAAGCCCCAACTCTTCCTCCCAACACCCCTGCCTGCATTGCAAATGTTTTTCAAACTCAAAATATGTCATGTCCTACGATAAGATAATTATTTATTTGAAGGATAAGTTAAAATGTCTCATTGCACACACAAAGCTGACTCTAGGGTGTTTTGAGTTACACCCATAAATCCTGTTTCTCTTTTGTAAGAACTGAACTCCTGAGAGCTCATTGGCTGGGTTCAAATTTAATGCTTAACCATGGTTTATTGCTACAGAGATAAGCTACAGTGATTGTTTGTTTCTTCACTCCTTGTGATTGCATGTTTCTTCACTCCGCCTGCTCCTTGGTGTGGCCTTAAGGAAGAGTTCACTTCCATGTTGGATTAACCAAAGCTTGTTCAGATGTCTTAATCCAAACAAATTAATTTCTGATTAATTTTAACTATGATTTTGTCCTGGCTCCTGCCCCAGTCACCACAGCAGAGGCTCTTACTTGAGTTTATGAGAAATACCTTTATTACAAAGCAAGTACAGCAATAGGTAACTCAGTCCCAGAGCTTCTTCAAGTAGGATGGAGAGGTTAACTGAGCTAGGAGCAAGACCAGAATTCCAAAGTCCAAGATCAAAACTGCACAAGAGTGGCAAAGTTATCCTGGCAGGTTGAACATCCACCCAGCAATATAGCCTTGATTGTGAAAATTAGCCTTAGAAGAATGTCTAGCCTGATGCACTACAATTGTGTGTGTTTGCATCTGTTCCCAATGGCAGAGGTGTTGCCTGGCCCTGGGACACAACGCCAGACCCCATCTCCTCTGAATCCTGTTCAGCCACCCCAGGCTTAGGTTCTGAGCTCCTCCCAGTCTCCAACAACATTCCTTCATCCACAAGGAGAAAAGAAGCATCTGTGACACCTGTTCCAGCATTACCGCCTGCCCAGGAAGGACTTCCTAACACAGGCTTTGCTCAGCCTCCCCTCCCTCTTCCTCTTTCAGTGCCTCCAGAGTCTTCCATCTCAGGTCTACGCCCGAAGGCAATGACAGACTTGTGAAAGGTTTGTTGGAAGAAGCCAAAATTCAAACCATAGGTTGTGAAGCTGGCTTGTTTCTGCAAGCTGCAGTTAAAATTCACCACAGTTTAAGGTTCAGACACAACACTAAACTGCAGTTCATCCCTAATGAAGCTCCTTGCAGCTGCACCAGAAAGGACGCGTGAAGCACACGATCCTTCCTTGTAACGTGAAAAAAAAGGCTTTGGGAGTAGAGACAGCAATCATAGCCCCAATTATCCTTCCACTTCCATGCATTTGCGGGACATGGGGAAAGTGGTATGGAGTCACTTGGGACAAGCTGAGTTTGGCTGGAGTTGTCCATCTGCAACATAGAGATCATAAATGCTGGCCCACTGTAAGCATTTAACCAAATGCTGGAGCATTGTAAGCAGTACTAAGATCATTTATATAAACTTAAGCATGCTTGAACAAGCAGTACTGTATAAAAATCCTAAGTAATGTTGCTGTATTAACATTTAGAAAAGAGGGTTAGCTTGCTAAGTGTCAGTTTTGTTTAAAACCCATTTTTAAATGGAAGTAATGATCTGTAACAAATTGCAGGTATTTAGAGGGAGGTTCTCATTTGCAGCTCTCTAGTCACACAGCTCTCTAGTCACCCACGCAGGTGGCGCTGTGGGTTAAAGCCTCAGCGCCTAGGACTTGCCGATCGAAAGGTCGGCGGTTCGAATCCCTGCGGCGGGGTGCGCTCCCGCTGCTCGGTCCCAGCGCCTGCCAACCTAGCAGTTCGAAAGCACCTCCGGGTGCAAGTAGATAAATAGGGACCGCTTACCAGCGGGAAGGTAAACGGCGTTTCCGTGTGCGGCTCTGGCTCGCCAGAGCAGCGATGTCACGCTGGCCACGTGACCCGGAAGTGTCTCCGGACAGCGCTGGCCCCTGGCCTCTTGAGTGAGATGGGCGCACAACCCCAGAGTCTGTCAAGACTGGCCCGTACGGGCAGGGGTACCTTTACCTTTTACCTTTAGTCTGTAATGGCTTCAGTTGTTTCCTGCAAATCTTACTGTTTATTAAAGCCACAATCTGCCGCAGGAAATGAGTGGTGGTGGGGGGGCAAAATCCAGCTAAATAGCTGTGAAGTTCTTTTGCAAAGGAAATCTTGCATGGCACCACTGTTTTTAAACCCTTTCCAGCTATGAGGGAATAAAACTGGAACAGTAAGATGCAAATTGAACGACTGAGGTACAGAAAATAATTGTCCAGTAGCTGGACAGATTTACAAGTCCACATGTGGCTTAATAACAGTGTGTTTCAGAGAGCAGAACCTGGAACAATGTGCTTAATAATGTGTGTATGTTCCTGTTGTTTTAAGTAACTTATTTTTGAGGCATGCTTTGTGAACTGCTTCTCCTTCCTCATCCTCCTCTTTTGAATATCATGTTTGTTATGAAAAGTTATGTTTCCCTTGCAAGATTTAATTTCTGAAACTGTTCCTTTAATTTTCCTAGGGGAGGAAACCGTGATT
Organism: Podarcis cretensis; assembly: GCF_951804945.1. Classification (NCBI taxonomy): domain Eukaryota; kingdom Metazoa; phylum Chordata; class Lepidosauria; order Squamata; family Lacertidae; genus Podarcis; species Podarcis cretensis. Next base: position 17,317,104 of record NC_137183.1, read on the forward strand.
GCTGTGCCACATGGGAGCCACAGTGCAAGAATTACTGTGAAAGGACCAGCACACCTTGGTATGAACCCTTTTACACATTACTAACAGAGAGGAATGGGACGCGGGTGGCGCTGTGGGTAAAACCTCAGCGCCTAGGACTTGCCGATCGCATGGTCGGCGGTTCGAATCCCCGCGGCGGGGTGAGCTCCCGTCGTTCGGTCCCAGCTCCTGCCCACCTAGCAGTTCGAAAGCACCCTTAAGTGCAAGTAGATAAATAGGTACCGCTTTATAGCGGGAAGGTAAACAGCGTTCCGTGTGCTGCGCTGGTGCCGGTTCGCCGGAGCAGCTTCGTCACGCTGGCCACGTGACCCGGAAGTGTCTGCGGACAGTGCTGGCTCCCGGCCTCTAGAGTGAGATGAGCGCACAACCCTAGAGTCTGTCAAGACTGGCCCGTACGGGCAGGGGTACCTTTACCTTTAACAGAGAGGAGCTTGGACAAAAGTATTCGATTTGGGTGTTTTGGGGGTTATTGGAGCTATAGTTGAAATACCTTACTTCTGCTTAGGCCTGATCCTGAAGTCCTATAGGTGTGCTCAGTTCGTCATGCAATTACCATCACACGATGGAGAGAGTGGAGCTGTGCTTGGTGGCTGCGTCCCCTCCATTGCATCCACATGACTTAGGACCACCACCCTGTATGTTAGGGGTGAGGAACCTCTGTCCTCCCAGATGTTTCTGAAGTCCCATCACATTAAGCAAGCATAGCTAATGGCCATGGATGAAGGGACCTGTAGTTCAGCAACTTCTGGTGGACTGAAGTTGTTCCATACCTGCTCCATACATTGTGGGGGAGTGGGGGGGGGGAGGTCTGAGCCTGTTCTACCTGTATAGGCTCCCTCTCCAGTTACGAACTATGAGCTATCATAATCAAAAACTCTGGTGCAAGTAGGAACGGGGGAGAAATCTGGTAGGACGTGAATGTGAATATACTTAATTTGCACTTTCTGAAACAGCGTGAGAGCCAAAACATAGCTGTCCTTAAAATAAAAAAAATCACACTTGTCTGAATTTTGTGGTGGTGTGTTTCACCACTGAAAGAATTTGTACAAAACTGCAGAGATATTAGTGGAAGTTAACATATAAAAAGTGTTGTAGTAGGCAAAATTGCTTGCCAAAATTTGAATCGGGCAAAAAGTGCATACACAAATGTGTGCAGTGGTACCTTAGGTTACATACGCTTCAGGTTACATACGCTTCAGGTTACAGACTCCACTAACCCATAAATAGTACCTCAGGTTAAGAACTTTGCTTCAGGATGAGAACAGAAATTGTGCAGCGGTGGCGCAGCGGCAGCAGGAGGCCTCATTAGCTAAAGTGGTGCTTCAGGTTAAGAACAGTTTCAGGTTAAGAGCAGACCTCCGGAACGAATTAAGTACGTAACCAGAGGTACCACTGTATATTAAAAAAAAAAAAAAGTACACTAAATTACTGATAAATTTTCACAAGGCATGGGGAGGGGTTTAAAAACAACAACTTGCCAACTGACGCAGAAATATGAAGAAAAATTAGAGATTGAAAGAGATCAAAATTGAAAGAGGAGGCTAAAACCTGCTGAAGAGACTCTCTACTTCAGATCTCCCCCCTCCAGCAAGCTACTAGGCCAAGTTTAAGATGTTGCTGTTGGCGTGTAATTCCCTGAACAGTTTGGGACCAGGTTACCTCTGAGAATTGCTTATCTTGTATTCCCCTACCCAGACTCTTGGATTCTTGACTCTTGGGTTCTTGAGGGAGACACCCTTAGTAGTGTTATATGCTCCCAGGGTTCATCGAACATCCAGTAGGACTCCAGTAGCATTTGCCCTCTGGAATGCATTCCCAATGAACATCTGATAAGCATCTACAATACAGTGGTAAAAAGGTAAAGGTACCCCTGCCCGTACAGGCCAGTCTTGACAGACTCTGGGGTTGTGCGCCCATCTCACTTAAGAGGCCAGGGGCCAGCGCTGTCCGGAGACACTTCCGGGTCACGTGGCCAGCGTGACATCGCTGCTCTGGCGAGCCAGAGCCGCACACGGAAACGCCGTTTACCTTCCCGCTGGTAAGCGGTCCCTATTTATCTACTTGCACCCGGAGGTGCTTTCGAACTGCTAGGTTGGCAGGCGCTGGAACCGAGCAGCGGGAGCGCACCCCGCCGCAGGGATTCGAACCGCCGACCTTTCGATCGGCAAGTCCTAGGCGCTGAGGCTTTAACCCACAGCGCCACAATACAGTGGTACCTCGGGTTAAATACTTAATTTGTTTTGGAGGTCCGTTCTTAACCTGAAACTGTTCTTAACCTGAAGCACCACTTTAGCTAATGGGGCCACCTGCTGCCACTGCGCTGCTGAAGCACGATTTCTGTTCTCGTCCTGAAGCAAAGTTCTTAACCCGAGGTACTATTTCTGGGTTAGCAGAGTCTGTAACCTGAAGCATATGTAAGCTGAAGTGTACATAACCCGAGGTACCACTGTATTGGCATTTACGTGCCCACTTAAAATTTGTCAGTTCCCCCAGGCTTTCCCTGAACAGTGTTCCAGCTATTTTGATGTGTTAATCTGGCCTACTGCTTTGTGATATATTTCCTATGTGTCTTATGAACATAGCTGTCAACTTTTCCCTTTTCTTGCAAGGAATCCTATTCGGAATAAGGGAAATTCCCTTTAAAAAAGGGAAACATTGACAGTTATGCTTATGAATGTACAGTGGTTTAATAAAAAGAAATTAAAAAAAAAAGTACAGTGGTGCCCCGCAAGACGGAAAACTCACTAGACGAAAGAGTTTTATGTTTTGGAGGTGCTTCGCAAAACGAATTTCCTATGGGCTTGCTTCGCAAGACAAAAATGTCTTGCGAGTTCCTGCGGGTTTTTTTCCCTTTCCCCCCCTTTTTTCTAAGCCGCTAAGCCGCTTATCCACTTATCCGCTAAGCCGATAAGCCGCTAAAAGCTGCTAAACCGCTAATAGCGCTAATCCGCTAAACCGTCAATGGGCTTGCTTCGCAAGACGAAAGACCGCTAGACGAAGAGACTCGCGGAACGGATTCTTTTCGTCTTGCGAGGCACCACTGTAAATTTATTCTTGACTAGCAGCGTCATACCTGGCACTGCTCAGGAATTCTAAAAAATACATAAATCAAAAATCAAAAATTGTTTTATCCAAACATAAATTAAACATGCTCTTTGATCTAAGGAACCACCGTGCAAAGTTTGGTTGCAATATTTTAAGAGGCGTCCAAGTGCATAATAAACAGACAACTATGCTTCATGTAAACAAGTGCTTTGTTTATCTGTCCAGAATCTTCCAACATTCCACTTTGCTGGATGTTCACAAGTTCTAGTTGTTTTGAGATGTTCAGCTGTTAGGAGGGGTCTTTTGTTTACAAATGTGGAGAAGGAAGCTGTCTGGGTTGCAGAGAGCTTTGTTGTTTTCATCTTGTTGTCCTTTAAATGCTTGGCTTCCACAAATAAATCAGATAAGGCCACTCTTATTATTGTCACTTTCCCTTCATTTGGCATTTGAAATGGTTTATTTTGGGAGAAAGGGAGTTGAAGTGAAGGGGGAAGGGTGTTGGAATATATTATAGGCTTTCCAGAAGCTGTTTTGCTAAGAGCTTCAGAATCCAAAATAAGCCAGAGTCCTCTGAAAATAATCCCCCTGCTGTAGAAACAACAAAACCAGAAGCTAATATTTTTACAAGTGGCTAATGCTAGATAACCAAGTTCATGAACTTACAACCGAGTCTAGCTGGAAGGGAAACGAAAGATGCTAAATTCCCGACTTTTTAAATGACAGAACCTTGCATTTTAAACATTTAGCCATACACGTGAATTCTGTTTTTATTCTTTATGGATATTAACAGGAAAACATGTGGCTTACAGTTTGAGGGGATTAAAATAGGTGTGCGTTTAACGGAGACTCGTGTTCCCTATCTGGGAATTATGCGCACAATGGTGGTGGTGGAAAAAGTTCATGAATTCCAGCAGGTAGGTTTTCTGGCAGGAGAAGCTACTCTCAAATCCACTGACGTCCAAACACGACATGACAGGTCTGCACCATTTTGTACTTAAATCAGAGACACATATGCTCTACCTATTCTTCTTGTGTCCAAATGGAAATAATCACTTTGCCGGAGAAGCCCCCTTAGATTTTATATAGCTGAGCTGCTCACACTCACATTTATTCCTTCTTATAAATAACGTTTATTGGTTTGTCATGAACACATGCACAAACTAACATATAGCCATGCAGACATTGGCAGACTCACACACATTGCGTTTTCAGTATAAAAGTTACAGAGATGCAGTTACGTAGAGCCAGGATTTCAAGATGAATCTATATAGCCCAACCACAATGAATTATTGGGGGAGGGGCTTATATGACTCTCCCTATTTTTATAATCAAAAATTCTAATTTCCTTAAATCTGTTTTCTTTTAAACTGCAAAAGTTGGCTTTTAAAGATGCCTACTAAGGGTGTAAGGGTGTGAGATAGGATCTTGATAACCCCTCACTCCTTGACCTTAGGTTCTGTACATCACAATTTGGAATTTTGATGGATCGTGTTTCAACTTGTGGGTTAAATATATCTTAGCTTCCAACCAGGAGCAGGCAATCTTCTTGCTGTATAGGCAAATGGCAAAGAACTTTATTGATCTGAGTGTCAGTACATCTCCAAACTCTTTGCAGAACAGAGTGAATCCATTGGAGCATAGTCACTGTGTGTAAAGTCTCCCTCCCTCCCTCCCCCTCTCTCTCTCTCTCTCTCTCTCACACACACACACAGAGAGAGAGAGAGAGAGGGACCAGCTAGTTGAGCAGCTAGTCTCTTACAACTTGCAGCATCACTACTCAGGTCTCACAGCTGTGGCTGGCGCTGTGGTCTAAATCGCTGAGCCTCTTGGGCTTGTTGATCGGAAGGCTGGCAGTTCAAATCCCTGCGACGGGGTGAGCTCTCGTTGCTCTGTCCCAGCTCCTGCCAACCTAGCAGTTTGAAAGTGCACCAGTAGATAAATAGGTTCCACTGTGGTAGGAAGGTAAATGGCATTTCCATGCGCTCTGGCTTCTGTCGCTGTGTCACGTTGCGCCAGAAGCAATTTAGTCATGCTGGCCACATGACCCGGAAAGCTGTCTGTGGACAAGCGCAGGCTCCCTCAGCCTGAAGCCAGGTGAGCGCCGCACCCCATAGTTGCCTTTGACTGGACTTAACTGTCCAGGGGTCCTTTACCTTTTTACCTTTTAGTGGACTCAGTAAGAACTTTCAAGACTAGTGGCAGGGACTGGCAGGACATTGATGAGTGTGCTTTGGGGGAAAGGGAGCTGGAGTCTGACTTAGGAGAGGGGGGCAGTGATTTGTGGGGACCGATACCAGCCAGGAGGCAAGAGCCAGAGACAGGGAAAGCTTCAGAGCTGGAGGGTGGAACACAAGAGGAAGAGGAGGAAGAGGAAGAGGCAGGTCTGGCCAGTGAAGGGCCGGGTGCTTCCCCACCCTCTCCTGTGCCAGTGTCTCCCAGAAGCAGGAGAGGATTGAAGTGGGAAGAGCAGAGGCAGCTTCCACTCAGGGATAGTCTCGACCTGCTTATGCACTGGTGGTGGAGAGGCATGGCCCCCTGTTGCTGCAACTGCTCCATAGAGCGTGTATATTCAGAGTTGTAGAAGCCTTTGTAAGTGTTTGCTTTTGTTAATAAAGAGCGAGAGGGGAAAAGCCGGATGGATTACAGAGAGCCCCCAAAGATCGTGGGAAGCAGCACTTCCTCAGCAGAGGAGAGTAACTACACCTCCAGTGGAGAGGAGATGCAGGGCTCGGAGGAGGTGAGGCGGTGCCAGGAGGAGAGAGGTCCCCTGTTACCCACGCCTTCCTTGCGCAGTAGGCTTCTGCGCAGAGAGGAGAGGCACAGACTGGGCGTCAAGAAACTACTCTGCTGGGGAAGGTTTAAGGACCACCCACTCTCAGATTCTGCCAGTGAATGAGCAAGACACGGAATAGAGGCGCTCTGCATTCCAAAGGTTTTTATCACCAATAAGAAAGCTTTAAAACAGACTATTGAAGCATATTGCCTGATTGCTCTCGAGCAACCAACCTATACCTCTTACACAGACATACCTCATGTTGCGTTTGCTTCAGGTTGAGCATTTTCAGGTTGCGTCCCGCAGTGACCCAGAAGTACCGGAAAGGGTTACTTCCAGGTTTCGCTGCTCGCGCATGCGCAGACACTCAAAATGATGTCATGCGCAGAAGCGGTGATCCGTGCATGCGCAGACGTGGGTTGCGTTCTGCTCATGTTGCGAACGGGGCTCTGGAACGGATCCCGTTCGCAACCAGAGGTACCACTGTATACTATGTGTTGTGTGCATTCCTTGGCTGGGAAGTGGCTGTGACAAGTACTGATCTGCACTCCATCAGCTGGCCTGGCAGCCTGCAGATGGTCAGCTGGTTTTCCCAGCCAGTGGAGACACACCTGGCCTAATAAAATCTCTCCACTCAACGCTCAATTCCTTAGTCTGGCCAGCTCACTGCCCCTGAGTGACACAGACTCTTCCTTCCTCTCTGGTCTAGTCCTGCTCTTGCCTTAGCTTCCCTGCCTGATCTGCTACCCCCAGTTTTTCTGTGATGACCTTGGTGCTACCTAATTGGTATCCAATCTCCAGCCCAACCATGATAATGTCTCCTGCTTCTTGTTCAGCTGATCACCACCTACGTTTGATAGACTCGGACCCCGCTGCAGTTTGCCAGAAACCAAGCCCAGACCTGACACCAACTATACAAACAGCTACTGTTGTTAAGGGTTCCTGCACTGAAATTTGCTCAGCTGGCAATTGGTTTAGGCTTATATCTGATAAAGACACATGGCTGGTGGACCCAAAACTTCCAATGCATGGACCAAAAGCACTTGTATTTAATATTGCTCCTTTGGCCATCCCATAGGGACCAAATTATGAGTGCTGTAAGGCTGCTGAAGACCTTATTCTCCCATGAAGCTGATAATACTCGCCCTTCAGTTAAAGTTAGTTGGGGTGATACTAAGAAAAATGCTCGCCCACAGCAACAAAGACTTGTTCCACTTAGGTTGTAACTTCATCCATATGCCGACTTTTCTGCCTTTTTTGGGTAAACCTGCACTCAGAATTAAATAGACTTTTCAGGCCATCACTTGCTGAATATGCCTGGAAAGCCACTTGCTGTTATATTTCCAGATGGCTGCCAGTTAAGTTTGCAAAATATTACCTTGCCCTTTGATGAAATAGCTATAAAAAATATATATTACACATGCAGAGTGTTTTGTGTTCATTCCATAGGGAAGCTGCTATTGACAGGCTATGGCTTAAAGCAGGTGAGAATATACGGGAGCTGAGCTTACAGGTAGCCTGTAGGGCAAATCTTCATCTCTCTGTGTGATGGAATTACTTGGAAAAAATGAGCAGCTGGGTTTAAGCTTCCCTGCTGAAATCCAGGCTGCCTTTGCATAACTGTTAGTAGAGAACTGCTTAAGACATTGGTCTAATCCAGGGGTGTCAAACTCAAATTCATCAGGGGTTGCGCCGCCGCTAGAGGGCAGACATTCTCTGGCTTGTAGGCTGCCGCGCATGCGCTGAAGAGGCGGCTTTCTTGTGTCAAAAAAAAAAGCGAGAATAAAAGGTGAAGGCTGGCGGCCGGCGGCGGCTACACGGGCCACATGACGAGGTCTGGCGGGCCGGATTCGGCCCGCGGGCCTTGTGTTTGACACCCGTGGTCTAATCCATCACTGGCGTTGAGTGATGTTGTTCCAGCAAATGGGTTGTGATTCTCTACATACCTGCTTGTCCATTGAACCATAAGGCCTGTTCAGTGTTTAGATGCTCTAAAAAGTCTTTGTATATTCATATATATGGGTTTTTTTGGGGGGAGGGGGGTAGGCTATATGCCTGAGTCCCTTTTAATTCGTAGATCCAACAAGAATCCAATGGCTGGAATAACCAGACAACTTTCTTGGCAATGGCCTAAGTGTGGGTTTTTAAGGTAGAAGGATGTGGTGTTGGGCCAATGGTTTCTGACCCAGATTTATTAATTAACTTTGGTTACAACAGTCCACAGTTCACGCACTTCAAGGGGAGAGAGGCTATGGTTTAAGTAATAATCTGGACTGAGCCATAGTGTAGCAGTTAAGAGCATGAGTTGGTGAGTTTTAAACTCACCTCAGCATGTACTAGAATGTACTAGGTAGTCTTATATGAACTTCCATCACTTGGCCTCAGCCCCCACCTGCAATGTGGATGCCACCATACCAGCCTAACTTACAGGGTTGTTGTAACGATTACTATGAGATATAAATGTGGCTATTGCTAGCGTTATTTATAGAACATCAAGTGTTTTTATCTCCTAAGGATTATGAGTGCTCCAGAGCCTACTTAAATGAGTCAAGTTGTTTTTAAGGAAATGTGACAGATTATTTCCTCTCTTTTTTAACAAATGGGTTTGGGTACACTTCTGTCTAGACACAGTGGACCAATTATATGCCTCTTCCAACCCTACTGCTTTCATTGGAATTAGACCAAGGATAAATTTGGACCAAAATTCCTTTATCCAGTAAAATATATTGTTGTTTCTCGCTCAGCTGTTGCATTATATCCTTGCTTTTAACAGAGTTGGGGAATGTTTCTCCTCAAGATTGTTCATGCTTTAGGCCATTCGTGAATATTTTAGGGGGCATATCAATGGATCTGCATGATTTCACAGATTATAAAGGACACTCACTGGCCACAATGAGTTGCTGTGGATCAGTTAAGGAACAGGAAGCTTCTTCTTCTTCTTCTTTCTTTGGCGATCACTGGTAACCGAGTAAGATTGTCTTCCATAAACACGGTTTTAACAACGTAAGTGACTGTGGAGGCCAATTCTGGACCCACATGCCCTTCCACGGTGGGGACATTGGTTTCCGGGCGGGAGTTGATCACTGTGTGGATTTGCCAAGCGTGCCTTCCTCTTAGCACGTTTCTCCCTTGCGTTCTGAGTTTGAGTGTCTCTAGGACAGGAAGCAGACAGTAGGAGTAAATGGGCAATACTTGAATAGAGAGGGATGTAGAAAGTGTGGCCTAAGTAACATCAGATGCAACCCACTATATTGTAGCAGCAGTAGCAAGCTTCTTCAGAAACCTTTTTACAGGGCCAAAAGGAGCATATTACGGGTGCCAGTTGGGATAACCGTTCCACAAGTCTTTAAAACATGCTGAAGTGGAATCAGGTGATCCTACCAAAACAAAAAAGCCCCAACACTTTGAATTGTACATTATCTTTCATGGGCAAATGTAAGGAATTTGTACAGTGTATGTGCAAAATATTAAACACTGTGATAGCTGTGCACATACATCAATTCTAAGAACTTAAAAAATGAAAGCAAAAGCAAACAAACTTCGGTCATATTTTGTCCACTGTGTGAGTTACAGTGATCTGAAATAATACCTCAAAACCACTTAGCTATGAGATCTAAAGCCTTCCCCCTGTCTAAGCAGTTTGTTGCTCAAGCTCAGTGGCAATAATATATTTGACCAGGAAAAGGGAGAGAGGTCTGCAAGCGAAGCGAAGCTCATTATTCTGTGAGTGTGGATGACAGGCTTGACTCGACTTAATGTCTTTTTTAGTTGTAAGGCCGTTCAAGGCAATCAATTTTCTCCTTATCTGCTGGCTGTGAACCAGTGCTAAACCTGTTTTATTTCTAATGTATGAAAATACATTTTAGCTCCTGCAGAATATATGTAGTGTGGCAATTTGTTCCCTTTCCAGAGAATTAGATTAAACAGCAATCCTGGTTAATCCCCTGTCACCCGACAGCTGTAGTTATCGCCTAAATATATTGCACCAGGCTACCTGCCTTTTTACAACTCTATCCCATGCCACTACTTCTTCCAATCTACTTTTTGTTAGAACGTCAATGTTTTGGGGTTTAGTTTTGCCTTTCAAGTATTCTCCACAACCCACTGAATTATGGCATGTCCTTTTCCTGTTTCAGTGATTGAATCAAAGACGCTGCAGGGAGACAGCGGAGAACACAGCTTTGGTGCCCCGGGAACGTTCGTTATTGAAAACACGACAGTGGAATTTCAGAAGGGCGCAGAAAGAGAAACGATAAAAATCCCAGGGCCCCTTGGAGCTGATTTCATTATCAAGGTAAGATGTTGCCTCCCTCGGCTGTGCAGTCTGAAGATCTGGCTGCCAGCACAGTTGAAACACCTATGTATAAAAATGACAACAACAGCCACAGGGAGAGAGGGAGGGAGAGAAGAAGAAGCTGAACAACTGAATTAGGATTTATTAGGTGTCAGGTGCTCAGGCCCAATGTAGGCAGGTGGGCTGCTTTCACATAAGCAGGCAGCCTAAAGCCAGATTGTTATGCCAATTTAATAGTCAAGGCATCCCCTCAAAGAATCCTGGAAACTGTAGTTTGTTAAGGGTGCTGAGAGTTTGAAGGTTCCTGTTTCCTTCACAGAGCTACAATTCCCAGAGTTCTCCGGGAAGAAGGATTGCAGCTCTGGGAGGAGAATAGAGGGTCTCCTAACAACTCTCAGGACTCATAACAAAGTATATTTCCCAGAATGCTTTGGGGGTAGCCATGGCTGTTTAAAGTAGTGCCACAGAGCCTGAACGTAAATGTGGCCCGATTCTCTGAAAGACTGTTGAGTTACTCCAATTCTTACATGTATTTTCTGGCCAGGTGGGTTGGTGCCCTTTGATCCTGACGTTCTAATCCCAGGATGTGGATTTAGTAGCTAATAGAAATGCCTGCTGTTTGCCAGCCATTGAATATTCTCAAATTTATAGACCACCTGTTATTCCAAAGATGCTAAGCCACATTGCAAATGTACATACAGCAGTACCTTCACTTCTCAAACAGAAAAGTGGAAGCTATTGTTTAGCCCATTTTACTATCCAAGTTCAGACATTTAAGGGGAAGAATATGGTAGCCTATTTAAATTGCAGAAGGAGTTTGGTCTGGCAAGATGGGGATATTATGTATGAGCCCAGCCCAATTCTAAAGCAAGTTATTCAGGATTTATACCTAGTTAATTCAAGTAGCACTTGATTAAAAGTGAGTGCAGGTTAGAGACCACAGCTTCAATCCCATTTGTTAGAAATAAGACCCATGGACTTTGAGTGAGATCAAACCCCACCTGTTGACTCCCACAGTCGCTTACATAAACTAAGGGCTCAAGCAGACTTCATTTTTCCACATTTCCAGGCACAGTTTCTCACTTTAAAGTGTTGTGTCCAAATGCTTTTTCTTTTTTTGTCTCAGCACTTTCCCTGTGAAAAACCTGCTCTTCACTGACAATCCTTTTCGGCAATCCACAAAAATCCACATTGCCATTTGTTCCAATTCAGCAGTAAAGAGTAGGCTTTTGCAGGGAAAGCTCTGGGGCAAAAGAAAGAAAAAACCGTGCTTGGACACAACTCTTTAAAGAGTCTCCCCCCCCCACCCCACCTGCTTTAAATCCAGTAAGCAGGTAGCATGGAAAGCTTCCTTGGGCAAGAAGGAGGGCAACCACTGAAAAGGTTTTGCCCTTTGTAACTACCTCCTAAGCTTCAGAAAATGAGGCAATATCAAAGGAAGGCAAAGAAGGTGTAGGTATGGGAGCAGGTGTTCTCTTGACTGATAAAAGGTAAAGGGACCCCTGACCATTAGGTCCAGTCGTGGCCGACTCTCGGGTTGCGGCGCTCATATCGCTTTATTGGCTGAGGGAGCCAGCGTACAGCTTCCGGGTCATGTGGCCAGCATGACTAAGCCGCTTCTGGCGAACCAGAGCAGTGCATGGAAACGCCGTTTACCTTCCCGCCAGAGTGGTACCTATTTATCTACTTGCACTTTGACGTGCTTTCACACTGCTAGGTTGGCAGGAGCAGGGACCGAACAATGGGAGCTCACCCCGTCGCGGGGATTTGAACCGCCGACCTTCTGATCGGCAAGCCCTAAGCTCTGTGGTTTAACCCACAGCGCCACCCGTGTCCCTTCTCCTCTTGGCTGATAGGTTGCTTTAATTTTACTCCTGCCTTAAAGGAACTCAGAGGAGCCAGTGGTGGAGCAAGCCAATTGGGCACTTGGGGTGGTGTGTGTGTCCTACGCCCGGGGTGGGGCCAGCCACCTGTGGGGGCGGGGCGAGCCGGGGCAGGACGCTCCATGGGGCCTCCGAGGAGTCTGCCTGCTTCCTCCCTCTCAGCCACCCTACAGCTGAGGGGAAGGCAGTGGGCAGACCGTTTGGGGCAGCGTGGAGCCTGCGGTCACCCAAGCCACCGCATCACTCCCAGGAGAAACACGTGGCTCAGGCGTGCTGCAGGCCGCACAATGAGTGCTGCCCAGCATTTTGCGTGGACAGGCGGAGTCTCCAGATCCCGAGTGGTCCCCCCCCCCCGTCATGTGGAATAACGACTCTAGACAACGTGCTATGGGATTAAATTGGCCACAACTTTATTAAATTTCAAATGTGGGTAGACCTTGGCTCAGGCATTGGGCGTTCTCCCTCCCCAGTCCCCAGCCGGGGACCTAGGGAGCATCAGGGTTATCCAGTGTGTGTGTGTGGGGGGGATGGGCCGGCTCTGGAGAACATATGTTCAAGCAGAGATAGCCGCCCCCGTTACGCCGCCGCAGGGGAGAGCAATGACGACCTTTCGACGTACGGCCAAAGCCTCCCTTCAAAAACCCCTTTAACGGGGAACCCTGGTATCGCCGCCGCAAAGAGGAAGATGGACTAAAGGATTCCGCCCAAGGCCTGATACTGCCAAAGTTGTGACGTTTTGCTACGGGAAAGGCGAAACCTGCCAATGCAGGGAAATTCCGTTCCGGCCCTTTAACAGCGACCTTATCGTAGCAGCACCCGCATACCTGTGGAGAAAGGTTAACCTGCAAAACCTATGAAGAAAAGTTAACCTGCAAAAGAAGACATTAACTGAGGGTGGGTAGGGTGGGAGAAGCTCTGGAGCCAAGTGAGGATTCCCAGGTAAGATCCTCCCTCTATTGTGTGGGCAGGTAATCCCTCCCCTACCTGGCCTGGTTTCCCTGGCAACGCTTCCCCCAGGTGGGATTGGACAACTCACTGGGGTAGGCGGGGACCTCCAGGTATCCCACCTGAGGGAAGGCAAAGCCTATGCTGATGGGGCCACTCCACATCCAGGGCTGCACGCGTCCACGCAAAGGGCGCCCCCCGTTTTAAGTGGGGAGCGGTCATTGTCACGCCCCTCAGTGGTAACACACGGGGCGAACCGCCCTCACTGTCCCCCCTTCCTCCGCCCCTGAGAGGAGCATACAAGGTTCAGCTGTCCCCATTTTGTCCTCACAACAATCTTAAAAGGTAGGGTTGATAAAGAGAGAAGAACCACACCAAGGTCACACAGGCGGGCATTCGATGTAAGGTGTTTGCAACCTTAGCCCAACACTCTAATACTGGAACCATTGGCTGAGAGGATGTGGTTGGTTTTAAGGTTTGAAAATGTTTTTGATTGTGTTGTTTTAATGACGTGCCTGCCGCATTGTATTGGGAGGAAGGATGGGACATAAATTGAAAATAATAATAATAATAATAATAATAATAATAATAACAACAACAACAACAACAACAACAACAACAACAACAATAATAATAATAATAATAATAGAAATAATCACTACACCCCACTGGATCCAATGTGTTCTAAGCCTTTAATGGTAAGCAATGCATCTCTTCACATGTCGCCCACTTCTTCAACATTTAGGTGCTCCAACATATGAAATGTGGGATCCACAACAGCTCCTAATCATGGGGGTATCCAGTTCATATGAACCCCTTCTCCAAGGGTGCAAAACCATGGGTTCCTGTGCAGTTGGGTGCCAGCAAAGGAGCATTCTGTGGTCATCTGTGCCACAGAATGGAGGCAGATGTGGTAAAGAGAAATGGCGCCACTGATAACCTGTGAACTGGGGCCATGATGCTGACCTAAGCGGCAGAAGATAACAGTGCCTGATAAGCAAAACCCTTTCTGCTTTAAATTATAGTACTCCAGATTTCCTGCTTGCAATGTTTCTAAATTCCCCCTTGCCTTTTTTTTTTTTTTGCCACGGCGCTTTCCGCGCTACGCTTTGCGCATGAATTATTCTGTGACAGGCCATAGAGCGCTGGCCCTCGGTATACAAATGTGTTGTAATGGGACTCTCTCTAGGCCAGGTATGCTGCCCCCAAAGACAGCGTGGTTCAATTCTTCTTCTACCAACCCATAAGTCATCAGTGGAGACAGACAGAGTTCTTCCCCTGCACTGTGACATGTGGAGGAGGTGAGTAACGGATGTGGCTTGGGAGTGTGTACAGCTGTGGATTTTAAGTGGTGGATTTACAGCTTTCTAGCTGTATATATATATTTTAATGCTATAAATTCATGCTGGGTTGTAACACTGAGCTCCTCCCTGTTCGCAGTGCAGAAGGCCAACATTTGCAGCCAGTTTAGTATATGGTGATGTTTTCGGTGTAGCTACCAGGGCCTTTTTTTCAGCCGGAACTCAGTTCCGTCCCCTCTCAGGTGGGCACCAGTTCCATTATAAAAGAACAAGGGTTCATGGTGAGTTCCAGCACCTCTTTTTCTAGAAAAATAGCACTGGTAGCTACTATTTTAAAAAAATCAAGTTGCATGTTTCAAAGGCAAACTGGAAATGTAGCTAGTGTTTTGGGGAAGGCATAGTGAGCGTTTAATTTTACACAATGTGCTTCAGAATGCTTCCCAGTAGTCTTTATGATAGCTTTAAAAGACCGGCAGGTATTTGTATTTCTGTATCATAGATGGGGGTAAGGTGAAGCAGAGGTAGCAGTAGTTTGTCTACGGCAGAACTCTGCGTTCACCACAAGGTACAGTGCTACCTTGGTTCTCAAACTTAATCCGTTCCACTCCTGAAACCGTTTGAAAACCAAGGCATGGCTTCCGATTAGCTGCAGGAGCTTCCTGCACTCAATCGGAAGCCACAGAAGCTGCGTCGGATGTTCAGCTTCCAAAAAACGTCCGCAAACCAGAACACTTACTTTCGGATTTACGGTGTTCAGGGGTCAATTTGTTCTACAACTGAGCCATTTGGGGACCAAGGTACCACTGTAATGTTTGATTTATTTAATGGGAAATTGTGTGTCACTTAACTGTACATAAAACCTCTAAGTGGTTTACGAAGAGTATAAAAATACACATCAGCATTGTCAATAAAAGTCAGTGTTAAAGACAAATTCATTTGGAAAGCAAATTGAATTAAAACAATAGTTTAAAACAGGCACCCCCAAACGTGACCCACCAGATGTTTTGGGACTACAGTTCCCATCATCCCTGACCACTGGTCCTTTTAGCTAGGGATGATGGGAGTTGTAGTCCCCAAACATCTGGAGGGCTGAGTTTGGGGATGTCTGGTTTAAAATGTAAGCTGAAATTGCAAATTAAAATACACAACAGCTTTACATGTCTGGCTTGGATTAGAGTTGTGGTGCACAGAGGGCTATAGAGGGAAATGGAAGGCAGGGCATTTCCATTCCACGAACTTCATTACAGTTATAGAAGGAAATTTAGGATGCTAGCCAATACCCTTTTTAAAAAAAGTAGTGGTGACTGATCAGGGCACTGTTGCAGGCAAGGGAACGGGATAATTGTTCAAAATGTCCTCTCCCCGGTCCTTCTGAGTTACTGCTGCAGCTGCAGCTGCTGCTGCTCTTTAATGGATCTGCAGGGACCGTAAAGGCTTGTCCGTCACAAGTGTGCCATAGAGTTTGCAAATCTGCTCATCTGTCCAAAGGTTTGCGACCTTTCCAGTGACGAGTGTTTGGCCTGTGTGCCGTAGTTGGCGCATTTGGGGTCGATAACAGGCAGCTGGGGGTTTTTTTTGAAACTCGCATCTCTGTTGGCCGAGAGAGCGCTGGCCTCAGTCGATTGAAATGAGTCCTCTTGAGTCATTGGGCTCAGCTGCCGAGGAGTTATGAAATGTTTATGAACATTCCCAGCCCTCGGAAGGCTTGAAAGTTGTCATCGCACAAGGCCTTATAGGCACACGGGGATGTGTGCTGTTGGAGGGGAGAGGTGCAGCAAGAAAAGATGGCGTTACCAAAGTGTTAGCTGACCGATGGAGACTATGCGAGAATGTTTGCGTGTGCGTAGAAGAGGGATGCAAATGCACTTTGCAAATAGTGTGTATGTTCACAGGGGGCATTACGAGTGAAGGTAGAAGTGTGGAGTTGGGGGCACATGTGAGAATGGAGGAGGAAGGGTCACAGAACACACAAATCTATCCATACAGTGGTACTTCGGGTTACATACGCTTCAGGTTACAGACTCCGCTAACCCAGAAATAGTGCTTCAGGTTAAGAACTTTGCTTCAGGATAAGAACAGAAATTGGGCTCCGGTGACGCGGCGGCAGCAGGAGGCCCCATTAGCTAAAGTGGTGTTTCAGGTTAAGAACAGTTTCAGGTTAAGAACGGACCTCCTGAACGAATTAAGTACTTAACCCGAGGTACCACTGTATATCCTTGGTTGCTGAACATCTTGGAACTGGTACGTTTCGGCTCCCGAACGACTGAAAACCAGAAATGAGTGTTCAGGTTTTCAAACGATTTTCGGAAGCCGAATGTCCAGCGTGGTTTCTGATTGGCTGCAGGACGCTCTTGCAGCCAATCGGAAGCCGCGCCTTGGTTTTTGAACAGTTCCGGGTGTCAAACGGACTCCCGGAACGCATTCTGTTCGAGAACCAAGGTACGACTGTATGTTGGTTTCCACTGAAATGCAATGCATATTCCTCTCCCCAATGTAGGTTACCAGCTGAACTCTGCAGAGTGTGTGGATATCCGTTCAAAGCGTGTGGTGCCAGATCAGTACTGCCACTACTATCCTGAAAATAAGAAACCAAAGCCTAAGCTGAAGGAATGCAATATGGATCCCTGCCCTTCAAGGTTTGTATTGCCAATTTATAAATGGATGGGTGGATCCCAGTCGGTGCACTGGGGAGCCTGTGTCAGTGGTGGAGGGAAGGTTTTGCTTTTCAGTGAAGAAAGGAATAGTGACCACCAGTATTATTTTTGCACACACCCACCCCGTGAATTGGTTCATTTGACTGAGTGGGTGCTGTGATTCTGTCTGTATAACCTGGAAATTGAACTTACTATTCTTGGGCAGAGGTAGCCCTCCAGATGCTTCAGGGCTACAAGTCCCATCCTGGCTATGCTTGCTGGGGGTGATGGGAGTTGTAGTTCAGCAGCATTCGGAAGGCACCATATTCGCCACTGCTGTTCTTGAACAAGAAGGGCTGAGCCAAAAGTTCTTGTCATTATTGGTAGGGAAAGAAGGGATAATTTAAGCAGATCGCTTTCAGGTGAAGATTATATATGCACAAATTTATTTATATTTGGAACATATTTGTCGAAACCATAGCAACCCATGAATCAGTGTATATTTGAGGGAAACAGTAAGTTCTTCCATTTTCATATACGTTATATGGTTCTGTAATCTTAATTATATATTTTTTGTAATAATTGTTTAGGGTTGCCATATTTCAAAGAGGATGCCATGATGGCCATTCAAAGCAAATGAATGAAATCTGTCCCAATTTTTACCCCGGAAAAAGAGGATGTGTCCCGGAAAAAGAAGACACATGGCAACCCTATTTATTGTTGTCTTCTTCTGCCTTTTTAAAATGGTTTATGAATTCTTTTTCTTTTAACTCGTAATATTCTGAATTTTTTCAAAAGATGGAAATTAGACTCTGAAATTAACAAGGCTAAATAGTTTATCTGATTTGGAGTTGGATAGATAAAGCTAACTCCCATATACAGTGGTGCCCCGCAAGACGAACGCCTCGCAAGACGAAAAACCCGCTAGACGAAAGGGTTTTCCGTTTTGGAGGTGCTTCGCAAAACGAATTTCCCTATGGGCTTGCTTCGCAAGACAAAATGTCTTGCGAGTTTTTCCGACTTTTTTTCCTTCCCCCCCCTTTTTTCTAAGCCGCTTATCTGCTTATCCGCTAAGCTGATAAGCCGCTAAAAGCCGCTAAGCCGCTAATAGGGCTAATCCGCTAAGCCATCAATGGGCTTGCTTCGCAAGACGAAAAAACCGCTAGACAAAGAGAATCGCGGAACGGATTCTTTTCGTCTTGCGAGGCAAGAGTGGGGGAGGAAGGGGTATCCATATTTTTCACAAACAGAGCAATTGTTGTGCATTGTATGTCTGTTTCTCTGACACTGGCTGCCTGAGTGGAAGTGTTTCAGCTTTTACCACAGTCTGGAAGTCGCCTTCCTTAGACTTGGGAAAATTTGCTTGATTTGGAGGCAAATTAGTAACCTTTGCTGGCTATGAATGCTGGAGAAAAGGCGAAATACTTTGAATTTTGTTTTAATTACTGGGATTAAAGTTGGTGATTATATCAGGATTTTGGGGAAGAAGAAGAAAACTGACTCATGGTTTGATGATAGATATTTCTGGAATGCTACGTGTGAAACGAAGGGAGCATTGGCTAACATGCAAGAGGCCAGAGTAACTCATTATTTGGAAGCTTTCATTGAATTAAGCAAAGGGTGTAAAGAATTGCAGCAACGCTTTCACTAGCTCCGGATGTTTCCAAGAGAATGCAGAGCCAGCTGGAGAAAATGTTAGCCAAACAATTAAGAAAGTGGTCAGTTCATTCTGCCTTTGCTTTAACATTTTTCAGCTGTGAAGCACAGCTTTCAGGTAATACGAATATCAAAGGTCTACTGATTCCATTCAGAATCAATACGTGAGGAGGGTATTCTTTGTACAAAACAGAACACCATCTTTCTTGTTATGATCCAAAGCTAGTCTGTCAAAGTTGTCATCTTCACTGAATACCAGGATGGTAACATTATTAAAGGATAAAAATATTCTATGGAAATAGCCAGAAGCTTTCAAAGTTAGCACTGATTTATATCCCAGACAGTGACTGAGTTAAATCAGTCACTAAGTGAACCGCTGTGATAGGATCCTCATGTGAATTTTTTTAAATTTTGTTTTGTTTTGTTAATGCAGGCAGAATAGTAAGCTTTGGAAGTGGTTAGGCAGCATATTTTGGATTTAGATGTTCATGACTTGTTGGCAGAGATTAATCCTCAAAGAACTTCGCCCTCCTCCCCAAGCCACTATATATAACAAAACTTACATACTTGACCTAGCTAGTTTTCTAGTTGTGGTTTTTGTCTATTAAAAATGAATGAGTCAAATCCCATATGGCTGACTGGCAACACAACTTAGAATAAACGGTGAATGGAAAATGTCAGATTGTAGGGGGCTTTCAATTTTGTTGTTAAAGAGTTGAGTTAAATTATAAATGGGTGGGAGCTTGTCTTTTCTGTACTGAATGCTATAGGGGTTTTTTTATATAGTATTATTGTTGCAAAAGGCATTGGATATTGTACTGGATTGTGTTTGCTTACATCATAATTTGTATGATGTACTATTATATGACTATATAATTATATTATATCTGAAGAAGTGTGCATGCACACGAAAGCACATACCAATAACAAACTTAGTTGGTCTCTAAGGTGCTACTGGAAGGAATTTTTAAATTTTGTTTCGACTATGGCAAACCAACATGGCTACCTACCTGTAACTATTATATGACTGATAGCCTTTGGTTAAGCCAAGAGTAACCAACCTGGTATCTTCGAGACATTTGGGACAACAACTCCCATCAGCCCCAGACAACATGCCCTAGAGTCAAGGATGAGAGAGTTGTAGCCTATAATAATAATAATTATTATTATTTATATGCCACCCATCTGACAGGGTTTTCCCAGCCACAAAATATTAACAACACAATAAAACCCCAATCATTAAAAGCTTTCCTGAACAGGGCTGCCTTCAGATGTCTTCTAAAACTCAGATAGTTTATTTCCTTGACATCTGATGGGAGGGCATTCCACACGGCGGGTGCCACTACCGAGAAGGCCCTCTGCTTGGTTCCCTGTATCACCATTTCTGGAAGTTACCATGTTGACTGTCCCCAGACTAAACAATGAAGATCTGTAGGGCTGGGCTGTGGGCTGCTGCCTGAGGTGAGCCATGAGTTGGGAGTCAGAAGCTGCATGTCAATCCAAGAATCAGGGTCAAAAAACAAGCCAGATTTCAGGACCAAATGATAACCAGGATTACAGGGGCACTCGGAGCTCAGGAAGACCTTGGTGCTCACGCAAGGCTCAACTGAAAAAAAGAAGAAGCCCTCCTCCTTTCCCAAAACGACCCACTGACCAGCCTGGGTGGGCAGAGTCAGTCTGCAGGCATAGGCAAACTCGGCCCTCCAGATGTTTTGGGACTACAACTCCCATGGTCCCTAGCTAACAGGACCAGTGGTCAGGGATGATGGGAATTGTAGTCCCAAAACATATGGAGAGCCAAGTTTGCCTGTGCCTGGTCCAGGGTCTGAAGGTACTTTACTGTTATAGTTCAGCAGTTTACCACACAGGGCAGCTGCACACAGATGTAGTAGCTCTTGACAATGGCAATGTTTCTGGAATTTCTCTGAGCATGTCACATACATGCACAAACTGCATTTAGTGCATCCTTAACTCCCACCGTCTGCTCAGGATAATATGAATGTCCAGCTCCAAGAGGCATAGAGTGATGAGTGCATCCAATATCATTGCTTGGGATTCCTTAATTTTTTTTAAAAGGCACACATCAACCCCTCTGAAGTCACACCAGTGGCCCCCAGTTTGGGAATCATTGATCTACCTGAAGCCAGCATCTCACATGCATTCCTTTCCTTTTAGACACTCATCAGTCAACGCTTTCATTTTTTTTTTCCTCCAGTGAAACAAAATGAATGCAATGCAAAAGGAAAGGAAAGATGCTTGTGGTGCAAAGACCACACGGTGCCGTTGCCAAGTTCCTAAAGGCTGCTGCTGCAGCGTACATAGACCATATTGAGTTGCACAATGACATTTAAGGCACGCTGGCTGTTGGATCGTCTGGTGCTGTTTCCTGGCTCTGCTAAAGTATCTTAAAATAACACTACAGTATCTAGCCCAGAACCTCACATTAAAATGCCAGCTGGCAGACCTGGAGATATATCCAAAGGAGAAAAAGGAAACGCTCTCGGTGGATTTCATTTCCTATAACTAAACTGTCCTGTTTCCTCTAATCCCAGCCGAACGTAATCATCGATAGCGACCCCCTCGGAAGCATAGATGCTCAAAGCTCACCAGGCCTGTTTCTGCAGACCCACTCTGGCAAAACTTAGATCATAAAAGGTTACAGAACCTTCTGGAAGTAGGATGGGAGCTTTATAAGTAGGGGGGAACATGTAATACGAGTACTTTCCATTAATATCAGCGCTATAAAAGCAAAGGCGCTAAGATGCTATGGGGTGAATGTTCTGCTTTGTTTCTCGTTCCTCCTCCTTGTGGGTGTCAGGGCCCAGCCAGGGTTGTGGGCAGGTTGGCCCAAATCCATAGCTGTATATGCTCTCCCGTTGAGGCCCCAGAGGTCAGTTGCTGGAGGTGGAGATGAGGTCTTGAGCTGGAGTAGCTGGCAGAGGCTACTTCTTTTTTGACCAGTAGGGTAGACATGTGACCTACTTGTTATGTACTGAGTTGAATAGGATTCAGAGTGCAGCAGTCTGATTGGTCCTAGAACAATGCAGCAGTCTGATTGGTCTGCAGGAGCCACCCAATCCAGCTCCAGATGAAAGTGAATCCACAACCTGATTGGTCTACAGGAGAATTCCGGAATTAGCCAATCACGTGCAGCCCATTGTGTAAATAATGTATATAAAGCAGATACTTTGGGGGAACATTCATTTTCCTCCTCCCACTATGAGCTGAATAAAGAGCATGAAATCCAGCACTCACCTGGAAGGTGTCCTCTGTTTGAAGAGCTGTCCTGGTCCATTCTTGACTTAAGGATCAAGAAACCCTCAGAAGGGAGAGCAAGAGGAGCAGTGAAATAGTTGTCTATTAACAGTTAACAGCAATGGACAGCAGACTGAGCAGAGCACTCGGTCTTCTGCCCTGAGGGTTGAGATGAATTGCATTTCTGTTTAAGTTGTGCTTCTCATTTCCACATTTGCATATAATAAGCTCATGCCATTTGTATGCAGATATGTGTTCACTTGTGTCCTCTTTGGGTACTGCATTTTCTCTTTTCTGGCATAGAGTAGATTGCCACCATTTTAACCTGAAAATGGCAGGAGGTTATGTTCCTACATCTTATCCCAGGCCTGTGCAGTCTCGAGGTTTTGCACATTCCTGTTTTCTGTCCTCAAAGAAGGCTTTGAGGCTTGATCGTCTGCAGTTCCTGATAGCCTAGGATTAATACAGGGTAGATTACAGAGACTGGGGATGGATCTACAAACAGGGGGAAAAAACGCTATAAAGAAGTCAAATGAAATCGTCATAACAAAAGGAAAAAAACCTATGTAAAATCGCATAGAAAAGTTTTGTGCTCTACAGTGCCATCTGGTGTTGCATGTTTATAATGCACTTAAAATGCTGGGGGTTTTTTGTTTTTATTTTTTTACTAATGTAGCTTAGTCCTGGGAGAACAGCTCCCTGCCCCAAAGGGCATACAGTCTAAAAATAGTAGCAAGGGAGACAACAGAGTAAGAGAAGAATTATGTGATTATTTCAGATAGCACATACTTAGGCTTAGTTACAGTAGGATGCTTGAGAACAAACCGGTTCAGTTGATAAGATCTGAATGGGTTCAATAGGTAGCACGAGGGATACCCACCTCACAAACTAGTTGTTTCCAGAAATTCTGATGGGTGTTCAAATGAATATATTCATGACACAAAGAAAAGCCTATCCTGGTGTTCCGCAAATAACTTTGCAAATGCTTGTCTTGTTCACAGTGACGGATTCAAGGAAATCATGCCTTACGACCACTTCCAGCCACTTCCTCGGTATGTATGGCCTCTGTTGAGATTAGCCTTCCATTAATAATATAATACAGTGTACCGTACTTTTCCGTGTATAAGACGAGGGATTTTTACTCAAAAATGATGTTAAAAAACGGGGGGTTTCTTATACACAGATAGTGCGTGGGGGGGGGACACGGGAGATTGGTCGCAGGCGTGAGTAGGAGCTTGTCAGTGGCGATTTTGTGGGTGATTGGTGGCTGCGTCAAGTGCTGCTTTGGATTGGTTGCTGCTTCGGAAAAACTGGGTGGGTGATTGGTTGCTGCGGCAAAGGTTGCTCTGGATTGGCTGCCACTTCGGCGATTGGGCGTGTGATTACCGCCTGCTGTTTTTGAGCGGGCAGACGCATGTTGTCATTGGCGACATGAGTGATTGTCAGCATTTCTCAGTTGGGTTAGTGATTTTCGGCATCCCCTCCCCCAAAGGAAGCTCAACAACTCTGGGCCATCTCTCTCCCCCCCCCCCCCCGCCCCACATTTTCTTAAATTTGAGTCCCCCAAAATAGGGGGCATCTTATACACGGGGGCGTGTTATACACGGAAAAATACGGTAATTAGTTTGTATCATTTGTTCAGATGCCTGCCTACCCAAGATGAAGACTAGCAGTAACTGTTTGCCATAGATGGCATGACTGAGCTTGACAGCCCATGACGTTGAGTTCTTGAGATAAGTTCGCACCAAAGCACATGGCACTTAAAGAGCGCGACCTGCCACTAATGCACTTTCCCGCTTCAAGTGCATGGGCTCCATTAGTAAGTTATGTGCAAGATAGCAATTGTTGAGGATAGTGTATCAATCAGCTAAATAAAGCCAAGTCCTAGCAAAGGGATTTAAAAAACCAACACTCCAGACTCAACACTGCAGATGTGTTCAGTGAGACCAAGTCTGGAGAGGGTTGATGGACAGAGGGCGTTCCAAACCACCATCACTCTCAGAGAATTTAAGGTAGTATGATTCTTCATTGCCAAATAGTTTGTGGACTCCTCTCACTGTTCTCTCTGTTTATGGGTTTTGTGGGGTTTTCCAACACTTGTGACAAGGGACGCAGGTGGTGCTATGTGTTAAACCACAGAGCCTAGTGCTTGCCGATCGGAAGGTTGGCGGTTCAAATCCCCGTGACGGGGGGAGCTCCTGTTGCTCGGTCCCTGCTCCTGCCAACCTAGCAGTTTGAAAGCACGTCAAAGTGCAAGTAGATAAATAGGTACCGCTCCGGCGGGAAGGTAAACAGCGTTTCCGTGCGCTGCTCTGGTTCGCCAGAAGTGGCTTAGTCATGCTGGCCACATGACCCGGAAGCTGTACGCCGGCTCCCTCGGCCAATAAAGCGAGATGAGCGCCACAACCCCAGAGTCATCCGTGACTGGACCTAATGGTCAGGGGTCCCTTTACCTTTACCAACACTTGTGATAACAGCCATAAAGACTAAATGAACAAACAAATACCTCATCCCCAAATGTTCCAGCGCTGGAAATATTAGGTTTGGTTAAGTGTGGGGAATTTTTGGCTTTCCAGATGTTGCTGAACTTCAACTCCCATCAGCCCTAGCAAGCATCGCCAATGGCTAGGAATGATGGGAGTCATAGTTAGTAACATCTAGAGGCTCCCAACACTTGACCTAAGATGTGCCCATTTGTTTATTTGGGCCCCACCTATATTTTAAGGGACGCAGGTGGCGCTGTGGGTTACATCCTCAGCGCCTAGGACTTGCCGATCGAAAGGTCGGCGGTTCGAATCCCTGCGGCGGGGTGCGCTCCCGCTGCTCGGTCCCAGCGCCTGCCAACCTAGCAGTTCGAAAGCACCTCCGGGTGCAAGTAGATAAATAGGGACCGCTTACCAGCGGGAAGGTAAACGGCGTTTCCGTGTGCGGCTCTGGCTCGCCAGAGCAGCGATGTCACGCTGGCCACGTGACCCGGAAGTGTCTCCGGACAGCGCTGGCCCCTGGCCTCTTAAGTGAGATGGGCGCACAACCCCAGAGTCTGTCAAGACTGGCCCGTACGGGCAGGGGTACCTTTACCTTTACCTATATTTTGGGTTAAAGTGGGTTTTGCAGGGGGTGGGGGTTGAGCATCGCGAAAACCTGCATAACCTTTGAACAAGCAGTAGTTGGAGGAGTGTGCATGCCTCTGTTGGCAAATGCATACTCATATAAAGCACTCATTTGAACTGTGTTGTCTGAAACGAGCTCAGGAATATTTTAATGACCCAGCCATGTAGGCAGAGACCGACTTGTATGGCTTTTTCCACCTATCAGCAAATAAGCAGCTCTCATGTGACTGAGAGAATATCAGAATGCCTTTTTTCCACTTTCCAGCCTAAGGCACACTTAATTTTTCTCTTCATTGGGGATGGAGATGTGGCTCTCCAGATGTTGCTGGACTTCCAACTCCCATCAGCAATATGACAACATGACCAGTAGTTGAGGATAATGGGAGTTGTTATTGGTAACCTCTCGGTTGGACTACTACAGTATGTGGGGTTGCCTTTGGGGTTGGTCTGGAGGCTGCAGCTGGTGCAGAATGTGGCAGCTGGATTGCTTGTAGGGGCAAACTATCACCAGCATATAACATCTTGCTTGTGGGATTTGCACTGATTGCCAGTCTGCTATTGGGCCAAATTCAAGATGTTGGTATGAATATACAACTCCTCATACAGCTCAGGTTAATTGAGCAACCACCTTAAACCTTCTATTCCCAATAGATCCCTGAAGTCTTCAGGAAAATTTATTCTACAAGTTCCAAAGATCTCAGAAGCCCACTCTATAGTACCTCTGAGCAGGGCTTTTAGCATGGTGGCCCCTTTCTTGTGGAATAGTATACCTGTTGTGATACAATAGGCACCCAGTTCCTGCCCTTTCCAGCAACAATTGAAGACAGTTCCTCCCAGCTGAATAAATGGTTCTTTGCTCTGAGTGTCTATTTTGCATTGTTTTAGTTTTGTTTTAAATGTACCAGCTGGTTTTTCCTGTTTTTATTGTACATTATCTTGAGATGACTGTGTAGGTGATAGATAATGATAGCACAAATAATATAATCAAAGAGCATCTGTAGGTTGCCCATCTCTGTCCTACATGGTGACCCATTAAGTTTTATCCTGTATCAAGAGTTCACTACAGCTCCAAGCCAGCTCCAAGGATCAGGTTTCTAGAGTTGAGTGTAGGTTATACTACTGTGGCTTCTTCCTTCCTCTACTGACACATATTACTCTTCTGATTCAAGTATTGATTCTCCACTATCACCTTCTGTGCTTCGAGCAAACTTGGTGGAGGGTTACTAAGTTTATCAATTTCAGCATGGACTCAGCACCTTCTCTTAAACAAATAATAATGTTTGTTTCTTTAGGCTTTGGCTGAACAGAAACAGTGGCTTTGTGGTTGCTGTAGGGGCCAACCAGTCTGCACTCTGCACAGCCAGCTGGGGTGGTGGACAGGAAGTAGCTTTTGGGCTGTTGCAACGGGTAGCCAATCAGTACTCTGCACAGTCAGAATCAAAGGAACCAGTCACTCCTGGACTCAGTTTCACTTTGAAAGTTCTGCCCCTGAAGGAGTGGCTTGAGATTCATAGGAGATTCACTCCTCTGCCCTTAACATTCCGACTTGAGCTCTTTCCTCCAACCCTTGCGATGCAGAGAATAGGAAGTCTCCCCCACCCCCGATGCATGTGTTTCCTTGTATGGACTCTGTGGCACCTGCTGTGTTCACACACAGCAGAAGTTAAGACAAGGCGCTTAACCCGAGCTTGGCAGGGAAGTAGTAGAGCACATGCGCTGCATGCAGACAGTCTCAGGTTATTCCCCAACATCTTGGCTGGGAGGCGCGCTCACAAACACCCCAAAACCCTGGAGAGGCTCTGCCAATCATCGTAGACATCTGTGAGCTAAATGGACCACTGCTCTGACTTGGTTAAAGGTAGCTTCCTGTGACTTCGCTCGCTGTTTCTTGAGCACCAGTCATCTATAAATAGTAGGGCCATATGCAAGCTTCCTTTATGACCGTCTAGTGCACTGTGTTGCCTTCGTTAGTCAAATGAGAAGCCTGGGGCAGAGAGCGGTGGGAGTCCAGTGAGCTGAGCTGTGGCTCAAGTTGTAAATGCACTCCCGGACTGTTTTAACAGATGGAGCAATCTTTTGAAAGAAGGAGGTGGGAAATCACCAGGATAAATGTTCCCCCACCTCTGTACACACACACACACACACACACACCCTACCTTTGAAGGCTTTTGGAATGGTTCCCGCATAGTTCAGGCTTGCAGGAGTGTTGAGGGATCCCTTGACAGACGCAGACTCTGGAAAGTATCTATCAAACTGCCTGGCCCACTAGGCCCCTTGTCCCACCTGGAACTGACTCCTAGGAATATGGGACGAGGGAGTGTATTTTAAATTGCTGAGATAAAGAAAAACAGCTGTAAAAATGTACGCCATAAACACTTCCTGCAGCTAGCATCACATAAGGCGCTTTTGCATTGTGGCATATACAAATCCGTGGACCGCTAATCTCACTCGACAGTTAAATGTACTTTACATCCCGATGATTATTATTTTAAAAACAAGTAACTTTTTAGCACTTAATGCAGTGCTTTAAAGTGTTCAGCGTGCTGCTTGTGCACCACCCCAGACAACAGCAATGTGTGCAAACGGCTGTCAAAAAGCATTTTCCATCAGTTCTCCAAATGAGTAAGCTAGAAAGTGAAACTCTGCAAAATAGGTCTGTATTATTGTTCCCACATGGCAGGTGGAGCAGGAAGGGGAGGCGCTGGAGCTGAAAGAAGGGGGTCTGGCTAAGGGGGACTTTTCCAAGTCTAAGATCCACATTCCCTTGTGGGCAACCTTTTTTTGGGGGGGGGGTCTCATGCCAGTGGTTAGAGGGAGCATAGCAAGAGAGAGTGGGGCAACTGCATGGAAGCCACAGATTTCTCAACACATTAGGACAGGGAAGGGCAACCTGTGGCCTACTAGACATTGTTGAATGCCAACTCCCATCAGGCCCTGCCAGCATGGCCAATGGCCAGGAAGGATGGGAGTTCGATCCAAACATCATCTGGAGGGAGTCATGTTCCCCACCCCTGCATTAAGACAAGGTGATTGCTCATGTTGTCACAACATTGTGGTGGTTGTTTAGATTTATGCAGTAATGTGTTTTCAGTGTATGCTTTGAAATGTAATTATTAGCAACATGACGGGACATACTCAGGGCTGCTGTCAGCACTCCGTACCCTTTGGGCAGCTCCT
Organism: Podarcis cretensis; assembly: GCF_951804945.1. NCBI lineage: Eukaryota > Metazoa > Chordata > Lepidosauria > Squamata > Lacertidae > Podarcis > Podarcis cretensis. The sequence goes on from NC_137183.1 coordinate 17,345,215, forward strand.
GGGGCCAGACTGCCAAGCAGGGCCCACAGATGCTGGTGTTTGCCTTAGCTTCACTGTGCCACCTGCTTAGGCCTTGCCATTCGTGAGTTTGTGTGGTGGCTGGGCCTGCAAATCCACCCACCATTTTGTCTCAGTGTCAGGCCTATGCCCCTATAAAGCCCTGCCGCATTGCTCTCAGACACAGCTGGGGTTGCTTGTATTCTTGGCCTGGGCTTCTAAAGGCAGTCCTGAACCAGCACCTTGGTCCTTGTCCAAGGTCCTGAGCTCTCCTTGCTTTGCCTCCTGCCCTGTTCTAGAGCAGTGTTTCCCAACCTTGTGCCTCCAGCTGTTTTTGGACTACAATTCCCATCATCCCTTGCCACTGGTCTTGCTAGTCAGGGATGATGGGAGTTGTAGTTCAAAAACAGCTGGAGGCACAAGGTTGGGAAACACTGTTCTAGAGCCTGGGCCTGCTCACCTCCCTTTGGTTTGATGACTACCTTCTCCTGGTGGTCGACACCGCTGTGGATCAGGACTGAGCCAGCCCTTTACATGCTTACATTTGTGAAAATGTGCACACAGGAACGTTCTGTTGGGGACCAGGAATTGCTGTGGTGCAGAACTGTGCATTACGGATTGAATCCAGCTAACATAGTAGACCTGTTGAAATTAATGGACCCAAGCTAGTTGTGTCCATTAATTTCAATGAGTAGACTCTGCTTAGGACTAACTTTGGCCGCAACCTGATGTATTTATTTTATTTTACTTATTAAAATCATTTGCAAGCTTCCCTTCATTGATACAGATACCAGGGCAGGGTACAAAGCATTAAAACAGCCATGACCGCAAACAACAATAAACCATAAAACAGCTCATCAAACTAAAAGGGCAGCTTAAAAATCAACAGAGCAGGTTAGCCAGTCAGTCAAATAAAACCTTTGCCAAATATGGCTTAACCTGGCACCAAATGGATAATGCCCATGCCAGTGACTTAGAAATGTGTGTTCGAAGAAGGATGGGGTTGCTGCCCCAAATGACAGCCCTGTGTTAACATCTCCACTTCTCCCTCCATGATGTGCAAGGTAGCTTACCCTATTTCCTGATTTCATTACTCTGTGCCTTTGCTTGCTTGCTTGAACAATCTAAAGACCACCTTTCTGCTAAAGCTCCCTCCGCAGTCAGTGGAAGAGTCCAACAGAACAATTTATAATTAACAAACCAGCATCGCTTACCAATTAAAGGTGTACACCAGCAATAAGAAACCAGAGCAAAGCAAGTAAAAATGCAGACTAAAATCCCAGGAGAATAAAAGCATCCCAGGGTGACAGCCAGTGTTAGTCCTACTCTGAGCAGACCCAGTGAAATTAATGGGTATGACTAACTTATGTCCATTGACTTCAGTGGGTCTACTCTGCGTATTGGATACAACCCCCAATGTCCTTGTGGACCACACTGCACAGCTCAGACACTATTGCGGAACAGAGGTAGACTTCCCTACTTATTCCCTATTTTGCTGGCTTCCTGCCACTGATGGAGCCAGGGCAAGTCACAGCGTAATGGTGTTAAAGGTAAAGGTAAAGGTACCCCTGCCCGTACGGGCCAGTCTTGACAGACTCTGGGGTTGTGCGCCCATCTCACTTAAGAGGCCAGGGGCCAGCGCTGTCCGGAGACACTTCCGGGTCACGTGGCCAGCGTGACATCGCTGCTCTGGCGAGCCAGAGCTGCACACGGAAACGCCGTTTACCTTCCCGCTGGTAAGCGGCCCCTATTTATCTACTTGCACCCGGAGGTGCTTTCGAACTGCTAGGTTGGCAGGCGCTGGGACCGAGCAGCGGGAGCGCACCCCGCCGCAGGGATTCGAACCGCCGACCTTTCGATCGGCAAGTCCTAGGCGCTGAGGCTTTAACCCACAGCGCCACCTGCGTCCCTAAATGGTGTTAGGTAATGGTGTTAGGTCCAAGGTAACTCGTAGGTCACACTGCAGTGGGGGGGGGCACTCACAATGGGGCTGGGTTTTTTCCAGCAGCAACCCCCTGGGATTTTTCAAATCATGCGCTTCTGTTCCACAGCTCCCCGTTGAACACCCCCTACAGAATTTTGCTCCTGTGCAACACGTTGAGTGGCCTTTTTGCTACTACGCTGTGCTAGCTCTCGCAGTAGATTAGCTCTGGAACTAGACATCCTTTAGTGTGTTATATATTACATCAATCGTTCCTTTGGGTTAAGCGGCATGAAAGGAGAGCAGCAGATGAGCACATTTATCAGGGGCGATGGTGAAATCATTAGCTATCTGCTTCATGCTGCCTGGTTTTGATCATGTAAGTTTGGTTTAAATGTCAACGCTCGGCGTACAATAAGTTTCACGTTTGGTTTGTGTATAAGGTGATTAATTTGCTCTGAGCGGGGAGTTGCGTGAATTATTTCAGGCAGGGAGCATTCTTGAGTCACCTCCTGCATCTTGGGGAGCAGTTATATAAATTTACCTTTTGGATTTATAGGTTTCTGCTCCATCTGCTCTGTGTTTGACTTCTTTACAGTGCCTCCGCTGCTTCCAACAAACGACTTTGAGTGGGATACTCTTGCTGCTTCCAAACCATGCAGCGGGTGCAACAGGCTTGCATTTATTTTCCTGAGCCATTACTGACCGTAATATCCAAATACGGGGTTTTTTTTGGGGGGGGGAATATACATATAAAACAGTGATTTCAAGCATTAAAATACAGAGTTCTTTCAAACTCTTAGACCTCCTTCCTTCCTTCCATGGGTTCCATCTTTAAGATTAAATTTACTGGATCTTTCACCCTTATCTAGCTATTATATAACCGTAAGGTAAAGGTAAAGGTACCCCTGCCCATACGGGCCAGTCTTGACAGACTCTGGGGTTGTGCGCCCATCTCACTCAAGAGGCCAGGGGCCAGCGCTGTCCGGAGACACTTCCGGGTCACGTGGCCAGCGTGACATCGCTGCTCTGGCGAGCCAGAGCCGCACACGGAAACGCTGTTTACCTTCCCGCTGGTAAGCGGTCCCTATTTATCTACTTGCACCCGGAGGTGCTTTCGAACTGCTAGGTTGGCAGGCGCTGGGACCGAGCAGCGGGAGCTCACCCCGTCACGGGGATTCGAACCGCCGACCTTTCGATCGGCAAGTCCTAGGCGCTGAGGCTTTAACCCACAGCGCCACCTGCGTCCGTAATAACCGTAATTACCATTAAAACAATTCCACATTACGAGTGTCTTTACATCCCTGCCAAAGATTTTAACTGTTTACAGTGGTCTTTTAAGTAAATTACAAATTTACTCCAGTCTTTAGAAAATACTTGATCTTCCTGGTTTCGGATTTTCCCCGCCCCGTCAGTTTCGCCATTTCCACATATTCCATCAATTTCATCTGTCATTCTTCTTTTGTTGGTATTTCTCCTTCCTCCCACTGGGCTAGCAGCATTCTCACTGCCTATCCAAACGTGTTTTAGAACAGAACGTTAAGCATGGACTTCTTTGAGTTGCTAGCAGGAAAATATAATGTTGATCCAAAAGGGACTGTACTATACATTGCCACCCCCCACACCGGTGAATCTCCACGGTGGGGGGGGGGGGAAGCATTTATTTTGTGATGTTAGCAAAGTGGTGCAGATCTTGAAGCCACCCCTAAAGTTCTTCATTGGAAGCAAAGATAGGCACAGTTTTGCAAGTCATCCAGACTTGGGTTGATTTAGATTCCTGGCCAAAATGTTATGGACTCCTAGTCCTAGATTCCAAGTCTTAGTGGACCTTCTCCAGAATCTTCCCCAGTATGTTCAACGATTACGATACACCAGGCAGATCTTGTCTGAGAACATTAAGCAGAGTTATCACAACTGAAGGGCTCTGGAGATGGTGTTGTGTTGTCCATGCAAAAAGTAGTCTAGGAAGCATCCATTAGGATTTGACACCCTTTTGAAAATTTGAGAATTGGTACATAAGCTTTAGATAAAACAACATTACAGAATTGAGATTCAGCAGTGGGTCTGATTACTGACAGTATTAAGTGTCGGTTTTCAAAGAAGAAAGATGGACCTACTGCTTTCATTAAGAGCTTGCGTCTAGAAACCATATAGAAGTCGGACTCATGGGAATTTTTGTGTTCCCTCCCCACACCAACCCCAGCTGGGAACACAACCCGTGGACAGCATGTTCAGTTTCCTGTGGAGGTGGAATCCAGAGGAGGAGTTTCGTATGTGTGGAGGAGACCATGCATGGAGAGATACTACAAGTAGAGGAGTGGAAATGCATGTATGCTCCCAAACCCAGGGTCATGCAAGCTTGCAACCTGTACGATTGCCCTAAATGGATCGCTTTGGAATGGTCACAGGTAAGCTCACAAAGAATTTAACCCTTCATTTTTTAAAAACAAAAAACTGATCCCCTCCCCCCAGATATACGAAAACACTGTGTTGTTGTTGTTTAGTCGTTTAGTCGTGTCCGACTCTTTGTGACCCCATGGATGAGAGCACACCAGGCCCTCCTGTCTTCCACTGCCTCCTGCAGTTTGGTCAAACTCATGTTGGTAGCTTCGAGAACACTGTCCAACCATCTCGTCCTCTGTCGTCCCCTTCTCCTTGTGCCCTCCCATCTTTCCCAACATCAGGGTCTTTTCTAGGGAGTCTTATCTTCTCATGAGGCGGCCAAAGTATTGGAGCCTCAGCTTCAGGATCTGTCCTTCTAGTGAGCACTCCGGACTGGTTTCCTTAAGAATGGATAGGTTTGATCTTCTTGCAGTCCATGGGACTCTCAAGAAAACACTGTAGGGGGAAATAACTGGTGTCCTTGCACTAATGGAACATGTTACTTAGAACTGTGTTGCACACAAGCCACTGTTTCTTGGGGTGGCAACATTACTTTTCCCCTAGGGCTCTTGCTGTTGCAGCAGCAGTGCCAACTGCGTCTCTGCCCTGGATGAATCGCATCATCCACAGTACTCCAGATCTAGTGTCATTTGTCATTGGGTGGGTGGATAGGTGTGGAATCCCAGCTGCCATCAAATCTGGCTAAGAATATTCAGCAAAATGGCTTTTCCCATTCCAGAAGGGACAGAAGAAATATATAAGGGGAAGGGGAGCATCTTCTCCATCTAGATTGGCCTCTGTGAGGCAAGGAGGAGCCCAGACCAGTCCCAGATGGTAAAGCAGAGCAGATGGGAGCTGGTGATGATAATAGTTCACTTGGGCTATGAGCTAATGGAACACTTGTTTATTTTTTGAGGCTGTTTTGGACCTGGTCCATGGCCATATTAGGGAATGAAAAGGAAAATATTGAAGATGGACCAACAATGGTAGCTTTTTTTCTTTATTAAACTGTAAGTTATCTCACACTTACGTATGTATCCCGAAATGGCATTAGCAAGGCCAAGTTACATGATTTATTGGATCTTCCTCATTGCTGCTGTTTCAGAGAATAATAAGAACTGATTTGGGTTAATTTGTTTCATATGCCTGTTTTCGTCCATACTCTGCCTTTGTTATATGCTGCAGTGATTTGCAAGCCGCTCGGAGAATGGAGTTTTAGACTTCAAGGCAGTATATAGATTTTAAAGTAAATAATAATAAAATATAAACTATGTCTGCACATGTACTTCCATTTAATGTGTTAATCAGCTAAAGGCAGATGATAATAATTGGGGGGTGTTAGTTTTGTTTGTTACTGCGTTGTGCATTGTGTTTTTATATTGTGATCCTCGGATGAAGGGCGGTGGAGAAAGTTAATATATAATAAATAATACAATAATAATTTGACTGAACATCCTTGAGTCGGTTGACAACTCTGGGGTTTTGCTTTTGTGTTGCTCTGTAGTGCACTGTGACGTGTGGGCGAGGATTACGATACCGAGTGGTGCTGTGCATTGATCACCGTGGGCAGCACACAGGCGGCTGCAATCCTCAGCTCAAGCTGCACATAAAAGAAGAATGTATCGTGCCGGTCCCCTGTTACAAGCCCAAAGGTAACTCTCATATACCTGCCTAAAGGCACAGGGTTGTATCCAATGTAGTGATAGAATCACTTCGTGGTATGCTTGCTACTCTGGCGAAATGTTGCGCGCCAGCAGAACACCGTTGCACAAGGGAATGTGCCAGCCGGTTGGTGGTGATTTTCTTGCACAACGGATTGTGCAACCTGTTATGCGATCTGTTTCGGCTAGCACAACTGTTGCATTGGATTCCTCTGTTTTGCTACTCTGAAACTCACTCAACACAAGCCCTTTCGCCAGCAGACAGATAATGTTGAATACAGCCGATGGAAGGAGAGCAGTTCTGGTAGAATAACTTCTTTTGCTGGTGGAAGGGCACCTTCCATCAGAGGAAATGAACCCATGGACAAGTGAAGAGTCACATAAGTACTTGGATATGTAATTTTGGGTATAATATATTTCCTGCTTCTTATTCATTTCCTTCCTTCCTTCCTTCCTTCCTTCCTTCCTCCCCCCACCCCTCATTGTTTCATTTTAATGTGTTTTTATTGTGTATTTACACATCCATGTAAATCGCCTTGCAACTTTCCTGTGTGTGGAGCAATTCAGAAATGGAGTAAATCTAACCTGATGACTCATACACTCCTCATTTCCTGCTCATCTGCACACACTATTCGCACGTCACACTTATCATGCACTGCATTCAGAAACTCAGGCCTAATCTAGACAAGCCAAGGGATTCGTAGCTGTCACTAGGCTGCACCTCCTTGCTGCGTCTCCCAGTAACGCCTAGCGAAAAGAAGACATGTAGCTGCAACATGTACACCCTCAGCCTCTCTACTGCTGGTGGTGTAGTTTGTTGCCAGCCTCTTCTGGAGGTGGGGAGCTGCAGACCATATAAACTGCATGCCACACATCTTCATTCCTAGATGTTACACAAGGAAGCTGCAGGGGGGAGATGCAGGTCACTTGCCCACCAATAGCACAGAGCCCTTTATCTCCCTAGCCCTGGTATGCTTCTTTATTTCTGGCGTTGGGATGTTAATTAAAACCTCAGCATCTGAGCCAAGGATAAAGGGGCTCTCATTTCAATACACCTAAACCATAGCTCTCATTGCAAATAGCGTTCAATATTTCAAAGACGGCACCCTGCATTTTGCTCAGTTTTTGTTTGTTTCTGGTGCAGATTTTGTCTGATTTGGAGGTAACCTTGTGAAAGCACGTTTTTCTTCTGTAAATTGACTTGCTTTGTGCTTTTACTTGATACCATGCAGCCTAGGTTGTCTCTCTGTGACCAGATTATATTAATTTGGCTTTGACTGTGCAAGTGTGTGTGTTTGTGTGTGTGTATAGATGGGGAGAGAATTATTAGCTGAAGTAAAATGTTCCTAGCAACCTCTTCCAGAAGCTGGAGGACAAACTCAAGAGTTGGCAAAGTTATGAGGCTGTAGTAATCGGCACTAAGTAGGGTGTGTGCCTGTTATTTTTTTTCTTCACTTATGATGTAATTTAAAACAGTGGGGTGAACAAATCTATAGTGTAACAAAACAGGGAGGAATAATTTCAATGTTTTGCTTAACAGTTAATGGATTTTTCAACAGTGGTCCATTTCACACATAAGATTAAGCCAAACTATTGCTTAGCACAAATCAGAAAACATGTGGGTTCCCAAAGCAAAAATTACGGCCCCTGCACTCCTCCCCTGGAATAAACATTGGTTATAGCTGCAGTGAGGCAAACCATGAGCATGGGTTTGGATGTAAGGGTAAGCGAAACCATGGCTTAGCCCCTGAGCAGTGTGGCAGCAGCAGGAGTAGAGAAGGAATTTGGTGGCTGTGCTCTGGGAACTCACACAGTTGCTTGTTTGTGCTAACCCATGGCTTGGCTTAGTGTTGGGTTCAAACCGAATCAATATTTAAATAAGATCAAAGAAGTCAAAAGCGCTTCTCCTCAGTGTGTAGAGTTTAGAAAACCCTTTAGAAATTCCTGTAGGTATAAACCACTGAGCCTATTGGGCTTGCTGATCGGAAGGTCGGCGGTTTGAATCCCCACAACAGGGTGAGCTCCCATTGCTCGGTCCCAGCTCCTGCCAATCTAGCAGTTTGAAAGCATGCCAGTGCAAGTAGATAAATAGGTACCACTATGGCCGGAAGGTAACTGGCATTTCCATGCACTCTGGTTTCTATCACGGTGTTCCTTTGTGCCAGAAGCGGTTTAGTCATGCTAGCCACATGACCCAGAAAGCTGTCTGTTACTTCTTTTTGTTTCTTAGTATTTTACTGATTTGTTCAGAAGTGCAAACATAAGAAAAAGAAAGAAAATGAAGAATCAACAATGTAAACCATAGAATGATGTTTTTCTCTGGTGTTTTTCTTCCCCTTGCTGAACCCTACCTACTCTCTCTTGTATCACAACTAATGGTGTGTTCCTTTTTTGTCCTGAAGAGGGCTCTGATTCCTGAGAGCACAGTCCCAGGTTGTTCAAAACATCGAGGTTCCTGGTTCAAACCCAGGAGTTGCTGAAATGCGATAAATAAATAGCCCATGCTTTGTGCATTTTCCTCTTCCAGAGAAACACCCCGTTGAAGCAAGACTCCGCTGGTTCAAGCAAGCACACGAAATGGAGGAGACTAGAGCAGTCTCCGAAGAACCGACGTAAGTTTGCCATTCCTCTCTCTTTCCTCCTGTCTCACTCGCTCTCTTACTCTTTAAGGCAGAGAAGAGGCCGCTGATGCATTTTCCCGACTGTTTGTAAAGACTGGCCTCCCTTGCCAAGTCATCTGGCGTTTGGATTTTCCTGGGCTGGGTCTGTCTTTGCAAGTCAGTTCTCAGATTCTTCCAAACAGTTCTCCTTGAGTGACGCAAAAGCAGCTGGAGCCAAGAAAGTATTTAAATTATATGTTTCGGAAGTGCTATCAAGGTTTCCCAGCTATACAAATTCCTGTCCTCCAGAAGGCACTTGCTTGGGAGAGTTGAGTTCCAAAAAGGCTCTCCTGATGGCAACCAGAAATTTTTGCAAGCAGTGGGGATGCAGCCAAGAAGAAGGGCATCCGTACCCAACATCTGTGTTCATAGGGCAATCCCCGGTGGTCCAAGTTTTCTCTCTTTGGTTCTTCCTTGAATAGATCGAGGGCATCTCAGTTAGAATTGTAGGAAGAAGAAATAGTGTTCAGGTCTTGAGTGAGTTTGCCCAGAGCAGAGGTGTTTTGACCCATTTGGCCGCTCCTGGGGAGGTTGAATGTAACCATGGTTATACCTGCCTTAGGGCTTTTCCAGACTGTTGCTATTTTTGAGTGGGATTCAATCACTTACTTGCAAATTCAGGTTGTCTGATTGGGAGGTCTTGCACAACAAACTCACTTTCCAAAACATCACAAGTAGTGAAAGTGATGGGAAAATGTATTAGAAAGCATGGGGCAAGAATTGCTTAGATGCAACGTCATCTACCATTGCCTACAAACAAATCAGAATGAATGTTTGCTGAACAGGTCATCTGGAAGCACCATTAGTTACTTCTAGACTGGTTTACTCCAGTATGCTTGACCTAGAGCTGCCTGACCTAGAGCTGCTCCAGTATGCTTGACCTGGAGCTGAGAGCCAATGTGGTGTAGTAGTTAAGCGCGGTAGACTCGTAATCTGGGGAACCAAGTTCGTGTCTCCACTTCTCCACATGCAGCCGCTGAGTGACCTTGGGCAGGTCACACTTCTCTGAAGTCTCTCAGCCCCACTCACCTCACAGAGTGTTTCTTGGGGGGAGGAAGGGAAAGGAGAATGTGAGCCGCTTTCACACTCCTTCGGGTAGTGATAAAGCGGGATATCAAATCCAAACTCTCTCTTTCTTTTCAAGAGTCTTTGGAAGTCCCATTGGTCCAGAATGCTTTTTCCTTTATTTGCATGGAGGATAGTGAGTGTATGTAGCCTACCGTACAAAGGTCCTTCCAAGGACCACATTTCTGTTTTCTCAAACTCTTTCTCTTTTTCTCGTTGACGTGGGCCACTTGGGACGACAGTAATTGCTTGGAAAGAAGGGAAATACATTAAATAAATAAACAACGCCTGAGCAAAGAGGCATCTCCATTGCCTTCAATTCAAGGGACTACACTGGGTACATATCCCATTCACACCACCAGATTGGGACCCTTTTACATCTATGGGATTGTACTTCACCATGATGAATGGAGAAGAAGCCCTTGCAAAAATGCACATCGGAGATTTCTGCCTGCAAGAAATCACTGGCTTGGAAAAACTGACCGTATGAGATTTCTAGGGACGCCCTTGTAGCATGCTGCATTTCTACCAAATTATATTCTGCATTAAAAATAAAATACGGAACTGCCAGAAAATTCAAATGAGATGAATATTCTTCCTCTGCACATTTAAGTGAAGTCAGCGTTCTTTCCGCACGTTTCAGAGCACTGTAACCAAGTGGTGTAGGATGGATGAGGCTAGATGGCCCCTTCGTTTTTTCTTCGTTTTTCCTGTTTGATCTTGGCAAGTGTGTGTATATTGGTGGACACCAACCTCTGACTCAAACCCGAAACTGCCTCCTGAGCTGGTGTTATAGAGCCTGCACATTTATACTGCCATGCTGCCTCCTGTTAAGAAACAGACCAGTATGAAGACACTGAGTTGAAATTCCCTTGCAGATCTCAATAGAAACTGGGAGTGAGTGACCTGCTCACTACAGAAAGGAATTGTCCCTCTTTAGGGCTGAGACAAAATCAGACACACACCAGTTTGCCATCCCATTTGTGGCAAATGATTTATTGGGGATGCGAAATGCTTTGAAAGGGGCTTGCCATTGGCAGTGATGGCAGTTTCTCTTTTTTGATAGAGTTCTCAGCGACTGGTGACTATCATTGCCTTACTCCCCAAAGCCCCTGGAATTATTAAGGATGTTGGAGAAGTCCAATGGCAACAGAAAATGAGGCGTAAATTGCTGCAGTTTGTGTAGTCAGGAGCGGAAATCACTCAAGCAAATATGATCAGTGAATATGTTCAGTCTCAAAAGTCCACAAACGATATGTAATTCATGATTTTTTTTAAAAACGGTGTTTCAACATTTCCATTACATTGGAAGGAAAATGAGTTATGTCGACCGTTACATACGTAGCTTATGTTAAATAGCATACAACAAGGCAAATGATGTAGCATTTCGGCAGAAACCGATCTGCAGCAGCATGAAAACACTACTAATGGACGATTAGAATGGACAGAAAGAGCATACTACCTTCTTATGTCCCTAGGAATTTTGCCTTGTCTTGAGCCCTTATAATGTTGTTGTTGTTGTTGTTGTTTAGTCGTTTAGTCGTGTCCGACTCTTCGTGACCCCATGGACCAGAGCATGCCAGGCACTCCTGTCTTTCACTGCCTCCCGCAGTTTGGTCAAACTCATGCTAGTAGCTTTGAGAACACTGTCCAACCATCTCGTCCTCTGTAGTCCCCTTCTCCTTGTGCCCTCATTCTTTCCCAACATCAGGGTCTTTTCCAGGGAGTCTTCTCTTCTCATGAGGTGGCCAAAGTATTGGAGCCTCAGCTTCACGATCTGTCCTTCCAGTGAGCACTCAGGGCTGATTTCCTTCAGAATGGAGAGGTTTGATCTTCTTGCAGTCCATGGGACTCTCCTCCAGCACCATAATTCAAAAGCCCTTATAATAACTGAGATTAAATGCTCCCTCCCCTTTAGAGTGCATTAATCTTTGCTTTTTGCAATTGACGTGCAGTTCACAGTCCACTTGCAGATCCAGACACAGTGAGGCCATGTTGGGGTCCATGGAAGGCAAACAAAAACAGGAGATATGTGTTGGGTTCAAATTAGGCCACAATTTTATTGATTAAAGACAAAACAAGTTTGGCGTGGGCATTGGGCATGTATTGGCTGATGAATAGATGGCATTTGCCAAGTTTATGTGCCCCCTGCAGCGTGGACAGCATCCGGGGAACCCCCAGTTGATCACCGGCAGGGGGCACTGTCGTCCCTGATCTGGGTATCTGGACAGGAAGTTCTGCCCTCTGAGATCCCTTAAGGGGATCCACCTATGGAATGGGATGGGAGAGGCCCCTTCCTCTACCCATTCCCACTGACGGTCCAGTCCAATGCCTCTTGCGTCACAAAGTTGTGAGGATTGCTATGAGGTAGGCAAAGAAAACAAAACCACAGACCCAGCCAATCCGTTTGCAAGAAAAATTCCTTGCTGGACGTGAAAACAGCAACCAATAAATAGGGTGAGTGGGAGGGAATGCCAGCGTGAACTTGTGGCTTAAGACCAGGTTTGCAGTTTCCCCTGGTAAATTTCAACCCCTTCTTGAACAATGGCTATATCCTTCAACAAAAGCCACAATGTGAAAATCTTAGTCCCTGGTTCATTGCTTTTTATTTTATTTTAACTGCCCATTGTGCCTTCACACCTTAGCTTGAGTTCGGAACAAGTAAGGGAAATGTGAGCACAGCTGTGTGTCAAAAACCTGCAAATAGAGATGTACCAAGACAACATCTGGAAGAGAAATACTTCTGCCCCTGTGGTCAAGTGTGTGTGTGTGTGTGTGTGTGTGTGTGTGTGTGTGTGTAGAAAAGAGTGTTGAATTATGCATAATGGTGGTTCTAAAGTTTTTGGTGTGTTTTTTAATGTATATTACAAAAATGGTTGTGTGTGTGTGTGTGTGTGTGTGTTTTAAAAAAAAGACTGTTTGGGACACTAAGCCAAGACAAATGGAGGTATAACCTTTCTAGTTCTTTCTGGTGGAATGTGATGATAGTTGATACCCATCATTATTGTAAATGTGTTTCCCTGGAGCCTTCTTTATTTACAGGGGGATTTTCAATAAGCCTTCCAAAAAAATATTCCACATCCTTTTTCTTTTAATAATCTTAAAAGAAATAAGAGAGCTTTACAACTTTTTTTCCCCTTCTTAATCATAACTTTGAGAAACAGGCCAAGCTTAGAAGCTGATAGCTTTGTGAGGAGGTAGGGCTGGGTTGGAGTTATTACATTGGGGCTATTCGGACGCATTCTATGTACACATACACCCCATACAGATTTACTGAAATCATTCTTGGTGGTCTCCTTCATCCTGCAACAGGAGAATTTCACTACACATCAGTTGCCCATATGTGGTAAAATGGCACTTGTCACGGTCCTCCCTAGGTTTTTCTGAGAAAATATTTGAGAATTTGTTTATTTCCAGTATATATAGACTGCATTTACATAACAATCAGTAAAATAATCTGTGAATCGAAATATTACTTTGCATCTTCACTCCCTCCCTCCTTGAAAAAGAGGGCCATTTTGCAGAATGTTCTTCAGATATTCTCTACCTTTTTTACCTGACAGTGCCCTTGGGTGATGCTAGGTCTGGGGCATTGTGGGGGAAACAAAATGGCCTCCAGACCGTCAATTCTGCCTCTGCTATTGCAGCAGCAAAACGACAAACAAGCAAAAACCTCAGGAAAAAAGAAAGAAGCAGTGCCATTGCCACAGCTGACAGGAAACCCTACCTCCAAGAAACTGTTCTAGAATTTACTCTCCCACCTGGGAATAGTTGGCAGAAATTTATTCCCAGCTTTTCTGCGGGGGAAAAAAATTGAAGTAGTGTTTTGAGGGGGCCATTTTCACCCAACTTTACATTTCATCCTACAAAATGCAGATACCAACTTCAAAAAATCACATGATTTGATTTAGCCAATGGCAACCCTAGGTTGCTTGTTCCACAGGTTTGCTTGTTGTTGTGTTACAATAAATAAATAGAACTTGCAGTTGGGGCTCTATGAAATCCCAGACACTAAATATGCAACAGGAAAACCTCAATTACAATATAGACCTGCTGTGTCGAGGAAAAAATGCTTAGAATTCTCTGACTGTAAATGAATTTGTTCTGTGGTTCAGACTTTCAAACAAAAATGCAAAGCTTCAAAGGAATTCATCATACATTATTTTTGGACCCTCTTATGCGTTCCGCCAGCCTTGTATACGGAGTGAATTCTGAACTGCTGGTGTACTGCTGTCAACACATTTTTTCTCTCCTCAAGCTTTGTCAAATATTTGCGTTGGTTAAGGCATTGCGGTACACTGCTTAATGACAAAAAGCTAAGAGAATATTATTCTTGGTTTAGATAAGCAATGGTTCAGAAATTCTCTTTGTCGTGTGCATTTGTCTCCTTTCTCTTCTCTTGGTCTTACCTCCTTTCTGCATCCCAAGTGGTTGATATTGGGCCCTGGTTGCCAGGATTCCCAAGCTCTTTCTTTAACCTACGTCCTTTCTGTGTGGACGTAGGGAAAGGATGCAAGGGTCTGAACAAGCATGGGCATACTGGCATTGCCTGGAAATCTCTAAGTACCGCACCCCTGAATCAGTATAATACCTAGCAAGGGTGGTTGTGTACAACAGCACGTACGTATATGTAAACATATGCTGCACTTTGGGAGGAATCCTTACATCTAGCACAGGGTTTGGGAACCTTGTCTAGCTGTTGTGATCCTTATCTCCCCAGCCCTGGAGAACTAAATTTGACTGCCCATCTGCCAGTCATCTGGTGTCATAGTGATGTCAGGTTACACTGCACTTCGAAGCCCCAGTTATTGGGACTTCAAAGTGCAGCTCAGGGCTGTTTGAAAGCCCTTTTGCACACAGCCCTCTATGCTCTTAGATCCTCTGAAAACCTGAAGCTTAAAGAGCAGTGCACAGCTGTTTGCAAAAGGACTTTCAAATAGCCCCACACTGGCCTTGGGCTGCAAGTGCCTATTTATAGCAGGAGAACAGGAACACATAGCCAAACTGAGGATTGATCCCTTCATGCACCGGTTGGTGAACAGAGGGTTCAGTTGTGCTGACTTCTTGGGGTCTGCTTCACCTGCGCATTTCCCACAGGAAATGCATTGGCTAAGCAGCCGCCAGCAGGATTGACCTTTGCTCTTCTGGCCATCAGCTGATGTCACCTAGCGATATCAGCTGATGGACAGGGGTTACGCTTTGGAGGAAATAGCCTTGTAGGCCCACATTGAACCGCTGGCAAAGATCAGCCCATAGGCCCAAAGTTCCTCACCCTTATTCTAGCACCTGCAGCTGCTTGTGTAATTTGCCTTGCAGGATAGGGTTTGTCTGTGCAAACAGGTGCTCAGTACAGGCAGTTTTGTCAGGCAGTCTTCTGTTTGTGAGCCTAGGAACTGAATATAGGACCCTTTGTCTTCTCTCCCCTCCCCACCACCCCTCGCCCCATGACTTACTTATTACATATCTATACCTCTTTTCTGCCATGAAGCTCAAGGATGAAGGCAAGATGGTGTCCCATCCAGGCTGTGGACAGAATCTGGGCTACTTAGCTTCAGCAAGGTTGCAGCACAATGTACCATGTCCTACACACCTTGTGAAAACTTAACGCAAGGGCCGGCTGTTTGGTGGGTGCCTGTTCTCAGAACCTCACCAGCAACGTGCCTCCACCTCTCTATGGCAGAAAACAAATTGTTCATCAGTGCCTGTGGGTGGAATCCATCAAACCCTGTCACTGCACAACTTCCATCCATTCACAGAACACTCATGCAATGTGAATGTCATTGAAAGGAATGATGGATGGAGTCCTCTTGTAAATAACGTTCACATTTATCTAAACCTGTGGCAATCTACATATTTGGGATGTCTTCCCAGCCATTGCGAGATAACCGCAATGTGTATTTGTGTGCATTAACTGCATTTAGCTGGGATAATTCTCTCCTCTTTCGATATATAATCAGAATTTTGTCAAAGACTTTTGAGACCTTCACACTGATGGAAGAAACAGTAGGTACTTGATTACTTTTAAAATTTCAACAAGCAAGGTACATAGGTTCCCTTCTCAGCTTTGCAAATGTGCCTGCAACAATTACTTTTGATCTTACATATATGTTTACATGCAAGGAATTCAAGGGATGGCTTGATGAACTTTCAGATCAGGAATCATAATGGCAAATCTAAACATTAAAGGGAGGCACAAAATGCCCAACTCCATGTTTGCCTTGTAACACCAATGTGTGTGACCTTTTATAAAACCTTAGAATTTTAATATTCATTTATGTTTATTTGTTTACAGCATTTATACCCTACCCTTTAGCCAAAAAAGGATATCCAAGTGGTACACACACACACCCAGTTCTGAGGTTGCTTCTGTACTCAGGCTCACAATCTAAAAAGACATGACACATAAGGAAAAATGGATGAGAGGGAGGAGGGAAAAGCAAGCTCAAACCCAAGTTCTTTAATGCCCCATCCACACTATGAAATTAAAACAGTATCATGCCGCTTTAAATAGTTGTGGCTTCCCCCAGGGTGTAGAGTGATGAGATTCGTTTGGAGAGTCTGTGGCAGTTTCCCATGTCCATGGGCAGGAGAAAACTGAATCTCTTTTGTCATTGATTCAGATAAATAAAGGGAAATGTTTCATAGTTCCGTTATTATTGTCCTGATTTCGTACGCTGTGGTTTAATTGCAGGTTTATCCCCGAGCCATGGTCCCCTTGCAGCGCTTCTTGCGGCCGTGGTGTTCAGACGCGTGATGTGAAGTGCCGTATTTATCTCGCATTTACTCAGACGGAGGTGGAGCTGCCGGACGAAGAGTGCGAAGACACCAAACCGGTAACTGAGCGCAGCTGCCACTTGGAGTCATGCGATGGTGACCCTGTCCCATTTGTCCCAGAACCTCCACCTTCGGAAGATGCTGCAGACGTTCTCTATGGCTGGGAATACATTGGCTTCACTCCCTGCTCTGCTACGTGTACTGGAGGTATTTTTGTCTGTGAATGTCAAAAAGATCTTTTCCAAATGTTACAAACAATTGTGCAGGTTGCAAGAAGTGCAAAGCGTGACGAACCAGTTCTCTGTGAATGTAACACTTCCTTCTGAACAACCCCCTGTTCCTGCCCCCGTCCCTCGTTGCATGGAAATCTGGAGCATTGCTCAGTTGTAGAGCACATGCTTTTGCATGAAGGAGTTTCCAGGTTCAATCCCAGCATCTGCAGGTAGGACTGGGGGAAAGACCCTTATCTGGAATTCTGGAGAGCCAGTGTCAACAACATTGAGCTAGATGGATTAGTGGTCTTATTCATACAGGGGCAGAGTCTTATGTATTCCAGAAAAGCACTGTAGCTTGGAGGTAGAGCACCTGTTTTGCATGCGGAAGATGCCAGGTTCAGTCCATGGGAGGTTCAGCAGGTGGCAACGTGGGACTAGGCCTTTTCAGCAGTGCCCCTTTTGTGTGGAATGCTCTTCCCAGGGAAGCATGTCTCGCACTGTTTTGAACTCAAGGCAAATCGTTTTATTAGGGTCAATGACCAGTATCAACCTCGGACCTCCAGATGTTTTGAGACTTGTTGTTGTTTAGTCGTTTAGTTGTGTCCGACTCTTCGTGACTCCATGGACCCAGACCACACCAGGCTTTGAGACGACAATTCACATAATCCCTGACCACTGGTCCTGCTAGCTAGGGATCATGGGAGTTGTAAGCCAAAACCATCTGGAGGGCCGAGGTTGAAGAAGCCTGATCTATGGCCATGTACAAAGGGAAGCTCTCTAAACAGATGCCCCTGAAGAAGAAGAAGAAGGAGGAGGAGGAGGAGGAGGAGGAGGAGTAGTTTGGATTTGATATCCCGCTTTATCACTACCCGAAGGAGTCTCAAAGCGGCTAACATTCTCCTTTCCCTTCCTCCCCCACAACAAACACTCTGTGAGGTGAGTGGGGCTGAGAGACTTCACAGAAGTGTGGCTAGCCCAAGGTCACCCAGCAGCGGCATGTGGGGGAGCGGGGAAGCGAACCCGGTTCCCCAGATTATGAGTCTACCACTCTCAACCACTACACCACATTGGCTCTCTGGAATCAAGAATAGTTTGGCAGCCCACTTGGAGTGTAGCTTTTGCAATCAGTGTGTTTCAACAATAGCATTTTTGTTCATGTGAGATAATACGCTAGGTTTCTAGGTGAGCGTTGTAAAGCCATACAATATTAGCCAGCTGTTATGGCATATCCATAGGTCGTATTTTGATATAGTTATAAATCCTTGCCTGCATACATTAAAAATACATATTAAGCTCACCTAGACCTTGATTTCAATTATCCACGTTTAGTGTTCGGTCAGGGATTACGTTCTCCAAAATTGGTTTTCTGTGTATGTATCTGTGTGCCATGTGTGTGTTGAAACACACTTGAAGAAAACTAAAAACAAGCAGAAAAGCCACCCTCGGTCCTCTGAGAAAATGTGTAATGGAGTGAAATGTGCAGGCCAAAAAGGAGTCAGGCCAGCAGTTTATCTAATCTAGCACTGACCTTCTAGAGGCTCTCTAGAGACTCAGCATTCTTTACTCAGCCTCACTACCTGAAGTTCCATTAACCGGAGATACCTGGGGATTGACCCCTATAGATGCAAAACATGCACAGTGCCCCTGAGCTACAGCTCTTTGAAATATATAATCGGCTTGCTCCGATGATCATCTAAGTGCGTTTTGCTGTTTTCGAGAAACATTGCTGCAGTATTGATGGCACAACATCAAGTGTGGTTGATTTGTTAATGAAGGACAAGGCATCCCTGCCAAAATCTCTTTCCCAAATTGCGGCTTGGGTTGTTCCCTTCGTATGCCATGGGTAATGTCCAGTTCTGACATAATACAATTTTGAATGATTGGGGACAGATGGAAGTGGTTGAGATCCCATTATAAAAATCACTTGTCACTCATATCTAGGAACAAAAACCCTCGCCCATGCTCTAACCAATTACGGAAAGTCATAAAACACACACTACTAACCTGCCCAGGGTGGGGGATGGACATATTCCAGTCCTGAGTTTTTCCACGGAGTCAGCTAAAAATAAAAACAGGCCTTTTTAGTAACCAACAGAGTGCTGAGAAAAGCCTTCATGATGAATTAGGAGAAGAGGTATTTATGGCAGTAATTGCCTAGCTGTTGTACAGGTTTTTGTGGTTGTTTTTTAAAAAAGGAATAAAACGGGGTTTTAATATATCCTACCTACACAAATAACAGGGCTCTGGATTTTTATTAGGAAATGCAGTGAAAGTACAAAGGTGATTGGAACCTTGCAAATCTTTTAACAAAAGAGAAATATTAAGCTGTCTTGAAATCAGATTTGTAGCCCCTCTGAAGCCTCTAGGGGAACATGCATTGAGAAGGAAGGAAACAGGTTCCCTGAACTATGACCATTTTCGGTCTTGCGTATCACATTAGAAACCCCCCACTCCCCACCATTCCTCATAGTACCAGTGAAACCTCAGTACCAAAATGAACTTCAGCGCATTTCATTCCGTATGACAGTAGTAATGACTTCTTGTTTTATTGGGCTGTACATAGATGAGATTTCCAAGGCAACTTTACAGCCTGTGCCCTTGGTTCTCTGGCAGGGCTTTGTATATAATAAGATGAGGTTCACAACTCCAGATACCGTTCTAAACGTTCAGGCCAAGAGACTCGCAACTCAAGGCCATATCAGATGTTCTGGTGACAGGGCTGTGCTCTAATCGCAGAGAAAGCAAAAAACAAGGGACTCTTGTTTTAGGATGTGGCCTTATTGGTTTGTCTAGCTTGGCGTTGCCTCAGTGCTTCAGGGTTTCAGATTAAAGGTGGGCAGTTGTGGTTTAATTATAATATTATACTGAATGGATGCCCTCAGTGGAAGGATGGAAAAATTCTGGATTGGAGTTATTGTATACTGGCAGAGGTACCAGCATGTTGAGATATGGAGCGAGATTACAGAGGGGAATTCCGGATATCTGCCCGGGGCTAATGGCGTCTCTTTGTTTGGGATGTGGCAAATTATGGCTCCTGTGAGTAGAAACTGAAAATGGAATTGATGGACTGTGGAAAACCTTAAGGGAAAACATTTCATACAAAACTAAGAAGGCGAAAGTTGAACAGACCAGTGGTTGTGAAAGTAAATGGAAATTATCTGAAGGATTAACATTGGAATGGCTTATTGATTAATTAAGAAATGCAATGTGATATTAGATGACCAGCACTTTGTGAAATTCAGAGCATGGAAAGTCACACAAAGATATAAAATTCGGCATTTATATTTGGCTTTTTTTTTAATTGTAATTTGGAATGTTTTAATGTGGCTTGTATTGGATTGGGAAACTTAATAAATATTATATTTAAAAAAGGTGGGCAGTTGTTTCCATCCATATTTGGAGATGCCAGGGATCTAAGGTGGTCGGGGCCCCCACAGTAGTGTGGACTTTGGACTCTAGATCCCGTTTGTGGCATATGCAGAAGACAGCTCTGGTTCGTTTGACCCTTTCATTGACCCTCGGTCCTGTATACCTGAAGGAGCGCCTCCACCCCCATCGTTCAGCCCGGACACTGAGGTCCAGCTCCGAGGGCCTTCTGGCGGTTCCCTCATTGCGAGAAGTGAGGTTACAGGGAACCAGGCAGAGGACCTTCTTGGTAGTGGCACCCGCCCTGTGGAACTCCCTCCCACCAGATGTCAAGGAAATAAGCAGCTATCTTCTTTTTAAAAGACATCTGAAGGCAGCCCTGTTTAGGGAAGTTTTTAATATTTAATGCTGTATTGTTTTTAACACTTGATTGGAAGCTGCCCAGAGTGGCTGGGGAAACTCAGCCAGATGGGCGGGGTATAAATAATAAATTATTATTATTATTATTATTATTATTATTATTATTATTATTAGTTCTCTTTTTTTACCTCCTATAAAAACTATGCAAGACACTTTCTGTTTAAAGAACAAATAACTTTCTACTTTGTGTCCTTGCATTTGCAGATTAAATATACAATGCAGATAGATGTTTCTGAAGTTGCTAAAACATCTTACATAGATTAAACTGCTGCAGACTAACTTGTAACTAGCCTTTATTGGCGTAAGTTAAAACAGTAAAATCATAAAATCATACAAAGTCATCCAAATACACTGATAATCCAAACACATTCAATATATAAAAGACTAGATAACCACCATTGAATAAATCATACAACTTTAAATTTAGCTTTAAAGATCTTGGCTAAGTCCTTGAAGTGGAGATTAGCTACCTCTGATTTAGTTTGTGGCTTGAGAGAATGTGCTTTATATCTGTAACTTTTTCTTACTGTTCAAGATATGTTGCTCATGTGTAATTTATCTCATTTTTACATATATATAACTATCTAGGGACTCAGGAAGCCATTGCAGTGTGCCTACATGAGCAGACAAAGCAAACTGTCAATGACAGCCTGTGCGACAGCTCAGCGAGACCCCCAGCCATGAGCCGTGTTTGCAATACAAGGCTTTGCCCCCCAAGGTAAGACTCTGCATTGCGGAAACCTGTATTTTTTATTACTGATATTTTATTAGAAGAAATTCACTTATTAAAAAGTGGTTAAAAGAAAGAAAAGGAAAAACGTGAATTAAAAGAAAAATGCTACGTTACATTTCCATACATATACAAATGTGTATAGTCTTATTATCCTAATACAGTTGTACTTTGGTTGTCGAACAGAATCTGTTCCGGAAACATTTGACAACCAAGGCGCAGCTTCCGATTGGCTGCAGGAACTTCCTGCAGCCAATCGGAAGCCACGGCAGACGTTTAGCTTCCAAAGAACGTTCACAAACCAGAACACTCACTTCCAGGTTTGTGGCGTCTGGGAGCCAAAGCGTTCAAATCGCAAGGCATTCGGAGCTGTACTCTACAAATTTCTTTATCAATAGCCTCATATATTCTGTATAAAGTTGCTCCAAATATCATTATGTTTAACTGAGGAAAGTCTGTGTCCATAAGTGATCCGTTCGTATTTTGGCAATATTGTAATGGAAACCTGCCTTAATGCCTGCTTTCAGATAGATCTGTCTGGGTTAGCAAAATGAGCCCCCGTTGTGATGGGACCATGGGCTTGCTTTCTGAAGAAAATGTCAACAAGCTCTTTCCCTCTACAGTGGTACCTCGGGTTAAGTACTTAATTCGTTCCAGAGGTCCGTGCTTAACCTGAAACTGTTCTTAACCTGAAGCACCACTTTAGCTAATGGGGCCTCCTGCTGCCGCTGCGCCACCACTGCACAATTTCTGTTCTCATCCTGAAGCAAAGTTCTTAACCTGAATCACTATTTCTGGGTTAGTGGATTCTGTAACCTGAAGCGTATGTAACCTGAAGTGTATGTAACCCGAGGTACCACTGTACAGTGAAAATGGCAAAGACCGCTTCTTGAGACAGAGATCAGGCAGGCCCCTCCCCTTATGCCCTGGGAACAGACTCAACCAAGTGAAGTCCTCAGCCTGGTCCACTCCCTGGTCCACGCCAGTGCTTCTGTTGAGAGACCAGCACACATATAGTCATCTAGTGCCCACCATGCTATCAGGGCTATCTGACCTGTTTCCAGCCCAGACGGCTGTTAAAAGGACAATAGCTTTAAGAAGCAGTGTCTGAGCTTGCTTGCTTTCCTCCTCCCTCCCCATCCCTTTTCCCTTGTGTGTTGTGTCTTCTACGTTGTGAGTCTGCGGGTGTGGACTGTCTTACAGCGATCTTTCTCAGCCGAAGCCTTTTCCGATTAAGAAGTGGGATAAAAGAGAACATAAAGTGTTAAGTCATTGAATAAAAGTGTTGTGTGTAATGGAGGGTCAGAGAGAGAGAGAGAGAGAGAGAGAGAGCGAGAGAGAGCACAACCATTTATGAAACTTCACTGGAATCCAGTATCAAAGCAACCGCTTCTGCCTCATCATTCCTAGCATTGCTTACTCAGTCTGCCCTTTGGATAATCTCTCGGAACAGGTGGCAGGTGCGTCCCTGGCGGCAGTGTTCTGCCACTTGTGGTGTTGGCATCCAGACAAGAGAGGTGCGTTGCCAGCAACCCGGAGGATCAGTTGTTGGGCCCGAAAACTGCAAAGACAAAAAGCCCCACTCTTTGCAAGCCTGCAACCAGATTGACTGCCCCCCAGTTTGGCACGTTGAAGAATGGCAACAGGTATGACGGGGTTGCTAAATAAACAGAGGCTTGAGGCAGGGATGGAGAGCTCAGGGTCCTCCAGATGTTGCTGAACTCCAGCTCTCATCGGCCTCAGCCAGTATGGCCAATGGCCAGGGATGGTGGGAGTTGTCCAAATATATCCGGAGGGAGACATGTTCCGCTTTCCCTGACTTAGAGTAACCTCTCAGCGGAGCTCATGCTCAATTTTTAATTCACGGGCTGCTGACAGTACACTGTTTCTGGAACAGAAGTGTATTCATTCCTCGCTTTTTCAGCAAATGATCTTTCGAGATGAAATGAATTATGTGGATTTCAGAGGCCTTCCTGGGTGAAAGCCACAGTCATTAGGCCAGTTTCGCATAAACAACGGGTGAAACAGTCAACCTGTTGCTGGGCTGTACTGATTCAGTCCAAGATACAGGATCACATAACTTGAGTGCTTAAAAAAAAATGCCTTCATCTCAGTACTCTGAAAGAACAGGCCTGTAACTTGCAGGACTTGGATCCAACTTCTTCTTCAAAGGCCCAAGTGTCCACATCGGTCAACAGTTTAGATCACTGTAAAGCACTGTTTGTGGGGCTGCCCTTGAAGGCAGTCCAGACAGGGAAGCTCAGACAGTATGTAATTGCTGAAATGCTGAATGGCACATCAAAACAGAGTTATAAAACTGCTGGGCTCAGGGGTAACCCGTGAAATGCGGTCCAGGACCAGTCCAGAATCCGAAGGTTCCACTGGGAGTCAGTCCGACAGGGCCAAGGCAGGACATGAGGCAGGAAACCAAGCAAGGACAGGTGCAGGATCTAGCAAACAGCAATGTTGCTCCCGCAACCTGGGGCGGGGTCTGACAGCCTTTTATCTTTGTCGGGTAACGGCCGGTCCTGATCCCCCGGTGACTCACCTCCCTGTTTCATCCAAAGGCGAGCACTCCTCCTGCAAGTATTTAGGTCTCTCCTTCTCTCAGACCTTAGTCTCTGCAGCTCGGGAGACGTCGGTAGGTTACTAGACCCAGGGGCCGCCTCAGCCTCTCCTGACCCAACCAGTAGTGGAGCAGCTGTAAGTGATGGCCCAGCTGAAGGCAATGAGGTAATCCCCACATCTGGAGCCAGGGCAGGCTCAGGCCCCTGACTCAGCCCAGCTGGTGTTTGTTGCAGGGGAACCTGTGCAGACTGGGACTCTTCAGGATCAGGCCCCAGACTTGGTTCAGATGATGCCTGAGGCAAAGGATCCGGTGCAGACTGAGACTCCTCTGGTTCCAAGTCTGAGCCCGAGTCCCAGGCCATCACAAAAACATCCATTCATCAATTTCATTTATATCCCACTTTTCTGCAAATGCACCAAAAGCAGTTTTCACATTGCCAGAAACTGTTCTGGTTGTCTATATACTATCAAGCACAATTCAAGGTCTTAATGCTGACTTATACAGTTCCTTTGGAGCACCTGAAAGACACTTTGTCTGACAAATTGTATTTTGTAATGTATTATTGGAGTGATCCATATCCCAATCTCCTTTGCTGCTGTTGCATTTGTTGACATCGTTACCTGTAAGGAAAAGACAATCAGTAAGAAGTTCTGAAAATGAAGAGGAAGGTTCTGTCCACAGGCCTAATTTCTATTAGTTTCCTTCCTCTTAGTGTTCCCACACGTGTGGAGGAGGAACCCAGAATCGCAAAGTGACTTGCCAGCAGTTGTTGATGGATGGGAGCTTTCTGAAACTCGCTGATGAGAGGTGCCACGAATCCAGATTGTCCACTCAGAAACCCTGTGCAAAAATGGACTGCCCTCCACAGCTGATTGTGGGAGAATGGTCTAGGGTGAGTATCTTTAAATAAGAGTGTGCCTACATCTGCCTTTCTTCCCCAGCCCTTTCCATTCAAGGTTGGATCTCTACTAGATGCCTTTTGATGCACCCATCTCAGTTAACATGAACAGCCCTCCTGTCGGCTGCAAGTGCACACAAGTTACCCGTTTGTAGCACAGAAGTGTGGTTTTTCTCTCTTTTTCTAAAATATTTTTTATTGAATGATTTTATGTTACAAAAAACATTACAACCATGCTACCACAAAATATAATTGAGAAATCAAAATTACATACATCAATATTTTGTTTGTTATTTGTTATTTACTGTCTTATTTCCTCCCAAACATTTCATACAAAACACCCACCTGCACACACATGAAAATAATAATAATAATGAAAATGAATATTTTCCCCCTTTTATCTTACAAAATCTTTTCTTCAGTTTTGACTTCCTGTCAAGTCCCTTCGCATATGCTTTATCTTACAATTGAATGTACACAAAACAATAAACCTTTCTATATAAATTTTCCAATACATTCAGAAAACATAATAAATCCTTAATTGTTATCTACTTCCTTTTACTTCCTTTGTCACTCGAATGCTAGCATGGAGTCAAAACTATTATTGTATTTTTGAACGTATCTTCTATAACCATCCAATTTTTCCACAAATTTTTGCTTTGAGTTTCCTCTGAGTTTGCTGGTCAGTTGAGCCATCTCCATAAATTCCTGTAATTTAATTTGCCAATCTGTTATTTTTGGAGCCTCCTGATCTTTCCATCCCTTGGCCACGAGTATTTGAGCCGCTGCAGTTGCATACAAGAATAACTCTCTTGAATTTTTTGGGATCTCTTTGTCTAAAATACTTAAGTATGGTTTTTCTTAATACGGAATCATTAATGCTCGTTCTCAGCATTTTACTTTCAATCTGGATTGATTGCTCATCCTTGAGCAATCCTTGGTTCCTTGAGAATGTGTTTGAAACCCTCTCGATTAGATTACGCGTTTGAAAACCCTCCTCTTGCAATCTTGGTATATGCCCCCTCACAATGTAATGGTGCAGACACACCATTGCTGGGACTGCCTGCCTCCTGTTTTTGAATGAACACACTGTGGAGTAAGGCAGAATCAATCCGCAGTGCGCTTTGCTTTTCAGAATGAAAACCGTTTGTCAACCATTTCTTGTGCTTTGCGTGTCAAGGTCCCCAGGGCCACCCCAATAACTCACACATCACACAGAATTTTTTGTTTAAGATTTTTGGCATAATTTTGGCCACAACTTTATTGAAATACAAATTTGTGAGTGGTTGCTTAGGCATTGGTTGCGACTATCTGCCCCCACCATGGAGGACAGACTGACATTCCGCACGATGCGAAAGTCAGAATAGGGGAATACACTTGGGGGTAACGTGGAGCAGGGAACCTGCCCTCACCCCAAATGCAACCATGAGCTCATTGCTATGGCCCGAGCCCCCTTGACACAGTGGACAAGCAATAGTTAGCCCCCAATTCCTTTAACAGAATCCCTTGGAGCAGCAGCATTAGAGGGGCAGGCACTCAACCTACCAAGGGCAGGCACTCAACCACTTCCCCTCAACCAACCAAACCATAAACCAATGCCTAACCGCGAACCTTACAAGTTGTGACGATTTGCTACGCAGTAGGCAAAAACCAAATGGCCCCAGCCAATCAGCCAGATGGACAAAATTCCTACCAGGCCCCTGCCCCAAGAGCAGACGACCCCATGACAGGCATAGCAAGGTCAAAGCGAACAACCCTAATTCTAGGGAGGGGGGGATGGGCAATCCAATGCACGGTTGAAAAGAGGAAGCCCTAGCCTCGTGCAAGGAGTTTTAGCATTTCTGGCTGTCAATCAACAAATGGCAACGTTAACTTCTTCCCAACAACAAGGGAAGCCCCAATTGCATCAATGGCCAACAAACAATTAGCCCGCCCCCAACTTTGGAGTGTCCTGGCGGCCCCCACCGCAACACGTGCTCTCCATGAAGGAGAACACGCTTTCCAGGAGCAAGAAATATGTAGTAGGTCTGGATTGGGTGTGGACTAGGCCAAAGAAAAGAACTCGTTCTCCATTGATTCTAGAATAAAATGTTGAGTGTGCACGGCCTTATGTCAGGTTGGCACATGTGGGACAGGACAATTGCTTCATTTCTTTTGCAGTGCTCTGTAAGCTGTGGTGTCGGGACGCAAAGGAGGAAAGCTACCTGCCAGAAACTCACAGCCAAAGGCCAGCATGTTGCATTAAACAGATCTATGTGTGGCGACCTCCCAGTTCCCCCACTGTCAAGGCCATGTCGCATGAGTGCCTGCAACAGTAAGTGACACATTTTTCCAGGTTGCTTGGGAGAAAAGAGCCCTGATTTATTATTGTTACCATACTGTGTGTAGGCTATGCTTTACAAACAGAATCATATCTGTCAGAGCTGCCCCTAGGTCCCAGCTCACAGAGGACCCACGCCAGGCTGTCGTTATGTACAAAAGTCTTTATTGAGGTTCAGTTTCCATTTCAAAGCCGCAGCGCGCAGCTCTACGTCGTAAACCCTAGACCGGCGAAGTCCCGTCTGAATCTCCTCCCCTCTGACACCAGTTTAAGATCCTAGCCCTGCTCCACCTTTTCCGCTGCTTTCTCCTCCTCTGGGTCCTCCTGCCCGCTGGGGCATCCCCCTTTCTGGACTCTTCTGACGCTGAGTCGCTTAACTCCTCCCCCTGCCTCTGGCGGGCTTTAGGACCTGGTTCCCAATCCTCATTCTCTGCTGTCCCGCGCTCCTGTACATTTGAACTTGCCTCTCACGCCAACCCAGTGACCTTCCTCCTGACCGTTACACTACTTCTGTCTCTGCTTCCCTCTTCCGGGATACTGGCCGGATCTGACCTCCCCTCCGTTGTCTGACTCTCCGATGGAGGTGTGGTCAGCCCTGCCTTATCTTCTCTCCCTGGTGGGGAATCCACTGGCCCCGATACCTGGGACTCTTTCCCCCCCCCCCCACTATGCTCTGGTGGGGAAGCTGGTCCTGATTTCCAACTGCTGCTCTGGGAGTCCCTGCTGCCCCCTTGCTCCTGGGGCGTTCCCCTTGGGAACCCCCTTCCCCTGGCCACTGGCGCCCCCTTCTGTGAATCTTCCGATTCGCTGGAGAGGCTCATGGAATCCCTCGGGCCACTGTCATCTTCTCCTACGCTGCCCTCAGATTCTTCCCCTTCGCTCTCCATCTCCCCTCTTCCCTGTGCTTCTGCTCCTGAACCCCTGACAATATCTATATATTTTATTTTAATTTTTTTTTTGCATACAATATTAATTGCATTCATCCATAACAATTTCACTATCTTTATAGGGGTTCTTCCAGCTCCCAGTCCCCCCCCCCTTTCCGCAGTTTCCAATATTTATTTCTTCTCTTTTCTGTGACCAAATACTTTTATCTGATCTATAAAATCTCCTTTTTCAATACCTTTTATCAAATTATATTACAGGTGCCAATCCAATCCGTGTAATGTTTTTAAATGTTTGCAATACTCCTTCATATATTCTATAAAATTAATCCAATCATTTCTAAAAAAATTTGTCTTCTTGATGTCTAATCTTCCCAATCAATTTCGCCATTTCTGCATAGTTCATCAGCTTCAATATCCATTCTTCTTTCAATGGGGTTGTTTCTTCCTTCCAACCCTGGGCATATATAACATTCTTGCTGCTGTTGTCGCATACATAAATAGGACCTTTTTTCCTTTCAGGATCTCTTCCTCTATTATACCTAATGAAAAAGCCTCTAGTTTTTTAACAAAAGTTATTTTAAACATTTTTTTTATTTCATAAATTATTTCCTAGAAGGCTTTTGCTGACTTACAGGTCCACAGACAGCAACACATCTATACCTACGTGGAGTCCAAATTGTCTGCACACATAAATATCTTTTCTATATTTGATTTTCCGTTTGCAGTGAGTCAGCATTTGAGGTTATCTGGCTGCAGTCATGCAGTAGCAGCAGATTTTGGTCAATTTGATATCAGTGTTAACTTTTTTTTTTACTTTGCCCTCTGAAAGACAGCATTTATGCACATAAATTAGCACATGCAAATTTTGTGCAAATTTGTGACATGTCTTTCGAGGGCTTAGTAACGCTCCTGTTTCGGATGGCAGGCG
This sequence comes from Podarcis cretensis, assembly GCF_951804945.1. Lineage (NCBI taxonomy): Eukaryota > Metazoa > Chordata > Lepidosauria > Squamata > Lacertidae > Podarcis > Podarcis cretensis. The sequence continues at coordinate 17,374,008 of NC_137183.1, forward strand.
GTGGTGGGGACTCAGAAAGGTTTTTGGAGATGGGCAAGCTAGTAATTGTTCTCCAGTTCAGATCTGCACTTGAGCTGAATTTGGAGACTTTTACGAGCCCCTGAAGTTAATTTCCAAGCCTGGCTCAGCAGAACGTGGCTGCTGTTCTACTGAGTAGCCCAATCTTATATATATTTGCCCAGACCTGAGGCCTGCATTCCCAATTAAGTGTGCATAGGATTGCAGCCTTAGCATTGTAATTAGAGTGTTCCAGTGTGCATAGGAGACAGAAGATGCTTTTCTTTCTTTCTTTCTTTCTTTCTTTCTTTCTTTCTTTCTTTCTTTCCCTTGCTGCCAGAAGTCTTGAAAAGGGTGTCTGCACTTTGCTTTGTACGGTTGCTTTTGAAAGCGCCTGCAAGGGTGGTAAGTGTACATGTAAAATAATAACAAATTAGGCATCTGACTGGTCTTTTGTGCAAACAGATCCCGGCTACAGTCTTGAATGTGCTTGCTCTGGCAGCCGCAGAGCCCTGCTGAGGTCAGTGGGGCTCTGCCAGCATAAGCACATTTAGAATTGCAGCCACTGTGTCTGCTTGCGAAAAAAATCCTTAAGTGTCATTACCTTGCATATGTATATGTATAATTCCCCAAACTAAATCCATGTATTCCTTTCGTTTTTTAGAAGGAGGTGAGAGGGCTTTAATGTCAATGACTTAATATTAGAGAGAACTTGGCAAAAACTATATTGTACACAAGCTCCGGGATCCAGGCCAAATCAGGAGGGGTTTTTGTTTTTTACTCCCCCATCTCCTCCATGCTATATCATCATCTCCTTTTGAGAGCTCCCGTAGTTTCAAAAGTACTTTGGCACCAAGTATGAACTCAGCAGGCAGCTGTAGCCAATCCAGGTGAAAGGAAGTGCTTTTTCACACAATGCCATCGTTCAGTGATGGAACTCAGTGCTGCAGGATGTGGTGGTGGCCACCTGCTTGAAGAGCTGTAAAGAAAGCGTAAAGAAAGTCATAGCAGCTGCTAGCTATGATGGCTCAATAAAGGTAAAGGGGACCCCTGACCATTAGGTCCAGTCGTTACTGACTCTGGGGTTGCGGTGCTCATCTCGCTTTATTGGCCGAGGGAGCCGGCATACAGCTTCCGGGTCATCTGGCCAGCATGACTAAGCCGCTTCTGGTAAACCAGAGCTGTGCACAGAAACGCTGTTTACCTTCCCGCCAGAGCGGTACCTATTTATCTACTTGCACTTTGACATGCTTTCAAACTGCTAGGCTGGCAGGAGCAGGGACCGAGCAACGGGAGCTCACCCCGTTGCGGGTATTCGAACCGCCGACCTTCTGATCGGCAAGTCCTAGGCTCTGTGGTTTAAGCCACAGCGCCACCCGCATCCCTTGATGATTGCTCAATAGAACCTCCATATTCAGAATAATTTCAGTTACTGGGAATAAAACAGCCATGAGGGAGGGTTCTTGCCTACACGCTGTGCTTGTAGGCTTCTCAGCATCCTCCTCACTGACCACTGTTGGAAATAGATTGCCACCCCAGGTGTGGTGCAATAGGACTCTTGTATTAATATGAAGAGTGTACCTGCACAATGCATACACACTGTACATTTTAGATGTGTTCTTTAAAAAAAATTATGCATACATACATAAAGACACGAAGCATTTTACAGCAATCTGCTCTCTGCTTGTGCCGTAGTTTGCTTGGCGTGGGCTGACCTGTTTGATTGGTGAAAATTGCAGTGGGGTGAGTGGGCAGGAATAAAGTTACAGGGCTCTGTCCAGCATTCTCTGTCTGCAAATGCAAGGGCTCTTGCACCATCGGACAGGTGAATTTTAATGTTGTGCAACAGAGGAACCTAATGCACTAGCTGTGCCAGCAGAAACTCGTTACACATGGTAATATTGTGCAACGAAGTCGCCAGCAACCTGCTCTTGTGCAACAATACTCCTCCGGCACAACATATCTTGCCAGCAAAACAAGCAGGCTGCTAAGTGACTTTAACTTAGCGCTACATTGGCTTCAACCCACAGAATTTAAGCAGAGGGTTTAACTATATGGCCTCTCAGAGCCCCTTACAGTATATGGGGAGGAGGGAGGGTTTTCTTTGAACCAATCACGGTTCAGAGGCCTTGTGCAGCTGCTTCGGTACTCACTGCCTGGAGACCTGAATTAAGAGACAGGTTGAAGACAGTTTCCTTGGATCAGGTGTGGGGCCCCAGTGCAGGCATCTCCTTGAGTTTAATTGCCTTCTGTGCCTGCTTGGCTACATGCCGTAACTCCGCATTAAAAACAAGGCACCAAACAAAATAGGAGCTAGCGTAATTATTGGTTCATACATAATATGAAACTTCTTTTCTTGGACTTCATTGCCAGTTAACATGCCAAGATCCTGAGGTACAAAACACCACTTTAAATAAAGCTCCACGGACTTGAAGGAATGTCCTTGGCGCGGCATTTAATAAAATATTTTCGAGCTGCATATCTCTCTGAATTTAATTAATTGTGGATATTTGCGTGGCAGTGTGTCCAGCCTGCACATTGCTTGGTGGAGAATAACGCTAAAGAAACCTGGTTAGCTCCTGCTATTGAAAGAAGGGAAGTAATATGGAGAAACAGAAATGAGGGTGGCTCGAAACATGTCTTGTTAAAAGAAGGAAGCTTTGGGAAAACATTATCTTAATTCAGTTTCTTGAGCTGCTTATGGCAAGGGTTTATGTTCATCTCTATCTCAGAACCATGCTGCACAACCAGCAGAATCATGTGGGCAAGCTCTTATTGGAATGTGACATCTCACCAGTAAGAGGTAGACTGCATGACTCTGCTGGTTGTGTGGCTCAGCTCTGGAATTAGGCTGTGAATGGAGAGACAGTGTGGTGTAGTGGTTAGAGTGTCAGACTAGGGCCTGGAAGGCCAGAGTTCAAATCCCCACTTGGCCATGAAACTCACTGGCTGGCCTTTGGCCCAGAGAGCCAGTGTGGTGTAGTGGTTAAGAGCGGTGGACTCGTAATCTGGGGAACCGGGTTCGCGTCTCCGCTCCTCCACATGCAGCTGCTGGGTGACCTTGGGCCAGTCACACTTCTCCTAAGTCTCTCAGCCCCACTCACCTCACAGAGTGTTTGTTGTGGGGGAGGAAGGGAAAGGAGAATGTTAGCTGCTTTGAGACTCCTTCGGGTAGTGATAAAGCAGGATATCAAATCCAAACTCTTCTTCTTCTTCCCTGCTTCTCAGCTTAATCTACCTCACAGCATTGTTGTGGGGATACCACCTTGAGATCCTTAGATAAAAGGTGGAATATAAATGTAATACCTGTCTGTCTATCATTTATCCATTCATTCTTCCATTCATTCTTGATGCTTGTATCCCAAGTTTCCTCCTACTGGAGCCCATAGTGTCTAACAAACATGATAAAACAGTCAATTAAAGCAATTTAAAATTTTCAACAAAACGAAAAACAATACAGCAGACACTGAAGGAGGTTGTATCCAATGGAGCACTAAGTTAAAACTACTTAACTGTATGCTTGCATCCCTGAAAAGATGTTTCACCAATGAAACGCTGTGCAAAACAATGCATAAGCACGCTGCTGGTGACTTTGTTGCACAATAGATTGCTCAATCTTCACTATGATATCCTGCTAGATCTTGTTGTGCCTGTGTTGGATTCCCCTGTGGCGGAATATTAAAGCTAACTCATCCTTGTGCTAGTGGGCAGTGAGCCAACGGATGCAGCCTGGTGGTACAATTTCCAGAGTTCCCTGGGAAGAGGGATTGGTTGTTAAACCACTCTGGGAATTGTAACTTTGCACGGGGGAAGAGGGGTCTCCTAACAACTTTCAGCACCCTTAACAAACTACAGCTCTCAGAATTCTTTGGGGTGCAGCCACAGCTGTTTTAAGTGGTACGATACTGCTTTAAATGTTGTAGTGCAGATGGCACAGAGAAAATCTTTTTTTACGATGCTCGCTCAGCCAGAATGACTTTGGACAAGTTGCTGTTCCTTAGCCTAACCTACCTGTTTGTAAGGATGAAGGACAAATCGCACCTTGAGCTCTTTGGCCAAGGGCTGGGGTATTTAAATAAAATAACAATGTCTTTTAAAACCAGTCTTTAAAACCACTTGAGTTGCTTACCTAGTCAGACCGGTCCTGAGTTATAGCTCTGTAAAATTCAGCAGAGTTACTGATCTGGTGTGCCAAGGATCTGTCCCATGACATCATTGCTACATGCCATTGTACTGTATTAATTCATTCCTCTGCAAAACCCCAGTGATTTGCCTATTGATTTGCATATATTTTTCCTGGCTGTTAGCTTTCAGAGTGTTTCGCAAAGTTAAAAACAGGTAAAAGGACAGCACTGAAACAATAAAATAGAATAAGAACGAGCAAAACCAGATGGAAATCGCTCAGTCATGTGTTGTTGTTTTTTAAAAAAAAAACCCTGAAGAGCGGACAACCAACCAATCGAGGCCAAAGGCCTGGTGGAGTAAAACAGTCTTAACATCCTGTCAAAATGCCTGTAGCTTAGTGGACACAAAGACCTCTAGGGGAAAGGAAGGCCATAGCTCAGTGGTAGAGCATCTGCCTGGCATGCAGGAAGTCCCAGGTTCAATCCCTGGCGTCTCCAGGTAGGGCTTGGAGAGAACCTTGTCTGAAACCCTGGAGAGGTGCTGCAAGTAGATAATGATGAGCCAGAGGGAACAATAAGTCTCAAATCACAGTTATATTAAAGGGTAAAGGGACCCCTGACCATTAAGTGCAGTCGTGGCCGACTCTGGGGTTGCGGCGCTCATCTCGCTTTATTGGCCGAGGGAGCCGGCATACAGCTTCCAGGTCATGTGGCCAGCATGACTAAACCGCTTCTGGCGAACCAGAGCAGCGCACGGAAACACCGTTTACCTTCCTGCAGGAGTGGTACCTATTTATCTATTTGCACTTTGACGTGCTTTTGAACTGCTAGGTTGGCAGGAGCAGGGACCGAGCAATGGGAGCTCACCCCGTCATGGGGATACGAACCGCCGACCTTCTGATCGGCAAGTCCTAGGCTCTGTGGTTTAATCCACAGTGCCACCCATGTCCCACTGTTATAGCTTAGTGGACACAAGGACCTCTAGGAGAAAGGAAGGGCCATAGCTCAGTGGAAGAGCATTAAAGACAAAACAAAAAAGCTCCCAAGTGCCTGGTCTTGATCCAGAGTTAGGGAAAGGGGGAGAAATGGATTCAGTTCAAATTTAAAGGCCAGCACACCCAATTCACAAACCATACACGAAAACTGAAACACAGCTATTCCTCAGAATTTGCACTTCTCCAAATCTTGGCAATGCACTTATCTAGCCAAGTAATATATACAATGAGGCATACACTAGGGTAGAGGAGATATTATGCATTAACAAAAGTAAAATACAAAAATGTGTTATATTAGGGGGGAAACTGCTTTACAAAGATACGTATATTAGGGGAAATCTGCACTAAAATGCTGGTGAATTTTCACAAGGACATCTTTTTTAAAAAAATAATAATAATCACAAGCTGATGTGCAGATGTGAAGAAGTAAATTTAAGTTTAGAAAATGGGGAACCGGAATCGATCTGTTCGCCCGTCCCTATACAGAGCGCAGTTGCTGCACTTCTTCCACTTTAAAGGGAAAAAATGCACTTTGTGGAATTGGCAAAGTTAACAGCAAAAATAAGAGAACTTAATGTGAGTGTTTTGTGGAAGAATGGAAGCCTTTTTCGGACTATTTACAGAAGTATTATAGTATGATGAGTTCGTGAGCAGAATTTAAACTATGAGCCACAGAAGAAATTAGAGGTATTGTGTATTGTGGTTTTAAGACAGAGAAGACAGGGTGTAGCAAGGGGGAGCAATTAAAAAACACCCGGGAAAACAGGGTGGGAAGTTGACAAAACGAAAGAAAAAATGTTGTGTTTTGGAATGTATAGGTGAATTTTTTAAAAATTTAATGAAATATAACTGGAAAAAAGAGAGAAAATACACTCTGATGGAGAAAAGGCCTTTTTGCCCGAGCCCATGGAAGTTCTGCAGGGTGAGCTGGACAAAACTACCGTATTTTTTGCTCTATAAGACTCACTTTTTCCCTCCTTAAAAGTAGAGGGAAATGTGTGTGCGTCTTATGGAGCGAATGCAGGCTGCGCAGCTATCCCAGAAGCCAGAACAGCAAGAGGGATCGCTGCTTTCACTGCGCAGCAATCCCTCTTGTTGTTCTGGCTTCTGAGATTCAGAATATTTTTTTTCTTGTTTTCCTCCTCCAAAAACTAGGTGCATCTTACGGTCTGGTGCGTCTTATAGAGTGAAAAATACGGTACTTATCTGGTGTCAAGCTATCTTGTTCTACAACTCTGGAGTTACAACTGAGATTTTCTGTGTTCCCCATCACTGCCAACCACACCTCTGATGGCAGCGAGGAGCAAAGCACAGCCTCTTCCAAAGATGTTGAGAAGTGGTTGTTTTATGGGGCGTTACAACGCACCTGCCAACACAGAATATAGACCTAATACCTGTCCTTCTGCTTCCCAAATGGAATGTGTTTTTCTTTCTCTCATACAAGCCACCTGTGCAAATGCAGTAGGCCTACCGACTGACATGGCCCTGCTTTGCCAAAGAGAAGAAATCCAGCCCATAAAATAAAGGGATGAAGGGTGGGAGGAGAATGACCGAGCAGCTTTGCCGTTTAGATGCTTTCATGCATATTCATAGCTATGTATCACATTGATACTTGGTTTGGAATAGTTTGGAGTAAGCCCAGAACAGCTAAAACATGTTTTAATTTTTAAGTCACACTTGCTCTCCATGCATTCTGGACTTTTGGAAATGGGGACAACTTAAATGCTGGAGCATTTCCATTGAGACAAATATTTTGAACTGCATCGTTATTATGATAAAGTGCACTTCTTTCAATAAACTCAGAACCCGAGGCAATTTATTTCTTGTGCAGAAATGAAACAGCTGACTGCGGCTTGATAAATACACAGGTCTTAAATCAGCTGCTGTCCTCATTGGCCATAACTGACCAGCCAAGACATTAATTCACTAGAGAAATTCCCAGTCAGTAGTGGGAATGCATGTGGAAATGTGGCAATAAAAGTATATAGCAGATGAGTGGATGAGGGAAAGTGACTCCCAGTTTCCTTTCCCAGATTGCTTTGCCTACCTTTGGCTCCTTGCTTCCCTCTCTGTCTCTCTGTCAGAGTGCTCATTTTCATCTCTAGCTTCCCACATTCTGAACTGTCCCCCACTTTCATTTCTGGCAGGTAACTGTGCTGGTTATTACTCATCACTGCATGCCCATGTTCATATTAGGTCCTTTATTTCCAAGTCTGTTAAGCATGGAAAACTTGGTCTGAGTTGTGTTGGTTGCTGAGCATGCAAATAGGTCTGAGATGAAGGCAAGTATTTAATAGCTACTGATGTCACTGAACACACCGACGGCTTTATGAAATAGAGGGGAAAGGGGAAATTCTCAGTTCAGAAGGCATTTGGGGGCACAGTGTTTCCTAATGTGCTTCCATGCTGTTGCTGCTATTTTAAAACTCCCTGTATGGAGAAAGCTAGCTTCCTACACATGTTACTGTTTTTTACCCAAATCACAGATGAATATACTAAGATCTTCAGATAGTCCAGATGTGAACTGATATTTGAGTCTTATGGTGCAATACTCACTTAGAAGTAATTAGTGAGACTTGATTCTAAGTACCATATTTTTCCATCTATAAGACGCCCCCGTGTATAAGGCGACCCCTATTTTTTGAGCCCAAAATTAAGAAATAAATATTTTAAACGTCAAACAGTGAGGCAAGCTGTGTATTGGCAGCTGCTCCTGTCAGCTCGCCCTGGATGCTATCACTGAGCTCCTTGCAGGGGAGGGGAGGGGAGGGGCACACAGTGGGGCCTCCATAGTCTGACTGCCCCCTCCCACTCAACCACCCTACAGCTAGAAGAATTATCTTCCCACCCCTCACGTTTTTCTAGGGACGGGTGGCAACCCTAGCCCCAGTGCACTCTACCGAAACGTAGGGTTTGCTGCCTCCCCCAATCTGTCAAAACGAAGGGGGAAGGGGGCAGGAGATTGGGGGAGGCTCGGGAGTCATGGGCGAGTGGCGCACCGTTGCCCAGGAGGTGTGCAAGGTGTGCAGTTTCTCTCCTGGGCAAGGCATGGAGGGGGGAGATGACTTCGATCCCCTTGGCCAACTGGAGTAGCGGCGGAGCCAGGCAGCTGAGCATGAGGGAGAGCATGAATGAGAGCGTGTCCCCGACGGCCGGGAACTGCAGAAGTCAAATTGATTTTTTTCTCCTCCACTCTCAAACAACCAGGGGAGCGAACTGCACTCTGCCCCTTGGGCGTGTGCAGGCTCTGCGCTCCCCCCCCCCCCAGCTGTAGGGCGGCTGAATGGGAGGGGACAGGCAGACTCTGGAAGCCCCTCAGTGCGCCCCTCCCCTGCAAGGAGCTGCAACAGCCAGAGCATGTATGGCAGCATGTACAGTATTTATTTGTATACAGTGGTACCTCAGGTTAAGAACTTAATTCATTCTGGGGGTCCGTTCTTAACCTGAAACTGTTCTTAACTTGAAGCACCACTTTAGCTAATGGGGCCTCCTGCTGCTGCCACACCACTGGAGCATGATTTCTGTTCTCATCCTGAAGCAAAGTTCTTAGCCCGAGGTACTATTTCTGGGTTGGCGGAGTATGTAACCTGAAGCGTCTGTAACCCGAGGTACCACTGTATTTAATTGCAACGTTCCGTGTCTAAGACTACCCCCAATTTTAAACTTTAAGAATTTGGGGGGAAACCTCGTCTTATACATGGGAAAATATGGTGAGTTTGCTGGGGATTAGGATATCGATCTACCAAGTTCAATATTCTGTTGAAACAAACAATGACTGGAAGCACTTCTGGGTAAATGAGGTTTGCAGAAATGAAACAAACATTGATGGGAAAGAAACTGGTCAAATGTGTCACCCCACCTCAACCCACCCCCACTATGACTTTATCATTTCAGAGATGAAACCTAAACTTTTTGGGAAATTTGCTTCCCTTGGACCACAGATCCTCAGCATCCACAGAGTCTACATACAAACGAGGCAAGAGAAGCGCATAAATTTTACCATCGGAAGCCGAGCTTACCTGCTTCCGAAAACATCTGTTGTCATTAAGTGCCCCGTCCGGAGGTTCCAAAAGTCGCTTATCCAATGGGAGAAAGACGGGCAGCACCTCCAGATCTCTAAGCGACTTGGCGTCACTAAATCGGGATCCCTCAAGGTCAACAGTCTTGAGGCTTCGGATATCGGAGTGTACAAGTGTATTGCAGGCTCAGCGCAGGAGACGTTTGTCCTTAAGCTCATCGGCACAGACAACAAGCTGATAGAACCGCCCGCTTTTGGTAAGCACACCGGTGAGAGTAGCAGCACAGAGCGCAACGAGGCCAACAGCTTTGGAGCAAAGTGGCACAAAATGAGTCAGATGTGGCAACTGTGGAGCCAGAAGAGCGAGCAGTATCTGGGCGATGGGCAGGTGAACGACCAGCCTTTTCTGCGACACCTGGAAACACACACGAGAAATTCAGCGGGAGAACGTGGCTCTCGTGAATTCAAAAATAAGCGGCTGGAGGCAGTGGTTCTCCCCGGTGCCTACAGTATGGATACAGTACATTTCGAGGAGCTGATAAAGAATTTGAGTCACCTTGTCGAGGCTGGAGAGGTCAATGACGAATTGGCTTCCCAGCTCGTCTACCAGTTGATTGCCGAGTTGTCCAAACCACCGCATTCTGCTTCTGATATACAGAAGGAGCCTCAAGGCAAGAAGCCGCCTTCCAGGAAACCTGGCAAATCTGCAGACGTGCCTGATAATCTCAGCACAAAACCCCAAGGCAATGCATCGATGATGAGCCAAAAAGCTCCAGTTATTGTGAGGCACAAAGAAGGGGCCAAGATTCTTTGGAACAGAACGGAAACCGTACATATTGGGAGTAGGGTCTTTTTGACAAAGGACACCCACGCTATACATTTGCTTTGTGAAACTGTTGGTGTTAGCAACCCTAAGTATACATGGACGAAAGATGGAATGGAGTTAAAGTCCTTTGAGAAGTAAGTAAAAGGGAATCCATGCTTTTTGTGGTTTTTCTCAGTGAGTCATGTGATATCACTGTCAAATAATTACAGTATAAAAAAGGAATCAGCTGTGAAAATCCCTCCCCCTTACTCATTTTACTGCATTAGCATTCATTTTGGGCATCAGAGTCTGTTAAGAAGGTAGCCATCGACATTTTCAAAATTAGAGTCCACTGCAAACCCAGCTGTGTTAATGGCACATGGCTAAATATAGTGAGAATGGGAGATTAATTTGACCTGTTTTTTACTCAACAGAGTATGATATTCATGAACCTCAGAATTGTGAAGAAATGAAAACCTAGTTGGTGCTTTTTGGCTGCTGTAGAGTTAGAAAAGAGAAGCCCAGGAAGATTTAACTGTAGGCAAAGCATGTGTTCTCCTTGAGCTTGATACTGGTCTGTTTCATACTTTCTGGATCATGCCAAAGGCCTATTTAGCTCAGCATCCTGTTTCCCACAGTAGGCAACTAGATGCCTATGGGAAGCCCACAATGCAGACTTGCCCCACTGTTGTTCTCCAGTGACTTAAGGATGTAAAGAGGCATCGTTTTCCATTCTGCCGTCCCTTTATTTCATCCAGCGCTGTTTCTATTCTACTGCAGTTCATCTTCCACCCAAAACTATGTCGCTCATCTCACTGCCCGCTGCAGTAAAATTACATAACTTACATGCAACTAACAACGTAAGTTACGTTGTTATTACATTATCCCACCCCGTGTTCAATTTCATATTAGTTGCAGACAGAAAACAACCACAACTGGATTAATTTCCATTTTGATGCTTGGAGAAATAAGTGAACCTCAGCAATATGGGTGTTCGTTGGAATTCTCTGATGCCCCTGCTAATGACCTGGGCAAACCATGAGCTAGGTATAAACTATAGAATACACCTTGGGTGCAGCAGCAGAATGACCTGGGAATTTGGCTTAGTATGAAATGCAAAGCACGCCAGTGTTGAATGAAATGAATTTTGCTCGTCTCTAGTTAAATCTTGTCTACTCCTTAAACCTTCTGCAGAGTTGTTTTGGAAGACAGTGGGAAAATCCAAATTTTGAACCCCACCAGGAAAGAAATGGGTGTGTATCGCTGCATGGTGGAGAATGACTTTGGTTCTGACACAGAATCTTCTGCTCTGTTTTATTCAGGTAGCATTTAATCTAATTGCTTTCCCACTTTCTTTACCATGAACAATTGTCCCATTTCTTTTTCTGTTTCCCCTCCCAAACAACATTTGTTTATTTGTTGTTGTTTTTCATGCAAAAGGCTGGTTGAAGATGTTTTTATTCTCTTGGACATTTGAACAGAACTAATGGTCTGACGTTTTTGGTCATTGATTTTTGGTGATTTATATGGGCATTTTTTATGTTGTTGGTGATTTGGGTGGATGTATGCCATATATATCCTGCCCTTCCTTCCAACAGAGCCCTGAGCAACAAACATCAGAAGGTTAAAAACAATTCAATTTAAAAAACAAAACAAAACATGTTTAAAGTGTTTCAAAACATTTTAAAATCCAATTCAAAACATTTCAAAGCATTTAGAATACATAAAAACATTTTTAAACTTTCCATATGTTTCTTTTATTTTAATGTTTTTCCACAATATATTTGCATGTCATTGTCCCTGTTAATTGTTTTGGAACTCTTCTGGCCATGTGAAATGATACATAAATTGAATGATGTAAAAAAATAGCTCACAGGGGGCCAGAACAGGTAAGTGGAGTTTACTTGGATAGGTAAACACTTGGAGAGGTAACTGATGGGGACTAACAGGTAAGGGGTAATGAAGAATTGGTAGTAATGGGGAAGAGCAAAGTAAGACATGGGCAACTCCCACCAGTGTACAGCTCCCATCTGCATAAAGGGAAAGGTAAAGGTACCCCTGACTGTTAGGTCCAGTCGCGGCGCTCATCTCGCTCTATAGGCCAAGGGAGCTGGCGTTTGTCTGCAGACAGCTTCCGGGTCATGTGGCCAGCATGACTAAGCCGCTTCTGGAGAACCAGAGCAGCGCACGGAAACACCGTTTACCTTCCCACCGGAGCGGTATCTATTTATCTACTTTCACTTTGACATGCCTTCAAACTGCTAGGTTGGCAGGAGCTGGGACCGAACAACGGGAGCTCACCCTGTCGCGGGGATTTGAACTGCTGACCTTCTGATTGGCAAGCCCTAGGCTCTGTGGTTTAGACCACAGCGCCACCCATGTCCCCTCGCCACCTGCGTCCCCAACTCCCACCAGTGTAGAGCTCCCAACTGCATAGCCCCACCCTTATTACATTGTTTCTTGGTCACACCTGAGTGTGACTTAAGAGTCCGAATTCTCAGACTAGTTAATGATTGTTTCTTCTCGCTCCCCTCACCCTGTTCTGTCCTTTGCAGAGGCTCCCACCATACTGTTTTCTGTAACAAACATCACAAATTTTGAGCTTCGGAACTTTTCTGCAACTGTTGGAGGTACAATTCTGGCAAGAACAGGAGCGAGCGTTACATTGCAATGTCCAGTAAAAGGTAAGGAGAAAAATAAGTACCAAAACTACTACCACCACCTTCTTTCCCTTCCCATAATGCTGTGCTGAAAAGTTCATCTGAAGTCTTGGAGAGTATTTTAAAGAAAAGGGGAAATATGTTACTAGTAAAAAGCAACAGAACATTAATCGTGGAGCATGTATTTTTATTAGGCATGTCGCCCTTATGTACCCTGTTCCTTTCCAATCCCATCCACTAGAATCTCTCTCTGTCTCTCTCTCAGACTCTCACACACACACACAAACTTGTTTCCATAAGACAATCTGTGGCTAACCACGTTGTTTAACAGCCCCTAGAGCTGCAGAAGATCTTATAAGTATTGGCTTCACAGCCAGCTGTTTTGTTTCTCAGGAACTCAGCTTCCCAGCTATCCTCCTCTGTCTGCTCAGTGTCCCGTCCCCCCCCCCCATTCATGCTTTTTGAGGCTCTGGTTTGTCCAGATGGCAACGAACTGCAGTAATGGATACTGCCCATTCTTATACCCATCTTGAGAGTTCTGCAAGGACTCCCAGTTGCAGAATATGCCTGTGGTTTGTGGCCAACAAGATGCAAGTAAGGAGACAAAAAGTATTAGTCTTATTACCGTATTGGCCCGAATATAAGCCGCACCCACAAATAAGCATGATTTCTGTTCTCATCCTGAAGCAAAGTTCTTAAACCGAGGTACTATTTCTGGGTTAGTGGAGTCTGTAACCTGAAGCATCTGTAACCCGAGGTACCACTATACAATTAAGGGGGGGCAAAAAAACTTTAAAAGAACGTTCAACCCACTGGAACATATGATACATCATGACCAATTGATGGACCACGAGCCAACCAACTCCTGGGCAAACAGGTGGGTTTAAAGGAGGTGCCAGATATTGGACCACAGTCATGGCCTGCCTTATTTCCTTCGATTCTCCAGTGGGGTGCAAAGTTGGAAGGATTGGGGGAACTCGGAGCCTAGATCCAGCTGGCTGAGCCTTCTGCTTGTGGGTCAATGCAGGGATAGGCTAGACGCTTGGCAGCTGCCTGAAGTTGCCCAGGTGCCATGGGCCTGGCAGAGAGAGTGTTCCTGGAGCCCAGAGCCCATTGGCTCCAGTCCTTGGCCAGACTCTGACCTCACAACCAGCTGTGGAATCCTGGGGAATGTTTTGTTTCCTAGGAGGCCAGGTGAGTTTCTTGAAAGCTGAAAGCCCAGTCAGTTGGAGCAGTTAGCAGCCAGAAAGCAGCCATTCTTCTGTTCTTGTGTTGAAAGCGGTTCAGATGGATTGACCAACTTTCTGGACCTTTCTGGTTTTCCAGACTTGTTGCATAAAGTGCTCCTGGTTGCTCAGAAGGTAAAGTCATGGGAAATAGGGAGACATCCTGAAGATTCGTGCCCCCACCACATGCCCAGTTTTTAAAGATGCTCCTTGGACCAAGGACCTTGGTTATTTGACCTTTTTAAATCCCATGCTGGGTGTTACATGAGCCAGCAACTTTCCCAGCGAGTTTTCTGATGAATTTTTTGAGGTTCCTTTTTTTGTCACCATCCAAACTCAAACAAAATTACCATTCCCCCCCATCCCAAATATCCAGGAGAATACTCCCCCCCCACCCCCAATTTCACCACCCACAAATAGGATGAGGAATTCTGGGAGGTCATTTTTCACTCAACCCTACAATACACACACCAGGGCTCCCACTTTGCACCCTTGGGTGATTTCTTCCTCAGCTACATTTCCAGGGTCTTGAATTAGTTTCCCAAGTCCCATCAGCTCCAGACAGCAGGTCCGTGGGGCAGGGAGAGGGAGAGGAGGGGAGTTGGAGTCCTGTAGCAACATCTGGAGCACACCAGGTTTGGGCAGACTTGATGTAGAAAACATCAGGGTAATTCAGCATTATAACACTGGGTGACTGGCCAGGGGGTTTTCCTGGCCCTGATCAGGAGTAGCCAGAATGAGCCACTTGCTGTCCTATGTGGAAAGTGGAGCAAAGAACCTTGAGCCCATCATCCTTACTATGATTAATTACATTTATTAACTGCTTTTCCCAAAGAGCCTGAAAAGAGCCTCCAGAGATTTAAAACGCAAAAATGCCATAGAAGCAGACAGCAAAATACACATGGTCCTCAAAGTGTTCATCCATCGGTGATGTGACAGGAGAAATACATGCCTTCTTCCTTCCCCTGTTCAAACATTGAACCCCAGGAGAGACCCCAGATCAAATCATGGAGCTGGAGACTTGAGACCCCTGCTTGTCTCCTCTTCCGCAGAAGAGTCAGGGTCTCCGACCTGACACCCAAGGCGGACCCCTCCCTCCCCTCCCAGCTGGAAGAAGACTTCCACTATGATGAGGGCCTGTGGAGAGCCAAGGAAATAAGTAACTATTCAGCCTTTAGAAGACATCTATATAGGGTGTTTTTTTAATGTTTAGTGTTTTATTGTGTATTTATATATGGTGGATGCCGGCAAGACTGGCTGGGGCAAACCAGACAGATGGGCAGGGGAAGAAGAAGAAGAAGAAGAAGAAGAAGAAGAAGAAGAAGAAGAAGAAGAAGAAGAAGAAGCTGCTGCTGCTAATGGAATAGGATGCCCCTATTTTCATGGGGGAAAGATTGGAGAGTATATGAGGAAGCCAATCTGGTCTGTATCCTGTTCTCACAGTGACCAGCCAGACCCCCAGTGATCAACCAGATACTGCAAGCAGGGCACAATAACACTCTCCCCCCCCTCCTGTAATTATTCAGAAACTTACTGCCTCTGACAGTCGAGGTAGAACATATGCATCAGGTTTAGCAGCCATTGATACATGGGGCCTGAGTGAGCCGGCCGTTAACCAGGCAGGACTTCATTGATTCCCACCCCCACCCCATCCTCCAAACAGGAGATTGCCAAAGGCTGCCTCTGTTACCAGGGCAACCAGGAAGTGATGGAGGCATAGTAGGGGTAGGCCTTGGAACCTAGATAGAGCCCTGGGGACCTGAGCAAAGGACTTGGCCTGTCTCCCCTCATCCTCAAACATCACACAAGCACACAGAAAATGTCTAGTTGCCAACTGTTGGGATAGGCCAGCGCTGTGCGTCGTGCTTAATCAAAGTCAGCAAGTGTTCGTACAAACCCATTTCTTACTCATATACTTGGAAAGGATCAGAGCTCTGGACGATTGAAAACGAATTGTTAAAACGAGTCGGCAGTGCCATTTCCATTTCCATTACTTTGGCGGGCCACACACACACACACACACATTTTTTTCCTTGCACTGCTACCAGAAAAAAAGGGGGAGAGGGGAGGAAGAGAAAGTCTACATCTAGAAGACCAAAAATAACGATAGAAATATATGGATGCAAATAGTTCTACAAATAGCTTTTTAAAATAGTGGCGCCAGACCGACGGATATTGGGACATGCAGCTCGGTTGTTCCCCGTCTGTACCAAGGGTATTGCTGTGGTGAAGTCATGTTTTCCAGCTCTACTTTGGCAACCATTTGTACAGGAGCAACCTGCACCTCACATTCAACTGCCTTAAGTCACACAGCCAGTGTTAAAATATTGTTAGTGTTCTCGGTCTTAGCCTTCTTAGTATCATTTTGCCTTTGGCACAAAGGGCTTTCTGCTTGAGAATGTTTTTAATAGCTGAGTATGCTATTTGAGGGCTTCATTATATTAAAACTGACTGGCACTGCCCCTCATTCTGCTTCCCTTTCTTTTTTTATTTACAAAGTTTTTGTTTAATTTCAGTTCTGACATCTGGGGAAGTAAAATCCAGATCATAGCTGTCAACTTACAGATTTTAAAATAAGGGACCAGCAGCCTTGAAAATAAGGGACCAGCAGCCAAAATAAGGGATTTTAGTCAACCAGTTAAAAGTGACCAGATAATTTTGGAGAGCAGCGCCGGTTTTTAGCCCTTCATTTCCAGAGGTTGCTGCTCAAGACACCAGCCGATGAAACACTGCAATTAAATAAATACAAGCAGCAACTACTTTTCGCACAAAACGAAGTCCAAGCTACGAAGATGCCTCTGCAGTTCTGTATCTTTTCTCTCGTGCTCCATCTGCAGCTCTCAGTTCCATCAGGTGGGGCGGGAGGGGGGGGGAAATAGCGCCTGAAGTAAACCCGCAGATCAGACCATCTATGCTAGTCTACCACTACAAATCTATGGGAGAAGCGCTTGCGGTCCTTCCCTTGTAGCCCTTGGAACATCTGCCGGCGCCTCCGCCTCCTCCTCTTCCTCCTCTCTCTAAACTGCTTTCTCTATGGTTGCCCTCGCTCTCCTCTCAAGGCTCCTCATCAATTCATAGACCATGCCAGGCTGCCCATCTCATTCGGGTCCTTTGGCGGCACAGCTGCAGTCCGGCCTAGCAGGAGCGGCGGTGACGGGCAGAGGGGAGGCCCCAGGCAGAGACGCTCAGTTCGGCGGCCGCAAGGAGGATGGTGGCGGAAGGGCCCGAGGCTCCCACCAGTCCCGGCGGGGAGGGGTTCCCGGGGGCCGAGGCTGGTGAGAGGAGGCTGGAGGGGGGCGGGGCGGGCAGCCAAGTAACACAGTTGGAGCCTCCCTCCTCCCTGGCCGGCAGGGAGGGAAGGAGAGGAGCTGCTTCCTTTGAAACCCGGGAAATTTAAGGGACATCCATCAATAAGGGACAGCAGCGGGACACGGCGCTGGGATAAGGGACTGTCCCTCCAAATAAGGGACGCTTGACAGCTGTGATCCAGATTAATCTATTAAGAGAAAAGCAGCTTTCTCTTTTGACCAGAAATGACTGTAATTTCATGCATCACCCAAATTATTCCCATAGACCCAGATTATTCCAATGTGGGATATTTTTGGAAACACTGGGGCAGGGGGAAATGGTAGCAGGAAATGGCTTTTGTCCTGTTATCGTGGGCCATGTTGCTAAAGGGTTGTTGGGAGTTGTGGTCCAGCAGCACAGCTTGTACACCCAAATTTAACAACGCTCCCAGTTCACAAGCTTCCTAAATGTTTTGTGCCTTTAAAATAATTGTTAAGTCAGCTCTAATCACGCCTCTTTTGGCCACTTTGAAGGGAGATTCCTCAGCGTATGAAATAAATTGTGACAACTGAAGAATTACTGCTGAAAGCAAACAAGGGGCAGGGAAATTGCTGGAAAGACTGTTTTCCCAACAGATTTGGGCGCTGTTCATTTTTAATACACAAGCTGTGATTCTTGCACTGGCAGAGGTTCTCCACTCCCATCAGCAATTAAGCATTTGCTTGGCATGTGCACAGTGTTTACTGTAGAGACCACTTGTGTCATTTATTTATTACAATTGTGCTCTGCCCTTTCTCCAAGGAGCTCAGAGTGGTTTACATTGGATTATCATTACAACAACCTAGTTGTTAAGGCTTGCTTATACTGGTAACTTCCAAGAGTTGTGGACAACACAGAGTGTGTTCTGATCAATGAACAAGATAAAAATTAATTAATGAGCAAGGTAGAATCAAACCTTACGCCAGCCCATTCAACAACTTGCCTTCCCAGCATTCGGCGACTAATTCCAGAAATCTTCAGTTAACCACAATTACCATTAAGTCCCAACTGCAGTTACTAGGTTTGGAACAAGCCAGAAGTTGGTCTAACTTCAAACCGTGGTTTTAAGATCCTGGTTTGTTCCAAACCTGGTAACCATAGCTTCAAGTAATGGGGAGCTATGGTTAACTGAAGACTTCCTGGCAACTTGCAGCAGGCCAAGAGTGGGGGAGAAAGGGGGCAGTGTTGGCAAAAGACATGCATACAAAGCCAAAACATTCTCACGCTCACCAGGCCAAAGGAGTCTAAAGTGTAGGCAAACCCTGGATTCCACCAAAACACAGTAACGTCTACATGGGACTGTGTTCACCAATACAGTGGTACCTCGGGTTAAGTACTTAATTCGTTCTGGAGGTCCGTTCTTAACCTGAAGCACCACTTTAGCTAATGGGGCCTCCTGCTGTTGCCGCGCTGACGGAGCACGATTTCTGTTCTCATCCTGAAGCAAAGTACTTAACCCGAGGTAATATTTCTGGGTTAGTGGCGTCTGTAACCTGAAGCATATGTAACCTGAAGTGTATGTAACCTGAGGTACCACTGTACTGTGGAAACACCTTATTTTCAGCAACCAATCTTTTTGCCCATTGTCAAGCACAGCAGTACCTGATTCATTTCTCTTTTTTCCATTTATTTATTTGTATACCGCCTTTCTATCTTACAATAGAGGCGGTTTACAAGCTGAAGAAACAAAAAATGTACATCTTATAACAATCTAATGCAGTACAAAAATGTGATAATAAAACTTTAAAATAGGCAACCTACATCAAAAAAGTAACATTCAACAATCATTAGAATAGTATTACATAATAATAGCATATAAAACTTAAACAGAAATCCACTCAACGGTTCCAATAAATAATTTCTAAACTATAATCAGTAACACAATGGCAAGCCACAGTACATAAAATAATACAATACAAATGGAGAAGCAGAGACTAGAGGGTGGAGCAAGGCAGGTGGAAGGAGGCCTTGCCTGACGAAGTCTCTCCCCTCACAGTTATTCCTCCAGGACCGGCTCCCTTATGAGGACTCCCAAAATCCTGGACAGTGGGGGCCGGAACGGGAGCCCCCGCGTGGGAGGCAGGGAGTGGCCCCGGTTAATTAGGAGGGTTGATTAGGAAGAAGCCGGCTCATCGTCGTTTGCACGGTGCAGCCCCGCTTCCCGTCTCCTTCCACCATCTTCCACCCTTTCCAATAACCCTATTTTTAATTTATGACGACTGGCGTGACTATGCTATTGACAGGAAAGGGCTAGTAGCACAGCACCGAGGTGGACAGCTACACTGCCCATAGCTGTCAACCTTCCTTTTTTTTGCAGGAAATTCCCTTATTCCAGCACCTTTTCCCGCTGCTGTCCCGGATTGTTAGATATCCCGTAGACTGTCCCTGGGACAGGTGAGGCTGCTGATCCCTTATTTTCAAATCTGAAAGTTGACAGCTATGACACTGCCCCAAGTGAGTTTTCTCATCTTGGTGCTCTGTAGGCATGTTCAGATGCTCACATTTAATGTGTGGGAGAGGGGGTCATGCCTGCCCCCCCCCCCAGTGTCCCCCTGGTGCTTGCCATGCCTCCTTCAGTTCCTGTCGAGGGGGGCAGCACTGGTTAAGAGCAGTGGACTCGTAATCTGGTGAACTGGGTTTGCTTCCCCACTCCTCCACATGCAGCTGCTGGGTGACCTTGGGCCAGTCACACTTCTCTGAAGTCTCTCAGCCCCACTCACCTCACAGAGTGTTTGTTGTGGGGGAGGAAGGGAAAGGAGATTGTTAGCCGCTTTGAGACTCCTTAGGGTAGTGATAAAGCGGGATATCAAATCCAAACTCCTCCTCTTCCTTTGCCCCCACCCCACTCTCTGAGCATCCATATAGTCAGGTGGACCTTTGATCACAGCTCATATCATTCTGTCAAGTGGTGATGAGGAGAACTTGCCACACATCAGCTACAGATGTTTGGTTTAATTATCTCTCCCCCACATCGTTTATTGAACTGGACATGGGAGGAACGCGGACTTTCACAACAGCACCCCCTGCTGTTCGTTTGCTAAGATTACTGATTTCAAATGAATGCTTTGTTTTGAGGAAATAGGTGTACCCTTACTGTCTGGGAAACAGCTGCAACCTTCCATCTCATAAACTCACCCATGATCAACTAAATAATTTCTTACAAAGCCATTCATGCCCCAAAATGTTCCACCTAATGTGGGGCTTTTCCTCAAGATTTTTTTTTAAAAAAATTATTATTAATGCATTGAAATGAAAAAATTCCCTTATAGTTTACAATAAAGGCTTTGCTACTAATTATAATAAGCAATCTTTAAGTGACCTGTGGCCCTAACAGATAAAATAACCAGCAAACATGCTTCAATGACACTCAAAATAAATGTTAAGAGATCTCTCGTTCTATCACTGAATCCAAATGCTTTGTAGTCTCTCTCTCTCTCTCTCACTGTGTGTGTATGTGATTTAAAAAATCCATGAGTGTTCTTTTCTTTTTTTTACAATTGCTGTTAGAATTGGCGATGTGGGAAAATCTAAACTCTGAAATAGAGAGTGAACCAAAAAGCTAGAGTGAGAAGCTTTAAATTGAAATAATTGTTTTGGTTTCTTCACCTCAAAAAGGATATTGTAGAATTGGAAAAGGTTCGGAAAAGGGGCGTCAAAATGATAAAGGGGGAGGAGTGACTCCACTATGAATAAAGCTTACAGCATTTGGAACTTTTTAGAGAAAATGCAAGTAGGAGGTAAAATGATGTTGTTGGTTATTGGTTGTGCTTTTATTAGTTTTGCCCTGTTGAGCTTTCTTTCTTTCTTTCTTTCTTTCTTTCTTTCTTTCTTTCTTTCTTTCTTTCTTTTTGAAATCTCAATGCAAAAAAAAAAAATTTTGAGCTTTTTTTTTAATTCCGGACATATGGCAACCCTACATTGGCCTGATCCAACAGCCATTTCTTACGTTCTTAACGTGGAAAATTGGAATTATATTATATTATAATGCATTATAACATGTTATATTATAATGTATGGTATGCCACCTATTGGTCAAAAAAGGGGGAAATACATTAATATTCAATTGTGCACATAACTCCTCTAAACATCTTTAGAGTTCTCAGACACTGACATTTCATGAAGGTTTCCCAGATTTCACTTCTGCTTCTCCTGATTTTAGACCATAATCCACAGAAACCAACTTGTTTACTTTCGGGACCTTTTGTATATACTACCTTCTTCTATTTAGTATGAGCAAGATATTTCCATGAGAAGAATATCAGGTCAGGCTTCCAAAAAAAAAGTGCAATTAAGGACCAAATATAGGCTTTTACAAAATAATATTCTCTCTGTTGATACCACTGGTTCTGACTTGGCTTGAAGTTGCTCCTGGATGGGGAAAGTATAAAACATTATATAAAATCGTACAAACATCTACAGTTGTTTTTTTTCAGGGGGTAGTGAAGTCAAAGCTTTAAGAATAATTAGTAAGCCTAAAAATGTTCACTGTGTAATATTTTACTGTGCTTTTACGCTTGGAGGAAATTTGTTTTCAAACACCATTCCTTTTATAGGCTCCCTGCAATGCACATTTCTGGAAGAAATAAAGGCAGGTTTCTGTCTACATGCAGCCTCTGTGCTTTTTCTTTTTTCTTTTTTGCATTTTTAAGGTAGAAAAATCTTTTTTCTAGGTAGAGCTGTGAGACTCCAATTCTGCACACACGAGTTAGCAAGTCCTGATGAAATCAATGGGACTTACGTCTGAGTAGACCTGTGCAGGACTGCAGTCTATCAGTCAACATGTAATGAAAACAAAGGAAAACTTCAAGTAGGAATGTATAGAACAAGAAATGTCGTTATGCACTTTGATATTTATTAGCAAATAATATCTGCATTAACAAAACAAATTAAATTTGCTTCAAAGTAGGGCACTTGGCTGGTTGCCCCCACTCTTCTCTGTCCAGGGTCAGGGTTTTATCTATTATGAAACCTGCTGTCAAGATTGTGGGGGTAAGGAAAACCATTAAATCTCAGTACTGAGTGTGCAGTTGCCAACCACACAAGGAAAAACTATCCTGGCTGGCTTTTTTTGTTTTACTCTGGGCTAGTTGTCAGAATGTCTTTGTGGCGTTTGCCCGTCCATTTAGAAAATGTTTGAACAGGGGGAAGAGATAGGGTTAAAAATATAGACCAATAGGAAAGCTGGAGGTGGAGCCTACCTGTGTATAAAAGGGCTTAGCCCGAGGTTTGAGTTAGTTGTTGTTGGGAGTTGTTGGTGGGTAGTTGGTTGGTTTTAGTGGGTTGGCTGGTTGGGAAAGGCAGTTGGAGAAGCAGTTGGTAGGCAGTTGGTAATAGAGAGACAGGGCAGTGGGTTCTTGAGTGAGGGGAGGTAGATGAGATAGAGAGAGGAAAATAAGACTAAGAAAGTAAAGAGCAACAATGTTTGGAATGCCGTAAAAGTTTGTTTGTGTCTCAAATAAAATACACTCTTCTTTACTAATTGAGAACCTGAGTGAGGCTGAAGTGATTTTACCGGGGAGGACCTGGTTGGTGGCAGCGGATAAGTGGTGTATGGGTCAATAGTCCGTGAGACGACCGGGGGCTCCGTACGAACGCCACAGTCTTGTTCAGAAATCTCTCCTCTGGCAGGAGGATTGGCCCAAAAGGAAAGAAAGAGGTCAAGAGAATAAGCAGCCACAACAATGGAATGGGAAGGGGCTCTGAGGGCATCTTATTCAGCTCTGCACAGCTATTTCTATCCCAGTTTTCCTCAAATGAGTTCAAGGGGACGTGCAGAGTTCTCCCCCCCTCCCCTTCTAATTTGATCCTCACAGCTATGTGAGGTAAGTTAGACTAAGAGAAAGTGACTGGCTCAAGATTCACCAGATTTGAGCTCCATGACTAGGAATGAGTGAATCTGCCAGTTTTTTATTCTCCCGATTTCTTAGTTTATACAGTCTTAAGTTTGGCTCTCCAGATTTCCACATTGGGGTGGTTTTTTGGGGGGGGCTGGGGGGTGGGGGGGAGATTTCCACTTCTCTGAATTTTGCAATGCAAGCCTAGTAATGTATCTAAAAATGCATATACTGGGGTAAAGCGTGCATAGAAATGCATATGATGGTGTAATGTAACATACAAAAATGCATTAGATGGGGGGGGGGTTGTTTTGCAAAAAGATGGATCTATTAAACAAATTGGTATACAAACATGTAAGGAGAAATTTGGTCTAAAATTCTGGTGAATTATTTTTTCCCCCAAAAAAAATTTAATTAAATTTTCACAATTATAACAAATATACAACATAACAAAAGAGAAAAACAAAAACAGAAAAGCATACCAAAGAAAAAACAATGCAATACAATACTAAAAAAGAAAAAAACAAGACCAAGACCACAGCAGTAAAAGACATAATCTTAATCACTTATCCCTTGAAAACCAAATTTTATTTACATTGTTATTGACTTCCTCAAATCCCTCCCTTCTGAATTTCCTTGTATCTGCATGTAACAGCTTTCCAATATCATTCTTAAACAAAAATATTTCCAACTATTATCTACTTTATTGACTTTTCTTACTGTTCTAAATCCCATTTATATAATTAAATCCTAATTTAATCCTAGGCTGATTTGGTACTTTCAAGTGATTTCTAATTTTTAAAATTCTGGTGAATTTTTAATGAGCTATTATTATTATTATCATCGTCGTTGTCGTCATTGCAAACTGGTGTGAAAATTTAGAGAACTGACAATAAGACTGGAAAGATTAAGATCGAAGAGAAACCAAAACTCACAGAGTTTCCCACCCCTACTTGTACTTCCAGCATCTTGCACACTTCTGATCTGCTCTCACCCCAGTTATTATTTCATGGAAAAAAGAGCCTTTCTTGGTTTCTCCCCCACTTGGCAACTCTCTGCTGTGTGGCAGATTCATTTGCTTTCATCATTACTGTAGGAAACCTCACAGGAGAAATGAACAAAACCCAGTCGGCTGATGGTCTAGTTCAGTAGGCAGCAGTAAATGCAAACAATATCTCACATAGTTAGCAGTAAACGGGCCTTGTGGTTTCAAAGCTAAATTGCACTTCTGTGGAACAGGCACTCTGAAAAGCAAATCATCAGATGGGAGAGTGGAGGGGTTAAGGTAGAGACATGTCTAGCAAATTTGATCTGGGGCAGTATGAAAGAAAAGATGGCTGAATACTGGCTGCATTTACAATGGGAAATTCTGATTCAAAATTTAATTTCAAGTTTTTCAGGGGTAATCCTAGAATCAGGGTGGAAACAGACATTGGAGAGGAAGCAGAACTATTCAGATATACCATGGCGGTTTTATCCAATGTAGTGCTAAGCTTCTTAATGGCACACTTCCACTGGCAAAATGTTTTGAGCCAGTGGAGCGTTGCTGTGCATGAGAATGCATAAGCAGGTTGTAGGCAATTTTGTTGCATGATAGACTGTGCAATCTGTTGTGCAACACATTCACACTAGTGCAGCTGCTTCATTCCTCTGCTGCACAGCAGTAAAATTCACCTATCTGCTAGCACAAGAGCCTTTGCTCCAGGGCAGAGAGAATATTGGGTACAGCCCTAAGAGTTGTACGTGCTTGAAAATGTGCACCCTAATTATCAAATAATGTTAACAAATAGGGTAGCAGCAACTTGTCACCCCCCCCCCAAAAAAAGGAGGACCAGGCAAGAGGACCAAAAAAAGGACACAAATTTGCATTAAAATTGCATGTTGATTTATATGTATAAATGCAGATTTAGAAATAATTACTGTACTTTAAATAGAAATACAATAATCTCATCTTAGTGCAAAAAGCTTTGAATTATGGTGCTGGAGGAGACTCTTGAGAGTCCCATGGACTGCAAGAAGATCAAACCTCTCCATTCTGAAGGAAATCAGCCCTGAGTGCTCACTGGAAGGACAGATCCTGAAGCCGAGGCTCCAATACTTTGGCCACCTCATGAGGAGAGAAGACTCCCTGGAAAAGACCCTGATGTTGGGAAAGATGGAGGGCACAAGGAGAAGGGGATGACAGAGGACGAGATGGTTGGAAGTGTTCTCGAAGCTACCAGCATGAGTTTGACCCAACTGCGGGAGGCAGTGGAAGACAGGAGTGCCTGGCGTGCTCTGGTCCATGGGGTCACAAAGAGTCAGACACGACTAAACAACTAAACGACAACAAAGTGCAAAAAGCAGCATGCAGGCAATCTGTGTCCACTCTGCTTTCTAGGTGCCTTCTGTGGACTGGCGACTTCAAGGCTCTTGTTGCTGCTCCCATCTTCCTTGTGGTAACTGGACTTGGACTAGCCAGCTAAGAATTGTGTCAAAACATTTGGGAAGTGTGAAAGCTGGTGGATAACTAACGTCTAGTCCAGGAAGTGCACAGCAGGTCAGCTGTTGCTAGAACCCCCAAATTTCAGATCCTTCAAGCATCCCTTCTCCTCACCCCAAACCCAAAGGACGCCCTCTGTCTAGTAGGCTCATACAGAGAAAGTTGAAGAGCCTTAAAGGTCAATGCCAGTCCTTTGAACTGCGCCTGGGAAGGGCTCAAGTAAATGTATTTTCAGGATTGGGGTCCAAGACTGTTATGCTGACCAGCTGCTGAGTACATACTGCTCCCCCCCAAAGGATCTTGGGAGCTGTAGTTTACCCTTCACAGAGCTGTAATTCCCATCACCCTTAAACTACAGGTTTCTTTGAGGGAGGTCACGTGCTTTAAATGTGTGGTGTGTATGTACCCAAAGTCCCTGGACATAAAGGTATAAAATCTGTAACAGGATTGCAGCATTTATTGTGCTGTTGATTCTTGTCTTATTTTTACTTTAGGCACTTAGCTGTGGCTTTATGCGTGTTGCTTCCTCAGCCTTTGTGTAGTGTGAGCAGCACTTCCTGAGCAACTTTGGAAAACGCAGCATGTATAAGGAATTTTAACTCTTGACTGAGAAAGTTATGAGAGGGTGCCAGAACACTGGCCGAAAGTATTTGGGCTGCAACCGCAGAAGGGGTTCAGGCCTGAAACAAAATCTCTTCTTAATTTCAAGAGGTCTTCTCCGAATAGGGCTAAGCTTCTTTCTCGGCAACATTTATACTACCTGCCATTTAAATCACTTGTCCATTTAAATAATTCGTTGACTTATTTTTCTTTAAAAGAAAAAAAAAACCCACAGGAACATAGAAAACAGATTTTAGAGTTGAAGACAGTAATTGCTTAAGTTAACTTGTTTGGCAACCCTGTTAGAGTTGATCGCTTCTCTGATGGCTTTTTTTGATAGACACTTTTATTTTCCATAAAAATAGCAAGCTCCAAAAGAAGAAGAAGTCTGGTTTACATTATACTGAGAAGCAAACCTGAGGTGTGGACAGAAAAGTGCTAAGCTTCTGACTTAGATGCTAAACTTGCTCTCTCAAGGATCATGGAGAAATGGCCCCAAAAGCAATTTTGCAAAATGACCTGTAAAAAAAAAGAGTGTTCAAGCCTGGCTTAATAATTAGGTTTCATGGAGCGGGAACAGAGCTCAGGGTTGCTAGAGCGCATGTTTGCAGCTAGGGGGTCCCAGGGTCAGCCACAGTTAAAAGGGACCATGGCAGAAGGGAATGCAAAAGTCCTCGGCCTAAGAGCTTCTGTAGCTCAGAGCAGCTGATCTAGATGAACAAGTCTACTGACTCAGCCTGAGGCAGTTTCCTATGTACCTCTACAAAATATCCCTGTTCCTTAGCCAGTGGATATATGCAGTGGTGGCTGGTTTTGCTCTCCCGTCTTCTGAATGCCACAAGACTCTGTCGCTTACCAAGAACGGAAGGGGCAGTACAGAAACAGTGGTGGGAGCATCAGACTGGTCCCCGCTCCAAGTTCCCGCATGTCTCCCCCTCTTGCTAAGCAGCACTGGGGAAGCAGGAGAGCAAGGCGGTCCCCACCCATGCAACCCCACCAACTGCCGCTGGATACATTCTGTGCTGGACAATGGAATCAGAATACTGCTGTTCTATGTTGTCTGATGATGACGTTGCTAGGTTTTCATTTAGATAACTATCTAATAGACGTTTCTTTTCTTTTTTTAAATCATTTTTATTAAGTTTTCCATTTTAACAATCCAATCAAATCACATTAAATATTCCAAATTATACATATACATATCAAATAATCCAAATATTCTGCCGAATTATAATTTTTTTGTTGGGACTTCCCATGCTTCAAGTTCGGGGGGCCTCTGATCATCTCATATCTCTACTGCTCTTGATGGTCATTTCTAATAGTTCCTTTAAATCTTCCTGTTGTTTTCCTTCTTTCACTGCCTCTGAGTTGTTTCCACAAGTGAGTTGAAGTAAAATGATGTGTTTCTGTGTGGATTTTATGTGTATGATACCCCTCTGTCCGTGCAGCATCTCCTCACACGCTGGTATTTCTGCCGAATCAATCCAAAAGTCTTTTCGCTGCTGGCAGCCACCATCTTCTCTCAGTTCTGATGAAACAATTCTAGGCGTCTACTAATAGACGTTTCTTTAAAGGCGCAGGTGGTTAGATGGTGCTTGAAGGAGCATTATCTGCTAGTGGTGACCAGGCTTTGATCTTACTGGATATCAGGACTAGTCCAAGACATTTTGCAGCCCGAGGCAAAGGAGGAGAGGACACCTCTTGGTTCCATGTATGGAAGCCAACTGGGCTGGTGGTTGAATCTGGCTGTCAAGGCATCCTTCACCACCATACCCAAGGGCAGTTTTGGGGGTTCTGGACAGGGCACCCATAGCTCTGTCCTCCCAACAGTGGGGGCTACCTAGGGGCTCAGGAAGAATGGCCAGAAATGTGCTATTGTTGCCCCCTACAAACTCCACGGGCCTGAGGCAGCTGCATCACTCTCCCAAATGGCAGGAAAGAAACCAACATCTTGAATACAACCAGTGAAGAAATCACAATTCTCTGTTTTATGGCTGGCCCTGCAAACATGCTGCTGAGCGGAAACTGATGCCGCTATAAAGGGGAAAGTACTGTCTGTGGCGGGGTTTGCCTGCTCCCCTGTGCTCAAGCAGTGTATGTAAGAACAATCAATATTAAAATGTTACATGTTCTTTCTCACAAACAAATTGAGCTGCAAAAAGTTGTGCCGAGCTTCCTGTCACTTGGGGGTTATGGGAAGTTGTAAAACATTTATTTGTGAGTGTGTGGCGCTGTGGGTTAAAGCCTCAGCGCCTAGGGCTTGCCGATCGAAAGGTCGGCGGTTCGAATCCCTGCGGCGGGGTGCGCTCCCGCTGCTCGGTCCCAGCGCCTGCCAACCTAGCAGTTCGAAAGCACCTCCGGGTGCAAGTAGATAAATAGGGACCGCTTACCAGCGGGAAGGTAAACGGCGTTTCCGTGTGCGGCTCTGGCTCTGGCTCTGGCCAGAGCAGCGATGTCACGCTGGCCACGTGACCCGGAAGTGTCTCCGGACAGCGCTGGCCCTCGGCCTCTTAAGTGAGATGGGCGCACAACCCCAGAGTCTGTCAAGACTGGCCCGTACGGGCAGGGGTACCTTTACCTTTACCTTATGCTGCATACAGTGTCCTTGCATGCCACTTGCAAAATGGGCATGGGGGCAGATCTGAATCCCTGGGCCTCTTTGTGGAAGACACTTAAAAGAATTATTTAGAACAGTTTGGTTCTGATCTGTAATGGAAAGGTAATTGTGTGTGTGTGTGTTAAAGATGCTCTTTCCTCATAACAGCAGGACAACTTCACATGTACAGTGGTACCTCAGGTTGAGAACTTAATTCGTTCTGGAGGTCTGTTCTTAACCTGAAACTGTTCTTAACCTGAGGTACCACTTTAGCTAATGGAGCCTGCCGCGCTGCCGCCACGTGATTTCTGTTCTCATCCTGAAGCCAAGTTCTTAACCCGAAGTACTATTTCTGGGTTAGCGGCGTCTGTAACCTGAAGCGTCTGTAACCTGAAGCATCTTGTAACCTGAGCTGAGGTACCACTGTAACAGAAAGCCATGGCCTTACCTGGTCCCCTTCCTGTGTCATATTGGGGGGCAAGAGACCAGTGTGCTAGCTTAACATTAAGGAAGAACCAGCGCTCATGATTTCCTCCCAACAGATCATGTGAGGGGTAAACCAGAGCTCCCAGGATTCTTTGGGGCGAAGTCACATGCTTTAAATATGTGGTGCGTATACAGCCATGGTGTATGGCTTACTGTTAAATGCGAACCGGACCAGTGAGTGCCAGCTTGTGTTTGAAATTATAATCTATGTCCCACTTCATTCCTTAAGTTTAGAAAGGCTTTGGTAGTAGTCAAATTGCAATTACTAGTGAAACAGCATAGTAAATAAATAATCAAAAATTATTCATCGGGGTTCACAGTCTTTAATTGTTAAGGGCTGACTATGTTTTCCCCAATTTCATAGTATTTTTTGCACTTTTAAACAAAACTAGAGCAATAAAAGGTTAATAAGTTTTGGTATGCTATTATTTCCCCCCCCCCCAGGTCTTCCCCAACCTGAGGTTACTTGGTTTAAGAACGAAAGCTTCCCAAGAACTCAAGTGTTCTCTGTTGCAAATGGGTCCTTAATCCTTAGGAATGTTTCACATGAAGATGCTGGAATGTACACTTGCACAGCCTCCAATGCTCTTGGACAAGCCATGGCCACAACTGTTCTTCGATTGACTGGTAAGTACAAAATCAGGCCCAGTGGTACCAAGAAATGCCATCAGCTGTCAGTGACTCTCTGCCTGAACCACACTTCTGCTTTCTCCTCTGTGCTTGTGCTGTCCGTGTTAGCAAAGTCACTTAAATAATGCAGATGAAACCCGGAGAGAAAAAGAAATCCGCATTACCTTTTACTGAGGAAAATGAAGAAGACAGGGCTGGGCTGGGCTAGATGAGCCATTGGCCTGATCATAGCTGTCAACCGTCCCTTATTTGGCAGAAAACTCCCTTATCCCAGTGCCATGTCCTGCTGCTGTCCCTTATTGATGATGTCCCTTAAATTTCCTGGGTTTCAAAGGAAGCAGCTCCTCTCCCTCCCTCCCTGCTGCGTTGCCTGGGGACTTGCCTTTGCTCAGCGCTTCTCAGTGGAGAGGTGACGGTGGTTTTCCTTGCTGCATCCCCTTTGCCGGGTTGCTGCGCTGTGGGAACCACCGCTTGAGGCTTTGTTTGGCTGCTGGCTGGGCTTTCTGCCTTTGGCTCGGAGGGGCTCAGAAGTTGAACATACCTGTGCCCGGAAAATCCCTTATTTTGGCTGCTGATCACTTATTTTTGAGGCTGCTGGTCCCTTATTTTCAAATCTGTAAGTTGACAGCTATGGGCCTGATCCAGCGGAGCGCCTCTTATGTTCTTACGCACTCTACCCTGAAATCACAACAGGCAGATCCAGTTCACTGCACCATTCCTAAGAAAACACTTAGTGTTCTTTACCAAACCATCTGCAACACTTATTCCTGAGATGCACTAGGAAGTAATACTTTCTCCCCACCCCTCTTTCCTCTCAGAACGAAGATCTCAGAAGCCTAACAATGGATTATACGGCAACAGTAGGAGAAAGCGTGTCCTCATGGCATCTGGAATTGGTACCAACATTAGCGTGGTACCTGGGGAGCTGTTACGGATAGGTATGACTCCCAAATATATTTGTCGGTGTTGGAAGCCGGGTGTCAATTTGGGGCAACAGGGCCAGCTTGTCATGAGTCGATGCTTTGGAGCAGAGGGTTGGATGACGAGGAAGAATATTAGCATGTGGTCTAAAACAAAGTGCTTGGTTGAGTGGGAAACTTAGCCTCCCAAAATGGTGCACGTGAGAATAACTGGGAAATGTAACTTCACAGACTGTTTTTTAAAGAAATCCAAATCTCGTAGGAAAATAGGCTAACAATGCCCTTGCTTTCTAGGTTGTCCTGTGCATCCCAGTAGAAAGAACACAATTCGCTGGTTCTTCAAAAATCAACCAATTGAAGAAATGAAAGGCTTTGATCATAGGAGCCTGGTTGGGGGACGTATCCTAGAGGTGAACGTTATATCTGAGCAGCTTGGTGGACAATACAGATGTTGGACGTCATCGAGTTCCAAGCCATTGTCTGTCTGGGTAAATGTCAAGAAGGAAGGTTTGTTGAAGATTCCATGGCCCAATTATTAAGTTTCATTATATTTCCTTCTTTAAGCATTGTTGATTGTTTGTACCAAATTACAGTGGTACCTCGGGTTAAGAACTTAATTCGTTCTGGAGGTCTGTTCTTAACCTGAAACTGGTCTTAACCTGAGGTACCACTTTGGCTAAGGGGGCCTCCCGCTGCGCCGCTGGAGTACGATTTCTGTTCTCATCCTGAAGCAAAGTTCTTAACCCGAGGTCCTATTTCTGGGTTAGCGAATTCTGTAACCTGAAGCGTCTGTAACCCAAGGTACCACTGTACAACATAAGGCAACATAAGAATCTGCTGTAAGTATTTTGAGACTTCCCATGTTTTATAGCTTAGGGTAGAGGTAGCTAACTTGATGCACTCTAGATGTTGGACTCCAAATCCCTCTAGCCCCAGCCGCCATGACCAATGGTCAGGAATGACCGCTCCCCACTTAAAACGGGGGGCGCCCTTTGCGGGGACGCGTGCAGCCCTGGATCTGGAGTGGCCCCATCAGCATAGGCTTTGCCTTCCCTCAGGTGGGATAGCTGGAGGTCCCCGCCTACCCCAGTGAGTTGTCCAATCCCACCGGGGAAGCGTTGCCAGGGAAACCAGGCCAGGTAGGAGGAGGGATTACCTGCCCACACAATAGAGGGTGGATCTTAATTGTTAATCCTCACTTGGCTCCAGAGCTTCTCCCACCCTACCCACCCTCAGTTAATGCCTTCTTTTGCAGGTTATCTTTTCTTCATAGGTTTTGCAGGTTAACCTTTCTCCACAGGTATGCAGGCGCTGCTACGATAAGGTCGCTGTTAAAGGGCCGGAACGGAATTTCCCTGCATTGGCAGGTTTCGCCTTTCCCGTAGCAAAACGTCACAACTTTGGCGGTATCAGGCCTTGGGCGGAATCCTTTAGTCCATCTTCCTCTTTGCGGCGGCGATACCAGGGTTCCCCGTTAAAGGGGTTTTTGAAGGGAGGCTTTGGCCGTACGCCGAAAGGTCGTCATTGCTCTCCCCTGCGGCGGCGTAACGGGGGCGGCTATCTCTGCTTGAACATATGTTCTCCAGAGCCGGCCCATCCCCCCCCCACACACTGGATAACCCTGATGCTCCCTAGGTCCCCGGCTGGGGACTAGGGAGGGAGAACGCCCAATGCCTGAGCCAAGGTCTACCCACATTTGAAATTTAATAAAGTTGTGGCCAATTTAATCCCATAGCGCGTTGTCTAGAGTCGTTATTCCACATGACGGGGGGGACCACTCGGGATCTGGGGACTCCGCCTGTCCACGCAATGATGGGAACTGTGGTCCAGCAACATCTGGAGGGCACCACAATGGCTGTCCCTGGTTAGGGCAAAACAGAAGACGGGGCTGACACTGAGACTGCCTTTGCTCTGTCTCATTCTCTCCTAATTGCTTCATTATGACCAGCCTCTATGGCATGATCTTGTTAGGCTAGGAGTGTCTCCTTCCCCGTCATTAAACTGGATTGTATATAAAGGCAAACCAGCCTTCTTCAACTTTGTGCTCTCCAGATGTTCCTGGACTACAACTCCAATCATGCCTGACCGGTGGCCATTCTGGCTAAGACTGATGGGATTTGTAGTCCAAAATGTCTGCATAAACAATAGTAATGTGTAGTACAGTCCTTGAATTCTTTTATGAGGCGACTGCAGCTGATACTATCTGAAAAGCCCTTTCTTTCCCAATCTTGGGCATTGGCTGTCTTGAGAGCATGCATTGTGTCATGGAGATTCATTATTTGAGCACCTTACATGTCTGAAATATTGCTACGGGGTGGTTTTTGCAGCACGGTGGGTGTTTGGAGAGAACCCCTATGCTGTATCTTCATGGCAAAATAAATATAATACAATATTTCAGTCACACTTGCACTCAGTAAATTTTAACCATTTCTGCTTTGAAAAGGGTTCTTTTGTATTATTTTAAGAAAGCCAGAAGTAATAAGGAATCACTGAAAACCCAATAAGTTAAAGAATTCATTATGTGCTGCGGGAATGAGACTGTGGACACAGCTGGGAGCGATCAATTATTCTTGGATGTTATGGGACCAGCTCCCCACCCCCCTCACCAAAAAAGGAAAAAGAAAAGGCAACCTTGCGACTTCTGTGCTTGCATAGAAATCTGTCAACATTGCATCGTACTTCATCTTCTAAATTATGTCTGAAAGGGGGCAGGGTGGGATCAGTTTGAAATGTAACCCAGTTTTTTTAAAAGGGGCTTTTTGCTGGAGACTGTCACTCCCTAATGCACAGAATTAATAGGGGAGCAATGTTTTTGTTTTAGTAGACAGTTATTAAACTAATCCAGATTCTTTTTTTTTTTTTAAGTAATGTAATGATGCTAGCTGGTTATGGTGATAGGACGATGTGCTCCAGTAGAAGAGATGTATGTGGTACATAGGGGTGTCAGAGAATTTCGACGAAATAAGAAATGGGAACAGAAATTGCCCATGTTTGCTTTTTCGCCCCCCTTCTGGAATGGGAATCGCTTTTCTTCATTGCTTGCAGCCTGCAAATGATATTTAATTGATTGTGCTCCCTCCATTTGTTTTGTGTTTCCTTTGCACTGAGATGAATGAAATAGAATAACATAATGGCAGTGGCAATTAATTATGTAAATTGCATAAGTTTAAGAAATCTTGCCACAGCAGACAGAGAGACAAATAACGAGTGCTTTTTTTCTTTAAAAAATGTTTAGGGGTACTCTCATTTTCCTACTCATATTGAAATACTGCCCCTCAATGAGGCCAAACTTAGATTCACAAAATGTTAAGGGGTACCCCTGCGTACCCCCCAGAAAAAGAAATGCACTGCACATCACGTAGCTTTCGGCAGATGGCAATGCAGCAGGCGATGGATACAGAATGGAAACGAACAGCTGTTTACATCCTTAGCTGTCCAGAATAGCAAAATGGTGGCAGGGCAACACTCCATGCATCCCCCCCCCCCGCAACATGCTACAGGGTCCCATTGCCACAAATGTTGCTCGTCTAGAGCCACGTTTTGGCTGCGGGAACGATCCAGGGGCCCCACATTGTCGGACTTGCTTTGACCGAGCGATTCCTCCGGTCGAGTCCTCCGACGTGATTAACGACCTGAGCCTTTGATGAGACTCCAGGCATGTTCCCTCATTACGCAGAGTACCCAGAACGCAGGGAAGGCCGAGAAGTTTATGAGCTACATTACTAAAGAGTTTTATTTCTAACTACACAGACAGAAAAGAAACATGTGCTCTCTCTGTGAAAGCAGAGAGCAACTGAACAAGAAAGGAACAGGAAGCCAGTAACATCACATCCGTCTCTTGACTTCCGTGAGACTTCCAATAGCCTAGAATCTTTGGAATGCAAAACAGAGTCTTGTGACTCTGCTCAGTGCACTGCACTACACAGTGGCACAAACAGAAACTAACACACATGGCACCATTCAGAGGATTAGATTTGGCCCATAAACACTGAACAAAATAATCCAGAAGAAAACATTACTGAAGAAAGTCAGGTACACAGAGAATACGTTCGAAGCACCATATTTAACGGGAAACTAAAATATTATCTTGAAGATTTCAAAATAAAACACGACAAAGGAGGTTCAGCTACGGAATGCACATTTAGCACGCCGCAAAGTTAACAAAATCATTTTCATCTTAAACGTTGCCAAAGGAAGTGAGATACAAAATGCACATTTCAAACGGCAAGAGAATAAAGAGAATAAAGTTACGAGCATATCTGCTGCCGTTGATGCCAATGACAGGCAGCGGCTGTGGAAGATCAGGCTCAGTGACCTGAGTCTGCACTAAAAAACAGCCAAGATTGTCTCTGGCCTCTTCAGCAGCCTCTGCTTTTGTAGCTGGAGTCAATCAGAGCCCTGCCCTCCCAGGCCAGGTGGGGAAAGGCCTGCAAGGCAGGGAGCAGGTCTTCCAGGATCCGCATCCAACATGGTCTCCTTTCCTGGGCAAGGCAGGGCAGCAGTGAGTCAAACTGTTGCTCTTGCCTTGACTTTGATGTTGCCCTGCCTCATCCCTGTTCCGTCTACTGCAATGGTGCCAGTATCAGGAAGACAGCTCTGACACTGGCCGCCACACTGGATGGTACTGGGCAGGGCCAAACACATACACATTCTTATGGTTCCTGTGTGTTTCTCCCTACAGAATAACTAAACACTTCAGGCAGTGGGGTGAGATTTTAACCATAAAAATAGCAGTTGTGAAGGACTAACCTGCCCTGCGTTAGAACCAAAGTCCTGATCCCACTCTCTGCTTTCTGCATGGCTGCAGATCAGTCTTTTTCAAAATGCAAGATGTCCTATTTATGGATCTAGTTTGGCCATTAGATCACACTAATGTTCTCTGAAGCTTCCTGTTCAGTGAAAGTTCCTGCCCACTTTTTAGGGTGTCTTCAAGGGCACTGCTTTAGTAGTAGGTTAAATGCCATCTTTGAATGGAAAGATTATGAGTTCAGTTCTTGGCATGTCTACCAAGGAGGACCTCATCTGGCAAGAGTAGACCTTGAAGGACTTGCATCTGAAAACAGCTGTTTATAGAGAAGATGGATCTGGCCTTGGGAGACTGTTGTCCTGTGAAATATACCCAGAGTCGAGTTTAAATTTCATGTTCTTTATTCAGCTCATAGTAGCAATGAATGAAACTTTCCCCAAAACGTTTAGCTATGTATACATTATTTACACAATGGGCCCCGCATGATTGGCTAATTCCGGGCTGCGCCTGTAGGCCAATTAGGTTGCGGATTCACCTCCTCCAGAAGCCTGATTGGCTGTTCCTGCAGGCCAATCAGGTTGCTGAGTCACTTCATCCAGGCGCCTGATTTGCTGCTCCTGCAGGCCAATCAGGTCACTGATCCACTTCCACCTGGAGCTGGATTGGGTGGCTCCTGCAGACCAATCAGACTGCTGCATTCTAGATCCTATTGTTCTAGGATTCAGCTCAGTACATAACACCCTGACTTAGGATATGGCAGATCCTCATATCCCAAAGCGTTCTAGGTTTTTTAAAAAATGATTGATAGTTTATAGCAGAGTTAAAAGCTGAACCTATCCAGTCCCACCACCAGCACCCATCCTGTTCTCACATCAGCAGCATCACTTAAAAGGGTAAATAAAACACAGAGGTTCCATTAGTAAAGTCTTTGCTTACAGTTTCTTCATATTTACAAGGATGGTTTCGCATTCTAAGCCTACATGGTGAAAGCTAATTTCATGGCTATTTCATAAGAGGGGGTGCAAGGAGAAAGAGTTGGGCAGGAAAGCACAAAGTGTATTTTCCCTATCTATTAAATTCAACCCTGTCCTCTGCTGACTGGAGGCATGCAAGGTTGCTCATACCCAACAAAGCTGACATTATATTTGAGGTGCAACCTGTAACTTATACTCTTGTTTACCTGTTGCTTTCTCTCCTGCTTTTAATAGAGTATAGATGGCAGCTTGGCGACTGGAATACTTGCTCTGCTACTTGTGGGAACTCAGGAACCCAGTTCCGAAAGCTGCTGTGTGTGGGTGCGAAGGAGCAAGAAGTGAACCTGACATTGTGTGACGAGAGTCAGAAGCCGACTGTGAATTACCAGTCCTGCAACACCCATGATTGTCCTGCCAGGTATACACGTCCTTTTATTTTTTAAAAAATGATTTTATTAAAGCTTTTTCACAATACAATGAATGACAGAAATTAATCTAAATAAAATCAAAAACAGGGAGAGAAAGAGAAAACACCGAAGGAAAACCCAAAAAAAGAACAGAACAGAAAAAATAAAAAAGAGGAAAAATAATAAGGACTTCCGATTTTCTGTCTGTCTAAAGGAATTTATTCGAAATATTCATTCTAGAATGACATCCAATTGATCTGCTTTCTGTTAGGCAATATTTTCCCAATCTTCCAAGCCAAATGTCTCAGATTAATTAATTTTCCTTTTTACACAAAAGGGTATGCACTTCCCGTTTCTTGTTTCTTCCAGTATTTTATCTATCTATCAATCAATCAATCTTTATTAAGGTCCAGAGACCCAACAAATCATTAGTATTTTATCTATTTTTGTTTTAAAAGGTCATTTATTTGTGTTTCAACTTTTTTTTTGTTTACTATCAAATTACAATGTTAGTGTCTGAATGTCATTTATTAGATAGATAGATGATAGATAGATAGATAGATAGATAGATACTTCTTAATCAACATTTCCTTAAAATGTCTGCTGGAATAGAGTGGTCTTTGTCAAGCACCTGAAGATCAACAGGGAGTTGCAACCTTCAGAAAAAATGATGGATGAACATTAATATTAATTCCAAATGGTTTTGTTGTGTGTGTTTTTGAGGGGGGGATGGCAAAATATTAGAGATGCCACCAGGAGAATATGGGGTGCATGTGTACTGTGTTATGAGTAGGAAAGGGAACTTCACTGCATTGTTGACAAGGTCTAATTTGGGCTCTTAAAAAGCTGGTTTTAATTACGGTGGACCATTAATGGAGAAGATCTGCTTTTGGAAAGTATGCACTGGCTAGTGCCAGTGTAGTCGGAAACCCACCCCTGCCTGCCAATGCCCAAAGCAATTTTTCAGGCGGTTTAAAAACATCTGTAGTGCTGTTTTTAAATAGAGTAGAGGACGAATGGATAAACAAATGTGCTGCTTAAAACAATTTTAGAAGGAAAGGGTAGCCAGATAAACTGAAGCATGGGAGGAAAGGGGAAGACTGACAGCAGAACCCAGCATTCAGTCTGCAGATATATACATATGTCATGCAAATTGTGCAGCCAGGAGGAAATTGGACTAACACCGCAGGTGAAGTGGGCAAATCCCTGTCGGGTCGCCCCTCTCCCTGCTGAATGTTTCCAGCAGAGCCTCAGCCAAGTTGAATTTTAATATGTCAATCATATTTTGTGTCTCAAAGCTGTGAGAAACTGTAAACCAGGCTCCGTTCAGATCAGTTCTGGGTGTTTTCTCACTACACAAAGGGAGAGCCAAACTACATGTGATATTAAGCATGTCTTTTGCAACCACATCAGGGTTTTATACAAAGCAATCACAGCAGGCCGGACTGCAGCACACAGAGAAGAGACGTTTCAC
The DNA here is from genome assembly GCF_951804945.1 of Podarcis cretensis. Classification (NCBI taxonomy): domain Eukaryota; kingdom Metazoa; phylum Chordata; class Lepidosauria; order Squamata; family Lacertidae; genus Podarcis; species Podarcis cretensis. The sequence continues at coordinate 17,412,310 of NC_137183.1, forward strand.
CCTTTCCTCCCCTGCTGTGGTCACAGTAACAGCCCCCTTACCTACAGCTAATATTAGCTCTGGCAAGAGAACGTTTGCCCTTGGTACCTAGCTAGGAGGGATGCAGGAAAAATTATGCTTGGTCCACATTTTCCTGCAAACGTACCCACTTAACATTTCCCAAAACAATATGTGAACCACAGCACACAGCCACCTTTCAAAATTTGTGTTCTCTGCATTTTGCAAAACAGTTCAACAACAACAAATGTGTACAAAAAAATGGATATGTTAGGGGAAAGCATGCATGAAAATGAATATCCAAATGAAAATAATAATCATAATGGGGGGAAGTGTTTATTTCACAAAATTGCATACGAAAACGTGTGTTGGAAGAAATGCACAATAAAATGCTGGCAATTTTTCATGAGAAGCAGAATTTAACATTGGTAAAATGAGAAATGAAAATTGATAGATATCCCCACCCCTGTTTGCTACATTGGCAATCATTCCCAGCTGGATGAAAAGGTCTCTGCCACTGGCGTCCTTACTTGGTATTGTGTTAAATTTACCTGCTGTTATTTTCTGTGTTGTTTTTAACTGTATTTAGCTGTTTTTATTGCACTTTGTACATTAACTTGAGATGTGTAGGGAAGGCAATGAATTTATGATAATGATGATGGTGATAATGATAATAATATCCAATCAAAAGTCCATCTAATAGCGGCAGTATTTATGAGCGTGGATATGCCATTTTCTTAACCACTGTGGCTAATAGCTGTTGAGAGAGCAGAATGCACTGCAGTGAGAAACCAGGAGCAAATTCAACCAGGTTTAAATGCAGCAATGGTGCATTTGGGGCAATCAGAGTGATGCTGGCGGTGGCAGCATCCTGGTAGCAGCACTGCTGATTGCTGGGACGGGACTGGGCATGGCAACACAGCGAGGTCCAGGGAAATCTGGGTTGGTCGCGGTGGCGTGCAGGTGTGTGCAAACCTGCCAGATGCTGCCGCAATCTCATCGCTTGGCCTCCCCGCTCCACCCCAGTGAATGCAGTGCAGCTGCCTTCAGAAAACTGCAGCCGCTGCCTCTCCCTGCAACACACCGGCGCTGTTTAAATGTGCTGGTCATTCAACAAATAGACATAAACACACACAAAGCCTTACTTGTACAGCATTGCATGTACAGCCATTTAAACCAGATTTCTGGCACTGTGGCATACAGTTGGGCCACAGGTCCTTGGTGTGCTAATGATCTGGCAGAAGAGCTCCGCTGGATCAGATGGAAACCCAATCGAGTCCAGCATCTGGTTTGCATCACTTCCAGCCAGATGCCTCTGAGAAGCCCACAGGTGGTAAAGGGAGTGCAGTACAGTGGTACCTCGGGTCAAGAACTTAATTCGTTCTGGAGGTCCATTCTTAACCTGAAACTGTTCTTAACTCGAAGGACCACTTTAGCTAATGGGGCCTCCTGCTGCCGCTGTGCCGCCATCGTGCAATTTCTGTTCTCATCCTGAAGCAAAGTTCTTAACCCGAGGTACGATTTCTGGGCTAGCGGAGTTTGTAACCTGAAGCACCTGTAACCTGAAGCGTCTGTAACCCTAGGTACCACTGTAGTCCTCTCCCCAGCAACTGGTATTCAGAGTCGTAAGCCACACTCTTGGCATACATTTAAAGCACTGTGGTGCCACTTTATATGGCTTTCCCCCCCCCAAAAGAATCCTGGGAACTGTAGTTTATTAGGGTGCCGGGAGTTGTTAGGAGACACCCATTCCTCTCACAGCTACAGTTCTCAGAGCTCCCTGTGAAGAAGAATTGATTGTAAAACTTGCCTGGGAATTGTAGCTCTGTGGGGGGAAGAGGGGCCTTCTAGCAACACTCATCACCATTGACAAATGACAGCTCCCAGACTGGTTAAAATGGTAGGATAGTGCTTTAAATATGTTCTGTTGATGTGGCTTGTGAATCTGAGCTTCCATATAGCCAATAGGTATCATGGATTTGGGACGCAGGTGGCACTGTGGGTTAAACCACAGAGCCTAGGACTTGCCGATCAGAAGGTCGGTGGTTCGAATCCCCATGACGAGGTGAGCTCCTGTTGTTTGGTCCCTGCTCCTGCCAACCTAGCAGTTCGAAAGCATGTCAAAGTGCAAGTAGATAAATAGGTACTGCTCCGGCGGGAAGGTAAACGGCGTTTCCATGCGCTGCTGTGGTTCTTCAGAAGCGGCTTAGTCATGCTGGCCACATGACCCGGAAGCTGTACGCTGGCTCCCTCGGCCAATAAAACGAGATGAGCGCCGCAACCCCAGAGTCGGCTACGACTGGACCTAATCATGGATTTACCATATAGCTGCCATGGACATTAGCCATCCTAACATCTGAAGTCACAACAGATAGCCCATAGTGCTCTCTCGCTCTCGCTCTCTGTTATGATGTGACTGTTGTTACTTCTGCATTTTTGTCTCTGCTTTAACATTTTCTCTCTGCAGGTGGACAACGAGTGCCTGGTCCGAGTGCTCGGCTTCATGTGGCAATGGGTTCCGCCACCGGCAGAGAATCTGCAAGCAAGTCAGAGCCAATGGTACTGCTGTAACGTTGCCTCTGTCTGCTTGCACACACAAAGAGCATCCTTTGGAAAGGAAACCTTGTGTGGGACATTCGTGTACGGAATGGCTTATTCATCCATGGGGCCAGGTAATTAATTACCTGTTGATTGACTCATTAATAGATGGACTTCAGTCTACATCTATATCTGCATATATAAATAAAATTTATTATGTATTATTATTTATAAATTTATTCTTATTCTTATTCTTATTACACCCACCACACAGCCTCCAGTGAGGTTTCCTACACAATGTATAATTGAATACAGCCCAGCAGAAATGCTTCATACGCACTCATTTTATTGTATTTTAGCAGTTGTGTTTTGTTTGTTTTTTTGAGGATTTCTTTAAAGGAAATTAAAACAATGAGCTTTCGTGTGCATGCACACTTCTTCAGATACTGAAGAAGTATGCACACGAAAGCTCATACCAAGAACTAACTTAGTTGGTCTTTAAGGTGCTACTGGAAGGAATTTTTTTATTTTGTTTTGACTATGGCAGACCAACACGGCTACCTATCTGTAATTTAAAGGAAATTAAACAGGATGGACCGAAAAATAATAATATAATACACCAACAGGCACAATCCCAGTGCGTTTCAGCAGAAAAATAAAAAAAAGGATCAAAGATTGGAGAAAGGGGGACAGGGAGATAAGGAGTCATCACAGGGAAAAGACAAGCAATGATACATTCTGTGTTTAGGTAACAGCCTAGAACCCAGGCATTTGACCAACTCACGCTAAGGTGAAAAAGTGTTTGGGGATATTTTATTTTATTTATTACATGGTTCACCATTTCACCTCACAACAACCCTGTGAGGTAGGTTAGGCTAAGAGATGGTGAGTGGCTCAAGGACACCCAGTGAGCTTCATGGCTGATTGGGGATTCAAACCATGGCCTCCCAGGCCCTAGTCCAACACTCAAAGCCAGACTCAAAGCATGGTGATATTCAGGAGGAAGGGAGGCAGATACCTTAAGCGCCATTACATCTCAAGAGTCCTGCAAGAAACCTGCGGCTGTGTACAATCTTCACATCAGCCCTATGAGGTACATTAGGCTAGAAGATAGCAACTGACGCAGGTATTTTCCCCAACTTCTATAAATTTTGAAGCCTGATTTTTAATAATAATAATAATAATAATAATAATAATAATAATAATAATAATGTGTTATTGTTTATTTCCTATACACTGCTTGATTGTAAAAGAAAAACATCAGAAGAGGTTTATAAGAAGCATAAAATGATGTTGGTAATTAAAGGCATCTTACAGTATATAAACAAACAAACACATTAGTATTAGTATTATATAAATTTGTATACTGCTCTATAGCCCTAGATCTCAGAGCAGTTCACAGCATAAAATCTCAATATAAAAAACAGAAAAGACAACCCCTTCCACAACACATTTTAAAAGGGCATAGGGTGTCAATATACTTTAACCAGCATTTAAAAACCTAAAGAATCTAAAAGACAATTCTGTTTTTTAAAAGCTGGATTAAAATGTCCAACCCAACATTGATAATCAATAACCAAAGGCCTGACAAAAGAGAAATGTTTTAGCCTTGTGTCTAAAGATGAGTAATGATTGCACCAAGCGAGCCTTTCTAGGGAGAGCACTCTACAGTGGACGCTTGGGTTGCGAACGTGATCTGCGCACACGCGGGTTGCGATTCGGCGCTTCTGCACATGCGCAAAGCATGATTTAGCGCTTCTGCGCATGTGCTGAAACCCGGAAGTAACCCGTTCCAGTACTTCCGGGTTCGTCGCGGTGCGCAACCCGAAAACGCACAACCTGAAGCATCTAACCCGAGGTACGACTGTACAAGCAGGGAGCCACCACTGGAAAAGGCCCGTCCTCATGCTGCATTTGCAAAAGGCACGCGGAAAAGTTGAGCCAGGACCTTTATTCTGGGTGTTCAGCAGCTGGCAGCCCTTGACACAAACCTGGGCCTTCTGAGCTGTGCTGTGTAGCTCCCTGATTCTCAGCCAGAGAGCCGAAAGACAGGTGGGGGTTTTGCACAGTATCTGTTGGCCACGGTGCTTTGCAGCTGGCCATTTGGAGCACGGGGAAGCGACGAGACGTGCTGCTGCAGAAAATGAGTGGCTGTCCGGGGGCCTTAATCAGCGACTCGGAGCGTTTGGCTCCATCCCGTGAGAACTCCCCTCTGAGCAGCAAAGTGCTTAGATGGCAGGCCGTGCCAAGATTATTATTATCTTTTGTTTCAGCTACTTTGATGAGATATTCTGCTGAAATATTTTTTCAGCGCTAATCATAACATAACACCACACCATGGAAACCACAGCCAAATATTTGACTTCTAATTTTGCTGTTGAATTAATTGTGACAGCAAGAGCCCAGCAAGGGGGGGGGCGGGGAAGGGGGGTGGAGAAAAAGAACAACCCTTTCGTGGGCTTCTCCTGGAACAGTAGCAAGAAGCTGTGCTGTGGGAGGGATAGAACTGTCAATCAATGGCAGAATGGATGATGCTCTGCATACAGAAGACCTCTGATGCAATTCCCTGGCTGTATCTCAGGTGTTTGGGAAGACCTTTCTCCAACTGAGATCCTGGAGGGTCACTTCCAGCCAGAGTGGATGATACTAGGCTAGGTAGGAAGGATGAGGCATCTGCTTCACATGCAGAAGGGAATAGGTTTGTACCCAGTGTCACAATACACCAACCTAAGGTGTCACCATTAGCAATGGAAGGGCAAACCTCACTGCTATTGTGACATTTCTCCCAGGTTCAGGTTAGGTCCCTCCCACCATGAGTGAATTGCAGCCATTCACTTCAGTTATTGAAAGTAAAGAGACCCATCAAGGACACTCATACGGAATGGCCATAGCTCATTAGTACCAGGATGCGGGTGGCACTGTGGTCTAAACCACTGAGCCTCTTGGGCTTGCCGATCAGAAGGTCATTGGTTTGAATACCCGCAACGGAGTGAGCTCCCGTTGCTCAGTCCCAGCTCCTGCCAACCTAACAGTTCGAAAGCATGCCGGTGCAAGTAGATAAATAGGTACCGCTATGGCGGGAAGGTAAACGGCATTTCTATGCGCTCTGGCTTCTGTCACAGTGTTCCGTTATGCCAGAAGCAGTTTAGTCATGTTGGCCACATGACCCAGAAAGCTTTCTGTGCACAAACGCTGGCTCCCACGGCCTGAAAGCGAGACGAGCGCCACAGCCCATATGTCACCTTTGACCAGACTTAACCATCCAGGCGTCCTTTACTTTTACCTTTAACTCATTAGGCTTCACATGCAAAAGGTCCCAAGGAAAGACTCCTGACTGGCACCCAGGAGCGCGGCTGTCAGCCAGAGTAGGCCAGACAACACTAAGCTACATGGCCCAATGGCCTGATGTGCTTTCTTATCTATGTCCTACATCAGGCATAGGCAAATTTGGCCCTCCAGATGTTTTGGGACTACAGCTCCCACCATCCCTAGCTAACAGGACCAGTGGTCAGGGATGATGGGAATTGTAGTCTCAAAACATATGGAGGGCCGAGTTTTCCTATGCCTGTCCTACGTCAAGTCCAGGGGGGGAGGGGGATGGCCTTGGCTGTCTGCTTTTCTCCTCCTTAGTGTTGCCCTTGTAGAATTCAGCTGGGGAAAGAGGATAATAAGAATAATAAGAATATATTATTTATACCCTGCCCATCTGGCTAGGTTTCCTCAGCCACTCTGGGTGGCTTCCAACAAAATATTAAAATACAGTTGTCCATCAAACATTAAAAGCTTCCCTAAACAGGGCTGCCTTCAGATGTCTTCTAAAAGTCAGGTAGTTGTTTATTTCCTTGACATCTGATGGGAGGGAGTTCCACAGGGCGGGCGCCACTACCGAGAAGGCCCTCTGCCTGGTTCCCTGTAACTTGGTTTCTCGAAGCAAGGGAACCGCCAGAAGGCCCTCAGCGTTGGACCTCAGTGTCCGGGCAGAACGATGGGGGTGGAGATGCTCCTTCCGGTATACTGGACTGAGGCTATTTGGGGATGGGGATAAAACAACAACTAGTCAGCTTCACCTGTCATTGACACTTAGCCTCTGACTGCCCCTGCTGCTGGGCTCCCTGTCTTCCACCTTACCAGCCCCAATGGGTACCTGCCACACAAGGTTTAACTATTTGCATCTCGTACCGGGAGGTGCAGATCTCCACGTCTCTGACTGGTGTTGTTTATCCCCTTCCTTTTCAGTGCACAGGCCAATGCACAGGTCACGGAGTAGGCTTGCAGCATCGCCTTGTTCAGTGTCAGCATTGGAACGGATCCGTGGTATCGAACTCACTGTGCGATGAAACGAGCAGGTACAGTTGCCATCCGATAGGAATGGCCCTTTACCACTTTTAACACTTCCAGCAGATGTTGCGTCACACATTATTTTTAACAGATGCTGCTGGGAAGTTCTGGGTCAGTGGCTGCCTCATCTTGCCACCCTTGCGCAGCCCCTTTGATGTTTAGTTAGGTTATGGCTGCTTGCCATAACTACCACTCCTAAATCAGAATTGGAGCCTTTTCTTCTTCTTCTGTTAGCAGCAGGCTGTCCTCCAAGAGCTGAAGTAATGACAGAAGCTGGAAATTTCATTTCATTTCACTTTTAATTTGTATACCACCTTCCTTTATTACTATGCAGCAACAAAATATACAACAAAGAACACACACCTTACAATAATCTGATGCAATACAAAAAGCCGTAATAAAGCCATAATAAAACATAACTTTATAATGGAACACCTTATATCAATAAAGTAATATTCAATAATCTATTAGGATATATTAGTACAGTCAGGGATGCGGGTGGCGCTGTGGGTTAAACCACAAAGCCTAGGACTTACCGATCAGAAGGTCGGCGGTTCAAATCCCTGCGACGGGGTGATCTCCCGTTGCTTGGTCCCTGCTCCTGCCAACCTAGCAGTTCGAAAGCACGTCAGAGTGCAAGTAGATAAATAGGTACCACTCCGGTGGGAAGGTAAACGGTGTTTCCGTGCGCTGCTCTGGTTCGCCAGAAGTGGCTTAGTCATGCTGGCCACATGACCCGGAAGCTGTACGCCGGCTCCCTCAGCCAATAAAGCGAGATGAGCGCTGCAACCCCAGAGTTGTCGGTCACGACTGGACCTAATGGTCAGGGGTCCCTTTACCTTTACCTTGGTTCTCAAACTTAATCCATTCTGGGAGTCCGTTCGACTCCCGAAACCATTCGAAAACGAAGGTGCTGCTTCCAGTTGGCTACAGGAGTTTCCTGCACTCACTTGGAATCCACGTCGGACGTTCAGCTTCCGAAAAAACGTTCACAAACTGGAACACTTACTTCTGGGTTTGCGGTGTTCAGGAGCCAATTTGTCCAACAACTAAGCCCTTCATGACCCAAGGTACCACTGTACACAATAAAATTAACTCTCAAAACATCAGTAATTAAACAGAAATCTGAGACTGGAAGGCCAAATGCAGCCCCCAGGCCTCTCTCTCTGACCTTGGGATTCCCCCCAGGCCACATCCCTCACTGTCCTTGCTTCACACCTTCCTTGAGTGTTTTTGCCAGGCTGGGATATGTCACTGAACTCTGCTTATAGCTCTCTCTTGCCTGGATGTGGAATAGAGGGAGTGTAGAAATGAACCAACTGTACCAGTTCTTTGTTTTGCCTACTTTCACCTCTGGTTCTGCCAACCACTGGAATGTGGTCCTCAGAAGGCTGACCAGAAGTGAATGTGACCAACAGACTGCATTCTGACATGTGTGAAGGCAAGTATAGCTGCTCTCTTGGGTCTCCATCCTCCTGGCATCTGCCGGGATGACATAGGGCTCTTGCCCAACATCTCTCAGAGTGTGGCTATCTTCAGAACCGCAGGGTACAGTGAAGATTTTTCCAGCCTGGCAGAGCTGATTCTAGCCAGGCTCTTTGTAGTTCTTCACTGGCCATCCAAAGTAGACCTGGTCAACATCAGGACTGTGGATGTTCTCCTGTGATTTGGCTGCCAGTGTTACTGCAGAGGTAAGCAAACTTCCAGGGAAATTGTAAAATTGGAGACAGAACATCTGACACACTTAAATGTAAATTTAGAAATTTAAGAGCATTCCTGTTTACCGAGGCATTTGATGACAGGAGGCACTGTTCCCTGGCAGCTCTGTGATCACTTGTTTTCGTTTTTAAAAGAAAGTAAGTTTTATTGTTGTTGTGTTTGCTGCTCTGAGCTCATTTGGGAGGAAGCTGAATAAACCATCACCACCAGGCCAGTTTATTTTTTGATCTAGTGAGGAGCAGTGCTTGAGAAACCTCATGATACATTTGGGGGTAAGAAGGAGGACAAAGGATTGCCTGGTTAGCCACCAGTGGCTGAACCACTGCAGTTTTCCATCTTAGTAATCACAGGGAGATAACAAGGTGCCCTGCCAAGCTGTGATTGTGGTCTTGCATGTTCTCTGCCCCCAGGGCAAATCATGGCAAGCCAGGTAAAGGTAAAGGTACCCCTGACCGTTAGGTCCAGTTGCGGACGACTCTAGGGTTGTGGAGCTCATCTCGCTCTATAGGCCAAGGGAGCCGGCGTTTGTCTGCAGACAGCTTCCAGGTCATGTGGCCAGCATGACTAAGCCGCTTCTGGCGAACCAGAGCAGCGCACGGAAACGCCATGTACCTTCCTGCCAGAGCGGTCCCTATTTATCTACTTGCACTTTGACGTGCTTTCAAACTGCTAGGTTGGCAGGAGCAGGGACCGAGCAACGGGAGCTCACACCGTTGCAGAGATTCGAACCGCCAACCTTCTGATCGGCAAGTCCTAAACCACAGAGCCACCCACGTCCCTAAGGCAAGCCAGGTAGGGCAAGTCAAAAGACAGGAATTGTGCCCCTCTTGCCACACCAACTGTAGATGCTACTACTCTCCTATGAAAATCCGCTTGACCCCAATACCCTCTGTATTTATTGGGGTAAATGTCAAAGTTTGCCCAACGACACAGTAGGATTTATTGTTTGTAGTGGGGTTGTGGCAGAAATAAAACAAAACTCCAGGCTATGGATTATCTATTTGCACATTTTTACCCTACCCTTCAACCAAAAAGGCTCTTGAGAGAAGTTCCTGCCTGGAGTTTTTAGGAGACCCTGTTTGACTCAAAGAGCTGCAACTCCCAGACGGGTTTAACAAGTAATCCCTCTTCCCAGGGAACTATGGGATTTGTAGTTCCGTGAGGGGAACAGGCCGCTGCCGCCATAATCTGCCACCTGAGTCACTTTTGCTCAGCATGGCTCATGACAGGACTGCCCCAACTGAAAGGGGAATTCTACCAATGACAGCTCAGAACCAGAGTGGTTGTTGTGAGACTGAATTTCACATACTGACCTGAAACTATGCAGAGGATTATTTTGCCTGTACAGTGGTACCTCGGGTTAAGTACTTAATTCGTTCCGGAGGTCCGTACTTAACCTGAAACTGTTCTTAACCTGAGGTACCACTTTAGCTAATGGGGCCTCCTGCTGCTGCCATGCCGCCGGAGCACAATTTCTGTTCTCATCCTGAAGCTAAGTTCTTAACCTGAAGCACTATTTCTGGGTTAGCGGAGTCTGTAACCTGAAGCGTATGTAACCTGAAGCATAAGGTACCACTGTAGTCTTCTAGTACGTTTGTAGTGACGTTACATCCTAAATAACATCGACCATCGGATTCAGTCTCAAACAACATTTTATTGGGGGCTTTTCTCCCACCTACCCCACCTTTCTGCAGGCCATTGATGAGAAGAAACTGCTCTACAGACAAATGTGACGTGTATTGGAGGGCAGGCCCTTGGCGACCGTGCACTGTAGATTGTGGAAGTGGATTCCAGTCACGGCAAGTCAGCTGCATACACAGGAGAAATAAGAGGCCCGTAGGAGATCCGTCGTGCGCCTGGAGGAAGAGACCAGTGACCTGGAAACACTGCAATGTCACTTCTTGTGACAGTATGTAAACATTTATTTCCATTTTTGAACTCTCCGGTCGCTTGTGGCAATTGCATGTAGACAGTGGCGCTGAACTCTTAGTTCCGTAATGAACATGATAAGCCGTCAACCAAACCCCACCCTCCCATACAATACAATGGTGCGACATTGGTGTGCCCCAGTTCGGCAAAGGGCTTGATTCTGAAGAACTAAAATGCAAAACAGCTTCCAAGATAGGCTCAAGTTAGTGCAACGGACTGGACCCCTGGCCGTTGAATGCAACTCGTTCAGAGCAGCCTGCAGATTATTCTGCCCATAGTGTTGTTGTGCAAGACCTGAGAGGGAAGGAGAAAGGATGTGAACATTATCTAGGTCTCCCGTTCGCATTTGCCCGAGATGAGATGCTGTAACTGCCCTTTTTCATTCTTGTTGCATTTCAATGTATTTTTCAGAAGGCGAATGCAAGGATACAACTCACTACTGTACATTTGTAAAGCAGCTAAAATTATGCATGATAGACATCTACAAACAAAGGTGTTGTCAGTCATGTGAAGAGCATTACCCTTCTGTGGGAAGTTCATGATGTCGCAGCGAAGATATCGCGTGAAGAGAATGTTGTTTCAATCCAGCCTGCTCTGGACAATATAGACAATCAACCAAGAACATGTGGTGGGGAAGGGGAAATGGATGAATAGAACATGCTATGGATAGTCCAAGCTGGGTTTTCCATTTTCTCTCCTCGACTCCTACCCACACCGGGCAATAGCTCTGCTGCAACTTAAGCATGGTGTTGGAAACATCAGTTTTAATGGGGTTGCAAGTGATTCATTGGCTATCAAGTAATGCTCCCTGCCTCATGAAGACAATTCGAGTTTAGCAATTGTTGACAACTATTCCAAAAATACTGAAATGCAGCAACAACTCATATCTGCTTGTTGCCTTTCTGGTTTGATCCACATCAGTACAATTCTCAAAGTATATGGATTCAGCCATCTGTAGCTGTAATATTTCCCCCCAGAGGCTGCATTTCCTTAGCGTTTGAGAAAAGGACATTGTCACAGGTCTTGTTTTATTGAGATTAGCTGTCGAACGTATCCCCATTTTGCTTTCCTTCCTTCATTTAAGCGCCTGCAGTAAAAGGCAGTGTACCTGACATGATGGTTTTCAGACCTGCTATGGGATTGTTTTCTAATCGACGAGGCGTCATTTGGGGCAGGGGGGGCAGGTTCCCCAAACGTCTGCTTCAGCCTTGCGGGAATGTGATCAAAGCCAGGGCATGATTCATTGAATGTGAAAACTGGATGCAAGAGGGTTTCTACATGGGAGCTTGGAATTTGCATTTGGGATCTGAGAAGTTTCCCCTTCTGCTTGGTCAGATGAGAAATGAGAGCGGTTCTCTGGGCCAAGGGTGCCTGTCAGGCTGGATTGCCCTTGAAGAAACCTTCTATATACTTTTCCAGTCATTGGAAAGAAAGAAAGGGGGGGGGGGGGACCAAACAAAACAGAAAGAGCTGTTCTTCATTGAGACAGACATATGTTAAGTATCAGTTTCAATTTGTTTCCATTCATCCTGACTATCATACATTTAGTGATTGCATGCTAGTAAATTCGCAAAACTACAACCTCAAGTAGCTCTTTTCTTCCGCGCAAATTATGTGTGCAAAGCCTGCCAAGAAGCCAGTTTTTGATTCTCGAAAAAATACAAACAATATGGAAATATAAATAAATGCAGCCACATTTGAAATAATGTATACCATTCTGGGGGACGCAGGTGGCGCTGTGGGTTAAAGCCTCAGCGCCTAGGGCTTGCCGATCGAAAGGTCGGCGGCTCGAATCCCTGCGGCGGGGTGCGCTCCCGCTGCTCGGTCCCAGCGCCTGCCAACCTAGCAGTTCGAAAGCACCTCCGGGTGCAAGTAGATAAATAGGGACCGCTTACCAGCGGGAAGGTAAACGGCGTTTCCATGTGCGGCTCTGGCTCTGGCTCTGGCCAGAGCAGCGATGTCACGCTGGCCACGTGACCCGGAAGTGTCTCCGGACAGCGCTGGCCCCTGGCCTCTTAAGTGAGATGGGCGCACAACCCCAGAGTCTGTCAAGACTGGCCCGTACGGGCAGGGGTACCTTTACCTTTATACCATTCTGGCTGTCCCGCCTCAAAAAGGAAAATCTGGAGCTGGGAAAAGTACCATGGGGTGGGGAAGCACAAATGATCAAGAGGTCAAAATATTTTTCTTATGAAGGAAGGCTTAAAGACCCTTAATTTAACTAAGGCTGCAATCCTAACCCCACTTAACTGGGAGTAAGCCCCATTCAACTCCATAGGAATGACTTCTGAGTAGACAATATATTTATTGAGCTGCACTGTAAGAGGGACATGGCAGAAGAGAGCTAGGTAACTTGGTGGCATCCTGATGTTGCATTGCAACTCCCATCATTGGACACACTGGCTGTTGGTGGTGGGCACTGGAGTCCAACAACTGGGGAGGGGGGGCGGTACCACATTGCCTACCCACCACCCAAATGTTTATAAAATTAAGCGAAGTGGATAGACAGAAGGTTCACATGTCTTTCTCCCATAATATTAGAATTCAGAGTCTCCCAGTGAAATCGATTGACATTATTTTAGGACAGGAAAGAACCACCGCATCACACAATGCAGAATTCACCCATGGAATTTGCGGTCCGCTGCCTTATGTGAGGTGATAAAGCAAATTCACAGCACAAAGTGATTCGACAAAGTCATGGCAGAGGAGATGCATAATGGACCAGGAAAGGAGATGAGGGGAGTGCTTCCCCAGGACTGACATCACAGCTGATGGAGCTTCCTGGCTCTGGCAAATGAATAATGTGGCTTTCAGGATTGTGACAGATTGGCAGAGAGGGGGGTGAAAATCAAAGGCTGGGTACTTCTTTCCTTTCCTTTGTCAAGGTTCCTTTTTCACCCTAGCAGTTTAAATGGTGAAACTTTTTTTGCTTTTTTTTGTATTTCTGATGTAAGTTAAAGGTTGCATTTTGGCTGACTATAGATCTCTTTGTAAGCGCCAGCATCTTTAGCAAGTGAAACCTGTGCACTCAATATTAAGTGTCAATGAATTCAGTGTAGCTGACTTCTTTACAGTCCTGCCACGTGGCTGATTGGGGATGTAAACCTGGGTCTCCCCCATCAAATTACAACACGCTAACCTCTACCCCCCCACCCCACCCCCTTTGCTTGCTCACTGTTCTATGATTGTCAGCTGACCCAAATCAATTTGGTATTATACTGCTCTTTGGGAGTTCCATATAATGAAGACAGCTGTCTGCATTTTGAGACTCTCCCTTGAGAGGTTAGGTGAGGAGGCTGTTGTGATGAGCTCCCTGTGGCGATCACACAGGGTCCCCGGACGTTTGAGTCTATCGATCCCTGTGCCACCACTGTGATTGCTTCCCCGCTGCCACCAACCCATTTCACACGGAGTCCAGACAGTTGTTAACATTAAACCAAATAAACTAGTTTATTTTATAAGCCTTAACAAGTTTATGGTTTCAGATAATTTTTCTTGTCAGTTTCTTTACCGGCCTATACCTTCCTAATAACTTTTAACTGATTATCCCAACTGTCTATCTGACTCCTTTTAACAGATTCACTCTCTCACATCAAACCACAGACTTATCCTCCCTCTTTCTTCTCTAACACCCGACTGACTCCTTAACAACACTACAGTGGTGCCCCGCAAGACGAACGCCGTGCAAGATGGAAAACCCGCTAGATGAAAGGGTTTTCCGTTTTGGAGGCGCTTCACAAAACGAATTTCCCTATGGGCTTGCTTCGCAAGACGAAAATGTCTTGCGAGTTCCTGCAGGGTTTTTTTCCTTTCCCCCCCTTTTTCTAAGCCGCTAAGCCGCTTATCAGCTGATCCGCTAAGCCGTTAATAGCCGCTAAGCCGTCAATGGGCTTGCTTCGCAAGACGAAAAAACCGCTAGACGAAGAGACTCGCGGAAGGGATTAATTTCGTCTTGCGAGGCACCACTGTAACTCTAACTCTAACTCCTCCCCTTGGGTTCCCACTTGCCAATCACTTCACACTCATTTAACCCTTTCCTTATGACCCAGCATGATGTCACCTTGGAGGGCAAACGCCATACTCCCCTTACTTCAAAAATTTGCCATTGCACCACTGGTGCATGGAAAGCACTGTAGAGCCTCCAGGCTCAGGGGCAGTGCACCATTGAATACGTGGCACAGAGAAATGAACAACACGGATAGCCTGGCGCCTTTGTGCCCTGCTTGAATGTTTGCCAGGAGGTATCTGACTGGTCACTAAGCAGAATGCAAGATAGAGGATAGCCTCCATCAGGGCTCTTTTGATACTGTTAAGCCTCTAGTAGAAAAAGAAAATGTTATTGCTGTTTTCAGTTTTACCTGGCTTGTTTTTTATTTGCAAGTCCTGTGCTCTTGCATAAATGCCCAAAGGCAAATTTGGTTGAACTGGGCCCTCTGCTGATGGGCCAGAAAAGAAACAGCAGAGATTTTGTCCAGAGGGTGTTAGAGGAAAAATTAATGCACCATGATTTTGGTTTTGCCTCACTGCTAATTAAACTAATGCTGCTGTACAGAAAACCTTTCACGTGGGTAACCGTGGCCTTTGCTGACAGCAAGAAAAGCGATATAGACCCACTCAGTGTAATGATATGGACGCTAAACACCTTGGGCCAATTAGCAGTCAGTAGAATCAAGAGGTAAAGTTTTTCCAGGTGGGAGAATTGCATATTTGAATGTTCAAAATGCTGGGGAGGAGGACGGGGAAAACCCCTGCAGATAGTAGCCTGGTTTCCGCAACATGGTAGGCCAAACTTTTTTAGCAGAACTTTTTTTACCAGAACTGCACAAACATAGTGGCTCTGAGAGAGGAGCTTGCAAGAAATGGGTGAGCATCTCCGTTTCGGTTTCTCTTATTTTTCCAAGTTCAGTTTTCCACATTTCTGCATTTGTTTAAAAAAACACCCTCATGAAAATTCATCAGTGTTTTAATGCAGATTTCTCCCAACTGACACTTTTTCTGTTAATTTCAGTAATGTGTGCATTTTTATGGATTCTTTACCCCAGTGTGGTGTGTATTTTTTGTACACGTTATTAAGCTGGAGACCTGCGCTGCAAAATTCAGAGAAGTGCAAGTTTTTAAGGATGGCTGTGTTAGTTTTACCACTTGATTCTCCCCGTATAAACTGTCCCTTTTGACACATTGGTGTCAGCAGGAGTGCAGAGAGCCTGCACTTAACTTTAAAATGATTAACTTTGGCTGCCCAAGCTTTTTAAATCAGCCATGGGTCTTGTTTGTTTATACCATTTTTAAATTAAAACATGTAATATACTTTTGTATATATTTATTACCTGATCTAAAAGTGCAATATTTTTTGTACAGTGTGTAATAAAGATTTTGGAACTTTTTTTTCTTGTTTACTGAAACTTACCAAATGTTTTTATTTTGTATTTAATATTTGTAAAGAATGAACTGCTAGCATCCCTGTTTTGCTAGTACTTTGGTTATAAATGCATGTCCTAGGGAAGCAAAGCTGTGGGTGATGGTTGCAGCAGATGGATATGGTCCTCTGTAGCCAATTCCACTGCTGCTACATTAACCAAAGATGTCTAATATTATTTGTTCACTGGCTTAACTTTGGTATTCACAAAAATAAACACTCCTTTTGGCTATCCCAGTTGCTTTTACTATATGGAAACAGTTTGTTAGTGGCATTTTTCAGGTTCTTTACACAGTGCATTGTTAAAACTATGGAATGTGCTCCCAACTTGGATGCATAGCTGCCAACTTACAGATTTGAAAATAAGGGACCAGCAGCCTCGAAAATAAGGGCTCAGCAGCCAAAATAAGGGATTTTAGTCAGCCAGCTGAAATACAAAGTTAAAAGGGACCAGATAATTTGGAGAGCAGCACCGGTTTTTAGCCCTTGGTTTCCAGAGGTTGCTGCTCAAGACACAAGCTGATGAAACACTGCAATTAAATAACTACAACAGCAACCACTTTTCGCGCAAAATGAAGTCCAAGCTACGAAGATGCTGCTGCACTTCTGTATCTTTTCCCTCATGCTCCATCTGCAGCTCTCAGTTCCATCAGGCGGGGCAGGAAATAGCGCCCAAAGTAAACCCGCAGATCAGACCATCTATGCTAGTCTACCACTACAAATCTATGGGGGAAGTGCTTGCGGTCCTTCCTCCGCTTTCCCCCTCTATGGTTAGCCCTTGGAACACCTGCCTCCTCCTCCTCTCTCTGAACTGCTTTCTCTATGGTTGCCCTCGCTCTCCTCTCAAGGCTCCTCAGTCCCAGCGGGGGGGGGGGCTCCTGGGGGCCGAGGCTGGTGAGAGGAGGCCAGAGCGGGCCGGGCAGCCAAGCAACACAGTTGGAGCCTCCCTCCTCCCTGGCCAGCAGGGAGGGAAGGAGAGGAGCTGCTTCCTTTGAAACCCGGGAAATTTAAGGGACATCATCAATAAGGGACAGCAGCGATACACGGCGCTGGGATAAGGGACTTTGCCGCCAAATAAGGGACGGTTGACAGCTATGCTTGGATGGCTTCCGAAGATTAGACAAATCAGTGGAGGACAATGGTTACTGGTCATGATGGCTATACTCAGCCTCCACAGGCAGAAGCAGTATTGGCTCCGAATATCAGTTGCTGGAAATAACGGGAAGAGAGCTCTGGCGCTTAGGTCCTGCTTGCTGGCTTCCTCTGGGCACCTGGTTGGCCACTGTGAAAACAGGATGGTGGGATGAAATGGGCCATTGGCCTGATCTGGCAGGCTCTTCTTATGTCCTTGACAGGGTGGGCAGAGCAGGCAAGTACCCAAACCAGACATGAAATCCCATCCAGGGCAACATCATAGGAAGCCCCCTCAAAGGACTCCTTGCCAGCCAGTTCAGCTGCATAAATCCACATTTCTGGTCTGTTTTCTGCCTCTATTCTAACCGCTGAACTGGTTCTCCCATGCTCACGCCCAGGGAGCTGAATGTGTTGAGCTGGCACCCTTGGCAAGTGTTTGAAGGAAAGTGAGGAAATATAGAAGGAATATCAGAGTCTCTAGATTCGCAACAGTCACTGGTGTCGGGTGGAAAACTCAGCAAAATGGAATCTTTTCCAGATATTTTTGTAGCGCTTAATTTTTCTGCGGGAATTTTTGTGTTTTGTATGTTAGTAATAATTCATGAATAGCAACAGCAAATAAACATTGAGCAAGCTTGTCAGGTTCAAAGTTTTGTCATGCTAAATTAAATCACTCTCAAGGTCATCAGATTTTTTTTCCCTGATGCCAATTATCCCAGTTTTCAAATTCAAAATTTTCTGGAATAGCCACACCGCTGGATTCAGCCCACTTACATGTGTAAATATCCACTTGATGTCATGGTTATCAAGTAAATAACGTATTTGTGTGAGCTAGCCATATGAAAAGAGGACCTGGAAAGAACAGGACTGAAGAGAGAAAAATGTTCTGGCTCTTTCATCTCCATCAGAGAATGAGATGACAATAGTTAAGAGCATGTCTCCAGACTAGAGGCTCATGTGTCCATTTCAGGTGGCAAAAGGAAAAAGTATATATACAGTATCATAAGAACTGAAAAGCTCCACTCCTAGCCTAGTGGCAGTCTTAAACATACTTCAAGAAACAAAATAGAAAGCTTTTGTTTTTACCGTATTTTTTGCTCTATAAGACTCACTTTTTCCCTCCTAAAAAGTAAGGGGAAATGTGTGTGCGTCTTATGGAGTGAATGCAGGATGCGCAGCTATTCCAGAAGCCAGAACAGCAAGAGGGATTGCTGCTTTCACTGTGCAGCGATTGCTGTTCTGGCTTCTGAGATTCAGAATAATTTTTTTCTTGTTTTCCTCCTCCAAAAACTAGGTGCGTCTTGTGGTCTGGTGCGTCTTATAGAGCGAAAAATACAGTAATTTGATTTCCCCCCAATTCTAGAGTATTCAATTTACATAGGAAGAAGAAGAAAAGAATCCGGCTCTAAGTCTCAGTTTGATCTGTGAGAATACCAAGAATACCATATGGGAGTGATACAAAACAAACATTCCCAGCGGTTCGGAGTTTTTCCTCTCCTTTTTTGGATGATTTATTGTGTTCTTTTGACACCATTCAGTTCTTGATCTCGATCTCTGAATTGGTGGTTTGGGGATACAGTTCGTGGGATTACATGACACTTCAATCATAAAATGGTTTCCCTAAAATAATGAGTACAAGGCAACACACAGGTAAGAAACAATCAGTGAGAATGAAAATGATGCGAAGCATTCACTGGAGCAATAGCTCAAAGTATTGGCATCAACCTTACAACTTGAATTACAGGCCTATCAAAACTGAAATCATACTCTGAAATGCAATCTTATCATAAATTTAGTAATATACATATGCCCAGGCACACGTGTGTATTAAGGTGAAATAGATTCAAATAATCTGGAAAAAGCTTCCCAACCCAGTCCCAAATCCAATTGAAGTTACTCATTGTTACGACTATTATCTTACGCACTTTTACTTGGAAATAAGCCCCACTGAGCATAATGGGACTTGTTACTGAATACAAACATCCCTAGAATTCTACTGCACCTCCCACTGCTACCACAAAACAAGTTAACAACCAGGGCTGGTACCCATTAATGCCATCTGCTCAATGCAGCAGTAAGAGTACCTGATGTAATAAAGAGGACTTAGATGAATATCACCACCCCAATGTCTAACCCAACCCCGCTTTGCCACCCTCTGCGTTCCAGGAGCACAGAGCCAGGAACCACATGGTGCCATCGTTTCATAAAAATTGGCGGCACCTAGTATTCCAGATCTGTTCTTGTTAGGGCAGTGCCATCTGCCTGTAAATCTGATTCTTTTATTGTGAGCCACTTTGAGGACCATTACAGCTGAAAAGCAGTATACAGGCAACTCCCCATTTGTGTGCATTTGGGATGCGCACGGTCACTGATGCACATGCTGTTTTCAACATCGGAAGGCTGACAGGGTGGGCTTTCCTGTGTCCCGCCGGTGTGCGTAGTACCTCGGAATGCAAAATCCCGCACAAATGGGGAGCTGCCTATACAAATATGGTAAAATAAATATATTGAAGCCCTATGTTTTCCAATGGGACATAGTTTGAGCTGGATTGGTTTTATATATTGGCTTACAATACATGATGCCAACAGTCCCAGACTATCCTTTCTTGAGGTGTGCAGCAAAAAAATATGTCCACATGTGGCTAAACATCTTAATACTAAATTCTACCAATGTGGTTTTGCAGGGCCAGGTAATACATGCTGAAATGTCTTGAAAATCCAAAGTGGAAGTTCTTATTTTCCTAGCAAGCCTCCATAATTTAAACACACACACACACACGCATATGGAGGTAGCCCAAACAGCATCCAACTAATCTGTCCTGGTATGGGACAACTGCATATTCCTGCATTGCTGGGGATTGGACTAAATGATTCTCAGGGTCCTTTCCAATTCTATGATTCTATTACAATAAACATGTTGAACTAGTGCAAAATGTGTTTTGTGATGCTACTTGGTGCAGCAGCAAACTGTAATCTTTAGCATCTGCCTTATACAGAACCAGACTGTTGACCTGGCTAGCCAAATCATTTTGTCTGAAGCTGGTAGGGGTTCTCCAAGGTCTGGGGAAGAGCTATATCTCAGTCCTGCACTGTAAGATCCTTCAAAAAGAAACACCAAGATATCAACTTGGAACCTTCACATTCTGCTTGTTAGCTGCAACCCCTTTGAACATATTTTAAGGAAGCGAGCCGGGACAATTTTGTTTGCTGTATGTAATAACAGTACACAGTCCTATTCAGGTAATCGTATTAAAATGCATCATCAAAATATTGCCAGAAAATCACCCATCTTGTTAAAATGAACAGTTGTCTTGTAATACAGTTGAAGAAAAGAGATTCCACAGAAATATTGACACAAATTTTACTTATATAAACTTGTAAAAATTAGTTCTCAGATCACTCCAAAAAAATCTTATAATCAGTAGGCTTATTTAGAATGGTTAGAGCTAATGTAATACTCTGACCGCTGCATGATAATTTTCGGAACACTTTTGTGCAAACTATTAGAATTAGGAGTTAGGATACAACTGCTATTTCTTTTGGAAGATGATTACCATTTGCATGAGCAATCTTACTGACGTCTGGTGAAACTCTGCGGAAGAATTTGTGACCATGAGAATCAGTGTTGACAAAGACATATCCTGGAGGGGATGGATAGGTTGCTGGGCAGACCTCTTGTTTCTTTGGCGTATATTCTGTACGGTACAAGGTTTCATCTGTAAAAGGTGCTGAACTAGAGAGGGCCATCTTTGAAGGTTTGCAACTCTGAGTCAGGACTATGTTGTGTGGTCTATAGTGAGCTCTGAAGGTTGTCATGCCATCAAACTTCCCAGAGGCCTTTGGAATATCCTGGGACTTCTTGACAATTTCTGGCCGATGGGTATCCCAAGCTTGAAAGGCATCTCTCATTGTTGTATTCCCTTGAAAGGGCGCATTATTTCTCCTGCTCCTTTCTACTGGTCTCATGAGGACAGCTGGATTGATGTCGTGTGGAATATAAGCAAGGTGGCTCGTGGTGGTCAACTCCATGTTGCCTGTGGGTGGAACATACTCTTTTGCTTTGTGAACTTCAGGCAAGGAAATGGCCCACGGTTGAAAACGATCGCGGAATTCTGTGGTTCCATCAAAAAGAGCCTTCACCTCCACTTTAGAAGGTTCAGGCTTGAAGCTTTTTGGAAGTTCGCCAACAAGCCCTCTAAAATCACAGCGGTGTGTTGTGGTGTCTACAAAGGGTTGGCTATTGGGCTTGTATTCTTCTTTTGACACCTTCAGTTGTGGCTCCAGCTGATGAGGAACGTAATCGCTGCGATGACTTGTAACACTGGTAAAAGGCTGATCTGAAAGCTTGGTCACAACAGTGGGCTTAAAGCTTTTTCGGAGGGAGATTTCCCTCGGGAAAAAGGAATCTTGAAATGTGGTGCTGTTCCCAAACTTTTCAGTGGGAAGTTGGTAGGCGTTCTCCACTTTGTTGGTCTCCCTTCTTTGAACTTCCCAGGCCCTATAGTCAGCTTTAAGACAAAAACAGCATTAAGCTAACAAATTTTGCTATGGTGGTTAATTTTTGATAGCCTTGGCCTCAGCATAGATTGGTTGCAGTCTGTTTGAGTGGTGTGTCACCCTGCCAACATACTTAGGGCACCTATAGACATGTATTTGATTGCCTTCAACCACTCTGGGCCAGAAATTGCTAAGTAAAGGAATACCCATGCTACCTGTTTCAGTTTTAAATAATGGTATGGCTTCCCTCAATAAATTCTAAGGATTATAAGCTGGTGAAGGTGCTGAGAATTCTGTATTAGATATCTCTACTGCAGGTGTGAGGGACTGAATTTGGTTAGGGAGCCAGTGCCTTAATTCTCCATCCTTTGTGGGCCAACTTTGAAAAGGTGAATGGGGTCCTTTGAAGTCAGTTTGTAGGTGTGGTTTGGATTGGACAAAGTGGGGCTCGCTGGCTGTAATAGCAGCAATCAGCTTGGCTGCAGTTCTCAATGGGGAACTCCTTAGTGCAGCTAATCCCAGTGGGGCTGGATTAGAGTCTAGTGTCACCAAGATACATGGATAGGCACAACAGCATCTCCCAAAGCAAAGGGAATGGTTTAAGGCTAGCCAGTCCTAAGCAATGGATAGTTAGCGCCACTGAACTCAATGGATAAACTAGTTTAGGACTCTCTTTTTGCCTTAGCCAAAGCAGGATATTAAGCTTTTGCCTCCAAAGCCCATGGATGATGCCGACAGTGTGCATTTTATTAGACTTAACAAGAAACAGACTCCCTCATTTCACCTGAACAGCATCACAGCAGCCAAGTCCACCATCACCTCTCCAGCATGGCCATATGGCATGCCGCCACTCTGCCCGTCGCTTCACTTTGTGAAAAGTGCTGTGTATTATTACCTCGGTAAGTAGGTATGGTATTCACTTTGCCTTCTCTCTTGTATTTCCTCTCTACAGGCTTTACTATTATCACGGGGTTTATTTTGTGAGCATTATAATCTCTTCTGTAAGTGGTTCCCATGTCCATCTCTCCAGTTACTGGTTTGCACTCCGCTGGAACACGAACAGGCCGATTTGCAACATCGTATGGAAGGTAGTCAGACCTGGAAGTGGGGGGAAGCATAAAGCACTGGATTTAAATAGCCAACATCTATGAATATAACTAAAAATACTGAGCTTACAGTATTAAAAAAAACCCCCAAACTATTTGAAAGCTATTGTGGCTCTTGGTGCCCATTTAGGGCTACAACATTTGGAGCAATTAAAATGGCGGTCATGATTAATGCTGCTGAATTATTTTAAATAAAAAAAATGTATATTATTTCCATTTCAGGGACCTATGAAAACTAGATATTGTCAGCTGTGATTTCTTAAATCAAGCAACAGCCCTAATAATGCTATTGGTCAAATTTTTCACCACTCGGTTTTTCATCAAAATGCTTCCCCTGAGCAAAATCTGACTGTCAGAGCTGCCTCCAGGTCCCAGCTCACAGAGGACCAACGCTAGGCTGTAGTTATGTACAAAAGTCTTTATTGAGATTCAGTCTCCATTTTAAAGCCGCAGCGTGCAGCTCTACGTCCTGACCTTAGACCGGCGAAGTCCTGTCTGAGTCTCCTCCCCCACCACACCAGTTTAAGACTCTCGCTTTGCTCCACCTCTTCCTAAGTTCCTTTCTCCTCTGGGCCCTCCTGCCCGCTAGGGTCTCATCCTTCCTGGACTCCTCTGACACTGACCCTGACGATTCTTGCCCCTCCTTCCGGCGGGCTTTAGGACCTGGTTCCCTATCCGGGCTACCTTCTGTGCCGCTCTCCTGTACCTTTGAACTTGGCGCGCGCGCCCAGCCTGCAACTTTCCTCTTAACCGTTAACTCGCTCTCCGATGGAGGCGTGGTCAACCCTGACTCATCTTCTCTCGCTGGTGGTGCATATGTGGGCTCTGACACCTGGGACTCCTCCCCCCCACTACGCTCTGGTGGGGAAGCTGTTCCTGATTTCCAACTGCTGCTCTGGGAGTCCCCGCTGGCCCCTTGCTTCTGGGGTGTCCCCCTTGGGTCTCCCCTTGCCCTGCCCATCGGCGCCCCCTTCTGTGAATCTTCCGATTCGCTGGAGAGGCTCATGGAATCTATCGGGCTGCTGTCATATTCTCCTACGCTGCCCTCGGATTGCTCCCCCTCGCTTTCCATCTCCTCTCCTCCCTGCGCTCCCGCTGAGTCCCTGACACTGACTAATCCCTCCGTCTTCTCCCTGTGATGCCTTGGTAGCCCCAAAGTCTATCCAGCACTGAAAAATATTTACTTGAAAGTTGTGATGCCTTCCATTTTCCCTCCGTGCGTGTGATACTCATGCTTGGGCTTGAGGCTCTGGGCAGGAGGGATATTGCCATAGAGAGGATATTTGTCCACGTATTCCGTTATGAGGGTCGACTCCCCTACACGGTCATAAATCCTGGTGGGATTATGAGGGCAACGATGGCGCCTGGGATTTAATAACAACAGCAAAGATAAATGAAAGAAATAAGGGTCAACCAATTCAAGCTGTCAGAGTTGAGACTACTCCCTGAAGCTCTTTTAAGCAAGAAGTGCCCTGCTGTTCTGCACACATTGCCTGTCTCACATTTAGTGCAGAATAGCCATGCGACTTTTTACAGGGCATCCCCACAATACTGTCATCCAGTCACTGTCACACTGAATTTTTCCTTGCAGTTCTTCCTCTTCTTAACTCTCAGACCTCACAAAGCCCAACTCGCCCCCCCCCCCACGAAGAATGGAAGAGTGTTTTTAAAAGGGCAGCATTTTAATGTGGGCAATGGGCTGTGACGTATCAGAAAAGTGCACGCTAATGATAACCTTTGCAACTGTTGCCATTTCATGACCCTGTTTATTTTAATCCTTTAATGCCAAAATGCTTTCCCAGCTAGATATTCATGAAAAAGAGGGATGGTGCTGCAACACCAGTCTGCTAGGGTGTTCCGCTCCCACCCCCAATAAATCATTAAAGGATACCTTTCTGGTCACTGCCATTAACCACATTACTAAGACAAGCTTTCCCCTCGTCATTACAAAAATGCATTATTAGGGTGTTATAGCGCTATAAAAATACTGCAGAGAAAGCATTCAAACACTGCTTAAAAGATCAATTAAAAATAATAAACAAGTTCATAAAAAGGTGCCCAGCACCAGAATCAGAGCGCATGTGTGCCAAGCCTCAAAAGGCCCCGCCCACAGGGATTATGCCCCGCCCACAAGTGTGGATGAGACGTAGTGGGATGTGCATGTAAAGAAGTGCAATCATATAGTGCAAAAAGTCACACTTGTAGCTTACAACAGAAGCACAATGAGGGAATAGGACTCAAGAGCCCCTTGTCTGGAAGCAACCAATGTAAAGATAGAGAGTATTTGGTTGGTCTCCAAGATATCAGGCAGAGGCCCTTTCCAGCCCTGAGATTTTTATTTCTTTTTAATGGATTTGAACCTAGAATATTTGGTGTGCTGCATATGCCCTGCCCTGAGCTATGGCCCCACTAAAGT
Organism: Podarcis cretensis; assembly: GCF_951804945.1. Taxonomy (NCBI): domain Eukaryota; kingdom Metazoa; phylum Chordata; class Lepidosauria; order Squamata; family Lacertidae; genus Podarcis; species Podarcis cretensis. The sequence continues at coordinate 17,437,400 of NC_137183.1, forward strand.
GGGATGTTGTCTAAGCGACGTCACTCTTAGCTCCACTTTGAGACTACGCTCCTGCTGCAAACCCACCTCTCTCTCCATCCCACCAAACTTCTCTCTCTCCTTCTTCACTTTTTCTACTGGTATTCCTGGTGGTTTACGACTGTGGGTGCTAATGGGGGACAGCATTTGTGGATCTCCTGGAAGTATATTTAATGCGTCCCACTCTACCAACATCTCTTTTAGCATCATATTCTTGGATGCGATCCTCATAGGTGTGTGTAGGGGGAAGCAAATAAAGTACAGGGGTTTCTTTGTCATCGGTGCCAAACAGCATCTCATGTATAAGAAAACAGAAATGTTAACTGAAAGCAAATTGTAACTAAACTGAAGTTTGTAAAAAAGAAAAGTTTTTACAAGAATAACAAGCACAATCAAAGGCCCAGAAGAGCAAGGCATGTGCCAATTACCAGATAAAAATAGCTTCCAGTCTCTCAGTGGAGCAAACCTGGTTTAGCTGACTGTGGACTTTATTGAGGTTTATTTGACATTCCTGGGTTCCTCAATGAAGGTTTGGCTGCTTCCACCAAAGCGGGTTGCATCGTTGATATTTGCTGCTGGTGACATCTCTTCATGCGGGACCAGAATGTAACACTCTGTGTTACCAACATGATCCTGCCCTAGCAGACTCCCAAGAATTATCTTTCCATGCCCTACTGTTTGTCCCTGAGGCTTACTCGAGAGCAACTGAACTGCAGCCATTCCCATCTTTACTACTGCTACTTTTATTTCTGTTAGGTGATTTGTGGACAGGCTTTGTGTTCTGTCGTTGAGCTCAGAGCTGAGCTACGGACCACGGGCAGTTCTGTGGTCATCTTCCCCAACACACCTATACTGAACACATTGGAAGATGGCTGCTGCTCCTTGCATGTTCGGAGGAAGATGAGAATGGGGCCTCTACACATGGACAGCTGTTTTCCCAGGGCAGCCAGGTTTCCTGATCCATGTATATGGCTCCTACACAGTAGGGCACTTTCAAGCATCCTCCCCTTTACTCAGTCCTGCCCTAAATCCTAATGACTGGGCTTGCTTTTTCCTCTTCTTCCTCCCTTTCCCCTTTCCTTTTGTGTCATGTCTCTAAGAGTGTGGACCTGACAGCAGGGACTGTCTTATCATTTATCTTTATAGACTGCACTGGGAGCCTTTTTCAGCTGAAAGTAGGATGGCCAACAGCAACAGTATAGATGTACACATGTAGAGTCCCGTTCTCACATCTTCCTCCAAAATTTGGAGGTCCAGAATTTGACCTCATTGACTCTAAAAAACTCCAATGACCTACCTTGCCTTCAGGTGGTATAATTTAAGGTAGTCTTATAGACTGCAGTGAAAACATACTAACAGATACAAAAAGAGAGAGAGAGGCTGCTGGTGGGTTTTTCTCAGGCCCCAAGATTCCTCCAAAACATTTCCCACCAGCCAAATAAAGATTTATTATAAAAAGCCACAATGCCCACAAGGACTTGAGTTCCATGACAGTTCCTCTGATAACAAAATATATTCCTCACTAAAGCTTTTACTTGCCACCTTAAATGCTGCTATGTTTATGAAAATAATGCATCTATTAGGATGGTAGTATTTTGGACGGGTTTCTGCTTCTCCAATGACCTCAGTTCCCTAATACTGACAAGCAGAAAAACTCCTAGGAGGATTTAGCACAATTTATGGCTACCCAAACCTCTCCCATGGAAATTCAACAGAGCTTCTAAAAAGAGAAATGACAGGAATAAGATTAACCTGTCAGCAACTATTTACTCTTCTGTAGGGGGGAATATAAATGACTCATCAGAGCAGGTCGAGTCCTTGGTATTTCTTCTCTTGAAAAACTGCTGGATAGATTACAAACGGTATTCCTTTCCATTAAACCTTGAAATATTAGCACTATTATCAGGAGTACTGTACAGTTTGACAGTTTGACGTGAAAGTTGACATCCCTTTCAATCAGTTCCTTGGCCAGCAGCTAGAACCAACTAGAGCGGGGTGGGGGGTGGGGACAAGGATCAATGAAGTCTTCCCCTGAGCTATTTCCTGGTCTCTTGGCGGGAGGTTGGAGCTACTTTACTTATTAATCACCTTTTTTTACCCCACATATCCCACCAAGGAACTCAGGGCAGTCAGTGTACAAGGTCCCCTCCTTTTATCCTAGCAGAGAGTGAGCTTGAGGCCAAGTGGGGATTTAAATGTGGGTCTCCCCGGTCTCAATACTACTTTGTACCATTAGGGTAGCCACCTGTGTTGTATCGCTTCTGGTCCTGCTTGCCATAATGAAGGCAGCCCACCTTTTCCTAGGCTGAAGGGGAAATGGTGAGGATCTGCGACATGTTTTACTAGTGAGACAGAATGGTTTCTAGCACACTGTTGCATGTTCGGAGACATCGAAGCAAGGGATGGAGAGATAAGATCTCAGAGAATCTTCGAGATTCAGTTCCACCCCAAGCCACGATGGGAGAAAACAACAGCTGGTAAGTGAAAGAAACATCATCCTACATGGACAGAAGGAATCTCTGTGGACATAACAGTTTTCACATGCAGGGCAGAATAAAGTTAATAGTTTGAGTTCCTCACTCAAAGCTTTATAAATTTATATATCATAACATCACGAATGGAATTCATTATGTAGCAGTTTACTAAGGGATTATTATTATAACTGAAATGTAACCAACATGAATTAAGTTCATGGAACGCAGTGATATAAGATTGGAAATGAACCCAAACCACCGTGCGGGGAGCCACTTTAACTAAAGTATTAATTGGAAGTTGATTGGCATACTGATAATTGTATAATTTGGGAATTAATTGTTATTCATATAATTTGGCTAATATTGGGGGTATATTGGAAAACTAATTTTTTTAAAAAATGCATGTGCTAATTTATATGCATAGAAACTATTTGCAACTTCAAGCCGCCTCCTGCTCTCCCTTCTGAGGGCTCTTTATCTTTGGGCCAGGCAGCTCTTTGAATGGATGAGAGCTAGAGGACTTTCCCTTGTAAAGCAGGCCACCCTGGTTTATTTATTTATTCATAATATTTCTTACTCTTCCCCCTAAGGGACCCAGGGCAGGTTATGACATTAGAGTAAAGGTAAAGGTAAAAGTACCCCTGACCATTAGGCCCAGTCGCAGATGACTGGGGTTGCACGCTCATCTCGCTCTATAGGCCAAGGGAGCCAGCGTTTGTCCACAGACAGCTTCCAGGTCATGTTGCCAGCATGACTAAGCCGCTTCTGGCGAACCAGAAAGTGCACAGAAACGCTGTTTACCTTCCTGCCAGAGCGGTACCTATTTATCTACTTTTACTCTGATGTGCTTTCAAACTGCTAGGTTGGCAGGAGCTGGGACTGAGCAATGGGAGCTCACCCCGTCGGGGGATTCGAACCGCCGACCTTCTGATTAGCAAGTCCTAGGCTCTGTGGTTTAGACCACAGCGCTACCCGCGTCCCGACATTAGAGTATGCAACGGCAAAACCAGATAAAAACCAGGTTCTGGGCTTTATTTATAAGGCTGTCTCTCTGCCGCTAGGCAGTGGGAAAGAAGGCGGCTTCTGAAGCCTGTGATTAATAGCTTTGAGAAGGCAGGACAAAGCCAGTTCTTTGGGCCGTTTCTCTTTGCCTTCATGGAGCAGTCACTTCGCAACCCTGATACAAACATCGGATGAAGCCCAGAGGCTCCTGGCCCAATAGGCCAAGTGGCCTTTCAGATACAGGAATGCATTTTGTGGCCTTTGGATCTTGACAGCTCACCTGTCCCCATGTTTGCCTACAATCACGTTCAAGGAGACATTTTCAAAAGTTTACTATGTACCTATGAGTTGAAATATTCAGCAATCAAAATGGTCTCACCTCCTTTTCTCCTCGCTTGTCCTTCTGCAGTTGTCATGGTTTGCTTTATTGTTAGAGAGCCGATGGATTGTGACATCAGAAGGAAGTCAAGCAGGCATCATCTCTCTACTTCCACTCCTGTCCTCTTTCTTTCTTTCTCTCTCTCTCTCTCTCTCTCTCTCTCTCTCTCCTCCTCCTCTTGCTGTCTTTCTCTTTCACTTTTACACTCTCTGGCAAACCTTCTTCTGAAAGCAGTTTGTTTTTTAAGTCTAAATCTCACTTTAAGATTGAACTTCTAAAATCCCATTTCCCACCAACTGTCTTAACGTTTTGGAGCCATTTGAAAGTGATAACGTAACTCGCCATGCTTCATCTTAATGCAATCATCATCTGTAAATTAGGACACCAGTATAAAAGGATAAGACTTCCCACAAAAAAACACATCTGACTGACATGTGTGAATAGTATTTAAGGTGTGTAAAATAAAATTACTCTTTTTTTGCACTAATGAAACAAGGCTGAAACCATTCATTTGGTTGCTTGTGATGCATGAAAATCTCACTGAAGTGACAAGGTAAACAGCATTTGTACTGTGAAACAAAACTGATTTTTCAAACTGTTGTTTGGGGTGCAAGTGAACTAGTAACAATTTCCTGCAGATTAGCATTAGATTAACTTTTGGGAGCTAATTTGCAAGGTTGTGTTAATGAATTATATTAAGTAAGGATAGACCAGGTGTGGGGAATTTCTGGCCCTTCAGATGTTGCTGAGCTACATGAACCCCAGGAAGCATAGGATGATTAATTCAGCAATGTTTGGAGGGACAGAGGTTCCCATATAGCTGTGATAGATCCTCCATTCTTTAAACAGGGGAATTATTTATATAGACTCTTGACACTGTGTTTTATTTTCCTCTTAAAGTGTGACTTGGGTAGTTCACTTGAGCCATTTTCTCTGCTGCCACCTTCCTGCTAATGTTTCCTAACTGAGGTACGGTATATGTTTGGGTTGCAGAGTAGTACTATTGAAAGGCTGGTGGGTAGTTGGTCCCAAGAGCAAAGCCTTGGACTAGCTGGTCTTTTGTTCCATCACACTCTCTGAATATCTCTGCTGAATTTATTATCATCTCTTTTTTAAACCATTTGGGTAAGGCACTGTGACCTTTCTGCGACAATGCCGATGGTTACTACTGCTACTACTAGTAGCAATTCTTACATACGCCACCAGCATAGGTCAAAGGATTTAACTTGCCTTGCTCCTCCAGTCCCAAAGGTCCTCCTCAGACATTTATCCAATAATCAGCGCCTAAACACACCAGCAAGCCCTCATTGTGAATGGCTCAAACTCCTACCCCAAAGTCTAGGCCAATTTAGAAAATCATCAAGCTTTCCTAAAACACTGCTCAGATCATCTAGCTGCAAAAGTGTATGTGGAATGGGGTTTTTTTCTCCCTGAAAAAGAAATCAACAGGTCTTCTTGACATGCTAACTTCCTATGCGTAAGTTATTTTGTTTGTTTGTTTTTGCATGTCCTGACTTCTGTCTAGTACAGTGGTACCTCGGGTTACATACGCTTCAGGTTACAGACGCTTCAGGTTACAGACTCTGCTCACCCAGAAATAGAACCTCGGGTTAAGAACTTTGCTTCAGGATGAGAACAGAAATCGTGCTCTGGCGGCGCAGCGGCAGCGGGAGGCCCCATTAGCTAAAGTGGTGCTTCAGGTTAAGAACAGTTTCAGGTTAAGAACGGACCTCCAGAATGAATTAAGTACTTAACCCGAGTACCACTGTACATGCAAAGGCTCTTACTTATAAGAAAGATAGCTTTAGTCAGGCAAGTAATGGTACAGGCTTGCCATGCTCAGGAATCACGATTCAGGATTTAGGAGCAGGACAAGATCGTGACACAGATGTCCCTACAATTCCCCCCACCCCTTCCACCAGCTTTTTAAAATGATGCATGCTCACTCATGCTGTATGGGAACGTCAAGATTGCAAGCATGCCCTCCATCGGGTGCACGGATCTGCTCCCATCTGCGAAGGTGGTGACTGATTCTAGGTGACAAGGCTGAACCCTCCTGTTCAGCCTCAATTGAGGCTGTCTGCAAGAAGGACAGAGGCGAGGGCCGGCATCCCTGCCTACAAAATGACTGAGGCCAAGGCGTAAAGGGAAAATCCATGATAGTTAATGGGATTGCCAAATACCGAAAGAAAACAGCAAATGCTGGGGGTGAGAGCTGGGACAGGGGAAACCCATAGGAGCATCTATCTAGAATCTGTTGGGTATCGGACACCTTTGCTGGTCCAGCAAGCAATTCTTATGTTCCTAAGGAGACCCCACTTATAGACATCTCTCTGCAGGGGCATTATCTTTTTTCCTGATCAGTGGGAAAGGGGCAAAATGTAGAGCAATGTGACTGTGATAGGTGTATGACTAATAGAAGCTAGCAAATACTAAAAGGAGACAAATGAAGGAGTAATATATTCTGTGTTCCCATTTAATGAACAAACATGGCTCTTGGATATTGACTGTGAGTGAGTCTAGCTATTGCTTGGATAGTTCAGTGTTTACTGAAGGCAAAAAAGCATGTCTAATTGACATTTGTATTGTGAAGACACTCTAGTTCTTGGCTGTGCATATAAGGAAGAGATATTCATTTTAAGCACTAGTTCTGCAACTCATAAGGGATTTTTTTAAAAAAACACACATACAAAATAAATTAAGTGTTTACATCTTATTATGGAAACATCCTATGCTCAGCTGTAATTGATACCTGGTTCAGGTTCAGAATGTATCATTTCAAACCAGGCAGCACATATTTATATTCCTAAGAGAGCTGTAAGGGATCCAACACTTATTTTGCACAAATGCAGTTACAGGAACATTTTTGTAGTTTAAAAAAACAATCTGCCTCTGAAATTTCCTTCTGCAAACTTTGGCCATGCCTTGCACCCTGCAAACAAACTGGCTGCCTTTACTGCTCACAAAAAGCTTTTTAAAAGAAAAAGTTGTGTAATTATATAATAGATTACATTTTAATATCTGGTCATGTACTGTACTAGAATAACAGACTGTCATGATTGTCTGCATGATTAACTGAGTACTGTGTCCCTTAATTTGGGGAAACTGAAAAGGCATACATCACAAACTTGTATACTATGTTTTATTTGATGCTCCATGCCATATCTTTCCTACAAAAAATTATGGGAATTGAAGTTGGGAAAGTGTATTGAGTCTTTATTACGGATTCGTAGACTCAACACAAAACTTTAATTCCAAATGTTCTCAGGAAAGAGGGAAGGATGTTAAGCTAGTTCAACAGTATAATTCTATACAAGTTTACTTAGAAATAAGCCCCACTGAGTTCAATGAGGCTTGCTTCCAAGCCAATGTGCATGGGTTTGTAGCCTAAGTCTATAATGTGGATATGCTTAGGCAATAAAATGATAGGAGCACAGAGTATATATGTGCCACACACACGTATGCTTTTGGTTTGTGGTGAACTGCTGAACTAAATCACCATTATACAAAGAAAGCATCAACAGACGGTGAAGAAGTAATTTGCAACGGAGAAAAGAAAATCTAGATGCCTTACACCTTCATCAGTTTCCAAGTAAATGCTAGTGTTTATCATATGAAAGAATACAGTCCTCTTAGCGCTGACACATTATCCTGTGAATGTCAATGTCCCCAACTGTGCTAAATAATTATAATGTTTGGGGATTAGGGCAGAAGTAGAGTCTCTGTGTAGAAGCAAAAGAACAAGCCACCTATATATTTTCCTGTTGTTTCTTTTCCTCTTGGTAACCCTAATGTGTGTATGGCTTAACTCCCCAGGTAACAAGATCCAAGCGACAAGTCCTCCCATTGAAACCTGAAGTGTTGTTGCAAAAGCAAAGCAAATTCAGTTCGCTGCCTACATCAATATCTGCTTGAGAGTTTATTGACCACAAAATTGTTGGCAATGTACATTTTGTAAACCATTTGTTTGTAGGCTTGTTTCACAGGGCCTTTGTTCTGTGGTGTTTCATTGCAGAACTTGGAAACAGCTTTGTTTGGCTTGAAGCTCCTTTGCCTCCTCCAGTGTCATGTCATCCAAAGTTTAGATTGGCCAGGATCCAAAGGGCTGCTTAGGCTCGCACTTCGAAACTGTAAAAGCTTCCCTCCCTCTCTTTGAGCAGCTGATGCCCAAACTGCTTTCAAAAGTGTCCATCTGTTTCAAAAACAGCTAGCCATGTGGCTTGGCTTGAAGGCTAGTGTCAAGAGAAACACAGGCCCTCTGGGCTCAAGAAGAAAGTTTCAAGAGACTTGTCTCCTGCTGCCTCCTAGCTAAGTCCTAAGCCACTATCCACTGGAAGGATCAACTTACCTCAAAATGAAAACACAAATATTGTTCATGAAACTGTGTAGATTGTACCTGAGGTGGCTCAAGAGGGGGCTTACAAATATTTTTTTTCTTGGAGCCAGTTGAAGTGGTATAGATGCCAGTACAACAGAGAAGTTTGTAACCACTTGAGGAATTCATAGCATATGTTCCATTTAAGCGCAGGATTCAATCACTTCCCTAGTAACAGCCACATTTCTGAGGTTGTTCGCAATATACTACACATCTTTGTTATTCCAGAAATGGCCCTAATCCAGATATGCCTCTTGGCTGAGAAATGTATAAATGGAGTTTTGAGTTCCATGGAACACTAGTGGGCTAAGATATACAGTGGTGCCTCGCAAGACGAAAAGAATCCGTTCCGCGATTCTCTTCGTCTAGCGGTTTTTTCGTCTTGCGAAGCAAGCCCATTGACGGCTTAGCAGATTAGCGCTATTAGCGGTTTAGCGGCTTTTAGCGGCTTATCGGCTTAGCGGATAAGCGGCTTAGAAAAAGGGGGGGAAAGGGAAAAAAACCCGCAGGAACTCGCAAGACATTTTCGTCTTGCGAAGCAAGCCCATAGGAAATTCGTTTTGCGAAGCACCTCCAAAACGGAAAACTCTTTCGTCTAGCGAGTTTTCCGTCTTGCGAGGCATTCGTCTTGCGGGGCACCACTGTACGTACTTTGTGTGTGTAAAATGCAAGGCACGCTTCATTCATACGCACCAGAAGGCTCACATTTGGAACATGTAAGAGTACAACTGAATAGCTAGATGTGATGTTAAATTACAAATTTGCATTTAAAATTTAAAATTTAAGAATAAGAATTTTATTATTTGTACCCCGCCCATCTGATTGGGTTGCACCAGCCACTCTGGGTGGCTTCCAGCATATTTCCTTTTAAAAAATGCAAATAGAATTGGCGTCCATGAGGGATTTTCTCACAATGCAAAGAGCACTTTCAGAGAAAGGAATTTTATCAGAAACACAGAAGGAGAGGAAAGGGCAAATTCCCCCCACCCACATGCCTATAATAACCAGCCCCCAACACAGCATGTGCTATTTGTATTTGTATGCACCTGTTAAAGGCAGAAATACATTTAATGTCATGTCTAGGTTAGCTCATCAAAGCTGGCTGCTGTTATTTCTAGACCTACCTCCTGAGCAAATGGAAGCAAGCTTAGAGTGAGTGATGACTCAGAAAGAGATGCAACAGGCAGCCTCCTCTAAGGGTGAGTAATTTTGCTCCATCTGCTCAGAAGTGTCTATGTCAACCAATTACACTAGATGCAAGAGATCTACCATTCCAGCAGTGGGAGGAGCCCTGGCCAAAATGGTAGAAAAAACACAGATGCCTTTTCCAGGGATTATTACTGTTGTATACTCATCAAAGCCACATGGCACACATGCTGTTTTCTCATAGCATTCAAGCATGTCCTGACACATCATTTGGAAATATGGAACAGGTACTGCCAGATCCTTGAGAGGGACAGTAAATCACCCCATCTGCTATTATTCTGCGTTGCCAGTGCCAGTTGTACCCTGGCCAAGGACATGGTTCCCTGATGTATTTTGAGACCTCTCATCAGGTGCTCACACTTCATGTGCTTGTGGTGGGAAACACCCATGTGCCAGTGAAAAATATGATTGCTACCTAAGGCCATACATACGTTATGAGTGCCAGTTTCCTCAGGATACATAAACAAGAGCATTGGTGCTTAAAGATGTGTGAGCTTATGTAGGTTGTGCCCCCACGCTGAGTAAAGTTTGGCGTGAAGAAACAGAAGTGTTTCTAATAGCTATTGTAATGCATGGAACTGTCCTGTGGAGTCCCTCTTAGTGGATCTTCAGTGTTGCTGTTTCTTTAACTTGCCTTTTTTCTAAGGAGCTGAGTGTGGCAGACATGGTCACCTCCTCACTCTTTTATCCCCACAACAACCCTGTAGGACAGATTAAGCTGCAAAATTAAAGCAAATAGCTGCAGGCATGCTTCATGTCTGAGTTGGGCTTTGAACTCCTTAGTGCACCACATCTGAAAACTACACTGCTTTCAGATATTAGTTAGGACTATTGGCAAGGAAGCCTATGCAGTACCCTGCAGAAGTTGAGGATTACAACTCCCATCATCCATGAACATTATCTATGCTGGCTGGGTTCATGGGTGTTGCAGCCCACTATCATCTGGAGGACACATACACTGACTACCCCAGACTATCAATTCTTCAGGCTACAATTTCCCACTGAAGCTTCCTGGGAAGACTGCCACATACCCTGCTTATTGAGCATTCACCCTGATTTGTTTGTGGGGAGACTGAACAACATTGCATCAAGTGTTCTCTCACACTTTACACTGCATCTCCCCCCCCAAAAAAAAATCACTTTCTTTATTGCAAAAATCCAACCTTTCAACAAAGTTTGTTTGTTTTGCAAGAGCTCCAAATCAGCATTAATAGTGCATGCCCAAATTGCTGGTGTGTGATTGAAAGGTAAAGGTAAAGGTAAAGGTACCCCTGCCCGTACGGGCCAGTCTTGACAGACTCTGGGGTTGTGCGCCCATCTCACTTAAAAGGCCAGGGGCCAGCGCTGTCCGGAGACACTTCCGGGTCACGTGGCCAGCGTGACATCGCTGCTCTGGCCAGAGCCAGAGCCAGAGCCGCACACGGAAACGCCGTTTACCTTCCCGCTGGTAAGCGGTCCCTATTTATCTACTTGCACCCGGAGGTGCTTTCGAACTGCTAGGTTGGCAGGCGCTGGGACCGAGCAGCGGGAGCGCACCCCGCCGCAGGGATTCGAACCGCCGACCTTTCGATCGGCAAGCCCTAGGTGCTGAGGCTTTAACCCACAGCGCCACCTGCGTCCCGTGTGATTGAAACCCACCTGAAAACTGTGATAACCTGGACACAGCCTGGGTGACTTTGGGCTACTTACGCTCTCTCAACCTTACGCCCATTTTCTCCTCATGTGAGTCTTGCAAGGTAGGGTAACTCCCCTCCCACCCACATCAAAACCACTCAGAGCAACGGGAGGAAGGAAAGGACATATAAGAAGTTCATTGTTAGGATCATTATTGGGAACTAATTCAGTGTTGTATATATATTGACTGAAAGCAGACCTGGATTATAGACAGGTGCCTTTCCCAGCCCTGCCTAGAGAGGCAGGGGCTGGATCTGGGACTCTGCCTGCCTGCAAAACTTGACAAATACTTATTCCATCATTATCGCCCCAGGAGCTCATTATTCTCTGTTTCCCCAGTCGCGGTCCACTTTTTACACTCACAACAACCCTGTGAGGTAGGTCACGCGGAGATATAGTGACAGGCCCAAGGTCTCCCGGGGAAGTTCAGGGCTGTGGTTGGGGATGTGTCAGTGTGTGTGTGTGGATTAATTTGAACCCCCTTACTCCCCTTAGCCCAGGGGCACGCGAAGTGCAAATAGACGCGCCTCGCTCGGTTTCCCGCGCACACCCGTGTAGGGCACGCGTCACGTGTGAAGGGACCTTAGCCTTCACCGCGAGGGAGCCCAGTCGCAAGAGTGGAGGGTCTGTGACCCTTTTATGGGGGGGGGTTAACTCCGTGGGTATGACGTCATGCTGCCCCGCCACCCCTCGGGCCCCCCCATCTGGAAACTGCCTTACCCGCAGGTGCAAATCTGGCACAGGCACTGAGGAGCCTTCATCCTCCCGTTCTCGGCGGCTCCTTCGCTCTTCTACCTCTTCCTCCTCCTCCTCCTCTGCCGGGTAACTAGGGAAGCGCCCCGTCGCCTAGCAACCCCGCTCGGCGTCCGTGCGCATGCGCCCGCCCGCCCGCCCGCGCCCTGGGCGGAGCCTAGGCTCGGTTCTCCCTCCTTCCTTCTCCGCGCCTCTTCCCGCCTTTGCTCCGCCCCCTCGGTCCGCAGCGCCTGCGCACGCGCAGAAAGGAAGAGGCGGACTTCCGGTTGCAACCGGCTCACGCTCCCTTCTTGTCAGTGTCCGGCAGCAGCTCTGTGAGGTGAGTCCCCCCGGTTCCTAAAAGAGGGGTAGGGAAGGCAGCGCGAGTCATACCCCGGTGGCAATGCGGGGTGGGGGGTGGGGGAGATAGGTGGGCTTTCGAGATCCTTAATCCAAATTTCCATCTTCAGGAAGTATCCTTGATACCTTCCAAGAGCAAATAATAATAATAATAATAATAATAATAATAATAATAATAATAATAATAATAATTTTATTTATACCCCGCCTTCCCCAGCCAAGACCGGGCGGCTCAGGGCGGCTAAATGAGGGGGGGCGGGAAGAAGGCAGAGAAGCAGAATTGCCACTGGGAAAGGGAAGCCAGTAACTGGGACTCACAGGACCAGCCCACTATCCCTTCAGCTAGCCTTCCTCCAGTTCCGGATTTGCGTATAAGATAAACAAGCTATAGCTTAGGCCCCCCACTCTCTTGGGGGCCCCCCAAAAAAAATTAAAGGGAAAAAAAACCCATGGATGTTTTTCCCCAAAATATAAGATAAAAAACAAATAAAACCTACATACAGCAACAGTGTTTTGTCTTGTGTAGGCTCCTGTAATATAAGTAATGGGCCCCGCCTGCTAGCCTGCTCCCTAAAATATCACATACAGTGATACCTCAGGTTATATACGCTTCAGGTTACAGACTCCACTAACCCAGAAATAGTACTTCAGGTTAAGAACTCTGCTTCAGGATGAGAACAGAAATCGTGCTCCGGCGGCGCTGCAGCAGCGGGAGGCCCCGTCAGCTAAAGTGATGCTTCAGGTTAAGAACAGTTTCAGGTTAAGAACGGACCTCCGGAACGAATTAAGTACTTAACCCGAGGTACCACTGTATAAAAGGCTCCATTGCCTTCAGTAGCTTAAGGTCTCATCAAACCTAAATCTGGCCCTGCCTACCTTGCAGGGTTGTTGTGGTGAGAAGCAAAGGAGGGTCATTGGGTAGGTGAAAGGGCAACGTGCGCCTCCCTGGAGCTCCTGGGAGAGCTGGGTGGTTGGTGGATGGAATCGGAGGAAAGTTGTTGCCATATTCATGTTGATTCACGCTTACAAATGTCAGGTTGGTCTGCTTTCAGCAACTGCTTTATGCTGTGGTTGTTTCTGTAATTATTACCTTCACTGTCCTTCATTTGCATCTGACTTTGCTGCTTAGGACTTAGTTGCTGTTGTAATCTCATAGAGCCACTAAGGTGTGAGGTCCAAAGAGCAGCTCCTGAGCACAGCCAGTGCTTTTTAACTGTTAATTACACTGCAACTAAAATATGAAAATTAGCAGCCATGACCTGGCTCAGGATGAAGCTTTTTGTTTGATGTGGCTGGGTGGGGGAGGTGGAGGAAGACTATGGATGTGCATTATCATTACTCCTGGGCACTGTTAAAAACTGTAGCTTGCTGAGTTTTCAGTTCTGTGATTTCTTCAGGGCTTTGAATGAGGCAGTAACATAAGTTTTTGACAACAATGCAGGGCACTAGTTCCCCATGTACTTGACAGACTAGGGTGTGTTTGGCTCATTAGGGAATACTTATCCTGGATACACTGTAGCTGTTAACTTTGAGTTCTGGTACAGACGCATTCATGTTGATCTCCTATTAGAACCATAGTTTCTGCATGTGTTTCCTCCTTAGATGGTGTTTTATTGGGGACAGGGGGAGGGTAGAGAAGAGAAGAGCTAAAATTCCATCTAGTACAAATCTCTTTGTTCTTATTGCCTGGCCATCTGAATTTAGTCCAGTTTAAAGCTTTCATATAACCTTGTAGCTTTCTGACAACTTTGATCTTTCCAATATGAATTTCTTTGCCTTGCAGCAAAACATCCAACCATGGTTCTTGCAAGTCTGAATAAGACTATTGGACTTCAGAAAAAGACTGACTTCATTAGGAATATTTGTATACTGGCCCATGTGGACCATGGTAAGAGACACCTACGTTATGAACCGCATATCACACAAATCCCTTGGCAAATACACCAGAGGTCTTAAACAGGCTTTGTGTTATGGAATAACTGCTTGTTGCTCTGTAATGCAGTTGTGTATTAAATAACTCATCTCTGACAATTTGCTACATGGGTGTGTAAGAAAAGCCCTAATAGATTGGTTAAAGGGAGGAGACATGTGGCCATGGGAGGATGGATTTAATGTTTAATCTTAAATATACGGGCTTGATTTTCATTTTTGTTTGGTGTACTAATATTCATTATCCTTTCCTCCCCCAGGCAAGACAACTTTAGCTGACTGCCTTATTTCTAGCAACGGAATAATCTCTAGCAGATTGGCAGGCAAGGTACAACTTAAGCATTTCCAGTATATTATCCAGAATTTTTTCTCTATCCACATTTTCTCGCACTTAAGAAAAGTCTCTGAAAAATGTGAACACAGATTATTCTGTTTATTTTTTTACAATTCATATAGTTGAGATACTTGGATAGCCGAGAAGATGAACAGATTCGAGGAATTACAATGAAATCAAGCGCAATTTCATTACATTTTGGAAAAGGTAATATAATTAGCACATTATGCATGTGCATTTAAACTGTTAAGTATTGTGTTGAAATATAGTGCTTAAATTGTAAAGATTTGGATGGACTCTAAAATACTGATTATTTTTTATTAAGCTACCTTCTGTAAGGCTCAGTTGAGGTGCAATGTTAAACCATGGTTTAGTGTTATGAGCTTGAGGAGACCTGAGCCTCAGGTTTGTGTGTTTTTCCCCTTGGTTGTGGAAGAGAAGAAAACGTAATGTTTCTATTTTTGCTGTTTGGAGCAAACTCCACTTTCCTATTACATCCTAATGCAGGAAACTAAGCTTTATTCAAACCATGATGATGATGGTTATTGAATGTACTCCAGTTGGAACAGAGCATTGTTCCTATATTCAAATGTGATTGGGAGCTGAGGTTTGTTCCAAATCACAAATGGAAGCTTTAATTTTCCTCCCCAGTTCCTGAAGAAGGGGAGAGAGAATAGTGCTTTAGCTCGAGGTTCACACCTGCTCATCTTAGTACTAAACCATGGTTTCATGTTACATCGGAACTGATCCTAAATGTTTTAAGTGGGCAAACACACTTTTAAAATGCTTGCTTTTAAAGCACTTCTTCCTTTGGTTCTAGATGGTCAGGAGTATCTGATCAACCTAATCGACTCCCCTGGCCATGTGGACTTCTCTTCAGAAGTGTCCACAGCTGTCAGACTCTGTGATGGCTGCATCATTGTGGTAGATGCTGTGGAAGGAGTCTGTCCGCAGGTAAGGAGGAAAACCTACTTCAGATAGAGGGGGAAATAAATTAATTTGGACATACAGTCATACCTCGGGTTGAATGCGCTTTGGGATGAGCACGTTTGAGTTGTGCTCTGCGGCAACCCGGAAGTAACGGAGCACGTTACTTCCGGGTTTTGCTGCTTGCACATGCACAGATGCTCTAAATGACGTCACACGCATGCGCAGAAGCAGTGAAAAGCAATGCGCGCATGCACAGACGTGCCATCACTAGTTACATTTGCTTCTAGATGCGAACGGGCTCCAGAACGGATTCTGTACGCATCTAGAGGTACCACTGTACCACCGTTCGACTAGTACATGGAATCATCAGCTAATATTTAAAATGCATTCATAATTTAAAATGCAGTGTTGTGTGCAAGATGGAGTTCAGAATATGTGGCAAAGGAGAGGTAGGTGAACCCAAGAATATATTTTTGTTGGTCATGTAATATTAGTGTACTCATTGAAATTGACATACGGATGTCTGTATCAGGGTATCTTCTAAGAGGAAAATGGTCAGACTCTTTACTTCAGTCAGGATTTGCAAAATGAACCAAACTTGGTTTAATTTTAACCACTGTTGGCGATCCTTGTGCATAATGCTGAAGCAGTATGGGGGAGGAAGCCAGGAGTTTACATGAAGAATGCAGGCTTGGAAGAAAGGTTCATACAACCCAGATTCCTAACCAAGGGTCAGTTACCAGGTCAGAGTTATACAGTAGCTCATATTTTCCTCAGCTGTTTTATGGCACGGTGTCAATATACTTGTTTTCCTTTGTACTAGACTCATGCAGTTTTGCGGCAGGCTTGGCTAGAAAATATTCGTCCAGTTCTGGTGATTAATAAAATAGACCGTCTCATAATGGAGCTCAAGTTTACCCCTCAGGAAGCATATTCTCACCTTAAGAATATCTTGGAACAGGTATGAGAGTTCTAAATAGCTTGGTTATTTGTCATCAGCAATAGTTGTAGAATGAAAAGGACAGCAAGTAAACTATAGGTATTGTGGGCACCTATTTGGACTATTCAGCCTTCCCCAAACTTCAAATGGACCACAACTGTCAGCAGCACCAGCCAAAGAATCTAGAGGGCACAAGGATGGGGGAAGGCTGGATTACTGCAATATGCTCTGAAGGACAGTATTTTCAAAAATTTCAGAAGTTCAAGAATGCAGCTGCATAGTTATTAAATGGTGTCTGTCACAGACAACATATTCCACCAAGTTTGAAGCAGCTCCGCTGGCTTATTGTTAGCATTCTGGTCAAATTAATCAACCAAAATAGTCTGGAATGAGAATACCTTAGGCGTTATGTAAGTAACTTTTAACTAGTGTCCTTAGAGCTAGCTACATTTGGTTCCTTAAGGGCCATATCTCAGTTAGCTTTTTCTCTCTAGATTGGACCCATGGTGTGAGGATTAGAATTTTACTCCTTGTACCACTTTCCACTGAAATTCACTCCTTTGCTAAAGAAAGAGACAACGCTCTTCCTTGTTGGTTAAAAATACCTTAACTGTAATGTGCAGCTTGGCTGTTATGGATCATCTTTTCCTATCTGATATTTCCCATGTGCTCTGGGCCATCAGATGAGGCTGTGCTCTTGAGTTCCCTGCTAAAACACCCAAGTATGAGGAATATGATCTTCTGAAGGAATATATAGCTCTGGGACTGCTCAGAGGACCAGCTTATTCATGATTTTAGCAAAATGGCAAAAACAGCTCAGGTTCCAGAGAACATCTGGGATGATTGCCTGAAATAATAATAATAATAATAATAATAATAATAATAATAATATAATTTATATTTATTTATACCCCACCCATGAGTTTCTTTGTTTGTTTTAATTTTGATAGTGTAACTGCTATCTGAAATGGGTTTTTTTTTAAAATAATTATTGTATTTCTGGTATTTTGGTGGCCATAAACATTTGTTTTAGGAATTCTGCTTGTAAGCTGCCTTTAAATCCTTTTTAGGGGCAGGAAGGTTGGATATTATGAAAATAAACTGGAATGTCTCTCTAGGTGAATGCAATCACTGCAACACTCTTCACTTCGAAAGTTCTTGAAGAAAGGGCGGAGAAAGAAATGGAAACTCAGTTGACTTCTGATTCTTCACATGGTGACCAAGTTTATGACTGGAGTGCAGGCTTGGAATTTTCTGATGATTCCAATCTTTACTTTTCACCCGATCAGGGGAACGTGGTATTTGCTAGTGCAATTGACGGCTGGGGATTTGGGTGAGTTTATAGATGCTTATTAGTAATTTGATCATATATTTTCATTAGGGTGGATGAAGTTTTCAGTTTTGTCTTTGTATACATCTTACTGCAGCGCAGACTAAATTGGGGGGGGGAGTTTTCGGAGCTTAATCATTTAATAAACAGTAGTAAAAATAAATAAATCCACAGGTGAGTGGATGGTTCCATCTAGAGAGTGTTGCATTGAAGATTCCCAGTCTGCTTCTGTTGCAAGAACTACTTCAGTGTGGTCTTTCTAAGAGATCAGAATTCCTAAGAGGAAGCATTCCTTCAGATGCCTTCTGTCTAGACTGCTTTAAGAGTTCTTAAAAGTTAAAACCTGCATTTTGAGTTGTGGCCAGAAGCATATGTGTATTTCAGTGGAGCTGCTTGTTTCTACCTTGGGTGCTTAAAATTGCAAATAGGTGTAAAGCTTAGACCAAAAAAAGAATAAAACTACCAAAAAAAGTCATCTGCTATTCACCCTTGAAATGCTTGTTCAGCCTCCTAATAGTCAATTGCATGCTGGTGGGGGAACACATAAATAGGCTTAGGACCCATCTGTCCATGGCATTTTAATGTTGTTAAATCTGATTATTATTATTATTATTGTTATTGTTGTTGTTGTTGTTGTTGTTGTTGTTGTTATTGTTATTTTATTTAATTTCTATACTGCTTTATATTTTTAAGAAAAATCTCAGAGCGGTTTACAGCATATTAAACCTCAATAAAACAATGCAGAATCAAACATTTCTGAAGAAAGTCAAATATAAAGTACACAGTCAAAGCAACACAATTAACAGGAAGCTAAAATACCATCTCAAAGTTTTCAAAATAAAACACTGAACATTTTTTTGCTGATCATGTTTTTGAAGCATTCCCAAATATTGTCACACTTAAGAGAAAATATTGGGACTCGAGAAACCTAGGAACGAAAATTTGGGCCTTCCGTCCAGCTCAGACCAGTGCAAAACTGATTGTTTCCATGCCGAAATGCAAACTTCCTACTCAGCTATATTTTTCAGGGAAGTAAGCACAGGCAATTTGACAGATTTTATTGTCGTTCCCACCATGATACATCTCTGGTTGACAGGGGTCTAATTTTGCACTCTGCACGGGCTCTGTGAGGCCAGCAACCCCGGCTTTACTGCCTTCCATTTGTCTGCATCTTTGAGCTGCTTCTGCTCAGGCTGCAGAAGCATTTCCCGCAGCAGACATGTAAAGCGGGAAGGGCAGGCACATCTCAACTTGAAAACACAGTTTGAGCTGTAGCCTGTCAGGCTCCCTGTGTGCAGTGGTGAGCATTTAATAGCATTCATCTTCACTTCACACGTTTCTGCTTCAGGAAATGACTTTGTAGCACCAGGATAGCTACAGCCAAGGCAGTTGTAACATTAAATGTTAATCAGCTCCTCCTGAAATTGAAATCTTGTCGCAAGTTCTATTGGGTTTTCACGGTGGGGAAGAGAGGATGAAAGAAGCTTTTGTCTTGCAGGTGTACAGTCATACCTCGGGTTAAATGTGCTTCAGGTTGAGCGTTTCCAGGTTACGCTCTGCGGCGACCCGGAAGTAAAGGAGCGTGTTACTTCCGGGTTTCACCGCATGCGCAGGCGCTCAAAATAGCGTCATGCGCGGAAGCGGCGAATCGCGACCCACGCAGATGCGGGTTACGTTTGCTTCAGGGTGCGAACGGGGCTCCCGAACGAATCCTGTTCGCATCTAGAGGTACCACTGTATAGGAAACAGCAGGGTTGAGTGAATGGATGAGACTGATAGTGGATCCAAGGGTCAAGAAGGTGGTTTCTGCATGTGCTGTAGAAGGAAGCGAGGCGCAGGTGGGGCTCATGAACCTGGGAAGGTAGCCCATCTAGGAGAAGAAAACTCTTGTCCTAAACCCCTGCTGCCAGCATGGTGTAGTGGTTAAAAGCGGTGGACTCGCAATCTGGGGAACTGGGTTCGCGTCTCCACTCCTCCACATGCAGCTACTGGGTGACCTTGGGCTAGTCACGCTTCTCTGAAGTCTCTCAGCCCCACTCACCTCACAGAGTGTTTGTTGTGGGGGAGGAAGGGAAAGGAGAATGTTAGCTGCTTTGAGACTCCTTTGGGTAGTGATAAAGCAGGATATCAAATCCAAACTACTCTTCTTCTTCTTCTTCTTCTTCTTGCGGGCTATCTTTGGGAGAAGAAAAAGCTACGGAGTAAACCCTATACAAATTCTGGAAAAATAAAAGAAAAACTTAGGGATCAACTTAATAGTCCGAACAGAAATGGCATCAAAATTGAATGCTGTTGCTTTGTTCAGAGATGATTTGGTTAAGAAGTTGGCATAAATGCTGATGGTAAAATTACTCATTTAATTTTGATTTGGAAATGGAAGGCAAATTAGGAACTCATTTACAAATAACTGGAGTTTATTTGTAGCTTTCTAGAATAAGAGTTTTGACAAAACATAGCTGATGGCATACTATCGTGCTGATACTCTTTTTAAAAAACCTAATTGTTGCACTGCTTTTCAAGAAAACATTCTTCCCAAGCTACATGTCAAACATACAGTAGAATGCAATTTAAAATCTTATAAAACAACATGAAATTTCTAAAACAGTACCCAGCAACTGGTAGCTAAAAGGAACACACTATAAAATGATCAAAATGTGGCCAAAATACTACACACTTATGTTAGTTAGTTAAAAGTGTAGTAAAGCGGTAGACCTTTAAAGCCTGTTTAAAATCTGCAAGGGGTGGGGCTTTTCTGATGTCACAGTGGAATCGCATTATGCAATAGTGGATTCCACTGTTGAAAATGCCTTCATCTGTGTGTTTGCCTTATTTTAGGGTTCAACTGTATCAATACCTGTCTATGTCTGTTAAGAAGCAGACCCCATTGAGTTCAACAGAGCTCAATCCTTCTTTACTGGGTATAGAATTGCCGCTTTCTTGTTTCGATCTTATTTATATGTTGAGATAAAAGGTCACAAAAAGTGTTGAGTCTGATTTGTCATCTGGTGCGGTATTATTTATGTTAGGGTTGCCATACGTCCGGAATTTTCTGGACATAGCTGGTATTCGGTCCTCGTAAACAGTGCCCAGCGGCGTAGCGTGGGTTGTCAGCACCCAGGGCAAGGCAAGTAATTTGCGCCCCCTAACCCGGGGCAAGGCAAGTAATTTGCACCCCCTAACCCAGGGCAAGGCAAGTAATTTGCGCCCCCTAACCCAGGGCAAGGCAAGTAATTTGCGCCCCTAACCCCTAACCCCTAACCTGCCGCCGCCGCCAGCTTCTTCTTGCTGCTGCCTGGGCTGGTCGGGTGTGGTTCTCTCCCACGCTCAGTGCTGCGCTGGGCGGCCGCTGCACTGTCCCTCCCCCAGATAGTCCCTCCCTCGCTCTCCGCTCCGCACCGCAACGCACGCCTGGCACCCTCCCCCTCCACAGTGGGCGGCGACCCGGCAGCTCAGATCGGATTCGCACAGCCAGCACTGCAGTGAGAGAGAGTGAGTGAGCCAGGTAGGGACAGAGAGCTGCGAGTGCGAGCGCTCCCCCCCCAAATGTTGCGCCCGGTGCGGCTGGCCCCCCCTGCACCCCCCCACGCTACGCCACTGACAGCGCCTGGGTGGGAAATCGTTTGAATGTCTGGGGAAATCCGAACATATGGCAGCCCATGTCGGAAGTGTCGATTTTGGCGAAATTCATTATCAATTGCTCCCCCCCCCCCAAAAAAAAACACCTTTTCTTCCGAGATTTTGCAAAGCTCAACAACTTTGCTCAAAAAAGCTCAACAACTGTTGTGTCCGGAATTTCATTTTTTGAAATGTGGCAACCCTAATTTATGTGGTGGCTCATTCATGTAAGCAAGTAATGATGGTGCTGCTGTCATCAAGTGATGACAATTCATGTATGAATTCCTCCACCTACAGTGGGGTCAGGAACTTGAGGCATGCGTGCTGGTGTTTGTTCTTTCACTAGAGTGTTCTGAGACATCTGACTTAAAACATGCCAATTGTTCTCACTGTCACTGCAAGGATGCTATGTGAGCATCTGGTCTGCAGACAGAATACAGCTACGCTTGTCAAATATGTAAAATGATTGCTATGTAGGTTGAAGCAGATGCCTTCTTTTGAAAAGTGCTTTAGTTTTGATACGTTTGGGTAACAAATTATTTTTACTTATTACCCAGCATTGAGCATTTTGCCAAGCTGTATAGCCAAAAGATTGGAATCAAAGCTTCAGTACTGCTGAAAACTCTGTGGGGAGATTATTATCTAAATACAAAAGCTAAGAAGATCATGAAAACTGACCAGGTGAGTTCAACTTGCTCTTAATTTTCTTTTTTCCCTACCAGAAAAGTTACTTGCCAGCAACTGAGTATGCAATATTGCCACTTTTCTGGGATTCTGAACAATTTTGTTTTTAATCTTGACCACCCCGGTCAAGCAAATATGTAGTATATTGTAGCTGCTATGATGATTCTCGATATACCTCACCAATGTACATTTACAACCTTGGATCTCTGCCACTTCATTTTACGGCATCTGTAAACTAGACCTTAGATTCTGTTACCAATGCTTATATCTTACTTACGCAAACCTAAGATTCAATCCGTAGGGACGTGGGTGGTGCTGTGGTCTAAACCACAGAGCCTAGGGCTTGCCGATCAGAAGGTTGGTGGTTCAGATCCCCGCAACGGGGTGAGCTCTCATTGTTTGGTCCCAGCTCCTGCCCACCTAGTAGTTCAAAAGCACACCAGTGCAAGTAGATAAATAGGTACCGCTCGGACAGGAAGGTAAACGATGTTTCCGTGCGCTGCTCTGGTTCGCCAGAAGCGGCTTAGTCATGCTGGCCACATGACCCAGAATCTGTCTGCGGACAAACACTGGCTCCCTCGGCCTATAGAGCGAGAAGAGCGCCACAGCCCCAGAGTCATCCGTGACTGGACCTAATGGTCAGAGGTACCTTTACCTTTACCTTTTTAAGACTCAATCCAGTTCAAAATGTGTTCCTTGGACGAACAAGCCATTTGCTGCAACGGTTTGATGCAATGCTTGCACATGCACTCAGGGCAGTGGCGGGTGTAGTTACCACTCCAATAGGTGATTGGAATGATCACAGCTGACAAACGATTGGATAGAGACGTGGGTGCAAATCCTTGCATGCTGCTGTACTTGAAGAGTTTTCAGTTCAGGGATGAAAGGACAGATTGGTAGATTGCTCTTGTTGCAACTGAACTGTGGTAGATGATAGGATGGAGAAGCAACATCCAAAAAACAATTATTGATCTGGAATATTGCAAGCATGATAATGTTATGGGGGGTGTCTTTTTTTGGCGGGGGGTAGGCTATATGGTTGAGTCCCTCTTCTAATTCCTTGATCCAACACGGATTCCATTGCTGGAATACCCAGGCCAGCCTGGTAACCCCTGTTAAATATGAGTTGTTAAAGTAACAAAGGGAGTGGCTCTGAGGCAGAGGACAAATGTCTTTTAGTTAGACCTTATAGTGAATCCTCAACCTATGGGTCCACATGTGGGTGTTACCCCTGTAATTGTCTGAATTGAACTCCCCCCTGTGTTATAAAGGGCATCCTAAGTTTGTCTTACCACTTTCTTCCAGTTGAAAGGAAAGAAACCTTTGTTTGTGCATCTGGTGCTGGAAAACATATGGAGCCTCTATGAAGCAGTTACAAACAGGTAAACAAAAAGCATCCCCAAGTCTCATTTTCTTGATGGCAGAGGTGGGGAATGCCAATTCAGAATTTCACTTTTCACAACAGGCAGGGTATCTGTTGTTTATGCTAAATGCCCTTGTTGCTCAACTGCATTACCGGGTCATTTCTAAGTGAAGGAAGGTGAGCTTCTACGTGACAACAGAAACAGGCTGGTTTGCCCAAAGGCCTTCTTTGTGGTTTTTGTTTTTAAGATGATTAGATGTAGTGCTGTAATTGCAAGGTGTATGCTTTCTTTGTAGAGACAAGGAGAAAATTGATAAAATCGTCTCCTCCCTGGGATTGAAAATTGGTGCCCGTGAAATGCGCCACACAGATCCGAAGGTTCAGCTTAATGCCATTTGCAGCCAGTGGCTCCCAATATCGGAGGCCGTTCTCTGTATCCTTATGGAAATAGCTTTTTTACCATTTACTAAAAGCTTATACTGTCTCATGCACTTGAGATTAGTCCACCAGTTTGTGAGAGGGAGGTGGGGTTTGGAGAACTGAATACAGGCAACGTCCTATGTTCCTTATACCGAGTCAAATAATTGGTCCATCTAGCCCAGTATTGCTTATATTGACAGTGTTTCAGACAGGGGGCATAGCCAACCCTATCTGGAGATGTTGGGGGATGACTGGGAACCTTCTGTATGCAAAGCAGAGGCTATGAGTTACGGCCCTTCCCCTAGTATTCTCCATCAGCCCCAGTAGCTTCCTGCCTGCTTCAGTCATCTCATAGTCAACTTGCAGTGTGGAGGGAGTTAAGCTTACAGTCAAGAGCATCCAACCACTGCCAGAGAGACTTGAGTTGCTCTTCTGTTCCTACTTCCCATGCTTCCTAGTGCCTCCAAGGATCCATCCCCTTGAACGCTTTAGATATGGTTCATATTTGCGTCATCAGGCAAGTCTTGGCTTTGGGCAAACCCCTGTCCAAGGTCTGTATTTTGATTTTACTGGATACTAGCCTATAGTTTCTGCACAGCCTCCTGTCTGTATCCTCCCTTCTAAACGTGTATATCCTTAGCACCATGCTTTCAGCCATGGTCTGTAATAAACTCCCTAGTCCTCTTGATATCACAGCTGAGAGAGTGGAAAAACTGTTGTGCGTTGGAGCGAAAACATTTGATTCTCTACCGCAAGAAACTCAAGACCTGAAAGACGGTAAGTAAATTTTGGCAGATTGTGGCTTAAGTCCTGTTCAGATGAGTCTCATTTTTAAAAAGTCCATAAACCCTGGTGTCTCCTAATTGAAAAACTAAATGTCCTAAAAGATGTTTTGGTTTTCAATCTGGGCAGAATTCAGCTTTTTGCATCCATGCTGCAAGTTGGCTCAGAAGCACAGGCTGAAATCTCATACAATTTTCCCTCCTTGATTCACTCACTAATTTGTTATTTAACAAATAAAATATAAAGCCAGAGACTTTCTCATCAGACCATGGGAAAACATGTAACTCTCTCGTTTTATGTTTGCTTAGCGTTTATGAAATGCAGCAGTGAAGAAACTGCCCCAGTCATTGTCTTTGTTTCCAAAATGTTTGCAGTGGATGCTAAGACATTGCCACAGAACAAGCCAAGGTGAGAAAAATGATGCCATTTGAACTCCTTCTGCTCAATGGCATTAGACGCTAATTCACAGTATACAAGTCTAGATTGCTTCTGATCTGCGCCTGGTAAAATTATTTGCCCTTATCTGAAACTAAGTCAGCTGTTCTCAAGAAAGCATTGGTAAATGCAGACTTGTTCAACGTATTATTTGTGGTTTAAAGAATAAATGCTTTGTCAAAGAGTTAACAGTTACGGTCAACATACGGACATTGTATCTAAGTGAATTACAAACTTAAATTGGTATCTCTATATCTTGCTCAAATGATACAAGTTAATTTTAATTCGTTTTTGTTGTATGTGGAGAAGCTATGGATTCTTCCAGGTGCTTTTGTAAGCTTTTTGACCACTTTCTGTTTCCATGTAAACTTCAGAAGTTGTTCCTCTCTTTTTTTCTCCTTCACCTTCATACCTCTCCTATATAGAACACAATGATTGCAATAAAACATACTTCATGCAAGTAAATACAGAATCTCCTCATGCAATCGTTAAATAGTATGTGAATGCAGGATTTTCCAGTGTAATTGTTGCTTTCTGCAGAGGAGGAGCCTCTTGAACTCAGTTGGGTAAAGAAGTGATGACAGTGGAAAAACTGCAAAGGAAGGAGGGATGGGAGGGAGGCTTTGTACCTGCAGTAAAAAGGCCACAACTTGATGTCTCTGCGTGCCTCATCTTCCAAACATGGCTTGCTGTAAACATTGGTTAGATAAGCTTGGACCGTTCCACCAGTGTACACTCCAGATTGCTACTTGTGCCATTGGGGCTCTGAAAGTGACTGAACTGTATCCAGTTAGATGGAGTGCCGTGGTCAGTATTAGGAACTCTTATGGGCTTGAGTATTATTATTATTTTGCACCCTAATTTAAGAGACATAGTAATTTTTGGCTTGAAGCAGCACTGGGTATTTAGACCACTAGATGGTGGTATTCAGCTGTCTGTAAGTGGACTTCAATTTTTATAGTGACAGGCATAGATTTTGCTTCTACTTCTGAAAATTGGCAACAGAAGTTTATAAGAGTGAAAGTAGGTTGAGTCTTCCTGCGTTCATGATCATGAGGTAGCAAGCAGTGGGGGTGGATTGCAGCACTAAAAAGTATTTTAAATCCCTTGATCGTTCTATGTTTATGTAGTTTTAATTCTTTCTGTGGAAGATGAAGTGTTGTCAAGACACAGGATCATTTCATGTGTATGTTTGAATGTACTGTCTGTCTGTGTGTGTTCAAATATTTTCAACCCAACGCCTGCTGAAATAAAAGTTCTTTGCAGCAGATACAGGTAATTGACAGAGATGGACTCCTCATATTATTGAAGTGCTTTGTTCCAAAGGCTTGGGAGCCACTGGAGTAGATACCCTGTTTCTTGTTGTCACCCTTCTAAAATGCCACAGTGAAGGCATAGGGCACAAAACTTGATTGCAACTGGTATGTGAGCCTGGATAGCTCAGTTTATTAGAGCGTGATGCTGATAATGGCAAGCTTGCAGGTTTGATCCCCGTATAGGACAGATGCATATTCCTGCATTGCAGGGGGTTGGACGAGATGATCCTCAGGTCCCTTTCAATTCTAAAATTCTATGATTTTTTTTAAATGGGTTTTTTATGTTAAAAAGCAAATGGATAAATGCATCTATTGTCTCCACTTTTAGTTCATAGTCTTTTTCACAGTTCATTTACGTTTGGTGAGAGACATTTTTGCCGTAGACATCTTGCAGTTGGGGCAAAGGGGAGAGGGGAGAGGGATGGGGATATTATTCTTTCATTTTATTGTCTATTCTTAGTGTGAGCGAGTTGTGTCAGCATTACATGGGTAGGTCTTTTATTTGTTTATTTAATTATTTTTATTGATATTGCGAGAGGTTAGGGGTTCCTGAGCTTGGTTGGTTGTGTTTAGTTGATTTTGGTGTGGCTTATTTGTGTGAGCAGGGACGCAGTTGGCGCTGTGGGTTAAAGCCTCAGCGCCTAGGACTTGCCGATTGAAAGGTCGGCGGTTCGAATCCCTGCGGCGGGGTGCGCTCCCGCTGCTCGGTCCCAGCGCCTGCCAACCTAGCAGTTCGAAAGCACCTCCGGGTGCAAGTAGATAAATAGGGACCGCTTACCAGCGGGAAGGTAAACGGCGTTTCCGTGTGCGGCTCTGGCTCGCCAGAGCAGCGATGTCACGCTGGCCACGTGACCCGGAAGTGTCTCCGGACAGCGCTGGCCCCTGGCCTCTTAAGTGAGATGGGCGCACAACCCCAGAGTCTGTCAAGACTGGCCCGTACGGGCAGGGGGTACCTTTACCTTATTTGTGTGAGCGAGGTGGGCTAGGTTGTTGGGTCAGGTTAGCTATATTGATTTGTATGTTCTTACAGGGGACAGGTCATTGTCTGGTGCATGTAATAAAGGGGAACCACACTGAGGTGAAGGCATCCTTGGTAGCTTGTCCTTGTGCTGGTTTGAGTTTGTTGATTAACTTTTCTAGTATGGCGGTTTCCCATACATTTTGGTACCTGTGGTCTATGTTCATTCCTGATAGGTCCTCCCAGTGACTATTATGATATTTCTAGCTGTTGAAAGCAAGTGACTTATGAGTTCCTTGTAGTGTGTGTTGTTATCCTGGAAGATATTTAATAGGGCGAGTTGTGGAGTCGCTTCTGTTACCTTTTTTGTTATTTTGGGAATTTCCTGCAGCACTAATATCCAGAAGGATTCGACTTTGGGGCATTGCCACCAAATGTGAAGGTATGTGCTTATTGCAGTGCGACCTCTCCAGCATTTTACAATTCTATGATTCTGTGTGGACAGAGAATATAGAGAGGTAGCTGGTATGCAAGTCTCAAGTTATGACTTGGTGAACTTTCATTGGTGTTAAGCTAAGAATCCCATATTCAGTCACATAATACATTCTTGAAGGTTCCTTCCTTCACTTTCAGGCCCAAAGTGATGTGCCTGGCACCTGGAAGATTCATTAGGTAGATCACTTTAGTAGATAGCCATGACGAGTGTCACTTGGCATCCTGCTTGCTAAGACATGGATGCATGAGGCAGAGGCGCTCTGAGTTGGCTTTGTTTGGCAGTACTCTATATTGTATAGATAACTTTTCCCTGCAACTCCAAAGAGCTTGGGCAATTCAAATGCTCTCTTTCCCCCCTTTTATGCCAGGAACTTCTCAGCATGACATTGGCGCACCCTCTTTGAATGCCTCCTCAGTGAAGCTTTTGGCTTAACCCTTTAGCCTTCAACCTCTGAATTGTATTTCTGCATACCTGTCCTCTGGTGCCCTTTGTATTTCCTTTCCCTTTCACTCACCCCCCCCCCCCCTGTCTTCCTTACTGTCTACAATAAGATCATAAGCTTTTAGTTGTTAGGACCTGCTTTTTTTTAAGAGCAGGCAGCTGGATCAGACTAAAAGTCCATCTGGCCCAGACTCCATCTTCCCCGCAGCAGCCGACCATATGCCCTGTGGAAGCTCACAAGCGGGCCATGAAAGCAATAAGCCGTCTCCTGTTACTGTAGCTCTATGGAGACAGTGGCACACTACCTCTCAACAGTGAGAGTGCTTAAGAATCATAGAACCATAGAGTTGGAAGGGACCCCGAGGGTCTCTAGTCCATGGCAGATGGGTTTCCAAACTGTGCTTTAAAATCTCTTATGTCATGGATGCTTTAGTTGAGATTCCTGCATCGCAGGGGGTAGTTCGTACTGTCCCGAGTATAATAGGTCTATAGTTTTCATGGATGGTGGTAGTGTCTGTCTGTCTGACTGTCCCTCCCCCTCCTTCTCCCCCTCCCCCTCTATTACACTTTTGGCACTCAATGCCCATCACTCCTGCCTGGTTTGAAGGAGGGAAAGTCAAGAGATGGCTCCTAAAACGGTCCTTTGCTCTAGCAGAGACAAATAGATGAGCTTCTTGACAGGCGCTGCTGGAAACGGTTTTTATAGTTCTCTGCTCTTTTCTTTGTGGTGTTTTATGGCTGGCTTTATTGTGACACAAAAAGCAATCTCGTAAGCCACTCGAGGAGGTTTGGCTGGAGAGCTGGGTACAAATCCTAAAAACAAGTAAATAGAATTATTCTGAAGATTTCACAACAGGTTTTCCCCCTCCTCTCGTTCTCTCCTTCGTCTGCCTAAATCCTACTTCTTCAAGCAGAACTTGCCACGAAATTGTTGCTTCCCTGTTCAGTTCTGCATGTTCTTGCTTCCTTTTGTTTTTCAGCTAGCAGCTTATTTACATGTCTTCAACTCAAAGGCTTGTATGTGTGTGTTTCATCCCTTAACTCGCTTGTTTTTACAATCTCCTATTCCCTGAAGGATGTTTTTTAAAGTGATCTGTAAGATACACAGCCTCTGTGTCAAGTAACAACTTTCCAAATTGTGTCATCAAATGAATGTATTTATTTTTTTATAGCTCCCAAAGATCTCTGTGCGATCTTCTGAATAAATACCGACATGAATTTGCATCAAAGGGCTCTGCATTGTAGTGCAGCCGAGTCCCTTGGCTGTGAATTGTACTTCATTGGTGGTTTAAGTTGACCCTGAGCAGCTCCATCTATTATGGGGCAAGGACAATGTTCAGCAGCACATCCTGTCAGAACTGCAGGGCAGTATTTGTGGATAGCACCTACTTATGAAATTAACAAAGTAAAGTGGGGTCTCTGAAGAGGAAGGGAACCATTTATTGTGGCTGCTTTGAAGTGCAGCCTTTGTTTGCAGGGAAGATAAATCTACACATGGATCCAACCAACACACGTGGAATCAATTTTAAACTGGAGTCAGTCTTTGAATAGTCCAGTGGCTACTAAACAATTGAAAAGGAAGTGTCCCTGAGCCACTTTTAATTTTTACCCTTATATAAGTAAAAGCTATTTTCTTCACAGGCTAATTGTAGTTGAAACTAAAGCATGCCCTTTCTTTCTTTTAATTCAGAATTCCAATAAGTTTTTATAAAGCAATTAAACTAATGACTGATGCTGTATAATAATAACAGCTCGTCATTGGCATGATATCCAGTTAGTTGATTTTTAGCCTCCTACTGCATAAATTTCCTGCCAGCAGCTGGCCAGAATATCTGACTTGCCTTTTTTTAAATTACTCATCCTTTAATGTGTGGCAAATGGAAAGGCTACTTCCTTTTTTCTGCTGCACTAGAGAAACCCCAACAGCAGCCAGGAAAACTTCCCTGATGATGTCACTATGCTAAGGATATAAGATATAATCCCAACTGGGTGGTGGTGAAGCTCACTTTAATGAGATGCCATACTCCTCCAATTGAGGATGTGATGAATTTGTTGAAATGCCACCAGCATAAGCCGAGGCAATTGTCTTCCTTGATTGCTCCGATTTATATTGTTTTACAAGACTGCCAGGATACTTTCTGAACTGTTCTTGAGAAACTGCAAAGGTGGCATCTGCTGTCCAGAAAAGCTTTTCCCGAAAAAAAATAATGTTCTTTCAAATGATACATAGGCCTCTGTCACAAGACGAAATAGCCCAAAGGCGTGATCTTGTAAGGCGACGGCATGCTGAGAAGTTAGCAGCAAATCAGGGGCAGGAGTTGGCACAAGAGACGAATGGAGGAAATACAGTGGACCAAGTTCTAAAGGCAGGTGAGATGAAACGCATGCCAGGGAAGAAGATTCGGTGGATGTGTTTGATTCATGATCGGTGATGAAGTGCTGCTGCTTTTCTCATTCAAAGTAAAGCATGGCAGATCAGCCTATGGGCGAGATCAGTCCACCAAATCTTTGCCTCTAGCCTTCCCAGCCTGATTTGGGACAAAGAGTACAGAACACCCATGGATTTTCACCCCAGCAGTGGCACTGGGCTGGGTAGAGAAGATCCATATCACTCCTGACCACTGCTCACTAGATGATTGAACAGAGGAAAGTCACTTGAATTCAAATATGCTGCCATTTTTATCCAGTTGATTGGATATTGGCATAAGTTTGGTTTGTTGCATTAATGGCTGCATGTTACTGTAAGCAGTCCTGAGTGCAAGATGAAGCAGAATAGAAATAGAGAAATGAATGTTTGCACCTCAACCCTTCCTTAGGCGATGATCAACCACCTACAAGTCAAATGGAGACGATGACCCTGGCTGCTGCAAAACGGGAAGCCGAAAATAAGGACGCCTTTGTGGCTTTTGCAAGGGTGTTCAGTGGAGTTGTGAGAAGGGGACAAAAGCTCTTCGTTCTTGGACCAAAATATGATCCTGCTGAGTCGTTGCACAAGGTAAGCCCCTTTTCCTTATCTCACAAAGTGTGCTTTTGAAAAGTTCAGCCTCCTACCCCACCCAGAGATGGACAACTTTTGGCACTTGGGGTGGTGGGTTGGTGGATGGAAACAGATCTGGCCCTGTGCCTTCAGCTGCTGATCACTCTCAAGGTTTTTTGCACACGTGGCATCCCAACTTCTGTCTCATTTGGCTCTTATTTGGGTCTGTTTGGAGCAAACATAAACCCTACCATCCACACTCTCCTTTTGTCTTGGGCATTAGCAGGAAAATTTCCTATAATTTAGCTTGGCATTGCCTGTTCGGGGGAAATAATAATAACTGGGGGATTTGTGGTATTCCATTTTCTTTACTTCTGAGAACCTTGTAATCAAGCTTTCTCTTGCAGCTTAGAATGTAAAGGAAGAAAGTGCTCTTGTTTATTCTTAATGTTGCCTTTTTGTTTTTTTCAGAAAAATGTGTCGAGAACTTTTTTTCTAGAACAGTATCCATTACTGAGTGGCTCTATTTTCTCTCCTTCCCCATGTTTATTTCCTTGTTTATGTGGGATTTGTATACACTTAATAGTGAAAACCTCCAAGTGGTGTACATATAATAAAATACACATAAGAATTATTGCTGAAATTCAGAGTTGGAAGACGAGTCAGCCCTAGCTAATCAAGATATAAATCAAATCAGCAGTTAAAGAACGTACATTATAAAATTAAATTACTTACATTTCAATTTGGCCACAGCTTCCTGTAGGATGTTCTGCTGCTGATAACCTGCCTTCAGTGCCTCATTTGACTTGCTGCACTTTAGAAGATCTCTACCTATTGATGGGGAGAGGACTTGAGGAACTACACGAGGTGCCTTCAGGGAACGTGCTGGGTGAGCATACTTTTAATTGTTTTCATTTTGTCCTTCAGTGCTATCATATATAAAAGATGCATTTCTTGAAACATGCTAGCCATTGCACCAGTGATGGGCAACATCCTTATTTCTGAAGGCTGCATTTGAAAATACTTTTATTTATTAAATTCCTGTAACCCCCCCCCTTTAGGGATGCGGGTGGCGCTGTGCTCTAAACCACAGAGCCTTGGGCTTGCCGATCAGAAGATTGGCAGTTCAAATCCCCGCAACCGGGTGAGCTCCCGTTGTCCAGTCCCAGCACCTGCCCACCTAGCAGTTTGAAAGCATGTCAAGTGCAAGTAGATAAATAGGTACCACTCCGGCGGGAAGGTAAACGGTGTTTCCGTGTGCTGCTTGGTTTGCCAGAAGCGGCTTAGTCATGCTGGCCACATGACCCGGAAGCTGTACGCCGGCTCCCTCGGCCTACAGAGCGAGATGAGCACTGCGACCCCAGAGTCGGCCATGACTGGACCCTGGTCAGGGGTCCCTTTACCTTTACCAGAACAGCTCCCCATAGTATAGTTTACAGGGACTCAAAAATAATAAAATCCATCTAGTTAAAAGACAACATAAAGGAAATGACAATATGAAGTAAGAACCAGCACTTTGATGCCAATATTAGCAAAGGACACCAGTAATTGGAATAGAATGAGACGGGACTCCATGGGTCATCGGATTGTATGATGCTGCCTTTCTTGCCCCTGTCATGATCACACCATTGGATCATCCAGCCCAGCTTTCTCCAAGTTGCTGCCCTCCAGATACTTAAGCTCTCATCATCCTTGACGGTTGGTCATGTTGGTGTCCAACAACATATTCTTGGGTATGGTAATTCTGTTTCACTGACTGCCATCAGTTATTGGATGTGGGATCTTTGCCTTGCAAATCTTGTGCTTTACCACTGAGCAAGGCATGCAGAAAACCCCATGTTCAGCACCTGTCCGTTTAAAAGGATCTTTAGCAGCTGGGCTGGGACTCTTGAGGAGAACCAACGCTAGCCAGAAATGACAGTGCTGAACTAGATGGACCAGTTTTTTGGCTCCATATAAGGCAACTTTGTATGGCTGTTCTCCTTAGTCTGAGTCTTTCTTAAAGCAAGAATATACCCAGACCTATTCCTCTGAACCTTTGAACTCAGAAAAGTGGATATCATTCGTATGCATAAAGAGGGAATAATAGTCTTGGTAACTTTGTCAATTGCTCAGCTATTTGACTCTTCAGTATCCTGTGATGTGTGTGTTTTCATTTTTGCACTGTGAACAACACCCAGTGCCTGAGAAGTTCTGTATAGTCATTAACCACAGAGGAATTGGAGAGTTTTCTAAATTTGATTAGATTTTAGCACATGCACTGGTGGTGGCATTCAAATAGATATCAGTTCTTAACATATTTAAAATATGCTGTGTTTTTTGTGACCAACATTAATATTACATATTTCCAGAAATAGATATTTATCTCCTAAAAGATGTGGGAAACTAAATTTCCCCTCCAAATCTTTGTTTACCATGGAAACTTAAAATCCCTTCCAGATGTCTTTCCCTAACTCATTTGATTTTAAAATGCTGCCTCAGAAGCCATGTGATACTCATTTCTTTTCATCAACGTTGGTAAAATGACGAATATCGGCAGAGCTCTGTTTTATCAAAACTGGTTTTGATTAAGCATTTTGGGATAACTTTTCTTGCCTTTTTAAATAAATTTCCCGTGTCCTGATTTCTTGTATGTTTAGTTTCCATGATGGCTTAGATCTGTAACTTAGTTTTGTAAAACCTGATAAATGACAGATTCTTCATACTTGATTCTCCAAAATGCCAAGTTTTTAAAGGCTGAGCCTTAATTTTACATTGCAGGCCTGCACGTGTTTACTTTGCCGTACTGAATGCAATTGGACTTGCTCCCAGTGAGTGTGTGTAGTAGGACTGCAGGTTTAGTTGCTTTAAAAGAGGTTGCTAGCACCACACCATGGAAGCTCTCAAGAATATACATCACCCAAATATAAACATCACTTGCTTAGGTGAAATTAACCCCCAATTTAACCCCCAGATGCCAACTTTGCTGCCACATACACCCGGACAACATCATTACTGGCCCCAACAACATCACACATACCATCTCGGGACTATTTAATTGCTCATCGTCTAACATTGTGTATGCCATCAAATGCCAACAGTGTCCTTCAGCTCTCTATATTGGACAAACAGGCCAAACCTTACGCCAAAGGATAAACGGACATAAATCCGACATCAGGAATCACAAGACAGAGAAACCAGTAGGAGAACACTTCAATCTCCCAGGACATTCTATACAAGATCTCAAAGTAGCTGTTCTATTACAAAGGAATTTCAGAAATAGACTGGAAAGAGAAGCTGCTGAATTGCAACTTATCACCAAACTTAAAACCATGGAGAGACCTGGTCTTAACAAAGACATTGGATTCTTATCTCATTATACATGACAAAACCATTTTTCACCTTCTCACCCCTTGCTTTTTCCTGTAAGACCTATTGCAGTCGTTAAGAGTCGTCAACAGGCTCATCACAGCTATCTGCCAATCACCCATTCCCACCACCCTTCTGAGTAATACCCCTCCCCACCTTCTCACTATATAGAAGGGTCTGGTGACTTCTGTTTCAGTGTATCTGAAGAAGTGTGCATGCATGCACACGAAAGCTCATACCTAGAACTAACTTAGTTGGTCTTTAAGGTGCTACTGGAAGGAATTTTTTTTCTTTTATTTTGTTTTGACTATGGCAGACCAACACGGCTACCTACCTGTAACTGGAACATGCTAGAAGGTTGCTTAGGGGCCTATGGTACTTGAAGTCTGTATCTGTTCTTAGTCCTGTTGTGATCAGTGTCTGAAATTGTTCAACCAGCACAGTGAGGAAGAAACTACTGTACCACTTCATATTGCAGGTGGGAAATCACATTTTTTGAATGCTTCCCTATGTAAAAAGCATCAGGGAGAAGAGGGTGGGTTAAATTTTGTGTGTTTGTGTGTTTTGCATAGGGGAGAGGAGGTATTTTTAAAATGGTATCTCCTATCTGCAGTTGTCAGTGTTATAGTTCAAAATTCTAACATCTCAATCTTCTACATCTCTAGACTAAACTTGAAAGGTGCCCGTTTCAGCTACAAAGACACAGTGTTTTTCATTGGATAGGAAGATTGTTTAAAGATACACTCCTGCAAAATATCATACCTACAGCTACACTTCATTCAGTAATGCCCGTGACAAATGTAATTTTTATACATCAGCTAGCATTTTAAATATCGGTAAATAATTTTCAGTAATTGTCAGGGGATTTTATTCTCCATCTTTTGGTAAATTTG
Source organism: Podarcis cretensis (assembly GCF_951804945.1). Classification (NCBI taxonomy): domain Eukaryota; kingdom Metazoa; phylum Chordata; class Lepidosauria; order Squamata; family Lacertidae; genus Podarcis; species Podarcis cretensis. The sequence continues at coordinate 17,472,812 of NC_137183.1, forward strand.
CCACAAGCTTCAAGTAAAGTAGAAGTTGCTCGGGTTGTAAGAGGCAGGGGACCCTATTTGTACTAAGCTGAGATTCTTTGAAAGCAAAACTAAACTCTTGGGCAGGCAGCGGAGGGCAGCATGCGAACTCAGTGTTTTGCGTGGTCTTGTGAGCTAAGCCATGCTTTAGTATTGTGCACAAACATGCCCAGAGAGGTGAAGAAAACACTTAAATGTGGTTGTGTAGAAGCAATTCCTAGGGCTGGTTCTTTTGTGCATAAATTGTTGCTGATTTGCAGCAGCCACAGTTGTGGATGGGCTAATTCACCCATCACAATCTCCACCTAAGTGCAAAAGTAACTGTAGATGGCTTTGGGTGCCACACCTGATGCTTGTCTTTTTAAATTTTGTGAACCAGCTCCAAGGCTCTGTGGTTTGATAGGTTCAGCTTTTAACACAATTTAGTTCCTTAAAAAAAGAAAGAAAGAAAGAAAGAGAAAGAAAGAAAGAAAGAAACTAGGCCATTGGAACAAACAAATGCCATGCAGTTGGCAATTTGGTTCAGGGAGAGATGCCAAACATCTTTGCCCGAGGTGCATGTGTATATTAAATAGTCTTCTAAATGTAAACCATCTGTAAGTGGTGAATTTTTTTTCCCCAAGCGGAATTAAAAGCCAACCAGTGAACTTTGGGAAGCTTACTGCTGATCTGGTATCAGATTTTGAATAGAAACATTTGTTTTTCATTGTGTTTTAATATTATTTGGGTTTTGTATTCTATGGGTTATAAGGGATCCAAAGCAGTTTTGAATTTTAATTTTTCTCATAAGGTATGTTGTAACCTTTGAGTGGTTTTTTTGTATAGAAAGCCTGCATCTCCTTCCTCCGTCTGCCAAACGATATTCTCTTTCTCTTATACACAGATTTCACAATCAACTGTATAAAGCATCTTTTGCCAACCTGGCGCCCTTCAGATTTGGTCAATTACAGCTCCCGTTAGTCCCAGCCAGCAGTGCGGCTATGATGTCTAGGGCTGATGGGAATTTAGTGCACAGAATCTGTAGGGCCCCAGGTTGTTGGCAAGGGCTGCAGTAGGGTGTGACAACCTTGGGAACTGACTTTATCTATTTAAAACACAAAATGCTAGACTTTATACTCATGGAAAAAAAGCTTGAAAATGTGCAGATGCCCACTGAAGTGTTCCTTAGAGCTTCCATTAATGAGGGATGGCTCCATATATATTCATTTTTCACATACATATCTGCCTTGTACAGCTCTGCTACCCCTGCCCTGCTGCATCCCTGCTCCATTACTTGCCTCCTCCTTTGCCCTTTCCCACCAGCCATTGCCAAAACACTAATGTCCTCGAACTTTTTCCTCCCAATGTTGCAATTGGAATAAATCATACCGTTTTAGCATAATCCAGCAAAAATTGGCATGATGCTTTCATCAAGATATGGCATAGGGATGATGGAATGTTTTTGGAACATAAAACTATTGCGGTGATTTGGCCAAAAATGTCTGCCTCCTTTATCAGGGTCTATCTTGTCACATTCTCTGTAAACTGCAAAATTATAAATTTTGCTCCATATCAGTGGGAAACTGTGTCGTCGTGATTTGCAACATATTCTGGTTACACTCTTTTTAGAGATCTGCCACTCTTGGAGAAATTTTATATTTTAAAAACCGTTTTACGGGTCAGAATGTTGTTGATGTGCTTTGATGTGGGTTATTGCCAAAGAGAGTCTTCTCCCTGAAACTAGTGGGGCTCTATCTGGTACATATTTTTGGGTTATTTATTTTAGAAAAGTCTATATTTCCAGGAGTCAAAACAACTCCCGGTCATTTACATAAAGGGATGCATACATAACTTGAGTTTGGGCGTGCTTCTGGACTCAACCCTGATCATAGATGCTCAGGTTTCTGTGGTGGCCAGAATTGCATTTGCGCAGTTGAAGCTAATGCACCAGCTACACCTGTTCCTTGAGATTTCTGATTTGACCACAGTGACACATGCCTTAGTTGCATCCCAGTTGGACTACTGCCACACGCTCTATGTGGGGATGGCTTTGAAAGGTGCTCAGAAACTTCAACTGGCTCAAGGAGCTGCAGCCAGGTTGTTGGCCGGGGGTGGTTATGGGGAGCATAAGGACTCCCTTGCTGCGACAGCTCCAATGGCTACTACTCTGTTTCCGCGCACAATTGAAAGTGCTGGTTATGACCTAGAAAGTCCTGCATGGCTTAGGTCCAAGCTATCCGAGAGACCTTTTTAAAAATGTATTTACAGTGGTACCTCGGGTTACAGATGCTTCAGGTTACAGACGCTTCAGGTTACTGACTCCGTTAACCCAGAAATAGTACCCCAGGTTAAGAACTTTGCTTCAGGATGAGAACAGAAATTGGGCAGCAGCGGTGCGGCAGCAGCAGGAGGCCCCATTAGCTAAAGTGGTCTTCAGGTTAAGAACGGACCTCCAGAACGAATTAAGTTCTTAACCAGAGGTACTACTGTACTTTGTACAGTGGTACCCTTCATCCGACGATCCCAGGGTGGTTCACAACAGATTCCCTCATATGAACCTGCCCTGGTTGTGAGATCTTCAGGGGAAAGCCCTTCTCTCTGTCCCACCACCCTCACAGGAAATGGCCTTCTTGGTGGCTGCTCCCAGGCTCTGGAACTCCCTCCCTAGAGAAGCTAGACTGGCTCCCTCCTTGCTGTCCCTCCTCCAGCAGGTGAATACCTTCTTGTTCCACCTGGCTTTTGGGAACCAACTGCTTTTAATGAAAGGGCTGATGCTGGGCTGTTTCGTATTGTAATTATTTGTATGTTTTAAACAGATTTTATATATGTATGTACAGTGGTACCTCGGTTACTGAACGAAATCTGTTCCGGAAGCCCGTTCGGCTTCTGAAACGTTAGAAAACTGAGGCGCGGCTTCCTATTGGTTGCAAAAGCTTCTTGCACTCAGCAGAAGCTGCGTCACATTCGGGTTCCGAAAAAGGTTAAAAAATGGAAGCATTTACTTCTGGGTTTCAGCATTCAAGAACCGAAACATACGACAACGGAGACGTTTGGGAACTGAGGTTCCACTGTACAGTCATACCTCGGAAGTCAAACAGAATCCGTTCCGGAAGGCTGTTCGACTTCCGAAACGTTCAGAAACCAAGGTGCGGCTTCTGATTGGCTGCAGGAAGCTCCTGCAGCCAATCGGAAGCTGCTCCGGACGTTCGGGTTCCAAAGAATGTTCGCAAACCGGAACACTCACATTTGATTCGCAAGGCGTTCGTCAACCAAGGTACGACTGTATATAGTTTTAATTCTCTCAGTGTTTAATTGTTTTTTAATTGCTGCTTTTCCAGTGTTTTTCACAGTGATTGTTTTTATCTGTGAGCCGCCTTGAGTCCCATCATGGGAAAAGGTGGGGTATATATTAATATATAATAATAACTGAACCAATGAGTAAACCAGTTAATACTAGTATCCGGTATAGTACATGGCAGCTACTCTTGGGTTGCATGCTTCTCTTGCAAACGTGAGTGTTTTCCCTCACACATCTCCATCTGGGGGCTGCCCTGTGTTATCTAATGCCCAGATATGTTCCCTGTCCTTCGACCTCCTGTGTGTATTGGGGGGGGGCACCTCCTTCAAGATATTCTCCTTTTAAAATCCCACCAGGTGGAGGGGAGGAGAATGATCTCCGAAACGTCTAACGGTTTAGAAGGAATTCTCACTACGACTACATTTTCATACTAAGCCTATTAAAATATCTAGACATTTCCATACAGCCTTTCTCAAAAACAAATTTAAGCTTGTGCAGACATGTGGAATCTGAAACGCTGATAGGCAAACCAGATATCAGACCAGCAGAGTGTTCACTGACAATGTATAGCTTGCTTGTAGCTTAAAATGTCTAAACTACTTTTGTGGAGTTAAACAAAGGGGTGTGCTGGTACCCAATAAAAGCACATTGCAGTAAATCATTTAGAACAGTTAATCCACATTAATTGGAGCTGGATCCTACAAGCTACTGCAAAAAAAAGTAGGATAATAAATAGCCTGTTGTTTGATTTACATTTTTTTATCCCCGTTTTTCCAATGAGTTCAGGGTGGTTCGTGGGATTTCTCCCTCCTAATTTTATCCTCACAACAATCTTGTGAAGTAAGTTATGTTGGGAGGGACAGTAGACCAGGGAATTCCAATGAGCTTCACCACTGGGTCAAAGTGAATGGGGAAACCCTTTCCTCTCTTACTGCCACCCTTCTTTTCATTCATTCTCTCTCTCTCTCTCTCATGCACACCACCTATCTATTCCTACAAATGCGAAAGGTGCTAAGTGGTTTGCATGTAAAATTGAGCCACACTATATTTAACAGGCCAAAGATGACCCAGCCACTTAAGCACGGCTTATTAAGCACAAACAAATTATACTCGTAAACCATGGTTTGCTGTAGGTTTATAAACCTTGTTTTACATTACACCATGGCTTAGCCATCTCTTCATTATTACAAATATGGTATATGTTATTCACAGGGACTTTGCTATATGTGCCCTCTAAAACTTTTGAGAATGAGGCATTAACCAGAGATAATACTTCCCGCATCAAAAGGGAAAGAGGGGGGAAAGCCTGTAGGCCAGGCATAGGCAAACTCGGCCCTCCAGATGTTTTGGGACTACAACTCCCATGATCCGTAGCTAACAGGAGCAGTGGTCAGCAGTGATGGGAATTGTAGTCCCAAAACATCTGGAGGGCCGAGTTTGCCTATGCCTGCTGTAGGCAGTCTTTATATCTTAACCACAGCTAAGCTTAAGAGCAACCCAGCCAGATGGGTAGGGTATAAATGTTTGTTTGTAGCTACCTTAGGTCTTCACCTACCTTAGAAGGAATTAGGAACTGTCTTCACCTGCACAATGTTTTTCTTTCAGAATGTGAACATTGTATTTCAAGCAGAGCCCCTGTTGCAAAACTTTAGGAGCAGGGATCCAAAATGCCAGATGTTCTCTATAGAAATGGGGAAAGTCGGGGGGGCAGGGGAGGTTATTTGATATGAGAAATGATTTCTCATCCTGCAAGGCAGAAAGAAGTACGAAAGAAGTAGAGAAAGGACATGTTTCGCAACAATTGTTTTGATACCTTCATGGTTGAGAATCAGGAGAACTCATAATTTGTCTTCTTTGTCAGAACAAAAATAAAATAAAATAAATTGGGCTTGTAAGCTGAGCGGTTGAGCAAGGCCATGCCTGCAAATTGGGAGAAAAACAGGCAGCTTCTGTGTGCATCTACTTGTTGAAAGCATTTTGGCCTGGTACATCTATTTTTCTTAAATCCAAATGTCAAAAATATCATCTTCTACATTAAAACATTTTCTGCATACAACATTAATTTTAACGTCAAAGAGAAGCTTGGAACTCATTTAGTTCCCAGCATAGAACCACTGGCTTTTGTAAATAAAAGGCTAGAAACTTGCTTTTTAATTATTTTTAACATCTCAAAGTTTTGAGATTCTCAGGAAGCTGAATTCTGTGCCTGCTGCTACATTTATTTTGCATTTTCAGCATTCCTGCAGAATTGCACCCTATTTTGTTTATTAAATTTGTACCCCAATTTTCCTCCAGGGTGCTCAGAGTGATAAGCACCCTCACAAGAACACTGTCAGGCAGTTAGATTGTGAGACAGTTCATGACCCATGGTTACCCAATGAGTTGCATGGCAGAGCAGAAATTTCAACACAGGCCTCCCCAGTACTAGAACTGCACTCTAACCATTATGCAGCACTGCCTAAAGTCATACCCAGTCAGACCACTTTGTCCACAGACAGACAGTTGTTTTCAAAGGACTCAAGACAGAAGTCTCGTGGTGTTTCTAACCTGGATTAAACCTGGGATCTTCCAGGTACCACGTATATGTTGTACCCTTGAGCTGTGAACTCCTCCCAAGACATTTGCCTTTTTCAGAAGAGAGAATGGACTGCTGAGACATCTGTGACTGGACAGACACATCACAGTGTGAAAATTTTAACTGCTCGAGCGGCAGTTCTAACCTTGTCGTGAGATCCTTCAGGGACACCTTGCAGGTGCCCAGTTGATTTTTTGACACTCCTTCATTCCACACTGCTGATCCCCTCGATTTTCAAAACAGCTTGCGGCACTCGAGCACCAGATCACAAAGTCTAAAATCTGTTTTGGTTTCCAGAATCATGGCATGGTCATTTATAACTGAGCCACCGTATCTGCATCAGGAGTGTTTTGTCCTTTCTTTAACTGTTAACCTCAGCCATGGGTGCGTAGCTATAACCACGCCTTGTAATTGGGCAAGCATTGCCAGGACGCTAAAAAAGTACCGGAGGCAGACATGCGTACTTGTTTGCTCGTGTAGCTACTTCGTCTAGGAATAAAAAGCTGCAAAAAACCAAAGTGTTAAGGCAGCCCTGAACTGCAATTAGATTCTGTATCACCTTTTCTGGTTAGGCGTGCTTGCGGTGTTTAGTACGTTCCCTTTTGCAGTTGGGCATGCCATAATACGTTCTACATTCATCACAGGCAGTCTTTCATCACAAATTGCTTTGGGTTTCCTTCTGACAGTCGGGGATCCTTTAGTAAGCAGCCTCCACTTAGTGCAGAAAGCAGCTGTAGGCATGAGTGCCGTTTTAAAATGGCTTTGTGAGATCGATGCCAACCTGTGAGCATGGTCACTTTTATATGAAAATCTAGGAACAGTGCTCTTTGCCACACAAAGCACACACACACCCCTTGCTTTTTACTTCTGCGTAAACCTTCAGACTAATTTTGCGCTCTCTGACTCTGTAGTTAATTTTTTTTTATTTTTAAGAAGCCAGCTTGAAGCCATTCCAGCTACAAAGAGCATCTTTGCTCAGCCTGCGCTAATGAACGCAGGAGGGCAGCCTTTCTCAATGATGTGCCACACAAAGAAGACAGGCCTGTGGAAACAAAGGAGGCTCAAATGTTGGTCTGCGATTCTGTAAAAGGAGAGGGGTGTGTGTGTGCGTGCGTGTGTGTGTGTTGGCAATTGGTTACAGAATGGAGAGAGATAAACATTGCTTTTGTTGGGCTGTCAGTATCACAGACTTTAAGCTTCATAATTGCCTTGCTGGTGGTGTGAACATCCTCCGTCAGTTTGCTGCCAGCGCTATCCATCCTTTGTCCCGTTTTGCTTTGCTCTTCCAATTCATAATCTGTACCTGGCTGTAATCTGTTCATAAAAATATAAAAAATTATCACGTAGGTGTCAGTTTCACCTTTCATCTTTGGCAGCTGACACTTTGTGAGTGTGAATGTTTAGGCTGCTGACTCTTCACTTAGATTTAGATTGTCCTTCATTTCCTTGCATGGCCAACAAGTGGGCTGTTTTCCGCTGCATTGCTTGTTTGGTATTTACATGCCAAAACAGTTATATCTAGTGAATCTGGAAATGCATGATGGCTCTGCCTTTTTATTGCATTTATATCCTGCCTTTCCTCAACAAAATGCAAGTGAGTGAGTGAGCATGCTTGTATAGAGAGAGAGACAGACAGACAGACAATAGATAGAGTTCCCAGATGGTCTACCCAGGCACTAACCAGTCCCATACAGCTTCAACAATATTGCTTTCATAGAATCGTAGAATTGTAGAGTTGGGACCACAAGGATCATCTAACCTCCTGCAATGCAGGAATCTTTCTTCACCACCATATCTGCATTTTGTAGTTTTATAAGAGCCTTGCTGGGTCAGATGAAAGGTGCGCTTAGTCCAGCATAATTTCCCCCTTCCTTTTTTTGCAGTAGCTGGGCCACATGTAGCTGAGAGCCCCGCAAGGAGACCATGAAGACCCCAGCCCTACCCATTGTTTGTCCCCAGCAACTGGTATTCCGAGGTATCCTTGAGACCACCTCTAGTGGGTGTCCAAGTTGGGCATTTGCCAGGGCAGAGCAAGAGCAGCAGAGGGTCCTATCATTTCCACTTAGCATCCATAAAGCCGGGACAGCCTAAGGAAACTCTTTAGTTTGCATGTCCCTCCGCTTCCAGGTTAGAGGGGCCCACGGAAGGTGCCGTGCCCAAGGACCCCCAAATTCCTGGAGCCAGAACCGGGAATAGTACTTTTGAACAAGATTGCATTCAGCGTCATGGCTATTGTTAGGAATATTATTCTGAATTTGTCTAATCCTCATTGTGCAAGCATGGCTGTAGCCCTTTTGCCATATGTTTGTGGCTGTGAATTCTATTAAGTTAACCATGTGTGTCATGCTAAGCTGCATAAGATCGTACATTTTAAAAGCAAAAATAAATTGCATACAAATGATATAAGAATGTGTTACGTGCTCCACATTTTCTGCAGCGGTATGTGGAGAGAAAACTTTTTCACACTGTGTTATGAAAAAAAGAATGGTTGTGCCTCTTAAACTACAGTGGTACCTCGGGTTAAGTACTTAATTCGTTCCGGAGGTCCATTCTTAATCTGAAACTGTTCTTAACCTGAAGCACCACTTTAGCTAATGGGGCCTCCTGCTGCTGCCGCGCCGCCGGAGCACGATTTCTGTTCTTATCCTGAAGAAAAGTTCTTAACCTGAGGTAGTATTTCTGGGTTAGTGGAGTCTGTAACCTGAAACGTATGTAACCCGAGGTACCGCTGTATAGTTTCAGGCCAATGTCCAAAGTGGTGCTGATCACGTTTCACAGTAGTCCTATCCTAGCAATTTCATCGCATAAATGGAGTAGCAAGTATTTTATTATATTCGGGTAGTACCTAATTTCTGTGTATAACCTTACTTCTTAATATCAGTGGACATGATATTTGAGAGCCCTTGAAAATCAGTAGAGCAGTACATTTCCCATCCCCAGCAGAAGCTGCTCATTCTGTAACTCTGTCACAGCAGCCCATATTGTTGGAATAACTTAGCTGCATATTTGTGAATCAGTTCAGTTGGGGGGAAATGGAAGAGATGGAAATCAGTTATACTGAACGCTGTCTTAAAAGGAAGCAAGTACATTGTATTTTTTTATATAAAACAAAAAACAAACAAGAAAGGTAATGGGATGTTTTCTGCCATCCTAAGTCTCATTTGCTAATTGAAATCCAACCTAGGAGTGTGTTTGTGTGTGTTCTCAAAATAGCAACAGCTGTCATTCCAAAACTACAGCAAAGCATATTTTGTTCTTTGGATGTGTAAGAGAAGTTCCCTGCCAAGGCAATTCAAATTCTGCACTTAAGCAAACCCTCAGTTCTGCCACCTGTATAAACTATGCAAATTCAATAAATGCATAATTTATTTGCATGGTTCTGCCTTTTTATTACTTTTGCTTAATTCAGATTTTGTTAGTCATGGGAGAGGGGAAAGGAGCTATACAGGTCACTAAAAAAAAACAACCCTTTCTGCTCTCCATAAACCTTTATTCTCGTTTCAGAGATCTCGTTAGGCAGTTGCCCATATGCTTTCAACCATATTTTCATAGCCATAATGGCTAGAAATTTTTGCTCCCTTTGCCCCAGATTTACATGGTGCTTATATCACCACCAGGCACCCATAGTTCAATTCTGTCCAGCTTCAAAGTTGAGATTGGTGGATTGTCCTTGACCTTGTGCTGTGTTACTAAGATAGTGTGATATCAGGAATATGCCCTTTGTGAATACCAGGACCCTGCCTTTCAACCAACATTTGGCTACTACAGCCAGCTAAACAATGTAAACAACTTTGCATTTTTTGGTCATTCTTAGGGTGCCAGGGAGTAGGTAGCCCTGCAGAAGATAGAGGTGAGAGAGGAAGGTTCAGAATTGTCACCCACAGCTGGTAGATCATATGTGCTGGTGACCTTTGTATTTTCTTCCTAGATAAAACTAGGCCTGTTTCACTTCTAATTTAAAAATTACCAAAAATATTAAACGAGCTCTTAACACTTTTTAAACACATATCCTACCTGCAGGAAAACTCATTGAGAGTACCAACAGAAAAAGAAAAAAAGTCCCAATCAGGTACTGTAACAACAATGACCAATTTGAGATTTGATTGAAGAATTTACATTATTGTGACTCTGAAGTGCTTTTGTCAGCGATGAATTCTTTCAAAACCTCCACTGATGGTTCCCAAATATGACTTGACTCTTGCTTCTTCGGGAGGATGAATATCCTGTGTGTTGCTGAGACATCCAAATGGCTTTCATAACCAGAGTAAATTATGCAAAGTGTATTTGAGGTAGGGCAGCCTTTCTGTTTGAAGACGTCCTCTATTTTGAATGGGCTGCCCAGTCAAAGTTTCTTTTAAAGATAAGAACCATAAGAAGGAAGAGCAGGTCAGCTTAGCTCCGAGACAGCAGACTGAGCAGGAGCATAGCTCACTTGGTTACAGTTTTCTTCACTATGGTGAGATGTATGTTAATTTCTACAGACATGTTTCCCTATGTGCATCTAAACCTGCACATAGGAAAAACAGTGAAGCCAGCCAATGCCTTCACATAGCTCCATCCTTATTTCAGACATGGTTATATTTTGGTATATCATGGTGTTGTAAAGGTAAAGGGACCCCTGACCGTTAAGTCCAGTTGCGGACGACTCTGGGGTTGTGGCGCTCATCTCGCTTTACAGGCCAAGGGAGCCGGCGTTTGTTCGCAGGCAGCTTTTGGGTCATGTGGCCAGCAGGACTAAGCCGCTTCTGGTGAAACCAGAGCAGCGCACAGAAACGCTGTTTACCTTCCTGCTGGAGCGGTACCTATTTATCTAGTTGCACTTTGTTGTGCTTTCAAACTGCTAGGTTGGCAGGAGCAGGGACCGAGCAACGGGAGCTCACCCTGTCGTGGGGATTCGAATGGCCAACCTTCTGGTCGGCAAGTCCTAGGCTCTGTGGTTAAGACCACAGCTCCACCTGTGTCCCCATCATAATGTTTAGCTGGTGATATATCACAGTGTTGAAAACCAGATGTCGTCCAGCCCTAATTGTCACCAGTTTAGTGCCAGCACTTACAGTACTGGCATCCAGGCCCATGCAGAGTTCGTCTGAGACCCAAGCTAGGAGTTTGTTAGAAGAAAGTTATAAACTCAAACAAAAAACCAGTTGTTCCCTGGCAGGGACCCCTAGCCAGTTTAGCCCTCTGAGGACCAGAAAATTGTACCTGGCTCTCATCCCCACACACCCCACCTCCTGCTGGCATCTGTAGTAGGTATGTGCAAGTTTCTCGTTAGAAGGCTGGGATTTGAAACTGCTGTGATAACTAGATTTGCCATGTAAAGTGCTCTGTTACATTCAGTTACTGTGATGGCAGTTCTATTTGAGTGTGTTTTGCACCTTTCTGTGATTTGCTAAAGAGAATTAGGTTTTTTTAGTTTTTTAAAAAATTATTGAATTGATATACTGCCCCACACCTGGAGGTCTCTCTTTTTTTAAAAAAAAAAATAATATTTATTAAAGTTTCAAAAAAGTTACAAGAATAAGAAAAAAAAGAAAAAAAATACAGAAAAAAGGAAAAAATACAAAATTCACACCTGGAGGTCTCAGGGCAGTTCACAAAAAATATCACAATATATAAAATCAAAATAAAAACGCTGGGTAAATCATCCTGAATAAATCATAGTTGTGTTCATTTCTCCAAGTGGTTTTGAGTGTGCTACCAATTGCAGTGGGCAGGGGACAGAAAGCTCTGTCCACCATTCCTGTTATCACCTGCTAGAATGAATGGTAACACTTTAGGCTGCAGGTGGGGAGAGCACATAGATGGGGGCGGGGAACCCCACAAAACTCTCTATACATACAAGTAGTACAGCAGGAAGTGACTCAGAGTGGGACAGCTCTCCCAGATGTGCAGTTTTTTAACTTGTAAGGAGGCTTTTATGTAGAGGGGCCGCCAGAAATGGGTACCCTACTTGTGGTACATGCTACTGTACATGTCGGTCACACATTGCTGCCCATGAGAAGAGAGTATCCCTTCCATAGCAAGGTGGGAGAGGGCTAAACCTCACCTTTCTACAGGCTGCAGTCCTGACAAACGTTGGTGCACTTCCATGCCTTAGTTTATTTATTTCAAAATATTTATATACCACTTTCACAACAATATATTAAAGCGGTTTACAAAGGTAATTATAAGACAAAACATACGAATAACGGCTTAAGAAAGCAGGTACAGGCCAGTGCTTGAGAACTGGAATTCCCTCTTTCAGATCTCAGACTTGTGGGTCTTGCCCCCATCCCTGTTTGTAATGCAGAGCTGTTAAAACTAGCCTAGCTTTCAGGATTGCTGTAAGTAATTTTAGTCTTCCCGTGAACATATGTCTATGTGTCTTGAGCACTTGCTCCATATTTGCCAGGAAGGATAACTAATCCCAACAAATATTGAAAGGGGAATAAAGTCTGGCTTTATAACATGTGCAAAAATCCTTTTGTGCAGAAAACGATCTACACAGGCTTTGGGCTGCTGACTTTCATAAGAAAATTCCATGTGAGCAGCTGTATAACATCACTAAGGCCTAGCGCAGGTGTAACATTTTCCTGATAATTTAACCATTGTTAGGAGAGAAGGGATTCCTTGCATGCTCACACTGTCCATTCCCTGCCCCCTCAGCACAGACCCCCCTCCACTATTTCCTTTTCAGCATATTGCTTATGCCTGTACCAAGGTATTCAGAATTTGTAAACCAGCTGATTCAGGGTTTCTGGGTTAGATTCAAGCTCTGGTTTAAAATCAACCTTGATTAGCATTAAACTTGATGCAGATGTAACGTTCTACCTGGTTAACATTGACAAAAGGAAGATAGGATGGTCACATCCAGACCATACTGTTAAAGCACATTCAGCGCATATGGCTTGCCCCAGAGAATCCTGGGAACCGTAGTTTAAGGGAACTGGGAAGTGTGGCTCTGCAAAAGGTAAACTGTGTGGGAGCCCATCAGCCTTCTGGGACATTCCCAGTGGTTTAAACCCTTAGTGAAATGCTCAGGAAATGTTCTGACTGCAATAAGAGGGTCCAAATGGCATCAAGGACTTTCTCTGCCCGTGCAACTCATCCCCTGCCCTGGATCTGCAATTTGGAAACATCTGCACACATGCATTTGTGTCCACCATTCATGCACATGCTTCATTTTTAACCATGTCAGCTTTAAAATAAGCCTGCAGAAGCCTCATCTAGAAGCCCGCAGACTGTATGGCACTTGGTTTTCCTCCTTAACCTAAGTCCCAAAGGCTGGAGTGACCTCAGAGATTATGTGGTTTTGGCCTCATCACACCGTTTAGAGGAAGCTGCTGGCAGCAGGCAGTGTTTTGAAAAGCTGTCGTCCTCTTTGGCGTGAGTGCGCTTGCCACAAGCATTTCAGTGGCATGATGTAGCTGGATACTGCCTCCCCAGGGCATGGTCTGACTTTGATCATACAGTTGGAGAGCAAGCCAGGCAGATACATCAAAAGTAGGAGGCAATAAGAGTGCAGAACATAGGCTTCAAGCACCACATTTTAGGTTTTTTCTTCTTCTCATCCACACTTCCTTTAAAAAAAAAAAGAAAGAAGGAAGGAAGAAAATGGGGCAAAAGTGTTAGAAAACAACCACCAATATAACTTTTTTATATATAAAAAAATGGATTGGTTCAAGCTAAGACACACCATCCTTCACAAATTTTCTACTACAATACAGTGGTGCCTCGCAAGACGAAATTAATCCGTTCTGCGAGTCTCTTCGTCTAGCGGTTTTTTCGTCTTGCGAAGCAAGCCCATTGACGGCTTAGCGGATTAGCGCTAGTAGCGCTAGTAGCGGCTTTTAGCGGCTAAGCAGATAAGCAGCTTAGCGGCTTAGAAAAAGGGGGGGGGAGGGAAAAAAACCCGCAGGACATTTTTGTCTTGCGAAGCAAGCCCATAGGAAATTCGTTTTGCTAAGCACCTCCAAAACGGAAAACCCTTTCGTCTAGCGGGTTTTCCGTCTTGTGAGGCATTCGTCTTGCGGGGCACCACTGTATAATAATGCACAGTAGAAATAAACTACTGATGTAGTGATGTGGCAAGTGCTTTCTGCAGCCTCTTTCAATATATTAGGTAAATCAATTTTGTATATTTTTACAGGTGAGGGGCAGAGGGACTCTGGTGAATTGTGGCTTTTAAGACTGAAAACGTAATGCTCCTTTTCTGAACTCTCAATCCTCATTTTGCTTCTTAACTGCACTTTCTGATTAAATTCAGCATTTACAAGAAAAGCAAGAACATTTGTTTGTTTCCTAGCTGGTACCATGGCTTCGTCATTGGCAGTGTCAGGTCTGTGCTGCGGCTCTGTTAGGAAACATTTGGCACCCTCCTCAGGTCTGGACCTTGGCAGGTGCCCAACAGTTTTGACCTGCTCACAAGCCCTGCTCTCACCCATGCCCTTCTTTGGCCTGCCTCGCTTTCCTGATTCACTCACTCACTGGTTCACTATAACCAAAGTTTACATCAGTGTATGAATCAGGTAAACTATGGTTACTTCCGCCCATCGTTTTCTTCCAAACCATCATTTCCAGCCAATTTGCATTTAGTATTTATTCTTTCTTAACTGATAAAATTTTGTGTGGTATCCCTTTTAATATAAACTTCAATAAAACTATTAAAACAAGGTATTTCTGTTTTGCTTGCCTCATGGTTGTGAAATGGCAAAAGACTTTTTTATTATTATCAGAAAGCTGGCTTTGTTTGATTCTGTGAACTTTTGATTGAGCAAATGAAAGAAGAGGTGTGTTTCTGTTGTTGGGAATTGTTGCTGTGCTTGGTGTCAACAGAGTCCAAGCAACTTGGATGCTTTGCTGGATTTCACGAGGTTGAAAGGGGCACTGCTAGGTTCAGAGATGTATAAAGCAAATTCTGTACACCAGGGGTGGCCAACCTGTAGCCCTCCAGATGTTGGATTACAGCTCCCATCATCCCTGACCACTGGCTATACTGCGTGGGGATGATGGAAGTTGGAGTCTAACAACATCTGGAGGCCCATGGATTAGCCACCCACCCATGGCATGGACTTTTACTTGCAAGCAAATCCCATTGTGTTATAAAACTTAATTCTGTGCTAGTAGTGGGCCCTTGTCATTGAAACTCACTTCTGATGGATGGCTTGGTTTTCTCCTTGATTGACTAGCTTCTCATTGTTCCAGTTACAGGTAGGTAGCCGTGTTGGTCTGCCATAGTCAAAACAAAATAAAAGAAAAAAAATTCCTTCCAGTAGCACCTTAAAGACCAACTAAGTTAGTTCTAGGTATGAGCTTTCGTGTGCATGCACACTTCTTCAGATACACTGAAACAGAAGTCACCAGACCCTTCTATATAGTGAGTAATACCCCTCCCCACCTTCTCACTATATAGAAGGGTCTGGTGACTTCTGTTTCAGTGTATCTGAAGAAGTGTGCATGCACACGAAAGCTCATACCTAGAACTAACTTAGTTGGTCTTTAAGGTGCTACTGGAAGGAATTTTTTTTCTTTTCTTTTGTTTTAGCTTCTCATTGGTTGAGCTGCTCTGATGTCACCAATCAGGTTGTTTGGGTTTGGCTTATCTCAGGCAGTTAAGCTCTTAAGAGGGACAGTTTGTTTGTATATAGTGTATATTAAGAGCTTTGGAATCAGAATTCTGGAACCCTGTGACATTTGTAAGTCCAATAATGGCTTGTGTGATCACTCTTCATATTCATTTAAAAATATTGATCTGTTCTGGCATATTTATGTATTGGCAGATCTAGTGATAAGAGCTGGGCCAACATTTTCATGTTTTAAACTTTAAGCCTCCCCTATGCACTCCACAGGGACGCAGGTGGCGCTGTGGGTTAAAGCCTCAGCGCCTAGGACTTGCCGATCGAAAGGTCGGCGGTTCGAATCCCTGCGGCGGGGTGCGCTCCCGCTGCTCGGTCCCAGCGCCTGCCAACCTAGCAGTTCGAAAGCACCTCCGGGTGCAAGTAGATAAATAGGGACCGCTTACCAGCGGGAAGGTAAACGGCGTTTCCGTGTGCGGCTCTGGCTCGCCAGAGCAGCGATGTCACGCTGGCCACGTGACCCGGAAGTGTCTCTGGACAGCGCTGGCCCCTGGCCTCTTAAGTGAGATGGGCGCACAACCCCAGAGTCTGTCAAGACTGGCCCGTACGGGCAGGGGTACCTTTACCTTTACCTATGCACTCCACATATTGTGGAAACCCAGCTGCTATAAAGCAAGGAAGTGTATTAGCTTATCTGTACATATTGATTACACCCTGGTACCTGCTGCAGCAGTGAAGTTTGTTTTTTAATATATTAACCCATTGGTATTTTTAAAAATTATTTTCATTTTCAAATATATAAGAACAAATAAAAAAGAACTGCATGTACAAAAAAAACCCCGCAGTATCTTTCTAGATTTAATGGTTGATCAGACGAAGGGATTTCAGTGCAGAAGTTACATGCTCATGGCTCTAATGTTTGCACAGGGCCAACACAATAAAGTTCAGTGCATGTTGGCCTAAGCTATGTAGTCATTCAGTTCCTTCCAGTGACCACACAATTCAGGCCTGCAAAATGCCCTGTGCAGAAGTCAATGGACTCTTGCCTTTACACCAGTGGTAGGGAACCTGTGATTCATCATTAGTTGTTGGATGCCCAGCTCCCATCAACCCTGGCCAGTGGCCAGTGGTGATAGGGTTTGCAGTCTAACAATATTGGCAGGGGACAGGAATTTGTTCAAAGTAAGCCTGAGAAAAAAGCTAATGCTGTTCTAGGCTGCATCAACAGAAGTATAGATCAAGGGAAGTAACATTACCACTCTATTCTGCCTTGGTGAAACCACACTTGGAATACTGTGTCCGATTCTGAGCATGACAGTTTAAGAAGGATGTTGACAAGCTGGAACATGTGCAGAGGATGGCAACTAAGATGATCAAGGTTCTGGAAACCAAACCCTATGAGGAAAGGTTGAAGGAGCTGGTTATAAGATACGATAGGTAAAGGTAAAGGGACCCCTGACCATTAGGTCCAGTTGTGGCCGTCTCTGGGGTTGTGGCGCTAATCTCACTTTATTGGCTGAGGGAGCTGGCGTACAGCTTCCAGGGTCATGTGGCCAGCATGACTAAGCCACTTCTGGCGAACCAGAGCAGCGCACGGAAACGCCGTTTACCTGCCCGCCGGAGTGGTACCTATTTATCTACTTGCACTTTGTTGTGCTTTCAAACTGCTAGGTTGGCAGGAGCAGGGACCGAGCAACGGGAGCTCACCCCGTCGCGGGGATTCGAACCGCCGACCTTCTGATCGGCAAGCCCTAGGCTCTGTGGTTTAACCCACAGTGCCACCCACGTCCTCATAAGATAAGATAGCCATCTTCAAATATCTCAAGGGCTGTCACTCGTAAGAGGTAACAAGCTTGTTTTCTCATACCTATGGCTTCAAGTTACAAGAAAGGAGATTCCGACTAAATATCAGGAAGAACTTTGACAGTAAGAGCTGTTTGCAAGTCTCCTTCAGGAGGTTGTGGACTCTCCTTCCTTGAAGGTTTTAAAGGAGAGGTTGGATGGCCATGTGTCATGAATGCTTTAGCTAAGATTCCTGTATTGCAAGGGGTTGGACTAGATTACCCTTTGTGTCCCTTCCAACTCTACAATTCTATGATCCTATGAAAATAACCCAGAGTGGGGTGCTATTGAATGCTGTCATCTCTTAGTGAGTACAAACAGCTGCCGGCAGCTCTGGTTCTGGAGTAAAACTGAACCCACAGTAAGTGACTTTTAAAGCTGGGCCTTCTGTAGATTGCATCTCATGGTTAATTTTTTATTAAACATGTTCTCCTCTGGTGCATTCCTGGAAGGGAACTGGGAAGAAAAGTGGGTTGATGCATTATCTTTACATATGCGTTCCACTGTTCTTTGTCTTTAGTTCTTTGTATTCATTTAAAAGGCTGTGGTGTCTGCTAGGTTAGCAGCGTTACAGCACGACCTGAAGTTGTGTTTTAAAATGGCTCTGTCGCGGTGATAACTTTTAAGGCGAGTGACAGATGGGCAGTCCAGGCTTTTTGCAGTCTTTAAAGATGGAGGAGCAAATGACAGAATTTTCTGTTGTTTGGGGGAAAGAAGCTGACATCTGGCTTCCAGTGTTTTGCTCCCTCTTGGAGGAGATGCTGCCTGGCTGCTGTTTCCTTGTGGCTGACACATGACACCCCTTTTGCAAAGCTCGCTGTTGAGTCAGCAGAAATACTAGCCAGACACGTCTGGCTTCAGAGGAGCCTTTGGTGACAGCGAGGCAGTGAAACAAATTAAGGTTGTGTGAGCACTAGGAGGTGTTTGGGCCACATGCTGCGTGGGCAAGAGGAAGGCGGGGGTGCCCCTCACACAGCCTTTGCCAGCCTGGCTCATCTCCAGATGTTTTGGACTACATCTCCCATCGCCCGCAGCAAATTTACCCTAGCAAATGAGGCCACGATTAAGAAGGGCAGAAGAGGGCAATGGGCCCCTCAGGATTCCCCACCTTAATTGCGTGCTGAGGAATTGGCAGAGAACATTATTCTTACTTTTTAAAATTTGTATGCCACCCTTCATCCAAGGGACGCAGGTGGCGCTGTGGGTTAAACCACAGAGCCTAGGACTTGCCAATCGGAACGTCACCGGTTCGAATCCCTGCGACAGGGTGAGCTCCCGTTGCTCGGTCCCTGCTCCTGCCAACCTAGCAGTTCGAAAGCACGTCAAAGCACATGACCCTTTTCTCAGGAGAGGTGAGAGGAACACCTCGCCTTTTCTCAGAAATGGTCTTCTGAGAAAGTTCAGCTCACCTCTAGCAGAGGGTCTCATCCAGAAGCTTCTTCCTACTCTTTCCTGAATCAATATTGGCCTCCTTGGTGGGGCTTCCAAGGTGATAGGGAGGTTGATCTCATGCAGCGATTTCTATATCTCCATTATAAACAGTAAATTGGGTGTGTATAACTAGGTATACATGCCAAAGACAGTAATCTGTTTGCTTAAAGAGGGCTGCTGGGGGGGTGGGGGGCGTTCACGGAATGCAGCGTACTATTCCCTAACTGACCTTTCTTTCCTTTTTCTCCTTAAGATGTCTTGAGTCTCATCTAAATTGTGAGCTTGTGGAAAGGATCCGTTTTAGTTTTAATTATGCATGGCTCGAACGGTTTTAGGTCCTTTATGAAAAATTAATAGCAATATTTGACTTGTGTTCATAACATTGCCGTAGCGATTTAAGGGAGATGTAAAAGAAAATCGCAACGATATTCTCAAAAACGCACAGTACTTCTTGGCAACTGCATCTTGAATTTATTTTAAGGCCCAGTCTTCAATTATTTATTTCATTGGTATCCTGCCCTCCCCTCCCCCACCCCCAATGCAGGATCGAGAATGTGGTTCTTCCCACTGTACCCCAGCAATTCTTCACAACAACCCTGTGAGGCTGAGAGGCCCAAAGTCACTTTGACAGGCCTCATGGCTGACTGGGACCTCAACCCAGTTCTCCTCCATCATAATAATCTAATATTCAGTCTTAACAACCGCAACATGCCCCTTCTCTTGATCTTTGCAGCGAGTTCCTCACCCAAGATAGCTCTCCGCTTCACCTTACTCTTTTCCTTTTCTTATTTTTATATGTGTTTGTAATGATCATAGAATGGTAGAGTTGGAAGGGACCAATGCAGGAATCTCAGCGAAAGCATCCATGACAGATGGCCATCCGGCCTCTGCTTAAAAACCTCCAGGGAAGGAGAGTCCACAACCTCCTGGGGGGATTCCATTCCATGATGGAATGCCTTGGTCGCACTGGTTGATGATCTCCGGCGAGCTAGGGACAAAGGTGAGAGCTGTTTCCTAGTTCTGCTGGATCTCTCAGCGGCCTTTGATACCATCGACCATAACATCCTTCTGGACCGTCTTGAGGGGCTGGGAGCTGGGGGCACTGTCATACAGTGGTTCCGCTCCTTCCTCCTGGGCCGTGTTCAGAAAGTGGTGGTGGGGGATGAGTGTTCAGACCCTGGGCTCTCACTTGTGGGGTGCCTCAGGGTTCTGTCCTCTCCCCCATGCTTTTCAACATTTACATGCAGCCGCTGGGAGAGATCATCAGGAGGTTTGGGCTGGGTGTTCATCAGTATGCGGATGATACCCAGCTCTACCTCTCTTTTAAATCAGAACCAGTGAAGGCGGTAAAGGTCCTGTGTGAGTGTCTGGAGGCGGTTGGAGGATGGATGGCGGCTAATGGATTGAGGTTGAATCCTGACAAGACAGAAGTACTGTTTTTGGGGGACAGGAGGCGGGCAGGTGTGGAGGATTCCCTGGTCCTGAATGGGGTAACTGTGCCCCTGAAGGACCAGGTGCGCAGCCTGGGAGTCATTTTGGACTCACAGCTGTCCATGGAGGCACAGGTCAAATCTGTGTCCGGGGCAGCTGTTTACCAGCTCCATCTGGTACGTAGGCTGAGACCCTATCTGCCTGCGGACTGTCTCGCAAGAGTGGTGCATGCTCTGGTTATCTCCCGCTTGGACTACTGCAATGCACTCTACGTGGGGCTACCTTTGAAGGTGACTCGGAAACTACAACTTATCCAGAATGCGGCAGCTAGACTGGTGACTGGGGGCGGCCGCCGAGACCATATAACACTGGTCTTGAAAGACCTACATTGGCTCCCAGTACGTTTCCGAGCACAATTCAAAGTGTTGGTGCTGACTTTTAAAGCCCTAAACGGCCTCGGTCCAGTATACCTGAAGGAGCGTCTCCACCTCCATCATTCTGCCCGGACAATGAGGTCCAGCGCTGAGGGCCTTCTGGCGGTTCCCTCATTGCGAGAAGCAAAGCTACAGGGAACCAGGCAGAGGGCCTTCTCGGTAGTGGCGCCTGCCCTGTGGAACGCCCTTCCAGCAGATGTCAAAGCGATAAACAACTACCTGACATTCAGAAGACATCTTAGGCAGCCCTGTTCAGGGAAGTTTTTAACGTGTGATATTTTACTGTATTTTTGGTTTCTATGGTAGCCGCCCAGAGTGGCTGGGGAGGCCCAGCCAGATGGGCGGGGTATAAATAATAAATTATTATTATTATTATTATTATTATTATTATTATTATTATCACAAGTAAGTTGGTGGGAGCCTGTAGGGGTCACAGTTAGTGTCAGATGTTGCCTCAACCCTGGTTTCCTCTATGTGAAATGGGCTTCCTTTAAGAATGCATCAAGCAGTTTCTAGAGGAAGTCTCTCCTCTTTCACAGACGCCGTTCTTTTTTCTATGTAAATGTATTTATTTGGTTTTTCAGGTTAAAGTTTTACCATCACATAGCCAACATACAAAATAAAAACAAGATTCCAAAAAATCTCCTGGACTTCCCTCCTCCCCTTTGTGGGTCCTATTGTCAGTCATTTCCTCCTGCGTCTTTTATAATAATCCAAATCTGTTACATCTCCATTGTGTCCAAAATTCACCATTAAACTACAAGTGTTATTCCAATCCTACTAACAATTTTAGCTGTTTACAATGGTTTTTAAGATAAATTATAAAATTTCCCCGTTCCTTATTAAAATTTTGTTCTTCCTGATTTCTGATTCTTCCAGTCATTTTTGCCATTTCGGCATAATCCAACTTAATCTGCCATTCTTCTCTGGTAGGGACTTTGTCTTCTTTCCATCTCTGGACAGCATGGAGTATGCTTTGGGTCCTATCGTTTTACTGGTTGCACTAGATGTGCCTGTCAATGTGAATACTACTGGTTTGTTTGGGGGGCCTTTTTTTACTTTGTTTAGTTACATGGGAATGGTTCGCTCTGTCCCAGTACCTGTACCTTACTCTGTCATGGAAACCTCTAATAAAAAACATTTGGCAGCCTTGGAAATTCAGCTCCTCTTTTGAGAGGCCTTAGACTACACCAAAGTGGCTCTCTCGTTTTGATCTTTCTACCCTTAAATGGACAAGAGGTCACGGTTTACCTTGGGGCTATTTCACATAATGACATTGCGCGTGCGTGTGTCTGTGTGTGTTCTGTATCAGCAGCGACTCCTTGCTAGCCTGCTGATGACATGAGTTATCCTTTTGAAGACTCAAGCAGGTTTTCCTCTTGATTTAAGAAGACAAAGCTACCTAATCTCTGGCTCAGCTCCTATCGCTGCACTTTGTCTAAGGGAATGTTAAAGACCGACACCTCTAAGAACGTCAGTAAATCTCGACTTGTGCAGAGTGCATTGGACTTTCACATTTTTTAGACTTAAGAAAAAAATAAAGGCCTATTCACTTGATACTTGCTGGTTTTGTTCTCTACTTTTGCTCATCCAGAGGCTCTGCATGGAGAAGACTTTTAAAAAATATATTATCTCTTTCCCACTCGCATGCCTCTCAAAGTATTTTTACTAATCTCTTGTGACTTGTTCTCTTAATCTCACTTTACACTCAACTTGTCCCTTATTTCCCTCACCCCAAAATGGCCAGTTTCTTTCATCTTCATTCCCTGGTCCTTTTACATTCACATTTCCCCTCCTTTACCATCTTTCGTCTCTTATCCCTTTCCTTTCTATTCAGAGTTGTTCATCATCAGTAATATATATATATAAATGTTAACCTTTTCTCTCACTTTCTAACTTCCTTCAACATACCCTCTATCCCTTTACCCTCGACGGAGGGAGACCTTCTTTCCTCTCCCACTGAACTTCTGTCTCCCAGCTACCTTTATTCATCCTGCAAGGATTTGCTGGTGCTGGCATTGGACCAATCAAAAGACTATGGCAAGACCAGGTGGCAGAGCAGGTGTAGACAACAGTGGTCTGTCTATTTATTTATTTATTTATTATTTTTCTTTATAGCCTACCCTTCACCTAATTGTCACATGGAAGGTTACAAAAACTTCTCAATGGAAATAAGTACACAGTGTGTTGAAATCATAAAATAAAACAACAGAAAGAATTGTGATCTCATTACATCAGTTGCGCCTATTCAAAGTCCATTTCTGGGCCCAATTTAAAGTACTCACTTCCGGGTTTGCGACGTTCGGGAGCCAAAACGTTTGAGTCGCAAGGCATTCGAGAACCAAGGAGCGACTGTACTTTGAAGTATACATTTTAACCCTTCAAATTGTTACAGATATAATGTATTCCTTCCTTTTAATGAGATTGGAGCACATGATGTGTTATTTTATGGTTTTTAAGATTATGAGAAGGTTTGAAACATATGCTGTGGCAAATAAACTATTTTAAAAGAAGAAGGTGTGAGGCCTTCTTCTCTCACCATGGGTAGAATATGAGGGGCTTGTAGCCATGATGGCTTCGTTCTTCCTCCACTGTTGGAGGCAGCAGTGCTTCTGAATATCAGTAGCCGAAAACCACAGGAGAGGAGAGGGCTCTTGTGTTCGAAGGTCCTGTGTGAGTGTCTGGAGGCGGTTGGAGGATGGATGGCGGCTAACAGATTGAGGTTGAATCCTGACAAGACAGAAGTACTGTTTTGGGGGAAAAGGGGGCGGACTGGTGTGGAGGACTCCCTGGTCCTGAATGGGGTAACTGTGCCCCTGAAGGACCAGGTGCGCAGCCTGGGAGTTATTCTGGACTCACAGCTGTCCATGGAGGCGCAGGTCAATTCTGTGTCCAGGGCAGCTGTTTATCAGCTCCATCTGGTATGCAGGCTGAGACCCTACCTGCCCGTAGACTGTCTCACTGGAGTGGTGCATGCTCTGGTTATCTCTCGCTTGGACTACTGCAATGCACTCTACGTGGGGCTACCTTTGAAGGTGACCCGGAAACTACAACTAATCCAGAATGCGGCAGCTAGACTGGTGACTGGGAGTGGCTGTTGAGACCATATAACACCGCACTTGAAAGACCTACACTGGCTCCCAGTACGTTTCTGAGCACAATTCAAAGTGTTGGTGCTGACCTTTAAAGCCCTAAACGGCCTTGGCCCAGTGTACCTGAAGGAGCGTCTCCACCTTTATTGTTCTGGCCGGACACTGAGGTCCAGCACCGAGGGCCTTCTGGCAGTTCCCTCGCTGCAAGAAGCCAGGTTACAGGGAACCAGGCAGAGGGCCTTCTCAGTAGTGGCACCCGCCCTGTGGAACGCCCTGCCACCAGATGTCAAAGAGAAAAATAACTACCAAACTTTTAGAAGACATCTAAAGGCAGCCCTGTTTAGGGAAGCTTTTAATGTTTAATCGGTTATTGTATTTTAGTTTTTTGTTGGAAGCCACCCAGAATGGCTGGGGAAACCCAGCCAGATGGGCGGGGTATAAATTATCATCATCATCATCATCATCATCATCATCATCATCATCATCCTGCCTGCTGGTTTCGCCCAGGCATCTGTTCGGCCAGTGTGAGACAGAATGCTGGACTGGATGAGCAGACTCTTCTTACATTCTTACGTTTAAAATGTGAATAGGCCTCTGATTCAGCCTAAATAGGATACAAAAAGTCATTGCTGAAAATAATTATGGATAGGATAATCATGTCAATAGACCTTGTTTTGGAAGTAACTCTTGCTGTTAAAATTAGAAAGCATGACACACAAGCCTTTATTAATAACATCTTGGAATGATAATGGCAAAGCATATTTGAGCCATTCCTATTGTTCTGTTTCATGCCATCTGTTCGCACACCCACGGTGGCAAAGATTTTTTAATCTAAACATTGGGAAAGGGCCTTTTAGTATCTTCTCATTGCTATTGCTTGATAGCCTGGAAGTGTGTGTTCCTTTCCAATTTCCACTTTGGTTAATTTCCGCAGCGTTTTAAAACAGCTTAGTTCCAGGTAAAAATGTCATTTTTGTAGGTAATAACTTGGTACCTTCTAATTATTGCAGGTATTTTAGATTTGATAGAGATTTCGGCGTAAGACAATAACTGTTATAAACTCATTTGGAAGAAAATGTATACTGGCGGAAACTGTTTATGAAAAGAAGGCCCTAGGCTTTGGGAATAATAAAGTCAGGTCCTAGTAAATTCAGTTTTAATTGGTTAACTGCATAATTTTGCAAGTAAGAATAATGAATGGGTGAAGAACGCACGTAAGGCATTTTCACTGGGTGTTATCCTAAAACTTAACGTTCCTGCAATGTGTTCCACTTAAATGGCAGGCATTTGCCTATAGATCATTTGTGTTCCATTATATATTGAGAATTAAATCAATTGCTACAATAATGGAAACAGAGTACTGGATTTAGTTGCACCTTTGATGTGAGAGCTAGCAGTGGAGAGGTTTTTGCTATTTATTTTTTACCACCAAAATAAGGGTCAATATGATGTAGGGAGGAGAGTGAGTCTCTCTTTATTGCAAGGACCCACATGGGGACCCTCTCAGCAGAGTCTGCCCCCAAAATTGGCCAGTATCATTGTTCTTTCCCCATTGGAGTGAATGGAAGCCATATGAGAGAAAGTTGGGGGGTGTTTGCAGGCATAGATGTTACTGGAGCCCAGGGCTCAACTTCCTCCTGACAGATTGCGGGGAGAAGATGATGTTCCCCTTTCTGCAACAAAGTTGTCAATCACAGTCTTGTTTCCTATTTCCTATAAGAGCTATTTGACAAAGAGCAATGACAAACCTAGACAGCATCTTAAAAAGTAGAGACATCACCTTGCCAACAAAGGTCCAGATAGTAAAAGCTATGGTTTTCTGAGTAGTGATGTAAGGAAGTGAAAGCTGGACCACAAAGAAGGTTGATCGCCGAAGAATTGATGCTTTTGAATTATGGTGCTGGAGGAGACTCTTGAGAGTCCCATGGACTGCAAGAAGATCAAACCTATCCATTATTAAGGAAATCAGCCCTGAGTGCTCACTGGAAGGACAGATCCTGAAGCTGAGGCTCCAATACTTTGGCCACCTCATGAGAAGAGAAGACTCCCTGGAAAAGACCCTGATGTTGGGAAAGATGGAAGGCACAAGGAGAAGGGGATGACAGAGGATGAGATGGTTGGACAGTGTTCTCAAAGCTACCAGCATGAGTTTGACCAAACTGCGGGAGGCAGTGGAAGACAGGAGTGCCTGGTGTGCTCTGGTCCATGGGGTTACGAAGAGTCGGACACGACTAAACGACTAAACAACAACAACAACAACATAAGAGCTATTTCCACCCGGACAATGTTGCCGACTGCAGTATTCCATATATGTCTGGGTCGTATGCCAATCCTAGAGTATAGCTAACATAGTGTAATAGCCAATGAAATGTTATTTATTTAGATTTTAGCATGATCCTGTTCATTTCTAAATCTGCAAACCAGATTGTTTTCCTAATTCAGAAATATTAATGTTGGCTGGGGCTGATGAGCTTTAGTTCAAAACAGCTAGAGGACAGCAGGTTGGTGAAAGCTGCTATAGACCCTTTCTATTACAAAGTCTCCAAGACAACAATTTTTAAATACCTTTATGTGCAAATTTTCTGCCTTAAAGGCTGCCTTAATTTTTAGCACCAGTTAAATTGACAACTGCCCAAGAGGTGGGATGTAGTGTCTTACTTACCATGGAAGGGAACAGGTGTGAATTAAAATCAGTTTGTCCACATTTGGGACACAGTGTAAGTTGAGGAAGCCCAATGAATTATTCCCTCCCTTCAAAGCCACTGGAATCCTTTCTCTGTCTATCACTCTTAAACAGAAAAGTTGACTATATTACTAGTGGGCAGTGTAGATTTTGTGTGTGTATGTGTGTTGTTGTTGTTGTTTAGTCGTTTAGTCATGTCCGATTCTTCGTGACCCCATGGACCAGAGCACACCAGGCACTCCTGTCTTCCACTGCCTCCCGCAGTTGGGTCAAACTCATGTTCGTAGCTTCGAGAACACACACACACATAATATGTATATAACCTTAATAGCTTGTCCTTGAGCTTGCTTTGCCTTCCTTCCTCTATCACTCCCGTTCCTTTTTCCTTGTGTGTCATGTCCTTGTAAATTGTGAGTAGGGATCACCTTAATACTGGTTTTCATATACTGCTGTAAGAACCTCTTTGACTATTCAGCTTAAAGCTGAATATAACAAAAACAAAAATGCTTGTTAAAAATGTAACCACAGAAGAAAAGGACGACTTAGAAAAAATACTGGGCCTGAAAATCTCTTCAAAAGCGAAATACTTGGGTATTTGGATCACCCCAAGAACATAAACTTATTTCAGGATAATTACACCAAAACTTGGCTAGAGATTAGAAAAAACTTGGTAACCTGGAGTAAACTAAAATTAACATTTCTGGGTAGGATTTCCATTATAAAGATGAATGTGCTTCCAAAATTAATCTTTTTATTTCAAATTATTCCGATACTGGGTGAAGCAGGTTGTCTCAAGATATGGCAAAGAGAAATTTCCAAATTTCTGTGGGAAGGGAAGAAACCTAGGATTAAACACCTGATCTTAATAGACATAAAAGAGAGAGGAGGCTTTTCCCTACCCGACCTAAAACTTTACTACGAGGCAGCCTGTTTCACCTGGCTAAAAGATTGGTGCACGTTGCAGGATCCAGACCTCCTTGACCTGGAAGGTTTTGACAACCGTTGGGGATGGCACGCCTACCTAATATATGGAAAAGCGAAAATTCATAAAAAATTTACCAACCATATAATAACAAAGTCACTCTTTGCTGTATGGGAAAAATATAAAGACCTGATGGAGCCTAAAGTCCCGTGGTGGACTTCTCCAGTAGAAGCCATAGCAGTAAAACGGAAAAATACTCAGGAAAGCTGGCCAACATATAAAATACTTTTAAAAAATGAAGATAACCAAATAAAATTTAAAAAATTGAGGAAATAAGAGAACACATTTCAGACTGGTTCCAATACCATCAGTTATTTGAAAAATTTAAATCTGACAAACAAAAGGGGTTCTCAGTACAAATTTCCCGATTCGAATCTGATCTTGTAAATTCTAAAAGAAAAACTCTTTCCAAAACTTACCGACTCCTCCTTGACTGGACAGTCAAGGAGGTAACAGTGGCAATGGTGAGGTGGTCCCAGGATTTTGGCCATTCAATAACCATGGCCCAATGGGAAAATTTATGGAAGATCAATTGGAAATTCACAAACTGTTACACGATTAGAGAGAACTTTCAAAAAATGCAACATCGATGGTATCTAACACCCTGGAAACTTTCCAAAATGTATAAAAATGTGTCAAGTAATTGTTGGAGATGCGAAGACTCAGGAACATGCTAAAGATCTCTTTCAATAAAAAACCAGAGGCCTACCTCCTGGGAATAACAGATTTGGATATTCCACAAAAGAGGAAGGGTATCTTTTTATATGCGACGGCGGCAGCAAGAGTATTGATCGCAGCAAAATGGAAGAGTAATGAAATCCCCTCTATACAAGATTGGATCCAAAAGCTGACAGAATATGCCGAATTAGATGGTTTATCAGAAAAAATAAAGAATAAATCAAAACAGGAATTTGTTTCTAAATGGGAGGTTTTCAAAGGCTATCTGAAAAATAAATATAGTAGTTTAAATACTGTTGCAGCATTCGAGGAGCTTCAGTAATAGTTGCTAGATAGATAGAAGAAATTAGATTTATTGAGAATAAGTTTAATTATGAAAAAAATGTGTATTGGCAATAAGTAATATGAATTTGAAATATGGAATAGACGGGAAGTTGGGTCTTTAGTGTTAAGACCAATAGATGTTTTATTCTTTGCCAAGAAAATTATGTGTCTATGGTTATTTTTGTAATTTGTGTGTAATTTGGTATTTGTGTTTTTTTTGTGTGTTTTTTTCTTCTTGTATAAATAAATAAATAAATTTCTCAAGTACCACAAAAAAGAACCTTTTTGACTAAACAGTGGGCTATAAATAAATAATGCACATATATGAGCTATATATAGGGATTATACACACACACACATCCGACTATTAATCTTCAAAGCAATCAAAGAGCACTGCAAAACAGCATTTAAAAGAAGTAGGCTCTTGATCCCAGGATACTGTCAGACACATAGCATATTACAAATAGGTGGATGACGGGACAGAGGAAGATCTGACAATGCTTAGCTTCTTCCTTTCTTGGTGACGCAGCTAGGATTTCAAATAATAATAATAATAATAATAATAATAATAATAATAATAATAATTTATTATTTGTACCCCGCCCATCTGGCTGGGTTTCCCCAGCCACTCTGGGCAGCTTCCATAAAAACCAAAAATACACTAAAATATCACAGATTAAAAACTTCCCTGAACAGGGCTGCCTTAAGATGTCTTCTGAATGTCAGGTAGTTATTTATCGCTTTGACATCTGATGGGAGGGCATTCCAC
The DNA here is from genome assembly GCF_951804945.1 of Podarcis cretensis. Classification (NCBI taxonomy): domain Eukaryota; kingdom Metazoa; phylum Chordata; class Lepidosauria; order Squamata; family Lacertidae; genus Podarcis; species Podarcis cretensis. The sequence goes on from NC_137183.1 coordinate 17,501,902, forward strand.
AGGGCAGGCGCCACTACCGAGAAGGCCCTCTGCCTGGTTCCCTGTAGCTTTGCTTCTCGCAATGAGGGAACCGCCAGAAGGCCCTCGGCGCTGGACCTCAGCGTCCGGGCAGAACGATGGGGGTGGAGACGCTCCTTCAGGTATACTGGGCCGAGGCCGTTTAGGGCTTTAAAGGTCAACACCAGCACTTTGAATTGTGCTCGGAAACGTACTGGGAGCCAATGTAGGTCTTTCAAGACCGGTGTTATGTGGTCTCGGCGGCCGCCCCCAGTCACCAGTCTAGCTGCCGCATTCTGGATTAGTTGTAGTTTCCGAGTCACCCTCAAAGGTAGCCCCACATAGAGCGCATTGCAGTAGTCCAAGCGGGAGATAACCAGAGCATGCACCACTGTGGCGAGACAGTCCGCGGGCAGGTAGGGTCTCAGCCTGCGTACCAGGTGGAGTTGGTAGACAGCTGCCCCGGATACAGAATTGACCTGCGCCTCCATGGACAGCTGTGAGTCCAAAATGACTCCCAGGCTGCGCACCTGGTCCTTCAGGGGCACAGTTACCCTATTCAGGACCAGGGAGTCCTCCACACCAGCCCGCCCCCTGTCCCCCAAAAACAGTACTTCTGTCTTGTCAGGATTCAACCTCAATCCATTAGCCGCCATCCATCCTCCAACCGCCTCCAGGCACTCACACAGGACCTTCACCGCCTTCACTGGTTCTGATTTGAAAGAGAAGTAGAGCTGGGTATCGTCTGCATATTGATGGACACCCAGTCCAAACCCCCTGATGATCTCTCCCAGCGGCTTCATATAGATGTTAAAAAGCATGGGGGAGAGGACGGAACCCTGAGGCACCCCACAAGTGAGGGCCCAGGAGTCTGAACACTCATCCCCCACCACCACTTTCTGAACACGGCCCAGGAGGAAGGAGCGGAACCACTGTATAACAGTGCCCCCGGCTCCCAGCCCCTCTAGACGGTCCAGAAGGATGTTATGGTCGATGGTATCAAAGGCCGCTGAGAGATCCAGCAGAACTAGGAAATAACTCTCACCTTTGTCCCTAGCTCGCCGGAGATCATCAACCAGCGCGACCAAGGCAGTTTCAGTCCCATGATGAGGCCTGAATCCCGATTGGAAGGGATCCAAATGGTCCGCATCCTCCAGGCGTGCCTGGAGTTGTTCAGCAACCACGCGCTCAATCACCTTGCCCAAGAATGGAAGATTTGAGACTGGGCGATAGTTGGCCATACTGGCCGGGTCTAAAGATGGTTTTTTAAGAAGCGGTTTAATGACCGCCTCTTTCAGCGGATCTGGGAATGTTCCCTCACAGAGGGAAGCATTCACCACCCCGCAGAGCCCATCGCCCAGCCCTTCCCGGCTTGTTTTTATTAGCCAGGATGGGCAAGGATCCAGGAGACAGGTGGTTGGTTTCACGCGTCCAAGCAGCCTGTCCACATCCTCGGGGGTAACGGATTGAAATTGATTCCATGCAACTTGACCAGACAGAGCTCTAGCACTCTCCCGCCCCAGCCCTGCTCCCACGGTGGTGTCTAGCTCCTTCCGAATATGAGTGATTTTATCTGCAAAAAACTTTGCAAAATCGTTGCAGGAGATCTTGGGGTCTTTACAAGGCCCCGGTGGTAAAGGTGGTTCCGTTAAATTACGAACCACCTGAAAGAGTCTCCTGCTACTATTTTCTGCAGATGCAATAGAGGCGGTGAAGAAAGTCTTCTTCGCCGTCGCTATCGCCACTTGGTAGGCTCGACGATGAGCTCTGACCTGTGTCCGGTCAGATTCGGAGTGAGTTTTTTGCCACCGACGCTCTAGCCGTCAGTGTGCATAATGTGCATAATACTTTTTTTTTCATTCTACATTCCTCTTGCAATAACCACAACCTATAAATTCCACAGTGGGGAACTCTTCTTGTATCCACAGCAGGCAGGCTGAACTCAAATGCCTAATTTATCTGTGCCATCTGTACTTGATTGGCACAACCGCTAAAGTGAATTAATGTTACCTGAGAAACCCTGTTCCGGATTCTGTATGTTTTGCTGTCAGATGACGCTCCTAATAACGTGTGTCTATTTGAACAAATTAAATATGATTATTAATCTGTAGCACAAGGAAATATTTAGAAAACTGCTTTTACTTCCAGCATATTTCTGAATCAGATGACGAGTGTAGCAAGGATAGGTGAGCTCTCCGAGACGAGATTCATCTCAGATTCATCAACTGTCTGATTTTTCTCCCCAACTGCAGTTGCAGAAAATCAGATTATTCTTCCAAATTCACATGAAGGTCTGAGGGAAAATTTTTCCACTCCCTCTCTGCCTCCAGCAGCCCTTCTCCCCAACTCCGTAATGCACATAGCCCCTTTCCCCCAACTGGTACAGAATACAGAAACCAGTCTGTTCACCAGATCATGTTACTCCTTTGCCGAGAAAGCTACATTGGACCTCCTGATTCCTTATGCTCCAACTCGAACACAGAGGTCAGACAGGGCAATTTTGAGGGTCCCCCACACGCCCGAGATTTTGTTGGCATTTAACAGGAAACAGGTTTTTACTGTGGCAGGCTCTGCCCTATGGAACTCCTTGCCAATAGACGTCTGGCAGAAGTCTCCCTTGTTTGCTTTTTTAAAAGTGAGAACTGGATCCTGCAACTGGGATCCTGCTATTAATATCAGGCAGAGCCACTCCATAGCATCATAGAATGGTAGACTTGGAAAGGGACCCCGAGAGGGTCCAGCTGCCTGCAGTGCAGGAATAAAGGCACTTCCTTTTGCATTGCCAGTGTGGCATAACCATAATCCCTTCTGTATGCACAGAGGACTCTGAGTTCCACGTTCAAACAATCTCTGGCAACTCTTAAATGTAGGTTACTAAGTTCCTGGCCACTAGGTGTTTGAATTGAGCTCCAGTATCCTTGGCACTGTGAGACCATGAAATTTCCTGTGTATGATCAGCTGTCCAAGGAAGGAGAGGAATGCACAATTTTATGTAGCAGCCACACAGCTAACAATGGTTGGATGAACTGATTCTAGGGCCAGGGATGGGTGAGGCTTCAGGTAAGGGAAGTTTCCCAAAACCCAGTGGACCACTAGCCAACTAGAAATGTATGATACAGGCTGATAAAGGTGGAGTGAGATACAGTGGTGCCCCGCAAGACGAACGCCTCGCAAGACGGAAAACCCGCTAGACGAAAGGGTTTTCCGTTTTGGAGGCGCTTCGCAAAATGAATTTCCCTATGGGCTTGCTTCGCAAGACGAAAATGTCTTGCGAGTTCCTGCGGGGGTTTTCCCCTCCCCCCCCCCTTTTCCTAAGCCCTAAGCCGCTTATCAGCTGATCCGCTGATAAGCCGCTTATCAGCTGATCCGCTGATAAGCCGCTTATCAGCTGATCTGCTAAAAGCCGCTAAACCGCTAATAGCGCTAATCCGCTAAGCTGTCAATGGGCTTGCTTCGCAAGACGGAAAAACCGCTATACGAAGAGCCTCACGGAACGGATTAATTTCGTCTTGCGAGGCACCACTGTACCATATTTTTCGCTCTATAAGACGCACCTGACCATAAGACGCACCTAGTTCTAGAGGAGGAGAACAAGAAAAAAAATGTTTTCTCTCTCTCTCTGCGCAGCACCTCTCCAGCAAAGCGGGAGGAGAAATGGAAGGGGCTCCGTTTCTCCTGCTGCTTCATTGTAGGGGAGCTGCGCAGAGAGGGAAAGCTGTGCAGCAGCTCTCCAGCGAAGTGAAGCCAGGAGAGCAAGAGGGATCGATCCCTCTTGCTCAACATGGCTTCAGCAAAAGCAAAGCAAAGCCTCCTGAGCACAGCGGGAGCACTCCCACTGTGTTCAGGAGGCTTCGGGCAGCTATCCCTGAAGCCAGGAGAGCAAGAGGGATCGGTGCGCACCAATCCCTCTTGCTCTCCTGGCTTCAGGGATAGCTGCGCAGCCTGCATTCGCTCCATAAGACGCACACACATTTTCCCATACTTTTTAGGAGGGAAAAAGTGTGTCTTATAGAGCGAAAAATACGGTACATACCAGTGACTCGGGTCACAAAGCCAATTGCTTCCTGCTGCACCACCACCACAAGCCTCTATATATGCAAGTGCAAATCTACATCTACTATGGATTAGAGATTCAACACTAAAACTCTTAAAACTAGATTTGTAAAACTGTACATAGACATGGTCAAAGGCAAGCAACCATATTTTACAGGAAGTAAGCAATGAGTCTCTGAGAGAAGTGAAAAGTTCAAGGTCAGCCAAGGCACAGAATGTCCCTTCCCTTAACTTGCAGTTTGAAAGCTTACTGCAAATCAGCTAGAAATCTACCAGTGCGCGCCAATCTACCATCCTGCTGTCCCTGCCCTGGACATTTATTAGTGGGTTGCAGTTTGCAAGAAACTTGCACCCTTTGCTCCGCGTGGGGCCGGGACATATTGGCTGTGTCTCCAGTGTTAAAAACAGTAGAAAAAAGGAAGGAGAGGTTATTTTTAAGAAGGAAGATGGCAGAAAACAGAATGCACAGTGCTGGGATACTGCTCATTCTGCACATTCATTACCTTCTTTTTTTTTCAATGCTGTCAAGAATTAAGAACAAAGCCTTTAATATGGTCAGCACCAAAATAACTTTTTAATAACGCAACAAAGCACCAAGTCTTTTTTAAATTTTGGCCTTGCAGCGCTAGTGGTAATCACAAGTAAAAACAAACGTGATGCAAGCTCAGAGACATTTTCTCAAAACCATGATTAAAACTGGCCTCCACACAAGTTATATATCTGTTTTTCCTTTGGAGATCTGGCAGCAATTCATCCCCTTCAGCTGCAAATCAAAACTGGAACAACAGTCTGGAAGTTTGTGGCTTAAAACATGTGCTTGTTATTTGAGGATATCGGGGGTTTAACTCATTCTACCTTAGTTATTACCAATGATGTGAATGAAGCGAAGACTTCATGGTTGTAAAAGAGTGGTCCTGTACAAAAACGTTATGCCTTTTGAGTAAAGAGATCACTATCCTAATCTGATAAACATGGTCAGTATAAGCTTCTGACTAGCCACTATCCTGATTGCCCATGGCAGGTATCAATTGTTTCTGGATAATGAAACATAGCTCTCTCTTTTTCTTTTTACAAATCCCATAAACATGTAAAACATGGGCAGGTGGGCAAGTTACTTTGGGATGCTTAGTTGTATTAGGAGAAGGAGCAGTACAGTGGTACCTCGGGTTACAGACGCTTCAGGTTACAGACCGCGCTAACCCAGAAATAGTACCTCGGGTTAAGAACTTTGCTTCAGGATGAGAACAGAAATCGCACAGCAGCAGCAGGAGTCCTCATTAGCTAAAGTGGTGTCTCAGGTTAAGAACAGTTTCAGGTTAAGAACGGACCACCGGAACGAATTAAGTTCTTAACCCAAGGTACCACTGTAGTTTGCAACTACGGCTGTTGCCATCGGGAGACAATCTGTCTCCATGCTCAACGATTCTTTGCAGTTCCTCACCTCTCCTCCCCTGTGCTCTCAACAATATGCAAACCCTCCTCCATATCCGCTGTGACCATCATAATGGTTGGCAGGTTTCTGTTACTTTTATATGAAGGCCATGTAGCTGAATATTTGTGTTGACTTCAGGGTGTGTGTCTTGACTTCATGCTTCAATGCCTTGTAGGGATAGGAGGGTTGCAAGAATTTGTACTGAAGTCGGCAACGCTCTCATCGTCGCCAGCTTGCCCACCGTTTAACCCCCTCAGCTTTGAAGCAACACCGATTGTGCGAGTTGCTGTGGAGCCAAAACACCCAAGTAAGTGTCTTCCCTCCGTTCCTTGAGTATCCAATCAGAATCATTAAGTATACTTTTGAAAAGCCACAAGGGTGGGAAGGAGTGGTTGTAAATGTGTTTGAGCAAATGATAGTATGGTGGTTGCCTCGCAATAAGGCAGGGTTTTCCAAACTTGGGTCCCTAGCTATTGTTAGACTACAACTCCCATTACCCCTATCAATCAGGGCCCATAGTCAGGGATGGTGGGAATTGTAGTCCAAAATCAGCTGGAGACCCAAGTTTGGGAAACTTAATAAGGAAATATTTAGAACCACTCATACTCATACCAGGATGGATGTCGGCATGTTACAAGAAACATGGGGCAATGACAGCCTCGTACTGTCTTGTTCTTTGTCTGTAATGTGTACAACAGGAATGGGGAACAGGTTGGACTACAACTCCCATCAGCCCTCACTGTGGGCCATACTGGTTGGTGCTGATGGGAGTTGGAGTCCAGTGACATCTGGAAGACCACAGATTCCCCTTCCCTGGTACATAAGTTATATTGCATGGTGGCTTTCTTGAGTTCTGCATTTGCCTGCTCCCACTTTATGTCACTGTTAGGGCAAGGAAACAGTAATTTCATCAGGACATGAAACACATTCTGGAAGGAGAAGAGTGGATTTGATATGGGGCTGTTGTTTTGAGTGGCAGCCCTGTGTCTCTTAGAACATACAGATCCACCCACAGTCTCTTTTTTTCCTTTTAATCCCTCTTAAGATTTTTAGTGCTGTTATAATATGTAAAATCTAAAAGCTAAACAAAACGTTATTCTATCCTATTCTTTGTACTCAGTATTTCACAGCAGCCTGTGCTCCCTTTCTTACTGAGCTTTGCTCGTATGTTACTTTGAAACCCAAGCGCTTCAGAGGTACTTCATTTAAAAGTGTTTTTGTCTTCCCAGGTGAGATGCCGCAGTTGGTTAAAGGCATGAAGCTTTTAAACCAAGCTGATCCTTGTGTACAAGTTTTAATCCAGGAGACAGGGGAGCACGTGTTAATTACAGCAGGAGAAGTCCATCTTCAGCGCTGTTTGGATGACTTGAAAGAGAGGTTGGTGACAGGGATAGGTGGCGCGAGAGGAAAAGGAAGAATTGCTCAAGGCTCAGTGATTAAATCCAGCATTTACAAGACAGTTAAACGTGTAATTGTGGTTTAACTTATGGAAAGGTCAAAGCATCCTTTCCCAATTCTTCCTCACTGTTGCTGGTGCACAATGGAAGATTTTTCATACTGGCATTCCTCGTGTGTAGATTTCTATCCATCAGTCAATCATTTATTTGTATACTGCCTTTCCAAAATTAAAGCCATGCTCAAGGACAGCTGACAACATATATAAAATTACATAACTGCAAAACATAACAAAAGTCGTCATAAACAATGAACAAAACATCAAAAAGTACCCACATAAATTGAACAATTTCCACATAAATCATAAGATCCATAAGGAATTGGGAGTTAGGTTGTCCCTGCATATTAACTGTAAACTGCTTTTGTATGTTTTCCCAAATCATTTGTTTGCAACCATTGCCCATCTAGAAATCCTCTTTGTAGAAAAGCCCATTTTTATCACTCAGAATGTTTGGTGGAAACACTTGTAAAGCTTTCACACTGTGTGCAACAGTAGATTGCTCTGCAACGGCTATGTTTGTTGCCATCTTTTTCGCAGCAGTCTTTTTCGTATAGACACGACTTGACGTGTTCAGCTCAAGTGACAGAAATCAGGAGCGTGATCCTTGAGTGGGTCTCTAGTCTAACTCATTGAGTTGTGGACTGAGTTTTCATTCCATCCTGGTACCACTCTTAATTTCTTGGAGGCAGGATGGGTTTCAAGCAGCAGAGTCTCCAAGATCTGCAATGTTCTGGAATATGAACCTAAGTGCCTCACACATCTCCTGTCCAAGGAAAGTGCTGGGGCCCATTGCCCTTCTCAGATAATATTTCAGGACTCCACTCCACACTAGCTCACTGGGTTGCAGCTCAGAGGATGGGAGACCTGCTGCTGCTGCTGCTGCAACAACAACAACAACTGTAAGAGGCAATTGAGAGAATTTGGAGCCTGTTCTGTTCCTCAAGATAGGAATCTGCTGTATAGTCAGACCATTGGTCCATCAAGCTCAGTATTGTCTACATCAGAGTTTCCCAAACTTGGATCTCCAGCTGTTTTTGGACTACCGTTCCCATCATCCCTGACCACTGGTCCTACTAGCTTGGGATGATGGGAGTTATAGTCCAGAAGCAGCTGGGAACCTAAGTTTGAGAAACCCTGGTCTACATTGGCTGGCAAGCACCTCTTTAGGGTTTCAAGCAAGGTTCTCTCCCAGCCATATCTGTAGATGCCAGGGCTTGAACCTGGTACCCTATGCATGCAAAACAGCTGTCCTGCCACTGAAGTATAGGTAAGGTAAAGGGACTCCTGACCATTAGGTCCAGTCGTAACCGACTCTGGGGTTGCTGTGCTCATCTTGCTTTATTGGCCGAGGGAGCCGGCGTACAGCTTCCAGGTCATGTGGCCAGCATGACTAAGCCACTTCTGGCGAACCAGAGCAGCACACAGAAACGCCGTTTACCTTCCCGCCGGAGTGGTACCTATTTATCTACTTGCACTTTGGCGTGCTTTCGAACTGCTAGGTTGGCAGGAGCAGGGACCGAGCAACAGGAGCTCACCCCGTCGTGGGGATTCGAACCGCCGACCTTCTGATCGGCATGTCCTAGGCTCTGTGGTTTAACCCACAGCGCCACCCGCGTCCCATGCCACTGAAGCATAGTCCTTCCTAATATCCTCATCAGGAATATACCAGGATCCAAAACAGGCTCATAACTGTACTCTGACATAACGGGTTGCAGTGGAGGGGGCGGGATGCCTGCTGCCTTAAGTATGCTAGAATGAATGCTGCCTCCCTCCTTGGCTCCCATTATTGAGTAATTGCTTAATGTCTTAGGGGGCAGCGGGCTTCAATGGTTAATCATAATGTGAAGTTGGCATCATGTGATTACTGGCATTAACCCGCCACTGAAACCCTTGAAGACTTAAGTTTCATTTGCTGTGAGACCTAACTGTAGCCTTTTGGCTTTCTGTAGGTTTGCCAAGATAGAAATTAGCGTATCGAAACCAATTATTCCATTCCGGGAAACCATAACAAGACCCCCCAAAGTTGACATGGTGAACGAAGAAATAGGAAAGCAGCAGAAAGTTGCCATCATACACCAGAGTAAGGAAGAGCAGAACAAAATCCCTGAAGGTGTGCAGGTTGATTCAGATGGGCTGATAACAATATCAACGCCAAACAAATATGCCACACTCAGCATCAGAGCGACGCCTCTTCCTGAGGAGGTAACTCGACTACTGGAGAAGAACAGCAGCTTAATTCGCACCATAGAACAATTCTCCTCTTACCTGAATGAAGGTAAGAAAACAGAAGAGATGAATCGGAAGACCTTTGACCAGATACAGGAGTTCAAAAAAAGACTAGAGGAAAACCTACCCGGAAGGAAATGGAGAAATGCCGTTGATGGGATCTGGTCCTTTGGCCCCCGAAAATGTGGGCCGAACATTTTGCTGAACAGATGTGAAGGCTACAAGAGGTCTGTGTGGCAGTGCCTAGAAGGAAGCAAGCCACCCAAGGAAGCGAGCGTGTATCGGGATTTTGACAACAGTCTTGTCAGCGGGTTCCAGTTGGCCACGCTTTCAGGACCAATGTGTGAAGAACCACTTATGGGTGTCTGTTTTTCGGTGGATAAATGGGACATGGGCAGATTTGTCGAGCAAATGTCAGTTAACCGGCAGGATTCGGATGAAAGGGAGTCTACAGAGGAGACATCGGCAGGGGAGGAAACTGCCCATGTGTCAAGGATTGGAGACACTGAATTGGCTTCCTCAACTGAGCTGCAAGATGGTGATCAGTGTAGCCTCAAATCATCCAGTAAACCCAAAGGAGAGGCTTTGCCTGCAGACTGTTATGGCCCTTTCTCTGGACAGCTGATTGCAACCATGAAGGAAGCATGCCGTTATGCTATGCAAGCAAAGCCACAGAGGCTTATGGCTGCCATGTACACCTGTGAGATTATGACAACAGCTGAGGTCCTAGGTAAGCATGAAACCAGCAACATGCACAAACAGACCACATGGTAGATGTTGCATCCGTAGGGGGAAAGCATTGTCTGTAAGCTGACTGTGAATGACTTCCTTGGCCATGCCAGCTTTTGCCAACTTGGTGCCCTCCAGATGTTTTCGGCTACAGTTCCCATCAGCTCCATCCAGCATGCAGGCTGGGGTTGATGGAAGTTGTGGTCCCAAACATTTGGAGGGCGCTAGGTTGGCAAAGGCCGACAAAGAAAAATAATTATATTTCCTGTGACTCCCGGTATAGATGGAATTATCTGGTTGACTCAGCAGGTGGTTGTTGTTGATTAAATTTCTGAACTGCCCTTCATCCGAGATCACAGGGCGGTTTACCATATAATGTAGTTGCAATATAGTTAAACTATGGAACTTGTTTCTGCAGGAGTTAGTGACGGCCACCAACTTGGATGGCTTTGAAAGAGAGCTGAACAAATTCACGGAGGGTAATGCTGTCAATGGCGACTGGCTATGATGTCTATGCATTGCCTCCACAGTCAATACTTCTATATGTCAGTTGCTGGAAACCACAGGAGAAACTGCTAAAATAAGAGGACAAAATGACGATGTTTTTATAGAAGGAGACCTATAAAATTATCATTCCTGTATGAAATCATGTGCAGGATTTGAGATACAAGCAACGGAGGAATGTAGAGAATGGATTTGTGGGCCTTAGAAAATAAATTTAGATGTGTTTTAATGCAGCTGTTAAGGGGAAATAAAAGAAAATCAGGGAAGGAGAGATGGGAAGTCAAGAAAAAAGTGTAACAACAAAATTATATGTATGATTGGAGTTACCGTATTTTTCGCTCTATAACACGCACCCGACCATAACACGCACGTAGTTTTTAGAGGAGGAAAATCCGTAGGCATGCCACCCGTAGGCATTCCCTCCATAACACGCACAGACATTTCCCCCTACTTTCTAGGAGGAAAAAAGTGAGTGTTATGGTGCAAAAAATACGGTATGTAATAATTTGAAAGATTCAATAAAAATAAACCGAAGAAGAGGAGAGTTCTCTTGTGCTCTGCTCCTGTTTACAGATTTCCCACGAAAGAGGCTGCTGGTCTAGATGGACCTCCTTTGGCCTGATCCAGCAAGCTCTTCTTATATTCTTAGGTTCTTTTTTCTTTTTTCATCTTGGTATATTGACTTTGTATTACATTTATTAAGTTACTTAAGCAACCCCTCTTCCTGGGGCTTAAGATCAACATCCTGTTGACTAAGGTTTGCACTATCTGTTTGCTCATTGCCCACTATTTTTAGGGGTAAAGTAAGCTAAATACCTCATATGATAATTAACTCCATATGTTCCTGTTGGAGTGGGATCCCTGTTACTGATCATGCACGATCCCAGTGCTCCTGTTGAGATTTTGCAGCAGTTGTGTGGTCAGTAAAACTCACTCCAACCCTGGAGTGAAGTCCCTACAATCTCTTCTTAATATTCTGAGATCTGAAGTTTTTCACACCATCATTTAATCGTAGCTGGTTATTCTATATGACTGTTGAGACCCTCTCTGGCCCCGGGTGTTAATTAGTCCTCCTAGTTCAGTAATTGTGCATCTGACTTGATGAAAAGGATGCAACAAGCTCAGTAGGTCTTTTCCCTTTGCAGGTCGCGTTTACGCTGTCCTCTCCAAAAGAGTCGGCCGGGTGTTGCAGGAAGAGATGAAAGAAGGGACAGATGTGTTTATTATCAAAGCGGTGTTGCCAGTAGCAGAGAGCTTTGGTTTCGCTGATGAAATCAGGAAGAGAACAAGCGGCCTAGCCAGTCCACAGCTGGTCTTCAGTCACTGGGAGGTAAAAATTCTATTCACTCCCATCTGCCTCGGTGTACAATTTCTTGTAGATGCAGGAAAAGAAATCAAGATAAAGGAGGGGAGAGGTGAAATGGTGGTCAAGACTTAAATTTGCTCCATTCTTTCCTAAGCCAAGCCATACAAGCAGCATTTTATCTGTTCAGTTGTGAACGGGATCCGTTCCAGAGCTCCGGTCGGATCCCGAGGAATTTGCAACCGCAGATGCCACTTCTGCGCATATGCGCAGCATGTAGAGCGCTTCTGCGCATGCGGTGAAACCCGGAAAAATACTTCCAGGTTTGCCACATACATATCCTGAAGGACGTAACCAGAGGTGAACGTAAGTAGAGGTACTATTGTATATTTGCTTTTTCCAATGCACGCTTCACAATATTCTGTTCTGTTTCAGTAGGTTTTGGGTTAGGGTTAGGATGGTCCATCCTCTGCTGGATTGAATTTAAAGTCCATTAAGTCCAGCATTATGTGTCCAGCAGCAGCCAGATGTTTGTGGGAATGTGGTGAGCAGGGCATGAAGGCAGCAGCTGTCTTCATCTCCTACTCCTGGTTGCTCCTCTCCTGCCACAAAAAAAGAGTAGAAATAAGACACTAAGGAATGATAATTTTAAAATAATTCTATTCATTCTCTATAAAGTGGCCCATGTTTGAAACATGTGTTTCTGCACACAAGAGAGACACATGTGATGGAATACAATAGAGATATATTTGGTGTAAAGCACTCCTTCCCAAACTTTTTCCCCCATGGACCACTTGACAAATTGCTGAGGGTCTTGGCGGACCACTTAACGATTGTTTTGCCTGTTGCAGCAGTTGTAATGCGCAGCGCTAAGTAGATGCTGTATGGTTATTAATTGTGTTTCTATTGCTCCTTTCATTTCTCGCATCGTAGTTTATTATGTCATAATTTGCATTTCATAGAATTCAAATTGTGCAACGGAATAAAATACAAGAAATAAAAGAAGCAATAAAATGATAGTTTAAAATCAACATGGATATTTAATGCAGACACAACCGCCAGAATGAAGCTTGCAGACCTGTGGTCCACAGTTTGGGAACTCCTAGCATAGAGGGAGACAGTAAATGGAGAAGCATCCATTTTTAGAAGGAGTATTCCACTGAATGCCCCAGTTTCTGGGGTGGGGAGCAACAGTGGGGGCAGGCATTTATACAGTGGTGCCTTGCAAGACGAAAAGAATCCATTCCGCGATTCTCTTTGTTTAGCAGTTTTTTCGTCTTGCGAAGCAAGCCCATTGACGGCTTAGCAGATTAGCGCTATTAGCGGATTAGCGGCTTTTAGCAGCTTTTAGCGGCTTATCAGCTTAGCGGATAAGCAGATAAGCGGCTTAGCGGCATAGAAAAAGGGGGGGAAGGGAAAAAAAGTCGGAAAAACTCTCAAGACATTTCGTCTTGCGAAGCAAGCCCATAGGGAAATTCGTTTTGCGAAGCGCCTCCGAAACGGAAAACCCTTTCGTCTAGCGGGTTTTCCGTCTTGAGAGGCATTCGTCTTGCGGGGCACCACTGTACCCTGTTTTATGGGCTTCCCATAAGCTTCAGGCTGAGAGAGAGGATGCTAGATTAGATGGACTTTTGGTTTCACCCAACAGAGCTGTTTTTCTTTTATTTAGCCTGCTAACAAGGTAACCAGCACACGGGGAAAACAGTAGGGGGGTGTTTTTGTGCTTGTAGAAAAGATCCTTTCTTTAAAGTGTTCTTTCTGAAAGGTGAAATCTTTTGAAATGCTGAAATAGATACCATGGATCAAATATTATTTGGATCTTCAGAGGCTCTTTGCTGGTTGATAGCGGCAATAAAATAAGTGACCTGTACACTTAGTTTTCTGCCTCCTGTCTTTTCTGCTTCAACTGTGTTTTTCTCCAACCATGTAATTTACAATCAAGAGCTTTTGAGGAGAAGATTCTTTAAGGGAATAGAAAGAAGAGTAGAATTGCATCCCTTTTCTAAGAGCATTTTTAGTTTTAAAGTCTGAAATCTGCTCCCTGTTTTCAGAGACCTGCGAAAGGAAAATACAGACTTGAGTTCAAAACGTGCTGTGTAATTCTTCTAAGCTCTGGATGTGTTAACAGATCTGCCGCCTACCAAACAAACAAAACTGCTGCTTTATCCCCTTCCAAGTTGCTTATGCAAGGAAGTAGCTTGTTTCTCTTTAATCCAGTTCTAAAATTCAGGCTCTTGTCGCTCTTGACATCATCAGGAGTCTTGAGTGCCACCACGTGACCCGCACCCGGCCACCCTCTTCCCTTTCCTCTTCCTTCATGGGATATTGATATCTCAGTGTTAGACTTCACTACTTCCCACGTACCAGAGGAACCAGTGACTGGGAGCATTTACTATAGACATGATTGGCTTTGTAGACCTTATCCTAAACTGGCTGGGAAGCTTCTGAGATGTTGGGGAGCAACATTTCCTGAGATGTATGGGAGTTGTAGTTGTGTATGTCTCCAAAATAATTCATTGAAGTAATGCCTTTAGCCCAGTTAAGGATGGCATCTACAGGTCCAGTTCAGCCAGCAAGGAGGATTGGCTGGCAGTGGCAGCAAATGTGTTAGGAACCAGACCCTAATTTGGAGGGACCTGGGCTTGCAATGTTGACTTAAGATCCTCTTAATATCCTGCAATAAATGAATGTATTTTAGCTGTTTTATATTCATGGTCTTCTCAGCCATCTCTTTTTGACAGCAGACATCTATCGAGGAGGTTTTTGTTTCCAAAGTAAACGAATGAGAGGTACAATGCAGTTTGTTGTGGACGTACAGTACTTTTGACTAATCAGGTTTCACTGCAATAAACATTGGAAGCTAGTAAAAGGAATTTTAAGTGAAAAATGACACACAGTGCAAGGCTGTGAGATGACCATTTTTTCCTCCTGTGGTTCCAACATCAACAGAAAAAAAGCTCTCTGAGCATAAAAAATTAAATCCACTTCAGCTCCATCTGCTTATTCTTGGAGCTTTCATTGCGTGGCTTCTACCAGTACAGTTAGACGTTCAGGAATCCAGTTCTGATTCTATGCTATACAGATTCCGCTAACTTCTGATACCTTCATAGTATTTCGTAAAGTTGGTGTGTTAATGATCCTGGCTGTACCCTTGCTGATTTTATTTGTTATCTTTAGATGACTGCCATACTGCAGCACATCCTTGCCTGCAGCCCTTGCAGTAGGCCAGAGTAATCATTTCACCATTAATGATCTCCAACTTAGCCTAACCCACTGCACAAGGCTATTGTAAGGCTTAAAAATGGGATAATTCTCACCTCCTTGTAAATGCGCGACTGATATGTGCATGATCGTGCGCACATGTTATGCAACAACAGCGGCAACAGCAATGCGGCTTCACTCCATGAAAAAAGCAGTCGATTCAAAGCACCGCGCCACTCACCCCACGCCGCTCCGGATCCCCGAAACCGGGTTTCCCCGCGAGTAGGGGAGGCACAAAAGGTGCCAGCTGAATCCCACGTCCACAGGCTTCTCCCACCTGTGGTTCTTAGTGGGTCTCCGCCTTCACCGTGGCGGTCAGACCCTAAAATCCACGGAGCAAGTTCCTCCCGATCAGAGGAATTCAGCCATTGCCGGAGGCGCTAACCCGGAAGTCCTAAAAAAATGGGATAATTCTCACCTCCTTGTAAATGCGCGACTGATATGTGCATGATCGTGCACACATGTTATGCAACAACAGCAGCAAGAATACTCATCGCGAAGTATTGGAAGACACAAGATTTACCCACCCGGGAAGAATGGCAGATGAAGCTGATGGACTATATGAAATTGGCGGAAATGACTGGCAGAATCCGAGACCAGGGAGAAGAGTTGGTGGAAGAAGATTGGGAAAAATTTAAAGATTATTTACAGAAATATTGTAAAATTAATGAGCTTTAGAAAAATGGTGGAATGAAGTTATATGGCTTTGGCAGAAATGTTATAAGGAACTAGGTACAGATAGATTGTTAATGTATTAAAGGGAAAAAAACAAGGTTAGAATATGTTAAGATGAATTACAGGACAGAAAACAAAGGAAGATGGAAAGGAATTGCTGAAACAGTTAATTGAAGTGGAATACAAAAAGGAAGGCGTGAGGAAGTCAATGAAACAAGTGAATGAAAGCTAAGATTGAAAATATTGGAAGTGTTTTTAATTGTTTTTGTTTTGTTTTGTTAATTCAATGTTTTACGTAGTGTTTTTGTTTTGGTTTTTGTATTGTATTATATTGATTTGTTTTAAAAAATTTTCTTTTTGTAATCTTTAAACTCTCAATAAATACTATTTTTTTAAAAAAAGATTGTGCGCACATGCACAGCGCTGAACCCAAAATTGACCGGGAAACTTCATAAAACTTATTTCTTTGTCTCGTCTTACCTCTCAGGGTTGTTGCGAGAATAAACCAGGATTCCCTATGAAACTGAAAATGCGAATGCAAATATATATTTATACAGCTACACTTCTTACAGGCTGCTTTGTTGATTCCTCTGGGAAATCAGCGCACGCCCACAGAAAAAAAGGGAGAAAATCAACAAAAGAAAAGAAGGAACTGAAAACTTTTTTTTTTAAAAAAAAAAAAGAGGGATGGAATAGAGGGAGAGAGATATCAGCCAAATAACTGTACTACAATAATTATCAGTGACATACTGAGCAGAAATTATTTTTCATTCATTTTTAGGTGACTACTGGTACCTTTTAAAGATTTGAGTGCATCTTTCCTAATTTCAAATATGTCTGCTTTTAGCCGACGGTCAAAAATCACTGTTCATTGCTGCCGCCCCTTCCATTAATTCAGCTCTTTGCACAACTCCTCTCTTTTTTTTCCCCCTAGGTAATTTCAGATGATCCATATTGGGTACCAACCACAGAGGAAGAGTATCTGCACTTTGGGGAGAAGGCAGACTCCGAGAACCAGGCCCGCAAGTATATGAATGCTGTAAGGAAGCGGAAGGGACTTTATGTAGACGAGAAAATCGTGGAGCATGCTGAGAAGCAAAGGACTCTCAGCAGAAACAAATAGCTGCCTTCAATTCTCTTTCTCTGTTAAGTGCAGGTGGATTATCTTCTGTACCGGAGATTCAAAAAAGTCACCTTGGATGTACAATTCTGTATGGGTTTTCTTACTGCGAGTTGTCTGTGGCTTGAGTTTTAATAAACCTAAGCCTTTCCAACTTCTTTTCTTGTGATTATACACTACAGCTTCCTTGTTATATTAGCGGCTTGCAAACGTCCTACCTCCCGGGAACCGTTTTCACATCTTCTCATCTGCCAAGGGACACCTGCACGGCTGATCCAGGATCCCCGCATACCTTGAGTCAAATAGGCATCAGCATTTGGTCTAATTTTAACCAGCTATAGATGGATCAATGTAGAACATTTTCATTTATTGGAATACTACTCCTGATTAATCGGCCAGCATTTTTTGAATGAATGAATGAATGAATGAATGAATGAATGAATGAATGAATGAATGAATAATTCACTGTTTATTAATTGAAATAGTTTTGCACCTCCTCCAGTGGCAACACCTCCCTCAAGGCTGTTTGCAAAATAAATTGGAATAGAGCAAAACACACCTGACAAATAAAACTGGCAATAAACAATAAAACAATTGTCCCCTAAAATGATAAAAAGCAGTAAGAAGACAATGTCTAAAACCATTAATCCCACAAACCATACCTCAGTGAAAACAGATATGGGTCTTGAGAGCTCTGTGGGTTTTCACCGTGAGTACTTAACCATCTGCAGATTTTAATAAGTGCCACCTCAAAAGGTTTTCTGTCCTGTGTGGGAGTGGAAAGGGGAAGGACTCTTCTAAGATGGTGTCTTCTGTGATACATGCCTGCATCACCAAGAACTGGGCATGGTTTTGCTTCTGAACTGTGGTTTCATCTCCTGTTCAAATTTATGTAGATTTAATCAGCTGAAGCTTGCTTCATAATATCAACTAATTTTGCACTTCTTTTTTGTGTCATCCTGGAAGTAAATCCCACTGATTTAAATAGGGTTTCCTTGCTAGTAAGTGTACCTTACTAAGTGCACTTTAAGATTTCTTTTAACTAGGCAACTGCCCTCTTATTTCAGGTGGGGTGCTATCTGCTTCAGTGTTACCCTCTCTGAAGTGAAATATGCATCCACTGTCTTCAGTTGGAAACTTTCATTACTAATCTTTTTTCAGTAATGAAAAAGCTTTTCAGTAGTTTTTCAGGCATGTCAGGATTCCAAAAAAACCCAAACCTTTCTTGAAAACAGTTGCTTTACATAAATGAGTCATTATTACTCTCTCAATTAACACCTTGTGCTGTCATTGAAAAATTTAGGTCCTTGCAGCAACTTCTTTTCTGCAGATTTGATACACTTGTGATTTAGATCCTGATAAAACTGTTGAGGCTAAATTGAGCAAAATTATTAGTGCTCAGATAAAAGGGCCAGGACAATTAATACTCTGCTTTAGGAAGCTTCCATAGGACATCTTACATTACATGAACTGCCCTGAAATCTACAGGTATAAATACAAATTAAATTGATGGACATTTTTCTCACACTCTTATAATATACTGGGAACTCAGGGTTCACCGCAGTGAAATTGATGGGCAGGAGTAGATTCAGGAGAGAGATGACTTAATTAATCTTCCCTCTCTCTAGTAAGCAACAGGAAATAAAAGGAACACTTAGGAAAACAAGGGTAAGGCTTGTTGAACACCCATGCTAGAGATCCTCTTTTAGTTCCAGATTATTTATAAATGTGTTGGGGAAAAGTGTTTTCTTCCCCCCACCCCACTGTCTGAATACATTTAAAAAGAAAGCATGAAGACTACTGTTAAATCATTCTCTTGTGTTGTTGTTGTTTTTTAAAAAGGACTGCATTCAGTGCAATTATTCTCTCCCTCCTGCCTCAGTTAATATTTATAATCCAAATCCTGGGTGTATGTGCTCTGGTAAGTAAAGGCATGTTCTTCCCGTGCTCAACAATTGTCCTGTTTGGAAACTCATCAGCATTCCGTGGATGAAAATAAAATAAAAGACATTGCTGCAGGTAAAGGACCCCTGGGTGGTTAAGTCCAGTCAAAGGCAACTACGGGGTTGTGGCGCTCATCTCACTTTCAGGCCGAGGGAGCTGGTGTTTGTCCACAGACAGCTTTCCGAGTCATGTGGCCAGCAGGACTAAACCGCTTCTGGCGCAATGGAACACCATGGCGGAAACCAGAGCGCGTGGAAATGCGCCGTTTACCTTCCGGCTGCAGTGGTACCTATTTATCTACTTGCACTGGCGTGCTTTCGAACTGCTAGGCTGGCAGGAGCTGAGGCAGAGCAACGGGACCTCACCCCGTCGCGGGGATTCGAACCGCTGACCTTCTGATCGGCAAGCCCAAGAGGTTCGGTGGTTTAGACCACAGCTCCAGCCGCGTCCTGCAGGTATGCAAGGGAATGCAGCTTGGCAGTGTCATGAGAGTGCGCATGCTTTGGTTCCAATCTTGATTGGGGGCAGGGATTGTGCAGTGCCTGGTGTTTTACATCAGTGTGTGTGTGTAAAAAGAAAATACACACAATGCCACACATGCCTAATACCACTTGAGAACAGCGGCTTGTACTGAGATCCAGTAGGACAGATGACTCTTCCTTTTTGTACTCTGTACACTTTTTGGTTGTAAGAGTAAATAAGACTTCCGTTTTAATTCAGGGCAGGTGGAGAAACTGATTCAGCTACCAGAAGCTTGGGAAATAGTTCGAGATCTCCAAAGGTTCTGAGAAACACCTGCGGACTGGAATTCCCCTGTGATTATTACCTCCTCCTGCCAATTATTCTCCTTTGCATTTTATTAAATGGCCTCACTTGCCCGTTTTCTTTCTCAATAGCATGCTTTTTCTTGCCTGGTTGGAATAGTCCAAAAAATGTATTTAAAAGACTGAAAGAGAGAGAGGGGATACCCCAGCCTCCCATGTCTCTGCCAAGAAATGATGTCATCTGTCTCACCATTACTTGCTAAATTGCTCCGTCTGCAGCCTCTCCTGTTTATGGAAATAAAATGGATTTTTAATGAAGGGAAGGACTGAGTCCAATATTTTAATTGGCTAGCAAACCCTGTGGGGATAGCGTTTTGAATGCCTGATAACAGCAGTATTGCATGTGCAGGTTTTTCACGTGAAAATGGTGTTATTGCGGGAAATAACCTTCACATGTGAATTTGCTCTAATCAGTCCCTTGCTAATTGTTCACTGGCATTTCCCAGTGCGGGAGAGCTTTGGCACGATTCTGGCTTAAGAAAAGATTCTTCTCCAAAGTGAAATGAGCCCAAATGTGTGCCTCTGCTCAAAATAACATTTCCAGAAATAATCTTTGCAGAATCTTGATTACATGATGCAATCCATTCTCCCAGGACATCAGACCTTAAGAGCAATCTTTTTGCCTGATGTCTGCATTGTCGTCCTTACATGATTTTTATTTTATTTTATTTTAAATTGTATGTCGCTTTGAGTTTACTGTCTGTAAAGAAGAAGACTACTCATAAGTCCAATAAAGAAATAAATATTTTAAGGCAAGGAACTTGGTGGTAGAGCCCATCATTTGCATGAAAAAAAAGTCCAGCATCTCCAGTTAGGACTGGGAAACAGTGAGACCCTGGAAAGCTGTCCTCTAGCAGTTGGACTCCAATTCCCATCATCCCTGTTGTCAATGCTGATGGGAATTGTAGGGCAACAACCTCTGGAGGGCAACACATTGGCTATCCCTGGCGTAGGCAAATAAATACTAAGCTAGGCGGACTAGTGGTTTTGAGTTTGGCTTTTTTTTGCAAGTTAACAGTGAAAAAAAGGAAATACATAATATATATTGATACAAACAGCATCAAGTACATTAAGGATATAATCACCATCAATATATCTATTCATCCTTTAGCTGTTCAAACATGTATTCCCACAAAATGGACATTTATAGGAAATATGTTGAAATTCAGCCTGGACAGTGAGGTGCTCAGACGAACAGTGGGTGTTCATCCTTCCAATTCTTTTGGAGACCATAAGGGCTCACAAAATCCACTTTCGCTGCCTGCAGTTCATCCTTATACTACAGGAATATGATTTACAAGTACATGAATATCTGCAAATATCAAGGATTTCACCAATACAAAACTGATAAACAACCGTTTTAGACCAGAAGAATTTATCTGATTTTGAATCTGGGTAAATTAGCTGCTTATGTTTCTAAGGGGAAGCATTTGGTGTTTCGATAACCAGGGCTCAGGGTCAGTTGTGCAGCATAAGGGATGGAGCACAACAGAGTTGCTATTTTCAACATTTTATAAGAATCATATCTGATTTTTCAAGACAGGAAATTACAGAAGAGATTCCACTTCCCTCCAAAAAAATCCGCTATTTCTAACATTAACCAACAAGATTCTTTATGTGACTGCTAAACTAGTATCAAGCTGGTTTAGATTTGTTAGCCTGAAGTGTATAGAAACTGTTGAAGGGAAATGCTCTCAATTTTCCAGTTACTAATCCAAGTCAAGTTTAATTTATTGCAGCCTATTTTTGCATCAAAAGATTAAGCTCCGAATGAAATACCGTCCTGTTCGTTCTGAACTTTCAAACTTAGCCGTGTTGCTTGCTTACAGAAGAGCAAAGAACCACAAGCAGGAATGCCATTGCTAAAAGAAAATTTTAAAAAGTAAATTAAATCAAGCTGAAATGACTTCACTTTTCTGCACGAAGGATGTTTGTGAAAAGCAAGAGAATCTTTTTCTTCCAGCTGTAGGATAATGCTTAAATCTCCCTCTCAATGCTCCAAGCAATTCTTGTGCTTAGGAAGCTGGACTGACCTCAGCAGGAAAAAGGACGGCAGTTGTAAGTCTTTAGGAAACACGCAACCATGCAGGTCTTCTGATTTCGCTTTCGAGGCTCCAAGAGTGTTGAGCTTCTTTGTGGAAGCAAAGTGCCAGAGTGGAGAATCTAATCGTAGAAATATGCTTTATGAAACTCCAGAGATAGGTGTCTTTGTATATTTTATCTCATTCTCTCATGTATAGAGAGATACAGTCATAGGAACAAGGAAGTGCACCCTCTTTGAATTATGTGGTTTTACATATGAAGACATAATAACAATCATATGTTCCTTAGCAGGTCTTAAAATTACCGTATTTTTCCGTGTATAACACGCCCCCATGTATAAGACGCTCCCTCTTTTTTGGAGATAAAAATTGAGAAAATGAGGGGAGATTGCCCCGTGTATAAGACTAGCCCAAATTTTTAGCATAACCTTTTAATTAAAAAACAACTAGTCTTATACATGGAAAAATATGGTAAGTACCGTATTGGCCCGAATATAGGCTGCACCCGAATATAAGCCGCACCTTTAAAATTCAAGGGGAGGGGAGAAAAAAAGACAATACCCGAATATAAGCCACTCCCTTAAATTCTGCAGGTACTCACACCTGTTCCGTTTTACTGTATGTCTGTTTCAGCAGCGATATCGTAAAAGCCAATTTTTGTAAGGTTGCGAATTTAAGCTGCACTTTAACTTTTCACGGTCAGAATTGGGGGGGGGGGGAGGAGTGCGGCTTATATTCGGACCAATACAGTAAACACAACCTCAGATGAACAACACATGACATACTACATCGTGCCATGATTTACTTAACAGAAATAAAGCCAAAATAGGGAAATTATGGGTGGAAAAACAAAGTACACCCTCGCTGCTTCCATAGGAATAAAGAGGCTAAGTAGTAGACAGGGGTTGCTAATCAAATGCCCTTGCTTAATTGCTTAAGTGTGCACACTACTGTAATCTAAAAATGCGTTCCCCCCAAACTTTTTTGAAGTCTATTTTAAAAAAATTAAAATGTTTTAGAATTCTCCCCCCCCCAAAAAAAAATAATAATTCTGGGACATGGTTCTGTGAATGTCACCTCTCTCACTTCCAAAATAATATTTAATCATTCTTTGCTGGGGTGGGAACTCTCATCACATGCAGTCGTGTTTATGCTGCAGAACAATTTTAGAATATTTTTCAGAATACAGGTGGGAATGTTAGAACCTCATTTAGAATGCCCTGTTCCAAAAGGAATGTGCAGTTTGGGCTGCAGTCCTACACCCTGAAGTTGGGAACCTTTGACTCTCCAGATGTTGCTGAACTACAAATCCCATCAACCCCAGCAAGCATGGCCAATGGCTTAGGATTATGGGAGTTGTAGTTTAGGAGCATTTGCAGGGTCAAAGGTTCCTCATACCTGCTATACTCACCAAGGGGGTAAGTTTCATTGGTTGGACTTCTGAGTATGGGATCCCACTGCAAGCTGCACATGCAAAGGGAGAGAAGTGAATAATTCTTACCACCTAGATCTGTCAGCTCTGCTTATGGAACTCCCTTTCTTTTATCATTTAGTTATACAAAATACTTGCATGCCACAATTTAATATACAGTGGTACCTCGGGTTTCATACGCTTCAGGTAACAGACGCTTCAGGTTACAGACTCCGCTAACCCAGAAATATTACCTTGGGTTAAGAACTGTGCTTCAGGATGAGAACAGAAATTGTGCTCCAGCGGCATGGCAGCAGCAGGAGGCCCCATTAGCTAAAGTGGTGCTTCAGGTTAAGAACAGACTTCCGGAACGAATTAAGTACTTAACCCGAGGTACCACTGTATATATATGCAACAAATATGTGCACAATGAAAAACCATATAAAAGCCAAAATCACAGATCAGTGAAAGAACTGTAACAGAAGTGTTTCATCTATTTCATTGTCTGCTTAAGCCAGGCATGTCCAAAATCCGTTTTGGGGGCCTAATCCAGTCCCCCGGTTGATTTAATCCAGCCTCCGTGGCAGTTTATTTCCAGGGGTAAAACCCTCAAAAAAAGTGCAACAACTTCAATCCCAAAAGAAAGGTCAACAACTTGGGTCTTTGAAAAAAGTTTGGGCACCAGCCTTTGAGTGAAGATGTACCTGTTCAGCTCAAAAGAGCTTTTTAAAAAACACAGGGACAGCCTTTCTTTTACTGAAAAGCCTGTTTTGGAGTCTCGGCTAACCCCAAAAAACAACAAAATGCCTAACCCCAAAACAGGATGACACTGCTTTGCATGTCTGTGCAGATGCGATTTTGGACAGACTCCAATTTTAATACATCTCATCATAACGGGGAAGACTGTAGCTGGGTCTTCTCACCTGCTCGGTTTGCTGCCCAGATGCTGCTACCTGTAGATGGGCAACTTCAAGCAACCTCCTGCTCCCCCTTCTTACGGTTCTTTATTTTAAAACTAAGCTTAAACCAGACAGTGCTTCAAACAGAGGCTTGTCCTCCATAAAAGGCACATGGGCTACTTTACTTACAGAAAGTACAGGATATTTTTTTAAAAAAACACACAAACCGCTTAGTCAGCAGTTCATTCTTTATTTGCTTTTAAATTCCTTTTTGTGGCTTGGTTGGGTGTGTGTTTTTTTGTCGCAATCCACTCTGGATCCCAAAACATCCTCCTCTATGAAGTTTTTGTCATTTATTTCCTCTCCTTTTTGGTTTTTACCCCTCTTTTTAGCCAAGTTGTTGTTGTTGGCTCAGTATTTGCTGATGATCTCAGAGACAGACAGAGAGAGAGGCAGGCAGGCAGAGAGAAAGTCCCTTGGAATCCCCATTAAAATGAAGATGACCAAATGCATCCCTAGCTCTTTCACACATATTGTGTTTAAATTAAGGGCAGCCTTTTGAAGCTTTCCTTTAGGGTTCCTTAGCTCTGGATTTCGGATTTTAGTCCTTCCTCTTCCCTCGCCCTGCCCTGCCCTTCCCCTGGACCAGAAATATATATGGCATGATCTCATCCTATTGTCACAGTAATGCGTCTTTGGGGATTTTAACCTTGTTCACATTAAGATGACATCATCTTTCCTCCAATCTGCAAATTGCAGGCGGCGAGTCTCTTAGCTTTGTCCATAAAACCTGCAGCTCCAGCTGCCTCCGCCAAACCAGCTGATACCAATTAACCTTGTTTTGTTTTGATTTAAGTTCAGTTTTTTGAATGCAAAGAGATGCATTGGGGCGACCGTGCAAGGCCTGATATTTTCAAACATCACTCCGAAAGATCTGAGAGTACTTTATAGTACTCCCTATTTCTTTCTAATGAAATTTTTGCTTTTGAAAATCAAGGCCTGGAAGCAGACAAATAGTGGGTTCCTTTTCTCAGTGAGTCTGTCTGTGTTCCAAAAATTCTTATGTATCATACCACACAGCCAGGAGACTGAGAATGGGTTTCCAGAGTTAACTGTGGAGGCCACAACTCTCTGGAGAGCCTCCAAGTGTCCCAATTTTCCAGGGACAGTTTTGGATTTACAGAAGCCGTCCTGATTTCTGATCTGATCCTGGAATGTCCTGCTTTTCCTTAGGACATCCCTATTTTCATCTGAGAAATGTTGGAGGGTTTGGAGTTATGCAACCCCCGAGTCAAGGAGATAATATATATGGATGGCGGCTAACAGATTGAGGTTAAATCCTGACAAGACAGAAGTACTGTTTTGGGGGGACAGGAGGCGGGCAGGTGTGGAGGATTCCCTGGTCCTGAATGGGGTAACTGTGCCCCTGAAGGAGCAGGAGCACAGCCTGGGAGTCATTTTGGACTCACAGCTGTCCATGGAGGTGCAGGTCAATTCTATGTCCAGGGCAGCTGTTGACCAGCTCCACCTGGTACGCAGGCAGAGACCCTACCTGCCCGCGGACTGTCTTGCCAGAGTGGTGCATGCTCTGGTTATCTCCCGCTTGGACTACTGCAATGCGCCCTATGTGGGGCTACCTTTGAAGGTGACTCGGAAACTACAACTAATCCAGAATGTGGCAGCTAGACTGGTGACTGGGAGCAGCCGCCAAGACTATATAACACCGATCTTGAAAGACCTACACTGGCTCCCAGTACGTTTCTGAGCATAATTCAAAGTGCTGGTACTGACCTTAAAACCCTAAACGGCCTCAGTCCAGTATACCTGAAGGAGCGTCTCCACCTCCATTGTTCTGCCCGGACACTGAGGTCCAGCGCCGAGGGCCTTCTGGTGGTTCCCTCGCTGTGAGAAGCTAAGTTACAGGGAACCAGGCAGAGGGCCTTCTCGGTAGTGGCACCTGCCCTGTGGAACGCCCTCCCACCAGATGTCAAAGAGAAAAACTTTTAGAAGACATCTGAAGGCAGCCCTGTTTAGGGAAGCTTTTAATGTTTAATAGGTTATTGTATTTTAGTGTTCTGTTGGAAGCCGCCCAGAGTGGCTGGGGAAACCCAGCCAGATGGGCGGGGTAAATTATTATTATTAGTAACTATGCAACCTTTAGAAGACATCTGAAGGCAGCCTTGTATAGGGAAAGGTTTTTTTAATGCTTAATGATTTTTATATGTTAAAAGCCAGTCAGAGTGGCTAGGGAAACCCAGCCAGATGGGCAGGGTATTTGTTATGGAATAGACCATCCCTATTTTTATTGGATAAATGTTGGAGGGTATGGCCTTGAGTGCACAAGATCCCAGTTCCAATCCCCAGCATTCCCAGGTAGGACTGGGAGAGATCTGCTTGAAACCCTGGCAAGTGGCTGCCTGTTAGTGTAGTCGATACTGAGCTAGATGGGCCCAATGGCCTGGCTGTGTACAAGGCACCATCAAGGCATAGCTGTTAACCGTCCCTTATTTGGTGGGAAAGTCCCTTATCCCAGCGCTGTGTCCCACTTGATGATGTCCCTTAAATTTCCCGGGTTTCAAAAGAAGCAGCTCCTCTCCCTCCCTCCCTCCCTGCTGGCCAGGGAGGAGGGAGGCTCCGACTGTTTTGCTTGGCTGCGTTGCTCACCCAATAAGGAGTCTAAGAACGACTGGGGGGTGGAGCTTGCATGCCTTGTGCCGATCAAATCGGCCGCGTTGCCTGGGGACTCGCCTTTGCTCAGTGCTTCCCAGCGGAGAGGTGATGGTGGTTTTCCTTGCTGCATCCCCTTTGCCGGGTTGCTGCGCTGTGGGAACCACTGCTTGAGGCTTTGTTTGTCTGCTGGCTGGACTTTCTGCCTTTGGCTTGGAGGGACTCAGAAGTGGAACATACCTGTGCTCGGGAAATCCCTTATTTTGGCTGCTGATGCTATGCATCAAGGCATCATACACTAGTGGCCAAAATTGTGGAAACCTTTTGGGGAAAGTGTATTTCCTACGGTTGATGCCTCATAACACCACTTTTTTCTTTTTTTCTTTTTAGTAATACCATAAAATTATATATCAATGGAAAGATAATTTAATAAGGAATGCAACGCAACAAAGTTTGTTCAGTTATCTATATTCTATCAAAAGTTATAGCCAAATAACCAGAAAAAGGAAGCACAACTTGCTTAGGTTGATATGCAGTAGCTCTCCTTCATTTGAATGTAGCCAATGAGCAGGAGTGTTTAGAGAGCCAATCAGGTGTTATGAACCATGAAACCTCTTTTTCCAAAAGATTTCCACAGTTTTGGCCACTAGTGTAGGTTCCAAACTAGAGGCACCTTCAGTTAAAAGAAGTGGGTAGCGGGTGATTCTGAATATTTCTCTACTGCCCTCCTATAGAAATTCCCAGGGCGGTTTGCAGATAAGGGAAATGCCAAAAAAAACCCTTTCAAATTACAGGTAAAGCAAACAGGGATGATCATAAGATTTCAGCCAGGTTTAAACACAAAGCAGCAGGGCTGCAACTTCTCAGTTCTAAAAGGCCTAGCAGAGGGACAAGGTGTTTGCATTCCACTGAAAGTACAAAAAAGGAACACCTCTCTGGAAAGGAGAGTCTAGGAAGGGGAAACCACCACTGATAAGATCCTCTCTTTGAAAGCCTCCTGTCTCGCCTCAGACATTAGGGACACCCTCAGAAAGCCCTTGACAGACATTTGGGGTGTGGGTGCTTTTAAGTATAACCGACTCTTTTATTTTAAGGAAATATACTATTTACTGTCAGTCTGATATGCATAAGAAACAACTAACCAGGTGCACAAGCAAATGTAGATAATTGGACAGGGTATAAAGGAGCATGACTCCCCAATAATTCATACGGCTCAGCATTATCTTGCACCATGTAACCCCAGTAAGAAATGAAAGCAGAGCATTTCACCAAAGAAAGACTGTCTACCTTACTGTGCAAACAATATCCCATATCTTAATAATCCATTCTTCCAAAATGGCTCTTGACCTCCAAGGAGGTGTGTGTGTGTGGACATAGACAGTCCTTCACATCCCCTGGTCCCTGAGCTTTAAAAATCCTCTAAAGAACACTTTCAGAAATTAATCATTTAGTGTGGCAGCACTTACACTTTGGAACTCCCTGCCAATTGACAGGCACCTTCACTGTAACATTTTTGCCACCTGCTAAATACATTTATGTCAAGGCGATCCTGTCCAGATATATAGACATCACATGTGTTTTATTTCTTTCAGCCTCTTGATTTTAATTAATCTTTTGAATATTTTTGATTCCAGGGTTTAACTCTTTTTATGTTTTATTTTATATTGTTGTAAACCACTGGGGTTGCCAGATCAGGTGCATCCCAGACCAGGAGATTTCGGGGGCCAAACCTGAGACCTAGGGGCAGCCTCTGGTGATTTTTCCTCTGTACTCCCTTCCATCAATGAGCCCTGGAGACAGAGGTTAATTGGGAGAGGAGAGGAGGGAGTAGAAGAGGGCAGGCTGCGATAATCTGAAGCTTGTTCCTGCTAGGCTGAAGCTTGCAAGCTGCACACATGGACTTCTTTTCTTAAAAAATAAATAAATTAAGGCACTCAACACCCGGCGATTCAAGCCCTGCTTCTGCTACTTGGAGGGCAGCAGGTAAACATGGGACATCAGGCCAGTCCTGGAGCTCTGACAACCCCACCTGAGGTTCCCCCCACTTACTGAAGGAAACAATGGGGCATGGTTTTATAAAGTGCACATGACCTTCCCCGTCTTGAAGTATAGCCAGTCAGTTTGCACGTGACTAGGGATGTGGGTGGTGCAGTGGTCTAAACCACTGAGCCTCTTGGGCTTGCCAATTGAAAGGTCGGCGGTTCGAATCCCCGCGACGGGCCCATCACCTCCTGGCAAATAGAAGGGGAAGAAATGGAGGCAGTGAGAGATTTTACTTTCTTGGGCTCCATAATCACTGCAGACGGTGACAGCAGTCACGAAATTAAAAGACGCCTGCTCCTTGGGAGAAAGGCGATGGCAAACCTAGACAGCATCTTAAAAAGCAGAGACATCACCTTGCAAAAAAGGTGTGTATAGTTAAAGCCATGGTTTTCCCAGTAGTGATGTATGGAAGTGAGAGCTGGACCATCAAGAAGGCTGATCGCCGAAGAATTGATGCTTTTGAATTATGGTGCTGGAGGAGACTCTTGAGAGTCCCATGGACTGCAAAAAGATCAAACGCATCCATTCTTAAGGAAATCAGCCCTGAGTGGTCACTGGAAGGACAGATCGTGAAGCTGAGGCTCCAGTACTTTGGCCTCATGAGAAGAGAAGACTCCCTGGAAAAGACCCTGATGTTGGGAAAGATGGAGGGCATAAGGAGAAGGGGACGGCAGAGGACGAGATGGTTGGACAGTCTTCTCGAAGCCACAAACATGAGTCTGACCAAACTGCGGGAGGCAGTGGAAGACAGGAGTGCCTGGCATGCTCTGGTCCATGGGGTCACGAAGAGTCGGACACAACTAAATGACTAAACAACAACAAGCAGTGGTTTGCTTTGTTTTATATTGTAAAAAGTCTGCAAGGAAAGGAGGGATCAGAAAGATACATAAAAGGAGGGTTTCTTTCGCTCTCCTTAATATTGGCAAGTCTACCTCTGTGACTTCCAGTTTGTGTCCCTGCATGGGTTTACAACCGTAAGGAAGAAACAGCCAGGACTTGAAAGTTCATCTGCAAAGAAAGCACTATCTTTTTCCGGTTTAACTATGCATCAGATCTCCTTCCTGCTCTCCCACCTACGTTTTTCTTTTTTCTTTCTAGCAAAGCAGTTCCCATGTACAATGAGCTGCAGTTGCCCTGCTTTAAATCACAAACACTCTTAGTTGAGCATGAATCGGCTAGTGAAAGGATGTCGGTTTGCTGCTTTCTTCCTGTGACCACATCACAGGTGCACCTGTGATGAGAAGCTGGGATGTTTGCCTTGTAAGCCCCATAAACGTATATTAACCAGACCAGAATGCAAGGCTTAGCTTCTTATCGCAGTTAGATTAGGATGATAAGAGCCTGCTGTGCATATGTTGGGGTTTCCTGGCGAATGTGGATAAATGTAGACAATTTGTGAACAGAAGGCACCCTTTTGGAGAGGATCGAAGTTGAATCTAGTCCAGCTTCGTGTTTTTCCCATTTGCCAGCTAGATCATAGAATCACAGAATTGTAGAATTGGGAGGGACCTCAAGAGTCATCTAGTCTAACCCTAATCCTGAGTCAGCCCTGCAGCTCTCAGCCTCAGATACCTCTCAGCGTTATTGTGAGGATAAAATAAGGAGCCACCTCGAGTCCCTTGGACAGAAGGTGGAATATAAATACAATCAAGGAACCAACCATTTTAAATACAGTGGTACCTCAGGTTAAGTACCTAATTCGTTCTGGAGGTCCGTTCTTAACCTGAAACTGTTCTTAACCTGAAGCACCACTTTAGCTAATGGGGCCTCCTGCTGCTGCTGCGCCACCAGAGCACGACTTCTGTTCTTATCCTGAGGTAAATTTCTTAACCTGAGGTACTATTTCTGGGTTAGCAGAGTCTGTAACCTGAAGCGTATGTAACCTGAAGCGTATGTAACCCGAGGTACCACTGTAAAATATACGGAGCCATTATCCACACCAAAGTGTCAAGGGAGAAAGAGAAAAAGAGGACCAAAAAATCATTCCCGACTTGCACATATATAATTTCAGCAGCCGTTCCATCAGGCTGACTCAGAGGGAAAGATGAGAAACAGGGCTCATTCCACCATCTCTGCCGAAAAAACCAGCTCCTACCCCTGAACTGTTTCTATGTCTTCTGCTCATTATCAGAACTACTGTTTAAGATTCGGCACCTCAGTTTTCTTTTCTCGCCCTCCACCCCTCTTTCCTCCCTGCCCCATTTCCCTTGAGCATCACGTTTTGTTTAGATTTTAAGCCTATGGACTGGGACTGTCTTGTTTTAATTGATTGTACGTAATCCACTCTGGGAGATTTTTATTTTTTGCTGAAAAGCGCAGAACAAACGCACTCAATATATTTTTAAAACATTAAAAAAAAAACCCCAATAAGGAACAGGAGTGATGTCTGGAAGCTGTGAACTGGGCAATCGATTAAGCATGGCAGCTGTTAGCGTAAGAGGCTAACATTGTCACTGTATGAAATGTGACAGCTAATTGGAGTTTGTGGCCTGCCAGCCGGCCAGCATCTGCCACAGCCGCAAGGCCGACCAGACTGTTCGGATCAGAGGAAAGCTGGTAAAATATCCTTCACTGTTAGTTGTACCAGCTACCAGGCTACAACCATGAAGGCTATTTTCTGCCTCCACCATTGGAGACAGTATGCATCTTGAGTAACATCTGCTGGGAATCACAAGTGGGGAGAGGACTGTGGCACTCAGGGGCTGCTTCTGGGCAGGACGGCTCAGGACCACAATCTTTACATATGAACCTCCCCAGACCCTGAGATCATCTTCTGAGGCCCTTCTTCGTGTGCCCCCTCCTCAAGAGGTCCAGAGGGTGGCAACATGAGAACGGGGCCTTCTCTTCAGTGGCTCCCCATCTATGGAATGCTCTCCCCAGGGAAGTTTGCCTGGCGCCTTCATTATACACCTTTAGGTGTCAGGCAAAAATGTTCCTTTTAAACCAGGCCTTGGTTGACCTGATCAACATCCCATACCCTTTTAAAATGTAGTAAGTCGTACGAGGGCTCTTTAGCCCTTTGGAACTCCCACCCACTATGATGTTAGACCGTATTTCTTTTCAGCATCTGTTGAATATGTTTCTTTCCCAACAAGACTTTTTAAGTAGGCATTGGGGGATTGTATCCAATGCTGGGCCTACTCAGAGTGGACCCATTACAAGGCACGGACCTAAGTTAGTCATGCTCATTAATTTCAGAGAGTCTGTGTAGCAACTGGGTGCGACCGTTTTATCCCAGTCTGTATTTGTCTTGTTATGAGTTTGTGGGTGCCAGACCTCCCTAATCCTTGGGCCCAGCAAGTGTTAGATTTTAATCAAGGTTTGGGGTGTTAAACTGGGTGCCGGGCTTCTAATCTCTGGATCCAGCATAGGCTCAGGTTGTATATATTTGTAAATAAACCATATGTAATAAAGACACCACAGTCTCTCCTGTGTCTCATTCCCCCCCAAAAATATAGATCCGGGAATCTCACACCACTGAGATCGGGGTGGCATGCAACAAGATAAATGAAACTGGCACAATCATTTTTTACTGTCCAATTGCTTTGAGATATTTTTAGAAGCAATTCATTAATAGAATGGAATGATAAATAAATAGCCCTCTCTTAGACATGCTATGATCAGGGATGTCCAACAGGTCGATCACGATCTACTGGTAGGTCCTCGCGAAGTTCTGATACATCATGGTCAATCTCCAACTCCCTTTCCTTAGTGTCGCTTAAACTGACTCCTGCCCCGGCCCCTCACCCCACCCTCCATTGTGCTATGATCTCTGGAAGGGAAGATGGGTTTTTTCTGTGCTGCAGTTTCGACCCATAGCAATTTTTTTGAGAGTGACTTTACCCCTTTGACCCTTTCCTTTAACCCCCCCCCCAAAGCAGGAACCCCCCCCCCAAGCTTTTCTCTTAACCCCTAAAAATGGGGCTTCTCTCCTCCCTAAAACAGCTCAACAACTTTGAGCTGAACCCCCCAAAAACGGGGGTAGATCACTGCTAGCTTTTTATTCTGAAAGTAGATTGCAGTCTCTTGAGAGCTGGCCGCCCCTGCTATGATGGTTAGTTCCTAGCGTGTCACTGTTTATAATTATTAATTGGGTTTTACTGAGGCGGTGATACTGTTGCTTTTCTATTTTGAGCTTGGTTGACTAGGAAGCTATAATAAACAGCTGCATTTATTTATGAACAAATGAATGAATGCTAACGGGCCTTAAACAGTTGGTGACCTCTGCCTAGCAAGGGACTTGATCCCGACACTGCATCACAAACATTTGAAGCCGTTCTCAGATGCAGCAGGAGGAAAAGAGAAAGATGGTGGTGAGAGATTGTGGTCCTCTCTCGTGCACTAGATTTTAAAATATATTTTTATCTATATAGCCTTTGAGCTAAATGGCCTAGGGAACTATTTTATTCTCCTGGGCTCTTTCATAAATTCTGCTAGCATTGCACTGCGAACCTCTGAAATTGTTTGAGCTGCAACACATGGGAAAGAGGAAGATGGTGTTGGGAGATAGTATTCCCATTCCATGCACTATATTATGTAAATATTTATCTATAGCAGCTACTTTAAAAAAAAAGTATCTAGTGCACGAGATAACCTGTTGAGCTTAAATGGCCCAGGGACGCTACTTTTGGAGCAAAACAATCAAAACATTATGAGGAGCAGAAGATGGAAAAGCAAATGGATGTTTTGCAAACTCATTGAAACTTGATTGTAAGGCATTTGGGGTCAGTAATCCCCACACAACAGCCTTTTATCTATGCCCCACTTTGCCAGTTTTTCCCATAACAGCTCTCTAGAGATATTGTCAAAAGCCGCCTTCAGGTCTATAAAAGCGGCACATAGAAGACCATGAGTGGGGGAAGAATACTTCCGCGCCAGGTGATATAGAATTATTGCATGGTCAATAGAAGCGCGATTTGGTCTAAACCCGACCTGTTCATGGCCTATCAGATTGGAATCTTCGGCCCATTGGGTTAGTCTGGTTAGCAGGAAGCGAGTATAGATTTTCCCGATGATTGATAATAAACTGATGTTACGATAGTTTCCTGGGTCCTCTGGTGGTCCTTTTTTATATATAGGGATTATGATGGACTCCTTCCATGATCTAGGTATCTGGCCCGTGGCATTGATTGCATCAAAGATTTTTGCAAGAATTTTGGCCCACCATGCTGGGTGTTGTTTAATAGCTTCAGCCGGGATCAGATCGGGCCCTGGGGCTTTATCAGTTTTCAGTTTAGCAATTAAATCTACTATTTCCTCCGGGTCAGTATCTGGCCATATGGGCAAGTGGCTTGAAAGAGTATCAGAATGAATGTTAGAGATATCTGTCTGGGAGAAATATTTTCTTAGAAATTGTTCCCATGTCGGGGCTGGGATAACCGTCAATGGGTATTTCCTCGATCTTTTGTTGATTAAATTCCAAAAACCGCGAGAGTTGCGAAGCTTAGAGGCAGCAATCAGCGCTTGCCAACGTCTTAGCTGCCACTCATGCTTGGCTGACTTCTGTGCCTGTTTGTAAGCAATTTTGGCCTGCAAGTACTCTGGGGGAAGAGTTTCAGCTCCAGAAGATTTGTATCTGTTGTAGATACAACAGAGAGAGAGTCTAGCTTGCTTACATTTGGAATCAAACCAAGGTGCACCGAACCTGGGTTGATCTCGGTTAACCAGGTGAGCCGGCATCGTAAAGAAGCTAGTTAAATCTGCAGAGAAGTGGGAGAACCACTCCAGTATCCTATTTGGTTCCGACAACTCCGCCATTGAAACAATAAGGGATTCGGAGATATTCCTCTGGGAGAATTCTGCATATTTTTGGGCCTGTTTCATAGACCATTTAATGCCTCTTACTTGAGCTGCAGCATTTAAACCTACATGAATTGGGTGTGTACCGCTAACCGGGTGCCAGTCAAGCGTTAGCTTGGCCGCTAGAGGTAGGTGGTCACTGGATTGTACATTGTCTACTTTGAAATAAAAGAAGTTTGAAACTAGGTCATCTGAAACTAGAAGGTAGTCTAGGACACTATTTGATGTTGTGCCCAAATGAGTGAATTCACCTGGCACGTCCGGAGGGCAGTTGCCATTTAAAATGTTCAAATTCATACGAATGGCCAATTGATAAAGAAGGACTCCCGCCTCATTCACTCTGTTGTCCTTAGATCTTCTTGATGTAAAAGAGATTAAATCAGATTTTGGGTAGGGGGGAGATACCCACCACTTGGCCTTAATTATCCCATCCCAGTTGGCGGCTGT
Source organism: Podarcis cretensis (assembly GCF_951804945.1). NCBI lineage: Eukaryota > Metazoa > Chordata > Lepidosauria > Squamata > Lacertidae > Podarcis > Podarcis cretensis. The sequence goes on from NC_137183.1 coordinate 17,536,734, forward strand.
ACGTGCATTAAAGTCACCACCCATTATCGATGGAATATTAGGGTACATAACATAGCATGCCAATAAATGATCTTCCAGAGAATCCCATCTATAATGGAGGTCTGATATAAGACCACCTGGAGGAAGATAAACATTGGTGATTAATAGTGAGAATTTTTCGCTTGAAATCAGACCTGTAAAAGCAAAAGGAGGAAAAGTCTGAACTAGCAAGAGTTTAGCTCTCATTTTAAGCGATATGGCGATTGCAAGACCACCTCTGGACCGGCCACCTTTCTTGGAGGGGCTAGCTGGAAGTGATATCAGTTCAAAGCCATTTATATCTATTTTGTCTTCTTCCCAAGTTTCTTGCAAAAGGATTATCTGAAAAGAGTTTATATAGGACAGAAATTCGGGATCTAATCTTTTCCTTTTCCAGCCAGCAATGTTCCAACTTAGGACTGCTAGCTGGGGACTTCTGTGTTGTTCTTTTAACAGTCAAAACGGAGGGGGGGCAGACTCTCTGTTAAAGACAGAAGATGTAACAAAAAAATCAGTTATTTTACTTTGGGAAGATGGTAACTGTGAGGAGCCCTCCAAATTAAAATTTTTAACAATTTGGTTCGACTGTTGGCACACCGTGGATGATCCACTGAAAGAAGATCCCTGAACAGGAAGTCTCTTCATTTCGAAATTCTTGGTACAACTTGACAGAGCAATACCCAGGGAGGGAGAAGTTAAGTCCGTCGGAGGAAACCCTCTCGCAGATTTATCATCAGACATTAGGATGATTTTATTGATGCGTCCCATCGGGTCTTCAATCGTTTCCGACGGCGGGTCCTGAGGTGTAACATTCACATTTTCCTTTGAAGAAGGTAATTGAGGGGGCATCACGGGGGCGCGAATTGCGGAAGGCTCTCTCAGGGGCATCACTTGTGGACTACTTCTATATCTGGTTGAAATTGGAGAAGATTCTAGCTCTGGCATAGAAGAGTGAGTTAAAGAGGGATTTGAGTCAAGCAGGGAAATCAGAATTTCGTCCTTAGGTATGTTGGTCGATGAATGTAGATGAAGGTTCAGTGAGGATGGCCGAGCCTGGTCGTCTTGTGATATAGCACACGGGGCAGAAACAACTTGAAGATTTGAGTCTTGCCGGATGGTTTTTGTTTTCAGAGTGGGGCTTAGCTGAAGAAGGTCAACCACTTCAGTCCGGTGAGCCCAAGTGGAGTTATTTGAAACATCGTTAGTATCTTCCCCTCTATGTTGGACTTGCAAAAGCTGAGATTTAAGCGTGTCAAATCTTTGCATCATCACCGACTGTTCTTTCGGAGGGAGGGCTCTGAACGAATCAATAAGTTCCCTTTCGTCAAGGGCAGTCTGCAGATTTTCGTCCTCATATATGGCTGTTTGAGAGGGTATCGAGTTTGGTCGAGGATGGCACGCTGCAGAGTCATCGCAGTGGGGCCTGACAGTATTTTGAGGTAAGGCAGAGTCTCTTGTCCTAATGTCCTCACCGCCAGGGCACCTATTTAGAAGGGGTTTGATCTTGCTATCTGCAAAAACCCTCGTTGCTATGATGTCGGCCATGGACAAAAGCGTTTTCCTCCTAACTATAATAGATGGTATCTTTTCAGAGTGGAACGCAAGTATCACCTTCAAGAAGTTGTTCTGCCGGAGAAGGGGCATCACAGCATATAGGTCAATCTGATGTTTCTTAATTTTTAAAAGTTTGCTTAAACAGTCTTTAGCCCCTTCTAGCGTTGGCCATCTTCCTATTTCTGACCTGACAGACAGGCAGCTTTTCTTGGGTTGCAGAGTTAATGTCTGATTATTCAATTGGGAATTTAAGATATATTTAATTTTGGTCTCCTTTATTTTATCTGAATTGGGGTGAGGCAATAAGTTTTTGACCTCACTGTTGTGTTTGCAGTGTCCCGTGCACAGCGGAATGATGAGGAATACGTGCACATACTCTATATTGTTTTATTTACATTTCAAAGCTAGTAGATTACAGAAAAACATCTTGCCTCTGCCGGAGCAGAGAAAGCATCCTCTCTCCTCTAAAGCACGGAGAGAAGCACTGACTGAGAACAGTGAAAAACAGGAAACCAGTGTACGTCACATCCAGTCTCCTTTCCCGTGAGAAACTCCAACAGCAACTCTGACTGGAATGTAAACATTGCCTCGTGACAAGCACTTCGCTGCACAGTGAAGAGAGCAGAAACCAACATCCTCTCCCTTTCTATGAACATCACTGGGCAGCGTGTTCGTACAATATCAGTACAAACCCAACTTCTGCACATAGGTACAGTGTTGATCCCTTGATACAATCTTGGACAATACATCAGCAGGAATTTCATTACCTGGCATATAGGACACCGTTATGAGTCCCTTCTGAATACGTTCCCTAGCATGTTGCAATTTCAATTGCAAGTGCTTCGTGCTTTGCTTACAACCTTCAGAATTCAGCAAAGCCAAACATGCCTTGTTGTCCTGGTAAACCTGGATTGGACATTTGACAGGAATTTTCATGTCTTTGCACAATTGTAACAACCATTCACAATCTTTGAGTGAATAAGACAGTGCATTCAGTTCAGCTTCACAAGTACTTAAGCTAACTGTTGTTTGCTTCTTGCATGACCAATCAAATAGACCCTGATTGTACATGTAGCAAACTCCAGACGTGCTTTTCCTGTCTGTAGTGTCACTTCCAAAACTTGCATCTGCAAATATCTCAAGACCACCAGACTTCTGATTGTTAAATCTCAGTCTGTAATGCATAGTGCCTTTCAAATACCGCGCTATGCGTTTCAGAGCTTTCCAATCCTTAACAGTAGGATTGTTGACTTGTCTGCTTAGCAAATTACAGCTAACAGCAATGTCTGGTCTTGAACATCTGGCAATGAAGTTTAGCTTGCCTAGCACACTTCTGTACAGTGTAGTGTCAGAAAATGCTTCTTCAGTGTCATCTACCTGATAACCTGTTGTCATCGGTGTGTCTACAGGGTTAGCATCCATCAGGTTTAGTTTGCTTAACACATCAGCAATTTTCTGTGACTGGTGTATTAGAATGTTACCATCTTGATCTCTCTCTATTTCCAGAGATAGGTAGTTGTTTACCTCACCAAGATCTTTCATGTCAAAGTGTTCTTTCAGTTGAGCTAGGGCGTTATTGTACATTGTGACATCTTTCCAAAAGAATAATAAATCATCAACATAAAACAAACAATACAGTTTCTTTTGCCCCTCCTCTTTGACAAATACACATGGATCAGCTTTCCCTTGCTGAAAACCTAGAGAAAACAATACTTCAGTGAGTTTTGTGTGCCAACACCGTGCACTTTGTTTGAGACCATAAAGGGACTTTTTCAGAGCACAAACAAATCCCTGTTTTACCTGTATGCCATCAGGTGGAAGCATATAAAGTGATTCACCTAGAGATCCGTACAGAAAAGCTGTATTTACATCGTGGTGACTAATGTGTAGATTCTCCTCTGCAGCTAGCTTGAGCATAAGCCTAATGCTCTCATACCTCACTGTGGGTGAGTAGGTCTCGTGATAGTCTTCACCTGGTACCTGTGCAAAACCTCTGGCTACCAACCTGGCTTTGTGTCTGACTATCTTGCCATTTTGATCAGTCTTCGCTTTGAAGACCCATTTGCTTCCAAGCAGTTTCATTCCTGGAACTATTGGAACAAGTTTCCATGTTTTGTTCCTTTCCAAGGAATCAAGCTCAGCCTTCATGGCATTTAACCATGGCTCAGCTTCCTTTGAATCCAAATCCTGGATTTCTTGGAAACTTGAAGGTTCAAATACCTTCTTGGAGCTTTTAACAGCTGTTACTGCTATCTTGGCAAACTCATCAGCAAATCTCTTTGGAGGTCTGCCTTTTGTGGCTCTCTGTGACCTGCGAATTAGCCTTAAGTCTTCAACACTCTCCTCTTCCTTCTTAGGAGAAAAGTGACCTATTGTGAACAATGGTTCTTCCAATTCTTGATCAGAGCTTTCAGAGGGTCGCATAGAGGCTTTCGCACTCTTGAAATCCTCTGAATCACCTGATTCAGTTTCAGACTCAGAATCAGAACTTTCATCAGTGGGTGTGGGTTGCTGTGGTTGCTTTTGACTATCCTCAGTCTCATCACTGTCATCAGGGTAACATTGGAAAATTCCCACATTCTCCCCCCACTTGGCATTGTACTCAACACTTCTTGTGAGCTTAATGGTCTTAGAGTCAGTCATCCTTATTCTGTAAGAACCTTTCTCATAACCTAGAAAGATACCATGCAAACCATGCTTGTCTAACTTGGAGTTTTGTGGTGAGTGAACCCACATGTCAGAACCAAAAATTTTCATGTGTTTGATGTATGACTTTTTGCCAAACATCTTCTCATAGGGGGTACAACCAATCGCTGAAGATAACCTGCGATTATAACTGTAAACAAAACACGAGAGAGATTCGGCCCAATAACTCTCTGGAAGATTGGCATCATGCAGCAAGGTTTTTAACCCTTGAAGCAATGTTTGATTTGCCCTCTCGCAAAGTCCATTCTGCCATGGCGAGCGAGGACTAGACAAATCGTGTTGAATTCCTTTCTCAGACAGAAAAGCTTCAAACTGCTGAGAAGTGAATTCCCCCCCGCAATCAGTGAAAAGAATTTTTATCTTCTTACCATGCACATTTTCCAACCAAGCACAGAATTCCTTGAACCTAGGAAAAGCCTCTGATTTCTGCTTGAGATTGTACACATAAATATACCTGGAAAATGCATCAATGAGAACCATGAAGTACCTGTTTCCACCCAAAGAGGGCGCTAGTGGTCCAACCAAATCAGCATGAACAACCTGGTATGGTTCTGTAGCTTGCCTACTAGACACCTTACCTTTCGCAGCCATTTTCACCTTGTTTGCTGCGCATGCCTTGCACTTCATGTGGTACCTGCAGGGTTTAATAGTCATACCTTCAACCAAGGCAGGCATTTTAGATACTGCCTCAAAATTCAAATGACCAAATTTTCGATGAAAATCGTGAATACATTCTGCATCCAAACTTTTGTTAGAACCTGCAATGCAACAAGTGTCATCCTGCACAACATCATCATAATACAAAACATATAAACGATCAACATATTCAGCATACAATACATAATCATTTTTCTTTGTGATGATGCACCTTTTGTTCTTAAAGGAAACGTCAATTTTCCGCTCATTCAGCTGTCCAACGCTGAGCAGATTATGTTTGGCATCTGGCACATAAAGTACATTCTGTATCGATAAGTTCAAACTGTGAAGAACAACAGTTCCGTAGCCTTTACTGGGGATTGTGTGGTCATCCGCCTGGTGAATCGCACCTTCCTGCGGTGTAAAAGACACGAACAGTCGCTTATCATTGCACATGTGATGCGTTGCAGCTGAATCAACAACGAAGAAAGATCTAGATGTCTTCTGGACCTCTGCAACTTTTGGAGTGAAGCGTGAGACCATTGCCTTGTGCTGCGTTGTCCTGGACACTGGACCTCTGCTTTTGCCTCGGCCTTTTCCACGCGATGAGCTTTCGCTGCGCTGCTCTGTTTTGGCCCTGGGATATTTGCATTCCCTCTTCATATGGCCTAGACGTCCACACGAGTAGCATTTCACTGCCTTCAAAGCTTTGGCGCCATCTGGTGGTTCCACTGCACTCTGGGATGACGTCTGTGAAGACTCCCCCTTTCCCATGCAGCCAGCACCCCGGCGATCTGCTTCATTCAGAATCACGGCAGTAACATAATCCACTGTCAGCTGAGCAGTAGGCTGTACAGCAATCTGAGTCGCAACAGACTCCCAACCTGAACCCAAAGATTGTAGTATCATGAAGGAATACACAGCCTCTGGAAAGTTGAGTCCTCTCTGTTGCAGCTCATGTCTCAGATTCTGCATCTCCATCAGATGTGTACGCACATCTCCACCTTCAGCAAGAGCCATATTAGATGCTGGCAGGCTGCCCGGAGCAGTAGCACATACCTCATCAATCATCTTGACGTGCAGAGATAGCGTCCGATCCGTCCCTCTGCCGCTGTTCCGATTACCGGAGCCCATTCCCAAGATTGATTGCGTTCTTCTGGGCCCGGAACCAAAAATGTTGTGTTTGCAGTGTCCCGTGCACAGCAGAATGATGAGGAATACGTGCACATACTCTATATTGTTTTATTTACATTTCAAAGCTGGTAGATTACAGAAAAACATCTTGCCTCTGCCGGAGCAGAGAAAGCATCCTCTCTCCTCTAAAGCACGGAGAGAAGCACTGACTGAGAACAGTGAAAAACAGGAAACCAGTGTACGTCACATCCAGTCTCCTTTCCCGTGAGAAACTCCAACAGCAACTCTGACTGGAATGTAAACATTGCCTCGTGACAAGCACTTCGCTGCACAGTGAAGAGAGCAGAAACCAACACTCACAAACTGAAGATTGTGTTGTTGATTCAAGTTTTTCGATTTTCAGCAGGATATTGGATAATTGTGAAGATACCTCATCCAGCCTTTTAAAAATACAGTGAAGGGTCTTAATTACTAAGTGTAACTGCTCACAACTGGGGAACTCCCCCATATCAGATGTTAAACCATCTTCCTGTGATGAGAGTTTTTCTTTCGTATTCTCCTTTACAGGCTTTACTTTTGAAAAATTTTGAGTCATCGGAATTGGAGTAGCTTCTAAATCAATTAGAGGTAGGAAGCGATTTTGGGTTTCCACTGCAAGGCAATGCTCGGCATGGTCACTCCCTCCTCTATTCCGATGTGGCACCAACCTTGATAGTTTTGGTTTGGGGGATGATAGGGGCTTGTCAAAGTCTCTCAAGCGTTTTTTCTGACCCATACTTTCCTCAGGCCAGGGATTATACGATTCTTAAAATAACAAACACTTGACACACAATTAAGATAATGGCGTTCTCATCTCTTTTAGCAGCTGAGGCCGGCCTGCTGATAAGAGAGAAACAACGGGCAGCCTGTAGCAGTCTGGAGCAGGGCCAAGTCTCTCAGAGAGTTTCTATAGCATGCGGCTGCAGCAATTATAAAATACTTCAAAAACTGACTGGGTCAGTTAAGATAAAATATAAAAGATTAAAAGAAGATTAAAAGAAGTCCGAAGAGCACCGGTAAGCGCGTCTTACCTCAGCGCCATATTGGCCCCTCCTCCAACAGTAATCCCCACAGCTTTTGGAGTTTGCCTCTTGCTGCTAATAATCTCTGTCAAATACAAAGAATTATTCTGGATTTTGTCCCCGGTCTCCAAATACTCCTGATCTGAGCGGCAAGAAATTTGAGCAATGCTACATGTGTCACCCTATCTCAGTGGATCCTGTGAAAAGTCGGCTTTTAATCCTAAATTTGGCTTTTCTCTTGGCAAATGCCCTGAGCTGCCCTTTACAGCAAGCTGTAGTTTAAATCTTCAGTGGCAGCCGTATGTTGAGCTGCGGTTTCTTGGCTGTGTTCAGCTATTGACACCCACTGGAAAACGCAGCCAGGAATTCCATTTGGGCACCACTTTAGCTTTTCCCAGCCTCTCCCCCCCCCCCAATTAAGGGGATATTCACTGAACTCAAGGTCTCCTCCTACCCTTCGCTACACTTACTACTTGAACTCTCCAGTAGCACTTATGAGCAGGGATAAATAGATCGGTCTTATTTGCAGCCTGTGCCAATTTTGCATTTCTTCATTCACAAGTCTGCTCCATCCTGCGTTTGCTGTGATTTAAAAGAAGCATGCATGGAAATTTGTATATTTTTTTTTATTAATTTTTTAGAAAAATTTTCTTTTACAAATTTCAATAACACATTTCACATACACTGTAATGCCAAATTCTTTTGGACTTCCCCCCACTCCCTCCACAATCCTCATAATTTTATATTTATTTCACATTTCCTTTATAATTGTATTGCCAGTTAATAAATCTTTACAACTCTTATCCCTCTCACAATACCCTTTCTCATCACAAAGCCTCTTTAAATCCAACTAGCGTTGTCTGTTCATCACAAATATTTTCCAGATAAATCGTAAACTTTCTCCAGTAAATTTGTATTTAGTCATTTATTTTATCGTAGGGAAAGTACTTGAGTCTGTATTTCTAAATGTGAAATATTCATTTTAACACATTTTGGGCCCCATCTGCACCACACATTTGAAGCAGTATGGTAGGCTTCATTGGCAGAGGCAAAAGAAAGTTAACCCTGTCTTTCCATTTATGGCTACAGCCACACAATACATTTAAAGCCGTCTTGGGCTCCATCTGCACTGTACATTTAAAGCAGTATCATACCACTTTAAACAGCCGTGGCTTCCCCCAAGGAATGCTGGGAACTGTAGTTTGTTAAGGGTGCTGAGAGTTGTTAAAGGTAAAGAGACTCCTGACCATTATGTCCAGTCGTGGCCAACTCTGGGGTTGTGATGCTCATCTCACTTTATTGGCCGAGGGAGCCGGCGTGCAGCTTCCGGGTCATGTGGCCAGCATGACTAAGCCACTTCTGGCAAACCAGAGCAGCACACGGAAACACTGTTTACCTTCCCACCGGAGCGGTACCTATTTATCTACTTGCACTTTGACATGCTTTCAAACTGCTAGGTTGGCAGGAGCAGGGACCGAGCAACGGGAGCTCACCCTGTCGTGGGGATTCAAACCGCTGACCTTCTGATCGGCAAGCCCTAGGCTCTGTGGGTTAACCCACAGCGCCACCCGCATCCCTTGCTGAGAGTTGTTAGGAGACCTCCATTCCCAGAGATCCCATTCCCAGAATTGCCAAGGAAGAGAGATTGACTGTTCAAACATTCTGAAAATTGTACCTCTGTGAAATAGGATGGAGCCCCAATTTTCTTTTAAAGGCAGTTATATGGTGGAAGGGGGTTCATTATATTCCTATATAATTATATTCTTATATATTGCTGATGCTAACAATTCACATACACTTGAAATACTCAAAGACACTTGTGCTTCGATGGCAGAATTGTTGAGCGGCTGCAGAAGCCTGTGCCCTATAAAGGCTTATTGCCGACCCCTGGAATCTCTTGGTTTTGTTGCTCGTCCTCCTAGCTGCTCAGAGTACATAGTTAAACTATGGAACTCTCTTCCACAAGATGTAGTGTTGGTCGAGATGGGCAGGAAGAGATTTGGTTCAGTTCTCATTTAAAGGCGAGCCTACCTAATTTTCATTTCCGAAACAACGCGCGGATCGAAACAAGCCGCACTTTGAAATTCACATACCGAATTTTGCAATGCAGTTCTCCAGCCTAGTAATGATTACACAAACTCATATACTATGGAAAAGGATGCATAACAATACAGGTATTCATGAAAATAGCATACGGAAATGCATTACAGTGGTACCTCTGGTTATGAACTTTATTCATTCCAGAGGTCCGTTCTTAACCTGAAACTGTTCTTAACCTGAGGTACCACTTTAGCTAATGGGGCCTCCTGCTGCTGCCGTATAATTTCTGTTCTCATCCTGAGGTAAAGTTCTTAACCTGAGGTACTACTTCCGGATTAGCAGAGTCTCTAACCCAAAGTGTTTGTAACCTGAGGTACCACTGAGGTATATTAGGGAGGTTGCCTTGCAAAAAAAAAAAGTGTGTATTAGCCACATGGCATGAAAAAGTGTATCTGTTGGGAGAAAAGAAAATTAAAATGCTAATAAGTAACTGCAAACACTTCAGTGGAATGGTGGGGGTAGATATATTTAACATAATTTCATCAAATGGATAAGTAACTGTGTAAGTATTTTGCCATTTGTCTTTTTTTATAATAATATTTATTAAATTTTGTATAACCAATAAAAAACATACATAATAACATAATATTTTCCATTATCCACATTTCATTCTCAACTTTGGACTTCCTCACATCTCTTGTTCCTGCTTTCTAAACATAAATTTTACCAGCAAATTATTAACTTGATTTAATTCATATAATATAATTTTCCAATATTTAATGTCTCAAATTTTGGGGTTTAACATACTCTTATTGAAGCTTAATCATAAAATATTACTTATCCCAAATTTATCTTTTCATCTTCCAATTGAATTTAAATTTATATTCTTTATAACTAGTTTGTTGAAGCCATGTTTTTGCTAATCTTACATCTTTCTTAACAATCATACAATTTACAATATTTTTGTAGATAGTCCTTGAATTTCTTCCAGTCTTCCTCCACCAGTTCTTCTCCCAGGTCTCGGATTCTGCCCGTCATCTCCGCCAGTTCCATATAGTCTATCAGTTGCATCTGCCATTCTTCCAGTGTGGGTAGTTCTTGGGTTTTCCAGCTTTTAGCGATGAGTATCCTTGCTGCTGTTGTAGCGTACATAAAAAAGGTTCGATCCTTCTTTTGCACACTCTGACCAACAATGCCCAAGAGAAAGGCCTCTGGTTTCTTAAGGAAGGTATACTTAAATACCTTTTTCAGTTCATTATAAATCATTTCCCAGAAAACCTTCACTCTAGGGCAAGTCCACCAGAGGTGAAAGAATGTTCCTTCAGCTTCTTTACACTTCCAACCTTTATTATCAGACACATGGTATATCTTTGCAAGCTTGACTGGGGTCATGTACCACCTGTAAATCATTTTCATAATATTTTCTTTCAAGGCATTACATGCCATAAATCTCAAACCTGTGGTCCATAACTTTTCCCAGTCAGCAAACATGATGTTGTACCCTATGTCCTGTGCCCATTTTATCATGGCTGATTTGACCGTTTCATCCTGTGTATTCCATTTTAACAGCAAATTATACATTCTTGAAAGTATCTTAGAGCTGGGTTCTAACAGTTCAGTTTCTAACTTTGATTTTTCCACCTGGAATCCTACCTTTTTATCCAACTTAAAAACTTCTTTAATCTGAGCATAATGTAGCCAATCTCGCACTTTATCTTTTATTTTGTCCATACTCTGCAACCTCCAGTTATCTCCATCTTTTTCTATTATTTCCCAATATTTCGGCCATTTGGCCTCCATATTGAGTTTTTTCACGGCCTTAGCCTCCATTGGTGATAACCACCTTGGGGTCTTGTTTTCCAATAAGTCTTTATATTTCAACCAGACATTAAATACTGCTTTTCTGACAACATGGTTCTTGAAATTCTTATGTATTTTAGCCTTGTCATACCACAGATATGCATGCCACCCAAACGCATTGTTGAATCCTTCCAAATCTAAAACATCAGTGTTCTCAAGAAGTAGCCAGTCTTTCAACCAGCAGAAAGCTGCTGATTCATAATACAACTTTAGGTCTGGCAGGGCAAATCCCCCTCTTTCTTTAGCGTCAGTTAATATCTTAAACTTAATTCTGGGCTTTTTGCCCTGCCAGACAAATCTTGAAATATCTCTCTGCCACCTCCCAAAACACTCCATTTTGTCCACAATCTGCAAAGTTTGAAACAAAAATAACATTTTTGGCAATACATTCATCTTAATTGCAGCAAAGTTTCAGTGTTGACCAAGCATCTAAATCCTTTTTAATTTCAGACCAACATTTTTCATAATTGTCTTTAAATAAGTTTCTGTTCTTTGCTGTTATATTTACCCCTAGGTATCTCACTTTTTTAACCACATTTAATTCTGTCTCTTTCTGAAACCTTTCTGATTCTGAAGAAGTCAAATTTTTTTCCAAAACCTTAGTTTTTTGCTTATTAAGTTTAAATCCCGCCACTTGACCAAACTGATAAATCAGTTGTAATACCCTTTTAGTACTGGGCTCTGGCTCCTGTAGGGTCAAAACTAGGTCATCTGCAAATGCTTTCAGTCTGTATTGTTTCGCTCCGACCTGGATACCTTCCACCCACCGGTCTCCTCTAATCATATTCAAGAGCACTTCTAGGACCGATATAAATAACAAAGGGGATATAGGGCAACCTTGTCGTGTTCCTTTTTCAAGTATTTTGCCATTTGTCATTTGGTCAAGGTTTTTTTTAAAAAAAAATAAAAATAAAAGTGCAGGGATAAGCCAGCAGAGGGCACACACTCCTTGTTAACTGAAGAAGCACTCAAATTAATAAACTGTCAAATTGATAGGGGTGAGTTGACACTTCAAGCCTTTCAAGGACTCACCTGCACACTTTGAACGGGTCAAAGAGCATGTCGAGCATTGTTGAGGTTAAGGATAACAAAAACTGCCTGGCCTTTAAAATGCATGATTATTCCCCCCTGAAAAACATTGACCTGCTGGTTTTGCGGCCCACTCTTACATATTTCTACTCAGCATTTACCCTCATTGACTTCCGTGTGGTAGGAATGAATCTGTCAGTTGTGGTTTGTCATTTTTCTGATCTTGATTTGCCCCAGTCGCACATCAGTTTTAGATAGTATACATACACACATGAAGGTGAAATCTGAAACATTTTGTGATAAGAATTAACAATGCAGTGGTACCTCAGGTTCCATACACTTCAGTTTACAGACTCCGCTAACCCAGAAATAGTACCTAGGGTTAAGAACTTTGCTTCAGGATGAGAACAGAAATCATGCTCCGGCGGTGCGGCAGCAGCAGGAGGCCCCATTAGCTAAAGTGGTGCTTCAGGTTAAGAACAGTTTCAGGTTAAGAACGGCCCTCCAGAATGAATTAAGTTCTTAACCCGAGGTAACGCTGTATCTTATTTGTTAGTCATGGTTAGAAATATATGATTTCAGTGATTAACACAACCCTACCAGGATCAAGAACAATCTTTCTGTCTGATGCTTTCCTATGTATCAATCTATCGATCTAGTGTTGGACTAGGTAGGACCTGGGAGCTCAGGGTTCGAATCTGTGCCAACTGACCCCCCTGACCCCTTCCCCCCCCCAATACAGGGCATAGCTGTCAAATTTTCCCTTTTCTTGCGAGGAATCCTATTCGGAAAAAGGGAATTTCCCTTAAAAAAGGGAAAATGTTGACAGCTATGATACAGGGCCGTGCAAAGGTTGTCTGAGTCCCAGAGCAGGATTCTTGTAAGAATAAAGTTATAAACTCAAAGCAACGTGATTAGGACTTAATTGGTGGGTTCAACTCTTATTGCCAAGCTGCCTAATCAGCTATCGGTGGAGACAAAGATCTGGTGATCTTCTTGCCGCGGCAAGGTAAAAGTCCTGCTTCTTGTTACCAGACGCTGGAGGGGAATGATGATCTCCCGCCTGCCTGGCTTGCGAGCTTCCCTGGGGGTATCTTTCTGTCTGTCTGTCTGTCTGTCTGTCTGTATCTCGGGAAGGCTGACGCTATCATTTCTCCCAGGAACAGGGAGCAGAAGGCTGTGCATGGCAATTACATAAGTCAGAATGAGAGCTGTGGTTTTTTTTCGTTCATACTCATGCTTACTCAGTTTGTGGCAGTGATTAAGACTGATTTTATCTGCTGCTGGGTTCTCATTCCTCTCCTCATTCTGCCCACCCAGCCCCTACCCTGTGATTGACCCTGCTGATGGCTAGAAACTTGGCAAATGAATACCTACTAAGGATGACACTCACGCTGAACTGCAGGGTTGGGGACAGGAGGGAGCCCGAAACTTATGAGCCACATTTGACTCTAGCTGAAAGGAAGCTGTTGAGTAATCTAGATATGAGATCAGCAGAAGCTGTGAGAAGGGAGATCTCCTGCTTTCTTCAGAATGCAGCAGCTAGACTAGTCACTGGGAGCAGCTGCCGAGACCATATAACACCGGTCCCAAAAGACCTACATTGGCTCCCAGTACATTTTTGAGCACAATTCAAGGTGTTGGTGCTGACCTTTAAAGCCCTAAACAGCCTTGGCCCAGTATACCTGAAGGAGCATCTCCACCCCATCACTCAGTCCAGACATTGAGGTCCAGTTCTGAGGGTCTCCTGGCGGTTCCACCCTGTGAGAAGTGAGGTTACCAGGAACCAGGTAGAGGGCCTTCTCGGTAGTGGTGCCCGCCCTGTGGAACGCCCTCCCACCAGATGTCAAGGAAATAAAAAACCATCTGACTTTTAGAAGACATCTGAAGGCAGCCCTGTTTAGGGATGTTTGATGTTTTATCATGTTTTTAATATTCTGTTGGGAGCCGCCCAGAGCAGCTGGGGAAACCCAGCCAGATGGGCAGTGTAAGAGGTGTAGGTTGGTTGCTCGAGAGCAATCAGGCAATATGCTTCAATAGTCTGTTTTAAAGCTTTCTTATCGGTGATAAAAACCTTTGGAATGCAGAGCGCCTCTATTCCGTGTCTTGCTCATTCACTGGCAGAATCTGAGAGTGGGCGGTCCTTAAACCTTCCCCAGCAGAGTAGTTTCTTGACGCCCAGTCTGCACTTCCCCTCTCGGTGCGGATGTCTACTGCGCAAGGAAGGCGTGGGTAACGGAGGACCTCTCTCCTCCTGGCACCGCCTTGCCTCCTCTGCCCCCTGCATCTCCTCTTCACTAGAGGTGTGGCTACTCTCCTCCGCTGAGGAGGCGCTGCTTCCCACGATCTTTGGGGGCTCTCTGTAATCCATCCGGCTTTTCCCCTCTCGCCCCTGAGCCGACAGGCAGGGTATAAATAAATTATTATTATTATTATTATTATTATTATTATTATTATTTCTTCAGCTCTGGGTGCAGGCACAGGGCTGGCCTGGAGAACTTCAGTGGCCCCTGAGACTCTCGCCAGACCACATCTCCTGCTGGCTTTGCTTCTAACCCTCTTTGAATGTTTTCGCCTGAATGGAATGTGGCCTTGAACTCTGATCGTGACTCTTGCTGGCTTGTGTGGAGAATAGATGGAGCGTTGTGTGGATGTGCATAGGAGTTTGCAGCATGTTTCATTAGGATGTGCACTGAGGAGATTTCATTTGTTTGCTTGTTTGTTTTAAAGGCAAGCATTTAATGGATGCATAAACAGAAAGGACATTATTCTCATTCATCCAACAAGCCGAAAGAACGAACAATCTATTTATTTATTTATTTATTTAAGATATATACATTTCACTGATTTTGCCATCATTTTAACATTTTAAAACTTGACTTCTTTCCTCCTCTTCCTGCGGTTCCTAAAATTTATTTTTAATATCATCCGCATATCCAAATTAACTTAACTTACTCATTTATTTATCTTTTTTTAAAAAATGTACTCTTATGTAACTGCAGGTTATTACAATAATCCTGCCAGTGTTTTTAATATGTTTACAATTTATTTGTAAATATTCAATAAACCATTTCCATTCTTTAAAAAAAAAAAACAACCTTTGTTATCTTGATTTCTTATTCTTCTGGTAAGTTTTGCCATTTCTGCACATGCCATACATTTTTGTATCCATTTTTCCTTTGTTGGGATTTCTTCTTCTTCTTTCTGTGGAGGAAGGGAAACTTAACTGAACTTGACTTTGTGTTTGTGGGAGGGGGGTTATTGGTTTGTTTTGGTTTTATTATGTATTTTGTATTCTCATTTTGTATTTTTCTGTTGTGAACTTCTCTGGGATCTTAAAATGAAGAGCGGTATACAAAATTAGGAAATAATAATGCCAATGCCTACTGTGCAAAGGTAAAATTCACTTGCATTGCTTCTTCTACTTCTGCCTCTGGCTCCTGCCTGGCAAAAAAAAAAAAGTTTCCACCACCCTTCCTCCTAGCAGTACATTTCACAGAATTAAACTATTTATTTATGTATAATGAACTGGGACTGTAGGCTACATTCCAAGAGCCTTTCTCGTGCCACTATTCCAAGAGTTTGAAATCATGCTAATGAAAAATATGAGGAACAAATGCAAGCTTTTGTTTACCAGAGTTATGTGATGCTGGTAGTCTGTCCCCATCAGGAGAAAACATGAAATCATCCTAAATCTTCCAGAGTGAAAAAAATAAATAAGGAGCTGCTCATTGAAGCCATCGCATTTGGTACCAGATTCAAATGCCTGAATTCTCCTGCCTTTGCAAATGCCGGAAAAGACCGGGAAGGAAGAAGAAGAAGAGTTTGGATTTGATATCCCGCTTTATCACTACCCTAGGGAGTCTCAAAGCGGCTAACATTCTCCTTTCCCTTCCTCCCCCACAACAAACACTCTGTGAGGTGAGTGGGGCTGAGAGACTTCAAAGAAGCGTGACTGGCCCAAGGTCACCCAGCAGCTGCATGTGGAGGAGCGGAGACACGAACCTGGTTCCCCAGATTACGAGACTACCGCTCTTAACCACTACACCACAGGGGTCTGAGAAAAAGGGTGGTGCCCAGGCTTGTGTTTCTTGCCTTGCTTAAAGATCTGCAAATCCTTTTTCCATCTCACTCTCTTGAGAGAGACATGTGCTGACTGCAAGGTTTTATAGCCTATGGAGCACTTTGCTTCTTTTCAACAGAAAAAAGGTAAGCTCAGATTCCAGCTTTGACGCTCACTTCATTAAAAAAACTTTAGCCGAGGCATTTCTACCCTGTAACACAGTTATGACGTTGTGGCTGCGTTGGGGCCTGGTGAGGTCAAGCTGTGCAAACAATGAGTTGAAGAAGCCATTCATGAATCCAAAGGGTCAGACGTAGGGAGCTAAGGGATTGTTGTTCTTTAGTCGTTTAGTCGTGTCCGACTCTTTGTGACCCCATGGACCAGAGCACGCCAGGCCCTCCTGTCTTCCACTGCCTCCCGCAGTTGGGTCAAACTCATGCTGGTAGCTTCGAGAACAATGTCCAACCATCTCGTCCTCTGTCGTCCCCTTCTCCTTGTGCCCTCCATCTTTCCCAGCATCAGGGTCTTTTCCAGGGAGTTTTCTCTTCTCACGAGGTGGCCAAAGTATTGGAGCCTCAGCTTCAGGATCTGTCCTTCCAGTGAGCACTCAGGGCTGATTTCCTTCAGAATGGATAGGTTTGATATTCTTGCAGTCCATGGGACTCTCAGGAGTCTCCTCCAGCAAGGGAGCTAAGGGATGCAAGAGGTCAAATACTGACCGCACCAACCATAAGTCTAGAGAGGCAGGAACATAAGGGCTTGCTGGATCAAGCCAATGGTCCATCTAGTTCAGCATCCTGTTCTCACTGTGTCCAGCCAGATAGAACTGTAGAGTTGGAAGGGACCCCAAGGGTCATCTGGTTCAATAATTCAATAATAATAAGAATAATACCCCACCCATCTGACTGGGTTTTCCCAGCTGCTCCATCTATTCTCCACACAAGCCAGAAAAAGGGGGAAGGAAGTCAAGTTTTAAAATGATGGCAAAATCAGTGAAATGTATATATCTGAAATAAATAAAGTGTTCGTTCCTTTGGGTTGTTGGATGAATGAGAATAATGTCCTTTCTGTTTATGCATCCATTAAATGCTTGCCTTTAAAATAAACAAACAAATGAAATCTCCTCAGGGCGTTCCACAGGGCGGGCGCCTCTACCGAGAAGGCCCTCTGCCTGGTTCCCTGCAACCTCACTTCTTACCATGAGGAAACTGCCAGAAGGCCCTCAGAGCTGGACCTCAGTGGGTGAGGGTAGAGCAGAACGATGGGGGTGGAGACGCTCCTTCAGGCATACTGGGCCGAGGTCGTTTAGGGCTTTAAAGGTCAGCACCAGCACTTTGAATTGTGCTCGGAAACGTACTGGGAGCCAATGTAGGTCTTTCAGGACTGGTGTTATGTGGTCTTGGTGGCCACTCCCAGTCACCACTCTAGCTGCTGCATTCTGGATTAGTTGCAATTTCTGGGTCACCTTCAAAGGTAGCGACACGTAGAGCGCATTGCAGTAGTCCAAGTGGGAGATAACGAGAGCATGCACCACTCTGGCAAGACAGTCTGCGGGCAGGTAGAGTCTTAGCCTGCGTACCAGATAGAGCTGGTAGACAGCTGCCCTGGACACAGAATTGACCTGCGCCTCCATGGACAGCTAAAGCATCCATGACAGATGGCCATCCATCCTCTGCTTAAAAACCTCCAAGGAAGGAGAGTCCGCTTAGATTGTTCCACAGCTGAACAGCTCTTCCTGTCAGAATGTTTCTTCTTTTTGATGGCCTGGGACTCGGGCTCGGACTCGGAACCAGAGGAGTCTCAGTCTGCACCGGATCCTTTGCCTCAGGCATCATCTGAACCAAGTCTGGGGCCTGATCCTGAAGAGTCCCAGTCTGCACAGGTTCCCCTGCAACAAACACCAGCTGGGCCGAGTCAGGGGCCTGAGCCTGCCCTGGCTCCAGATGCGGGGATTACCTCATCGCCTTCAGCTGGGCCATCACTTACAGCTGCTCCACTGCTGGTTGGGTCAGGGGAGGCTGAGGCGGCCCCTGGGTCTAGTAACCCACCGACATCTCCTGAGCTGCAGAGACTAAGGTCTGAGAGAAGGAGAGACCTGAGTGCTCGCAGGAGGAGTGCTAGCCTTTGGACGAAACAGGGAGATGAGTCGCTGGGGGATCAGGACCAGCCGCTACCCCAACAAAGATAAAAGGCTGTCGGACCCTGCCCCAGGTTGCGGGAGCAACATTGCTGTATGCCAGATCCTCCCTGAGATCCTGTACCTGTCCTTGCCTGGTATCCTGCCTTGTGTCCTGCCTTGGCCCTGTTGGACTGACTCCTACCAAAACCTTTGGATTCTGGGCCGGTCCTGGACCGCGTTTCATGGGTTACCTCTGGGCCCAGCACATTCCTGGTGTTTAGTCAGAATCTCCTTTCTTGTAACTTGAAGTCACGGGTTCCAGTCCAGCGCAAGATGCCTGTGGGACACCTGCCAGTGGAACCTGAGCACAAGAACTCTCTCCCCTGCTGCGGTTTCCAGAAAAAGTGGTATTCAGAAGTATTACTGCCACCTGCCCTAGAGACAGCACAGACCTGTTGTTGTTGTTGCTTAGTCGTTTAGTCGTGTCCGACTCTTCATGACCCCATGGACCAGAGCACGCCAGGCACTCCTGTCCTCCACTGCCCCCCGCAGCTTGGTCAGACTCATGCTGGTAACCTCGAAAACACTATCCAACCATCTCGTCCTCTGTCGTCCCCTTCTCCTTGTGCCCTCCAGCTTTCCCAGCATCAGGGTCTTTTCCAGGGAGTCTTCTCTTCTCATGAGGTGGCCAAAGTACTGGAGCCTCAGCTTCACAATCTGTCCTTCCAGTGAGCACTCAGGGCTGATTTCCTTCAGAATGGAGAGGTTTGATCTTCTTGCAGTCCATGGGACTCTCAAGAGTCTCCTCCAGCACCATAATTCAAAAGCATCAATTCTTCGGCGATCAGCCTTCTTGATGGTCCAGCTCTCACTTCCATACATCACTACTGGGGAAACCAGAGCTTGAAGTATACGAACCTTTGTTGGCAAGGTGATGTCTCTGCTTTTTAAGATGCTGTCTAGGTTTGCCATCACCTTTCTGCCAAGGAGCAGGCGTCTTTTAATTTTGTGGCTGCTGTCACCATCTGCAGTGATCATGGAGCCCAAGAAAGTAAAATCTCTCACTGCCTCCATTTCTTCCCCTTCTATTTGCCCGGAGGTGATGGGACCAGTAGCCATGATCTTCGTTTTTTTGATGTTGAGCTTCAGACCATATTTTGCGCTCTCCTCTTTCACCCTCAATAAAAGGTTCTTTAATTCCTCCTCACTTTCTGCCATCAAGGCAGACCTACCCAGTTAGAAAGACTTGTTGAAACAAAGGATGTCTTTATCATAGGAAGATAGCAAGCTGCTTCACACTGGGTCTGACAATTGGTCCATCTCGCTCAGAATTGTCTACTCTGACTGATAGTTGCTCTCCAGGGTTTCAGACAGAGGACATCCCTGGCTATACCTGGAGATGCTGAGGACTGAACCTGAGACCTTCTGCACTCAAGGCAGATGCTCCACCACTAGGGATGAGAGAATATATTGATTTGGGTTTCTCTTGGGTTCTCGCTTTTTCCAATCTTAAATTCAGTTCTCCACATCAATTTGCAATTTATTTTTATTCTTTAAGGCCCCCATGAAAAAGCATCAGCATCTTCATGTAAATTCCTCCTGTTGTGCACACGCTTTGCATGCATTGACCAAGCAGTTGCACCTAACATAATGCATTATTGCCCATCAATTTCAGTGGGTCTGCTCTGGGTAAGAGGTCCGGAGGGTGGCAACACGAGAACGGGGCCTTCTCTGCAGTGACTCCCCATCGGTGGAATGCTCTCCCCAGGAAAATTTGCCGGGTGCCTTCATTATACACCTTTAGGCACCAGGCAAAAACGTTCCTCTTTAACCAGGCCTTTAGTTCATTTGACTGACATCCTATGCCCTTTTAAAATGTGGCTGCTTTTTTTTGGGGGGGGAGTTATTGGGTTGTCCTTTTTATTTTCACTATGTATTTTGTGGTTTTATATCTTTTCTGGTTTTATTCTGTGAGGCCCCCGGGTATAGGGCGGTATATAAATTCAATAATTTTTTTTAAAAAATAACACGGCAACATGTACCAGTTTCTTGAAACACGCTTTCGAGGTCTCTGCTGCTGGGAACGATTTCAGATTCTGTTTATTCTGCCGAGGCAAACACAACCAAATGCCAAAGCTCTTTTGTCATTGACTTTCCACTTCTTACAGTTTAGAATTATCATCTCCAGAGCCTATGCCCACAGAGTTTATACAAGAGAGGGTGGTGATTCATGCTATCTAACTGGAAATTGCCCAGTCATGGGTTGTTTGTATGTAGAAGGATCTACTTAACTTAACCATCATCCTCTCTCTCTCTCTCTCTCTCTCTCTCTCTCTCTCCCTCCCTCCCTCCCTCCCTCCCTCTCTCCCACCCCCCTCCCATGTGCACCTTTTGTCCCTTGTGTGTTTACACACAGTTTCAGAACTGCTCCACATGCTGGAAACAGGAGCAGGTAGGACAGGGCTTTCCAAAAGGTGTGTCACGACTCTTCCCCGTGGTTGGAAAGGGGTTCATTTAACCTCCGGTTTTCTAGTAAAACTGAATGACTATATAAAGGTAAAGGTAAAAGGACCCCTGACCTTTAGGTCCAGTTGTGACCGATTCTGGGGTTGCGGCGCTCATCTCGCTTTACTGGCTGAGGGAGCCGGCATACAGCTTCCGGGTCATGTGGCCAGCTTGACTAAGCCACTTCTGGCGAACCAGAGCAGCGCACGGAAATGCCGTTTACCTTCCCTCCAGAGCAGTACCTATTTATCTACTTGCACTTTGATGTGCTTTTGAACTGCTAGGTTGGCAGGAGCAGGGACCGAGCAACGGGAGCTCACCCCGTCGTGGGGATTCGAACTGCCGACCTTCTGACTGGCAAGTCCTAGGCTCTGTGGTTTAACCCACAGCGCCACCTGTGTCCCTGAATGACTGACTGTATAGTGCACATCTAAAAAAGTGAGTCACCAACACTCTGGGCACATTCTTCACATCACACATTTAAAGTGCTATGATGACACTTTAAACAGTGATGTCTTCCAACACCCAAAGAATTCTGGGAGCTGTAGTTTGTTAAGGGTGCTGAGAGTTGTCAGCAGACCCCTAGTCCCCTCTGAGTTCTATGATTCTCAGAGCTTCCTTTGAAGAGGGATCGATTGGTCAACCACTCTGAGAACTGTAGTTCTGGGGAGGGAATAGGGGACCTCCTAACAACTTTCAGCACCCTTAACAAACTACAGCTCCCAGAATTCTTTGCGGGATGGAAGACATCACTGTCATCATAGCACTTTAAATGTGTGATGTGAAAGTAAACCCCCTGGCTTCTTGGGAATATAGGAAGCAGAGTCAGACCATTGGTCCATCTAGTTCAGTATTGTCAGCTCTGGCTGGCAGCAGCTCTCCAGGGTTTCAGGCAGGGTTCTCTCCCAATCCTACCTGGAGGAGCTGGGGATTGAACCTGGGACCTTCTAGATGCAAGGCAGGTGCTCTGCCAGTGAGCTATAGCCCTTCACTTGTGACACCAGAGGCTCCTCTCAGGGATATTCCCTGGACATCCGCCTCTCCTTTCAAGACAAGCCTTTAGCTCTTTTATTTGTGGAAATATGAAGTTAAATATGCAGGTGCTATTGAGAAAGACATCACCTCCCAGTAGTTCTGGCCTGTTAGTGCAAAAGGTCCTAGCTATGCGCTAGGCCATTAAAAAAAATATGCATGCAATTACATTTTGTTTCATTAATTTTTGATAGAATTAAAAATATAAAAAGGCTGCTTCTAGGCTAGCACATTTATTACGGCCCAAGCTTTGATGCAATACAGTCCACTCAATCAGATGCATTAAGCATTAGCTTCACTTGAGAGGAATCTATATAGCCATGGTTGCAGAGAGTGTGGGGAGTTACAAGCAGTGAGGAAAAAGGGGGATGAAATGCTCAAAGCACAGATGCTGGTGGTTGCTGCCATGATTTCACACCTGTTTAAACTTAACTGAAGCCAATGGGTTCCCTCCAGACACGGGTGGTGCTGTGGTCTAAACCACTGAGCCTCTTGAGCTTGCCGATCAGAAGGTCGGCGGTTCGAATCCCCGTGATGGGGTGAGCTCCCGTTGCTCTGTCCCAGCTCCTGCCAGACTAGCAGTTCAAAAGCATGCCAGTGCAAGTAGATAAATAGGTACCGCTGTGGTGGGAAGTTAAATGGCATTTCTATGCGCCCTGGTTTCTGTCACGGTGTTCCGTTGCACCAGAAGTGGTTTAGTCACGCTGGCCACATGACCTGGAAAGCTGCCTGTGGACAAACACCGACTCCCTCGGCCTGAAAGCGAGATGAGCACTGCAACCCCATAGTCACCTTTGACTGGACTTAACTGTTCAGGGGTCCTTTACCTTTTACCTTACCTCCAAATTTATATACTGCTTGCTTGAAACACCCCCCCCCCAAAAAAAAAAAACTTCAAAGCAGTTTACAAAAAGATAAGAAAATCAAGAAAAATTCAGAACCATATTTTAAAACATGGGGGAGGGATCTGAGTAATCATTCCCAAACTGTATGTCAGATTACACCTGCATGTCACATGAGAGAGCTGCATTGCTGTCAACTTTTCCCTTTTCTTGCGAGGAATCCTATTCGGAATAAGGGAATTTCCCTTAAAAAAAGGAAAATGTTGACAGCTATGGAGAGCTGTCCATGGATGAAGATAATGGTGATGATTGTTGATGTGGGTCATAACAATCAATCCCCCTCTTAGCTTGGTGTATCCATTTGCAGAGGAGGCTTCTCTGTGTGATCAAGGGCTCTGGTCTAACCTTCCCATTATTCCCTGGGTGCTGCTGGTGGTGGAGGGACAGCAACCCAGTTAGCAGTGACACTGCTGTTGTGCAAAGCCTTATTGCGAGGTTTGCTGACCTTTGCCCCAGGGCAGTGAAACGTCTGGCTGAGTAGATGAGGCCGGGCCAGATGACATGATATAAGGCGGCTTCCTGTGTTTCGATGCACAGGAACATTGGGAAACCTTTAATCCTGTCTTATTCTCCCCCCTCCGCTACCTCCCAACAAGGTGAAGGAATTCCACACAGAAGTCAATACGTCAATTAGATTCTAGTGGGAGGCGATGGTCTAAACAGAGACAGTTTCAGTGGGAAGACTCAAGAAACAAGGGAGATAGAGGGAAAGGTTGCATAAACATTTACTTAAGCCTTATGTAGTCCAGGGTTAAAGGCCAGCTAGTTTTTGCTCAGCAAGAAAACGAGGAAAGGTTTTTTGCTGTTGCTGCTGCTGTTGTTTCCTGCATTTACCAGGGCACAGGGTGAAGAATTATCTCGGAAGCTGTGTGCCGGGGATTCTAGCAGGAGGCTGTGATGCTACGTTCCCTGCCAGTGGGTTAAGATTTATGGTAGCAACAAGTTCAGGAGAGAGCAACGCTTTTTGAACGCTAATGGAGATGTCACTTCTCAGCATGCCTTTGTCAGCTGCAAAGTCTGAATCATAAAAACCTGGATCTTAGATTGCAGCAGCAACGCCAAGGTGCCGGGGCTTACTCATTTTAGCTTCATCATCATCAGAATAAATTGCCGTTCTCAACCGGCATGCTATCCAGATTTGATTCCCCTCAAAGCAACGCAGACATTCCTAACATTTGCAAAGGGAGCTGAGGTGAGTGACTAAAGTGGCCAACTGCCACCCTTTTAAAGAGTACAGTCATTTACAGTGGTACCTCGGGTTAAGTACTTAATTCGTTCCAGAGGTCCGTTCTTAACCTGAAACTGTTCTTAACCTCAAGCACCACTTTAGCTAATAGGGCCTCCTGCTGCTACTGCGCCGCCAGAGCACGATTTCTGTTCGCATCCTGAAGCAAAGTTCTTAACCTGAAGCACTATTTCTGGGTTAGCGGAGTCTGTAACCTGAAGTGTATGCAACCTGAAGCGTATGTAACCCGAGGTAACACTGTATTTAAAAGGTCGTCAGAGAACAACACCCTGTTCAAAGGAGTTCTGTGCTTAAATGGTTGTCCTAGTCCTGTTTAAAGACACTCCATAGATGAGAGAACAGAAGCTCTGAAAGTGGCCAACTGATCTGATCAGCAGCACAGGAGACCGAGCAGGCACCCAGGTCTCTTGGTCACAGACTGCTTCCAGACAACATGTTTACTGAGCACTGTTTGCTGTTTATTTAACTATTGCCTTATACTGAGTCAGTTCATTAGTCCAACCAGCTTGGTATTGTTGACCCTGATTGGCAGCTGCTCTCCAGGGTTTCGGAAAGGGGTTTTCCCTAGCCCTACCTGCAGACTTCAGGGATTAAACCTGGATCCTTTTGCATTCAAAGTGCATGCTCTGAGACCGAGCTACAGCCTTTCCCCCAAGATATTCTGCTAGCATCAGGCATGTTACTTAAGCTGAACTGGAACTTACCTGTCATGCCCTTTTTTGGCTTATGATTCCACCCTCCCACTCCCAAGATGATGTCCTGATATATAAACATACTGTTCCAAGCCACCCCAATCTCTGAGCAGTGTGAGATTCCAGGGGTCCAGGCACTTACACAGGGGCTGTGTTTCCTTTGGAAATGGGGCACAGTGGAGACTGTGGTGTCTTTATGATATATGGTTTCTTTACATATATATATGCAACCTGAGTCTAGATCAGTGTATCCCAAACTTGGGTCTCCAGCTGTTTTTGAACTACAACTCCCATCATCCCTAGCTAGCAGGAACAGTGGTCAGGGATGATGGGAACTGTAGTACAGAAACAGTTGGGAGACCCAAGCTTGGGAAACGTTGGTCTTGATGAATGAGAATCTCAGCACTGCACCCCATACAGAGGGTCTCTTGTTAGTTCCATAGGCACAGCCAGCTTGGGGCCAAAGACAGAGAAATCTGCCATGCTTTCTCTCTTTGTTACAGCCTGTCTCAGTCCGCCCACATGGTGTTCTGCCCTGCCCTTCCTCTTCATTCTCGCTGCTAACCCAGTGATACTATTTTCCTCCAGGCAACATCATCCAAACCTGAAATCCTAAACCCTTCTTGTCTCTGCCCACTAACACAGAGCTGGAGGAGGGACCCCACCTCTCCTTGTCTTGTACCTCACTGCCCTCTTAATGGCTTCCTTGACAGGTCAATGACTGGCCATCATCAGCCTTCAGTTCTTCAATGACCCACACTCAGCTAGCTCTGCTAAGCTGGCCTGGCTCCTTATCATAAGCTGAATCCAAGGGTTTCTGTGTTCTGCATGGTTTAGTCAAACCTTGATTAATTCCCACTTATATTAAACCCAAGAATTATGAGCGACTTGCACACACAAATTCTGGCACCCAAAACTTATAACCATACTTTCCCCTTTATAAATTAGCCACTTGGTTAATTTTGGCCATATGTTTTCCCATAACATATCTGGTGTTTCCTGGTATTCAGTAACTTTTAAGCTCTCTTGTTCTGGCTTCAGGATCACATAAAGACGATGTCTTCCAAAATACAGTAGGCTGAAAGCAAGCTACACCCAAGGATTTTGGAAACAGCAGATGCCCTATGTGCTCAATCATTCCCAAGATGAACAAGCAGCTAGCAGTAATTAAAATTTACAGCATGTTATGGTTTAAGAGAAAGTTATATGAAAATGATATATTGTTGGTATCTGACACTGAGTAAACTGGCAAAAAATGTATAAATCTAAATCAAACAAGTGTTGGAAATGTAAAGAGAAATAAAGTTCTTTTTATCATATGTTGTGGTTTTGTAGTAAGGTTAAAGCTTACTGGGAAATGATATACAATGAATTGAAAAGGATGTTCAAAATAACTTATATTTTTAAAAAACCCAGAAGCTTTTTTGGGGGGAATTATAGGGACAGAACTACCTAAATTGTATATAAATTTATTTATGTTTGCTACTACAGCAGCAAGAAAGCTACTTGCCTAAAAGTGGAAAGAAGCACAAGTCCCAGTAAAGGAAGAATGGATACAAAAACTTATGGAATATGCAGAAATGGCAAAACTTACTGGAAGAATAAGAAATCAAGATAACAAACTTTTTATAAAATAATGGAAATGGTTTATTTAATATTTACAGATAAATTGTAAACAGATAAGAACATTGGCAGGATTATTGTAATAATCTGCAGTTTCATAACAGTATATATTTAAAGTAGATAATTAAATGAGCAAATTAAATGAATTCAGATATGCAGAAGTTAATAAAAATAAAAAAAATTAAGGAACCACAGAAAGCGAGGGAAGGAAGTCAAATTTTGAAATGTTAAATTGATTGTAAAATTAATGAAATGTATAAACTTGAAAAGTATAAATAAAAACTTTTTGAAAAAACAAAATTCTAGGTGTACATACACAACCAGTTAATTAATTTTATTATACATTTCTATCTCACCTTTCCTTCAAGGAGTTCAAGGTGGCATATGTCCTCCGCAATACTATTTCACCTTTACAACAATCTGGTGTGGTAGGCTAAGCTAATAGACACTGATGGACCGAAATCTACCCAGTGAGCTCCATGGCTGAATGGGGATTTGAACCCTTGTTTCCCAGGTCCTAGTCTGACCCAAAATCTACTACACCACACTGGTTCTTCTAGATTATCATGAATGAGCCTTAGGTCTTATGCAAGCCCCTTCCCCGCTCCTTCTCTCACATACAAGATAGACAAAAAGAGTGTGATAATGGTGTGCTCCTTGGCAGAGCACCAGGAATGGTTTGTTTTCACTAACTTTGGTTAGAACAAACCACAGTTTCCGGAGTCCCTACAGTTTGATCCTTGACAGAGGGACCCAATAGATGCTGCTTTGTTTTCACTAACTTTGGTTAGAACAAACCACAGTTCCCAGAGTTTGTGTGTAATGAAGAACTGTAGTTTTTGGTAATGTGAAAATTGAAGCTTTCTTTCCCCCGCTCTCATGGCTTGCTGTGCCTTCTCCAAGATGATATAAACCTAGGGGTAGGGAACTGTCAGTCTGCAGGCCACAACTGGCCCACAAAGCCTCTCTGAATGGCCCACAAGCTGCCTGCTCTGTTTCCTGGTGGCCTCAGCAGCAGCAGTAGCAACAACACTTACATGTAATAAATTAGCACCGCAGTGTAGAGTCTTGGGAGAGGGGGGCAGTCAGCAGGGGGGCTTCTGGAAAAACAGAAACAAGCAAACCACACAGACGTTTGTCCAGCAGAGGCACAGCTTCAGGTTCTCTGGCCCTGATCTGCACTTGAAAAGCACTTCTTGGTTCTTTAGTAACAGTCATCAGTGGTCCAAACTGCTTCTATCCTTGCAGAAGTGCTCAGCTGTTGTTATGTACTGAGCTGAATCCTAGAACAATAGGATCCAGAATGCAGCAGTCTGATTGGTCCGCAGGAGCCACCCAATCCAGCTCCAGGTGGAAGTGAATCAGCGACCTGATTGGCCTGCAGGAGCAGCTAATCAGACTCCTGGATGAAGTGAATCCGCAACCTGATTGGCCTACAGGAGCAGCCTGGAATGAGCCAATCACACGGGGGCCCATTGTGTGAATAATGTATATACTAGACGTTTTGGGAAAAGTTTCATTCATTGCTATTACGAGCAGAATAAAGAACATGAGATTCACACTCAACTCCGGGTATATTTCAGCTGTTCTTGCCAAGTTTTGCTCACCCTTCCACGGGAGCTGGAGTGAAGGCACCACAGTTCAGCTGTGGCATGGCAAGTAGGTTTTAATGGATATGAAAATTTGGCTGTCCCCATTTTCCCCATCACCCAAGATCTAGGGAAGTGTTGTTATGCCAACATTTTAGCAAAGAAGCACACCTGTCCACATTTACTAGCTGAGAAAGGGGCAGAAGAGGGTGGCATTTCTCTCTGTGATTTTGAATTAAGGGTGTGTATGTTATGATGCACACCCTCCAACAGCTCTCCAATGAAAATAGGGACATCCTATTCTATAATAGCAGGGCTTCTCCTCAGCAGCAACGCAACAGAACTTAGTTCTGGCACCTCTCTGGTGGGCACCACTGCCATTATAAGAGGAGCGGGAGAAAAGGGAGCGGGTCTAAACCACTGTGGTCTAAACCACTGAGCCTCTTGGGCTTGCTGATTAGAAGGTTGGCGGTTTGAATCCCCACAACGGAGTGAGCTCCTGTTGCTCTGTCCCAGCTCCTGCCAACCTAGCAGTTCAAAAGCACGCCAGTGTGAGTAGATAAATAGGTACCACTGCAGCGGGAAGGTAAGCGGTGTTTTTGTGCGCTCTGGTTTCTGTCACGGTGTCCCTTGCACCAGAAGCGGTTTAGTCATATTGGCTACATGACCTGGAAAGCTGTGGACAAATGCCATCTCCCCCGGCCTGAAAAGCAAGATGAGCAGCACAGCCCATAGTTGCCTTTGACTGGACTTAACCGTGACGAGTCCCAGAGTGCACGGGAAATGCCATTTACCTTCCCACCACAGCGGTACCTATTTATCTACTTGGACTGGTGTGCTTTCTAACTGCTAGGTTGGCAGAAGCTGGGATAGAGCAATGGGAGCTCACCCCATTGTGCAGATTCGAACCACCGACCTTCCGATCAGCAAGTCCAAGAGGCTCAGTGGTTTAGACCACAGCGCCACCCATGTACCTTCAGTATTAATACTGGTGTAGGAATACAGTGTGCCATAGTTAATGCCATAAAGGAAGGGAGTGGGGATTTGTGCACAGGAGGGCGTGAAAGCATGCAAACCTGTGGTATTCTCCTGGTTCTGTGTAAGCGATTGGGACTGCTTATGCCTGCATCAGGCTGAATGCTCTTATGTTCAGCAGATTTTACTGCTCACTACTTCAGATTTTCCCCTGACCTTACAATGCACGATGCTGTGGAATCAAAGGTTTCTCACGTGATCTAACCATAATTGAGGCCTCCAGTTCCAGAAACATGTTCAGCATTATGATTTATTTCTGGGTTTGCAGTTGAAACTCAGATGATGTGAAATCTGCTCATGTTTATATTGTGTCTTGAGCAGCCCAGAGCAACCCTCTGTCAAGGGACAGGACAATAGCATGGCAAGGTCATCACACTTGGTACAGTGCTGCGATTCGTCACTTTGTAGTAGTACCTCAACTAAGCATCTCTGTTCCACACATTTAATCTGGGTGGGTGGGGGACAGAAATGCACTCTGAACATGCTCAGGAGCCTTTCCCATCTGTTCTTATTTCATTTGTTCTAGGATTGAGCCCTGGCAGTCAAAACATGCCAGGGCTCAGTCCTGATGAGTCATTGCACAAATTGTGAACATTGGTGGGGGGCAGCATTTAATTACACCTCAAATGACTGCAGGCACAACTAGAAATGGGCAATTTCAGTTTCTTATTTGCCCAGTCTGAAATTCAGTTTCCACATTGGTTTGCAATTAAAACAAAAAATCCACAGGGAAATTTTGGTCCTAATCCCAACTCTCCCAAAATTTTGTTCACGTTTTAGTATCATTTTTATAGAATTCACCTCACTGCACTTATAGAAAGCAAAGGACAAAATTGAGCACATTTATGGCCCGTTAGCTTAAATGGAAGAGCTTCAATGCCATGGAAGTCAACAGGATTAAAATTATTTAGCATAGGCTGAATTATGGCCTCAGCGTGAAGAGTGGAGGAGGAGATAATTAAATGTGGTGGGCTTAAAAAAAATTTTTTTTTTAGCTTACCAAACTCTTTAAAGTCACCTGACTGGTTATTAATGCATACTAAGCACGCAATTAGCTTTTCAGAAGTCAATTTCAGGAAATTGTGTGAAGCAAACTGGAAAATTAACTGGGTAATTTACAAAAAACAACACACTTGGTTTTCTCTCCACACAAACACCCCACATTCATCTACTGGGGCAAAAGAGGAGGAACCTACATGTAAAGACAATGATAAATGAGCATTTTGAAGACAAAGGCTACCTCTTAGGGGGAGAAACTTTGATCTCAGAGTCCCTCAGTCATTTAAAAAAAATGTTTTTGCATGTTCATCAACATATCTATCGCAGGAAGCAGCCAAGAGGCAAAGGTTTTGTTAAGGTGATTCCAAATTGAGCTCCTACTGAGGATCATTGTTTGTTAGCCACAAGTAAGGTTGGACTGGAAGCTTTTGCAGAACAGCTTGAAAATCTGAATGGAACCCCCCCCCCCCCCGCCCAAGAATATGTATTAAGAAAGGCTTTGTAAAACCAATCCCGTCTACTCTCTTAAACTTCTGTCCAAAACTGCTGAAAATTATCTGGCAAGATAAAAATTCATTCAGTCTGGCAAGAAGGGACGGTTTGCGAAGGCTGTGGTTCAGTGGTAGAGCACTCATGCTTTTCATGTTTAAAAGGGCCAAGAATTTATCCCCAACAGCATAGCCTCAGCAAGCAGGTGAAAAGCTGGCAACCCTCTCCATCTAAGGGTGGAATTGAATATTCTAGAACATTTCTCCGATGAAAATAGGGACATCCTATTCAATAATAACGCAGGGGACGCAGGTGGCGCTGTGGGTTAAAGCCTCAGCGCCTAGGACTTGCCAATCGAAAGGTCGGCGGTTCGAATCCCTGCGGCGGGGTGCGCTCCCGCTGCTCGGTCCCAGCGCTTGCCAACCTAGCAGTTTGAAAGCACTTCCGGGTGCAAGTAGATAAATAGGGACCGCTTACCAGCGGGAAGGTAAACGGCGTTTCCGTGTGCGGCTCTGGCTCGCCAGAGCAGCGATGTCACGCTGGCCACGTGACCCGGAAGTGTCTCCGGACAGCGCTGGCCCCCGGCCTCTTGAGTGAGATGGGTGCACAACCCCAGAGTCTGTCAAGACTGGCCCGTACGGGCAGGGGTACTTTTACCTTTACCTATTCAATAATAATAATAATAATAATAATAATAATAATAATAATGGGGAGCACTGTGGTCTAAACCACAGAGCCTCTTGGGCTTGCCGATCGTAAGGTCGGCTGTTTGAATCCCCGTGACGGGATGAGCTCCTGTTGCTCGGTCCCTGCTCCTGCCAACCTCGCAGTTCGAAAGCACACAAATGCAAGTAGAAAGATAGGTACTGGGGTGGCGGGAAGGTAAGCAGCATTTTTCTGCACTCTGGTTTCTGTCACGGTATCCCATTGCACCAGAAGCGGTTTAGTCATACTGGCCACATGACGCAGAAAGCTGTCTGTGGACAAATGCTGGCTCCTTACATCATCATCATCATCATCATACCCTGCCCATATGGCTGGGTTCGCCCAGCCACTCTGAGAATCTTCCAATACATATAAAAACATAATATATCATCAAACATTAAAAACGTCCCTATACAGGGCTGTCTTCAGATGTCTTCTAAAGGTTGTATAGTTACTTATCTCCTCGACTCTGGTGTCGCATAACTCCATCCCCTCTGATCAAAATACGGACATCCTATCATACCCACCTAAATTTCTCTGATGAGATTAGGGATGTTCTAAGGAAAAGTGGGATATTCCAGGATCAAATCAGAAACCGGGATGGCTTCTGTAAATCCGGGACTGTCCCTGGAAAATAGGGACACTTGGAGGGTCTGTTACTTTTTCCCAGTGAGCACCATGATCACACACACACAAAAGGAACAATCACACATACATACAGACATTTCCCTTCCAGTACAGTGGTACCTCAGGTTAAGAACTTAATTCGTTCCAGAGGTCCGTTCTTAACCTGAAGTGTGCTTTTGCTAATGAGGCCTCCTGCTGCAGCTGCCCCGCTGGTGCGCAATTTCCTTTTTTATCCTGGGACAAAGTTCTTAACCTGGAGCAACCACTTCCTAGTTAGCGGAGTTTGTAACCTGAAGTGTCTGTAACCTGAGGTACCACTGTACACAATCTGCTGATAAGCAAAACTAACCATTTTGAGGATGTGTGTGTGTGTTTTAGAAAACCTGCTGATAAGCAAAGCAATTTTTTAATTTTTTTTTAAAGTACTGTAATGATTATTTCAGAATTTGCCAGAACAACCAACCAGAGGGGGGCAGGCAAGGGTAAACCTGGCTACCTTGGCTAATGAGATGTCTTCTTTGGAAAGCAGCAGGCTGGAACCTTGTAAAACATGGCAACATCCTGAGGAAAGAACAACAGGTTACAACTATCATAAACAATTACTTAAAACAAAAAAATTCCTTCCAGTAGCACCTTAAAGACCAACTAAGTCAGTTCTTGGTATGAGCTTTCGTGTGCATGCACACTTCTTCAGTGGTATCTGAAGAAGTGTGCATGCACACGAAAGCTCATACCAAGAACTGACTTAGTTGGTCTTTAAGGTGCTACTGGAAGGAATTTTTTTTTGTTTTGACTATGGCAGACCAACACGGCTACCTATCTGTAACTGAAACAATTACTTGCAAGTGCATAATGCTTACATGTACAGGCAGTGGACCGACACTTGCCTGCTGTGAAACTTAAATGCTAGAAATCTCTTTGACTAAGTAATGCATTTTCTTTACAGTAAAGAAAAGTCAAGTGGGGACTATAAGAGCCAGCACCACCACCACTGCAATTGTCACTTTGCAAGCAAACAGAAACATAACTCAAATTACAATAAAATGAATTAACGTAGTACTGAAAATGGGGACGCAGGTGGCGCTGTGGGTTAAAGCCTCAGCGCCTAGGGCTTGCCGATTGAAAGGTCGGCGGTTCGAATCCCTGCGGCGGGGTGCGCTCCCGCTGCTCGGTCCCAGCGCCTGCCAACCTAGCAGTTCGAAAGCACCTCCGGGTGCAAGTAGATAAATAGGGACTGCTTACCAGCGGGAAGGTAAACGGCGTTTCCGTGTGCGGCTCTGGCTCTGGCTCTGGCTCTGGCCAGAGCAGCGATGTCACGCTGGCCACGTGACCCGGAAGTGTCTCCGGACAGCACTGGCCCCTGGCCTCTTAAGTGAGATGGGCGCACAACCCCAGAGTCTGTCAAGACTGGCCCGTACGGGCAGGGGTACCTTTACCTTTACCTTTAG
This sequence comes from Podarcis cretensis, assembly GCF_951804945.1. Taxonomy (NCBI): domain Eukaryota; kingdom Metazoa; phylum Chordata; class Lepidosauria; order Squamata; family Lacertidae; genus Podarcis; species Podarcis cretensis. Next base: position 17,569,846 of record NC_137183.1, read on the forward strand.
TACTGAAAATATACATACATACACACATGCATGATCACTAAGTTTATTGTAAACAAACTATATGGGTGTATATTATGCCAGAAGTTGTGTTATGTACTGAGTTGAATAGGATCCAAAAGGCAGCAGTCTGATTGGTCCTAGAACAATAGGATTCAGAATGCAGCAGTCTGATTGGTCCTAGAACAATAGGATTCAGAATGCAACAGTCTGATTGGTCCACAGGAGCCACCCAGGTGGAAGTGAATCCGCAACCTAATTGGCCTACAGGTGAATCCTGGAACTAGCCAATCACGTGGGGCCCATTGTGCAAGTAATGTAGATAAAGCAGACATTCTGGGGGAACTTCCATTCCTCCTCACCACTGCGAGCTGAATAAAGAGCATGAAATCCACTCTCGACTCCGAGTATATTTCAATATGTTTAGCCGCACCCTCTACTGGCATACAGACCACGTACGATTGGCCAAGGGCAAAAAGGGTTAGCCACACCAGTCTTAAAAGAACCATTTATTCCCAGTTGTTAGACAAAAATGGCACTGCTTCTCACATGTCTGAGGAAGCAGAGTGCGGCCTATGGAATAAAGATGCCAGTTCTTTCAAGGTGCCACAAGAGCTTTAGTTTTCACGATAACAGCTGAAAATGTGTTTTCTTGGATTGCTTTTCTGTGCAACTGGTTCCACACATTTAGGTATTATTTGTTTATATAAATAATTCAACACAGTTCAAAGTGTTGGTGCTGACCTATAAAGCTCTAAATGGCCTCAGTCCAGTATACCTGAAGAAGCATTTCCACCCCCATCGTTCTGCCTGGACACTGAGGTCCAGTGCCGAGGGCCTTCTGGCAGTTCCCACACTGCAAGAAGCCAAGTTACAGGGAACCAGGCAGAGGGCCTTCTCGGTAGTGGCACCCGCCCTGTGGAACGCCCTCCTACCAGATGTCAAAGAGAAAAACAACTGCCAGACTTTTAGAAGACATCTGAAGGCAGCCCTGTTTAGGGAAGCTTTTACTGTTTGATAGCGGGGTATAAATAAATAAATTGCTGTTGTTGTTGTTGTTGTTGTTGTTGTTAATCCTGCCAATGCTCCAGGTAAATTAGGCTGAGAAACCGTGGCTGGCCCAAGGTCACCCCATTGTGCCACCGAGAACAAAGTCTATGTGCTGGGAAGATCCTTTGGGAGGGAGTCCACTCAGGCCACTTGCTATCTTGTAGGTATGCAGTACTGCAGCTGGTGGTCTATCTTGCTTCATATTTTGCCCTGTACTTAAGATTAAAATGCATGACGCGGGCGTGTAGAATCAGCTGACTCCTTGACCTCTTCCATCCTTGGCAGGTAGGTGAGGCAATGACATCAAGAAGTGAGTTTTTCTTTGCTCGTGCAGCTAGAAATCAAATTGTGCAGGCGAAAGTGCTATGTGCCCAGTGACCAGTGTGCTCAGAAAGCCACCTAAGGGCTGCTGTGACTGTCGACACTTGCCACTGTCGGTGCATGCAAATCCCGCTTTCAGCAAGGAGCCAGGTCTTTACCTGCCCTACACTCTACAGCAAAGCTTTCCAAAATTTTAATGTTGGCGACACACTTTTTAGACATTTCATCATTTTGTGACACAGCGGGTGGCGCTGTGGGTTAAACCACAGAGCCTAGGACTTGCCGATCAGAAGGTCGGCGGTTTGAATCCCCGCGACGGGATGAGTTCCCGTTGCTTGGTCCCTGCTCCTGCCAACCTAGCAGTTCGAGAGCCCGTCAAAGTGCAAGAAGATAAATAGGTATCGCTCCAGCGGGAAGGTAAACAGCGTTTCCGTGTGCTGCTCTGGTTCGCCAGAAGCGGCTAAGTCATGCTGGCCACATGACCCGGAAGCTGTACGCCGGCTCCCTCGGCCAATAAAGCGAGGTGAGCACCGCAACCCCAGAGTCCGTCACGACTGGACCTAATGGTCAGGGGTCCGTCCCTTTACCTTTACCTACCGTAATTCAGTTTTACTAGCAAGCCGGAGGTTAAACAAACCCCTTTACAGCCCCAGGAGGAGGGTAGGGAGTGTTCGTGAAACACACCTTACACAGTGCAGCCGACACACTGTGTCGCAACACACATATCAGCCAAGGGTCTGTGGCTCATTTGATACGGCCTCACAGACCAAACTGGTTGTCCTGATTCAGCCTGAAGACTCACTACCACCATGGTATGGCTTCATTTTTGTTCTGTTGATCATAATGCACCAATGGTGATGTTTTGGCTGCGGACACATTTAAAGCAGGTGGCGCTGTGGGTTAAAGCCTCAGCGCCTAGGACTTGCCGATCGAAAGGTCGGCGGTTCGAATCCCTGCGGCGGGGTGCGCTCCCGCTGCTCGGTCCCAGCGCCTGCCAACCTAGCAGTTCGAAAGCACCTCCGGGTGCAAGTAGATAAATAGGGACCGCTTACCAGCGGGAAGGTAAACGGCGTTTCCGTGTGCGGCTCTGGCTCTGGCTCTGGCCAGAGCAGCGATGTCACGCTGGCCACGTGACCCGGAAGTGTCTCCGGACAGCGCTGGCCCCTGGCCTCTTAAGTGAGATGGGCGCACAACCCCAGAGTCTGTCAAGACTGGCCCGTACGGGCAGGGGTACCTTTACCTTTACCTTTTTACATTTAAAGCACACAATTTCCCCCACCAAGGAATGACTGGGAGCGGCCGCCGAGACCACATAACACCGGTCTTGAAAGACCTACATTGGCTCCCTGTACATTTCCGAGCACAATTCAAAGTGCTGGCGCTGACCTTTAAAGCCCTAAATGGCCTCGGTCCAGTATATCTGAAGGAGCGTCTCCACCCCCATTGTTCTACTTGGACACTGAGGTCCAGCGCCGGGGGCCTTCTGGCAGTTCCCTCACTGTGAGAAGCCAAGTTACAGGGAACCAGGCAGAGGGCCTTCTTGGTAGTGGTGCCTGTCCTGTGGAACACCCTCCCACCAGATGTCAAAGAGAACAACAACTACCAAACTTTTAGAAGACATCTGAAGGCAGCCCTGTTTAGGGAAGCTTTTAATGTTTGATGTATTGCTGTATTTTAAAATTTGGTTGGAAGCTGCCCAGAGTGGCTGGGGAAGCCCAGCCAGATGAGCGGGGTATAAATAAATATATTATTATTATTATTATTATTATTATTATTATTAATCCTGGGAACTCTGACAGGCAGGGATCCTCCATAGCTCTTTTCTGGTGTTGGCCACGATTGAATCATGGACCTTCTGCCTGCGTGCAAAAACACCTGTCATTTTGAACTGTCAGGGAAGGCAGCAAAGGACTTCGTGAAATGCATCTGTTAAATAGATAATACAGATACAAAAAGCTGCAGCTCAGCCCTGCCTAGGAGCAAATATTCTTCAGGGATGAGATGCTCAGGCGTGTTCCCAGCTTTAATCCAGAAGCGAGCGCGAGTCGTTCACCATGCGAGGCTTGCAGACACTAAGCTCTGCAACTGCGCGATGCTGGCATTCTTTGTCTGCTCCAGGCTACAAAGTGTCGCTGAGGAACCCGCCCCTTTCCCTGCCCAAAAGGCTCCTCCCTCCTCTTTGCCAGCCCAAAGTGCACGTGGCTCCCATAGGCGGAGCCAGAACCTCCGGCAAAGGAAGCCACGCCCCCTCCTCCGCCAGCGACTTGAATGGAAAGCAGCGCGCATCCCTCCCACTCCGTCCGTACAAACCCTAAAACGATGGGAGAGGAAGGCGACCTGTGCGCAGGCGCGGGGAAACCAAAAAAATAAATAAAATAAATACAAAACACACTTCGGGGCGCAAGCGCAGAAGGGCACTCTTCCAATCAGGAGGAGAGTTAGGGATGCTTCCCGCCTCCCCCCCCCTTTGCAAATTGAGAATCTTTGCTGGTTAACAACAAAGAAGCGCTCGCCAGAAATGACTAGTATGAGGCGCAAAGGGTTTTGCTTGCATTTTTTGCAAAGGACTAAAGGATGGGCGTGCCCGCGGTTACAAGCGGCTGCGTTGGAGGTATTTGTTTTGCTTGGGACGCGCGCTCCTCAGGCCAGCCCGCGGCCGCAGCTCGCCTTTCTTTTGTGCACGTGTGCATGTGCGAGCACGCGTTCCAAGTTGAGCGTTCTTTGCGCCGCGCCGCAGTTTGTGTTTGCAGAAAGAAAGAAAGAAAGAAAGAAAGAAAGAAAGAAAGAAAGAAAGAAAGAAAGAGAAGGCGTCCCTCTGATCTGTCAAATCCCCCTGGAGAGGCCACGCCCCTCTGACCTGGAAACCTCTCCCACCCAACGCCCCCGAATGCGAGCGGGGAGAGCGCACGCTGCTCTGCACATGCTCAGAGGTTATCGCTTGACACACACACACAAACCCCGTTGCAGACATCCAAATTAAAAAGGAGGAAAGGTGTGCGTGCGTGTGTGTGTGTGTGTGTGGAGGGAGGCGGGACCCAGGGCTTCCCCCGGCTGCAATTAAAACCTCGCTTTCTGCTGCAGTTTAGACTGTTTCTCTTTTTTTTTTCCATCGGAAGGTTAGGTCCCCTCTTTTTTTTCTTTTTAAAGGGACACTGTCAGCCCAAGCCACACCCCTCCTGCTTTCCCCTCTGCTGCCGGTGCTTCTCGCAGGAAGCGCCGCGCGTGGCTCCTTGGGCCGGCGCAAAGGTCCCTCCCTCCCTCCACCCATCACCCGGGGCCAGCAATTTATCCTCCGTGCGTAAAAATCACCGCGCCCCGAATGGATAGAGAGAGATCCCTTGGGGAACGAGGAGAAACGAACCCCCTTTTCCGGACTGGAAACGGATTTGCAAGCGCTCCGTTTGCAATGCCGCAAGAGCCATTAAGTGTCATGTTGGGTCCGCGCTGACTTGATGAATGCGCGGAAGATTTTCTATGTAGACATAGACAGATCGACAGCGTTGCTTTTTCTTTCTTTCTTTCTTTCTGGATCTTCTCTCTCTCTCTTCCCACCCCCCTCCTTTATTGTTCTGCATTAGACAACAAAGAAAAGGAGCCTTGCCTTAGAGGGGCGGGGCCAAGCAGCCCAGCCGGCCCGCCCCCCTCCGCCGGGCCCGGCCAATCGGCTCCTCCAGCGGCGCTGTCGGCGGCTCCCCTCGGCTCGCTCGCTTTTCCCGGCCGCTTACGCTGCGGCGCTCTGATTTCTCCTCCCCTCCCCCGCTCCCCTTTCCCCAGCGCTGTCTGGCTGCAGCAGAGGCTCAGACAGAAAAGAGGAGGAGGAGAAAGCGAGAGAGAGAGAGAGGGAAAGGGGGAGAGGAGGAGAGGGAGAGAGAGAGAAATCGCTGAGTGAGTGGAAGCTGGGAGGGGCTCCTTAAAGAAACGCCTGCCATCGCGGCCAGCAAAGGAACTCAAGGGGGGGAGCCAAAAGCACCGGAGCGCTTCTCTCTATTCTCTGCACGCGCCCCCCCCCGCGCGCCCCCCCCGGCGGAGGAGGAGGAAGAAGAAGAAGAAAAAGGGAAAAGCTTGGGGGGAGTCGTGGTGGGGTATTTTTTCCTCATTTTCTTGGAAAGCATCTTATAAACCGGATTGCACTGGGGGGGGGGCTTCTCTTTTTTTAAAGCGGCGCGCAAGGAAATTACAATCTGAGCATTTTTGCCCGTTTTGTTTTGTTCTGAGCCAGCATCCAGGATCTGCTTGCCGGGCTTCTCCAACCGCTTCCTCGTCTGCCGTTTGCTGGCCATCTGCCTTGGCTGTTTCCTTTGTGTCTGCTTTCCACCTCCCCCCTTCTCCTGGTGTGTGTGTGTGTGTGTGTGTTGGTGCTGCTTCCCTTCCCTGCTTCCCTCCCTCCCCACCCCCGCCCCCCACTCCTGATCCGAGAGCGCAGGAGGGAAAGGAAGCGGAGGGCGCGATCCCCCCACATCCACCCGGGACTATGCCCAGCTCCTTGTTTGCCGACATGGAGAGGAATGGGAGCGGAGGAGGCGGCGGTGGAGGAGGAGGAGGCGGGGAGACCCTGGATGACCAAAGAGCCCTTCAGATCGCTTTGGATCAGCTCTCCCTGCTGGGCTTGGACAACGACGAGACGGGCTCCCTTTACGACAACGAGCCGCGCAAGAAGAGCGTGAACATGACCGAATGCGTCCCGGTGCCCAGCTCGGAGCATGTCGCCGAGATCGTGGGCAGGCAAGGTGGGGGCTTGGCTCGATCGTCTTTGTGTGTGTGTGTGTGTGTGCGTGTGAGGGAGAGATGTGTGGTGGGAATCGAGGGGAGGTTTTTTGCTGCTTCTCTCTAGCTGCTGTCTCCTCCCTGGGTTTCTGTGGATGCCTTTTGCCTCCGAGATGCCAACACGGCTCGCCCCCTCGAGTCCAAATTGCAGGCTTGTGATGATGGCTAACCTGGCCGCCTCTTCTCGACACCCTTCTCTCCCTCCCTCCCTCCCCCGCCGCCACTTCTACTCTAGACAAAGAAAGTGAAGCAGAGCAGAGGTGGAGGACGCCTTTCGCATCCAGATGTTTGCGCCTCATCTCGCAGCACAACCCCTCCCCCTTTTATGCCCCCCAAAAACCCCTTTTGATTTGATTCTGTGTGCGCAAAAATGCAAGCGGATGCTGGTCAGTGCGCGCGTCTTTATTTGTCAATAGTTAGGCATCGATGGGTGTTTCCTTACAGGCAACGGCAAGGAGGTGAACAATGGGGGGGGGGGGTTAGGTTCAAAGCATCTGCATTACGAAGCTGGTGTCTTCAAGAGGGCTGCTGCTGCTGGTACCTTTTTGTATTTCTCGGTGTGTCTGTGTATGTCATCCCCGTCGGGCTTTCTTCCACCCTCCCTCCCCCAGGTTCCCTTCCCCAGGTTCCCTTCCCCTCCCCTGGAATGTGCGGAACACGAGTGTGGATTTATTAATTTTATTATATATATAAAAAGGGGGCGTTGCATATTTGGGTTGCCCGCTTGCGATGGATGCAATGTGGCCGCTCACTTCGAGTCTCATAGCGTGGTTGCGTTGGGTGTGGGGAGGCGTTTTGGTATTGTTGTCTCTCTGCCGCCCCACCCCCCTGCAACTTATTATCTCCGAAATCCTGGGCAAATAACGCTTTGGGGCTTTTTTGTTTGTTTGTTTGTTTTGGCCAATGGGAATATTGGTTGGTTCGAGGTGCGGAGATGGGTGTGTTCCTGTGTCAAAAAGCTGGCATGGTTGTGATGACTTGCAAATGGAACTCGACGTGGATGAAATGTTGGACCAAGAGGCAGGTTGGCTTGGTGGCCCCCCTCGTTCAGCTGCTGCACCCCGAAAAGCTGGAGTAGATGTAACCGTGTTTCCTTCCTCTTTTTCCTCCCTCCCCTCCCCTCTCCCTCCCCCCTCCCCCTGCCTTATCTCAGGTTGTAAAATCAAAGCGTTGCGGGCCAAAACCAACACCTACATCAAGACCCCGGTCCGCGGGGAGGAGCCGCTCTTCGTTGTCACGGGCAGGAAGGAAGATGTGGCCATGGCCCGGAGGGAGATCATTTCGGCGGCGGAACACTTCTCCATGATCCGCGCCTCCCGGAACAAAAACACCGTGCTCAACGGCACGGTGCCCAGCCCGCCCAACCTGCCGGGCCAAACCACCATCCAAGTGCGGGTCCCTTACCGGGTGGTGGGCCTGGTGGTGGGGCCCAAGGGGGCCACCATCAAGCGCATCCAGCAGCAAACGCACACCTACATCGTGACGCCCAGCCGCGACAAAGAGCCCGTCTTCGAGGTGACCGGCATGCCGGAGAACGTGGACCGCGCGCGGGAGGAGATCGAGGCGCACATCGCCATGCGCACGGGCGGCATCATCGAGCTCACCGACGACAACGACTTCCACGCCAACGGCACCGACGTGGGCTTCGAGCTGGCCGCCGGCGGCGCCGGGAGCCTCTGGAGCAAGCCCACGCCGCCCCCTCCGCCGCCGCCCCCTCCTCCTCCGCCTCCCCCGCCGCCGCCCTCCTCTTCCAGCATCACCCCGACGCCGGGCCGCAAGCCCTTCTGCAGCTACCGCAACGACAGCTCCAGCTCGCTGGGCAGCGCTTCCACCGACTCGTACTTCGGCAATGGCGTCGGAGGAAGCGGCGGCGGCGGCAGCAGCGCTCGCTTGGCCGACTACAGCCCGCCCAACCCGTCGCTCAGCTTCCCGCACCACAACGGCAACAACAACAACAACGGCTACGGCGTCTATGGCGGCGGCGGCGGCGGCGAGGTGCTCTCGTCGCCCGACTGCTGCGCCTCCGAGCTGCCGCCCTTCGATTCCCCGCCCGGCTTCGACTTGGCGCCGGCGCCTCCGCCCGGCGCGCCTCTGCTCTGGTCGCAGTTCGAGCGCGGGCCCTCGTCGCCCGGAGCCGTCGCGTTTCCCGCCGGCGGCGGCGGCGGCGCGCCTCCGTCCAACGCCAACCTGGCCTTGCTGGTGAGCAGCGGAGGGCAGAGGCGGGGCGCCGGGCCGCCTCCGCCCCCGCCTCCTCCTCCCCCCACGCGCCTCTCCCCGCCTCTGCACGTCGGGGCGGGAGGCGTGGCGCTGGAGCAGCACCCGCTGGCGAGGCGGGTGCGCAGCGACCCGGGCGGCCGCCTCATCGCCGCCGCCGTGGCCGCCGCTGCTGCCGCCGCCGCGGCCGCGGCCGCCGCTTCCTCGCCGTCCGCCCCGTCGTCGTCGTCGTCGCCTTGCTCCTACCCTCTGTACGCCAACGGGCTGGGCTGCCACTTGCCGGGCCTGCCGTCGGATTCGTCGGCGTCGTCGTCCTCGTCGTCCAGCTCCTCTTCCAGCTCGTCGTGCTCGTCGTCGGGGCTGCGGAGGAAAGGCAGCCGCGACTGCTCCGTGTGCTTCGAGAGCGAGGTGATCGCGGCGCTGGTGCCCTGCGGACACAACCTCTTCTGCATGGAGTGTGCCAACCGCATCTGCGAGAAGACGGAGCCCCAGTGCCCCGTGTGCCACAGCGCCGTCACTCAGGCCATCCGGATCTTTTCCTAAGGGTCCCCAACCCGCGCCCCCTCCCTCCCTCCCTCCCTCCCTCTCATGGGTGCCAACTTGAAATAAAAAATGGGTGTAGACGTGTGCCAGGCCAGCTGCACCCTGCACAATGGATCGCAAGGCATGGGGTGCCAACTTGAATGAAATATTGGGGGCCCCAGGCAAGCCCCACCCCACGTCATCGATCACATGATGCGGTGCATGCACCCCATTTGAAGGGCAATGCCCACCAATTTTAGGGGGCCCGTCCCCATCAATTATTTTATGAGGGCAAAGACCCCTCAGAGTTGGCTACTGTGATGCACCCCATAAACTTTTGGGTGGCCCAGCTCCCTCAAATACTTTATTGGGGGGGTCAAATGGACCTCGACCTCTCGGAGTTGGCTCCTATGCTCCCTCTTTCTCTCCCCCCCCCCACACAGACAAGCAACCTCCTCTTCTTCAAAAGGTCTTCTACTTGCCTATATACATGCATATAAATATATATAATATCTGTGTCGAGCTTTTAAAGCTGCAGTATCCGCACATCCCAAAAATAATATAAATAATAACAGAGCGGGGGGACGGGGACGGGATGGGGTGGGGGAACCTGACTTTTTGCAGGATGGTGACCATCTTGGTTTTTGAAAAAATAACTTCTGTTTTTGTTTCCTTGCATTCTTGAGTGTGCCGTAGCTTAGGAATGGGTTTAAGGGGGATGTTTGTGACACCTGGTGCATGCTATAAATATTAAGGAACGACATTCTAGTAATAGACTAGTTTTTACACTTTCTCTTAAGGCCAAGCTTCCAAATCAAATGATCTCTCTCTCTCTCTCTCTCTCTCTCTCTCTCTCTGACTCTCTTTTCTCTCTTCTCTTTTTCTCCCTCCCCCCAAATTAAAATAGGAAATGCATATGGATTATGATGGCGTGTGAACAGTTAGTATAATGTGCTGGTAGTTGGTAGATTGCTTATTGAGAAATAAATCTATGGATGGATAACTTTTCTTGAATGTTCTCGAAAGGGCAAGATTTTTTCCTGTGAATTTTTAATAATAATAATAATGATAATAATAATAATGAACTTATGATACTGCAGCTTTATCAAAGAAAAAAAGAAGAAAAAAAGGAAACTGTAACATATCTCTTATATATTAAAACGTTTAAAGGTTTTAAAGATAAATTGCATTAATACAGATTGAAGTATTTTATTCTTTTTTGACTTGAAAAAATATATTTCATATTGCAAAGATGTTTACAAGTATTTTAATTTAAGTTCAGTGAACTTTTTTGTAGCTGGGTTAAATCTTTTTTATTTTTTGGTATGGCCTTATGGCGAAGAACACTGTATTATTTTACTATCACACAATTGTGAATGGAATTGCAAAACCATAAAATGTGTAATACTTTGAACAGTATTCTGTTGGGATGGAGATTTTTTATAGGTTCAGAAAAAAAGAAATCTTTTAAATCTGCTTCACCCAGCATATTTTCTATTCAGTGATATAAAGCATATTTTATTCTATATTATTACAAAAAAATGGAAGCGTTTAAGCATAAGTCAAAAGGAACTGTTGATGCTTTCTAACATTTGTATAAATAGAATTCAGTGGAAATTACAAAAAAATTCTGTTGCACCACTATAGTTTAGTATTTCTATTTTAATACATTTGTTTACCACTTGTTTATGTATATGTAGGTGATGTTACTTGATCTTAAATGTACTTTACTGAGCAAAGTTTAAAAACAAAGTATATTTTATTTTATGATAAAGGGCCTTTAACCTCATGGTCAGATACTAATATTATATTTGCTGAGACAAGATTTGAAATTGTATCAAGAGTTTTATTTTTCTGACATTTAAAGTTCTACATAATAAAGGTAAAACTTAAGTAATGGTGCTACTTCATGTTTTTTTAAGTATTTCTATATAAATAAAATATTACAGAAAAGCATCTGGTGTTGTGGTTAGATTTTGGTGGTTGTTTTATTGCATTCTTTTATGGTGGGGAGAAGGCAATGTCTCTTTGATCTGAGGTTACTGCTTCGGAAAGTCTTTATCAGGGATGTTCCGCACATTGCCTGGGGGAAAACCTGAGTTTGCCACCAAGTCTAAGTTTGGCAAGGAGCCCTAGTGAATCCTCACTCTCAGACAAGTCCCCTTTGGTTTTCTTTTTTTAAAATGAAGTGTTTCAGAAGAAGCTTTGAGTGTAATCCTTAGAATGCAACAAACTTGCATTTGCAACCTTGCAAATAAGTGTATCCTAACCTTGCAAATAAGTGTATCGTGGCCCCAGTTCCTTCCCATATTAACTTCCATTCTTTCTGTGTGTGCAGACTGCAGGCCTGACGCCGCTTGTGACATCATTTGACCCATCAGGCTGAAAACGGAGGGGTTGCCAAGCCCGTGGCAGAGCACAATGTATGACTGGTGGGCTGAGTTTTTGCCTGGAGGGTCATAACAGGGGATGGTAGGTCACATTCATTTCAAGAGTAGCTTTTGGGACCTAATGAAATGAGTTTTCAGCTTTGGGGGGAATGTCCCAGAGTAGCTAGGATTCCTGTTCCCCCTTTCCTATGTTTTGATAAAGTTTTTTTTTTGAAGTTTGCATCTTGAGTTTGCTGCAGTTAAGGCTGCTTTGATCTCAAAGACCTGTTGTGTGTACCATATGAAAGGTAAAGGGACCCCTGACCATTAGGACCCGTCGTGGCTGACTCTGGGGTTGCGGCGCTCATCTCGCTTTATTGGCTGAGGGAGCCGGCGTACAGCTGTCATGTAGCCATCTTGACTTAAGCCGCTTCTGGCGAACCAAAGCAGCACACAGAAACGCCGTTTACCTTCCCGCCGGAGTGGTACCTATTTATCTACTTGCACTTTGACGTGCTTTCGAACTGCTAGGTTGGCAGAAGCAGGGACCTAGCAATGGGAGCTCACCCCGTCGTGGGGATTCGAACTGCCGACCTTCTGATCAGCAAGTTCTAGGCTCTGTGGCTTAACCCACAGTGCCACCTGCGTCCCATATGAAATGTACCTGTATCATAACAAAACTCCTCAATGTGTACTCTTGTTGCAATCCAGGTATCACACTTGCATGTGCTGGTGTGTTAGTCATGGTCAGCACAGCTGGATCAGAAAACCACAAGTCCAGCCTGATCTTTTAAGGTTAGCTTTGTTATCCCTGATCCGGCCAATTGCCTATTTAGCAGTAGAAGAGGGAGCTGGCAGAAGTTCCATATCTCCTTTGAACAGGCGGTCAGCATTGACAGCCCCAGTGATGCAAGCCTTTGGAGCAGGCATAGGCAAACTCCGGTCCTCCAGATGTTTGGTACCACAATTCCCATCATCCCTGACCACTGGTCCTGCTAGCTAGGGATGATGGGAATTGTAGTTCCAAACATCTGGAGGGCCGGAGTTTGTCTATGCCTGCTTTGGAGCTATAAGTGAAGTACTGTATGTATGGCAGCCTTCCTGACTGAGTGCTCTTCACATCTCTGGACTTGCAACTCCCTGACTATTGGTTATGCTGGCCAAAGCTGATGGGAGCTGCAGTCCAGCATCCCCTGAAGGCCACTAGGTTGGGCCACAGCTGGAGAAGAACCTTTATCTGAAACACAGATGGGCAAGACTTTGTGACTCTTCAGAAGTTGTTGAGCTACATCTGTGGTCTGACCATGTCAGCTGGAGCTGATGGGACTTGGGGAGTCTGACAATGCTTTGAGGGCTAAAACCTCCCCATTCATAGATTTATAATTGGATTTATCTGCAAGCTATCAGAGTAGATCAGGTCTGTGAGCAGGATTTGAACTATGAGTGGCGGAAGGAATCTGGAGATTACAGGATTTTTACGTTATAAGAGTGAGACGATAGGGTGCAGCAAGGAGGGGATAAATTAAAAAACACAATGGAAAACAGGGTGGGAAGTCTGCAAAACAAAAGAAAAAATTATTATGTATTGGAGTGTACATGTGAAATTTTTGACAATTTAATAAAATGTAACCAGGCACCTTCTGTGCCAACTTTTAAATGCCTACTGAAAACTTTTCTATGTGGGCATTTCAGAGTACATCCCCCTACTGTGGGGTTCTGATGTTATTTTTTAATTCTTTTGCTTTTGGCTTGCTTTTAACTTTTTATGCTTTTCTATTGTAAACTGCTATGATGTATTTATGATACAGCAGTATTTTATAAATGAATAAGTAGACAAACAACCCTGTGAGGTAAGTCAGGCTGAGAGGCAGCGATTGGATCAAGGTCACCCAGTGAACTTCATGGTTGAGTGGGGGTTTGAATCCTTGTCTCCCAGACTAACCTCTACATGACACTAGATGGGCCATTGTTATGTTCCAGCAGGTTGTTTCTATTTTATTACATGGCACAGCTCATTACAACTGCTACATCAGGCAGAAAGATAATTAAGTGGTCCACTCAGACCCTCAGCAATTTTCAAGTAGCCTATATTGGAGAACATTTGGGGGTAGATCATTCAGATTCCTTTTGGCTTGTAGGCCTAGTTGTGATAGCAGATGAGGTGGCAAAGCTATTCCTAGACTGTACTATAGTCTGTTCATAGGCTATACAGTGGACATGTGATCCATGCAGGAGGCAAGTTCGCAACCCGCAGTGCAGTGTCTGCGCACGCACGGGTCACGATTTGGCGCTTCTGTGCATGCACAAAGTGCGATTTAGTACTTCTGTGCATGTGTGAGCGCCGAAACCCAGAAATAACCTGTTCCGCTATTTCTGGGTTTGGTGCGGTGCGCAACCCGAAAATGTACAACTGGAAGCGTCTGTAACCCGAGGTATGACTGTACTACAGTGGTACCTCGGGTTAAGTACTTAATTCGTTCCGGAGGTCCGTTCTTAACCTGAAACTGATCTTAACCTGAAGCACCACTTTAGCTAATGGGGCCTCCTGCTGCTGCCGCGCCGCTGGAGCACGATTTTTGTTCTCATCCTGAAGCAAAGTTCTTAACCCAAGGTACTATTTCTGGGTTAGCAGAGTCTGTAATCTGAAGCGTATGTAACCCGAGGTACCACTGTATACTATACTATTTTAGATTGCAGTGCGGAGGGGCAGTTTCACATAATTGAATGTCCCCTGCCCTTGCATTTTTAAATAACCCAACTCTGATTAAAAAGTGATGTTAGGGAGAGGAGGGCTTCTAGACCATCCTCCTCCCTGAGGTACTAGATTTCTGTGTGCAGGGAAACTTCCCTTTGGGGAAGGATTCAGTCATGCAATTTCCTTCCGCCATTAGCTGTCCTCAATTTGCAAAGGAAAAAAGGGTGCTGCTTGAAAATATCCCAGAAAACCAACATCGCAGCATTGCTTATGCTTTTATTTAACCTCACGATGGTGTGTTTTTCCTTCTTGCAGCAGAATGTCAACATTCTGGTGCCTGTGACTTTCTGCTTGTCAAGGCAAATAATTTTGTTACGCAGCATGTTGTGGGTGCAGGGGTCTCGCTCTTAAAGGGTGGCAGTTCTAGAGCACCCCGGCTCCTCTGTAGCAGGAGTCCTCAGAGAAGACACGCTGCATTTTGCCTGGGATCGTCCCGCTCTGACACTGAGAAGCAGTCTTAAGCCCAACTACTGCAACCACGACCCTCATAAACCATGTGGATGTGCACAGGTGTGACCTCATTCAGCAGGGTGCATAGACATGTGTGCATGTATGCATTGCTGCCTGATACTGAATCACATTATTGGTGGAATTGAATGAAACAGTAATAATAATAATAATAATAATAATAATAATAATAATAAAATAATGGAGACTGTATGATGCAGGAGTGCACACCCAGGCCTTGAAACAACATGTGCCATTAACAACAACTTGTTCCTTGCCGTGCACTGAAGCCACTTTTGGCTTGTGTGGTTTAATCTGAGTGGTAGGTTGCAATGTGCTTATTAGGTAGGTGAGTCTTTGGAGAATGGTTTGGGGCTGGCCTTGGGATAGATGCTGGGCTTTTAATAGTTCTGATGGCTCTCTTGATGGTTCTGGTGGGTTTTGGAAGCCAGGCAAGTATCTCTTTGGCTATGGCAGATTACTCAAGAGCTGTGCCCCCGCAGGACTGTCCCTCACAAAAGCAGCCCAATTGCTTGGGTTTGCTTTGGGTTCTCTATTTTTCCGTCTAGGCCAGTGGGATTTCTTCCTGCTTTCAGCAAGCATTTGCTTCCCTCAGCTCTTGTTATTTTGATGTGAGAAACGCGTATTTGATCAAACGTCCGGTGAGATCATTGCCGCTAGTGTATATTTGTAGTTCAGGAGGGAGTATACACCGGGCATTGTGCAAAAAGTAGAATAAAATAGCACTAGGTAAGGTAAAGGTACCCCTGCCCGTACGGGCCAGTCGTGTCCGACTCTAGGGTTGTGCGTCCATCTCACTTAAGAGGCTGGGGGCCAGCGCTGTCCGGAGACACTTCCGGGTCACGTGGCCAGCGTGACGAAGCTGCTCTGGCAAGCCAGCACCAGCACAGCACATGGAAACGCCGTTTACTTTCCCACTATAAAGCGGTACTTATTTATCTACTTGCACTTAGGGGTGCTTTCGAATTGCTAGGTGGGCAGGAGCTGGGACCGAAAGATGGGAGCTCACCCCGCCGCGGGGATTCGAACCGCTGACCATGCGATCGGCAAGCCCTAGGCAATGAGGTTTTACCCACAGCGCCACCCGCGTCCCAAAAATAGCACTATAACCCCATTAAAGACCTTTGAATCAATTTCATTGCATGGGTTTTTGGTCAATTTAATCTATTGGGTTTGAATTTGCACGTGCATAAAAACATTTTTCCTGAAGAAAAGAAGCATGCTTCCTTTTGTTTCAAAGAGGTAAGTATGTATATGTGCATCAGTTAGGCATCTCACTGCACATAACCTCCCTCAAATAATCCAGGGAACTATAGTTTGCTAAGGGTGTTGGGGCTTTGTCAGGTTAAACTACAGTTCCCAGGATCCTCCAGGGCAGGCATGGCCAAACTTGGCCAAACTTGGCCCTTCAGATGTTTTGGGACTACAACTCCTATCATCCCTAGCTAACAGGACAAGTGGTCAGGGATGATGGGAATTGTAGTCCCAAAACAGCTGGAGGGACAAGTTTGGCCATGCCTGCTCTAGGGGAAGCCATTTGCTTTAAATATGCTTTAAATGTATGTTGCATATTAAGTCTTGGGCCATTTCCAGACAAGCTGTTGACTGGATAATTTATCCCAATTTGTTTTGTGCAAAATTTGTGGGCCAGTTAGACAATACCCGCTTTCTATTGAGCATCCATTCTGATTTGATTGCAGGGGGGGTTAGATAATTTTGCATCATGCAAATGTTATCCCACATTTTCTGGTGTATTTTCCCATTGCTTTCTTTGTTGCAGAATGTCAGATTTTGAGCGGTGGAGTGGAGAAGTGGCTTTTTGTGCAAGAGCTCCAAGGTCCACTTTAAATTACACAACTGAATTTGTTCGGATGCAATAACCAAATAAGTATATATCCACACATAGCATATATATGTATATAAATAATATTATACATGATCAATACACTTAGTAAGTTATTGAACATATATTATAAAAATATATGTTGACTTGAACTTGTAATAAATGTAATAAATATTGACCATCATTCTAGAGATCTGCTATGCTGCTCATTTCTCTCTTTCCTTATGTATGTGACTTTCAAATATGTTGTTATAGTCAATCTAGTCTGTTGCTGGTGGCCCTGTCTTCCCCCGCCCTGCAGACTTTGTTGTTGTTTAGTTGTTTAGTCGTGTCCGACTCTTCGTGGCCCCATGGACCAGAGCACGCCAGGCACTCCTGTCTTTCACTGCCTCCCGCAGTTTGGTCAAACTCATGCTGGTAGCTTCGAGAACACTGTCCAGCCATCTCGTCCTCTGTCGTCCCCTTCTCCTTGTGCCCTCCATCTTTCCCAACATCAGGGTCTTTTCCAGGGAGTCTTCTCTTCTCATGAGGTGGCCAAAGTATTGGAGCCTCAGCTTCACGATCTGTCCTTCCAGTAAGCACTCAGGGCTGATTTCCTTCAGAATGGATAGGTTTGAACTTCTTGCAGTCCATGGGACTCTCAAGAGTCCTCCAGCACCATAATTCAAAAGCATCAATTATTCGGCAATCAGCCTTCTTTATGGTCCAGCTCTCGCTTCCATACATCACTACTGGGAAAACCATAGCTTTAACAATACGAGCAGCAACACACAATTTACCTGCAGCTAATAAATTTAAAACAATTTCTAAGTCAGCCTCTAGCAGTCTTGGAGGCTGACTTAGAAATTGTTTTAAATAACCTTTCAAATATTCAGAAATTGTATTTTAGACCAGTTTAACAATAAATAGCCACTCTTTTATAACAACAGATTTCCTATAGCATGCCAAGAAATTTGGGCCACATGCATTTAAAGCACTACAATACCACTTAATTCTTTAGCTTCCCCTAAGTAATTTTGGGGAGCTGGAGTTCACTAAGGGTGCTGAGAGTTAGGAGACTGCTTTTCCCGTCACAGAGTTACAGTACCCATAATGGCAGGGGTGCCAACTTGAATAAAATATTTGGGGGGGGGGCAGGTAAGCCCTGTCCCACATAATCAGTCACGTGATGTAGTTCACAGACACCATTTGAATGACAATGCCCATCTACTTTTGAGAGGCCTGGTCTCTTCAAATATTTTATTGGGAGTGTCTGTGTGAAGCCCCCTCTACCCCTAGGAGTTGACTCCTATGCATAGTGGTTTAACATCAGTCCACAGAAGGAGAATAGGGGTCTCCTAACAATTCTCAGCACTCTTAACAAACTACAGCTCCCAGAATTCTTTGGGGGAAGGCATGACTGCTTGGCATCATAGTACTTTCAAAGTATGGTGTGAATGTGGCCTTGGATTATGGGGCAACTCCCCAAAAACATGCAAAAAAACAGTTTGCTTGGCGGGTCAATCTGAGCAACTTTTTGTGAATCACCAACATGTTTTACGTAGTCCTGTAGAAGAGTTTGGATTTGATATCCTGCTTTATCACTACCCGAAGGAGTTTCAAAGCGGCTACCATTCTCCTTTCCCTTCCTCCCCCACAACACACACTCTGTGAGGTGAGTGGGGCTGAGAGACTTCAGAGAAGTGTGACTGGCCCAAGGTCACCCAGCAGTTGCATGTGGAGGAGTGGGGAAGCGAACCCGGTTCCCCAGATTACGAATCTACCGCTCTTAACCACTACACCACACTGGCTCTTAGTCGGCAGCTGGACAGGCAGAAAGGAAGCAGCAGAAGCTTTCTCTGTCGGTTTATATCTGAGTGAGAAAAGCCCCACTCGCTATATCTTTACATGTGAGGCTGATATTACAGGCAAAGAAACAGGGCTGGGGGGGGGGGGGACTGACAACTCTAGTGACCATGGATACATTTTAAAATGTTTGTTTTAAAATGAGCTTTTCCAGGTAATGGAGCAACTGGCCACAATCCAGCTCAGAATCACACTTAAGCCTGTTGGTTTCAATAGGCTTAAGTGTACCAAATGATGATGAATTGTGACCACGGACTCTGAATGATTTCTTTCTGTTCTCCTTTGCAAGGATGCTGTAAATAGCTCCACGCTGAGCAGCCTTAAATCAGGCACAGGGTTGCCAACATTTAAACCATGCCTTTTAAATGCATACCCTCCAGCTCTTCTCTTATGAAAACAGGGATTTCCCATTCCATAATGATCATTTTACTATCTATACCCCATACATCTTATTGGGTTGCCCCAAGCCACTATGGGCACCTTCCAACATATATAAAAACATAATAAAACATTAAACTTGGGGGGGGGGCAAACTTCCCTGTACAGGATTGCCTTCAGATGGCTCGGGGGGGGGGGGGTTGGATAACTCCATACCCTCCAACATTTCTCCAATGGAAATAGGGACATCCTAAGGAAAAGCAGGACATTCTGGGATCAAATCAGAAACTGGGACGGCTTTTCTAAATCAGGGATGTCCCTGGAAAATAGGGACACTTAGAGGGTCTATAAATGTAGCAACAGCAGGATGATCCTCATGAAAGTTGTGGTGCACTGTGCTTTTTGTGTCATAAAAAGGTAAAAGGACCCCTGACCCTTAGGTCCAGTCGTGGCTGACTCTGGGGTTGCGGTGCTCATCTCACTTTATTGGCCAAGGGAACCTGTGTACAGCTTCCGGGTCATGTGGCCAGCATGACTAAGCCGCTTCTGGTGAACCAGAGCAGCGCACGGAAATGCCATTTACCTTCCCACCGGAGCGGTACTCATTTATCTACTTGCACTTTTGACGTGCTTTCGAACTGCTAGGTTGGTATACAGTGGTACCTCGGGTTAAGAACTTAATTCGTTCTGGAGGTCCGTTCTTAACCTGAAACTGTTCTTAACCTGAAGCACCACTTTAACTAATGGGGCCTCCCGCTGCCGCTGTGCCGCCGGAACACAATTTCTGTTCTCATCCTGAAGCAAAGTTCTTAACCCGAGGTACTATTTCTGGGTTAGCGGAGTCTGTAACCTGAAGCATCTGTAACCTGAAGCGTATGTAGCCCGAGGTACCACTGTATAGGGAAGTGTGTTGGTTTTTTATAAAATTGTTTAATGTTTTGTCATATTTTTATTTACAGTGGTACCTTGGTTCTCAAACTTAATCCATTCCGGGAGTCCATTCGACTCCCAAAACCATTCAAAAAAACCATGGCATGGCTTCTGATTGGAAGACAGGTTGGAGGGTATGGTAGGATGTCCTGATTTTCATAGGAGGGTATGGAATTATGTGACCGCTGGGCCAAGGAGATAACTAACTATATAACCTTTGGAAGACATCTGAAGGCAACTCTGTATAGGGAAGTTTTAAAAAGTTTTAAATATTTTATTATGTTTTTGTATAATCTGGAAGGCGCACAAAGTGGCTGGGCCAACTCACTCAGGTGGGCAGGGTACAATTTATTATTATTATTATGGAATAAGATGTCCCTATTTCCATCGGAGAAATGTCGAAGGATCAGCACTCTGCTCCGAGGGCCTATTACTCTGGGATCACAGGAAACTCTGCTCCCTTCCAGAGACCAAGGGAACAAGAGCCTGCAATTGCTGTTCCAATAAGAACATTCACAAGGAGAGATCAGCCTGGCCTGAACTGGATGTCAATGCTTAATAACTTCCCCACTGTGCTTGGGTCTAAAAGAAGCCTCCTTGTTCCACTGTGTCCTTCGATGCCCCTTTATTTGCATGTCTTGTCTGGGCAGGAGCTATAGCCCAGTGGTAGAGAATCTGCTTTGCATGTTCAAGGTCCCAGGTTCAATCCCAGCCAACTCCAGGTAGGTCTGTGAAAAGACTCCCCTCTGAAACACCGGGAAGTCACTGCCAGCCAGTGTAGACCAAAGTGAACTAGATGGCCCCAGTGGTCTGGCTCAGCCTAAGGCAGCCTCTTAAATTTGGTTTGTAAACCAGATTCCTAGTCTCTCCCCCCCCCTCCAGATATGAGACCCTCTGCGAGACCCTGATTGTCTGATAAGTGAGTTCAGGGGCACCATCTAGGGGGGACTGAGGGCCCAAGGGCTTCCGAAATTTTCAAGGAGAGGGCCAGACACCCTCAAAATTCTGCAGCAACCATGCGCCGTGCTGATGTCAGTGGCGCAAACCGCATGGTGACATGCCAGCATTTCACACAGTGTGCGTGAGTGACACCAGGACATTGCGCATCTTGGGCACATGTGTGCATGTCGCACGGCACCCTCAATTGCAAAGGGCAAACTGGCAAGTGAGTGAGATAAAAATATTGTATGTATGTATGTATGTATGTATGTAAATAACATGCATACTTCTCGGTTGGTTGGTTGGTTGGTTGGTTGATTCTTTCTTTCATGCTGCTGTCCCTGCCACTGTTTAAAAGAGAGAATCTGAATGGTTCAGCATTGTTTGAAGACTTGTGGTGTAAATGACTTACTGAAGATACACACATTTATTATTACAGTGGTACCTCGTGTTAAGTTCTTAATTCATTCTGTTATGTACTGAAGTTCTCACCCTGGGCCAGCAGGAAGATACTGTAGGTAGTTATGCAAATAAGGGATCAAAAGTGACGTTCAGTGATTGGATAGTTTTAGAAAATTGTTACAGTGACATTGTACTGGAGCTCTGTATAAGCAGGCTGACTGAACTCTTCAGTTCAGTTCTGTTCTGGCCTGTGAATAAACAAGAGCTGTTTGAAGAATCGCTGTGTCATCTGATATGTTCACCCACAACTTAACACATTCCGGAGGTCCATTCTTAATCTGAAACTGTTCTTAACCTGAGGTACCGCTTTAGCTAATGGGGCCTCCCACTGCTGCCACGCGGTCAGAGCACAATTTCTATTCTCATCCTGAAGCAAAGTTCTTAACCCGAGGTAATATTTCTGGGTTAGCGGAATCTGTAATCTGAAGCGTCTGTAACCCGAGGTACCACAGTATTTGATATGTGCGTGTTTGTGCAGACCTAGAAAAATACCTCTACTTGTTCAATGCCAGAAGCTATTTTTTGGATGCCAGTTTGAAATGTATAGGTTATCAGATCTGAACAGGGCAGAATTAAACATATATATTCTACAAAGAGCAGCATTGTATAAAAAAAAGGGGGGGAGACACTTGGGGTTTTCCTGTTCTGTACAGTTCTCTTGCCCCAAAAATTGGCACTGCCTCTTTAAGGATTTTTAAAATGATGATGATAATGCAAATAGCAATTAAAACCTGCACAGTATAAAGTGCACATAAAAAAATAAAAGCAGAGAAAGAGAAATTAGTATTGCGTTCCTGGGGCTTTAAAGAATGGTACTCTTGAAAGCACTCCACAAATGTTAATTAGTATTATTATTATTATAAGTGGGACCTGCAAGAAAAGGTTGCAGCATGAGGTGGCAGCGTGGAGTCTTTCAGTTCCCTATTCTAGTCATCCAGTTCTGCCCTCCTGCATGATCCACCATTCCTCCTCCCATTTGGTTTGCCTTTACCCTGTTTGTACATCTGAAAACTTTGAGGTTTTCCCTAAGCCAGCTGATATCTCCTGCTGGTATTGTGGGTGCTGCTGTTTTGGCTGCATAAGCACAGCACTCACCCTTGAGCATCAGATATAGAGTGAATGAATTTCCCAGCCTCCCTTTCTCTGCTGTTTCTTCCCTGCATCTCTATAACATCCAAATTCTCCTAGTTTTATGGTTCCACCCAGGTTACATGCAGTTAAAGCAATGATGCAGACATTTTGCACCATAGCACAACTGCAATTTCAAAAGACGTTCTTCTTGCCAAGGTACATGTTTTCTCCTTCCACTTCTCGGCTATAAGCTTTTGTTGTTGTCATTAACATTCACAACTCTTTTAGGCAAGACTCTGTTTCCCTGATTTTGCACAAATGTTGCATTATGTGGCAATTTGTCTCCTGAAACGTTCTGCAGTGGTACCTCGGGTTACATACGCTTCAGGTTACAGACTCCGCTAACCCAGAAATATTACCTCGGGTTAAGAACTTTGCTTCAGGATGAGAACAGAAATCATGCAGCGGTGGCACAGCAGCAGCAGAAGGCCCCATTAGCTAAAGTGGTGCTTCAGGTTAAGAACAGTTTCAGGTTAAGAACAGACTTCCAGAACAAATTAAGTTCTTAACCCGAGGTACCACTGTAGTCTGGTTTTGAAAATGTTGACACCTTGCTTGAAACCCTGAAGAGCTGCTGTCAAAAAATGTGGAAAGAGATGAGGAATCTCAAGTCTGGGGGACAAATACAGTATGGCCCACCAGGTTCTCTTTCTGGCCCTCAGGGCTCTCTCCAGGCACCTATGTTCTGGATCCCGAAAACAGAAAAAAACTGGTAAACATTCAGGGTGGTATTCAACCAACTTTCACTCAGCAAAGAACCACTGGAATTCATTAACATGACTAAACTAGGTTGATTAAGTTCAGTGAGTCAGACCACACCTGTAATACTGTGTCCAATTCTGTGTACCACAATTTAAGAAGCATGTTGACAAGCTGGAACATGTGCAGAGGAGGGCGACAAAGATGATCAGGGGTCTGGAAACCAAACTTTATGAGGAACGGTTGAAGGAGCTGGGTATGTTTAGCCTGGAAAAGAGGAGACCGTGAGGAGATAAGACAGCCATCTTCAAATATCTCAAGGCCTGTCACTTGGAAGAGGGAACAAGCTTGTTTTCTCCTGCTCTGGAGGGTAGAATTCGAACCAATGGCTTCAGGTGACAAGAAAGGAGATTCTCACTAAACATCAGAAGAAACATTCGGACATTGAGAGCTGTTTGACAGTGGAATGGTTTACTTCAGGAGGTTGCGGGCTCTCCTTCCTTGGAGGTTTTTAAGGAGAGGTTGGATGGCCATCTGATGCTTTAGCTGAGATTCCTACATTTCAGTGGGGTTGACTAGATGACCGTTGGGGTCCCTTCTAACTCTACAATTCTATGATTCTATGAATACTAGCCTTAGCATAGGCGCCAACTCTTAGGGACCAAGCCACTTTGGACCCCCATTTTGTGTTTGAAGGGGCTGGGCCCCCCCATTGTTCAGAGAGCCGAGGAGGGTGAACGCGGAGCCAGGCGTGGTCTGGCTTCAGTGGTTGGTGGCTCCTCCTGCCACATGCCAAGGGCAGCTTCCTCCATCTTCCCCTTGCGTGACAGGGGGAAGGGGACGACAGGGGCCTCCAGCTGCTAGGACTGCACTGCCTCTACATTCTGCCCCACCTTGCAGCACCTCATGATGTTCCTCGTGAGGAACCTCATGATGTTCCTCGTGAGGAACACCCTCCCACCAGATGTCAAAGAGAACAACAACTACAGAGTACCTCAGCATTTACCCTCATTGACTTCCGTGTGGTAGGAATGAATCTGTCAGTTGTGGTTTGTCATTTTTCTGATCTTGATTTGCCCCAGTCGCGCATCAGTTTTAGATAGTATACATACACACATGAAGGTGAAATCTGAAACATTTTGTGATAAGAATTAACAATGCAGTGGTACCTCAGGTTACATACGCTTCAGGTTACAGACTCCGCTAACCCGGAAATAGTACCTTGGGTTAAGAACTTTGCTTCAGGATGAGAACAGAAATTGTGCTCCAGCAGTGCGGCAGCAGTGGGAGGCCCCATTAGCTAAAGTGGTACCTCAGGTTAAGAACAGTTTCAAGTTAAGAACGGACCTCCGGAATGAATTAAGTACGTAAGAAGAAGTACCACTGTACCAGACTTCTAGAAGACATCTGAAGGCAGCCCTGTTTAGGCAAGCTTTTAATGTTTGATGCATTACTGTATTTTAATATTTTGCTGGAAGCCACCCAGAGTTGTTGTTGTGTGCATGACGTCAGGATGCTAGGCTGGGTCCCCGCAATCTTTTCCAGAAATTGGCTCCTCTGACCTTAGTCTGAATGCTTGTCTAATGCCCATGTACCAGCTTTTTTGTTTGGTTCCTTAATGGCTAAATGTCTTAAATTAAACACTTAATGGCTAAAAAGTCAAGCTGTGCCAAGCCGCTTCCTTTACGACTTGAGGGCCGGAGGCCAAACATGGCTCTCCAGGCATCTCAACCTGGACTTCAGGCCACACCCTTCACTGCCTCTGCCCCACACCACCCCCTGGCTGCTTTTGCATAACTGAATGTGTCCCTGAACTGTAAAAATGCTTCTTGCTTGCCTGAATGGGGAGGGTTGTTCATAGGAACTTCTGACTTTTGAATCAACGGAAGGTACCAAAATCAGAGTCACTGCTGTCGCTCCACTTTCTACTGCCTCTGCAGTCCTGGCATGAACCCATTGCAAACATTTCTGGTTCTCTTTGTTGTTATATTGATTACAGGACAGGGCTAGCCTTACTTCTGTGGTCTGTGCTCTGGTAACCTCTGGACTGGATTACTGCAGTGCACTGCACGTGGGGCTGCCTTTGAAGATGCTTCAGAAACTGCAGAACTCTGCAGCCAGATTGCTAACTTGGGCATGCCAGCTAAAAACAAAATGGAATGGGTGGGTGGGTGGGTGGCATTCTGTACACGGGAATTGCTGGGTGCTGTTTGGGGTTGTGGCATTTTGTGCGGAACGATCCCGTTCTTCTACGACTTCTCTCTTTCCTGGCGAAAGCAAGGAATGAATATGAAAAAGGAACTCCTCAATGGCTCGGAAGGCTGTAATAAGCTCGTTTCGTTTCGGAGTAAAATGTAATAGCTAATTACATTTTAATTAACTCTCTTCTAGCAACAGCTGTTATAAAGCAGTCTTTTCAAGCTACATTTATTTTTAGTATGTTTTAAAGAACCCATCTATATCTGCATCTATCTAGCATTGCTTCCCCTGCCCCAGTGCTGCTTTGCAGTAGGATCAAAAGCAAGTCATGCAACCTCCATGCAGCTACTGGTAATTGCTTCTAGGAAAGATTGGAAAGGCTGCTAGGTTCCCGATCCAGCCAGGAACATAGGGAGAAACTTATTGCATGAACTGGTTCCCCGCATCACAGCTGTAAACATGTGTGTGCTCGTGGTGGTCCATGAATGACTGCGATGCATGCAAATGGGATAATTTCTCCCTATGCAAATGGGAGGTGTAGGAGGTGATCGAGGTTGAAACCACAGGAGGTAGCTCAGGTTAAAGACTTTCTTACTCCCCACAACCCCAGAGACCTGAAATGGATGGAGCGGGCCCCCCCTCAACCACTGGCAGTCTTTAGGCTGTTAAATTTCAGCGGCACCCTGTGCAAAGCTCAAATTCAGTGTGAGGGCACACTATTTATTATTTTTATTTTTATTACTACTTCCTTTCTTCTTTTTTGAAATTTTGCAACCCTAAGATTTTTCGTCCATGGCAACCACCCCGTGGCCTCACCCACACTGTGTGCCACAGGGCTGGCCACTTTGAGAACAGACTGCTGGACTAGAAAGGGCACTAGTCTGATCCGACAAGACAACAACAAGAATCTGCCGACAGCATACAAATCAGTCTGGCTAACATGATCCAAATACACACACACACACACTGCTCAAACACACAAACAAATCTCACTACAGTGGTAAAGGTAAAGGGACCCCTGACTTAGCATGACTAAGCCGCTTCTGGCAAACCAGAGCAGCGCATGGAAACGCCATTTACCTTCCCGCCAGAGCGGTACCTATTGATCTACCTGCACTTTTGACATGCTTTCGAACTGCTAGGTTGGCAGGAGCAGGGACCGAGCAACGGGAGCTCACTCCGTCATGGGGATTTGAACCACCAACCTTCTGATCGGCAAGTCCTAGGCTCTGTGGTTTAACCCACAGCGCCACCCGCGTCCCCACCTACAGTGGTACCTCGGGTTAAGAACTTAATTCGTCCCGGAGGTCCGTTCTTAACCTGAAACTGTTCTTAACCTGAAGCACCACTTTAGCTAATGGTGCTGCTGCCGCGCTGCTGCCGCAGAATTTCTGTTCTCATCTTGAAGCAAAGTTCTTAACCCTAGGTACTATTTCTGGGTTAGCGGAGTCTGTAACCTGAAGTGTCTGTAACCTGAAGCGTATGTAACACGAGGTACCACTGTACAGCCAACCAAAAACAACCAATCACACCCTGGGCCACCCCCAACCTCTCTCACCGCCGAAGAAATTCAACAAGCAAATGGTATGAGAACCCACACAAGTGACACTGACACAACCCCCCCACGAAGTAGAAGAATAGAGGCATTGCCACCTGACCCCACCCCACTGACCATACCCCCTCCCCCTCTTTACCCCTCTTTTCTTCCTAACCTAACACTGCATGTAACACGAATGTCTCACATCAACTGATCTGTAGAAAACTCAACTTGAAAAAATGCACATATTTTTATAACTAAGAAACCTTATGATCTTTTGAGAAAAGCTGTGTCTGCAAGAAATTCCCCACTCTGTGCCTTGGAGTCCCAGGTGGGGCCCTATCCTCCTTTGCAACCAGTCAACCTTTTTGTCCATCTGATTGTTGTTCTCTCCTTTTTTTAAAAAAAGAAAAGAATGAAAGCTGGACCGGATGGAAGGTGGCGTGTTATGAGACACAGCAGAGCGGGCTGTCATTTTTAGCCCAGCAACAACCTCTTTTGGCTGCTACAGGGACAGGGGAGCAGGGCCCATCAATAAACATGCCACAGCAAGATGGGCAATGATTGAAACAGCATGCAGCCCATTGATTTGCGAGGCTCTTGGAGGCATGCGTAATAGGTCGCTATTTCTTCTCTGGAGCAGCTGATTGAATTGCATCAAGCTGAATTCCAGGAGCTGAGCAGGGACTGTATTAGGAGAAATACTAATCGCTGCGGGATTGTTTTACAGATGTCAATAATGCAGGCCGTATACCAGCACCTGACATGCATGGGAACTACTCAACTTTCTACAGAGGTCCAAATCACACCGGCTGATTTGAAAGAAAATATTTCTCCCCATCTCCTCCTTTCTGTATCTGCAGGAACCCTGGGTAGGAGACCAAAAGCTAAAGGGGAACAGGGAGATTGCATCTTTAACTGCTGGCAAATGCAAGGTGTTGGAAGGAGTGTGCTGACTAGGGATGGGAAAGAAAGGATATTGGGCTGCAATTTTTCAGGGGTGAGAAATCAGTTTTTCTGCCTGAGGGCCGCCTTCCCTCATGTGCAGCCTTCTGAGGGCCACACGTCAGTGGTGATGGCGCCAGATGTAAAAGCAGGGAGAGGAAAGGATATGATTCGCTTTTTTTCTTCAATTTTTTTTACTGATTTTCCAAATTTAGAAGAGACATAAACAACAAAAAAAGAAAAACATTACAATATTAAAGAAAAAACAAAAAGACAAACATTTATCCTAACTGTTACAATCCCACTTTTGTTGCCATTGTTGGATGACTCCCTCAAATCCCCCTAGCTGAGTTTCTGTAAGACTCATTGTAGCAGTTTTCCAATACTATTATCAAATAAACTTAACTTGGTCAATTAACATCTTTCTTTCTTTTCATATTAACTTCTGTCCATAGTATTATGCAATTTAACATATTTAACTCCTAGGCCAATCTGGTACTTACAAGTAATTCTACTTATATTATCTTAGCATATTTAACTAAATAATCCTTAAATTTCTTCCATTCATCTTGGTACTCCTCCTCTTTCTGGTCGCGGATTCTTCCGGTCAGGTCAGCCAGCTCCCAAAACTCCATCATCTTCATCTGCCATTCCTCCACTGCTGGTATTTCTTGAACTTCCAATTTTTGGCTAACAGAATTCTAGCTGCAGTCATGGCATACAAAAACAACGTAAGATCTCTCTCGGGCAATTCCAAACCTGTTATTCCAAGTAGAAAGGCTTCTGGTGTTTTTTTAAATAAAAGTATATTTCAACATATTTTTTAACTCATTATAAATCTTTTCCCAGAAGTCTTTCACCTTGGGACACACCCACCACATATGAAAAAAGGTAGTAGACATAAGCAGTGGCGTAGCGTTGATTGCCGGTGTCCGGGGCCTGCATGTGTGTGCATGCCAAGTGGAGGGGAAGCATGTGTGCGCTGGATGGGGGGGGCACCAACCCAGCCCTCGCCGTTGATGCCTCCAGAGCAACCCCACCCCCATCGGAGCAAAGGTGGGATGCGCTGAGCAGCCGGCACAATGTGGTTTTTGGTGGAGAGAGGGGAGCACCAGGCTGTGCTGCGCTGCGAATGCCTTCCAAAATTGTGTGCCAAGGGCCACAGCCCTGCTATTCCCCTAGACATAAAGGTAAAGGTAAAGGTACCCCTGCCCGTATGGGCCAGTCTTGACAGACTCTGGGGTTGTGCGCCCATCTCACTTAAGAGGCCAGGGGCCAGCGCTGTCCGGAGACACTTCCGGGTCACGTGGCCAGCGTGACATCGCTGCTCTGGCGAGCCAGAGCCGCACACGGAAACGCCGTTTACCTTCCCGCTGGTAAGCGGTCCCTATTTATCTACTTGCACCCGGAGGTGCTTTCGAACTGCTAGGTTGGCAGGCGCTGGGACCGAGCAGCGGGAGCGCACCCCGCCGCAGGGATTCGAACCGCCGACCTTTCGATCGGCAAGCCCTAGGCACTGAGGCTTTAACCCACAGCGCCCCTAGACATAAGAACATACAAAGAGCCCTGCTGGATCAGCCTCAAGGCCCATCTAGAACAGCATCCTGTTCTCACAATTTCTGCTCATTTCCTGCCCAGAGGTGGATGGGGTTTGTGACACTGTGCAGGCTTACCTGGCCAGGTGCCACCCACCTTGCTACAGGGTGGCTGTTGCCCCACCACCTTCTTGGCAGGACAATGGGCTGCCAGCTGGGTGTGGGGCAAGGGCCAGGAAAAAGGCTGATGCCCTTTGGCCCAGACTCACTTGGTTTCCTTCCAGATCAGGGGTAGGCAACCTAAGGCCCGTGGGCCAGATGCGGCCCTATCGCCTTCTCAATCCGGCCCTCGGATGGTCTGGGAATCAGTGTGTTTTTACATGAGTAGAATGTGTCTTTTTATTTAAAACACATCTTTGGGTTATTTGTGGGGCCTGCCTGGTGTTTCTACATGAGTAGAATGTGTCCTTTTATTTAAAATGCACCTCTGGGTTATTTGTGGGCCATAGGAATTCATTCATATATTTTTTTCCCCAAAATATAGTCTGGCCCACCACATGGTCTGAAGGACGGCGGACCGGCACATGGCTGAAAAAGGTTGCTGACCCCTGTTTCAGATTCACCCACCCAACCCACTTGGTTTCCTTCCAGATTCACCCACCCAACCCTCCCTAAAATATAACATGGTCTTCTTTTGAAGGCTAACCTCTTGCTTTCTAGGTCAGCGGGCGCTGCTATGGTCATAAGATGGCTGCTGTACAGTGGTACCTTGGGTTATGAACTTAATTCATTCTGGAGGTCCATTCTTAACCTGAAACTGTTCTTAATCTGAGGTACCACTTTAGCTAAAGGGGCCTCTCGCTACCGCCAAACAATTTCTGTTCTCATCCTGAAGCAAAGTTCTTAACCTGAGGTACTATTTTTGGGTTAGCGGAGTCTGTAACCTGAAGCGTCTGTAACCCGAGGTACCACTGTATTCAGAACCAGGAAGGAATTTCCCCTGCATTGGCAGGTTTTGCCTTCGCCGTAGCAATTCGCCACAACTTTGCTGGTTTTTAGGCCTTGGTCGGTATCCTATAGTCTATCTTCGAGATGAGGGGTGACATCTTCATGCACTCCCACATGGCGGCATTGCAGGGCCCGTTAAAGGGTGGATTGTGGGAGTCACTGGCCCTAGAGCAGCGGCAAATAGGTCAAACTCCTTTGGTGAAGTGGGAGGACATGCTGTGTAAGTTCATGCTTTATAGTCTCCTCCCACTGCACTTGACTGCCCTGCGCATCCTCAGCCCCTGTTGGGTTGAGCGGGATACCAGCCAAGGCCTAAGCCAAGGTTTCTACACCTGAAATTCAATAAAGTTGTGGCCTAATTTAAACCCATACATTGTAGTCATGTCTCATTTCTGGGGGGGGGGGGTAGGCTCCGGTGACAGGGTTTAGCGTGTGGGCTCGCAATAGCCAGTCAGATGCTCATGGGAAACCCACGTGCAAGGCATGAGTGCAGCCACAACCTTCCTACATGTTGTTTCCAAGAAGCTGACATTCAGAGGCATGTTGCCTTCAACAGTAAAGGTAAGGTAAAGGTAAAGGGACCCCTGACCATTAGGTCCAGTCGTGACCGACTCTGGGGTTGCGGCGCTCATCTCGCTTTACTGGCCGAGGGAGCCGGCGTACAGCTTCCGGGTCATGTGCCCAGCATGACTAAGCCACTTCTGGCGAACCAGAGCAGCGCACAGAAACACTGTTTACCTTCCTGCCAGAGCGGTGCCTATTTATCTACTTGCACTTTGACGTGCTTTCGAACTGCTAGGTTGGCAGGAGCAGGGACCCAGCAACCGGAGCTCACCCTGTCATGGGGATTCGAACTGCCGACCTTCTGATCGGCAAGCCCTAGCTAGGCTCTGTGGTTTAACCCACAGCACCACCCGCGTCCCTAACAGTAAAGGTAGAACATAGCTATTGTGGCTACTAGCTACTGATGGATTCATCCATATATAGCATTGCCCTGGAAATGAAAGAAGAAGAAGAAGAAGAAGAAGAAGAAGAAGAAGAAGAAGAAGAAGAAGAAGAAGAGTGCAGTTAGGGATTGATACCTGAGATACATATATATTTCATAGTAAAATAATAATAATAATAATAATAATAATAATAATAATGATGATGATGCATTTTTCATTTGCAATTCCGCAAGCAAGATATTGTATATTCCCCCCTTCTTTTTTTAAAGATGTCCTTTGATTGACACCTGAAAACTATAGCAGCAGCCTGACATGAAAGTGGTGAAAACAATTTGTCTTAATAGCTTTTTAGAATAAAAGGAGGGACAGGGTGGGGAAGGAGCATGTTTTCTGGGGGCTGGAGGCGTTCACTGAGAGAAAAGGCAGGAGTCACAAATACAACTTAATGGCATATATAATTCTCAGAAAGGGCTCCACGAAGTAATAGTGACTTTAGCATTCATACCAAATTAGATTTAAGAGCTACATTTGGTTCTAATATAGAATCAAAAGGGCCGCCCGCTTCCTGTTTCAATCCACTTATTTCGAACTAAATGGAGTTCAAACGCAATGCCACGGTATAGTTGACATTTATCTTAATTGGAAACAACTGAGAAGCATTATTAGCGATGTGCAAACTTTGAGGCATCGGTACATTTTTTTAAAAAAATAAAAATAAAAATAAAAATAAACAACTCTGCCTTCTCCAAAGTGCTGGATAAGAGGAAGGTTGTCACTCCTGAGTTTTCTGCAAGATGAAGTGCCCTGTTTCTTACTTCTAAACAAGAGATAAAGCCACACCGTAAGGCATAAACTTGCACGACCGCTATTGTGAGTCAGTCCTCATCACCTGGGACTTGATTCATGTTACGATGGGTAAATCTATCCATTTTGGCTTCTCTCAGTCCCCACCCCCCCAATTTCCCCAGTATTAAGTCCTGTTCTCCACATTTGATGATTTGATGATTATTGTTGTTATTATTACCATTGATTTATTGATTGCCTTGTAAGTCACTGTCTCATGCTGATTTTAAAATGCAGTTTAAAATGCAAACACATCAAATGCATTTTAAACAAGAGCAAATCCCTAACAAATGGGCATTTGTGGTAAAGACCCTTTTAGGCAGCTGGAAAAGCCTGTTGAAACAAAAATGTCTTCAGCTGTTTCCAGAAAGCGTGGATAGCAGACACCTGCCACATCTCTACAGGAATGCTGTTCCACAGAAGAGGGGCTGCTACATGGAAAGCCCTGCGCTGACTTACTGAAGAGCAGGCTTCTAAGATCTTTGGAGCTTGTAGGAGATGGCAGTGGCCTACAGGAAATACTGGGGATAAATGTGGTCTCTCAGGTTGTGATTTTTTTATATAAAATAGTCCTCATCATAGGAGCCAACTCCTAAGGGCTGAAGTCCCTTCACCACCACCCCAATAAAATGTTTGAGGGAGCCAGACCCCCTCCAAAGTCGATGGGCATTGCCAGGGCTATTTTCTAGAAAAAGAGGTGCCAGAACTCACCTGAGCACCTCCCTTTTTCTCTTATAATGGCAATGGTGCATAGCTGTCAACTTTTCCCTTTTCTTGCGAGGAATCCTATTCGGAATAAGGGAATTTCCCTTTAAAAAAGGGAAAACGTTAACAACTGTGCAATGGTGCCCACCTGAAGGTGCCAGAATGGAGTTGCAGCCAGTTCCAGCTGAAAAAGGGCCCTGGGCCCTGCCATTTAAACGGTGTGCCCGTGTCAGGTCATGTGATCGATTATGTGAGGCGGGGCTTACCTGCCCCCCTAATATTTTGTTCAGGTTGGCACCCCTGGTCCTCATGAAATTTAATCAGCATCTTAGTGCAAATTTCCCATAATATACACATTTTTGTACACAGCTTTGACTAGCACACACATTTCTGCAAAGGAAAATGATGAGTGTAGCTCTCCTCCAAGAATATATATAACAGTCATACCTCGGGTTGAATATGCTTCATGTTGAGCGCGTTCGACTTGCACTCCGCGGCAACCCGGAAGTAACGGAGCGCGTTACTTCCGGGTTTCGCCACTCGCGTATGCGCAGACGCTCAAAATGACGTCACGTGCATGTGCAGAAGCGGCAAAAAGCGACATGCGTGTGTGCAGACGTGTCGTTGCTAGTTACGTTTGCTTCTGGATGCGAATGGGGCTCCGGAACGGATCCTGTTCGCATCCAGAGATACCACTGTATTTATTTATTTATATCTATCTATCTATCTATCTATCTATCTATCTATCTATTTATCTATCTACAGTGGTGCCTCGCAAGACGAAAAGAATCAGTTGCGTGTTGAGGTCCCCAATCCACCCCCCCAAAATAACTCACAACGGACACGTAATTTTTGTTTAAGATTTTTTGGCATGATTTTGGCCACAACTTTATTAAAATACAAACTGTGAGTGGTTGTTTAGGCATTGGTTAAGACTATCTGTCCCCCCGCCTGGGGACAGAACTGACTTCCGGGCACCACCGAAAGACAGTGCGGGGGAAAGCAAGTCGGGGAAGAATTGGAGCTGAGACACAGACCCTCAACTCTCACCCGCCTGCTCCCCGAAGGCTTGCCGGCCCTAGTCCCATTCCAGGGATTGGACGAAAAGATGGCAAGCCCCAGGATTCCTTTAACGGAATTCCCTTTCCGCAGCAACCATGGAGGGGCAGGCCCAGCCTATCCTGAACCCCTCCATGGAGGGGTAGGCCCAGCCTATCCTAACCCCTCCTCCACCAGATTTATAACCAATGCCTAACCACAACCTTACAAGTTGTGACGATTTGCTACGCAGTAGGCAAAAACCACCCAGCCAGCCAATTTGCCAGGTGGAAAAATTCCTACCAGGCCCCTGCTCAAAGGCAGACGACCCCATGACAGGCATAGCAAGGTCAACGCAACAAACCCCTTATTCTAGGGCGGGTGGGCGGGTGATCCGTTGCACGCAGCAAAAGAGAAAGTACAAGGCTGCGTGCAGAGTATTTAAACCTTTTACCCCTCCCACCAAAATTGCAACATAACTTTTGCCCCAGCAACTCGGCAATCCAATCAATGCCCCCTGGCCATCCTGGGGAACTTACCCAGCAACAAAGGGGGTGGCTCAGTAGACCCCACCGCAACACGTGCTCTCCCTGAAGGAGAACACGCTTTGCGTGTTGAGGTCCCCAATCCACCCCCCCAAAATAACTCACAACGGACACGTAATTTTTGTTTAAGATTTTTTGGCATGATTTTGGCCACAACTTTATTAAAATACAAACTGTGAGTGGTTGTTTAGGCATTGGTTAAGACTATCTGTCCCCCCGCCTGGGGACAGAACTGACTTCCGGGCACCACCGAAAGACAGTGCGGGGGAAAGCAAGTCGGGGAAGAATTGGAGCTGAGACACAGACCCTCAACTCTCACCCGCCTGCTCCCCGAAGGCTTGCCGGCCCTAGTCCCATTCCAGGGATTGGACGAAAAGATGGCAAGCCCCAGGATTCCTTTAACGGAATTCCCTTTCCGCAGCAACCATGGAGGGGCAGGCCCAGCCTATCCTGAACCCCTCCATGGAGGGGTAGGCCCAGCCTATCCTAACCCCTCCTCCACCAGATTTATAACCAATGCCTAACCGCCAATCGAGCCCTTTTCGCTCGCCGCCAACCACTCACAATCCCAACCCATTCTTCAACCCTTCAATTACCGCATCCAACCAGACATCATTCCCCAGCTCGGAAAGATGTACCCCATCATTGCGGTAAAGGGCCAGAGCCTTGAAGGTAATATCCTGGTGGTAAATCACCAAACCACCCAATTCCGTTACCCTCTTGCTCACTGCGGAATTAATGCGCTTCCTGGCCCTTTCAGCAGCCTTGGGTTGAGAAATGCCCTGCCAATTGCTCCTTTGCAGCAAAATATTTGACCAAAATATTTTAACGGTAGGTATTAAGGTCACCAACTCCCCCAAGTCTCTTTGAATCGTGGAGCGCAAAGTAGAGCAATCAACCTTTGCCATATCATTCTCCCCCAACTGCACCACAATTGCCAAAGGGGGACCATGTGAAAGCACCCTCCGCTTAATTAGTGGGATGAATTCACTCCACCGCATTCCCCGTCTGGATATCCACGACACCTGTACGTGCTGTGGGAAGCCAAGATCCGGTCCCCTTCCAGACTGCCTCGCTCTGATGCCAGCCCAGTAAACGATGCTGTGCCCCACAATCCAGATACGGACTGGAGCGAGACCTACAGGGTGGAGAACAAGCACACATCAAATACAATAATTCAACATCTCTTCCGCACGTAACCCTTGAACGCATCAGACTTCCACCGGCCCAAGTCCTTAATCCTGTAGGCCGACAACCCACCAATGCGAAAGGAATGGGGTGCGAAACCCTTAAGCCGGGACCCCACAAGCAGAAATAACCTTACGCATTACCTTGGAAAACTGATGCCGTGCCAAGGGACGACCATTTTCGTGAATGAACAGTGGACCCTCCCCTGAGGGCCTCCCTGCTAAGAATTTCCTCAAATCCTTAACCGGGCAAGGACCTGGCTCCCCAGTTACGGGGAGCCTTATAACTGCCCCCCGACCCAATTGGTCCGTTTTCGAGTTACGCACCATGATTCTCACTTCCACAGGGGATAAACATACATCCTGAAGCAGCAGCCCCCTGGAACCGCCATCTCGCCTAGCCTCCATGACCACTTCCCCCACCCGTAATGCGGCAAAGAATGCAATTGAAAAGGCCGCCGAAAAAAGGCGGGCCTCATACTTGGACCAACAAATGACCCTTAATTTGGCACGCATTCTTCTCAGCAACTCAAAAGTGATAGGCTGCCGAACTGCTTTGCTAGGGGGAGCAAGATGACCCCAACCTTCCAAGGCCTTGCGCACTACATTCCTGCCTGCTGTCCTGTGAAGGTTGGAGCCTATTCCAACCTTCCGAGACCCTGCGCATGACACACTTTTAGAAGGGTCTCTAAAAAATTAAAGCTTTACTCTAGCAGACATTGCAGCGGACTGAATTCTGATAGTTTTAACACTGCATCCGATCTGCAGCAGGTGGGCGAATTACTGCAGGTCCTGCTCAGAGGATGGGGGCAGGTTCCTCTGAATGGCCGAGGACTGCCAGCTAAATTTTAAGAAATCAGTCCAGGCCTTCTCATAAGACCTGAAAGCAGATGGGGAAACGTAAGCTACTACTCCTCATAATTATTAATTGTTGCCAAGTGCCACAGGAGCTCCAGAAAATCCGGCTATAGCTGGGCGTCCAGAGCCCAGGATCTGAAGCTCTCCAACTGAAAAAACGGGATAGAGCGACAGCAAAAACATTAGATGATCCCAAAATAAAGCGAGCAGAAACACAATATTAAACCTTAAGCAGTGTGAAGACTCTGCCAGAGCATGAGGACCGTTTTGCCAGGACTCTCATATTGCCTGGTTATCAGACCAAGACAGACCCGATGGCCCCTAAACTCCTCAGTCCAGATGTGCACTGACACTACAATGGGGAAAACTTGAGAAAAGTTAGGTTACATGTGATTGCCTTGCCCTGCCAGGCTCAAGGCCACTGTACATGACGATGAAGGGCCAAGCAGGAATGGAAAGGGCAGCCTGGAGCAACCACCCTGCATGCAAAATTTAACTGACCTAGGAATGATAGAATCTGACAAAGCAACACTTGCTTCAGAGGAAGCACTACAAGAATAACATCCTTCAAGGCAAACAGCTTTTCCACAGGCAAGCAGATGTTTGAGCAACGGTATCCAGCTAGCCCCCAAATACGTTAAAAGGGGCAGTAGGACCCACTGTCCTCCACTGCCAACAGAACACCCAGCTCCTCAGGGAATAAAGGGGCATCTAGTAAGCTAAGCAGAGGCTGGTGTCACATGAACCAGCCAGTAAAATAATCCACATAACGATACCCCCAGTTAAACGAGTCTTAACTTGCAATGTTTAATCCAGAAAGGCGCTAAAGGACTCAAGTGCTGCACAGCCTATTGAGCAACCCACTGGCATCGCCTTATCAATATAAGGACCATCCAATTAAAGCCTAACTACTTAAAATCTTGAGGGTGAACCGGCAGCAGCCTAACAGCCGATTCAATATCGCATAATGCCAACAAGGCACCTCCTCCAATTTGTTGGTAAGCTCAACTGCCTGATCCAAAGATGCATATTTCACGGAACAATTCCGGAGGGATAGCATCATTCACTGAGGTGCCTTTGGGATGCGATAAGTATGGATCAGATGGAATTATATGGGACTTTCTTAGGGACGATCCCCAAAGGGGATAAATGAAAATTGGGACTAGAAGGAGAATCAAGGGGATCCCACCATACGTCCCAATGCAAGCTGCTTCCTAACCTTCTTTCTGGCTACCACAGGTAGCTCTCTAACTGGCTTTTGAGTTACTGTATTCTGAGCCACTGGCTGAAAAGCCAGAGGAATCCCAAACCTTAGGAAAAACCCTTCCCACAAGCACAACGCTACTGACCCATCTAGATAACCTTTTAGCCAGACTTTCAAGGGAGATATTTTTATGGAAATATGGGCGAGAGGTATTGAGGTATTGCTTGCCAGCCCCCGCTTGGGCAAGATGCCCTGCCTTGCGTTGCCACCATGATGTGTAAATTTACAGGGCCAACACTGGCCAGAAACCCTAAAGAAGTCCCAACAAAGCTGCCACCGGGCCAGCTTCCTGCATACCAGCTTCAGGTTCTATTGCTCAGGGAATTTCCATTCGAAATGTGGAGCTGCGCAAGTGGTCCACATGTCCCCGTCCCTGCGATCCTAGCGAGCTAAGGGGATGATGGCAGCCCTGCGTCTAACATTCCCATCATAGTGAATTACCACTTATAGAATAGTGGGGGTTGGAAGGGACTCCGAGGATCATCTAGTCCACTCTCCCACAATATAATAATAATAATAATAATAATAATAATAATAATAATAATAATCTATTTGTACCTCTGGGCAGCTTCCAACAAAATATTAAAATACAGTAATGTATCAAACAGTAAAAGCTTCCCTAAACAGGGCTGCCTAGATGTCTTCTAAAACTCTGGTAGTAGACATCTGGTGGGAGGGTGTACCACAGGGCAGGTGCCACTTCCAAGAAGGCCCTTCACCTGGTTCCCTGTAACGTGGCTTCTCACAGTGAGGGAACCACCAGAAAGGCCCTCGGCGCTGGACCTCAGTGTCCGGGTAGAGTGATGAGGGAGCATGCAGCTGTCCCATACAGGGACCAATCCTGCAAGCTAGGCATTACCGACACCATACGCTGACCAGCTGAGCTATCCAGGATGATCCCTAAAGACCTGGAACAGCCTCACCCTGACCCTTGGAGAGGTCCCAGGTGATGTCTGAATCATCATCAGAGCCCAGGGATGGTTTACCTGCAAGGAGGTGTAAGCATCATCCCTGCTCCGCTTTTTCCTGCCTCTGAAGACTCTTCCTTCTGGAAGCAGGCACCTGGGGCATCAACAAGTCATCCTCTGCAGGAGAGGCAAGCTCTGGAGGCATCTGCAAAGGCCCTGTCATAGTCTGCAAAAAGAAAAAACCTAAACAATGTGAGGAACAGGTGAAACCAATGCTTTGTGCACCACATGGGGATGCTATTCAGGCCAGAAATGCTGCCAGAGGCCATCAAATTCTAGGGCCAAGCAGGCCAAGCTAGGCCAGACATAAATGTTTCCAATGAGATAACAAACTCGAGGCAGCCCACCACCTGTCCAGGTACCCCTGCTTGCCCTTTAGAGGGAAGCACCTCCTCAAGAAACCCAAAGTTCTTTTTGGGAGCAATATCACAAATGGGCCAAACTACCCAGCAACAAATTAGTCCAAAAGGAGCAGCTTGTTTTGCTTTGTTATAACAATGGCTAAGTGGGGGATATGAAGCCTGTCTCCCAGGTCCTAGTCCTGTACTCTAGCCACTGAGCCACAATGGCTTGTCTCAAAAATGGCAGTCGCCACTATCAGGGAAAAACAAACTTGAAGAAAATAAACTTGTTCAGAATCAGCATAGTTAAAGAGCATACAAAGAGTGCTCATTGGAGGCACAGAGAGCCTCTGTCTCCACTCTGTCTACCTAAGATATACATTAGCAACAAGTGAGCCTGCAAACAACAGATACATTCTTATAGAGAGAATGAGACACATGTCACAGAGACTTAACAATTTACTGTACTGCTAACTGTAGCAAGCTAAGGCTTGAAAGATATGTGCAGGCCGAGCAGGCCGTGAAGGCCTCCATACTTCTGCTCTCTGCCTTTTTTGTCTCATTGCAATATTAAAGGAACACAAAATAGTGCTCCCGCCCAAGGCTAGATTAAAATTCAGCCAACAGCACTGCAATCACCCAAAATAAGGCCAACCTATGAGGATACTATAAACGAAAGTGATTCCAAGTAAGCTGCTAACTGTACTGTTAACTGTAGCAGGCTTAGACCTGAATGATATGTGCAGGCCGTGAAGGCCTCCTTGCTTCTGCCCTCTGCCTTTTTGTCTCATTGCAATATTAAAGGAACTCAAAATAGTGCTCCCGCCCAAGGCTAGATTAAAATTTGGCCAACAGCACTGCACGCACCCAAAATAAAGCCAACCTTTGGGGACACTTATAAATGAAAGTGATTCCAGGCAAGCTGGGAACAGCCCTGACTAGCCCCACAATTAAACAGGCGAAAATGGGGAAAACCTTTTTGCAAAAGAAAGCCCCGAATGGGGGCTCTCTCCCTATTGGGAAAGGCAAGCCCAGGAGGATTATGCACAGGCAGTGCTCACAGGTACAGGGAGAATCTTCCCAAAGGGCAGGGTAAGGTGTGGGGTGGGAAATCAAACAGAAAAAAGGGGGGAATTAAATTAATTAAGGGACTAGAGAAGATTAAAAAGAAGGGGAAAATAAAGAAATGTAACCAGACAATGAGAAGATCGCTCCACTGTCCTCCAGACAGTCCAAGTGCTCCAGGTGATCCGTTGCACGCAGCAAAAGAGAAAGTACAAGGCTGCGTGCAGAGTATTTAAACCTTTTACCCCTCCCACCAAAATTGCAACATAACTTTTGCCCCAGCAACTCGGCAATCCAATCAATGCCCCCTGGCCATCCTGGGGAACTTACCCAGCAACAAAGGGGGTGGCTCAGTAGACCCCACCGCAACACGTGCTCTCCCTGAAGGAGAACACGCTTTCCACGAGTCTCTTCGTCTTGCGGTTTTTTCGTCTTGCGAAGCAAGCCCATTAGCGGCTTAGCGGATTAGCGGATCAGCTGTTAAGCGGCTTAGCGGATCAGCTGATAAGCGGCTTAGCGGCTTAGAAAAAGGGGGGGTGAAAGGAAAAAACCCCCGCAGGAACTCGCAAGACATTTTCATCTTGCGAAGCAAGCCCATAGGAAATTCGTTTTGCGAAGCACCTCCAAAACGGAAAACCCTTTCGTCTAGCGGGTTTTCCATCTTGCGAGGCATTCGTCTTGCGGGGCACCACTGTATCTATCTATCATCTATCTATCTATATAGCTATCTAATCTATCTATATCTATCTAATCTATCTATCTATCTATCTATCTATCTATCTATCTATCTATCTATCATCTATCTATCTATCTATCTATCTATCTATCTATCTATCATCTATCTATCATCTATCATCTATCATCTATCATCTATCATCTATCATCTATCTATCTATCTATCTATCTATCTATCTATCTATCATCTATCTCAATATCATTTTCATTGATGAAATATTGGACACTGAGGGTGTTGAGAGCGTGCCTGCCTAGACTTTGAGGGACAAGGTCACGTTCTTTACAGGGTCACCAAATTACCTGACCACTGATCGGATCCGGGGCTGTATGCTTGCTGCCAAACCCTGTTAGAGCTGTCTTTGAGAAGTTCGTAAGGCAAGTGTTTTCCTCAAAAGTAAACGCACAGCCTGTCTATCTGTGGAAACATTTTTTTTTTATTATTATCTTGGCATCCGTTATAATATGCAACCGTATTGTCATATCCCAGACTAGCTGTTTTGCATCAGCTACAGAAGAAGGATCACAGGTTGTGAGCTAGGCCTAAGGCGCAAAAGCAGGTGTACTTCAAGAGTACAGTGGTACGTCAGGTTACAGATGCTTCAGATTACAGACTCCGCTAACCCAGAAATAGTACCTTGGGTTAAGAACTTTGCTTCAGGATGAGAACAGAAATTGTGCTCCGGCGGTGCACTTAGCTAAAGTGGTGCTTCAGGTTAAGAACAGTTTCAGGTTAAGAACGGACCTCCAGAACGAATTAAGTTCTTAACCTGAGGTACCACTGTATTCACAAAGAAGTGATGAAGTGTTACCTGCCTGTAGCTGAAGGTGAATCAGAGGCCAAAAAGAAGCAAGGCATTTTTATCATGGGTTGGCCATTTAAGTGCTTAATAGACATCTACACCTCATGTGTCTAGTCCCCCACACCCATTTTTGCATGTGCACATTATCAGCTTTCCAATTGTGCACCCCCCCCTTTCCGCCGCCACCAAACTGCACATTTTGTGTCCAACAACACGCTAACAAAACCCAACAACCCCAGGCACTTTGTGGCATTGTGAAGAATATCCCCCCCCTTTTTTTCTGGTGTTTAATGCTTCCCCACGATGTCAGAGGAGTTAATGGCAGATGTGGCTGCGAAAAAGCACTCTGTATTTTTAGACAACCTTTAATTAAGATGCTTTGTATGGTGTGCAGGCCCAAATAATATGCTGCCACTTGGAAGCTGTCAACGGGGAAAGAGGGTACAAAGCATCTAAAAGCAGGCCGCCTTTTATTCTCCTAATCAGAAAGTCAGTTTAGGAAGCCTTAGCCCATGACAATAAGTGTCTTTTCACAGGGCAAGCTAAATTTACAGTGCACTGCTCATTAGGGCAAATCCTCAGCAAATCTCGTTTTGAATGGATTTTAATTTTATATAATATTTTCACTCAAGGGTGAAAAAGAAGCTACATTTCCAAACTTGCTGGGGTCCTCCAGAGGGGAGCTTCGATGGGGAAACCCAGGCTTTCCAGTTTGACTGGGAGTGGCCGCCAAGACCATATAACACCGGTCCTGAAAGACCTACATTGGCTCCCAGTACATTTCCTAGCACAATTCAAAGTGGTGGTTGTGATCTTTAAAGCCCTAAACGGCCTCGGCCCAGTATACCTGAAGGAGCGTCTCCACCCCCATCGTTCAGCCTGGACATTGAGGTCCAGCTCCAAGGGCCTTCTGGCAGTTCCCTCACTGCAAGAAGTGAGGTTGCAGGGAACCAGGCAGAGGGCCTTTTCAGTAGTGGCGCCCACCCTGTGGAACGCCCTCCCATCAGATGTCAAGGAAATAAACAACCAACTGACTTTTAGAAGACATCTGAAGGGAAATTGTTAATGTTTGCTGGCTTATTGTGCTTTTAATTCTGTTGGGAGCCGCCCAGAGTTGTTGATAAACCCAACCAGATGGCAGGGTATAAATTATTATTATTATTATTATTATTATTATTATTATTATTATTATTATTATTATTAATAACCATTAGCAGGCAGTGTTGTGCAGTGGTTAGACTAGGGGCCTGTCTACACTTCCATTCATGCTACGCTTTTGAACAATTTGTGCTGGACCATTACCACTGGTCTGAGGGCTTTTTCATGTATAGGTAAAGGGACCCCTGACCGTTAGGTTCAGTCACGGATGACTCTGGGGTTGCAGCGCTCATCTCACTTAACTGGCCGAGGGAGCCGGCATACAGCTTTCAGGTCATGTGGCCAGCATGACTAAGCCGCTTCTGGCGAACTAGAGCAGCAGACGGAAACGCCGTTTACCTTCCCGCTGGAGTGGTACCTATTTATCTACTTGCACTTTGACGTGCTTTCGAACTGCTAGGTTGGCAGGAGCAGGGACCGAGCAATGGGAGCTCACCCTCTCGCGGGGATTCAAACCGCCGACCTTCTGATCAACAAGTCCTAGGCTCTGTGGTTTAACCCACAGTGCTACCCACGTCCCCCTCATTGCTGTATTAGAACAAATGTTAGTACTTTGGAAACCTGAAGATATTTTTTTCTCCCTTCCAATTTGGTCTGTTTGATGGCTTCTGAATGCAACCATGCGTGCTTTCCTGGGAGGTGTATTCTGTGGGCGGTCTGCTTCCACACCTGCCCCTTCTCTCTGCAGCTGCAGCTAGAGGACAATTTTTCAGTTTCCCCTTGAACTCCCTGTGCTGCACTCCTGGTTCTCTCATTCCTGCATTTTCTCTCTCTTCAGTATAGCTCTTCCGCTTTGTGCACATCTCAGCAGTGCAATAAAATGGGCTGACCCCAAAGTAACCCTCCACCCCACCCCTGTATATAAAGGGGGGGGGAGACCATCTAGGACAGGTATGAAATCATATGTAGCAGAAGCAAAGCCTTTGACTCCCTTGGAATCTGCCAAACCAAAAGTTCTTGTAAGTAGTTAGGAAGCTGGGAGCTCCATGTGGGGAACTTTTGACTGTGCATTATTATTATTATTATTATTATTATTATTATTATTATTATTAAAGATTTCTTAGTTTACAAGGATACGTGCATTATCTCTTTTTTCAAGTTGTGTTTTCTACAGATCAGTTTCATTTGTTGTGAGACATTAGTGTTGCATACAGTGTTGGGTTAGGAAGAAAAGAGGGGGACAGAGGGGGAAGGGGGAATGGTGAGTGT
Organism: Podarcis cretensis; assembly: GCF_951804945.1. NCBI lineage: Eukaryota > Metazoa > Chordata > Lepidosauria > Squamata > Lacertidae > Podarcis > Podarcis cretensis. The sequence goes on from NC_137183.1 coordinate 17,613,420, forward strand.
GGTGGGGTCAGGTGCAATGCCTCTACTCGTCTACTTAGTGTATGTGTAGGGTTTTGTGTCAGCATCACTTGTGTGGGTTCTCTTACTAGTCGCTTGTTGTATTTCCTTGGTGGTGAGAGAGGTTGGGGGTGGCCTAGGGTATGATTGGTTGTCTTTGGTTGGCTGTAGTGAGATTTGTTTTTGTGGGGGGTGGGTATGTGTTTGTGTGTGTGTATGCTTTTGGATCATGTTACCCAGATTGATTCTTATGCTGTCAGCAGATTCTTGTTGTTGTCTTGTTGGGCTGTGTATGCGATAAAGGGGAACCACACTGGGGTGAAAACGTCTTCTATTTGTCCCCAGGTCAGTTTCAATTTATTGGTTAGTATTTCTAATAAAGCTGCTTCCCATACTAATTGATGCTTCTGGCTGCTGAGAGTATGAGCTCTTTATGATGTGAGTAGGCATTCTTATCTTGGCATTCTTATCTTGGAAGATGTTTAGTAGGGCCAGTTCTGTGGTGACTTCTAATACTTGCTTAATTATTCTGCATATTTCTCATCTGATTGATGTCCAGAAGAGTTGGATTTTGGGGCATTCCCACCACACATGGAGATATGTGCCTGTGGAGGTGCAACCTCTCCAGCATTTTGGTAAGGTTCCTAGGCGTATTAGCACTAGTTTCCAAGGTGTTAGGTACCATCTGTAAGTAAGTTTCAGAGTGAGTTCTTTTCTTTTCACTGATATGGATTTAAAGGGAGGTTTAGACCACATTCTGGTTCATTGGGTGGGGTTAATCCAGGGGTCAGCAACCTTTTTCAGCCATGGGCCGGTCCACTGTCCCTCAGACCTTGTGGGAGGCCGGATTATATTTTGAAAAAAAAAGTGAACGAATTCCTATGCCCCACAAATAATCCAGAGATGCATTTTAAATAAAAGGAGGAAGAGTTTTGATTTGATATCCCGCTTTATCACTACCCGAAGGAGTCTCAAAGTGACTAACAATCTCCTTTCCCTTCCTTCCCCACAACAAATACTCTGTGAAGTGAGTGAGGCTGAGAGACTTCAGAGAAGTGTGACTAGCCCAAGGTCACCCAGCAGCTGCATGTGGAGGAGCAGAGATGCGAACCCGGTTCACCAGATTACGAGTCTACCGCTTTTAACCACTACACCACACTGGCACACATTCTACTCATGTAAAAACACCAGGCACGTCCCACAAATAACCCAGAGATGCATTTTAAATAAAAGGACACATTCTACTCATGTAGAAACACACTGATTCCCAGAGTGTCCGCAGGCCAGATCTAGAAGGCGATTGGGCTGGATCCGGCCCCCGGGCCTTAGTTTGCCTACCCTTGGGTTAATCTCATAGCCTATGTCAATATATTGAAGGAAATATGAAAGGTCTATGGCAGAGGTTTTCAACCTTTTTCAGTCTACATCTCCCTTGACCAACTACATTGGCTTCAAGCCTCAGAAGCCCAATTATGTCACCCCCAGCCTGCAGAGCCTGCAGCCCCTCACTACAACACCCTCCCTTGTGGAGTGTTCCCTCAGGCTCCTCTCCCCTCTTATTGGGAGTCCTTCACACAGAAGGTTCCACCAACCCTAGTCTCTGAGCTGTCCCCCCCACCCCAAATAGAGGTGCCTCTTTCCCAGGGCCTGGGAAGAAGATGCTCCCAGCCTTAGTGGCCCAACAGAGACAGAGATGTGAGAGGGCATCAGAGGAGGGAAGGGAAAAAAGAGGGACAGAGGCCAGTGTTGCCTGTGGCACCCCTGACCATGATTTGTGGTAAAGGTAAAGGCACCCCTGACCATTAGGTCCAGTCGTGGCCGACTCTGGGGTTGCGGCGCTCATCTCGCTTTATTGGCCAAGGGAGCCGACGTACAGCTTCCGGGTCATGTGGCCAGCATGACTAAGCCGCTTCTGGCGAACCAGAGCAGCGCACGGAAATGCCGTTTACCTTCCTGCCGGAGCGGTACCTATTTTTCTACTTGTACTTTGACGTGCTTTCGAACTGCTAGGTTGGCAGGAGCAGGGACCGAGCAACGGGAGCTCACCCCGTCACGGGGATTCGAACCGCCGACCTTCTGATCGGCAAGTCCTAGTCTCTGTGGTTTAACCCAGAGTGCCACCCACATCCCTTCATGATTCATGGTACCCTGGTTGAAAACCCCTGGTCTATGGGATTGTTGTCCATATTAGCCAGAAGTGTGCCTCCTACAAGACAGCCTTTCCCAGCTGTGGCTGCCTGTAATGTATGCATTATCATTATTATTTTCCTTTAACTTGGAGGTCCATATGCATTCAGTGAACTGATCTGTTCAAATTCCAGGATGAATGAAGAATAGACAAAACACACGAAATGACAGGAAACAGGAACAAGGAGACATTATCATTCATAGGCTTGATGGGTATAATTGCAGACCTGTCAGAATTTTGGCTCGCAAGAGAGTATTTCTGGAGCAGTAGTACCTTTAAGTTTGCTTCTTAAGTTTGCTGGGCACATTTGTGTTTCGGGGGTGGGTGCTCTGCGCTTGCCACAAATTGCACGGCGCCACCGCAAGCGGCTATTTTGTGGCCGCTTGTGGCGCGGTGCAATTTGCGCTGCCTGCAGCAATCAATTTAAACATTCGCTACGCACAAATGGCTCACCGTGTGAAAAACAGTCCCCATGATGATCCACTTACAGCAGATTTCATGTGGTCGGGGTGATGCATAAGCCACCGCTTTTTTTTTTTTTTTTTGCTGTGGAAGAGAGAAGCCGTAGGATAACTGTAAGGCAGGTGTAGGGCACCTATTGCCCTCCAGATGCTTCTGAACTACAGCTCCCATCAACTCAGGCTATTGGCCATGCATGCTGGGGCTGATGGGACTTGTAGTCCAACAACATCTGGAGGACCAAATGTCAATCTGTGTGGATTGTGCACTGAGCTTCAGTATCCTTTCCAGTTCTGTGGAATACCCTTTCTCTGCCTCTGATTTATCTGTTGGATTTATTGGTTGCTTGTTATCGAAGAAGGTCTCCAAGCAACGTACAGCTAAAAGTATACATTATACCATAAAAATAAAAAGAAATCCTGGAATCATAGAATTATAAGGTTGGAAGGGACTCCAAGGATTATCTAGTCCAAGCCCCTGCAATGCAGGAATCTCAGCTAAGGAATCCATGACAGATGGCCACCCAACATCCACTTAAAAACCTCCGAGGAAGGAGAGCCCACAACCTCCTGAAGGAGACCATTCCAAACAGCTCTTAATGTCCAAAGGTTTCTTCTGATGTTTAGTGAGAATCTCCTTTCTTGTCACCTGAAGCCATTGGTTAGAATCCTACCCTCCAGAGCAGGAGAAAACAAGCTTGTTTCCTCTTCCAAGTGACAGGCCTTGAGATATTTGAGGATGGCAATCCTATCTCCTATCAGTCTCCTCTTTTCCAGGCTAAACATACCCAGCTCCCTCAACCGTTCCTCATATGGCATGATTTCCAGACCCTTTGATCATCAGATAACCAGACCCATTTGAAATGAATACATGTAACTTAGACCCATGTAATTTAAATGGGCCTACTCTAAGTAGAACTTAATTGTTTCACTGTGCTTGCTTTTTATCAAGTCTAAGTGGGTAATTCCTAGGTGGGTGGGAAGGGAGTATCTTCCTGGAGAGTGCAGTTGGGGAGGCAAGAGTTTATTGTCCCTCCACAGCTGCAGTTTCCAGGAAGACCCCCCCCCGCCCCCCAAAAAAAACCTATTAGGTTTGAAAACAGCCTTCTATTGGAGTCACCACCATCACCAGTGAAGGGAAGGAACAGCAGTAGCAGAGACTGGGGTGAGGAGATTATTGGAAGGGGGGCACACAGTGTGATTTTTCATGTTCCCTGCACCTCCCTGGGAAAGGTCCTGGCTCCACAGGTGCTGTACTTGCACAAGGAATGATCCTGTCTGGTGAGTGCGTGTATGCATGCAAAAATCCTAAATCAACAATATAGCCCAGAACGTGTTCTCCTCCCCCCCCCCCATAGCATTTATTTGCCATACAAAATAGGTTTTTAAAACTTCAATTTTTAGCAGTAAAAATGGGCCATGGGTTAGCCTTCCAGTAATACATTCTGTTTTATAAATAGAAAAGATCACGTGGGGATTCTTTTAAAATGAAAAGACTTCCTTCACTTCAGTTCCTCTCTCTATTTCCCTGTGCCTCCCTGCTTTAGGAGGTTCATAATCATTATAATCACTCTACATCTGGGCATCATCTTTTGACAATTGCACCTGTTAGTCATTTCTCAGTTTGTCTCTCAAAACCAAGTGATCTCTTTAAGGTCACGGATATTTCTTTCCAGACTCGTGTTATTTTGTTTGGCATTGTTTCCTCGTGGCCGAAAAGGGCCCATAAATTCTCCAACCCTTGAAAATTGGGCACCTAGAGATTTTTCCATCCTTATGTTCAGCTATGCAGTCCTTCCTTTGCAAGGCCCTGATTTCCCCCCTTTAAATCCTTTACTTTGAATAAAATAAACTTTTTCAGTGCAACGTATCATTAATCTAAAGAACGCTCCAAGGCAGGTTTTCCCCCCTAAGACATAATGGGAAATTTACAGCTGGTTTTGTAAAGTGAGCTATAATTCCTCCGAGCACAGTTTAAAAGTAATTGCCCAGCTCAATTAAAAAAAAAATGGAGTGAGAGATCGAGAGAGAGAGAAAGAGATCATCTATAAGTCATATTTAGCTGTCATAAGCGCTGGTTACCAACACATAATTATGAGATTTGATCGTAGAGAGGGATCCTCATAGCTAGGGTTGCCACCTTTGGTCGGGCAAAATATGGGACAGCTTGGGCAAAACAAAGGACAGTTGGGTGGGGATTGGGGGCAGATGCACTCTCATGACACCAAAAGTGGACAACAAAAGAGGTTTAAAGATGCTCTCAAGGCAAAATGTGGTCTAAAAACTGACAACTGGGAAATACTAGCCTGCAAGCGCTCTAATTAGAGAATAGGTAAAGGTAAAGGTACCCCTGACTGATAGGTCCAGTCGCAGATGACTCTGGGGTTGCGTGCTCATCTAGCTCTATAGGACGAGGGAGCCGCCGTTTGTCTGCAGACAGCTTCCGGGTCAAGCCAGAGCAGCGCACGGAAATGCTGTTTACCTTCCCGCTGGAGCGGTACCTATTTATCTACTTGCACTTTGATGTGCTTTCGAACTGCTAGGTGGGCAGGAGCTGGGACCAAACAGTGGGAGCTCACCCCGTCGCGGGGATTCGAACCGCTGACCTTCTGATCGGCAAGCTCTAGGCTCTGTGGTTTAGACCACAGTGCCACCTGCGCCCCACCAATTAGAGAATAGCCTCTACTAAAGGCATCATGGACTTTGAAGAAGCATGAACTCAGAATGAAAGGGAGAAACGAGATAAGATGAAGGCACTTTGGCAAATCCTCACCGTGATCAACTCCCACCCGGAAACCTATGCCCCCACTGTGGAAGGACATGCAGATCCAGAACTGGCCTCCATAGCCACCTATGCACACACTGTTAAGACCATATTCGTGGAAGACAGTCTTACTCGGCTACGAGTGATAACCAAAGAAAGAGTAGACTTGTTTCTACACAGGCATCCATCTCTGTCCTTCATCAAGGCAAGCAAGAAGTGTTGTCATAGTTCAAGGTCATGTCCCAGCCAGGCGAAATAACTTGAGGATATCTCAGTGGAGGGCTGGTGAGGACTGCAGACCGAGCAGAGCGGGGTGGCATGGGAAATTTAGTGAGGATGACGGAGTGTGTAGACCTGGCAAGACTGACTCAAGCAAAGATGAGAGACCAAAATGACGAAAAATTCCTTGAGGACTGGAGACCTTCTATTGAGTATTTAAATAACTATTATAGCGAGATGAAAACGTGAGCAGGATTTGAAATATGAGCATCAGCATTAGTTATTAAGATAAATAGGTTAGAATGGATGTATATTACATGTGGAATTTGCAGCATTTAAAGGTAAATATGGAAACCATGGAAAGGGGGGACAGGAAGTCAATGGATAAAGTAATTTATGGTCTATGACAAAATCTGTAAAGTTTTCTTGTGTGAAAAATCAATAAATAAGTTTTTAAAAATAAAGTTAGTGAAGTTGGAGGGGGGACACAGAGAGATGAATTGGGTCCCCAGACTTGAGGTTCTCTACCTCTGCTGTGTAGAAATCATGGAGATTCAATACATTCCAACTCCTGTGACTCAGTGACTCAGATTTCATTAATCCAAGCGAGCAAGAGACATTATCACACCTTCCAGTCAGGCATAAACACTCAGGGAGGGTGAGAAGCAAGGCTGGTGAGGAGAGGGGGTGGTGTGGGGAGGGAGTGCAGCCTGGGAAGAATTCCCCCCCTCTGTAAAAATAGGAAACAGAATAATAACAAAGGCCAACTATGAACCAAATAATAAATTCAATAACTTTAAAAACAGATGTTAAACAGTAAGCATATAAAAGGTTTCCTTGATTATTTATTTATGTGAAGTACAGCGCTAGCAATGATTTGGGAATTTATTAGTATCCAGATGGATTTGTCCTGCCTTGCAACAGAAAGTTTAGTGTTCCTCGCTCTAAATACCATTGCAAAATGAGTCTTGTTGCAGCTATTTTAAACTAGCCCCCTGGGAGCAACCTGAATGCTGTCCCCGCCTTTTTTCCCAGGCAGAGGAGCCAATTTATTGTGTAATCTTTATCCTGAATGGAAGAACTAAGGCAGACATTTGCCCCTGGTGGTCAGCTAGAGTGTGTGTAATCTGTATCTTGTGCAGTCTGCAGAACAGAATATCGAGTGCTTTATTATCCCTTTATCTGGGTGCTGAACTGCTCTCTGAGAGCAGAGAATGGATGCTTGCTTCTTTCCAAGAGCTGAAGAAGGTGATGCGGTCGAGGAAATGTTGCTCCTGATGTATTCGCACTCGGCTGGCTCACATTTCTCTTCTCTTTGTACTGCCTCAAACATGTACCATGAATAACAGAACCATAGAGGGTCCTCTCTGAGTCCAACACACCCCACCTTCCTCTGCCTGTGCAAAAACTCCTCCTCCCAAACCGGACCAGGCCCCTCCAACCTCCCTCTCTCGCTCTCCCCCCGCCACCTCCATGCCTGAGACTCCACCATAGCAGGCCTGTGCACTGCAACCCCCCCTCTGCCCATGCAGTTTTGAGGATGGTGATGATGAGCTTCAATATGTGAAATGTATGAAAAAATGTGTCCCATTTGAAGTCCAAACAGGACAGGGGGTACTTTTCTTCAAATAAAGGGACAATTGTGTTTTTCTAAGGCAGATGGTGACAGCAGCCACAAAATTAAAAGACGCCTGCTTCTTGGGAGAAAAACAATGACAAACCTAGACAGCATCTTAAAAAGCAGAGACATCACCTTGCCAGCAAAGGTCCATATAGTAAAAGCTATGGTTTTCCCAGTAGTGATGTATGGAAGTGAAAGCTGGACCATAAAGAAGGCTGATCGCCGAAGAATTGATGCTTTTGAATTATGGTGCTGGAGGAGACTCTTGAGAGTCCCATGGACTGCAAGAAGATCAAACCTATCCATTCTTAAGGAAATCAGCCCTGAGTGCTCACTGGAAGGACAGATCCTGAAGCTGAGGCTCTAATACTTTGGCCACCTCATGAGAAGAGAAGACTCCCTGGAAAAGACCCTGATGTTGGGAAAGATGGAGGGCACAAGGAGAAGGGGACGACAGAGGACGAGATGGTTGGGCAGTGTTCTCGAAGCTACCAGCATGAGTTTGACCAAACTGCGGGAGGCAGTGGAAGACAGGAGTGCCTGGTGTGCTCTGGATCATGGGGTCATGAAGAGTCGGACACGACTAAACGACTAAACAACAACAATATATGTATATATGTGTGTGTGTGTGTGTGTGTGTGTGTACACACACACACACACACACACACACACACACACACACACACATATACATATACACATACAAATCTTTGCACAGCATTTTTTCCTATTATACAAAAACCCCCCAAACCATCCAGTTAGGCTGCAGCCCTAACTCCATGTACTTGGGAGTAAGCCCCCCCCCCCGAAATTTAGCCGGACTTACTTCTGCATAGATATGGCTAGGATTGTACAGTAAGTCTTTTTAAGCGACTTCCCAATACCTGTTTTTCCTTGTCCATAATCACAGCTGCAATATGCACTTTGAAGCATATTGGATTTGTTTTTTAAAATGTTTAATTCAGATATAAATATGTATCTGCTCATTTGCTATACAAATGAGATTGGGTAGCTTTGATGAGGGCAGCCAGTGTCACCTTTAAAATGGTATGTGAGAAAAGTGTTCTTAGATGTAAAATGGGGAGGGGTGAGCAGCATGAAATGTACTTGAGAAAATTCTTGAGGCATGTTCTCTCTGCTTTTCTGTCCCCAGTGGAAGAAGCCTTAACTGGTCAACTATCTGAATCAGTTAAGTCTCAGTTAAGATGTTTCAGTGGGCAAATTTCATTTTCCGCAATATGGAAAGCTGCTTTTAAAAAATAAGAAGGGCAATAGTTTATTACCCCGCTGTCAGGTGGCAGAGGAACCAACCCCCACGGAAGGTTGCCAGGAACAGACAAGGAAAAATCCTTATCATCTGCATTTATTCAATATTCACAGAGAGAGGCTCGGGACTGTGGCTTCTCTGAATAATGGTGTTGCTCCAAGTGAAACCCTACCCCCTCCATCTCTCCCACTTCCTCATGAGTCAGCGCCACAAAGGGCCTTTTGCCTTTTGCTCTTTGCTCTCCTGCTTTCAAGGCCATCTGGGTTCTGGGAGAGGGGGATCTGGGATGCTTTCTAAAGACACTGTGTCCGTCAGCTGTCTCTTCCTTGGCGCTTCTTTTTCTTCCTCCTCCTCTCCCATTATTTCCCAGTTTTCCTCCTCATCTTCCTCTGAGCTGTGACCTCCCTCAAACCCCTGTTGTAATTCTGAACTGCAGCTACTGGCAAAACACGGCAGGGCACCAGCACTGGCTCACAGTTGCATTCAGCGCATTTCAAGGCAAACATACCTTCCTTGCACTCTATAAAGCAATATGTGAAGCATTCCTTTGACATTTGCATTTCTCTGAATTTTGCAAAGCAGTTCTCAAGCCATGCAATGTTTACATACAAATGCATATACTGGTGAAAACAACATACAGAAAAACATTATACTGTGGTACCTCGGGTTAAGTACTTAATTCGCCTTTTTTGACACCTGGGAATTTCCATCTGAATTATTCCCAACGAAAAGGACTCTGGTGTTTTTTTTTTGAAAAGTACTTTTAAACATTTTTTTCATCATAAATTCTTTCCCAATGCCCTTTTACCTTTTTACAGGTCCACTACATATGAAAGAACGTACCCTCAACCTCATTGCATCTCCAATATATACCACCTTTTTCTTCTAAGGAGCTCAAGGTGGTGTGGAAGGTGGCCTCCTCCCCATTTCATCCTCACAACACCCCTGTGAGGCAGAGGGATAGCATGGGGGGCCAGGGGGGCTCTGGTTCCAGGTGTACATTTTTGATGGGGTGCAATCAGGCACCCCCATGACAGGCACAGAGACCTGGCGGCTGAGGCGCAATGGTAGGAGGGCTGCTCTTAGCGGCGCCGGCTTGCTGCTGTGACTGCGGGCGCCTGGGGCCACTCACTCGCATGGTGGGATGGGGCGCTGTAGCACTCGCACGCCGGGGGATCTGCACGTGCAGCTGTGCCACACTTTGTGGGTGCCCTGCCCCCTCATTCAAAATGTTGTGGGAGCTACGGCACCCAGGGCCCCTGGGACCTGGTGCCCATGGTTCCTCTAGTGGGCAGGTGGATGGAGGCAGCGGGCAAGGAGCATAGCTGTCAACTTACAGATTTGAAAATAAGGGACCAGCAGCCTTGAAAATAAGGGACCTGCAGCCTCACCTGTTCCAGGCACTCCAGTCTTCCTGTCCTCCTGCAGTCTGGTCAAACTCATGCTGGTAGCTTCGAGAACACTGTCCAACCAACTTTGTAACCAGAGGTTCAACTGAATAGAATCTGAATCACATGCACCACAAGGCCTATGCAGCCTCAACTTAAGATGGCTCCCCGGCCTGGCTTTGCACTGCAAAATTTGCAGCAGCACGTGCAACAAAATGGCGTCCAGCATTCAAAAACCCCCTCAGCTTGCATTAACTAGCCACACACAAGGCATGCAAGCTCCACCCCCCAGTCGTTCTTAGACTTCTTATTGGGTGAGCAACACAGCCAAGCAACACAGTTGGAGCCTCCCTCCTCCTTGGCCGGCAGGGAGGGAAGGAGAGGAGCTGCTTCCTTTGAAATTTAAGGGACATCATTTAAGGGACATCCATCAATAAGGGGCAGCAGCGGGACATGGCGCTGGAATAAAGGACTGTCCCTTCAAATAAGGGACACTTGACAGCTATGGCAAGGAGCCTGTTGGAGGCAGGCTCTGTTCAACAGGGGACCGCTACACTTGCCCTGCCCTGAGCACTGGTTGTTGAATGGTTTCTTTAAATGTAAAGGTTCATCATTGTTCCACCCAATGTGTATGTCTTTAAGGGGCCAGAGCAAGGGCCAGAGCAAAATAACGAGACCCAGCTTTACAGCTGTGAAACATAGCAGGTGCTGCTGAGTTGTACTGATTAAGGTGTGTCAGCATTTGGTTGTAGTATATAAGGAGCAGCACCTAGCTCTCCCATTACCCTGGGAGTTGGGTTGGTGGTTGGGTCATGTTTGTTTGTTTGTTAATGTATTTAGTGTATAAGGAGTTTTTTGTTTTTTCGTAATTAAAACCTTAAGTTATTTTTGAGTCCCTTTCTTTCTAATGCATGGTCACCCCAGCAAGCTCTCTGCAGCGCTACCATACTGCTAAAAAGCCAACATCTTTGGTTATGGGCCCAGCTGCTGAGTGGATGACTGCATATTTTTGGACTCTGAGAAAGGTTTGAAAACTCCTTCTCCTGTTAGTGTAGCTTTTGTGGGTCTGGAAGATTTCCAGAATGGTTGACCGGGTTCCTGAAGCCGAGAAGGCTCTGGTCTTCCCACAGCTAACAGATGAGAACTATAGTTTATGGTCTTTTCGGGTGGAGGCGCTTTTGACCTCTAGGGAAGTATGGACCTATGTGACTGATGACCCTCCTGACCCTGTAACTAATGCTTGGTCGAAAGGAGATGCAAAAGCCAGGGTGATAATTAATTTGGCAGTTAGCGACCAGCAAGTAGTCTATATAAGGAATAAGAAAACTGCCAAAGAAATATGGGACAGTCTTGCAGCAGTGCATGTTAGAAAGGAGTCAGCGTCTGCATTGACATTTTTCAAGCAGCTGTACCAGACGAAGTTGCAGCCTGGTGGTGATTTGGCAGCACACTTGAGACGTCTGGAGGCAATACGTGGCGAATTAATTCGAAGGGACATGGACATACCTGATATTCAGTATGTTTTTATCATTCTTTGTTCCCTTAATGAGGACTTTGATGGTATAGCTAGCCAGATATCTGCCATCCCACCAGCACAATTAACTGTGGAAGGGGTGACGGCAAGATTAATGGGCGAGTTGGATAGAAGGGAGGCTTGTGCTATAAGCACTCCTATTTCTAGAAGTAATGAGGAACGCCATATGCAAACTTGTGGTGATGCGACTGCATTTAAAGCTGCAAAGCGTTGTTGGTTCTGCAATAAGCAGGGACATTTTGCAAAGGACTGCAGATCCAAAAGAAAGCAAAGTACTCCTAAGCCTGTTTCTGTTCGTCAGTCACGGTTGTCAGCCCAGCAGTCGACATCGTACCGTAAAGACAGAAACGTGCCGCGAGCTTTTCACGCTCGGACTGCAGATCATAAAAGAATTAAAGGTGCCAAGTGGAATTCTTTTATTGTGGACTCAGGAGCTTCTCACCACGTTTGCAACAATCGAAGTTTGTTTATTTCTTTCGAAGAGGAAATTGGTAATGTACATTTAGCTAATTCACAAGTCTTGCAGTCGCTTGGCAGGGGTACTGTTAAACTTGACTCTTTAAACATTACAATAGCGAACTGCATTTACTGCCCATCAGTGGACAATTTATTATCAGTAAGGTGTTTTGCTCGTCAAGGCATAAGTGTGCGTTTCTTAAATTCAATGTGTGAGTTTTTTGAGGGGAACAAACGTCTATTGTATGCCCGGGACTCTGATGGTTTATATAGACTGTATTTTCGCACCTACTCCCAATCGCCTATAAATTGCAGAGCAGCACAGTCAAGCCAGGGGTTGAGGAATGTAAGGCCACATTCTGGGTGTGTCCATGAGGCGCACGGAATTCTGGGACACTTGAATTTTGCTGATGTAATTAAGACTAAGAATATTGTTAATGGCCTCAACTTAAAACCATGTAAATTCTTTATGCAATGTCTATCTTGTTGCAAGAATAAGATTAAGGTTGCACGCAAGGGTAGGTGCTCAGATAGGAAAGTAACTGAGCCATTTGAGCGTGTACATTGTGACTTAGTTGGGCCACTCCCACCATCATTAGGAGGTTCAAAGTACTGGCTCACTCTCATAGACCAGTATAGTAGATATTGTTGGACTTATGCAATAGCTGAGAAGTCCCAAGCATTTGAGAAGTACAAAGTTTTTTGCAACTGGGTAAAAACGCACTTTAACAAACCAATTAAGAACCTGTTTTCTGACCGGGGCGGGGAATTTGTTTCTGAGGATTTTGAGAAATTCCTGGAAGCGCAGGGGACTACTCATGAGTTATCTTGCCCCCGAAGTCCCTGGCAAAATGGGCTTGTTGAAGTTGTGCAGCGTGATCTGCAAGCAGGGGTTAAAACGTATCTGCATGATGCTAATCTGCCCAAAGACTTTTGGGCTGAAGCGCTTAATGCGTTTTGTTATGTTAGAAATCGCAGTTATCATTCTGGTTTAGATGTCACCCCCTATGAGAAGCTGTTTAAAAAACGCCCTAATCTGAAATACCTACGCATTTGGGGTCAGATGTAATTATGCATTATCCCGCTAAACAAAAATTGGGTGAGCGTAGTGTCCAGGGAAAATTAATGGGCTACCAGCAGGGGGCGTACAGAATTTACATACCAGCAACTGGCAAATTTCATATTACCAGAAGCATGATACAAACTGTAAATTGGAATGGAGTTGCTGTTTTCCAAGATACTGATGGTATAGATAATACTGAGGAAGAAGAGGAAGCAGCAGCAGCAGCAGCAGGCGATGGTGCTTCTGAATTAATGGAAAAAGACAAAAAGCCTGTTGAATCTGATAATTTGTTTGATTTAAAGTCACAGGCACCCGAGGGGAGGTTAGATTCTCTTGATTTTTCTGACCGTGAGCTTAGCCTACAGGCACCTCTTCAGTCTGACAATGATGATTTACAACCTGAAACTAGTAGTTCACTTAGTCCCATTAAGTCTGAGGAGTCTGACTCTCCTTCTGGACTGAGACGTTCAGATAGAAAGAGGCAGAAGCCACAACGTTTTGCAAATGAACATTTTAATACTGTGTATGCCAATAAGGCGGTTTTTGAGCCAAAAAGCTACAATGATGTTCAGAATTTACCTAAGCACCAAGCTGTAAATTGGTATAAAGCTATGAACTCCGAGATAGCTTCTTTAAAAGAGCATAACACTTGGTCTCTTGTACCACAAACCCCAGATATGAGACTTATTGATTCAAAATGGGTTTATAGAGTTAAAATGAATGACAAAAATGAAGTTGTAAGGTACAAGGCAAGATTAGTTGCTAGGGGTTTTCAACAAATTCCAGGCGAAGATTATGATTTGTGTTATTCACCAAGTGTAAAATATGAAACAGTTAAGCTCTTGTTAAAAGATGCATCACAACGTGGACATTCTGTTTATCACCTAGATATAAAAACTGCATATTTGTTTGCAGATTTAAAAGAACAAATTTTTATGCGTGTCCCTGAAGGCATAGACGCCGCTGAAGGTTTGGTATGCAAATTAAATAAATCCCTTTATGGTCTGCACCAAAGTGGAAGGAATTGGCACCAAACTTTAGCAAAAGAATTGCTGGATATTGGTTTTTCACAAGGAAAGGCAGACAATTGTGTGTTTATAAAGGAAAGGGCAAACTCTGCAACAAAGATATGTGTGTATGTAGATGACGTGTTAATTTCTACAAAAACTAAACAGGAATATGAAGAGGTAGTATCACAGTTACAGAAGAAATTTGATGTGGTGGAATTAGGCATAGCTAAAAATTACTTATCCATGCAAATTGAGAAAGGCAAAAATGGATCTTTTCTGGTTCATCAAACTGCAAAAATTGATGACCTTGTTGAAATGCTACGTTTAGAAAATGCAAATGGGAAGGAAACGCCTATGGTGTGTGGTTTCACCTTTACAGGTGAAGATAAGCCATTCCCTAACAAAACTTTGTATCGTTCTGCTATAGGCAAGCTAAATTTCATTCAAAGAATCTCAAGACCAGATATAACTTATGCTTTTCACTTTCTGGCAAAATTTGTGGAAAAGCCTACTACACAATGTTTCTCTGCTCTTAAGAGAGTGGTAATGTACCTTAAACATACCAAACATTATAGGTTGCAGTTTACATCAAGTATTGACAAAGGTTTTGAAATTTTCTGCGATGCATCTCATGCAGTGGAACAAAATAATTGCAGGGGTGTGTCTGGTATGGTGTTTTGTTATAACGGTTGTCCATTTGAATGGAAGTCCCAGACACAAACCATTATTTTTCTCTCCACAACAGAGAGTGAATTATGTGCATGCGTTCAGGCCACTCGTGATGTAGAATGGTATCTGCAAGTATTTGCAGACCTACAGATGCAAGTAACGCTACCAGTAAAAGTTTACCTTGATTCCCAGAGCGGACTCGCTATCCTGTGTTCAGAGACCAATACGCAGCGCACTAGAGTCTTAAGATTACGTTTGCAGTTTGTAAAGAAACTAATTGCTGACGAAATGATTGTATTTGAATATGTCCCAGGTGATAATCAAATTGCGGACATTTTTACAAAAGCACTTCCAAAGGTTACACATGAAAAACATGTACAAAGTATGCTTTATGTTTTTGTTCCACAATGATGAACCGCAGGGGAAATGTTGAATGGTTTCTTTAAATGTAAAGGTTCATCATTGTTCCACCCAATGTGTATGTCTTTAAGGGGCCAGAGCAAGGGCCAGAGCAAAATAACGAGACCCAGCTTTACAGCTGTGAAACATAGCAGGTGCTGCTGAGTTGTACTGATTAAGGTGTGTCAGCATTTGGTTGTAGTATATAAGGAGCAGCACCTAGCTCTCCCATTACCCTGGGAGTTGGGTTGGTGGTTGGGTCATGTTTGTTTGTTTGTTAATGTATTTAGTGTATAAGGAGTTTTTTGTTTTTTCGTAATTAAAACCTTAAGTTATTTTTGAGTCCCTTTCTTTCTAATGCATGGTCACCCCAGCAAGCTCTCTGCAGCGCTACCATACTGCTAAATAGCCAACACTGGTAACCCATGCTACACTGCTACTGTGAGGTAGATTAAGTTACGAGATGGCCCAAGGTCACCTAGTGGCGATTCAAACCCTGTTCTTACAGGTGCTAATCCAACACGCTAATCATTGTGTCACATTGGTTCTCTACTCCTATTTGAAAGGAAGCAACACAGCACAGTCTTTAGCTGTTATATTTTGTTAAATGACGAATATAGAGAAACTAACACCTGGGCATAAAACAAGCTTTCAGGAGAGAAGATTTGATCTTTGTGTGATAAACTGAATGTTTACCAGGACTTTTCTATTTTAAGGATGCTGCAAAACACATTCTCTCTTTCTCTCCAGCCTTGAAAAAAAAAAAAAAAGATGTTGTCATTGTTCTGTTTTGCCTTTGGTATAGATTTCTCAGCAGTGTTGCTTATAGTTTAGATAAAATGTCGAACATAAAAAACACACAACTTGACTCCTTTGCCCACTAGGAAGACTGGTTGCAGTTTTAAGATAGCTGAAATCTGAAGTTTTGCCGGATCATTTTGCAAGACCTTAAGAAAAGGCACAGCAATTCTTCTGTGAGTGGCCTGAGCATTGTACCCAAGCAGCCATGGAGTCAGATGTTGAAGATAGGACCTCAGTCAATGGCAGCCAGTTTTTAGGGAAACAAAAATTGAGGGTTTTCTTTAAGGATAGTACATAGTTCTGAGACAAAGGCATTTCACACCTTCAGCTTAAAGGAGTGAAATAAAACAAAATAAACACAGGAGCTAGTTCTTTGCACAAATCACAAATGCTGACTTCAAGAGAGATGCTCCCATGAGAATGTAACGTGCCACACAATGCCTTTGTCCTCACACATTCCCCAAATGCCTGGAGATGTGATGTCAATAATACACTCAGCGCCAAGTGCAATGCAGATGCACAACTATTGTACGGTTCTGTATTCCTGCTTGTTGTCACATTATGTACCTGCCAAAATGGAGCAAGCTGAACAAAATAGCTGTGGTGGGAGGAGAAAGAGGAGAAGGTGGGAGCACAGCTCTCATAGTCTACACCACAGCCAGTGGGGGGGGGGCGCTAGAGAATGTTAGGCTGGAAAGAGATGGGACTCTTTTGCTACCCAAATTAGCTCTGGCAGCTATTTAACACATTATTCTCCCTCTTTCAGAAACATGTGTTTATTCGTTTCAGGGTTACCAACAGAATGCCATTGAGAACATCCCATCAAGCCATTCAACACGCAAACCCATGCTCACTGCTCCCTTTGTCACAGAGTTGAGGGAGGAAGTTGGAGGAGCAACGTTCTTTCTCACTTCCTTGTTCAGCTCTCACGTGCTTTCCAAGCCTCAGGTTGACATCTGAGCAACTGAACAGAAGGCTGGGAGACCAAGGGGTAGGAGAGAAAGGGGGCGGGGGAGATTTGAGAGACTGGGTGAGGAGGAAAATGGCACGAGCAAAGGGAAGACACGGGAGAGAAGCAACATTTCCTGCGCCACCACTCATTTCCACACTCCAAGGAAACCTTCCATATTGACCCTGCGCATCTGCCATAGGACAACTCTGGTCTGTCACAGAGGATTCAGGGTAATGTTCATGGGCACACACTTCGACTTGTTGTACATTTACCTGGCAGAATAAGGTAGTGCAATGACACCATCGAGGACAGTGACCAGGATGGTGAAGGGTTTTTGGAAAGCAGGTCCTATGAGGAACCGTTGACAGAGCTGGGTTTATTTAGCCCCGGGGAGAAAAGATTAAGGGGTGACATGAGCATTCCTCAAATAGCTGAGAGGCTGTCTTGCAGAAGGTAGAGAGCAGGCCTCTTTTGCTCCAGAGGGCAGGACTAGAACAAATAGGTGAGAATGGTCCATTTCGCAACTCTTTGCCGATCTGTTCACATCAGCATGGCTTCAGCATGGAGATGAGAAGCTGTGAAAGGTCTCAGTTGGAGTCTGAATGCAGCAGTGGACTGGATGAGGGTCAAGAAACTGTGCTTGGGCATCAGCTACCAGCTGTGTATTAATTCCAAAGATAATTTCCTCACAGAGGCGGAGATTGATTCATAGGGCAGCTTTCCACACAACTCTTCCCAGTGCTTGTAATCTAGGGAGAGCTGCAAATTTTGATCCCACCACATCTTCAACCTACATGAACAGGTTAAGAAGAGCCCTCCTTGAGCAGACCAAAGGCCTATCTAATTCACCGTACCATTCTCATAGTAGCCAATCAAATGTCTATGGGAAGCCCACAAACCAAGCATGAGCAGAACGGCCCTCTCCCACTTGTGAGCTCTGGGAACTGGCATTCAGAGGCAGCATCCTTGAGGCAACCTAGCCATCATGGCAAGAAGCCTTGAAACAAATGGCTAGTAACAAACAGGGAGCTTACTTTGGTGATAGGGCTTTATAGGATCTGGTGAGTTCTGACTGCGTTGTGGAAGTCAACTTGTTTGAGATCACTGATGAACCTCCAAGGAACAATGGTGTTCCTGGAGTAGAGTTTGCAAAATGCTGTCCCCAAAAAAGATGAAGAAGGGATGGAAAGAACCACAAGGAAGGACTATAGCTCAGTGGTAGAGCATCTGCACTCCAAGCAGAAGGACCTAGGTTCAATCCTTGGCATTGTCAGGTGTGCGTGCAGGAGCCAGGCTCTGTGACCAATAGGACTTTGCAGGACTGGGTCCTTCCTAAGTTTGTTCTGAAGAGGCAATGCGCAGCCTCACAGGTGAGGCCGATTGGTAACTACAGCACCTGGTGGCAAGAGCTGGGAAGGGATATAAGGTCAGCATTTCCCTTTGGCTCTTTGCCACAGCAACACATTTCCTGCCTTGCTGCATTTGGCTTCTTGCTTCCTGATCCTTGAACCTTGAACCTTGGCTTCTTGACTCCCTGCTTCTTGATCCTCGGACACCTGACTTTGTGACTCCTTCCTTCCTGACCCTCGGACTCTTGGCTTCCTGACTCCTGGCTTCTGGGCCCCCCTTCCTGCTCCCACCCCGCCATCTTGCCCCCGGTCCTGACGTCCCCTGCCGGGACTTTGATCGCCCGTG
This sequence comes from Podarcis cretensis, assembly GCF_951804945.1. NCBI lineage: Eukaryota > Metazoa > Chordata > Lepidosauria > Squamata > Lacertidae > Podarcis > Podarcis cretensis. Next base: position 17,631,901 of record NC_137183.1, read on the forward strand.
AACCGGACCGTGATGGGGATCTTCAGGTAGGGTAGGGAAGACGCCTTGTCTGAAACCCTGCCAAGTAAGTGTATACAGTTTTGGGCTTCTTGGACTGATGGTCTAAGTTGGTCTAAAGGAGCTTCCTCTGTTCCTATGCAGCTTTTTTCAAAGGGATGTTGTGGATGATGGCAGTCCAACGATTCACACATTTGTAGCTTGTTACTGGTTTGTCTCTGTGGATATATGGAATGGAAACTCCTGACTGTCATCTGTTCCACAGGGGACCCGGAAGATCAAAGAAGGTTTTGGTATATGGTAGGATTGACAGCTACTGTATGAAGTGAAGGCTTTCATGTCATCTTCCAGTAGTGTGTACCGAGATCTCCACACATTCTGATGCACCTTAGGAGAGAGAGACAGAGAGACACAGAGAGAGATGCTTTTGTATGATGTTGATGCTGCAATCAAAAACTGTATTTTGTACTGTATTCGGCCAGAACAGTTCCTTGATACATTGCTTACAGAAGAATCCACAAACTTTATAGCCACAATCTCACACACAACTATACAAATACATTGAAATCAGTGGGGCTGACATAAGCCTAATTCTGTGATGTGCCGCGGCCTATGTATTAGTGTGTTTATACTTTTCACTTGGCCAAAGAGAGAGAGAGAGAGAGAGAGAAGCAGCTGAAATATAAATAACAGAAATGGAGGAAGACTGTCTGTCTTTGCTTGGTTATGCAAGGGTTATCATTCGTGCGAGATCATTCTGTGTAAGCATGGAAGTAATGGGTCTGAATGTGTGCGTGTTCACATTTTTTTTTACAAACTTTCCCAACAGGTGTAATGTGTTGGGATGACAGGTTATTTTTAGAAGAACTTTTGCACAGCTGAAACATCTGTTTGCTTCACTGCTGTTAGGCTCGAATAAAAGAATCTAAGGAGTAGGGGAAACTTCAAGAAAATGATCTCGCCTTGAATTAAGATATCCCTGTTTGCATCATAAGAGCGTATGACCACCAGAGCATCAGGCCAAGGGCCCATCTAGTTCAGCATCGTGTTCTCAAAGTCGTTAGTCGGATTCCTGTGGGAAGTCTGCAAGATGGACATGAACCCAACAGCACTTTGCAACCAGCAATTCCCAGCAGTTGGTATTCAGAAGCACAATACCTTCACAGTCTAGTAAAGGTAAAGGGGCCCCTGACCATTAGGTACAGTCGTGGCTGACTCTGGGGTTGCGGCGCTCATCTTGCTTTATTGGCTGAGGGAGCCGGCGTACAGCTTCTGGGTCATGTGGCCAGCATGACTAAGCCACTTCTGGTGAACCAGAGCCACACATGGAAATGCTGTTTACCTTCCCGCTGGAGCAGTACCTATTTATCTACTTGCACTTTGACATGCTTTCGAACTGCTAGGTTGGCAGGAGCAGGGACCGAGCGACCCCATCACGGGGATTCGAACCGCCGACCTTCTGATAGGCAAGTCCTAGGCTTTGTGGTTTAACCCACAGCACCACCCGCATCCCTCTGCCTTCACAGTCTGGCCCAATATAAAAGAGGAGGGGTCTTCCTGTTGTCCATCACATCAAATGTTTGCAGCTGGACAGCTAACTAACCACATTGAGCCTAAGAATATGCACAACTTGCAGACTTAACATAAAGAATAAGAACAAGAAGAACATGCAGAGAAGCGCAAAATGACGTAATGCGCATGCACAGAAGCGGCGAATCGTGACCTGCACGTATGGGTCTTTTCATGTTGCGAACGGGTCTCCGGAATGGATCCCATTCGCAACCAGAGGTACCACTGTATATGGGAAATAATTGTGTATAGCTGAAAACGCTAGCAGCATTAAGGTAAAAATAAACAGTGTAAATAAGTTTTGATGGATGCAATAATGGAATACTGAATGGTATAGTTTTTTTAAAAAAATATATATGCAGGGATTTATGATATGTAAAATGAACCATGGAAAGAGAAGGGAACTCAGTGATATCTGAAGGATGTCAAATGAGTATTTTCAGTTGTAAAACGGGAAATTTAATAGCAATAGACATTTAACTTACGGTTCGGAAAAACACAGGAGAAACATTACTGCATAATCTTAGAAGGTTGTATAATGTCAGAAGTGGCATGGCTGCGATTATCACAAAGGGAACACTGAACTTCTGAATTGGCCACTGTCGCTTTGCGAATTTGCCTGGGCTGAGCCTGGAACATTCTGCATTCAAAGCACCCCCTCTGCCTCAGTGCTATAGCTCTTCCCTAGTGTGCAGAGGAGGGAGCCAAATCCTGGTCACACTACCAACATTTTAATAAGGTGCCCAAAATAGGTGTGAATAATAGGCACACACAGAGGACAGGGCCAGAAAACAGGTGCTATCCCTGGTTAAATAGGGACAGTTGGTTATGAGGATTTGCAACGCGCCTGCTGTTGGTTTGATCAAACTTGGCAATCTTGCTTCCATAGATCTGTGTGCTTTGACATAACATATTTTCCTGAGATCTTCCCAAACCCGGTGTGTTACCCTGAGGGGAGGGGGGCAGGAGAAAGGAGATCTCAGTTGTATATCTTTTTCTCTCAAGAGCTCTGGTAGCATCAGAGAGATTGTTTTCATTACCATACTTAGATGGAACCATAGACTCTCGATGGAAGGAGAAATTGTATGTAGCGTCACCCCGTTTATAAGGAGATGACAATTTAATGCAAGATATATAAGTAATTGCACATATAATATTGCAAGCTGTGCTGAGAGATCTGAAAATTGCAGTCCCAATTTTTCAGACACCTCCCCCCCCCATCAGCCCTTACTTAGACGGCTGATTGTCTGCCTACAAGGAGTGGGGAATAAATAGGGAGGTTAATAACCAAAACTGCATTGCCTCCTTAGCACTTAACATTTCTTGAATAAGTAGAGAACACTGGCTTCAGTGTGAAATTAGTGTCCTTGTTTTGTAAAGTGGGGGTGGGGAATGGTTTTCTTTAATTAGAAGTGAGTGGGAGGTTTAATGCTCAGCAAACTTTGAAGCCTTTCATATTTTCTTCATGGGTATGTATTTATTTACTTATTATGAATCTCAGTGCAGACAATCTTATTCTTAGGACTTGCGAAACTACTAGAGTTTCGGTGTTCAATCAAATCATTTTACCGATAAGTTATATTCAGCTAAAATTAGTTAAACAAATTAGCTGTGCCCACAATTAATTGAGGAGGAGATTAGGGTTGCCAGACAGCCAGGGATGACTTGGAACTCTCCTGCCAGGGGGCAGGAAGAGGGCTTAAATTTCCAAGTGGAGCAAGAATGCCATATATATATATATGTTGGGGCGCAGGTGGCGCGGTGGGTAAAAGCCTCAGCGCCTAGGGCTTGCCGATCGAAAGGTCGGCGGTTCGAATCCCTGCGGCGGGGTGCGCTCCCGCTGCTCGGTCCCAGCGCCTGCCAACCTAGCAGTTCGAAAGCACCTCCGGGTGCAAGTAGATAAATAGGGACCGCTTACTAGCGGGAAGGTAAACGGCGTTTCCGTGTGCGGCTCTGGCTCTGGCTCTGGCTCTGGCCAGAGCAGCGATGTCACGCTGGCCACGTGACCCGGAAGTGTCTCCGGACAGCGCTGGCCCCTGGCCTCTTAAGTGAGATGAGCGCACAACCCCAGAGTCTGTCAAGACTGGCCCGTACGGGCAGGGGTACCTTTACCTTTACCTATATATATATATATATATATATATATATATATATATCCATCCTTCTCTACAGTTGCATCACAGTGTTGCCACTGTTGGCGCATATCTCATCTTATTTATCTCCTCTGAATCTTTTCCATCTTGTCAACGTTCTCACTTGATGGATGGGGTTTTCAGTACAGTATTCACCATGCTGCAAGACAGTTTGTAATATCAGTGGGCTTTGCTGGGCCAAAAAAGACTCCCAAGTCTTTTTTAACCATGATTCTGGGCTCATACCCAATATTGACACTGTAGTTTTGCAATATAAGACCTGCCACTCTTCAGATGTTAAACTAATCTCTCCCTCTCCCCCTGTTTCTGGTTGCCATCCAGATTTGAAGTCAAACATCCCATAGTTTTTCAAAGACGTCATTGGTTTGTTTTTGTTTCATTTATGTATTTGGTATTCTCATTTTGTGTTTTTCTGTTGTGAACCGCCTTGGGATCTTTGGATGAAGAACGATATACAAATTTAATAAATAATAAACAATAAATTTAATGGATAAGGGAAGGGGGAGGGAGGGAGGGGGGGAAAGATTGCTGTTTTCTGTCCAAGTTCCAACATCCCTTCTCTAAGTTAAATAAGTTTTTAATATTGACTGAATGGGCTCTTACAGCGTTCTAGAGACACTGCCAGTTTCGCTTGCACTGCTCTGCCATTTCCCTGCCAAAACAGATTTGGCTCATTGTGTGGTACACAATAGGGAATCAAGATCCAATCCCTATAAAATAAAATGAGAATATTTTTTTTAAAAAAGAGTTGAAGTGGATTTTTGCCTACATCTGAACTTTCAACTTGACCGTTACTGGCTGCATGCAAATAAAGGCTGAATCTTGGATTTTCCTGTCGTGAAGACTTTTGAAATTAAAACTCCCCCCCCAATGCAATTTTTGACAGTTTTGGAAAGAAATCCCATTCCAACCCTGGCTTGAGAGTTCCTCCTTCCCTCCCCTTTAACATCTGCATGTGGCTCTAATAAACTGCAGACCCTCAGTGGCTTTTGCTAAGAGCATCAGGGCTTGTAATTGAGATGTTATTTGCCAAAGGCCCCCCCCCCCATGGCACATGTGGGCTGAGGCGAACATGGCAGTCAATAAAGCGAAGCCGGGGGCAATAAAACAGAGACCTTTGGTGCTCTGTTACCGAGATCTGGGCAATACAGAAGAACCTGTAGCCATAAAACATCCAGTGAGGGGAACAGCTACACTTTCCCAGAGAACAAAGGCAGCTGGGCTTTAATGCTTTGGGGCGGAGGGGGGAAAGGGGGAAGGAAAAGGAGACCCACATGCACACTGCCATCCCAGCAGCCCTAAATCTCTCTCTTTTCTTTGCACCTGGAAGTAGTTAACTTTAAAAGCTCGGCAAGTCTCGACTCTTCTGCTGTTTGAAGGCGGAGGAAGGGGGAAAGGCCTTTCATGTATTCTGGTGAGGAACAACTACAGAGGTGTAGCTTTAATGAGGGTGCTCAGTGATCCGTTTCTCTCCCCCCTCCCCCCCAACCCCCCCCCCCGGTAAATTTATTTCAAAGGATGCATTAGCGAGCTATAGCAATAAAGTGTTTTTGCTTTGGGATTTATCGCCATCCCTAACACAAGGGCTCAGGAAGACAGGTGATGGTAGTACAAAAGGCTGGGATGTACCACACAAACAGAGCGCTTTTATATGTACGGATACAGATTTAGAAATAACGGCTATGATTGAAATAGAAAGACAACCTGCCAGAAAGGGGAAAGAGTGCGACTTGTGCGCTTGTCAGCCTCTCGTCCGGGTGAGAACTCTTCCTGAGGGAACATCAAGGCTTCCACTTCTAGCTGTAAATCTTTAAACCAGACTTGAACCTTGAAACACTGGGCTTCAGAGGCTTGTTCACACGCTGCAACGAACAGCTGTGGAAGCTGCCTCTCTTCCCATGTTCAAGTGTTTGTGCGAAGGAGTGTGCACCTCTGGATTCATACGTTCAAAAAGTACATTCTGTGTACCTGAGCACCCAAACAGTTGAGCTATGCCTTCACATGTTGATTCCATTCAATGTTCAACAAGTGTACAGTCTGTGCGCCAACGCGCACAATCATTGATCTGTGTGCGCTCAGCAATCGACAATTTATTATTATTTATTAAATTTGAACACCACCCTAGAGGGTCGTGGGTAGTGCTGTGGGTTAAACCACAGAGCCTAGGACTTGCCGATCAGAAGGTTGGAGGTTCGAATCCCCACGACGGGGTGAGCTCCTGTTGCTCGGTCCCTGCTCCTGCCAACCTAGCAGTTTGAAAGCACATCAAAGTGCAAGTAGATAAATAGGTACTGCTCCGGCGGGAAGGTAAACAGTGTTTCCGTGCACTGCTCTGATTCACCAGAAGCGGCTTAGTCATGCTGGTCACATGACCTGGAAGCTGTACACCAGCTCCCTCAGCCAATAAAGTGAGATGAGCGCCACAACCCCAGAGTCGGTCACGACTGGACCTTATGGTCAGGGGTCCCTTTACCTTACCTTTATACCACCCTAGACCCACAGGTCTCAGGCGGTTCACAAGATAAAACCACAATACAAAACCACAAAATACATAATCAAAATAAAAACAGAAACAACCCAATAATTTCCCCTCCCAAACACATTTTAAAAGGGCAGATTTACTAAGAACAAAACAAAATAAAGTGACTTTACAGTAGCCCAATCCCTCCACCAGTCTTAAAAGGCATCTCTAGCCTCCATAACAAACCACGGTGGGGTGGTGGCACATTCTGGGCCACCCCCACCTAGAAAATCTTGCTCTGACGAAAGCTCTGCTCCCTTAGTCCTTCCACAGAAGGAGGTGGAGGGGCAGCAGGGAAACTTGCTTTAGTTCGGGTGGGTGGGGGTCAGTGGCGTCGGCTGCAGCAGGTTGGATGATTGATAAGCAGAGTGGCCAATTATGAGGCAGCTGAGTAGGGCAACACAGCCAGCCACCCATTGCCCATCACCTGTGACAATTCTCTTGTTCTGCGTTGTGATTGGATCATCTCTGAAACGGAAAGGTGAAGTAGTTCAAGGACTAGGATTACAGTGGTAGCTCGGTTTTCAAATGTGATCTGTTCCAGAAGACCGTTCGACTTCCGACTGAAGTATGTACTTCTGGAAGCATTTACTTATGGAAAACTCAATAGGAAGCCATGTGGCATGTTCTACTTCTGAAAAGCGTTCGAAAACTGAAGCAGTTACTTCTGGGTTTTTGCCGTTCGAAAACCGAAACGTTTGTCTTCCGAGACATTCGAAAACCGAGGTACCACTGTATATGCTGGGATAATTTGGGAAGGATTGGGAGGAAGAGACGGAGAGGAAGGAAGGAGAAATTGTTATTTATGTCATTTGTGAATCACTTCCCCTGAAGCAGCCCAAAGCAATTTACAATATATTTATTATCGATTGATTGAATTTAGAGGAGCCCATGGCAGCAAACACGCTCACAGCAAAACGTGCACACAACAGCAAAAACATTCAAAAAGCAGTTATGGTAATATAATAAACATAATGATATAATGTGTGTAACAGTTGCATTATATAAAAACAACTGCATATACAAAGATAATTTTAAAAGAGTTGTGAGTATAAAAACATAAAATCAGTTCAGATCCAAGACGGATACCTACTGGGATAAAGGTTTGGGAAGGTCCCTTGGAACGAATGTGAAGGGAAAGGGATGGGTATAATAAACTAAGTATATACGTATGGAACTCAGAAAGGAAAGAGTCTTCACCTTCATTTTCTATTTCTTTTCATCTTCTTTCACCCCCTCAGGCTCTAGATAAAACTTCAAAAAACTTCACATCACAATTTTTCTCCCTGCTGCACAAAATGGGGCCTGCTGCATGTTGCAGGGTGGGAATCTGTTTTATGCAATGAAATTCTCCTCCATTCAGGTCATTAATGACATTCCCTGCACTTAGAAAACAGGTATGCCAAGGAAATCATCTCCCTGACATGCTTTCTTTCTTTTAGGATGGATTTACCATAGTTATTTTTCACATGAAGTTGCATCCCATTTGAGTCTCGGTGGTTGCAGCCTAGATACAATTTTCTGCCACCTCAGTGAGAGTTGCTCCGTGGCACTTTTATTTATTTTATTTATTTTTATTTATTTTTATTCAATTTCCAATATAAAATTTTAAACATACATTTTCAATATTGTCACAGATACATTCGAATCCCTGCGGTGGGGTGCGCTCCCGCTGCTCAGTCCCAGCGCCTGCCAACCTAGCAGTTCGAAAGCACCTCCGGGTGCAAGTAGATAAATAGGGACCGCTTACCAGCGGGAAGGTAAACGGCGTTTCCGTGTGCGGCTCTGGCTCTGGCTCTGGCTCTGGCCAGAGCAGCGATGTCACGCTGGCCACGTGTCTCCGGACAAATTTACTCCAGTCCTCGGTAAACTTGTGATCTCGTCGGTTTCGAACCTTTCCTGTTAATTTGTCTAATTCTGCGTAGTCGCTCCTTGGCACTTTTAAATGGATGTGCACATCTAACCTGTGTGTTTTGCATTATTGAGCTGGTGCTCTCCGACAGCAATATTTAGTACTTTCATAGCAATTCCCCTAAATACCATACCTGATCTCAGCAATCCTTATAACAACCCTGTAAGTTAGGGCAGAATATAGCATACTTTTCCGTGTATAAGACAATTTTTTATTATTATTAAAAATTAATGTTAAAAATTGGGGGTCGTCTTATACATGGATAGTGCATAGGTGGGATTGGTTGCTGCCACGAGCCGGAGATTATGAGCAGCTATTGGGTGTGTTATTGGTGGCTGTGGCAAGGGCCGGTGTTGATTGGCTGTCGCTGTGGCAGTTGGGCGGGCAACTGGCGTTGAGGGGACAGACGATAGGTGGCTTTTGCGATGTGCGCGAGTGGCAATCGGGTGAGCGATTTTCGGCAATCTCCCCTAACAAAAGCTCAACAAGTCTGGCAGTCCTCTCCCCATTTTCTTAATTTGGTGTCCCCCAAAATAAGGGGCGTCTTATACATAGGGGGCGTGATATACTCGGAAAAATATGGTATATATTTGCAGGGTGTGTGTGTGTTGGATGTTCTTTACGTGTGTGAGAGAATCATTTGTTCCAGAAACAAAGAACAGGGGAAAAGTTTCAAGAAGGCTGAGATTGTTTTGTCTATGCAAGGACGTTTTCTGTGGGAACTGTTCTTTGGACATGTGCAGTGTTACAGGCAGTACTGATAACAATGGTTCAGCGTGACTTGTTGTTACTTGTTGTGAGTCTCTTGCTTGCATCTTGCGGTGAGGGAAGCAGAGAGAGAGAGTCTTGCACTCTTGTTGGACTCTAAGCATGCCTTGACCACAGCAGTGGAGAATGCCTGTATATATTTGCTACCAATACGCTTTTATGCCTGTCAAGTAAACCTCTTCACTTGACTGAATCTTTATGGTGCCCATGAGTGTTTATTGCCTACTGTGTGTACCTTCAACCCCCAAGACACTTCCAAGGAAGGAGCTGCATTGAGATGCAACTCTGCTGGGGGGATGAAACATATCAAAAAGGATGGGGAAAATTTATGTTATATATAGAGAAGATGATGTGAAATAGGGAAACCAGTAGAATTAAAATAATATCTCATAACCAGAAAATACAAGAAATTGACTGGATAATAATATCAAAATGAATTTAAAATGCATATTAGGATTATTATTGAACAATATTGTAAATGAATATAGACAGACAGCAAGAATTTGTATATATAGAAAGATTTATTTGTTTACGGACATTTAATGGAAAAAATGAAGAAGAACAATCTTGTGGAATATGGACAAAGACAATGTGAAAAGTCAAAGAGGACACAAAAAAGCCAGAAGAAGGAAGGAGGGAAGTCAGCTCGGGAGAGCAAGAACAAATGTGAAATATAATGTATGTGTATGTACAGTATGTAACTAAAAATTCAATAAAGATCATCTGAAAAAAAAGAGATGCAACTTTGCTGAGTATGGATACTGGCACACACAGTTCTTCTAAATCATCGATCAGAGTGAATGGATTGATCCAACAGAAGGAACCCCAAGGGTCATCTAATCCAACCAGCAATCTCCGCTAAAGCATCCATGACAAGTGGCCACCCATCCTCTGCTTAAAAACCTCCAAGGAAGGAGAATCCACAACTTCAGAGGAAGATTGTTCCACTATCGAACAATAGGTGTGTGTGTGTGTGTGTGTGTTTGTGTGTGTGTGTGAGAGAGAGAGAGAGAGAGGGAGGGAGGGAGGGAGGGAGGGAGGGAGGGAGAGGGAGAGAATGGGATAAGATGCAGCTGATATATAATGGTGTAGTTTCAATTTTCTTTATCATGTTAACCATCCCCACAAAATAAATCACATACTAGGAACAGGTCAGGGGACGCAGGTGGCAGGGGACGCAGGTGGCGCTGTGGGTTAAAGCCTCAGCGCCTAGGGCTTGCCGATCGAAAGGTCGGCGGTTCGAATCCCTGCGGCGGGGTGCGCTCCCGCTGCTCGGTCCCAGCGCCTGCCAACCTAGCAGTTCGAAAGCACCTCCGGGTGCAAGTAGATAAATAGGGACCGCTTACTAGCGGGAAGGTAAACGGCGTTTCCGTGTGTGGCTCTGGCTCGCCAGAGCAGCGATGTCACGCTGGCCACGTGACCCGGAAGTGTCTCTGGACAGCGCTGGCCCCTGGCCTCTTAAGTGAGATGGGCGCACAACCCCAGAGTCTGTCAAGACTGGCCCGTACGGGCAGGGGTACCTTTACCTTTACCTTTTTAGGAACAGGTCTTTCTCAGTAGTGGCCCCAAACCTTTGGAACTCTTTCTGCAGGAAAATGCACATAGCCTCATCACTGCTGGGCTAAAAAATAAAAATAAAGAGAGGATGTTTTATTATAGAATCACAGAGCCGGAAGGGACCACAAGGGTCATCTAGTCCAACGCCCTGCAGTGCAGGAATATTTTTGCCCAATGTGGGGCTCAAAGCCACAGCCCTGAGATTAAGAGTCTCATGCTGTACTGATTGAGCTATCCCGTCTGCATTTGATTGAATTGTTCTGTACTTGGGGGGATGTTTCTCTCCACCAGAAAAGTTTCTGGGGTGGCCTTGTGTCCTACTTTACATATACCAGTCCTCTATTCAAAGAGCTGTCTGGTCCAGATTTGATTTAAAGGCACTTAGGAAGAGTGGGACGCCGGTGACACTGTGGGTTAAACCACAGAACCTAGGACGTGCCGATCAGAAGGTCGGTGGTTTGAATACCGGTGATGGGGTGAGCTCCTGTTGCTCGGTCCCTGCTCCTGCCAACCTAGCAGTTTGAAAGCACGTCAAAGTGCAAGTAGATAAATAGGTACCGCTCCGGCGGGAAGGTAAACGGCATTTCCGTGCGCTGCTCTGGTTCACCAGAAGCGGCTTAGTCATGCTGGCCACATGACCCGGAAGCTGTACGCCAGCACCGTCTGCCAATAAAGCGAGATGAGCGCCGCAACCCCAGAGTCGGTCACGACTGGACCTAATGGTCAGGGGTCCCTTTACCTTTACCTTAGGAAGAGAGAGAAAAGGTGCGGTGAAGGGCCTGGAGTTGACCATCAACTGTTAGCAGCACCTGGAGAGCAGACTGAGCTGGCCCCTTTGTCATGTCCATTAGTTTCAATGCGTCTACTCTGAATAGGACTAGCTTTCGATACAACCCTATAGATCTATGGCAGGGCTGGCCAACTCTCAAGAGACTGCAGTCTACTTTCATAATTAAAAACTGTCAGTGATCTACCCCCGTATTTTGGGATTCATCTCAAGTTGTTGTTGAGCTTTTTTAGGGGTTAAAAAAACTTTTTTTGGGGGAACTTTTTGGGAGGGGTTAAAGGCAAGGGACAAAGGGGTAAAGTCACTCACAAAGAGATGGCTATGGATGAAAACAGATCAAACAACAATGGAGGGCAAGGCGATGGAGCACTAAGGAAAGGGAGCAAGAGATCGACCGCGATCTACCAAAACCACATGGGGATCTACCAGTAGATCGCGATCTACCTGTTGGGCTTTCGTTTTGGGCAACCAAAATGGTCAAAATGGTCATTTTGGGCAACCAAAATGGTCAAAAGCCTGGAAACGATGCCTTATGAGGAACGGCTAAGGGAGCTGGGCATGTTTAGCCTGGAGAAGAGGAGATTAAGGGGTGATATGATAGCCATGTTCAAATATATAAAAGGATGTCACATAGAGGAGGGAGAAAGGTTGTTTTCTGCTGCTCCAGAGAAGCGGACACGGAGCAATGGCTCCAAACTACAAGAAAGAAGATTCCACCTAAACAGTAGGAAGAACTTCCTGACAGTAAGAGCTGTTTGACAGTGGAATTTGCTGCCAAGGAGTGTGGTGGAGTCTCCTTCTTTGGAGGTCTTTAAGCAGAGGCTTGACAACCATATGTCAGGAGTGCTCTGATGGTGTTTCCTGCTTGGCAGGGGGTTGGACTCGATGGCCCTTGTGGTCTCTTCCAACTCTATGATTCTATGATTTGTATGCCACCTTCAAAGGGCAGTGCTCCTTAAGCATCAGCTAAAAGATAATTCGAACAAACAGGCCACAGACCAAAATAGGTGCTTTCAAAAATCTCCAGACTGCACACCAAATAGGCGAAAGGACTTCTGAATTCTGCTTTAGAGATTATTGCTATTGTTTTATTTTAAGGTAGATACTTTACCTGTCCTTTGTGACCCTGCTTATGCTTATTCTGCCCCCTCTTAGGGAATTAAGATGCTAATGCTAAATGCTTGCATTTTGGGGGAGAGGAACACTCTGTGATGCTAATGGGGCAAGCAGCCATCCAAACAATAGAGACAGTGAAATCCTATGGGAAGAGTAGAAATGGTACCAATGCAGATGGAGACACACAGGGCATGGCTTTTAAATGGAAAAGAAAAAAAGAAACAGTTGGTTTTATATTGCATTTCCCCCCTCAAATGCATAGGGGTGTAGCCCTTGAAAGCAGGTGAACTATTCACAGAGGTTGGGGGGGGGGGGCTAAGCAACTAGTCTCCGAGGCCCTTCTCCTCTAAAACCTTCCTGCTATTTTTGAGCACTGGCAAAAAAAAGGGACAAAACAAAAAACACAAAACCCTCTCCCATTCTGAGTATCAATGAGTGAAGTCAGCTGTCCTTTAATTTATACACGTTGCCAGGGACAGTCCCAAGCTTGGAATTAAATACTCCAGCAGAAATCTCTCTAAGTCCCCCTAAACAAGAAATTATGCTAAGGTCCTTTTGAGTAAAGAGGTTCCCTCGCCCGTTGAAATGAAAATCAATTATATTTGCTCTTTGGAGAACAATGTCATCCTGCACCTCTGCTTTCTAATTGGATAACGTTCGTAATGACCTGCTGAGAAACTCTGATGAAGCCTTTGGACCTTCCCAGCAGGCCTTTAGACTACCAGTCAGATGTCAATAGAGCCGGCCTCTATGGGAAGGCTCCCTTCCTTAAATTCCATTATTCATCAAGGTTTATGCACTAAAATGATCGCAAAATAATAAAAATTAGGTGGGGGAAAAACCCCTTCGCATCAAGTGAAGTGAAATGGAATCATTGATGCTTTGCTTCATTGTTCAGCCAGAAAGTCCTTGATTTCTTTCCTTTACGAAATCTGAAAGAAAACTTTTTCTTTCTTTCTTTCTTTCTTTCTTTCTTTCTTTCTTTCTTTCTTTCTTTCTTCCCTCCCCCCTTTTAATGTCAAAGTCCTGAATCATATGGCATTGAATCTTTGGCACAGAGATGTGGATTCTTCTGTTGCTGTTTTGTTATAAATATGAAATTTAAAAATTACAAAAACAATAGCCTCTTAATGCCAAGCAGGGTAACTGACAGGTGATTGTGACTATTGCAGGTCAGTCGATATACGGGCTCCCTCTGTGCCATTAGGGTATGTCATTTTAGGAGGTGAAATTTAATTTTTGCATAGTTCTTCAGTGAGGGTTCTTAAAAACATGTTTTGGGGTAGGCGGAATTCAAATCTGCTATTATTTTTGAGATTGGACAACATTTAGCTCGGCAAGTCTATGTTTGATGGAGAAGCACTTAAACAGTTTTCAGAAAAACAAATTTACCTTGTGAAGAAGGCAGGAAATGTGAAACAATAACAAAGAACAAAAAATATGAATATACACTATAACTGCAAGCAGTTGGCAATCATTTTTAATGATTTTACAAGCAAAACTAAATTACTTTAACCAAAATATCTTCTGGATTCACAAGTCACATTAAGACATTTTAACACCCTCCATTTTTGGAATTTGAAAGCTGAAAAATTCAACGTCCCCTTCAGAACCATACATTTAGAGTGGTATCATGCCACTTCAAGGAATATTCTCCCAAATAATCCTGGGAATTGTAGTTTGTTAATGGTGCTGAGAGTTGTTAGGGGAGCTCTGTTTCTCCGACAGAGCTATGTTCTCAGAGTGGTTTGACAGTGAATTCCACTTCACAGGAACTCTGGGAATGGTAGCTCTGTGAGAACAGAGGTCTTCTAACAACACTCAGCACCCTTAACAAACTACAGTTCCCAAGATTCCTTGTGGGGAGCCGCGACTGTTAAAAGTGGTCTTACACTGCTCTAAATGTATGCTGCAGATGTCACCCTCGATTCTCTCACCCGAAATGGCTATCTCACCACTTTTAATGGTCTTTTAAAAAAATTCCCACAGCTAAGAAAAAAACAAGATGCTCTTTCTATTTAAAATGTAAACTCATTTTTAAAGTTTTTTATTTTTTTAAAAAAACCTTTAATGAAAAAATGTGCTTGTTTATAAGATACCTCAGGGGCAAGTTTCATGCTATTTAAACATGTATTGCTCTATTATCCAATGACAAATTAGGAGCTGCCATAGCAACGGTGTGCAATAATTTAGTCATGTTGCTTTAGGAGCACAATGCACTCTCTTAAGGGTAACTTAAGTTTAACGGGATGAAGTCTGTGTCTTTCCAAATTTATCAAGCAGCCTTGTAACTTTAAAATGGCATTATATATATATATATTTAGTCTCCTTTCAGGAAGCTTTCAGACACACTAGAAGAAAAGGCTAAAGCATATGGGTTCTTCTTCAGGGGTCATTTGGATTGTAACTTAAGGGTTAATTCTGCCATCTGTAGGTCAGCTAGCCAAGAGGGTAGAGGAAGTTGCATAGTACCCTGGCAGAGTGGTATAATGTTTGCTGAGGTAGCACATCCCCTGTATGACTCTGTAGTTCCAAGGGTGTTCTTCCTCTGTATGTTTGGTTGAATGTCTCCCTGCTTCGCACAAGGCCTGAACTAAGACAGGCAAAACCTCTCTGTTTATTTCTTCTCAAATCATACACTGTTTCTGTTCAGTTATCTTCAGTAAAGTGTTGCCAGGAGTTCTTTTCTCTCTAGGCTCCATCTGCGTTAAGTGACTTTGCTAACAAATACTTGGGATTATTGGATGAACTGAGCCCATGGTAAATGAACATAATAAAGTAGCATAATAAAGTAAGAAGAGCAGCCCTGCTGGGTTGGACTCCAGTCCCATATCCTGTTCTCACAATGACCAACCAGATGCCTAATAATAATAATAATAATAATAATAATAATAATAATAATAATAATTTATTTATACCCCGCCCATGTGGCTGGGCCTCCCCAGCCACTCTGGGCAGTTTCCAACAAAATATTAAAATACAGTAATGCATCAAACATTAAAAGCTTCCCTAAACAGGGCTGCCTTCAGATGTCTTCAAAAAGCCCGCAGAGCAGGATCTGTGCGCAACATGCTCTCTCCACCTGTGATTCCCAGCAACTGGTATTCAGAGACATTCTGCCTCCGACAGTGACTTGTAGCCTTATTAGTCTTGTTGATCGGAAGGTCGGTGGTTCGAATCCCCACAACAGGGTGAGCTCCCGTTGCTCGGTCCCTGCTCCTGCCAACCTAGCAGTTTGAAAGCACGCCAGTGCAAGTAGATAAATAGGTACCGCTGCGCAGGGTCCACCTCAGGTGTCATGCCTAGGGGGGAGGGTGACAAAATCGGCCCGGGTGGATCGGCACGGTGGTGCTTGCACCCTCGGCGGGCAGATTTTTGCGACTGGCGCAATTGTCCTCATGAAAATCCGCCCGCTGATTGTGCAAATATGCCTGGAGATCAGTCTGACACCGCCTGGCGGAAGGCGCTTGCATCCCTGGAGGGCGGTTTTATGCGATCGCGAAAATCTGACTGCCGATCGCGAAAATATATGGCCGGGCGTATTTGTGCAATCAGAGGGTGGATTTTCACTACGATGATTGCGCCAATCAACAATCGTACTTGGTACCACCTGACCTTGCTATGCCTCTGCAGCTGCAGCGGGAAGGTAAATGGTGTTTTCATGCGCTCTGGTTTTAGTCACGGTGTCCTGTTGCGCCAGAAGCACTTTGGTCATGCTGGCCACATGATCTGGAAAGCTGTCTGTGAACAAATGCCGGCTCCCTCGGCCTGAAAGCGAGATGAGCGCCACACCCCATAGTCACCTTTGACTGGACTTAACTGTCTAGGAGTCCTTTACATTTTACCTGTAGCCCTATCCTCTATGAATTTATATAATCCTCTTTTGAAGCTGTCCAAATTGGTGGTCACCACCACTTCTTATGGGATTGAGTTCCATAGTTTAATTGTACGCTGTGCGGGGAAGAACTCTCTTTTGTCTGTCTCTAATCTTCCAACGTTCAGCTTATTGGAAGTTCCTGAGTTCTTGCAGTAAGTTCTCAGATTCCCTTCCATCCCTTTTTCACAGTCAAATTTTATTTAGAGATAGTTCAGCCACAACCATTATATGAAAAGCCACACACCGTGGTTTGTCATTTTATCCAAACTATCATCAGGACCCCCCAAATCAGGATCAGAAAACCACAATCCTGGCTATGGTCATTGCTCTACCCTGAAAGGCTCCTCCTTGTGATAGGGAAGGTGGAGAAAGGGATATTGCAAAAACCATGGTTTGGAAGACACATACATTTGGACACAAACCTTGGTTTGGAGTATGTTTAGCAGATACTAGGTTCTGAACAGGAGAGCCACTCTGCTCTTAGTATTGTGCCTTCCACCAAGATGCCTCAGAGATGAATATGGAGGTTCCACATATGTTACTCCCTCTACTATTGGACTCAGGTGTGGTGCTGTGGGTTAAATCATAGAGCCTAGGACTTGCCAATCAGAAGGTCGGTGGTTCGAATCCCCGTGACGGGGTGAGCTCCTGTTGTTTGGTCCCTGCTCCTGCCAACCAAGCAGTTCGAAAGCACGAAGTGCAAGTAAATAAATAGGTGGGCTGCTCTGGTTCACCAGAAGCGGCTTAGTCATGCTGGCCACATGACCCGGAAGCTGTACGCCGGCTCCCTCGGCCAATAAAGTGAGATGAGCGCCGCAACCCCAGAGACAGCTATGGCTGGACCTAATGGTCAGGGGTCCCTTTACCTTTATTGAGTTCAGACAGAAATGGATGTAAAATAGAGACAATGAGGAACAAAAGAGAGGTGTTAGTATGTTTGGGGACGCGGGTGGCACTGTGGTCGTCTATTGAGAATTGAGCATGCACAATAGCTACAGAATATTGAGCATCAGCTGGAAAAGAGAAATGGGGTGTGGGGTATGGAGTATTCTGAAATAGGGTACAACTGGCAGGCTGGCATATTGGGCAGCAGCCTGGATATGCTGCAACATTTTGTTGCAAGCACCGCTTATCGTCTCTAATAGTCATTCACAGACTGTACCTCCATGAATTTGTCCTAAAGCAATCCACCCTGCTGGCCTGCAGCCATATCCTGGTGACGGCACAGTTTGTTATTTTAATTGTGTGTTCTTCAGGACCTGTGTCTGAAGAACTTGCAATCTTGCTTGTAAATACAAAGGCGGGCTAAATTTTGAAATGGATTGAACATTTACACTTTGCTACTTCTGATAGACCCCCATTGACATAAATAATTCTTCCAGCTTCGCTTAAAAAGCTGTTTATCTGCCCCACCCTCCCTGCAAGTGTGTCTGTCTGGAAAGACAGAAAATACTCTCTCTTGGGAGACTAATTGTTAGGAGGTGGGAGAAAGCAGTACTTAAGCTTACAGTAAAAGCATTTGTTTTATGCTTATTAATGAGTTTTTTAGACTTACAATTTTTAA
Source organism: Podarcis cretensis (assembly GCF_951804945.1). Taxonomy (NCBI): domain Eukaryota; kingdom Metazoa; phylum Chordata; class Lepidosauria; order Squamata; family Lacertidae; genus Podarcis; species Podarcis cretensis. Next base: position 17,649,722 of record NC_137183.1, read on the forward strand.
AAAAACACCAAAAAAACCTATTATGTCCCTTTTCAACACTTTTCTCTAACCACCCCCTCAGTTTTATAAGATGGGGAAGAGAGGTTGTGGCTGTCTGCACACCAGAAAGCTAAGAAAATATGTCAAAAGGCCCCCAGGGAATCTCTGTGTTAATTATTCCTGCAATTGGCTGGTGTGAAACCCCGGTTGGGGGTGGGTAAGAAGGGAGGGGAAAGGAATAATTCAGGCTTTTTGTTTGGGTTGAAAAGAAAAGATGCAGCACAGACTGCTTTTAGAAGATGCTTTGCAAGGGACCAAAAAACCCAAAAAAACTAAACAAAAACCACAACGAGAGAGAGAGAGAGAGAGAGAGAGAGAGAGAGAGAGAGAGCATGAGCATTCCTTATTGTTAAATCTTTAAGAGTTAAGACAGAGAAAAGTGTGGGAATGAGAGAAGTCACAATGTGTTGTGGGAATTTCAAGATCCCTGTTTGCCCGAAGAAGCTCCAAGGTTCAATCATAAAAAGGTAAAGGTACCCCTGCCCGTACGGGCCAGTCGTGGCCGACTCTAGGGTTGTGCGCTTATCTCACTCAAGAGGCCGGGAGCCGGCGCCGTCCAAAGACACTTCCGGGTCAGCGTGACGAAGCTGCACTGGTGAACCAGCACCAGTGCCGCACATGGAAACGCTGTTTACCGTCCCGCTATAAAGCGGTACCTATTTATCTACTTGCACTTAGGGGTGCTTTTGAACTGCTAGGTGGGCAGGAGCTGGGACCGAACGACGGGAGCTCACCCTGTCGCGGGGATTCGAACCGCCGACCATACGATCAGCAAGTCCTAGGCACTGAGGTTTTACCCACAGCGCCACCCGTGTCCAATATCAATACCAACAACAACAACACTATTTATACCACCCTTTCCCTCCAAAGCAAACAACAAGGTAATAATGCAATCTCCTTTTTCTGTAGTGTGTTCTTGGCTTATGTAGACTAGTGGTCCTGTCCGGTGCCCTGTTCGAACCGAGTATGGCAAGGAGCATTTCCCAGAATCCTCTGCAACACAGATCTGTGGTGAAGTGTCTGCACTTGCAAGACAGTGTCCCGTTCTGGTTGCAACACCCCAGCTAGTGGTGCCATATTTTGAAGAGCGAAAAAGAGGACACCTTTGCCGACTTCTGCTTTAAACTATGGATTGCTATGGTGACTCTACCCATGGAAAACACGATGTGTCCCGGGAAAAAAGAGGACATATGGCAACCCTAAACGTCTTTCAATCCCAGTTTCTGGGGTTCACTAGCAAGAGGAAGAGTTTGGATTTGATATCCTGCTTTATCACTACCCTAGGTAAAGGGACCCCTGACCATTAGGTCCAGTCATGACCGACTCTGGGGTTGCGGCGCTCATCTCACTTTATTGGCTGAGGGAGCCGGCGTACAGCTTCCGGGTCATGTGGCCAGCATGAATAAGCCACTTCTGGCGAACCAGAGTAGCGCACGGAAACGCCGTTTACCTTCCCACCAGAGCTGTACCTATTTATCTACTTGCACTTTGATGTGCTTTCGAACTGCTAGGTTGGCAGGAGCAGGGACCGAGCAATGGGAGCTCACCCCATCGCGGGGATTTGAACCGCCGACCTTCTGATCGGCAAGCCCTAGGCTCTGTGGTTTAACCCACTGCACCACCCGCGTCCCTACCCTAATGAGTCTCAAAGCAGCTAACCATCTCCTTTCCCTTCCTCCCTCACAACAAACACTCTGTGAGGTGAGTGGGGCTGAGAGACTTCAAAGAAATGTGATGAGCCCAAGGTCACCCAGCAGCTGCATGTGGAGGAGCGGGGAATTGAACCTGGTTCACCAGATTACGAGTCCACCGCTCTTAACCACTACAGCACACTGATTGTGTGCTTTCCATTGGCATCTGGTTGACCACTTCAGAAACAGGACCTGCGACAAGGCTGGCTGGTCTGATCCAGACAGACTCTCCTTCTGTTCTTAATGAGAGATTTCTTACCTGCCCTTCACCATGAGGTCCAGGGAGTTACTTCAATATTAAAATCAGTTAAAACAACTAACCTCGAGGGATAGCTCAGTTGCTGCAGCATAAGACTTTTAATCTCAGGTTGTGGGTTCAAGCCCCATGTTGGGTGAAAGATTCCTGCACTGCCGGGGTTTGGACTAGATCAGGGCTTCCCAAACTTGGGTCGCCAGTGGTTTTTGGACTACAACTCCCATCATTCCAAGCTAGCAGGACCAGTGGTCAGGGATGATGGGAATTATAGTCCAAAACATCCGGAGACCCAAGTTTGGGAACTCCTGGACTAGATGATCCTCGTGGTCCCTCACAATTGTATAATTCAAGGGGTTCAGTGGCAAATAGGCAAAGAAGTTCTTTTCCAGGCAGCAAGTTGTGAAAAGAAGACGCTGATTATAGCACACTTTGAATACTTTTTTTACATCTACAGTCAAAGCTTCGGAAGGAGGCTCGGTCTGTCTGCAAGAAGAGTCTGCCACACACCGCATATCTTCTCGTCAGCTCGGAAGGGTCCATCTGTTGCCTTCCACTCAACGTGCTTGTCTTTCAAGGCTGTGTTTATGTAACTGACAATTTCGCCAAACTCCGCTATTTTTAAAGAAGAGGGTGGCTGGCTGGCTGATGCTTGCCTGCACATCATCCTGTTTAATTGAGCACTATATACAAGATGTTGTAATTAAGTGGCTTCACCCAAACGCTTAGGGCTCTTGTACGGCAATTAGTACTGTTTTAACACAGGAGCCAGGAAATAAACTGCCTGATTGCACCTTTCTCTGTGCTCAACCCCTTGACTGCAGTCGGAATCGGGAAGCGAAGTTCTTGTCACCGCAAAATAACCCCCGTGCCATCATTAGCAGGAGATTTGAACGCAGGAAACATTGATCGGCCTGTCACCCCCGATGACAGCCGCTATCTTCCATGTGCTTGGCTATAGCCTCCAGCACAGGAGGCAGAAGGTTCTTCACAAGCCATGTGGGCACCTTCTTTTGTTTACATATTGCACTGGATGTAGACTGGCAGCACCCACAGGATTTGAGCACCAAAAGGGAACCTGGAAGGCCATTGAGTTCAACCTTCTGCCCAGTTTCAGGAATATTTTGAGGACAGCATCCTGAGACCACTGGGTATAGAGCAGTATATAAATTCAATAAATAATAAAACAACAACAATAACAGGTAGCCAGTCCAGCCTTGCGGATGTTTCACCCCTCCCATTGCAAGAATCTGCTGACAATGTTTCAGAAAGGAGGGGGCGGATTTTGCTCATTGCTTCTTCCACTCCAACCTGTAGGAGTCTGAGTGTTATCTGTATATAGATAAGGTGACTGCTCAAGCAGCTGTAACATTCATGCAGTCCAGCGTCTCCAATTAGTCTTTAGTTAGTTTATGCAGTAGCTGTAGAGAATAAAAGAAGTTATACTTCAGAGCTGTCATTCGTGTGGTTCATACTCTGCTGTGCTCCGCTGACTTTTGGAACTGAGTTTGGTGCTCACAGCTCTAAGTTGTCAGTCCACAGCACTTAGACCTGCTCCCTGCAGTGGAAGGTCTCTGGAAGTGCTCTCCCAGCTCGCCTGACCTAGTTGGGGCTGAAGAGGTTGAGCCCAGTCATTGGCACTGGCTCAAAGGCGAAGCTGAAAAGCCTCTGCTTAATTTATATATATATATATATATATATATATATATATATATATATTAAGTTTTAGAGATGACAACAACAAAAAGAGAAACAAATACACAAAAATACAAAGTTATAAAATACATAAAAAAGAAAAATAGTTTCAAAAAAGAAGAAAGGAAAAAAAACACATTTGAGAAAAAACACAAAAATCCCTCTTTTTACTTCTCATCCTTGATTCACTTATTTTCTTGACTTCCTCGCATCTCCCTTTTTTGTATCCCTGTTAAAAATTAATTCAGCAAATTCATATCCAATAAATTTGTCTAATTATCCATCCAATCTTATTTTTAGCTTCGTTGCTAGAACCCCTTCAATTCCTTTCAATGCCATTAGCCTCTGCTTAAATGCAGCCAACCAAGGTGGTAGATTGCGATCTACTGGTAGTTCTTCAGTGACTTAGATTGGCAAGGATTTCTGACTGCTCAACAACAGCAACGACAAATGTGCTGCAGTCATACTATTTGCTGGAGCAAGTTGCAGATCTCTGAGCCTCAGTTGGTACCCCTGCATCCAATGGATATTGGTAGAAGCTGTACATGTGAAATTCTCTGTGTGTGCAGAACTGCATTTGACACCTGTTGAATGTGTCAATGTTGGGGCCAAAATGGTGGTGGGCAGGGCCCAGGGCCATCTTCAGTATATGTGCCGCCGGGGTGCAAAGATCCGCCCAGCGCCCCCAAATTAACTTTTATTGAGCTCACCTGTAACAACAATGCAGCAGGAAAGACTGCTTTTGTTTCCTGGCTCGTCAGGAATATTTGACACTACAGAGTAACAGAGCGATGGGGGCGGGGACTTTCGCTCCATTGCTTTTCACTGCCGCCGATCAAGAGTGACCCGTATACAGTAGATATACATTTGGCACCCCCCAGAATTCGGAGCCCGGGTGCCCCACACCCCTTGCACCCTCGGGTAAAGACGGCCCTGGCAGGGCTATTAGTGGGTGGGGCTAGTCTGCATAGCTTTACGGTCCCATCACCCTTTCTTTCCATACGTGAACCCCTCTGAAGTCACTAGAAAGCAGAATTTGCTAAAACAGGAACAACCTCCCTTTCTCCCTGCAACCCTTTGTTCTGAACTCAGCCTCTGATTCACAGATTCTCGAAGTTCTGAAGTGTCGTAAATCATGGATTCAAGTATTATTATTTTTATAAAAAAATACAACCCAGCAACAAGTTGTTGAGGAAAGGAAGATATGAATAGGGTTGTTTTTAAGGATAAAAAATTGGTGAGACTTTATTTTTTATTTTTATAAATCACACTTCAAAATATTGTCTCAGATTTAAATGACAAAGGCCGCACTCCGTATCTAGAGATCAGGAGGCGAAAAGGAAATAAATGGGAACAGTGGGCTTAATCCAAGCAAGGGAAAGGCTCTCTGCACCCCCCCCCTTCTGAAAAAGAGACTTAGAATAAACCAAAGGATATGAGCAGAAGCAAAGGTGTCTTTTTTTTTCTTTTTGCAATTTAAATGCCTTGGCTTTGTATGCATTCTCCAGCTGAGTCTTTCCTCTTCATATCTGCAATGCAAAACTTACAGTAAATCCCACTGTTTCCTTTGGCATGCCTCTGGTGGAGTTTACCAATTCCATGTGGATTAAATGAGGCACAGTGGACCAGCGGTGTGCAATAAGCCCCACCCCCCGTCATCTTCTTGACATGCATTTTCAAGTAACGAGCGTCTTTCCCCTTCAACATGATTAAATGCAAAAGATCAAAATTCAGAAAAGAAGTACAAATATGGAATATGAATATGAGCTGCTTCCACAACTCGAGTGCTTTGGATACATTGCTTTCCCCACAATTAACTGGATGTGGAGTTAAAGCAGAGTATGGGATGCGGGTGGTGCTGTGGTCTAAACCACTGAGCCTCTTCGACTTGCTGATCAGAAGGTCAGTGGTTTGAATCCCCGTGATGGGGTGAGCTCCTGTTGTTCTGTCCCAGCTCCTGCCAACCTAGCAGTTCGAAAGCACACCTGTGCAAGTAGATAAATAGGTACCACTGCGGCAGGAAGGTAAATGGCTTTTCCGTGTGCTCTGGGTTTCGTCACAATGTCTCGTTGTGCCAGAAGCAGTTTAGTCATGCTGGCCACATGACCTGGAAAACTGGACAAACACTGGCTCCCTCGGCCTGAAAGCAAGATGAGCGCCACAACCCCATAGTCGCCTTTGACTGGACTTAACCGTCCAGGAGTCCTTTACCTTTACCTTCCATACAATGTGAAGGTAGTTTCTTTTCTTTCTTTTTTAAAAAAGAAACCATCAAAATTCAAAGGCTGCTAGGACACAGAAAATATCCTCCACCTTTTAAACTGAACTTTGGCAGGCTTCATTCACTCAGAACATCACCTGCAACTTTGTCCAGGTGCTGCCCAAAGGTTAGCAATGTTAAAGGCATGTGTTGATTTCACCCTTACAGTTAATGAGGCAGGATGAGTTTCGAAAGTGAGGCTCAGATCCAGATCCAAGTTAAAGAAGCTGCCCTCTGAAGCAGTTCAGGCTGGCTGAATCAGCAATAAAATAGGAATGACAGGAAGCTTTTAATTAAAGGACTAGTCACCCTTATAAGTCTCATTGGCGCTTTGCTTGTCCACACATTTTATTGCCTTTCCCCCAGCCCTGATAAACACAAATCAGGTGCAGAAAATACACAGGAGGATAACATTAAAAAAAACAGTGGAATGCAATGCTTTGATAATGTAGGGTTGCCATGTGTCCTCTTTTTCCCAGACATGTCCTCTTTTTCAGGGGTAAAATTTCTGTCCGGGTGGATTTTTTTTAATTTGCCAAAATGTCTCTGGCTATACTTTCTGGATGAGAAATTGACATAACTGGTGGTTGAAGACTTGCATTCCACTTCTCTTCTCCTGCCCCCCTCAGCAATATATCACAGCTTCTATAGCCTCCATATAGTAAGGTAAAGGTAAAGGGACCCCTGACCATTAGGTCCAGTCGTGGCCGACTCTGGGGTTGCGGCGCTCATCTGCTTTATTGGCCGAGGGAGCCGGCGTACAGCTTCCGGGTCATGTGGCCAGCATGACTAAGCCGCTTCTGGCGAACCAGAGCAGCACACGGAAATGCTGTTTACCTTCCCGCCAGAGTGGTACCTATTTATCTACTTGCACTTTGATGTGCTTTCGAACTGCTAGGTTGGCAGGAGCAGGGACTGAGCAACGGGAGCTCACCCCGTCGTGGGGATTCAAACTGCCAACCTTCTGATCAGCAAGTCCTCTGTGGTTTAACCCACAGCGTCACCTGCGTCTCTTAGCCTCCATATAGTAGGGGTATTTAAAATGGGAGTTGTCATAGCATCCTCTTTTTTGCTCTTCAAATTATCAGATAATGGCACCTGGATTCTCCATTAAAAGTGAGTGAACATATTGTGGAATTCTAGATAAAAAGAAGTAATGCAGGAACAACTGTGTTTTAAGCCTACATATAACTTTATCAGTGTGTGTTGTTTGCGTGTGTGTGATGTTTTACAAACAGAACGTGGTGACTTTGACCCCTCAAAGCTCTTTCACACATACAGATGTGCATCTGCAAGTTTGAATCCCGCTCCTGACAACATGCCCTCTGCTGAGCAATCTCCTATGTTGGAGTAGCTGCACTGGAAACAATGGGCTTTACTTCTGAGTAGGCATACACAGAACCAGGCTGCAAAAATCCTATGAAGTTGGTTTGTATCTTTAACAATGCCATCATATACATGTCTACTCAGAGGTAGGGATGGAAAAATCTGCCCCTTTCCATTCTCTCCCCCCTCCCTTCTTAAATCCAGCTCTACACATTTCCTCAGCAATTTGTGTGTTTTTCTTAAACAACCACTCTATAGCATTTTTGTGTGAATTTCTCTAAACCCATTTCTGAATGTGCTTTTGACTAATACACAATTGCAAGCATTTCCCCCCTAAAATAATGCATAGCACATTTTGACCGATTTATGCATTTTTAATGCACGGCTTCCCCTATACATGTCTTTTTGTACACATTGGAGAACTACATTGCAAAATTCAGAGAAATGTGGATTCCCAAAAACAGCTGCATTTCAGTTTGTGTATTGGCTTGAAAAGTGAGAATTGGGCAGTTTCTTATTAAAATGCAAACAAAACTGAATTTCTCTTTCATCCCTGCTTAGAAGCAAGCCCATGTGAGTTCAGTGGGACTTACTTCCAGGTAAGTATGTATGGGATAGCAGACTAAATCAGGCAGTACGTCTACACGAGGTTTGTAATAATCATCATCATAATTTTAATCATTTTAAAGGAGGTAGCGCAATTCATTAATGGTCTCTGCTAATGGGTTAGTCACTGATACAATGGCTCATTGGAAGGTTTGTCAGAAGCTGCCGTGATGGAGAGGCTGAAGGGATAAACTGCTGTTAGAGCCCATTGTCTGGCGAGGCCTCTTGTAATTGCCTCAAAGAAGCTGCATGGGAAAAATGCACCTCCACTGAGGCCTCTTTAAGTAATTCTGTAAGCCTGGTCCTACTTAAGCTTTTAAAGACCCATTCACAGAAAGTACCTTTGCAGTCTTTAAGGAGACCCTCTTAGCTAGAAGGAAGAATTAAAAGAATTAATGATGATCAGGTACACAACACTTGTAAGCTCTTATTATTACTTCGCTTGATCTGGACACCATACTTTTGTTGATGCAGCCTAGAATAGCATTAGCTTTTTATTTTATTTTATTTTATTTGCTGCTGCATCACGCTTTTGACCTGTTAAGCTTGTGGTCTACAAAGACCTTTAGATCCTTCTCACGTATACCACTGGCAAGCCAGGCATGCCCCAATCTTATATTTGTGCAGATGGTTCCTCCTGCCTAAATGTAGAACCTTACATCTGCCCCTGTTGAAATTAATTTTGTTAGTTTTGACCCAGTTCTCTAGTCTGTTAAGGCCATCCCGAATCCTGATTCTATCTTTGTAATAAAATGAAAAGAAATGACTATACTGGGGCAAAGCGTGCCTATAGAAGGATATATTACAAAACACATTATTTTTTGGGGGGATTGTTTGCAAAAATGTGTATGTAAGGCAAAAGTGCCTGCAAATGTATATTAAGAGAAATTCAAACTTAAATGCTGGTGAATTTTCATGAGAACCTGGGTCGGGGGGAAGCAGACTGATGTGGAAATGTGGAGAACTAAACTGAAGAACTGATCCCCCCCCCAATTGACAGATTTGCCCATTCCCAGAAATGAAGGGGAGATGTTGGAATGCATGGTATCCCCTTTAAAAGAGGCAGCCTCTATTAACAGCACAGAATTAGTTTCAGCCTGCATGAGCTGGGCTTGGAGGACGAGCAAGGAATAAGCAGGCATTGCAAAGGCAGATTGTAGTCTGTTTGTTGCAATAACTGCCCCACCTCCCCGTCAACGGTCAGTTTCATCTCTTCAAGCTAAGCAGAAGGTGAAGTTTCTCCTTCCTTTAGCCCACACTCATAAAATCTTCATGTAAACATACAAGCAACACTAAACCTGCCTTTTGGAAAAGGGCTTTGGCTTGTGAGCATGAATTCCTTGGCTGCGTTTCCATTGCACCTATTTACCCAGGTGTGGTTGCCAATCAGCTTCCGTCTTCAGCACGAGAAGCAGGTTGCTCCAGGTGGACACGAATCAGTTCAGGATCAAGGCCAGACACAGTGCACAGGCCATTAATATTCAAGCCAACAATTTATACCTGTGATTACACCTGAATCGGGCCTCATGCCTCGTGTAGCATGAACAATGGAGCTGCGATTGTAAGCCCCACAGGGAAAGATGCTGGCCCAGTTTTATTGCCTTCCACCAGGGGAAAAAACAACCCCCAGACAGATCAAAGCCCTTGAAAGCAAATTTAAGAATACAATCCACTCTCAGTGGGAGCTGCAGCGGCTGCTTCCCCCTGCAGTGGTTTTCAGATGTCTCCTTAAAGAGAGGACTTATCACCTTGTTCTCCATCTCAATTTAATGATGTGAACCAGCTTGACTCTCGAAGACGCCTTCACCCCAGTATGGCTCCCCTTTATCACATACACAGCCCAACAAGAAAATGACAAAAATTCACCAACAGCATACAAATCAATATGGCTAACCTGATCCAAAACACCCACCCACCCCACTCACACATGAAAACAAAGATAACCACAGCCAATCACAACAAACAACCACACCCTACTAGGCCAACCCCAACCGCTCTCACCACCAAAGGAACACAAGTGAACAGCACAAGCAATGCTGACACCAAACCCTACATACATTAAGCATAATAGAAACATCGCCACCCGACCCGACCCCCACTCACCTTTCCCTCCTCCACCTCTTTCCCCCCTTTCTTCCTAATGTCACAACAAATGAAACTGATTTGTAAAAAATGTTACTTGGAAAGAGAGAGAGAGAGAGAGAGAGAGAGAGAGAGACATTGCAAATACTTTTGTAAACCAAGAAAATCTTTAATAAAAATACGCACATATATAAAAACACCTTCTGCTAAGCGTGGGATTGAATCCTGCCGTATAAACACACTATTTGTTGTGAAGAGGCTCTACAAAGCTCAGATGTGCTCAGGCTAAATGAGGACCCTCAGTAATGCTTGGTGCGGGTGTGCAGAGTGCTCAGATGGCTGCAAAGCTTACCTGCATAGCTACCATATTTTTCGCTCTATAGGACATACTTTTTACCCTCCAAAAATTAAGAGGAAATGTGTGTGCATCCTATGGAGCGAATGCAGGCTCCTTGGCTTCAGCGATAGCAACGCGAAGCCTCTGAAGCACAGAGGGAGCGCTCCCTCTGCGCTCCGGAGGCTTCGCGTTGCTTTCGCTGAAGCCTGGAGAGCGAGAGGGGTCGGTGCACACTAACCCCTCTTGCTCTCCAGGCTTCAGAGATAGCATTCCCCCCCCCTTGTTCTCCCCCTCTAAAACAAGGTGCGTCCTATGGTCCGGTGCATCCTATAGAGCGAAAAATACGGTACTTTTAATAGACCAGTGGGGTTTATTCCCTTACCTACTGAACAGGCGCATACACACACATGCAAAGGGAGAGAAGGCTAAATGACATTGGGTTGCAGGAGATGAAAGTCTTGCCGGTGCTTCACCCTCTAGAGAACACAGCAGTTACTATCTGCTCTCTTTAGTCAAGTGACTCAGAAGCAATTTGTGGCAGCCCGAACAGCTCCAAAACAATTATACCACCCAGAATGACGACCTAATTATCCCAACTGCTCCAGATATTCTGAAATTCCCAAGCAGCAACAATTAATGACCCAGTGACCAAAGACGCTTCAAGGGGTATGATATCCTGGCAAGTTGTCAGGAAACAAGTAAATAGCTGTGTGTAAAGGGTCAACGTACAGCAACCTGAAATGCTGTTCTCTGTACAGGAGAGATTGGGGTTGCCCACCACCCTAATCTCAGAGGAGTGTGAGATTCCAGGGGTCCCTGGCGCTTATCGAGGGTTTGTCTTTCCTTTTGGGAATGAGGCACTGTGGTGTCTTTATGACACATGGCTTATTTATGTATATACGCAACCTGAGCCCACAATGGAGGGGCTCACAGCAGTAACACTCCAAAAAGGTCTTGATTCTCCCATAGCCACAGCCTTGGGTTCAAGCAGAAATCAGCCATGGCTCTCTCCCTGCATTTTCGAGCTTGCAGCTTTTTCTTCTAGGTCACATCGTAGCAAACTCCGCTCTCCAACTTTGTCCTTCTAACTACAGTGGTACCTCAGTTCTTGAACGAAATCCGTTCCAGAAGCCTGTTTGGCTTCCAAAATGTTAAAAAACTGAGGCATGGCTTCCCATTGGTTGCAAGAGCTTTTTGCCCTCAGCGGAAGCCGCGTCACACACTCGGGTTCCGAAATACGTTCGAAAACGCAAGCATTTACTTCCGGGTTTTCGGCGTTCGAGAACCAAAACGGATGACAATGGAGGTGTTTGGGAACTGAGGTTCCACTGTATCACAGAGCTGGAGGAGGGGTTCCACCCACTTGCTGTCAGGCACAAAGCTACCTCTCCTCTTAATGGCCTCTCCCCGCCCCTGGCTATTACCTCAACACAAGAAACTACCTTGGCTTATTTTTTAACACTTGCTGGGTCCAAGGGTTAGAATGGGTTGGAAAGGGTCTGGCACTCACCCACACATAAACAGTGTATTGGTGGCAATACCATCTGAAGAGATTCCACTTGTGTGCTGATCTTGTCCAGATCAGTTTCAGATCCTCCCAGCTGCACCCCACCCCCGTCCTGAATTCAGCTCTTCAAGGTCCTCGACTTGGTTCATCCTTTGAGGACTCTGTGCCTGGTCCCAGGTCAAGGCTTAGGTATGGCAGTAATAATTATGCAATTCATAATGTGATTCATAACCTAATTCAGTTATAGTGAGCCGAATAATGCAGTTTTTATCAGAAGCTGAACTGCAGAGGAACGGAAACAGCATTGCATGAGTTGACTGTGGGTTGCAAAATTGAAAGCAGCCATTTCATCAACCTCCTTCTGCAGTTTAACAACAACAACTTTATTATTTATACCCCATCCATCTGTCTGGGTATAAATAATAAAGCCACTCTGGGTGGCTTACAGCAAAATATAAAAAATAATAAAATGTCAAACATTAAAAACTTCCCAATACAGGGCTGCCTTCAGGTGTCTTCTAAAAGTTGTGTAGTTCTTTATCTCCTTGATATCTGATGGGAGAGTGTTCCACAGGGAGGGCGCCACTGCTGAGGTGGCCCTCTGCCTGATTTCCTGTAGCCTCACTTCTCGCAGTGAGGGAACTGCCAGAAGAGCCTTGGAAGTGGACCTCAGTGGAGATGCTCCTTCAGGTATATAGGGCCAAGGCTGTTTAAGGCTTTAAAGGTTGGTACCAACACATTGAATTGTGCTCAGAAATGTCCTGGGAGCCAGTGAAGATCATTTAGGACTGGTGTTAGATGGTGTTATATAGCATCTGTGATCTTGCCCACCCAAAGGAGTCAGGGGGCAGGGACCTGTTGGCAAGAACGACAAGATGTTTCTGCTTCTGGCTGTGTAACACCGTCTTCAGGAGCCAAGTGGTGCCTTGGAGAGTGTCTTAGCAATCACACCAAGTGCGAATGCCAAGTGTGCACTTAGAACACTCAAAGGCTGCTTTCATCTCTTAAGACCATATCACTGATCCTTCTTAATTTATGTCTGCTGGGGCTGTGCAAAAACTAAGGCTAACATTGCTCTTTTCTGATCTTTTGAAGTATCAGATAAGGGATGCTGCTGAGAGTCTAAAGGCGCAGGTTACAGCAACAGCCAAGGCGACATTTTTCCACCTTTGCCGCATCAAGCAGTTGGTCCCTTACCTTTCCCACCCCGACCTGGCCACAGTGATCCATGCGACGGTCACCTCCAGGCTTGACTACTGTAATTCGCTCTACGCGGCGCTGCCCTTGAAGCTGTCCCAGAAACTCCAGTGGGTGCAGAATGCTGCAGCGAGGCTCCTCACGGGGTCTCTGCCATGGGAGCATATTCACCCACTGCTTTTCCAGCTGCACTGGCTCCTGGTGGAGTACAGGGTCAGATTTAAGGTGCTGGTTTTGACCTTTAAAGCCCTTCACAGCCTAGGACCCTTGTACCTACTGGACCGCCTCTCCCAGTATGCCCCACGGAGAGCCTCAAGGTCCATAAATGGCAACACCCTAGTGGTCCCGGGCCCTAAGGAAGTTAGATTAGCTTCAACCAGAGCCTTTTCAATACTGGCTCCGGCCTGGTGGAACGCTCTGCCTCATGAGACCAGGGCCTTGCAGGATCTAATTTCTTTCTGCAGGGCCTGTAAGACAGAGTTGTTCCGCCTGGCCTTTGGCTTGGAGCCAATTTGATTCCCCCCCCCCTCTTTCTTTTTCCTTTTTCCTTTCTCCTGTGATGAGGCTGCATTTTAATATTTTAATGTTTCAATATTTTAATTTTTGTATTTTAATCTTGTTTTTAAGTTGTATTCATTCAACTTGTTTTTATTATTGCTTGTTAGCCGCCCTGAGCCTGGCCTTGGCTGGGAAGGGCGGGGTATAAATAAAATTATTATTATTATTATTATTATTATTATTATTATTAAAGCAGGGATGCGAAGACTGCAGCTCTCCTGATATCATTACACTTCAGCTCTCAGGATTCCTGACCATTGGCTATGCCATAGGGCACTGATAGATTTCTATTTATGAGCTCCCACTATCTTATTGCCATCATTCAGCCACACCAAAATAAATTGTTGCTGATTAACCAGCTGTTTTGGTTAACTGTCTATCCAACAGTGCCTTACAAGGCTTTGTAAAAGGGATGGCAAAGTAGACTAGGCATCAATGTGCAGCACCTGCAGGTAGCAAAGGGTTTTTTTTAAGCCATTATTTTAAATTTCTGACAGCGCTTGATGTAGTTTAGCTTAGGGAAATGTACAACGGCAGCTCAAAAGCCATCTGCTTTTGACAGAGAACCACAAACTGGCAAGTAATCTGAAGAGAACAGACACTTTTATCCCAGTTCGGTATTATTTTAATACCAAATCAATATCAAGGTGCCAAGATCCCCAGCCAATCAGAATTGGTTCAACTATGGCTGGTGTAGACAGAGAAGATATAATCCAAGAAAGAGGGATTCTGGGGAGGGCATCAGCAAGGGGGAAAGAACAAGGGGGAAGGTTCAATGATAAAGAAGGTTCAGATGCAAAAAAGCAAACCATTTTATAGGTTTTCAAGACCACTAAACTTAAGACTAGTTGCTTAGCTCTTTAACTAGTAGCCCACATTAATGCATATAAATATAAGCATTTTGAAGCATGAACGATTACAGAGCTGTATGGGTTTTACATCCTATCATTATTCATAACAAACACTGTGAGCAAAATGGGAAACTGGCACAGATGGGTGTTTTATGATTTGAAATTTGAACTTGAACCTACTTAGTATGTTGATTTCCTCCCTCTCTTTAATTTAATTATTTCTTCTGCTTATTCTCTTTTAAAAGGCAAGCTGTATGAAGTATGTATCAGGCTGAATTTTTATTGACAGTGTTTTGCTGATCTAGAGTATTTTGTATCCATTGTTTGGATTTTCAGTATGCAAAATTTAAAACAAGTGAAACCTCAAAAATTTTAAACTGCAAGTCATTAAAATCTCAGAGAGAGAGAGAGAGACAGAGAGAAACTTCTGAGAAGAAATCAGGGTGCAAAGTCCTCCTGAAATAAAACTTTCTTGACCAAGCATCTGAAGTTGAGCCAGGGATGGTACCTGTCTAGCTTATTATGGGAGGGAATCCCATAGCTGGGCCTGCAAAACTGAAGGCACGACTCCCTGTTGACCTGGGTCATGCTTCTGTCTCAAAAGATAGTGTCGTGACTAGTAATAATAATAATATAATAATAATTTATTATTTGTACCCCGCCCATCTGGCTGGGTTTCCCCAGCCACTCTGGGCAGCTTCCATAGAAACCAAAAACACACTAAAATATCACAGATTAAAAACTTCCCTGAACAGGGCTGCCTTAAGATGTCTTCTGAATTTCAGGTAGTTATTTATCGCTTTGACATCTGATGGGAGGGCGTTCCACAGGGCAGGCGCCACTACCGAGAAGGCCCTCTGCCTGGTTCCCTGTAGCTTTGCTTCTCGCAATGAGGGAACCGCCAGAAGGCCCTCGGCGCTGGACCTCAGCCTCCGGGCAGAACGATGGGGGTGGAGACGCTCCTTCAGGTATACTGGGCTGAGGCTGTTTAGGGCTTTAAAGGTCAACACCAGCACTTTGAATTGTGCTTGGAAACGTACTGGGAGCCAATGTAGGTCTTTCAAGACCGGTGTTATGTGGTCTCTGTGGCCGCCCCCAGTCACCAGTCTGGCTGCCGCATTCTGGATTAGTTGTAGTTTCCGAGTCACCTTCAAAGGTAGCCCCATGTAGAGCGCATTGCAGTAGTCCAAGCGGGAGATAACTAGAGCATGCACCACTCTGGCGAGACAGTCCGCGGGCAGGTAGGGTCTCAGCCTGCGTACCAGGTAGAGTTGGTAGACAGCTGCCCTGGATACAGAATTGACCTGCGCCTCCATGGACAGCTGTGAGTCCAAAATGACTCCCAGGCTGCGCACCTGGTCCTTCAGGGGCACAGTTACCCTATTCAGGACCAGGGAGTCCTCCACACCAGCCCGCCCCCTGTCCCCCCAAAACAGTACTTCTATCTTGTCAGGATTCATCCTCAATCCATTAGCCGCCATCCATCCTCCAACCGCCTCCAAACACTCACACAGGACCTTCACCGCCTTCACTGGTTCTGATTTGAAAGAGAGGTAGAGCTGGGTATCATCTGCATATTGATGGACACCCAGTCCAAACCCCCTGATGATCTCTCCCAGCGGCTTCATATAGATGTTAAAAAGCATGGGAGAGAGGACGGAACCCTGAGGCACCCCACAAGTGAGGGCCCAGGGGTCTGAACACTCATCCCCCACCACCACTTTCTGAACACGGCCCAGGAGGAAGGAGCGAAACCACTGTATAACAGTGCCCCCAGCTCCCAGCCCCTCTAGATGGTCCAGAAGGATGTTATGGTCGATTGTATCAAAGGCCGCTGAGAGATCCAGCAGAACTAGGAAACAACTCTCACCTTTGTCCCTAGCTCGCCGGAGATCATCAACCAGCGCGACCAAGGCAATTTCAGTCCCATGATGAGGCCTGAATCCCGATTGGAAGGGATCCAAATGGTCCGCATCCTCCAGGAGTGCCTGGAGTTGTTCAGCAACCACGCGCTCAATCACCTTGCCCAAGAATGGAAGATTTGAGACTGGGCGATAGTTGGCCATACTGGCTGGGTCTAAAGATGGTTTTTTAAGACACGGTTTAATGACCGCCTCTTTCAGTGGATCTGGGAATGTTCCCTCACGGAGGGAAGCATTCACCACCCCGCAGAGCCCATCACCCAGCCCTTCCCGGCTTGCTTTTATTAGCCAGGATGGGCAAGGATCAAGGAGACAGGTGGTTGGTTTCACGCGTCCAAGCAGCCTGTCCACATCCTCAGGGGTAACGGATTGAAATTGATTCCATGCAACTTGACCAGACAGAGCTCTAGCACTCTCCCGCCCCAGTCCTGCTCCCACGGTGGTGTCTAGCTCCTTCCTAATATGAGTGATTTTATCTGCAAAAAACTTTGCAAAATCATTGCAGGAGATCTTGGGGTCTTTACAAGGCCCCGGTGGTAAAGGTGGTTCCGTTAAATTACGAACCACCTGAAAGAGTCTCCTGCTACTATTTTCTGCAGATGCAATAGAGGCAGTGAAGAAAGTCTTCTTCGCCGTCGCTATCGCCACTTGGTAGGCTCGACGTTGAGCTCTAACCTGTGTCTGGTCAGATTCGGAGTGAGTTTTTTGCCACCGATGCTCTAGCTGTCTCAGCAATTGTTTCGTCGCCCTCAGCTCCGAAGAAAACCATGGGGCTGTCCAGGCTCCATGCAATCGGAGAGGGCGCTTCGGAGTCAGACAGTCGATAGCTCTGGTTAACTCCGCATTCCAGCGGGCCACCAGGGAATCAGCTGAAAGGCCATCAACATGGGATAAAGCATCCCCTACCACTCTCTGGAAACCATTTGGATCCATTAAGTGGTGGGGGCGGACCATCCAAATTGGTCCCACCTCCCTGCAGAGGGGAAGGGTCGTGGAGAAGTCCAGTTGCACCAGGAAGTGATCTGACCATGGCACTTCTTTTGTTTCACTTTTACTTAGTGTCAGATCACCCACGTCACTAGAGGTGAACACCAGGTCTAAGGCATGTCCATGACTATGAGTTGGGCCAAACTTATTCAGGGACAGCCCCATGGAGGCCATGCTTTCCACGAAGTCCTGAACAGCCCCTTGTAAGGTCGTGTCGGCTTGGATGTTAAAATCCCCTAGGACAACCAAACTAGGTGTCTCCAGGAGAAAATCCGCCACGACCTGAAGCAGCTCAGACAGGGAATCCTTGGTGCAGCGGGGAGGTCGGTACACCAAAAGGAATCCTGTACTGCCCCTATTGCCCAACTTCTAGAACATGCACTCAGAAAACTGGATCTTCCCAGTAGGACGCCTGGTGCAAGCTAGTGACTTCCTAAAAATCACTGCAACCCCCCCTCCCCGCCCACATGACCTGGGTTGCTGTGCGTAAGAGAAACCTGGTGGGCAAGCAGCGGCAAGGACAGGCCCATCTGCTTCCTCCAACCAGGTCTCTGTCACACATGCCAGGTCAAATCCTCCATCCACAATCAGGTCGTTGATGGCAGTGGTTTTATTCATCATTGACCTGGCATTACACAGCAACACCTTCAGGTCATGTAGGTTTCCCCTGTTGATTCCAGTATCCATCCGGTCAAGGCCAGACCCGGAGGCAGGGATAGTCTTCAAACAACGACTAAACCTGCCTCCTTGGTAATGACATGGTCTGGTCTTAGCGTAACTCCGCCTCCTGCCCATGATCACCGAGATCGGATGTCCCAGTGCTTCCCCCCCTGTGGAACTTGTCCCAGCCATCGTATTGGCTGGGGCCCCACTTCCAGGCAGCCCTGATCCCGCCCCTTAAAAACAAAACACAAACTATACAGAACCAATAAAACAACAATAACAAAAAAGGGAACAGAACAATTATACTAAAATTAATCCCCAACCAAATATCCATCCCACCCACCCCCAACAAAGGAAAAAAGGAAAAAAAGAAACAAAAATTTAAATTACCACCGACAGCTTGAGGACATTTTAAAGCACATTAACCACCTGGAACAGGGAAGCAATGGCAGAACACTTCCCACACTTCCACAAGAGTTTGTTCCAAAAGTTTGTTCCTGGGCCACGCCCCCTGGGCCAGTTGGAGAAGGCAATGGAAGGCAGCAGGCCCTGCAGTCCTCACCCAGCCGATGGTCCGAGGCCTCACTGCAGCAGGAGTCCCTTTGTAGCTGGGAGAGAGGGCCTGGGCCACGCCCCCTGGGCCAGTTGGAAAAGGCCCTGGAAGGGAGCAGGCCCTGCAGTCCTCACCCAGCCGATGGTAATGGTGGAGAATTTGGATAAATTTCAAATCGGTAGCAGAAATCACATCAGTTCAGGTGTTTGTGTTCCACCTGGAACGGAAATTGTGCTTGGAAAATTGGTATTTACTGGTTGCTGGTTTTTGGTTTTTTTTTACATCCACAAACACAATGCGATTGATATTGTTTCTTAACATTTACTTCCATTGAATTGAATGGTGTGGCATCACATCATAGTCAACCAATAAATGAGATGAACAATGTGGGGTTTTGTTTCAAGAAAGGTGAACTTCAGCTCTTGGGCTGAAAAACGGGATACAGTGCTGCACATGATGAATCCCTTTTTTGCATCCCTAGTCATGAACCACAACCCAGATACCATATGCTAAGTGAAAGGCTCCGAGGAGAATTAGGCTCTGGCCCTGATTTAGGGACCTCCTCAGGCCTCCCCCCCCGATTGGAAGGCACAGCTTTGCCTTCTTCCGTTTCAAAGGAAGAATCATTCCAAGGTGCCCTGGTCTCTCCAGGCTCACAGCAGCCAAAAGAACAAGGCAAGGGCCCTTTAACAGTGGCCAGTTCCTCTTAGGAGGCATGGCTTCCTGAACTACAGCCCATACATAGGCTTCCATACAAGCTTTGTTGTTGTTGTTGTTTAGTCGTTTAGTCATGTCCAACTCTTTGAGACCCCATGGACCAGAGCACGCCAGGCCCTCCTGTCTTCCACTGCCTCCCACAGTTTGGTCAAACTCATGTTGGTAGCTTCGAGACCACTGTCCAACCATCTTGTCCGTTGTCATCCCCTTCTCCTTGTGCCCTCCATCTTTCCCAACATCAGGGTCTTTTTCAGGGAGTCTTCTCTTCTCATGAGGTGGCCAAAGTATTGGAGCCTCAGCTTCAGAATCCGTCCTTCCAGTGAGCACTTAGGGCTGATTTCCTTCAGAATGGAGAGGTCTAATCTTCTTGCAGTCCATGGGACTCTCAAGAGTCTCCTCCAGCACCATAATTCAAAAGCTAGCCACTTGCAAAAACTATAGGTTGCAAAGCTATCCAAGCAGAGCCCTGAGAGCTCTCCAAGGTCCTGTAGGTACCCTAGGTGTCTGGAATGCCTGCCTCTTGACAGGACACAACCTGGCTTTCCCTGTGAGCCTTGAGCTCCTCTAGAACAAGACCAATAGAAGGTCTACTGTCTGCCTTCAGTTCAACACAGAGCCAGCCCGGGACATTTTGCTGCTGCCTGAGGTGGAGCGGCCAATGGCACCCTGTTGCCACAACAAATCAAAGTGTGCGATGCCCAAGGCACCTGTCACAAGCACCTGCTTGGTAGTAAAAATACAGGGAGCAGGAAAAATAGGACTACTCAGTTTTTCCTTGGTTTGACTTTTGCAGATTGGCTGCAGCAGTTGTTTTTTTTTTATATATATATAATTTTTATTATTTTTCCAATTTTAAGACAAAACAACATACACACATCAACAAACAAAAACAAACACACAGATATAATTTCATAACCTCATTTTCATAAGCCTTCTTTCTCGGACTTCCCCATACCTCACCCTTTTTGCATCCATATTTTACAATTTTTCAGCAACCCTTTACTCCAATTAATTAAAACTTATTATCTTTCTCAATTTCATCTTATTTCAACAAACAATTTCCGCTGCAATTCTGTATCTTCCTTTCCTTTGACATTTTAGCACTCATCAATATTGTAACAGTTCTTAAGATAAGCTTTGAACTTCTTCCAGTCTTCCTCCACCGTCTCTTTCTCTTGGTCGCGGATTCTGCCAGTCATTTCTGCCAATCCCATAAAGTCAATCACTTTCGTCTGCCATTCTTCCAGTGTGGGGAGTTCTTGTGTCTTCCAATACTTTGCTAGAAGGATCCTTGCTGCTGTAGTGGCGTACATAAAAAAAGTCCTATCCTTCCTTGACACCAATTGGCCGACCATGCCCAAGAGAAATGCCTCTGGTTTCTTGTGAAAGGTACATACATTTAAGTACCTTCTTAATTTCATCATAGATCATTTCCCAAAAGGCTTTAATCTTTGGGCAGGTCCACCAAAGGTGAAAGAAGGTACCTTCAGTCTCATTACATTTCCAGCATTTATTATTGGGCAGATGATAAATCTTCGCAAGCTTGACTGGGGTCATGTACCACCTATAAATCATTTTCATAATATTTTCTCTGGCTGCAGCAGTTTGGGGCAGAAAACATGGAAGGAGAGTGAGGAGAGAGATTGGACAAATAACAGATTAGAAATGATTGCATAGGAAATAATGGACATAATCAGCGCTGTTTTTCTAGAAAACAAGCTACCATAACTCACCATGAAGGCCTCCCTTCTTCTCTTAGGCCTATCTGAGAGGTGCCGGAACTGAGTTTCGGTGAGTTCCAGCTGAAAAAACACACACACACACACAAAAACCTGGGACACCATTAGCTTGCTATGTGAACATTCGCCCAATGAACTGTTTCCTGGGACTGCATTGTGCTCAGAAAGTGGGACCTGCTTGTAATTTGCACTTCCTAAAATAATATGTGAACAAAAGCACAGCTATCCTTCAAAACCTGCACTTCTCTGATGCAGGTCTCCAAACCAAAAATGTGTACATAAAGACCTATTGTGGGGGAAATCATGCGTATATGAGAATGAAAGGAACGTTTTAAAAAGTGTTTTATATTAGGTGAAACTGCTTGCAAAATGCACATGTTTTAACACAAATATGCATGTTAGGAGAAATGCTGTTTATATAATCACAAGCTTCTGTGGTTAACTGAAGAATGAGAAACTGCAACCACCCATCCCTGACTACAAGCAGGCAGTGTTGGAAATGGCAAGACCGGAGGTCACTTTTCCGGGGTTGACCTCTAAACCAGAGTCAGCCCTGGAGGCAAGATTGTGGAAGATGTTTTCATAGGGTGTTTCTGCTTGTGCTGTTGAACTGACCATGATTCCCCCTGCAGTTTTTATGATACCTAGTTAAAAACATTGCTGCTCCTCTCTGCCTCTTTTTTTCTCACTCACACAATACCCAAACCTGGGCAACTGCATTTCACATAAGGAAAAGGAAAATGTTGTGATTTTAAAAAGCACACACTCAATAGATTCCCACAAATTGATTTCAAATGTGCCAGTAGAACATTTGGGTTTCTTTATCAAGTCCTATGTGAAGCAGCTGTTGCCAAGGTAACGGCGATACTTTTAATGACAGTAAAGGAAGCTTATAAAACTTGCACATTTTCATCGGCTATGAGATGGCTGGCCTCGCGCTACCTTACTTTTGTGGCACATGCTCTCTTTTGTCTGCAAGCTGGAATGTCTGGGGCTTCGTCGTCTAAGACAAATGCAGTCTAGCTTGCTTGCTGAACTGTGTCCCTATTTCTTTCATGAGGAAAAAAATAATTTTCAGGTAGCTAGTGTGCTGGTCCTGAGGGTTATCTGTGAGGCGAGGTCCAAGTCCAGTCTGAGGTGGAGGGTGCGGTACTGAGGCCGTCTGTCAAAGCTGGAACTAGGTCCAAGGCAGGGAGTCGGGCGAGGTCAGGAGATCTGGCAGGACAGAGTGCAGGCAGGAACTGGCTACCAACAACGTTTCTCCCGCAACTTGGGACTGAGGCTGGCCGGCTTTTATCTGCCCTGAGGCATAGGGCGGCCCCGGTCCACAGATGACTCACCTCTCCTGGCCTGGAGGCGAGCACTCCTCCTGCGGGAACTTAGTTCCCTCTGCCTCTCTGCCCTGAGCCTCTGCAGCTCAGGAGAGGCTGGAGGGTTACCAGACCCAGAGGCAACCTCAGCCTCGCTTGACAGGGCTGAGAGTGGAGCACCTGCAGGCAATGGGTCCTCCATCACCTCGGGAGCCAGAGCAGACTCAGCTGATGCCTGCACCTGAGGATCCAGCACAGGTGAGGATACTTCAGGCTCATGCCTCAGCCCCGGCTCAGCTGGTTCTGGAGGCGGGGAATCCAGTGCAGGCTGGGATCCCTCAGGTTCAGCCTCTGAGTCCGAATCCCAGGCCATCACACCTAGTCTCTAATAGCAACTGCATTCGTGCATTTAACACAGTCCTCAAATGTATGTGCACAATCTTTAATGGAAACGTTAATTAACTATGACTGGATTTGTAAATGCACTTGGATGACTTGAAAAGAGGATTAGATAAATTCATAGGGGATAAGGCTATCAGTGGTTACTAGCCAAAAGGGCCATGTTCTTCCTGGAAACTACAATTGATCCAGAATGCGGCAGCTAGACTGGTGACTGGGAGTGGCCACTGAGACCATATAACATCAGTCCTGAAAGACCTACATTGGCTCCCAGTACGTTTCCGAGCACAATTCAAAGTGTTGGTGCTGACCCTCAATGGCCTCAGCCCAGTATACCTGAAGGAGAGTCTCCACCCCCATTGTTCAGCCTGGACACTGAGGTCCAGCTCTGAGGGCCTTCTGGCGGTTCCCTCCTTGTGAAAAGCTACAGAGAACCAGGCAGAGGGCCTTCTCGGTAGTGGCGCCTGCCCTGTGGAACGCCCTCCCATCAGATGTCAAGGAAATAAACAACTACCTGACTTTTAGGAGACATCTGAAGGCAGCTCTGTTTAGGGAAGTTTTTAATGTTTGATGTTTTATAGTGTTTTTAATATTCTGTTGGGAGCCACTCAGAGTAGCTGGGGAAACCCAGCTGGATGAACGGGGTAATAATAATAATAATAATAATAATAATAATAATAATAATAATAATAATATGATGGCTGGAGACAGTATAACAAGATAGACAAGACCGCTGTATCAGGCCAATGGCCCATGTAGTCCAGCATTCTGTTCTCACTCTGGCCAACCAGATGGCTATAGGAATCAATTAACAACCCAATATTTTTTCATCCCATGTTGCCTGATTAAACCACACAACTCTGATGGGCAGTTTGTGGACAGCACAATGAGATTCAAAAGCATTTACAGGTCATGAACTTCACTGCCAATTCCATGGGTTTGAACTAAGTTCTCTTCTTAATGGCTGCATGTCAAAAGCAAATGTATGGTAGCACTAACTGCTGAGCAGATGGTTATGGAGGAGCACTCATATCAACCTTCTAGTGCCACTTGCTTTGACAGACAGCAGACACTGCAGTTGGTGGTGCTGGCAGTCTGGCTCACTGAAGCCACCGAGTCCTGCTGAATCAACCCTGTTTGATTTGGGCTTCATCTGAATTTGGTGCACAGCCCGAGTAAATACAATAGCATGACCATTACAACCACCCACCTATAAAAACACAAGTAAAACTTATCAGCATAAAAATCCAAGAATTAGAATGGATCAATCATTTTAAAAGTTATCATAGCCTATCTAAAAATCTCCTCCAAGAGAGAATTCCACAACCATGATGCTACCACTGAAAAGGCTCTGTCCCTGGTATCCATCAGTTAAATGCTTGCAATGCTGGGGCACAGAACAGAGCACTAGATGCCAATCTTAGGGGCTGGGTAGATTCACATGGGTGAGGAAACTCCGTAAGACATTCTGTTTGTGTTGTTGCTGTTCCTATGTTTTTGTATACCCTGCTGGAAGCCATTCAGAGTGGCTGGGGCAACCCCATCAGATGGGTGGGGTGCAATCAATCAATCAATCAATCAATCAATCAGTAAAATTCCCCAACCTACTATCCCCCAGATGCTTTGCACTACAACTCCCAACATTGCTGAACCTGGCTGGAGTTGATTGGAACTGTAGTCCAAAGTATCTGGAGAGCACCTTGTTAGGGAAAGCTGATTTAAAGGAGGGCCTGCACCCATCTGAATCTATCGGAACCCCAAGACTGGCACCCAAGACTGGATCTATCGGAACCCCAAGACTGGAACCCCAAGACTGGTAATAACCAATGAGATTGGCAAGGGATCATTCCAATATGCATTAGCCATCTTGCCCATGCTAGCATCCTGAGGGCTACTTTAAAAAATAATAATAATATTTTATTTTATTTTGCATTTCTGAATTGTTTTAAAAGACCGTTTCATATAGAGAGAACTATGGTAGCCCAGTCCATACATATTGCACTGCAGCATCAATTTCATTTATTCAGTCTCTTGGATTTAGGCATTCCTTTGCCACTGTCTTGTAACACCCCACAGAAACAGTGTCAAATTTACAGCACAGCAATCTCACTGGTAACTCTAATAGATACTCTTTGAGCCAAAGCTGTGATATTAGCAGAAACACCCATTGCCCAGGGAAGGCATTTGTCATCAGAAGTCTTCGTGCTATAACCATGGTGGCACTGATTGCACCAATTGCCGGGTACCGTTCACCAGAGTCACACATATAATTGACAAAAGGTGAGGACTGGGGAAAGTATCTTGCTTATGCACTACTCATCAATTGAATGCAGTTTAATTGCACATGTCAGTTGCTTTCCAGGTGAGTGACAAATAATGCCAGTGAAACAGTCTGGAATTCAGACTCTCGTGGCCTGCAGGAACCTTTCCTCACTCCCTCAAAGAAGCCCATTATACTTACCAAAAGGACCACGAATGAGACTGATTGTGCCAAGAATATTCTGCCTAGGATGAATGAGGTTGACACACTTGAAAGGTCTTAATGAGTGCTGTTCCAGCATTCAAGGGTGCTAGCTGGACAGTTAATCCACATCAGAGAAGTCTGGACCATGGGGCAAAATTAGGCATGTCACAGGTGGCTAGGAAAGATCAGTCCACTGTCCCCATGAATGGCACGCAAGTGGTGAGCAATGGAGGGTGGTCTATTAGGGCACACAAGGCACTGCTCCCCTAACCTCAGTCTGCTATCAGCCAGCCCTCATTCACATGCTATCATGAATGAGCCAGACCCCAGGAGAAGTTTGCAGCTAGCTCCCAGTGAAGAGAGGAGCCAGGAGGACAGAGGGTTAATTACAAGACAAGAGAATTATAGTCATGCGCCAACTCCCCCACACGTAGGAATGCCAACTGATAGCAATGTACAGTGGTACCTCAGGTTAAGAACTTAATTCGTTCTGGAGGTCCGTTTTTAACCTGAAACTGTTCTTAACCTGAAGCATCACTTTAGCTAATGGGGCCTCCCGCTGCTGCCGCGCTGCGGCTGCGTGATTTCTGTTCTCATCCTGAAGCAAAGTTCTTAACCCGAGGTACTATTTCTGGGTTAGAGGAGTCTGTAACCTGAAGCGTCTGTAACCCGAGGTACCACTGTATTAGAGAGCCAGCCAGCAGCTTGCCAGCGTGCTAGTGAAGAGCAAAATGCAGGAGTTAGAAATGAAACCAGCTTAGAAAGTGGGAAAGAGCATGGAAGTAAACTCTCAGAGAATGAGGAAGAGGTGAGAGCTGACCCCCTCTCCCCTAGGTCTAGGCGTATGGGGCATCCTCAAGACAGAATATGTCACAAGAAGAAGTTTGGCTACTTCTGGCCTTGCCGGAAACATCCACCTTAGAAGGGACATCTTTCATTAATGGACGATGGCTGTGCTCGCCACTCCGATGAACTTTGTTGCTTTTGCAATAAATCTTCCTTTTAATTAACTCCGCTCTTTGTGTCACCAAGACTCTCTGACACATGCCTTCTTACTTACAAACAGTTATAGAATCATAGAATTGTAGAGTTGGGACCCAGGATGTCATCTAGTCTAGGAATCTCAATTAGGTCAAACACCTCCAAGGAAGGAGAGCCCACCACCATCTGAGGGAGTCTGTTCCACTGTCAAACAGCTCTTACAGTCAGAAAGTTCTTCCTGATATTTAGCTGGAATCTCTGTTTTTGGAATTTGAATCCATTGGTTTGGGCTGTCATCCTCCTCCTTAGTTTCAGTGTTGCCTTTGCAGGACTTGGCAGGGAGGAAGATGGGGACAAAGCTAGAAGCAACTAGCTCTGCCTGTCATTGGCTACGGCTCCACCTACCGTTGGGCTCCCGGCCTTCCGCCCCACCAGTTCCAATGGGCACCAACCATCTTTCTCTTCTTCACATGACCTTATGGGCAGATTGACTTGGGCTGTGTTGCCATCATATGTTTTCCCATCGTTGCTCCAAGTTATTGGCTTTCAGGGGAGGAAAACTGGAAGATCACATAGTTAAGGCTGCCTAAAGGTGATGGAGTCAGGACGCGAGTGGTGCTGTGGGTTGAACCACAGAGCCTAGGACTTGCTGATCAGAAGGTCGGCGGTTCGAATCCCCGTGATGGAGTGAGCTCCCATTGCTCAGTCCCAGCTCCTGCCAACCTAGCAGTTCGAAAGCATGTCAAAGTGCAAGTAGATAAATAGGTACCGCTCTGGCGGGAAGGTAAATGGCATTTCCGTGCGCTGCTCTGGTTCGCCAGAAGTGGCTTAGTCATGCTGGCCACGTGACCCAGAAGCTGTACGCCAGCTTCCTCGGCCAAAAAAGTGAGATGAGCACCGCAACCCCAGAGTTGGTCACGACTGGACCTAATGGTCAGGGGTCCCTTTACCTTTAAAGGTGATAGAAAGAAGTTGACAAGAGGACCGCCATATTTTTAAAGCAGGAGACTTGTGATTCAGGCTTGATGGAGGCCTCTCCACTCTCAGTGATGCCACTCTGACCATCTCACCCTCCCAGAAAGCACTCTTCTCCCCCAATTCAGATCCAGGAGCAGAGCTAGGAACAACATCTAGGCCAGGAGGACAGGGAAGCTGCGAACATGTAGTTCTTCCTTCAGACAACTAACTTGCTGGAAGTTAGCGGTCCCATGGTGTCTAGAGAGTTGCTTGAGGTTTTTGCTCTTCTTGTCTTATGGCAGGTGTTCCAGACGTTGAAGAAACAGCCACTTGGTAGCCCCCAAAAGTAAAAAAAATAAAATACACAAACACACCAAACTACAACTGGACAACATAGTCCTTTATACCACTGGAGCAGGAAAACAGTGTCTTTGTATTACACGGTGTAGAGCAGCTGGTTCAATTTTTTAAAATGATTTCTCATTTTGCCAGCCTTTTCCACTATCCCTTGCAATCCTTTAATGGGAGCTGTAAACCCCCATGTTCCTTCCTTTGCTGAAAAGGGCCCTCATTTCCTCCGTCTTATCTTCTGTTTCAAAGGCTTGTGTTTCAGCCTGACGGATTTCACCTCCGCTCCTTGTAACAATAGCCATTTCTGGTCTGAGAGACCCTGACTTTCCTGAGAAAGGCCAGTGCCACTGGATAATGAGGAAGTCCGCTTCACCTCTCTGGCCAAGGCACTTGATAGAACCCAGGTAAATTGGGCAAAAGTATCTGGTGATTTCTTAGCTAGCACTGTCAAAGTCATGTCTTTTAACTAGGCAGTTAAAAATAATAAAAAAGTAAAACCAGCATTACCTTTGCAAATGTATCCAGCATTGACATACCTGTTGGTTGAAGGAAAAAATAGGTATATGAAGGAAAATTTCTGGATGTGGGGGGAGTACTTTTTGGTGAGAGGACCCCAGCAGAGATTTAAAATCACAAAACATGCAGCAAAGTAAAGTGAGGGAATGTTGGCTGTTAGACCTTTAAAACACCCCCTTGTGAGTTCCAAAACTTCCCTCTTCATCTAGCGTAGAAACCCCCCCCCCATACATTTGGTAAGTTAAAAATTGGTTTACTTACAAACTCTTCAAAGGTCAGCTTCATGTGCTTTTCCATACATCAGTCAGAAAGGTTGCACAGGCAGTAAAACTTGGCTGAGTTGCAAAGTGGTGAAACTCCTTAATTATTGGTACAGGAACTCAAGAGAGGCTTGTTAGAGCCGTACAGCTAAGCTGGAGCAACCAGCTTAGCCTCTTCACACACAGCCTTCCTGCTCAGGGTTTCAGTTAGCCAGCCATGCCTTTCTTGGTA
This sequence comes from Podarcis cretensis, assembly GCF_951804945.1. Taxonomy (NCBI): domain Eukaryota; kingdom Metazoa; phylum Chordata; class Lepidosauria; order Squamata; family Lacertidae; genus Podarcis; species Podarcis cretensis. Next base: position 17,678,175 of record NC_137183.1, read on the forward strand.
TAAAATATTGATAGGAGGGGAAAAGCCCAATGCAGACTTTAAAAACAGTACGCGTAATATAATTACCAAAATACAGGTAAAACCAACAGATTTTACACAACTTTCAGAAGACATCTGAAGGCAGCCCTGTGTCGAGAAGTTTTTAATGGTTGACGTTAATGTTTTCATATGTGCTGTAAGCTGCCCAGAGTGGCTGGGGGAACCCAGTCAGATGGGTGGAATATAAAACAACAACAACAACAACAACAAATGTAAATAACAAAATTACATGACTGGGGAGGCTTGCTTAAATTAAAAAGATTTTAGCAGGCAGCAGAAACAATATGATGAAATCACCTGCCTAATATCAAGAGGCAGGGAGTTCCCAAGGACAGGTGTGGCACACTAAAAAAAACCCTATTTCTTGCAAGTGCAGAATGAACATTTCATGCAAGATGTAACGGGGGTGTGTGTACGTGTGTATGTGTTATCCTTAAAGAGTATGAAACAATTTACAGATAGTTTGTGAGGCATCATTGTCTTGTGTGCAGCTCCTAGGAGTTTAGCCCTGGAAACAGGGGCGTATGCAGCGGGTTGGATAGGTTGCCCCCCAGCAAGGGCGCAGGCCTAGGGGGCACCAAAATCGCCCCCCTCCACTCTGGCTCTGGGTGGCTAGGAGCCCGTCCGTCTGTCCACATGCTCCCCAGGCTGTTCCACTGATGCTGTGGGTGGCCAGGTGAGGTGCACAGGCTCCTCTGGGTGGAGGAATCTGGTTACTGCCATGGGCTATCACAGCAGCCCTGCAGGGCCCAGGAGAGAAGAAAGATGGAGGGAATGGGTGAGAGTTGCAGGAGGAGGATAAAGGAAGGGAGGAAAGAGGCAGAAGGGAAAGCAGTGAGCAGAGGGAGGCAGGAAGGCAGGAAGTCTCTGGTGGAGCAAGACAGGAGATGAAAAGCAAACTTTTTGAGTTTCTGGTCCATAGTCTCTCCCGGCTTCAGAGGCACTGACACATCAACTTGCCAAGGGTGCAAAGGAGCCTAGGTATGCCTCTGCCTGGAAAGATGGAACTCCTAGATATCTTCTTTCACCCAAATCCTCAACTGATTTTGGGCTCTCCATAAAATAGACTTGGATTACAGTGGTACCTTAATGCGTTGTGGAGGTCTGTTCTTAACCTGAAACTGTTCTTAACCTGAGGTTCCACTTTAGCTAATCGGGCCTGCTGCTGCCGCTGTGCCGCACGATTTCTGTTCTCATCCTGAAGCAAAATTCTTAACCCGAGGTACTACTTTTGGGTTAACGGAGTCTGTAACCTGAAGCGTCTGTAACCTGAAGCACCTGTAACCTGAGGTATCACTGTAATAGTTAGGAAAGCTAGACATCAGTTTCCCAGAACATTTCAATCTGATCTTACCTTTCATTACCGTTTCAAACTTGCTTGGTTGAAAAGAAGAGCAGCTAATTCTACTCAAAACAACAACATCTAATAATGTCATTGCACGCCAGAGTTGTGTTTTACATGGTTTGAATTTGCTTTCTCTCCAAAGACATCCCCCCCCTTCCCCTGTGTGTCTTAGGAGATAATAAAGCAGCGCGTAGGCTGTTTAAAAATAAATCCTCATCAAGTTGGGGTGGAAAGCGATGACAGAATTCCTTCCTGATCTTGAAAAGCTGTCAAACCTGGATATAATTCCAATGGTTAGCTCTGCTCAGCACCAGTGCTTTGGCATGAAAGGGAAGCCAACACATCCACACACTGGGATTTTCACACCGTTTGCTTTAAAATTAAGCCGCATCCAAGCAAATGGGTTTGGTGCAAAGATTCATGAAACAGCACCATGTCTGGCTCCTGCAAGGCATCTCTGCAGGGCTACTTTAACACAAGACGAAATTGTGTTTTTTAAAAAAGTGAGAATTTCAGGCCCAGCATTCAGTGTTGTTTTTTTAATAAACAATCCCAAGGCTTTCCAAAGGGTTGTCCAATGCCCCTTGTTGTTTAGTCGTTTAGTCGTGTCTGACTCTTCGTGACCCCGTGGTCCAGAACATGCCAGGCATGTTCTCATCAGGTGGCCAAAGTACTGGAGCCTCAGCTTCACGATCTGTCCTTCCAGTGAGCACTCAGGGCTGATTTTCTTCAGAATGGACAGGTTTGATCTTCTTGCAGTCCATGAGACTCTCAAGAGTCTCCTCCAGCACCAGAATTCAAAAGCATCCATTTTTCGGCGATCAGCCTTCTTTATGGTCCAGCTCTCACTTCCATACATCACTACTGGGAAAACCATAGCTTTAACTAACTTTGTTGGCAAGGTGATGTCTCTACTTTTTAAGATGCTCCAATGCCCCTTACTTTAAAGCAATAATGGGGTGTGTGGCTCTCCAGATGTGTTTGGACCATGACTCTCATCACCCCTGACTACTGGCCATATTGGTTGGGGCTGAATATTATGAAAATGTTATACAGGTGGTACATGACACGAGTCAAGCTTGCAAAAATATATCATTTGCCTGACAATAAATGTTGGAAATGTAAAGAGACTGAAGGTACTTTTTTTCACCTTTGGTGGACATGCCCAAGGATTAAGGCTTTCTGGGAGAGGATCTATAATGAAATGAAAAAGGTATTTAAACCAGAGGCCTTTCTCCTGGGCATGGTCGGCCAATTGGTGCCAAAGAAGGACAGAACTTTCTTTATGTATGCAACAACAGCAGCAAGAATACTCATCGCGAAGTATTGGAAGACACAAGATCTACCCACCCGGGAAGAATGGCAGATGAAGGTCATGGAGTACATGTAACTGGCGGAAATGACTGGCAGAATCCGAGACCAGGGAGAAGAGTCGGTAGAAGAAGATTGGAAGAAATTTAAAGACTACTTACAGAAACACTGTAAAATTAAGGAATGTTAGAAGGATGCGGGAATGAAGTTATGTGGTTTTAGCAGTAATGTTATAGAATTAGGTAAAATTGGATTATGAATAGGTGAGAATGTAAAGTTACAATATATTAAGATAAATTATTAAGATAAAAAAGCAAAAATGGAAAGGATTTGCTGAAACTGCTAATTGAATTAGAATACAAAAAAGGGAGGTGTGAGGAGGTCAGGGAAACAAGTAAATGAAAGACAAGACATAGAAAGATTGAAATGTTTTTAATTGTTTTTATCTTTCTGTATTTTGTATTTTTCTTATTTTCTTTTTCTTTTTCTTTTTTGTAATATTTATGAAACTTTAATAAATATTATTTTTAAAAAAACATATTGGTTGGGGCTGATGGGAGATGGAGTACAACAAACTCTGGAAGCGACATGTTCCCCATCACCACTTTAAAGGGTTAAGGTTAAGGATGTATTGGGAAAAATGAAGGCGACATAAGACAAAAAATTGTTTGTCCTGGGAGTGGGGATTAAAAAGCAACAGGAAAAGGATGCCTTTATCAGGACCAATGTATCACTATGAAGCCCAATCAGAGTGAGGACAAACTGTCCTGCCCTCCATTTGGTGTCTTCTGAATAAAATAAAGGCACACAGTAGCAACCAAGATCACAACTGCTACCACTTCACTCCCATTTCCACCTCCTAATTCTCTCTCTCTCTCTCCCTGCAGCCTGGTGTAGTGGTTAAGAGCGGAAGTCTCTCAGCCCCACTCACCTCACAGAGTGTTTGTTGTGGGGGAGGAAGGGAAAGGAGAATGTTAGCCGCTTTGAGACTCCTTCGGGTAGTGATAAAGCGGGATATCAAATCCAAACTACTATTACTACTACTACTACTACTATTCTTCTTCTTCTTCTTCTTCTTCTTCTTCTTCTTCTTCTTCTTCTTCTTCTTCTTCTTCTTTCTCTCTCTCTCTCCCCATATGCAACCTATGGGCAGGATGCTGAAGTCAGAGGGGAATTTTAGCTCAGAACCGGCTTCAGCACCATCATGTCTCAACTCCTCCCCCAACATCTCTTTTGGCCATAAGAGGCCAATGCTATTATTAGGACTAATCAAACTGTCACAAAGTCATAGAATCATAGCTTGTAGAGTTCGAAGGGATCCTAATGGTCCCTTGCAATGCAGGAATCTCAATGAAGACATCCATGACAGGCGGCCATCCAGCCTCTGCTCAAAAGCCTCCAATGAAGGAGAATCCAGCACCTCCCGAAGGAGTCCGTTCCATTGTCCAGCAGCTTTAACTTCCTGATGTTTAGTCGGAATCTTGTAACTTGAAGCCTTTGGTTTGGGTCCTAGCCTCTGGAGCTGGAGAAAACCAGCTTGTTCCATCTTCCACGTGACAGCCCTTGATATATTTGAAGATGACTATCATATCTCTTCGCGGTCTTTTCCAGGCTAAGCATGCACAGCTCCCTAAAGCATCCCTCATAATAAGGCTTGGTTTCCAGACCCTTGATCATCTTGGTTGCCCTCCTCTGCACACATTCCAGCTTGTCAATATCCTTCTTATTTTTATTTTTTTGTACATAATTTTTTTATTATTAATTTAAATCCATACACAATCTTAGGTACATGTTACAGCCTTAAATAATTATACCATTAAATATTGATTGAAACTTGTATTTGTACATGCTCTTTTCTTATAATTTCTAACTAAACAAAAATAAACCAAAGTAAAAAATCCAATAAACTAAATTCAATATCCTTCTTAAATTGTGGCGCACAAACTTGGACACAGTGTCCCAGGTGTGTTCTGACCAGGGCAGATTAGAGTGGTACCATTACTTCCCTTGATCTGGACACTAGACTTCTGCTGATGCAGCCTAGAATAGCATTAGCCTTTTTTGCTGCTGCATCACACTGTTGATTCATGTTAAGCTTGTAGTCTACTAAGTCCCCTGGATCCTTTACACATGTCCTACTGGCAAGCCAGGAATCCCCCATCTTATATTAGTGCAGCTGCTTCTTCCTGCCTAAGTGCAGAACCTTACATTTGGCCTTATTGAAATTCATTTTGTTAGTTTGGGCTCAGTTCTCCAGTCCGTTAAGGTCGTATTGAATCTCGAGTCTGTCTGCTGTGCCCTTAGCTACCCCTCCTAGTTTGGAGTCATCTGTAAATATAATGAGAGTGCCCCCTCAATCAATTCATTCATCCAACTTCTAAGTTCTCCTGAAGTCTTCCTCAAATTTGATCATACAAACAGAGGTAGAAGTAGGGAGGGAGAGAGAGGAGGGAAGAGAGAGAGAGAGAGAGTTGGAAAAGAGAAAAGAGGTGACCCTATAAATTCAGAAAATCCACTGTTTAGTCTTTGGCACATGCCTGAAATCTCTAGAGAGCAGCTTCCAGTCTGCGCAGATATTGCTGATCTTGCTGGGTGAAGATACCTGTGTTTAAAGGTAAAGGTAAAGGTACCCCTGCTCGTACGGGCCAGTCTTGACAGACTCTGGGGTTGTGCGCCCATCTCACTTAAGAGGCCAGGGGCCAGCGCTGTCCGGAGACACTTCCGGGTCACGTGGCCAGCGTGACATCGCTGCTCTGGCGAGCCAGAGCCGCACACGGAAACGCCGTTTACCTTCCCGCTGGTAAGCGGTCCCTATTTATCTACTTGCACCCAGGGGTGCTTTCGAACTGCTAGGTTGGCAGGCGCTGGGACCGAGCAGCGGGAGCGCACCCCGCCGCAGGGATTCGAACCGCCAACCTTTCGATCGGCAAGCCCTAGGCGCTGAGGCTTTAACCCACAGCGCCACCTGCGTCCCATACCTGTGTTTAGGCTGTGACAAATATTGATGCATGCCTCCTCCTGCAAACAAAAAAAATAGAAAAACTCCCACTTTCAGTGGGAACCCATGACTGTATGTAATTTATCTTGAATGTGATGCTGTTGTCATCACTTTGATGTGTAGTTAAGACTGATGGCATAAACCTGATCTTAGTTTACACTTCCTGTGTTACTAGAGATCAAAGGCTGGAGAGATCCATGTGGCAGCTCTTCAATTTTGCATGTGTAATGCAATTCCGAGTTACAGCTTGATATAACAACGTGGTCTCCCCCCCCCACCTCCCCACAAAGTCTTTTCCTTTAGGCAATGCACATTCGGAGCAGTCAGCTACCATTCGGGCCTGCATTGTAACTGATCAGTTCTACTATTCCAGTAGTGACTTTGGAAATAAAATCATCTATTCATGGTCCACATCTGCTTGTACTGTGATCAGGTTATGCATTACTAATCCTCTAGGAACAGGCAGAGTGAGGGGTAGTGAATCTTTTCCAGTGCAATGATACAGGAAGCTATCATCAGTGAATTTCTATTTTATTTTATGCTTATTGCATTTATAGTCTACATTACCTCCAAGCTTGAAGGCATCACAAGTGCTTCCTCTGCACCCCATTTGAAGGACATAAGAAGAGCCTGCTGGATCTGCCAATGGCCCATCTTAGTCTAGCATCCTGTTCTCACAGTGGCCAACCAGACGCCTGGGGGAAACCAACACGCAGGAACTGAGCCCTCTCGACCTCCTGTGGTTTCCATCAACTGGTATTCAGAAGCATTGCTGCCTTCAGGGCATAGCAAACATGGATAGAAGCCATTGCTAGCCATATCCTCCATAAATGTATCTAATCCTCTTTTAAAACTATTTAACTTAATGGCCTTCACTTCATGGCCATAGCTTAACTATGCACCGTGTAAAAAAGTACTTAATTCGATCTGTCCTGAATTTTCCAACATTCAGCTTTATTCAGTGTCTACAAGCTCCAGTGTTTTGAGAGTGTTTGTTTCCCTATCCATTTTCCCCATGCATAATTTTGGTAAAGTTCTATCGTGTCACCTCTTAATTTGTTTTTTCTCTAAACTAAAAAGTCTCAAACAATGCAACCTGTCTTCATAGAGGAGTTGGTCTGTTCCCTTGATCATTCTGGCAGCCTTTTTCTGAAGTTTTTCCGACCCTACAATATCCTTTCTGAGAGGAGGTGTCCAGAACTGTACATCGCTCCAAATGTTGGGGCACAAAAAGATCTGTATAATACTTGCAAATTTATTTTCAATTCGTTCCCTAATGAACCCTGGTATGGAATTTACTGTTTCCATGGCTGCTGCGCACTGAGTTGACATCTTCATCGGACTATCTTCTATAACCCCAAGGTCTTGTTCTTGGTCCTTTCACCCGATGATATGTGAAAGATATTTTTGCCCTAACATGTATCGCTTTACACTTGTTTACATTGAATTGCATTTGCCATTTTGCCACCATTCACTCAGCTTGGAGAGGTCCTTTTGGAGCTCTTCACAATCTCGTTTTGTTTTAATGACGCCGAACAACTTAGTATCATCAGCAAACCGGCCACCTCACTGCTCACTCTATCTCTAGATTGTTTAAGCTAAAGGTAAAGGAGGCCGACTCTGGGGTATCGTGGTAAATTAAAGGTAAATTCAATTAAAGGTAAATCGTGGCCAACTCTGGGGTTGCGGTGCTCATCTCGCTTTATTGGCTGAGGGAGCCGGCGTACAGCTTCCGGGTCATGTGGCCAGCATGATTAAGCATGACAGGATCACACTTCAAAATGACCTTGACAGATTAGAGAACTGGGCCAAAACAAACAAGATGAATTTTAATAGGGAGAAATGTAAAGTATTGCACATGGGCAAAAAAAAATGAGAGGCACAAATACAAGATGGGTGACACCTGGCTTGAGAGCAGTACATGTGAAAAGGATCTGGGAGTCTTGGTTGACCACAAACTTGACATGAGCCAACAGTGTGACGCGGCAGCTAAAAAAGCCAATGCAATTCTGGGCTGCATCAATAGGAGTATTGCATCTAGATCAAGGGAAGTAATAGTGCCATTGTATTCTGCTCTGGTCAGACCTCACCTGGAGTACTGTGTCCAGTTCTGGGCACCACAGTTCAAGAAGGACACTGACAAACTGGAACGTGTCCAGAGGAGGGCAACCAAAATGGTCAAAGGCCTGGAAACGATGCCTTATGAAGAACGGCTAAGGGAGCTGGGCATGTTTAGCCTGGAGAAGAGGAGGTTAAGGGGTGATATGATAGCCATGTTCAAATATATAAAAGGATGTCACATAGAGGAGGGAGAAAGGTTGTTTTCTGCTGCTCCAGAGAAGCGGACACGGAGGAATGGTTCCAAACTACAAGAAAGAAGATTCCACCTAAACATTAGGAAGAACTTCCTGACAGTAAGAGCTGTTTGACAGTGGAATTTGCTGCCAAGGAGTGTGGTGGAGTCTCCTTCTTTGGAGGTCTTTAAGCAGAGGCTTGACAACCATATGTCAGGAGTGCTCTGATGGTGTTTCCTGCTTGGCAGGGAGTTGGACTCGATGGCCCTTGTGGTCTCTTCCAACTCTATGATTCTATGATTCTATTCTATGATTCTAAGCTGCTTCTGGCAAACCAGAGCAGCGCACGGAAACGCTGTTTACCTTCCCGCTGGAGTGGTACCTACTTATCTACTTGCACTTTGACGTGCTTTCAAACTGCTAGGTTGGCAGGAGCAGGGACCGAGCAACGGGAGCTCACCCCGTCGCGGGGATTCGAACCGCCGACCTTCTGATCGGCAAGTCCTAGGCTCTGTAGTTTAACCCACAGCGCCACCCGCGTCCCTAAGTCCTTCATAGCCTCCACCAATTTTCCAGGGACATATGTTAAACTAACCAGCCTGTAATTTCCAGGATCCCCCTGGATCCCTTTTCTAAATTTGGCGTTACATTGGCTACTATCCAGTCCTAGGGTATAAGAGGTTGACCCAAGGGGCAAGTTATATATTTTTGTTAGAAGATTAGCATTTTCACATTTGAGGTTTTTTGAGACTCTCAGAAGGATGCCAACTGGACCCAGAGTTTTGGCAGTTTTAATTTTGTCTGTTGGGTCTAGAACTTCATTACTTGTCTCCATTATCCATCTTGGCTCCTCAGACTCATCTCCTGCAAAGGTACTGGGTTCTGCTCTATATCTCCATTGTGAAGACAGATGCAAACAAATCATTCTGCTTCTCTGCAATCTCTTTGTCCTCCCTTGTTGTCGAGGGGTCTTCCTAGATGGTTTCCTGCTACTAATATATTTGAAGAACTTCTCCTTGTTGGTCTTTATTTTTACAGTAACGTGTTCCTCAAAGTCTTTCCCCCCTAAAGCATCCCTTACTGTCTGTCTGCACTTTTGGGGCCACAGTTTGTGTTCCTTTTCATTCTCTTCATTTGAAGGAAACCTTCTTGCCTCTAATAGCTTCTCTCACTCTACTTGTTAATCATGCCAGTGTCCTCTTGTCTCTTATGGTACTTTTCCTGGATCTGTGGTATACACTCCAGCTGAGTATCTAATAGCGTGTTTGGAGCTAAAAGCATTTTGGAGTGATTTGACCCTCTTGACTTTCCGTTTCAAGATTTCTTTTTTTTTAAAAAACCCACCAGTCTCCTCATTTGTTGGGATACTTCAGTCAGTAGAGCGTGAGACTCTTAAATCTATGATATTCCTCTCTCAAAATCAGATGTGACCGTGTTGGATTTTCTAGGCAATTGGCTACTTACATGTTTATTTAATATAACAGGACTATGGTGTCCACTCCCAATTGGCTCAACAATGCTCCATCTTGCACCAGGCCCTGGGTGCTACTCCAAGATGGCTTTCTCTGAAATGCTACCAGTTCCATGTGCAGGGCCAGACAGACAGGCTCAGCTTTGTGGTCTCAATATCGAAATGAGACGATGGTGTCAGGAGGAAGGTTTTGGATTCATAGGCACTGGGGAACATTATGGGGCAAGCTAGGCCTGTAGTTGAATGCTCATGAAGTAAGTTATATATTTATTAATTTATTAAACTGATATGGAAATGTGGAAAATTGAACCAAAGGTTGGAAAAATGAGGGGGAAAACCCCCTGAAATTGAACGATTCACACTAGGTGCAAATTTGCGATGGGTGGAGTAGTCAGACCATAGGTTGAATGATTGGTTAATGGTACTCAGTTACTACAGAACGGAAATAGGCCCGAAAGCTTATTATGTCTGCCAGCAGTTGATTTAATTAAAACAGCATCTTTCTCCACAGAGATTCTTACACCCACAAGCACTTGCCACTCTTTCTCGCAATAGATAAATAATTAGTTCGCTGTACCGAAAACCTCACAACTTAGACATTGCCAACTCAGTGGTTACATCAGTTAATTAATGTCTATTGATAGACATTGCATCATGGTAAGGAACACATGATGTCCTCTGCTGCTGAATAAGTCATAGCTTTACCTTTCAAGACAGAATAGACTAAATGTAGCCACATAGGCGTTGTTGTTGTTGGCATTTGTCTGTCTCAAGAGACAATGGAATGCACCCCCAGGGGTGTAGTCAAACCGCAGGAGGATAACTGCGCCCGAGACTAGCTGCAGAGACTAATAATTCAGCTTGTTATTTGACTCCCACAAAGAGCTGATTCACACCCCTAGCAGATAGTACTGCGATGATGGACCAGTGGTCTGACTTGGTTCAAGGCAACTTCCTACATTCCTGAAAAAAGTGTGTTCTGCCTGTAAAAATGGTCGATTCCCACTCATCCAGACAAGCTTGGCACCCATTCCAAGTCTCTTTTGTCAGCTCTGAAGTGGCTGCTTACTTCTGCTCATCAATCTAAACCTGAAGGAAGCCTTGGCTGGTGTTGCAGTTGGCACAGATTCTTCTAGGTGATTCATGAGGACCGAAGTGCCTCAGCACACAAGCCACAAATTGAATTTCACCAGCTCTTCCCTTCTGCCAGTTAGGAGACAAAACAAATAGTTGCTATTTCCACCCCTGTCCTCCTCATGATCCCTTTGTTCTATCTGAAAGCTCAAGTCCTGATGCTGATGCTGCAGATGTGTGCTGGAAATGTTTACTGCTGCTCTTCAAGCAACTTGGAGAAAGGCCCCCTCTTAAACGCTGGTGTTGGATAATTTCCAGGTATTTGTGAAACCACGTGGAGCTGGACTCGGGAAGAGCACCCTGCTGTCCACATTCCCACCAAGATGGCGCAAGAGAGAAGTGTGTCCTGGGGAAAAAGGAGAAGAAATCACTAAGGCACTTGTGGTCTGTGGATAATCAGGTAGAGTAAGGACCTCTGGAGAAGCAGGCTGCCACTCTGCCAGGGAGCTGACGAGCAGAACAGGTCATTCACAGATCAGAGAAAGGCAGTGAAACACGGGCTAACTTACAGTTAGGTAAAGGTAAAGGGACCCCTGACCATTAGGTCCAGTCGTGACCGACTCTGGGGTTGCGGCGCTCATCTTGCTTTATTGGCCGAGGGAGCCGGCGTACAGCTTCCGGGTCATGTGGCCAGCATGACTAAGCCGCTTCTGGCGAACCAGAGCAGCGTACGGAAACACCGTTTAGCTTCCTGCCGGAGCGGTACCTATTTATCTACTTGCACTTTGTTTTTTGTTTTTTTAATATAATTTTTTATTAATTTCCACAAAAAGAATATATAACACATCACAATTTCAACTTTAACAGATTTTCCAATTTTGGACTTCCCTCAGCCTCTCTGACAATCATCCAAATTTGATTTTTAAATACACAGTTCTTAAATTCGCTATTGCCTTTCGAAAACCATTTGAGACCTGTTTTTCTTTTTTGCAATATTTCTTTGACTTTTACAGAGCTTCTTTAAATGCCACTAACGTTATTTCTCTGTCACTTATACCTTCCCAATAGTCCACCCACTTTCTCCAGTCCTCGATAAACTTTAGATCTCGTAAATATCTAATCTTCCCTGTCAATTTGTCCAGTTCTGCATAGTCCATCAACTTTGTTCTCCACTCCTCCATTGTTGGTACTTGTTCTTGTTTCCAGTTCTGGGCCAGTAATATTCTCGCCGCTGTTACTGCATATTGGAAAAGTTTGCAATCCTTTCTATTTATTTCATTTCCTATAATTCCTAGAAGAAAAGCCTCTGGTTTCTTAACAAATGTATATTTCAACATCTTCTTCAATTCATTATATATCAGTTCCCAGAAGCTCTTCACTTTTTTACATTCCCACCACATATGATAAAAAGTGCCATCATTTTCTTTACATTTCCAATATTTCTTACATGTTTTATACATTTTTGCAAGTTTTACCGGTGTAATATACCATCTATACATCATTTTCATTATATTCTCTTTTAACGCTGTACATGCAGTAAATTTCATGTTTTCATTCCATAATTTAATCCAATCATCCATTTGTATATTATATCCAAAATCCCTGGCCCATTTTATCATAACCGATTTAACTTCTTCATCTTTGGTGTGCCATTCCAACAAAATTTTATACATTTTAGATAATATCTTAAATTCATTATTTATTATTTCTGTTTGAAATTTTGACTCTTTCTCTGCATACCCGTACTCCTTAAGATCCTTCTTAAACATTTCATTTGTTTGTAGGTAATGCAACCAGTCATACACATGCTCTTTTACCTCTTCATAAGGTTTCATTTTCCATCTCCCCCCTTCCTTGACAATTAACTCTCCATATGTAGCCCAATTTTTCCTCATATTAGTTTTTTTAACACTCATAACCTCTAATGGAGACAACCAGTGTGGAGTTTTTGGTTCGAGTAGGTTTTTATACCTATCCCAAACTTCTTTCAACGATCTTCGGAAAATGTGGTTCTCAAAGCCTACATAACCTTTCTTCTTTCCAGACCATAGATATGCGTGCCACCCAAATCTATTATCATATCCTTGTAAGTCTAGCAACTCCGTATTATCTAGTTTTATCCATTCCTTTAACCAGCAGAGACACACTGCTTCATAATATAATTTCAGGTCTGGCAGGGCGAAGCCTCCTCTTTCTTTCGCATCTGTTAGTAACTTAAATTGAATTCTAGGCTTCTTGCACTTTGACGTGCTTTCGAACTGTTAGCTTGGCAGGAGCTTACCCCGTTGCAGGAATTCGAACCGCTGACCTTCTGATCGGCAAGTCCTAGGCTCTGTGGTTTAACCCACAGTGCCACCTGCGTCCCTTGACTTATAGTTAGTTTCTTTATTAAGGAAGCAGAACAGAGAACAGAAAGAGACTTCTAAGGGTTGCTCCTGTCTAGATGAAGCATTTGCCTGAAGTGGCTTGTAACTCCCTATCCCTCTGTGTCAGGCCCGTTCCTCTGGCTACAGCAGGGTCCCCAAACTAAGGCCCATGGGCCGGATAAGGCCCGAGGGACTCGTTTATCCAGCCTGTGGCGACCCCCGCCACCTGCTGCCGCCGCCCGCTCTTACTGGTGCTGTGCTGCGCAGCTGCCAGTTCCGGGTCGGAGGAGCACTGGAAATAGCTTGTGTGCATGTGCAAGCGTTATTTGCGCATGCACAAGCGTTATTTCTAGTGCACATCCGGGTCGGAGGAGGCTCGTGCACATGCGCACAAGCCATTTCCGGTGCGGAAGTGCGCCGGAATTAGCTTGTGTGCACGCATATGGGCACGCGCTCCCCCGCCCTCCGGCCCGCTTCACGATCGGCGCTGGAGACACCGGCCTGAGTCGTGGTAAATTCGCTGACCCCTGGTCTACAGCAAGCCCCTAGGGACTCTTTCTGTTTCTAAAGGTAAAGGGACCCCTGACCATTAGGTCCAGTCGTGACCGACTCTGGGGTTGCGGCGCTCATCTCGCTTGATTGGCTGAGGGAAGCCGGCGTACAGCTTCTGGGTGATGTGGCCAGCATGACTAAGCCGCTTCTGGCAAACCAGAGCAGCACACGGAAACACGTTTACCTTCCTGCCGGAATGGTACCTATTTATCTACTTGCACTTTGACGTGCTTTCGAACTGCTAGGTTGGCAGGAGCAGGGACCGAGCAATGGGAGCTCACCCCGATGCAGGGATTTGAACTGCCGACCTTCTGATAGGCAAATCCTAGGCTCTGTGGTTTAACCCACAGCGCCACCTGCGTCCCTCACTTCTGTTTCTACCTGGCCCTTTATTCGGTAATATGCCATAGGCGGCTTGTTCTGGGAGTGGGGAGGGGGCTTGCAGGCTGTCAGCAGAGAAGCTGTCAGAGTGCTCTGTGGTGGAATTGCCAAGTCTGATCCCTGTCTCTGCCCTGTGCTGGGGCACCTGCCTGTTTCCTCCTCTTCATCATCTTTCAAGCTCCCAGTCTCCAGTGCTTCCCAGCTCTTCCCTTCTTCTGGGGTGTGGCTGGTTTATCACCTCCAGGACCCAGGATTCAAATCCTCTCCCTCTGTACTTTCCCTGGCGGCCTCTTGGTCAGGCAGTTGCCAACATTCTCCCTCATCCATCCAGTCCCTGATACACCCAGTGGTATTCACTTCTGCATTATCTAAGAGCTGCCCTATACTGTGTCAGATAAATTGGTCCACTTACCTTGGTTTTGTCTTCCCTGACTGGCAGCAGTTCGGCAGGACTTCAGACAGGTGTGTCTCGTAGCCCTACCTAGCAATGCTGGGGATTATACCTGGGAGCTTTTTCATGCAAAAGAGATGCTCTACCACAACTGAGTCTTCTTGCTCAGTTCCAATAGCATGAGCTCAGCATCTCCCACACTGGACGTTCCCCTGTAAACATAACCACAATTTATTGGTTGCCAAGAGTGGACACTCACCATCATATCAGTTCTGAGTGGATGAGAGGTACACAGAGGTGCTAAGATAGGGTTGCCATTTCAAAAAGTGAAAATCCGCCCCAACAAAAATTTAAAAATTTGGCTATATAATTTGGAACTAATGTGATTTGGAACCAATGTGATTTGATTGGCCTGTTAATAAAAATTATATTTTAAAAAAAAAGTTGAAAATCCGGACACACACACAAAAAAGAAGGCTTGTGAGCTCTTTTTAATGAAATTCACCAAAATCTACACTTCTGCCATACACCTGGATTTTCCTGGACATTTCAGCGATTTCTGCCTGGACATTCTTTACAAGGGCTGAATAATGGCTATGTCTGAGAAATTCTGGACATTTGGCAACCCTAGCTAAGACCTTCTCTCTATGAGCGAACATGGAGGTGGCTGATGAAGGTGCCTTTTTCCATTTTGAGGGGGCAGCTGAATGGGGTGGGGGCATACCCATGCCCTTTTGTGGTCCAGTCACCTTTTCTGCTCTTTTAGATGTGGCAGCCATTTTGTGTTATGCCATTTTTTGTCCGGCATCTGCAGCACTTCGGCAAAACTTCGAATGTGCCCATGTATCCAAAAAAGTTGGCAGCCCCTCTCCTCGAGGGCCACAGGTTCCCCATCCCTGGTGATAAGATGAATGATAAACTATATATATAAGGAAATAAATACAATCACCCACATACACACTCACACCCCTTTACAATTACCGGGTACTCAATTCGTTCCGGAGGTCCGTTCTTAACCTGAATCTTTTCTTAACCTGAAGCACCACTAATGGGGCCTCCTGCTGCTGCCGCACCACCGGAGCACAATTTCTGCTCTCATCCTGAAGCAAAGTTCTTAACCCAAGGTACTATTTCTGGGTTAGCGGAGTCTGTAACCTGAAGCGTATGTAACCCGAGGTACCACTGTACTTGTATTTCTAAATAGTTGTTCGCTTTTGCAGGAATCTAGAGGAGGCTCACACATAAAATGAGTTACTTCTTTTATTGTCTTATTTTGGATGTAGAACCCCTCCTCAATGTGTTGGGTGAGATACACATCAGGGTGTATTGACGCTGAAAAGAATAAATCCCTCTAACTGTGTTACTTTGGGCTTGAAATTGCATTGTGAAATATCATCAGCAGCTGATATCCTCTACAAAGCTACATCCCTAAATGTGGATGCCGATTTGGACAGATGAACTACTTATCTTAATATACATTAGGATGGATGGATAATGCTTATCATTACAGTGAACTGACATCCCCCCCCCTTTCTGTTATATTTGCAATAAAAATCTGTCTGTCTGTCTGTCTGTCTGTATAAATGTACTGACCTAGATCCCAGCTTCAATTTCTGCACCTTTAGCCTGAAGGGCACAGTTAGAGCAGATTAGGCATGTGTCAATATGGTGTCTGCAAATTGGCTCCCACAAGAACTGAGCTGCTCATTGTTCCCAGCTAACACTGTCTAATAATAATCCATTTTCTCCCCATTTCGGAATAGCGAGCTGCATTTGCATTCAAAATGATTTTAACAAATACAGCACAAGGAGGCAGCGCCTGGTGCAAAATGAACTGGGAATCGTTTCACGCATTTGGGGTTGTTAACAAAGTGAGCCTGCCTGCCTATTGGATGCCATCTGTCTGGTTATGGACAGCCCTGTCAAAGAAGGGGAGGGAAAAGATCTTGAGAGAGTTGGCAGCTGCCCAGCTTGCCTCCGTTCTGCTTTCTAGTGTTTCCATAACAGATGTTCTGCCACATGCCCGGGGTTGCTGCAGAAGAGTTGATGTGTGCACTCAAAAATAGGTGATTTTCTTTTAAGGCACAAGAGATGGTCTCTCGCCTTCTGCAAGGCAGGTTTCGAAGATAGGAGTGCATCTGTGGGAGAGAATCCTGCCTTCACTTTTATTTTTATTTCCCTCAAAGATGGGGGGAGATTTGGATGCGAGGCATGGTTGCCCACCTGATTGAATTCTGGCAAGCAGGCAGCACTGTTTGTTGCAAGCAAGACCTTCTTGTTTGATTCTAGGGGAGGCTGGTCGAAGAAGGGCACTGCCACACCGACCTCACTCTGCCCACCAACTACCTGCGTTCTTACCTTCAACCAGCCCAGAGGGTGGTACTGTCTATCAGCTTCTTCTTCCTAAGTCTCAGTCTTGCCTCTGTATAACTCAGCAGTACAAGAGGATGAGGGCAAAACTAGAATTAGCTGGGTCTCCCTGCCTTCCATCCTGCTCACCCTCAAAATTCCCTCTTACCAATGCCTGTTGGTTGATTGTAGAAGGAAGCTCCCTCCAGGTCCTGTTTGAGACATGTACTTCCTGAGGCAAAGGATAAGAATGCACCTTTCTGAATCTGACGTTATCCACCCAGATGCTAACAACAACAGCAAGATACGGCAAAGAACTCGAAAACTGTGTAGTGTGTGACTGTTTTTTGTTGTATTTTGTATTATTACCTCCTGCTTCACGTAATCCCAACAAGTGATGTCGTTCATTCTGCTTCTATGTAATTCAAGCAAGGTGTGAAGACATTTCAGCATTTACAGACGGTGCTTTTTAGTTCCTTAAAAAAAGCAAAAAGTGATTGCTTCCCTTTGGTCCTTCAGTCTGTCAAGCTTCGTTGGCTGTCAATGAGGTGGCAGAACAGAGTTATCATCTGCCTGCAGCAAGACCTGTTACTGCTGATAGGCGAAGGGATTTCTTTTCCCCCTGTAGGAATAAAATGGAGACAGACAGAGAGGCAAATTCAAGCATGCAACATACAACAGGCTATATATCTTCTTAGCAAAAGCAGTCTGTGTGCACTTTCTGTTTCAGGAACTTGGACGTTCAAAATGCTTAACAGGATTATCTTGTAGAGGCTGTGTGGGTGTGTGAACAGGATGACAACGGGGCATCGTTTAGATAAATCCTCTACTTCCCAAGGATGATCTTGGTGAGGCAAATTCTGTGCTGTGGAAAGATGCTCCTCCCCCACAAAAAAATAACAAAAATGATACTGTGGTGTAATTAGATTGGGAAGAACCATAGCTCAGTGCTAGAGCAAGTGTTTTGCATGTAGGAGATCCTGGATTCAATCTCCACTATCTTCAGATAGGACAGGGAAAGAATAATAATAATAGTAATAATAATACACAACCTTGAGGACAGAAAGTGAGGAGGAATTAAAGAACCTTTTAATGAGGGTGAAATAGGAGAGCGCGAAATATGGTCTGAAGCTCAACATCAAAATAACTAAGATCATGGCCACTGGTCCCATCACCTCCTGGCAAATAGAAGGGGAAGAAATGGAGGCAGTGAGAGATTTTACTTTCTTGGGGTCCATGATCACTGCAGATGGTGACAGCAGTCACGAAATTAAAAGACACCTGCTTCTTGGAAGAAAAGCAATGACAAACCTAGACAGCATCTTAAAAAGCAGAGACATCACCTTGCCAACAAAGGTCCGTATAGTTGAAGCTATGGTTTTCCCCGTAGTGATGTATGGAAGTGAGAGCTGGACCATAAAGAAGGCTGATCGCTGAAGAATTGATGCTTTTGAATTCTGGTGCTGGAGGAGACTCTTGACAGTCCCATGGACTGCAAGAAGATCAAACCTATCCATTCTGAAGCCCTGAGTGCTCACTGGAAGGACAGATCCTGAAGCTGAGGCTCCAATACTTTGGACCATAAAGAGCTAGATGGACCAATGGTCTGATTCAGTACAGGGCAGCTTGTGATGATCTATCATGAAGTCGCTGGTCACGTCGCCTGAGATATGTCTTCAGGCAGAAAGAACAAAGATCCTCAGCATCGCCTTCTAATAGATTCTGGCCACAAACAAATCACACACACCCTCCACACGCAAGTCACCCATGATAATACTGAATGTTTGGGTTTCCCCCCTCTAATCATATTCTAAAATTAGTCCGTGTAGTAAATCGATCCATCAAATAATAAGTATGTCAAGGAAAATAAAATAAATATTCGAGAAGAAGAAGAAGAGTTTGGATTTGATATCCCACTTTACTACTACCCTAAGAAGTCTCAAATCAGCTAAGAATCTCCCCCCCCCCAACAAACACTCTGTGAGGTGAGTGGGGCTGAGAGACCTCAGAGAAGTGTGACTAGCCCAAGGTCACCCAGCAGCTGCATGTGGAGGAGTGGGGAAGCGAACCTGGTTCACCAGATTATGAGTCCACTGCTCTTAACCACTACACCACACGGGCTCTCGATCTTAAGGAGCTTAAGATAGTGCACAGGGTTCCTCTGCTCCCACATCACAACAACCCTGTGAGGTAGGTTACACTGCGGGTAGTAACCATCTCAGGCCATTCTGGGAGTTTCATCGCTAAACAAGGATTTGAATCCAGATCCTCAAAGCGTGGGACCCCAGTGGCTTTTAGCAATTATGTTCATGTCTTCTGATCCATAGGTCTGCGGTCTTTTGTAGAGAGGCTTTTGGTGTTTTATATCTTCATTGTAAGAAACAGCAACACACCAAGCTCATGCAGCGATGTGGGGTGATTGACCGGTGCTGTGGTGCTAGACAAGGAATGGTGAATGGTTCACTGCTACGGATGCAGACATCTGCCACCCAGCAGCAAACGTCACTCTCTTTTTGCAGATGTCCAAATGTTAAAAATGCAGGTAAGGAATAAAAGTTTAATGCCTGTGAAATGACTGGGAACTCTGGAAAAGACGCAGCATATGGTATATATAATTCCAAGTGATAAAAAGATAAGCACCACAAAGTATTTATGATTATGGAAGGGGGCTATAGTCCTGAAATTTGTCATATATAAACTAAACCAGGAAATGAGCTTTGAATCCGATCGCAGGCAACAATTATACCAGGGATTGCACTGAACAAATGAGAACCACTGTTTATAACAGTTCAGGAGCATTTCGTGAAATTAAAGGGGAGGCAATTGTGGTTTAACTGATCTGTGACAGAAAGCAGAAAAGGTGCACTCTTGTCTACTATGAGAATATCAGATAGTGAGACTTGTGAATGCCAAACAGAACACACACACACAAGTGCACAAGTATTTGTGCATAGGTACGCACTTATGTGTGTAGGCATGCGAACACATTCACACTCATACACAACCCTCGTTGTAGTTGAGGATACATGATTGCAAACATTCCACTTGCTTAGTCAATCTCAATATCCACACCGATTCCGATACTGTCTGAAGGCTGTCAATCACCTCCAAGTGACAATTCTGACTTAAAGGGCAAAATAAAAAGGGTCTGCATCCTTTCATATGCCATATTTCACATGTATGTGAAGGCTCAGTTATGTAGACATATTAGCTGCTGCAAGAAGCCTCCTAGCTCTTAGCCACATCAGAACAAAGTGACAGGATTATTTATAAAGACACAGTTCTCCCCGCCCCAAGCCATTCAGCAAATACACAGAACAATATATATATATATATTTTAAAAACCCCATTCTTACCTTTTGGATCAGAGGCAGGTGCCAATGGTTCAGGCCCCTACATGTGGTTAACCAGCATACTAGGACACAGACCATGCTCTCCGCCTGCAGGTGATGCTTGTGATGTAGATACTGGACCACTTTTTGACAGCTGATAGTCTGGGAGAGAGGCTGGAGTTATTTAGCATCTTTGCATTCACGGCAAGTCAGACCGTGCAGCGGGAGCATCTATATTTAATTTGGCAGTCGCTCTGGATGACCTCAAAGGCTTTTTCATTTTCTTGCTCTGGTTCTCTCTCTCTCTCTCTCTCTCTCTCTCTCTCTCTCTCTCTCTCTCTCTCTCTCTGCCTTCGTCTTCATTGCTTAGCAACAATCAAGGGTGAACTTGCTCTTAAGCCAAGCACCACTACAGATATGGCTCCGATCTCTGCCGGCTGAGTGCATCCTAGTCAACCTTTCCGTTTCGCATCTCCCACCGCTTGGCATTTCCCTCCACCCTTTCCTGTCTTGCTCTTCCACTCAGGCAGAAGTTTTCACTCTTTCCCCCCTCCCAATTTCAAACACATTGCAGTAGATGGGGAGGCAGCTTCTAAAACAAACGACAAGGCGCGGTGGAGCAAGGAGTTTTATTGGATGCCAATAGGTGAATGCAAGGTTGAACTGCACAACTGAGTAACAGCCAGGAAGGGGGGGGGGTGTCAGGAAGTGGTTAACCCCTGCTTTTCCTTGAAATTAATTCCTGTACTTGATAAGAGCCCATATAATTAGGACTATCAATGACAACAAGTCATGATGGCTAGGCTTGGCTTCCACAGTTGGAGGCAGTAATGCTTCAAAATATCATTTGCTGGAAACCAAACCAGGGGAGAGTACTCCTATGCTCAAAGCCTGCTTGTGGGTTTCCCTCAAGCATCTGGTTGGCCACTGTGAGAACAGAATGCTGACTGCATGGACCTTTGGCCTGGTATGTCCCACAGAGGAACTTACGGTCTTCAAACAAAAACATCTTGGAGATCCCGGGCCACAGAGAGGTTAGGCTGGCCTCAACTAGAGCCAGGGCTTTTTCAGCTGTGGCTCCAATCTGGTGGAACGCTCTGTCACAAGAGACTAGGGCCCTGCGAGACTTGACATCTTTCCGCAGGGCCTGCAAGACAGAGCTGTTCCACCAGGCCTTTGGCCAGGGCACAGCCTGACTCCCTCCTTTGGCAATCTTCACAGAACTCTAGCCCAGTGGTTGCCATCAATTTGATTTGAATTAATTTTATAATGAAATGATTTTAGAATGTTGTACTATTTTATTGTTGTTAGCTGCCCTGAGCCCGGCTTTGGCTGGGGAGGGCAGGATATAAATAAAATTTATTATTATTATTATTATCCAGCAGGCTCTTCATAGGCAGGGCCGTCTTACCCATAGGTGCTAGGGGTGTGGGGCACCCGGGTGCCGGGCTCTCAGGGGCACCAGGATGAGAGTCCAGGGCCTGATAATTGAGTCCAGGGAAGAGCCTGCCTGTCGGTCAGAGCGCCGCAGCAGGATCTTCTGTTGCCGTGGCTCTGTGCCATGAGTTTGGGGGCAACCAAGCCAGCAAGACGCTGAGGTGGCTGGCCGGCTCCAACCTCCTGTACGCCTAGAACTGGGCAACCTGGGGGGGGGGGGCGCCAGGCTGATTTTTGCACCCCGGCGCTGCATATGCTTAAGACAGCCCTGTTCGTATGTTGCTATGTGCATTAACAAATCTGCTGCCTTGTAGGAGTGCTGGCTACTTGGACTCCTGCAAATACACCAGTAATTGCAAAAATTGTTATCACTTCCCAGTGATCTGTCCTCTGTGAGAAATTGGAACACACAAGGATCTCTGGCGCCAGAACTTCTCAATGCTCAGAGAACATGCCCCTGCACTGGACTTCTTTTATCCTGCCATTTAACGTGGAAGACCTTGCGAGAACAATCTGATGGCCTCTCGACAGCGGTACTTAGAACGATCACCTGTGCAAACCCACATTGTTTTGAAGCCCATTCAAAGTTGCCTAAAGGAGCTTGCTGTCAAGTTCATTCAGTCGCTAAGCTGGATTTCATTGAACAGCTAATTCTCTCCCACTCTCTTTTCTCTCGGCCACCTAATGGATCAAGCAAGTTCAAGTGGAGATAAATGGATACAAGAGGCTAGCAAATAACTAAGCATCACAGCATCCTCTGCTGATACGCTTAGCTGAGGTTTTAGCTCCTAAACCTTGCAAAATCCAGCACCCTGCTGCCCCTCCTAAGGATTAAGAACAGGCTGTAAACTAGCTATACTCCTGATTCTCAAGAGAATCAAAATGATAAGAAATAGCGACGGGCAAGGAATGTATTTTAAATGCATATATACATAAAATGTGTCTGTTCCAACCTGAACAACCTTTGCTTGTATCCCACTGCCTCTTGCACTGAGTATCCCCTTATGTCTAAGCCACTTGTGCATTTAAAAAAAGCTATTATGTGAACATTTAATGCGAAAAGTATTATATTATATTATAAGCCTCCTTTTGAGCATGATCTGCATGATCACCCCACCCACCTGTCCTCGATGTTAGAGCCTCAGGACCGAAAATGAATTTTCCCCTCCCAACCTCCCATATTTCCCACGGGGTGGGGTGGGGTGGGGGAAGGCTTACTTATGTATATGACACCTACAATAATGTATTTAATAATATGTATAATTAGCTATAATTGTGGTTTTAGCAGAAAATGCACTTTTGGGGTCTGTGATCTTGCGTGGTACCCTAAAACATGCATTTTGGGGCACCATGTCCCCCAACCTGCTTTTTGGGGGGGAGGGGAAAACTGTGGTGCAAAACCGCGCAAGATCATAGCAACCAAAATGGCCGCCATGCTCTTGTGATAGAAAACAGGAAAATGGCATTGGGAAAGATAGTGTCCCAGATTTTGGCTTCAAAGTGTGTGTGTGTGTGTGTGTGTGTGTGTGTGTGTGTGATGTATTTCGCAGGTACGTGCAGGAATTTCACAAGGTGGAGTTTGGTGGGTACTTTTAAGATGAAAGGTGAGACCCAAGACTTGTCTTCCAGGTTGTAGGACCTGTTGGCTGTAGGACCTGTTGGTTGTAGGACCTGTTAGCCACCTTTGGGGCTAACCTGTGACCCCCACTCAGAGTTGTGGGGCCCTGAAAGAGGATGGGGGAGGAAGACCTCCCTACCCACCCTGAGGTGTGTGTTTGACAGGAGGGGTGAAGTTAAAGCCACCCACTTTTATGTGCTAAAGTTAGCTAGGTTCCCGCGCAGGCAAGCAGCAAAGAAATTGCATGAAACTAAATATATGTGGCTCCATGTTTTACCCAAGCTCGCCCTGTGTTACACTCCTTTATTTCATGGCTGCAGTCAGAACTACAGCTGTCATTAGACCCAATTTGCATGCATGATTTGCTTCTCGAAGCATCAACGGCTGAATTTATCTGGAGACAGGAAGGTCAGAAAAGTTTAATTGATTGTATAATGCAATTTAAAAAGACTGGCAGGGAATCTCGGGCAATTTTGGGACAGCTGGCTACCAAACCTAAAACGCACAGCAGCTGCGACAGCAGTGGGATTATGATGAGCTACACACACACATTTGCAATATCATGCAAAACGGGATTGGGCAGACACTTGAAAATGGGCAGCAAAAAGTATGCAGGGGTTCACAAACACATGGAGTTGGACTTAATGCTAGTCCTAGTCAGAGCAAACCATATCTTAGGTTCATTAATTTCAGTGGGTCTACTCTGAGTTGGATTACCATTGGGTACAACTCCATGCAACTGGGGCAAAATACTTGACCATTTTCAACCTGGATCCTGGCCTGGTTATGGGGCTTAGATGGACTTTAGTAGCTTTGGAGGACAGTAGTTCTAGGTTACCTCAGGCTTGGGGGCTAAACTTCAAGGTCTTTCTGCCTGGCCCTCAAGACTCTCTAGTAGGGTTGCTACCCATCTCTTGTCCCATTTGGGCTTCAAACAGGACAGCTTTCTCCCATACTCATACTTGGTCAACCCAAAATGGTGGTTGCATTGCTGTTGGTGCAGCTGACGAGAAGCCTGGCCCGATGTGAGCGACAAAAGAGAGAAGGGGGAAGGAACAACCTCCTTTCCCTCTGTCAGGCTCCAGGGAATCGGCTTAGTAAATAAGAAGAGATCAAATGAAAGGAACGTCTTACCAGTTAGATTCTTTAATAATCACAGTGAGAGAACAAATAACAGGTCTACTAAAAATGGGGGTGCTCCCAATTAAGGCTCACTCCCTCCTCCCCATCCCTATTAATCTACATCACTCCTACATCTTGTAATCTGAGTTGTACCTTCTGCACTTTCTGTTCTAACATTTTCTGAGCTCTCTGTGTCTTTGGAGATGGAGGGTGGGTGCTGTCCAGAGACTGTGTGTGCTGGTCCCAGGGGGAGGTTACCGTGGGGCAAGGTCCAGGACCTGAGTTGAGGGTCGGCAGACAGTCTTCCTCGGGCGAAGCGGGGTCCACAGCGAGAAGCCGGGCAAGGACAGGAACTCTGGGGGAACAGGACTGGATGCTGGCCAAAACAGCTCTTCAACGACGTTGCTCCCGCAACCTGGGACCGGGCTGACTGGCCTTTATCTTCTCTGAGGCCAGGGGCGGTCCTGGCCCCCAGGAGACCCGCCTCCCCTGGCCTTAAGGCGAGCACTCCTCCTGGGAGAAACCAGTTCCTTTCGCCTCTCTGCCCTGAGCCTCTGCAGTTCAGGAGAGGCTGAAGGGTTACTGGACCCAGGGGGAGACTCACCTGTAGGCACTGAGTCCTCAACCACCTCCGGAGCCAGAGTGGATTCACCTGGTGCCTGCTCCTGAGGATCCGGCACAGGTGCAGGCGCTTCAGAATCAAGGCCCTGCCCCAGTTCAGCCGGCCCTGGAGGCGGGGACTCCTGTGCAGGCTGGGATTCCTCTGGTTCAGACTCTGAATCGTATTCCCAGGCCATCACACTGTGAATCTGTTAACACTCTCTCTTCCAGTGTCACTTCTCCTAGCTGTTCCCCATCCAGTATTTCCCAGCTTCTGCCTTCTGAACTATGCCCCTCTGCAAACCACTGTTCACAGTCTACACTGTCCTCCTGCTCCTGGGAAGATTCAGGATCATGAGGAGGACCATTCTTCCCCAGTGCATCCCTCCTCAGCACGGTCCCTGACACCCTCCCTCACCCCTCTTTCCTTTCTCCTCGTTGGTACTCCTCCTCAGCCACTGCCTGCCAGTCTAGCATGGTGCATTGCTGCTTGGTCCCCTCCGCCACCACAACCTGACCTCTCCTCTTCCCTCCTCCTCCTCCTTTGTGCTCAAGTCTCTTCTGACGCAAACATGGCAAGAGGCTGGACCTGTGGCTTAGTTGACTATGGGAGCCGACGTCTACCCCTGTCCCCTGCCTGTCCCATATTTCACCTGAGCAAACGTGGCAACCTTAGATACAGAGCTGGTCTTACTTGTGCACAGTCTTCTCAATTCAGCCCCCTGGCTTCCATCCAAACCAGACTGGATCTAGCCCTGAATCCATTCAGGGGGTGGGACTAATGTTTCAGGGATGTGGGTGGCACTGTGGTCTAAACCACTGAGCCTCTTGGGCTTGCCAATCGGAAGGTCGGCGCTTCAAATCCCCGCAATGGAGTGAGCTTCCGTTGCTCTGTCCCTGCGCCTTCCAATCTAGCAGTTTGAAAGCACACCAGTGCAAGTAGATAAATAGGTACTGCTGTGGAGGGAAGGTAAACAGGGTTTTCGTGCACTATGGCTTCCATCATGGTGTCCCGTTGCGCCAAAAGCAGTTTAGTCATGCTGGCCACCTGACCCAGAAAGCTGTCTGTGGACAAACGCTGGCTCCCTCGGCCTGAAAGTGAGATGAGCGCCACAACCCCATAGTCGCCTTTGACTGGACTTAACCGTCCAGCGGTCCTTTACCTGTACCTTACTAACATTTCATTAGAATTTTAACCCCCAACTAAACATATGGTTGGGAGGGGGAAGAAGGAGGTGCTGCGTCTCTTCCCCTGTCCCCCTCCTGACCGAGGACAGGAGCATTCAATCCTACCGAACGCTGCTTCCTTAGTGTGTTCCTGGGCATCGCCCAACTGCAGGCCAATTCCACCCCACACTGGAAAATATTCTTAAATGCTGTCTATATTCTGACTGAGCCCTACACAGGAAGGCCTGACCACGGGCCCTGTAAAAATGCCTGCTTTCCATCCCCAACAAGGCTCCCTTTCACAAGCCACCTTCCCCCCACATTCTTACGCAAATAGTTCTATTTTAATAGCCAAAACCGATATAGCCCCCCAAAATAAAACAGATCCACAATGTTTTAGGAAATGTAAAACTAATTGCTTTCCTTGTTCCTTACGAGGTTGCCAGGCCTTTCGTGTACTTAGAGCCCCGCTGGAATCAACCCACAGAAGAACACTCCTTTGTGGTATGTAAAATGAGGTGAAGGGAGATGGCTGCTGGGTTTATTATTACTATTATTATTAAAGCAGGGCCCTTGCTGCCACCACCACCTAGCTCCAACTTCTTAAACACTTAAGTAAATATATTAGTTTGGCTCACCTCTGGGGATTGGGTTGGACAAGAGAAGCATTCTCTGCTGGTTAGAGTCTGATAATCCCACTTATGCTGAGACGGCAAAGGTAATAAAGCCAATGTTAATGGTGAATTCAGCGAGAACAGGGGTGTGCCTGCACTACGATGTGCCTGGCGATTTCCCCAGCCAAGGGTAAACTCTTTCGCACTTAAGCACTTCTGCACTTAACCAAACGGTCCTTGTTCATCTCATCTTGTTCCCCCTACCCAGTGGCGTCGCAACGGGGGGCAGGGGGCGGTGCGCCCCGGGTTCCATGCCTGCGGGGGTGATAAGAAGTCAGCCTGCAGGGGCTCGGGGCAGTGCGAGCAGCCATTGCACCACTGCAGCTGCATGTGGAGGACCCTCCGTTTGTGGCTGCAGCCATGAGCAGAGGACCCCAGCACCGTCTGTATGGCACCGGAGCGCCACGGCCAGCAAACCGCTATGTACAGCGCATGTGTGGTGTCGCTACGTATGGCACATGCGTCGTACATAGCGCTGTCGCACATGCGCCCTACGTAGCAACACCTGCCCCTGGTGTCACAATGCTTTCCTTCACCCCTGCCCCTACCATGAATGCAAGCGCCACCTCTTTGTGTAGTGGGCTTTCCACTTCGGCTCTGGCTCTGAGAGACATGCAGAGAGCTCTGGTCCTGCAGCTTGACTCTCTCTATGGCTTAAAATCAGGGTGGATAAAAATTGATGATTTTTTTTATTTAAAATTTAAATTGGATTTTTAAAATAAAATTCTTTTGGAGGAAAAAAAATTCTGATGGTTTTTTTTCTATTTAAGTTACAGTATAGCCCATAGGCTATTCACCAGGAAATAAGGATTTGTTTTAAGTTTTTCATATGTGCTAAAATTCATTCTAAACTTCTTCTCCTTCTTCTTCTTCTTCTTCTCCTTCTCCTTCTTCTTCTTCTTCTTCTTCTTCCTCCTCCTCCTCCTCCTCCTCCTCAAAAAATTGTTTAACCACATCAGTTTACAAACATGGACACATATGCTATAATGTTCTTGTTTTAGTTAAATACATTGTTTAAATTGTTATAGAGGAAATTTTATTTTTCTCCTTCCAATAAAATACAGCATAAAAGTTGTCCAAATATAAACAATTAACCTATTAAACTTTGTAATAATTTCATAATTATCTGTCTATGTATTTCTAAGAGTATAACCAAATCAGTAATTTTTGATATGACTGTAAAAACTGCTCTGAAAAACTATTATTTCAAAAATGAAACCTTCATCTGGTCGTAAAGATTAAGATTATACCAGCAAGAACGAGTCTTTCTGTAAAAAAATAATGATTTAAATCAAGTCTTATTGACTAGTGATTCAAATTGTGAATTTAATTGCGATTTAAAATGATTTGATTTAAATCAAATCCACCCTGCTTAAAATGAACCAGACTAGATTCCTAGAGAGGAAAAAGATTTGAGGAGATGGGGAGGGGTCCTCCAGGGCAAAAACACCTCTCTCCAAAGCCTCTTCCTGCCTGGCTTCTCATGTGGGCGGGGAATTTCAAAAGGTGGCTATATATTGGTCCATATATTGTTTCAGAAAGCACAAGTTGTGTAGGTTGCCTTTAAATTGGAATTAAATTTCTCGCCCACTCCTACACAGACCTGACGCTGTTATCTCCAGGGTCAAAGCAAAGGGAGAGTGTTTTCCAGAGCTCTCCCAATTAGCACAGCACCTCTGGATTTCTGTCATCCCAGGGCTGCTGCTTACCTCTCCTTCCCACCTTATAAAGTAGGCAATGGTTTAAATACATCAGCATCCCTCCTAATTCCCCCTGAGAGATTTCCCTCTAACCCTTCAGCAATATTCCAGTTTATAGTTGGTTTCTGCTTGAATTCTGCTCACCTAGTGTGGAAGTGTTTTCTGAAGTAAGCTGATAACCGATCCAGCCACCTAAAGGAAAAACACATCGCAAGACTTACTCCAGCGCACCTCCCCATTTCTCTTCTTTGATTCCTAAGTGTTAAAGCTGTCTTGTCTCTCCTGGTGGTTAATAGGCAGATCCCTGACATCAGGAGAACAAACCAGTTTAACCTGGTCCATTACATTAGTAAGTGGTTAAAGGAGCAGGGTGCTGGAGGAATGCATGGGTCAAATGAAGATTTGGACCTGCCCATAAGAAGATGAAAAATACTGTAATGTAAAACAATGAAGCAGACATCAGCCTTGAGCCAGTTTGTTCCCTAAAACAAATCTTTTCCAAAAGAAGGAATCCTAGAAAGTTGTCTTATACTGAATCGGACCATTGGTCCATCTAGTTCAGTGCTGTCTCCAATGACCAGCAACAGCTCTCTGGAGAACCAGGCAGGGCACATTACCCTAACTGGAGATGCTGGGAATTGCATTTGGGATCTTCTGCATGTACCACAGATGCTCTGCCACTGAGCCTCTGGTCCTCCAGATGTGAAGAATGCAGGAAGCTGCCCTGTACTGAACCACAGACTTTCTGTTATGTGTCTATTACTTATTTCAGAGCTCACTTTAAGCAAGCTTTTATGACTTTAACTGATTTTGTCACTACTGTATCCTTTTTGCTACCTTACTGTAAAAAAAGGCCCCATTAGCTAAAGTGGTACCTAAGGTTAAGAACAGTTTCAGGTTAAGAACGGACCTCTGGAACGAATTAAGTTCTTAACCAGAGGTACCACTGTAGTTATCTCCCGGGCTCTAAGGTTTCTTTGATGAAAATAGGGACGTCCTACCATCTCCACCCATATTTCTCCAGTGAAAATAGGGACGTCCTAAGGAAAAGCGGGACATTCCAGGATCAAATCAGAAACCGGGATGACTTCTGTAGATCTGAGACCATCCCTGGAAAATTGGGACACTTGGAGGATTTGCATACAATTGTCCTTGCAATCTTTTGCACACCTACTGGACTGGGATTCAACCCCACTGAGGATTCAACCCCAAGGAGGCTTACAGCACAACCCTGCTCCTGCTTCCTCAAAAGTTAAATTCATAGCATTCAAATAGCCTATTGCAAAGCATTCAAACCCTCGTCTGTGCTTCTGCCTGGACCCACTTGGATTCCCCACTCCTTCTTTTCAAAACTGTAAACACTGATGTAAACATGACAAGAAAAGGCTTTCTGTCTTTCTTTCGCTGTTGCTTATCAGCTTTGGCAGATTCCACGGTACAAAAGACTGTGTGGTCCTTCTATTATCCCGCCGTGTGGCTCTGCAACAGTGGAGACCACTCTCTGTTTTGTGCTCAGGGCTTTTTATTATCATTGCCCAGAGAGAGGGGCTTACTATAAATGTAAATGCCACATTTACGGGAAGGCTCAAGGCTAAGTTGGATTTTATTAAAAAGAAGGCCGCTCTGTTGCCGGCTGCAGCGAGCTCTGAAAACGCACAACCCATAGGGCAGACATCCTGTGCGAAAACAGAGCTGGCTTAATTGCATACGTAATAAGGGCTCTCTTCTCAACTGGCTTAGCTTTCTCCAGAGAGGGAAGTGGTGGTGGTAAGCCACAAGTTCTGGGCTTGCCACACACCTTGCTTCCAAGTGTGAATTTTCAACAGGGAAGTCGAAATATGGCAGCAGAATGCATAGGAGTAACCGAGCCCCATATTTATTTAAACATGCAAGCCAAAGGCCTATAGGGTCCCTCCAGATAGGGGCTTAATTTGCAAAGTGCTGTATTTTGTTACTTATAAGGAGGCTGTAGCCAGCTGAGTTCTACTCCAAGTAGTAGTAGTTGTTGTTTAGTTGTGTCCGACTCTTCGTGACCCCATGGACCAGAGCACGCCAGGCACTCCTGTCTTCCACTGCCTCCCGCAGCTTGGTCAAACTCATGCTGGTAGCTTCGAGAACACTATCCAGCCATCTCGTCCTCTGTCGTCCCCTTCTCCTTGTGCCCTCTATCTTTCCCAACATCAGGGTCTTTTCCAGGGAGTCTACTCTTCTCATGAGGTGGCCAAAGTATTGGAGCCTCAGCTTCAGGATCTGTCCTTCCAGTGAGCACTCAGGGCTGATATCCTTAAAGAATGGATAGGTTTGATCTTCTTGCAGTCCATGGGACTCTCAAAAGTCTCTTCTAGCACCATAATTCAAAAGCATTGATTCTTCGGCGATCAACCTTCTTTATGGTCCAGCTCTTACTTCCATACATCACTACTGGGAAAACTCGAAGTAGACCCACTGGAATTAATGAACCTATGCCAGTTATGTCAATGGGTCTACCCTTTGTATGATGGGCATGGATACAACCCATTATTTCTGACCTGCCTGTCACCATAAGGGCCCCCACTGAGCTCTACAGGATTTCTACTACGTAAGCGTGCATAGGATCGCCTTGGAAACTCAATGGACGTTTTTATGCAGAGGCTGGATAGACTTCTGTCATGGATGCTTTAGTTAAGATCCCTGCATTGAAGGAGGTGGGAAGAGATTATCATCAGGGTCCCTCCCAGTTCTACAGTTCTGTGATTCTGTTATTCTTCTGTAAGGGTCACATAATTGCTATTGGTAACATTTTTTTAAAAACGGCCCCAATGCAAAATTCTTCTACAGTGGTACCTTGGGTTACTGGCGCTTCAGGTTACAGACTCCTCTAACCCAGAAATAGTACCTCGGTTTAAGAACTTTGCCTCAGGATGAGAACAGAAATCGCGCGGCGGCAGCGTGAGGCCCCATTAGCTAAAGTGGTACCTCAGGTTAAGAACAGTTTCAGGTTAAGAATGGACCTCCAGAACGGATTAAGTTCTTAACCCGAGGTACCACTGTGTAAGAAAATAGTTATTAACATTATTTTTTAAAAAACCAAACCAAAAACACTTCATTGATGCAAAACGCTTGCATTAAAAAATGTCCCACCATTCCACAAGGAGGATAAATGAGCATAGCTGTTCTTTTGACTTTTCCCCGATGCAGCACGTTGTCTATTTGCATACCTTAGCTGTAGTATTCCTGCACAGTTGAATACATTATTCCTGTCACAGATTTGCCACTCAGTTGAACATTTTATGATGAGTGTGTGTGTGTGTGTGTGTGTGTGTGTGTGTGTTGGAGAGAGAAATTAAAGGATGTTTCTTAGCCTCTGATGCTGCCGAGTCTTATTCATTTAACAGAATTATATGGGTATTACAGCACACAAAACTTGTTCGCCTAAGCTTGTTTTTATTATCACTGTTTGTTTAGGAAGATTTATTTAGCTGCCAGTTTCTAATAAGTCCCTAAGCAATGAGTATATTTGCTTAGCAAGTTGATTATTTACATTGGCCGCAATCCAGCAGCTTGGGTGCGCATGGAAGGAGTAGCCTGTGCATGAGGGGGCTTTGTGTGCATAGGAACTGCCCAGTCAGGGCTGGTGCCAAAAACCCTGGGGCTCTGGAAGCCATAACAATGATGCAGCTGGATGGTCCCATTTCTCATGAGAATGTAAGAACCCAGGAAGGGCTGCTGGATCAGGCCAGTAGCCCATCGAGTCCAGCATCCTGTTCTTACTGTGGCCTATCAGATACTTGTGGGAAGCCTTCAAACAGCTACAACTTGGTGCTAGGTGCTTGTGAAAATCTGAGGCAGCAATGGAGATTCAATCAAGGGGCAGGTGAGCTAGCCAGAGACGGGAGGGAATAATAATAATAATAATAATAATAATAATAATAATAATAATAATAATTTTTATTTATACCCCGCCCTCCCCAGCCAAGACCGGGCTCAGGACGGCTAACAACCAACAATAAAACAAGTTGATTAAAATACAACTTAAAAAACAAGATTAAAATGCAAATGCATCCCTTCTTAGAATATGTATCACACCTTCTCTACAATACCTCTCCCCACTTGAACCAAACCAGCCACTTCATCACCTTTAAAGCCCTAAATGGCCTTGGCCCAGAATGCGGCAGCTAGGCTGGTAACTGGGAGCAGCTGCCAATACCATATAACACCGGTCCTTAAAGACCTACATTGGCTCCCAGTATGTTTCAGAGCACAATTTAAAGTGTTGGTGCTGACCATTAAAACCCTAAATGGCCTCGGCCCAGTATACCCAAAGGAGCGTCTCCACCCCCATCATCCAGCCCAGATACTGAGGTCCAGGGGGCCTTCTGGCAGTTCCTTAATTGCGAGAAGTGAAGCCAAAGGGAACCAGGCAGAGGGCCTTCTCGGTAGTAGCGCCTGCCCTGTGGAATGCCCTCCCATCAGATTGGGGCACCTGCACCAATCAGAAGCTGCACCTTAGTTTTTGAACATTTCAGAAGTCAAATGGACTTCTGGAATGGATTAAATTTGGCACTTTTGTTTTTGCTTTTTATTTTATTTTGCGTTTTTGTTTTTGAGGCTTTTTCGGTTAATTTGTTTTTGTGACTGTGTGGAACCCAGTTCAGCTACTGATTGATTGGTTGATTGTATGACTGCGGAAATGGATAAAAAACCACAAACCCATTCAAACAATGACTATCATAAGCACAGGTAATATATTTTTTTTACTGTCTTATTTATTTTATAGTAAAAAGGTAAAGGCACCCCTGACCATTAGGTCCAGTCGTGACCGACTCCGGGGTTGCGGCGCTCATCTCGCTTTACTGGCCAAGGAAGCCGGTGTACAGCTTCCGGGTCATGTGGCCAGCATGACTAAGCCACTTCTGGCAAACCAGAGGAGCGCACAGAAACGCCATTTACCTTCCCGCTGGAGCAGTACCTATTTATCTACTTGCACTTTGACGTCCTTTCGAACTACTAGGTTGGCAGGAGCAGGGACCGAACAACGGGAGCTCACCCCGTTGTGGGGATTCGAACTGCCGACCTTCTGATCGGCAAGTCCTAGGCTCTGTGGTTTAACCCAAAGCACCACCCGTGTCCCTATTTTATAGTACAGTGCATTGATTATTGCTTTCATTTTATGGGTCAATGGCATCATCAGATAGTAAAATTCATGTTAAATTGCTGTTTTGGGGGTTGTTTTTAAAAGTCTGGAATGGATTAATCCATTTTACATTACTTTCTACGGGAAAGCGTGCCTTGGTTTTGGAACGCTTTGGTTTTGGAATGGACTTCCGGAACGGATTAAGTTTGAGAACCAAGGTACCACAGCACTGCATTTTAGGGCAGGGGGTGGGATGGGGACTCAATTTAACTGGTACACTGGCTTTATGCTACACCTTTGAATCAAAAGAGGGGTGGCATCAGATTTTGCAAACTAGGATCTGCCTGCAGCCCCTTCCTGCTCTAGGCGCATTATAGTTCATGGGAGCTGCACAAGGCGCATCCTTACGTGTTTCCCCATCTGCTTCTGTGGGTCAGGCGCAAGGGAAGGCCCCTGTGGGTTGTGCTGTGCATAGGTCAATTGCAGCACATGGAAGGGATCCTTTTAGTCATTCGTATGTGCTGCCAGGCTTGAATTACACTGCCTCTTTGACCTAGTTTTCAGCCAGAAACTAGGGCAGATCCTTTGGACAGCCATGCCATATCCCTGGCAACCCCTGCTGTTTTGCATTCTCCATATCTGACATTATAAGACTTAAGCACCGAGCCAAACTGTGGGATATTCCTCAGGGTTTTCCCCCCTCCCCCCTTTATCACCTTCTCCTTCACTGAAACACAGATGGAGCAGATGTCTGCCCATTGAACAGACCAAAAGGGTTGCTGGATAACAATAGCTCTTCCAATAAGTGATCTTTCCTTCCAGTTTATCAAAAGCTGATGCATTCAAGAGCACTTTCCGGAACAGGACATGGGCAATCTGCCGGAAACAATGAATAAGACAGGGGTATATTCTCTCCCTGCTCCCCACATTCTCCTTCCCCTTCCCTGCTTCATATCCCACAGGTTATTTTGCAAAGGAGAGTCTTGAAATCAAAAACACGTCAGCTTATAGCGCAGGAGCTGCTAACGAGGGCAATCTCCAACGAGCTGTTATCCACATCCTCTAGAAAGTGTATTTATGGAGGGTATCCCCCCCCCCCAATAATAAAATGTCTACTACCTATTTATCTGTAAAACATATTAACTGCCATTAAAAAAGAGGTTCACGGCAGTGTATCAGAGAGGACGTGAAAAAGGGGAGGAGGAGCTATTTAAAATCAATTGGGGGAATTCAACGCCACACACTTCCAATTGTTCAGCCTGCTTGCTAGACAGAATGATATCTAGTCTCCTTCCCAGAGGAATACCAAACAGGGATATGCTGATTGCTAGAATTCAACATGTTTTCAGTTTCTCTCATGTTTTCAGTTTCTCTCATGTTTCTCTCTCTTTTTTTATTAAAAAAAGTATATATTTAGTATTTTATTTAGCATTTTTTAAATTATTTTTTTCAAACATTTTTGCAAGAATCTTCATATCAAATAGTTTCATAAATCATAGCTGTCAACTTTTCCCTTTTCTTGAGAGGAATCTTATTCAGAATAAGGGAATTTCCCTTAAAAAAAAGGAAATGTTGACAGCTATGTCATAAATTGACCCACCGCCCACGTCTGCCACGTTTTTACTCAAAACTTTTCTACTGCATTATATCTTTTATGTATTACAAAAAGTTTCTCTGTTACAGATAGTTTTCAGTTTCTCCTATTTCCAAACTTATGTTCAGTTCTCCACATTCCCACATCAGTTTGTGGCTGTGTTGTTGTTGTTTTTAAATCCCCATGAAAATTCACGGGCATTTTAGGGCACATTTCCCTGTTTTTTGTATGCACATTTGCTCAATATACACATTTTTTTGCAAAGCAATTTTCCCTAATGGAATTCCTTTTCGGATATTATTTTTCACCAGTATAGTGGTACCTTGGGTTACAGATGCTTCAGTTTACAGACGCTTCAGGTTACAGACTCTACTAACCCAGAAAAATTACCTCGGGTTAAGAATTTTGCTTCAGGGTGAGAACACTAATTGTGCTTTGGCAGCGCGGCGGCAGCGGGAGGCCCCATTAGCTAAAGTGGTGCTTCAGGTTAAGCACAGTTTCAGGTTAAGAACGGACCTCCGGAACGAATTAAGTACGTAACCAAAGGTACCAATGTATATGCATTTTTATGCGTACTATATGCACATTACTTAACCGAAGAGCTGCAGTACAAAATTCAGAGAAGTACAAATTTCAAAAGATGACTATGTTTCGGTCCATGCATTGTTTTTGAAAGTGTGGGTAAGGTAAGCTTGTCTTTAAATGTGTACCAAATTGGATTTCTTCCCCATTTCTAATACAGGGTTCGTATGGATTGCTAATATTGCAGTGCCTTCAGCCTGTGCCTCCATCCTGGTTCACACAGCCACACTACTGAATTATACACTCATTGTCCATTGTATTTCATTGCATATTTCCCTACCCTTATTGAAAATTCTGTTGATGGGTGGTGGGAAAGACAGAAAAAAAATGACACCTCTCCCCAACCCACTCTACTGCCCCCTCCCCTTGTCTAGCATCTCATGCTCTTTGCCAACTGCGATTCCATTGGCTAATACTAAAATAGGTCACCCAATGAATATCAAGGCTTTGCACAGGCCGTGTAAACCAGACAAGGTGAAAAGTGATGCCCTTCACAGATGATTAGAGAGAGCAAAGGACCAATGTCCGTATTATTGATGATCTCTCTCTGTCTCTCTCTCTGCGCATAAAAGGTGCTCTCCTTCAGAAAGGTCAACCTGGGGCCAAATTTCAACGAGTAGCATTGGCTCAATAAAGCTGGCATCATGCACTCACACATTTGGGCTTTCCTCATTCTGTAATGGTTCCCCAGTGGATATGGTGGAAAGATTCTGAAGTCCCTCTCAGGCCAGGAAGATACAGGGCTATAGATATACACACATACCATAAACACATGCAAGCTCTCCTCAGGGATTTGGGGTGAGCACACACGGGGAGAGGGGTGTGTGAGCATGCCTGCAAGACCCGCTCTTAATAGCGCACGCATCCTACATGCTGTGTGAAGGTCTGAAGGGAAACACCAAGGAAGTCCAGGTAAATGCATTTGGCATTTTTTCCCAGGGCAGGGAAGCCAGGGAAGATTCAAAATGTATTCAGGGGAAGACACTTAGAATCCCCTTTCAGATATTTAGACTGAACGAAGCCCACACTTCTTTGCCCTGAACCTCTGAACACACACACACACGGATATACAGTGGTACCTCAGGTTAAGTACTTAATTCGTTCCGGAGGTCCATTCTTAACCTGAAACTGTTCTTAACCTGAAGCACCACTTTAGCTAATGGGGCCTCCTCCTGCTGCTGCGCCGCCAGAGCACAATTTCTGTTCTCATCCTGAAGCAAAGTTCTTAACCCGAGTTACTATTTCTGGGTTAGCGGAGTCTGTAACCTGAAGCGTATGTAACCTGAAGCGTATTTAACCCGAGGTACCACTGTATAGTAGATGGCACACTTTGTTTTTTTAAAACAAAACAAAACAAAACAAAATAATTCCTTCTAGTAGCACCTTAGAGACCAACTAAGTTAGTTATTGGTGTGTGCTTTCGTGTGCATGCACGCTTCTTCAGATACACTGAAACAGAAGTCACCAGACCCTTATATATAGTGAGAGGGTGGGGAGGGGTATTACTCAGAAGGGTGGTGGGAATGGGTGATTGGCTGATAGGTGTGGTAAACCTGTTGATGACTGTTAACAACTGCAGTTGGTCTTACAGGAAAACACAAGGGGTGAGATGGCTAAAAATAGCTTTATCGTGTTTAATGAGATCAGAATCCAATGTCTCTATTCAGACCAGGTCTCTCCATGGTTTTAAGTTTGGTAATAAGTTGCAATTCAGCAACTTCTCTTTCCAGTCTATTTCTGAAATTCTTTTGTAATTAGACAGCTACTTTGAGATCTTGCATAGAATGTCCTGGGAGATTGAAGTGTTCTCCTACTGGTTTCTCTGTCTTGTGATTCCTGATATCAGATTTATGTCCATTTATCCTTTGGCGTAGGGTCTGGCCTGTTTGTCCAATATAGAGAGCTGAAGGGTGTTGGCATTTGATGGCATACACAATGTTAGAAGAAGAGAAATTAAATAGTCCTGAGATGGTATGTTTGATGTTGTTGGTTGTTTTTTAAGCAAGCCTGGATTTGTGGGTTGTTTCCAATGTTAGTCCTGCACAGAATAAACCTACTGGGGCTAATGGACATGACTGACTCAGTTCCACTATATTGTATTTCTTGTACGTTGCTTATAGACTCTTGTGGTTAAGCAGCATATAAATTGTTTAAACAAATATAACAAATAATTTCAGTCGGGTCTACTCTGAGTAGGAAAAACATTGGATACAATGCAGATTTGTGGTCGACATCTGTTTATTTGCATGCCACCTTTCCATCAAATTATGCTCAAAATGGCTCACAACATATCAAATGAACAAACAATTCACCAATGGACAAATTGGCAAATTTATGATAGACCAAGTTCTGAGATCTGCAGTTGCTACCTAAAAATCGAGGAGAATGTTCATTGAGGACTGTAAAGATTGAACTAAGAACGAAATATAAAAACCTATTTTTATTAGTTTGTGTATCACTTCCTGGCAAATAGAAGGGGAAGAAATGGAGGCAGTAAGAGATTTTACTTTCTTGGGTTCCATGATCACTTCA
The DNA here is from genome assembly GCF_951804945.1 of Podarcis cretensis. Classification (NCBI taxonomy): domain Eukaryota; kingdom Metazoa; phylum Chordata; class Lepidosauria; order Squamata; family Lacertidae; genus Podarcis; species Podarcis cretensis. The sequence goes on from NC_137183.1 coordinate 17,716,217, forward strand.
GATGGTGACAGCAGTCACAAAATTAAAAGACGCCTGCTTCTTGGAAGAAAAGCGATGACAAACCTAGACAGCATCTTAAAAAGCAGAGACATCACCTTGCCAACAATGGTCCATATAGATAAAGCTATGGTTTTCCCAGTAGTGATGTATGGAAGTGACAGCTGGACCATAAAGAAGGCTGATCGCTGAAGAATTGATGGTTTTGAATTATGGTGCTGGAGGAGACTCTTGAGAGTCCCATGGACTGCAAGAAGATCAAACCTATCCATTCTTAAGGAAATCAGCCCCGAGTGCTCACTGGAAGGACAGATAGTGAAGCTGAGGCTCCAATACTTTGCCCACCTCATGAGAAGAGAAGACTCCCTGGAAAAGACCCTGATGTTGGGAAAGTTTGAGGGCACAAGAAGAAGGGGTTGACAGAGGATGAGATAGTTGGACAGTATTCTCGAAGCTACCAACATGAGTTTGACCAGACTGTGGGAGGCAGTGGAAGACTGGAGTGCCTGGCGTGCTCTGGTCCATGGGTTCACGAAGAGTCGGACATGACTAAATGACTAAACAACAACAACAATAGATTGCTTGTAATAGATAGATGATAGATAGATGATAGATAGATCGATAGATCGATAGATAGAATGAAACTTTATTTGTGTCAGCCATTGGCCATAGCAACATTAGATGATAGATAGATGATGATAGATGATAGATAGATAGATAGATGATAGATAGATAGATAGATAGATAGATAGATAGATATAGATAGATGATAGATGATTGATAGATGATAGATAGATAGATAGATAGATAGATATAGATAGATGATTAGATAGATAGATAGATAGATAGATAGATAGATAGATATAGATAGATGATAGATATAGATGATAGATAGTTATTGTGTTTCAATGTTGAATGCAAAATATATGTTTTAGAAACATGGAAGCGTAGATTAAGCTTCCAGCTCAAATCCCAGCCCAATTTTATGGTCACTATTATTGAAATTCTTGCCAGTGTTTAAGTGCACAATGTGTATAAGTACACATTGCAGATCAAAATACTTTTCAGCCTCTTTTCAGGCAAGACCCACACAGACATGTAATTTTATTATGTCTATGGCCCTATCTGAATTCTGAGATTTTCCTGGAGTGCTGCAAAAAAGACTTGTTTGGAGATAGACAAACAAGCAAACAGAAATGCAATGTCATCAGTACATAAAAGGGCCTGTGGTTTTTCTGAACATCTTAGGCCGCCAGTTTGTTACATGCAAGAATAATAGCCTCCTCTTGCCAGACCATTCAGAGGGCCAATTTCTGTAAGAGCTTAGTCAGGCAGCAACCCATCAAAATCAGGATTCTTGGACTTTTGTTTTCTAAGATAAGATTGATACCGCTGCAGAAACTTCAGCCAGGAAACAGTGCTGGATCTCATTCGAATGCTATTTTTTTTAAGAGTGGTGCAGCAAGTTGTCAGATTCTAGAATCATTCGGTCAACAGCTCAGTTGGCCTTGAAGCGTGGTCAAGGACTTGTGGACTGCTCTACAACATATTTTTAAGCTCATACCTTAAAATACAAAAAATATAATTGAGATCAAAACATCTACAGTGAGAAGAGCCTGTTTTGAATGTTTTAATGAGTTGTTTTTGTACTGATTGTTTTATTCTCTTTGTAAACTGCTTTGAGGGTGTGTGTTTTTATTTACAATCAAGCAGCATATTTTTAAAAATAAAATAAATAAAAAAGGTAAAGCTAAAGGACCCCTGACAATTAAGTCCAGTCGCAGACGACTCTGGGGTTGAGGCGCTCATCTCACTTTTCCAGGCTGAGGGAGCCAGCGTTTGTCTGCTCCACAGTTTTTCCAGGTCATGTGGCCATCATGACTAAGCTGCTTCTGACGCAACGGAACACCGAGCAGCGCACAGAAATACCGTTTACCTTCCCGCCGGAGCAGTAACTATTTATCTACTTGCACTTTGAGGTGCTTTCGAACTGCTAGGTTAGCAGGAGCTGGGATTGAGCAATGGGAGCTCACCCCATCGCTGGGATTCAAACCACCGACCTTCTGATCAGCAGGCCCAAGGCTCAGTGGTTTACACCACAGCACCACCCGCTTTCCTAAATGAAATAAATAAAGGATAATAAAGAATTATTCAGAACTCAGGATCAGTCCAAGACATTTTGCTACCTGAGGCAAAGGATGAGTCATCCCCTCCCCATTTCAATATATATTAACTGTTGAGAGTGATAATTGACTATTGCTTCTGGGCTGCTGGTCAGATATTATCCTCTATTGTACCTGAGCAAAGCACACTGCTCCCCCTCAGTTCTGCCCCCTGAGGAAACTGCCTCACTCTGCCTAATGATAGAGCCGGTGCTGTTCGAAGGGATATTTTATAAATAACCTTATCATTTTCTGTCCCCATGAATCAACCACTGACCACTTCGAATCCCCCAAAGTCTCTAACATGGCTGACTTTCTGCTGACTGCCTTGGAGAAGGATCTATTATTTATGACATCATTTGATTTCTGACCTCCCTGATGTGATCCATTTCCATCCATTAAGACAGTAGCTACTGAAGTATTACGTGCATCGTAAATGAAATATTGATTCTTCTTTTTTTTAAAAAAAAACCCAAACCTGGTATGTTGCCCTCGCCACCCCCAAAAGAACTACCATCCATCAAAACATTTTACTCTAAACTACACGGCAAAAAAAAGTAGCAAATGCTATCAATAACATTAAGGATTTTCCTGTACCTTAGGTATATTATTCAATTATTAGAAGACATATTACTGTGGTGCTGTAGTTTTTGCAGGAGATATAGCTAACGAAAAGCACATTTAGATACTTGACGAAATTAGAGGAGGGAGAGAATATGTAGGGGCAGCTCACCCACTATTCCCACTGTCTCAGGCAGCAGATTGAGAAGGGAAGATGATGTACACACTCTTATCCAGCCAGGTTGCTCTCCTGCCATAATTGAGCACCCCAAGGCCGGTCTGCACTATACATTTAAAGCAGCATTGTGCCACTTTTAAACAGCTATGGCTTCTTGCAAGGAATACTGGGAGCTGTCATTTGTTACAGGTGCTGAGAGTTGTTAAAGGTAAAGGACCCCTCACTATTAGGTCCAGTCGTGACTGACTCTGGGGTTGCGGTGCTCATCTCGCTTTATTGGCAGAGGGAGCCGGCGTACAGCTTCTGGGTCATGTGGCCAGCATGGCTAAGCCGCTTCTGGCAAACCAGAGCAGCGCATGGAAACGCCGTTTACCTTCCCGCCAGAGTGGTACCTATTTATGTACTTGCACTTTGACATGCTTTCGAACTGCTAGGTTGGCAGGAGCAGGGACCGAGCAACGGGAGCTCACCCCATCGCGGGGATTTGAACCGCCGACCTGCTGATCGGCAAGCCCTAGGCTCTGTGGTTTAACCCACAGCGCCACCTGCGTTGTTAGGAGTTCGGGGGGGGGGCACCAGGTGCCGGCTGCTGAAGCTGCCTAAGCTCTTAACTATCTACCTGTTATGAAATAATATATTGATATATATAGACTGATTTGACAAAGTTAAGTTAAGTTAGTTAAGTTAATCAGATATATAAGATTGAATGTTTAATTATTAAGATACAAAATTACAAGCTCAATAATAAAGTTACAAAATAATAACAAGAAAGTCACGCACGGGTGGAGGGAAGACACAGGGCAAGAAATAAGAAATGGATAAATGTTGGTACATAATGAAATGTGAAAATGTGAATTTATGAATGTGTAAATTCGTAAATTCGTATGTAAATTCGTGTATGTATCGTTATGTAAAGATTTCATATATGTATTGCAACATTAATAATAAATGAATAAATGGGGGAAAAATAAATAATAAATAATTGTGATCAAGCTAGAAAAACAAAACACATATATACCTAGGTATTACCAAAATGTACACCTACTGTTCACTAAAGGACTTTTGACTGCGTGCTCATTTACCAAAGACGCGCTGTGCCAGCGGCAGCGCTTATCATTCACAATGGCGGCGCTTGACTCAACGACGGCACTTGTCATTCTCAACGGCGCCATGCATGCGAAATTAACTCTTACATCATAATAAAAGTTAATTTGGGGGCTAAACTAAATTTTGGGGTGCTGGGCAGATATTTGCACCCCGGTGGCGCGTATGCTAAAGACTGTGCTGGCTCCTGTGATTCCAATAACTCCATTCTCCCTGCACCACCCTACGCAGGGCATTGTGGGGCATGCAAAATGGTGGCCAGGATGCCAATACTGTTGCATCTGCTGCTCGCAGTGGTTGTGGAAGTGCTCTCTCTTGCACACATATCTCAGGAAAAAGGGGGGGGAATATCTGTGCTACTGCCTCTGCTAATGGTGAGCCGCACCTCTGAGGACCTATTGGAGAATTTCTACTCCCCCGCGCCTGGGAAAACGGACCCTCAGTTTCCCTGCGCACAAATAGCATGGAGAACTGTGAGACTCCGCTGTTCTGCAAAAAGGTTGGTACACCATAGCAGCTAAGAGGCTTTTGTTGTTGTTTAGTCGTTTAGTCATGTCCGACTCTTCGTGACCCCATGGACCAGAGCACACCAGGCACTCCTGTCTTCCACTGCCTGTTGGTTTCTGCTTCCTTCACTGTGCAGCAAAATGCTTGTCACAAGACAGTTGTTTACATTCCACAGTCAGAGTTGCTGTTGGGTTCCCACGGGAATGGGAGACTGGATGTGACGTTCACTGGTTTCCTGTTTTTCACTCTTTTCTCTTGGTGTTCTTTGTTTCCGAGAGGAGTTGCTTCTCTGCTCTCGCAGAGGCAAGATGCATGTTTGTATTCTCTCAGCATAGAAGTGTAAATAAAGTTAAGAATGTGGCACATACTGCTTATCTTCCGCTGTGTGTGACGATGCTCTGTTTTGGGCTCCAGATAAGGGGCCTGTATCAGCTTCAGCGTTAGGATGGGCCGAAGCTGGTCAAAACCTCACACTGCCTCCCGCAGTTTGGTCACACTCATGCTGGTAGCTTCGAGAACAATGTCCAACCATCTCATCCTCTGTGGTCCCCTTCTCCTTGTGCCCTCCATCTTTCCCAGCATCAGGGTCTTTTCCAGGGAGTCTTCTCTTCTCATGAGATGGCCAAAGTAGTGGAGCCTCAGCTTCAGGATCTGTCCTTCCAGTGAGCACTCAGGGCTGATTTCCTTCAGAATGGATAGGTATGATCTTCTTGCAGTCCATGGGACTCTCAAGAGTCTCCTACAGCACCATAATTCAAAAGCACCAATTCTTCGGCGATCAGCCTTCTTTGTGGTCCAGCTCTCATTTCCATACATCACTACTGGGAAAACCATAGCTTTTACTATACGGACCTTTGTTGGCAAGGTGATGTCAAATCAGGAAATGACTGGTTCAACTCTTGTCCCAGGGTTGCCATATGTCCAGAATTTCCCAGACATAGCCAGACTACTGTAGTCAGCAGCAGTGTCCGGGTGGGAATTGGCCCAAAAACTCCCCACAAAACAAAAACACATCTGGGAAAATCTGGACGTATGGCAGCCCATGGCAGCAATGTCATTTTTGCTGATTTTCCATAAAAATAGCTCAAAATAAATCTCACTAGGTGACAGTCTCTCTCTCTCTCTCTCTCTCTCTCTCTCTCTCTCTCTCTCTCTCTCATTATCTCACCTTTTGCAGATGGCAGGCAAATGCTGGCTTACCTTACAGGGCGGTTGTAATGTTGACATCTAGATAGCGCTTTGAACACTTTTGAAAGAGAAATGTTGCTATTAAGAAAGGAGCTAGGCGGAAGATGTCTTATCAAATGAGCTGTTTTAAATCTTGCATGTTGTTTAGAGATTCTTTTATGTAGGAAGCAACCAATAAACTGAAACAGTAATCATCATCATCATCATCATCATCAGGGAAGTGGGTTGTTTCATTGCTGTTGCACATTTTCTGTCCATTCATAGGGCTTTGTGGGGTGCTCTACACCTGCCCACACTTAAAAAATAAAAAATAAAATTCAATGCTGTGAAGCAGAATATTGATGACAACCAATCATCAAGGGGAAAGGGGGAAAGGAAGTGTATCAAAACATTACAGGTTACATAACATACCATTATCAAAAGGGAAATAAAATAAAGTAAAAATAAATAAAAGCATTTGAGAAATAATATCCTTTTTACACACAAGGGGCAGCATAGACAGTTGTAACGCAAATTATGGCAAACCCATCATGTAGAAAGCAGCAAGCATTGTAATCTGCCTACATTCTTGATTTGCACGATGGGCATTTGATTTCCAGCAGGGTACAGCTGCAATGGTTGACTTGTGGCCAATTTAAAATATCGTTTTCTTTATTGGATCCTGAATTTGCTTTAAAAAAAAAAGCATCAGAAAAGGATTCTCCGAGCTTGTCCAAGATTATTTTTTTTGCCACCTGTGCTTTTTTAACTTGAAAATGATTGTCCTTGTTCATTTGGACCAAGCTTTGTAACTCATTTCCCTGAGCAAGCTAGGAAAACTCCTAGTTGTATCCCCTCAGGTTTAATGTGAAATTGCTCCAGACAGGTTTGTAATAGACTTGCTGTTTCAAGACCGGTTAAATCATTAGCCGCAGTGTAGATGGACAATGTGACATTTTTATTTGGGGTGGAAACAGCAGCTTTGCTTGGTGCTGAAACAGTGGTTTTCAAATGGTTTGCTGCACTAGGAACTGAAGTATGACTTGAAATGCTACACGGTCCTATTAGGGTATGCCTACCATTCTTAGTCTTTTCAGGTGCTCCCTGCAAGAGGGTGAGGGCAGACCTACAGCCGTGATGTCCCATGCTAGACCTGCCTGCAACTGTCCGTGCATTGGGGGCTGTTATGTACTTAGTTGAATTGGATCCAAAATGCAGCAGTCTGATTGGTCCTAGAACAATAGGATTCAGAATGCAGCAGTCTGATTGGTCCTAGAACAATGCAGCCTTATGATTGGTGTGCAGGAGCCACCCAATCAGGCTCCAGATGGAAGTGAATCCACAACCTGACTGGCCCACAGGAGAATTCCGGAATTAGCCAATCATGTGCAGCCCATTGTGTAAATAATGTATATAAAGCAGATACTTTGAGGGGACTTTCATTCCTCCTCACCACTATGAGCTGAATAAAGAGCATGAAATCCACTCTCGACTCTGAGTATATTTCAGCAGCATCTATACACAAGGAAACTGCTGTATTGTCAGGCACCTGTAGGTGCTCTTGGGAGCTAGGGTCTCAAGCCGAGGAGATATAAGGCTCCCAGGAAAACATTTACTAAGGATAGCAGGGTTGAAGGAGCAGTGAGCTCCAAGGCACTTACCTGACCCTCCCAGCAGATGAGTCTCTGCTGCTTACCGGAAGCGAGACGTGGTGGGGAGGGTAAAGGTAAAGGTAAAGGGACCCCTGACCATTAGGTCCAGTCGTGGCCGACTCTGCGGTTGCGGCGCTCATCTTGCTTTATTGGCCGAGGGAGCCGGCGTACAGCTTCTGGGTCATGTGGTCAACATGACCAAGCCGCTTCTGGTGAACCAGAGCAGTGCATGGAAATGCCGTTTACCTTCCCGTCGGAGCGGTACCTATTTATCTACTTTTACTTTGACGTGCTTTTGAACTGCTAGGTTGGCAGGAGCAGGGACCGAGCAACAGGAGCTCACCCTGTCGCAGGGATTCGAACCGCCGACCTTCTGATCGGCAAGTCCTAGGCTCTGTGGTTTAACCCACAGCGCCACCCTCATAGTAGAGTGCAAAAACGCTGACAGGAGTGCTGAACTGGCTCTGCCGGTGCGTTTGCACCATCCTGGTCTCATCACCATCTCTCCCCCTCCTGGTAAGCAGGAATGACTCACCTGCTAGGAGGTCAAGTAAAGTGGTACCTCGGGTTACAGACACTTCAGGTTATAGACGCTTCAGGTTACAGACTCCGCTAACCCAGAAATAGTACCTCGGGTTGAGAAATTTGCTTCAGGATGAGAACAGATATCGTGTAGCGGTGGTGCGGCAGCAGTGGGAGGCCCCATTAGCTAAAGTGGTACCTCAGGTTAAGAACAGTTTCAGGTTAAGAATGGACCTCCGGAACAAATTAAGTTGTAGAAACAAGGAGATCCTCTAAGTAACAGCTGCCCTGTTAGACAACACTCTGGAAACTTCAGCCAAGTTCAGGTGCAAATGGAGTGCAGACAGCTTGCGCAATTATACTAACCAGCCAACAAAAGCTTTCTTTTCTCTGGTCTATTTCCAGCTTTGCCACAACTGCTTCTAGGCCTAAAGAGCATCTTGCATTTGAAATTGCAGAGTGTTATTAAAATGCATTCATTCTCCTCCCTATCACTAGCCATCTCTCTCTCTCTCTCCTGAAATATTCCCCCCCCCCGAACCATCTTGCGTCCACTGAGAGATACCCTGCAGTCAATTAAAATTATCTTCACTAAGCAGTAGCTTTCAAAATGTTGCCTAATAGCTTGTGTACGCGGTGCTCAATGAGATCATAATTATGTATCTGATAGTTAAAGGTAAAGGTAAAGGTACCCCTGCCCGTACGGGCCAGTCTTGACAGACTCTGGGGTTGTGCGCCCATCTCACTTAAGAGGCCAGGGGCCAGCGCTGTCCGGAGACACTTCCGGGTCACGTGGCCAGCGTGACATCGCTGCTCTGGCGAGCCAGAGCCGCACACGGAAACGCCGTTTACCTTCCCTGCTGGTAAGCGGTCCCTATTTATCTATTTGCACCCGGAGGTGCTTTCGAACTGCTAGGTTGGCAGGCGCTGGGACCGAGCAGCGGGAGCGCACCCCGCCGCAGGGATTCGAACCGCCGACCTTTCGATCGGCAAGTCCTAGGCGCTGAGGCTTTAACCCACAGCGCCACCTGCGTCCCTATCTGATAGTTACATAAAGCATAATTTATATTCTCATCATAAGGACCCAAAATTGGGTCCTTCTTAATTTATGGGTGCTTTTGTACTAACAGCCACGGGCAAAAATCAACTCTGAGTACTATGTAAGAGGTGTGTGCCGAGGAGTTACTTTCTTAACTTTAGACATCTGGATCTATGTTTCAGGCACGTTGCACTCAAGTGGAATATATCAGGAGTTCCCAAACTGTGATCTGCAAACCCCTTTGCAGTCTGCAAGCTTCACTCTGGTGGTCCATGGCGTCCCTGTGAAGAACACTTACAATTCATTTTTTATGGAATTCAAATTGCAATATAGTAAAATAAAAGAAATGAAAGCAACGGAGATGCAGTTTTTAAAAAATCATACCACATCTAGCACAGTACATTACAACTGCTACAACAGGTGGATAGTTTTTTAAGTGGTTCACCAAGAACCTCCGCAATTTTCACATGGTTCATGGGGGAAAACTTTGAGAACTGCTTGTTGTTGTTGTTTAGTTGTTTAGTCATGTCCTACTCTTCGTGACCCCATGGACCAGAGCACGCCAGGCACTTCTGTCTTCCACTGTCTCCCGCAGTTTGGTCAAACTCATGTTGGTAGCTTCGAGAACACTGTCCAACCATCTCGTCCTCTGTCGTCCCCTTCTCCTTGTGCCCTCCATCTTTCCCAACATCAGGGTCTTTTCCAGGGAGTCTTCTCTTCTCATGAGGTGGCCAAAGTATTGGAGCCTCAGCTTCAGGATCTGTCCTTCCAGTGAGCACTCAGGGCTGATTTCCTTCAGAATGGAGAGGTTTGATCTTCTTGCAGTCCATGGGACTCTCAAGAGTCTCCTCCAGCCCCATAATTCAAAAGCATCAATTCTTCAGCGATCAGCCTTGAGAACTGCTAGATTATATCAATGCAAGCTGTAGTCATGTTGGAAAAGCCACAGGCTCCCATCTCCAAGAGGTTGTTGTAGAGCTGGAAGAGGGCAACCAAAAATATCACAGGGCTACAACAGCTGTTCTTTGATGAGAGTCAAAAGCTTTTGGAGCTTAGTGAACCTGTCATTCAATTTTAACAACATTTTTAAAAATTACTCAAATGTTTATTCATGCTAATTATGTTCGTTTCACAGAATTTCCAATACCTGAGCAGAGCATTCCAAAAGGGAAGGGAGAGTGGATGAAGCTCAATTACCTGTACAGTGGTACCTCGGGTTAAGTACTTAATTCGTTCCAGAGGTCCGTTATTAACCTGAAACTGTTCTTAACCTGAAACACCACTTTAGCTAATGGGGCCTCCTGCTGCCGCCGCACCGCCGGATCACGATTTCTGTTCTCATCCTGAAGCAAAGTTCTTAACCTGAAGCACTATTTATGGGTTAGTGGAGTCTGTAACCTGAAGCGTCTGTAACCTGAGGTACCACTGTATTGTGCTAGAGGGGCAGAAGGGAGGGATCCCCCCTCCCCCAATTGCCATGCCTGTAAAAAATAAAATAAAATAAATAAACTTGGGCTTCATGCAATGTGTAGTGGGGCTCACATGTGTGCACACACAGCACAGAAGTTATCATTTCCGGTCCTGCAAAAGACATATTCACCTAGAAAAAGGGTGGACAAGCAAATAAGAAAAGGAAAAGTGGGGAGAAGGGAGAGAGTACAAATTGGGAGGAAATGATCTCAGTCTTGGCTCAGCAAGTCTTTTACGGCATCTCTCTGGATGCGGGGAATTGCCTGCTGTTTCTGTGATGCCATTTTTTAAGACATGCTATTTCTCATTGCTGAATGGGCTGATCGCCCTGAAGGTTAAAAGTGAGCTGGTGTCAAAAGTCCTCTGTAAAGAATCCTTTCCTGAGAAAGTATTCACATCATTCTAGGCAATCTCCGAGGCATTGGGGGAAGCGCCGTAGCTCAGTGGCAGAGCATTTCTTTTGCGTACAGAAGGTCTCAGATTCAATCCCCAGCATTTTCAGGTAGGGCCGGGGAGTGGACTCCTGCCTGGAATTTTGGAGAGCTGCTGCCAGTCTGAGAGGACAATACTGAGTTAGATGGACCAACGGTCTGATTCGGTATAAGGCAGCTTCCTACACTCCTATTAAAAGGTAAAGGGACCCCTGACCATTAGGTCCAGTCGTGACCGACTCTGGGGTTGCAGCGCTCATCTTGCTTTATTGGCTGAGGGAGTCGGCGTACAGCTTCTGGGTGATGTGGCCAGCATGACTAAGCCGCTTCTGGCGAACCAGAGCAACGCACGGAAACACCGTTTACCTTCCCGCCAGAGCGGTACCTATTCATCTACTTGCACTTTGATGTGCTTTCGAACTGCTAGGTTGGCAGGAGCAGGGACCGAGCTCACCCTGTCGCTGGGATTCGAACTGCCGACCTTCTGATCGGCAAGCCCTAGGCTCTGTGATTTAACCCACAGCACCACCCGTGTCTCCATTCCTATTATGGAGGGTCTAATTACCAGATGTGTTGGTGGTGTGTTGCTAGTGAGTATAGGGATGTGTATGGATGCTAGGAGAGGATATATTTATTAGGTATTATCCTTCCTCACCTTTGTGAGTTCAGCAGAGTGCATCCCTTTACTACTGTCTAGAATTATTTTCCTGATAACTTCAGCTGCAGCTCCATGCCACTTCTTGTTTCCTTCCCCCCTCCTTTTTCTGGATTTTCTGTTTGATTCTATTTACTTACCTGCGAAAATCAATGAAGATTATTTTTAAAATATTAATAATGCATGCACATGTGTGCGCACACACATCAATGAAAATGACACTGCGGTGCATTATATCGGGATAAATTGCTTTGTGAAAATTTATATACTAAGCACACTCACATATAAACAAGTACAGTACAGTGGTACCTCGAGTTAAGTACTTAATTCGTTCCGGAGGTCTGTTCTTAATCTGAAACTGTTCTTAACCTGAGGCACCACTTTAACTAATGGGGCCTCCCGCTGCTGCGGCACCGCAGCTGCGCAATTTCTGTTCTCTTCCTGAATCATGTTCTTAACCCGAGGTAATATTTCTGGGTTAGCGGAGTCTGTAACCTGAAGCGTATGTAACCTGAAGCGTATGTAACCCGAGGTACCACTGTATAAGGAGATATTTGAAAGACACTGTGGTGTAGTGGTCAAAGTGACCAACTAGGACATGAGAGAGCAGGTTTCAAATCCCCACTTACGACATGAAGCCCACTGGATGACCTTGGAGCAGTCACTGTCTCTTGGCCTAACCTACTTCACAGGGATGTTGAGAGGATAAAACAGAGAGGAGGAGAAGTACATGGGCCACCTTGAGCCCCTTGGAGATAAGGTTGGGTATAAATGTGCAGAATTCAGCGGCCAGGTTGCTCAGCAGGACAAGACAGTTTGAGCATCCTGTTCTGACTGCACTAGCTATCCATTAGTTTCTGGGCCCAATTCAAAGTGCTGGTTTTGACTTATAAAGCCTTAAATGGCTCAGGTCCGCAGTACCTCAAGGACCTCCTCTCTCCATCTAAACCTACATGGACCCTCAGATCATCTTCTGAGGCTCTTCTTTGTGCTTCTCCTCCATGTGATGTCCAGAGGGTGGCAACACGAGAACAGGCCTTTTCTGCAATGGCCCCCTGTTTGGGAATGCTCTCCCCAGGGAGGTTCAGCTGGTGCTTTCATTACACACCTTTGGGCACCATGCAAAAATGTTCTTCTTTAATCAGGCCTTTGGCTGATGGACATCTGATGCCCTGATAAAATGTGTTGTGGAAGGGGGTGGGGCTTATTGGGTTGTTTGTTTTTTGTTTTTATTATGTATTTTGTGTTTTTTATATTGTGATTTTTACACTGTGAATCGCCTGAGTTCTATGGGTAGAGGCCGGTAGACAGATTTAATAAATAATAATAATAATGAATAGTAATAAATGTCATAATAAATAAGTATGCAGCATTTGTACCCAAATACAGTCGTACCTCAAAGCCTCATGAGTTGAACTTTTTGGCTCCCAAACGCCACAAACCCGGAAACGAGTGTTCTGGTTTGCGAATGTTCTTTGAAACCTGAATGTCCAACGCGGGTTGGTTCTGTGGCTTCCAATTGGCTGCAGGAGCTTCTGAACATTTTGGAAGTCAAACGGACTTCCGTAATGGCTTCTGTTCAGCTTCTGAGGTATGACTGTACTGATGAACAAGAAGTTGTTGTTGTTCTTTTTTCAAAAAGCAAACTGTCAGGGACTCAGCGGGAGCGCAGGGAGGAGAGGAGATGGAAAGCGAGGGGGAGCAATCCGAGGGCAGCGTAGGAGAATATGACAGCAGCCCGATAGATTCCATGAGCCTCTCCAGCGAATCGGAGGATTCACAGAAGGGGGCGCCGATGGGCAGGGCAAGGGGCGACCCAAGGGGGACACCCCAGAAGCAAGGGGCCAGCGGGGACTCCCAGAGCACCAGTTGCAAATCAGGACCAGCTTCCCCACCAGAGCGTAGTGGGGGGGAGGAGTCCCAGGTGTCAGAGCCCACATATGCACCACCAGCGAGAGAAGATGAGTCAGGGTGGACCACGCCTCCATCGGAGAGCGAGTTAACGGTTAAGAGGAAAGTTGCAGGCTGGGCGCGCGCGCCAAGTTCAAAGGTACAGGCGAGCGGCACAGAAGGTAGCCCGGATAGGGAACCAGGTCCTAAAGCCCGCCGGAAGGAGGGGCAAGAATCGTCAGGGTCAGCGTCAGAGGAGTCGAGGAAGGATGAGACCCTAGCGGGCAGGAGGGCCCAGAGGAGAAAGGAATTTAGGAAGAGGTGGAGCAAAGCGAGAGTCTTAAACTGGTGTGGAGGGGGAGGAGACTCAGACAGGACTTCGCCGGTCTAAGCTCGGGACGTAGAGCTGCACGCTGCGGCTTTGAAATGGAGACTGAATCTCAATAAAGACTTTTGTACATAACTACAGCCTAGCGTTGGTCCTCTGTGAGCTGGGACCTGGAGGCAGCTCTGACAGTAAGTCCTGTCTCAAATTTCAAAGAACCTCGCAACGTGAGAGGACGCAGCGAGGGGCGAAGATTGGTGCTTCGCGAGCTCACAAAAGCAGCACAAGATGACTACAGAAGAACGACTGGCAGCTTTGCAAGAAGCCGTGGTACAACTTAACGCAGAAATACGAGCGGCAAGGAGGAGAGAAGAGGAATCAGATGCTGTCTGCAAGGATCTGCAAAACAGGTTGGAAATGTTGACTAAACAGGGGCCACCGGCAGCCAAATCAGAAGGGATCGGGCTCGGGAAGAGAGGGGGGAGCCTGGTGTCGCATTTCGATGGGAGTCTGCAGCAATATCCTAACTTCAGAGCAGACGTAGTTTTTGCGCTAAAGTTGCTGGAGAAGGACTTTAGAGATGAGCAGGAGAAAGTAGGCTTCATACTAACGCATCTCCACGGAGAAGCTAAAGCGTGGTTGCGCAATCTGTGGAGAGATAATGATCCAGCCCTCCAAAACGCAAAAGCCTTCATTAAGGCGATGGACGATTGTTTTTTATCGGAGATAGATGTCGATGTCGCTAGAAAAGAGATTCACGGTCTGAAACAAGGCAGAGCCACTGTAAGGCAATATCATTCCCGCTTTTTTGCATTGGTCAACGCGCTGGGATGGGAAAAAGACTCAGCGTCCGTCAGGGACCTGTTCTGGGAGGGGCTGAACGGGGCTGTGAAAGACGAAATCGCAAGGGGGGAGAGGCCACGGAGCACTCAAGAAGTGGTCCAGAAGGCGTTGACGATTGGTGTGCGGCTGGAAGAACGTCCCTGGAGCAAAGATGAAGGGCGTTGGGGACGCACGCCAGCAAGGGCACCTCCTTTCTTCCCCAGAGACTCAGCGCGCGCTCAATCCACGCCTCCACTGGGAGGGGGAGAGGAGCCGATGGAGATAGGTGGTGCCAAGGCTCAGTCGGCGACCAGAGCCCTCACACCAGGAGCAGCCAAGGTGAAGCCTCCTAGAGGGAACAGGAAGTGTTACATCTGCGAAAGTGCTCAGCATATGGCAAAAGAGTGCCCCCAGAGGCTCCACAAGCACAATGCAGCCTCAGCAAAAGTAACAGAAGCAGCTCAGCAGAGGGAACCGCAGCAGGGAAACGACGAAGTCTGGCTGGAAGCAGAGCCGCTGGGGCCCAGCCAGACGAATCAGTGAAGCAGTCCCCAGGAATCTTACAGCCCACAGACCCCCTCCCGCCCAAACCAGTGGTGCAGCTCACCGCAACACTCCAGCTTCCCAATGGGCTCACCATGGAAGTGCCTATTACCATTGACTCTGGTAGCAATGCAGACTTTATGGGGGTGGATTTCATCAAGCAACATAGCATAGCGCTCCTGCCTGCCACGATGCCCCTGAAAGTAGTGACAGTCGATGGAAGAGAATTGCTGGGGGGACAGGTGGTACAGCAAACGCCGCCAATGGTGATGCGCATTGGAAATCACCGCGAAGTCATCAGCTTCAACGTCACCCAACTGTCAGACACGCCCATAGTGTTGGGCATGAGCTGGTTGGACAGGCACAGCCCGGCATTGGCATGGTACCAGCGTAAATTGACCTTCTGCTCCTCCTACTGCGCAGAACATTGCATCATGACTAACCAGGAGGACGAGGGGCAAGAGGATGACCCACAGCTACAACTGGGCATGCTGCAAGCTGTACCCGACAAGTACAAGGCGTTTTTGGAGGTCTTCTGCGAGAAGGAAGCGGACAAGCTGCCTCCCCACAGACCCTACGACTGCAAGATTGACCTCCTGCCGGGGGCAACGCTGCCGACCGGAAAACTGTACTCCATGTCTGAAGACGAACTGCAAGAGCTCAGGGAGTTCATAGATCACAATTTGAAGCGGGGATTCATCCGAGAATCCAAAGCAGTGGGGGGCAGTCCTGTTTTCTTTGTGAAGAAAAAAGACACGCCCCAGAAGAGGCTTGTAGTTGATTTCAGAATTTTAAATTCGAAAACCAAGCCCACGGCTTTCCCGATGCCCAAGATCGACGACTTGCTCGCGACGGTGAGAAAGGGACGCATCTTCACCAAGCTGGATCTACGAGGGGCGTACAATCTTATACGCATGCGGGAGGGCGACGAGTGGAAGACGGCCATGTTCACGCCCTTGGGCACCTATGAGTATAGGGTTATGCCTTTCGGTTTACAAAATGGCTCCCACTGCTTCCAAGCCTTCATGCATCACGTGTTAGCGGGGCTCCTATACAAGAAGTGCGTCTGCTTCCTGGACGACATTCTGATCTTCTCGGAATCGCAGGAGGCTCACGAGAGAGATGTCAAGGAAGTCCTGCAAAGACTACGGGAGCACAGGCTTTACGCCAAGCTGGAGAAATGCCAGTTCGACATGACGGAGGTGGATTTCCTGGGCTACAAGCTGTCCGACAAGGGAATCGCCATGGACAGCGCCAAGGTACGATCAGTACTGGACTGGAAGAGCCCGCGCAATCGGAAGGAGGTCCAGAGGTTTGTCGGCTTTGCTAACTTTTATCGCAAGTTCATCAAGGGTTTCGCTATGCAGACGGCGGCCATCACGGACACCCTCAGCTCCAAGAAGAAGAAGTTCACCTGGACGGACCAGGCGGAGCAGTCCTTTCAGAAACTCAAGCGTCTCTTCGCTTCCGAGGAACAACTGCTGCATGTGAACCCCAGCAAGCCCATGAGGGTGGAGACGGATGCCTCCGACAGAGCCGTGGAGGCAGTCCTGTTGCAGCGAGACCCGCAAGGGGATTGGAGGCCGTGTGCTTTCTACTCCAGGAAGCTCAGCAAGTCGGAGCAGAACTACACCATCTGGGACAGAGAGTTGCTGGCCATTCATGCAGCATTCAAGGCGTGGCGGCACTTCCTCATCGGAGCCAAACACACGGTGCAAGTTCGCACGGACCATAAGAACCTGGAGTACTGGCGCACGGCGCGGTTCCTGAACCAGAGACACATCCGCTGGGCGGAGTTCTTTGCGGATTTCGACTTCAGGATAGAATATATCCCCGGAGACAACAACGTCATGGCTGATGCGCTATCCAGGAAGCCGCAGTATCTGGAGGAAGCAGCACCGGTAGCGGCCAAACACATTTTCGCACCCAAGGCGTGGGCATGCGCTTCTGCCACAATAGACCTGGAAGTGATACGGCGCGAGCTGCGAACAGATTCCTTCGCGCGCTCCAAGATGGAGGAGGTGCGCAGCGGCACGGCAAAGGACGACGAGTTCCAGATACGCGACGGACTGCTCCTCCGCAAGGGGGCCATCTACGTACCGGGAGATGAACTCCGCGCGACAGTACTGCAACAGCTACACGACGCACCCAGCGCCGGACATTTCGGCAGGGAAAAGACAGTGGAATTAGTAGCCAGAGACTTTTGGTGGCCCAAGATGCGGGGAGAAGTCGCGGAATACGTCACGAGGTGCGACACCTGCCAAAGGGCCAAGCCAGTACACAGACCGCCGGCGGGACTGTTAGAACCGCTACAGACCCCGTCCGAACCGTGGGAGAGGGTAGCCTTGGACTTTGTCACTGACCTGCCCAGCTCGAGGGGCAAAACAGCAGTACTTGTGGTAGTCGACATGTTCACCAAGATGGCGCACTTCATTCCTTGCGCGAAGGTGGCCACAGCGGAACAGACAGCCAAGCTGTTCATAGACCACGTGTTCCAGGTACACGGCCTGCCACGGTCTATCCTGTCTGACAGGGGGCGCCAGTTCATCTCGAGTTTCTGGCGGAAGCTGATGGGGATCCTGAACGTCAAGGTCAACCTAGCGTCGGCAAGACACCCGCAGACCAACGGACAAGCGGAGAGGGTCAACGCCGTCATGCAGCAGTACCTGAGATGTTACGCCAACCAGCAGCCCTCGACCTGGGTGGACTATCTGCCCCTGGCCGAGTTTGCCTACAACAACACACAACACGTGTCCACGGGGGTGACACCGTTTTTTGCCAACCACGGGCGACATCCCAGGACCTTCCCGGGCTTAGAGAAAGAGGGGGAGGGGGAGCCACAGGGAGCAGAGGCATTGGCAGAGGAGTTACAGGAGGTCCATGAACAGCTCCGTAGACAGTTAGACCTAGCAAAACACGTATACAAGATGCAAGCAGACAAACACAGAAGAGTGGGGGAGGACATACGGGTAGGGGACTGGGTCTGGTTAGCGGCCCAGGCAGTGCCGGCCAGGTCCTTAGCTAAGAAGAAGCTAGGACACAAGCAGTTGGGCCCTTACCTAGTCGAGGCACAGATCAACCCAGTGGCTTTCCGTTTGACACTACCGGAGGGTTCCAGAATGCACCCGGTCTTTCATAGATCGGTGCTAACGCCCTACAAGGCACCTCACAGGTTTCAGGAGCCAGGAACAGCTCCCAGTCCGCTTAGAGATGCACCCATGACAGGGGGGTCGCCGAGGGCGGGGCCACTCAACGAGGTGACGGAGATTTTGGACTCGAGATGGGGGGAAGAGGGAGTCGAATATCTCATCGCAAGGGAAGGTGCCCCGGCCAGCGCCAACAGCTGGGTGCCATACTATGCGGTGGAGGAGCACTACCTCAAAGACGAGTTCCACGCACTCTTCCCACACAGGCCCATGCCGGAGGATTATTTTGACGAATATCTTTTCACCCCCACACTCTCAGCCAGTACGTTTCAGGGGTTCTCCTCGGTTGAGGAGACGGTTCCAGAGACTACCTCGCCGGAGGGGTCGGTCTCAGACTTGGGTGGGGAGCGCTCTTATTGGTGGGACACTCAACCCGAGGAGGAGTGGCGCAGGAGACTGCTCAGAGGGCCCTGGCACGCAGACTACCCAGAGGAAATGGGGGAACAAGGGGGCATGGACGGGTTGGGGGAGGATCCTGGTTTCGAGCACGCCGGCAACGAGATGGAAGCGGAGGAGAGCGACGTCGATGTACCCGTCACGGACTGGCAGCATGCCAGGGGGGAAGACCGGTATCCGGCATGCACCCCCACAGCATTGGAGCACCCGGAACCCACGCCAGAGGAGGGGGAGGGGGGAAGGGGGGGCTCCGAGGGGGGGATGGATGTCAGGGACTCAGCGGGAGCGCAGGGAGGAGAGGAGATGGAAAGCGAGGGGGAGCAATCCGAGGGCAGCGTAGGAGAATATGACAGCAGCCCGATAGATTCCATGAGCCTCTCCAGCGAATCGGAGGATTCACAGAAGGGGGCGCCGATGGGCAGGGCAAGGGGCGACCCAAGGGGGACACCCCAGAAGCAAGGGGCCAGCGGGGACTCCCAGAGCACCAGTTGCAAATCAGGACCAGCTTCCCCACCAGAGCGTAGTGGGGGGGAGGAGTCCCAGGTGTCAGAGCCCACATATGCACCACCAGCGAGAGAAGATGAGTCAGGGTGGACCACGCCTCCATCGGAGAGCGAGTTAACGGTTAAGAGGAAAGTTGCAGGCTGGGCGCGCGCGCCAAGTTCAAAGGTACAGGCGAGCGGCACAGAAGGTAGCCCGGATAGGGAACCAGGTCCTAAAGCCCGCCGGAAGGAGGGGCAAGAATCGTCAGGGTCAGCGTCAGAGGAGTCGAGGAAGGATGAGACCCTAGCGGGCAGGAGGGCCCAGAGGAGAAAGGAATTTAGGAAGAGGTGGAGCAAAGCGAGAGTCTTAAACTGGTGTGGAGGGGGAGGAGACTCAGACAGGACTTCGCCGGTCTAAGCTCGGGACGTAGAGCTGCACGCTGCGGCTTTGAAATGGAGACTGAATCTCAATAAAGACTTTTGTACATAACTACAGCCTAGCGTTGGTCCTCTGTGAGCTGGGACCTGGAGGCAGCTCTGACACAAACTGATGTGGCAATATAAAATACTAAACTTAAGACTGGAAAAACAAGAAAGCAAGAGAATCCAAAATGACAGGTCCGTCCATTCCTAGTTGATAGGAAACGTCAACGCTTCTGGCGTTGCTGCACCTATCGCTACTTATGGTTTGTTATCTTTAAACCAGACAACCTTGGAATAGAGGACTATCCTCTGTAAAGCAGAAGTAAGCAAGGTGACCTTCTCATTCATATCTGTGCCTGGCCTCACTTCCAATCCTAAATAGCATTCCTTCCCAATTTCACGAGCTGTTCAATATTCTTATCACAAAAGGCAAATTAAAGCTAAAACAGCAAAGCTTTAATGAAAAAAGAAGAAAAGAAATGGAGGGAAGGGTGCTCTGAGGGCTGGCTTTCAAGAAATGGTCCTCAGAATCTGGATGAGTTGGCAGGTCATAGAGGTAAAGGATTTAATCCGATGGAGACAGCGGTGGCATTTATCTTGATGCAGACTTGCCTGAAGACCAGCTGCATGCCAGGATGCGGTTTTAATTAAAAGCAATATAGGCAGCTGGAGAAAGCATAAGACGGAATGAGCCTTCATGGCTCCAAGGCTCAGTTGCAGATCTTCTAGGAAAAAGCAATGACACAGACTTCTCAGGTTGTTTCTCTTTTTAACATTTTAGGTTATGTCTCGGATGTCAAAAAATGAAATTCTCCAATTGCAGAAGTGGCCTTATTTCTTTTTTATATATTTTTAGTTGGTAATCTGTTATGCTTTAGTTTCCGCTTTTGGTTGTGAAAGGGTTTAAACATCTGCAAATAAACAATTAAGGACACTTGAACAATTAAGGACACTTGAACAATTAAGTTCAAGAAGGACACTGACAAACTGGAACGTGTCCAGAGGAGGGCAACCAAAATGGTCAAAGGCCTGAAAACGATGCCTTATGAAGAACGGCTAAGGGAGCTGTGCGTGTTTAGCCTGGAGAAGAGGAGGTTAAGGGGTGATATGATAGCCATGTTCAAATATATAAAAGGATGTCACATAGAGGAGGGAGAAAGGTTGTTTTCTGCTGCTCCAGAGAAGCGGACACGGAGCAATGGCTCCAAACTACAAGAAAGAAGATTCCACCTAAACATTAGGAAGAACTTCCTGACAGTAAGAGCTGTTTGACAGTGGAATTTGCTGCCAAGGAGTGTGGTGGAGTCTCCTTCTTTGGAGGTCTTTAAGCAGAGGCTTGACAACCATATGTCAGGAGTGCTCTGATGGTGTTTCCTGCTTGGCAGGGGGTTGGACTCGATGGCCCTTGTGGTCTCTTCCAACTCTATGATTCTATGATTCTATGAATTATGAATCCTAGCAAGATGGAGGCTCTGTGGGTAAATATTCCCAGGCCTAGGAAGCCAGTACATTGCCTGTCCTGGGTGGCTTTGCACTTGAAGATGTGTAGTTTGGGGCTGCTCCTGGATACAACTCCAACATTGGAAGTGCATGTGGCTACATTTTACCTGCTTCAGTTGGTATCATAGCTTGAGCATAGTTTTCCATACACTAATCACCTCAAGGTTGGATTACTGTGCTCTATGTGGGGCTACCCTCAAAGTTGTTCTGGTGACTGATGATGGGGCAAAACATTGCAGCTAGTTTGCTTGTGGAGACAAACTATACTGCCAGCATATTACACCCTGCTTGCAGAATTTGCATTGGCTGCCAGGTTACAGGTGTTGGTACTCATACAAGGGTTGAGGGAGCGGGTGGTGCTGTGGTCTAAACAACTGAGCCTCTTGGGCTTGCTGATTGGAAAGTTGGCGGTTCAAATCTGCATGACAGTGTGAGCTCTCGTTGCTCTGTCCCAGCTCCTGCCAACCTAGCAGTTCGAAAGCACACCAGTGCAAGTAGATAAACAGGTACTGCTGCAGCAGGAAGGTAAACAGCATTTCTGTGTGCTCTGGCTTCTGTCACTGTGTCGTGTTGCACCAGAAGCGGTTTAGTCATGCGGGTCCCATGACCTGGAAAGCTGTCTGAGGACAAACACCAGCTCCCTTGGCCTGAAGCGAGATGAGTGCCGCACCCCATAGTCACCTTTGACTGGACTTAAACATCCTGGGGTCCTTTACCTGTACCTTTGTTGTTGTTTGTCATTTAGTCGTGTCCGACTCTTCGTGACCCCATGGACCAGAGCACGCCAGGCACTCCTGTCTTCCACTGCCTCCTGCAGTTTGGTCATACTCATGCTGGTAGCTTCGAGAACACTACCCAACCATCTCATCCTCTGTCATGCCCTTCTCCTTGTGCCCTCCATCTTTCCCAACATCAGGGTCTTTTCCAGGGAGTCTTCTCTTCTCATGAGGTGGCCAAAGTATTGGAGCCTCAGCTTCAGGATCTGTCCTTCCAGTGAGCCCTTTTACTAATACAAGGAGCTTATGCAGCTCAGGATCAGGTTAGCTGAGAGACCTACATGCATGAGGTCACTGTGTTCCACGGGACAGCTTCTCTTCAAGTCCCAAAGATCTCCCAAGTTTGCCCCGTAGTAACCCAGAGCTTGGCTTTTGATGTGACCACCCTTGCTCTGTGGAGAAGCATTCCTGTCAAGATACAATGGGTGTCTTGGCCCCATTATTCAGTTTGGACACTGAGGTCCACCTCCACGGGCCTTCAGGCAGTTCCCTCACTGCAAGGAGTGAAGTTGTAGGGAAACAGGCTGAGGGTTTCTTAGCAGTGGCGCCCTCCCTGTGGAATGCCCTCCTATCAGACGTCAAGGAGGTAAAGAGCTACACAACTTTTAGAAGATATCTGAAGGCAGCCCTGTTTCGGGAAGTTTTTAATGTTTGATGTTTTATTATGTTTTTATATGTGCTGGAAGCTGCCCAGAGTGGCTGGGGCAACCCAGCCAGATGGGTGGGGTGTAAAGAATAAAACTATTATTCTTATTATCAGCATTTCCAGCATTTCCATAAAAAATGCTGTGTTTCACCTCCACTGCCTCTGACTGACAGCTGGTGGGGATCACAAGCACAGAGAGTGCTTCTGAATGCCAGTTGCTAGAAACAGCAGGAGGGGGAGTTTCTGTTGCCTCAGGTTCCTGTTTGCAGGCATTCCCTCCAACATTTCTCCGATGAAAATTTATACTTCCTAGGGGACGCGGGTGGCACTGTGGGTTAAACCATAGAGCCTAGGACTTGCCGATCAGTTCAAATCCCTGCGACGGGTTGAGCTCCGGTTGCTGGGTCCCTGCTCCTGCCAACCTAGCAGTTCGAAAGCATGTCAAAGTGCAAGTAGATAAATAGGTACCGCTCCAGCGGGAAGGTAAAGGGTGTTTCCGTGCGTTGCTCTGGCCCATTTACCTTTGTATTCCATCATAGTAATTTTACTGATTGGATTGCCCCCGCCACTGTGGGCAGCTTCCAACATACATAAAAACGTAATAAAACAGTAAGCATTAAAAAAAAAAAACAACCTTCCCTATACAAGGTTGCCTTCAAATGGCTTGGATATCTCCAACATTTCTCCAATGGAAATATGGACATCCTAAGGAAAAGTGGGACATTCTGGGATCAAATCAGAAACCGGGACGGCTTCTGTAAATCTGGGACTGTCCCTGGAAAATAGGGACACTTGGAGGGTCTGTGCAGGCTTCTCATAGGCCTCTGGTGGGCCATTAGCCTCATCCAGCAGGCTCACCTTATGCTCCTATTAGGATGAGAGGAGGCACTACTTGAAGTGTGAATGGGTAAAATAAAGGTATCGATTTAAAATTCTGGCAGCCACCTTCCTGGTGTGCACTGTCATCATCCCCCTTTTAATTACCATTGCTGCTGTTTTGAATAGTTGAACACTGCAAAAAACAACAACAACAACGAGAGAAGAGAGAGTAGATTCCCCCCACCCCAAGTTGTCCTCTTCTACACTAGATCCGCTCCTGCTGAGATCTCTGTTAATTAGATAGTATATTACCTCCAGCATTGTTTTCGTTAATGTTAATGATGCTGTAGATACAGGCTGGGTGCAACTAAATTAGGAACATGCTGAGAGTTGAATAATAAGAGTTTGTTTTCCACGCATCGCCATCCCAACATGTGTATTTCTAGCAAAACGAATGCTCTCACTGTGCTCAGACATAATGTTGTACATTTTTTACCTTCTCTACGATGAGATGATCTGCGTCAAGTGGCTCTTACTGTTTATGGCAGTCACAAATCCTTTTCTTTCTTTTTTTAATCTACCAACATGCTGCCTAGGACTTTTCCACTATTCCTCCCATTATAAGGATATAGAAACTAAGCCCAAGAACTTTCCCTGTACAGTGGAACCTTGGTTCTCGAAAGGCTTTGTTGATGAACAAATTGGCTCCCGAACGTCGAAAACCTGGAAGTAAGTGTTCCGGTTTTCGAACGTTTTTCGGAAGCCAAATGTCTGGTGCGGTTTCTGCTTGAGTACAGGAAGCTCCTGCAGCCAGTCAGAAGCTGCGCTTTGGTTTTTGAATGGATTAAGTTCGAGAACCAAGGTTCCACTGTACATCATAATAAATGGCAGAGGGAGTATAAGTTTTGCATTTCCGTTTTCAAGCTTTGGTTTAAATGCCCAGAAGGTTCTTGGAGAAACCTATGGTTTTGACTTTGATACTCTTTCAAGACCTAGCTGTGATGGCTATGCTCTGTCTTCATGATTAGAGGCAGGAATGCTTCTGAGTACCAGTTGCTGGAAGCTGAGACCTCCAGGTATAGGGCGGTATATAAATTCAATAAATGAATGAATGAATGAACCACAGCGAAGGTGCTCTTGTGCTTGGGTCCTGTTGAAGGGTTTCCCACAGTGGGTAGCCACTGTGAGAAAAGAATGTCGGGCTAGATGGTCCATAGATTCATAGAATCATAGAGTTGGAAGGGACCCTGATGATCATCTAGCCCAACCCAAATATGCAGCTGTCCCCTATGGGAATCGAACCTGCAACCTTGGCGTTATCAGCACCATGTTCTAGCCAACTGAGCTATCGAGGCTGAGGCTCTTCTTCTGTTTTTATGTTCTTATACTTTAGCCACTGATATGTTCTCTGGATGCCTGAATAAGCCTTCAATTATCAGAGTACATCGGGTTAAGTATTTAATTCGTTCCGGAGGTCTGCTCTTAACCTGAAACTGTTCTTAACCTGGAGCACCACTTTAGCTAATGGGGCCTCCCGCTGCTGCCGCGCTGCCGGAGCACGATTTCTGTTCTCATCCTGAAGCAAAGTTCTTAACCTGAAGCACTATTTCTGGGTTAGCGGAGTCTGTAACCTGAAGCGTATGTAACCCGAGGTACCTCTCTATTGCGGATTCTGAATAGTAGTTTAGTTTCTCAAAGAACAACCCTTATATTGACAGGTCTGATTCTTTTTCCAAGGCATTTTATAGTCATTTAAGAATTTGGGGCACTAATGTGGCTAAGGAGACTGGAGAATTCCATTGGAAACAGAAAAGGAAGCAGAAATCGGTTGCATTTCTTGTGTTCTTGTGTGGTCAGGAACAGAAATCAGTTAAACAAATATTCATTCACATCATTGTTGCGGTGGTTTTAAATCCACAGATGACATGTAATTTGTGGCATTTTGCATTGTTTTATTGTTTCTTTTACACTGAAATGAAAGCAGGTTATGTAAAAAGTTACTTAAGTCGTGCAACGTGTTAAATAGCAGACAGTGAGATTAATATGGTAGTATTTGGTGGAAACTGGACTGCAGTGGAATAGAAACAGTGTTGATTGTAACAAATACAAGCTGGGATGGAAACTTTTGCTTATGTTTCTTGGTCATGCTAATGTATGATGTGACCTCAGGACTGGCATTTGGAGATATAAAAGGAACTATGCAACTCACTAGACCATCTTCAGAATTTGAGCCTATATAGTACATTTGCATTAAAAAACTTACCGTAAAAACTCTCTTCTAAGCATAACTACAAACTCAGCCGTTTTGAGCCATAAATAATCTATTTGCTTTGAAAATGCTCAAAAGCTAACTGAGCTTGTGGTAATGAAAGAAAAATAACCCAGATTCGGGCTATAAAGCAGCAGTAGATCGAATATGCTTCAGTTTAGAGGAGATAATTTGAACAGACGCCAGAGATTTTAACTCATCGGTTTCAGAAATTGGTAAGCAAATATACTAAAAGAAAAGAGTGCTCTGTCTTAGTTAAAACTAAAATTGATCAAATTTAACAACACTCTCAGGTCCCCAACCTCCATAAAGATGGCCCCTTGCCTTGGCCTTGGCCCTGACCCAGACTCCTATTTCGTCCACTCCTCTGCCCCTTAATGAACAAAATTACTCCAGGGACCCGAGATACTGAGGTTGAGATTAAACATCTGGTGGCCAAAAATGAAGAATGATGAAGTCACAACTGGGATGTTTTAATTGAAGTTGTGGTGGGAAGATAGTGTGATGTAGCAGAACAGGGATGTTTCAATAAAATTGGTGGGGAAAGGATAGAGCGCCATGGACTTGCCGTTTTCTGCAGTAGGCCCATATGCAGTGCTATTTATCTAGAAAAAGAGGTGCAGGAACTCACCATGAACTTCTCTCTTGTTCTCTTAGAATGGCAATGGCGCCCACCTGAGAGGTGCCGGAGCTGAGCTCCAGTGAGCTCCAGCTGAAAAAAATCCCTGCCCATATGAAGCATAAAGTCCACCCAGCCTGAGAACTCTTCTGAAGCATGAAATTTGTAAGGATATCAGGGGGTTGCTCGAGAGCAATCAGGCAAATGCCTCGTTATTGGTGCCAAAAAAAAAAAACCTTCACCATCCAGAGCGCCACTATTCCGTGTCTTGCTCATTCACTGGCAGAATCTGAGAGTGGGCGGTCCTTAAACCTTCCCCAGCAGAGTAGTTTCTTGACGCCCAGTCTGTGCCTCCCCTCTCTGCACAGAAGCCTACTGCGCAAGGAAGGCGTGGGTAACGGAGGACCTCTCTCCTCCCCGCTTTGCTCAGGCAAGCTGTCCTGGCACTGCCTCACACCTCCTCCGAGCCCTGAAGCTCCTCTCCACTGGAGGCGTGGTTACTCTCCTCCGCTGAGGAGGTGCTGCTTCCCATGATCTTTGGGGGCTCTCTGTAATCCATCCGGCTTTCCCCCTCTCACCCCTGAGCTGATGGCAGTTCCCTGACAAAATCCAAGAATGCTCTGCGAACGTAAATCCTGCTCACACAAAATCACTGTGAATTTCCCCCCTCTTTTAATGGCATGCAAAATGGAGAAGGGAACCAGCGTGCTCCCTCTTTATCCCATTTGCTTTCCATCCGTGTTGTAATCAGACATCATCATCATCATTTATTATTTATACCCTGCCCATCTGGCTGGGCTTCCCCAGCCACTCTGGGCGGCTTCCAACCAAATATTAAAATACAGCAATACATCAAACATTAAAAGCTTCCCTAAACAGGGCTGCCTTCAGATGTCTTCTAAAAGTTTGGTAGTTGTTGTTCTCTTTGACATCTGGTGGGAGGGTGTTCCACAGGGCGGGCGCCACTACTGAGAAGGCCCTCTGCCTGGTTCCCTGTAGCTTTGCTTCTCGCAGTGAGGGAACCGCCAGAAGGCCTTCGGCGTTGGACCTCATTGTCCGGGTAGAACAATGGAGGTGGAGATGCTCCTTCAGGTATACTGGACCGAGGCCGTTTAGGGCTTTAAAGGTCAGCACCAACACTTTGAATTGTGCTTGGAAACGTACTGGGAGCCAATGTAGGTCTTTCAAGACCGGTGTTATGTGGTCTTGGCAGCTGCTCCCACTCACCAGTCTAGCTGCCGCATTCTGGATTAGTTGTAGTTTCCGGGTCACCTTCAAAGGTAGCCTCACAATGAATTAACTGTGAGCTTCCCATTTTAACCCTGTCCTCTTTTATTGCCCATTCCCCTTGACCTAAGCCAGGGGGGGATGGGGAACCTATGGACCTTCAGATGTCATTGGACTCCAACTCCCATCAGCCCCAGCCAGGGAATGGGAGGAGAAAGGTGATTCAATTTGCATTTAAAGGGTGAACCTACCAAAATCACACATACATGAACAGAAACACAGCACCCATGCCATCTTTCAAAATTCACCTTCCACACACACTTTCCCCAGGACACACCCTCCCTAACCTTGCTTTGTAGCCTCCTTGAGCATTTGAAATGTGTCCTTGAACTCTGGTTAATGCTTCTTGCTTGTCCACAAGGAGGACAGAGAGGTGCATGAATGTGTAGAAACTCACTTACTGTAGAGAGGTGTTATGTACTGAGTTGAATAGGATCCAAAAGGCAGCAGTCTGATTGGTCCTAGAACAATGCAGCAGTATGATTGGTCTGCAGGAACCACCCAATCCAGCTCCAGGTGGAAGTGAATCCGCAACCTGATTGGCCTACAGGAGAATCCCAGAATTAGTCAATCACATGCGGCCCATTGTGTAAATAATGTATATAAAGCAGATACTTTGGGGGAACTTTCATTCCTCACAACTATGAGCTGAATAAAGAGCATGAAATCCACACTTGACTCCTGAGTATATTTCAAGAGGGCAAAGATTTGCATTGATTTCTCCGCCCAGTT
The DNA here is from genome assembly GCF_951804945.1 of Podarcis cretensis. NCBI lineage: Eukaryota > Metazoa > Chordata > Lepidosauria > Squamata > Lacertidae > Podarcis > Podarcis cretensis. The sequence continues at coordinate 17,744,397 of NC_137183.1, forward strand.
CTGCCCTGCCCACCGGTGACATGTGACCTCCCCAAAACCTGCCCATAAAGGAATACCTGAAAAGGGTTCCTCCCCGCTCCTCCATTAGATGCCAGGAGCCTTTGCACACAGAGAAGAGGGTTATGTCTAAAAACACCTGAGAATAATCACACAGAAGATCTTGAATGCTCTTCCCAAAGCACAACAGATTCAGAAATATTCCCCTGGGTTGATTATGTAATATATTCTTCAAAGGGGGCTATTTAGGAAAGAGAGAGTGAGTTCTTTTAAACAGATTAAAGACAATTTACAATCATTCTACAATCCTTGTTTCCTGTATTCCCAGAGTTAAGCATTTGATTGACACCCTAATGGAACTCCTGTGTAGACTTTTTTTTTTATGCACCAAGATGTCTGATGCTTCAGCAGTTTGTATTTCCAACTTTCAATGGCTGCACAGCAAGGGAAAGTACAGTAGGTGTGTTGCTTGCTCCATAATTGCAGCAGTGTGCTAGGCTTGGTGCCTGCTTTTCACATGTTCCTCTCACTTCTGGAACCCTACACCTTGCCTTAGCTGCCTACTGCAGAAAACGGCAAGTCCATGGCGCTCTATCCTTTCCCCACCAATTTTATTAAAACATCCCTGTTCTGCTACATCACACTATCTTCCCACCACAACTTCAATTAAAACATCCCAGTTGTGACTTCATCATTCTTCATTTTTGGCCACCAGATGTTTAATCTCAACCTCAGTATCTCGGGTCCCTGGAGTAATTTTGTTCATTAAGGGGCAGAGGAGTGGACGAAATAGGAGTCTGGGTCAGGGCCAAGGCCAAGGCAAGGGGCCATCTTTATGGAGGTTGGGGACCTGAGAGTGTTGTTAAATTTGATCAATTTTAGTTTTAACTAAGACAGAGCACTCTTTTCTTTTAGTATATTTGCTTACCAATTTCTGAAACCGATGAGTTAAAATCTCTGGCGTCTGTTCAAATTATCTCCTCTAAACTGAAGCATATTCGATCTACTGCTGCTTTATAGCCCGAATCTGGGTTATTTTTCTTTCATTACCACAAGCTCAGTTAGCTTTTGAGCATTTTCAAAGCAAATAGATTATTTATGGCTCAAAACGGCTGAGTTTGTAGTTATGCTTAGAAGAGAGTTTTTACGGTAAGTTTTTTAATGCAAATGTACTATATAGGCTCAAATTCTGAAGATGGTCTAGTGAGTTGCATAGTTCCTTTTATATCTCTAAATGCCAGTCCTGAGGTCACATCATACATTAGCATGACCAAGAAACATAAGCAAAAGTTTCCATCCCAGCTTGTATTTGTTACAATCAACACTGTTTCTATTCCACTGCAGTCCAGTTTCCACCAAATACTACCATATTAATCTCACTGTCTGCTATTTAACACGTTGCACGACTTAAGTAACTTTTTACATAACCTGCTTTCATTTCAGTGTAAAAGAAACAATAAAACAATGCAAAATGCCACAAATTACATGTCATCTGTGGATTTAAAACCACCGCAACAATGATGTGAATATTTGTTTAACTGATTTCCGTTCCTGACCACACAAGAACACAAGAAATGCAACCGATTTCTGCTTCCTTTTCTGTTTCCAATGGAATTCTCCAGTCTCCTTAGCCACATTAGTGCCCCAAATTCTTAAATGACTATAAAATGCCTTGGAAAAAGAAGCAGACCTGTCAATATAAGGGTTGTTCTTTGAGAAACTAAACTACTATTCAGAATCTGCAATAGAGAGGTACCTCGGGTTACATACGCTTCAGGTTACAGACTCCGCTAACCCAGAAATAGTGCTTCAGGTTAAGAACTTTGCTTCAGGATGAGAACAGAAATCGTGCTCCGGCAGCGCGGCAGCAGCGGGAGGCCCCATTAGCTAAAGTGGTGCTCCAGGTTAAGAACAGTTTCAGGTTAAGAGCAGACCTCCGGAACGAATTAAATACTTAACCCGATGTACTCTGATAATTGAAGGCTTATTCAGGCATCCAGAGAACATATCAGTGGCTAAAGTATAAGAACATAAAAACAGAAGAAGAGCCTCAGCCTCGATAGCTCAGTTGGCTAGAACATGGTGCTGATAACCCCAAGGTTGCAGGTTCGATTCCCATAGGGGACAGCTGCATATTTGGGTTGGGCTAGATGATCATCAGGGTCCCTTCCAACTCTATGATTCTATGAATCTATGGACCATCTAGCCCGACATTCTTTTCTCACAGTGGCTACCCACTGTGGGAAACCCTTCAACAGGACCCAAGCACAAGAGCACCTTCGCTGTGGTTCATTCATTCATTCATTCATTGAATTTATATACCGCCCTATACCTGGAGGTCTCAGCTTCCAGCAACTGGTACTCAGAAGCATTCCTGCCTCTAATCATGAAGACAGAGCATAGCCATCACAGCTAGGTCTTGAAAGAGTATCAAAGTCAAAACCATAGATTTCTCCAAGAACCTTCTGGGCATTTAAACCAAAGCTTGAAAACGGAAATGCAAAACTTATACTCCCTCTGCCATTTATTATGATGTACAGTGGAACCTTGGTTCTCGAACTTAATCCATTCAAAAACCAAGGCGCAGCTTCTGACTGGCTGCAGGAGCTTCCTGTACTCAAGCAGAAACATTACCAGACATTTGGCTTCCGGAAAACGTTCGAAAACCGGAACACTTACTTCCAGGTTTTCGACGTTCGGGAGCCAATTTGTTCATCAACAAAGCCTTTCGAGAACCAAGGTTCCACTGTACAGGGAAAGTTCTTGGGCTTAGTTTCTATATCCTTATAATGGGAGGAATAGTGGAAAAGTCCTAGGCAGCATGTTGGTAGATTAAAAAAAGAAAGAAAAGGATTTGTGACTGCCATAAACAGTAAGAGCCACTTGACGCAGATCATCTCATCGTAGAGAAGGTAAAAAATGTACAACATTATGTCTGAGCACAGTGAGAGCATTCGTTTTGCTAGAAATACACATGTTGGGATGGCGATGCGTGGAAAACCAACTCTTATTATTCAACTCTCAGCATGTTCCTAATTTAGTTGCACCCAGCCTGTATCTACAGCATCATTAACATTAACGAAAACAATGCTGGAGGTAATATACTATCTAATTAACAGAGATCTCAGCAGGAGCGGATCTAGTGTAGAAGAGGACAACTTGGGGTGGGGGGAATCTACTCTCTCTTCTCTCGTTGTTGTTGTTATTTTTTGCAGTGTTCAACTATTCAAAACAGCAGCAATGGTAATTAAAAGGGGGATGATGACAGTGCACACCAGGAAGGTGGCTGCCAGAATTTTAAATCAATACCTTTATTTTACCCATTCACACTTCAAGTAGTGCCTCCTCTCATCCTAATAGGAGCATAAGGTGAGCCTGCTGGATGAGGCCAATGGCCCACCAGAGGCCTATGAGAAGCCTGCACAGACCCTCCAAGTGTCCCTATTTTCCAGGGACAGTCCCAGATTTACAGAAGCCGTCCCGGTTTCTGATTTGATCCCAGAATGTCCCACTTTTCCTTAGGATGTCCATATTTCCATTGGAGAAATGTTGGAGTTATCCAAGCCATTTGAAGGCAACCTTGTATAGGGAAGGTTTGTTTTTTTAAATGCTTACTGTTTTATTACGTTTTTATGTATGTTGGAAGCTGCCCACAGTGGCGGGGGCAATCCAATCAGTAAAATTACTATGATGGAATACAAAGGTAAATGGACCCCTGACCATTAGGTCCAGTCGTGAGCGACTCTGGGGTTGCGGCGCTCATCTCGCTTTACTGGCCAAGGGAGCCAGCGTACAGCTTCCGGGTCATGTGGCCAGCATGACTAAGCTGCTTCTGGCGAACCAGAACAGCGCACTGAAATGCCCTTTACCTTCCCGCTGGAGCGGTACCTATTTATCTACTTGCACTTTGACATGCTTTCGAACTGCTAGGTTGGCAGGAGCAGGGACCCAGCAACCGGAGCTCACCCCGTCGCAGGGATTTGAACTGATCGGCAAGTCCTAGGCTCTATGGTTTAACCCACAGTGCCACCCGCGTCCCCTAGGAAGTATAAATTTTCATCGGAGAAATGTTGGAGGGAATGCCTGCAAACAGGAACCTGAGGCAACAGAAACTCCCCCTCCTGCTGTTTCTAGCAACTGGCATTCAGAAGCACTCTCTGTGCTTGTGATCCTCACCAGCTGTCAGTCAGAGGCATGCTGCCTCCTACAGTGGAGGTGAAACACAGCATTTTTTATGGAAATGCTGGAAATGCTGATAATAAGAATAATAGTTTTATTCTTTACACCCCACCCATCTGGCTGGGTTGCCCCAGCCACTCTGGGCAGCTTCCAGCACATATAAAAACATAATAAAACATCAAACATTAAAAACTTCCCGAAACAGGACTGCCTTCAGATATCTTCTAAAAGTTGTGTAGCTCTTTATCTCCTTGACGTCTGATAGGAGGGCGTTCCACAGGGAGGGCGCCACTGCTAAGAAACCCTCAGCCTGTTTCCCTACAACTTCACTCCTTGCAGTGAGGGAACTGCCTGAAGGCCCGTGGAGGTGGACCTCAGTGTCCAAACTGAATAATGGGGCCAAGACACCCATTGTATCTTGACAGGAATACTTCTCCACAGAGCAAGGGTGGTCACATCAAAAGCCAAGCTCTGGGTTACTACGGGGCAAACTTGGGAGATCTTTGGGACTTGAAGAGAAGCTGTCCCATGGAACACAGTGACCTCATGCATGTAGGTCTCTCAGCTAACCTGATCCTGAGCTGCATAAGCTCCTTGTATTAGTAAAAGGGCTCACTGGAAGGACAGATCCTGAAGCTGAGACTCCAATACTTTGGCCACCTCATGAGAAGAGAAGACTCCCTGGAAAAGACCCTGATGTTGGGAAAGATGGAGGGCACAAGGAGAAGGGCATGACAGAGGATGAGATGGTTGGGTAGTGTTCTCGAAGCTACCAGCATGAGTATGACCAAACTGCAGGAGGCAGTGGAAGACAGGAGTGCCTGGCATGCTCTGGTCCATGGGGTCACGAAGAGTCGGACACGACTAAATGACAAACAACAACAAAGGTACAGGTAAAGGACCCCAGGATGTTTAAGTCCAGTCAAAGGTGACTATGGGGTGCGGCACTCATCTCGCTTCAGGCCAAGGGAACTGGTGTTTGTCCTCAGACAGCTTTCCAGGTCATGGGACCCGCATGACTAAACCGCTTCTGGTGCAACACGACACAGTGACAGAAGCCAGAGCACACAGAAATGCTGTTTACCTTCCTGCTGCAGCAGTACCTGTTTATCTACTTGCACTGGTGTGCTTTCGAACTGCTAGGTTGGCAGGAGCTGGGACAGAGCAACGAGAGCTCACACTGTCATGCAGATTCGAACCGCCAACTTTCCAATCAGCAAGCCCAAGAGGCTCAGTTGTTTAGACCACAGCACCACCCGCTCCCTCAACCCTTGTATGAGTACCAACACCTGTAACCTGGCAGCCAATTCAAATTCTGCAAGTAGGCAGTACTCCTTCAGGTATACTGGACCGAGGCCGTTTAGGGCTTTAAAGGTCAGCACCAACACTTTGAATTGTGCTTGGAAACGTACTGGGAGCCAATGTAGGTCTTTCAAGACCGGTGTTATGTGGTCTTGGCAGCTGCTCCCACTCACCAGTCTAGCTGCCGCATTCTGGATTAGTTGTAGTTTCCGGGTCACCTTCAAAGGTAGCCTCACAATGAATTAACTGTGAGCTTCCCATTTTAACCCTGTCCTCTTTTATTGCCCATTCCCCTTGACCTAAGCCAGGGGGGGATGGGGAACCTATGGACCTTCAGATGTCATTGGACTCCAACTCCCATCAGCCCCAGCCAGGGAATGGGAGGAGAAAGGTGATTCAATTTGCATTTAAAGGGTGAACCTACCAAAATCACACATACATGAACAGAAACACAGCACCCATGCCATCTTTCAAAATTCACCTTCCACACACACTTTCCCCAGGACACACCCTCCCTAACCTTGCTTTGTAGCCTCCTTGAGCATTTGAAATGTGTCCTTGAACTCTGGTTAATGCTTCTTGCTTGTCCACAAGGAGGACAGAGAGGTGCATGAATGTGTAGAAACTCACTTACTGTAGAGAGGTGTTATGTACTGAGTTGAATAGGATCCAAAAGGCAGCAGTCTGATTGGTCCTAGAACAATGCAGCAGTATGATTGGTCTGCAGGAACCACCCAATCCAGCTCCAGGTGGAAGTGAATCCGCAACCTGATTGGCCTACAGGAGAATCCCAGAATTAGTCAATCACATGCGGCCCATTGTGTAAATAATGTATATAAAGCAGATACTTTGGGGGAACTTTCATTCCTCACAACTATGAGCTGAATAAAGAGCATGAAATCCACACTTGACTCCTGAGTATATTTCAAGAGGGCAAAGATTTGCATTGATTTCTCCGCCCAGTTCTGCCCTGCCCACCGGTGACATGTGACCTCCCCAAAACCTGCCCATAAAGGAATACCTGAAAAGGGTTCCTCCCCGCTCCTCCATTAGATGCCAGGAGCCTTTGCACACAGAGAAGAGGGTTATGTCTAAAAACACCTGAGAATAATCACACAGAAGATCTTGAATGCTCTTCCCAAAGCACAACAGATTCAGAAATATTCCCCTGGGTTGATTATGTAATATATTCTTCAAAGGGGGCTATTTAGGAAAGAGAGAGTGAGTTCTTTTAAACAGATTAAAGACAATTTACAATCATTCTACAATCCTTGTTTCCTGTATTCCCAGAGTTAAGCATTTGATTGACACCCTAATGGAACTCCTGTGTAGACTTTTTTTTTTATGCACCAAGATGTCTGATGCTTCAGCAGTTTGTATTTCCAACTTTCAATGGCTGCACAGCAGGGGAAAGTACAGTAGGTGTGTTGCTTGCTCCATAATTGCAGCAGTGTGCTAGGCTTGGTGCCTGCTTTTCACATGTTCCTCTCACTTCTGGAACCCTACACCTTGCCTTAGGTGTGCATGCACACACACAACCCCCTCCTCCTCTTGAGCCCAATCCAGTTATTTTTCTTCCTCTGCATGCCCTCCTACTATTGAGACCTGGAGACGGGGGTTAATTGGGAGAAAGGAGGAGGGCAAACCCCTCCCAGAGAGTCTATGCAGCAATTTTCGGAGATGGAGGTTAATTGGGAGGGGGAAAGGACAGGAGGAGGTTAAATTATTGACTACACAGTAATTTATGGCTGGCTCTCATCAGGCTGAAGTAAGCTGCATGCACAATCATCTTCATAATTCTATTTTCTTTTAAAGGGCTCTTGTCTACCTTTAGATTCAAGACTTCTACCTGCCACCTAGAGTGGGGAAGGCAAACCTGGAGACTTCAGGCCAGCCCTGGGGGTCTGGCAACCCTAACTTTTGTGCTTTTCAGGACGGGAGTCTCTTGCCATTTCATGAGACTCCCCACTCCCACCAATTTGTAGCAATTCACTACAGTCGTAAAATAGCTATAAATCAAGGAGCTGATAATACAGAATGCGAAAGTCCACACTATAAAAGCAAAAGATTAGCAGACAGTCGTATGCTGAGAGGAAGATCCAGCTATTTGCAATAGGAGATCAAGGAGCCAAACAACGAAAACTGCCCCCACTTCTCTGGAGTCAAAAGGCCTTGAGAAATTCACTTGATTAAGTGCATTATTTAATATTGTACCTGGTTTTATTGCGATGGCTTCTATGTTATTATACTGAAGGTAGTGCCAGCATTTTGACTTTAGTTTCCAATTTTCTAGGGTTTATAACCACCACTAAAAATAACATTTCATGTTGGAACATAGCCTGTAAAGGTTTTTCTTCTTTTTCAATGTGGCTTTTATTTCTAATGCTTTTTATTATCTGTCTGTTTGGCTGGCTTTGTGTTGATTGAGTGTAGAAACCAGAAAGCCAGAAACCTCTCTCTTCCACCAACCCTCTTTCTCTCCCCCCTTCATCTGTATGCACAAACCCATCATAATTTTCAGAAGCAGAATTTGGCAAAACATCAGTTAGATCTCATGTTGACCTAACCTCGTTTCTTGATTCTTTTTTTCAATGAGTCATCAACAATGAACTCCAAAAGTTCACATAAATCTGCTTTACAGTAATAAAATTTTAGGGTATAATCCCACAAAAATGGCATTAGATATAGCTTGTTTGCACTGGCAAGTGAATGGATGCAGTCTCCAAATTCATATCTTACTTGCAAAAACCAGCAGGATCAGCATACTGTCCCATAACCAAGGGTGTGTTTGTGTGTGATGGATCTTTGGGGGCAGAGTACAGTTTGCTGAGAACGAATCTAAGATTTCACATTTGCAAAGTGGTTGGAAGCTTTATAATTGCAGATGCTTCCTTCTGAAAACTATGCAACTACCCAAAGGTTTTGGAATCCCATGGTAATATTTTCCCTGCCATCATTAAGATTTTTCAGCAGAAAGGTCATTGCAACTGCCAATAGAATGAGCAGCAAATGCCTTTTTTTAAAAAGCCTGTTGGGTCATCTGTAAAATATGGTACCCTTAATGTAGAGCATATGATGTTTGTAGATTCATAGAGCTGCTATTATTGTTAAGATTCGGTGCATTTTTTCTTAAATGGAAAGACTGGTTCGTACTTATGCATTATGTATGTCAAAATGACTTGTACTCTGGAATGACTGAGCTCCTGTGACCTCAATTTGGCAGCCAGGCACCATTTTGTTTTTCCGTACATGGTCCAAGATGTTTTATCTGTCTGGGGCTGGGGCGGAGGGTGGAGAAATTGTTTATTTTATTTAAAACCCTTTCTAAACCACATAGTGTTTTAAAAATCTCCATGCAGTTACACTATGTACAATAGAAAAACCAATATCCATGAAAACAAAGTAAAATAAATAAATATCTAAAAGCAATTCTTAAAATAAAAAAATTATATGCACAAATGAAACAGAGATTCAGTGGATCCATACACTTAAACTAGAGTCCAATGTTATGGGTCAGGGAAAATCCATTTTAAAAAAAGGTAAGTCTTTACAACCAGGCAGAGGGCCTTCTCGGTAGTGATGCCCGCCTTGTGGAAAACCTTCTCAACAGATGTCAAGGAAATAAACAACTACCTAACTTTTAGAAAACATCTGAAGGCAGCCCTGTTTAGGGAAGTTTTAAATGTTTGGTGTCTTATTGTGTTTTTAATGTTATATTAGGAGCCGCCTGGGGCAACAGCAGAAAACGCCCATGTTATTCTATAGGGTGTGATGCCATGATTTCTCTAGATTATGTTTTCCAGGCAGGCTCTAACTACCCTGGGGTGGAATCTGTCCCCATTGTTCTGCTACACAAATAGCCTTCCATGTCCTTGGAGACAAGGAGGGAAGGAGTAGGAGCAACAAGCTCCCGGGGTGCTTCATCAGCTGAGTCTGAACTGCTTTCTGCACCTGGCTCCTCTTGCTCACTAAAGCCTGTTGCCTCTTCAGCAACCAACCATTCCCCCTGACGTGTCCCCAGTGTCCCACTACCACATGCTGGGCTCTGAGCCTTCCTCCTTTGAGGCTTCTTTGAGGCTGCTGCCTCCCACCAAAACTCTTCATCCAGCCAATCCCTGACAACTCCTTTGAGAACTGTAGCTCTGCGAGGGAAATGGGGTCTCTGAGTAACCTTAACAAATTCCCAGCCCCCAGGATTATTTGAGGGAAGCTGTGAACGATTTAAGTGGCAAGACGCTGCTTTAAAGGGATAGTGCAGGTGGTACCTTAGCGTTTAGTACATGATGTGCCTGTACTGGAGGCAAAACAGCAAGTCTCAACTCAGAGATTTAACAGGAGTTAAAGGGCAGGGTGTGTGTGTGTCCAAAACAGGAATAATGCCAATAGTAGCAACACAGAAACTAATTTTTTTAAAAACCATTAAAAGTTGTGTCCAAAATTCACTGCAAAAGACAAAGTTTAGGGACAAAAAAGGGAATTTATAGGGGTTATCCCTGGCAGAGATGGGGGAATATGTCAATTTTGTTTTTCCATTTTTCCAACCTTCAGTTCTCCCCATTTTCACACCTATTTGCCATTCTTTTTAAAGACCTCTTGAAAATTCTTCAGTGAATTTCTTCTAATATATACATTTTTGCACACAATTTGGCCTGATTAAAAAAACAAGCTCCCCCCCCCATTAACCTTCTCTAATATAATGCATTTTTGAGGTTATTTTCACTAGTACACTACATGTTACGTGCCTGGAAAACTGCATTGCAAAATTCAGAGAAAAGTGAATTCTGAAGGATCATAGAACCACAGAAATGTAGAGTCAGAAGGGACCCTGAGGATCATCTAGTCCAACCCCCTGCAATGCAGAAATATGCAACTGTCCCAGACGGGGATCAAACATGCAACCTTGGTGTTATCAGCACCATGCTCTAGCCAACTGACCCATCCATGGATGGCTGTGTTTTGCGTACTGTTTCGAAATTTGCAAATTGGGGACATTCACTATTAACTGTGAACTGAATCAAATTCCTCCCCTGCCCCTAGCTGAACAGAAGCCAGGTGAGCACTGAGAATCTCCTTTCTTGTAACTTGAAGCCATTGGTTCGAGTCGTACCCTCCAGAGCAGCAGAAAACAAGTCTATCACCCACCCACCTACCCCCCGCAAAAAAAAAGAGAAGAGTATGAATTTGCATAACATTTCTCCATGCTGATTTATATGTATAGATGCAAATTTAGATATAATTGCTATAATTTGCATAGAAATGCAGTGCAGCTCAGCATATTGGGGATGGCCTACAGACTAGTGTGCCTGTGGTCCAGTGGTCTCTCAATGTGGCCGTCCATCTTCCAGGTCCCCCCTCTTCCTTATGGTTCTTTATTCTTTTTCTTTTTTTTAAAATATTTTTATTGCTCAATTTCCACGTAACAAATTATCAAACCATATAATCAGCCCTCCCCACCCCACCAAACACTTCCCCCAGCTCCTCTCCCTGCTTTCACTGCACATATTTTCTCTGCATTGTATATATCCTTACATATCTGTCCATCCTGTTAACAACAATAAATTTGTGTATGTTTATTCAAAACCTGCCAAGGAGCCCAGTTCATTTTGTTGTATTTTAAAGTAATTTGTGAAAAGTTCCCATTCTTCCTTGAAGTCACAGTTGTCCTTGTCTCGCAGTTTGTATGTCAGTTTAGCCAGTTCTGCATAGTTCATCAATTTCTCTTGCCACTGTTCTTTTGTCGGGGTTTCCTCATTCTTCCATCCTTGTGCTATCAAGACTCTTGTCACTGTTGTAGCATACATAAATAAGTTCTTTGTTTTCCTTGGGAGGTCTTGTCCATGGTTCTTTATTCTTAAACCAGGCTTTGATTGGACAGTCCTTCAGAAGGAGGACTCCTTCAAATAGAGGATTCTACCCCCAGGCACTGCCATTGTTCTACCATTAAGGTAAAGGTAAAGGTACCCCTGCCCGTACGGGCCAGTCTTGACAGACTCTGGGGTTGTGCGCCCATCTCACTTAAGAGGCCAGGGGCCAGCGCTGTCCGGAGACACTTCCGGGTCACGTGGCCAGCGTGACATCGCTGCTCTGGCGAGCCAGAGCCGCACACGGAAACGCTGTTTACCTTCCCGCTGGTAAGTGGTCCCTATTTATCTACTTGCACCCGGAGGTGCTTTCGAACTGCTAGGTTGGCAGGCGCTGGGACCGAGCAGCGGGAGCGCACCCCGCCGCAGGGATTCGAACCGCCGACCTTTCGATCGGCAAGCCCTAGGCGCTGAGGCTTTAACCCACAGCGCCACCTGCGTCCCCGTTCTACCATTACATTCTGACTAAACACCAGGAAGAACTTTCTTATGTTAAGAACTGTTTGACAGTGGAACAGTCTCCCTCAGGAAGTTGTGGGCTCTCCTTCCTTGGAGGTGTTTAAGCAGAATTTGGATGGCCATCTGTCATGGATGCTTAGCCGAGATTAGATGATGGTTGGACTAGAAGATCCTTGGGGGTCTCTTCCAGCTCTACAATTCTATGATTCTCTGACACCCCCCCCCCTGTTTTTTTTTTGCCATGCTCAAATGGCCACCATGTCACTAAGCCATAAAGTAAGAGCAAGGGACAGTCAGAATGGAACAGATCCCAGACAGAATGCAGTTCAGAACACTCTCCTATGTGATATTGGGAATCAGAATTCCCACAGCAATGACACTATGACCCATTCCTAGGAGAAGAAAGCGGAACTCATCCATTGGGTGCTGCAAGCCAAGTGGCAGGCAACAAACCACAGCAACCAGGACTCACATTTCTTTTCATCATTGCTGTTTTTATATGAAAAAGCTGGCATACTTTTACACTCGCAAGCCTACACAATAATAATAAAAAAAGGTGTGAACAACCGAAATGTTAATTTCTTGCTTTAATTACAAGACTAAATATGTCATTAAAATATACAGTCATCCAAGTAGCTGGTAATTGCCAATCAAGTGTATAACATGTAATAAAGAGATTAAATTAAGCAAAGAAGAATTTTTTAGTCTGGATCTCGAGAAGGAATTCCTAAGGGCAAGATTTATATACAGCACAGCCTTCCTGGCAACAAGAAATAAAACTGGCAATATGCCAGAGGCTGTGGTTAATTTGCATCTTAATGCAAATAGAGAACTTTCATTAAGGCATGATGGGGAGGCCTGCTTCCCCCTCCCTTTTTTTAATTTTAGAAAGCTGTTAAAAAGTTTAGATGAATGTCTTGCAAAACACACATGGAGAAGGAATGACTCATGGGCTTCAAAATAACAATTAAAAGGGCAAAGCAGTGATTCCCTGAAACCAGATTCTCATTGACCAGCTCTACCTACAGGGTAACTGCATCAATTGGGAGATTTTGGGTAGGATGTTCTATGGTAAAGGTAAAAAGGTAAAGGACCCCTGGATGGTTAAGTACAGTTAAAGACGACTATGGGGTTGCAGCGTTCATCTTGCTTTCAGGCCGATGGAGCCGGTGTTTGTCCACAGACAGCTTTCCGGGTCATGTGGCCACCATGACTAAACCACTTCTGGTGCAACATAACACCGTGACAGAAGCCAGAGCGCATGGAAATGTCATTTACTTCCCCGCCACAGTGGTATCTATTTATCTACTTGCACTGGTAGTGAATCCCCGCGACGCGATGAGCTCCCGTTGTTTGATGCCTGCTCCTGCCAACCTAGCAGTTCGAAAGCATGTCAAAGTGCAAGTAGATAAATAGGTACCGCTCTGGTGTTTCCGTGTGCTGCTCTGGTTCGCCAGAAGCAGCTTAGTCATGCTGGCCATATGACCCAGAAACTGTCTGCGGACAAATGCCGGCTCCCTTGGCCAGTAAAGCGAGATGAGTGCTGCAACCCCAGAATTGCCCGCGACTGGACTTAACGGTCAGGGGTCCCTTTACCTTTACTGGTGTGCTTTCAAACTGCTGTGCTGGCAGGCGCTGGGACAGAGCAATGGAAGCTCACTCCATCACAGGGATTTGAACCACCGACCTTCTGATTGGCAAGCCCAAGAGGCTCAGTGGTTTAGACCACAACACCACCCGCTTCCTATGAGCACAGCTCAGTGGCAGTGGAGCCTGAGAGCCACACCCCAACATTTCTTATTAAAGGATCTTTGGAACTGGGTCTGGGACAAGACAGTTGTCATTCCAGCAAGGTTGGCGCTAGGTGAGAGGGGCCCTGCTGCCATCTTTGTCATAGTTTGAAATGTCTTCTGTGGCTTGGAGTGCATTTTACCAGCTTTATCTGGTTCACTAGCTATGGCTCTTCTGGGACAGGGGTAGACTGACCCCCGTTATCCCTCAGTTGGTAGCCTTAAGTCTGGATTACTGCAGTGCACTCTACCTGGGGCCACCCTTGGGTTTGGTTTAGATGCTCCAGCTGGTGCAGAATGTGGCAGCTGGGCTGTTGATGGGGGCACATGGCTGATAACATGAGACACCACTGCACTATTGAGTCATGGTTTAAGTTCCTTATATTTACAAAGCCCCAACAACTTGGGTCCAGGTTATTTTAGGGACAGTTTAAACCCTTATATCCCAGCTCAATAGCCAAGATCAACTGCAGGAATTATGAACACTGACTGACATGCTCTGGGATTTCGGGCATGGCAACTTTCCCAGCTCTGCCAGGAGATACCCATCAGCAAGCCACCCACCTTAATCCCCCTGTGCTGGGCCCGGGGGTAACCCGTGAAATGCGGTCCAGGAACAGCCCAGAATCCAAAGGTTCCACTAGGAGTCAGTCTGACAGGGCCAAGGCAGGACACGAGGCAGGAACCTGGCAAGGACAGGGACAAGATCTCAGGCAGGAACTAGCCTACAGCAATGTTGCTTCCGCAACCTGGGGCACGGTCCAACAGCCTTTTATCCTTGTCAGGGTAGCGGCTGGTCCTAATCCCCCAGTGACTCACCTCCCTGCTTCGCCCGAAGGCGAGCACTCCTCCTGCGAGCACTCAGGTCTCTCCTTCTCTCAGACCTTAGTCTCTGCAGCTCGGGAGACGTCGGTGGGTTACTAGACCCAGGGGCTGCCTCAGCCTCTCCTGACCCAACCGGTAGTGGAGCAGCTGTAAGTGATGGCCCAGCTGAAAGCAACGAGGTAATCCCCACATCTGGAGCCAGGGCAGGCTCAGGCCCCTGACTTGGCCCAGCTGGTGTTTGTTGCAGGGGAACCTGTGCAGACTGGGACTCTTCAGGATCAGGACCCAGACTTGGTTCAGATGATGCCTGAGGCAAAGGATCCGGTGCAGACTGAGTCTCCTCTGGTTCCGAGTCCAAGCCCAAGTCCCGGGTCATCACACCCCAAACCCTCCATTTTGTAGTTGAAAAGCATCTTTCTAACTGCCCAGATCACGCAACCTGAACCTGTGGGAAATGAGCAGCTTTGATGGTCCAGTATGCCTCCCATAAGATGATGTGGTGGCCACCAACTTGGATGGCTCAAAAGAAGCTTGGGCACATTCATGATGGCTATGTATTTCCTCCACTATGAGAATGTGAAACCGGGGAGAGTGCTCTTGTTCTCAGGTCCTGCTTCTAGATTTCCCAGAGGTATCTGGTTGGCCACAGTGAGAACAGAACTCTGGACTAGATGGGCCTTTGGCTTGATCCAGCAGACAGACCCTTCTTATGTATTTATTACAGGTGAACAGACATGCATGCACAAAGGTATCTGGAATACTGTGCACCAGACAGCATCCTTGCTGTAAAGGTCAGGGAGGTGACCTGAGTTATGGTCTGCTGTGTGGCTCCCCCAGAGGAGAGAGCTATTCATATCTACAAGCCATGATGGCTATGGTCTGCTTCCACAGTTGGGGGTTAGTACAGTGGTACCTCTGGTTGTGAACGGGATCCATTCCGGAGCCCCGTTTGCAACCTGAAAGGAATGCAACTCGCGTCTGAACCAAATGTAACAAGGGGTATGGCTGTAATAGCTTTTGCATAGCTCTTTGAGAACTTCTCAGTGTCCAGCACTTGGACTATAAGTAACTAAGTAAGTAAGTAAGTAAACAAATAAATAGATAAATAAAAGAAAATTGACAGGGAACTTGCAAAATGCATCTTTTGTAGGGTGGAGAATGGACAAATTAAGACTCCTGCTACGTTTTTGACCTCCTTCAACCTACCATGGTGAACATTTTCTTCATTAGTAGTAACAATAGAATGAGCGAAAGTAAAACCGAGATCCCTTAATAACCATTTTATGTGTGCCTTCCCCCTTGTAATTTTTTTGCAACTCATTGCTTTATTGATCCCTATAAATATTTAATTACAAAAAAACCCCATTAGATTTATGTCACTGCAGGGCATATGTTAATAAAACTGTCAAGGAAAAGACTGCCTACAGGAATTCTAAGTTAGGGTTAGCTGCAAATGCAGATGCACTCGTGACAGTATAAGCAGCATCATATTTTAAAGAAAATAAAATGAACAGCTCTTGAATTAAGTATATTCATTTAAGATGCCCAGATTCAGCAGTTAAATTGGCTTCCATGAAAAGGGGGCTCTGGACAGTCTTCCTGTGTGCAGATCCGCAGATCCATTGCGGAGGATAAGTCTCTCAGTGGCAACTAGCCATGACTGCTATAGTCATCCTTGAGGTTAAGAGGCAGTAAGCCACTGATGGGAACAACTTCGGAGGGAGCTGTTCCTCTTGTGTCCTGCCCATGGGCTCTCCACTGAAACCTGATTAGCCACCAATCAGGCGATGGGATGCTGGGCTAAGATAGACCTGTTCATTGTATCCATCAAGGCTCATGTTATGTTATGAGGAAAGGTTGAATGAGCTGGGTATGTTTAGCCTGGAAAAGAGGAGACTAACGAAAGATATGATCGCCAACTTCAAATATCTGAAGGGCTGTCACATGGAAGATGGAGCAAGATTGTTTTCTCCTGTTCCGGAGGCTGGGATTCATACCAATGGCTTCAAATAACAAAAAGGAGATTCTGACTAAACACCAGGAAGAGCTTTCTGACAGTAAGAGCTGTTTGACATGGGAACAGTCTCCATGTGTGGTGTAGTGGTTAAGAGTGGTAGACGCGTAATCTGGGGAACTGGGTTTGATTCCCTGCTCCTCCACATGCAGTTGCTGGGTGACCTTGGGCTAGTCACACTTCTCTGAAGTCTCTCAGCCCCACTCACCTCACAGAGTGCTTGTTGTGGGGGAGGAAGGGAAAGGAGAATGTTAGCCGCTTTGAGACTCCTTTGGGTAGTGATAAAGCGGGATATCAAATCCAAACTCTTCTTCCCTTGGGAGGTGGTGGACTCTGCTTCCTTGAAGGCTTTTAAACAGAGGTTGGATGGCCATCTGTCATGGATGCTTTAGTTGAGATTTCTGCATTGCGGGGGGTTGGACTAGATGAGCCTCGGGGTCCCTTCCAACTCTCCAGTTCTGTGATTATCCTTCCACCAACGGGTTAAATCCTTCCTATGCAGATGGGCCGTTGAAAACCAAGGTGCAGAGGATGCTGGTCACTAAACTGTATCTTAATTGCCAATTCTAAATGTTCTGGTGTATTCTAATTTTCAACTGGTTCCTTTTTATTACTTATTGTTTTCAAAGGTTGTAAAAGCAGAGACATCATGTTGCTGACAAAGGTCCATATAGTTAAAGCTATAGTTTTCCCAGTAGTGATGCATGGAAGTATGGAAGTGACAGCTGGACTATAAAGAAGGCTGATCACCGAAGAATTGATGCTTTTGAATTACGGTGCTGGAGGAGGCTCTTGAGAGTCCCATGGACTGCAAGAAGATCAAACCGATCCATTCTGAAGGAAATCAGCCCTGAGTGCTCACTGGAAGGACAGATCCTGAAGCTGAGGCTCCAATACTTTGGCCACCTCATAAGAAGAGCAGACTCCCTGGAAAAGACCCTGATGTTGGGAAAGATGGAGGACACAAGGAGAAGGGGACGACAGAGGACGGGATGGTTGGACAGTGTTCTCGAAGCTACCAGCATGAGTTTGACCAAACTGCGGGAGGCAGTGGAAGACAGGAGTGCCTGGCGTGCTCTGGTCCATGGGGTCACGAAGAGTCGGACACGACTAAACAACAACAACAAGCCGCCTTGAATCCCAATTTGGGATAGAAATAAGAACTACAGTGACTGCCTCCTCTCCTGCTGCTGCTGCACCTGTAACTCACCAATTCTAGATTTGTCAAACTCACATTCCTCCTCTAGCATTTCCTCTCAAACCTTCTGCCTTTCCCTTTGTCTTTGGACGTGTAAGCCCGCCATGCCTTTATTTTCCATTTGTGAACATTTATACACATTTGCCACCGGCATTGCATATTTGAATTTTAATAACTGTGGTAAGTAGCTTTGGGATTTTTTTTTTTTTTGTTGAAAAGGGAGTCGGACACCTAATAAATACACTCATACATTCCAGTGTCTCATATAGGCTGCAATCCTTCTCTCTCCCCTTAATCTGGGGAGTAATCCCCACTGAACTTCTAAGCAGCCACTCTTGTTTAAATTGGCCTGTGCAGCTGCAGCACACATCAATTTAGAAATAAGCTCCAGCAAATTCAATGGGGCTTACTCCCAGGTAACTGGGGGTAGGATGGCAGCTTTGGGCTGTAGCTCTGCACCTAGCAATCCATTGTAAGTAATGGGACACTTGTACAGGGCTCTGACTTTACAATGTTCGAGGAGCCAGAAAGATACGATTTTCAAAATAAAATAGGTCATTTCCAAAATTCATACATATGGACAAATATATTTGCATACCGTCTTTTCCTTTTCCTTTAGATGTTTTCCTCGGGGGGGGGGGGGCTTAGCCAAAGTGCAAAAGCTGCCGTTTAATCTCTGCATTTAAAAAAAAAAAAAATCCAACGTGCTTTTCCCAGTGACTTAATGGAGCCTAACAAGCAATTAATGGCTTTAAAATCAACAGGGTTCCTGGATTGCACAGTAACCTGAAATTAATTATTTAGAGACGCTCTCAGTCCTCCATCTTGCCTTTCATTTCAAAGACTCTGTGTCTGCCAATTCCAGTTTCCCAGTCAACCATCGGCATCGAGCCAAGGTTTGTAGGCCAACTTTCATCACAGCAGAAAGACCTGTCTCTGGCTCACTTGTTAAGCTTCCTTCAAACAGGCACAATGCCTTTGCCTCCGGTTTACAGTGTGTCCCTGGTGCCCAGGCAATTGGGATGCGCAATGAAGGCTGGGTCTTTAGAAGCAAGGTCAGGAGTTGCGTACCTTAAAAATGGCAGCGTTGCTGGTGGACCGTTGTTCAGAAAGATAACAACAAAGGTTTGCCCTGATGGCTGCATGGGTTCTATGACAGATGGAGAGGTTTGATCTTCTTGCAGTCCATGGGACTCTCAAGAGTCTCCTCCAGCACCAGAATTCAAAAGCATCAATTCTTTGGCGATCAGCCTTCTTTATGGTCCAGCTCTCACTTCCATACATCACTACTGGGAAAACCATAGCTTTAACTATATGGACCTTTGTTGGCAAGGTGATGTCTCTGCTTTTTAAGAAGCTGTCTAGGTTTGTCATTGCTTTCCTCTCAAGAAGCAGGCGTCTTTTAATTTCGTGACTGCTGTCACCATCTGCAGTGATCATGGAGCCCAAGAAAGTAAAATCTCTCACTGCCTCCATTTCTTCTCCTTCTATTTGCCAGGAGGTGATGGGACCAGTGGCCATGATCTTCGTTGTTTTTTTTATGTTCATGGCTTCTGGTTCCTGTGGCTTGTTAAAGAGTGTGGAGAGCAGTTAAGAGACCCCTTATTCCCCTTCCTGAGCTACAATTCCCAGAGTTCTCTGGGAAGAGGGGTTGATTTCTCAACCACTCCGGGAACTGTAGCTTTGGGAGGGGAATAGGGAGGTCTCCTGGTAGCCCTCAACACCCTTCAAAAACTAAGGCTCCCATAATTCTTTGCAGGAAACCATGTCTGTTCAAAGTGGTACCATAGCACTTTAAAAATATGGTGTGAATATGGCCTGTGTTTCAGACCACATGTGATCAAGAGTGGGTCACAGGAAGGAGTCACCACCAGCATACCTGGCCTCCTGGCAGCAGAATGGCTGCCACTTATCGGGAGAGATGAGGTGGCAAAACGGCTGGCCCTATGCAGGGACATCAGCAGAGTGGTTCTGACACTCCTGCTGGTACCGATTTTCTTTAAAAGGTAAAGGTAAAGGTACCCCTGCCCATACGGGCCAGTCTTGACAGACTCTGGGGTTGTGCGCCCATCTCACTTAAGAGGCCAAGGGCCAGCGCTGTCCGGAGACACTTCCGGGTCACGTGGCCAGCGTGACATCGCTGCTCTGGCGAGCCAGAGCCGCACACGGAAACGCCGTTTACCTTCCCGCTGGTAAGCGGTCCCTATTTATCTACTTGCACCCGGAGGTGCTTTCGAACTGCTAGGTTGGCAGGCGCTGGGACCGAGCAGCGGGAGCGCACCCCGCCGCAGGGATTCGAACCGCCGACCTTTCGATCGGCAAGTCCTAGGCGCTGAGGCTTTAACCCACAGCGCCACCTGCGTCCCCGATTTTCTTTAAGGGCATGCAAATTCCTGGCCAAAGAGTTGGTGTATTGTAGAGGCTAAGACACCAAGATTCAAACTGAGTAAATTAATAAACACAGCTCTGCTATGTTCTTAACTCTGGGTCCATTGAGACTCAGTCATTGCTCTTCTGCTGCAAGCTAGATGAGAAATTGTAGCTGACATGTTGTTTTTTAAGCACTATTGTTCAGGGGTGTGTGTGCATGTGTGTGTGTGTGTGTGTGAGAGAGAGAGAGAGAAAGAGAGAGAGAGAGAGGGAGAGACCCTTCAGTTAAGGAGAATAGTCAAATAAAAGGCTTTGGTGTAATAAGCCTCAAAATTCTGTAGCTTATAAAAATGCATCTGCTAAACTAATAACTTGATACACGGCCCACATGGTGCATCTGGTAAAGTCTATGAATATGTCAAATTTCAGATAACAATTTTACCACACGTATAGCAAGTTAAACTGTGCTGGAAATCAACATATGCCCTTTTAATCCCCATTTTTGAACAGGTGTATCGTTATAGTCTATTCAGGCTTATCGAGGAAGGCAACCCCACATTGCTTTAGTTATGAGCAGCACTTCAAGAGTTTTTAAGGCTTTCCCGCACCATTAAAACCCATGGCATCAAAGGAAGGCAGTGCATGTGCATTTTAATTTTGAAGCAAACATTCTGCCAGTATGGCAATGTTTGCAGAGGAAGCCACCTAGTGGTTACTATATGCAGTACCTATTCCTTTAGTTATGGGTTGAGACAGTGTGATGCAGTGGTTAGACCAGGAGCCACCAAGCTTTTGGGGGTGCCTGGGCCCCACTGGGACAGCTGGCAAGCTGTGATGAGGACCAGGCAGACACACAGAACATGCAAAAGCACATCACAATCACACATTGTGGGTCATCTTGGCTGGTCATAGGCAATTCCTTTAGACTGAAAAATCCAAGTAAGACTGTGGGTGCAGAGAGGATTACTTAAAACTGTGCTGCCTGTTGAAAAAAATAATCCTGACTAGTCTCTCCTCTTTGTCTTTCCAACACCAGAGTCTCCTGCAAGAGCATTTAAAGGAGCCAACATGATGCAAATAGGCCAGTTTGTTAGGTTGCTTAACTATATAAGGTATTTGCATCCTATTTATTTAAGTACAGATGTGTCTGGAATAGGCCCTTTCATTCGCATGGACTTAGGGAGGGTACTGCTATGCCTACAAAGGCTTGTTTTCAAAAATCTCAGCTTGTTAGCGATAAACCAGAAAATCCAAGGAGAGGCTGTAAGGCTGCTTCACAGTTCCTATTTACCAAGATGCCAGCTTAGCTTGTTTGAGAAGTACAATATGCTCCCTATTCGGATATGCTCCATCTCTATTTTTTTTTTTTTTTTGTATTAGTCACATGTATACAAAAGGCTTACTGAAATGTTTGATTAAGACAGGGGTGGGTCCCAATGCGGCTCTCAGCTCTCTCCACCTGGCTCTCAGGTCCCTCTGTAAGCCACACGCCTTCCTGAGTCACCAGGAAGGTGAATGTTTTACATCCCATCCTTAACCTGGCTGGAATATGTCACTGGATTCCGATAATGCTTCTTGCTTGCCTGAATGGACAATGGGTAAAGGTAAAAGGTAAAGGACCCCTGGATGGTTAAGTCCAGTCAAAGGCGACTATGGGTTGTGGTGCTCATCTCGCTTTCAGGCCAAGGGAGCCGGAGTTTGCTTGCAGACAGCTTTCCGGGTCATGTGGCCACCATGACTAAACCGCTTCTGGTACAACATAATACCATGACAGAGGCCAGAGCACAAAGAAACTGTGTTTACCTTCCCGCCGCAGCGGTACCTATTTATCTACTTGCACTGGTGTGCTTTTGAACTGCTAAGTTGGCAGGAGCTGGGACAGAGAGACAGGGACTCACTCCATTGCAGGGATTCGAACCACCGACCTTCTGATCAACAAGCCCAAGAGGCTCAGTGGTTTAGACCACAGCGCCACCCATGTCCCTATGGACAATGGAGGGGTATGTCAGACCCTCCAAGTGTCCCTATTTTCCAGGGAAACTCTTGAACTTGCAGAAGCTGTCCCAGTTTCTAATTTGATCCCAGAATGTCCCACTTTTCCTTAGGACGTCCCTATTTTCATTGGAGAAATGTTGGAGGGCATGGAGTTATGCAACCCGCGAGCTAAGGATATAAGTAACTATACAACCTTTAGAAGACATCTGAAGGCAGCCATGTATAGGGAAGTTTTTTAAATGTTTAATGTTTTATTATGTTTTTATATATGTTGGAAGCTGCCCCCAGAGTGGCTGGGGCAACCCAAACAGAAGAATGGGGTATAAATAAAAATATTATTATTATGGAATAGGACATCCCTGTTTTCATCAGAGAAATGTTGCAGGGTACAGGATATGTTTGTGTGCGTGTAGAAACAATCCTGCTGTACAAAGGGAAAGCTTACATTCATTGCTCTTTTGCTTCTGGCCCCACCCAACACATGCATGTGGCCCCTGAAAGGTTTCCAGCATTCCTCAACCTGAAATATGTTCCCCAACTCTGTTTAAAATCAATGCTGCAAGCTTCAATCCGTTTAATCAGATTCATCAGTAGATTAATCAACCCAAGCTTTAAGTGACCCGTGGAGAGTAAGGTAATCAGCAGGGCTGAAAATTATTATTTTTTTTAAAAAAGAAGAAAACCTTCCCCCTCTTCTTCTTCGTGTGTCACTGTAACAGGGAATGAGAAATAATTATTCGCGGCATTCCCTTCTTACAAGGAGCAGCAGTTTTGGTGAGTTAAATTACAATATATCATTCAGTGACTGCTACCTGCTATTGCAGTGGCAAAACTTGGATCCATGTGAACTTTTAACCCCCAAGTAAAGGTAAAGGTAAAGGTACCCCTGCCCGTACGGGCCAGTCTTGACAGACTCTGGGGTTGTGCGCCCATCTCACTTAAGAGGCCAGGGGCCAGCGCTGTCCGGAGACACTTCCGGGTCACGTGGCCAGCGTGACATCGCTGCTCTGGTGAGCCTGAGCCGCACACGGAAACGCCGTTTACCTTCCCGTTGGTAAGCGGTCCCTATTTATCTACTTGCACCCGGAGGTGCTTTCGAACTGCTAGGTTGGCAGGCGCTGGGACCCCGCCGCAGGGATTCGAACCGCCGACCTTTCGATCGGCAAGCCCTAGGCGCTGAGGCTTTAACCCACAGCGCCACCTGCGTCCCTTTTAACCCCCAAACCCCACCTTAAATGTCAATATTACATGTGACTTGCTAGAGGTTGAACAGTAACATGTGTAGGAATGTGGGTGGGAGGATATAATTTTAAAGCAAATTAACCACATTTGCACTTCCCTGGCGTATATATTGTCTGGAACACAAGCAGATTGTCTACAAATTCAGTTGTGTTGTTTGGGATCAAAAAAAATGTGTACAATATGCACGCTTTGGGGGGGAAATGCATAGAAAAGACTAAAACGCATGTTTTAGGACTAAAACACCTACATATTTTACATATTTTAAAGGGAAGTGAGTACAAAAAGATGTACAACTTAAATGCGATTTTTGTCTGTGCAAAGTGAGGTGAGAATATTCTCTACTAGAAAATTCTCCGGAGAATATTCTCTACAAACTATAAATTCTGTGTCGTCTACACAGCTGTGTGATGGCCTGGGAATCGGATTCGGATGCTGAACCTGAGGAATCCCAGCCTGCACAGGAGTCCCCACCTCCAGAACCAGCTGAGCCGGGGCTGGGGCATGAGTCTGAAGGGTCCTCACCTGTGCTGGATCCTCAGGTGCAGGCACCAGCTGAGTCTCCTCTGGCTCCTGAGGGGATGGAGGACCCATTGCCTGCAGGTGCTCCACCCTCAGCCCCATCAGAGGAAGCTGAGGTTGCCTCTGGGTCTGGTAACCCTCCAGCCTCTCCTGAGCTGCAGAGGCTCAGGGCAGAGAGGCGGAGGGAACTAAGTTCCCGCAGGAGGAGTGCTCGCCTCCAGGCCAGGAGAGGCGAGTTACCAGAGGATCAGGGCCACCCTATGCCGTGGGGAAGATAAAAGCCAGCCAGTCCCAGTCCCAAGTTACGGGAGCAACATAGTTGGTTGTCAGTTCCAGCCTGATCCCTGACCTGCTTCCCTGCCGGAGCTCCTGACCTCACCCGATGCCCTGCCCTGCACCCAGCTTCAACTTCTACGGACTGCCTTCATTTTGCACCCTCAACCTCAGACTGGACTCGGACCTCGCCTCTCGGTTAGCCCCCGGGACCAGCACAAGCTGCTTTAAATGTACACACCTCATTAATCGAGAATATTCTTGAGAAAAGCTTATTCTCAAGAATTTAACATCACTAGCGATGTAAAAGCAAAACTACAGAAAATGGGACAGAACAGGTTTATAATTGGAGACACGAAACATGGGCATGGAATGGGAATACACTGATGCACTTATCCATGTCTACCTCTATATTTTTGGGGAAAGGGGGGTTATGCTACATTTTTTTCCTGTGCTTGTTCCAAACTAGAAATCAAGATGGAATTTGAATTGGGCGGATCATCGTGGGCATAGCCATGCTCTGTATTTTAGATGTCATTGCCTCATCAAGAACCACAAGTAGTTTTATGCATCAGCTAATTTCCATTCCTCCACAGTCTTACTCTGATTAGATCACTCTTATTTCACATCCAGGGAATAATGACTTCCAGTGGGCCTTTGTGCCTTAACCTGAAATATGAACTTACTCTCCCTGCCTGGATTGTGAAAGGGCAGGCATTAAACATTTTTTTTCTTCCTAAGACGGCTCATAAAAGTACACCTACTGGCCTGCAGAAAGCTTTTGCAAGAACAAAGAGAAACGTGAAATGTCGGGAGAAGCTTCTGAATGGAAGTTCTTGGGGGAAAAGAAGGTTCTTGTAATTGCACGTGCATTTGGACATAAATTATCTTGACGCTTTTGGTGATCTTCAAAGAATTCTAGGGGGTCTCCACTAGGGATAGGTGAATCTGCCAGTTTCAGTTTCTGTACCATTTTATCATTTCTTCCAATCTTAAATGCAGCTTTCCACATTTCCACATCAGTTTGCAATTTTAAAAAAATGTCATCCTGAAAATTCATTCACATTTTAGTGTGAATTAATCCTATTATACCCTTTTTTGTATGCTTTTTTGCCTAACACAGACATTTTTGAAAAGCATTTTCCAATGATGATGATGATGTAGTAGTAATAGTAGTAGTAGTAGTAAAGGACCCCTGGATGGTTAAGCTCAGCCAAATTTGACTATGGGGTGCAGCACTCACCTCTGCTTTCAGGCCGAGGGGGCCAGCGTTTGTCCTCAGACAGCTTTTCCGGGTCATGTGTCCAGCATGACGAAACCATGGTGAGTGCTGGAGCGCATGGAAACTCTGTTTACCTTCCTGCCACAGCGGTACCTATTTATCTACTTGTGCTTGTATGCTTTCAAATTGCTAGGTTGGAAGGAGCTGGGACAGAGCAACAGGAGCTCACTCCTTTGCAGGAATTCAAACCGCCAACCTTCTGATTGGCAAGCCCAAGAGGCTCAGTGGTTTAGACCATGGCTCCACCCGCTATAATAATAATAATAATAATAATAATAATAATAATAATAATAATGTGTTTGTATGTGTTATTTTCAACAATATATGCATTTTTATACACACATCATCCCTGCATATGAACTTTTGTATGTATCACCTGCTAGACCCTTTCCTCTCTCCATGGTATCCTTGTTGTCAGTAGCAGACTGCATGGTGGGACAGCATCACTCACCTGATCTCCTTATAGCTGAGTTCCTGCTGCTTACTGATAAGAAGGGGAGGGGCTAATGGAGGAGAGGTTGGTGTGGTGCAAACACACTGGCAGATGCAGTGGACTGACTCCACCATTGCATGTGCACTGCGCTGGCCTCCTCGCCACTTTGGTATTGAGCCACCTTCTCGTTGCACACAGCCAGCAGAAAATTCATTCAAGCATCATTGGGCAAATGCCTCGAGCCCTATTGGATCCTTGTATGCTTTTACTTTTCTTGCTCATCAGGGAAAGCAGAGAACTGTATAAAGACCCTATGCAGTTCAAGCATCATCATACCACACAGTTCACACCCAAATCCTGGAAATTGTCATTTCTTAAGGGCGCTGAGGGGGGTGCAAGTGGCGCTGTGGGTTAAAGCACAGAGCTTAGGACTTGCTGATCAGAAGGTCGGCGGTTCAAATCCCCGCAACGGGGTGAGCTCCCGTTGCTCAGTCCCTGCTCCTGCCAACCTAGCAGTTCAAAAGCACATCAAGGTGCAAGTAGATAAATAGGTACCGCTGCGGCAGGAAGGTAAATGGCGTTTCCGTGTGCTGCTCTGGTTCACCAGAAGCAGCTTAGTCATGCTAGGCACATGACCCGGAAGCTGTACACTGGCTCCCTCGGTCAATAAAGCGAGATGAGCGCCACAACCCCAGAGTTGGTCATGACTGGACCTAACGGTCGGGTCCCTTTACCTTTGCCTTTAAAATAACCAGGACCCAAGTTGTTGGGGCTTTGTAAATATAAGGAACTTAAACCATGACTCAATAGTGCAGTCGTGTCTCATGTCAGGGGTCCCTTTACCTTTACCTTTTAAGGGCGCTGAGAATCATTGGGAGATTCCTACTGCTCTCACAAAACTGCAGTTCCCAAAGTGGATTAATAACCAACCCCTCCTCCCAAGGAACCCTGAAAATTGCAGCTCTCTGAGGGTTATTTCAGTCATGGCTTCCTCCCAAAGAATGATGTGAACTGATAGCTGTGAGATGTCCCATATTCTCCTCATGGAGTTGCAATTCCCAGAGGAAGTGGGCAGCCGGGTACAGTTGCCCCAGACCTCAGAGGGTTAAGCCGATCAGGGCCCCCCACCAGATACCGGCTGCTTTTTTTAGTTTATAACTTTATTCTAACAAGATTCCTGCTCCGGACCTCAGATAAGCTCTGCACGGGCAGTTGTCACCCTGGGAACTGTAGCACTGTGAGAGGAATGGAGAAGCCCTAACAATTCCCAGCACCCATAACAAACTACAGTTCCCGTGAATATTTAGGGGAAGCCATGTAGAACAGCATCATAGTGCTTTAAAAGTATAATGTGTTCAGCAAGAGGACTAAAAAAATAAAATAAAATGCTTGGAGCTATAAGCTCTTGACTTCTTTCCAAACAAGAACCAATTAGACTTGTCTAGTGATCTCTAAAACAAGTTGACTTCAGGGATGTCATCACAGTCAGGCCTAGTGTTGTGGAATTGGAAAATTCCCCTTTTCTCACAGGGAATTTCCTGCCCTCCAGGGTGAATTCCAACGAATCATAATAGTTACTTTTAAATATAAACCCTTTTCTCTCATGGAGACTGAGAGGTATTTGGCGTCTCCACCCCCTTTTCCTGTTTTGTTCAGCCCTGGCCATCTTGATGAGAACAATGCTGTCTGTTGCTACCCTGTTCACCTACAAGAGACCTTTCCCTGCTCTTCCCCTTAATAGTTTCAGGCTCTTTCCTGGGAACCTTCCCCTTGCTGATACATGAGAAGTCAGGGCAATGCATTACAGGTCAGATATTTTCCATCATCGATGGCTGAAGCCAAGGGATTAGCCTGATGATGGATGGGACTACTACAGAAGCTGACTGTGCGGCTGTGTTTTCGCGACTGGGATTTCATAGAGATTTCCCTCCCACCCCCCCATGTGTCCTTTTCTTTCCCATCCATCAGCTCCCAATTCCTCCCTCCCCCCCTCCATCCCTCTTTATAAGGTCTTCAGTATCCTTTTGTATAAGGGACGTGGGTGGCGCTGTGGGTTAAACCACAGAGCCTAGGGCTTGCCAATCAGAAGGTCGGCAGTTCGAATCCCCATGACGGGGTGAGCTCCCATTGCTTGGTCCCTGCTCCTGCCAACCTAGCAGTTCGAAAGCACGTCAAAGTCAATTAGATAAATAGGTACCGCTCCAGCGGGAAGGTAAACGGCGTTTCCGTGCGCTGCTCTGGTTCACCAGAAGCGGCTTAGTCATGCTGGCCACATGACCTGGAAGCTGTACGCTGGCTCCCTCGGCCAATAAAGCGAGATGAGCGCCGCAACCCCAGAGTCGGTCACGACTGGACCTAATGGTCAGGGGTCCCTTTACCTTTATCCTTTTGTATAATGAAGAGTATGACACAATAACAAACACATGGTACTTGCAGTTGGCTATCTGAATAGTGGCCTTAGGACCCACCCTACTCCCATGACTGATTTTGTTTAAGCTGTTCTTAATCGTTGGATTATTTTGATTGTTGTTAGCCGCCCTGAGCCCAGCTTTGGCTGGGGAGGGCGGGATATAAATAAAATTTATTATTATTATATTATTATTACTGCCTTTTCTATTCCTGTGACTCACGCTGACACAGTGTGGGGCACAGGGTTGTTGCCCTGGGTGCAAAACTGTTAGGGGGCACAAAATTTCAACACCCGGTGCTGCCTCAATACAGCTGCATACTTCCATTGCTGGGTTCTGCTGAAAACAGCTTCTCCATGCGAACCAAGAAGTGGCCTCTCCAGACAACAGAGCAACTCTTAATTTCTTATCTCTGCAGCTGCAATTTCCTGGGTGACATGGATGCCGTTAGGCAGTTGAATACACATGCGTACTCTGTCCATTTCCTGGCAACCCACGCTACACCACTGCCCTGGCACCTTGGGTGAAGGGCAAGTAATTAATTAAATTTATAATGCTAATAATGTGGAATATGGATATAAAATTTACAGCATGTTATGGACTAAGAGAAAATTATATGAAAATGTTGTATCGATGGTACGTAACACCGAGTAAATTGGCAAAAATGTTTAAATCCAAATCAAATAAGTGTTGGAAATGCAATGAGAAAGAAGGTTCTTTTTATCACATGTGGCAGTCTTGTAGCAATGTTAAAGCTTACTGGGAAATGATATATAATGAATTGAAAAAGATGTTTAAAATAATGTTTGTAAAAAAACAACAACAACCCAGAAGTTTGCCTTTTGAGGATTATAGGGACAGACTATAATCTGAGGATTATAGGGGCAGACTAGACATTTATTCATGTATGTGACTGCAGCAGCAAGAAAGTTACTTGCCCAAAAATGGGAAGAAGAAGAAGTCCCAGCAAAAGAAGAATGGATACAAAAACTTATGGAATATGCAGAAATGGCGAAACTTACTGAAAAATAAGAAATCAAGATAACAAACTTTTTATAAAAGAATGGAAATGATTTATTGAATATTTACAAATAAACTGTAAACTGATAAGAACATTGGCAGGATTATTCTAAGAACCTGCAGTTTTATGAGAGTATATATTTAAAGTAGATGATTAAATGAGCAAACTAAGTTAATTTGTATATGCAGAAAATATTAGAAATACACTTAAGAAAAGTATTGTGCTTAAAATAAGAAAATGGGTCAACAGCCAACATTTGCTCCATTTGGACTTCCTCTTCCCCATTACAGAGCCAATGGACCACTTGCATTCCTACCATGCCATGTGATAACAGTACAGAGGGAGTTGCACTGGCTGGGGATTATCTTCTGAGCCAAGATCTGGTCTACAAAGCCCTAAACAGCTATCTGAGAGATTGCATACACTGTCAAGGTCACCGCAGTCCACAGATGACGGCCTGCTGATTCTATAGCATTCTCAGAGGTACATCTGGTGGGAGGTGCAGAGGAGAGCTTTCCCCATTGTCCCACCTTAGCAAGTGTCCAGTGATTGAGGAAGAGCCATATGGAGGACCCTGAGACCCTGAAAGGTGAATGTGTTGGTCACAGGTAGTACCAAGCTACAGAGGCTGTTGTCAACATAGGAATGAGGTGGGTGTGGCCTTAGGTTTGCAGTACCCAAGTGGCTGCTCTTTATGGCTGGCGCCAGCTTACTTTAGAATTGAAAGGCAGATTTCCCCTGGTGAGAATGGATCAAGAATGAACTAGGTCCGGATGAAACAGTTAAATCAGCTATGATTAAATGGGCACAGGACATTGGTCATTGCTGACTGGGAAAAGTTGTGGACCACTGATATGAAGTTTACGGCATGTAATGCCTTAAGAGAAAATATTATGAAAATGATATATAGGTGGTACATGACCCCAGTCAAGCTTGCAAAAATTTATCACCTGCCCGATAATAAATGCTGGAAGTGTAAAGAAACTGAAGGAACATTCTTTCACCTTTGGTGGACCTGCCCAAAGGTTAAGGCTTTCTGGGAAATGATATATAATGAATTAAAAAAGGTATTCAAATATACCTTTTCCAAGAAACCAGAGGCCCTCCTTTTGGGCATGGTCGGCCAATTGGTGCCAAAGAAAGACAGAACATTCTTTATGTACGCAACAGCTGCAGCAAGAATACTTATCGCAAAGTATTGGAAGACACAAGATTTGCCCACCTTGGAAGAATGGCAGATGCAAGTGATTGACTACATGGAACTGGCAGAAATTACTGGCAGAATCCGAGACCGGGGAGAAGAATCGGTGGAAGAGGATTGGAAGAAGTTTAAAGAATATCTTCAAAAACACTGTAAAATATTTGAATGTTAAAATGATGAGGGATATAAAAATAATAGGGCATTAGGGGTTTGGTAAAAAGAAATTTGCAAAAATGATGTGGAAAAGAAGGGGTAAGACCAGAGTACTATTATGTTGTGACTAAACAAAAGATATAAAGGATTAAGTCAAACCATAAAGAACATGCGATAAAAAATTTTTTTTCTTAAAAGAGAAGGAAAATAAATGCATAATAGGTTGAAATGTACACTATTGAATAAGACTGGAAAGAGGGTAGGAAATTGCTAAAACTGATTTGTGTAAAGGGGAACAGTAAAGAAAAAGGAGATGTGAGGAAGTCAGGAAAGAGGGTTATAAAGATAGTAAGCAAGTAATAATTTTTTCTTTTTCATTTTTGTTGTTTTTGTTGTGTTGTTTTTGATTGTTATTTTTGGTGTATTGTTTTTGATTGGGATTTGTTGTGAAAAACTTTAATAAATATTTATTAAAAAAAAAACAAGAATGAACTAGATCCATGAAAACACTGGCAGTATTAAGATAAATTCAACAGTGTAAACAAGTTTTGATGGATGTATTAATGGAATACTGAATGGTTTAGTTTATGTAAAATATGCAGGGATTTATGATATGCAAATTGAACCATTGAAAGAGAAGAAGGGAAGTCATTGACATTTTAAGGCTCTTTAATGAATATTTTAAATTGTAAAATAGAAAGCTTAATAAAAATCTCTCTCTCACACACACACACACAATATGAGGATGTACTAGACTCTGAGTTCCAACAGTGGGACAGACAGGAGTGAGGGAGAAATTTGATTCAGTTCTCACTCACTCATTCATTTATTCATTATTATTTATTAAATTTGTTTAATATCCTATACCGTGGGTCTCAGGGCGGTTCACAAGATAAAATTACAATACAATACCTAATCCATACTTTCTGAAATAGTATGCAACCATATGCTTAGACATTCGCACGTCTCCAAATTTTGCAATCCGAACTTTTGCAAGTGATGAGTGCAAAATTGCATATACTTGGGTAAAGTGTGCATAAAATTGCTTTGTAACAACGTGTATATGAGGAGAATGTTGCACTGAAATGCTAATGAATTTTCATGAGGACTTTGGAGGAGCGGGAACACCTAAAAGTGATATGCAAATGTGGACGACTGAACTTAAGATGGGGGGAAAGGGGGGAAACGAGAGAAACCAAAATTAACAGATTTTCCCACTCTAGGACAGCCATGCCAGGACTCAGGGCATGGTCTGGCTATGTGAATTGTGATGAATTTTTCCCTCTGAATAATTGAACCAATGTGCTGGTTAGAGTGTTGGACTAGGTAAAGGTAAAGGTAAAGGTAAAGGGACCCCTGACCATTAGGTCCAGTCATGGCCGACTCTGGGGTTGTGACGCTCATCTTGCTTTATTGGCTGAGGGAGCCGGCGTACAGCTTCCGGGTCATGTGGCCACCATGACTAAAGCACTTCTGGCGAACCAGAACAGTGCACAGAAACACCATTTACCTTCCCGCCGGAGTGGTACCTATTTATCTACTTGCACTTTGATGTGCTTTCAAACTGCTAGGTTGGCAGGAGCAGGGACCGAGCAATGGGAACTCACCCCGTCGCTGGGATTCGAACCGCCAACCTTCTGGTCGGCAAGTCCTAGGCTCTGTGGTTTAACCCACAGCGTCACACGTGTCCCTGTTGGACTAGGACATGGGTTCATATCTGAAGGAAGCCAAGAAGCTCACTGGGGGACCTTGAGCCATTCACAGTCTCTCAGCCTCACCTACCTCACAGGGTTGCTGTGAGAATAAAACAGGAGGGGGGAGGGGAGAAGCCTGCATGTCAGCTCAAGATCCTTCCAGGTCAGTTATGAATATAAGTAATAGCAGAATTTTGTCCTATTTAAATCTTCTTTTCTTTTAAGCTGTCCTCCTAAGTTTAGGGATGCCGTTCTCTTTCTTTTAAATGGTAAATCAACAATAGAGAGTGTTCCTGTGGGGAGAAGAGATGGCCTTTTTGAAATGGGCGAGACATACCCATCAAATCAATACCTTTTGTCCAATTCTAGTTTCTTCCAAGTTCTTTTTTTAAATAAAAAATAAATAATAATAGAAATCACTTCTGCCAGGCAGACAATGCCCTGATTGTTCCGCAGATGCAACTTCCCAGGTAACTTCTTCCATTTCAGATCCGTGCCTGCATAATTAAAACCCAAAGCTGAGTCCCTCCTCCCTTTTCCCCATTCACCCTTTCTCTCCCTGATTTCTCATTATGCTGCTTGATGAGATTTTTAAGCTTCGCAGAACACCGTCTAGGCCGCTAATCCGAGGCAGATCACAGACCCTTCTCCGGCCATTCTTACTGGGTTAATCAAGGAAAGCCAGTGAAGCAGGAGCCTTCTCAAAGCCTGCCAAATTCAAAACCATAGATCAAAGTTCAGGGCCCTCTGACCTTTGTGCCCTGCATTCGCCTCAGCACAGTTCCCATGAATGGCCTCTTTGTGAACATATCCTTGTCAGAGAAGGGTTGGTATATATATATATATATATATATATATATATGTGCATGCATGCAATTCTTTGGTCTTAGAATTGGGCAGAGGATGTGATGTGACTGATAAAATGCTTTTGCTTCTCTCTCTTCCTCAACCCCAGAAGTCTAAAAGGCTTGTGTGGTTCCCCCCGCCCTCTTGGTTGCCTATAGAAATGCCCCCCACAATGGCCACAATGGAAGTAAGGTGATAATTGTTCCTGTCAAGACTCAGCTCTGGGTTTTGTGATGGAGTATAATTAAATGGTTCAGGAGGCAGGATTAGGAAAACGGCTGTGTGGGACACAGCAAAAGCTTGATTTCCATATGGTCAGCCCATAAAAGACAACATAGCACTGCGCTCTAGAACAGAATAGATTTAAGGCCTATATGAGGATCCTCCCTCCTCTCTAAATTGTCTACCTAACCTGGGCTATTTTTCATTTGGTTTTCCTGATGACTGAATATTTTAACCTACCTGTTTTAACTAATAATAATAATAATAATAATAATAAATTTTTATTTATACCCCGCCCTCCCCGGCCAGAGCTGGGCTCAGGGCGGCTAACACCAGTAAAATTACAATAAAAACATAATAGGGAGAAAAAACACAATTTAAAATACAGGTTAAAATACAATTTAAAATGCAGCCTCATATTAATAATAGCCCATAGATCAAAACCATAAGGGGAGGGAAACATAAGGGTCAGACTGAGTCTAAACCAAAGGCCAGGCGGAACAGCTTTGTCTTACAGGCCCTGCGGAAAGATGTAAAGTCCCGCAGGGCCCTAGTTGTGACAGAGGGTTCCACCAAGTCGGGGCCAGTACTGAAAAGGCCCTGGCCCTAGTTGAGACCAATCTAACCACTTTGTGGCTTGGGACCTCCAAAGTGTTGTCATTTGTGGACCTTAAGGTCCTTCGCGGGGCATACCAGGAGTGGTGGTCCCGTAGGTACGTGGGTCCTAGACTGCATAGGGCTTTAAAGGTCAAAACCAGCACCTTTAAAGCTCTATGCAGCCTAGGACCCATGTACCTAGGGCTGGATGAATACCCTAAGCAATGAAAAATGATGGTGCCCTCCCTATGTGATTCAAAATAAAAACACCAAACCATAAAAAAGAGAAATAAAACGAAACAGATTTATTACGTCATGGCCCAGATAGCTCAGTTGGATAAATCATGGTGCTGATAAGGCCAAGGCTGCAGGTTCAATCCCCATATGAGACTGTTGCATATTCCTCCACTGCAGGGGGTTGGACTACAATAGATGATCCTTGTGGTCTCTCCCAACTGCAGTTCCACAAATCTTACAATTCTAACCCATAAACCGTTCTGCCCGGACACTGAGGTCCAGCGCCGAAGGCCTTCCGGCGGTTCCCTCGCTGTGAGAAGCCAAGTTACAGGGAACCAGGCAGAGGGCCTTCTCGGTAGTGTCCCGCCCTGTGGAATGCTCTCCTACCAGATGTCAGAGAAAAATAATTGCGTGGACAGGCGGAGTCCCCAGATCCCGAGTGGTCCCCCCCATCATGTGGAATAACGACTCTAGACAACGTGCTATGGGATTAAATTGGCCACAACTTTATTAAATTTCAAATGTGGGTAGACCTTGGCTCAGGCATTGGGCGTTCTCCCTCCCTAGTCCCCAGCCGGGGACCTAGGGAGCATCAGGGTTATCCAGTGTGTGTGGGGGGGATGGGCCGGCTCTGGAGAACATATGTTCAAGCAGAGATAGCCGCCCCCGTTACGCCGCCGCAGGGGAGAGCAATGACGACCTTTCGGTGTACGGCCAAAGCCTCCCTTCAAAAACCCCTTTAACGGGGAACCCTGGTATCGCCGCCGCAAAGAGGAAGATGGACTAAAGGATTCCGCCCAAGGCCTGATACCGCCAAAGTTGTGACGTTTTGCTACGGGAAAGGCGAAACCTGCCAATGCAGGGAAATTCCTTTCCGGCCCTTTAACAGCGACCTTATCGTAGCAGCGCCCGCATACCTGTGGAGAGGTTAACCTGCAAAACCTATGAAGAAAAGTTAACCTGCAAAAGAAGACATTAACTAAGGGTGGGTAGGGTGGGAGAAGCTCTGGAGCCAAGTGAGGATTAACAAGTAAGATCCACCCTCTATTGTGTGGGCAGGTAATCCCTCCCCTTACCTGGCCTGGTTTCCCTGGCAACGCTTCCCCCAGGTGGGATTGGACAACTCACTGGGGTAGGCGGGGACCTCCAGGTATCCCACCTGAGGGAAGGCAAAGCCTATGCTGATGGGGCCACTCCAGATCCAGGGCTGCACGCGTCCACGCAAAAGGCGCCCCCCGTTTTAAGTGGGGAGCGGTCACTACCAAACTTTTAGAAGACATCTAAAGGCAGCCCTGTTTAGGGAAGTTTTTAATGTTTAATAGGTTATTGTATTTTAGTGTTTTGTTGGAAGCCGCCCAGAGTGGCTGGGGAAACCCAGTCAGATGGGCGGGGTATAAATAATAAATTATTATTATTTATTGTTATTATAACGAGATCTGATTTCCTCACATCATTTCCATCTACATTAGTAGGGTGGTTCCTGGTTTAGGTGATAAGCAATAAAATAGGAACAGAAAGATGGGGGAAGTTTGTGTACAGGTGGTTAAGGTAGTCTGTTGGCATAGATGTCATAGAATAGAATCGTAGAATTGGAAAGGGAGCACAAGGATCATCTAGTCCAACTCCCAGTAATGCAGGAATCTTTTGCCCAACATGGGGCTCGAACCTATGACCCTGGGGTTAAGTGTATCAGGCTCTACCAACTGAGCTTTGATCCTTTCTTTTTTTGTGAAATATCAAATGTTAAATTTAAGTCTGTGGTGCCCCTGAATTACAGTGCCCTAAGAACACGCTTAGTTTGCCAGTTGGGTAATCCAGCCCTGAACCTATCCTCTTTTTGTTTCTTTCATCATCAACAGCAGCAGTGCAATAATGAACTAACTAACGATACGATACGATAATCTTTATTGTCATTGTCCTATACAGAACAACAAAATGGGGGGGGGGGAATCTACATAAGACATTCAAAACCAACAAGCCTGCTATCCCAGCTATCCCAACCTGGTTAGCCCCCTAAAAACTCTGATACCCCATTTTAAAAATACAATCCACTCCCACAGAGACTCCTTAGGTAAAGGGTAAAGGGACCCCTGACCATTAGGTCCAGTCGTGACCGACTCTAGGGTTGCGGCGCTCATCTCACTTTATTGGCCGAGGGAGCCGGCGTACAGCTTCCGGGTCATGTGGCCAGCATGACTAAGCCACTTCTGGCGAACCAGAGCAGTGCACGGAAACGCTGTTTACCTTCCCGCCGGAGCAGTACCTATTTATCTACTTGCACTTGGACGTGCTTTCAAACTGCTAGGTTGGCAGGAGCAGGGACTGAACAACGGGAGCTCAGTTGGTTAGAGTGTGGATAGCTCAGTTGGTTAGAGTGTGGTGCTGATAACGCCAAGATCGCAGGTTCGATTCCCTTCTAGGGCAGCTGCATATTCTTGCATTGCAGGGAGTTGGACTAGATGATCCTCAGGGTCCCTTCCAAATCTATGAGTCTATTCTAATGGTGAGGAAGGCTGTATACAGTACCTCAGGTTTCCAGATACAGTGGTGCCTCGCAAGACGAAATTAATCCGTTCCGCGAGTCTCTTCGTCTAGCGGTTTTTTCGTCTTGCGAAGCAAGCCCATTGACGGCTTAGCGGCTTAGCGCTATTAGCGGCTTTTAGCGGCTTTTAGCGGCTTTTAGCGGCTTTTAGCGGCTTAGCGGCTTAGCGGATCAGCTGATAAGCGGCTTAGCGGCTTAGAAAAAGGGGGGGGAAGGGGAAAAAAACCCGCAGGAACTCGCAAGACATTTTCGTCTTGCGAAGCAAGCCCATAGGGAAATTCGTTTTGCAAAGCGCCTCCAAAACGGAAAACCCTTTCGTCTATCGGGTTTTCCGTCTTGCGAGGCGTTCGTCTTGCGGGGCACCACTGTACTCTTTATTTTCAAGGTTAGGCTTTTTATTTGTTTTGGAAGGTATTGCAGTATCTGATAGTACTGATTTAGTTTTTGTGTTCACTGGAATTATACCTATTGGTAAGACTGCAATCTGATTAGAGTATTTTTTTAAAATATAAAAATATAATAATGTGAGTTTTAGTCAATCAAATTGGACTATCAATTAAACTTGCATCTGGGTAAAACTATTTCTGAACACACTTTGTTTTTAGATTGTGAAAACATGTAGTAGTAGGTTTTATTCTAGAAAATATAGTCTTTCTCTGAGAGAAGCAAAACTCCTCTCTTAACATGATGCTTACCTTGTATTAAAACATTTTTTAAAAACATACCTGCTTAATCTTGGGCACCTTTTTAGTTAAGTGTTTTTAAAATCAGTGATGCTAAGAATACAATAGAAATGGCACTTTTCTGATACGAAAAGGGAGGGAGTTGGTGCCACCACCATAAAGGCCTCACTTTGGCATTGTATAGTACAGAAGGGATGAAACAATCTTTCTGCTGTCCTGATCACAAGCTGTATAGGGCTTTGTACACCAGGACCAGCACCAGCTTCTAGAATGCATTCTAGAACACTCTTCAAGACCAAAGGTATTTAAATGTTAAGGTCCAAATAAATCGGTAAGAGATGTCCAAACAGGAAATGACCTGTTGGCTCATAATGATAAACTACGGTTATGAGAATGAGCCTTAGATTTGTGCACTCCACACTTCTTACCTTTTCTAGAAAGGTAGTGGGAAGATCAAAAGCATGTGCTTCCATTTTTCATCAGCCATAGCCTTCCTTGTTGACCAAACCCAGGCAAACTGTGACTAGTCTTGACCATGGTTAGTTGAAACAAACCAAATACAAACCATAGTGTATAAAGCTAGCTGGTTAGTTTCAACAAACTCGGCCCTCCAGATGTTTTTTGGCCTACAACTCCCATGATCCCTAGCTAGCAGAACCAGTGGTCAGGGATGATGGGAATTGTAGTCTCAAAACATCTGGAGGGCCAAGTTTGAGGAAGCCTGCTTTAGATTAACCAGAGATTAGGGTCAAGAGGACACAATCAGCTGTGGTTTGTCTAAAGCAGAAGCATACATTTCCAATCTTACACTTCGAACTTAGCTGTCTGAGCCAAGTAGAATTTGTCAATTTGCTTCTCGGATAAGTAAGTGACATAATGCTCCTTACTGGTTATCTCCTCTTTCAGCTTTGGGGATATATGCCTTTGCCTTCTGCCTGCAGAATGCCCTGTCGATAAATCTGAGCAGAATTTCTTGAAGTGTCACGCTGATGGATGGTGCCATGGCAGAGGCGGCTCAGGCAGAGCAAGAGGGAGACTTGACCCATTCATCACTCTTCCTGTTGTCGAGGCTACCAGGCAGGTCCAGACTTGTCTAGGTCACTGTGCCACTAGGGGGAAAATTAGGTCTCACCACCACCACAACCAGGATATACATATTTCAGACATAGAATGTTTGGTACATACACTCCAGCCTCTGTATTCAATTCATTAACTTAGAATCTTATTATGTGTGGTGGGAGCAATTTTGAATAGTAAGAAAAGAAAACATTGGGACTGGAATGCTATGTTTTGCCTCTATGGAATATTTCTGTGGCTGTCGTGATCATGAGCAAAGAATGATTTCTGATGATGCTTCTGATTTGAATTTTTAAGAGGCAGCTTTACAAAGAATGATTGATGGTAAATAGTAATTGATTTTATAATCAGCCAGTGTTAGAATTTTAGACTAGGACCTTGGAGACCAAGGATAGGGATGGCTGAAGCTGTGCATTTCAATTTCTCTCTGCTCCTCATTTTTACAATCTTAAATCCCAGCTCTCCAAATTTTCACATCAGTTTGAGAATTTTGCGAAAGTCATCATGAAAATTCACTAGCATCTTCTCCTAGTATACACAAGTTTCCTATGCTGTTTCTCCTAATATGCACACTTTTGCAAAGCAATTTCTCCTAATATAATACAGTTTTCACTGACATTTGCATTCTGATGCATTTTTTTAAAAAAACACACTACTTGGGTGGACAGCTCCACTGCAAAATTTGAAAAGAAGACTGTGTTTCAGTTCTCATATTGCTTTGGAAAGTTTGAAAATTTTTACTCACCCTTCACTCCTCACTTTACTGCAAGACACGATCAAGCCATGATTAACTCATGGTTTCCACAACAAATCAGGAGAGTAAGCCATGGTTTGAAGTTAGTTTAAGATTATTGCCTTCTCAAAAGTTAGTAACCATGGTTTCCTTGTTGGGACAAAATGGAAAACCAATGTTATTTACGGGATTCACAGTTTTATCTTGTGAACCATATATATATATAAGTTTAAGAAAATTAATCACAGCTCACTCCAATGGGTTCGGTGCATGAGCAAACGTTTCATACATACTGTATTTCAGATTAATAAACTGTAGTACAATCATCCAAACTGGGCTGTTGTAAACGGCTGATAACAGCTTGCAGGACAATAGTGATTTTTCCAATGTAATGAACAAAGACCCACTTGGCTCTTAAAACTGCACAGAAATTGGCTATTTCACAGTTAATGAATACAGGAAATGGCAGATGGAGCACTGCCTTATTGGGGTATGGAGGGGGCAGGGAATGCTGGGCAGTAATTCTTGGCATAAGAATAGGAGTGTTATAACTAAGTCCTCTTTCTGTTTCCCTAAGTCAAATGACATGAGATGCAGCCAGATCAACAGCGTTAGGAAGCCCTATTGGGGAGGATTAGGAAGAAGGAGAGTCCTAAGTTTGGGGTGGTTACAATTCTATCCCCCTTTCATGGATCACTGCCTTGCCATGGTGAAGGGGCTTGAATAACTCAGAGAAGTTTTCTTGGGAGAAAAGCAATGACAAACCTAGACAGCATCTTAAAAAGCAGAGACATCACCTTGCCAACAAAGGTCCATATAGTTAAAGCTATGGTTTTCCCAGTAGTGATGTATAGAAGTGAGAGCTGGACCATAAAGAAGGTTGATCGCCAAAGAATTGATGCTTTTGAATTCTGGTGCTGGAGGAGACTCTTGAGAGTCCCATGGACTGCAAAAAGATCAAACCTATCCATTCTGAAGGAAATCAGCCCTGAGTGCTCACTTGAAGGACAGATCCTGAAGCTGAGGCTCCAATACTTTGGCCACCTCATGAGAAGAGAAGACTCCCTGGAAAAGACCCTGATGTTGGGAAAGATGGAGGGCACAAGGAGAAGGGGACAACAGAGGACAAGATGGTTGGATAGTGTTCTCGAAGCTACCAGCATGAGTTTGACCAAACTGCGGGAGGCAGTGGAAGACAGGAGTGCCTGGCGTGCTCTGGTCCATGGGGTCACGAAGTGTCGGACACGACTAAACAACTAAACAACAACAACACAATTCTATCCCACCACCATGTCCAGCATGTCTCCTACAACTGTATAACAAATGAAAATCAGCCCGGTGAAGTTATATCTTCCAAACATCTACTCATCTGGTGGAAACAGAAAAACATTGATGACCTCAGCAAGGTTTGGTTTGCCATCCTTGTTCCAAAGGAAGTTTATACAACTCCAAACAGCTTGCTCTGTATGAATCCGTGGCATATGGAAAATGCTGAAGTGAGAGAATAATGATCTGGAGTGCTCATGTTCTTATAGGTTTGGACCCTGAAGGGCAACTGCTGAGTTATCAGAGGCACAATAAATATAATCTAGGAGTGCAATTTGCTTAGATGGGGATGGAAAGAAACACATTATCCCAAAGTGATCTTTGCGATAACATCTTTAATTTAAGAACAGAATGGTGTGTTTCCTGGTGCTAATTAAGCTGTTTCTGCACCCGAATAAGAGGTGAATTTTGGCAAGGGTTGTAAGCCACAATACCTACAAATTAATTAAATTCAATTATCTGAACGGATTAACAAAATGGCTCCGTTAGCACTCCTAAAAACGTTGCGCTTTCTCAAGGTATGTAATGCAAAGGACTCCTAACGCCACGTCTGTTTTGTTGTTTTTGCCTCCACCTCCTTTGAGCAAAACAGCAATAAGACAAGAATCGCCTCAAAGGGACACTTTGTGTTTGAGGGAGAACTACTGATTGATAGCAGAGGAAATTTAATATGCTTTCGTTCTTTGGCTCTCTATCTTTGTAGTGCAGCCAAGCTCTTAGAAATAGTTAATTATGGGTTCAATGGAAAATATTTAGATGACAGCTATATGCCTTCATCCTCTCTGTGCCTAATAACACTACAAAATGCTCTTGTTCTTTCTAGTGTGTGTATTAAGTGAATAAGCAGAACAAGTAAAAACAGATCCCAGATCCACTGGTCAAAGCATAAGGAAGGAAGACTTAAGCGGGAGAGGCCTTGTCGTCTTCTGTTTTTCTCTGCACTGAATCAAAATGTAGGGCTGCTGTAAGATTCAAGACAAGACAGACCCAAAAAGAGTTAAATTATAGAGTCCGTTCCTACCAGATGTGGGGATGCCCAGCCACTTGAAGTCCCCAGGACTTCAAAGGTAGAATTGATGTCCAGAGGGAATTTACAAAAGGTGGTGCTTTGTCTTGGATCTTAAGCAATTGAAAATTCGTGGGGGTTTTGGCAGGTGTTTTTTTTAAAAAAGCTATTTAGACAAACTTTGGGTTTTTCCTAAAGAAAGCTCAACAACTTGAAATATGGCAACCCTACACTTGGCTAGCTTTAAAAGAGCATTGGAAATGGAAGATAAGGCTATCGGTGGCTTCAGTGGCTATGTTCTCGCTCCACTATTGGAGATGATGATGATGATGACGACAACAACAACAACAACAACAACAACAATTTATTTATACCCCCCCATCTGGCTGGGTCTCCCCAGCCACTCTGGGTGGCTTCCAACAAAAGACTAAAAATACATTAAAACATCAGTCATAAAAAACTTCCCTAAACAGGGCTGCCTTCAGATGTCTTCTAAACAGCAGATAGTTGTTAATTTCTTTGACATCTGATGGGAGGGTATTCCATAGGGTGGGCACCACTACCGAGAAGGCCCTCTGGCTGGTTCCCTGTAACTTTGCTTCTCGTAATGAGGGAACCGCCAGAAGGCCCTTGGCCCTGGACCTCAGTGAACGATGGGGATGAAGATGCTCCTTCTGGTATACTGGGTCGAGGCCGTTTAGGGCTTTAAAGGTCAGCACCAGCACTTTGAATTGTGCTTGGAAATGTACTGGGAGCCATTGTAGGTCTTTCAAGACTGGTGTTGTGTGGTCTCAGTGGCTGCTCCCAGTCACAAGTCTAGCTGCCGCATTCTGGATTAGTTGTAGTTTCCGGGTCACCTTCAAATGTAGCCCCACGTAGAGCGCATTGCGGTAGTCAAATTGGGAGACACTATAACCTCTGAATTCCTGTTGTTGGGAACCCCAAGTAGAGAGTTCTGTTGTGCTCAGGTCCTGCTAAATTCCCTGTGGAGAGGGATTGAGTCTTAAATCATTTGGAAATTGTAACATACCCTCCAAGATTTCTCCAATGAAAACAGGGACATTCTATTCCATAACAACAACAATAATTTTATCATTTATACCCTGCCCATCTGACTGGGTTTCCCCAGCCACTCTGGACGGATTCCAACACATATAAAAGTATAATAAAACATTAAACCTTCCCTATACAAGGCTGTCTTCAGGTGTCTCCTAAAGGTTGTCTAGTTACTTATCTCCTCAGCTCGGGGACGTCCTAAGGAAACGCAGGACATTCTGGGATCAAATCAGAAACTGGGACGGCTTCTGTAAATCTGGGACTGTCCCTGGAAA
Organism: Podarcis cretensis; assembly: GCF_951804945.1. NCBI lineage: Eukaryota > Metazoa > Chordata > Lepidosauria > Squamata > Lacertidae > Podarcis > Podarcis cretensis. The sequence goes on from NC_137183.1 coordinate 17,787,213, forward strand.
ATAGGGACACTTGGAGGGTCTGTTGTAGCTCTGTGAAGGGAATAGGGGGCCTCCTAACAGCCTTCAGCTCCCTTAACAAATTGCAGCTCCCAGAATTCTCTGGGAGAAGAAGCCATGGCTGTTTAAAGGAGCGTCATAGTGCTTTAGATGGATGGGATGAATGTGGCCTTGGCCTCTGACTTCACCCGTAGCCCCTCCCTTGTAGCATGTCTGGCTTAGAGGTGTCTGTCCAATATACCACGGGCCACATATATTCTGCTCTGCCTTCAGCACAGCACTGCATTACTTGCTGCATGCTCCAGCTAGCTCTGCTCAGTGTGGCTGGCTCCAGGCAGAGGAACAGCTGGCGAGAATTACTTTCCTCCAGGCTTTCATGCAGGCTTTTAACAACGGCTTTCTGGCAAGGGAAAGGGGACCGGGTTCCACTCCGCAGGCAGAGAAGATGCTGACACGGCTAATTCTCTTCCTTTTGTGGCTTTGGGAGCCTCCTGCCAAATGGCCGGCGTGTTGCGAAACCCAGTGCTGCGTGCCGGGAGGAAATGACTCCTCTGCAGCCTTAGGGTTGATGTGGATTAATGGGAGGTTTTCTAGGGACAGCAGAGATTACTTTTGAAGTGATGGTGCAAGGCAGATTCTGCCCAGGTCAGGAAGTGGTTTCATATCTCTCTCTTTCTCTCTCTCTGTGTGTGTGTTTGACAGAAAATGTACCAACAACAGATGTGGTTTGTATACCCTCCAACATTTCTCCAACGAAAATAGGGGTGTCCTATTTAATAATAATTTTCAATAAGAATACATATACCCCAGCTATCTGACTGTGTTGCCCCAGCCACTCCAGATGGCTTCCATCATACATAGGTAAAGGGACCCCTGACCATTAGGTCCAGTCGCGGACAACTCTGGGGTTGCGGTGCTCATCTCACTTTATTGGCCGAGGGAGCCGGCGTACAGCTTCCGGGTCATGTGGCCAGCATGACTAAGCTGCTTTTGGCAAACCTGAGCAGTGCACGGAAACACCGTTTACCTTCCCACTGGAGTGGTACCTATTTATCTACTTGCACTGGCATGCTTTCAAACTGCTAGGTTGGCAGGAGCAGGGACTGAGCAACAGGAGCTCACCCCGTCGCGGGGATTCGAACCACCGACCTTCTGATCAGCAAGCCCTACACTCAGTGGTTTAGACCACAGCACCACCCGCGTCCCGATACATCAGCTACAACATCATAAAAAAGAGGGGGGAGTATAGATTTGCATAAAATTTGCATGCTAAGATGCCAATTCAGGAAGCATGAGTATAACTTAAACAGAAATACAAGACATCTCACCTTGTGGGGAAGTCTCAGGTGAGGGGACCTATGGGTCTGCTCAGTCTAAGAACATAAGAAGAGCGTGCTGGATCAGGCCAGTGTCCTATCTAGTCCAGCATCCTGTTCTCACATTGACCAAGCTGTTACCTGTTTGCTAAACTTTGGGGCACCCTGTGAGAAAAGTTACTAGCAAATACAACAAATAAACTGTGAACGGGCCCATCACCAGCTGATTGTAGTCACTAAAGGTTCAGGTTAGGACCAATCTGTTTATTTAGGTTTCTCTCAGTTTCTTATGGGGGAAAAAATCACTAGCATTTTACCAAATATACACAAGAAAGACTGGGCACCCTTGGCTGAAGATGAGCGCACATTTGAACCCAAAATTTTGAGCCCAGGTTTGTGATAACTGCCCCATATAGGTTTCATGTTTTGTTCTTTATTTTAGTTATGTATATCATTACTCTGAGGGACGCAGGTGGCGCTGTGGGTTAAACCACAGAGCCTAGGACTTGCCGATCAGCAGGTCGGCGGTTCGAATCCCCGCGATGGGGTGAGCTCCCGTTGCTCGGTCCCTGCTCCTGCCAACCTAGCAGTTCGAAAGCATGTCAAAGTGCAAGTACATAAATAGGTACTGCTCCGGCGGGAAGGTAAACGGCGTTTCCATGCGCTGCTCTGGTTTGCCAGAAGCGGCTTAGCCATGCTGGCCACATGACCCAGAAGCTGTACGCCGGCTCCCTCTGCCAATAAAGCGAGATGAGCACCGCAACCCCAGAGTCAGTCACGACTGGACCTAATGGTCAGGGGTCCCTTTACCTTTATCATTACTTTAAAAAACATTTTCCCCCTCCAAAGCGACTCGAAAATAAAAGAGAAACAGCCATAAAACACAATTAAAACCATATCAAAGAATTAAAAAATGCCTCAGCACAAAATGTTCCACAAACTCGTAAAAAAAAAAAAAAACCCTTGCAAAATAAGGTTTTGCACAGAGATTACTGTAAACCATCTCGTGAGTTTGTCAGACCAAAAGGCGGGCCTTAGATTTAGTAGATAAATTACACTGTATAATATATTCTGACATACCAGTTGGGAAGTTAGAAAACTCTGAAGGTTTCAAGTGAGACTCCAACCCTCTCTCACTCCCCATTAAAGTACCAAACAATATTCGTTGCCAAGTTAGCCGGAAAGTCAAAGTTAGTAAGCCCAGGAGCTGCTGAAATAAAAAGCGCAGCATTTGAACTTCATGATCTGATTCAAAACAGGACTTTGTTGCTCCTCCTGTCTATAGAAGAATATGTAAGGTGTGGGAAGCCTGAGGCTGGCTGAAGCATTTGAGTGAAGGGGGACAACAGAAGGAAGAAAGGAAGGGGGAAAGGGGGAAGGGGAATTGGGGGACACATTGAACATCAAACAGCTGAAAACATCCCTTTGATCAGTAAGAGTAGGGAAAAAACACTTTGTGGGGTGGTTGGAAAAGAAAAGGTCTTGGTGGAGAGTGCTGTTCAACCACTACTGTACATTCACAGAGCTGTCTTGCCTTCTCTCTCTTAGGCAATGTTTTCAAAGTTTTTTTAAAAAAAGAAAAGAAAAGAAGAAGACATAATCAGCAAATATATCAGTTTTGGGGTTTTTGGCATCCTTTTCTCTCTGTTGCAAGACTATCTGCAACATGGGTGTCTTTAGTCTGTCTTTTTTGGTAGTATCGTTGAAATGAACGGATCCAAATTAGTCATGCACATTCATTACAATGGGTCACACTTTGGCAGAATACAATTTTGTTGTATTTTGCATTAGTGGAAGGTTTTTACCAGGCAGTCCATATACAGGGCCGTAGCTAGTGGGTGTTGAGGTGGGCCACCGTCAGGGGTGAAGGCGATTGGGGGGCACAAAATCGGCTTAAAAATATGTCCATAAATATAAATATCGATTATTGCCTCATAAAAAATGGTTTTAAATAGAGGATGAATTGAATGGGTGGAGGGGGGGGTTGGAAGAGAGGCAGAAAGAAGAGCTAATTTGTGGCTAGGGAGCGCAATTTGGACAGTTCTGCCAGGGGCGCAAGATCACCTAGCTACGGCTCTTTCCATACATCACTTTTTTATTTCTTAGTTGTTTGGCAATGCTTCTCCGATTGAGGAAGGGCCATCACGCAGTGGCAGAGCATGCAGGAGGTCCCAAGTTGAATGCCTTGGCATATCCAGGTAGATAGATGCTCACCTGAAACTCTTCACTGGCTCCCAGTACGTTTCCGAGCACAATCCAAAGTGTTGGTGCCGACCTTTAAAGCCCTAAACGGCCTTGGCCCAGTATACCTGATGCTCGGAGGGCCTTCTGGCGGTTCCCTTGCTGCGAGAAGTGAGGTTACAGGGAACCAGGCAGAGGGCCTTCTTGGTAGTGACGTCTGCCCTGTGGAACACTGTATTGTTTTTAATATTTGGTTGGAAGCTGCCCAGAGTGGCTGGGGAAACCCAGCCAGATGGGCGGGGTATAAACAATTATTTATTTATTTGTTTATTTTTATTATTGAGGACACTAACATAAATGGACCGCTGGTCAGTAAAAGGCAGCTTCCTGTGATGTGTGTTAGGGGGGGCCCTTCAGACTCCCCAACCTTGCAAGTACATACAGTGGTACCTTGGGTTAAGTACTTAATTCATTCCGGAGGTCCGTTCTTAACCTGAGACTGTTCTTAACCTGAAGCACCACTTTAGCTAATGGGGCCTCCCGCTGCCGCCGCGCCGCTGAAGCATTATCTCTGTTCTCATCCTGAAGCAAAGTTCTTAACCCGAGGTACTATTTCTGGGTTAGTGGAATCTGTAACCTGTACAGATGTAACCTGAAGCGTATGTAACCCGAGGTACTACTGTAGTTGTATCTGCAACATGTCATTAATGCAAGAACATCTGTGGTGTAGAATATTTCAGGATTTCAGTGAGAAGTCACAGGACATGCTCTGATTGGAAACAAAGCAACAGACCTCCCTCTACGGTTTTGCAGATGTGACAGTACTGGAAGCAGGAATCTGTGAAACCAACCCAATGCTTCCGTAAGCCTAGGCCACCCTGAAACAATGGCAGCCATAGAACCAAACACAAAATGATCCATGGGACAGAGAGACCTCCCTTTAAAGTAAGGTTGAAGCACTGAGGATTTTTTAGTTTAGAAAAAAGGGGGTGATGATGATGGATGCTCCACCCATCTGGCTGGATTTCCCCAGCCACTCTGGGCAGCTTCCAGCACATATAAAAAAACATAGTAAAATGCCAAAGATTAAAAAAACTTCCCAATACAGGGGAGCCTTCAGTTGTCTTCTAAAAGCTGCGTTGTTCTTTATTTTGGTCGCCCAAAAATTCCTGCAGCATGAGCTGAGCTTCTCTTTAAAACCATTTTTTGAACACACAAAAATACACTTTCCTTAAACGAGACTTTCCTTAAGTTCACTGAAATCTGCCACCTCGTCCCACCCCTTGATCATTTTCAAAAGCTATTTCTTTTCTCATTAATTGATAGAGAATATGTGTGTGAATGTTATTTTTTTTTTAAAAAAAAAAGTGGGAGAAATTTTTATCATTAGCTGTTAGGGACAGGCAGATCTGTTGATTTCAGTTTCTCATTTCTTCCAGTCCTAAATTCTATTCTCCACATTCCCACATCAGTTTGTGTTATTTTAATTTTAAAAATGCCTGTGGAAATCTATCAGCATTTTCATGTGGATTTCTCAGAATATAAACAGATTGGTATGCAATTTTGCCTAAAACACATATTTTTGCAAAGCAATTTCCCTTAATAGAAAGCATTTCTGAATGTTACTTTCTTTATACTTTCTTTTTTCTTTCTCACTCTGGTGTATGTATTTTTGTACACATTTCTTGGCTGGAGAATCGAACTGCAAAATCAGAATAAGTGCACATTTTGAAGGAGGGCTGTGGTTCTACTGGATTTCGTTTTGTTTGGAAAGGGAGAATTGGGTAGGTCCGCCTTTAAATGTGAACTAAATCAAATTGTCCTCCCATCCCTTTCCCCCCCTCTCTCTCCTTTCCCCTCTTCCCCCAAATTCACCGCAAGCCCACAATATTTTTATAAAACTGCTGACTAATTCAAGACGTTTTACAGATTTTTGTCTTTCGCTACGCAACTTATTGTAAAAACAAATTTTAAAGGAAGCTTAAGCGGGGGGCAGCGGGGGGCTTTTTGCATCGCAGTGAGGGGGACGAAGAAGGCCCGCTCCCCCCTGATAGAATTGTTCCAGTGTTGTTTGTCAGTAGGAGAGAGAGAGAGAGAGAGAGAGAGAGAGAGAGAGAGAAATGGGGAGGGAAGGGATGTAACAGCGGCTAGACAGACCATTAAATTGGTATTAAACACTTTTCCATGTGAGGGAAGTCTCCTTCTGCCAAAAGCCCGGAGTAGGCAGATCGCTTTCCATTCAAGCACTGCTGAGATGGGGCTAGATAAACTTTGAAAAATTAAAAGGCGACCAGGGGTCAAAGCACAGACTGGAGACCTCGTCTGGCTGGCTTCCTTATAAACTCACAGAGAATTGGCTTCCCCCACTTGCATGACGTCCTCCTGCATAAACATTCAATCTTCCTGACCAGTTTGTTCCAGTGCTTAATGTGGGAGGGGTGGGAGAGAGCAGGGGAATACATAAAACCAACCCAAGCTGTTTTATATCAGTTTTCACCATGCAGAACCCACAAAAGGATTCCTGTACTATATCCAAAAAAAGGGGGGGAGGGGGGCAGGAATGGAAAGAGGTTTCGCCGCCAAACTGCATGCATGTTTTCACTTCTTTTGCAGCTCTTTCCAACAGGGGGATTCCTCTGAAATTATGCCCAGGCAAGACAATGCTACTCTGTAGATCGACATCCATTCCACGCAAAGCAAAGCAAAGCCATAAAATCATAGAACTGCAGAGTTGGAAGGGACCCTGAGAAGCATCTACAGTGGTACCTCGGGTTAAGAACTTAATTCGTTCTGGAGGTCTGTTCTTAACCTGAAACTGTTCTTAACCTGAGATACCACTTTAGCTAATGGGGCCTCCCACTGCCACTGCGCCACCACAGCGCGATTTCTATTCTTATCCTGAAGCAAAGTTCTTAACCTGAGGTACTATGGCATGCTCTAGTTATCTCCCACTTGGACTACTGCAATGCGCTCTACGTGGGGCTACCTTTGAAGGTGACCCGGAAACTGCAATTAATCCAGAATGCGGCAGCTAGACTAGTGACTGGGACTGGCCGCCAGGACCATATAACACCGGTCCTGAGAGATCTGCATTGGCTCCCAGTACGTTTCCAAGCACAACTGAAAGTGTTGGTGTTGACCTTTAAAGCCCTAAACGGCCTCGGTCCTGTATACCTGAAGGAGCGTCTCCACCCCCATCGTTCAGCCCGGACACTGAGGTCCAGCGCTGAGGGCCTTCTGGCGGTTCCCTCACTGTGAGAAGCAAAGCTACAGGGAACCAGGCAGAGGGCCTTCTCGGTAGTGGTGCCCACCCTGTGGAATGCCCTCCCACCAGATGTCAAAGAGATAAACAACTACCTGACATTTAGAAGACATCTGAAGGCAGCCCTGTTCAGGAAAGTTTTTAATGTGTGATATTTTAATGTATTTTTAATCTTTGTTGGAAGCCGCCCAGAGTGGCTAGGGAAGCCCAGCTGGATGGGCGGGGTACAAATAATAAATTATTATTATTATTGCAATAGATGACCCCCAGTGGTCCCTTCCAACTCTACAATTCTACAATTCTGTCTCACAATAAACTCCCACCTAGATGTACCCTCCTTCTCTGGCTTCATTCTAACTCCTTCTCTCTAGCCCCGCTGCCAACCATGCTGGTGGGGAGGTATTGACTAGCTAGTAGCCACCAGCCATAAGTGCTCAGTGTAGCAACTGTCAGCCCCAATTTAAAGAAATGTCTTCCGGCGAACAGCTGTGTGAAAACGTCTAGAGATGCTTACCTCTTTACTGGATGTAATTTGCTGAGTTCCTCTTTGAGCCTAAATCCAATATATATTTTTTTAAAAATAATTTTTATTAACCGACCAATCGAATCAAATCAAATCACATCACATAAATTCCGAATTACAGAGCCGAATTTTTAAATTTTGTTGAGGGGACCCATATTTCAAGATCTGAAGGGGGATTCTGATCGTCTTCTTGCTACTGCGTTAATGTCCAAATCAGTCCAAACAAAGTTCATAATTCTATCCAGTCTTATCTTGCTGTTTCCACATCTCATCTTGTTCGTATATTTTCTCTTTTTTCTTTATGATCTCTTCTGATAATCTCCTTAAGCCGATAAACACCAGAGCCTAAATCCAATATAGAGGGGAGGGGGAGAGAGATTGTTAGAGGCCACATTCTAATTAAAATTAAATATTCAGCACCTGCTGAAATACCTCAGGGCAAGATAAGAAGAGTCTGCCTTAATTCTGCTGCCAAGATTTGAATGTAGGGCTGGGTTGTTAGCAGCAAAAGCGGCCGTCATGGTGCAAGGTGCAGCTACTGCCAATTTTGTCCCACCCCCCAGAATGTTAGCAGCCTTGTGGCTGTTTCTAGGATCTATACATTATTGTTAAAGCGCTCATGCGCGCACACACATGCATGGAATTACCCATGAGAGGCTGCAGGAACTTCACTCCTGTTGCTGCCTTTGTGGCAAGTCATCCACAGTGGACTATCTACATCATGGGTAGGCAAACTAAGGCCCGGGGCCTGGATCCGGTCCAATCGCCTTCTAAATCCAGCCTGCGGATGGTCCGGGAATTGGTGTGTTTTTACATGAGTAGAATGTGTCCTTTTATTTAAAATGCATCTCTGGGTTATTTGTGGGGCATAGGAATTCATTCTTTTTTTCTTCAAAATATAGTCCAGCCCCCCGCAAAGTCTGAGGGACAGTGGACCGCCCCCCTGCTGAAAAAGTATGCTGATCCCTGATCTACATTATATCCTCCCCTTGCTATGTGGGAGTAGAATTTTGCAAAACAGAAGCTCCAAAATGTTGGATATAAGCTACCTTGCATGCCTCCATTCAGGGCAGGATTTAGGTTTGATGAGACCCTAAGCTACTGAAGGTAATGGGGCCCTTTACATGTCCAGCTGTCCTTTGTCAACAACAAATTGTCACTGGGTTTTGGGTTGAATATATTCTATGTGGTAATTTATGGACCTAATAGGTATCTAAAGCCATTTGCACATGCAGAATGCAGGAACCCTATACAGTGGTAAAGGTAAAGGTAAAGGTACCTCTGCCCGTACGAGCCAGTCGTGTCCAACTCTAGGGTTGCGCGCTCATCTCGCTCAAGAGGCAAGGAGCCAGCACTGTCCGGAGACACTTCCGGGTCACGTGGCCAGCGTGACTAAGCGGCATCTGGCGAGCCAGGACCAGCACCACACACGGAAACGCCGTTTACCTTCCCGCTATAAAGCGGTATCTATTTATCTACTTGCACTTAGGGGTGCTTTCGAATTGCTAGGTGAGCAGGAGCTGGGACCGAACGACGGGAGCTCACCCCGCTGCAGGGATTCGAACCGCCAACCTTGCAATCAGCAAGTCCTAGGCACTGAGGTTTTACACACAGCGCCACTGTCAGGGGTTCAGGAGCAGAAGCACAGGGAAGAGGGGAGATGGAGAGCGAAGGGGAAGAATCTGAGGGCAGCGTAGGAGAAGATGACAGTGGCCCGAGAGATTCCATGAGCCTCTCCAGCGAATCGGAAAATTCACAGAAGGGGGCGCCGGTGGCCAGGGCAAGGGGGGTCCCACGGGGGACACCCCAGAAGCAAGGGGCCAGCGGGGACTCCCAGAGCAGCAGTTGGAAATCAGGACCAGCTTCCCCACCGGAGCATAGTGGGGGGGAAGAGTCACAAGTATCGGGAGTAGCGTCTCCCCCAGCAGGGAGAGGAGAGGAGTCAGGGCTGACCACGCCTCCATCGGAGAGTCAGACAACGGAGGGGAGGTCAGATCCGGCCAGTATCCCGGAAGAGGGAAGCAGTGACAGAAGTAGTGTAACGGTCAGGAGGAAGGTCACTGGGTTGGCGCGAGAGGCAAGTTCAAATGTACAGGAGCGTGGGACAGCAGAGAATGAGGATTGGGAACCGGGTCCTAAAGCCCGCCGGAGGCAGGGGGAGGAGCTAAGCGACTCAGCGTCAGAGGAGTCCAGAAAGGGGAATGCTCCAGCGGGCAGGAGGACCCAGAGGAGAAGAGAGCAGCGTAAAAGGTGGAGCCGGGCTAGGATCTTAAACTGGTGTAAGAGGGGAGGAGATTCAGACGGGACTTCGCCGATCTAGGGTTTAAGATGTAGGGCTGCACGCTGCGGCTTTGAAATGGAAATTGAACTTCAATAAAGACTTTTTTGTACATTACAACAGCCTAGCGTTGGTCCTCTGTGAGCTGGGACCTAGAGGCAGCTCTGACAGCCACCCACGTCCCAATCTATACAGTGGTACCTCGGGTTAAAAACTTAATTCATTCTGGAGGTACGTTCTCAACCTGAAACTGTTCTTAACCCGAGGTACCACTTTAGCTAATGGGGCCTCCTGCGCAATTTCTGTTCTCATCCTAAAGCAAAGTTCTTAACCCGAGGTACTATTTCTGGGTTAGCAGAGACTGTAACCTGAAGTGTCTGTAACTTGAAGCGTCTGTAACCCGAGGTACCACACTATATAGAAATGAGCAAACCAGTGATATTTTAGGGCTCAGGCTAGCAGGTGGGGCCCATTATTTACATCATAGGCGCCTACACAACACAAAACACTGTTGCTGTATGTGGGTTTTATTTTGTTTCTTCTCTTATATTTTGGAAATGTACATCCAGGGTTTTTTTTCCTTTAATTTTTTGGGGGCCCCCAAGAGAGTGGGCCCCTAAGCTATAGCTTGTTTAGCTTATACATAAATCAGGCACTACCTCCATTCAGCAGAAGGCAGGAAGGTTGTGTAAAAACCTTCCTTGGAGGTTTTTAAGCAGAGGCTGGATGGCCATCTGTCATGGATGCTTTAGCTGAGATTCCTGTATTGCAGGGAGTTGGACTAGATGATCCTTGAGGTCCCTTCCATCTCTATGATCTGCCTGCAGCAGCTGCCCTTTTCATATTTGACACAACACAAAACACTGTTGCTGTATGTGGGTTTTATTTTGTTTCTTCTCTTATATTTTGGAAATGTACATCCAGGGTTTTTTTTCCTTTAATTTTTTGGGGGCCCCCAAGAGAGTGGGCCCCTAAGCTATAGCTTGTTTAGCTTATACATAAATCAGGCACTACCTCCATTCAGCAGAAGGCAGGAAGGTTGTGTAAAAACCTTCCTTGGAGGTTTTTAAGCAGAGGCTGGATGGCCATCTGTCATGGATGCTTTAGCTGAGATTCCTGTATTGCAGGGAGTTGGACTAGATGATCCTTGAGGTCCCTTCCATCTCTATGATCTGCCTGCAGCAGCTGCCCTTTTCATATTTGGCATTTAAAAGAGCTAATTCTTTGATGGAATTCTGGAGCACAGAGAAACTTTTCTTGCTTTCGGGTGTCTGGCTCCATCACAGGGCTCGGACGGAAAGCTAGCAATAAATGAAAGATTTTAAAAATAGAAGCCTAATATTTTAGCCGGGTGGGAGGAGGTGGAATGATGCACCAACCGAGGGCTGCCATCCAGAGAAGCGACTGAAAACAAGACTTGACAAAGGCAAGATTTAAAAGTTTGTTCTAGGGTAGAAATGGCCCAGAGGAGATCAAGAGACTCTGTAGCGCAGCTCAGGAAGACCAAAGAGGGTAGCAGAGTTCAAAAGGAGAAGGTTGAAAGATTACAGCAGCTTGGCAGCGGCTCAGCCAGGGCCACAATCAAAAGGCCACGCTAAAAATTGGACGATGTATAATGGGAAGGTCAGGAGTCAACGTTTGCTCTGAAGTCCTTTCAGGCAATTCACGATAGAAGAGATGAGCTTCCTGGTGTATTTTGCAAGCATCTGACCTTGAAAAATCCAGCTGTAGACTTGAGCGGCGCATCTCGGTGACAGATGCATCCTGGAAATCCATGTTAGCTCTGAGCTAACTTCTGCCAAGCTGCAGCTCTTCACAGGTTCCTGCTGACCTTGGCTATGAAACCCCCATTCGGATTTCCCTTAGAATTGTGCCAACGGGTAGCACTCGGTTCTCCCAGTAAGACCCCAAGGGGACCTTTCATTAAGGCAGAAAGGAGACTCCAAATGTGGACCTCTAGGCCTCTCTAGCTCCAAATGTGGACCTCTAGGCCTCTCTCTCAGAGTGCACCCCTGTTAGCAAAGTCACTTAAATGACACTAATGGGGGGGGGGAGAAATCCTTATAACATTTTACTGAGGAAAATGAACAAAACTGTGTATTATTTGAGGAGCAAGGAACAGGGAGGTTTTGTCTTTTTTAGTTCGGGCCTTGTACATAGCAGGCATACGTTGAACGAAACATACAAAGAGAAAACTCCCTTGGAATGTCTGCAGGGAGGAAGCTATTGCTCCCTGACATCTGCACATATGCCAGGGGTCAAAGGCTTCCTGGTTGGGTGGGACTGCAGCATAAGGTTACCTGATTACTAGGACTGATGGGAACATCAGCAACATCTGGAGGCCAAAAGTTTCCCAATCCTGCAATATGGGAACACAGTAAGCCCATGATCCACCTAGCTCAGCACTGTTGACACTGACAAGCAAAAACTCTCCAGAGATTCAGACAGGTGTCTCTCACAGCCCTATCTGGATATTGAACCTGGTAACTTATGCAGGCCAGGCAGACTCTCTATCACTAACCTACATAGAAACAATATTTCTTAATTTTTGATGGTAAGGTTGTGTGGCAGGTGTGTATATGTGTCTCCTTGTGTGTTTCCTTTCTGAGTTGCTTAAATCTTTTGAACTTAGCAAATGTAACCTGAAGTAGACTTTCCGCAACCCCTCCTGAACCGAGCTGAACTTCATGTCCTTTCCTAATAAGCATGTTTTCCTTGCTTATTACAGCTTACTGAGTCCCTTTCTAATCTTTCAATTGCAGCTTTGAAAATAAGCATCTCGTGTAACAGTTAATAGCGCTTATAAGAAAATGAAATGGGTGTGTGTGTGTGTGTGTGTGTGTGTGTGTGTGTGTGTGTGCAAATTTCTCTACCATAGCTGTGTTGACAAAAATAGCCTTGAAGTGGGTTATTTGAGTTTGTCATTTATGGAAAAGTTGTCACTGCAGTGGTTATACCATAAAAATGTTGGGAAGGACACAGAAGGGGCAGAATGCATTTCATGAAGTGGGGAGGTAGCTTTTTCCAGAAATCCTATCATGTAGGTACAGTGGTGCCTCGCAAGACGAAATTAATCCGTTCCGTGAGGCTCTTCGTATAGCGTTTTTTTCGTCTTGCGAAGCAAGCCCATTGACAGCTTAGCGGATTAGCGCTATTAGCGGTTTAGCGGCTTTTAGCGATCAGCTTTTAAGCGGCTTATCAGCGGATCAGCTGATAAGCGGCTTAGTGGCTTAGGAAAAGGGGGAAAAAAGGGGAAAAAACCCGCAGGAACTCGCAAGACATTTTCGTCTTGCGAAGCAAGCCCATAGGGAAATTCGTTTTGCGAAGCGCCTCCAAAACGGAAAACCCTTTTGTCTAGCGGGTTTTCCGTCTTGCAAGGCGTTCGTCTTGCGGGGCACCACTGTAAAGGTAAAGGACCCCTGGATGGTTAAGTCCAATCAAAGGCAACTATAGGGTTGTGGTGCTCATCTCGCTCTCAGGCCAAAGCAGCCAGCGTTTGTCCACAGACAGCCTTCTGGGTCATGTGGACAGCATGACTTAACCGCTTCTGGCGCAATGGAACACCGTGATGGAAACCAGAGTGCACATAAACGCCGTTTACCTTCCTGCTGCAGCGATACCTATTTATCTACTTGCACTGGCGTGCTTTCAAACTGCTAGATTGGCAAGAGCTGGGACAGAGCAACGGGAGCACACTTCATGTAACCCCAGAAAACCCCTTACATCTCATGGAACCCCAGAAAACATCAACATTGATAGTATTTTCTAGTAGTTTCTTTTCATCTTCTTCTGAAACCCATCTTTTCCACTTCTCAGAAAGATGCTTAACCTTTCATTATGCTATGACACGGGAGCTCACTCCGGCGTGGGGATTCGAACCACCGACCTTCTGGTCGACAAGACCAAGAGGCTCAGTGGTTTAGACCACAGTGCCACCCACATCCCTTCTCATCACATAGATGCAACCAAGGCATCAAAGAGAAAGCAAGGATGTGGGAACACAGATGTATCTTGTTTGCTCAAGTAAGGCTCAAGTGGAACAAGAAGCCTTCTGATACCCTGACCTGTCCACAGTGCCTAAAGGCCACCATAGGTGGGATGAGTTAATCTAATGTAGTCTCTACTCCAATTCAGCATGAAAAGTTCAGCTTTCTATTTCACACTTAAGAGCAGCGATAGGGAACTTCACTGCAGCCCTCCGAGCCTCTCTATCTGGCCCCTGTGGCTGTTCTCAGGAGGAGAACATGGTGGAAGAAATGACTCTCCATCTGCACAAGTACCAATCCCTGCTGAATGTTGATCTTGAGGCTGCCGCTTAACAAGAAACTGCTGGAAGGAGAAGAGAGCAGAATTATAATGCCCATTCCAATTTTTGCTTTCCTGAATTGGAGAGGAACAAACCTCGAGTCTATCCCAGTGGGCACCCACTGACAGGAGCGAGCCAGCAGGAAAATGCACTGAGCAAGTTGGAGTTAAAAGGTAAAGGGACCCCTGACCATTAGGTCCAATCATGACCAACTCTGGGGTTGCGGCGCTCATATCGCTTTATTGGCCAAGGGAGCCGGTGTACAGCTTCCAGGTCATGTGGCTAGCATGACTAAGCCGCTTCTGGCGAACCAGAGCAGCGCACAGAAAAGCCGTTTACCTTCCCGCTGGAGCGGTACCTATTTATCTACTTGCACTTTGACGTGCTTTCGAACTGCTAGGTTGGCAGGAGCAGGGACCGAGCAATGGGAGCTCACCCCGTTGTGGGCATTCGAACCGCCGACCTTCTGACCAGCAAGTCCTAGGCTCTGTGGTTTAACCCACAGCGCCACCCACATCCCATAAGTTGGAGTTAACTCTTAGCAAAAACAGGATCTACACAGGAATGTCAGGCCTATTGAGCATAGCAACTCATCTCCGGCAGGGTGGGCCCCCTATGAAGCAGTTGCTGAGGCTGAAGGTCCCTGCCTCCCCAATCCCCTCCTCTCCAGGGTTTCCTCCAAGCAATCTGAGACTGTAGCTGTGCAAAGCTAACTTCTCCTCTTCCCTCTTCATGCCTCTCCTGGTTCTGGCAAACCGGTGGGAGGGGAGCTTGTCGCAGAGATCTGTGGCTCTTGACCAGCCAGACTCCTCTCTCTGCCTCTTGGCGTCCAGCTTCTGCCCCTGATTCTGGACATCTCTCTTCTACAGACTCTCCCTGCTCACCAAGCCCTGTTTCCTCTTCAGCTTCTGAAACAACCTCCTCCCAGTCTTATCCCTCTGACCACTCATCGTCATCCTACCATCAACTCCTTCCCTCGGGGGTTCCCCAGCTGGTTCCTCCCTGAGAGAGTGCTGGAGGTGAAATAGTTAAACAGGTTGCCCAGTCAGGACCCAGGGGGGTGGAGTCAGTGGGACTATAAAACCAGCTCTGGGAGGGGCAAAGGAGAGAGTTTGTTGGTGAGTTCATTTGGAGTTGGGTGGTTGGCTGGAGTGGGAATGAATTGGGCTAGAGTTGTGGGTAGGTTGAGTTAGTGTAGCGAAACAGGCTGAGTCAGGAACAGTTTGGGGCTAGGCAGACAAGTAAATATCGGAGAGGTGGTTTAGTTGAGTGAGAGCAGGTAGCGGAAGTTATAGGTCTGGATAGGCACCCCATGAATGTAATTGACTGATACTGTTTATGAAACCACACACTTGTTAAACTGCAATAAATAAACAAAAGTTTGTTTCAATTTAACCCTGACTAGACTTAGTATTGTCCCAGGTAGGGCCTGGGTGGTGGCAGCGAGAAATAAAGTGGTGGCACAGGGATCAATAGACGGTGAAACGTCCGGGGACCCTGTGTGATCGCCACACTCCCTCCATTCCTCCTCTTCATCCAACCTGTCCATGACACCCACCCCTGATTAAGACTGTTGAAATTAGGAGTGGCCTAATGGCCCTCCAGGGGCACAGGTGGTGCTGTGGGTTAAACCACAGAGCTTAGGACTTGCAGATCAGAAGGTCGGTGGTTCGAAACCCCGCGACGGGGTGAGCTCCCGTCACTCGGTCCCTGCTCCTGCCAACCTATCAGTCCGAAAGCACGTCAAAGTGCAAGTAGATAAATAGGTATCACTCCGGCAGGAAGGTAAATGGCGTTTCCGTGCGCTGCTCTGGTTCGCCAGAAGCGGCTTAGTCATGCTGGCTAAGGCCCGGAAGCTGTACGCTGGCTCCCTCAGCCAATAAAGCGAGATGAGTTGGTTGGCATGCATATTTATGGTACGACAAGGTTAAAGTTCATAAGGGTTTTAAAAACCATATTGTTAGGAAAGCATTATATAATGTTTGGATTCGGTACAAGGATTTGTTGGAAAATAAAACTCCTAGGTGGTTATCACCTATGGAGGCTAAGGAGGTGAAGAAACTTAATATGGAATCCAAATGGCCAAAATATTCTGAAATCTTAGAACAAGAAAGCGGTGAATTTAAACTACAGAGTTTTGAGAAATTAAAGCCCAAGGTGCGAGATTGGCTTCATTATTATCAAATAATGGAAACTTTTAAACAAGACAGGAAAATTGGCTTCCAGGTGGAGAAATCGAAATTGGAAACAGAATTGCTGGAACCCAATACTAAGAATGTATCAAGAATGTATAATTTGTTGCTGAAGTGGAATACAAAAGATGAGACAGTTAAATCAGCCATGATTAAATGGGCACAGGACGTTGGACATGACATTATGTTTGCTGACTGGGAACAGTTATGGACCACCGGTATTAAATTCACGGCATGTAATGCCCTAAGAGAAAATATTATGAAAATGATTTACAGGTGGTACATGACCCCAGTTAAGCTTGCGGAGATTTATCATCTGCCCAATAATAAATGTTGGAAATGTAATGAGACTGAAGGTACCTTCTTTCACCTTTGGTGGACCTGCCCAAAGATTAAAGCCTTTTGGGAAATGATTTATAATGAAATTAAGAAGGTACTTAAATGTACTTTTCACAAGAAACCAGAGGCATTCCTCTTGGGCATGGTTGGCCAATTGGTGTTAAGGAAGGATAGGACTTTTTTTATGTACGCCACTACAGCAGCAAGGATCCTTCTAGCAAAGTATTGGAAGACACAAGAACTCCCCACACTGGAAGAATGGCAGACGAAAGTGATTGACTTTATGGGATTGGCAGAAATGACTGGCAGAATCCGTGACCAAGAGAAGGAGACAGTGGAGGAAGACTGGAAGAAGTTCAAAGCTTATCTTAAGAACTGTTATAATATTGATGAGTGCTAAAATGTCAAGGGGAAGGAAGATGCAGAATTGCAGCTGAAAATGTTATTTAAGGCGAAATTGAGAAAGATAACAAATTTAAATTTAATTGACTAAAAGGGTTGCTGAAAAACTGTAAAATAAGGATGCAAAAAAGGTGAGGTATGGGGAAGTCCGAGAAAGGAGGCTTATGAAAATGAGGTTAAGAATTTATATTTGTGTGTTTGTTTGCATTGGTGAATGTTTTTATGTCGTTGTTATTGTTTTGTTTTAAAATTGGAAAACTAATAAAAATTATTATAAAAATAATAATAAAAAAAAAAAAGCGAGATGAGTGCCGCAATCCCAGAGTCGGTCACGACTGGACCTAATGGTCAGGGGTCCCTTCACCCTTTACCTTTAATGGCCCTCCTCAGGTGTCTTTGCCTGGCTGGAATGTGCCCTTGAGCTCTTGATCGCATCTTTTGCTTCCCTGGGTGGAGCATAGAGAGAGGTGGGTGAAAGTGTATATAAACTAATATACTAGTTTCAACACTCGACTTGACACTCATTGCTGTGCTCACTTGTGCCTCTGACCACCCCTTTCACTGCCCCGTCGGCTCCTTGAAGGCAGTGCCCCATTTGCCCTACTGGGCCAGCTTCCACTGGGACCCAGAACTTTGCTGCCCACATGTATTTCTAGCTGTCAACCGGTGTAACGTGTGAAAATGTTTCATTTGCTTTGCGTTGCTCGCTTTGCTTGATATTGCTGCATTCCCCTCTCTCCGCAGTGAAGCTGGAATAGCTCCTCTCTATTTATTCCCTCCCCACAACCAATTTTGAAATTTAAAATCCTGCGCAGCTCCCAGCAAAACAGATATTATCAGCCACCTATCACCTCTGTCTCTGGCTTCTCCCGTCTCTCTCTGACCCTCTATGCTTTTTCGAGCTATGATTATTGCTTCCAGGAATGAGCCAGGAGATGAATGTGTTAGCATTGCCAGCACGCTCATTTTCTGCATTAAGTGACAAGTTCCCTGCCACTGGTTTTTAAATGCCTGTAATTAAAGAGGCAGGAGTGCTTGTAATGTCAAAGGTCCAGTGAATGGAAATAGAACAGGGTAGAAACGACAGCCCCGTTAAGGGAGCGGAACGATCCATTTCAGTTAGTTAGATCGATTGCGCCAGCATAATCTGATCAACTCCTATTGATCTCAGTTTTGCGCCCGCCGTGTAAATGTTGCATTTCAGCACCCTGCAAGCCTGAAATGTTTGGAAACCGTTTTCACAGCTTGGGGAGGGACCACAGCTTAGCAACAGAACAAATACTTTGTGCGCCGAAGGTCCCTGCCATCTCCAGTTAAAAGCAAATGGGGGGAAGGGAGATAGCTCAGTCGGTAGAGCATGAGACTCTTAATCTCAGGGTTGTGGGTTCAAGCCCCATGTTGGGTAAAAGATTCCTACACCTCAGTGGGTTGGACTGGATGATCTTCGTGGTCCCTTCCAACTCTACAATTATGCAATTCTGTGATTATAGTTAATGCTAGTCCCACTCAGAGTGGACCCATTGAAATCAATAAAATCGTGGTAATATCCTTCAATGAGTAGGATACAATCCACAGTCAGGTGCTCCCCTAGTGGGGCATTTTGTAGTTTCAGCACATTATGCAGAATCTATCCTTTGGGGCCAAGGAAAGGGTACACCAGCCAAATCTTAGGAATGTGGACTGGGTGTTAGGACTACTCCCTCACTCTCTATCTTGTTTTGGAAGCAAATCCAGCTACAATTTCAATGGGACACACTTCTAAGTAAATGGCTTAAGGGGGAGAAAAAAACGACAACCCACTTATAGTCCCAGAATTAAACTTTTGACTAGGAGACAAAGCCTTTAGATCAGGGGTGCCCAAGCTTTTTTCAAAGAGGGCCAGATCTGATGAAGTGAACATGCGTGAGGGCCGACCAAAGTTGTTGAACTTTTTTTTTTCAATTTTACCCCAAAGTTGTTGAGCTTTTTAAAGGATTTTACCCCAGGACATATACTGCCATGGGACTGGATTTAATTGACTGGTGGGCCGGATTAGGCCCCCAGAGCGGACTTTGGACATGCCTGCTTTAGATGATTATAAATCCATCCACTCATACATTTTCTCAACTGGCCAAAAACAATCACTCAAGCTACATACTCTTTAACCACCTTTGAGCAAATAGTTGACCCCATTAACCCACTACGAAAATGAATAATTTCCCAAATACATAAGATACTAGTTCAGTTGGCTTTGCCCCACTTACGCTTTTAAAGAGGTACACCGATGGCGCAAACACACTGCAAAATTGCATAAAATCAGCCAAAATACCTCTCCTTTATGCTGGCGAGATTGTAAACTTCCTGAATCACTGTACCACACATATGGTGGTAGTGTCCAAAGTTTGTTCCCTTTGTGGGGAAAAGTTTTCCAGACCACAAACCAGATTAGGAAATACCTACTCCAAAACAGCACTCTTATCTTATTTTCTTTTAGATGCTCAAGGAATGCCTATAAAAGTTCTTTTTACCCATTTGCCAGAGTAACAATTGCCAGGTTTTGGAGGACTCTTAAAATAAATCCCATTGAAGCCTGGCTGTCACAGATATGGGACTCTATTCTTACTGTCAGGGTATGGGCAGAGGAGGAATGGTGACTCAAAGTACATTTAAGCATGCAGTTTTACTCACCTATATTCCGAAGTGGGAGGCCTGTACAACATGATTTTTAATGAACATTATAACATGCTGCTCAGGCTGTAATTCACGGTGTCTTAAATCAGCTTCTAGTGAGTCTACTTGAAAATCTTGTCCATTGTAGTCTCCTAAGCAATTCTCCCCCTATCAATCTTATGCTTCCAAATCCTAATCCTATTTTACACCTTTCCTGGTGTTTCAAAAACTCCTTCAGCACATTTGTGCAGTTATCACTCATGCACAGAATGAGCAACTGAATATTCCTTAATAGTTTCTGACACTTATCTTCTTCATCAATCCTCATTGTTTATCATCAAACTCCTCACGGTGACAAAGGATGATTCAAGAGCACGGATCTTAAAGTGGAAGCTGGTGTCAGAAACTCTTCCTTGACACTGCCCTGCTGAGGTGTGTGTCAGTAATAGTGTTGCTATGAAAAGCAAAAGACTGCTTGAAAAGAAAACCCACAGCATCCTGGGAAGAATGGTTCTGCTTAGCTGAAACAAAACCAGAAATTTGCTCACCCCCTCTACAGTATGAAATGGTGCAGTCCAGCAGGGATGGAGGAGAAATTGGATCCAGTTTGCATTTAAAGGTGATCCTACCCAACTTTCACCTTTTAAAACAATGCAGAAACTGAAACATAGCCAGTCTTCAAAATGTACACTTAACTGAATTTTTCAATGCATTTCTCCAGTCAGGTAATGTGCACAAAAGTACGTAGAGTTAAATCTGCATAAAGATGCATATATTAGTGAAAATAATATACAAACAATGAAATTATATGTGGGGAAATTGTATGGGGGAAATGTGTATGTTAGGCAAAATTGTATACAAGCATGCATATTAGGAAAAAATCAGTATTTAAATACTGAAGAATTTTAAAGAGGACTTTTTTTTTTAAAAGACAGCAAACTGATGTGGAAATGTGTAGAAGTGGAAAACTGAGAAACGGAGAGAAACCAAAACTGACAAATTCACCCATCTCTACTGTAATGGTTCTAAGGGGGTTGCTCGTGCGTAAGTTGCCGCCACTCCTGGCTAGGTTGCCTGGTTGAACCCTTTCTCTCTGGACAGCCTTGCACTCGTGGCTGTCTCAGTCGCTGGCAGAATCCGTCAGTGGGCGTTTCTTAAACTTCTTCCAGCAAAGAAGTTCTTTGACGCCAAGTCTCCTCCTACACTCCCTGCGTGGAAGTCTTCTACGCAGGGAGGGTGTGGGCAGCGGAGTACCCGTGCTCTCCCCACTGGTCTCCGGTGAAGAGTCCTGGAGCCTTTTCTCCGATTCCCCCATCAGCCCCCCTTGACCCCTGGTGTTACGCTGATTTCCTTCCCCAGCAGATGGGCTGCCTCTCTCCCTGCTGGGACCCTCTCTGGCATCGCTCTGGAGCCTTCCCTCCGCCTCTGGCTCCGATGGCAGTTCCCTGACATCTACATTCCAACAAAAGCTTTGTTCCTATTGCCTCCACCCATAACCCGAACTGGTACACTCAAAGTAAACCTTTACCTGTCCACTAATGCTGATTGTATAGATTGACCCTCTAGAGTCAAGGAGCTGGTACAGACATAACATCATCTGGTCTCTTAGCCTTGGTCATATTCTCCAATTAATCCAGGCCAGGGATTGTCACAGGTCACACCCAAATGGTCTGTTTATGCAGCATCCATCCTCATTGTTTGCATTGAGTTTATACAACATCCACTGTTTACTGAGTGTGCATTCTGATTTGTTTCCAGAGAGGTTATGTCCAAAAAAGTGTTTCCCAAGACTTTCTGGTGCATTTCCCACCTGTTTCCTAACTGTAAAATGCCAGAGTTTGGGGCTTGTTTTGGAAGGCGGTTTGTTGCACAAGAACACCAAATCCATTCAAACTGCACAACCTAAATTTCTTGACCTGACGCTGAATCCCAGCTGAATATTTCCAAAATGACATATAGAACTGCATCATATTAGGGGAAACTGCTTGCAAAAAAAATGCTTATATTAAGAGAAATGTGTACTAAAATGCTGGGAAATTTTTTAAAAATAATAAAATTGGAAACTGATGTGGAAAGAGGACTGAATTTGAAATCTGAAAGATAAGAAACTGAAATTGATAGATTTGTCCACTGCTACAAATACATGCATGTTATGCACACCTTTCCCTACAAATTTTGCTGTTTTTGTAGGACATGCATTGTTTGGGAATGTGCAAAATTAGATAGGTTCATAAGAAAAAGTGTATGGAACCAAATCTCTCCCTCATCTTTACTTCCTCTTATCTGTTGCTACTCAGTTATTGCAGACTTTCTTTTTCAAAAATAATAATCACAAACTGGAAATAAGGCAAACTCAGCTTAAGCCTGGATAAAATGAGAAGCTGAAAGAAGCCAGAACAGATAGATTTTTCTCAGCTTGCCTCTCTACAGTGCTTGTTCTGTTTCTTTTCCTTCACTGAAGCATCCTTGTGGATGTCTCCTCAAACCTCTGTTTTAAATATCAAACACCAGAGAAGTCACATTAGTGATTCAGCCACTTCAGATGCTGGAGACCTTGAAATCCAATTTAATCCGTTCACAAGTGCTTGAAATCTCCAGTGTAGAGCAGTTCTGTTAAATGGGCACTTGGCAAATATCTTTTGGAAAGTTGTTATTAATTTAAGCTCATTCCATCACCTTTACAGTGGTACCTCGGGTTACATACACTTCAGGTTACAGACTCCAGAAAGAGTGCTTCAGGTTAAGAACTTTGCTTCAGGATGAGAACAGAAATTGTGCTCCGGTGGCGTGGCGGCAGCAGGTGGCCCCATTAGCTATAGTGGTGCTTCAGGTTAAGAACAGTTTCAGGTTAAGAACGGACCTCCGGAACGAATTAAGTACTTAACCTGAAGTACCACTGTACAGTGCACCCAACCCTCCGCCCGTCCATATGTAATAGTGTCCATTGTCTTAAACATTTCTCCCATCTTGGTTAAGCTTATAATTACTCCTGTCAATTCACAGCGCTGGGTATATGGCTTTAGGGATCTTTCATTCACTCTTATCAGGCACAATGAATGCAGACGGTTCAGATTTCAAGTTCATCCTGCTGGCTCAAGAGGGAATTTGGGGGGTGGGGGTGGAATGAGGGAAGGGGACTAGAAGAAGAGACAGACAGAAGATGCAGATTCCATCCTACAGGAAAACATGATGGCCTTTCAGAGACCTTGACACAGCAACAAATTGCTTGGGGAAGAGCCAAAGCTCAGTGGTAGAGCATCGACTTTGCATGAAGAAGGACTCGGGTTCAATTCCTGGCATCTGCAAGTAGGCCTGAGAAGGACTTCTGCGTTAGACCCAGGAGAGCCACTGCAAGAGTTAGTGTTGTCAGTAGGCATGGGTGAATCTGTCATAATAATAATAATAATTTATTATTTATATCCCGCCCATCTGACTGGGTTTCCCCAGCCACTCTGGGCAGCTTCCAACAGAATATTAAAATACAATAGTCTATTAAACAAAGCTTCCCTTAACAGGGCTGCCTTCAGATGTCTTCTAAAAGTCTGGCAGTTGTTTTTCTCTTTGACATCTGGTGGGAGGGTGTTCCACAGGGCGGGTGCCACTGCCGAGAAGGCCCTCTGCCTGGTTCCCTGTAACTTGGCTTCTTGCAGTTTCAGTTTCTCCCCCCCCCCCATCTTATGTTCAGCTCTCAACATTTCCACAACAGATTCCATTAATTTAAAAAATAAAAAATAGTCCCCATGAAAATTCATCATTTTGGTGTGCTTTTCTCCTACCACGCACATTGATATGCACATTTATGGAATCATAGAATCTTAGAGTTGGAAGGGACCCCCGAGGGTCATCCAGTCCAGCCCCCTGCAATGCAGGAATCTCAGCTAAGGAATCCATGACAGACAGCCACCCAACTTCTGCTTAAAAACCTCCAAAGAAGGAGAGTCCACCACCTTTCATGGGAGTCTGTTTCGCTGCCAAACTACTCATACTGTCAGAAAGTTTTTTTCAAATGTTTAGTCATATTCTCCTTTCTTGTAACAGCCCTTGGTTCAAGTCCTGCCCTCCAGAGCAGGAGAAAACAAGCATGTTCCCTCACAAAGCAGTTTCCTCCAACATAATGCATTTTTGTCTACAATTCCAATGCATTCATTTTGCGCACACTTAGTAAATGCCCTCTTGCACACACTACTTGTCTAGGGACTCTTGAGAGTCCCCTGGACTGCAAGAAGATCAAACCTATCCATTCTGAAGGAAATCAGCCCTGAGTGCTCACTGGAAGGACAGATCCTGAAGCTGAGGCTCCAATACTTTGGGCACCTCGTGAGAAGAGAAGACTCCCTGGAAAAGACCCTGGTGTTGGGAAAGATGGAGGGCACAAGGAGAAGGGGACGGCAGAGGACGAGATGGTTGGACAGTGTCTTCGAAGCTACCAGCATGTGTTTCACCAAACTGCGGGAGGCAGTGGAAGACAGGAGTGCCTGGCGTGCTCTGGTCCATGGGGTCACGAAGAGTCGGACACGACTAAACGACTAAACAACAACAACAACAACAACACTTGTCTGGGGAAGTGCATTGCAAAATTTGCAGGAGTGTGAATTTCAAAGGATGGCTGAGTTTCAGTTCACGTCCCCTTTCAGAAAGTGTGGATTTAGGTTGCTCGACTTTAAATGTGAACCAAATTTCATTCTGCCATACTCCCATCTCTAGCTGTCAACACTCAGCTAGACGGACCAATGGGCTGACTTGGGAGAAGGTACTTTCCTAGTTCTAACATTTATGCCATTTTTAAGGGTTAAAAGTGCTTCACATGTGTGACCAGGGTTTCCCAAACTTGGGTCCTCCAGCTGTTTTTGGACTACAGCTCCCATCTCCCATAACTAGCAGGACCAGTGCTCAGGCATGATGGGAAATGTAGTTCAAAAACAGCCGGAGACCCAAGTTTGGGAAACCCTGTGTTAGACTTGTTCAGACTGCTTCCATGAATACATTAAATATATGAAGAAAGGGGGGATTGGGACCCACCATGATTGCACATTTCTGGTCCTGCCTCCTTGATGCAGGCAGTGACTCTGGGATGTCAGAATGGAAAGGAAGCACCTTCTGGCTTCTGCCATCAAGTGGGAAGTGGGCGGGGCTGCCATGCCCAGTACAATATATACATATCTGGCCCCCCAAACTGTACTCTAAAATTAAAATAGCATTGCTCCTGACATCAATACTATGCTAGAGTATTATATTCAATACACTTGCAAATATGGGAGCTTCTGAGGGAATCTTTTCCCCAGTAATTTAAATCCACCCATGATTATCTTTCTTCAAATTGCCAACTATTATGAATGTCCCATTAAACACAGAGGGGGAAGGAAGCTATCGATATGTTTCAATCTCACTTAATCCTTTTCATAGTGCCTTTTGTTGAAATACTCCGAACGGACTTGTCTTCACTTCACTGTGGGAATCAGGTCAGTGGACTAAATGGAAACACATGGATGTGACCCAGCCGGACTGATCTGATGTTCTTCTGTTCTTATGACCCACGATGGTGCAGAGAAGCCACCTAGTTGCATTGGAGCATCTAGTTCCACTTTCTGGTGTGTCTGTCCACCAGATCAGACAGAGTCGTGACCCAATCCTTCAGAAGAACCCTTTCAATAATTGGTTTTGCAGGTACCCTGAGCATTCCTGGAAAATTACTTTTCAAGCTATTGATGGCTACTTGCCATGATGACTACACCCACAGTCAAAGGAGGTGTGTTTCTGGAAAATGTAGGAGGCAAGAGTGCTGTTGTGTTCAGGTCCTGTTTATGGGCTTCCCATGGGCATCTGATTGGCCACTGTGAGAGCAGGATGCTGGACTAGATAGGCCACTGGCCAGATCCAGCAAAGCTGTTCTGATGTTCTTTTTAATAACAGTGAGAGAGGAGCTGCTTTCTTTCTGCCCCGTCTATGGGCTTCCTGGAAGAATCTGACTGGCCACTGTGAGACATAGCTGTCAACTTACAGATTTGAAAATAAGGGACTAGCAGCCTCGAAAATAAGGGACTAGCAGCCTCGAAAATAAGGGATCAGCAGCCAAAATAAGGGATTTTAGTCAACCAGCAGCCAAACGAAGCCTCAAGTGGTGGTTCCCATAGTGCAGCAACCCAGCAAAGGGGATGCAGCAAGGAAAACCACCGTCACCTCTCCGCTGGGAAGCGCTGAGCAAAGGCGAGTCCCCAGGCAATGCGGCCTATTTGATCAGCACTAGGCATGCAAGCTCCACCCCCTCAGTCATTCTTAGACTCCTTATTGGGTGAGCAACACAGCCAAGCAACACAGTTGGAGCCTCCTTCCTCCGTGGCCGGCAGGGAGGGAGGGAGAGGAGCTGCTTCTTTTGAAACCCGGGAAATTTAAGGGACATCATCAATAAGGGACAGCAGCGGGGCATGGTGCTGGGATAAGGGACTGTCCCGCCAAATAAGGAACGCTTGACAGCTATGCTGTGAGAACAAGTTGCTGGATTAGATGGACCATTGGCTGGATCCAGCAGAGCTTTTCTGATGTTCTTATGTAAAGATAAGCAGTTCTGCTCTCCTGGCACTTAGCCCCTTTTCTCCCTTCCCATCCCCCCATTTTCATTTTCTTTATATTGTAAAATGAGTAAGAGGAGCCATAGTTTTCCAGATGCTGGTTGGGCTTCCCTAAGGAGGCACGTGAAGTGCTTTGAGACCATGCACATTCCACTTTGACCCCATCCAGGTTAATTCTTGTGTTTTGCCCTGATTAAGCTAGGAGTTAAGCTACCAACCTGCTCTCTTAATCCCCTTGCGGTAAGTCTAATGCAGTCACCCGCAAGGTCATTCTGCGTCTCTGCTTGTTGTGTTGATTGACACCCCACACACCTCAAGCCCCCTTTCCCTCTCTGATTTAGAAAAAAAGAGAGCACAAAACCTGTGCAGTCTGATGACTCAATCTTTCCTTGTCTAGCTGGAAATCGTCACGTTTAATGAATAGCTCATTTGAGGATATTGGATCCAGCTGCATATGTTCCTCCTATGTTCGCTTTTCTTCAGCCTTGAGGATGTGCAGGTCATGCTCAAGCACACCCGCTCCGTCTTCCAAATGGAAAGAGTTAGGGTCAGCCCAAGAATTCTTTTCATGTGGATATCAACTTACTCAGGCTTTCAGAGGCCCAACAGAAACCCAGTTGGGAGTCAATTGTGCATTACCCAGCACTTAACATGACTTTCCCAGCAATCTATTGGATTTAAATTGGGTGGAGGGTTAGCAACAGTAATGGTGGGGAATCCCAATTTTCCCTTATCCATAATTTATACTAGCACGGTGTTTATTATTGCTGTGATATACAAGATGGCATTTGTGGGATGTTTGGGGCCCTGGTGGGTGGCAGGGTCTGGGTTGGAGCAGAAAATGAGTTAGGACAGGTGGTGAGCAGGAAATAAATTAGGACAGAACCAGCAAAAGTTAAAAACCATTACGTCTCCTGGTTGCTCATAGAAGCATATAGTAGGGCTCTTACTGTAGCCTCATCAATTCACACTGTTGATCAAAACACATTTATTCAAACAATATATTGCTCTCGCATGCAACCATTTACCCTTAATGGGTTAGAATCTGACCCTGTGATGCAGTAATTAGAGACTGCAGTCTTAAACACACATACCTGGGAGTAAGTTCCATTGAATCCTGTTGGTTATAGCCAATGTTGGTCCTATTCAGAGTAGATCTATTATGACTCACTTGTGTCCATTAATTCCAATGGGATTACTCTGAGGAGAACTTAGTTAGCTAGCACCCATGGAGCTTATTTCTCAGTAGGCATGTATAGAAGTGTTGTGGGACTATCAGATGTGGTCCTACATCAGAGTCACAGTGAGCTGTTCAGTAAATTACATAGCTCAAAGTTGGAGTTACCTCTTTATTAGCAAAAAACACTATCTTCACAGACTTGGCTGAGTTTCAGGCCTAATGAGCACAGCAGCTCATTTCCTGTAGGTATGACTCCATGAAATCAATTGCTGAGACTAAAGGTCTTCACCTTCCCAAGCCGTCTATGTCTCCTCCTCTCCAGGGCTTTTTCTGAGCAATCAGAGACTGCGTCTGTGTAGAGTCTGCCATTGCTCTGCCCATTTCATACCTCTCCTGATTCTGGAAGTCTATTAAGAACAATATAGTACAACAAATCGATACAGATGCTGATCTGGAAAGCTAGTGGAAGTAATTCCATTCCGACTTGATTGTGCTACACAAACACAGACCCTCCATATGTCCCTATTTTCCAGGGATGTTCCTGATTTAGAGAAGCCATCCTGGTTTCTGATTTGATTCTGGAATGTCCCGCTTTTCCTTAAAGGTAAAGGTAAAAGGACCCCTGACCGTTAGATCCAGTTGTGACCGACTCTGGGGTTGCGGCACTCATCTCGATTTATTGGCTGAGGGAGCCGGTGTACAGCTTCCAGGGGATGTGGCCAGCATGACTAAGCCACTTCTGGTGAAAACAGAGCAGCGCACAGAAACGCCGTTTACCTTCCCGCCGGAGCAGTACCTATTTATCTACTTGCACTTTGACGTGCTTTCAAAATGCTAGGCTGGCAGGAGCAGGGACCGAGCAACGGGACTCACCCCGTCGCGAGGATTCAAACCGCCGACCTTCTGTTTTTTTTTTTTTTAATATATAATATTTATTAATAGTTTTTTTAAAAAAATTATAACATAATAAACAAAACATACAAAAAATATCACATTTCATAACATATTTTCTTATCCTTTTTGGACTTCCTCACATCTCCCTCTCCTACGTTCCAAAATATAAAAATTAATTCAGCAATTTATCACCTTGCCCCCACCTTATCTAATTTTCCAATGTTATATCTTAAATTTTAGATATATTCATTTGACTTTTTAAAACTTTTTAGTTTAGCCTAATCATTATCTAAAAGTTGATTTTTTCCTAAATTTAGCTTATCTTCATAGTTCAGTTTATCTAATTCAATGGTGCCAAGTTGTTTGTGATCAAGCATCCTCCTTAACATTCATACAGTTTACAATATTTTTGCAAATAGTCCTTAAATTTCTTCCAATCTTCTTCCACCATCTCCTCTCCCAGGTCTCGAATTCTGCCAGTCATCTCAGCCAGTTCCATATAGTCTATCAGTTGCATCTGCCATTCTTCCAGTGTGGGTAGATCTTGGGTTTTCCAATGCTTAGCAACGAGTATCCTTGCTGCTATTGTTGCATACATAAAAAATGTTCGGTCATTCCTTAGCACCCTCTGGTCAACGATGCCCAAAAGGAAGGCCTCTGGTTTCTTAGGGAAGGTATACTTAAATACCTTTTTCAGCTCATTGTATATCATTTCCCAGAAGGCCTTAACCCTAGGGCAAGTCCACCAGAGGTGAAAGAACGTTCCTTCACTTTCCCTGCATTTCCAACACTTATTATCAGACAAGTGGTATATTTTTGCAAGTTTGACTGGGGTCATGTACCACAAACCGCCAACCTTCTGATTGGCAAGTCCTAGGCTCTGTGGTTTAACCCACAGCGCCACCCGCATCTCTCTCACTTTTCCTTAGGATGTCTCTATTTTCATTGGAGAAATGTTGGAGGGTATGGAGTTATCTGACCCCTGAGCTGTCTAAGGCAATCCTATATAGGAAAGTTAAAAACAATAAAATGTTTTATTATGTTTTTATATGTGTTGGAAGCTGCGCAGAGTGGTTGGGGAAACCCAGTAAGATGTGTGTGGGTATAAATAGTAAAATTATCATTATGGAATGGGACGTTCCTATTCTCATTGGAGAATTGTTGGAGGGTATGCAAACACACAAACACCCACACAGCAGAAGCTTACCAATTTATGAAGAACATAAGAAGAGTCTGCTGGATCAGGCCAGCAACCCATTGCTACAGTGGCCAACAAGATGCTCATGGGAAACCAGCGAGTAGCACCTGAGCTCAACAGCACTCTCCCTGCCTGTGAACCTCAGTGACTGAGATTCAGAGCCCTACTGCCTATGGCAGATGTGGTAGAACATCACAATCATGGTTAGTAGCCATTGTTCTCAGGCAGCTAGGAGAAAAAACATACAGTGGTACCTTGGGTTAAGAACTTACTTAAGATGGAAGACTGAAGAAACCCCAACTAAAGACTCATGGCAAGAAAAATTGATGGACTATGCAGAACTGGCAAAACTGACATATAAGCTACAAGGACAAGGATAACTGTGACTTTATAAAGATGAATGGGAACCGTTTACAAAGTATTTGAAGAGGCAACAAAGCGAATTGGACTCCTTGGCTGGCTTTGAATAAACATTCACAAACTTTTTATTGATAATAATCAGCTAAATAGTTTGAGGATCTATACAACTTTGTAACATGCAGAAAACAGCATTCTCAGAGAAATCAAAGACTGGAACTGAGGGAAGCTGGGGGGTGGGGGTGGGTGGGTTTTGTGTGGGAGGGTGGGGGGAGGGAGGAAAAACGGGGGGGGGAATAAGGATGATATGTTTCTGGATAATATGTTTTGTTTTAATTTTGAATATATATATATTTTTTAAAGAACTTAATTAGTTCCGGAGGTCCGTTCTTAACCTGAAATTGTTCTTAACCTGAGGTACCTCTTTAGCTAATGAGGCCTCCTGCTGCTGCTGCTGCTGCACCGCTGCCACACAATTTCTGTTCTCATCCTGAAGCAAAGTTCTTAACCCAAGGTACTATTTTTGGGTTAGCAGAGTCTGTATCCTGAAGCGTCTGTAACTCGAGGTACCACTGTAGTGTGGTGGAGTTTTTTTAATCACATAAAACATTGCTATTCCCATTGTTCTGAAATGCCATAGGAAGAGGAGAGGGTGGGAGGTAATGAAGGGTTTTAGAAAGTCAGGGGGAGGGGGGAATAAAGAGGAAATGAACAGAAAGGAAGGAACTCTGATGGAATGGAAGAATGGGCGCAGCAACAATTGCTTGTACTGATGATTGTTCTTTGCCACACCATTCCCAAACCAGCATGGATATCTTCGGAAGGACTTACTTTCTGCATGATTTTTGTATGCTTGTTAACCCCGTGAAGATCTTCCACAATTAAGAAGAAGAAGAAGAAGAAGAAGAAGAAGAAGAAGAGGAGTTTGGATTTGATATCCCGCCTTTCACTCCCTTTAAGGAGTCTCAAAGCGGCTAACATTCTCCTTTCCCTTCCTCCCCCCCAAAAAAACACTCTGTGAGGTGAGTGAGGCTGAGAGACTTCAAGGAAGTGTGACTGGCCCAAGGTCACCCAGCAGCTGCATGTGGAGGAGCGGAGACGCGAACCCGGTTCCCAAGTCTACCGCTCTTAACCACTACACCACACTGGCTCTCAATTAAGACTTCTGTTTCAGTGTATCTGAAGAAGTGTGCTTGCACAAGAAAGCTCATACCAATAACAAAATTAGTTGGTCTCTAAGGTGCTACTGGAAGGAATTTTTTGTTGTTGTTAAGAAAAATCAGTTTTTGATATGTGGGTTGTGTTTTATGCTGCTCGTTGGACCTACGTTTTCATTTTGTTCAATGAGATTATTTACTGGGGGGAAATGATAAGGAAGTGCGCTGCTCTGGTTTGCCAGAAGTGGCTTAGTCATGCTGTCCACATGACCCGGAAGCTGTACGCCAGCTCCCTCGGCCAATAAAGCAAGATGAGTGCCGCAACCCAGGAGTCAGCCATGACTGGACCTAATGGCTACCTTTACTAGTGGAGGGAAAAGTGTGGAAATTGTTTGTTCTCTGTTGATGTACCAAAACATCCTGGTTTTGCCAATTGATCAAGCGCTGGTGATGCTCTGGCCGGACTTTGCCAGAGAAAATACTCAAAAGAGCTGCTGGTAACTGGGTGGCTTTTTATATCCCTCTGCCCACTGCTGTGTCATTTATTGGTTCCTGAAGGGGTGGGATGCCTCAAACCCTCAGGCCAAATGCAGCCTTAAGGGCCTTTCTCCCTGACCCTCCAATGCTTCCTCAAACCACATCCCTCACTCACCCTGCTCTGCACCTCAGACGTTTCTGCATGACTGGAATGAGTCCCTGATCACGCCTGGCTGGGGGACAGAGAGGGGCATGTGAGTGTTCCAACTGAAGAAAAGTAAAATTTGCACGTGTTGCTCCTCCCACTTCTGTTGCTGGATCATCCATTGGTATACTTCTTTCGTGTTGCCTTTATCTAAACTGAAAAAGCCTTAGAGGCTGTGACCTTTCGTTGCTGCATCCCTTTGATCATGAGTTGAACATCAGTGTTGGACTTGAACCCAAAACTCCCCCGTTTAATTCCCTGCTCAGCTTTGGGAATGGACTTGGGAAAGTCATCCTATGCCCTCTCTCACACATCAGCTATTTAAAAGAAAAAGGAAAAAGGAAAAGATTTGGCGACTAGATTTGGGTTGCTCGTCTCATCTCATGAAGAGAAAATAAATAGAAAGTGGGGAGAGACATTGCTCTGCAAAATAAGCATTCTGTCGCGCTGCCTAAATCTGGGTTTGAAAAATAAACTCCCGCCCCCAGCCTGCAACCTGCTTACAAGCTGTTGCTGACAGGTGCCAGCTAAAAGATTGAATAAAGAGATGATGACTTCATATACAGCTTGAGCCAGCCTCTTGCAAACACAGGCATGCCTCCCTGCTGAGATCAGAACGACTATTGTGAGCAACTGAGGCAGGAGGCAGCAGCAAAACTGTCCATGGTTGTTGTGCTGGGCTGGGGTCCATGGTTGTAATCGCTGCTGAGAGTCTGCTCAACGGCTTCCTTCCAACCCCCTTCATACTGATTCAATTGCTTTAGCGAACCTTGGCTAGATCTGCAAAGGACCATATTTTTATAACTACTAAATTGCAAACATCTTGCACAGGGAAGGAGGGGAAAATCTGTCGTCCCTTTCTGTTGCAGCACATTTTCATGTATTTGTTTGTATGTTCATTGGGGGTGGGGGCTTTAGGCATAATTGGCAGTCAAACAGCCCCTTCATTTTTAATTTCCATCTTTGCACGTATGTAAATAGCTTGCTTTTTTTTGTTTTGTTCTTAATTCCCTTCCAGGATGGATTGTTTTAAAAAAGAATCTGGACAATAAAACCATACTTTATTTAGATCACAGGTTTGTTTCTTATTATGTCCCATTTGGTGGCTGGACGATGCATATCCTGTGGTTTGCCCCTTGGAGCCCAACTTCATTGCTTATTATGTTTATATCTCATATTTCCTCTGAGGAGCTCATGGTTCTCTGACTTTTGACCCTCACAACTATTCCACGACGGCAGCCTTTCTCAACCTGTGGGTCCCCAGATGTTGTTGAACTACAACTCCCATCACCCCTAGCTAGCAAGGCCAGAGCTCAGGGATGATGGGAGTTGTAGTCCAACAACATCTGGGGACCCACAGGTTGAGAACCGCTGGCTTAGAGGGAAGGAGGGTGACTCAGTCTAAGATCACTTAGTGAGCTTCTTCACTGAGTGGCGATTAGAACCTGGGTCTTCTCCTGCCAAATCCAGTGCTATAACTGGTATTCAGAAGTATAACTCCCTCAAACAGTGGAGCTTGAGCTTAACTATCATGACTAGTAGCCAATAATCTTCTCCATGAATTTGTCCAGTCTTATTTTAAAGCCATCCCAGTAGGTGGTCACCACTCCCTCCTGGGGGAGCAAACTCCATAGTTTCACTATGAGCTGCATGAAGAAGTCCTCTCTTTTGTCTACAGTGGTACCTCGGGTTACATACGCTTCAGGTTACATACACTTCAGGTAACCCAGAAATATTACCTCAGGTTAAGAACTTTGCTTCAGGATGAGAACAGAAATTGTGCTCCGGCGGCGCGGCAGCAGCAGGAGGCCCCATTAGCTAAAGTGGTGCTACAGGTTAAGAACAGTTTCAGGTTAAGAACGGACCTCCGGAACGAATTAAGTACTTAACCCGAGGTACCACTGTATTCTGAATCTTCCAACATTCAGCTCTGGAGGAAGTGTAGCCTGAGAACCAGGTAGACAACCCTGAAGGACTAGATTTGATCCTTGTGACTAAGGTTCTCCACCCCTGTGTGGCATCACAACCATAGCCCCATAGCTGTGGTTACCATCAGACCTCCCAGGTAGAATCTTCAGGATCTGATGGTAATTATCCTGAGCCGCAAGTGATCATTTGGCATGTGAGCATCGCTCTTGGGAATGCTGTGGGTTTGCCCTGGGAGTATTGCCAAGGTCTCTTCCTGTGGTGATTAGGTGTCTCTTGGCTAATGCTGTTAATGACATGGAGTCGGCATTCCTGAGAACTCTGAAGCAAGCATGATGGTGTAGCCGGTTGCTTGGCGCACATTCTTCTGTGTGCCGGCATTCTCTGTGATAATTAATTGCACCATATTCGTTGTGACTGGAGGGGAGAGGGAGCATTTGGATCTTCCATCTTGGCTTCCGTGGGCCTGCCCTGTACTGAGCATTTATGTAGTGCTTTTGAGCAGACATGGGTAGATTTCAGGCTTGCACAGGATTACCTTTGTTTTTCTACCACCTTCATCCAGATTCAAAATGGTGGCATGGGAAGCAGAGACTTATTAAAAGGTAAGGTAAAGGCCCCCTGGATAGTTAAGTCCAGTCAAAGGTGACTATGGGGCTCCTCATCTTGCTTTCAAGGCCGAGGGAGGCAGCATTTGTCCACAGACAGCTTTCCGGGTCCTGTGGACTAAACTGCTTCTTGCGCAACAGAACACCGTGACGTAAGCCAGGGCGCATGGAAATGTCATTTACCTTCCCGCCTCAGTGGTACCTATTTATCTACTTGCACTGGCATGATTTCGAACTGCTAGGTTGGCAGGAGCTGGGACAGAGCAACAGGAGCTCACCTCATAGAACCCCCAGAAAACCCCTTACATCTCATGGAACCCCAGAAAACATCAACATTGATAGTATTTTCTAGTAGTTTCTTTTCATCTTCTTCTGAAACTCATCTTTTTCACTTCTCAGAAAGATGCTTAACCTTTCATTATTGTATGGTACACAGGTAAGTGTGAGTTCAGTGTGTTAACATTTGGCTGTATGAATTTTAAGCACATAATCCCCCCCTCCTTTGAATCTTGGGAAAAGTAGTTTATCCCTCATGTAGCTACAATCCCCAGCACCCTTCACAAACTACTGTTCCCAAGACTCATCTAGAGAGCTCATGTTCATATTGGATGCCCATATTGGATGGTTTGTAGCTGGTTCTTGGTGGTAATGGGGAAGCTTATTTTTAATGACCTGCTATGTGAATAGCTATGAATGTTGTTTTGGGGGCTAAGCCAGGTGGGTCTTTATTACCCCCCCTTTTTTTTAATGAAGGCTCTTCATCTTTTCCACAGGAATGCTGGCAAATGCTTGGCTGTCCATTAAATATCAAAGCAGGTGTCTGCCTACCGCCCACTCCCTTCAGGGAAGAAAAGTTCTTGGAATTTTGGCCAAAGCCTTAGTTGGGGTTGCTGCCTTTTGAGGGGAAGGGTGAAGGGAAGTAAAAACTCCATGTAGCTTCCAGTTGCTAGAAACTGTACTTCCATCTTGTGCTCGGATCCTGCTTTCAGTGTTCCCTCAGGCAACTGTGTGGCCAATGCTGGACTAGATGGGCCACCAGCCTGATCTAGAAGGTTCTTATAATGTTCCTAATCCTTTGTCACTGACATGTATTAAACAGCTACTTTTGTCCAGTGCATAAAGCACCCTTAACAAACTACAGTGGTATCAGGTTACATACGCTTCAGGTTACATATGCTTCAGGTTACAGACTCCGCTAACCCAGAAATAGTGCTTCAGGTTAAGAAATTTGCTTCAGGATGAGAACAGAAATCAGGCTCTGGCGGCGCGGCAGCAGCAGGAGGCCCCATTAGCTAAAGTGGTGCTTCAGGTTAAGAACAGTTTCAGGTTAAGTACAGACCTCTGGAACGAATTAAGTACTTAACCTGAGGTACCACTGTACAATTCTCAGGATTATTTAGGGAAAGCCATAACTATTTAAAGTGGCATGATACTGCTTTAAATACATACCCTCTGACATTTCTCTGATGAAAATAGGGACGTCCTATTCAACAACAATTTTATTTCTACCCTGCCCATCTGACTGGGTTGACCCAGCCACTCTGAGTGGCTTCCAACATCTATAAAAACCTAATAAAACATTAAACAACTTCCCTATGCAGATGCCTTCTAAAGGTTGTGTTGTTACATATCTTCGTGGTTCAGGAGTCACCTAACACCATACCCTCCAACATTTCTCTAATGAAAATAGGGACATCCTAAGGAAATGCGGGGCATTCGGGGGTCAAATCAGAAACTGGGACAGCTTCCCTAAATCCGGGACTGTCCCTGGAAAGTAGGGACACTTGTAGGGTCTATAAATGTACCGTGAAGATGGAGCCATACTCAAAGAAGACCTACCGAAATGTATGGCTGTGACTAACTTAGCTCAATTTCAGTTGAGCCTACTCTGAGTAGGATACTCTTAGCTGGATACAGCCCACTATCTGATACTTTGTCTTACAGGGGTCACATATACCCATTATTAATGCATTTTGGCCCTTGGGGTTAATTATGATCCAATACCCAATTACAACAGAATGCAGTTGTATTCCTGATGTGTATCTTTATCAAACACCGGCTGGAGCATTTGTTTTCTTCCATCTAGAAACGTTGGAGGCTGATAATGGATTAACAACACAATTAGTCGAAAGGATTAATGGAAATATTACATCATAATGATAGTCATAATGAATACGGCTGGTACACAGAAAACACAATGACCCTCGACGTATATAAGCTCTGATGGGACTTATTACTGTTTACACAGACCTCCCATGACTTTGCTAAACGTAAAACGCCATTCAGGGTTTATAGCCATGTGGCTTGTGACAAATTACTCTTTTATTTATGCCACAGCACTGTAACACAAATTGTGAGCAGTGGCGGGGCTTCATGCTCCAGCACCGGGGGGTGGAGAGCAGGTGGGGACGTGGCTGGCGTGCGCCCCGGGGGCATGGCGCATGTCCTGGGGGCATGACGTGCATCCTGGGGGCGTGGCACACCACCTGCGGGGGCATGGTCCCAGCGCAGGTGGGGGGGCAGCCACAATGGCACCCCACCAGGATCGCGCTGCCAAGGGCAATGTGCTCCCTCGCCCCCCTCTTCCTCCGCCAGTGATTGTGAGCAGAACAGTGCTTTGATCATGCCTGACTTATTTCCTAATGCCACCCATTTTTTTTATGAAAGCAAGGAAGATTTTGAAATGCTAAACCCGGCATATATGTGTGAGTTCTGTGTTTTCTTCTACCTTTTAGAATATGACTTGGCTGGACCAGCTCAGAATGGTTTGTCTGAACTACAATTTTAGCTGATATCAGATTGCCTTATCAAGGAGACCATGAGCTCCCTCCAAGTCAGTAATGGAAGCTGGCATTACAAAGTGGCGTGGATCTAAGAGTCAAGCTGAGACTTGCTGATCAGAAGGCTGGTGGTTCGAATCCCCGCGACAGAGTGAGCTTCCTTTGCTCTGTCCCAGCTCCTGCCAACCTAGCAGTGCAAGCACGCCAGTGCAAGTAGATAAATAGGTACCACTGTGGCAGGAAGTTCTGGTTTCCGTCACAGCATTCCGCTGCGCCAGAAGTGGTTTAGTCCTGCTGGCCACATGACCCGGAAAGCTGTCTGTGGACAAATGCCGGCTCCCTCGGCCTGAAAACGAGATGAGTGCTGCAACCCCGTAGGCACCTTTGATGGGACTTAACTGTTCAGGGGTCCTTTACTGGTACCTTTTTATCTGCACTTAAAGCAGTTTCATGCCTCTCCTGGTTCTGAGAGACCAAGGAGGAAAGGGAGCTGGTCACAGCAGGAGGGGTACACACCCGTGCCACTTCTCAAACCTGATCCATCACTGTCTCTTCGCCTCCCTCCTCTTCTGCTTCTGCCCCTGTGCCTGGACTACTCTCTATCACACTCACCCTGCTCACTAAGCCCTGTTACTTCTTCTGCTTCTAACGCCTCCACTTCCTAGTCTTTCCCCTCTCCTCTCTCTGACCACTCACTGTTGTCCCACCACCACTCCTTGGACTCTGAGCCTTCTTCTTTTGGTGGTTCCCCAGCTGGTTCCTTCCACCATTCCTCATCATCCAACCAGTCCCTGACATCTGGCATGTGGAGCAAGCCCTAGCTGTAAGTTGCTGTTCCTGTTAACTTGTTCTTCACAGATATATGCTACTATCGAACCTTTCCTGACTCCTCACACACAGGGAGTACCCTTCCCACAGGATACAGTACCTGTGGGATGTATCCCAATGGCCAGGGATGATGGTTGCTGTGATACAGGAACATCTGGGTGTCCAAAGACTCTCCACATCTGGTCTAAGGGTTCCAATATTCCCATATGTTTTAATGTAGAGGTAGCTAAGTTTAATATCAGCATTGGGAGTGGGAGGGGTAACATAATTGACCAGTGTTTATTATACTACAACCAGCTAGCATTGCTACTTTAGCACATAAGTCGGTATCAATAGATGTGCAATAGACCAGGCATTGTACTTAGTAAACAGATGCAGCTGGGCGGTTTGAGAGCACAGCATTAAGGGAACTGGGGCTTATAATTCAAAAAATTCTAATTGCAGAAGACGGTAATAAAATTGAACATGAGTGGTTCCCTTCATTAGCATTAACGTCACATGCCCTTGATTTGAACTGCCTCATTGGTATGCACATTCAAAGACACAACCGCTGCTAACTATTCCTTCATAGACAATCTTAATAATGTTGCAATATTTCAGTTTTATTCTCATAAAAATTAGAAGCATCTTTTGAAGGGGGAAAATTAAAGCCATAAAACTTCTCCATGCTTCCTAGGAAACATTCTAATGTCCTTCATCAAAAACCTTTAATGTAAAAAAATAAAATAAAAATCAATCAATTGTATCCCCATCAACAATTCTTTAAAAAATAAAATAAAAATAATGACTCACATATATATATCTGTCCTATAAACTTTCTTATTCATTGTCTGTATGCAGGAAACAGAGTGCATTGGCATAATGGACTGCCGGTAGGAAATCCTGTCTTTGAATGCTCATGTAGAAGAACTCCCTGCAAGGAGAAATCTCGGATATCAGGGACAAAGACTGTAACCCAGTTCTCTCTCTCCTGTGCTAGTTTTCTACTTAGACATAGATGTATCTTCCCCCTTCTCTATCAACATCCTGATGTGCCACAATTGTCCCTCCACCAGAATTACACCATCTCATCCAATACTGCTAGAAGACATAGCCTCAGAAATCTAGCTTTCCATATATGCTACATTTCTGGCCAGTAGTGTAGTGGCAAATTCAGAAGTTCAGTGTCCCTTTGTAATAATCACAGTCACTCCCCCTCATAGCCATGCCCCTTTTGAAGATTATAAAATAATCTTATACAACAACAACAACAACAATAATTAGATATTCATTGCAGTGATCAAGGCAGATCTTCATGTGTTGCTTTCATATAGCTCTACTATTTTCTGTGCACACACATGGGCAAATTGATTGGAAGTGCTCCAATATCTTCTTTTGGAGTGATTTAAGTTGTGTTTTCCGGTGTGGCAACCAGGCGAGTGTCCAGTTAATCACCGTTCAGACATACAGAACTTGATGACTCTGAAGGATTCCTGAGCCAAGGAAATGATGTCATTCAATCTCATTTTTAAAAGACTCTCTGAGGACTCAGCTAGACTGGTAAAGGAAAAGCGATTTATATGAGTTGTACGTGCGATATAACATTGTGCCACCAGATGGTGACGTGGAGTCCCGTTTTTCTCTACCCATTTTCCCTGTTTAAATTTATGACACTTTAAACCGAAAGGTGGACGCGGGTGGCACTGTGGGTTAAACCACAGAGCCTAGGACTTGCCGACCAGAAGGTCAGCGGTTCGAATCCCCGTGACGGGGTGAGCTCCTGTTGCTCAGTCCCTGCTCCTGCCAACCCAGAAGTTCGAAAGCATGTCAAAGTGTAAGTAGATAAATAGGTACCGCTCCAGCGGGAAGGTAAACGGCATTTCCGTGCGCTGCTGTGATTCGCCAGAAGTGGCTTAGTCATGCTGGCCACATGACCCAGAAGCTGTACGCCGGCTCCCTTGGCCAGTAAAACAAGATGGGCTCCGCAACCCCAGAGTCAGCCGCAACTGGACCTAATGGTCAGGGGTCCCTTTACCCTTTACCTTTAAACTGAAACACTTCTTTGATGTGTCTAGATCCAGCCTAATTGTTTGTGACAGGGAAGAGTAGGGACTAGTGCTATTTTTCTAGAAAAAGAGGTGCCGGAACTCACCATGAATGCCTCCCTTGTTCTCTTAGAATGGCAATGGCGCCCACCTGAGAGGTGCCAGAACTGAGTTGTTAGGGATAATGCCTAGTCCTGCAGAACTCCTGTAAGTGCCCTGCTTAGGAAATAGGCAGAACCTGCAAAAGACCAACGAGAGTATAAGACAAACATCATTATTTCCAACATCTCTGCCACAAAGCACTGTGATCAGAAATTGTCACAACCAGCTATCCTGCTCACTTTCCCTCTTCTCTGACCAAGGCTGTTTTCCATACAGTAAATTTGGTTTCATGTTTTGCCAAAGGGAAAGTCTGCTTTTTCTTCTGTTTTGCAGCAACCATGTAAACACAGCTGAACCAAGCCTTTTGGAGAGACTTGATTGGGTGAGTCTTGTAAAGGTCTCACCTTGGATTGGCCAAGCACAAATACACACTGACTTGGGGTTCATGTGAATTCACTAGACACCCCAAATAATGGAAATAATGTGTCCTTTGCATGCCTGATTGCATTGCAAAAAGGATGCTGTTGAGTTGCTTCGCCTTGTCCTATCTCATGGTTTTCCCTTGCATTGTTTCATCAAAAGTGATGCACGTGTTCTGTTTATCATAAATAAACACACAGCTTCTTGAAAGCACTTTTCTCTTTTTGCAAAGAGCTGCTGCCTTGCTACCTCCAGTAACTTGCCACTGTGCAGTTTAAAGGAGGCTGTGCCATGTGTCAGTTTTTACGCATGTGAGTTTCCTCTCCCTTTGTCTCCTTGCAGGAGACCATAGTGATGCGGGTTCTGCCTCATTTTTCATGCTAGCTTTGTACTTCCATTTTCGCCAGTAATGAAGGTGACTGCCAGAATCTGCAGGACACCAGGCGCAAAAATTCAGCTGGCAGGTAGTCTTGGCCTCTTTTAAGCAACACAATCTCGGGTTAGAAGATGGTAATTAGAAAGGCGGGTGGGGAATGAAATCGTCTCCATTTTTTGTGCCTCTTACATTTTCTATGCTCTCATGTTCAGTTCAGTGATCTTGATTCACTAAACAGGCTGTAGCCCAGTGGTAGAGCAACTGCTTTGCATGCAGAAGGTGAGAGCAGAGACCCTTTCCTGCCTGAAACCCGCAAGAGCCACTCGCATCCAGTGCACATATGGCTAGACTGAGACCTTTAGAGACCCTAAACGCTGAAAAGGTTATGGTGCTCACCATAACAAAAATAATGCTAAACCCAAAACTGAATGTTATTCTTCAAATTTTTATTTTTCAGTCTATGTTAGCGAATTGTAAGGAAACCTAACAAAGTCCTGATTTTCCCCATCACAATCACTTTGATGATTTTAAATACAGTGGTACTTCTAGTTGCATTCACCTCTGGTTACGTATCCTTCAGGATATGTACACAACAAACCCAGAAGTATTTTTCCGGGTATCGCCATGCACGCATGCGCAGAAGCACTCTGCGCAACGCGTGCATGCACAGAAGCGCAAAATCGCACTGCACACGTGCGCAGAAGCAGCACCTCCATTGTGAATGCCTCGGGATGCAACTGGAGCTCCGGACAGATCCTGTTTGCAACCGGAGGTACCACTGTGTGTGTACACACACAATGTCTAATTTTTTAATAAAAAATCTCATTTGTGTGTGTGCACTCCTGACTTGCTGCTGCCCTCAGCACAGGCTTGGTCTGCCTATTGCTTAAGACTGTACTGAACTAGGTGGACCAATGGTCTGACTTCAGAAAAGGCAGCTTTCTGTGTTCCTCTCTTCCTAATTGATCTTGCACTTCAAAGAGAGCACTGATAATTATTTATTTCACAAAGTCCTCCATGTCTGCCCCACATACGGGCAAACACAAAAAACCCCCAAACCAATTTGTATTGAGTAAAATAACTCAGTCATTCATTCAGCTTGTTGTTAAATCTGGGCTTGTGTACACAATGGGAGATGGAGCACCAAATGATTTAACTGCTAAGATTCCTAGCACTGTGTTACTACTTTGTTCCAGAAAATTGGAAGGACCCTTAGCCTTCATTCTTAGATGTATTTCTTTACCTTCTTGTTCATTTTTAAAAAGTTGACTCTGCCTTTCTGTTTAAGGCTATATCAGTACCATACATATAAAGCAATATTGGATGCCATCTGCATTGTCCATTTAAATCAGTATATACCACTTTGAACACTCTTGGCTTCCCCCAAGAATCCTTTGAACAATAGTTTGTTAAGAGTGCTGCGAGTTGTTAGGAGACCCCTATTCCCCTCACAGAGATCCCTGGGAAGAAGGATTGATTGGAGAGGGTTGGGTTGAGTGAGCCATTCTAGCCTTCCCCCTCCCCACACCCTGGCATCCACCTGATTTGGTGGTGTGATTAATAACTGCAACATTTTGGGGACATGCTG
This sequence comes from Podarcis cretensis, assembly GCF_951804945.1. Taxonomy (NCBI): domain Eukaryota; kingdom Metazoa; phylum Chordata; class Lepidosauria; order Squamata; family Lacertidae; genus Podarcis; species Podarcis cretensis. The sequence goes on from NC_137183.1 coordinate 17,829,344, forward strand.
TCTGTCTTTCTGAGAGTGCTTTGAACTACAGATCAGCACAAATCTCTACAAATCAAGTTGTGGCAAGCCCATCTGTCTCGTAGTGATTTATAGCTGCTTCAACCCAATCCATACAGGATACAAATCAGCCCAAATCAGTTCAGGATTCAGCTGAATCCAGTTCACTTAGCCTGTTCCCAGGTAAGTGGGTTCAGGATTGGCTCCTTAGTCATTGATATAGATACGTTGTATCAGGAGTGAAAGTGCTTTTCCTTCCTGGGTCAAATGAGTTGCACATGTTTTTGGTTTTTTGACTGAGGTATCACTACTAGGTGTGGGTTATAGTCACACTTGTGGGGAGAGCTGTAGGTCAGTGGTAGAGCAGCTGCTTTACATTCAGATATTCTAGGCATAAAGGTAAAGGTAAAGGTAAAGGTACCCCTGCCCGTACGGGCCAGTCTTGACAGACTCTGGGGTTGTGCGCCCATCTCACTTAAGAGGCCAGGGGCCAGCGCTGTCCGGAGACACTTCCGGGTCACGTGGCCAGCGTGACATTGCTGCTCTGGCGAGCCAGAGCCGCACACGGATACGCCATTTACCTTCCCGCTAGTAAGCGGTCCCTATTTATCTACTTGCACCTGGGGGTGCTTTCGAACTGCTAGGTTGGCAGGCGCTGGGACTGAGCAGCGGGAGCGCACCCCGCCGCGGGGATTCGAACCGCCGACCTTTCGATCAGCAAACCCTAGGCGCTGAGGCTTTTACCCACAGCGCCACCCGCGTCCCTTTTATTCTAGGCATAGCTGTCAACTTTTCCCTTTTCTTGCGAGGAATCCTGTTAGGTTGTGGGTGAACATATCAGACGACACAGCGATTCTTCAAACAGCTCTTGTTTATTCACAGGCCAGAACAGAACTGAACTGAAGGGTTCCGCCAGCTTGCTTATATAGAGCTCCAGAACAACGTAATTGTAACAACTTTCTGTAACTATCCAATCACTGAACGTCACTTTTGATCCCTTATTTGCATATGTGGACCTGAACTATCTACAGTATCCCCCTGCTGGCCCAGGGTGAGAACTTCAGTACATAACAAATCCTATTTGGAATAAGGGAATTTCCCTTTTAAAAAGGAAAACGTTGACAGCTATGGTCCTAGGTTCAATTACCAGGTGAATCTGGAAGGAACCCATACCTAAAACTTTAAGGAGTGTCATTGGTAGCCAGTGGAGACAATAATGGACTACATGGTCTGACTCAGCTTCCTGTGTTAGTGTAAGAGCTTTTCTTGAACAGTAAAGTATTTTGCTCCATCGAAGGAGGTTTCTTTTGCTTTTTAAACCAATGGCGGATCTATAGTCGTTGTTTATAACGTTAAAAATGTATTATTAAAATGTGATACCAGAGGGCGCAGCAGAGCAGCAAGCCACCAGCAAAAGGAAACTGCCAACAAAAGTTATAGAATGTTATTTTTAATTATGTTTAGAAGATCAATGTAGATCCAGCCCCAGTTACCATTATACATATTAAAACAAGGTTAGGAAAGCATTTTAAAAGTACTCCCCCCCCCAAAAAAAAAACAAAAACAGAGTCCTTTTTGTTGGGGATAATTCAGACGGAAATTCCCAGGTGTCAAAAAAGGTTCTTTATGTATGCCACTACAGTGACCCGTGTTTTGTTAGCCCCAAAATGGAAAATGAGCGAGGTCCCAACTAAAGAAGAATGGCAACTTAAACTGATGGAATATGCACAGCTTGCAGTCTTAACATATAGAATCAGAGAACAAGAAGAAGATACGTTTAAAGAAGATTGGAAAATGTTTATTGAATGTACGGGGGAAATTGTGTACACTTGAAAACGCTGGCAGCATAACAATAAATTCAACAGTGTAAATAAAGATGTAATAATGGAATACTGAATGGTTTCGTTTATGTGAAATATGCAGGGATTTAGAGTATGCAAAACGAACCATGGAAAGAGAAGAAGGGAAGTCATTGATGTTGTAAGGATGTTTAAATGAGTATTTGAAATGGAAAAACAGAAAATCTAACAAAAATTATATATATATTTGAAAAAAGGAAAGTGTTTTGAGCCTTCTGGGAGCCATAAGCCAGTGGTGGGCGGGGCCAGTTGCAGAAGTGGGTGGAGCCGTATGTGCAACTTTTACTTTGGTACAGTAGGCTACTTTCGACATGCACACTCACAGTCTCCTCTCTCTCATCCATCCAGACAAGCAAGAGACATTACTGGCATTCCGGGACACCTTCCAGGCAGGAGAAAACACTTGGGATGTGAGAAAGGGTCTTGGGAGAGTTCTCAGGGCAAGAGACAGAGATCTCAAGGGAACCATATTTGGTTCCAGGGCTTGAATTCCCCCCCCCACACACACTTTTTTTAAAAGGAAGTCTGCAGAGTCCAAGTTTGCTCAGGGTGATTTGAAGCAGACAGGCAGGAGACTTGCTGCCAGTGACAAGCTGCTATCACCTGGCACCATATCAAATGCAAAATGTTTGAGCATCAAATCTATATGTCTCACCATGACTTGAAGGAGAGACGCATTAAGAAAGCGCTGTCAGTCGCACGGATCTTGATGGGCAACTACACCTTGGGATATGGCTTGCCTGTCAGGTTATGAAATGTCCTCTCCGGTGTTGTTTCTGAAAGTCAAGAACCAAGTGGGTAAATTACAATTTGTGCTCCCAAATAAGATCGGCTGTCAGCAATTTGGGGTGGGGGAGAAGGTAGGTAAGTAATTTCTGTCTTCCAGTCAACCTGCACACTGCTACTTTTCCATTCGCATGGAGATGGATTTGTCCCCTTGAGGCTAAATAAATAAATAAATGCAAAACTAGGTCTGATGCGGGTGGCGCTGTGGGTTAAACCACAGAGACTAGGACTTGCTGATCAGAAGGTCGGTGGTTCGAATCCCCGCCACGGGGTGAGCTCCCGTTGCTCGGTCCCTGCTCCTGCCCACCTAGCAGTTCGAAAACACGTCAAAGTGCAAGTAGATGAATAGGTACCACTCCGGCAGGAAGATAAACGGTGTTTCCAAGCGCTGCTCTGGTTCGCCAGAAGCAGCTTAGTCATGCTGGCCACATGACCCGGAAACTTTACGCCGGCTCCCTTGGCCAATAAAGCGAGATGAGCGCGCAACCCCAGAGTCGGCCATGACTGGACCTAATGGTCAGGGGTCCCTTTACCTTTACCTTTTTAGGTCAGTAAACCTGATTTCTGCTCTAGCCTTGAGAGATGACTGCTATTTTAGAGAATTTGCATTTTTGATATTTCAGAGAATTTTTCAATGTCGTTCACCCTTGGGGGATGTAAGAAGGCATCGTTTTCTGTTCTGCCCTGTGTTTGTTAGATGCAGCGCTGTTTCCATGCTGCTGCAGTTCGCCTTTGACCAAAAGCTACCTAACTTACGTAATTTAATTACACAAATTCCACTGTCATTTCGTTGTTCCACCCCACTCATTTCAGGATAAAGGAAACACTAGGCAAATGGAAGGGGAGAAATGTATGTTGTGTTTCATTTGCAGATTGAAAGCAGCAGCAACAATGAATGCTAATAAAATAATTTTTCTGTACTATAGGTAACAATGCCTTCAGCTGTCTTAAAGCCATATACAAAATTACAACTCTGTTCTCTGTTTTCATTGAAAAGTTTTTTTATTTTATTTACTTTCATAGTATCCTCACAAAAGATTTTGAATTTTCATGCTTGCCTAGAAACCATTGCATGATCTCACTGCTTCCCCTGCTTCATCAGTTAACAATCTGATCCTATCTGAATTCACTTAGAGTTAGGCTCTGCTGTGTTCATTGGGGCCTACTCCCAACTATGCATGCAGAAGATCCCAACCTGAACAGAATTTCTTTGGAGAAGCCCATGGTTATATGTGTGATGATCACACAGGGTCCCTGGACGTTTCACCGTCTGTTGATCCCTGTGCCACCACTTTATTTCTCACTGCCACCACCCAGGCCCTACCTGGGACAATACTGAGTCCAGTCAGGGTTAAATTGGAACATAAACTTCTGTTTATTTATTGCAGTTTAACAAGCGTGTGGTTTCATAAACAGTATCGGTCAATTACAATCCAGTGTGGTGTAGTGGTTAAGAGCGGTAGTCTCGTAATCTGGGGAACCAGGTTCGCGTCTCCGCTCCTCCACATGCAGCTGCTGGGTGACCTTGGGCCAGTCACACTTCTTTGAAGTCTCTCAGCCCCACTCACCTCACAGAGTGTTTATTGTGGGGGAGGAAGGGAAAGGAGAATATTAGCCGCTTTGAGACTCCTTAAAGGGAGTGAAAGGTGGGATATCAACTCCAAACTCTTCTTCTTCTTCTTCTTCTTCTTCTTCTTCTTCTTCTTCTTCTTCTTCTTCCTCTTCCTCTTCCTCTTCCTCTTCCTCTTCCTCTTCCTCTTCCTCTTCCTCTTCCTCTTCTTCTAGGATGCCTACCCAGACCTATAACTTCCGCTACCTGCTCTCACTCACTAAACTACCTCTCAGATATTTACTTGTCTTCCTAGCTCCTAACTGTTCCTGACTCAACTTATTTCTCTACACTAACTCACCCTACTCACAGACTCTATCCCAATTCACTCCCACTCCAACCAACCACCCATCTCCCAACAAACTCCTCCCTTCACCCATCACAGAGCTGGTTTTATAGTCTCACTGACTCCACCCCCTGGGTTCTGATTGGGTAACGTGTTTAACTATTTCACATCCAGCACTCTCATATGTTAACGTCACAATATGTTCAGTGGTTCTGCATGCAAAAGGTCCCAGTTTCAACTCCCAGAATCTTTAGGTTGAACTGATCAACCCTTTTGCTTTTAATCCCAGACAGCCAATGCTGCTCCATTGTGGACAGCTCTGGGCTTGACCCTGCATAAGTCAGCTTCGTGTATTTATTGATGAATTTCCTGGCACAAACTTCGCACTTGGTGATGTACTCCACTTAGGGCAAAGTGGGGCATTCAAACTGAGAGAATGATGAATTTGGTTTGCTGGAATGTTAGGCTGCAGGATGGCGGCCGTCCCTCGCACATAGTAATTTCTCCACAGTCTGCAGTCTCCATGAAAATACTAATCAAAGACAGATGCTTCCCTTGTTATAAATAATCACTGCTCCTTGCACGGGCCAGGAAGAAGAAGGGGGGCCACGTTGTTTAGACTGGTGTTACTTAACTTTCTTGGACCTCTGTATCCCTTGCCTGTCCTTTTTCATCTTCCCCCTGTCTTTCTAATTTTCGCTATTCACCTGAGGAAATAAAAGGAGCAGGGAAAATATTTCTTGGCACAATCTGAAGCCCCACCGGATTACCCTATACAGTGAAATTAAATGCACATGACATGAGAAAAGGGTGTGTGCGTGTGTGTCTTTCTATTTTGTTTTTTTAATAGGGGAAAGAATAACGATCAGGACTTATTCCCATACCAAAATCCTCCCTGTACTTTCCCCAGGTCTTTATGAGAGGGGGAACTTTTCCTGCAAACAAACCAGCCCCACTAATGAGATTCTTTGGGCTAGATCCCAAAGTGCTACTTTAAGACATGTCCAAAGGCTTGTGCACACTCAGGAAGGTCCCCCCCCCCCACCCAAAATAAAATAAAACAAATCGTCTTTAAAATGTAGACCCCTCATGCAGCATAAAACTCCACTTTGGAAACTCCTCAGCTGTGTCTTTCTATGCTATGCATCAGAGCAAGAATAAGAAGTGGGCTGCTGTTAACCACCAAATATTTACGCTGAAAGGAGGGATATAAATTATTGCTACTATTTTTTTTTAACATCATCATTGATTTACTAATCACCTTATGAACCTCCATGATGTATAAGGGCTGCCATACATCCAGATTTTCCAAGGCAGAATTGACACCCAGAGGGAATTTCCAAAATGTGGCGCTTTGTCCTCGATCTTAGGCAAGTCAATCGGAAAATCGTGGTTTTTGGCTTTTTTTGGGGGGGGTGTCCTGAAATAAGGTGAAATATATTCAGAGTCGAGAGTGGGTTTCATGCTCTTTATTCAGCTCATAGTGGTGTGGAGGAATGAATGTCCCCTCAAAGTATCTGCTTTATATACATTATTTACACAGTAGGCTGCACGTGATTGGTTAATTCCGGAATTCTCCTGTAGGCCAATCAGGTTGTGGATTCACTTCCATCTGGAGCCGGATTGGGTGGCTCCTGCAGACCAATCATACTGCTACATTGTTCTAAGACCAATCATACTGCTGCATTCTGAATCCTATTGTTCTAGGACCAATCAGACTGCTGCATTTTGGATCCTATTGTTCTAGGACCAATCAGACTGCTGCATTCTGGATCCTATTCAACTCAGTACATAACAATAGGTGTATGCATAAGATAATTAAAAAGCCAAAGCAACAAATACATTTAATACAAGATCAGAACACTAACAAGTGGGTGCTCGTGGTAAAGACCCTTTGAACCAGCAGGAAAAACCTGCTGGACACAATTTGTTGGTCTAGATATGCGACTAGGCTTTTCCAGGCTGCATACTCATTGCATTCTTTGGGTTCCAAAGGGTGAGGGAGTGCAAGGTCACCCTTCCAGTGGGTCCATTATCCCGGGGTCTCCTGCTGAGTGACCTTAAGCTCTCTCAGGGTGCCTTGAATACAGTGGTGCCCCGCAAGACGAACGCCTCAGAAGACGGAAAACTCGCTAGACGAAGGAGTTTTTCGTTTTCTTAGCCGCTTCGCAAGACGCATCTCCCTATGGGCTTGCTTCGCAAAACGAAGCTTGCCCCGCAAGCTCCGGGGATAGCGGGGAAGCGCAGCGCGTCTTCCCCGCTGTCCCCGGACCTCTTTTGAAGCAAGGGGTGGCGGGGAGACAGCCCCACAATCTCCGGACACAGAGGGGAAGGCGCGCGCCTTCCCCTCTGTCCCCAGACGGTCTCCATAGGAACGCATTGATTGATTTTCAATGCATTCCTATGGGAAACCGTGCTTCGCAAGATGAAAAACTCGCAAGAAGAAAAAACTTGCGGAACGAATTAATTTCGTCTTGCGAGGCACCCCTGTATATGCGTGTGATTTTATGTTACGGAGATTACGGGGTGGGGAGGGCACATCTTTAAAGTTAAATGTTACAAATATTATGCCTGAATGTATCCTCTCAACTTGACAGCTCAGGGAAGTTACCTAGCTTTAAAAATAATATAAAATCAACTCCTTTGCCAGTTTCCTCCATTCCAAAGCTATTTTCCCCTTGAAAAAGGACTCCAGGAAGTTCCCAGAGGTGACAATTGCTGGGCTCATTGCTAGCCAAGGGAAGCCAAATCTCATCACCTGACTTTCCAGACATGCAAAGGAAGTTCTATTGTACTTTTGGGTGGTAGGTACTCAAGACATATTTGTCTATGCTAATCTTATACCTGAGTCTTGCCCTGCCATGTCTGCGTATGCTAATCTTGTACCAAGGACTTGTCTGGACATGTTTGTCAAGGTTCACCCCTCCCCTTTTGTGACATGTCAGTGATGCAGCAATGATGCTGTACGAACTGTATTTTGGGATATGGTGGGGAAGTTTTAAAAGTCTTTGTCACCCCATCCTCAGGGTTCAAAATTCCTCTTTGAACCTGTTGCGCAATAAACTGATCTACGGCTATTTGCTCCGGTTGGTGGCTGGACTCCTTCCTTTATTCCGCAGGGACCCGCGGGCTCTGCCCGACGAGCTGGGTGACTGAACAGCCTCACACCTAGATTTTTCCGTAACATTTTATAAAACCAACCAGTTGGGCAAGGGGACTGTTTTGCACTTACAAGCCTCCCCCCACTGTGGGCAAGGAAGGGGCAGTTTGAGTGGCAGATAAGGCTTTGGCTTGGATCCTTAGTCTAAGAAAGTGGGTGGTGGCCCCTCCCACACCATGGTAACAGGGTTTCCCCTTAAAAGGAGCTTGGGGGACGAGCTTCTTGTCCAGACTCTTGGCTTGGGGGCTGATGGGCAATAGCACCCCTAAATGGTGAGCTTGGAGGGTTGCCTGGAATTGATGCAATCCGTAAAAATGCTCAATCACCAACCAGTAGGCGGGTTTGTTGATCTGAAGCTACATACCAAATGCCCACACTGAAACCTGCCAACACAATAAAGTTGTGGCCTGCTTAAAGCCCAAGAGTGCTGTTGTGTCTTCTTTCTAACTATGTCAGAATAAAGCCACAGAGAACAGATGAAAACAGGGACATTTCTCACTCTCCCACAACTGAACCTTCTCGACTCCTCCATTTTTTGTCATTGTCGTCCCCCCAGCATTTCCTATCATAAGAAGGACAAGTGTCACTAACAGGACACAGCATACACACCCTTCCTAAAAAAACCCCACTACCAACCCTAATCCTGATTTTATTTTATTTTATTCTTTGGTAGATTTACAAAAACTAAAACACTCACCAATCGTGAATTTTAGAAAGGGGCACAATTAGACGCAGAACTACAAAGCATTTTTTTAAAGTCAAAAAATCAGAACTCTTTGAAATCCACTCTACAGTGGTACCTCGGGTTAAGAACTTAATTCGCTCCGGAGGTCCGTTCTTAACCTGAAACTGTTCTTAAGCTGAAGCACCACTTTAGCTAATGGGGCCTCCTGCTGCCACTGCACAATTTCTGTTCTCATCCTGAAGCAAAGTTCTTAACCCGAGGTACTATTTCTGGGTTAGCGGAGTCTGTAACCTGAAGCGTCTATAACCCGAGGTACCACTGTACTCCCCCTTTCTTCCTGCTCAGGGTGGACTACCCTTCAGAGCTGGTGCACCCCATGGGCTTGGCCTTCGACGGCCACAGCCTCTCCCTCTCTCCAGTAGCCACTACAGGCAATCCCAAAGAGGAGGCTTGTGGCGGCGGCCAAGGAGAGGCAATGGATACTCCAACTTGTTTACAGCAACCATTAATATTAGTATAACATTTCAGTAGCTCTCTGTTCTTCAGCAGCATCACTTTCTAGATTTAATATCCAATTCAAGCAAGCAGATAGCTGATAAGCATCCAGTCAAAGCTGGGAGGCCCCGCTTATCAAAATCCATCTTCTTAAAAATTGCTTCAAATTCAGGAATGGTTGCTGCACACAGACAAACACAACTCCCTCTCATATTTCAGCATGAAGCTCCCAGAAAAGCATCTGTTTTACTCATCAATAATTTTTCAGGGAGATAAGAGGAGTCCAATGAATTGGAAAGCTGTTGGTTTTGGATAGGTTTCTTTCTCACTTCACACAAAATATCCCCACCCCCCACCTTTCTTCTGCAGATAGAAGAATCTGTGCACCTGGAGCTATCTATATTTCCTTCTTAATTTCTAAGACAGTACAGTGGTACCTCGGGTTAAGTACTTAATTCGTTCCGGAGGTCCGTTCTTAACCTGAAACTGTTCTTAACCTGAAGCACCACTTTAGCTAATGGGGCCTCCTGCTGCTGCTGCGCCGCCGGAGCACAATTTCTGTTCTCATCCTGAAGCAAAGTTCTTAACCCGAGGTACTATTTCTGGGTTAGCGGAGTCTGTAACCTGAAGCGTATGTAACCTGAAGCGTATGTAACCCAAGGTACCACTGTAGTGGGAAAGCTGTAGTCCTGCGAATGTTGATGGAAGCTTGGACTCCAACTCCCATCATCCCCTATCATTGGCCATGGTGGCGGAGACTGATGGGATTTGGAGTCCCACAACGTGAGGGTAATGAAGTTTCCCTGCCTCTTGTTTAAAATATTAGCTCTGCAATCCAAGACTATGGTTATGAATGATGTTGTCAGAGGCACTTACAGACATATTTCAAGTATATTTCAGTAAGGGAGCAAGGAACACAGACACATTGCTGCATTTGGAACATAGCAAGGGTCTTAAAAATAGACCCCTATTCCTCTAACAGAATGACAACTCCCCAAGTTCTCTGGGAAGAGGGATTGATTTGGGGTCTCTTAACAACTCTTAGCACCCTTAACAAATCACAGTCCAAAGGAGTAATAGGGGGAAGTCATAATTGTTGCAGTAGTATCAAAGTGTTTTCAATGTACAGTCAAAGCTTGGTTGTCAAACAGACTGCGTTCCGGGAATCCGTTCGACTTCCGGAACTGTTCGAAAACCAAGACGCAGATTCCAATTGGCTGCAGGAGTGTCCTGCAGCCAATCAGAAGCCGCGGCATCCGCTCCGGACGTTCAGCTTCCAATAATCATTCAAAAACTGAAACACTCACTTCCTGTTTCCAATCCTTCTGGAGCCGAAACGTACAAGTTCCAGGGCATTCGACAACCAAGGTATGACCATATGGTGTGAACACAGTCAGTCTTCCCCATTCTGGAGAGGTGTATTTCTATTTAAATTACAGCCATTGTTTCTAAATGTGTGTTTCTACATATACATAAGCATAGGCAAATATTATGTAAATCTCTGTCCTGTCCTGTTCTCCCTTTTGCAGTTGCATTTCCGCTTTTTGACAATGTGCAAATGACCGCACTAAATATACCCCTGATTCATCCGAAGCTAGCGGCAAGAAATAGACCTCATCTTTCTACCCCACAAACAACTTTCCAGAAACTATTTAAGGATACCAAATGGTTTTCATTCTCTGAATTATTTCCTCTTAAATTAAACCTGCAGTACGTCATTTTGTTTCTGATTTAAAGCTTGTGCAAACATTATCTCTCTGGAGACTGATGCATGGTTAATTCCTTCTCCAGAAGCAGGGGCGGGAGAGAACCTTCTTAGGCCAAGGGCCACATTTCCTCACCAGCAACCTTCTGGGGGCCACACCTCAGCGGTGGGAGGGGCCAGAGACAAAAATGGGTGGAGCCATAGAAGCCACTTTCTTTTCTGTAGCAGGCTTAGGCTACATTTTAGCCATTGAAGGCAGATGGTTCTAAACACACACACTATCTAGCAAGCAAGGAACATTATCACAGGGCACCCTTTAGTGAGTTCAAAGAGGCCATTTAGGGGCAAAGCACTTGACAAGAGTGCAGAGCAGGTGTTGTGGGAGCATTATTTGGGAAAGGGGCATGGCTACCACCACCAAATCCCAGGACTCAGCTACATCAGTACAGAAACGATTTCAATGCGCTATAAAAACGCAACACCAGATGGCGCCAGAGAGCAGGAAATTTTTATATGCATTTTTCCATAGGGTTTTTGTTTTTGTTTTGTTATAACTAATTTCTGACTTGACGGACACGGGTGGCGCTGTGGGTTAAACCACAGAGTCTAGGACTTGCCGACGGGGTGAGCTCCCATTGCTTGGTCCCTGCTCCTGCCAACCTAGCAGTTCGAAAGCACATCAAAGTGCAAGTAGATAAATAGGTACCGCTCCGGTTCTGGCTCTGGTTCACCAGAAGCGGCTTAGTCACGCTGGCCACATGACCCGGAAGCTGTATGCCGGCTCCCTCAGCCAATAAAGCGAGATGAGCGCCACAACCCCAGAGTCGTCCGCGACTGGACTAATGGTCAGGGGTCCCTTTACCTTTACTTAATTTCTGACTTATTTATAGCATCCCCCCCCCCCCCCCCCGTGTATAGATCCAACCCTCAGTTTTCTACTTTTCCATACTCACTGAATGTGCTCAGTCTTCATGCCCAGTTCCCCTTCCCCCAGGCTTTGTTCTGAAGGATTTTTTGGTACTTCTGAAACCCTTGGGCTTCCGGCAAACATCACCCTCTTGTGCAGTAAGGTGCTATGCTGACTAGATTCATACTCATCAGGGCACACCCGCAGCACCCATTTAAAGCATATGGCTCCCCCCCAAAATAAAAAATCTTGGCAACTGTAGTTTGTTAAGGGTGCTGGGAGTTGTAGCCCTGTGGTGGGTAAACGACAGTTCCCAGAATTCTTTGGGGGGAACCCTGTACTTTAAATGTATAGTAGGTCTGACCAGAAGAATTTGCCATCAAATTTGCTGGGTGTCCTAGATGTTTCCTACTCCTCATTTTTGGGAACTGAGAAAATCTCCATCTTACCTTTTCAAGCATAAAAGTGATCTGCATCTGGAAGTTAAATCCAGAAGAAAACGAGGGAAACAATGAAGTGTGGTGAACTGTGGAACACTTTCCCTGCCTTTCTTTAATTTATTTCTTTATTTTGCAAACAGGCATGTATTTATTGAATGAGCAAGTGTTTCTGAGCTATATTACCTAATGGCTGGGGTATTTTAAGTGAATAAACCTGGTGTTGCTCCATCAAACTTCCATCAGCGTCTCTCCCACCCACCCCTCCTTTTCCCCCTTTTCAGTTTCTGTTTTATTCAGTGTTTCTTGTTAGTGCTGCTGCCAAGCTTGTCAAACTGCTGGCAAAAGCATTTGTTTGTGTAGTAAGATGGCTGTAATCTTTCTCATGTGCTATTTTTGGGGCTTTGGGAAGTGGGAAAAAGAAAAGGTCCCCCGTCTCCAAGTTCAGACCAGCTGAATTACTTGGAAGTCCAGTCCACTGGTGTGTGTGTGTGTGTGTGTGTGTGAGAGAGAGAGAGAGAGAGATGCACATTTATAATATATATGTAATTGGCTATACAGTGGCACCTCGGGTTAAGTACTTAATTTGTTCCAGAGGTCCGTTCTTAACCTGAAACTGTTCTTAACCTGAAGCATCACTTTAGCTAATGGGGCCTCCTGCTGCTGCCGCGCCGGCGGAGCACGATTTCTGCTCTCATCCTGAAGCAAAGTTCTTAACCTGAAGCACTATTTCTGGGTTAGCGGAGTCTGTAACCTGAAGCGTATGTAACCTGAAGCGGATGTAACCCGAGGTACCACTGTAATGCGAATTGAACAAGGTTCTTGCATTTGGATCTTCAAGGAAGGAAAATTCGGATTCCTTGTAGCTGAAATTACAAGATGAATCAGGACTTGGTGTATTTATAATTATACTGTGCAACAGTATAGCCAGAATTCAGTATCTGATTTTTTCATTTTTTAGAAAGTTTTTTTTTAGCCCTTTAAGTTGATGATACTGTTATTTTCATCATCAACCATCAACTCATAAAAATAATAATCATAATAAAATCATTAACACATCAATATATATATATAAACTCATACAATAAAGAACGCTGACTGAGATGAATTTTTGAAAATTTCAAGATAAGCTTGAATTTGTGCGCAATCCTTTTCAAATTGTGTAAGAGGGTGCGAGAGGATGTCATAATAAATAAATTAGGGAAATAATAACATTATTTCGTATTCTATGTCATCATTTTTAGGCATTTATGTCAGGGAGGAGGGTTTCTTTTGGCCATAGGGCAGCTGCTCCACAGTCATATTGCTACAATCATACAAGAAGCATCAAGTCCTGTGTGGTTTCTAAATAGCCCCTTTCGCTCTTCCACACCAAGGCTGCATCTGCACTATACATTTAAAGCAGTATTATGCCACTTTAAGCCATCATGGATTCCACCAAATAATCCTGGGAACTGCAAATCACTAGGGGACCCCTATTCCCCTCAGACCTACAGTTCCCCCAAGTTCCCCAGGAAGAGGGTTTGATGTTTAAACCACTTGGAGAACTGTAGGTCTGTGAGGCAAACAGGGCTCTCCTAGCAACTCTTTGTTGTTGTTTAGTTGTTTAGTCTTATCCGACTCTTTGTGACCCCATGGACCAGAGCACGCCAGGCACTCCTGTCTTCCACTGCCTCCCACAGTTTGGTCAAACTCATGCTGGTAGCTTCGAGAACACTGTCCAACCATCTCGTCCTCTGTTGTCCCCTTTTCCTTGTGCCCTCCATCTTTCCCAACATCAGGGTCTTTTCCAGGGAGTCTTCTCTTCTCATGAGGTGGCCAAAGTATTGGAGCCTCAGCTTCAGGATCTGTCCTTCCAGGGAGCACTCAGAGCTGATTTCCTTCAGAATGGATAGGTTTGATCTTCTTACAATCCATGGGACTCTCAAGAGTCTCCTCCAGCACCATAATTCAAAAGCATCAATTCTTCAGCAACCAGCCTTCTTTATGGTCCAGCTCTCACTTCCATACATCACTACTTAGAACCTTTTAAAAAACTCCACAGTTCCCAGGATTGTTTGGAGGGAGGCTGCCTAAAGTGATGTGATAGTGCTTTAAATGGGGCCTAAAATTCAGCACCCCAGTCTGAAGGATGGGCCAATATTGCTTTGAAGGATCCCTATTTCACCAAGGTCCAGAAGGACCAACGTACGTGTGTGTGAGAGAGAGAAACCTTGCAATCATAAAACAGAAAGGAAAGCTGGACACCGGGATCTCTCTGCCAGATGAGCCCCATGAAATGAATGGGTGGAAATACCTGGGACGACGAGGGCTCACGGCAAAGTGATCCCTCTTAATGAGAAGCAGAGCTTGCCATGTGCTAATCAGAAGTTGCTGCCGATCTAACCCATCTTGTCACTTTTATAAAGGGAGCGCCCTTTAAGGGCAACTGGAAAGGGAAAAGGAAGGAGGCTAACGATCGCATATGAAAGCAGCTCATTCCTTGCTGGGTCTCCGACTTCAAACAATGCGGTGCTTTTATGACTTAAAAAAAATGAATTGGGAGTGTTACTTGAGCTTGGATCCTTTTCATCTGGCAAGTGGTGTGTGTGTGTGTGTGTGTGTGTGTGTGTGTGTGTGATTTATTATCATTCTGCTTCTTATTAGAATGGCAGGAGAGATTCAGTTCCGAGGAAGAAAGAGAAATACAACATGTAAGTGTATTGTTTGAGACACTATTGTTCCTTTTCTCTCTTTTTTTTAAAAAAGTGTTTTGGGATGTTTTTACCTGTGTTCTCTCACTTTAAAGAAATAAATAAATCCAACCTGTCATGCTCATGTTCAACCATTCTGGAGAGAGATACTCAAAACAAAAGAAGCTGCCTTGCACTGAGACAGACTGTTCATCCATCTACCACGGTATTTTCCACATGGAGTGACAGGCACTCCCCTGGGTTTCAGATTTTCCCAGCCTTACCTTGAGATGTCAGAATCTGGGGTCTTCTGCATGACAAGGAAATGGATTGTTATGAATTGTAGGTGCCAGGTTTCCCTAAATTCCTGGATTTAGTAAGTGTTAGAATTTAAGTAAGTGGTAGAATGTAAGTCAGACACTTAATAGTTGGGCTCAGGTTCCCATGTTCAGGAAATCGCCTGGGAAAAGAGCCATTAGGAAGAACAAGAGGAAGGTAATGGGAGAGTAACAAAGCAAGTACTCTGTGCCAGCCAGCAGGTGGGTATGATCCCCTCCTTCAACAGAGATAGTTAGGGGAGATGAAGCAGGGTTGAGCAGATGGGGATGGCGTAGGCAGGAGGAAAATAGTGGCACACTGTAAAAAGCAGCAAGCTGGAGCTTAGGGCTAGAGGCATGGAGGAGGATAGAACGACTGACAGCTATTAGTTATGGTGACCATATGAAACCTCCATATTCAGAGGTAGTCTACTTCTGAATACCAGCTTCTTGTATAGTCCACAGGGCTTATTTGGGCTTACTCCTCAGAAAGCATGTACAGAATTCAAGCCATTTATTTTTATTCTTCCTGTTCTAAACTGTACCAAACAGTCTTTTTGAATATGTTTTTTAAAAAACTTACTCTTCTTCCTTGCCCTTTAATTTCCTTTTTTGTCTGGTTATCAATATGTTTTGTGTAAATAATAATAATAATAATAATAATAATAATAATAATAATAATAATATACAGATAAGGAATGATATTCAATATTAGTCATAGAGCAGACTCACTGAGATCAGTAAGTTGCTTACACCCAGTGATTCCCATGAGTCTATTCTGAGTATGAAGAACATTGTATACCACTCATTTTGTGTGTGTGTGTGTGTGTGTGCGCGCACACACACAAAAAAAGCAATACTGATCACCATGAGAAAAGGAAAAAATATTTCTAGACCCATTGAATTCAATGGACTTAAACTGGTGTGTGGCTTAGGCCTCAGCTACACCATACATTTAAAGCAGAATCATATCACTTTATAAGCAGTCACATGGCTTCCCCAAAGAATTCTGGGAGATGTTGTTTGTTAAGGATGCTGAGAGTCGTTAGGAGACACCTATTTGGCTCACAGAGGTACAGTTCCCAGTGTGGTTAAACAGTCAACCTTCCTTCCTAGGGAACTCTGAGGTTGTAGCTCTGTGAGGGGAATGGTGTGGCGGGTGTCTCCTAATAACTCTTAACAAACTACAGTTCCCAGGATTCTTGGGGGGAAGCCATGACTGTTTGAAGTAGTATGATACTGCTTCAAATGTATAGTGCAGATGGGGACTCAGTTGGATACCAACTAGGTTTTTTGTAATCCTGTATTCCAGCATGGCAATCTAATTTTTGGGGGGAAGGGGGGGAGACACCCTGCCCTTGATGGATCCAATAATGTAGCCATTATGGGAAAAGAGAATGACAGCAAACAATTTTTGCGGTTGCTTTGTGGTATCCATGCAGCGGTGTAATAGCAGTCTAGATTATTTGCCGCAGTGAACCCTTCCATTATTTATTTTGATCTAGCTGTGGGTCTAATGTACTAGTCAATCATATGCTAG
Source organism: Podarcis cretensis (assembly GCF_951804945.1). Classification (NCBI taxonomy): domain Eukaryota; kingdom Metazoa; phylum Chordata; class Lepidosauria; order Squamata; family Lacertidae; genus Podarcis; species Podarcis cretensis. The sequence continues at coordinate 17,845,799 of NC_137183.1, forward strand.
TTCTTTGTTGTTAAACCATTATCCAGACTGTTATGTATCTTTGGATCTTTGTTGCCATACTGTCCCGCTTTCCCAGTCCTGATTTAAGGCTTGTTTTACTTGGCTCATAGTAACTGTGAGAAAATCAATAATCATTTATTTCCATTAAGTGGCGAGCAGCTTTTATTGCATTCCTGAAGTTTAAAAATAGCAAAGCGGAGTAGGGTTTCCTGAAAATTTCTGCAATTACACCAAAGTCCTCCAAAATAAGCAATATGTGAATTCTCAGACTTTGATGGCTGTATTTTAACAGTGGACGCGGCTGATCTCTGAATGCATTGCTGAAAGTGAGATTCTTAATCAACAGGGGCTTTATTAATATTATTATTCCAGAGAGGAGATGTGAAGGCTGTATTTTTCTGTGCTCTTACTTGGGATTACTTGACAACATGGAGAGCACAATGTGAGATATGAACCACAGCCATCCTTTGAAATTCAGAGTTATCAGAATTTTGCAATTACAATTCTTCAACCAACCAATATTGACAAAAGCACATATATTAGGTACTTAAATATGGATACATCTGTGACCATAACATAGAAAAATGCACTATATTATGAGAAAATGCTCTCAAAAAAATGTGAGTTATTCAAAACTGCACACAAAATTGTACTTATTAGGAGAAATTTGCACAAAAATGCTGAAGGGTTCACATGAGGGGTTTTTTTTTTTCAAAAATGAAAATTGCTGAGGAAATGTTGAGAACTGAACTGAAAATTGGAAGAAGGGGAAATGGAATGAACCAAAATCACCAGATTCTTCCATCCCTAGATATCACTCTCTACCAATAAATTATCATATTCAGATTTTTTACAAATCTGTGTCCTCGTGTTGCGCTTTTGGTGATGCGCATCTCCATCCCAAACCACAGAAGACTTTCAAGGTAAGAACCAGCAACACCTTTAATCAAGCCCAGAAATGAATCACTAGCCAGTAAAACAGAAGCGATGACAGAGTTTGATGTTCCAGCAAACTGCCTCTGTGTTTCATCACCAGCCCTTGAAATGGCTGAAGTTTCCAACTGCGGCAAGTCCTTCGATGAATAAAATACCACTTGCTGAGAATCACAGGTGGGGAAAGTGCTGTTGATCTCATGTCCACCTTGTGGGCTTCCCAGAAGAGGTATCTGGTTGGTTGCTGTGAGAAGAGAATGCTGGACGAGATGAGTCTTTGAATGGTCCAGCGTGGTCTTATGGTCTTATATAAAACCAATGAGCTAGCTAGATATAGATGCTTCTCAGCATCTTGGGTCTCCAGCTGTTTTTGGACTACAACTCCCATCATACCTAGCTAACAAGACCAGTGGTCAGAGATTATGGAAATTGTAGTCCAAAAACAGATGTAGACCCAAGTTTGGGAAACACTGCTTCTGAGGAACAAACACATACCCATCAACTGCCCAGTTTTAAGCGGGATATCCTGGAATCACAGAACCCAATCCCAGCTTCTGTTTGATTTCCAGGTGTCCCATTTTTTTGGTCCAGTGCTCTGATGCAAGTCCTTGCACCAGAGCACTGGACCAAAAGACTCCCACTCTGGCACTCATGATGAGAGTCGTGGCAGAGTGTCGAAGGTCCAGCACTCTGATACGACGCTATGATGAACCCAGAGTGCCAGCACTGTGCTCTTGCCCCACTCTTTCACCCTGCGATCCTCTCACCTCAGTTTTTTGGGGTAAGAGTATGGCGCGGGTCACATGACTCACCCGGGAGCATCACGCGTCACAATTTCAGGTAAGAAAATGTTGGATGGTATGAGCCTCACATATTCCTAACCTTCCAAAATGGTGTCTTTCCCATGTTTCTCTGCTCTAAGAATAAGCCAGAGAGCATCATGGATCAATTTGTTAAAGGATGATGACCCTCATGTTGCAGATTGTCTGCGTTTGGATTCTGTGGTTCACCAGAGAGGCTCTTTAATGAGAAAAACAGGCGACAGGATAAGCAGGAAGCCAAAATAAAGCATTAGGTGGGGTGTTGGGTCAGCAAGCTGACATCTGCTTGAGGTTTCAACTTCAAAGCTGCAAAGCTTAAACTTTTCTGTCTTTTTTTTTTGCCTTGTGGCATAAATAGTTCACAGTGCTAATGGCAGGAAGAAGAAGGGCTCCCTTTTAAGCACCAGGTAGTGCCGTTCCCCAAGCAAATGTTTCTTCTGAGACATATGGAGGGCATACCTTAAGTAAGCATGAGTCATGCGTGAGAACTCCAGCTTGACTTTCTGCTGAAGGAGAAAGATGAATACAGCCACAGATCACCATGCAACAATGAACCGTGCTAGTTTTATGCCTGGAAAAGTTATTCCATGCTCCATAATACTTGGCAGATTATGTTAATAGGGAGAAGGAAGGTTCATGATTGAAGGCAATGAGCAAGATCTAAATTAGGTCAACTTTCACCAACCTGGTAAGTGGGGGTAGAATGCTGCCCTCCAGATTTCATTATCTTACCCACAGAATTTTTCCCAGGCCACACCTCCTTTCCACAGGCCACACACTTCACTGGTCTTTGCGCTCCAAGTGTTCCTTCCTGGCTGAAATGTGTCCTTGGTCTCTGATAATGTCAGGAGCGGGTGTCAGGAGCAGGTCAGTAATAAATCACACATCATCAGTGAAGTTAACTCTTCATTAAAGGAAACAAGGTTTGCTCAGGAGGCCAGGACTAGTAAGCACACCAACCTGTTCTGGTAGATCTTGCCTTTATGTGGACTGAATTTACCCCCTTCCCACAGTTGCCTAAACCTCCTTCACCTATCCCCAGGTCCTTCCCAAGCGTTCTGAGACTCCGTCGCCTTGCCTGTCTTTGCTCCTTCCTCTTCATACCTCTTCTGGTTCTCGGAGACCAGGGGTGAGAGGAGCTTGTCACTGCTGGAGGGGGAGGCACTCTGGCTTCATCTCAAGCCTGACTCATGTCTGCTTCTTGGCTTCTGCCTCTGCGTCCGATTCTGGATTTCTCTCCGTCACAGTCTCTCCCAGCTCACTAAGCCCTGTGACCTCTTCAGCTTCTGACCCATCCTCCTCCCAGTCTTCTCCCTCTGATGTCTCACCACCAGTCCCTGGACTCTGAGCCTTCTTCCCTTGGGGGTTCCACAGCTGGCTCCTCCCACCATTCCTCTGAGTCCAACCATGACAAATAATGCCCCTTGCTTGCTCGAATGGAGAGTAATAACAACAACAACAACAACAACAACAACAATTTATTTATACCCTGCCCATCTGGCTGGCTTTCCCCAGCCACTCTGGGCAGCTCCCAACAGAATATTAAAAACACAATAAAAGATCAAACATTAAAAACTTCCCTATACAGGGCTGCCTTCAGATGTCTTCTAAAAGTCAGTTAGTAGTTTATTTCCTTGAGGGGAGGGCATCCCACAGGGCAGGCGCCACTACTGAGAAGGCCCTCCGCCTGGTTCCCTGTAACCTCACTTTTCGCAATGAGGCCCTTGGCTTTGGACCTCAGTGTCCAGGCTGAATGATGGGGGTGGAGACACTCCTTCAGGTATACTGGGCCAAGGAAGTGTATGCAGAAAGCCAAACTTTACCTTTCACCTTGTACAAAGGTATCATTTGCAGAGGTAAAATTTGCATTTCTTGCTCCACCTACTTCTGTCTCTGGTCCTGCTCACTGCTGACATGTGGCTCTTGGGAGACTGCCCAGAAACGAATGTGGCCCACAGGCTGAAGAAAGATCCCCAGCCTCTATGTTATGCCTTATGCTCATTAAAAAAAAAAGTCTCTTTTGTAACTCTGATGTGCAACTACAATCACTAATGTCTGCACACTCAATCCAGATATTGCCTACATGTTGTGTACCATGCCTTGACGTTCACCATGCCCAGTGCTTGTGGAAGAATACCATCCTCAATTCCCCAAAGTGTGTGGGGTTTTTTTTTAATACTTTTGCCTCTTACTTGTCAATGCAATTTCCACCTCAATTGTCTGCAAGCTATTGATGTCCTGGGGCAATGGAGTAGCTTATTAGGTACTCAAATTACAAGGTTTTACAAAGCTCCTTTTCTCTGCCACTCTATAAAACCCCTCACATTTATCTTGGCAATACATAGAGGCATACAGTGCACCTCCTTAGAGGAACATAACATATGGACTCTCTGCGATGGACATTTAAAACGTCTTGAAGAAAATTGTTATGGCAATAAAACCGCGGCTCTTTCCCCCCCCATATACTTTGACACCAGCTGCTATACTTTTTATTCACTTTGCTGCTGGTGACAGGGAACGGATGGGCAGAGACCAGGGAAATATAACACAGGTGGGACTTGTGAAATATTGCTGAATTAGACCACTTATAAGACACAGATGTTTTCTGTGTGTGCCTTAAAAAAAAAAAAGTTTCTTAAAAAAAAGGAGGACTGTTTCTTTAGCCTGTGCTTTAGTCTCATGCTTAATTTTGCATTTACTTAATCTCCAATGTGTCTCTAACCTTATCTTGGGCTGTATAGAATAATTAATCAATGGTTGTTGGATTACACAGTCAAATAAGGTTAGCAGTTCAGGTGAGCTCCTGTTGCTCGGTCCCTGTTCCTGCCAACCTAGCAGTTCGAAAGCACATCAAAGTGCAAGTAGATAAATAGTTACCGCTCCAGCTGGAAGGTAAATGGCATTTCCGTGCTCTGGTTCGCCAGAAGCGGCTTAGTCATGCTGGCCACATGACCCAGAAGCTGTGCGCTGGCTCCCTCGGCAAGTAAAGTGAGATGAGGGCCGCAGCCCCAGAGTCGTCCGCAACTGGACCTAACAGTCAGGGGTCCCTTTACCTTTACCTTGGTCTCATGCTTAATTTTGCATTTACTTAATCTCCAATGTGTCTCTGACCTTATCTTGAATAGAATAGTATAGAATGTTGTTTAGTCATTTTGTTGTTGTTGTTGAGTCATTTAGTCATGTCCGACTCTTCGTGACTCCCTGGACCAGAGCACACCAGGCACTCCTGTCTTCCACTGCCTCCCACAGTTGCGTCAAACTCATGTTCGTAGCTTCAAGAACACTGTCCAACCATCTCGTCCTCTGTCGTCCCCTTCTCCTTGTGCCCTCAATCTTTCCCATCAGGGTCTTTTCCAGGGAGTCTTCTCTTCCCATGAGGTGGCCAAAGTATTGGAGCCTCAGCTTCAGGGTCTGTCCTTCCAGTGAGCAGTATAGAATAGTATAGAATAATTAATCAATGGTTGTTTGATTACACAGAAAGCACAGAGCATACAAACTCAGATTACAAGACATAGGAGTGACGTAGATTACAAGACATAGGAGTGACGTAATTTCGGTGCATCCGTAACCCAAAAACGCAGAACCTGAAGCGTCTGTAACCCAAGGTATGACTGTATCTCCAAACAGAGGAGTGTCTTCTGTGACACATGACTCTTGGGAATCCCGCTGTGATGTTCAGATCAGGGTGGCCCATTCATGTTGCCTTCAGTAAGCAAGGAACATACTTGTGTGTCAGTCAACCCCACTGAGGACTTGAGGGTGGATGTGTGAGCATCAGTGCACGTTGTGTGAAACGGCACAAAATCCAGGAAATTATTTTGGTGGCCTCCTTCTCCAAAAGCCTCTTAAGAAATCCATGTCATAACCGTGATCCCGCTAACCCCACCGGATAAAGAAGGGATCTGATTTTCTGTCACCAGGGTTAAATATGTGGACAGCTGAGATGTAAGCCTCCAGGATACGCTGCTTTATCTGATTGGTCTTGGTCTCGATCTGGCACTTGAAAGGGAGATTTTTCAAACAGAGGTCACTGTCTGAGCCCAAAGATTAGGGTGAGGTCAAGTTCACTTATGCTATCACTGTATCTTGTTACAGACGTAAAACAAAGTGGCATCTTATGAGGGTTATTCCAGTGAAGTTGCAGCGTTTGGGAGGTTTTCACTGAAAGCATTTTCTCTTTATTTATTTTTGAAACAGGGAAAAGTTCTACCTCCAGGAAGAACCAGTTACAGGCCAAAAAAAAAAAAAAAATCTGTGTGCTTTCTTGCTGAAGGAACAAAGGAAGACAGGACTTTTGTCCCTAAGCTCCAAGGTGCAATTTTTGTGCATATTTTCAAAGCGTAGGCTCAATCATAGTTTGTAAAACAATAACTCTGGCTTCTTCACATCAGCAAATTTGTTTGCAGGAGGAAAAAAAAAACAGCAGAATCCTCTTTTCCCATTGTACCGGTGGAGTGGAAACACATACAGTATTCTTTGTACGAACTCCATGTTCCTCTTCTGAAGAAAAAGGTGCATTTTGGAGCACAAAAAAGCATTTGTTTCTTTGGGTTTCAGGGTTTACTGCTTTGGTTTTAAGATCTGTGGTTTAAGTAGTGAAGGCCACTTGGCAGCCTTCCCAAATTCTACTTAACTTGTTTAATTTTATTTAAACAGGACATTTATATCTTGCTGTTCTAGAGCACGGGGTGGTTAAGAACAGAGATAAGTATAAAGAGCATAAAGAAAGTATAAAGCATCCTTTGAAAATACGGAATCCTAATCGAGCTACAATAAAATCAACAGCAATAGCATCTGTAAAATAACACCCCAAAAGTAAATCATCTGATGGACCAACACCTTAGCCAAATAAAAAGACATTTCGTCTCCTCTGAAATATTTTTACTGAAGATGATGACAGAATGTCACTTGGAAGGTACCACCACCGAGAATTCCCTGTCTGGTCTCACCACCTTTGTTGCCTCTGTTGCGGGTGGGACAAACGAGCAAGACCTGTCCTGCTTATCAAAATGCACATAACACCAGTTACTTGAGTCCAACGTCATTTAGGGCGGTGTTACTCAAAATGGTGGCCCGCAAAGTGATGCCAGCCCACGAACCATCATCTGCCCGTCCACAGCGAGTTTCTAGGAAAGAAAGAAACAACAGAATAATTGAAAAAGCACACTGGAATTCTAGCACAGGAAGGGAAGTGACAGCCAGGAGGGGTGGAGAGCCCCAGAGTTTCTGTCACTGCTGCAGAGACTTTGAACTGAGTGGAGGCAAGAATACTCATGTCTTGGACACATCGAGCTGCGGTGAGGGAGAAACATTTTCCTGAACAGATGTGCTTATGTGCCTGTGTATATGAATACAACAATAATATGGCACAAGTATGGTCCTGACCCCTGGCAGATTAGGGTGGTTGGACTTGCCTGTCCACCACATCAGATAGCTTAAGAAGCACTGAATTTAGGCCAGAAGTGGGAAATCTGTTTTTGGCTTAAGAGCCCTGTTCAGCCCCAGACCTCTGGCATCATGCCACGCAGGCTGACATGCCAGTGGTAGGTGGAGCCAGTGGCAGAAGAAGCAGAGCCCTGGCTATGAATTTTGCCTTGTACAATAGCCTAGTGTAGAAACTAGGCAAGCAAGAAGTATTATCCGAGTTCAAGGGCACATTCCAGTCAGGCAAAAACACTCAAGGAGGGTGCAAAGCAGGGTTGGTGAGGAGTTTGGCCTGAGGCAAGAGCAGGTGTGGCTGGCAAGCAGGTGTGGCTTAGAGAGAGTTTCCAAGGGCCAGACAGAGAGTCTTAGAGGGCCACATTTGCCTGTCAGGCCTGAGCAGTGCTGGATTTACGTATAAGCTAAAGAAGCTACAGCTTAGGACCCCACTCTTTTGGGGGCCCCCAAAAAAATTAAAGGGAAAAAACCTGGATGTACATTTCCAAAATATAAGATAAAAAACAAATCAAATAAAACCTACACACAGCAACAGTGTTTTGTGTTGTGTATGGACCTATTAGGTCCATAATTACCATATAGCATATATTCAACACAGAAAACAGCGACAATTTGTTGTTGACAAAGGACAGCTGGACATATAAAGGGCCCCAAAACCTTCAGTAGCTTAGGGCCTCATCAAAGCTAAATCGGGCCCTGGGCCTGAGGTTCTCAATCTTTGGTTTAGGGCTCTGTATTCTAACAGCAAAACTTTGAATTGGGCTTGGTAGCTCACATCCTTATTGTGTAAGGATAATAATGCTTCTTCGGGAGCCAATTATCAACAAGAACTTTATTGGAGTTGGGTATCTTCTGCAGCCTATCTGGACCTAACTTCCAGCTATCAGTAACAGAAAGAAAAGTGAAAAGAAAGTTAATTGCTTTGTCCCTATAAGAGGCCATGTCAAAATGGCTCAACTGTACATTTAGGGAACACACCCTCCCCAAATTCCCAAACGCCAGAAGCAATATATAGCATGATATCAAACTTGTATGATTTTGTTACAGCTTCTCTTTTAGAAACCACCAGGCAAATTAATCCACCTATAAATAGGCCCACTAAGCAAATAATAATAAACATCAGCATATTTTAAAATCCTTCATTCCCCCCCCCCATCTTTACACCAGCAGCTAATTAGGGCGATGGAAAATTTAACGTCCAGTTTAAAGCTTGTGGGGGGGGGTGAGTGGAAAAGCTGAGAATTACACTCTATCATGGCTTCCAGGTACAGGAAGCTCCCTGCACCAGAGGTTTGCCCTTCCACTCATGGAAGGAGATGGAAGCGGTGGCAGGGCAGAGCTTAGCATGCTTGAATTTGCCCCCCCCCCAATTCCTTCGCTGGTTTTCCACGCAAGGAGGAATGGGGGGGGTACATTCAATTCAGTTCACATTTAAAGGTGAACCTACCTAATACGCATTTTGCTGAAATAATATGAGAAGGGAAATACAGCCATCCTTTTGACATTCACGCTTTTCTGAATTTTGCAGCGCAGTTCTCCAGCCAAATAATGTGTACAAAAAGGCATGTGATGAGGTAAACTGTGCATTAAAAAAATGTATATATGAGTTTTAAAAGAAACAGATGCATTCTTTTAGAGTAAATTACCTCGCAAAAATATGCTTATTGGACAAAATGGCATACAATCATGCATATGGGAGAAATTCACACTAAAATGCTGGTTAATATTCATGGCGGCTTTTAAAAGAATAGTGAACTGATGTGGAAATGTGCAGAATCAAACTTAATATTTGAAAAACTGAAAAACTGAAATTGACAGGTCCTCCCTCCCACCATCTCTCCACACAAACAGAATGCCCAAAGAAGGCTGGCAAATGGCCCTGGGTGATGAGAAAGGTGGTCCACCGAAGGACATCTTGCCTAAGGACCCCTAATATCTGAGGCTACCATTGCTTTCTATACATACCTTCCTTCTGTGACTATATGTTGGAATGCATTTGTGGGTTTCCCCCCATTCTCAGTTATCACTGTTGTTGTGTTAATGTTGTAGGGGAAAGAACTGCTATATCTGTTGGTAGCAGAATTCCAGAAGAGTAAGTCTATTATAGTCAAAGCACAGATCCATGTGGTATTTTATAGATAGCTGGGCTTTGGCCCATGGTTTCGTTTTCAAGGTACTACAACTCTCTCTCTCTCTCTCTCTCTCTCTCTCTCTCTCTCTCTCTCTCTCTCTCTTGTGTGTGTGTGTTTGGGTGTGCTGTGTACTATCACTCAGTGATGTGGGGCGGAAAATTTTCTGGGAAACTTTCCAATGCCTTATTTTCCCATGGAAAAAACCTTCCATTTCATAAATTCATTCGTAACAATGAATTGATGCCAACTGCAAATACAATATTACACAAGCTTGGCAGTTTCAAAGTTTTTAGCTTTGTTAGCTAAATAAAAGTCAAATAAATGTGCTAAATGAGATCACTCTCTAGGGCAGGCTTCCTCAAACTCGGCCCTCCAGGTGTTTTTGGCCTACAACTCCCATGATCCCTAGCTAGCAGGATCAGTGGTCAGGGATGATGGGAATTGTAGTCTCAAAACATCTGGAGGGCTGAGTTTGAGGAAGTCTGCTCTAGGGCATCAGAAAATTATCTGGGGGAAACTGATCCCTCCCCGAGCAAAGTAACATAATTTGCAAGGGAAACATGCCCCCCCCAACCCACCCCATATCATTGCTGTCACTGCTAGTGGTAATAGATAGTTTTACAGAAAAATAGGAAACACCTTGAGAACAGACAGAGGCCTACCTCATTTTGATAGTAGAGGAGACTACAGAAAGGGAGGATCAATAGCGTTTAATTATTGTATATTGCTATTATTATTCAGCATGAAACCAGTCACCAAAGATTTTCCTATGACATAAGGAAGTGTCCTTGGTTTCTCCCTGCAACATCACTACTTTGGATTTCGCGGGTGCAAATGTGTTAGAACAAGGTGTGAGCAAATTTTAACAAGATAATCTCTCCTGATGAATTAACAGGGGTTATTTTTAGGAAGTTTGCCTAGCCTGCCAGGGAGATTTAATTGGCACGGCACATCTCGCCAGTATATTTTCTCAAGTGCTGCTCTTGGGGTGGCGCCCGCGAGCTTATTATGGTTGGCAGACCACTTGTGTTTAATAAGGAGGGTTCTTGTGTTTAAACGAAGGTTTTCTTTCCTCTTTCTGCTTTACGTTCTATGCACTGGAAAAGTGACACATGTAGTAATTACATCGGCTGTGGCTTGAGAGGGAGTGGTTTCTTTAAAGCCACCTGCAGCAGTGGTGGGAATTTGAATGAGGGACACTTAACGCACTGCAAAGTAGCGGATTGTTCAGATGTGTGTGCTGGAAGCCACCCACTGATGGTTGGAAGTTGTTGCCTTAAGTTATGCCTCAGGCACACCCGCAACTGGCTGGTGGCCCCCAGAACTGAATGCATACCCTCCAACATTCGTCAGATGAAAATAGGGACAATTCTCAGTCCGCCCTCCAACTGACTCTATTCCCTGACCCCTAGCAAAGCATTTCCACTCACACTACACCAACAGAATACAATGGAGCCTTCGTTCTCAAACGGCTTAGTTGGCGAACAAATTAGCTCCCGAACGCCGAAAACCTGGAAGTAAGTGTTGCAGTTTTTGAACGTTTTTCAGAAGCCAAACATCTGATGCGGGTTCAAATTGAGTGCAGGAAGCTCCTGCAGCCAATTGGAAGGCACACCTTGGTTTTCAAACGGTTTTGGGAATTGAATGGACTTTCAGAACGGATTGCGTTTGAGAACCAAGGTACAAACACCCTCCACTGTCCTAAGAAAACCCCTTAATTCCAGTTTTGTTTTGTTTTATCCTTTGGTAGATTTACAACAAGAAAAACTCACACCAATAAATAAATTTTAGAAAGGGGCAAGATTAGATGTGGACGGACAAAGTGTTTTTATTTTTAAAGCAGGAGTCCATGCACTCCCAGTACACTTTTCATGGTTGTGTTCCAAACAGTCCCAAGTCTTGCAGAACCAAGAGTTGTGCAACTGAAAGTAGACCATCTTGACTGACAAAATTCTTTGTTAATTTTTAGATTGGATTTGCTGGGGGACAGATGGACAGATGAGCACAGAAGATTCGCCACCGTACTGTGAGATTTCTCACCACATTTAAACCGCAAATTTGAGAGAGAGAGAGAGAGAGAGAGAGAGAGAGAGAGAGAGATCACTTGAGTGTCCTGGGCACCTCTTCTCAGCTCACTGCTGCCATCACGAGGTTTGTTTCCTGCACTGCAGAAACGGTTGGCAGGGATTTGTCGAGAGCAGTACTCAGCTTCCGGAAGAGGCAATGTGAAGAGACAGAGAGCCTATTGTGGTGGCAAGGTTAAGAGAAACAGAATCATTGAGGTTAATCAACATCCTGCAGCAGACAATGAAGGGCTCCAGAAGGGCTTCAGGCTGTATTGCAGAGAAACATGTGAGAGATGAGATTAAATTCATTCATGATGCCTGAGACCAGGATGAAAGGCTGGCAGCTCCTTGTACATGTTAATGAAGCTGGATACAACTTTCCTCGGGCAAAGAACACACACGTGCCACTGGGAGCAGATCCCATTCCCCCCCACACACACACTGCCGCAGGATGAATCCCAAACCATTAAGAAGAGAGAGACAAGAGTCAACTATTCGTAAGAACTTGGTGTTTCATCTCACTGTTGTTCTACTTTGCTACTCTTATCTATTCATTTATTGTATCACAATGTATGTACCACTAGGGATGAGAGAGAAATTCAATTCAGTTTGCATTTAAAGGCGGATATACCTAATTCGCACTTTGCAAAACCATATGCAAACTGAAATGCAGGCATCCTTCAAAATTCACACATCTCTGAATTTTGCAATGCAGTTCTGCAGCCAAGTAATGTGTACAAAAATTTCTCTCTGTGTGTGTTGACACACATACATAAAATGTACATAAATGCATATATTGGTGAAAAAATGCTTTGCAAAAATGTATCTGCTAGGCAAAATTGCATGTATACTTGTACATTAGGAGAATTTTGCACTAAAATGCTGATGGTTTTTTTTTAATTGGAAACTGATGTGGCAATGTAGAAAATGGAATTTAAGATTAGATAAATGAGAAACCAAAACAGATAGATTTGCCTATCCCTAATTTAACATGTAACACCGTAGTTTCTAAGCGGTGTACATTGAGGTTACAAAGAGACACCATACAGATCAAATTGGTTGAAATTAGCCATACCACTGGAAACACGGAAATAAGAAAGCCTTCACCAAGTGCCAGACATTCAACAGGGAGCAGACCTGGCTGATCTCAACCAGAAAGGAGTTCCATAGAACTGGACCCACAGTACTGAATGTACAGCTCCTAGAGCAGGGGTCAGCAACCTTTTTCAGATGTGGGCTGGTCCACTGTCTCTCAGACCATGTGGTGGGCCAGGCTATATTTTCTTTGGGGGGGGGATGAACGAATTCCTATGCCCCACATATAAGCCAGGGATGCATTTTAAATAAAAGGACACATTCTTCTCATGCTGATTCCTGAACTGTCCCCAGGCCGGATTTAGAAGGCTATTGGGTCGCATCCGGCCCCCGGGCCTTACATTGCCTACCCCTGCCCAAGAGGATACGAACCCTGCATTTATGCCATGGTGGGCCACCAACAGCAACTCCAACAAGACATCAGTGATCAGGCAGGGATATAAAGATTCAGCCAGTCCTTACAATATGATACTCAATTCTTTCGATCATTGAGTTGTATCCAGCACAGTGCTCAGTTAAAGTCGCTTAGTGGTATACTTGCTCTGCGGGTGAAATGATTGGCACCAGGAGAGCATTGTTGCACTGGAGAATGCATAAGCAGGTTAGCGGTACCGTAACTCTCTTGTGCAGTAGATTGTGCAGTCTGTTGCCTGAGTTGCCACTAGCGCAGCTGTTGCATTGGATTTGTCTGCTGTGCAACATTAAAACCCATTTGCTAGTGCAACAGCCTCTGCAGCTATGGTGGCTGTGTGTTATCTACACTGTCAGAAGCAATATGTCTCTGAATGCCAGCTGCTGGGAATCACAAGGGCACTGCGCCCTCAGGTCCCACTGTGGGGCTTCAAACAAGCACCTGGTTGGCCACTGCAAGAACAGGATGGTCCAGCAGGGCTCTTTTTATGCTCCTATGTTAACCCTAAATAAATAAACAAATAAAATAACCTGGAAACAGCTCTACTGACCTACCTTACAACAATGAAAAAGTGTGTGTGTGTGTGTAGGGATCAAAAGCACTCATTATTGAAGTACTTATGGCTGGGCCTAATTGCTCCCTGCCCATCACCATAGCAGAGAAGGGCAGGTTTTCATTCTTTGCTCTGGATTTAGGTTTGTACTCCCAGAGCAATCACTTTTTGTCCCTTTCCAAGAATGCACTCAGCAGTTCGGCTAAGGCAAAGGAGGGGTTCGGGGGTGGGGTGGGGGGCATGCAGCAGTCCTACGGTATTAATTACGACCGAGGCTATTTGTTTTTCTTGGTTTACATTCCTCCCATAACTCTAAGCAGAAGTCCATATGGATACTATCATCAATCATATGTTTGCTGTGCAGGAGGATTTTGTGTAAATATTCGTTAGCACAGCATATAGCCAAAAGTACCAATATAAAACAGACTTGCTGATTCACCCCATTTTGCCATTAAACACCAACACCTGGGGGAAATTCCAGAGAGAGCGCTCTTGCCCTACAGCCAACCTCTCTCTCTCTATCTCTCTCTCTCTCTCTCTCTCTCTCTCCCTTCCCCATACAGCTGGCCAAACATCTGGGCAGTGAAGAGTTCACAGGCTCAGAACAGGCCCCGCCCAGCCAGGCTGGCTATTGGGCAATCCAGGACAGGAAGAGTTACAAAGGACTTCCTGTTTTGGTCAGGATGCTGTCCCAGCAATAAGGTATTTCAGGCCTTCTCCCTGATTCCCAGCTCCTTGCTCACTCAGGCAGTTGACTATTACAACTCAGTTTTGAAGTGTCAACCTCGGGTTAAGCCACCAGTGGGGAACCTCTGGCCCATGGGTCTAATTCAGCCTCCTCCATTTGACACAGGAGACTGTTTTGGCAGAGTCATATTCACCCGCCCTACAACCAGGGCTTTTTCCAGCCAGAACTCACTAGAACTCAGGTGGGCACCATTGCCATTATAAGAGAATAAGAGAGACATTCATAGTGAGTTTCGGCACCTCTTTTTCCAGAAAAATAGCACTGCCTACAGCTGACATCATAGACCAGCATTTCCCAAGCAGTGGGTTGTGCTCCATAAGTGGGTCACAAAGCCTGTGGGTTGTGGGCTATATAAGTAAACCCCAGATAATTAATCTTTAGCTGGCATGTGATCAAAATCTCTATAACTTTGTTTTTGCAATACTGAAAAATATTGCAATACTATGTTGACACTTGTAAGCAAATACTGAAAGGATCAGGTATTGCATTTTGATGCATTAGAACATCTCTTTGGTGGCTGGCAAAAGATTCAATGATGGACCCAACAAGGTGCTCATAGGTGGTAAGTTAATTTTGGCTTGGATATCCCAAGTAATGGTTGTAGAATTGGTTAACTTGCAGTTAAAATGCACAAAGACAATGGCTGCCGAAGACCCGAGGTCTAGCATTCCTGTGTTAATATATCAATGGGTCACCATACCAAGTGAATTCGGAATTGTGAGTCACCACGCCAAAAATGTTGGGAACCACTGTAATCTATGATTTCAGATGCAGCTAGGGTTGCCAAGTCAGAAGCATCTCAGACCATGAAATGTATGGGCTGAAAGCTGAGATCTAGAGGTGACACCCTGATGAAGTCACGCTGGGAGACTCCTGCTAGTATCATGGTGCTGATGCTGGAGATGGAGGTTAATTGGGAGAAGGGAGCAGAGGTGGGCAGACTGATCCCCAACATTTTATAGTATACTATAATTTGAAGGATATGTGTTAGGCTTCAGGTTAGGGGCAGTTTGTCTCATTTCTCTGCCCTAAGACAAAACAGAAACAGGCCACCATGCCATGCCACTGCCCCACCTCCCCATTGCCACCACCTCCCTTAGCTGGGTTGTGTTGTGGCACCCACAAAGATTGCAAAATATCATCGGAAGCTGGCACCGCTGCCGGTGGCAGGGTGGGCAGGGTAGGGCACCCATGGAGACACTGCCTCTTGGGCTTCCACTGCCCAAGGCAACTGCCTCACCCTACCTCATGGACAGGCCAGTCCTGCTTTGGGTCTCCTGTTACCCAAGGAAAGATGATTCCTTTGGGAAAAGGTCAAATCTTCAAGCAGTTTCCTAGCCCAGAAGGCCAGCTTCTGCATCCTATAATGGTCTCATTTGTTAGCCTGGTCAATATGTGCATCTGCATCATTTGGTTGATTGAACACTTGTCATTTGTATCTATTAGCACATTCTTGAAAGCCTATAATTTTGTTTTGTGCTAAGTGATCAATAATCATTCTTTCAGAGCCACGTAGTGGATAGCTCAGTTGGTTAGAGAATGATGCTGATAACGCCAAGGTTGTAGGTTCGATCCCTGTATGAGAAGGGTGCATTATTCCTGCATTCCTGGGGGTTGGACCAGTGGTATAACAAGGCCAGGTGGTGCCTGGTGCGGAAAATTTCTTGTCACCCCCTCCCCCACATTGAAATGATTAAAAGATGGAAAAATAAGATACAGTGGTGCCTTGCAAGACAAAAAGAATCCGTTCCGCGATTCTCTTCGTCTAGCGGTTTTTTCGTCTTGCGAAGCAAGCCCATTGATGGCTTAGCGGATTAGCGCTATTAGCGGCTTAGCGGCTTTTAGCGGCTTTTAGCAGCTTATCAGCTTAGCGGATAAGCAGATAAGCGGCTTAGCGGCTTAGAAAAAGGGGGGGGAGGAAAACAAAGTCGGAAAAACTCGCAAGACATTTCGTCTTGCGAAGCAAGCCCATAGGGAAATTCGTTTTGCGAAGCGCCTCCAAAACGGAAAACCCTTTCGTCTAGCGGGTTTTTCGTCTTGCGAGGCATTCGTCTTGCAGGGCACCACTGTACTTACAGTTGCAGGTGTTATTTTCTGGTTTATTTATTTAACATTGTGAGCATAAGCACTGAAAACCTTTTTTCCTAACTTTGTCCACTGCCCTTGAGCAGGGCTGATTCGTGTTCAGCTTGTCATCTGCTACAGTCCTGAGATCCTTTGCACATCTAGTAGTGCAAAGCCAAGTAAGGTAAAAGGTAAAGGACCTCTGCACTTTAAGTCCAGTCAAAGGCGAATATGTTATTGCGGCGCTCATCTCGCTTTCAGGCTGAGGGAGCTGGCGTTTGTCCACAGACAGCTTTGTGGGTCATGTGGCCAGCAGGACTAAACCGCTTCTGGCATAATGGGACACTGTGACAAGTGCCAAAGCACACAGAAACGCCATTTACCTTCCCGCCACAGCGGTACCTATTTATCTACTTGCACTGGTGTGCTTTCGAACTGCTAGGATGGCAGGAGCTGGGACCGAACAATGAGAGCTCACCCCGTCATGGGCATTTGAACCATCAATCTTTTGATCGGCAAGCCCAAGAGACTCAATAGTTTAGACCACAGCGCCAAATATCTACCATCCCATTTATTTTGTGTGTGTGTCTAAACACAGAACTTTGCCCTTGTCGCTGCCGAATTACATTTGGCTGAGTTTTCCGCTGTGTAAGTAGTTGTACTTTTGCAGAGGAAACAGCTCAGGATATAAGTAGGTGACATATAGTATTGACACATCAATCAGATTCTGCACACTGAAAGGATCTGTTCAATCATTATTGTTGTCGCTGCACCCAAATGTGGCATTTCACTAAATAAAAGTATCCCAGCAGTTTAAATCCAGCACAGATGGGCAGGCTTCAATATCCTGAAATGAACCCTGTCAGCTGTGTGTCTCTCACAGGCCACCCTTGGCACCCTCTGTGTTAACTTACAGAGGTCCTGTGCCAATTTCCCCCTCCCTTATTGTACATCTGAATTCTAAATACAATCTGCAAGGCCCACACAGCTTTCTTTGTTCCTCACGTCCATCTGCATCAGCGGTCTCCAGTAGGCAATGTGCTCAAGCGCTCTTTGCTTTCAGATTGCGTGATCAAAGCGCACTGAAGTCAGTGGGGCCTTTTAATATGTGCTGTTCATTTCCAAAGAAATGCGGTTTACCAGCTCACGACATGAGCCAAAACAACTCCGAGCAAATATTCAACACTAGTATTGCTATTTGCTTCTTTGGTTGTTGTTTTTTTGTCCGTTCCCCCACCCTCAATCTTAAAAGTGGCATTTTAGTTTAGAAAGTCACATGTGCACCGTTCATGGGGCAATTTCATCTTTAATCTCAATTGTTTGAAGGGAAGGGTAGAGAACCTCAGGCCTTGGGGACACATGTGGCCCCTCCAGGTCTCTCATTCTGGCCCTTGGAACACTCCTCAGGCCACAGACCCTCTCTCCAAGCCACATCACCCAATGGTCCCGCTTTGCATACTGAATGTTTTTTGCTTGGCTGGAATGTATCCTTGAACTCTGGCAATGCCTCTTGCTTCCTTGGATGAAGGTTAGCAAGATCTGTGTGAGGGTGTGTGGAACCTCACCTACTGTGCAAAGGTAATGTTTGCATTAACTGTGCTGTCCGCTTTTGATTCCGGCTGCACCCAGGACTCAGCTACATTAGTCAAAAAACAATATTTTGAATGTGTTATAAGCATGGAACATCAGATAGCACTGGAGAGCAAAAAAAATTCCCTGTGATTTTTCATAGTGCTTTCCCCCCATTTGTTATAACAATTTAATTTCTGATTATTTATAGCGTTTTCTTCCTGTGTGTAGATCCACCCCCGGTGGCATGGGGAGGGGGCAGGAACCCTCTCTTGACACCATTCAGAAATCTGAGCTTGGGCACTGGAAACCAGTCTGTGATGGTAGTTGTATGCCTACTGATCCTAGCTGGGCACATCATCTTCCCCAGTTTGGCATCTGACTTCACTTTGCAAATGTCATGTCTGGAGCATTTGCTTTGGCTGGCAAAAATCAGCGTGAGCCAAATCCCTCACATGCTACCGCTGGCTTAAGTTTTCTTCTTTCAATTGTACATTATTTTATGGAGAAAATAAAACAGAAACACAACGAGAAACTCCTTTTAAATTTATGAAGTTACCTTCATGTTTTAGGAAGGAATTAATAGGGCCCCCTGCCATTAGAGAAGCAGAATCAGTCGTGAAAGCTTGCACAGTGCTCTTCCAGAGCTTATGAGATCTCACTGGAACCTGCCACTGCTGCTGCCACTACTTCTCCTTGTTTCCCCTGCAGTGGCAGCAGTGGGCGGGAAAGCGTGGCCTCAGGCAGGTACAGTGGTAGCATCTGCCACCTCGGGATCCCAGTGGGATCCCACCGCCTGAGCCAATTACCTTAGTTTGCCTAATGGCGAGGCCAGCCCTATGTGCAGAGCCTAATTATCAGCATTTGCAAAGGCAGGAACAATCTGTGCTTATCAGCGACTTGCCTTCTCAGTTCCCCAAGAGCCAAGTGTCTGAAACAGAATAAACCCAAATCCTCTTCCCTCCTGGGCAAATTTCCTGCTCTAAACTGCAGCATGTGACAAAGCCTAAACGCTGGGGCTCTCCGTGAAGCATGAATATATACATAAGCGATAAAGCCGAAAGGAACTTTTGTAGCGAGCTTGTTTGCAAAGGACAATTTTCCAAATCAGTAGCCTTGCTCTTGATGAAGAGGGCGAGCTCTTGGCGCCTCCGACAGACCCGAGGCCATTCATTATGTGCCGTGCGCTGAGCAAATGAATGCCGGGGAAATCAGAGACACGCCTTGAGCATAACTGGAAAGCTGGTAGCGGCGAGCTGCTAAAGAAGTAACTTATGCCAACAAAGTCGATCCATGCAGCAGAAGGAGTGTTATTTATTTATCTAGAACAGGCATCCCCAAACTCGACCCTCCAGATATTTTGGGACTACAATTCCCATCATCCCTAACTGCCGGTCCTGTTAGCTAGGGATGATGGGAGTTGTAGTCCCAAAACATCTGGAGGGCTGAGTTTGGGCACCTAGAGCATTTGTACACCTTCAGTCAAAAAGGCTCCCAGAGTGGCTTAAGGTAAAGGTAAAGGGACCCCTGACCATTCGGTCCAGTCGTGACCGACTTTGGGGTTGCGGCGCTCATCTCGCTTTATTGGCCGTGGGAGCCAACGTTTGTCCACAGACAGCTTTCCGGGTCATGTGGCCAGCATGACTGAGCTGCTTCTGGCAAACCAGAGCAGTGCATGGAAACGCCGTTTACCTTCCCACCAGAGTGGTACCTATTTATCTACTTGCACTTTGACGTGCTTTTGATCTGCTAGGTTGGCAGGAGCAGGGACAGAGCAACGGGAGCTCACCCCGTCGCGGGGATTCGAACCGCCGACCTTCTGATTGGCAAGTCCTAGGCTCTGTGGTTTAACCCACAGCGCCACCCACGTCCCCCAAAGCAGCTTACTTGCAAGCAAAACAAGACAGTCCGCACCAAACATAAAAATAAAAATAAAAAGATACACAAGGGGAAAGGAACAGGGAGGGAAGAGGAAAATCATCTCCAGCAAAGCCGGAGAAATGAATGAGCCCTGCTTCCTATCTCTCCCACTGAGGCAGTCTGAGGGAATGGCAGGCCCCAGGTGGCAAGCAGATGGCAGAGGAGGTCTAATGAAGCTAGTCTGCCAAGGGGTGCCAACTTGAATAAAATATGGGAGGGGGCAGGTAAGCCCATTATTGATCAAATGGCATGCACACACCATTTGAATGGCAATGCCCATCAACTTTGGCCCCCTGGCTCCCCCAAGTATTTTATGGGGGGGCAAAGAGACCTTGGCCCCTAGGAGTTGGCTCCCATGGGCCTGCCACAGCAGAGCCAATGAATAAGGATTATGAGGCAAATGGGGGCGGGATGACAGTGGTTGAAGGCTGTGGGAATTAGACCCTAGTGCCCATTTAAAGAGTATGCTTAGAAGACAGCCCTGGGTCATTTAAGCCTTTAATAAGTTTTCTTTTCCCTCCTAGAAAAACTACATAGGACACTCTTTTGAAGGTTAAAGAACACATAACTTTTACTTAGTGTGCTTACGGTTGCAGATTGAAGAGACAATGCAGGTAAGTGATTCTTAAGTTGCTAATACAGTCATACCTCGGGTTAAATATGCTTCAGGTTGAGTGTTTTCAGGTTACGCTCCGCGGTGACCTGGAAGTAATGGAATACGTTACTTCCAGGTTTTGCCACTCGCGCATGCGCAGGTGCTCAAAATGACGTCACGCGCATGCGCGGAAGCGGCGAATCGCAACCCGCGCATACGCAGATGTGCAGACACGGGTTGCGTTCTCTTCAGGATGCAAATGGGGCTCCAGAACGGATCCTGTTCGCATCCAGAGTTACCACTGTACGTCTTAAATAGGACTCAGCTACACTGGTCAATTATAACGTTAAAAATGTGTTATAAAATGTGACACCAGAGGGCGCTGTAGAGCAGCAATCCATCACCCATGGTAAATTGTTTTTACCAGCCATAGATTAAACTGTTACGGACTAACTAGCTCTGAGACAGACAGCGCAACATGACATACTTGTTGCTCTGACTGTTCAGACTGTTCAGTTAACTGCCATAACGGAAATAATGGCCATAACGGCCACAGAGCATACGGCATCACAGAGTTCTACAGCTCTTGCCATTAACCCTTTCAATAGGCATTTTGGATACTAACATCCCACCCAGGCTGGCTGCAAAAATCACTTGAGATAGGAAGCAGGGCTCATTCAATCAGCTCTGCTGAAGGATTTCTTCTGCCAGGCAGGGGCGGAGGAAGGGAGGTGGGGGGGATGCGGTCTACCCCGGGTGTCACCACTGAGGGGGGTGACAAAATGCCGGGTGGCACTCACCGCGGGGCCTGGGAGTGACGCGGTCCGCCCACTGCCTCCCCCCCAGCTGTAGGGCAACTGAGAGAGAGGAGGCAGGCAGACTCTGGAGGCCCTGCAGTACACCTTGCCCCTATGGGTGGCTTGCCCCACCCCTATGGGCAGCTCGCCCCAGGCGCCTGAGCGGCTTCCTCCGCCGCTGCTGCCAGGCCTCCTCTACCTCACTTGTTGTTTGGTAGCTGCCATTCTAGCCTGCTTCAGTGAGAGAGATGGGAATTGTCCCTTCTGCCACTGAAGTATTGCCATTCCTGCTGGTCGTTCCCTTCCGTTATTCTTTAACTTTAAGAACCGGTGCCTGTATTGTTATTTCATTTTTTCCTCCTCCCTCCCTGTTCCCTTTTCCTTTTGTGCCACGACTTTTAGATTGTAAGAACTGCAGACAGCGACTGTCTTGTTTGATTGTTAACCACCCAAGGAGCACTTTTGGCTGAAGAGCAGCATACGAGTGCTCTAAAGAAATAAACGTTAAAATGACTAGTCTGGTTTTCTTGACTTCAAACAAAAAAACCCACTTCCCCAGGCATGGTTGGAGGGCAGGGCTCCTGCTCTGTAGTTAATAGTTGCACAGGAGAAGGAATTTCAGCAAGGGTGGCTTGTCATGTGCGGTTGCTTTAATGTAAAAGTAATAATATTTGATGTTTTATCGTGATTTTTATGTTCTGTTGGGAGCCACCCAGTGTGGATGGGGAGAACCAGCCTGATGAGTGGGGTATAAATAATAAAATTATTATTGTTGTTGTTATTATTATTATTATTATTATTATTATTATTATATCACTGAGGGATCTAGTCACAGATCTGCTGTGCAGGGTGTAGCTTAGCCTCAATATGAACAAAGGAGGAAGCATTGGGGGGTTTCCCCATGAATTTAAAACAATTTTTTAAAGTATGATTTTTTTTCATGTCTAGTGATAAAGTTAACAGTTTGACCCATTATGCTATCTTGCAGTCTCTGCTGCCATCTGGTGAGTGGTACCTATAAAGCTGGAATGTCCTGAAATGTCTTGGCTGTTAACTTGAAAAATAAAAATGGTAACCTCATTCAGCCTTTGGCAGTCTGGCGTTCTCCAGGCATTTTGGACTGCATCAGGATAGGAGAAAATTACATATTCAGTCAACCCTAGCAGGGACATTGGTCCCCATTCCAGAATCCTTGGTCAACAATCTGATCTTGGTCTAAGGCAGCTTTTTAGGTAATTCATGCAATTTGTAGGAATTCCTTGTACTCGTTTAACTTCCGCAGCAGGGTATTTAAAATAGATCATCTTTAAAGTGCCATAAGACTCTTTGCTTCTTTTCCTGCAGCAAACTTTGATTTGATGCTACGTTTGTGATGTGGTTGCTGCTTCCACATTTTTGAGTCCCAAACCTAGGTAGGGCAAAATCTGTCAGTTTCCATTTCCCATTTTTTCCACTCTTAAGTTCAATTTCTCCACATTTCCACAATAGTGTGCAATTTTTTTAAAAAGTACTCTGCTCATGAAAATTCATCAGCATTTTAATACACATTTCTCTCAATATACATATTTTGGTATGCAATTTTGCCCAATGAACACTTTTGCAAACCAATTTCCTGCAATACAATGCATTTTTGTACATGTTACTTTGCTAGAATATAGCTGTGTTGCAAAGCGTGTTCTCCTTCAGGGAGAGCACGTGTTGCGGTGGGGTCTACTGAGCCACCCCTTTGTTGCTGGGTAAGTTCTCCAAGATGGCCGGGGGGCATTGATTGGATTGCCGAGTTGCTGGGGCAAAAGTTATGTTGCAATTTTGGTGGGAGGGGTAAAAGGTTTAAATACTCTGCACACAGCCTTGTACTTTCTCTTTTGCTGCGTGCAACGGATCACCTGGAGCACTTGGACCGTCTGGAGGACAGTGGAGTGATCTTCTCATTGTCTCATTGTCTGGTTACATTTCTTTATTTTCCCCTTCTTTTTAATCTTCTCTAGTCCCTTAATTAATTTAATTCCCCTTTTTCCCCCTGTTTGATTTCTCACCCCACCCCTTACCCTGTCCTGTGGGAAGATTCTCCCTGTACCTGTGAGCGCTGCCTGGGCATAATCCTCCTGGGCTTTCCTTTCCCAGTAGGGAGAGAGCCCCCATTCGGGGCTTTCTTTTGCAAAAAGGTTTTCCCCATTTTTGCCTGTTTAACTGTGGGGCTAGTCAGGGCTGTTCCCAGCTTACCTGGAATCACTTTCATTTATAGTATCCCCAAAGGTTGGCTTTATTTTGGGTGATTGCTGTGCTGTTGGCCAAATTTTAATCTAGCCTTTGGCTGGAGCACTATTTTGAGTTCCTTTATTTAATATTGCAATGAGACAAAAAAGGCAGAGAGCAGACGCAGGGAGGCTTTCACGGCCTGCTCGGCCTGCACATATCATTCAAGCCTAAGCCTGCTACAGTTAGCAGTACAATACATTCCCAGCTTACCTGGGATCACTTTCGTTTATAGTATCCTCATAGGTTGGCCTTATTTTGGGTGATTGCAGTGCTGTTGGCCGAATTTTAATCTAGCCTTGGGCGGGAGCACTATTTTGTGTTCCTTTAATATTGCAATGAGACAAAAAAGGCAGAGAGCAGAAGCATGGAGGCCTTCACGGCCTGCTCGGCCTGCACATATTTTTCAAGCCTAAGCCTGCTCCAGTTAGCAGTACAGTAAATTGTTAAGTTCCTGTGACATGTGACTCATTCTCTCTATTAAGAATGTATCTGTTTGTTTGCAGGCTCACTTGTTGCTAATGTATATCTTAGGCAGACAGAGTGGAGCCAGGGGCTCTCTGTGCCTCCAATGAGCACTCTTTGTATGCTCTTTAACTATGCTGTTTCTGAACAAGTTTATTTTCTTCAAGTTTGTTTTTCCCTGATAGTGGCGACTGCCATTTTAGAGATGAGCCATTGTGGCTTAGTGGCTAGAGTACAGGATTAGGACCTGGGAGACAGGGTTCATATCCCCCACTTAGCCCTTGTTATAACAAAGCAAAACAAGCTGCTCCTTTTGGACTATTTTGTTGCTGGGTAGTTTGGCCCATTTGTGATATTGCTCCCCCCCCCCCCAAAAAAAAAAACAAAAAAAAAAAACTTTGGGTTTCTTGAGGGGGTGCTTCCCTCTAAAGGGCAAACAGGGGTACCTGGACAGGCGGTGGGCTGCCTCGAGTTTGTTATCTCATTGGAAACATTTATGTCTGGCCTGGCAGGTGATCCTAGGGCTTGGCCCGCTTGGCCCTAGAATTTGATGGCCTCTGGCAGCGTTTCTGGCCTGAATAGTGTCCCCATGTGGTGCACAAAGCATTAGTTTCACCTGTTTCCCACATTGGTTAGGTTTTTTCCTTTTGCAGACTGACAGGGCCTTTGCAGATGCCTCCAGAGCTTGCCTCTCCTGCAGAGGATGACTTGCTGATGCCCCAGATGCCTTCTTCCAGAAGGAAGGTCTTCAGAGGCAGGAAAAAGCGGAGCAGGGATGATGCTTACACCTCCTTGCAGGTAAATCACCACTGGGCTCTGATGATGACTCAGACATCACCTTGGACCTCTCCAGGGGTCAGGGTGAGGCTGTTCCAGGTCTTTAGGGATCATCCTGGATAGCTCAGCTGGTCAGCGTATGGTGCCGGTAATGCCTAGGTTGCAGGATTGGTCCCTGTATGGGACAGCTGCATGCTCCCTCATCACTCTACCCGGACACTGAGGTCCAGCGCCGAGGGCCTTTCTGGTGGTTCCCTCACTGTGAGAAGCCAAGTTACAGGGAACCAGTTGGAGGGCCTTCTCGGAAGTGACACCTGCCCTGTGGTACACCCTCCCACCAGATGTCTACTACCAGACTTTTAGAAGACATCTAAAATAGCCCTGTTTAGGGAAGCTTTTACTGTTCCTTCCAACCCCACTATTCTATAAGTGGTAATTCACTATGATGGGAATGTTAGACGCAGGGCTGCCATCATCCCCTTAGCTCGCTAGGATCACAGGGACGGGGACATGTGGACCACTTGCGCAGCTCCACATTTCAAATGGAAATTCCCTGAGCAATAGAACCGGAAGCTGGTATGCAGGAAGCTGGCCTGGTGGCAGCTTTGTTGGGACTTCTTTAGGGTTTCTGGCCAGTGTTGGCCCTGTAAATTTACACATCATGGTGGCAACACAAGGCAGGGCATCTTGCCCAAGCGGGGGCTGGCAAGCAATAACTCAATACCTCTTGCCCATATTTCCGTAAAAATATCGCCCTTGAAAGTCTGGCTAAAAGGTTATCTAGATGGGTCAGTAGCTTTGTGCTTGTGGGAAGGGTTTCCCCAAGGTTTGGGATTCCTCTGGCTTTTCAGCCAGTGGCTCAGAATACAGCAACTCAAAAGCCAGTTAGAGAGCTACCTGTGGTAGCCAGAAAGAAGGTTAGGAAGCAGCTTGCATTGGGACGTATGGTGGGATCCCCTTGATTGTCCTTCTAGTCCCGATTTTCATTTATCCCCATTGGGGATCGTCCCAAAGAAAGCCCCATATAATTCCATCTGATCCATATTTATCGCATCCCAAGGGCACCTCAGTGAATGATGCTATCCCTCCGGAATTGTTCCGTGAAATATGCATCTTTGGATCAGGCAGTTGAGCTTACCAACAAATTGGAGGAGGTGCCTTGTTGGCATTATGCGATATTGAATCGGCTGTTAGGCTACTGCCGGTTCACCCTCAAGATTTTAAGTAGTTAGGCTTTAATTGGATGGTCCTTATATTGATAAGGCGATGCCAGTGGTTGCTCAATAGGCTGTGCAGCACTTGAGTCCTTTAGTGCCTTTCTGGATTGTACATTGCGAGTCAAGACTCGTTTAGCTGGGGGTATCGTTATGTGGATTGTTTTACTGGCTGGTTCATGTGACACCAGCCTCTGCTTAGCTTACTAGATGCCCCTTTATTCCCTGAGGAGCTGGGTGTTCTGTTGGCAATGGAGGACAGTGGGTCCTACTGCCCCTTTTAATGTATTTGGGGGCTAGCTGGATACCGTTGCTCAAACTTCTGCTTGCCTGTGGAAAAGCTGTTTGCCTTGAAGGATGTTATTCTTGTAATGCTTCCTCTGAAGCAAGTGTTGCTTTGTCAGATCCTATCATTCCTAGGTCAGTTAAATTTTGCATGCAGGGTGGTTGCTCCAGGCTGCCCCTTCCATTCCTGCTTGGCCAGGTGGTCTCATGGCCCGGGGTTCCTTCATCATCATGTACAGTGGCCTTGAGCCTGGCAGGGCAAGGCAATCACATGTAACCTAACTTTTCGCGAGTTTTCCCCATTGTAGTGTCAGCGCACATCTGGACTGAGGAGTTTAGAGACCGTCGGGTCTGTCTTGGTCTGACAACCAGGCAGTGTGAGAGTCCTGGCAAAACAGTCCTCATGCTCTGGCAGAGTCTTCGCACTGCTTAAGGTTTAATATTGTGTTTCTGCTCGCTTTATTTCGGGATCATCTAATGTTTTTGCGGTTGCTCTATCCCGTTTTTTCAGTTGGAGAGCTTCAGATCCTGGGCTCTGGACACCCAGCTATAGCTGGATTTTTCTGGAGCTCCTGTGGCACTTGGCAACAATTAATAATTATGAGGAGTAGTAGCTTACGTTTCCCCATTCGCTTTCAGGTCTTATGAGAAGGCCTGGACTGATTTCTTAAAATTTAGCTGGCAGTCCTCGGCCATTCAGAGGAACCTGCCCCCATCCTCTGAGCAGGACCTGCAGTAATTCGCCCACCTGCTGCAGATCGGATGCAGTGTTAAAACTATCAGACTTCAGTCCGCTGCAATGTCTGCTAGAGTAAAGCTTTAATTTTTCAGAGACCCTTCAAAAAGTGTGTCGTGCGCAGGGTCTCGGAAGGTTGGAATAAGCTCCAACCTTCACAGGACAGCAGGCAGGAAGCCGGTCAATCTTTGACCTATGCAGTATCCGCAACAAGTTAAGACTTGTCGGCTGGTTGAAGATCAAGACGAGACTTATTTCAGTATTCCATTGTAATTTTGGTGTACTGAGGGTTGGGGAAATTGTGTTGGAGCCAGCACGGGGCTGGAAGTTTGGAGGCTTATTGCCTCAGGACTTTTCCTTATCTGCTTTGGAGCTTGTCATAAGTGTCTGGAGCTCTGAGTCAGACCTAGTGAGCAGGGTTGCCACCATCAGGCTTCCAGTCGCAGGTGAGGTGGGCCCTTGCCCTGTTATTGGATACCGGAAATATTTGGCTTTTCATTCCCCTGGGGGCTGGCTCGATCCTAGTGCACAGAAATGGGTTCCAGTTCGACGGGCATCTAATTGCTCACGTCGTGCGCCAGTTATTGCAGCCTGTGGCTTGCCTACTGCTGAACACGCCTCATTCCTTCCAAATAGGTGCTGCTGCAAAGGCTGCGCACTGGGGCCTGTTAGTAGACAGGATTGTGAATACGGGTCATTGGAAGTATGATGCTGACAAAGGTTATCTCAGGAAGCATTGCCAATGATGCCTGTCTGTTATTCCTTTTATTTTTCCCCTCATAGGAGCAGCTGTGCGCATTTGGATTGTCGGCCACAGCATCATGCACTGAGCTGGCAAGCACCCTGACGAGTCTGGACTGGGAGCGCCATCTTGGCCTTCCTGCCCATGTTTCTAGCTCCAGTCCGCATTTGGATTGTGGGGCACAGCATCGTTTACTGGGCTGGCATCAGAGCGAGGCAGTCTGGAAGGGGACCGGATCTTGGCTTCCCACAGCACGTACAGGTGTAGTGGATATCCAGACGGGGAATGCGGTGGAGTGAATTCATCCCACTAATTAAGTGGAGGGTGCTTTCACATGGTCCCCCTTTGGCGATTGTAGTGCAGTTGGGGAAGAATGATATGGCAAAGGTTGATTGCTCCACTTTGCGCTCCACGATTCAAAGAGACTTGGGGGAGTTGGTGACCTTAATACCTACCGTTAAAATATTTTGGTCACAATTGCTGCAAAGGAGCAATTGGCAGGGCATTTCTCAACCCAAGGCTGCTGAAAGGGCCAGGAAGCGCATTAATTCCGCAGTGAGCAAGAGGGTAACGGAATTGGGTGGTTTGGTGATTTACCACCAGGATATTACCTTCAAGGCTCTGGCCCTTTACCGCAATGATGGGGTACATCTTTCCGAGCTGGGGAATGATGTCTGGTTGGATGCGGTAATTGAAGGGTTGAAGAATGGGTTGGGATTGTGAGTGGTTGGCGGCGAGCGTAAAGGGCTCGATTGGCGGTTAGGCATTGGTTATAAATCTGGTGGAGGAGGGGTTAGGATAGGCTGGGCCTACCCCTCCATGGAGGGGTTCAGGATAGGCTGGGCCTGCCCCTCCATGGTTGCTGCGGAAAGGGAATTCCGTTAAAGGAATCCTGGGGCTTGCCATCTTTTCGTCCAATCCCTGGAATGGGACTAGGGCCGGCAAGCCTTCGGGGAGCAGGCGGGTGAGAGTTGAGGGTCTGTGTCTCAGCTCCAATTCCTCCCCGACTTGCTTTCCCCCGCACTGTCTTTCGGTGGTGCCCGGAAGTCAGTTCTGTCCCCAGGCGGGGGGACAGATAGTCTTAACCAATGCCTAAACAACCACTCACAGTTTGTATTTTAATAAAGTTGTGGCCAAAATCATGCCAAAAATCTTAAACAAAAATTACGTGTCCGTTGTGAGTTATTTTGGGGGGTGGATTGGGGACCTCAACACGCAAAGCGTGTTCTCCTTCAGGGAGAGCACGTGTTGCGGTGGGGTCTACTGAGCCACCCCTTTGTTGCTGGGTAAGTTCTCCAAGATGGCCGGGGGGCATTGATTGGATTGCCGAGTTGCTGGGGCAAAAGTTATGTTGCAATTTTGGTGGGAGGGGTAAAAGGTTTAAATACTCTGCACACAGCCTTGTACTTTCTCTTTTGCTGCGTGCAACGGATCACCCGCCCACCCGCCCTAGAATAAGGGGTTTGTTGCGTTGACCTTGCTATGCCTGTCATGGGGTCGTCTGCCTTTGAGCAGGGGCCTGGTAGGAATTTTTCCACCTGGCAAATTGGCTGGCTGGGTGGTTTTTGCCTACTGCGTAGCAAATCGTCACAACTTGTAAGGTTGTGGTTAGGCATTGGTTATAAATCTGGTGGAGGAGGGGTTAGGATAGGCTGGGCCTACCCCTCCATGGAGGGGTTCAGGATAGGCTGGGCCTGCCCCTCCATGGTTGCTGCGGAAAGGGAATTCCGTTAAAGGAATCCTGGGGCTTGCCATCTTTTCGTCCAATCCCTGGAATGGGACTAGGGCCGGCAAGCCTTCGGGGAGCAGGCGGGTGAGAGTTGAGGGTCTGTGTCTCAGCTCCAATTCCTCCCCGACTTGCTTTCCCCCGCACTGTCTTTCGGTGGTGCCCGGAAGTCAGTTCTGTCCCCAGGCGGGGGGACAGATAGTCTTAACCAATGCCTAAACAACCACTCACAGTTTGTATTTTAATAAAGTTGTGGCCAAAATCATGCCAAAAATCTTAAACAAAAATTACGTGTCCGTTGTGAGTTATTTTGGGGGGTGGATTGGGGACCTCAACACGCAATACTCAGAGGAATGTGAATTTCAAACCATAGGTGTGTTTGGGTAGAGCTGTGCACCATTTTCGGTTCAGGCCTGAGCCAAATTGGGCATATTGGGAGGACATCAGTTGGGTTCGGCTGGGTTGGGCAGGCCCCAGATCACTTCAGGTCAGGTTGGGTGGTCCCAGATTGACCTGGGGCTGTCAGGAGGCACAACAACAAAATGCACCACAACTGCATCTTCACAAGAGACTGTAGGGCAACCCCTACATCCTTTCCTACCAGACCTCTCCTTCTTTCCAGGCTCTAAAGCAGCACTATGCAGGATCGAATCCTGTTGCTAATAATAATAATAATAATAATAATAATAATAATAATAATTTATTATTTGTACCCCGCCCATCTGGCTGGGTTTCCTCAGCCACTATGGGCAGCTTCCTGCAAAATATTAAAATACAACAATTCATCAAATATTAAAAGCTTCCCTAAACAGGGCTGCCTTCAGATGTCTTCTAAAAGTCAGATAGTTGTTTATTTCTTTGACATCTGGTGAGGCGGCATTCCAAAGGGCAGGCACCACTACTGAGAAGGTTCCCTGCAACTTCACTTCTCGCAGTGAGGGAACCGCAAGAAGGCCCTTGGCGTTGGACCTCAGTGTCTGGGCTGAATGATGGGGGTGGAGACGCTCCTTTGGGGATACTGGGCTGAGGCCGTTTAGGGCTTTAAAGGTCAGCACCAACACTTTGAAATGTGCTCAGAAACATACTGGGAGCCAATGTAGGTCTTTCAGGACTGGTGTTATATGGTCTTGGCGGCCACTCACAGTCACCAGTCTAGCTGCCGCATTCTGGATTAGTTGTAGTTTCCAGGTCACCTTCAAAGGTAGCCCCAAGTAGAGCGCATTGCAGTAGTTCAAGCTTGCTAGCTTCATGGTGCTGGTTGCTGTTCCTTCACGAGCAAAGGAGCAGCACCCTGCAGGATCAAATCCTGGCCACTCTTGGTCAGCTTTGTGGAGAGGAGGAGATATAGTGTCTCCTCCTGCTCCCTCCCCTTCCCAACCATATGTAAAAGCCCGACCCCCAAATCACGTTGGGGATGGATCTGGGGTGAGGCAGGTGGTCTGTGGGTTGACTCAAGGCAACATCACTCTGATTAGGGGCTCCTGGATCAGGGCAATGGGGGAAATCAGTGGGGGGCTGTGCACAGCCCCGCATTTCGGTTCACGTTCTGAAAGTGCAAATTAGGTCTAAAGGTAAAGGTAAAGGGACCCCTGACCATTAGGTCCAGTCTTGACCGACTCTGGGGTTGCGGCACTCATCTCGCTTTACTGGCCGAGGGAGCTGGCGTACAGCTTCCAGGTCATGTGGCCAGCATGACTAAGCCACTTCTGGCGAACCAGAGCAGCGCGCGGAAACGCCATTTACCTTCCCGCTGGAGCTGTACCTATTTATCTACTTGCATTTTGACGTGCTTTCGAACTGCTAGGTTGGCAGGAGCAAGGACCGAGCAACAGGAGCTCACCCTGTGGCGGGGATTCGAACTGCCGACCTTCTGATCGGCAAGTCCTAGGCTCTGTGGTTTAACCCACAGCGCCACCTGCGTCCCTGCAAATGAGGTCTATTCACCTTTAAAGCTGAACCTGATCCGTTTCCCTCCCCTGATTCTTGAAATGCAGTGAAATGCACAAGTAGATGATATGGCATCTTCCCATGCCAGTGGCGCAGCTCCCCAGGGATGGCATAGACAGGGCAGATTTCCAGATCTTCTGCTCTGTAATAAAATGATGTCAATTTCAGTCCCCTTTGGAAATGCAGCAGCCGCGGCGTATCTTCGAGGTTTCCTGGATACCAGCTGTTGTGTCTGTTCCGCTGGGCCTGCTGCTTTTTCTGAGAGGTGAATGCTGTTTGTCTTATTGATATGGTGGCTTCACATTAGATCATGTTACAGATACCAAATATGATTATGCTGGAAATCAGATTAGCCTCTCGGCCTCCCAGCCCCAAGGCTGCTCTCCAGACAAAGTGGTAGAGGTGCTGAATATTTTATACTGGCAGACTTTGGCTTGATATCTGAACAAAATCAAAAGATTTGCACAACCTGTAAAGAAACCAGTGCCTGTCCTGGCTGACCTGTGCTGACTAAGGCAAAGGTAAAGGTAAAGGACCCCTGGACAGTTAAGCATAAGCACTGAAAACCTTTTTTTCCTAACTTTGTCCTCTGCCCTTGAGCAGGGCTGATTCATGTTCAGCTTGTCATCTACTACAGTCCCGAGATGCTTTGCACATGTAGTAGTGCAAAGCCAAGTAAGGTAAAAGGTAAAGGACTTCTGGACTTTAAGTCCAGTCAAAGGTGAATATGGTACTGCGGCGCTCATCTTGCTTTCAGGCCGAGGAAATCAGCATTTGTCCACAGACAGCTTTCTGGGTCCAGTGGCCAGCAGGACTAAACTGCTTATGGCTCAATAGAACACCGCGATGGAAACCAGAGCGCATGGAAACGCCATTTACCTTCCTGCCACAGTGGTACCTATTTATCTACTTGCACTGGTGTGCTTTCGAACTGCTAGGTTGGCAGGAGCAGGGACCGAACAATGAGAGCTCATTCCATCGTGGGGATTCAAACAACCAACCTTCCAATCAGCAAGCCCAAGAGGCTCAGTGGTTTAGACCGCAGTGCCACCCGTGTCCCTAACTATGTCCCTAGCCACCCGTGCCTGCTGACTATGCCATGCTCAAGCATCTGTTATACCCCATGAGCCTGTGATCCTGCATTGGGATCCACTTGTGAAGCAGAACTGGAGGAAGATATGGGCTGTTGGGATACTGCCAGGGAAACAAAGGCCATCATGCCCCCATGCTGTCTCCGGACGATCCATCGATCTCCCTTAGAAACGCAGTATCAGTCAATTAGCGGCACAAGCCTCAGAAATAGCTGTCCTCATTCCAAGACTAGTGCAGGCCCTTTGCAGAGTTCACACAGTGAAAGATGCACTCAGGAGAGCATTATTTACAACTTTATTCAGTGTTGGTCAGAACAAAGAAAAAAACATGACTGCCTGCTTCAGGCACAGAGAGAGAACAAAAGCTATATACAAAACAGCAACATCCTGTGAACAGGAAATAAGTAGGCTGTGACTCACAACAGCCTGTCCCCCTTTTAAGGTGGAATGGAAATATCCTAACATCGGCAACCACCCACCCACCTCTGCAGTGTTTTAAGGGCATCCCAGCAGGTTGTAGAATAACACCCTATGTCAATCAAAATTTGTTTTTCAAAGGAAAAAACAAAGCAGCATAAATTTGAGGTCTCCCATCAGGATTTCGTTTCCCCTGATGGTCAGAAGCAGCCTTTGCCTTCCAAGTATTGAGGTCACATGATTGTCTGATGATATAATCTAGGACTGCTTTGGAAGCAGCAGGGCAGGTTTCACCATTTGTATCTGTTGCACT
This sequence comes from Podarcis cretensis, assembly GCF_951804945.1. NCBI lineage: Eukaryota > Metazoa > Chordata > Lepidosauria > Squamata > Lacertidae > Podarcis > Podarcis cretensis. Next base: position 17,878,912 of record NC_137183.1, read on the forward strand.
AAGTAAAGTAAAGGTAAAGGGACCCCTGACCATTAGGTCCAGTCGTGACCGACTCTGGGGTTGTGGTGCTCATCTCGCTTTATTGGCTGAGGGAGCTGGCGTACAGCTTCCGGGTCATGTGGCAAGCATGACTAAGCCACTTCTGGCAAACCAGAGCAGTGCATGGAAACGCCATTTACCTTCCCGCTGGAGCAGTACCTATTTATCTACTTGCACTTTGATGTGCTTTTGAATTGCTAGGTGGGCAGGAGCAGGGACTGAGCAACGGGAGCTCACCCCATCATGGGGATTCGAACCGCCAACCTTCTGATCGGCAAGTCCTAGGCTCTGTGGTTTAACCCACAGCGCCACCCGCGTCCCATATGTTGTACCAAGTGGAGTGACATTGATTTAAACCCTGCCCCTTTGCTTGCTCCCTTTTGTCTTGCGCTTTCTCTCTGCCATGGCAGCACTGGGCTCTGTGATTACATCTCTGCTCCATTTCCTTTATAATTTATGTGGAGATCCTTCCACGGCAGGGAAATACAAAGTGCATGAAGCATGGAGCAGCATGACAGTGTGTGAGATTTAGGGCAGGCATTAGAAACTGAAGGCGGAAAGTGGTCATGACTCAGGAAATTTCAAGGTCGTCCAACACAAAATGTGCCCGAGTCACAGAGCAATTTTATGTCCTGGAGATATTACTGTATTTCATTGCTTCCGAAAACCCCAGCGATTGCCTGTCGCCGCTTTTTATGTATCTCGGTATTTTATGTATCTTGGAAGCAAAATGGATCAATAGTATTCATTTTGTAATGTTTATTACCAGAGGCTTAATCACTAGCTTGCTCGATATCGCACAGATATTTGGCTGAACTATAACTCCCCTCACACCTGGCCATTGGCTTTGCTTGCTGGCGCTGAAGGGAGTTGTAGTTCAGCCATGTCTATACAGCCAAAAGCTCCCTCCACCTGCTTTCAACAGAAGCACAATCCATCTCTCTATAGTGGGAAAGACTGTGACCAGGGAGCCTATGGGCCTGTTCTGTCTGTGGTCCAAGTACTGCTAACTGCTGATGGGGAACTTCAAGGCCTCCGCAGTCACTCTTCTGGTTCTTGGTGTCTAAACCACACACTTTTACCAAACCACCCTTCAAACAGAGGGTTGTCCTCTGTAAAGTTGGACCCGTGGCCTCACTAACAGCCACAGGCAGCAGTAAAAAAAGAGAAGAGAGAACGAATGGTATTCAACATCAGTCCTACCAAGAAAAGACCCACTGAATTCAATAGTTTATGAACTAATTATTATGGCCAATGTTGGCTATTTCCCAGTGAATGCAGCAAAATGAGACTGAGAAGAAAGGTGGGATAGAAATTTGATTAATAAAAGAATGAGTGTCACAGCGCTGTCAGGCAAGGAATGTCCAGAGCAAGAAATTAACTTGTTATTGTCAAAAGTAGACTTACATATTAGGGAAACACCTGCCCATCAGTCCTGCATCTCTTAGCTACTCCTAGGTGTGGGACTCAGGTGGTGCTGTGTTCCAGCAAAATACACCTCTGTTCCCACATCATTGCTTTCTCTTTCATGCCTGGGTTGCTTTTATGTGATAAGAAGAGATGTGGGTGGTTCTGTGATCTAAACCACTGTCCCTTATGGGCTTGCCGATCGGAAAGTTGTCAGTTCGAATCCCCATTATGGAGTGAGCTCCTGTTGCTCTGTCCCAGCTCCTGCCAACCTAGCAGTTTGAAAGCACACCAGTACAAGTAGATAAATAGGAACCGCTGTGGTGGGAAGGTAAACAGTGTTTCCATGCACTCTGGTTTCTGTCACGGTGTCCCGTTGTGCAAGAAGCGGTGTGGTCATGCTGGCCACGACCTGGAAAGTTGTCTGTGGGCAAACGCCGGCTCCCTCGGACTGAAATGCAAAATGAGCGCTGCAACCCCATATTTGCCTTTGACTGGATGTAACTGGCCAGGGGTCCTTTACCTTTTTTTACCTAGACCCACTGAATTCAGCAGTTTATGAACTAATTATTATGCCCAATGTTGGATATCCCTTAGTGAATGCAGCAAAATGAGATTGAGAAGAAAGGTAGGGTAGAAATGTCATTTAAAAAATAATAGGAATGCCCAGAGCGAGGAATTAAATCATTATTGCCAAAAGTAGACTTACACATTAGGGGAAAGCATGACCATCAGTCCTGTGTCTCTCAGCTACCCCTAGGTGTGCACTCAATGAGGCGATTGCCACAACAGAGAGGCCCCAGCCCCAACTGCAGCTTACGTATCTCTTTTATTTGAGCTGTGCGCAAGCAGGCAAAGACTACGCCTGTGTGCAGGGCCATCTTACCCATAGGTGCTAGGGGTGCGGGGCACCTGGGTGCTGGGCTCTCAGGGGTGCCAGGCTGAGAGTCCGGGTCCCGAGAGTTGAGTCTGGGGAAGAGCCCGCCCATCAGTCGGAGCGCCGCGACAGGCTCTTCTGCTGTGGGCGGCTCTGTGCCATGAGTTCAGGAGCGACCGAGCCAGCAAGACGCTGAGGCGGCCAGCTAGCTCCAACCTCCTGCATGCCTGGGACTGGGCAACCTGTGGGGAGCCCCCGCCGGGCGGATCTTTGCACCCCAGTGCCGCATATGCTTATGACAACCCTGCCTGTGTGTAACCTGTTTCTGTTCCTCTCACTGCAATCAATCAATCCTCTTCTGGTTCTGGAAGACAGTGGAATAGGAGAGGTGGGGGGAAGGAGGAGAAGGTGTAGAAGCCCTTAACTCTCCACCAGCCTGACCTCTTTCTCCCTGCTCCTGCACCTGTGCTTCACTCTCCAATCCAGCAGCTTCTCCTGCCTCCACCTCTTGTCTCCTAGCTGTTACAGGTTCTCCAGGATCACTGCTCCCTTCTTCCAACCCTGCTTCTTCCAGTGCCCACTCATCACACTGGCAGGAGCTCTGCTGGACCACTTGTGTCAGCCACCCCCTTTCCTGTATCTCTGCCAATTGCCTCCGAATTTCTACCTTCTGCATTTCAGCTGCATCCTGTTCCTGGTTTCCAGCGATTCAGGTTCAGTGCCAAATAATGCAATTAAGACGCTTTCAGAAAAGTCCCTGGTGGGCTGAATATATTTGTGACATCCAGCCTACGTTCAAAAGGGCCTGAGAAAGACAGTCTGACTGGAGTCGCACATGGAAGGTTGTATATTATCTGATGCTCGTCTGAGATCTTTAGTCTCATAGGGGCAGCCAGCAAAGTTAGTTCAGAATCTGAAGTAGGCGGGGAGCTTGGAATCCGGTCCAGTAGACTTGGGCAGCTTCAAGGGGCCCTGCTAATGGAGCTGATGGATATGTTGTCTCTGCAGCAGTGGCATAGTGTGGGGGTGCAGGGGGGGCCGGCCGCACCGGGCGCAACATCTGGGGGGCGCGCTCGCCGCCTCTGGAGTCGCCGAAGAGCCTCGGGCACAGGCTGTAGCAGAGCCCCATGTCTCATGGAACCAACGAGCTGTGCGCGCGTCCGGGCTGAAGGCGTCCGGCGGGCAGCGGCTCTCAGCGCTCACCGCAGTCCCCACGCATCAGGGCCGCGGAGGGCGCGCCAGGCAGCCCCTCCTCACAGCCCCGCCGTCACCGCTGCTGCTGCAGCTGCTGGGCCATGTTGCATTTTCCTCGCCTCCTCCGGGCAAGCGGCGTTGTTTGGGCGGCAGCGCCAGCGGCAACTCGCCTCAGATCACCTGACACGGACCTGCCGCCGTCGCCGTGGCTACCTTACCGTAAATACCCCAGCCCAGGCAGCAGCAAGAAGAAGCTGGCAGCGGCAGCAGGTTAGGGGTTAGGGGTTAGGGGCGCAAATTACTTGCCTTGCCCCGGGTTAGGGGGCGCAAATTACTTGCCTTGCCCCAGGTTAGGGGGTGCAAATTACTTGCCTTGCCCCGGGTGCTGACAACCCACGCTACGCCACTGCTCTGCAGGGAACTATATCATGTCTAAGTAGTCTTGGAAAATGGTCTCCACTTAAGCTGTTATGGCTGTGAGCATTGCAGGATGCTTCAAAGGAACAGTTTAAGGAAATTATTATTTATTGCAGAAAGGTATTCCTTTTAAGTAAAAGCTTCTGAACTCAACGTTTGCTGTTCTTGTTCAATTTTATCCATTTCTGATGCTGTTCACACACTCTTAAATCCACACACAGGAACTTGGGCTTGGTGACGAGGTCCTCAACCAGTGTTTCTCAAACGTGGGTCTCCAGCTGTTGTTGGACTACAACTCCCATCATCCCTAGCTAGTTGGACCAGTGGTCAGGGATGATGGGAACTGTATTCCAAAAAACAGCTGGAGACCCTGGGAAACCCTGTTCTAGACTAAAGAATGGAGTGCTGACGTAGGACTGCACCTCCCATCACCCCTGACCATTGGTAATTCTGACTGGGGCTGATGGAGTCCAGTAACATCTGGAGGGCCACAGGTCCCTCCCCCCTGTTCTAGACATTTCTGTTGGTTATGACAAAATAATTGGTTTTCCATTAATTAATTTAAAGATTATTTTTTAGATGAAAGCTGTATTTAAATACGATTATGTGTCAAAGTACTCATTAAAAATTTACAAATTTAAATATGCATTTAATTTGCAGACTAATGCAGACAGGGAATGGGATGGAATTATGAGTGAAAACATGTTAAATTGGCACAGGTCAAAAATAGCCAGCTTCACCCATCTCTACGTAGGTGCTCAAGACTATTAACTGATGCTTGAGACTAGACTGGTCAATCAGCCAATCTAATTGCTCCATTTTATTGTCATTAAATCATTAGATGAGAGGTTTATCTAGCAGCGGCATGAAAAGGGGCGATCCGGCAGCTTGACTCCAGTTTATGAGCAAAACAGAATTTCATGGGCTTCTGTGATGTTCCACACGGTTATCTTAACCCATTCCATCTGGGAACTTGAGATAAGCCTTGCAGCTGAGAGATTGGAGGAGGGTATTTTGGAGTTGATATATCTGTGACGTTTGGCTCCTTATTTGTGCTTGAATTTAATCTGTGGCCTGATTGGCAATTATGCCAGCCAGGAAATTTTGTAGGATTGTGACTTGGGGGAGGTGGCAGAGAGAGAGAGAAAGAAAAATGAATGAGGAAATGGTCTCGCTTAATTTATTATCATTACAGTACACTTTTTCTAACAATAAGGACAAAACATGTCCAGCACAGGAATGTGTGTGTGAGAGAGTGTTCATGAAACTTGTTTGCTATAGGTTTGGGCACCATATATTTTTGCACAATGGTTTCCTGGGATCAAGGAGCAAGTTCTCATTTGTTTGGATGCATTTGAACACCATTTTGAATCAAGATGGTGGGATGAATTTTCCAAAGCTGCACTGGTTTCAAAACAACACTTTTAAAAGCATTTGATGTTTCTTAATCATGAGAGAGAATATCACTTAAAAACTTAGTATGGCTACAAAAGAGCGACAAAACGGGTTGGGTAAGAGAAGAATAGTTCAGCCATTGCATTTTGGTTGCCTGAATGCATACAGGGTTTAACTATGGCCATTTAAAGGGGACATTTTTCAGCTAACAATGACACAGTAGATTAGCTGGGAGTGTGAAGAAAAGCCAGCTGCCCTCAGCTACAAATCTAGTGGAGAGAACTTAATGTTCCATCTTGAGAGAGGAGACGTATAAAGTGTGCAGAGGCCATGGGTGCCTAATATAGGCAGCTGAAGCCTCACATCCTTGCAAAATCTCAACCAGAGGACTCAATAAGAAATGAATGTGGCCCTCCAGGCATGTTTATCTGGCCCTCAGGACTCTCCCCAGGATGCCTTACTGGCCCCGCCCTGAACTCTCAGGTGCTTTTGCCTGGCTGAAATGTGTCTCTGAGCTGTGATAATGCCTTCGTTGGATGGAAAGAGGTTTGTGTGTGTGTTTGTGAAATGTGGCATACTGTGGAACAGCAGTGTAGCGTGGGTTGCTGGTGCCCAGGGCAGGGCAAGTGTTTTGCCCCCTGGTGGACTGGGCAGCTGGGGTATGGGTGGGTGAGCCAGGGGGGCGTATGCAGAGCCCAAATGGAGGGTGAACAGAGCCCACCTCCAACAGGCTCCTCACCTGCCCACACACGAGGTTCCCCCAGGGCACAGCTTTAGGAAGCGCCGGTGTTACGCACTTGAAATGCAAACTCTGCAAAATTACCCTTTTAAAATGGCGGCCACAATCATTCTTGACTCAGGGTTTTATTTATTTCTAGCGTCCGGAGCAGGCTGCATCGTTTGATGATGATTTTTGCGCGCCTAATGCAGTAGGCTTTTCCGTGGGAAAGCTATGCCTTGATGAATGTGTGCTACGAGACATGTCGTCTTTTTCCTTTGCTGCAACAGACCAAGAGCACCACAGGACGTGAAGGAGGAGATCAAGCATCGCTGCTACTGTGCTACAGGCTCTGGTGCACTGTACCTTTAAGATTATGTCTGTGTTTCCAGCTTTCTGGTCTTTCCCAGACTCAGGAGTGCCAGATGCCACCAAGAGGGGAAATAAGGGAGTCCGCTTCAAGATCCATCAGCTTCTGGTTCTGCTTTGAGATACCTGGTGGTACCCAACCCTTTCCCCCCATGTTCTCAAGATCTGATTGTTGCTGCTGCCTTTCAACACCCTGAGTTTTGAAACATCCAGAAACTCCTGAGATGTCGTCTGGAGGTGCTTCTTCAGCAAAGTCCTGCAAGAGGTCGAAAACGGTGAAGCGCCATGCCAGCATCTACACCTACCAGGAGCCACCCCACAGGTGAGAGATTGCCTTTGGATAGGATAGGCTAGACTAGAAAGGCTATGGGGAACCAGGTGCAAAGAGAGACTGCTGCTGTTCAGGGTTGCTTGCACAAAGCTGCTGCTGAGGTAAGATTCTATTCGGTCCTTATTAAGCACTCTTGTTTATAGGGTGAATTTGTCCAGCATTCATCCCGATTTGCTTACAGGGTGTTGATACATCTTCATGTTATTCATTCAGTGCATTTCCTTTTCACTTTCCAAACTGCAAAAAGTCAGATTCTTTTTTTTTTTTAAGGGACTTTGCTACACCTGGGTGACAGCACACTTCAACCCACTTCAGTTGCACAAAGCTAAATTTCTGGTATGCGCCGCAAAATAGTGACAGTCTGGAGGAGCCCTAAGAGAGGGAATTTAATTAGGTGCCGATTCTCTCATCCTTGCCTGACAGGCTTCACCAGCCAAAAATGTCCCCTTTTATTCAGCTGCTCCAAGTACAAGAGCATAGTCCCTTTGGGAATTTTCTCATTCTCTCTGACACACACACCACATCTACTTCCTTGTTATTATTAGAAAATCATTGATGTCCCTCCTTCTGTCACTCAGACACCCAAGGAGTCTAACACATGGTTTAAAAATGAACACACTCAGAACACTATTCTGGGTATAGCACCCACGCAGTCCAAATTAACAATCTAACCCAAGCACTGCTTTTGCAAATGGCCTTTTGTAATGCCCTGAAATGATGAATGCAGGAAGTTGCATTTTCAAATCTCCTTTGCCTGCAAGTTTTCAGATGCTGTTTCTCTGCACTTCTAGTGTTGAATTCCAACGCAATGCATTTCTGTTTCTGAAAGATCCCAGCTTTATTGATAGATTTCAGCAGGGTGGCAAGCGGTTAAATCTCTTGGGTTGTTTATTTGTTTGGAGATTCGTTTTATGAATGTAGGAAAGTGTGGTCTTCTGCATCTCCTTCGCACACACATCTTCACAACCAACATTGCAAAGAGGAATACTGTCCATGCAGTTTATGCCTCTAGATGCTGTCTGAATTCAGTAAATGTATATTATTATTATTATTATTATTATTATTATTATTATTACTACTAGTTGTTATATGTGTACCCCAGCTTTCCTCTAAGGAGTTCAAGGCAACTTCCCATTCCACCCTCACAACAAGCCTGTGAGGTAGGTTAGGATGAGAGATAATGACTCTGGCTCAAACTTCATGGCTGAGTGAGGATTTGAACCCTGGTTTCCCAGGTCCCAACCCAACCCTCTGACCAGTACACCACACTGCCCCTCTTATGTGCAACAGGAAATTGTTAGCAATGAGTCTTGGTTAAAAAATAAATCAGGCACATGCTACCTACTTCCCTCAGAGTGTAGTCCTGTGTGTATCAACTCTAATGTAAGGGGAACCCAAATAAGCTCAGCGAGGCTTACTCCCAGGTAAGCATATATAGGATTGTTTTCCTCCTTGTCCCTCTTCCCTTGTGTGTTGTGGATTTTTTTAGATGGTAAACTCTCTTGATTGTATGTTTGCCTCTCTGGGAATCTTTTTGGATGAAGAGTGGGGTACAAATGCTCTTAAATAGATAAATATATAGGATGGCAGCCTCAGTGGCAGAGTAATAATATTGCTATTTTAAAACTAAGGTTGCTGTCATCATCATATGCATATTTACTTCAGAGCAAATCCAATTGTGGGACCTATATCTGGCTAAATATGCAGAGGATCTGGTTGCAGAACCCTTTATTCGCGTTCCCGGGGAATTGATGGCCTTGAGCCATTTATTCTTTTATTATTTACACACACACACACACACTTCTAGAAAGGAGCACTGTGTTATCAGTGCAGCTCAGATGGAAGACGATGCAGAGCTGCAATTAAATGGGCAGCAAGCGCTTGTAATGGAAAACGCAGACATGCCACTTCAGTCCTATGGAGCCATGTGTTTACAACAGGGCGGTCCAAAATGCAGGTAGTTCTCGAGGCCTTTTTTCCAGCCCTCGGCAACATTTGAACTCCCCCCTCCGAAACCCCCCTCGTGCTGCCTTCCCAAAGCCAGGTAAGAGAGTTGCTGGGCTTGGGGAAGGAAGCATGAGGGCTTTGGCAGCTTCCTAGTGTTATGTACTGAAGTTCTCACCCTAGGCCAGCAGGGGGATACTGTAGATAGTTATGCAAATAAGGGATCAAAAGTGACGTTCAGTGATTGGATAGTTTTAGAAAATTGTTACAGTTATGTTGTATTGGAGCTCTATATAAGCAGGCTGACTGAACCCTTCAGTTCAGTTCTGTTTTGTTTGTTTTTTTTTTGTTTTTTTATAAAAAAATTATTAGGTTTTCACATTTTATACACACACACACAACAAAAACAAAAACAAAAACAAAACATATATAATTTCATACTCTTACTTTCTTTACCCTCTTTCCTTGACTTCCCCCCACCCCCTCTTCATACATCCCAATTCCAATAATTAATTCAGCAAATTCTTATCTCTCATCTTTAACATATTATTATTGTTTTTAAAGCTTAACTCTTTTTACTTATCCACATTTAACTTATCCAATTCTCTTATAAACATTAAATCTTTTTTCTAAGGTCAACCTAATTTCTCTCCCACGAATTTCTCCCTTTATATTTTAATTAATTATATGTCATAATGGCCAAATACAAAAATCATAAAATTTTAAAATTCTGTTCTCCCCTCCCTCCCTACCCCGGTTTCCATCCCTTATGTCCACAGAAACAGTTCCTAGCCCGGATTCCTCACATCCGAGGCCTTCAAGTCTCTGTCAGTCTCTCTCCGCCGATTTTGTTGGTAACTCTTTTTGTTGGTCCTCAGGTCTCGAAGGAGTTCAGTCGCAGTCACACCAAGTTTTCTTCCATCCAAAATACTTAAAAGCAGTTGCTGCAAAAGATCAGCTGCTCTCCCATACTCAAAGAGGAAGTCCCAATCATATTTCTTTATTCTTTTAAATTCCAGTATTCCAGGTACTCCAGGGACTTCCTCCTTCATCTTTCTCATCTTTCGCAGATTTGTAATCCGAAGATCTTCTTCTTTATTTCCTGACAATATAGGCTTCTGATTGATATTTTCCTTTTCCGCTCCTTCTTTCCTCTCCACCTGTTCCAAAAGTGTCTCTTCTGGTTCAGCTGCAGATTTCTTATTAGTCAAATCCTTTATGCATTCAGCAGAGTTGTTTGTTTTAGAATTCAAGGTCATAAGTTCTTTGTTCATAGCCGTACTCCCACGAGAAAAAACATTTTTTCTATCTCTGCCAGTAATTTTCCCTCTGCAGCCATTGTAATGTCTCTAGTTCCCCCTAGGGGGATTCCAATTACTTGATAGTCCTTTTCCAACAGTCCGTTACTTATTGTTTATAGCTACGTTGTTTCCAACCACCTCAGTTCAAATGCAACACTTTTAATTCAGAGAGTTATTAAGTAACAAAGTTCTTAACTTTAACCGCCCGTTTGACAGCTCCTTTGACAGCTGTCAAACTCCTTATTCTTTTTCCTCCGGCTTACGCACAGGACACTCCCGGGTTCGGGGGGGGGGGGTTACACAAAAGCTTCCAAAATTCCTCACTTTCTCTCCAGCACAAAGACTTCTTCTGTCAAATTCATTGAAGTATCTTTTATCTGACACCAAAAACAATACTCTCCACCTTAGTTCTCCAATTCTTGCTTTAGATCGTTTGTAGGTAGGGGGGGTGCGGATTTCCCTTTAGCACATCCCCCGATTGTACCAAATTCAAAGGTATAAATTTTAAAGTCCAGATTCCAATCTACTCACGGGTTGTTTATTTTCCAGTCCGAATTTTGGGGAAAAAGTCAGCGCTCTCCGGCCATGGCTCGCGGCTAAGCTCCACTGAAGTAGCGGTCTACTCACAGCACCACGCCGCTCCCCGTACCCTCTTCGTAGCCTTTAAAAAGGCTCTTCGTGGGTCGGGGAAGGCGCTTATAGGTGCCCGCCGAGTCACCAAGTCCGCAGGCTTCCGCGCCTGCGGTTTCTAAGGGTCCCCGCGTCGCCGGCGCGGTAAGACCCGTCCTCAGCAGAGCCGATTCCCTCCGGAGCTCGGAGGGAATCCGCCATTAATCCGATCGCGCTAACCCGGAAGTCCCCAGTTCAGTTCTGTTTTGGCCTGTGAATAAACAAGAGCTGTTTGAAGAATCGCTGTGTCGTCTGATATATCCACCCACAACTTAACACCTAGAGTCCCCCATCCTTCTTCCCAGAGCCTAGAGAGCCCTTTCCCAGCTTTGGGAAGAAGGTAGAAGGGCTCTAGGACCCTGGGAGAGCTTTGTGACTCCTTTTCAAAGCCCGCCACATCACTTATCTGGCTTTGGGAAAGCAGCATGAGGGCAGGGGGCACTCAAATTTTGGCCTCCCCCCCCAACATGACAAGTATAGCCCGTGGGTTCCATGTCTTTTTTTCCCAATTTTTTTTTTTATTATTGATTTTCCTAAATTTTTAAACAAACATCTTAACTTTACTTGATCCAATCTTGGTAACATTGTTAAGTGACTTCCTCAAATCCCTCTGGCTGAATTTCAGTGTATATCATTGTATATCAGTGTAATATATCATTGTATATCAGTGTAATATATCATTGTATATCAGTGTAATCATTGGTTTTCCAAAACCAATTTTCTCATAAAATTAACTTAATCACTTAACATCTTTCTTTGTTTTGACTTTAAACATCTTATTCTCTAACATCACATATTTAAATCCTAAGCCTATCTGGTATTTGCAAGTTTTCCCAATTAAGTTATCTTAGCATATTTAACTAAATAGTCTTTGAATTTCATCCATTCCTCCTGGTACTCCTCCTCCTTCTGGTCGCGGACTCTTCCAGTGAGGTCGGCTAGCTCCAAAAAGTCCATCATCGTCATCTGCCATTCCTCCACTGTTGGGACTTCTCATGATTTCCAATTCTTAGCTAACAAAATTCTAGCTGCAGTTGTGGCATACAAAAACAATCTAACATCTTTTTTGGGCAATTCCAAACCTATTATTCCAAGAAGAAAGGCCTCTGGTTCCTTAATAAATGTATATTTCAACATTTTTTTCAATTCATTATAAATCTTCTCCCAGCAGTCTTTCACCTTGGGGTAGGTCCACCAAATATGATAAAAGGTACCCTCCTTTTCTTTACATTTCCAACATAGATTATCACTATTATGATATTATGATTATCACTATTACGTTCAGCCCGGACACTGAGATCCAGCGCCGAGGGCCTTCTGGCGGTTCCCTCATTGCGAGAAGTGAGGCTACAGGGAACCAGACAGAGGGCCTTCTCGGTAGTGGCACCCGCCCTGTGGAACGCCCTCCCATCAGATGTCAAAGAGATAAAGAATTACCTGACATTCAGAAGACATCTTAAGGCAGCCCTGTTCAGGGAAGTTTTTAATATGTAATGCTGTACTGTTTTTAACACTGATTGGGAGCCGCCCAGAGTGGCTGGGGAAACTCAGCCAGATGGGCGGGGTATAAATAATAAATTATGATGATGATGATGATGATGATGATGATGATGATGATGATGATATATCTTTGCTAGTTTTACAGGGGTTAAGTACCATCTATACATCATTTTCATAATATTTTCCTTTAACACCATACATGCAGTGAACTTGACCGTGGGTTCCATGTCAAAGTACTCTCGTGGCCACTTGGTATCAAAAGTTAACCGCCCTGGTCTACAAATAAAGTGCCTTGGTCAGGCCTTGAAGTCAGAAAGACAGGTAGCCCTGCTTATCTGGGACAATTTCGGTTCTCCCAGTTTCTTATTTTAACAATCTCAAATTCAGTTCTCCACATTTCTGCAGCAATTTGGGATTTTCTTAAGGAAAATAAAACTCCCCAGGAAACTTTTGTATCGTTTTATTGCAGGTTTCTCCCAGTAAGCACATTTTAAATACAGTTTTGACTAATGTGCACATTTTTGCAAGCAATATAATTCTGCTGGGACGCAGGTGGCGCTGTGGGTTAAAGCCTCAGCGCCTAGGACTTGCCGATCGAAAGGTCGGCGGTTCGAATCCCTGCGGCGGGGTGCGCTCCCGCTGCTCGGTCCCAGCGCCTGCCAACCTAGCAGTTCGAAAGCACCTCCGGGTGCAAGTAGATAAATAGGGACCGCTTACCAGCGGGAAGGTAAACGGCGTTTCCGTGTGCGGCTCTGGCTCACCAGAGCAGCGATGTCACGCTGGCCACGTGACCCGGAAGTGTCTCCGGACAGCGCTGGCCCCTGGCCTCTTAAGTGAGATGGGCGCACAACCCCAGAGTCTGTCAAGACTGGCCCGTACGGGCAGGGGTACCTTTACCTTTACCTTTTATAATTCTGCTACAATTTTGTAAGTTATTTTCACTCGCATGCCCATCGCTGTGCACACATTCTCCTAATGTATGGCATTTTTGTCAACACTGGTTAGAAAAGTGCATCACAAAAAATCCAGGTAACTGTGAATAAAAGATGGCCAGTTCATTTATTCTCTTATTGTTTTGAATGCGAAAATGTGATAGATGTGTCTTTAAATGTGAACTGAGCTGAATTTCTTCCCTGGGTTAGATTTCCCTACTTGGGAGTAAGAAGAGTTTGGATTTGATATCCCGCTTTATCACTACCCGAAGGAGTCTCAAAGCGGCTAACATTCTCCTTTCTCTTCCTCCCCCACAACAAACACTCTGTGAGGTGAGTGGGGCTGAGAGACTTCAGAGAAGTGTGACTGGCCCAAGGTCACCCAGCAGCTGCATGTGGAGGAGCGGGGAAGCGAACCCAGTTCACCAGATTACAAGTCTACCGCTCTTAACCACTACACCACACTGGCTCTCGAGTAAGCCCCATTAAACTGAGCGATGTCTGATTAGAGATGTGTTGAATTGTGATGTTGGGGGCTGCGTTTGTCAGACTGCTGTTTAAAGCGCAGAAGCATTCAGAAAAGGTAGACTAAATTAAGTACCAGAGTCACAAGGATTGAAATATCCAACCATCTGTTTGTATGATGGGGGTTTCTAGATTATCTGCACTGATGCAACCTTTTACTTTTGTCTGAAAAATCACTGTGATAACTCACCTTGCGCTCTCTCTCTCTGTGTGTGTGTGTGTGCATGTGTGTGTACATGCACCATGGGATATCGGCCATACCTAGCAACTCAGATGAAGATAATGGGGATGAGAAGGTTGACAGCAGTGACCCAGAACAGATCTTCCAGAATATACAGTTTCAGAAGGAGATCATGGCCAACATCCGTTGCAGACCCTGGCCCATGAGGCAGAAACTCAGGGCGTTAAGGTAATGGAAATTCTCCAACAACATCAGTCATTTCTGAAACATACACCCTTGTGGGTTTTGTGATCTCAAATCATTTACATTTTCCAAGAAACAAATCAATGGCTGCATCTGCCTAGTGATAAGCAGTAGGTAAGGGACGCGGGTGGCGCTGTGGGTAAAAGCCTCAGCGCCTAGGGCTTGCCAATCGAAAGGTCGGCGGTTCGAATCCCCACGGTGGGGTGCGCTCCCGCTGCTCGGTCCCAGCGCCTGCCAACCTAGCAGTTCGAAAGCACCCCCGGGTGCAAGTAGATAAATAGGGACCGCTTACCAGCGGGAAGGTAAACGGCGTTTCCGTGTGCGGCTCTGGCTCGCCAGAGCAGCAATGTCACGCTGGCCACGTGACCCGGAAGTGTCTCCGGACAGCGCTGGCCCCTGGCCTCTTAAGTGAGATGGGCGCACAACCCCAGAGTCTGTCAAGACTGGCCCGTACGGGCAGGGGTACCTTTACCTTTACCTTTAATATTCTGTAAGTCAACAGTAGAACCATTAATCTGCAGGATTTCAGAGGGTGATCTTCTTAGGTCTACCTGGAAATAATACATACATACATACATACATACATACATACATACATACATACTATCTGGCCAGGCCTCCCCAGCCACTCTGGGCAGATTCCAGCAGGATATTAAAAACACAATAAAACATCAAACATTAAAAACTTCCCTAAACAAGGCTGCCTTCAGATGTCTTCTGAAAGTCAGATAGTTGTTTATTTCCTTGAAATCTGGTGGGAGGGCGTTCCACAGGGCGGGCGCCACTGCCGAGAAGGCTATGTCAGGGCTCCTTCAGGCACTGTAGTGGTTAAACACCTTCTTCCTTAGTCTTTGTTTTCTTAAATTTCTTTGTTTAAGAGAAAACATTGAGTGGAATTACAGACCCTCCAAGTGTCCCAGTTTTCCAGGGACAGCCCCAGATTTACAGAAGTCATCCCGGTTTCTGATTTGATCCCAGAATGTCTCACTTTTTCTTAGGACATCCCTAGTTTCATCGGAGAAATGCTAGAGGTTATAGAGTTATGCGACCCCCCCGAACCAAGTAAACCTTTAGAAGACATCTGAAGGCAGCTCTGCATAGGGAAGGTTTTTTTTTAAAAAAATGTTGAATGTTTTATTAAGGTTTTTATATGTATTGGAAGCCGCCTAGAGTGGCTGGGGCAACCCAGTCAGATGGGTGGGGTATAAATAATAAAATTGTTATTATTATTGAATAGGACATCCCTATTTTCATCAGAGAAATGTTGGAGGGTATGGATTTAGCATTCTTGCAATGCTCCAATTTATTTTAAGTGTAGAGAGGGAGGGGAAGGTCCACAAGGCAGGTTGAATTTTGCAGCAGTAATTCGCGCTCCTTGGCAAGTTCGTTAGATGTTATTTATGAGAGGGGGACGTCAGGAGCTGGGGATGTAATGAGATTTTGGCCACGCGGAATGAATCTCTCGTCTTCCTCGGCAGACAAGCCAAAGAGATTGTACTGAAGTACGAAGGTCGGCTGACTCGAACAAGAGGCTACCAGGCAGCCGGAGCTGAGGTTGGTCTGCTTTTCATTACAAGCTCCTGAACTTGCTTTCCATGAAAGTGATTGAGGATTTCCATTTGCAGAGGGAAATGTTTCCAAGTCATCATTATTAACTAAATGGGAAAAAAAGAGGGCAGCAAGGTAGAGGTTGCCGGAGTATCTGTCTGGCAGAAATTCTAATGGGGAAGCTTTCACAGCCTTGCAATATATATACAGTGGTACCTCAGGTTACATACGCTTCAGGTTACATACGCTTCAGGGTACAGACTCTGCTAACCCAGAAATAGTGCTTCAGGTTAAGAACTTTGCTTCAGGATGAGAACAGAAATCGTGCTTCGGCGGCGCAGCGGCAGCAGCAGGCCCCATTAGCTAAAGTGGTGCTTCAGGTTAAGAACAGTTTCAGGTTAAGAACAGACTTCCGGAACGAATTAAGTACTTAACCCGAGGTACCACTGTATAGGACTAAGTATATATAAATATAAAGGACTAGTGGAGCATGTCTGTCACCGCCCAGGAATTTTTAGAAGTGTAATTTCTGAGTTTGGACCCATCGTGCGAAAAATTGCCCCAAGTCACATGCTGGTCTGCCATCTTGATTCAAAATGGCAGACAGCAACATGGACAAAAACTGCCTCCCCCACCTCAGGAGCCCTCATGCCAAAGTTAGTGTCAATATTTCAAGAGGCAGCCGAGCCTTTTGAGAACCATTTTCTCAAATATTGTTACAGATTTGGGAGGGATCCCTCAAACCCTATAAATTAATACAGTGGTACCTCGGGTTACATACGCTTCAGGTTACATACGCTTCAGATCATCCATGAATCTGCCCAACCCTATTTGAAAGCCACCGCTGCCTCTTGTGGCAGCGAGTTCCACAGATTTAACTGTGCTCTGGGTGAATTGCTCTCTCTTTATCTTCTAGCATTCAGCTCTGTCTTATGTCCAATACAGTGGTACCTTGGGTTACAGATGCTTCAGGTTACAGACCCTTCAGGTTACAGACTCTGCTAACCCAGAAATAGTGCTTCAGGTTAAGAACTTTGCTTCAGGGTGAGAACAGAAATTGTGCTCCAGCGGCACGGCAGCAGTGGGAGGCCCCATTAGCTAAAGTGGTGCTTCAGGTTAAGAACAGTTTCCGGGTAAGTTCAGACCTCCGGAACAAATTATGTACTTAACCCGAGGTACCACTGTAAATGGTAGTGTTTACCCCTTAGCCTTTTCTTCTCCTGAAGATATCCTGCAAGGCAGTGGAGGTTTAGATGGGCTACCTTCCCAGGCTGACAAGCCCCATCTACCCCACACTTCCCTCTCCGGAATGTGCAGAAACCGCCTTCTTGACTGTTGCACCCACTAATGGTCATGCTCACTCAATCCACCAGAGCTTGTTAGAATCATAGAATCATAGAATCATAGAATCATAGAGTTGGAAGAGACCACAAGGGCCATCGAGTCCAACCCCCTGCCAAGCAGGAAACACCATCAGAGCACTCCTGACATATGGTTGTCAAGCCTCTGCTTAAAGACCTCCAAAGAAGGAGACTCCACCACACTCCTTGGCAGCAAATTCCACTGTCAAACAGCTCTTACTGTCAAGAAGTTCTTCCTAATGTTTAGGTGGAATATTTTTTCTTGTAGTTTGGAACCATTGCTCCGTGTCCGCTTCTCTGGAGCAGCAGAAAACAACCTTTCTCCCTCCTCTATGTGACATCCTTTTATATATTTGAACATGGCTATCATATCCCCCCTTAACCTCCTCTTCTCCAGGCTAAACATGCCCAGCTCCCTTAGCCGTTCTTCATAAGGCATCGTTTCCAGGCCTTTGACCATTTTGTTGCCCTCCTCTGGACACGTTCCAGTTTGTCAGTGTCCTTCTTGAACTGTGGTGCCCAGAACTGGACACAGTACTCCAGGTGAGGTCTGACCAGAGCAGAATACAGTGGCACTATTACTTCCCTTGATCTAGATGCAATACTCCTATTGATGCAGCCCAGAATTGCATTGGCTTTTTTAGCTGCCGCGTCACACTGTTGGCTCATGTCAAAGGTTCGAGACTCATCAGTTACCGCCACCTGGTTTAGCCGACCAATCAAAGCTGTTCCTGGAGTGTGGCTGCTGTCACATGCTGACAGCTTCTAGGAGCCAAAGATGGGAGCTGAGTGCAGGGTGGGGCCAAAGATGGACAAACCACCCTAGAAGGAGCATTTGTCCCTCACCGGAGGTACTTACGGAAGTGTAGGTGGGTTCCCACGAGGCAGGACACAGTGATAACAACAAGAAGCTTTATTGAACCACATAACTGGGAAATAGGGGCAAAGCAACTGCTTATATACATTCCTGAAAGCCTGGGCCTCTCCCACTCCCAACATGATTGGCTGTCTAAACTTCCAAGCTGCGAATCACGACTCAGAGTTCAAGGGCCAATGGCAGAGGCCCAAATCCTGAAATGTTCTGTGACTGGACATCATGTATCGAATCAGAACACAGGAGCTCGGAATCCTTAGTCCAGACTCAAGCTCAGGCAAACACAGACCACTGAATACATAACACTAACCCTCCCCTAACACCCCATGGAAGTTGCAGGCTAGCCACATCTGGAGGCCAGCAGGTGCCCCTTTGCTGCTTTACAATATATTGCCTGTAAAGCTTTATCTGTGCCATTGGTGTGGTTTTCTGATTGATCGAGAAGGTCTGTGCCATCTGTTAATTTTTTCTTTCATTAAAATACTTCCACTTACAGCAATAAAGCCTTGGAAGACCCGTGGAATTAATTAGCTTTGACCACGGCATTGATTATTCATGAGTTAACAAAAATCTGGCTCGAAAGAAATTGACTGTGCATGAGCAACTAGCGACTAGAGAAGGTGGCCTCCTGAGATTGACTAATGGGCTGAACCATCATAGGCACGGCAATGTTATTGCTTTCTCAATACCATGGAGCAAAAGGGTCAAATGAGAAATTTTGCCCAAAGCGCAGTTCAGCATGAAATAGAGAGTTACTCCATGAGCAAAAGGTCTGAGGAATTTTAAAAGAAATACATGTTATCAAATGTCAGAGAACCTTCTCCTCTGGGCCAGGTTTGAGGGGGACACTGGGAGTCCCCCCATCATTGTAGTCATATGTTTGTTTGTATTTTGTTTTGCCAAAAAGTGTGCCCAAAGTGGCTTGCAATATATGATAAGAAGACAAAAGTTTTTGTTGTTGTTGTTGTTAATACCCCGCTCATCTGGCTGGGTTTCCCCAGCCACTCTGGGCAGCTCCTAGCAGAATAATATGAATAAGAATAAGAATAATGTGATAAAACATTGAACATTAAAAACTAATAGAGAAGATTTGGTTGTGGCTGGGGAAACCCAGCCAGATGGGTGGGGTATAAATACTACTACTACAACAACAACAATAACAAATTGTTGTTGTTGTTGTTGTTGTTGTTGTTGTTGTTGTTGTTGTTGTTATATTTTTATTTTTATTAAACCACTATGGGAATTGTAGTTCTGTGAGAGGAATTGGGGGGGGGGGTCTCCTAACAACTCTCCAAGCCCTTAACAAACTATACTTCCTTGGGGAAAATCGTGACTGTTTGAGGTGGTATGATACTGCTTTGAATGTACAGTGCAGATGAGACCTAAATGTTGAGAATGATCCCTTATGTGGGCAGAGTATATAAAGCTGTTTCTAATATGTCTGTGTTTTTCCTAGCTGTGGCGAAAATTTATTCGGCTTGCATATAACTTTGTGGTCATCTTTATTCCCTGGGAAATGAGAATCAAGAAAATAGAAAGTAAGTATGGAGGGAGGCTAATTAACTAAGATGTTGCCTGTCATGGGAAAGTGCTGGGAATAAGGCTTTCTCTTGGGCTTATTGAAAATATTATATAATATTATATTATAGATATATGATAGACATAGATACTGTAGATAGATGATAGATAATAGATGCTTCCAACATTTGTCATATTGAGCCAATTAAAAAAATTTAAATCAACATTCCCTTATTCTTGAGCTGAGGTTCTAAAGCACACTTCCGTCAGAGTAACACTGCAATCTTGCATGTTTCTACTTGGAAGAAGGGATGGAAGAATCTGCCAACTTCAGTCTGTCATTTTTCCTCCCAATCTAAAGTTTGTTGTTGTTTAGTCATTTAGTCATGTCCGACTCTTCTTGACCCCATGGACCAGAGCACGCCAGGCACTCCTGTCTTCCACTGCCTCCTTTTTCCATGGAGTTTTCTTGGCAGGGATACTGGAGTGTCTTGCCGGTTCTGAATCAGTTTGTGATTATCAGTGCTATTTTGGTGGGAAAAGAGGTGCCGGAACTCACCACGAATGCCTTCCATGTTCTTTTAGCATGGCAATTGCACCCATCTGAGAGGTTCTGGGTTCTGGTGAGTTCTGGCTGCGGAAAACCCCCTGATGATGATGATGATGATGATGATGATGATTAAAATGTGGTGTGAAAATTCACCAGCATTTTTCTGTGAATTTCTCCTAATGCCTGGGAGAGGGAAATCTCTGTGGTAGCCTCTTAAGTTGCCAAACTCCCTCCCCACAGAAGGGACCTTTGTTATGCAGCTACCGTCAAATGCTGAAGACCCAGGCTTTTGACACTTCAGATGTATGTTTTTAGGGCCCACGTTATTTCTGTGGGGGCAAGTTGTTAGAAACTCTTTTTAATATTGTGTTTTAATTGTTGTAACCCATCCTGGGACCATGGGGGTGAAGGGAATAGAATAGAATAGAATAATAATGCTAATACTCCCCCCCCCCTTTTTTGTGGTTGAAGGTCACTTTGGCTCTGGAGTCGCCTCTTACTTTATTTTTTTGAGATGGCTATTTGGAATCAATATTGTTCTCACCATCATGACAGGAACATTTGTTGTTTTACCAGAGGTAAGCAATGCTCGTTGTATGGTATTTCTTGGTGGGATGTGTGGAGAGTTATTTATTTATTCATTCAGAAGTTTATTACGTATTGCCAGTATTTTTTTAAAAAAATCTCTAAGCGGTATACAAAAACACAACATCATACCAAAAAAAAAACCAATGAAAAACAGAGATACAACATTTTTTAAAAAACAAACAAAACCAAAACATCAGCAAAATTGCACTATAAAAACAGGAATTCGCTAATAGGAGTCCAGTCTTATGTGTTAGGTACACTACTGTCTGCCTGCTGTGGTGTGGTGTGGGAGATTTGGCATGGTATGTGCCTATTTATTTATTTATTTATTTATTTATTTATTTATAAATTAAAGCATGTATATACTGGCTTTTGGCCCTCAAAAGAGCCCCCCCCCAGGTGGTTTACATCTTGATATAATTTAAAAACTGAGAGCCAGTGTGGTGTAGTGGTTAAGAGCGGTAGTCTCGTAATCTGGGGAACCGGGTTCGCTTCCCCGCTCCTCCACATGCAGCTGCTGGGTGACCTTGGGCCAGTCACACTTCTCTGAAGTCTCTCAGCCCCACTCACCTCACAGAGTGTTTGTTGTGGGGGAGGAAGGGAAAGGAGAATGTTAGCCGCTTTGAGACCCCTGAAGGGGAGTGAAAGGCGGGATATCAAATCCAAACTCCTCTTCTTCTTCTTCAATCAACACCTAGGTTCATATGCAAAGAGGCAGTCCTTGAGGTACTGTGTCCTGAGCTGTTTTCACATACCCTCCAACATTTCTCCAATGAAAATAAGGACGTTCCTATTCCATAATAATAATAATAATAATAATAATAATAATAATAAATAATTTTATTATTTATGCCCAGCCCATTTGACTGGGTTGCCCCAGCTAATCTGGGCGGCTTCTAACATATATAAAAACATAATAAAACATTAAGCATAAAAAACCTTCCCTTTACAGAACTGCCTTCTGAAGTCTTCTAAAAGTTAGTTCCTTGGCTCGGGGGGTTGCATAACTGCGCACCGTCCAACATTTATCTGATGAAAATAGGGACATCCTAAGGAAAACCAGGACATTCTGGGGTCAAATGTCAAGGTTTCAGGGAATTACAATCCCTCCCCCGGTGGCAGTCAAAAAGCAGATAAGCAAAAAGAGTTCTTAACCACGTAATTTATTCAGTATTCACAGAGAGAGACACAAAGGAACACCGTCTCTATTAAGTAATGGCGTTGCTCCAAGTCAAGTCCCACCCCCTCAGTCCCTCCTATTCTACATCACCCCTGCGCCGGCTGATTTGTGCTTTCTGCCTCTGAGCTTTCTGTTCTACTACTCTCAATGCATGCCCGGTTCTGGGAGAAGGGAGTCAGGAAGGCTTTCTGGAGACACTGAGTCTGTCAGCTGTCTCTCTCCTGGTGCATCTTCTTCCTGCTGCTCTCTCAATATTTCCCAGGTTCTCCCCTCTGCAGCCTCTGAACTATGCCCTTCTGCAGACCACTGTTCTAAATCTATACTGTTCTCCTCTTCTTGGAAGGTGCAGAGGGGGTGGTGTAGGCTCCCACCATTCTTTCTCAGTCCAGCCCCTGACATTAAATCAAAAACTGGGACGGCTTTTGTAAATCCGGGACTTTCTCTGGAAAATAGGGACACCCGGAGGGTCTGTTTATTTTATTACTATTTTTTTCACAGTGATATTTATTATTTTCCATACATAAACATAACAGAAGAAAAAGTTAACAATAATAAAGGAAAAAGAATGAAACAGGAAAAAGAAAAAGAAAAAAGAATATAAAACATAAAATACAACAAATCACCGCATAAACTGAAAAACTTAATTAATTAAATAAAATCCATCTTCATAAACATATTATTTGACTTCCTCAAATCTCTTCCATCTGAGTTTCTTAGTAATGATATATAGCAGTTTCCAATATCATTATTTCATAAAACCATATCACAGTCATAATCATATTTCCTAACTTTTCTTATTGTACATTTTCGTATTTATTTATTTAATCCCAATTTAATCCTAGGCCTAATTGATTATTTCAAGTGATTACATAACTTTAATATTACAATATTTATTCAAATAGTCTTTGAATTTCTCCCAGTCTTCTTGGTGTTCCTCTTCTTTCTGGTCGTGGATTCTCCCGGTGAGATCAGCCGGCTCCATAAACTCCATCATCCTCATTCCAGAGGACCTGTTTAAAGCTTTGCTTTGTTATTACAGATCCTGGCTGGAGAGCCCTTTGGAAGCACTCCCAGCAAGAGCATCCCTGCCGGGCAAGAAGAATCTGCACAAGATCTCGATACGATCTGGTCTTTGGGGGCAAGGCGAAAAATTATATTATCATATCAGCAATTGATTGGGCCTTTTTTCTTTGGATGGACTGGGTGGCTACCCTACTAGATGCTGATTTATTTCATTGGTGTTTCCACAGGGCTACCTCCAGTACTCGGTTTTATTCTACGGCTACTACGGACAGGCGAGGAAGATTGGGACAGCAGGCTACCGGCTGCCCCTCGCTTACTTCCTCGTCGGAATGGCCGTCTTTGCTTACAGCTTCATCATCCTCTTAAAGAAGTAATGCAGCTCCTTTGCTTAAGGCAGGAGTCACCAACCTTTGGGGCTTGGGGCAGACATTTTTGATTTTTGAGAAAGCGCTGCGGTCACAAAATGGTTGCTACGGGGCATGTGGGAGAGGACGGGCAAGTAGGGGCTGGGCATCAGGTTCAGCCAATGCCTGAATCCCAAATCCAGAGATGGGCCAATTCAGGGTGGGATCCAGGCTTTGTCCAAGTCAGGTCACGGTTGCCCCGAGTTGGGCCACCCAAAGTGAGCCAGAGTTGTAAGGGGGTAGGGAGTTGGGCAGGAAAACAGAGGGAGGCAGCCTCTGCGGAAAAAAAAGCATGGGTTTGTTTGCAAGCAGGTTTTTCAAACAGCACCACACTGCAGGGGAACACACATGCTCAGTCTAACTGAGCAGGATCGATCCCTTTGTTCGTAACCTCCCCCCCCCCCCAAAAAAAAAAAATCCACTGGACTAAAGTTATCCAACTGGAATTGCTCCCCCTGCCATGCTTACTTTACTCCATTTGCAAGCAAACAAACTGGCTAGGATTGAAAAATGTGTAAATAAGCAAAGGCATAAATAAGCAAAGATGTTTGGGTGGTGTTTTTATTGAACCATACCTGTATCCCTGTGGTTCCACGAATCCCCATGATAGGGTGAGCTCCCGTTGCTCGGTCTCAGCTCCTGCCAACCTAGCAGTTCGAAAGCACGTCAAAGTGCAAGTAGATAAATAGGTACTGCTCCGGCAGGAAGGTAAACGGCGTTTCCGTGTGCTGCTCTGGTTTGCCAGAAGCGGCTTAGTCATGCCGGCCACATGACCCGGAAGCTGTACGCCGGCTCCCTTAGCCAATAAAGCGAGATGAGCGCCACAACCCTAGTCGGTCACGACTGGACCTGATGGTCAGGGGTCCCTTTATCTTTACCTGTATCCCTACTGGTGCTAAAAAACAGTGTTTAGGAGCAGGACTAGTTAGAAGAGAGATTCCATGGTAGGGAATACCCATTTCAGCATGAACAGTCGTCTCACAGGAGGAATCCTCTATTTATTTGAAGAACTGCCTGGTCCAAGTCTGGTTTCGAGATGAATCAGAATAGAATGAGGAACAGGGGGAGGAGCCATAAAGTTTCTCACCTGCAGGTAATATGTGGGCAGCAGACTGAACTGGCTCCCACACAGCCTAGCCACAGTCTTCCCTATAGTGGCAAAATGCCTGGCATTTCCTTTTAAATTATAGTGATAATTTCTTAATTTGCAGCTACACATATAAATTTGCATGTGCAAATTTTGTGTAAACCCATTCCCTCTTTTGCCATCTTGGTTACCCTGTGCTGGACAGGTGTGCTGATTTATTGGGGGTAAGTCACATAAGCATTTTTGCAAGCCATTTCCCATAGCATTTGCAATGAGGAGCATGATGTGCAGGATGAACCCTTGTTGAAGGCCATATTACACATGGTGTTTGCTGTGCAGTTTTCCCTTTCTAGTTGACTTTAAAAAAAAACAACAACCCTGATCGTGTGTGGTAGTGGGGTGGTTTGAGATTGACAAAGAGATTGTGAGCAGGCATGGGAGCAGGGGCGTAGGAAGGGGAACGGACTGCCCCAGGTTCCATCATGGAGGGGTGTGACAAATTATCACGGAACAATTACTGCCCTACTAGGGCGGTTCATAAAAAACTTTTTTTGAAAATGCCTGCTCCAAAGGTCTTATCTTACCACACTGGGTATTATATAGCTATATATGAAATTCCATGCATATCAGTTAATATCTTGACCCTCCTCCATGAAAATAGCTGTTTACTTGGCCTTTTTCCTATGTCGTGAAGGCTGAAATTTCAATTCAGTGGAGCACTTACTGTTCCCAACCCTAACCTTGCAGAAAGTCATCTAATTAGACTTTAATTTGATTTTGACATGTTTTTAGGAGGTAATCTAATTATTGTTTGATTTTATACCAATGTTATGCATCTGATGTTAGCCGCCCTGAGCCCAACTTCGGCCGGGGAGGGTGGGATATAAATAAAAGTTGTTTCTTCTTCTTCTTCTTCTTCTTCTTCTTATTCCTTTGTAAGAAAATAGGAAATAACGTAAAACCATTTTTGCAGGCAAATAATAATAATCATCGTCATCAATGGGGGGAGGGGGTGACAAGAAATTTTCTGCACCGGGTACTACCAGACCTTCCTACGCCTCTGCATGGGAGATCTTTAACTCTTTTGCCTCCAGAATACTTGTACCTGCAATGGGAGGATTCGTATTAACATTATTAACGTTTAGCCATTTGCAATTGTGGCGTTACTATCATTCAGTGCCTGTTCAAACACTGTGCTTTGGAGTGGAGTCAGTTCGCACATTCAACAGAGGAATTTGGTGACTGGGGATCAGATGCATGTATGAACCAGCCTTTGAGCAACTCACATTTATGCGATGTCTCCGCTGCTCTTATCCAGGATGGCTAAAAATTCAAGAATGAGCCTAGCAAGTGCTTCTGATGAAAATTACACGTTTTGTTGGCGTGTCTTCTGTGCCTGGGATTATCTCATTGGCAACCCTGAGGCTGCAGAGAGCAAATCAGCTGCCATAGTTAACAGCATCAGGGTAAGCAACTGGTCTCTGTAGCCGGAAGGAGATGCCTGCCTGTGATTGTTGTGCATGAGGCAAATGTGTTACGGAGCGAATGCAAAAAGAAAAGAAAAATGCAATGCATTAATGCTCCAAAGGTGCAATTCTTGTTAGGGTTTGAAAGTAACACTGTTTGGTGGTAATTGTTTGTAGATGCATCTCTGCAAACAGCAGACAGAACCTCGAAGGGATCTGTGGAAAAAACCAAAGATTCTATTTTTCCCCAAGGAAATAGATGACTTTAGAAGAATTAAGAGCTCTTTTTTTAATGGGTTGCTAGCTACAGGGCATTGTGACCTGCCAATAAATGATAAAGCCTTGCATTTCTAAAGAGAGAATAATAATCATCTAGTAGAATCTAACTGGACATGGAAATAGCAGCACATGGTCACTCCTAAAACCTATTATAAGAATTCAAATGGTCTGCCTCTCTTTTCTGACTGGGGGTAGTAAAAACAACAAAAAGGGGTTGTGGCGCCTGAAAAGCTTGACTTGCACCCTAACAGTTCTCTAACACCTTAGAGCAGGCATAGGCAAACTCGGCCCTCCAGATGTTTTGGGACTACAATTCCCATCATCCCTGACCACTGGTCCTGTTAGCTAGGGATCATGGGAGTTGTAGCCCCAAAACATCTGGAGGGCTGTGTTTGCCTATGCCTGCCTTAGAGAGGGACAGGAGAGTCCAAAAGGGGGCTGACTCAACACTGCAATCCTATGCATGTCTACTCAGAAGCAAGTCCCACGAAGCTCACCACATGCCATAGGAGCCAACTCTTAGGGGCCAAGGTCCCTTTGCCCCCCAATAAAATATTTGAGGGGGCTGCCCCCCAAAGTTGATGGGCATTGCCATTCAAATGGTAAGCGTGCACTGCATCATGTGATCAATTATGTGGGGTGGGGCTTACGTGCCCCGCCCCCAATATTTTATTCAGGTTGGCATCCCTGCTACATGCTATTATTTTTGTGTTTCACAGGAAGCCATACTAGAAGAACAGGAAAAGAAGAAAAGCACAAACATGTATGTATATGTATCATTTCCCAGCCTGTGTTCCACAATTGCAAAAGTGGAATTGTCTTCCTCCTGTCCTTTTGAAACAATATGAAAATGACTTGCTGAAAAAATATCCATACTTTGTCCTACCCTCGTGTAAAGGGCCGTGACCATAAGCTTAAGGATCATCGCCAACATCCTTGTTCTCCTCTCACTCGCCGGAAGCATTTACATCATTTACTTCGTAGTGGATCGATCCCAGAAATTAGAGCGCACGAAAAAGGAGCTAACACTCTGGGAAAAGAATGAGGTAATAAAAGCACATCCTCTTTGTCTCCGTCTGCAGTATGGGGGCGATTACTGTAGATTGACCTTTGTTACTGGGCTATCCACACTTAAATACAGGTTTTTTAAAACACATTTTCTCTCAAAATACACATTTTTAAACCTTATTTTGAATACGGGTTTTGAGCCAAGAACTGGGAGCAGCCACAGTTTATGTAGAAGTGTGGAATCCAATAGAGAGCAGCAGTTTGAGCTGAACATTAATCTGAGATGTGTGGATCAAGTTATTCTGCATCCCGTTTAGCAAATGGTGGAATTCCACAAAGAACCCTGGCAAAATTGATGTACAAACTGCGAGACAAGGACAACTGTGACTTTAAAGAAGAATGGGAACTTTTTACAATTTATTTAAAAAAACAAATGAATTGGACTCCTTGGCAGGTTTTGAATAAACATACTCAAATTTATTGATTGTTGACATAATAGACAGATAATTTAAAGATTTTTACAATATGCAGAGAACAACATGTGTTGAAAAATCAGAGAGAGGAGCTGAGGGAAGTCTTGGGGGGGAGGGAGGGAAGGTTCTTCTTGGGAAGGGGGGAAGGGAAAAATTAGGGGGGGGAGGAAGATGATATGTTTTAATAATTTGTTATGTTGAAATCCTTAATAAAAACTATTTTTTTAAAAAAGAATTCCACAGGGACCCCTGCTAAAAATCACACGTGTCCCTCTTCTTTCCAGGTAAGTGTTGTTGTCTCCCTCATCACAATGCTCGCTCCTTCTGCCTTCGAATTGGTTGCTGCACTAGAGATGTACCACCCTCGAACAACCCTACGCTTTCAGCTTGCCAGGTATGGGAAGGAGGGCTGGACTAATTGTATACAGTGATACCTCATGTTACATTTGCTTCATGTTACGTTCTTTCAGGTTACATCCCACAGCGACCCGGAAGTACTGGAAAGGGTTACTTCCGGGTTTCACCGCTCGCGCATGCGCAGAAGCGCTAAATCGCGCTTCATGCATGCGCAGAAGTGCTAAATCGCGCTTCATGCATGCGCACAAGCGCCAAATCGCACTGCGCACCTGCGCAGATACGGCACTTCAGGTTGCACTCTTTTCATGTTGTGAATGGGCCTCCAGAACGGATCCCGTTCGCAACCAGAGGTACCACTGTACAGTGGTACCTTGGGTTACATACACTTCAGGTTATAGACGCTTCAGGTTACAGACTCCGCTAACCCAGAAATAGTACCTTGGGTTAAGAACTTTGCTTCAGGATGAGAACAGAAATCGCGTGGCGGCAGAGGCAGGCCCCATTAGCTAAAGTGGTGCTTCAGGTTAAGAACAGTTTCAGGTTAAGAACAGACCTCCAGAACGAATTAAGTTCTTAACCCGAGGTGCCACTGTATCATATTTTTGTCTGTATGGTAGGGCTGTGTATCACCAGCTAAACATCGCGATATAGTGACACATCACAATGCTGAAAAGGAAGGAGCATCAAGCCCCCTGGCCCCAAAAGATGCCAGGGTGAAACCGCTGCTGCTCCCTCTGTCGCACATGGAGGGAGGAGCAAGGAGCACTGGTGCCGGCCCTGTGAGGCGCTGGGCTGAAATTGCCACTGCTCCCTCCGCCACCAGCTCCTGGTACAGGGAGGAAGGAGAAGAAAGGAAAGGCGCTGAGTGGCAGGCAAGCCCGACCCACGATATACTACCGGGTAAAGACGCCATCGCGATCTGGTCCTCAAACTGGTCCTGGTTGATGTATCAATACATTGCCCAGGCTTACTGTATGGTACACTGGGGAGGCAGTGGTTGGGTGGCAGAACATCTATTTTGCACGCAGAAGGTACCAGGGATTAATCCCTGGTATCTCCAGGTAAGGCTGGAAATATCTCATGTCTGATATCCTGGGAAGCCACTGCCACTCAGTGTACAGTGGTACCTCGGGTTACATACGCTTCAGGTTACATACGCTTCAGGTTACAGACTCCGCTAACCCAGAAATAGTACCTCGTGTTAAGAACTTTGCTTCAGGATGAGAACAGAAATCGTGCTCCAGCGGCGCGGCAGCAGCGGGAGGCCCCATTAGCTAAAGTGGTGCTTCAGGTTAAGAACAGTTTCAGGTTAAGAACAGACCTCCGGAACAAATTAAGTACTTAACCCGAGGTACCACTGTATAGGCAAGAAGAAGCTGGAACAGATCAAAGTGTCTAACTCAGTATAATTCAGTTTCCTATATAGCACTGTGAACTGATGGTAGCTTTCTGCACTTGACATTTCTGTTTCTGTTTTGACAGAGTTCTTGTCTTATATCTGGGAAATCTATACAGTTTGATCATTGCACTTCTGGACAAAGTGGACAGCATGAGCATCGCTGTAAGTTGCAAATCTCGACCATCTTTGGGATGTAAGCTCTATGCTTTTTATTTATGTTTTTGGCCTTTAATGTTCCATCTGTTTTTCTGAGGAACTCAAGGTGGATAACAAGTCAAAATGCAAAAACAATATTTCAAAAGTATTAAGAGGGTCCAAATGCATAAAGAAGAGATCGACAGACAGGACAGCTTACTCTATGGCATTAACCCCTTCATGCATTAATTAGACTTAAGCATGCTGGCTCCCTCGGCCTATAGAGCAAGATGAGCGCCGCAACCCCAGAGTCGTCCGCGGCTGGACCTATCGGTCAGGGGTCCCTTTACCTTTTATGCCGGCTATATGAGGCTGGTTATCTCACACTTTGTTGCTCTCCTCTGAACGGCTCCCAGCTGGTAAGATGCTGTGCCCACTGATTTACCTTATAGGGCTGTTATAAGGGCTGGAAGAGAACCTGTCACCCTCCAAATGTGGTGTACTCCATATTCCCATTGTCCCTGACCATTGGCTGTTGACTGATGAGATTGGGAGAGTTGGCCACAGGTTCCCTAGCTCTGTCCTAAAAGATCTAGATCTCCAAAGTGGCTGGAACCAGGATATTTTAAGCACCACCTTCTTAAAGCTTAAGTTTATGAGTTTGACTTTTGCTCCATGATTTCAGGAATCTGAAGTTCACAACAACGGAAGCACCACAGTGATTGCCACAACCACCTCAGCTACTAAACTTACTAGAGAAGACAACTTTTCAACAATCATTCCCAGTATACACATTATGAGGACCAGCACCTTTCTTCTGGTTGACAACCACACTCAAAGCTATGCTCTACCCATCAGCAGGGTGACCAACAAGACAACATCTTATGAATCCAACACTCAAAGCCACCAAGATCAATGCTGGGAGACCTATGTTGGTCAAGTAGGTTTGACCTTTATGTGAGATTAGACAGGCAGGTACCCATGACAAGGTCTCTGCCGTGATGGCAGCAGGATTGATGAATGGTTCCACTGTGGAGATCTGTTGAGCCCTTTTATATGTCAGCTTTTGGATCGGTGATGGGGATTCTGTTTCCCTCAAAATGTTGCTGGGCCAATTGTATTCACTGGATTGATTTCCATTCCAAACATGGGACAGACAAACAAACTTCCTTAGGCAATTTCTACTCCCGTGTCTGCATTTGTTGGTATTCTCTGACATTCCTACCCATGACTAAAGCGTGTGTGACATCAACACAGAATAGAAATAGTTTGATCCATCTATCCCTGTTCCTGGCAGCAATGGAAGTGACAGAAGAGCATTCCTTGCCTTGGAATGTGACATTTTTGCATCCTTCCTGTTTCAGGAAATGTTGAAGCTGTCGATTATTGACATGCTCTTCACCGTGGCGAGCATCCTGTTGATTGACTTCTTCCGTGGGCTTTTTGTCCGATACTTAAGTGACTGTTGGTGCTGGGATTTGGAAAGCAAATTTGTGAGTATATCTTTCCTATTAGTAAAGAAGAAGGGGAGGTAAAAACGGGGGGCACATTACACAGACATGGAGGTAGCTGCTGACTACTACACCCCTATATTGCATCGCCCAGCCCTTTTGCTGTAACACAATGGCGGGGGATCTGTGGACCCTGCAGATGTTGTTGGACCATTAGTTACTCTGGTGGAGCTGATGTGAGTTGCAATCCAACAACATCTGGAGGGCCACAGTCTCCCTACCACTACTGATGATTATATCTGTGATTGTTATAACACCTCCAGTCAATAGATGGTGCTGTTCCACGTCCTTTAAAGGTAAAGGTAAAGGTACCCCTGCCCGTACGGGCCAGTCTTGACAGACTCTGGGGTTGTGCGCCCATCTCACTTAAGAGGCCAGGGGCCAGCGCTGTCCGGAGACACTTCCGGGTCACGTGGCCAGCGTGACATCGCTGCTCTGGCGAGCCAGAGCCGCACACAGAAACGCCGTTTACCTTCCCGCTGGTAAGCGGTCCCTATTTATCTACTTGCACCCGGAGGTGCTTTCGAACTGCTAGGTTGGCAGGCGCTGGGACCGAGCAGCGGGAGCGCACCCCGCCGCAGGGATTCGAACCGCCGACCTTTCAATCGGCAAGTCCTAGGCGCTGAGGCTTTAACCCACAGCGCCACCTGCGTCCCAACATCCACGTCCTTTAGTGCCCAGCTAAGGTTCTATACTTTGTCCATCTTGTTGTTCTTTCTTTGGGTGTCCCTAAATTGGGCAGATCTAAACCGGGGGCCAAAGCACTGTTGTTTTAACTTGCTAATTGGTTATAAAGTCTGCTCTTCTAAGTGAGTGTTAACAATAATTTCATTTAGCCACCATGCAACATTCCCCATCTTTACAGAACCTGGTGTTCCAGCGAGATCTGCTCTCTTTAGGGCAAAGAATTATATTGACAACAGGCTGTGGGGTATTATTACATTAAGAGTGCCAAAGATGAATATTTACTCTGAAAAAAGAGTGGCTTTCTAGTCCTGTACTTTTGTTTACTTTGCAGCCAGAATATGGAGAATTCAAAATAGCAGAAAATGTCCTGCATTTGGTCTACAATCAAGGGATGATTTGGTAAGTGAGAACACATATGGAATTTTGTGGGAGTTGTGGGGGGTTTTTTAAGTTGTAATTGCAATTGATTTTATTTTAATTTTGTTCAATATTTGCATTCTGACAATAATACTGAGCTCAAAGTGGCTCAGAATGGCATTAAAAATTAAACAAAGATTGCAGTCACTATTAATCATATCAAAAGCGGAACAGCACATAAAGAAGGCAGAAAACAAACAAATTCACCAAACAGTTAACACATTTCAATACAATCTCATAGTGATTCAAAATAACTTTATATGCGATAGATCTAGATTGTATGTGAACTACACAGGAAAAAACAAGTAGTCTGTCTCCACTGATTCTGGAATAAAATGTCATGTGTACATGGCTTGAGAGAGCTTGCAACTACTCCACCTGTTCTGAGATGGCTGATAGCAAGCTTGTTTACCTGTATCTTCCCTCTCCGCTGGGCCTTCCTTTCCCCAAATTCATCACTGCTTGTTTTCTCTCCTAGGATGGGAGCCTTCTTTTCGCCCTGCCTCCCAGCGTTCAACGTTCTCAAGCTGATAGGGCTCATGTACCTGCGGAGCTGGGCTGTGCTAACTTGCAATGTCCCCCATCAGCAAGTCTTCAGAGCATCAAGGTAGGTTAGTCAGTGAATAAGTAAGATAGCTATAGGGTTGTATCCAATGCTACTCCTATTCAGTGTAGACCCACTAAACTTGATGTGCACACAATCAACTTAGGTCCACTAATTTTGATTGGTCTCCTCTAAGTAGGACTTTGTTGGCTTCACACCAGTCTAGGGAGGAGGAAAACAGTAACTTCTGCTTGTATATATTAAACGAATGGATGTGTCTTGCTTTTATTTTATTTTATTTTTAAAAAATAACAACTGCTGGGGGCTGGAGCTGGTGGAAACACATGTCCGGGAAGCTGATTTTCAATCGCTCACCTTTAATTAGTTTGTTTATTTATGTAACAAAACATATAGACTGCTTAATTAAGCAGTTTATATGAAATAGTATAAAATATTTATAACAAAACACTGTTCAATAAACTTTTTTTTAAGTAGACATTTTAAAACCATCAAAATATAGATAAGATCAACAGTGGCCTCTTCACTGTGAATATTCCCTCTTTCCTAAAGGACATTAGTGGGTCTGGCCTGATGCCAGAAACACAGCTGGGGAGGCTGTGCGTGTGATTTTTACAGGGACCAAGGAGCTGGGGGTGAGGGGAGAGAGCTAACCTCCCTCTCGGTGTACTGCAGTCTCAATTCTCATTGCCAGTAGCAACATTAGGTGCAGACTTCGTGGTCCGGGGCAGCTTGGGGTGGGGGTGGCAGCAACGCAAATAAGGCCAGCCAGTGAGGGGCAGCTAATGGGGTGGGTGTGTCATGCCTGCCTCTCAGATGCCAAAGGGTGAAAATGAAGCAAAGCGGCATGGGCATTCCATGGTAGTGGAGGGGCGAGAGGGGAAGAGGGACAAATGGCCTCGGTCCAGTACACCTGAAGGAGCGTCTCCACCCCCATCGTTCAGCCCAGACACTGAGGTCCAGCCCCGAGGGCCTTCTGACGGTTCCCTCCCTGCGAGAAGTGAGGTTACAGGGAACCAGGCAGAGGGCCTTCTCGGTAGTGGCACCCACCCTGTGGAATGCCCTCCCATCAGATGTCAAGGAAATAAGCAGTTATCCTATCTTTAAAAGACATCTGAAGGCAGCCCTGTTAAGGGCAGCTTTTAATGACTGATGTTTTAATGTATTTTGACGCAGGTGGCGCTGTGGGTTAAAGCCTCAGCGCCTAGGACTTGCCGATCGAAAGGTCGGCGGTTCGAATCCCTGCGGCGGGGTGCGCTCCCGCTGCTCGGTCCCAGCGCCTGCCAACCTAGCAGTTCGAAAGCACCTCCGGGTGCAAGTAGATAAATAGGGACCACTTACCAGCGGGAAGGTAAACGGCGTTTCCGTGTGCGGCTCTGGCTCACCAGAGCAGCGATGTCATGCTGGCCACGTGACCCGGAAGTGTCTCCGGACAGCGCTGGCCCCTGGCCTCCTAAGTGAGATGGGCGCACAACCCCAGAGTCTGTCAAGACTGGCCCGTACGGGCAGGGGTACCTTTACCTTTACCTTTAATCTTTTGTTGGAAGCCGCCAAGAGTGACTGGGGAAACCCAGCCAGATGAACGGGGCACAAATAAATTATTATTATTATTATTATTATTATTATTATTATTATTATTATTATTACCATCAATGGCACAGGGGATCCCGAGTGGGTGCTTCAATCCTCATCCCGGGTCATTCCCCTGCATGTAATTGCTACCTTGGCAGGATGCCTCAAAGACAAGCATCCATTTAATATATCCTTCAGTTTCCTCTGGAAGCAGAGTTTTGCAGGGCACTCTAGATCCCAAGAACATTCCAAATGTCTTAAAGGAAGGTGTGTGTTTATTGGAACCAATGGTGCCACGAGGGGTGGGGACCTGTGGCAGCCCTCCAGAGGGTCTGGGACCCCCATCAATGGTTGAAGGAAGCTGGAGCCCAATGGCATCTGGAGGTTCACAAGTTTTCCCCCTCCCAGCTCTCATAGATTGCAAAGCAGCTTCTTCGCCTCCAGGTCATCAATTCGAAGCCAGCAAAGG
Organism: Podarcis cretensis; assembly: GCF_951804945.1. Classification (NCBI taxonomy): domain Eukaryota; kingdom Metazoa; phylum Chordata; class Lepidosauria; order Squamata; family Lacertidae; genus Podarcis; species Podarcis cretensis. The sequence continues at coordinate 17,913,422 of NC_137183.1, forward strand.
GGAGAGAAAGGCTATAGCTTGATGGCACTTTGTTAATTGAATTGTTCCAAGTTCATTTTCTAAGTGACTGTACTGGACTGGGATCACATGGGACCTCAGCGAGAGATGGAGCCGTCGGCCAAAGATTGGAGCTGGGCAGCTCAGGGTGAATGCCAAAAGCCAAGCTGGACCAAGAAGTATAGAATAGGTCAGAGGGATGACAACTGGTCAGTGAGGGCAGACCAAAGGCACAGATAACAACTGGGCAGTGAGGGCAGCAGTAGGGACCAAGCAACGGGAGCTCACCCCATCACAGGGATCCAAACCACCAACCTTCTGATCAGCAAGCCCTAGGCTCTGTGGTTTAACCCACAGTGCCACCCACGTCCCTCTAGACCTTGGTTATATCCCCCAAATAACCAAAACAGGAACTTCTGAGGTGGGGCAATGCCATATATCTTCCTTCCTAGCTATGGGATACAGTGGAAGGAAGACTTTGGGGTCAAGAATTCAAGTTTGATGGGTAAGATGCCCAGGGAGAAGGAAAATCCTGCTCAAGGGGGGATTCCCCTAGCAAAATAATTTGCTGTGAATGAGTTAGGGTGTTGCTAGAAACCTTTATGCAGAAGAACTGGGTATTAACTATTTCTTTCCTTGTAGATCTAATAACTTCTACCTGGCTATGCTGCTCTTCATGCTGTTTTTGTGTATGCTTCCAACCATATTTGCTATTGCCCGCTACAAGCCATCCCTCACCTGTGGGCCGTTTAGGTGAGTTGATGCTAGTGAGGCTTTATTTGGGGTTTGTTGTGTTGTGTGAGAATCCTACAGTGAGACAATCATTTAGACATCATCTAGCCCATGCACATTTGCTCAGCACAGGAATCTGACGTAGTTCGGAAAGACAAAACTCAGATATGCTCGTCTCCATCCTTTTCTCCCAGTCCTTTCCCCACTTCCCCAACAAACGCAGGCCTAGACGCCCACACAAGATTTCCAGTTATGGCTGTGAAGATTACTGGGTGGCCTAGGGCTAGTCACTGCTTCTCAGCCTACCCTACCGAACAGGGTTGTTGCGGGGATTAAATGTGGAAGGGCAGAACCATGTACAATGGTACCTCGGGTTACAGATGCTTCAGGTTACAGATGCTTCAGGTTACAGACTCCGCTAACCCAGAAATAGTACCTTGGGTTAAGAACTTTGCTTCAGAATGAGAATAGAAATCGTGTGGCGGTGGCGTGGTGGCAGTGGGAGGTCCCATTAGCTAAAGTAGTACCTCAGGTTAAGAACAGTTTCAGGTTAAGAACGGACCTGTAGAATGAATTACAGTGGTGCCTCGCAAGACGAAAAGAATCCGTTCCACGATTCTCTTCGTCTAGCGGTTTTTTCGTCTTGCGAAGCAAGCCCATTGACAGCTTAGCGGATTAGCGCTATTAGCGGTCTAGCGGCTTTTAGCGATCAGCTGAGAAGCGGCTTATCAGCGGATCAGCTGATAAGCGGCTTAGCGGCTTAGGAAAAGGGCGAAAAAAGCAGAAAAAAACCGCGGGAACTCGCAAGACATTTTCGTCTTGCGAAGCAACCCCATAGGGAAATTCGTTTTGCGAAGCGCCTCCAAAACAGAAAACCCTTTCGTCTAGCGGGTTTTCCGTCTTGCGAGGCGTTCGTCTTGCGGGGCACCACTGTAAGTTCTTAACCCGAGGTACCACTGTACATCACTTCGAGCTCCTTGGAGAAAAAGGTGGGATAAGAATGCAATCAATAATATGGCTGTTACCAGAAGACAACTATGAAGTGTCTTAAGATGCTGGGGATTATTATTATTTTTCTCCTGAGAGAGCAACTGAATGTTTTTCACCCTAGCGGACAAGAAAAAATATATGACATTGTGTCCGAAACCATTCAAGCTGACTTTCCTGTCTGGTTCCACAAGATGATGATTTATGTGAGCAGCCCTGTAGTTGTCCTCCCGGCTTTATTGCTTCTCTTGTAAGTCTATAAACCTCTTTATCGATTTCACTGCCAACATTACAGCTGCTGTTGACCTACATGTTCAGAACATCCTTTGACCCTTCTGCGGACTGTATCATTTTAGAATGATGACTGACACCACGGTGGAATATGCTCTCCCATGACAAAAAATCTCCCCAGGCATAGAAAAAGTAGCATATAAACACTTTAGACCTGAAGCTTTCTTTCTGACATGCTGTCTTTCCAGATTTTATTTTTATTTTTAATGGGGAGGAGTTTCCAGGCTTCCTATTTATAAACACACACACACAAACATGCACACAACATGTCTGGATTTGGGTCTACATCCCACTGAGCTCAGTAGGACAAGTGAGCTCTGACTTATTTTCATTCTGCTAATTTCAATGGGGTTTTTAGCGTGACAAGCTGTTTCTGGTTTGAGGCCATACATGTGTGCATGTATGTTGTCCTCAGGTGTCTGGGAGGTTCACGGGGTAACACATACAATAAGGCCACCCTGTCCACTTCAGCTGAACACTTCAATTGAAGGTGGCTTGGAAAGGAAACTGTACACAAAGTTCTCCAGTGAAATGAATGGGAAGAATGAATCGTGTGCATCATAGTTCACACAGGGGTCTGGATCAGGAGTTTAATGTGTATTTAAGTCTTAGTGAAGACTAGTCTTAGTCTTACTGGGACGCAGGTGGCGCTGTGGGTTAAAGCCTCAGCGCCTAGGGCTTGCCGATCGAAAGGTCGGCGGTTCGAATCCCTGCGGCGGGGTGCGCTCCCGCTGCTCGGTCCCAGCGCCTGCCAACCTAGCAGTTCGAAAGCACCTCCGGGTGCAAGTAGATAAATAGGGACCGCTTACCAGCGGGAAGGTAAACGGCGTTTCCGTGTGCGACTCTGGCTCGCCAGAGCAGCGATGTCACGCTGGCCACGTGACCCGGAAGTGTCTCCGGACAGCGCTGGCCCCTGGCCTCTTAAGTGAGATGGGCACACAACCCCAGAGTCTGTCAAGACTGGCCCGTACGGGCAGGGGTACCTTTACCTTTACCTAAGTCTTAGTGATAAGATAATGGAAGATTGTGCATTTTGGATTGGAGTATATGGTATTCTTCTAACCTGCTCTTAGGTAAGTGGTCTCCCATTTCAGTGTATTGATCAGCTTATTGATCAGGTCCACACCTGCTTAGTTTCAGCAACTCTGCAAGGTTAGACGTTTACACAACATTCACTGATCTTCATGGAAATGAATGGTTTGCAGTTATAATCCAATTCCTGTCCCCGCACCAGAGCAATGTGGTTCAGTGATGACCCTGTGTTTCTCTCTTCCAGCATGCTAATTTATTATCTGCAGAGTATTGCTAGGTCGCTAAAATTCACTAACAATCAACTGAGGATGCAGATCCAGAATGTAAGCACTGATATCTTTTAATTTTTAAAAGCTCTTATTTCACATGTTTAGTGGCATTTCATAAAGGACTTAGCACCAAAATATTGGGTGGGCGAGGACTGGAAGAGGAACTGTAATATTTATTGTGCATTAGCAATTTGCACTGGGTGCTTCTGTTACTGACAGATCCTGTTAAGTCATCCCCAGTGTTTTGTGTGCATTCCAGGAAAGAACTGAAGACAAGAAAAAAGTGGTCCAAATGGCAGCAGGTGAGAAGAAATGCTAAATCCACAAACAGGAACCTAAGAAACACTTAGCTGTATTTGAATGAATGCTCTTTGGGAGCAAAGACCATCTATTACAGCAACTACTTCCACCAAAACCATTAGGAAATCATGTCACATCTATGTCAGTGGGAGACTTAGCATCAATATTGTTAGGTGCAAAATTTTCCATTGCTTTATTCTTCCGCTGAAAAATTTGTTTCATGAGCTCGTGACTAACAATGAATGGATGGCAACTGCAAATACAATATTAGACGGGCTTGACAGTTTCAATGTTTTTAGCTTTGTTTGCTAAATTAGAGCATGCTGGGGAGCTTCCGACATATATAAAAGCATAATAAAACATTAAACAACTTCCCTATACAGGGCTACCTTCAGATGTCTTCTAAAGATTATATAGTTAGTTAGTTAGTTAGTTAGTTATCTCCTTGGCTCAGGGCTCCAACATTGTTTCAATAAAAATAGGAACGTCCTAAGGAAAAGCAGGGGGGCGCGGGTGGCGCTGTGGGTTAAACCACTGAGCCTAGGGCTTGCTGATCCGAGGGTTGGCGGTTCGAATCCCCGCAACGGGGTGAGCTCCCATTGCTTGGTCCCTGCTCCTGCCAACCTAGAAGTTCTAAAGCACCGCTCTGGTGGGAAGGTAAACGGCGTTTCCGTGCGCTGCTCTGGTTCGCCAGAAGTGGCTTTGTTATGCTGGCCACATGACCCAGAGGCTGTACACAGGCTCCCTCGGCCAATATGGTGAGATGAGCACCGCAACCCCAGAGTCAGTCACGACTGGACCTAATGGTCAGGGGTCCCTTTACCTTTAAGGAAAAGCAGGACATTCTGGGACGAAACCAGAAACTGGGACAGCTTCTGTAAATCTGCAACTGTCCCTGGAAAATAGGGACACTTGGAGGGTCTGCAGTTGTGAAAACAAATGTCCTAGTTGATGAATAAAGAGGCTATAACCGTGTTCTTGATTTAATCCGCATCTTTAGCCAGAATACAGACTACAGAAGGAAACGACATAAGGCCGGAGCAGGAGAGTGACATCATCAGCCAGGAGTCCTCAGTCCGGTGCTCGACGCCGAGGAAGAACGGCAGTGTGGTGAACTTTGAGTCGCCCAAAGGCAGGAGAATACAAACCATCTCCCAGTCCATAGCACAGCCTGAAGTAGCCAAGCCAGTCAGCCCACCGCCGGCAAATGCGCCTCCTGCGGCCCCAGTGCCTATAGCGGCTCCCTTACCCATAGCATCCCCAGTGCCCATAGCTCCGACACCCGTCACTCCAACGCCATCGCTGCCCAGTGTACCGAAGCCGAGAGCAGAACCAATTGCCAACAGGTAAAACCCTCCTCTTGAGCTTTGGAAGTAAATGGAGGCCCACAAGAAGCAGCTTCAGTTGTTTTGTTCATGTTACGCTATTGCAGACCATAAGAAGAGCCCTGCTGGGCAACCAGGTAGTCCAGCATCGTGTTCTCACAGTGGCCACCAAATGCCTGTGGGAGACCAACATGGATGCAACATCATTCTTCCCACTAGTGAATCTCAAAAACTGAAACCCAGAGGCAAGCTGCCTGTGGCAGAGGAGGTGGATTAATAATAATAATAATAATAATAATAATAATAATAATAATAATAATTTATTATTTATACCCTGCCCATCTGGCCGGGTTTCCCCCAGCCACTCTGGGCGGCTTCCAAAAAAATATTAAAATACCGTAATACATCAAACATTAAAAGCTTCCCTAAACAGGGCTGCCTTCAGATGTCTTTTAAAAGTCTGGTAGTTGTTGTTTTTCTTTGCCATTTGGTGGGAGGGCATTCCACAGGGCGGGTGCCACTACCGAGAAGGCCCTCTGCCTGGTTCCCTGTAGCTTTGCTTCTCGCAATGAGGGAACTGCCAGAAGGCCCTCGGTGCTGGACCTCAGTGTCCGGGTAGAACGATGGGGGTGGAGATGCTCCTTCAAATATACTGGACCGAGGCTGTTTAGCACCAACACTTTGAATTGTGCTCAGAAACGTACTGGGAGCCAATGTAGGTCTTTTAAGACCGGTGTTATGTGGTCTTGGCGGTCACTCCCAGTCACCAGTCTAGCTGCTGCATTCTGGATTAGTTGTAGTTTCTGGGTCACCTTCAAAGGTAGCCCCACATAGAGCGCATTGCAGTAGTCCAAGCGGGAGATAACCAACAGAGATAGGAAGAATTATTTGAAGCTCGCCTTGGATTGTTTTGGAGGCTTAACTTGCAAACCAAACAACAATGAGAAGACCTAAGTCTTTTTCCTCTCTAAACCAATATGAGGCCTATTCCTCAGAGTATGAGGAGCCAGCTAGAACTGGCCTAGTTGCTGAGATTGGAAACCAAACCATGAGATTGCATGCCAAGGCACCCAAGCCCCAAAGTTCCCAGGAGAACAATAAATCACACTGGCACGGAATATTTGGTTTATGGGTTCAAATAGGCCACAGCTTTATTGGTTACAGATGTGAGCGGTTTGGCGGTGAAGCCAGGCTATATCTTGACTCCTGCCCATCTGCAGGGAGTCCACAGAAGGGTAAACCACTGATAGGGGGGTGACTTATAATTACGTCAGATAGTGGCACCCCGTGGGGTCCCCATGGGAGCTGTGACATGGCCCTAGCCCATGCCCAGGCTTCGGACAGCATTCACACCCCAGATCCTCTTAGCAGGATATCCTTACTGAGGAGCAGGCGAAAGCAACAACCTCCCCTCCAACCCAATGCCTAACCTCACAAAAGTTGTGATGATTGCTACTAGGTAAGAGAAAACCCTCAAAGCTGGTAGCATTTGGCAATGTCTCTTTCAGGAAGGTAGTTGGCCATTACTGACGATCTTGCGGAAGGACACCCATTTGATAACAAACTGGTGTAGACTAAGGACGAGAACTAACATGAGAACAGGCCTTCTCTGATGTGGCCCCCCATCTGTGGAATGCTCTCCCCAGGGAAATTCGCCGGGCGCCTTCATTATACACCTTTAGGCGCCAGGCAAAAACGTTCCTTTTTAACCAGGCCTTTGGTTGATCTGTTTGACATCCTATGCCCTTTTAAAATGTGGTTGGGAGGGGGGGGCGTTATTGGGTTGTTGTTTTTATTTTGATTATATATTTTGTGGTTTTATATTTTGATTTTGTTCTGTGAACCAGGCAGTATATAAATTCAATAAATAATAATAATCCACACTTCCGCTTGTGCCATGCATAGAAAGCATGGTTCTGAGCAGTTATCGCTCATTTCCTTTTTTTAATATATATATAATTTTTTATTAGTTTTTTTAACATATCATTTTCAACAGTAATTAAACATGCTTTTACATCTTATTCAAATTCTTGACTTCCGTCAATCCTGTCTGACAGGAGTTATCGCTCATTTCCAAGGGAAAATCCGTTTTTTAGATAGACCAGAACAAATGGCAATCCAGGCAAAACCCAAATAGTTGGCCCCAATTGAGCGCTAAAGAGCTGTTTCCCCCAGGGAGGAAAGCAGGAGGAGAAGTGGAAGTGTGGATAAGCCCTAAATTAATCTGCCTTCTCTCACACACACTTTCTCTCTTTCTCTGTAGATACCCAAGTGCTGCCCATGGCAGTGCAAGTGACCTCTGCAAAGCCAAGGCTTTCACCCCTGTGAAGTACAAGAAGCGCCTAGAAGATGTTCACTCAGAACCTCTGTTCAGGAAGAGCCTCCGACAAGCCAACCCCGAGGCTCGCGGCGCTGGGGGCACCCCTGCTTTTGTGGGCCGCAGGTCTCACACAGCCAGGTACTTCCTTGTCAACGAGCATGAACCCCGGAAAAAGCTCCTCCGCTCCACCACGCGGCTGCCGAGGAATTTCCGAATGGACGAGTCGGGGGACATCGTGGAGCTGTATCCGAGAAACCTCCGGAGGTACATGGTTCGGACGCCACACAGGGCCTACTCCCCTCATTTCAGCGAAGAGGAGGAAGAAGAGGAGTTGAGGAGAGCTCTGGCCAATAGATCCCACCGCCCACGGTCGCTCTCCGATCTCCGAGCAGCCCCCCGCTTCTACATTGGGGAGTGTGCTGACAGCCAGATCCTTAGTAGCAAGGCGCTGGCGAAGATGCACTACAAATCTTGGGAGGATGGCTTTGGGCTCACGTTTGGCAGGCCCCCTCACGCCCACCGGAAGATTCACCTGAAGAACATTGAACTGGACCCGCGCTACCCGGAGCAACACCCGAAGCCGAAATCCAAACACAAGCCCGAGCCATCCCCGACGGAGTCTGACTCCATCTCTGTCGAGTCGAGCAGTGACCAGCCAACTAGCAGCAATGACCAATACATCCAAGTTATCCACAGCAAAGACAAGTACCTGAAACCTGGAGCAACGTTAACCAGGAAGAAATCCAAGACTGGTGCCGACTTGAACATGGCCGAGGCTAATGAACTGATATGCTCAAATGTTTAGTGGGGAAGGACGAGGCTGCTGCATTCAAGAGCAGAGGTTCCTAAACTTATTTGGCCTACAACCTTTCAGAAAAGAAAATGCAGTGGTACCTCGGTTTTCAAAATTAATCCATTCCGGAAGACCGTTCGACTTCTGAAACGTTCGAAAACCGAGGCACAAAGGGCGGTCTCCCAATTCAATAGAGAAAATTGTGAAAAACAACAGATACATACAGCGGAAGCCGTTCGACTTCTGAGGTGCATTAGAAAACGAAAGCATTTACTTCCAAGTTTTTGGCTTTCAAAAACCAAAACGTTCGGCAACGGAGACGTCCGAAAACTGAGGTACCACTGTACTCTGTGTCTCCCCCCTGCAGGAAAGGTTTTTCAAAACTGGACAAAGGGTAGGGTAGGCCACGGGATTAAAAATCCAAGGGGTGGACCAGAGTCTGATCTGCCCCAGGGGTGGTGCCGCAGCCCACCTGCCATTGGCCAAATAGGCAGGCAAGCTGAGATCCACTTTCCAGGCTTGGTGAACTACAGCTCCTATCAACCCAACTGGCCGTGCCGGTTGGGGCTGATAGCAGCTGGGGTCCAGCCATACCTAGAGTGCCACATGGTACACATCCCTGCTTTAAAAAAATTTTTGAAGCAAAGAGGCAATTGCATTGTGCTTGGAGCAGATACCAATCAGTTCTTATACTGAGCAGGATTCTCTATATTCAGTCATTCGTGGCTGAACTGTTACTGTGAAATGATATTGCAGCGGTAGAGAAAGGCATTTAAAAGCACTCAAAAGAAATGTACAGAAACCATTGTGTGAAGCTTATTCCACCCTCTCATGAATCTTGGTGTAGTATACTCACAAGTAAGCCACAATGCATTCAAAAGGACATATTACTAGGTTAAGTGTGTATAAGAACACATGAAGTATTGTATTCTGCATCATTGCCAGAAGGTGGCGCTGCTGAGTTGCTCTCTGTTATGCTTGGGTACCACCTATGGCTGGAGGATGGTACTACATCTTCCAGTTCAGCAGTTGCCACGTGACACAGGTAGCCCAATAGGGTTCCACCTGGCTGTATAAAATCACTCGGATTGGCTCCTCCTTGCTCCGAGTTTGTATGACAACCACTTTCAGATTGCAAACCTACTTAGCACCTCATTGCCTGTTCTGTCTCCAGATCAACAGTGCACTTTCTAACTCTGTACAATACAGTGCTCATCACTGGCATTAAATAAAATATTAAAAGCAGTAGTTGAACATAGTTGAAAACTCACGTCTGGTCAACTCCCTTCTTAACATCAGTGTTTAGTATCTGCTTTGCTTCAGTTTTGCACGGTGCCCGTTTCCAATATAATGACTAAGGCTGCAATATTATAAATCAGTTTAAAGTTTAATTGTTCTAAGAGGTGAGGACAAATCTCACTGACACAGCAAAATATATTGGGCTGACCCTAACACAGAGGAGGTGAGAGGCTGGACTCATATGTTTACACACAGTAGCAGCGAAACTGGTTCTTCCACATTTTATGGAAGGTGGAGGCAAAAACGGATTGCAAGATTGGTCTGTAAACCCTGCCTCCTTATTTTATTAGTGACGTACTCCACAAGGGTAACTTTATAGTGAAGCAAAAAGTCTGATGGCACCTTGGAAACTACAGTGGTACCTTGTTCTCAGACTTAATCTGTTCCGGAGGTCTCTTCCAAAACCAAAGCGTTCCAAAACCAAGGTGCGCTTTACCATAGAAAGTAATGCCAAACAGATTAATCTGTTCCAGACTTTTAAAAATAACCCATAAAAAAGCAATTTAACATGAATTTTACTATCTAACGAGACCATTGATCCATAAAATGAAAGCAATAAACAATGTACTGCAGTCACACAATCAATCAATCAGTAGCTGAACTGGGTCCCACACAGTCACAAAAAAAAGAGCTGTAAAAACAAAAATGCAAAATAAATAGCAAAAACAGACAGATGGAAGTGTGGCATTAAAAACGGAAGTGTAGCACTCAAAACGGAGTACATTCAGCTTCCAAACAAAGTTACTTCCGGGTTTGCAGTGTTTGGGTTCCAAGTCGTTTGAGTACCAAGGCATTTGAGAACCAAGATACCACTGTGCAAATTATTATAGTCCATCTTTCCTCCAAGGAGCTTAAGAACTCTGACCCTTCCCCATTTTGCATTCGCAATCTGCTTAAACCAAACCAAACCTTCAGTTCATCTGCCTCATTGGTCTTTGGCTAGAGACCAGGAGAATGCAGTACTGGGCCACAACCTTGTCTAAGCTGGGCCACCATGGCAGCACTACCAACATACAGATATATCATGGAAATGATGGTCCTTGAGTCTGAAAAGGCTGAAGATTAGTGATTAGATTGGTATTGTCAAGAGCAGGGTTTCCCAAACTTGGGTCTCCAGCTGCTTTTGGACTGCAACTCCCATCATGCCTAGCTAGCAGGACCCAGTGGTCAGGGATGATGGGAATTGTAGTCCCAAAGCAGCTGGAGACCCAGGTTTGGGAAACCCGGGTCTACAGCAACTGGCAGTGGCTCTTTGGGGTTTCAGACAGACGCCTTCCCCAGCCATATCTGCAGATGCCAGGAAGTGGGGAGGGCGAGGTTTCTTGCTATATGAGAAGACTGGCAATGAAAGAGAGAGGCGTGTTAAATAGGGCATAAGTGAAAACAAGGTCCAGTCGAAAGTGTAAAAGGTTCAACCGGAGTGGGCGTAACCCTCTCCCAGCTGGTAATGAGCTGGCAAAGCAAGATTTGTAGCAGGCACGAACAGAGGGCACATTTACTTTCTACAGTGAGCTAGCCACACCCAGTCTCTGTTGAGCCCAAATCCGATAGTGTCTAATTACACATGAATTCCAGCTCAACAGATTGCAACAGGCAATATATGCCACTGCGTGCTAGCAATGACCGCTCCCCACATCAAATGGGGGGTGCCTTTTGCATGGTCGTGTGCAGACCCCCAAATCCCAGTGCGCCCCTGGTAGTTCGGGCTGGCTTCATCCTCCCCAGGCTGGATAACTGGAGGTGTCCGCCTACCTTAGCCAATCGCCCAATCCCGCCTGGGGAAGCGTTGCCAGGGGATCGGCCAGGTAAGGGGAGGGACTGCCCTGCCCACACAACAGAAGGTGAATCTTACCTGCGAAGTGTCAGTTGGCTCCAGAGCTTCTCCCACCCTGCCCTCCCTCAGTTAAGTCTTCTTCTGCAGGTTAACCTCTTCTCCACAGGTATGCAGGCGCTGCTACGTCAGAGTCGCTGTTGAAGGGCCAGAAAGGAATTTTCCTGCTTCGGCAGGTTTTGCCTTTCCCGTAGCAAAACGTGACAACTTTGGCAGTTTCAGGCCTTGGGTGGAATCCTTTAGTCTATCTTCCCTAAATGGGGTGGTGGTGAAGCGGTGACCCACGCCCCCCTTGCAGTGGTGATCCCAGGGTTCCCGTTAAAGGGGTCTTGAGGGGAGGCATTGGCCATACACCGAGAGGTCATTGCTCTCCCCTCCAACAGTGGCAAAACGGGGGGCGGGCTCTCTGCTTGAACATATGTTCTCCAGAGCCAGCCCAATCCCCACACACTCTGGATAACCCTGATGTCTCCCTGGGAAGGATAAACGCCCAATGCCTGAGCCAAGGTCTCCCTACATCTGAAACTTAATAAAGCTGTGGCCAATTTTAACCCCATAGCACGTTGTCTTGAGTCATTATTCCGCTTGGGGGTCGCCAGGGGCGGGGGGGGGGGCTCCGCCTGTCCACGCAATTGTGGTTCTGTTACAGCTGGTGAAACTGGACTCTCAGGAGGATTAGTGGAAACAAATTGGACATGGCTGTGGCACACCTCTCTCCTGCAGCTGGGTCTTCGGGTCTTATTTTTCAGTAATACTTTCACACCCTTTCCTGTCCCATCTGCAGCTCATTTGTCATGATCATCATGCAGAAGGCCCTGGGTTCAGTCCCTGGCAACTCCAGGATCAAGTGATGGCAAAGCCTAAACTTTTGGAGAGGCCACTGCCAGTCCCAGTAGACAGTACTGAACCAGATGGGACAAACTGTGGGCAACTTCCTATCTATAGAGCACAGGGATTGCTGGACTGCAACACCCAACAGACTTAGTCAGCATGACCAATGGTCAGGGAAGATGCAGAATTTATGTTGTGGGGGGAGGCCTTTTGTTGGGGGGGGCAGAAATGAGCTATCTGTGACTCAATTGGTCAGTTAGCTAAGTACTTTTATTTACTTGATTGGGGGGGGGACAGCTGCCCCCCTGAACCCACCCATGGGATAATGGGAGTTGTGGTCCACCATCAATAATAGGATATCACATTGGCTACTTCAGTATAACTTTTTAAAAAAATGGAGAACACACTACTGGCAGAGGTAGAAAGAGGAAAAACATCAGGTGCTTGAAATAAGATTTATTCCAGGCCTGGCTTATTTTGGAATAAATCCTTCACGTTTTTAGCCCAAGGAAGGATTTGTTTCAAAAAAAACACATGGGGGCTGAAATATATCTTATTTCAAACACGTGGAGCACCCTCCCCTTTTTTCTTTTCTTTTCTTACCTGCATAAGTGCCAGCTGAGAATAAACGCTTCATGCATTTTGCAGAGTTGCCTGTATCCTACAAAAGCTCATACATACTACAGTAATGTCTTGCTTACCCTTTAAGTTGCTACCCGATGCTTTGCTGATTGTTCTTGTTAGTGCTTTCTGGAACTCTGCCAGTAATGCGACTGGAAACTGAATTGAGAAAGGTTCCTGGGCGCACGGCCTCTAATTTTGTAGTATCAACTTTTATTCCCGCTTCAATTAAAATGTACTGGGTGTTCCCATATATAGGACACTCCCTTGGCGAAGTGCCCCTTATTTTTGAAATTTTACCTCGGCAACCCATTGACGGAGGGGAGCTAAGGTTGCGTGCTGCTTTAATTTCCTTATGGATGGATGAAAGGCATGCGCCGCCTTCTCCTTTAAAAGCGCGGCGCGGGGAGGGGGCAGCGGGAGACCGGCAGCCAGCCACCCTCCCTCTCCCACCCGATTCAGCAAGCGATGGCACGCAACAAACCTCTTCCCTCCTCCTCCGGTTACACTGGAAACACCGCTCCGCTCCGGGCCATTGATCCGCCCACGTGCGCAAGCGGCGCTCCCTGGGACAAGCCGGGATGCTGCCTCCAGGCGGGGGCGCTTCCACGCGGAGGCTCGGCCCCTTTCCTGGGCCGGCCTGGGCAGCTCCGTTCCCCCGCTTCCGAGCTTCTGGGCCAGCAGCCGGCAGCGCCAGAGCCATTTTGCCCTCCTGCTCGGCGACATGGACTACCGGGAGGCCGCCAGCTGGGCTGCGGAGCGCATGCAGAGCTATCGCAAAGACTGCAGCGGATGGCGCAGCTGCAAGCGCACGGTGAGGCCCAAGCGGCGCGCTTGGAGAGGTTGCCCGGGTACCCTTCTCACCGCTGCAGCCTGGCAGAGAGGGGGGTAAAATCCTGGTGACTCTCCCTTTGAAGCAGAGGTTGGATGGCCATCTGTCCTGGATGCCTTAGTTGAGATTCCTGCATTGCGCGGGCAGGGGAAGGGGGGTTAGACTAGATGACTCTCGGGGTCCCTTCCACTCTACAATTCTAGGATTGTACCGCTTATGGACGGGGCGATGCGCCTAGCTTGTTCGTCCTGAGTGAGCCGCTGCCGGTCCGGGCTGGCAGGTGGAAAAAGAAGCTGGCCCGGCATGTGGTGGGTGGCTTCCCTCGTGCGTGCATTTAATGCGCAGCGCAGGGACGCAAAATGCCACCAAGCTGCTTCCTCTAATCTATCCCTGTTTGTCTGCTTTGGCAGCAGCAGAAGGAATTGGTGACAAAAGGTTCTTTCCGGGGCCACGAGACGCTTTGCTGTAGCTGCTGAATGTGTGTTGAGAAGGCATCTGTTCTGGCTTGAGTCCCCCGGGACAGTGGCGTAGCGTGGGGGGCCAGGGGGGGCCGGCCGCACCGGGCGCAACATCTGGGGGTTAGGGTTAGGGGGCGCAAATCCACGGGTTAAGGGGCGCAAATCCATGGGTTAGGGGGCGCAAATTACTTGCCTTGCCCCGGGTGCTGACAACCCACGCTACGCCACTGCCCCGGGACCTTACAGCGTGGGGTGGGCGCACGGGTTATTGGAAAGGAGGAACAGTAGTAACTCAGTGTATAAAACTGTGTCTGGCATTGGAGAAAGTGGAGAGGGGAAAGTTCCCTCTCTCGTAACGCTAATGGGGCCTCCTGCTGCCGCTGCGCGATTTCTGTTCTCATCCTGAAGCAAAGTTCTTAACCCGAGGTACTATTTCGGGGTTAGCGGAGTCTGTAACCTGAAGTGTCTGTAACCTAAAACGTCTGTAACCCGAGGTACCACTGTATTGGACATAAGACAGAGCTGAATGCTAGAAGATAAAGAGAGAGCAATTCACCCAGAGCACAGTTAAATCTGTGGAACTCGCTGCCACAAGAGGCAGCGGTGGCTTTCAAATAGGGTTGGGCAGATTCATGGATGATCTGAAAAGGAAACCTTGGAGAGAAAATGGGGAACAATGCGTTATTTGGAAGGGGCGGGAGAGGGCACGAACCTCTTCCAAGTGCGTGAAGAGGGGCTTGTAATTCCCCCCCCCCCCCGCACGCCTTGGCCCCTGCATCTCTGAAATGTTGGAGGGAATTCATTCAGTTCCCTCTCCCCTTGAATGCTCTTTGGTGTCTGTTCCTGCTGCGAACAAGCAAGCAATGTGACACTCATTGTTTAGCCTGGAGGAGGAGGGGGAAGGGGAAGGCATCAGGAGGTCTCATTGGTGCATCTGAGGACATGCTACAGTGTGATGTTGCCAGCTGGGAGGAGACAATGTGGTTTCAAGGAAGCTGCAGCCGCCAAACTTGTTTTCAGTAGTACAGTGGTACCTTGGGTTACAGACGCTTCAGGTAACAGACGCTTCAGGTTACAGACTCCCCTGACCCAGAAATAGTACCTTGGGTTAAGAACTTTGCTTCAGGATAAGAACAGAAATCGTGCTCCGGCGGCGCAGCAGCAGCAGGAGGCCACATTAGCTAAAGTGGTGCCTCAAGTTAAGAACAGTTTCAGGTTACAAACAGACCTCCGGAGCGAATTAAGTTCTTAACCCGAGGTACCACTGTACTTTAAATTGTAAAACAGACAATTCAATAAAAATTATATACAAACGTTCTCCAAAATCCACAAGAGACGGTGGAAGAAGACTGGAAGAAGTTTAAGGAAAATTTGAAAAAATATGTTAATGTTTAAACTTTAGAATAGCTTTGGAAGTGGATATAGGCTGTAGGGTTAGAAGTAGAAGAGAGGGTATTTTAAAATAGTATTATCTGTAAGTGATAAAATGTGAAGTTATTTTAAGTATGATAAAAAAGATGGTTAGAAATTATGATATATGTAAACTGCTAAAGATGAAGTAAAATAAAAATCAGATAGGTGGGGAAGCCAACTTAACAATGTTTAGAAAAATAAGGCTATGACAAGAATTTGTTTGTATTGTTTGTCTTTTCTGTCTGTGTTTTTTATTGGTGTTATAAAATGAATAACAAAAAATTTGGAAAAAACTCCAAAATGCACATGTATCCTGTGTTTTGTTTTAAGATATCACTGTTGGTGCCGTATTTCTCAAACCAATTTCTCGCTGATCGGGCTCCTTAAGGCGTTCCTCATTGGTTTCTTGTGTGAACACCTTGGCATAGTGTAAAGTCTTGTCCCTGCCCCCTGGTGCATACACAGGCAGAAATGAACAGCTTCACTGCACCCATAGATATTGGGAGAAGCCGGCTCTGTTCCTGATGATGCTCTGTAGAACATCTGCCGTAGAAAGTCCCAGGCTCCATCTGCAGTATTGCCAGTCAATGTAGACAATATTGGACCCAATGGTCTGACTTCGAATAAGGCAGTTTCGAAAGTTTATAGACAGGCTGGACTAGTCTATGAACATTGATGCCACACTAAATGCGTTAGCCTTTGAAATGCTGCAGACCTCTTTGTTTCGAAAGGTACCCTATTTGAATGCTGGTCCTTGGCATTATTTCCCTGAAACAAATAAACAAGACTTCCAAATATGTCTTCTCAATAAACCTGTAAGATGTAAGACGGAGAGTTGGTGACTGTCACAAGATAACCCAGTGAATTTCAGGGCTGAGTAGGGATTCAGACCTGCATTTCCCTGAATTTAATCCAGCGTTCTAACTAATTCAGCACACTGGTTTAAGCCACACACTCTGTCTCAACCATGTTTCCCCACCTGCAATATAAGAGGATATTTATTCTGACTATCTTACAGGACCGTTGTGGAAAATACAGAGATAATAGATGAAACACTTCTTAAGTGCTATATAAGTGTGGAGTTTTAAAAAAGTTTTCCCCCCCCCAATAATCTCACTCAACACAGTTATACTGTGGGAGTGGATTTTGACTGATTTAATTTAATTTTTCTAGAATGAAGTTTCAATATCTTGGAGACCATCAACTGAGTTTCATGGAAACATGTAAGTCAAGTTGTACACACACACACACACACACACACACACCCAAAATGAGCATATTTATTTAGGAGGTAAATTATTTGGGGAATAAGGTAAATCCCACCACTTTGGTCACATCTGCAGTACAATCCTATATATCCTGTGAACTGTCCTGAGATCTTTTGATGAAGGGCTGTATCTATATTTAATAAATAATAAATAAATAAGAATATATATCTGTTCAGAAATAAGTTCCATTGGGGCCTATTGCCAAATAACTTGAGTATAGGATTGAAAGGGAAGTTTCCATTCAGGTTTTATACATCTGAGTTCACAAATGTACGTTCCAAGCACAATTCAAAGTGTTGGTGCTGACCTTTAAAGCCCTAAACGGCCTCGGCCCTGTATACCTGAAGGAGCGTCTCCACCCCCATCATTCTGCCCAGACACAGGTCCAGCTTCAAGGGCCTTCTGGCGGTTCCCTCACTGCAAGAAGTGAGATTACAGGGAACCAGGCAGAGGGCCTTTTTGGTAGTGGCACCCGCCCTGTGGAACACCCTCCCATCAAGGAAATAAACTACTATCTGACTAGTAGAAGACATCTGAAGGCAGCCCTGTATAGGGAAGTTTTTAATGTTTGATCTTTTATCGTGTTTTTAATATTCTGTTGGGTGCAGATTTTCTCCCCAACCACCCCCCACAGCCTCCAACCAACTGGCAGACTAATTTTAAAAAATGCCTTCTACCAGGTGGACTATGGGAAGAAGAACAGGGTGACCTGTCTCTCCCCACCCTACGTCAACCCACTATGTGTGCATCCTGGTTGTGGGGAGAATCCCCTTTCTCCCCAACTAGCACAGACACCGAGCGAGCTGGAGGAAAGAGGGATGGAGCAATCCATCTCTCCTCCACCAGCCCATACCTGTATGAAATTTGTAGTCACCTGTAGGAGCAGGTGGATTGTTAAACACAAGGCCAAAGCAAAGTCATTGGCATGAATAATGCATTTCCAATACACATGGCATTTGATTTGAGTTTATCATGTGGATGGGACATTGAAAAATCTTTAGTCTGGAATGGGATCCTATCATCTCTAGCACCAGAGGTCTACCTACGGAGACCAAAATCAAATGAGGTCAATTTTTTAATTATTTGTTTATGTCTATATGTCCCTTTTGTTCTTCCTTCCCCTGAAAGATACAAAGCGGAAGGGATTATGCCTGCAAAACCGGAGGATGTCTTTAAATGTTTGAAACCAGAGACGGGTGGACTTCGAGAAAAATGGGATCCAAATGTGAAGGAGATTGAAATCGTTGAAGAGATTAGCGAAGTAAGTATAACACAATTGGTAAAGTGCAGCTGCTACATTTTGGCTCCATCAGCGCTTAACATTTAAATTAGTCTCATTTCACTTTTAAACAGTCCCTCAAATCATGGGAAATGTAGCTTGTTAAGGGTGCTGAAAGGTGTTAGAGAACCTTATTCCCTTCACTGAGCTACATTTCCTATAGTGGTTTAATGATAAGTCCCTCTTCTCAGGGAACTCTGGGAACCACAGCTTCCGTAGGGGAATCAGAGTCTTCTAACAAACTACAACTTCCAGGATTCTCTGGGGGAAGCTATAACTGTTTAAAGGAGTATGATATTTCTTTAAATGTATGGTGCAGATGAAGGCCAGGATGGGGTACCTGCAGTAGATCAACAAATACGCCCAAATATTACATCATAACCCTGGTTTGCGCTTTGTAGGATGTTTCCATAGTCAGAACTATAACACCGTCGGCTTTTATGAAGATCATCTCTCCGAGGGAGTTCATAGACGTCGTCCTGATTAAGCGGGATGAGGACGGAACCATCACATCTAATGGTAAGATGGCCAAAGCCGAAATATATTGGCCCCCATAGGCTGGTGCCCATGTTAGTATGAGTACTCAATACCAGTGGCTGTGGGTATGGACTGACAGCAACCTGAGACAACCAGGAAATTCTCTTTCTGTGGTGCTTGACCTGTCATGCGCCATCACACACACACACACACACACACACACACACACACACACTCCCCATAGCTGTCAACTGTCCCTTATTTGGCGGGAAACTCCCTTATCCCAGCGCCATGTCCCGCTGCTGTCCTTTATTGATGATGTCCCTTAAATTTCCCGGGTTTCAAAGGAAGCAGCTCCTCTCCCTCCCTTCCTGCCGGCCAGGGAGGAGGGAGGCTCCAACTGTGTTGCTTGGTTACATTGCTCACTCAATAAGAAGTCTAAGAACGACTGGGGGGTGGAGTTTGCATGCCTTGTGCCGATCAAATCCGGCCGCGTTGCCTGGGGACTTGCCTTTGCTCAGCGCTTCCCAGCGGAGAGGTGATGGTGGTTTTCCTTGCTGCATCCCCTTTGCTGGGTTGCTGCGCTGTGGGAACCACCGCTTGAGGCTTTGTTTGGCTGGTGGCTGGGCTTTCTGCCTATGGCTCAGAGGGGCTCAGAAGTTGAACATACCTGTGCCCAGAAAATCCCTTATTTTGCCTGCTGATCCCTTATTTTCGAGGCTGCTGGTCCCTTATTTTTAAATCTGTAAGTTGACAGCTATGACACATACACACACCACTTCTTAGATGTTGCTGCCATCAAGCAATGGTCTCACATGTGTGAACTGATGCTCTGAAAGCCAGTATCCATTCAGTAACAGCACAGGTGAGAGACCCAACAGTCTCATACGTAGCACAGAATGCAACAACCTGAAAATTTCAGTTTTGATCCCCACCAGTAAAAAACCAAAAAAAAAATCCTAGAAGCTGGCAACTAAGCAATTAACTGGCTATTTCAAATCAATATGATGCACACACACGCGCGCGCGCACACACACACACACACACACACACACACTGGCCTACCCCCTGCTGCAAACTTTGTGCTTCTTGCCACCTAGAAAGCTACCTTGCATCAAATGAGACCGTTGGTCCATTCTAGGGTGTGTACTTTTCTACACTGACTGACAGTGGGAAATTATGGTCCTTGGGATGCATGCCAAGCAGATGCTCTACCAATGAGTGGACTTTCCCCTAAAAATAAAGTAAGACTCTAGTCCTCATGGATAAAGAAACATAAGGACACTGACAAACTGGAACGTGTCCAGAGGAGGGCAACCAAAATGGTCAAAGGCCTGGAAACGATGCCTTATGAGGAACGGCTAAGGGAGCTGGGCATGTTTAGCCTGGAGAAGAGGAGGTTGAGGGGTGATATGATAGCCATGTTCAAATATATAAAAGGATGTCACATAGAGGAGGGAGAAAGGTTGTTTTCTGCTGCTCCAGAGAAGCGGACACGGAGCAATGGATCCAAACTACAAGAAAGAAGATTCCACCTAAACATTAGGAAGAACTTCCTGACAGTAAGAGCTGTTGGACAGTGGAATTTGCTGCCAAGGAGTGTGGTGGAGTCTCCTTCTTTGGAGGTCTTTAAGCAGAGGCTTGACAACCATATGTCAGGAGTGCTCTGATGGTGTTTCCTGCTTGGCAGGGGGTTTGGACTCGATGGCCTTTGTGGTCTCTTCCAACGCAATGATTCTATGATTCTAAGAAGCTGCCTCATTCTGAGCGAGATATTGCATTATAATGTTGCTCCTCACCCTGACCTTAAAAGTGTTCCACTCTGTTAGGTTTACAAGGGGTTGCTCGTGCGCAAGCAGGGCAAACCTCTCCCTGGCTGGCTGCTAATGTAAACTTTATCTGTCCGGAGAGCCACTCACCCGTGGCCACCTCAGTCGCTGGCAGAATCCGTGAGTGGGCGTTTCTTAAACTTCTTCCAGCAAAGAAGCTCCTTGACGCCCAGTCTCCGCCTTCCCTCTCTGCATGAAAGCCTTCTGCGCAGAGAGGGCGTGGGCAGCGGAGGACCCCTTCCTTCCCCGCTTGTCCCAGGCAAGGAGTCGTGGGACCGCCTCGCCACATCCGACTCCTGCACCCCCTCTCCACTGGAGCTGCGTTTATTCTCTTCCCCAGAAGAGGAGCTGCTTCTCCCGATCCCTGGAGGCTCTCTATAATCCCTC
Organism: Podarcis cretensis; assembly: GCF_951804945.1. Classification (NCBI taxonomy): domain Eukaryota; kingdom Metazoa; phylum Chordata; class Lepidosauria; order Squamata; family Lacertidae; genus Podarcis; species Podarcis cretensis. Next base: position 17,933,993 of record NC_137183.1, read on the forward strand.
TGGCTTTTGCTCTCTCCCTCCGGCACTGATGGCAGTTCCCTGACACACTCCTCTTGCTGTTTTATTACAGCTGTACCTTGGAAGTTGAACGGAATCCGTTTTGGAAGTCCGTTCTACTTCCAAAATGTTTGAAAACCAAATCGTGGCTTCTGCAGCCAATCAGAGCTCCTGCAGCCAATCAGAAGCCACAGACGCCCCATCAGATGTTCAGGTTCCAAAAGAACGTTTGCAAACCGGAACAATCACTTCCGGGTTTGCGGCGTATGGGAGCCAAAACGTTTGAGTTCCAGGGTGTTGGGGATTCAAGGTACAACTGTATTTCTACTATTATTATAAAATTGAAAAGGCTTTCTTTTCCCCAAAGCACTAAACGGACTTTATCTTGTGCATTATTTTCATATCTCTTCCTTGCAGCAACCAATGTGGAGCACCCGCTCTGCCAACTTCAACCAAGTTACGTGAGAGGCCTTAATTATCCCTGCGGCTGTTTCTGCATCCCGGCCCCAGGGTAAGATGGGTGGAAATGTTGTAGTACCACAAGTATGTACAGCGGTACCTTGGTTCTCAAACTTAATCCGTTTGGGAAGTCCGTTCCAAAACCAAAGCATTCCAAAACCAAGGCACGCTTTCCCATAGAAAGTAATGCAAAATGCATTCCAGACTTTTAAAAACAACCCCTAAAAGGGCAATTTAACATGAATTTTACTATCTAACGAAACCATTGATCTACAAAATGAAAGCAACAAACAATGTACTTCAGTCACACAATCAATCAATCAATCAATCAGTAGCTGAACTGGATTCCACACAGTCACAAATGTTTGCAATGTTTGGGTTCCAAGTTGTTTGAGAACCAAGGTATCACTGTATATATATGGTGCATGTTGTTGGGTTCTTGCTTTCATTGAGTGGGAGGAGTTGTTGCAAAGTTTAGGGAAAGTTTTGCCCACCATCCAACTAGATGCTAAAGCCTCTAAAGGCCGATTTGATACAAGGAGACTGAATTTGCTGAGAGATGCAGTCAGCTTGCTGCAGGTAAAATGGCTGATTGCTCTGTGAGCAGCTTCTTCCCGGTTCATTTTTGCAAAGGCTTCTGAGAGGTTGGGGCCTTTGAAGCCAGAGTATCATAATGCCCTCTTATTTCCAATATATGCAGGCTTTGAGCACTGTTGCTGTATGGGGCTCAAACAGCACACACATTCCCAGAGTGGTTTAGCAATCAATCTCTCTTCCTAAGGAATTCTGGGAATTACAAGCAATTCTCTGCACCCTCAACAGACCACAATCCCCGGGATTCTCTGAGGGAAGCCATTCCTGTTAAAATGGTATCATAAGGCTTTAAATTTATAATGCAACATGGGTGACATTGCCGCATGTTCTGCCATTCTGATAATGGCCACGTTAACATCATACAAAAGCACACTGATACCAATTTAACAGGCGTGGTCCCCCCCCCAAAGCATTCTGGGAGCTATAGTTTTCAAAGGGTGCTGAGCGTTGTCAGACTTCTGTTCCTCCCACAAAGCTACATTTTCCAGAGTGATTTAACAACCAATCTCTCTTCACAGGGAACTCAGGGAATTACAACTATGTGAGGGGAATAGGGGCCCCCTAACAACTCTGAGCACCCTTAACGAACTACAGCTCCCAGAATTCTTTGGGGAAACCATGACTTCATGAAGTGGTATCCCAGTGCTTCAAATATCGGAAACCTTGGGCTACATGGGTGGGACTACAGGAATGGGCTCTCCTGCATCTTTGGCTAAAACTGTTGATTTCTGCTGACTTATTTGGGGCTTTTTGGTTTGTTTCTCTCCCTACAGAGAGCCATGTAAGACGCAACTCCTCACTTTCTTTCAGACAGACCTAGGCGGCAACCTTCCTCAAACAGTTGTGGAGTCCTTCTTCCCAAGCAGCATGACCGGTTTTTACAGCCATCTGACCAAAGCAGTGTTGAAACTAGCGGCTTAAGCAATTAAAAACAAACAAACAAACCCCAATTGCACATGTGTGCGCACAGAATTATGTGATTGCCCTCTGCAAGTAATGTGGGGATGTGGGATTCAAAACTGTGGCAGCTTTGGGGCATAATTGAAACAAAGTTAAGCAACTGCAAATCCCATTGGTTTTTAGTTGGGGAAGATTTTTAACAGATGCCTTGACATCAACTGGGCTTGCCTTACAGTACTTTGGTATAACCCTGGGCTGGTGGGTATTGAGAGTCCCAACAGCATTTGGGGTGGTGTGGGGGGGGGGAGAGAGACCACATTGGCTACCCCTGTCCTAATTCTTTTGCCATTCTATAATAATTATGAACTGTGGTTTTCCAGTACAGCGAGGGACCCCCTTTTGATTCCAGTTTTTTTAATCCTGGGCTGTCATGAGTCCCATCCCACTTTAAAACACCTCTGAAATCCCTGAACATTTTGTGTGTGTGTGTGTTCTGGAGCTGCTACCACCTCTGCAGTGATGTCTTTGCTTGTCCAGATGTCTACACAGTGGTACCTCGGGTTACAGACGCTTCAGGTTACAGACTCCGCTAACCCAGAAATAGTACCTCGGGTTAAGAACTTTGCTTCAGGATGAGAACAGAAATCGTGCTCTGGTGGCGCGGCAGCAGCGGGAGGCCCCATTAGCTAAAGTGGTACCTCAGGTTAAGAACAGTTTCAGGTTAAGAATGGACCTCCGGAACGAATTAAGTTCTTAACCCGAGGTACCACTGTATAGACTCAATGTTGTTCATTCTAATGATGCGTTTCCAAGCCAAGCACCTAGGAGTCAGGTGCTGCTTGCACGACAAGCAAAACATGCTAGCAGGAAAAACCGTGGGTGGGGATGGCTCTTGAAAGCAAACGTAACCTGTGATCACCTGCCTGTAAAGTCAGCTGCAATCCAGATCAATAAGATCTGGGTAGACTAGCAGCCTGAAGCAGAATCCCATGCATGCTGCAATGCACACATGGAACTGTGGGAAAATATCCCTGCCCTCGTTTGCTTGACCAATGAAGGCAGCTCCACCCCACTGAGCTGAATGGAGAAGGCCTTCGTACCCCTGTGCCTTCTTCCCTTCCTCCTTGTGTTTTGCGTTGTTGGGGTTTTTTAGATTGTAAGCCTGCAGGCAGGAACTGCCATGTTTTTCATGGCTACATGTAAGCAACTCTGGGAACCTTTGTACAAATGCTCTAGGTCAGTAAAACACACACACACTTGGATCTGGCTACAAGGCCTTACAGTTCGTGGGCATCCTTAGCCATGCCACTGCAATCTTAGCACAAATTCTCCTTGCTGTGGATTTGCTCTTATTCCCATTTACCAAACAGCATTCAGGTAACAGTGTCTGTGGTGGTGGTGAGAGCATCACACAAAAACCCACCTCTGCTGATAGAAAGCCAATATATCAGGGAGAAAAGTTCTGGCTTCTGTGTGCAGGGATATTTGTTTGAGAGAGAGGGAGAGAAAGAGAAGCATTTAAGCATGTGACCTCCTACCTGCACCATTTCACAGCCCCACCATGTGCGATTTGGTTCTTCGCATAGCTCAGGCAATAAAACTCTTCTACCGTTTTTGTTTTTTATAAGATGGTTAAAGGTAAAGGTAAAGGGACCCCTGACCATTAGGTCCAGTTGTGGCCGACTCTGGGGTTGTGGTGCTCATCTCGCTTTATTGGCCAAGGGTGCTGGTGTACAGCTTCCGGGTCATGTGGCCAGCATGACTAAGCCACTTCTGGCGAACCAGAGCAGCGCACGGAAGCGCCGTTTACCTTCCCACTGGAGTGGTACCTATTTATCTACTTGCACTTTGATGTGCTTTCGAACTGCTAGGTTGGCAGGAGCAGGGACCGAGCAACGGGAGTTCACCCCGTCGCAGGGATTCGAACCGCTGACCTTCTGATCGGCAAGTCCTAGGCTCTGTGGTTTAACCCACAGCGCCACCCGCATCCCATAAGATGGTTAGTACCTTGTAAATTAATCATAATCATAGTCATAATAGATGGTGCTTTTGAACTGTTGCTGGTGTGTTTGTGTTGCGGCTGGAAAGCCATGGTACTTAGAGTGATCAGGCAAGTTCATTAAAGAGGGGTGGGTGGTAATTACAAGTAAACTTACAGTGATTACAACAGTGATGATTTATTTGGGCAACATAGAACAGAGTTGAAAGATGTTGCTAAATCAAGTGTCCCTGAGCCGGATACGCCCACAATCCATGCACGGTGCTTAAGTGATGAGGCCATGTGTTCCTGTCAGTGTTGCACCATGAGCCCACTTTCTACATCTTGCAGCAATAGAGGGTGGCTCATGACAAAACGTGCCACCTAGACTACACATGTGGTTCCCATCCATCAAAGGGATCCATATGTCCAGAACCACTTCCATGCGCCACTCTTCCCTGCCAGATGTGGGTGCATGAGCAATGTGCTTCATCCACTCATTATGCAATCAAGACATGTTAATTCATCAGCGTCTGTTTCACCCCCAAGCTGATTTACAGGTTTTGGCTCTTGAGTTGCTTGTTAACAAAGCCTCCTTTTAATTAGTGTACCCCTCGCGGCAGCTGCTTTATTAATACTGGGACCACAACCAACCAAGCTTTTGACATACACCTCTTCTCAGTCCTGGCCAACTTTCTCTTCGCTCGCAACGAACATCTGGTGCTGGGCACCTGGGTCTTTTGTGGCTTTTGAGTGATAAATGAAAGCTTTTTTGGTCATTGTTTAACATGGGCAGCAGTTCAGGCTCTGTTCTTTCCTTTTTTAAAATCGCTGTCATTCCTCTCCATGGAGAGATGCCGTAGTTTTGCTGATGGAGTTTTTTCTCTTGATGACAGCATTAATTGGTCCATCAGGCAACGTCTTGATGATGTTCCAGGCTTCGAAACGAGTGAGTCCTTGCATCAGAGTTGTGTGCACCTGTAACAGCTCGTCCCCAGGCTGAACTGTGGGGCTATGTTCCAATGCCGCCCCTAAAAGAAGCAAAGGGAGTACAATAGATGGCTTATGAGAATATGGTATATGGGAAAGAGCACAAACACATGGAGAACCAACCCCAAACGCCACCTCTTCCAATGAAGCCTTTGGCACAACCAGTAGGTCCCATTCCTAACTGCAGGGATTGCCAACATAGTGACCTATACATCTCACTGTACCACAATTCCCATTGTGCTTGAGACCATTGGGCCAGAGGCAAAAATACACATAAGAGACATTCTGCAAATGTTACCAGTGTAAAGGTGTGGCGTTTGCCCTCCTAGGTGTGTGACATCATACTGGGTTCATAAGGAAAGGGTTAACTTATTGTAAAATGACTAACCAATGGGAACCCCAGGGGGCAGAGTTAACAGCGTATAAGGTTTAAGCACAGAGGGTTTTTGGAGGAGGAAGAGTTAGGGTGGTTGAGAAGACAGTCTGGAGTTAGAAGAAACAGAGAGGATAAGTCTGTGGGTTGGGCTAGTCTGGTGTGACAGAAGGAGAGAATTTGTTAAGAGGAGTCAGTCAAACAGTTGAGATAATCAGTCAGAAGGTATTAGGAAGGTATAGGCCAGTAAAGAAACTAAAGTTAAGATACTGACAGGAATATTATCTGAGAAACCATAAACTTGTTAATGTTTGTAAAATAAACTTGTTTTTTGGTTCACTTTTAACAACTGACTGGACTCAGTGTTTTACCAGAGAGTAACTGGTTGGTGAAAGGGACGCAGGTGGCGCTGTGGGTTAAAGCCTCAGCGCCTAGGGCTTGCCGATCGAAAGGTCGGCGGTTCGAATCCCTGCGGCGGGGTGCGCTCCCGCTGCTCGGTCCCAGCGCCTGCCAACCTAGCAGTTCGAAAGCACCTCCGGGTGCAAGTAGATAAATAGGGACCGCTTACCAGCAGGAAGGTAAACGGCGTTTCCGTGTGTGGCTCTGGCTCTGGCTCTGGCTCTGGCCAGAGCAGCGATGTCACGCTGGCCACGTGACCCGGAAGTGTCTCCGGACAGCGCTGGCCCCTGGCCTCTTAAGTGAGATGGGCGCACAACCCCAGAGTCTGTCAAGACTGGCCCGTACGGGCAGGGGTACCTTTACCTTTACCTTTAACTGGTTGGTGGCAGCGGGGAAGGGAGCACAGTGGTGGATCAATAGACAAACGTCTGGGGACCCTGTGTGATCGCCACAAAAGGTTGCAAACTCCAGCTTTTATTCAGTGCAAAGTTATATATTTTTTTTAATGGAGTGCAGGACATCTTTGGGAGAAGAAAAGGATGAGGAGTAAACCCTACACAAATCCAGAGTGGAGTCCATAAGACGGTTGGATGGTGCCTTGTACACCTCCTTCCAGCAACTTCTGCAGCCAAGCTGGGGCCAAATGTATTACTCTGCATTCAGTGAGGCTGAGAGGGGGGTCTTGTCTAGGCAGCCCAAGACCTCCATACACACTGCCTAGGCTTTTGCTCTGGAGAGGTTACTTCAGTGCTGCAAATGCAGCAAACCTACAGTGGTGCCCCGCAAGACGAACGCCTCGCAAGATGGAAAACCCGCTAGACGAAAGGGTTTTCCGTTTTGGAGGCGCTTCGCAAAACGAATTTCCCTATGGGCTTGCTTCGCAAGACGAAAATGTCTTGCGAGTTCCTGCGGGTTTTCCCCCCTTCCCCCCCCTTTTCCTAAGCCGCTTATCAGCTGATCCGCTGATAAGCCGCTTAACAGCTGATCACTAAAAGCCGCTGAACCGCTAATAGCGCTAATCCGCTAAGCTGTCAATGGGCTTGCTTCGCAAGACGAAAAAACCGCTATACGAAGAGCCTCACGGAATGGATTAATTTCGTCTTGCGAGGTACCACTGTACTGGTCTCTGCAGCCACAGCAGGTGCTGTGATTCTCTCAAGACAGATGGTCCTAAATGCATCATGTTTGGAAATAAACCTTTCTGCTCTCTAGGTAAAGCGTTTGATAGGGCACATTACCTTACATGTTAGGTCCTGCACAGTTCACTGAACTCCTAGGGGAAAGTACATGCTGTGTGTTTCCAAGTTAAATGAGTACATCTGTGCTGTTTGCTAGGGTCAGAGGGGTTTAATACATCCCTGGGGTTGAGCCTCTATGCCAAGGATGGATAACCTGTGGCCCTGCAGATGTTGAACTACAACTCCCATCATCCCCTACTGTTTGCCATCCTAGCTGAGACTGAAAAACCAACAATATCTAGAGGGCCACAGGTTCGCAGTCCCTCCTCTGCAAACCAAAGATCCCCATTGTGAGCATCACAGTGTCTACAGTTTGATAAAGAATAACGCTCAACTATTTTGCTGCCATTACATACCTTTAAAAAGTCTGTTGACAATGATTGGCTTATCTCCGTTGATGGAGCCTTTCCCTCCTTCTAAACTGAAACCCAAACCTGCAGATGTCTTCTCCAGTATAACTGTGAAGATCAGGTCTTCAGATGCTGTGTGGAGAAGACAGAATATCGTCAGAGGGGGATGTGTTGGTTTGGATAGGCTGAAGCTCAGTGGTAGAGAGCGTATGTCTCCAAGTACACCTGGGAAGGATCTGGCCCCAGCAGTAGTATGTGGCCCCTGGAAGGTTATCCAGAACGGAATGTGGCCCTCAAGCTGAAGTTCACCATCTCTGACCCCAGGGCTTTTTTTCAGCTGGAACTCACCAGAACTCAGTACTGGCACCTCTCAGGTGGGCGCCATTCCCATTACAGTGGTACCTCGGGTTACATATGCTTCAGGTTACATACGCTTCAGGTTACATACTTCACTAACCCAGAAATAGTGCTTCAGGTTAAGAACTTTGCTTCAGGATGAGAACAGAAATTGTGCTCCGGCGGCACGGCAGCAGCAGGCCCCATTAGCTAAAGTGTTGCTTCAGGTTAAGAACAGTTTCAGATTAAGTACGGACCTCCAGAACGAATTAAGTACTTAACCTGAGGTACCACTGTATAGGAGAATAAGGGAAGGCTTCATGGTGGGTTCTGGCACCTCTTTTTCTAGAAAAATAGCACTGCCTTGTTACCAAATAACTCACTAGACTCCATTGAAGTTTCACTTCCTATAGATGCGGAGGATGTAATGGACACATTGGGGCTCCTTTCAGCCTCTTTGGGTTTTCTCGTGACGATGACTGCCAGCTTCGGATGCCGGGCATTTCGCAAGATCTCCAGTGCTTCGTTGTGAGTGGTGCCTTTGAGCGACTTCCCATTTATCGATAAGACCTCGTCGCCTTTCTGAATAGTTCCTTCCTGGCACGCAAGTCCACTGGGGAAAACTCTGTGGACCTGTTAGACAACACAATCACATGCATAAAAGAAAAAGGTGTGGTATATTCAATTTGACATATCAGACAGCCATGCATCCTCCATGAATTTGCCAGGTCCTTTTTGAAAGCCATCCAGGTCTTGGGACCTGCAAACCTCCCAGCCCAAATTAGCAAATCTGTTCCGTCTCCACACATTAAAAAAACTGGAGGGTGTAGAAAGTCATTTAACTTGCAATGTCCCTGCCAGTGCTGGCCCAATACATTTTGCTGCCCGAAGCTCAGGATCTTGCTACAGCCAGCAGTCAGATGCAATCACAGACTTGGAAATCTATGCTCAGAAATGTTATAATTTGCTAATGAGCGAACTGCGTTCTTCATGCTCATAGCTTTTCATATGCCTTGGGATGAAAAGCCTAACAGAACAAGATTGCTTCTGGCAGAGGTGGGAAACCTCAGACCTTGGAGCCAAATGCAGCCCCCAGGCTTCTCTATCCGGCCCTCAGGAATCTCCACAGGGCCACACCCCTCATCAGTCATGCACCATGCCCTCTGCAGATGCTGCTGTTTGGCTAGACTGTGTCCTTGAACTGAGCCTGTTGAAATCTCTGAGTTTTGTATAACCGGAATATTGCCTATCACATGTACAAAAGTAAGAGCTCCACCCACTTTTGTCACTGGCCACACCCCTTTTCCTTTGGCCCTCGCCACCACTGGAATGTAGCTCCCTGGGAAGGTCATCCATGAGAGAATGTGACCTTTGGGTTGGGAGGGGAATTAACCCTCCACTAACTTACGGTAATGGCTTTGTTTTCTAGGTCTACTCCGCCTGCCAAGCTGAAACCAAGACCAGCGCCTTCTTCTTTGTGCAGAATTGTGACATGAATGTCGCTGAGTTGCTGTGCAAAGGGAGAACAAAGTGGACCTCAGTCAAGGCAGTGGCAGAATGCACACACAATGGGAAGAGGAGGGATAACAGCCAGAGTGCCTATGCTCTCAATAGCGGGCTGGAGGAGGTGATTCCATAGCAGCTCTCCAATGTGACAAGCTTCTTGTGGCTGAAATCTCCTCTTCAGCTCATTAATGGAGCAGGAGCCTTCCTTTGCAAGAAGATTGATCTGTGTGTGGGCACCCTTGCGGTGCCAGTGAAGCAGACTTCATAGAGGCTTTAGCTTTGCCACGTTTGCCAATATGGAAGGTCAAGGGTAAGGAAACCTGTGGTCCTCTCGGGGACGGTGGACTCCAGCTCCCATCATCTCTGACTCTACTGCCCATGCTGGCTGCGGCTGATGGGAACTGGAGTCTGGATGACACCAGGTTCCCATCATAACTGCAACCTATCTCCCAGGGGCGTCTTTGCTGCAGAAACAAGCAGTACTACACTGCTGGAAACAGAGCCACAACCTTTTGTTGTGAAGGTTGGGCTGGGCAGACAGAACTTCATGGAATGTTTCTGGAGGTGTGCCTCCCCCCCCCTTACACTCTTCCTCCCATCACCTCCTTCCTTTTTCTGTTTTGGGCACCCACACAAATATTCCTTTATCTGTGCAAGTGCACCTTAAAAATAAAATAAAAAGTCCCATGTCTACTCATATGTAAGTCCTACGGAATTGAGTGGAGCTAACCCCCAGGTAAGTGGGGTAGTTAGGATTGCATCCTTAGCATGTTTCACAAAGGGCAAAATGGAGCCTTATGGGATTTTATTTTCATTTACTTTGTAATGCTGAGGTCTTGCACAAGAATGATATTGATCTGACTGTTTGCCTATGGAGATCTTGTGCAAGACTCTTTATCTGGGCTTATCAGAGAAGGGGTGGGTGAAGTGCAGTGGTACCTCGGGTTACATACGCTTCAGGTTACAGACTCCGCTAACCCAGAAATCATGCTTCAGGTTAAGAAATTTGCTTCAGGATGAGAAATCGTGCTTTGGCGGTGCAGCAGCAGCAGGAGGCCCCATTAGCTAAAGTGGTGCTTCAGGTTAAGAACAGTTTCAGGTTAAGTACGGACCTCCGGAACGAATTAAGTACTTAACCCAAGGTACCCCTGTAGAAGATAATTTGGCCTAGGCATCAAGTTCAAAGCAGGTCTCCAGTTTAAACACTGGTTAGTTAATTTGCTTTTTGGTATTTGATCAGCATTGCAACTTGTGCGTCAGTCCAAAAGGTAACAGACTCTATCAGCTTAGAGCTGCAAATCTGAGCAAACAAGAGACGTGCTTTTGTAAAATACTTTTTTGTTGTTGATTATTGTATAGATTATTTTGTTTTTCTGTGTCATTATTATTATTTATTTGCCTGAACAGCTGAAAGTGGCCCTCTGGTTCTCCAAGAGGGCCTGCTCTTTATGCCTTCAGAGGGTAGGAGTTGGTGGAAATAGGCACACTCGTGCATTTTAAGCTGTTAGAAATAAAATGGCTAGGCTATGCTCAGGTGAGGAGCAAACAGAAGTACTGGTGCTGTGTTAGAGACCAAGGATGATTCAATTAGGGTGACTAGGGCCCTTCTGTGCCACCCATAGCCTGCCCCCACCTGCCTTTTCACTCCCAAGCAGTTCAGGGAGTGGCATTGTGCATCAGCTTGAAGTCAATGAGGAGAAGGATGAGGACAAAACTAGATCATGTTGGGTTAGGATCAGGGCTGGATTTTCCCTTTACCGTGGAGCATTTGATTCATGTTAGCTACGGCTAATTGGGGTCCAATCCAATTAGCCACACCACATTTTCACAGATCACACTGGCTCCTCCTGTCATTGGCTGTGGCTGCACCTGTTGGGCTCCCTACCTTCCAGTGGTCACCAGCCTCCGCTGCCAAAACGTCACCCCACATGTGACAAACCGTCCACCGTTTTAACGTACTCTAACAACCTTCCACACCAGTGGTGGCTTGCAAGGCATATAATAGGTCATGTCTATGTATCAATGGGACACGGGTGGCACTGTGGGTTAAACCACAGAGCCTAGGACTTGCCGATCAGAAGGTCGGCGGTTCGAATCCCCATGACGGGGTGAGCTCCTGTTGCTCAGTCCCTGCTCCTGCCAACCTAGCAGTTTGAAAGCAAATCAAAGTGCAAGTAGATAAATAGGTACCGCTCCTGCGGGAAGGTAAACGGTGTTTCCATGCGCTGCTCTGGTTCACCAGAAGTGGCTTAGTTATGCTGGCCACATGACCCGGAAGCTGTATGCCGGCTCCCTCGGCCAATAAAGCGAGATGAGCTCCACAACCCCAGAGTCATTCGCGACTGGACCTAATGGTCAGCGGTCCCTTTACCTTTACCTATGTAGCAATACTTAGATGCTCCAATACTTTGGCCACCTCATGAGAAGAGAAGACTACCTGGAAAAGACCCTGATGTTGGGAAAGATTGAGGGCACAAGGAGAAGGGAACGACAGAGGACAAGATGGTTGGACAGTGTTCTCGAAGCTACCAGCATGAGTTTGACCAAACTGCGGGAGACAGTGGAAGACAGGAGGGCCTGGTGTGCTCTGGTCCATGGGGTCACAAAGAGTTGGACATGACTAAACAACAACAACATGAATCAAATGCTCCACGGTAAAGGGAAAATCCAGCCCTGATCCTAACCCAACAGTTGAAAACCACTGAACATGGATGGGTTGGGGAAACCGGAAGTGTCCATAGCAAGAGACTTACCTTTAACGTTGCCTCGTCTAAGGACTTCACCTCCTCCATGAGTTTTTCCAGTTCTTCAGGGGTGAGCAGTGATATGACAGCCTGTCCTGAGGAGGCGCCTAAAGGTTGAGGAGAAGAGCACTCCCTCATGTTTCCCTCCTTTTCGCTGCCTGACCGACTTGCATTGTAGTCTCTCAGCTCGGAGAGGCTGTCCGATTGTGGAATAGGAAACAAGAAACACCAAATTATCATAGTAAACTTTCCCTGTGACCCATCACACACCAGAGGCTGTTGGGTCCACTGCAGTGGGTTTATGTGCTTTTCATTCCCAGAATAACTTTGATGTCCAAATTCCTTTAGCAAATACGTACTATTTAAATCTATCAAAGAAAGCACAAAGGACCTGATCCAAATTGGAACTTGGGGTGGGGTGGTGGGAAGGCTTTACCCCTCCATTGTCCCCCTGGCACCTGATCCAAATTAAGACCCCTTCACCTGTTCTTTGCATTGGGAGAGATGTTCTCTCGTATGTCCATGTGGCACTTTTCTACCAACGCAAGCTGCAGGTGGGGAGTGGGTTCTGATCTGGATTGGGGGTCCTGTGCCTGTTATTTACTATTTTTAAAATCCATTCTCACACTTGTTCAATGATTTCCCCCCCCCCAAAGAATCCTGGGAATTGTAGTTTGTTAAGGGCTACAATTCACATAGCGGTTTAACAATCAGTCTGTCTTCCCAGGGCACTCTGGGAACTGTAGTTCTGTGAAGGAGACAGGGATCTTCTAACGATGCTCAGGACCCATAACAAACTACACTTCTCAGGATTCCTTGAAGGAAACCATGACTGTTTAAGGTGGTACGGTACTCCTTTAAATATATAGTGCCGATGAGGCCTTAGAGCCATTCATTTAAATGGATCTACTCTGAGTAGGGCTAACATTGGATGCAAAATGACAAAATCCCCAAAGAGATGTGGCAATGAAGTGTGGGCCACTCCCCTCACCAAACCTGAAAATATTCAGTTTTTCCCAAACTTGGATCTCCAGCTGTCCCCCCCCCCCCAATCACCCACCCTCCTTCCCTATTTTGCAGGTTAGGCAATGGCCTTGCTATGGACTTCGGTTGGTCGCCTTGGTTGTCCGAGGGGCCTGGTAGGAATTTTTCTACTTGGCAAATTGGCACTGGCCACTTGGTTTTCGCCTACCTTGTAGCAATCGTCACAACTTTGTTAGGGTTGTGGTTAGGCATTGTTTGACCTTGTGTGGGGGAGGGGAGGGGAGGCCATCACCTGCCCCTCCATGCTTATGGGTATTCTGTTATGGGACTTCCTGCACAATGGGCAGGAGTCAGATATAGTCAGGTCCAATCAATGCCTAAGCCAATACCGCTCACATTCTGTAATTTCAATAAAGTTGTGGCCAAAATTTGCCCAATAACATAAACCTAATATCCGTGTCCTTGTGTGAGTTTTATTTCCAACGAGGGGGTGGCTGCGGGGTCTTGACACACAATTCCCATCATTCCTGACTAGTGGTCTTGCTAGCTAGGCATGATGGGAGTTGTAGTCCAAAAACAGCTGGAGACCCAAGTTTGGGAAACATTGTTATGAATGAAACTCAGAGTAAATACTGATTAAAATGTGATAGGGAGATCAAGCCAGGATATGGGACCCAGAGGTGGCTTGTGAGAGGCTGTCATCTGCCCATCTCTGGCCTAAACTTTAAAGTAGGGATGAGGAACCTGTAACCCTCCATATGTTGTTAGACTACAGCTTCCCTCATCCCTGCCCATTGGCCATGCTGGCTGGGACTGGTGGAAGATGAGAGTCCACCATACATCTGAAGAGCCCTAGATCCCCAATCCCTGTAGAGCAACTGATGGCACACAGGAAATTGCTCACTGATCAGAAACACACATTTAAAAATAGCAAGTAGGAAGGTCTTACTTAAGAGAAAAGCTGGTATCCGAAGAATGAGCTTCATGCGTCTGCACGAGAGATGTCCCATTTTCTTCTGTTTGGGGGGTTGGCGACCCATTGTGTGGCCTCCGTGGGTTTTTCCCAGAACACAGTGGGGACTGAGGAAGGGAATGCAATGATTTCATTAGAGCCGATGAGAAGTGGTTGCTGATGGAATAGATCTTGCTGCATTTCTCCCCGTCCATTTTCTGCATCTCGCAAGATTGGGCCGCGGTAAGTGGGAAACTCCGGGCTCTTTTGCTGGGTGCTTTGGCGACTTGTGAGATGGGCTCCGTGCCTTGTAATGGTGTTGATGTCAAGGAAGATTCAGTGGGGATACCGCTACATGCTTTTGGACTCGGGGCACAGTCTCCTCTTGAACAAGACAACGAATCTAGGCCAGTGGCATCCGGATAGTGCTGAAAGTGGCTGTGTTCAGGACCTTGAAAGTCAACACTCTCACTGGGAACTTGTTTAGGATGAACTACGGCCGAGTTTGGCTCCCTCCTACTGGAAGATTTTTCGTTCTGCATTGATAGAACTTTTCTGTTTCCTCTTTCTGGAGACTGAGGAGTGCCCAGACTTTCAAATGAGCTTATTCTTTGCTTTATTGATGACCCTCTAGGCGAGGCCCGGATTATCTTCGAAGTAGAACCCACTTCGTTGTCAGAGACGCTCTGGTGCTCAGTGGTGCTTCTGACGGCTGCTGCCTCCGAATTTCCTTTCTTCAACCCTTTCAGGCTCTGACGAAACCAGGCTGGTTTAGGGGCTACTGGCGGCCCTTTCTTAGCAAAGTCGCCTTCATCGGATGACCTGGGTGCCTTTGAGTCACCCTCTTCCATGTCTGATCTCTGCAGGGCTGCTTCTGAGCAGCTAGAGGTTTGGTTCCCTTCATTTGCATCAATGGTTGGGTGCAGGTTTAAGGGGCAGCTGCCTTCTGACATGCTGGGGTTAAACAAGCTTTTGATGCAGTCCGAAATTCGAACCCAAGGGTCTTCAGTCGTAGCCTCAAGGCTATAATCTACCCGTGCCTGCCTTCTGAGCACAGGCCGTTGAGTTGGTGAAAGAGTCTTCCCTGTATTGGGGGGAAAATGTGATTTAACAGGAACATCGTGCATTCCTGTAAATGTACCGTAATGGTTAACAGTGAAGAAGTGATAATAATAATAATAATAATAATAATAATAATAATAATAATAATTTTATTATTTATACCCCGCCCATCTGGCTGAGTTTCCCAAGCCACTCTGGGCAGCTCCCAATCAAGTGTTAAAAACAGTACAGTGTTAAATATTAAAAACTTCCCTGAACAGGGCTGCCTTCATATGTCTTTTAAAGACAGGATAGCTGCTTATTTCCTTCACATCTGAAGGGAGGGTGTTCCACAGGATGAGCGCAACTACCGAGAAGGCCCTCTGTCTGGTTCCCTGTAGCTTTGCTTCTCGCGATGAGGGAACCGCCAGAAGGCCCTCGGCGCTGGATCTCAGTGTCCGGGCAGAACGATGGGGGTGGAGATGCTCCTTCAGGTATACAGGACCGAGGCCGTTTAGGGCTTTAAAGGTCAGCAGCAACACTTTGAATTGTGCTCAGAAACGTACTGGGAACCAATGCAGATCTCTCAGAACCGGTGTTATGTGGTCCCGGCGGCCACTCCCAGTCACCAGTCTAGCTGCCGCATTCTGGATTAATTGCAGTTTCCGGGTCACCTTCAAAGGTAGCCCCACGTAGAGCGCGTTGCAGTAGTCCAAGTGGGAGATAACTAGAGCATGCACCACTCTGGTGAAACAGTCCGCGGGCAGGTAGGGTCTTACCCTGCGTACCAGGTGGAGCTGGTAGACAGCTGCCCTGGACACAGAATTAACCTGCGCCTCCATGGACAGTCCAAAATGTGAGTCCAAAATGACTCCCAGGCTGCGCACCTAGTTCATTTCATTCCAAGATTTCGCACAGATAGGAATCAACAAGTCAATTTTATTGTCTTTCAGTTTCTCATTGTTCTAGTCTTAAGCTTAGTCTCTAGTATCATTTCCACATCACTTTGCAATTTCTTTTTTAAAAGTCCTTCTGAAAATTCATTAGCGTTTTAGTTTGAATTTCTCCTAATGCACACATTTCTGTATGCAATTTTGCCTCACGTACGCATTTTTGCAAAGCACTTTTCCCGAATGTGATGCATTTCTGTGTGTTACTTTCATTAATCTGTGCGTTTTTATGCAAACTTTGCACCCCAGAATATGCACTTTTGCACACTTTACCTGGCAGAAGAACTGCATTGCAAAACTGGGAGAAGTACAAATTTCAAAGGATGGCTGCGTTTCAGTATTGTTTTGGAAAATGTGAAATAGATAGGTTTGCCTTTAAACACAAACTGAATCAAATTTCCCTGTCCTCCTGCTGCATAAACTTGTGGCCATGATCACATAATATTTCTGTGCAAGCCATGACTTCCTCATAGCGTGGCTGCCGCTGGTGACAGATGCAGGAGGTGCTGGAGGAACAACAATGTTGCAAGCCTCTCTCCTGGTTCTCAGACCTAAATCTGCTAGCTTGAAATTTTCGCCCATTGCATTTTACAGAGGGAAGAGCTACAATCAAAGGCTCTCAGTCCAATTCTATCTGAGCGCCCCTTGAAATTGCATCACAAATTATTATTATTATTATTATTATTATTATTATTATTATTATTACAAAATCGCTTCACAAACTCACAAGTCCACCACAAGGGGGCGGTGAGGTGAGCTCTCCCTCAGCCCTGCCTCTTACTTGGGACAAGCAGATTTCAGTTTACAACAGGGTAAGTTTTCTGAAGCTGTGCCTGAGCTACCGTCCTCCCTCCAGTCTAATGCAACAGGAAATGAACGGAAGTGCCATGCCTGAACGCTACATACATTTTCATTTGGGGGCCATTTCATTTTACTGAATGAGCAATGCCCTCTAGCATCTAAGTTAAGGCTATTTCATTTGAATAAATATTCATTATAATAACAATTCAGCTGCTTATGCCTCCTCTAGGTAAAGGTAAAGGGACCCCTGACCGCTAGGTCCAGTCGCGGACGACTCTGGGGTTGCAGCGCTCATCTTGCTTTATTGGCCGAGGGAGCCAGTGTACAGCTTCCGGGTCATGTGGCCAGCATGACTAAGCCGCTTCTGGCAAACCAGAGCAGCGCACAGAAACGCCGTTTACCTTCCCGCCGGAGCGGTACCTATTTATCTACTTGCACTTTGACGTGCTTTCGAACTGCTAGGTTGGCAGGAGCAGGGACTGAGCAACGGGAGCTCACCCCATTGCGGGGATTCAAACCACCAACCTTCTGATTGGCAAGCCCTAGGCTCAGTGGTTTAGACCACAGTGCCACCCACGTCCCCCCTCTAAGTTTGTTTTAATAATTTTTTTTAAAAGATCCAAGTTTTATTTATTTTTTAAAGAAACATAATATAGCTCTAGTATCTTTAGGGGATAGAGAGAGTGGTCTAGATTTTTCTAACTGCATTTAGATTTTTCTGTGCCACTTCTACTCCAACAGCCCTCCAAGGACCTCAGAACAGTGAGCGTGAGAACAACGTAGTGAGCTAGGATAAAGAGAGAAAATTATGGTTCATATATCATGGTAAGCCAGAGTATGGCTTACCATGGCTGCACAGATGTCTTGGCTCCCATTTTGCTCCTCCCTGGGTGTTTTGGGTTAAGGCAGGATGAGAAATAAACCAAGGTTTATGCATTCATACACCACTTCCTAGTAAATGTTGATGAAGTAGAGTAGAAAATAAATATCAAAATAGCAGCAGGTATATTAATAATTATGTATGCAGAACAATCTCCGAAACAGATCTTAAAAGCGCCATCACAAAAGTCTGCACAGAACACATCGTAAAATAAATGAGTCGTCCATTCCTCAAGATCATGTTCCACTTTTGCTGCCATTTATCTTTCTACATCAAAAGTTAGCTGTGATTAAGGCTGCATTCCTAACAGTGCTAGATTTGTGTATAAGCTAAACAAGCTATAGCTTAGGGCCCCATTCTCTTGGGGACCCCAAAAAAATTAAAGGGAAAAAACTGGATGTACATTTCCAAAATATAAGATAAAGAAACAAATAAAATAAAACCTACATACAGCAACAGTGTTTTGTGTTGTGTAGGCTCCTATGATGTAAGTAATGAGCCCCGCCTGCTAGCCTGCTCCCTAAAATACCACTGGTTTGCTCATTTCTATATATAGGGTGCCTGCATTCTGCATAGACTGGTTGCACGGCAACATGTGCAAATGGCTTTAGATACCTATTAGGTTCATAAATTACCATATAGCATATATTCAACACAAAAAACAGTGACAATTTGTTGCTGGCAAAGGACAGCTGGACATATAAAGGGCCCCATTACCTTCAATAGCTTAGGGCCTTAGAAATCCAGCCGTGATTTCTAAGGCTTGTGACTCAGGTTACAACTTAGCTTGGAGCCAGTCCCATTGAACTCAATGGGGCTTGCTTCTCAGGGGAGATGCACAGGATCCCACAGCAAGGCTACAGTGCTGTGCACAGGTAAGTCCCGCAAGACACAGTTCCTTCCATGCATTGGATTCTCCTGCATGTCTCATCGAAAGCAATGCGGCTTTGATTCCCGACACACTTACCTGGGAGTAATCACCACTGAATACAGTGAGACTTCCTTTGGAAGTGTGACTACTTCAGACCAGATGTGTATAGGAAGGACTGCACTGGCTAGCTCACCAAAATTCATTAGTTCCACTGGGATTTACAGGGCAATCAATCCTATACATACCTAATCTGCTTAAGTGTGCAGTCTTGTTCATAATTTGACATTTGCATAAATTCACAATTTAACACGGAGCAGAAATAAATTCAGCTTCTTTGCTGCGGTGAGTACAAGTGATGTTTGTCATCATACAAGGAAACATACCTTTGCTGGTTTTTCTGTCTTGGGCTGACGCTCCTACAGAGGCATCTGGCTGCTCTGAAGCTCTGGGAACTAAAGAGCTCGCAAAAGCACCGTGAGTGACAACTGTCTTAGTTCTCTGCCGCAGCAGATCTTCTGCTTCCTGTGGAATAAACAGGAAGCTCAAGTGTAATGAGGCCAGGTTGCACAAAAACTACATTCTCTGCACCCACAAGCTGGCCCCTGCTCTCTAGAATGGCGGCGAAACATTGACACTGGGACTCCTATGAAAGAATGAACCGATAATTAAGAATGCCCCCAGATTGTCAATATTTTCTGACAAGGATTCAAGTGCATTCTGGGAAATTTAGGCTTGTGCAGTTAAAGTGGATTACAGCTCAGAATAGACAGATACGTCCTTTTTTTTCCCCTCCCAGCTTCTCATCCCTTCAGTCATCAATTCTCCACATTTCTACATCAGTTTAGATTTGTTTTTAAAGTCCTCATGAAAATTTATCAGGATTTCTCTTAATATGCACCTTTGCAAGCAATTTCCACCAATTCAGTGCATTTTAATTTCACTAATGTACGTATTTTTATCTACACTTCTCCCAATATACACAAATTTTGTAGACATTTGGTTAGAGGACTGCATCACAAAATTCAGCTTCAAAGGATGGATGTGGTTCCTGTTTGCATATTGCGTAGGAACGTGCAAATTACATACGTGCACATTAAAATCACACCAAATTTCTCCCCATGCCTAATTTAAACTGTTCTACTGTCCTAACACAACAAATCCACTTTTTAAAAAAATGACTTTCTGCAGTTAGGAAAGTGACAGGGATAGGCATTGAAAAGTGTGGAATGAACAAATTATTGAGTGGGAAGATTTAGAAACACTCCACAAGCAAATCAAGATGAATACAAGATGACTAATCACAGTCATATAGCAGCCCTGCAAACAAATCAAAGTGAATTACTTGATAAAGACTGAATATGATTGAACGTTTACATAAACTTTTTAGGATGAATGACCAGTGATAAGGGATGTTGCAATCCAACCCAGCAGGTTTGGGAAACCCTGATCTAAGGGGTTACCCTTCCTCAGTGACTTATAGGGTTAAATATCTGTGGATGCTACTGGTGCATATTTGAAGGGTGGAAGACAAAAAATCATACCTACAAATTTTTACCATAATTGGCGCTTAATTTTTTTTAATCATTCTGCAGCGTTTCATAAGTTCTTGCAAAACTTTGTACCAGTGATATATTTGTTTTGCTTGCTTTGCATATATGCTACCTGGTACTTTCCATTGTTAAGCTCATGCTATCTAAAAACTAGTTTCTTTTTCGCTGAAGCTTTGTATACTTGTGCAAATGTACCAGAAGAAGCGTGCACTCACAGTTCTCTTGGGAATCAGTCAGTCAAGGGCAGTTTGATACATTGCGCTTAAATCAGCCTTTTTGTAAATCCCACATACAAATAGCCAACACCATAGACTGCATAGCACCCATGGCCCCAGGCATCCACAGTTGTGAGACCAAGCTACCATCTTTGTGAATACAGATCAGGTCAGACTGAAGACATTGTGACTATATGTCACATTGTCCTTTACATAATTCACCTAGCCATAGAGTCCTTCACTCATTTCAGAATTCTCTAGGTGGTCAATCAGATTATTTAAGAATTAGATGGCTGCTGGCAATGCGGACAAGTCTGTGACCTACAGTATAGGGTAGCGTTATGCACCCTGATCCAAAACAGGTTTAAAACCAAGGAGATTTTTAAATTTTAAATGATTTGGGGAGAGTTTGCATTGTAATTGCCATTGGCTATCAGCAATAAAAACCTGACAGTTAAATGAGTGCTTAAGTCTGTCATTAGCTGCTTATTAACTCATCGCCAGGGATGGAGTCAGCACAAAAGAAGCAGAACTCAGTTGTCAGTGAAGTTAACTCTTTATTCAAGGAAACAACCTACAGCTCGGCAACCCTTCCCAATCTTGCACCTACAGAGCAGGTCCCTGCCTTCCACCCTTTCTAAGGCCCCTCTTCTCTTGGATGTTTCCAAGCAATCTCCGCACATCTCTGACCTCTCGTAACTGTGTGAGTTCTTGGAGACCAGGGGCGGAGGAGAGCTTGTTGCAGCAGGAGAGGGAGACTCCCTGGATTCTTCAGCAGTCTCTTGACTCCCATCCTCTGCTCCAGCCTGAGAGTCTGAACTGTTCCCTTTCACTGGCTCTTCCTGCTCACTAAACCCTGTTACCCCTTCAGCATCCAGCACCTCCTCCCAATCCTCTCCCTCTGACCTCTCCTCAGTGTCTCACCACCAATCCCCTAGTTCTCAGCCTTCCTCCTCTGCGGTTTCCCTTGGGGGTTCCCTGGCTGGTGCCTTCCTCCACACCTCTTCGTCCAGCCAGTCCCTGACACTCACCCATCCATTTGCTTGCCTTTCCCCTTTCACTTTCCCCTAGTGTGGAATCTCACGTTCCATCTTCCCAATCTTAATGGGAATGCAGATATTTCACCAGATCAGGCCATTGGTCCATCTGGACCAGTATCAGTTGCTCTCCAGCATCCCAGAAAGAGTTGTGCTCAGGTCCTGCTTAATTTCTTCCCGACTGTTTACAAAGCACTCTTCCCTAACAATGCACTTGTGTGTGTGTTATTTTCACAAATACAGTGGTACCTCCAGTTGTGGACGGGAACTGTTCCAAGCTCCGATCGGATCCCGAGGTTTCCGCAACCAGAGGTTCCTGTTCTGCGCACACACGCAGTGCGGTAGAGCGCTTCTGCACATGCGTGCATGGCAAAACCTGGAAATATACTTCCGGGTTTGCCGCATGTCTATCCCGAAGGATACGTAACAAGAGATGCACGTAAGTAGAGGTACCACTGTATATGCATTTATCAGTACCACTTAATCTAGCATGTGCATTTTTGTACAAATTACTTGGTTAAAGAACTACAGTCATACCATGGGTTACAGACACTTCAGGTTGAGTTTTTTCAGGTTATGGACCGCCGAAACACGGAAGTACCGGAACGGGTTACTTCCGGCTTTTGGCAATCGCGCATGCGCAGAAGCGCCGAATCGCAACCCACGCATGCGCAGACACGCAGCTGCAGGTTGCAAATGTGCATCCCGCACGGATCACGTTCGCAACCCGAGCATCCACTGTACATTGTGAAATCTGGAGAAGTGTGAATTTCAAAGGACATCTCTGTTTCGATTTCAGAAAGTGTGAATTGGATAAATTTCCTTTTAAATGTGAGCCGAACTGAATTTCTCCCCAGCTTACCCATTGACATCACTTCTGCCCAGTGAAAGTGGACCTTCTTTCTAGTCCAAGAGTCACTGCTCTTAGAAGGTGTGGATTTTACCAGGGAGGTAAAATCCACACCTTTAAGACTCCTATTTCTGTTGGCTCCATTCCTTGGGAAGTTGTCTTACCTGAGCGTTGGAAGGAGGTGGGCTCCCGTCCGCTTGCAACTTGGGCTTCTCTTTCGCTTCCCTGCTCGCCTGCTTGCTGTTGGTGCAGTCCTGCTTGAAATATTTCCTCGGCGGAGGTTTGGGCTTTGAGGACCTGGGTTTCCTAACAAGGATCTCTGCTGACCTTTTTGTATTTTGCAAGAGGTGACCGGCTTCTTTCAACATTGGTGGAGAGGAATCCTTCTCCAGGCTTGTTCTAGAGGAAGAATACAAGGAGCCAGGCTGTCTTGTAATCGGTGCATCAATGCTGTGTCCTTTTTCTTTCATATCAGCCAGCTGGTAGGGAAGGCCATTGCCACATGATGGCCTGGGGTTGTAACAGCTGTCGCTGCTGGAACGGATCATAAGCTTTTGGGAGCGGTGGCTGGAATGAGCATTATTCCTCTCTGAGTATTTTTCACATGGAGGTCTCTTGTGCCAGCTGTTCTCCAGGCTTTTAACACCTGCATTCAAAAAAACCCAACAACAGTTTTTGAGTGAGGAATAAGACAATAACCAGAATCTAAACACCCACACAACTAATTCTGTGCACCTGAAGAAGCTCTGGAGTTATTCCAAAACCACAACAGCTTCCCTGCATGAGCTGCACTTTAAATAAAAGAAATAAAAAACAACACCAAACCCTCTGGATGACTGCAAATTTCAAACCTACATGGCAAACCCAGTGCTTTTTTTCTGGGAAAAGGATGGGGAAACTCACTACAAAGTTTGTTTGTTTGTTTTTTTGTTGCAGGCCCAGTCACAGTGCCCCCCCCCCACAAAGCAGAGGAAAAACCTGTACAGCTGCAAACTATAAACATTTCCAAACCATATTTTCAAAGGATCTGCTTACTCGGTGTCTCTGGTGAAAAATACATGACAAAAAGACACCACTCTGCTGCAAAGTCCAGCAGGTCTCAGTGGCTCTTCAAAGAACTCCCAGCTGATGAGCCTTACGGAGCCAGTTCATCATGGGATATGATTAATAATAATAGTAATAAAATTTATTTATACCCCACCCTCCCTAGCCAAGTGGGAGGCTGACACCAGGTATAAAAACAATTGATTGAAATACAACTTAAAAACAAGATTAAAATATGACATTAAAACATTAAAATGCAGCATCATTTCAGTAGAAACTCAAATCAAAAACTTGGGGGGGGGGATGAAAACGTCAAATCTTCACCAAGGCCAACTATCCAGACTGGTCCTACGTGGGCCAGAAAAAAGCCAGGGAAGTCCCCAAATAGGAGTTCCATCACAGAAAGAGAAAGGAAAAAGGAAAGAGGGGGAGGGGATCAAGTTGATTCCAGGCGGAACAACTCTGTCTTACAGGCCCTACAGAAAGAATTCAGATCTTGCAGGACCCTGGTCTCATGAGACAGAGCGTTCCACTAGGCTGGAGCCAGAGTTGAAAAGGCCCTGGCTCTAGTTGAGGCTAATCTGACCTCCTTAGGGCCTGGGACCTCTAGGGTGTTGCTACATATGGACCTTAAGGTCCTCCATGGGGCATACTGGGAGAGGCAGTCCCATAGGCACGAGGGTCCTAGGCGTGATTAAGGCTCCTTCCACCCTTTCGCTGTGATTAAGCAGGCAGCCCCCAGCAGGCAGATGATTAAAAATTTTCTAACGGCGGTCCAAATTCTCTCCCACAAACATGTTTCGTTAGGAAAGCCTGGGATCTAGAGTGATGCTCCTCTGTCCAGCAGTGGTCCTGATATCTGATATTGCCAAACTCTAGAACTTTCAGGGGTGAAGGCCCACCACATATGATAGCAGGACCGTCTGGAGTGACATCCCCTCCAAAAAATGGGGGAGATGGACTTCGAGATATGATTCAAGTGGGCCAGCGTCAGAAAATGCATTCAATTTTTAATAAATTCTAAACCAATTGGGATTTCCTTACCTTCTGTCCGCCACTGGTACCTCTCCCTTTCAAACTTGTTGCTCTCCACCGCTTGTGAAATAGCCTCCTTTAGCTGCTGTTCAGAAACCTACAAAATGGCACAGATCACAGAGCTACTTGTGGAAGCTGGAAAGTTTGGCTAAATGCATGAAGACAGCAGGGATAGAAGGTGCTTTTATGGAGGGAATCAAAGCAATTTATTCAAATCAAAGAGCTAAACTGATCATTAATAACAACCTATCAGACACATTTGAAATTGCAAAGGGCACAAGACAAGGTTGCCCCCTGTCTCCGCTCCTTTTTATAATGTTTGTTGGAAGTGATCGCGAATAAGATAAGGAAAACATCTGAGATACGAGGAATCAGAACTGGGGTGAAAGAATTTAAACTGAAGGCTTACGCCGATGACCTGGTCATATCAGTTGAGGACCCGTTACAGAGTATTGACAAAGTTCTGGAACTTTTAGAAGAATTTGGGAAAGTATCGGGCTTTAAGCTAAACAAAACCAAAACCAAAATGATGGTTAAAAACTTGGAAGAAGGTCTAAGGGGGCAACTAGAACTCCATTCAGGAATCAAAGAAGTAAAAAAGATAAAATACCTAGGAGTGTGGTTAACGATGAAGAATATAAATTTAATGGCTGATAACTATACAAACACCTGGAAGGAAATCCAAAAAGAATTAGATATTTGGAATAGGATAAAACTCTCCTGGTCAGGCAGAATGGCTGCAATCAAGATGTGTATACTACCAAAATTCTTATTTTTATTCCAAAATGTCCCAGTTATTAGAGGAAGTTCAATATTTAAAAACTGGCAAAAAGTTCTTTCCAAATTTATATGGCAAGGTAAAAGACCGAGAATCAGATTTAAATTGCTAACGGACAGAAAAGATAGAGGAGGGTTCTCAGTACCAAATTTGAGCTTGTACTATGAAGCCTCGTGCCTTTGTTGGCTTAGAGAATGGGTCACTTTAAAGAACACAGATCTGTTAGATTTAGAAGGCTTTGACCTACGATTTGGCTGGCACTCTTATCTTTGGCAGAATAAGGCAAAGGTGCATAAAGGTTTCTCACACCATATCATTAGAGGAACACTATTAGAAGTGTGGGAAAAGAATAAAAAATTACTTGAAAAAAATACCCCCTGGTGGCTATCACCTATAGATATATTAACGATTAAAAAAACAAATATGGAAGGTGAGAGACTGACCTATGAAGACCTCCTGATAAGATCGGAAAAAGGATGGAAAATTAGACCCTATGAAGAACTAAAGGGTAAATTATCTAGTTGGCTGCAGTATTACCAAATGAATGCCTTATGGAAGGATGACAAAAAGATTGGAATGAATGAGAAAAAATCTAAGTTCCAGGTAGAGATAATAGAAAGTAAAACCAAATTATTATCAAAAATGTATAATCAACTTCTAGATTGGGACACCAAGGATGAAGAGGTTAAAGAGGTCATGGTAAAGTGGGCTATAGATATTGGACATAATTTGGAGTTTGAAAAATGGACGAAGTTGTGGACTAAAGGAATGAAATTTACAGCCTGTACTGCCCTCAGAGAAAATATGGAAAAGATGATGTATCGTTGGTACATCACTCCTGTGAAACTGCAAAAAATGTATAAGACTGGCGACAAAAGGTGTTGGAAGTGCAAAACCAAAGAGGGGAGCTTCTACCACATGTGGTGGAAGTTTGAAGAAGTTAAAAGATTTTGGGATTCCATCTATAATGAATTAAAGAAAATACTTAAATACACCTTTGTTAAAAAGCCCGAAGCCTTCCTTCTGGGAATGATTGGAGAGGAGATCAGGAAAGAGGACCACATAATGTTTCAATATGCAATTGTAGCTGCCAGGATTCTGTTAGCACAAAATTGGAAAACCCCAAATATCCCGACCGTTAAAGACTGGCAAAGTAAATTGTTTGAGTACATGGATTTGGCAAAAATGACACAGAACATCAGACAGAAAAAAGGCATAAAGTTTATTGATGATTGGTCTAAATTCATAACATATATGGAAACAAACTGTAGAAATATAAAAATCACAGTAGGCTTAGTATAACTCTTGCGATGTGTGGAGGCTATAAAATGAAAAACTGCAGAATGGTCTTAATATTCACAGAACCCAAAACCGAGATGGAGGGAAGTCAATCGTTTTCCGTTGTCATTTAATGTCTGTTTTTTGGTTGGTGTAGGTGTATTGCTTTGGGTGATGTTTGTCTTTTTTTTATGGTATGTGTGGGTTATCTTTTATGTTTATTTTTCTTTTTTGTTGTTGTTTGATTATAGAAAATGAATAAAAATTAATCAGAAAGTTTGGCTAAAGACTGAATTTGGTTCCCTTTTCCTGAATACCTTTCTTACACAAAGGAGCCCCTTTTCACTCTAGTTTCTGTTGGCCGTTTTATCAATTTTCTTTTTGTGATTTCTGAAGCATGCCCCCCCCCCTTCATTTTTTTTGCCCACAGTGTATTGACTTATTTTTTGCTTCGGAAATCATGGAATCATAGAATTCTAGCACTGGAAAAGACCGTGAGGATCATCTAGTCCAACCCCCTGCTATGCAGGAATCTTCCGCCTAACGTGGAACTCAAACCCAGAACCCTGAGGTTAAAAGTCTCATGTTCTACAAATGGAACTAAGCTGAAATAGCACAGTAGAGCAACAGAGACATCACATGAGGTCACTGACTACATAGCTTGGCTCAAAGAATATGTAGGAGGTTTGGGGTTTTCTAATGCTGTATTTGACCTGATACTTGCAGCATACATAAAACCCAGAGAGTTGTATCTAGCTCAGTTCTACTCAGAGTAAACCCACTGAAATTTATAAGACTAAAATGTTGTTGTTTAGTCGTGTCCAACTCTTTGTGACCCCATGGACCAGAGCACGCCAGGCACTCCTGTCTTCCACTGCCTCCCGCAGTTTGGTCAAACTCATGTTAGTAGCTTTGAGACTAAAATAGCCATGTCTATTACTTTCAATGGGTCTACTCTGAATAGGACTAACACCAGATAAAAATCTGTCTTGATAAGAGGGTGTCTTTTGGTAACATACAGCATTTCCTTTTCCTGCCACCTACATTTTGGGGACCCTGAAACTTGAACTGTTATGGGGGCCCCTTCACAACCAGCAACAAGGTCTGGGTAGCCACCATTATGTTCTTCAGTTGGGTTGTTCCACAACAGATCACAATTTTAAAAAAGAAAAGAACTACCACATCTATGATTAAAACTGCTGTACTGGATTATCTTGCAAGTCAAAGTCACTGTTGTGAATAAAAATTACCTAGGTGAAATATACTCGGAGTCGAGAGTGGATTTCATGTTCTTTATTCAGCTCATAGTGGTGAAGAGGAATGGAAGTTCCCCCACAATATCTGCTTTATCTACATTATTTACACAATGGGCTGCTCGTGATTAGCTAATTCCAGGATTCTCCTGTAGGCCAATCAGGTTGTGGATTCACTTCCACCTGGAGCTGGATTGGGTGGCTCCTGCGGACCAATCAGACTGCTGCATTTTGGATCCTATTGTTCTTGGACCAATCAGACTGCTGCATTTTGGATCCTATTCAACTCAGTACATAACACTAGGCCTTATAGTTTTTGTGTTACTGCGACATTCTGCCTTTACAACATCTGCACTCCTGACTCTCAGACTTTGTTGTTGTTGATATATATGTACCATAAAAAGTTAATCAGTTTGAGATGTGAGACTCAAACTGGGTTTACTAGAACAAAAATTGTTAAGCAATGTGGACTCAAGTTGCTTCTAGGGCCCCGCCAGGATTGGGCCCCCCTAAGCTTAAACTTCATTAGTTTCAAAGTAGATCCATTCCTGGCCACCTGCTATCAAGACTCAAAATGTCTTATATATATAGATTGCTAGGAAACAATTCTAAAGTGAAATCATTTGAATAACTGCTTTCTTTTTTTACATTCAGGAAGCTAAAAGCCACCAGATAACAACATGTAAAGCATTTGAGCTGCTGCTTAATGGCACTTCGCTCACGAGGATTAAAGACATACAGTAAATGCAAATGACTGTACATAAACCCTGAGCACTTACATTTTAAAGGGGAAAAAGACGCTGCGAAGAACACCCAATTTGCAGTAGAAGAGAAGCTTCACCTTTTCCGCATCCACCACATAGACTTGTAGAGTTGGAAGGGGTCCCAAGGATCATCTAGTCCAAACCCCCTGCATGCAGGAATTTCAATGAAGGCATCCATGACAGATGGCGACCCAACCTTTGCTTTAAAATCTCCAATCTTAGCTCCTTTGCTTCTTCTCCATCATGGGGGTTCCCAATGCATGTTGTTAGCAACCCTATGAGGGTAAAAGCATCTGAAGAGCGACTCCTTTGGAAGTTAGTGCAACCTCCTCCTTTGGAGGTTTGTAAGCAGAGGTTGGATGGCCGTTCTGCCTTGTATGATCTAGTCGAGAGTCTTGCATTGCAGGGAATCACTGGTCTGCAAGTGGTCCAACTGGAGAACATCCTTGACCAAAGGTGTCATGGGCTCTGAAGATGCTCAAACTCAGGACGCAAGGGAGAAACATGCTAAGAGGAAGGCATGCTTGGCAAATCCACACTGTGATCAACTCCTGCCCAGAAACCTGTGTCCCCACTGTGGAAGGACGTGTGGTTCCAGAATTGGCCTCCACAGGGACTTGCGGACCCATTGTTGAAACCATTTATGGAAGACAATCTTACTTGGCTACAAGTGATCACCAAAGAAGAAAGAAGAAGAAGGACTAGATTACCCTTGGAGGTCCATTCCAACTCTACAATTCTACAATTCTTTGACTACAACCACCACCTCCAACAGTTGGCTAAGTTGGCTGGGGGATCTGATGGGAGTTGTCGGTCTAACAAAGTTGATGATCTCTGGGCTCTGTGTGAGCCTGCCCCATATGGCATCCCACCAAGGCCAGATTTAGGTTTGATGAGGCCCACAGCTACTGAAGGCAATGGGGCCCTTTATTTGTCCAGCTGCCCTTTGTAAACAACAAATTGTCGCTGTTTTTTTGTGTTGAATATATGCAATATGGTAATTTATAGACCTAATAGGTATCTAAAACCATTTGCACAAAATACAGTGGTACCTTGGGTTACAGACGCTTCAGGTTACAGACTCCGCTAACCCAGAAATAGTAACTCAGGTTAAGATCTTTGCTTCAGGATGAGAACAGAAATTGCGTGGCGGCAGCGCAGCAGCAGCAGGAGGCCCCATTAGCTAAAGTGGTGCTTCAGGTTAAGAACAGTTTCAGGTTAAGAACAGACCTCCGGAACGAATTAAGTTCTTCACCCGAGGTACCACTGTATGTATTTTATCAAAGTACATCCAGGGTTTATCTCCTTTAAATTTTTTGGGGGCCCCCAAGAGAGTGGGGCCCTAAGCTATAGCTTGTTTAGCTTATACATACATCTGGCACTGTATCCCACCAGAACTGCAGTTGGGATATCTTCCTGGGCAATAAAGAGTTGAAAACCAGACCTGGACTATCAAGTGCCACACCAAACCCAGGCTGTCCAATGGGGCCTCTTAGACAGGAAGAGCTATAAAAGGTAACAAGGTCTTCCCGGTTGTGACTCCAGGGCTCAGTCCTGACACTCAAGCATCATCAGAATATGGAAGCTTCAAGCTTACCTGAGGATCAGGGTGTCTGCTGATGATAATCTGCACAGCGCCAGGACTGCAATGACTTAAAACTGCATGGACCTCATTGAGCGACATGTTTTGGACCGAGGCCTCGTTGATTTCCACTATTTCATCTCCGCACCTTCCAAAATGGATAGGGGGAAAAATTATATATTTCAATCCGGAAGCCAAGATGTGATTATTTATTTTAGCAGACATTTACAGACCCTCCAAATGTCCCTGTTTTCAAAGAACAGGCCCAGATTTACAGAAGCCATGGATTTAAGCTTGTCAGTGCAACTTCCCCACTGCTTTGCCAAACGTAAGAGTTCTTTGGTCAATAGCAACACAAGTGGAGGGCAGTTCAGTGGTTTTATTAAATAGCAGACTTGAATACATGCACAAAAGGCAGCCTTTTAAGAAAAAATAGCATAGCATGAACAAGATAAACTACTTCCCCATTCTGCTATTGGGAACACCAGCAACTGAGACTGCAGACCCTCCAAGTGTCCCTATTTTCCAGGGACAGTCCTGGATTTACAGAAGCCATCCCGGTTTCTGATTTGATCCTGGAATGTCCCCCTTTTCCTTAGGACGTCCCTGTTTTCATCGGAGAAATGTAGGACGATATGGAGTTATGTGACCCCCGAGCCAAGGAGATTACTAACTATACAACCTTTAGAAGATATCTGAAGGCATCTGTTTTTAATGTTTTAGGTTACCCTGCAGATAGGCAGGGTATAAATAATAAAATTATTATTATTATTATTATGGAATAGGACGTCCCTATTTTCTTCAGGGAAATGCTAGAGGGTATGCATTTACTATTGATGGCCTAAATCAGGGCGGTCCAACTTTTCATACCAAGTGAGCCACAACAGTACTTTAACCCAGAACCTAGGGGCCACACACAGCCTTGTTGTGTGTGGAGGTGAAGAGCAAGGCAAAAAATTGTTTTTGTTTTTTTCAAAAAGACTTTTAGTTATACTTTTCAAATTTAAACATTTCATTAGTTTTGCAATCAATTTCGCATTTCAAAATTTGACTTCCTTCCCCCTCTTTCTGTGGTTCCTTAAATTTATTTTTTTAATATCTTCTGCATATCCAAATTCATTTGACTTGCTCATTTAATTATCTACTGCAAATATATACTCTTATAAGACTGCAGGTTGTGACAATAATCCTGCTAATGTTTTTTTATCTGTTTACAATTTATCTGTAAATATTCAATAAACCATTTCCATTCTTTTATAAAAAGTTTGTTATCTTGATTTCTCATTCTTCTGGTAAGTTTTGCCATTTCTGCACATTCCATAAGTTTTTGTATCCATTCTTCCTTTACTGGGACTTCTGCTTCTTTGGGGTAAGTAACGTTCTTGCTGCTGTAGTAGCATACATAAATAAATTTCTGTACAATTTAGGTAGTTCTGTCCCACAAGGCCAAAATTTGACGCTCCAGTTTGTTAAGGGTGCTGAGGGATGTTAAGGTAAAGGGACCCCTGACCATTAGGTCCAGTCATGGCCGACTCTGGGATTGCGGCGCTCATCTCGCTTTATTGGCCGAGGGAGCCAGCGTACAGCTTCCGGGTCATGTAGCCAGCATGACTAAGCCGCTTCTGGCAAACCAGAGCAGTGCACGGAAATGCCATTTACCTTCCCGCCGGAGTGGTACCTATTTATCTACTTGCACTTTGAGGTGCTTTAGAACTGCTAGGGTGGCAGGAGCAGGGTCCGAGCAACGGGAACTCACTCCGTTGCAGGGATTCAAACCACCAACCTTCCGATCAGCAAGTCCTAGGCTCTGTGGTTTAACCCACAGCGCTACCCGCGTCCCTCTGCTGAGGGATGTTAGGAGACTACTATTCGTCTCACAGAGCTACAATTCGCTTTGTATCAACCCCTCTTCCCAGGGAACTCTGTGAATTGTAGCTCTGTGGCGGGAAAAGGA
This sequence comes from Podarcis cretensis, assembly GCF_951804945.1. Lineage (NCBI taxonomy): Eukaryota > Metazoa > Chordata > Lepidosauria > Squamata > Lacertidae > Podarcis > Podarcis cretensis. Next base: position 17,965,676 of record NC_137183.1, read on the forward strand.
GCCTCCTAACAACTCTCAGTGCCTTTAAGAAACTACAGCTCCCAGAATTCTTTGGGGGTAGCCATGGTGGGTCCCAGAATTCTATGGGGGGAGCCATGGTGGGTTAAAGTGGTATTATTGTGCTTTAAATGTATGGTGTAAATGTGGCTTAGGTGGCCTACAATATACAGTATTTTTCTATGTATAAGACAATGCTATTTGCTTAAAAAAAATAGGGAAAGATTGGGTGTCATCTTATACACGGATAGTGAATGCGGGGGGGGGGGAACGTGCGATTAATGGCAGCAGCAAGCAGGAGATTGGCAGCGGCGACTGGGTGGGTGATTAGCTTGCTGGCGATTAGCTGTGGCTGTGACAATTGGGCAGGCGATTGGCGACTGTGGCAAGTGGACGGGTGGGTTGTTGGTGGCAGTGAGCAAGCAGACAATTGGTGGCTGTGGCGAGGTGTGCGATCAGCAGTAGCTGCGGCAAGCGATTGGCAGTGGTGGGCATACAGGTGAGCGATTGGTGGAAGTGACCTCCCCCACCCCACCCCCTCAAAAAAGCTAAACAACTTAATTTCTTAATTTTGGGTTTTTTAAAAAATAGGGGTCATCTTATACATGGTGGCATCTTATACACGGAAAAATATGGTAATTCTATTTTCCTCCCTTTTAGTCTCTCAGTCTGTAATGGGGCAGAGGGAGATAGAATTTGGTTGCAAATGGCTATGTCCCAGAGGACTGCCTGCCCAGGAGAATATCCCCGAAATACACAGCGTGTGGAAGTCATGAAGGTCTGAAGCACCTGTTCATCCTTCACACTTTGGTAACTTCTACAAACTTTCTTCTGATGCGCCTTTAGCTGCAACCAGACCTGTGGTGTGTGATTTGTCAAATGTGTTGCACCCACAGTTTCCTTCCTGCTTGCTTGCTTAGCCTGGCCTTTCACTTTGGGGGTAGGGGGGGGTGAGTGTTGCTTAAACACTTCCAGCTTAAGCACAGAAGGCTGAAAGAGCAATGTGGTCCAAGCCCTTCATGGTATATGCAGCACAATTTAGCTTGCTAATGTGCAGCTTCTCATACCATTCTAGGAAGTGTGCACATGGTTTTTAAGAGCACCGGCAGTTGGGGCGGTTTGAGAGTGGTTGCACTGTTGTCCCTAGAAAATGTGTGTGTGTTGCGTACAGAGGCTGTTTTGGAGTCAGTCCGGTGCAAGATTGTTGTGTAGACATGCCCTTATCGCTGCCATGTGTGTGGAAGGGAAGTGGGGCTGACACCATCAGTTTTGAGGTTCTCGTATTAATTTACAGTGGTACCTTGGTTCTCAAACGCCTTGGTACTCAGACAACTCAATGGTCTCGTTAGATCAGGCACCCCCAAACTCAGCCCTCCAGATGTTTTGGGACTACAGTTCCCATCATCCCTGACCACTGGTCCTGTTAGCTAGGGATGATGGGAGTTGTAGTCCCAAATCTGGAGGGCCAGGTTTGGGGATGCTTGTGTTAGATAGTAAAATTCATGTTAAATTGCTGTTTTAGGGGTTGTTTTTAAAAATCTGGAACGGATTAATCCATTTTGCATTACTTTTATGGGAAAGTGTGCTTTGGTTTTGGAACGGACTTCCAGAATGGATTAAGTTTGAGAACCAAGGTACCACTGCAGAAGGCCCTTTAACAGTTTGGGCCCAAGACTATCTAATCACTGAGGTCTTGGGGAGGGGGGTCTCTGTCCTCCATGGCTCAGGTGCATGATTCATAAGTGTGCATTCTGTGTTGTGGACCAGGCCTGTGCAGTCCCCTTCCGACTGAGATTGTACGGGCCCCCTCCTTGCTGAACTTAAGTGCAAATCAAATACTTTCTGATTCCAGTAGGTGTTTAATGTTCAGTTTTATGCTGACTTTTTGATGTTTTATTCTGTGTAGTGTATTGTTTATGTATGTCACTTAGAAATGCTAACGGTTAAGCAGTATGTCATTGCCTAAAATGAATAAGTGAAAATCGACTGCAAATATAGGGCCATCTTTTCTCTTCATATTTTCTGTAATTAGATTTCCTCATGTATTTTTTTTTTCAACTGCAGCCCAACAGTTAGTGACTGCCTTCTAAAGAGATGTGAATATTCTCTCTCTCTCTCTCTCTCTCTCTCTCTCTCTCTCTCACACACACACACACACACACACATATATATATATATATCTGCTGTTGAAGCTGTTCAGTCTCAACATACCTGAGCCTTCCATCCATGTGAGCTACAGAGCCTGGAGAGAGGGCATGAATGAATATTCCTGATATACACTGAAAATAAGGGATGCTGCATAATCCGATGCCCAAACCCACGCCAGCCTCTGAGGAAAATATATCAGAAAGATGCAAAACAAAGACAATCTGTTATGTTTTTTGAATTATATAAACTGTCATTAGATGAAAACTTTGAAAATTAGATTGGTTTCTTCCCTTTCTGTCTAAATCAGGTGTGGGGAACATCAGGTTTGGGGGCCAGATGTGGCCGTCTGGGTCTCTCTATCCCTTCCTGCCTTTGAGACTATCCCTACTCTTGAGGCCACACCCCTCCTTCCCAGATCCCACCCCTCAGTGGCCCTCCTCCTTGCTGGCTTGGAGTGTTTTTGCCTTTCTGGAAGTGCCTTTAAAATGTGAGGTTGGTGCTGCCTGGCTGGAGAGAGGTGTGAATGTAGGGACAACCATCATTTGCAAGGCCAGAATGTCTACTGTATAAAGCAGGCATAGGCAAACTCGGCCCTCCAGATGTTTTGAGACTACAATTCCCATCATCTCTGACCACTGGTCCTGTTAGCTAGGGGTGATGGGAGTTGTAGTCCCAAAACATCTGGAGGGCCGAGTTGGCCTATGCCTGGTATAAAGGAAGGAGTTACATCTGTTGCTCAGCCCACTTTTGAAAACTGACATTTGGAAATTACGTTTAAGATGTCCTCACCCCTTTATAAACACTGGCAATTTTCCCCTCACCTTGCCCTACTCCTCTCAGTAGACTATGACTTATTAAATCTGTTTTGGGGCAAATACTTGGCACCCCCACACACACCCAAAGGGGGAGTTGTATCCAACTACTCAGGGATGCGGGTGGCACTGTGGGTTAAACTACAGAGCCTAGGACTTGCCGATCAGAAGGTCAGCAGTTCGAATCCATGCGACGGGGTGAGCTCCCGTTGCTCGGTCCCTGCTCCTGCCAACCTAGCAGTTTGAAAGCACATCAAAGTGCAAGTAGATAAATAGGTACCGCTCTGGCGGGAGGGTAAACAGCATTTCCGTGCGCTGCTCTGGTTCGCCAGAAGAGGCTTAGTCATGCTGGCCACATGACCCGGAAGCTGTACGCCGGCTCCCTCGGCCAATAAAGCAAAATGAGCGCTGCAACCCCAGAGTCAGCCATGACTGGACCTAATGGTCAGGGGTTCCTTTACCTTTTATCCAACTACTCAGAGTAGACCCCACTGAAATCAATAGACTTATGTCAGCCAAGACCATTCATTTTGATGGACTTAAAAATTATGGAAGTAGTATTCTAAAAGATCTGGAAGGCACAATGGCTACCATGGAATTAAATCATACTTGAATTCCAGGGTAGCCAACATTGTGCCCTCCAGGTCTTTTAGGATACTACTTCCATGATTTTTGACCATTGGCCATGCTGGCTGGACCACAACATGCAGAGGACACCTCACTGGCTATCTCAATTCAATTGAATTCAATGCCCAAGAAAGATCACCGATTTGGGGGAAGCCTTCCAAGGGAACACAGAGCTGCTGCTTCTGTTCCCTTGTGCTCTGTTACTTCTAACACTCACCTTTCTTTAGGGAAACTTCCATAATGATCCTGTCATTGGGGTTGGCAGAGTTCAAGGTGAAAGTGGTGCCTTCCGAGCCAAAGGAGCTGTTCTCCTTGGTGATAGACATGCTGGTGCTCAGGGAACGGCAGAGATGGGAGGATAAGTAGCTTGCGGCAGAATGTGGGGTGCTGAGGCTAGTCCGGACCGTGAGTGTGAGAAGACCTTTCTTGGCCTGCTAGAAACAAGGAAGCAACATGAGTTGTGTGTGTTATGTATATAATGAGAGAGGAAATGGAGCAGACCCAAACATTGGGTAGAGTGAGGCAGTTGCCACAGGGAACAGATGGGGGAATGAAAGGACAGCAAATTGTTGGGTTACTTGATATAGTATTCTTGTGTTTTTTTGCTGCCCGGAAAGCGGGAGAACGTGCTTGTGCCATTTTCTGTCTCAACTGCAAACAAATCTGTTCTTTTATATTTTTCTCTGTTTCTCAATTCTCCCATCTTATATTCCAGTGTCCACATTTTCAGGTCAGTTTGTGATTTATTTTTTAAGTCCTCCTGAAAATTCATCAGCATTTTAGTGTGCATTTTGTCTAATAAACACATTTTTGCAAAGCAGTTCCCCCTAATGTGATGCATTTTTGTATGCTGTTTTCACTAATATTTTCATTTTTATGCACACACTCCCCCCCCCCTCGGTATACAGGTTTTGGTACTCATTACTTGGCTGGCAAAACGCCTTGCGAAATTCAGAGCTGCACAACTTTTGAAGAACTGCTGTTTCAGTTTGCATATTTTTTTTGAGAAAGTGTGAATAAGATCACATTTCTGTTTCAACCCTAGTCTTGAGTGCCAAACTAACTTGGATGACCTTCTGTACTCTGCACCATGACCTGAGTGCGTGTGTTGGGCAAGGGGAGGGGCAGGACTTCAGAGATGGACGTAACCTTGAATTTCTGCAGAGCTTCGTGATGTGTGAGTCCGTGCATTGATTCTCCATTCAGTTCCAGGATTTCATCCCCTGTTAATTGAAAAAATAATAATCCTGTTAGAGAGCCTTAGCTTTGTTTATATGTAACACCATCGCTCCAATAGATGTCACAAACGAAGATTCAGAGCCATTGTGCATTTTCAGTTTCCACTCAGCATAAATGAGTGTGCGCACACACAAACAAACACATTGCAAAGAAGATACAATGCACAACAGGATGTATTTATTCTGTTTCACAGTTACCCACTTGTTGTGTGTCAAAGCCCCAAGCCACCCCCATGAGAATAAAGGACACAGAATTTTAGGTTGGTGTTAATGGGCAAAATTTAGGCTACAACTTTATTGGTTACAGAATGTGAGCGGTATTGGCTTAGGCATTGGCATCAACAGACTATATCTGACTCCTGCCTGCCTTGCAGGGAGTCTGGTAAGGGTAAACCACCAGTATAGGGAGCCTCGCCAATGTGGATCGACTCAAACACCCCCTGGGTTCCCGCTGGGGTCGTAGCATGGCCCTAGCCCCTCCCCAGGCTTCGGACGAGATCCACACCCCTGGATCCCTTTAACGGAATACTCCAAGCATGGAATACCCCTGAGCGGGTAATGGCCACACCTCCCCCCCCCACACCTCGCTATTCCAATGCCTAACCGCCAAACCTTACAAAGTTGTGACAATTGCTACGAGGTAGGTGAAAACCAAGTGGCCGGTGCCAATTTGCCAAGTGGGAAAAGTCCTACCAGGCCCCTTAACAGCGACCAACTGAAGTCCATAGCAAGGCCAATGACGCAACCTGAACAAAGGTTGTGGGTCACAAACAAAGATTAAAAACCATTGTGCATTTTCAGTTTCCACTCAGTATAAATGAGTGTGCACACACAAACAAACACACTGCAAAGACGATGCAATGCACAACAGGATGTATTTATTCTATTTCACAGATACCCACTTGTTATAAAAAGAAAAGGCCAGTCTGCATATACAGAAGCAAAGTTCTCCCACCTTCTTGCAGCCTTCCATCTGCGGCGGCAGCTCCTCCAGGAAAGATAGTCTTCACATATATGCCAATGGGGCCATAAATACTGTCTTTGCCACCCACAATGCTGAAACCAAGGCCCTAAGGGGAGGATGCATGGGGAACATGTTTAGTTGATGAAACGGTTTTAAAAAGGCTTTCCCAATTAAATGTAAATGCTGCACATTACAAAGGTCTTGCCATTATTTTATTTTATATTTTGGCCAAAGTTCTTGAGCTTTCTTTATCTTTGCCCAAAGTTGTTTTTGAGCTCAAAAAATCGAAGTTTTCCAGCTATTTTTTATGGAAATTCACCAAAATCTGCACTTCCGACATGGGTTGCCATACATCCAGATTTTACCAAATCCCAGCTATGTCTGGGAAATTCTGTATGGCAATGCTATCCCACCCAACCCTCAAAAATACAGATGGGAGAGAACTCATGAACTGATAGACAAAACCTACAATTTCACAGATATGCCATGAGTTTCACTGAGTTCAGTGTAATGACTCTGAGATAACTAAGAATACAATTCCAGTCCTACTAAACAATGTGTTGGCCATGCTGAATGGAGCTGATGGGAGTTTGAGAACGGTTAACGATGCCTTCCTACATCCCTCCTAAGTCTAAGCCGTATTGCTTAGCAGCCTCTTGGAAACCATTCCTGCCCAAGCAGAGAAGACACATGATTAAAATTAGCACCTCACCTTCCCTTGGCCTTTCATTAAAACAATATTGGAGATTACAGAGGCTTGAAGACCACACGTCGCATGCATCAGCTGGGCTGTACTCAGCGACCGCGAAGACCTGGAAAGGGGCTGCATATTCAACGAAAAGCAACAGGTCAATGTCACTTGAAAGGACAGGAGACCATGGATGTTATGACTAGGGGTAGGATACAAATAGGGTTTAGTTTGAATTTTAAAGTGAACCTACTCAATTCACACTTTCTGAAACAGTAGGAACACTGAGGTCCAGCTCCGAGGGCCTTCTGGCAGTTCCCTCACTGTGAGAAGTGAGGTTACGGGGAACCAGGCAGAGGGCCTTCTCGGTAGTGGCGCCTGCTCCGCACAATCATAACAAATTTCAGAAGCCAAAAAGGCGTGTTGGGAAATGCAATTTTTGAGCTGCCTGGCCCCGAAATGGCAATTAGGCATTCTGTTTTGGCAACTATAACCCTGGTTTAAGGGGGTCATTTGGTGCCTAGATTAGTTATTTGAGTTTCTAGCACTGCTCGCATCATTACTGACAATTAGTCACTCAGGCTGGAGATGAGAGGAGTTATAATTCGAGAACATCTGGAGGCCACCACATTAAATTCCCCTGCTCCTACCAAGAGAGTCTTTCCTCGTGGTACCTAGTGTGGCTTGAACTGGAAACATTATGCACCACGATGCATAGGCTCTACTACTGAGTTACAGCCAGACTGAGAAGATAATGCCTGGATGCTTAGAGACGCTGTGAGCAGCCTCCTCCATGCATGGATGGCTTTGGGTTCATCAGAGACGTTAATTAGTTAATAAAGTAAAGGTAAGGTAAAGGACCCCTGGACAGTTAAGTCCAGTCAAAGTTGACTATGGGGCTGTGGCACTCATTTCGCTTTCAGGCCGAGGGAGCCAGCATTTGTCCTCTGCCCTTGAGCAGGGCTGATTCATGTTCAGCTTGTCAACTACTACAGTCCCGAGATCCGTTCCGCGAATCTCTTTGCCTTGCGGTTTTTTCGTCTTGCGAAGCAAGCCCATTAGCGGTTTAGCGGATTAGCGCTATTAGCGGCTTAGGGGCTTAGCAGATCAGCTGATAAGCGGCTTAGCGGATCAGCTGATAAGCGGCTTAGCGGATCAGCTGTTAAGCGGCTTAGCGGATCAGCTGTTAAGCGCCTTAGCGGCTTAGCGGATCAGCTGATAAGCGGCTTAGCGGCTTAGAAAAAGGGGGGGAGGGGAAAAAAACCGCAGGAACTCGCAAGACATTTCCGTCTTGCGAAGCAAGCCCATAGGAAATTTGTTTTGCGAAGCGCCTCCAAAACGGAAAACCCTTTCATCTAGCGGGTTTTCCGTCTTGCGAGGTGTTCGTCTTGCGGGGCACCACTGTAGTAGTGCAAAGCCAAGTAAGGTAAAAGGTAAAGGACCTCTGGACTTTAAGTCCAGTCAAAGCTGAATATGGTATTGCGGTGCTCATCTCGCTTTCAGGCCAAGGGAGCTGGCATTTGTCCACAGACAGCTTTCTGGGTCACGTGGCCAGCAGGACTAAATGCTTATGACGCAACGGGACACCGTGAAAGAAGCCAGAGCGCATGGAAACGCCATTTACCTTCCCGCCACAGCGGTACCTATTTAACTACTTGCGCTGGCGTGTTTTTGAACTGCTAGGTTGGCAGGAGCTGGGACAGAGCAACAGGAGCTCAGTCCGTTGCGGGGATTCGAACTGCCAACCTTCTGATCGGCAAGCCCAAGAGGCTCAGTGGTGACTGTTCCCTTGACAGGAGGGAAATTAGTAGCCATAAAGCTGTACACCAGCTGTTCCCTGCTAAGCATAGCTCTGCCTTGCTGCTGCTGCCATCTGATGGATTTCCTCTTACGTTTACAGAGGCTCTTCCTGCTGAGGTGTCCAGCTGCTGAGAGAGAGACTTCCTGTTGCTGTAAAGTGAATGGGACTGTCTGTACCGGGAGGCTGATTTCTTTGCCATGGGGCTGTCAATTTCCCCTATCCAGTATGGACTCACACCTGTTAACAATAACACACAAGAGAAGGTATGAAACAATCAGGAGTGTATTACAAGGATCAGAAGATAAGAGAGAAACTGCAGCACTGCAAGTGTTTCCAGATTGACATTTTCAAGGCAGATATGGAGGATGGAGAGGTGTGCAGCCCCCTCAATATTCCTTAGTGGGGGGCTCAGCCCCCCGAATATTGAGGGGGCGGAGGAAGCCAAACTGCCGAGCTGAGCACGGCGCAGCATTAATAATAATAATAATAATAAATAAATAAAATTATTTTTACCCCACTCTCCCCAGCCGAGGCTGGGCTCAGGGTGGCTAACAACCAATAATAAAAACAAGTTGGTTGAAATACAACTTAAAAAACAAGATTAAAATACATTAAAACATTAAAATGCAGCCTGCTGCAAAGTCACACTGGCCTGCGCACCAGCTACTCCCGACACCAAGCTGGCTGGTGCAGCCTTCCGCTCGGCCTCGTGTCAGGCTGTGACGGTCTCCACAGCATCTCCTGGCACCGTGGGGACCAGTGCGGCCTAGCAGAAGGCTGTCCTGGCCTACATGGCATTGGAAGGTGTGTGTGACATCAAACATGAGCAATGCGCACCACCACCCCAATCTTGGGTGCCACCCGGCACCTGTGGAGGTTTGTGTGTGTGTGTAGAAGCTAGCCTACTGTACAAAGTTAAAATTTCCCTTAATTGCTCCACCCACTATGGACTCTGGCCTTGCCCACCATGGGCATCTTCAGCCTCAGTCCTTCCTCCCCGCACACCCATCTGCAATATCACCATGGCAACGTCTATTATTATTATTATTATTATTATTATTATTATTATTATTAATTTTTATTTATTTTTTTCAGGTTACTTGTTGCCTTCTAAAATACATCTCCAGCTGATGTACTTATGCAGTTTTAAAAACAACCACCCAGTTCAGCAAGGCAACAATTATTCTGCCCTGCCTTAGGGTGTTGTTTGCCAGGATTACCAAGATAGCATACGTGGATTGCTTTTGATATCCTAAAGTGCTATATAGTTCTTTAAATTCAGATAGATTTAAAAATGCCGATCTTCAGCTAAAGAAGGCTCCCAGAGAGGTTTGTCAATCACTTAAAAAAGAGAGCCTATAATCTAAGAAGGCACGACACGAAAGGAAAATGGATGTGGGGAGGAGGAGGAAATAACAACATTAAGTGTTAAAATATAAATTGCAGCTAGAACTTACTGGCTGAATTGCTGCGAGTCCTCTGACATTTTGCTTTTGTCTGTAGAATGGAGCCATTGTGTACATCCTGTTTAACAGGCTGTTCTTTGCGAGAACAAACTGAGGATTCCTGGAGTGGGGAGAAAAAGACTAGCTTAATCTTTTAAGGGGGGAATGTTTACTCTGAGCTTGCCTGAATACGCTGGAGTTCTCTCCTGTCTTGGTGTGCAACACCAATAATATCCCTCACCAAAATGGCAGAGCCATTTGTCATACCCATGCAAGAGATTCTTGAAAACTTTAGCAGACTTGGATGATGAGTCCCCTATATGTTACATAATTTTTAATTAGGGTTAACGAATCTTTGACTAACAGCTCAGAGCAAGCTTAGTTTTAACAGCTATGTGGCAGGCCAGAAACAGGAGAAGGGTGGCTCTTTTCAGTATGAACATAGGAAGGTAGGAAGCTGCCATTTTACCATTAAGTCTATATAGCCAAGCATTATGTACACTGACTGGCAGTGCTGAATGCCTGCCTGGATTCCACAAACCCCACATTGATAGACATTGCTGTTAGGGCAGCCATGTATCCCACCCACCCACCCCCTGCCAAAAATGCCCTTGGGAATACTTGGTCCTGTTTTCAACATCTGTGTTTTCAGAAAATCCCATCGCAACCTGCCATCAAGATTTATTGTCGAATGGCAACTTCCCTTTTCCCCACAGCAGAGGGCGCTTTTGTTAAGTTACTCAAACGCCTTTGCTGGGTATCTTCCCCTTATTGAACACTTTGGGGGAATGGCATTAGTGACGGAAAGTGCAGAATCCTAGAACTGTAGAGGTGGAAGGGACCCTGAGGATCATCTAGTCCAGCCCCCTGCAATGCAGGAATACAGAGCTGTCCCACACAGGGATCAGAGTTACAACCTTGGTGCTATCAGCACCATGATCTAATCAACTGAGCTATCCAGGCTGATAATCGCCTTTCTTTCCTGCCGTGTTCTCGATGGTTACTTTTTGTTTGTGTGGCAGCTGTGCCATTAAGAGCTCTGGGACAGGCAGAAATTCAAGAGGAGACATTTCCCCCCAGTGTGGCCATGCCACGGAGAGGAAAAGTGCACCTATTTAATTTCTATCTGCCATGCAGGTATTAAAGGCACAGGGGTGGAAGTTGAATGTGTGTAAAGGTAAAGGTAAAGGGACCCCTGACCGTTAGCTCCAGTCGCGGACGACTCTGGGGTTGTGGCACTCATCTCGCTTTATTGGCCGAGGGAGCCGGCGTACAGCTTCCGGGTCATGTGGCCAGCATGACTAAGCCTCTTCTGGCGAACCAGAGCAGCGCACGGAAATGCTGTTTACCCTCCCGCCAGAGCGGTACCTATTTATCTACTTGCACTTTGATGTGCTTTCAAACTGCTAGGTTGGCAGGAGCAGGGACCGAGCAACGGGAGCTCACCCCGTCGCATGGATTCGAACTGCTGACCTTCTGATCGGCAAGTCCTAGGCTCTGTAGTTTAACCCACAGTGCCACCCGCATCCCTGAGTAGTTGGATACAACTCCCCCTTTGGGTGTGTGTGGGGGTGCCAAGTATTTGCCCCAAAACAGCTTTCAAACTGCTAGGTTGGCAGGAGCAGGGACCAAACAACAGGAGCTCACCCCATTGCGGGGATTCGAACCGCCGACCTTCTGATCGGCAAGTCCTAGGCTCTGTGGTTTAACCCACAGGCCACACCTTCCCTAATACCAACCACCTTGGGTCCTGTTTGTGGTGCTGCCCAGTTGTTCGCTGCCACGCATAGCTCTGCCTTGTGGTTGATGCTGCCATCTGATGAATTTCCTCTTACATTTACAGCAGAGACTTGCAACAGGGCCTTGTAAGTGGCGGCTCCCCTCTTTTGGGAATGGCCTACCTGGTGAAGTGTGTCTGTCTCCATCATAACTGACTTCCAGGAGGAATTTTTTTAAAAAACAAAACAAAACATTCTGGTTTACATCCAGACCTTTGAAGGCTGAAAGCTGCTGTTCCTGGAAACCTTGAAATTATTTGCTATGAGAATGTGTGACTTTATGTTCATGCCATCAGCGTCCTTCCAGGAGGACATATCAGGGGCTCTTCTTAGGAAATGGCCCCACACCAGTAATCACTAGAGATCACTCGGTGCTCCTATGGCTATTGCTAGGCACTGGCCTGCTTTTTCCCCTCTGGGAAAAAAAAGGAAGAACAAGTGCTACTTGCCTCCCCTTTGGCTGAAGGAGCAAGTGGGCAGAGACAAAAAAGAAAAGAGGAAGGAGGAGTCATGTAGGGCATCTTGCCAAAGTCTCTCCCCCACACACCTGCAGACCTGTGGTCCTCCTACCAGGAGGTCTCTCCCACGTACCTTGTTAGCAATGACTAAGTTTACCAAGCCTTTTGCCGACCGGATGAGCGATTCCGCTTCTTTGCTGGAGAGCTCCTTAAGAGATTGTCCGTTGACAGTGAGAAGTTCGTCGCCAGGGCTTAGACGGCCATCCCTTTAAAAACAGCATCAGATACACACTATAATTGATGTTAGAAAATACAGTGGTACCTTGGTTCTCAAACTTAATCTGTTCTGGGAGTCCGTCCGACTCCCGAAACCATTCGAAAAGCAAGGCACGGCTTTTGATTGGCTGCAGGAGCTTCCTGCGCTCAAGCAGAAGTCACGTCGGACGTTCGGCTTCCAGGAAAATCATTTGCAAACAGGAACACTCACTTGCGGGTTTGCAGTGCTCGGGAGCCGATTTGTTCGACAACTAAGCCATTCGAGAACATAGGTAAAGGTAAAGGGACCCCTGACCATTAGGTCCAGTCATGGCCGACTCTGCAGTTGCGGCGCTCATCTTGCTTTATTGGCTGAAGGAGCCGGCGTACAGCTTCCGGGTCATGTGGCCAGCATGACTAAGCCGCTTCTGGAGAACCAGAGCAGCGCACGGAAACACTGCTTACCTTCCTGCCAGAGTGGTACCTATTTATCTACTTGCACTTTGATGTGCTTTTGAACTGCTAGGTTGGCAGGAGCAGGGACCAAGCAATGGGAGCTCACCCCATCACAGGGATTCGAACCGCCGACCTTCTGATTGGCAAGTCCTAGGCTCTGTGGTTTAACCCACAGCACTGTATTTATTTGGAACTGGAATCACTTCCCTGTGGCTGCTTCGTTCCCTGAAGCTCAGGTAACTTAAGAGATTTGGAGACGGCACAGAGGTTCATTTGCCCCTTACCAAACAATGCCCCTAACCCCCCCACCAGGTGATGCTGGAATGAGGCGTAACAACACAACCTGTAAGTGAGAGCACTTAATGTGTTGTGTTATTAAAATACTGCTCTGGCTGAGCTGCTGTGATGTCATGCAATGTTCACCAATGTTCCAATTTCTGAGTATCAGTGTTTGCAAACCTCCGCACAGCCTGTGCACTGTGATGAATCATGCAAATAGATACATACATGCATAATTAATTCCAATAATAGAATTTATTCAGTCCAGAATTGTGGATTGTGATATTATGCTAATGTCCTTTGCCTGTTTTGAGCCTATTTAGAAGAGGTAAATTAGAAATATGAGTAATCAAATACATTCATATTCATCATCTTTAAGCGAAGATGTGAAGTACCTCTGGGCAGCTCCTCCGTCAATCACGTGGCTAACTGTGAATTCTTTTCCAAAAGCAGAGCAGTTGGGAGTCCTGGAGACTTGAATTCCCAGTCCATCGGTACCCGTGGCTATGCAGAGCTTCCAAATGCAGCTGTCCTGGTTTGGAAGATTTGGAACGGTATTTAAGGTAAGAACTGATGCTTCTCATGAGGCCAGCTATAACATTTGGATAGCCTAAAAATAGATGTGCTGGTGTATTCATACAAATCAGAAGACATTCCCTATCCCATGCAATCTTTGAATCTGCATCTTAGCAGATACATCCCCTCCAACATTCCTCCAATGAAAATAGGGATGTCCTAAACAGACAAACGGGACATTCTGGGATCAAGCCAAAAACTGGGATGACTTCTGTAATTCTGGGACTGTTCCGGGAAAATTGGGACATTTGGAGGGTATGCAGATAGTGTGGGGTGTTTGTGCTGTGGTCCTTGATAAAGTTGAGCTTTTTTGTTAGTACTTTGTCTCTCAAATGAGGTCTACTTGATTTGGAGAAAAAGCCAAGATGGCTTTTGTGGTATTGTGATTCCTTGTGGGTCTTTAGGGATGTTACTTAACTGCACATTTCAGTATTTTTGACGTGCCCTTTGGCAGCAAAGCAGTTCGTTTCATTTTAGTTCCCTTTCTGTTGGTAGTTGGGCCCAGGAAAGTCTCTGAAGGAGCCTGGCCTTGTTCTAAAAACGTTATTGCTGATATGTAGGAGAATTTCAGCCTCTGATCTAATAAAGTTTTTACACATTACTGTTCCTTTTTAAAAACCTGCAGTTTATTTCTTTCTGCTTAGTTGCACTTTTTTGTGATGATGGCTTTATTGGTGTTTCTCTTTAAATAAAAATAAAAAATCTGCAGTGTTAAATGTTAAATAGTTTAGTTGCTTAGAGAGTGATGCTGATACTGCCAAGGTTGTACGAGACAGCTGCATATTCCTGTTTTGCAGGGGGTTGGACTAGATGATCCTCAGGGTCCCTTCCAACTTGACAATTCTATTATTTCTTTTATGGACAAGTCATATTTCAAAGGTATGAATTCTCACAAGCTTTCCAGCATCAAACACTAAATAGCACTACACACCAACTTTTGTTCCTTCATAGTCATTCCTATATCATCTCTTATCAAAACATTTTTGTACAGTTTTTGTACTGCAAACAGGCGATGTTAGGTGCCATTATCTCTGCCTGCCTATCATCTTGTTGAATGGTTCTGCTAACTTGAGTTTGACCCGAAGAGTATTGTTTTTGCAGACGGGTAGATATTTTTGATCCCCTGCTGCTTGCTTGAAAATGTAAAGCCCACAGTCTTTTATTTGTTACTTCTGCCTAAGGAGGGCAGAGAATTTTGAAACGGCTTGCATTTTAATGCAAACCTGCCTTATTTGTGCTTCCCAAAACAATATGTAAACTGAAATGCAGCTATTCTTCAAAATTTGCATTGTTCCATATTTTACTATGTACTTAATTATTTTTATACATTTAAGAAGTTTATATCCCACTTTCAATATATACCTCAAAGCAGTCTACAGGAAAATATAGTTCTCCAACTAAAACATACGTACAAAATTGCATATATCAAGGGAGAGCATAAAGATGCATAGGTTTGTGAATATAACGAACAATATGCATGATCTTAGGCAATTTGGTTTTGCAAAAATGCATATAGAAGGAAAGATGCACACTAAAACGCTGTCTAATCTTCATGAAGACCTTAAAAAACAACAACCACCCACTAACTGATGTGGAATTGTGCCAATCTGTACTTAAGTGAAACTGTAATTGACAGAATCACCCATCCTGAGTTCTACAGCTTGCTTTTATGCTATTGTATCTTGATGATGGTGGGTACTGGTTTTGAAATCTGGGAGCTAGCTTATGGACCTTTCTTTATGCAACATTAACATGACAATATTTAAAGTGTGAAATCTCATACTTTTTTTAAATACTAGCCAATATTGCATGTCAGCCGTTGTGTACTAGTATCATAGAATTTTGTAGTTGGAAAGGACCACAATGATCATCTAGTCTGACCCCCCTGCGATACAGGAATATTTTGTCCAACATGGGACTCAAACCCACAACCCTGAGATTAAGAGTCTCATGCTCTACTGACTGTAAAGGTAAAGATAAAGGACCCCTGACCATTAGGTCCAGTCGTGACCGACTTTGGGGTTGCGACGCTCATCTTGCTTTATTGGCCGAGGGAGCGCCGCGGTGTACAGCTTCCGGGTCATGTGGCCAGCATGACTAAGTCGCTTCTGGCGAACCAGAGCTGTGCACGGAAATGCCATTTACCTTCCCGCCAGAGTGGTACCTATTTATCTACTTGCACTTTGACATGCTTTCGAACTGCTAGGTTGGCAGAAGCAGGGACCGAGCAACAGGAGCTCACTCCGTGGCAGGGATTCGAACCGCGACCTTCTGATCGGCAAGTCCTAGGCGCTGTGGTTTAACCCACAGCGCCATTATGCAGTTATTCCTATATCCACTCCACTCCAAGCTGTGTACTGCTTCAAAAAAGCCACAAAGCCCCTTTGCCAGTGGATGACAGTAGGCGAGAGAAACAGATATGAGCAATGATACCTTTCTCATATCGCCTTCCACTGCATTAGGATTATTGCCTGTCTCTCCAGCCTATGGCTTGGGGCTCTTTCTGTATACAGTGGTATCTCGGGTTAAGTACTTAATTCGTTCCGGAGGTCTGTACTTAACCTGAAACTGTTCTTAACCTGAAGCACCACTTTAGCTAATGGGGCCTCCCGCTGCCGCCGCACCATCAGAGCACGATTTCTGTTCTCATCCTGAAGCAAAGTTCTTAACCCAAGGTACTATTTCTGGGTTAGCAGAGTCTGTAACCTGAAGCGTCTGTAACCTGAAACATCTGTAATCCGAGGTACCACTGTATATATGACTGCACCATCCCTAAGGGGCACCCATAACGTTTGCAACACAAGTTGGAAGACCTGTCTCCGAGCATTTCCCTCCAACTAACAGCTTTTAAGCCACATTTTGCTGATGAGAGGTGCCTTTTAAGACCCCAGCTTACCCCTGCTGTGTGTGCTGTAATGACAGCTTTGTATCATAGCAATGCTCTCTGTATTTCTGGTAGGATGAGCCTGCTGTGCTGCAGAACGGAGAGCACATTGGATGAGCAAGCCACACAGTAGGGGGGGTAATACCCTTGGCACGGAAATTCATGCTGCCTTGGGAAAGGGACACGGTTCTGGGGTTTGTCTCCCGAACCTCTAATCAGGAGAAAACCCATATTCAACCAGGGGCGGGGTGACTCTTACCCAGATCTTAGGGAACACCAAGCATCCAGTGGTCAGGTGTGACCCTCTTCCTACCTTGATGAAGAACTTTCTCTTCATATTCTTGCAGCCATCGCTGGCCGCAGCCCTCAGTTGCATCATGCTGGTGATCATAAAAGGATCAGGAGGGCTGTCCTCGCTTGACGATGCACACGTTAATTGAAGCCGAGGGCAGTAGTCGCTTTCCTCTTGACCCCAGTTGGCCTGCGTTTCGAAGGGATTGGGGTACTTCTCCTCCGGGCTCGATCCGTCGTCGCTGTTCTTGCCATTGCAGAGGATGAGGGAGCGTGAAATGGAGCGCAGGGTTTTCGACTTCCGACTCTTTGCGCTGTTCTGTCGCTCCATCTTCGCCCACCCAGTAATCTGCTGCTTCCCGTCAATTTGCCATGGCTATTACAGGGGCTTGTCCCAATTATTGCAGCTGAACATCCTGCTGGAGGAGAGAGATACAGAGAAGAGAAAGCTGGCTTGTAGATATTGCTGTTTCATCTCTTCTTCCCCACCCCACCCCAAAATAACACACCGTTTCAAATTTGCGATTTATTTTTTTTTAAGACACAGGCCTTCAGTTCAGGCACAGCAACGTGATGCCTCATGACTTGCTAATTCTGTATTTTTCAGAGAAGTGCTAGGCATGTCTCTCCTCACCCCCCCCCCTTTGCCGCCTTCATCTCTTGGCTTTATATTCTTTCTATTTCTGTCTCTAAGCACCATGGAAGACTCAAAACAAATATTTTGCATCGGTCCTCTTCAGTTTTGGCAATCCTCCTGTGTCCTCCTCAAAAATACACCCAAAAATCAAAGTGGGCATGCGGCAAGCACATGTTTCCAAACATCTGTCATACAGGTATGCCGGATAGAGGATCCCTGTATCTTTTTTCCCTTTGGGGAAGGCAAGTAGCTTGATTATCTGTCCAGCCTGAAGCCACCTGTAGCTGCTTAAGGAAAGGAAGCTCTGGGCTGGCAGCTGGCCAGGTGGGGACAGAGGGAGTCAAGAAACCGGATCCAAATAAGTGCATTGATGTGCAGAAGTCTAGGATTGGCTGTGATTGTAGCCCTGTTCCAATATTCAGCTGCCTATGGAGAGGAATGGAACTGCACACACAGTCTCTTTTCCCAACCACCCCAGTAACGCCGCCTTACTTGCCTTTTCTCTAAACTACTCCCCACCCCCTGCCATGTTGTAGCCTTTCCTCATCGGGGAATTTGGACGTGCTTAGGAAATTGATTGATCCCTGGTCAGACTGTTTTTGCCCATCTAGCCCAGTGCTGTCCACTCTGGCTGCAATACTTGCCATGCCCCGGGCACTGGCAATCCACGCTATACCACTGCTGTTAGCTCCACAAAGACCAGGATAAAGTAAAGGTAAAGGTACCCCTGCCCGTACGGGCCAGTCTTGACAGACTCTGGGGTTGTGCGCCCATCTCACTTAAGAGGCCAGGGGCCAGCGCTGTCCGGAGACACTTCCGGGTCACGTGGCCAGCGTGACATCGCTGCTCTGGCCAGAGCCAGAGCCGCACACGGAAACGCCGTTTACCTTCCCGCTAGTAAGCGGTCCCTATTTATCTACTTGCACCTGAGGGTGCTTTCGAACTGCTAGGTGGGCAGGCGCTGGGACCGAACGACGGGAGCGCACCCCGCCGCAGGGATTTGAACCGCCGACCTTTCGATCGGCAAGCCCTAGGCGCTGAGGCTTTAACCCACAGCGCCACCTGCGTCCCTAAGACCAGGATGCTTGCTATTATTAGCTACCTGGTTTCACTTCACCCCTTTTTAAGAATGTTTGAGAGTAGGAATTGCCTACCTTCAGAGAAGTCTGCCCCCACTGTGTTCTGTGTGAGTCGCTGTTTCAGGTGCAAAAGGGTAACTCATGAAGAAAAGCAGGGGGTGAACTCCTCTTAAGTTAGGTCTATGTGTCTCTAGGAGGAATAATGGGATAAGTCCATTGCACCAAACTCATATGAGGCAGAACTGGCCGTCCTCAGCAGATTGAAAGGAAGCAAAAGGGCAGCATGGAGTTTCAAAAAGAGCTAACGGGCAGCTTCCACTGGTGGGTAGTACTTCAGAGTTATGGTACAGTGGTGCCCCGCAAGATGAATGCCTCACAAGACGGAAAACCCGCTAGACGAAAGGGTTTTCCGTTTTGGAGGTGCTTCGCTAAATGAATTTCCTATGGGCTTGCTTCGCAAGACGAAAATGTCTTGCGAGTTCCTGCGGGGTTCCCCCCCCTTTTTCTAAGCCGCTAAGCCACTTATCAGCTGATCCGCTAAGCCGCTAATCCGCTTATCAGCTGATCCAATAAGCCGCTAATAGCGCTAAGCCGCTAAGCCGCTAATCGGCTTGATTCGCAAAACGAAAAAACCGCAAGACGAAGAGACTCGCGGAACGGATTCTTTTCGTCTTGCGAGGCACCGCTGTAGCTTGTAATAGTTTGATTTAAATTTTATTTCTCATGGCACACTAGCTGTTATCTATATTGGCACATAGTTAACTATTGTAGTAACATATCTCTACAAAGATGATTTCCTCTTCTAACATCTTAAGGGTAGTGCTTAAAAAAAAAAAGATCTCATGGGATAACATATACATTTATGCCTTGTGGAATTAAATTATGCAAAGGAAACATGTTTAAACTAAAAGCCAAAAATATGCATCGTACAGATGCTTTTGAGGATTTTGTTAGGTCTGGGGTTTTGTAAGTAGACCAACCAAGTTTCCCCAGAAGGCAGTTTCCTTTCACTTTTGTGTTGCTCCAGAATATAATTTTTGGCTCAGCAAACTACATATTTTAGGATAAATATTTCAAGTTAAAATGTGTACCAAAAATTCAAGCACAAAATGATGTGAAAACGAAACTGACACAGACCAGAAATAGACTGATCTGACTATCCTTACCAAGGATGGATGAATCTTTCCTTTTCTGTATCTCTGAGAATCTCATTTTCCCAATCTTAGAATTCCTTGTGAAAACTCATCAGCATTTTAGTGTGCATTTCTCATAATATATACATTTATGAATGTCATTTTCAGTAACACTGAAAGCACTCAAAACCATTTAAAAGCACCTACACACTACAACACCCACTCTCAGAAGACCTGCCACAACAGCCAGTTAGTAGCCAAAGGACTGTTGGAACAAAAAAGGAGGCCAGCCTCCCATGGAAGGGAGTGTGGGATAACCAGCCTCACATAATCAACATACTTCAGTCTAATTAATACATGAAGGAGTTAATACCATAGAGTAAGCTGTCCTGCCCGGCTTAGCTATGTCACTTCCCTTACTTTAGGAGGAAATAGGCAAACAAGACTATTGTTTCCCCCCGAGTCTACCTGAGAAGTTCAGCATGTTAAGAGGTTTGAGCTGGTTGCTCCAGCTCAACAACATGGCTCTCACTATATACTTTTGAGTTCCTATATCAATAATCTAGGAACTTTCACCACTTTGTAACCAAGCTAAGTTGTACTGCCTGTGCAACTTTTCTGACAGATACCGGTATATGGGAAAGCACATGAAGCAGGCCTTTGAAGAGTTTGTAAGTAAACCAAATTTTAACTTATCAAACGTGTTGTCTTCTATGCTAGGGGAAGTGGGACTTAATTGGAAGGGCATATTTTAAAGGTCTCGCAGCTTATATTTCTACACTTTGTTACACATTTTGTGACTCTAAATCTCTGCTGCAGTGCTCCCACCAAAGAGTACTTGTCCCAAACTTGGATCTTGGTATCCAGGAATTCTCATTTCTATATATGTTTTGCACCAACAAGGAGTTCCACAATCTGGGAGCAGCCACTAAGAAGGCCCTTTTGATGTACCTTCTCTCTAATATACACATTTCTTTAATCGGAAAGCTCCATCGCAACATTCAGAGAACTGCAAATTTTAAAGGGTAGCTGTGTTTTGGTTTGCATATAATTTTGGGAAGTGCACCAAACAGAATCTCCTCAGTATCTTCTTCTTTTCATTCCTTTTCTGCTAATGTACTGATGAATCATGATGTGTGACCAGACCAGCTCTGGCTGTTTTTCCTTTAAAACCTCAAGCCGTCTGCACATATTGTGACCCTAGAAAGGAAGATATGGATGTTGGCTCTGCATATGGGATTCACATAGTAGGGAATGATTGGTGCTGAGGCCTAGCAAGGAAGAGGTGAATAAGGTCTTCCTTGATACATGTATTCTGTATTAAACTATTTCATTTCTGAACCAAAAAAAACCTAAACTGTACAGTTGTACCTTGGTTTTCGAAACGTTTTGGCTCCCGAATGATCAAAACCCGGAAGTGACTGTTCTGGTTTTCAAACGTTCTTTTGGAAGTCGAATGTCCGACGGGGCTTCCACGGCTTCCAATTGGCTACAGGAGCTTCCTGCAGCCAATCAGAAGCCACACTTTGGTTTTTGAACGCTTTGGAAGTCGAACGGACTTCCGGAATGGATTCCCTTCAACTTCCAAGGTACGGCTGTATATAGCATTTGGAGAATAATGCACATTGAGTCGACAGTGCGTAATGTCATATTAGTTTTTGCATAATTTAGTTTAGCTTTGCTAGATGTAGGAATGGTGCGAGGCGTTTTGAAAAGCACTGTTTTGAGCTCTTTCCCTAAGCATTAGCCACAGATCTTCTGATTCTTAGAAACACCTCTTGCTGCCAGGAAGCCTCTCCTTTGGGTAAACATTATGAGAGTTGGAAGGCCACCTTTCAGAGATGTTGTATTTCATTCTGCATTTTAGATCCTGTATGGAGAGGGTATAGATTACATGGCCCCCAGGTCCTTCTGTTCTATCAGAGCTAGGGGTTTGCTCTTCTTTAAACATCTGAAATCCTCAAGCAACCAAATTATGGTGACAATACCATCTTCTGAGGCTTTTATGTGCTCTAAGAGAATTGAAGCATGCACCCACAATTTTGGCTATTGGGGTTTTCCCTTCTGGGCTTTGCTTCTTTCTTTCTTTTTTCTTGAGAAAGATAACAGAGGAGAACCAAATTTGCAGAGCAGTGTCTAGCCCCTCTTTGCCTCATCTGTGAACCTCAGGTAATCAAGGACCTGCTCGTCCTTGGCTAAAAGGGTTCGTGCTGTACATGGAAATGGACTAACCCTGTCATAAATCAGAGCCACAACAGCAACCACAACAGAAGCAATTACAGCAGAAACCAGCCTGGCGTTGAAACCAGCCCAGCTGCTTCCCTTAAGCATGATCTATCGCCTTGGAAAGAAAAATCTCAATAAGTGAAGAAAGGAATTTGAGACCACCTTCTGATAAATGTTCGTTTTCCTGGAAGGAATGCATTCGGGGAAAGGATTAATAAGGCGCAGGTCGAAGCTGCACAAGCAGGGATCAAAAGAGCTCAAGGGGGGATAGATAAGATGGATGTCCTAGGCCAACGCTGAATAAGTGTTTTTATGGTAGACCGAAGTGCTTTAAATTTTGACCCAGGAGCACTGACCCAGAGTTCAACATCTGCCTACATATCCACACGTGTGTGTGCTGAGCTTAAAACTAAGGTGGTCATGTGACCAAGTTACCATTTGAGGTGCTGGAGGAGACTCTTGAGAGTCCCATGGACTGCAAGAAGATCAAACCTATCCATTCTTAAGGAAATCAGCCCTCAATGCTCACTGGAAGGACAGATCCTGAAGCTGAGGCTCCAATACTTTGGCCACCTCATGAGAAGAGAAGACTCCCTGGAAAAGACCCTGATGTTGGGAAAGATTGAGAGCACAAGGAAAAGGGGACGACAGAGGACGAGATGATTGGACAGTGTTCTTGAAGCTACTAGCATGAGTTTGACCCAACTGCGGGAGGCAGTGGAAGACAGGAGTGCCTGGCGTGCTCTGGTCCATGGGGTCACAAAGAGTCGGACACGACTAAATGACTAAACAACAACAACAACCAATCCAAGTCTGGTTTAAAGATAAAGAAACAAGAGCATTGGGAGCAATAGAATTGCCTATCCCCAGTTAGCACCAGGATAGCAGCCTGAGCAAAGGCCCGGGTCATAGTCTTTCTCACTGTGGTGACATGTACTATATTTAGGGATGGGGGGGGACTTCAATTCAGTTTGCATTTAAAGGCAAACTTATCCTCATTAGCCCTTTCTGGAATATTGCATGAACCAAATACACCCATCATTGAAAATTCACACTTTTCTGAATTTTGCAATTCAAGTCTCCAGCCAGGCAATGTGGAAAAGAATTGCACATATTTGGATACAGTGTACATAGAAATGCATGCATTGGTGAAAATGACATACAAAAATGCATTGCATAAATGAAATGCTTTGTCAAACTGTATATATTTTGCCAAACTGCATACAAAAAAATTGTCTGTTGGGAGAAATTCGCACTAAGATGTTGTTGCATTTTCGTGAGGACTTGTTTAAAAAGCAATTTGCAAACTGGTGTGGAAATGTGGAGAATTGAATTTAAGACTGGAAAAATCCCTAACTAACAGTATATCTATCTAAATTACAGTATTTCTAAATGTGCCTTTATACATTTAAATATAACACATGAAAAATTGTGTCCTCCTTCCTCCCTCTTTTTCTTCTTTTTGATGATTGCTTAAGTGGCTCTCCTACCTGAAAGAAGGTTTTCCTGATCTGGCTGAGTGGATCTGAAACTTTCTTAAGTTTTTCCTCCTCCTTTTTTAGCTGCCTAGTGAAGGAGTAAGATTCACTGTCATGATCGACCATGCAGAAAAGAATGATACAAATGCCCCAAAAGTTTTGTGAACTAACGTATGGAGAATTATTTTGTAGACACTTGCCCACCTGCCAACTCCAACGCAGTCATAAGTCGATGTAGCCAACATGCCCTGATGAAGCACACCCTCCTCCTTAAGGATTTTTCTTCTGTTTCCTGTATGCGCTCCAGATACAAAGTTGTCTTGCGTTGTTTTTGTAATCCAAATCAAATGTTTAACAGCTTGGCTGGCTGGTCTCACTTCTACGCACGCACGCACACACACACACACACCGCTTCCAACCTCCCTTCCTCTGTTTTGTGCTAAATTATCCTAACCTTTTTTTTGGTTCTTTATGTAAACAAATGTGCTTGCAAGGAACAGCGTCCATTCTGTTTACACTTCATTTGGGATGACCAAACAGAGCATTTACGAATATAATAAAAACTGTTTGGCGCAATTGCAAAACCGAACTGGAGAGTATTGCTCTTAATGAAAAGACAGGAAATGCCAGATTTCTTCCTTGCTGTAGAGATCACGAGGGTTTCTGTGCCGTTTGGCGCGAGCAACGTAGTTCGACTTCTTTCATCCAACTCTGATGAGAAGCCGAGAAGGTTCAGCACTCTCTTCTTCTTCTTCTTCCTCCTCCTCCTCTTTTGAGCTTTTCCCATAAATAAAAGGAGAAGGATCCGATGTGTCTTGGGCTATCCCATTGGTAGGTTCCACCTTTCTTATAACTTCATCTAGCAGAGCCTGGGGTTATTGCAGCGGGAACAGGAGAGAAGCATATAGAACCATTCTAAGAAATGAAATGTTAAAAGGGACTTACAACAAAGCAGCAGCAGACTCCCTCAGAAGGCTGTTTGTCTTTGCGGCCCCGGCAGAAAGCTTGAAGTGCAATAATTGAAAACACACCCTCCGACTGTCACATGACTTTCTTTCAGTAATTCTGTACAGGGCTATGGGACACAGCTATTGTTTCCTAACCGCAAAAAGGGGCAGGGGGAAGAAAAATGATAAATGAACCCAGTGTTGTTGTTTTTTGTGTCCAGGGCATCCCACCAGATGTCTTAGTGCACCCCACCCCCCACAAGTAGGGTCTTGCCATTTTGGTTTACCTTATAAAGGGTTAACTCTTCTGACAAAGGCTTGCAGTTTCATAGGATGGAGGCAGGGAAGAGGGGAAAGGTTGTCGCTCATTGGCATGGCATCTGACCTGTGTGCAGAAGGCCTCGACTTCCATCCCCAGGTAGGGCTAGGAAAGAACCCTTTCTGAAACCCCAGGGAACCACAGCCAGTCACTGTAGACCAGGGCTTTCCAAACTTTGGTCTCCAGCTGTTTTTGGATTACAATTCCCACCATCCCTAGCTAATGGGGCCCAGTGGTCAGGGATGATGGGAGTTATATTCCAAAAACACCTGGAGATGTGATACCGAGCTAGATGGATCAACAGGTCTGACATTGTACGAGACGGCTTCCTCAGTTCCTATGCCTTATAGTTTCCATTACATCTACAGGGCTGAAGGGCACTACACAGCAGGGTGGACACAGTTTGCATGATGAGCTGGAGGGGCATATTCTCCCTCATCACATTTTATCTAGCATGAAGAGGGATAAACTCAAAGGGCAAGCATACTGCCCAGACATCTTCATTGTCTATTGAGAGGGTCAGAGTTAAACTGAAGTGCCTGTCACTCAGAGCCAGTTCACATGTAATGTGGAAGATCGAGGAGGCGATTTGCCAGTGCAAATCCCTAAAAGTTGCAGATATGGGGTCTCAGTTGGATCAGGACCGTGAGATTCATGGTCAGTGTAGACCATGAATGAGGACTGTATAACCCTCCAGAACTTGCTGCCCCAGTAGGCGTGTCAATGGGCAGGGATTATGAGAATTGTCGTACAGCAATATCTGGAAGGCCTAACCCCAACCCTTTAACCCTAGCCTGTCATATTTTTGTATGTTATTTTCACTAGTATCTACCTTTTTAGGCACAATTTATCATTTTGGTATGCATTGCTTGGCTGGAGAACTGCACTGGAGAATTGCGAATTTCCCTGGGTGGCTGTATTTTGCTTCATGTGTTGTTTTGGAATGGGCCTATTTGTTCTTTAAATGCAACCTGACTTGAATTCCTCCCCCATTATCACCATGGGAATGTGACTCTCAACAGGAAGGCAAAAAGTATTATGGGGTATGCTACAAGTTCGAATGGTTGCCAAGTGTGTAGCCATTATTCTTTTTAACACGTGAAACAATTATTCATTCTCCAACTTAGGAAGCTGCCTTACATTGAGTCAAGCTATTTTTGCCCATCCAGCTCAGTCCTTGCTCTGACTGGCAGCAGCTCTCCGGGGCCTCAGACTTGGGTTTCCCCACCACCTTTTGTCAGACATGAAGGATTGAAACTAGGACTTCTTACGTGGAAAGCAAGTGCTCTGCTACTGAGCTATAGGATTACGCCTCTCTATACAGTGGTGGCGCTGTGGGTTAAACCACAGAGCCTAGGACTTGCCGATCAGAAGGTCGGCGGTTTGAATCCCCGCAACAGGGTGAGCTCCCATCGGTCGGTCCCTGCTCCTGCCAACCTAGCAGTTTGAAAGCACACCAGTGCAAGTAGATAAATAGGTACCGCTCTGGCGGGAAGGAAAACGGTGTTTCCGTGCGCTGCTCTGGTTCGCCAGAAGCGGCTTAGTCATGCTGGCCACATGACCCAGAAGCTGTACGCTGGCTCCCTCGGCCAATAAAGCGAGATGAGCACCGCAACCCCAAAGTCGGTCATAACTGGACCTAATGGTTAGGGGTCCCTTTACCTTTACCTTTATATAGTGGTACCTTCGGTTGCAGACGGGATCTGTTCCGGAGCTCCAGTTGGATCCTGAGGTTTCCGCAACCGGAGGTGCCTGTTCTGTGCATGCACATGGCACGATAGAGTGCTTCTGCGCATGCGGACGGTGCGTAGAGTGCTTCTGTGCATGCATGAGCAGCAAAACCCAGAAAAATACTTCCGGGTTTTCCGCTTTTGCAACCCAAAGTTTACTTTACCCGAGGGTAACGTAAGCCGAGGTTCTACTGTACATGGAACGTTCCTAAGATGCTGAAGAGACCCGGCGCTAATGAAGGAGACATATTTGTTAAGCTACAGTTTGCCCAGCAAAAGGGTTTGTAGGAAAGGAAATGTTGACAGCTGTGACTTGCTACCGAAAGAGCTCGCCTGATGATTTGTGCTCCTCGTGCCTCCTAGCCGCCCCCAGCCAGATTCCTCGAAAGCCTGTCAAGGATCTGTGATTCAGTTTGTGTGTAGGTGAAATGCCCTGGCCTTTTTGTGGCATTTCTTGTGACGAGCAAGGACTGTGAATTCAGAATTTGCAGTGTGTAAAAAGCAGGGACCATCAAGCAGCAGGGGCTCCCGAAAGGCAACTGCTGTGAAACCATTACTGTTTTGCTAAGATGTGTGGGCCCTGATAGGAATGTTACACTTTAACAAAACTTTTGAGTGAGTATGTATTCAGTGATGGAGAGCATCTGTGGGTGGGTGGTAGAGGAGGATGAAAGAATGTCTTTAAGGATTGCTTTGCTTGACCAGACCGAAGGTCCGCCTAGGCCATAATCCTCTGCTGCTTATAGCAGCCTGTCAGATGCTCCCAGGAAGCTCCCAAGCAGGGCATGGAGTCTGCCCCTGTTGTTTGTCACTGAGCTCTGGTAAACTGCACCTGAATATAGAAGCTCAATTTAGCTGTCGTGTTTAATTGCCGTTGGTAAAACGTAGGCTCCATAAATTTTCCTAAGCTTTTTGTTTAACAGAATTTTAATCGAAAGCCTCTAAGTGGATCACTTGAAACAATATAAAATACTCATTTTAAAATACAAATGAAATGGTATATTAGAACAAGCTGAGCTTTAAAGAAAGGATCAGAATGTAAGTAAAATTGGCAGTATTAAAAATATACATAATAAAATAAAAATTCAGCTCAAAAGTATACACCTGGGTAAAGGTACCCCTGACTGTCAGGTCTAGTCATGGACGACTCTGGGGTTGCGCGCTCATCTCGCTCTAAAGGCCGAGGGAGCTGGCATTTGTCCTCAGACAGCTTCTGGGTCATGTGGCCAGCATGACTAAGCTGCTTCTGGTGAACCAGAGCAGCACACGGAAACGCTGTTTACCTTCCCGCCAGAGCGATACCTATTTATCTACTTGCACTTGACATGCTTTCGAACTGCGAGGTGGGCAGGAGCTGGGACAGAGCAATGGGAGCTCACCCGATTGCGGGGATTCGAACTGCTGATCTCCTGATCGGCAAGCCCTAGGCTCAGTGGTTTAGACCACAGCACGACCTGCGTCCCTTACCCCTGCGTAGGCTCACCTAAACAAATAAAAGTTTTAAGCTAGTGCCAGAAGAAATATAGCCAAGGTGCCTGCCTGCCAGTGGCATAGCATGGGAGGGGCATGGGGTGGTTGTGGCAATTGCCAGCGGCACAAAATCTCAATACCCGGTGCCGCCACAATACAGCTACACGCTTCTATTGCTGGGCTCTGTTGAAAAAAGTTTCTGCATGCGACCCAGGAAGTGACCTCTCCAGACAACAGAACAACTCTTCTTTTCTTATCTCTGCAGCTGTGATCTCCTGGGTGATGCAGATGCTGTTAGGCAGTTGAATGTGCATGCATATTCCTTCTGTTTCCCTCACTCTGCATGGCCCCGGTCACTGGCAATCCATGCTATGCTAGTGCTACCTAATGTCAATGTGCAGAGAGTTCTAGAGTGTAAGCGTTTCTACAGTGAAGGCTAGTTACCTTGCAAGTGCAGGACAAGCACTAGGAAGCATTCATAGGAATGCCAGTTGCATATCTAGACCCCGCAGCCACCCCCTTGTAAAGAAGACACCAGGACACAGATAATATGTTAATGTTAACTGGGCAAATTTTGGCCACAACTTTATTGATTACAGACTGTGAGCGGTATTGGCTTAGGCATTGAATGAACCCGACTATATCTGACTCCTGCCCGTTGCGCAGGAAGTCCAGTAAGGGTAAACCACCAGAAAGGGGAGCCCAATCGATGCAGACCAACTTGAGCTCCCCCAGATGTTTCTGTTGGGGTCGTGTCATGGCCCTAGCCCTGCCCCGGACTTCAGACAAGATCCACACCCCCAGATTCCTTTAATGGAATACCTTTAAGCTTGGAGGGGCAGGTAATGGCCACACCTCCCCTCCCCCATCATAAGGTCAAACAATGCCCAACAACAAAACCTTACAAAGTTGTGGTAATTGCTGTGAGGTAGGCGAAAACCACAAGGCCCCATGCCAATTTTGCCAAGTGGAAAAATTCCTACCAGGCCCCTTAACGGCAACCAACCGAGGTCAATTGCAAGGCCAATAAAACAGAAACCCGTAAAATGGGGAGGGAGGATGGGAGTTTAAAGAAGCGAGCCCAGAAAGAGGAAGCCCTCCGGCTCGCGCCTAAGCTTAAATCACCCCGGCCACGCCCCCCAGCCACC
Source organism: Podarcis cretensis (assembly GCF_951804945.1). Lineage (NCBI taxonomy): Eukaryota > Metazoa > Chordata > Lepidosauria > Squamata > Lacertidae > Podarcis > Podarcis cretensis. The sequence continues at coordinate 17,994,540 of NC_137183.1, forward strand.
GGATTGGCCAGCTGGATGATGACATGGCCGGGATCCCCCGGGCAACACAGGACTTTGTCCCCCGCCCCCAGAGGAGAGTGGGTGGAGTGAAGTGTAGCGGACCTCTGCAAACAGAAGCAGTTGAGAGGGCATATGTGAGATAAGGTGACCCTTCAAGTCAGGGTTTGTGAAGAGAGGTTGGGGGGAAATCCTCTCCAATGCATCAAAGTATTGACAGTCCAATTGGCAGGTGAGCCAATCAGACTAGAAGTGAGGTTGCAAGGGAGAGATCAGTGATGAAGCAGCGCTGCTTAGCCTGACGGAAGGTAAGAAATGCATTGGGGCAAGAGATGCATTGGGTGTGGATCCCGGTGACCAACACAGAGAAGGGGAAGCAGGAGCTGATAGACATACGGGAAAGGAAGCGGCAGTAAAAGAGGCAGCAGCAGATCAAGGATGAATCGGAGCGTGTGAGAGACAGAGGTGGAATGAAAGAAGAGCGTGGGAGGGAAGGTAGGATGGCAGCCTGGCGTGAAGATGAGGGAGTGAGAGTGGGCGGAGTGGAATGGAGGACAGAACGGGAGCATGAATGTGGGAGTGAGCATGAAACAGAGGAGGAGGGGAAACAAGCCGAGGGCCGGGTAACAAGCAGGCAAAAACCAGGGGAAGAAATGAGAGGCAGGCGTAAGACCCTGACTAAAGCCAGAATAAGGGAACAGAGCATCACCTGTGGTGCATTAGGAGAGGAGAGATTACAGCCATATGAAAGGGAGTGGGGAGCTTTAGCAGAGAGGCAGGAAACAGATAAGCGAGGAAAGGGATTTGGGAAGTCTGGGGCAGCAGACCCCCAGTGGCAGGCCAGCAGGCAGGAGCATAAATAAACAAATTATAAATTTGCCTGCTGATGAGGAGAGCCCTGACCTCAAAAGGAAGAGGGCCTCACTAGGTGGCTTTGAACACAGAAGGCAGGTCTCCTCAGACCTGGAGGAGGATGAAGGGGGTAGGAAGGACTTTTCCATGTCATGTTGACAATGGGGATGTTGCTTTTGAATGTTCCCAAATGAGTGTACTCCCTGCAGATAATCATGCAAAGAAACCCTGACTTGTCTGGAGGAATAAGGACACTCCCCGATATGTTGGTTTTCATAACTGATAGAATAATGGAGACAGTAATCTCAACGAGGGATGGGCGAATCCGTCAATTTCGCATTCTCTTGGTTCTTCATCTTTCCGAGCTTAAGCTCGGTTTGCAAACTGATGCGATGGCTTTTCCAAAAAAAATTATAATGAAAATTCATTAACATTTTAATTTTTTTCCCTAATAGACAAGTATCTGAAATGCAGTTTTCCCTAATGTACACATTTTTGTAAAACAGTTTCCCCTAATATAATGATATTTTCATTGATATATGCATTTTATGCACACTTTACCCCAGTATGTGCATTTTTGTGTCCACATTACTTGGCTGGAGAGCTCCCCAACTAAATTCAGAGAACTGCAAATTTTGAAAGATGGTTGTGCCGCAGTTCTTCTATTGTTTTGGAAAGTGTGGATTGGGTAGATTTACATTTCAGTTTGAACTGAACTAAATTCTCCCCCGCCCCAAGTCTCAAAACAGAGAACCTGCTAGATGGGCAGCCCAGCTTTGCATGTAACTTGAATTCAAGACCGAGTGTCAGCATGCAAACACTTCAGGCAGCTTTTGGGAGTGGAGTATTCCACCAGGGCTTTGTGGAGCTGATGTTTGTCCTGGGCCAAGTGGCTGCATGTGAATCTATATTTCCCACAATGCTCCACAACAGTGGAACCATCAGACACTGTGAGGGCACTGTCTAAAATCTTAAATGATGGCTTGACACCATCTATTGCTCTAGCCAGGAATAGCCATAGGCAGGAGAAGGGAGCTCTGGGGAAGAAGGAGAGCCCACTGAGGACTCATTCAGACCTGGAACCAGCCTCACAGGAGTCCTGCCTTCATCTCTCTCCCCCCCCCCCCATGATCAAAAGGGGATATTGGGTTGTTGCTTTTATTTTGATTACGTATTTTGTGGTTTTATAGTTTGATTTTTTTCTGTGGACCTCCGGGTATAGGGCAGTATATAGATTAAATAAATAAATAAAAGCCCCAGTCACTTTTGTCTGTATTAATGGGACCATATGTTACAACATGTTTGACCATTATAGTTACTCTTTCCCGTATTCTTCTCAGTTCTGCAATATGTCTTCATGCAGAGTGCCTTTAAATCGCACAGTTTTGATCCTAGGATCTTATGACCAAATATTTCCCCCCCTAATAACTGGTTGCTGTGCAGCATATAAATTATTTTGGCTTTGGAGCCGTAGTGATTTATAGAAATTGCCAATTTGGCGTTGCCACGATTGGGATTTTTTTTTAATCGTTTTTGTGGACTTTCATCTACATTTTGAATACTAGTTTCTTTAAAAAATATAAATCTGGCTTCTTTTTAAAGTGGTTACTCCTAAAGTAGAGGCTGAAATAAAGACCCCTTTAATGCCTGAATTAAAGGAGGTATTATAAAATACCATTTGACACACAGCCCCAACCCCCCCCCCCCCATTTTTCAGGAAAAGTTGTCTGGTAATATGAAAAATACAGTGGTACCTCGGGTTAAGAACTTAATTCGTTCTGGAGGTCCGTTCTTAACCTGAAACTGTTCTTAACCTGAGGTACCGCTTTAGCTAATGGGGCCTCCCGTTGCTGCAGTGCCACCGCCACACGATTTCTGTTCTCATCCTGAAACAAAGTTCTTAACTTGAGGTACTATTTCTGGGTTAGTGGAGTCTGTAACCTGAAGCGTCTGTAACCTGAAGCGTCTGCAACCCGAGGTACCACTGTACTTGCATTTGAAACTGAATGAATATTTGGAGATTGAAGTTTTTGACTAAATAGAAGTTATTTTAACCACAACCAAAGCTCTTATCTTTATTTTCACAGGTTTGTCACCCCTTTCACTTTATACTGTGGAAACAGCAGTCAGATAGGCTGTAACAGAAGTGGGGAATATGTGGCTCTCCAGATGTTTCTGAACTCCATCTCCCATCATCCATGACCATTGGCCAAGCTGGCTGCAGCTGATGGAAGTTGGAGCTTAATGACTGGAGCCTAACAGCGCCCAGGTTTCTTTAGTGTAGATTCCACTCAGTTCCATCACTGACTAGTTTCTAAGCTGGTCTTATGCCCTACTTGACAGAGGATAGCTTCTGTCTGAAGGAAACCTGTATTTGGAAAGCTATCAAGTTCAAGTCTGCTTTAAAGATTTGTAAAACCCAAAAGTGCTGTGGGTTAAACCACAGAGCCTAGGGCTTGCCGATCAGAAGGTCGGCAGTTTGAATCCCCACGACAGGGTGAGCTCCCGTTGCTCGATCCCTGCTCCTGCCAACCTAGCAGTTCGAAAGCACGTCAAAGTGCAAGTAGATAAATAGGTACCGCTCCGGCGGGAAGGTAAATGACCTTTCCATGCGCTGCTCTGGTTTGCCAGCAGTGGCTTAGTCATGCTGGCCACATGACCCAGAAGCTGTACGCCGGCTCCCTCAGCCAATAAAGCAAGATGAGTGCCACAGCCTCAGAGTTGGCCACGACTGGACCTAATGGTCAGGTGTCCCTTTACCCTTTACCTTTTAAGAAGGGACAAGGGGCCATGGAGGTTGCGCATCAACAATTAGCACATGGACAGCAGACTTGGCAAGCACACAGGCTAGCTGATTCCCACAATCTTCCCCACTTTGGCTATTTCCCCACCATTGTACCCAGCCATATTTTAAAAATAAGATGGCAGTTGGCCCTCCCAGGTTCAGTTCCAGACTATCTGTAAGTCATGGTCCAGGGAGAATTCAACGCGCAACTCTTCTTCTTTGGCGATCACTCGTAGCCGAGTAAGATTGTCTTCTGTTATGTAGTGAAGTTTCACCCTGGGCCAGCAGGGGGATACTGTATATAGTTTTCACTCAGGTCTGTAGATAGTTTTCACTCAGGTCCACGTCAGTTATTTTAGGCGGGAAACGCTGGGCTGTTGTTGCTACAATGTTGACAGCCAGCTGCCTATAAAAGCAGGCCGGCTGAGCTGTTTGCAGTCAGTTCGATTCCAGCTTACAAAATAAAGAGCTACTTGGAGAAATCGCTGTGTCGTCTGCTATGTCAACCCACAACTTAACACTGGCGACGAGGATGGGATCGATGGACATCAGAGCACAGCCAGATGCGGCCAGCCTCTGAACTGAGCTGAATCACAGAGCGAAATCACTGAGCGAAATCACTGGACAGAACCAATTCAGAGCTGACTGTTCTGGCTAAGAGCACTGTGTTCCATCCATCGCCCTTCACGCCGGCATCAGAATCATGGCTTCACTTGTGCCTCTACCGCCGTTTGCGCCAGCCTCTGAATCATGGGACTCCTACCTCGCTCGGTTCGACTGCTACCTCCAAGCCAACGAGCTGACAGCAGTATCAAAGGATCGGAAGCGGGGCCTATTCCTCAGCCTCTGTGGGCCTGAGGTGTTTGAGACGGCCCGAGCATTGGTTGCGCCTGAAGCAGTCCAGGCAACACCATGGGACACGATCCAAGAGAAGCTCCCGCCATGCGTTCTACCACCGGAACCAGGCAGAGGGGGAGTCAATCAACAACTACACCACCGCCCTGTGACAGGCTGCAATGCACTGTGAGTTCCGAGACATAGACAATGCCCTGATGGATCGAATCGTCTGCGGGGTCCGGGACATCCATCTGCAATGGCGTCTCCTCGCCAAGCCAGACCTCACGCTACAGAAAGCCATTGAGGAGGCTGTGGCCTCAGAAGCTGCTGAACGCTCCGCCCAGGAGATCCGCAAGTCCAGCAGCCCGCGTCTTGCTAGGGAGCCAGTTCCGGTGCATCATGAAGAGGCCAGCAGTGATGAGGCATCCTCCAGTGAAGACGATGACGTGCACCAGACAAAGCGGGAGCGCAGGAAGTTCCAACAGAAGTCCAAGGGCCAACCGGAATGTGCCGGCTGCGGAGGCAACCATTCCCGTGCCAAGTGTCGATTCAGAGACGGGCAAGCGGAAAGAATGGTGCGCTCGGCAAAAGAGGCAGTGGCGCGCCTGGACCGGGTGAGGGTAAGGTCTTCGCTAAGCTGGACCTTGCCCAAGCCTATCAACAACTGCCCGTCAATGATGCCACTGCTGAAGCCCAGACAATCGTCACCCACCAGGGGGCATTCCGTTGCCGCCGGTTGCAGTTCGGGGTGAGTGTGGCTCCTGGCATCTTCCAAAGCCTTATGGAGCGTCTCCTGCAAGGGCTTCCGGGCGTGGTACCATATTTTGATGACGTCTTGGTGTCTGCAGACTCACACCAGCAGCTGTTCGAGCGCCTCCGTGCCGTGCTGACCAGGTTCCAAGAGGCTGGGCTCAAGATAAAGAGGGAAAAGTGCCAGATCGCCGTTCCACAGGTAGAGTTCCTGGGCTATCTTATCGATGCCTCCGGCCTTCACCCGACCACATCCAAGATCCGCACTATCCAGCAGGCCCCCACCCCAAAGAACAAGACGGAATTGCAGGCGTTCCTGGGGCTGCTGAACTTTTATAACATGTTCCTGCCCCACAAAGCCACAGTAGCTGAGCCTCTTCACCGACTCCTTAGCACAAAGACGCCTTGGGCCTGGGGTCATCGGGAGACGGCGGCCTTCAACGCGGTCAAGGCTCTCCTTTCATCAGACAGTGTGCTGGTACAGTACAGTGAATCCAGGCCGCTGGTCCTTGCCTGCGACGCCTCACCTTTTGGCATCGGTGCTGTCCTTAGTCACCGTTTTCCAGACGGAAGAGAAGCACCGCTCGCCTACTTTTCCAGGACGCTATCTCCGACGGAACGGAATTACAGCCAGCTCGACAAGGAGGCACTGGCACTTGTGGCTGGAGTGAAGAGGTTCCATGAATACCTCTATGGCAGGATTTTTGACCTCATCACTGACCACAAGCCATTCCTGGGCCTCCTCGCCGGTGATCGTCCAACTCCACCGGTCCTCTCGCCACGCATGCTGCGATGGACTGTTTTCCTGGCTGCCTACCACTACCACACTATCCATCGCCCCGGGAAATCGATGGGCCATACCGACGCCCTCAGCCGTTGCCCTCTTCCAGCATTTGTGAAAGACCCGGCTCCAGCTTCATCGCTCCTTCTGATTGAGGATCTTCCGGCAGCGCCTGTATCGGCTGCCACTGTGGCCTCCGCGTCTGCCCAGGATTGCACCATCAGCTGGGTGCTCAACTAGGTGTGGAGGGGGTGGCCACAAGGGCCTTTTGCATCGGAGTTCCAGCCCTTCGCAACCAGACAACATGAACTCTCAGCTCATCGCGGCTGTCTGCTGTGGGGAGACCGCGTCGTGATTCCCCAGGGACTCCATCAGCGCGTCCTGGAGGCTCTGCACGTTGGCCACCCGGGAATTGTCAAAATGAAGGCGTTGGCTCGGTGTTACGTCTGGTGGCCTAATATGGACGATGCCATCACTGCCTGGGTGTCCGCCTGTCAAGCGTGCCAAGAGTCGAGGCCTGCACCACCGGCAGCTAAGGGACACACCTGGGAGACACCAAAGACACCCTGGTCGAGGGTGCACATCGATCTGGCTGGCCCCTTTCACGGCCGGACCTTTATGGTAGTGGTGGACGCCTATTCCAAATGGCTGGAGGTCGCCCTGATGCCCTCCACCACTACCGAAGCCATCATCCGGGTTCTACGAGGCCTGTTTGCAACGCATGGGTGTCCTGATGTCCTTGTCTCTGACAACGGACCGCAGTTCACGTCAGGCACGTTTGAGCGGTATCTTTTGGGACTGGGCATCCGCCATGCCCTAACGGCACCCTTTCATCCATCCAGCAACGGGCAAGCGGAAAGAATGGTGCGCTCGGCAAAAGAGGCAGTGGCGCGCCTGGACCAGGGAGACTGGCATGAGCGGGTCACCGAATACTTGTTCGTGCAACACATCACCCCTCATGCGGCCACAGGGCGGAGTCCTGCTGAACTGCTTATGGGCCGCCGCCTCAGGTCACCGCTCGACCGGCTACACCCGGACTTTGCCGTGGCTGAACCCCCAGGCTGTGCCAATGCGCCACGGTCATTTGTCCCAGGAAACCAGGTCTTTGCCCGGAACTATGTGGGGGACATTCCTTGGGTGCCAGCCACAGTAGTGGGAGTCACTGGACCTCGCTCGTACCAGGTGGCACTCGAAGACAGACGCTTGTGGCGACGGCACATAGACCAGCTTAGGCGCAGGGTTGGGGACTTGGACACTACCGTGGTGCCCCCAACTGCGCTTGCGGCTCAAGAAGAGACACGTACAGATGGCGAGGCCCCACCTACACCTCCCTCGCAAACTGCCAGCGTGGAGCCGAACCAAGCCGCTTCAGAGGGTCTGCCAGACTTACCACAGACTCAGACCACTCCACTTGCGGAGGCTCCACCCACAGCAGCGGATCCAGGGGAGTTGGTTCCAACACCACCTAGGGTCGCACCACAGCCTCAGCAAGAACTGTGTGGCCCTCTGGACTTGGCTACCAGTCCCCGGAGGTCTGGCAGAGTTTCCAAGCGCCCAACTTATTTAAAGGACTATGTTGGTGGACATGTATCTCTGTTGGTCTAAGTATGGGAAATGTAACCGATATGCTTTTGTGCCTAATTGAACCATTACGCGTAGTGCTGTATATAAGGAAACCATTACGATTGTAACTAACGCCTTATCTCGGTGGGGAGGGGTGTTATGTAGTGAAGTTTCACCCTGGGCCAGCAGGGGGATACTGTATATAGTTTTCACTCAGGTCTGTAGATAGTTTTCACTCAGGTCCACGTCAGTTATTTTAGGCGGGAAACGCCTAAATTGTTGTTGCTACAATGTTGACAGCCGGCTGCCTATAAAAGCAGGCCGGCTGAGCTGTTTGCAGTCAGTTCGATTCCAGCTTACAAAATAAAGAGCTACTTGGAGAAATCGCTGTGTCGTCTGCTATGTCAACCCACAACTTAACATCTTCTATGAACACGGTTTTAACAGTGGGTCCGTAAGTAACTGTGGAGGACAATTCTGGATCCACACATCCTTCCACAGTGGGGACATAGGTTTCCGGACAGGAGTTAATCACAGTGAGGGTTTGCCAAGCGTGCCTTCCTCTTAGTGCGTTTCTTCCTTTTGTCCAGAGTTCGAGCGTCTTCAAAGCCCATAACACCTTTAGTAAAAGCTGTTCTCTAACTGGAGCACTCGCAGGTCAATGCACAACTAACTTAGTCTGGGCCCAATCCGTACTGTCCATGCAGCTCTGCTGGCTTTGTGATGCTGGCTTTAACATTTCCCACAGAAAGTACTACTACTACTAGGAAGTAGGGCTTGGCTGCCACTGCAAGCTCCTTCTTCTTTGAAAGCCAATGCACCAAGAGGCCCACACAAAGAAGCGGCAAGGACTAAATATAGCTCGTTTCAGGTTTTCTGAGAGTTTAATATTGCTGTTGCGGGGGGGGGGGTTCCCTCTATTGCTTAGAGAAGCATGTTGTCACTGGCCCCCTTTAGCCCCTTAAAATGTCTGGGGCCGAGTCGGAGAATTCACAACATCTTTGGGAGCTGTTGTTATTTCAGCTGCAAGGATTTAGCCGTAAGTATTCTGTAAGTCTTTTGTCGTATGTTTCATGTGCCCGGCAAAAGGCAGAACTGCTTGGTTCAAAATTTTCCTTCCTTTTTTTTTTGGTCTCGGATGAATTCTGAACTCTCCGTTCCTTCGCTTACGTTCCTTTCCTTGATCCCCCAACATTCTGACAACTCCTCCAAGTTGTCAGAGGAGTTTCATTTTTAACGTGAGGTTTTGCTGCCAAAGATTATCACTGTTAAGCTCTTGCGGCCAGCCACCTGGCTCCTTACCCAGGTAACCGGCATGATGTGAAAGCCTATTATTGCCGCCTCCCCCCTATAATATCCAAGCATTAATAGTAGGCACAGCTAGTTATTTCAGCATAAAGCCCTTATGTAACCCATCAGGTTTACATTTGGGAAGACAGGGCTGCATATACCAGCTTAAGCAGGTATTCAAATCTAGCTCCAAGGAGAGATGTCCCTGCTATGTTTTCTCTCACAGAGAAAACAGCACCTTTGGGGAGCAGGTTGCGGTGGAACCCAAAACAATTTTTGATGGGGAAACAACATAGGAGAAGGTGTTCATTCCCTTTTCCTCAGCACTGAAGTTCCAATCTGAACTAGGCCCCGACACATCTGATTTGCACAACCATTTATCTGTATGCTTTTCATTTTTAAGATTCAGAAATAATATTTTCAGAGAAGCTCAAGATGAATATATAAATAAATGAATATATAAGTAAATATGAGTGAATAAAGATGTGAATAAACTTATAAATGCTTCTTGCACCTGCTTATTTACGTTAATCTGTTCGTTTTAAAGAATCCTTGCGATGTAACAATAGCATTTTCATACAAATGACACAATGAATGATGGCTTCCATTTTCCTAAGAGGCACATAAAAACAGCGTAAATCGGCTCAGATAAAACAGATAAAAGACAGCAGAGAAGGCTGCTCTCCCAGGGGAGAGCATTCCGCATGCAGGGTCCCACCACCAAGAAAGCCCTTTCCCTTGTCACCACCTGCCTCACCTTAGATGGTTCCTTCCAAGCCCATTGTCAACAGCTGACATCCCTGGGTACCTGCCTGGGTACCAGTACCCCAGCAAGGCTCACTGCTGCTCATGCTCTGGCCCTCCCTTGCTTTATTTTCAAGCAGTGACTAGTGACTGAATCTACTCACCCATCTAATCTTCCCACAGTCTCTCTGACTTTGTGATGTTTGTGGGCATTGGGGGCAACTGATGCTGCTGTCCAGTACTACAATCTCAAGTATTCCCTTATACAGCTGAAGGCTTTTGTTTTTGTTTTTATTTCAGCTTGCATATTTAAATTCTGGAATTTGCTGTTGTGGGTTTATGTATCACTATGCCTCTTGAATGAAGTCCTTTCATTTTGACGACCAAAAGATGTGTGGGCGCCTGTTAAACCTCTTTGAACATAGCCATCTAGAAGTAGCGCCCTCTGGATTCTATTGTACCTACTCTCAAGTAAACGTTACGTGGCCCTAGCCTAAACAACATCATATAGGAAACTTAAATGGCTTGGTTAAAAATAATCACTCACCATTATCAAGAGATCAGATCCACCCTTTGCATTTCATTGCCGTGGCTTGATCAAGGTGAAATACACAACACAATAACTTTCTGCAGTGGTTAAAAGTTGTGTTCTGTTGCAAAAAACCAGTCTGTAAATCCATAAAAGTTTTCAGATACCTTGGTGTAAGTCCAGGGCACACGAAGTAACATTTCAGTTTAAAACTTCCTTCAGCAGCAAAATATATTTTGATTTGCCTCTTTAGGCTGGCTGGATAGTCAGCTAAGCTTCCAATCTCCTGCCCTGCTTGTTTGAGATGGAGCCGGCCGTGTGGGTAAAGGAGATGTTATTTCACTGAATCGGCCACCAAGATTTGTCGTCGCCAGTTTCCTGCACCACAAACAGAAATCGAAAACCTGAGTCTTTCGTTTTGGACATTTACCGACTCCCTTCTACAACAAGAGAGGCGGTGAGGGGGGCGGACAGCACAGCCCAAACATCCCAAGCTTTTTTGACACACACATGGAAAATGTGTTCAACTGTTTAGATAATCTTCCTGAATCCATGTCCTTCCCCTCATTGGTTAACTGGCTGCTCCTATGTAATTGCATGGTTCATTTCAAACGTAACACCTAAAAACCCGTTGCCCAAGGTTGAAATGAAACGATTCATTTATTACTATTTTTTCCCCCAAAGAAGAAGGGGGGGGGGTGAGGAGACCCAATGTACTTCGTTCATTTCAGCCTTGGTGAAAAACAGCTTTCATAGATGCTTGTGTTGAAGGCATGTTGTGTGTGTGTGTGTGTGTGTGTGTGTGTGTGTGTGTGTGTGTGTAGGATGAAAACCCTGTAGTGAACAGCAGGGCTCAGTTGCAGAGGGAGGGGTGGACGGAGATCTTTTCAATAATAATGTGGCAATAATACAAAGATTTTGGAGCCACCAATGTCCTTGGTTGTTGGTTCCTTTCCTTCCCTCCCCCTGCCTGCCTCTCTCTCTCTCTCTCTCTCTCTCTCTCACACACACACACACACACACACACTCCCCCTTTGCTGGCTTAAGAGTTTATTCAGCTGTTTTAAATCATGCGCTTTCAGTTCCTCCTCTAGCAAGGGCTCTTACCTTTTGAGTATTTCCAGATGGAGGCTTTTGTGAGTGACAAATGTCCCATGAGCCCTTCACCTGCACCCCTCCCCACCCCAGCCTCAGCTGCCACCTCCACCAGCCACAGTTGGCCTGTCACAGGCTGCAGCAAACATGACGGCATTACAGCCTCATATGCTGGGAGTTTTCACAGTGACCCTGTGTGATGAGGTCATGGTTAATCCCATTTTACAGATGGAAAACCGAGATTGAGAACCCGTAATTTGCATCAGGCCATCCCTCAAGCAAACATATGGGGTGGGGGATCGGTGAACCTCCAGATATGTCTGGACTCCAGCTCCCATCATCTCCAACTACTGGCCATGCTGGCTGGTGGGGGGAAGTCTGATCCCAGCCCCATAAATATCTGGAGAGCCACAGGATCCCTATCCACAGTGTAACCAATTGAAATATATATATATATATATATATATATATATATATATATATATGGGGGGGTAAGTTTCTCATAGTCAAGGCAAAGTTTTTTTCTGAAATAATAATAATAATAATAATAATAATAATAATAATAATAATAATAATGGAATTCTACTCTTAGATAAAATGGTCTTTCACAGCCCCACCTCTAGATTTAACAGTTTTATGAGCCTGGGCAGGGGCTCATTAGATGGTAATGTTATTGCTTCATTTACTTCAAAATGTGGTAAGCCAGGCATAAGTAAACTCCGGCCCTCCAGATGTTTGGGACTACAATTCCCACCATCCCTAGCTAACAGGACCAGTGGTCAGGGATGATGGGAATTGTAGTCCCAAAACATCTGGAGGGCCGGAGTTTGCCTATGCCTGTGGTAAGCCATTTTGCTGGATTTTCTGGGTGTGTGTTCTGCTGAATGAGTCCCAAACGTCAGCCCCCAGCTCCACCCTTGATTGAAGGTATAGCACACCAGATTGAAAGGCATGCTACACATCATTCTTAAACCAAAGAAAGAGAGTAAGAATTGCCCACCTTCAGAGGGGTTCACCAATGTGATTCTGTGTGAGTTGCTGTTCTGAACATGACTCACAATGGGGGGGAAAGTTACAACGGTGACTTGGGTCTGAACATAATGGAAAATATCCTCTGAGAGTGGGTGATTTTTCTGCATCTTTGTATTAAGAATTACAGGGTGGCCCATTCATGCAAAGTCTGTACAAAATTACGAGCCCTCCATCCACAGTGGAGACTTACTGAATGGTGGTAAGGTGAGAGTTGGGTACCATACAAAGTGGGCAGACTCCTTCGTGTGGTGAGTGGTGAACCAGCCTCACCTTCCTTTGACGCAGAGGCCCCTCCAGTCCGTCACAGTAGGAGATTACAAGAGGAGGCTAGACCTCTTTAGGTAAAGCAGGACTTTGCTACACCTGTTGCTATTATTATGAGGGCTCAGATTCAGCTCATTTGCATGTTCAGACCCAGAAACATCCCCCTAAATAAAATCAGACATGACTCAAATTTTGGTTTTGGTTTTTGGCAGAATTTAGGCCACAACTTTAGTGATTACAGTAAGTGACTGGTTGCATAGGCTCTGGTTCAACTGGCTCCCTGTCATGCAGGTAGCGCTGACTCAGGGTTCCAGCATAGGTCAGCCAAGGATGAACACCTGAATAAGCAGAAAGCCGGGAACAGGCTATCTCCGCCACCCAAATGTCCCCCTGGACTCAGGCACGGGCACAACCCCCCCCCTCAGGTGTTGACCAAACCATCGAGTCCCTGGATTCCTTTAACGGAATACCCTTCACATAGGGATGGCGAGAGCGTTCTCCCATCCCTATCACCTGAACCAGAGCCTATCCGCAACCTTACAAGTTGTGATGATTTGCTATGCGGCAGGCAAAACCCAAATGGCAACAGCCAATCAGCCAAGTGGGGGAAATTCCTGCCGTGTCCCTGTCCCAACGACAGACTACACACAACGGCATAGGAAGGTCAAGCGCACAGCCCTAAAAATAGGGAGAGGTGGGCGGGTGTTCTGAATGCATGCACTGAAAGAGGAAGCTCTGCATCACGTGCATGGGTACAAATAGGTCCCTCAAATCGTTTGGACTGCATCCCATTGGCCAGATTGCACCCAGCTTCGAGGGACCTACCAATCGGGTGTTGTGGCTGACCAATCGTACCCACCCACAACACAGGGTGTGGGTTTCCAGGTCTCACTGCAATACGTGCCCTCTCTAAGGGAGGACCCAATTTCTTACTGGAGCAATTTCATAGGGCTGTATTACAAAAGCAGTGCCCAAATGCTGCCTTGCCTTAAGCTCAGTTGGGGACTTGCCTTGCTGTGCAGCAGGGCAGGACAAGAACCTTCTAGTAGCCTAGCACACATCCCTTATAGAATTGTAGAGTTGGACGGGACCCCAAGGGTCATCTAGTCCAACCCCCTGAAATGCAGGAATCTCAGCTGAAGCATCCATGACAGATGGCCACCCAGCCCCTGCTTAAAAACCTCCAAGGAAGGAGAGTCCACAACCTCCTGAGGGGGAAGAAGCATCGGTGTTGTTATGTGCGCTTTGACCTTCGGCAAGGAAGGTGCTCAGGATCGCAATACCTCAAGGACCTCCTCTCCCCCTATGAACTGATCCAAACCCTGCAACCATCACCTGAGGTCCTTCTTCGTGTGTCTCCTTCATGAGAGGTCCGGAAGGTGGCAACAGGAGAACGGGGCCTTCTCTGCAGTGGCTCCCCATCTGTGGAATGCTCTCTCCAGAGAAGCTCGCCTGGCACCTTCATCATACATCTTTAGGTGCTGGGTGAAAACCAGCCCAACCAGATCTTGGGCTGATTAACATCCTCTATTCCAGGGGTTGGCAAGGCTTACCTTGCCTGGGCCGGTTCACTGCGTGGGTTGGATTGTGGGTGCGCATGAGTATGCGCGCCTGTGATTTCTGGCGTCGGCATCTCCGCAGATGCGATTTCTGGCATCTGCGCATGCGCAGATTTGATTTCTGGCGCTGCAAAAGTGAGTCCCTGTGCCACGCTGTGGCGGTTTAGAGCAGCACACAAGGACTCGCCGAATGGGTAGCTCAGTTCGGGGGTGGCTCGTGGGCCAGTAAAATGACCCCCGTGGGCCGCTTGTGGCCCATGGACCTTAGGTTGCTGACCCCTGCACTATCCTTTTAAATGTGTTTGTGGGAGGGCAGGTATTGGTTTGTTTCTTGTTCTTGTTTTTATTATGTATACAAATTAGCTAGGTAGCTGGATCTAGAGCTTTGCTGGTTTTTCTCCTCTGGCAGTTGGCCTGAATATGGATCTATCTATCTATCTATCTATCTATCTATCTATCTATCTATCTATCTATCATTCATCTATCTATCTATCTATCTATCTATCTATCTATCTATCTATCATCTATCTATCTATCTATCATCTATCTATCTATCTATCTATCTATCTATCTATCTATCTATCTATCATCTATCTATCTATCTATCTATCTATCTATCTATCTATCTATCCTGGGTCTTTTACCTACCCAGGAATGCCCCTGCTTCAGGATAAAACTGGTTCACCTAGGAAACAGTTAAATCTCTTGGCCAGCTTTCGCCTCTCTGCAGAGAATACTAAGCACACTTTGTTCATTCTATAAAACTCAGTCTTGGTTCACTTTTTCCTCTCCTGCTTTCGTAGCTGGGCATAGCAAGAGGACCTTGTGACATCCTCCAGATCCTGAAGGAGCTGGTTATAAAAGCACAGGCTCTCCAAGAGAAAACAACTCTAACCACACCCTCTCCAGGCCGTTGCTGTGCAGATGGGATTCCCATTTGCTTCGCTTTAGGCTGAGACTAAACAATGTAAGGCTGGCAGTTCCAGTCCCTATTTATAGAGAGAATGTATCTGTCGCTTGTAACTAAGGAGGTGGGTGGCAGCTGTCCAAAGGGGTGGGCTAGTGACTAACCACAGCATGATATTTCCACCTGGAATGTGCCATTATTGGGAGTTAGCCACTTCCCAGAAAATTGGGTAGCAATTGTGCTAGGTTCGTAGCTCTCTTTAGCTACTCCATGGCGATAAATGCAACAGAGCTACAGACCAATCCGTTTTCAAATAAAACAGGAATGTAGTGTGTTGCCTCTTCTGTATGCGATGAAAACTTCAGAGAATCATCGAAAAGAATAATAGAATTACAGAGTTGGAAGGGACCTTTGATGACCATGTAGTCCAACCCCCTGCAGTGCAGGAATACGCAGCTAGCCAATACAGGGATCGAACTTGCAACCTCGGCATTATCAGTACCATGCTCTAACCAACTGAGCTATCCCAGCTGACCCAAAGCTCCTGGTCTTCAAGAGCATTTTTGCCTATTGTTTTTATTGTACGGGGAAAGGCCATTGTTCAATGGTAGAATTCAGGAGACTGCCCTGATACTGAGTCAAGCCATTGGTCCATTTAGCTCAGTATAGTCTACACCAGGCATGGCCAAACTTTGCCCTCCAGCTGTTTTGGGACTACAACTCCCATCATTCCTAGCTAACAGGACCAGTGGTCAGGGATGATGGGAATTGTAGTCCCAAAGCAGCTGGAGGGCCAAGTTTGGCCATGCCTGGTCTACACTGACTGGTCGTGACTCTCTAGGGTTCTCTCCCAGCCCTACTGGCCAATGGCAGAGATTGAACCTGGGACCTTCTGCATACTGAGCAGATACTCTGTGACTGAGCTAGGGCACCTGCTTGGCATGCAGAAGGCTCCAGGTTGAATTCTTGGCAATGTGTGGGATGGAAGAGACCCTTACCTGAGACCCTGGGCGGTCAGTGTAAGACAACATTGAGCCAAATGAGCAATGATCTGTCTTGGAATAAGACAGCTTCTAATGTTCCTGCTTGAATGGGACGCAGGTGGCGCTGTGGGTTAAAGCCTCAGCGCCTAGGGCTTGCCGATCGAAAGGTCGGCGGTTCGAATCCCTGCGGCGGGGTGCGCTCCCGCTGCTCGGTCCCAGCGCCTGCCAACCTAGCAGTTCGAAAGCACCTCCGGGTGCAAGTAGATAAATAGGGACCGCTTACTAGCGGGAAGGTAAACGGCGTTTCCGTGTGCGGCTCTGGCTCTGGCTCTGGCTCTGGCTCTGGCCAGAGCAGCGATGTCACGCTGGCCACGTGACCCGGAAGTGTCTCCGGACAGCGCTGGCCCCTGACCTCTTAAGTGAGATGGGCGCACAACCCCAGAGTCTGTCAAGACTGGCCCGTACGGGCAGGGGTACCTTTACCTTTACCTTAATGTTCCTGCTGCAGTTGTAGGGGGTTATATGGGGTTTTACTGGGGAGGGGGGTAGTACCTCTGGTAGGAGACACGTCATGGGGTTGTATCCAGAGTAGACCCATTGAAAATAATGTACTTAAGGTAGTCCTGTTCATCAATGGGTCTACTTTGAGTAGGACTAGCATTGACTACAACCCTCAAACTGCTAGGTCCACTCTGCTTATTCACCCCCCACCTCTTTCCTTACCTCACATTTGTTGTCTATGTTTTTAAAACTTAAAATACCCAGCATTCAATATACGCCGTTAAACTAAATGTTTACCATGCAGCTAGTCTTATAATGTACCCTATTCTTCCTGGTCTGGTTTCTAATACAGTCCCAATGTTTTGTTTTGCTTGCTTTTTTCTTTTTTTTTAACCACTGCTGTGAGCTGAGCAGAAATTTCCACTGAGCCGTGCAGAGTAACGCCTAAGACTATTTTTCTTTTTCTTCTAGAGTGGTTAACTTAGAAATACAGCCTGTGAGTGGATAGATGAAGTTCAGACGCCTGTCTGACTTGCATCGCCTCACACTTCACTATGGCACAGGATGTCATCTGCTATCTCTTTGTGCCAAACGGCTCCCCCTGTTTTGGGGCATATGTCAGTGGGGCTCCCAGCTTCCTCCTTTCCCTTCTGCCACCATGGAAGTCACTGAAATATCCAGATGAGTCTCAAATACAGTCATACCTCGGGTTAAATATGCTTCAGGTTGAGCGTTTTCAGGTTACGCTCCGCAGCAAACCGGAAGTAACGGAACACATTACTTCCAGGTTTTACCGCTTGCGCATGCGCAGACGCTCAAAATTACATCATGTGCATGCGCAGATGTGGCGAATTGCGACCCATGCACGCGCAGACGCGGGTTGTGTTCGCTTCAGGATGCGAACGGGGCTGCGGAATGGATCCCATTCACATCCAGAGGTACCACTGTAATGATCGCTATTGTTGGGCGCAATCTATCCAAAGGGAAAGTCCTTGGGTGATGTTTAGCTTATCAGATTTAGCTGGGAGGGATGCACTGGATGGGTTCAGGATGGGGGGGGGGGTCAACATGTCGTTACAAGAGGGTATGATACGGGCTGCCTTGAAAGAGTCGGAGGTGCAGCCATTCCTAAAAGACCCTCCCCGGTGTGTTTAGTCTAGATAAGAGGAGACTGAGAGGAGTTATGATAAAGGTAAAGGTAAAGGTACCCCTGCCCGTACGGGCCAGTCTTGACAGACTCTGGGGTTGTGCGCCCATCTCACTTAAGAGGCCAGGGGCCAGCGCTGTCCGGAGACACTTCCGGGTCACGTGGCCAGCGTGACATCGCTGCTCTGGCGAGCCAGAGCCGCACACGGAAACACCGTTTACCTTCCCGCTGGTAAGCGGTCCCTATTTATCTACTTGCACCCGGAGGTGCTTTCGAACTGCTAGGTTGGCAGGCGCTGGGACCGAGCAGCAGGAGCGCACCCCGCCGCAGGGATTCGAACCGCCGACCTTTCGATCGGCAAGCCCTAGGCGCTGAGGCTTTAACCCACAGCGCCACCTGCGTCCCAGGAGTTATGATGGCCATCTTCAAATATCTAAAGGACAATGGATGATGGAGCTAGCTTGTTTTCTGCTGTTCCGGAGGCTAGGACCCAAACAGTAACTTGGCTTCAAGTTATAAGAAAGGAGATTCCAACTAGACGCCAGGAAGAACTTTATGGCAGTAAGAGCTATTCCACAGTGGTCTCCCTTAGAAGGTGGTGGGATCTCCTTTCTTGGAGGTGTGTAAGCAGCGGTTGGATGACCATCTGTCATAGATGCTTTAGTTGAGAGTCCTGCACTGCAGGGGGCTGGACTAGACGACCCTAAGCATCTCTTCCAACTCTACAATTCTGTGATTCTAGGACACTAATGTCTCTTTCCTGGGCAAAGCGACTAACAGAGTGATGGCTGAGTAGCTGAAGATATGGCTGTAGGGAGCAGATGATCTAGGGTTATTTCAGCCTCGTGTTAGACCTCATTCTGACACTGAAACTGTCTAGGTCACCAAGGTTAAAGACCTATACCAAGAGAGAGGCAACCCTGTTGGGTCTCTTCTCAGTGGCTTTTGATACCATTAACCATGGAGCAACTCTGTAAACTTGGGTGTGGGGGCACTGCTATAGTAGTTCTGCTCCTGCTGCCAGGACCACTACTGGAGAGTGACATTAGGGGAACTTCTGCTCAGCCCCTTGGTATTTGTGCTGTGGGGTCCCATGGGGTTCCATCCTGTCCCTTCCATGCTTTTCATCCTCTTTAGGGAGTTGCTGGGAGGCATCATTCAGAGATTTGAAGCCTGGTGCCGCCAACATGCAGTTGCCCTCAATATGGCTCCATTCATCTGATCACTTTTCAGGTGCTGCTAATTTCCTAACACTGAAGTTGGTCCAAGACAGACTGCTTAGATGGCAGAGTCCAGCAAGTTAGAGAAGAGGAACTCCAGCTATTTTGAGTTGTCCGGGCAGCAACCTGATTGTGAGAACTTGCAACCTTGCTCTCCAACCTGAAAATTTGCTTCAGTTCACACTGAGAGGCTAACGTACCACACTTTCCAAATCATTACATGAACCAACACAGCCATCTTTGGAAATTCACAGGTCTCTAAATTTTGCAGAGCCATGTAATGTGTACAAACAAATAACATATATTGGGTTATGAAGTGTGCATAAAAATATGCCTGTATTGGTGACAATAGCATACATTATTATATTATGTTACATTACATCATATTATGGGGAAATGGCTTTGCAAAAATGTGTATATTAGGGAAAACGGCATGCAAACAGAAATTAGGAGAAATTCACATTTAGAGTTTGATGAATTTTCATGTGCTTAAGAAAAACCTGATGTCAAAATGTAGAGAACCAGATTTAACATTGGAAAAAGGAGCAATTGAGAGAACTAACATTGACAGATTCACTCACCTCTACTTTAGAGGTATTTGCAAACAAACTCTGGTCACTTCCAGGTATCTGTTTATTGAACATTCATTGTGCTTTGTTGGCGGCAGGGGGTGGTGGTTATATGATGTCGCCCCAAGCAATTCTTCCCCACCCTTTCCAGTAGATTTTCCTGTCACTTTCCTTAAGCACAAAATGGTTTGAGGTTTTGGTTTGAAGGCAGGTTTCTTATGCAAGACTGCCAAGTCCACTTTAGTTGCACAACCTGAATTTGCCAGTGTGTGATGAACACCGCCCCCCAAAAAACAACAACAACAAAAAACACCAGCAAGAGTCTCCATACCCATACACACACAAAAGAGAAAAATTAGGAGACTCCAAAAGGGTGGCTAGGCAGTCTTAGCAAAACATACCAAGTCTCCCGAGTCAGTGTAAGAACTAACACATTCATCATGGCAAACACAATTCGCCAACATGCCATTGTTGCAATGAGCTCCTTTGCCCCTTCAAGCCTTCTCATCAGCTCTTCCTCCCTCTTTCTCGTTTGCTAAATTCAAATTAAAAGCAGGCTGTCCCTATGCCGAGTAGCGGTTCATTTGACCAAACTTTGCAGGCGAAATGATAGCAAGCCGAGCCAAACAGGAAACAAGTCACTTACCTGCGAGACGACGACCCCCGTCTTCAGATTTCCAGAATTCTGCTCCCTAAAAGTTTGCCTTAACAAGAGTTGAGTGCCAGTGATGCAGCCGAGGTGCCTTTTTGATTCGGTGAGACTGGCTCCTCCCGTTCATTCCTTGACTGGTCGCTGCTTAGTGGAGATCTCCTCTATCCCAACCTCAGCGTCTCCATACCAGCCAGTTGGGATCCTGTTTGTGCACATGAGATGGAAAACTACAGGCCCATCACACCCCGCACATCCATGTCCTGAAGGTTGCACGCAGGAACACAGCCCCTGTTTACAATTCAGGAAAAGAAAAACCCGGTCGTACCCAAGGTGTCAGACATTTCATAAGTGTGCCTAAGCTGAGACAGCGTGTGTTGTTTTTGCTGGGGTTTTTTTAAAAAAAATTGTTATGTTTCTTGGGGGAAATGGCCTTTAATCACCTCTCTTCTTCTAAATTAGCACCCTGGCCATACAATGGACCTTACTTCATTGCAAAATAAAGGCAACAAGACCTTGATTCGTGTCCGGCCCACACATGCTACGAACAAAAAGAGCTTTCAGTCTGGCTCGAGGTCTTTATATAATGTGTAGCTCTTGAAACTAAACAGCTTACAGTAGGGTTGTGTAAGAGGCCTAATGTGTGGCATAAATCAACTTTGCCCTGCTGGAGTTGGACTGGGGGCTGTGAGGGGAGAGAGTCTGTGTGCATGTGTGATGAATGAGTGCTTTGTTCAGGGGGGGGGGGAATAATTGCTTGCAAGGGAAGGTTGACGACGTTTGTGCACACGCTAGTATACAGTGCAAATGGCAAGTCCCCATCTCCTCCTAATTTAATTTCATAGAAAGCAGGCACAAAGGCGGGGGGGGGGGGGGGAGAGCGTCTTTCTTTTACTGTGTTTATGCAAAGCATGTGAAAGAGCCTTTCGCTCTTCCAGTGACACCTGGAGACAAAATTCCGCCACTGCTGTAATAGCCTTTTAAAAATGAATTCAGGCAACGAGAGGTTTGGCTCTCTGAACTCACAAGTTGGTCGAGGGAGGGGGCTGATGGGACTGCTTCTAAAAGAGGGAAACACAAAATGTACAGAGGTGTCGATTCCTCTTTTGAGAAGTGTTCTTCTGGGGGCTCCACACTCAGCAGAAGTGTGAACTTGAATAAAATATTGGGGGAGCCGGGTAACACACACACACACACACAAACACACACACCGCATAATTGATCACAAGACACGGCGCGCGGACACCATTTGAATGGCGATGACCATCAACTTGGGGAGGGCTGGCCCCTCAAATATTTTATTGGGGGGCTGGAGGGATCTCAGCTGTTGCGATGATGCTCAGAAAAAATGAATGTGTTTGCATGCTCCTTTTGAAGTGCAGCTAAAATCTAACCACCGCCACTACCACCTCACACACACTTGTGGCTTAGTTCACACAAACAAAAGATGAAATAGTAAAACTGTTATGGGACTGTACTGGTTCCATACAGCTGAATGCCTCCCCATGGAGTGACAGGGAGAATCACTCAGGCGTTTTAAAGTAAACCATCAAGGAAGAAAGTTGGACTAGAAAATGAATATTTGTGTGCATTGGGGTTATACACTTGTATCTAGTGATGAGAGAGGATTCTGTTATGTGATCCTCCCCCTTTTAGGAATGAAACAGTTCAGGAACATTCCCCCTCCCCCCATCTGCAGTCTGTGGCTTTTTTACCAGTGCCAGTCCTACTCACAAGCAGACCCACTGTAGTTGCTGGAAATGTCCACCGTGGATTCATTCATGTCAACGGGTCTACCCTGAGTAAGTAGCACATTTCAGATGCCAGTGATGGTGTGCAGTGATACCACATCAACCTGCAACCTGTTTGTCCGCCTAGCTGATATTTTAACTGTGAAATGTGCCTGAAGCCTTCTGCATGCACAGAGCACATACCGCCCCACCCCGTGCGGTCCCAGCTCAAGGCCCCACTTTGAGTGTGTTCAGCAATTCATCCAGAAGATGCATGGAAGTGTTTTGGGGAAAATACTCTGGTTTCATGCTGGGTGCTGCCTTAGGCATTGTGTCACACCGTGTTATGCTTAAGAAGAGAATAGTTTCTGCCCAGGACGCTCTCTCAGCTAGAGTTGACTGGACTGCTAGCCCTGCTGAAAGCCAGATAACAGTCATAGATTCCTGTTCTGGGTGGTCTGACCGCTTAGCTTTGCTCCGATATTCCACGTGTGACTGGGCTTGACATAAGTCAGAAGGCAAGCCCCAACCAGTTTGTATGCAAACATATACCAGGAACTCCTCTGCATAAATTATCCTGCAGCAGCATAGCTGGAAAACAAATGCATTCCAGGTTCTTGACTGCTAATGCATCACATACCGTAGACTCCTAAAGCTGGCAAAATGGCTTAGAAAGTCTGAGGGGTTGCTGGGGAGAGCTATGGTTTTGTTTGAGGTGCACTTTCCTGGTGCAAGGAACCTTGCTACTCATTTTTAGGAATGGACAGATCCATCAATGTCTTGTCCGTTCAGCCACTTCCAATCCTGGGGAGGAGGTGTGGTTGCGGGCTTCACTCTGACCCCACGTGCGCGGGGGCTGGTTTCAGCCCCCGTGAGACTGAGGGAATCCCGGCCGCGTCGCCCAACCAGCCAGCCAATCGGGTGGCTTGGGGGGCATGGCCTGCCCTATTTAGGACTGGCGCGGCCGGGGCTCGCCCTCTTTTCGCCGTGCCAGCCATCCGATTTTCCCACCCTCCCTCCCTTTAGGTAGGCTTCTGACTTTGCTATGGACTTCGGTCTGTCGCCGCAAGGGGCCTGGTATTTCGCCTACCTCGTAGCAACTCGTCACAACTCCTGGGCATTGGCGGTTAGGCATTGGTAAGGAGGGGTTAAGAGGATGGGGGGAGGAAACGCCATCACCTCCCCCCAAAAGCTAAGGGTAGTCCGTTAAAGGATTCCGGTGGGCGTGGCCCTGTCCAAAACCTATGGAGGTGTGGGCCTAAGGCACCCCCCCCCGAACGGTGACCCGGGGGGAGCTCCTAGCTGACGTGCCTCAGCAGGACTCCCCCTTTTGGTGTTAACCCATGCCGGTCTTCATGCAATCACGCTGGAGCCGGTTAGTCGATAGGACCAATGCCTAAGCCAATGCCTCTCATTCCTGAAATCCATAAAGTTGTGGCCTAATTCGCCCATTTAACCTTAATACTTGGTGTCCTTTGTCGTTATTTCTCCCTGGTGGGGGGGCGGGAACTCGCCACGCAACAGTTCTTCATGGGGATGGGGCTAAGTCTGTCCTGTCTCATTTCCATGTGAATTTTACAGGAAATCATTTGAACTCTGTGCAAAAAAACTTATGACAGAGATACATACAAGCATATATGTGCTTATGCGGGGATCCGATGACTGCAGCAATAACTCTGTCCAACCCCATAACAGAATCTACAGGATTGCAGATTCTAAAGAGGACCAAAGGGAACTCATACTCTGATCTGGGTCATGACATGCCCTGATCAAATCAGGGGAGTTGGCTTTGGAATCTGATTTCTGCAGATGCCTCTTCCGACCCTACACATGGTCACGTCTCAACTGAGGGAGTCCTCATCAGAGGAGGACCAGGAGGAGCCACCAGGATAGTTCTGTTGGATAGAGCATGGTGCTGTTAACACCAAGATCGCATGTTCGATCCCTGTAAGGGATAGCTGCATTTTCCTGCATCGCAGGGGGTTGGACCAGATGATCCTCAGGGTCCCTTCCCAATCTATGATTCTCTCACCCAGCCTTACGCCGAGCCTTGGGTCAGGCTCCATCTGGGTCAAGGAGCTGGAGTTCTGCAATGAGACTGAGGTGGGGTGGTCTGTTGCCAGGGTGGCTCCAGCCTCTGACATCAAGGCTGAACAGGTCCCAAGCCTGTGGGAAAAGTGACACCTTAAACCTAACCTATCCACAGAGGTGCCTGACTATGGACAAGGATTCCTCAGGAGTAAAGGTCTTCTTCTTCTTCTTTGGTGATCACTCGTAGTCGAGTAAGAATGTCTTTGATGAACACGTTCTTAACAGTGAGTCCGTGACTGTGTAGGCCAATTCTGGATCCACACGTCCTTCCACAATGTGGACATGGGTTTCTGGGCAGGACTTGATCATGGGAGGGTTTGGCAAGCGTTTCTTCCTCTTAGCACGTTTCTCCCTTTCGTCCTGAGTTTGAGCATCTTCAAAGCCCACGACACCTTTGGTAAAGGCTGTTCTCTAATTGGAGCACTCACAGGCCAGTGTTTCTCAGTTGTCAGTGTTTATACTACATTTTTAAATATTTACCTTGAGAGAGTCTTTAAACCTCTTTTGTTGACCACCAGCATTACGCTTTCCATTTTTAAGTTCAAAATAGAGTAGTTGCTTTGGAAGACAATAATCAGGCATCCACACAACATGACCAGTCCAACAAAGCTGATGTTGAAGAATCATCGCTTTGACACTGGTGATCTTTGCTTCTTCCAGTACACTGGAATTAGTTTGCCTGTCTTCCCAAGTGATGTGCAATTCTTTTCAGAGACACCGTTGATGGAATTTTTCAAGGAGTTGGAGATGGCGTTTGTAAGTGGTCCATGTTTCACAAGCATACAGTAAGGTTGGTAGTGCAATAGCTTTGTAAACAAGCATTTTGGTTTCCCTGCGAATGTCCCAGTTCTCAAACACTCTGCACTTCAATCGGGAGAAATCTGCACTTGCAGAGCTTGACTGACTCCAGCTACAACAGCAGAGGTTGCTGAACCTATGCTTAGGTTGCGGGGTTGTTTGAGGGCATGGTTCCTCTTATTATTTTTGCACCTTTAGATCTTCTTATGATTTATGTACAAATGGTTTGATTTGGCTGTGGGCTTTTTGCTGTGTTTTATTTATTGTTCATGGCTACATTTGTTAATGTTTGTAATTATATAATTCATTTCATGTTGTAAGCCACTTTAAACTATGAAAAGGTGGTATACAAACAAAATGATGATGTTGATAATCCTCAGGGATGATGGGAATTGTAGTCCAGCAACATCTGAAGGACACCAGGTGGCCCACATTGGTGTAGTTTCACCCTTAGATCCCTAAACGAGCGGGGAGAAAGTTTTCTTTATGTTTTGCTTTCTTTTTAAAAGATGCTGCCACCTAGTGATCAGGATAGGAAAGGACACAATGTTGGTCAAGGTACATAAAAAACTAAGGCGATTCTAAGTTTCTTGTACTGGTACTGTATTCTGGATTTTTTATTTATTTTTTACAGGATAGAAATGTTATACAGATACAGATGTTATATTTCCATTGCTTTTTGAATACTTCCTTACCTATCTGTTCAGCTCGAATGAAGAAACAGCAAAGCATCCTTTGTGCTCTGCTGCCAGTTTACATCTTCAGCTCTCGAGCTCTCTCTCTCGCTTTCTGTTTACATGAGCACAAAAAAGGACATTTTTGTATTTCCTTTTAAAGCATGGGCTTTAGCAGGGGCATATTACTTTGGGGATTTCGCTGTTTTGCACTCTGTCCGCGTCCGACGGAGGCTTCGGCCTATCAAACATTGTGGTTGATTTGTCACTTGGATTCCCGGTAACTACGACCCAGTAATTCTTGTCTTCTTCAGCTCTGTGTGTATCCAGATATGTGTGGCAGTTTACCTCAAATTCCTTTCCAAAGTATGTCCTTCAAAAGAAGAGAGTAGATATTCAACAATAACAGCTAGACATTCCATAGCCTCAGCCTGAATGTCAGCTGACCCCGAACATACAATTTTAAATTTTTCAGTTGATTGCAGTGTGGCTTGTTTGTATGTGTGTTGGGGATAGGTTGTTGGATCAGGTTAGCCATATTGATTCATATGCTATGAGGGGGGGATAGCTTGTTGTCCCGTTGTGCTGTGTATGTGATAAAGGGAGAGTCAGAGTTATATTTAAATGATTTATACTAAAAGAAAAGAAAAGCAAACACAAACCACCACACACATTGCATTTGAAGTGGGGGTGGGAAACTCACTTTGTGGTGTTGACTGATGTTAATAATAATAAATAATATTTTTTAAATTTATATCCCACCCATCTTGCTGGGTTTCTCCAGCCATATAAAAACACAACAAAGCATCAAACATTAAAAAAGATCAAAATATCCTATACGAGCAACAAACAAACCAATAAATCAACAGAAACCAATAGCAACTGCAACAATAGCAATAATAGTAATAGCAATAATAAACAGTTTACAGTTACAAATTAAAATAACCACCAACCCCAACTAAACATTTAACCAACATCAACCTGACAAAAAACAGAGGAACCAAAATTAGATATTTTAAAAACATTTTAGCCAGTTGCCTTGTTATACTCCTCAAATGTTGGCCCTGTTCTCCCATTACTTTTTTATATAAGGTTCAGTCAATATTCCTTCCCCACACTCAAAGTATTCCCCCCCCACACACACACACACAAAAGAAACAAGGACCAATTTTCTTTCTTGGGGAAGTGGAGGCATTTATTTTGATTTTGGGGGAGGAGGTGGTTGCTACTTATGAGGAAATCCAGCCTTTGTAAATACAGTCTTACACTACTTCCCACTGTCCCCAGAATTCTCCGGGGAAGATGTGACATTGCATTTTTATTGGGCAGTTCTGGCCAATATACACTTTCTTTCTGCAAGCAGGTCCCCCTGATATCTGCCTTCTTGTAAGCATTGTTTGGTTGGAGAGTGGCATTGCAAAATTCAGATAAGTGTGAATTTTGAAAGGTGGCAGTGTCTTGGTTCACATGTTGTTTTACAAAGTGCAGATTTGATGGATCGCCTTTAAATATTGAACTGAAATGAATTTATCCCCTGTCCCTGGTACCCAGGATTGTTTGGGTAAGGTTTTAACCAGGGGGTTCAAAACTGGTGTAAAGCCAATGCATATTTGGAGTGTAGTGTAGATGTGCCCTTTCTACAAAAGTTGCTCACCTTATCCAGAAGATCCGAGGAACTGCCAAGGCCTGATTTGTATGACTGTGAACAATGAGGATCTTTGTATTTGCCTAGAAATGGGGGCGGGGAGAGAGAGAGAAAGAGAAATATTTGAAGGAAAGAAGGGCTTAAATTCTGTTTACGCATGAATTTCTTTAAAATTTCCTTGGGAATCAAAAGTAAAGCAGAGAGAGGTGTGGCAAGGAAGAATTATTGTTCAAATCGTGCAGAAAAGGCGGAAAGTGAAGAGGAAGGAAATTGGAGGAAGACGTGAGGCCCACCGTAGCCATGGGTAGGCCCAGTGAGGCCCTCTGCAGGCCATGGAATAGTGAGGGGGCCCAGGCCCCTCCTTGAAAACTTTGGGGGTGCTCTCAGCCCCTCAGCCTCCTTAGATGGTGCCCCTAGCTGGGAATTATAGTTTAACCACTTAGAGAGCTATTCCCAGCACCCTTTCGCCGAGCAACAATTTCCACCTTTCTTAACAAACTACAGTTTCAAGGATTCTTTTGGGGGGAAGCCGTGTGCTTCAAATGTAAGGTAAGGATGTGTCTGAGGATGGCTTGATGGATGGTAAGGAAGCGTCTGAAGATGGCTTGGTGGATAAAGGATGCAAAGCCATTCCCACAATATGGGCTGGCATAAAGGTAAAGGTATCCCTGACCGTTAGGTCCAGTCGCAGACAACTCTGGGGTTGCTGCGCTCATCTCGCTCTATAGGCCAAGGGAGCCAGCGTTTGTCCACAGACAGCTTCCGGGTCATGTGGCCAGCATGACTAAGCCGCTTCTGGCGAACCAGAGCAGCGCACGGAAACGCCGTTTACCTTCCAGCCGGAGTGGTACCTATTTTATCTACTTGCACTTTGACGTGCATTTCAACTGCTAGGTGGGCAGGAGCTGGGACCAAGCATCGGAAGCTCACCCTGTCACGGGGATTCGAACCGCCGGCCTTCTGATCGGCAAGTCCTAGGCTCTGTGGTTTAAACCACAGCACCACCCGCGTCCCTATGGGCTGGCATAACAGAGGCCAAAGAGGTAAGAATCACGGGAGGTAGCTAAAGGCTCCTAGAGCACAGGAGCGTTTGTGAAGCTGGTTTAGGAAAGGAGGGAGAGGTGGTTGGAGAACATGAGAGAACAGTCTGAAAAGCAAGGTACTCTTAAGGGGCACAGCATCATTTCTTACAGGAACTGGGAACCCTTCATATTCCATGCGTAACTGTGGGTCCAGATAGGTAGCTTGCCAAGAACACAAGTAGGTAAGTTCATCGGTCAAGAACACAGGCTGGAGGGAGGATTTCTTTGTCATGTTCTGAAAACTTCTGTGGTCACTCGCAATAAATAGCTGGAAATGGAAACATGTGGGAATGATTTGTCTGCGAATTAGATAAACATTGTTGTAGATTGACAGAGGCCAAAGAACAAGCAAAACAAATATTAGCGCGGTTACGAATCTGGGTCCAGTATTGCCCTTACATCATACTGTAATCACATGTTGTGTTCTTAAGTTTGCTGTATGGACTAGTCTGGCATGAATGGTTGGGTGTGAAGGACTTTTGCATTTGCAAAACTTCAGGAAATGAGGGAGAGGGTGGACACAGAGCTGCAAATCCCAGCGCTTGCCAAAAGCAGAAATACTACCTGAAGTTACATTGATCGAAGCTGCACAGAAAGCAAAGGCAACTTTGAGCATCCGGCCTTGTTATGTACTGAAGTTCTCATCCTGGGCCAGCAGGGGGATACTGTAGATAGTTTTCACTCAGGTCCACATATGCAAATAAGGGGTTGAACGTGATGTTCAGTGACTGGATAGTTACAGAAAATGGGTACTGTTGCATTCTAGTGGAGCTCTATATAAGCAGGCTGGCTGAACCCTTCGGTTCAGTTCTGTTCTGGCCTGTGAATAAACAAGAGCTGTTTGAAGAATCGCTGTGTCATCTGATATGTTCACCCACAACTTAACAGGCCTGATAATGTCTCTTCATTGGGCACCTCTTAAGATATTGCAAATTTTGTGCAATGGTTCCTGAGATCAAGGAGCAGGTTTTCATCTATGTTGGAGAGAATTGGACAGCGTTCAAAATTGGCCAGGTGTCAAGCGCATTTTGCACCTGGCTATTGGCCGCTTGCAACCAAGTGAAGATGCCCAAGGTGCCAAGATGGCACCTGACATCTCCACCATCTGGAGGTGCGCTCCTGGGCATCCTTGGACTGTGACTGTTTTCACACACTAGCAACACAAAGAGGAAGCTTTTAACTAATGTTGGAAGAAGTCTTTGCTCAACTGGACTTTGCTCTGAATTTTCAATACTTGTTTACTATTTAGAAGATTTTCGCTCCACCTTTTGGCTACAAGAACTTCCACATATATGCAACTCATCGAAATAAAATACAAAAGAACAAAGAGTTAAGAACCAGAGCATCGTGGAAGCAAATTGGCCATCTAGAAGGACATTACTGAATAATGCAGAACAATGTTAAGTGCTGTGTGGGAAATCAGCTTTGAGTGGAGAAAAGCAATACATCCTCAGGGCTTAAAAAATAAATTAATCCTAGTGCAGGATCAACCATTGTTCAGGTAAGGGGTCCAAGCTTAGTGAGATCCTGCATGGCAGGCTGGTTCAGGGTCCCAAGTATGTTGGTGTGAGCTATTCAAAGGAGAAGCAGGTTAAAATTATGAAGTAGGTGATCATCATAATCACAGAGCTTTCCAAACTGTGTGTCGCAACTTGTTGGTGTGTTGGATGTAGTGTGTAGGTGTGTTGCATGGTATGTGTCCTTATCTCTTAGTTTAACCTCTGATTTACTAGTGAAACTCAATCACCATGTCGCAAAATGATGCATTTCTAAAAAGTGTCACTAACATGAAAAGTTTGGAAATAATGGTGAACAGTTAGCAAATAGCTGTTGCATCCTTAATCCTGCATAGGTTTATGGTAACATAACATTATAGTCATTAACATAGTATGGGCCGTTCTGTTTCATATATTCACTTACCATCTTCTCTGGAAACCCTCCAGATGCTCCAAGACCAAAATTCTGCCCAAATCTAAGTGGCTCTCCCATGCATTCACCTTCAATGCTTTAATAAACAGACAAAGGTCATTATTTCAACAGAAGACATGTTACAGATCGTTTACGAGGGGTGTGTGGCAGATTCAAATTGATCCCAGGTCCTGAGCCCAAAGCAAGGTTCTCCTGAAGGATTCTGGGTTTGTGCAAAGCAAGGTGGGATCTTTACAAGGTGCACACAACTGAAGTAGGCACCTTGGCAATATAGGGTAAAAAAAAGGGTAAAGGACCCCTGGACTGTTAAGTCCAGTCAAAGGCGACTATGGGGTTGTGGCGCTTATCTCGCTTTCAGGATGAGGGAGCCGGTGTTTGTCCACAGGTAGCTTTCTGGGTCATGTGGCCAGCACAACTAAACCACTTCTGGTGCAGTGGGACACCATGACAGAAGCCAAAGCGCACGGAAACGCCGTTTACCTTCCTGCCACAGGGGTATCTATTTATCTACTTGCACTGGCTTGCTTTCGAACTGCTAGGTTGACAGGAGCTGGGACAGAGCAATAGGAGCTCACTCCATCACAAGGATTCGAACCACCGACCTTCTGATCAGCAAGTCCAAGGGGCTCAGTGGTTTAGACTGCAGTGCCACCTTGGTAATATGGATGCAAAGGAAAACATGCAGCAGGCGACTTGCCTGCTAACAGCAGAACTAATCTTGGCGTATTAAATAAGGAGGGAGAAAGAAGGAAAGAAAGAATGAAAAAGAAAGAAAGATACTGTCAGAGCTGCCTCTAGGTCCCAGCTCACAGAGGACCAACGCTAGGCTGTAGTTATGTACAAAAGTCTTTATTGAGGTTCAGTTTCCATTTCAAAGCCGTAGCACGCAGCTCTACGTCTTAAAGCCTAGACCGGCGAAGTACCGTCTGAGTCTCCTCCCCTATGACACCAGTTTAAGATCCTAGCTCTGCTCCACCTTTTACGCTGCTCTCTCCTCCTCTGGGTCCTCCTGCCCGCTGGGGCATTGCCCTTTCTGGACTCTTCCGACGCTGAGTCGCTTAGCTCCTCCCCCTCCCTCCGGCGGGCTTTAGGACCCGGTTCCCAATCCTCACTCTCTGCTGTCCCGCGCTCCTGTACATTTGAACTTGCCTCTCGCGCCAACCCAGTGACCTTCCTCCTGACCGTTACACTGCTTCTGTCACTGCTTCCCTCTTCCGGGATACTGGCCGGATCTGACCTCTCCTCCGTTGTCTGACTCCCTGATGGAGGTGTGGTCAGCCCTGCCTTATCTTCTCTCCCTGGTGGGGAATGCACTGGCCCCGATCCTTGGGACTCTTCCCCCCCACTCTGCTCTGGTGGGGAAGCTGGCCCTGATTTCCAACTACTGCTCTGGGAGTCTCTGCTCCCCCCTTGCTCCTGGGGCGTTCCCCTTGGGACCCCCCTTGCCCTGGCCACCGGCGCCCCCTTCTGTGAATCTTCCGATTCGCTGGAGAGGCTCATGGAATCCCTCGGTCCACTGTCCTCTTCTCCTACGCTCCCCTCGGATTCCTCCCCCTCGCTCTCCATCTCCTCTCCTCCCTGTGCCTCTGCTCCTGAACCCCTGACAGATACAATTCTAGGAAGTTACAAAATGATTTAACCAGTCTCCCACCTTAAAATCCGGAATGCATTCCGGCCAATTGGGGTCACACTGCTGATTGCGCTCATATCACAGGGTGCTGTCAGTTCATTCTCTGAGAGTATGTCTGTTTCCTTGGGATTAACAGCCAGAGATAGATTCCCACTCATGGTAGGTTCCTTGTCAGGTGAATTGTTGTTATCTGGGCTCACCAGCATAACCGTATCTCCAAAGTGAATAAATCCATCTGTTGAAATAGAGAGCTGCTCCTTTTTTAAAAAAAGAATAAGAAGAAGGGGTGGATCTCAGATGATTATAGCATGATTTGGATTTTCACTTTGGTTGTCTCCAAAGATCATTTTTTATGATCAAGCCACACTTGTTTAGGGAAGTTTTTAATGTTTTATCACTTTTTTATTATTAATATTCTGTTGGGAGCCGTCCAGAGTGGCTGGGGAAATCCAGTCGGATGGGTGGGATATAAATAAGTAAATTATTATTATTATCATCATCATCATCATCATCATCATCATCATCATCATCATCATCATTATTTGCTTGCTGCACTGGAAAAGATGGGCTTCCCACGCATCCTTACAAACACAACCTTGAAGCTGAAACTGCCCATCTGGCAAAAGCAGCCTCAAGTCAGGGAAGGGTCTGTTGGTCTATGATATGGCACATCCTTTTCTTGCAGATTCCAAGTTCAGTCCCTGGTATTTTACAGGTAATCCTTAAAAAGGAGCCCTGTCTGAAATCCTGGAGAGTAGCTGCCAGTCAGTGTAGACAATATGGAGCTAGATGGACCAAGTTCAAGAGCAGAACACGCTCTCAGTCACAGATACAGTGGTGCCCCGCAAGACGAACGCCTCGGAAGACGGAAAACTCGCTAGACGAAGGAGTTTTTCGTTTTCTTAGCCGCTTCGCAAGACGCATCTCCCTATGGGCTTGCTTCGCAAAACGAAGCTTGCCCCGCAAGCTCCGGGGATAGCGGGGAAGCGCAGCGCGTCTTCCCCGCTGTCCCCGGACCCCTTTTGAACCAAGGGGCGGCAACGGGGAGAAGATCGCTTCTCCCCGTTGCCAGCCCCGCAATCTCCGGGGACAGAGGGGAAGGCGTGCGCGCCTTCCCCTCTGTCCCCGGACCCCTTTTGAACCAAGGGGCAGCAACGGGGAGAAGCGATCTTCTCCCCTCCGCCCCTTGCTTCAAAAGAGGGGGCAGAGGGGAAGGCGCGCGTGCCTTCCCCTCTCTCCCCGGACCCCTTTTGAACCAAGGGGCGGCAACGGGGAGAAGCGATTCTCGCCGCTGCCCCTTCCCTTGCTTTAAAACAGGTCCGGGGACAGAGGGGAATGCATTCCTATGGGAAACCGTGCTTCGCAAGATGAAAAACTCGCAAGAAGAAAAAACTTGCGGAACAAATTAATTTCGTCTTGCGAGGCACCACTGTAGTTGCCTTCCAACACTTCATTATGGAGCGTGATGAGAATGGCAGTGAAGGGGGGGGGTGCTTGTCACCTCAACCTGAATATGGCTCTGGACTAGTGGATTCCAAACTCTACCTTCAGGTAACACTTTCTACCTTGATTCGTCTCACAGAATTGTAGAGTTGGAAGGAACCACAAGGGTCATCTAGTCCAACCCTGAGGAAACGCTGCACACGACAGAGGAAATTCTTGTTTTGACTCTTATTCCACACTTGTTCTGCCTCCCCACCCCCCATCAACAGTATTTGCCATTCCTCCCCATCTTGATTCATCTGGAGATCTAATATAATAATTATTTATTTATTTATTTATTTATTTATTTATTTATTTATTTACGGTATACCCCGCCCTCCCCAGCCAAGGCCAGGCTCAGGGCGGCTAACAAGCAATAATAAAAACAAGTTGAATGAATACAACTTAAAAACAAGATTAAAGTACAACATTAAAACAATAAAATGCAGCCTCATCACAGGAGGAGAAAAGAAAAAAGAAAGAGGGGGAGGGAATCAAATTGGCTCCAAGCCAAAGGCCAGGCGGAACAACTCTGTCTTACAGGCCCTGCGGAAAGAAATCAGATCCCGCAGGGCCCTGGTCTCATGAGACAGAGCGTTCCACCAGGCCGGAGCCAGTGTTGAAAATTATATAATAATATAATAATATGTGAATCAGTTATTCAGGATTAAGGAAAACAACAGCAGTTCATAATATCACAAGTTCTCTGTACAGGCATAAGTTAAAGGCACATACAGTATTATTGCACTTTTGCTAAAGCTAAGCAAGTGCTGGTAGAAATGTAGAAATGCAATGGGTGATCACATACCTTCTTGTAAAGGTTCTCTTTCAGTTTTTTTGATTTCTGGATTAAAAGCTCCCCTCTTTCTCTTTTACATAAGAAGTCTTTCAGGAGTTCCTGTTTCGGGAAAGAATTTTTTAAAATGTGAGCTTGGCATTTTAACGTGCATCCGTTGTCTCATCGCAGCTCGGTCTGAATAGCGCAACCTCCAGTCACCGCAAACCATGACAAATGCAAATAAAAAACAACAGCAATAAAAGTCTGCTAAATTTCACCATTAAGAGGTGTGCAAAACTAAGGCAGACTCCCACAAATTGAGCCAGGGGCCATGAATAGAGTTCGAAAAACACAAAGCCGATTACAAAATACAGAAAGGGGTGTAGAAAAGGAAGCAGAATCAGGAAAAAGCTGGGTCAGTTGGCATCAGCAAGAAGCACTTTTTCTTTAATATCCCAAATACAGGAAAAGAAATGTCCTTTGTTTTGGACAAAGCATTTACCAATTATTTGCCATAATTAAAGTTCATAAAATATAAAGAATAAAAGTACAAAACTATATCCATAGATTTAAAGGGATTTTCCTTAAAACATCCATAGTAATTGATATCAATAACTTCTGCTACAAAATTTATTGACAAAACACATTTCCTCATGTACAGTGCTTTTTTTCTGGGGGGACGCATACCCCTAAACATTTTGTGAATCTAAGTTTGGCCTCATTGAGGGGCAGTCTTTCAATATGAGTAGGAAAATGAGAGTACCCCTAAACATTTTTTTTTTTTTTAGGAAAAAAAGCACTAACCATGTATCATATATCAGAAATTAGACAATGCGCACTTAACTGAGAGTAATCTCACTGGACACAGTGGAGTTTGTTTCCTAGTAAATGTAGAAAGGACTGAACAGAAAATGGAATAAAGACACAAAGTAAACGAACTAAGTCAAGAGGGGAGGAAGAGCTTTTAATTACCTCTTCCAGGCACACATCTTCGTTCCAGTTGCCAATCAGCACCCCAGGACTGTATTGTCTGCCACTCATACTAGTCCTTAGATTGAACATTTTGGATTACTTTGAAGTGGGCCACTTCGCTAGCCTTAAAGTCGAGGAGGCAGGTGCCACAAAACACGCTGCTGTGAGAAAGATGATCCGTGTTGACAGGTTGCCATGGGGACCTTGTGTGTGCACCTGGGATTGGCCCTGCTGGAGGAGAGCTGCTAGCCAATCAGAATACGGAAGAATGGCTGAGAAAGGAGGTGGGGGCTCTTGCCATCCCTTTAGCCATGGGACAGAACTGGGACCATCCATAGATGGGACTTATATTTTATAAGCAAGAGAAGGGGAGAGAATGGAATTTATTGTGCTGTGATTTGTGTACACACACAAAAACTGTAAACAATAAATATCCAGGGAGGAAATTTGATTTTATATACTCTTATTTCCTTGTTTTATTGTAAATCGTGTTATACTGTGAACCACCATGTACAAAGGGTACAAATAAAACAAACTAGATTCAAATAGATAGACACACAGAGAGTACACCTTCCCCCGTACTGTTTTAGATGCTTCCTGAAAACTTTTCTGTTTCAGCCAGCCTATCCAGACACATGGTTTAGTTACATTTGTATCAAATGCTTTTACTGATTTTGTCCTGTTTTTCAGTGATGGATATATGTATATTTGTTTTTGATTGATTTGTGGCTTTAAGTCATTTTTAAAATATATAACTGGACTTTTTTTTTCTTTTTGGAAGTGGGATTTGCACACACCTAAATGAAAATCCGCATTATGGTTTGCAGGGTGTAGTTTTAAGTACATGCTTTGAAAATTACTTAGCAGAGCATGGCCTGAATCGCCAATAAAAATGTCTCGTCCTCTTTGTTTGCTTACATACTACAACCTCCTAGAATTTCCTAATATGAAACTTGAAATATGAATCCCTGTCAATCACATGCTGGAAGTCATACACTGAGGGCTCATCCACAATGACCGCTCCCCACATCAAATGGGGGGGCGCCTTTTGCGTGGTCGGGCGCAGTCCCCCGGATCCCAGTGCGACTCCTGGTAGTTCAGGCTGGCTTCATCCTCCCCAGGCTGGGTACCTGGAGGTCTCCACCTACCTCAGCCAATCGCCCAATCCCACCTGGGGAGGCATTGCCAGGGCATCGGCCAGGTAAGGGGAGGGACTGCCCTGCCCACACAACAGAAGGTGAATCCTACCTGTGAAGCGTCAGTTGGCTCCAGAGCTTCTCCCACCCTGCCCTCCCTAAGTTAAGTCTTCTTTTGCAGGTTAACCTCTTCTCCACAGGTATGCAGGCGCTGCTACATCAAGGTCGCTGTTGAAGGGCCGGAAAGGAATTTCCCTGCATTGGCAGGTTTTGCCTTTCCTGTAGCAAAACGTCACAACTTTGGCGGTTTCAGGCCTTGGGCGGAATACTTTAGTCTATCTTCCTAAATGGGGGGGGGGCCTGAAGCGGTGATCCACACCCCCTTGCAGCAGGGATCCCAGGGTTCCCTGTTAAAGGGGCCTTGAGGGGAGGCATTGGCCATACGTCTAGAGGTTGTCATTGCACTCCCCTCCAACGGCGGCAAAACGGGGGGCGGGCTCTCTGCTTGAACATATGTTCTCCAGAGCCAGCCCAATCCCCACACACTCTGGATAACCCTGATGTCTCCCTGGGAAGGATAAATGCCCAATGCCTGAGCCAAGGTCTCCCTACATCTGAAACTTAATAAAGTTATGGCCAATTTTAATCCCATAGCATGTTGCCTTGAGTTATTATTCCGCTCAGGGGTCGCCTGGGGTTGGGGGGACTCTGCCTGTCCATGCAATTACTTTTTGCCCCATACTTTCTAGGCAGAGGTCTGCACTGTATCGAAACAACTGGCATTTCAGGTTTTCTGCAGAATTGCTTTCAGCGGTTAAGAGTGGGGGTTTGCAAGGAAAGCACTGGGGCTGAAGAGAAAAAAAACATTCCAACTTGGACCTTTAAGTGGGACCTGTGCCTAAAAGGGTGGCATGAAAGGATGAGCCCTTAGTTCAACTTTCACATCTTGAATAATGTACCTGTAATTCTAGGTGGTGTACCTTAGTACAACAGCTCCATCTTGTGGTTTATTTAGGACAACTCATTTTCCGGCTAAATTCATTTTTAAAGTTGGTTTGCAAAACTCCTCCTCTGTGCGGCTTATATAAGAGGATGAATAAGCGTTAGTTTTTGGTGAAGATTATTGATAACTGCCAAATCAGGATTTTGGAAGCAACACGAATGGTGTAGATTTAGGAACATCTTAGAATAATCACATGAAACTGCGCAGCATCATAAAGAGATTGCGTTTTAGAATGTGAACTTCTTGTCGTTGTTTTTGCAAAATCGAAGGTTTTAATTAAATTAGGATGTCTGGTTTATCTCAAGCATGTTTGAGATGATGTTTTAGCTATATATGCACATGACTTAACTACATGAAAGGCAAGTTGCTTCTGATTAAATCATTTCCCAGCTATATGCAACTGGATCTCTGGGTTTTCATTTCCTCTTTCCCTTCACAATTAAACCAATGTTTAATTAACTTCCTATGTTCGTCAACATGGTTCTGCAACAATTGTTGTTTTTAGCAAAGCACACAAAAAATGCTTATATCCTGCTGTTAAACTTATTTGCAAAATTATGGAAGGCTCGTGAGTGGTTTCATATTTGTGATAAAGGTTAGAAATGTGGAGAATGTTGATATTAACTGATGATTTTTAAGATTTTTAGGAGGTGGGGAAGTCTGGAAAAGTTTGTGTTCTAAGCTTTGCTTTTGATACTTGCAATCATGTGCTTTACTGATAAGCAATGGAACTGTAATGTTCTTTATATATAACTATGGGCATAGAACATGAGTATTAACTGAAAAACTGGAGTGCTAAAATCCATTGCCCAACCAGACAACAACTAGAGACATTCAATTGGCTTTGACATATAGAGGTAAATCTTATAATGGTTGCGACTGTTTTACTGACGCTGTTCTCTGAATTTTCTAACATTTCCGTTTGGATCTCTTAAAATATTGAAAACATTTTCTAACCACTGAGTTCCTATAAAATAATTTTTATTTTAGAATAAAACCCATTGGCAAAATCCATCTCTCTCCTAATTCATGAGCCCATGAATTTCTTACCCCAGTTGTGTTTATTGCCCATCTTTGAATCCATAGAAAGACATAGTTGATACATTCCATTGTCTGTATGTGTGCAGATAGCATTTTGCAATTTTTTGGGGGGGACAGGCAATTTATTGTTTTCAAACCTATTTCTGCTGTGGATTCTAAGAAGGGATATTTTCATGCCCTACTTTCATCCAAGGGATTTTTTTCCTTCTCTTGTTGGACATGTGAATAGCATGTCGGCCTCTCATTGACTGTGGAAAAGGAAGACAACTCAACTCTTCAGCATCTGCTCACCAGAGCAATCTGCCTGGGTCTTCTTTTTAATATGCTGCTTTGACAAGTACCATATTTTCTGAAAAGCTGCTTTCTTGTCTTTGGACTTTGAAGATGGTACATCTGTTTTCTAATTGTGCTTCTCTCTGTATGATAGGTAATATACTAATGCCAAAAAAGAGAGAGATGACTCCACTCTTTCCAAGCTTTGAATGATGTGGCTTTATATACATAGCTAAGTGGCGTATCCACTCGTGAAAAGGAGGCACTGGGAAGCTTGGCGGAAGCCAAAATTATTAAAGAAAAGTACCAGGCTGTTGGGAACCTGCCCCCAAAACAGTCCAGTGAACTGTGAGCAAGCTCAGTGACCATGGAATCCTGACAGTTGAGAGGGGAGGACCAAAGCAACATGTCTGTGTTCATTTTAATATGCCAATCTCACTATTCCGACAAACAGTGGTGCTATATGGGCAAAGGCTGTAGAATGTCTGTTTTCCATGTACAGTGGTACCTCGGGTTACAGACGCTTCAGGTTACAGACTCCGCTAACCCAGAAATAGTGCCTCAGGTTAAGAACTTTGCTTCAGGATGAGAACAGAAATCGTGTGGCGGCAGCGGGAGGCCCCATTAGCTAAAGTGGTACCTCAGGTTAAGAACAGTTTCAGGTTAAGAACGGATCTCCAGAACGAATTAAGTTCTTAACCTGAGGTACCACTGTACAGGGTCCAAGTCAAGAAACTGTCAGAGTTTGAGGACACATTCCAGCCAGGCAAAAACCCTTAAGCAGGGTGCAAAGCAAGACCAGTAAGAGAGGTGGCTGAGCCAACAGCCAGAGAGACCCAGAGGGCCACATTTGGCCCCCAGAGCTGAGGTTCCCCCTTCAAGGTCTAGAAAAAAAGATTAGAGTTGAGGAGAATTTCCCATACCCTCCAAACTTTCTCTGATGGAATAGGGATGTTCATCATCATCATCATCATCATCATCATCATCATAATATCCCACCCATCTGACTGGGTTGTCCAGCCGCTCTGGGTGGCTTCCAACACATATAAAAACATAGTAAACCTATACAGTGTTAGCTCGGTTTAAGAACTTAATTCGTTCTGGAGGTCCGTTCTTAACCTGAAACTGTTCCTAACCTGAGGTACCACTTTAGCTAATGGAGCCTCCCGCTGCAGTTGCACTGCTGCCGTGCGATTTCTGTTCTCATCCTGAAGCAAAGTTCTTGACCTGAGGTACTATTTCTGGGTTAGCGAAGTCTGTAACCTGAAGCGTCTGTAACCTGAGGTACCACTGTACAGGGCTGCCATCAGATGTCTTTCTAAAGGTTGTAGAGTTACTTATCTCTTTGGCTCAGGGGTCACATAACTCCATACCCTCCAACATTCTGGGATCAAATTAAAAACTGGGATGGCTTCTGTAAATCTAGGATGTCCCTGGAAAATAGAGACACTTTAAAGGGTCTGATTTCCACCCTTAGGTAAATGTAGAAGCATTTCAGCTCCCTGGTTGGGCTGGCTGAGGGGGGTGAAATACAAAGGTTCTCAGCAAGCAATGCCTATTTTAAGTACACAGCATTGTTCCCTGGGGGATCTTGAACAGATCTGTTTTGCGAAGGTGGTTAGGGCTGCGGAAGAGGGGAAGATCCCAGCATTTCCTACTGTTGCTTTTTGATTCAGCTCCTCAGATGGTAATAAACAGTGGGGAATCTTGGTGTTGCAGACAAGGGCCCTTGCAGCTGCCAACAGCATTGTAAACATTGTGGTGTTCCGAACTTCAGCTGGCAGCTGTTCTCTCCTCCATCTGCCGATATTAGCTCAGCACCGGTGGGCGGGGGACTGCGGGAAGACATTGGCCACTGTGGTTACTTCCCTTCTTGAAGAAGCATCTCATTAGAGAGAATTTGCGTGCCAGAGTATAACAAAGGTCAGGATCAAATCTCTACACGGCCATGCCGCATGAACAGAGTTCAAGGACACCTCCCAACCAGGAGGAAAACTTGAGGGTACAAAGCGGGACTAGTGAAGAGTGTGGCTTAAGAGGGTGTGTAGCCTATATTATTCATTTGCCACATTTAGACCCATTGCTCTTTAGCCCCAAAAAATAAGTCCCAGAGTGGCTTACAAAAATAAGACAAGTAAGAAGAAACCTGCCCTCTGGTTTACCATCTAAAAAGATTTGGCACGCAAGGAAAACGCGAGGAGGAGGGAGGAGGAAAAGGCAGTCTCAGGCACAAGTTCTTAACATTGCAGTCCTCATAAAACAGTTAAGAGCAGCGACTACAGTGGTACCTTGGGTTACAGACGCTTCAGGTTACAGACTCCGCCAACCCAGAAATAGTACCTCGGGTTAAGAACTTTGCTTCAGGATGAGAGCAGAAATCGTGCTCCGGCGGCGTGGCAGCAGCAGGAGGCCCCATTAGCTAAAGTGGTACCTCAGGTTAAGAACAATTTCAGGTTAAGAACGGACCCCCAGAACGAATTAAGTTCTTAACCCGAGGTGCCACTGTACTTGCAGGTGTCAGTGGTGGTTCTTGGGGTGTCTTGCCCTTGGTAAACAGTGCCTCCTCCAGGAGTACAAGAGGTGGCAATGTCCAGGTCAGGAGGACAGAGCAGCTCCTGCCAAAATGACTGAGCCTTATGCTGCCAAAGTCACAATAATACAATACCAATTTATTGACATTATCACTATATAAAGATAAAGATAAATAAAGATAAAGAGCCACCATTTTGCCATCTATACAATAGGCAGCTGAATCTTTTATCTGGGGTTGGGGGATCCATCAGGGTCTCTT
The DNA here is from genome assembly GCF_951804945.1 of Podarcis cretensis. NCBI lineage: Eukaryota > Metazoa > Chordata > Lepidosauria > Squamata > Lacertidae > Podarcis > Podarcis cretensis. Next base: position 18,035,649 of record NC_137183.1, read on the forward strand.
CCCCACTGTCTGTTTTGTTTAGCTTTTAAGAAAAGAGAGATAAAATGCTGAAAGATCTGCTATTAGCTTATGTGTATAATTTATTTGTGTGGATTTTTTTCTAGAAACTCCTATACACAGAGCTGGCATCTGACCAATTCTATTTTTGATCCAAATGGCTGCAGAAGCTCATGTTTATTGCCCTTCAGCAGAGGAGTGTCAGCTAAATTCATCTTTGCACACCCATTTTGGCCGTCCACTTCCTCTTGAGCAGGAAGTCCCCCATCAGGGGGATTTTTTTTGAGCCTTCCACCTATTCATAGTGTTGGGAAAGGACACACCCAGGCCTGCCAAAACACCTCCTAGATGCAAAATCATTCTCTGAAGTTCCCAGTTGGGAACATAAACTCCATAAAACTACCACAGGAATCAGAGGAACTGTCTCTGACTCTTCTCACCATGCCTCCCACCCTGCTACCTTCCATTTCCATTTCCATTACTCATTCTTGTTTTCCTTCAGGTCCTCAACTATGGTATGTGGCCAAACTAGGCCAGTCCAGGGATAAGAGGCCCTTGGTAAAGTTGCCTCAGGTGCGCCTCTTCCTGCGTCAATGGACCCTGGTGGCCTCACATGGCATCAGCACCAGACAGTGGCCATGCTCTTAGTTGGACCTGGATGGCTAAGAGCCAGAGGCGCTGCCATGCGCTCAAAATTGAGGGGGCCCTGTGTGAACTGTGCGCATAATGTCACTTCTTCGGGAGGAGCCCAGATTGGCATGGCGTGACTTCAGTGGCTGGCTCCTCCTCCTCTCTTGCACTTGGGAGGAGCCAGTCACTGAACCGCTCCACGCTCGGCTCCGCATTCAATCTCCTCTGCCCCCTCAAAATTGAGGAGGCCTGTCCCCCTGTCAGCAGATATTGAGGGGGCCTTGGCCCCATCGAGTTGGCATGCCTGCTAAGAACTGGCTATTCACTTAAGCACTGTCGCCCTGAGGCATTATGGGAAATAAAAATGGCAGCTCCTGGGCCTAGTCGTCCAGCGCTGATTGGAGTACAGTGATACCTCTGGTTGTGGACGGGATCTATTCCAGAGCTCCGGTTGGACCCCAAGGTTTTTGCTACTGGAGGTGCCTGTTCTGCGCATGCGTGTGGTGTGGTAGAGCACTTCTGCGCATGTGCATGTGCATGTGGTGAAACCCGGAAAAATACTTCCGGGTTTGCCACATTCACATCCTGAAGTTTATGTAACCAGGGGGTTATGTAACGCGAGGTACTGTTGTTGTTGTTTAGTCGTTTAGTCGTGTCCAACTCTTCATGATCCCATGGACCAGAGCACACCAGGCACTTCTGTCTTCCACTGCCTCCCGCAGTTTGGTCAAACTCATGTTGCTATCTTCGAGAACACTGTCCAACCATCTCGTCCTCTGGTGTCCCCTTCTCCTTCTGCCCTCAATCTTTCCCAACATCAGGGTCTTTTCCAGGGAGTCTTCTCTTCTCATGCGGTGGCCAAAGTATTGGAGCCTCAGCTTCAGGATCTGTCCTTCCAGTGAGCACTAAGGGCTGATTTCCTTAAGAATGGATAGGTTAGATCTTCTTACAGTCCATGGGACTCTCAAGAGTCTCCTCCAGCACCATAATTCAAAAGCATCAATTCTTCGGCGATCAGCCTTCTTTATTGTCCACTGTAATGCAATTGTGGATGGATATAGCAACAAAAACCAAGTGGTCTCCCCGCCAATTTGTGAGGAACCTGTCATGCCTCGCCCTGACCCAGGGCTATCCACAGAGCCCTCAGAGGACAAAATGGACCCTCTGTTAGTTGAAGACCTTGAAGAGCAGGCAGGGTCACTTGGAAACAGTGCTGAGGAGATCTCTGGTAGGATCCCGTGTTAAGTATAGTGATTTAATTTACTGAAATTGGGAATGCTTAGATGCGTCACTGTGTGTTTAATTCTGGAATGTTCCCCAGTAACTCTCGTGCGATTGGTTGACTCTGGTCACACAGGGAGGTATCTCATGGCATTTTCCATTTTGTTTTGTGTGCAAGCGACTCGGCAGTCATGGCTGCATCTCTGTGAACACTGAAGAAGAGACAAATGTTAGATAATTCTCTAAATGCAGTAGAGGAGAGGAGGGCTAATGTTTCTGTGTGAATCTACGTGACAGAAGGAAGTACAGGAGTTGATGTTCTCCCAAAGAAGCAGTAAGGAGAAGTCTTCTGGAAGGAGAAAGTGGAAACCTCTCAGAAGGAACTGCAAAGGGCCTGGCTGGGTAATGGACAGACGGTTGAGTACAGGTACTGGAAAGAGAGAAAAACACAGTTTGTTTGAATGTTTAAAGAAGATGCTGTAATCTTCAACTAAGATAAACTTAAGCCCATGCTTGGATCAGCATGTGAATGTAAATACCTTGCATATATTCTCTTTTAGCTATACGTTCTGCACTTTTGAATATTTTAACAAGTGTTGGAACATTGTTTTAATTTCAAGAAAAGAGTCAGTACAGTGGTACCTCGGGTTACATACGCTTCAGGTTACATATGCTTCAGGTTACAGACTCCACTAACCCAGAAATAGTACCTCAGGTTAAGAACTTTGCTTCAGGTTGAGAACAGAAATGGTGCTCCAGCGGTGCGGCAGCAGCAGGAGGCCCCATTGGCTAAAGTGGTGCTTCAGGTTAAGAACAGTTTCAGGTTAAGAACAGACCTCCGGAACAAATTAAGTACTTAACCCGAGGTACCACTGTATTGCACATGATGTTGGCTTCCTAGCGGCAGTTTCAGCAGTCAGTGCTTTGTATAATTATTTGCCCTTCCTATGACTATCGAAAGCAGAATGAATTATACCGTTCTGCAGAATTTGCATAATAAATATAATTCATAAGGAATTCTTACCTTGGCACCGGCTTTTGCATCTTTCAAAGTTCAAAGGGCATGTCTTGATTTAAATTGTGTCTGCGCACTGTGATTTCTATGTAGGCTCCAGAACAACATCAAAGTATGAGTGCAGATCTGGAGTTCTGCTTTTCCTTTTTATCGGCCAACTTGGCCCTCTGTTCCAGTTCCCACCCGTGTGATACAATTCCTGGAAAAATTGCCCTTGCATCAAATACTTGACACAAAATCAGCAAACAGCTGAGAAAGCCAGCGTTCTGTGCTTCTGGGACACTTGCTGAGGTTTGGCACTGCACCGATATGACTAAAATGTAGCTAACTGGGTTCCCCTCTGGAGTCTGGCCTGAGAAGTTTGCAGAGAGAGAGAGAGAGAGAGGCAGTTGTGAGTCATCTTTGGACAAGTGGCAAGGAAACTCACAAGCCTGACTTAGCACGAGATCTTGGTGAAATTACTAATATTCAAATTATTAGCATCAATATCATAATATTAGTAATTTCATATAGCCACTGTTCAGACTATTTGCAACAGGGGGTTCTCAGGACCCCAGAGAGCTCCCTTATCTCAGGGTTCACCTGACGGGTCTCTAATACCCAAAGGGAGTAGTGATCCATCATTGCTGAGAGTTGTTAGGAGACCCCATTCCTCTTTTTTGTTGTTTAGTCGTTTAGTCGTGTCCGACTCTTTGTGACCCCATGGACCAGAGCACGCCAGGCACTTCTGTCTTCCACTGCCTCCTGAAGTTTAGTCAAACTCATGCTGGTAGCTTCGAGAACACTGTCCAACCATCTCGTCCTCTGTCGTCCCCTTCTCCTTGGGCCCTCCATCTTTCCCAACATCAGGGTCTTTTCCAAGGAGTCTTCTCTTCTCATGAGGTGGCCAAAGTATTGGAGCCTCAGCTTCAGGATCTGTCCTTCCAGTGAGCACTCAGGGCTGATGTAATGGTTGTAGCGGATTACTTGTGCGTAAATGGCTTTCAGATTAGTTAGATCGCTAGACCAACCATGCTCAGGCTGGCAGCTCGTCCTCCGTGACCTGTTAGTCACTTGCAGAATCCGTCAGTGGGCGTCTCTTGAACCTTTTCCAGCAGAAAAGCTGTTTGACGCCAAGTCTCCTCCTACTTTCCCTGCGTGGAACTCGTCTGCGCAAGTAAGGGGAAGGCAGGGGCGTGCCTGCGCTCTCTCCACTAGTTTCTGGTGAAGGGTCTCGGAGACCTGCCTCCAATTCCTCCAACTCCCCCTCTTCTCTATTGGTGTTACGCTGAATTCCTTCCCCCCTGCTGGTTGCCTCTCCGGCATCGCTCTGGAGCCCTGCCTCCGCCTCTTGCTCCGATGTCAGTTCCCTGACATCCACCTCCCTCCCAGGACCCCCTCCACCCTCGGCCCGACCCTGTGACGTATCCTTGTCCCCCTCTTCAGCCGACGATGCAGGGAACCCCCAAAAGGAGCTGCCGTCGTCATCCGAGGACTCAAACCCCGCTTCCCACCCGCTCCGATTTCTTCGTGCGGGACGGGCTTCCCAGTCCGATTCCTCCTCTCCTGACGATTCTCCCCCTTCCCCTTCGGAAGCTGGAAAACCCACGAAATCCTCCTCCTCATCGGTGGTGCCAAATTGCTCCTCCCAGAATCTCTCCAAGGGTTTGGGCTTCCTCGGGTACCTGTTGTGGAACTCTTCCACCAGATATCCATCATCTATTTCCCCTGCTGGCACCCATGTGTTTTCTGACTCGGGTTCCCCCTCCCAAGCTACTAGGTACTCCACCTGCCTCCCCCACCAGCGCGAATCCAGTATCTCCATTACCTGGGGGTGGTGTTCCCTCTCTTCCAGTTGTGGGTGTGTGAGCCCTTCTCCCCCTTCCCCCCGGATCCTCCACTCCCCTCTGTACGGTGAGAGCAGTGACCTATGAAACACCGGGTGGATTTTCATGTTGTCTGGCAACTTGAGCCGGAATGCCACCGGGTTCACTTGGTGTGTCACCTCAAATGGCCCCAGCCGTTTTGGCCTCAGTTTCTTACATCCTCCCTTGAAGGGTAAGCCTTGGGTGGATAACCACACCCGGTCCCCCACCCTTATGGTCTCCCCTTCCCGGCAACGTTTGTCTGCTTGTTTCTTGTATGCCTCCTTGGCCCTTTCCAGATTCATCTTAAGCTGCTGGTGCAGGGCCTCCATTTCTTCCATGAACTGTTCTGCTGCGGGCACGCTCCACCCTTCCTCCCCCCTCCCGGGAAAGGCCCTGGGGTGACACTCTGGAGTCCCTACCAGAGAGGAATGGCAAACCAAGCTGTTATAGACTACACCTGAATTGCAAAACTGAATGGAAAGCTCAGGGACCAAGAAGACAAAAACTTCAAGAAAGAATGGGGGAAATGTATAATTTACTTAAGAGACCACTGCAAGCAGATGAAAACAACAGGATTTTAATCTCACTTGTAATGTAACAAATACTATGGACAATATAGATAGATATAAAATACAGATTATGAAACAATATGCGGTTGAAACCATTGACAATAGGCCCCATGGAGGGGATGGGGGGGGAGTCTTGGGATTCAGAGAAATCTCTTTATATGGATATGTATTTGGTTTTGTTATAAACTTATATCTGTAAAATGAAATAAAAACAATTAAAAAAACAAAACTCCAGAAGCTAGTACCAGGAATTCTAAGCCTTTTGGTGCTGGGAATTGCAAGCCTGCCCTCACAGTCGCTTTGAGTTTAGGATTGCAGCAAGGCAAAATAATTCCTTATTCAAAGCTCCATGGGAGCACTCAGACGTGGAGAATATTGTGCCAGGATTTATCCACACTTACCTTTCCTCTGCTCCTTCCAGGTACAGTCTGCAATTTATGTTAAGTTGTGGGTTGACATAGCAGACGACACAGCGATTTCTCCAAGTAGCTCTTTATTTTGTAAGCTGGAATAGAACTGACTGCAAACAGCTCAGCCGGCCTGCTTTTATAGGCAGCCGGCTGTCAACATTGTCCCAAAAGATACCGCTCAAAAGTGCCTGACGTGAACTGCGGTCCGTTGTCAGAGACAAGGACATCAGGACACCCATGCGTTGCAAACAGGCCTCGCAGCACCCGGATGATGGCTTCGGTAGTGGTGGAGGGCATCAGGGCGACCTCCAGCCATTTGGAATAGGCGTCCACCACTACCATAAAGGTCCGGCCGTGAAAGGGGCCAGCCAGATCGATGTGCACCCTCGACCAGGGTGTCTTTGGTGTCTCCCAGGTGTGTCCCTTAGCTGCCGGTGGTGCAGGCCTCGACTCTTGGCACGCTTGACAGGCGGACACCCAGGCAGTGATGGCATCGTCCATATTAGGCCACCAGACGTAACACCGAGCCAACGCCTTCATTTTGACAATTCCCGGGTGGCCAATGTGCAGAGCCTCCAGGACGCGCTGACGGAGTCCCTGGGGAATCACGACACGGTCTCCCCACAGCAGACAGCCGCGATGAGCTGAGAGTTCATGTTGTCTGGTTGCGAAGGGCTGGAACTCCGATGCAAAAGGCCCTTGTGGCCACCCCCTCCACACCCAGTTGAGCACCCGGCTGATGGTGCGATCCTGGGCAGACGCGGAGGCCACAGTGGCAGCCGATACAGGCACTGCCGGAAGATCCTCAATCAGAAGGAGCGATGAAGCTGGAGCCAGGTCTTCCACAAATGCTGGAAGAGGGCAACGGCTGAGGGCGTCGGCATGGCCCATCGATTTCCCGGGGCAATGGATGAGCCGGTAGTGGTAGGCAGCCAGGAAAACAGTCCATCGCAGCATGCGTGGCGAGAGGACCGGTGGAGTTGGACGATCACCGGCGAGGAGACCCAGGAGTGGCTTGTGGTCAGTGATGAGGTCAAAAGTCCTGCCATAGAGGTATTCATGGAACCTCTTCACTCCAGCCACAAGTGCCAGTGCCTCCTTGTCGAGCTGGCTGTAATTCCGTTCCGTCGGAGATAGCGTCCTGGAAAAGTAGGCGAGCGGTGCTTCTCTTCCGTCTGGAAAACAGTGACTAAGGACAGCACCGATGCCAAAAGGTGAGGCGTCGCAGGCAAGGACCAGCGGCCTGGATTCACTGTACTGTACCAGCACACTGTCTGATGAAAGGAGAGCCTTGACCGCGTTGAAGGCCGCCGTCTCCCGATGACCCCAGGCCCAAGGCGTCTTTGTGCTAAGGAGTCGGTGAAGAGGCTCAGCCACTGTGGCTTTGTGGGGCAGGAACATGTTATAAAAGTTCAGCAGCCCCAGGAACGCCTGCAACTCCGTCTTGTTCTTTGGGGTGGGGGCCTGCTGGATAGCGCGGATCTTGGATGTGGTCGGGTGAAGGCCGGAGGCATCGATAAGATAGCCCAGGAACTCTACCTGTGGAACGGCGATCTGGCACTTTTCCCTCTTTACCTTGAGCCCAGCCTCTTGGAACCTGGTCAGCACGGCACGGAGGCGCTCGAACAGCTGCTGGTGTGAGTCTGCAGACACCAAGACGTCATCAAAATGTGGTACCACGCCCGGAAGCCCTTGCAGGAGACGCTCCATAAGGCTTTGGAAGATGCCAGGAGCCACACTCACCCCGAACTGCAACCGGCAGCAACGGAATGCCCTCCGGTGGGTGACGATCGTCTGGGCTTCAGCAGTGGCATCATCGACGGGCAGTTGTTGATAGGCTTGGGCAAGGTCCAGCTTAGCGAAGACCTTACCCTCACCCAGGGAATGCAGCAGGTGTTGGACAAGAGGAACCGGATAAGCGTGCTGCTGAAGTGCCTTGTTGATCGTGCACTTGTAGTCAGCGCAGATTCTCACTGACCCATCTGGCTTGACAGGCGTGACGATGGGGGTTTCCCACTTGGCGTGGTCAACCGGCTCCAAAACTCCTTGGGCGATCAGTTTGTCCAGTTGTTCGTCCACCTTAGCCTTGAGAGCAAAGGGAACCCGGCGTGGCTTTAGCTTGATGGGGGCGACTTGTGGATCAAGGCTAAAGGAGATGGGCGTACCTGTATATTGCCCCAAGGTGCCGTCGAAAACCTCGGCAAAGTCTTTGACCAGACCCTCAGTCTCTGCGTTAGAGATGCAGTAGATGCCGGTGACTTCCAGGCCGAGGGCATCAAACCAGTCTAGCCCTAGGAGGCTTGGCCGCTGACCTTCGACCACCACCAACCGGAGCAGGCCCGAAAAATCCTTGAAGGCAATCCGGAACCGGCCAACGCCTACCACGGGAATGTCGTTTCCCTGGTAGTCTCTCAGGTGTACGCGGTGAGAGTCGAGTTGCCTTTTGGACACTCTGGGTACCAGTCTTTTGATGGTGCTCCATGACACGATGGACAGGGCAGACCCGGTGTCGATCTCCATGTCACATGGAGCTCCTTCAATGAGCACCGTGACATTCAGCTTGCGTCGCGTAGGCGAGTCGGTTTGGCCAATCGTGGTTCCAGACGGGCAGCGGCAGTTGGTGAGAGCAAAACAACTTTCCTTGGCAGACTGGAGTGAAGACTTGGACTTGCGAGTCGATGAAGGGGGGGTGTCAGACGGAGCCGATCGGCAGACCTTAGTGATGTGGCCCCTTCTGGAACACTTCCTACAGATGGCGTCTCTGAATCGACACTTGGCACGGGAATGGTTGCCTCCACAGCCGGCACATTCCGGTTGGCCCTTGGACTTCTGTTGGAACTTCCTGCGCTCCCACTTTGTCTGGTGCACGTCATCGTCTTCACTGGAGGATGCCTCATCACTGCTGGCCTCTTCATGATGCACCGGAACTGGCTCCCTAGCAAGACGCGGGCTGCTGGACTTGCGGATCTCCTGGGCGGAGCGTTCAGCAGCTTCTGAGGCCACAGCCTCCTCAATGGCTTTCTGTAGCGTGAGGTCTGGCTTGGCGAGGAGACGCCGTTGCAGATGGATGTCCCGGACCCCGCAGACGATTCGATCCATCAGGGCATCGTCTAAGTCTCGGAACTCACAGTGCATTGCAGCCTGTCGCAGGGCGGTGGTGTAGTTGTTGATTGACTCCCCCTCTGCCTGGTTCCAGTGGTAGAACGCATGGCGGGCAGCAATCTTGGACGGCTTTGGTGCGTAGTGGTTGCGGAGCTTCTCTTGGATCGTGTCCCATGGTGTTGCCTGGACTGCTTCAGGCGCAACCAATGCTCGGGCCGTCTCAAACACCTCAGGCCCACAGAGGCTGAGGAATAGGCCCCGCTTCCGATCCTTTGATACTGCTGTCAGCTCGTTGGCTTGAAGGTAGCAGTCGAACCGAGCGAGGTAGGAGTCCCATGATTCAGAGGCTGGCGCAAACGGCGGTAGAGGCACAAGTGAAGCCATGATTCCGATGCCGGCGTGAAGGGCGATGGATGGAACACAGTGCTCTTAGCCAGAACAGTCAGCTCTGAATTGGTTCTGTCCAGTGATTTCGCTCAGTGATTTCGCTCTGTGATTCAGCTCAGTGATTCAGCTCAGTTCAGAGGCTGGCCGCATCTGGCTGTGCTCTGATGTCCATCGATCCCATCCTCGTCGCCAGTGTTAAGTTGTGGGTTGACATAGCAGACGACACAGCGATTTCTCCAAGTAGCTCTTTATTTTGTAAGCTGGAATCGAACTCACTGCAAACAGCTCAGCCGGCCTGCTTTTATAGGCAGCCGGCTGTCAACATTGTAGCAACAACAGCCCAGCGTTTCCCGCCTAAAATAACTGACGTGGACCTGAGTGAAAAAGCTCTGTGTCTGAGTGCCCTTTTATTTATTTTTCTCCAGAGCTTTTCCCGCAAAGGTGGTTAGGGCTGCAGAAGAGGGGGAAATGCCAGCAGTTCCTACTTTTGTAGAGGTTTTAATTGAGGGCTTTAATGAATTGATGGGGGCAGCGGACAGTAGTGTATGGGAGAGAGAGAAAAGGGAGGAAGAGGATTGTGGACTAAGGGCCGGATTAAGGTTTGATGAGGCCCTAAGCCATGGGTAGGCAAACTAAGGCCTGGGGGCCAGATCCGGCAAAATCGCCTTCTAAATCCAGCCTGCGGACAGTCCGGGAATCAGTTTTTACATGAGTAGAATGTGTCCTTTTATTTAAAATGCATCTCTGGGTTATTTGTGGGGCCTGCCTAGTGTTTTTACATGAGTAGAATGTGTGCTTTTATTTAAAATGCATCTCTGGATTATTTGTGGGGCATAGGAATTTGTTCATCCCCCCCCCCGAATCTAGTCCAGCCCCCCACAAGGTCTGAGGAACAGTGGACCGGCCCCCCTGCTGAAAAAGTTTGCTGACCCTTGCCCTAAGCTACTGAAAGTAATGGGGCCCTTTATATGTCCAGGTGTCCTTTGTCAACAACAAATTGTTGCTGTTTTTGTGTTGAATATACGCTATATGGTACCGTATTTTTCGCCCTATAGGACACACTTTTTCCCCTCCAAAAATGAAGGGGAAATCTGTGTGCGTCCTATGGGGTGAATGCAAGCTTTCACTGAAGCTTGGAGAGCGAGAGGGGTCGGTGCGCACCGACCCCTCTCGCTCTCCAGGCTTCAGGAAGCTATCAGCAAGCCTGGGGAGCCCGCGGGAGTTCCCGCAGGGCTCCCCAGGCTGCGGATAGCAGCCTCCTGCACGGAGCGCAGGGCTCACTGAAGCAGAGCGCCCCGCGCTTCGGGCAGACATCCGCGGCTGGGGGGGGAATGTTTTCCCCTTTATTCCCCCCCCCCAAAAAAACTAGGTGTGTCCTATGGGCCGGTGTGTCCAATAGGGTGAAAAATGCGGTAATTTATGGACCTAATAGGTCCATACACAACACAAAACACTGTTGTTGTATGTAGGTTTTATTTGTTGTTTTTTTAATCTTATATTTTGGAAATGTACATCCGTGTTTTATTCTTTAATTTTTTTGGGGCCCCCAAGAGAGTGGGGCCCTAAGCTATAGCACCTAAGCCGGCACTGATCGTAGTGGACACTGACACCTTTTATTCTCAGGAAGAAAGCACTTCCATCACCCATAGAAGCAGGAACCCACTGAAGGGCATTCTGCCTGCAGCCCCTTGAAACCCAGAGCCAGGATTTGAACGGGGAACTTCTGGCTCCCAACTCAGCCTCTTAGGCCCTGCTTCCTAGCTAACTGAATCCACAGCGGGCGTGTTTAACCCTCAGTTAAACTCACCTTGCTGCCCTGAATTTAGCCCAAGCCTTGTAATAATACTAATAATAATAATAATAATAATAATAATAATAATAATAATAATAAATTTCCCACCTGTCCGCTTTGGGCTTTTGCTTTCCAAACTCTTTTAAAGTTTATGTGGGGAACAGCAAGGAATGCTTAAAATCCTGCTCCTCTGCTGCCTGTTTCTAATATTAGAATGGAGGGAGCTGTTCACTTCCTGGAAGCTTCAGCTCGCTTTTGTTCTGCAAATTTTCTTTACTTTTTCTTTCTCCGCCCTCCCCGTCGCCCCCACCGCACCCCCAGCAGTTGTCAATGAGCATGTGGAAACAATTATGATAAACAGCTTACGATTAAATGCAAAGTACCTCCAAGATTTGTAGCAGTTAAGCTTTCTATTTTAGTGGGTGGTGGAGGGGGCGGCGGCAGGGGGGGTCTACAAAAGGAAAGGGAACGGCTACATCCTCAGCTTTCATTGTTATTTATGGGATTTCTTACCCACCCTACGCCATAAGGTCCCAGGGCGGGTTGCAACCATATCAAGTTACAAGATTAAAATCAGCTAAAGCACTCTAGAGTCAGAAGAATTAATCTGTGCTAATATCTCAAAAGTATTGTTTTATTGTTATTATATTAATCCGCCCTTGACCAGAAGGTCCCAGGGTGGGTTACAGCAATATAAATACAGCCTTAAAAACAGTTTAAAACAAAGTACAGTAATAGCTAGAGTGAGTCCAGGGCTTTTTTCCCCCAGCCAGAACTCACTCAAGTGGGTGCCGTTGCCATTCTAAGAGAACAAGGAAGGGGTTCATGGTGAGTTCCAGGACTTCTTTTTCTAGAAAAGTAGCACTGAGTCCCAGTAGTAGTAGTAGTCATCGTCGTAGTAGTAGTATCAGTATCCTGCTCCTCTGACTGTGTTGCTCCTGCTGCTCTAGGCAGCTTCCACCATACAGTCATACCTCATGTTACGTCCGCTTCATGTTACGTTCTTTCAGGTTACGTCCCGCGGCGACCTGGAAGTACCGGAAAGGGTTACTTCTGGGTTTAGCCGCTCGCGCATGCGCAGAAGCGGCAAATCACAATCCGCGCCTGTGCAGACGCGCCGCTGCGGGTTGCACTCTTTTCATGTTGTGAACGGGCCTCCGGAACGGATCCCATTCGCAACCAGAGGTACCACAGTATATAAAAACATAATAAAACATTCCACATTCAGATGTCTTCTAAAGGTTATAAATACAGTCGTAGTCGTACCTCGGAAGTCGGACGCCTTGTGAGACGAACATTTTGGCTCCCTAACGCCGCAAACTCGGAAGTGACTGTTCCGGTTTCTGAATGTTCTTTGGAACCCGAACGTCCAACACGGCTTCCTGCAGCCAATCGGAAGCCGTGCCTTGGGTCCTGAGGCGTTTTGGAAGTTGAACGGACTTCCAGAACGGATTCCATTCGACTTCTGAGGTACAACTGTACATAGATATTGTGTGTCAAAGGCCAAGGTATTGAGCATAAGATGTAAGCTGTACAGTTAAGATGCCAGAGCACACATCTGTGGAGAGGGAATTCCAGAGCTTTAGGGGGTGCCAAAGAGCAGGTGTATAGCGAACGAGGCAGTCTTTCAGATATTTGGGGCCAAAGTTGTTCAGAGCTTTAAACACTCATTTGAGCACCTTGAATTGGGTGCTCACGTTGATACAAATACTTCCAACAAGGCTTCTAAGGGGACCTTTTTATCTCAATGGGGATCTGAATTTATTTGAAATGATTTTTGGTGTGCACAGTTGTTTTGCCAATGATTTTTTTTATTAGTATTCTATCTTGAAATCGTGTTGAGGTGCTTCATAGGAAGCAAAGCATAGATGAAATAAAGAAACAATAAAATCACAGTAACCCGGGAGGTGGTCCATATTCTATCAAAGTAACTGGCAAAGTTCCCCATTGATTTGGACAGCCCATTTTCTGGGGAGCTACTCAGCTCTGGGTTTCCTGGATCCAGATGGGAGTTGGACCACGTTTCCTAAAAGACCTTCACTTATTGATTCTGTGCACTATTGAGTTCAGCAGAAGTTGCTCTCTGCCACCTCATTTCGGTTTAATCGCATATGCAAACCAGGTCAGAGAGACGAGACGTGCAAGTTCAGAGATGTTAAAACTTCCGTACCTTCAACATGTTGAAATTTGTGTGTGAGAGAGATTAATACTTAAGCATTACTCTCTGTTACAGAATGCAGGAGGAAAACTAAGGGGGCAGCCCCCCCCCCAAAAAAAGCATCCCAGTGAGAACGGGACATGTTCAATGGCCACAGAATGTGGAGAGTCTGTGATGGGCACGTAGAACAGTTCCAGCAGATCTCACTTTTACATCTCTCAACATTCCTTCTTAGCTGGCTTTGTTCACTCAAAATCTGCGAGAAATTGAGTGGACTCTCTTATAAACTATTATTGCTCTTGAATGAAGAATGAGTGAAACGTTTTTAAAACAAAAAAATGTTTTAGCTGCTCTTTTCCAGTTCTGATTCCTTCTCCCAAAACATTCAAACTGGGCTTTGTTCTTCTATCCTTAAGCTTTGAAAATACAAATATTTCCAGGACTCATTGTCTACCAAGACAATCCTAACTGAACAAAGTTTTCTTGCAGTTCCTTACATTTGCTCCCTAAATTCTTTGATGAAAGAAAAAGCTGGGCTTTTCTTACAGTAAAGGTGGATAGGATTGCACAGATCTTATTAATCAGTTTCCTGGTTTTTGCCCAGCCCTTATTAATGGGTTTCCTGGTTTTTCCATTTGCACTGTCCAGGATGTGTGTCCGGTTGATATCAGCAAAATGTGCTAATAGAAGAATGATGACATCAGTATCAGGGTGATTTACATCACCAGATTCTGACTAGGCCATCTTTCTACAACAATGCAGGCAAAGCTTCCAAACTAATATTTGAATCAACTTCCTCCAGATTTGAGCAATGCAGTTCAAACCAAGGTTTCCCCCTCTTCCATAATTTGGTAACTACCACCCTCCTTTCGATTCCCTCCCTTCCAGAATAGTTGAACTGGGCCAGTCCACTCATGAGACCAGGTGAGGCGACTGCCTCAGGCAGCAGAATCCACAGCAGCAGGCAGCAGATCCCACTGATAATCTTTCTCCCCCACCATGTTCCTGATGTAGATTTTCTTTCACCCCTTCTTCCCTGGTGGGGAGTGGGGTCCACACCTGTAGTTGAATGTTGGTCTTGCTGGACACGCATTACGACAGTCATTCATTTCTTGTCCCTAAATTCAGCAAACCACGTAGGACGTCTACTCATAAGAACGTCAACATTATAGACAGCTGCCTGTCCTCTGCGTGGAATTTCAGGGATGGGGGTGGGGATGCACACCACAAGTTCTGAGAAAATTGCAGGCAATTTCACAATGCCTCTAGTTATAACTATTAAGTCTACAATATAGGAACTTCCAGAGAAATATCTTTTACTGCTATTTCTGAAAGGCTCTCTGTGGTGCAATGAATGAAGTTAGGTTCTGGGGGTTGAACAGTTCTTGACGTCACCTAGTTCCTTAAGTTGCCTAGTGTTCCTTAAATGGAGAAGACATTCCATTCAAAAGTTTATGTCAAAGCTCAATTATGTTTATTTGATTCTGCCAGCAGCAGTGGAGTGTCTCTTTCCTTCTTCATTTCCTTGGCGTTTCCTGAAATCTTCGACTTAACATTCACATTTGCAGTTGTTTCATAAAGTGAAGACGCTACTGGCCCAGCAGCACCCCTGATCATTGATCATAGAATCATAGAGTTGGAAGAGACCACAAGGGCCATCGAGTCCAACCCCCTGCCAAGCAGGAAACACCATCAGAGCACTCCTGACATATGGTTGTCAAGCCTCTGCTTAAAGACCTCCAAAGAAGGAGACTCCACCACACTCCTTGGCAGCAAATTCCACTGTCAAACAGCTCTTACTGTCAGGAAGTTCTTCCTAATGTTTAGGTGGAATCTTCTTTCTTGTAGTTTGGATCCATTGCTCCGTGTCCGCTTCTCTGGAGCAGCAGAAAACAACCTTTCTCCCTCCTCTATGTGACATCCTTTTATATATTTGAACATGGCTATCATATCACCCCTTAACCTCCTCTTCTCCAGGCTAAACATGCCCAGCTCCCTTAGCCGTTCCTCATAAGGCATCGTTTCCAGGCCTTTGACCATTTTGGTTGCCCTCCTCTGGACACGTTCCAGTTTGTCAGTGTCCTTCTTGAACTGTGGTGCCCAAAACTGGACACAGTACTCCAGGTGAGGTCTGACCAGAGCAGAATACAGTGGCACTATTACTTCCCTTGATCTAGATGCAATACTCCTATTGATGCAGCCCAGAATTGCATTGGCTTTTTTAGCTGCCGCGTCACACTGTTGGCTCATGTCAAGTTTGTGGTCAACCAAGACTCCTAGATCCTTTTCACATGTACTGCTCTCAAGCCAGGTGTCACCCATCTTGTATTTGTGCCTCTCATTTTTTATTTTTTTTTTGCCCAAGTGCAATACTTTACATTTCTCCCTGTTAAAGTTCATCTTGTTTGTTTTGGCCCAGTTCTCTAATCTGTCAAGTTCATTTTGAAGTGTGATCCTGTCCTCTGGGGTGTTAGCCACCCCTCCTAGTTTGGTGTCATCTGCAAATTTGATCAGGATGCCCTTGAGTCCATCATCCAAGTCGTTGATAAAGATGTTGAATAAGACCGGGCCCAAGACAGAACCCTGTGGCACCCCACTAGTCACTCTTCTCCAGGATGAAGAGGAACCATTGATGAGCACCCTTTGGATTCGGTCAGTCAGCCAGTTACAAATCCACTGAGTGGTAGCATAGTCAAGACCGCATTTTACCAGCGTCTTTACAAGAATATCATGGGGCACCTTGTCAAATGCCTTGCTGAAATCAAGGTAGGCTACATCCACTGTGTTCCCTTCATCTACCAGGGTTGTAATTCTGTCAAAAAACGAGATCAGATTAGTCTGACATGACTTATTTTTCAGAAATCCATGCTGACTATTGGTGATCACAGCATTCCTTTCTAGGTGCTCACAGACTATTTGCTTAATGATCTGCTCCAGAATCTTCCCTGGTATTGATGTCAGACTGACTGGACAGTAATTATTTGGGTCCTCACCCTGATCAAGGTGGTAGGACATGATGGGAGTTGAATTCAGAGGACCGTAGGTTCCCAACTCCTTCTCTAAAGGTAATATAAAGCTAACCTGACAACCTGCAATTTGTGTTGTCCCATAGTTCACCTGTCTTTTTCTCACACCAAATAATAGAAATGGGCTGTTTCAGATAACAAGCAGATGTAGCTGCAGCAAGATGACACATCAGCACTGGGATTCAAGCAAATGAAAATCTACAAAATAAGAGGCATCCGTTCAGATTTTCACCCATCTTTGGAACAGTATTGTCTAATCACAGTTTAAGTTGGACTGGTGTCAGAACCCAACACCCTCAGATCCCACTTGCGGGCTTTCAATCAATACCCATGTAGCTGACCACTGTGAGAACAGGATACTGACTCAACGGGCCTCTGGCCTGATTCAGCAGGGCTCTTGTGTTCTTATGACTTAATGGGACTTGAATGGAAATGTATATGATTGCACTTGTATAATTAAGGTTTTTATTTTTTTGTATGAGCACGAAGTTTGTCTCTGTGTGTGGAGAGAACTTTTGCACATCAGAATAGTCAGGTGGTGCAATCCTATTTGTGTTTACTCAGAAGTCAGCCCCCCTGCTCCTAGTAAGTGTGCTTAGCAGGGACAGGAGTGAAATTTGGTTTCATTTGTATTTTTCCAAGAGCCTACCTAATCCACACCTCCTTAAAAAATAATCGACTTGCCTCATTCACAAATAATCAACTTGCATCAGTCACCAATATATAATTAATTGCATCAGCCATCAATCACCATTCCTAGGAATCTTGAAAGGTAAAAAAATAAGGAAGCGGAACAAGTTCCAAACCCTTTTTAAAAGCTCTTTGAACTTTTCAAAAGGCAGCTTGCTTTTATATCTTTGCATCTTTCAGGGAAGGAAGGAGGGGTGTTAGAATGATTCTCTTGACACAAAAATAAAAGAGTGAAACTCTGCATCTGTGTACAATTTTCTTCCACCATAAAGCAGCATGGTCTGAGAATACTGCTGCATTGTGGAACCATCATATTAAATACAGGATATGGACATGAACAGAGTGTATTTCCCTTGCCAGTGAGGAAAAACTGTATTTAATATATATATTCCAATTAATTTTTTGCACTGTATCTCCTAAACTTCTTTTATACCCCCAAGCCCTTTCTGACCCTCGTGGAAGCCCTGGGTCTCTGTTTACCCCCCGCCAACAACTCCAGCATTTCAGTAATGACCACTTGGGAAAACTTGAGCTGACCCATGCAGTTGTTTGAAGGTCAGTCGTCTGAGAGCCCTTCGGATAAAAGAACTGTCTTCTGTAAATGGCTCTCTAAAGGTTTTACACAGGTGGAGCAGGACCCACTTCCTGGTCATGTCTGGATCTAAGATGAGTTGCCACAGACACCATACCACCATACAAATAACTGGAAAAAATAAAGAAAGAAACCAAATGGGTTCCCAAATGCATGTTTTGGGTTAGAAGGGGATTCCAGATCTGAAAACCTTGAAAACTGTGCTCAATGTTCAGTTCTCAGTATGGGTTAGCGGCAGTGAAGAGAGTTTTCTCTCTCCCCCCCCTTCCCCCGCTCTCTTTTTTTCATTTAATAGTGAAGTTATTTATAGTAAGCTTCTTCATGCGAGGTTCTTGCCAGAGAAACAGATGTCACATGAATATGTTGTCATAAAAATAAGGGCGAAAGGCTAAGGGAAAATATAGAAAGCACCCACCTTTTAAACATTTGAACTCGGCAATAACAAGCTGGGTGTGTCAACTTTAAAACTGCAACTTGTCCAAAGTTTAGAAGAAGGGAAGGGTGGGAAACTTCTCTGCTTATTAGTTCATAATCTGTTTTGGTTAAAGCATATCTGACGCTGTTTGTGGTTTCATAGAACGAAAGTCACTTCTGGTGTTTTGAAATACAGCTTTTTTAAAAAAGGGGGATTCTTATGGCTTAATTCATTGTGAATGAATTCTGCAAAATACATTAATCTGGTCAGGGAGAGGGAGGATTTTACATATATATATATATATATATATATATATATATATACACACTGTACTGTTTTCAAGCAAAGTTTCTCAGCCGAGAACCTAATGAAAGATGATCCCGATAGCACAGGCTTCGTGCTGACATTTGTTGTTATGAAATCTAATGCTATTTCAGTCTTTATGAATGAGGCGTTCAAGCTGTTTACCGAGGACGCCTCTCCTCAAATCCCATTTGGCAGGGTTTGGTGAATGAAATTCTCTGCCATCGGAATAGAGCAGCAGTAGAAAGAATATACGGTAGTTCACCCAGGGGGAGGGAGGAGCCTTGAATACCATAAAATTAGCTTTAGCAGCCTAAAGCCATCTTGAAAATAAGTCATCAAGTATTACCAACTCATATCAGTATTTAATCAACTGATTCACCCACACAGTAACCTATATTAGTCATTTGCAGCTTAAAATAATAATAAAAAAGGAATCCATTTTTTGCAAAGTCCCTCTGCCTTATCACCTAGAGGCCGTTCTTACTCACCCCCAGAAATCAAGCAAGAGGTTATTTGCAAGAAAGCAAGAAAGCAAGAGGTTATTTGCAAGTCTGGCTTAAAGATGGGAAAAGGAAATGTGTCATGATAACAGCAGAAGAGAGGTCGAACCAGACCAGAACTGCTCTGCTGAATCCAACCAATGGATTATCTTGTCCAGCATTCCTCGTTCCCTCAGCGGCCAATCAGATGCTCCCAGGAAGCCTACATACAAGGCACAAATGAGCTCAGGATCTGGTGCTCACAGAGATGCCCCTGTATGCACAGTACACCCAGATGTGGGACCAGGGCTGGAATTAGGTTTGATGAGACCCTAAGCTACTAAAGGAAATGGGGCTCTTTGTATGTCCAGCTGTCCTTTGTCAACAACAAATTGGCGCTGTTTTTTGTGTTGAATATATGCTATATGGTGATTTATGGACCTAATAGGTATCTAAAGCCATTTGCAAATAACAAATAGGAGCCTATACAACACAAAACACTGTTGCTGTATGTAGGTTTTATTTTATTTGTTTTTTATCTTATATTTTGGAAATGTACATACAGGGTTTTTTTTCTTTAAATTTTTTGGGCCCCCCAAGAGAGTGGGGCCCTAAGCTATAGCTTGTTTAGCTTATACGTAAATCCGGCACCGAGCTGAGTGCCCCCAGGTTATTAGCATACATCATTAACCGAGAGGCTATCTTTGAAACGTGACAATAAAAAATGAATTGTCATTCATGAATTCTAATATTTTTTTTGGGGGGGTGTATTATATTGCTTCTCTTCTCTTTGGACATGGCTGTATTTATGTGAACGAATAGGTGCCAGCCTCCTCCCCCCCCCCCACCGACCCAACCACATGCAGACCCCACATTAGATATAACTCTATTACACACTTTTACTGGTTCCATATTTTCAGTTCTTCCTGTAACTAGAGAGAGCCAATGTGGTGTAGTGGTTAAGAGCGGGAGTCTCGTAATCTGGTGAACCGGGTTCGCGTCCCCGCTCCCCCACATGCAGCTGCTGGGTGACCTTGGGCTAGGCACACTTCTTTGAAGTCTCTTAGCCTCACTCACCTCACAGAGTGTTTGTTGTGGGGGAGGAAGGGAAAGGAGATTGTTAGCTGCTTTGAGACTCCTTCGGGTAGTGATAAAGCAGGATATCAAATCCAAACCCTTCTTCTCTTCTTCTCTTTGGACATGGCCGTATTTATGTGAATGAATGGGTACCAGCTCCACCCCCCGCCACATGCAGATCCCACAGGCCATAAATCTAACGCTACAGAGATGCACTGGTGAACCTTCTGCTTCTGTCCTACTATCACAGCTAATACCCATTTTGATCTTTTCAACAACCCTCTTGGGGTGGTTAGGACAAGAGATGGCAAATGACCCAAGGTCATCCAGTGAACTTTGCAACTCAAGTGGAGACTTGACTCTGGGTCTCCACAGCCTTGCTCCAACTCTCTAAATCACCATTCCACACTGCTTTCAAAAGCAGGTGACAAACATTATTATACACCTACAAAACCATTTGTGTTCTCTTTTTGTATTTTTATGTTGTAAACCGCCCAGTGATGTTTGGATGAAGGGCAGTATACAAATAATAATGATGATTACAATAATGCAAAATTGCCCCATATTACTTTAATTAAATAAATGAGGTAGAACAATCTTGCTACTTGGTGCTTCAGTTCATCTGCCCCCAAAACATATTTTTGAAAGGCAGGACTGATTGGAATGGCTTAGATACACAATTCTGCCTTCACAGAACAAAACTATGCTTAATTCTTTTTCACCCTACTAAAGACTGATGTTTCAAAATGAAAAGCACTGTAGGCTTGTTCACACAATACACTAAACACAGGTGAAAGGTCTGCACAAATACAAGTGAAAAGGTATACACATATTGACTAGTACAGCTCAGTTATGTGCACAGATAGATGAATTGGTGTGAACACCCTTGCTGTAAAAATTATGAAACCCTCATCCAACTTAACTTTCCTTCAGCATGTAGGATTAAATCATGTTTCCATAATACCCATTTTCAGTGACTTGCTGGTATTTAAAATGTCAGCCCTTCCTTATCTGGTACTGAAAAACGGCTCCCTGAAAATCCGTGGGGGTTTTTGAGTGGCAGAGAGCCTTTGTTAGTTTCTCAAAGGGATCCTGAGGTCTGAGAATATCCCCTCAGGGTGATGTATGGTAAAGCTTTTGGCTCTGCTCCAATGTTTATCCATAACCCCTTTTCTACTTGGGTTATTTAAAAGTTTCCATTTGCATTTGAAAAGGGGTATTAGCATGTTGATGGAGAGCTATAGATTCCCCCCCCCCCCGTCTAATTATGGGTGTGCGAGGGCAGATTCACAGAGTGGAGAAGGTGTGGGCTCTGCAGTCTTCTACTTACAGTACTTGGAAATATGATTTAGACTGCTTCTGCGCCATACAGTTAAAGCACATTACTTCCCCTAAAGAATGCTGGGAACTGTAGTTTGTTAAGGAGCTGGGAATTGTAGCTTTCTGGGGGATAAACTACAGGCTTTGGGTGGGGGGCCATGGGATTTAAATGTAATTTTGATGTTTGGTGTGTGTATGGATGCGGGTGGCGCTGTGGTCTAAACCACTGAGTCTCTTGGGCTTGCTGATCGAAAGGTTGACGGTTTGAATCCCCACAACGCGGTGAGCTCCCGTTGCTCTGTCCCAGCTCCTGCCAACCTAGCAGTTTGAAAGCACGCCAGTCCAAGTAGATAAATAGATACCGCTGTGGTGGGAAGGTAAATGGCGTTTCCGTGCGCTCTGGTTTCCGTCACGGTGTTCCATTGCACCAGAAGTGGTTTAGTCCTGCTGGCCACATGACCTGGAAAGCTGTCTGTGGACAAACGCTGGCTCCCTCAGTCTGAAAGCATGATGAGCGCCACAACCCCATAGTCGCCTTTGACTGGACTGAACCATCCAGGGGTCCTTTTCCTTTACCTTAACAGCTGTTTGCAAAAATCCATGCAATGTGTGTATAGATGCGAATCTAGAAATAATGTCTGTAATTTAACGAGGAATTCCGTATCTCTCAACTGGTGACTCCCCATTTTATGTGACTTCACTGATGCATGAGGAGGTTCGGAACGGAACCCCCATGTAAATAAGGAGCTGTCGGACTAGCACCTATATCACCCTGAGGAGAAACTTGTGTAGACCACCTTTAGAATCAATCCATGTTATTTGCTACAGGAGTCCCCACGCCCTGCTCCATTTTGCTCCATATTCTCCATTTACAGAAATAAGTTTTCAAAAAAAGCATTGAAAGGGAATTTAAGAAGCTTGCTTTTGTCCTCCTCTCAAACAGGTTCTGCAGATAACAGTACAAATAACTGCAAAACTTACTTAGTACAGGCGTAAGTGGAATACGCAGGCCCACTGGGAGCAGAAATCCCAAAATGCTTGGGGGGGGGAGAGAATACCATCTTTTATGACTTATTCAGGTGACTGCCCAAGAGAATGAATTTAAAGTCAATGCATTTAATTGGACCTTCGGAGCTTAGCAGCTGCATAAATAGCATCTTACTGCAATCTGCCTTGCTAATTATTTCTAGCCGTATCATATCAGGGGACGGTGGAGAACTTTGTCAGTTAAGCACCGACCTTGGCTCCGTTTCAGGGCAACCCTGCCCTAGTTACGTGTGTGCTCTTCTCAAGGACTCTGCACAAGGCCTTTCGGAAGAGGGTTACTCTGACCTAAATCAGCTTAAAAGTGCTTAAGAGGCTTCGCTGACTGTCTTGATCAAGCTCAGGCTGTGTTCTTTGCTTGGCAAAGCAGGTGTGAAGGTAGCGCACGATCTGGCAGATAACCGTCGGTTGAAGTGTAGCCTCTTAGAGGGCCGAAGCTTTGAAACCCTTTTCAGACTTTTCGAGCATAAATGATAGGCAAAGGCAGATGATGGTGGTGGTGGTGATAATAATAATAATAATAATAATAATAATAATAATAATAATAATAATTAAAAAAAAAATTATTATTATTATTATTATTATTATTATTGTCAGAGCTGCCTCCAGGTCCCAGCTCACAGAGGACCAACGCTAGGCTGTAGTTATGTACAAAAGTCTTTATTGAGATTCAGTCTCCATTTCAAAGCCGCAGCGTGCAGCTCTACGTCCCGAGCTTAGACCGGCGAAGTCCTGTCTGAGTCTCCTCCCCCTCCACACCAGTTTAAGACTCTCGCTTTGCTCCACCTCTTCCTAAATTCCTTTCTCCTCTGGGCCCTCCTGCCCGCTAGGGTCTCATCCTTCCTCGACTCCTCTGACGCTGACCCTGACGATTCTTGCCCCTCCTTCCGGCGGGCTTTAGGACCTGGTTCCCTATCCGGGCTACCTTCTGTGCCGCTCGCCTGTACCTTTGAACTTGGCGCGCGCGCCCAGCCTGCAACTTTCCTCTTAACCGTTAACTCGCTCTCCGATGGAGGCGTGGTCCACCCTGACTCATCTTCTCTCGCTGGTGGTGCATATGTGGGCTCTGACACCTGGGACTCCTCCCCCCCACTACGCTCTGGTGGGGAAGCTGGTCCTGATTTGCAACTGGTGCTCTGGGAGTCCCCGCTGGCCCCTTGCTTCTGGGGTGTCCCCCTTGGGTCGCCCCTTGCCCTGCCCATCGGCGCCCCCTTCTGTGAATCCTCCGATTCGCTGGAGAGGCTCATGGAATCTATCAGGCTGCTGTCATATTCTCCTACGCTGCCCTCGGATTGCTCCCCCTCGCTTTCCATCTCCTCTCCTCCCTGCGCTCCCGCTGAGTCCCTGACATCCATCCCCCCCTCGAAGCCCCCCCTTCCCCCCTCCCCTTCCTCTGGCGTGGGTTCCGGGTGCTCCAATGCTGTGGGGGTGCATGCCGGATACCGGTCTTCCCCCCTGGCATGCTGCCAGTCCGTGACGGGTACATCGACGTCGCTCTCCTCCGCTTCCATCTCGTTGCCGGCGTGCTCGAAACCAGGATCCTCCCCCAACCCGTCCATGCCCCCTTGTTCCCCCATTTCCTCTGGGTAGTCTGCGTGCCAGGGCCCTCTGAGCAGTCTCCTGCGCCACTCCTCCTCGGGTTGAGTGTCCCACCAATAAGAGCGCTCCCCACCCAAGTCTGAGACCGACCCCTCCGGCGAGGTAGTCTCTGGAACCGTCTCCTCAACCGAGGAGAACCCCTGAAACGTACTGGCTGAGAGTGTGGGGGTGAAAAGATATTCGTCAAAATAATCCTCCGGCATGGGCCTGTGTGGGAAGAGTGCGTGGAACTCGTCTTTGAGGTAGTGCTCCTCCACCGCATAGTACGGCACCCAGCTGTTGGCGCTGGCCGGGGCACCTTCCCTTGCGATGAGATATTCGACTCCCTCTTCCCCCCATCTCGAGTCCAAAATCTCCGTCACCTCGTTGAGTGGCCCCGCCCTCGGCGACCCCCCTGTCATGGGTGCATCTCTAAGCGGACTGGGAGCTGTTCCTGGCTCCTGAAACCTGTGAGGTGCCTTGTAGGGCGTTAGCACCGATCTATGAAAGACCGGGTGCATTCTGGAACCCTCCGGTAGTGTCAAACGGAAAGCCACTGGGTTGATCTGTGCCTCGACTAGGTAAGGGCCCAACTGCTTGTGTCCTAGCTTCTTCTTAGCTAAGGACCTGGCCGGCACTGCCTGGGCCGCTAACCAGACCCAGTCCCCTACCCGTATGTCCTCCCCCACTCTTCTGTGTTTGTCTGCTTGCATCTTGTTTACGTGTTTTGCTAGGTCTAACTGTCTACGGAGCTGTTCATGGACCTCCTGTAACTCCTCTGCCAATGCCTCTGCTCCCTGTGGCTCCCCCTCCCCCTCTTTCTCTAAGCCCGGGAAGGTCCTGGGATGTCGCCCGTGGTTGGCAAAAAACGGTGTCACCCCCGTGGACACGTGTTGTGTGTTGTTGTAGGCAAACTCGGCCAGGGGCAGATAGTCCACCCAGGTCGAGGGCTGCTGGTTGGCGTAACATCTCAGGTACTGCTGCATGACGGCGTTGACCCTCTCCGCTTGTCCGTTGGTCTGCGGGTGTCTTGCCGACGCTAGGTTGACCTTGACGTTCAGGATCCCCATCAGCTTCCGCCAGAAACTCGAGATGAACTGGCGCCCCCTGTCAGACAGGATAGACCGTGGCAGGCCGTGTACCTTGAACACGTGGTCTATGAACAGCTTGGCTGTCTGTTCCGCTGTGGCCACCTTCGCGCAAGGAATGAAGTGCGCCATCTTGGTGAACATGTCGACTACCACAAGTACTGCTGTTTTGCCCCTCGAGCTGGGCAGGTCAGTGACAAAGTCCAAGGCTACCCTCTCCCACGGTTCGGACGGGGTCTGTAGCGGTTCTAACAGTCCCGCCGGCGGTCTGTGTACTGGCTTGGCCCTTTGGCAGGTGTCGCACCTCGTGACGTATTCCGCGACTTCTCCCCGCATCTTGGGCCACCAAAAGTCTCTGGCTACTAATTCCACCGTCTTTTCCTTGCCGAAATGTCCGGCGCTGGGTGCGTCGTGTAGCTGTTGCAGTACTGTCGCGCGGAGTTCATCTCCCGGTACGTAGATGGCCCCCTTGCGGAGGAGCAGTCCGTCGCGTATCTGGAACTCGTCGTCCTTTGCCGTGCCGCTGCGCACCTCCTCCATCTTGGAGCGCGCGAAGGAATCTGTTCGCAGCTCGCGCCGTATCGCTTCCAGGTCTATTGTGGCAGAAGCGCATGCCCACGCCTTGGGTGCGAAAATGTGCTTGGCCGCTACCGGTGCTGCTTCCTCCAGATACTGCGGCTTCCTGGAGAGCGCATCAGCCATGACGTTGTTGTCTCCGGGGATATATTCTATCCTGAAGTCGAAATCCGCGAAGAACTCCGCCCAGCGGATGTGTCTCTGGTTCAGGAACCGCGCCGTGCGCCAGTACTCCAGGTTCTTATGGTCCGTGCGAACTTGCACCGTGTGTTTGGCTCCGATGAGGAAGTGCCGCCACGCCTTGAATGCTGCATGAATGGCCAGCAACTCTCTGTCCCAGATGGTGTAGTTCTGCTCCGACTTGCTGAGCTTCCTGGAGTAGAAAGCACACGGCCTCCAATCCCCTTGCGGGTCTCGCTGCAACAGGACTGCCCCCACGGCTCTGTCGGAGGCATCCGTCTCCACCCTCATGGGCTTGCTGGGGTTCACATGCAGCAGTTGTTCCTCGGAAGCGAAGAGACGCTTGAGTTTCTGAAAGGACTGCTCCGCCTGGTCCGTCCAGATGAACTTCTTCTTCTTGGAGCTGAGGGTGTCCGTGATGGCCGCCGTCTGCATAGCGAAACCCTTGATGAACTTGCGATAAAAGTTAGCAAAGCCGACAAACCTCTGGACCTCCTTCCGATTGCGCGGGCTCTTCCAGTCCAGTACTGATCGTACCTTGGCGCTGTCCATGGCGATTCCCTTGTCGGACAGCTTGTAGCCCAGGAAATCCACCTCCGTCATGTCGAACTGGCATTTCTCCAGCTTGGCGTAAAGCCTGTGCTCCCGTAGTCTTTGCAGGACTTCCTTGACATCTCTCTCGTGAGCCTCCTGCGATTCCGAGAAGATCAGAATGTCGTCCAAGAAGCAGACGCACTTCTTGTATAGGAGCCCCGCTAACACGTGATGCATGAAGGCTTGGAAGCAGTGGGAGCCATTTTGTAAACCGAAAGGCATAACCCTATACTCATAGGTGCCCAAGGGCGTGAACATGGCCGTCTTCCACTCGTCGCCCTCCCGCATGCGTATAAGATTGTACGCCCCTCGTAGATCCAGCTTGGTGAAGATGCGTCCCTTTCTCACCGTCGCGAGCAAGTCGTCGATCTTGGGCATCGGGAAAGCCGTGGGCTTGGTTTTCGAATTTAAAATTCTGAAATCAACTACAAGCCTCTTCTGGGGCGTGTCCTTTTTCTTCACAAAGAAAACAGGACTGCCCCCCACTGCTTTGGATTCTCGGATGAATCCCCGCTTCAAATTGTGATCTATGAACTCCCTGAGCTCTTGCAGTTCGTCTTCAGACATGGAGTACAGTTTTCCGGTCGGCAGCGTTGCCCCCGGCAGGAGGTCAATCTTGCAGTCGTAGGGTCTGTGGGGAGGCAGCTTGTCCGCTTCCTTCTCGCAGAAGACCTCCAAAAACGCCTTGTACTTGTCGGGTACAGCTTGCAGCATGCCCAGTTGTAGCTGTGGGTCATCCTCTTGCCCCTCGTCCTCCTGGTTAGTCATGATGCAATGTTCTGCGCAGTAGGAGGAGCAGAAGGTCAATTTACGCTGGTACCATGCCAATGCCGGGCTGTGCCTGTCCAACCAGCTCATGCCCAACACTATGGGCGTGTCTGACAGTTGGGTGACGTTGAAGCTGATGACTTCGCGGTGATTTCCAATGCGCATCACCATTGGCGGCGTTTGCTGTACCACCTGTCCCCCCAGCAATTCTCTTCCATCGACTGTCACTACTTTCAGGGGCATCGTGGCAGGCAGGAGCGCTATGCTATGTTGCTTGATGAAATCCACCCCCATAAAGTCTGCATTGCTACCAGAGTCAATGGTAATAGGCACTTCCATGGTGAGCCCATTGGGAAGCTGGAGTGTTGCGGTGAGCTGCACCACTGGTTTGGGCGGGAGGGGGTCTGTGGGCTGTAAGATTCCTGGGGACTGCTTCACTGATTCGTCTGGCTGGGCCCCAGCGGCTCTGCTTCCAGCCAGACTTCGTCGTTTCCCTGCTGCGGTTCCCTCTGCTGAGCTGCTTCTGTTACTTTTGCTGAGGCTGCATTGTGCTTGTGGAGCCTCTGGGGGCACTCTTTTGCCATATGCTGAGCACTTTCGCAGATGTAACACTTCCTGTTCCCTCTAGGAGGCTTCACCTTGGCTGCTCCTGGTGTGAGGGCTCTGGTCGCTGACTGAGCCTTGGCACCACCTATCTCCATCGGCTCCTCTCCCCCTCCCAGTGGAGGCGTGGATTGAGCGCGCGCTGAGTCTCTGGGGAAGAAAGGAGGTGCCCTTGCTGGCGTGCGTCCCCAACGCCCTTCATCTTTGCTCCAGGGACGTTCTTCCAGCCGCACACCAATCGTCAACGCCTTCTGGACCACTTCTTGAGTGCTCCGTGGCCTCTCCCCCCTTGCGATTTCGTCTTTCACAGCCCCGTTCAGCCCCTCCCAGAACAGGTCCCTGACGGACGCTGAGTCTTTTTCCCATCCCAGCGCGTTGACCAATGCAAAAAAGCGGGAATGATATTGCCTTACAGTGGCTCTGCCTTGTTTCAGACCGTGAATCTCTTTTCTAGCGACATCGACATCTATCTCCGATAAAAAACAATCGTCCATCGCCTTAATGAAGGCTTTTGCGTTTTGGAGGACTGGATCATTATCTCTCCACAGATTGCGCAACCACGCTTTAGCTTCTCCATGGAGATGCGTTAGTATGAAGCCTACTTTCTCCTGCTCATCTCTAAAGTCCTTCTCCAGCAACTTTAGCGCAAAAACTACGTCTGCTCTGAAGTTAGGATATTGCTGCAGACTCCCATCGAAATGCGACACCAGGCTCCCCCCTCTCTTCCCGAGCCCGATCCCTTCTGATTTGGCTGCCGGTGGCCCCTGTTTAGTCAACATTTCCAACCTGTTTTGCAGATCCTTGCAGACAGCATCTGATTCCTCTTCTCTCCTCCTTGCCGCTCGTATTTCTGCGTTAAGTTGTACCACGGCTTCTTGCAAAGCTGCCAGTCGTTCTTCTGTAGTCATCTTGTGCTGCTTTTGTGAGCTCGCGAAGCACCAATCTTCGCCCCTCGCTGCGTCCTCTCACGTTGCGAGGTTCTTTGAAATTTGAGACAGGACTTACTGTCAGAGCTGCCTCCAGGTCCCAGCTCACAGAGGACCAACGCTAGGCTGTAGTTATGTACAAAAGTCTTTATTGAGATTCAGTCTCCATTTCAAAGCCGCAGCGTGCAGCTCTACGTCCCGAGCTTAGACCGGCGAAGTCCTGTCTGAGTCTCCTCCCCCTCCACACCAGTTTAAGACTCTCGCTTTGCTCCACCTCTTCCTAAATTCCTTTCTCCTCTGGGCCCTCCTGCCCGCTAGGGTCTCATCCTTCCTCGACTCCTCTGACGCTGACCCTGACGATTCTTGCCCCTCCTTCCGGCGGGCTTTAGGACCTGGTTCCCTATCCGGGCTACCTTCTGTGCCGCTCGCCTGTACCTTTGAACTTGGCGCGCGCGCCCAGCCTGCAACTTTCCTCTTAACCGTTAACTCGCTCTCCGATGGAGGCGTGGTCCACCCTGACTCATCTTCTCTCGCTGGTGGTGCATATGTGGGCTCTGACACCTGGGACTCCTCCCCCCCACTACGCTCTGGTGGGGAAGCTGGTCCTGATTTGCAACTGGTGCTCTGGGAGTCCCCGCTGGCCCCTTGCTTCTGGGGTGTCCCCCTTGGGTCGCCCCTTGCCCTGCCCATCGGCGCCCCCTTCTGTGAATCCTCCGATTCGCTGGAGAGGCTCATGGAATCTATCAGGCTGCTGTCATATTCTCCTACGCTGCCCTCGGATTGCTCCCCCTCGCTTTCCATCTCCTCTCCTCCCTGCGCTCCCGCTGAGTCCCTGACAATTATTATTATTATTATTATTATTATTACCTCGCTCATTTGGCTGGGTTTCCCCAGCCACTCTGGGCGGCTCCCAACAGAATATTAAAAGCACAATAAAACATCAGTCATTAAAAACTTCCCTAAACAGAGCTGCCTTCAGATGT
The DNA here is from genome assembly GCF_951804945.1 of Podarcis cretensis. Lineage (NCBI taxonomy): Eukaryota > Metazoa > Chordata > Lepidosauria > Squamata > Lacertidae > Podarcis > Podarcis cretensis. The sequence continues at coordinate 18,065,022 of NC_137183.1, forward strand.
CTTCTAAAAGTCTGATAATTGTTTATTTCTTTGACATCTGATGAGAGGGCGTTCCACAGGGCGGGGGCCACTACCGAGATGGCTCTCTGCCTGGTTCCCTGCAACCTCACTTCTCGCAGGGAGGGAACCTCTAGAAGGCCCTCGGAGCTGGACCTCAGTGTCTCGACTGAACGATGGGGGTGGAGACGCTCCTTCAGGTATACTGTGTAAGTTTCTGGTTCCTTCTCTGTAATCAAGTATGGGTTTAGCAGAATATTGTATCTCTCCAGCAGAGTAATAAAAACTAGCAAGGGAGATGTGACAGTTTTATGAAGGCAGAAGATAGATGTAATGAAAATCAGAAGGGAAGATTTACCATAGCTTCCATCTGCTAGTGGAAACTGGAAAAATCAGGAACCATTACAACTTTCATCTTTGCATACGCCAGCTTTCTGTCAAAATCTCTTTCGGAGATGAAATTTTCCACAGCGTATCTGTCCAAAAGATAATGTTTTGAAGAAACCTTTGAATGTAATTTTTTTCTCCTCCCTGCATCTGGCTTTGAGTTAGTTTTTCCCTTTGTTGTGTGTAAAAAAAGTGTTAAACTGTTTACCATGTAGATAACTCCAAAGGTGGCATTTGTGAGTAATGATCTGGGCAACAGCTGCAACCCTCATTGTTTACTTGCAAATATTCTTACAAATTTAATAAATAATAATTCAGCTTCACTGGATGGCCCTGGCTTGTAGTACTGTATTTTGCTTGGTTTGCATCTTAAAGTAAACGCAATTTGCAGTTTCCAGACATATACATGGATGCAGTTAACAATCGGACAGCAGACTTCTCTGAATTCTGTGACACAGTTTGAGTTTTTAAATATATGTGTGTGCGTACAAGTGTGAACGTGGGTGGCGCTGTGGTCTAAACCACTGAGCCTCTTGGGCTTGCCGATCAGAAGGTTGGCAGTTCGAATTCCCGCAACAGGGTGAGCTCCCATTGCTTGGTCCCAGCTCCTGTCAACCTAGCAGTTTGAAAGCACGCCAAAAAGTGCAAGTAGATAAATAGGTACCACTCCAGCAGGAAGGTAAATGGCGTTTCCGTGCGCTGCTCTGGTTCACCAGAAGCAGCTTAGTCATGCTGGCCACATTGACCTGTGGACAACCGCCGGCTCCCTCGGCCTATAAAGCGAGATGAGCGCGCAACCCCAGAATCGTCTGCAACTAGACTTAACTGTCAGGGGTCCTTTACCTTTTCTTTCTTTCTTTTTTTACAAGTGGGAACACATAAAGAAACATGCAAACGTGTGTATCTTAAGTTGCAAAGGCAAACAAAATACAGTGGTACCTCAGGTTACATACGCTTCAGGTTACAGACTCCGCTAACCCAGAAATAGTACCTCGGGTTAAGAACTTTGCTTCAGGATGAGAACAGAAATTGTGCTCCGGCGGTGCGGCGGCAGCAGGAGGCCCCATTAGCTAAAGTGGTGCTTCAGGTTAAGAACAGCTTCAGGTTAAGAACAGACCTCCGGAATGAATTAAGTACTTAACCCGAGGTACCACTGTACATATTTTAGGGGAAAGCTCTTACAAAAATGTGTATCGATGAAATGCATTTTTCATGCAGTTGTCTTTTTTAAAAAATCTGCAGAAAACAGGACAGAACTATGATTCTGCACATTTAGCAGCCCTAGGCACACTTGAACCCAGAACCCTTTTCTTTGTGTGTGTATGTTAAGAGTGGCACTGCTCTGAGTTTATGGGCCCTTCCTATTACATGGAACTACCATATACGTGGTATATACCATATACATTGGGACGCAGGTGGCGCTGTGGGTTAAAGCCTCAGCGCCTAGGACTTGCCGATCCAAAGGTCGGCGGTTCGAATCCCTGCGGCGGGGTGCGCTCCCGCTGCTCGGTCCCAGCACCTGCCAACCTAGCAGTTCGAAAGCACCTCCGGGTGCAAGTAGATAAATAGGGACCGCTTACCAGCGGGAAGGTAAACGGCGTTTCCGTGTGCGGCTCTGGCTCGCCAGAGCAGCGATGTCACGCTGGCCACGTGACCCGGAAGTGTCCCCGACAGCGCTGGCCCCTGGCCTCTTAAGTGAGATGGGCGCACAACCCCAGAGTCTGTCAAGACTGGCCCGTACGGGCAGGGGTACCTTTACCTTTACCTTTTTACCATATACGTATCTTGCTCTTGAGTCAAATTACACTTTTTAAAGACAGGATATCAAACCAGAAAAGGTGTGTGTGATGAGGAGGGAGAGATTGCTTTTTTACATATGCAAGGAAGCATTATGTCACTGGTGGGATGGAAATGGAGAAGTCGAAGGGAGTGGGGCAGGCATTCTTTCCTTCTTTTACAGGAAATGGGTGAAGCCTTGCTTGAAATCATTACTCAGACTTATTTCTCTCTCTCTCTCTCTCTCTCTCTCTCTCTCTCGGTGAAGGAAATGTCTCCCGATAGTGCAGGCTATTGGTTTCCTGTTGCTAACTAACAGGGTTTTTTGGCACGGCCAAGAATGGAAAGGAAGGACAAATATTTGTCACCAGGAGACCCTGGGATTAGAAGTAGAACGCCAGCTTGCCTTTGGACTGAAAAGCATATTACATTGCACAGAAGCTTTTAATGAAAAAGCAGGCTGCTTGATAATTAATCGGACATTTTATCCCTGTGGGACATAGAATGGGTGGTGGTAGAGGGGAACTGCACGTGTGCAAATGAGTCTTGAGAGCGAATGCTCCCAAACTTAAAGGACTACAGAAGATTTAAGTGTTATACTGCTATATTAGAGCTGAAGTGGGGAACCTCAGGCCCAGCTCCTAATACCTGCTCTGTCTCACCAGAGTGGTGCATGCTCTGGTAATCTTCTGCTTGGACTACTGCAATGCGCTCTATGTGGGGTTACCTTTGAAGGTGACCTGGAAACTGCAACTAATCCAGAATGTGGCAGTTAGACTGGTGACTGGCCGCCGAGACCATATAACACCTGTCCGGAACAACCTACATTGGCTCCCAGTACGTTTCCAAGCACAATTCAAAGTGTTGGTGTTGACCTTTAAAGCCCTAAAGGGCCTCAGCCCAGTATACCTAAAGGAGCGTCTCCACCCCCATCGTTCAGCCCGGACACTGAGGTCCAGCTCCGAGGGCCTTCTGGCAGTTCCCTCCCTGCGAGAAGTGAAGCTACAGGGAACCAAGCAGAGGGGCTTCTCGGTAGTGGCACCCACCTTATCAGATGTCAAGGAAATAAAAACAACTACAGTGGTACCTCTGGATGCGAACAGGATCCACTCCGGAGCTCCGTTCGCATCCAGAGCAGAACGCAACCCACGTCTGCAGGTCACAATTCACCACTTCTGCGCACGACGTCATTTTGAGTGTCTGCGCTTGCGTGTGCAGCAAAACCCAGAAGTAACGCATTCCGTTACTTCCGGGTGACCATGGAGGACAACCCGAAAATGCTCAACCTGAAGCAACTTCAACCTGAGGCATGACTGTATCTGACTTTTAGAAGACATCTGAAGGCAGCCCTGTTTAGGGAAGATTTTAATGTTTGATGTTTTACCGTGTTTTTAATATTCTGTTGGGAGCCGCCCAGAGTGGCTGGGGAAACCCAGCCAGATGGGCAGGAAAGAAAAAAAGAATAATTATTTATACCTAGTGTCTCTGTCTGGCCCTTCAGACTTGCCCCAGGCCACACCTCTTCTCTCCAGGCCACACACACCCTGCCAGCCCTAATTCCTACCCTCCCTAAGTGTTTTGCCTGGATGGACTATCTCCTTGTGTGTGTGGAAAGTAGCCTACGGTACAAAGATTAAAATAGATATGCATTGCTCCACCCACTTTGACCTCTGGCATGTGGCCACTTCCAAAGATTGCCCGGATGAGAATATGCCCTCCAGTTTGAAAGAGGTCCCTCAGCCATATTTTAGAGGAAGCAATGAAAGTGGGCAAATTACTTCGTAATCAATGAAGGGCAGAGGCAACCAGGCCTTTTCTTTTCTTTCTCTGCTGGGGCTTGTTTTACTGCATTTTAAAAAAACTATTTGCTGTTTCCATCCCATATACTGAAAGCAAACCCATTCTCTGGATGTGGATCCTTGTCTAGTGAAAACGGAACCACCCACACACAAGAGGGAGGTATCAGCAGACTTGGGAAACTCCCAAGCTTTGCAGAAGCAGAGAAAGAGAAACTTCAGATTTTTAAGTGCAAAGGGAATTCCCTTAATGAGGGCCTCTAAAATGATAATAAAGGCACATTGAAAATATATTTATGTGCATCAAGGTCAGCCTGGATAGCGCAGTTGGTTAGAGTGTGGTGCTGATAATGTCAAGGTTGCAGATTTGATCCCTATACAGTGGTACCTCGGGTTAAGAACGTAATTCGTTCTGGAGGTCTGTTCTTAACCTGAAACTGTTCTTAACCTGAAGCACCACTTCAGGTAGACTCCACAGTGGGAGCAGGGCCAGGGCGGGAGAGTGCTAGAGTTCTGTCTGGTCCTGTTATATGGGATCAATTCCAATCTGTTACCTCCGAGGATGTGGACAGGCTGCTTGGACGAGTGAAACCGACCACCTGTCTCCTTGATCCTTGCCCATCCTGGCTGATAAAAGCGAGCCGGGAAGGGCTGGGCGATGGGCTTTGCGGGGTGGTGAATGCTTCCCTCTGTGAGGGAGCCTTCCCAGACCCGCTGAAAGAGGCGGTCATTAAACCGCTTCTTAAAAAAACATCTTTAGACCCGGCCAATTTGGCCAACTATCGCCCAGTCTCAAATCTGCCATTCTTGGGCAAGGTGATTGAGCGGGTGGTTGCTGAACAACTCCAAGCACGCCTGGAGGAAACGGACCATTTGGATCCCTTCCAATCGGGATTCAGGCCTCACCATGGGACTGAAACTGCCTTGGTTGCGCTGGTTGATGATCTCCGGCGGGCTAGGGACAAAGGTGAGAGCTGTTTCCTAGTTCTGCTGGATCTCTCAGCGGCCTTTGACACCATCGACCATAACATCCTTCTGGACCGTCTAGAGGGGCTGGGAGCTGGGGGCACTGTTATACAGTGGTTTCGCTCCTTCCTCCTGGGCCGTGTTCAGAAAGTGGTGGTGGGGGATGAGTGTTCAGACCCTTGGGCCCTCACTTGTGGGGTACCTCAGGGTTCCGTCCTCTCCCCCATGCTTTTTAACATCTATATGAAGCCGCTGGGAGAGATCATCAGGGGGGTTTGGACTGGGTGTTCATCAGTATGCAGATGACACCCAGCTCTACCTCTCCTTTAAATCAGAACCAGTGAAGGCGGTGAAGGTCCTGTGTGAGTGCCTGGAGGCGGTTGGAGGTTGGATGGCAGCTAACAGATTGAGGTTGAATCCTGACAAGACAGAAGTACTGTTTTTGGGGGACAGGAGGCGGGCAGGTGTGGAGGATTCCCTGGTCCTGAATGGGGTAACTGTGCCCCTGAAGGACCAGGTGCGCAGCCTGGGAGTCATTTTGGACTCACAGCTGTCCATGGAGGCGCAGGTTAACTCTGTGTCCAGGGCAGCTGTCTACCAGCTCCACCTGGTACGCAGGCTAAGACCCTACCTCCCCGCGGACTGTCTCGCCAGAGTGGTGCATGCTCTGGTTATCTCACGCTTGGACTACTGCAACGCGCTCTACGTGGGGCTACCTTTGAAGGTGACCCGGAAACTGCAATTAATCCAGAATGCGGCAGCTAGACTGGTGACTGGGAGTGGCCGCTGGGACCACATAACACCGGTTCTGAGAGATCTGCACTGGCTCCCAGTACGTTTCCGAGCATGATTCAAAGTGTTGGTGCTGACCTTTAAAGCCCTAAACGGCCTCGGTCCTGTATACCTGAAGGAGCATCTCCACCCCCATCGTTCAGCCCGGACACTGAGATCCAGCGCCGAGGGCCTTCTGGCGGTTCCCTCATTGCGAGAAGTGAGGCTACAGGGAACCAGACAGAGGGCCTTCTCGGTAGTGGCACCCACCCTGTGGAACGCCCTCCCATCAGATGTCAAAGAGATAAAGAATTACCTGACATTCAGAAGACATCTTAAGGCAGCCCTGTTCAGGGAAGTTTTTAATATGTAATGCTGTACTGTTTTTAACACTGATTGGGAGCCGCCCAGAGTGGCTGGGGAAACTCAGCCAGATGGGCGGGGTATAAATAATAAATTATTATTATTATTATTATTATAGCTAATGGGGCCTCCTGCTGCCGCTGCGCCGCCGGAGCACGATTTCTGTTCTCATCCTGAAGCAAAGTTCTTAACCCGAGGTACTATTTCTGGGTTAGCTGAGTCTGTAACCTGAAGCATATGTAACCTGAAGCATATGTAACCTGAGGTACCACTGTATAGGACAGCTGCTTCATATTCCTGCAACCAACTCTATGATTCTGTGATTCTATGATTCTAAGGTGCCAGCTTGTTCTTTATAAAAATACTTCTATGCCACTATATAATAAAATATCGAGGCAGCGTTCAACATCATATACCGTTTTTAAAATACATAGATGATCACTACAGTGCAAGAATAAAATCGTATTTGACACCTGAAAGTCAACAGTGAGGAAGCCTGCAGCACCTCTGCAAAAAGCAAAGTGTTTCACAGCAACAGTAAATGACTGACTTCTAGCTGAGGCCTGTGGCGCTCACACAGGGTCCCCCGGACGTTTCACTATCTATTGATCCCTGTGCCACCACTAGATTTCTCGCTTCCACCATCCAGGCCAATACTGAGTCCAGTCAGGGTTAAATTGGAACATAAACTTCTGTTTATTTATTGCAGTTTAACAAGCGTGTGGTTTCATAAACGGTATCGGTCCATTACAATCATGGGGTGCCTTATCCAGACCTATAACTTCCACTACCTGCTCTCACTCCCTAAACCACCTCTCCGATATTTACTTGTCTTCCTAGCTCCTAACTGTTCCTGACTCAGCTTATTTCTCTACACTAACTCACCCTACTCACAGACTCTATCCCAATTCACTCCCACTCCAACCAACCACCCAACTCCCAACGAACTCCTCCCTTTGCCCCTCGCAGAGCTGGTTTTATAGTCCCTCTGGCTCCACCCCCTGGGTTCTGATTGGGTAACCTGTTTAACTGTTTCACCTCCAGCACTCTCATATGTTAACATCACAAGGCCTATCAGGTCTCTGTAGCACAGGAGACAATCTGAGCTGGGCTATAAGGCCTCTTTAGCAAGCATGCACCTGTCATTCTTTTGGATTTCATAGAATTGAATTTACAAAAGTGGGGGGGGGGGAGTGAAGCACAGCAAGTTGCCTCTCTGCCTAAAAATAAGAGCTGCTTTCAGTTAACTTTGACTCTAGGGCTTTTGGGGAAGCAGAGGGGGTGGGTGGGATGAGAGAAGAACCTTCTAAGCTAATTCCGTTTACAGCCAGGTCTGCCAACATTCCCACGGAAAAATCTCCAAATCAGAAGATTATTTTTTTCAGCACAGGGTGGGGGGGAAGCTGCACCTCCCAAAGCCCCCGCCATCACATGCAGCTGACAGTATGGTTAAAGTGAAACTATCTTCGGTTGCAGAGTCATCTAAGGACATGGCAACTCAGTGTATTTATTGTTTCTGCCATTCGTGGATGGCATCCGCCCTCTTGATCTTTCTACCAGTTGAAATTTTGCCACAGAATTAGGCAAACTCGCTCTTTTAACAGTTGCCTCTCTTCATTTTCTCCATTTTCTTTCTTCAGTTCAAAAGCAAGCTTTGGCACAATGAGTGGGTGAGTAAATGGGAGAGGGAGAGAGAGAGAGAGCTATAGGTCCATCACTGGGGGGCTTGAGATAAAACTGTAGAGGGCTTAAACTACAGGTGGTTCCCCCCCCCTGCAAAAAAAAAAAAAAGCTGCTAAAATGAAGAAAACAGGAGGAGCAGAGTGGTTTGGGACTGTGACTCTAGCTCAGGTCTTTGTGACAGCCGAGAGCCAATTTCTCATTTTTCAGATCTTCGGTTTTCCAATTTCGCATCAGTTTGATTTTATTTTATTTTATTTTGTGAAGTCCTCATGAAAATTCACCTGCATTTGAATGTGAAATTCTCCCAAGAAACCCCTATTTTTGCAAGCAATTTTAACAACAATGCATTTTTGTTATGTTGATTTCACTAATATATGAATGTGTGTGCACATTCCTCCCTAATGCCCCTAACATATGCATGTGCACATGTAATTCTTTGGTTGGAGACCAGCATTGCAAAATTCAGAGAAGCGTGACTGGCAAATGACAGCTGAGTTTTGGTTTGTGTGTTGCTTTGAAAAGCACACTTAATCAAATTTCTCTCCCATCCAGAGTGTGAGATAATGGTTAAGATGACAGGAAGGGCCGTCTTGTGGCCTTCCAGCATCAGTTGCATCGCTCAAAATGGCCATTGGTCAGGGCTGATGGGACTTGCAGTCTGGCAACATGTTGAGGGGCCTTAAGAGCTACAATTCCCAGGGAATCAATCCTTCCCAGGGAACTCTGGGAATTGTAGTATTGTGAGTGGAACAGGGGTCTCCTAACAATTCTCAGCACCATTAACAAACCACAGTTTCCAGAATTATTTGAGGGAAGCCTTAACAGTTTAATTTGGTGCTAAATGTCACAGCAGGAGGCAAAGTAAAGGCAGAGGGCCTTTTCAGTAGTGGCACCCGCCCTGTGGAATGCCCTCCCACCAGATGTCAAGGAAATAAACAACTTTATGACTTTTAGAAGACATCTGAAGGCAGCCCTGTTTAGGGAAGTTTTCAAAGTTTGATATTTTATTGTGTTTTTAATAGCCTGTTGGAAACCGCCCAGTGTGGCTGGGGAGGCCCGGCCAAATAGGTGGGGTATGAGTACTATTATTATTAAGCAGGAAATTGATTCCCTCCCCATTCTCAAAACCACTGGAAAGCTTCTATTTATCCATCTTTCTAGCTTCTGAAGGCACTGTTCCCACACTTCCTGACAGCCTAGAACAGGCATCCCCAGCCTTCAGCCATCCAGATGTTTTGCACTACAATTCCCATCATCCCTGACCACTGGTCCTGTTAGCTAGGGATCATGGGAGTTGTAAGCCAAAACATCTGGAGGGCCGCAGGTTGAGGATGCCTGGCCTAGAAGCTTGCTTTTAAAAAGTATGCATATTTGAACACCTAGATTTTCATTCAGGAAGTTCAATTCTGTAGCTGAAATATTTCTGGCACACATACATAGCCCTGACTGCAACAGTTTGGTGATTAACTGCTAACACACCTGTAATAAAAATAAAAATATGCAAGGTAGTCCTCTAGCCTTAATATGGATTGCTTCACATGTTCATAACTCACTTTGGGAAAACAATTGTATACAATTTTAACAGTTCCTATCTTTCTGTGAAGTAGATCAGGTTAACCCCCACCCACAAATAATTTCTGAAAAAATAGTAGCATCTGGATTCAGTACAGTCTCATTCTCTCCCACCCACCCCACAACAAACAAAGGGGCATACACTTGTAGCAATTAAGACAGGAAGAAAAAAAGTCAGCATGCAGATCTGCTTGCAATAATGAGAATATTCTAAAATCTTTCTTTATGTCACCAGCAGCTACATTCCTGCAGACTTCTAAATTTTGAGTTCATTAACCATTTTTTCATTATTGTTATTTTTTAAGCATTTGCTGCTTAGAACTTCTTGAACCAATGACAGCAGCCCAGAGCTGGCTCCTCGACGCCCACAGAGATTCCCCAAACCCGCTTGCCAGCTCTTTAAGCGAAGAGATTTGTTGCAGGCAGCAGCCTCAGGGCCTAAAGCTGCAAACTGTGCCTTTTCCCCTTTTGCTGAATTCTCCTCCAGGCCGGAGTGCACAGAAAATGGAATTCAAAAGCTGTTCCAAGCCACCCTGTGCAGACAGCACTCCAAAGAACAGCTTATCCCCGCGCGACATTTGCTGGACACACGCACAATTTTAGCAGTAGCTGGGCAAGGGGAACACCTCTGTGTACTGAAGTGCAACAGATGGTTAAAAAAAAAAAGCGCACTGGGGAAAAGGGGTAGGAGTGTCGAAACCTGCATAGACGCTTCCCCATGGCCCAGAGGATTTCCTTCATTAATAAGTAGGGACCGAAATCTTGCTTTTATGCCATGAAAGCAAATCTTGGCTCCAAAGACTTCAGTGCGTGTACACACACACACACACACACACACACACACATGGTGGGGAGAGCTGAACGCTTGAGAAGCCTTCAAACCATGACTTCAGCAGGAAATTAGTGGGAAGGGGAAGGGTGTGGTCTGACAGGCCCACAAACACACTTACTTCTAGGAAAACCTCCGAGCTTGGGCAAGAAGCATTTTTCCCCCTCCAAAACTGCTGCTTCTAAAAGCATTTTTCTTTCCTTTCTTTAAAAAAAATGCTTTAAGCACCAACTCTTTAAATACATTAGGTAGAAGCCTAAGGCAGCTAAATTTTGGATGCAGGAAAGAGGAGGATATAGTCGTTTAATGTATTGTTGTGTTTTTACAGCCAGGGAAAAAGGGAATAGGTGCACTGGGGATTTTATGCCAAAATAACTTGTCCAGTTCCTAGGTAACCTTGATAGGGAGGGGGGTGGACGGCTTTGCTAGCTAGTCAGGCTGCAAAATGTCTTAGGCCCTGGTTATAACAAAGCCATGTTAGGTAGCATTAACTCAAGCAACAATTTCAAAGCAGTGATCGGGAAGGAGGACATTTATTTCTTTAAATCAAGGGTTGCCTTTGATGTTGGTCCTACTCTAAAGTAGACCTATGGAAAATACTGGAACATGACTAACTGGATACACTGGTGCCTCGCAAACGAAATTAATCCGTTCCGTGAGGCTCTTCGTATAGCGGTTTTTTCGGCTTGCGAAGCAAGCCCATTGACAGCTTAGCGGATTAGCGCTATTAGCGGTTTAGCGGCTTTTAGCGGATCAGCTGATAAGCAGTTTAGCGGCTTAGGAAAAGGGGGGGGGAACCCGCAGGAACTCACAAGACATTTTCGTCTTGCGAAGCAAGCCCATAGGGAAATTCGTTTTGCGAAGCGCCTCCAAAACGGAAAACCCTTTCGTCTAGCGGGTTTTCCATCTTGCGAGGCGTTCGTCTTGCGGGGCACCACTGTACAATTTTAATAATGGGCCTAAACTGAGGAGAATGAAGCTGGATGCAACCCAAGATTTATACACCTGTTTTTCTCCTCCAAATAAGAGATTGCCTAATCTAGGCTTCAACCTCGGCCCTCCAGATGTTTTTGGCCTACAACCCCCATGATCCCTAGCTAGCAGAACCAGTGGTCAGGGATGCTGGGAATTGTAGTCTCAAAACATCTGGAGGGCCAAAATTGAGGAAGCCTGGCCTAGTCAGCAGTAGCTAACATCAGTTCAAACGACCTAAAAACAACAATAAAAGAACCAATTAATAGTCACATCAAAAACAGGGGGAGGGGGGAAATTGACAGCAGTTATAAAACACCAAGGAAGGAAGGAACATACAATTAAAATAAAAACCTAAACAACAGAAAAATCAAGAGTTTTCAAGCAGTAACAGCTATGCCCTCAATTCACAGTTGGGGGCAGTAGTGTTTCTGAATACGAGTTGCAGGGGACCATAGGAGGGGGTGAGTGCTTTGGTGCTTGAATCTGCTTACTGGTTTCCCACAGGCACCTGTGAGAACAGGATGCTGGACTAGGTGGGCCATGGGCCTGATCCAGCAAGCCCCTTTTTTGCGTTTATTGTGACTTCATGCTATTTTATGCTCATGATGGTTTGGGGGCTGTCCTATGCAATCCCGCTTTCAATGCATAGGTTTGGGGGCAGACATAATGCTTGGTTTTCCAGCCTGTCCCTCATCTCCCTTCTAAAATCCTGACGCTGTTTATACCACAGATCCCCTCGACCCCTCAGACCCCCACCTCACCCCGATGGTGCCTCTGTTATGGTGGAAGGGTGCCCTTGCAGACATCAACAATTCAGCAATGTTTGGGAAGCGTCACGGAACAGATGGCAAAGCAGAATGTTGTGGGGGTGGTCTAGTATAAACCCACATGGGACGCAGGAGGCGCTGTGGTCTAAAGCACAGAGCCTCTTGGGCTTGCCGATCAGAAGGTCGGTGGTTCGAATCCCCATGACAGAGTGAGAGCCCATTGCTCTGTCCCAGCTCCTGCCAACCGAGCAGTTCGAAAGCACGCCAGTGCAAGTAGATAAATAGGTACCGCTGTGGCGGGAAGGTAAACGGCGTTTCCGTGCACTCTAGTTTCCGTCACAGTGTCCCAGACTAAGCCAGAAGTGGTTTAGTCCTGCTGGCCACATGACCCAGAAAGCTGTCTGTGGACTAACGCCAGCTCCCTCGGCCTGAAAACGAGATGAACGCCGCAACCCCATAGTCGCCTTTAACTTTTTTTTTACCTTTATAAACCCACCATTATGGCATCATTAGCATGTTACAGAACACCTGCAAAAAAAACACTTGGCTGGAAGGGCCCCATCGCATAGCAGTAGGGAAAGAAAGAAATGGCAGCAGGGGCAAGAGTGGCAATGAGGGCAAGCCTGCTAAGGGTACACCAACTGCTGCCCAAGGTGGGCTTGCAGTGAGCTCTGATCCGCTGACTGGCACTAGCTTCCTGGGATCTGTGTGTCACAGTTTTTGATGGGAAACTACCTAAAGCGTGCTTTCAGCAACCCGCTAGGAAGGCATATGTACATGCAAGTATTCCTTTGCATGGAGGTGGCCAACTCCCAAAAGACTGCAATCTACTTACAGAATTAAAAACTGGCTGTTAAGTTGTGGGTGAACGTATCAGACGACACAGCGATTCTTCAAACAGCTCTTGTTTATTCACAGGCCCAGAACAGAACTGGACTGAAGGGTTCAGCCAACCTGCTTATGTAGAGCTCCAGTACAAAGCAACAGTAACAACTTTCTGTAACTATCCAATCACTGAACGTCACTTTCAATTCCTTATTTGCATATGTGGGACCTGAGTGAAAACTATCTACAGTATCCCCCTGCTGGCCCAGGGTGAGAACTTCAGTACATAACACCGGTAGTGAGCTTTTTTTTAGAGAGGAGGAAAGCCCCGTTTTTAAGGGTTTTTTAGGGGGAAAGGGGATCAGAAACTCACCAACAGATTGCTGGGGAAACAAACACCCTCACTGAGTAAACTCTGTCTTCCATTCTGCAGATCGACAATGGAGGGTGGGGAGAGAGGGCGGGGCCGGATTCTATTTTTAAAATGCTAAGGAAAGGGACCCAGCGATCGACCGCGAACTACCAAAACCTCACGGAGATCTACCAGTAGATTGCAATTGACTTGTTGGACATCCCTGCTTTGCATGAATTCAAGCCTGCAACACAATAGGCTCTTTGGTCTGCAGATACTGTGCACCCACAAATGATTTAAAAAACAAACAACAAGACCTCTGGGTCATCTAACATCGTGTCAGGTGATTGACAGGCAGGTGTCAGATTGACAGGCCCACCTGTCAGAATGGCCCATGAGGAGCATGGGATGGGGGAGCAGTCAAAATGGCTCACCAGCTGGAAAAGGTTTTAGGCAACATTGGCATTGATCATAGTGAATGTCTTTAAACCAATTTGATTAGAAGTTGCCATATGGGCTTTGGCATATGGCGATTAATGAATTCAAGAAATTCAGTGGTACCTCGGCTTACAGACGCTTCAGGTTACAGACTCCACTAACCCAGAAATAGTACCTCGGGTTACGAACTTTGCTTCAGGATGAGAACAGAAATCGTGCAGCCCCAAATGGGAGGCCCCATTAGCTAAAGTGGTGCTTCAGGTTAAGAACAGTTTCAGGTTAAGAACAGACCTCCAGAACGAATTAAGTTCTTAACCCGAGGTACCACTGTAATAAACTGTGTAAAGAGAAGCAGCTAATACTTCTGGGATTGCCATCAGCCTGGAAGTCCCATTCCAGACCACTCTTCACATGCCTGCCTGCTCACCCTCTCGCCATGGGGAAATCTTACGGCACAACTAATGTATAGTTAGCCATAGCAATTTGTTCTTCTCCAAGGCTGCTGAAATCCACTGCTCCCTGAGGGCAAAGCAGTGGCAGAAAGGGTTGCAACAGGGTCCTCTGGCTGACTGCAGAATAACTGGTACCTACAGTGGTGAAATAAGGGACGCGGGTGGCGCTGTGGGTTAAACCACAGAGCCTAGGACTTGCTGATCAGAAGGTCGGTGGTTCGAATCCCCGCGACGGGGTGAGCTCCTGTTGCTCGGTCTCTGCTCCTGCCAACCTAGCAGTTCGAAAGCACGTCAAAGTGCAAGTAGATAAATAGATACCGCTCCGGCGGGAAGGTAAACGGCGTTTCCGTGCACTGCTCTGGTTCACCAGAAGTGGTTTAGTCATGCTGGCCACATGACCCGGAAGCTGTATGCCGGCTCCCTCAGCCAATAAAGCGAGATGAGCGCCGCAACCCCAGAGTTGGCCATGACTGGACCTAATGGTCAGGGGTCCCTTTACCTTTACCTTTACAGTGGTGAACTGGACGCGTCACACCAAACAGAAGCTCTTTTGTGGGCATTCTGCAAACTTTCTCAAATCTTCCGTTTTGGGCAAGGGACACAGCTGAGTGGTACATTATCTGTTTTAAATGGAGAAGGTCCCATGTTCAAACCCTGGCACCCCCAGTTAGGGCTGGGAGAGATCCCCATGTGAAACCCTGGACAGTCACTGCTGGTCAGTGCAGACAATACCAATGGTCTGACTCAGTATAAGGCAGCTTCCTATGCTCCTGAATCTGCAAAATAGGGCAGGATGTAAATCTCAATTAATGAATATTACACAGGAAGAGACAGACGTGCTGCTCTTTTCCTGCATTTGAGTATGTTTCTGGGCCAAAATGCATATGTAAAGATTAACCATAAGCTTGCTGATGACAGAGTCAGCCTACTATAATAAATAAATGTTATGATTTTGGATTCTAAAATAGTTACAGACCTGTCAAAACAACGTATAATGGTCAATACTTAATGCAATTACTTTGGCAAGCTAATGGCAAGAATATACTATCCTCCACAAAGTCCTGTGGTTATGGGATGCATATTTCCAGGGCTTAAGCATATTTGCATAATTTAACTCTTGCTTTTCATGGGGAAAGGAAAATACTGCACAGTACTAAAGCTCTCTTTGTACTTAGCTGTTGAGTCCACTTGCTGTACTCAGCCGTTGAGCTCACCAGTGTCAGAGCTCACCAATATGGTGCCCGTGGGTACCATGGTGCCCGTGGGTACCATGGTGCCCGTGGGTACCACGGTGCCCTTGAGGTCTTCTCCCGGTGCCCACAAAGCCTGTGAGCCCCCCCCCCAAAAAACCCCACTTTTGTGATGTGGGTGGTTACCTGCCTTGAAAAATGCATGGAGCTGAAGGAGGAAATTGGAAGAGACACTCTTCCCCACTTCCTCTTTTTAGCTCTATGTACTTTTCAAAAGTGCATAGACATGGGCGGCGCTGTCAATCAGAAGGTCGACAGTTCGAATCCCCGCGACGGGGTGAGCTCCCATTGCTCGGTCTCTGCTCCTGCCCACCTAGCAGTTCGAAAGCACGTCAAAGTGCAAGTAGATAAATAGGTACCGCTCCGGCGGGAAGGTAAATGGCGTTTCCATGCGCTGCTCTGGTTTGCCAAAAGCGGCTTGGTCATGCTGGGCACATGACCCGGAAGCTGTACGCCGGCTCCCTCGGCCAGTAAAGAGAGATGAGCACCGCAACCCCAGAGTCAGCCACGACTGGACCTAATGGTCAGGGGTCCCTTTACCTTTACTTTTCAAAACAAAGATTAATTCTACTGAGTTTGGCAGTTGCCCAGTTCCCACAGCTCTTGTTCAAAAATCCAAGTGTGCCCAAGGGCTTAAAAAACTTGGCCACACCCAACCTTGGACTTATTCTTCCCCAACCTGGAGCTCTTCAGATTATTTGGACCAACTCTGGGCAGCATGGATGATGACTGGATAATTCTGAAACCCTAGAAGACACTAGGCTGGGAAAGGCTGACTACCCAGTTTGAAGCTTAAATCTCCGCAACCTTAAGGGATGAAAGCTTGCAGGTGTTTTTTAAAATGAAAGCTGAGATTACCACGGTTCTGTATTCAATCCGTTCTGGCCAGTGGGACTGCAGAACTGACGCAGCTGTCCTTACGAAAGGTGCACAAATACACGCATTCAAGTGTCACTAAAGATAAGAATGTAAGGACATGAGAGCAGATGAAAGGCTTAGCTATTCCATCATCCTGTTCTCGCAGCGGCCAGCCAGATGGGAAACCTGATAGCAAAACCCAAGCGCAGTGGCGCTCTCCTATTTGTGATTCAGAGTTCTACCTAAAGCTACACTCCTGCATCTAGTTACTTATTCCGAAAATGTTTGTGTCTCCCCTTGCCTAAATGTTCAAGGCAGCTAACGAAGTAGAAACATGCATGTTTCCCTTGGAGTCTGCCCAAGTGAATGAAGTGCAACTTACTTCTGAGTAAACATGCGCAGGATTGTGCTGTCAGCCTTGCAGAGGTTGACTCAGTTTGTTGCACATACCTCCAAGCTGACTCACAAGGCCATCGGTTACAATATACCTGTATATGTAAAGGTAAAGGTACCCCTGACTGTTAGGTCCAGTCACGGACGACTCTGGGATCACGGTGCTCATCTCGCTCTATAGTCCAAGGGACCCGGCGTTTGTCCACAGACAACTTCCGGGTCATGTGACCAGCAGGACTAAGTCGCTTCTGGCGAACCAGAGCAGTGCACGGAAATGTCGTTTACCTTCCCGCCGGAGTGGTATCTATTTATCTACTTGCACTTTGATGTGCTTTCGAACTGCTAGGTGGGCAGGAGCTGGAACTGAACAATGCGAGCTCACCCTGTCATGGGGATTCGAACTGCCGACCTTCTGATCAGCAAGCCCAAGGCTCAGTGGTTTAGACCACAGCGCCACCTGCGTCCTTACCTGTATATATAAACTCTCTCAAATTGCCTACTGTGCTCCATTAAATCAGAGCTCAAAAATCTTTTGTCTCATACTAAGCTCCTCACAAATTAGGCCAGTTAGCAGTGGAGGCTGGTCCATATGGGCAGATGGGGGCACTTCCCCACTGACCTCAATCTGCCTCCATCCAGTACTTGTTTACCAGCCTCCTCCTTAAGTCTGAATTTTGCGCTTGTAGAATGTGGCACGAAGCAGAATGAGGATAAACCTAGAATAAGTTGGCTCCACCTGTTGGTGGCTCTGGCTCCACCTACTGTTGGCCTCCAGCCCCGTCTTCTGCCCTACCAGGCCCAAAGTTTCCTTGCTGTAATAAAGCATATAAATCACACATCTACACACTAACAATGCAATCCTATACTTCCCCCCCCCCCTCAGAATCAGGTGTCACTGATGTAAATGGGACTTTCCACCTAAGTAAATAGGGCTTTTCCGCCTAAGCGTCCAGCATTGCATCTTAAGTTCAGCTACTGGAGTTGCACTTAGAAGAGCTGCTGGATCAAAAGTTGAGGAACTATCAGGAACACAGTCTTGAAAGTTTGTTTAGTTCAAAGCAGAAATTAAAAGCTTAACATTGAGCTACTTTTTTTCCATAGCTGAACAAAGAAATAAGAGTGTTTCACTTTCTGTTTGAGGTAGCCCGGGCATCAGTGAGTAAGTTCAGGGTCTCTCTTTCATTTTATTTAAGGGATCACACTGTTGCAAAAAAACAAGCCAACCCCGATTTCTCGATTGCGAAAGACACTTGCAGTCTGTTTCACTGGTACAGTGGTACCTCGGGTTACAGACACTTCAGGTTACAGATGCTTCAGGTTACAGACTCCACTAACCCAGAAATAGTACCTCGGGTTAAGAACTTTGCTTCAGGATGAGAACAGAAATCGCGCAGTGGCAGCACGGCAGCAGCAGGAGGCCCCATTAGCTAAAGTGGTGCTTCAGGTTAAGAACAGTTTCAGGTTAAGAACGGACCTCCGGAATGAATTAAGTACGTAACCAGAGATACCACTGTAGTTTTAAGAAGTTCCCCTTTCCCCCATTCCAGTTTAATACTGGGGAGAGGGGGGAGCAAGTACAAACCTGTGCTGGGTGTGGTCCAGCAAACATACCTAGATATGGAACGAGCTGAACTTTTGAAGGATGAACCAGCAGAAACAGCTTGGTATGTCCAAGAGTTACGGAATAGTACTGAAAGCCTACACACAAGTCTCAAAAACAAAATCTAATTTGTAGCTAGCTCCAATCCCCTGAAATTCCAAAGTGCATAAAACATCAAAATCAAAGCCAGGAATCCCCAAACTGTGTGCCATGCTCATCTGCCAGACAAATTTGCAGTGCCACTCTATACTTGGAAACAAGCCCTATTGAGTTCAATGGGATTTACTCCCAAGTAACAGAGTACAAGATTGCAGCCTAAGCCTTACTTACTAAGTAGGACTTAGTTCTGAGTAAGCATGCATAGCACTGTGCTGCTCAAATTGCTATTCTGTGCAGAATTAGGCTATGATCCTACAGGTAAGGTAAAAGGTAAAGGCCCCCTGGACAGTGAAGTCCAGTCAAAGGCGACTATGGGGTTGCGGCACTCATCTCGCTTTTCAGGCCAAGGGAGCTGGCGTTTGTCCACAGACAGCTTTATGGGTCATGTGGCCTACATGACTAAACCACTTCTGGTGCAACGGGACACAGTGACAGAAACCAAAGTGCACGGAAATGCGTTTACCTTCCCACCACAATGGTACCTATTTATCTACTTGCACTTGTGTGCTTTTGAACTGTTAGGTTGGCAGGAGCTGGGACAGAGCAATGGGAGCCCACTCCGTCATGGGGATTCGAACTGACGACCTGCTGATCGGCAAACCCAAGAGGCTCAGTGGTTTAGACTACAGTGCCACCCGCATCCTTTTTACATGATCCTACATCACTTACTTGCAAGCACAAGCACATCTAGGATTACAGTGAAGCACACACAAGTCCGTTGATTTAAACAGTATTTTGCTTATCTAACACTACAAACAATCGTGCTGTTGGACTTGAATATTAAGCAACATACTAGTAATCCCTTGGTATGTGGATACACACACAAACAGACAACAGTGTCCAAATATTTAACGGCAAACCTCCAATAAATGTAAAGGTCTCATCAGGCAACAAGCAGAATTGTTAAATAAGTAGCTTTTGCATAAGAAGCCAAAGAGCTGGAAAGAGAAAAAGACTGCAGATCCTACAACCAACGCTAACATAAAAAGGAAATTGCAGGGAGTTAGGAGAGTTCCAAGACCTGGCAGGAAACCAAGAAATTCAAAGCAAAAGCCTGAAACTTCAGAGCTCACTCCCATGCCTAAATATAGCCTCTCCCATAGCATATGGCATGGCAAAAAATCATTTACAGTACATAGGGCTGCAGAGCCAGCTAATATTATTAGTGGTTCAGTCTGTGTCAGCGTGAATAAATTAACAGGCCAGCCAAACCCAGAGTCCAAGCAGTATTTGGGGAGTTTCAGCGGAATGACAATGTCAGAAAGATGGCAAAAAATATACATGAGAGGCTTATGACTCTCTCAAACACCCTCCCAATAACATATAGATCAGTCTTTAGTCTTCCCTCAACAATACCCTCCTTTTCTTACATCCTGCCCTGCGGATGGCACAGCCTGTCGATTTCCCATCCCCTCCAAGTCACATTTGAACCATGCATTAATAAGCACTATGATGCCACTTTAAACCAGGGGCACAAGCTATAGGGGCAGAAGAGGCTGAGCTCCTCCCCCAATACTGAGGGGGCCACCATCCTGTTGCCACCAGGCAAACGCTCTTGCGCTAGGCAGGGGCGGGGCACACGAAGGGTGAAGCTCGCCCCCGCTGCCATGCAAGCGCTCGTGGGCATGGGTGGGACAAGCCACGTGACGCTGCTCCCCCCCATGTGGGGGGCAAGTCGGCACCCCTGCTTTAAACAGTCATGGCTCCCCCCCCCCCCCCAGGATTCTGAGAGATGTTGTTTGTTAAGGGTGCTGAGAATTGTTATCCACCTTGGATCAAATCTATGCTTCCAGGGGTCATAAGTAAGCTGCAGAGATAGTGCAGGATAGTGCACACCCCGGAAAGAATCTCTTTCAGCTTCTGCCTTCTGGAAGAAGGTACAGGGTTATAAAGACTAGGACTAGCCGCCTGAGAAACAGTTTTTATCCAAATGCATTTCTGGTTTTAAACGCAGTGTAAGGTAGTCTCTGTGGGAGTATATTGTATTTAATTATGGGGTATCAGAGTTTTTCGGGGGTTAACCAGGCTGGGATAGCAGGCTTGTTGGTTTTTGAATGTCTGATGTAGATTTTTTCAATTTCGTTGTTCTGTATGGGACAATGACAATAAAGATTATTGTATCGAATTGTTAACAAACGAGAGGCAATGGAGCATGCCTCCAGGAGTGAAGTCAAACCGCTGCGCTAACAGCAGCAAAATGACCTCCCTGGGTGCAAGCCTGGGCAGTGTGCATGGAGGTCGTGGGCTGCCCAGACAACAAGACCCCGACCCCCCCCCCCGCACCTCACTGATGTGGTCCAAAGGAAAGCATAGCAAGACACTTGTCACCAACTTGACTGCAGGAGGTGCCGGAAATTGTTAGAGGACCCCTATCCCTGCCCCCTCACAATCTCCAGAGTTCCCTGTGGAGAGGGATTGCTCTTTGAACTACTCAGAACCATAGCTGTCAACTTTTCCCTTTTCTTGCGAGGAATCCTATTCGGAATAACGGAATTTCCCTTTTAAAAAAAAGGGAAACGTTGACAGCTATGCCGAGAACTGTACCTCTCTGAGGGGGAATTGTACCTAACAAATCTCCGCACCCTTGAGAAACTACATGTCCCAGACTTCCTTGAGTGAAGCCATGGCTGTTTAAACTGGCATATTTTTTATGTGTAGTGCGGACAACAATGTACAGTGCAGTGCAAATGGAGCCTGTGTCGCCACCTTATAAAACACAGCAGGGAGGACAGGCACAAAACTATAATTTTGTGCCTGTCATTGGCTCTGACTCTACCTGTCCTTGGCCTGCATTTCCAGTCCCAATGGATCCCAGTCACTAAATAATAATAATAATAATAATAAAATTATTTATACCCCGCCCTTCCCAGTTCAAAAACTAGACTCAGGGCGGCTAACAACAAATTTTAAACACTTTAAAACGCTTAATTATAAAAGCAGCATAAAATACAGTATAAAAGCATGAATAACAATAAAATTCAAAAATCAATTTAGGGGAAATAAGCAATTGGATAATCCCCAGGGCTAGCTGGCTGAATTGGTCCTACTTGGGAAGGCGACGAGGCCAGGGGAGAATTAGCTGTGGGGTCTCAGAGTGGGTGATCTTCATAAAAGGGGAGGGGGAGGGGGAGGGAAGAGAAGGGAAATAAAAGACCAGGCTGAATTCAAATTAAAGGCCAGGCGGAATAGCTCTGTCTTACAGGCCCGGCGGAAGGAGGTTAAATCCTGAAGGACCCTAGTCTCCTGGGACAGAGCATTCCACTAGGTCGGAGCCATCACTGAAAAGGCCCTGGCCCTGGTGGAGGATAGTCTGACTTCCTTAGGGCCCGGGACCTCTAAACTATGGTTATTCATGGACCTTAAGGTCCTCTGTGGGTCATTACCAGGAGAGGCGATTCCATAGATACAAGGGCCCTAAGCCACTGTGTGAAGAACCCTGAGAAAGCAACAGAACACATGGACGTTGCCCCAAGCTTTCTTTTCATTGAACACTTTGCCATCCCTTCCCTGCCATAGATCCCTAACCCTGCGTACACTTTCCTCGGGATACTGCGTACAAATGTAGCAAACAGGAAACCCACTTTCACAAACCACAACTGAGCTGCAGGATCGAATACAACTAGAACTTGACCGCATTGCCACAACACCACCACCATTTTCTTTTTATTGTCTGCATCGGTACTGGAATTGTTTTCTGAAGTTTGGTCCGTTTGTTACCCTGGGCTCCTTTGGGAGGAAGGGCAGAATATCAATCTAAGAATAAATTGCGTGCTTGTGTATGTATGAATGAAACAAAAGAAGAAACCAACATTATGTAGCAAAAATGAAGGGCAGGCTACATACAGGATAAGGGCTAGTACAGTGGTACCTCGGGTTACATACGCTTCAGGTTACATACGCTTCAGGTTACAGACTCCGCTAACCCAGAAATAGTGCTTCAGGTTAAGAACTTTGCTTCAGGATAAGAACAGAAATCGTGCTCCGGCAGCGCGGCGGCAGCGGGAGGCCCCATTAGCTAAAGTGGCGCTTCAGGTTAAGAACAGTTTCAGGTTAAGAACGGATCTCCAGAATGAATTAAGGACTTAACCTGAGGTACCATTGTACGTCCTAGATTGAAGATCAGTGAAGCAAGAGCTGGATTAAATGAAGTCAGGTAAACCCGATATAATCTCAGCTCAAACCTGAGCTATCTAAACTGCATTTTTAAATACACAGTATTTACGAGAAGGGCTGTAGCTCAGTGGTAGAACATCTGCTTTAAACGCAGAAGGTGCCAGGACTGGGACAGACCCTTTTCTGAAACCCCGGAGGGCTGCTACCAGACAGTGCAGACATTACTGAGCTATATAGACCAATGGCCTCATTCGGTATG
The DNA here is from genome assembly GCF_951804945.1 of Podarcis cretensis. Taxonomy (NCBI): domain Eukaryota; kingdom Metazoa; phylum Chordata; class Lepidosauria; order Squamata; family Lacertidae; genus Podarcis; species Podarcis cretensis. The sequence goes on from NC_137183.1 coordinate 18,087,603, forward strand.
AGGCAGCTTTCTTTGTTCCTAAAAGGAAACAGCTATATAAGACAGCCCTGCTGTCTTCCAAAGTAGACACCTTTTTCTAATTGGCAGAGACACTAGGACTATTTACACAGCTACCCCAGGCAGAAATTATACAGTGGTACCTCAGGTTACGAACGTTTCAGGTTACATATGCTTCAGGTTACAGATTTTGCTAACCCAGAAACAGTGCTTCAGGTTAAGAACTTTGCTTCAGGATGAGAACAGAAATCGTGTTCTGGTGGCACGGCAGCAGCAGGAGGCTCCATTAGCTAAAGTGGTGCTTCAGGTTAAGAACAGTTTCAGGTTAAGTATGGACCTCCAGAACGAATTAAGTACTTAACCTGAGGTACCACTGTATAGGCACAGCATTGATTTGCAGTGGAGAAATGGTTCCCCTGTTGGGTTTCTGCCTGTTCAACCCTCTGTTATACAAACACTAAAACAAATTATCTTGCATTTAACAATTTTTTTAAAAAAGAGACACTTATAGCTCTCCTGTTTTTAGCCACACTAGGCTCATATGGAAGGGCAGGATATGTAGTCGATGAAACAAATAGACAAGAAACAAGCCAACAAGCTTGCTGTGGGTATTTACTGGTTTGGTATCGTAGCATAGGGATAAGCCACATGCTTCCAAACGGAAAATAAGATCAATAAACCATTTTGATCCCTCAGCCAGTTTCAGAATCTGTACAGAAACCACAAAGATAAGCTGAAACCCACAAATATGGTGCATCTTAGTTACTTTTTTTTTTTAAGTCACCTAAAAATTTACTTCCAAAGCAGATAAATACTGCCTTTTTCAGAATTGCACATAGCTACTTGATTGTATGGCACAACCAAAGTCTACAACTCCCTCCACCTGACCTGTTCACCAAGTTACCCAATAGCTATACTTCAGCCGGTGATGTAGAAAATTACCGGTAGTTTATGGAGTGTAACATTTACCCTTTTTCAGCCTGTGTGCTATATTGCCCCATTGCAACCCCTCCAGGGGCTGCATGCAAGCAATGGGTTCAGTCACCACTAGGGATCAGCAAATATGCAGATTTCAGCTTCTAATTTCTGAAAATCAGTTTCCCATATCAGTTTGCTGAGGCTATGGGAAAGCACGCCTTTGGTTTAAGAACGCTTTGGTTTAAGAATGGACTTCTGGAATGGATTAAGTTCGTAAACCAAGATACCACTCTCTCTCTCTCTCTCTCTCTGTGTGTGTGTATGGAAAGTGTGGATTATATATGTAAATAAATAAATAATAACCCCCCCCCCCCATTTCCCAGAGTTCCAAAGGAAGAGGGATTGGCTGTTAAAGCACTCTTAGAATTATAGCCCTGTGAGGGGAATATCAACTCTCAGCAACCTCCACGAAAACTACAGATCCCAGGATTCTTTGGGGGAAAGCCATGACTGTTTAAAGTGGAATGGGTGCAGCACTAATTGTACAGTGCAGATGGAGCCTCCGTTGCTCTAAACTAGTGGCTTTTTAAAAACAACAACAGCACACGTTTTGCCTCTAAGGAACACTTTCAACATAAATGCACCTGCCATAGAACCCCTGCAAAGACAAGTCAGACAAGGAAATGCCCAGTTCCATAAGACCACAAAGAACATGCCCTATAAATGCACCCAAAGCTCCTCTGAGTGGAGAGCAACAATGTAGAGTGGGCAGTTTTCCTAGGGATTTATTTTTCTGCAGGAAGTACATTAGTTAGAACATAGAGCCAGTGTGGTGTAGTGGTTAAGAGCGGTAGACTCGTAATCTGGTGAACTGGGTCCGCGTCTCCGCTCCTCCACATGCAGCTGCTGGGTGACCTTGGGCCAGTCACACTTCTCTGAAGTCTCTCAGCCCCACTCACCTCACAGAGTGTTTGTTGTGGGGGAGGAAGGGAAAGGAGAATGTTAGCCACTTTGAGACTCCTTAGGGTAGTGATAAAGCGGGATATCAAATCCAAACTCTTCTTCTTTTTCATAAGAAGAGCTCTAGTGGATTGTGCAAATGGCTCATCTAGCCCAGCATCGTGTTCTTACAGCAGAAAACTGGACACCTATGGGAAGCTTGTAAGCATCACCCAAGGACAACAGCAATCTCTCCACTTATGACTCCCAGGGACTGGTATTCAGAGGCATAATTCCCGCAACAATGGAGGGAATATACTGAACAGAGGCCAACTGCAAATAAGCTTGGCTGTTCAAGGGTTTTTAAGCTTTGTACACTAAATGCAAGTAAAACAAACATGCTAATTCCCTAGGGTATCAGAAAACTTCCCAATGCAAACCAATATTGTTCCAGTGCAAATTACACTCATTTTCAAAAGAAAATCTTCCAATTCAAAATTTTCCAGAAAACCCACATTCCACAATGGGAAGGCTCTTTCAGAGAAACTTTTCCATCATTACCGATACTCTCACATAGGAACCCCTGATAAGTGCCCAAGGAACACCTTAATAAATTTCCATGCAAAATTCAAGCCACTACCCTAGATGGCTCCAGCAGGAATGGATCAATGTGCTTTAAAAAGAAAAGAAAAAGAGAGGCACTGATGGAAAGAGGAGAGAAATAGGAATGATGCTATGAGCAAAACATTAATCAGTACCAAACTAGCTAAAAAGGCAAGTCAACACTGAGGACAGAGGGGGCCAAAAAGACTGGCATTTCAAAAGCAATATACAGTGGTACCTCTGGTTAAGAACTTAATTCGTTTCAGAGGTCCGTTCTTAAGCTGAAACTGTTCTTAACCTGAGGTACCACTTTAGCTAATAGGGCCTCCCGCTGCCGCCACGCGATTTCTGTTCTCATCCTGAAGCAAAGTTCTTAACCCAAGGTACTATTTCTGGGTTATCAGAGTCTGTAACCTGAAGCGTCTGTAACCTGAAGTACCACTGTAAACCCAATGTCAGCACCATAAAGCAAAGCACACCTCCTGAAGAAATCAAATCACAAAATGTACTATTGACTATGATACTAAAGCCTGGGAGTTTTAGTTTCGGAGCCTGTCCCTATATACGTTGACTCAAGAGTAAGTTCCATTATTATTGATTTAATTTATATTCTATCCTTTCCTCAAGATCCAGGCATCCTATTTGGTTGTCTCTTCATTTTAGCTGAAGAACCCTGTGTGGTACGTCGAGAGATGGTAACTGGACCATAATCACCAAATGAGCTTCATGGCCAAGTATAGATTCAAACACTGACCTCCCCAACCTAAGTTCAAAACCCTGACTGTTATGTTGTGGGTTGACATAGCAGACGACACAGCGATTTCTCCAAAGCAGCTCTTTATTTTGTAAACTGGAATAGAACTGACTAGCAAACAGCTCAGCCGGCCTGCTTTTATAGGCAGCCGGCTGTCAACATTGTAGCAACAACAACCCAGAGTTTCCCGCCTAAAATAACTGACGTGGACCTGAGTGAAAACTATCTACAGACCTGAGTGAAAACTATCTACAGTATCCCCCTGCTGGCCCAGGGTGAAACTTCACTACATAACACTGACCATTACAGCATCCCAACTCAATGGCTCTTCCTCCCTATATGTGCACACAGGATCCCACATTTACAATGCAACCCTATACAATTCTGCTCAAAAGCACATCCCGCTGAATTCATTGTGGATCATTCCTCTGTAAGTGCGTATGGGATTGCAGCCTTAACAAGTAGTCCTTCAAAGTTGCAATCCCTAACATACTTTAAGCACCGACATCCCACTGAACACAGTAAGACCTATTTCTCAGTAAATGTGGAAAGGATTGTAGAGCGTGTTCTCAACAGCACAACCACACACATGCCAACCTTGAAGTAAGACCCACTGAGTTCAGTGAAATGAAGAACACAAGAGCTCTGCTGGATCAGACCAAAGACCCACCAGCATCCTGTTTTCACAACAGCCAGTCAGATACCAATGGGAAGCCCGCAGGCAGAATCAAAGCACAACAGTACTAGCCCCATTCATGTCCCCCAGAAACTGTGGCTCAAATGTACCACTGTCTTCAACCCTTGAGGTAGTAAACAGTCACCATGGCTGGTAACCACAGCTAACCTTATCAACCATGTACCATACTTTTCCGTGTATAAGACGAGATTTTTTCCCCCTAAAACAATGTTAAAAATGTGGGGTTGTTTTGGTGGGAGATTGGTGGCTGTGGCAAGGGCTGCTGTCAATCGGCTGCCGCTGTGGTAATTGCGTGGGCAATTGGTGGCTGCTGGCGGTGAGCGGGCAGACGATTGTTGGCTTTGGTGATGCGTGTTATTGGCAGCATCGTTCAGGCGGGTGAGCGGTTTTCAACAACCCTGGGCAATCAACAACTCTGGGAAACCCACCAAAATAAGCAATCTGCCCCCATTTTCTTAATGAGGAGTCCCAAAAATAGGGGGCGTCTTGTACACAGAAAAATACGGTATTTGTCTAATTCCCCCTTTAAAGCCATCCAACACGGTGGTAATCACTACGTCTTGCACAAGCAAATTCTATAGTTACTGAAAGCCTTAGACCAATTTTCAATTAAGCGCAACCTCACCCTTCAGTGCCACCAATACCCCACTTTGAAATATTCTATTAAAACCTCCCAGTTCTCCGATTCAGCTTTAAAAAAACAAAATCCACCTAAGCAAGGCAGGTGGGGAGGGAGGAGAGAAGCGCAGAAAACCCGAAGAAAGTGCTGTGCTAGATGCTGTATGATTTTTAACTGTATTGTCATTGCTTCTCTTATTACTTATGTTATATTTTTATAGTACAGGTATTGCAATTCGAACCCCATTGAATTCAAATGGTAAGGGTTCTCCTTAGCCACATTGCGAACCACCTAAATCAAACTTACGCACCACCGTTTGGATCAAGGCCTACAGCACAAAACAAGGAAACTGTTATTTCAAGTATTAAGAGTCATAGAAAGACATCTGAGAAACAACATTTTAATAGATGAAATAAATACTCCAGTACATGCAAGATTTTTTTAAAAAAAGACACTGAAAAATAATAATTAAAAAACCCAAATCACTTTCTTGTTAAGAGTGTAATATTCCCCCACCCCCTGTTTTAAAACACTCACAGTAGCTCCCCCCCAGCTTGGAAATCACATCCAATCTCCACTCTTTTCCCACTCGAGACAGCCAATGCACTTCTAACCTAACACTTGATTCAAAAGTAACCATACAGAAACCAACATAAAAACAAAACAAAAAGGTAGCTACATCCATCATTTAAAGTTCTGCTTCTTTCAGACTGTATGAAAACTGAGGTAACTTTTTTTTCCTTCCTGCACAACTGAACAGTAAAATTTAGAAGGGAAATTTTGGAAGACCAAAGAACAAGAAAAAAGTTTTAAAAGCACACCCAGCGCAATTAAGGCCCTTTCTCTATCCCATCCAATCTCAATAAAACCTTAAAATTGTTATTACCACTCGCTTGTTTGTAGACCTTGTATTCTATAAAAGATGCGAAACTGAATCAACTTTGATGGTTTCTCTCTTCTTTTTTAACAATCCCTCGCCCCAAATGATCAGCCACTCAATGCTGATTTGTTTCTACATAGGTTAAAAGGTAAATCTTTTTGCTGCCTCCCCCATTCAAAATTTAAAAAAAAAAAATCAAAAGACTGGGCTGATCTACACAAATTCTTTGGTATACATAAAACAAAGGGCCAGTTGAGGGGAGCCTAAGTACATTTGTGTTAGCAGTGACCAAGGTATACCTAAACTGAAAAGATTAATTCACAGAAATTGAGTTCGCTGGCGGTAGAGTCCGAGGCGAAGATCTTTCCCTCAGTGCCTGAGATAACAGATTGCAACCATCCGAGACGGCGCAAGCCGAGTTCCGCAACCGTTCCCTGTATTCAGTTGTTTTGGAGCTACTTTCGGGGTGTTGGGCTATATCCCTGAGGCATTGGGTAAGGAGCACACAAGCCGAGACGACACTCATTGCGCCCCCTAAAATGGCGGTCTGCACGGCTTTACCTTCTGGATTGATGGTGGCCGCTTTGCCCAAAAACTGAGGCTCAGTGGCAAAGCCCACCAGCGCGCAGACAGACTGCACCAAGGGCCCGCTGAACAAGACGCAGCGGTTCCGCGTCAACTCGCTGGGCGAAGTCTTGACCTCCTTGACGCAGGCCAATAGGGCCGAGCCGCTGGTGCTCATGCACTTGACGCTCAGCTTGAACTGCTCCTTGGCAAACTTATCCTTGGATTTCTCACTGGCCAGGACACAGGCGTCCGTCAGGAATTTCAGATTCTTGGACATGTTCTGGGAAACCTCCAGCAGGAGCTGAGGGCTCATGTCAGCCAAAGGGGTGGTCTTCAAGATCCCACAGCCGTGCTCCACCTCATGTTTGCACCGGGTCACCTTGTAGCGATCCACCAGGCCGGGCAATGCTGGCTGAGCTCCCGGGATCTCCACTGCCGCCAGGTAAGCGGCATGGGCAGAGCACTCCGTCAAGGAGACCACCAGGTCTCCCATCTCCAACAGGATGTCCCCCACCTCCGTGAAGCATCCCATGTTGAGCTGGCTTTGGACGTCGTGAGTCAAGATGGAGAGGCCTTTTGTCCGGGCGATGATGGTGTCCCGGCACTTCTCAAAGGACTCCCCAAAGACGGACAGGCTGTCCGTATTGACCGGCCGGCTCTCGCTGGACAGCAGCAGCAAATCCGCCACCAACTGCATCTTGCTCTTGCACTGGTCGCAAATGGAGATGAGCTTCTTCCGCTGCAACGCACCGCTGCTCGGGGTGGACGCCTCGCTAGCGGACTTGCCAGAGCCGCCGCTAGCCATAGCGCCTGGGGGGCACACGCATGCCTCTCGGGACCCCACAGCTGCCGCCACCCCTCCCGCTCCTGATGCCTCCGGAGGAGTCCCCACTCAGCCTGGCAGGATCTCTCTGCCTTTTCCGCACCATCATTCCATTAATCTCCGCAAGTAAAAGTAAAGTCTTTGCGGGCCAGAGGGAGAGGCGGGAGCTGGCCGGAGAGCAGCCCAATCCAAAGGGAGACTGAAGCTACTCCACTTTCACAGTGAACTAATAGGCTTGGAAACAGGCGACAGGTTCCTCGACTCTTGGGAAGACTGGATTCCTCAATTCCGCAACGGCATGATCAATTATTGTTCCCTTTCCTTCCCCATCTGCAGATGGACCGTTCTTTGGAGAGAAGCGTTATTAGCAAATAATCCAAATGGAGCTGCTGCAAAAATAATAATAGGAGCAATCATTTAAAATCTTTAAAAGTTTCCAGCTGAATAAATTACAGTGGCACGTTTAAATTCATGAGGAAAAGAGTTTGGGTGGGATGGTGTTGGTTTTTTTAAAAAAAGAAAATAAATGGGAAGAGGGGCTGAAATAGGCGACGATCCTGTTACCGTTTGACTCCTTTCCAATCCAAGCTGTCCCCGTGGCCCGGAAAGAGGCGAGCCAACGCCATAGGCTCCTTTAACAGCTCCCGAGCAGGCAAGCAGGCATCTCTTCCTCTCCCCGTTGCTATCAGGAAGAACAGCAGAGGGTGTGGCCCGGCGGAGCTGTGGCCGGGGGAACTGGCCGCGCGCAGGAGGAGGAGGAGGAGGAGGGTTGCCGCTTTGATTTGCTAGGCTGGCTCCGAAGTGTTTCGTGCGCACCTCACCTCCGGTGCAAAAGAGGACACGGCAGATCGTGGAAGGCGAGGCGAGGAGGGCGGGCGGAAAGCAACGATTTCCTCTCCCCCAACACCACCCGGATCCAGCCGCTGGTGGAGAAGGAAGGCAGGAAGGAGGAGGGAGGGAGGAACCCTCAGCTTAGCTTGCCGCTTTTGCTTTGCTTTTTCGCCACCTCTCTCCTCTCCCGCTTGGCGCTCCGATCACGACGCCCAGCGGCCCCGGGGAAAGCAGCGGCGGCGGCGGCGGCGGCGGCGCCGGCCCTCCAGGGGCGTGGGCGCACCCGATCTCCGCTCGACGGGTAACTTCAGGCTCTGCCCTCGAACAAGGGCGGCGGCGGCGGCGGCGGCGACTGCTGCGCTGGGTGGCCTTTGCAACAGCTGCTGCGGGAACCCAGCCGGCCTCCCTTCGCCTCCTCTCTCACCATATTTCCTCGCTGGGCTTTTTCTCCTCCTCCTCCTCCTCCTCTCCAACCCTCCCCGGCTGAATCACCAACTTCTGCGGGGTGGAGGGAGGGATCACGAAAGGAGGGCTCCCCGCCCGCTTTCCACTTCCCAAAGTCTCTTTTCAGCCTCGGCCTTGGGGCTCTTATCAGCTGCCTCGGCGCGGCTGCTCCTGCATGGCTGGGGAAAGGGCGGGCGCCGGAGCCAACGCGCCTGCTGCTGCTGCTGCTGCTGCCTTTTCCCCCTTCCTCTCTTTCTTTTTTAATGCTTTCTCCCGGTTGCCTCCGCTGTAACCTCCCTGTAAGCCTATAGCAATCTTTTGTGCGGCCTGTCGCCGCCCTTCGTTTTAAACGCTGCGGTCTTCTCCACGCCCGCTGCTGCCTTGAAGGCTCCACCCCAGCAGGAGATGGGGCGGGTGGGAGAAGGGAAAGAGGCGGTGTCACCGCCCGGTATAACAGGCGGCGGCGGCGGCGGCGCCCTTGCTGTGGCCGCCGGCTCGATTGCGCTTTTACGCACGCAGATGCGCTTGGAGCAGGAGAGCCGTGGCTGTTGGTTCACACGTGGGAAGGTTCTGGCCTGTGTTTTCAGCCCAGCCTGCCCGTTGATTTCCCCCCACCCCCGATTTTATTTTATTTTTAATTAAAGGAGCATAATCTATCCCCGCCCCCTTTTGCAACCTTAGCTTCCCAGCTGTCAGCAAACATTACTTGGAAGTCCTGTTGAAATCTGGGATAGCTTTCTAAGGAACCAGGCATAGGACGAGGTCTCTGCCTCTTTCCCACCGGTGTTGGAAAAATCACAAGCACCTTTCGAGCTCTGAGATGGGCGCTGCCAGTGGTTTATTGGAGCGTTTCGAATACAGAAGCATTTCTTTTGGTTTTTCCTTATGGAGGAGAAAATGACAAGCGTGCAAACCTAATGGGGTCAGCCTGTGGGCACTGCCACCTGATTGGATTGTGGTTTTCTTGTTGGCCAACTAGGCTAGAGAACACTTTACTACTACTACTTTTTAAAGCAGCATGCTCTGGTCCATGGGGTTATGCAGAGTCGGACACAATTAAATGACTAAACAACAACAACTTTAAAAAGAATATACAGTGGTACCTCGGGTTACAGACGCTTCAGGTTACAGGCGCTTCAGGTTACAGACTCCGCTAACCCCAAAAAAGTACCTCAGGTTAAGAACTTTGCTTCAGGATGAGAACAGAGATCGCACGGCAGCAGCGGGAGGCCCCATTAGCTAAGTAATACCTCAGGTTAAGAACTGTTTCAGGTTAAGAATGGACCTCCAGAACGAATTAAGTTCTTAACCTGAGGTACCACTGTATCAGCATCCTGCCATTAGTTGTTGGAAGCTGCTCAGGCTTCAGTGGCGTAGCGTGGGTTGTCAGCACCCGGGGCAAGGCAAGTAATTTGCACCCCCTAACCCGTGGATTTGCGCCCCCTAACCCTAACCCCCAGATGCTGCGCCCGGTGCGGCCGGCCTCCCCTGCACCCCCCACGCTACGCCACTGCCAGGCTTTACAGAGATGTTAACAGTCCACATAAAATGACCAAAACAATGTGTGATAAAAGAAAATTAGCAGACCACAATTTAACAAGCTGTGAGCGCATAAAGGCCTGTGGGAGATTGAAAGCATGGTTCAAGAAAAGTGTTTTAATGTATCTCTGAGAGGCAAGCAAGAATGAGCGGAGGTGAGGTTAATAAGGAGAGAACAGGGGTCCCCACTGTGGTCTAGGCCCTGCTCCATGTATCTTTCCCACTTCCCTCACAAACTAGGATGTGATAACTTATTTACTTACTTCTAGTTATTTATTTAGCAAGGTTTAATGAAGAAAATTCTCAGTGGTTTACATGAAATAGTATAAGCTGATTCTCCTTCACTGGAGAGGTCGGATGGTCATTGTCAGGGATTTTTAGATGTGATTCCTGCGTTGCAGGAGGTTGACCCATGGGGTCCCTTCAAACTCCACTATTCTATAATTCATTAAAAACAGCAATTAAAAACAAACTTTTAAAAGCAAGTAGATGTAATAAAATTGTGAAAATACAGATAAAACCAACAGTTTTGGAAACAAATGTGCCTAATATTGCATGTCCAGGTAGGCTTATCTAAACAGAAAAGTTTTAAAACTGTAAAAGTTTTTTTAAAAAAATCAAAAACATTACATCATCTCATCATCCCTGACCGTTGGCTAGGGCTGATGGGAGTTGGAGTCCACTGGCATCCGGTGGACCACTGGTTCTCCACCTAGGACCTTCAGAGTGCAAGCGCCTTGTCTTGTCGTTGAGCTACACCTTCTCCCACAGCATGTTTATGTATATTTCGGCAACTAAATTAAGCTCTACTTGCCATTTCAAGGCATGCTTTGGTGTGAATGGAGATGGTACCATCGAAAGCAAAGGGGCTACTTTAAAAATTATCGCTAATCTATGGAGAATACAAACAATGCCTCTGTGAAAAGTCAATCTAAAGCATTTTAATATACTCCGGAAGGCACCCAGAGTCACTGCAGGACATAACACTTCAATTATATAGTCCAGCTCAGGAAGGGTGGGGGTCCGTTTATTTTGTGCTTGTGCACTGTAGTCTCCTATGATGTTTTTTGTTTTTTTTTAAAAAAAGGCCTTAAGGGTGCGCCTGCAAATTCCTGTTCATGGCGGTGACTCGTTTTTTTTAATCAGTCATGTTATCCATGCAGACTGCCCTGAAAAGTGCTTATGTTTTTCAGCCTAATAAGACGTGACTAAAGGCATCCAGACATTGTCTGCTGTGTTCCTGCATTTGGCGCGTAAAATGATACAGTGGTGCCCCGCAAGACAAATGCCTCGCAAGACGGAAAACCCGCTAGACGAAAGGGTTTTCCGTTTTGGAGGTGCTTCGCAAAACGAATTTCCTATGGGCTTGCTTCGCAAGACGAAAATGTCTTGCGAGTTCCTGTGGGCTTTTTCCCCCTCCCCCCCTTTTTCTAAGCCGCTAAGCCGCTTATCAGCTGAACCGCTAAGCCGCTTAACAGCTGATCCGCTAAGCCGCTTATCAGCTGATCCGCTAAGCCCCTAAGCCGCTAATAGCGCTAAGCCGCTAAGCCGCTAATGGGCTTGCTTTGCAAAACAAAAAAACCGCAAGACGAAGAGACTCGTGGAACGGATTCTTTTCGTCTTGCGAGGCACCACTGTATTTGTTTGTACACCAAACTGGTGACTTTTCTGTGCACAAAGCACTAATAAAGTTACATACTTTTATTTTCTTCTTCAGAAGTAAATATCTATCTGCTACTTTTGGGAAAGTAACTTAACAGAGCAGTCCTAACTATAGCAAGCCAATGTAATTTTGGGATCCTCACAGGAGAGAGGTTGATGGGCATAGCTGTCAACTTTTCCCTTTTCTTGCGAGGAATCCTATTCAGAATAAGGGAATTTCTCTTAAAAAAAGGGAAATGTTGACAGCTATGTTGATGGGAGTTGCTGTCCTTTTTCAATGATGTCTGTTGTGGTTTTGGCTGTCTTGGCCTCAGCAAAGAGCAATCTCACCCTGGGGGAAACACACACACACACACACACACACACACACACACACACAAAACACCTAGATCAGGAAACAGAAAAGATACTAAGTTATTCTATTCATATACTGTACCATCTTTCTGCCAAGCTTTGTCGGTGTAGACCAGGGTTTCCCAAACTTGGGTCTCCAGCTGTTTTTGGACTACAACTCCCATCATCCCTAGCTAGTGGGACCAGCGGTCAGGGATGGTGGGAATAGACAATACTGGGCTAGATAAACCAACATTAAAATAAAAAAAACACAGAATTTAGATAATAATAATAATAATAATAATAATAATAATAATAATAATAATAAATTTTATTTATATCCCGCCCTCCCCAGCCGAAGCCAGGCTCAGGGCGGCTAACAACAATAAATAAATCATTTATTATAAAATTAATTAAATTCAAGCCACTGGCCACCATTGGGCCAGAGCTCCGCAAAGATTGCCGAGGGAGGGAGTCAGGCTGTGCCCTGGCCAAAGGCCTGGCGGAACAGCTCTGTCTTGCAGGCCCTGCGGAAAGATGTCAAGTCCCGCAGGGCCCTAGTCTCTTGTGACAGAGTGTTCCACCAGGTCGGAGCCACAGCCGAAAAAGCCCTGGCTCTAGTTGAGGCCAGCCTAACTTCTCTGTGGCCTGGAACCTTCAAGATGTTTTTATTTGAAGACCGTAAGTTTCTTTGTGGGGCATACCAGGAGAGGCGGTCCCGTAGGTACGAGGGTCCTAGGCCGTATAGGGCTTTAAAGGTTAAAACCAGCACCTTAAACCTGATCCTGTACTCCACCGGGAGCCAGTGCAGCTGGTATAGCACCGGGTGAATGTGATCTCGCAGCGAAGACCCCGTAAGGAGTCTCGCTGCAGCATTCTGCACCCGCTGGAGTTTCTGGGTCAGTCTCAAGGGCAGCCCCACGTAGAGCGAGTTACAATAATCCAGTCTGGAGGTGACCATCGCGTGGATCACAGTGGCTAGGTCAGGGCGAGAGAGGTAAGGAGCCAACTGCTTAGCTTGGCGGAGATGGAAAAATGCCGCCTTTGTTATAGCTGTAATCTGCGCCTCCATAGAGAGGGAGGTATCGAAGATTACACCCAAACTCTTAACGGACGGTGCTGGCACTAATTGCACCCCCGCAAGAGATGGGAGTTGCCCCCCCATCCCATATCGTCCCGTCCCAGCCACAGGACCTCTGTCTTCGAAGGATTTAGCTTCAACCGGCTCCCACGTAACCATCCAGCCACAGCTTCCAAACATCTGGTCAGTGTGTCTGGGGCCGAGTCAGGATGGCCATCCATCAACAGACAGAGTTGGGCGTCATCGGCATACTGATGGCAACCCAGCCCAAAACTCCGGACAAGCTGGGCGAGGGGGCGCATAAAGATGTTGAAAAGCATCAGGGAGAGTATCGCACCCTGAGGTACTCCACACACCAAGGAGTGGCGCAATGACAATTCCCCCCCAAGCGCCACCCTCTGTCCCCGACCAGAGAGAAACGAGCGCAGCCATTGAAGGACTGCCCTGGATCCCCACGTCGGCACGGTGGTGGTCCAGAAGTTCGTGATCGACCATGTCGAAAGCTGCTGACAGATCTAGAAGAATCAGCAGCCCCGACCCACCTCGATCCAGCTGTCTACGAAGATCATCTGTTAGGGCAACCAGAGCCGTCTCGGTCCCACTACCAGCGCGGAAGCCGGACTGGAATGGATCCAGAGCCGATGTTTCATCCAGAAACCCACCAAGCTGTTCAGCAACCGCTCTCTCAATCACCTTACCCAGGAACGGAAGATTCGAAACCGGGTGGTAATTGGATAGATCTAAAGGATCTAATGTTGTTTTCTTTAAGAGCGGGTGCACCACTGCCTCCTTCAGTTCCCCTTGGAATGTCCCCGTGCCAAGGGACAAATTGATGATATCCCCCAGGAGGGCCCGCACCTCATCTGGACATGCTCTAATCAGCCAAGACAGGCACGGGTTGAGAGGACAGGTGGTGGGCTTTCCAGCTCGGAGGAGTCTGTCCACATCGGCTGGGGATATCTGGTCGAAGTGGTCCAATACTGGACCCGAGGACAGTCGAGGGGCCTCCAGTTCCTTTATTGTATCCAAATTGGCAGGGAGGTCATGGCGGAGCAACAAGACCTTCTCTGCAAAAAAGCTCACAAATGCCTCACAGCTGTGTGTCAAATTGTTATATAATTTTGGCTGTCCTTCAAGGGACGTTAAAGACCTAATTATACTAAATAATTGCGCCGGGCGAGAGCTAGCGGAGGCAATGGAGGCCGAGAAGTAGGACTTCTTAGCAGCCTTCATGCCATCTCGTAGGTTTTCATAAAAGCCCTATAAGATGTTCTTGAGGCTCCGTCACGGGCACCCTGCCATACTCGCTCTAGCCGTCTGAGGTCCCGCTTCATTTTCCGGAGCTCCTTGGTAAACCAGGGAGCCCGGTTTCTGCGGGGTCGCAGAGGGCGCTTCGGTGCGATCTCATCAATGGCTGCCAGGAGCTGGATATTCCAGCCCTCAACAAGCTCAGTCAATGAGTCGCCAGGGGGAGCAAGTTCCCGCAAGGCTTGGCGGAATCTATCAGGGTCCGTCAGCCTCTGCGGGTGAGCCCAAATCGGCTCGCCACCTAAGCAGGGTGGGGGTGGAAAGTCAATCCTGGCTTTCAGAGCGTTGTGATCAGACCATGGCACCTTCATCGAAGGAGACATGATCACATCTATACCTACGCCAAAGATCAAATCCAACGTGTGGCCTGCTTGATGTGTGGGGCCCGAAACAAACTGGGAGAGCCCTTGTGTCGCCGTGGAAGACACCAGGTCCAGAGCCTGTGAGGAGGGAGTGGCATCAGCATGGATGTTGAAGTCCCCCAGTACCAATAGGTTAGGGAACTCCAAGGCCCAGCCGGCCACCGCCTCCAATAGGCCTGACAGGGTGGCTGCTGGTGCGCTAGGTGGCCGGTACACCAGCCAGACAGCCAAGCTCTCCTTGGAGCCCCACACTAGGCCAACACATTCAATGCCGGGGATCGATGGCGATGGTAGAGCCCTGAAAGGACAATCTTCCCGGATTACTAATGCCACCCTTCCCCCCCGGCCCACAGTCCGGGACTGGTGGAGGACGCAGAAACCCGGGGGCGCCATCTCTCGTAAGGTAACTGTTGCCCCTTCACGCACCCAGGTCTCCGTCACACAAGCCAGGTCGACCCCCTGCGAGATAAAGAAATCTCGCAGGGTGGCGGTTTTGTTGCCTATAGACCTGGCATTGCACAGCACCAGTGACGGAGGTGAGTAATCCTTGCTCACCCTACCCTCGTCCCTCGGGATGAGGCGCAGATTGGAAGGGGTACGAGCATATCCATATCTCGATCCCCTTCGCCTATAACATCTGCCCCCACTGCCATACCTCCCTCGCCCCTCCACGGTAGCAATCCCAAGCCTCATAGTAGCCTCCATTGATGGCAATTAATGTTATTCTTTTGCAGCCTAAAACAATAAAACCTTAAAACAATAAAAACAAAAACAACCCGGAAAACAATAAAACAATACAAACAAAAACTGCAAAAATTACAAATTCATCAAAATCTAACAAATTCCCAAGCCCACCCAAACATCCATCCCACCCCCATATATAAAAAATCTAAAGGGAAAGGAACATTTTAAAACATGTTAAAAAGAACTCTGCACCCCTCCGGGTCCTCCTGGGCAGTAGCAGCATCAGTGGCAACAACCGGCCCTGGGCCAGATAGTAAGTGGCAGGAGCAGGGCCCTCAGGCACTCACAGGGGAGTCCTTTGTTAAGTGTAAAATATTTTGCTCCTATTATTTTGCTGCCGGCCTTCATGTGTTGGATTCGATGGCCCTTGTGGTCTCTTCCAACTCTATGATTCTATGAATAGCCACCATAGTATTTCTTCTGGAAATGGAAAGGCAGTATATAAATTTAAAATAATAAGAATTAAGGAGATTGCATGGTTGGCTGGATTTTGCACCTACAGTTCTCAGGTTCTCTTGAGTGTCTTGGGAGCACGGAATACGATATGACTGTATTATTATCACCACAATCATCATATTTTATTTGACATTGTTATTATTTTTATTATTGTTTTTATTATTTTTATTAAATTTATATTCCGCCCTTCATCCAAAGATCCTAGGGCGTTTCACAACACAGAAATATGGTTTCCTCTTTCCCTTCAGAAACAAACGGAAAGGAGTTTTGTTCTATTCAATTTCGAAAACATGGTTCGTCCCGCTCCCCCCGCCGTCTGAAGTGGTACAGCCCTCTGCCCCTCGTTCCTTCCGGCACCTTCCCACTCACTCACTCACTCACCCACCCTCCTCCGCCTGTAGCTTTCAAATCTAGCTGCCCCGCCCACTTCCCTCCTGGCGCATGCGCAGAACTGGCAAAGGGGCGGGATCGAGGCGGAAGAACCTTCTCCAGCCAGTGCCGGCGGCGTTGCGCGTCGGGACAAGATGGCGGCGGCCTACCGATGGCTGGGTCTGGTCTTGGTGCTGTGTGCCTTGGCGGCCGCGGTCTCCGGAGCCGAAGAGCCGAAGGAAAAGTCCCCTGAGCAGGCGAAGAAGGAGAAGAAGAAGAAAAAGGACATTCGGGACTACAACGACGCCGACATGGCGCGGCTGCTGGAGCAGTGGGAGGTATGTCCGTGAGGGAAAAAGGGGGCGCAGCGGGGACCCCAAAATGGGGGGGGAGGGGTCCCCACCGTCTTCCTCGTCTAGTTCCTTGGCAAGGATTTGGGGCTGGAGTGCAGGTTCGTTGCGCTCGCCAAGGGTTGTATCCAACCCCAGTCCAAACCCCCCCCCCCAGAAAACTGACAGAAATTAGAATTAGAAGGGACCCTGAGGATCATCTAGTCCAACCTCTGCAATGCAGGAATAGGCAGGTATCCCATTCAGGGATCGAACCTGCAACTTTAGCGTTATCAGCATTGTTACTGTTATTTATTTATTTATTTGTGCCCCGCCTATTTGACAGGGTTTCCCCAGCCACTCTGGGCTGCTTTCAACATATATGTATATATATATATATATATACGTATATATGTAACTCTATATGTATATATACACACACAAATACAGTATAGTATAACATTGCACATGAAGAAGCTTCCCTATACATGCTCTAACCAACTGAGCTATCCAGGCTTCAGTTATTTTTATTTATTCATTTAGCAGGATATAAATATTCTCAACTGCTTTTTTTAATGTAAAACAAAAACATTTTCCGTTGTTTTTAAAAAGGACAGATTAAAGCAAGACATTTAAAAGCATTTGGGAGATGATTAAAATCAGCAGTAGCTAACTGAGCGACTTCTGTGTGCCCAGTCCATTAATTTCAGTGGGTGTGCTCCGATTAGGGCATGGGCACAGGCCGAGGGGGAATAGGGGGAGAGAGATTGGTTTGAAGGGGGTGAGGTTCCAGCCTAGAGCTCGTTTAATTGAATGTGGGGGTGGTGAGGAAATAGTCCTGAAGGAGAGGCTGCCTCTGAGCATGTGTGGAGTGTATTGGTCTTCATTGGGGAAGAGTAGGGTTGGCAACCGCACTGTGAGACTATAAGAAAACCAGGTACAGTATTACGGAAGTCAGAACACTTCCAGTACTTTTACTGGGGTGTGCTGTCCTTGCAATGTGTGAAACCTAAGTTGGGGTTTTCTGGTACATAAACATAATATTAAGTTCAGTAGCTGGAACTGTTTCAGTTTTGTTTTATGTTATACATATATGTTTGTTTTATGATATATGTATATGTGTGTGTTATAGAGAGTGCAAGAGTGCGCCTGGATAGTTGGAGTATGGTGCTGATAACGCCAAGGTTTCAGGTTTGATCCCCGCATGGGACAGCTGCCTATTCCTGCATTGCAGGGGTTGGACTAGATGATCCTTAGGGTCCCCTTCCAACTCTGCAATTCTATGATTCGTATATGCATGCTGCTTTGAGCAGAGTATGGGTTTTAAAGTTTAAATTAAGAGCTGTTCTCTGAAATAAGGAACAGGAAGAGTTTAAAGGACTATAAGCAGAACTCGATAGTAATTAGCACCCCTCTTTGCTTTTGTAGTAACAACCACCAGTGCATTTTGCATAGCAGAATAAAGCAGCAGTTTCATATGATTTGGCTCTGCATTTTGCACTAATAGGCTTTTAGATACTCTTCAGGGGTAGCCCAACATAGGCTGCATTGCAGCAGCCCAATTTCTTTAGTATCCAACGCACATGTGATTAGCAGGTTAACCTTTTCCCAGGTTAACTGCCCCCACCTGTCTAAATGCAAAGCTGGATCCAGGAGTAGTCTGAAACTGCTTTTGAGTTTCATGTAGGTAGAATACCTATTTTTAAATCAGTTTTTTCATTAGTGCTCCCTTATCTGAATTAATATTTCATTTTGCTTCCCACATCCAGACCCTCCATGATCTCTGGTGCTGTTAACTAGCTTGTTGAGTGAGCTGCTTGGCACATAAAGTAATGCTATGCACTCATCCAGAGTGCTAAATTGAAAACCAGATTTCTGTTTCTGAAACAGAAAAAAGTTTTGTTCTATTATTTTAGCAAGTAGAAAGCTGCATTAGACAAACAGTTTCTACATATGCATACAAAGTGTGCATGGTCTTCTAAACTTGAGATCTTTCAATAAGCCTAATTTTTCTAAGACATACCTTGTTGTATCAGGATACGACAGCCCGTTCCAGTGCATTCTTAAGTGTTCCTGTATTTTGTTTCCAACACAGAAAGATGATGATATAGAAGAAGGAGATCTTCCTGAGCACAAGCGTCCATCTGCACCAATAGACTTCTCCCAACTTGACCCGGGCAAGCCTGAGAGTATCTTGAAGATGACCAAGAAAGGGAAGACTCTTATGATGTTTGTCACTGTGTCAGGAGAACCTACAGAAAAAGAGACAGAGCAAATTACTAATCTGTGGCAGGGAAGTCTTTTCAATGCCAACTATGACGTACAAAGGTAAGATTTTTGTCTTGGAGTTGCACACCTGCCCTCACTTGCCTGGTTTAATTTTCATTTTGTATAGGCTGTGTTTATATGTATGGCCACCTAAATTACTGCATGTTTTAAATTAATACCTTCTTTCCTGTATTTTAATCTGTATTAATGAGGATATGAAAAATTGTTTGAAAGTTTTCAAAAGAATGGCATGCTCAGTTAGGAAGATGGATAAAGTTATCATAATTAATAGCTTTATTTTGTATTTTTCCTTTGATGTAACCTTCCCCCTCCTGAGACAGAGGCACAGTGCTTATTCTTGCTGAGTGCAGTCTAAAGCAGTGTGGAATTTTATTAAAAATTAGTAAAAAAAATTCTAGCAATTTTCATTTGGTAAAAATAAACTGTTGAAATAGTCTCATATTTTCCTATATGAGGAAGGAAATAATCTAGACCCCATTATGGCTGCAATCTAATATAAACCTACCTTATAAGTCCCATTGAACATAGTAGGACTTAACTGTTGTAGAAACACACTTGGATTAGTTTGGAAAAGCGTAGTCGACTTTAAAACCTGTTACAATTTGCCAGTGGCTTGTGAAAATGGATGTTTGTGGCTATTTATAGGTAGTATTCTTCTCCCACTGTTTGTCCCTTTGGATACAAATATGTCTGTGTGTGTCCCCGCCGCTGCCCCTGATTGGAATTTGAAGAAACGATGTAAGAAAAGCCACCCTGCTCAAAGCCCTATCTAGTCCAGATACCTATTTCCCACAGTGGCCAACCATATGCCTGTATGAAGCCAGCATGCAGGACATGAACCCAACCATACTCTGCTGCTGTTCCCCAGCAGCTGATATCCAGAGATACTGCTTCCAGTATAAGAGGGAGAAATGTATCCATTGTGACTGGTTGCTGTCTATAGTCTTAGCTGCCATGAATTTTGTCTAATCCCCTTTTAAAACTGTCCAAATTGGCAGCCCCTGCCACATCTGGTAGCCGTGATTTCTGCTGTTCAGTTATTCACTGTGTGAAGAAGTGCTCCCTTTTGCCTGTCCTGAATTTTCCACCATTCCAGGGGAGAAATTGTTGTGGAACTGAGCAGCTCTTTATTGTGTTGTTTTCAGCTCCTCCCAAGAAAGCCATGGAACGAAATATCTGCACCTGATAGGTGTAACTCATAAAAAATATGCTTGAGAGAAGTAGGAGGGATTACTGTACATGACTTCACTTGTATCCTACCCAGTTATCCAGCTTTGACAACATGGAGCTATTTAACTACCAGGATAGATTCCTATGAAATCTTAATATATAAGCCAACATTTTAACATTAGCATACGCAGAAGCTTTTTTTTTTTTAACCCCTAAGCATTTGTTAGCCAGATATTTTGCATTTTTCCATTACATCTAAAATAAAGCTGAGACCCATCTCTTCTAGCAGGGATGGGAGATCCTTTTTCAATCCAATGACCGCATTCCCTTTTGGGCAACATCCAGAGTGCACATGCTGATCGTGGGCTGGGCCAGAGGCAAAAAGAGGCAGAGAAACAAATGCAAACTTTACCTTTCTACAGTAAGATAGTTTCTGCACATACCCTACTCTGTCCTCCATCAAAGCAAAGGGCCATATCACAGTTCAGGGACAGATTCTCCTGCTAGGCAATAACATTCAGCTGCATCTGTGTGTCTCCCCTCCACCATAAATTTGAATAAGAAATGCAATAGGCTGTATTTTCACAAGGTAGTTAATTATAATAGTCTTACTTATGAAGGTAATAAATCCTGCAGTGCAAGTTTTGTTTTTCCCCCCATTCTGAGACAAACACCTCTTGCTTTTAAGAAATGCAACATGCCACTTAATCCTTGGGGTTATTTATCGTTCCTTTTTTTGCAAAGGGTGGGGCAGAGGCTCTTCCCTACCTGAAATGTAAATTTTCCATACTTCAAAGGCTGGGCACTAATTGAATGCCCTTTTAAAACCTAGGTTTATCGTCGGTTCAAATCGTGCCATCTTTATGCTGCGGGACGGAGGCTATGCGTGGGAGATCAAAGACTTTCTGATAAAACAGGAGAGGTGTGCGGACGTAACACTGGAAGGTCAGGTGTACCCTGGTAAAGGAGCCAAGGAAAGCGAAAAAGGGAAAAATGAGACCAAGCCCGAAAAATCCAAAAAGAAAAAAGATACTGAAAAGAAACATGGACCCCTCAAAGACGACAACCGTGCAACCAAACCAAAGGAAGAGCTCTGATAAGTTAATTTGACTGTAGAGGAGAATTGGTGGGAAGTTTAGGAAGGAGAAAATAGGGTGGCCTTTCTGGGTTTCAAATCAAGGGACCAGTTTACTTATTAATGAGAGGCATTTGTTCAGTAACAGCAACGTTAATGCTTAACATCAGTGGATTGCTTCTTCTAGATCTGGAGTTGGTATATTGTGCCTTGTCTACTTTCAAGCAGTTGGGTTTTTTCAAACAGTTGTCTGTTTAAAGTTTAAAACAAGCACCTGTGTGTTTACCTTCAGTATTACGAACATTCCTCAAAAAGGATGAGAGGGGAAGAGCTGTTGCAGTTGGAATTCTGCCGTCAGCTATTTTGGAGGAGTCAAGAAGGTGAACGATTCGTTGGCGATAAGAAACAAGACTTAACTTTCTAGGCGTTTCTACCTTTGCAATATTTTCATTAATGAAAATAAATGATACCCCTTCTTGAAAGTGGCAATCTCAGAGTGTCAGCTGTGGTGCCAAAGCAGATTCTGGAAAGCACAGGTTTGATGCATGCAATGAGTGTTTTTATGTAAGTTGGTTTCACTGCTGATCGTCAAATGCCCAGCTGAAGTGGGCCACAACTCTCATCACTTTCAGAGCATTGGGCGTGCTGGCTGTGGCTGTTGGAAGTTGTAGTTTAGAACATCTGGCAGTAGCCATGTGATAAAAGGCTGAGCCAATCCAGTAAGAGGAATGTAACAAGAATAGCAAATGTATCAAGATGCAGTTAACCCTGACACTAATTGAAGAGCTTAATTCCAAAAGGTGCTTAAGTCAATTTTGACCAGTATTCCATTTGGAAGAATTTTTTTTCTGACTACAGTGGTACCTTGGCTGTCAAACTTAATCTGTTGCAGGAGTCCGTTCGACTCCCAAAATGGTTCAAAAACCAAGGTGCAGCTTCTGATTGGTTGCAGGAGCTTCCTTCACTCAATCGGAAGCCACGTCGGACGTTTGGCTTACGAAAAATGTTTACAAACTGGAACACTCACTTCCGGGTTTGCAGCATTCAGGAGCCAAATTGTTTGGGAGCCAAACCGTTCGAGTATAAAGGTACCACTGTACAGTCTTTTTGAATGCCAACACGATTTTCAAGGCTTTTATACAATTTTATACAAGTTCTCTCCCCCCCCCCCCCCGGCCCCTTATTTGTAGCACTCATGGCAAACATCTGCAGGCCAAAATTGGATTTTTTTTGTCAAAATTGACTTAAGCCCCTTTTGGAGTTAAGCTATTCAATTGCAATTGGGCTCAATGCATTCCAGAATTGCAGTGACTATAAACTGGGGGCTTACTCTGTTTAAACACAGAGGTTGTGCTGGTTTCCTTCTTAATGTTAATTTGAAAGAATACTGCCTTGGTGCATAAGTTTATTTCAAATTTGTGGACACCGCACCATATTAGATCATACCACGTTTGATCTTTCTGAATATAGCTTGTATTTCTCTGGTGCCAAAAATACTTACAATACTCTGGGTGCCCTAATTTGTTCATTCATATATAAAGTTGGTAGATAATTGGGAAAATATTGCTGTCACAATGAACACTCCCTCCGAAATGTCAATAAATATGTACCTTTTTCAGAACAAATTTCTGTTTGACACGTGGAATCCTGTGTCTGGACACAGCTGTCTTGTGATGTCTGTATCTGCTCAGAGTGGCCACTAGGTGGCACCATCAAGTGCCAAATTCTGATCTTGAGAAGCCTTCAGTGGCTTCTATCCTCTTTTGATTCTTGGACCATTTATATATGAATACCATTGATAAAAGCTCTCTCCTGGTCTAATTCAAGGTTCTGAAGGAGATGAGAGGTTAAGTGTTAATGAATAGCTGAGTACTGTGTTTGTCCTGAGACTTCTGTTTATCTCCCCACCCCGGTTTTATTTTCATTTTTACTTTATTTTTAGGGTTTTTGCTTTGAAAGGGCTCTCCTGCGTTCCATTCTGCTGTTACAAAAGAACAGGGAAATGTTGAGAAATAGAATCACAGAGGTGGAAGGGACCACAAGGGTCATCTAGTCCAACCTCCTGCAGTGCAGGAATCTTTTGCCCAATGACCCAGATATTAAGAGTCTCATGCTCTACCAACTAAGCTAAATGTAGATGTGTTTTTTGTTGTTCAGAGGCGCTTAAAACTCACATGCAAGATGTGCTTTTAAAAAGATGCCAGTTTTCGAATATGCTGCCTGCTGAATTTGTCTGGTGTATGCCTGATGAAAAGCTGGCTGGTCACCTGTGCTAAGTAAAAATTTCTTCCAGGTAACTAGGTGGCAGCTTTTTTTAGGACACAAACAAAAGGCATAAGCGTGGTAGCTTAGAAGGCTTCAAAATGCCCTGCAGGACAGTAAGAAAATGCAGGGTATGAAACAACCAAATTCACATACTTTATATCCCTCTGATTTTAGTGGAGGGGAACACTTTTGTGTTGGAGTCATTGGGCCTTGAAGATCACTAATCACCTGGTTGCCTTTGGCTGGGAAGTGTTTGAGCTGAGAGGCAGTTGCATTTGTGTGTGTCTCTTTCAAGCCATCAGTGTGTCCAAAATGACTAACCAGGTTAGATGTGGGCGTTCAGGCTAGCAATTCATGATGCCTTTTTTTTTTTTTTTTTTTGCAAGGTTTAATCATTAGCTGTATCGTGCTTTGGGCTTCTGGTTCTGCTAAGGTTGTGTGACTACTCTGCACACAACTCCCAACTGCAATTGTGGCGATTGATTTTTATGCAGATTTCAGTTCCGTGAAGCTAGCATCCCGATTCTCCGGTTTGAAAGTTACAGAAGAGTGGCTCTGCAAGATGAATTATTCAGAATTGATTTTGTCAGTTTCTTTGACTATTTAAGGGCAATCAGGTGTGTTTTAATTTGTTAGACATTTTCCAATTATGGGGCCTATAACTCCAACATCATCTTTGCATGTGCAGACTCCCCAATTCAAGTGGAGGGAGGCAGGGGAAAGAGAGCGGAGTTAACACAACTGAGAAGACATCTGCCTGAAACTTTAGAGACCCATTAGTAGTTGGAATAGAGAAAACTATTACTTTGACCAACTAGTGGCCTGACTTGGTATAAGGCAGCTTTCATACACAGGTAAGTAGATGAGCAGCCAGAGCGAAACTATTTTTCTCATCTTGATTAATGCCATTGTTGTGAAACCTGCAGCCATTTCAAGGACAAAGCATCCTTTGACAGAGAATCTGTTCTTCCTTTCATCTCTTTGGTTGGCGTATGGCCAGTGACATCCACTCTTGTCAGCACTGCGGCGAAGAGACAGAGGTAATTCTGTTCTTTGTAGCAGATTTGGTGAGTGACAGGTGGGACTTAAAGGCCAACTCATTCAAGTAACGGTGAAATTGTAGGAACAGGAAAAACAAAATGAGTACCGTAAATCAGAACAGTTTCTGTACACAGAACACTATTAATGTAGGAGTTTACATAAAGACAGGAAAAAAATGTACCTTTTTTTCTAATTAGCTGCTATGTATCTCCCGAATGCTTTTGTAAATCCCATGTCTCTGACAGTGGCCCTACGTCATGTGGCAAACATGTTTTTAATCTGAATATTTAGAAGAAGCTGGATTTTTTTGTTGGGTTTTTTCAATTTTTTTTATTTTCCAAAATTTTGAAACAAACAAACAGAGATCTTAGTTATACTTAATCCAATCTTAGTAACATTGTTACTTGACTTCCTCAAATCCCCCTAGCTGAGTTTCAGTGTATATCATTGTAACAGTTTTCCAAAACTAATTTTCTCATAAAATTAACTTAATCAGTTAACATCTTTCTTTCTTTTCTCAGTTTCTCACTCTGGAAAGTCTTCCTTTCCCTGCCTCTTACATAGGGTTCTTCCACCAGCTTCGTGTGCGTGTAATCCTTTGATAATGGCCCAGAACAGAGGACCCCAAATAAAAAGAGAGAGATGGAAGAAGGGAAGGGAGAAGGGAAAAAAGAACTTCCAACTTTCTGACGGTCAGTTACATAAAAGAAATTATTCAAAACGTTCACTAGGGTGACAGCCAACTAACAGTTCCACTTTCCCCAATCTTCAGATCCAAATGTCTCAAATAAGCCTCCTCAAAGGGATGGGGGCAGGAGGGAGAGAGGCAATATTGGGTTGTTCTTACTATGTTTATGTAAATACAGAAGAAATAAGAAATTAGCTGCATTTTTAAAGTATCACCAGCTAGCTTGACTATTTGAGGCGTTAAAACCCCTTGGAAGTGGCCTGTTTTATTTAGGTGTGCCCTTCTCTTCATGTATGCAAGTCAAGTGGATCCCATGAGAGCTTTTCTTTGCTTAAGCAAACTTCCTCTTGCCTTATGAGTGCCTGAAGCTTTGGCAGGATGTTTCTGCAGCTGCCGCTTCCATCTTTGAGAGATCATGTGTTCATCTTTCAAGTTTACCTTTGTCTTTGGGTTTCCCAAGTTTCTGCTTGCCATTTAAAATAATTTCCTTGCATTTACAGTAGCAAGGATTCTGTCTGGAGTTAAATCTTTCAAGACTATGAGACATAGGTGGTGGATATGCTCTGTTTTCAGCAGTGAACCACTAGAGGGTGGTCGAGCATAAGGAAATGTTGCAGTAAATTTCTGCTGTTAAAGTCCAAATTTGATTGTATTTGCTTGCTTTCCCTTCCAGAATGGCCACCTAGCAGGTTTTCAAGTGCCTTGGCCAGGTCTTCAAAATGTTTGATTTCTTTAGACCTGCAAGCTGTGAGTTTTGTGCGCTTCATCTCTGTTATAAACTTAAATTATCAATGGTGATTTTAAGTGTGTGAATTAGAGTTGTACAAAGGAGCAGTGACTGAGTAAAATCCTCAGGCCGGGCTGTCATTTTAGATAGAGCAACAATTTGGACAGGTTTTCTGCCCTTAGTATTTCAGTGACTTGGGAGCAAACTCCAGGATTGCTTACATTTCTGCTCTATAAGGATATATTGGTAAATATGCACCAATTTGTTGTAAGGAACCAATCACCCTTCCCTTTGTCTGAAATTGGTGCCTTCACTATCCAGACATGAAAAAACCAGAGTTGGCTTACAACACCTCTGTGCATGGGAATCTTGTGGCCGTGAACAATATAAAATAATTCAAATGGTACAGGTTAGGGATGGGCGAATCTGTCAACTTCAGTTTCTCTATTTTTATTTTTAGTATTCTTTCTCGTTTTCCACATTTCCATATCAGTTTGAGGTTATTTTTAAAAACAAATTCTCATGAAAACTCATCAGTGTTTTAATGTTTCTCCTAATGCAGTTTTGCCTAGTACCTGGTTTTTTTTTTTTTTGCAAAGCGATGTTAGTATGTTAGTGAAAATATGCAAAAGAAAATGCACACTTTACCTCACTGTGTACATTTTTGTACACGTTATGTGGCTAGGGAACTGTATTGCGAAACTTGGAAGTGTGAATTTTAATGGACGGTTATCTCATTTTGGAAAGTGAAGATTGCTTGAGTTCACCTTTGATTTAAGAGAGCTTGTCAGCTTCTGTGTATGGAAGGGGTGTGTGTTTTTGTTTTATTTTGCGCTGTGCCTCAAGTGGCAAAGTACCTGACATGACATGACACCATCCTTTGACTGTCAATGTGCATTATGCTGGCAGGTTTATATCAATTGTTTGTGGGTGATGATGGTCTGTGCTATCAGTTCATTGTTATAAAATAATCCAACACAAGTAAACAGTACACACACATGTAAGAGTTGCATTGAAATTTTATTCCAATAAATGTGTATTCCAAACAACTAAATGTTAATTAAGTTGTAAGCGAAAACATTTGGAAGTAACATTCCAAGAGTTTTTGTCCTCATACAAAACAGGCTGCCAAGGGAAGTACCACATTCTGCAGCCCTTTGAAGTTTTCAAGTGCAAAGCAGATTAGCTGAAGAAACATTTCCATGACCTTACCCTATTGTACAAAAAAAAAAAAATTCCCATAACAGCATTTATCTCTTCAGCTTTAATCTTCTTTGTGCCTTTTGCAATAAATTAATAGAAAATTAAATCTTTTTCAGCAGGAGCTTTAAGAAAATATACAAAACACTATACATCTAGTTCCGAAAAAGGACCAGCTATTTCGGGTAGAATACTTGGAGTGACAAACACACACACACAACACACAACCCTCCCCAAGGCTCTCAGAAAGCAGTATTTCTACAATGCAACCTTTGAAAAGCAATTTTACAGATTGCGAATGGTCAGTTACTAGTAGAGACCAATCAGTCACTCAGTTAAAAAAAAGTACACATTGAAGGCAGTTTGTTGATGACCCATAAATATTTTCTCCTCCCTTTTTAATTTTTTTTTTAAAAAGCTTTCTGGGTGACAGCCTCACTTCTGAAGCAGTTACATATTGTCAGGGTGAGGGGACATACTTTGATGTGCTTTTATTAATAAAAAAGTGGCTGGTAACAGGAAGCCCAAGCACAATTTTTTCTTTGAGAAACTGATAACATTTGTCCTTCATAAGCTGATCCTTGGCCACAGTGATTTGGTCCTTTGTCACAAGAGACTCTTTGTGAAGATCCAGCAACCTCTGCAATACCCTGAACAACCGCGCTATTCAGGTATTCAGTGGATTGCTGATGCACAGGCAGAAATAGGATATCAGTCGGTGCTTATGAAGTGTCCTGCTGTCATTGAATGCCAGCACACCAGAAAGTTTGTGAGGAGATCACCAAAGCATTTTCAGTTTTTGCCGTTGTGTCTGATACGGACTTCTGCTTACATTTTCATATATACATAGCCAGGAGCTCAACTTAGAAGTGTATGTTTTTTCCTGAGTAGGTGTCTGAAAGTTGAGACTGTAAAGTTGAGACCGGAGAAGGAACACTTTGTACATTTCTACTGATTCAAAACCTGAGACTCCTACGGACAGACATGAAGGAGACCATTGCAGTACACCAAGGCAACATGATGTGAAATCAAACCTTTCTTATCACAAATACGCTTGTGAGAGGAACAGAGCTATTACTAACTGTATTCTGGACTGCCTACGGAATGTTGGTTGTCTGATGTGGCCATTTAACCCATTCACAATAAGGTTTCTTCTATGTACATCATCAAAATATACTACATCTTGAGCACGCCATGTACCTCAACGCATTTTCCACTGAGGGCGTGCTAATGAGCAGGAACACACAATGCAGGTCACTTTCTCACAGTTTCATTTTCTTTACCACTGGAACTGGCAGAGCTTGGAAAATCCTCACTGCTTCGTCATCTGTCTTCAGCGTAACCCAGAAGGGCCGGAAGGTGCCCTTGTATCCAACAAAACCCATTTTATCTGAATGAAAGGAAAAAAGGATAGTTGAGAACCTCCAAATGACTGCTTTGGAACAAACAAGAAAGGAGGCAACCATGGACATAATTTTAAATGGTGCAAAGAACCTGGTGTATAAGTCTTCTTGAACCGATTGGGAACCGTGATCACGGTGCTATCAAATACAACATGTCTCTAAGTGGACAGCTGCCAAGGAAGTCCAACATAGTCACCTTTCAGTTCAAAAGGGGAGGCTTCTCAAAAATGAAGGTACTGGTTTTTGAAAAAGGAAGCTGAATGATAAAGTCAGAGGGTCACTTATCTCCATAATGTTTGGAGAATGCTTAAAACCACAGTAATGGAAGCTCGGCTAGAATGTATAATGCAGATCAGGAAAGATCCGGGCAAGAGGATGCAGGCATGGCTAAGGAACAGAGGCAAAGAAGCTATTCAAAGCATGAAAGCCTCTCTCTGAAAACTGAAGTCTTGCCCAAATGAGAAGAACCCAAACTTTGGCAACAGAAATGCAACCATGCTTGGGGATGCAAAGAAATAATTCTGAGGATCATTAAATAAAAAACAACCACCACCTGATTTCAGTATCTTATTTCAGAGTGCCATTCCAACACAAAAGCCCAAAGGTGTGCTGCCTGTTTCGTTAAAGAGGTATTCTCCCTTCCTAAAAATTATTTGGCTTTTTGAGGTACTGTTCTCTCCCCATGAATTCTCTAAGCCTTCGCATCTTTAAACTCAGTGGAGATCCAGCAGCTCAGTTCTGCTGAGCCTGAAATCTGAAGTGGTACAACACTTCCTCTAGCCCTCTGTCCTGTGGTCCCCAGCTGTTGGACTACAGGCCCCATCATCCCTAGCCAGCGGTCAAGGATGATCACCTGGGGGCCAAAGATTGAAGAACACAGTAAACCGAAACGATCAACACTTTTAAACATCCTTATTAATTCTTGGAAATGTAACTATAACAAAGGTTCTTTTATAAAACAGCTATTTACCTTTCAATTTAAAGCCCCTCTGTGCTCCAAGTTTCTCAAGGACGGTAGTCCACGGACCTCTTGAAACGAACCTTCCTTTAGATGTCATCACCACTATAGAACTACAGGAGACAAAGGCATCCATAAACCATCTATTCTTCCACTGAGTGATTTAATTTGGTAAAAGCTACCAGTTGTGTAACTTTGGGGTGCTGGTCCCTGCATCAATTCAATCATGTCTCGCCAGGCATGCATAATTTATTCTGAAGATTAACAAGCACATCCAATTAGGTCACCTTACATCTGTTATCAGAAATGGTTGGTATGTATAATGTTTGCAGGAGCAATGAGAAAATCACATGGCTGCTATACGATGGCTTGTTAGGCTACATCTACAGCCACTAGGTTTTCCAGCTGTTCCATACATCCCAAGAATGTTTAGTCCATATGTGCCAGAACACAGATTTTTTTTTGGGGGGGGGGGATTAAATATCTCTGGATGCATTTTGCCTTGATACAGCAAATGCCTACCCAATGCCGTATCAAAAAGCATAACTCACAATGAATTTGTAAACAGCATTGAGGTTTATTTTATTTCCCCACCAGTAACACAGTTGATACATTTTATTAAATGAGGGTTAGTGCAGAATGGGTTTTCCCACACGTGTCTTTAACATTAATCAGGATGGGGCAATTTCCACTCTCAAATCAAGTCCTTTTTCTGGTTCATGTCTGTTTTGTAGGTACTGTATTGATAAATATGTTGCATCCTGTTTCTGTGTTATTCTGCACATATTTATTTTTTGTGGGGAATCGCAAGATTTGTATGAATGCATATTTTGAGCCAAGAGCTATGCCGCAAAATTTGGTGCAAAGTCTCAAAGAAGAACTTCATTCTGATCCACGTATTAGTTTGAGGAGTGCAAATCATGCTGATTTGCTTAAAAATGTAGACTGAACTAAGTCCTTGAACATCCCTAACTCACTTTAGAGTGAATTCTGCTTCACAGTATAGCCAGGGCCTGGGTGGGAAAACGTGTTTATTTAAAAAACATTTTCCACACTAACTTTCTGAAACCATCATGGCTTCCATGTTGCCATGAGGGTGCTGGCCCTGTAGCAAGAATAGCACGCATGAGTTGATGACACAGACCACACCACTTCCCATAATCCATTGCCCATTATTTCTGTTGAGTGCTCCATCTTTCAGTTTTTGTTGGTTTTTTTGCTTTCACATGCAAGCTTGAACCGGTTAAGATGTTCAAGCCTTGCTGTAATTAGTTATTTTCATGATCACTCTCTTCCTGGCCATCCTCTCCTCTTGCAACGCCAGAACATTTGTGTCCCTGTTCTGTGCTGACTTTGTGTAGCCCAGGGGTTGTTAACCTGGTCCCTACCGCCCACTAGTGGGCGTTTCAGGATTCTAGGTGGGCGGTAGGGGGTTCTGTGGCACAAGCTGAATCCTTCCATTGAGCACTGGTGGGCGGTAAGGAAATTTTACCATCAAGAAAGATTCATTAGTGGGAGGTAGGTATAAAAAGGTTAACTACTCCTGGTAGTCAGCTGTCTCTGCATACTCGCCAATAGTGGTTTGGCTCGAGGAGTGCTAATCACCTGCTTTTATCCAGAACTCCACTGCTCCCCCCACCCTCTGTGCTTCAGTCTCTGCCTCTCCACCCTTCTGGTCCAGAAAATGTATACAATGGTACCTCGGGTAAAGTACTTAATTCGTTCCAGAGGTCTGTTCTTAACCTGAAACTGTTCTTAACCTGAAGCACCAATTTAGCTAATGGGGCCTGCCGCTGAGCCGTCAGAGCACGATTTCTGTTCTCATCCTGAAGCAAAGTTCTTAACCCGAGGTACTATTTCTGGGTTAGCGGAGTCTGTAACCTGAAGCGTATGTAACCCGTGGTACCACTGTACAGTCATACCTTGGGTTAAATATGCTTCAGGTTGAGTGTTTTCAGGTTGCGTTCCGTGGCGACCTGGAAGTAACGGAACAGGTTACTTCCGGGTTTCGCCGCATGCACAGACACTCAAAATGACGTCATGCGCAGAAGCGGTGACGCGCAGACGCGGGTTGCGTTCTGCTCAGGATGCAAACGGGGCTCCGAAACAGATCCCGTTCGCATCCAGAGGTACCACTGTAATTATGTTGTTAAAGCTGACAACGTAGAACACCGCACAATTATATAAGGAGCCACCTGCACAGTTCAAGGTATTACATGTAGGGTTCCAGTAAGAGACGCTCCCTCCTCAACACCTTCTGGCCCACAAGCGGTTGAATCTGTAGATCTGGATCCAAGGGATGGGGGGGGGGGCAAAGAGCTTCCATCGAACTTTGTTGCATGACAGTTGGTTTGTTTTTTTAATTACAGATAGGTAGCCGTGTTGGTCTGCCATAGTCAAAACAAAATAAATTTTTTTTTCTTCCAGTAGCACCTTAAAGACCAACTAAGTTAGTTCTTGGTATGAGCTTTCGTGTGCATGCACACTTCTTCAGATACATGTGTATCTGAAGAAGTGTGCATGCACACGAAAGCTCATACCAAGAACTAACTTAGTTGGTCTTTAAGGTGCTACTGGAAGAAAAAAAAAATTATTTTGTTATTTTAATGTTGCTCAAAGAGTTTATCCACTTTTCCAGAACTTGAATGCCCTCATTTCTCATTGACTTACTTTTCCCGAATGTTATTGACATAGTTGATCATCTGTGCTGGGATTCCTTGTAGAACGGAGTTTTTGAAACTCATCCGGTCAACAAATCTCCCATCATGCCCATTGATCACAACTACTTGGATACCATCTTCGGAGAGATAAAACTTCCTGCCGTCAACCTGGGAAACAAATCAGTTCTTGCTGTTATCAGGGAGGCCAGAGCAGTAACAGTTCATAATTCTGGATTTTCAGAAGTAGAGGCTGGTTTGAAATATAGTGTATGAAAGAAAGAAAAGAAAAAGAGAGGCAGACCTCGAAACTTTTACGTTTAACTTTGTGTTGTTGATTTAAAGCGCAACACTGGAAATTAGTCAAAATTTATGTATTTCACACACCCCATTTTCATATGTATTAAGCATCTGGAAACACTGATGGAAAGGGGGCAGGGAAATGAAATATAAAGTATCTAGCAACCCCATAAAACTTATTTTTGAACAAGTAATGCTCAAAAGTACTGCTAGAAAATGACGTGGCAAAACAGGCTGGTGAGGTGTCCCAACAGACCAAAGAACTGAGTACAGTGGTGCCTCGCAAGACGAAATTAATCCGTTCCGCGAGTCTCTTCGTCTAGTGTTTTTTTCGTCTTGCGAAGCAAGCCCATTGACGGATTAGCGCTATTAGCGGCTTAGCGGCTTTTAGCGGCTTAGCAGATCAGCTGATTAGCGGCTTAGAAAAAGGGGGGGGGGAGGAAAAAAACCCTGCAGGAACTCGCAAGACATTTTCGTCTTGCGAAGCAAGCCCATAGGGAAATTCGTTTTGCGAAGCGCCTCCAAAACGGAAAACCCTTTCGTCTATCGGGTTTTCCGTCTTGCGAGGCGTTCGTCTTGCGGGGCACCACTGTAATGATGGCATATTAAAAACTTGCAGGATATTCCTCCCCCCCCCCTTTGATTCTAAGGCAGTCTTGTTGGGCATTAGGACAAGAAAACAACAAATTGGCAGCAAGCTTATTGCTGCTGCTATGAAAATAAGACTGGCTCCAAATTGCAGCGAAACGTAAAAAAATAATATTTATACCAACCAAGGAGCGTGTGTTCATGTATAAAATCAAACATCAAAGTCCAGCTTTAATTATGATTTGGTAGAAAATTAAGCCCAATTCTGAATATCAACTTGCCTTGCTAGTAATACGAAATCCATTCAGATTCCATTCAACAGTACTTTAAAAGAATTCAGGAACAAATATAGATTTTTCCAGATAAGTCTTTGTTAGATCTGTTAGTTTTCTCAATTATTTCGAGTTTCTTTCCTCAACTGCATATTTTATATATATTCTGTTACAAATTGTGTCCCATAGAAGATAACTTTTGGCTATGTTAAAATACAATGAAAAGTTTCTAAAACATAGTGTGTTAAAAATACAGCACATTACTCAAGAGCAAAGAAAGACTTACTGAGATATACGCAAAGTCATCCCTGAGATGGAAGTATTTGGTCTTGTAGCTATCCAGCTTCAGTTCTACAAAATGGTCCTTGTTCTGGTTTAAAACAGAAAATAAAGTTGGTATTTCTATTGACTTTCAAAACCATTCTTTTAGACATGCTTTTTTTCAAACATACATTTATTTTGGGAGTTACACTCACACATTATGTGGTTCAGTTCAAATGCCTCAAAATATTATTTCAAATGAGGCGTCCCCAGTTTATGTCTTGCCAGAAATTTAACTCCTTGGCAATTTTGGGGGAGTCTTACGTGGAGTGATCTACAAATCTGACAAGGGACATTCAGAACGTTTGGAGGCAAATGGAGAGCCTTTTGGACCCCCTCTTCTGACAGCCAGTGGAGGAGAGCTGTTGTACACTGCTCCCCCTACCCTAAAGGTATAATCCCAGGTATCCCCTCCCCGACCCCTGGAAAAAGTAGCACACAGCAAAGATGAAACCCTGGAGAGCTGCTGCCAGCCAGTGTAGCCAATATTACACTAGGTGGACTAATGGTCTAATTCAGTATGTAGCAGCTTCCTAGTTTCTCAACAGCAATGTTGATTTTCCACTTTGGGCAAACTAAGACTTTGCCCATAAAATGGGACTGAAGTACAGTCACACCTCATGTTACATTTGCTTCATGTTACGTTTTTTCAGGTTGTGTCCTGCGGTGACCCAGAAGTACCGGAATGGGTTACTTCCAGGTTTCGCCACTCACAGATGCACAAAATGACGTCATGTGCAGAAGCGGCGAATTGCAACCTGCGCATGCGTAGATGCACCGCTGTGGGTTGCGTTCCTTTCATGTTGTGAATGGGCCTCTGGAACAGCCATTCACAACACCCATTCACAACCATGTATGTTTGATGAGCTTCCAGAAGGAAAATTATCCACTGATTTAATCGGAAACAAAGACCCAGGAAAATGGCAACAGCAAATCAGCTACTTTACCAGGTGTGTGCTTGGCAACTTTTTGGGCATTGGCACATCCACTGAAGGTTGCTCCTCATATTTTGGGTAGGCTCTCGCTTGGCAGTCGCTGGACCCTGCTTTCCTGGGGATGTTGGCTTTGATCCTGATTCGCTCGCAACCTCTGACGGAGCAGAAGGCAAATGGCTCCTTTTCGTGCTGAGCCTTTAACTTGAGAAACAGCAACCTTTGGAAAAGATGGAAGAGCCGTGAGCGTCCCTGACTCTGACGCTGCCATAGCCGGAACAGGATGAAGCTCATCCTGGAAATGGCGCATATTGAACCCTTCCACTGCACCATTAAAGTGCATTGCTCTTGCCAAAGAATCCGGGGAACCGGTTTGTTAAGGATGTTGGAACTGTATCTCTGGAAGGGGAAAACATCTTTTTTTTGGGGGGGGGAGGTTTATATGTTCATTGAGCATGCTTTAAATGAATTACGTGGCCCATTGATAAAAGCATTTCTATTCATCCATCCCAGGCAGGTGCTCTCCTATGCATCATTCTTACTTCCAGGTGCAACTACTACATCTCATACTATTAGAGGCTGCTCAAGAAATTTGACATTTATGCTGTGGGTTAAAGCACAGAGCCTAGGACTTGCCGATCAGAAGGTCGGCGGTTCGAATCCCCGTGACGGGGTGAGCTCCTGTTGCTCAGTCCTAGCTCCTGCCAACCTAGCAGTTCGAAAGCACATCAAAGTGCAAGTAGATAAATAGGTACTGCTCCGGCGGGAAGGTAAACGGTGTTTCCATGCGCTGCTCTGGTTTGCCAGAAGTGGCTTAGTCATGCTGGCCACATGACCCGGAAGCTGTACGCCGGCTCCTTTGGCCAATAAAGTGAGATGAGCACCGCAACCCCAGAGTCGGTCACAACTGGACCTAATGGTCAGGGGTCCCTTTACCTTTTTATGTAAGACAGACAGTACCAGCTAGGCACCCTCCAGCTGTTTTGGGCAAAATCTCCAACCGGCACCCAGTCCCTTCACTGCCACTGATTGCCAGCTTTTTCTTTTCAAACCTTTTGGGTGTTGGGGCTGATCTTCTTATTTATCTAATCCTTATTGCTACAGTCAATGACCTCCACTTTTCCATGTTACCACTGCAGCCTGCTTGCTTTAAACAAAACAACACTTTTTGGGCAGCTTGGCATGAAGCAAAGTTCTCCGGCAGCCAAAGCTCCAGCTATCTCCCGTTTTCATTTCCTCCAAGTGGCCCCAGGCCCCAGTAGGCGCAAAGGCATTTTTGAGGAAATGAAGGTAGCAGATGGCTGAAGACCAGCAGACACTGATCTGCCACACACCCTGCAGATCACTGCTAGTGCCAACACCCCATTAGCTGGCTGCCCATCTACCGCTGGTTCCCTGCTGCCAACCCGATGGTCCAGACGTAACAAAGCGGCTGTCACTTCCTTTTTGCGGTGGGGCCACAGTTCAGTAGTGCAGCATTACACTGCACACAGAAGGTCCCAGGTTAAATCCCTGGCAGCATCTCCAGGTCAGCCCCAGAGCGATTCCCTGCCCAAAGCCATGGAGAGCTGCTACCAGTCAGTGTAGACAGTACTGAACTAGAGGAGCCAGTGGCAAACCCTCCAAGTGTCCCTATTTTCCAGGGACAGTTCCGTACTTACAGAAGCCATTCCGGTTTCTGATTTGATCCTGGAATGTCCGGCTTTTCCTTAGGACGTCCCTATTTTCATCAGAGAAATGTTGGAGGGCGTGGAGCTATGTGACCCCCCCTGAGCCAAGGAGATAAGATACAACCTTTAGAAGTTATCTGAAGGTAGCCCTGTTTAGGGCAGTTTTTTAAATGTTTTACTGTGTTTTTCTATATGTTGGAAGCTACCCAGAGTGGCTGGGGCAACCTAGTGCAAATGGGCAGGGAATAATTAAAAAATGGAATAGGAAGTCCCTGTTTTCATCAGTGAAATTTGGGTGGTATGCAATGGTCTGATTCTGTATAAGTGTCCTATGAACAGTGCTTGATGATACCATTAAAGGTAAAGGGACCCCTGACCATTAGGTCCAGTCGTGGCCGACTCTGGGGTTGCGGTGCTCATCTCGCTTTATTGGCCAAGGGAGCCAGCGTACAGCTTCCGGGTCATGTGGCCAGCATGACTAAGCTGCTTCTGGTGAACCAGAGCAGTGCAGGGAAATGCCAAAAAAAAATTCCTTCCAGTAGCACCTTAAAGACCAACTAAGTCAGTTCTTGGTATGAGCTTTCGTGTGCATGCACACTTCTTCAGATACACTTCAGATGTGTATCTGAAGAAGTGTGCATGCACACGAAAGCTCATACCAAGAACTGACTTAGTTGGTCTTTAAGGTGCTACTGGAAGGAATTTTTTTTGTTTTGACTATGGCAGACCAACACAGCTACCTATCTGTAACAGGGAAATGCCGTTTACCTTCCTGCCGGAGCGGTACCTATTTATCTACTTGCACTTTGATGTGCTTTCGAACTGCTAGGTTGGCAGGAGCAGGGACCGAGCAACGGGAGCTCACCCCGTCGCAGAGATTCGAACCGCCTACCTTCTGATTGGCAAGTCCTAGGCTCTGTAGTTTAACCCACAGCGCCACCCAATGAGGATACCATTAGGCCCCCATTATTTTAAAAACAGAGAGGGTACAAACGAAATCGTGGCTACAGTGGTTACTAGCCATAATGGGTATGCTCCACCTCCATTGTCAGAAGTTGTGTGTCTCTGAATTTCTGGGAATCGCAAGCAGCGATAGCACTGTTGTGCTCAAATTCTCTTCATGGGCTTCCCATTGGGTCATCTGGCTGGTTCTTGTGAGCCCAGGATGCTGGACTCGGCCATTGAGCTGATCCCCAATTCACGTTCTTATGCAAATCGATCATTCCATATGACAAGGTGGTCAAAACTCTGCAACAAGTTAAGAGGGACCCAAAATGGCATGGCTTTGCTTGATGAAGAGGAATGATCACCAAAGACGGGGAAATTGCCACCGGAGCTGAATCTGAAAGATGGCATGTAGACTAGACACAAGGATGTCATTTGTGCATCCATTAAAAACAACCCTGCACCCAACACATCTCTACAATCCTCCAAAGCAATTCTGTGCTTAAGAGAGCTTTAGGACACGGGGGGGGGGGGGCATGCTTGCTGCTTCCTTACCCAGTGTCCTCATCCCAATAGTAGTATCCCTTGGAAGCATATCGATACTCAAGCTTGTCCATCTCATGAGCCTGGTAGAATGTCCCTGTTTTGCTGGTTTTCTTCAAAAGGCGATCGTGGATGTCGGAGAGAATGGAAAACGTCGTCCCTTTAGGATAGCAAAGCCCAACTTGGATCCAATCATTCCTAAAATGATAATGATGATGATTGCAACAATAAAAATCGCAAGTCAAATCCCACTCACTCCAAAAATAAAAAACATTTACTTCCAAACTGGCTAAAAAAAATTTCTAAGAGGGTCAGATTTGAGGCATGAGGGCCAACCAAAGTTGTAGAGCTTTTTTTTAGGATTGAAGTTGCTTTTCAAAGGATTTTACTGCAGGACATATACTGCCACGGGGGCCGGATTAAATCGACTGGCGGGCCAGATTAGGCCCCCAAAACGGACTTTGGACATGCCTGGGCTAAATGTTTACATGTTGGGCAGAGTCAATTCCAAAGACTCTAAAGATCCCTTATAGCAATACAGAGCAATTTCTCTGTAGTGAGCCACCACCTTCTATGAGTCAGGGATTAACTTGGCCCACGCAATGCCTCAAATATTTATCGCATGACTTCTTTACATCCATTCTAAGGGGACTTGGATGTTTAGGTGAGAAGATGGTAAAACTTGCAGAGGGTTTCCTGGAACAATGATGTCAGGCCTGGAAGAATGCAATGGCTATTATAACATCATCATCACACACCCCGGCTTTCTTTAGCAACTTGAAGCTATATTCCTCAATCGAGATGCTGTTTTTTACGGGCCACACACTCACTTGTTGAAGTTAATGAGCCAGATAGCCAGTTCCTCGGGAGCAGTTTTGTCCCAATGGATGGTGTAGCCCTTTTGTAGAGTGATCACAGGCTGATATTGCTGGTAGTGGGCACTCTTACTCAGAGCCCCCTCCAAGTACAGAGGATGTCCGTAATGGTCGTTTTTTATTATTTTCATTCTCAGGTTGGCTGATTTGTAGGCTTGGATGTACACCTGAAGTCAAAGCAAAGCAAAACTTACTTCCTTTTTAAGAGATTTTAAGGAAGAAGAAGAGACCAGTGACCCCACAGCAATGATCTGCTGTGGAAATCAGAAATGTGAAAGAACTGTAAGCCAGCAAGATCCAAATTCTGAACACACCCATCAGCCTTACCTGTGCATATCGACCACTACAGATAGAACCCCTCCAGTCAGGGACATCAATACAGTCCGGGTGCCTAATCAGCCAATTATCTTCCTTTATAAGATACGACCCAGGATATTCAGATACAGAGCCGTCAACATCATGGAAAACCGATGTTTTATCCCCATCCATATCCAGCCCATTGAACCAAGGTCCTGGTTCTCCGAAAAACACTCGAGAGGTTATCTGAACAGAAGGGAAAATATGACACATTAACCAATTAATTCTGAACCGATAGCTTAGTAACAGCTTGGAGCTATTCCCCCCCCCCCCACCACCACCACCAAAAAAAGTTCAGAGCTTAACACAGAAGCTTCCTATTTTTCTGCAGTCCATTTGTGCCCTGAAAAGAACACGGCAGCCCTGTGTGAGTTGTCTTGGAATCTTGGCCATGGACTCTGGGACTGATCATGGAGTTCAAAACAGCTTGAGGGCTAAAGGGAAAGGGACCCCTGACCATTAGGTCCAGTCGTGACCGACTC
The DNA here is from genome assembly GCF_951804945.1 of Podarcis cretensis. NCBI lineage: Eukaryota > Metazoa > Chordata > Lepidosauria > Squamata > Lacertidae > Podarcis > Podarcis cretensis. The sequence goes on from NC_137183.1 coordinate 18,126,616, forward strand.
TGGGGTTGTGGCGCTCATCTTGCTTTATTGGCCAAGGGAGCCGGCGTACAGCTTCCAGGTCATGTGGCCAGCAAGACTAAGCCGCTTCTGGCAAACCAGAGCAGCGCACGGAAACGCTGTTTACCTTCCCTCCGGAGCGGTACCTATTTATCTTCTTGCACTTTGACGTGCTTTCGAACTGCTAGGTTGGCAGGAGCAGGGACTGAGCAATGGGAGCTCACCCCGTCGCGGGGATTCGAACCACCGACCTTCTGATTGGCAAGTCCTAGGCTCTGTGGTTTAACCCAAAGTGCCACCCGCGTCCCCAAAGCTTGAGGGCTACCCATCCTGAAATCCTACCAATTAGTTTCCAGGCCCAATTTGAAGCTCTGGCTTGGACCTATGAAGTCTTATATGGTGCAAGATCTCAAAGGAAGCCTCTCCCCACATGAACTCAGCCAGACCCTGCAATTGTCATCTGAGACCCTTCTTTGTGTGCCCTCTCCATGCAAGGTCAGGCGAGCAGCAACATGAGAACTGCCCTTCTCAATGGTGGCATCCCGCCTGTCGAATGCTCTCCCCAGGGAAGTTTACCTGACACCAATGTTACATATCTTTAGATGCCAGGCAAAAAGAAACCTTTTTAATAAGGCCTTTGGCTTTTCACCATCTATGGCTTTTTGCATGGGTGGGAAGTTTAATGTAGCGGTTTTTTAAAAATGCTAGTTTTTATGTATGTATGTATGTATGTATTGCTTAAAATATTGTAAGTCATTTTGAGTTGCTGTGGCAAAAAAATGAGTAATGTAATAAATAATAGTAATAGCAATACAGTCATACCTTGGATCCCAAACGCCTTGGTACTCAGGCGTTTTGGCTCCTGAATGCTGCAGACCTGGAAGTGAGTGTTCCAGTTTGCAAATGTTCTTTGGAACCCGAACGTCCGACGGGGCTTCAACGGTTTCCAATTGGCTGCAGGAGCTTCCTTCAGCCAATCAGAAGCCACGCTTTGGTTTCTGAACGTTTTGGAAGTCAAACGGACTTCTAGAACGGATTCTGTTCGACTTCCAAGGTACGACTGTAACACTAAATTCACTAATAATAATAATTTCGCTAAGCTAAGGGTGGGGAACCTCAGGCCCAGGAGCAAACAGCTTCTGGTCTTCAGGACTCTCTTTATGCCCCACCTTCTTACAGGCCTCATCTTCCTCACAGACCACCCCCCTCTCCAGTCCTTGCATTTCTCCAGTTTCTTAGCCTGGCTGGACTGTGTCCTTAAACTGTAATAAGGCCTCTTGCTTTTCTGGAGAGATGTACATCTAGGAACCTCTTACTTTTGTATGGCTAGATTACAGCCCACTGTACAGAAATACGAGGTGCACCTGTTGCCCCGCCCACCACTGCCATGTGACCCTCAGAAGGTGGCCAATGATGGAATGCAATTCTTCTGTTGCCAAATGTCCCCCCTGCAAAGGTGAGGCCGCGTTGAAAGCCAACTCACCGGGACGTCCTCAAAGAATACGTTTGTGACGTTGTTGTTGGGGCAGCTCTGCCAAACATTGTTGAGGCGGAACGCCAAAGCGCTGGTGTGACGGCCTTCCAACGCGGCAAACTTTCGGAAGGTGCAGTTCTGGACATTGATGGGCCCATCGTAAAACTGAATGCCTCTAATTGGGAAATTCCTAAAGCACATTTTTTTAAAAAAAAGAAAAGAAAAAAGAGGGGAAGTTATTAATCTCCTTGCAGTGAGTTGCCACTGTAAACATATATTGCATTGTAGCTATACATGAGCTTCAGCTGACAATTTCACACTCCACTGGAAAAACTAGCTTCTATAATCTGCTAGGTCTTTTTATATATGAGGAAAACCTTGTGATTCTTAACAAGTTCAACTCGGGGTCTCTCATGCCTTGGCAGATCATACATATTTGCTTGGCATTCTTAGAAGGAGCTTTGCTGGAAAGTTAGGCCACTGACCTAAAAAAAGGAATAATATCCGCAAGCCAATCAAAAGCAAAATTTGAGCTTGGTCTCCGGTCTCTTAAGTGGTCAGCTGCTTTATTACTCATTCATTCAGTCATTGCAGGGATAACATCCCAAAACAGAGACTTAATGAGCTCCAAAATACAACATTAAACACAGAGCCATTAAAAGACGCGAAATAAAAATGCGGCTCATTGTCGGAGGTGGTTTTAAATTGGCCAGGTCACTCCAGAGCCTGCTGGGCATGAAGCCAAACCCTAAATACCAACTCTGGAATAGGGGGAGGGGGTGGAGAAGATGGGTTGCATCCAACATAACACAAAGTTAAGAGTCACTAAGCAGAATGCTTGTTCCACTGGTGAAATGTTTGGGCCTGTGGGACGTGGTTGCACAAGAGAATGCACAAGTAGTTTGCTGGTAACTATTGTGAAATAGGGACGTGGGTGGCGCTGTGGGTTAAACCACAGAGCCTAGGACTTGCCGATCAGAAGGTTGGCGGTTCGAATCCCCGCGACGGGGTGAGCTCCCGTTGCTCGGTCCCTGCTCCTGCCAACCTAGCAGTTCGAAAGCACATCAAAGTGCAAGTAGATAAATAGGTACCACTCTGGTGGGAAGGTAAACGGCATTTCCGTGTGCTGCTCTGGTTTGCCAGAAGCGGCTTAGTCATGCTGGCCACATGACCCGGAAGCTGTACGCCGGCTCCCTCGGCCAATAAAGCGAGATGAGCGCTGCAACCCCAGAGTCGGCCACGACTGGACCTAATGGTCAGGGGTCCCTTTACCTTTACCTATTGGGAAATAGTGCACTCTGCGCCACAAGATTCCCTCTGTTGCACAACATAAAATTCATCTGTCTGCTGGCCTAAGAACCCTTGCGCTAGCAGAAAGAGAATATTGGCCAAAGGTACTTTCTTTCGTCCATCCTCAATCTACCAAGATTCAGTTTGGCTGAATGTCTCACTTTTAGTGTTATATGAGAGGGAGGAAAAAACTTTTTTCATTTTCTCCATCCACAGTGATTTGGGGTAGAGTGGGGGAAGCCAAACCCTATACTCTCCTGGAAACCTGAACAAAATGGAAAATACAGAAACTGAAGACGCACTGGCCAATGGGAAGAGTCCGTCCGCTGTGGTCCAGGCCTCCAGGTCCCCAGACATTGTTGTCCATTGTTTCTGTCCCCGGGTTTCCACTTTCACCTACAAAGAGGCTGTTCTTTATCTCTTGCTTTGATCCGTCGTCGTGTGGGAACGTTCCGCCACTAGAAGGGATGGAATTGCACGTTAGCAGAAGTGCTTGGGTCAAATCATGCTTTTAACATCTTATGCAAGTGAAAATACAGAAAACGTAGAAGCACCAGGAGCACTTACCTGGCCAAAGTGAGCCCGATGCCATTGTCAGCAAACCTGCAATGAAAAGAGAACTTTAGAACGGATGCCTGGTGGGTCTTGGGTTCAAGACTGGGCTGTGACACATGACAAACTGGGTCACCTTCTTTCAATGTGGGTTATTTCTCCCCCATCTATTATGTAGAAATAGAGGCATTTGCTTTTCTTATGATGCATAAAGTGTGCTTGAAAATGCACATATCAGTGAAAGCAACATGAAAAAAATATTAGGGAAACAGGCTTTGCAAAAATTGTGTATTGGGGACAAATTCATACTAAAACGCTAATGAATTTTCACGAGGATATAAAATCTAAAACTGATGTGGAACTGTAGACAAGTGAAGACTGGAAAAATAGGAAACTGAGAGAAACAAACGGAAACATTTGTCTATCTCTGCTCTGGAGCAATTCCACAGACTGCAGAAATGTCTCTGAACAGAGGGCAATTATAAATGTGACTTATCGAAAGCACAGCAGAGGGGCGAAAGAGATTTGCTTTCACTGGTGCTATTACGCCACAAGAGGGCAGAGATGTCACACGACTACCGTTTGCGCAGAATTCCTGCAGCTTCCGTGGCCGTCTAGTCAGTGTTGAAAGACGTCGAGTGTTGCAATTCACATTAGCATATATTGTTCTGGTGTAATATATTACAGTAACAAATATTAAAATGGCTAGGTCCCCACGTCTATAAAACGCTAGGTTACGAGAGCTGGAGGCTGATTTGAACTTTGCCGAAATAAACTCTGCCAAAAACTTAACAACATGGAAAATACTTCTGTGCTCTGCTGAAGGGGTTGAGATATTAGCTTGGCTATGAGGACGTTTGGAGCAGCAGGGAGAAGGCAGCTAAACAGAAAAAAAGTTGGAAGCAACCACATGTGGCTGCAGTGTTAGATAACCCTTCTCAAATTTTACTTATTTGTATGGTACTCTGGCTTTGTTCAGTCGTCACTGAAAGCCAAACTATGGCATACCAGGACCACTCAAATATGCTGGCTTCCAGAAAGGAGCTTGAACGCGTACTTTATTCCTCCTGTAAGTCTTTTTAGGTTAGATTTGGCCTGGCATGTTGTCTGAACCCAGGATATTGGTTCAGCTGCCTCTTCTTCTACCACGATCTGTAGTTAAGAACAACCTTGCCTACAGATCGTGGTTGGGCTTAGCGTTACCTGCAAACGCAGGTGATAGTTAAGGATCATTCATTTAGTGCTATCAACATGCATCAAAAAGCAATTTTTGCAGCTATCGGTATTGAGTCCAGAGCAAGGAAATGCCCAGGTACGGTTCTCACCTGCAAACAGCAGCGTGAAATCAAAGCTGCATAGAGAGACAAGTGTTAAGCATCTGTCTCTTGAGTGACATGCGCCATTGCTCTGTCAGAATTAGCTGGCACTGCCCACTCCCTGCAGCAATGGCGGCTGTTGCCCCTGCTTTCCGTGCTACCAGTCCCTGTGGGCACTGGCCGCCATGGTGCAGGCCCCCAAACTTTGGGGTTCTACCATATAAATTGAATTTGTTGGAGAGCAGTGTCTCAGTGGCTCCCTTTCCACAAAACCTGCCTTGCCCTGCACATTACTGCAGGGGAAATTAATGAAAGCCTTCAGGGATGTGACTGGTCATCTCTCCGAGTAGCCAGGTTGCAACCAGGAGAGCTTCCTCGTCTCTTTTAACACTGAGAACCTGCAGCCCTTCGCCCCCCCCCCACCTCCACATCAGCCTCAACCAGCGTTGCCAATGGTCGGGGACGATGGGATTTGTGGTCTGCCAACATCTGAGAGCGCCACAGGTTCCCTGCCCCTGCTTTAGGTTCCCCTCCATTTCCACAATGGCAGAAGTCGCGGAAAGTTGCAGCTTCCTGCCTCTTAGAATAAGTATGGCTTTGATATGACTCTGCAGCAGGTAGCAAAGGAACAAGGGGCATAAGGGACGGAGGCAGAGAAAGGCAAGGAGGTTAACTGAAGAAGGGCCATAGCAGAAGGCCCTGGGTTCAAGTCCTGCCATCTCCAACTATGGCTGGGGTGATCCTTTGCAGGAAACCCTGAACTGCCACTGCCTACCAGTGGAAACAAGTGCTGAGCTAGATGGATCAATGGTCTGATCCAGTATAAGGAAGGATCCTAAGCTCTTAAAGGTTTTCTTTGTGAATGGGGGGCACTTTGCAGCCATGCAACAGACAGGTAAGATTTGCAGGGCACAACCTGACAATCTTGTCTTGGAGAAGGAGAAGACAGGAAGCGTCTGCTCCCATTTCCAGACTCTCCAACCGCCTGTTATTTACACAACCCTTCTCCAAGCTGCACTGTCTTATGTCTTACCTCCCTGGCACTGGAATTTTTGGCAATAACAGGCTACCACATAAAACAAAACCATTGGCGCAGCTGCTTATATTTTATTTCAGGCTCAACCAGAAAAGGTTTATTTAAAGTCCCTTTTCTGCCGCAGCTCATTGTAACGGGTCTCGATCACACACGTATGCACACAAACAACTCGACAACTCTCGTGCTCAGGGGTTTGTTTCTGCAAAACAGCAAGCTTGGTTTGCTTTCTTCCTGGTTCCCTTTCTTTGCATTCATCTCCACCGGATAAAAGATGTGGAGCGTTATAAACAAGAAACACAGTCCTAGCCACACAGCCCTCTGCTCGCCATAAACAGCCAGCTGAACTCTGGAGGGTTGAACTGAGGCCACACTCACTGGCAGTCGTCCAGCCACACATCTCCTCCCCTCAGCCAGGCGCCGTGGTCCTGGTTCTTGTAAGCAATGAAGTGTCGGATGAGAGCAGGTTCTCTGGGCTTCAGAGGGTCAGCATCCTTATGCGGGCTGTATCTGGAATTGCAACAGGTGGAAGGAAACGCCATCAGCAACATGGAGAGCACCAGCCCTCAAGAGATTTCAGAGCTGCTAACATGGGGTGCTTCTATGGCCATGCTGCATATTTATTTCCAATATTTACAGACCAATGTTCACCACAGGAGGTCCCATGTCGCCCCTGTGACATTCCCAGACCCTCCAAGTGCCCCTGTTTTCCAGGGACAGTTCCAGATTTATAGACGCTGTCCAGGTTCTGATTTAATCCTGGAATGTCCCGCTTTTCCTTAGGATGTCCCTACTTTCATCAGAGAAATGTTGGAGGGTAAATGTTGGAGTTATGCAACCTCCCCAAGCCAAGGAGATCAGTATCTAGACAACCTTTAGGAGACATCTGAAGGCAGTCCTGTGTAGGAAAGGTTTTTTAAAAACATTTAATGTTTTATTATGTTTTTAAATGTATTTTGGAAGCTGCCCAGAGTGGCTGGGGCGACCCAGTCAGATGGGCGCGGTATAAATATTAGAATTATTATGTAAGACGTTCCTGTTTTCATTGGAGAAATGTTGGAGGGTATGCATTGCTTGTCCACTCAGAGGCGGCAAGGACCAGATAGGGACCTACAGAAAGATGCAGCCCACCAAGTTAGGCTACTTTCAGGTTTAGTCAAATTCTACAACTGAACATCAGAGGAAAAGAAAAGCCTGTCTGCTCCAAACAAACGAGGCTTTCCTGAATAATAATAATAATAATAATAATAATAATAATAATTTATTATTATTTATACCCCACCCATCTGGCTGGGTTTCCCCAACCACTCTGGGTGGCTTCCAACAAAATATTAAAATACAATAGTGTGTCAAACATTAAAAGCTTCCCTAAACAGGGCTGCCTTCAGATGTCTTCTAAAAGTCTGGTAGTTGTTTATCTCTTTGACATCTGGTGGGAGGGCATTCCACAGGGCGGGTGCCACTACCAAGAAGGCCCTCTGCCTCATTCCCTGTAACTTGGCTTCTCACAGCAAGGGAACCGCCAGAAGGCCCTTGGCACTGGACCTCAGTGTCCCGGTTGAACGATGGGGGTGGAGATGCTCCTTCAGGTATACTGGACTGAGGCTTTAAAGGTCAGCACCAACACTTTGAATTGTGCCCGGAAATGTACTGGGAGCCAATGCAGGTCTTTCAAGATCAGTGTTATGTGGTCTTGGCGGCCGCTCCCAGTCACCAGTCTAGCTGCCGCATTCTGGATTAGTTGCAGTTTCCAGGTCACCTTCAAAGGTAGCCCCACATAGAGCACATTGCAGTAGTCCAAGCGAGAGATAACTAGAGCATGCAACACTCTGGTGAGATAGTAAGTGGGCAGGTAGGGTCTCAGCCTGCATACCAGGTGGAGCTGGTCGACAGCTGTCCTGGACACAGAATTAACCTGCACCTCCATGGACAGCTGTGAGTCCAGAATGACTCCCGGGCTGGGCACCTGGTCCAATATATTTGCTTTTGCAGTTCCCTATCCAAGCTACAAAAACGTGTTCATGTCACAGCTGCTTAGCCATAGCAACACAAAACACTTTCTTTGCGTTTTGAGGAGCTGTTGGAGGGGGAAGCAGCAAAAGGAAGTTGTAAGAAGAGCTTCCACACAGCTGCTGCCTATCATCTGCCACTCTGGTGAAAGAAAACTTGAGGTAGCCCTGGAGGGAAAAAGCTGGGATGCCATCTATTCCTTTCTGTCCCCAGAGTGTCAGCTGCCTTGGGCTGTAGTGAAAGAAGAAGAAGAAGAAGAAGAAGAAGAAGAAGAAGAAGAAGAAGAAGAAGAAGAGGAGTTTGGATTTGATATCCCGCTTTATCACTACCCGAAGTAGTCTCAAAGCGGCTAACATTCTCCTTTCCCTTCCTCCCCCAGAACAAACACTCTGTGAGGTGAGTGGGGCTGAGAGACTTCAGAGAAGTGTGACTAGCCCAAGATCACCCAGCAGCTGCATGTGGAGGAGCGGGGAAGCGAACCCAGTTCACCACAGTGGCGTAGCATGGGTTGTCAGTACCCAGGGCAAGGCAAGTAATTTGCGCCCCCTAACCCATGGATTTGCGCCCCCTAACCCATGGATTTGCGCCCCCTAACCCTAATCCCCAGATGTTGCGCCCGGTGCGCCCGGCCCACCCTGCACCCCCCACGCTACGCCACTGGTTCACCAGATTATGAGTCCATCACTCTTAACCACTACACCACACTGGCTCAGAAAGGGGTTGTCCTCTGTGGATCACAATGCAGCTAGGACAAACACGATGGATTAATAGTGTTAAGTACAGATAACGCTAAAGAGTAAAGAATTCATGACTCAGCAAGGCAGGCAGAACAGATTTGCTCCGTTTGCTGACAGATATCCAGAAAGCCCCTTTGCTTCACTTAATAAACCAACCTCTTGAGCTAAACTGGGAAAGGGGAACCTGCAGAGTTCCAGAAAATTAACCTTATTTTGGCAGGCTTACTGCAATCAGATTGCAGCCTTTGCAGCTGGGGAGAGCAATTCCCTGATTAATAGGCTTTCCTTGCCTAAGTTGAAGCTACATGCTGATGCAAATATGGAGCTAGTCCCAAATAACCTTCCCTGCTAGAAATGAGTCAGGGTAAGCAAGATGATTATCCAAATTAAGGTGAGGTGTTTCAATTTATGGACTTCAAAAGCTTAAGCTAAACGGCCTCGGCCCAGTAGACCTGAAGGAGCGTCTCCACCCCCATCGTCCAGCCCAGACACTGAGATCCAGCGCCGAGGGCCTTCTGGCGGTTCCCTCATTGCGAGAAGTGAGGTTACAGGGAACCAGGCAGAGGGCCTTCTCAGTAGTGGTGCCCACCCTGTGGAACACCCTCCCTTCAGATGTCAAGGAAATAAGCAGCTATCCTATCGTTAAAAGACATCTGAAGGCAGCCCTGTTCAGGGAAGTTTTTAATATTTAACACTTGATTGGGAGCCACCCAGAGTGGCTGGGGAAACTCAGCCAGATGGGCGGGGTATAAATAATAAATTATTATTATTATTATTATTATTATTATTATTATTATTATTATTATGCTACTGATGCTAAAGGAATCATGACGACTAGCTCAGTTGGTTAAAACGGGGTGCTGATAAGGCCAAGGTTGCAGGTTCAATCCCCATATGGGACAGTTGCATTGCAGAGGGTTGGACTAGATGATCCTCAGGGTCCCTTCCGACTCTATGATTCTGTGAATACTCTGAACCCATGATACAAAAGGGTGGAGTAGAAAAGCCAGTTCTCAGGCGCAGAGCATCCTCAGCATCCCGAAGGTGCCAGCTTCAATTCCCAGCATCTCTAGGTAGGGCTGTGAATGTGCCCCGCTTGAAACCCCAGAGAGCTGCTGCCAGCCAGTGTGGGAAGCAATGACCGAAACAGACCAAAGGTCTGACTCAGAAAACAGATATGAAATATTTAGGGGGGTAGAGATATCAGCAATACATTCCAGACTTATAATACAAATCATTAAATAAAAACACCATTGGCATGGATATCTTCCAGGGGGATGAGCTGCATTTCCAGGAAACCTTAGTTTGTAAAGCTGCTTTATTGTATTGTCATTTATAGGCTGGCAGGAGGAGGGGTTGACTTAACTTCTGCTTTAATAACTTAAGCAATAAAATAATACTGAGCAGAAATAACTTTTATTTTATTGATATTTCTATGGCTCTTTTGTTGATTTTATCCTTATATGTTGTACTCCGCCTTGCTGTATTTAAAAAAAATTGAAAGTGCGGAGTGTAAATTCAAAAGTAAATCAGCAGGGAGAGGTTTAACACTGAGGACTAGAAGAGAATATGATGTAGGTACGGCAGGGGAACAAGGTAAGGACTTAAAAAGACTGGTGTTAAATCCTGCTGGGAGAAGGGACTTGGCTGAAGGAAAGTTAACAGCAGGTCCCTACCATGCATTTAAAGGACACAACTTTCCCCCAAAGAATCCTGGGAACTAATAAAGTACCCAGAATTCCTTGGGGGAAATCACATGCTTAAGATGTGGCTGAATGTATGTGGATCTGTTGAAAATCTCCCCCTTCCACACAGACACATACGTATCCCCCAAACAATTAAAAGGTTATGACGGTTATGATCAGCATTCATTACCCAGCCTGAGCTGCAAAAAGAGGACTCTACTTTCCAAATAAAACCAATCAAAATCAGATTACCTCCCCGCGATCAGAGTCAGGATGGGCCTTTTGTCCTTGGCAGACGCTGGCGTCGTTTTAACTCCATTGTCAATGATCATTCCAGCCTGGAAAAGAAGGGAAGGAGGGAGGGATTCTGTCAGCCAAATCCTTAGGAGGGAAATATATAAGCATGCAAACTTACATACATAGATGCACGTACTTTCAATGCATTCGCTTTACACCAGCAAAAGAATTTGGAACATTGCCTGGCACAACCAGATTGTACCATCATTTTGTTTTAATGCACCTGAGGGTTTGAATGTTTACCAGCTCTCCATAAGAACAAGCTATGTTAGAGAGCAGAGGTGAGGAGCTTCTGGCCCAGGGTCCAAATGTGGTCTTTCCAGGCTCTCTATTTGCCCCTTGAGACTATTCCCCAGGCCAAGCCCCCTACAAGACCTACTATGTGCCTTTTTTAAGAAGACTGAATAATTGTTTCAGCACCTACTCGTTCCCTGTTCACCCCAAAGGCCAAACAACACAACACATTAAATGAATAATTTTTTCTCGACACGTCTAGTTTCACCCCCCTCCCCTCCTCCTAAACAGCCCTGAGGGCATCCAGCTACTGGACACATGAAATACATTAATGCATTTAACACCTTGTCTAGTTTGGGTCCTGAGTGCAGTACTCATTATGTGTCACAAACGTTGGTTGCTGCTTCAACAGATCTTGGCATTTGAGAAACAGTACATGTTTGTGTGTGCATGCCTATTTAGTGAAACTTACAGATACAGACAACAACGTGCAACAATCAGCTGGGAATTAAAAGAGAAAAAGGCCTCTTTATCCATCACTCTCCTCCATCTAGAGCCAAAAGTTGGAGCTAACTAAAAACAGCATTTGTGGATAAAAATGCTTGGAGTAGGGCAGGGAGACAACGTATGCTGTTGATATTATGGAAGCAGAATGGTGGCCAATAATGCCTTGACACTGAGATTGGAAAGGGGGGGGGGAGGACAGCATTTGGAAAAAGAAGATAGGAACTTAATTTCCAATTGCATGTGTGCTCACTCGATAGTTTGAATGTGCCCGATTGTTATAGAACGTCCCCATTGGAATGTGCTCAGAGTAGCCAGGGGGATACATTCCTGCAGAGAGTCCCGTCGGTACGTGATGCAAAACAAACCAAAACCCGGTTTCCTGCAAGAGAGAACACAACAGATTCAGCCTATGCCAGACTTGGGATACGTGAGATATTAAAAACAGTGAAAAGCAGAAGCCTGCACGTTGGTGGCGCGGGGCGTGTGGAGGGAACTAAGTACAACCATTCGTTTTGGGAAACACTCGTTCTGCCAGCACAAGGACTGTTACTTCTGCCAGGGAACTTGCCCCCTCCTTTCCCTGTGTGTGTCCCACGGCCTCCCCAAATCTGCACTTAAAGGTTGGGGAGGATGACCCAGAACAGTGATGGGAAAGGTAAAGGGTAAAGGGACCCCTGACCATTAGGTCCAGTCGTGGCCGACTCTGGGGTTGCGGTGCTCATTTCGCTTTATTGGCCGAGGGAGCCGGCATACAGCTTCCGGGTCATGTGGCCAGCATGACTAAGCCGCTTCTGGCGAACCAGAGCAGCACACGGAAATGCCGTTTACCTTCCCGCCAGAGTGGTACCTACTTATCTACTTGCACTTTGATGTGCTTTCGAACTGCTAGGTTGGCAGGAGCAGGGACCAAGCAACGGGAGCTCACCCCGTCGCGGGGGTTCAAACCGCCAACCTTCTGATTGACAAGTCCTAGGCTCTGTGGTTTAACCCACAGTGCCATCTGCGTCCCCGATGGGAGAGGTAGGGTTGCCATTATTTCAAAAAGTAAAAACGAGGACAGCCCGGATGTATCACCAATGAGAGGTGGGTGGGGAGTTCCATTACACAGCCAAAAGTCCTCGCACTAATGGAACGGGTCATTGAATGCTGCCAACTGTGCTCTGAGATCTTGCACAAGGCAGGTGGAATAATAATAATAATAAATTTTATTTATATCCCGCCCTCCCCAGCCGAAGCTGGGCTCAGAAATGAGTCAGGATTTTGTTTCCACCCCAAACTGTATTAAGGCATTGTGCCTGGTTTTCAGAACAGACACAAACAGCTTTTGTTTCATCAGGAACCTGAAAGGTTGTAGTGGGGTGGAGGATTAGAATCCCAAGGTTATTCCAGCTGGAATCATAGAACTGTAAAGTTGGAAGGGACCCCGGGGGTCATCTAGCCGCCCAACCCCCTGTAATGCAGGAATCTCAAAATGTGGTCTCCCATCCAATTTGAAACCATACCAGACCCTGCTCAGCTGTGCAAATGCGCTAGCAGTTTTATTGCTGCACCACTAGGCAATTGTTTCCCTTTGCACTCACTTCGGATCCTGCAGCTGCACAGTTTATAAGGTTGTTGTGTGGGTTGGCCAGCCAGAAGGTAGAGACTGCACTGTTGGTTAGACGGGAAAAGACAAGCGTAAACAAACAAAAAAACACAATTCCCAAATGGAGTGTGCAGAGGGAAGGGCATTACAGTCGTGCCTTGGAAGTCAAACGGAATCCGTTCTGGAAGTCTGTTTGACTTCCAAAACATTCGGAAACCAAGGCGCGGCTTCCAATTGGCTGCAAGAAGCTCCTGCAGCCAATCGGAAGCCCAGGAAGCCCCGTCCAACATTCGGGTTCCAAAGAACATTCTCAAAGCAGAACAGTCACTTCCAAGTTTGCGGCATTCAGGAGCCAAAACGTCCAAATACCAAGGCGTTCGGGATCCAAGGTACAACTGTATATTTAATCAGGTTATATAACTGAGCAGGTTATATAACTGAGCAGAGAAGTTTTCCTTTACAGAACAGAGTAACTTTGATCTCTCTTTCTCTCTTACCACCACCATGGAAAAGAGCCTTAGTAAAATGGCAGGACACCTGCTTTGCCTGCAGAAGGTCTGGGATTCAATCCCTGGCATCTCCAGGAGAGCTGCTGCCAGTCAGTGCAGACAGCACTGAGGCAGATGGACCCATGTTCTGACTCAGCACAAGGCACCTTCCTGTGTCTCTGTTACAACATGCTTACAGCTGTCACACTTGCGACACAGCCCTGCCTTGAAAGCCTTTAGGAATCCCAGAACGAATTTCTATGGCTATGAAACTATCCTATATCAATTATGTTTTATGCCGTGACGAATGTTTCCACATATGAGTCAGCAAAAAAGGAAGCAAAGGAAAACCTCTAGGAAGCCCCGAGTTTGCTAGGGGTTGCTTTAAGTAAGAATCTGATTGAATTTTCGTGCTTTCATGGTACCTGAAATCCCTGAAGGATTTAAAGGTACTTGTTTAGCAAACATCTTGACTTTCATGGTCACTTGCTTGGCCAAGTCCTGGCTGGCTCTGAAATTATCTTGCATATTGCCTATTTCCCAGGATTCACATGGCTATTAAAACATAATGCTATAAAATGTGTCTGTTTCCAGCCAAACTCCCTTTTTGAAAAGAATATATCGTTTTGCTCAAATCTCATACACATTCCTGCCATGAAATTGAGATATAGTTTGCACGTAACACTAAGCCAAAGCACAGCTAGAAGTGAATGTGTGAGCACGGGTACTTGCAAGGAAAAAACACACACACCTGCTTTGCTCCTCCATGATTTGGCTTGGTGTTCTATTCAAATCTGGGCTCATGGCTTATCTTGATCCAGATAAGTTACAAGCTGTAACTAAGGTTTGCTCTTGACTCATGGTTTGTCTAGAGCATGACAAACCACAAAACCAGCCATATTAACACACGGCTTAGCTCACAGCAGCAGGACTGGAGGAGGATTTTTCCTGCAGAGTGGCAGAGATTTTTCCTGCAAATATCTGGATGCTTGCACAATTAAACTAAGCCATACTTAGGCTTAACGTTACTTGCAAAACTGTCCCAATAGTTTGTTAGTCTTTGTGGCTGCCAGTGTAGATCACAAAACATTTTATGTTGCAGCCCAGCGGTGGATCTACACACAGAAATAAAACACTATAAATAAGTCAGAAATTAAATTGTTATAACAAAAGGAGAAAAACCGCTATGGAAAATTGCTTAGATTTTTTTTTTCTTGCTCTCTGGGGCCATCTGGTGTTACATGTTTATAATGCATTCAAAATGCTGTTTCTTGACTAATGTAGCCTAATGTACTAATGGAATGGAATCCCAGGTATGCAAGACTTTTTTCTTGCCACTGTTTACTGTGACATACACTGTGGACATCCCCAACATTGAAACACTGGTATACCTGGGTTGCCATGCACTAAATAATAACAGACAGCACCCTACCTTTAAGTACTAATCTTTGATTTGAATATGAGAGATTAATTACAGCTGTATTGTATACAACAGTATATTCCGTTTCCCTCGTGTCTATTTTCCTATTATATTCAAGCTTTCATACAATGTAAAAACCACTTCCAGGGATCTAGCGGAATATGGTGGAAGATTCGCACTCTTTTCCATGTTTAATTGCTTCCAGAAAAAAATCCATGGAAGTAAAGTGATAAAAGTCGGGGAGCTATCCCAGCATACATTTCTTTCCTGTCATTTTCTTAGAAGAGCAGAAGCACACATTTGTGGAAAGAGTGGGGGAGCAGCGACGTCTAATGTCGTTTGTTGTTGTGTCACAGTTGTGAATGAAATTTAGCACAACATGCTTGTATATCGGTCAAAAAGCCACAGTTCCCTAACACAACAGGTATTGCTGTGTGAAAGGAACATTAGAAAACAGGAGAAGTGCCAGCATTATAACCAGGAAAACTAATGCAATATTCCTCTCGCTTGAGTGTGTACCCAAGTCTCTCCCCACTGAGACTTGAAGGACTAAAAATGCTTCATTTTGGCTGTGATTTTCTAGGGGGGGGGGGAGAGAGATGCACAGTGGAAATTTAGGTGATTTCTCTTTTCAAGCAAGGTTTAGGCAGGACAGATCCTGAAGCTGAGGCTCCAATACTTTGGCCACCTCATGAGAAGAGAAGACTCCCTGGAAAAGACCCTGATGTTGGGAAAGATTGAGGGCACAAAGAGAAGGGGATGACAGAGGATGAGATGGCTGGGCAGTGTTCTTGAAGCTACGAACATGAGTTTGACCAAACTGCGGGAGGCAGTGGAAGACAGGAGTGCCTGGCGTGCTCTGGTCCATGGGGTCATGAAGAGTTGGACACGACTAAATGACTAGGCAACAATAATAGGAATAAGAAGCTTCCCAATGGGATGTAATGGTACACTAAGATACACCAGGCAAATCAGTTCTATAAGCCAAAGGAAATTAGAAGTTTGTTTTTTAACTCACTTGCAGTCTTGTCTAGGTTTGGGGATGTATCCTGGGTAAGCTCCTTCTGTGATCGTCTTGCACATCCTTGTGTCTCGGTCAGAGGGCAACAACGTGCTGGGTTTCACCAAGAGTCCAAGGCAGTGATCAAAAGTATTGCGTACCTCAGGGCCATCTTCGGTAAAAAAGCAGTGTCCAAGCGTGTCATACCCAACAACATCCTTGACCTGTGGATATAAAAAAGGGAGAGGGCATGGATACGAGGCTGGTCTTCCTAGTTGCTCAGAACAGCACCTTGCCTAGATGTAATTGTGAGGCTCATGCCATTAATGATGTTCAACTTAAAAACAACCTGTGAAACAATGCAGAGAGTATCTAATGCAGGGGCCCATGGGCAGGATGCAGCCCAATCACCTTCTCAACAGAGCCAGTGTGGTGTAGTGGTTAAGAGCGGTAGACTCGTAATCTGGTGAACTGGGTTCGCTTCCCCGCTTCTCCACATGCAGCTGCTGGGTGACCTTGGGCCAGTCACACTTCTCTGAAATTTCTCAGCCCCACTCACCTCACAGAGTGTTTGTTGTGGGGGAGGAAGGGAAAGGAGAATGTTAGCCGCTTTGAGATTCCTTTGGGTAGTGATAAAGTGGGATATCAAATCCAAACTCTTCTTCCTCTTCTTCAATCTGGCCCACGGATGGTCTGGGAATCACCATGTTTTTACATGGGTAAATGAGGGTTATTGTATTTTAATATTCTGTTGGAAGCCGCCCAGAGTGGCTGGGGAAACCCAGCCAAATGGATGGGGTATAAATAATAAATTCTTATTAATATTATTATGAGTAGAATGTGTCCTTTTATTTAAAATGCATCTCTGGGTTATTTATGGGGCATAGGAGTTCATTCATTTCCTGCCCCACCAAAAAAAAAAAAAAATAGTCTGACCCACCACATGATCTGAGGGATGGTGGACCGGCCCACAGCTGAAAGAGGTTGCTGACCCCTGATCTAATGGGACAGGATCGCGGGAAGTTGCCTTATACTGGGTCACATCCAAACTATGCATTAACAACACTTTTAACAGTCCTGGCTTCTCTCCCCAAGAATCCTGGGAACTGTAGCTTGCCTGAGCCACAATTCTCAACACCTTAACAAACTACACATCCCAGGATTCTTTGGGGGGGGAACCATGTTGTGGATGCAACCTTTGTAGATCCAGCCTTTGAGCATCTACTCTGGCTTCCAGCGGCTTGGGCAATGTCTCCTTATCACCTGCAAGCTGATCCTTTTTAACTCAGTGTCCCAGGGATGGAGCCTGAGGCCCTTCTGCATGCAATGGACGTCCCTGAGATAAAAGGAACCCTGAAAAAGGAAATGAGGTACCATCTATAGCTCGTCTACATTATGGTTTGGACACATTTCTTCTTAAACCAGTTTAAAGCTAAAAAACAGAGGCAAGTCATTATGTCTTATTTCCATCAGAGATGAAGGCGGCATGATTCAGATCAGCTGATGATGATTCAGATCAGTGTACCGTTCCATTGTAGGAGTGCATCACGCTTATTTCGAAGGGGTTGACACGCACAAGGGTTTTCTTGCATCTGCATGTTGTTGGCTGGTGCCAAGTGTGTCCCTGTGCATGTACTAAGAGCCCTTCATTGACTTCATTGCCACTGTAATCAGGAATCCACATTGCAACATGTGAAAACCATATCTGAGAAGAGCATCAGTGTTATGTACTGAGTTGAATAGGATCCAAAAGGCAACAGTCTGATTGGTCCTAGAACAATAGGATTCAGAATGCAGCAGTCTAATTGGTCCACAGGAGCCACCCAATCCAGCTCCAGGTGGATGGGAATCCACAACCTGATTGGCCTACAGGAGAATCCCGGAATTAGCCAATCTCGTGGGGCCCATTGTGTAAGTAATGTATATAAGGCAGACATTCTGGGGGAACTTCCGTTCCTCCTCACCACTATGAGCTGAATAAAGAGCATGAAATCCACTCTCAACTCCGAGTAAATTTCAATCAGGATGCCCCTAGATTTGCTGGGAATATATATATATTTAAATCACTTTCTGTGCATGCACATATAAGATGGCATGGCTTTAAATCAGAGGGTTTATAAATGCTGGACTCCTAAATTCAGGGGCAGACTTCATATGGCATTTGTCCTTTCCAGCAAAGGAGCATCGTCAATCTCAAACTGAATTAATGACACCAGATGCAAGCATTGCCGCAGCTAGCAGGCCCTCATGCGTATTCCTCAGAGTATTATCCACCATGAATCTATAGAGTATGCCAATAGTTTCTGGCATGACATACTCCCTGCATTCATCCATCCCCCTCCACAACAAGCCTTGGTATAAATCAGGCCAGAATTTAATGTTGTGGCTCAGCAGATTGTAACACACACATTTGCAAAGTAATGAGGAAAGCAGGATGTGGTGGGCTTTTAATGCACTGCTGCTGGCGAGAGTAATATTTCAGACGTTTTTACATGCAAAAGGTGGCATGAGCCCAAGCCTATCTAGATTTGCTCCACTAGCAGAGGATGCAATTATGTAAGATCATTTAAATACAAGATTAGCCAGCCCCTTACAGTCTCTGCAATCCAGATAGTCACAGACAAACTAAGGGGTGAGCAGAGATCCACATCTTTTCAATGCATCTTATGGCTGAAATGCTGACTATATATTTATTATATTGTTTCTGCTGCAATAATTTTGTCCGCGCTTTCTCATCCAAATCCCTAAACTGTTTTACTTGGAGAACAGCCCTGCTATTTTGGTGGAACTGGTTCCCCAAGTACGAGCGGTGATTCTATATGCATTTGCACAAGATCCACAGGAAAGTACTGTTTTACTCAGGAGTAATCCCTACCGAGTCCAATGGGGCTTACTCCCACAAATGTAGTGTTACCCTCTGCCGGCAGTTAGATACACACAGGTGTAAGAAGAGAGAGAAAATGGTATGCAAGAAGGTCAAATGGCAACGAAATGCAAAAAGAACAGGCTGTGCACATCCAATCACATCTCAAAATGGATGTAAAATAAGAGCAGCGACCAGAAAATCCCTTGAGGTAGCTGCTTTCTTCATTCCTATCAACTTGACCATGTTTCCTTCCCCATTGCTTGCTTTTTGGCTGTGGAAGTGCCGAGGAAGGAACATGGCTCCTTACCAGAATTTCTTTGAACTAAATATAATTTTGCTCCTTGGAAAAGGGCAAAAATGAGAAGCTGGACGCTTCCAAATCCTCTAAAACCGACCCACCCATTTGAGCCACTGCAATGTCACACTCTGAATATTTGAGTTGGCGGTGGCAGCAGCACCCTGAAAAAAAAATCGATCTGTGCAGGATCAGGGCTTAAAATTAGAATCTCTGATGAGGGTTTGGATTGGCCCATGTTAATCAGCAGCTGTGCGGCTACTGCAGAAGAAGTATTTACGGTACCATAACCAGGATGCTTTCTACCACTTAACAGGCCTCTGGCCATCCTTGCTTTGCAGTTAATACGTCCATTAGGTTCCTTGCTCATCTGACATGCTACTCTCCACATGTGGCTACAAATCGGAAAGCAGTTGTAGTAACAGGAACAGGAACATAGACTCTGATCTATGGTAAATTAATAAATGCTAATCTAAGAAGAACCCTTTCTCGTAACACTAGAATCTGTAGACATGCAAGGTTGGAAGTTTCAGGAAAGACAAAGGGAAAGACTT
Organism: Podarcis cretensis; assembly: GCF_951804945.1. NCBI lineage: Eukaryota > Metazoa > Chordata > Lepidosauria > Squamata > Lacertidae > Podarcis > Podarcis cretensis. Next base: position 18,145,956 of record NC_137183.1, read on the forward strand.
CTGAATTCAGCACACAGTTAAACTTTGGAACTCCTTGCCACAAGAGGCAGCAGTAGGCACCAACGTGGATGGCTTTAAAAGAGGATTAAACAAATCCATAGAGGAGAAGCCTGTCCCATCATTGCTATCCTTTGCCTCCATAGTTTAAGCAAGCCTATCCAGAAATGTAGAATATTTATGTTTGATTTTAGCGTATTGTTGATTTTAATTTTTTTTAAACTGATAATTTCATTGTTTCATTCCCTTTGTAAACTGCTTTGTGGTGTGTGTTTTTCACAGGCACGCGATATTTAATTTTTATGAAATAAATAATAAAAATGTAGAAGGAAACAAAGCTAAAATCCTTGTAGCCAGGGGTTGTTGTTGTTGTTGTTGTTTTAAAAAAACCTGAATATGAATCAAGCCATCACCATTAAAAAACACAGATAAAAATCAATAAAACTTTTAAAACAATTATAGCTGCCCACTTTACATGTCTGGGTAGGCTTGCGAAAACAAGAAAGTTCCCAGCTGCGTCTAAAGTATTATTGCTATTTTTATTTCTTACCCTACAGGTCTGAGGGTTGATCACAACAATTAAAAGAATCAAATATTAAAAACGATTAAAACAGATTTCAATCAAGAGAACAGGATGAGTTCTAAACAAAAACCAGGGCAAAGAGAATATGGTAAAGAGGAGTGTCTCCCACATGTTATGAAAACTATGAGGAAAGTTCCAGAAACACCTCTTTGAGGGAGGAATTCCACAGTTCAGGGACTGCTACTCTCCAGGGCAATGCCATCTCCTGGGCTGCCACCACCCCAAACTTCAGAGGGCAATGGGGCTACAAGGAACCAAGAGGGCAAGGATTTCCTGCCTAATTTCAAGAGGCAGGGTGTTCCAAAGCACGGCTGCTGCCACACTACAGGATCAATGCCTTACAAATAATAACTTAATAATAATAATTTATTATTTATACCCCGCCCACCTGGCTGGGTTTCCCCAGCCACTCTGGGCGGCTCCCAACAGAATATTAAAACACGATAAACCACCAAACATAAACTTCCCTAAACTGGGCTGCCTTCAGATGTCTTCTGAAAGTCAGATAGTTGTTTATTTCCTTGACATCTGTTGGGAGGGCGTTCCACAGGGCGGGTGCCACTACCAAGAAGGCCCTCTGCCTGGTTCCCTGTAGCTTTGCTTCTCGCAGGGAGGGAACCACCAGAAGGCCCTCGGAGCTGGACCTCAGTGTCCTGGCTGAATGATGGGGGTGGGGACGCTCCTTCAGGGATACTGGGCCGAGGCAGCTTAGGGCTTTAAAGATCAGCACCAACACTTTGAATTGTGCTCGGAAATGTACTAGGAGCCAATGTAGGTCTTTCAAGACCGGTGTTATATGTTCTTGGCAGTCACTCCCTTTGCAAATTCAGTTGCAAAGGCCAGCCTAAAAAATACGGCTTTCAAAAGATGTCTGAAAAAACTGGTAGGGAGTTTTGCAGGGCAAGGCCTGCCAAAAGGAAAGCTTAGCTCAGGGATCAGCAACCTTTTTCAGCCATGGGCCGGACCACCATCCCTCAGACCATGTGGTGGGCTGGACTATATTTTTTTTTGGGAGGGGGGGGATGAACGAATTCCTATGCCCCACAAGTAACCCAGAGATGCATTTTAAATAAAAGGATACATTCTACTCATGTAAAAACATGCTGATTCCTGGACTGTCCGCGGGCCAGATTGAGAAGCCGATTGGGCCAGATCTGGCCCCCGGGCGTCAGTTTGCCTACCCCTGGGCTTAGCCCCTAGTGAAGGCCAGCCATACCTCAGGGATAGATCGCACCACCTGAAGTGCCCCATCAGAGCATCTCAGTGATTGTTTTGATGCATTAGGAATCAGCCCTTCTGGTACTTTGGCCCCAAGTTATTGAAGTTATTTTGCACCTAGGTAGACCTGAAGACCAGCAGCACCAACACTATGAATTGTGCTGGAAGGGGTGGTGAACGAATCTCAAGTTTCTTACCAGCAGACCATTGGAGCCATGGACAGTGACACAGCGAGAAAAGGCATGGTGGATGGAGATGTATTTCACGTAGGTAGGAGGGTTGTAGCCACCCTTCTCATCCACATCTCCGGACATGTGGAAGTGGATTGGGTAGTGTCCCAGTGACTGCTGGCCCATGTGCTTCAGTTCAATCCCTTCCATGTGGACAGACTTAAATCCAAGGCCAAGCTAGAGAACACACACACACACATCATCATCATCATCATCATCAACCGGCGGGCTTGAAACTTGTGCAAGACGCTTTCAGGGTTGTTGTTTTCATTTGTCAAACAAGTGTGATCCAGCACTTTTAAAGCCACATCTGCACTATACATTTAAAGTGGTATCAAACCACTTCAAGCACTCGTCGCTTCCTCCCAAGAATTCTGGGAAGTGTAGTTCTTAAAGCTACTGACAGTTGTTAGGAGACCCATTGAAACTAATGGATCTTGAGTAGAATAATGGATGCAATCCAATAAGGACATAGGAAACTGCCTTATACTGAATCAGACCATCTAGCTGCCAGCCTACACTCAAGTTGGACCCTGGCAGAGACACATGCCTGACTGGCATGTTCCCTCCCTCCTGGTCGATCGTTTGGGAGCTTCAAAAGCTTTCTTCTGTCCGAACATCACAGCGACCGATGCCAACAGACATCCACACACTTAGGGATCTGCAGAGTCTTTGCAGTTCGCGTGACAGACCTCAGCATTTTGGCTAATCTACTTTATTTACATATAAACACACACGGGGCACTGCAACGTGGCTCCCTCTCTCTCTAGCATCAGACAGCAAAGAGAATGAACAAAGGACAATAGTCCCACTTCACGGAACACAGCGACACAAACATCCTGTCTCCATCACTTCCCACTTTGTGGAGTCAAAACATACACCATCATGTGATAGACAAAAATCCCATGACTGCAATCACGGAGCAGGAATTCTAACACTAGCTCAGTACTGGGTCCATCTAGCTGATGTACTGTCTACATTGAAAGGCAGGAGCCCTTGGGAATTTCAGACCAGGAATTTAACCTACAACCTTCTGCATGCAAAGCAGACTCTCTACCACTGAGCTTTCCCCCCAAACTTTATATTTTTTTGCTTTTTAGAATTGTTTACTATCGTTTTGTACACAGTTTAGGAGACTGATGTTTGGTACAAAAGGGCAGATGAGAATAGGAGCTGCATAAATAAATTGTCATCTTGAAAAGTATTGCACTTTAAATGCACATAGATCTATTGGCACGATTGTGCCCACGCTCCATAAAATTTCTGCCACCGACATGAAGTCTGAGACTGGATATGTTAGATACAAGTGCTCAATGTCATGTCAGATTCTCCCAGCACAGGGGTGGGAAAAACCAGCAATACATGGACACCAAGCAATACCTTGATATGGCCTCCAAAGGTGTCAAAATCAAAGAAGGAACACAGTTCACTGTTGTAATTGTAGCATTCCTTGGCCATCTCTCCCATCACGAGAATGTTGCGACTTAGCAAACCTACTTCTGCTCTCATGTCCACTCCATCGATCACCTCTCCCGTGTGAAGGTAGTTTGCTTTCCCTAAAGGGGCAGGAAACGAAAATTCGCCATTAACAAATCCATTCTCTAACTTCTATTTATTTCAATTTGAATTTCAATTCTTATTATTCCACAGGATTTATATACGTTTAATTGCCATACGACCACAAAGCAGTCAACAAACATAACAAAGCAATGAAATTATCAGCAAAATAGGAACCCGCCAGATCAATAGCCCTTTGATTTGTTGGCATCTTGATTCCATACTTCCAAGTTTGACTGTTCCAACTATTCCAATGTGATGCCACAGAACAGGGGCCAGCAAACTTTTTCAGCAGGGGTCCAGTCCACTGTCCTTCAGACCTTGTGGGGTGCTGAACTATATTTTGAGGGGGGAGGGGATGGACGAATTCCTCTGCCCCACAAATAACCCAGAGATGCATTTTAAATAAAAGCACGCATTCTACTCATGTAAAAACATGCTGATCCATCCATGGGCTGGATTTAGAAGGCGATTGGGCCAGATCCGGCTCCCGGGCCTTAGTTTGCCTACCTATGCCACAGAACTTCAGGGTTTTTTACAGCTTAAGTGTACTGCTAGGAACCTTATGTCATTTCAAAAATCGGTCCAGCTGATGATAGGAGGCTGCTTTGTACAGAGTCAGACCACTGTCTCTCTCGTTGAGCATCCTCTGCATCAGGGGTGAGCCAACCTGTGGCCCTCAAGGTGTTCCTGAACACCTATCAGCCCCAGAGAAGCATAGCCAAAGTGCAGAGAGGATGGGAGTTGTAGTCCAGGAACAGATGGGGGACACCACAGCGACTACCCACTAGTCTACACTGAACAGCAGCAGCTCTTCGGGGTTATCTGGAAGATGTCTCTTCCAGCCCTACCAGGAGATGCCAGTGATGGAAGTTTTCTGCATACAGAGCATGTGTCCTACCGCTGGGCTGTTATTGTTTTATAAAGGTAAAGGTAAAGGGACCCCTGACCATTAGGTCCAGTTGTGGCTGACTCTGGGGTTGCGGCGCTCATCTCGCTTTATTGGCCAAGGGAGCCGGCGTACAGCTTCCGGGTCATGTGGCCAGCATGACTAAGCCACTTCTGGCGAACCAGAGCAGCGCACGGAAACACCGTTTACCTTCCCGCCAGAGCGGTACCTATTTATCTACTCCACTTTGACGTGCTTTCGAACTGCTAGGTTGGCAGGAGCAGGGACCGAGAAACGGGAGCTCACCCCATGTTGCAAATTGCCCAGAATGGGTGGAGTAACCCAGTCAGATGGGCAGCATATGCAGAAATCATCATCATCATTACCACTATGAATGTTCACTGCAAAGTAAGTGAATTAATTTACAAGTGTGCACACACAGGATTGCAGCTTACATATTGCAGTTCATACACAAACACAAACACACACATACATGAATGATTCTTTCCTGCTGCTTCCCCTCACCTTCTACAAACCAGAGAAGACTTTTTAAACTTATTCCTCCTCCATATGCCACTGTGTCTTTTACACACAGACACACCATGTCTTCCCTGATTCAGCTGTTTTGCAATGGGGGGTTGGGGGAGGAAGGAAGCAGGAAGAGATTATCTTACTGCCCACATTCTGCACTGGTCCAAGAAAAACAAGCAATACACTCATTAAATAAATGCTGCGCTCAAAGAGCATATATGTTTTACACTTGCAGATATTTTCTTTCGGGAGAGGCGTGCACACTCAACATTTATAACTGGAAACAAATGCCAAAAGCTCAGAAATAGCCAAGTCAGAATTGTTCCTTGCAAAGAAGATATAGGAGATGGGTTATCTCCTTTAAAACAAGAAAACAGGCAGAATGCCCATCATTTTTACGAGGAGGAATGAGTGTTTCAATGTGCCTGGAAGCTGCTATGCAATTCTCTGGGCCTGCCATTCAGTGGCAGGGAAGTGGGTGGCGCTGTGGTCTAAACCAGTGAGCCTCTTGGGCTTGCCGATCATAAGGCCGACAGTTCGAATCCGTGCGACGGGGGTGGGCTCCCGTTGCTTTGTCCCAGCTCCTGCCAACCTAGCAGTTCGAAAGCATAGCAGATAAATAGGTACCACTGTGGTGGGAAGGTAAGCGGCGTTTTCATGCGCTCCGGCTTCAGTTACGGTGTTCCGTTGCACCAGAAGCTGTTTAGTCATGCTGGACAGATGAAAAGAAATGCTGTCGGTGGACAAATGCTGGCTCCCTTGGCCTGAAAGTGGAGATGAGCTCTGCACCTCATAGTCAAATTCGACTGGACTGAACTGCCCAGGAGTCCTTTATCTTTACCTTTTCACCATTCAGTGGCAACCCACTGCAGAATTGCCATCAGTGAGAGGTGATGAGCTTCAGCACATGGTTTTGCCCTAACTGCAACCATGTTCATGGGCTCGGTGTTTTTAGTCCTCCATCACAGAACAAGGATGGGTGTTGTAGCCCCGTCTGAGTTCCGTCGCCAAGCAGGCAGGGGCTAGGGGTCTCTGAGGAACTCTTGCCTGGGAGCAGAACCCACACACAAAGTCTCACAGTCCAGAAGTCAGGGAGTCCAGATGATCAGAGACTCAAGGGTCCAGATAGGAAGCAGCAAGGTAGGTCCAAGAACTACAAGAGTTGTTTGCAGCATCTGACTGCTGCTGAGAGCTCTGTTTAAGAAGGCTGAAGCCAGCTGGTTCTCATCAGTGCCTTCTCTTCTTGTGTCCTTGAAGGTTGATTAGCTGCAGGTGGAATCACTCCCTCTTCAGGCTGCTGTTCAGCAGGCGAAAGTGAATCCTGGCCCATGACAGTGGGGAAACTCTGGCCAGTGAGCCAATTTTTGCGTACCAGCCAATTCCCCCAAACCATGACCATCTGTCATCAGTTGACACCATTGCCAAACAGTTCCCTTCAGGGAAGGAGCTGGAAAAGTAGACATCTTCCTGCCCCTGCAGAGAGCAGGACTGAACTGTCCGCTTATCTGGCCTGATTTTGCTTTGCTAGGGCATTTCTTGTGAGGAACACGCTGGTGATGCAGACCCCACAACCCCCCCTCACCACCTCACAGGTCAACTTTGAAAGGCGGACAGGACTTCCCAGCTATCAGTCAGCTGATACCACCAGATGATTGACATGTAGGTGGCCCCACCCACCTGCCAAGTTTGCCCACCACACTCCCGGGGCCAAAAAGGTTCTTCACTCCTGCCACAGAAGACAATATTCACTTATAGAGGAAACCTAACGATGGCTGCACTTGAAGGACACTACCGTGAGGACAAAACCTATTCCATCTCCCAGGTGGCTCCAACTCGAGACTCAAGCCTGGCATTTAACCTGTGCAGGCCCACTGTGGTTCCGAATTCTCAAGGCACAGTAGGATGGAACAAAGCAGCTGCCCAGAAGACTCTCTCCATGTGCACAAAGACACTCGCTGCAAATTGCCATCATAGCAGAACAGATGGCGGCTCCACATCTTGGCTACAACATGCCTTCGTGTCACACAAGGAGGGCAGAGGGAGCTATCCCACCCGCTTTGCGATGCAGTTTTCAATGAACGGAGAAGGTGGTATCATTTGATCCTGCTGCGGCCATTGTTTGCTGAAGCAGATCTGAGCACAAGGTGTTATCAGATGGAGACCTTCTGGAGCCAGAAAGGCGAGATCCCTGCAAAACTTCATACGGAACTTTGATAAGGAGGGCAAAAGAATTCATCTGTGTCCAGTGGTGCAGATAGTAAATAAAAGTGAGCTTTTCTCCTCTGTAGCTGTTGCTGCTGTCCATCCATTTTCTGCTGCGGCACCTAGAAGATGGCCTCCCTCGATCCCCAATATCTGCAAAGCCTCTTCTCTCTCCCCTTTCAAAAAAACCCACATTCTTTAAAACATACCATTTCCTCCAGCCAGCTCAAGTTTTATTATGTGCATACGGTCCACAGACAAAAAGCCTACAAAATTAACTGGAGGGACATACGTGCTTCAAATAATTGGCTATTTGCTCAGGGCGATTATACAGAAATACGTTTTCTGCTGTCAGTTTGCTATGTGTTTTAATCGCAGCAGCGAACAGATTTAGCTATTTTTCACCCTCTGGAATCTGCAAATAGAACTGGCATAAAAACCAGAAGACATTCCTGGGTAAGGTTCAAGCAGTGGACAAACAATCACTTAACGTAACCCATTGCAGAAGTTGCATTATTCAGTTCAAATGGTCTCCCCCCCTCCCCTAACATTTTTTAAATCTCCCACAAGCTCTGACTTATTCTTGATCTTGTCGTGCTGGACAGATGATTTTTATATGGCAGGCCTTCAGATTTAGAATGTTTTCCATGTTTATGCGCCCTGGGATTCTTTGCAACTGTTTTGCATTTTAAGTGCTTTGGAGTGGTGCAGATGCATTGAAGCATTGTGGTTGCAGATGGGGGAGAAATTCGGGTCTGTTCATCTTTGAAGGCAATTCTACCTTAATTCACACTTTTCCAAAAAGCAATATGCAAAGTGAAACACATCCATCCATCAAAATTCACACTCCTCTAAAATTTCCAGTGCAGTTCTGAAGCCAGGTAACGTGTGCAGAAATGGATACACTAGGTTAAATTGTGCATAGAAATGCATATATTATCGCAAAACATACAAAAACACATTATATTAGGGGGAACTGCTTTGCAAAAAATGTTCATACAATGGTACCTCGGGTAAAGTACTTAATTTGTTCTGGAGGTCCGTTCTTAACCTGAAACTGTTCTTAATCTGAAGCACCACTTTAGCTAATGGGGCCTCCTGCTGCCACCATGCTGCCGGAGCCTGATTTCTGTTCTTATCCTGAAGCAAAGATCTTAACCTGAAGCACTATTTCTGGGAGTCTGTAACCTGAAGCATCTGTAACCTGAAGCGTATGTAACCCGAAGTACCACTGTATTAGGCAAAATTGCATACAAACATGGTGGATTGGGAGAAATTTGTGCTGAAATGCAGGTTTCAAAATAATATGGAAATATGGAGCACTGAAAACTGTGGAGATTGGAAAAGTGAGGAACGGAGTGAAACCAGAATTGGTAAGATTCAGTTATCCCTAGGCATGGGGCAAGCCTCCCAAAATAAATGTCTTGGTGATGCTACAAAACTCTTTTTATGAAAGGTACACATGCCTGGGGTTTAGAATAATAAGATCTCAGGCTTGCATGGGCTTGGGTTTTATTTAACACCTGCAGAGACATGCTAAGAATGCTAAATGCCAACAAGAATGTTGAATATGCGCTAAGAGAGTTCTATATATAACTAACACGCTGAGTGTTTGTTTGCATGTTGTGCTGGCCTCTCCTTACGTAGTATTGATACCACATTCACCCCAGACAATAGCTATAAATTGGGTTCCTGGAATGCTTGATGGTAAAACAAACACACCAAGCATGTCTATTTCTGCAGGAGGTTAATTTGACAATTTATACCACCAGCAGAGAAACTAGAAATTTGTTTTGGGGTTTTTTTTCAAAACCCAAAAAAAATTACAAACATCAAATTCAAAATCCATATTCATTTTCTAACATAAACCTATTACATAGATTACCTAAATTAAAATACTGTGGTTAAGTACTTAATTCGTTCTGGAGGTCTGTTCTTAACCTGAAACTGTTCTTAACCTGAAGCACCACTTTAGCTAATGCGGCCTCCTGCTGCCGCTGCACGATTTCTGTTCTCATCCTGAAGCAAAGTTCTTAACCCGAGGCACTATTTCTGGGTTAGCGGAGTCTGTAACCTGAAGCGTCTGTAACCCGAGGTACCACTGTATATCTAATTGCTCTAGGCAGTTGCTCTAGAGCCTAGAGAAACTAGAAATTTGTGTGACACACACACAAAATAATAGCCAAGAACCAGGCTGGGATATTCAATAGGACTGTCCAGACAGAACCCAAAAATGACTTGTGTTTCCTTCTCCTTCCTCTTCTGGGTCTTGCATTCAGCTTTCTTCATTTCCCTGCTCCTAAAACACCTATTGCCTCCTGCTTCAATCCTATACATCCCCCTTCCTCCTCCTCTTTTGCCCTTACTCAATATTCGCCACGAAAACCCCAGGATTTTCCCACCAGAATAAACGACGCAGAATCAAATGAAATTCTTACTCAGGAACTGGTTCTTGCAAAATCTCGGCATTCTGTCAAATTTACAGCGTTTGCATTACTCACAGCTGAGCAAATTTGCTCCCCCACATTGTCAGGATGTCCCCTTGACTCGGCCAGTTTTAAAAGAGGATTAGTCAAATTCACAGAGGGCAACGCTATCATTCATTGCTAGAAATGACGGCTGTTTGTACTACCTCTGTTGTCACAGGCAGGTTGCCACTGAATATCAGTTTGTTTTCGCACTCAGACCTCGCTTGTGGGCTTCCCAGACGTATGGCAGCCCATGTCGGCAGTGCTGCTTTTGCCGATTTCCCTTAAAAATAGTTCAAAAATGGCCTTTTTTTTTGCGATGTTGCCAAAAAGGCTCCACAACTTTTCTGCCCGGATTTTCGCCATTTGAAATATGGCAACTCTACCATAGGCACCTGACCACTGTGAGAACAGGATGCTCAGTGAGATGGTCCTTTGGTTTGATCCAGCAGCGCTCTTCTTATTTTTGTACAATGAGAGGAATCTGGAGTGGGTGCTGTAATATGGATTACTAGGTACGCATAGTCCCCTTATTACAGGGGACCTAAATTACCTTGGAACCTCTCCTCATAGAAACTCCACACCATGCCTATTAAAGGGTCTGATCCATGTTGCTTTGCTATGAGGAGTAAAATACATCTGTGGCATAGATCAGGGGCTTTATGGGTGGTTGCAATACAGTGTCCCTGATGAGATTTCTTTATGTAGCTCATTTCTGGCTTTTAGAAAACAGCAGAGTGCGATCTTGGAAAGCTCAAGTTCATTGGATGGAAGAATGTTTTTGACTAAAACTGCTTTTAGATTTTATTTTATAATTGTTTTTAGAACATTTCTGCTTTGTTTGCCACCCTGCTTCCTTATGGAGGAAGGGTTGGAAATAATAATAATAATAATAATAATAATAATAATAATAATAATAATTTATTTATACCCCGCCCATCTGGCTGGGTTTCCCCAGCCACTCTGGGCGGCTTCCAACAGAATATTAAAATACAATAACCTATTAAACATTAAAAGCTTCCCTAAACAGGGCTGCCTTCAGATGTCTTCTAAAAGTTCAAAAAAGACTCTCCTCCCTGCAAGAGAGGGGAGTGGTTGTGGCCGGGAGCCGGACTCTGCCTCAAGCAGGGGGCGTTTGCCCCCTGCCTCCCACTCACCTGGCTGGCGCCCACGCCCTCGACCAGGCACCCAACCAGGTGCCTTCAAGGGGGCGTGTACAGCAGCCTAAATTGCTGTGGCGCCAGCCTCCAGCCCTCACTTTTTGTCGTCCCGTCGCGAGTCACACGCTCGGTGACATCAGGGGAGAGCTTATAGTTGGATTAGCATCAACAGGCTCCACCTACTGGTGAATAAACCTCCTTTGTTTTTTAGACTCACCCCTCTCCGAGTGGGTGGAGTCAGCTGACGTAATCCAATGCCTAAGCCAATACCTTTTCACTTGCTGTAATCAATAAAGTTGTGGCCTTTTCTTGCCCATTAACTTTATATCACGTGTCCTTGTGTTTCATTCCACTGCGCGGGGTTCAGGTCCTCGAACCACAAATAACAGCTATCATCTTCATCATCCTGTTCCACCGCTGGGATATAAAATCCTAGAATTGTAGAGTTGGAAGGGACCCAGAGCTTCATAGTTTAACGCTCTGCAACGCAGGAATAGGCAACCATCCTATATGGGAATCAAACCTCTAACCTTGTTGTTATCATCACCATGCTCTAACCAGCTGAACTATACGTTTACTTTCTTATGCTGCTATTGTTTTGTACTGTATACCTTTTTAAAGTTTTATCACTTTTAGCTTTCTTTTTTTGGAAGGGGAGGTTTTATTTTCTTTAATGTGATATCCATAGACACCGAGAGAGGCATCATAGGGTTTTGTGTTTGTTTTCAACGCACAAGAGACCTGTTGTGGCAAGAACTCTTGTTTTTGCTCTGTTTGGGGCAACAAGAATGCGGGGCCGGCTGCCAATTTACATTAGGCGCTTGGTGCGCAACCAGCCCCATGGGGCACATCAGAGAGACAGATGTGAAAGAAAGCTCTTCATATCGGAGGCAAGAACATCTCACCCCAAAGAACTGTAAATGAGATCTGCGGTTAGAGTGACGCTTAAGGCGAGTGTTCCGTCAAGCCTTTCGCTTGGTGGATGCAGACAAACAGTTATTGTGACACCAGCCACACTGTTTAGTTTTGCACACTCTTCCACACATGGCCTGCTGTATAAATTAGGGGAGGGGAGGAGTGTGTGGGTTGCAAGCAGAGCACATGTAATGCATGCAGAAAGTTTCTCCTGGATTTAAGCCCCAGGTTGTCTGGCAATAAAGGTCCTAAGGTGGCAGTTCCCATGGCAGTCAATTCTGTTTCCTGATGTTTCCATAACTGTTCATTTCCTCACTATATTTTAGCTTCCCTGCCAAAAATATAGCCAAATATAGCACAGGTTTAGTGCTTATTTCCATGTGATTTGCAAACATATTTTTTTTCCCTGAAAGCAAATAATGTGGAAATGAGCAATCAACTTGAGCTATCTTCTGCCGTATTTCTGGAAGTAGCTTTTATGTTGTGCAAAAGCTCAAATATTAACAGTCAGGGAAACATGACTACGAATGCAGCCCAAGACACATGAAGCTACCTTATTACCGAGTTAATTTAGTGGATTTAGTGTGTTGGTTTGACAGGGAACAGCTTTGCAAAGATTTCGACACAGGGTTGTTGTTGTTTTTTCTGAAAGCTGTGCTATCAAATATTATTATGATGACCTTCCTCTTGGAGAATTTAATTTTGGGGGGTTTTTTACGTGCAAAGCAAATGACTTAACGCTGAGCTGCAGGCCTTGGAATGCAGTCAAGATATATACTGTGCTAGAAAGAACAATCTGCGTCCATTTGTAGAAAGTAGCAGTCAGTCCATGCGCTGGCTGGAGCAATGATCTGACTCAGCGGAATGCAGTTTTATATAATTACATCTAGGAAATCCATTAAATCCATATGTACATTGCCGCATGGGATAACTATCTGCACACGCAGGTGTGATGATGTAGATAATCACATGTGCACACATTTCATTGCGTGTACATGCAGTGTACCAACAACAAAATAATTGCATGTACAGCCATCAGAAGTGGCAACCTAGTAGACTATATTTCCTGTGCTCCAGTTAGCACTTTGGCAAACCTACTCGCAAAGAGAGAAAGAAGGAACAAAAGCAATAGGAAAACAGATGGTAACTGGTGTAGCACAGATGATAGAAAGAGACTTGGTTATAGAAACCAGGAAGTAGCAATAAGGGAGAAATTTGATTCAGTTCACACTGAAAGCAGAGCTTTCCCAAATCCCACTTTCTAAAACAAGATGCAAAGTCAGCCTGCAAAACTCACACTTCTCTGACTTTTGCAATGCAGATCTCCAGCTGAGTAAATTTCTACAAATAATGCATATAACTAAGCTAAGGTTTGCATATGAGTGCAAATATTTTTGAAAATAGTATGCAAATATTATTAGGGATAATATTTCATTTGCAAAGATGTGCATAGTAGGTGAAACTGCACACTAAAATTCGCAGTAAAATGCTGATGAATTTGCATGAGGACCTTTTTTCAATTTAAGATTGAAAAAATGAGAAACAGAAAACGATAAAATCACACACCTCTATCAGGAAGTCTCTGGTTTAAATAGCTCCTCTCTCATTGACTCAGTAGATGGCCTTAGGCAACTCTCTCCCCCTCTCTCTCACCATCTGCAGTACAGTGGTACCTCGGGTTAAGAACTTAATTTGTTCTGGAGGCCTGTTCTTTACCTGAAACAGTTCTTAACCTGAAGCACCACTTTAGCTAATGGGGCCTCATGCCGCCGGAATATGATTTTTGTTCTCATCCTGAAGCAAAATTCTTAACCCGAGGTAATATTTCTGGGTTAGCGGAGTCTGTAACCTGAAGCGTATGTAACCTGAAGTGTATGTAACCTGAGGTACCACTGTATGCATTCCACTTACCTCAGGGACGGGGAACCTATGGCCCTCCAGATATCATTGGATGACAATTTCCATCATCCCTGACCACTGAACATGTTTGCTGCAGCTGTTGGGAGCTTAAGCCCATCTGGAGAGTCACAGGTTCCCCATCCCTACCTTGCAGGGTTGTTGTGAGAAATGTTTTTATTGTTATTATTAGGGATCACCACCTTTTTTGCCCTATATGTTCAGATATTTTGTTACCACCCGACAAGTTTGGAGAAAGTTCTCCAATCCCTTGCCATAATAACCATTACTCATTGCCTGCTTTATCATATTTGATATGCCTATTTATTTATTAAAAACTATTTATATAGAGCTATTCATTTTTTATTTTTTTTGAAGGGACGCAGGTGGCGCTGTGGGTTAAAGCCTCAGCGCCTAGGACTTGCCGATCGAAAGGTCGGCGGTTCGAATCCCTGCGGCGGGGTGCGCTCCCGCTGCTCGGTCCCAGCGCCTGCCAACCTAGCAGTTCGAAAGCACCTCAGGGTGCAAGTAGATAAATAGGGACCGCTTACCAGCGGGAAGGTAAACGGCGTTTCCGTGTGCGGCTCTGGCTCTGGCTCTGGCCAGAGCAGCGATATCACTCTGGCCACGTGACCCGGAAGTGTCTCCGGACAGCGCTGGCCCCTGGCCTCTTAAGTGAGATGGGCGCACAACCCCAGAGTCTGTCAAGACTGGCCCGTACGGGCAGGGGTACCTTTACCTTTACCTTTATTCATTTTTTTAAAAAAATCAGAGTGGTTTGCAACTACAACATATAAAAACCATACAATAAAAACCATGTAAAAGAGAGAAAATCAGAATTTTTCCAACTACAGTGGTACCTCGTGTTACGTACCGCCCCCCCCTTACGAATGCTGCAGGCTATGTGCTCCACTAACCCGGAAGTAGATGCCCCTTGTTGCGACCTTTGCCCCGGGATTCGGGCGGAAGTCGTGCACCGGTGGCGCGGCAGCAGCGGGAGGCGCCATGAGAGAAAGTGCGCCTCATGTTATGAGCCGCTTCCTGTTACGAACGGACCTCCGGAACGGATTAAGTACGTAACACGAGGTACCACTGTATCTCAATATCCTGCCTAGGCCTGAGGGAATAAAAGTGTTTTCAACAGGCATTTATAAATTAAAACAGAATTTGCCAGCTGAGTCTCTATCGGCAGAGTAGTCAATAACTATGGATTATAATACATGTTGCCGTCCGAGATGCAGTCAGCCATTAAGGACAAAATGGCCTCATTTCCTTCTAAACAAATAAAAAGGGTATAGATGGGCAAACTCGTGAGAAACAAGCCCTGCATCTGATTTGAGAAATGTCCAGTTCTAATGTACTTTTCCCACACTTTTGGATTCCCACAGATTGAGCCGCCTAGGAGGTCTACTGATAATCGGATTTTCACACAGTCAAGATACATTCACAGATGAACTGTAACCAGCCATCTATTATAAGGGTGTTCTGGTCTGAACAATGACACCCACCAGTTCATTCATGTTACTTATTATCGGGTACATTAGAAGGGTGTTGCATCATTTCTGCCCATTTGTGAAACTTATCAAGGGTTGGACACTTCTCATGTGGTTACGTAGCTGCAGATAAGGCTGGGAATTATTGTTGTTTGATCTTCTACCCTGTCCCACTCTTCCTGCCTTCCATTTTGCTGCCTTTCACTCTGGGCATCTCCAGAGTTCTTTGAAATCCAGATGCAAAGCATCAAAGAATTTGAATCCATTCCCTGGGGGCGGAGAGGACACAAACCATAGAAAAACAATGCAGAATTAGTGATAGGAAAGCTGAGAAACATCGTTCAACTGGGAGGGACTTGGCCGAACCTTTTCACCCGATTCCCATGAACTGAAGGCAGAATTCTGCATGGAAATCAGGCTGTGCAAAGTATGTAGAAGCGGCTTATTATAGGGTGAGGTGAGGAAAGAACAGTGGCTTCAAGCCAAGGCTCTCCCCCCAAAGAATTCTGGGAACTGCAGTTTGTTAAGGGTGCTGTGAGTTGTTAAAAGGTAAAGGGACCCCTGACCATTAGGTCCAGTCGTAGCCAACTCTGGGGTTGCGGTGCTCATCTCGCTTTACTGGCTGAGGGAGCCGGCGTGCAGCTTCCGGGTCATGTGGCCAGCATGACTAAGCTGCTTCTGGCTAACCAGGTGCACGGAAATGCCGTTTACCTTCCCGCCGGAGCGGTACCTATTTATCTACTTGCACTTTGATGTGTTTTCAAACTGCTAGGTTGGCAGCAGCAGGGACCGAGCAACGGGAGCTCTCCCCGTTGCGGGGATTCAAAACGCTGATTTTCTGTTTCGCAAGTCCTATTCTCTGTGGTTTAACCCACATCGCCACCCGTGTCCCGCTGTGAGTTGTTAGGAGGCACTTATTCCCCTCACAGAACTACAATTTCCAGAGCGGTTTAACAGTGAGATTTCCCATGGAACCCCATTTGTAATATCTGTGAAGGAGCAATATGTGATATAAATGTACCTGTCCCTTTTGCATATTTTGCTCCACAAAGCACCATGAACAATGACAGTGTGGGACAAATTAAGTCCATGGAGAAGTTTTAAAAATCTAAATCCTTTTCTTTCTTTCTTTCTTTCTTTCTTTCTTTCTTTCTTTCTTTCTTTCTTTCAAAAAGGACACTTGGATTATTTTTTTTAATTGCTTGCAATAATTTTCTATCATTTCTTAAAAACCAATTTGTCCCCATCCAATAGACCCTGATTTAAACCAAATAACTTCTCACATGCATCCATCACTGGAGATCAGTGCAGCAAATCTTTACTGATAATTTGTGAGAAATTGACTCTTCCCCCACTGGCAATCTCTACTGAACTTGTGCAGTGTCTCCTCTAGACTAAATAACCTGTGCCTAAAGTTCACATAATGTTGATTAAAAATGGTGGGATTCCAATAACTTAGACATCCATGTTTCAACAACTTCACACGGAAGCTCACCTCACTTTTTCTGTTCCTCTGAAGTTAAAATAACATCAGCAACATCAACAGCGTACTGGAGTGCCTGCTTGGCTCTATGACCATGGGTGCCTGGGGCGATGGGTGCCATGCATGGCCCTGCCATTGAAGTTTGTGGGTGCCTGGCCCCTTCATGGGGAATTTTGTGGGTGCTCAGGGCCCCAGGGAGTTGGCATCTATGACTGCATATGATGAAAGCATAAGGGGGAAATTTGCAGTAGCTGCTCGAGTTAGGCAACTCCTGTCCTGACATCAATTTATCAGTCGTCTTCTGGGTACAACGCCTTCATAGCTGTCTTCACTTACACCACTCGAATTATTTTATCTTCACTCATTCAAGGTAGGTGTTCATGTGTGTGAGTGTGAAATTCTTATGGCACACAGCTGAACGCCCCACTCCATCTGTTTCTCTGAAGTTCTGTTTGTCAAGCCAGCATAATTTATTAGCGGGAACTGTTAAAAACAGCTCAACTCATTTGGCCAAATATCCTAATGCAGAGTGTATGAAAATATCGCTAAACGATGAGGACACTGGTTATAATTAGCACTTGACTCAGTCACAAAAGGCGTTATAAAACCACAAATCTCTAGTTTAACCATTAGGCGGTTGTATTAGGCGGATGTTATTCATGGAGCAAACTTAACAGTTACCACCATTTCCCCCTTTGCGTTTTTATAGTGGCATGGCAGAAATAAATTCAACTGATACCGCTTTTCCCAATACAGGGCTGTAGCAATGAGAAGAAAAGAAACTTTACTAGTTGCAATTCTGTCTGCTTCAAAAACTCAGAAGCAATGCCTATCTGTAGCTGAGCTAGCATCTGTTTAATAATATTGTTAAAAATCCTTACAGAATGATTGACTCCAAACCTGTTGAAGTGCAACAGGATTCAGTGGAAGACATAAAACTAAGTCTTAGAGTAAAGTCATTAACATGACTAAGTTAGGTCCATTGATTTCTATGGGTCTATTTTGTATAAAACTTTGTTGAATACATCCTTTATCCCTAACTCTCCCTGACTAATGTTTATCAACATTTTCTATGAGAAGTCCAGGAAAAGATATTCAACAGTTCTCCTGTTTCTATTGCACAGGACAGTGAACTAGAGACAGGAGGAATTTTCCATCGATGCCACCTCATTATGCAACTGAGGCCAGCACTGTGCAACCAACTTGGATTCTCAGAAGCCAGCCAACACTTCTCCACTGCAAAGCAGTGCTGGGAGGATGCCATTTCTAGCAGAGAAACTGCAAATGGAGGGGGGAGGCGCTTAACCCTTCCCCTGCCACTTTCCTTCTGCAACTCCCCACTAGCATGGTTTTCAGATGCTAGTGGAACCCAAGTAATACACCCTGTTCCAGCTTTGTTTTCATTGACTATCGCCCAAGATTGTTCTCATGATGTAACCTGTGTCACACACATTTCATGTGGTTTTTCCAATCATCCAAGTGTTTCTGGGGAAAGGGGGGAAAACACCATCAACGCTGCTGATACATTTTTCTCACAGAGAGCTTGCCATCTTTAGTCATGAGCCTATGATGCATTTGAAACCAGAATAATATTTCCCTTGGAACAAAGCACCAAACTCCTTTCGGCCCATTTCACAAAGGGCCAACTACAAGTCTTACTGAGCAGGTTACAATGAATATAATGGGGGCATGTGGTTGTCAAGCAGTGACCTGTATTTGGGGCTGTGTTTTGTATAGCACGGTGTTGATCAAATTCCTGACAACAACAAGACCACTGCTTATATTTACATAGTGCTGATTGTTCATTTTATCAGTGATCCTTACAACAATCCCATAAGGTAGGCCAGTTTTATCCCCCCCCCATCTCCTTCCTTTCATTAGGGTTCAACTTCTCTGAATAACACCTCTATCATCATCATCATCATTGCACTGACTCCTTCACTGTTGCATTCAATCCAAGCTTTTTCTCTGTACCACTGGCTGTCTCTTGGCTGCGCCCATCTATCTCCTCTTTTCCTCCTTGTCTACTTTGTTTATCTGCTACCAATCTTATTTTAAAGCCCAACATCTCAGTCTCTTTTCCCTACTGGAAAGACACAAACTTACAAGGAATTTGAACAGTTCACTGATTTTTAGGCACGAGGTTTAAAAATAATGCAAGCAAAAGAGACAGGGTGCTTCTAGACTGCTGCCATTTGTGCAATTGTGTTGTTCTTGCACAACAAACTCATCTGCACACACCCCTGCCCCATCACCAGACATTTTGCAATTAGGAAAGTAATGGGAAGAGATACTGAAAAGTGTGGGTCAACAACTGCTTGATGCAGTATCATCTAACCTCCCCACAAACACATCAGAATGAATGCTCAGGAAATGGAAAACCTCATCTAATCTCCCTGCAAATAAATAAGGGTGAACACTTACCGGGAAGCGGCCAGAGACACAAAATGTGCAGACATCAAAATCATGAATTCCAATATGATGACCTACCCGCCACTTTGACTTCATGGGGTCCACAGGCTCTGCAGGGCAAGATCTGGAATTCTTCGGCTTGATACATGGAATAATCTGTACTGGCCACAACTATCTTATCTCCAGCCTTCCATGACTGCACATTATCAGCCAATCTCAAGATGGTGCTGTTTACATTGGTGTCAACCATGACTGTAAGCTTGGGTCTCACTGGAAAACGAATACAGGACACACACACAAAATAAATAAATGGGGAGGGGGGTTGGAGAGACAGAATATTTAAAATACTTCACAAATTGTTCACTTAATCTTATAGGACATGTTTCACACCAACGAAAGTAAGTGGTTGACTGGCCCCAAGGAAATACAAGACAACTCCTCCAACCATGCTGCCAGGTTCTTTTTTAATGTGCAAAACTTAACAAGCGAAACAAAATAGGCTCCATTCATTATTTACTGGCAAGTGTGTTTTCCCACTAACCCCTTCACTAAATTTAAACGCAGCTCTTTGTGGGCCTACGGCACCACACCCTCTCAGACCCAGCATTTACGGTTGCTCAGAGCTGTCATTTAAAGATGCTGCAGTAGCTGTCTACAGCATGATACAATGGTTTCCTCATGCTAATCAACAAAACAGCCATCTTTTTTTGACTTTTGAAAAATGAAGGTCAAAAGAACTGCATGGAATCACTGGCTTGCTGAAAATGAACGGCTGCAAAATAAAATGACTGCTTTCTGAAATAATTGTCGCTTCTCCAGTGTTGATGGAATTCAGCACAAGAATTAATCCTCCCACTTATATTTGATGGAGGGAAGAGATATTGAGCACCTTGGAAAACACTTCAGTGGAGTTTTAGCTGGGTGTTGGTGATGTCAGTGTGCCGCTCTTGGAATTGTTGAGCATGTATAATGAAAAGAAATGGTCGGGTGAGACCAAAGGCCTTTCTTGACTAGCATTCTACGTAGGCCACACTATTGTGATTTCCCATATCCTTTTAGAGACCTTTAAGATTACAGTCATACCTTGGTTCTCGAACACCTTGGTACTCGTACGTTTTGGCTCCTGAACGCCACAAACTAGGAAGTAAGTGTTATTGTTTGCGAACGTTTTTTGGAAGCCGAACGTCCAATGCGGCTTCCATGGCTTCCAATTGAGTGCAAGAAGCTCCTACAGCCAATCGGAAGTTGTGCCTTGGTTTTCGAACAGTTTCAAGAGTCAAATGGACTCCCGGAACGAATTAAGTTTGAGAACCAAGGTATGACAGATGCTTTGTGATTGACTGCTGGGAGATGTGTGTCAGGATAAGTTTTTTTTTTAAAAAAATTATATTTTATTAAAGTGATTTCAGTAAAAAGAAATAAAGTGATACAGAAAAGAAAGAAGGAAAAGTGAAAGGGAGAAAAACAACAACTGCAAAGATACGTATGAAAGCAAGAATATGGAGGGGGGAAAGCAATATATGATATTCCCATACTTTCTTATATAAATTGGTATAGTGTTATTGCCCTAGTGCTTATGTAAATGTTAATAGCCTACTACATTTTGTATAAACTCATTCCAAATGTTAACGTATTTATCCATACAGAGTCTGTGCCTGTAAGCAGCCCGTTCATGAATTTTGAGTGATGCCATATCATCAGTCCATTGATTGAAAGGTATCATACTTTCATTTTTCCAATGTTTCAGTATCAATCTCTTGGCCACAGTCTAAGTTGGTGCATGAGGGCTAGAAACTTGGTTGGGAGAATGGGAAGCCAGTAAGCAGAAATGGAAAGTGTTTGGATGAGAAACACACTACAGAATTAGAAGGTGTTTCAGACTCATGGAAAGCCTCCATTACCGAGGTATTTATAGTTCTGAGGTAAAATGCTACTTCCTTTACAATAAGTAGGTCAGTAGAAGCAACTTTTGCTCAAGCTTTTAAAATTAGTCACATACCAGGCTTGCCACATAAGAAGCGCACTCTGTAGTTACGGCAGCCTCCGGGAGTCTGTCCTGGGCCACGGCAGAAAAACCTATAATCACGGCCACTTTTGTAGTGAACCTCAGTTGTCAGGTTCACTCCATCGAGTGTGACTGCCTGGAAGGGGAACGGAAATGCAAGATGAGTAGTAATCGAGCGTGAAAAATAAAATAAAAGTTGTGTGCTCACCACCTGTGCAATGGGGGGGGGGGAGAGACAGGTGTTTTGCTTTCACATAAAACTGTACACCAAAACCAGGAACCTGCTGGATCAGGCCAAAAACCCATCTAGTCCCATCTAGTCCTGCTTTCACAGTAGCCAACCCACAAACAGGATTCAAATTCAAAAACACTCTCTGCACCTGTGATTTCCAGTGACTGGTACTCAAGAGGCATATTGTCTCCAACAGTGGAGGAGATGTTGACTCAAACTACAAGCTGCTGCATAATAATGTTTTTTTAAAAAAATTGTTTGTGCCACAGAGAAAGGTATCAAGGCTCTCTCTTATTTTGGCAGCTCACCTCCACTAGCAATTGTTTTATTTCATGCTGCTGCTTGTTTACAAGGTATTTGGTCTGTGAAAGAGTTGCTTTTTCCAGAACAACATCTTAACCAGACCGGGAAAATAGCATAACAGCCAGAGAATCCTGGGAAGTGTCGTTTGTTACGGGTGCCAAGAATTGCTGGGAGACCCTCTATTTCCCTTGCAGACCCACAGTTCTCACAGTGCTTTAAAAATTCAGTTCCTGAAGCTCTGTGAGGGGGGCAACAGAGTCTCCTAACAGCTCTCAGCACCCTCGTCAAACTACACTTCCCAGGATTCTTTGGGGGAAGCCTTGACTACAGTGATAGGATACTGCTTTAAATGTATATTGAGGCTGTGGCTTCAGTCCTTGAATGAGAAACAGGCCCTAGCTCCCAGCTGGCTTTCAAAGCGCCTCTCTGGCAAGCATCTCTATCACACCCATCTATATAGAGTAGTTAGAAAACAAGAGGCCACCCAAAAGCTATGTGGTCTAATAAACCGTTTTCATTTTACAGCTTTAAACTCCATATAAAATGGTTGAAATGGTTGGCTGACAACTGGAAGGGGGAAGAGGGATGTAATAGCAGGGAGAGGTCTGTCCCCTTAGCTGTCCTACCTGGATGTTAATGGGGTGATCACAAACTTCAGGGTGAGCAGCCCGAAAATCTGAAAGCCGCTCTCCATCTTTGGATTTTGCTTTTTCAGGCTTGTCAAACCATTCTGTCCATTCCACATCTGGGGCAGGATTGGAAGGGGGGCAGAGAGAGAAGGAAAAGCAGTCAACATGAAGGAAGGTCATTTTGAACAGAACAACCTTAACCAATGCGACAAAAATGTGTTCCACTGATGTTGGTGCCAAGCACCGTTAGCAAGTCTCTTCCACAACTGCCCACTCCCTGGCTCTGGTCGTGGGTCTGTCAGCTGCTATTTGGGGATGCTGTGAAGTGCGTCAAGCTGTGTGTGTGTAGGGGGAAGATAGTCCTATTATTAAAAGTTGCATGGATTCACAACACAAACACAGTATAAGCTTAATAGCTGACCCAGTTGCGCTAAGGTTAAGTAACTTTAAGTCAACGGCATTCCAATACTGCACTAAAAGTGCTCTGCAGAAACCTGGAGCAAGGGAAATGATGCAGCTATAGGGGCTGATAGCCGCCTACGCTACTGCAAACTCTTAAAATAGTCACATTTTTAATCTGACACAAGCCATATACAGTGGTACCTCGGGTTAAGTACTTAATTTGTTGCGGAGGTCTGTTCTTAACCTGAAACTGTTCTTAACCTGAAGCACCACTTTAGCTAATGGGGCCTCCTGCTGCCGCCGCGCCGCCAGAGCACGATTTCTGTTCTTATCTTGAAGCAAAGTTCTTAACCTGAAGCACTATTTCTGGGTTAGCGGAGTCTGTAACCTGAAGCGTATGTAACCTGAAGCGTATGTAACCCAAGGTACCACTGTACACACCATGCAATTGATGCCACTTTAAACACTCAATGCTTCCCCTAAAGAGTTATGGGAACTGTAGTTTGCTAAGGGTGCTTAGGAGTTGTTGGGAAACCCCTATTGCCCTCCCAGAGCACCAATTCTCAGAGTGGTTTAACGATCAATTCCTCTTCAAAGGGAACTCTGGAGAATTATATACCTCAGTGAGGGAAATAGGGGTCTGATAACACTTCTCAACGCCCTTAGCAAACTACAGCTCCCAGAATACTTGAGGGAAAACCAGGACTGTTTAAAGCGGGATCACAGCACTTTAGATGTATGATGTGAATGTGGCCATAGTTAATTCATAGTTATTCAGAGGCCATTTTGCTGCCCTGCTGCAATGAAAGCCTAGAGGAGAGAGAGAATGAACTGATGAATGGGGAAAGAGGGAGAGGATTGCCCACCCACTTTTTACATTAAAGGTAAAGGTAAAGGTACCCCTGCCCGTACGGGCCAGTCGTGTCCGACTCTAGGGTTGTGCGCTCATCTCACTCTAGAGGCCGGGAGCCAGAGCTGTCCGGAGACACTTCCGGGTCACGTGGCCAGCGTGATGAAGCTGCTCTGGCGAGCCAGCACCAGCGCAGCACACGGAAACGCCGTTTACCTTCCCGCTATAAAGCGGTACCTGTTTATCTACTTGCACTTAGGGGTGCTTTTGAACTGCTAGGTGGGCAGAAGCTGGGACCGAAAGACGGGAGCTCACCCCGCCGCGGGGATTCGAACCGCCGAGCATACGATCGGTAAGTCCTAGGCACTGAGGTTTTACCCACAGTGCCACCCGCGTCCCGCCACTTTTTACATTAGCCCCACCCATTTTTATTTTTATTTACTTTGGTCCCACATACTGCCAACCAGGGGAAGGTGGCCCTCATGCCCAGAAAGGTGACCCACCCCTGGCTCTGAAGGAATGATTTATGCAACAATGGAGAGGACTTCGAACTGCTCTATTTAGCTGCCTGCACAGGCTGATCCTATAACCATACAGTTATAGCACATTCAATCCACATTACTTCCCTCAAAGAATCCTGGGAATTGCAGTTTGCTGAGCATGCTGGGTGCTGTAGATTGTAGGACTCTTTGGGGGAAGCTAAGGGACGCAGGTGGCGCTTTGGGTTAAACCACAGAGCCTAGGACTTGCCAATCAGAAGTTCGGCGGTTCGAATCCCCGCGACGGGGTCAGCTCCCGTTGCTCGGTCCCTGCTCCTGCCAACTTAGCAGTTCGAAAGCACGCCAAAAAAAGGTGCAAGCAGATAAATATGTACCGCTCCGGTGGGAAGGTAAACGACGTTTCCATGCACTGCTCTGGTTTGCCAGAAGTGGCTTAGTCTTGCTGGCCACATGACCCGGAAGCTGTACGCCAGCTCCCTTAGCCAATAAAGCAAGATGAGTGCTGCAACCCCAGAGTCGGTGACGACTGGACCTAATGGTCAGGGGTCCCTTTACCTTTACCTTTTTATGTACTTTAAAAGTGTGTTGAATGTGCCCTAAATGTGCGTTGTGGATCTCCCCATGCTTCAGGCTAGTGAAAAATAGTGATGGTGGCAGGGGTGGGGGTGAGGCCTCACCTTGAACCCACTCACTGGTTGAAGACACATTGAAATGCTCTCCGTTGTCTGCTTGGAAGAGTTTGAAGACCTTGGCAATGGCTGAGCCTCGGTGTCCTGCAAAAGGCAAAGTACAAGAAGTTACTAGCAGCCCCAGCCCTTCTGGATGAGTACGGAGAAGCTGTCGACACTTCAACATTCCTGCTCCTCTTGGGATTTAGGACTGGTTTGGTAAGTACCTGAAACATTTCAAACACAAGTGCTAGATCTTGGCCTTATTCCTCCCGTCCATTATGGGGTGTTTGCTCCCCTGCTGAAAGGGAGAGTCTGCAAAATCAGCACAAATAGTCAGGGTGGAGAATTAGAGATTCTTCCCCCCCCCACCACCACTCATCATCATATTCTAGCTCCAGAATAAGTCCCCCTTGACGTCCTTCTGCAAGAATGTCTTAACAATACAGCAGTAAGGGCACATGGAAAGTTCCATTCCAATTCATCTTTCTTAGATAACACATTCATTTAGCTTTTGCAAGAAATCCAGGCGTCTTTGCCTCAAGAGGTCCTGAAGGGAAAACTGCATTTTCCAACCACTCGAAATGCGGCCTTTAGAAACATCTAAAAGGATGAGCAGTTTCCCACTACTAGTTTCTTGCAGGTTCTGGGAGAGAAACAATTTGACAGGTTGGCTTTTGTTTTGTTTGTTTTTTAAAGGTAACCAGGAAGGAGGAAGAACTTTGGGAAACGCCTTTGTGTCTGCATTCATGTGTGCTGTTTGTGTTTGGGAAACAGCTCTTCCTTCATTGCCCTCCTTGCACGCCTGCCTGTCCTCCCATCCACGGCTTGTATATTTTGTACTCCCACACCTGTTCCAAAGGAAAGTCATGGTGCACTCTCCCTGCAAGGAAATGGGCTCCGTAAAACCTGGAACTTCCTACTAGCTATGAAGTTGGGAGTGCAAAAGGGAGGACAACATCTGGGTTCAGGTGTGCCACAAAAACAAGGTTTGTTTAGCTGAACTGTGGTTTTGTTTTTATGTCTGAACCCAAACCTGCCCACAAGCTGTGGTTTATTTAGGGCTGACAAACTAAAACCACAGTTTGAGCCTGGTCTGCAAACTGGAGCTGTTGCCACATCTGAATTAACAGGCTTTCAAATGAAAGGGCCCCTGTTCTGCCTCAAGAACTATTGCACTATGAGCAACAGAAGTAAACTGATGAAGCTTAGTCCTGAGGAGATAGGATCCGAAAGCAGGCAAGCAGCTCTGAACCTTGAGTTGCCTGCTCTGTTGTCTGGAAGCTCAAATGATTGACTTGTCCACACACCTCTGCTTGTCCCTGCAGAGACTGGAGCAGCTTTTTGTTCATCCTCCCACTTTCCCCTGGAACACCCTCTCGTTAGCACTGAATCAGAGCAGACATTGATCTGTGGAAAATCCGATTGACATTTGCTCTGATACAGTGGTAAAGATCTCTCCCCCCCCCCAGGGGAAAGTGGAAGCCTGGATCAGCCCCATGGTGTGGGTTCTTAATTACGATTTGCACAAACCATGGTTTCAGATTATATTTGCCCCAGGTCAATGCATGTACTGTGGAAACCATTCTGGTCAGAATGACTAATTTGTGGGAACCTCTCATAGACTTTTCGTGTGAAAAAGAAAATGAAATAATGACATTTGCAATTGAGGATTGGAGATAATGTTTGTTTCTAGAAAGTAGCTTTGCTGTGTGTAATATTGGAGTGGATGAAGTGAATACTGTTTATATGTAGTGGACAAAGAATCGGAAGTTTCTTACCATCTGATTTTCTCTCTCCTCCTTTAAACCTCTTTTTATTTCTTTTTCTTTATTTCTCTCTCTCTCTCTTTCTTTAATCCTTTCTCTCCCTACACCCTTTATGTTTTTATTGTATTTATATCAAAGTCTTAATTTGGACAAAAAGGAAGAAAAAAAAATTGACATCAAGTTTTGTATTATTCTCTATAAACCCTAATAAAATTTATTCCAAAAGAGAGAGACTAATTTCAACCTGCAGTTTCAAGGAGCTATTTACTTTTAATTACCTTGGTACTCTATGTGGTCTTCAACAGAAGAGGAAGGGTTCCCCTTTACTGTAATAAAGCTCCAAGGATGCCTAGAAAAATCAAAAGAAAAAACATATTTCATAGTTATTTATGTACAGCATAAAGAAGTTTGCAGTCTATTAGAATACTTCATTTCAAAGCTGCCCAGGCAACCTGATTTATGAAATCTGTCAAGTTATATAATGCCTTTTTCTACCTCGTTTTTTTCCAACTAAGAAGAAAAGAGACTGACAAGGAATCCCTTTCCTTGTTCAAATGCCCCTTATTTCCTTCAGCTCGTAACATAGTTCCCGCTTTTAACTGAGAATCTAACCTTGCAAATGCCAGACAAACATAAACCTGGGCAGTCTGAAAACTACGAAACATTCAAACTTGGGAGGGGAAGCTTGTTAAAAGCTCACTGATGATCCTCCAGAGAAAGTTGTTTGAGGGTCAGACCCATAAAGAACTCGTTATGTGACAGAGTTCTGCAGAAATGAATGTCTAAGAAACGAAAAATAGTTGGCCTCCACTCTATGGCCTTTAAAAGAATCTAGATTTGGCAAAAGATGCAACGACATACAAAAAGGGTATTAGTGGGAATGCTCAATGCATCGCATTTTATTGATTAGCTGGCAATCTGCTGTTGTTTTAAAGGGCCTCAGATGAATCTATGCTTGCCAGTTCTCTTGAAAATGCTGGAGATTTAGGAATTAGAAATTAATTGTTATTGTCATAATTTGGTTATTATTGGAAAACTAATAAAACATATATATATATATATATATATATATATATATGATTTAGGAATTAGGTTTACATGTTCTAATCAACTCCAGGTGAGCAATACGTGCTTTTTCATGGCTGCTGGCATTCTTGGGCACAGCTTTGGAGACCGCTAAGAACATTAGCAGAAGAGTACGGATTGCATAGAACAGGCACAAACAAGGACTGAATAATCTTGGCAATTCGTGCTTGGGAATGGGCTATAAGCAGATCACTTGATCAACCAGTTTCACTCTTTTTTTATATATATAGAAACGCCACATTGCAGATGTACAAAGTCTTGAAGTCTATAGGTCGTCTAGGATACTTTCAGGGTCCCAGAAGACATATTGGACAAACATTCACTTGTGAACTAGAGTTTGTGCACTGGAGATTTCTCTGTGTTGGAACGAACAATCCAGGGGGTAGCATAAAGCTGTTGCCATCCTCCTCCTTAGTCTCAGCTTCCCCCCTTGCAGAACTCAGCAGGAAGGACACTAGAATCAGTGGTCTCTGCCTGTCACTAGCTCTGGTGCCACCTACTGTTGGCCTCCCTGCTTTCCACCCTACTGGCTCCAATGGGCCCCAGCCATCACTGTCTCTAAGCATCGCTCCTTGCAACCCTGTGCAGCAAACCCAATGGAAGCTGCAAATATGAAGTTCTTGAGACAGATCTGACAGGAAGCCAGGTGCAACTACTGGAAATGTTTGCTTCATACCACATGGCAAAGGCATTTGGAAAGCTATGATCTCCCTCCAAATGAGCGGGGTGGGCTGGTGGGAGAAAGGGCATGTCAATTGCTTAAAATGCCAGGAGATTTTCTTTTAAAAACTGTTGTTTTTTGTAGACGGTTCTCTGTTGGAACCTGAACACATCAAATGAGATCCATTTGATTAAATCAGAATGGAGAAAGAGAGAGAAAAACAAACACACACACAAAAGAAGACAGGCAAAAATATGGCCCATATAGTTAATACAGGGCACGGTCTCTTGCAGTGCAAGTCTATGCATGTTTACTTGGAAGTAAGCCCTATAGTGCACAGTATTGCTAACTCGCAGGTAAGTTTGCAGCCCTACTTGCCAAGAGCAGCAGGCAAGCCTGAGAGGAAGAACCATCTGAGATGTCCAGGCCTGTGGGTATCAAGAGGGTTTCTTGGCTGATGTGACTAGACTCCCTGCAGCTCGGTCTTTTTTGGAGAAGAGCAGCTGGGTGGAGCACAGGGGGTGAATCGGTGCCGGCCTGATACAGTCAGACCCCTGATCTATCTAGCTCTGTATTGCATATGGGCACCTCCAGGCTCTTAGTATTCGGTGGAAGCGATCCAAGTGCATACTTGGAAATTTAGGTGTATGCAAATAAAGCAGAATAAAGTGCCGTGTCACGCTGGTGCAGCAAATCCAGAAAAGAAACTGACTTTTTGCAGTTACAAAAGTGACAAAGAAATGCATTGCAAAAACGTGGGATGAGCAAATGATTCATGGTTAGAAGAATGCGGCAAAGAAATCAGGATGAATGCTCAGTAAAGAGTGGATATAGGCTGGATCTAGACACGTCAAAGAAGCGATTCAGTTCAATGCGCTGTAAACTCATACAGGGAAATCCGGTAGGAAAAGACGGGACTCCACAGCGCCATCTGGTGTCAAAGTGTTGTATATCGCATATACAACACCTATAAAACACTTTTTCTTTACCAATCTAGCTGAGTCCGTAGTCTAACCTCCATGTCAGCTTTGTGCAAGCAAATCAGGTTGAAGACTCAACAAACAGATCATCTGGAAAATCCCTACTTTGACCTGTCAGCAGCTCCAAGCTTTCAGAGGAACCCAGAGATGCCAAGCCATTTAACCTGAAACTGTTTGCATGCAAAGTAAGTGCTCTGTCACTATGGCTTTTCCACCAAGTTGGGCAATAAGTTCTCAAGTCTCATACTGAAACATGCCCAGCTGAGCTACTGAATCTCTTTCAAACTATCTACTTAACTTCTGAACACTCCAAGTGGCAAGAAGAGGGGAAAATCACTATGTGAGATGTTTTTGCTATTGGGGATGGGGGGGGGGACTCAGAATTATTTTAGGTACAGGCAGGATACAATAGGGCCTCTGTGTTGGTAACATTGGCAGGCCAGACTCCTACCTAAAACCAAGGTGGAGGAAATGCTTGCTGCCCAGTCTGGTCATTGCTTTCCTGGCTGAATCATCCAAATTTTTGGATCCTTCATCATTGACCGCAACTGCCAGGATCATGCCGTTGTGAACTGCATTCAAATACCGGACGAGTCTGATGCTTTCACCTTTGAGTTTGTAGGTGTCAAACCTAAAGAAACAGGCAGGAGCACATTAACAGCAGTTTGCCACCATAGATCCATCTATAGATATTGCTGGAAACAAATAAGAAGAAGACAAAATGAAAGGTTTAAGACCATAAAGTAAGCTGTCCTGCCAGGCTTAGCTCACCTTATCTTACTCAGTCTACCTGAGAAGCCATTCTTGTGTTCCTATACCAACAGCTTGGGAACTTTCACTGTTGTAACTAAGCCAAGTTTTACTGCCTGTGCGACCTTCACTTAATGCTGGGTGGAAAAGCACATGAATTTGACCTCTGGAGAGTTTGTAAGTAAAACATTTTTAGCTTATTAAACATGTGGTATTTTCCTATGCTGGGGGGAAAGGGTAATTCTGGACTTCACTAGGGCATATCTTAAAGGTCTAATACTTCCATGCTTTAGTTTGCTTCATATTTTGTGACTTTAAATCTCTGCTGGGGTTCACTCACCAAAGGGGGAGAAAGGAAAGGACCCCTGACAGTTAAGTCCAGTCGCAGATGACTCTGGGGTTGTGGCACTCATCTCGTTTTACAGGCCAAGGGAGCCGGCGTTTGTCCTCAGACAGTTTTTCCGGATCATGTGGCCAGCATGACTCAGCCGCTTCTGGCGCAACGGAACACCAAAACCAGAGCAGCGCACAGAAACGCCATTTACCTTCCTGCCTATTTATCTACTTGCACTTTTTTTGGCGTGCTTTCGAACTGCTAGGTTGGCAGGAGCTGGGACCGAGCAACGGGAGCTCACCCCATCGCAGGGATTTGAACCGCCAACCTTCTGATCGGCAAGCCCAAGAGGCTCAGTGGTTTAGACCACAGTGCCACTTTGGTGGTATTTTTTTCCTTGCCACCAATACATACTTCATTTCCAGTCAGTGCATACCCTGCAACTTCCTGCTGAAATCCTGTAACTATTTACACTACAAATGTTCTAGTTTCTTTTTTTGTCGAGCTCTTGTTATGCTGTAGAGCAAGAGTGCCCCTTCAGACAGCAATAATGCAACAACCCCATGGAAGCATCACAGAACAACTAATGAAGCGGAATTATGTGTGTATGAGCCAGTATAAATCCACCACCCAGGCCCTATTACTACGTCAGTGACACGTTGCGGAACATACCCTCCAAAAGCCCCTCTTAGTTTGGAGGGACCCAATGCTTTACAGGGCTTGCCAATGTGTCTCCAAGCAGAATCATTAATGCAGTACACAAAAGCTCATTAGCAATACACAGGGCTTGTCCACACAGTCTAAAAATGTGACTTGTATGTAGGTTGCTCATTCCTTCGTTTTGGAGCTATGAACCACCTGATGTTTCTACTGCCCAGGTAGAAGCACAGAAAGAAGCAATATCACGGCTCTGAAGTCAGCAGCCTAAGCAAGCAGCAGTACATTAAAGCAATCATTCCTCCAGGAAAAGTCTTCATTCCCCAAGGGGGGCGGCATGCTTGGCTGACTCACGTCTGACCTCCAGAAGATGAGTGAATTCCTGAGAGAAGGAGCCACGGCAGAATAGGCCCTTATCAGCCCATCTGGGTATACATCTGTTTCATGTACGTGCAGTAAAGTATCCAATAAATCAACTCAGAGAATTCCTAGAGAGTCCCATTACTAGCATTCTCCTTAGATGCTGCTAGTGTGGCAATTGGAAAAAGAAGTGCATGGGAGGGGGATTTTTTGAGCACGCATATATTAAGGACCTATGTCAGCTAAAGCTGTACTCTATACAGGTACAGATCCCAGTAGGTTCAGCTACAAAGAGCACAAAGAAAAGATAAAGTAGCACTTGGTAAAATTCGTCTATGCTGATTAAAATATTCACAGTTAACGTGGGGTGGAGAGAAATTCAAGTTGGTTCACATTCAAATGCCCAAATTGCACTTTATGAAACAGTATGTTTTGTGATATATAATTATAGAATCATAAGAGTTTGAAGGGACCCTGTGTAGACTAAATCACAGCCATCCTTCAAAATTCACACTTCTCTGAATTTTGCAATCCAGTTCTCTGGCCAAGCATTGTGTATGAAAATGCACACACTAGAGTAAAGGCTGTATCAAAGTGCATCTGTTTGTGAAAATAACATAATAACAGAAATATATTGTGTTTGGGGAAATCGTTTGCAAAAACTGCGTAAACAAATGTGTATGTTCGGGGGGAAATCACATTAAAATTCTGGTGGGTTTCATGAGGACTTAAAAAAAATCAGATTGATGTGGAAATGTGGAGAATTGCACTTAAGACTGTAAGAAAGAGAAACGGAGTAGAATTGGAATTAAGAGATTGACTTACCGATCAGAATGGACAACTGTCCCTGTGTTCGGGTCAATGACATGGACAATAACACCACGATGTCCCCAGCTTCGTTCAAAGTAGTAGCCTCCTTCTTGCATGCCACCTGGGTTCAGGGTCTTGTTTAGGAAAGTCCACGATAGTTTCTTCTCACCATGGACCTCAAGAGTCCCACCATCGATCACCCCAATATACTTCTTTCCAAAGTAACTGTCTGGTTGGCTGCCATCATCAGCACTACGGGGTTAAAGAAAAACTAGATCATTTGAGTACATAAATACAAATGTGAAGGTCTACAGAATTTATAACCATCTAGCTAGATCTTGGTAGTACTCATATTTTGCTTAGATCTTCTGAAAAGTGACATGCTTTAAGTATTGGTTCC
Organism: Podarcis cretensis; assembly: GCF_951804945.1. Taxonomy (NCBI): domain Eukaryota; kingdom Metazoa; phylum Chordata; class Lepidosauria; order Squamata; family Lacertidae; genus Podarcis; species Podarcis cretensis. Next base: position 18,178,386 of record NC_137183.1, read on the forward strand.
TTGAAAGAAATAAGACATCACAGGTGAATGTGGAATTGTAAGGGCCGTCTCTGAACATTTTGCTGCCTGTGGCAGATCAGCACATTGAGCCTTCCTCCTAGCTGGAGCGCATTGTACACAAGGTGGGCCAAGTTATTTTGGCACCAGAGGCAGAAAACCCCATAAGCCGCTCTCCTAGACAGTAACAGAATAATGATAATACTAAATTAAACAATTAAGCATTTGCTGCTGTTCCTTGGCTACTCTGAATTAGTATTTGTTTGCATCTGAAACGGTATCCAAAAATCACACCATCATGATAATATGCATTGTTTGAAATGTACAGGTGGCATCCAATAAAGTCCTGAAATTAATAGGTAAAGGTAAAGGGACCCCTGACCATTAGGTCCAGTCATGACCGACTCTGGGGTTGTGGTGCTCATCTCATTTTACTGGCCAAGGGAGCTGGCATTTGTCCGCAGACAGCTTCCAGGTCATGTGGCCAGTATGACTAAGCCGCTTCTGGTGAACCAGAGCAGCACACGGAAACACCGTTTACCTTCCTGCCGGAGCAGTACCTATTTATCTACTTGCACTTTGATGTGCTTTCGAACTGCTAGGTTGGCAGGAGCAAGGACCGAACAACGGGAGCTCACCCCGTCGTGGGGATTCAAACCACCGACCTTCTGATCGGCAAGTCCTAGGCTCTGTGGTTTAACCCACAGCGCCACCTGCATCCCGACTGAAATTAATAGACCCAAGCTATAGACCCAAGTTAATTAGGCCTAGTCATTCAAGTGGGTCTACTCTTAGTATGACTGCTAGTAGATGCAACCTTATGCTTTTATCATTGTCCTGGATGTGGTTTAATTTTTACGATAACCCACAGATAATCCTTCCTGTGCTTTCTGTACTTGGGATAAATGGTCTGTGGTTCACAATGTGTTTATAAACCTGTTAGATTTTGGGTGTGGTCTTTGTCCTGCTACGATACTCCCAGATACCTCTCGGGAGATTAGCGCCTCAGAGCCATTGTCTTTATGCCAACACCACCATAGCAACTCTCCTGCCAAGCAGTGGCGTAGTGTGGGGGGTGCAGGGGGGGCCGGCCGCACCGGGCGCAACATCTGGGGGGGGCGTGCTCGCACTCGCAGCTCTCTGCCCCTACCTGGCTCCACGGGTTAGGGGGCGCAAATTACTTGCCTTGCCCTGGGTGCTGACAACCCACGCTACACCACTGCTGCCAAGAGCTCATGAGGGAGCTTGGACCAGTGTGTGTGTGTGTGTGTGTGTGTGTGTGTGTGTGTGTTTAAGGGGCCTAGGAAGCCTAATCTTCAAAATTATGGGATGAAGTCTGTCTAATTACATACCGCCCATACAAGATGATTGTCAGGTTGCTCCGGAAAGGACAGCTCTCACTCCCGACATGAAGCTCTCCATCATTTTCGATCAAAATATGTCGAGTGCGCAAAACAATAGGGCCTGTGTTGTCTTTAATCACTAGCTTTCCTGAAGGGGGAAAAAAAGAGTTTTGCTTTGATGGTGTGGTAAGATTTAAATCAACCAGAATTCAGAGTATCCTTTTATTTACTACCTGAGTTTGGGTTTCCTAATTTTGCCACTTTTAATAAGGCACAGCGTAAACATGTCTTTATTGCTTTAACTGTGAAAAACCCCATATTGGGGCCTTTCTGATTTTTTGATTTTTAAAAAAATCTGCTGTAGGTACATTGGAAGCTGCCTTATATTGAGTCAGACAAAGATTTCCACGGACAAAGGAAGGCTCTGTGTATCTCAAACTTTCAGTACAGGTTAGAAAACACGTTTCACATGTGAATGTGGCACTGTCAGGGCCGGCCCCAACCATTTTGCTGCCTGAGGTGGATTAACACCTTTCCCCCCTGTGAATACATCTATGCAATCTGCTTTCGAGCCTCAATATTTGCACCTTGGGAACATCAGGGTTGTTTTCTTCTTCAGCCCATGGCTTATAGCAGGCATAGGCAAACTCCAGCCCTCCAGATATCTTATAGCCCTGATTCAGTGTCTGTTTTGCACTAAGAAAACCTGAATTCTGACACCAACAAATATTAAATTATATAGATATGTTATTTTGCTTCCGATAGTCACAGGGAGGAGAAATCTACCATCACATCATAGGAAGTATTACTCAGTACCTCCCACTCGCCAAACCAACCTCTTGCAATTTCAGGAGGCAAATAGCCTCACACTTTGCCATAAAGACAAGAAACCTGTTTAAAAATAAATAAATCCTCTGAAAGCTGAGAGTTTCAAAGTGCTCAATTCTGCTTTAAGCTGTTGGCACAGAATACGAATATCCCTGGCCTTGCTTCTTAATGCTGGCCCTGCTCAACAAAGGCAAAGAAGCATTGGTCAGTCTCAAGGACAGAATAAGAGTCTATTTCAACATTGCGAGTAAGACCTTTGAATCAGAGTTTGAAAGGCAGCATGCCAGAGTGCGTCCAGGGCAGTACTAATCCTCTCCAAGTCCTCCTCCATGCAAATCGACTGATGCAACGTGAGCCATGTTGTTCGACAAGCAGAGAAGCACTTGCGAAGCAAAAAGCTCACATGGATAGCATTGGTCGACGCTACCAGCCACGGCTGACAGCACCAGGGTGCCTTTTTATAGCAGTTTGTGCCTCTGCCCCATCTTGTAATTACATGCACAGTGCATAATTAGCAGGGCGTCGAAAGAGGAAGTCACCAAGCAGCAGTGATCAAACATGTTGGGTCGCCTTTGCAATTTCCCCAGCCAGAAAAGCAAAACAAGTTCAGATGCACACAACATAGCCAATCAAATCTCATGCACCGCAACATCCCAAAGCTGGGTTTCTCCTGGATACGCTGCCTATTAAGTGGATTTATTTTCATGTATGTGTGTGTAGAGGTGAAGCATTCAATCCTGAGTGTGTGTAAGCTGCTTCGAAAATTTATTTTATTTTTTTGCATAGGCTTCCCTCCAAGGCCACAGCCAATTTACCCAACTATTAACTTTGTTTTTGTCAAGCTAAGCTTACCTCCATTTGTGATGTTGATGGAATGGACTGTGGCAGAAGATGATAAGAGGAGCTTCCGGCCTTCGCTGATGTTCACCTGGTTATCTTCGTCATGCCCAGGGTTCCAGAGTTCCAGCTCTGGATCCAGGTCAGGACAGGATGAGGCCGCTCCTGCAGGGACAAGCAAAGGAAATGGTGAATGACATGAATTTGTCTGTCACTAGGCCAATGGGTAAAATGACACCACATTTGGCAGGCAAAAGGCCTGGTTCATCACGGTATTATTGTTCTTTCACCCCACATTTCCTCCAAGGAGATCAAGGTGCCATATGTGGCTCAACCCTCATACCTAGGACCCTCATACCTACGGGACCACCTCTCCTGGAATGCCCTGTGGAGCACCTTAAGGTCCATAAATAACAACACTTTGGAAGTCCTGAGCCCCAAAGAGGTTAGATTGGCCTCAACCAGGGCCAGGGCCTTTTCAGCTCTGGCCCCGGTCTAGTGGAATGCCCTACCGCAGGAGATCAGGGCCCTGCCGGATTTGACATCTTTCTGCAGGGCCTGCAAGATGGAGCTGTTCTGCCTGGCCTTTGGGCTGGACTCAGTCTAACCCCCCTCTCATTTATTTTTTTGATGGAACCCCTTATATGGGATTTGTATATTAAATTTTCCCTCTGCTCTTTTTGCTGGCCCATGTAGGACCAGCATGGATTGTTGGCCCCGGTGAATATTTGACGTTTTCTCCCCTTTGATCTATAGGCTACCACTAAAATGAGGCTGCATTTTAAGCTGTATTCTAACTTATATTTTAATCAACTGTTGTTGTTTTATAAATGCTTTTACTGTATTTATATTCAGTGTTAGCCGCCCTGAGCCCGGTCTTGGCCGGGGAGGGCAGGGTATAAATAAAAAATTATTATTATGATTTATTATTACCCCATCTTCATTTTATCCTAACAACAGCCCAGCCCATTAGGTTAGAATGAGAGACGGTAACTGGCCAGAGGTCACCCAGTGAGCTTCGTGGCTGATTGGGGATTTGAACCCTAAACCACTCAGGGCCTAGTCCAACACTCTTTTTTAATTTTTTTTTTATTATTTTCACATAACAAATTATTTCAACCATTATACTTTCCCCCCATTTCCCCCTCCCCCTCCCGCATGCCCCTTCCACCCTACAACTTCCCTCAGCTCCTCTCTCTGATTTATCATCACATATTGTTCTCTGCATATTAAAAAAATGTAAAAAAATCTCTAAATTATCCATCTATTATGTTAACAAATAAATTTGTGTATGTTTATTCAAAACCTGCCAAGGAGTCCAATTCATTTTGTTGTTTCTTTAAGTATTTTGTAAAAGGTTCCCATTCTTCTTTAAAGTCACAGTTGTCCTTGTCACATAGTTTATGTGTCAATTTTGCCAGTTCCACATAGTCCTTGCCACTGTTCTCTAGTCCAACACTCTAACCACATACCATTCAACATTTTTACAGCTGAACATCGACACCACTTTGTGCAATATTTTATAACCCTATTCTCACACTCCCGGTTCCACCACCCCACTTCTGCCACCTCTTTCTCTTTGGGGAAGGACCATTGCTCCATGGTAGAACACCTGCTGTGCATGCAGAAAGACCCAAGTCCAGTCCTCAGCATCTCTAGGTAGGGCAGGGAGAAGGAAGCCTGTAGGCCAGTGTTCTTCAACCTGGGGTCCCCCATCATCCATAGCCAGCTTAGCGCAATGGTGAAGGATGATGGGAGTTGTAGTCCACTTCTGTGAACCCCAGGTGGAAGAACATTAGTCCATCTAACTCAGTACTGTCTATACCAATGACAAAGCAGCATCACAGGCTACACATGTACACACACAGAAACCCTGAAGTTTATTCTTTGTCTGCTATGCACCCTAAACTTTACAATTTAACCTCTTTCCTATTGGCTTCTGAAGCAGACGTTTTATTAAGTGGGCTGTAATCGTTCTCTTTAAATAAAAACCAAGAATGCTTAAGCATATTTAATCTCGCAGTGGAACTGGCTGTACTTAAAGAAGCAAGCAGTAAAACCTACCAATATATAAATATACTTGCAATGTACTTGGAAGAACTAACACATGAAAATAGAACAATGAACATAATACTAAGGAACAAGCAGTTATGGATCTGTTTCAACTGCCAAGCCTTTTTCAAATATTTCCCAATTAGTCCCAAGTCCTTGGTAAAGTGTTCTCAAAGCAATTTTCTTTGGAGAATAGGTCCAAAAAATTCTAATTGTTCATCAGGAGCTGGTAAGAATTATTTTAGCTGATCAGTAAGTAAGCTGAACAGGGGGGATTTATTTGGGCACACTTCCCAAGGAATATTTCTTTGAAGACCTTTCTCAATGACTTAGAACTAATTGGGACATATTTGGAAAAGACTTAATAGTCAAAATGATCCATAACTGGGCGCTCCATAGAATTAATCAACATTGCGTGGCAAGGTCCCAAACCCTCCCAGGAAGTGGAATAAAGACACATGAAACAGTATTTTAGGTTAATAGACGAAAAAGGCCACAACTTACAGAATGTGAGTGGTATTGGCTTAGGCATTGGAAACCACACGGCTATATTTGACTCCTGCCCGTCTGCAGGAGTCTTGGAAGGGTTAACCACCAGAAGGGGGAGCCCTGCTGATGTACATCAACTAGGAACTCCCCCAGGGTCACCGCTAGGGGTCGTGCCATGGCCCTAGCCCCCCGTCTGGGGCTTCGGACAGAGACCACGCCCCCTGGATTCCTTTAACGGAATACCCTTGAAATAGGAGGGGTAGATATTGGCCACTACCTCCCCTCACCTTCAACCTAATACTGCAATGCCTAACTGCCAAACCTTACAAAGTTGTGACGAATTGCGAAAAACCAAATGGCCGATACCAATTTGCCAAGCGGAAAAAATTCCTACCAGGCCCCTGTTAAAAAACAGGCGACTAACCGAAGTCCATAGCAAGGTCAGGAGATAAAGAGCCTAACCTAAGGGGGGGGGGAGAGAACTGTCCAAGCAGGGAGAAAAGGAACTTGCCCTTGGCCGTGGGCAGTTTAAATAGCCCGCACCATGCCCCTGGACCGTCCGGATTGGACAGCCCTGGGTTGACACAGCTTAGGACCAACCAATGGCGCAGGGGCTATCCTGCTCCATCTGCGTGGGGAGGGCTTGCTCCCAGCCCACAACATCATCTCCCCGGGGACGGGAAATGGCTTTGTCCTATTTTTATGAGTATGGTCTTTGAAGTACAAGTACAGTGGTACCTCGGGTTACAGACTCTTCAGGTTATAGACGCTTCAGGTTACAGACTCCACTAACCCAGAAATTGTACCTCGGGTTAAGAACTTTGCTTCAGGATGAGAACAGAAATAGCGCAGCGGTGGTGCGGGGCAGCAGTGGGAGGCCCCATTAGCTAAAGTGGTGCTTCAGGTTAAGAACAGTTTCAGGTTAAGAATGGACCTCCAGAACGAATTAAGTTCTTAACCTGTGGTACCACTGTACTGTATAAGGACCCTCAGTGCATGTCATACTCCACTTAAAGAAGATCCGGTTGCAACTCAACACACGTTCAGTCTACAATTCTCTGTACACTTTGCTGGGAATCAGCTCTGCTGAGCACAGTGGGAATTACTTTCAAGTAAAAGGGTGGTGCTGTGGGTTAAACCACAGAGCCTAGGGCTTGCTGATCAGAAGGTCGGCGGTTCGAATCCCCATGACGGGGTGAGCTCCCATTGCTCGGTCCCTGCTCCTGCCAACCTAGCAGCTCAAAAGCACGTCAAAGTGCAAGTAGATAAATAGGTACCGCTCCAGCAGGAAGGTAAACGGCGTTTCCGTGTGCTGCTCTGGTTCGCCAGAAGCAGCTTAGTCATGCTGGCCACGTGACCCGGAAGCTGTACGCCGGCTCCCTCGGCCAATAAAGCTAGATGAGCACCGCAACCCCAGAGTCGGTCACGACTGGACCTAATGGTCAGGGGTCCCTTTACCTTTACTTAAACATGCTTAGGACGACATTGTTCTGATAGTTTACTATTTGGATTGGCAGTGAGCTGGGGTTGGGAGCCAGTGCGCTTTCAAATGCGCAAACTGAATTAGAGATCCACACCCAACATGCTCAGAGTAGACTTACTGGAATCAATGGATGCCCAGAGTGCCTTAATCAGTCCCTTTTCCCAGGGAGCTCTGGGAACTGTAGCTCTGGGAGGGGAATAGGGGTCTCCCGGCGACTCACAGCACCCTTAACAAACTACTGTTCCCAGAATTCTTTGTGGGGGATGCCATGACTGTTTAAAGTGTTATCGAGGTGCTTTAATTATATGGCCCAGATGTGTCCTTTAAAATTAACCTGACAACCAACTCCAATTCCTCCCTGCCAAGTCTCTCTGAAAGGAGGATCACATTGCATTCTTTTGCCCTGTAAATACTTTCCACTGCAACTATTCAGGAAATTCTCTGACTGACAAGAGTCATACTGCTGTGTGTGTTTTTCTTTTCTTTTCTTGTGCCATTGGAAAGATAAATTGAGAATTCTAAACAAACTCTCTCCATCTGCACTGAGTTTCCTGTCACATTCCAAAAAAACAAACAAGTCCAGGGCTGAAAGAGACCCTGGAAAGGGATCAGTCAATCTCCTAGCCTGTGGTTTCTCGACTGAATCCACCTTCGCTCTTCTCTAGCCTCAAGTGACCAGCTCTAAAGGACAGAGTTCATACATTCTTATGAGTTCCATAGAACAGGCATGGACACGGGATCTCTTAGTAGATCTTTGAGTGATTTAAAATAAATCCGGAAATGTTTCTAACTTCCAGTAATTTAAAAATAGTAAGTAAATAGCAGAACAAAACCCAAACCGACTTTCATTGTGTTAATTTCTGTCCTGTAAAATATTAATGGTTGGCTTTGATCAGCATTCCACTTGCGCAATTCTGCAGGTCAGTTTTAATATATTTCATTATGCTGGTTTTAACCGCTGAATTCAAAATATTACAATATTGTTTTGAATTGTTTTATGTAATTTTATCATTGCAAGATGCCCTGGATTCCCTTTGGGAAAGAAGAGCAGGATTTAACTCTGAAATATATAAATAAGTGAATAAAACAAATCTCATTTGTCGCACACCCTAATCCTCCCCTCCAGGTTACCACAAATATCCCCCCTTTGTTTTCCTTCTTACCTTCGACTGACAGCCTCAACATTCAAAGGTCCAGAGAGTTCACAGATTCCTACCAATATAACACATTACAAAAAATATATACTATGCAATGCAACATCCCAGCTTCACCCAGAAGCTAGGTTATCTGTATGATGTTGTTATATGTGGAATAATTTTTTTCATATTTTTTAAAAATGAAAAAAAGATATACTTTTGCAAACCTGAGGAACCCTAGAGTATTCTGAAACCACTGCATTATATTTGGGTGTCCCGCACTTCCACACCTGGCTTCCTAAATTATAGATACAGGGGTACCTCAGGTTAAGAACTTAATTCGTTCCAGAGGCCCATTCTTAACCTAAAACTGTTCTTAACCTGAGGTACCACTTTAGCTAATGGGGCCTCCCGCTGCCGCTGTGCCACTGCCACATAATTTCTGTTCTCATCCTGAAGCAAAGTTCTTAACCCGATGTACTTTTTCTGGGTTAGCAGAGTCTGTAACCTGAAGCGTTTGTAACCTGAAGCGTCTGTATCCCGAGGTACCACTGTACTATGCCCAGTGTTAGACAAACTCCGAATACCAGGGGGGCCAAAAACTTCAGGAGCTGGGTCTCCCCCTCGTGTCCTCTTTTAAATTTCCTTTTTGGCATCTGCCTGGCTGCTCTTGGAAACTGAATGTTGAGCTAAAGGGATCATTAAGGAACAAACTAATGAAAGGAAGATTAGATGCTCTGTTGATTGGGCTATAAAAATATTTCAGGGAACACCTGTTCGGGCTCCTAGAAGGAGATGCACAGCTGTATGAGCAGAAGGGACAGTTTTAATAGCCTATAGTAATGACAGCTTAAGCAAATAATTCAAGAACTGCATGAGAGAATTTCACCTAACACAGATGGCGGGTGGTTAGGGCTTAGGAAGCAAATCAAAGAACTGACTGCCTGCTCTCTGCCAGGGAGAGAGACAGTTTTACAAGGTGCATCTCTGCATCACAGATGAAATTTCACACCCAGCTGCAAATTTCCTCTTCTCTCCCTTCTCCTAGGTCAGGTTGTATTCTATCCCTCCTCTGTCATTGAGCAAGGATTAGAAACAATGGGCCCGAGTATAGCATTAGTTTTTTTTTTTGCTTCCTGATGAAAACTTCCTGAGCACGAGAAGCAAAACAGGTAGTTAGACAGAGAGTAGCAATTTTGAATTCTGAGCGTTCATTTCTGGAAATGTGTCTCATGAAAACAGGGCATATTCTAAAGGAAGTGGGGAAGCAACTGCTCTCCAGATGTTTTCCCTCTTCCCTGTCCATCACCTGCACAGGCTGGGGATGATGGGAGTTGGAGTTCTGAAACACCTGCAGAGCACCTCCTGCTCTAAAGCAGTGGTTTTCAACCAGTGTGTCGTGGCACCCTGGGGTGCCTAGAATGATGGTCAGGGGTGCCGTGGGCAACCCTGGTCTCTGTCCCTCTTCCCTCCCTCCTCCTCTGCCCTCTCACATCTCTGTCTCCCAAAGGCTTGCATAATATAATAATTTATTATTTATACCCCGCCTATCTGGCTGGGTTTCCCCAGCCACTCTGGGCGGCTTCCAAGCAAATATTAAAAACAATACAGCATCAGACATTAAAAGCTTCCGTAAACAGGAAGTTGTCTTTTAAAAATAAAATAGTTGTTTATTGCCTTGACATCTGCTGGGAGGGTGTTCCACAGGGCGGGCGCCACCACCAAGAAGGCCCTCTGCCGGGTTCCCTGTAACCTCACTTCTCGCAGCAAGGGAACCGCCAGAAGGCCCTCGGCGCTGGACCTCAGCATCTGGGCTGGATGATGTTTATTGCAGCAGCCCTGGCTATATGCTCCAAAGGCGAATGATGCCTCTGGGAGGCACCTCTATTTGGGGAGGGGGTGGGTAGCTCAGAGACCGGGGTGGCAGAGGACTCCCAAGGAGCAGGGAGAGGAGGCTGAGGGAACCCTCCACAAGGAAGGGTGTTTGAAAAAGGGTGAGAGGCTGCCAGCTCTGCAAGCAAGGGGTGACATAACTGGGCTCTTGGGCCCCACAGGGGTGCCTCAGAAAGAATGTTGCTGGTCAAGGGAGCCGTGGACTCAAAAAGGTTGAAAACCTCTGTTCTAAAGAGTAGATACAGTGGTACCTCGGGTTAAGAACTTAATTCGTTCTGGAGGTCCGTTCTTAACCTGAAACTGTTCTTAACCTGAGGTACTACTTTAGCTAATGGCGCCTTTCACTGTTGATGCACCGCTGCTGTGCAATTTCTGTTCTCATCCTGAAGCAAAGTTCTTAACCTGAGGTACTATTTCTGGGTTAGTGGAGTCTATAACCTGAAGCGTCTGTAACCCAAGGTACCACTGTACAGCAGAAGCAGGACTGGGTCTGGTCTGGGTCTGGATGAGACACCTCACAGTGGCCCCACAAATGTCACCCTGAGCTCCACAATGGAAGACATGAAGAATAGAAACCAAGGAAGACAAAAGAAAAATATGTTCAATAATATGCAGGTTCTGGGGGTTTGAGGGAGTGATGAGTTGTAGGGGGAGGTACTTTAAAATCCTAATCCTCCCACTTTGAACCTATGGGATAAGCAGCATTTTCACTGAAACAAACTCTAGCACTCCATATTTAATGGCTTGAGCACACGTACCATCCGTGTAAATTTAGAAAAACATGAACTTAGAGGAACTTTAAAGCTCTTTTGGCCCTGAGATGAGTTTTAAAGCTGCCCAGTGACTGAGAAACTACAGATACCCATACAAATACCTTTAAGCTTTTTGAATTATCTGCTGGGGGGGGGGGAAGCAAAACAGGTAACTCTCCCTTTCCAGAATAAAACTATTAATATTTATGTGCCAATTTAAAAAAAAGATTTGTGTGTGTGTGTGTCATTGTAGTTGTCATTTTTTGAAACAAGCAAATAAATAAAAAGGAGGGCGTTCCTAGCACTTTGGGGTTATGTGTAATTTATGAATCCCATCATATTTCACTTATAAAATTAAATGGGAAGTTTTTAAGGTTATAATGTTTTATTATGTTTTTGTATGTGCTGGAAGCCGCCCAGAGTGGCTGGGAAAACCCAGTCAGATGGGCGGGCTGCAAATAATAAAATTATTAATTTTTATTATATATACAAACATTTTTTTAAAGTTTTATTTGCAGTCTAACTTAAGAACCCCTTACGATATATATATATAAAAAGCAGAACACAAAATGTGGAAAATAAAATGAATATTGTGGCCATTCAATTAAATCCATCCAGACTTACCCATTTGTACAGCAGGGAGCATAAATACCAAGGCCACTAAGCAGCTGGTCAGGAACATGTTTGGGTGTGGAAATGCTCTTTGAAGATATCCCTTGTCTTCTGAAGACCTGTAAAAAAGGAGCGGGGGTGAGGAAGAAAAGCAGTTTGAGAATGCTTCGTTTTTTTGCACAGGTATGGACATTTAGTTATTTATTTTAAATAAAATAAAATGAGGTAAGGTTAGGCTTGAGTGTATGACTAAGCCTATATTGGTTTATCCCTTTTCTTGACTCAGCAGAGCTAAGACAACAAGTGTGCTTTCCATACCACACCTCACTCTTAACTTTTATGCAGGCTTAAGATAACATGAGCCGCCATTTAGGATTTTATATATATATATATATATATATATATATATATATATATATATATATATACTAAGTATTTACAGGGTGGAGCAGAAGAAGGAAGAATGCCCCATGTTACAGGATAATCCAGAGGAATGCGGCATGGAGAACACAAGTGATACAGCTCAGCATGTAAGGAAGGAAGAAAGAAAAACTCAGTAAAAATTATGCCAAGGTTCAAATTTGACAAACTAGTGTCAGCTTGAAGATGTGCATACACACCACAAAACAACAAGCAACAGCAGCCAGACTTCACAACCACACAAGCAAGCATTCGGGAGAATCCAGTTAACTGGTTACAACAATGCAAATGAAATCACAACACTGTGTTTGTGTGTGTAGCGGTTTTTGTTTTTTTAAAAAAAGTATTTATTAGTAGGAGTCATATTCATTTATATACCGCTTCATTGCCAAAGTGGTTTCTAAGCAACTTACAAAGTGTAAAACCAATTACAAAAAATAAAATAAAATACAAACATACATTCCTTAAAATGCGCAATGAAAAAATTCCATCAAAACATTCGGCGAAATCTCCACAATTAAAATGTGAAATAAAACAAGCCCATTAAAACAGCACAAGAATTAAAGCAATTAATGCCAGGAGGTTCAAGACAGGTTTATTCATTTCCTGGGCAGATGACAATACCTCATAAAAGTAATAATGGGGAGAACCACTACTGACAACAGTATAAATCACAGCAGATTTTTTTTAAAAAAGAAAATGCATCGGAGGTTAAAAGCTCAGGGAAATCAAAATTATTATTATTTTATTATTCATTGAATTTATATCCCACCTTTCTTCCCAAAGAAACCCAGGGCAGCATACACATCCATAATACCCTGTCCCTCACTTGCAAAGTATTCTAAAACAGTTAAAATGCTTTAAATACAGTTAAGAGTGGTAAAGATCACCTGATGCCTGAAAGACTTTAGTGTAAGGACACTCTGAAATGTTCCTATTTTCTCGCAGGATTCAATTACATACCAGCAAATGGAAGTTGTTTTGGGCTCCACCTTAACACAACATTGTATAACCACCCCACCAACAAATCAGAATGAAAGCTCAAGAAATAACTGGCACAGTCTAACCTCCTTGTAGACAAATCAGGACAAAATGCTCAACAAACAAGTTGTCTGGAAGCAACCTAGGAGGCATGTGAGCTTCCCTGGGTCCCACAAATGAGTCTCACAAATGGGGAAACATGATAGAGAAGGCATTTCCTTAACCCAACACACTGTCAGGATGGTGGGTGCACCCATACAATTTTTTTTTGGGGGGGGGCAGGTCTTAACTTGTTGTGGACAGTATGATGGGGAGGAAGCCATCCCCTCAAGTATAAAACGAATAAAGTCGGATGACAAACCAGAATTTGCTATACAGTGGTACCTTGGGTTACCTACACTTTAGGTTACAGACTCCGCTAACCCAGAAATATTACCTCAGGTTGAGAACTTTGCTTCAGGATGAGAAAAGGAATTGCACAGCGACGGCGCATCGGCAGTGGGAGGCCCCATTAGCTAAAGTGGTGCTTCAGGTTAAGAACAGTTTCAGGTTAAGAATGGACCTCTGGAATGAATTAAGTCATCATCATCATCAATCTTTATGACGGTCCAGAGACCCAACAAATCATTACAAAACAATACACAATGGAACGAATTAAGTACTTAACCCGAGGTACCACTGTATAGAGATAAGATTGGGGTCAAAATTGCTCTTCCCTCATTCACAACTTTCAAAATGCTCCCGCCACCTCTCCCGGGCCACCACCAGTGTACACTTTTAAAATAAATAAAGCCCTTTTGTGCTTTTCATGATTGTAACATCGCAAGAGGTGAAACCTCCGAGTGGCCTCAGCCCTGCTGCTGCTTGACAGGTGCTGCAGTCTTTAGGCTAGCAGAGATGCGGCAATTAAATAAAAGGATGCCAGAAAGCTAGTTAGGGAAGCACTGAGCAGGAGGAGTAGTCAGTGAAAGCACACACAAAACGGGTAGAAAGCTACTGTGCCCAGTTTTACACTTTAAGGGAATCAAAATGCAGGGGGGAATTAATAGGATTGTGCAGAAACCAAGTGCACGGCCAACGTTTTAACAGTGTTGACATTCAGTAAGCCAAGGATGTTATAACAAGACTTTGTTGCAATTACCCTAAAGCACATCAGCCACCGTTAACACTGGCCAATTTTTTTAAAAAAAATATTACTTCAGTTTGACATACTGCATATAGGCAAAACGTTATGATTCATTATGATACACAGTACCACACCACTTTAAATGTAGATCGTTTGCGGGCACTTTACTTTTGGCAAATGTGCTGTGCGAGTGTGAGCAGAAGTTTGGATAGTGCCTTCTTAAAGGTAAAGGTAAAGGTAAAGGTACCCCTGACCAACAGGTCCAGTCGTGCCAAACTCTGGGGTTGCGCGCTCATCTCCCTCAAGAGGCCGGGAGCCGGCGCTTGTCCGAAGACAGCTTCCGGGTCATGTGGCCAGCGTGACTAAGCCGCAGCTGGCGAGCCAGCACCAGCGCAGCACACGGAAACGCCGTTTACCTTCCCGCTGGAGTGGGTCCTATTTATCTACTCACACTTTGAGGTGCTTTCAAACTGTTAGGTGGGCAGGAGCTGGGACCGAGCAACAGGAGCTCACCCCATCGCGGGGATTCGAACCGCCGACCTTTCGATCAGCAAGTCCTAGGCTCTGTGGTTTAACCCACAGTGCCACCCGCATCCCAGTGCCTTCTTAGCATACAAAATAGTACACCTGCAGGCCTTCACACCTCGTCCCTGGGCAGGGTGGTCTGTTATGGCAAATGGGGTACAGCCCCATCAATCTCAGTATGCCGTCAGCCAGTCTCCACCCGCCTGCCTCTTAACAACCACTTCCTGGGGTCGAACCAGGCTGTCAGCTCCCTTTCTCCTTAGTGTCACGTGTTGGCTTTGGGGGGGGGGGGAATAAACAGGTAGGAAGATACGATACTGTCAGAGCTGCCTCTAGGTCCCAGCTCACAGAGGACCAACGCTAGGCTGTCGTAATGTACAAAAGTCTTTATTGAAGTTCAATTTCCATTTCAAAGCCGCAGCGCGCAGCCCTACATCTTAAACCCTAGATCGGCGAAGTCCCGTCTGAATCTCCTCCCCTCTGACACCAGTTTAAGATCCTAGCCCTGCTCCACCTTTTCCGCTGCTCTCTTCTCCTCTGGGTCCTCCTGCCCGTTGGGGCATTCCCCTTTCTGGACTCCTCAGACGCTGAGTCGCTTAGCTCCTCCCCCTGCCTCCGGCGGGCTTTAGGACCCGGTTCCCAATCCTCATTCTCTGCTGTCCCACGCTCCTGTACATTTGAACTTGCCTCTCGCGCCAACCCAGTGACCTTCCTCCTGACCGTTACACTACTTCTGTCACTGCTTCCCTTTTCCGGGATACTGGCCGGATCTGACCTCCCCTCCATTGTCTGACTCTCCGATAGAGGCGTGGTCAGCCCTGACTCCTCTCCTCTCCCTGCTGGGGGAGACGCTACTCCCGATACCTGTGACTCTTCCCCCCCACTATGCTCTGGTGGGGAAGCTGGTCCTGATTTCCAACTGCTGCTCTGGGAGTCCCCGCTGGCCCCTTGCTTCTGGGGTGTCCCCCTTGGGACCCCCCTTGCCCTGGCCACCGGCGCCCCCTTCTGTGAATCTTCCGATTCGCTGGAGAGGCTCATGGAATCTCTCAGGCCACTGTCATCTTCTCCTACGCTGCCCTCAGATTCTTCCCCTTCGCTCTCCATCTCCCCTCTTCCCTGTGCTTCTGCTCCTGAACCCCTGACAGATACGATAATCTTTATTGTCATTGTCCCATACAGAACAACGAAATTGGAAGGAAAAAAATCTATATAAGACATTCAAAAACCAACAAGCCTGCTATCCCAACTATCCCAGCCTTGTTAGCCCCTAAAAAGTCTGATACCCCATAATTGAATACACTATACTCACATAGAGACAACCTTACACTGCGTTTAAAACCAAAATTGCATTTGGATAGAAAATGTTTCTCAGGTGGCTAGTCCTAGTCTTCATAACTCTGTACCTTCTTCCAGAGGGCAGAAGCTGAAGGAGATCTTTTCTGGGGTGCACACTATCCTGCGCTATCTCTGCAGCTTTCTTATGGCACCTGGAAGCATAGATTTGATCCAAGGTGGGAAGAGTGCACCCAGTTATTCTCTCCGCAGTCTTTACAACCCTGGACAGCATTGTTTTTTCCCTGACCGTGCAGCTCCCAAACCACACACACAGACCATAAGTTAATAAACTCTCAACCGTACAATGGTAAAATGCCATCAGCAGGTCCTTTGAAAGATTATTTTTCCGGAGGATTCTCAGAAAATATATAAGATGGGGAGAAAGCAAGAATGAATGGTCTTTGCCTATCAATGGCTTCAGCTCCACCTACTTGCGGGGCTTTCTGCCTTCTGCCCTCCCAGTCCTCATGGTCACCAACCCTTGTGTTGATAAGGAAAAATGCAGAGCCAAAGAGAGATCCTGTTTTACAACAGTTCTAACACAGGTCTACATGGACTGGCAAGTGGCTCTCCAGGGTATTAATTAGGAACATTTTGTAGTCCCATCTGGAGATGCCAGATGGGATCTGGGTCCTTTTTGCATGTGCTCTACCACTGATTTTAGATCATTCAGGGAGAATATGTTGGACCCTGGAAATATCAAAACTGAGTCGATTCTTCCGGCAGACTGATTTGGTTCTGAGAAAGAAGCGAATTCCCTGTCCAGTGGGTGTTTAAATCTCCATATGTCAATCAAATTAAAGCTTTCCACCAATTTTAAAAGGGTTAGGGGAAGTCTCTCTTCCTTAGTTTCAGTTTTCCTTATTGTCCAGTCCATTTCTAGGGAGACAACCCCATCCTAATGGAGATTGCAGCTCAACAGGGAATTGAAGTGGCTAGGTTAGGGCTGCCATATCCAGGAACCTGCTCGGCATAGTTCATAGCTTCTCTGAGTTATTCAAGCTGGAGGAGACTCTTGAGAGTTCTCCCATGGACTGCAAAAAGATCCAACCTATCCATTCTTAAGGAAATCAGCCCTGAGTGCTCACTGGAAGGACAGATCCTGAAGCTGAGGCTACAATACTTTGGCCACCTCATGAGAAGAGAAGACTCCCTGGAAAAGACCCTGATGTTGGGAAAGATGGAGGGCACAAGGAGAAGGGGACGACAGAGGACGAGATGGTTGGACAGTGTTCTCGAAGCTACCAGCATGTGTTTGACCAAACTGTGGGAGGCAGTGGAAGACAGGAATGCCTTGCGTGCTCTGGTCCATGGGGTAATGAAGAGTCGGACACGACTAAACGACTAAACAACAGCAACAACATCCAGGAACCGGGCTCTGAAAATGGCATCCAGGCGGGTTTTTGCCAAATCGGCAAAATGGCCAGGTAATCCCAGACGCATGGCAAGCAGGGTGATTTTTATTTATTTTTAAAAATGCTTTTGAAATCCTTTTTTAAAAGCCTAAACACACACACACACACACACACACACACACACACACACACACTGATGTTTCCCCCAAAAGCTCAGCAACCTAGGCTAGGTCACTACAGTACATTATTCCTCTTTGGGTGTTTATGTCCACTATTCATCTTGCTTTCATTATCAGTTGAGAGGCAAACCCTCCCATCACCCTATGGTGGGCTGGTGGGAGCTCTAATTCAAAACATCTGGATGGCACCAAGTTAATAAAGACTGTTCTAGCCATTAAAGAGATGGTAACCCTACACAGGGATGCAGGTGGCACTGTGGGTTAAACCACAGAACCTAGGACTTGCCAATCAGAAGGTCGGCGGTCCAAATCCCCAAAACGGGGTGAGTTCCCGTTGCTTGGTCCCTGCTCCTGCCAACCTAGCAGTTCAAGAGCACGTCAAAGTGCAAGTAGATAAATAGGTACCGCTCTGGCAGAAAGGTAACCGGCGTTTCTGTGCACTGCTCTGGTTTGCCAGAAGTGGCTTAGTCATGCTGGCCACATGACCCAGAAGCTGTACGCCGGCTCCCTCGGCCAATAAAGTGAGATGAGCACTGCAACCCCAGAGTCGGTCACGACTGGACCTAATGGTCAGGGGTCCCTTTACCCTTTACCTTTAACCCCACACAAGAGGAGTTTGTTGGGTTTTGCATTAGACTGGCCACTATGTTGAAGGGGCTGTGACATTATTCTTTGGCAAACAAGACACACACTTCAGGCAAAAGATTGACAGTACTAGTTTAGAGTCATGCATAAGTATTTGATTTGGGGTGGGGGGGGGTAGAGTAATTGCATTCTTTCAAACTGGAAAAAAACAAAACCCTAACTCTTCTATTTATCAGCACCTAAAGCCAAGAAGAATTTCAGAATATTGCCAGCTGGCTGTTTTCTTAAGCCTTACGACTCCAGAGTCGTGTGGAAATAAAGCAACTGCATTTTATCTTAACTTGAACTGCTGCCCTGCTATTAAGATCTACAGTGAAGTAATCATTTCTGTCATCAGCTGGCCATATATTTAAAAAATATTATATAGAAGGGCCAAAACTGAACAAGCACACTAACTTGCCCTCTTGCCGCAGTGAGCACATTGCTATATAAAAAATATTTATATACCACTATGCAGTGCTTTTTTCTGGGGGGGACGCAGTGGGATGCATACCCCTAAACATTTTGTACTTTTGTCCATTTACTGTATTTATTTTCCCTGATCTGAACTATAAAACTGTGATTTCCTTGAGTCAAAATGAGAGTACCCCTAAACATATTTTTAGAAAAAAAGCACTGCCACTATGTCATAAAATAATCAAAGAGGTTTACAACAATAAGATTTGTGCAATATAAACTACATGAAAAGGCACCCTTTGAATCTCTATTTTGCATGATGGTTTCTGAAATGGAAGAAGCGGGTTTTCATGTGTTTGGATACAAATGGGTGCCATTTTATATTAAGATGGTGGACTGAAATGCGCTGATTTTAACCACTGATTACAAAGCTGTACAGATTTTTGTTGTTGTTGTTTCTTACAACTCCCATGTAATGCCAGGTACAAGGCTTATAAAGCCCTAAGTCAGGCATAGGCAAACTTGGCCCTCCAGATGTTTTGGGACTACAACTCCCATGATCCCTAGCTAACAGGACCAGTGGTCAGGGATGATGGGAATTGTAGTCCCAAAACATCTGGAGGGCCAAGTTTGCCTATCTATGCCTGCCTTAAGTAGTTGTTTCCTGTCAGGGAGCATGGAGCTTGATTCTGTGTCCCTGGGAGCCCTCTGCCACCTCCTGTTACCCCAGCTTTTCTCCAAGTCAAGTTTCCCCTCCCAAATGGTTGCTTTGAGACGGAGGGAGATGAGAACTTAAAGTGTGAATACTTTTTTAAAAGTCCAATTCATTTTCAGGACAATCAGCCTGAAGCTTGCCCATCCCTAATTAAAATAATGAAACAGGACCTCGATTATTCTCATTTGTCCATTGTTTAGCCACTCACAGACAACTTTCTTGTTTTCAAGCGTTCAGCACGACTTCAGATGGCAGAAACATGTGATGAACAACAGAAGCCAAGTCCTGCAGACCTTACATAACTGCTGAGTTTCAACCTTCGCCGGGACACTTGCTACATGTCCTGCTGCTGGCTTGCTTTTAAAAATGAAGTTTGCATTGACTGGCAAGAAAAAAAAAATATCAAACAGCAGAATATAGAAAACGATTCCCGAGTAACCAAATTTGGCCATGATCAATGGTAGACATACATTTTTAAAATCATCTTGATATTGTGTGTTTATACTGTAAGCCTCTCTAGAACCTTAAGGCATGAAATAAATCCTATCAAATACTTGTTTGTTTGCATCTCTCTCCTGTGTGTGTGTGTGTGTGTGTGTGTGTGTGTGTGTACACTCACACATGGAAAAACAATCAGCAGAGGAATTAATCTGCACTGTCGTTTGAAGCTTCCCACCACTTCCTGCTCAAGGCAGAACTAAATAATAGATTGGTGGGTTTATAATATCTACTAAACCGCCCTCATGGCACCCAAATGTATCAACCCCTTTCTCTTACTAGGCTAACTTGTAGGGGGTGAATATCACTGAGCACCAACCAAGACCCAGATCCATGCTGTAGTACCACCTAGAATAATAGAATTGTAGAGTTGAATGGGTACCCTGAGGAGCATCTCGTCCAGGGGTGTCTAAACTTTCTTCAAAGAGGGCCAGATTTGATGAAGTGAAGGGCCGTGAGGGCCGACCAAAGAGCCAACCAATGTTGTTGACCTTTTTTGGCTTGAAGTTGTTGAGTTTTCTTTGAGTGTGACGTTGTTTAGCCTTTTTTTAGAAGAAGAAGAGTTTGGATTTGATATCCCTCTTTATCACTACCCTAAGGAGTCTCAAAGCGGCTAACATTCTCCTTTCCCTTCCTCCCCCACAACAAACACTCTGTGAGGTGAGTGAGGCTGAGAGACTTCAGAGAAGTGTGACTAGCCCAAGGTCACCCCACAGCTGCATGTGGAGGAGTGGGGAAGCGAACCCGGTTCACCAGATTACGAGTCCACCGCTCTTAACCACTACACCACACTGGCTTAACCACTACACCACACTGGTTTTAGGGTTGAAGTTGTTGAGCTTTTTTTTTTTTAGGATTTTACCCCAGGAAATGAACTGCCACAGGGGGTCCGGATTAAACTGACCAGTGGGCCAGATTATGCCCCCCAAATGGACTATGAACATGCCTGATCTAGTACAACTGCAGCCATCCTATATGGGGATCGAACCTGCAATCTTAGCGTTATCAGCAGCATGCTAATTTAGAGACACTTCCTTACAGAGAATACAGAGATAGGGAATTTGGAAAGGATCCCTAGGGAAGACCATGCAGCTGCAGAGCCCATTGTTGCCCTCCTGCCATGAGCTTTCTGAGCTGCTTTCCCCTTCCTCCCTACCTGCCTTCTCCAAGCATGCAAACCATGGCAAGAGTGAGGGGATGAATGCAGCGTCATAACAATACAAAAAGAGGCCTGCTACATCAGGGCAATGGCCTGTCTAGTCTCACAGTAGCCAATCTGTTGTCAACGGAAGCCCGCAAGTGGGATCTGAGTGCAACAGCATTTTCTGCACTGTGATTTCCAGCAACAGGTATATTCACTCCAACAGTGAAAATAGAATGTAGCTGTTGTGGGAGCTGTACCTTTAGCTTCTCGGGAGGCAGAGAGCGGTGCATTTTCCAGCATAGAAATGCAGCAATATGGAAAGCAGCATCAACTTAATTTCTGCCTCCAAGGCAGCACTTTAAATGGTTTTTTTAAAAAAGAAAAAAGTGGCAGGCTTATCATGCAGCCAGCACAGTGAAAATCTTGAAGGCCTCTCCAGTTCCAGCTGCAAATTCTCTACTCGGCAGAAAGAAAGCAAAACTTAGCCATTAAAAAGCTGTTTGGCAACAGTGAGAGTGGGATTTACATCTCTTATTCTGGCTAGAGGCTCGCTTTGAAAAGATTCCCAGCTGTTGGGATCTGTCCAAAGAGCAAATATTAGCAGACAATGCTAAAAGTAGATACAGGAAGCAGTTAGTCAGGGACCTTCAACAGCTGTTTACTGCAGGTGTCAATCTCCTGATATAAAACGACTGCAGCGTGAGATCTCAACCCTCTCCCTATTCCGAAGGACAAATTAGCAGGGTTAATTGTATAAATTAAAAACCCATAGCACCCAAATGTGATGGTTCCTGTCCTCCTTCCTCTACATCTGCCGGATTTGAGCTATTCAGGGAAAGTGGGTGCTCAATAGGTTTGCTCTGAATTCTTCAGTATCAAACAAAAAAACGCATTGACAATAAGCTTTGATTTTAAAATTAAACCAATTAACCTGAGTTCACTTGCTCAAATTACTTTAGCCAACCAGTACTGGGGGAGATGCAGCTGTTCAAACAGAAGCAGAATATGTTCTGCCCTGGATGTGTCTTGTATCAGACCATTGATATTATCTAGGCCCGTACATGCTGGGCTCCAAAAGACAATTTTGGCACGTGGGGTGGAAGGATCTGTCCATTTTGGTTCATGCAGTTTCTCATTTAACCCACGTTAAATTCAGGTCTGCACATTTCCGCAGCAATTCACATTTTGTTTTTTACAAAAACCACGAGCGTTCACCAACATTTTTTGCGAATGCGTGAATTCTCCTAATAAGTACATTCCTGTATGCAGTTTTGACAAAGGTACACATTCCCCCCCCCCCAAGCAATTAATCCTAATATAATACATTTTTGTATGTTATTTTCCAGAGCATATTTTTATGCACAGTTCCCCTCACTACATGCATTTGGTTGGAGAATGGCATTGCAAAATTCAGAGAAGTGTGAATTCTGCAAGGTGGTGTATTGTTCCAAAAACTACAAATCTGATCAATTTGGCTTTAAACGAAAGCTGATCAACTTTATCCCTGACGCCTACCTAACTTGGCACCAATGGATTCCCATCTGTGGCTAAGATAAAAACAAAAACTTCTGGAGATCAGAAGCCTGACACAGTCCTAATCTATTCAGAAAATCAAATTCATTGCAGACAGACAGGTAACAGCTTGAAGAGTACCTGTGATCTTCCTGACAGCTCAGCTGCATTTGGGCTTCCTCCATCGGTTCTTTGTGGATCAAGAGATTATTTTTTCCTACTCGGCCCAACAATTGCCTTTCCAGCAGTGGCCCAGCAGGTTAGAAGCTGAACCCATCTGCCATTCCCTGCTCCTGCAACTGCTTGCTTTTATGAAGGAGGGTGGGGCCCTGGTTGTTTTCCTTTGTGCCTTGGTGGCACCAGCCTTGTTTACGTGTGGCTCACCTCACCTGGCCTCCCCCCCATTTCGGGAGGATTTAGTCCATATGTAATTTTCCAGAAGGTCAAGCTTATTGTTCCTTCTGCTTCTGCGCTGCCAGCTCTTCTGCCTTTGCATTGGAAGGAAAGTTTAGGGCATTATCACACTGGTGAGTGGAGGGCAGGCTTCTCAGACATAGCAAAAAAAGGGGGGTGTTATCACAAAATATGCTTTAGAACAGTTTTGTCTCAGTTTAAACCCAGGAGTGCTTTGTTTAAGTATGATTTCTCTCCTCCCCACCACTTCCACCTTCAACACAAAAAATCAATTTCTGTGTCAGGGTTAGGATAAAATTGTTATGTTTCCTGACATGATGGCAGCAGCAAAAAATGTCTTCTTGGAAACATGTAGGCAAAAATCTGGAGCTGCTCATATTGGTTGCCATGTGACAAGGAAATAAGTAATTGGCAGGTTTGTGGGTTTTCTACAGTTGCATGAAACTGGTTATTAAATGCAAAATATAGCATTCTAAGCACCTCTAGGTTTTGTTTACTTAAAAAAAACAACACTTCTGGTCCTCAAGGCTATGGACGTAGGCTTGAAAGCATGTGGGCAATGTCTGAAGGAACCTCAGAACTCAGGAGAGACTGAGCACATTTTAGCCCTATGTCCAATGGTAGAGCTCCTACAGCCTACAGAGTTTTCAGCATCCTACCATGATAGAGATGGGGGAAGAAATTCAATTCAGTGCCTATTTAAAGGCAAATTTACCTAATTTGAACTTTCTGAAACAATATGCAGAATGGAACACAGCTGTTCTTCCAAATTCACACCTCTGAATTTTGCAGTGAGCTTCTTCAGTCAAGTAATGTGCACAAAAGGCATTTTTTTTTTAAAAAAATGGCAAAGTATGCATAAGTGGAAGTAAGTTTCAAAAATGCATTATATTAGGTATATATAAATATTAAGGGGGAAATGATTTGCAAAAATGTGCATATTGGGCAAAATTGCTTACAAAAATATATACTTTAGGAGAAACTTACACAAAAATGCTGATGAATTTTCATGAGGAATCAGAAAAGTAAATAAATCTCAAAGTGATCTGGAAATGTGGAGACCTGAATTTCATATCAACGGGGGAAAAATGAGAAACTGAGAAGAACCAAAATCGACAGATTTGCTCAGCTCTCCCCATGACAAACACAAGCAGAATTCTACAGGATGTTATGAAACTCATCTGAATCATTGGAACACAGAGATCACAGAATCCAGCATTTCTTGGTGTAGAATTTCAAATTCCTTTTAGTGTACAGTGCAGCCATGCTGCCTCACTTACCTGGCTTGGGAACTAGGTACCCAGTTCAGTGAAGAAAGCTTGCTTGCATTTGACCCTTTATTATAAGAGGTTTTCTCTGCAGAAACCCACAGCTGAAGCTTTTCAGGCCACAGAGTTTAAAAACAATCAACGACAGCTGCTCATTGCTGCAAATCAAGCAGCACCCTTCCTAAATAAGAATACCGAGGATTTTATTTGGCCAAAGGCGCGAAAAGTCAAAACAGGTATAAAATGGGTATATATTCGTAGTGGGCATGGAAGTATTTGAAGAATGCATATTCTGTGCCCCACATCGTTTGGTTTCCACCACCTCTAAATACTCCCGAGATACGGTACATTTAGGAATTCCCATTTCTGTCAGCAGTGACACATTTATTGTGATGGATGTGCAATTACTGCTGGGCACACAGTGTACGAAATAGGAAGCTGATATAACAGCAGTATTAAGCCTGGAGTGCAAATATGCAAAATGTCTTGGGTTATCATATGTCCAAGGTCTCCTCTGATAGCTCTCTCCAGAACTAAAAATACTTAAAAGAGGGGAAAAGAAGAAGAAAAATAGTTCCCTTACCTGCTGTTCAGCAAATCCCTCTTGGGTTCTCCTTCCCTTCCTCAATCTGTTTCCTTTCTGGCAGTTCTCAGGTGTCCTTCTGCCACACAGCACTCGGGGGGGGGGGGAAGGAACCCTGTTTTATTTGACACACTTTTGAGTCGCGTTAGCAATTGGTGTGCCGTGGTTTGGAAGCAAGTCAGTGGAATGATGTCAGGCGGGCAGGCAAGACGGCCAGCTCAAGAGGGGAACTTACTCACCACCAGGGAGCCAAACTTTGGCCAACAACAGTTCAGCTTAAAATGAACAGGATATTTCTCTGTCTTTTAAAGGCAGGGGTCAGGAAGCCTTTGTCCCAGGGCTCAAATGTGCCCCCCTAGGTCTGTCAAGTCCTCGGGACACCCAGGCTATATCTCTTGTGTGCTCCTTGAGAGCTTTGGCCTGGATGGAGGAGGGATGGATGTGTGTGTAAATCTCTGATTTGCGTGTGGAAGGCAGCTTGCTATACAAAAACAAAAATGGCATCCGTGGCTCCGCCCACTACAAGCATGGGACCTGTTCAAGAAACCCTACTCTGTGGAAGAAATTTAAAGACTATTTAGCTAAATATGTCAAAATAATTTAATTAGAAAAGCTTGCAAATATCAGATAAGCTTAGGATTTAAGTATGTAAGGATAGAAATTAAGATGTTTAAAGACAAATTTGAAAGAATGAAAGATGTTAAGTGACTAAGTTCATTTTTTGAGAAAATTGAGTTTGGAAAACTGTTAAAATGATATATAATGAAATTCAACCAAGGAGATTTGAGGAAGTAACTAAATAATGTTACCAGGATTTAAACAGGATGTATGTTTGTTTGTTTGTCTGTGTGTTTGTGTTTTAAAATTTTTGGAAAACTAATTAAAAAAAGAAAGAAAAGAAACCCTGCTCTGGTTACCTCAGCAAAAGCGACCATAACTCAGCAAGTTGTGTGTTGCACCAGCCTCACCAAGAGTTACCATTTCACGTTGTTCTTCACGATCCCACTATATAATTATACAGGAAGAAAATATTTACCCCCTCAGGAAGGGGGAACATAAGAGGTGCAGTTTTGTTGAAAACAAGCCTCAGAAACCAACATAGACCTTTCTATCAACGTCATTTTCTATATGCACATCAACGTATAGGGTTCCACAACATCTGGGTCAAGAAACCATAAGCTTACCAGAAAGAAAACAGTGGTTTTCAAAACCGTTTCCTCCCCCCCCCCCTTCAGATAATTCTGTCAACACCAATTTTCCACTAAAACGTGCAATGAAATCCCTGAACATTGCAGGTGATTCTGGATCTTGTTAGGAACATAGGAATTGTACCATTGGCCCATTTAGTGCAGAATTATCACTGACTAGAAGTGAGCCACCACAGTTTTAGACCAGGGTGTTTCTCTGCAAGACTTGGGAGATGTCAGGGAATGGTAGTTTGTTAAAGTAGTTGAGGGTTATTAGGAGGCCTTTATTCTCTCCACAGAGCTACAATATCCAGAGTTCCCTGGGAAGAAGGATTAACTGTTAAGCTACTCTGGAAAACTGTAGCTCTGTGAGTGGAATAGAAGGTCTCCTAACATCTCTCAGCATCCATAACAAAGTCCCAGTCCCACGATTCCACTAGGGGAAGTCCTGGCTGTTTAAATTGGTATGATACAGCTTTAAAGTGCAGATTGCAGATGGGGCCTGGGTGACCTTGAACAAGCCACCCTTCTCTCTCTGCCTAAACTACCTCACAGGGTTGTTCTGGAGTCAAAATGGGGAGGGAAAGAATCGTGTTCCTTGGAAGGTGAGGGGTATATATAAATAGGATGGCATGGTAAAGAACCTGGAGCCTGAGCCCAGCGAAGGGCAATTTATTCCACACTGAAATGCTTACAAATCCAGCACAGAATTCACAAAGCAGATGGATAAAATTATATAATCGTTCACTGCACGGCACATGCCAAGTTAAATGGAAAAAGGAAACTTTTACTCTGAGATTAGACAAGTAAGTAAGTGGGTTTGTCGCCTTCCATTTCGCTTTACAAGCGGAGCTCCACACCCAACGGAGGTTTCTTGAGACCAACCATTATTTATTTATTATCACATTTATATTCCTCCAAGAAGTTCAACGTGAGACACACACAGTTCTCCCCCTCCTCATTTTATCCTCACAACAGCCCCATGAAATAGGTTAGTGACTGGCCCAAGGTCACCAAGTGAGTTCCATAATTTGAACCCTGATCTCCAATGTCCTAGAGCACCACCCTAACCACTACACCACACAGCCCAATAGCACAATGAATGTAATTATTACAGTGACATTCCCCACCTTAGAAGGTGTTCTTGTCATATACTGTATGTTATTAAGCTTTAGATCCATTCACCGATGAACTGTTTTGTGCCTGGATCCCAGAAGCAGTAATTTTGTTTTGTAGGAAATCCTATAGGGGCAGTTCCTATGGGAACTGCTGCAAGCAATTCCATCTAGGCATGTCTTAATTGGAACTTAGTCTTAGGCCCAGAATATCAAAACTGTCTGGATTATGGATGCAGGGAGGAAGCGATTTCTGTGCTATCCTGTGTTCATCTCAACCAGCGCTGTTTCTGTACCGCTACAGTTCAGCCTCTGCTGAAACCCACATTATATGTCTCGCTATCTGCTCTGGCTGAAGGTGACATAGTTTTCAACACATTTCCATGGACGGGAAATGCCAAGGCAAAACAGTGGTACCTCAGGTTACATACGCTTCAGGTTACAGACTCCGCTAACCCAGAAATAGTGCTTCAGGTTAAGAACTTTGCTTCAGGATGAGAACAAAATCGTGCTCCAGCGGCACGGCGGCAACAGGAGGCCCCATTAGCTAAAGTGGTGCTTCAGGTTAAGAACAGACCTCCAGAACGAATTAAGTACTTAACCTGAGGTACCACTGTACAAAAACTAACAAGTGGTATTCAATTCAGTTTTATTCAGAGTAGACCCACTGACATGAATGAGCATAATAGGTCTACTGTAAGTAAAACATAGTTGAATACCACCAAACACAGTTACTTACCTAAATTCATGGATTAAAAAACAATAGTGAATTCCACTCATATCTGCTTGCATAATTTCCATTCCTGACCTTGGGTGAACATGCACATTGTGGCAATGTCTGCTCCCATTTCAGTCTTTGACAGAATTATCTGACATCCCTAGTCTGGATTTCCCCTAAAGCAATTGAAAGAGAAGATACAAGATGGGCTGCCATTTTCCTGATTTTGCCGTTTAGAAAACACACATTGACTAGAAGAAAGGGAGAGGTGCTACATTAAAAAAAATATATGTTGGGCTAGCATTACCCATCTCCATATTGAGATTGCCAATGGCAGCATTCAGTCCTAGAATACACTGAAATGACAACAAAGAGTGCCTCTGTGCAAATGCAGAATGCATTTTTGTTTTTCACTGATTAATTGCACCTCACCTCCACATTTCTAGGATTAAAGAACACAGCTTCCAGGATGGAGGCCTGGCTTCCAGCCAGACTTAAACCACAGCACTATTCTGGATAGAAACGAAAGAGTACACTTCCGGGTTGGCGCCATCGCCGAATGGCGGACTCCCTCCGAGCTCCGGAGGGTGCCTGCTCGGCAGGGGCTGGGTCCTGCCGCGCCGGCCATGCGGGGGCCCTCAAAAACCATGGGTGCTGAAACCCATGGACATGGTGACTCGGCGGGCACCGTTTGCGCCCCCCCCGACCCGCGAAGGAGCCGGGGACGGGGGGTGGTGTGGTGCTATGAGTCTTCCGCTTCCCCTGCCGAGTGAAGCCGCATGCCATTTGACGGAGAGCGCTGACTTCTTCTATTGAAAATTTGGACTAAAAAGAATAACCCGTGAGTAATTGGGAAACCGGATTTAAAAGGAAAAAAATTTTAAATTTGGAACGAGCGGGGGAGGTGCAAAAAGGAAGTCCGTCTCCCCCCTGTTGTAGAGGACTTAAAGCAAGATTTGACAACTAAGATCGAGAGAAGGGTTTATTTTTTATTGATAAAGTTATTAATTTCAGGATGGAAAATTACAAGATTGAGCTGGAGGAGAAAAGTGGAATGTGTGAGCTAAAATGTAACACCCCCCCCCGGGAACCGGGAGCGATCCGTGAGAGCGCCTGATGAGGAGATATAGAGGCTTTGACAGCTGTCAAAGTAGCTGTCAAAGTTGAAGAATAAAAAGAGAACTTTGTTACGATGACTTTGCCGGTTACATTTGCTACAATTTGGATATAAATTGTTGAAAACAAGGGATAACAAGTTATTCTGACTTTTGGGTGTGATTTGGAAAGAAACTGAGTTATCATAATCCCTCTAGAGGGGGCTTTGGGACATTACAAGAATTGCTGTAAGTGGAAAAATACGCATGGAATTGGACAGGACTTCTTATCTCCTGGGAAAACTGCAGAAATGAAACATTATTTTGTCTACAGAGGTCTCTACACTAAAGGAGACAATAGATCTATCTATTGAAGAATGGAAGGGACTTGACGCAAGTTTTTGTTCCTGAACAAATAAAGCCTCTGTAGAGGAACTAGAAGCTTTTGGAATCAGAACGTTTTTGCAGTGGAACAGGGAAAGAAACCAGAGGAAAGTGAGGAAAGAGAACAACAAGAATTGGACAAAGCTGGAAGTGGGAACATTTGAGACATCCAGATTTAAAAGGTCTAAGAAATAAAAAAAAAATGAGTTTTACTCTTAAATATAGAGATCTGGATGGAAAAAAGAATGGACCTTCTTGAGATAGAGTCCTTCCAAGATTGGGTGTTCGAAACTAAAGACTACTAAAAAGATGGCAAAGACTATTAAAAAGACGGCAAAGTGGAGCGGAGAGAGATTTGGACCTAGATGTGGGATCTCCAGGCGGACAGCAGATATTGATGGACATTGGGGATCATAACCGGGAAAGGGGGGAGGGAAATTTGGAATCCAAAGGGTGTAAAATTATATTTTGTTCTTTATTTCTTATTCTGTTCTGCATATTAAAGTGGGGAATTCGTGGAAGGGAACAGGGGTCAATTTTAGGGGGGGGAAATATTTTTAATATTGGGTCAATGATAATAAGTTCAAAATTTGGGGTAAGAACTTGCTGAAGTAATTTAAGAGAATTGGAATATAAGAGGGGGTGAGGTGGGGAAGTCCGGGAAAAATGTTAACGAAAATAAGGTTTAAGTAAATGTTCTTTTTCTTTCTTTTTCTTTTTTCTGTTATATCTGGAAATTTCAATAAATATTATTTAAAAAAAAAAGAAACGAAAAGAGTACAGGCTCTGAAAAACAAACAAACACAAACTACACTTCCCCTCCCACTTTGTCATATCAGAATATATTTATTAGCTGCAAAATAAAGTTGTTTTTTTTACAATCTTGTAAAAACAAGAAGACTAAGAGTTATGCCCCCTCCTTACAGGCAAGCCAATGAACAAAGTATGGTTCAGTTGTGTTTGTTTTCTAGCCTTTGTGGAGTTTTGCCTTCCTCGGTTTTCACAAAGTCCTGAAGTTTTGTTGCATCAACTGAGCATCTGTACTCTCTCAACATCAGGGGCACGTAATATTGGAGAGAAGCGGATTTCTGATCAGCAGCGTGGTTGTGGATTTTAATCCAGTAGGGCGTGGGGTTTCCTTTATATCCAAGCATCGCAAAACTACCTATAGGGATGGAGAGAGTAAGAGAGGCAGTGAGAGAGAGGGAGAGAGAGAGAAAAGAGAGAGAGAGAGAGAGAGAGAGAGAGAGAGAGAGAGAGAGAGAAGGAATTGGGGAGAATGGATGTGATTACTATCAGACAATAATCAAATAACATACAATAATCCTTACAATTTTTGCAATCTTAGATTTTCCAAATTCCTGTGCAGTCTTGATCAAATTCCTTGAAAAAACTATCAATAACCGATTTGTTCTCCACATAACCAACTTTTTTCTTTCTTCAAACCTTGCATTTTAGTTCATAATAAATACAATGGTTTGTATTTATGGAAGGAGAAAATATCAAAACAACAATGCATACAATAGATCCATATAAAGTCCATACCCATAAATAAAACAATAAAGAATACATAGACGTAAAGATGGATATAAAACCATTACATGATACTTTCATATTATCACTAAGATAGGTGTATTCCTCTAACTTATTATGTCATTATATACAAAAAAAAATATGAACTCAGGTTTTCAAATAAATAAATAGGTTGCATACTTCCCCCTAACTCTTGTATGAACCAGCTAGCAAACCCTTAAGTCCAATCCTCTAGCAATGATGTTTATATTCCCCACCACCACCCAAAATTGTGGCATATTATTATGCTAGCAACTGTTAAGAAATGTATTATCATTTCTGTATCCTCTAACTCTTTTATATTGCCAAAAAATAAAATTAGTTGATCATAACCTAAAGGGGTACTAATTTTATTTATTACAGCAGAGCAGAAAATCCTTATTTTACAGCAGGACCAAAATATTAGACAACCAATTTCTATTTACCTTTTTGAATACATGCATGCATCTGAGAGGAGCTATTAACAAAAGCAGACACAGGTTCCGTATCACATACTCATGCACCTAATGTAAACATCCCTTATGTTGGACATTGCTCAGCATAATTGCAGCCCAAGCTTCTTAAAGCCAGTGAACTTGCAGATCTGATATCTGAGCGCCCCTGAACAGAATCTGAAGAATAGAATCATACAGACAGAATAAAAGGACCTGGTGCTAGTAAATCAGTTCTTAAGAGTTTGCATACCAATTCCTGTACCAGTCCACTGCCCACACTGGCTTTCATCCCAGTATCAGTGGAAATTTCTTAACATCTGAGTGGCACTCTTTATTTACCTACTCATTTATTTACTAATTAAATATCCACTTGTGGATGCTGGCCATCTGGGGTGTGTGCATTAGGACCCACAAGACTCTAGGGGGCCCACCAGCCCCAGAAACCATCTCAAACTGTCACATATGATAATCTGATTATATATGCAGCAGTTATCCAACATTTCTGGTTTGTTTTTAATTTTCCTCTGACAGAAGCATGCCAAATCTGAAGCTTGCCTGCCACTACCAATCAGAGAGGCCTGCAGTGGGAATTTCCCAGAGGCTAAGACATGCACTAATGTAGTGACATCATGGCACATGTCTTAATGCCATCCGGCTTTCTACTACTTTTTGGAGAGCTTCTTGCCACAGGCTTTCCTACAGTGGAGGCTACTTGTTTGGTCTGCCTCCCTTTCTGACTGCTATAGTTGCTTACGTTTAAACGCAGAGTGGCAACGCGAAGGAACTCCTGCTCCTGGTGTAGAGCTTTGTTTAGTTTCTGTTTTAAAGTGTTCACCTAACTACTCCAAAGCATCACTTGCTTTCCTACCCAACTCACACCCCCTAAATCTGTTCTGAAGGCTCCTCAAACCCTCTAAAGCAGATTTGGGGTATGAGCAGGGAGAGGAAAGTGGGGAACAGAGGCGCCGCCTTGTGCTCAAGATTGAGGGGAACTGGTGCACACACAATGTTGTATTGTCAGGAGGAGACCAAGCATGGAGTCCAGCATGGCGAGGTTTCAATGGCCGGCAGCTCCTCCTCTCTCACATTCAAGAGGAGTTTGTGCAATGCTTGGCTCCGCGCTCGGCCTCCTCCACCCCACCCCCCCAACACTGAGAAGACACCTCAGCCTTATAGAGTTGGTGCACCCGGTGGGGAAGAATCCCATTGTGCTAGCACAAGAATGGAGTTGAATGCTGCCCTGGTATACTGTATATAAATGCAGCTGTTAGCAGACTGAGTTGCTAGATGCTGAGTTGATAAGATGCTCTCCCACTCCCAAACTAAACTGGGAAGAGAGACCAAAACGTCTTTCACACAGTGGCCTACAACACAAGTATGGCTATCACTGATGCTTTGCCTAATGTAGGACTGGGGAACCAGCGGCCTTCTAAATGTTGTTGGATTCCCATCTCCCATCGTCCATGGTCCATGCTAGCTGGGAGTTGAAGTCCACAAACACCTGGAGGAGCACAGGTTCTCCACACTCAGTAGCCTAATGTACTTACAAGGACTCTTCTCTAGAAGAGTGCCCCACAATTGCAACATGATATCATGAACTTCTCGTATATCACATGGGTATCTTGAGAGGTAGGACATCACCCCGGAGACCTCCAGAGGACAAAGCATACCTAGATGTCTTTGACTGCTAATGCTAAGAACTTCACACACTACTGAAATTGGGATACTTATTGACACAGAGGTTTTGAAAGACAGCTCTGTGCCAAAGCACAGAGGGAGATCAGGATTGCTTTGGTCAGCACTGCCATGCCTTCCCTGTTGTTCCTGTATTGGGAATTCCGATTTGCAAGTGATCCAACATACCGCAAACAGGCCAGAATTAATACGATTGGAATGTTGCAAAATCCCACAGTACAATGGGATCTGCATATTTGGACCTCTGTTACGAACTCCAGTGCATGATGGCAGGGAGGGGGGGCAGGATCCTAAGGAAAGGGCAGGTTGCCACAACTGCACTGCAAATATTGGTTGGATGCCAACCTAAGTCTAGCAAATCCACTGATGGCGAAAACCTGGTTTTGTAATTATACGGAAAGCATTCCTCC
The DNA here is from genome assembly GCF_951804945.1 of Podarcis cretensis. Taxonomy (NCBI): domain Eukaryota; kingdom Metazoa; phylum Chordata; class Lepidosauria; order Squamata; family Lacertidae; genus Podarcis; species Podarcis cretensis. The sequence goes on from NC_137183.1 coordinate 18,211,513, forward strand.
TCCCATTATCACTCAAATGTGGAATGTGACAGCCCCTTTCAAAAGTGTAGGACAATGCAATTAACAAGCGTGAGGGCAAATACCACCACACACCTTCAAACTGGCAGGGGATGGGTTTTTAATCAGCCTGACTGTGATGATCCAGGCAGGAATTTGTCTAGGATGGAATGTGGACTATGGGGAAAGTTTAAACACCCCTTCTCTGTGGTCCCTCCTCCAAGCGCTCTCAGAGTCGTGAATGACATTGCCCCACTAACACAGTGTTGAGGAATTTATGCACTGCTGAGAAAAGCGTTGCCTAGCACAAGTCCAGTGCTTTTTGCTTACCAAGGAATTTTTTGTGAATGTGTTTTCTAATCGCCACCCCACCTGAAATTAAACTGCGTATTCCCACTACGAAAGGAAAATACTGTACAGTGGTACCTCGGGTTAAGTACTTAATTCATTCCGGAGGTCCGTTCTTAACCTGAAACTGTTCTTAACCTGAAGCACCACTTTAGCTAATGTGGCCTCCTGCTGCCGCCACGCCACCGGAGCACAATTTCTGTTCTTATCCTGAAGCAAAGTTCTTAACCTGAAGAACTATTTCTAGGTTAGCGGAGTGTGTAACCTGAAGCGTATGTAACCTGAGGTACCACTGTATTGCCAAATACTGTAGGAATGCACAACTCTCAAACAAGTGCAAAAGCAGGACAGTCAGTTGCTTGGCGATCAATAAGGGCCAGGAGCAAAATTAGCTCATCTGTGCCTAAACTATTCTGCAATATTACAGAGGCAATTCAGCATGACTACTTTTTAAGTTAGGCATGGGGGAGAAATTTGTATCAGTTCACATTTTAAGGTAGGAACCTATGTAATGCACACTTCCCAAAGCTATGCAGACTGAAACATATTTGTCCTTCAGAATTAGCTCATCTCTGAATTTTGCAATGCTGTTCTTGCACTGCAAAGAGAAAGAAAGAAAAGTGTATATACTAGTGCAAAGCATGAATACATTTGTGCAGTGCTTTTTCCCCTAAAAAAATGTTTAGGGGTTCTCTCATTCCATCTGAGACTCAGGAAACACCATGATAGGAAATGAGGCCACCATCGGGGGTAGCAATGGAACTGACAATTCACTGTGCTAGAGAAGAAACTAAAATAATTTAAAAAATTAGTTTCTTCTCCCGTTAGATTCACAAAATGTTTAGGGGTATGTGTACCCTTGTGTTCCTCCCGAAAAAAAGCACTGCATTTGTGAAAATAAGACAAAAAAATGCATTATATTAGAAGAAATTGCTTGCAAAAAAGAGTTTATTAGGATCAAAAAGCTGATAAATTTTCCTGTGGGCTTTAAAAAAAAATAAATAAATTTGCAAGCCAGTGTGGAAATGCATCAAACTGAACTGAAAACTGAAAAAATGAGAAACTGAGAAAAACCTAAACCAACAGATTCATCCGTCCTTATTATGACAGTAAACTTCAGGCCGAATTTCAGTCTGAAGTTCTTGTTCGATAGCATCAGCTTTCCAAGGGTGGTGCTAATGAAAACCACAGAACCAAAAAGCAAAACAACACTACTAATCTCTGACTGGAAACAAAATCCACGTCCACTGTTGACCTCTTAAGCAACTAAGCTGAACCACAGGCAGCTGGCTGACTGACAGCGTTATCAATTAAAGTGTTACAATGTTTACAAGAAAAAGGAAAAAGAAGTGAAATTTGGCTACATCGCATGCCTGCTTTTTCAAATGAATTGCTGTAGGGAAAAATCAAGGTACAATAAGGCATATATGCCAATTACCTTTGCACAAAATACCATTTAAAGCAGTGTTTCCCAACCTTGGGTCTCCAGCTGCTGTTGGACTACAATTCCCATCATCCCTGACTATTGGTCTTGCTAGCAAGGGATGATGGGAGTTGTAGTCCAAAAACAGCTGGAGACCCAAGGTTGGGAAACACTGATTTAAAGCACAATTTTTATGTCAGACTAGCTGAGACAGATTTTCTGACCTGTTGGGAGATCACTGGGATACTTTATAAAGATCCTTACAGAATAAATGGATTGGTCTTGCTGAGTCTGTTACTCTGAAAAGACAAGCAATTTCCAGCTGCACAACTGTAGCCTGGGAAGAGTCCTACCAACACACAGCCTGGCTTCTCAAAACAGAAGCAAAACAGCTTTCAGGGTGTTCAAAGGCAAGCAAAGTAAAAGGATGATACAGGAGCAGGCATTGCTTGCACACCAGGCCAGATTTATCACATCCCTTTCAAACTGACATGGGACGCAGGTGGCGCTGTGGGTTAAAGCCTCAGCGCCTAGGGCTTGCTGATCGAAAGGTTGGCGGTTCGAATCCCTGCGGCGGGGTGCGCTCCCGCTGCTCGGTCCCAGCGCCTGCCAACCTAGCAGTTCAAAAGCATCTCCGGGTGCAAGTAGATAAATAGGGACCGCTTACCAGCGGGAAGGTAAACGGCGTTTCCGTGTGCGGCTCTGGCTCTGGCCAGAGCAGCGATGTCACGCTGGCCACGTGACCCGGAAGTGTCTCCGGACAGCGCTGGCCCCTGGCCTCTTAAGTGAGATGGGCGCACAACCCCAGAGTCTGTCAAGACTGGCCCGTACGGGCAGGGGTACCTTTACCTTTACCGTTCAAACTGAATGCCCAGTCCTATTTTGCAATGAAAACAAAAACTCAGAAAATTAAACTAAACCCTGCACCCCCTTTCTCCAACTGCAATAGCGAGGGGACTAACATGTCCTTACATGACCCCTGGGACCGACTCCACTTGTGCACTTGAACTTCAAAAGAAAAAGCGCTGCAGAATGGAATGCCAGAGAAGGAAGCTTCAGCATAACTTTGCACTTTGGCCTGAGGAACAAGCAGAGTGATGAAGCATTTGGTTCCTAAACGACACAGATACGTAAGGCTTGCCCTAAATGGTTTTGTAGCTTTAGAGCAATGGTAGGGACCTTGTGGCTTTCCAGACGTTATTGGACTACAGCTCCCATCCAGCAAGGTCAGTAGTCAGGAATTATGGGAGTTGTAGTCCAACAATGGGGGGACGACGACACAGGTTAGTGATAAGGGACTTCAACTTCCTGACTCTTCAGGTTACTAGACTGGAAAGTGAGTTGTTGACAAGAGAGTCCTCATTATTATAAAAGCCCAGGTGCACTTACTTTCCTGAGTTACTCCTATATTCAGTTCCGCCTAGTAAGGTAATATGAGAATATGCCGAGTTTGCAGATCATGGCTTGTTTGAGTAAAGCAATCCTGACTCCCCAAGTTTGGGTGCAACAGTAAGTCAGGGGTAGTGACTTGTTTCTCATTAGCAGGCGAGACTGACACATTCACAGCAAGCCATTAGCTAAGGTTTACTGTGACATGATAATGTACTCGGTGTATTTCTGAACAGTGATGCAGCTGGGTCATTTTAGAGTCTTATTAATGGTCTGAAGGGAGGTATCCCTCTTTAGGTATCGCTTTGAAATGTGTTGAAGTTCACCCTGACACAGTTGAGCCCCCCTGCCCCTGTTCATTCTGCAATGGGGCACTAGGTTTCTGCCATGCTGCCAACTCCATCACAGAGAACTAGAGGAGACTCTTGAGAGTCCCATGGACTGCAAGAAGATCAAACCTATCCATTCTTAAGGAAATCAGCCCTGAGTGTTCACTAGAAGGATAGATCCTGAAGCTGAGGCTCCAATACTTTGGCCACCTCATGAGAAGAGAAGACTCCCTGGAAAAGACCCTGATGCTGGGAAAGATGGAGGGCACAAGGAGAAGGGGACGACAGAGGATGAGATGGTTGGACAGTGTTCTCGAAGCTACCAGCATGAGTTTGACCAAACTGTGGGAGGCAGTGGAAGACAGGAGTGTCTGGCATGCTCTGGTCCATGGGGTCACGAAGAGTTGGGCATGACTAAACTACTAAACAACAACACCAACAAAATAGGGGAGACCCATTGCCTTCATGCTGTACTTAGGAACTTCAGTAGGCATCAGGTGGTCTATTAGAAGGACTTTTTCTGAATCAGCAAATCAAGCCTTATCTTCTGGTTTACCTTCGGGGAGCCGAGTGCAACCATTGTGGCACCAAACCTTGGAATCATCACTTCAATGAAGCCAGCAGTGACAGCCATCATCGTCAAGAACCCGGCAGTCAAGGCTAGCCCAAGGCTAGCCAATTCGATCTGGAGTAATCTGAAACTTATCTGTTCCTTTGGGGTCTGAAAACGAGCCTCTACCAAAACAACTTCAAGGATACAGCTGAACAAGGACGTGTGTCTGATTTCCCGAAACGTCTTTTTCTAACCTTGAGCAGTGAAGAATAAAAGGTCACTCAAAAATGCTCTCCACACACTTTGGAAATGGTTTTCACTGAATAGGATCAATACCGAACCACAACTGCAAAAAGCCCATGTCACCTTTTCTTACGTACTTGCTTCTGAACTACAGAATTTCCCATTATACTGAAATTATTGTTATTTTTTAAATGGAAGGTGACAAAGGCTACATCTGCACCATACATCTAACAGAAGAAGGCAAGAAAAACCTGTTCTATCAGGCCTGCAGCCCACCTGGTCCAGAATCCTGTTCTCACAGTGGCCAACCAGATGCCCAAGGAAAGCCTGCAAGCAGGGCCTGAGTTCGAGAGCACTCTCCTCCTGTGGTTTCCAGCAACCGATATTCAGAAACACACTGTCTTTGACTCTGGAAGCCATCATGGCTAGCAGGCGTTCATCCTCCATGTATTTTTATAATCCTCTTTTAAAGCATGAGATCATTTACAAACAAGTTAAAAAGCAATCCATGTTCTAGACACATTATACATTCCTCCATTGCGGGTATTGTCCATTTCTTCTTACTCTCTGCTTCCAGAAGTTGTGGAATAGGAGACAAAGTACTTTTGTGGATCAAGAACTAGGTAGGTAGCAGAAAGCAGAGACCTCTGGAACGAATTAAATACTTAACCCGAGGTACCACTGTATTTCACCATATGTAAAGTCACATAATTCATATAATCACCTTTTTTGTGGAATGCAATCGGCTTTGCAGAACCTAACGTGGTGAACACAGGCATTAAAGAGGTTCCCATGACTTTGGCAGGGTCTCTAGTACACACAAGAACAATAGATCTGGAAGAGAAGAAGAGAACAGAATAGTAGCATGCATACCACGATGGGAAGAATGGCATCCTCTTTCTCTCCCCAGGAATAGTTAATAGTTCAAGGAAAGCCTTACACAAGACGACCCCCAGAATTAAGTGATAAGCATAAGGTCCACTTAGCCCACAGCAGAAATAAGACAGGGAGTGTGTCACAATCTTAACTTAGCAAGAATGTCAGGTATATCAGGCAGGGGTTTAGCCAGCCAGTTGTCACAAATCTCAGAGAGTCTCTCCCTTGCACTCATACTCTTTACTACTGCCCTAACTCCTGCTAAGTCCATCACCATTGGCATGCCGCCGGCTCTGTTTAGGGCAAGCATACCCCTGAACTTGACCTTCTGAGCTTGTTGTGTGAATTGCTATGCTTTTCGAGTGGCTTATTTCATTGTACGTTTTAAAGAAGGATGTTTTCTTCTGTATTTTAATCATGTCTGATTTTTTATTATTATTGTAAACATCTTAGAAGCCATTTTGGCAAGTATGCAATGTATAAATTTAAATGATAAGGTGACTAAAAATAGTAACGTTGGTGACAAGACAGCCCTCAGTGCTACAACCCCTTCTTCCTTAACCCCCAAGGGAAAGGCAGCCCCCCCCCCCCGATCTTGAAGAGTTAGGCCTTCCTTAACCTTTTATATCCTTCTCCCCGAAGCTTTCTATAGCTGGCTAATGTGGTTTCTGAACCAGAATTGTGATATCTGGTTCCTCCCACAGGATCTTAACACCTTTTATATTCTGCCTCTGCCTTGCTCCCACTGAGTCACCAACAAGTTCTGGCTAAAAAGCAAGGAATGACAGGCTAACACTACAAGCCAGACCAACAAAAGAAACCTCTCGCATGACAAAAACTTTCCCTCCCATCCTGCCCCCACAACTGCAAGGATTATATAAAGGCTGGTGTTGGACATTCAGACAAAGATATACTGGTTCCAGTTCCTGCTCTTCCACAAACACCAGTGGGTGTTTTAGGACAAGTCACTGTCTCTCAGCCTAGTCAACGTCACAGGGTTCTTAATGAGGACAAAATTGGCTAAGCCAATTGATCTTGCTGCCTTGATCTTCTTAGAAGAAAGGCGGGATGTAAACAAGGCTATACTTATTAGAATTAATACAAAGCAGCAAATACTGCATGGGCTTTAACCTGGGAAGTCACGAGTTCAAATCCCTCAGGTTACATAACATCATCTCAGGCACCTATTCATATGATGTTAGTAGCCTTTATTAACAAATAGTGCTTGCAATGTGCAATAAATGTGAAAATTGACAATGGCAGCAACAACTATAATGCTGCTGCTGCAATTTTAATTGCTTGCTGCTGTGGGCTCCTTTGGGAGCAACGGCAGGATATATTATTATTAATTATTATTATTAATTAAATTTCTGTACTACCCTTCAGCTGAAGATCACAGGGTGGTTTACCACAACAATACATACCATAATAGCAAAGAAAAACAATAACCCCTTCCACACATGGTTTAAAAGGCCAAAGATTGTTTAAGTAGCCAAAGGCCTAGAGAAGGGGAACATTTTTGCCTGGCAGCTAAAGATATGGAATGAAGGCACCAGACGAGCCTCCCTGGGGAGAGCATTCCACAAGAGGGGAGCCACCACAGAAACAGCCCCGTCTCATGTTGGCACCCACTGGGCCTCTTGTGGAGGAGACATATGAAGAAGGGCCTCAGGTGATGATTGTAGGGACCGGGTCAAGTCATATTGGGAAAAGGCAGCTTTTGAGATATTGTGGTGCTGAGTTGTTTAAGGCTTCATAGGTCAAATCCAGCGCTTTGAATTGGGCCTGGAAACTAATTGCAGTGCAGTCGAGCCAGGATGCTCAAGCCATCTTGCCCCAGTGAGCGGTAATAAACCATCATAATAAATATCCAAAAGGACATTGAAGTGATGCACAAAACAGAAATAAATATAACACAATAGCAATAACCAGATGAAGTCCTATTAAAACAACATTATACAGTTCCAGAATAAATAGCAACCAGGCCAGGATTATCCTGCTGGAAAGGCCTAGCAGAATAAAAATGGGTTGTGTCCAACCTTATTCATACTAAAGAGCAGATCCATTGAAATTAATGAGCATGACCAGATTCAATACTCTGAGCAGAACTTAGTTGGCGACAAACCTATGTCTTCAAAAGCAGTCAAAATCCCCAAAGCGCTGGCATCTGCCTTAAATTCATCAGTGGGGACTGCTTCTCGAAAAGCCACAGGTTCTACTTATACAATGGAATTTCTCTTCCCTCTCCCTGACATCTGCTCTGGAAGTTCCCCAAACCCTCTGCAGCAAATTTGGGCCGGGGGTGTGTGTGTGATGTATGCCAAGGGTGCCCAAGAGGGGAAGCTCTGTTGTGGAACACAACCCTTTATAGTTGGATTTAAAACCCTCATCAGCATTGCTACAGAATGCATGTCAAGGGCAAATTGCACTATAATAAGTGCTTCCAACCCCTCATGACTGCAAGTTATACACTGAGATGTGATAGCTGCAGATGAGTCAGGTCTGCGGCCGTGAACTGCTCTGGACGAGAAATCTGTTTTCAGGTTATTTGACCTGCTTTTGCCTGCAGCCAGGGTTTTTTGTGTGTGTGTCTATAAACCTCTGTTGTTCCATGTTTATGTGGCGACGCAGAAGAAGCCACAAGGAATGTGGAACAGATGCAGAAAGGGAGAGGATCCCGCTCCACTTCTTAAAACACATCCAAGTTGCAAAAAGACTCCGCAGGGCAGACGGACAGGGCAAGTCCAGTCTGCAACTTGTGTTAAAAAAGAGGAGAAAGCTGGGGGGGGGGGGAGAGAGAGAAAATGGGGTTGGAGTGGGGAAAATCTCACACCAAGTCTTATTGGAAAGTCTAGCAGCACAGCACCTCTGATTTAAATCTGTCCAAAAAAGAGAGGGAGAGGGAGAAAAGGAGAACCTGGCAGAAATAAATAGGACAAGATTCAGAAATGGAAAAGAGAGAGAGAGAGAGAGAGAGAGAGAGAGAGAGAGAGAGAGAGGGGGGGGAGGGAGGGAGGGAGGGAGGGAGGGAGGGAGAATTATTGGCTGCTGGGAAATTATAGACTTGGCACTTGGTGAAAGTTACAGAATCAAGAATGCTTAATAAGATGACAAAAAACCATTCTTATCTATCGTTTGGTGGAAAAGCAGCCATTAACTTCACGTGGCTGCCAGCTCCTTATGTCGCTGCCAGCTTTCCAGCGCTACATTTCCACCCGCCGTGACCTAGGAGGCAGCCTTTTGAGACACACATAGTTTGAAGTTTTCATTAGCTTCCGTCAGATTCTTCCAGGCATACATTTCAAGTTGCAAAAAAGTAGGTCATTTCCCTCCTGCCAACCCCCCCACCCCCATGCAGCAAACTCTTGCCCCATCACCCACCTTTTGTTTATAGTTGTTTCAACATAATTGGTTATGGTGCTGGCAGCCTTTGAAGCGGCGGCTGCATCAACATGCTGCCGGCTCACAACTGCGCCCGAGCATGCGTCGAGAACCAGGAAAAGTATCCCCTGGCCATGGAACAAGAAAAGGTTGTCGTTGACCTGCAACACACACAGAAAAGGGCAGAGTTAGCTGCAGGCAGTCTGTATGCAAATATCAAAGGGTCCTATGTGGCAGTTTCCAGTCTACAGTTGGAACTTAACGAAGCTAAGCTCTTGTCAAATGCAAGGAACTGTCTGGGAAATTTGTGTGTTACAATGGTACCTCGGTTTAAGAACAGTCCGGTTTAAGAAAGATTTGGTTTACAAACTCCGTGAAACCGGAAATAGTGTCCTGGTTTGAGAACTTTACCTCGGTCTAAGAACAGAATCCGAACGGTGGAAGGGCACCAGTGGTGGGAGGTCTCATTAGGGAAAGTGTGCCTCGGTTTAAGAACAGACTTCTGGAAGGGATTAAGTTCGTAAACCAAGGTACCACTGTATTTCACTTTATCTCACCCTTTTCGCAAAGGGATGAGGGCATCCTAGAACAAGGACTGAGAACCCCTCTAGAAGTTGCTGGACTACAAATCCCATCAACCCCAACCACTGGTGATGGGGGCGTGCGCGCTGAGTCCATCATCATTTGCAAGGCCACAGGTGGCCCTTCCCTGGTGCACACCAGACCCCACCCATTTATCCTTCCAGCCATCTTGGTGAAGGTGGGGTTGTATCATCCAAAGCTAGTTTGAAGTCCATATTGTGATATCGGTTTCATAATTTTTGACCTGGCAATGTATCGCGAATCGTGTGTGTGATGCAAAAATCACAACAGAATAAAAAAAAATTCCTTCCAGTAGCACCTTAGAGACCAACTAAGTTTGTTATTGGTATGAGCTTTTGTGTGCATGCACACTTCTTCAGATACACTTCTTTGTATCTGAAGAAGTGTGCATGCACACGAAAGCTAGACAGAGAGATAACAACTGCACACTTCTCCCAGGCCTGAATATGACCCTCTAAATGACTATAACCCTCTGCCTCTCACTGTAATGCATTTGGTGAAGCTGCCATGCCTATTTGCACATACCTTAATAAAAGCCGCCTTTGAGTAGTTCTCCAGGTCTGCTCTTCTGACAGACTGGATTTGGATCCGAAGGTATCTAACTGAAGGTGTACTAGTAACAGCAACCTGCAATTATAAAGGAAGAATTGCCACCTCAGATTAAACACACGGCATTCATTGCCTTGGGATGTTACAGTGTGAAACCCTGCAGGCTCCCAGATGTTGTCAGGCAAGGATCCCCATCACCCCCCCCAACCATTGGGCTATGCTGGCTGGGGTTGGCAGGAGTCATCACCAAGGATTAAGATAAATCAAGACCGCTGAAGGCTACCTTGAGCCTGAGAGACAGACAAATTTCAGGGAGAGTAACTCCCTCAGTGGCCAACAGCAGGAAACAAATTGTTTTATTTTTGAATGAAAGTACTTATGTGCTGTTCCTCTCGTAAAATATCAAGGCGGTGTGCAGTAATATAAAAACCATTTAAAGCAGTGGAGAACCGTGAATGGCTACTCTAGAAAAGGCTGAACACAGGCCTAGCTGCAAAAAAATAATAAAACAAAATAAAATAAAATACTTCCAAGTGTGCACATGACTTGACCCAAAGAATTCTCCCTCACAGAGCTACAATTCCCAGCACCCTTAAACTACAGTTCTCAGAATTCTTGGGAGTGGGATAGGGTGTTCTTTAGATGTGCTTTAAGTGTGGTTTACATGCATGCTGTGTACTCAGCTCAAGAGACAGCCCTTGGAGGGGAACCTGCAGCAAAATGGCACACTGTGGAGTACAGTCATACCTCGGGTTACAGACACTTCAGGTCGCATTTTTTCGGGTTACGGACCTGCCGAAACCCGGAAGTACCAGAACAGTTAATTCCAGGTTTCGGCGGTCGCACATATGCAGAAGTGCTAAATCACGTTTGCGCATGCACAGAAGCGCCAAATTGCAACCTGCGCATGCGCAGACGCACCGCTTCTGGTTGTGAACGTGCATCCTGCACGGATCACGTTCGCAACCTTAGCGTCCACCATATTCCTGTTCAGGGGTCCAGACAATCATGGACTTTCCCAAGATATTCCATCCTATTCTCTCCCCCTTGTTTTGTATCTGCTGGCCCCCCCGCCCCAACCATCAATGCCTTTGAGCACGCTCAGTCCTCTTTACCCCATTTGACAGTTCTCCCTCCTCATCATTTTTATCTTTTTGTGCTTCTGCAAATCCCTTGGGCTTCCCCCGAAGGCTGTGGATACCTCCCCCTCCTGTATGCCATTTTGGCTACAAGAGGATTCGCGCCGAGAGAAAATGCATTTGCTATTAGTACATGGGATGGAATGCCTGTGGTCAGGGTGACGACCTCATTCACAGTTGCTGGGAGACTTCAAGAGAAAACAGCTCGGTTCAAAAGGTTGGCAGACCACATGCAACAGCCTGCAGGGGTGTGTGTATAGCAGCGCAGCCCCACCCACCCCCAAAATGCTTGCAACCAAGCAAAGGATCACATGAAGGCACTGGTTTTATGAACTGGTTGCCTCTGCACAATAGTTATACCGCACATATGACAGTATCTGCATTTATATACTCTGGCACATATGGAGGAACCAAGTTTACAGACTCCTGTACAGACTGGAAAATTTGTCAGCAAGCTCTTGGGACTCATACAAGGATATGCATGGGATTCACAGAGTGTTGGGGGCAGGCCAATAGGGGCATTTGTTGTGTGGCTCCCTCACATAACAACACTAGGCCTTTCAAATGACCCAACATGGCAATTATATTCCTAAAAATGAAGTCAGAGGGTACATCCTTCAGCAGATGGTTTAAGGGTAGCAATTTTGTGCAACTGCAATTTGGGACTCTCATGGCAGCCGCAGAGCACACTGTTTCCCTGTAGGGCAGGGGTGGGCGCCGTTTTTCTCTCACGGGCTGCATTCCTTCAAGGATGATCCGTCAGGGGTTGAATGCCAACCACAGACAGGGCTGAGCCCAGTAGTGGGTGAGCTCACCTTCTCTCTCTCTAGCTGCATACACACTATACCATCAGAGCACACTGGAAGCACATTCTCTCCCTCAAAGAATTCTGGGTACTGTTGTTTGCCCCTCACAGAGGGGTTAGCATTCCCAGCCAGTGGTGGAGCTTCATACTCCGGAACCAGGGGGCGGAGAGCCGGAGGGGCTGGCGTGCATCTTGGGGGTGTGGTGCGCCGCCTGCGGGGGCATGGCACCCAGCGTGGGTGGGGGGCAGCCACGATGGCACCCCACAGGGGTTGCGCTGCCAGGGGCAGCACACTCCCCCTGCACTCCTCTTCCTCCGCTAGTGTTCCCAGCAACCCTTAAACTACAGTGCCCAGAATTCTTTGAGGAAAGGATGTTCTTTCACGGCCTAGTGTGCACACAGCCAAAGCCTGCTGTTTCTTTTTCTGCCTCAAGCCCCTTTCCTCCCCACCCAGAGGTCTGAACTGATCACTTGCAGAGAGCTTTCTGAAATCAGGCGGAGGCAGTGGCGTAGCATGGGGGGGTGCAGGGGGGGCGGCCACACCGGGCGCAACATCTGGGGTTAGGTTTAGGGGGCGCAAATCCACGGGTTAGGGGGCGCAAATTACTTGCCTTGCCCCGGGTGCTGACAACTCACGCTACACCACTGGGCGGAGGGTCACGGGATACACAAAGGAGACCACTGAATCAACACCCCACCACACCGTGTCTCTAGCTAATAGGGCTTACAGAAAGGGCCTACAGCACAAGGCAAGGAAGGAGAAAACCCAAGGATCAGTTTGACTCTGGATAATCTTCAGTCTGCCATAGCAATGGGAGATCCTGCCTTTCAAGCAATGAACTCTGAGATGCGGGACGGGGGAGAAAATGACAAAAGCAGAAAGGCTAAGAAATATCTCTGATGATTGTAGCAAGCTAAGGATCAATACAAGAGTGATATTCTGTAATTACCACTTGTTTTCACAAGTGTAAGGTGCAGGGAAGAGAGAACAATCTTTTAACAATTTGTCAACTCTGAGTGATAACTGTAAATACAATTACTTGCAGGATTGCCTGACCCCCTTATTCCCGCACTTGTAAGAAATTAAATTTTTTTAAGGGTGACAGCATCTACACTTTGGAACTCCCTGCCTACTGACACCAGGAAGGCGTCTTCATTATGCACTTTCAACACCTGCTTAAAATAATTTCGTTCAGGCAAGCCTATCCACATAGATGTTGAAGTGATTTAATCTTTTTTTTTTTACAGTTAATTTTTATTATTGTAAAATGTTTTTACCTGACAATTCCAATTATTTCTTGCAAATTTAGTTCAATAAATAAAAGGTTCTAGGAATAACAGGAGCTTGCTCGGATTAGCATGAGGAGATTAGCTGTACTGCATTATTAAATCAGAAGAACTGTTAATTGCCTGGGACTCAAGTTTCCAAAGGAATTTTAATTACATTTGCTAAGAGCTTGCAAGCAAGGTATTTTCCACAGATTATATATTTAGGATGCACTTGCAATTCTTCTGTATAAAATGCAGTTCTCATGGGCTGTTGTCTGGCTACAACAAAAGGAAATTACCCATGTACAATAGAGAAAGGAAATTATAGTTTGCACAACTATTCTAGAAATTATTAAAAAAAAACACCTTTCAGTAATATTCAGGATGAAATTACAGGGATTGGAGCCCAGGAGAGTGGCAGCGGACAACATATTCCTGCACTCCGTAGTTGGGGTATTGCTAAGGGTGACACATGCCCCAAAGTGTCCTTGGTATGTACTAGGTGGCAGGCTTTTAGTGTGGCACTTCCAGCCCTCTGGAATCAGTTACCAACTAAAATTAGAGAAGCACCTTGTATTTTGACATTTAGGCCGCTATTGAAGATGTTTGCTTAAGAAGGCTGCTACTGAAGGTTGACCCAGCCATTTTATGAAAAAACAAACAAAAGTTCAACAATTGTAGAAATGGTTTCATGGCTTTTTCTTTACTGAGTCAGTCCTCTTTTGCATCTTATCTTATTTTACTTCAAACCGCTTCAGTAGCCTTTGGTTACTGTCTGCTCAGTTCAAGTGCTGCTAAGTGTCGAAGGAAAACTTACTCTCCCCTCCCTTTTACTGGTTTTGCATCTTGAACCAGGACTTCCCTTACTATGGAAGACTGTTCTCTAAAGTAGGACACAGGGTCCCCTATACAGTGGTACCTCTGGTTGTGAACGGGATCCGTTCCGGAGGCCTGTTCGCAACATGACAAGACCGCAACCTGCAGCGGCTCGTCTGCACATGCACGGGTTGCGATTCGCCACTTCTGCGCATGCACGTGACATCATTTTGTGCTTCTGTGCATGCGTGAGCGACGAAACCCAGAAGCGGCGAATCGCAACCCACACATGTGCAGACACGCCGCTGCGGGTTGCACTCTTTTCATATTGCGAACGGGCCTCCGGAATGGATCCCGTTCGCAACCAGAGGTGCCACTGTATAGGGGACCCTGTGTCCTACAGAAGTAACAAAACCTTTCCGGTATTTCCGGGTTGCCGCAGGATGTAACCTGAAAGAACGTAACATGAAGTGGATGTAACATGAGGTATGACTGTATTAGACTGCAATACTGAGGCCCCAGCTTAAGAACCAGGTATTTGGGTCAGAATGGGCCTCAATGTGAGGGAGGGACAATGGGAGCCAGGGACCTCTCCCCAAGAATTCCCACAGAACACCTATCCTTGTCCCAATTCACCCAATGAAAGAAGAACTCTATACTGTACCCAAGGAGCCCCGCACTGACTACAAGGCACTGCCTGGTGCTGAATTCGTGCGGGCTGTGAAGCTTTCCTTCCGATGTCTTTTTCCAAAAAGGGATTAGGAACACAACTCCAGGGACGTCCCGCGGGCATCGAGGCTGTTATCTTAAGGCGTTCGCAGCCACGTTCAGAGCAGTAGCTGTGGCCCTTCCGAGTTTCATGTGCTTGAAGTTGGACAAAGAGATACCTATTAATATGAAGAGCATGACAAAGGGGGGAAATTGAACCACAGTTGCTAGTCAAGTTCACACATCACACTAAACCGTAGTTTAAAGCAAAGCTACGGTTTAGTGTGAATGAGCAGCAGTGTGCTGTTGCATGCAACTCAGAGAGTTCCTGCAGCACTCCTCTTCCACTCCTGTGGCTGACTCAGTGTAGACAAAACAAACCTGAATCTGGTTTGTTGCATCATCTTGAACCTAGGCTTCACCCTTAGTGAGTTCATAGTAGAAGCAAAATTAAAACCCAGAGACTTCCCGGTTTGAAACTCCTTCTCTTAGCGATACATAGGAGGAAGCTTCCTTCCCTATAGATCAGCCTAAGGATTAAGATCAGCAGTAAGTTCAGGTTGGAGGGCAAAGCACACAGTAGTTTATGCCAGGGCCTTCTCAGGAATGGCTCCAAAAATGTGGAACTCCCTCCTCATAGAGGGACACCTGGCACCACCTGTTTTCAGCTCCTGCTGGCCGCTGAAGATGCACCTCTTTATCTTGACCCTTAAAAATCGAAGAATTTATTTTAGTGTCCTTGCTGTAAAGTGTTGTATGGGCGATTGATTTTGTGATTATGGTTGGGGTTTGCATTTTGTTTTTATGTGCTATAACCTGCCATGAGACCTTTTGGTGAAGGATGAGTAAGATAATAATGATAATGATAATTTAATACTGTTTTTAAAAATATCAATTATTGATTTAAAGCAATTAATAGTGTTATCGATTATTATCATGCATTAAGATGTACCTGAAAAAAGTGAGAGGAAGATTCACTCTCAACATAAGCTACAAAAAGAAAAAATCTCACCTGGTTCTGTTAACCTAAAAAAGAAAAAAAAAGAAACCAGCCGTAATTTGCTGCTACTTAGTAAACTTGCTGAACCCTGGGATTCCATTCAGGCCACAGCCAAAATAAATAAAAATAATAATCAAATCCATGTGCTGAGCTCTTAAGTACAACAGATGACACGTCCTCATAAATAACTGCAACTAGTAAAATCCACACGCTGGTAAACAACAAGTTTACATAATTTGGGATAACGCGACATACAGTTCTACAAGGAAGGACTAGGCAAAAACAAGCTCATTGTGAAAGTTGCAGGTACAAGAGAGTCCTTTCTGATCTGGGACATGCAATGCACTCCAAGCCTTGACGGGTCAATGGTGTTGTGTCTAAACACAGAACTCAAGGTTCTATTTTTAACTCGGCATTCATAAATCGAACGCAGCCTCCGTGGTCAGAGTGAAGCAATGCAGATGCAGAAAATACATTTTTGAACACGGTGTACATTTGCCCTTTTAAAAAAACCCCAAACCCTACTTCAGCAGATGATTCTATTGTCTCCCCTCCAGTCACAGTGGGCTTAAAAATAAAAATTTAACTACAAGCATGTGGTTTACACTGTGGACCAAACATATGTAGCTGTTACTATTATTAGTAAGCTTCTTTATTATTGATACCAGAGAAGCACCAAAAGTTCATAGCTGAGCTTGGGGACACATAAATAAACACATGTGCAGCACATAGGCCATGATAGCACTGGGGCCGTATGGAAAGCACAGTAACTCTGTGGTACATCACATGCTATGCATACAAGTTCAGTCCCCAGCATCTCCAGAGAGGCATGGAAGAAATCCCTGTTTGGCAGCCTAGGTGTGGACAATACTGAGGCAGGCAGACCAATAGTCTGAGTTGGCATAAGCCACCTTAGTGTGTCCTATGCTAGCCCAGAGCTAATACAGGCTTATTAGCAGAATAACTACTAATCCAGGGGTCCAGCAGGGGGCCGGTCCACTGTCCCCTAGACCTTGTGGGGGCTGGACTATATTTTGAAAGAAAGAAAGAAAGAAAGAAAGAGAATTCCTATGCCCCACAAATAACCCAGAGATGCATTTTAAATAAAAGGACACATTCTACTCATGTAAAAACATGCTGATTCCCGGACTGTCCGCAGGCCAGATTTAGAAGGTGGTTGGGCCGGATCTGGCCCCCGTGCCTTAGTTTGCCTACCCATGTACTAATCCTTATTGCATGCACCATCACTAAGACAGTTAAAATATATATGAAAAACGTGATCTTCTGTTACATTTTAGCAGGGACAAGAATGAGCTCCCAGCCTACACAAAATAGGAGCATGCATGGCTTTTAATGTCTTGAGTCTGTCGATTGCTCTGGGCTTCCAGTGCACAGCGGGGATTTCTCTGCTATAGATTCTCCACCAATGCAAATGGAGAAGACTGCCCATGCAGGAGTTCCTGAAAGTGATGCGGGGCAATAGGACACACAAGTTTGCCTGTGAACCATGGCCCATTGGTGGTAGAGATTGACCTGATACATCTGTGCTCTTCAGGGAAGGGCGATGGCTCATGGGCGGAACTTGTGCTGTGTATGCCAAAGGTTCCCTGGCAACTCCAGGTAGGACTGGCAGAGTTATCTGAAGGAGCGTCTCCACCCCCATCGTTCCACCCAGACACTGAGGTCCAGCTCTGAGGGCCTTCTGGCGGTTCCCTCACTGCAGGAAGCCAAGTTACAGGAAACCAGGCAGAGGGCCTTCTCGGTAGTGGCGCCTGCCTTGTGGAACGCCCTCCCAGCAGATGTCAAAGAGATAAACAACTACCAGACTTTTAGAAGACATCTGAAGGCAGCCCTGTTTAGGGAAGCTTTTAATGTTACAGTATTTTAATATTTTTCTGGAAGCCACCCAGAGTTACCGGGGAAACCTAGCGGGGTATAAATAATAAATTATTATTATTATATCTGAAACCATGGAGAGGACCAACAGGCTGACTCAGTATAAGGCAGGTTATGTTCTTTTCTTTATGTTTTCTCAGATGACAGGGATTAGGTCATGCAATACAGGTTTTTGCAACTCACTGGCAGCACTAACAGCAAAGGAAAAGGTGCCGGGAAGACAGGATCACTCACCCTGATGTGCTGTCGAAATAAAAGAGCCGTTCATCAGTCCCATTCAACACACTATGGTGGGATGAGGCCGCCTGGTAGTGCATGACGCTGTGCGCTCTCCCCGTCTGCCGCTGGTAAATGTCCCCCACAACAGTGAACGCTGTTCCCTTTGGGTAACACAAAGCAACATGGAGCCAGTCTCCCCTGATGGCAAAAGAAAACAAGGTCAAACATGAACATGTATACCAGAGAAAACGTTTCTCATTTTTCAAGAAACTGGCTCTAAACTGAGAGATCTATCTTCAAGGGGGGGTGGGGTGGACCATGAATGTGCCTTGCAATCCCCAACCCAGCCCTTTCTCTCGCACGCCATGAAAGATTCACATCTGCTGCTGGTTATTATTACTGGACTGGCAGAACATCCAGGGAAGCTGAAAGGAAAAGGCTCCTTTGGTTCTTCAGGCGCCTGGATTAGGCCTCAGACAGTTGCCTCAGGACTGCTTTGCAATGACTGGCGTCTCATAAATTGTGACGAGCAAATAGATTTGTTATGAGAACTGAGCATCTGGGAGGATCGGGAAAGAGGCCTTAGCTCAGGGGTAGATCATCTGCTTTGAATACAGGTAGAGCTGGGAGAGGAGCCTGTCTTGAAACCCTGAAGAAATGCTGTACATCAGAGTAGACAATACTGAGCTGCAGTCTGACGCAGTAGAAGGCAGCTTTCTATGTTCCTAAGCCTCCAATAGATATTCCCTCCACCTACCATGAAAGAAGGTGGCAGGTGGGAGGGTGGTGAATTCAGTTTAGTGTGAAACTTCCTATCAACTGAGATTAGACAGGTATCCTCCTTGCTGAAGTTCAGGTACATGGCTAATAATTTCTTGTACAAGCAGGCATTTAAAGGCAGTGCTCAGTTTTATAATTTTTTTCCTGGGGCTTTTTTTTATGCACATGGACATCGTTTTGGAGAATTCACCAGGCGTGGCGTCATCCATAAAATATGGTGCCATAAGCCTTTTTGTTCTTGTTAGGACCATCTGAAAGCTCTGTGGTTTAAGTAAAAGGCACATGATTTGGATAAAAGCTCACAAAACACTGGAACAAAATGTACGATGGTGAATTTGTCATGGCACTCTTCATGGTTAGCATTCAAATAGGCCTCAGTTCAATTTACCACGAAGCCACAAGTGGTTTCAAACGTCACCTTTCCTATTCATATATAAACTCCTGTCTCCCAAAATGGCAGTCATCTTTCCTGATGACAGCCATACAAGGAGAGACAGAGAAGGTCAACCTTGAGGCCCTACACTCCTGTTCATCCTCTCTGTATTAGTTTCAGCATCACCATGGCTACACGGGCAAGCAAGGTGTAAACCCTATATTAGGCCAGGGCCAACAACTAAGCTATTAAAGGAAACAGCTCAGAGAAAATTCAAAACAGTGAAACCTTCCCAACAAATGTCTTCCTGGAATTCATGCAACCTGAAGAAGTCTTGCCAGAAAGAACATGTTCTGGCTTGGTCACAATGTTTTTTTTAAAAAAACACAAACCAAGATCACTTGGGTAGTTTCTTGACCCATATTCCATTTTCAAAAACTCACTGATGCTATGTGTGCATTCTGGTTTACAGAGACAGAGAGGGAAATGTCTCATTGTTGTTTTGCCTTAATGATACATTCTTCTCCCAAAATTCGTATGTTTCACCAATTGTCTCTTTGGAGAATCTGTATTTTTTGGTATATGGTCCTATTTTGGTGCTCCTATTTTGACTTTGGGGAAAATGTTTTTAAAACATTGTGAGCTTGCTGTAATGATGGCCCTGAATTGCAGATGTACGTGTGTGTACATCCCTGTTCACATTTAGGCAATCCAATAAGACTCACATGTGCATTGCAATATATAAATGCTTATTCATTCAAGTGCCCCTTAGTGGGGGACACTACCACCCCCACCCCCGGGCTTAGTGTCCCTATTCTGGGGCATTATGGGAAAACAAAATGGAGGTTAACCAACTCAGCCACCCAGCATGGAAACTCCAGGGCAAGTGTCTTACATCTGCCTTGCTGAAGTGAGGCTTAAGCTTTTTGTTATTTATTCAATTTATTAGTTGCTTGCTACATATACATCATACGTTTAAATCACATTCCCCAAAAAATAATACTGGGAACTCTAGTTTGTTAAGGGTACTGGGAAATGTAGCTCTGTGTAGGGTAAACATCTGTGGGCAACTGTTGTGGTGCCAGCATTGTCCAGCCCGGAGACCTTCTGCATTAGATGGATGGGTCTCAGTGCTTCTCCACTTTTAATTATCCACAGTGCTCCCAATGTACGTAGCACTGCTTCAAGGCACCGTGGAACATTTAAACAGTTTCAAGTTGCCTGGCACCTGCTGCAATATTGCTACCGTCCACTGACCCTGCCCAACAACATTCAGAGCCACCAGGAGCAGAGAGTGCTTTGCTGAGGGCTTTCTGAAACCTACAGCTGGCCTTGTCACCATCTCTGTCTCTGCGTACTAGATGAAATATTGCTGCATCTAATGGAAAATTTGCTCTTTTGTAAGCCTCCCTTGTATTAATTTTTGTTAAAAACAACAACAACACAGCAGGAAAAGAAGCAAATCTTAGTAAGAGACTGCCGGAATTCAAATAAACAAAGGGAGGGGGGCATGATTTCTTCAACATGTAGCACAAAGTCATCTTACCTCTACCCTATACTTTCTTTGCCAAAATATCCATTATTGTGGGGTCATTCTCTGTGCATATTTGGGCTTCTTCTTCCTTTTTCATTTTCTATTTTTTGTTTTTGTACACCACCACTTACTATTTCTAAAATTGGTCATGAAAAACAGTCTCTTGAAAGGAAACTGGATTTTCAAAGTCACTCCCCCCTCTTCTGTCCCCATCAAAATCACACACACACACACACGCCCCTGGTCAGTTAACTCACTTTGGCCAAACAGCTTGTAATAATTGCAATGGGAAATATGTCCAGAGATTCTTCACTCAGCTGTTGTTATACCCCACTCTTCCACGTTCTGTACAGATTCTATTTTTATTTAACACTTCTCCTTCAAATGGCAACATCCAAAATGTTGTAATGCTGCAAAGCTACTGCCAAATTCCCTGAACTTGAGAACGTTACGGTAGTCCTAGCTTCAGGAACTCAGTGAGCTTAAGATAACGCAACTCAGGAAGAAAGCCTTTCTTATAACAACAAGGGAATGGAATGGAATGGAGTCATTCTCCAAAAGAAAGAAAAGAACAGAGCAGTTGCATCTGCAAATTTCTCCATTTGCAGTAAATTCACAAACGAAATGGCTTTTTTTTAAATGAACAAATACCTAGAGGGCACTGTTTGATGTAAGCTGCAACGGACAACAGAAGGTCTATGAATCTGAATTTGGTTTCCAAGGCCTAGAACAACTTGTCCTTAATTCTTTCTCCCTTGTAAAATATGATAGATCTGTTGACCTACTACGCAGGATGATGGAAAACCCAGGAATCAAAGAGATCACGAAGGCCTGACTGGTGCTTCCCCTGCTGCTAATGCAACCTAAATTCATGTTTCCTACTCTTTGTGTTTCCAAACTCATATTCGTTTGCCTCCATTTGTTTGAAAACAGGTAAAGGTAAAGGTACACCTGCCCGTACGGGCCAGTCGTGTCCGACTCTGGGGTTGCGCGCCCATCACGCTTAAGAGGCTGGGGGCCAGCGCTGTCCAGGTCACGTGGCCAGCGTGACATTGCTGTTCTGGCCAGAGCCAGAGCCGCACACGGAAACGCCGTTTACCTTCCCGCTGGTAAGCGGTCCCTATTTATCTACTTGCACCCGGAGGTGCTTTCAAACTGCTAGGTTGGCAGGCGCTGGGATCGAGCAGCGGGAGCGCACCCCACCGCGGGGATTCGAACCGCCGACCTGACGATCGACAAGTCCTAGGCGCCGAGGTTTTACCCACAGCGCCACCCGCGTCCCACAGAGGTGGCCAGTAAATCAGGACTGGGAGTTGTTAGGAGACCCCTAGTCACAGAGTTACAATTTGCAGAGTGGTTTAACAATCCATCCCTCTTGTCAAGGAACTCGGGAATTGCAGCTCTGTGCAGAGGGAAAGGGATGTTCTAACAAGTCTCAGCACCACTAGCAAACTGGAGGAAACCCAAGTTGTGTGATACTGCTTTAAATGTATAGTGCAGATGGAGCCATTAATTTCAAGGCATCTGCTCTGAACAAACTGTAATTGGGAGGCAACCCTCAGGCAGTAGACGGCATGAGGCATCCATAGCACTTCCAAAGGAAAACTTTATTATTATTATTATTATACTGGGAACTGGGCAGAAAATTGCCAACAATTAAGAGGATTTATCCAGGAGTACGTGACAAGATCATGGCCACTAGTCCCATCACCTCCTGGCAAATAGAAAGGGAAGAAATGGAGACAGTGAGAGATTTTACTTTCTTGGGCTCCATGATCACTGCAGATGGTGACAGCAGTCACGAAATTAAAAGACGCCTGTTTCTTGGGAGAAAAGCAATGACAAACCTAGACAGCCTCTTAAAAAGCAGAGACATCACCTTGCCAACAAAGGTCCGTATAGTTAAAGCTATGGTTTTCCCCGAAGTGGTGTATGGAACTGAGAGGTGGATCATAAAGAAGGCTAATCGCCGAAGAATTGATGCTTTTGAATTATGGTGCTGGAGGTGACTCTTGAGAGTCCCATGGACTGCAAGAAGATCAAATGTATCCATTCTGAAGGAAATCAGCCCTGAGTGCTCACTGGAAGGACAGATCCTGAAGCTGAGACTCCAATACTTTGGCCACCTCATGAGAAGAGAAGACTCCCTGGAAAAGACCCTGATGCTGGGAAGGATGGAGGGCACAAGGAGAAGGGGACGACAGAGGACGAGATGGTTGGATAGTGTTCTCGAAGCTGCCAGCATGAGTTTGACTAAACTGTGGGAGGCAGTGGAAGACAGGAGTGCCTGGCGTGCTCTGGTCCATGGGGTCACGAAGAGTCGGACATGACTAAACAACTAAACAACAACAACAACAACAAATGTGACAAGATTGCTGGGGGCTTCCCCCCTACTCGCTTCATTCCTACACCTTTAAATAACAGTCTGACTAATAGAAGGCTTTCCCCATCACATTTCCATGGCCGAAAAAGCCTTACCACCAAGACGTCTGCCTGAATGGCGGCTGTTAAAGGCACATGAGCATGGCCAGAAATTTTTAAAGAAAGCTGGCAAACCATATTAGTAATCAAAAGACAGATTGTCTGTTTAAGTTGATGGTGCGTCCACTGAAATGAAACTAAACTTAAGTAGAAATCAAGCAAAGATAAGGAAATACATCTGTTTACTGTCTGTTCTAGCAATATGGTTCAGTTCACTTGACCATCAGGGTTTTATTTTCTTTGGCTTTTTATTATCAGAAATATATTTGCTTCTCTGCCTTCCATTCCAAATATTTGCCTTTGAAGAAGCAAGGCTGAATATTAACCACTGCAAAGTTACCAAATAGCACAGCAACATGAAATATCTCCAAAAGTGGTGTTAAACTTTAAAAAAATTCCAGTGACAAGAATTTCAACTCTACAGATTCTCTTCTCCTTCTCTTCTTCCGCCATCACTGCCATCCAACAATCCAAACAGTGTGTGCTTCAGATAAGTATATATATATATATATATGTTTACATCCTCCTGGTAATGATTGACAAGTTAGACCTAGTGGCTGTTTTGTGGTGTCTCTTTTTAATTGCAGTGTTGACATTTGCAGGGTTTGGCATGCCTGAGTGAAACACACACACACCTGGTGTAATGCTAAAAAAAAAAAGCTCTCTTTGGAAGGAAGCACAAAAAGGTTGTAATAGTCAAGAGCAGTGATGCTCAAGGATTTCATCATGGCATTTTAAAGCAAACCAACCCAACTTTCCAAAGCAACTCATGAATTGGAACGCAGGTGTCCTTGAGTCCTTGCTTCAAAAACCATGCCAAACATGCATAGGAAAAATATATGCATATTTCAGGATAAAAATCAAATGCAAACAAAAATTTGCATTTTGTGAGAGGGAGATATATTTAAAATGATGCAAATCTCTATCTGGTGAGGGGTTTTTTAATGGCAAGTTGATACAAAAATGGGATGGAATGGATTGATGAATACATGTAAAATCAACATGCACCAAAAATAGACTGGTCCATCTGCATCCCTAAGAAGGAGACAGACCCAACCATAGATTCCTCAGAGCTTTGCTGACAGCAGTTTGAGAACCAAGAATTGCTTATGGTATGAATGCTTGGGTAAGTCCCCCATACTATGGACTT
The DNA here is from genome assembly GCF_951804945.1 of Podarcis cretensis. Taxonomy (NCBI): domain Eukaryota; kingdom Metazoa; phylum Chordata; class Lepidosauria; order Squamata; family Lacertidae; genus Podarcis; species Podarcis cretensis. The sequence goes on from NC_137183.1 coordinate 18,235,374, forward strand.
CTAAAGGTTTCATACTTGTTGAACTTGGATTTCTTTCCCTGAGAGAGGAAGGATCCTCTCTAGAGAGAATCCTGGAAAATATCAGGTCCAGATTTTTGGCAGGAACCCACACTGCATTCAGTTTAGCAAAGTGTGCATAGAATTTTCAGGTGGGGAAAATTCTAAGGGATTGGGAATGGCTGTCATGCCAATCTAATGAATTTACACAGAGAGAATAGGTACAGAGTTGCCTAATGGTCTTGTGGTGGTGGCTCTTCAGATGGAATTGGGCTAATTATTTATTTACTTCAAAATTTGGTAACCTGGTCCTGCTGAATTTGAGGACCCTCCAGCTCATCCTATCTGGACAACTACTTCAAAGTCCAGCCAATGACAATAGGAAAAAGAGAAACCATGGAGCACAGGACACTTGCTCCGCAACATCTCTCATACTTTCTTTCTTTTTTTGTTCACCTCTAGCCAATATAGAAATCATTGCTGCTGTTCAAAACTGGCATTAAGAATACTGCTGCCCCGAGTACCACAATACAGTGGTACCTCGGGTTACAGATGCTTCAGGTTACAGGCTCCGCTAACCCAGAAATAGTACCTCGGGTTAAGAACTTTGCTTCAGGATGAGAACAGAAATTGTGCTCCGGTGGCGCGGCAGAAGCGGGAAGCCCCATTAGCTAAAGTGATACCTCATGTTAAGAACAGTTTCAGGTTAAGAACGGACCTCCAGAACGAATTAAGTTCTTAACCCGAGGTACCACTGTATATTCTTTTGAGGCAATAAGGGAGATCAGCAGCTGATGTGCCGTTTCCCAAACTGACCTCTATCCCCACTCCAATGGGGATACTACCAGAATGAAAGGGGAAGGATTCACTTTGAGATATCAATTAAATGTAAGAATCAGCCCTAAGGGTCCACATTTTGTATAGGCAATTACAGTTGCAATAGGCACATGTTGACGATACAACAGACTGTAACCCCGAAGACCTAGTTTTTAACCAAGATTGACAAAGCTGTAGCTCAGTAATGGAGCTTCTGCTTTGCAGGCAGAAGGTTCCAGGTCCAATCCCTGACTTCTCCAGTGCGGAACAGGAGACATCCAGGTCTAGAACCCTTGAGAGCTGCAGGCGGTCAGTGAAGACCAGAGATGAGGTAACTTTCACATCCATTAAGGACTGTCTTTCTTCATGGGCAACCTTCCAGAGGCAACCAATGGCAGAGCAAAGAACATGACTCATTGCTACAGCCATGTGAATGCAGAGGCTCTTTCTACAATATAAACACCCCACATCCCTCCAGGAAACCAAGAGACATTATCGAGTTCAAGAGCACTTGCAAAAGCACTTCAAGAGGGTGTGGAGTGGGGCTGGGCTCAGGGGTGAGTCCTGAGTGCCAGACATGGGAGCCTGCATTTGAAATCCAAGTCTAAAGTCTCTCTGTACTGACCTTGATGGACCACTTTTCTGACCTGGTATATAAGGGAGTTTCCTATGTTCCTAAGCAATAGGGTGTCTCCACCGCTAAACCTCTCGGTTGCATCCTTTGCCATTGCTTCCCCAGCAGCTAGGAAAAGCAAGTCTGTTAATTCTGCCCACAATGGAAGGGGCCAAGCAAAGGGCTTTCAGAAAGAACTTCAGTGTAGGTCATTTTTGGTGGAACCATCAGCTGAAACACTAATTGGAATCCTAATTGCAGAGCGCATCAAAGCACTCAGCTGCTGGTAGTTCTTAAGCTTGCCAAGAGGTTTTTCTGCCCTCCCATCCTCGTCCTCCTCCTCATTTACCCCTCCCCTACCAACTGTAAACACAGAGATGATTGCTCACGAGCCGGGGTGGAGAGAAATAAAATAATTATAGGAGCCGGGCATGTTTGCTGCAGGCTTGTTCAAGCCTGGTCTATTATCATCTCTTTCCCCCTGGAACACATCACTGGCAAGGAATTTAATCACTGCATGATTAACAGCTTAGAGAGCAAGAAAGAATAACACTTTAAAAGGAGGGTGTGATCAACAGAGGCGAGCGGGACACATGTTCACGAAGACTGAGCATGCAGTAGCGTTGGCAAAGGCAGAATGAGGCATTCAGCAGATGTGCATGGGTTTGGGGAACGTGCCCCAGACCACAGCTTCTTCCTGCAAATGCCAGGCCCAAGCTGTGGGCAGAGGTTGATTTAAGCACCGGCCTTCCCACCCAGCACTTCAAATGGCACCTACCAAGCAGCCACCCACTCCGCTCTCAGATGCTTACCTGGGTCCACATCATCAGCTCAGAGGTTTCTTTTGGAGAACTGTAGTATGGCCTTGGTGTAAAGGTAAAGGTAAAGGTAAAGGTAAAGGTAAAGGTAAAGGTAAAGGTAAAGGTAAAGGGACCCCTGACCATTAGGTCCAGTCGTGACCGACTCTGGGGTTGCAGCGCTCATCTCGCTTTATTGGCCAAGGGAGCTGGAGTACAGCTTCCGGGTCATGTGGCCAGCATGACTAAGCCGCTTCTGGCGAACCAGAGCAGCGCACAGAAACACCGTTTACCTTCCCGCCGAAGCGGTACCTATTTATCTACTTGCATATGACGTGCTTTCGAACTGCTAGGTTGGCAGGAGCAGGGACCGAGCAACGGGAGCTCACCCCGTCACAGGGATTCAAACCGCCGACCTTCTGATCGGCAAGCCCTAGGCTCTGTGGTTTATACCACAGCGCCACCCGTGTCCCATGTACCCTGAGCCAAAAACATGCAAAATTCTCATCAGGGTTTCCCAAACTGGGGTCTCCAGCTGTTATTGGACTACAACTCCCATCTTCCCTAGCAAGCAGGACCAGTGGACAGGAATGATGGGAAATGTAGTCAAACCACAGCTGGAGACCTAAGTTTGGGAAAGCCTACCCTAATTCAACGAAACAAGTTACACTCCCAAGCAAGGCTAAACTTTTGTGTCTGTCTATAAAACTGAAATTCGCCTCCTCTGTTTGCTACTGCTGCCTTCAAACTCTTCAAACACTCCTAAGTGCTGTGCCAGAAATTCCCCCTGCATTTCCCATCCACTTGCAACCATTCTCCGGCAACTGACCCTAAATAAAATGGAAAACTATCAACGAGGAGAGAGAATCTTGGTGTCTGCAGGAGTGTCCTTTCATTTTACAAATCAGCCTCATTCTGCAGTTCTCCCAGATACTTCAGACCAAAAGCCAGGAGGAGACAACATGAGGTAATGCCTCCCATGGGATTTTTCCAGGTCAGGAAGTGTGGGCAGCTAGGAAGGTTGCAGAGTACTGGAGAAATCTTTACCGGAAAGAAACACATATATATCTCTTATCTCCAAACCATAAAATAATCTCAAAACCGCACACTGACCCACATTATAAAGAAACTCCCAAGCACCCTGCGAATGAGGCAGGAAAAATGAAGCTTCTTTCACAGAGGGGAAAAAGCACTTGCAAGAAACTGGAGAGCAGATTTCTGCACAGCGCTAGAATATATGCCAACACAATCAGCCCACATAGGAAACTGAATGGGGGGTGTTGAGGCTGAGAGATTCATAAGCTGTGGCTACTGCAATCTTAGCAAGTTCATGGCCAAGGCAAGATCTGAACTGGTGGCTTGTGCCGGACCATGATTCATAGGTCTGCACTAGATCTTCAAGGATTCTCATCCTCTCTTCTTCCTCCTCTATTTCCCATAATGCCCAGCCTAAAAAAAACCAGTCAGGTGAGGACTGAGCATGTTCATTGGGCATGGAATGGTGGCTGACTATTGGGGTGGGATGAATGGTCCATTGGCAGCACCCTTAACAAACCACAGTTCCCAGGATTCTTTGGGGGAAAGCCATGACAGTTTAAAGTGGCATAATACTGCTTTAAAATGTATAGTGCAGATGGGACCAGTGAGGGTAAAAAAGGAGCTGCCATTTTTAGCAGGACCCCAAGAGCAGTAGAGCATCAACTTACAGTGGTACCTCGGGTTACATACGCTTCAGGTTACATACACTTCAGGTTACAGACTCCACTAACCCAGAAATATTGCTTCAGGTTAAGAACTTTGCTGCAGGGTGAGAACAGAAATTGTGCTCCAGTGGCACGGCAGCAGCAGGAGGCCCCATTAGCTAATGTGGTGCTTCAGGTTAAGAACAGTTTCAGGTTAAGTACGGACCTCCGGAACAAATTAAGTACTTAACCCGAGGTACCACTGTAGTATGCAGGTTCAATCCTCAGCATCTGAGAAAGATTCCCTGCCTAACATCCCGGACAGATGCTGCCACTCAGTGCAGACAACACTAGTCTAGATGGACCAATGGTCAGACTCTGTATTAGACAGCTCCCTATGTTCCTGTATCTCCTTTTCCAGCCTCAGCCACTATTTCTAGGTTACACTCCTTGCCAAATTCGCCCTGAGGAGTCCCACCTCCTGAGGCCAAGCCAATAAATCTTAAGCAAAGAATTTTAATATGTGCATTCTTTCCAATCTTATGTTAAACATTCCAGCACTTCATATGGCCAGAGTTTTAGGCTGAACAGCCAATTACAGCCTCTTTTTTGGCCTTTTGTTCTGCTCAGTTAATTTTAATCTCAACCGACTTGCAACGAACCAGCTCAGATAAGCTTCTTACAAGGATCTCTGGTTAATGTTGCTATTGTTGGTTCAAGATAGAGTATGAGCCTGCAAACTTTACTGCACTTGACTTCCCTGCCAATTACACTGTGGGAGGAGGGGGGGGGGAAAGAAAACTTATGAGGGTTTAAGATAAGAATCAATAGGGGCAGACACTCAGATCTGCCCACATTATCTGCAGCCTTCTCTCGGTCCCAGGTTAAGAGGCAGGAGCTGCTAACTTTTCCAGAGAGAAACCATGGCTTCTTTGAACCTTAGATATGAAACGTGCAAAGTCCATTTACAGACTTAGTCCATATATCAAGCTCAAGCTCCACTTCCATGGTGTCTCCACATCACATGGCTTGTGCTAGTTACAGCAGATATTCACTTATCAGGGAAGAAAAGCAGTGAACTCCAGCACACCCCTGGAGTGGAGGGAGAGGCAAGATCCTAGTCTGGTCTGGTTCAGATGTAATGCTAAACCAGAGATAGGGAACATCAGGCCCAGTGGGCCCCAGGCTTCTATACTGGGCTCTCAAGACTTTCAGTAAGTGGCCTTGGGCTGCCCCATCCCTCCTTCTAACCTACTTCACATGTGAGGGAGACTAAAATGGGGGGGAAGAACTACATATGATGCCTTGGAGGATGGGTGGGGTAAAAACAAAATAAGTAACGCATAGAACAGGCTTCCTCAGCCTCAGCTCTCCAGATGTTTTTTGGCCTACAACTCCCGTGATCCTTAGCTAGCAGGACCAGTGGTCAAGGATGATGGGAATTGTCATCTCAAAACATCTGGAGGGCCGAGGCATAGAATCATAGAGCTGGAAGGGAACCCAAGGGTCATCTAGTCCAATGCAGGAATCTCAACTAAAGCATCCATGAGATCCATGCTAAATAAAGACCCAAAGCTTTATTGAACCAGCCGTGCCCCATTAAACATGCCTAGACTTCTTAGTAAATATTGCAGCGTTTCTGGAGCCCAATTAACAGCGCCACAAAACAGTCCACAAAAACGACAAACACAATCCACCACTTCAGTTCTCTTGATGTTTTAAATGTGTGTGTCTTTCAGCCTGCAAATAAAGCACCGATGGGCCAATTTACTCAAAGTGGGAGATGTTATTCAATTTCACCGCTTTTCAAGCAAGTAAAGGCAAAAGACTGGTGTGCAGGCAGTAGCTTGTTACACCAAGTCCTTACACCTTGGGTTCATTCCATGCCCATATTTCCACCCACTGCCAGCTGTACCTATCCCCCCTCCTCCTCCTCAATCTCTCCTTTTGACAGTCTCCTCTTAACAAGTTTAATGTCTTTCGTGAACATAGGTGTGTTGGGGTGTTTTGTTTGGTTGTGGTTTTGCTTTTGCAAATGGCCATTCCACGTAAGCCAATTCCTTTGAGTAATTCTCCCTACCTGCAATTTTGGTCCTTACGTGATGTGTGCATGAAAGAGAAGGAAAAAGAGTACGCTAAGTATGAAGTTGGCCTGCAAAGAGAAAGAATCCATTGTGCAAAGATCATAGGCCTCTGGACTTGGAAGGACTTTACACATGTAGTCAACTCAGGCAAAGAACAAGGATCTCAATCAGTTCTACAGGAGACTGACTTTTGTTCTGAGCAATTAAAATTCCAATCAGCCCTCTGTGTTCTTCTGCCAAATATCATGAAACTGTCCCCCTTTCTCCTCCCGCCCTACCATGGAACAGTATCAAGAAGTTTTGAATTGCACAAAGGTTACTACTGCGTGTCATTATCTCAAACTTATCACCACTCATGGTGCTTCCATACATCTTATTCTGTTCTGAACAATCCCTGTGATAACTCTTGGTGGAAGTGAGGCAAGGAACCACAAATCTCCCAACTTTTATTAGTTTTGGGGATTTTTAGTTTAGAGAAAAGGCAACTAAGAGGCGACAGAACGGAAGTGAATACATTTATGCATGGTGCGGAGAGAGTTTTCCTCCCTCTCTCGTAGCGCAAGGACTCGGGGACATCCAACGAAGTTGAACATTGGAAGATTGAGGACAGACAAAAGAAAGGACTTATTCACACACTTAAACTGTGGAACTCACTGCCACAAGAAGCAGTGATGGTCACCAATTTGGGATTAGGCAAATTCAGGGAGGATAAAGCAACCAGCGACTACTAACCCTGATGACTATTTTCGCTATGCTGCTTTCCCCAGGAGAACTCACTCTTTAATGCTCTATATCAGAACAAACAGCAATTCTGGTTTTCCACAGAATTGTTTTCAGTGGTAAAGAACAGGTTTTTGCAGGGAACAAACGCCGGGGCAAGAACACAAAGAAGAAGAAGTTCTCAGCTTTAATTAATAATAATTTAAAGCGCGGACCTGTACCGAGAAACGTGGCACAAAAGGAAGGCTGGATGATCCCATAGGTGAAAACAAACACACTGGATAAAAGCTTATCTGGTTAATAAAGCAAACACCTTCCAAAACAGAAAGGCTTATGAATTATAATTCCTACAATTCCTGACCATTGACTATACTGATTGGGGCTGATGAGAGCCGGAATTCATTATCATCTGTGGGATTCACAGGTTCCCCATCCTTGGTATACAGAGTTCTGTTCATTAGTGTGTTGAGTTAGCACTATACCTTCAAAGCATATTCTTTCCCCTCAAAGAATTCTGGGCACTGTAGTTTCAGAATCACTCACTGAGTTATAATCCCCAGAAACCCTTGGCAAACTACAGTGCCCAGAATTCTTTGAGGGGGCCAGGATGTGCTTTGAATGTGCTTTAAAAATATAGTGAGTACGTAATTAAAGCTGTTCCTCTGAAAAATCCACCTCTTCCTACTCATTCCTGGGGGGTTTTCCAGCCAGAACTCAGTTCTGATACCTCTCAGGTGGGCGCCATTGCCATTATAAGAGAACATGGTGAATTCTGGCACCTCTTTTCCTAGAAAAACAGCAATGATTCTGCCCTTCCATTACTTCTGGTGGATTCTTGGCATTCTAGCTTCAGGAGAGGAGTTAACCACGTAAGTCTTGAGTGTCAATATTACAGATTACAGTACCTCAGGAACAGTCTAAATCCCCAGCAATAAATTCTTTATTCCCCCTATGAGCTTCTCTTAGCCAATGTCAAATACGTATTCCAGAAACATGACTTCTGCCTCTCTGAAACATCAGCATCCCCCGCTATCTCCGTCCACTGGGGTAAAAATAACTTAATTATGCTATCAAGCTGTGCTTAGCAAGACCAGGAGACTGACATTAAGAGTGTCAATCACGTTGTCTCCTCATTTTGCACCATACGCATTTCGCACATTCTTTCCTGCGTCAAAAAAGCCACGGGTGTATCAGGGTTAATCATCAGCCGTATTGTTTGTACAGTTTCCCCCATCAACTTAAAAAAAAATGGGAGACCTACTAAAGAAGGTACGATCTGTCTAGTCTTGCTGACATCTGCAAACATTTACTTCCTGATTCTAAAAGTAACTGCAATGTGCCATTTTTTATATATAAAAAAAGAACAGGTCAGTTGCTAACATGAGAGCTTTGCGTAGACACGTTCATTGATTCAACAAATGACTAGGACTACCATTCCATAACAACGCACACAAACTGGTATTTGGTGCAGAATACAACTGATTTCTAGTCTTTAAGGGATTATGCAAAACTTCAAAACCTTAACTTCTTTTTATATCCGCTGCTTTTAACTTTTCAATTCTGCAAAACCAGTTGGGATGGTTCAGTCAGAAGGGCATGAGACTCTTAATCTCAGGGTCTTGGGTTTGAACCCCACGTTGGGTAAAAGATCCCTGCATTGGAAGTCCCTGTAACCTCACTTCTCGCAGTTTGAGAACCAGCAGAAGACCCTCAGAGGAGGACCTCAGTGCATACAGAACAAACAAAAAACTTTCCAAATATACAGCAGACACATATGGACTGATAAGACACAACTGCACTGATTTGTTGGGTTGTTGTTTTTTAGAATTCCAGAGCCATGTCAGGAAAGAGGCTGTTAGTGAGTGTGTGTACACACATACACACACACACACACACACACACACACACACACATATCCTTCCTAGCCTTTTTTGTAACAGAAAACAGCAGAGAAAAAGATGGAATCCGGGCCTCCCTTCTTGTTGCACTCAAACTTATTACTCTTCCAGACCGCTGTCTATCAGTTCTGAATTATTTCAGTAGGGAGGGTCCTGGTGTTTTGTTTTTCAGGTTTATATAACAGGGGGGAAATGAAATAGCAATTGCAGTGTTTAGACTACTGGGAAAATGCAAGGCTGCATAGGCAATCTTCATAATCACTGCTGCCCTTTACAGAAAGAGGGAGAGGTGGGATATAAATCACAAGCGGAGCAGCTAGTGTAAACTAATGAGAATGAACAGCATGCCAGGGATCTGCTGGATTTAATCTTGAGGCCGGAATGCCAACAGTAACTTGAATCTCTTCCCAAAAAAAACTTCACTGAAAGGGGAAACAACACGGCACATCAGAGAGATGGCAGCGAAAGTTAAAAACAGAGGCATAGCTTCTTTGCTGGTCTTTTGTTAATGTCATTTTTAGAAGCCTTAAGTAAGCCAACTTTTCCAAAAGTTTGAAGAAGAAGAAGAAAAGTCAGCAGGAACCTGGAACAGCTTTTAAAAACAGAAACCCTAGCAAACACCACAGAGCTCATCGCGCCGCACATTTTCCATCAATGGTACCTATTGAAGTTGACCGGGTAAAGGATGACATCTTCTGGTGCTCTGCCATCCCATTGGATAATATAGCTTTGCTCCAGCATCACCACAGGCTGGTACTGTTGGTACGGCACCCCTCTGTTCACACCGTGTAGCCTCAGAGGATGGAAATGGTATGCGGCTCTGGCAATTGATAAGGTCAGATTCTCAGGACGCCTGGCTTGAATATAGAGCTGAAAGAGAAAGCGGGAAGAGACCTGTGTTACAGCCAATCAAGCTCAGCTTTCACACATGCATTCAATCAGCAGCATGCCCCTTTGAATACTTTTGCCAGCAAAGGGCTCTGGGCATCCAGAGCTGTAGCCAATGGACCACTTCCAACATAAATAGTGCATCAGCGACACAAATAGCATTCTGAAGGGTTATTTCTTGAGAGAGAAAATAATCACAGGCAATAGAGATTGTCCCAAAAATGGGAATGCCCCTTCCGATCTTCAGGAGGAGGGGGGGTTGTGGGATCACGACCCCGCCCACACTCGCTCTCGCAAGGCTGGTGTCAGCCTCGCGGGAGACAGGGATTCACCCAATTAGCATACCCTGTGGCGCCAGCCAATCAGCTGGCGGCAGGGGCGGGCCTGCGTAGGGCCACTTAAGGTCAGGGCGGACCCTGGCTCGCCCCCTTTCTTCCCTGGAGACGACGCGGGCAAAATTACATTGGGCAAAATATTCCCATACTGCAGGGGGTTGGACAATATGATCCTCATGGTCACTTCCAACTCTGATTCCCCAATGGGAAAACAAGAGAATGGGCAGTGAAATGCTACTTGGAAAACAAAAACAAAGCCATGTAAGGTGCCAAAGAAAAATGTGGCCCCTGCAAAATGAGCCAGGATACATTAGCAAAGTTTGGGAGCTTCAGGGAGTGGGAAGAAGGTAAATCATGATCAACTGGTTGGCCTTTGGTTCACCAAGGATTTCTGTTCCCAATTGTTCAAGAATAGCAACAAGAGGGACTTTTCAGCCACTGAGAAGAAGTCTTCTTATCCTTAGTGCTGACTGGAGCCAATCAAAGTGAAAGGAGGTGAGGATTGGCTCCTAGGGTCATTCTGGAGAAGGCTTGTGGGAGAGCACTGAAGAGCTGTTCTGTATGCTAAGCATTTAAAGTAAAGGTAAAAGGACCCCTGACCATTAGGTCCAGTCGTGGCCAACTCTGGGGTTGTGGTGCTCATCTCGCTTTATTGGCCGAGGGAGCCAGCGTACAGCTTCCAGGTCATGTGGCCAGCATGACTAAGCCGCTTCTGGCGAACCAGAGCAGCGCACAGAAATGCTGTTTACCTTCCTGTCGGAGCGGTACCTATTTATCTACTTGCACTTTGATGTGCTTTCAAACTGCTAGGTTGGCAGAAGCAGGGACCGAACAACGGGAGCTCACCCCGGCGCGGGGATTCGAACCGCTGACCTTCTGATCGGCAAGTCCTAGGCTCTGTGGTTTAACCCACAGCACCACCCGTGTCCCTATGCTAAGCGTTTAGGAACATTGAAAACACAAGGTGCTTCTGTTTCAAGAGAATGGGGTGTAAGTTTTGTTACGTCAAATGGAACGCCAAGGAAAACACAGCTCAAGTCACTCCAAAAGAAGATAACAAAGCACTCCAAATCACTTGCCCATGTATGTGCACAGAGGGGGGAAAGCCCAGATTCAACTGGAGGAGGCACGCAGAGATCTGCTCTAAGCATTGCAATGCATCCCTAATCATTATTATTCTAGAATTGTAAGATTGCTGTATAAACTTTAGAAGGTTATAATCTTAGAAGGGGGCGGTGGCTGTGAGAGGGCATGGCTGTGATAATCAAGAAGGGATCCTGAATTAGCCACTACACTACATATGACGACATAAAGGTCTGAGCAAGTTCACACTGGGAGAGACGTTCCATAAGATATTTATCCCCAATATATGCTAACAAACGGCATTTATGGTAGTTCTGCATTACATGCTATGTTTCACACGAGAGAAAGAGACTAGCAATTGCTGTTTCTCTGACAAGGATGCGGTGAGTGTTACAAAAAGAGAGAGAGAGAGGAGAAAGAGAGAGGGGGTAGCTTTGCGGTTAGTTAGAAATATTTCTAGACTGACTGCACTTCTAACTGCAGCCAACGCATGCACAATTTCAAGGATTATAATCAAGACCATTTCTCACTTTCCCATAGCTAAGCAGTCAACATCGAGTCCTGCATATTCATTCTTTTACTATGTAGTTTGGAATGACTGACAAGTCCTTTCTTGTAATGCAACTATGATTAAGAAATGGTAGCATGCAGGTGAATGCAAAGATAACCTGACTGCAGGCTGGTGACCAATGACACTCCCCCCCCCAAAAAAATAAAAAATACCTGGTTTAAAAATGTATGGTAGTATTCAGCTAAAGTTTACTTAGAGTAGGCCTACAGAATTTTATTGACCTGCACATTTTCTGGCCTTCTGCCAACACTTTTAATATAGGACTACTAGATGACAACAGGGAGATTTCTTATTGATGAAGGATGGTTGGGGGGTGGGAGAGGTTATCCCACCTTTTTGGCCCCAAGATTCTGAATGAAACTCACACTATAAGCTAACACAACCAACAAGATATAGCTAATGATTGGTAACGGTGAAATAAAATAGGAAAAGAAACAAAACACCACAAAATAAGGCAGGAATATAAAATAATGCTGGTGATAAGGAGAGGCTTTAAAAAGGATTAGACAAATTCTGGTGGATCGTCAGGAACTAGCAAAACTGACCTACAGGATCGGTAACCAGGAGGAAACAAAGTTCCAAAGAGATTGGAGTAAATTTGTGGATTATATAAGTAATAACTGTAGAAACGTGAAGATGTTAGCAGGACTGAAATAAATCTTATGACGTGGGCTGGATATTATTAAGGAACTGTGGAAAGGGGATTGAAGTAAGAAAACCTGCTGAATGGAGGGAGGGAAGTCAGTGCTCAGTAGGGCATTGAGAAAGAAAGTGGATAGGTGATTATGGAACATTATTGTATTTTGTTTGTTTATGTGAAATGAAAAACTAAGAAAAAGCATATTTTTAAAAATAAATAAATAAGATTAGGCTAGCCTTGATAGCTATGCTCTGCCTCCACGGTTGAAGGCAGCAATGCTTCTGAATACCAGTTGCTAGAAACCACAGGAGGAGAAAAGGCTCTTGTGCTTGAATGTGACCTGATCCAGCAGGCTCTTCTTATGTTTATCGTATGTTATTCATAGTGTAGAGCAGTGGTTTTCAACCAGTGTGCCGTGGCAGCCTGGGGTGCCTTGAATGGTGGTCAGAGGCGCTGTGGGCAACAATGGTCTCTGTCCTTCTTTCCTTTCTTCCTTCTTCCTCTGCCCTCTCATGTCTCTGCCACCCAAAGGCTTGTGCAGCTGTTTATTGCAGCAGCCTTGGCTATAAGCTCCGCAGGTGAATGGTGCCTCTGGGAAGCACTTCTCAGTGGGGAGTGGGTGAGCAGCTCAGAGACCAGGGGTGGCAGCAGCAGCTACCCAAAGGAAGAAGAAGAGGAGGAGGAGGAGTTTGGACTTGATATCCCGCCTTTCACTCCCCTCAAGGAGTCTCAAAGCAGCTAACATTTTCCTTTCCCTTCCTCCCCCCCACAACAAACACTCTGTGAGGTGAGTGGGGCTGAGAGACTTCAGAGAAGTGCGACTGGCCCAAGGTCACCCAGCAGCTGCATGTGGAGCAGCAGAGACGCGAACCCGGTTCACCAGATTACGAGTCTACCGCTCTTAACCACTACACCACCCTGGCTCTCTAGGATTCCCAAGGAGAGGAGAGGAGGCTGAGGGAACCCTCCACAAGGGAGGGTGTTCAACAAAGGGTGAGAGGCTGCCAGCTCTGCAGGCAAGGGAGACATAACTGGGCTCCTGAGCCCCACAGGGGTGCCGCAGAAAGAATGTGGTTGGTCAAGGGAGCCGCGGACTCAAAAAGGTTGAAAACCTCCCTCCCCCTCCATCCCTAATACATGTGCACACAGAACATACATGTACGTTTGGACTAAACTCAAGAATCAGCATAAAAATGATCAAAACACACATTTACTAAAAGGGGATTTCACCTGCCTGTACCGCCAAATGAATACAGGGTCTTGTCTCCTGAATCCAAAAACAGGAGGGGAAAGAAAAGCAGATTTGGTCATGGAGTTTCCAAAGATCAAAGGGAAGCAAAGGGTTTCACAGTCCTCCGTGATTGGAACTAGTCCTTTTTATGCCTTTCAGAGCAAAAATTCAGAGCGTGCACACAACACCAGTCTGTCTAAGCAAGACGGATGCTGCCTTTAGCTTCTGAAAGTTGATGGCATTTTGAAAGCTAAAATTTGTGCTCCGTTTCAAAGCAAATACCTCTCCCTGCACTCGTGCCAAATTCTTATGCCTTCCCTTCAGTCCAGGCAAGTCCTGAACTAAATTCCCCACAGCTTAGACGCTGATTGGATGGGAAACTCTAGTAAAGAAGGACAGGTCCCAGAGAAAATGACTGTTTGTTCTTGCCTTACACAGCCAAGGAAAGTTCTTAGGACGGAAAAAGGGTCTCACTGCATGGAGTGCCATAATGTGCTTATAAAAATAGACCAAAAAAAGGAGAGAGAGAGAAAGAAAAAAGGGGGGGGGGAGAGCTTATCTTGTTTACAGTTCAGAATTTTTATGCAGCACCAAGTAGCTAGATGCAGAGCCATTGCCCATGTGAAGGGTGGAGCTGTGGCTCTCTGGTATGGAACATGTTTTGCACACAGAAGGAACTGGGCTCAAGCCTAGGCATACTCAAGTAAGGATGGGCGGATATGTCCATTTCAGTTTCTCATTTTTTACAATCATAAGTTCAGTTCTCCACATTTCCACATTGGTTTGCAATTTTCAGTTCATGAAAATTCATCAGCATTTTTGTGCGAATGGCTTCCAAAAGTGATGTTTGTTATGCAGTTTGACCTGGTGTACATATTTATGAAAAGCTATTTCTCCAAATATAATGCATTTCTGAACCTTATTCTTCCTAATATATGCATTCTTTTGCACACTTTATCCTAGTGTATAGGGTTGGGGGGTTTTTGTGTGTTTGTGTGCATTATTTGGCTCAAAAACTGCATTGCAACGTCTAGAGAGGTGCGCATTTCAAATGATGGGTTTGTTCTGATTTATGTATTGTTTAGAAAAGTGCAACTTCTTTTTAAATGTCACCTGAATCAAATTTCCCCCACATTCCTCAGGTTGGGATGGGAATTGCCAAAATGCAGCATTCAACATGGCCTTTTCATGCCTGAGATGTCTATTTTCAAGACCCACTCTATTTTTTTCTAATTGCATTTTCATATTTTTTTAAAAAAACCAACCTGTTATTAATGTTGCATTTTAAATAGTTGTAAACTACCCAGGGATCTTAGAGTGAAGGAGGTAATACATTAAAATATCATCATCATCATCCCTGTCCATGAGATTGCTACTCATCAGTGTAAATATGGGGACAAGCATGCACATGACGCGTTTCCAATATAGACGTCAAACTCTGTGTGTCCCTTTTGTACAGTGCCACATATACTGAATGCTGATGTCTGTTTCCACATTGGATACCATTGGAACCAATTCCTAGGGGCCAAGGTCCCTTTGGCCCCCAAATAACATATTTGAGGGGGCCGGTGCACCACAAAGTTGTTGGGCATTGCCATTCAAGCGGTATTTCTGCACCATGTCTTGTGATCAATGATGCGGGGTGGGGGTTACCTGCCCCCCCCATATTTTACACAGCAAGCAGTCCCGATGGATTCTTTTGCCAGGTACACAGGGCAAAATAGACACAGAGGATGGGATACAAGAAGCATCCAAAATCAGGGCTTATCCGCGCTTTACATTTAGTGCAGCACCATACCACTTTAAACAGTCATGGATTCTGCCACAGAATCTTGGGAACTGTAGTTTGTTAAGGCTGCTTGGAGAAGACCCCTATTCCCTTCACAGAGCTACAATTCCCCGAGTGGTTTAACCTT
The DNA here is from genome assembly GCF_951804945.1 of Podarcis cretensis. Classification (NCBI taxonomy): domain Eukaryota; kingdom Metazoa; phylum Chordata; class Lepidosauria; order Squamata; family Lacertidae; genus Podarcis; species Podarcis cretensis. The sequence goes on from NC_137183.1 coordinate 18,250,645, forward strand.
CAACCCCTCTTCCTAGGAAATGTTTTCAAATGGTAGTGCAGATGCGGCTTAAGAAGCACGGTGGCAGCTCTTACATTGCTCCTGACAGATTCATGAAAGTTGGGGTGGGGGCAGAAAATGGGTCTGGGTCTGGCTCCTTTGCAGTAGATCATTAAAGGCTTCTGGCTCACAACTGTCTACCAACAGCAATTAAATGCTTTTCCCCCTGCTCCTGAATTAGGCTGCTCAAAGGGATTGCTACTCAAGCAGAATTGGATACATGGGTCACACAGACTTCTTCGACTCCTTCTCATGCACAACTGTGGTTCAAATTATTTCTTAAAAGAATAAATAATAAGAGTGGAGAAGCCCAAATTTCAACGAAACTGCAGAACATAGAGAGGGGAGGGTTAACTCTTCCCTCCCCAGCTGTGGTTCTAGAAAAAAACAAACCCTGGTGGTGCAACTAGTGTTAGAAAGCTCCCATCAGCACCCATGAGAGTTTTCTTCTTCTTTCATATATATTCATTTAATCTGGGGTGGGGACACCCCTGGTCCTCCAGATGTTGTTGGGCTCCATCACTCCTCATCAGCGTGGCTAATCTGGAGCGACACAGGCTCCTCATCCCTAATGTCAGGCTTCCTCAACCTCAGCCCTCCAGATGTTTTTGTCCTACAATTCCCATGATCCCTAGCTAGCAGGACCAGTGGGCAGGGATGATGGGAATTGTAGTCTCAAAACATCTGGAGGGCCGAGTTTGAGGAAGCCTGCCTAATGTATTGTAACCTGCAGCTTGACCCTTAATCATGCATTGACTATGTTCCCAATCAAAATGGTTCAGCCACGGCAGGTAAAATGTAAAAAATGAAACTACTTTAATCCAAAAATGAAACTACATAGACGAAGATGTAGGGTGGCCTCAGGCCAATGACGATGGCCAGAACATACATACATATATATATCTCTCTCAGCTAAATTGACTTTTGGGGACAATAAACTATTCCTATTGACAGATTATCCCAGCACTGCATGCCAAGGGGAAAACTGCCCTGTAAATTATTCAGGGAAGGATATTAAGCAGATGCTAGCTGGATCTGCAGCCCAATGTCATGTTTTAAATTCCCTCGTGCAGCCAGGAATTCTCCTTGCTAATGAGAAAGTCCTGGAGAATGTTAATCATATATCTGAGGCTCTGAGAGACAACACACAACAACAACAACTCTCCCCCGCCCTGTTTTTGGCAGCTTTCGACACTCCTGCTTTCCAAACACTCTTCTAATGCTAACCAGCAGAGCCATACAAAAATGTGCAAGAAGTGAAGAATTGAGAAAAGGAAAAGTTGGACAGGGCTGTAGGCAGATATATTCATTTTCTTTCTGTTCTTCATTCTCTCTTCATCCATCCATCCATCCATCACCCATTCATTTTCTCTCACACAACTCCATAGAGGCCCCTCTCTTACCAGCTAGCTTTTCTCTCTGGGACTCCCCAGCCTCTGTTCATGCCAGCCTCTCTCCATTTCCTTCCTTCCTTCCTTCCTTAATTCATTCATCCCTTCAGCAACACCAAAGCTTCCTTCTATCATCCCACTGAGAACATCTGTGCATAAGCATCAATGGTCCAGCCTTAAGGCGAAAATTGTGCACTGTTCCTGGTCAGCATACCATATATAAAGGTAAAGGTAAAGGGACCCCTGACCTTTAGGTCCAGTCGTGGCCAACTCTGGGGTTGTGGCGCTCATCTCGCTTTATTGGCCGAGGGAGCCGGCATGCAGCTTTTGGGTCATGTGGCCAGCATGACTAAGCCAGCATGGCGAACCAGAGCAACACACGGAAACGCCGTTTACCTTCCCGCTGGAGCAGTACCTATTTATCTACTTTCACTTTGACGTGGTTACAAACTGCTAGGTTGGCAGGAGCAGGGACCGAGCAATGGGAGCTCACCCCGTCACGGGGATTCAAACCTCTGACCTTCTGATCAGCAAGTCCTAGGCTCTGTGGTTTAACTCACATCGCCACCCGCGTTCTATCATCCCACTGAGAACATATCTGCATAAGCATCAATGGTCCAGCCTTACCTGTGCATATTTTCCAGCGCAAATCATTCCGTTCCACCTTGGGACGATAAGGCAGCCCGGGTGACGAATCAGATAGTTGTCTGACCTGCCCACAAAGGTGCCTGGATAGCCTGTCACTGAACCATCCAAATCATGGAAAATCGAGACCTTATCACCATCATTATTATTGTCTCCAAACCACTGGCCTGGCCTGCCCAAGAACACTCTGAGCCCAACCTTTGGAGAAAGGCAGATAAGAACAGGGAGTCATTATTACTGCAGGAACTCTATTGCATTTCAGGCTACTAAAATAGCTATTCAGTGCTTATGTCCCAAGATTTCCATGGTGGAAATGACAGGACCCCACCATGAGGGCTTTGTGGTTTATCAACTGCATAGCAGGCAGAAAATTCAACAAGTGCGGCCTTCCCATCACTGTATCTCTGCACTGGAAAGAATGCATCTGATTAATTTCCACCTGCTATGCAGTGGTACCTCAAGTTTCAAATGCCTCAGGTTACAAACTCCGCTAACCTGGAAGAGTTACCTCAAGTTGAGATCTTTGCCCCAGGATGAGAATGAAAATCGAGGCCCCATTAGCGAAAGCACACTTCTAGTTAAGAACAGTTTCAGATTAAGAACGGACCTCTGGAACAAATTAAGTTCATAACCAGAGGTACCACTGTATAGCTCTTAAAGCAGGGACCAGGGAGCCTGGATGTTGATGGATTTCAGTATCGGCCACCCCCAGCCAGTGTGGCCAATTCTTAGCGATGGTGGGAGTTGTGATCAAGCAACATTCAAAGGGCCACTCATTCCCCAATGCTATTTTTAAAGAGTTATGTAACGGACAAAACATGGCAGTCTTGCACTGTTTGCTTGACAGTTTCCCACTTCAGGATACTTAGTGCATCTACCAAGGAGGTCCAAAAGACACAATAAGATTTGATCCTCACAACCACCATGCAAGCCGATTTAAGCGGAGAAAGCATCAACTTGGCCAAAGGCTACTCAGTGAGCTTTGTAGCAAAGGAGAAACTTGAACCCAGGTATCTGCAGCCCAAGCCCCGTTGGATGAGGAGTTTATGGCCATCTAGATGCTGTTAGACTCTAACACCCATCAGCACTAGCCAGTATGGCCAATAATCACAGGATAATGGGAGTTGTAGACCAACATCTCAAAAACCACAAGTTCTCCATCCCTAGTCTTGCCTGGCAGTGACTCTTCCCAATTCCAGACAGGGTTCCTCACACATCTTTGTTGGAAATGCTGTGGATGCTGAAACCCTCTGTTGTATCTACAGAACCCTGCATCTACATTGCTTCTTCATCGGCATCCTTGCATTCTGTGCTTCTATGCCCCCACCAAGCACCATAAAATGAAGCTGAGCAAGGAAATGCAAAACATGATTCCACCCCGACACATTCAGTTTCTCCAGATGTCTAGAGGAGAGCATGAGGAAGAGTGAGCCATCCTTGTGGTGAAGGGAAGTTCTGGTCCAAATCAACTCAAGCCAAGTTTGTGATCTTCAAGAAGCGGCCTGCAAGAGGAGAGCCTCTTACACTTGCTCTGCACAGCTATCAAGCTCCATGTGGTTGCGGGAGGGCACAACCGAATGAATTCCTCACCCTCCGTCTGACCTTCAATGGGCAACATTTAAACAAGTTGCAAAGTGTGTGATTCACTGAAAGGCAGGAGGCCAAAAGAACTTCCCTTCACCACAAGGAAGCAAGAAGAAGACACACCTAAACTTTGCACACAAAAATTAGGAACCCTAATAATCAGTGCTGATCATGCACTAGGAACATTAGTCAGGGACCTAAATGCTATGCAGGAATCTGCCCTACAACAAGTCCAACCAGTGGTGCCTCTAGCTCAGTGTTGTCCTCACCAATGTTCCTCAACTGTGGATGTTGCGTGACAACTTATATATCATGCCTGACCACTGGGCTAAGTTGGCTGGGAATGATGGGAGTTGTAGTCCAACATAATCCAGGGAACCTCTGCCTGACAATGTACTCTGGACAACCCAGGTGCCAGAAAGACCACCTCTCCCTTATACACCTGCCTGGAATTCAAAATCTATGGATAGCCTCATGATGCCACAGTCCTCTGAGAATATGGTATATGGCAACTCACAAGAGAGCATTCATAATGGTAGCACCCCAATTCTGGAATGCCCTTCCCTCTCAGGTGCGGTTCTGAGTTTTGACGCAACACTAATGGAGTTTTGGCACAAACTAAAAATGTGCATTTGGCCAGAGCCCCCTCACCTGGCTGATGTATACTAATGTAGTTAATAAAGTGCTTGATCTGACGGTAATTTGTACTTAAACCAAATATTGATTTATTGTAGTTTAATGTTCCTCACATTGTGTTAACCACGATGAGCGAGCTATAAATAATTTTAATTATTCTGGTATATGTATTTGATTCTCAGTTGCAGCATTTGATCTTTTGTGATGTGCATTCGCCTCCTTATTGGGCGGACGGCTTTGCAGGCGGGCCCTGGGCCTCCCTTGTAAACTGGCTTATCACAAGCCGGATCAACTTCCTGCTGCCAAATGGGCCAATGGCTGCAGGAATTAGGGGGCATTCCCCTGGGTGCAGGACCAAATGACCAATTGCAGCCCTTGGCACCACGCCCAGGGGAAGTTTAAATGACCGGACTGTGGGGTCTTTCAGCCTCTCTCTCGCTAGGCCAGTTTGACTGTTAAAAATAGGTGGCAAACAGCTCAGAGATTCCTTTGGAAGTGAAAAGAGGTCACAGAAATTGTTTAAATAATCAAGGAGAATCAAGCAGAGGCACATTCCCTATTGCCAAACCCACACAAAAAGAAGATGGGCCCAGTTAACATCTCCCCTGACTTACGCTTCTCTCCATCCTGACCAGCGAGGCGTTGTTCTGAGGACTTATCTGCCAGGCATTCTTCATGAAAAAGCCAATGGCGCTTGAGTGCCTGTCCACAGTAGGGGTAAACTTTCTAAAAGTGCATTTCGTCAGCCGGACAGGACCGTCATATATCTGGAAGCCACGGATCGGAAACGTCCTATGAAAGTTACAGAAACGAAAGCAAGAAGGGGCGGGGAACATGGGTTTTTAGCTCTTCCTGAAATGTGTTACTTCCATTTTATCGTTTATCAGATTTTATTTACCCTCCCAGGGGGCTCACTAAATAAGACTCTCTCATTTCCTCTTCCAAGAATTGTGCAAGGCAGATTAATTTAGCAGATAAGAGGGGTTCAAATGATAGCCTTTACAGTGGTACCTCGGATTACAGACTCTTCGGGTTACGCGTTTTCAGGTTACGGATGCGCCAAAACCCGGAAGTACAGAAACGGTTTACTTCCGGGTTTCGGCACACTCGCGCATGCGCAGAAACGCTAAATCACACTTTCCGCATGCGCAGAAGCGCCAAATCGCATCACACATGTGCGCAGATGCAGCACTGCAGGTTGCAAATGCTGTGGGTTGCGAACGTGCCTCCTGCACGTATCACGTTCTCAACCCAAGGTTCCACTGTATATGTAGGAATAGACAAATCTGTCAGTTCTGGTTTCTCTTGGTTTCCCAATTTTCAGTTCCTCACATCACTTTGCATTTTTTAAAAAAAGTCCTCATGAAAATTCATCAGCATTTTCGTGCAATTTTTTGGCAATATGGGTGGCGGCCATTTTGCACGGGACCACCGACACATTGGTTCTTTTGGACCCAGAAGGCAGCAGAACAAAGGTTTAATGGAGCGGGCTGGGGCATAAAGGGTTGTAACAGGGCAAGATGGGCTTATGCATGCTCCACCAACCCGAATCGGGGCCAGAAACAGAACTCCTGCGTAAAATGGTCACCACTTGTATATGAACGTTTGTATGCAATCTTGCCTACTATACACATTTTTGCACACAAATTTTCCAAAGAATAATACATATTTGTACGGTACTTTCATTAATCAATGGCATCTTAATGCATGCTTTAATGCATGGATTTGTGAACACATTACCCAGTTGGGAGAACTACACTGCAAAATTCAGAGAAGAGCAAATTTCGATGGATGGCTGTGTTTCAGTTATTGCATTCCCCACCCCCAAAAAGTGTGAATTAGGGTGGGTTTGGCTATGAATGCAAATCAAATCAAATTTCTGCCCCTTCCTTAGTCAGGTGTCTGCTGGCCATGCCTCCTCCAGCAGCTCACCCAGTGTAAGTGAGAAAGAGCCTCTATGAACATACAACAACAGCATCTGTAGGGTTTCCCCACCTGACTGGGCAACCCTGGCCAATCAGGATTCTCCAGTCAGGTGGAGTCCACCTGTACGAACTGCCCCTTCCTCACTAACTCCAAATTTGTAGCTGCCACTTCCCCTCAAATTCACTTCACATGGTCATTCGACACAGAGCATGTTTGACTACTTGTACTGAATTTTTCCCTACATTTATTTTGTCTATTAAATTTCTATAATGCCTTTCATATGAGGATTACAGGGCAGTTTATAATATAAAACCACAAAAGAATGTAACATACATTGCTCTTACTGCTCCCGTTCACTTTTATAACAACTCTGTGAGGAAGGTTAGGCTGAGAGACAGTGACTAGGCCCAAGGTCACACTATAGGAGCCTTGTGGCCGAATGGGGACTTGAACCCTGGTTTCTCCAGTCCCAGTTCAACACTGTAACTACTATGTCTTGCTGGCTCTTTTGCCACTCTGAATGGAGCCCCTGCATTTTGAACAGCATGCCAGGCTCTGGCCGTCTTTCTCAAGCATTTTGGACATGGCTACGCAACACAGACAAACACATGTCAGTTTTTATACAGGTGGTTCAGCGTTCTAAAATACCCCCTTTAAGCACACACAACCTCATTTGCACGTCAGCCAAACCGTGGCTTAGACTGCACTGAGCTAAGCTATGGCTTGTCTTAACATGCTATTCAGACCCAGGCTCGTGGTTTAGATTTCTCCAAACCAAAAGTTGGAACCAAGATTTGTCTTACGGTTTAAAACTTCTGCTTTGTTTGGAAAGAGGGTCCCAATGACATACCAAGTCAAACTCAGCTCAGCACAGAACCAATATGTCTGAGGAGCAGCAAAGCAGCTGTAATCTCCTTCCTAGGAGCCTAAAATTTTCTTCATTTTCACCAAGCTGTGGTCTGCCTTAGTGTTACGGGCAAACCGGTCCAGTATAATACACTTCAGTAATGCTCTCAAAACTCTGTTTTCTACATTTCCTTCTTGTTTCTACTCAGCGATTGTGCATCTGTTCACAGCTTTGTTTATTAGCTTGTTATTCTTGCTTTCAGTTTGGTTTGACTTTTACAACACTTCCCTCCCTTGTTCTGCTCCGTTAGCACATACACACGTACACATCTTGGAGATCCTCTCTCCTTCTCTTTTGGCAAGTTCCCGCCTTCCTCATTCTGCTTCCTGAATACATGCCAACTTAATTCCCTCATCTACAGTTAGCGTATTGTACAAATTTTATCTATGGCTATTTATCTTTCTTTTCCGTATGACAAAAGACTATTGCAATTTATTGAGGCATGGTCCTCTACAGCTTTTCACACCCTATCAACCAGACACCCCCACCACTCAAATGTGCCCCATCTGTACTGGGAACTGTGGTTTGTTAAGGGTGCTGTGAGATGCTCAGAGTCCACTGTTCTGCTCCCAGAGTAGTTTCATCAATCCCTCTTCACTGGGAACTCTGGGAATTGTAGTTTAGGGAGGGGGAGAGGGGTCTCCTAACAACTCTCAACACCCTTAACAAACTACATCACCCAGAATTCTTCAGGGGAAGCCATGACTACTTGAAGCGGTGTTCCAGCACTTTAAAAATCTATAGCTCTTGTTGCAGAATCCCACTTGTTGAACTCTAAGCTCCAATGTCCACATGCGGCACAGTTGGAGGGCTAAACTGTTTAGAGGACAATCCATCTATAATCTTTCCCCAAGTTTGACTAATTCAAATATTCACTGGAAAGAGCAGCCTAGTCTTCTCACAAGACCATACCCCCTCAGATCTGAAAGAGAAAGTCAAATGTCTTAAAGCACCCCATGTTAAAACTAATTGCCTCAGAGACGATGACCAGTGAGATAGGGTCTCTTTCCCCCCCAGAGGTGTTCTGTTCTGGTATGGGGCACAATTTTTACATGACAATGTTTTTAAACAAACATCTCTTCACACAAGATACTGAGGTGATAGAACCTTGAGAGAAAACAGTAGCAGGTAAGTCAATGTACTGCCTGACAATGTACTCTGGACAACCCAGGAGCCAGAAAGACCACCTCTCCCTTATACACCTGCTTGGAATTCAAAGATCTATGGATGCCCTCATGATGCCACAGTCCTCTGAGAATATGGTCCATGGTATCTCACGAGAGAGTATTCTCAATAGTAGCACCCCAATTCTGGAATCCCCTTCCCTCTCAGGTGTGGTTCTTAGTTTTGGCGCAAACTAAAAATGTGCATTTGGCCAGTGGCGTGCCCCCTCACCTGGCTGATGAACTAATGTAGTTAAGAAACCAAATATTGATTTATTGTACTTTAATGTTCCTCACATTGTGTTAACCACTCCCTGGAAGGCCCTTTCCATCTGGGCTAGGGGGCAGGGCCCAGGCTCACCCTGCCCTAATCCAGTGACTGTGGTGTTTTAAATTTTGGTTTATGGTTTGGTTTTTTTGCAAAGTAGATGCTCTACCCCTAAGCTACAGCATCCCTTGATTCCCACTACCCCACTGCCAGATGTTTCTCCAACCTCCACCAATAGGAACGGCGCAGGTAATAATAATAATAATAATAATAATAATAATAATAATAATAATTTATTATTTGTACCCCGCCCATCTGGCTGGGCCTCCCCAGCCACTCTGGGCGGCTTCCATAAAAACCAAAAATACACTAAAATATCACAGATTAAAAACTTCCCTGAACAGGGCTGCCTTAAGATGCCTTCTGAATGTCAGGTAGTTATTTATCGCTTTGACATCTGATGGGAGGGCGTTCCACAGGGCAGGCGCCACTACTGAGAAGGCCCTCTGCCTGGTTCCCTGTAGCTTTGCTTCTCGCAATGAGGGAACCGCCAGAAGGCCCTCGGCGCTGGACCTCAGCGTCCGGGCAGAACGATGGGGGTGGAGACGCTCCTTCAGGTATACTGGGCCGAGGCCGTTTAGGGCTTTAAAGGTCAACACCAGCACTTTGAATTGTGCTCGGAAACGTACTGGGAGCCAATGTAGGTCTTTCAAGACTGGTGTTATGTGGTCTCGGCGGTCGTCCCCAGTCACCAGTCTAGCTGCCGCATTCTGGATTAGTTGTAGTTTCCAAGTCACCTTCAAAGGTAGCCCCACGTAGAGCGCATTGCAGTAGTCCAAGCGGGAGATAACCAGAGCATGCACCACTCTGGCGAGACAGTCCGCGGGCAGGTAGGGTCTCAGCCTGCGTACCAGGGCCACCACCCACCAACAGTCTCCTCATCATTATAATCATTATAATTTTAAAAAGCATCCACGATGCATTAGTCCCTTTTCTGGAAAAACTTGTGTACCAAATCACATGCCAATTCACCTCCAAAGGAAGACACGATCCGTGAATAACCTACTTGTTTCGGGGCAGTGTCCTATATTCTCCGCCAGCTCCTTTCCCCCAGTAGCTGTTTTGTCCTCCCTGAGAGCCAACATTGTTGCTCTCGCCAACAAAGATGGAATGAGTCACTTCTAGGCTGCAGCCTTCATCGATGGGGAAAGTTCCATCGCTATAATTAGATGAACACGGACAAAGAAACACACAAAAATCAGATGGCAAGTATTAGCGCAATCCAAAAATATTCTGCCAGCACAGGTGTAGCTGTCTTGAAAATAGGTAACAGGAAAGGGACAACCTAATTTGGGGTTTCCCAAACTTGGATGTCCAGCTCCCCCCCCCCAGACTACAATTCCCATCATCCCTGGTCTTGCCAGCTAGGGGTGATGGGAGTTGTAGTCCAAAAACAAGTCCAAGTTTGGGAAACACTGATGGAAATGATCCAAGACCCTGAAAAACCTTCTCTCTTGAAGAAAAGCTAAATCATTTAGGGGAAGGGGTGTAGTTCGGTAACAGAGCATCTGTTTCGTATGCTGAAGGATCCTGGTTCAATCTCTCGGCATCTCCAGGTAGCGCTGGGGAAATCTCCTGTCTGACACACCAGAGAGCTACTGTCAGTCAGTGTAGGCAGTACTGAGCTGGGTAGAACAATGGTCTCAACTAGTATGAAGCAGCTTACAGTGGTACCTCGGGTTACATACACTTCAGGTTACATATGCTTCAGGTTACAGACTCCGCTAACCCAGACATAGTACCTCGGGTTAAGAACGTTGCTTCAGAATGAGAACAGAAATCGTGCTCTGGTGGCACGGCAGCAGCAGGAGGCCCCATTAGCTAAAGTGGTGCTTCAGGTTGAGAACAGTTTCAGGTTAAGAACGGACCTCTGGAAAGAATTAAGTACTTAACCCGAGGTACCACTGTATATGCTTTATCATTTGCAGGGATACAGAAAACTGCCTTAAACCAGCTCAGAGTTGTCTTGCATCTAGCCCAGTACCATCTACCACAGGGCAGGAGAATCTGTGGCCCATCCAGATATTGCTCCATGCCTCTCCCATCACTGCTGACCACTGGCTGCGCCACCTGCATCTGACAGGAGTTGGAATCCCAAAACATCTGCAGAGCCACAAGTTTCCCATCCATGAGTTACTCTAACCAGGAGCAACACTCCAGTGTCTCAAGGCAGCCAGAGAGAGGGGTCATTACCATCAACTTAGATGAGAGAGACTTACAAAGGTGCCAGCTGATAAAAAGAAGTTTTTCTCCCTCCATAAAATGGAGGGAACTAAAAGGATGAAACTAAAAGGAATGAAACTAAAAGGAAATAAATTCTGGGCTGACCAAGAGATTTGTTTGCTCAGTGTGTAATATATGAAGGGGTTTGTTTGTTTGTTTGTTTGTTTGTTTGTTTGTTTGTTTGTTTTGAAAAGTCTACACAGTTCACTTAGGGTAGATCCATCAATGGCTATTAGCTATGGCAAGATACAGGCAGAACCTCTGGTCCTCCAGATGTTGGCGGACTCCCATCAATCCACACCAGCATGGCCAGTTGATAGGGCTGATGGGAGCTGTGGTCCACAACATCTGAAGAGCCACAGCCCCCCCCCCTTGCATTAAGAGACCCTCTACCACCTATTACTAGAAAGCACTGGTTCCTTACAAATATGCCTCTATTAAGAAAGGGCAACTTACCTGGCTAAAGTGAGTCCTATCCCGTTGTCTGCAAAGCTAGGAAGTGGAGAAAACATACGATAGGGTAAGTTTGAGGGAATGCAAAATGCTACTTTCTCCCCCCCCCCCCCCCCCGCCACAAAAAAAAAAAAACCCTTACAGAGTCATTTATTTATTTACAGGTTCACAGAACACCCTTTAGGGCACAATTGTCTCCATAGCAGTGCACAAGCAATTGAAAACGCAAACCAATATCCTTCATTTTATTTATTTGACAAATTTCATATACCGCTAGATTGTCACAAAACCCATGATTGGTTTACAAGATATATTTAAATTATCAATAAAACCAGTTAAAAACAAGCACAGTGGTACCTTGGTTGTCAAACGGCTTAGTTGTCGAACAAATCGGCTCCCCAATGCCACATACCCAGAAGTGAGTGTTCCGGTTTGCAAACGTTTTTTGGAAGCCGAACATCCGAAGTGGCTTCCGTTTGAGTGCAAGAAGCTCCTGCAGCCAATCAGAAGCTGCAGCTTGGTTTTTGAACAGTTTCAGGAGTCAAACGGACTCCCGGAACGGATTAGGTTTGACAACCAAGGTACCACTGTAAAAATATTTTTTAAATAATTAAATTTAGCAATCAAAAAAAGACTAAATTGCATCATAAAATCCAAGTGTCTGGATAAAGGTAAAGGTAAAGGGACCCCTGACCATTAGGTCCAGTCGTGACCGGCTCTGGGGTTGCGGTGCTCATCTCGCTTTATTGGCCAAGGGAGCTGGCGTATAGCTTCCGGGTCATGTGGCCAGCATGACTAAGCCGCTTCTGGCGAACCAGAGCAGCGCACGGAAATGCTGTTTACCTTCCCGCCGGAGCAGTACCTAGTTATCTACTTGCACTTGGACATGCTTTCAAACAGCTAGGTTGGCAGGAGCAGGGACCAAGCAACGGGAGCTCACCCCGTCACAGAGATTTGAACTGCCAACCTTCTGATCGACAAGTCCTAAGCTCTGTGGTTTAACCCACAGCGCCACCCACGTCCCTTAGTGTCTGGATAGGCTTGCTTAAATAAAAATATTTTAAACAGGTGCCAAAAAGAGTGCAGCAAAATTGATCTAATTTCAGAGTGTAGGTAAAAGATCAATTAGTCACAACTGCGGAATGAGGATTGTGGGGACCAGGTAACAGTGCCAGTTCCACAGATCGAAGTGGCCGAGTAACTTAATTTTAACGCAGCAGACAGGAACAAGCCTGGTGTTCTGAAGACACCTACCCACAGTTGCGGAAGACAATGTCTCCTCCCCTAGCCCAGGCTCCATGGTCGTTATTTTTGAAAGCAACAAGGCCATCGATGAGAGCGGGAACCCTTGGCTTCGCAGGGTCGGCATCCTGATGCGGACGGAATCTGGGGCAAAGAATCGAGTCAGATCACCAAGAGCCCAGAAGAATGGGAAATCAGAGACATGAGGGGGAAGCATCAATAAAAAAAACCACCATCCATGCTCCCAAAATACTTGAACTGAAACAAAGCTCCAGTCTTCCAGCAATTTTGGCCGCATAAAAACGTACTTTGGAATGCCTTCAACAATGCAAACTAAGCTTATGTTACTGCATATGGTACTTGCATGGCTAAAAATAGCAAGTGTTGGAATAGTACAGTAGAAAGAAACCTCTGGGCTATACGCCCCGAGGGATTGAGATAGTTCATCGTTTTGGAAGCGGTCCCAGAAACCCCTTCACGTAACTTAGCTTCCCAACTCTTCTCTCTTCCCTGATCCCAGACCAAACGCCAAGTATCTGAGATTCTCCAAATGCTCCAAAGCCAGGGCTACTTCAGATGTGCATCTTGTTGTTTTGACAATTTACACACCCCTTAATTATATTCGGCCCTGAGCAATAAAAAAAAACAAACCTCAATGCGGAGAAAATAAAAGTCAGTTAAAATTATAAAATCAAAACTCAGCAAAAATTGCCTGTCGAATTTTTTTTTTTTTTTAAAGTTTCCAGTAGACAACGAGAGATGGGGTCTGTATGTTTAACGAAGGGAGTTTCATTAAACGGAGCCCAAATACAAATTGCCTGGTTACTTGTGATCCCCCATAGCTTGTGACTCTCCACCCTCAAGTCCTCCGTGATCAGCCAAAGATATAAGGAATTTCGCAGTCCCTGGGGCATGCTGGGCTCAAGTTGTTAAGGGCCTTGCAAATTAATACAAGAACCTTGCACCCGGCCTGGTAGCATACAGGGAGCCAGTACGTGTTTTCGAGCATCAAAGTTATGTGCTGGCTACAGCCTGTTCCGACCAACAGCCTAGCCACGGCATTTTGTGCAGTGCCACTGGGTTACTCCTCACCTGCCTCTGTGAGCTGATGCCACTGCAAAGCACTGTGTGTGGATGGTTGCGTAAATTCTATCCGCAGAATTGGCTTAGGCCACATTCACAATGTACATTTAAAGCACTACGATACCACTTTAAACAGTCATGGCTTCCCCCAGAGAATTATGGGAGCTGTAGTTTGCTAAGGACGCTGAGAGTTGCTAGGAGACCTCTGTTCCCCTTCCCAGAGTTCCCTGGGAAGAGGGACTGATTGTTAAACCAATCCAATAGGAGCAGTGTTTATTGTCATGGGGAGGGGGAGGGTCTTAGAAGCAGATTCAGCCCCACCACAAGGGGATACACACTTCCTTACTGCACACCAGGCAGACCATTGCAACACACAAGCCATTTGCGGACAGTTTCCCCCCCCCCCAATCCCATCTGTCTCTAAGGAGCTGACACACACCTCACCAATATTATCATCACAACAACCCTGTGAGGTAGAAAAGGCAGAGGAAACAGGGATTGTCCCAAATTTGCCCAGTGAGCGTTTTGTGGCTGGAGTGGAAATTTGAATCAAAGCCTCCCCAGGCATAACCTGACACTCTTAACCACAACGCAACACTGGCTTGCACATCCCCTCAGATTTCAGACATTTTGCTAGTTAGTAGACGTGAGTGCCCACCCCAAAACGCGAAGACAGAAGCACCGAACAGACTGGAAATCCCCCTAAAGCAATAAAATTAAACTCAACGCGCCGCAAAGGGCAGCATGACATTTTGTTTACACACCTGGCGTTATCCACTGTCAGATATTCTCGAGGATTTTCAGCACTGGCTTTCGTCGTCTTGACTCCTTTCCCAATAAACAAGCCAGCCTGGAAAATTATTTTATACACACTCACACAAACGTTCACCATCTGAGTTCAATTATTTTTGAACAAGCAAAGGGTACCATACTTGGTAAGGAAGGTCTGGAGCGTTTTGCTAAGGGAGCAGAGATATAAAACATAGACACGTATTGGCACAAAAAACAATGGGCATGCTAGAACCTGTGACCCTCCAAATGTTGTTAAACTCCAACTCCCATCATCCTTGACTGCTGCTCATGCTGACTGGGGCTGATGGGAGTTGGAGTCCCATTAACATTCTGACAGTCCCAGAAGCTTAAGTGTTTACTTAGAAAACCTTTCATACTTCTGCACATCTAGGGAGTAGAGATAAATGAATTTCTCAATCTTTGGTCGACCTCATTTTTCATTTATCTTAAATTCAGGCCTCCACATTTCTGTATCAATTTGTGATTTTTAATTAAAAAGAAAATCGTTACTAAAGTTCTCCAACGTTTCAATTCCAATTTCTCTGCACAATTTTGTTTGGCGTTTGGACAAATCTGCAAGCCATTTCCCCTAATACAGAGCAATTTTTAAAATTAGCTTCACCAATATACGCAGAATTATGCATGTTCTGGTACTGTATGTGCATTTTTGTACACACACCTTGGCTGTAAAAAACGTACTGCAAGATTTAGAAAAGTGCAAATTGCGAAGGCTGGCTGTGTTCCAGTTCACCCACTATTTCAGAAAATCCAACAGGGATGAGCCCATGCCAGCGAAGAGGTCAGAGCAGGTATAAAACTGCCTCTGAGCCTACTGCTGACTGCTCAAATCCTACAGCACAGATGGAAAAACTAGTGGACCTCTAGATGTTGCTGGACTACAGCTCCCATAATCCCTAGCAGGCATGGCCAATGGGCAGAGATGATGGGAGCTGTAGTCCAAAGTAACTTTTGAGAGGATCCTTTAAAAAAGGCAGGGAATGAAGAAGGGAAGACAGTTGACCCAAGGAAAAGAGAGGCAGAAGCACCAGCTATACCAGGCTTTGGGTCTCCGGCTGTTTTGGGACTACAATTCCCATCATCCCTGACCGCTGATCCTGCTAGCTAAGGATGATGGGAGTTGTAGTCCAAAAACAGCCAGAGACCCAAGTTTGGGAAATTCTGAGCTAGACAAAGATAAAACCCACATTCTCTTGTGACCATGTTCATATCAAGGCACGCGGTCCCTGGAAGGTCACCCACAATGGAATCTTGGCCTTAGTTCACCATCCTTGCCCTGGTATTTACAGAAATTTGCAACATGCCTTGAAGTTGGAGTGGACTCGGTTGTTGTGAAACGTCCCGAGAGGAGTCAGTTCAGACTGCCCGGCTGGATACTGTCCTTCAGACTGTCCAGTAGGAACCCGGTGGAAGATATACCATATTCCAACGTCCTGGAGAATGGGGGCAGGGAGAAGATGTGTAAGAATCTCCAGAGTGAGCAAACGTTACTGAATTAAACTTTGCAGCTAGCTTACACTGACAGGGGGCAACGGCATTATATTACCATATTTTTCGCTCTATAAGATACACCAGACTACAAGACGCACCTAGTTTTTGGAGGAGGAAAACAAGAAAAAAAATATTCTGAATCTCAGAAGCCAGAACAACAAGAGGGATCGCTGCACAGTGAAAGCAGCAATCCCTCTTGCTGGTTCTGGCTTCTGGGATAGCTGCGCAGCTTGCATTTGCTCCATAAGACACACACACATTTCCCCTTACTTTTTAGGAGGGAAAAAGTGAGTCTTATAGAGCAAAAAATACGGTATATTCATGACAATGGGCTGTATCCAATATAAGTCCTACGCAGAGTAGACCCATTGAAAATAGACCTAAATTAGCCATATCCATTACTTTCAATGAGTCTATTATGCGTACTGGATACGACCCCATATGTCTGGCAACAGGCCTGTGAGAAGCTCTCAGAACCCTCACAAAAAAACTCACAATACCCAGAATTCCATGGAGGGCAAAAGGGAACCTGTTTAAAGAACAAGATTTAAGATTCAGGGCTGGAGACAAGCAAGCACGCAGCCTTTATCAGACTTACCTGAGCACCTGCAGCTGCATTCTCTATGAGATTATTATTTGGGTTAGCAATCCAGAAGGAGCTGACAGCCCTGGGGAGAGGGAAACACAGAGATTTATTTTAAGTCACTGAACAGGAAGAAATAAAAAACGTTATAGCACCGCAGTAGCTGGCGCTTGGCCACAATACTGCCATGAATCCTTAAAAGTCTGCAAAGTCCAATAAATGACATTCTTTATGAGAAGTTCAAGGTGTTAAGTGATGTCAGGCAAGTCACAGAAGCTCATTACGGACCGAGTTGTAAATTACAGCTAAGAAATCGTTAGCGGAAAAGCTGAGCTCCACAGGAGAAACAGGATTCCCAGAATTCTTTGGGGAAAGTCATGTGCTTCAAATGCAGAGTGTGTACACAGCCTAAGGCAGACCACTGGGTCCATCTAACTTAGTTGTGCTGACTCTGAGTAGAAGCTGCATTCCAGGGTTTCAGGCAAGCAGTCCCTGCTGGCGTCGCTGGGGATTAAACCTGGAACCATCTGCAGATGTTCCTTCAGAACAAGGCTGTTCTAATTGAATCATTAATGCCAGCGGGGGAAAAAAAAGAAATTTGCCCCAGAAATTATATGCATCCCCCCAAGAACGGATCCTGATTTTGCCATCACGCCAGCGTGGTGTAGTGGTTAAGAGCAGTTGACTTGTAATCTGGTGAATTGGATTTGATTCCCTGCTCCTCCACATGCAGCTGCTGGGTGACCTTGGGCTAATCACACTTCTCTGAAGTCTCTCAGCTCCACTCACCTCACAGAGTGTTAGTTGTGGGGAGGGAAAGGAGATTGTTAGCCGCTTTGAGACTCCTTAGGGTAGTGATAAAGCGGGATATCAAATCCAAACTCTTCTTCTTCTATTGAGCACTAGCTACCTATGCAGTCTCTAATTATTCAAACTTTCTCATTCCTAGATCGCTCAGCTGAATAAAGACATGATCTCAGCTGGCAGAACAGGCTCAAAACCTAGCCGACTGCCCATAACATCTGCGACAACGCAATCTCCTTAGTCATCACCACCAATCTGGTGAGTTTCTCCAGGAAAACCTCTGTAGGAGGAAGAGCACTCGAGAGTGCTATCTTATCAAAAGTCCAGATATAGATATATCGTACCAGTATGTCTGCATGACTTCTCCATCCCGGCTGTGCCACTGCCTCCTATGCAGACAGTGTAAAATGCAATCAACGGTTAAACATTAAACTTAAGTGACATGTGTCATTAGAGGAGTGCCAGAAGGTAGACCTCTGGGTGGTTTACAGTAAATCGGCACAGACACTTGACTCCCAAAGGTTTAACCCTAACAACAAAACGACTCTGTCCCTAATTATATTACTGAGATAAAAAGAGTGATTGGGCTTGCCAGGAGCAGAATTATTTTCTGGAAGGGCGCTGAGCTTTGCTCAGTTCTTTCCATTCCATTTTTCCAGTATTAAATTCAGTGCTCCCAATCTGCAACTTTTTTTAGTGCATGCATGTTGCCCAGCATATGCCATTTTTGCATACTGGCTCGGTTGGCAGACTTTGAGACTCTTAATCTTAAGGTCGTGGTTCGAGCCTCACGATAGGCAAAAGATTCTTGCACTGCACTCTCCTGGTCCCTTCCAACTCCATGATTCTATTATTTCCTCTGCAAACGATTTTGCAAGCAAACACTGTGAGCGCTGCAAGATCCATGTGGCCCTGCGTCTTGGTGAAAGGGTTCTTGAGGAATCCCCTTACGGACACAGCATTTGCATGCGCCAAAATCCAAACGCTGCCTCTTTATGGGACAGGTGTGTGGATGAAATACAGTGGTACCTCGGGATGTGAAAGGAATCCACTCTGGAGCCCCGTTCGCATCCTGAACAGAATGTAAGATGCAACTGTGTGTCTGTGCATGCGCGAGTCGCGTTTGGCCGCTTCCGTGCATGTGCGTGACATTATTTTGACAGTGCGCATGCACAAGCGGCGAAACCCGGAAGTAACGTGCTCCGTTACTTCTGGGTCACCGTGGAACACAACCCAAAAATACTTATCCTGAAGCATATTTATCCCGAGGTATGACTGTAAAACCCTTAAGTGAGCTACCAGGTTGTACAAATCAATTGCTTGATCCTTTACGCAGCACCTTGTTTATATTAGGGGGGGAAACAGAACTGTTCCATGCATTCTATGGCAACACACAACAATCTCCCCGGCTGGAGTTTTACTTACATGCAATCAGTGCTTGGGACAGGAACATATCCTCCATGCACATGATCTCGCATTGCGAGGCACATGGCCTCGTTGCGGTCAGTCGGCAAGATTGTGCCTGCCTTGGTAAGGAGAGCCAGGTTGTGGTGAAACGTGTTCCGCTGCTCTGTCCCGTCCTCCAGGAAAAAACAGTGTCCCAGAGTGTCATAGCCGATGGTATCTTTCACCTAAACAAGCCACCCACATCAAAAGAAGGAGGGACAATTGTTAAAAATAGGCTGCACTCATCGGAGGCGAAGCAACCTGCTCTGGTACACAGGAGCGGCGCTCCTCCCAGGGGGCCTGGCGTGCCGCCTGCAGCGGGCACAGTGCGTGTCCTGGGGGTGTGGCATGCTGCCTGTGCAGTAGGGCGCACCTCCCGGGGGGTGCGCAGTGAGCGGTGCAAGCCCAGGAGGGTGCTGCCGATCGGGGATTGGCATTTTGTTGTCCCCCCTTTGGAATGGCACCAGGAGAGGGCCGCCCCCATCCCCCCTCGGAACACCCCTGGCATCCATGAGCCTGTGTGTGGATACAGCCAATGTAGTGTTCTACAGATGTTGCACACACACATACACTTTTTATTGAATTTTCTGTTTTACAATTTAGAATATTCATTTAAATATTCTAACAATGTCAATGGCCTCCCTTCTTCCATGGTTCATTTTGCGTATCATAAACTAAACTGCTCAGTATTCCGTTATTACATCCACCAAAACTTGTTTGTGCTGTTGAATCTCTCTTAATGCTGCCAACGTTTTCAAGTAGACATAATTTCCCCCCATATATTCAATAAACATTTTCCAATCTTCTTTAAACATGAAGGATCCTCATTCAAGAGAAGGGAGTTGTAAAAAAAAAAGATTGATTTATACAGCCTCCTTGAACGCCCACAACGATAAGATGCTAAGCATTTCAGCTGGAACAATTCCTTGAGCATGGGGCCAAGGAACCCAAAAAAGGTCCTATTTCTTGGACACACCAGTCTGATTGCTCTCAAAGACAGGAATGCAAAATCTGTATCAAGTCACATTGAAGGAGAAGCATTTGACCTTTGGGGTGTTTTTTTAGATTTTAGGTTTAACCCGAAACACACACCTTTAAACATATGGGACTACTTGGATTAAGGTTTTGCTTAGCATTGACTTACAATTCCTCCTGCTACATATTCTTTGACACTACACACACACACACAATCACACACTTCTGGCTGTGAGCCTGGGTGATACAGTCTGAGAAACATTTTGGCCAGGTTCCTCCTGCCTCATGTTGCGTGATAGGTTGAGTGCCAAAACCTAACTATGATTGAACATCATGAAATAGCCATCAACACGCATTGTTGGAGAGCACAAAGGTCATTTATTGTGTTGCAGAGCTATATATAAGTTAGCTATTTGGAGCCATCCCAAATCATCTCATCACTAAAAACTGAGATGGATAGAAAGAACAGACTTAGCCATGCTATTGGCATCCATCTCTGGAGAGAGAGAGACAATGGAGTGCGCCTCTGCGGGTGGTCAAACCGCTGCATTAGCTAGCAAGCACCAACGTGACCTCCCTGGGGCGCAAGCCTGGGCAGTGTCTATGTAGGACCTGGGCTGCTGAGACAACAAGACCCTTTGGCTTCACCAATGTGGTCCATGTATTATATCATATTTCCAAGACCTTCCAAATATGCAATACAGAATTATCCTTATTTAGACATCTCCATTTATCCTTCTGCATTTTGACATTCAACTTTCCACACAGAATACATACTGAAACATGCGCCATTTTCAAATACGACATTATATTCTTTTAACACTATTAAATTTCATGTTGTGCAAAGGAGGAGTTCAACACAGGGTTGTCCAACAGGTCGATTGCGATCTACCGGTGAATTGCGGGATGCCCCTGGTTGATTGTGGAACCCCGACCCCTCTGGCTCCCTAAAAAAAGCCCAACAATTTCAACTCTGGTCAATACAATGGGTAGATCAATGCCAGTGTTTTTAGTGGGAGTAGATCGCAGTCTCTCGGAAGCTGGACATCCCTGGTCTAGTGGAAACTCATTGGATTGCCCAACCTATCTTACAACAACATTCCCAGCAACCTGTTATGCATTCTCTTGAACAACAACATTCCCCTAGTGCAGGCATGGCCTAACTTGGCCCTCCAGATGTTTTGGGACTACAACTCCCATCATCCCTAGCTAACAGGACCAGTGGTCAGGGATGATGGGAACTGTAGTCCCAAAACATCTGGAGGATCAAGTTTGGCCATGCCTGCCCTAGTCCAAAACATTCCACCACTGCAACAAGCGTACTGCTAACTGCCGTTAGCTTAGGGGTACCCAAACCCCTATGCAAATGAAAATGGACATGCGAGTTACTATAATCAGGAAACATGAAGACAGCTGCCTACCCAAAGGCCATTGGCTCCATGGATGGCGACACATCTCGAGAAGCAGTGATGGATGGCCAGATTGTCAAGGTAAGATGGTGGGTTGTAGCCTCCTCTCTCATCTACATCTCCCGTCAGGTGGAAATGTACCGGATAGCTGCCTAGGACCTGCTGGCCCATGTTCTTCAACTCCACCCCTGACATGTGGACAGAGGTAAAACCTTTTTGGATCTATTCAGACAAACAAGAACACATAAGGAAAGAGTCCGTGGCAGAAAGAAGAAGCACAAACTGATTATCAGGACCAGCAAGTGGAACAGCATTTGTTGACAGGGAAATGAACAGTAGCCAGAGGTGTGGAGAGCAAGAGGATATTAAGTTTCTACCCTTGTTTTGGAATCTGGAGGTTCCTAAATTAGATAAAGGACTAGGCCTACAATACTGTATTTTGTTAACCAAGACTTTGGGAGCCTGTCTTTTTAGGGCTGGGAGATTCAGGTCACTAAATATCTGCTCTGGGTTTGGTCAATGTCCACCAAAAACACACTTACTTTAATTTGTCCTCCAAAAGTATCAAAGCTGAAAAACTGGCAGTGGTTTGGTCCGTAACAAGAGTCCTCCATTTCTCCTTGGATAAGTATATTTCGGGTTAAGAGGCCAACCTCTGCCCTCATGTCTACTCCATCCACAATCTCACCCATATGGAGATAGAGGGGACTTCCTGGCAAAATAATTTTAAGAAGCTTGAAAGGGTCTTCCTCATGCCCTATCCCAACCCACTGAGCCTTGTGAAATATCAGTAGCAATTGAGAGCAGGAAACTGATAAAGGGATAAAGACCATCCCTTAGGGTGGAAGAGTGAGGGAAATTCATTTGAAGGCTACAGTATATTAACTGTGCTTTCTCAAGCCATTACAAGTAGAGCATCCCCGTTACCCACAGATGGTCCCAGGTTCAATCCTGAGCACCTCCAGATAGGGCTACAAATATCCCAATTTTGAACCCAGGAGAGCCACTGCCAATCTATGTAGACAACACTGAGATACATGGATCAATAGTCTGACTCTGCTTAAAGGAGCTTCCTATAACCCTAGTAAAAGAATCATAGAACTGTACAGTTGGAAGGGACCATGAGGGTCATCCAGTTTGACCCCTGAAATGCAGGAATCTTTTGCCCAATGTGGTGCTCAAACTCTCTTTTTAAAAAATAATTTTTTTTATTAATTTTTTTAAAAATAATTTTTTTAAATTAAATTTTCCATTTTCACAATTCAATCAAATCACATTAAATATTCCAAATTATAAAAATACATATCATATAGTCCAAATATTCTGCCAAATTATAATTTTTTATTGGGGCTTCCCATGCTTCAAGTTCGGTGGGGCTCTGATCATCTTATATCTCTACTGCCTTGAGTTTCCAATAGTTCCTTTAATTCTTCCTGTTGTTACCTTTCCTTATGTGGTGCTCAAACTCAAGACCCCTAGATTAAGAGTCTTAACGCTCTACCAAAAGGAGAACTTATTGAATAATTCCCCATATCCAGCTTAGCCCACTTTCCCTAGCTCAATTCAGCTGTTATACAATAAAATACAATATCAGACAGAAAAGCAGTGAAAATATGTTTAAAAATAAATATGAATATTTACTGAGGACATCTCTCAAACTACCTGAACAGAGCTCCCAGATCACGGGTGGTTCATGGACCACAGTTTGGGAACCCCTGTCTCTAGCTCACTGTTTACACTGAAGAGTCAAATAATTGCACCTTCTGTTCATGAACCAGTGGTGGAGACTGAACTCTCCATGCTACCAGTCCTCATTACTTGAAAACTGTTTCCATTTTTAGCTCTTTGATCAGTTCATTCATAATATAAACTAAGGAGCTCTGTCAACAAAGGAGACCTTACAGAGGCATTGTTGGTCGTACCATCAATCTTCACTTGGTTCGTCTGACATTCAGGACAAGGCAGAAGATTAAACTCTTCAGCCTGGTGCATGGAATAGTCTGTGCTGGCAATGACGACCTTGTCTCCAGGGAGCCAGCTAGTCACTTCATCCACCAAATCCAAAATTACACCGTTAGACACTTCCACTTTGAATCCATGATGGGGTACTCCTAGAAAGGGGGGAAGTGATCAGTAACATATACTGGGATAAAAAGGTAAAGGTAAAGGGACTCCTGACCATTAGGTCCAGTAGTGACCGACTCTGGGGTTGTGGCACTCATCTCGCTTTATTGGCCAAGGGAGCCAGCGTACAGCTTCCGGGTCATGTGGCCAGAATGACTAAGCCACTTCTGGCGAACCAGAGCAGCGCATGGAAACGCCGTTTACCTTCCCACTGGAGCGGTACCGCTGGAGCGAACTGCTAGGTTGGCAGGAGCAGGGACCGAGCAATGGGAGCTCACCCCGTTGCAGGGATTTGAACTGCCGACCTTCTGATTGGCAAGTCCTAGGCTCTGTGGTTTAACCCACAGCGCCACCCGCATCCCCAATATTGGGATAGATGGACATAAAATATGGCCCTGAGTAGAACAGTTCCCTATGCTGCCATTCCTGCATTGGAGAGAGCCATTTGAGCAGTCAAAACTAGCCAGTGAATTGACAGTGAAATGTTATACACATACCCCAAAGGGGCCTAATATTTAAAGCAGAGGTCAGCAGCTGGAAAAACCCAGCAGCACCTCTTCACCTCCCTCTCTGGCAGTAAAAAATAAAATAAATTAACATTTGCTGCTCTTTCATGGGATCCAAATTCATTGGCTTCACTGGCCCCAATTCTGCTTAGCTTCAACCAGGAAGCTGGTCTGGGTAATTGTAGCTCCAGGACGGAAGGCATAACATTTGGTGATTTGAGCTCCAGCAGGGAGAAGAATAAGAAGAAGAGTTTGGATTTGATATCCCGCCTTTCACTCCCTTTAAGGAGTCTCAAAGCGGCTAACATTCTCCTTTCCCTTCCTCCCCACAACAAACACTCTGTGAGGTGAGTGGGGCTGAGAGACTTCAAAGAAGTGTGATTGGCCCAAGGTCACCCAGCAGCTGCATGTGGAGGAGCGGAGACGCGAACCCGGTTCCCCAGATTACGAGACTACCGCTCTTAACCACTACACCACACTGGCTCTCAAGAAGAGGCAGGATGTAAATGAAATATGATTAAAATCTGTGTCCTTGCCCAAGCACGGCACCTTGGTTATGTAGGAAGTGGACTCTATAAGAGAATGGGATTGAGGCACTGACCTACTATCCTTTACATATATATCAGACTTTGCAGCCTGATACCCTCTTGATATTTGGACTACAAACTCCTATCACAGTCTAAAACATCTGAAAGTTGCTGGGCTGGTGAAGGCTGTTTATATCCTCAAAAGAAAAAAGCCGAATTGCTGACCCGGGACATAAAGTGTTAATTTTGTAATGAGGAAAGATACTAAGGGGTGGAGGGAGGGAGAAACCTGGCTGAACTGTTATCAACAAGAATTTTGACAGCAGATAACACTGAATACTTCAACGAAAGAAGAGAAAAATCTGTTAACTAGCATAATGAGCAGAGTTTCGACATTCAAGAGATCAAGCAGGAACCGCTGGCTTCCCCAGAGAAACACAAAACCACCGTTCTAAATTTGTGTGTGGCTCCGGTGAGTGTAGTCAGTAGAAGACACTGATCTTCAACTGGTGAGTTAGGATCCATCCACTAAGGGGTCGTGGCCTGATCCAAAATAGGTGTCACAGGTGTGCTACCACCACCATGCATATATACATAGTAAAAGTTTGAGAAAAAGATCCCCAAATGCGTGTTTGGGTTAAAAGAGGGCCCCGGGTCTGAAAAGGTTGAAGATATCTGCTATGAAAGATCAAAGCCATATCTGAATGGTCCAGTGCTAACGGAAGCCAGTGCAATATAGAGGGCAGTGTGTCACATTAGGGCTGGAGAGACCCTAAGTTCAGTCAAGTTCAGTGGGTCACCTTTGCCAGTCACACACACTCTGCAAAACCTAACTCACAGATCTAGTTACAGGTAGGTAGCCGTGTTGGTCTGCCGTAGTCGAAACAAAATTTAAAAAAATCCTTCCAGTAGCACCCTAGAAACCAACTAAGGTTGTTATTGGTATGAGCTTTCGTATCTGAAGAAGTGTGCATGCACACGAAAGCTCATACCAATAACAAACTTAGTTGGTTTCTAGGGTGCTACTGGAAGGAATTTATTTTTTATTATTTTGTTTCTAACTCACAAAGTTATTGTGAAAATAACTCTGGCTTTGAGCAACTTGGGATAGAAATGCAAAAAATAAAGAATCAATAAAATGAATAATAGAGAAAATTAAAGGAAGCATGCTCCTGGATGAAAGAAGTGTGTGTGTGTGTGTGTGTGAGAGAGAGAGAGAGAGAGAGAGAGAGAGAGTGTGTACACACACAGTTCTTAACTCACACATGGTTGGGAAAAGCAAGCAGCCTTCATACCTTCTTTTGACATACACTTCACTGTAAAAATGCATACCATGTACCAAACAAGGATAATTTTAGCCTCATGGAATATTTGACTACAGCCAAATAATAGATCATCAATTGACTGCCCCAGCCTATGACCTTGTCTGGCTTTCAGAGATAAAAAGCTAGAACAGCAGGGTTTAATCAATAAACTGGTTTGTAATCTATCAAAGGCTCTTAAAAAAAAAAAAGCAGAGTTAAAGATCTAAAAACGGGAGTGTGGATTTTGGTTCAGCCTTATTGGTTTACTCATATGCAAATTTAATCAATCAGATAGACTTGAGATTTCTATAAACTGGGCGACAGCTCAAAAGACATACTCAGGGAGGAGAGAGAAAGCAGATAAACAACACTTGAACAAGAGATTAGAAAAGGGCTTAAAAACCTTTGATCCATCCACTGTGAGCAGCGATTGTAAAGACAATGCCTTCGTATGTCTTAAATTCTCTTGTCGCTGTTGCCAACCTTGTTGTCCCGTTGCGTTGAGAAGGCGTTGCATCCTCTGTGATGGAAGATGCATCACCGCCAAGAATCCCAACCAGAACCCAGGGCTGCCTGGAGGAGGGGGGGAAGCAGACTTGTGATGCAGAAATGGAACACCCAGTTCACATCTGAACCTCAAATTCATTCAGATGTTCAGTGTCCAGCATCGTCTGAAGGCCAAGTCCTGCTCCAAAAATTTGCAATCAAAATATACGACGCTCTCTCGGAAAACCACCTGCTTCCAGGGAAGTGGGACACCTGAAGAAATACTCTAAAGTTTAGCTCAACAGTGGAGATAGCTAACTCACACTGCCGTGACGGACCTGCAGCTAGCTTTGAGAAATTCTGATTAAGCAACGAAGCACCGTAACTCCAAAGACCAACAGAGCCCAGCAGCTATTCTGCAGGCAAGCTGTGGCCTTAATCCACAAAATGCAAAACCTGGAACTGAATATAATTCATCTTGATCGGCAAGAATACAGGCAAAGTTCCCACTTAGTTTGCACTCAGTTATCTCAGAAGGGGGAAATGGGACCAGCTTATCAGGCAGAAGGCAAACTCTGTCCTTAAAGCAACACAACAGCAGTGGCAAAAAGGTAACACAGGCTTCTGAGTTTTGATAGTTTCAAAACTGCACACCGCATCCTTTAAATACGGGCACAGGTTTCCAGCTTGGATGTCATTTGCTTTGGGGACAAACCTTCAGAGGAATGTGGAAGACGACAAACTTCTTGCATGAATTGCCAAGCACAAAAGGGGAGGGGATAACTCTGTTAGATTGGACAGCAGTACAACAGTTAGGAAAAGGGGCCAGGAGCTGTCCATGGTGGCATGTTAAGTTTTCCAAGAGAACCATTTTCTGAAGGAGCTCACTGCTACATGCACCAAGCACAAGCATGCTCTCTCTTGTGCGCCAAGTGTCACAGGTTAATAGACCTAAAAAGAGTTTGCTGGGACACCCTGTGCTTAGATATCCCTATAACCTCGTTTTAAACACCACAGAATTTCTGGTTTCTCGCACTCTGATCAAAATGCCCAGACTATCAAAAATATATAAGGAGAACACCGTTCAGTTCAACTGGCAAGTTCCACAGGCACTGAACATGGGGTTTTTTTTAGCCCCAATGTACCAAACTAAAGTATCCACATTGCCTATGGAAGAAAACAGGATTGGTGAGCCATCAAAAAAAGTCACCTCACTGCTTCTTAACCTCGTAGAGTTTCATTTGCTGGCAAACATGACAACCCAGATTATTTTCATTTCCTTCCCTTTCCCCTTCTTTGGAAACCACCACGTGCATGCACAACACTGAACCCAGGATGCGGAACATTTGGCCTCCCAGAGGTTGCTTAACTACAACTCCCATCAGCCCTAAGAAGCATTGCCAATGGTCAGAGCTGATGGGAGTTGTAGTTCGGCTTCCTCTGGAGAGCCAGAGGTTTCACCACCACCACTAAAGCAAGACTACAATGAACAGCCAGCTAATCCTAATTGCCAAGTTAGTGTTAACAGGCCATGCTTAGGAAACAAGCAGAACTGAAATATAATATAGCAGTGTTTCCCAACCTTGTGCCTCCAGCTGTTTTTGAACTACAACTCCCATCATCCCTGACTAGCAAGACCAGTGGCAAGGGATGATGGGAATTGTAGTCCAAAAACAGCTGGAGGCACAAGGTTGGAAAACACTGTAATATAGCATATAATAATAATAATAATAATAATAATAATAAATTATTTATACCCCGCCCTCCCCAGCCAAGACTGGGCTCAGGATGGCTAACAACAAATAATAAAAACAAGTTGATTAAAATACAATTTAAAAGATTAAGATACAACATTAAAACATTAGGGTGCAATCTCTTTGGATATACACATCCAAACAATCATAGCATGATAATTATCTAATCCGGGGTGGGGGGGAATATGGAGGTCATTATCTGTGTAGCCCCCACAGCACAGGGCACCAGGATGCCCTACATGTTTGCACAATTGCATGCATGAAAGTAAGAAGCCACATTTGCAAAGTTACCTGTATTGCAGGTGCAGGACGTATTTGCTGTGCAGCAGGTTCTTGAGGAACAGCCGGGTCTCCAAGGTCAAACTCTTTGCTGCAGAATCCCCCACTGCCACGGCTACTACATGGCCCAGAGATTGGTGGGCAAGAAATTCCCTCAATCTGCAGCTCTCGTCAACAAGGAGGTGGGTGTCAAAGCGTTCAGCGGCCACCACCTGGGCTGTGCCCGCATCCACTATCCGGACATTGAGGCCACGACTACTCCAGCGCTTCTCAGAAGTGTACCGGCCGTACCGAAGTCCCCCTGGGTACAAGGTTTTGGCCAAAAGCGTCCAGGATCGAGGCTTCCTTCCATGCAACTCCAGAATGCCACCTCTGCCCACTCCCATGAATTTTCTGCCATAGCCCTCCACGTCAGCTTCGTCGGTAGCTTTCCCGTAGAGAGAAATGGTGGCCTTGGAATGGTATGGGCAGCATTCAGAGCCTACATACAGTGCCCCGCCATCCTCAAGAAGGATGCTGCGGGCTCGTAAGGTGATGGCTTCCTCTGGATCATCTGCAAATACTAAGATCCCTGGAAGGGAAGCAGAGAGAGAGAGAGAGAGAATAATTTTCTCAGATTTGTGAGTTGGCATAGCTTACTGCAGTGCAGAGGTGATGAATCTACGACCTTCCAGACACCCCAAGACTACAAATCCCATCATCTCTGACCACAGGGCCACACTGTCCGGAGCTGATGGGAGCCCAATAGCACCTGGAGAGCCACAGGTTCCCCACACTTAGGACTCAGCTACATTAGTAAATGGGACGGGGGTGGTGCTGTGGGTTAAAACACAGAGCCTAGGACTTGCCGATCAGAAGGTTGGTGGTTGGAATCCCCGTGATGGGCTGAGCTCCTGTTGTTCGGTCCCTGCTCCTGCCAACCTAGCAGCTTAAAAGCACGTCAAAGTGCAAGTAGATAAATAGGTACCACTCCAGTGGGAAGGTAAACAGCATTTCCATGCGCTGCTCTGGTTTGCCAGAAGTGGCTTCATCATGCTGGCCACATGACTCGGAAGCTGTACGCTGGCTCCCTCGGCCAATAAAGCGAGATGAGCGCCTGAAGCCCAGAGCCGGTCACGACTGGACCTAATGGTCAGGGGTCCCTTTACCTTACATTAGTAAAGAAAAGGCATTGTACATGCATTAGGTGACACCAGATGGCGCTGTGGAGTTCCGTCTGTTGCCAACATGTTTTCCCGCTTTGCGCTTTACAGCACGTTTTCCTGAAACTCTTTTTTTGATGTGTCTAGATCCAGCCTTGGTGTAATGGCTAAGCAACAGATTGGCCAGTCCCCAGTTCGAATCTCACCCATGCCAACTTACTAGGTGGACCCCAAGGAAGTCACTCTCTCGGTCTCAGACCCCGACATCTGCAATATTGAAGATAATAAGGACTAGAGGAGGAGCGGGCTCAGGAGTAAGTTCTAAACTGCAGCAGCAGGTCATACTATAAAACATCCCCACGTGTATTGTTCAAAGAACAGGGGATGGGGAAAGGTAATTGCACAGGAATCACATTCAGGTGCAAAAATTTCCAACACATCACAGTAATGAGCCACAAGACGTCCCCAATCCGCTGTTTGGTGTGACAAGCTAACACAGCCATCCCTCCACTGCATAATCTGTACTCTTATTTTAGGTTCGCTGGGCAATAGTACAATCACCTCTTGGTTCTAATGTAGCTCTATGCAACCTCCAGCATCAACATGCCAAATGCCTCCAAGTACCAGCAGTTGGGGAGCAGGGAAAGGCAGCTTTTTCCTGCTCCCCAGCTGCTGGTACTTTGCATCTTGATGCTGGAGGTTGCACAGAGCTACATTAGAACCAAGAGGTGATTGTACTATTGTGGTTTCTCAGTCTCACCCAGAGGGCCACTGGGTGGAGGAAAAGGATGCTGTGCTCAGCAGGTCATTGGTCTGATTCAGCAGGCCTCCTCTGATATTCTTATTGATGAAATGAATGCCAAATCTTCATGAACAAAAATATGCCCTGAACAGAGGAGAACAATGCTTTTGCCCTTTTTAAAAATTGCAAATATAACAAGGTCACAAGAACCTGAGAACATTAAAGGGCAACCAACCCCCATTCAATTTATGTCACTGGAAAGCTCAGGATTGATTGATTGATTGATTGATTGATTGAATGAATGACTGGCTGGTTTTATTGCAATGATGTCCCACTCCCCCCCCCCAAGGGGCTCAATGCAATATACATGCTTCTCCCCCCTCCTCCTGTGAGGCAGGTTAGGTTGAGAGGAATAATAATAACATTATTATTAAAAATGACAGTGGGGTTTTTGAACCTCATTTCAAGGGGCCTAGTCTTAGATTCCGACCCCTACACTTCACTGTTTCTCAGCCTCTTCCCTCTGTCTTTAACTCCAAGTTACTTGCACCTGGTGCATAAAATGGAATCTGAATCAATTAGATGCATCAATCAATGCATTCGGTCAATAGAAATGCAGAGAGCTTTTTACAGCCAAGCAAATGTCATGAGATCAGACAGCACCACTTATTCAAGTTTAAAGGTAAAGGTAAAGGGACCCCTGACCATTAGGTCCAGTCATGACCGACTCTGGGGTTGCGGCGCTCATCTCGCTTTACTGGCCAAGGGAGCCAGCGTACAGCTTCCGGGTCATGTGGCCAGCATGACTAAGCCGCTTCTGGCAAACCAGAGCATGGAAATGCCATTTAACTTCCCACTGGAGTGGTACCTATTTATCTACTTGCACTTTGATATGCTTTCAAACTGCTAGGTTGGCAGGAGCAGGGACCGAGCACCGGAAGCTCACCCGGTCGTGGGGATTCGAACCACCGACCTTCTGATCGGCAAGTCCTAGGCTCTGTGGTTTAACCCACAGCGCCACCTGCTTCCCTCTATTCAAGTTTAGATCCGATTTAAGTTTACATTTGGAAACAACTACCACCACCCGACACATCTTCCAAGTTAAATACAGAAGTCAGAGAATACACACCTGAACTTAAACTGGTATGGGTTTTCCTACATGGGATTTGGCCCCTTGGAGTTTCGTGGGGATTGAGTCCAAGGTAAGTGGCACAGGATCGGGCGCAGCTTGAGCACCCGCCAACACACACCTCCCTCCCCACCGCCAGCTTTCCCCCCTTGAGGTTAAGAACCTGCTGCCCGCGCAAAAGCCTCTCCGCCTTACCTCCTTCCTGGATGAGCAGCGAGTGGAAAGTGGCCGAGCTCTCCAAGCGCAGAGCCGCCCCTCGGGCCACCACGGCAGCGTGGCTGCTGTTGTGTCCCGGACGCCACGGGGTGAGGTGCGCGGCGGGCGGCGGGCAGGAGCTCCCTGCAGAAAGGAAGAGAGAAAAAGACCCCCAGGCTTCCATCCATCCTGGGCACGTTTCCCAGGGAGCAAGCGCTCCCGCCCCAAGCCCGGCGTGCAAGAGCACAGCCCTCGACGGAGAGGGAGAGCGCGGGCGTGGAAGGAAGGAAGGAATCGAGGACCCACCTGCCTGCGCGCTGTGGCTCCGGGATCGGGCGCTGTAGCGATCCTGCAGACTCCGAAAAGAGCAGCGCCCCGGGCTGTCGCGCCCAGCCCAGCCTGACCCCTCCAAGCGGATCCCGGCACCTGCTGGAAGAACAAGCCGGCCGGGGCGCCGCCGGAGAAAACGCGCGTCCGCGCCGTCGAGGTTCCTAACTTGTTGCAGCGATTGGGACGCACGCGCCCCCCTTCTCTGTTTCTCCAATGAACCGTCGGCCGCACGCAAGAATCCCACTCAGGGCGAGCCCGGATTTCTCACAAGCGCGCTTGCCGCGGCGTCGAGCAGCACGTGGCCGCGCAAGCCGGCGTGCGATCCTCAGCCGCGCCGTTCCTTACCTCGCCTTTGCAGCCTGCCTCCTCGTCCAACAATCTCTGCAAGAACTTGGTTATTGTCGTCATGATGATTGCAAAGGACAAGTTCTCCCTTCCGATCACACACCACAAACCACGCGCGCTCTCTCACACACGCACATACATGCACGCGCGCGCGCACACACACACGGGAACCGGGCTGCTCGGTCTCCCCTCGGCGTACAGGCTTACATGCGTCCCTAACTCCCTGCATTTCCACCGGCAGCAGCGCCTCCTGGTGGCGATTTGAAGAGGAAAAAGCCCTCGAGAAAGTCCATCATCACGTACCTTACCTCTGCGCTCTCGGCAGAAAAGCGCACAACGCTTTTATTGAACCCTTTGGTAA
The DNA here is from genome assembly GCF_951804945.1 of Podarcis cretensis. Taxonomy (NCBI): domain Eukaryota; kingdom Metazoa; phylum Chordata; class Lepidosauria; order Squamata; family Lacertidae; genus Podarcis; species Podarcis cretensis. Next base: position 18,283,007 of record NC_137183.1, read on the forward strand.
CAGAAGCAGCGAGGTTTTTTCTCCCCGTTCCCACCCAGCTCTCTGTTTTAGTTGGACGGTCTGAGCTGGTGGCGATCCTCTTTTCCCCCCAGAAGCAATTAAGAGAAGCGACGTGGATTATTTAGAGAGATCTATATTTTTAGACGGCTCTGGAGAGGGACAGACAGAGACGCGCTCGGGAACCCAAAGACTTTCCTTCTCCTTTGAGCGCTCCGCTGCCCGGCTTTTTTTTTCCCCTGCCCGGCCACCAGCCTCGCTATTTATAGGCGATCTCGGAGCCGCGCTGTTTACACCAGCTGAGCGCTTGGCTCCTCCCCGGCCCGTGACGCCGCTTCGCATTCTGGACATACCGCGCGGCTGTTGGCGCCGAGTTGCCAAGAAAGGGGGGCGAGAGCAAACCCCGAAAAAAACAGGGGTGGGGAGAGAATACCGCGCGGATCGCGATCTCTCTTCCTCTTAGTCGATCGCTGAACTTTCCCTGGAAGCGAATCGCCCCCCCCCCCCGGTGTCCTTGGCTGCTACTCAGTTGCTCCGAAGCGAACTGGTTCAGGTCCAAGTCTGCGCAAACTTGGAGAGCGTTCGGAGCGAGGACTCCCCGGGATCCGCACCCCTGGGCGCCTCTTCTTCCAAGCAGACCAGAAACCACACGTGCCTTTTCCCAAAAGCGACGCGTCCCCTTCCTTTTGCGTTAGAAACGTGAGCACGGGAGCTATGCGCCTCCAAAGGGGGCTTGCGCGCAGGTTTGCGCTATCGCGCCTGCCTGGGAGAGGGGGCTCAAATGTCAAGGAGCCAGCGACAGGTGCCACGCGGTAGCGATCCTGTGCAAGCGGCACCTGATGAGATTTCCCTTCCTTTCTGCTAGGTATCTTCAACCTTTTCAGACCCAGGACTCGCTTGCAACCCAAAAGTGCATTTGGACACTCATTCCTTGTTTATTTGAATCTAACCACATATTGGCACGGTGGCGATGCTCCCATCGCAATGCACCTTGAAGCAGGGGGTCATAGAAAGAGAGAATTGTAGAGTTGGAAGGGACCCCGAGGGTCATCTAGTCCAACCCCCTGGAATCTAAACCAAAGCATCCACGCCATGACAGATGGCCATCCAACCTCTGCTTTAAAACCTTCAAGGAAGGAGAGTCCACCAGTCCCAAGGGAGACAGTTCCGCTGTCGGAACAGCTCTTACCGCCAGAAAGTTTCCCCCTGATTTTTAGTCGGAATCTCCTTTCCTGAAGCCTTGGGTTCGAGTCCTGCCCTCCAGAGCTGGAGATAACAAGCTTGCTCCCGCTTCCAGCCCTTGAGATATTTGAAGATGGCTATCGGATCGTCCCTTTCCCAACCCACTAGTTGAATAGCAGTTCTCTCTGCACAACTATGAAAGGTGCAGGAGCCCCTGCCCAAATTCGGGTCGGCTCACCCTTCCTTCTTTGTATCATGGGATCTGAAATAAGCACCCGCGTGGTGGCCGACATCCTTCTCCCAAATTTCAGGGGTGCTCTGTGAGACACTAACATTTGCTGCCCCCCATGCCCCATCAACATCATTGTTGCAGCGCCCCCTGCACCCAGGGCAGTCAAACTGGCTATGTGACCCTAAAATTCCCTCTGACTCACAAGCTGGGAATGCAAGTCCCATTGTGTTTAACAGTGATTAATCCGGACCAGCTTCAGATTAGAGAGGACCTTTCTCAAGTGCCACCCCCATCCTCCCGGCAGTCTTACCCATGAAAGAGCAGCATCACTCCATAGCTGTCAGCTTTTCCCTTTTCTTGTGAGGAATCCTATTCGGAATAAGGGAATTTCCCTTTAAAAATGGGAAACGTTGACAGCTATGCATCACCCTGATCCAGCACTAGGTGTCTGCTTCTGTGATCCACCATTTTAATTTCCCACAGTGCCCCACCACTGGAATGCTATGGCAGGGGCATTGTGGGAAATGAAAACAGCGGCTGTGCTTTGACTCACCCGCATGTTGCGAGGGGAAGGGTGGGGCTGTGCATGCTGGGTGCTGATGCTCAGCCTGGACTTAATCCCAAATCACAGAATTGTAGAGTTGGAAGGGACCCTGTGGATCATCTATTCCAACCCCCGAATATGCAGCTGTCCCCTACGGAGATCGAACTCGCAACCTTGGCACTATCAGCACCACGTTCTAACCAACTGAGCTATCCAGGCTTGTTAGTGTGCCCAGGAAATACAGTCCTGGTTTACCTGTACCAAGCTCAAGAAAGAGATCAAAGAGGGCAGTTGGCTGAGGATGCCCATAGCAAAGGCAAAAAAGCAACAGGATCCACCAGTCCCTTTCCCCAAAGGTGTCACACAGTGGGTGGGGAACAGGACCATTGCTCAGTGGTTAGAGCACATGCCTCTCCAGTCTGAAATCCATCTGTGCTGTTGCCTGTCAGTGTAGACGCCTCTGAGCTACATGGACCAATGGTCTGACTCAGTACAATGCAGCTTCCTGTGTTTCTACGAATTTCTGTTACTCCTTATAATGAGACAGGATGTACCGTTTCTTACAGATGCTTATCAAACCTGAGATACAGACACACCCATAGTGGAAAATGCAATGTCTGCTGGCAGTGGGAGGGCTGTAATGTAGCGAGACATACATGATAATAATTTGTACTAACATTTTGTTCTTTCTTCCAGAATTAAATTACCCAACTGACCACGGAGGAGGGCTTGCTGTTTTCACCCACAATGTACACACACTCATTCTTCATGTTACCACACTGGCTTTGAAGAATCGTGTAGCCACAGGTCCCAATCCTATGCAAAGCTTCCTGGGAGCTGCTGACATCCAGCCCAATGGTTGCCATGAATTTGATTTTGAATTGATTTTAAAATGAATTGATTTTAGAATGTTGTGTTACTTTTATTGTTGTTAGCCGCTCTGAGCCCGGCTTCGGCTGGGGAGGGCGGGATATAAATAAAATATTATTATCATTATCATTATCCAAGAGACAATGGAGTGTGCCTCCAGGGGTGAAAAAACCGCTGGAGAATCACAGCACCTGCTGTGGCTGCAGAGACCAGTAACTCATCACTGCTGCCTCTCATGTTGATTTTGTTACGTTAGCAGCAGCCAAGTGGCCCTTCCAGGGCGCAAGACTCTGCAGTGTCCTAGACTGCCCAGATGACAAGAGCCCTCTCTTGGCTTTGCTGATGTGGTCCAAAGGAAAGCAGGAGAATTATATTTAATATTCAACCAGCCAATTATATTACCTTCATTAGGGGGCTGTTTTGCCCACACTGCCAAATGAACTTTGCACTTCAGAAATTCATAAGGACTGCCTTCCGGCATCAGACCAAAGTTTCATCTAGCCCAGGATTCTGCTTCCAACACTGACTGGCAAGATTCCCCTGGGAGTCCCAAGGGCACAAAAGTAGATGGCTTGACCTCGCTGCCTTGTATTGAGAGGTATACTGCCTCTGATAATGGATGTTCCACTAAACCATCATGGCTAACAGCTGCTGATTGACCAATGCACCATGGATTTGACTAGAGTCCTATTATCAGGTAAAAAGGTAAAGGACCCCTGGATGGTTAAGTCCAGTCAAAGGCGACTATGGGGTGCAGCACTCATCTCGCTTTACAGGCCGAGGGAGCAGGCATTTGTCCGCAGACAGCTTTCCGGGTCATGTGGCCAGCATGACTAAAGCATTTCTGGCGCAATGGGACACCGCGACGGAAACCAGAGTGCACAGAAACGCCGTTTACCTTCCCGCCAGAGCAGTACTTATTTATCTACTCGCACTGGTGTGCTTTTGAACTGCTATGTTGGCAGGAGCTGGGACAGAGTAACGGGAGCTCACTCCATCGCGGAGATCCGAACCGCCAACTTTCCAATCAGCAAGCCCAAGAGGCTCAGTGGTTTAGACCACAGTTTAGAGCCCTACTATCACCACAAGCAAAGTGGCTAAGAGATATAGAATCACAGTCCAATCCCCTGCAATGCAGGAATATGCAGCTGTCCCGTATGGGGACCGATCCTGTTATCAGCACCAAGCTCTAACCAACAGAACTATCCATATGCAGTGCAGCCCTATAATTCATCAGAAATAGAGAAATTGCAAGAAATTGTGACCCTCCAGGTATAAGCTGGATTGTCAATTCACATGATCCCTGACCAAAGGCCATATTGGCTGGACTGATGGGGAAGCTGGGAGCATCTACCACATCTGGAGGCCTCACAAGTTAACATGTATAATATTTATTCACGGGCACATGTGTATAAGGGTTGCAGCCTAAGCTACAAATCAAGGTGCCTGGTTCAAATGGATGCAAAGTAGCCATAGGGCTCACTCCCAGCCTCACCTCTGCAGTGATAATACTGACCCGCCTCTGAGGGCTGTTGTAAAGTCACCAGGCCAATGCGTGGGGAATGCTTTGAACACTCAGGTGCACTGATGAACTCACAAGCAGGTTTTGAGCTATGAGCAACAGCGGTAATTACAGTGGTACCTCGGGTTAAGTACTTAATTCGTTCCGGAGGTCCGTTCTTAACCTGAAACTGTTCTTAACCTGAAGCACCACTTTAGCTAATGGGGCCTCCCACTGCTGCCACCGCGCTGCCAGAGCCGAATTTCTGTTCTCATCCTGAAGCAAAGTTCTTAACCTGAAGCACTATTTCTGGGTTAGCGGAGTCTGTAACCTGAAGCGTATGTAACCTGATGTACCACTGTAGATGGTAATACAGTTTGACTTTGATTTAATAGCTAGAAGGTGGGGTGCAGCAGAAGGGGAGAAACAAGAACTCCTTGGGAAAAGGGGTGGGAAGTCGATAAGATTAAGAGAAAAGACTAAATTGTATTTTGATGGCATATGTTAAAAATGTTGGAACAATGAAATATAATTGGGGGGGGACACCACTCAAGAGCACTATATAAATGCTAACAATTAACAGGACTTCCCCGCCCCAAATTGTATGCTCCAGTATGGAATATTTGCCCCCACAGAGCAGGGGTGTGGAATCTTCCAGCATTCCAAGGCCAACTAGGGCAGGTGGGCGAGACCACGCACTTGCCAATCATCTGATGACAGCATTCATAAACTGAAATCCTGCTTTTTCTAAGCAAGATTGAGATAGGATAATCTCCCTCAGGACCGAAAACCCCCCTCCCATCAGCTGATGGATGGAGTGGGTTCGATCCTGCTTTCTGCAGACATTGGGTTATGGCACCTCCCCCCCCCTATATGCCCTGATTATGAATAACATATCGGGACCATGAATTTGATTAGTTAATTATGCATTGTATATATGAAAGACCTTCCCACCTCCCTTTTAAGGTCATAAACCTGCTGCCAATAAATTTCAGCGGGGTCCCCAAATTCTTGAATGCTGAGATTCTCTTTACTCTGGACAATTTCACATAATCTCTGTCATGTCATGTCACATACACACACACACACACACACACACACACACCCCTTTACAACTTAAACCAGGGATGGAAATCTACCTGCAGGCCTGGGGACTGAATGTGGCCCTCAGAGCTCTCTAACAGGCCCTCAAGACTCTCCCCCTCACCAATCCCGCTCCACACCATCCTTGAGTGTTGTTGCCTGGCTGGATGGTGCAGTTTGATTGCGCCCCTTGCTTTCCTGGACAGAGGGATGTGTGTGGAACCTTCTGACTTTTGCTTGGCTGTATCGGTTGCCCCCTTGGCCAACCCACTACAGTCGTACCTTGGAAGTCGAACGGGATCCATTTCAGAAGTTCGTTTGACTTCCAAAACCAAATTGCTGCTTTTGATTGGCCGCAGGAAGCTCCTGCAGCCAATCAGAAGTGGCAGAAGCCCTGTCAGACATCCGGGTTCCTAAAGAACGTCCGCAAATCGGAACACTCACTTCTCGGTTTGCAGCATTCGGGAGCCAAAACGTCCAAGTTCCAGGGCATTCATGGCTCCACCAGCCTTGGACCTTTAAAAAACTTGGCACCCAATGGAAAGCCAACCGATGCTCAGTTGCACCATCCAACATTGTAGAACGGTATCCATGGATGTTCTCCCCAACTGACCCCTGGGATGGATGCCCAACCAGGCTTCTTGGGGAAATCCTGGCTGATTATTACCTAGTCATTAATCTGGATTCTTTCATACTCAGAACTGAGGGGTGAAAATGGTTCCTCACCCCATGACTTAAACACAACTATTCTTTAATAGCTGCAGTGGCATGAGCTAACACAAGGACAGGGAAAGCATGTGGCCCTCCAGACCTCCCTGACTGGCCCTTGGGACTCTCCATAGGCTACACACCCCTTGAGTGTGTTTGCCTAGCCAGGATGTGCCCTTGAACTCTGCTAACGCCTCCCGAGTGCCTGGATGGATAGACAGGGAAACTAGCCCACTGTACAAAGGGAAGGCTTACAGTCATTGCTTCATCAAAGTGTTTTTCCCCCATCAAAAGTCCAGTTATTAGTGGTCCTTAGTTAATCATGCCCATTCATTTCAATAGGTCTACGCTGAGCAGGACCAGCATTGGATGCAACCCCAAACATGGCTTCTTGGCACAATCCAGTTTATGTTTACCTAGTCATTACTCGGAATTTTTGTGATTTTCTAACGTTGTGGAATGGTGTCACTTAGGAAAAGCAGGTCGATGTTTACCTAATCATTCACCTGAATTATTTCATAATCCTTTATTTATCTTTGAGTTTGATGGCTATTTAAAGACATGGGAAATCTAAAGTCCCTGAAATCATTATATTTTGCAGCACACTCAACCAATCATGTTTACTGGTAAGTCACCTCCCACAAATGTCAAAAGGGCTTGCTCCTGAGTAAATGCACACATAATTGCAGTGTCGGACTACTTCTGATGCACTTATTATATGCATAATCTTATTATTTTGCTTTTCACATTGCTTATATAATACCTAGTGTATCGTCTGAACAAACAATGTTTCTGAATTCCTCATTTCTTTGGGAAGATAAAATAAAAAGCCTCCACACACAAACACACACACACACACACACCACCCAACTATCTAAAGAGATACAGCCCTAGAAAAGCTTGGGCACATGGTTTTCTTGGTTGTATAAACTGGCTATGAATGTTAGCGCTAAAATTACAGGGGGCACAGAGGAACGCCACTCCCTAATTTTAGTTGGTGGTTTGTTTTTTTTACACCAGTCTTCTTAGCTATTGGTTTATTAGGCTACAAAATATGATATGGCTGAAAGTGGGAGATGAAACAATGGCTTGGACTTAGGCAGTGCTTTTTTTCTGGGGGAGGTGCAGAGGTAACATACCCCTAAACATTTTGTGAATCTAAGTTTGGCCTCATTGAGGGGCAGTATTTCAATATGAGTAGGAAAATGATAGGACCCCTAAACAAAATTTTTTTAGAAAAAAAACACTGGACTTAGGGATAGGGACCACTTCCTTTCTACCCATAATTAGGGGTGGGCGAATATGCCAGTTCCAATTTATTTCACAGTTTCTTATTTTTCCAGTCTTAAATTGGATTCTCCAATACTTTCACATCACTTTGCAATTTTTCCCCTTAAAAAAGAAATCCTCATAAAAATTCATTAGGATTTCTGTCCGAATTTCTTCTAATACTGTACACACATTCTTGCAAAGCAATGTCCCTCTAATATGTGGTTCTGTATGTTATTTTCAGTGATATATGCAATTATATGCACACTTTATCCTAGCAAATGCATCACTTGGCTGGATAACTGCTTTGCAAAATTAATAGAAGTGCAGAAAGAGGGCTGTGTTTTGGTTCTTTACATTATTTCAGAAAGTGCAAAGTAAGTTCACATCTAAGTACAGACTGTATGGAGTTTCTCCTCCATCAGTATCCATAATTCAAATGTGAATCTGGTGGTGGTGTCTCCTCATAAGAACCACCAATGGGCATGGTTTTCAGAGAAACCAAATCTCTAAGATGCTTCTGACAACACAATTCAAACATATATATTTTTCCTTTCCAAGATCTGGAAAGAAATATCATGCAGGAACAGAGAGGCGTGGCCCTTTCTTTTCTCTCTAGTCCACTCCCTCCTGACGAGTGTCCTGTTTCCTTCTGTTTGCCCAGATGGAGGAAGGAAGAACTACTCACTTTTCACTGATGAATGAGGTTCACAGGGATCGAGTCAGTAACCCTGCAAATTTGACATTTCACAGAATATTCTCTCTGTGTGTGTTTTGCATTAGGAAGTCCCCTTTAAGATGTGCAACCCAATAGCATTCTAATGATAAGCCACTGAGTTTGTCTGGACTACAGTGGTACCTCAGGTTACAGACATTTCGGGTTACAGACGCTTCAGGTTACAGACTCTGCTAACCCAGAAATAGTACCTTGGGTTAAGAACTTTGCTTCATGATGAGAACAGAAATCGTGCTCCGGCGGCGCGGCAGTAGTGGGAGGCCCCATTAGCTAAAGTGGTGCTTCAGGTTAAGAACAGTTTCAGGTTAAGTACGGACCTCCAGAATGAATTAAGTTCTTAACGCGAGGTACCACTGTACATCTTTAGTAGGGATAGGGGAGATTCAGTTCAAACTTAACAAATTAACGTTTCCGAAACGATACACAAAATGAAACACAGCCCCTCTTTTGAAATCCACACTGAATTTTGCAGTACAGTTCTCCAGCCACATAATGTGTGTCCAAAAATGCATGTACTATATATATAAATGCATATACCGGTGAAACGAACGTACAAAAATGTTGATTGTATTAAGGGGGAAATGGGTTTGCCAAAATTGCGTACATCAATCAGGCAAAATTGCAGATAAGAATTGCGTATGAGAAATTTGCACCCAAAAATGCTGATGAATTTTTGTGAGGACGTTGGGGGGTGGGTTTCAAATTGATGTTAAAACATTGAGAACTGGTTGGACAAATGAGCAACTGAGACCAGGTTGACATATTATTAGCTTATACCTTCTCTCAAGTAAGCGTTGCTAAGATTCAGCTTTCCCACACTTTCTGCCCTGACCAGGCATCTGTTTGACAAGGGAGCAAATGGTATTAGGAGCCATGTGTAGCCGGGCCTGCAGAATTCTATATCATTAAGTATCCAAACAAACCCCTGTGCTGCAAAGAGAACGTCAACAATGTCAAGGCAACACGATGACCATATACATATGCATTATATAATCTTTATAGAATTCCTTCAAATCATAACAAGTTCAAAATGAAATCTTTAGTCTCAAAGACTCTGAAAATCTTTAAATGAAGCGAGGTACCAAACTTTGTACAGTGGAAGACAAGCTGTGAAGCTTTGTGTATTCAACAATGATGTCCAACACTGAACAGTAATTCCAGATATTGACTACTCTTTCGTAGAATTCTTCATCAGCGTGGTGGGTGGATGTAGAATGTTTCATAAACTCATCTTATTTCGAATGAATGACTACATTATTACATGAGCACTGTTCCACAGCATTTGATATTTTCATTTAAGGGTGTATACATTTATATACATCCCACCGTACAAAGTTTAGTACCTTGCTTCATTTAAAGATTTTCAGAGACTTTGAGACTAAAGATTTCATTCTGAACTTTTTATGATTTGAAGGAATTCTATAAAGATTATCTATTACGTATGTATATGGTCATGGTGTTGCCTAGACATTGTTGAATTCTAGATCATGGCAGAAACCGTATGACACGGAAAATACCAGTTGCCAGGGAACAACAGTAGGGGAGAGCTGTTGCCTTCTGCTTTGCCATAGCAGGGGGGAAATTCTTACCCTCTGCTCCGATCCACCAGAGGCCTTTTCACGATTGGGCAAATTCACGGAGGACAAACTCTATCAGCAGGCATTGGCCATTGCAATTAAATTGAGCCGCCATGCTCAGGGAATGGGACGTTGCATTAGCATGGTCCTTTAGCCAGATCCAGCCAGGTTTCTCTTATGTTTTCTTGGCATGGTGATAGCTAGGCCAACAGTGAGCCAAATACCAGAGCTGTGCCTTTGAAATCTGGCCAGTAGATTATTCTTTTCAGATTTCACAATGTTTCAGTCTTTAGGAAGACACAAAATCTGCCTTTAATTGTCATGCCCTACAGCTAGAAATTGCAATTTGCAGGGGGTCTGGGGGAGATAACCAGGTTTCCCAACTGCATAAATTCCCCATCCGGCAACTTACAAAAAGCCAAATGAATAGGAAGTGTGTTTTGCTCCTTGATAAATATCTGGGTCATATTTACATCATACATTTAAAGGGCTGTGGTACCCCTTTAAGTAGTCATGGCTTCACCCAAAGAATTCTGGGAGCTGTAGTTTGTTGAGGGTGCTGGGCATTGTTAGGAAGAGACCGCTTTTCTGCTCGGCATCCTTAACAAACTACAGAACCTAGAATTCTTCAGAAATGAAGAAATGAAACAGGGACCGTCTGATCTGAATCTCACTTCAGCCAGGAACTCACTAGATAGGCAAGCTGGTTTCTCTCAGCCTCACTCTTCCCCTGCCAAATCTGCAAAATGAGAATAATGATCATAGCTGTCAACTTTCAGATTTGAAAATAAGGGATCAGCAGCCTCGAAAATAAGGGAACAGCAGCCTCATCTGTCCCAGGGACAGTCTACGGGACATCTAACAATCCGGGATAGCAGTGGGAAGCAGTGGGAAACGGCGCTGGAATAAGGGAATTTCCCACAAAAAAAGGGAAGGTTGGCAGCTATGATAATGATACCATTATATGTTGCGGGGTGTTTGTTAAATGCTTTGAACACCTGAAAATACCATATACAGTACTACCTCAGGTTAAGTACTTAATTCGTTCCGGAGGTCTGTTCTTAACCTGAAATTGTTTCTAACCTGAAGCACCACTTTAGCTAATGGCGCCTCCTGCCGCCGCCACGCCGCCGGAGCCCAATTTCTGTTCTCATCCTGAAGCAAAGTTCTTAACCCGAGGTACTATTTCTGGGTTAGCAGAGTCTGTAACCTGAAGCATATGTAACCTGAAGTGTCTGTAACCCGAGATACCACTGTAATGCTAAGTATTATTGGAACCTTCAAGCCCAGATCCAAAAGTTGAAGCTTGGACCAATGTTTTTGCCAAGAAATAAAAGCTAATTGCCCTGTTAAGGGGAGTGGGAGGAAACAGAAAGTGAGAGGAGAATAATCAGAGAAAAGGAGGAATCAGATTTCACACATTCAAAGAAAAAGAAAAGAAACATGAGACCCTGTTTTGCAGATAAGAATTAAAGAGAGGCTCCCGCTCTGCGCAGTGATCTTCTCTAAGAAAAGACTTAAGATAGACAGATTTATGCAAATATTTCCATGCTGCAATCTCACTTTAACCAACAGAGGTCGCCTTTACACATCAATCACCTCCCTAATGCCTTCCCTATTGATCTTATCATGGAAACGATTTTGCACCAGGGATCATCAATACGCTCTGTGTGTGTTCCACTTAAATCAAATTCATAAAATGGCAATTTTAGATGTAAATGCCATTTTGGATGCAAGCGCTTTGTCAGGGGGAAACAGGTTAATGAATGCCAACAATACAGTAAGCCCGCGACTTACACACATTTAACTTGTGCGCATTCAACCTTGCCCACCTAGCAAAATACTGTAATTTTCCATGTATAAGACTAGGGGTTTTTTCCTTTAAAAATAATGTCAAAAAATAGGGAGCGTCTTATACACGGATAGCCATCTCTCCCCCCCCCCCATTTTCTTAAATTGGACTCCCCCAAAATAGGAGGGCATCTTATAGACAGGGGAAAATATGATAATTTAAAAAAAAAATAAAAGGGGGTGGAAAGCAATCAGACATCCAGAATAGAAGATTTTGGCAATCTCACCCACCATTGCATCCAATGTGTTTTGACTATACGTGGTTTTGGCTTTAGGTGCGATCCCCAGAACGTAACCCCCATGCAATATTTCCCTCTATTTATAATGTCCAGGCATGGAGTGCCCTTGCAAACAGCAAAAAGGGCACATGATCCACATAGAACAGGGAGGTATCAGCAGGCTTGGGGAAGGGGGAACTCAAGTTTTGCAGGGGGGAGAACCTTTTAGAAAGTGGTTTAACAATGCTGCTTCCTAAAGAACCTTGGGAATTGTAGCTATTTGAGGGGAAGAGGTGTCTCATAATAACACTCAGTGCCCATAACAAACTACCGTGGTGCCCCGCAAGACGAACGCCTCACAAGACGGAAAAGCCGCTAGACGAAAGGGTTTTCCGTTTTGGAGGCGCTTCGCAAAACGAATTTCCCTATGGGCTTGCTTCGCAAGACGAAATGTCTTGCGAGTTCCTGCGGGGTTTTTTCCCTTTTCCCCCCCTTTTCCGAAGCCGCTAAGCCGCTTATCAGCTGATCCGCTAAAAGCCGCTAAACCGCTAATAGCGCTAATCCGCTAAGCTGTCAATGGGCTTGCTTCGCAAGACGAAAAACCACTATACGAAGAGCCTCACGGAACGGATTAATTTCGTCTTGCGAGGCACCACTGTACAGTTCCCAGGATTCTTTGGAGGAAGCCGTGGCTGTTTAAAGTGGTATGATACTGCTTTAAATGTGTCAGTTTGCATTTCTTAGTACAGAAAGTATTGATCTGATGTGTAGAGATCTTCCCTATTCGAATTAATTCAAGAGGGTTCTGGAAGCTTCTCTATGTGAAAGAAAGAAGCAGAAGGTTCCTGGTGTTTGGGTTATTCCTTCAGAGAAGCTGAGTACAGCTGGATTAAACTGGTTCTGTTATCTCTTTCAGTCAAGGCAGGGGCCAGCAAACTTTTTCAGCAGGGAGCTGGTCCACTGTCCCTCAGACTTTGTGGGGGGCCGGACTATATTTGGGGGGGGGGTGAATGAATTCCTATGCCCCACAAATAACCCAGAGATGCATTTTAAATAAAAGGACACATTCTACTCATGTAAAAACACGCTGATTCCCGGACCATTCACGGGCCAGATTTAGAAGACAATTGAGCCGGATCCGGCCCCCGGGCCTTAGTTTGCCTACCCATGACTCAAGGCCATGCTGACTATAAAAGTAGGACCGAAAGGAGCCTGGGTTTCATTTTCTCTTTCTGTTTCTTCTCCTTCTGGTGTGGTGTTCTGTACATAGTATGCTTAGTGTTGAGGTTAGACTTATTATAAGTTATTGTAAGTTTAAGTTAAGTCTGCTGCAACTGGATTTCTTATGGACTGTGCCAGTCCTGAATGTATTGGATTTGTGACCATTATGCTCATTTGCCTTCAGTAGCAGTAAAGCTCTGCTGGATTAAATACAATTACCTCTGGTCTATTTTTGGGAATCCTGCAACATGTGTAAATTGTTACTCTGCTAACGATACATTGGAATCTACTCCAGATCATACTGAGTAGAATTCAATGACAAAATGTATGGTGCAGATGGGGACTTCATGTGACTCTCAGAATGGCTGATAAGGTTCACACAAAGAGTTATATCATGCTACAAACTCCGCCCATTTCGGTTCTGGCCCCACCCACCATCAGCTGTGGCTCCACCCACCTTCCAAGATGGTCTGTGTGTGGTTTTCCCATGAGTTAATGGCCCTTCACAAAGTAGCCGCCCACTCTTGCCACAGAGGAACATGCATAATCTCTTTGCACACCTACCATTTCGTTTCGTTTCAGGCTTAGCCAGATGTTTCTTTGTTTCGGGCATCCGGTTCCTTGAGGGCATCTTGGAGGGATTCATTTCGACCGCCACTCCCACATTTCTCAGCAGCTGATGGACCCAGTGTAAGAACGAAGGCTTTACTTTGGAATGCAAGAGTTTGTGAGGGTTCAGTTGGATTTGGGGTGGGTCATCTGGATGGTCACAGCTTTGGCGCTGAACAAGAGCAGCAGCCAAGCTAGGCCCGAAAGCTTTCACCAAGACATATCGGGAAAACTTCAGGAGCAGATCACACGTTCCGCGCTCAACCTCCGTCTTTGCCGTCAAGTTCTGACTTGTTAACAACTGCATTTGCTCCTCACGACTTAGCGGGCTGTTACTTCTGAGCGGGTCCATGAATTTAGAAGATTCAGGGGCCTCTGGGAGAATCCTCTGAAACAGCTCCTTATAATCTGTATCCCATAAAGAACTGTTTGGATTCAGGCTATTTTCTGAAACAATCATAAATATCGTAAGAACTCTATTTGTGGCACTTCATTGCCCCTAAAATATTTATTTCCCCGCTGGGTTATCACAAGATTCATTTGACCACATGCAGCTGTATTTAAAATGTACCCCGTTGACATATTCTCTCTCTCTGTCTTTTCTTGTAACCAAATGATCAGGACCCAGTATAACTTTTAGGTGTGTTTTCTCCCATTATATACTAAATATAATAAATGAATAAGCACCTCCCTGTTCTGTAAGAGCAGCTCAGAAAGGTTCACTGAGGTCCAGCTTCAAGGGCCTTCTGCCTAGTTCCCTCCCTGCAAGAAGCGAGGTTGCAGGGAACCAGGGAGAGGGCCTTCTCAGTAGTGGCACCTGCCCTGTGAAATGCCCTCCCACCAGATACCAAGGAAATAAACAACTACAGTCATACCTCGGGTTGAATGTGCTTCAGGTTGAGCATATTCGAGTTGCACTCCTTGGCAACCCGGAAGTAACAGAGCGCATAACTTCCGGGTTTCGCCGCTTGCGCATGTGCAGATGCTCAAAATGACGTCATGCGCATGCACAGCAAAAAGTGACACGTGCGTGCACAGACATACCGTCATTAGTTACGTTTGCTTCTAGATGCGAACAGGTCTCCGGAACGGATCCCGTTCGTATCCAGAGGTACCACTGTATCTGACTTTTAGAAGACATTTGAAGGCAGTCCTATTTAGGAAAGTTTTAAATGTTGGATATTTTATCACGTTTTTAAAATTCTGTTGGGAGCCATCCAGAGTGGCTGGGGAAACGCTCATGAAATAAGGCACCAAGGAGATCCCTGATGGATCAGGTGAAAGGCCCATCTAGTCAGACATTCTGTTCTCACAGCTGCCAGGACACAGATGTGTAATCTCAAGCTCAGATGTGGGTCTCTGGATCTCTCTATTTGGCCCAGTCCACACCCTCTATTGTCATGCTACACCCCTTAATGGCCCATTGTGTACCCTCCTCAAGTATTTTTGCCTGGCTGGACTGTGTCCTTGAGGTACGAAAATACCTCACACTTGTCTGGATGGAAGACAAAGTGATTGGGGTGGTTGTATGCGGAAACCTCTGACTTTTTCTGTACAAACTAAAGGTTCACTCCTGTTGCTCACTTCTGCCTCTGGTTCCTCCCAGCACTGGCATGTGGCCCCCAGGAGGCTGCCCAGGATGTAAAGTGGCCCTCGTGCTGAGTGAGATCCCCTGCTCCTGAACCATAGGAGCCAACTCCTAGGGGCCAAGGTCCCTTTGGCCCGCCAATAAAAAAAATTGAGGAGGCCACTCTCCAACCCAAAGTTGATGGGCATCACCATTCAAATACTGTGCGTGTGAGATGTCTTGAGATCAATTATGTGGAGTGGGGCTCAGCTGCCCCCCAATAGTAATAGTAATTTATTATTTGTACCCCACCCATCTGGGTGGGTTTCCCCAGCCACTCTGGGTGGCTTCCAACAAAGATTAAAAATAAATTAAAATGTCACACATTAAAAACTTCCCTGAAGGGCTGCCTTAGATGTCTTCTAAATGTCAGGTAGTTGTTTATCTCTTTGACGTCTGATGGGAAGGCGTTCCACAGGGCAGATGCCACTACTGAAAAGGCCCTCTGCCTGGTTCCCTGTAACCTCACTTCTTGCAGGGAGGGAACCACCAGAAAGCCCTCGGAGCTGGACCTCAGTGTCTGGGCTGGACGATGGGGGTGGAGACGCTCCTTCAGGTACACTGGGCCCAGGCCAAGGCCAACACCAACACTTTGAATTGTGCCCGAAAATGTACTGGGAGCCAATGTAGGTCTTTCAGGACCGGTGTTATATGGTCTCAGCGGCCACCCCCAGTCACCAGTCTAGCTGCCGCATTCTGGATTAGTTGTAGCCCCATGTAGAGCGCATTGCTTTTATTAAAGTTTGCAGTCCTTCCCTGAATGAAGGGAAGTACAGTCGTACCTTGGTTGGCGAATGCCTTACGACTCAAACATTTTGGCTCCTGAATGCTGCAAACCCGGGAGTGAGTGTTCCAGTTTGCGAATGTTCTTTGGAACCCAAACGTCCGACACAGCTTCCAATTGGCTGCAGGAGCTTCCTGCAGCCAACTAGGAGCCATGCCTTGGTTCTTGAACATTTTGGAAGTTGAGCAGACTTCCAGAGCAGATTCCATTCGACTTCCAAGGTACCACTGTATAAAAACCTAAGCATCATGGGTGCTTTAGCTGAGATTCCTGCATCGCAGGGGGTTAGACTAGATGACTCTTGGGGTCCCTTCCAACTCTACAATTCTATGCTTTGTCCGGAATTTTCAAACATTCAGTTTCCTTGTGCAAACAGCCCCATCCACAAAACTGGGAATTTACTTCAATTCCATTGGCCATGTAGGGGTAAAGCAGATTTATTTCATCAGGGAAATGGTTGTTTAAATGTCTTACGTAAGCACCTGGCCGGCACGCAGGAAGACAGGAGGAGGAGACAGCCGGTTAATGCCAGGACACTGGACACAGGCACATGGTGGTAAGCTTGGTCCCTCCAATGGTGCCGCCATTTCTCAGATCCTCTTCTTGGTTGGAGGGAGGGCGACTTTGGAAGTTCCAAAAGGAAGAAATTGGTCGGTCTGGTACCACAAGGTGCTGTTCCTGCTGGCAGCAGCTTCTTAGAGGGAGGGAGCAGGAGAGAAGCAGCCCAGGGCCAGGGGAACTCTGCAAGAAACATAGAACACAGCTTTCCTCTCCAGAATCTGTACACTTTCTTCCTCAGTGGGAGAGGATTTCCTTTGTAGGCAGAAGGCCCTGGTTTCAACCCCATTCTCTCTAGGTCAGGGGTCAGCAAACATTTTCAGCAGGGGGCCAGTCCACTGTCCCTCAGACCTTGTGGGGGGGGCGGACTATATTTTGGAAAAAAATAATGAACAAATTCCTATGCCCCACAAATAACCCAGAGATGCATTTTAAATAAATGCACACATTCTACTCATGTAATAACACCAGAACTCACCCTGCTAAATCCCGCCCCCCCCCCCAATTATATAGAGCACACACAATTCAACGTATGCCAATTACACCGAGTTTGACGATTTACCACAAGCTATCGTGTGGGGGTAGAAATGGAGGCAGTGAGAGATTTTACTTTCTTGGGTTCCATGATCACTGCAGATGTTGACAGCAGTCACGAAATTAAAAGACGCCTGCTTCTTGGGAGAAAAGCAATGACATACCTAGACAGCATCTAAAAAAGCAGAGACATCACCTTGCCAACAAAGGTCCGTATAGTTAAAGCTATGGCTTCCCCAGTACTGATGTATGGAAGTGAGAGCTAGTCCATAAAGAAGGCTGACTGTTGAAGAATTGATGCTTTTGAATTATGGTGCTGGAGGAGACTCTTGAGAGTCCCATGGACTGCAAGAAGATCAAATCTATCCATTCTTAAGGAAATCAGCCCTGAGTGCTCACTGGAAGGACAGATTCTGAAACTGAGGCTCCAATACTGTGGCCACCTCATGAGAAGACTCCCTGGAAAAGACCCTGATGTTGGGAAAGATGGAGGGCACAAGGAGAAGGGGACGACAGAGGATGAGATGGTTGGACAGTGTTCTCGAAGCTACCAGCATGAGTTTGACCAAACTGCGGGAGGCAGTGGAAGACAGAAGTGCCTGGCATGCTCTGGTCCATGGGGTCACGAAGAGTCGGACATGACTAAAGGACTAAACAACAACAACAACAAATTGGGGGGGGACTTGTGTGAGGGTTGCTGGGCTGCAAATTTGCTGTTTGGGAATCTGCAGTTTCAGACTTCGGAAGGTTCTCCCCTAGAAATGGTTTTAGTGAACAGCCTTTAAAATTGTAATGTCAACCTGCTCATGTTGCCTTTCATTCTGCTGGACTTCTTGCCCCCAAGAGTCCTGCCCTGTGGGGACCACCGCTGGACGAGTGAAATTACTCCAAAATACATTTTAGCGCCATCCCTGCAGACGGGAAGCTATTACAGAGTTTTCCCTAGACAGGAAGAGCAGCTGCTAAAATCTCCTTGCGGGTTGGGATGCCCGGATCACGGTCTCCCTGTCTCGCCGCCTCCACTGGTCCAGGGAATGAGCTTCATTCACTCTCACCGCCTAGGAAGGCGAGGCATGTTTGCAATGCTCAGGAAGAGGGGCGCGGGAAGGACCGTCTAAGGACAAGCGAGCCGCTCCTCCCGGCAACCAGCTGAGGCTTCCCTTGCAACAGCTTCAGCCGCTCCGATTCTTTTTTCAAGACCTGAGCAGGCGGCGAATATGAGCCTGGCGCAAATGGAGATGAAATGCATTCGGTGCGCACCCACGCCCTTGGAAGAATTATGGGCACTGTAGTTTCTTAACGGTTGATGGGCATCGTAGCACCGCGAAGGGTAAACTACAGGGCCCAGAAGTCTTTGGGGGGTCGGGTGGAAATAAATGCGCTTTAATGGATTCGTGTTCCAATACGCGCGCACGTGCCTTGGAAGATTCCTTGGCGCATCTAGGACTCCTGATTTTAAACGGATCCTCATGAATTCCTATGATTTTTTCATTCAAGTTAAATAAAACCACCATGACTGTAGACCATGTCCTACTCTTTAGGCAGCATCAAAAAAATCATGCATCCATTGTTTCGTAGGGCAGCAGGGGCGCAAAAACATGGTTAAAAAACACAGATCCTCATGATTTTTGCACTAGATCAGCCCAAAGCGATCCTCCCCGAATTGGAAGGACGCAACGAGGTGAATGTGGCTTCGTGCAGTCCCGATCCCATGCATGGTTACCCGAGAGCAAGCTCCGCTGAGGTTTGCTCCCCAGCAAAGTGTGCCGAGGATTGCAGCCTTGTGGCTCGATCCCCAGGTGCAGTTAAACTTGGCAAGCAAGTCCATTCGGCTAACTGAAAAGAAGCTTACTCCCAAGGAAGCGTCCTTAGGATCGCAGCCGAGCTAGCCCATCCCAGTTTAGGCGCAGTACGCCGGAAATCCCACCGAAGCCTTCCTTCCCATTAAGTGTGCCTAGAAATCCAGCCGGATAGGCCCCGATCCACTTGCTCTCGTTACTCGGGAGTCAGCTGCAAGAAGGGGCACAAGACGTACTCTTCCTGCCCCGCCCCCCCCCAAGGATGCCCCCATAGGATTCCCGCTGCCCGGCCCGATCCACGTGCACACTTTGCTCGGGTGCCTGAGTAACGTGAGTGGACATTTATCCCAAAACAGAACGCAGCGGGTCGGACAGCCTTGGTCTGATCCTATTAATAATAATAATTTTTATTTATACCCCGCCCTCCCCAGCCAAGGCCGGGCTCAGGGCGGCTGATCTGATAGGCAAAGAGAGGCATTTTTTCCAGCTTTTTGCACCCTGATGAGGGAGTCTCCGGGAGGAGCTAAAGGACCAGGCAGGAGGAGCTTGGGCTGCCACGCTTTCCTATCGGCGCCCCCACCCCTCTACGTGGAACTGGGCTGCGGGTTCGAGTCCTACCCTCTCGCTCCTCACCTGGACGGTCGGGTCGCCTGTGCAACATCTTGCAATGGACGTTGGCCGCTGATCTTTCCCGCACGGCCTCTCTCTATCTCTCTTCCTCCTCAGCAGACGCCTCCGCCGCCTTCAACTGCAGCCAACTTGGAAGGAGGCAGTGTAACTAGCTGCTAGGCTTGCGGCCCTTCAGCCTCTTTGCATTTTCAGTGCCAAAACTTAGGCTGTCCCCAAGGCGAGATGATGCGAGGCCACCTCCCTCCCGCGTAGTTGCTTAGCAAAGAGCGATCTTCAGCTTGCAATCAATTTTGCACCCCGTTTCTATCCTTGCTTTTAGCTCCACCGTGTCTCCAAGGCACCCAAAACCATTAAAAAAAATTAAAAATAAGGATTACTCATCGTAATAAACACACACCGGACGTGCACCTCGCGTCTGCTTTCCAAATTTACCCGGCGGCTGTACTCTGAATAACCTGGTTTGCGTTATTTATTTTCTCTCCTTCGCCGAGGTTTCAGGAGTTGCCGTCGATGCAAAATTCAAGCCTTTCACACCTTCCTCCAAAACTAAACTAACCTTTAGCCAAAGAAAAACACACACAAAAACTAGGGCTGCTGCAGTGCTGTTCCAACTCACCTGGGACTGAGCCCTATTTAAATCAACGGGATCGACTTTGCAGGTGTTGAATAGTGCTCTCTGCAGGGCTATCAAGCAGTGATGCTGACACCAAACGATCACTTGTGCTTTGACCAATCAATTCAGGTTAGATAAAGGTCGAGACTTTTATATGCCTGTTGTCTTTGTCCATGGAGTTTTCTTGGCAGGGATACTGGAGTGGCTTGCCGGTTCCTCCTCCAGGTGGATCACGTTTGGTCAAAACTCTCCACTATGACCTGTTCATCTTGGGTGCCCTGCTCGGCATAGTTCATAGCTTCTCTGAGTTCTTCAAGCCCCTTCGCCACAGCAAGGAAGCTGAGGCTCCAGTACTTTGGCCACCTCATGAGAAGAGAAGACTCCCTGGAGAAGACCCTGATGTTGGGAAAGATGGAGGGCACAAGGAGAAGGGGGCGACAGAGGACGAGATGGTTGGATAGTGTTTTCGAGGTTACCAGCATGAGTCTGACCAAGCTGCGGGGGGCAGTGGAGGACAGGAGTGCCTGGCGTTCTCTGGTCCATGGGGTCACGAAGAGTCGGACACGACTAAACGACTAAACAACAACAACAAAGGTCGAGACTGCTTCTGTAGACTTGGAAGTTGTATTACATCTCTCCAAAGGCAAGATGTCCCTACTGGCAACTTACTTCTTTTTGTGAATGGCTGTCAATTACATAATACTGGGGGTCCTGCCCCAGTGGTGGTGGGGAGATTAGGACAGGTGACATGAGAGGGGGTAGCTGGGCTGGCTGGGAAGTCCAGCCAGTTCCCTATTTGAGGGTGGGAGTGAGGAGGGGGGTTGCCTTCAGTGGGGGTGGGGTTGAGTTTGGAAGTATTTTCAGGGTGGGAAGAGGTTCATGATGGAGGCATGTTGTTCTTGTTTTATATTATGTACAGTATTTTGCTTTTATATTGTGATTTTATGTTACATACTGTCCCAAGACCTGCAGGTATAGGGAAGTACAGTGGTACCTCGGGTTACATACGCTTCAGGTTACAGACTCCGCTAACCCAGAAATAGTGCTTCAGGTTAAGAACTTTGCTTCAGGATGAGAACAGAAATTGTACTCTGGCAGCGCAGCAGCAGCAGGAGGCCCCATTAGCTAAAGTGGTGCTTCAGGTTAAGAACAGTTTCAGGTTAAGTACGGACCTCCGGAACAAATTAAGTACTTAACCTGAGGTACCACTGTATACAAATTGTAATCATCATCATCCCATCTGAATTTTGCATTTGCATTTCCTTCTGACCTCTCTTTTCACCATATATAACACACTCATCATGGACATTCAGGAGGAATTTTTGAACATTCCTGTTTGCCCAGGCATTTGTTGGCCGAAAAATACTGTTCCTGGCAACCTTGAAATTATTAGCTTATGAGGGCATGTGGGTGTTTTAAAATGCTTTTAGATATGTTTGTATGTGTTCT
The DNA here is from genome assembly GCF_951804945.1 of Podarcis cretensis. Taxonomy (NCBI): domain Eukaryota; kingdom Metazoa; phylum Chordata; class Lepidosauria; order Squamata; family Lacertidae; genus Podarcis; species Podarcis cretensis. The sequence goes on from NC_137183.1 coordinate 18,304,599, forward strand.
CACCAGGCTTTATTTATTCATCGCTGTTTGCTGCCCTGGACTCCGTTGGGTGAGGTAGAAATGTAAATAATAAAATGATGGAGTGGACCCATGAAAGCTTATGCCATACATTAGTTTGTCCTTAAGGTGCTACATGTCTCTCTGAAGCTCCTGTGATGATGCAAGGATTTATGACATCGGAACTCACTCATTTAATATCATGCACCCCAAACCAGCAAAATGTTGAAAGCTATGTAAATATCATTTTTGTGAGAAGGGATAAAAGTCTTCTGTAGGCAATCATTTAAAGGTATTTACTGTGGCTGTAGAAAGGGAATGAAATTCAAGTTCTGAGGATGAAAACTTATGGTGAAAGCATTGGGTTTGTTTGTTTTTTTGCTAATTCCTCCCCGCCATATATAAATTCAGCAGGGAAAAAACCCCAGTCTGCTGCAGTATAACACCTCCATAGATTTTTGCTATAAGGAATCTCACTGAAAAAGACCAATTGCAAAGGCCAAGAGACAAATGAGAACTTATTCAGTATTTGAGCAGAATTGGTAGGTAGTACTATAGCAGTGATGGTAAATACTTCATGTGTGCACAAGTTGCTCACGAATAAGGGTTAATGTACACAAAAAGGAACTGCAGGTATCCACTTTTTAACGCAGGTATCCGCTTATTAAAGATGCTACTTTGGTTGGCCAAAAAAAAGGTTGCTTTTCAGAGTTTGAGACTTTTCTTCTGTTCTTTTCTCTCATTTGAAACAGGGAACATGTAATCTAGTTACAGTACAAGAAAATGCATTACAGAATGTTCTTGAGTGAGGAACCTTAGCCAAGGGGAGCTGCACCCACAGAGGCCTTCATATAATTTAAAAGGGACTAATCAGACCCTTTTCCTCTGGGTTTCCCTAAGCGCTGAGCTGGGGCAAGTGGTTATTGGGGGAGAGGATTTTTCCAGCACTTTGTGTCCTGGCTTTGGAATGCTTTGCTGGCACCAGGCAAACCCTTAATATTTGTTTTACTTGGATTATTATTTTTTTGTCTTTTATAGGCTTGTATTAGTCATTTTATTTCCAGTTAGCCATGCAAATACAACTAAGTTTTGTGGCACCTTAAAGAGTAACAGATTTATTAAAGAAACAACTTCCATAGTGGTGCAGCAAGAAAACTGCTAGCACATTTGCAAAGCTAAGCAGAGTGTGGTATGGTTTCAAACTGGATGGGGAACAACATGTGGATATTCCTGTATTGCAGGGGGTTAGAGCTAGTGGTCCCTTCCAATTTTATGACTACACAAGAGCTTAAGCCATAAGAAGTTTGGTTCATCTTTTTAAGGTGCCACAAGACTTCAGTTATTTTATGGTGTTGATAATAATTTGAAGAGTGGGGTACAAATCTAAATAAAATAAAAATAGCTGCATATAAGTTTAGAATTAGACTGGCTATTTCAGAGACTTGCTCCCCAGATACTGTGGATTAACAGGAAGATGTTTTCTTCTCGTGTGTTCCAGGTACTGAAAGGAAGCACCACTCTAATGTTAATTACTCTGCCCCTGCGGTTTCATGAAATCAAATCCGTACACACTTGAAGTACTGACATGAGTTAATTGCATTCCTGACAAAGCAAGGCCACGACGGCCAAACTGAAACACAAGTACCAAGCTGTGATTTCCAATGAGTGAATAGTTCCCTCTGAGCTGATCAAGTGTCACTCATAAGCAGTTGCATTACACAAGTCAAAAGGAAGGCTTCCGTTTTAGTGTACTGTACTGTAACGGTCACATTCCTTAACATGAGGATGGTGTGTCATAAATAGCCCTTCGGGGTAGATTAGGCCAACAGCAGCCTGCATCCTGTGTCCCAAGGAATGGTGGGCTCAATCGGCAAGGGAGTTCAGAACAGTAGGCTAAGGATCTATAAAAGACAGCTTGCAAGCCCACTGCTGATCTTTCGTAGCAATTGTGGAAGTAAGTGCCACTGCCCCTAGAACATGCAGCAGACTGCAATGTGCTGGAAAGGGCCATCTGTTCTGGTGATGTGCAAGGGGTCCAGGAAGGCAAAAAGTCTGAATGTCCCTGGACTGGGATACAATGGCTGCCTAATTCAACTTTGAAGATGAAGATGCCTTCAGCTGAGTCACATCACCATGCCCTCCAACATTTCTCTGATGAAAATAGGGATGTTCTATTCTATAGTGGTAGTAATAATAACAATAATTTTATTATTTATACCCCGCCGAGCTGACATTAAAGAAACTTCCCCAAGCTTTCAAGGTTGTATAATTATCTCCTTGGCTCGAGGGTTGCATAACCCTCCCAACATTTCTCTGATGAAAATAGAGGTGCCCATGGAAAAACAGGACATTCTGGGACGGCTTCTGTAAATCCGGGACTGTCCCGAGAAAATAGGGACACTGGGAGGGCCTGTACCACTGGCCCATCATTTTAGGCCAGAATAGCCTATCGGCAGCAGGGAGAAAGCCAGAGATGGTTTTCAACATGAAAAGCATGCAAGCTACTGGTGACTAATGGGGAGTCAAGATTTGAATTCAGGACCCACTGGACTCAAGCCCAACACCACAGTCATTACACTACATTAACAGTCTCCGGTCTACACTGCAGCACAATACTGTCTGTACATCTTCAAGTCCTTATCCTTTGATTGGTGTCAGTAATAAAAGACTTATATACTACCTTTGTGTGGCCTTTGGTGCAATTTGATCATGGGACAAAGTGAAGCAAAGTCCAGTATTCTCTATTCCATGCATCCTTTATTCCATTACAATCACTGTTGTTGCATTCTGGCAACAAGAACACAAACCATAATCCATCGCAATCCATTTTTACAACAATCAGAGGCTTACAGTACATTTAAGGCCGTACAATTTGGGAAAAAAACCTCAGGCCTCTTAGTGTAATGATTTAATTGTCTTGCATATTCTGTGCGATTCCAGTGTCAGAGAATGAAAAATTTCCCCTAAACAAAAAGGATCAGTTTCAATGAAAGTTTCTTACATAAATTTGTCAAAAACAAATGTGTAAATATTTTTAGTTGTCCTGGAAATCTTATAAAACTTTTAATAGCAAAATAATGCAGGGATAAAAACTTTAACAAAATGTATTCATATACAAACCAGAATTTGTTAACTAGACTTAAATTTTAAACTACCAATCAGGAGTTATGCATAAATGTAAATACACTTATGTACAATACTTTTAAAAACCTCTATAAGGAATGCTTTACACAAGGAAATGCCAAAGTTGGCTTCTATTCAGAGTGTAAACATCATCTGAATAACTGGGTTTAGTAAATTTACACATTTTTTAAAAAGTAAAAAGAATTAAAGGGTCTAGCCGTTCAGTCATTATTCCTTTAGGAATATTTTGTAAATATGCAGAAAACTGGTGAAAGGTCATTTCAGAATTAGCCCCATTTAGAAATCTGTGACCCCGGGAAATTTTCATTAATTAATTTACTTAGGAAGGTAAGGTTGGCAAAAAACAAACAAAAAAACACAAAGAGAAATCACCACAAAAAAACCTTTCCAGTTACAATAGCACAGTTAGAAATTTTACATGGAGAATGCTCTTAGACTGGTTCCATAAATCAGTAGGAATCCAGATTTCTTGCATTCCAGATTGTGGGAAGATTTTTTCTCAAAGAGAAAGAAAACATTATAAGACAAGCAACTTGAAGGGTTGGGTAGGGAAAAAGTTGGAAGTATTATAACTGCTAGATTAAGTAGTATCCCTCAAGTTTAGCTAGCACCCCTTCTAAAACTCCCAGCTTTTCTAGTGTACTGAAGGTAAAAAAACCATTGGGATTACAGTAGTGACTGTTAGAACAGTTTCCTGATATAAAAAGACAGTCGAGAGCTGATTGGATAAACCCTAATGAGAGGGCATTTATTCATAGTATAAAGCTATTACAGCTAAGCCAGTTAATGCATGTGCAAAAACAGGTAAATTCTTCCATTCACAGTTAACTGAGGTAAAAAAAAAAAGAAGAAAAGGAAAAGAGATCAAGTAGGTTTCTTCAGGAATTGGGGAGTTCGTGAGATATGAACTGTTTTAGTCGTTCTAGGTACTGTGCATAAAGCTCTATGTCGTTGTGGCCAGCCCCCTCCACCCACAGGGGCTCCACCGCCCGGGGACATCGCTCGTACATCGCCAAACCATGCGAGAAATCTATTACTTCATCTTCGGTACCGTGAATCACCAGGACGGGAGAGGTTACTTTAGAGATCTTGTCAATGCTGAGAATGTAAAAGACAAAAACCAAAAAAGCATTACTGGTTAAGTTCAGTAACCAGAGAAAACCAAGTTTATCATAGTTGTTTTGGAAAACTCTGGGAAAGATTAATAATAATAAGTAATTTAAACCCCGTCCATCTGACTGGGTTTCCCCAGCCACTCTGGGCAGCTCCCAACAGAATTAAAAGATCAGACATTAAAAACTTCCATAATCAGGGCTGCCTTCAGATGTCTTCTAAAAGCCAAATAGTTGTCTATTTCCTTGACACCTGATGGGAGGGTGTTCCACAGGGTGGGCGCCACTACCGAGAAGGCCCTCTGCCTGGTTTCTCGCAGGGAGGGAACCGCCAGAAGGCCCTCAGAGCTGGACCTCAGTGTCCGGGCTGAATGATGGGGGTGGAGACGCTCTTTCAGGGATATTGGACCAAGGACGTTTAGGGCTTTAAAGGTCAGCACAGACACTTTTAATTGTGCTTGGAAACATACTGGGAGCCAATGTAGGTCTTTCAGGACTGGGGTTATATGGTCTCGGTGTCTACTCCCAGTCACCAGTCTATCTGCCACATTCTGGATTAGTTGTAGTTTCCGGGTCACCTTCAAAGGTAGCCCCAGGTAGAGCGCATTGCAGTAGTCCAAGTGGGAGATAACTAGAGCATGCACCACTCTGGCAAGGCAGTCCGCAGGCAGGTAAGGTCTTAACCTGCGTACCAGATGGAGCTGGTGGACAGCTGCCCTGGACACAGAATTGACCTACACCTCCATTTTGGACCAGCTGTGAGTCGAAAATGACTCCCGGGATTTGCACCTGGTCCTTCAGCAGCAGCACCAGAAAGATAATCCCATCTTCCACTGCAGATGCTCCTTCGCAATAAACAGCTACAGGAGGGCACTAGGTGTGTTCTATGGCCCTGCTCTGAGATAATAAGGGGCAACAAGGCCCAGCTATATATAAACTCAATATTTTAGAGGTAGACAACCTCTAAAAACCAATTGGAGGGAGGGAGAGAGAGCAGGAGAGGGCAACCGTCTTCATTCCCTGCTTTCTGGAGACATCTTGTGGACCATTATGAGGAAGCAGGACGGTGGTCTAATTCAACGACTGGTCTTATCTACTATTCTAGTGAAAAGGGTTCCTGGCAGGTAACTGAAAAGTCACAGGCATACACAAGTCACAATTATTGTCATCTGTTTCCAGAATTCTAGAAGGAGAAATGGCTAATTCAGCCTGGCCACTTCTGAAGCCCGGATGAGCGTTCATGCTGCTGTTGTTAAATTAGACTACTCTCATGTTCAGAGCTTTACGCTCTGTGTCTTTCCATCAATATGTCCCGAAAAAGAAAGTGCCATTTGTTCATTCTTTTCTTCCAACACTGTCCAACTGTGCCTGGCAGGAAGGCTACAGCTGCTCTTTCTAAGAAGCCACTTGGAGATACGCAGTGGATTTTGGAAATTCACAATGTAAATAAGTAAATAAAATTAATACAAGGGGGTCATCGGAGGCTTGCAGTTCTCAGATTCTGAGGCAGGCCTCTCTGATGCAACCATGGGCAGTTGTTGCGGGAGATGCAAGAACCTCTTGTGAATCATTAAAGAGGAAGAAAGCAAAATATTATGTTCAGCCCTCTCTGTGAGGACAGCATGGAGGGCTGGATGTCAGCTCACGGTTATTGCTTTTATTAAAGAGAGGCCATATTCTGAACTGAGCAAAGGGTGCTGGCAGAAATGGCTGTCCATCCTGACTCCCACAGGAAATGGGGAACAGGGAAGGGGCCATTTAACCATCTCCATACCAGTGTGCACAACATCAAAGTCTCTGCCTGAAGTCTCTCTTTGTGCAACTCAGCAGCTGATGTCCATGCAAGAAGCAAATGGGAAGAACAGCAGAAACGAGACAAGCATTCTGCCAAAACTTTAGATGCTGTTCCCACCAGGGAGGAGGGGGTTAGCAGGATATTTGCCTGTATGTTGAAGTGAACAGTTGAGGCACACTGGAATTCGATTGGAGCTGTGCTAGGGAGAGTGCACACAGAAAACTGCCTTATACCAAGCTGGACCAGTGCCCATTTTGCTTTGTACTGTTGACACTGACTGGCCGTGCTCTCCATGGTTTCAGGCAGGGGACTTTATCTGCCTTCCTTGGATATACCAGGGATTAAACCTGGGACCCTCTACATGCAAAGCACACACTTTGCTTTCAGGCTTCCCATAGGGCACTGGACCAGATTGGCCATTGGCCTGACCCAGCAGCCAGGTTCTTCTGTTCTCTACCACCAAGCCATGACCAGGGATGCCAGCTGGCTACCCCTGCTGTACCACAGCATGCAGCTCCTTTTCGTTTTTTCTGCCAGCCGGTTTCACTATGCATCATTCTGTTGGAGGCACCAGTGGCATGGAAGCAGTTGGGTAAAGCCAAAGGGAATGAAGAATGGGGGTTGTACTCATCTTGGAAGGATAGTCACTCTGCAAGCAGGGCAAACCCTGGGCGAGGGAGGGAGATCAAGGAGCCTCCAATGGACGGCAGCACTGAACACGCCCTGCACCAAAAAGCCTGCCACTCAAGTGCCTTACACACCTCAGATGAAGGGCAAAGTTAGCCGCCACCATCCTTCTGCCTTGCTGGCATCCCAGCCTTCAGGTCCTGCCCTCCTGTCCTGGCTCTTGCCTTCATCCCGCCACTCAAGGGACTCACTGTCCTGTGCCACTGCTACTGACCCCTTGGGATAACCCCACAGCCCTCTGGAGGTCTGCCAGCCACAGGTTGGGAACCATTGTTCTATGTCTTTTATTTCTAACAGGGTAGTGAACTGGTGTGAGGATTCAGTGAGAACTCAGAGGGATCCTTCCCCAAATATATATTTCTTTTAAAATGTATCTTACCCTTGCTAACTTATGTTTTGGAATCCTTGACACAGCCACAAGTGGGATTCTCCCATACATGTATTAATAACACTTAATGAAATTATGTATGCAAAGACTTAACAGCAAGATTGTCAGTCCTCACTTTTAGGAAACTTGAGGGGGGGGGGAAGTCTCTCCATTGTGGTGCTCACATAATTAGTGTCATTCATCCCTAATCAGCCATTTCAGCAAAACAATATTTACAGTTTGCAAAACGACTGGAAGGCATCCCACTGCCAGCTCAGCTGCTTGGGAACGCAGCATTCAGAAAGCACATTAGCCTCACTTGGTATTCCTAACCACACCGTTCTGCAGCTAGAGAAATCTACAGAGACTATCGGACATCAGCAAACACAAAAGATTTCTGTGTAAACTGCAATGAACAATTTTCTCTCTCTTACGAGGGCGGGGGGGGGGCATTCGTTCAAGTACCAAAGCATTTAACAGATCAAGTGAATTCAGACCATTGGTAAGAAACAGCTCTCAAGAAAGCAAAAAGAGAAAGTGAATGATATAATACCTCCGCTGTCTCTGCCCTGATGTTTTTCACCTCCTATTTGACTTGGCCTATTTCATCCAAGCTCTGTTCCAAACCTTGTGAATAATTTTTAAAAGCCTGAATGTTCAGAGGAAGAATTTGTCATATAGTAAATATTTGTAACTGTTAGAAAGGCAGGAGGGCAGAGGAATTATACCAAGACACGATAGCAAAAGCACATAATTCCAGCGCAACCCACCAGAAACGTCCCTCCAAGAATGGATGAACTGCTCCAGTTCAGCTCCGGTTCTCAAAGCTTGGCCCATTCATTTCAGTGGATCTTGTACCACCAAAATGCTTGCGCTCTGGACCATTTCAAACTTGCTAACTGCAGAGTTTATTAAGTGCTATGCATTCCCTCAGAACAAGACACAGGAACCAGTTCAGCTAAGTGACTTTTCATATTCTGAAGGTGGGGGTGGAAATAGAACATCCATACTGAAGTGGGTGCCTACTATGGAGGTAGAAATGGTTTCTGTAACCAGTCATTGACTAATACTCAATCACTGCTACAAGTTGTATGCAATTACACCCACCATTCTCACCTTCAAGGTCAATACAAGTTGAACTACATATCCCCTTCACAATTCTCCAGTCCAGTCCAGTCACCACTCCCTCCAGCATGGGACAAAGGCACACCCCACAATATTTTTAAAGAACACGCGAAAAGCATTTACAGGAGAAACACAGAATACCTTTGGTTTGCAAAGGTCAGCAGTGGATCCGCACTCAAGATGCCAGTTCAAATTAAGAAGTATATAGCAATATGTGAACATTTGAAGATATTTCTGTTGACCCAGAATGCTGGCCCATCTTGCCAAGCATGATCAACTCTGGCTGCCAGCGTCTTCCCACAGTCTCAGAGGTCACTTTCTGTTCTTCACCGCCTCTGGAACTCCCTTCCCAGGGAAAATCTGGCAGTCTCCTTCTCCCGACTACTTTCAGGCAGAATTTTAAGACACTTTTATTTCCCCAGGCCTTTTGAAGGGAAGAGTTACACCTAGGCACTGTGATTTTTATAGATCAATTTCATTATTGTATGCTGGATATGGTTTCAGCAGATTTTTTGCTACTTGCCACCCTGGGCACCCTTCAGGGAGGAAGGGTGGGATACAAATTTAATAAATAACGTGAAGGTGCCAAGCAGTGAACATGGAACCCTCCCGGCATGCTTTGCAGGTGCTGTCTCCCAATAAAGCCACCCTTATTAAATCATCACCAACATACTTCATGATAAACATTAAATGGAGGATATATCTAGAAGAAAAAACCCTCAAAGCACCACCGAGCAGGGGGCTTTTTACCCTCTAATATGCTGATATTCCTGAGGCCATCACATCTACTCTTGGCTAAGTAATGTACCCATGGCCTTTGCTTAGTTGTTGTCATTTTGAAAGGTACATGTCCAATTTAAGTATTATAAATGAACAATGGTTTCCTGGGAGCAAGTTCTGCACATACCTTGGGAAAGCATCAAAGCAGTATGTTTTCCTAGTGTCCGGGAAAGCTACACGCAACCCAGACATCAAGGGTGAGTGAAGGATTACAGCGGCACACTCATACCGAGATGCCAGGTCCACAGTGGGAACGGTTCCAATACTCTGTCCGTACAGAATGATGTTCTCAGGACTGACCCCATACCTGTAAACACAGAAAAGAGGAAAAGAGAAGTGTATTTTGTCTTTGTTTTGCATTTATTTTAAAAAAAGGGTATTCCAGGAGAGGGGAACTGGCGTTTTTATTCTCTAGATGTAAAATTCAGATTTTTTTTTTTTCAAGCTGTCAATTCATGGGACTTTGAAGGTCCTTGCAGCCAACACGATGCCCTCTAGATGTTGCTGGCTGGGACTTAGGGGAGTTGTAGTCCACAACATCTGGAGGATACCATGTTGGTTACTCCTGTCTTGTATGGAATATGGAATACTTGTCTGGATATATGATATTTTAAGTGTTCAATACTCTTGTTACTGCTTTCAGTTCTGTGTGAGAGCTCATATGTAAAATACCCACTTGCCCACTTGGGATACAGAAACAGGAATGCAGATGGGGAAGCAAATACGGTGGGAGACTATCAAGCCTGCCGTTGGACAAGACCTGCCATTTTGACTTGGACCATGAAAAGCAGCTGCTTTGCTGCATAAACAAATTTAATATATAGCCAAATTACTAGAAATGCATTTGAGGTCAGGGACACCAACTGCACTGCTGCTGCTCAAAGATGTTTAGTTTCAGCCAAGTGCAAAAGATTTGCATGGTCAACCCCCACAGCTGTTGGAGTTTCCAAGCCCCACATGCGGGTGGAAAAACAAAGAGAGAGCTGAGCAAAGAAAGGAAAGCAAGAAAGCAAAGGAGATCTTGACCGCGAACTGACTTAGTGCAACAATAAGAAAAAGTTCCGGGAATCAAGTGCATTAAAAAACATAGACTTCCATTCTCAATACTTATGATCAAGAAGCAATACTCAGAATTCTTTACTAATGCAGTGAGTGGCTTTGAACAAATAATTGTTCCTTGTTCAGTTTCCCTGCTTGCAGTATGGAAACCACTATCCATTTAATAAGGCTGTTGTGAAGATACACTGTGAAGAAAGAACTACATAAATTCTACATAAAGAGTAAATAGCCATAAGCAGGACAAAATTGTAGCAAATATATCTTATATAATCAATAATGAAGGATTTTTTGGGGGGAGAGGTATACAAGACAGCTTCCCAGATACTACTGAATATTCAACAAGGAAGTTTTAGAGCACTGCTCCTGTACAAAAACATTTGACCCGCTGTATAGCTTGAAGCAGACTGTCCTAGTCAGCTCTTTGGTGGTCTATCTTAGAGAGAGTGCCCAGTGCATTTTCAAGGAGACTTACAGAGTAGCTACTAAAAATACCTTCCTTGAATCAACAGGGTTGTTGTCTCTGAGAAAAACAGAAAACCCAATGGAATGTCCAGGTTGAAATTTATGGGTATGCAACTGAGTTGCTCCTGTAAAGATCATCTCCTCAGAACAGTCCCAAAAACAACAGATGGAGAGCACATTAAAAAATATGGAAGGGGGAGGAGCACAGTGGAAAGATACTACAGTTTACTCTTTAGCTTTGTATCCTAAACAGTGTGTTGAGAAAGGCTGGCTGCAGTTATGAACAAGGTATTATTTATACATAGTTCAGCCAGAGAGTAGAAGGGGTGAAGGAAAAGGTCCAAAAGGTTCATTGCTCCAATGTACTTTATTGCTTCCTCTAATAATTCTTTTCAGCATCTGAACACATATTTTTTATTCCAAAAAACAGGGAACTGGTTAGCTGGCACAATTCTGCAGAAACACTGGTCTGGTGCACAAACTGAGTGTTTGTCATATCAAGTGATAAGTTGCATGTTTGAGGGAGCTGCCACATAGCTAACAACCCTCAGCAGAACTGGCACACCTTCTCAAATGCAATGCTTTTCAATGGAGTGACGGTTTACACATTCAGCTGTCTATCATCAACTGCAGAGAAAACAAGCGGTGTACAAGCATGTGTAAATCACCCCACAAATCTACATATAACCATCACATAGCCTAACCCAAGGTGTAATTAAAACTCAGCAAGTTCAATGGGATGCACTTGAAGGAAGAATGTTTACTCTTTCAGCCCTAAATGATAATGATCCACATTTTAAGTTATAGGTGTTGAGAACCGTAACTGCAGAACTATCAGAAGCACTCTTCAGTTTAGAGACTGCTGTGATTCTCTGGTACACTTGGAATGGTTCAATGCAATTCAGCTCGAAGCCTCCAGCCATGTCCTAATGCACGTTGCTCTGATGGAGATTAAGTTGCGAATCTGAATATTTGTTGCTAGCCGATATTGGTTAGACTCACGAATTATCAACAGCTTATTTCAGAGTAGCATACCCTTTATTCATATTCTCCTCTTGAAAAACAGTGTTTCTGCCCTATTTACTCTGAGTCAGAAACAAGTTTTACTGAAGTCACAGCAGGGGGAGAGCCATCTCTGCAAAAGAGACTGCTATAGTCAGTCTCAAGGCCACAAAACCCATACAATGAGGCACAATGGGATTGATTATGGGTGAAGCCCCCCTATTAAATCCATTTCGGCCATTCTTAAAGTCACTGTGTGACAGCACTAGACACCTTTCCATACTATGAATACTGTGCCTCCTTCTTGTTGGATGGGGTGTGGGGAAAGGGTTCATTCATTCATTTGTGGTGGGAATGTAAGGAGAGTCAATAATTCTGGACCTGGGTTTTCTCAATGATAGTGACTATTACTCAACAACATTTGCCTCCAGATCCCTTCTTTCTTTATCAAATTATGCTAATCCTCCCATAACTTATAAAACTCTAGTACTTATGTCACTATCAGCAGCCAGATTAGAAACAATCTAAAGTTCCTATGTCTGAAGCATGCTTTACTAATACAGTCGTACTTTGGAAGCCGAACGGAATCTGTTCCAGAAGTCTGTTCAACTTTCAAAACAGTTCAGAAACCAAGGCACAGCTTCCGATTGGCTGCAGGGAGCTCCTGCAGCCAATTGGAGCCCACGGACGTCACAACGGACATTCGGGTTCCAAAGAACATTCACAAACCGTAACAATCACTTCCGGGTTCGGGACCCAAAAATTCAACTCACAAGTCGTTCAAGATCCAAAATACGACTGTATATGGAACATTGCTTTAATCTGAACAGATGTTAATTCATAGTTTGTGGCAAAACTAAATCAGACAGTTTGATGTGGTCTGGTTGCCGGTTTTGAGTTATATAAGGGAGAATCACATTACTCCTCCTCCCATGACTCACTCTTCATTGTGGCTGGGCTATATAGACTCATCATAAAATCTTAGCTATATGGAATTGCATCTCTGTAAAAAAATGTAATACTGATTATGCTCTGTGTACAGTTCCGTTATTTTTTGTACAGTTCTGTGCTTGTATATATGCTTATGATAAATCAATTATATATATAAAAGACCCCTCCCCACCACACATAAACACATGCTTCTGGATTGGCTAAGGTAGGTATGAGGAGCCCATGACCCTCTAGGTTTTGCTGGATTAATCCAAAACATCTGGAGGGCCACAGGTTACCCAGCCCTGGACTAAGGGAACTGGACAGCACTTCTTAGGTGGGTCAGATTTAGCCCTGGATCTGCTGGTTGTTGGTGCCTACTGTACGTTTTAAAAGCATTTGTGACCCATGGGTTAATGGAAACAGCATTTAAAATTAAAAATTACTAGGTTTTCTTGCTGAACCATCCTCGTCCTTGAGACAGTATAAACACAATCTCCACATTCAAATGTCTATGCCATCTCTGTTGCCACAACAACATTTTCTTTGTATAAAAAACCCCCAGCTGTTTTGACTTAGTTACTGATGACATAGAGAGCTGGCCACAGGCAGGTGTCTTTTGCCCCACACCCTCCACAGGTTTTTAAGGTACTATCAAAATGTGAATCCATGGAATGGGAATGATAATGTATAATCAGGAAATAGCCAGTCAAATCTGTACACTAAGTTAAGCTCTTCTAAGTAAGCCAATCTTGAAAAAGTCTACGGCAATTTTCAACTGTATCTGTACAACAAAACTAACCTGAACTCCAAAGGTTTTAGAGAGCTAGATTGAATGGATTCATTTGACTGGCAAACGGAAAAATGCAAACATTCACAATAATTATCTTGAGAGAGCCCACCTCAGCTGGCCCTACTCAAGCACAGGGGTCAGAATGTTGAAGCAGCTTAAGTTCTGCTAATATTGAAAGCTGCAGTCCAGAACCAGTTTTGGTCCATAGTGCAGAGGGAGGAAAAGAGATGATACACAGTTCCCAGTTAGGCTTGAAAATCCTTACTTTTACCATGACATCCAAACCACCACCGCCACCACTAAGAGAGAGTCCAGTGGCAGTGCAAGCACCACAAGCACCATGCAGAGCACTTATCACACCTACCAATGCAAGAGTAGGGTAGAAACCTGTATGGCAGCAAGCAGAAGTCTGGAACTGGCTGGAAACAGAAGGAAACCACAAACGGACTTGGAACAAAAACATGGAATGCCTCCTGCTATAAATAACCAGGGAAAGTGAATCCCCCCCCCCAAAAAAAACCTATGACCGTGCAAGCAGCTTCTCTTGTGTTGAATGCACAGCACAGATCTGCAGAGTTCACATGGCAAGACCAGAGGAGAACCAGAAAGTATGGAAAACAGCTGTTCTTTCTGCGTTGGTATATTAAAACGGAACTTGGCGTACTGCGCTCAATTCCTGTGTATTTGCGCTATGGCAGTTAGCATAACACACACATTTACACTAGCTGCTTATTTAGGAAGTAAATGCAGAGCTTAATGGCTTTACGACTATGACTGCGGTGCTTGGGTGTTTTTTTCTTAATGATACGAATGAATGGAAGAGTTAGTTTGGTTTGCTACAAAATATACTTGTGTGCTTCAAAGAAAAATATCCTTGCTGGTGCTACCAGGTAACCCTGCTGTGATGAGGCTACAGAGGCACCAGAAGCCTGTCTATCCTGCTATGAAGGAGACTCCGGTGGAAAGACTGTCAAAGCATTTTCTTCCTTAAAGTTGCAAGTCAGACAAATAAGGATGCAATGGTTGAGTCACTCATTTTACTTTCTTTTCATTTGACTCCTGTCTTATGTGTGAAATGTACACCTGGAGATTTAACCCTTTAACTCTAGACAAGTAGCTGAGATGTTGTACAGTAAAGCAGAGAGGAAACAGTGGTATAAGCAAGACAGAAGGGAACTGCCATGCCTTTCACAGGTCCTGCTTTCCCCCCTCCATCAATGTTTTTGCCTGACTGTAAATGCATTCTTGAACTCTGATCATGCCTCTTGCTTGTCTGGATGGAGGGCAGACAGAGGTATGGGAACGTTGCAGAAATTAACCTACTGTACAAAGATAACATTCACATTTGTTGTTCTGCCTCTGGCCCTCCTCACCACAGGTATGTGGCCCCTGGAAAGCTGCCCATAAGGAAATGCAGCCCTGGGGGTGAAAATGACTTCCCACCCCGCCCTAAAGTCTAACAAATTTAGTATGGCGTAAACCTGCAAGGACCACAGTCCAATTCAGTTAAATGAAGTGTATTCCAAAATTAGCAGGCATTTATGCACATGATGGGAAGGTCAGAGGGAAATTAAATGCAAAGAGAAGAGAGATTGTGCATGTCTTATGAATTAACTTTTACTACATGACTTCCCTAACGTTATGGCTTCATTTTCCAAGGAACAGCGAGAAGATAAACATCGTCTAATATCATATCAATGTACACAGCTTCATTTAGAAAACCACACACAGAGCACTAAATTCACTTTAACTGAGTTAGTTGCATTTAATTAAATGTCCCCTGTAGCAAAGGAATGTTAGCAACAGAAAAGCTTACTTACCACAGGAGCAAGGATTTGCTGGTCACTAAGGAATCCCTTCACTGACCGAAGTATCAATAATTCAGAAGAGCTGAGCTACATTCCATTATATACTTTTAACTGGATTGGTGTATGAGTTCTATACAAAGCTACTCTCTGGGGAATTTTTCTGCAACAGATACCCCCAGACAAAGTTATCTTCCCTGATCTTTAGGAAAGTACAAAATTCATGATGTTTTCTGAAATAGGAAACATGTGCCTCTAAATAGTCTTGCTATTTGGATTCCTTATAAAAATACACTTTCTCTGGCTTTTAAGTAGCCACTCACCTATGGTAAATAGTGCTCTGAGAATATATTTCCCCCTTGATTTAGAAGTATAAAAAGCATTGTAGAAGTAAATCAAGGGTCTCCAGGAAACCAGAATGGGTTTTTTGAGCACATGTATATGCAATATCTTTAGTAACCTGCCTATGCGTAGCAGTCTTAGTCTCTGTAACCAGATCATTTGCCTGAAACAAAAAATGTTTCAGTTTTTACCAACTGAAAAGTTGCTGCCTTTTCTCCTTTCAGATAGATGGTATTGTGACAGCAATTTAAGGCTGTATAAATGGGCAGATTAGTTTTTTTTAACGTGAACTAGCAACTTTTGTAGATTATTTATTCTTAGAACACAACCACCACTAAATGTGGTGCTTAACAGACTAAAACCAGGAAGAGATAGTCTTCTGTCCTGAAGTGCCCAATCCGAGTTAATTAAAATCTTGAATTTCTCAATTGATTTCTATGGGTAATTTCCACGTCTATCCCTAAAGGTAAAGGTAAAGGTACCCCTGCCCGTACGGGCCAGTCTTGACAGACTCTGGGGTTGTGCGCCCATCTCACTTAAGAGGCCAGGGGCCAGCGCTGTCCGGAGACACTTCCGGGTCACGTGGCCAGCGTGACGAAGCTGCTCTGGCAAGCCAGAGCCGCACACGGAAACGCCGTTTACCTTCCCGCTGGTAAGCGGTCCCTATTTATCTACTTGCACCCGGAGGTGCTTTCGAACTGCTAGGTTGGCAGGCGCTGGGACCGAGCAGCGGGAGCGCACCTCGCCGCAGGGATTCGAACCGCCGACCTTTCGATCGGCAAGCCCTAGGCGCTGAGGCTTTAACCCACAGCGCCACCTGCGTCCAACTTCTATCCCTAGGACATTTAAAAATAGCTTCTCTCAGTGTTAACCAGGAAATTATATATCCAGACAATGATGGATTTCCTTCCCATCCAGTTTTTATCCATGCAACAGTCAGCCAACCTGTTCAGTTGTGATTAAGCAGGCTTTGCCCCCCCCCCAAGTTTTTTTATACTATTGCAAATTGATTAAGTTTACTTATATGCTGCTTTTCAACAATTAGCTGTGCTCAAAGCGGCTTACAACAAACATTCATATCATCAAAATACAGTGGCACCTCGGTTTAAGAACTGCCCTGTTTATAAACTATTCGGTTTAAGAACTCCGCAAAACCAGAAGTAGTGTTCCTGTTTGCAAACTTTACCTCAGTCTAAGAACAGAAGCTGAATGGTGGAAGGGCACCAGCGGTGGGAGGCCTCAGTAAGGAAAGCGCGCCTCAGTTTAAGAACTGTTTTGGTTTTTGAACGGACTTCTGGAATGGATTAAGTTTGTAAACCTAGGTATCACTGTACTTTCAAACATGAAAAAAACAAAAACCCAACTATTCAACAAATACAGAATGAATTCAATACTACAAGAAGAAACATCCACAATCTACGTTTAGGTATATAAATACAAAGCAAAATAAGAGTTAACTGACAATAAACAATATTGATATCTTCTCATATGGGGCTCTTGCTGTTTTAGCTACTAAAGCAATGACACTTAAAAGAACTGATTTGGAATTATAACATTCAATATACTTGCTTGAATCATTTTGCTTCACTGGTCGTGCAGTATACTTTCAGGATTTTTAACATTAGCTGACCAACACAAGCACTGTAGAATAATTATGGTTAATCTACCACTGCTGATAATTATATGCAAGAGCTTGGGACAAATTTCCTTTAGTACTGCTAGTAGTATTTCACCCTCACTATAGTAGATTTTGACTAGTGTGCTAGTCCCCTTCTCTCTGGCAACATGCAAGCTTTTTCCCACCCCACCCCCATCCATAACAATAGTTACCAACCCTTGCCATGCTTGTTGGTCATATTAACATTTCTGACATCAGTTTTCACCAATATGTGATTCACTTTACTGTAAAGCTTGATTACTTGTACAGTGGTACCTTGGTTCTCGAACTTAATCCATTCCAAGAGTCCGTTCAACTCTCGAACAGTCTGAAAACCAGGCTTCCGATTGGCTGCAGGAATCTCCTACAATCAAGTATAAGCCGCATTGGATGTTTGGCTTCTGAAAAACATTCACAAACCAGAACACCTACTTCCGGGTTTGCGGCGTTCAGGAGCTGATTTGTTCGGGAGCCAAGCCATTTGAGAACCAAGGTACCACTGTATATTTCTGGTTAATTCTACCAATTAATCAGAAAGTGCTAATCCATCCCACCTTGCTATTCAAAATTGGAGCCCATGTCTTCCTAGGGGGCCTGAAGGAATAACTACTACATCCTGAAAAGAACAGGCACCCATATTTTCAGAACATTCCATACAAGTACTAGGAAATCCTAAGTATGCTGCAGAAGGTCTGCCCAACTTGTTGACCACAAGCCAAATGTAGCCTACCAGCCAAAGGCAGTTCCTACTTTCCTCTGCCACCTGCAAAGTAGTGTTGTTTTCTGCAGTCATAAACTGCACTCACATAGCAATCTCTGAAGCTCCCCTACCTTCCTTAAGTGACTCAGAGCAGCCAGCAAGGGTATTTACAGGTAGGAAGTGTATTCGGTTACACAAAGTTCCCGGCAAGCTGCCCTAAAACAAAAACACGCTGGTGCTATCAAGCCAGCCTGGCTGCAATCTGAAGTTACGGTCCTAGAGTATTTAGGCATTTGAAACCGGATGCAGACCTTGCCAAGATATCCAATCCAGCAATTTTCAGAAGCTTGTATCTAGGCAACTTGAATGCTTGAGGAATCAAGCTGGTCAAAAGCACGTGGCTCTCCCACAGTTTGCAGGCTGTTGTACTACAGCTGCAGATTTCTAGTGAGTTACTGTGTGCAAGGTGCAGTTGAGAGATTTCTAGGCAATGCTCAGTCTGCAGAGCAGAAACAAGATGAGCCCCAATCCAGGACTCTAGACAAAAAACAGAAACAAAATTCAGCTATAAACAATTACAACTCGGCTGATGAGATCTACTACCAGCTGGAAGGGCAAAAGTTCACTCTATAGGACCCACCTCTCTGCGGCCTAAAACCAGCCATCTCAGCTATTTCCTGATGTACATTTAATGGTCAGCTACTGTGTATACGACATAATCAAATTATTCCATGATGAATAAAAAGGCTACAAGACTAGTCTGGAAGAAAATAAGTACTTAATTCCTAGAAGTGAAGAAACAGCACCTTTTTTTAAAGCCGTCTATAAAACAGATGCATGAGATCATTAAGTTCCCTTCAGTAAGGCACCCACAAAACAGGAGCTACACTAGTGGCTAAAATTGTGGAAACCTTTTGAAAAAAGTGTATTTTCGAGGTTTGATGGCTCATACACCACTTTCTTTTGGAGTAAAACCATAAAATTATATATCAATGAAAAGATAATTTAATGAAGAATGTAATGCAACAAAGTTTGTTCAATTATCTGTATTCTTTCAAAAGATATTGCCAAATAACCAGAAACAGGAGTGTTTAGAGAGCCAATCAGGTGTCATCTGGCTTTGATAGAATACAGGTAATTGAACAAACTTTGTTGCATTACATTCTTCATTAAATTATCTTTCCATTGATATATAATTTGATGGTATGACTCCAAAAGAAAGTGGTGTTATGAGCCATCAAACTTCGAAAATACACTTTCTCCAAAACGTTTCCACAATTCTGGCCACTAGTGTAGCTTTAGGCAGGATGGCATGGTGCCAACATGGTCGCATTCCTGTCTGTACTGCACTTCAGGGGTACAGGGGCACATGAAGCACTTATTATTAAAATGAACATGGCTATGCCAACATGCCCAGCCTACCCTACTTGGCAATGTCTGATTTAGCTTGCAACACACGGTAGTATGGATGGGACCATGGCAAAAGAGCTTCAGCAGCTACATGGTGTCTCTCCTTCCCCACTACAGGATTGTATTTTGACAGCCATACTGCGCTTGTGGAAGAACACTTGGCTGAGATGCCTTAGTGACAGCATCTGAACCCAAATCCTTAGATCTGAAACACACTACAACACTCATATATTGCAAGCTGTATTTGTTTCTATGATGGTTTCTAACAACCTCTTGGTACTTCAAAAGTAAGACCAGCAGAAATGACTAAAGCCTAGTTTTTGTTTCCATACACTTAAGGGCCGTAACCTCCTTTGGTATCATTTGGAAGGGATATTATGAAGCTGGCAGTCTGTTTTTCCCCATGCCACAACTTCAAGTGCTTCTGAAAACTGCTTTGTGCCCTCTTGGCATGCGGCAGGTTAACATGCTACAGCACAAACCTGTTATTAAAAAACCACAGGGACTAGCCTTTCTACTAATTTAGCACGCAAACAAGTTTTTGCTGCAACAAGACTTAAGAGCTTGCCTGTCGTGTTTCTTTTTAGGTCTGGTGTGGATGCGAGAACAGGCTATGGGGCAGCAATAAAACTGCTAGCACATTTGGAAAGCTATGCAGGGTCTGGTATGGTTTTGAATTGAATAGGGAACTGCATGTTAAGATCCCTGCATTGCAGAGGGTTGGACTAGATGACCCTCAGGGTCCCTTCCAACAATTCTATTACCATTTAACCATGGTTAGGAAATGGGAAACATGCTGCAGTCTCTTCCCTGCTTACAGTTAACCAAGGTGCAGGTTAGAGCTAGACTGACCCCAACCACGTGTAACCACTAGTGAGGACTTGCAAAGAGTCCTGGTTCCATTTATTTTATACCTTGAACTACCTGAGCTCTATATTATACTCCATTTCATAGAAGCAGAATCATAAATATTCATCACCGGATAACATGGTGATCTTTTTCTTTCCATCTCATAGGAAAACACTGTCCATTAACCACCATTAACCACCAGACTTTGCTACTGGAAAGTTCTGAATACCTACAATAGAATTTTATGAATGTTTACTTCGCAGAAATTCTGAAATGGGACATTTCCAAATAAATGAATTTAAAACTGTACTCCAAGCAAATCATCTTCCTTAGTAGCCTTGTTATCTTTCCCCTTGCACTAAAGAATATTTTTAAGTTTTATGACCAAAGGACTTATTTATGGCCCAAAATAAATGCTCAATTTAGACCTGGCTAATATGTTGTTTAAGCAACCAGTTGGTATCATGCTTAATTAGGAAATTTTGAGTTTGTTTTTAAAGTCCTTTCTCAGTTCATTAAAAAGAAGAGTTAAGGCTTTTCCTCCCTCTATTGCAGGAATTGGAAACCTGTGGCACTCCAGATGTTATTGGATTCCAGCGTTCATCAGCCCTAGGAAGCCTCGCCGATGATCTGGGATGAACAATCACCTTGAGGACTACAAGGGTCCCCCACACCTGTTTTAACGCCTTGACAATGTGAATGGCTGGTGGCTTACTTTTAACTTTATAATAAGTTTTGTTAGCACTTATATCAAGCAGCCTTGAAAGATTCCACAAAGGTTTACTAGCCCACCTGCACTT
This sequence comes from Podarcis cretensis, assembly GCF_951804945.1. NCBI lineage: Eukaryota > Metazoa > Chordata > Lepidosauria > Squamata > Lacertidae > Podarcis > Podarcis cretensis. Next base: position 18,325,415 of record NC_137183.1, read on the forward strand.
ATATTAGTGATTTACGACAGACTGATGCCACAAAGGGGGGAAAGAACCAGTTCTCTGATTTGCAAAAGTTTCCCTGTTTGGTTGCTTGCAAGAGATTGTTACTAGTCATAGGGAACTAGGTACAGCTCCAAGTAAGTACGTGCATTTAATTTTTAAAAACCGACATATTCAGTGTAATCTTATAGATGTATTCACAGAAGAAGCTAAGTGCCACTGAATTCAATGGGACTTACTGCCAGGTAAGTGTATACAGGACTGCAGCTTTAACTGTAACAAAAATATAGGCCAGCTGTCTTAAGGGGTTATCACTCTTCTATTTATTACTATTCAACTTGGGAGATCTCAATGGAATGATTACACGCATAATGAATTTCTGGAAATTTAGTTGAGCAATTAAATGCCTAATCTGTGTTATATATAAATGCTAAGTATGGAAGAAAATTAAGTACAAGCTGTTGGTCTATTACGAGGGGTGGGAGGAGACAAAGAATAGGCAATAGGCACCTATTTAGCCATCATTTATGCACAATAACACAGCTAGCCTAAGGTACTTTTATATTTCTACCAAAATTATTTTCCACTCACTGAAAACCAGATGCAGAGTTTAGTCAAGACGTTAAAGATCACAATCTCAAATAATGAATACGATGCCATTTTATATTGTCTGCAGTAGAAAGAAAGAGGCAATTGTTAAAGTCCCAAAGAATTCAAATGCATTCAAGAATGCAATGTAAAAAATCCTAAGTAGATTGTAGTTAACTGTACACCTTGGCCGAAAGCCGGATTTAATTTTCTCCAAGTCAGGCTGAAATGCTCTTCCCTTGTTCACATAATGTCATTAAGAGGTATTATTGAAACACACCATAAGCCTACAAACAAAAATCTATTACAGCAGGCAATTTTGTTATGAGATTACTTTTCATATCAAGAATTTCCTCACACAATCAAAACATACTATTTAAACTCATATATCCAAGTATTCCATTCTTTGAAACAAATCGAGGCAGTGTGACCTAAATTAAATTAAGCCTTTAATGCCGCACAAGTGAAGGTTGCTAGACAAGGAACTTTCAGTGGGAAGGCATTTACATTCTATTTATGCATTTACAACATTTATAATCTGCTTTTTAGAATAAATGTCCTCAGAAATTGGCTTCTACAAGACTAAATACAATTACAAATCCCAAAATTTACAACGTGAAAAAAACACAACCCAGCTAAGTCATAAAACCAGTCACACACCATTGCTTTTAAAGCCCATTTAAGCATCACTAAAAATCAATAGGATCACAGCACTTATTTAGAAAATGCAACCTGAAATAACTTAGTGCCTGCCTGAAGGCTTGCATACAAGGTGTCTTATATACACCACCTGGGAGATAATTCCGTAACTGTAGGGCTACTGCTGATAATACCATCTCTCTCATGTCCATCTACCCCAATGAGAACTCATCGGCTGGCAGACCAGTAAAGCCCCCATGGCCCATCTCAAAGCACAGGCAGGCTAGTACCAAGGGTGGCCCTTTAAACAGCTTAAGCCAGAAAGGTGTGTGGCCACTTTAAATCACCAGATCAAGATTTGATGCCAATGAACAGTACATGGGTTCATCAAACCTGCTCAGGAATATTAAAATAAAGTACCAAGAATGACTAGAGGAAATTAGGCACAGAACTTTATAAAAAAACAAATTTACCAGATCTCAGAAACCGGCTTCTAACAGTACATTCATCAGATGCCATAAGAATCATATAAAAACAAAAAGGCCATATTAGCAAGATAGCTTCCTTTAAAAATGTGAATGCAGCCTCTGTCTTTAGCTAGTAGCTTGCGTGCCATTCATAAGAAAAATGTGACACACAATTGTTTTAATACACCCCACTGCCACATACTCAAGACAAGACTGCACAGATTTGAGATGTTTCAGTGGCCAAATGTCCTTCCTCATGAATCCAGTCCCAAATTCCCTATGGGCTCCTTTCTGCCCTCTAATATTGTTCAAATTCCATCCCTCCCTGAACGTTCACTTTCAATTAAGACACAGAGCCTCCCTAGCTCAGTTAGCCTCTTCTCAAACTGAATGGATTATCAGTGTTTCTTATTACATCAAACACACGCATAACCTGTGTTAATTACATAACTGATTATTCTGTTCATGGGGAACATGCTTCCTGGGTTAGATTAGCTTTCTTTGGGATTGACAACAAACTTAAGACAAAATGACATGTATTTGAAGACAACCTCTCCCACTAGTCAAATCTCAAGCCCATAAAGGTGAAAACAAATCATTCTGAGCTGAAAGGTCACAGTTGTCTCATCAGGATAAGTATGTTTGTTTGGAGGGAGGAACGGGGAAGAAGAACACTTTTAGTCATTTATACAACCTGGGTTTCCACATGCAATGATGGGTTCAAGAGCCTCCCAGTTTAACAAGGTTTAAATAAAGAGATGGGGAACTTTTGGCCTTTCAGATGTTTTGGGCTTACAACTCCCATCATCACTGACCATTGGCCACGCTGGCTGAGGATGGTGCAAGCTGGAGACCAACAACATCTGGAGTGCAACAGGTTCCCCCTACCTGATTTAAATGCTTGGGACAGTAAACAAAGCAAAGTCAAGAACTTGTTCACTTTTTTTCACAGAGAACAAAATTACAAGACATTAAACTGGTTTCCATTTGCGAGTGAAAAGTCTGTATACAGTATTGAGAAACTGCAAGGAAACATGTTAGACACATAAGAATATAAGAAAAGGCTGTTTGATCAGGCCAGCGGCCCTTCTTTTCCAGCATCATATTCTCACAGTGGTCAACCAGATGCCTATGGAAAGTCCACAAATAGGACCTGAGCACAACAGCACTTGCCACTCCTTAACTTTCCAGCAACTGGTAATCCGAAGCATACTGCCTCTGACTCCTACCTCCAAGTAACTGGTGTTCTCAGCCAGCAGCCAATCTAGCACAGTTTTTCAACATTTATGCTCAAAACTATACAGTATCTACTCAGCATTAGCCCCAAATCAAACAAGTTGCATTGAGGGCAAGATCCATCTTGGCTTCATTGGAGCAAATACTCAAAACAAAACCATCAACTACAGTGGTGCCCCGCAAGACGACGCCTCGCAAGACGGAAAACCCGCTAGACGAAAGGGTTTTCCGTTTTGGAGGCGCTTCGCAAAACGAATTTCCCTATGGGCTTGCTTCGCAAGACGAAAATGTCTTGCGAATTCCTGCGGGGTTTTTTCCCTCCCCCCCCTTTTCCTAAGCCCTAAGCCGCTTATCAGCTGATCTGCTGATAAGCCGCTTATCAGCTGATCCGCTAAAAGCCGCTAATAGTGCTAATCCGCTAAGCTGTCAATGGGCTTGCTTCGCAAGACGAAAAAAACGCTATACGAAGAGCCTCACGGAACGGATTAATTTCCTCTTGCGAGGCACCACTGTACCTGCCAAGAACTGAATCTAAAGTAAAGACAAAGCCCTAGAAACAAACACTGATAGAAACTTCCTTGTTATAGGTAGTTATCAAATGTACTTGAACTTTGGATCTTTTAAAAATAGACAGACTGTGTGGGTGAAAGGTCTTTGCATAAATTCATCACATACTAAATAGATTAAGAACTCTGAAGAGTGCAGCACACCAACTCTGGTACTCCCATACTCACCTCAGTGCTGAAGCTGCATCATAGTATGCAATGATGCAACTGGTACATTTAATCGTTGGTAATGCTACTAGCATTCTAAAATGTTATATTTTACCCTGTTGCACTGTCCAAGAATACAAAGAAACCATTATGTATAATAATTAGCCATTACTGTTCTCTTGTACCATTTAGCTTTCATGAGTACATACAACAAGCTATGTTCTATCTCCGCTGTTGGAAGCAATATGTGTTTGAATAGCAGTTGCCAGAAATCACAAGTGGCTATCGCACTTAAGGCCTGCTTGTGGGATTTCCATGCACATCTGGGTGGTTACCATGAGGACAAGGTGCTGGACTAGATGGGCCTAAATCCAGCAGCGCTTTCCTTATGTTTCTTAACGCCATGTTTTTACATTGAGCATTTCTTGCTCCATGATCAGAGCAGCAAGTCAAGAATACCACCACCTTCCAAAATCTAGGATCTAAAGATAGTTTAGATTCAATTAAGACCCCCAGCATTCCCCACCACTCCAACTGTAGCTCGCAATACTATGCTACAAGTTGCTTTTGAACACCCTCTCAGTTTCAGGAGAGATTTGCTAAATAGCATGGGGGGCTGCCATTCAAGGAACATAAACTCCCTTGAACAGGAGCTTGTATGATTCTGAGGTCATCTAACCCATCATCACAAAAAACGGGTGGAGTGGTCAACTTTACTGCATCAAAGGAGGCCAGTTTACAGTGATTCCACAACAAGGGAAAAGTATAGTGTCAAACAAGCAGCCCCAAAGAAATTAGAAATACCCTCCACCATTTTCATGGGCATGTTTACCCAACAGCCATTTACCTTGTTCTGAGGGCCTGCCAAGCTGCATCGATGTCTGCATAAAGGTTTTTTTCAGATGGTTTACCAGTGCTCACTCCATAACCAGAGTAATCATACGAGAAAACATTGCAGTTGATGCGGGAGCCTAGACCAATATAGAAGCTGCACATCTGGCCCAGGTCAACAGCATTGCCATGGGAGAACAGCAGTGTATACCGGCTAGAAGGAGCACAGCGTACAAACATGCATCCCAGCCGGTTATCCCGGGCTGTGCGTGAAAAGAAGACTTCCACGGCATCCAGCTCTCTCTGGGAATACTGCCAGTCCGCCCGCTCAGTCAAGTGCAGGCTGCAGCTACCTGTCGGCGTCCCCACTGCAGCAGCCCCACCTTCCTGCTGTTCTGGTTGCATCACAGTGTACGTGGGCTCTGGGGGCAGAAAAGCCAGCTTGGCAGCTATGCGGCTGGGGCAAGGTGGGCAGCAGAAGAGCCAACATAGCTCGCCCAGAGAGAAACCGTTCATTCTGGGGCCTTGTTCTGGCATCAGAGGCGCTTGATGGAGAACCGCACCAAGGAGAGATGGAGGGAAATTCACAGCGGATACGGGATGAACTGTCTCACCCCAAGCTACACAGGCTAATTGCAACCCGTTTCATTAACTACCAGTCTAATTACTAGACTACTACTAGTCTTCCACACCCAACAAGCCAACTACCTGCAGGGAAACCCAAGATGACACCCAAAATTCAACACCATTCTCTATAGCTCCTTGAAAACTGCCGCCCACCCAAGCCCTCACAAAGTGTTTCTTTCTTCCAGCAACGTGAAGCCGCTTAAGTTCAATCTTTACACCCTGTAAGACCCTCCACCTCATGCGCTACCAGGCCCTCCTCGCCTCCCAGCATTAAAACTGTCACCTAACCCAGATTTGGAAACCCTGCATGACCCCAATACAATCCTGTCACCAAAGGAACCCGAAACGCACCACAAGGGTTTGCTCTCCTGACCTGTGCTATACCAATCTATCTGAACTGAATGGGTAGAAGAAGCCCCTCCCAGAGCTCAGCCAAAATACCCGGTCCTCCCCCCTTTAAAAAAAACACAATTCCCCTTCAAACAGAAGACCACGAACTCTCCAGATAAAAAAGACCTTTCCAGTTCTTCCCAATATCTACCTAGCCCTACTCTGAAAACCTTCCCTTCTATAGAGTCCCATAGGGTCTCTAAGGAGCCTCGCCCCTTAATCGGCTGAAGCCCACTTGGCCCAACCTCAAAAAGGGAAAACCTTTCCCCCCCCCTTCCTGCAGACCCCTCAGCCTCTCCCTCCTCCAATGAGAGCCTCACCAAACACCTGAGCTCACTAGGACGCCCCCCTTCCACCTCCCTCCCCACACTGAAGACCTAACCAGGCCACAAACAACACGCTCGGGACCTCCCAACTGCTCCCCCTACACTGACGGAGGCCTCGAGGGGACGCCTAGCAGAGCAGGGCAGCAGCAGCAGGAGGAGAAGGCCGAAGCCCGCAGGGGAACAGCTGGAAGTCTGAGTGTCTGCCTGTCAGTCAGTCAGTCAGGGGATGGAGAGTCGCCCCGTTCCCGCTCGGCCGCGGCTGCTTCCCTGAGGCGGGCAGGTCCACTTTGGGGAGAAAGAGAGGCCGGGGGGTCGAATGAGGGCTCTCACACGGAGCTGCCGGCGGCGGCCATCACGTCTCGGGTCCCTCCTCGTCCTCTTCTTTTTCCCTCACCACCTCCCCCCTCCCCCCTGCGACACCACTTCCGGGTTAAGGCCCGCCCCCCCTCTCTTGACCCTCACTCCGCTGTAAGCGGACCCTGCCGCGGCCGGCGGCGGAGGAGAGGAAGAGCGCAACAGCGCGAGGGAGCGAGGAGCCGGGCGGACCAATGAGGAGCGTGGGCCGACGGCGGCGTGCGCATGCGCTCCCCGCGCCCCTTACCTTCCCCACACCCCCCTCCCCGTTCCTCTCAACCATAGAGTTCTAAGCGCCATAAACTCTCTTCTGCCCCCTGGATTGGCGCAGGTGTAATAAGCCGTGACTGCGGCTGTTGCCGCGCCGGGACGCGGCGCTGGATTGGGTGAGGGAGGTGCCGGCCTCTTTAAAGGGAGCGGGCCAATCACTGGCTTTCTTCTCCCTCCCTGACGTAACCCTCATAGGAGAGAGCTCGCGGAGTGTTTCATTTTCTGTCCCTCGCCCGCCGCAGCAGAGCGCAGTGCGCACGCGCAGCTGGCCTTAGCCTTTTGCAGGAGGGGGTTGCTGAGCTGCTTTCTCTCACTCGTGGGGCTGTCAGTCATAGAATTGTAGGGTTGGGAAGGGACGCAGGTGGTCATCTAGTCCAACCCCGCCTGCAATGCAAGCATCTCGAAACGTGGTCTCCCATCCAATTTGAAACCAGACCAGACCCTGCTTAGCTGTGCAAATGTGCCAATCAGCGAGCTGCTTTATTGCTTTCGCTTTCCAGTAACTTACGTGTCCTTAAAGGCTCCTTGCCCCGAAGATTTAAAGTCAGTGGAGGTTTTCTGTCTTCCATTCCCAGCTGACTCCTACAGCAGAAAATGTGAAACAAGAATTAGAACCAGCCTGGAATTAGGACCAGTCTGCATAGTTGGCCTTGGTGAAGACTTGACGTTTTTATCCCCCAAAAAGTTTTTGATTTTAGTTCCTACTGAAATGAGTCTGCATTTTAATGTTGTATTTTAATCTTGTTTTTAAGTTGTAGTTCAGTCAATTGTTTTTATGCCTGGTGTTAGCCGCCCTGAGCCCGGTCTTGGCTGGGGAGGGCGGGGTATAAATAAAATTTATTATTATTATTATTATTATTATTATTATTATTATTTTATTTTATTGAAAGTGTGTTTCCTATTTAGAATCCTAGAATTGTAAAGTTGGAAGAGACCCTGAGGATAATAATAATAATAATAATAATAATAATAATTTATACCCCCGCCCATCTGGCTGGGTTTTGCCAGCCACTCTAGGCTGCTCACAACAGAATTAAAAGCACAATAAACCATCAAACATTAAAAACTTCGCTAAATAAGGCTGCCTTCAGATGTCTTCTAAAAGTCAGAGAGTTGTTTATTTCCTTGACCTCTGATGGGAGGGCATTCCATAGGACGGGAGCTACTACCAAGAAGGCCCTCTGCCTGGTTCCCTGTAACCTCACTTCTCGCAGGGAGGGAACTGCCAGAAGGCCCTCGGAGCTGGACCTCAGTGTCTGGGCTGAACGATGGGGGTGGAGACGCTTCTTTAGGTATACTGGGCTGAGGCCAACCCCCTGCAGTGCAGGAATATGCGGCTGTCCCATACAGGGTTCAAATTTGCAACCTTGGCGTTATCAGCACCACTCTAACCAACTGTGCTATTCAGGCAGACTGTCTAAAGTGTCTACGCTAGACATGCTCAGGGAGGAAGCCTTACTCCTGAATTCTAGAGCTGTTGGGACAGGTGGTGGGTGCTTGGTGTTGAGGGAAAGGCACTCTGTACATGCTCAATTGTGCTTTTCTCCTTGTGATTCGCCATTTCTGAAGTGCCTAAAAATTTACTTAGGGCTGTGCAAGGCTGACCCTGCCTGCAGGAATGCAGTCCCAAGACAAAGGTGGGGAATCTTTTTTCAGTCTGAGGGCTGCATTCCCTAGGCAACCTTTGGAACGGCCACATGCCTGTGGTGTACATGCTAGAGGCAAAGTAGGTGGAGCAACAAATGTCAATTTAACCTTTGTACAGTAGGCTGTTTCTACACACACACGCTCAATCCTTAATCCTGTCAGGCTGAAAACATGAAGACGAAAATACGAAAACTCGGGTAGCAATTCTGCAAGTTCCATAGTTCTACATATAATGACCACCTTGAATGAAAACAGTTGGGAAAGAGGGAGAGTTAAATGGCTTCTGGTCCTCTGCACTGAGCCGACAGAACAAACCCAACTTTGGTTGCATGCATTTTGCTTGAAAGCTTAAATTGGATGAGTTTTCTATACATGTCCGAATACTCCCTTCAGTCATATCCTTTTGCAACGTCTCATTTTTTCTTGCCTGTCTCTGCTCCATTCAAAATATGATGTGGTTTTTAAATTTTTGATAAGCTGCTGAATTCTGAAGAGCTTTTGGGAGTAACCAATTTTTTGGGATCGAGCAGAGTATAAAAATAATTTTGTGTTTTGTATTTACCTTTGTGTGACAGGGCAATACATGTGAATGTCAATAACTGTCTGACCTTGGCTTGCCATGCTTCAGGAAAATTCCTAACATGTCCTGGTTTTCAGATGTAAAAATGGCTTTGGGGAAATTTTGCCGAGCCGGATGTATGTCAATGTGATGGAAAAAGCAGCAGAAACAGTTCCAAAAGCTTAAAACCAACCCCCCAAAAACTCAACAACTTTGAAATATGACAACTCTAGTGTGGGCATGTTTATCTAAGTCTAGAGACAGAGTGGGGGCATTACCACAGCTAGAGTAAGTGGTGCTGAATAGGCGTGGTTAAAGGAGGTGGTGTGCTGCCACTAGAAGACCCAGAGCAAAGGTTAGGAACATTAGGGCTAAGTCTCTTTTTCTGCCCCTTTAAACTAAGTCTCCCTAGGCCACACTCCCTCTCCTGAGGCAACATGCATCGCCAGCTACGTTTCACATCCTGTAATCAGGGAAGTGAGAGCTGGACCACAAAGAAGGCTGATCGCTGAAGAATTTATGCTTTTGAATTATGATGCTGGAGGAGACTCTTGGGAGTCCCATGGACTGCAAGAAGATCAAACCTCTCCATTCTGAAGGAAATCAGCCCTGAGTGCTCACTGGAAGGACAGATCCTGAAGCTGAGGCTCTAATACTGTGGCCACCTCATGAGAAGAGAAGACTCCCTGGAAAAGACCCTGATGTTGGGAAAGATGGAAGGTACAAGAAGAAGGGGACGACAGAAGACGAGATGGTTGGACAGTGTTCTCAAAGCCACCAGCATGAGTTTGACCAAACTGCGGGAGGCAGTGAAAGACAGGAGGGCCTGGCATGCTTTGGTCCATGGGGTCACAAAGAGTCGGACACGACTAAACGACTAAACAACAACAACAATCAGGGATGGCAACAGATGTTGGCTGTGTCATTTTGCCAATTTCCCTCTAAAACAGCTCACAAGCGTCCAATTTACATGGGATTACAAAGCTCAGCAACTTTGCCAAAATCTGATTTTCACTTTTTGAAATATGACAACCCTAAATAACTGCCCTGTTACAGGTGCCACATTATACCCGTTCCACAGTTGTAAGGAATTGATCTTTTAGTGTAGTGGCGCCTACACTTTGGAACTCCCGGCCCATTGATATCAAGAGCCTTCAACCTAGGGGTAAACATAACAGCGAAGAACAGGAACTTATTTAAAGATAATTATGAAAAATGTTGGTCTGAAATTAAAAGGGATCTAGATGTTTGGTCAAGATTGAAACTTTCCTTGACAGGACGTATTGCTGCTATTAAGATGAATGTATTGCCAAAAATGTTGTTTTTGTTTCAAACTTTGCAGATTGTAGACAAAATGGAGTGTTTTGGGAGGTGGCAGAGAGATATTTCAAAATTTGTCTGGCAGGGCAAAAAGCCCAGAATTAAGTTTAAGATATTAACTGATGCTAAAGAAAGAGGGGGCTTTGCCCTGCCAGACTTAAAGTTGTATTATGAATCAGCAGCTTTCTGCTGGTTGAAAGACTGGCTACTTCTTGAGAACACTGATGTTTTAGATTTGGAAGGATTTAACAATGCGTTTGGGTGGCATGCATATCTGTGGTATGACAAGGCTAAAATACATAAGAATTTCAAGAACCATGTTGTCAGAAAAGCAGTATTTAATGTCTGGTTGAAATATAAAGACTTATTGGAAAACAAGACCCCAAGGTGGTTATCACCAATGGAGGCTAAGGCCTTGAAAAAACTCAATATGGAGGCCAAATGGCCGAAATATTGGGAAATAATAGAAAAAGATGGAGATAACTGGAGGTTGCAGAGTATGGAGAAAATAAAAGATAAAGTGCGAGATTGGCTACATTATGCTCAGATTAAAGAAGTTTTTAAGTTGGACAAAAAGGTAGGATTCCAGGTGGGAAAATCAAAGTTAGAAACAGAACTGTTAGAACCCAGCTCTAAGATACTTTCAAGAATGTATAATTTGCTGTTAAAATGGAATACACAGGATGAAACGGTCAAATCAGCCATGATAAAATGGGCACAGGACATAGGGTACAACATCATGTTTGCTGACTGGGAAAAGTTATGGACCACAGGTTTGAGATTTATGGCATGTAATGCCTTGAAAGAAAATATTATGAAAATGATATACAGGTGGTACATGACCCCAGTCAAGCTTGCAAAGATATACCATGTGTCTGATAATAAATGTTGGAAGTGTAAAGAAGCTGAAGGAACATTCTTTCACCTCTGGTGGACTTGCCCTAGAGTGAAGGTTTTCTGGGAAATGATTTATAATGAACTGAAAAAGGTATTTAAGTATACCTTCTTTAAGAAACCAGAGGCCTTTCTCTTGGGCATTGTTGGTCAGAGTGTGCAAAAGAAGGATCGAACCTTTTTTATGTATGCTACAACAGCAGCAAGGATACTCATCGCTAAAAACTGGAAAACTCAAGAATTACCCACACTGGAAGAATGGCAGATGCAACTGATAGACTATATGGAATTGGCGGAGATGACGGGCAGAATCCGAGACCTGGGAGAAGAACTGGTGGAGGAAGATTGGAAGAAATTCAAGGACTATCTACAAAAATATTGTAAATTGTATGATTGTTAAGAAAGATGTAAGATTAGCAAAAATATGGCTTCAACAAACTAGTTATAAAGAATATAAATTTAAATATAATTGGAAGATGAAAAGATAAATTTTGGATAAGTAACATTTTATAATTAAGTTTCAATAAGAGTATGTTAAATCTTAAAATTTGAGATATTAATATTGAAAAATTATATTATATGAATTAAACCAAGTTAATAATTTGCTGGTAAAATTTATGAGTTTAGAAAGCAGGAACAAGGGTTGTGAGGAAGTCCAAAGATGAATATGAAATGTGGATTTTGGAAAAGATTGTGTTATTATCTATGTATTTTATTGTTAAACTAAAATTTAATAAATATTATTAAAAAAAAAAAAAAGATATCAAGAGCCTTCAGTGTACTTGTTTTGGCACCTGCTTGAAACGTTTTAAGTTAGGAAAACCTATTCAGGCACATATAAGTCGATGTGTTTGAATGGCCTTTATTGTTAATTGTAATTATGTTTAATTTAAAATGTTTAAAACAGTTTCCTTATTGATGATTTTCAATATTTCTTGCAAACTGCTCAGAGGTTTTACTACCATCAAGCGGTACATAAATTTTGTAAAAGAAAGCAAACCCTCCTTGGGTATTTTGGCCTGGCCATTGAGTGTGCCCTTGAACTCATTGAGCTTAGACAATGCTTTTTGTTCACCTTGATGATAAAGTGGAGTGGGTGCAGAAACTAGTCTACTTTAGAAAGGTAAAAATTACATTTGTTGTTTCACCCATGCTTGACTCTGGTCTCACCCAACAGCATTTGGCTCCTGGAAGGTTGTCTTGCAGGGAATGCAGACTTTGGGCTGAAATAAGGTTCCCATCTAGAGTTTCTACAATACTTTTTCATGCTCATTACACCACTGAATATTGTTCATTTCTACATGTAAAGATATGTAAGGGGAAAGGAGGATTTGAAGCCCTCAGGACCATAATATCTCTCACGCACCCCACCCCCAAGTCTGATCTCCCCTTGATAGGAAATGCTGAATGCTTCATTTGATAATCTGTGTTTCACCTCCAGGAAATTTTCTGAAGGTCACTGGAGATAATAGCTCCAGCTTCCACTCACATATTTCCACTCTTCTAACAGGAAGAGAAAAGTGAAAGTAAGCTTATGCAAACAGAACGTCTCCCAAGATTAATCACGGTCTGGCCGGTTCCTTTGGAAACTGCTGAACTGTTACCAAGGGAATCAGGCTTTGCACTTGAGCGGCGTAGAGGATTTCTGCTCTCTTCTCAGGAACCTCCAGCCTAGAGTTAGATTCATTTGCCTGCAGTGCTGGAAGAAAGTTTAGGAGTTGATGCAGTCTCACAACTGCATTAGGAACATGGGGAGCTGCTTTACACCAAGTCAGACCATAGGACTATCTACAGGTAGCTCAGCATTGTCCATGGTGACTGGCAGAAGATTACTTGGATTTCAGACACAGTATTTCCCAACCTGGAGATGCCTTGGGCCCTTCTGCATCGAGAACCTGTGCTTTCCACTGATCTACACCTCTTTCCTGTTCTTCTGTTTGTTTTCCCTGACTTTTAGAAATATGAATGAAGATTCAGACTAAGCTCAACAGATCTGGAGTTTTATTCTAGAGTTCCTTCCTTGCATTCAGTCAAAAGCAGACTCCTGTTTTCCCATTCATAATCTGACTTTGCCCTTCCCAGCTGGTATTAAATCTTGGGTGGACTTCCTTGTGCTGAAAAAAAGTTCCCCATCCCTGCTGCCAGCAAATTTGAATTAATCCTCAATAAGTAGCTGCTAACCTCTCTCGCAAAAAGGGACGCAGGTGGCGCTGTGGGTTAAAGCCTCAGCGCCTAGGACTTGCCGATCGAAAGGTCGGCGGTTCGAATCCCTGCGGCGGGGTGCGCTCCCGCTGCTCGGTCCCAGCGCCTGCCAACCTAGCAGTTCGAAAGCACCTCCGGGTGCAAGTAGATAAATAGGGACCGCTTACCAGCAGGAAGGTAAACGGCGTTTTCGTGTGCGGCTCTGGCTCTGGCTCGCCAGAGCAGCGATGTCACGCTGGCCACGTGACCCGGAAGTGTCTCCGGACAGCGCTGGCCCCTGGCCTCTTAAGTGAGATGGGCGCACAACCCCAGAGTCTGTCAAGACTGGCCCGTACGGGCAGGGGTACCTTTACCTTTACCTTAACCTCTCTCGCAAACATTGTGCAAACAGAACAGGATGAAGGCTTAATAAACAAGTTGCCTGGAAGTGACTTTCGTCCACAGCCTAAAATTATATTTAACTGCACCCCCGCTGTGTTCTCCCACTTGTGCAACATGTGAACGTTATGGTCTCCTTATTTCTGCACCGAGGTCAACGGCAGACAAAAGCATCACCACCTAGATTTTATCCACTGAGAAGCATCTCTAGTTCCCTGAACCCCAGTAAATAAGCTACCTGGTTTGATCAGCAACTCACAGTTGGATCTTCGATCCCTGCATTAGCTTCTCAGAATGTCTGGAGTAACCCAGTCAGATGGGTATTAATAATAATAATAATAATAATAATAATAATAATAATAACAACAACAACAACTCATGGTTGATACATCTAGGTCTCTTTGTTAACTGTCCGCCAAGGGTGGCAATTATCATGATAGTTTTAGCCTGCCAAAGCTATCAGCCATATGTTCTCAAGGGTAAGATAGTTACAAATCACTAGCCCTATCTGATGTATTTTTGGGGGTGGGGCGGGGGGGAATGGTTATTTCAAGCCACAGAAGCTGTTCTCTGATAAGAGACACCTGGCGCAACGAAGCAGAACTGCCATTAAGCTGCTTTGCATCTGTTTCCTCTTTCACTCATGTGTCCTCGTATGGTGTATTTAGTTTTAATCTCCCCCCCTACTCACCCACTCCCCCCCAGCTGTAATGCTTTGTAATTGTGCGTACGTATGGCCTGGTCTACATATGCAGCCAAACTGGGGTGGGGGGGGGGGGTTAGATAAAATAATCCCCCTATGATAGAATGGACTGGACCATTTCAGACTATGGCAGTGGAGCCTGTTCTATTTGCACAAATGGGGGGGCTGCCCCACCAACCTCAAGCCTATCCTCAGCCAGGCCCCACCTGCCTGTTTGCTTACTCAGAGTTTCAGGAGTTGGTATTGCCTGTCTCCTTTTACCTCCTTAGAGTTGCCCCCTCGTAGAGCTCAGCAGGGAGGAGGATGGGGACAAAACTAGAACTAATTGGCTCTGCCTGTCATTGGCTCTACTGCCACCTACTGTTGGCCTCCCTGTCTTCTGCCCAATAAGAGAGCTGATGCCGTTGGAATACAGCAAATGTCCTCAGTAGCAATGTATGTTCTACAAACATAGGAAGCCGCCTTATCCTATGGTTACCAGACGTCCCCGTTTCCCGGGGACAGTCCCTGGATTTACAAATCTTTCCCCAGACAAAATCCGTCCCCAGATTTCATTTAATGTCCCTGGATTTATGTTTTAAGTGTTGCAGATTTATTAGTAGGGAATGAATGTTGTGTGATTGGTTCAACGGCACAAGACACATCATATGGGGACTTCCGGCGAGGCAAAATAGTGGGCGCCACGGCAGCGAGCAGCTCCTGAAGCCAGCCAGAGCCAACTGCACTACCAGGCTGGCTCCAGGCTGCTGAGACTGCCACCAACGCTGCTGAGGGGAAACCAGGGACGCCTGGCGCGTCAACTCGGGGAACAAATCTGACCCAAATCTCGCGCCCAGCCAGCTGCCCAGTGGCACTCCAGGGCCAGTAAAAACCTCGGAGCTGATGCAGGGAGAAGGAGGAGAGAGAAAGAGGAAGGAGAAAAAAAGAGGGGAGCCCCAATCTTGCCGCGCTGCTGCTGCTGCTGAGGAAGAGAGGTAGGAGAGCACCAGGAGGGCAAGGACATGTGGCCGAGCCCAGGCCCGAGCCGACTCCATGGTGGATAGTGCTCCAAGATATCAGGCCAGGGCCCAGAGGAAGGCCGCGCGACAGAGGAGACCACAGAGGAGAAGATATTATTTCTTATTTTTTAAAAAAATAATAATAACTTTTCCCCCTCTCTTTAAAAAAAAAAAAGTGTCCCCGGATTCTTTGAAAAAAAATCTGGTAACCTTACCTTATCCAGAGTCGTACAATTAGTGCCTCTGGCTGACGTGTAAAATCCAGATTGCTTAGCCAAGGGCCATCATCAAACTATATAAGTTTGTGTGGGTGTTTACAAAAAATGAGTTGGTTGGCAGCCATCTGTCTTGGGAGACAATGGGAGAGTGTGCCTTCAAACTTCTCTGAGTTATGCAAGCACCTTCGCCACAGCAAGGCAGTGGATAGCACACTCAATGGCCAGGCCAAAATACCCAAGGAGGGTTTGCTTTCTTTTACAAAATTTATGTACCGCTTGATGGTAGTAAAACCTCTGAGCAGTTTGCAAGAAATATTGAAAATCATCAATAAGGAAACTGTTTTAAACATTTTAAATTAAACATAATTACAATTAACAATAAAGGCCACTCAAACACATCGACTTATATGTGCCTGAATAGGTTTTCCTAACTTAAAACGTTTCAAGCAGGTGCCAAAACAATTACACTGAAGGCTCTTGATATCAATGGGCCGGGAGTTCCAAAGTGTAGGCGCCACTGCACTAAAAGATCAATTCCTTACAACTGTGGAACGGGTATAATGTGGCACCTGTAACAGGGCAGTTATTTAGGGTTGTCATATTTCAAAAAGTGAAAATCAGATTTTGGCAAAGTTGCTGAGCTTTGTAATCCCATGTAAATTGGACGCTTGTGAGCTGTTTTAGAGGGAAATTGGCAAAATGACACAGCCAACATCTGTTGCCATCCCTGATTGTTGTTGTTGTTTAGTCGTTTAGTCGTGTCCGACTCTTTGTGACCCCATGGACCAAAGCATGCCAGGCCCTCCTGTCTTTCACTGCCTCCCGCAGTTTGGTCAAACTCATGCTGGTGGCTTTGAGAACACTGTCCAACCATCTCGTCTTCTGTCGTCCCCTTCTTCTTGTACCTTCCATCTTTCCCAACATCAGGGTCTTTTCCAGGGAGTCTTCTCTTCTCATGAGGTGGCCACAGTATTAGAGCCTCAGCTTCAGGATCTGTCCTTCCAGTGAGCACTCAGGGCTGATTTCCTGCAGAATGGATAGGTTTGATCTTCTTGCAGTCCATGGGACTCCCAAGAGTCTCCTCCAGCACCATAATTCAAAAGCATCAATTCTTTGGCGATCAGCCTTCTTTATGGTCCAGCTCTCACTTCCATACATCACTACTGGGAAAACCATAGCTTTAACTATATGGACCTTTGTTGGCAAGGTGATGTCTCTGCTCTGGATCACTGCCTTGCTGTGGCAAAGGGGCTTGCATAACTCAGAGAAGCTATGAGCTATGCCGTGCAGCCCCCCCCCAATCTTTGTACAGTATAGCAGTAGTCAGAGGTTTCTATGGACAGCCGCCAGCCAAACACATCTCCCTGTTCTCCATCCAGCAAACAAGAGGCATTAGCTCAGTCAAAGGTCACATTTGAGCTGGGCAAAAGCTCTTGATGTGGACATGAAGCAGGGCTAGCGTGAAGTGTAGCCTGGGAATAGTGGAGATGGGGAGCTCATGGCATGAGGTTTGTTTGTGTAATGCTATATCATATTTTTGCATTGTGTCTGAATGTGAAGGTTGTTAGCTACTTAGGGGAGAGGTCTTTGCAACATGCAACTAGGCATATGCTTTGCAGCGTAAAGAAAAAGGTGTGTTGTGAAATAGTTTTTGTGCAGTTGAGGATATGGTACTTAACAAGGCTGTTTCTTAAAAAGAAATAGATGTGAACAAGGCTTTTAAAAGGCTAGAAATGAAAACAAAAACTTGTTTCTTTTCCATCTTCACAACCTTTTTGTAACAGTATGTTATGGGACTAATTACGTGAGTAGTCAAAGCCATTTATTGACTCATACTGAGTTCTGCTTAAACAGTATATATTGGAATCCATCGCTACAAAATAGTTCAAAACAAAGAGAAGACTTGTGCCATGGGATTGTGCCATGGTGGTCTCTAGCCTTGCATTATGCTGAGCACCCCAACATTTATTTTGTGCTGAGATGGTTTCACTTTAAAAACTGAAAGTCTTGGTCACACACACACACACACACACCACTGGCAGATGGCACAGATGTGTCTCCCATAACCCCTGCCCTCTATGTTTAGGACCACAGCTCAGATTTGCTTTCACTGCAGTAGGACTGATGGGAATGGAAGCATTTTCTGGGCCGGTGGGAGAATTACATCAACTGGACACTGCCTCCCTCCAGTCTGAATCAATTTAATTTTGCCACTGCTTCACAATTCATCCCACTTATGAAGAAATTACTAACCCTGAAATCCCAAAAGGTTTGTTTATGGATTTTTCAGTGGCACGGTTCTCAGCCGGCTTTTTTCCACTGAGGATGTTGATGCCTTCAGCTATTATTCCGTCAAAGGAGCATTAGGGAGGCATTAAAACGGACAGGAAACACAGGGGGGATCTCTTGCGTAACGACGAGGGCGTTGGCTTTCCCCATTTCTCCTGGAAACTGGATTTATTGCTGGGCACAAAACCACAGCTCACAAAGGAAGAGGATTGTTGATGCATGAATGTGCGTTGAAAGTCCAGTCACCTAAACAAACAGTGCTCTCGGAAGAAGAGTCCTCTTGACGTCACAACGCGAGGAAATTACTCATCCTTTATTTTGCAGAAATTAGGCTTCGCTGATATTTTCTCCCCTTCCCTCCAAGAGCTTTCCCAATAGGACTCTGGGTAGGGCCATGTACAGTAGGTCAGCGTTATCTATGCTTATTTGTTCTGTTCAAATATGAACTGGGAAGGCAGGAACACCACCTGGTTGCAGCTCATAGGGGTTAATATTTTCGTAGCTGCAGCCACACCAATCACATCCTGATTATTCAATCTCACCAGCAGCATCAGCCTTCAGAGCAAAGAGAAAGGAGGTCATGAAAGCAGAAAGGATGGGTGGAACTGGAAACAGACATCCTTTATCTTTCCCAGTGAAGCAACTTCCTTTCAGCTATTTGGCAGGCCTCAGAAGTGTTTTCTCTGGTACATGCCCTCCAACATTTCTCTGATGAAAATAGGGATGTCCGATTCATTCATAAATATACCCCACCTTCCGACTGGGTTGCACCAGCTGCTCTCGGCAGCTTCCAACATATATAAAAACATAGCAAAACATTAAGCATTGGAAAACTTCCCTCTATGGGGCTGCCTTCAGATGTCTTCTAATGGATGTATAGTTACTTATCTCCTTGACTTAGGGGTCTCATAACTCCATACCTGTCAACATTTCACCAATGAAAATAGGGATGTCCTAAGGGAAAGACGCAGGTGGCGCTGTGGGTTAAACCACAGAGCCTAGGACTTGCCAATCAGAAGGTCGGCGGTTCGAATCCCCGCGACGGGGTGAGCTCCTGTTGCTCGGTCCCAGCTCCTGCCAACCTAGCAGTTTGAAAGCACGTCAAAGTGCAAGTAGATAAATAGGTACCGCTCCAGCGGGAAGGTAAAGGGCGTTTCCGTGCGCTGCTCTGGTTTGCCAGAAGTGGCTTAGTCATGCTGGCCACATGACCCAGAAGCTGTACGCTGGCTCCCTCAGCCAATAAAGCGAGATGAGTGCTGCAACCCCAGAGTCGTCTGCGACTGGACCTAATGGTCAGGGGTCCCTTTACCTTTACCTTTAAGGGAAAGACAGACATTCCAGGATCAAATCAGAAACTGGGATGGCTTCTGTAAATCCGGGACTGTCCTTGCAAAATAGGGACACTTGGGAGGGTCTGCTGTTCAGTGGCAGAGCTTCTGCTTTGCATGCAGAATGTCCCAAGTTAAGTCTCTGGCATCTCCAGGTAGAGAGAGCCCCTTGTCCAAAAAGCCGGAGAGCCACCGAGCAAGATGGACCAGGGTTCTGACTCAGTATAAAGCAGCCTCCTCTGTTCTTGTTATTTTTCATACAGTTGTCCTACTCATGATTACTTCGTGGCAAGATCAGGTCAAGAGTTTTTGAGCCAAGCACTGGGTCTTCCTAATAAAGAGTCTTTTATGAAGGTGGATGACTGTACTGGTATATTGGAGCTCTAGGTAAACATGGGAACAGAGTGCTTAAGAACATTATGGTTATTGCTGTTTATTATGTCTATTCATCTGTCTCCTTGCAAGAAGTGTCCCAAAGCAACTTACAAATGGGTAAGATGCAGCCGACATGAAAGGAACTAATACTACAGCCCAGGAGTCATTTTGGACTCACAGCTGTCCATGGAGGTGCAGGTCATTGGGGTGGGAGCTAACCCCATTGCGCGGATTCGAACCACCAACCTTCTGATCAGCAATCCCAAAAGGCTCAGTGGTTAAGACCACAGCGCTACCCGTGTCCCTTTCACTGCCTGAAAGGCAGGCCTGCTATAAAAACATCTTGTGCTGCAGGCCTGTGTTTAGAACCCTGCTTTACAGAACTTTATAGAACACTGTTGGGTTACCAGGACCCCTGTGCAACCTAAATTCAATAGCATACCCTCCAACATCCCACTGATCAAAATTAGGATACTAATTTTTTTGGTCCTGAACTCTCACAGAAGCTAGCTGATGAGACACAAAAATGAGAGTCTTTTGGTCCAGCACTCTGCTGCGAGGCAGCTGACTTGCGCTAGAGTGCCAGATCAAAAAATGGGACATTCCAGGATCTGGTCAGAAACTGGGATGGGTTCTGCAATTCTGGGATGTCCCGCTCAAATCAGGACGCTTGAGGGGTATGCAGTAGTCAGGGTTGAACAAACAGTGCAATGAAAAGTAGATCAGTTCACCCTGGAAGACGTGCTTAGGATGGAATCGTTACTGCTAACACTTTAGAAACTGGCCTCTCTTAAAAAAAAATAATGAAAGAAAGCAAACTTCTATAGGCCACCCAAGTTTGGGAAAGTACAAAGTGGAGACAATGTGAGGTTTTCAGGGTTGTGTGCTTTTTAACAATTAAAAAACACAATTGCTTCATTTGAAAAAGCAAAATGAACCTGGGAGGGAATTTCTGGAAAACGGTTTCTGCCCTAAATAAAAAGACACACTAACATAATAATTAAAGAAAGATGATGGCGGTCAGGCGCCAGGAGCCAAGTGAAGAGACGTTCCAATTTACAGCAGCTCTTGGCTGAGGAACCTTCTCAGGCTCCAGGTTTTCTACTTTTGTTTTCTTGTTCAGTCTGAATCATACACTCTGCCTTCCCCTTTCCCGCTGATCGCCACACTTGTTAGCTTACGTCATTTAATGCAGAAACACAAGTAAACATCCTTTGCAAGGCTGGGAAGTGCCTACAACCTAAAAGAAACTGAGTTAAGATGAATTTGCATGAACAATGATTTTGCCCGCTGTGAAATAATAATTGTCTTCCTATAACCTCCCTCTCCTGCAGCTTGGAAAAACTGCACCAGCTCATAAGGGACTAAACTGAATATTGGGGTCCCTCCAGAACCATGTTTTATTACGGCCTTATTCTGCAACATGTTCTATCTATACAGTGGTACCTCGGGTTAAGTACTTAATTTGTTCCGGAGGTCCGTTCTTAACCTGAAACTGTTCTTAACCTGAAGCACCACTTTAGCTAATGGGGCCTCACGCTGGCGCCACGCGATTTCTGTTCTCATCCTGAAGCAAAGTTCTTAACCTGAAGCACTATTTCTGGGTTAACAGAGTCTGTAACCTGAAGCATATGTAACCTGAAGGGTATGTAACCAGAGGTACCATTGTACTTCCTTTTGTGCTGTGTTTTCCAGGCATAGGCCCACACTTTAAAGCTCCCTGTCTGAGCAGGATTTTGTTTAGTTTTGTCCTGGTGCTTTCCCTATACAGTGGTACCTCGGGTTAAGAACTTAATCCGTTCTGAAGGTCCGTTCTTAACCTGAAACTGTTCTTAACCTGAGGTACCACTTTAGCTAATGGGGCCTCCCACTGCCGCTGCGCCGCCACTGCACGATTTCTGTTCTCATCCTGAAGCAAAGTTTTTAACCTGAGGTACTATTTCTGGGTTAGCGGAGTCTGTAACCTGGAGTGTCTGTAAGCCAATGTACCACTGTATATGTTCACCACACATAGAGAAATGTCATGTCATGTATAAGATATAGAAGCTTCCCAAGGAAAGTTTTTACACATCTAGTTTTTTCTTTTTGTGGGGGAATCATTCAGATATGCAGCCTCCTGCCCTCTCAACATCCTGCTGCCAGAAATGGTTCTATACTCCAGAAATGTCTTACCACTCAAGTTGCTCCATGGGTAGCCTGGCTTTGTTGAACTGCTCTTTAGTGACCCCGGAGCTCTCCTGCTTGGGAGACTTTTTCCAATGTCAGCTGCACTTATTTCAGTCCAATACACTTGGGTCTAGACTGATTTGGCATTGATGCAATTTGGCTCTGTCTCAACATTTCCTGGCTCCTTTTATTTACACACCTGTCAGCTCAGAGCATCTTCCTTCTCTTCTGCGTTGTTTTCTTAATGAGTCAAGTGTTGTTCACACTCTTGCACCATTGATTGAGCCCCCCCCCCCGTCTTGCCCCTTGTGCAGTCTGATCTCACATGAGAGAAAGCATCTTGGTCACCATCCAAGATGAGCATGGGAACAGGCTAATTCACTTGTAATACCCTGCTCTGGGGGCAAGGATCACTGCCATAGCCATCTCCAGGAACAAAGTGGCTGCATTTGGATGTCACAATAAAACATTATGAGTTTGTGGGATGCGAGACACCCTAAATTCCTGGGTCCAATAAAAGTTAGAATTAATCAAAGTTTGTGGAGTTAAACTGTGCCAAACTGCTTATGTTAAAAATACAAGCCAGGCCAACCTGTTGATCCATTGCTGAGTGTGGATCATTAGGGGAACACGGGTGGCGCTGTGGTCTAAACCACTGAGCCTCTTGGGTTTGCCGATCAGAAGGTCGGTGGTTCAAATCCCCGTAAGAGGGTGAGCTCCCGTTGCTCTGTCCCAGCTCCTGCCAACCTAGCAGTTCAAAAGCACACCAGTGCAAGTAGATAAATAGGTACCACTGCGACAGGAAGGTAAATGCTGTTTCCGTGCGCTCTGGTTTCTGTCATGGTGTTCTGTTGCACCAGAAGTGCTGAACATCTATTTCGCCTGCTATGAGGCAAAAAGAACAGATATCTCAGTTCCTGTCTGCCTGCCTACAAACTCACAGCCACTTGTTTTATATGACCATCAAATGAAAGCTGCATTGCGGATGGTGAATCCCAGCAAAGCTGCTGGTCCAGATGGGGTGCTGTGAATAGTGGTAAAATTTTGTGCCAATCAATTAGCAGGGGTCTTGATGAGGATTTTTAACATCTCTCTGCAAACCACTTGTGTTCCATCATGTTTGACAGCAGCCACCATTATCCCAGTCCCAAAGAAAACAGCAATTAACTGCCTAAATGACCATAAACCCATTGCATTAACATCTGTATTGATGAAATGCTTCGATAGATTGATCCTTCAACACCTCAGAACATGTTTTCCACCGGACTTTGATAAACACCAGTTCACCTACAGGAGAAATAGGTCAGCAGATGATTCCATTGCTACAGCTTCTCACCTTGCAGTGAGTCACCTGGAGAGACCAGGGAACTATGTCAGAATGCTGTTTATTGATTATAGCTCAGCTTTCAATACCATCCTTCCAGACATTCTCATCATAAAGTTAAGGGATCTGGACCTTTCCTCTAACATATTATTGGATCAAAGAATTTCTGAGATATCGGACACAAATAGTGAGAACTGGGCCTGTTACATCTACCTCCCTGAAGCTCAGCACTGGCACTCCACAGGGATGCATGCTAAGTCCATATCTGTATTCGTTGTATACATATGATTGCATTTCATCTTACCCATCTACTGCAATTATTAAGTTTGCTGATGACACCACCATAATGGGTTTAATTACAGGCGGAGACGAATCTGCGTACGGGGGGGGGGGGGGGAGGTTCAAAAGGTATCCACATGGTGCTCAGAGAAAAAATCTGCACCTAAACATTGGCAAGACAAAGGAGATGGTGTTGGACTTTCGGAGGAAGAGAGGGGAACTAGCCCCATTGTATATCGGGGGGGGGGGGCTGTGTGGAGAGAGTCTCTTCCTTTAAATTCCTGGGAGTCCATCTTAGTGAAGACCTTACTTAGAAGGTCAATACAGCCCAGGTGGTTAGGAAGGCCCAACAGACACTTCATATCCTTAGGGTCTTGCGAAAGAACAATGTTAGACAGCAACTGATGATTTCCTTCTATCGGTCCACAATAGAAAGTGTTCTCTCATACTGTATTACGGTGTGGTACGCTGGTTTGACAGCCATGGACAGAAAGTCCCTACAGAGGGTGGTGAAGACAGCACATGATATCATGGGCTGTCACCTGAGTCCGCTGGATGTTATCGCAGGAGACTGTTGCCTCAGATGAGCGAGGAACATTCTCAGGGCTGACTCACACCCTGGCCAGCACCTTTTTAATCTCCTGCCCTCAGGCAGGAGATATAGAAGTATGACCAACAGGTTAAAGAACAGTTTCTACCTGTGGGCTGTGAGGCTGCTGAATAGAAGACAGCAACATTGCAGCTGACGTTCGGTGTTGGTGGTTGTACAACAGCACACAGAGTGTAACAAGGACTGAGAGATTTTTTTTGGGGGGGCGGCTCATTTAATCTCACTTCAAACAAGTGGTACAGTGACAATGAAGTATTTCTATTAGTCATGCTGGCCATGTGACCGGGAAAGCTGTCTGCAGACAAATGCTGGCTCCTTTGGTCTGAAAGCGAGATGAGCACCGCATCTCCATCGCCGCCTTTGACTGGACTTAACTGTCCAGGGTCCTTTACCTTTTACCTATGCGATTAACAAAGCAATTACTCTGTGCCAGATAGCAGAGAGGTGTGAGTCCCGTCTTTCTCTAGATAGGTAGTTAGGTAAAGGTAAAGGTACCCCTGACCGTTAGGTCCAGTCGTGGATGACTCTGGGGTTGTGCGCTCATCTCGCTCTGTAGGCCGAGGGAGCCGGCGTTTGTCCGCAAACAGCTTCAGGGTCATGTGGCCAGCATGACTAAGCCGCTTCTGGTAAACCGAAGCAGCGCACAGAAACACTGTTTACCTTCCCGCCGGAGTGGTACCTATTTATCTACTTGCACTTGACGTGCTTTTGAACTGCTAGGTGGGCAGGAGCTGGAACGGAGCAACAGGAGCTCACCCTGTCGCAGGGATTCGAACCACCGACCTTCTGATCAGCAAGTCCTAGGCTCTGTGGTTTAGACCACAGCACCACCCGCGCCCCAGATAGGTAGTCAGAAGGGGACAAAAGGCCAGAGTTTTTGGGATAACAGTTGGAAGTGATGTACTGGCAAAAACTGTAGCAGGCTGTAAAAAAAGAGACAGAGAGCATGGCTGATTTCTGTTTTGGATCCAAGGCAGCAAAACCTATGGGAGAATCAAGAGACGCTCTTGGAGTGGAATGCTAGGAACCTCTCTGTTATAGACTTAGGTTGTATATATGTGTAAATAAACCATATATCATAAAGACATCACAATCTCCACTGTGCCTCATTTCCAAGAAGAAACATGAACCCCAGGTAAGCGTCTGGAATCCCTGGAATGTCACACTGATGTAGATATTGGGGTGATGTGTAACAATAGTTTATCGCTGGGCAGCATTTATAACCACCAGCACCTGGAAGATACTTGCCTGCCACCAGTGTCAAGGCAAGATTCAGTTGTCAATCTGGATGGCTTCTGTATGTGGAATTTGGGGAGCGAATACCATCTCGTCCTTTGGCCAGCAAATTGTATTGAATGAGCCCTGGTTCCAGCTATGAAAAGACAAACCAAGCACATCTTCCAGGGAAACACAGCTGGCATGAAATGACACAGGTGGCATGTTCTGGTCAGGGCAGATGAATGTAGGACAGCTATATTTCAATTGGAAGAGATGTCCACGGTGTATTTGGCAAACGCTGCAGCACTCAGTGCAATAGATGCACAGCATTTAGGTCAAACCAAGATAAGTCAAAGGTCTTCTAAGGCTAAAGGGATTTGATGTGACTATGTTTTATTGCTTCCCTTAAAAATCATAGGGTGGTCATGAGAGGCCATCAAGAGGCAATTCTACTTCCATCACAATGATCATTTTGGATTAGCTGTTGCTGCAAAATCTGATGCTACTTTTAACAACATTTGTGTGTTTTAATTTCTTCCCTCCTCATATACATTACACCTTGCCCTCTTCTCCATTATATATATTCCTTCAGTGGGACACCGCCCTCCCTAGTACTGTATTTTGAGATTAGTGAGTGAGTTCCTGCTCCAATTTCCATCTTTTAATGCTGCTTTTGCAGTTTATTAGCACAGCCTTCTCAGTGGTGACCCCATGTGGGAGGCATCACTGCCTGCCTTTGGGAAACACACATAAACTTACCCATGCCATCCAGCCTCTGAGGCAGTTGCTCAAAAAATTGTGAAATGTAGAATAAAAAAAAATCGCAAGCAAATTACGGAATAGTAGAATCCTATGCATTTTTTACTTAGGTAGATCTCACTAAGATCAGTGGGCCATGCTAGTAAGCATATTTGAGATTGCAACCTAGGTTGCTCAGTCAATAAAATTAAAGGGTTGCTAGCCCTGTTCAGAGTAAAGGTAAAGGTAAAGGTACCCCTGCCCGTACGGGCCAGTCTTGACAGACTCTGGGGTTGTGCGCCCATCTCACTTAAGAGGCCAGGGGCCAGCGCTGTCCGGAGACACTTCCGGGTCACGTGGCCAGCGTGACATTGCTGCTCTGGCGAGCCAGAGCCGCACACGGAAACGCCGTTTACCTTCCCGCTGGTAAGTGGTCCTTATTTATCTACTTGCACCCGGAGGTGCTTTCGAACTGCTAGGTTGGCAGGCGCTGGGACCAAGCAGCGGGAGCGCACCCCGCCGCAGGGATTCGAACCGCCGACCTTTCGATCGGCAAGCCCTAGGCGCTGAGGCTTTAACCCACAGCGCCACCTGCGTCCCTCTGTTCAGAGTACACCCATTTAAATTAACTAAAATGATGGAACTTGGGCAAATGGAGTTTAATGGGTCTACTCTGAGTACAATGTAGATGGATACAACCCAAAGATCCATTTCTTTGCATTAGAGTCAAGAACATTCACTACATCGTGTAGAGGCAGTGTCCATAACTTTATGTAGAGGTGACATGCTAGCTTGTAAAATTATGCAGGGGCGAGAAGAAAGTGGACAGAGGTTTCCCTCTCTTAACCCTTGAACTTGTGGACACGCATTGAAGCTGAATGCTGGAAGATTCAGGATAGATAAAAAGTGCAGTATTTTTCGCTCCATAAGACGCACCTGACCATAAGATGCACCTAGTTTTCAGAGGAGGAAAGCGGGAAAGCCCCTTTTTGGGGGGGATCAGCTTACAGTTGTGCGGCTTCTTTTGCAAAGGGGGAAAGCCCCACTTTTGAGGATCAGCTCACAGTTGTGCAGCTTCTTTTACAAAGGGGAAAAGCCTTGTTTTTTTGGAGTTCAACTCACAGTTCTGCAGCTTCTTTAGGAAAGGAAAGGGAGCCATTTCTATGGCTTCCAGCCAGTCACATGTCGCTGGGGAAACAAACAGAACATTCAACAATGGAGGCCTGGGCAAGGGGGCGGGGCCGGAAAGGGAGCCAGTGATCGACCACACATTTGCTCCGAAAGACGCAAAGACATTTCCCCTTACTTTTTAGGAGGAAGAAAGTGCATCTTATGGAACGGAAAATACGGTACTTATTCACGCAGCACAAAGTTAAAGTATGGAACTCACTCCTGAGGAGGAAGTGATGGCCACATAGATGGTTTTCAAAGATTAGAGAAACTAATGGAGGAAAAGGCTCTTGATGTCCACAATCTGCCTCCGTAGTTGGAGGCAGTAATGGTTCTGAAAACCAGTTGCTGGAGGCCACATACATGGAAAAGGCTCCTGTGTTCAGGTCCTGCTTGCAGGGTTCCCCTAGGCACCTAGTTGACCACAGTGAGAGCAGAATGTTGGACTACATGAGACTTTGGCCTGATCCAGCAGGCTCTTATGATGTTCTCAGGTGTAGGAGAACATACAGTCTGAGGGACTTCACAGGGAGCCTTCTGGGAATCACATGACAGTGGTAGGTGGGCAAAAATGGGTGGATCAAAAGATGTGAGTCTTACCTTTGTACAGTTGGCTACATTCCAGCCATGTGAAAGTCGGAAATCCCTACACCACACCCACCTCTCTCTCCAATCCATTCAGGCAAGCAAAGGGGCACCGTCACATTTCAAGGGCACTGTCCAGCCCCACAAAAGCACTCGAGGAGTGTAGGAAGCAAGACTGTCAAGGAATGTGGCCTGGAGAAGAGACCTGTGGGCTGGCTTGATGGTTGTGTTTGGTTCTCAGGACGGAGGTTCTCCACCCCTGCGTTACACGACAGCAGCAGTTAACAACAGCTCGTGATGCTTTATTATTTTAATGAAAATTTAAAAGGCAGGTTATTAATTATACAGACACACAAAACTGGTTTTGCTATACAGAACACTTAGAAGTACAAAATACAGTTTTATCCACAACACAGTTCCACATTGACACCAAATGCCTCTAACAGATACGGATGCAAATGGTAGAAAAAGTCAATTAAAACACGCACACCCACCCACCATTGGCATATATTTTTAAGGGGCAAAGGTATGGCACATAATCTGAAGCTCTGAACTGAGCACTTTCAGTTTTAAATGAAAGAGTTCCAAACGCCTGCTTACCTCTTCCCTGCTGAGGTCAATGAGGATGATCTTGCCATAGTTAAGAACATTGTTTTCAGTGGGAAAATAATGCTTGGTGTTCGAAAAACGTTTCCTCCTTGCTCCCACCTAGAAAAGGGCCTGAGCTACAGTTGGATGAATCTGTCCATTTTGGTTTCACTCAGGTTCTCATTTTTCCTATCTCAAAATCAGCGCAGATTGAGTTTCAGTTTGAAAATTCTTTGTTTTAAAAAGTCCTTAGGAGAAACTTGCACTGAAATTGTGATGAAATTTCATAACATACACGTTTCTATACAATGTACACACTTTTATTTTTGCAAAGCAATTTTCTTTAACATAAGGAATTTTGAAGTAACTCTATTCTATGCCTACTTTACCCTGGTATATGCATTTCTGTACGCACTATTTGTTTGGGGAACTGCACCACAAAATTGGGAGACGTGAATTTCAAAGGATGGCTGTGTTTTGTTTTGCGTATTTTCAGAAAGTGTGAATTAGCTATGTCCATCTTTAAATGTGAACTGTGTTGAATTCTGCCCGCCCCACAGGCAGAAATGAAGGATCAAGGGCTGAGCCATGGTAGAAACCAATGTCTCGGGATGAATGGGCAGACCAAGGGGTGGAGTCAAGAGAAGGATCAGGCAAGTCATGGACGTCAGAGCCTGCAAGAATCTTGGGTTTGCTGGCTTGTCAGATCTCTGCGCTGGTCACATGACAGGATGTGATCAGACCAGCAAATACATTTAGTCAATATACTTAGAGGGCACTTTCCCAATGTTCAAAGGAGTGTATGATGATGATAATAACAACAACAATTTAATGCAACAGCAGCAAATAATAATTACAGATGTAGTCCTCAACCAACCAAATCCCTGCCCAAAAACAGCACATCATATTTAAAAGCATGCTCTCTGCAAGCCTTCAGGCCATTTTAGCAAAATGCCTCCTTTTCACTGTTGCAGTTTTAACTGCTTGTCATGTGGACAACTCAAGCAGGGCATGATCAGCTGACCGCAACTGATACATGGGTTGGATATACTTTGATAGCCCTAATGGGATGCTCTAACTAAGTATTTGCTTGCCACTCTTTCCCATTAAATCAGTGGGCTTTAGTGCTGGATTGGGTTCACTACAGTGGTACCTCGGGTTACATACGCTTCAGGTTACAGACTCCGCTAACCCAGAAATAGTACCTCGGGTTAAGAGCTTTGCTTCAGGATGAGAACAGAAATCGTGCTCCAGCGGTGCAGTGGCAGCGGGAGGCCCCATTAGCTAAAGTGGTGCTTCAGGTTAAGAACAGTTTCAGGTTAAGAATGGACCTCCGGAACGAATTAAATACTTAACCCGAGGTACCACTGTAGTATGAAAAGTGCTTAACTTTGGCTGGATCATGCCAGGAGTTACTATAAGCAGAATGGCCTGTGTCCATGCAGTTGTTAATCCAGAAAAACAGGTTTGACAATTTAGCTCATCTTTTGCTCCCATATTTATAGCAAAACATTACCATTCTACCCTTTGCCTACCCATGTTTAGCAACACCTTCTGCCCCCTCCCCAGCCTACAGAGCTAAGGGCCAGCCTTGCTTCTTGATTTCTAAGTTGAACACAGCCACAAAAACAAACTCACCAACTCTCAAACACATCTGTCCATTGCCCATCTTGTGAGGCTACAAATCGGACAGTATGGCATTGATAAGGCATTGATGGCTGCATGGCCGAGTAACTTTTGGAAGGGAGAGGAAAAACAAGGATACAGAGTTGCATTCTATGTAGCGCTATGCAAAATGTTCCACTAGCAGAAGGATTTCTTCTCGCACAATGGAATGTTCTCTCCTCCTGCTGGGCTCCCTAAATCTGTTCTCCAACCCTTCAGAGCAGATTTGGGGATGGCATGGGGGGATGAGAGGAGAAAAAAAAATCCCACTGCACTAGTGTTCATCCTTGAACTAGTGCAACTATTTAGTTGAATGCTGTCCAGTGTGTAAAAATGCACATTGTGTTAATAGGAGAAATCGAACATGGTGGTTAATACTGCGCCAGAAATGAACTAGAAGCTTAAGTCTTCCGGAGGCGGCGCGAACGGCAATGGCGGTCCTTTTCCTTTAGTGAAAGGGAGCTCTGCGGAGATCGGGTCTTCCGCTACGGCGAAGCGGAGACCCGCGTCTGAAACCCACAGGCAGCAAGAGCCTGTGGTCCTGGGACTCGGCGGGCGCCAGGAGCGACCCTCAAAACGTTGAAGAGACCCCGTAAGGAGCCTCGGATCGTGGAGGGGGTTGCGGCGCTGTGAGTCGATCGCTACTCTGCAGAGTGAAGCCGCGCAGCTGCTGCCGGTGAGCGCTGACCTTTTTTCCTTGAAACGTTCGGAACTGAAAAGCAACAACCCGTGAGTAAGGAAGGACTTTCTAAAATTGGAACCTAAATTAATGGAAATTTGGCTGAAAGCGGAGAGATGTTAAAAGGAAGTCCGTCTTCCGCTGCTATTTAAATTTCAAAGCAAAAAGAGCTGGAGGAGTGGAGCCACTGTAGAGGTTTTTTAAACCATCTGATTTGAGCACCCACTGAAGCTGCTTTGAGACAAAGTAAAGATTTAACGCAATTACTGGATTTAACCTTTACTGGGACTGTGATAATCTTCTGCTATGGGAACTATAGATTTTGACTGAGAAGCCCAGGTACTTGAGCTGCCTGAACAGTAAAACTGTCAGTTTGCAGACTTGGCTGTTGTGGATTTGGACTTGCAACATTTAGAGCATTTTAAGACTTGCTACTTTGAAACACCAGTTGACACTTGTCAGAAACAATGTTTTGCTGTCAATTCTAACTCTGCTAAGCATTAGCTACTGAAGGTCTATGGACATTAAATTTGACTTTATTGATTTTATTTGATTTGACTTCTTCTCTCAAGACATTGCAAGCTCCCTCTAGAGGATTCTGGACTTACAGCAGTGACATTATTCTACTTTCTCTTTCCTTTCCTCCTATACGATTGTTTACTCTTGGGCTGTGGAATTCTCATGGGAACAACTCAGCTTGACCTTGACTGTTAGATAAAGTTGGAATGAGTGGCACAAGAAAAAAGGGAGTAAGAACTAGACAAACAACTTTAACCTCAGCATTACAGACACGTAGATCATCTGTACCTACTCTGCCGGTAGCAGGGGAGGAAGAAATTGTATCTACTCTGCCGTTGGCAGGGGAAGAAGAAGAAACTGAGCAGTTACAGTTGGAAGATATGGCCTCAGGAGCAACTGCTTCAATCCTAGAGAAAATTTATGAAAAATTGGAATCCTTGGATAAAAGAGTAGAATCTCTGGACAAGAAAGCGGATGAACAAACAGCTAAAATTGATCAAAATACAGCTTGTCTAAACAGAATAACTGGTCAGGTGGCACAGAACGTACAAGCAATTGGGCAGTTAACTGAGGCCTCTGAAGAGAATCGTAAATTGGCTGAGGCTACCAGCCAAAAAGTTGAAAAATTAGAACAAGAGGTAAAACCATTATGTAAACAAGTTGGAGAACATCAGATGTATTTGTCTATGATAGAACTGCGGAACCGGGAAAATAATTTAAGATTAAGGTCAATACCAGAAGCTGAAGAAGAAAACCTAGCTGAGTTCCTGACCAAAGAATTTTCCAAGTTCTGGTCTATACAGGAAGAAAAGGATTTTAAAATTGTATCGGCTTTCAGACTTGGAAGATTTGCAAAGAAAGATAAGCCCAGAGATTGCTTGATAACTTTGAGATCGAGGGAGGAAAGGGATAAGATTTTGGGATTACACTACGAAAAGTCACTGGACATTTTGGATAAAAGAGCACAAATTTACAAAGATATCCCGAAACAACTGCTGGACCTTAGATCCGCCTATCTTGAATTGGTGAGATTGTTAAGGAGTAATTCAATCATTTTCAGGTGGGAATTTCCTCAGGGATTATCCTTCACCTTCAGAGGGAAGAAAGTCAAGATTAAAACACTTGAAGATAGAGATAAATTTTTGATTGCTTACGGAGAGGATCTTCAGAAAGGAATCGAAACACCCTTGGGGCCTGGAGCATCTGCTGTACCTACTCCCTTGGAACCTGAGGATCCAGAGAAAAAGATACCACCCCTTGAGAAATAACAGATTTGCTCAGGATGTCTCTGCAACTGTTGAGCTGGAATATTAATGGGTGCAACTCCCCGGAAAAAAGGAGATACTTCAAAAAATTATATACTCAAGGGCCGCAAGATGAGGACGAGATAAAACAATTTTTGAAAAAGAATGGATTACCAAAATTGTCACAAGAAAATAGAGTAATCTTGAACTCTAAAATAACACGACAAGAGATTGAACAAGCTATTCAGAATATGCAATTGGGCAAATCTCCAGGGCCAGATGGACTAACCTCCAAGTATTATAAGACATTGAAAGATTATTTGATACAACCAATGCTGGAGGTTAGCAACGAAATTTTGGAGGGGAAAAAGGCGCCGGAATCATGGAAAGAAGCTTTTATCACATTGATACCCAAATCGGAAACTGAAAAGACTCAACTTAAGAACTACCGCCCCATCTCCCTCCTAAACGTGGATTACAAAATATTTGCAGACATATTAGCAAGTAGATTTAAAAAAGTCTTGAATCAGGTAATTCACAAAGACCAGGCAGGCTTTCTCCCAGGAAGACATTTGTTTGCTAACACAAGGAACATAATTGACATTTTGGAACTTTTGCAAACAAATATCAACACAAAAGCAGTTTTAATTTTTATAGATGCGGAGAAAGCCTTTGATAATATTTCTTGGAAATTTATGAAGGGAAATTTGGAAAGGATGGGGGTGGGACGGAGTTTTGGGAACGGGATTGACGCAATTTATTCAGAACAAAAGGCTAAACTGATAGTTAACAATGTGATTACTGAAGAGTTCAAAATTGAAAAAGGAACACGACAAGGCTGCCCGATTTCCCCACTGTTATTTATCTCTGTTCTGGAGGTGCTCTTGAACATGATCAGAGGGGACCGGCTGGTGGAAGGTATTCAGGTCGGAGCGAAACAATATAAACTTAAAGCGTTTGCAGATGATCTAGTTTTGACCCTTCAGGAGCCAGAATCTAGCACGAAAAAAGTATTACAATTAATTCAAGAGTTTGGTCGGGTAGCGGGTTTTAAGTTAAATAAGCAGAAAACTAAGGTATTGGGGAAAAACTTGACAGTTACAGAGTCAGAACGTGAACGTGAACAGAGACAGAGTTGAACGTGGTTATAAAAGTAAAATACCTAGGGGTAAATATAACAGCAAAAAAATCTGAGTCTATTTAAAGATAATTATGAGAAATGCTGGGCAGAAATTAAAAGAGACTTAGAAAGTTGGACAAGATTGAAACTTTCCTTGTTAGGCCGAATTGCTGCTGTAAAGATGAATGTATTGCCGAAAATGCTTTTCTTATTTCAAACATTACAGATTGTGGACAAAACAGAGTGTTTCCGGAAGTGGCAGAGAGATATTTCTAAATTTGTCTGGCAGGGCAAAAAGCCCAGAATTAAGTTTAAGATATTAACTGATGCGAAAGAAAGAGGGGG
Organism: Podarcis cretensis; assembly: GCF_951804945.1. Classification (NCBI taxonomy): domain Eukaryota; kingdom Metazoa; phylum Chordata; class Lepidosauria; order Squamata; family Lacertidae; genus Podarcis; species Podarcis cretensis. Next base: position 18,359,011 of record NC_137183.1, read on the forward strand.
CTTTGCCCTGCCAGACTTAAGGCTGTACTATGAATCAGCAGCTTTTTGCTGGTTGAAAGATTGGCTGCTTCTCGAAGACACTGATGTACTAGATCTGGAAGGTTTTGACAATGCGTTTGGTTGGCATGCATATTTATGGTATGACAAGGTTAAGATCAATAAGAATTTCAAGAACCATATTGTCAGAAAAGCAGTGTTTAATATCTGGACAAAATACAAAGACTTATTGGAAAACAAAACTCCAAGGTGGCTTTCACCATTGGAAGCTAAGGCCCGGAAAAGACTCAATATGGAGGCCAAATGGCCGAAGTATTGGGAAATATTAGAAAAAGATGGAGATAATTGGAAATTGCAGAGTCAGGAGAAGATGAAAGACAAAGTGCGAGATTGGTTACATTATGCTCAGATTAAAGAAGTTTTTAAACTTGATAAAAAGTTAGGATTCCAGGTGGAAAAATCGAAGTTAGAAACGGAACTGTTAGAGCCTAAGACTAAGGTACTCTCAAGAATGTATAACTTGCTGTTAAAATGGAACACACAAGATGAAATGGTTAAATCGGCTATGATAAAGTGGGCACAGGACATTGGGTATAATATTATGTTTGAGGACTGGGAAAAGTTATGGACCATTGGGCTGAATTTCACTGCATGTAATGCTTTGAAAGAAAATGTAATGAAAATGATATATAGATGGTACATGACCCCAGTCAAACATGACCCCCAGAAACCAGAGGCCTTCCTTTTGGGCATCGTTGACCAGAGGGTGCTAAGGAATGACCGAACATTTTTTATGTATGCAACAATAGCAGCAAGGATACTCGTTGCGAAGCATTGGAAAACCCAAGATCTACCCACACTGGAAGAATGGCAGATGCAACTGATAGACTATATGGAACTGGCTGAGATGACTGGCAGAATTTGAGACCTGGGAGAGGAGACGGTGGAAGAAGATTGGAAGAAATTTAAGGACTATTTGCAAAAATACTGTATGAATGTTAAGGAGGATGCTTGATCACAAACAACTTGGCACCATTGAATTAGATAAACTGAACTATGAAGATAAGCTAAATTTAGGAAAAAATCAATTTTTAGATAATGATTAGGCTAAACTAAAAAGTTTTAAAAAGTCAAATGAATATATCTAAAATTTAAGATATAACATTGGAAAATTAGATAAGGTGGGGACAAGGTGATAAATTGCTGAATTAATTTTTATATTTTGGAACGTAGGAGAGGGAGATGTGAGGAAGTCCAAAAAGGATAAGAAAATATGTTATGAAATGTGATGTTTTTTGTATGTTTCGTTTATTATGTTATAATTAAAAAAAAACTATTAATAAATATTATATATAAAAAAAATAGAAGCTTAAGTAACAGCACACTTGTTAAGAGGTACCTGTAATTACATACTGTTCTTTAATGCAAAGAAAGGAAATCAAACCAAATATGGAAACGGATGGTTTAAATTATAGGTGGAACTACATGTTATACTCAAGGTGAGACTTCTGTTGAAAATGGTACTGCTGCACCAGGCATATCAGGCTCATTTTGTAGAGTTGGATGAATTTGTCAATTTCTGGTTCTCCAAGTTTCTTCCCCCCCCCCCCCCGCTCTTAAGTTCATTTCTCCAGCAATTTGCAATGGGGGGGGGGGAAATCCTCATTAAAATTTGTCAGCATTTTAGTGCTAATTTTTCCTAATATACACATTTCTATGTGCATTTTCAACCAATATACAAATTATTGCAATTTGCCTTTAAAAAACTGCATGCTTGTGTGTCATTTTCACTAATGCATGCATTTTTATGCACACTTTCTTCCAATTTGCACATTTTGGTACGCATTTTCTGTCTGGAGAAACTCCATTGCAAAATTCAGAGAAGTGTGAATTCCAAAGGATAGTTGTGTTTTGGCAGGCTTAATGGTACAGAAAGCATGAATTAGGTGGTTTCTCATTAAAATTCAAACAAAATGGCTAATCCCTTTATTGGAATGCTGCTACCTTTCTCTGCCCCAGCCAGCAGTGGCCAATGATGGGCAGGAAAGCATTCCACAATATGACCTCATGGCCATAGATAACTGATCCTACACATTACAGCTGAGCAGGGCTAGGGGTTAAATTTGATTCTAACAGTTGCAAGTGGGAGATCTGACAGCAGCTCCACGCACAGAGTTAACATGTCTTTCCACCTTCCATTTGATAAGCATTTTGAACTAGCCTCTTCCACAGAAGCACCACCTCCATCATTAGCTAAAGATGGCTAGGAAGCAAGCTAGGCTCCACATTAGAACCTGCCCCTTTGCAGAAACCAATGGCCCAACACAGCTGTTGACTCCAGCTATTGCTGCAATGTTGCTTGCCAATTTCTTGCTGAGCTTAAAAAGCAACAACAACCCACATGTTTTGTTTGTTTTCTAAACCACTTTCAAGCAGTATTATGGTCACAATCCAGCTGTAGGGTGCAAAGGAGCACTGCACAGAAATGTTATCATAATGTTTTGGCTGAGTGTTACAAGCAGATGAAACCGTAGATTGCCAAAGCCACATTAATTTATATAGCCGATGGAGTGGTGTGCAGAGCCCCAATGGGCATATAGGGATTTCAAAACGAAATACATGCGCAACCTGTCCCCTTAAGCTTGGACTGTAAGACCTCCAAATGTATTGCTACCCTCTTCAGGTACATTTGTCCCTTCTCACGGACTTCCCTTGTATATGGTAAAATAACAAATCCAAAACTCAAGATCCAGTTTGTACAACACCAGATATACAGATAGTACTAAAATGTACATACATTCAAGCCTAGCTGTGTTAAAATGAGATAGGAAAGGCGCTGGAACCTCCTGCCAGAAAGGACTAGGTTATAGTTACACAACCTTACATTCAAATTGGCCTAAAATGACCATAAAAAGGATCAAAATGGCTTCAATCTCTGTTGTCATGGGGTGAGGGGACCATTTGCACAACCATGTACAGACACTCTCAGCTGTTCTGCTACCTTTCCAAGAACCACTAGAATGGAGCTCTCTGACCCTCCGTGGTCTATGAGTCACAGCTAGGGAGTTTCACAACTAGAAGTCTTATCTTCAAGTAGCCAGCAGAGGACTGGAGTGTTTATTTCATTATCTGTTCACACAAGCAGCTTTCTCTAAGGAGGGAAGTTAGAAATGGTTCACATTCAAATATTAAGAGCCGAGAGAAAGTTAAAAATCAAAGCGCCTCCCTGCTCGTCCCCACCACCCGCCCCACCCAAGCTCAAAACCCTACCACAAATGGGAATGAAATACAAAATGAATCCTCGCGGCGAATGCCAACCAGGTGGCGTTAGGTTATTTCATTAGAACTTGCATGGTCAACACTTGGAAGGAGCGCAAGTGTTTCTTGTTTTATAGCTTCTATGATAATGTTAACACAGGGAAAGCAGATCTCATACTACCCTGGTATGCTGATTTCCTTTCCCAGAATGTCCTTTGCAGAGGTTATCTGGCTAGGTAAAATTTACTCAGAAAATGGAGGAAACATTCCCAAATCAGCAAAATCTTCAATGTTGTAATTGCCGGTCCCTTGGGTTGGATCTCCTGGAATAGGCAGCATATCCTGGATGATAAAAGAAAATGAAATGGAAACATGATTCTTCTTGTACAGTGGTACCTTGGGTTACAGATGCTTCAGGTTACAGACGCTTCAGGTTACAGACGCCACTAACGCAGAAGTAGTACCTTGGGTTAAGAACTTTGCTTCAGGATGAGAACAGAAATTGCATGGCGGCAATGGGAGGCCCCATTAGCTAAAGTGGTACCTCAGGTTAAGAATGGACCTCCAGAACGAATTAAGTTCTTAACCCGAGGTACCACTGTATCCTTATCTAGAGCAAAGCCCTTTTAGCATCTCCCCCTTTGTCACTTAACTGCACCGCAGGCTTCCTCAGCCTCGGCCCTCCAGATGTTTTCGGCCTACAACTCCCATGATCCCTAGCTAGCAGGACCAGTGGTCAGGGATGATGGGAATTGTAGTCTCAAAACATCAGGAGGGCCGAGGTTGAGGAAGCCTGCTGTACAGCAACTAACGGCAAAAGCAGCAAGGAACAGTCAGCTTGCAATTTAAGGAAAGAAGTGCCCTGTACAAAATCTCAGGACTGGTGTAGCGCATTGCCAGCCCAGCCAGGTAAGCCCACCAGGGCCCACACCTGCGTAGGGCCACTTAAACCTGGAGCTGGCACCAAACTTCAGTTTTTGTAGCTCCACATACAGCATCCTGCTACCATCTAGCTTGGATGTGACCAGATGACGGACCATTTCTTTCCATAAGGAATAAACCAGGGGCAGGCAACCTAAGGCCCAGGGGCCGGATGTGGCCCAATCGCCTTCTAAATCCAGCCTGCCAACAGTCCAGGAATCAGCGTGTTTTTACATGAGTAGAATGCTTCCTTTTGTTTAAAATGCATCTCTGGGTTATTTGTGGGGCATAGGAATTTGTTCATTTCCCCCAAAAAATATTGTCTGCCCCCCCCCATGGTCTGAGGGGCGGTGGACCGGCCCATGGCTGAAAAAGGTTGCTGACCCCTGGATAAAAGGATATTTGTTGACAGTTTGCTGCCTTTTAACAGGACCCAAAAGGTCACCTGCAAGAGACAGATCAACTTGCCATGCTGAATCACGGGTCCAGGGACTCACCTGGAACACTTCTGTCTGGCTGGTTTGCTGGTGAGGATGCTGCTCACTGTTTTGCTGGTTGTGATGTTGGCTTTGCCACTGGGACCACACCTCCGAAGGCCTCCCTTGGAACTGTCCGCTGCTTTGGCTGCTTTCAGCTGGAAAATAAAATAAAGTTACAAGAGTGGGTCTTTTAAAATGTACTTCTGCTTTTCTTTTCTTTTTTGACTAAACAAATAATAATAATAATAATAATAGTAGTAGTAGTAGTAGTAGTAATAATACCGTATTTTACACCCTATAGGACACACTTTTCCCCCTCCAAAAATGAAGGGGAAATGTGTGTGCATCCTATGGGGCGAATGCAGGCTTTCACTGAAGCCTGGAGAGCCCCACCGCCAGCCCCACAAGCTCGGGGGCAGCAGGGAGGCGGAATGCCACCATCCCGCTGTCTCCCGACATGGTTTGGAGGCTGGCGGCGGGCTTCCCCCTCCCCCAGCCCCACAAGCTCCCAGAGCAGCGACTTCACGCTGAGCTCCCACGGCTTGCGGAGAGCTGCCTGTTCTGGGGGCTGGGGGAAGCTCGGGCTTCCCCCGCCCCCGCCCCACACCTGGGGGGGGAAATATTTTTTTTCCTTCAGTCTGTAACCTGAAGCGTCTGTAACCCGAGGTACCACTATAAAAAGTTACAACAATTACATAAACATATAAATAATATTCATCACCTAATCCCACTAGTCTGAAATCAAGGAATGGGTCAAATGCGTAATTTTTTCTATTTTTTTTTTTTTAAGCCAAATGCCATAGCCACAAACTGGTTCCGTATCTGTACTTTTGTGCAAGAGTTAAATTTACTCCTTTTTCTTAATCATAATAGTAATGCCCTGAATAAACAGAGCACAGGCAGAACAGCTGCATCTGCAATCCCAGCAGTTGTGCGTGGGGAGGGCAGAAGTCAAGGGCAGAAGTCAAGGGCCTCACTTAATGGAATGAGCAGGAAGCCCCCTCCTCACAATGCAGGTGGGCTGACTTGACACATTTTAAAATGTGAAGTAATCCTGTGCATTATCTTCTGAAGAGCAACCCCCAAGACCATTAGGTACAGTCTAAAATGACCTAGCTTAGAGTGCTGTGGAATCCCATGGGGAATGCAATTTGCCTGCCTAATCTCAAAACCTTGCATAACCCACCCCTACCATTTGCATTGGTTAAATCAATCTCATCTGGCCCAACCTGACCCCATCCCTGGACAGAACAGCCACTTTGAAGGAGAACATCCTCCACAGATTCTGGAAGGTGAAGAGACTCAGACTTTGGTGAATCTCCTGTAAAAGGGGAGAGAATTTCAAAGCTGAGAGGCACCCAATGAGAAAGTCCCTCTGTGTCCCTTGAGCTCATGGATGGTAAGTTAAAGAGAGTATTATAGTCATCTATTATGTAAAAGGACCCAATTAATAATACAGTGGTACCTCGGGTTACAGATGCTTCAGGTTACAGACTCCACTAACCCAGAAATAGTACCTCGGATTAAGAACTTTGCTTCAGGATGAGAACAGAAATCGTGCTCCGGTGGTGCAGCAGCAGCAGGAGGCCCCATTAGCTAAAGTGGTGCTTCAGGTTAAGAACAGTTTCAGGTTAAGAATGGACCTCCGGAATGAATTAAGTTGTTAACCCGAGGTACCACTGTAACTGAATTAGGAAACTTGAACGAAGTCTGGTAAGGTCAACGCAAAAGACCCTTCCTCAATGGGAATATTTTGGTCGAGTTTTGAGCTTCTCTGAGTGTGACTTAAAAAACAAAAACAAAACAGTAATAATAACCCCCATGCTTACAGGAGGCTTTGGTATCTAAGTGATCTCTCTTCACCTTTTGTTCCTGGCACTCGCCTTCAAACCGCAGAAATTGATTCATAGCCTGTCCTGAATTATCTGCTACAAACTCCGGGCTTGAGATATGCTCTTCAGTTTGCTGACACGAGAAAATATGAATTCAAGCTCTCCCCACTCAACACAACAGCATTTTCTCCAAATGCAAACAAACTAAACAAAAAAAAGACTGCCAGGTTTCAGGGCTCAAAGTGGATGGACTTTGTGATGACCAAAGAGCGCCATATATCTCCTATAGACTGGGGTAGTCAGCATCTCTCTCTTGTATATGTTGTCGCACCACAATGCTCGTCATCCCTTTGCTCTGCTGGCTGGGACTGATGGGAGCTAGGGTGCAGCAACATATGGAGGGCACCATGTTGGCTGCTGCCCCTGCTTTAGACAACTGCCTCTATACACACACACACACACACACAAAGAGAGAGAGAGAGAGAGAGAGAGAAGAAGAATGGATTTGACTATCATCTTTTAGGCTTGCAGATGTACAGTCGTGTCTCCTACTCATTTCTCTGCATTTATATCCCACCTTTCTTCCAAGGAGCTCAAGGCAATATATATGGTTCTCCCCCTTCTCATTTTATCCTCACAACAACCCCATGAGGTAGGTTAGGCTGGGAGAGAATGCCTGGCCGCAGATCACCCAGTAAGAGCTTCACGGCTGAGTGCTGGATCTGAACCCTGGGTCCTTCAGCAATTATTCCTTCACTGTGAGAAGTGAGGTTACAGGGAACCTTCTCGGTAGGCGCCCGCCCTATAGAACGTCCTCCCATCAGATGTCAAGGAAATAAACAACTACAGTGGACGCTCAGGTTGCGAAAGTGATCTGTGCAGGAGGCATGTTTGCAACCCACAGCGCCACATCTGCGCATGCGCGAGTTGCGATTCGGCGCTTCTGTACATAGCGCGATTTAGCGCTTCTGCGCATGCACGACCACCAAAACCCGGAAGTAACCTGTTCTGGTACTTCTGGGTTTTGGCGCTTCCGAAACCCCCAAAAATGCAACCTTTAGTGTCTGTAGCCCGAGGTATGACTATCTTACTTTTAGAAGACATCTGAAGGCAGTCCTGTGTAGGGAAATTTTTAATGTTTGATGTTTTCTTGTGTTTTTAATATTCTGTTGGGAGCCAGCTAGAGTGGCTGGGGAAACCCAGCCAGATGGGTGGGGTATCAATAATAAATTATTATTATTATTATTATTATTATTATTATTATTATTAACCAAGCTGCTTTCTGGTTGTGCACCCTGGCTCACCAGTTTAGTTGAGCAAGCTACATGCCCACACCATACATATAAAGCACATAACCGTCCCCCAAAGAATTCTGGGAAATGTGGTTTTTAAGAGTTCTGGGAATTGTAGCTCTGCAAGGGGGCAAACTATGGTTTCCAGGATTCATTTGAGGAGGGGAAAGGGAAATCACGACTGTTACAGTGGTAGAAATGTGCTTTGAAAGTGAAGATACTGTCTAGCCTCTTTAACTGGTCATTCTGCTTGCTGGGCCCCCAGATCACATGAATTGTGACAGCTGGACATCATAGCTGCACTCAGGTCTTGCTTGTGGGCTTCCCATTGGAACATCTGGTTGGCCACTGTGAGAACAGGATGCTGGACTAGGTGGGCCATGGACATGGGCCTGATCCACAAGAGATATGTTCGTAGTAAGTCAAAGAGACCTCATTGTACCTCGTGGCGCTTTTGTTTTAGGCGAGGCAGCCAGGCTCGATACCTACCAAATCCTGCTGTCCTGTTAGCTAGGCTGGAGTAGGCATTCCCGCTCGGAGAGGAGGTAGCAGGACTGGACAGGGGGCTGTACGACGCTGGGTCAGCAGAGTAAGTGTGACTGGTTCCAATTGCAAAGGGAGAAGACTGAGCCTTGCCAGACTGCGAAGGAATTTGCTGAATGGGAGAGTGAAAGACAACAACATCAAGGCGTTATCATCCTTCCCGCGGCATTTGACCCAAGAACAAAGTGGCGCAACAGACTTCAATCTCTTTTTGCAAAACAAGCATCTTTACAGAGCTAGTTAGGTGGGTTGCTGTGCTCCAGCAACGTGGGTTCTGGGCTGTTTAATTTCAAGAAACCCAAAGCATAGCTCTGTGCTACAAACTCTTCCCAGGCCAATGGTGGGGAACCCCTCTCTGTCCGAAGGGCCACATTTCCCTCCTGGGTGGGAATTGGGGGGGGGGGGTCCACATGCCAGTGGCCAGCCAGACCAGAGGCAAAAGTGGGTGCAGCAATGAATGTAAATGTTACCTTTGTACAGCACACACACAAACACACCCCATCCTCCATCCAGGGAAGGAAGAGGCATTATCAGAATTCAAGGACACATTCAGCCAGGCTTTTTTTAGTTTGCCAAACTGCTTTCATTGCTTTTCCAAATTTTACCTAAAAAGCTAAAGGTACCCTGACTGTTAGGTCCCATCACGGACGACTCTGGGGTTGCACGCCCATCTCGCTCTATAGGCTGAGGGAGCTGGCGTTTTTCCACAGACAGCTTCCGGGTCACGTGGCCAGCATGACTAAGCTCTTCTGGCGAACCAGAGCAGTGCACGGAAACGCCGTTTAGCTTCCCACCCGAGCGGTACCTATTTATCTACTTGCACTTGACGTGCTTTTGAACTGCTAGGTGGGCAGGAGCTGGGACCGAACAACGGGAGCTCACCCCGTCACGGGGATTCAAACTGCCAACCTTCCAATCGGCAAGCCCTAGGCTCTGTGTTTTAGACCACAGCGCCACCCGCGTCCCTAAATTTTACCTAATCAGCCACAAATTAAAATAAATTTAATCCCTTTTTTTGTTTCAAAAAATGGTTTCCTACATTCTGTTCTTGATGCATCCAAAGTTTCCTCTTGTTGCTGATTTATTTTCCTAGTTGCTTCTAATACACATTCCGTTAAACTCACCTATCCTTAACCACCAGCTATTCACTTGCCAATTCCTACACGTACAATACTTTAACAATTGCAGTAACTACAAGTGAGGTTACTCCGCAATTGATCAAATCCACAATAAATCAGTAATTAACACATCCAACCAGGCTAAAGCATTCCGTCTACAAACAGGGCCAGTGAGAGAAGGGGCTTGGGGTTTGTTTCAAGGACCAGATCAAGAGACTTTGAGGACTGCCTCTGGTCTCTGCGCCTGAGATTCCCTACTCCTCTCCTAGGTTAGCTAGTGCTGGCTCAAGGCTTTGCGAGAGTCTTTAGGCGATATGTACTCAGGAAGGTCCCCTCTCAGAGGAAGACTCCCGTCTCTACTGCCTTCTCTCTTTAGGCCCAGGAAGTGAAACCTTTTCTATAACTTTTTCTATAACTCTCCTACCTGTCCTGGAAATGGAGGGCGACTTCCCGTCCAGGCAACTTGACTCTGATTTAGTTGGCGTGAGATCTGGGACAGGTTCTGACCAGCTGATGATGACGACTGGATGTCGTTGACGCCGGGCACGTGGACCACAGACGAGCTTCAAAGGGAGAGAACAGGAATGAGTTTGACGTTATAAGGATGCTCACAGGGTTGCATCCAATGTTACTCATGGAACAGACCTAACAAAATCAACAAATACCTTAGGTCCATTAATTTAATGGCTCTGAGGAAAACGTTGTTGAATGCAAACTACTGTTTACAAGAACACCTGTAATTACAGTTTGCAAACCTCCCAATCAACCAGTAAACCAGTTAAACAAATCACGTTTTGGGATACATGGACTACAATTCAAATGCAAAAAATGCAGACTATTACTTTTGCTGCATTGAACATCCCAGAATAACCCTTTGATCTTAAGTAAACTTCTTCCGAGGACTAATGGCAATATTTTAAAAGTATACAGGGTTTTTTTAATTGCCTGGTATTCTATATCAACCAACAATGAAGATATATAGAAAGCTGAAGAGGGACCCTGATAAGGAATTAACAAGAATGTAAGTACAGTGGTACCTATGATTGCGAACGGGATCCATTCCAGAGCTCCGGTCGCATCCTGAGGAATTCGCAACTGGAGGTGCTCCTTCTGCGCATGGCGCGGTCTAATGCTTCTGTGCATGGCAAAACCCGGAAAAATACTTCCGGGTTTGCCATGTACGTATCCCAAAGGATACGTAACCGGAGGTGAACGCAAGTAGAGGTACCACTGTAGCTTATATGCACACAGATACTTTCAGAGCGTGCAAGAGGAAGGAATACCTGCCTTCAGAGATGCCCACTGCTCATTCTTTCTGCAGAAGTCACTAACCTGGATGTGCCTACCGGAAGGAAGTATTAAACCTGGAACAATTACTCATGCAAAGATGCAACAGGCAAGTTCATCTGAGGATGAACCAATTCAGCAACGTTTCTGAACATTCTAGTCATATTTGATGAAGAATTGCAGCAGAATCCCCCCCCCCCCGAGGTTGGTTAAGGGGAGGCATGGCCAGGAGCAGTGAAACACACAAAAACGCAATAGGCACATATTTTGGGCTTGCAAAACACTCTTAATTATTTAATTTATTTCTCATGGTATGCTAGCACTGCACTCACGGCACACACAAATGTACCCTGGCAGCAATTTTGGGGAATTGCTCCAGTAACAGAGCCAGAAAGTGCCAACTGAGGGACTCAAATCTTGGCACCATAAAGGAGAAGATGAAAACAACTCTCCCCCCAGCTTTTTGCAGGTGTTTTTAAACTCCAAGAGATCCTCCTCAGCCTACATGAGCACACACAATGGGCAACAGTCTTCTTAAGCAGAGCCCTGCAACCTCCATTCCTTCATTTTACATGGATGAGTCCAGATATAACCGAAGGCTGAATGCAATTAATATATTTGCTATGGGTGATATTGCCTCCTCCTGCATTGGTTTCAAAAAGGATGCTATTCATAATTGCAGAATGCCCCCAAAGTATAATTTTCCTACAAAAGAGATACGAAACTATTGTTTCCCGAGTTTTGTTTTTTTGCAAAAAACAAACACAAAAGTGCTATGCAGCAGCCTAAAGGATATCTCCTTCCCCACTTCTCAGTTCATGATATATTTTCTATTTCCACTTTCTTCTCTGCAGAAAACAATAATAGCAACACACAGCATTTGTTTAACAAAGGCCAAGGGTTCAGAGTGCTTTGCAGGCATTCTCTCAGTCGTACTTAAAACCTTTCTAGAGGGGCCATAGCTCAATGGTAGAGAGCACACTTCATATGGATCCAATCCCTGGCTCCTCTAGGTAGGGCTGGGAAAGACTCCTGCCTGAAAACTAAACATGTGGTCTGTTGCTGAGCTACGGACCCTCATTGGTGGGCAGTCAGATGATGCGGCAAAGTCATGTGCCCCAGGGCCCATGTGTAACATTTTAAGGGTCATGGGAGGCAGGCAAGACCCACCCAACATGTTTCTCTGGACCAAGTCCACACGCCAAGTGTGGTAAAACTTTGCCCCCAACCGCTCGCCCCTCCCTCACCTGTCTTTGCTCTCCGGCCAGACCAGGTTTCTTGAGCAGGGTTGGCAGGCAAGTTTATATTTACAAAAACAGAACAAACTAGAACTGGTAAGGCTGCCACCACTCCCTTTGGTCCGGGGAACTCAGAGCCACAACCCAGGGAGAAGGCTGTGCCCAATTATTACTGATTATCCCCACTCCACAAGTTGTATCCACAGACTTGCAGACAGAAATTCCACGGTAGAGCGTAACCAAGCGTAAGGCTAGGAATTAGCTTTTCCCCCCGGAAAGGCACACAAACCAAACAGTTTCTTCTTTAAAAATTTATTTTAAAAGAACATAAGAAAACATGCTAAAATAGCAGGCACTTCTTTGGCAAGTTACAAGCAAGAAAATAAGAACATTGTAAAATCTAACTGACTTACATACTCACAACTAAGAGACAGATAGAATGGTTAAAGTCCTTCCAAGGTTCCGCATTCAGAGGCTTTCGCAATTCTCTATCACAAAGGATGAAAGGACGGCTACTTAGATGGAACATCAGCAGCCGGGCGGTTTGCGGATTGCAGAGCGAGCTTTCTCAGCCATTCCCAAGATCTTTTATCCCCAATTTGCACGTAGCGTTGGAACCCCCCGAAACCAATCATAACTCCTGATTATTTTCAAATTCTCCAATGACCGATCCGCGGGCTAATCAATCTAACTTCTGGCAGCTGGTCTCATTAAGAAGCCAGCGCTTAAATCAAAGGGGTTTCCTCCCTTCCGTGGCGTTTATGCAGATGCACATTCTCAGGCAATCAAGGCTGGATAACATCGCTGCGGGAATGCACATAACTTCGGACCCAGGTGTCAAAGCTTTCATTAAATCAGGAGTTTCCTTTCCCATAGTAAACCTCTCATACCCAGGGAGCCTGTTAGTCTGAGGTTAAAGGGACAAGACTTATTTCCCATGGTCCTTGTGGCTTGTTGGTTACCCACAAGGCCTCACTTTTGTTGCTTGACCAAGGAACAGCTTCTAAACAGAGACTAACTTTACTACACCAAGTAAATCAGATCACTGTAACAAAACAGTGAGAAGACCCAGACCACAGTTCTCACAGTGGCCAACCAGATGTCTGCTGGAAAGCAGGACCTGAGCACAAGAGGACTTTCTCCTCTTCTGTGGTTTCCAGAAACCGGTATTCAAAAGCATACAGCCTTAAGACTGTGAAATCACAGAGTTAGAAGGGGCCACGGGGATCCTCTAGTCCACCCCTGCAACGCAGGAATCTTTTGCCCAAAGTGGGGCTCAAACCCACGACCCTAAGATAATAATAATAATAATAATTTATTATTTATACCCCGCCCATCTGGCTGGGCCTCCCCAGCCACTCTGGGCGGCTTCCAAAAGAATATTAAAATACTATGATACATCAAACATTAAAAGCATCCCTGAACAGGGCTGCCTTCAGATGTCTTCTAAAAGTTTGGTAGTTGTTGTTCTCTTTGACATCTGGTGGGAGGGCATTCCACAAGGAGGGCGCCACTACCGAGAAGGCCCTCTGCCTGGTTCCCAGATAAAGAGTTTCAGGCTGTACCAACTAAGCTATCCCAAGTTGAGGGGTTGTAGAGTATTAATATCCAAGCAAACGCAGAAGTAAGCCCTGCTCAGTTCAGTGGGGCTTACTCCCAAGTAGATGTGTGTAGGATTGTGAACTTAGGAAGCCTCACCATTACAGACTTTGAGTCTTTAAGATCAAAGAACCTGGGAAAAATAAAATACATAACTACTTTGTACTGCATGGTCGCTGTCTTGTTATGACTTCTATGACATGATGTACCTTTCTGGAATTTCCCTGAAAGGAGAATTGAATCTCGTTCAAAATATACTAGCTGTGCAGTTATGTTATGTAATAAATTATGTACTGTAATAAATTTGCCCTGTACAGATTACTAACACTACAGAAAAAGGAGATCAGAGATCTTCTGTGCTGTGTCTGTTTTCATGGTTATGTAACATTCAAAAGCAAATAAATACTTCTTAACTATACCGGCCTCACTTTTATGTTGCAGGAGACACCCAACAGAATAGCATAGAAATCTACACACAACCTTCAAAGAAAACAGTTCAGGAATCCCAAACCTCAGAACAGCCATGGGAAATTAGTTGCCCTGTAATGTAGTCCTAGCTTCACATATCAGATTTAATTAAAGCATATTTTAATATTGGCAATATCCTCTAGGGCTACTTACTGATTGCTTTTTCATTCAGGCAATAAACATCAAGGAAGGTTTTTTCTTTCCAAGAAAAGCGTTTCCTTCCCAAGAACAGCACTATCAATTATATGCTCAAAACAAACCACACCACACTCGTTTCTACAAAAACATAGCTGGCATTTGATTTCTAATTCCCTCTCCTGGGCACCTAACTGGTGAATGGTGTGCTCTCTCACCCTCTCTCCTTTCTTGTTCATTGTTCAGTGGCTCTGAAATTTAGGGTCACTACACAATTCAATGAAATCCTACTTGAATAGCTGCATGAGTTACAGCTGTTTAATGCACATCTGTGTATAAGAACAGACTTGGAAGAGGCATTTTATCTGAATGAGAGAGAGAAGGGGATTGCCTCTTCTAAGATGGTGTCTGCCTTCTGCAGTTTTCAAAACCGCGGTTCCCAACATGGGACACACGCCCCACAGGGGGGCAATTTGATTTTTAAGAGGGGCAATTCCAGAATGAGTTAGACCAAGTTAATGGCCTTTTAGGCTTCCTCCATGTGAATAGGAGTTCACTTTTAAAATAATAAGAATTATATGTCATTGGGGGGGGGGCGGCAATCAAGATTTTAGAGATGCTTAGGTGGGGCATGGCCAAAAAAAGGTTGGGAACCACTGTTTTAAAACTAGTTGTATAAAAATTATATCACACACACACACACAAAAGAAATATAATCATTTTGATTATTATTCTGTGTTCTTTTTAATGTTTTTATATTGCTAAACGATGCAATATATGAATATTTTTCTAAATAAAAAAGGGCACTTTTTTAATCAGGCAAAAAGTTTTTAATCAATTAATCTAACTAATAAATCTATTAAGCTGCATCAGACTTTACCTTGTATTTCAACCCCACCCCCCGGCTGTTGTTACTATTATAATGCCCCTCTTTTGGTTTGCTTCCGTTTCCATCTTGCTCCTCCTCCTCCTCTGCAGTCCCCTTTTCGCTTCTTCGCATTTTGTCTTAATTCCCGCCCCCCTTCTGCATTCTACTGGCTGTCTTTTCTTTACTGTATCCAGGTGAGATTTATACTTTTGCGCCCTGAGCCAAGTTTATTAGTCGCTCTCTAAAAAGGCATTTCCCAAATTTTTATTTTTAATTTTTATTCCAAACTCAGCCTATACAGTGGTGCCCCGCAAGACGAACGCCTTGCAAGACGGAAAACCCGCTAGACGAAAGGGTTTTCCGTTTTGGAGGCGCTTCGCAAAATGAATTTCCCTATGGGCTTGCTTCGCAAGACGAAAATGTCTTGCGAGTTCCTGCGGGTTTTTTTCCCTTTTTCCCCCCTTTTCCTAAGCCCTAAGCCACTTATCAGCTGATCCGCTGATAAGCCGCTTATCAGCTGATCCGCTAAAAGCCGCTAAACCTCTAATAGCGCTAATCCGCTAAGCTGTCAATGGGCTTGCTTCGCAAGACGAAAAAACCGCTATACGAAGAGCCTCACGGAACGGATTAATTTCGTCTTGCGAGGCACCACTGTATGTTATTTCAGCAAAGACCCTCAAGAAATGGCAGAAAATGATTGTCAGCTATATACATCAGGGCAAGAGACCTAGACTGCGACTAACTGTATTGTATCAACATTCCCAGAAGGTGAGCACAAGTCAACTACATTTGCAAAAACACCATGATGCGGCCTATATACAAAATTTCAGATCCCGAAAAATCCTATTAGTGGATGATTCCAGGGCAAAGTGATTTCTGGAAAGTGGCCACAGGGATTCTTTCCTATAGGGAGAATTAAGCCATGATGCTGTTAAGAATCAAGGACTGTCGCCATCTATGACTCTTACACAATTGCGTTTCCTTTCTTGTGATTCATTCCGCTGTCATGTACAATACCTGAACGACTTTCCAGAATGTCCTGGCTGGAAGGGGCTCCCTTGAGAGTAGATCTGCTGGTTACCGGCTGTGGATGCTGAAGGCATCATCTTTTTATCTGCTGCAAGAACAAGCACAGAAAAAGCCATTTCAGGATAACGGGATGGGAACGCACAGGAAATGCACATTGCGCGGCAATGGGAAAATGGTTTAACAGTCTATTGTAGCAAAACAACAACAACTACAAAACGCACACAACCAAAACCAAAAGTTGGTAGGGCTCCCTTTCAACAATACCATTACAGTGGTACCTCGGGTTAAGAACTTAATTCGTTCTGGAGGTCCATTCTTAACCCGAAACTGTTCTTAACCTGAAGCGCCACTTTAGCTAATGGGGCCTCCTGTTGCCGCCGTGCCACCGGAGCACGATTTCTGTTCTCATCCTGAAGCAAAGTTCTTAACCCGAGGTACTATTTCTGGGTTAGCGGAGTCTGTAACCTGAAGAGTATGCAACCCAAGGTACCACTGTACAAACAATGTGGAAATTAACAACTTGCTTCAGGCCTGATGAGATAATCTTGCCCTCCAGTTATACGAGCGGGGCTGCTCCCAAGGTCACAGTTATGCCAATGCACACTTTTTCAGGCTAGTAATGTTCGTGGCCTTATGTACAAGGCTGATACAGTCAGGTCAATTTTTTAACCACATTCCTTTAAGAATAACCCACCAGGAAGCTCTGCACATCCCATCAAAACTTTGTGTGTATGTGTGTAGGGAGGGACTGTGACCAGCCAGGGGAGGAGCTGAAGAAGAGACACTGGAGGTAGAAGGGGAGGTCTTGTCACTGTGAGTCCAGGGCTGCCTTTGTAGGTGGCAACAGCTGTACCTATCCTGAAAGAGCAGGCAGCTGCACACTCAGCAGGCTCATAGGGTGAGAGTCTCATGCGTGAACACACCCTGTCTTATCTTTTAAAGCTTGGCGGGAGGTGCATGGCAGTTGTTGGGACATCTCTGTTGCTCCTGTTTGGGTCTTGCCTTTGTCATATCTCTTCCCTTCCTCACAGATCCTGAACTCTTGGCTCCTGGACCTTGTGCTTTCTACTGAGCCTGAACTGCTATTAGCCTGCATAAAGACTGTTGGCCTTGCGTTGCGAGGCAGTAGTCTGACAGTAAGACAGTTGTATCATCCTAAAAAAAAGGTGCGGTGGGGGCAGGAGGTGGGAGTACCGCTGCAAGAGATGGGGATTTGGAGTGTAGCCGCACACACTCAATTATCCACGTAGCACTATCCCTGTCTGCTGCTTCTCTGCTTTGGGGAGATGCTATAGTTTGGTAGTAGATCACATGCTTCTCATGCAAAAGGCTCCAGGTTTAATTCTTAGCATTAAACCTGGATCAGGTAGCCAGTGATGGAGAATACCTCTCTCTGACTAAGACCCTGGGGTGTCACTGCCAGTCGGAATCGATAATCCTAGTGTAGACAGATGTACCCCTATGTCTGACCTGGAAAAAGCTTC
This sequence comes from Podarcis cretensis, assembly GCF_951804945.1. Taxonomy (NCBI): domain Eukaryota; kingdom Metazoa; phylum Chordata; class Lepidosauria; order Squamata; family Lacertidae; genus Podarcis; species Podarcis cretensis. Next base: position 18,376,559 of record NC_137183.1, read on the forward strand.
CTCTGTTCATTTTGGACCTTGAACGTGGACCTTGCCCTCTCCAGGTGCATCATCACAATACAAAACATACAGTATGTACAATTTGGCACCTTTAACAGTGCTCAAAATCTAACATCTACAGCAGTGCTTTGTGGCACAGTGAGTGAGCACATTCCTTATATGCATAGGATTCTGGATTCTATCCATAAATTGCAACACCCTAGAGGTCCTGGGCACTAAGGAAGTTAGATTAGCCTCAACCAGAGCCAGGGCTTTTTCAACACTGGCTCCGGCCTGATGGAACGCTCTGTCTCATGTGACCAGGGCCCTGCAGGATCTGATTTCTTTCCGCAGGGCCTGTAAGACAGAGCTGTTCCGCCTGGCCTTTGGCTTGGAGTCAATTTGATTCCCTCCCCCTCTTTCTTTTTCCTTTCTCCTCCTGTGATGAGGCTGCATTTTAATGTTTTAATGTTGTATTTTAATATTGTTTTTAAGTTGTATTCATTCAACTTGTTTTTATTATTGCTTGTTAGCTGCCCTGAGCCTGGCCTTGGCTGGGGAGGGCGGGGTATAAAAAAAATATTATTATTATTATTATCCCTGACACCGCCAGTTTAGAAGGATGAGGCACATAGGAAGTGATGGGAAAGACAGCTCTCTGCTGGAGATTCTGGCAGCTGCTGTCAGTCAGAAAAGAGAGGGTTGGACTAGACAGAAAAAGCTTGAAGGGCCGTAGCAGAGTGGTAGAACTTGTGTTTTGCCAGCAGGTTAAATCCCTGGCATCTCCAGGCAGGGCTGGGAGAGAACCCTGTCTAAAAGCTGCTGTCAGTCAGTGTAAGTAATACTGAGATAGATGGATCAATGGTCTGACTTGGTACAAGACAGCTCCCGCTGTTCTTAAATAATCGGACCTGATATAAGCCTGTGTTGCTTTGTGCACAAGCCGCAAGCTATTCTCCACGCCCACAAGGTTCAAAATGTGAGTTTCTGTGCAGGAGTTGTGGCACTGGCACTGCAGAGCCAGCAGCTGAAGCATGTGAGGTGAGGGCTGGCCTCACCGCCAGAATGTGTATGCTAAAACAGCCATTTGCCTGGCTCCTGGAAGTGAGTCAGAGGCAGTTAAAGACTTAGTTGCTGACCAGGGATGGATCTAGTTCAGTTCAGTTCAAGCTTATTTGTCTTCCTGGCCCTTGGCCATTAACAAATCTCGGGAATCTAAAACGCACTGCAAACAACAACTGCAACGTTACATAGAGCCGCAAATTGACCTGAAGACATTGCACAACAATTAAAAAGCATTTCCTCGGAGCTTGAGCTCAGATATTTGGAGACGAGTCGGTGGGCAGCTGGTAGGATTTAGCAGCTGTCAAAGCAAAACTGGTGACACTAGAGCACCGTGTGGAGGTCAAGGTGTCAGGGCTGCAGTTCTTCACCCCTGGGTCCCCAGATGTTGTTGGACTGCAACTCCCATCATAACCAGCTAGTTTAGTTAATGGTAGGAATGATGGGAGTTGTGGTCCAACGACATCTGGGGAGCCAAGGTTGAAGAGCAGTAGGTTAGAGCAGTGTTTCCCAACCTTGGGCCTCCAGCTGTTTTTGGACTACAACTCCCATCATCCCTAGCTAGCAAGACCAGTGGTCAGGGATGATGGGAATTGTAGTTCAAAAACAGCTGGAGGCCCAAGGTTGGGAAACACTGGGTTAGAGACTAGGGAGACCCAGTCTCAGTTATTCTCCCTCAGGCTAAGCTACCTCACAGGGTTGTTGTGTAGATACAATGGGAAGAGAGAATTCATTGTATCACCTTGAACTTCTTGGAGGAAAGATAGGGGGAAAAGCTTAATAACTACATACAATGATTTTTTAACATGACCCCTTTGTTTCTCAATGTCAGCTTTTGTCCATTAGACTCACATACATGCCAAAGCTCCACAAACTGCTAAATAACTTCTGTTTTAGATTCCCTAAAATTGGACATGAACATGTAGTAACATTTGTCGTCATTAGTGCAGAAAGGAAATTCCCCGCAAATGATTGTATAAAAACAAACAACTTCTGTTTTAGATTCCCTAAAACTGGACATGAACACGTAGTAATATATATTGTCATTACTACAGAAAGGAAATCCCCCGCAAGCGATTGTATGAAAAACAAAGGGATGTTTTGTGTTTGATCCAGAAACTACTCCGAGGTGCATGAAATAAAATTTAAGTTGGGTAAAATCTCTTCTTAATGAAAATTTTGACAACTGCAGCATATAAGGTTCTCAAGTTCACATAATAAGAATAATATTTGTTGGTTGTTTTTCTCACAGAGTGACCCAACACAACTTACATAAAAACCAGTTCAGAACATCCAATAAAAATCTAAAAACACAGCTAGACAGATAAAACTCCTCAGGGCTTACAGATTCCACCCCAAACAAAAAAAAAAAGCCACAATGCTACCTCTTAAACTAAGGGTTAAAAGCCTGGGTAAAGAGTAAAGCCTTTGCCAGGCACGTAAAAATAAAGATATTGCCAGGTGTGCCTCCCTAGGGAAAACATTCCACAAGCAGGTGGGGGTCACCACCGAAAAGGCCTGCTCTCCTGTTGCCACCATCCTTTGGAAGGGGCACACAGAGAAGGGCTTCAGATGATGATAGCAGGTTTGCCAAAATGACTTTAGGGGACAAAAGTGGATGGAATGGACACACTGTGGACCCTCAATTTTACATTCTCTTTTTGAAGCGGCATCATTCTCTCTCTCTCGGGCTGATATTCAGTGGTTGTAAGAGCTGCCGCTTAGGGTCTCAAAATGACACTACCTACACCTAAGAGGGAGGGACACGGGTGACGCTGTGGGTTAAACCACAGAGCCTAGGACTTGCCGATCAGAAGGTCGGTGGTTTGAATCCCTGCGACGGGGTGAGCTCCCGTTGCTTGGTCCCTGCTCCTGCCAACCTAGCAGTTCGAAAGCACATCAAAGTGCAAGTAGATAAATAGGTATCGCTCCGGCGGGAAGGTAAACGGCGTTTCTGTGCACTGCTCTGGTTCGCCAGAAGCGGCTTAGTCATGCTGGCCACATGATCCGGAAGCTGTACAACGGCTCCCTCGGCCAATAAAGCGAGATGAGCGCCACAACCCCAGAGTCATCCATGACTGGACCTAATGGTCAGGGGTCCCTTTACCTTTACACCCAAGAGGGGGGCACCAGCAGGTTCAGGGAAACCCCAAGTAGTTTGTAGAAGAACAACAAAAATTAGGGGAGGGGGAACACCTTAATGGGAAAAACTCAGACATCCCAGTAGGAAGTAAGCTAGGTCAGTGGCAGAGCACCTGTCTTGGCTGCAGAGAAGGTCCCAGGTCCAGGTAGGGCTGGGGATGCTGCCAGCCAGTGTAAGGAACTCTGAGCCAGATGGACCAAGTGATCTGACTCAATGTAACATGTTCTATGGCCATCCAATTGTTCGTCATATGGAAAGGCAATAAGAGCTCAGTGGTACAGCATCTGCTCTGTATGTTACAAGCTCCAGGTAGGGCTTTGCCTGAAACCCTGGAGAGCCGCTGCGGGTCAGTGCAGACAATACTGGGCTGGATGGGCCAATGGCCTGATTTGTTAGAAAGCACCTTCCTCTGTTCTAGTGGCAACGGAAGGTTGATTGGGGATGGGGAGGCAGAAACAGGGTTCTTTTTTGGGGGGGGGTGAAGTGGCTGGAATCCAGAACAGAAACACTCTGCACTGTAACATCTGCTTGTAGGTCCCACTTGCTAGGCCAAGCTGTGCGCCAACGGAAAGCCATCTAGTGGATTTCTCCCAGAAAATCTGATTTCTGGTATTCGGCTGTGTGTTTCCACAGAGGCAGGGGGTAGAAGGAGAGTTCCTTATTTTCGAATTTGGACTCTCAGCAAGTGCAGAACTTCTGACCTCAGCCCATGTCCTCGACAGTTTTATATATATAATCTGTCTCGTAAGACATGCTGCTTATAAACATATGGCTCTTTCTTCCTGCTAAGTTACGTGCTTGACGGCTGCAGAGCAAACGTCCCCACCAAGATTGGCCCCTCTGCATGAGCTTGGATTATTTGCACAAAACCAGTCCAAAATCAACACAATGCTAAATCCTAGAAGTAACGTGCAGGTTTGACTGTATATTTTTGATCACACCTAAGTGAAAAATGCGACTTTTTATCATTTAAGGAAAAAAGGACACGGAATTATAAATGGTGCCTAATCTAGAGAAAGCCATAGGTGGAACTTATTAAACGCACACACACACAAATGAAAACATCTCTCGTGCCGTTCATCTAAGTCTTGTAGTCAACCTCCACCCCTTGCATATTTGCTTTAATTAGTTCCTGGTATGCAAAACTCATACAAACAGCAAACTATAGTTTGCACTTGCCCTGTAAAGTAGGATCAAATCCCAGTTTTGCAATCCTGTTTGCGGGAAAATGTAAATAATAAGAACACAGGAAGTTGGTTTCCACTGAGCCAGACCATTGCTCCTCTATCTCAGTGGCTCTTCAGGGTTTCAGAGAGGAATCTTTTTCTGCCCAGCTCAAGATACCAGAGACGGAACCTTTAGTATACAAAGCATGCACCAGGCCAGTGAGCTGTGCACTTTCTCTAAAAACAGGAAGCTGCCTTATACAATCATACGCTGGTTTTCGAACAGCTTAGTTCTCGAACGTTTTGGCTCCCGAATGCCGCAAACCCAGAAGTGAGTGTTCCAGTATGCGAACTAATTTTGGAAGCCAAACGTCCAACGGGGCTTCCGATTGGCTGCAGGAGCTTTGGTTTCCAAACTTTTTGGAAGTCGAATGGACTTCCGGAACGGATTCCGTACAACTTCTGAGGTTCAACTGTATTGTTGTTTTCCTCCATTCAATCTAGCCCAGCACTGACTACAGTGGTACCTCGGGTTACATACGCTTCAGGTTACATACGCTTCAGGTATGTACATACGCTCCAGAAATAGTACCTCGGGTTAAGAACTTTGCTTCAGGATGAGAACAGAAATCACGTAGGCCAAAATCATCTGGAGGGCTGAGGTTGAGGAAGCCTGGGTCAGACCATTAGTCCATCTAGCTCACAACTTGTCTATAATGACTGGCTATAGCTGTCCTGGCCCACTGCTACCACTCCCACGATTCTTCCAATATTTGGGAGCCTCCACACAGCACGGGACAATTATTGCTTGGGATGACACAGGCTGATGCTGTAGGTTGGAATCTTGTTGGTTGCTAATGGACCGTTCCTACGGTGACCCAGATCGACTTTGAAAAGTCAAGGCCGGGTGAGGTAAGCAGAACAAGAAGTTCAGGGAGACCTAATGTTTTTCCTTGTTGGCAAAAGGTCATTGTGTACCTAGAAAGGACCCCCTGGTGGCTATCTCCTCATTTCTCTTTAGTTGCAAACAGTGGGATGTTTCGGACTTAGCTGAGAGCTACTTGCACGGTGATTAATTCAAAACAAATGTAAAAACTTCATCCTCAGCAGGGAAGGTTAGGAACAATAAAAAGGGGAAAACATCACTTCTTTAAACTGTTACTGAAAAAACACAGCACTCCTTCCACCCAGGAAGAGACTAGAAGAGTTTGGATTTGATATCCCGCCTTTCACTCCCTTTAAGGAGTCTCAAAGCGGCTAACATTCTCCTTTCCCTTCCTCCCCCACAACAAACACTCTGTGAGGTGAGTGGGGCTGAGAGACTGCAGAGAAGTGTGACTGGCCCAAGGTCACCCAGCAGCTGCAAGTGGAGGAGCGGGGAAGCGAACCCGGTTCCCCAGATTACGAGACTACCGCTCTTAACCACTACACCACACTGGCTCTCTAGGCTTGTTTATGGATGGAATAGCTACTTGCTGTACTGTTCTCCACCAGGCTTACAGGCACCGTTTGAGAAGCAAGCCCCTTGGTTTTCCCTTTTACTAAACTTAACTTTCTTTATTAATCTGCTGCATATGAGACCAGAGTTACTTACTGGGTGACTTTTGCTGAAAGCAGCACAGAATGTGGTTGTAAGAACTTGGTTAAAATGATTGACGGACTGCACCTAACAGTGTATTACTCAGAGCAGACCCATTGAAATTAATGGATATGGCTAACATAGGTCCATTAAATCCATTACTGTCAGCAGAACATTGTTGGATACAATCCTTTGTTATTGCCTAGGCAGGAGCCTGTGGCTCAGTTGCAGAGAATCTGCCTTGCATGCAAAAGGTCCCTGGTTTAATCCCTAGGTAGGGCTTGGAGAGAACATCTGAGGCCCTGAAGAGCTGTGCTACTTGATCATGGTGCCATCAGACTCAGATTCTCCCCTTCCTATAAGGAAACGTAATTGCTTGGGGCCTGCTAGTCATCCTCAGCTACTAGCCACTATAGGAATGCGGGTGGTGCTGTGGTCTAAACCACTGAGCCTCTTGGGCTTGTTGATCGGAAGGTAAGCGGTTCAAATCCCCATGACGGGTTGAGCTCCCATTGCTTTGTCCCAGCTCCTGCCAACCTAGCCGTTCAAAGGCACACTAGTGCAAGTAGATAAATAGGTACCACTGTGATGGGAAGGTAAACGGTGTTTCCATGCACTCTGGCTTCCATCAAGGTGTTCCGTTGCACCAGAAGCAGTTTAGTCATGCTGGCCACATGACCTGGAAAGCTGTCTCTGGACAAACGCCGATTCCCTCAGCCTGAACGTGAGATGAGTACCACAACCCCATAGTCACCTTTGACTGGACTGTCCAGGGCTCCTTTACCTTTATTTTTTTACTAGCCCCCCCCCCCCCGTACCACCAAGGTATGCACATTGGAAGGGAGTGTTTGGTTCAGTATCTATTCAAGATACAAGTATTTTGTCAGAATAGAGGATCACAAATAGCAGCGATACCAATAACAATCTTAAGAGCAGAGTTTACTTACTGGTAGTTATGCCAGCGAACATCTCGGCAAACCTTGGATCCCTCTCTTGGGAGAAGATGGCATCAGGCTTCTCCACTGGCTTCCCACCCTCATGAACATTAGACTGTATACTTGGAACGGGTACCTATTTGCAACAGGCAGAGAGAAGGAAGTCACACACCCCTTTATGGCTAAGCTTCCACCTTTTCAAACAGCAGTAATCTTCTAGATTCAACTGTCTTATGATTTTCTGTACTGCCACAGAGTAACTCTGGCCCATTTGAATGCTCTTCAGGACATGAACCAGGGGTCCTCTGTGTCAGGCATTCATTCCCAAACTACGGCTTATCATGTAGCAACAAGTATTCCGATGGACAGGGAGAAAGCTGTGGTTGATGTTGCTGCCATGTGACTGAAAACTATGCCATGGTTTGTCTTAGTGCTGCATCAGAACTTGGGGTAAATGATTTGTTTCTCCCAAACAAGCCATGAGTGGTAGAGCCAAGAACAAACCTTGATTACAGCTCATGGTTTGCTTGGAGTGAGACAAACCACAAGCCTGTGTTCACCTGTAATGGTTAGATAAATCATGGTTTAGCTCTCATGACTATGATTTTCTCCCTGTGCAACAACATACTTGCTTGTTCCCATTAAACTGTTAGCTTAGTATTATGGGTAGACCCCACATGGTTTGTATGGAAGTGAGAGCTGGACCATAAAGAAGGCTGATCACTGAAGAATTGATGCTTTTGAATTCTGGAGGAAATCAGCCCTGAGTGCTCACTGGAAGGACAAATCCTGAAGCTGAGGCTCCAATACTTTAGCCACCTCATGAGAAGAGAAGACTCCCTAGAAAAGACCCTGATGTTGGGAAAGATGGAGGGCACAAGGAGAAGGGGACGACAGAGGACGAGATGGTGGGACAGTGTTCTCGAAGCTACCAGCATGAGTTTGACCAAACTGCGGGAGGCAGTGGAAGACAGGAGTACCTGGCGTGCTCTGGTCCATGGGGTCACGAAGAGTCTGACACGACTAAGCAACAAAATGGGTAGACCAGGCCAGTATGTGCTTGTGGTGTTGTTTAGATTTCCAATTCCTGCCTATTTTTATAAACAAACAAACAAACAAACAAACAAACAAACAGGGAGTCTACCTCGCCAGGTATGTCTTACCTGAGATAAGTCATATGAAGATAGTCCATCTCTCTGGTGCACCTCAAGTTCTGCTTGTTGTTGCTGAAGTTGCCTGGAAGCAGGAAAGAGATACTGTTGCTGCTGGTTCATTCGAGGCTGCATGACTATATTTAACAGACAGGAATATTGTCTGGCTGGCTGTGACTCGCCAGCTTAATATCCAATGTGCGCCTCCTTGCCCTATACCCTCTTGGTCCAACCTGTTCACCTTCCCCAATGATAAAGCAAGCATGGTTTTAAATTTTGCCCCAGCACAGGAGAGGAAAGATTGGTGACTGGTGGGACCATGAAGGAACAAAGCAGGAGATGTCTGGGTATGCAGAACCATAATTAGAGACATGCAGGTGTTTGTAACCTTCTTCCCCTGTAAGGTATTCCAGCAATAAATCATTTTCCAATTTAAAGAAAAGGGCATTTGGGATGGGAGCTGCAGAAAACCTGAGCTCCTGCTTCTTTCCGGCAGGCAATTTTAGAATTTTTTGAAGTTCTCAATTGCAACCTACTAAGATTGAAGGAAATAAAGCCATCTGAATGCATGAGGGGGGCACCCTGCAGGTGATAGCCTTAATCCAATTAGGAAAACTTTGGAAGTAAATTAAAATGTGCAGTAGCAAGGCCCTCTACATCAAAGGAAACTGACACATTCAATACAGGGGAGGTGAAATGAATCAGAATGAGGAAGAGAAATATGTCAAAAATGCCTGTATAAATCTCTCGGATGCAGACATAATCTGTGTCCAGTGTCAGGTGCTTTTTAGGAAATGCCAAAAGTCAGTTTATTTGAAACCAACGAGGCTGGTGGTTCATATACCATACATTTTTCTCTCCGCATGAATATTTCCAGTTGGCATGGGTCCGCCTTGGGTCTGTTACCCAATTAAAGAAATCTTAGTCCATTAATCACATAAGTTTGAATCGAACAACTGATTCTTTAATCCATTAGATCTGCATAGATTTCTACACTCATAAAATCAACTCTAAAGATGATGGCATACAGTGCTCTCTCTCTCTCTTTTAAAAAAGACCATCTTCAATAATATTTGTACTGCTCACAGAACACCTTGCATGTTATCTATCAGGACAGCAAATTTATGAAATTGGCTCCCTTCATATTCACCTCTTATAATACTAAAGCCCTGGTTTAGCCAATGAAGCTGAAAGGTGCATCATATCTCTTGGGGGCCCCAAAAAAATTTAAAGGAAAAAACCTGGATGTACATTTCCAAAACATGAGATAAAAAACAAATAAAATAAAAACAAATAATATAAAACCTTCATACAACAACAGTGGCAAATGGCTCTAGATACCTATTAGATCCCTAAATTACCATATAACATATATTCAACACAAAATTTGTTGTTGACAAAGGACAGCTGGACATATAAAGTAGCTTAGGGCCTCATCAAACCTAAATCCGGCCCTGATCATATCCAGGTCAGACATAACATGGAACACGTTATGGAATCTGCTACTACAAGATGTGGCAACAGCCACCAATTTAGATGGCTGGCCTTTAAACAAGGATCTGACAATTTCATGGAGAGTAAGACTATCAATGGCCATTAGCGATGATGGCTATATTGAACCACCAGGATCAATGGCGGTATGCCTCCAAACACAAGTTGCTGAGGAGCCACAGTAGTGGGGGGGCATCAATTTTGTGGGCTTCGCATAAGCATCTGGATAAGTCATGGTGGAAAAAAGGATACTGGACTGGATAGACTCCGCACAGTTCTTCTTATGGGTTCTTATCATATTAGGAGGACACATCTCTCATTCCACTTCGTAAAGCATAAAGCCCATTCAATATCATTGGGTCTCATATTTTGGATGGAACCAGTGCACTTGCCATGTTTTCTTCTGCTGAAAGTCAACGGAAGTTAACACAGATGGGAAAGTTGGTGGGAAGGCAAAAATTTTACATGGGACTCTCCTTTGGAGCAAAACAAAGCACAAAGGGCTAAACATTAAACTCTTCGCTTCTCCAGGAAGTTCATTTTGGATGGTTGTGCCCAAAATAATCTTTATTATTATTATTTTCTTTTGCAGGGAAATAAGTGAACATTTGAACCTAATGTTTAGTTGTCTTTCCACTCGGAAACCAGATCTGGAAAGCTGATGGCTTCCAGCCGGAAGGCAGTATCAAGTAAACACAACCAACTAATGCAATCTTCAGCTCCCCCTACAGCTCTCTGTAAAAAAAATAAAAACAAATCTATGCATTTGCTTTACTTTTTTATCTGATGGTTATGGATAGCTATTTAAACCCTGGTTTCTATACAGATGGTCTCTTGATTTTTGGTTAGTTTTTTTAAAAAAAATAAAATAAAATCATTATTTCCTCCTTTTCTTTTTTGGGTCTGAGTGTTCTTAACAGAAAACAGCACTCACTAAAATGATTTATTATTGAAGTACATTTATATCTATCTGCCTCTATTAACAGCAAATCCCAGCCTATTGATATTTGCTAAGAAAATGTTACCGTTCACTCATTCTTTCTTTTGTTTTCCAGTCTGAGTGTTCGTATCAGAAAATAGCATTCACTACCTATATTTATTACTGAAGCACATTTTTATTTATCTGCCTCTTTTAATAACAAATATAATTCTACGGGAGTATAATGGGTAATTGCACTTCATATGTAAACAGTTCCTAGAAATGCTGTTTATCGAACTAAAATAATTGCACTTAAGGTGGCATCACATAGCTTCTGAGAAATGTTGAAATTCTGGTTAGTATTTACCTAGGCCCAGTGGCAGAGCCAGGGCTAACACCAGGTTTGAAGTGGTCCTGGATTTACCCAATGGGGGCATTTCTAAAACTAATTATATTGATTATTTATACCCTGCCCATCTGGCTGGGTCTCCCCAGCCACTTTGGGCGGCTCCCAACCGAATGTTAAAAACACAATAGAGCATTAAACATTAAAAACTTCCCTAAACAGGGCTGCTTTCAGATGTCTTTTAAAAGTAAGATAGTTGTTTATTTCCTTGACATCTGGTGGGAGGGCATGCCACAGGGCGGGTGCCACTACCGAGAAGGCCCTCTGCCTGGTTCCCTGTAACTTCACTTCTTGCAGTGAGGGAACTGCCAGAAGGCCCTCGGAGCTGGACCTCAGTGTCCAGGCTGAACAATGGAGGTGGAGACACTCCTTCAGGTATACTGGGTTGAGGCCGTTTAGGGCTTTCTCTCCCAACTGGTACCAGGAAGCCACTACGCTAATTTCCCACTATACTCCAGATGCAGCATAATTTTATAACAGGTCCTACCAGAGCGCTGGGGATTCGGCAGCTTGTGCAGCATCTGTTAAAGGTAAAGGTAAAGGGACCCCTGACCATTAGGTCCAGTCATGACCGACTCTGCGGTTGTGACGCTCATCTCGCTTTACTGGCTGAGGGAGCCAGCGTACAGCTTCCGGGTCATGTGGCCAGCATGACTAAGCTGCTTCTGGCGAACCAGAGCAGCGCACAGAAATGCCGTTTACCTTCCCACCAGAGCGGTACCTATTTATCTACTTGCACTTTGATGTGCTTTCAAACTGCTAGGTGGGCAGGAGCAGGGACCAAGCAACGGGAGCTCACCCCATCGCGGGGATTCGAACCACCGACCTTCTGATCGGCAAGTCCTAGGCTCTGTGGTTTAACCCACAACGCCACCCGCGTCCCAATGCAGCATCTGTTAGGTCACAGCAATTCAACCAATGACCACCTGCCAACCTTAGGATAAGAATAACTCTGCCAATTGCAGTCCAAGGCCTTGAATCATCCATCACTGTCAGAAAACTGCTTGGCTCATTTCGACAGAGATGCGAGCAAATGCCAACCGGAGCAGGCTTTCCAAGTTCACGGACGGAGCTCTCAAAAGAGGAACAATCTGCCAGAATTATCAACATGTGGAAAATCCTAGCTCCTTCTAATATTTATAATCCTACAGGCAGAAAAAGAAAAAGGGCTGCCACATCCTCTTTGACATTACCATTTCACTAGGAAAGAATAATAACAATGCGTTAACCGGAGACCTTGGTAGTAGCCAACCACCATATTTGGGCAACAAGTCGGGCTTGTTTTGCGAAGCCAACTGAGGATAGCTATAACAGGATCCAAGGAAGGCCCCCGCGGCATCATTTCTCTCAGAATGCACTGCCGTGCCTATGTATGCAGCCTTGAAAGGGAAAGGCTGGCAGAACAGTCAACACCGACTAATTTAAAGGCCAGATTCTTGAAGCCTTCTGGACGGTGCGGAAACAGAAACTTGTTTGTCAGAGCTGGCCCCTTCTGCTCTTTCAGTTCGCTGATGTGGAAGAGACATTGATTTGTTGTCAAGTTCCTAACCAGCACTTGGACCCAAGTCAGGCCCCTCAATATGACTTACAAATCAAAACAACATAATGTTTAAAACCGCATTAAAGGAGAAGGGGGAAAAAACAACACACAATAAAAAAAGCAGCAGGCATTAAAAAAATCTGGGGGGGGGGGGGGAGGAACCAGCACAGAGATCTTGGAGGATAAAAAAAAAAAAACACCAGTGACACCACAAGCAGTTTAGCCACCCACCTCCAAAGCAAAACAGAAACATTTCCCCATCAGCCTTTTAAAAAGAACCACTAGCTTGGAAGGCTTCCATACAGACAAGAGTTCCACAGTGAAGGCAATATCACTGAGAAAACTTTCCTCCTTGAGATCCTCAGTCTGGTCTCAGGTGACAAAGAGTTCACATCCACAGTATATATTGGAAACACATGACTTCCCCCGAAGAATCCTGGTAACTATTGTTTACCCTCACAGAGCTACAATGCCTAGCACCCATTGAAAACTACAGCTCCTGGAATTCTTGGGGGGGGGGTGAGTAATGTGTTTTAAATATGCCTTAAATGCACAGTGTGGATCTAACCTGAAAGCAGTTGTTCAGGCCTAGCACGAGGCTTCTCCATCTTCTTTCCTCAGACATGTCTCACCTTGCTCTGGGAAAAGGCCAAGGTGGTCCTTTCTCCAGAGCGAGGCACTCTGGGCAAGATGGCAAGGAGGATGTTTGCGTTGCTGCAGCAGCTACAAGTATTTTAAAGCTTATTTTATTTTTTTAAAGCTTTCTATATATATATAAAATCTGTTTCAAAAGCCTTCCTAGCTGCTTTGGCAAACCACCATCATGCACACTACCACCTTGCCAAGAATGCCTGGTTCTTTTGAATTATATACCCAACACATGGAATCTAACAAAGGGGAAATGTGAATGGACTCTCTGCGCCCTTACTAGAGTAAAAAGTATGATTACCTTTTTGGTATTGATGAACTGGAAAAATAAAAATGCAGCTCCCTTTAATGATTGGATTGAAGATATGTACAAACTCGCTACACGTGAACAAGTTGTTTACAAACGTAGTCTTGTTATAGACAAATTTAACGATATTTGTGATTCATTTTTATAAATGCTCTATTAGGTTAAGGTCTAGTGAACTACAGGAACAATTTCCCCCCTTTTTTGTAATGTACTCAATATCTTTTTTGGTTTTTTTTCAACATGGGTACTATTTCTTGCTTCTTCTTCTTTGTGTCATATTTTACTCAGTGCACTTGTAATTTTGTACTTTTTTTCTTTTTCAATAAAGAATAAAAAATAAAAAATAATGCCTGACTCTGAAGGAGGACCCAGTAGTCTCTTTTTCAGAGTGAGGCAATGAGAAGCAGGGAAGAAGAGGTGGAGATTTCATTCCATATTAGGTTGGCCTGCAGGTGTTTCCATCATCCCATCCACTCCCTGCCTGTACTCATGTTTTTTTCTACCAACAGAGGACAATACTTGAAGGATCAGATGAACTGTGCTATAAGGTCCACTGAAAGCTTATGCCACAAATCTGCTAAGACTTTTTAAGGCACCGGAGGCCCCTTTTTCAAGTTGCAAACCAGAAAGCTTGAGAAATGGCTGCTGGAGCTCCATAAGCATACATGGGATTTCATAGACTTGTAGAGTTGAAAGGGACCCTAAGGGTCATCTAGTCCAACCCCCTGCAATGCATCTATAGCAGGTGGCCATTTGATTGTGCAAAGCAATCTTCCTTCCCAGTGTATCATTAAATAAACAAACCTCGCAGCAGGGATCAGCACCAATGGTGCTTGTTTGGACCATACGGCTTGCCTCTGGCCCTGCTGAACTCTGACACCCAGGAAAAGGAGGATCATTTCACACATTACGTTTTTTCTAGGTGCATGTGTAACATCCCTGCCCCACCTGAGCATACGCATTAAAATGTAAGCATGAATGGAAACACATGTAGCATACAGGTACAACATATCAGTTAAGATGGATTAGCTGAGCTATCAAGCGAGAGACATAGCTTAGTGGTAGAGCATCTCCACTGAGTGTAGGAAGACTCATGATAAATCCTCAGCATCTCCAGGTAGGACCTAAAGAGGTCATCACCTGCAACCCCAGAGGACCACTGCCTGTCAGTTCAGACAATACTAAGCTAGTTGGACCAGTGGTCTGACTTGATATGAGGGAGCTCCCTATGTTCTTAAGTACATTCAGTGAGAAGCTAGGGTTTACTCTGTCATAATACATGGAATGGCTTTAAGCAAGGCCTAGTGCAGACAGCATAACTTTTATCTTTAGCAAACCACAAGGAGCAGGGCATAAAAGTGTTTCGGAGAAGGGAAGGTGATGGGGAAAACCATAAATTTAAGGGTGAAACACGTACTTTACGTTAGTGTTGGTGCAGATGATGTACTCAATCTCGTCCGAATAAGGGTTCTGAAATGTGAAGCTGCTGGTCCGGATTAGCATCCATTCCCGGTTCTTGGTACGAAAGCGATACATCACAGAGAGCACCTGTCCTTTCAGTTTAACAACCTGCAGAGACCATTTTAAAAGAAGAGGAGTTTGGATTTGATATCCCGCTTTATCACTACCCTAAGGAGTCTCAAAGCGGCCAACAACCTCCTTTCCCTTTGTCCCCCACAACAAAAACTCTCTGAGGGGTGAGTGAGGTTGAAAGACTTCAGCAAAGTGTGACTAGCCCAAGGTCACCCAGCAGCTGCATGTGGAGGAGCGGGGAAGCGAACCCGGTTCACCAGATTACGAGTCTACTGCTCTTAACCGCTACACCACACTGGCTCTCACGGAGAGAAGGTGGCAGAGGTGATATCAGTAACTGATATGGGCTGTGCTCCCGAGGAGCAATATATGTGATTGTAGGGGAGCCCTATATACAACAGAAGGTGCTTCTCCTCCTTTTTGCATAGTTCTGTAGATCTTTCAGGTGATGAGGCAAGCTGCTTTTACAACTGAAGGGTAGCTTGCCTCATCCAGCAAAAACGACAGAGAACATTTTGGTAGACAGATCCCTTAAGTGCACATAAACACAAATGGCCCCTTTGTGGGCACTGGCATGGATGCGTGGTTGGTACCATAGGCCCTTTTCGATATACAGTCCACAGTTCAACCTTAACACCTACTACTGTGCGTATTTTTCATGGAAATAACAGACAGGGCCTATGAATTTTCAAGGCATGACCTGTCTTGGCATAAGCCTCAGTTTCAAGATGGCCACCAACTTCCCACTGTGGAGTCCTTTCCTTTAGCCATTTGCACTGGGGTTTCCAAATAAGACTCATTCCATCTTGTTTACCTGAAGAGAGCTCACATCCTCACAGCAAGTCATTATTATATATTTTTGCATTCGTATCCTGTTTTTCCTCCCTGGAGTTCAAAGAGATTATCTGCTTTTTCCCCCTTTAAACAATCCTATGAGAGTGCGAATCGTGGCTGAATAGGAATTTTGAACCCAGGTTTTCCAGTTCCAAGTATGGAGATCTTTCTACCACACAACACTGCCTTTTGGGATTAATTGGTTGAGGGACCTGCTGTATACTGGTTGGGGATCTATGGGTGAAGGGGAATCTTCAGTGCCAATAGAACAGGCAGAATTGGAAAGCAGTTTCTTTTTTCTCTTCCCCTTTTACAGTTCCCAGAAATTCAGGCCTGGGAGAAAAAACCCCCCAAAGAGCTCATGCTTTATTTAAAATAAATCTCTAGCTTCAATCAGATGAGCCATATCCTTTGAACAACAACCTTCTACTGCCACACCCAACAATGGGATCGTAAAATGAAACAGAACAGTGTGTAAATGGCCAGCTGAACTGTTTCCTAATGGGTATTATTAGATAGCCATCCTCTCCAACTTTTGATACAAAATTCTGCTTGTTGTTTTTGGCCTCCAAGTGCCTCATTCAGACTTAATTTTTCCCACCCCTGACAAACGACTTTATCTTTGACAGGAAGTAAAAACCCTGAAACAGACACTGGCCAAACACTCCAAAATCCCTCACCACACAGTCTTGCCTTAAACAGCTCCTGATAAGGCCAGCAATTCAAAAACATTTAATTTTCAGTGGCTTATTATACCCACTGTTAATCTTGTAACAATGTATTGATTGTCAGGGCGTTTGATGAGATAATCTCAGAGTTATATCTTAAAAGGCTCCCTGCATAACAAATCACAGAAATTAAAACAAAAATATTGGGAGATCAGTGCTTCCCTGACTTTATTATTATCATCCCACTTTCATTTTTTTGGAAGCAAAAATTGTAGCTATGGATAAATGTCCCTAATAGAACAAAACATTTCTGAGTTTGTTTGTTTTTTGCAGATCTGCAGAATGAAGAGGGTAGGGAGAAGCGTAGTGAGGTGAGCAGAGCGGGGAAAGGTGTGTAATAGTGTGGACCCAAAATGGGATGAAAAAAGTACCGTATTTTTCGCTCTATAAGATGCACCAGACCATAAGAAGCACCTAGTTTTTGGAGGAGGAAAACAAGAAAAAAAATATCCTGAATCCCAGAAGCCAGAACAGCAAGAGGGATCACTGCTTTCGCTGCACAGCGATCCCTCTTGCTGTTCTGGCTTCTGGGATAGCTGCGCAGCCTGCATTCACTCCATAAGACGCACACACATTTCCCCTTACTTTTTAGGAGAGGAAAAGTGAGTCTTATAGAGCAAAAAATACGGTAAACTGGCCACCAACCTGAATGACCAAATGGTGATGTACTAGAGCTTGCACTGGTAAGGAATAGCAGAACTGTTAGCAATTTGAATGGTGAACAACGGCAAGAAATAGCCTGTAAAATAGCAAGCCAGTCAGCAACATGAATGGGGAAACGAAAGTGACTAAGACTATTTCACATTACCTGGGATTCAAAATACAATGTGAAGTAACTATTCAAAAACCCAATCCGTGCAATAATTACACATCCCCTTTGTCTGATAAGATCCTGAATAAGCAGTCTCTCTCTTTCACAAGGCAAAAATATTTTGGGAGAATAAACCAGGAATACTTTTCACCCTTTATATCTTGTTGGAAATACAACAGCAGGGATTATTTAAGAAGTAACCTTAGGGTTATTTCTGCTAACTGTTTAAGTCACCAGACCTTCTTGGTTGCCAGCAACCAGTCAGAATGCCATGATTCTTGCTGGGGTAGCTTGCGCACTGATTGGCTGTGTAGTTCTGAGGGAGTTTCCTCCTGTATGTGCTGTTGAATATCTTCCTGTGGTACTAGGCAAGAAACATAAAACCTCTCTGCTTATTCATTCTCCTATTATTTACTCTATCCGATTTACTTTATCCAGTTTCTTTTCTCTCTGAACTTCATTTGCGTTTTTCAAGCCACTCTGCTAACTTATATAACCCATTAAAATTAGCCGTCCACATTTCAACTGGAAAATTTGAATTCCAGTAACTGTCCGAAGTCGATACATAGTACTCGCTGTTAAACATGGCAAGAAAAGCATCTGGAAGGTGTGACTGGTAACATGCCAAATTGCTTGGCAAAACACATGCTGGATCAATCAGATTCAATTTGTCGTACAATGACATGAATTCTGATTATATATCACTGGTGCTCTAGAAACCCAAAACTAGGCTTGGAATTGCTTCCATATGTTTGTATGTTTCTGCTGGAGAATCTTTATGCTACATTTGAATTCTTTGTATTGAAAGCCAAAATATTCAGAAACTATACATTTATTCTTGGTGATTTTAAGTAAACAACTTTTTTTATATAAAAAAAAATTCAATTATATCGTAGGGGTGGTATTTTCTAAACATGTTAATTGACAGCTTAAGTATGTTTGGTCCTGTTTAAATTGGCAGGGAAACACCCACTGACTCCTGCAACAAGAGTTGAGCCAACACAGCGTATATTTCAAAACGCTGCCTTTTATCAAATCTGGTCAACTGCCTCAAGTAGCAACAAGGGACAGTGACTTCTTTGTGGTGGCTCCAAAGCAATGGAACTCCTTCTGCAGGGATGCCCGCCTCAGTTCTCCCCTTATGGCCTTTAGGGATATTCTTACTGTTTTTTTATGGCAGGGGTAAGGAACCTGTGGCCCTTCAGAGGTTGTTGGACTCCAACTCTCATTGGATTCAGCCAGCATGGCCAATGCTCAGGGATGATGGCAGTTGAATCCCCGTAACATTAGCAGAGCCACAGGTTCCTCCTCCTTGATTTATTGCCACTGCTTGCTGCTTTTAGCCATTTCTGCCATGGGATTCCACTTGTTTTAGAAAATGTCTAAGGAAACACAATGTGTGACACGACCTCATCATATTGTGAGTTTCCTTGTCTCCATGGGCCAAGGGTGGGCAGGGGATAATTCAGAGCACAATGACATTGCATTACATGTTGAATTCCACCAGATGGTATTTGGTGGACCTACAGTGTAGCTTGGCATGATGTGACCTAGCCTAGTGACTTGTTACAGGCCACTGGACAATTTATTTATTTTTTTTTACAAATGAACATGGATTCCAACTTGATTTTTCCACATGGAAACCCAACGCTGCAGTTGCTGTACTTAACATTCAAACTATAAGCCAGTGTTGTTGGTTCAATGTGATACCAACCCCTTAGTGCCACCACTGGTGTAGACACCATGTGTGTAATGTGATTGTACAATGACTGTTTAAGGTAGTAATCCAGCAACCATCTCTGTGTTTATAAAAGCTACAGATATTCATGTGTGAGTCTGTTTTAGGATTTTAGCATTAACACACACACAGAGAGACACCCGGGCTACGTAATTTACCCATATTTCTTTGTATTATAACCAAGGGTTATATATTTGTCTGTCTATACTTTTATAGTTTTATATGTACAATGTATCTATACACTTGGATAACACAACACATAACAGTGCTGGTGTTAAAAGTAGTATAAAGCAGGATGGGGAATGAGGCACAGTTTCTAGGTAAAACATTACCTGCTGGAAGCTCTCTCTTAAATGGCTTTGATCTTCTGGATGGCAGAATTCTATAATGTCTTTCCCCAAAAGGTCCTAGCAAAGCATCCACAAAAGGAGAAAAACAGCAATGTAAAAATTACAAACAAGTTTCCAAACTCCATAAGGCATCAGATAAGTTTCAGTATCAGTATATCTATTATAGATAGATAGAGTCAGAGACAAAATGCAACAGCCGCTCTAAGCAGGATTTGTATTCTTTCAGCTGCTCCAACCTTAAGACCTATGCAGTGAAAGTACTACAGTGGTACCTTGGGTTAAGTACTTAATTCGTTCTGGAGGTCCGTTCTTAACCTGAAACTGTTCTTAACCTGAAGCACCACTTTAGTTAATGGCGCCTCCTGCTGCTGCCGTGCTGCCGGAGCACAATTTCTGTTCTCATCCTGAAGCAAAGTTCTTAACCCGAGGTACTATTTCTGGGTTAGCGGAGTCTGTAACCTGAAGCGTCTGTAACCCGAGGTACCACTGTATTATTATTTTTACTTTACAGCTTCTTTTCTTCCAAGTAGTTTAAGATGACATACATGGTTCTTTCTTCTCCCCATTTCATCTTCAAAACAACCCTGTGGTGTAAGTTAGGCTGAGGGAAAGTAACTGGCTCAAAGTCACTCAGTGAGCTTCATGACTTGAGTCGGGATTTGAACTCTGGTCTCCCAAGTCCTAGTCTGACACTCTAACGAATACTTCACGCTGACTGTATTCTGCAGTAAGCTGCACCAATGTGCTAATTTATATGTATAGATGCCTCTGGGAAATCAAGATGGTGGTTGGCTGATGCTTTACGGAGCACTCAAAAGCAGTTTTAAAAAGTGGGGAAGGAGTGGGAATGTTGGAGGTCCCTGTAAAAGACCCAGGGTTTGGACTCCCAGGCAGTGGCGTAGCGTGGGGGGTGCAGGGGAGGCCGGGCGCACCGGGCGCAACATCTGGGGGGGGCGCTCGCACTCGCAGCTCTCTGCCCCTACCTGCCCCTACCTGGGTTAGGGGGCGCAAATTACTTGCCTTGCCCCGGGTGCTGACGACCCACGCTATGCCACTGCTTCCAGGCCACTCCTTAACACCTGAACTACATTTGGCTCAAAGGCTTGCAATCAGTTAAGGTCCCATCTGTCAGTTTGCATTTCTTGGTGCAGAAAGTATTGCTCTGATGTGTAGAGATCTTTCCTATTCTAATTAATTCAAGAGGGTTCTGGAAGTTTCTCTGTGTGAAAGAAAGAAGCAGAAGGTTCATGATGTTTGGGTTATTTCTTCAGAGAAACTGAGTACAGCTGGTATAAACTGTTTTGTTATCTCTTCTGTCAAGGTCAGGATGACTATAAAAGTAAGGCCAGAAGGAGCCTGGGTTTCATTTTCTCTTACTATCTCTCTTCCTTCTGGTGTGGTGTTCTGTTCATAGTGTTAAGGTTTAGACTTATTATAAGTAATTGTAAGTTTAAGTTAAGTCTGCTGCAACTGGATTTCTTATGGACAGTGCCAATCCTGAATGTATTGGATTTGTGACCATTATGCTCATTTGCCTTCAGAAGCAGTAAAGCTTTGCTGGATGAAATACAATTGCCTCTGGTCTGTTTGGGGGGAATCCTGCAGAGTGTTTAAGTTCCTACTCTGCTAACTATACATTGGAATCTACTCTGGATCAATATTGAATAGAATTTCATGACACCATCTGCCCTTCATGGGGGCTGTTAAGGATTCTAAGAGCTGTTAGGTAGAGTTGCCATATTCCCCAAAGTGCAAATCCAAAGTGTTGAGCTTTTTCTTCCCCCCTTTCTTCCCTTTATTTTTTCCCCTTTTTCTTGAAGCTTTTGAGCTTGTTTTGGGAACATCTCTCCCCCCCCCCATGTCTTTGGCCTTTTAAAAAATTATTAACCCCCCTTGCCATACGTCAGGGTTTCCTCAGACATTTTGATGATTTGCCGAAAATCTGCCCGGACACCGTTTTCCTGCCCAATTCCTGGACGTATAGCAGCCCTACGTTATGAGACCTATATTTCTCTCACAGAGCTACAATTCCCATAAAGGTAATGAACAGACCTGGGGTTGATAGCCAATGACACTGATGCATCTTGGATCCACAAAGGTGATGATTCCGTCTGAGTTGTGTCTGGACAAGAATTCCGTGGGGACAGACATTCCATTCATGTCCATGCACATCGGAGAACTGGTAACCTGGTGGAAACAATATGAGATGCTCAATTCCAAGGAAAGGTAAGAAGATCTCCAAGCAGAGTCCGATTTCTGCCTGCAATAAAATCTGTTGTGGTATTGCCCACATTTTAAACTTTCACCCCAGTCATGTGACTTCCCTCTTAGAGCAGGTAACGTCATTCAAACACACAAGCAAAAAGCACAAGGGATAGCTAGTGTCCAGCAGAATTAAGGAAGAATAATTCTCGGGCCGTTTTCAAGTTGCGCTGTTCCAAGTGTCTCACACAGTAAACAAATACCATACAGAAATAAATCTTAAGTCAACACACTTATTGTAAGATGATTAAGACTCTCAGGACGTCAAGTGTTTATCTGAAAGCTACTGCTTCATCAAAGTAAAATGGTTTTGTTTAAAATAATCAAAGGTCTTTGAAAACGGTCTAAATAAACCCTGGAGTCAAATTTTAAAATAGTTTTATTACATTTTGAGCTATGCAAACTGTAATCAACCGCATAAAATAAAAGTCTTGTTTTTTTTTTTTTAAAAAAAAGCATGCAGTGTTTTCATGCTCACATTGCCTCACATTTACACACAATGTTTCTTATTGAGCCAGCTGGGGGCCTGTTTTAAAACCTGCAGGCAAAGGTGGAACTCTTTCGCTTAGCTACTCTAGAGCAGGGGTTGCGAAAATGGCACCCACAGCTGCAAATTCATCTGCAGAAGCCTTCTCTGGTCCCCACAGGGTCCCTTCACCTCACTGAAATTAGGTTTGAAAGAATCATTCTTATGTAGCCAACATAATGGGTGGTGTTGTGGTATTTGGTTGTGGGAGGGGGAAGGTGTGGCGTCCACAGCAGTTTCTCCAGTTTGCAAATGTGCTCACAGGCCCCAAAATCTTGGTGACTCCTGCTCTAGAGGACTGGGCCATTGCTGGTGAGGACCTAACCCTCTGCGCTGTCCAAATGTACTTCATATTAACGGAAGCACTTTGAGCAGAACTTCCCAGGCTGAACACAACTTCTCCTCTGCCTCAAAGCAGCTGATGAAATAGAAGTGCGACTTCCTTCATCCATGCCCTGCTCCAAGGAATGCAAGGATCATGTTGCAACTAATGGCTGCGACTGAGGGTATAGCCACATTCAAACAATACAAAAAACGAGCCATGGTGAGACTTGAACTCATATGCTCCCCGCATCCTGCCTTGTGCATGCAATGAGTTTAGAGGGTCCCACTTCTGTTTTTAAACAATCTACAGTTCCACGTCACATCCAAACTCAGGGAACTGTGAGTTGTTTAAACTATGGTTAGTATTCATTAGCCACGACTGAACTGTGGTTACAGATCCTGGCTTGTTCTGACATCATGGTTTAAATAAACTGCAGTCCCCAGAATTTGGGCATCACACAGAACCGTGGACAGTTTAAAAATTAATGTGGGTGCTTCTGATCTCTTCCTCGGGCATGGAAAAGAGGAGAAGGAAGGAGGAAGCTCACTGTGGCCTTTGTGTAAAAGGTAAAGGTAAAGGGACCCCTGACCATTAGGTCCAGTCGTGACCGACTCTGGGGTTGCGCTCTCATCTTGCTCTATAGGCCGAGGGTGCCAGCGTTTGTCCGCAGACAGCTTCCGGGTCATGTGGCCAGCATGACTAAGCTGCTTCTGGCGAACCAGAGTAGCACACGGAAACGCTGTTTACCTTCCTGCCGGAGCAGTACCTATTTATCTACTTGCACTTTGAAGTGCTTTTGAACTGCTAGGTTGGCAGGAGCAGGGATCAAGCAACGGGAGCTCACCCCATCACGGGGATTCGAACTGCCGACCTTCTGATCGGCACGTCCTAGGCTCTGTGGTTTGTGGCCTGTGTGTATTTCATACTTAAGTAAAAAAATTAAGGACAGACAGCCCTTGCTGATAGCATATTTAAAGAGCAGTCCACTCTAACCCTTTCTTGTGGCAGCAACATGGCCACTCAAGAGTTCTGGGAATGCAAAGGACTTTATGAGGAAATCAGCAATTTGTTTTTCAGGCTGCAAGCAATATCTCTTTCCTATGACATATTCTCCATACCCCACAGTGCCAGATCGGTTTCTCAGGTACGGACAGCACGTACAATGTTTCTTTCCTTTCCTTAAAACTGTCCCCTAAACAGCAAGTGTCAGGATGTCAGTCTAAGGAAAAACAAGACTTCCAGCTGAATGATTTACTTCCTGGGGAGAAGGAGTTCATAATTTCTGCCCCCTCCAACTTCTCTGCGATTAAACCTGCCCTTATCCCATCGCATGCCATGATCTCCTCGGCTGCTCACAGTGAGCCTTATATAAGAGATGTTTGGTTGCTCCATATGGAAAACAGTTTGTTTTGGCAGCTGTATCATCTGCAAAACACCCACACTGGCTCCCTTCATCTCCATCACTTTAGGATCTTCAAGTGTGATCAAGACCGCAGTGCAAAGATGCACTTCCTTGGAAGTGAGGATGGGAGAGGAATTCAATTGTTTGCATTTCAGTGAGAAATCATCTGTTTTGCGCTTCTCAAACCAACATGTGAACTGAAACACAACTACCCTTAAAAATTTGCACTTAGAATCATAGAATTGGAAGGGATCCCAAGGGTTTTCTAGTCCACCCCCCCCCCGAAATGCAGGAATCTCAACTAAAGCATCCATAACAGATGACCATCTAATCTCTGCTTAAAAACCTCCAAGGAAAGTAGAAACTTCTCCAAGTTTTGCAATGCAGCTCTTCAGCTAAACGGTGTGTACAAAAACACATGTATTAGTGAATATATATATATATATATATATATATATATATATATATCGCTCTATTGGATGTACCGGACATTTTTAGAGGGGGAAATCAAGGGAAAAAATATTATTCCCCCCCCAGCCCCAAAGAGCAACGGACAGGCTGCGCGCTTCCTCTTTAGCCTTGAGCAGCATCTTTAGCCTTGCACAATGGGATGGATCGTGTCCGCTGTCCACCGGGGCTGGACTAGATGACTCCTGGGGTTCCCTTCCAACCCTGCAATTCTGTGACCTCGGAAGTTGTTGGGGGTCTCCACCACTGGAGGCTTTTAAGCAGCGGTTGGGGGACCATCTGCCTGGCGTTCTTTAGCTGTGATTCCTACATTGTGAGGGGGCTGGGCTAGATGACCCTCGGGTGGCCCTCCCAACTCTATACAGTCCTACACTTCTGCGGCAGGAGATCCACAGCCCCTTCACACAATGCCCACTCCCAATTTTCCTTGGAGAGACATGTGGCTTCACTGTCTAGGTAGGTACCCCCCTACTTGCCACTCTTCCCTCACCCCACTTAAGCCGAGGGAATTCCTGCCCAGAGAAGCTCCCAGGTGAGGCAAGGGTTAAGATCTACCTCTGGTAAATGGCTTTGTATCCTCCCTCTTTCCCTTTTCTCTTCTTCTTCTATGCTAGTTCCTTCTCTTGTGTTTTGTTTAATCTGTTTTTATTGTATACTAAAATAAAAGCTGCAAAGTTTCCTTTTTTATAATATTCCCCCCCTCCAAACCAGAACGTTAATCTAGATAAAAACACTGATCCAGAGGAAAATAAGGGGGTGGAGAAAGGACGAAAAAAGAAAAAGAGGTAGAGATAGATAGATTTTTTAAAAGTTGGCTTCTTTAGCCTTGTGCAGCTTCCCGCGGCTGGAGAGGCGTGCTAGGCAAAAGAGGAAGCCCGGGCAGCAAGCGGGATGGATCGCGCTCGCTGCCCAGGCTTCCTCTTTAGCCTTGCGCAGCCTCCCACGACTGGAGAGATTGCGTAAGGCTTTTCTAGAGGAGGGAGAAGGGACTGGCCGCGTCAGTCCCTTCTCCCTCCTGGGGAAAAGCCCGCAAGAGCCGTGTGAAGCTTGTGTGTGGCTCTTGGGGGCTTTTCCTGCTTGCCTCCCCCCCTGCATTCGCTCCATAGGATGCACAGACTTTTCCCCTTAGTTTTTAAGACGGAAAAACTGCGTCCTATGGTGCGAAAAATACGGTGTGTGTGTGTGTGTGTGTGTGTGTATATATATATATATATATATATATATATATATATATATATATAAACAAACACATTATATTTGGGTTAATTGCTTGAAAAATTCATATGCCAGTCAAAATCGCATAGAAAAATATGTGCGATAAGAAAAAAGTGCACTAAAATCTCAAGATTTTAATGAGGTTTTTAAAAGCACGGTTTGATGAGGAAATGTGGAAAACTGAATTTAAGAGTGGAAAAGCTGGGAGAAGTGAAATCGACGTTTGTCCTTTCCTACTTGGAAGTAAGCTCTTCCAAAACCAGGGGTGAAATAACCTAACCAGCTGCATGTCTAAGGTGCCACCCATACTGATGTTTTTTACTTTATGAGGAATTGCTGTATTCGTATTTTTCACAATGCAACTGTCGCTCAGGGGTAATGGTGCATTTCTTCACCACACAACTGTGTGACACACATCGCTGACGGTTATAACTGTGCAGGCAGTGGGTGGTGTTTGAAAGGTATTTTTTACGCAAACGGTCATTTGTGTATAGAACGTGCTAGCCTTTTCCTGCTTTCCCCGCTTAATGCATGTGCACCTCAACATAACTATTTAATATTAAATGAATATTGAGGTGATTCTCAAGTTGAATTCCCTGCTTGTACGTAATGAGGAGGATGCGATTTGGGTTAGGTTGAAAGAATGTATAAGACGACCATGGTGTACTTTTGTGTTCCTTCATTTTTGCCGCTGGGAAGAGGACCTGCACATAGCTATTATCAATCCGTCAGTATGGACAATCGAAAAATTGGGTACGTAATGCATGGTACAATGTACTAATGAACACTCACCACAAACATAATCTGTAGCACCAGCAACATTTTCCATTTGTGGTTTCTGACCGCAGAGAACTGTGCAATACAGAGTGTGTTGAAAAAAGACCCCCTGCCTGCCCAAAGGAGGAGGAACTTGGAATACAATCACAAACATCCCCCTCCTCTCCCCAGCGAACAGTGAAGGTTTAGGGAAATGGGCTTTAAATTAAGCACAGCTGCAGAGGTCCATATGAGAAGCAGCATCCCCCAAAAAAATTCAATAAAAAATACGGCCACCTTCAAGTTGTTAAGATAAAGAGAGATGATAAAACATCCATCCCTTAGATTCACTCTCAGCCGCCTGAGCTTAAAGTTTAAAAGATGAGAGCGGAGAGGAAAGAGGTGGGAATGATGGCAAATCGGTTGGGCAGGACTGTGTGGTTGGTTCGCGTGGAAGTACGACAACAACACAAGTAAGACAGCCAGCATAAAACAGCTTCTGAAGAATCCATGTAAAATGGGAGTCCCCAACCTGCGGTACATGGGCCGGAAGCGGCCCACGAGTTGCCCCGAACTGAGCTGCCTGCTTGGCGAGTCCCCACGCACTGTGCTAAAACGGCGCAGGGCAGCATGGGGACTCACTTCTGCAGCTCTGGAAATGGCTTCTGCGCATGCCCAGATGCCAGAAATCATGTCTGTGCATGTCTGTGGCGCCAGAAATTACTTCTGCGCATGCCCAGACATCGAAAATCGCTTCTGTGCAGGCGTGATTTTCGGCGTCTGGGCATGCGCAGATGCGATTTCCAGTGTTGCACTGCACCGGCCCGGCCCATGGAGGATCCCCATGGGAGTGATCCGGCCCATGCCCGGTAACCCTTTCCGACCCCGATGTAAAAGGTAGCTTCCCTCCAAGGATGAAGCCACCTGTTTTGTATAATCAGGGACAAGTTCGTGACCGCTGCAATGCAATGAGTGTGAAAGCCTTTATTTTCAAACAAGACAGGATTTAGGATCAGGGTATTTGAAAGGGCACTGTTGGATTTCAACAACCTCTTGTTAAGGCCTGTTGATCACATCATAGGTGAGATTTGATGTGGAGTTCCAGCGGCCCATGGCATAAAACATACAGACACCTTTGAAAACATTTTAAAGTATTTACCTGAAGCCTCCCAATTGCCACCAGGCAATATTTGCTGCCTTGTCCCACCTCGGCATCTTCTTCTGGTATAGTCATTCCTAAGAACAACAACAACAACAACAATGTAATAATTCCACTGTTATACAGGTTGTTGTTTTTTTACATTTGTACGCTGTCTTTCTTCCAAGCAGCAGACAGCAGCTCTGAGCCCCTCATTTTCCTTCACACCAACCCTAAAAGCAGTGCAGTAGTGAAAGTGAGCCCAGGCCATATATATATATATATATATAGTTGCAGAGTAATCATGTCCTTTACTAGAACATCAGGGGAACTGAGAGACCCTCCTTGATCTAGCAAGTGAATAAGGTGATAAAAGCTTTCAAGGTTTATTTTGGTTTAAGATAAGCACAGAGGAAGTCAAGGAATGAAGGAAATAATCCAGAAGAGGCTGGGTACATCTTTTTCTTTTATGGGGTTCCCACTTCACGCTAGCAGTTTATATAGCAACACATTTTT
Organism: Podarcis cretensis; assembly: GCF_951804945.1. NCBI lineage: Eukaryota > Metazoa > Chordata > Lepidosauria > Squamata > Lacertidae > Podarcis > Podarcis cretensis. The sequence continues at coordinate 18,404,487 of NC_137183.1, forward strand.
GCAAAAAAATTATTTGCATTTTAATTAAGTGCTAGTTGTTGCATTTCAGCTGGTTTAATGTATTTTGTTGACGTCCGAAGTTTACAAGTCAAACAGCATTGCTGTGATCAATGAAGATTGCTCCCAGGGTGCATTCATGTATCATGCTTGCTTCATCAGGGCAGTTTAGTTTTTTTGCTTTTACTGTAGAACAAGAACTCCGCATTTTCTTAAAAAAACAAAAACGGATCACCACCATATTCTGTCATACTGAAAAGGAACCAGCAAACTGAAAAAATATGTGGGTGTTTCATTACGCTTTGTGTGTTTCCAACCTTTTAAATAGGATTTTATGTTCTAAACATGAAAATAATAGAAAGGCATTCCAGAATACTATTTTTGGTGCCTCGGGGTTGCACGAATAGCGATGTTGGGTACATTAGCTGCCCACTAGTTTTCTAAATCTTTAACTAATCAGATTACCCAAAATGTGTTTTGGGGCCATAAACTTCCTACAAATGCTTGAGTGATTCTAAGCTATTTAAAGCCCCATTCCCCAGAGTTTCTTAGATTCACGTCGCACAAGAGTTATGAATTGCTCAGAAACATAGTTTGGCATATTAGTCAAGTGGATTAGAAAGCAAGCCAGTATTTTGAAAAGAAATTCAATTCAAAGTATTTTAATCTCTTCTATATGGGCAGTAGTGTGTGTGTAAGAGAGAGAGGGAGGGAGGGAGGGAGGGAGGGAGGGAGGGAGGGAGGATTTGGGGGGTCCATGCATGCAGCACCCTCACCTGGAAGAATCAGGCCGTGCAAACAGAATTCTGTTGCATCTGAATTTTGAATACAGCGGTACCTCGGGTTACATACGCTTCAGGTTACAGACCCCGCTAACCCAGAAATATTACCTTGGGTTAAGAACTTTGCTTCAGGATGAGAACAGAAATCGTGCTCTGGCGGCGCGGCGGCAGTGGGAGGCCCCATTAGCTAAAGTGGTGCTTCAGGTTAAGAACAGTTTCAGGTTAAGAACGGACCTCCGGAACGAATTAAGTACTTAACCTGAGGTACCACTGTATTCTGTGCAAAGTGGAAATGGTAGCACTATCAGGCTGGTGGCCCCTCTTGCTGGTCGTAGGGCCCCGCCACTGCCCCCTGCTCTCCCTTAAATACCAGGCAACAACATACACCTTGGCAGATTGGGCATGGTAAAGGTTACGTAAAGATAACAACAGCAGCTTCTACTTGTGGGTTTCCAACAGGCATCTGGTTGGCTCTTATGGGAACAGGGTGCTGGAGTAGTTGGGTCGTTGATCTGATCCAGCGGTGCTCTTATACAGCTAGAGCCTTGGCAAACGTGTGAGCCTTTGGCATGAGTCAAAGAGCAAGAACTAAAGGACAGTTATTCTTCAAAGTTACATGAATGTTTCGTGACCGGCTGGAATGGTCGCTGAGGGTAGCACTTCTGGAAGAGGAGGAGCCAAGTGTCAAGTGTGCACCAGTCATTTGGCATAATGGTAAGTTTAGTGAGCCAGTATGATATACAGTGGTACCTTCTAAGTTTTAATTTATATATTTTTAAACTCTTGCTATACCTATTGTCCCTGTTATACCTACAGTGGTACCTCAGGTTAAGTACTTAATTCGTTCCAGAGGTCTGTTCTTAACCTGAAGCACCACTTTAGCTAATGGGGCCTCCTGCTGCTGCCGCACTGCCAGAGCACAATTTCTGTTCTCATCCTGAAGCAAAGTTCTTAACCTGAAGCACCATTTCTGGGTTAGCGGAGTCTGCAACCTGAAGCGTATGTAACCTGAAGCGTATGTAACCTGAGGTACCACTGTAATTGCAAATTCAAATGTATCCCTATCGTGACTTCCTTGATATTGTACGTGGGCTGAAACTGATCTGTGACCGAAATAATAAAAATTCACAGTGGTACCTTGGTACTCAAATGGCTTGGCTCCCGAACAAATCAGCTCCCAAACGCTGCAAACCCGGAAGTGAGTGTTCCGGTTTGCGAATGTTTTTCAGAAGCTGAATGTCCGATGCGGCTTCCGCAGCGTAACAGATTAAGTTCGAGAACCAAGGTACCACTGTAGTAGTGTTTGACGTCAGAGATTTTCCTGCTGCTGTTGCTGATGCACTATTCACATCACCATGGCCTTAGCAAACTGTCATATTCCTGGTATAGCCACATGTATGCTCCCAGCCAGTGAGGGAATCATATAGTGAACATGATGGCATCACTACACCACAAAGCCAATCAGATTGGACTAGGAGATGAGCTCAGTAAAGGCAAATGAAGTCCGTTGAACAGAGAGTGTGCAGTGCAAATGACCAGGCAGACATTTTCAAAAACAGTTTGCCTACTATAAATGCAAAGAAACATAAATAAATGTCCAAAATTGAAACCTTGTTGAGAAATGAGGTTTTTGATAGATGGAGTACTGGCAAGGGGGAAAAAAGTAGATTAAATCTAAGTAGCAGATACTATTAAAGCAACACCATGTTGGAAAATTTATTAGCTGTGCTATCCCATCATATGCACAACTTATAAGAAATCAAGTAATTGGTCTGGTATTAATCAATTCATGACTCAATAGACCTTTCAGAGCAAATATGCCAAAAAATTAATCCAGTCACAACTCAGGTGCTACTATTGGTAAAAGTCCACCATTTATATTTCTGGCTTGGGAAAAAAATCATTCTTCTCCTGGCTGATAGTTGCAAAAAAGTAACTTTTGAACATTAACAAGGATTTAAGGTGGATTACCACTTTTGTAATGTTACATATAATTTTGCATACATATATGGGTACACCAGGAAGACTGATGCCTGCCCATTATTTCATATTGGAAACAAGGCTGAACCCAAATGCCAGCCCCATACACCCCATTTCACAGCACCATATAGGTGTGGTATTTTGCATATTGTGCAATGGGCAGAATTTGTTATTGTGGAAGTGGGCTTACCATTTGGGGTATGTACGTAGTGCTTCTATTTAAATGACAGTAGCTATTTCTAAATACGGATTAGTCCATGCAATTTCTTTTGCAGACCTGTCTTCTTTTGTCCTTTGTTCTTCTGCGAAGGTGGCTAAAGGCAAGGAACAATCTCCTAACCTCGGTGTCCCCTCCCATTTGCAAATATTGAGATAATATCATTGAGCTCCTTTTCAGGGCTGTTGTAGAGATGGCTGGGCTAATGTAGATAATATACCTTGAGTAGTCAAAGGGTAGAGACAATGAGTGTTTGTTTTTGAAGAGTATTGTGAGTGGGTAGCACAATCTGTTCCACCCTGTGCTAGTTTTCTGCTTACATGGAGGTGAAGAGGATGTGTGTGTGTGTGTGTGTGTGTGTGTGTGTGTGTGAGTGAACATTAAATTTCCTACCCGAATTGGTTCAATTCTTTTCTCCATCTCCAGCTACTTAGACTGTTTACACACCATACACTTAAAGCACAATACCCACCCAACCACCCAAAAAGAACCATGGGAACTGTTAATTTGTTCAAGATATCTTGCTGCTTGAGGCAAACGGGGCAGGGGGCGCTCTGTCTATGACAGATGTGCCACAGGTTCTGGAGCAAGGTGTCCATTTCTAAATTCAATAGATCCCACAAAACCCTAAGCAGTTTGGCTTTTAGTGGGGGAAAGCTGTTAGTCCCTATGATTTCACAGAACATCAGTACGTAATGGGACAAGATGGCACCCCTCAGTTGAATCTTAGTTCAAAACAAGCAACATCATAATACTGTTCTCCTAGTATGGGGAAGGGGGGGGTGATAGTTCTATGGCACAAACAACTCAAATTTCCAAGAGGGGAATAGCCAGGGAGCATAGGAGGAATGGAGGAGGCTGCTACTACTGCTGCTTCCCAGTATCTGCTGCCTGAAGCAACTGCCTCACTCTAATAGTAGAGCCGGCCCTGATGGTAAACAAAACCGGGATAGCTAGAAAAAAACAAAAAGTGACAATTTGGAGAGAATTAACTGAAAAAGAAATATGTGCTTTTATTTTATTGACACTTGGGTGGGTTGAGGGTCTTTCTGTGTGCGACGTGCACTTGGGAACTCTCCGGATGGGAACACTAGTCTTGGCTTTGCTTTAACACTTATAAAACTTCCCACACACACACACTTTACAGTTTCTCTCAACCAAATATTTTCCATCAATTGTTATGCGATGAACAAAACCGATTAGGAAAAACATCATATGGACTGCATAAAAATTCATTTCCTTCTCAGAAATATGAGATCCCTTAATTGAGCTGGATGAAGGGGAGACAAAAACTTTTTTAAATTAAATTTAGAACGACAAATACTGAGGGATGGGGGCATTTCATTTCTGCACTTTGTGGACAGGGTTAATGCAACAATTTATACAAAGTTAATATGTCCAGCCAGCTAGCCAAGCAGACAAAGCAAATGAATGATCAAAGGTCTGGGCAAAGGGCTCATTTCATCGAAGGCGTCTCTTCCTACTAAGGTCCCAGTGCTCAGTTTCACAATCTACCAAAACATGCATTACACATGTCATAATAACCTACCGAAATAGCTGGATAACAAGAGTATGGGTTTTCATGAGGCAATTTTAAACATTTCCCTCCTGGGGTGCAGAATTAACACTCACTTAGTTTATTTTGTAGGGCAATGGGGTTAAAAACAAAACAAAACCCTACATTCAGCTAGAGAAAAACCTTTCCACATAAACATGCTAGAGCTCCTTGGCAGCCAAGGCCACATTCACACCATGCATTTAAAGCATGATAAACAGTTGTGATTTCTTGCAATGAATCCTGGGAGCTGCAGCTTGTTAAAGGTGCCGAGAGTTGTTAAGAGACGCCTTCGTAGGGTTGCCATGTGTCCTCTTTTTCCAGGACACGACCTCTTTATCAGGTCTGGTTGCCACATGGTCCTCTTTTTCCGGAATACGACCTCTTTTTCATGATAAACATTTCTGTCTGGGCAGATTTTTAAAGATTGGCAAAATGTCCAGGTTTTTTGTTTGGTTTTTTGTTTTGTTTACGGTAACCCAATAATTTTTTTCTAGACTCAGATCTAAGGCACCCAGCTAAGCTAGTCTGCAGCGGAGAATCAGAACAGAGCCGCATCTTAAACAGGCCACATACTGTGTAAATCCCTTCTCTTGCGGCTGAACGAAAAGGATGCTGGCTCAGCTATAAGAGGAGCCTGGGAGGGCAAGAGTTAACACCCCCCTTCCCTTAAGGAGAACCCATACGTACATGTTAAACAGTTTAATAAATTGTTATGTGAACGTGAGCCCAAATACTTTCATGTGGCAAGTGAGGGAGCAATATGTATTATTATTACTATTTTGCTGTTGCTGAAAGTTAAGAACATTGCTACTAGCGATATATCACAGCTTCTATAGCCTACATATAGAAGGGGTATTTAAAATGAGAGTCGTCATAGCGATCCATAGTTAAAAGGTTTTCAGGCCTGCTACTTATTACATTTTTATCCTAGAGGAGTTTCCAAGGAAGCATAGGTTACCCTTCCATTTTATCCTCACAACAACCATGTGAGGGAGGTTAAGATATTTTGGGGAGGGGGGGGGTAGGGAGAGGGTCAAGGTTACTTACTGGGCTTTAAATGTAAGTGGGGATACTATGAAGACATTTTGCCATAAGGAACTGAATGCTAACAGCTGCCAAGATCTCTATAGCATAACAGTGGAAATAGTTATAAAATCTGACTATATCCTTATGGTATAAAAATCTCTGGAATTCAGTTATTGCAGAAAAAATGAGTTATGGGTCTCTAAGGGACAGGAAAATCCTGATCATTTCTGTTCAATATGGTGGGATTATATTTCATACAGTTTAGTTTCAGATTTACAGATACTGATACTGTATCTCTCCCCACGCCGCCATCTAGAGAAATATGGCCGTCATGATTTTAGACTGGCTATTATCATTTAATATGTTTAGGTTTTGTATGCCTTGCCTTTAGCTGGATGCATTATTAATTTTTTGTTACGGTCGACTTGCCTCTATGGTTCCATAATAATTTGAAAACTGGTAAAAATAAGCGTTACAAAAAATAATAGCTAGATGAAGATTTGAACCCAGGTCTCCCCACTGGAGGCTGGTCCATTAGGGTGAAGGGGACACTGTCCCACCAACATCCGTCTGCCCTCAGCCAGTTCCCCACCTGCGCCCCTGTGCCAAGGTGTAATGACTGACTGACTAGGCCACGCCTGCCCCAAACATGATCCCCAAATTCCTTATATGAACTTTGAAGGGTTTGAGGGCTTTTCTCCAGAGAGGTGGTCACGGAGACTTGAAGTAATTATCATGAGGTAGTTCTGGAAAAGAGCCAACGCTCTGCATCTCCTTCCACCCACGAGGAAGACTTCAAGGAGCGTGCCAGCCTTTTTCTCAAAATGGATGGAGGGAATCAAAGAGCCGCTCCCTAGCGTAATGACCTCCAGACAAAAGGAGGTGAAAAGACTGTGAAATTAGGTCATCTGTTTGCTCACTAGAACAAGCGTCCTTGTGACTCTGATCTCAGGCGCATTCAGCTTCGGGAAGAGGTGGGGGAGAGATAAACCAACCCTCTACCTACTCCCCAAAAAACTGCTGCTAAGTGTATTTAGCTGGGGGTGAGTTGGGGAATGTTTTCTTCTTCTTTCCCTGAATCTCTTATTAGCTGCCTCCTGTACTGCTGGAAAGCTGAGTGTGTATCTAGATGATTCTGAGACAAAGAAGTCTGGTTTCATTTAGCTTGGAGACATCTGTTTGGTACTATATAAATAAATAGCATAGGACCATGAGGAATGTTTGGCAGGCGAAACACGTAAAAAATAGATAGAGAGATGAGGGTAGAGGAAAGGTTGGTCTCTGAGAGGTCAACGCTAGATCTGGGCACATGAGAGTACTTCGGTCATGAAAGGCCAGGATCAGGTCTACAGGACAAACTCTAGGTTTGTGGGGGCCCTTAGCACAGCGTCCCCCTTACCAGAAGTCCTGGAAAAAGACAGCAGCCTGCTGATGAGTCCCAGGTGACTTGGAGTTACCATTTCAGCTTTTTACAGTGCCTCGCACTGATGTAGCATTGTTCCATACCCTCCAACATTTTTCTGAGAAAAACAAGGACATCCTATTCCATATCCTCCAACAATTCTCCAATGAAAATAGAGATGTCCCCTCCAACATTTCTTTGATGAAAATAGAGACATTCCCTCCAACATTTCTCTGATGAAAACAGGGATGTCCTATTCCAAACGCTCCAACATTTCACCAAAGAAAATAGGAACGTCCTAAGGAAAATAATAATAATAATAATAATAATAATAATAATAATAATAATAATATCTTTATTGTCATTGCCCCCTCTCGGGGACAACGAAATTACTTGGCTGCTCCATCCACCCAGGTAGGGCACTCCACACAAAATCAGAACAACTATAAAAACACTAATTAGAACAATATCGTATAATACAGCAAGGAAGATTAGATGACTTTCAAAGTCCAGGTTTCCCATTCAGGGCCGAGATCGCTCTGGAGAAGAAGCTGTTCTTGAGACGGCTTGTTCTTGTCTTCATCGTCCTGTATCTCCGTCCCGACGGCAGGAGCTCGAAGAGACAGTGACCAGGATGTGATGGATCTTTTACTATGTCCAGTGCCTTCCTATGGCACCTTGTGGCATAAATCTGCTCTAAGGCGGAGAGTGGGCAGCCAACAATGCTCTCTGCTGCCTTAACAACTCTGCACAACCCCATCCTGTCCTGGGTAGTACAGATTCCGTACCACACACATAAGCCATAAGTGAGCACGCTCTCAATGGCACAGTGATAGAAGGCAAGCAGCAGTTTCTGCGGAAGATGGTTTTTCCTTAGGATTCTCAAAAAGTACAGTCTCTGCTGCGCCTTCTTCACAAGCCCCCTTGTGTTGACACTCCAGGACAGATCCTCTTGTAATTCAATACCCAAAAATCTGAACGTTGTTACCCTCTCCACACAGACCCCATCAATCAAAAGTGGCTGGACATTGCTCCTCTGTCTCCTGAAGTCCACCACAAGCTCCTTTGTCTTCCTTGTATTTATGAGCAAGTTGTTAGCTCTGCACCACTCTGTCAGCCGCTCCACCTCATCTCTATAGTCCGTTTCACCCTCCCTTTCAGAGATGAGCCCAATCACAGTTGTGTCATCTGCAAATTTGACAACCCTATTACTAGGGTGAGCAGCGACACAATTGTACGTGTAGAGAATATAAAGGAGCGGACTAAGTACGCATCCCTGTGGTGTTCCTGTGTTAGTCTTAAGTGTATTAGAGGTATAAGGGCCCAACCGAACCCTCTGGGTGCGGTCTGACAGAAAGTCCAATATCCACCCACAAAGTGATAACGGAAGCCCCAGATCTTCCAGTTTAGACATCAGACGTTGTGGTAGAATGGTATTAAATGCCGAGCTGAAATCTAAAAAAAGCAGTCTGGCATAACCCCCCCCCCCCCGCTGCTCCAAATGTGCAAGAACGGCATGGAGGAGTTGAGGAGCAACCAGCCACTGCATCTACACGCGCCGCCATCTTATCTCACATTCTGGGATCAAATCAGAAACCGAGACGTCTACTGAAAATCCGGGACTGTCCTGAACAAATAAAGCCTCTGTAGAGGAACTAGAAGCTTTTGGAATTAGAACGTTTTTGCAGCGGAACAGGAAAAGAAACCAGAGGAAAGTGAGGAAAGAGAACAACAAGAATTGGACAAAGTTGGAAGTGGGAACATTTGGGACATTCAGATTTAAAAGGACTAAGAAACAAAATTTGAGTTTTATTCTTAAACATAGAGATCTGGATGGAAAAAATGGACCTTCTTGAGATAGAGTTTTTCCAAGATGGGGTGTTTGAAACTAAAGACTATCAAAAAGATGGCAAAGACTATCAAAAAGATGGCAAAGTGGAGTAGAGAGAGATTTGGACATGGATGTGGGGTTTCCAGGCTGACAGCAGACTTGAAGGACATTGGGGATCGAAACCGGGAAAGGGGGGAGGGAAATTCGGAATCCAAAGGGTGTAAAATTATATTATGTTCTTTATTAGAATAGAATCATAGAATCATAGAGTTGGAAGAGACCACAAGGGCCATCGAGTCCAACCCCCTGCCAAGCAGGAAACACCATCAGAGCACTCCTGACATATGGTTGTCAAGCCTCTGCTTAAAGACCTCCAAAGAAGGAGACTCCACCACACACCTTGGCAGCAAATTCCACTGTCAAACAGCTCTTACTGTCAGGAAGTTCTTCCTAATGTTTAGGTGGAATCTTTTTTCTTGTAGTTTGGAACCATTGCTCCGTGTCCGCTTCTCTGGAGCAGCAGAAAACAACCTTTCTCCCTCCTCTATGTGACATCCTTTTATATATTTGAACATGGCTATCATATCACCCCTTAACCTCCTCTTCTCCAGGCTAAACATGCCCAGCTCCCTTAGCCGTTCTTCATAAGGCATCGTTTCCAGGCCTTTGACCATTTTGGTTGCCCTCCTCTGGACACGTTCCAGTTTGTCAGTGTCCTTCTTGAACTGTGGTGCCCAGAACTGGACACAGTACTCCAGGTGAGGTCTGACCAGAGTAGAATACAGTGGCACTATTACTTCCCTTGATCTAGATGCAATACTCCTATTGATGCAGCCCAGAATTGCATTGGCTTTTTTAGCTGCCGCGTCACACTGTTGGCTCATGTCAAGTTTGTGGTCAACCAAGACTCCTAGATCTTTTTCACATGTACTGCTCTCAAGCCAGGTGTCACCCATCTTGTATTTGTGCCTCTCATTTTTTTTGCCCAAGTGCAATACTTTACATTTCTCCCTATTAAAATTCATCTTGTTTGTTTTGGCCCAGTTCTCTAATCTGTCAAGGTCGTTTTGAAGTGTGATCCTGTCCTCTGGGGTGTTAGCCACCCCTCCCAGTTTGGTGTCATCTGCAAATTTGATCAGGATGCCCTTGAGTCCATCATCCAAGTCGTTGATTATTCTTTTTCTTTGTTCTGTTCTGCGTATTAAAGAGGGGAATTCGTGGAAGGGAACAGGGGTCGATCTTGGGGGGGGGGGGAATATTTTTAAGTTGAAGAACGGTTTGAATATTGGATCAATGATAATAAGCTTAAAAGTTGGGGTAAGAACTTGTTGAACTAATTTAATGGAAATGGAATACAAGAGGGGGTGGGGTGGAGAAGTCCTGGAAGGATGTTAATGAAAGTAAGGCCTAAACGCAAATGTTTCTTTTTTCTTCTTCTTCTCTTTCTTTTTTCTTTTATTTTTCTGGAAATTTCAATAAATATTACTTAAAAAAAAAAAAGAAAATCCGGGACTGTCCCTAGAAAATAGGGGCACTTGGCGGGTTTGTTGTTCTGGGGCATTGTGGGAAACTTAAATGGCAACACTAAAGGCATCTATTTTAATGTCCCACAATGGTACATTGGGGTGCTCCTCGGCATTCTGGGAAATTAAAATGGCTGTTCAATGACCATTGGAGCACCATGCAGGGTACAGAGCTGAGATCCTGATGCAGAATTAACAGTATAGTTTGGGATTGCTGGTGGGGAGGACCACATATCAAAAGTTCTCTGGCTCTGATGCTAAGATAAGGAAGTTAATGGAAGGCAAGTCTGCTGCTTCCTTCTTAAGAACACAAAAAGAGCTCTGAGATTTATAAGATTTCTGTTTATTTGGTTTTGCAGAGAGTGCCTATTTCATATATTTCATACTGTTCAATATTTTGTATAGATTACATAATGAGTTTATACTGACATCACATTGTTGTACTTGGTCATCGTGTTGCCTTGGATATTACGATTACTACTACTACTACGGATCAGCCCAAAGGCCTATCTAGGCCTAGCTCTCAGGCAGGACCTGAGAGCAACTGCTCTCCCTGCTCGTGATTCCTAGTAGCTGGAATTCAGAGGCATAATGCCTCCAACAGTGGAGGTGGAACATAGCCATCATGGCAAGTAGCCATTGGCAGGTCCCCCCTTGCAGTCAGCTGAGCCTCTGATAAAGCTCTCAAAAGCCCGAGATAGGCTTTGGAAAACTGCAGGCCAGTTTGCAAGGTATGCAAAAAGGAGAAGGTTTCAAATTAATTACTTGCGCTAAATACCTCAGAGATAAACGCTGTACATATTTAGCTTCCAAAGAACAGTAGCAACAGCTATTCAGATATAAGGAGCATGCTCTGAATTCCTTGGTTTTCTGGTATGAATCCAAGGCGAAGCAGCAAGGTGGGGGCCATGCTGGGGCCTGCTTTCAAGGTTACTGGCTTCAGCGTTCAGAACAGGTTGTTCTAAAGTTTCCCGCGAAGCAAGCCAAAGCCAGCCGTTTGCTGCTCTCCATACCTGATCTTAATAGCTGTAATTTTATTACAAGGCAGAAGAATGTGAAGAAATTCAATTTCCTCTGCGCTTAATTTTATTTTGTGTGCTGGGGGGCGGGCTAGGGAATTAACACGTCACCAATGTGATGGTAAACTACGGCTCCCAGGGTTCTTTGGGGGGGGGACTCACGTGCTTTAAATGTATGGCGTGCAGGCAACGCTGCTAAAAGCTACACAGTCAAAAAAGCCAGCTTCTTCTGAGCAATTTATGGCAGGGGTGGGGAACCTTGAGCCCAAGAGCTGAATGCAGCCCTGCAACCCACTCCGTCAGGCCCTTGGAAAACTCCCAGGGCAGACCTCCTCATCACAGCTACACAATCTCTCCCCAAGCCACACACCTCAGCAGCCATGCTTCATGCCCTCAAGTATTTTTGCCTGGCGGGAACGTGTCACTGAATTCTGATAGTGCTTTTTGCTGCCTGTAAGGCAAAAAGGTAAAGGACCCCTGGATGGTTAAGTCCAGTCAAAGGTGACTATGGGGTTGCGGCACTCGTCTCACTTTTCAGGTTGAGGGAGCCTGCATTTGTCCACAGACAGCTTTCTGGGTCACATGGCCAGCATGACTAAACCGCTTCTGGCACCACAGAACACCGTGACAGAAACCAAAGCGCACAGAAACGCCATTTATCTTCACGCCACAGTGGTAACTATCTACTCGCCCTGGTGTGGTTTTGAACTGCTAGGTATGGGAAAGAACAACGGGAGCTCAACCCGTTGTGCGGAATCGAACCGCCGACCTTCCAATCAGCAAGCCCAAGAGGCTCAGTGGTTTAGCCCACAGCACCACCCACCGTCTGTATGGAGGATCTGCAAAGGTAAAATTTGCAATCTTCGCTCCACCCGCTTTGCCTCTGGCCCTGCCCTCTACTGGAATGCGGCCCCCAGAATGTTGCCCAGAAGTGAATGTGGCCCTTGGTTGAAAAAGGCTCCCCTCCTCTGATCTACATTAAAGTAAGGAGCCACAGACATAAACAAGGCAAAGCATGGTTGTAAAGATGCAAAGTTCAGCCCTGTTTTAAGTAACACCCTGTCCAAGGAAGCATTCAAAGTATTGATTATTTTTGGACTTTTTGTACCTGGCCAAGATTCTCCAATCACCAGGGCGAAATAACCACGATTCATCAAAGAACAGGAATAGAAACCATTTTTTTCCAGGCCTGTTAGGCATGGAAAGCCTTTGTCCTTGCCTTAGCTTGAAACCTGCCCGGTTGCTAGGCATGCAAATAGGTCTGAGAGGAGCATATGCACAGTGTAATCAGCAACTGGTTTCATAAAGGCCCCAATGACTTCCCCTAAAGATGGGAAGTGCAAAAAATATTTCCCAGTGAAGTTCTTAAGAGAGAAGGGGACTTTGGAAGTTCTCTCCCACCCAAAAGGCTGCAAGCTCCCTGAAAGACAGCTTTTATTAGCCATCCCTTCATTTCACCTTTCCAGCCGTACATTTCCGGCCCATGCCAGTAGCGAAATGGTTCAGAGGCAGAAGGTGGACAGAGAAGACTCACATTGGCATGGAACATCAGAAGTCAATATTTTTCTTGGCTGCTGCAGGAGTTGCCCAATAACTTTTTAAGCCAATGTCAGCACTTGCTCCCAAATCTACCCTCCTGCAATCAGGGGTGAGAGTATCCTTATGATAAGCAGGCAGAGTGACACCCTTAATCTGGCCCAACTTCAAATCACCAGTAACCGGAATGAAGGAAGTGGGATGAGGCCGTTAACAAGACGGTCAGCACTTGCGATTGATTGATTGCTAGCTAAGCTTCTAGACAGGGGTAGGTAACCTAAGGCCCAGGGGCCAGATCATAGCTGTCACCTTTTCCCTTTTCTTGCGAGGAATCCTATTCAGAATAAGGGAATTTCCCTTTAAAAAAGGGAAAAGTTGACAGCTATGGGCCGGATCCGGCCCAATCGCCTTCTAGATCCAGCCCGTGGACAGTCTGGGAATCAGCGTGTTTTTACATGAGTAGAATGTGTCCTTTTATTTAAAATGCATCTCTGGGTTATTTGTGGGGCCTGCCTGGTGTTTTGACATGAGTAGAATGTGCGTTTTTATTTAAAATGCATCTCTGGGTTATTTGTGGGGCATACGAATTCGTTCATCCCCCCCCCAAAAAAATAGTCCGGCCTACCACATGGTCTGAGGGACAGTAGACCGGCCCATGACTGAAAAAGGTTGCTGACCCCTGTTCTAGACTGCTTCTGTGGATTTAGCAACCAGTGGGCTTATATTCCAATTTCTGCTTGTCCCTTTTGACGAGAACCAAGGGTTCCCAAACACCAGTGGTCTGCAAGCTTTGTTTAGGTCAGGGTTTCCCAAACCTGGCCCTCCAGCTGTTTTTGAACTACAACTCCCATCATCTCTAGCTAGCAGGGCCAGTGGTCAGGGATGATGGGAACTGTAGTCCAAAAACAGCAGCAAACCCAAATTTGGGAAACCCTGATTTAGGTGGACCCTGGAGCGGTCACTCAAAGCCCTCCAGTGTTGCTTGTCTCCGTTCAGACTGAACATAGTATCTAAAGTTATAAGCAAACTGTCTTGCCAATGGCAACCAGCAAATGTTTAGTAAATGGGATCAATAGAAAGTTTCGGGTATGGTTTGTGATTATTGGCTGAATACTGGTGAAAGACCACAGCATGCAGAATATCCCATATTCTACCCTGCTAAAAGGACCAGGGAAGAAAATATGGGAAAGACTGCGCTTGAAACCCCATGAAGCTGCTGCCAGTCAGTGCATGCAATACTGAACTAGGTGGATCACTGGTCTGACTTCTAAAGCAGCTTCTGGGGAAGGCCATAGCTTAAGTGATTAGAACAACTGCTTGACATGTAGAAGGCTAGAGGTTCAACCCCTGACATCTCCAGGAAGGGCTGGGAGAGACCCCAGTCTTGAAATACAGAAGATCTGCTGCCAGCTGCAGTATGTAACACTGAGTTACATAGGCGACAGAACACCTGCTTTGAATACAGAAGGACCTCGGATCAATCCCTGGCATCTCAGTTAAAATGATCAGGTAGTAGGCCATGGGAAGGACCCCTGGCCTATGATCCTGGACAGCTGCTGCCAGCCAGAGTAAACAATACTAGCTGGATAGACAAAAAGGCTTACTTGGTACAAAGGCGGCTTCCTGTGTTTCTACTGTTTCTTTTAAAATCACAACCTTTTCTTTTAAAATCACAGTTTAAAGGGTGTGTTGTTGTTGTTGTTGTTGTTGTTGTTGTTTTATTTACAGTAATCCAAAAGCAAAATTGAAACGGTTTTGTGATTTACAATAACCCAACCATCTTCTTAAGTGCCAGCTGGAAACACAAAGGAAGGATTCTGACCTCCCCCTGCCCCACCGCACTTTCCATCGCTGCAGCCATGTGATGTGAATTAGGTTCGCTTGGTTTAAGTGGCTTCTGAAATGCCAGAAGAACGTACTGTGCACCATCTATGTGCATGCATGCAAACACACACACAAAAAAAAAAATAATAATCAAGCTATCTTTAAAACTGTCAAGAAGATGCAATAGAGAATACAGCACTACCCACCAGAAATATGTACGGCCATAAGTTAAAATTGGCTAAGAGAGCCTATGGATGTGGTGTGATTGGGATGAGGGCATTTGCATTCTTCGGGGAGGAGGGGGACAGAGAAAAGAAAGCCGCCACCAGTTTGTGTTTGTGGTATGTTCCAACTCAGGCAACGAAAGGGCAGGATAACTCCAGTCCTGATTCATATCAGCAGGAGCTGTCAGAGGGAAGAGGAGTTCTTCAGCTCATCCAAGTAGTAAGGTCAGCCAAACCACCCCTTAACAATGCTGGATTCTACTCTTGGTCTCCTGTTGTTTTTCACATTTTCCCATATGGAAATATTCCCATGCGAGCGATTGAGTTACTGGTGTGTGTGTGTGTTTTGAACGGTGCAATGGACCAAGAAAGGGGAAAAGAAATGTCATTCCCAGAAGCCCTCATTCAAAACAGGATTGACTTACTGCAGAGGTTAGAATGCCTAGGCTCCAAAAAGCTACAGGCCTTTGGCCAACTGAACAATCCATGACCTTTTAAACTATCTCTGTCTGTGTCTCCTTATTGTTGTTTGTTTGTTGCTGCGTTGTGTATTTTTGTGTTTTTATATTGTAAACCGTCTTGTGACCCTTGTTCGGAGGAAGGTATATAATTTTTAACAACAACAACAACAACAGGTTGTGAGATTCTTAATCTCCAAGTCATGGGTGTGAGCCCCCACGTTAGGCAAAATATTCCTGAACTGCAAGGGGTTGGATGGCCCTCATGGTCCCAAATTATATTATTCTGTTATTCTAAAATGTACATACACAGACACACAAAAGCGAAGCATCTGATGGGAAATAGAAAAAAGCGTAACTCATTTCAAGATGCTGAAGCGTACAGTGGTACCTAGGGTTACGTACTTAATTCATTCCGGAGGTCTGTTCTTAACCTGAAACTGTTCTTAACCTGAAGCACCACTTTAGCTAATGGGGACTCCTGCTGCCGCCGTGCCGCCAGAGCACGATTTCTGTTCTCATCCTGAAGCAAAGTTCTTAACCTGAGGTAATATTTCTAGGTTAGCGGAGTCTGTAAGCTGAAGTGTGTGTAACCTGAAGCGTGTGTAACCCGAGGTACCACTGTACTGCATTTCTATTGATACCCAATGTGGTTCAGCCAGAACATCGGAAACTGCCTTATACCGAGTCATGCCATTGGCCCATCTAACTCAGTGGTGTCTACCCTCAGTGGTGTCTACCCAGCAGCCTTGTGTTTACCTAAGTCCTCTGCCTCCAGAATGGTCTCATTAAGGAGTGGTCAATGGGGTACCCCTCCAAAGGTTGTGGACTACAAGTCCCAACCAGCATACCTGACATTCAGGGATTCTGGGAAGTGCAGCCCCAAACATCTAAGACAGCAACCTGATGGCTACCAGTGAACTATTATATACATTTAAAACACTCCTATACCACAGAATAAGGGACGTGGGTGGCGCTGTGGGTTAAATCACAGAGCCTAGGACTTGCCGATCAGAAGGTCGGCGGTTTGAATCCCCGCGAAGGGGTGAGCTCCCGTTGCTCAGTCCCTGCTCCTGCCAACCTAGCAGTTCGAAAGCATGTCAAAGTGCATGTAGATAAATAGGTACCGCTCCGGCGGGAAGGTAAACGGCGCTTCCGGGCGCTGCTCTGGTTCACCAGAAGCGGCTTAGTTATGCTGGCCACATGACCCAGAAGCTGTACACCGGCTCCCTCGGCCAATAAAGCGAGATGAGCACCGCAACCCCAGAGTCGGTCATGACTGGACCTAATGGTCAGGGGTCCCTTTACCTTTTTATACTACAGAATCCTGGGAACTGTAGTTTATTACGGGTACTGGGAACTGCAGCTCAGTGTGTGGAAGCGCCCTTAACTACAGTTCCCAGGACTCTTTGGGGGCAGCAAACCCATGACTGTTACAGGGTTTTGCACGGTGTGAACTGCGACCATAGCTAGATCCCAAACTTCTGCATTTCCACACCAGTTCAGCATCAGAGGTGGTTGCTGGCTGGGGACAGAGGGCCAAGGCATGGCTGTGCAGCTGGACTGCTTCTTTCCTTTGCATGCATTACAATATCCCGTTGGAATGCCAGGTTTTTCCAAAGAAAAACCCTACTGAGCCCATTCGAAAGCTTGGATGACAAGATGACGAGAGCTGACCTGCCCATAAGGATGGGTGAGCTGCAGGCTGCTTGCCCTGAAAATGAATCAGAGTCCTTCGTGGGGGCCCAATCAAACATCAAAAACCCTTTGGGGAGAGGAGTGTTCCATGTTTGATTGGGCCATTCGAGGGGCCCCACCCATCAGCTCAATTCCTTCTCCACTGGTCACGTTTCACTGTCCAAACTGATTTCCCATTGCCACCTCCAGGCCCAGTTCTTTCCCCATTCACTTGCCTGCCAACACATCCCTGCTCAAAGGATGTGTGTGTGTGTGTGTGTGTGTGTGTGTGTGTGGAACAGCTCAGTTCCCAGCTTCCAAAGTACAACCTCCATCACCCCTTGCCATTGGCATTTTCGGGCAGTGATGATGAGAGCTGAAGTTCACCCCCCACCAGTCCCAAGAGGAAGGATATGCTGCAATGTCAAGACATTGCAAGGATCTATGGTTTTGGAAGCAGCATGGGGGAAGGAGGCTACTTTCATCCCAGAAGGAGACGCTGCGCTGCTATTGCTTGCCTGGAGCCCCAGGTAAACTTCCCCCACATTGAGAACCAAAACAAGCTGGCAGAGTGTATATATGGGAATAAGCAGCATTGGGGTGGGTTACGCTCTTGAGTTGGGCTGTAACACCTGCCTAGATTCAACTTGCAGAAATAAATCAGGGAGATTTGGCTATGGAAGCCCTCATACTTCTTGAGAACATCCCCTAGACTCAGGGGGTACCCAACCCTTTTGGGGGCCGAGGGCCACATATGGAAATCTAATAAACCATCGTGAGCACCAAGAAATTGGCATTTCACAGAAGGTGATGCTTAGAACCCTCTCCCCAAAACAACTATGGTAATCCAAAACAAATACCGTATTTTTCGCTCCATAAGATGCACTTTTTTCCTCCTAAAAAGTAAGGGGGAATGTGAGTGCGTCTTATGGAGCGAATGGCGCTGCGGAGAGAGGGAGAGCTGCGCAGCGCCCCTTCAGCGCAGCGCCTCTCCCGTGAAGCGGGAGGAGGAACAGAGTCCCGCTTGCTGTCATGGCTTCTGCCTTAGCCATACGCAGCCTCTTCCGAGGAGGGGGAGCCTTCATCCCGCTGCCCTGAAGAGGCTTCGAGCGGCTATCCCAGAAGCCAGATCCCTCTTCCTGTTCTGGCTTCTGGGATTCAGAATATTTTTTTTTTCTTGTTTTCCTCCTCCAAAAACTAGGTGCGCCTTATGGTCTGGTGTATCTTATAGAGCGAAAAATACGGTATAACATAGACCCCCCAAAAAGCAACACTACCCACAAAAGTCAACCACCCCACCAAACAACATAAAAGTGCCTCATTATTGTGATTAGCAGGGGCCCTTGATGGAAGCCAAAGTGGGACGTTATGAACTGGTTGGGTATGGAGGAATGGTGGGAGGAACCAGGTGGGGAACCCCCGAGGGAAGAAGGTTCAGAGCCCAGGGAGTGGTAGTAGGACAATGATGAGTGGTCAGAGGGATTAAGGCTGTCTGGGCATGGATGTGCTCCCATCCATTTCAGCAGAACATAAGGGGACACTCCCCAAACCAAAAACATTCGTATAGAAAGAATTAAATATGTGCCTTGCCTATTTTACCTGCCGGAGGCCAGGCTTTGATGTAACCAGTACAATGGACCACAGCATACTGGGCCTCTCCTTCTTTCACTGGGCCGAGACCATTCCTAAATGGAAATAAACCACACTTGTATCATTAAGTTTGTGACTGACAGAGCTCAAAGGAATCATTAAAAAAACAAAACAAAAAACCTAAACAAACCCAAGAGAACTGTTGCTATTGCCACAGTAAGGCTAGACTACATCAATCTTCAAATTATGTTATCCCTTCCGTGTATGCCCCCACCATTACGAACATCCAAATAATTTTTCACGCTCCTCAACATTGCCTCAGTTGGGAGGCTGAATTATGCCCCTCTCAATTTTGAGCCCTAAGTTCTCATTTAAGCACTTTTGCAGCAGCACTAGCACAATTCACACTGAACCATAGTTTGTGCTAACCATAGTTGAGTACCCTAAACATGGCTTACAACTGCTTGTCTGCTTCCGTTCTCTCTTTAATCAGCACTTGCAGTGACATCTGGAAGTGGAGCAACAGCCAACTATAGTTTGTTAATTCAGGAATCAAGCCAAACCATGGTTTGCAAACCTACTTCAAGCCACCATTTTCAATTTGAATTTGTTGGCCAACTGCAAACTGTGGATTTATTATTATTAATTTCATTTCTATATCAGGCATAATGCCAAACCTTAAAGCTTCCATAACCATGGTTTGACATGATGGTTGAATTGAGCCACTAGTTTAATAACCAGTATACAATTAGAATGGACTCCCCAGAGCAGATAGTGGCATAAGATGGATAAAGTGTGTTCATCACCCTTCCTCCCAGTTCATTCACTGATTTCACTCAAAAGATGAACACCTGGAGAGTGTATAAGATTAAGTCTTATCTACCTAAATAGGGATGTAACATACTGGCATTTAAAAAATCGTATTTCTAATTAAATGTACTTAACTAAAGAAAAACACAGGCAGAGCTGTGTAAATTAAAGGAACAGGCACACCCCACACTAGAAAGAATCATAGTCCTCACTAGAACGCAGAGCGAGAGCATGAGATCAGTTCTTTGCTCATCGTAATTCCACTCTTTTGCCAATTGTTAACTCAATTGCTCTGCTAAAATTAAATCAGCACGTTGGCAAAGTTACTGAATTCTTTAGCTTCCTCATATTAAGCTATTAACACTCTTTTCCTCGCCGCGCAAATATGTTCACTGGCCAGCGGTAACGGCCCATATGAGCTTGCCTTCCTTATTGCGAATCACATCACTACGTAGCCTAATATTGGGGTGGATCCAAATGTTCACATTACCATTTACTCCACATTCAGTGCGCTCCCATTGCTAGTTTTAGAAGCCACGTTCATACGACGTTAGTCCCAGTCCACATCAACTCTTAAGTTCTTTGAGAAATACTGCTGTTTGATGTGGGGTTTTGCCCGCCCTTCAAACCAGCTTCAGTCCAAATAGAAAACTGTATGTGGATTAAGTGGCAATGTGCACACATGAGGCACATGCACAAAGGATTGCACAAGTGCAGGTGGCTGTTTGATGACTAGGAGTTCCACATGGGTTGGAGGGATAATAATAATAATAATAATAATAATAATAATAATAATAATAATAATTATTATTATTATTATTATTATTATTATTTATACCCAGCCCTCCCCAGCCAAGGCCGGGCTCAGGGCAGCTAACAACCAATAATAAAAACAAGGTGAATGAATACAACTTAAAAACAAGATTAAAATACAACATTAAAACATTTGGATAGAAGAACCAAAACAGTAATGAGCATCAGGGGAAGGCATCCCTGCCCCACCTCTGATCTGAACACCACCATGAATATGCAGCTTCAAATCAGGGTGGATAAAAATCAATGGTGTTTTTTTAAAAAAATCAGACTTTTAAAAAATTTAAATTGGATTTTTAAAATAAAATGGTTTTGGAGGAAAAATCTTTCTAAAGAGAGTTTTCTATTTAAGTTACATTATAGTCCAAAGGCTACTCATCAGGAAATAAGGATTTGTCTTAAGTTTTTCATGTGTGCTAAAACTCAGTCTAAGGTTGGTTTGTTGTTGTTTTTAAATCGTTTAACCACATCAGTTAACAAACATGGATACATATGCTACAATGTTATTGTTTTAGTTAAACAAATTGTTTAAATTGTTATTAAGGGAATGATTCTTTTTCTCCTTCCAATAAATTACAGCAGAAAAGTTGTCCAAATATCAACAGTTAACTCACTAAACCTCACAATAATTTCATGATTATCTGTCAATGTAGTTCTAACATGAGTTAAATTACGATTTATAACCAAATCAGTAATTTCTTATATAACTGTAAAAACTACTCTGAAAACTTATTATTCCAAAAATGAAACCTTCATCTGGTTGTAAATATTAAGATTATACCAGCAAGAATGAGTCTCTCTGTTAAAAAAAAATGATTTAAATCAAGTCTTACTGACTAGTGATTTAAATCATGATTTAAATCAAATCCACCCTGCTTCAAATGCAGGGGGTGGGAATGATCTTGCTGTGTCTTAAGCTACAAACGTGAACACACTCTGAGTCAACCTTAAGAGAAGGGGCCCACTGAATCCAATGTGACTTAACTTGCACATGAATTCCCACTGATTCCAAGAGGACAACTCTAAGCGTGGCCAAGTCTGGATCTACCCAAATGTCTACTCTGAAAAGCAACAACTCTCCAGGGTCCCGAGAGGAGACCTAACGAAACGGCCAACCGGATGTCAAACCAGCGAAGGAAAGACACTTACCTGTATCTTTTTCGCATGGTGGTTATTCTGTTTAGAGGCAAGTGATCCAGTGGGGCATTTCCACACCTGTAAGCAAACCAGAACATCAACGAGTTGAGTAAAAACACTTGATTGCAGAGGGAAGGGGAGAAAGAATACCGTATTGGCCCGAATATAAGCACCTGAATATAAGCCACACCTTTAAAATTCATGGGGGGGGGGGAGAAAAAAAGACAATACCCAAATATAAGCCGCTCCCTTAAAATTCTGCAGGCACTCACACCCATTCCATTTTACCGTATGTCTGTTTCAGCAGCGATATTGTAAAAGCCAATTTTTGTAAGGTCGCAAATCTAAGCCATACTTTAACTTTTCACAGTCGGAATTTGGGGAAAAAGTGAGGCTTATATTCAGGCCAATATGGTATTTGCCGTCAGGAATATTTTGGGGTAGACGATTTTTAGCAAACCTAATCAGAAGAAGAAGAAGAGTTTGGATTTGGTATCCCGCTTTATCACTACCCTAAGGAGTCTCAAAGTGGCTAACATTCTCCTTTCCCTTCCTCCCCCACAACAAACACTCTGTGAGGTGAGTGGGGCTGAGAGACTTCAAAGAAGTGTGACTAGCCCAAGGTCACTCAGCAGCTGCATGTGGAGGAGCGGGGAATCAAACCCGGTTCACCAGATTACGAGTCCACCACTCTTAACCACTACACCACACTGGCTCAGATTGAGAACTGTAGCCTATTTTCCCTGAAACTGTCTGTCCCTTGACCTGTTTCCACCCAATACACCGGCTGCCTTTCAGATGTTCTGACCTACAGCTTCAGGCCCATTGCACTATACTACTACTACTTATCAAACCTTTATTAGGCATTATGCAGGTAAAACCATAAAAGGAAAATAACATATAAAAGCCTTGAGATATATATAAAAAGGCAGGAGTTGGCTACATACAAATATAGATATATACATATAGAATCAGTGGTTTTCCTTGTTAACCTGCTCCTTGGAGGACTGCTGCCAAAAACTCGGCTACCCCCGCCGTTACCCTTTGGTCAGCGTCGGATAGGTAGAATCCCACACATTCAGCTTGCTGGGGTTCCAGACCACCCGAAAGGGGGGACAGCACGCGTTGACGGAGCGTACTGTACAATGGGCAATGAAAGAGGATATGCTCTACAGTGTCCGGGACATTCATAGAACATCTGCAGAATCTCTTGCTTCTGGGAATGTTTTGATATCTTCCCCAGACAAATGCTGAGGGAAAAACATTCAAACGGGCCAGCATAAAAGCCCTACGTTGGGCTGGGATTATTAATTTAGAGACGTAATTGGCTCTGCAATCTAAGATATTTAAATCGTAGAATCTGGGGGAGCAAATTTTGTTTACAGCTGCCATAATATTTTGTCTCTCGACATCCTTTAGTCTAGTTAGGATATTATGGAGAATATATTGCTCATTAGAATTGTACAGGAGCTCCAGCTCGATGCCTAAAGATTCAATTTTTTTTTCAAGGTGCTGATACCATCTTGATTTATAAGGGTCTTTGAGCAAATCAGCGAGCAGACTTGATGGAGGGCAGCGAAAATGGCAGCGTAACCAATACTTTATTGAGGTGGACCATGCCCAGTATTCCATTGTGTGTATGCCTATTTCTGCACACATTGTTTCATATTTGATCATAAGAGGGAGTCCAAGAATACGTCTCAAAAAGCTGGAGTGAATCTTTTTTATATCACTGTTATATGCTTGGACCCATAGCGGGATACCATAGAATATCTGGGATTGCACTTTTGCTTGAAATATCTGATTGGCCGCAGGAATAAATTGATTACCTTTCTGATAATAAAAACGGGCAACTGCTGATGAGATGCACTTTGCCTGTTTTATGGCATTTGTGCGATGGGTTGCCCACCCTAAGTTGCTCTGGAATAAGATTCCCAGATATCTATGGATTTTCACTTGTTGGATTTCTTGCCCTCTTATTTTCCATTTCTCTAATTTCCAACCATTCGAGAAGACCAAAATTTTTGTCTTCTCATAATTTATAGAGAGTTTGTTACATTCGCAGTAAAGGATCAGTGAAGATATAAGACGTTTCAGACCCAAGCTCGTTAGTGATAGTAAGACAGCATCGTCTGCGTATAATAAGAGAGGAACTGGTTTCTGATTGAGTTTAGGGGCATGTGATTCTATTTTTTGAAGGTAATCTGGCAAGTCTGATAAAAATAAATTAAATAGAAAGGGGGCAAGAATACACCCTTGTTTTACCCCTTTCGAGTTTGGGATGTCTGAGGAGAGGTGACCTTTGGTGTTAAGTTTGACTTGACAGGTATTGGAAGAATGTAGATTTTGCATTAGAATCAATAAGCGCTGATCAATTTTTAATTCTGTGAGTTTCCTCCACAACTTTGGGCGGTCAATTGAGTCGAATGCACCACGAAAATCTACAAAAGCAGCGTATATCTTAGATTGCCTTTGGGATCTGTATTTTTCAACCAGATGCATAAGTGTAAGACAGTGGTCTAGAGTAGAGCAACCTTTGGAGAAACCTATTTGTTCTTTCCCTGGTAAATTTAGATTTTTCATCCAGGTAAGAAGTTTAGATAAGAGGTGCTTAGCGTAGATTTTCCCTATCACTGATAGTAGGCTTATCGGTCTATAATTCCTTGGTTCTTTTGGGTCGCCATTTTTAAAGATTGGAATAATTATTGATCTTAACCATATCTCAGGTATGGTCCCATATTTATCTATAAGAGTAAACAATTGAGCTAAGGGTTCTGCCCACCAATCTATATAGGTCTTAAATAGTTCTATTGGTAGACCGTCTGGCCCAGGAGATTTCCCCGATTTGAAGTTTTTAACTATCTCTCTAATTTCCTCTTCCTCTACCCTTGGCCACTCCTGGAGTTTATTAATTTTATTTTTAATGGTTTCATTTCCTTTAAGTTCACCGTGTAGATTGTTAAATACAGATGTAAAGTATTGGGACCATTTGGATTCTGCAATTGGTGGCAGAGTTAGTTGATTTTCGGCTTTCAGTCCTCCGTACACTAGGCTCCAGAACGCTTTGTTGTTTTTACTCTGAATTGAGTCGAATAATTGTAGCCATTTTTGAGTTGCATATTTCTGTTTCTTTTCGGCCAGAATATAATGGTATTTTCTTTTTTCATCAAGATAAGAGGGCTCTAGTTTAGTGCGATTATTTTTAAATGTTTGGCGCAGTTTTCTTTTTAGCTGGAAACATTCATCATCAAACCAAGGGCTAGCGCTATATTTAAGTTCCCAAACTTTAGGTGGAGTACTAAGCTCTACAAGCATTTGGAAGATTTCATTATAAATTTTAGGAATATCACAGTAGGAATTAGTGGTCTTTAAGTTGAATAATACTTGTTTTCTCAGGTTAGCTGTAAGTTTATGCCCCACTTCTGCACTCATTTCCTGGGACCATTTTAATTGGGTCATTTGTTTGTATTGAGAAGGTTCTATGATATTGTGCTTAGTTATTTTGGTTTCGTCCTTTAAGCTAATAGACAGCAATAATGGCTGATGATCGCTTTCAGTGCGCGTTCCAATTTTGAGGTCCATGATCGAATTTATAATATTATAAGGGACAAGAATATAGTCGATGACACTGCATCCTCGGGGGGAGAAATATGTAAACTCCCCGCTTCTATCGCCATTTGTTGAACCGTTCACAATCTGCAAATTAAAGTTGTTACATAATTCAAGTAGGCGTAAGCCTTCGTTGTTAACAACCCTGTCTCTGGAGAATCGTCCTATTTTCAGGGCATGTGCGATATCATTATCAGTATTCCAATTTAGTTTGCTACATAGTTGTTCATTGTTGGTTCCCACTCTGGCATTAAAATCACCTGCTATTATCAGTGAGGCGTTTGGGTATTTATCGGACAGACTTTCTATATAAAAGGTTAGTTGTGACCAATTTTCACTACTGATGTTGTTTTTGGTTGGGGGGATATAGACATTTACAAGTAGCAAAGAGTCTTTTTTTTGGGTTAAAAGTAGAGCTTGTGCAAGTGGTAAACATATTTCTAGTTGCTTGATTTCAAACCCTAAGTTGTCTTTGATCATACAACAGAATCCTGCTTTCGGCCGGCCCTTCGTGTTTGTTTTCAATGCGGGTTTCGTATAGGAGATGAATCCGTTAATTTTAATATCTCTAGTTGACCATGTTTCTTGTAGGAGTATTAGTTCAAAATCCTTAAAGAAGTTCATTAGGTCTGGGTCTCCGTCTTTGTTTCCCCACCCTGCGATATTCCAGGACAACAGGCGTAGGATCCGTTTTTGGGTTGGTGGCTGGTTGACAGCATTTAGTCATTCTAGTTCTGTCATTAAGTCCAGCGAGGAATTTTTTCTTGTGCAGATACAGCCATTTGTCGCTGCTTTCGGTGGGGGACGTAATGGTGGATCTTTTAGATTCTTTTTTAAAGTGCGGGAAATTTGAATTTCCTCCCTTTCTTGATTTTCCTCCTTAACTGTTCCTTGTTCCTGAGAGATTTCTGTGGTTGGTGGGCTATTATGGACAGTAGGACTGTTTTTAGTCTCTACTTCCATTTCTTTGGCCTCATTAGGTGTTGAGCTCGGTGTGTCAGGTCTGTTGGAGGTCATCTTTTGTTCGGCAAAGTTAGAGTCCTTTGTGGTACTTAAATAAGGGGTACCTATTTCGTTTGGAGCTAGTATTTGATATCTCAGCCAAGAGTTTGTAGTCTCATTACTGGAGTTTTTCCTTGCCGTTTCATATTCTAAAGGCGGCTGGATTTGTAGCTCTGCATCTATACATTTGAAAGTTCCATTTGCAGCTCTCTTTTTGACTATGCATTTTGGGGAAAAGGCTGGCAAGTGTAAAGTTTGATTGTGTATTGTATCTACTGCATTTTGTTGACCTTGTCGGTGAATTTCGGTCAATCTGGCCTGTAGTTTCGTCAATTTACTGAGTATGTTTATTTGTTCTTTATCTGGTAGCTTGGCAAAATTACTCAGCAGATCTTCTTCTTCTGGGACTGTCCAGTCTATTGTGTCAAGGGCGAGGTTGTTATTTGATGCTACAGTCGCATGGTTTGGGAGCTTGGATTTTTCTTGCGTAATTTTCCGGGTAGCTGACTGCGGTTTCTCCCATCTACTGGGTTCTTCCACGGGGGTAGGGGAGATGTCGGCTTCTGGTGGAATGGCCTTGTTCATCTTATTCTGTCTTTTAGATGCAAACAATGGTCTGGGTGATATATCTTCAAAATGTCGGCGCGGAAAAATTCCTTTCTGGGCTAAATGAGCCTTTACCCTTAAGATTTTAGTTGGGATTCTATGACTACCAAATCTTAGTAGTACTTTTTTGGAATATCCGTCGTTAGTGAGCCTCTTGACTGCTTTTAAGTCAATGCTTCCGCCCTCAGAACCAAGGAGCAGATTTAGATGGTGTCTGGCCCAGAAAGATGACTCCCAGTAAGGTAGGGGTCCTCTATATGGAAAAATGTGGAGAACAATCTCACATGGCCTCAGTATCAGGTTGATTGAGTGAGGGGGGCTTCCTCTGATTTTTGACTGATTTAGAGGTATAAATTTGTATTTGTTCTGTTTATTTCCAGGGGTTGTTAAGGATGGCAAAAAGGGAGTGAGTTGCCTCCTTTCATCTGGGTTATCCAGCTTCTTGGAGATGTTTTGTAATTGTTCAAAGATTTTTTGAACTGTTTGAGCAGTCAATAGGCAGCATTCCTCCAGCAGCTCCACCTTTCTATCAATTAGTGCTTGTGCCTCGGTTATGGGAGTAGTAGCCTTGTCCTCATTTACTCCTAGGGATATCTCTTCAATTGTCTTTCCATGTAAGGAGTTGAGGAAGGTTTTGGGAGGAGATACGTGCTGTTTTTGAGGTAGCAGGTAATTATCTAGATTACTCTGTTTAAAACCAGAGGGCTCTGTGTCAGTTTCTATATCAAGGCACCTGGGTCTTTTGCCTCTTCTCATTACTAGATTCTTAAATCAATGAGATCAGACTTCTAAATAGAATGATAAAATGCTAAAGTTCTCTGGTCACAATCTTGTTCAATTCTCATTCGGTCCTAGCTGGACTGCTGCGAGGTAAGTAACGAGTAACTGGGAGGGAGTGCCTTAGTGCTCGAGAGGGAATGTCTGAAAGCCTTCGTTAAAACTTCTTTAACTTCATTAAGTCCCGGCACCGAGGAGGATAAGATAAGATAAAATGTTCAAACGCACAGCGAAATAATGAAAGGAAATAGAATCCAAAAGGGAGGAGAGCCGGCAACATTTAGTTAAAAAATCTCTTTGAGCTCCGATAAGAGCGTCTTACCTCGGCGCCATTGCACTATACATTTAAAGCAGTATTGTGCCACTTTAAATAGCCATGGCTTCACCAAAGCATCCTGGGATCTGTAGTGTATTAAAAGTACTGAGAGTTGCTAGGAGACCCCCTTTGCGCTCACAAAGCTACAGTTTCCAGAGTGCTTTAACAATCAATCCCTCTTCCCAAGGAGCTCTGAGAGCTGTAGCTCTGTGAGGCTATTAGCAACCTGTAGTTAGGAAGCTATAGTTCCCAGGATTCCTTGTGGGCGAGCCATGACTTTTTAAATCAGTATAATAGTACTTTGAATGTATAGCACACATGGGGATCTCTGTCAGGCCCAACCAGTATGTTTAGTTCAGAACGGCTTCTGGAGATACCAGGCTGCCCTAGATGTTCCAATTGTTCAAATTAGGGAGGGGTAGGGAAACACACACCAGAAAACGATAACTCATAAAAGAACAAGGGTGAAATACAAATTGCACCATCAATAGCAGTTTGGTAAAGGAGCTCCTAGCCCACGATTCTTTTTTACTGGCCCATAATCATTATTTTTACAAGCCCTATGCCTGCGTTAGTCATTTTTGTGGTGAGCTGAATGAAAACAAAAGAATCTTCTGATCTGCAAACGTTTTCCCTCTCGAGTGGTGACCTGGAAGGGATCGATTTTATCTCCAGGTGGCTGTTTGGCAAGACTGACGCACAGAAGTTAATTTCCAATACAGTGGTACCTCGGGTTACAGACGCTTCAGGTTACAGACTCCGCTAACCCAGAAAAAGTGCTTCAGGTTAAGAACTTTGCTTCAGGGTTAGAACAGAAATCACACTGTGGCGGCGCGGCAGCAGTGGGAGGCCCCATTAGCTAAAGTGGTACCTCAGGTTAAGAACAGTTTCAGGTTAAGAACGGACCTCCAGAATGAATTAAGTTCTTAACCTGAGGTACCACTGTACTTGGAGAGCACACACTACAAGGATTTTGAACTAGAGCTGAGCTGCAATTTATCTGAAGACATTTATTTCTGAGGAAATTCCCGAGATCTTTCTTTCTTTCTTTGCCTTCTCCCCACCTCAGCCCCGCAAAAGAATAAGGTGACTTTACAGAACTTTCTCTGAATATTTGTCACCTCTTCTTTCCCCTTTGTACTGTCCTAAACATCTTCCTAAACACCAGGAAGAACTTTCTGACAGTAAGAGCTGTTTGGTAATGGAACAGACTCCCATGAGGTGGCAGACTCTCCTTCCTTCCAGGTTTTCAAGGAGAGGTTGGATG
Source organism: Podarcis cretensis (assembly GCF_951804945.1). Classification (NCBI taxonomy): domain Eukaryota; kingdom Metazoa; phylum Chordata; class Lepidosauria; order Squamata; family Lacertidae; genus Podarcis; species Podarcis cretensis. The sequence continues at coordinate 18,433,468 of NC_137183.1, forward strand.
GTCCTCTGTTATGTATGATCTAGCTGAGATTTCTACATTGCAGGGGGTTGGACTAGATGACCCTCGGGGTCCCTTCCAACTCTACAATTTTATGATTCTGGAAAGATACAAAATGGCTGCCAGCAGTTGTCATGGCAGGAAGAACCACCTCTCCCCATACAAACCAACCCAGATCCTGCACTTGCCATCCAAGGCCCTTCTCTATGTCCCCATTTCCCCAGAAGTTTGGAGGGTGACAACACAAGAACATCATTACATGTCTTTAGGCACCAGGCAAAAACATTCCTCTTTACTCAAGCCTTTGGCCATAAAATAATCTATAGCCTGGAGGGGGGGGGTGGAGAGAGACAGTTGTTGTTATTATTATTTCATTATGCTGCCTAGTATTTTCCTCTGTATGTTTTATATTATTACACTTCCTAAATTATGTTCTTAATGTTGTACACCACCCTGAGATTGTTAGATAAAGGGTGGTATAGAAATCTAAGAAATACTAAATGATGACGATGATTATGATGATGATGTTCAGCACCTCAAACTGAAAAAACAATGTATGAGATGGAATGAGTAAAAGAATCCCAAATATATTCTGAGGCCAAAGAATGGCTAAATCATAACCCACAGACCCATGGGATGTTTAATTACCGCAAATGCAGTTTGACCGAGACAATAAAAGATTTAACAGGCAGTCACCTAAAATGTTTGAAAATTGCAAAATGAAGATGTTCTCCAGATTTGCTCATCTGCTAAAATTAGTTGGTGATTAATTCCTCTTGCCTTTCAACATGCTTTTAAATAATAACATTGGTTTGTTGTGAAACACAAACACAGTCCCCATTTCCATTCCGTTGTGGAATGTTTGGGCCCTAAAGTGCTGGTTTCAATAGTCACACATTAGGGTGACACAAAGGCTCACATTCCAGTGGTTGATTTGAATCATTTTTTTCCTCCTGAAGAAGTACAGGGGAAAATTAAGTTCTGGTAAACACGACTGTCGAAAGGATATGAGCTGTTGGTTCTTTTATTAATGGCAGAAAAATGCAAAATTCAGATTTATTGACATGGTAATGAAAGCAGGCACCAGAGAGTTCACTGAACAACACATGCTACTCATGGCTTGGCAAAAATCCACCTTCGTAAAATGATGTGTTCGTTGCACATTGAAAGCAACGATCGAACCTCTTTTTCATGGCCTGCTGAACCACCAATATGGAGACTCATATTTGAACGGAAACTTGACTTATGATACTGAGCCAGGCCACTTGTCCATCTAACTCAGCACCGGCTGTGCTGTTTGGTAGCGGCTCTGCAAGGGAGAAGCAGGTAGTGGTGAGGGGTTGCTGCTGCAAGGTCGGAGCAGTGATAGTGCAGCAGCGGAGCCAACCCAGAGTTTCCTCCAATGTCCCTGCATTTTCCTGACCTTGACATGCCCTCTCACTAGTCCAGTTTGCAGCTTGGAGATGCTGGGAGCTGATCCTTTGACTTTTCACATGCCAAGCATGGAGATAAAATAGAACTCTTCCAGGTGACCACTCAAGAGGGAGAACATTTGCAGATCTGAAGGTCTATCATGGGGCCACAGACCCCTAACTTTGCCAAGCATTCATGTTCTCCATATTTTACTGCACAGGCTGAATTCAAGGGAAGATACCTATTAATGTATCTGGATGCTTTTCGGTGCCAAGGGTCTGCAGGAAAGTCTGTGGACTTTATCTGCTGTCCAATGAAACCCTATTAGAAGTTTATATGTTTTTTTAGAGGAACAATTCATAGGAATCCTTGCTGGTCTAGGGAAATGCCCCTCCCCTTGCTTTCTACAGTGGACACCCACGTGTTTATGGGAATCCCATAGGAGGGAAATTGGGGTACCGTATTTTTCACTCTATAAGACGCACCAGACCATAAGACGCACCTAGTTTTTAGAGGAGGAAAACAAGAAAAAAAATATTCTGAATCTCAGAAGCCAGAACAGCAAGAGGCATCGCTGTGCAGTGAAAGCAGCAATCCCTCTTGCTTTTCTGGCTTCTGGGATAGCTGCGCAGCCTGCATTCGCTCCATAAGACGCACACACATTTCCCCTTACATTTTAGGAGGGAAAAGGTGAGTCTTATAGAGCAAAAAAATACGGTATTTGTTTTGCATGCATCCAAGTTCAGTCCCAGGGATCTCCAGTTAAAAACAGAGGTGGGGAACCCTTTTCAACCCAAGGGTTCCTTCTGGGTACCACACACAATTGGTGGGCATAGCAAGAGGCAAAAGCTGGCAGAACAACAAATCTGAATTTTACCATTGCAAATTGGCAACGCCACTCCATTGAACTTGACCAAATCCTTGCAGTTTTTTCATCAAGTCTATCCAAATATTTTGCAACTAATCTCCACTGCAGGCTATTCCACCATATTGCTGCTTCTGGAGGCACACGAAAAGCAATGAAGCACTGCATGTTTGAACAGAAGGGTATACCTCATTCTGCATATGAACGACCGCCTTGATCCCATGCACATTCTCATTGAAGATTGCTGGCCCTCTTTTTTCACTGTCCCAGTCTTCAAATCCAAAATCCTCCCTAAGAAGATAGAAGAGGAAGGGAGAAGGAGAAGAATGAGTCACAAGTCTACCATTTTCACTCACTCACCCATAATCCCTTTTTCTGTACCTGTTAATCTGCTATGGAACCTAAGTGTGTAGTGAAAGATTCTGGGGCATATATCTCCCATACATACTAGCAGGAGATAGTAATAAAGGACTAAAGGAGATAGTAATAAAGGACTAAAATCAAAACGAGTGTGCATTTTGTAGAACTGTAATTAACCAATGAACATGACTTCAACAAGACCATTATTCAAACCTTAATAATAAAAAAAGTATTTCAAATAAAGCAATATAACATTTTTTAATTTTACGATCAAGTCACATACTGGAAAACTTAGGAAAAACCCCTCCCTTTCTGCTCCCAATGCTAGACAGTTATGAAAGTCGTAATTGCATCCATGTGACATTTTGGCATGGGACACCTTAATGAAGCATGCTACCCGCAGTCATATTTTTGACAATTACATCTTCACTTTGGAATGCATTTAGAAGATGCCTCAAAAGGTTGCTGCACGAGCCAGATCTTGCCCTGAAGTATACCCGTGCAACCCCGTGACCTAGTTTAGAGGTGTGACTCAGAAGACTATTTATGACAAGGGAAAAGATGACAGTGATCTCAAACAATCCGGTTTTCGGTTGTTACATTTCTTCATCCAGAGACGCAAAGGGCCAGTTCTCTCCCTGCAGCTGATGAAGGCAAGAGTCATTCAAATCAAATTCCTCAGGAATCCCTGAGGTATGAAGGTTAAACAACTGATACATCTTTAGCTGAGTGCAGGATCCACTCTGACTCCCCCTGCCCCAACCTCACAATTTTACAGCTATCATTCATATCCCCAAAGGAGACTGCTAGGTTCAAATGGGGAATACACTCAACGGCGCAATGTCCTGCTTTGGATAACATCTGATTTCTCAACATTTCGTTGTCTCCTGCATAGAGACATCTGGGAAGATGGCTTCATCAACTTCCTCATTATGCAAGCAGGACGTCAGGACTGGACTGTGGGCAGCTTTTTGGTGTGAGCCAAGGAGCCCATGCAAGCAGTCACTAAAAGCAAATTAGAACCAGAGGACAAGCCAGAAGTTAAGATCCAAAAGAAACCCCAAAATATAGGGTCAAACCATAGTTCAGAAAAACGTTTCTCAAGAAAAGGTCAACTGTCTCTTCTTCTTGACCATCAACTCTTAGACAACACACTCAACCAGTCATGGATTAACATCCTAATCATTTTAGATTTCAGCCTCCCTCAACCTGCCATGATATGGGCCTCACTCCCACTGCATACAGAAGGATGCAGGAAACCGCATCAGTCAAGTGAGCGTGTTTTGCCCGGACACTGAGGTCCAGCGCCGAGGGCCTTCTGGTGGTTTCCTTGCTGCGAGAAGCCAAGTTACAGGGAACCAGGCAGAGGGCCTTCTCGGTAGTGGCGCCCTCCCTGTGGAACACCCTCCCACAAGATGTCAAAGAGAAAAATAACTACCAAACTTTTAGAAGACATCTGAAGGCAGCCCTGTTTAGGGAAGCTTTTAATGTTTAATAGGTTATTGTATTTTAGTGTTTTGTTGGAAGCCGCCCAGAGTGGCTGGGGAAACCCAGCCAGATGGGCAGAGTATAAATAAATAAATAAATAAATAAATAAATAAATAATAATAATAATAATAATAATTATCTCAAAAAGTATGAGCTTCTCCCCAACTACTGAATCACATGTTTGTACCACAGTGCTCTCTCCTCCCCTACTAATTCCCCTCCCCACTCAATTCCATCTGTTTTCTCATCTCCCATTTTTAATTTCCAAGTCCTTTTCACTGGTGCATAGTGAACTGCAAATCAAGAACAAATAACAGCACAGCTGTGTTCCACATGAGAGGCTGAGCACAGGGAGGCAGTAAACTTTGTTCTGATTACGATTCTGTCAAATGACCACAAAGCATTCATCTTTCTTGTGGGCTTCTACATCTGAATCGCAACTTGCAACGGATGCAAATCCTAAGACCTCACATGAGCAGCATTGGTGCAGGGGGTTGGACTCGATGGCCCTTGTGGTCTCTTCCAACTCTATGATTCTATGATTCTATGTATTAAAATCTGGTCATAATGCATCAAGGAAATATCAGTAAGGAAACAATGCAAAATGTAAATACAGATTCATCTGATTTGATACCGTTACTTAAAGTGTTGAGTTCGCTCAGGGGCAGGAATTGCCTTAAAACTGGGGGGTGGGTGGAGATTCCCCTATTAATATGAAACTGTCGAAATCACAGTTCCTAAAACAATACACGAACCAAAGCACAGCTAACATGTGAATTTTGCACTTCTCTGAAAGTTGTGGTGCTGTTCTAAAAACCAATTAAGGTGGACAAAAATGCAGCATATGTTAGTGGAAAGTGTGCATAAAAATACGCTATAACTGAAAAATAACACACTAAAAATGCATTAATTCGGGAAATTTGCTTGTAAAAATGTACATATTATGCAAAATTGAATACAAAAATGTGTACACCAGGAGAACGTTGCACTAAAATGTTGATGAATTTTCATGAGTGCTTGTTGTTTTTAAATTGCAAACTGATGTGGAAATGTAGAGTACAGTAGTACCTCTGGATGCGAACGGGATCCGTTCTGGAGCCCCGATCACATCCTGAGTAGAACGCAACCCGCATCTGTGCGTCACGATTCGCCGCTTCTGCGCATGCGCGAGACATCATTTTAAGCGTCTGCGCATGCGCAAGTGGCGAAACCCGGAAGTAACACGTTCCATTACTTCCGGGTCTCCGTGGAGTGTAACCTGAAAATGTTCAACCTGAAGCATATTTAACCCGAGGTATGACTGTACTGAACTTAAGGTTGGAAAAATAGAAATGGAGAGAAGGAAACTGACAGATTCATCCACACATTCATCCACACCTGCTTCGCCAACCTGGTGTCCATCCAGAAATTTGGGACTACAACTCCCACAAGCATCAGTCAGCATGGCTATGATGCCTGGGGGTGATGGGAATCATAGTCCAAAACATCTACAGGGCAGGTTGCTGCAGGTTGCCTTTACAGTGTTTCTCAAGAAGGGCCTCCTAAAGGTAAAGGTAATGGACCCCGGGACGGTTAAGTCCAGTCAAAGGCGACTATGGGGGGCAGGACTCATCTTGCCTTCAGGCCAAGGGAGCTGGCGTTTGTCCATAGACAGCTTTCCAGGTCATCTGGCCAGCAAGACTAAACCGCTTCTGGCGCAATGTGACACTGTGACAGAAACCAGAGCGCACGGAAACACCATTTACCTTCCCGCCACAGTGGAACCTATTTATCTAATTGCACTGGCGTGCTTTCGAACTGCTAGGTTGGCAGGAGCTGGGACAGAGCAATGGGAGCTCATCCCATCGTGGGGATCTGAACCGCCAACCTTACAATCGGCAAGCCCAAGAGGCTCGGTGGTTTAGACCACAGTGCCACCCGCGTCCCTCCTAGCAGCTATGCTACAGTGCTACAGTGTAAAAATAAAGAGTCCTCTAAGGGTGAAGTATGAGAAAACACCAATTTAACCGCCTACCGTACGGTCCAGTCAAGTGAACAATGTAGCAGCGAGGAAGGGACATACAGAACCTGTCTCATCAGCTCCTGGGAGCAGGGATATCCCCTCCCTCCAACGTTGTTCCACTCACACAAACAGATAATTTGCACGAGTGGCTAAACACTTGCATTGGCAGTTAAATGCTCGTAGTCAACCAACAGATAGGTAAATCCAAACATGAGAATTTTGGATTTTAATTGACACATGTTGTCTGGCAGCTTCTGCCACGATTTCCTAGGGCCTTAAACATTTTCCCTGGATGGAAGGAGCGCTGGGTCCATTTCCTGGTTTGGTACCTAGTCCAGCATGACAGCACTCGTTCCATCATCGCAAGAGAGGCCCATAATCAACGCAGCAGCTGCACAGCCCAAATTATATTGCTCCTTGCATCATAGACAAACAGATGGCTAATAAAGAAAAATAAAATACTGTCTCAATTTAGGTCTAATTTATAACAGTGAAAATTGCTTTTGATAGCCCAGGACTGACATGCAGCCTGATATGAAATCAGCAATTAACCAGCTGTCCTCCCCACATCCCCCACAGTGCCACTGTATGACAATGGCTGGCAAGGTGCAAGCAATATAGCCTGGACTCTATGCCCCTAAAGTGCTTAACGTGGCCTGTAATTGCTTTTTAGAATTCCAAGAATCCAGTTGTGATTCTGAAGTGTCTAGCCCTCAGGGGGTTGGGGGTGGGGTGGGCAGATAAAGATGCTAAAAGGAAATTGCAGCCCAGTAAACTATTTGTGCGTTTGCATCAGTGGACTGCAGCACTCGCATCAATCCAACATCATCCACAGGAGCATCTGCCCTCCGTGTAATAAATATAATACTGCTGCTGCAATAATTTATATATCCATCTGGTGTTCAATGTATTTTACATCCATTACCTCAGTTACAACGACCCTGTGAGGCAGGTTAATGTTCCCCTCGTGTTGCAGATGGCACGAGGCCAAACTGGTAAAACAAAATGGAAGCCGCATGTTCTGCTCCCCAGTTTAATTTTGCAGAGTTTAGTCACAGTGCCTGGTTTTTTCCTGTGTCCACTTCACATTGCTGGCTGCAACTGAAGAGCAGGAGGCAGGGGAGAAATAGATCCAGCCTATGGGCCAGATCCCTCAATCCCCCCACTCTTCGTGGTGGCCAACTCTGACAAGTGGCCGAAACCACTGGCCTGTCAATCACCTGACATCACAACCAAGTCAGGCGGTTAACACTTGTCAGCGTTCACAGAGGATTTCTGTAACGGCTGCTTTGTTGATGGGCAGTGACAGAGGCCTCCTTTTAAGAACTGTGCTGTGAAAAACACATTAATAAGATGCGGTTAATATTGCATCACTTTATGATATTTAATATGGTCAGGCTGATTTCAATTAACACCTATGGATATCATACACAACTTACCGTATTTTTCTGTGTATAAGAAATTAAGTTGTTTAGCTTTTTTGGAGGGTGGGGGAGGTCACTTCCGCCGATCGCTCACCCGTCTGGCCGCCACTGCCAATCGCTTGCCACAGCCACTGCCAATAGCACACCTTGCCACAGCCACCAATTGTCTGTCCGCTCGCTGCCACCAACAGCCCACCCACCTACTTGCCACAGTTGCCAATCACCTGCCTTCATTGCCATAGCTGCCAATCGCCTGCCCAATTGCCACAGCCAATCAATCACCCGCCCAATCACCACTGCCAATCTCCTGCTTGCTGCTGCCATTAATCGCACATCCCCCCTCTGCATTCACTATCTGTGTATAAGACAACACCCAATTTTTGCCTAATATTTTTTAGCAAAAAGCATTGTCTTATACAAGGAAAAATATGTTATGAATATGATTTCCTATGGTGCTATGAATTACAGTTTGTTGTTCTTCCAGTGTCCCTGAGGAAAGTTTCGAATGAAACACATTGGGTAATTTACCATTTTATTAAAATTCCCTACATTTGCCAGCATCCCTTTGATACTTTTTCTCCCCTTTCCCCACCTTATTTCCTCCCCCCACTTAACAGCTAAGCTCGACCTGAGGGATATGGTGACTCCTTGTTTATGGAATTCTCTCTGTAGGGATGCATGTCTGGTGCCATTACTATCTGTTCTTAGGTGCCAGGCAAAAAAATGGTCTTATTTACCCTAGTCTTTGGATCTTAATCTTCTCCTTATCATTTACTGTGGTGGAGCTGGACCTGATTTTTTAAAAATATATTACTTGTGTATTTTAGGTTGTTTTACACTTATTTTTAATGTTCATTTTTGTAAGCTGCTCTGAGTTTCCTGTTTTAAAAAGCAACTAATAAATGTAATAAATAATAATAATAGTGGCTCTTTGCCTTACACAGCTTAGTGAATTCATGGATAGAATGAGACCCGAAGCCAGGGATTCCAAAATTACAGGTCACCTGCCAAACGCTCTCCACTTGGCTCCTCGGAATAACCGAAGAACATATATAAAAGAACACCCAATATATTCCAATGTTCTTTTTATCGCTTTGCAACACTTGAGATGGAGTCCATTCATCAAGAGCTGGGCTGCCCCCTTAATAGTGGGGGATTCTTCCCAATCTGGCTCCAGCCCATCTTGACACAATAGAAGCACACGTTAAACACAGCCATGTTGAAGTTTATAGGCTGATAATAAAATGCAGCCCAGGTTTTATTGCCTAGGTTTCCATTCTCTTCTACAACCCCCACTGGGCAGCTAAATCTAGCTCCTTTTCAAAGTCACCCTTCTCTCTAGAATTCCTAGATTCTATGAGACTTCTTCCTAGCACCTAGATAAAAGAAGAAAAAACAGGAAGGAATGTAGAGCACACCTACAACAAGCCAGCTTTCACCAGATGCTCTAAAATAGCACATTGTAATTCCCTGCTTCCCAAGGGGGGGAAAAATATTGATTCCCAATTTGAGGGAAGGGCTGCACTTCAGTGGTAGAGTGCAGGCTTTGCATACACAAGTTCCCAGGTTTAATCCCCAGGTAGGGACGCGGGTGGCGCTGTGGGTTAAACCACAGAGCCTAGGACTTGCCGATCAGAAGGTCGGCGGTTTGAATTCCCGCGATGGGGTGAGCTCCCATTGCTCGGTCCCAGCTTCTGCCAACGTAGCAGTTCGAAAGCACATCAAAGTGCAAGTAGATATATAGGTACTGCTCTGGCAGGAAGGTAAACGGTGTTTCCATGCGCTGCTCTGTTTCGCTTAGTCATGCTGGCCACAAGACCTGGAAGCTGTACGCCAGCTCCCTCAGCCAATAAAGTGAGATGAGCGCCGCAACCCCAGAGTCGGCCACGACTGGACCTAATGGTCAGGGGTCCCTTTACCTTTACCTAGGGCTGGGAAAGATCCTTGTGGAAGACCTTGGAGAGCTGCTGCCAGTCAGTGTAGTGAGTGAGATGGACCAATCTGACTTGGGATAGAGTACTTTCTGTGTGCATTGCAAGTAGTAGAACTGCTAAAAAACTGTACATACCTCAAGCTTTAAAATAAAGATTCTGTATCAAAGCAATCCAAATTTTGCAAACTAAGAAACTGTATAGTTTTATCAACTTTTCCAGATTCACCCCCACCCCCAAGATTTTATGAAACTATTTTGCACGATGTGTTCTGCTGTTAGTAACACAAGCCTCTGCAAGACACACTTCTTGTTCCCAGCCACTGCAGAACTTACCCAGCCATCTCTCTGCCTTTACAAATTCTCACACACTTTCAAGCATGTCTTTGTGGCCACTAGGGATAAAAAAGTGCTTTTCAAAATAAAGAAAGTAGCAGGGGCAGTCTTTGGTCTTTCAAATTTCAGTGGCACCCTGTACAAGGCCAAAATTCAGCACACACACACCCAACCTCTCACCTTCCATTCTGCTCAATTCACTACAGTATATACTTTTTGTTTTATAAATAAAGCAAATAAGCTTGCAGGAAGCCTTTCATTTCACAAACAGCCACTTCTTCCTTAAATTCTCCACCTTGCCACATGCAAGCCAGGGACACATAGAATCGTAGAATTGGAAAGGAACCACGCAAGGATCACCTAGTTCAGTGGTGGCCAAACTTGGCCCTCTAGCTGTTTTGGGACTACAACTCCCATCAACCTTAGCCAACAGGACCAGTGGTCAGGGATGATGGGAATTGTGGTCCCAAAATAGCTGGAGGGCCAAGTTTGGCCATCACTGATCTAGTCTAACCCCCCTGCAATGCAGGGATCTTTTGTCCTACGTGAGGCTTGAACCCACGACCCTGGGGATTAAGAGTCTAAGTGTTCTACCAACGCGACTACACCTGCTGCGATGGAACTGATAGCATAACACTTAATTATGTTTGGCTATTTCAATTCTGCAATGACAAACCTAGACAGCATCTTAAAAAGCAGAGACATCACCTTGCCAGCAAAGGTCCATATAGTTAAAGCTATGGTTTTCCAAGTAGTGATGTATGGAAGTGAGAGCTGGACCATAAAGAAGGCTGATCGCCGAAAAATTGATGCTTTTGAATTATGGTGCGGGAGGAGACTCTTGAGAGTACCATGGACTGCAAGAAGATCAAACCTCTCCATTCTGAAGGAAATCAGCCCTGAGTGCTCACTGGAAGGACAGATCCTAAAGCTGAGGCTCCAATACTTTGGCCACCTCATGGAAAGATAAGGCTCCCTGGAAAAGACTCTGATGTTGGGAAAGATGGAGGGCACAAGGAGAAGGGGACGACAGAGGACGAGATGGTTGGACAGTGTTCTCAAAGCTATCAGCATGAGTTTGACCAAAATGCGGGAGGCAGTGGAAGACAGGAGTGCCTGGCGTGCTCTAGTCCATGGGGTCACGAAGAGTCGGACATGACTAAATGACTAAAGAACAACAATTTCAATTCTGGTCAAGAGCCCAGACATACAGCCAAACCATGGTTTAGCTAGCCCTAGAGAGCATATAGAAGCATTCCAGCAGGAGGTGGAGAACTGCCTTAACCATGGTTTGCCGGTTGCAGACATTAACACTTTGCCTCCATCAGCACAAATAGCTTTTGGCAAACCACCTTCAAGCCATGGTTTCCTAGCCTAGTTTTCAGCCAACCTTTAGCAACAACAGAGGAAAACCAACCAGGGTTATACAGGATTTCTGTAAAACAGTCCTTAATCTGTGTAGAAAAATCACCCCACCTTCTGCAGCAGAACTCAGTGTCCTTGTACCTAACTACAAAGAAAGAAAAGGAAGCTCAATCTCCCATCAATTATCCTGATGCATCTCAACCCTTGCACCCTCCTGATCTTCTGCCCTCCAGCTTTCCCTTCGGTTGATATAAGAAGACTGACAAATTAGTTTGGTTTGGACAAGATAACAAAAGATGGCTTTGTACTCCAAGAAAAATACTCCCCAGGCTGCTCTGAAAAGACAAACAGAAAACAGGAATGAAAGCTACCAGAAGAATCTTGGTAGGATCCAAAAACATCTTTCTCTTGGTGCAAGAAGAAAAGGTGGGGAAGTTGGAGAGGGGAACCCCCAAGACGGAGATGTAGCAAAACAAGAGGAAATGGTCAAAAACGGGAGCAAAATGTTCAGCAACAAACGTTATCTGATGTGGTTCCAATTAGAAGTGGACCTCTGGTTCAAAGGCTGGCTGGACCAAAGTACTAATTGACATCTGTGCTTCTAAGAAACATTCTAGTAACCTTCAAAAACACGTCTTGTTCTTAGTCCCTTGGACAACGTCTAGCAAGAGAGCAGGGCAGGAAAACAGGGAGCTTCCAAAGCAGAGGTGAAGAAACTTTTTCCGCCTGAGGGTCACATTCTCTTTTGGACCACCTTCCGGAGGATACATCCATTGGTCAACCTAATCCAGAATCAGCAACATGGTATCCTCCAGATGTTGGAGGACTCCCATCAGTCTCACCCAGAATGGTTGAGGGATGATGGAGGGAAACACATCTGGAAGACACCATGTTGGCTATATCTGACCTAATCTCAAGGGGCAAATACGTAGTTCCACAAACAGGCTATTTTGGTGATAGCGGTGGTGATGTGAGGTTAATTTGCATCCTACGTATTTATTACTGTATGCAAATCTGAATGTCTTGTCTCTAATTTGATAGTTTATAAGCTTCTCTACAATCATAATGAGCACCCCAAAAGATCATCCCAAAACAACTTTAGTTTTGAAGTAGATTAAAGCAGTTGCATGAGAAGAAAATGTAGACATTTACACTTGCTTAGAGAAAAATGAGTGGTGCCGTGGTCTAAACCACAGAGCCTAGGGCTTGTCGATCAGAAGGTCGGCGGTTCAAATCCCCGTGACGGCGTGAGCTTCTGTTGCTCAGTCCCTGCTCCTGCCCACCTAGCAGTTCAAAAGCACGTTAAAGTGCAAGTAGATAAATAGGTACCACTCCGGTGGGAAGGTAAACGGCATTTTCGTGCACTGCTATGGTTTGCCAGAAGCGGCTTAGTCATGCTGGCCACATGACCTGGAAGCTGTACACTGGCTCCCTCGGCCAATAAAGCGAGATCAGTGCCGCAACCCCAGAGTCGGCCACGACTGGACCTAATGGTCAGGAGTACCTTTACCTTTACCTAGAGAAAAAGAGGAGGAATTCCCAAGCTCTTCCAAGCTCACCCAGAAGAAAGGATGGGAATGTATTGTATCCTTTTTTTGTAGCAAATAGAAAAGGTTGCAGTGTTTGTGCGGTTCTTGGCAATTTGCATTTCTTAGTACAGAAAGTATTGCTCTGATGTGTAGAGAACTTTCCTATTCTACTTAATTCAAGAGTGTTCTGGGTGGTTTCTTTCTATGTGAAAGAAACAGGCAGAAGGCGTCTGATGTTTGGGTTGTTCCTTCTGGGAAGCTGAGTACATCTGGTTTAAGCTGGTTCTGCTATCCTTTCTGTCAAGGTCATGCTGACTATAATAGTCAGACTAGAAGGAGCCCGATTTCTCACTTTCTCTTTCTATCTCTTTGTTCTAGTGCTCTGTTCTGTGTGCTATAGTGATAAGGTTTAGTCTTATTATAAGTTCTTGTAAGTTTAGGTTACGTCTGCTGCAACTGAATTTCTTACGGACTGTGCCAATCCTGAATCTATTGGATTTGTGACCATTTATACTCATTTGCCTTCTCACAACACTTTCTCTGGTTTGCAGATGGCCGGTAGCCCCTGCAGTATAGTCTGACCCTTACACATAACGTAACATGGGCAGGTGAGGAGAAGACACACCTGTCCACACAAACATCCAATGGGGAGCTGGAGGCTCCAACATTTGCTCCTCCAATATAAGAGCTGACACTATGGAACTTTATTTTACCTGCCCCAAATCAGCCCTGCCAATGGACCAAGTTTTCTGTATGAACCAAAACTTCCTCTGTCTCATAGTCCTCTGTCCCTCCTTCTCAGTGCATCCAAAACAAGGCAAACCGTAGCCAACCACCATGGGACCCAACAATCCACCACCAAACCAATTCTCGGCGGAACTGTTTGGCCCTCCATGTATTCTGGTGTTATTTGCAGTGACCTCATTGGATTGCAAAGGAAAGAATGAGGCTGGGTGTGTGTGTGTGTGATTGGACATTGTATAACTTTTACTGGCATGGTTTTCCCACTGCTCCAAGGAAGCATGGATCCTTATCAAGGGCAATAAAAGCAAAACGAAACATGACTGAAATGTAGCATAGTTCAGGGATATTTATAGCTATTGCTGGCAGCCACTACAGCTGAACTGGAGCAAGGGAATTGTAAAGGAGCCTTTTATGTCAGGCTTTCCCCCACCTCTCCCTCAAGGATGCCCGTTCCAATGTTTTCTTCATCTTGCTCTGAAGGCTAAAGGGACTTTCCAAGTACATATGCCTTTTGACAAATGGACCAAGGTTGTGTCATTCCTCTAAGCATTTAGAGCAAGCAAGCATAATTCCTATGAAATTATGGAATAAACCATGGAACGTGATCCCACAGGAGGCAGTGGTCAGAGGATTAGACACATTCATGGAGGATAAAGCCATCAATGGCTTATAGCCATTGATGGCTATGTTCTGCCTCCATGGCCAGAGGCAGCAATGCTCCTGAATACCAGTTGCTGGAAACTGCAGGTGAAGAGAGTGCTTTTGTTCTTGAATCCTGCTGGCTAGTTCCCATTGGGGCATTTGGTTGGCCACTGTGAGAACAGGATGCTGGACTAGATGGGCCATTGGTCTGATGCACCAGTCTCTTCTTATATTCTTAAATTAGAAGAACGCTATGGGTGCCTTGGGATGCGGGTGGCGCTGTGGGTTAAACCACAGAGCCTAGGGCTTGCCGATCAGAAGGTCGGCGGTTCGAATCCCCGCGACGGGGTGAGCTCCCGTTGCTCGGTCCCTGCTCCTGCCAACCTAGCAGTTCGAAAGCACCTCAAAGTACAAGTAGATAAATAGGTACCGCTCCGGCGGGAAGGTAAATGGCGTTTCCGTGCGCTGCTCTGGTTCTCCAGAAGCGGTTTAGTCATGCTGGCCACATGACCTGGAAGCTGTACGCCGGCTCCCTCGGCCAATAAAGCGAGATGAGCGCTGCAACCCCAGAGTCGGCCATGACTGGACCTAATGGTCAGGGGTCCCTTTACCTTTACCTGCCCAATGGCCTTTGGGGTCTTGCAATAGATTTTTTTCAGAAAAATACCTTCTCCTATCTTGTGCATGTATCACACCCAAAAAGATACACAGTGCTGGAAAGAAGCTAAGCTCAGAATTCATATCCTGTGTTTAAATGCCGTTGCGTCTGGGAAGAGAGAATTGCATCAGGGCTCAATAATGCATCACAGATTTGGGACTTAATCTAGAATAGGCATGGGGAACTTTTGGCCTTCCAGATGTTGCTGAACTACAATTCTCATTATTTCTGGCCACTGGGCATGCCTGCTGGGGCTGATAGGAGTTGCAGGTCCTCAACATTTGGAGGACGAAAAGGTTCCTCACACTTGGCTTGGAACATAGTTCTTCCTACCTTCACGGTACCATTTCTCCATGACTTATTAAATAGACCCCCTGTGAGTTTCAGAAGGCTCTAAAGTGTCTACTATGTGCACAAAGGCCTTGTTCCATGAGAACCTCAATCAAAGCTTGGGGGAAATGGGAAGCCCTCGGGTAATTTAATTATCGATGGGCAAGTTTGAAGCTGAGCTCTAATCAAAGCTATAGGAGCTTAAATAGGATAACGGTTAGGATACTGGATTCCTCAAGCTGACTTGTTTGTTGAGTATTTGGTCTGTTTTGCTTGCTCAGAGTTTACAGTGCTCAGATTATGCCCAGTCTTTCCTGACCATTTGTCCTGATTTATTTGCAGGGATCGTCTATGACAAGCATTCTACCCCTTTTACTTGTGTTGTGTGTATACTTCTTTCCATTAAGTCAATTGTTCACCCCACGCTTTTCAATACCATTCCCCATCACTTCTCCAACTGCAATAGGTCTATTTAGTTTTTGCTTTTGAAGTGGATTGGCTGTGCTAGGGTGACAGAGCGCTTTAATCCACTTTATTTGTGTGAACCCAAAGTTCTGGCTTGCACTGGAATCCCTCCTGCAAAAGCGTGACAGTCTGGAGGCACCTACTCTAAACACACATTCCTGCCTAGGAGGAACAAAATCTAGCAGCGCTGAGCTCCAAAACACTTTTCAGGCTGGAACAAGGGCAACTGGCCAGCGTATATGGAAACTGTTACTTTTTTATATATCTTTTTCATTATTAACTATGCCAGAAAGCTCATAGAGGCTCATGACTCTGCTGAAAAACAGGTATCATGTGCTGATGTGGTAGTGTTGGGACAGCACTGGCCATTTCTATATCCAAAAGGCAACAACAAAGCAAGCCAGGCAAAAAGCTCTAAACTCACCATTCTCGTGAGTGTTTAAGCTATGTGAACTGTTGGTTCAAAAACTCTCTCTGGTTTTAGCAAGTAGGAATTTGGGTCAGGCTCCATAGAAGCACACAATACATTCACTGACATCCTAAGGAGAGCCCAACTGGAAGACGGCCCATCTAGTAGAGTAACTTTCTCCCAAAATTGGCTTATTGGGAAGGCAACAAACAGACCATAAAGGCAACAGCTCCCTCCCACATTGCTCTCTTTCCCTCCTTGAGCAACTGGCATTCAGAGGTATGTTTGTTTTGAACACAGAAGCTCTATTTCCCTGAGGTGGCCGGATTATTTTTTTTTATTTTTTTTATTTAATTTAAAAACACATATCCCACTTTTTACCATCTAGGTCTCAAAGTGGTGTAAAGTGATTAAAAAATATACAACATACAGAATTTCAAAACACAAATTAAACCTCAGAAATTTAATGTCTCAGAAATTTGAACTAGAACACGAGAATTAAAACACAACAAAACAGAGATGTAGTCACCTTGCAAATAGTCTGGCCAATTACAAGGCACCTTCCTATTCTATATACTAATGGCAATCTCATTACCTGAATATGGATTCTGATGTAGCCAGAATCCCACCACACACAATTAGTAATCAGTGGGCTAATCCCAAGGTTTGCACAAGTACAAAAGAATTTTTTAGAAAGCAAAGCATAATGGAGGGAAGGAGGGAGGGACAATGAAGGCCGAGCATGTTCAGTACCCACAAAATACTGTCTGTCTGTTGAGAGGAAATGGAGTTTCCTGGAAGAGCATATACAGTGGTACCTCGGTTTAAGAACAGCCTTGTTTACGAACTATTCAGTTTACGAACTCTGCAAAACCAGAAGTAGTGTCATGGTTTGCAAACTTTACCTCGGTCTAAGAATGGAAATCGAACAGTGGAAGGGCACTGACGGCGGGAGGCCTCATTAGGGAAAGCGCGCCTCAGTTTAAGAACGGTTTTGGTTTAAGAACGGACTTCCGGAATGGATTAAGTTCGTAAACCAAGGTACCACTGTAGTTTGGTGTCAAACTTGGCAGGATACAGGGCTTGAGTTCCCCTAAAATCAAACCAACCATCCTTCATTGCTATTGAACACAAAACAATTCCACCTTCAGGTACCTCAACTTGAAGATTCTTCTAGCAATCTTCTAGTCCTGAACTTCCAAATAACATTCTTTTACAGATGTGATTTGTTTGATTAAAAGCACGTGTGCACACACACATCCCCATACTACAGGAATATGTTTTAAAAGCACATGGGCACGTGCAAATACCAAGGATTTCCCCAGCTTTTGGATTGGCACTGTATGCAAAGTCTCTACTCTGTCTCTAAAGATTTAGTCCCCTTCCCTGCGAAAAAGGAAACTCACTGGGCATAGGCCTCTGAAGGATGTGTCATGTCCAAACCAGCCTTGCACATCAGGCAGCTGCTTGTATCTTTATGACCACCTGGGACTGAAAATGGGAAAGCTCCAGTATCGCAAGTTCCCTCCCTGCAACCATTGTTGCTGGAACTGGGCGTGATTCCGGAGCTGGTTTTTATCCGGTGGAGCTTTGATTTGGCGTTGACTTTCCTAGATATCGCTTTGCTTCAAAACGCCGTAATCATATTGGGAAGTGCCTCCGGAATAGCGAAGGCGTGTTTTGTTTTGATAAATGTGGTGCCCGTTGAGAATGGAAGACAATTGCCCAAATCAGGAGCTACCTTGGGAAATCTGCCACACTTTGCTACCTCAGCATCAATGTCCAAGCTGGTGAAGTCCTGGGGTGGTGGCTTGACAAACAGCAGCAATTATTTAATCTTATTCCTCTTACTTTTTCAAATCTGGAAGAGCCTGGATGCTTCCTCGGGGAACTGCCTATATGATTCAAGAGCTCACAGAATATCTGTGCTAAAGGAAACCAAAAAGGTAGCAGGCTTCAGAGTTCAAGGGCATCCATACCTTTCTGTCCTGGACAAAACTGCTGAATAACAGGCAAAAGAGGGCAGGGAGGGGGTTCCCTCAACCCTAATAGCCAATACAGGACTATATGGACCAATGGTTGGATCTGGTAAAAGACAACTTCTTTTGTAAATTATCATTTTCCTCTACACCAGGAGGAAAAAAATCACAAGTGTAGAAACAGCAATGGAGTAAACAATATTTGCAGAAAAGGCCTTATTTGATCTTTAAAAGGACAACAACAAAACCATTTCCAAATTTCCATCTCTGGTGCTATTTATTCAACAATGACTAACAGCGTCCTCTTTATAGCATCCTTTTTTTCTGGCCTGATGTTGCAAATTGCTTCAAAGTTGCTCCGCTGATTAATTAATCCTGCACCACGCACAGACAATCTGACTCCACGGACAACATCTGGATTCTCTCTGGGTGCACAAACTTTGCTTGCTAACAGCATTCCTTGAAAGCTGGACATAAAACTGAACCCGGGTGCAGCTGCTGAAGCTATCAACATCTGCAGTTCTCATGGTTTCCAAATGGAAGGTTTCCCCCCCGCCTCTTGTCCAGATCTCTGCAAACTCCCTACTGTTTTACAAGGCTCAGATTCCAATATTACAGTCTAATGCTTTTTGTGCAAAGTCACTGCAGAACTTATGCTCTTTAATTCAATAAAAGGCGTCTAATCAAAACAAGCCAGTCTTCACTCTCTATCACTGTTTCCATTATAAAAGCTTATTTCCTGCTATAGCTCCTCACAAAATAACTGTGAATGGGGACCGCAATCAGGCTCGTGCCAAGCAAAATAAGATTGGTTAAATCTGCTTAGTCATGCTTTTCAGTTGCACAATAGGAAAAAGGCGCAGATACTTTACGTCTTTGATCAACTGTTTTCCTGAAACTTAAACCTATCAAAATTTCTCCAAGGAGACACTACAAAGCCACAAGCTTGATTAGGGGAAGAGTTCACAAAAAAACCCCACATTATTCTCCTCCAAAATTAATCCAGATGGCATAAATCATACACATTAATATGGATTAGAATTATTTTCCCCCATCAGTCCTTGAAAACCAACAACTGACACTAGCCTGCAATAAAAGAACACTCAACATGGTATGTCCTAGAAGAACATGGAAGTAGCTCTCTTGCACAGGCGGATGAATTGTCATTTAACCTAGTAAGGGACAGGGAACCCGTGTACCTCCAGATGTTGTTAAACTCACAATTCCAATCAGCTCCAGGGATGATGGAGAGTTTTAGTCTGGCAACATCTGGAAGGCCACAAATCCCCCACCCTAGCCTACTAGAATCATCTCTTTCTCATGAAACTCCTTTACATATTCAAATCTTCTGAGTCTCTGCTCTACATTCCCACCACCAGCTGTGGTAAAAGAAGCAGGTAGTTGAGACAGGACATTCTTGGTGGTGGCACCTACTGTTTGTTTTTAACTTCACCATAAGCTGCCTTTGGATTTTTTTCATGAACAAAAGAGGTTGAAGGTAAGAATTCCTTAAATAAACACATCCGAAACACACAGAAATGCATTTCACTTCTGAGCTATGCTACCTGCCTTAACGTGCTTCACATATATTATCTCTCCAAGCCTTACAAACTGTTCTCCCCTTGCTGAGGATCTGAAAAAAGGCTCAGGGTACTGGCTTAAGGGAAAGACCATTGTTCATGGGCAGGATACCTTCATTGGAAGCAAAATGTCTAAGGTTCAGGAGAAGGGCCATAGCAAAGTGGTAGAGCAAGACTGTAAATAAAATAACCAGCAGTTCCATTCTTACAGCACTTGGGACATGCCTTCTCAGGTTCCACGTCAAAAGCACTGCTGCAGGCAGAAGAAAACCAAAAACTGAACCCAGTTGGTTCCCTGAATGGCCTTTATATCCTGAATAGCTGCCAGTCACAGAGAAGCCTTTGAGCACATTCAAGTTTCCGGCAGCCTGTGGAGAACAGGACTTGTGTGTGTGTGTGTGTGTGTGTGTAAGTAAGGAAAGAAAAAAGGCAAAAGCAAAACAAAACAGCTGGCTACACAACAACATGCTCTTCTTTCAAGGCTTCTGCTGACCTTTCCTTGAGTACAAAAACTAGTTTCCCTGGGGAATAAAAAGTATGAGAAAGGCCCAGGGGCTGCCCAAATGGTTTGCCAAAGTTCCGAGTCCAGGCATCCACGTAGCTCTCCCTTCCGTCCCTCCCCAAACCATTTCATTTGATATCGTTAACCCCACTGCTCTCCCACAGCTGGCCAAACCATAGAAGTAGAAAATGAAACAGTTGCTTATACTACCCATTTGAATGTTTCAGCAGTTTCCCCAAACCGGCCACTTTAGCCCACGAGAGCATGCTGGAACACGGTTCCATTCTCTCTGGACAACTGCAGTGCAAGGCTTAAGTGGACATCATGTGTGATGGACAGGGCCCCAAAAGACAAGTAGGTCATTTCCACTGTGCTCCCAACAAAACCTACTTCCTGAGTAGATGGAAGCTAAAGGGAACGGGCCATAGCTTAGTGGCAGAGCTTCCGCTTTGCATGCAGAAGGTCCTGGGTTCAATCCCAGGCATCTCCAGGTAGGGCTGGGAGAGGCGCCTCTCTGAAACCCTGGAGAGCTGCTGCCAGCCAGCTGTAGAGCACACTGAGCTAGATGGTCCAGTGACCTGACTCAGTGTAAGGTCAGATTTCTCCATCCATGAAGGACAATTTGACCGGAAACGAGGAGATGCTTGTGATGCTCTACCACATGGTGTGGTGATGGGCACAAGCTCAGAAGGCTTTGAAAGGGGAATTTAGAAACTCTAATTTAGGAGTTTCTAAACCTAGACAGCATCTTAAAAAGTAGAGACATCACCTTGCCAACAAAGGTCTGTATAGTAAAAGCTATGGTTTTCCCAGTAGTGATGTATGGAAGTGAAAGCTGGACCATAAAGAAGGCTGATCGCCGAAGAATTGATGCTTTTGAATTATGGTGCTGGAGGAGACTCTTGAGAGTCCCATGGACTGAAAGAACAAACCTCTCCATTCTGGAGGAAATCAGCCCT
This sequence comes from Podarcis cretensis, assembly GCF_951804945.1. Taxonomy (NCBI): domain Eukaryota; kingdom Metazoa; phylum Chordata; class Lepidosauria; order Squamata; family Lacertidae; genus Podarcis; species Podarcis cretensis. The sequence continues at coordinate 18,454,445 of NC_137183.1, forward strand.
GAGTGCTCACTGGAAGGACAGATCCTGAAGCTGAGGCTCCAATACTTTGGCCACCTCATGAAAAGATAAGACTCCCTGGAAAAGACCCTGATGTTGAGAAAGATGGAGGGCACAAGGAGAAGGGGACAACAGAGGATGAGATGGTTGGACAGTGTTCTCTAAGCTACCAGCATGAGTTTGACCCAACTGCGGGAGGCAGTGGAAGACAGGAGTGCCTGGTGTGCTCTGGTCCATGGGGTCATGAAGAGTTGGACACCACTAAACGACTAAACAACAACAACAACAAATTTAGGAGTGGGGAACCTATCGTCCTCCACTTGTTGTTAAGACAACCATTCCCATTAGCTCCAGCCAGAATGGCATAGATCAGGGATGATGCAGTGAGGGACCAGCACAATCTGCAACATGGATGGGAAACCTCAGGCCTGGGGGAGAAATGTGGCCCTCCACGTCTCTCTCACAGAAACATAGAGTTGGAAGGGACCCAGAGGATAATCTAGTCCAAACCCCTGCAATGCAGGAATATGCTAGGGCTGGGCGATATAGCGTCCAAAACCCATTTGAAGTCCATTATCATGATATCAATTTCAGTTTTTGACCTGGCAGTATTTTGCGAATCTTGATGTGTGTGCTATGCAAAAAACACAATGTGGGAGAAACCATGAAGCCAGCCAACACCTCGACATAGCTCCGTCCTTATTTCAGACATTGCGATGTTTTGCTGGTGATATATCATTGTAGACAGCATGTGGTACACAACATGGATGGGGAGTCAGTGTGGTGCAATGGTTAGAGTGAAGGGTTGGGACTGGGCAGACCCAGGTTTCAAACCTTGTCATGAAGTGACCTTGGGCCACGCCATTCTCTCTCTCAGCCTACCCTACCTGGAAGGCTTGTTGCAAAGACAATATGAGAATGATGAGGACCACGTAAACGTCTTTAAGCTCTCTGAGGGAAATAATGTAATAAATAAAACGAACAGAAGCACAGAAGAAAACCGAAGACTGTGTTAAGATATACAGCATAGGGAAGAGCAGGAACGCTTACACTGCCAGAGCCACATGTGAATCTGAATTGCCAAGAATTAGATCTTTTTCAAGCCCTTTTATAACTGCCTGAAAGAATTTTTTTACAGCAAAAACAGACTAAGTTCAAGGTCACAATCATAAGAAAAAGGAAGTTAAACCCATAAACAGAATATGGAATCATAAAATGAAAAACATGTACACAGATCTAGAAAGACAAAAACACACACTCTCTCTCACACACAAACACAATTAGATGGAAATTCAGTCACGGAGCCAAGTCGATGGGAAGGCAGCAGCCAAAATAAACTTGAGACAGTGGCTAAGAGAAAAAGGATAACCATTATAAACTACCTACATCAGCATTAAACCAACAGAAAGAAAATGTCAGACTGCTCCTTTGTCCTCCTTGACCTGAATTTCCCGTTAAAACCACAGAAGAAAATACCTATCTTGTCCCCCTTCTTAAGGGCAAACAATACATTAGATTATTCACACTTAAAAAGAAAAAAAGAACAATCCCACAAAACAACTTGCTTAAAACTTGCTTATTTAGAAATAAAATGTGGTTATATCAGCAAAGATGGAGACTGATCGTAGCCAGAGAGGGAGGCAGGGGAGGGAGATGAGAAACCCAAGTAGCTAATTATCTAAATTTTCACAATGAGGAAGACAGCAGAGAGATGCAGTCAAGAAGCATGGGCATAGTCATGATTTATTGGGGGGGGGGAGGCTTCATGTTAGGAGGGGAAGAACCTTAGTTAAGTATTTTTATTTATTTATTTGATGGGGGCGGCTATCCCCCTGCCTACGCCCATTGTGAGCAGCAACAGTGGCCAAAGGGTAGTTGTGTGGGGCAGCGGAACTATATGTTCAATTTATAGTCACACCTTGAAACAGGCATGCTCCGGATCAGGGCCCTGCACCTGCTTTTTCTTCCAAAGAAAAGTGGCAATTTTTAGCATTTTCTTTCTCTAAAAATGTGAACAAGCTGGTTCAGACGATAATATCTCGGCTTAATAAGCAGAGATAATGCACAAACCTTTTTTTTTACACATGGAGTGCCTATACACATGCAGCAATTTCATCAGGAAGCCTCGGCCATAGTTTTCCATTTTATCCTAACTAAGAAACGGTGGTCATCAGCTTTGGTTACCAACCACAGCTGGCTGCAGAAACCAATAGGAGGAAAACCTTGATGGCCTTGTATAACAACTATCCCAAGGTTGTTTCCTTGACTTGAGCAACTTGTCAATGAAAGAACATGATGAGCAGACTTGCCTCACCTACTCAAGAACCTGACCATCAGGCCTGTTGGATTACTGGTTGGGGCATTTTGATGTGGAGGGGGAGATGACCATAACATTTTTCTGACCCAGTCTTCTTTTCTACTATGTGGCAGCCTCTTTGTGCCAGACTACAGCCTCGCGGCTGCCATTTTGTGAACAGTGCCCAAGGAACGTTTGAAAATTCCCTTCAAAAATCGGCAACATTCAAAGCAAAGATGCCAGAGCACGCTGGAATATCACACAGAAAACAGCCAAAAACTTTATACTGCTTGAAAAGAAAAGAAAAAGTTCTGTCCTGAATGCCAAGCGATAGGTGCACAGCTCAAGGAAACAGCTGACCTGTCATTGAGTTCTCGGATGTGCAGAGCTGCTCCCTCAGCTTTTCCACGTCATCGGGGTGAACCTGTTCATAGAGAGTGCTTCCAAACCACTCTGACTGGGGCTGGTTGAGAACAGGAGTGACAGAATCAGACACGTAGATCACTCGGCCTGTCTCAGCAGCAACAACGAAGAGGAAGCCATCTGCAGCTTCAAGGATGAGGTGTTTCAGTTCCTTGCCAAGAAAAGGAGAAGAAACAAGTAATTTAGGGACCAAGCCTAAATAAAGGAAAAGCAATTTTTAACAGGCGTGCATAATTATTTTTGTGTTACTTCTTTTCAATACTGCATTCATTTCCATTAGCAAAGGCCGGCTTTTGTCGGACAACGTATTTGGATAAAACTGCAGTAGTTTAGTGAATTGCTTTCTTTTACTCACATTCAGTCTGTCATTCCTGTTCACTGGGATGCATTCAATATTCCCTGTCCACTTTCGCAAGGACAAGTATTAATGTGGATAAACAGAGGAACCCAACACAGCAGCTGTGCTCATGGAAATTTACTGTGTTGTAAACAGCTTAGGGATTTTTTTCTTTAAAAAATAAAGCTGTGTGGAAATGAAATTAATAATAATACTAATAACAATAGCAACAATAATAGCAAGTCAGGATATCAAGTCACATTTCAAATGTATGGATGATGGATCCCTGGCCTCACAAAAGTCACAGGATACAAAATAAGCAACATCTGGTGGGCCATGGGTTCCCTGTCCCTCTGCGAAACCATGGTTTAGTGTTACATGTATGAGCTCCCCCTCCCTCCCCTTCTGTAAGGAAGCCATAAGCTTTTGTCTCCAGCTAACCACAGTTTGCAATTATGTGCAAATCTGGAACTAAGGTTAGTCTTACCTGTGGCATCCCCAACGCCCACTTTTTACACATATACAATCTTCTCACTTGGATCAAATGAAGGGAAGATAACTCTGGGCCACAGATGAAGTCACATATATGTTTGGCTTACCTTACTGATCTCAACGGATGAAGAAGTATACCAGTGGTTTTCAACCAGTGTGCCCGGCACCCTGGGGTACTTTGAATGATGGTCAGGGGTGCCGCAGTCAACACCAGCCTCTATCCCTCTTTCCTTCCCTCCTTCCCCTGATGCCCTCTTGTGTCTCTGCCTCCCAAAGGCTTGCACAGCTGTTTGTTGCAGCAGCCCTGGCTACAAGCTACCAAGGAATGGTGCCTCTAGGGATGGCCAGGGGGTGCATCCCAGGGCCCTGTGGGGGCAGCGTGAGGAGGCACCTCTCTTTGGGGTGGGTGGGGCAGCTCAGAGACTGGGGGGAGGCAGCTGCGGCTGCCTAGAGGATTCCCAAGGAGAGGGGAGAGGAGGCTGAGGGAACCCTCCACAAGGAAGGGTGTTTGAAAAAGGGTGAGAGGCTACCAGCTCTGCACGCAATGGGTGGCAGAACTGGGCTCCTGAGCCCCACAGGGGTGCCACAGAAAGCTGGTCAAGGGAGCCATGGACTCAAAAAAGTTTGAAAACCTCTGAAGTATACAACCAAAGACTTAACTATGCAAGAAGCCATTTCCCAAAACTAGTGATAACACAATATCGCTAACAAAACTAAAACTAATACGAAAAGGGTGGCACTCATTCGAGCTCAACCCACAGCAACCAAAAGCTCGCCGCAACGACAAAGTTTTTTTTATGGTGCTTCTGAAAATGCTGACATGTGTCTGCAGAGGAAGGGAGTATTCCACAACTGTGGAGCAGGTGTGGTAAGTCCCATGTGCACATGAAGTCCCCTTCATTCTACCTTATGTTTTTAATGCAGACTAATATGTTTTATGCACATGTAGGAAGTGCAAGTCTGGGGCTACACATTCTCATGACCCCTCTAATGAGATTCAGGCAACTTCCTTGTGGGGAGAACTCCCAGTACCTTATTCAGGATCCACCCTGGCACCATCCTCTGACTCAAGAGAAGGAGCCCCTCACAGTATACCCAGCCTCACAGAAGTCTACAACACAAGGAAATGGCCCTATAACCAGCCAGTCAGCTCTCCCAGGAGTTGGAACCTACTATACTCCAAGCATGATCACCCCTCTGTCCTTTGTTAATTTGTACAAATCGCCTCGAAATGCAACATAGCAGTGATGTAGACTTCTCTCCCCCTGCTCCCTCAAATACAATTCCATGGAGCAAGGAAACCAAGGCATGCCATGCCACGAATAATACCATTCAGAAGAGGGCTGGGGGCATACGGGCCTGTATCTAATGTTCTCTGCTAGTGCAAGGGCTCATTCACAAGCAGACGGGTGAATTTCAACACTGAGCAACAGGGGAACCAAATGCAACAGGTGCACACACGGAAACTTGCTGCGCAACAGATTGCACAATATATTTCGCAACGAAACTACCGGCATTCTCTTGCACAATGACATTCCGCTAGCTTAAAACATTTCACACCAGCCGAGGTAAACCGCTAAGTTTGAACTTAGCGCTACACCACATACAGTCCATGGCTGACATTTTCCGTGGCAGCTGTGTGTTTTGTATCACACCACCCCCAAGCATGGCAATCATCTGCATCACACTAGTAGACGGAAAGACTAGTAGACTGGAGATTGAAAGGCACAGGAGTTCGAAGGGCAGTTTCCACCCACTGCACAACAAGTCTAGATCTGCCATCCCATCCGGGAAGTGCAGTCAAAGTGGGGCAACCTTTGACTGTGCTTCTCCGTTGGTGGCAAACAGATGCTTGCTGCCGTGAGTGTGAAACTGCACTGAAGGCTCCCACCCCTTTGTTCAGGGCCACGGCCTTTTTTCCCAAAGAAAGCCACCCACCTGCTCAGTGAGGAAGGAAGGCTTATATGCTCCATCGGTAGATTTGTTCCCAGTGCCCCTCATGGACTTCATGTGTGACACTGCCATGCGGAGAATGGTCAGCTTGTCAGGTTTGCGCGCCAAGGCGCTGCAGGTGGGCACCATGTCAGAGAGCTCGGTGATGTACTGGGTCATCTTGTTCCTCCTGCGTCTCTCGATCTCACTATGGTTCTCCCTAAACGCACATAAGAAGGAGCAAACCGAGAGAGAAAGCGAGATGCTGTCGGTAAAAGATGCAGTGCTTGGAAATCGTTACAATAGTCAGAGCACGTAGGAGGGTTGCGTCACACTCTAGCACGGCCAAGAGACGGAGAACCAAAAGGACAAGGCTATGGAGAATGTCGGGGGGTCCATTCTTAGGGGTTCCAAATATGTTCTATGGGCCAGGGCAGAGCTTCCCAATTTTGGGTCTCGAGTTATTCCCATCATCCCTGGCCACTGTTCCAGCTAGCTAGGGATGATTAGAGGTAGAGTCCAAAACAGCTGGAGACCCAAGTTTGGGCAACCCTAGGCTAGGGCACCTTTTCCCAACCAGGTGTCCTGCAGATGTTGGTAGACTACAGCTCCCAAACCCCTCTTACCATGCCGGCTGGGCTGGTTGGAATCCAACAACATCTGGAAGATACCAGGTTGAGGCAGCTTTAGCACCATCCCAGTGATGGCCCTGCATTTATCCTGGTACAGCAGGGATGGGGAACCTGTGGTCCTCCAGGTGGTACCAGACTTCAGCTCATGAGCCCCAAACATTATGACCAATGGTCAGGGATGATGGAATTGTGGAGGGTCATAGGTTCACCACCACTGTGTTACAGCCTTCTTACGGCTGCCATCCATTCTTACAAAAATAAGCAATGGTTTGGGGACCAAAGGGACCTTTGGCAATGGGTGGTCCAATTTCCACCAAGAGGGAGAGATTCATTGCACCTCCCGCCCCTACATCACAGGTCAATGTCCCAGCCTGTCCGAGCCATGCCATGTTGGTAGAAAACAAAATTTATTGGGGCACCTTTCACTCAGGGACTTACGAAGTGCATAGCAAGGTAAAGCATTTTTTTGTCTTCCATTTTGCATTTTGGGAAAACTAAGGCAAGCAACCCCAAGCCTAGTGATTTCTTACAGGCACAGGAGCACGGATGGAGCCCCCCCGTCCACAAAGCCTGGTTTTTTTAATGGAGGAAGTAGATCCACGTTCACATTTCTTTGTATGGGCAGATCTTCCTCCTCCACTGAAGTGAATTGTGTGGGTCTCTGCAAGCAGGGGAGCTCCATGCGTGCCTTGAAGTAAACACGGAGCTCGACATTGAGACAATAAATTGGTGAACACTTGGGTCACGTAACCAATCCGAGCTGGTGGGGAGAGAAGGGAACCAATAGTTTCAAAGAGAGCTGTAGGGTTACAAAGCTTGAAAATGAAGCTTTGAAACACTTATAAATAGGACTCCCCATACCTGAGCCAATCTGTCCAGCGAAACCTTCTATCAGTTGAAAGAAATATTATGTTCCAAGCAAAGTGAACTCCATGCTATTTTTTAACTGCCCCCAGACAACCCAGATAAGAAATTCAGTGATTAAGAAGTATCAAAATAGCCCAAATGAAAAATAAATAAATTATGCAATATGAAAAGTCAAATTCTGCAACATGCATAAATTATACAACCGAGCAGAGTTTATTTATATTTTAGTTGCATAATCCATTCTAGTTTTGCAGATCACAGGGAGGGGACAGGAAATTATGGAAAGTGGTGAAACTCCAGGCAACCTAAGCAAGACTGGAAATCTTTATCTCATCACCCCTTCGGCTTGCAAGGTTTATTCAGGCGTGGCCCTTTCTCAGGAAGCACAATTCTGCACCTAATCACACATTTTGCACTTTTTGTGCCACCACACAAAATGGCCACGTGCCCAGAGCCACGCAGGTTATGATGTTCAAACTTGTATCTTGTTGATAAATGCATTGGATCGTAAGTTCTTTGCAGGAGAGAGGCAGGACCAATAATATTGGGGGGGGGGGTTACTCTAAAATGGCTGAAAAACATTTTGCATTTTGTTCCAAGAACTTAAGTGAGGGGCAGCTATAAAATGGGGAGGAAAAGATAAAATGTATTCCAGAATTTCTGCCAGATTTTAAACATAGAATCCCTCCAGGGAGAACAAGAGAGTTCAAATAGAAATTTTCTATAAATATATATGTTTTTATTGCCTTCAGAACATATATCACAGAGGGCATTGGTGCATTATGCTGAAATGGGTACCTGTGGGGTGGGGAGATGTGAGCCGAGTGTGGGAGAGTGAGTTGTGAGAGGTATCAGAGAGGTATTAGTCTCTTGGTATACCTGAATTTAAATGCCCTGCATGCATGATAAGTTAAAAAGATAAAGGGACCCCTGACCATTAGGTCCAGTCGTGACTGACTCTGGGGTTGCAGCACTCATCTCGCTTTATTGGCATGACTAAGCCGCTTCTCACAAACCTGAGTAGCGCACGGAAACACTGTTTACCTTCCCGCTGGAGCGGCACCTATTTATCTACTTGCACTTTGACGTGCTTTCAAACTGCTAGGTAGGCAGGAGCTGGGACCAAACAATGGGAGCTCACCCCGTTGCAGGGATTCGAACCGCCAACCTTCTGATTGGCAAGTCCTAGGCTCTGTGGTTTAACCCACAGTGCCACCCACATCCCATTAGTTTCTTCTCACCAAAACCCTTCTGCAGAACAAGACCACTTGTTTGTATCGATGGCATCCAAGCATTGAGTGATGCCTCAACAAAGGAACAAGTCAGACCACTGGTCCATCAAGCACTATACTATCTAAAATGCGTGGCAATGGCTTTCCAGGGTTCCAAACAGATCTCTCTCAGAGTCCAACGCATTGGGGATTGAACCAGGGACCTTCTGGCTCTGCCACGGAACTACAGCCCTTCCTCTTTACCCTTCCCTCGGTAGCAGAGATCTCCCAGAGCCCACCTTCTGAAAGCACAGAAACATTTAGATATTGCAGTGACGTCTTTGCTGCAGATCCCAGACACAACGCCCATGGTTCCATACACAGTTTCCTACGCGCTGCCTTTAGTGTTAAAATCATTTTGCCTCCCAAAAATTGCTTAGCCGGGTCTAGACAGTGGTTTGCAAGATGCAAGCAAGAAGCTAGGCCAGCTATTCACTTACTGGATGGCCGTAAGTGAGATCCTTGGTCAGCATAGAACACAACTGGTGCATCTAGCTCAGCATTGTCTACACTGACTGGTAGCTCCTCTCCAGGATTCCAGACAGGGTTCACTCCCAGCCATACCATGAGAATCATAGAATTGGATGGGAAACTGAGGGTCATCTAGTCCAACCCCCGGCAATGCAGGAATATGCAGCTGTCCCATACGGGGATCGAACCTGCAACCTTGGCATTATCAGCACCATGCTCTAACCAACTGAGCTACCAGGAACTGAACCATGGGACTTTCTGCATGTATAGCAATAGTTCTACAGCTGAGCGCCAGACCTTTCCCAAATGTCCCCCTATTTATCCCAGCTTTTTTACATCCATTATCTTCTGACGGTTTGTTATAATTGTTAACATTCCAATATATGCTCTGGCAGTTATCCATGTTGCTAGATGAGTTTTTAGCTTGTTTTTGTTCACAACTTTATTTTTCACTGAAAAGCTTGGTTCTGTTATAAGACAGGCTTGTCCCTCACTGTTCTCTCAACGCCTACCTTGAGTATTTTTCCTTATCCCCAGAGATTTGATCATCATACCTGTAAAAGAAAAAAACAACAACATAATAAATAAATAGGGTTCCAGAGGACAGGCATGACAAAGATATCACCCTGTAACTCACGTTCAGCCAGATGGGCGGGGTATAAATAAATTGTTGTTGTTGTTGTTGTTAACACATCTGGCAATCTTACAAATGTCTTGCTTCAAAACGTAATGGCAAACCACTGTTTAGTGTTGTGTGCACAGTCTCAGATTCACACACTCCCTCCTCTAGTGCAGGCAGATGTTCTGGGACTACATCTCCCACCATCCCTAGCTAACAGGACCAGTGGTCAGGGATGATGGGAATTGTAGTCCCAAAACATATGGAGGGCCAAGTTTGGCCATGCCTGGCTAGTGCAACCATGTACAGTAGTACCTCAGGTTACATATGCTTCAGGTTACATACGCTTCAGGTTACAGACTCCGCTAACCCAGAAATAATGCTTCAGGTTAAGAACTTTGCTTCAGGATGAGAACAGAAATCGTGCTCCGGCGGCGCGGCGGCAGCAGGAGGCCCCATTAGCTAAAGTGGTGCTTCAGGTTAAGAACAGTTTCAGGTTAAGTATGGACCTCCAGAACAAATTATGTACTTAACCCGAGGTACCACTGTATATGCCTTTGCAGTAGCTTCAACACTTCGATGGCATTTCTCGTTCCATTAAGGGAGCCCATATTTGCATTCAAATTTGCTTTTCACACCCACTGGTCGGGGGTGTCTGGGTGGAAATCGAGAACATTTTGAATTTTGCCATGATGCTGCAATTAGACTCACTGAGCAATGCAAAAACTTGAGCCTAAAAAATAGCAGCCAAGAGGTTGTTAACGCTGCATGCAGCTGATGGAGCTAAGAGCTCCTGGGAAGCTGTTAAGATAAATGCTCCTTTGTCATTCCATTCATTTCAAGAGAAACTGCTGTCTCAGGTTGTGCGATGACAGTGCAGTAAAACTACAGTAATAAAAGCTTACAAAGTTTGACATATTACAGAAGACAACCCCTGGTCATTCTGATTTACTTTCAATACACTGCAGCACTGTAGGTTGCCAAAGCACAGGAAAATTATATCCAAATAAACCTACTACACTGAGCTCTTCTTTCTTGAAATTGGAGAGGTATAAAATTCTCTAATGAAATAAAAATAGGGCTGTGATGCTGAATAAATTATTACAGTGGTACCTCCGTTTATGAACTTATTCTGTTCCAGAAGTCCGTTCTTAAACCAAAACTGAGGCGTTCGTTTCCTAATGAGGCCTCTGGCCGTTGGTGCCCTTCCACCATTCAGATTCCATTCTTAGACTGAGGTAAAGTTCTCAAACTGGGACACTATTTCCAGTTTTGCGGAGTTTGTAAACCGAATCGTTCTTAAACTGGACTGTTCTTAAACCAAGGTACCACTGAAATTGTTTTAACTAGTAAGTTTTTTAAAAATGATTTGAAAGATGAAAACATTGCCAGTGGACATTAACAACGAGAATACTCCTTTAATTCTAATTCAAAAATATAGATTGATATAAGCAGTCCTTATGTCCAAAGAGGTGCCTAAATGAGATTGACAATTATAAGCTGTGTATGTATTTATGTATAAATAAATAAATAAATAAATAAATAAATAAATAAATAAATAAAATGATTTATTTATTTATGTTCCACCCATCTGGCTGGGGAAACTCTGGGTGGCTTCCAACAAAAGATTAAAATACAATAATTCGTCAAATATTAAAAAATTCCCTAAACAGATGTCCTCTAAAAGATGCCTTCAGATGTCCTCTAAAAATCAGATAGTTGTTTATTTCTTTGACATCTGATGGGAGGGCAGTGAGATCATTTGACCACTCAGTGGATGGTGTTTGATCCCCAAGCCTTGTAAAGTAAGGCCACATTCACAGCATAAATTTAAAAAGTGATGATACTGCTTTAAACAGTCATGGCCTCCCTGAAAGAATTATGTGAGCTATAGTTTGTTAAGGATACTGAGAGTTGTTAAGATGTCCTTCTAATTCCCCTCACAGAGCTACAACTCCCTGAGTTCCATATGAAGAGGGGTTAATTGTTAAACCACCCTGGGAACCATAGCTCTTTGTTAGGAACAGAGATTTCCTAACAACCCTAAACATCAAACTAAACCTCCCAGAATTCCTTGGGGGGAGCCATAATTGTTTAAAGTGGTATCATAGCCGCCATAAGGTTCAAAAAGTTAAAAATAATTTATAAAAAGTACTCCCTCAGAAGAGGCACATCCTGGCCTATGTATGAGGAAAATGGGAATGTCACTTTTAAGGGAGTGTCTGCCATAAAAATGAGTGCATCAACCTCAAAATCTTCGGCCTGTAAGCTTGTGCCCAGAATCTGTGTTAATTTTTAGAAGTTGCAAAACCCCAAGCGGTGTTTCAGTTACAATACTACAGGGCACACTATGGGCTTCAGAATTATCTGGAATATAGGGAGACTCAGACAGACTATTAGTTCATCCAGCTAGGATCATCCACATGCACAACAGATGATCTATCACAGAAGCATGGCCCCGGTTGCATTCTTTCCTCACTTGTAAATTTATGTAGAACTGAAGGATTAAAACTTGCGATGACATCTTCAATTGGCAGCCCTATTATTAAGTGTAATAAATTTCAGCAACAACCCTGACAGACCAATAATCCAAGTTTGTTTGCTACCTCCACTAACACGTCCCTTTTTGGAACCCTTAAAAAAACTAAAAACCTCACCTTGAAAATTTGCTGGGTCCTTCACCATCTTCATCATCAAACTCCATCCTGGGGGAAAAGAAAAAATGGTAAGTTTTCTGTATGAGTCATTCTGATTTAAAAAAACACTTTCCCCCCTTTTTCTGTTTGCTAGTGCTGCTTCCTTAAGGAAGGAAGGAAGGAAGGAAGGAAGGAAGGAAAGGAAGGAAGGAAGGAAGGAAGGAAGGAAGGAAGAAGAAAGAAAGGAAGAAAGGATGAAAGAAAGAAAAGAAAAGAAGGAAGGAAAAGGAAAGAACAGACTGGGCTAGATTTGATTAGCAGCCCTATCCAAACGCCACATTTTAATGAACTAATTTGAAACAGATACTGCATGGCCATGTAAAGGAATCATTCTACCTCAGCCCAGCCCAGTTTCCAAAAACAGGATTCTAAGACCACCTATGACCTTCCCATGTTTCCTTAGTTCCTGCTTTCCACCTCCCATGAGGAAGGAGGAAGAAACTGCTGGAAAGCTGGTCAGTAGCTCCCACCTAGAGTTTGGCTCTGTCTAGATGCTTGGTATGTCCAAGGCGCTCTGGGCAGAAGCACATGACCAGTGTGGTCCCCAGAGCATCCTTCTCAGGGAGTTCTGGGCCCAACTCTCAACTCCTGGACCAGTTTCTTTGCCCCCAGCTTTCCTCAATGTTCCTCAATGAACTCTTGTTCTGCTCTCTAGTCACCGTCTGGAATATCTTTAACTTTTCGTGGAAGAACTCCAAGAACCCAAAATAAAACTCTGACATCTATGTACCCTTCTCTTTTTTTGCCTCCTATGGATTCTAAAGGGTTTAAGAACAGACATAACTCCCAGAATGCAGGGCGGTTTTATAACTGCAGGGAAACATTCGCAGCCATGTGGAGATCAGAATCCAAAACCCACAAGATACAAGCGAGGAACACTTAGGCCAGCCTTCGCTGACCTGGTGCCCTCCAGGGGCTTGAAAACTATAACTCCCTCCCATCAGCCCCTGTCTGTATAGCTGATAAGAGTCGCAGTCCAAAATGTCTGAAGTGGTTGGTGGAGGTTGTCTCAGGACTTATGCTACCCCGGTTTATTTTTTAAATTCACCATTCATTTTAAATTCATATTGTATTATATCTATGATGTTAGCTGCTCTGAGCCTGGCTCCAGCCAGGGAGGGTGGGGTACAAATAAAAACTTATTATTATTATTATTATTATTATTATTATTATTATTATTATTATTAGGGATGTGGGTGGCACTGTGGATTAAACTTGCCGATCAGAAGGTCGGCAGTTCGAATCCCCGCAACGGGGTGAGCTCCCGTTGCTCTGTCCCTGCTCCTGCCAACCTAGCAGTTCGAAAGCACATCAAAGTGCAAGTAGATAAATAGGTACCACTCTGGCAGGAAGGTAAACGGCATTTCCGTGTGCTGCTCTGGTTCGCCAGAAGCGGCTTAGTCCTGCTGGCCACATGACCTGGAAGCTGTACGCCGGCTCCCTCGGCCAATAAAGTGAGATGAGCGCCACAACCCCAGAGTCGGCCACGACTGGACCTAATGGTCATGGGTTCCTTTACATTATTATTATTATTATTATTATTATTATTATTATTATTATTATTATTATTATTTTCTAAACCCCCTCCCCCCAGGAACTCGAGGCAGTGTACATGGTTCTCCTTCCCCCCATTTCATCCTAACAACAACCCATTGAGGTAGGCTAGGCTAAGAGAAAGTAATTGGTCCAAGGTCACCCAGTGAGTTTCATGGCTGAGTTGGGATTTGCACCCTGGTCTCCTGGTCCTTGTCCAACACTCTAACCTTTACCACACAATGATTTATACTGCCTTTAAGTACTTGAAACTTCAACTAGGATCATGCTCACAGTTTGCAATTCCTTCATTTATATTTTCCTTGACAGAGAGAGAAAATGACACTCTCTGCATCAAATCAAATTCTTTCAAAAAAGCCTTTTAATTCCTCGGTGGGAGCTGTGGCTGTACACGTATTGGTGAAGAAACAGTGACATCCAGTGGCCAGTTTGGCAAACTGAAAACTGAAATTTGTTTGGCATATGAGCCAACCCAATATAATTTAAAGTCAAACTGAGACAGCACGTCTGCTTCTTTGAAGGTCTTCAACCATCATATTCACAGTATCGTATATTTTCATCTCCAATATCCTCCTTACATCAATTATATTTCACTGTATGTCATTTATTTACCATGAAGAATCTAGATCTATCCATTTATATTTCCTCAACAAAACACAAGGTGGGAAAGTTTAGTGCAAAATGTATAATGCATTTTAAGAATGGCTGAGATATTTGATGCTTCCTCCATAAAGAACAAGCACAGAGAGTGGTGGCCAAATGGTCTCTTGAAATTCAGTACTCTAATTGGGGAAATGTGCAGTTCTCTACGTTTTGTGATGCAATTCTCCAGCCATAAAATGTGTGTTAAAAAGTGCATATCAGGGGGAAAGTGTGTGCCTAAGATTTACTGTATTTTTTGCTCTATAAGACTCACTTTTTCCCTCCTAAAAAGTAAGGGGAAATGTGTGTGCATCTTATGGAGCGAATGCAGGCTGCGCAGCTATCCCAGAAGCCAGAACAGCAGGAGGGATCGCTGTGCAGCAAAACCAGCGATCCCTCTTGCTATTCTGGCTTCTGAGATTCAGAATATTTTTTCCCTTGTTTTCCTCCTCCAAAAACTAGGTGCGTCTTGTGGTCTGGTGCATCTTATAGAGCGAAAAATACGGTATATTTTACCACGAAAAACCAAAACCAAAATTCATTAAATTGGGAGAAACTGCTTGCAATAAAGGGTACGTTCAGCAAAGCTGCATACAAGAACGTGTGTTTTAGGAGAAATGTTAGAAATTAGGAGACAATTATTCGTAAGGGGTTTTCTCTCTCTATATTAATTTTTTTTTTTTAATTATAAAAAACAGGCGGCTATCCCAACTACAGGGTGAAGACAGAACAGCAGCCTGGTGAGTGGGAAAGTGGCGTGGGTGGCAGGCAGTCCTGGAGACCTGCTGGAGAAGAAGCGATGTTTAGAAATCAGAACTGTTGAGTTGGAAGGGACCATGAGGGTTAGCTAGTCCAACTCCCTGCAATGCAGAAATCTTTTGCCCATCCCATAACCCTGAGATTAAGGGTCTACCGACTGCACTATCCCAGCAGAAGGAGAGTTGTTCGACAACCTGCTCTCTGAGCTCCCCTCCTTCAATTAAATGCTGCTGGAGCGGCAATTTAAGGAGGGTGGGAAGCGCTTCAGAGAGTGTTTTAGAATCATAGAGTTGGAAGAGACCACAAGGGCCATCGAGTCCAACCCCCTGCCAAGCAGGAAACACCATCAGAGCACTCTTTTTAGCAAACTGCCACCCTCCCAACCCTCTCAGGGTTGTAAGTTGCTTTGTGTTACCTTTGGCAAGAAAAATCAACTAATAAATTTAATAAATAAAACCGAATAAGCAGTTCACACGGATTACAATCATGCAATCATCACAAACTAAAAACCAAATGAATATAACATCAAAACACAATGAAATCCCAACAATGTGCTAGAACAAATCACTGAAACAAAATACTGAGCAGGGCAATCTAAAAGCTTTTAAAACTCATATTTACATATGTGCTTTATTTTTAGGCCTTATAATTTATTCCTCGCTATCTTTTGGCTTTCAACTCATTGATTGCTTTTATTGCTGCTCTTTGAATTTTCTCTCATTTGACAATGTACAGTGGTACCCTGGTTTAAGAACAGCTTAGTTTATGAACAACTTGGATTAAGAACACTGCAAACCCAGAAGTAGGTGTTTTGGTTTGTGAACTTTGCCTTGGAAGCAGACCATGTTCCGCTTCCTGTTGAGTGTGTTCCATTTGTAAATTGAGTCCCCCGCTGATATGGGAAAGCACACCTTGGTTTAAGAACACTTTGGTTTAAGAACGAACTTCCGGAATGGATTAAGTTCGTAAACCAAGGTACCACTGTATTTTGAGGAACACTTGTACAAGGCATAGCAAAGGATTTGAGGCCGGTGGGAAATGTTTCAGGACGCATTATCAGAGGCTGTGCATGCCTTTGAGGAGGTGGAGTTAACAAGCTCTACACCTCATTTTTGCCCTGGGGGAAACTGAGTCACACCCCAGAACATACCAAATCACTAATCCAGATAGATTCTCAAAATTCCATCTCAACAGAAGCTATGTTTGCATCAGTGGGGTGTGTTCCATTATGTTTTGAAGACTGGGCTATTAACCTTTAGGATCGTAGTACATGGTGTGTGAAATGCAATTCTTATCTCACTTGACCACATCAGATGAGATCCCCTAGCCAGAGCAAGTAAATTGCACACCACACAATAGCGGCAGAAGTAATTCTAAGAAGACAAATGGTATCACTGCAGAGAAAGACATTTCTTTCGTTTTGTTTTCCAAAGTACACAAGGGGGAGAAAGAGGGAGAGAGGGAGAGGGAGAGGGAGAGGGAGAGGGAGAGAGAGAGAGAGAGAGAGAGAGAGAGAGAGAGAGAGAGAGACAGGTCCTTTTTAAAAATGGAACTGTTCAAAATGAAGGAATAATTCTCTTTCCCATTTCATACACTAATTGCCCATTGCGAAAGGACTGACCAAAAACCAGAGAAATAATTATATTAATTTGAATTTTTCAGTTCCAAGCTGCTAGATGTCTTAAATATAAGAAAAATGCAAGCTAATTTTTTTTAAAAAAAAGCAAACAAAGCCTTTTGGATTGCAGTAATATATACCAGTACTTACTTACCTGGAAGCAAACCCTGTTGAACTCAATGGGACCTACTTCCAAGTAGGCATGTACAGGATTAACAGTAAACTGATGCAAGGATGAGAGGAATCTATTATAAAGTTCTCTTCAATATCATATGAGAGGGCAGGAAAAACTTGTTTAAAATGTCACTTGAGTGAAATTTAAAGACATTTAAGGAAAGAGTTCCATCTCTTGGTACACAGTCAAGAGATGAAAGCTTTGTTCGGGCCAGTTCCATCTCTAGACTGCAGGTGGAGACTTGCACATTTGAAAGCTTCCCCATGAAAACACACTTCCTACAGATAGGCTGGGAGGAGAGAAGGAAGCCAGGAATGCCTGTATGACATCATGTCTGAGTGAATGTACAGAATAAGAGGAGAACCTAAGCAATGATTTAAAACACACAGAGACACCAGGTACCTGGCCCTTGTGGTTTAAAGATGCATCCTTCAATTAGTATGGGAGGTCCCTGGTGGAAAGTTCAAAAGCCACAGTGAGGGCACCTAGGGCAGACCACCCCCACTGTCCCCCTTCCTACGCCCCTGCCTACCACAGGGATGGCTGCCCCACTCCCATAACCCCTCCCAACCCTGACCAAGACATATAGCATCACTGATGCACCCACAAAGACTACAGACATACAGCAGAGTGGAACATCAGGAAGAACACCCACAAGAGTGATGGGAACGTACAGTCATATGTGGTGCGATTGTCCATTAGTTAATGAATTTTGGAAACAGATTGGTATAGAAATATTGGGAATTGTGGGTAGGAAGGTGGGAATATCTAAATTAATGGTTCTTATTAGTCTGAGTAGCACCGGGTTAAAAACAAAAGAGGAATGTAAATGGGTAAAATTGATGGTAACTGCAGCCAGACAGGTTATAGCGAGTAATTGGAAAAATGCAGAAGAGCTAGGGGTGAACCAATAGAGGAAAAAACTGAATAATATTATAATTTTAGAATATCTAACTGTGAAGATACACAGAATAAAAGGGTTTAAGATCAGTGAGAAAAAGGAGGACTGGTTTGAGAAGATATTGAATTATTTGGGTAGGTTTGAACAATTTGGGGCAATTAAAATGTTAAAAGTTAAATAAACCTTGTGGATGGAGGAGTGTTAACATATATAAAATTGTACACATGGTTGATTTGAATATGTTGTTATTGATTATGTATACCTAATGTATCAGCCACCTGGAGGGTTTCACTGTTTGGTTGTTGGGAAAAAAAATTAAATTAAAAAAACAACAACACCCACAAGGAGACAAAGAAGACGACAATAAAACGTGACTCACACCCCAGTTCTCACCTAGGACAAAACCTCCACTCCCCCTCCTGTCTCACAACCAGGAAGAGCAAAGGTCCATGTTTGGACTCTATGGTCATAGTTAATTTACCGATATGCCCCATTTCCCCACAAACACATCTGTGCACAAAATGGTCCCTGCAAAGTGGGTTGACTCCAATGCAGTGCTAGCCACTGTGTTCTGTGAGCATGAGGATTTCCGCTCCCTTCCTCTGCCTATGCACCCCTAAATCTGTTTTGGGGGTTGAGCCAACCCTCCGGAGCTAATTTGGGGAACAGGGCCACTTGGATACCTCCCGCTCTAAATGCAGTACTACAATAATAGTGCATAATAAAGAAGTATAATATCACTACAACGTAACTGTTGCATCAAAATTCATTAGCCTAAAGCTCACCAAAAGTTAAGTAAAGCTACCCAACAACTTCAGGTCCAAAAGTCGTCCAAAAGTTTATAATATTAGTACCTAGTAACCTAAAATTGATTGTGCCTCAAGCTCAAAGGCCAGAATAGTCTGCCCAGAGTTCCTCTGGAAGCAATCTTATATCACAAATTACATATTATATATATTATTATAATACTTTATTTTTTACAAAGTTTTTATACCGCTTACTTGACAGCAGACTTCTAAGCAGTTTATAAAGAACCATCTGAAATAACCATTGAAGCAAAACGTTTAAAGCAACATACAAAAAATTAAATATAAATAAAACCAGCCATTTTACGATAATCATACAGAGGTCCATGAATTTTAACGGTTCTACCCTGAGTAAAACCTAGCTGGACCCAACAAAACAGCCAAATAAACAAGTCAGTGCTGTTCAGGAAGTGGGGGGTTCTGTAGGAAAGAAACTTTCAGCTTTACTTCAAGCATAAATATTTATATATGTATAACCTGGACTTTCATAAAGCCTATCAAGGTGGTTTGCAATATAATTAAACTGTCCATAAGCATCCATTTAACACAAAAACATCAATAAAAAACATCAGCAAACACAGGTTGGTTAAAAAGAGAAATTCGTATTGTGAAGGCCTGTATAAAAAGTAATGGCATTTTTAAGAAAGCAGGGATGGTTCCTGCCGAACATCTATTGGTGGGGAGTCCCACAGGGCAGGGCAGGGCCTACCACACTAAATCAACTTACCCAGAGCGTCTCTTTCCTCCTCTAGCAGGCATGGGCCCGGCCATTCTCACTTGACCAGCTGCCATTGGCGCCACCGGCAACGTCACTGACCCAGGTATGTCCGACGCCATCTCTGCAAGGGAGTCGGGAAAGAAAGAGCCGACTTAGCAAAATGAGTTTGATGCAGGGGGAGAAGAGTCAAACTCCCAATCCGGCAGGTCCCCGTTTTACTCTTCAGCCAACAATATGGTTCCCCTCCCATATATTCAAGTAAGGTTGTGTCGATGGTTAACTGCCCTGAGCCATTTATGGACACAGGAGCCTGCTTTATAGAGAGTCAGACTCCTTTTTTCTCTCCAATTTTTTTTATTGATTTTCCAAAAAATTTAAACAAACAAACAAACAAACATAAATTTTAACTGCACTTAATCCAATCTTTGTAACATTGTTAGGTGACTTCCTCTAATCCCTCTGGTTGAGTTTCAGTGTGTATCATTGTAACAGTTTTCCAAAACCAAATTTCTCATAAAATTAACTTAATCACTTAACATCATTCTTTCTTTTCATTTTAACTTTAAACATTTTATTCTCTAACATCACATATTTAAATCCTAAGCCTATCTGGTATTTACAAGTTTTTTCCAATTAAGTTATCTTAACATATTTAACTAAATAGTCTTTGAATTTCATCCATTCCTTCTGGTACTCCTTCTCCTTCTGGTCGCAGACTCTTCCAGTCAGGTCGGCTAGCTCCGAAAAGTCCATCATTTTCATCTGCCATTCCTCCACTGTTGGGACTTCTTGTGTTTTCCAATTCTTAGCTAACAAAATTCTAGCTGCAGTTGTGGCATACAAAAACAATCTAACATTTTCTTGGGCAATCCCAGGCCTATTATTCCAAGAAGAAAGGCCTCTGATTTCTTAGTAAATGTATATTTCAACATTTTTTTCAATTCATTATAAATCTTCTTCCAGAAGTCTTTCACCTTGGGGCAGGTCCACCACATATGATAAAAGGTACCCTCTTTTTCTTTACATTTCCAGCATAGATTATCATTATTATGATGTATCTTTGCTAATTTTACAGGAGTTAAGTACCATCTATACATCATTTTCATAATATTTTCCTTTAACACCATACATGCAGTGAACTTGACCCCTTTCCTTATAGAGAGTCAGACTCTTGGTTCATTTAGTGCAGTGCCGTCTATGCAAAATTGGGCTTTGCTACCCTCAGAACAGTGTTAGAAATTAGCCAGGCGCCAGGTGCGTTTTTGCGACTGGCTCAGCTCCAATTGCGACCAGGTGAAGACCTCTGGTTGCCAGGATGGCCACTGACATCTCCACCTGGTTGGCCCTCCAGCTTTTTTAAGGAGATAAGCACAAGAGCTTAATTACTGCATTTATATCCCACCTTTTCCTCCAAGGAGTAAACTTCATGACTGATTGGGGATTTGAACCCTGATCTCCCAGGTTCTGGTCCAACACTCTAACCAGTACCCACCCTGGTTTGCTAGAGTACATCTGCTACGGGGCAGCCATATAAATCAAGAAGGCAACTAAATATGGGGAAAGCAAAATGTCACCTAGAGAAGGATCTGAAATATTTTCCTCAAAACTTGAATTTGCTTTATTCTGGATGGTTTTGTTTGATGTTTCAATGTGCTGTGAAGTGCTTTGGGATTTATTTATTTTTAAATGTAAAATGGTATATGGAAATGAAATTAATAATGACCAAAAAAACTTCATTGAGGAAAACATGGTGCCTATATATACCGTTGTGGCAACCGAAACCCAGGCTTAAAGGTATCATTTGGCGATGAGCTTACATAGCTGAGTTTCTAACACTGCCTAAGAAGTGTGTGGAGATGGCTTTTTCTGTGGTGGCCCCTAAATTGTGGAGCACCCTCCGAACAGAGCTAGAATCATAAAATTGTACAGCTGGAAGGGACCTCAGGGGTCTTCTAGTTCCAAACCCCTGCAATGCAAGTTGCATCTCTAGCTTCTTCATTGCATAACTTCTGCTGTATGAATACACAGCTCTTTACCCCGGCCTTTGACAGGTAAGGTATTTTTGTGGAACACACACCTGTGTTTTGTTTAGCTTATACTACACTGCTTTTGCTTATAACTGTTTCACTTTTTATATATAACTGGAGAAACTGCTTTACTTGTTGTTGTTTTTAAATTGTATGATTATATTGCCATAACTAGGAAACATGTGGTAAAGGGTGGATAAAAACAATCTTATCAAAGAAATTCACTGACCAGCAATGGTTCTTCAGGGTTTCCCTCGGGCGAAAGTCTCTCCAGTCCTACCTGGAGATTCTGGGGATTGAACCTGAAACCTTCTGAGTGCAAAGCATTTCCTCTACTACTTTCCTTTCCTACTTTGCATCATTTTCCTAATTTGCATCACAAGCTATTCCGGTGGTATTATTATGATGGTGGTGGCTGTGGTGATTATTATTGTGGTTGCAATTATTATGACTTTCTAATGTCATAATTTAGTTCAAATGAAATGAAGTACTGCACAATAAAGGTTTTAAAGGAGCGGGTGGCGCTGTGGTCTAAACCACTGAGCCTCTTGGGCTTTCTGATTGAAAGGTTTGAATCCCCGCAACAGGGTGAGCTCCCGTTGCTCTGTCCCAGCTTCTGCCAACCTAGCAGTTCGAAAGCACGCCAGTGCAAGTAGATAAATAGGTACCGCTATGGCGGTAAGGTAAATGGTGTTTCCATGCGCTCTGGCTTCCATCACAGTGTCCCGTTGTGCCAGAAGCGGTTTAGTCATGCTAGCTACATGACCCTGAAAGCTGTCTGTGGACAAACACCGACTGCCTTGGCCTGAAAGTGAGTTGAGCGCCGCACCCCATAGTCGCCTTTGACTGGACTTAATCGTCCAGGGGTCCTTTACCTTCTACCTTACCTTAAAACAAGTCAAAAGCTAACAGCAACCATCAAAAAAAGGCGCAAATCAAATGCAGACAAGAGCTCAAATGAAAACAAGTGATCAAATCACATGCAGACAGAAAAGGCCCATAGGGGAACAGATCATTATTAAAAGCCTAATGGAACAAAGTGGTTTTCAAGAGCCAATGGAAAATGGCAAAGAAAAGCAACCAGGTGGTAACTGCATCTGGGATAAGACCATTAAAGTGGTCGTGTTTGTCACTGAACCACCAAAACATGCATACATACAACAACGGATTTATGCACATCCAACTGATACTTGATTGCGCACATGCGCATGGCGCCAAACCTGGAAGTGACCTTAAAACGTCACTAAAAGGGTGGAACAGGGGCCCCACCGATGCACATGGGGGTCTGGAACGTAACCCCCATGCAAAATGAGGATTGCCTGTATTATGGTATAGTGTGTGATGAAGCAGAGTCAGTGTGGTGTAGTGGTTAGAGTGTCAGGCTACAGCCCAATGTTATCTTTGCTCTGTAGGCCAAATGCAAGCCATGGTTTATCAGCTCAGGCATCACATCAAACCACAGTTAAGCTTAACCACGATCTGGTGCAGTGTCTGATCTACGGAAAAGAAGTGTAATATTTCAACACATCTCTATGGCAGTTCCACTGTGTCTAGAGAACTCCTTAAAGTCAACTTATATTGTACCCAGTCACCATGCAATGATGGGCATTTTATGTAGTATCATTGCTACTGAATATTACTTTGAGGAAATTTGACTGGTACATTAGGTTTTATTAGGGGAACTCTTCATCAGCCAAAAGTGCTACAGAGCAGAAAGACTGAAACAATGCATTTTAAGAGGAAATCCGGGTGAGAAACATCTCCCTTTTATGCCCAGGAGGTGCAGTCAAGCTGCAACTGAAATCTCTGATAAGTGAAATACTTGCAGTGTCCTCTATGAGCACAATTCAGAACCAATTACATTGGGCGGAACATTTTCTGCTATTATATTTTTTCCGCAGAACATTTTCCACTTTTAGAAATGCATCATTTCATGAAGCTCAAGTCAAGTCAAACTGAGCAACTAGAATGGATATATGATACGAGTCAAATAAAAAAAACCAAGGTTGTAACTGACTTTTCCCCCAGGTGGTTCTACATAGGAAACATGTTTCTTTATGCACTTGTCTAGGGAAGCAATACATCTATGCTAAAATTGGCATGGTAACCATTTTTGACGCCTTCATTTTAAACCTTAAAATCTGAAGTCAAGGAAGTGCTCGCTACTGAGCTGTCACGCTTTCATTAACATTTACAAGCATTCAAATGATGTTAATTTAAAAAGCAAAGCTTTACATTAGTTTGAACTGAAGCCATACTGTGTCTGCAATCCTACAGCCACTTACAGTGGTACCTCAGGTTAAGTACCGTATTTACTTCGTTCCAGAGGTCTGTACTTAACCTGAAACTGTTCTTAACCTGAAGCACCACTTTAGCTAATGGGGCCTCCTGCTGCTGCCGCGCCGCCGGAGCCCGATTTCTGTTCTCATCCTGAAGCAAAGTTCTTAACCTGAAGCACTATTTCTGGGTTAGCGGAAACTGTAACCTGAAGCGTATGTAACCTGAAGCGTATGTAACCTGAGGTACCACTGTATTTCTAGGTAGCAGCACAATCCAAAGCCAAGATCCTCCAAGATGAGATAGTTCAGATCTGGTGGATATTGGGATGTCCCAGCTGAACTAGGGCTTGACTGGCATATGTCCCTCACCCCAGATCAGCAGGGGCTCAGCCAGGGAAACCAGGTGCGACTTATTCTGTTGTAAGTACCAAAAAAAAGGACTGCGAGGGGGGGGGGAGAAGAAAGGTATGGAGGGAAAAGAGACTTACATCTCTTTAAACACTTTTCAGCAACCCAGCAGAACTCAGCCAGCAGAAAGGGTAGCGTATATCAAATTTCTCCAAAAACCTACTGCAGAGTTCACAACAGAGGAAACTTATCCCAGTGTAACTTACACCAGCTCTTTATAGTTAGGATCGTTCTGTTAGTCTCACTAAATTCAATGCCTGCATATATTGATTCAATATACTATTTTATGTAAGCCGCTTAGGGTTCTTTTCTATAAAGCAGTATATAAATATTACCAAATATGTTAAGTTGTGGGTGAACATTTCAGACGACACAGCGATTCTTCAAACAGCTCTTGTTTATTCACAGGCCAGAACAGAACTGGACTGAAGGGTTCAGCCAGCCTGCTTATATAGAGCTCCAGTACAACGCAACTGTAACAACCTTCTGTAACTATCCAATCACTGAACGTCACTTTCAATCCCTTTTTTACATATGTGGACCTGAGTGAAAACTATCTATAGTATCCCCCTGCTGGCCCAGAGTGAGAACAAAATACATAACAAAATAAATAATATAAACAAAGAAGTTGCGATATGGACAATCCTTGAGACAACACACACAGTCCACTCCCTTCTCTCTTCTTGGTGCACCACAATAAAATTCGAAGGTCTTTGATTCATCGTGCTTGCCTGCTTCTTCCAAAGTAAAAAACAACAACCTGGTTATCAGAGTCAGAACAAGAAAAGATTTTACACCAACTTCAAACAATCGTTTAAGATGCTGGCTTGTTCTAAAGCTTTTAACCTTGGATAAAATGGGAAACTGAGGTTAATTGAAAATTTCTGGGTTTGGTTTAAAAGGAGGCGGGGAAGTACCTTCCTTTTTAGTAAATTATATATAGTGCTACAGTAGGCAATATTGCAGGCTGCTCTTAATTTCAAAGAAAAAAGATGACAGGGGTTCAGGTACGTATGTCAGCTGCCGCATCACCTTTCCTAGATCCTGGGAGGAGACAGGTGGAAAGAATTCAGTATGAAAAGGGTACCTTCTCATGAATTTGTTATGTTCTAATACTACATCTATAACAACTGAAAGCAGTGTTAGAAACTCAGATAGCTAAGCTTAGGCACCAAATGGCTCCTTAAACAAGGGTTACAGTGGCCAAAACAGAATACTTTGCTGCCATTTGGGGGCCATATTTTTCAATGCAACTTTTTGGTTCCTGAAATTCATTCCAATTGTGCAGATAAAATATCTACAGGATGTGTTGCTAGCAAGATCCAAGGATCTCCAGGCATGCACTTCCAGATGGTGGAGACGTCAGGCCCCATCCTGGTGTCCCAGCATCTTCACTTGGTTGCAAGTGGCAGACAGCCAGGAGCAAAATGCGCCTGGTGAATTTCGAACCCTGGGATGAAAGATCCCAGTGCTGCATGCCAAGAGCTCAGGCACAAAGTTAAACTTTGCAATTAAGTCCATAATAGTTACTAGGCTACAAACAGCCTTAAGTATCCCATTTGCCTCAATACCACTACTTCTCTCATTTGTGGCACATCAGCGGCCTTAAGAGCAAAAACTCTCTTACTATTTATGTTCTGGTCACCTGGAAATGAATTTCTATTCACCTCAGGTAATCAGGTGTCACAGTACAGAGGCATCAGTGAAATAAACAAGATTCTTCCTGCTCCAGGAAGAATCTTAGGGCTTTGTGGATGGTTGCTTACAAGCCTAAATTAACCAGGTTATCAACCCGATCCTATACGTCTTTACGTGGAAGTTCAATGGAATTCCCAGACATGCATGTGATTGCAGCATATAAATCTGGGGTGTTTTTTAAAAATATATATATACAAGTTTTAACATATCTGGCTGCGTGCCCTGAATTACCTATTCCTTCCAAACAAGTCTCCATTTTACATGAATGCCAGGGAGATAATATTTCTTAGCTTGAATCAGCAGCACATGAAATGATCCTTTAAAAAAAGAGTCAGACTAATAATACTGGATTCTGAGCTTTGCAAATTAAAGGCCTTTTGCCACCAGCAATAGCCAGCAGTTTTATGAAAGAGTTTAATACACAAAGATTTAAAGAGGGTGGGAGAGAGGGAGAGAGAGTCTCCCAAGCCACTTGGCAGCAAAGAACTCACTGAAATAAAAGCCTCAAGATAATATCCACTGTAAAAGATTGTTCCAAGAAAGGCTGTAGCTCGGCGATAGAGAATCTGCCTTGCATATCGAAGATTCGAGGTTCAACCTTTGCCTGAAAGCCAGGAAAGCCACTGGCAGTCAGTGCAGACAGTACAGAGCAAGATGCATGCATGGTCTGACTCAGCAGAAGGCTATGTTGCAATGACACCCCACCTTTTATCGCACTTATAGCACTTTACCAGCACAATATAAAAATGAATCCTGCAAGCACAATGGAACGATGAACGGACACAGAATATTTTTGCATATACCTTTAAAGAAAACTCCAAACCGACAAGCAGGTTATATAGCAAATTACCTCTCTCTTGCCACAAATAAAACACACAAATTAATAAGCAAATCCAGACTCAGCAATGCTATGCAATAGATCACATCCCTCCCACCCTAATGTTTCCCACCTTCGTAGGCAAGAAGTCCTGCAAAACTGCTGTTTTCTTCTTGGAGCCGAACCCTCCTTCAAAAGGAATTCGTAAGAAATGTCAGAAAACCTCTGGGAAGAAATACAACGGCATTGGTATTCTGCTCAGAAAGTGTCATCCTAGATCTGTTTACCTTAACTGTGGACCATGATTCAGCTGGTGACAAGTGTCTTGCATACTGATCAATTTATTTGCAAGGCAAAATTAATGCCATTTTCTGAATTAACCACTTGCATTCTGGTGGTGGGGGAAAGTGGGGGGGGGGGGGCTCTCTCGATGTGCATCAAGCCAGTTTTCCAAAAATGCAGAGACTCACAAATCCAGTTGCCAGTGTAAATGCACTGAGCCCTCTGGCAAGCCGGACATCTGGTTCCTGCAGCTCTCTACCCAATGGTACCAACTTAAAAATAAATAAATAGGGGGGGCAGGTAAGCCCCACCCCACACAATCTATCACAAGATGCAGTGCACGCACACCATATGAATTGCAATGCTTATCAACTTTTGGGGGCCCCTCAAATGTTTTATAGGGCGGCCAAGGGACATTGGCCTCTAAAAGTTGGCTCCTTTGTCCTTACCACAGAGGTCTCAAATCCAGAAGTCTTTTCCAAACAGCACAAGAGCGCTCCCCTTGCTTCTTACTTCCCCCATACCTTGCACAAATCAGAAATCAGAAATGACCTTGCCTGACCCACAAGTGCTTGCTGGATGCCAGAGGACTCAAAGCTGGAAAGGGGGTTGGTGGTGACCACAGATAATGGCTGTCTAGTAAGCCAAACCAGCATTTGTGAGCCTCTGCCAAAACTCCAGAAAGAACAGTGGTTTCCCTGATAAGAAAATAAACTCCCCCCACCCCCCGTACCTGTGTGCCTGGCATTCCGAGGAAGTTCGTGTTCTCTTCTATTGAGATTGCCAACTGTTACGGGTCCTAGACACACCTGTGGTTTCAAGTGAGCGTTGTGGGCACCAACCCTGCTTATCATTTCTCTCTCCCCTCCTCTAGATCAGTCCCTGTACTGCCCAGGAGGAAGAAAAAGAGAGATGGACTTCACTTTCCCAAGGAATCTGGGTAAATGTTGTATCCAGCAGATTTGATCTGAACCTTGAAAATGCACATCGTTGCTAAGCATTGGCCATACTGGCCAGAGCTGATAGGAGGTGGATTTCAGCCATATGTCCAAGTGTCCCTATTTTCCAGGAACAGTCCTGGTATTACCAAAGCCATCCCGGTTTCTGATTTGATCCTGGAATGTCCCACATTTCCTTAGGATGGCCTTATTTTCATCAGAGAAATGTTGGAGGGTATGGTGGGACAGCCCCTATTTTCATCCGAAAAATGTTGAACTATATGGAGCTATGGAACCCCCAAGCCAAGGAGATAAGTAACTATACAATCTTTAGAAGACATCTGAAGGCAGCCCTGTAGAGGGACTTTTTTAATGTTTAATGTTTTATTGTGTTTTTATATATGCTGGAAGCCACCTAGAGCGGCTGGGGCAACCCAGTCAGATGGGCAGGGTAATAATAATAAATAATAATAATATAGGACGTCCCTATTTTTATCAGAAAAATGTTGGGAGGGTATGATGTGGGGGTGGTAACCAAGTGAGCTGTACTCCAGAGTAGACCTACTGAAGTTAATGGATCTAACCAAGTCATGTTCCTCAATTTCAATGGGTCTGCTCTGAGTAACATGTAGTTGATCACCACCCACAAACCACAATGACCGTACCATGTATTATGGTTCGCCGTACATTTAGCAGCATTTCTGTTCTCCACTCTGCAGCTTTCCATGACTTAATAAAGTATTTATTGTTTCATTCATTTACCAAAGAAACTCAAGGTGGTGTTGTGTGTGTCTCCTCCTCCTCTCCATGTTATCTTCACAACAATGAGTGAGATAAGTTAAGTTTCAAGGCTGAGTGGAGAGTTGAACCCTTAGCCTCTGAGGTCCTTGTCCAACACTAACGGCTACACCACACTGGCTCTCATATGCCAATTTAGCCTCTTGTTTGGGACACAACCTTCACTGCATTTGGGAGAACACATTGTTGTTACACTATACATTTTAAAAAACAAAGAACAATACTCTTAAAGAGAGAACAATATTGGGACGCACATGAATATTTTATGGAAAGCTCTAGCTGTCTTGCTGGATCAGCAAGCCAAGTGCATCCTGCTTGACACTAGAATAAATGAATCAGCCTTTTATCTGCATCTAAGGCCCTATTCAGGGATGCGAGTGGCGCTGTGGGTAAAACCTCAGCGCCTAGGACTTGCCGATCGTCAGGTCGGCGGTTCGAATCCCCACGGCGGGGTGCGCTCCCGTTGCTCGGTCCCAGCGCCTGCCAACCTAGCAGTTCGAAAGCACCCCTGGGTGCAAGTAGATAAATAGGGACCGCTTACTAGCGAGAAGGTAAACAGCGTTTCCGTGTGCTGCACTGGCTCGCCAGATGCAGCTTGTCACGCTGGCCACGTGACCCGGAAATGTCTTCGGACAGCGCTGGCCCCCGGCCTCTTAAGCGAGATGGGCGCGCAACTGGCCCGTACGGGCAGGGGTACCTTTACCTTTACGACCCTATTCATCAACATAAACAAGCTGAATCAAACTTCTAAAGTGGAATCTTTGAGAGAGAGAGAGAGAGAGAGAGAGAGTGTGTGTGTGTGTAAAAGATGATGTAGTATTCCTTACATAGCTTCATTTTGTGATGTGCATATCAAGGCATATTAGCTCACAAATGCGCACACAAAGGGGTTCTCCTGCCCTACAGGATGGTGAGCATGGGCCTGTTGTTTTGCCTGTACATCGCTTCTTTCCATTTAAATTAACAGGGAGACTCAAAAGGCTCTGCACACAGGAACCTGCAAAGCAATGGTGCTCTTTCCTATGCAAAGAGGTTTCCCTTTTTTGTGCCTCAATACACGGGCACCTCAGAATTTCTCTATAATTTCAGTTGTCAGAGTTTTTGAGCAAGCTCATCGCTGAGAGTGTGTGTGGGATTTATTTCCCTTTTTTTCCTCCTTTGCCTTGTGATTTAGTTTTCCCCTCTTCCGTAATACTCAAAACCATATAGAAATTCAATTAATTATGTCACACTTAACCAATCCAATAATCATCACATTGTTTTGCATTGATTCCATTGCCACAAAAATGGCCACCAATCTTTTCTTTGATAATCTGTGCTGATACCTCCCACCCATAACTGCTTATATCTTATTTTATTCATAAACAAAATCCTCCCCCCCCCTTTATATTAAGCATTTGTTCAACACTCTAAAGCTTCCAGTGTAGGCTTACCACACATCTGTTAACCATGGGATATTTGTTTTCAGGGCCTACCCTATTCTTGGGACTGTAATTTGTTTCAATTATGTTTAATGCTGGATTTTAATTGTCATAACCATTCCTTGAATCTGATGCTAAAGGGCAGGTAATAAATTGAAATTATTATGACAACAACAATAGTGATGCCTTCACAAAATCATGAGGAAGCATGAGATTGCAGTGCCCACAATGGCCGCCATGAAAAAAACAGGATGTCCCGGTTTTCCCAGGACAGTTGAGGGTTATGACATTTCAACTGCAAGGCCCCCAAGGCAGCTTACAACTCCTAACTAAAATCAATTATCTACATAAGATAACCAAGATGGAGCACAGGAAAAGACAGAGCTGAGTTTACAACAAGCATAAATTTCATTTTAAGTTGCCTCAGCAAAAACAAAACAAAACCCCTAAAAGCAAAAGAAGCCATGCTAGTCCTTAGGAGCCAAAAATCAACAGACGGGCAATAAATGCCTTTAGTACTTAATCCAATTTGTCATGCAAGTGAGCAAGCTTTCAAGTTCTCCAGAATCCTTCCTCAGGCTCGATGTTAAACAAAGTTTAGCTTGATGCTGAACCCACAGAGTTTGCATTTAGTCAGTCTTAAGTTGGAGGAGGAGAATGCGGACCTTAAAGCATAGCAGGCAGACATGGCGAAGGGGTTTCAGAAAAGGCGATGCCACCACCAAACAGGTCTTTCTGTGGTAGCCACCCAACATATTTCCAAAGGTGGGCTGACTCTTATGCAGATTTTCCAGGACATTTAAGCAATTTCCACCTGGACACTGCTTATGAGGGCTGAATACTGCCTGTATGGCAGCCTTGCTTTACATCTAGCCTGAAGACATACTCTGCTGATCCTGAAAGCCTGCAGGCTAATATGCAGTTATTTAGCTAATTCTGATCAAGGTATATGATACTACAGTTGCTGCCAGGGTTCCCTACTTCTCCCCGACACCCCACCCTTGAAGAGGTCAACTTTTTTTTCCTACTGAGAAAAAATTAAAGGCATAGACTCATTTCCCCCCACCGCCTGCTTAATCTAAAATTGAATCCTTCCTTTGTGGGTAACACATGCAACAAACCTAATCTGGGAAAGGGGAGAAAATTGGCATGATGTTTCCGAGAGCACAGAGAGGGTGTTTATGCTCTTTGCAGGAGAAACCTTGCATTGCACGCCAGGACCCTGGAGGAGTAAAGCCTGCCAAATCAAGTGTATATGAGGCATGAGAGGATCTCCTATTTTCAAGCATCATTTTGCAGCCTTCACAGCAGGAACCCGCCTGGCTGGGGACAAGTGATGGAGGGGAAAGGGGGGAAAAGGGCTCAACAGAAACCCAGAGGGATCCCCCTCTGCATAGAGCTCTGTTACATCCACAGAGAATAAGGTAGATCAGGAGTGGAGCACCTTTGCTCCTGCAGATGTTGCTGAACTACAGCTCTCATCAGCCCTAGCAAGCATGGCCAATGGCCAAGGGTGATAGTGCTCCACACCTGGTGCAAAGGTGCTCCACACCTGGAAGGCACCATAACCTATGGTTATCAGATTTTTTTCCAGTGAATCCAGGGACACTTTTTTCTTTTCTTTTTTTAAGCTGAGTAGCAACAGGGAGTCAGTAGTGGGGATGGCATAGCTGTCAACTTACAGATTTGAAAATAAGGGACCAGTAGCCTCGAAAATAAGGGATCAGCAGCCAAAATAAGGGATTTTCTGGGCACAGGTATGTTCAACTTCTGAGCCCCCCCTCCCCCCGAGCCAAAGGCAGAAAGCCCAGCCAGCAGACAAACAAAGCCTCAAGCGGTGGTTCCCACAGCGCAGCAACCCAGCAAAGGGAATGCAGCAAGGAAAACCACCATCACCTCTCCGCTGGGTAGTGCTGAGCAAAGGCGAGTCCCAAGGCAACGCAGCCGATTTGATCGGCACATGGCATGCAAGCTCCACCCCCCCGTCATTCTTAGACTCCTTATTGGGTGAGCAACAGAGCCAAGCAACACAGTCGGAGCCTCCCTCCTACCTGGCCGGCAGGGAGGGAGGGAGAGGAGCTGCTTCCTTTGAAACCCGGGAAATTTAAGGGACATCATCAAAAAGGGACAGCAGCGGGACACAGCGCTGGGATAAGGGAGTTTCCTGCCAAATAAGGGACGGTTGACAGCTATGGGGGATGGTGAGGCAAAAGACTCTGGGCCCAAGCACACATGCATATTGTATGAAGCCCTTCTTTCGCACCCTGCAAAACATAACGGAATTTATCCGGGGACAGATCTGCAAATCCAGGGACGTCTGGTAACCCTACCATAACCCTACAGCGGTACCTCTGGTTGGGAATGGGATGCAGGTGGCGCTGTGGGTTAAACCAGAGCCTAGGACTTGCCGATCAGAAGGTCGGCGGTTCGAATCCCTGCGACGGAGTGAGCTCCCGTTGCTCGGTCCGTTGCTCCTGCCAA
Organism: Podarcis cretensis; assembly: GCF_951804945.1. Taxonomy (NCBI): domain Eukaryota; kingdom Metazoa; phylum Chordata; class Lepidosauria; order Squamata; family Lacertidae; genus Podarcis; species Podarcis cretensis. Next base: position 18,486,800 of record NC_137183.1, read on the forward strand.
CCGGGCAGTTCAAAAGCACGTCAAAGTGCAAGTAGATAAATAGGTACTGCTCCGGCGGGAAGGTAAACAGCATTTCTGTGCGCTGCTCTGGTTCACCAGAAGCGGCTTAGTCATGCTGGCCACATGACCCAGAAGCTGTACGCCGGCTTCCTCAGCCAATAAAGCGAGGTGAGCACTGCAACCCCAGAGTCGGTCACGATTGGACCTTATGGTCAGGGGTCCCTTTACCTTTACCTTATCTCTGTTTGCGAACGGGATCCATTCTGGAGGCCCTTTCGCAACCTGAAAAGAACGCAACCCACGTCTGCGCACGCACAGGTCACGATTCGCCGCTTCTGTGCATGCACATGACGTCATTTTGCGCATCTGCGCATGCGCGAGCAGCGAAACCCAGAAGTAACCCTTTCTGGTACTTCCAGGTTGCCGTGGGACGCAACCTGAAAACCTGCAACCTGAAGCAAACGTAACATGAGATATGTCTGTACTTAGGTAAGAGAATTTTAAAAAGAGCCCTGCTGGGTCAGACCAGTGGCCCATCTAGTCCAGCATCCTGTTCTCACAGTGGCCAATCAAATGTCTATGGGAATTCTGCAAGTGGAATTCTGAGTGGAAACAGCCAGTGTGGTGTAGTGGTTAAGAGCGGTAGTCTCGTAATCTGGTGAACCGGGTTTGCTTCCCCGCTCCTCCACATGCAGCTGCTGGGTGACCTTGGGCCAGTGACACTTCTCTGGTCTCTCAGCCCCACTCACCTCACAGAGTGTTTGTTGTGGGGGAGGAAGGGAAAGGAGAATGTTATCTTTGAGACTCCTTAAAGGGAGTGAAAGGTGGGATATCAAATCCAAACTCTTCTTCTTCTTCTTCTTCTCTCCTCACCTGCAATTCACAGCAACTGTCATACTTTCTCCAAGAGTGGAGGCGGAACATAAGCATTGTTGCTAGTACTCATTGAGAGCCTTAAACTCCATCTTAAAAACAATTCCAACACAGATGCATACTCAGATACAGTGGTACCTCGGGTTACATATGCTTCAGGTTACATACGCTTCAGGTTACAGACTCTGCTAACCCAGAAATATTACCTCGGGTTAAGAACTTTGCTTCAGGTTGAGAACAGAAATTGGGCTCCGGCGGCATGGTGGCAGCGGGAGGCCCCATTAGCTAAAGTGGTGCTTCAGGTTAAGAACAGTTTCAGGTTAAGAACAGACCTCCAGATCAAATTAAGTACTTAACCCGAGGTACCACTGTAATTATTTTAAGTTAATTTAATTTATTAGTTTTATACACCACCCTTCATCATAAGATCTCAGGGTGGTTGGCAGAATACAGGATAAAAACAAGTAAATAATTAAAAACAAAACAGCAAAACAGTAACTTTTGGCTTGGCTGGTTAGTATATTTGGGTGTTTCTGGTGCTGTTAAATTGGCATTTTCTGCATTATTTAAGTTCTTTGCAGCAGCTTCAATACTTCAATGGCATTTCTCGTTCCATTAAGGGAGCCCATATTTGCATTCAAATTTGCTTTTCACGCCCACTGGTCGGGGGCGTCTGGGTGGAAATCAAGAACAGCACTTTTCAGAAGGTAGCAACAGACTCTTTTATTACACTTTCAGAATCTTCACTCCACTCTTTGCTCAAAGGGAACAACCTTCAGAATATGACTTCAGGGAAGGCTCTCTAGACGTCCGGTAAATACACAACACGGCCATCTAATGAAAGACATTTATTGTTTTGTGGTGTTGCAGGAGAATCCCCAGAGCCACTTGAGTCTTTCATTATTCAGCAAGGAATTTGTCATAAAGGTTAATAATAGGACTGCCAGGCAATTAAATAAGTCTTGTCAAATCAATAATAAAAGAGTTTAAATTGGTCAATTAAATCTGCATAAGCTAGTATATGAGGGGGGAATTGTTCTGAAGCGGGGGAGAGACACACAAAGACTTTCCAAATTCTTAATGCGCATGTGTCTGTTGAGGAAGATGCCACAGTAGAAGTGGTGCTACCCCTGGGATGAATGCCTCTTCTGAGAGTCACATTAAACCAGAGTGGATTTGATTTAAATCAAATCGATTTCAATCACTAGTCAGTAAGACTTGATTTAAATCATTTTTTACAGACAGACTCATTCTTGCTGGTATAATCTTAATATTTACAACCAGATGAAGGTTTCATTTTATCAAAAATTACTGATGTGGTTACACTATTAGAAACACATAGACAGAAAATCATGAAATTATTGTGAGGTTTAATAAGCTAACTGTTTATATTTGGACAACTTTTCTGCTGTACTTTATTGGAAGGAGAAAAATAACCATTTCCTTAATAACAATTTACAAGATTTATTTAACTAAAACAGTAACATTGTAGCATATGTATCCATGTTTGTTAACTGATGTAGTTAAACAATTTTAAAAACAAAACAAAACAAAACCTTAGACTGAGGTTTAGCACACATGAAAAACTTAAAAAAAATCCTTATTTCTTGATGAATAGCCTTTGGACTATAATGTAACTTAAATAGAAAACTATCTTTAGAAAAGATTTTTCCTCCAAAAGCATTTTATTTTAAAAATCCAATTTAAAAATCCAGTTTTTTATTTTTTAAAAATCATTTATTTTTATCCACCCTGCATTAAACATTATGTTGCTCGTGTAGTTTGTCTTTGTATAGAAGTTCTTTTTAAAATAAGTATCTGAGGGGGAGCGGGAACAAGCTGGATCAGGACTTGCATGCGGTGAGAGAGGCCTTTACTATACCCTCACAATCAAAATTATCCTACACCATAGGCACCAACCCTATGCGCCACCCCCAAAGTATGTGAGCGAGCCCACCCAATCATGAGGGGCCGGGCCTCCCTGAGCCTCCCCCATGGCGTCAGCAGGCCTCGCAGACTCCTCCCGATGTGTGACATCACACGTGTGTGTTGCGCACGTGATGTCACACGCACATGATGAGCCCCCCAATGTCAAGCAGAACTCAGTGCGGCTGTCCCACACATTAAGAGGAAAGGTCCCATTAACAGCAATGGGAAAGGAGGCAAGCAGAGGGGGAAGATTTCAATCAGAACCACAGTGATGTCCAAAGTTTAAAGTTTCCCTCCTGTTTGGTCCCAATCCAGTTTCCCAAACAAACTATTTCCCTTTAGGAAAAAATAACTGCACAAAGGCAAACTACCGGTTGTACCAGTGCTAGTTGTACTCAGTGTAGACCCATTGAAATTAATGATCTCAAGGTAGTTGTGGTGATTAACCTTAATGGATCTACTATGAGTAGGGTTAGCGTTGGATACAGTCCTCTGTGAGAAACATCACATATAGCTTTGCCATCAGCTGGTGTCTTCCAACTAACACTGGTGCCTATCCTGTTCTCACATATTCAGCCCTCAGTTTTGAGGACCCAAATATTTTCAAACATAAAGCCAAAATAACTCTCCTTCCAGAAGAACAATAGCAAGCCTAGGGTTTATGACTTTTCAACAGAATATGGCTGCCTGCCTGAATGTCTTAATCCTGTGCTGCCAGCCATGGCAGAGCTCAGTGGAAAGAGTAACCAGCCCACCAGCAAAGTCTCAGGGGGGTACTTTCCTGGAGGCAGAGTCCATATACAAGGTCCAGTCCAGTGCTAAGGTCAGGAGTATCTCAGTTCACATAGTCAGATCATCCGGGGATCAAGAAACCCAAGGGTCCAAGGTCACACGAATCAAGAAGCAGCAAGGTCTTAGTCAGGAATGACAAATGTTGTTTCCAGCAACTCACTGAGGCTGGAAACCCTGCTTAAGAAAGCTGAAGCCAGCTGGTTCTCATCAGGAGCAAGAAGGCCGATCAGCAGCAGGTGGAATCACTTTGCCTTCTGCTCCTTCAGGCTGCTGTTCAACAGGTGAAGCCGACTCCTGGCCCATTAAACTGAATATTTTGCAATACAGTGGTACCTCGGTTTTCGAACGTCTCAGAAGTCGAACGTTTCGGTTTCCGAATGACAAAAACCCGGAAGTAACTGCTTTGGTTTTTGAACGTGCCACACGGCTTCCGTATGGAATTTTCCAGAAGTAAAATGCTTCGGTTTTCAAATGCTTCAGAAATCAAACCATCTTCAAGAATGGATTATATTCGAAAACTGAGGCACCACTGTACTGATTCCAATTGCTGAAACAGGGCACTTTTGTCAAGACTGCCCATTCATTCCAGTAAAAATAACTGTATTACTAGGATATGTATTTTGTCTAATTGTGATACAACGCAACTGAACACTGCATCACAAGAGGCTATCTTAAAACAAAACAGACCACTGGGCCATGTAAGCCTGTATTGCGACGCTCTGACTGCCAGGAGCAATCTAGGTTTCTCATACTGAAGTTTCGCACTGTACCTGCTACCTAAGCATTTTCACTGGAAAATGCTTTGAGCTATGGCTCCCAAAATTTATTTCCTACCCCAATTTTCTGGAAATGATTCTGGCTGCATTCAAAAAGAGGCTTTCCCTTTCCAAAAGGCATAAAGAGTGCACTTTTATAGAGGCCTTAAAAGTATCCGAGTGTAAATAAGGTGCTACAGGCAAGCTAAATACTCATCTATAAATCAACAAAACAGGCCCTTCCCTCCCCCATTTCTGTTTGCAGAATGGACACACACACAAAAAGCAAACCAGCCTTTTCACATGCAAAACAAGAGCAAAGGACAAACCAAAAAAACCACACAAAAAAACACCACAGGCTGTCAGATTTGGCAATTTCATTCTTCTAACTACCACTTCACACAAAAAAATCCTAGATAATGACACGCCAAAAGAACTCAACGTTTTCAAGTGAGCTTTGGCAAAAAGATGCGAAGAGAGTTGTGTGCAAAGAACGAATGAACGATAATTCAAGTGAAAGAAAGAAGATTGGACAGGGAAATGGGAGGAATTTTGCAGAATTATACCGCACCGTAACTTGTTTTGGGATACCTCATGGGAAGATATTCATAAATAAATATAATTTTGTATAGAGTATTTTATTTATTTATTGCATTTCTATCCCACCTTTTTCTTCCAGGGAGCTCAAGGTGGATACAAGGTTCTTCCCCTCATTTAATCCCCATAACGGCCCTGTGAGGTAGGTCAAGCTGAGAGTGAGGCCCAAGGGTACCCAGTGAGCATCATGGCTAAGTGGGAATTTGAACCCTGGTCTCCTAGGTTCCAGTCTGACACTGGACCACACTGGCTCAATGTACACCCACTGAAATAAATGAACCTAAATTGACCACGTCCATTCACTTTAATGGGCATATTCTGAGTAAAACTAGCACTGAATACCACCCATTATAAAAACAAAACATTATTTGACACAAGCTTGAAACACATTTGGATGTTATTATTTTAGTTCTGTCTTGAATTCCACCTCAGCCTACCACATACCAGTCAACATTTCGGGGCAAGGAGGTCTAGGATTGGTTTTTCTTCTTTTTGCAAGAGTAGCCTTCATGGCTACTGACTATCTGTGAGGTAACAAACTTTGCCTCAAGGGTCAAACCCTATCTGCTGACTTCGGTGTTTACTGTTACATGAGTGATGTATCCACAAAACAGAGAGGTAAAAGCATTTTCGCAAACTGAACCAAGTTATTCATAGTCAGCAGCGTTTTTAAGGTCAACCAACTTTCTCCAGGAATCGAGGAGCGCTCTCACATTAGCATAGCCTATAATGGTTCTGGAATCCTAAATGAGAATCTAACAGAAAACAGAATTAATCCTGGCTCGTGTCCACAAAAAACCCCCACAAAATGTGAGGGGGCCATTAGTCTGTAGCAGGCAGGTGCTCCTTCTACTGTGTGCTCTGGAACCATTTTCCAGTGGCTAAATGGCCATAGTGATTGGTCACAAGTAAAAACATGTGGGAAAAAGAAGAAGAGGAGGAGTTTGGATTTGATATCCCGCTTTATCACTACCCTAAGGAGTCTCAAAGCGGCTCACATTCTCCTTTCCCTTCCTCCCCCACAACAAACACTCTGTGAGGTGAGTGGGGCTGAGAGATTTCAAAGAAGTGTGACTGGCCCAAGGTCACCCAGCAGCTGCATGTGGAGGAGCAGGAAATCGAACCCGGTTCACCAGATTACGAGACTACCGCTCTTAACCACTACACCACACTGGCTCTATAATGCCATGGCTGAGCATGTTGGGGTTTTTTGTGTTGTTGTTGTTTTTGCATGCAGAAGGACCCAAGTTCAATACCTGAGTTAAAAGTCAGCCAGGAAAAGCTTTTCCTTGCCTGAGACCCTAGAGAGCCACTGCCAGTCAAGAGTATACAATACTAGGCTAGATGAAAAGAGCGTCAGGCTGGACTATCTAACTGAAGAAAATTACTGCAACATACCACGTTGCTGAGCTGGGAAAGGGACTCAACCCTATAGCCCTATGCAGACGTCCAGACGACGCACACCAAATGCGTAGCAGGAGAGAGTGGAAGGAAGAGTTTCATCATGGCAGTGAGCCCTAACCTTGACCGACTCCTGCACAGCTGGATGTCTATAGCAGGAAAAGCTAACCTGTAAGGTAAAAAAAGATTTAAAAAAACAACCTGGACGGTTAAGTCCAGTCAAAGGCGACTATGGGGTTGCAGTGTTCATCTCGCTTTCAGGCTGAGGGAGCCAGCATTTGTCCACAGACAGCTTTCCGGGTCGTGGCCAGCATGACTAAACCACTTCTGGCACAACGGAACACAGTGACAGAAACCAGAGCACACGGAAAATGCCATTTACCCTCCCGCCGCAGCAGTACCTATTTATCTACTTGCTTTCGAACTGCTAGGTTGGCAGGAGCTGGGACAGAGCAATGGGAGCTCACTCCGTCGTGGGGATCCGAACCGCCGACCTTCTGATCGGCAAGCCCAAGAGGCTTAGTTGTTTAGACCGCAGCGCCACCCCTGTTCCCCTGGATGTTGATGGACGACTCCCATCATCTTCACCTAGCATGGCCAACTAGGTGGTCATTTCATTTATTTTATTGCATTTATAGATGCCTTTCTGATTTTAAGGTACTAAAACAAATGCATGATATAAAATGTAAAATTGGCCCTGGGACACACATTGTCTGTCTGTCTGTCTGTCTGCATCTATGCTGCCTTTGCCCACATCCATTGCTCTCTTTTTCCTTCCAACAGGGCAGATGGTGACAGCACTGGAACTGAGGTTGTCACTGCCTGCCTCCCTTGCTCTCGTCTTCCTTCCCACTGAGCATGTGATGGCCAAAGGCCCATGTGGTGGAAGGAGAAAGCCAAGCATGAGCAGGCCTCAATGTTGCCTTTGTCTAACCTTCCTTCCTTCCTGATATTGACCATTGGCCCTGTGGTGCTGGAGCAGTTCCTGGTGCTGTCCCTTGGCCGTCTCTCTTGCTCTTTTCTTCTAGAAACATCTGGAGGGCCGCAGGTTAGCCATGTCTGGTCTACCTGGAAGCTACACATGTACACTTGCATTTGGAGACCCACCTGTTGATTCCTTAGACAAATGGGAGCCAGGAGCCCCTGCTGATCTACTGCAAATCACCCAGAGATCTGAGTAGATCCCAACCTGCCATCTGTCCTTCCCACCCACGCTCTAAACAGACCAAAAAGGCAAACAGGTTATCTTTGCGGGGTTCTTTGCTCTACCGATTGTCGTGAGGAAAAGATTTCAGGACCTCATCTTTCCAACAGTGAGAAACCGCCTCTTCAAATCAAGCCTAAATGAAAGCAAACACCCCGAGGCTCCAGCTCTACAGGCACTAAGATGGGATGGAATAAGCTCCATTGAACCCAGCAAGATATTTTTTGAGCCAATATACCTACGACTGGGCTGGGAGGAAGCAGAGCAGTTAAACCAGAAGCAGCAGCAGCAACGAATAATAAAAATAAAAAGTCAAGCTAGAATATTTAATTAAAAACAATGGTACAAAGAAAGTTGTTAAATAGTGTGCCACTCTGAGCACCAAGGGAGGGACACCATAAATGTTTCAAAGCGTCTGCTAGGAAACCATGTAATTAAACATTTCCTCCTCTCTGCTGGTTTTAGTGGAATAAGTGATGTAAGTGCCTGGGGCACTGAATGTCAGGTGGATAGTCTGCAGAACCCTGCAGCATGTTCTTAAGCAAAATTATGATCCCCCCCCCCAAAAAAAAAACATGGATCACATCTGCACTATACATTTAACATACTATGATACCTCTGTAATACTCATGGCTTCCCTCAGAAGAAACCTGGGAAATGTAGTTTTTTAAGGGTGCTGAGAGTTCTTAGGAGATCCCTGTTCCCCGATTTCCTGGGGAAGAGGGATTGATTCTTAAAGCACTCAGGGAACTGCAGCTCTGTAAGAGGAATAAGGTAAAGGTAAAGGGACCCCTGACCATTAGGTCCAGTCTTGACCGACTCTGGGGTTGCGGTGCTCATCTCGCTTTATTGGCCGAGGGAGCCGGCGTACAGCTTCTGGGTCATGTGGCCAGCATGACTAAGCCGCTTCTGGCGAACCAGAACACTGCACGGAAATGCTGTTTACCTTCCCGCCGGAGCGGTACCTATTTATCTACTTGCACGTTGATGAGCTTTCAAACTGCTAGGTTGGCAGGAGCAGGGACCAAGCAACGGGAGCTCATCCCTTCGCAGGGAATTGAACCGCCAACCTCCTGATCGGCAAGTCCTAGGCTCTATGGTTTAACCCACAGCGCCACCCACGTCCCTGTAAGAGGAATAGGGGTCTCCTAACAACTCTCAGCACCCTTAATGAACTACAGTTCCCAGTATTCTTTAGGGTCATGACGGCTGAAGTGATATCACAGTGCTTCAAATACATAGTGCGGTTGTGGCCCCTGGTACGTGTGCACAAGAAGAAAAGACTGTTCTGCAGCTGGGGGCGGACAAATCTGCCTTTTTTCAGTTTCTCTCAGTTGTTATTTTTTCCAATCCTGTGTTCAATTCACTCCACTTCTGCATCAGTCTGCATTTTTTTTAATTTGAAAATGCACAAAATTCATATAAATTTTCTGCACTTCTCTTATTGTACATGCTTTTTGTATGACTTTGGGTTTAATATACACATTTTTGCAAGCAATTTATTCATAAATGCACTTTCTAATATACGCATTTCTGTATCCATTTATTTTATTTTACTGCAGAACTGAATGACTTGTTCTGCATGGGGCTGCCCCGCAATGGCAAATAGACATTTAGTATTGGCAACTGCAAGCTTGGTTTAAGGAGCCATTTGGCACTTAGCTTATACAGTGGTACCTTGGGTTACATACGCTTCAGGTTACATACGCTTCAGGTTACAGACTCCGCTAACCCAGAAATAGTACCTCAGGTTAAGAACTTTGCTTCAGGATGAGAGGAGAAATTGTGCTCCGGCGGCGCGGCGGCAGCGGAAGGCCCCATTAGCTAAAGTGGTGTTTTAGGTTAAGAACAGTTTCAGGTTAAGAACGGATCTCCAGAACGAATTAAGTACTCAACCCGAGGTACCATTGTATATCTAAGTTTCTAACAGCATGCAAACAAACATAAAGCTTTCAAACCACACACACAGAGAGAGGGAGCCCGTGTGGTGTAATGGATAAGAGTGTTTGAGAGCAGGATTTGAATCTGACAGAGGACCTATTGCTCTCTGGTACCACCAGGGGTAAGTGTGATGGGAGCTGTGGTCAGGGTACACGTGAAGGGCTAGGGAGGAAGAAGCCCCTCTTGACTTCGGCTTCTTCCAATCCCAGGAGACCAGTGTGGTTTAAACTCAACATACACTAACAGAATTCAGTATTTCTCACCAGTATACAGTGTTGTGTAGTGGTTAGAGTGTTTGGCCTGGGTTCGAAAACCCTACTTAGCCATGACACTCACTGGGTACCCTTGGGCCTGTCCCTCACTCTCAGCCTAACCTACCTCACAGGATTGCTGTGATGATAAAGTGTGGGAGGGAAGAACCATGTACTCCTGAAAGCAGTGCTCCCCTAACTTTTTCAGCCCACTGCCCCATTGGTTCCATAAACTCATCCCCAGTGCCCCCAACCTACTCTATAAAAAGCATTCAGAACAGCAGTTTTCATAACCCACTAAAGAATATAATGAAAACAGTAAAATTCAAAACAGCAACAATTAATTGCACATTTATTCAAAGCCCAGTTAAAACTGTTTGGTTTAACTGATTGAACAAAATTGATGAACTCGATCCACTGATGCCAGCTTTTCAAAACCTGGTAGTAATTTACCCTGGCAGAGCCCCTTTGCTGCCTCCTTACCTCTTAGTGCTCTCCTAGGTAATCCCACTGCTGCCCCGCTGGCAGTAACACCCACTTTGGAAACTACAGTCATACCTTGGTTTTTGAGCAGCTTAGTTCTCGAACGTTTTGGCTCCCAAACGGCGCAAACTCGGAAGTGAGTGTTCCGGTTTGCAAATTATTTTTGGAAGCCAAACGTCCGATGGGGCTTCCAGTTGGTTTCCTGTAGCCAATCAGAAGCTGCCCTTTGATTTCCGAATCTTTTGGAAATTGAACAGACTTCTGGAATGGATTTTGTTTGACTTCCGAGGTACGACTATACAGTGGTACCTCTGGATATGAACAGGATCAGTTCCGGAGCCCCGTTCGCACCCTGAAGCAAACGCAACCCATGTCTGCACGTGCGCAGGTCACAATTTGCCTCTTCCGCACATGCGCATGACGTCATTTTGACCGTCTGCGCATGCGTGAGTGGCAAAACCTGGAAGTAACCACGTTCCATTACTTCCAGGTCACCGCAGAGGCAACCCGAAAGCGCTCAACCTGAAGATATTTAACCTGAGGTATGACTGTACAGTGGTACCTCAGGTTACATACGCTTCAGTTTATGTACCAGGTTACAGACTCCGCTAACCCAGAAATAGTGCTTGAGGTTAAGAACTTTGCTTCAGGATGAGAACAGAAATCGTGCTCCGGCGGCACGGCAGCAGCGGGAGGCCCCATTAGCTAAAGTGGTGCTTCAGGTTAAGAACAGTTTCAGGTTAAGAACGGACCTCCAGAATGAATTAAGTACTTAACCTGAGGTACCACTGTACTGCCTTAGAAGAAAAGGTGATATATAAATGTAACAAAATAAGCAAATACAGTGGTGCCCCGCAAGACGAATGCCTCGCTAGACGAAAAACGCGCAAGACGAAAGGGTTTTTCGTTTCTTGAGTTGCTTCGCAAGATGAATTTCCCTATGGGCTTGCTTTGCAAGACGAAAATGTATTGCGGGTTTGCTTCCTTTTTCTTAAAGCCGTTAATACCCGGGGGATCCGCGCTCCGCAAGACGAAAAAATCGCAAGACGAAGCAACTCGCGGAACGAATTAATTTCGTCTTGCGAGACACCACTGTAAATACATCTGAGGTGTGCAGATCTAGGCAGGGAGGCCATTCCTGATCTTGGGCCAACAGTTAATAAAAACTTTGCACATATGTCATCTATTTCAAAAGGAGGGGGTGAGAGAAATTGGTGTTCAGGAACAACTTTCTCCTTCCCCTTGGGAGAAAGCTGGCTGGCCGTCTCTCCCGGCTGATCAGAACTGGGACTTCCTTAAGTGCTGTTTAAGCACTCCAGAGGGCCTGTAGTACAAGGCAAGCATTCATTTATATTTAAACAATGGTAACAGAGAAGAGAGAAGACTGCTGAGCTTGGCGCTGCAATCCCTGCAAGAAATTCTGGCAGGTAGCTACAGTAGCTGTAAAAGGATTTGGATAAGGAGCGGGCGGGGGGGGGGGTAGGAACTGAGCGAAAAAGCAAGGAGAAAGTTGGAGAAAGGAAACAGCAAGGAGATTGTAGCAAAGGAGAACTGCAGAAAAAAAGGAAATGGGAACAGAGAAAAAGAGAGGCAAGAAAAAAGTAAGGTAGCTTTGCAGAACTGGGCAAAAGTTGAAAGAATGGAGAAAAGTCTCTATGTTTCCCAAGGATCAATAAGGCCCACAATATTCTGGTATTTGAACTCATAGGCCTTCCATTTTCCTGGGAGTTGGGGTGGGTGATTTGCTATAGCACCAACTAACCCGCTTTTAAAAAATAAAAATGGTTTTCATAATTTTGCAAAAGGCAAATGTATACATCCTAACACATGAGGGAAACACATGCCACCTGCAGCACATTGATTAAGAGTACCGACACCTCATTTTAAAGCACAATAAACCCTGCTGTGCAAACCTACAGCTCAGTTGGCAGCGCATGAGACTCTTAATCTCGAGGTTGTGGGTTCGAATCCCGCATTGGGTGAAAAGGGGGTTGGACCAGATGACCCTTGTGCTCCTTTCCGACTCTACAATTCTATGATTCTGTGATAAGGTCAACGTATGCTGCATTGGGTTCGTTGATGGAAGAAATATGGGCTATAAATGTAAGATACGTGAGTATATATATTATGGCAAAAATCTGTCACCTTAAAACAACTAACTGTCTAAATTAGTGGCATAACTTTGACATGCGGTACAATTCTGCTACTACTACTACTACTACTAATAATAATAATAATAATAATTTATTATTTATACCCCACCCATCTGGCTGGACTTCCCCAGCAACTCTGGGCGGCTTCCAAAAAAACATTAAAATACTGTAATACATCAAACATTAAAAGCTTCCCTAAACAGGTTTACTCAGACATACAGTCCAATGGGCCTTACCCCACAAGGCCATTTTTGCAGGCTATTCAAACATGGTTAAGGACTCACCATAACATCTGCACCACTCCTCAAAACCTGAGCCTAATTTAGGCCTCTGTAATAAATATTATACGCCCAGATTTAAGAATCGCTCTCAGCGGCTATAAAGCTCTAAAAATGAGTATGCATCAAGAAGGTTCTGGAGCCTGTGTCTCCTTTTTAAAAAAGGAAAAAGCTGTAACCCCCCCCCCCACACACACACACACTTCACTCTCCTACCCTGTAAATAAAAAATGTCAGTAGAAATTGCTGCCCTTTATCACAAGTTATGGTTTTGCTGACAGTTTTAAAATTAAAAGCTATATCACTGGATGACTTGGAGTAACGCATGGCTGGCCTCAACACACACACACACACACACACACACGGGCAGTTATGAAGTTCCTAGGCAGAAAATATTTCTGTTCACGGCCTCTTCACTTGCTCATGCTAAGTTGGCAAGATTTCAGCAAAAATATTATTTCGCAAACCGGCAAGTCTTTTTGCTCGCAACTGAGCCGCATCGCAGCTCATATTTCACGTGATAGAGCACCCTGCTTGAGCCCCAAGGACGAAGTTCAGTGGATTTCTGGACGTTGTTCGATGGTTTGTGCTAAAAGCCAAGTCACAACGCTACAATAACAGCAATACAATAAATCCGTATTTGAGCTTCTTGCAGACAATCCCATGCAGAGGTGGGAACTCTGTGATTCCTAGATGAGACATGGCAGGTCTCATCCAACTGCTCCTAAGATTCTTTTAACTAAGAAGATTCTCATACAGTGGTACCTCAGGTTACATACGCTTCAGGTTACATACGCTTCTGGTTACAGACTCCGCTAACCCAGAAATAGTGCTTCAGGATAAGAACAGAAATCGGGCTCCGGCGGCGCGGCAGCAGCAGGAGGCCCCATTAGCTAAAGTGGTGCTTCAGGTTAAGAACAGTTTCAGGTTAAGAACGGACCACCGGAACAAATTAAGTACTTAACCTGAGGTACCACTGTACTGCCTTTCAATATGAAACTGCAACAATGGCCTCTGAAAACACAGCAGAATATTTTCCGACAACATTTTAAAAATCGAATAGGAACATAGGAAGCTGCCTTATTCCAAGTCAGACAACTGGGCCCATCTAACTCACTATTGTCCACACTGGCCAGCAGCAGTACTTTGGGGTTTCCAGCAGTGGACATTCCCAGTTCCTCCTGGAGGTGCCAGGAATATAATCTGGCACCCTCTGCACACAATGCAAGTGCTCTACCACTGAGCTATGGTGTGCAAAACACAAAACCAGGAATTTGTGCTAACAAATTCTACAAAAGCCTAATTAAGTGAAGAATGGTTTAACCTGCTTCTGGAAGGGCCATGTTGTCTTCTAAAGGTGAGCATACCAAGGTTCTAAGGCCGGTCCTAGACTTCAAGAAAGTTGACCTAGGCTCCATGTACAGTGGTACCTCGGGTTACAGATGCTTGAGGTTACAGACTCCATTAACCCAGAAATAGTCCCTCAGGTTAAGAACTTTGCTTCAGGATGAGAACAGAAATCGTGCGGCGGTGGCGCAGTGGCAGCGGGAGACCCCATTAGCTAAAGTGGTACCTCAGGTTAAGAATAGTTTCAGGTTAAGAACAGACCTCCAGAACGAATTAAGTTCTTAACCCAAGGTACCACTGTAATTATTTTAAGTTAATTTAATTTATTAGTTTTATACACCACCCTTCCTCATAAGATCTCAGGATGGTTGACAGAATACAGGATAAAAACAAGTAAATAATTAGAAACAAAACAGCAAAACAGTAGCTATTGGCTTGGCTGCTTAGTATATTTGGGTGTTCCTGGTGCTGTTAAATCGGCATTTTCTGCATTTTTAAAGTTCTGTTTTAAACTATTAACTCCTTAAACCTTGGAAAATCAGCTAATAAATGTCTTTCATAATACTGCCTTGGTTATATTCATCACAAAAGGCATCAGTTTAAAGTATCCTACCATTGGGTGTGGACAGTAACAGAAGCATGATTGAAGAATGAGATATAAACATACCGTATTTTTCGCTCCATAAGACGCACTTTTCCCCTCCTAAAAAGTAAGGGGAAATGTGTGTGCATCTTATGCTCCGTGCGGCTCTTGCGGGCTTTTCCCCAGGAGGGAGAAGGGACTGACTGGCTGCCCTTGTCCCTCCTGGGGAAAAGCCTGCGAGCGCCGCACACACGCTCCGCATGGCTCATGAAAGGGAGTGCTGAGCAGAGCTTGGGATGCATACAGGCTCTGCTCAGCGCTCCCTTTTAAAAAAAAAAAAAAATAAATTCTTCCATTCCCCTTCTAAAAACTAGGTGCGTCTTATGGAGTGAAAAATACAGTACAGTGGTGCCCCGCAAGACGAACACCTCGCAAGACAGAAAACCCGCTAGACGAAAGGGTTTTCCGTTTTGGAGGCGCTTCGCAAAACGAATTTCCCTATGGGCTTGCTTCGCAAGACGAAAATGTCTTGAGAGTTCCTGCGGGGTTTTTTTCCTCCCCCCCCACTTTTTCTAAGCCGCTGAGCCGCTTATCAGCTGATCCGCTAAGCCGCTAAAAGCCGCTAAAAGCCACTAAGCCACTACTAGCGCTAATCCGCTAAGCCGTCAATGGGCTTGCTTCGCAAGACAAAAAAACCGCTAGACGAAGAGAATCGCAGAACGGATTCTTTTCGTCTTGCGAGGCACCACTGTATATTGAAATCAAATATGTGTAAGACATAGCAAGTTCTGATGAGTTGGGTCTTAAATTTGGGGAAGACAGTGTCATTCGGGATGGTGCCAAACTGTTCCTCCCAAGCTACCCAGAATCATAGGAAGCTTCCCACTACCAAGTCAGACCATTGGTCCATATAACTCAGTATTGTCTACTCTGACTGCCAGCAGCTTTCCAGGATATCAGATTAGGATCTTCCCCCAACCCTATCTGGAGATGCTGAGAAATGAACCAGGGACCTTCTACATCGAAAGCAGATACTCTTCCACTGAGCTACAGGCCTTGCCCATTCATTCTCGACAGATCTGAACCACCTACTTGCAGAGAGCTTTTGGTAACAGGTCAAGGGCCACATGAAATGAGGTTGGAGGCCACATGTGGTCCTGGGGGGTACCCTGGTCCCACCCTTATTCCCAAATAACAGTCCTATGTAGCCCAAAAATGCACCTAGAAGCCTAACAGGTATATTATCTCACTTTTTATTGCTCTGAGTTGTAGCCAACTAAGTCTTACTTGGAGCAGACCGACTGAATATGACGGAGCTAAGTTAGCTGCATCCATTAGTTCCAATGGGTCTACTCTGAGTAGCACTAAGATTGACTACAACCCCATGTTTCTTGTTTCATAACAGGGGTCAGCAAACTTTTTCAGCAGGGGGCCAGTCCACTGTCCCTCAGACCTTGTGGGGGGCTGGACGATATTTTGAAGGGGAGGAAATGAACGAATTCCTATGCCCCACAAATAACCCAGAGATGCATTTTAAATAAAAGAACACATTCTACCCATGTAAAAACATGCTGATTCCCGGACCATCCGCAGGATTCTTCCTTGATTAACAGCCTGATCCTAAGTGTGTTTACTCAGAAGTCCCAATGTGTTCAGCTAGTAACACAGCATTAGGATTGCAGTTCTGAAGACCAATCCAGTCTTCACTTTTACATAGGACTAAGTCCTTCCACGGAATTCAAGAGGATTTGACCCCAACAATGATAGCCCTAGACTTGTGTTAAATTGTTGAGGCTTTTGTTCTATTAAGGTAAAGGTAAAGGGACCCCTGACCATTAGGTCCAGTCGTGACCGACTCTGGGGTTGCGGCGCTCATCTCGCTTTATTGGCCAAGGGAGCCGGCGTACAGCTTCCGGGTCATGTGGCCAGCATGACTAAGCCGCTTCTGGTGAACCAGAGCAGCACACAGAAACGCCGTTTACCTTCCCACCGGAGCGGTACCTATTTATCTACTTGCACTTTGCCGTGCTTTCGAACTACTAGGTTGGCAGGAGCAGGGACCCTTTAATTAGGCTGCTTGTTCCTGAACTTTCAGAGGAAAGAACACTGGACTTCATCATGGTCAACGGACTCAGGGATGATGGGAGTCATATTCCAACAACATCTGGAGAGAATCAACTGGCCACACCTAGGGATGTTGGGAGAATTCCATCAGAAATGAGAGAGAAAAACCACTATAATCTACACGATCGCCCATAGTCTGGAACCCAAATCATGTAAGCCAATGCAAACTACTGTTGTGGTTTCAGTCCATAAATAATTTTGTTGTCTTGTGCATGGTTTTCATGTTTTCCTTCCAATGAAGTCCATTGAATTACATACCGGTAATTAATTGAAGGCAGCGACAAGAGAAAATCTTGGACACATGAAGAACCAAGTGTGGGGAACCAATTTCGGGGGAAAACTGACTTAAAATGTGACTCAATTTGTGGCTGATTTCGTAAAAATTTGGAAAACTGATAAAAACAATGTGGCAAGAAATAATAATAATAACATGATTAATTATATTAGTTTTGGCCTCCCCAGCCACTCTGGGCAGCTTCCAACAAAATATTAAAATACAGTAATGCATCAAACATTAAACAAATGGCTTTAGATACCTATTGGGTCCATAAATTACTATATAGCAAATATTCAACATAAAAAAACAGCGACAGTTTGTTGTTGACAAAGGACAGCTGGACATATAAAGGGCCCCATTACCTTCAACAGCTTAGGGACTCATCAAACCTAAATCCAGCCCTGCTCCAGATGGTGGAGATGTCAGGTGCCATCCTGGTGCTCAGGTATCTTCACTTGGTTGCAAGTGGCCGATAGTCAGGTGCAAAATGCACCTGGCACCTGGCCAATTTCGAACACTGTGTACAAAGGTATACAAATGTACATTCATTGCGCCTCCCCCATTTGCTTCTATCTCCACTACCCCTGGGTTGTGGCCCCTGAAAGGTTGCCTAGGAGAGAGTGTGACCCTCGGGCTGGAAAAGGGTTTCCCACCCCTGGCTTGAAAGGGAGGGGTGTTAAGGAGAAGCTTGATAGAATATGGATGGGCAACCTGTGTCAAGGATAGAGGGAGGCAATGGCACTCCTAGGCTACAGCATGAGGGAACACAGGCTGTGCTGAAGCATAGAGTTGCAGTTGCACTGCTGCTGGACCAGGCCAATGGCCCATCCAGTTCAGCATCCTGTTCTCACAGTGGTCAACCAGATGGCTGTTGGAAACCAGGGAGCAGGACATGAGAGCAGAACAGCTCTCTTCCCACTTGTAGTCCCCAGTAAAAAAGGTAAAGGTAAAGGACCCCTGGATGGTTAAGTCCAGTCAAAGGTGACCATGGGGTTGAGGCGCTTATTTCGCTTTCAGGCCAAGGGAGCTGGTGTTTGTCCACAGACAGCTTTCCAGGTCAGGTAGCCAGCATGACTAAACCGCTTCTAGCACAACTGGACAGTGTGATGAGTGCCAGAGCTCACGGAAACGCCGGTTACCCTCCCGCCGCAGCAGTACCTATTTATCTACTTGCACTGGTATGCTTTCGAACTGCTAGGTTGGCAGGAGCTGGGAAAGAGCAACAGGAGCTCACTCCGAGGCGGGGACTCAAACCGCCAACCTTCTGATCAGCAAGCCCAAGAGGCTCAGTGGTTTAGACCAGAGTGCCACCCGCATCCCTGGTACCCAGTAACTAGCATTCAGAGGTGTACTGCCTCCAGTGCTGGAGGTAACACACAGCCGTCATGGCTAGTAGTCAACCAATAGGCAGAAGAAATACCTATAGAAAAAGGTACACGACAAGGTTGCCCAATATCCCCTTTACTTTTTATATCAGTCCTGGAGGTTTTGTTAAACATGATCAGAAAGGACCAGTTGGTTAAAGGAGTTCAGGTCGGAGTTAGACATTATAAATTAAGAGCATTTGCAGATGATCTAGTATTGACCTTGCAACAGCCAGACACTAGTACTAAAAGAGTTTTAGAATTAATTGAAATATTTGGTCGAGTAGCAGGTTTTAAATTGAACAGACAAAAAACGAAAGTGTTGGAAAAAAATTTAACAATGGAAGAAAGAGAGAGTTTTCAGAATGAAACAGGCTTGGAAATAACAAAAAGGGTAAAATACCTAGGGGTAAACTTAACATCTAAGAATGTGAATTTATTTAAGGATAATTATGAAAAATGTTGGTCAGAAGTTAAAAAGGATCTGGAAATTTGGTCAAGGCTGAAACTTTCCTTGTTAGGCCGAATCGCTACTATTAAGATGAATGTATTGCCTAGAATGCTGTTTTTATTCCAGACGCTGCAGATTGTGGACAAGATGGATTGTTTCAAGAAGTGGCAGAAAGATATATCAAAATTTGTCTGGCAGGGCAAAAAGCCCAGAATTAAATTTAAGATTTTAACTGATGCAAAGGATAGAGGGGGGTTTGCCCTGCCGGACTTAAGACTCTACTATGAATCAGCAGCTTTCTGCTGGTTGAAACACTGGCTACTTCTTGAGAATACTGACATTTTAGATCTGGAAGGGTATGACAATAGCTTTGGTTGGCATGCATATTTATGGTACGACAAGGTAAAGGTGTATAAAAGTTTTAAAAACCATATTGTAAGGAAAGCATTGTATAATGTTTGGATTAGATACAAAGATCTGTTGGAAAGCAAAACCCCTAGGTGGGTGTCACCAATGGAAGCTAGGGAAGTAAAAAAGCTTAATATGGATTCTAAATGGCCAAAATATCATGAGATTATAGAATACGATGGTGAAAGGGTGAAACTTCAGAGTTATGAGAAACTAAAACCTAAGGTTCGAGATTGGTTGCATTACTACCAGATAAATGAGACGTTTAAACAGGACAGGAAAATAGGATTTCAGAAAGAGAAGTCTAAATTAGAAACAGAATTGTTGGAACCCAATACTAAGAATTTATCAAGAATGTATAACTTGCTGTTAAAATGGAATACACAGGATGAAACGGTGAAATCAGCTATGATTAAATGGGCACAAGACATAGGTCATGATATTATGTTTGCTGACTGGGAACAGTTATGGACCACCGGTATCAAATTTACTGCATGTAATGCTTTAAAAGAAAATATTATGAAAATGATCTACCGGTGGTACATGACCCCAGTCAAGCTTGCAAAAATTTATCATTTGCCTAATAATAAGTGTTGGAAATGTAATGAGACTGAAGGCACTTTCTACCACCTTTGGTGGACTTGCCCAAAGGTTAAAGCTTTCTGGGAAATGATCTATAATGAAATTAAGAAGGTCCTTAAGTGGACTTTTCCTAAGAAACCAGAGGCTTTCCTCTTGGGTATGGTGGGCCAAGTGGTGTTAAGGAAGGATAGGACATTCTTTATGTATGCCACTACAGCAGCAAGAATTCTACTGGCAAAGTATTGGAAGACGCAAGAACTACCTACTCTGGAAGAATGGCAAACAAAGGTGATTGACTTTATGGGACTGGCTGAGATGACGGGCAGAATCCGGGACCAGGGGAAAGAGACAGTGGAAGAGGACTGGAAGAATTTCAAGATATATCTTAAAAATAACTGTAAAATTGAGGAATGTTAAGATGTCAGGGGGTAAGAAGTAAAGAATTGCAGCAGTAAACAAAAAAAAACTTAAGAAATATTTATGAAAAAGAACTAAGACAATGGACTTAAGGGTTGCTAAAGAATTTTAAACAAGGATGCAGGGATAGGGAGGTATGGGGAAGTCAGAGAAAAAAGGTTATGAACCGGTGATTATGAAGTTATACTGTGTTACATTGTTCTTTATTTTATGTGTGGAAAATTAATAAAAATCATTATAAAAAAAAAAAAAAATAGTAGTCAACCAATAGGCTTCTCCTCCATGCCTTTGTCCAATCCTCTCTTAAAATCAAAGTGCCACCATCCTAGGCTTTGGGAAACATGCGACACACTTGCCATAAAAGCTGGCAGTAACAGTTTTCAAACACACACACACTTGTCACAAATTCTCTCCCCCAAAATAATAATTATTAGAAGACAGAAGCATAAAGTTATGGCAGAATTGATTTAGGTTCCGTATCCATCAAACCTCCTGAATTCTAAAAATGCATGAAACTATTGATGAAGTTAGTGCAGAAATTGCCTCCCATCAGAGGAGGACATGAAGGTCTGAGGGGGTTTCTTGGTCAACAGATTCAGAACATAATCACAAAAGGCCAACATTTCTTCCAGGGCTCATACAAATGTAAAGGCCGGTGCCTGCATTTCTCAATAGCTGCAGGAGACTGGCTCCTACAGAATTTGTTCTGGACTCAGTGCCAGTCCTGTTGATCAGTTTTGTCCAAAACAATAGAGGAAGAAGTGGATTGCAAAGTTGCCAACTTTTTAAGCATCCCGAGTTCCTGTGCCTTCTACAGATACCTGATCTGCAGAGATTAGCAGCTGGCAACTTTCATCCTTTCCTCGCACTAAAAAGCTCCACCTGCTAGATCCTGCACTTCAAGCACGTACAAGAAAGGCACAGGATTGGGATTTGTTTTTAACTTATCAGTTGGCACCCGTAAGGGGACGGGCCTATTATCTCAGATGGCAGAGCACATGTTTCCCATGCTGAACATCCCAGGTGCCATCTCCCTCACCTTCAGGTTGCCAGAAAGAGATCAGATTGTGTGAAAGATGACACCCAAAGGGCCAATCAGAACAGACAAAAGAACTGGATATGTCAAGGAAGGATTCTGGGACTGCCTGCCGCCTGGGTCTCCGCTAGAACATTATAAATGTCCCCCCTGTGGATGCATCCGTGGGAACATCAGCATGCCTACTCAGAAGCAAGCCCCACTGAGTCCAGCTAGGCTTTCTCCCGAGGAAGCCTGCAGGCTCCTGGAACCTTAGCACGTAGCAGCAACGGGCGACAGTAACCAAGGGCGCAGATGGTGAGGGCCGATGACACGGCGGCGCTTTCCCCCCGGGGGCCATCCCTCGGGGTGGGGGTGGGGGGACACCCCTGCGGGGTGGCCGGTGTGCGTGTGTATGTGCGAGATCGCACCGGTACCTTCCGAGCCAAGGCGTTTCTGTCAGCAGCAGCAGGAGCAGCAGCAGCAGCAGCGCCCACAGCTACTCACCGGGTGGATTAACAGCCGCCGGCGTTGCCATCTTGTCTCTGGAAGAACTAAGATAAATTGCGAGCTGGGGGCAGCTGGAGGGGGCTGGCTATAAGGTGGACCGAGGAGGAGGAGGAGGAGGGCTGATGCTCCGCTGCGCAGCCCGAGGCAGATGGGGAGGGACGGGTCGGAGCTGCCTCCCCGCCCGCAGCCACACAAAGGCAGGCGTCCGCGCAAGGGGATCCGCGCGCGCGCGGCGAGGCTGGGAAATGCAGCTCGGGGCGCGCGGGCTGCTTGCGCGCGGTTAGCCAAGATGTCTGATCTGATGAGAATCCCTTTTTTTCCCCTCTCCCTTTTTTTTTGCAATCGCTTCTGCACATGCTCAGCGCGCGCGCACCCCTCCCCTCGCTGCCCACCTCAGTCCGAAGTGAGCATGTGCCAAGGAGCCGCACATGTGCGCTGGCCAAGTGAAGCTGCTGCCCTCACTTTGCGCCCTCAGCCTCGCTCGCTCTTGGGTACCTCTCCATCAAGGGCGCACGCTGCCGCTGCGTGTCTTATGCCGCTAATACGCAATAAAAAAATAACCTCAAACGCTGTAATATTGAATGCATTTACAGTAGTGTCATTACTTACTGCTAAAGTCCTGCTGATTTATTTTTTACCCCGTAGTAAAAAAAAGTATCAAATGCAGAAAACATAATACAGACGGTTGTATGCCAGCGCTATACCTTTGAAACACATTCTTCCTGCAAAGAATTCTGGGCACTGTAGTTTACCCCTTAAGTAAAGGGACCCCTGACCACTAGGTCCAGTCGCAAACAACTCTGGGGTTGCGGTGCTCATCTCACTTTACTGGCTGAGGGAGCCAGTGTACAGCTTCCAGGTCATGTGGCCAGCAGGACTAAGCCGCTTCTGGCGAACCAGAGCAGCGCGCGGAAACACCGTTTAGCTTCCTGCTGGAGTGGTACCTATTTATCTACTTGCACTTCGTGCTTCAGAACTGCTTGGTTGGCAGGCGCTGGGACCGAAAAACGGGAGCTCACCCCGTTGCGGGGATTCAAACCGCCGACCTTCTGATCGGCAAGCTATAGGCTCTGTGGATTAACCCACACCACCACCCGCTCTGTGGTTTAACCCACAACGCCACCCGCAAAGCCTTATGGAGTTGCAATTGCCATCAGCCCTCAACAAACTACGAGGCACAGAATTCCTTGAGGGGATGAAAGTGCTTTAAGTATAATACGCAAACAAGTATAAATAAATAATTATAAATAAATAAATAAATGCTTTTCGGAGCATTAATATTAGGAAGGCAGCTGGACCGGATGGAATTATGGGACGAGTTATTAGGGACTGTGCTGCAGAATTAGCTGGTGTATTTACGGACATTTTTAATCTATCCCTGTTGCAGGGTTCTGTCCCTACCTGCCTGAAGACATCGATTATAGTGCCAGTCCCTAAACAGTCAGTGGTGGTATCTCTCAATGACTACAGACCAATAGCCCTAACATCTGTCGTTATGAAATGCTTTGAGAGATTGGTGCTAGATTATATTAAGGCTGGTCTTCCATCCACTCTAGATCCGTTCCAGTTTGCATACAGAAGGAATAGATCTACTGATGATGCTATTTCCATCGCTGTCCATACTGTACTGAGTCATCTAGAACGACAGGGAACTTACGCAAGGCTGTTGTTTGTGGACTACAGTTCTGCCTTTAATACAATTCTACCAGACAGGTTATTCCTTAAAATGACCAATTTGGGTATACATCAGAAGATCTGCTTGTGGGTAAGGAATTTCCTGACCGATAGGCCGCAGACAGTGAGAATGGGACCTTACCACTCTTCTACTCTAGTATTAAGCACAGGAGCCCCTCAGGGGTGTGTGTTAAGCCCCTTCCTCTATTCCCTGTACACATTTGACTGCACTCCACTGTATAAGTCCAACAAAATCATCAAATTTGCGGATGATACAACAGTGGTGGGGCTCATTAGTGAGAATGATGAGGCTGCTTATAGGAAAGAAGTACAGGGGTTAATTCAATGGTGTAAAGAAAATAATCTTATGCTTAACACCAAAAAAACCAAAGAACTCATAATTGATTTTAGGCGAAAGAAAAGTGTATTTTTACCATTGCACATAAATGGCGAGGAGGTGGAGAGGGTTGGTAGTTTTAAATACCTGGGCACTTACATCTCTGAGGACCTCTCATGGTCTGCAAATATTAATATGGTTGTGAGGAAGGTACAGGGGAGGTTGTATTTCCTGAGAATGCTCAGAGGATTGAATCTATCTCAGCACCTACTTCTGTCCTATTATCATAGTACCATTGAGAGTGTCTTAACCTATAGTATATTATCGTGGTATGGGAGCAGCTCTGGAATGGATAAAAAAGCCTTACAGAGAATAATTAAAATTGCCCAGAATGTTATTGGGCTCCAACTACCAACCCTGGATGAGATCTTCACGTCTCGCAGCTTGAAGAAGGCACACAATATCCTGAGAGATCCCACCCATCCTGCTCACAACCTCTTTGAACTGTTGCCTTCGGGCAGAAGATATAGGACAATGAAAACACGAACCACACGCCTTCTGAATAGTTTCTATCCAAGAGCTCTGATTGCACTAAACAATGATCTCAGGGCCAGTTGTAAGAAATAGCAAGCAGTGAGTAGTAAGGAATGAGATAGGTTTTAGGTTATGCTATGCTTCTAATAGGTTGTGTTATATTCTGGATTATGTATGTTTTAATAGATTATGTCTGAATAGGATGAGAGTGTTGGAGATACGTGCAAATGTGTATGTGAATCCGGTCTTGGGTGTTTGATTTTCGTTGTTGTGTATACTGTGTATATACGGACAATGACAATAAATTTATCTAAATCTAAATCTAAATCTAAATCTAAATTTATATTTTATTATAGTACTTAAGGTTGTGAGTTTGAGAGGCAGGGTTAGGCTATATGCCTGAGTCCCCTTTCTAATTCCTGGATCCAACAAGAATTCAATTGCTGGAATAGCCAGGGCAGCTTCTTGGGGAGGTAATGGCCCCTTAAGTATGGCTCATTAAGGTAGCAAAGGAAGTGGCTCTGTGCCAGAAGAGAAATAAATGGGGGGGGGGCTCCCTCAGCTGTCTGTTAGTTAGAAGGCAAAGGCAAAAGTTGGTGTGTGAACTAGAAGTGTGAAGCTGGAAGCAGGCTGGACAACTGGAGTGACAGAGCCATGCCTGATCTCTGCTGGGATCCAAGGCTGTGGCTATGGGAGAAGCAAGACTCTCTTGGGGTGTTAATCCTGTGAGCCCCTCCAGCATAGGCTCACATTGTATATATAGGCCAATATCCTGCATTTCTGAACCTGTTTATTCTGAGTGCACTATGTTTATGATTTGATAAACAGCACAAAGAACTTCATTGCCTGGTGGAAAAGAAGTGTAAATGATAAAATGGGGGCGCCATTCATTATCCTAGGACAGGGGTTCCCAAACTGTGGCCCATGAACCACAGTAGTCAGTGAGCTCCATTCAGGTGGTCTGTGGCATGTTTGCATTAAATGAGAGTAGCAGTGTGGTGTAGTGGTTAGAGTGTTGGACTAGGACCAGGTGGGAGACCAGGATTCAAATCCCCACTGTGCCATGAAGCTCTCACTGGGTGACCTTGGGCCAGTCACTGCTTCTCAGCCTAACCTACTTTACAGGGTTGTTCTGAGTTGTAAAATGCAGAGGAGGAGAAATTTGTAGGCCACCTTGAGCTTCTTGGAGGAAATGTGAAATATAAAGGCTTTTTTAAAAAAAAAAACCATATTGATTTTAAATTATATTTAAAATGCAAATTGTAAGACAAGGTAACAAAGAAAAGAAGCAATAAAAATATAATTAAAAACCATGCAGCATCTAGCATGGCACATTACAAGTGCTACAATAGGGAGAAAATTCATTAAATAGTTCTCAAAGATCATCAATCATTTTCAAGTGGTCCAGCAGGGCAGACAGATGTGGAGTTTGGGAACTGCTGTTTTAGGCTGTGGCAGAAGCCCTCCTCCCAAACAGGTAGCTTGTCCCACCCTCTCCCTTGCAGCAGCACCAGGATTTAACTAAAGGAAGGGCACTATTCAGAGACCTTATGTAACGCAAAAATCCAAACAAGGCTGCAATCCTAAACTTGCTTACTTGAAAATTTATCCCATTATCAAAATCAATGCTTACTGTTTAACTACATATTGATCTGTTAAATTTATTGCTCTGTTGAGAGTATTTACTTTGAACTTAAATTCTAACAAACAGAAAAGTCTGAAATGTGCTATTATTTATGCTTTGGAAAGCTACAGTTCCTGGAATGGTTTAACAATCAATCCCTCTTCCCAGGGAACTCTGGGAATTGCAGTTCTGTGAGGGGCATAGGTGGTCTGCTAACAACTCTCAGCATCCTTAACGAACTACAGTTCCCAGGATTCTTTGCAGGAAGCAGCGGCTGTTTAAAGTGGACTGCTTTAAACATATGGTGCAGACAGGGCATAAGGAATGGAGTTTAGTGGGTGCTGCTAAAAGAAGCGAACCAACTCACAGGAGTAAGGAGCAATGCAAGGCAGAGTATGCCTTTCATTTACTGGATGAGTAACCTACAGTCTCCTAGTCATTAAGATGCAAATTGGTATAGAGGGCTATATTTCATCACTAGGTCAGCTTTGGCAGAACAATAATGAGCTGCACCATCCTGAGAAAGTGCTTAAACTCTAGCCCCTTGATGGTTTATTGGTTATATATATATATACAATTTTAAGAAAATGATTAATTAAAAACAATTGAATATTGCACAATATATTTTCTGCACCGCTCTCTTTGGGAGATTAATGAACTTCCTTCTTTCGAAAATTATAAAAGGAGAAATGAATATACAGTATTTCCTTTAAACTAGGGGGTTTGCCTTAGAAACAGCCAAACAAAATTAGATGTGGGTGATCTGTGATCAATGCCCCCAATCCCCTAGAACTACAAATCTATTGCAGTTCTGGGGCAGGAGTCAGAAAGACTCCCATGACTGTTCCACCAAACAAAACATCTCCAAAGACTCACAGATCTGGGTATATTTCTAAAGGATTTACATGTGTACAGCAAAGATGGTCTCTGTAGTTGGACTACAAGTCCCATCATCCACAGCCAGATAGCTGGCAAAAAGGATGTGAACTGTAGTCCAACAACAGATTATCCTCCCTGCCAGCTGGGATCCAGAATATTGTGAGGGATTATTATTATTATTATTATTATTATTATTATTATTATTATTATTATACCCCACCCATCTGACTGGATTGCCCCAGCCAGTCTGGGCTGCTTTCAACATAAATAAAAACATAATAAAACATTAAACATTTTTTAAAATCCCTATACAGGGCTGTCTTCAGATGTCTTCTAAAGGTTGTATAGTTATCTATCTTCTAAAGCAGGCATCTCCAAACTCGGCCCTCCAGCTGTTTTGAGACTACAACTCCCATCATCCCTGACCACTGGTCCTGTTAGCTAGGGATGATGGAAGTTGTAGTCCCAAAACAGCTGGAGGGCTGAGTTTGGGGGTGCCTGTCCCAAAGTGATGACTCCCCCCGCCCCTTCTTAGCAGCACTGTAAACAAGTCCCTTATAAGATGTAAGCATTTGGAAATCTGGTTTTAAATGAGACTTGGCCTCTCCATCTTTCTAACAGCAACTCTTATTATGATGCCAATGACATTTCATGCGTAATTCAATTTAGCCTTGTAGATGAAAGGAGAGAGGAAAAACTCTCAACAACACTCCAGTCCTAATCAAACCCCTCAGTTGTATTGTTTTATCTTAAGCAGACTGTGTAGCAGTAGAGTTCTTTATTTATGACCCAACTGGTAAACATGCATGAGATACAGATTACTTCCCCCAACTAAAAAAAAAATAAAAAGTGAATTAAAATTGCATACTATATACCTTGAGAAATTCTGCAGTGCAGAGTTAGCCTCTGAATCAAATATATGGAACAAAGGCATCTTTGTGTAACTGCTAGAAAGAAAATCGCCATTGACCTGCACAGCATTTCCACCTCTTTACAGAAGGCGGATTGACCCACTGCAGACATCATTTATGTTGACCAAGACACCCCAATATATGGCAATATATTCAGTATACCCAGGGACAGATTCTAAACACACCAACTAGTCTCTTAATCAATGTGTGATGCTGATCAATACTAATAATGATAGGACATAGTAGCAGCTTTGCAAAACTGCATTGACGCCTCAATGAACATATGGGGTTTCCTTGCAAAAGACTCATTTGTGCACATCAACAAAACACATCGAGCTCTCCTCTTCCATGTACTGTTTCAGTTGCATGCAGCCTTACTGTAGGTAAAGGAAAAGGACCTCTGGAAAGTTAAGTCCAGTCAAAGGCCACTATGGGGTTGCAGCGTTCATCTCGCTTTCAGGCTGAGGGAGCCAGCATTTGTCCACAGACAGCTTTCTGGGTCATGGCCAGCATGACTAAACCACTTCTGGTGCAACGGAACACCGTGACTGAAAGCAGAGCACACGGAAATGCCATTTTACCTTCCCGCTGCAGTGGTACCTATTTATCTACTTGCACTGGTGTGCTTTCAAACTGCTAGGTTGGCAGGGGCTGGGACAGAGCAACGGGAGCTCACCCCGTCGGGGGGATTCGAACCGCTGACCTTCTGATTGGCAAGCCCAAGAGGCTCAGTGGTTTAGACTACAGTGCCACCCTCGGATATGCATGAGGACCTTTGGCAATGGCATGCTAATGCTGCATGCAACTGGGCCAGCACTCGTGGGACAGAAATGCTCAAACATTACCCCTGTGAAGGGCTTCCACCTAGGACAGTTGCAAGACATTTCTGTGTCTCTGCACGACAATCTAAAAGGCACCTCCTTCCCGTTCCATGGGGCCCAATCCCCTGTGAAGTTCTTCTGTGCAACCCTCATTGAAAGGAATGGGTGACACTCAGGAGAAGCTGTTTTGCGGTGAATAGAATAAGCCAGCAGGTGATTGGGAAAGTAACCTCACTGCTCCAAAATAGGGGATAAAATGTGAACTGAAAAAAAAAAATGTTTAAAATAACTTTTATGTCTTACAAAAAAAACCCAGAAGCTTTTCTATTAGGAATTGTATGTACCAATATTCCAGAGGAGCAGAAAATACTTTTTATGTACGCAACGACAGCCACATGGTTGCTATCAGCCCAGAGATGGAAATAATATAAAGTCCCTACCAGAGAAGAATGGCAAATTAAACTGTTTGACTATGCCAAAATGGCAAAACTGACCGGAAAGCTCAGGAACTAGGAAGACCAGAACTTTAACAAAGAATTTATCTTGGAGACCACTGTAAGGAGATGAAAGCATTAGCAGGGTTGCAAGAACACTCGTAATGTAGCAAGTACTATGGAGATAATGGATTTATATAAAATATGGACTACTGAAAAAGATGCAGTAGAAAAGGTTTAATAACAGGACCCACGGAGGGTAAGGTTGAAAGTCCAGCGATTCAGAGGAATCTCCAAATGTGTATGTGTATGGTTGTATTGTTATAATTTTATACTTTTAAAATCAAATAAAAATTATCTTTAAAAAAAAATAGAAATAAACATGGAGATGCCGGGGATTGAACCTGTAACCTTCAACACCCAAAGCCGATGTTCTACCTCTGAGCTGTGGCCCTTCCCCAAGAGATAGGTGCTATGGTCTCTAGACATACTGGCCTGGAAGGAAACCCCTTGAAAATCCCCTTCATGGGATTTCCCTCTGGGCAGACATGCAGATGATTGGGCTGAAAAAGGAGGTGTAAGAAATTATAATTGTGCACATAAATAAAATAGCTAGGCAGTTTTGTATTGCCAGTTGGCAACCCTACCCACACTCAACCTTAGCCAACAGCCAAGAGGCAAAGGCAACCTACGTTGGTGACCACGATGAATAATTTGCAGTTTTATTGCACATCATTAAATATGAATCCAGGTTCTTTCGGGTGCTTCCTGATCATCTGACTGTGTAACAACATAAACAGCTACATGAACCTTAATATGTTTTCTCCCCAGAAAAAACAACAACAACCTGTCTTGCTCTAATGGAATAATTTAACTGAGCTCTGCATGACCAGAAGCAGTCGGATCAAGACACAAACACTGTGTGTGTGTGTGTGTGTGTGTGTGAGAGAGAGAGAGAGAGAGAGAGAGAGAGAGAGAGAGAGGGGAATATACTGTAAAACATTGTGGAATGTAGTGTGCTGAATGCTATGACTTGGCACTTATTTACTCTTTTACTCTCTTAAAAAATAAATATGTGGACATTAAAAATTGAAACTATAATCCAAGTCTCCCTTCCCCTGCATAGCAGAAGGGAGAGCAGAGAGGCCATTGCAGCTCCTTTCTACTGAAGGAGCGTCTCCACCCCCATCGTTCAGCCCGGACACTGAGGGCCTTCTGGCGGTTCCCTCATTGCGAGAAGTGAAGCAACAGGGAACCAGGCAGAGGGCCTTCTCAGTAGTGGCACCCGCCCTATGGAATGCCCTCCCACTAGATGTCAAAGAGAACAACAACTACCAAACTTTTAAAAGACATCTGAAGGCAGCCCTGTTTAGGGAAGCTTTTAATGTTTAATGTATTACTGTATTTTAATATTTGGTTGGATGCCGCCCAGAGTGGCTGGGGAAGCCCAGCCAGATGGGCGGGGTATAAATAATAAATTATCATCATCATCATCATCATCATCATCATCATCACCACCACCACCTCACTACATCTGTGACCACACAAGTACTTTGGTCTGTGGAATCAGCAGGGCTCTTTTTAAGATGGAACTCGCTGCAACTCAGTTCCGGCAACGCTCAAGTGGGCACCATTGCCATTTTAAGAGAACAAGGGAGGCATTCATGGTGAGTTCTGGCACCTCTTTTTATAGAAAAATAGCACTGGAATCAGCATTTTACAAGTGGCACATAATATTTGTTCTGCATTTGCAAGGAACTGAGCCTTTGGTGTGGCAGCACCTATCCTTTGGAACTAAGGGATGCGGGTGGCGCTGTGTCTAAACCACTGAGCCTCTTGGGCTTGTCGATCGGAAGGTCGGCGGTTTGAATCTGTTGCTCTGTCCCAGCTCCTGCCAACCTACCAGTTTGAAAGCACGCCAGTGCAAGTAGATAAATAGGTACCGCTGTGGCAGGAAGGTAAACGGTGTTTCTGTGCGCTCTGGTTTCCGTCAGGGTGTTCCATTGCACATGACCCAGAAAGCTGTCTGTGGACAAACGCTGGCTCCCTCGGCCTGAAAGCCAGATGAGCACCGCAACCTCATAGTCACCTTTGACTAGACTTAACCGTCCAGGGGTCCTTTACCTTTTAAATTTTTTTTAACCTTACCTTTGAACTCCCTGCCTGTTTTGGGCACCAGCTAAAACCATTTTTGTGTGTGTGGTAAACCCAGGGATGCAAATTTGATGCACGTTCTAGTACATATTTTTATTTTTATTTCTTCTTTTTGTCGGTTTTTGGGTGGCGGTGTGGCGGTGGGATATATAATCTTGTCTTATAACACATTTTTTTAAAAATATTTAAAAGCCTGCTAACTCTATTTAGAAAAGAAAAGAAAATTAGCCACCCTTTCACCTGAGAAGGAAAACGTTAGGCTTGTTTCCGACATTTGATTTTTATCGGCAATTGGAGTGCATATTTTATATCAGCTGTTTATGGGTTTTGATGCTCAAGCAGCAGGTATATAAATCCTGATAAATAAATAAATAAATAAATCCCACGTTAAGGGAGATTGATGAGGAGACAGATGTTTCATTTAAATTTCATAATATTTAGAAACAAAAAGTCTGTTGCTTGACTGATCTCCCAGCGTCTTTGCATTCATTGGCCAGGATTGTTGGAAAGACCAGAGTAGCTTTACTTCTTAAGTATGTTTATTTCATCACGTGGTATCATTGAGACATTGGGTTAGCAGAGGGGACCTTCTGACCTGCTTTTTACACAGGACGGCCCACTGTTTGAAGGCCTGTACAGGCAAAGAGATGAAAAATGAATAAGGAGGAAGAGCAGGGGCCTCACACCTTCCCACCAGAAGTGAGCAGTTGCAAGACAGAAGAATGAGCAGGCACTTCCAGTTTCTCCATGTTTCTCATTTTTCCAACCTTAAATTCAACTCTCCATGCTTCCACATCAGTTTGGGATTTTTTAAAAAACAACATGCCCATGTGAAAAATTCATGAGTGTTTTAGTGTGAATTTCGCTAACAGATATGCTCGTATGCAATTTTGACTAAAATCTACACATTTTTTGCAAATCAATTTCCCCTAATTTGATGCATTTCTATGTGCCATTTTCACTAATGAGAGTGTTTTTATGGATGTTTTACCAGAGGCATATGCATTTTTGTAACGCATTACTTGACTAGAGAACTGCATTGCAGAACCCAGAGAAGTGTAAATTTCAAAGGATGGATGTATTTCAGTTTGTGTAAGGTTTCCGAAATGCATATTAGATAGATTTGTCTCTAAATGTGAAGGGAATCACATTCAACCCCCCCCCCCATCCTTAGCAGGGACACGAGTCACCTGGTCACTACACCTGTATTTCTATTTAAATTATAGTAACTTATAAATTTGCATCTATTCAAATAAATTAGCATATGCAAATCAGTGCCCCCTTTTTCATTCTTTGTGTAGGCAAAAGTGGCTACCCTATTGGATAGTTTGTTGTCATCTTTCCACCTCCTCATTTCACAGGCATTAACTTGGTTTGCTTTGTCTTCAATTTAAACCAACCCTATTACAAAGCTACAAGCTGAAACCTATCTGCTCTGCAGGGCTTAGAATCCAATATCTTGAAAACTCAGATAGGCAATCTTTACAGAAAGTGGCTCTCTGAGATCTGTGCCTCTGATTTCCACCCATCCCTTTGGTTATTTTGCTCAGCGAATGCAGATAATGACAAACTTTTCGCTCAGTACATCCAAAATAAGCAGGTTTTTTTTCAAATTCCAGAAAATCAATGGCTACCTGGATGGCTGTTACCTGTTTCCAATGTTGGAGGCATTGGCCACTGCGAGAACAGAATGCTGGACAAAATGAGCCGCTGCCCTGATCCTACACTATTGAAGAAAAATTGCCCTAATGAGGGTCAGGTCAAAAGCGAGGGGCAAAGATTTAATGTCCTCTACTACTCGCCTTTGTTGGCAAGGTGAAAGGTCCGTATAGTTAAAGCTATGGTTTTCCCAGTAGTGATGTATGGAAGTGAGAGCTGGACCATAAAGAAGGCTGATCGCAGAAGAATTTATGCTTTTGAAGCTGGAGGAGACTCTTGAGAGTCCCACGGACTGCAAGAAGATCAAACCGATCCATTCTGAAGGAAATGAGCCCTGAGTGCTCACTGGAAGGACAGATCCTGAAGCTGAGGCTCCAATACTTTGGCCACCTCATGAGAAGAGAAGACTCCCTGGAAAGGACCCTGATGTGGGGAAAGATGGAGGGCACAAGGAGAAGGGGACAACAGAGGACGAGATGGTTGGGCAGTGTTCTCGAAGCTACCAACATGAGTTTGACCCAACTGCAGGAGGCAGTGGAAGACAGGAGTGCCTGGCGTGCTCTGGTCCATGGGGGTCACGAAGAGTCAGACACAACTAAAGGACTAAGCAGCAACAACACCACTCGCCTGCCCCCATGCTGGGGTCACAAGCTCTATTGGATAGATCTATCATTGCCAATTAGTCATGACTGGTAAATGGAACATCCATGGTCAGAAGCAGTGTACAGTGGTACCTCGGGTTAAGTACTTAATTCATTCCAGAGGTCTGTACTTAACCTGAAACTGTTCTTAACCTGAAGCACCACTTTAGCTAATGGGGCCTCCTGCTGCTGCCGCGCCGCTGAAGCATGGTTTCTGTTCTCATCCTGAAGCAAAGTTCTTAACCTGAAGCACTATTTCTGGGTTAGCGGAGTCTGTAACCTGAAACGTATGTAACCCGAGGTACCACTGTATCTTAGCAAAATGGGAGGGCGGTTGCTGGTGCCATCTGCTAGGCCAATGTTGGAAACAAAATGCTGATCCAGCAAGGCTCTACATATGTTCTTAACTTTTAAGGTAGGAAAGTATTTACTAGTTAGTTATTAAATTTATATCTCACCTCCTTCCCCCAAAGGAGCCCAGGAAGGCTAAGCACGCAGATGGGGAGAATCGCTTGTACAGATAAATAAACTTAAATAAGGTCGCTCAGTTTTTCTCTTTCTTTTCCTGCATTTTTAGCCTGTGGCGAGTCTTTCCCCGTTTCCTTGGTGAACAAAGTAATTTCATTTACTCACGTTATCCTATTAAGGACCAGCCCCTCAGCTGACAACGGGATTCTCCATCCACAGCCTGCGCTTCCTGAGCAATTTCCCTGTAGCCTGACATTTTGGGGAAGTGGCGAGAGGGAGCCACAATCACTTCAGCCCATATGCAAATATAGATCTCACACATCAAAACGTTCCACAGTGTTCATTTTGGTCTGTGTAGGGGGTGGGGGGAGAGAAGCAATTTATCTCGCAGACATCCTTTTGGGACAAGATATCAAATATAAATTTCTCATTAATTATAAGCCTTTCATTAGACAATATCCATTAAAGAAGCGGCTTTTGACATTTACTGCCTTTTCTACCATGCCTTTTTATGTAGCTGAGTGCAGCAAAGATCAAACGCGAGGACTTTTCAGCTTTGGAGAACAAAGAGGTTGATCAAAGAGGAGAGGTTTAGTTTTATTTGTAAGTGCTGGCTGGATTGGAAACATAAAAGCTGCCTTCGACCAGCCTCCTCCCCAATCTAGCCCAGTGTTGTCTACTCAAACAGCACCCGTCTAGGGTCTCAGTCAGAAGTCTTTCCATTGGATATTTTTTAGTCTTTTAAAACTAAACCACCTAGGGCACCTTATCAGAAAGTGTTAGGGACCTTGCAGCTTGGTTGAATTAGGTTAGAATAATCAATAGTTTCTGTTGACCAAAGGCTATATTCATGCAGGAAATATTTACAGGATAAGTGGAGACAGTAGGAGAGAAATAGCAGACATCTTGTCTGGAGAGAACAGCAGACAAAAAATGGCTCAGCTTTTAGAGGTGGGGCTAACTTAAGACATAGAGGCTTACAAACAAGCACTGGTTAGCTTGCTAGACAAAACCATGCCCTTGTGTGATTTAAACTAACACATGTTTTAACTAGAATCTCAAAAAAACAGAAAGATGGTTTAAAAATGCAATAGGCAAACCATAAATGTTATTTGCTGCTTGATCTTTTAAACTGGAGGCACCACAGACTGAACCTGGAACCTCTGGCATGCAAAGCCCTGAATGTTCTACCACTGAGCTGTGGTTCCTTCTCCATTAAGTTTGGGAAATGGGAGTCTCCAGGTGTGTCGTGTGGACTGTTGGTGTTCAGGATACCTTAAGGACTGCTTGATGCCTTATATTTCTGCCTGATCACCGAGGTCTTGGGTGAGGGGCACTGTTAGTGGTCCCTCATGGCTTGTACGTATGACTTGCATCCACCAGAAGCATTGGGTCCAGTTCTGCACAATGTAGGAACTATGGCTTTAGCGTAGTGGCACCTGCCCTTTGGAATTCCCTCCCCTGGAATATTAGACAGGGGCCATCTCACTTGTCTTCTTGGCACCTACCAAAAGCCTTCCCCTTCCAGAAAACCTTTTAAGTTGAGTTATTTTCCCATCTGCATCTGTACTGGATTTATTTTAAATATGTTGTTATTGCATTATCACTTGTTGTTTGCCAACAAGTGCAAGATATAAATTTCATTAATGAATTCTGTGGAACTCCCTTATGGCTGAGATCAGACAGGCCAACTTCCTGTTTGGTGAATACACACACACACACACACACACACAGAGAGAGAGAGAGAGAGAGAGAGAGAGAGAGAGAGAGAGACACCACCCTTCCTACTGACAGGGACTCAAGGTGGTTTACAGGTAAAAATAAGAACAGCTAAAAACATAGAAAAACAATAATTAAAAACAAATATTGATGGAATTAAATCTCTCTCTCTCTCTCTCTCTCTCTCTCTCTCTCTCTCCTAAAGAAAACTACAGTAGTACCTCAGGTTAAGTACTTAATTCATTCCAGAGGTCCATACTTAACCTGAAACTGTTCTTAACCTCAAGCACCACTTTAGCTAATGGGGCCTCCTGCTGCCGCCACACCGCTGGAGCACGATTTCTGTTCTTATCCTGAAGCAAAGTTCTTAACGTGAAGCACTACTTCTGGGTTAGCAGAGTCTGTAACCTGAAGCGTATGTAACCTGAAGCATATGTAACCCAAGATACCACTGTGTACCAGCATAACACCAACTCAGGTCTCCAAAGTATTCACTTGCCAGCAAAAGGACAACAAGGAGGGAGCCAGTCTATCTTCTTTAGGGACTGAGTTCCAAAGTCTGGGAGCAGCTTTTTAAATGTCAACAGGCATTTTAAGGAAACTTTTCCAATTTCATGGTTACTCTCTCTCTCTCTCTCTCTCTCTCATACACACACACACACACCGCTCTAGATCATCAGTACAATAAGTTGACTCTGCAGACTCAAAAAATAAAGATTATCTCCATTTGAATTTCCTTACTCTGTGATGAATCTTAGCAATCTCTTGCAAAGGCCAGTGTCTGTCAGGTCCAAGCCGCTTCGCAATAAGGAAATAGTGTTTCCTCTTTCTCTCTCTTTCTCTCTCTTTCTTCTTCTGCATGGGTGAATATATTCGACCTATATCAAGTTGAAGAGGTAATTCCCTACCTGACAACTCACTGATAATGTAGCTCACACAACCTGGAACAGTATTTACTGATCCACATCCCTAACAGGAATGAAATGCTATGATTCATTTCATCTTTTCCATGCGGCATTCGCAAACTGGGTGGATTATAGAAATTGGAAGTTCTTAAGCTCGACACTTTGAATGGAAATGAGCCTGTATCTGCTTATACCTTCTAATACAGAGATGGCAAGATATAAGGCTTTTCCAGTCAGCAGAAATACTGCTGTGGACCCAAGGGAAGGGAGAACAGGACCCAGAAACAGGAGGGATGGTGCAGCATAGGAATCCTAAACCTATAGGATAGCGGATAGAGATGAGGGAACCCTGACATTTTTGAGCCGAGAGGGCCCATTTAGAAATTGGGGTGGGGTGGGGAATTGTCACAGGCAACCATAAAATACCCATTTTACAGAAAATGCTTGGACATCTATATGCACAGACACACCAGGCAGAATAACCTCTCTCTCAAAAGTAATAGACAAAAAAAAAGCAGTCATACCCCCAACCAAAAAATAACAACAAAGCCACTTTCCCAAACTTTGTGAAAAACATGCTGGGAGGGGGGAGCAGGTGTACTTGATGGAGGAACAGCAGCATCTAAGTTTGCTATACAGTGGTACCTCGGGTTACTTATGCTTCAGGTTACATACGCTTCAGGTTACAGCCTCTGCTAACGCAGAAATAGTACCTCGGGTTAAGAACTTTGCTTTAGGATGAGAACAGAAATCGTGCTCCAGCGGCGTGGCGGCAGCAGGAGGCCCCATTAGCTAAAGTGGTACCTCAGTTTAAGAACAGTTTCAGGTTAAGAACGGACCTCCGGAACGAATTAAGTACTTAACCCGAGGTACCACTGTAGTGCCTGTGAGTGCGTGCTGAAGACATTGTGAGAGGATCAAACTAGGACCGGGGAGACCAGGGTTCAAATCGCCACATGGCCATGAAGTTCACTGGGTGACCTTGGGCCAGTTACTGTTCTACCTCACAGGGTTGTTGTGTGGATGAAATGGGAGACGGAGGACGGTGAGCCAGCGGCGTAGCTAGCCGCTTGGGTGCCTGGTGCGGGGGCACGTCCTGCAGCCAGTGGTGTGGCGAGCCGCCCATGGGGGCGGGACAAGCCTCTCCGACGCTTGGAGCCTCTCCACCGCCTCCCCCTCAGTTGTAGGGCGGCTGAGGGAGAGGCAGTAGGCAGACGCAAGTCCCATGCTGCCATTTCAGGCAACGCAGAACCTTCAGACGCCTAAGCCACCACATCACTCCTAAAAAGTTTTGTGGGCCCAGTTTTTTTTTTTAAA
The DNA here is from genome assembly GCF_951804945.1 of Podarcis cretensis. NCBI lineage: Eukaryota > Metazoa > Chordata > Lepidosauria > Squamata > Lacertidae > Podarcis > Podarcis cretensis. The sequence continues at coordinate 18,524,612 of NC_137183.1, forward strand.
AAAAACTCATTTTGTCACACACACACCTCAGTGATGACACCTGGGGCAGACCGCACCCCCCTTCCTCCACCACTGCAGTGCGCTTTGAACTCCTTGGAGAAGAAGGCAGAATACAGATGCAGCAAAACAAGTAATGAATGAAACAGAAAGAAAAATTGCTCATATGGAACTTACGAAGCTGATCTTACACCACCAGATCATACCGTTAGTCCATCCAGCCCTGTATTGACCACTCAAACTGAGAGAGGCATCAGGCGAAGGTATTTCCCAGTTCTGCTATCCAAGATCACCTTTTGACTTGGCGTTTCCTGAATACAAAACAAGTGCTTTATCACTGAAATGTGGCCCCTCTGCAAATATTGATTCAGAATAAACAGCCTGTAGGTCCCTGGTGGCACAGAATTTGTAAAGTCTCCTGCCTACGGTGTAAAAACGCAATGCATCAAGACCTCATTTCGATAATTAAGAAAGATGTAGCCTTCAGTTCTTGTAACATCTACACCTTTTCAGCAGGAGGGTTCCCTCGAGGCCAAGTTTCCAGGGTCCACATTCCAAGGGTGGGCGGGGGGGGGGGCAGGGGCAAAGACAGGTGGGACAACAGAGTGACTCTTACCTTTGTACAGCAGGTGACATTCCAGCTTCACAGAAGTCAGCAGCTTCTATACCCAGCTCACCTCATCACTCGCACCTTCCACCCACGCAAGCAAGAGGCATGGACTGGTTGGACGCAGAGGAATGGTGGGAGGAACCAGCTGGGAAGAAGGCTCAGAGCCTGGGGAGTTGTGGTGGGTCAATGATGAGTGGGCAGAGGAAGAAGAGGGGGAGAATGGGGAAGAGGAAGTGCTGGAAGCTGAAGAGGTAACAAGGCTTAGTGAGCTGGGAGAGTCTGTGGCAGAGAGAAGTCCAGAATCAGAGACAGAAGCTGAAGCAAGAGAGACCAAGAGGCAGAGATGAGTCAGGTTGGTGAAGAGTCACAGATGTCTACCCCTCCTGCTGCAGCAAGCTCCCCTCCTCCCAGTCTTCCAGAACCAGAAGAGGCATGAAATGAGAGGAGCAAATACAGACATGCAGGCGCAGTCTCTGATTGCTTGGGGGGAAACCCTGGAGGGTAGGAGACTTAGGCAGCTGTGGGGAGGCAGTCTCAGCACCTGCTTCATGGGGGTAAGACCTACCAGAGATGGATTGCTGCACTCATGTGCAGATTGCTTTTTTGCTAATAAAGAGTTAACTCCAGCTTACTTGGTGTGATTTACTGCTGGCTTGGCTTCTGTCACTTTGCTTGTCTTGACCTGATTCTGCCAGACTGTGTCCACCACCTCAAGGACCTCAAGACCCAACAGAACAGGATACCTGCTGCTTTTAAAGGTAGGATACTGTCAGCCAGACACTGGCTCCTTGTGGTACCAATTGATGTTGAGAGAAGGATCAGGAGGTATGTGAGCGTGTGCCTAACAACTAACCTAACTCAGGAAGGCAAATTTTACATTTGTTGCTCCTTCTTCTTTTGCCCCCAGCCCTGCACAGCACTGACATGTGGCCTTGGAATGTTAGAAAGTGGCCCTCGAACTCAACAAGCTTCCATACCACAAGCGTAAAGCTATGTCTCAAGGCACAAATTGAGAAATCAGAGCTCGTTTCAGTTTGTTTTTCAAAACATCCCTAAAGCTAAATCCCACTAATAGACCAGGGGCTATGATTGGATTAATGTTGCGCTGACCCTATGTGCCAAGGCATCCATTTCAGTTAGCCGATCATGAGAAGCAAGTGAGCGAAATAATAAAAGAAAAAGAAAAATAGATGCGAAATATGGATCTCTTCCCCTTCAAATAATGCAACACTTACTAGAAGGCACAGTATTCTCCCTACCCTTCGCAACTGCCGCCAAGATATGAGAAACACTCTTATCGGCAACACAAAAGGCAAGTTTCCCTTAATAAAACAAGCTCTCTCCACGTTCTGGCAGTCTGAGGCTTCTCCGTTGCTTTTCCCAGGCAAGAAAGATCTCCGTGCCACCAATAAGTTAGTTGTGGGTCCTACTTGACAGAGGACAGCTCTGTAGGGAACCTGAGGGCTGCATTATGGGCAACGTCCTGAGGGTCATGTGTCATTTATGAGCAGGGCTGGAGGTAAACAAGGTGAAGCCACAGATGTTGATCTTACCTTCGTTTGTTAGGCTAGCATCTTTATACCCCGTACATCTCTCTCCATCAACGCAGGCAAGAAGCATCATCAGAGCTCAAGGACATGTTCCAGCCGGACAAAAACACCCAACGAGGGGCAAAGCAGGTCTGGGGAGAGGCATACTCTGGGGAGAGTCCATGGGCCAAAGAAAAAGTCCCACTTGGCCCTCGGTTGCCCATCCATGCACTTCTTGACATGAGCCACTGTGGTGTAGTGGTTAAGAGCGGTAGACTCATAATCTGGTGAACCAGGTTCGATTCCCCGCTCCTCCACATGCAGCTGCTGGGTGACCTTGGGCTAGTCACACTTCTCTGAAGTCTCTCAGCCTCACTCACCTCACAGAGTGTTTGTTGTGGGGGAGGAAGGGAAAAGGAGAATGTTAGCTGCTTTGAAACTCCTTAGGGTAGTGATAAAGCAGGATATCAAATCCAAACTCTTCTTCTTCTGCGGAGTTGTCCCCAGTCTAAGTCTGGTTTAAAGATCAAGAACCATAAGAAAGGACACCAGAGTAACTGGCATGGCCCATTAGCAGCTGGCAACACCTGGACCCAGGTCAGCTATAATAATCACTCTTCCCCACCGTGGTGACAGCTTTTGCATTTTTACTTAAATTACAGTAATTATTGCAAAATGTGCATCTATTCATATCAATTAGCACATGCCACTTTTATGCAAATTTGCTTTGTTTTGCAGTTTTTGGCAATAACATTATGCTGAGTCATACTACGGTATATAGTGGGCCGGAATAGCTTCATCTAGATCAGTATTGTCTACACTGACTGGCAGCGACTCTCCAGAATTTCAGAAAGGGGGCATTCGCAAGGGATTGAACCTAAGAGCTTTTGCACACGAGGCAGATGCACTGTCAGCCTTCCCTGCTTGGGTGTTTATGTGTGTGTGTGCTTTATATGCTTTTCTGTTCTTCATTCATTCCACCATTTACAATGCATTTCGCTGTCACATTCTCAGCCGCAGAAAGCATGTTCCTTTTCTAAAGTGGATTTGTTGCACCAGGGTAACAGAGCTCTCCGATTCCCTTTAATTGTATAAGCCAACATTTCTGGGATGCGCTTAAATCCTTCCTGCAAAATGCTGACCGTCTGGTAGCCACCCAACTTTTGAAACAGAGTGAGCCAGAGATGTTTTGAGCTGAAGGCACCTAGCCAGGGGCAGATTCTTTCCTCTGTATCTTAGATCTGCTATACTGCTTGCCCCTATATGCTCTGCTTTGTAATACTGAGTTCGTCTTGTGATCTCTCCTTGGGAAAGGATGCCAAAAGGTGGTCCTGGAACCTCTCCCCACTCAAGGAAGTGGGGAGGACAAAACAGAGTTTATTATTCAAGCTAGGGGCCCTCCAGGTATCCTTTCTACTGTGCATCCATGATTATTTGTGATCATGATGGTATCTGGTATCATCACACTATTGCAGTATGTTCCTGCAAAAGTTTTGGGGTGGACACACTGCTGGGTTTTCAATCAGTGCATGTCCCATAACATCCTGCTGAAATCCTGTGACTTTTTATGCCACAATTTTGTACTGGGTTGCTGGGGTTTTTTGCCCCATCTTCTGTTGCAATATAGTACAAAGACTGCCCTTTCAGATGGCAACGATGGCAATGTTGCGGCGACATTGGGGAAGCATCACAGAGCCAACAAATAAAGCGAAATGATGTGTGAACAGTCCCGTTTAATTCCAGCATGAATGCACCATGATTGTATCCAAGACACCAGTCTGGAGGCGCCCTTGGACAATAAAGCTGCAATCCTAAGCATGCTTACTAGGAATGAACCCAGAGGGACTTACAAGGAAAAAAAAAACATATGCATAGAATTGCAGTGTAAATCCACAATAGATGCTTCATGATTCTCAGCGGCTGTTAAAAGCAGGCTCTGGATCAGGGACCCGCCGCTGCTGCTTCAAGGGACAAGTCGCCAGCTTTCAAACATGTATTAAAGAGCACAAAATGGTAATCTGGTCCTTGGATTTCAATTTCAATTTTGTCTGATGTGCTTTCTCCTCCTGACCCCTCCACTCCTGTACTCGTTCACTGTGCACAAGCCTGGACAAAGAAATAACTTCTATTTCCTGCTCCCCACTCAAAATACAATGCATTACAAGACTTAACCCTCCTCCTTTGCTCTTTATTGCTTGTTATGATGTGGGGAGGGGGAAGTGCTGGAAAATTGGGCTTTCTGGCTCTGCATGCAAATTATAAGGGGGGTGGGGTAGAGGGATAAAGGTATAAAGCAGGCAAAGGGTCTTTTTCAAATGGTACCACGGCAATGCCATTGGGCTGATGCAAAACTAAAAATCTCCCCATCTTTCTTATCTGGTCCTCAGTGCTGTGCATCTAGCTCCTTTCCCCTCAATGGGCTGTCTGCACAGCCTCTGGCTAGGGCAAGCAAGGGACTGCAGACAGCAAAGCCCTGGACAGTGGCGTGGATGTGATGATCAGGAACACGCAGCCCCCCAGGAGGTGAATTGTGCCGAACAGAAGAGGAGGAGGAGGAGGAGGGAGAGCCCCTCTGGCTTGACACAAGCAGGTGTCGCTCGGAAGATCAGCCCCGCTCGATCCACCGCGAGCCCAATGCAGCAAGCGATTCTGATATTGCAGCAGAGACGGTTTCCTGCAATTAGTTAGCAACTGGGAAAACCTGGCTGCTTTGTGGCAACAAAGGGAGTGGGGAGGCAGCTTCCAGACGTGGGCTGGTGTCAAGAGGAGAAGGGGAATCTCTCATTGGTCCTCTGGGGTTTCTTGGATCAGCTGGAGGAATTTCACCGCTACGCAAGGATGCTCAAAGATTCTGTATCGCGTCGACGCGTCGCAGGGAAGAGCTCACTGCTTGGTACTCCTGGACTGAACAAGTTCTGAGAGGTTGGTAACTCTTATTTCCCCCCAGTTGTTTCCTAGAGAAAAGGGTTGCTTTGTAGCCTGCTAGCTCTGCTCACCTGTACGCTGCATTTTGCAAATAGCGAAAGCCGTTGACTGTGAGACAAAACTGTGTGTATGGATTGGCATTGAAGCTCCGAGACTGTACAAGGACTTTCCCACTGAAAAACAGGCAGTCGCTGAGTTCCATTTGTCAATATCCAGGAATGGCTCCTTTGATGGAGAATGAGATTCTGTATTTGACTACAGTGCCTGTGATCAGTTTCCAGTTTGTTCTACCTGAGGGTGAATTTTGTTATAAGCTTTCACGCAAAGGATACTTCAAGCAAATGCATGTTTGTGTACTGAAGCAGATGTTCAGAAATGGCATTACCAGTGTTTTGACAGAGAGTGGGTCATGGTGGGATGTAAAGTTTGTAATGGAGCAAAGAATCTGTTTCTTTTCAATGAAGTAGGTGTTGCAGAGAAGATAAGAGTTTGGATTCTTAAAGTAGGCCTGCCAAAATATCTCAGCCTCAATGATTTGGGGTGTGTGTCTCTAACTCTGAAACTATAGAACCCATTTTGAATTATTTTATTACGAATTCATGATATTAATTCATCATTACATCACTAAAGAGACCAACATGAGGATTTCTTTTTTTAAAAAAGAACACCTTACTGCTATTTTGAAATATGTTCATCTTTTAAAACCACACATAGCCATTTTTAAAAAAATGTATAGAGGAAATCACACTGTTAAAGTCTCAACACAATGAAAGTGAATGATCTGTATTTATTTCAGTTACACAAATGTATTTGTTTTTGCTGCCAAAATTCAGCAAGGAGCATTAAATGTAACAATAACGTTAGTCTTTCGAATCTATTTTTGTGAAGGGAATGCTATTTAAAACTTCTCATGAGCCTTTACAGCCTGAGTCTCTTTACAGCCTGAGTCTGTGTCTTTATATTGGAATACAAATGCCTCTGTTTTCTGCAAAGCTTATTCCAAAGTAAATTTCACACGATTGCAGATGGATTATCTCTAAAGGTAATTGGAGTGAGAAACTACACCATCAAGGGCTTATAGCTATTTCTTCTCATATACTGTGTGTATAACCGGTTTCTTTTTTTTTAATTAAGTGGTTATAAGGAAGTTTTTAATAGCTTTTCTTGTGTGATTGAGAAATAAGAAAATGTTTCCCTTTCAAATGGGACAAAACCCATTAAACTGCAGAGAAAGAAAAAGTCAGACATTAAAGTTATTCCATTGCAACAGTGAAAGTAACAATGAGAAAGTAGAAAGGGTGATAATCTGAATCAGAATGTACCTTCTCCTCATCTGTTGCAAAGGAATATGTTAATTTCCCCTAGTCCAGATTTACTGAGTTGATTCCACAGAATCTGGTGACATTTTGTATGGCCCTGTGGAACCACAAGTTTAGTTGCAATGCACCTGTGGTTAGAGCTGCAGCCTTGCTTGCAGACGGTGTCAGATTGAATCCCTGCCATCTCCAGGTAAGGTGGAGAAAGTAATCTAGAAACCCCCGAGAAACCTTGCCAGCCTGTATAGAGAATATTGAACCAGGTGGACAAATGGTCTGAGTATAAGGCACTTTCTTATGTTCCTTTCATTTGGGGAAGAGAGAGCGATTAGCTCAGTGGTAGGGCATTTGTGTTGAACGCAAGAGGTCCCAGCGTCAATCTTCAGCTGGACCACATAGGCAGAGCTTTTGCCAGTTGGTGTAGGCAATGATGGAGCTAGAGAGATCCACTGCCTGGCATAGTATAAGGCAACTTTCTATGTCCTTAACTACCCACTCATAATCACACAGTGCATACTCGACATGTGCCGTTAATTCATTTAAGAGGTAGCAATGGATGACCATGAGTTAAATGGATTCATGGTCTAAGAGGAGCATGGTACCCAGATGTGTGTGTGTGTGTGTGTGTGTGTGTGTGTGTGTGTGTTTAATCGTTTACTGTTTTGTGAAACAGCCAGATTAATCTATCTTTGTATAGTTAGAGAGAGGAAAAAGTTGGCTTGTATATCTTGACGCTTTTTTTTTTTTTGGTTATAATTTTTTCTTTTGTATCTGTTTGTATGTTTGTTATGTGTATAACCTCAATAAAAATGTATTTGGGAAAAAAAAGACTTTCATGTTCAGAGGCAGGGTGCCTATGAACTGTGGGCATTGGGATGAGAAAATGATGTCTAATCGCTTGATGCCCTTAGCTTCTCGGAGACACCAGGATGGCCAGGGTTTGGATGCTGCTTATATGCAGGATGACAATATACAACAAAATTTTATGCATGCCTGGCCAGATGTTATTCACATTGCCTTCAATGGGGTTTACTCCCAAGTTAGGGATGCAGGAGAAATTTGATTGAAAATGCACCGCAAGCCGAACCCATCAAATCCACACTTTCCGAAACTATTTATGAACCAAAACACAGCTATCCTTCAAAATTCGCCCTTATCCGAATTTGCGACGCAGTTTCCCAGCCAACGTTTACAAAAATGCATATATCAAAGGAAGGTGTACATAACAAATGAATATATTAGTGAAAATAACCTACAAGAGCCATTCTATTAGGGAAGGTTGCTCGCCAAAAATGGGTACACTGGTCAAAACTGCATAAAAAAGTATGTTTGTTATGGAAAATTCACACTAAAAGGCTGGTGAATTTTCATGAGGATTATATCTATCTATCATCTGTCTGTCTATATATATATCTCACAAAGGGCTGCAACATGTGGAGAACTGAATTTAAAATTGGAAAAATGAGAAACTTGGTGAACCAAAATGGGCAGATCTTTCCATCCTTACTCCCATTTTTGTGGGCATGGGATTGCGGCTTATCGTATTGCACAATACGTATTAATATGCACAAGGGTCTCTGAATGTGCTTTATACATTCAGCAGTGAATAACCATTTAACACACAATTTATCAATGTGTTTTATTGATTACGGCAGGGAGGAGAAATGTGTAGCCCGCCCACTCCCATCATTCATAGGTCATTTTTTTTGTTAATAGTTTTGTACGGTGCTTAGAGGTTTTATTACAATCAAGCGAAATATAAAATTTGTTAAATAAATAAATAGCTTGCTGGGGGGCTGGGGGGGGAGTCCTACAAAGGTTGGAGGCCCCCCTCCCTGAGTTGCAAGTAAATCTGATTCAACATTTCTCAGAGGTCTTTTTATGGAGATATAGTTTTCTCCTTCTCCCCCCTCCCTGCTCCAGAAAAAAGGTGGTCACTGGGCAGAATATTCTTCACCATGTTTTGTGGTGGTGACCATTTCACGCAAACGATACCCCCAAAATGATGCAAGGTTTGGGGAGTTTGTGGAGGAAGCAAAATAGCTGCCAGACTGCCAACACCTTTGCTGATTCTCTCCTTCATTGAAGTGGCAGCGAAAACAAATGTTAGTTTTTTTTTAGAAAAAACAGCAATAACTGTCCCTGCTAATGGTGAGCCTCCATCTTTAACAAAGTGCTGGTGAGTTTCTCCTTCCCCTGGAGAAGTTCAGTGAAATGGCACCCCCAATTTCTCCACCCACAAATAGGCTGGCGAATTTTGATAGAAAGGGCCATAGCTCAGTGTTGCAGCATCTGCCTTGCCTGCAAGGAATCCCAGGTTGAGTTCTCAGCATCTCCAGGTAAAGTTGGGAGAAAACCCTGCCTGAAACCCTGGAGCAGGCTTCCTCAAACTCAGCCCTCCAGATGTTTTTGGCCTACAACTCCCATGATCCTTAGCTAGCAGGACCAGTGGTCAGGGATGATGGGAATTGTAGTCTCAAAACATCTGGAGGGTCCAGTTTGAGAAAGCCTGCCCTGGAGAGCTGTTGCCAGTCAATACAGAACTAGATAATGATTTGTCCACAGCCCCGAAAACAAGGGAAGAGTTAATTGTACATCTTTAGGCACCAGGCAAAAATGTTCCTTTTCTACCAGGCCTTCCCTTGACCTGATCAACAACCTTCATAGGATTGATGAGGTCCTAAGCTACTGAAGATAATGGGGCCCTTTATATGTCCAGCTGTCCTTTGTCAACAACAAATTGTTGCTGGGTTTTTTTTGTGTGTTGAATATATGCTGTATTGGGGACGCAGGTGGCGCTGTGGGTTAAAGCCTCAGCGCCTAGGGCTTGCCGATCGAAAGGTCGGCGGTTCGAATCCCTGCGGCGGGGTGCGCTCCCGCTGCTCGGTCCCAGCGCCTGCCAACCTAGCAGTTCGAAAGCACCTCCGGGTGCAAGTAGATAAATAGGGACCGCTTACCAGTGGGAAGGTAAACGGCGTTTCTGTGTGCGGCTCTGGCTTGCCAGAGCAGCGATGTCACGCTGGCCACGTGACCCGGAAGTGTCTCCGGACAGCGCTGGCCCCTGGCCTCTTAAGTGAGATGGGCGCACAACCCCAGAGTCTGTCAAGACTGGCCCGTACGGGCAGGGGTACCTTTACCTTTACCTATATGCTGTATGGTAATTTATGGAGCTAATAGGTAGAGTGGTGCCTCGCAAGACGAAATTAATCCATTCCGTGAGGCTCTTCGTATAGCGGTTTTTTCATCTTGCGAAGCAAGCCCATTGACAGCTTAGCGGATTAGCGCTATTAGCGGTTTAGCGGCTTTTAGCGGATCAGCTGATAAGCGGCTTATCAGCAGATCAGCTGATAAGCGGCTTAGGGCTTAGGAAAAGGGGGGGGGGAAGGGGGAAAACCCCGCAGGAACTCGCAAGACATTTTCGTCTTGCGAAGCAAGCCCATAGGGAAATTCGTTTTGCGAAACGCCTCCAAAACGGAAAACCCTTTCGTCTAGTGGGTTTTCCGTCTTGCAAGGCGTTCGTCTTGCGGGGCACCACTCTATCTAAAGCCATTTGCACATCACAAAATATGTATTTTATAAAAGTAATTGTTGAACTGAAATACAATTAAGAAGTATATTAATAGTGAAATACAAATAAGAAGTATATTAATAGTGGGAAAAAATTAAGCTCTAACTTAAAATGATTTTTTATTCATAACAAATTTAATAATGCAAACACACTGGCATTGGGCAATAACAAAAGTTCCTTTAGAAACACAATTTACAAAGGCTCATAATCTAGTCTCTAGAAACTTGCTATAACATGAAATAATAATAGCAAACCAGTGATATTTTAGGGTGCAGGCTAGCAGGTGGGGCCCATTACTTACATCATAGAAGCCTACACAACACAAGACACTGTTGCTGTATGTGGTTTTTATTTTTATTTTTTATATTATCTTATATCCAGTTGTTTTTTCCTTTAGATTTATTGAGGGCCCCCAAGAGAGTGGGGCCCTAAGCTATAGCTTGTTTAGCTTATACGTAAATCCAGCACTGTCAACATCCTATAGCCTTTAAAAGGTGGCTCTTTTTTTGGGGGGGGGTGTTATTGGATTATTGTTTTTATTTCATTGTTATATATTGTGATCTTCTTTGTGAACTGCCCTGAGACCTCCAGGTATAGGGCGGTATATAATGAATGAATTAATGAATGGTAAGCACTGGCACCTCTCTTTTGAGAAAAACAGCACTGGGTGTAAGTGATGATCTGGCGGATTCAGTACAGTGGTACCTCTGGTTACGTACTTAATTCGTTCCGGAGGTCTGTTCTTAACCTGAAACTGTTCTTAACCTGAAGCACCACTTTAGCTAATGGGGCCTCCCACTGCTGCCGCGGCACGATTTCTGTTCTCATCCTGGAGCAAAGTTCTTAACCCAAGGTACTATTTCTGGGTTAGCGGAGTCTGTAACCTGAAGCGTATGTACTTTAATGGAAAAGAACAACATTGTACAAAAGATTATTCCATGTATCACTTACCTCTGAAAAGCATTTCTCTAGAAGTCAAATCTGTTGTGACCTGAGGAAACAGAAGGAGAGTTAGGAAAGACAGGTAAAACTGTTTATACGGCTGAAAGTCTCCAGATGGGGGAAATGAAATGTGAATCATTAAAGTGATTGGGAGTGTGGGGGTGGGGAGCAAAGCAAAAATTGGGATGTCAAATCTGCATGCAATTTGAACTGAGGGAACTTGCAACCATTTGTTTTTTCCATAAGTGACTCTCTGTTGCCATTATACAACGACTTGCTCTCTTTTCCTGGACCTGACCTATTTGACGAGTGCAAGCGCTTAAATTTCTGTTGCCTTCTCAAAACTAGAGAAGCAACATAACTCCGGTCTCTCTCTGTGTGTATTCATTGCTATTTTTCTAGAAAAATAGGTGTCAGAACTCACTGTGAACACCCCACTCGTTCTCTTAGAATGGCAATGGTGCCTACCTGAGAGGTGCCAGAACTGCATTTTGCTGAGTTCCGGCTGAAAAAAAGCCCTGTATATAAGTGCCGTACTTTCCCGTCTATAAGACGCCCCCGTGTATAAGACGCCCCCTATTTTGGGGGGCTCAAATTCAAGAAAATGGGGGGAGATGGCACAGAGTTGTTGAGGGAATTGACCAGAGTTGTTGAGCTTTTTTTAGGGGGGGTGGATGCCAAACCGAATATCACTCACCCAACTGGCAAACACTCACAATCGCAAGTGACGCAAGCCAAATTGACAAAGCAGCAGCCAATCGAAAGCAGCCCTTGCAGAAGACACCATTCACCCACCCAATCACTAGATCCTGCTCGTGGATGCAACCAATCACCCTTTCCCCCTCTGCACTACCCATGTATAAGATGACCCACCCATTTTTTACTTTCTTTTGGAGTAAAAAAACCCTCATCTAATATACAGGAAAAGGGACGCAAGTGGTGCTGTGGATTAAACCACAGAGCCTAGGACTTGCCGATCAGAAGGTCGGCGGTTCGAATCCCCGTGATAGGGTGAGCTCCCGTTGCTCGGTCCCTGCTCCTGCCAACCTAGCAGTTCGAAAGCACGTCAAAGTGCAAGTAGATAAATAGGTACCACTCCAGCGGGAAGGTAAACGGCGTTCACCAGAAGCGGCTTAGTCATGCTGGCCACATGACCTGGAAGCTGTACGCCGGCTTCCACGGCCTATGAAACAAGATGAACGCTGCAACCCCAGAGTCGGCCATGACTGGACCTAATGGTCATGGGTCTCTTTACCTTTAATATACAGGAAAGTATGGTATTTTCTTTAGAAGTAAATAGATAAAACAAATGGCTCACCAAAAAAGAAAAAAGAAAAGAAAAGTTTATACCAGTTTGTGCCAGGGCTGGCATCACTGTTAGACAGTGAGGTGTTTGCCTCAGTTGGCAGAGGCTGAGGGGGGGAAAGGCAGCAAAATATGGGAGAACAGAGCGGTGTGTATGCCATGTGGCCAGTCCGGCACTCCGAATGCCTGCCTGTGGCCATTAGATGTGGCAGAGGATGGTGTCCCATCACTGATGACTAAGACTGAACTGCCATTGAAGTCTGGTTTAAGCATATGGAATGGTATAGAAATGGGTTGGAATAATGTTAATGTCAATGTAACAGATCTAATTTACGTTAATTAATTACATAAATCATGTAAGCTGTGCAAGTTCACCCCAGCAGACAGAACAAGACCACAAGCAGCGGCCAAACTGTCTTTCAAGGAAACTTGCCTGCTGTCGAAACTTCCTTAATATTGCATCCTGTTTAAGGCACCAGCCAGCCAAGCCCTTTTTGGGGGATACTCCATTCCAGGGTAGTTTCTTTCACCTCCCCACAACAGACACCCAGCATTCTGTGGTCACAGAATGCTCAGCCCTCGTTGCACTATTTCTTTTTTTTTTCCCAGGAGAAAAGTAGCCCCCTTAGGTTTCCCCACTATTTTTTTCCTACTTGCAGAAATCTAGGGTCTCCACCTTCAAGGATGCAACACTCCCTATTGTCTTAGCAGCCCTATTTTGGCTACATAGCCATCCTAACTCAACACCGGAGATCTCAATTTGCATACCGTATACGCATATGCATACCGTATACGCATCTCCCCACTTACACACAACTGACATGTGCAATATTTAGAGAAGTGCGAGCTTCAAAGTATGGCTGTTTTTCGCTTATTTTGTCGTTTTGGGAAAGTGTAAATTATGAACGTTCTACTTAAAATGCAAACTGAATTAAACTTCCTTAGGCCCAGGAAACCTCAAGAACCACCATTCTCCATATAAAAGTTCCTGATCATCAGGAATCCTGCTCTGAGTCCCATCATCATGAGTGGCAGGGTAGATGGGCAGAGGAGATGGGGTCTTTTTGTGGTGGCCCCAAGATTGTAGAACACTTTCGAGGGGAGATCCACCAGGTGCCATCTTTGCTTGCTTTTTAAGCAAAGTTAAGACCGTTAAGACGTACCTATCATTTTCTAGCAGCTTCTGGGCCTGTGATCGATTACTCCTTTTATTTGGTTGCAAACAACTTGTTGCTAATTGCTACTTGTTTTTGTTACGGCATCTTAAATGTTTCTACTGTATGTCAGGCGGCTGAAATGAGATTCTTAGCTGCTTTGTCTTTTCTGGGCAGAAAAAAATAGCTATAAATCTACTGAAAGAAAATTAAAATAAATAATGCAGGCAGAGGGAAAGAAAATTGGTGAGATTGTAGACTAATGATTTATTGCTATAGATAAGCAAAAAGCATTTAATGAATTACTGAGTTGGGGGGGGGGTAGGATTTCCCCCACCAAACAGAGGATTTTCCAGTTCAAAGCTCTGCCTTCTAGCCAGGGCATCATCATTATTTATTATGCTCACATCCCATCCTCCTTCAAAAGGCTCAGAATGGTGAACAACAAGGTTTTCCTTCCATTTTATCTTCACAACAACCCTTTGAGGTAGATTAGACTGAGAAATAATGTATGGCCCAAGGTGAATGTCAGGGGTTCAGGGAGAGAGGCGCAGAGGAGGGAGGAGACCGAGAGTGAGGGAGAAGGATTCCAGCCTGACGAGGAAGAGGACGACAATGACCCGAGATGGTCCATGAGTCCGTCCAGTGAATCGGAGGATTCCCAAAAGGGAGCCCCCCTGGTCAAGCCAAGGGGAGCCCAAGGGGGAAGCAGTCAGGAGCAGGGGAACGTAGGGGGAACCGCCAGTGGGAGTTGGAGATCGAGACCTGCTTCTCCACCGGAACGGAGTGAAGAGGGTGGAGTTACCAGTGTGTCGGGAGGAACAGAACAAGGAGCAGAGGGGGGAAGGAGATCGGGGCAAGACGTCCTGCCGGAAGGGGCGGAAAGCAGTACCGGGAGCAGTGTGGCTGTTGAAAGGAAGGTCAGGAGCAACGTACGCGCGCCAAGTTCAAATGTGGAGGCGCGCGGAAGTGGGGAGAGCTCTGGGGAGGAGCCTGGTGCTAAAGCACGAAGGAGGGGGCAGCAGGCAGGAGAAGACTCAGCCTCTGGGGAGTCCCGGAAAGAGGGAACACAGGGGGGCAGGAAGACCCTGCGGAAAAGGAAGGAGAGGAAAAGGTGGAGCAGCACAAGCCTCTTAAATTGGTGCAGGGGAGGGACGGACTCAGAGGGGACTTCTAACATCTAAGGGTAACAGATGTGGAGCCACGGAGTTTGGATGTAATGACGACAATGATCTTCAATAAAACCTTTTGTATATAACTTGGACTGGACTTTGGTCTCTTGTGAGCTGGGACCCAGGGTGGCTCTGACAGTAAGTCCCCTCCAAAGAACGCAAAAATTTTTTTTTGCAAAGCTCACGAACGGTGACAGCCATGAGTGCGGAGGAGCAGTTGACAGCTCTGCGAACTACAGTTTCCGAACTCACTGCTGCAGTCCTTGCGTCTCAGAAGAAGCATGACGAAATGGAGAAGCGCTGCCAGGACCTGCAAACCAGGTGGGAACGTGCAAGCAGGGAAGGGTTCCCAGGGTCCAGATCAGAAGGGATTGGACTTGGACGGAGGGGGGGCAGCCTAGTCACCCACTTCGATGGGAACCTGAAGCACTACCCCAGTTTCAGAGCAGACGTTTTGTATGCATTGCACTTGCTTCGTCATGACTTTAAAGATGAGGAGGAGAAAGTGGGGTTTATTGTTTCTCACTTGCATGGGCCGGCCAGAGACTGGTTGCGCAATTTGTGGCGTGAAGATGGCCCTGCCCGCCGCGATGCAGATGAATTCATTAAAGCAATGGATGCCTGCTTCCAGTCAACTGTAGATGTGGATCTTGCACGCAGGGAAATTTTTGGATTGCGGCAAGGCAAAGCCACTGTGCGTCAGTACCATTCCAGATTTTTTGCTTTACTGACTGCGCTAAGCTGGGAGAAGGATTGTGCACCTGTGAGGGATTTGTTCTGGGAGGGGCTCAGCGGTCCCATTAAGGATGAACTTGCCAGGGGAGACAGACCCCAGACCCTGGAGGAGCTTGTGCAGAGGGCTTTGGCGATTGGGATAAGGCACGAGGGACGTCCTTGGCACACTGAGGAAGAACGTCAGGTGCGTCCACCAGCGAGGACGTCTTCTTTCATCCCCAGGGAGTTCAGTCAGTCACATCCTTCGCCACTGGGAAGGCAGGGGGAGGAGCCCATGGAACTTGGTGGTGCTAAGGCTCAAGCAACAGCCAGAGCCCCAGCTTCCGGTGCAGTAAAGGCACAGCCTCCTAGAGGGACCAGGAAGTGTTACATTTGCGACAGTGCACAGCACATGGCGAAAGAGTGTCCCCAGAGGCTGCAGAAACACACTGCAGCTTTAGCAACTGTTGCAGCAGAAATGATGCAAGCAGAGCAACCTCAGGGAAACGACAGTGCCTGGCTGGAAGCAGAGCTGCTGGGGCTCAGCCAGGCGAATCTGTAGAGCAGTCCCCAGCGCTTTTGCAACGCACAGACCCTTTACCACCCAAGCCAGCGGTGCAGCTCACTGCAACACTTCAGTTGCCGAATGGAACCACCCTGGAAGTCCCCATCACGATTGATTCTGGGAGCAACGCAGATTTTGTGGGGACGCACTTTGTCAAGCAGCATCGCATAGCGCTTCTGCCAGCGACAACACCTCTGAACGTAGTCACGGTGGATGGCAGGAAATTGCTAGGAGGACAAGTTGTGCAACAGACGCCTCCCATGGTGATGAGGATTGGAAATCATCGAGAAGTCATCAGCTTCAATGTCACCCGCCTTTCAGACACGCCTATAGTATTAGGCATGAGTTGGCTGGAGAGACACAGTCCTGCTGTAGCGTGGTACCAACGGCAGATCACCTTTTGCTCATCGTACTGTGCTCAACATTGCATCCAGTCCAGCCAGGAGGAGGGAGCTGAGCAGCAGTTGCAACTTGGCATGGTGCAGGCAGTACCCCGCAAGTACGAGGGGTTCCTGGAGGTTTTCTGCGAGAAGGAAGCTGACCAGTTGCCGCCCCACAGGCCTTATGATTGTGCCATCGACCTGGTGCCAGGGGCGCAGTTGCCGACTGCAAAGCTGTATTCCATGTCTGAGGACGAGATGCAAGAACTCAGGGAGTTCATAGAGCACAATTTGAAGCGCGGATTCATCCGAGAATCGAAAGCGGTGGGGGGCAGTCCTGTTTTCTTTGTAAAGAAAAAGGACACGCCCCAAAAAAGACTCATTGTGGACTATCGATTCATAAACAGTAAGACCAAACCCAAGGCCTTCCCCATGCCCAAGATAGATGATCTCCTGGCAACCGTAAGGAAGGGGAAGATCTTCACCAAATTGGATCTGCGTGGAGCGTATAACCTCATACGCATCCGGGAGGGCGATGAGTGGAAGACGGCCATGTTCACGCCTCTGGGCACGTACGAATACAGAGTGATGCCATTTGGTCTCCAAAATGGATCTCACGTCTTTCAAGCATTTATGCATCACGTGCTAGCGGGACTTCTCTACAAGAAATGCGTGTGTTTCCTCGACGACATCCTGATCTTTTCGGAAACGGAGGAGGCCCATGAGAAGGACGTAAAGGAAGTCCTGCAGAGACTACGGGAGAACAAGCTCTACGCCAAGTTAGAGAAGTGCCAGTTTGATGTGACGGACGTGGATTTCCTAGGCTACAAGCTGTCCGACAAGGGGCTGGCCATGGACAGCGCCAAGGTCCGCGCGGTGTTGGACTGGAAGAGCCCTCGCAATCGGAAGGAAGTCCAAAGATTCATCGGCTTCGCCAACTTCTACCGCAAATTCATCAGAGGTTTTGCAAAGGAGACGGCAGCGATCACGGACACTCTCAGTTCCAAGAAAAAGAGGTTCGTGTGGACGGAACAGGCGGAGCGCTCTTTTCAGAAGCTTAAAAGCCTTTTCGCCTCCGAGGAGCAGCTGCTGCACGTGAATCCAGGCAAGCCCATACGAGTAGAGACCGACGCGTCAGACAGAGCGGTTGGAGCCGTACTCCTGCAAGAAGATCCACATGGAAACTGGAGACCCGGTGCCTTTTACTCCAGAAAGCTCAGCAAAGCGGAGCAAAACTACACCATATGGGACAGGGAGCTGTTAGCCATTCACGCAGCGTTCAAAGCGTGGCGACATTTCCTCATTGGAGCCAAGCACACAGTGCAGGTCCGCACGGATCACAAGAATTTAGAGTATTGGCGCACGGCGAAACTCCAGAGCCAAAGACACATGCGCTGGGCAGAGTTCTTCGCGGATTTCGACTTCAGGATAGAGTACGTCCCAGGGGACTCCAACGTTATAGCCGATGCGCTCTCCAGGAAACCGCAATATCTTGAGGAAGCGGCGCCAATAGCAGCCAGGCACATTTTTGCACCGCAGGCGTGGGCGTGCGCTGCCATCGCTGTCGACCTGGACGCAGTGCGACGCGCGTTGCAGGTAGATCAGTTTGCACAATCCAAAATAGAGGAGCTGCGTAGGGGTTCGCTGAGAGACGATGAGTTCCAGTTACGCGACGGACTGTTAACTCACAAGGGTGCCCTCTACGTGCCGAGCGACAAGCTCCGAGCAAAGGTTCTGCAGCAGTTGCACGACGCTCCCAGTGCGGGCCATTTCGGCAGGGAGAAGACAATAGAACTGGTGGCCAGGGACTTTTGGTGGCCCCAGATGCGAGGAGAAGTAGCGGAGTACGTCGCCAGATGTGACACTTGTCAGAGGTCCAAGCCAGTACACCAGAAGCCGGCGGGCTTGCTGGAACCACTGGAAACACCACAGCAACCGTGGGAGAGGGTGGCGCTGGACTTCGTCACTGACCTGCCCAGTTCCAGAGGCAAGACGGCGGTACTGGTGGTGGTGGACTTGTTCACCAAGATGGCGCACTTCATTCCCTGCGCGAAGGTGGCGACGGCGGAACAGACCGCCAAGCTCTTCATCGACCACGTGTTCCGGGCGCATGGGCTGCCGCGGGCCATCCTGTCCGACAGGGGGCGCCAGTTTATTTCCAATTTTTGGCAGAAGCTCCTAGGTATCCTGCGCGTCAAGATCAACCTAGCGTCGGCAAGACATCCACAAACCAACGGCCAGGCCGAGAGGGTCAACGCGATCATGCAGCAGTACCTGAGATGTTATGCAAATCAGCGACCCACAGCTTGGGTGGACTACCTACCGATGGCGGAGTTTGCCTACAACAACACGAAGCATGCGTCGACGGGGGTGACGCCGTTCTTCGCGAACAATGGACGTCATCCCAGGACCTTCCCGGGGTTCGTAGCACCAAGAGAGGGGGAGCCGCAAGAGGCCGACCAGTTCGCTGCAGAACTACAAGAGGTGCACGAGGAGCTGCGGAGACATTTGGAGCTAGCCAAACAAGCATATAAGGTGCAGGCAGACAAAGGCAGAAGAGTGGGAGAGGACATCCAGGTGGGGGACTGGGTGTGGTTAGCGGCCCAGGCGATGCCAACCAAGTCGTTGGCCAAGAAGAAGCTAGGGCACAGGCAGCTAGGACCATACCAGGTGGAGGCTAAGATCAACCCCGTGGCTTTTCGACTGGCCCTCCCCGCACAGGTTTCAGGAGTCTGAAACAGTACCGCAGCCACGCACAGAGTCACCTAGGAGGGAGGGATCGCCTAGGGTCGAACCACTCAACGAGGTCACAGAGATCCTGGACTCGAGATGGGGGGAAGAGGGAATAGAATACTTTCTAGTCAGAGAGGGTGCACCAGTCAGTGCCAGTGGGTGGGTGCCGGACTACGCTTTAGACGAACCTCTTTTAAAGGACGAGTTCCATGCCCTTTTCCCACATAGACCCATGCCAGCCGAGTACTTCGATGACTGGCTCTTTACCCCCACATGTTCAGGCAGCACTTTCCACGGCTTTTCTTCAGCCGAGGAAAGAACGCCGAACTCAAACTCGCCCAGGGGATCGTGTTCGGGGGTGGACACAGAGCCCTCTTATTGGTGGGATGAGCAACCAGAGGAAGCCTGGCGCAAGAAATGGCTGAAGGGGCCTTGGCCGGCAGCACCAGACGAAGTAGCAATGGAAGAGGGAACTGCGAACATTTTGGGTGAAGAACCCGAATTCGAACACACGTACACCGAGCTGCCAGCAGAGGTCATGGACGTAGCCGAACTGTATCCTGCATCTACCTCCGAGGAGCTGCAGTTCCCACAACCCGCACCCGATGGGGGGGAGGGGGGAAGGGGGGGCTTCGAGGGGGGGATGGATGTCAGGGGTTCAGGGAGAGAGGCGCAGAGGAGGGAGGAGACCGAGAGTGAGGGAGAAGGATTCCAGCCTGACGAGGAAGAGGACGACAATGACCCGAGATGGTCCATGAGTCCGTCCAGTGAATCGGAGGATTCCCAAAAGGGAGCCCCCCTGGTCAAGCCAAGGGGAGCCCAAGGGGGAAGCAGTCAGGAGCAGGGGAACGTAGGGGGAACCGCCAGTGGGAGTTGGAGATCGAGACCTGCTTCTCCACCGGAACGGAGTGAAGAGGGTGGAGTTACCAGTGTGTCGGGAGGAACAGAACAAGGAGCAGAGGGGGGAAGGAGATCGGGGCAAGACGTCCTGCCGGAAGGGGCGGAAAGCAGTACCGGGAGCAGTGTGGCTGTTGAAAGGAAGGTCAGGAGCAACGTACGCGCGCCAAGTTCAAATGTGGAGGCGCGCGGAAGTGGGGAGAGCTCTGGGGAGGAGCCTGGTGCTAAAGCACGAAGGAGGGGGCAGCAGGCAGGAGAAGACTCAGCCTCTGGGGAGTCCCGGAAAGAGGGAACACAGGGGGGCAGGAAGACCCTGCGGAAAAGGAAGGAGAGGAAAAGGTGGAGCAGCACAAGCCTCTTAAATTGGTGCAGGGGAGGGACGGACTCAGAGGGGACTTCTAACATCTAAGGGTAACAGATGTGGAGCCACGGAGTTTGGATGTAATGACGACAATGATCTTCAATAAAACCTTTTGTATATAACTTGGACTGGACTTTGGTCTCTTGTGAGCTGGGACCCAGGGTGGCTCTGACAGTGAACCTCTCCCTCTCTGCCTCTTTCACTCCAGATAACAAAATTAAAGCTCCCACTATTTACCGTAGTGTCAGAATCCAAGGAACTATGGCTTGTTTAAACCAGGGATGAGAAATCTATGGCCTTTTAGGTATTGCTGGACTACAGTTCCCATCATTCCTGGCTGTTGGCCATGCTGGCTGGGGCTGGTGGGAGTTGAAGTACAACAACATCAGGAGGGCACTGTGTTGGCTGCTCCAAGTTTCAGATCTTGGGTTTAACCATGGTTTACAAACCACCAAGTTCAGCTATATGGTATCCTGCAGGCCAGAGCTTTCCATGTTGGTGGCTATTCGTGTTGGTGACACACTTTTTAGACATGCATCATTTCGCGACACAGTAATTCAGTTTTACTAGCAAACCGGAGGTTAAACTAACCCCTTTCCAGCCCCGGGAAGAGTGTGGGGAGTGTTCACGAGAGACACTTACACACTGCAACTGACACACTAATGCATGGGTAGGCAAACTAAGGCTCGGGAGCCAGATCCAGCCCAATCGCCTTCTAAATCCGGCCTGTGAATCAGCGTTTTTTTACATGAGTAGAATGTATCCTTTTATTTAAAATGCATCTCTGGATTATTTGTGGGGCCTGCCTGGTGTTTTTACATGAGTAGAATGTGTGCTTTTATTTAAAATGTATCTCTGGGTTATTTGTGGGGCATAGGAATTCGTTCATTCCCCCCCCCCTCCAAAATACATTCTGGCCCCCCACAAGGTCTAAGAGACAGTGGACTGGCCCCCTGCTGAAAAAGTTTGCTGACCCCTGCACTAACGTGTCATGACACATGGTTTGGAAAGCTCTGCTGTAGGTAGTTTAAAAGTGGATGCTTCCAATCTTTTCCTCCAGTGTGTGAAAGAGGAAGAAAGCAAGAAAAGAAATATGCAAGCCCAAGACTCGGGCAGGCTCATTCATTTGCTGGGGCAAAACTATTGGTTTCCTGTTACGTCTGAACAGAGACTAGCTGCCTAAAAGTTGCAGTTGTACACACATACATATAACAACTTGAGGTCTTTGGAGAAGGGAGTGTGACGTAATAATCATTTTTCATTCCAATTCTGTTACTGAACGTTAGGGAACTTCTGGGTGATTTTACAACCATCTGGAGTCTTTGGCTCCCAAGAGATGTTTTAGCAATTCTTCTTTAGCTAATTAAACCTGCATGCATCCGTTATCATTCCTTTTCCTCCTCAATTGCAAAGTTTGCTGTTCCATTCTTTCCAATGAGGCAACTCACTTCAACCCCCTGCAACTGCCTTTAATGCTACAGTCCCCCCCCCTTTAAAAGCAAAAATAAAAATAAAAAAATCTCTAGACAGGGTGTGTTTCAAACAGCAGTGCAGTAATGTTCAAGGAGCATTAAAGGGCTCCCGCTGAACACTTTCCAAATGTTGCTGACTGAGCAGTTTCCCCTAAAGGGAAGCAAAAAATAATTTACTCTCCATTTTCTAAGCGAAAATTGTAGCGTCGCTCAGAATAACAGTTCATGTGCAAAAAAAGGTTGGGGGGAATTAGGGAGCGTCTAGAGGAGTGATTGCTAATGATTCCTGAGCTGAATGCCTCACACGACCATGAACTGACCTTCAGGCAACTGAGGAAAAACCGCCTGTATTGGGTGCTTCCAATATGAATCCCACCCAAAAACAACGGCAGTCACATGCTGGCAAACTCACGCTGTCCAATTATAGTTGACTGGGAGGTTTTTTCACAACAAACCTGCTTCACACACAAAAATGCATTTTAAGGAAAGTGACTAGGGAATGCACCGGAAGGTGTGAGGTAACACTTGCTATGATGCGACGTTGCATGATTTCCCTACAAATGCAACAGGATGAATGCTTAGCAAACAGACCGCCTGGAAGCCCCTGAACTCTGGTTCTTTCATATTTCCTAAGGAATATTTAGGAAATATTAAAATTTCAGTGGGCGATACATAAAGTTTGAGAGGTGTAAATAAAGGAGATAAAAATACCCCGTAGGAAGATAATGTGGGATTACAACTCAAGCCGTTTTGAAGGGAAGTCAATCACTGTTGGTGACGGGTGGGTGGGTTCTTTGTTAGTGTTTTTTGGTTGTTGTATTTGTTGGTGAGTTTGGGTCTTGTTTTTTGACGCTGTTTACCTTTGTTTTCCTTTGTTTTTGCTTTGTTTTTTATGTTTTTTCTTTGTGATTTTCTTTTCTCATAAAAAAAAAGAACTCTGGTTCTTTCAAGCCACAATAGTCTCTTCATGCAAAGTGAATTCACCGACACCTTTTACCTGTTGGCGTGCAGCAAGAGCAGAGGCAGGCAACAGAGGCATGCGTGCCGGTGGTTGAAGCCCAGACAGTGGTGGAGCAAGGTGAGGTGGTACCCGGTGTGGAAAATTTCTTGTCACCCCCCCCCCCACACACACACATTGAATTTATTAGAACAGGGGTCAGCAAGGTTTATCTTGCCTGGGCCGGATCTGTCCCGTGGAGATCCCTCTGTGGGCCAGATCATGCGTGAGCCTGCGATTTTCAGCATCTGCATCTGCACAGATGCCATTTTTGGAGTCTGCGTGTGTGCAGACATGATTTCCGGCGCAGTGGAAGAGAGTCTCTGCGCCACACTGCACCGGTTTAGCACAGTGTGCGAGCGGGCGGCTCAGTTCGCGGGCGGCCCGTGGGCTGGTCAAACAACCTCCGCGGGCAGCATCTGGCCCATGGGCCTTAGGTTGGTGACCCCTGTATTAGAAGAAGGAAAAATATGTCCCACTCGAGTACAAACTGCAGAGACAGATTTCGGCGGAAAGAAACACCCCTCCCCTTCCTTATCCATCCATTCTCCACTACACAGCATTGAGTTCAGCCACGTTTCGTTGCATTTGTTGACTGAACTAAAAAGTTTCAATGCGTATTATGTTGATTTGTTGAAGTCAATTAATTGTCAGGTGAAGTTATTAAACTCGTTTTTAAAAATATTTTTTCACAAAAAAGTTTCATGAACCCAATTTTTAAATTTTATTTTAAAAACACATTTTTTGCCATTTTGTCACACCCCCCCCCCGTGATGACACCCGGGGCGGCCCACCCGCCCCCCTGCATTCCCCTTCCTACGCCACCAAGCCCAGAGTGAGGCTGAAATGGGAGGAGCCTGTTTTAGTAACACCTCTAAAATCTCAACCCTGGGCTTCTCCCCAGGTTTTCTACTCAGCATGGGATACAAACAGGCCAAAGCTCTCATAAAACAACGTGTTGCATACACTGAGTGCCAATTGGATCTAGCCAGGACCCCAACCTTTATTGCCAATGAATGCCCTTCATCCATAGGTCTCAGGATGGTTCAAAACATAAAAATGCAAGGTAAAAATACATTAAAAAAAGAAAAAACCCTGACAAACCAATAACCTCCTCCCACCCCCTTTTGCAAACAAAAATTGTACACTAGGAGAAAATTGCACTAAAATGCTGACAATTTACATAAGAACTTTTAAAAAAACTGCAACGTGATGCAGAAATGTGGGGAACTGAATCAAGAGATGGAAATTTGCCTGTCGTTATAATGTTCAAAATTTAGGAGTTCTGCTCTTAATAGGCAAGAGAGATAAAAATCGCAAGTACCTCTCTTGTTAGTGCAGTGAGTTTAATGAAACTTTGCTATGGGCAGATAGAGGCGCAGCTGCAGGAAGGGAAAGCCTCTGAACTGACCCTTTAGCTTCTGTAAATTACAAACCATTCAAAAGGGGATCTTTGCAGAATGGAAAAATCAATGGTGCCAAGCTTCGCACTCGGAACGGTGCCTCGGGGTACTCTGAGTGAAATACGGCTCTATTAACATTCTTGCCATAGGAAGAGGAGTTTGGTTTCTCCATGAACCAGCTCACAGCAGGTTCATAGAAATACTTTTTTTTTTTTTGTAATAATGGCATCTCCCGGTTGTCACTGTCAGCAAAGGTTGAATGCCTACTACTGTTGACAATTAATGACTGAGCCAGAAATGGCATTGCCTTTCTTGAACAAGAAACAAAATTCCCGTCTCCTTTAATGAGGAAGGACCTATACAATCAAAGTCTCTGAAATGCTGCGAGGTCAGCATTTCACAGCCCATTGGTTTTGCAGTTGCCTGGCAGTTTGCATCCCCAGTCGAACCCCATTCTTGTTTCAACAGGCAAGGGCAATCGATAGCCAGCAACTCCACTGCAGCATGATAGCAACTCAAAAGTTTTTGAACTCCCGCTTTCCACTTTCCAAGCACCAGCAATCCGCCTGATGCGTGCCTTTGCCAGGACTGCGACATCAGGTTTCCAGGGAGAGGAAATGTTCCCTACAAGGTCCAGAGGCACCACATTGCAAGAGCAATGGGGGGGGGTGACATCGCGCACATGCTTGGCAGGGGGTTGGACTCGATGGCCCTTGTGGTCTCTTCCAACTCTATGATTCTATGATTCTATGTTGTCAGGAGGAGCCAGGGTGTCAGGCTTTAGGCAATTGGCTTCTTTCCCCATGGCAGTAGATAAGCAGAACAAAGGGAAAGGAGTCTTCTTACCACTTAGAATATTTAATAATCACAGCGAGAGACAACAGAACGCATCTCTCTAGAATGGCGGTGCTCCCAACTAAGGCTTACCCCTCCTCCATTCCTATTAATCTACGTCACTGCTGCGTTTTGTAATCTGAGCTTGTAGCTTCTGCGCTTTCTGTTCTGACACTTTCTGAGCTCTCCGTGACTTTGGGGGGGGGGGGCGGATACTATCCAGAGACTGTGAATCTGTTAACCCTCTCTCTTCCAGTGTTTCTTCTCCTAGCTGTTCCCCCTCCAGTATTTCCCAGTTTCTGCCTTCTGAACTATGCCCCTCTGCAAACCACTGTTCCAAATCTATACTGTCCTCCTGCTCCTGGGAAGATTCAGGATCAGGAGGAGAGGGTGGCTCCAACCATTCTTCCTCAGTGCACCCCGCCTCAGCATGGTCCCTGACACAGGGGCGGAGCCAAACGTGGCAGACGCACAGCTTCAATGGCTGGTGGCTCCACCTCCTCCTCCTGGTGCCTCCCCTAACACTCTTTCACACACACACACTCAGACCCCACCTGCCCAAAACACTAAAGCATTAGCATATCACTTTAAACAGTCATAATTCACGAGAAATAATCCTTGGAACTCTAGTTTGTTAAGGTGTCGGGAGCTGTTAAGAGACCCTTATTCCCCTCACAGAGAGCAACAGTTCCCATACTTCCTTGGGAAGAGAGCCTGATTGTTAAACCCTTTGGGAATTATAGATCTGTGCGCTGGTGGGCTTTGGGCTTTCAAATTGCAGTGGTGCCTTGGGCAATGCCAAAAATTTGGTGCCCCCCAAATTCTGCCTTCTATTCTAAGTCACTGCTGTGATACCCTTTGTGTGAACAAACCAGCTGTGCTCCCCTAAGTCCACCTCTGCACTGTGAAGGGAATAAGGGTCTCCTATGAGGAAACACTGGTTCTCCATATAGATTATGGTCAGAGATTATGGGAGTTGTGGTCCAACAAGGGATGCAAGGAGGCAGTAAATTCCATCCCATCCTGGGTTTGTCACAATCAACACCATTTCTGTTCCACTGCAGTTTAGCTTCTGCCAGAACTAATCCTGTTTGCCATTCTATCTGCTCCATTTGACACTTATGTAATTAATTTCAGTGAAAGGGGAATAGCAAATAACAAAGCAGAAAATAATGTTGCTTTTTACCTAATGTTTGCAGATTGATAGCTAATGCTGCTTGTATTTATTGCTTGCTTTCCTTTCCTGACTTTGGATGAATGTGCAAATTGTGGGAATTCCCATTTCCATTTCTGAAAGTCCAGCACCTTTCAGAGGGCCACAAGCTCTGTGCCCTGGTAACTGGTACATCCAGCGAGAAAATCTATGCCAGAACTATTGAAAGTTACAGTTGGAGGCTATTTGCGTCAAATCTTATTTTCAGTTGCTTTCTTCCTGTGATCAATGACTTAATCTTCCCACGTTAATTGATAACATCAAAGAGAATTCATCTGCGTCCTCATGATTTGTTTCCCCTTCCCAAGCCACTTACAACTCCCCTCCTGTAATTGATTCGGCACGTCACAAATGTGACATTAAGGAGGCAGCCCATAAAACAACACGGGCAGAAGCAGGTCTGGAATAAACTCTGTTTAAAAGCCTCTCTAGAGCAAAACCATAGGAGGGTCGGATTTAGGGGTAAGCAATTGCCTGGGGCACTGGGCTTGAGGACAAAGCTTCACTTTTGCAAAAATCCCAGTAATCAGGATGGGATGGGTGGTCTCTTCTGAATTAATTCCTGCCTCGTTCTGGAGTTAAACATTAAACTTTCTCCAAAGCATCATCTCCCACACAAGTCAACCCTGCTAACTTCCATCACGTGAATTATAGTTTTTATTGAGATTTGACGCACGCCAGGCAAACGGAGTTTTATCCTACTCTGAAACGAAGCCAGATTTAATGTTTAGATCTGCAGCCTTCCTTGTGCATTTCCGTTCAACTAACCAGTTCCAAACACTGAACCAGACTGGTAATTAAAGCCATTAAGAAATGTTTCCATCCGCAAAGTCATTTAAAACAGTTAATGCGCCAGGAGTTATTTGATGAGCAGAACTTTTGATACAGCAAATAGTGTGTGCTCTGGCGACAGCATCGCATCTGAATTCATAATAAGCCGCCAATTGCTCCAAAGACTATGAGCTGGAGCTGCAGCAAGGCTCAATCTAGGGCAAGCGTGGGGAGTCTCACCTTCCTACCTGACCCTTGCGAGCTGAGATTGTGCCCAAGACATGTCTCCCTCCCCAAGTGGCAGTGGCCTTGCTCTGCAGCCCCTCTCAAGTGCTTTTGCCTGGCTGGAATGCGCTATTGAACAGTGATATTAGGAATTAGGGAGAAATTCACTTCCACTCATGTTTAAAGGTGGCCCTCCCTAAACTCGCACCTCTGAAACAAAACACAGCCATCCTTCGAAACTGGAACTTCTCTGAATTTTGCAACGCAGGACTGTCCAAAAATACACACGCTAGGGATCAAGCATGCATAAAAACGCACACATTAGTGAAAACAGCATACAAAATGTCAGGGGAATGGAAAACTGATTTAAAATTTACAGACTGTTCCCTGTTGAAGGAGAATTATATGAAGATGATGTACAGATGGTATATGACACCAGTGCAGTTAGGGGGAATGTACAAAACTAGTTCAAATATATGTTGGAAGTGTAAGGAAACGGAGGGGACATTTTATCATATGTGGTGGGATTGTAATGTAATTAAAATAATTTGGGAAATGATATATAACGAATTGAAGAAAATGTTCCATCTAACATTTGTTAAAAAACCTGAAGCATTTTTGTTAGGGATTGTAGGGAAAGACCTGCCAAAAAAAGCTGGAAAACATCTTCATGTATGCGACAACGGCCGCGACAATCCTAATAGCACAAGGATGGAAGATTGAAGAAATTCCAACTAAAGAATCATGGCAAGAAAAACTGATGGACTATGCAGAACTGGCAAAATTGACACATAAGCTACAGGACAAGGATAACTGTGATTTTAAAGATGAATGGGAACCCTTTACAAAGTATTTGAAGAGGCAACAAAGCGAACTGGACTCCTTGGCAGGTTTTCAATAAACATTCACAAACTTTTTATTGACAATAATCAGTTAAACAATTTAAGGATCTATACAACTTTGCAACATGCAGAGAATAGCATTCACAGAGAAACCAAAGACTGGAACTGAGGGAAGTTGGGGGGGGGTGTTGTGTGGGAGGGTGGGGGGAGGGAGGGAGGGAGGAAAAATGGGGGGAAATTAAGGATGATATGTTTTTGGATAATATGTTTTGTATAAACTTTCAATAAAAAATATTTTTTTAAGAAATAATGTCAGGGGGAATTGCACGTGCACGTAAAATGTGTCCATAATAAAAGAAATGCACACTCAGGTGCTGATGAAGACTTTAAAAAAAGTAGACAAACTGATGCAGAAAAGTGGAGAACTGAATGGATAAATGAGGAACGGAGAGAAACTGGAACCGACACCTTTGCCCATCCTTCCCGCCTATGCCTCCATCTGGATGGAGAGATTGGGGAGGTGTGCAAAAACAGCTTTTGCATCGCAGTGAATGCTTCAGGGGATGCTGAGGCGGCAACACTGCTTTGCTAAGCCATGGTGCTGCTGGCCAAGGAGTTGGACGACTGAAAGATGACTCCACCTCCTGCTTTGACAGTTCCAAGGGTTCTGCAGGAGATATCTCACCTGGGTGCCCCTCTAGGGGATGTGGAGCACCAGTTCCCTGCCTGCTCCTCAAGGTCCCTGATCTGTGGAGCACCTGGTTCATTTTCTGAGGACGCAGCATCTGGCAGCAGGATTCCAGACACACCATCACTGGACTGTATTCAGAGCCCCCAACCGGCCAAGACCACAAGAAGCACCTCTTCTTCAGCAAACGGCCATGGAACAGATGACTGGACGCCTTTTTGTTGTTGCTGCCGAGACTGGCATGTCATGGGTTAAAGAGATACTTTGTCCATACACTGTCATTTTTGCTTCATTTGGCATCTTCTCTGCCCCAAACCGTTTAATTACTTGGATTACGAGCCACTTGAGAGACAGAAGGATTTGCCTTTGGAAAAATTGCTATGAGCCAATGTGAGTCCACACGGTACAGAATATTTTAGGAATTCCCTCCTCTAATCATCAACTCAGGTGCTGAGTGCTGAGTAGGGATGAGCAAATTTGTCAGTTTTGGTTTTCCCTCACATCCTCATTTTCCCTATCTTAAATTTGGTTCTCCACATTTCCAGATCAGTTTGAAAATTTGTTCATTTTTTAAAAGTCTTCATTAAAATTCACCAGCAGTTTAGTGCCAATTTCTCTCAACAATTTCCCCTTAATATAATGTGCCTTTGTGTATTCTTTTCATAAATACATGCACTGATACACACCTTTCTGTACCCATCACTTGGCTGGAGAACTGCACAGTAAAACTTGGAGAAGGAATTCCCATGGATGGGTGTGTTTGGCTTCATTTATTGTTTCAGGAAAATCTCAATTATACAGGACTGCCATTAAATGTAAACTGAATAGTTTCCTGGGTACTGGCAGATATGCAGCTGATATTTGGCCACTGAGAAATAAGGACACATTCTTAAGAAACCCTGAAGGAGAGAGAGAGAACCATAGCTTATCAAGCTTATCAATAATGGCTATAGATGATCAATGTTATATACACACACACAAACACAGGGACTCCCCCCCCAATACAGTCCAATAACCACTGAGGAGACTTGGTAGCTACAGAGTGTTGTACGGCCATTGGAAAAGAAAAGCATATTCTTAGAGGGAGGAAATAAAATGATCTGGTAAAGGACAACACAATTGGGTGGTTGACAAGCTAGAAGGCTGAAGAGGAGCTTTGTGTTAGGAAGAGAGAATTTATTTTGTTGCTAGTTTCTTTCATACGAAAATAATTATTCCCATTTACCACAACCATATTCTGCACCCTGAAAGCAGAGAGTTGGTATGGTTAGAGTGGTGGTTTAGGATCTGGGATAGATCAGGGTTTAAATTCCTGATCAGCCATGAAGCTCAGAGTGACCTTGGTCCGATCATAGACTCTCAGCCTAACCTCTACCTGATATGGTTATTTTGAGGATAAAATGGGGAAGGACCATGTGTGCCTTCTTGAGCTCCCTGGATGAAAGGTGGGGTGTAAATGTGATAGATAAAAGAGCTTGACCCTTCTCTCATTCACCAGCTTTAAGTTTGGAATAATACCATGAAATGCTGCTGTAATATACTCCCCAGCAGACTAACAGAGCAGCATTTGAGCAAATTTGTTTTGACAAAGGTTTAAAGCTAAGACGCAGCAGAGCCAAACTGCACACTTAGGTTAATATCTAGAGATTGCTCTTTCCTCTTTTACTTCTTTCGTTTTATATAAAGGATCGCTCTGTTGTTGGTTTTTTTAAGGTGCCGTTGGATGCATTTCCAGATGAGACAGATTTTGGGTTTGCTGACTGAATGTCAGCCCTTTTAGATCTGTGCAATTAGGGCAGCTGCTATGATGTCCTCCCTGGAATTGCATTATTAAATCCATGATTGATTCAATTAGCTTAGAGGAAGGGGAAATTAAAGACGGCATTAGCGCTGCTAGCGTATCACCACCATCATCGCCCTGAAGTCCATCTTGTGCCAATGGACCGCAAAGCATGTGGGTTACCTGTTGGACTGCATGCAAAATGTCTTTCTACTTGTCTCATGTAGGGTTCCCAGTTCAGGAGTATTCCAGACCCTGAGACTTCAGAGCCCAAACCTGAGACCTAGGGACCAGACATGGTAATATCCAGGAGAACTCTGTGGTCATGAATGGACCAGGTGTGCAGCCCGGGAGTCATTTTGGACTCACAGCTGTCCATGGAGGTGGAGGTTAATTCTGTGCCATAGCATCTGTCTACCGGCTCCATCTGGTACGCAGGCTGAGGTGTGCATCTAGACTAAATCTTGCATTTCCTCTTTTTGGTGATCCATAAATTGCCACTCCATCTGCAGGCGAGGCTTTTTCGGACACAGAACATACTGATGATGTCTGCAGGCCAAGATGTTGTTAAAAGCGCATGAGCCAGGCTGCTGCTTTTTTAAAAGTCATTTGGTAACCTTACACGGAAAGCAAATTACCACAATTACATTTATATATCACTGCGCAGTGAAGTACTGGTGTTGTTGAAGGTGTCATACCAAAGCTTTGAGTTAATCATTCATGGTGATTAGATCAGTTAAAGCAGCCCGAACAAAAACAGAAACTTCTGTGGAATAAACGGGGGAAGGCTTGTGTACACAGGTCATTTTTTATTTCCCACATTGCTTTGAAACCTGTCGTTCCCCAGATGAATTAAATACTTTTCCCCTATGTCCATTTCTCAAAGGCGGTCTCCAGCGCACGCTAATTATACAGAGCCTCCAAAGTTTCCCAGGCAGGTAACCTTGAAACACTATTAGCAATTTAATGTGGAATTAGTCACGACGGCTGTAAATCTGTTTATCAGCTTACAGCAGAAGTCAAATGCGCTGCAGCATATATAAAGGTGAGCTCCAGAAAAAAGTGGGGGTATTCGGGGGTTATAACCAGTTATTCCCTGCAAGCAGGGCATTCCACTCTCTTCATTCCCTGAATTTCAGTTTTCTTTGCCAGCTTTCACATTACAGTTCATTGGTCGCTGAGTATGGGCAAATTAGTCCATTTTCATTTCTCTCCGCTTCTAATTTTTCCCATCTTCTGTTCTCCACGCTTTTAAAAAAACTTCTCACAAAGATTTATCAGCATTTTAGTGCTAATTTCTCCTAATTATCCATTTTGCATGCAATCTCTCCAGTCAAGTAATGTGTACAAAGATGTATCTACTAGGTGAAAAGTATGCATTAAAGAATCCTGTTATTAGTGTAAATAACACACTAAATGCATTCTATTAGGGGAAATTGTTTTGCAAAAATTTGAGTCTTTTGTTTTTGTTAATCGCCTTGGGATGTTTCAGGAGAAGAGATTCATAACTTGCAGTGAGTATACTTTCATCTTAGATAACACATAACACTTTGATAGTTATCTTCTTTATTGTAAACCTATAACCAAAACAAAAACCCACCCAACTTCTTGGTTTTCAATCCATGTAGGGCTAGGCAGAGTTGCATAAATATGCTTGTAAAACCGTATCACCTGCTTCAAGGGTGAAGAATGTCTGCTGTCAACACATGCGTTGATGAAATGTACAAGGACAATGTTTCAGCCCGAGATGCCTCTGGGCACTCTGAACACAAACACTTACCCTTTCGCCGCATGAGCCCCTAACCTTGGTAAGAAGTTAAGTGGGTCATGTTTTGTGCTCAAGATTAATGGCTTTTTGCTGGTTTCGCCCAGTCCATTAAACTTACTGCTAAGCGCACTTACTCTCTGCATATAAAGGTGAGCTTCTAATGTTCAATCACGCTTGGGTGTCGCACCTAGCAATGGGGACGTACGGTGGGGTTATGCAACGGAGGGCAGATTCTGTTCAACACGGCTTGCACTGAAATCAGGAAGGACATAAGAAGAGCACCGCTGGATCAGGCCAATGATCCACCTAGTTCAGCATCTACCAACCGGTTATCTATGGGAAGTGGAACACTCGCGATTCCCAGAAACTGGTAAAAAACAGAAGCAAGAGGTGCCTTGGGAGGCGCAATTCCTGGCACTATAGACTCTTGTGGTCAAAGAGGAAGCTTATCCCAGACCTCCACCCAAGGGTGAAAAGCTTCAGGACTGGATGCTACCCTACATGGCCCTCAAGGCTACACAAGTGCCTCCACTCAACAAGAACAACCCTGTGAGATAGGTTAGGCTGAGAGATGGTAGCTAGGGCAGAAGGATACTCCTAAGCTTCATGGCTTGAGTGGATATTTGTCCCTCAATCTGGAATGACACTCTTGACGCTACATCCGATCGGCCCATTATAATGTAATAGCGTAGTTGATCATTCATGCACTGTTCCAGAAAGGCACCGATGTTAGTGCCTTTTCACTGAATAATAATAATAATAATAATAATAATAATAATAATAATAATATTTAGACCCCGCCCATCTGGCTGGGTTTCCCCAGCTACTCTGGGCAGCTCCCAACAGAATTAAAAGCACAATAAAACATCAGACATTAAAAACCTCCCGAAAGAGGGCTGCCTTCAGATATCTTCTAAAAGTCAGATAGTGGTTTATTTCCTTGACATCTAATGGGAGGGCATTCCAAAGGGCGGGCGCCACTACCGAGAAGGCCCTCTGGCTGGTTCCCTGTAACCTCACTTCTTGCAGTGAGGGAACTGCCAGAAGGCCCTCGGAGCTAGACCTCAGTGTCCAGGCTGAACAATGGGGGTGGAGACTTAGTGATTCTTTTCATATAGAGAGGCATGTGGTGTTGCACAAGCAATCGTGGAATCATAGAACTGTAGAGTTGGAAGGGACCCCAAGGGTCATCCATTCCAGCCCCCTGCAACTCAGGAATCTCAGCTAATTTATAAGTATGCACAGCCAACTGAAATCATCAATAAGCATTCACCCACAAATGCTGTAGAATTGGTGCTTTTGTAAACAAACACACACACATTTTATGAGAGTCACCATATTACAGTGGTACCTCAGGTTACAGACACTTTGGGTTACAGACTCCGTTAACTCAGAAGTAGTACCTCGGGTTGAGAACTTTAGCTCAGGATGAGAATGGAAATGGCACGGTGGGAGCGGAAGGCCCCATTAGCTAAAGTGGTGCTTCAGGTTAAGAACAGTTTCAGGTTAAGAACGGGTCTCCGGAACGAATTAAGTTCTTAACCAGAGGTACCACTGTATAACTGTGCTCAATTTCTTTTCATGAAGCGCATGATTGTTGTTAAAAAAAAATTGGGATAAGCTGCCATTCATCCATACCAGTGATTGGCATGGAATGGATACAGGATGGGTGAAATTGTAAATTATCGCTCCTGTCAGTTGCTCATTTTTTCACCCTTACAATGCACTTGGCCCATTCCATATAAGTGTGAGACTTTATATATATCCATAAATACTTGAGTGGCCTAGTGAAGAGTTGAACCTTGGTCTCCCAGGTCTTAATCTAACACTCTAACCACTGCACCACAATGACACTCCATGTTTTTGTGGATGTCATTTACCTTTTCGTATTTTATCAGTATTGTACTGACATACAAATTATTTGCATCTTCTAACAAAGGCATAATAAATAACTTAGAACCAAGCAACACCCAGACTACTACTTCTTTTAAGTATATTTATTTCCTAGCATATATCAAACAAGTTTTTCCCACTGCTTTACTGACCAGTTTGGATTTGCAACTATTTTGGCTCCCATTAATCAGGTGTTTGGCATCATATATTGTAAATGATGCATCGATGTACACCAAAAAGTGAAGGCAACTGACAAGCTTTACATATCGCAGGTGCCATGTATCCTTTAAGCAAGTAAAGGCAGAATTATTCTCCTCCTCCTCGTCTTTTTATATAAAAAGAAGAAATCAGGACCAAACATATTTTGTCCTGAGAAATGTGGTGCTGCTACAGTCTGTCCAACATGCTGTGCAAAAGGGACAACCGGAGGGCTTGCCCATTAAAAGAACATTAACCTTGCCTCTATAGCTGTGCTCAGTTTGTTTTGACAAAGAGGCTCTCTGCAATTGACCAGCAATTAACCTTTTTACCCAAGTTTGCTCACCTATGCACAGATTACTCATCACAAGTTACAGTAAAGTACGATAGAGTTTAATCATGTCTAATGGATGGACAAGATGGCTGAATATTCCATGTTACTTTGACCATTTGACCTTCTGAGGCATCTTTTATTTCATACCATTCATATTGTCTTCCCCGAATACGTTTGTTGATAAGGAAAGTACAAAATTGCAGTTTGTTGACATTAAATGCATTTTAAACAAAAAAACCTAAGCGTGACATTTAGAGTTTGGAAAGAACCACCAGTGGAGCTTGGAGCAATTTGTGAAGGGAGTGTAAACCCAAACAAACCAAGAACACAGAGATGGATGAATCTGTCGTTTTGGTTTCTCATTTTTCCAGTCTAATGTTCAATTCTCCACATTTGCACATAAGTTTGTGGGATTTTAAAAAGATTTCTCACCTCACCCAGCGTTTTCATACAAATTTATTCTAATATATATATTTGCATATGCAACTTTGCCTAAGAGACACCTTTTTGCTAGGCAATTTCCCCTATACAAAAGCATTTTAGTGTTGTTTTCACCAATACAGTGGTACCTTGGTTTAAAAACTTAATCCGTTCTGGAAGTCCATTCTTAAACCAAAGCGTTCTTAAACCAAGGCGTGCTTTCCCATAGCAGCAGGG
The DNA here is from genome assembly GCF_951804945.1 of Podarcis cretensis. Lineage (NCBI taxonomy): Eukaryota > Metazoa > Chordata > Lepidosauria > Squamata > Lacertidae > Podarcis > Podarcis cretensis. Next base: position 18,559,855 of record NC_137183.1, read on the forward strand.
GACTCAATTTACACTCAACAGGAAATGGAACATGTTCTTATTCCAAGGCAAAGTTCACAAACCAAAACACCTACTTCCGGGTTTGCAGCGTTCTTCATCCAAGTTGTTCATAAACTAAACTGTTCTTAAACCAAGGTACCACTGTACATGCATTTTTTTTAAACCACACTGGATCTTAGTATAAGCATTATTGTACATATTATTTGGTTGGAGAACTGCATTGAAAAAAAGTGAGAGAAGTGTGGCTTTTGAAGGATGGCTGCATTTTGTTTCTTGTAATGTAACTGGAAATGCAAATTAAGTAGGTTGGACTATCAATAGGAACTGAACCAAACCAAATGCAAGGCAAAAATAGAAGCTAGCCAGGTAGATTTTCTGACAAAGGGCCTTCCCATTGATAACAGGAGATCAGCCAAAGTTGCTCTAGATGGGCTGCAATGTGTCAATGGACTTGGGATGCTGTCCATATTACAGAATTACACAGAGTAAACAAACCGTGTATCAAGAGGAGAGAAGGTTAATCTTGGCAAGTTGTATAGTGCTGTGGACTAAAGTAATGGCCTGAATGGCTCAATGCTTGGATGGTTTTTAAATGCTGGAGAATGGAAAACATATTATGAATCACCCCCAAGGATTATTAAAATGCAAGCACTGGATTGATTGTGATGTATGAACTATAGCGCATAACTGACATGAATAATTGTGTCAGGCTGGAGACTGACAGCGCTCCAGACTGCACCAGACAAAAGCAGACCATCACTCAAAAGGGGTTTTATGAGCAACCCAGCACAGAGGCGTTGACATTTCCTCATTTTAAAAATGGCGAATCAAGGGTCCATTTCCTAAATCCACAGACAGTTATTTGTTTAATGGCAAAATTAAGATGGATGTGCCGTCTTCCATGAGGAGTATTTTAAAGGAGCATTAAAGATTTGGTTTTAGTCTATTAATTTGTGCATGATAGATGTTTCCTACATCTGATCTCATTAACTCATTAACCTGATCCATTGTGTTAGGAACCAAGAACCACGGGGCCACAAAACAGTTGTCCTGGATGAGCATGGTTAAAAGTGGTACTGCACCAAAGTAAGCGAGTGCCCAGGGACACATGAATCTGTTAACTTTGGGCCTCATCTGCACTATACTTTTAAAGCAGTTCCAAACCACTTTAAAGAGTTGTGGCTTCCCTCCCAGGGCTATTTTTCTAGAAAAAGAGGTCACCATGAATGCCTCCCTTGTTCTCTTATAATGGCGCCCACCTCAGAGGTGCCAGAACTGAGTTCTGGCTGAAAAATAAGCCCTGCTTTCCCCAAAGAATTATGGAGACTGCAGTTAAGGGTGCTGAGAGTTGTCAGGAGACCCTTACAATGCCAGAGTGATTTAACAACCAACCTCTCTTGCCATGGATGATAATATATATATATATATATATATATATATATATATATATATTTATTTATTTTTATTTATATCCCGCCCATCTGGCTGGGTTTCCCCAGCCACTCTGGGCAGCTTCCAACAAAACACTAAAATACAATAACAATACAATACAGCTCTGGGAACTGTAGTTCTCTGAGAGGAACAGGGGTCTCCTAGCAACTCTTTGCACCTTTAACAATTTGCAGTGTTGAGGGTGCAAATGGGGCCTTGGTTTCTCTCCATTTATTGTTGTTTTTTCTTCAGTCTTACGTTCAGTTGGCCCTACTGTGAATTCCACACCCCTACCCAGTAAAAAAAAAATGGACTAAAATGCTGCCAATTTCATGTGAGGCCCTTTTAAGAAAAAGCCACACCAGATGATGTTGAAATAAGGAGAACTCAATTTGAGATTAGAGGGGAAATGAGAAACCGAGAAAAACTAAAATTGACAGATTTGCCGCCCCATCCTCACTTAGAGGGCACCAGCAAACAGGCACAAACAACAAGAAGCAGGAAGAGGAGGAACAGGGCCAGGAATCAGAGGTTAGCGCTGGACCTTCACAGTTGCTCAGGAATACCAACTTCTGATGCCAAGGCAACAGAAAGAATGGCACTTCCTGTTCCTCCACACCAGCCATCTTGAAATAACACTTTTGCATTCTCCGAAGTCCTGATTCCCTGGCCCAGGGCCAACTTCTAAATCTCCAAGCCAGTCTGGTTGAGGTAGAGAAGCAAAAAATTCAGTTCAGAAGTAGATGGGAAATACAGAGGAAAAGGAAATATTTCACATCAGTGTTTATGGCCCAAATCTGCTCATGCCTCTTACTGGCTGTTTACCCTGAAAGGCTTCCTAAAGATCTTGGAAGTTTGAGCTTTGGAAAGGCAGAGTCGTTGCAAGGAACTTCAAGGCAAAAATAGTAGCTGGTGATCACTGACGACTGGCTGATTCCTCCAAGCCAGTGGTGTCCAAATTTTTTTCAAAGAGGGCCAGATTTGATGAAGTGAAGGGCCGTTGACCTTTTTTTTTTTTTTTTAGGATTTTACTCCAAAGTTGTTAAGCTTTTTTTTAGAGTTGGCGTTGTTGAGCTTCTTTTAGGATTGAAGTTGTTGAGGGTTTTTTTTTAGGATTTTAGTGTTGAGAGTCATTCTGCATAGAAACAGTAAGGATGCTTGTACCTTTAAGAACAGTTTCTGTAAGCTCTGGGCTGATTGGATTCAGCGGGCCATAACTACAAAAGGAGAAAAGCTGCAGTTTGAACTCTGCCTGCAGGAAAAACACCCACAAGCTTTGCTGTTGTTTTTTTTTATAATAAAACCTTTATTTAGTTTGGTTTACACCGGTCTCTGGTGTCACAGTCTCTGTCATCTGCCACCAGAGGAAAATCCCCCTCTAATATTTAGGATTTTACCCCAGGAAATAAGCTGCCACAGGGGCCGGATTAAACCGCCTGGTGTGCCAGAGTAGGCCCCCGAAACAGACTTTGGACATGCCTGCTCTAAGCAGCACTTGCTTAACATTTTTTTCATTTCGTTGTATATTGTTTCCCAAAATTGTTTGATGTTTAAACAATTCCACCATATATGTATCATAGTACCTTTTCCAGTGTTGCATCGCCAGCAGACATCGCTACAATTTTTATTCATTTTTGCTATTCTTTCAGGTGTTAAATACCATCTATGTTGTATTTTGAGGTAATTTTCTTTCAATATATAACATAGTGAATTTCATATCTTCTTTCCACAATTTTTCCCATTGCTCAAACATAATATTTTTCCCAATATCTTGCGCCCATTTAAGCATTGATTGATTGGTTTATTACGGCCATTGGCCCATATCTAAAAACAATACATCAAAATTTATCCATAAACAATACAATTTAAACAGTTCCAAGTTAAAACACCCCTATAAAACCAATTTTACTTCAATTAAGTAAACTGTACACAATAAGCTCCCTCTATGTCAACCGCAATTCAAATCCCTCAGATTTTGGGGGATATGCGTCTTAGTTCTGGCACTTATTGATGGTTCTTAAGTTTGGCTAAGCTGTCCGAGTCATACAGTGATCCATTTCTCCTCTTATGAAATAAGACATTAATCAGGTATCTAGCGACTGCAAGGGATCTACTTGAGTCTTCGTCGTTTAATAAGTATATTATTTGGGCTTCCTGAGGTCTGTCAGCTATTCTCGATAGATATGGGGCCAGAAACTTGGACCGTGAAGCCGAATGTATAGGACAACAGAAGATTATATGATATAACGATTCTATAGATCCACTTTTACAGTCACAGAGGAGTGAGATCTGTCCGTTGGAGAGTCTGTTACCCAACACATTTGATGGGAAAACATTGAATCTAGCCTTTATAAAGGCATACCTGTGCATCACCACAGATAAGGTAGTTAAATAAGATGGAAGCTTCGTTGGTGGTGTTAAGCCAAGGTTTATTGGCGAACAGGTGCCACCACCTGTCGCAATATTAAATTGTAAATCCATCTCCTCTAATTTGTGAGTTATAATTCTCTTGGCAGAAATTAAATCCAATTTTAGTAGTTCAGATGGAGATAGTCCTAAGGACACAAGTTTCCCATGTATTATTTTTGCCCAAGGGCTAGGGAAGTCGTCTCTCCAGAGACACTGTATCAAGTGGAGATTTGGAAGTTTATGCCATAATGCCAACCAGTAACAGAGGATGCATTTCCATAATGTGGTTTCTAGAGCTGTAACATTTAGTTCGAGACGTATAGCAGTATTGCTTACACACCTGGGTAATTTTAGCAACCTTCTTAGCAGCTGGTTTTGGATTACCTCCAATTGGGTTAGATTAACAAAGGACCCCCATATTGGGATTGCATATGCTATTGTTGCAATCACCTTTGCCTTGAAAACTTTTAACACTGATGGAATATGGAAAGCCCCATCTGAAAAGAAAAAACGCAGTAGCGCAAAGGAAAGGGCTTTAGCTCTATTTAATACATATGCCAGATGGACCTTCCAGCCATGTTGTATTGGAGAAGGACTCCCAAGTATTGAAATTTAAAGACTTGGTCAATGGCTTTTCCGTCTATTCTCCAATTATAGGTTTTTCGACTCTTGGTGAAAATTAGAACTTTGGACTTGGCATGATTAATTGTAAGAAAATTTGATTTGCAGTAAGCATCAAAAATTTTCAGTGCCCTCCTAAGGCCTACTCTTGAGAAAGATAGGATCACTTTAACCAATTCATCCTTTGTTTCCCACTCTAAGATCAGATTATACAATTTAGATATATATTTTGATTTTTCTTGTATTAAGTATTTATCGAATTTTGATATTTCTTTTTCAAATCCTAACTTCTTGTCTTTCGCTAATCTATACTTAATTTGAATATATTGGAACCAATCACTAATATGAGCTTTAATTTCTGTATAATCCTTTAATTCCAATTCTCCGTTTTCTTCCTTTAATACAATTTTATAGGTAGCCCAATTTTCTTTCATATTTAATTTTTTCACTGCGACAATTTCTGCCAGCGATGTTAGCAGGGCATTCTTAATTGTCTGAATTATTAAATTAATTAAATTAATTAGTAATTATTAATTTTATTTTATGGAATCTTTTTTAAAAAAATACTATTTCCATGTTTATACTGAGTCCAACCATTGGTCCATCTAGCTCAATATTGTCTACCCTGATTGGCAGTGGCAAGGGACATTTTCAACCGTACTTGGAGATGCCAATGATGGAACCTGGGGGACTGCTGCCTGTGGTGAGATGCTAAATTGGTTTTCTGGTCTATCCCAGCACTGTCACTCGTTAAGCCCACTTGTGCGCAACAACAGTGTGGTGCAGCAGCCCCTCCTAACAAAGCAGTACTATAATGTTAGAGAGAGGTTTGGAAGAGAGATTCCTACTCTTTCATAGCAGAGGTAGCACAATGGTGATTGCTCCTAGCACGTTAAAACTTGTTGCAATTTGCACCTGCCCTCATCCACCTCTAAACAAATGTTCACCACAAAACTACTTAGGCTAGAATAAATCACAAACATTTAACTCTGCAAATAAGTGAAGATTTTACTCACAGGGTTTCAGGAGTTACAGCAAGCACGTTAAAACTTGGTATGATTTGCATCTGCCCTCATCCACCTCTAAACAAATGTTCCCCACAAAACTACTTAGGCTAGAATAAATCACAAACATTTAACTCTGCAAATAAGTGAAGATTTTACTCACAAGGTTTCAGGAGTTACAGCAAGCAAGGCTTCATCGGTTGGCGGTGAAATGAAGAAGAAAGGTTCCAAATGACTTAAAGGAAAGAACTTAGTTTTGTTACAAAAGAATCAGGCAATAAAAATCTCTTGTTACAGAGGTTTTCCATTCACTTGGTTTTTCTTCAGCTGCAATTCTGGCTTCTTTGATGAAGCAAAGCAAAGAGAAAAGGGAGGAAGCAAAGGCAGCTGGGAGCCTGCTAAGCTCCAACCACTGGCACCTGGAGCTCAGGTTAACCTTTTCATGCACACAAGTTGAGTCGGTAACTGTATATTACAACATAATATGGGTTGCTTGGCTCCAGGCCCTTTACAGTGCTACGCCAGGTAAGCCTGGAGAAGCTGGCAGCTGGAAGATGGGGGCCAAAAAGGTGGTAGACACTGGGACTGTGCATAGGATTTTTTTATATATATAATTTTTATTAACAGGCCAATCAAATCACATTATTTCCAAATCACATTAGTTCAAAATTATACAGTCAGATTTTTAATTTTTTGTTGGGGGTACCCATACTTCAAGCTCCGAAAAGGGGTCCAAACATCACTTATATTGCTGCTTTAATTAGACAGTTCTATCCAGTTCTGTCCAGATAGTCTCTTTGTTACTTTCCTCATCTTCTTGTTATCATATATTCCTTTCTTTATGATCTCTGATAATCTTCACAAGCGGGTTAAAAACAAACATCCTCTGTGTGGGTTTTACACTCTCCAAAAATCATATCACATAAGGACAGACGCCATTTCCACACCTCTGTAAAAAGCTTTCCCTCAGTCTGTCCGTTGGTTTTCCCAGGCTTGCCAAACATATCTCAGAGGGCTCTGCCAGGTCTAGATCACATTCCAAAAATCATTCGCATTCCGATGACCCTGGTCATTCCCCCCCCCCCGTCCTTCTTAGGCCAGCCTGTCTTGGCAAGACGCCATTTGAAACTGCGTCATAAAACTTTCCTCCATTCTCCGATGTTTACCAATCCTCTCTTTGATCAATAATTCACTCCACACAGTTCTTAAATTCCTGCTTGTGATTAATAAATTGCAACGATTCTTCTTTCTGGGGTGGAGGGTTATTAATATCACATAAGGCAAAAAAAAAGAAGAGTTTTTTCCTCCACCCCCTTTCCGTTTCACTCCAAACATACCAGTCTTTTAATGGTGGTTTATCACTTGATTTATTTGTCCCGCCTGCCGCTCCACTCATAGAGATCCATTAATCAGCAGTCTTAACTCCCGATCTTCGCTTGATGTATGTGCTTTAGCTTCTTTCCAATTATGTATTTCCAATTATATACAGTGGTGCCCCGCAAGATTTCTCTATGGGGTTGCTTCGCAAGACGAAAAAATCTTGCGAGTTCCCGCGGGTTTTTTCCGCTCCCCCCCTTTCCTAAGCTGCTAAGCCGCTTATCAGCTGTTCCGCTGATAAGCCGCTTAACAGCTGATCGCTAAAAGCCGGTAGACCGCTAATAGCAGTAATCCGCTAAGCTGTCAATGGGCTTGCTTCGCAAGACGAAAAAACCGCTAGACGAAGAGAATCGCGGAACGGATTCTTTTCGTCTTGCGAGGCACCACTGTATTTGAGCCAAAGCGAACCAGTGCGCTGATTGGAGATAGCGTCAGGAAGAGACGACTTCATACGAGAGCTTGTGCCAAGTGTCCGCACCCCCTTCTTTTGAATCCGGGGGTGAATTATGGACACCGCTGGCAAGGCAGTCCCCCCCATCCCCTTGGGGGGGGGGCAGAAAGGCTGCATACTTCCCATAGCAGCCTCTTAATTACCTTGTGTGGGTCAGAGAGATGTTATTGTCGGCCATCTTCCAATGCGCCCCCTGGTGGCCCCCTGGGACTGTGCATAGGATTGGTCCTTGTAGGCCCAGCTAAGGTGCATGGCCCCATAGCAAGTTCCCCAGTATTTTGTCTTAGACCAAGGCCTTTTCATCAAGAATGAAGCAGAGGAGGAAATGCTTAAGTCCCTTCCCCCAGGACCTCCTCTGATCCGGATACTTGTCAGTTGTAACACACACACCCCCCCGCAAAAAAGGTGGTACCATTTGCATTTTTAAGAACAGACATATTCAATGCAACTATGCATTTTACCTTGGTGCTTCAAATCCGCTATTTACAGAGAGAGGAAGCAGAGTCCCAAAGCCCGCCCTCACTTGAATTGCAGGAGGAAATCCTAATAGTTAGCTGTATTGTTTTGATCATACAAAGCAAACAACAACAACAACAACAAGAACAACAAGAACAACAACAACAACAACAACAACAACAACAACAATTCTCTCCCCCTCTCCCATACACACACACAGCCATCCTCAACTGGAGCGGTTTCATACCTCTCATTCCTAGAATCCATTTTGTTGCTGGGGAACATCAATTCAATTATCAAGTTAAGTCAATTGCTGGAAAAGCAATTAAAAAACCCCCAAAACACTATTAGAACTATTGAAGGGGATCCTGATTTAGCAAATTACCAGGAAATGATTTAAAGGATACTGGTGGTGATTTCATAATATGATGACTGAAACTTGAGCCTGATGCATGTAACTTTCCAAAAACATTCATTTGATATTCTTTTCAGCGCTGCAGTGCAAAAGAAGCAGCATCTCCCCCCCATCCCCTGGCCCTACCCAGACTACCATTTGTAAGCAAATTTTAACAAATAATAGTTTGTCCAACAAAGCAGCCAAGTGATCATACAGATGGCAAATATGATGCTTAGGAAAGAACTGTTTCTGTCTGCCTTTGGGCACGCAAAGAGAAGAGGTTGGCTACCAAATAGAGCTGAAAAAGAACTCCAGGATACTCACGTTTGAACAATGCAGATTGTCTCTAGGCATGACTAATGGCAGCCAAGCAATCAGAGAATGAACAAGGATCAGTATAGAAAGTTTATCATTATTATTTGTTTGATTAGACCACTGGTCTAAAACAACAATATGAAACAAATTATATATCTATGTATGACTTGTTAGTCTACTCACTTATTCAGAATTCTGTATGTTTATTGTTTTTGTAGAAATTTAAAAATGTCTCCAGATCTGATGCACCCATCAGGGTAACTATTAATGCAAGTTTAGGTCCTATCTGCACTATGAATTTAAAGTGCCATACCACTTTAAGCAGTCATGGCTTCTCCATAAGAATCATGGGAATTGTAGTTTGTTAAAGGTGCTGAGAGTTGTTGGGAGACCCTCCTTCCCCACACAGAGCTACCATTCTCAGAGTGGTTTTTTTAACCACCAATCCCTCTTTTCAAGGAACTCTGGGATTTCAGCCTTGAAGGGAATCGGAGTCTCCTAACAACTCCCAGCACTCTTTGCAAACTACACTTCCCAAGGTTCTTTGGGGGAAGCCATGATTTTAAAGTGGCATGATACTGCTTTAAGTATGTAGTGCAGATGGAACTTTAGAAGCAACAAAACATAGCTTTCTTTAGCATAGATTGCCTGAAGGGCATCACATGAATGAATGTCCTTCTCTAGTCTACTGATTTGTGAAATTCCCAATTTCGAGCTACTCTATAAATACTCTTTCATTTCCAGAAGAAGAAGGGGGGAAAACCTCACAGGTTGTAGGGGAAACACTATTTAAAGTCTCCGGGCCTCAGAGACAAAATGAGTTAGAGAATTGTCATGAATTAAATGAGGCATATAAGAGCTGATGCAGCTCTGCAAATTACACAGCTAATAGAAGAAGCCGAACAGAAGAATTGAAAATGCCCAAAAGGGGCTACAGATAAAGGAACCCCACAGTTGCCGTCAGCTTTGCTGATGTAATAATATAATAGACTGATTTCTTTCCTGAAAGAACTTTAGCAGGAGAAAAAATACAATTAAGTTTGCTGGGGAATGTTGCAGATCAAACATATTGCTCTCTCTAGGCAGCAGAAGTCACTACCCTGTCTATATCAATCAACAGGATTTCACTTCATAATCAGAGAAGTCTGAGATTTTTTTATTTTTTATTTAAATAAAAGTGGGATGATTACAGACACTGCAATATGATTAAACCATCCGGCCTGCAGTTTAATGGACCTGGAACTGAAATTAGAAGCAGATTCATTGGTATCATTTTGAATAGGTAGCAGATAATTAAGTGGCTCTTATACTGACTCATGAGAACATTCATTTCACATTAAAGTCTGCATGGAGTGAGAGTTGCCAATGTTAGGATGGAATTTGTATAAACCTGTGATGGATATGGAAATTTGGCTTCTCAAGTTCCATTGAGATAAATGGTTTGCACATGGTGTTCTTCCTCAAAAACTCAGCAGGTGTTCCTCTCAATGAGAAGATATCATGATCATAATCATCTTATCTGTATGCCACCTTTCCATAGCTGAAACTATGCTCAAGGCGGCTTATAACATGACAAGATTTACATAATTACAAACATAACAGAAGTCATAATCAATAAATAATGCACATCAAAAAGGACACAACCAAATGGCAACAATTTCCACGTAAATCATAAGATCTAAAACTAAAGATACAACAATAATATGAAATAACAGTGACAGCTCTCTCAACGTAAACAATATTCCAGCCCAAGAATCTGTTCAACAGCCTCAGCTTTTGTAGCTGGAGTCAGTCAGCACTCCACTCTCCCAGGCAGGATGGGAAAGGGTCAGCAAGACAGGGTGCAGGTCTTCCAGGGCTCACAGCCAAGATGGTCTCATTTACAACAACACAGATAAAAAATTAAAAAGCAGCTGCAGTCCTTGTGGAGCCTTTCAGGCCTTGCCCCAAGCCAGGTGGAAAGAAGCAAGGGCAGGGTCCTTCAGGCCCTCAGCAGGCAGTCCTCCTGATATGTGATGATGTAGCAGTTCATCAGAAAGACAGCTTACCTGTCACTTTCGATCATCTCTAACAATGCATGGCTACTAGTGTTAGATTGTGGCCTCCTAAACGGTCATGGCTTCTGCCACAGAATCCTGGGACCTGTACTTTGTTATTCGTAGGACATTCCCAGTCCTACCTGGAGAGACCAGGAATTGAACCCAGAACCTTCTGCATGCAAAGCATATGCTCTACCACTAATTCTCTCTATCACCGAGATGTTTGACAGTCATCCCTTAATTACTCTCATAATTGAATGAGATTTATCATACTTTTAAGTGCACGTACAAATGACACCTACATATTACCATTCTTCCAGGTCTCTGCCTGAATGAATCTTTGTGAAGTCTCAATGTTACAAAGCTGAGAAGCAAAGGCACCAAGAATTAGAGTAAGTAAGTACCAGAACTTGCTAAGATGCCCACCTCCAACATCCGAGAGTTTGTCTGAATGATTGTATATGTGTAAGACTGGATTTGTTCAGTGCTTTTTTTTTCTGAAGGTATTCAAGGGTACACAATCCTGGCACCATTTTTCTAGGAAAAAAGCACTGGTTAAAAATGTAACACAGTAATGACTTCATGGTAAATACCGGCACCTTTTTTCTAGAAGAAAAACACTGAGTTTACTGTATTAAATTAGAAAGGAAAATGGATGTGTAGGTGGGTTCCCACGAGGCAAGACACAGCAATAAGAACAAGAACCTTTTTTGAACTAACGGAACTACACAACAGGGTCAAAGCAACTACTTATATACATTTCTGAAGGCTTGGGCCACTACCACTTCCAACGTGATTGGCTGTCTAAACTTCCAAACTGCGAATCATAACTCAGACAGAGTTCAAGGGCCAATGGCAGAGGCCCAAATCCTGAAATGTTCTGTGATTGGATATCATGTATCGAATCAGAACACAGGGGCTCAGAATCTTTGGTCCAGACTCAAGCTCAGGCAAACACAGACCACTGAATACGTAACAAAAATGACACTTTTTCTGTAGTCACCAGTTTGGGGTCAGGAAATCTCCACAGACTGGCAGGCCTGTGCGGATCTTCTTTGAAGGTGTTTTGTTAGAATAAAGTTACAAACTCAAGCCAAATGGCACCTGGTTCCTGGCAGGGGGCCCTGGCTGGCTTAGCCCTTTGAAGCCTAAGACAAGTGCCCTCAGCCTTGCCCATGCCTGCAGACTGAGGAAGGAAATGCACATTGGTAGCTGGGGACAAAAGTTATGGTTGATGGATTACAGAAACAGCAGGAGGAATGGCACATGACAGATTGCTATTGTTGCTTGGGGATTACAGCAAAGAGTCTTTTTTTCTCCTAGACTTCATTTCTGCATAGTTGTGTGAGTAGGGTTGCCATAGTTAAAAAAGTGAAAATCCAGACATTTCGCTGATTTCCACCCAGACACTGCTTGCAGCTGCAGTATTCTGGATACATCCAGGAAATTCCAGACGTATGGCAACCCTATGTGTGTGGGGACTTTAAAGCAGTGGTGCAGGAACAGGGAGGGAGCTTCACTCGGTCACTCTTCTGCTCACAGCAGGAGTGATAACATCATCTGCTAGTGCAGTATTTGCCAGTGCTGTAAGCTTAAGGGTGTGCATTGCTGCATGGTGCCCATTGGGTAGGCTGCAAGCCAGGGAGGCCAACAGTAGGTGGCGCTAGAGCCACAACTGATGCTAGCTTTCTCCCCACCCTCCTCCCTGTCCAGCTCTATAAAGGCAACCCTGAGGCCACATTCCCACCATCCATTTGAAGCACAATGATACCACTTTTTAAAAAGTTATGGCTTCCCCCAAAAAGCTACAATTCCCAGAGTTCCGTGGGAAGAAGGATTGATTGTTAAGCACTCTGGTATCATAGTTCTTTAGTGGATGGTGGGAATGTGGCCCTAGCTAGAACATATTGATAGGATCCTAGAATTTGCAAAATAATCAGGGTGTGTAAAGAGAAGTTATTATATTAACATGAAAAACATGGAATAAGCCTCTTGGTGTCTTTTAGACATTGATTGATGGCTAAAGTTGTGATTTAACTGGAACACTTTCTGTTTGACATTTGTCTGTTTTTAAATTCTTTGCACTGATTGTCCCTCATATCTTACTGATGGACGTATCCTTGAGGCTGACATGGTTTCGATACTGTATTTCTGCACCTCACAGAAGTATCCAGTGCCAGCCCTATTTATGTAATGTGAGCGAGAGATTTAATAATTTTCAGGGTAGCAGCCCGACAGATTTAAAACAGAGAAATAAATGTTAATTTTTAAGGCCACGGGAGAGTGAAATTAACATTTTTGTCCCTTTTTCCATAGGGGCCGTACCCATCGCCTTTCAGCCTGATCCGGGGCGTATGACAAAGAAACATTCCTTACACAGCAGTGGCCCATCTTGTATATCAGGTCAGTTTCCTTGTGTTGTTGTTGTTTAGTAGTTTAGTCATGTCCGACTTCGTGACCCCATGGACCAGAGCACGCCAGGCACTCCTGTCTTCCACTGCCTCCAGCAGTTTGGTCAGACTCATGTTTGTAGCTTCGAGAACACTGTCCTTGTGTAGCCCCTGTTAAATCACTTTGATAACTCTGTGAGGGGACATGGGGACCTTGTGGGAGGGAAGCCATGACTGTTTGATTTGATGGTATGGTTGAAAGGCATAGTTCAGATGGGGTCTTGGTTTCGGCTGGACTTTTATGTTGGTTCAAGGAAAAAAATAGGTATAAAAAGATAATTCCTGGATACCAAGATCCAAGTTTGCTGCAAGTACTCTTTGGTCAGCGAAATCTCTCCCAGATTTAAAGTCACAAAATATGCAGCAAAGTAAAGCATGAAAATATGGGCTGTTCAACCTTTAAAATATGCCCTTTAAAGTGAGATCCAAAATGTCCCCTTAAAAGTTTATTTTCAGAATTTCCCTCTTCCCGCAGCATAGGAAAAAGTCATATGCTTGGTGACTTCAAAAAATCGTTTACTTACAAACTCTTCAAAGGTCAGATTAATGAGTTGGGGAGGGGATGCACAGGCAGTAAAACTTGGCTTAGTTGCAAAAGTGGTGAAATTTCCTAAATTATTGGTATAGGGACTCAAGAGTGGCTGGTTAGAGTCATGCGGCTGAGGTGGACCAGCTCAACTTCTTCACATGCAGAGCTTCTCAGGTAGAGTGGCCATGGGGGACAGGTGGGAGACAATAGGCCTTATTGCCTGTTTCTTCCCAAGGTGAGGGAAGTGGACATTATCTAAGCTTGGCAGGACAGCTTACACTATGGTATTAACCCCTTCGTGCCTTAATTAGACTTGAGCACATTGGCTATATGAGGCTGCTTATACCACACTTTGGTGTCCTGACACAAAGATGGAGCCTCTGAAGTCAGTCCCAAGTCTAGGCAGGTATGTTTAGGTGCATAAGCACCTTAACTTGCTTCTTTAAAAAAAAAACCAACCAGCCAAGGACATGAGATGTAGATTTCATGACACATTGCCCAGTCAGTTCCCTCTCCTTGTCGTCTTTCACAGGTGTACAATGAGGGTAGCAGTGGGAATCAACCCTGATGTGGAGAGACATAAACCATGGAAGGACCAACACCCGAACCCGTCTTTGTCGACGTGGACAAAGGACTAACGCTAGCATGCTTCGTCTTCCTTTGCCTCTTCCTGATAGTCATGATTATCCGCTGCGCGAAAGTCATCATGGACCCTTACAGCGCCATCCCGACATCTACATGGGAGGAACAGCACCTGGATGACTGACTGGGGACAGAGGGGAGGAGGCGGGCAACAATCATGAAGCCACATGGACCAACCAAAAGCTTGCGCGAGAGAGCACAACACGGACAGCTGCCTTGCCTGGAGGAGGGCACAAAATATTATACAGCTTTTCCGAGATGCACAGGGCAGTGTAGGTCCCCCTGAGAGCACACTGGTGATAGCTTCCTGCCTATCAGCCTCGATACATCACCGTGTCCTTTCTCCTTCCGAAGGAGTGACCTCCAGGTTTTAATGAGGAAATGATTATGATTGTATATCAAGTAGCACAAAAGCTCTCTAGGCACTAGAAAATCCCTTCCAAGCTTTTTTCTAGTATAATCTCTATTAAGCACCTTCTCTCTGTTTTAAATCGTTATTTGTAATTGAAATGGGCAAATACATTCTATAAATACAGGCAGATGCTATGCAGAGATACCAGGGCGGTATGAGGGTCAAAGACGAGGGGGCTGGCATTTTAAAACGAGGGCACTCTTTACAAGATTGGCAATAATAATAAAGAAACCTTAAGGGTTGTTGTTTTTCTCGCCGTCGTAACTGGAGTGGGTTGCAAGGTTGATTAAAAACCAGTGTTGTAACAGATGTGCAGAATACGGACATCTGCTCCTTGACTTTTAAAGTACTTCTCCCAAAGAACCTGGGAACTGTAGTTTGTTAAGGGCACTGGGAATAGTAGCTGTGTGGGGAGTAAACTGCAGTTCCCAGAGAAGCCAAATGCCTGGTTTTGATCTCTGATAGCATTTAGGTGAGCTCTCCTTGGAAGCTATCCTATGAAGCCTATTTGGAGCCTCTCTTAATAGTGGGTGACCTCTGAGGAAGAGTCTGCTGCTTGTCTGCTACTTCTAATAGTGAACTCAGTGGATCCATGCAGGACTTTTATGAAACTAGAGGGAAGTATCAGCATCGTCAGATGAACCCTGAGGTATAGGGAAGCATCTCTATATATCCACACATAGAATCATAGAATCATAGAGTTGGACGAGACCACAAGGGCCATCGAGTCCAACTCCCTGCCAAGCAGGAAACACCATCAGAGCACTCCTGACATATGGTTGTCAAGCCTCTGCTTAAAGACCTCCAAAGAAGGAGACTCCACCACACTCCTTGGCAGCAAATTCCACTGTCAAACAGCTCTTACTGTCAGGAAGTTCTTCCTAATGTTTAGGTGGAATCTTCTTTCTTGTAGTTTGGAACCATTGCTCCATGTCCGCTTCTCTGGAGCAACAGAAAACAACCTTTCTCCCTCCTCTATGTGACATCCTTTTATATATTTGAACATGGCTATCATATCACCCCTTAACCTCCTCTTCTCCAGGCTAAACATGCCCAGCTCCCTTAGCCGTTCCTCATAAGGCATCGTTTCCAGGCCTTTGACCATTTTGGTTGCCCTCCTCTGGACACGTTCCAGTTTGTCAGTGTCCTTCTTGAACTGTGGTGCCCAGAACTGGACACAGTACTCCAGGTGAGGTCTGACCAGAGCAGAATACAGTGGCACTATTACTTCCCTTGATCTAGATGCTATACTCCTATTGATGCAGCCCAGAATTGCATTGGCTTTTTTAGCTGCCGCGTCACACTGTTGGCCCATGTCAAGTTGTGGTCAACCAAGACTCCTAGATCCTTTTCACATGTACTGCTCTCAAGCCAGGTGTCACCCATCTTGTATTTGTGCCTCTCATTTTTTTTGCCCAAGTGCAATACTTTACATTTCTCCCTGTTAAAATTCATCTTGTTTGTTTTGGCCCAGTTCTCTAATCTGTCAAGGTCATTTTGCAGTGTGATCCTGTCCTCTGGGGTGTTAGCCACCCCTCGCAGTTTGGTGTCATCTGCAAATTTGATCAGGATGCCCTTGAGTCCATCATCCAAGTCGTTGATAAAGATGTTGAATAAGACCGGGCCCAAGACAGAACCCTGTGGCACCCCCACTAGTCACTCTTCTCCAGGATGAAGAGGAACCATTGATGAGCACCCTTTGGGTTCGGTCAGTCAGCCAGTTACAAATCCACTGAGTGGTAGCATAGTCAAGTCCACATTTTACTAGCTTCTTTACAAGAATATCATGGGGCACCTTGTCAAATGCCTTACTGAAATCAAGGTAGGCTACATCCACTGCATTCCCTTCATCTACCAGGCTTGTAATTCTGTCAAAAAACGAGATCAGGTTAGTCTGACATGACTTATTTTTCAGAAATCCATGCTGACTATTGGTGATCACAGTATTCCTTTCTAGGTGCTCACAGACTGTTTGCTTAATGATCTGCTCCAGAATCTTCCCTGGTATTGATGTCAGACTGACTGGGCGGTAATTATTTGAGTCCTCTGTTTTCCCCTCTTTGAAAATAGGGGCAACATTTGCCCTCCTCCAGTCTGCCGGGACTTCGCCTGTTCTTCAGGAATTCTCAAAGATGACTGCCAGTGGTTCTGAGATCACATCTGCCAATTCTTTTAATACTCTTGGATGCAGTTCATCTGGCCCTGGAGACTTGAATACATCTAAACTAGCCAAGTATTCTTGTACTATCTCCTTAGTTATTCTGGGCTGTGTTTCCTCTGCTGAATCATTTACTCCAAATTCTTCAGGTCGGGCATTGTTTTCTTTATCGGAGAAGACTGAGGCAAAGAAGGCATTGAGGAGTTCAGCCCTTTCTTTGTCCCGTTTGCATTTCACCATCTTCTCCTCTGAGTTACCCCACGGTTTCTTTGTTCTTCCTTTTGCTACGAACATACCCAAAAAAGCCTTTTTTGTTGCTTTGAACCTCTCTAGCAAGCCTGAGTTCATTCTGTGCTTTATCTTTTCTGACTTTGTGTCTACACGTGCTGGCTATTTGTTTGAATTCCTCTTTGGTGGTTTCCCCCCTTTTCCATTTTTTGTACACATCCTTTTTAAATCTTAACTCAGTTAAAAGTTCTTTAGATAGCCACCCTGGCTTCTTTAGGCACCTTCCATGTTTCCGTCTCATTGGTATTGCCTGAAGTTGTGCTTTTACTATCTCCCTCTTAACAAACTCCCAGCCATCATGAACTCCCTTTCCTTTTAGTATTACTGTCCATGGGATCTCACCCAGCACTTCCCTAAGTTTTATGAAGTCGGCTTTCTTAAAGTCAAGAAATTGAGTCCTAGTATGCTTGGCTGCTCCTTTCCGCTGTATAGTAAACTTCAGAAGAGCATGATCACTCGTGCCTAATGATCCTTCCACTTCTACCCCACTAACCAAGTCATCAACATTGGTTAGGACCAGATCTAAAATGGCTGTTCCTCTTGTTGCTTCTCCCACTTTCTGGACAATGAAGTTGTCTGCAAGGCCAGTGAGGAATCTGTTTATCCTTATGCTCTTGGCTGAGTTTGACATCCAGCAAATATCCGGGTAATTGAAGTCCCCCATTACTACTATCTCCCTTCCTTCTGCATGCTTGGCCATCTGTTCCAGGAAGGCATCATCTATGTCCTCCGTTTGGCTTGGGGATCTATAGTAAACTCCCACAATGAGGTCACTGTTATTCTTTTCTCCCTTAATTTTGACCCAAATGCTCTCACTTTGGCTTTGAGGTTCTAAATCTTGGATCTCTTCACAGGTATACACATCCCTGACATATAACTCCACTCCTGCTCCTTTCTTGTCTGGTCTGTTTCTCTGAAATAGATTGTATCCCACAGCCCTGCAGCAGCTGAAGAAACCAAAAGGGGGGCAAGCCCATGGCAGGCCCAGCACCAATGGTCAGAGGATTGTGCCCCATGCTAGTCCTACTCAGAGTAGACCCATTTAAATTAATGAACCTAAGATAGCCATGTTCCTTAATCTAAGTGGGTCAACTCTGAGTGGCTACAACCCAAAGACACACTGCATTTCCCCTCCACTTCCCCTGGGTCCTAGCAATAAATAAGTCCGTCCTTCATATATATCCTGCTTTTCATAGAGATGGGCATTGGTTACTTATAAAATATAGGCCACCAAACATGCGCTGATCTTAAAATGAATGACTCCCCTCTTGTTCCCAGTTTCACGGGAGGTATTTTTAGCCGAGTCTAGACAGTCATCTGTCAGGGATGCTGCAGCTGCCAGAATCATACCTTGAACAAGGAGTTGAACTAATTGGGGTGGTGAGCAGGCTTCAAGCCTCCAGGATCTGTATTATTATTATTATTATTATTATTATTATTATTATTATTATTTTATCATCATCATCTTCTCAAGATCTACCAACTGGAGCCAGATGCAAATGATGCACAATTAGAATGCAAGGTTCCTTTGAGCACATTTGGAGCCAATGAATGTGTTTTTCTGTACCAGAACTGAACTGGGAGTCCCCTCACACAAAAGTCCTCTCCTGGTTTACATTTAAAGAAGTATATTACTTTAAACAGACATGGCTTCATGGCTTCCCCCAGTGAATCCTGGGAAGTGTAGTTTGTTAAGGATGCTGAGAGGCGTTAAGTGACCCCCCCTTTCCCCCTCCCCCTGAGACCTACAATTCCCAGAGTACCCTGTAAATAAGGATTTATTGTTAAACCACTCTGTTGCCCTGTGAAGGAAACAGGGGTCTCCTAATAACTCTCAATATCCCTTATCAAACTCCACTGTTTAAAGTGCTATGATACTGTTTTCAGTGTGTAGTGCAGATGGGGCCCAAGTCATTTTGTCACTGCTGTTCTTGAACATCTGGAAGCCCTTGCAAAGCTTCCCCATCTGCCTTCTGCTTACCCCTGGACAAGATGGCCTTCACGAAACTTGCCACATCTGGATGAAGAGCAGGGAGGGGGCCTCATGTCACATGACAACTATGAAAGCCAGCCTCTGGGGGGGGGGGCAGTGGGCACCTTTGCAGTGTTGCTGAGAAAGAACCGTGGGTGCCGGTAACAAAATGGCTGCCGTGGCAGGGTGTGACATATCGCAAAATGGCTGCCACATCTAAACGAGCATTAAAAGATACAGGACCACAAATGGGTGTGGACACAGCCTTGCCCACCAAAGAGAATTCTCACAGAGAAAAACTCTTTGCACCTCTGTGGGCATGTTTAAGGGGGCTTGTTCAGTGCAGGAGGTGCATACATACCTACATTCCTTCCAACTACATACAGTGATACTTTGGTTCTCAGACTTAATCCATTCCAGAAGTCTGTTCCAAAACCAAGGCACGCTTTCCCATAGAAAGTAATGCAAAATGGATTAATCCGTTTCAGACTTTAAAAACAACAACCCCTTAAACAGCAATTTAACATGAATTTGACTATCTAATGAGACCATTGATCCATAAAATGAAAGCAATAATCAACTGCTTTCTGCACTATAAAATACTGCACTATAGTACTGCACTAAAGTACTGCACTATAAAATAAATAAGATAATATTGTAAAGATGATAAAAATTAAAATTAATTTCTTTTCTTACCTGCACTGATTATAGTCATTATTTGGATGGGAGACTTTTATCCATTTCTGCAGTCACACAATCAATCAATCAATCAATAGCTGAACTGGGTTCCACACAGTCACAAAAAGAAATTAACCGAAAAAGCCTCAAAAACCAAAACGCAAATTAAATAGCAAAAACAAAAGCGCCAAACTTAATCCATTCTGGAAGTCTGTTTGGCTTCCAAAACGTTCAAATACCAAGGTGCAGCTTCTGATTGGTGCAGGTGCCACAGAAACAATAGCCGACACCCGCATCGGACATTCAGCTTCCGAAAAACGTTCAAAAACCGGAACATTTACTTCCAGGTTTCTGGTGTTTGAGAACCAAAGCGTTTGAGAACCAAGGTACCAATGTCATTCTAAGAAGTAAAATTGAGAAGAGAGGGCACCTTGCACCCTCTAGATCAGGGTTTCCCAAACCTGGGTCTCCAAGCTGTTTAGGGACTACAATTCCCATTATCCCTTACCTGCTAGCTAGGGATAATGGGAGTTGTAGTCCAAAAAACCTTGGGAAACTCAGCTCTAGATATTACTGGACTTCAACTCCCATCATTCCCACCCCTTGAGAACAGCCAATGGTCAGAGATGATGGGAATTGTAGTCCAGCAACATTTGGAGGGCCACAGGTTACCATAGGTACTCTTTGTTATGTAGGCTGGATGTCATTTTCTACCAGGAGAAGCCCAGAGAAAGTAGGGGAATTAAGTAATCCTGTTCCACCTAAGACTTGAATCAGGCCAACTCAGGCTTATCCAGAACTGCAGCCAGACATATGCCTACTAAATGAGGGTTCCTACCCTAGCAGGTAGGAGTTGCCAATTTTTTTTCCTGGTAGGGCCCCTCCGCCTTTAACTGCAGCCTGACAGAAATTTAGCAGATGGATTTTTTTCTCCATCAGTTCCACCTCCAGGCTCAGTTTTGCTTGCTAATTTTTTGCCTGCAAGGCTGCTGTTAAATGCAGGCTACAGCTGGCAATCTTCTTCAGCAGCTGAAAAAGAAAACAGTGGCTGCTGATGAGGGTTGCCAACTTTTTTCTGGCAGGGGGCTCCTTTGCCTTTAACAGCTGTCTGGCAGGTTTTTCTCTCACAGGGGACAAAACACAAAGTAGACCAGTAGGAAAGGAGGAAAGCAAATTTTGGACCTTCTAAATACCTCATCTGCTGATATTTCTGGTTATGCTCCTGCATAAGTTGCCTTGTTCAATGCACAGACAAGTCCCAAAGACAGCCCTCTCGTCGGTGCAAATTTCCCTTGAAGAAATATATATATATATATATATATATATCAATGGAAGTTTCACATCCAGAAAGGGCTGCAGCTTTGGGTGACAAGGTAGTGATTCTGAACTGCATGAGACAAAGTGCCTCTGCTAATTTTATTTTAATGTAAAATAAAATGAATTTTAAGTCTTAAATAATTCTTCCGTACTGGGGACAGTTGCACTCAGAGAAAGAACACCTAGCAGAAACCTTGTAGTGAATATATTATCTAATAAACGGCTTCCAACAACAAAAGTGCTTTGTCATCCATTTATCAAAATTCTTAAAAAAGAAGCCTCACCTCATATACACCTTTCTTTCTTCATTGCATATCAATGGATCTTCCCCTATACACACAGTGAACATGGTGGGATGTGGTGGGGAAAGGATTAGGCTAGGACTATGAAAACCTGGGTTCAAATCCCAGAGGTGCCCTGATAACAACGTCACCTGTTTCACAGTGTGGTCGTGGGGATAAAAACACAGCACTGTATGTTGCATTGAGCTAATGAGATGAAAGGTGGATGCGTGCTCAGTGTATTTCCCCTCGATTCTGTTACTGCTTTTTTTTGTCCCTATTACTTGATAAAAGGTGGGGGAATGTGATAAGTAAAGTGGCAAAGTTCAGGTAAGGACATAAATTGCTGCCTTCTTGCATCCCTAGATAAAATATATATATTTTTCATGATACTGTTATAAGAAAAACCTGCTCCTTTTCCCTTATGGGGTATCCAAGGGTATACGATTACGATATCTTTATTGTCATTGTCCCATACAGAACGATGAAACTGAAAAATCTACATAAGACATTCAAAAACCCCTAAAAACTCTGAAACCCCATTTTAAAATACAATATGCTCCTATAGAGACTCCTTATACTGCATTTAAAACCAGAATTGCATTTGGGTAGAAACTGTTTCTCAGGCGGCTAGTCCTAGTCTTTATAACCCTGTACCTTCATCCAGAAGGCAGAAGCTGAAAGAGATCATTTCTGGGGTGTGCACTATCCTGCGCTATCTCTGCAGCTTTTTCATGGCACCTGGCAGCATAGATTTGATCCAAGGGGGGGAAGAGCACCCAACTATTCTCTCTGCAGTCTTTACAACCCTGGACAGTGTTTCTCAACCTTGGATCCCCAGATGTTGTTGGACTACAACTCCCATCATCCCTGAGCTCTGGCCTTGCTAGCTAGGGGTGATGGGAGTTGTAGGCCAACAACATCTGGGGACCCAAGGTTGAGAAAGGCTGCCGTATAGAGCCCTTAAGTAGGTCCGCTATCAGTAGGAGAAAATAACAGAGAATATTGAGAAGCAAGGCAGCTAGTAAGCCTGATCTTTATTAACTGGTGCAACAGGGTGCTCACTACCACATGCAGGAAGCAGGAGGGATCCAGAACAATGGTGCACAAGCCATTATATAAACTTTTGAAATTGCCCACCCTGTAGCTCAAGACCACCCCCAAAAACATCATACATACATCACAGGAGGCGGTCTACAGCAGAAATCCTGTTTGCCAGGTGAAATATACTCAGAGTCTAGAGCGGATTTCATGCTCTTTATTCAGCTCATAGTGGTGAGGAGGAATGAAAGTTTCCCCAAAGTATCTGCTTTATATACATTATTTACACAATGGGCTGCACGTGATTGGGTAATTCCGGGATTCTCCTGTAGGCCAATCAGGTTGTGAATTCACTTCCATCTGGAGCTGGATTGGGTGGCTTCTGCAGACCAATCATACTGCTGCATTGTTCTAGGACCAATCAGACTGCTGCATTCTGAATCCTATTGTTCTAGGATCAATCAGACTGCTGCATTTTGGATCCTATTGTTCTAGGACCAATCAGACTGCTGCATTTCAACTCAGTACATAACACCGGGATATCTGTTAATAATCACTGATTGCTTTACCTGGACAGCCTGGCCATTCTTTTGTGATGGTAAATACTTTAATTCCTGAAACCAGTCACAGGCTCACCCTATTCAAACACAGGATTAAGACAGGATTTGTAAGCAAAAAGACAAGGGGGAAAGCTTTCCCATTTCCTTCCTCCTTGCAGAGAAATATTAGAGGCCAATTTGGGAGAGTCAAAATGGTTTCAGGACTCCTGTACTATTTCAGACACATGGTTTATATACTTATGTGTTTGCCTTGTACATTTATGAACATTTATTTTATATTTGGGATCTTAGAATTCTTATAACACTACACAAATGGAGCTCCTGAAGAACACTATCGTTCTTGTGAGCATAAAAAGCATGTGTCGAGGAGACGGGGAGAGACGTTTTTAAACTGAGGCATGATGTAAATATGCAAAACTTGTTTTCTTTCCAGGCTTCTCTTGGAAAAGGTAATTTTGCAGTGAATGGAGTGGAGCTCCTTCCAATTCTATCCCACTGCTCTAAAAACATTACATCTATCTTCCCTTCAACCAAAGACTCGCCACTGCCTGCATCTCTGTACATGGTCAAGGAGGAACTGCAATAATCCATCACCTAAGCATGGAAAGGCTCATTGAATGCCGCACACCAGATTTCCAATACCGAGAGCAAGGTCTGCTTTCTCGCTGGCATTCCAAAATGTAAAGATATTGCTAGTGTACTGTTAGCACAATTTCCGTGCCCTACAGGGGATGCTGTGTCGCATAAACTGGCCGGACGTATGTCCTTGCAAGTACTGAAGCTTTGAGCTATCTGGCCCTTGATGCTATCATTAGATGCAGCTTTAATGCTATTTGCTTAACAGATGTTTGTGCCTGCACCTCTCACATGCTGTGAAATTATCCCAGGCGGTGTTTTCAGAGAGCCTGTGCATCCTCTAAATGAACGCTCCAGTCAAGGGAGATTCATTCTGTTCCTTTGGCACCGTTTAGAAAAATCAATTTGGTGCCAGTAGAAATCTGCAAACTTGACAGCTGCAGGCCTGAAGCTGTATTTTGATCTGGGCGGCTCTTTTCCAAAATTCCCCTCTGTAAAGCATCATGTTCCTGTTTCAATGCATTGGCAATAAATAGAAGGTTTTATGATATCCAACAAACAGCTACAATTCCTCATTTTTGAAATGATACCAAAGAGTTTTCAGGGACTCCTCTTCTCTCTCTCTCTCTCTCTCTCTCTCTCTCTCTCTCTCTCAGAATAGGCAACATCCAGAACAATTCTGCAAAGTACTGAGAACCGGGGGGAGCCATTTCAAACAGGGAGAATCTTCTAGACAAAGTTAACTAGATAGTAAGCTAGTCTTCCAAATAAATGCAGTTAACCATGGCATTTACCATAGCCCCTATAGCAGATGACCTGGGATGTATGGACTTCCTGATCCGTGAATCATAAACATCAGGGGAAGAATTCAAGGTACTACATTGGCACTACACCAGTCAACAATTGACATCACCAAGTTGGATGACCTTAAAACAAATCTCTCCATCTCTTGGGGCAGCACTTCATCAAATCACCAGCGAAGAAAATAGCTTTCCGCAGAGACTGGGAGCCAGACAGCTGTCCATCTTGTAGCACTGGCACCTGCCATATGCATAAGCTGGCAGAGTTAAATCGATCAGCTCTCCCTTCTGAAGGGAACTTTTATCACTGCAGTTTTTAGGCTTTTTGCTGAGACAGAACTAATTTTGTGGGCAGTGTTCAGCTATGACTGATTTATCTCTTTCGTCGCATTTTCTTCCCATTTGTCTTCATCG
Organism: Podarcis cretensis; assembly: GCF_951804945.1. Taxonomy (NCBI): domain Eukaryota; kingdom Metazoa; phylum Chordata; class Lepidosauria; order Squamata; family Lacertidae; genus Podarcis; species Podarcis cretensis. Next base: position 18,584,473 of record NC_137183.1, read on the forward strand.
TAAATACCTTGCTTGCCTTCGTAAGACACATTCGATAGTCAGAGCTCAGGAACACACCAAAATCCACCACCACTTGGAGGACCGTGTTGGTCCCAGCCCAAACAGGAAGCTTTTTATACTCCTTTCTGAGCAGGAGGGCTAATGAACAGCTTAGGCGGTTGGGCATGATGGAGCCAGTCCACAACCCGAGAAAACTCCACTAAATGCAGCATACAGTACCAGATTTCTGGTAGTCCACAAATTTCTTGCCATCTCTCCTCTGTTCAGAATAGAGGGGATGGTGAGTGTCCGATCCTGATATCCTGTGAAATGTGGGTATGCTTCAATGTAGGACAGGCTGAGCCAGCACCAACAGGTACTGAGCAGGAAAAGCAAACAATCTCTGTGTACTGTGGATTTTTGAGGGCACCACAGGAGGTCCTGGTGAACATCTTGGCGCCCAGGAGTGCCATGTTGGCAACCCCTGTACTCGGAAAACTAAAGCAGAAACCCAATTTATACATGAGTTTGAGGGAAATCACTCAATTCGTACAACAAAAGCCCCTGGGATTTGAACAGCTCCCTAAACTCAGGTGAACAGTAGTTTAAACCTGAAGAGTAAACATTCATCAGATGTATGAAATGCTATCCACCTCAGGTATACAGGGTAAAGTTAAAGGGATCCCTGACCAATAGGTCCAGTCACGGACGACTCTGGGGTTGCGGCGCTCATCTCGCTTTATTGGCCGAGGGAGCCGGCGTACAGCTTCCGGGTCACGTGGCCAGCATGACTAAGCTGCTTCTGGCGAACCAGAGCAGCACATGGAAACACCGTTTACCTTCCCGCCGAAGCGGTACCTATTTATCTACTTGCACTTTGACGTGCTTTCGAACTGCTAGGTTGGCAGGAACCTCTGGTATACATGGATATACAAGAGGGAAACATGTAAAAAAAAACCACATTAGCATTCTTATTTACAGAGGCAGTCAGTAAATGCTCAGAAGCACCACCTCTTCTAGCCAGTTTACAGATAAAAACGGTCACTGGAGCTATGTGGTAATTTGTGGTACAGAAAATGCCACTCTCTGTAACATAAATAGCCTCTCAAATAGATTCACATTGATATTAATGGAATGCAGCACAGAAGACAACTAGATTCACTATTTATTGTTTAAAAAATACTGTTAGTAAAAATGCCAACAATTAAGCGTTCTCCATAGTTTTTGAAACCTCCACAGCATTTTAGAAATATGGAGAGAGAGCCCCAACAGTGTTATCTTCAATTTCTCCATGCCCACAAACAGCAAAGTCAGAATTTTTTTTAAAAAAAATGGAAGAGAGAACATTTAGGGCCCTTCTTCCTCTTTCTCCCCTCTGGGATGTCCTCCAAAGAAAGCAATCAGACAGGTCTGGCTGGGAGCACTTTTCCGGAACATTCGCCAAAGCCAATGCGATAACCGTTTCCCTGACAGTAGCCTGTGGGATGAGAAAGCACATACACAGGAAACGATAACTGTTAAAAGCGGATTGAGGAAAATGTACTAAAATGATTGAGGACATATGACACACGAAAGCTCCCTCATTTGTTAAGATCAGTAGCCCAATGATGGAAAGAAGTCATTCAAAGGCAGGAGCAGGGCCTTTGTGATTGTGGCCCCACAACTGAGGAAGGAATTTCCCAAGGTCGTCTGCCAGAGTGCTTATTTTGTTTTTGTTCTTCTCAGGAAGCCTCTTCTGGCAACAATTCTATTTTATTGTTAACTGACTTAAGCAATGCATTACTCCTTATCTGGGCACCTACTGTGTTCCATATGTGCTTATGGCAATTTCCCTTACACCAGGGGCAGGCAACCTCAGGCCTGGTGGCTGCATGTGGCTCTCCCGCCTTCTCTGAGCGCAAACATGAATTAGCATTTTCTTGCCGCATTCAGAATTGCCAGAGTGTTTCCTCCTAACCGGACATGTGCACTTGCTAGTTGGCACCAGCTATCAAGGCCATTAATCAAACCATCATATGTGCAAAAGCCAGTCGGAGTGGACAATACTGAACTAGCCGGGCAAAGAGTCAGGCTGGCTGAAGGCAGTTCTCATGTTCCTACTGTCCTTGTTGTGTCTTTTTTTGGAAAGTTAAAGAACGCCTTTTAAAACCTATTAGGAACTCAGGAACCTGCCTCTCAGCAAGTCAGAACAATAGGTCCATCTAGCACTGTATTGTTTAACCTGTGGCCAGTGGCGGACCTACATTTTGGGGGCCCTGAACTGTCATGGGGGCTCCTTTGCAACAAGGCCAGGGTAAACACAGTTACCTTTTTCAATGAGGTTGTTTCATGATAGTCCACCCCATTTTATTTTATTTTAATTAACTACTGCATCTCAGATTTTAATTAAAATTGCTGTACTGGATTTGTATCGCATGCCAAAGTCACCAGTGTGAACAAATACTTCCTATGCCTTATAGTTTTCAAGTTATGGGATGTGTGTGTGTGAGGAATTAGGGGTCCTTAAGCTTAAGCCTCATTAGTTTCATACAGTGGCACCTCGGGTTAAGTACTTAATTCGTTCCGGAGGTCCTTACTTAACCTGAAACTGTTCTTAACCTGAAGCACCACTTTAGCTAATGGGGCCTCCTGCTGCTGCTGCGCCGCCGGAGCACGATTTCTGTTCTCGCCCTGAAGCAAAGTTCTTAACCTGAAGCAGTATTTCTGGGTTAGCAGAGTCTGTAACTTGAAGCGTATGTAACCTGAAGCGTATGTAACCCGAGGTACCACTGTACTAGATTTGTCCTTGCCTGTGGCCAACACTTTGGGGTGGCCTGCAGGGACTTGCAGCATGTCCATGGCAAATCCTGACACCTGGGATTTTTTAACCCATATTCAGTGGTTTCCTATGCGCCGGGGCTTCATAGCACTCCTGAAAACGTCCTGTTCGCCTCCTCCATCAATGCTTCCAGGTGTGCTAAAAATAGCACCAGTAGGAAGCAGACTGTGATGCTTTTGGCAGCCAAGGAGCAAAGGATCACTCTTGGTTGTGCCAGAGGCATCACGGATATCACAGCAAGCGATGGACTGAAGGAGATTGCAGGATGAATTCACATAAGCAGATCAGCAGCCATCAGCCTCAGATTAACTGGCGTCGCTTAGCTGCGTTCGCTATTTGGCTTTACATCTCAGATATGGAAGATTTAAAAAATAATAATTTTATTATTATTAAAGATTTCTTAGTTTACAAAGATACATGTGTTCTCTCTTTTTCAAGTAGCGTTTTCTACAGATCAGTTTCATTTGTTGTGAGACATTAGTGTTGCATACAGTGTTAGGTTAGGAAAAAAAGAGGGGGATGGGGGAATGGTGAGTGGGGTGGGGTCAGGTGGCAATGCCTCTATTCTTATTTTTAGGGTATGTGTGAGGTTTTGTGTCAGCATCACAGTGTGGGTTCTCTTACTACTGTATTCGCTTGTTGTATTTCCATGGTGGTGAGAGAGGTTGGGGACGGCCTAGGGTATGATTGGATGTCTTTGGTTGGCTGTAGTGAGATTTGTTTTTTTGTGTGAGTGGGGTATGTGTGGGCGTGAGGAAGAAGAAGAAGAAGAAGAAGAAGAAGAAGAAGAAGAAGAGGAGGAGGAGGAGGAGGAGGAGTTTGGATTTGATATCCCACTTTATCACTACCCTAAGGAGTCTCATGCTGACCCTGATATGTACTCTATCTCATCCTACCCCTCAAACACACTCACCTGTTATAATGACTTCATCTCCATCCTGCAGAAATTTACGAGACTGGCCATGACCAAGGTCAATGGCTTTTGTTCCTTTCCACGACAATTCCAACATGGAACCAAAGTTCTCGGGATCCTTCAAGCAGAAATTGAAAACAGGTACTTAGCATCATCTCTCTGTGTGGATATACTGCTGCTGTACATCTTGGACCCACTGGTGGAAGGAGGGCTGGGGAAGTAAATTCAGATCCATGGCTGCAGTCCTTTGGGGGCAACCTTCCAAGAGCCACATGTCAGGAGTGGACAGGCCCAGAGAGAAAAAGGGATGGAGCAACAAATGCAAGTTTTACTTAGGTGTAGTAAGGGTCAAAGACCAGGCTGAGGAGTACTGCTCTGGTGAGGAATGGTGGGCGCTTCCCCTTCTCCCTGCTCCTGACCAGGATCCTGAAACTACCCAGGTGCAGTGGAGCAGTATAGATTTGGAACAGTGGCTTGCAGAGGGGCATCGTTCCGAAGACAAAAGTTGGGACGAACTGGGGGTTGAACAGCAAAGTGAAGAAGAACTGGGAGAGAGAGAGCTAACAGACTCTCTCTCTCTCTTACTGGAAAGTGCCCAGCCTATCAGTCCAAGGTCATGTAGAGCAGATAAGGTGGCGATACAATAAGCACGGTAGTTGCGAGATCAGGTCGCAAGGCGCGGAAGTGACTAGGGGGAAAGTGGGTGGAAACCTTAATGGGGAGCACCTTCACTCCGAGAATGTCTGCTTTGTTCTTTTGCTGTGATCATTAAAGATTCTTTAAATGGTAAGCAATTCTTTTTGCTTTGTCCTGCTTATCTACGGCCAAAGGGGGGGAGGAAGTCGAGTCCCCGGAGCCTGACAGTAAGCTAGTTTCTACACACTTACAAACACACACCCACATACCTATCCTTCATCCAGGCAAGGAAGATCCATTACCAATATATTCCAACCAGGCAAAATACACCAGGATAATGCAAAGTAAGGCTGGCAAGGGATGTGGCCTGGCAAGAGGATCCTGGAGGGATGGTTTTTTTGGTTTTTGGTTTTTTTTAGAGCTAAAGCCTTTAAAATCTCTGAACAGTCTGTTAAAACAAAACATAGCAAAGCCTTCCACAAAGGTGCCTGATCAAGTACAAAAAAGGAGACAAACCTATTTCAGCATTCTTCTCTCACTGTGCAAGGAAAACAGCTTCCACCTTTTTCTCTCTCCTACTAGAGCAGGGTTTCTCAACCTGTGGGTGCCCGGATGTTGTTGGACTACAACTCCCATCATTCCTAGCCAGCATGACCAGTGGTCGGGGATGATGGGAGTTGTAGTCCAACAACATCTGGGGACCCACAGGTTGAGAACCGCTGCACTAGAGGCAGGTGGTGGTGGGCAGCAAGGGGGGGGGATCCAGTTTTGATTATGACACCTACAGCCTGGACTACACAAACACTGCGTCCAGGGGCACCGGGAAATATGAAAACTGCATTTCCCACGGCTCCCAGTTTTTCTGATGTGCTATGCATGGGCAACAATCTATGGATTTACTTCCAGTAATTCATACTGGATGGGCCAGCAGGGAGGAAGCTGTTTTTAATATGGAAGGGGGCACCTCCAAACCCCGGCGTGCCTATGTCATGCTGGGCATGGAAACATCAGAAGGTCTTATCTGGATCTGTTTTGGATCAGACATGGCTTGGGACTCAGTGGATCCACAGGTACTGGACTCCCTATATCTGGATTTAAAATCTAGATTTGGTGGAACTTCCCGTCATCTCTACTGCAAATACGATGCATTACAATCAGGGTATGGTTAATTAAATGCTTAAAGGTAAAGGGACCCCTGACCATTAGTTCAAGTCGTAGCTGAACCTGGGGTTGCGGCGCTCATCTCGTTTTATTGGCCGAGGGAGCCGGCGTACAGCTTCCGGGTCATGTGGCCAGCATGACTAAGCCACTTCTGGAGAACCAGAGCAGTGCACAGAAACTCCATTTACCTTCCCGCTGGAGCGGTACCTATTTATCTACTTGCACTTTGACATGCTTTCGAACTGCTGGGTTGGCAGGAGCCGGGACCAAGCAACGGGAGCTCACCCTGTTCGGGGGGATTCGAAACACCGACCTTCTGATTGGCAAGTCCTAGGCTCTGTGCTTGAACCCACAGCGACACCCACGTCCCTATAATTAAATGCTTACAGGCCCGCTAATGGTTCCAGAGGCAAGGAGGTCTCCAGGTCTGAGGTTGCAGCCATTGACAGTATGGTGAGCCAGTTGCTGTTTCATGGTCCAGTACATGTGCTGCAAGATAAAAGAGAGGAGAGGGTTTTAGAGTATTGGAGATACATGGGGTGTTGCCCTATACAAGGTTTCTCCATCTAGCCCATGACTGCCTCTTATTGCCAGCAGCTCTCTCCAGGGTCTCAGCCAGAGAGATCTTCCCCACCACTGGGTCCTTTTAAAATAGAGGTGTCTTGGATTGAACCGGAAAACCTTTTGCATGCAAACCACCTGCTCTGTTAGTGAGCTCCTCTTAGGGATGGGGGAGAAATTAGATTCAGTTTGCATTTAGAGATAAACCTATATAATTGGCACTCCCAAGAACAATGCACAAACTGAAACACGGCCATCCTTCAAAATTTGCACTTTCTGGATTTTGTAATGCAATTCCCCAGCCAAGTAATGTGTACAAAAATGCTTATAACTAGGGTAAAGTGTGCATATAAATGCATATATTTATTAAAATAGCAAGCATTAATATAATATAATATAATATAATATAATATAATATAATATAATATAATATGCACACATAACAGACATGCATACCTAACATTTGTGAAAACACGCACACAGAGAAAACAGAATTTTACTTCCATGAACTAACTGAGATTCTCAGAAGCCTCCCCTTTCTGCTGTTATGCCATTCATACCATACGTACGTATGCACTCAACAGGTGACAATGTGGCTCAATGGCTGGTGTGAGGTTTGTAGCAGTGCCCACTTCAAATCCTGTCTCAACCATGAACACGGGAGAGAAAACATTTCTTACCTTAAAGTTTGAGCGGCAAATATTAGCAGGCTTGCTCATTCCATCTCCTGAAAACAAATCAATAAGTTTGCAGTAAGGAGGATTGTGAGGACGCAGTGTTTTAAATACCATCACCTGTGTCCAAGTAACTGCAGTCAACATAAATATAGATTCAGCAAATATGTGAGAGCTGTTCTGTGTCTGATATTTGTAGGGATGGGCAATCCCTCGGTTTGGATGGCGGCTTTCTGGACAACACACTTTAGGTGCAACTTTATACTTTTCCAATCTCAGTACTACAGAGGAGGATGCGGGTGGCGCTGTGGTCTAAATCACTGAGCCTCTTGGGCTTGCCCATCGGAAGGTTGGTGGTTCAAATCCCTGCGACGGAGTGAGCTCCCATTGCTCTGTCCCAGCTCTTGCCAACCTAGCAGTTCAAAAGCACACCAGAGCGAGTAGATAAACAGGTACCACTGTAGCAGGAAGGTAAACGGCATTTCCGTGCGCTCTGATTTCCGTCACGGTGTTCTGTTGCACCAGAAGCAGTTTAGTCATCCTGGCCACATAACCTGGAAAGCTGTCTGTGGACAAACGCCAGCTCCCTTGGCCTGAAAGTGAGATGAGTGCCGCAACCCCATAGTCGCCTTTGACTGGACTCAACCATCCAGGGGTCCTTTACTTTACCTTATAGAGGAGGTTTCACTTGTTCATTTTGTCCATAATCTTTTCACCGTGGTGGAAGTATGACAGCAAGAATCCAACTTTACAGTAAGGCAATGTGCAACTCCAGCAGAATACAGACTGAGGTGTTTACAGTTCCTGTCATAAAACTGCTCAAGCAAGGGAGTTTGATTCCTTTTACACACAGAGAGAGTCTTGCACATTTCGACAAAACCATAAACCTTTTCCTCTGGGATTTGCCATAGAATTTACTCCCTATTTCTGTTCCAAGGTAGAAATTGTCCTTGCAGAGATATCTTAGGAGTGTGTACTGAGAAGGGAGATCTAAAGAAAACCCTCAGCCGGTGTGAGAGTTTAACGTAGCTTTAATTGGTAGCTCCTCTTAGCTTTTTATCGCTCTCTGGTTCAAATGTCTGATCTAATATTCTTGTTTGTTTTAACTCTGCTAACGTTTTGCATTATGCTTTATCTTCTGTTCATCAGCTACTTTGGATACTTCTTGCTGGGGAAAAAGGCAGGGTAAAAGTAATTAACCCAGCTGGGAGGGAAAAACTGGAGAGCGCAAATCGGAAAGCTGCGTATAACAGGCTTTTGCACAAAACGCTGAACATCACAGATGGCTTGGCTAAAGGGTGGGGAGCCTGTGGCTTTCCAGATATTCTTGGACTCCAACGCCCATCAGCTCCAGTAAGCATGCATGGCTAATGTTCAGGGATGATGGTGTGCTGGAGGGCTTAATGTCTGCTGTTGCTCCACCACCATAAACAGCCATTGCACAGGGGTATACAGATTGAAAAACTGATAGATGCAATTACCACGTGGAACTTTTCCATATCAACTGCATCTTAATTTCTGCAGGGGAGTTTTGTCTGTGCAGGAATTTTATGATGGTGAAATAGGAATTAAATAAAGAAACCTTTGTGCAAGGAGTGCACTTCTCGTATTAGAACTCTAATATGCTAGAGTTACCATTCGTTTCTTATTTCAAGGAAAACTTCCTCTTTTATTTGTGAGATGTAGCATAACAGTTAAAGGCAAGCATAGGCAAACTCGGCACTCCAGATGTTTTGGGCCAGTGGTCAGGGATGATGGGAGTTGTAGTCCCAAAACATCTGAAGGGCCGAGTTTGCCTATGTCTGGTTAAAGGCAACTTTAATCTAAAGTATCATCAAGATACTATCTTCTGCTATATCTTTTGAGAGGTTTTCTTCACTCTGCATTTGGGCACCTCTAGGACCTCCTGGTAGAGGGATGCGGGTGGCACTATGGGTTAAACCACAAAGCCTAGGGCTTGCCGATCAGAAGGTCGGCGGTTCGAATCCCTGCGATGGGGTGAGCTCCTGTTGCTTGGTCCCTGCTCCTGCCAACCTAGCAGTTCAAAAGCATGTCAAAGTGCAAGTAGATAAATAGGTACCACTCTGGCGGGAAGGTAAACGGCGTTTCCGTGCACTGCTCTGGTTCGCCAGAAGTGGCTTAGTCATGCCGGCCACATGACCCGGAAGCTGTACGCCGGCTCCCTCGGCCAATAAAGCGGGATGAGCGCCACAACCCCAGAGACGGCCACGACTGGACCTAATGGTCAGGGGTCCCTTTACCTTTACCTAGGGCCTCCTGATATCAAGGAACAGGTTTTCACCTATGTTTGAATATCATTGGATACCATTTTGAATCAAAATTGAAGACTGAACCGTTCCAAAACTACATTGATTTTAACCACATTTTGCATGATGGTTCCGAAAAACAAGAGGAATATTTTTGTCTATGTTTGAATACAGTTAGACACCATTTTGAATCAAAATAAAGAATGAACCTTACAAAATTGCAGTTTTTTTTGTTTTTTGTTTCTTAGAATTTACAAACAAGGCTGAATAGAAGGGCCTTAGTAGCTTAACAGAGTACTGTTGGCGTTTTGACTCTTTTAATACATCATTTACTTATGGCCTCCCATTTTTTTCCCCTTATTTTGGCGCTCCGCAAGCCTGAATGAAATGAAAATGTATCATAGGAGGGAGTACTGTACCTTTAATAGCAACGAAAAGGTTGATGTCAAAAGTATAAGGCTGATCATCGCAGAGGTAGGGCAGTGGCATGGGATCCTTGAAGAAGCAAAAGAAGCGTCATATACCCCTCTATAATAGCAGACTCAAGTGGTTAAGTGTCTATCAGTTCTGAAGTGAAAACAGAGGGCTGCATCCAAGGTACTGCTAGGTTACAGTCCCTTAGTGGTACGCTTGTTGCGCTGGCAGGATGATGTTGCACAAGGAAAAACACAAGCGCAAGCTGTTTCACAACTAAATCCACTGTTGCACAAGAACCAGCTGTTGTGCACCTAGATTCTGCTAGCACGAAAGTTGCACTGGATTCCTTCATTGTTCAATCTTTAAATTCTACCATCTACTACCCCAAAGGTGGTGGAGCCAGGATCTTACTCGGGTTGTCCCCAGGTCAGATCAAGGCCTCTCCCAGTGCTGGATTTAAGACCTTTAGAGGCCCTCAGCACTTAAAAAGATTTTGGTGCCCCCATATATAGGGACGCAGGTGGTGCTGTGGGTTAAACCACAGAGCCTAGGACTTGCCGATCAGAAGGTTGGCGGTTCGAATCCCCGCAACGGGGTGCGCTCCCGTTGCTCGGTCCCTGCTCCTGCCAACCTAGCAGTTCGAAAGCACATCAAAGTGCAAGTAGATAAATAGGTACCGCTCCGGTGGGAAGGTCAGCAGCGTTTCCGTGCGTTGCTCCGGTTTGTCAGAAGCGGCTTAGTCATGCTGGCCACATGACCCAGAAGCTGTACACCAGCTCCCTCGGCCAATAAAGCGAGATGAGTGCCGCAACCCCAGAGTCGGTCACGACTGGACCTAATGGTCGGGGGTCCCTTTACCTTTATATTTATATATAATTCAAAATACAAACAACAATAAATCATAAAATACTGCCTTCTTCACAGAACTTTAGCTTTAGCTTAATGGTTGCCATCAATTTGATTTTAATTAATTTTTATAATGAAATGTTTTTAGAATGTTGCACTATTTTATTGTTGTTAGCCGCCCTGAGCCCGGCTTCGGCTAGGGAGGGCGGGATATAAATAAAATTTATTATTATTATTATTAATTATTATTATTATTCTGCAATTATTTTATAAAGTTCAGCACAACTGAATCTTGTTTTTCCTTTCTTGCTGTTGTTGCACTGAACTTACAATGCACATACAGTGGTGCCTCACAAGACGAAAAGAATCCGTTCCGCGAGTCTCTTCGTCTAGCGGATTTTTCGTCTTGCGAAGCAAGCCCATTGACGGCTTATCGGCTTAGCGCTATTAGCGGTTTAGCGGCTTTTAGCGGCTTATCGGCTTAGTGGATAAGCGGCTTAGCGGCTTAGAAAAGGGGGGGGGGGAGGGAAAAAACCCCGCAGGAACTCGCAAGACATTTTCATCTTGCGAAGCAAGCCCATAGGAAATTCGTTTTGCGAAGCACCTCCAAAACGGAAAACTCTTTCGTCTAGCGAGTTTTCCGTCTTGCGAGGCATTCGTCTTGCGGGGCACCACTGTATTGTGGGATTCTTCTGAACCTGGTTCAACTGCACCATAGAAAATGGTGGCAAAATCTGGCAAAGGAAAATTTCTGTGGTGCCCCCCCCCCCATTTCCGTGATCATTTTGCTTAATGCTTCATCCAACCCTGGGTGCTTCGAAGTGCTAGGTCGGGACATAATTTGGATTGGGGTGGGGAATCATGCACATCTTTGTTATTTATGTATGCCCCACCCACCTGACAAGTAGCCTTGTTTCCACATAAGTCATGTAGAATAAATTTTCCCATAAGTCACATGGGATACATCTGATCACTTTTTGCTAACCTGGATAGGATTCGGCAGTGCAAACGGCATCAGAGCTTCCATAGTCACCACCCATGGAGAGATGGTGGTGCCAAAACTCTTGCCCAGAAATGGACCCAGGGGGACATATTCCCATTTCTGAATGTCACGTGCTAGGAGACAAGGAAAGAGATGATATATATAGATATAGATATAGATATAGATATAGATATAGATATAGATATAGATATAGATATAGATATAGATATAGATATAGATATAGATATAGATATAGATACAGATATATAGATATAGATATAGATACAGATATATAGATATAGATACAGATACAGATACAGTGGTAACTCGAGTTAAGTACTTAATTCGTTCCGGAGGTCTGTTCTTAACCTGAAACTGTTCTCAACCTGAAGCACCACTTTAGCTAATGGGGCCTCCTGCTGCTGCCGTGCCGCCGGAGCACGATTTCTGTTCTCATCCTGAAGCAAAGTTCTTAACCTGAAGCACTATTTCAGGGTTAGCAGAGTCTGTAACCTGAAGCGTATGTAACCTGAAGCGTATGTAACCTGAGGTACCACTGTATAGATATAGATATAGATATAGATATAGATATAGATATAGATATAGATATAGATATAGATACAGATACACAGTGGTACCTCAGGTTACAGATGCTTCAGGTTACATATGCTTCAGGTTACAGACTCCGCTAAGCCAGAAATAGTACCTTGGGTTAAGAACAGTTTCAGGTTAAGAACGGACCTCCAGAATGAATTAAGTTCTTAACCTGAGGTACCACTGTATATATAAGTTTTAGGCTCTGCTTCTCAGGGGAGGGGCTGTCGCTCAGTGGAAGAGAATCCGCTTTGCATGCAGGAGGACTCAGGGTCAATTCCTGGCATGTCCAGGTAGGACCGGGAACAATTTAGGGCAGTGAGGGTGGTTCCACTGCACAGGATGCCCAAATGAAGGGGCACAAAATTGAGAAGATCCATAACTGGGAATATCAATTTTTGGGGTGCCAAATTTTGGCCTCACACGGGTGCAATATTACGAAATATTACCCAAGTCAGGCATAGGCAAACTCCGGTCCTCCAGATGTTTGGGACTACAATTCCCATCATCCCTGACCACTGTTAGCTAGGGATGATGGGAATTGTAGTCCCAAACATCTGGAGGGCTGGAGTTTGCCTATGCCTGACTCAAGTCCTCCCTTGCTGGGAAAGACCTAGAGAGCTGCAACCAGCTGGTGCATACAATACTGTGTATACAATACTCTGAAATTTTTCACATATCACTTGGGAAGACAGGCAAACTAATGCCAGTATACTAGAAGCAGCAAAGATCACTAGTGTTGAAGCCATGACTCTTCAACATCAACTTCATTGGACTGGTCACATTGTTCAGATGTCTGATTATCGCCTTCCAAAACAACTACTCTATTAAAAATGGAAAGCGTAATGCTGGTGGTCAACAAAAGAGGTTCAAATACTCTCTCAAGGCAAATCTAAAACAATGTAGTATAGACACTGACAACTGGGAAACACTGGGCTGCGAGTGCTCCAATTAGAGAACAGCCTTTACCAAAGGTGTCATGGGCTTTGAAGATGCTTGAACTTAGGATGAAAAGGAGAAATGCACTAAGAGGAAGGCACACTTGGCAAACCTTCACCGTGATCAACTCCAGCCTGGAAACCTCTGTCCCCACTGTGGAAGGATGTGTGGATCCATAATTGGCCTCCATAGTCACTTATGGACTCACTGTTAAAACCGTGTTCATGGAAGACAATCTTACTCGGCTACAAGTGGTCGCCGAAGAAGAAGACGTTGACGACAATACTTCGCTAGACAGATCAATGGTCTGACATGATATATGACAGGTTCAAATGTTTAACTGGAGAAGAACACTAGCTCTGAGGCAGAACATCTGCTTTGCGTACAGGAGGTCATAGGTTCAAGGCTGCTGTCTGAAATCCTTAAGAGCCACTGGCAGTCAGTGGAGACGATACTGAGCTCAATTGACCAATGGTCTGATTCAGCATAAGGCCGCTTCCTATATCTTTGCTCTCCTGAAGGAATCTTCAAAAGTCTGCCTCATTTCACTACATTGTCTAATACAAAAGCATAGCAAGAGTATTCCTGCCGTGGGGAAGAGCAGCAGGGCTCATTACCGCTCCAGTCATTCATAAGGACCATCCCAAAGATGTGCTTGTGAGCTTCGCTGATGGGAACCGCCTCTCCAGGTTTGTTTCCAGGGCCTACAAAGAAAGCCTGGGAAAATACAGGAGGTGGTTTTGTTAGGGTATATGCTCCAAAAATGGAAATATGCCATTTTATACAAAAGAACCAACATGGTGAAGCACATGCACTCATCTCAGCTTATCCCATCCAATTCCTTGATTCTTACATGGCACTTTCTGTGCAAACAGGACAAATACAGCAGCCAGGATTTGGAGCACAATGCAAGCTTGTTTGTTTGATTGCTGAGCATCTGGTCTTATTTTGAACTGTGGTTTTAACTCTGCTTAAATGGTTGCGTTTTCATTGATGAGTTGCCTCAGGGCTCTTATGAGAGGAAATCAAATCATTATGCAGTTCCCATCATAATGCTCTTCTTTCCCTGAACTTTGACACCTGAGATGGTGTTTGTGTGACCTACCCTACTCTTGTGAGTGCAATTTGTTTTAAACTGTTTTAATAATGTATTTTAAATGGTCATTAACTCACCCCGGGACCTTATGGTGAAGGGTGCATAAGAAATTGAATTAATAGTAGTTGCAGTATAACAATGATGACAACAACATTGTAGTATTTATTTTCCTAGATCCTTCCTAACATTAACGTGCTCCTAGATATATGTCCTATTTTCCTGCTGCTTTAATTTCTAATTGTGGTTTTATTGTTATGTTCCCTGCGTCCCCTGCTCCTTTAATTGGGCCAATCCAATTGAAGCGTTGGTCCTACACTGAAACTGATGGATATAGCTAACTTGGACTTATTAATTTCAGTAGGTTTATTCTGAATATAATTAAGTTGTAAACAACTCAATGGTTTTTGATTTGATCATGCAGTGGCCTCAGAGGTTTATTGGTGGTGGTGTTGTTGTTTAAAGGTAGACAGAAATTCACTAGATTAAAAAAAAAAAACAAAAGCATTTTTAAGTGAAGAGAATTTGAAAATTGTTTCCTCACCAATTAATTTCATCTTTCTCCTTATAGACAAGTTTGTTGCTTTATAAGCACTAGTAGAGAGAAAATTGCAGGCAATTTTTAAAAATCCAAAATGGTGTCAACTAGTTAGGGCTGTTCTTTTTCTTCTTTTGTGAAAAGATGTAAATGGTTTGGGGGAGTTCTGACCGTTTCAATTTTGAGAATTTGCATTTCTGAAATTTTATATGTTTCTTTTAATGATGGGTTGTCTTGTTTGCCCCCCCCCTTTTTTGGTCAGGGTTCTTAAAACCAGGGGTAGAGAGATGAAGGGGACAACATAAGCAAATAAAATCCTACCATTTCCAGTTCAATATCCAAAAGTTTGCAAGCACCAAACACCGGGGGTTTTGCTGTGATTTAAACAGAACAAACACATACAAAAAGTAAGCATGCTGTTTCTTTTAATAGGGAAAGCGATGGTGTTTACAAGTTTGACAATGCCACCTTGCTATGCATGCATGGATCAACTGCTTTTTAAAAAGGGAAGACTTATTTAAACAAGTCAGGAAAAGGGATAAAGACTATTCTGCAGTACAGAATATGAGACAAAGCCTCTCACCACAAAGGAGCTAAGAAACAATAAAGGTAAAGGTAAAGGTACCCCTGCCCGTACGGGCCAGTCTTGACAGACTCTGGCGTTGGTGCGCCCATCTCACTCAAGAGGCCGGGGGCCAGCGCTGTCCGGAGACACTTCCGGGTCACGTGGCCAGCGTGACATCGCTGCTCTGGCGAGCCAGAGCCGCACACGGAAACGCCGTTTACCTTCCCGCTGGTAAGTGGTCCCTATTTATCTACTTGCACCCGGAGGTGCTTTCGAACTGCTAGGTTGGCAGGCGCTGGGACCGAGCAGCGGGAGCGCACCCCGCCGCAGGGATTCGAACCGCCGACCTTTCGATCAGCAAGTCCTAGGCGCTGAGGCTTTAACCCACAGCGCCACCTGCGTCCCTCAAGAAACAATAAATAAACACCCAAATCAGTCCAGAGATGTAGAAACAAGATGAATGTACTTACAGAAGAAAAAGAAGGGGAGTAATAATAGCCAAATCTATTTACGTTAACCTCACCATGTAAATAATACAATATATGTGTACTACTCACTTGTTCAGGGGAGACAGACATAGGAAAGGAAGAGTTGTTATATCAACTGAAATACAGTCATACCTTGGAAGTCGAGCAGAATCCGTTATGGAAGTCCGTTTGACTTACAAAATGTTCAGAAAACAAAGCGCAGCTTCTGATTGGCGGCAGGAAGCTCCTGCAGCCAATCAGAAGCCGTGGAAGCTCCGTCTGACGTTCGGCTTCCAAAAATAGTTCGCAAACCGGAAAACTCACTTCTGGGTTTGCGGCGTTTGGGAGCCAAAACATTCAAGAACTAAGGTGTTCGAAAACCAAGGTACGACTGTATACTAAAATCGTACCAAACAGAAAGGAATCTCTCTCTTTTAATTTGACACCTCGAGACTCTTCGCTTATATATTAATTCCGTTTATAAATGTGAAACCAGATGGTGAGTGGAAGGCCAAAAGGCTTACCATCATCAGGTCGCATTTGTCCCAGTGGCCTCCTGATGGGTGTCCCAGATACAACGACAGAAGAGGCACGTCCGTGGTACCCAACTGGCAAGTGCAACCTTGAAAAGAGAAATCATCACGGGGGGTTGTGATCATCAACTAAAAGGAGAATGTGCTCAATGCATAAGAACATAAGAAGAGCTGGATCAGGCCAGTGGCCCATCTAGTCCAGCATCTGTTCTCACAGTGGCCAACGAGATGCCTATGGAAAGTCCACAAGGGTTCAAATTGCTTCATTGAGTATCCTCTCACTCATCACATCCAAATAATGCTTTATCCTTGAATGGACACCCAAATGATGCTTCTCCCCACTCAACCCCTCCCAAACGTCGTTGGAAAAGCAACTGTTATAAGAAAAACTGCTCCCTTTCCCTTTTGGGGTATTCTGGAGCCTGTAGAGAGAGTCCTTAAGTGGGTTCCCTATTGGTAGGAGAAAATAACAGAGGACAACCAGAGTAAATTGAGAAGCAAAGCGGCTAGTAAGCCTGATCTTTATTCTAGGAACTGTTGCAACAGGGTCCCCACTCCCCACACACAGGAGGGAGGAGAACCCCGAACAATGGTGTGCAAGCCCCTATATATACTTTTGAAATTGCCCACCCTGTAGCCCAAGACCACCACCCCAAACATCATGCATACATCACAGAAGGAGGCGGTCTTCAGCAGAAATTTGAGAGTGCGCTCAGCTTAACAGATACTTGCCAGACTGTATGTGAAATGGGAGGTGTAAGACCCTACAGTCAAAAGACAATCAGAATGCTTTTCCCATTTCCTTCTTCCTTGCATAGAAATATTTGAGGTCTATTTGGGAGAGTCAAAACGGCTTCAGGATTGTTCTCCTGTACTGTTTCAGACCAATGGCTTATACACTTACGTATGTGTTTGCCTAATACATTTATGAACTTTTATTTTATATTTGAGACCTTGGAATTCTTAGAACACAACTACTGACCAGTTGGGCATCAGAGCATTCTCCTTTCCACGGAACATCACCCCGACATTTGTAGCATGTTGCCGGGAGGAATAGAAATCAGTATAGTCTCCTGTAGGGATGAGAATTTGGCAAGGAGTGGTGTTAGAGAAATGAACTGAAAGAAGCTGCAGAACTTGGCAACGACTTTGGATACCAGCTGCAATGTTTTATTGCCTTCATGGGGAGGGATGACAGACCTGTGGTGCCACCAACCATGAATGGCATTTAATGGGGGGGGGGGGGCTTTCCTTATTTGTAGTCTCCTTCAAAGTCTTTTTTTACTACGAATATGTTTTTGGCTTTTTACTCTGTGTAAGTTTTATGTTGGTTTTAATCACTGCTTTTTTATATAGAAAAAAAGAGGTGCCAGAACTCACCATGAACGCCTCCCTTGTTCTCTTATACAGTGGTATCTCGGGTTAAGAACTTAATTCATTCTGGAGGTCTGTTCTTAACCTGAAACTGTTCTTAACCTGAAGCACCACTTTAGCTACTGGGGCCTCCTGTTGCTGCCGCCGCTGCCGCACGATTTCTGTTCTCATCCTGAAGCAAAGTTCTTAACCAGAGGTACTATTTCTGGGTTAGCAGAGTCTGTAATCTGAAGCGTATGTAACCTGAAGCGTATGTAACCCGAGGTGCCACTGTAATGGCAATGGAGCTCACCTGAGAGGTGCTGGAAAAAGGCCTTGGTTTTAATGCCTGTGCCTTTTGGTAAGTCACTTTGAGTTACTATATATATTGTTGTTGTTTAGTCGTTTAGCGGTGTCTGACTCTTTGTGACACGACTAAGTGATGTATGGAAGTGAGAGCTGGACCATAAAGAAGGCTGATCGCTGAAGAATTGATGCTTTTGAATTATGGTGCTGGAGGAGACTCTTGAGAGTCCCATGGACTGCAAGAAGATCAAACCTATCCATTCTTCAGGAAATCAGCCCTGAGTCCTCACTGGAAGGACAGATCATGAAGCTGAGGCTCCAATACTTTGGCCACCTCAGGAGAAGAGAAGACTCCCTGGAAAATACCCTGATGTTGGGAGAAGGGGATGGCAGAGGACGAGATGGTTGGACAGAGTTCTCGAAGCTACCAGCATGAGTTTGACCAAACTGCGGGAGGCAGTGGAAGACAGGAGTGCCTGGTGTGCTCTGGTCCATGGGGTGATGAAGAGTCAGACACAACTAAACAACTAAATACACACACACACAATTAACTCAAAGCAACTTAATAATTAAGTGCAATAGATAATAAATGATATTTTGTTTTAATATATGTCAAAAGAGGGATCATTTTTTTACCATTTTAATGGGGCATTTTGTGAACTTCCAAGGAAATCTGTGGTCATTTTAAGCTTGCCTGTGTTGCGGTTTTATCGGGGTGTGAGGTAATCTCTGCTAAGGTTGCCATATCTTATCTTCACAACATTTTGTTTTACGAGGGTCTTATCTCATCTGATCTGATCTACTCTCCCATGACACATTTGGTCTACTCCTGCCTTCTGGGGCAGAAAGGGAAAAGGCTGCATGTAAACATTTAAAGCACATATTTGAGGCACACAACACCCAGCAAACAATCCTGGGAACTGTAGTTTGCCAAGGGTGCTGGGAATGTTAGCTCTGTGAGGAGAAAAGTTCCTGGCATTCTTGGGGTGGGAATCATGCGGTTCAACTGTGAATGCAGCTTTTACCTTCTCCTCAACAATAGCTTTTCATATATTTCATTTCCCTTCAGTCTTCTCTGCTCCAGGTTTAACAAAGCAATTCCTTCATCCTTCCCTCACTGGACTTGTTCTCTATACCATCTCCGTTGCCTGACTCTGAACCCATTCCAATTTTACATCTTTCTTCCTTATTATTCTTTATTATCACTACATTTATATCCCAACTTTCCTTTAAGGAGCTCTCCATGTGTCTCCCCTCTTCCCGGCCTGACCTACCTCACAACAGCCTTGTGAGGTAGGTCAAGTCGAGAGACTGGCTCAAGGTCACCCAGTGAACTTCATGGCTGAGTAAGGGATTGGAACCCAAGTCTCTGAGGTCCTAGTTCAACTCTCTAACCACTACACCATACTGCCTTTAAAAAAAACCCACAACTGGACACAGTACTAGAGAGTAGATGAGCTCTGACTAGTGCAGAATGAAATTGAGCTGTTGCTTCTTGTGACTTGGAAACTAGTGTTTGACTTTCATCTGCTTGCCCTCCAAAACACAGAAAGCAAAATCCTGCTTCCTTTGTTTTTTTCTGTTAAAAAAACAAAAACACAAGTACAGCACAGTGAATGATTTCATATACAATTCACTTACTGCCCTCTGGTGTCCGTCATAGGAAACAGCATGGCTAAACTTTCCATTCGTTTTACTCTGACTTTCCTCCTTTCGTGTCCACGTTTGTGGGCATGTCAGTTGTGCAGGAAGCAGAGGGACAACATAGCTTGTTTGTGACGGAAAAGTTGGTTCCACAAGTATTTCTTTTTTACTTTTATTTCCTGCCAGCAAATGGTTAAAGAACGGCAGCCTCTATTGGCCGAGGTTCCAGGAGGGAGAATTTAAAAGGAGAGGCTTTGGAGCAGCCTTTCTCAACCTGGGGGTCCCCAGATGTTGTTGAACTACAACTCACATCACCTCTAGCTAGCAAGGCCAGAGCTCAGGGATGATGGGAGTTGTAGTCCAACAACATCTGGGGACCCACAGGTTGAGAACCACTATGTTTGGAGGGAGAGAGTTAGTTAGGTTGGTTTTGAGTTGTGGTTGTGGAGGGGGTTGGAATTGGGGTTGGAGAGGTTGGGAGTTAGGTTAGGAGACAGGATGAAATATACAGAGTGCTGAGGAGGGAGAGTTGGTTCAGGAGAAAACATCCACTCCGAGTGAATGGAGAAGGACTGAGTATAGTGTCCTGCAGGAGTAATAGGACCAAATCTTGCTGGGTGAATGAGGGAGAGACAGGAGAAGTAGGAGCTGAAAAGGGATCAGTCTACTTAGGTCTCTCACTGTTCTGGAGGGGAGAGACTCTTCTGTGGAAGGAAGAGACTCCCAAAACCCAGTTAAGAAAGGGGGGTTGTGATCCCTTAAGACTATTTTTTAAAAAATATATATATATTGTCTTTATTGATTTAAAATACAATCATACATTACAGGTGAGTACATCAGAGTTAAGCACAAAAATGAAAAAGAAAGAAAAAAGGACAAAAAAAGAATCAGAGTTTAGCACAAAAATGAAAAAGAAAGAAAAAAGGACAAAAAAAAGAATTAACAATAACAAGAAAATATCAGTTAAAAAAGGCAATTATTTATATAACATCATATCTTATCCAATAAAGTCTTCTGTGAAAAACTTCCAATCGTTCTCATTGTACTTTTTATATTATTATTATATTATATTATTATATTAAGACTATTACTGAAAGTTACCTCAGAGCCGAAACCTCTGTGAAATGAATTCAGCAAACTAGCTTATTAATTCTGAAGTAGCCTAAGTTTCTCCACTTGTATTATAATACCTTGTTTTAAAATAAATCTTTATTGTTATTTTAAAAACATCCGCTTGGGACTCCAGCTTATTGGTTATCCCCCACACCAAGGTCCCGCACAGGATACTCTGGGATAGTTAGCATTTGTTTTAGGGTTGTTCAGGGAGGTGGGGAAAATATATGTAAAAGAGAGCGGGCAAGTCAGTGTGAGTGGTAACTGAGGCGTCAGTCCCGTAGCACTAATCCTGCCTATTCTCTTTTTATAAAAGGACTAGTCAAATTCACAGAGGATAAGGCTATTCACGGTTACTGTTTTACCTTCACTGTTGGGGGCAGAAATGCTTCTGATGACTTTATATGCATCTTCGTAAACATTACTTAATAATAATAATAATAATAATAATAATTTATTATTTATACCCCGCCCATCTGGCTGGGCCTCCCCAGCCACTCTGGGCGGCTTCCATAGAAACCCAAAATACAGTAAAATATCACACGTTAAAAACTTCCCTGAACAGGGCTGCCTTAAGATGTCTTCTGAATGTCAGGTAGTTGTTTATCGCTTTGACATCTGCTGGAAGGGCGTTCCACAGGGCGGGCGCCACTACCGAGAAGGCCCTCTGCCTGGTTCCCTGTAGCTTTGCTTCTCGCAATGAGGGAACCACCAGAAGGCCCTCAGCGCTGGACCTCAGCGTCCGGGCAGAATGATGGGGGTGGAGACGCTCCTTCAGGCATACTGGACCGAGGCCGTTTAGGGCTTTAAAGGTCAGCACCAGCACTTTGAATTGTGCTCGGAAACGTACTGGGAGCCAATGTAGGTCTTTCAAGACCAGTGTTATATGGTCTCGGCGGCCGCCCCCAGTCACCAGTCTGGCTGCCGCATTCTGGATTAGTTGTAGTTTCTGAGTCACCTTCAAAGGTAGCCCCATGTAGAGTGCATTGCAGTAGTCCAAGCGGGAGATAACCAGAGCATGCACCACTCTGGCGAGACAGTCCGCAGGCAGATAGGGTCTCAGCCTACGTACCAGATGGAGCTGGTGAACAGCTGCCCTGGACACAGATTTGACCTGTGCCTCCATGGACAGCTGTGAGTCCAAAATGACTCCCAGGCTGCGCACCTGGTCCTTCAGGGGCACAGTTACCCCATTCAGGACCAGGGAATCCTCCACACTTGCCCGCCTCCTGTCCCCCAAAAACAGTACTTCTGTCTTGTCAGGATTCAACCTCAATCTGTTAGCCGCCATCCATCCTCCAACCGCCTCCAGACACTCACACAGGACCTTCACCGCCTTCACTTAGAGCGGGGTTATTGGGTTGTTCTTGTTCTTTTATTTCGATAATGTATTTTGGGATTTTATTTTGTGACCCGCCCTGAGACCTGCGGATATAGGGCGGTACACAAATTTAATAAAAATAAATGAATGAATAAATCACTTGAGCTGGAGAATGGCACTGCAAAATTGGGAGAAGTGTGCATTTTGAAGGGCAGCTGTGTGTTGGTTTGGAAAGCAAGGGTTAGGAGGTGGGTTCGCCTTTAACTGTCAGTGGAATCAAATTTCTCCCCCGTTTCTCGTATAGACTACAGCTAAATCAAGAGACGGGATCTGACATTCCCAGTAATTTGAGAATAGAACTCTGCTTCTGGAGGAAATGAACAAAGGTTAAGTGGATCTTGTTGACAGTAAAAGGAACTCACCAATTTCAGCAGGAAGGTGCATTATTGCCGAAGCCTGTGGTACAAATGCTCTAGAAGGCAAATGAGGAAACAAACAGAAATAATATTTAGTTCTCAAGCACTAAGGAAACTTGGTTCTGTTCACTCAAGGTGAATTTTTTTTCTTTTTTTAATAAATTTCTTTTTGCATTTTCTATTTTACATAAACATATGAGTTAAATACATAAACATATAATCCCTTTTGACTCCCCCCCTATTGTGGATCTTAATATAATGATTTCCCCCTCTGCGTCTCTTTTGTATCTCTATACTTACAAATCCTTTGTCAGTCCATTGCTCAAATTTTTTACTACAAGTTTTCTGTCAATCCTGCCAACGCAAGGTGAATTTTCTGACATTCCTCTCTCTCTCTCTCTCTCTCTCTCTCTCTCTCTTCTTACAATATTACAACTGGTCAATGTCAGAATTTGCCAATCTTCGAATGTTTACTGTAGCACACTTAAAAGAGCATCTCCTCCAGTACCAACTATCTTAGGCCTGTGTACATTACAATCTGATAAGTGTTTTGTATGCAGGCACACGTTGCTATACAGTAAATTGTTGGTAGAGCAAACATGTTTTTGGCATCTTCCAATATAATAATAAAAAAATAAATTAATTCTTACTCACCTACCAAATCCTGTAAGTGACTAAGAATTTGCTATTTTTGTCATATTGGTTGTTTTTCCTTCAGAAGTGCTAACTTTGAATTGCACTGTTTGCCTGTTTGCAAATTGTGCTGTCATGTTTTTAAGAAGACCTGCCCAGAAGACAGCTGATCAGAGCTGACAGCAAGCCCCGCTTTGGACATTATGGAGCTCCTAGCTGAGAACTCTCTAGCACAGCCAGCCTCAGAGGACTGGGAATCCCAGAGGATCAATAATATTATTCAGTAATCTCTTTGGCTCCTGACATTCCAAACAAGCATTTGCCCACAAGCTTAGCTTTGCAACTTAACAGCCTTCAACATCACTGTGTGGCACAAAGAGAGCACAGAAATATTTTAGAGGGGAAACCACAGGGACTAGAAACTTACATATTTTTTTTAAAAAGAAAATCTTGGAATCTTAGGAAATGGACTCTGTTGGCCACTAGCACATTCTGCAGCTTTTCTGGGCTCCCATAAAATAGCAGCACACACACCTACAGAGTCCTAGCCACTTATTCTCTCCCCAGTTTTTAGTTATTTTTTATTTACCTTTTGCGTAATTCCACGTTATCTCTCAGCGTCGGCTCTTTGTGAGATAGCAGCTTTTGGAGAAGCGCTCTGGCTTCTGTCCATGCTTCCCAGCCCAACGCCATAAAATGGTTAAGGGTTGGCTGCAAAGGAGAGCAGACATGTTTTCCTGCGTGAATGCTCCCTGAGCACACAGCACATGAGGCATATTGTGGCATTGAATGAAGGAAAGAGAACATGGATGCACAACAAACCCCAAACCATCTTCTGCCCACCTCCAAATGCAATGGCAAATTGCAATGGCAGAGCACTGAATTACAGATAATCTCGCAAAATGTCATATTGACGTCCTGCCACCTCCAAGCTTTTGGCAGGTTATTAGGAACATAGGTAAAGGTAAAGGGACCCCTGGCCATTAAGTCCAGTCGTGGCTGACTTTGGGGCTGCGGCGCTCATCTCGCTTTATTGGTCGAGGGAGACAGCATACAGCTAGCATGACTAAGCCGCTTCTGGCGATCCAGAGCAGCGCACGGAAACGTCATTACCTTCCCACCAGAGTGGTACCTGTTTATCTACTTGCACTTTGACGTGCTTTCGAACTGCTAGGTTGGCAAGAGCAGGGACCAAGCAACGGGAACTCACAGGAACATAGGAATCAGCATTATAAAGAGTCAGGCCATTGCTTCGTCCAGCTCAGTATGGTTTACATCAGGGGTGGAGAACCTCAGGTTTGGGGGCCCAAGGTCACCTTGGCAAAATACCTGATCAAAGACATGATGCTGCTTAGAAAGGATAGGCCCATTAAAGAGATGCTTAATGGCGCTGAGGTCCAGCACTTGGTCACCAATGGCAACTCCAATTCTGGATCTGGGCTGCGAGAGAAGATAGAATAAGATAAGCATCTATACCAGGGGTCAGCAACCTTTTTCAGCCGTGGGCTGGTCCACCGTCCCTTGGACCATGTGGTGGGCCGGACTATATTTTGAAAAAAAAATCAACAAATTCCTATGCCCCACAAATAACCCAGAGATGCATTTTAAATAAAAGGACACCTTCTACTCATGTAAAAACACCAGGCAGGCCCCGCAAATAACCCAGAGATGCATTTTAAATAAAAGGACACATTCTACTCATGTAAAAACATGCTGATTCCTGGACCGTCCGCGGGCTGGATTGAGAAGGTGGTTGGGCCGCATCCGGCCCCCGGGCCTTAGGTTGTCTACCCCGATCTATACTTTCCAGATGCAATGCTAAAGGTAAAGGTAAAGGGACCCCTGACCATTAGGTCCAGTTGTGGCCGACTCTGGGCTTGCGGCGCTCATCTCGCTTTCTTCGCCGAGGGAGCCGGTGTACAGCTTCTGACGCTAGCCAGCGGTAAACACAGAGCAAAGAATAGAGCTGCAACCAGTTGTGTTGTGGTAAATTCAGAAGCTGAGGCTCTCTTCATGATGGCCACAGCCACACACTGTCACAGCTGCACCCTTCTAAGATTATATAGTGATCTGATAATTGTGCAATAATATTAATAATAGGGGATGCATTGAAATGATCAATGCAGAACTCGATGTGCTGCCTTTATGTTAGATCTACTTTTTTATGTGCATGCACAGGGGCTAATATTTTGGACATAATAATAATAATAATTTATTACTTATACCCCACCCATCTGGCTGGGCCTCCACCAGGATATTAAAAGCACCATGAAACATCAAACACTAAAAGCTTCCCTAAACAGGGCTGTTTTCAGATGTCTCCTAAAAGTCAGATAGTTGTTTATTTCCTTGACATCTGATGGGAGGGTGTTCCACAAAGCAGGCGCCACTACCAAGAAGGTCCTGTGCCTGGTTCCCTGCAACCTCACTTATCGCAGGGAGGGAACTGCCAGAAGGCCCTCGGAGCTGGACCTCAGTGTCCAGGCTGAACGATGGGGATGGAGACGCTCCTTCAGGTATACTGGCCTGTGGTACGAATGCTAGGCTTTTCTGTTGTATGTAATAGAACTTGCACCCCATTCTCTTAAAACGGAAGCACCTTGTTGTTTTCAGCGTTCCTAAATGCTTAGAATACAGAGCAGCTCTTCAGTGTTCTCCCACAAGCCTTCTCCAGAGTGACCCTAGGAGCCAATCCTCTGTCGCTGACACACCTCCTTTCACTCTGATTGGCTCCAGTCAGCACAAAGGGGGAGAAAGGCTTCTTCTCAGTGGCTAAAAAAAGCTCCCCTTTCCTGCTGATTGGGCGGCTCTAGCAGGGGTGTACTTTGTACTATGGCACCCTGAGCTAAGCCAAAATTTGGTGCACACCCCACAGCCCTCGTGCCATGCCATGCTTTGGGAAGAAGCAGCGACGGTTCCGGTATGGTCTTAGACATAGCTGTCAACTTATAGATTTGAAAATAAGGGATCAGCAGCCAAAATAAGGGATTTTAGTCAACAAGCCCCCCACCACAAGATCGCCGCCTGCCATTGTACTCAACCAGTTCCTTTCCTTTTCCCCCACCATGTGCCCCCGCTCCAGACAAACCTTTTCCCCGGCAAGGGTGAGTGGGCCATCGATGACATATCCATCCGATTCCGAGCACAGGTATGTTCAACTTCTGAGCCCCTCCGAGCCAAAGGAAGAAAGCCCAGCCAGCAGCCAAACGAAGCCTCAAGCGGTGGTTCCCACAGCGCAGCAACCCAGCAAAGGGGATGCGGCAAGGAAAACCACCGTCACCTCTCTGCTGGGAAGCGCTGAGCAAAGGCACGTCCCCAGGCAACACAGCCGATTTGATCAGCACAAGGCATGCAAGCTCCACCCCCAGTCATTCTTAGACTCCTTACTGAGTGAGCAACACAGCCAAGCAACACAGTCAGAGCCTCCCTCCTCCCTGGCCGGCAGGGAGGGAGGGAGGGAGGGAGAGGAGCTGCTTCCTTTGAATCCTGGAAATTTAAGGGACATCATCAATCCGGGACAGCAGCAGGAATGGTGCTGGAATAAGGGAGTTTCCCGCCAAATAAGGGACGGTTGACAGCTATGGTCCTAGACCCCCTCCCACCTGCTTCCCAAAGCAGGGCAAGAGCTAACAGTGTCTGGACGCAGTCAGTCAGGTTGTGCATTCATAGCAGTGACCAGAGGAAGGGTGGCTGTTGGGAGGAGTGTAGAAAGAGGAAACACCAAGCTACATCTGCAACAGGACAACCGGATGCCTTCATCTGCCCCAGCTGCAACAAAACATGTTTCTCCCATATCGGTCTCTACAGCCACAGCAGGTGCTGTAACCTTCCAACAGTTTATTTTTATTTTTTAGATTTATATACAGCCCTTCAGCATAAGCTCTCAGGGCGGTTCAAATAATAATAATAATAATAATAATAATAATAATAATAATAATAATAATAAATTACTTATACCCCACCCATCTGGCTGGGCCTCCCCAGCCACTCTGGGCGGCTCCCAACAGAATATTAAAAACATGATAAAAAATCAAACATTTAAAACTTCTCTAAACAGGGCTGCCTTCAGATGTCTTCTAAAAGTCAGATAGTTGTCTATTTCCTTGACATCTGATGGGAGGGAACCGCCAGAAGGCCCTCGGAGCTGGACCTCAGTGTCTGGGCTGGACGATGGGGGTGGAGACGCTCCTTCAGGTATACTGGGCCCAGGCTGTCTAGGACTTTAAAGGTCAGCACCAACACTTTGAATTGTGTCCAGAAACGTACTGGGAGCCAATGTAGGTCTTTCAGGACTGGTGTTATATGGTCTCAGCGGCCACTCCCTATCACCAGTCTAGCTGCCGCATTCTGGATTAATTGCTGTTTCCGGGTCACCTTCAAAGGTAGCCCCATGTAGAGCGCATTGCAGTAGTCCAAGCGGGAGATAACCAGAGCATGCACCACTCTGGCGAGACACTCTGTGGGCAGGTAAGCTACAGCCTTTCCCCCAAAATATGCATAGGACAGGGGGAGCAGGAGATAAATCTAGCTCTATCTAAATACTCACAAACGCATCCCGAAATGTTTGCTTAGCAGGACTTTCTGCAAACGGACAAGTTAATGCATGACCTGAAGCTTAGAGGGCTAAGCCATATGTGCCAACTGCCCTGATTTTTTTCTGATAGCTGTCTCTGGGTAACCACAGTCCCTATATTGTCTTTTGGGAAAACTTTAAAAATCCTATGTTAACCTGAAAGGAGCCTGCAGAGGAGCTCTCTCCCCCATGAATTTGTCTAATCCTCTTTTAAAGCCATCCAAGTTGGTGCTGTCACTGCCTCTAGTGGGAGTGAGTTCCATGGTTTAACTCTGCACTGCATGAAGAAGTATTTTCTTTCGTGCGATCCAAACCTTCCAACACTCTAAACTCTGTGGGAAAGTTTCTCTTGCAAGTTCCAAAGATCTCAGAAGCCTGCTCTGCAGTAACTCAGAGTTTTCACTTTGGCTGCCCCTGAAACGGCATTCCTGTCAAGATACAAAAGGCATCTGCTCTCTGGAAACACTTGAAAACATATTTGTTGTGACAGGCTTTCCCAGCCAGACAAATGCTTCCCCCAAAGTTAAGACGTTTTGCAATAAAGAAAGTGACAAGAAAATGCCCTGGAAAGTGTGGGATAACAATAGCGTCGATGCATCATCATCTAACCTCCCCACAAACAAATCAGAATAAAAATGTTCATGAAATAAACTGACATTGTCTAACATTCCTGCAAACAGTGCTCAATAAATGTCTCTTCTGGAAATGCTCCCAGTTTTTCCCAACAGTGTTTGAAAGTTCAGAAAATTAGGAATCAATTAAGGCAAAAATGAGGCACCGATCTTTGTCAAAAAGTCAGGAAGGAAAGGTT
Organism: Podarcis cretensis; assembly: GCF_951804945.1. Taxonomy (NCBI): domain Eukaryota; kingdom Metazoa; phylum Chordata; class Lepidosauria; order Squamata; family Lacertidae; genus Podarcis; species Podarcis cretensis. The sequence continues at coordinate 18,612,626 of NC_137183.1, forward strand.
AATTTCAGAAAGAATGTTTGGAAAGCAGCGGGAAGGAAGAGCAAGAAAATCAGAGCATCTATTAACTGGCACAAAATGAAGTCTTTCTTGATAAAATCACTGCCTGCACAGAGTGTCTCTTGGTACATACTAGGGTTGTTGCTCAGCTTATAATTGAAGCTACCAACCACACATCCATTGACATATGACCAGTGATAGCTCAGTCGGTAGTGTCAAGACTCTTAATCTCAGGGTTGTGGGTTTGAGCCCCATGTTGGGCATGATTCTTGCAGCAGGGGGTTGGACTAGATGACCCCTCAGACACCTTTCAACTCTACAGTTCTGTGATTCTTTTAAAGGTATGTGCACAGAGAAGGGTCAAAATAAAACAGCCTTTGCTTATCATCGTTCCTCAAGGGGTTGTTGTAAGGCTAAAACAGGAAAAACTATACAGTGGTATCTCGGGTTACATACGCTTCAGGTTACAGACTCCGCTAAGCCAGAAATAGTGCTTCAGGTTAAGAACTTTGCTTCAGGATGAGAACAGAAATTGTGCAGCGGCGGCACAGTGGCAGCGGGAGGCTCCATTAGCTAAAGTGGTGCTTCAGGTTAAGAACAGTTTCAGGTTAAGTACAGACCTCTGGAACGAATTAAGTACTTAACCCGAGGTACTACTGTGTGTGTCTGAGAGAGAGATATAAATGTAGCAATATAGACATAAACAGTGTTATAACTTTCTAAAGCAATCATCAAGCTAAGTTCCCAGCCTTGCTAGCTATGGTCACATCCCAGCACATATTTAGCTGTTTCCCCTAAAGTATCTTAGGAACTGTGGTTTATCCCTCACAGAACGACTCCCAGCACCCTTAACAAGCTATAGTTCCCAGGACTCCGTGTGTTCTAACTTTATGGTGTCTCTCTCACACACAGATCTTTGCTTCCTCAGAGCAGAGACAAATAGCCCAAAATGTACACGCGAAGCCAGCTTCTTCCTTACCTGCTCCTTGGTGGAGAAGACCCCGTAAGGCACGTTCTGAATGGGGAAGTCCGAATCCTCGTCCACAGGGATAAACGACATTTCACCTCCTTCTTGCAGACACAGAAAGTCAAAAGAGGCTTGGCAGCTGTGGCAATCGCCTCTGCACTTCTGACAAGTCCCTCCCCTCCCTGTACGAAAGAGCCAATCAGAGCCCTTCCCTGCAGACCACCCCTTCCGAAGGTTGCTGCCGGCAGCCCAGGAAACTAATGAATCCCAGAGTTTGGCATGACTCGACAGCAACCTTCATCCCCCTTTGCCCACCCTCCCCACCAGCCCAGCCCTTTCCAAACATATGCTAACCAGATCCAGGCTGGAGAAAATATAACAAAAGCAGTTGAGGGAGGGCAGGCACACTTCATGAACTTTGGGCTGCGCCTCCCTCAACCGGGTGTCTCCCAGATGTTTTGGACTACAACTCCCATCAGCCAGCAGCTTCCAAAACATCTGGAAGGCACCAGGTTTAGGGAAGGCTGCTGGCATGAGATGTGGAATCACAGACAAAAAGGGAGTCTCTTTCCCAATCATCTTTGATGCTGCCTGAATTTCCTTTGCACCACGCAGGGCCTAATCCAGGACTGGAGAAGCTGAAGCCCTCCAGCAGCCCTGAACGTTGCCTATATTGGCTGGGCAAAGCCCAAAGTCTCAGCGTGACTCTCTCTCAATTGCAGCTCAGAAAGAATTCCTTAAACGCACAGGATCTTTGGTAGTTGCATTTAGGTAAATGCTTTGGGAAGTTCCTTCAAGCAAATTGGTTCTTTGGGTGGAAAGGCACAAAAAACATTAGGTTACAGTAGGCAAGGCATTCCGGGTGTCAGTCAGCCTATCTGCAATATGGGGGCAATACTGCACTGGCCTACAGGCAGGGTTGTAAGGATAACTGATAAACATATTTGGAACAGCTTGGACACTCTGGCACTACCAAACACACCCTTCCTGGAAGCTCTATTTAGCTCAGCGGGACCGGCTTCTGAGTAAACATGCATAGGCTCGCACATTTAAATGCTACAATCACTTTTAACAGTCTTTTAATACTGAAGAATTAAACTGAATAATGGCAGTGTGGCAATTTCACTAGTGTTTTCTGTGAATGCTGAAGATGCACCTCAGCCTCTAACCCTAGCTTTAAAAATCTGAGATTAGGACCCGCCCTATTCTTGCAAGTTGTTTTAGTTTTTCATGTTGTGCTTGAAATCGCTGCCACTTGCCGTAAGACCATGCAGGGGGCACGCAGAGTAACACACTTATTCCACACCCACTTATTTAAAACCTCCCCCCTCCGCTCCCTAGAGCTTCAGTTCAGCAAGATTGTGGACCCTAAGCTGCTTCGCAGTCTTGAGAACAGTGACATTTTCCACATCATCCAAGTGATAGCCGATCAGCTGGACACGGCGGGGAAAGCATTAGAGCAGGGGTCAGCAAACATTTTCAGCAGGGGGCCGGTCTACTGTCCCTCAGACCTTGTGGGGGGCTGGACAATATCTTGAAAAATAATAATGAAGGAATTCCTATGCCCCACAAATAACCCAGAGATGCATTTTAAATAAAAGCACACATCCTACTCATGTAAAAACACGCTGATTCCCGGACTGTCCTGCGGGCCAGATCTAGAAGGCGATTGGGCCACATCCGGCCCCCAGCCCTTAGCTTCCCTACCAATGCATTAGGACTTGGCAGGCCAAAGGGAGAGCGTCTGAGGACCACACACGGTCTGGGTCCATTCACCTGTGCTCTTGGACCAACGCTCCACCCCAGACATTTAAAACACATGGCTTCTCTTGTTGACCCCCTAAACCAGCCTTTCTCAACCTGTGGGTCCCCAGATGTTGTTGAACTACAACTCCCATCACCCCTAGCTAGCAAGGCCAGAGCTCAGGGATGATGGGAGTTCTAGTCCAACAACATCTGGGGACCCATAGGTTGAGAACCGCTGCAACAGAGATACAATTCCCAGCATCCTTAACAAACTGCTGTTCCCAGAATTCTTGGGGGGGGGGGGAGCCACGCACTTTAAGAGAGTTTGATGTGGTGCTGATGAGGATAGAGAGATTCTGTATGAGTGACTGAAGCAGACAGAGCCATAGCTCAGTGCGGGGAGACTCTGTATGTAATGCTCTCTGTATGCCAATTCCAGACCCTCTCCGTCCTACCTGGAGGTGCTGGGGATTAGACCTGGGACCTCCTGGTGCAAATCCGATACTCTACCACTTGAGCTACAGTCCATCCACAGAGTTGTAGAGTAGGAAGGGGCCCCAAGAGTCATCCAGTCCAGCCCTCTGCGATGCAGGAATCTGATCCGCAGCATTCATGACAGATGGCCATCCAACCTCTGCATAAAAATCTCCAAGGAAGGAGAGTCCCACCCCCTTCCGAGGGAGTCCTTCCGGGTACAAAGCAACGCATACCATCGCCTCCAAATCCCAATTTTTTTAAATTTTATTTTAATCAAAGTTAAAGACGTGGATGAACATAAATACAATACAGTTAAAACTTCATCATTCTTCATATTGGTGTACATAAAAGGACCCAATAACATAAACCCCAAGAAAACCTGCAGTCGGCAAGGAAGTGCAGACAACCCCCCCCCGCCCTCCCCCCCCCATCCCAGAACACACACACACACACACAGGGGAGAAGGGGGTGGGAAGAAATATCCTAGAAGTTATCTTTGAAAAGGAAAAACAAAAATCCCACACACAAACTTTAGAATCTCAGAATTCTCTCTCTCTCTCTCTTGCTCTCTCTCTCTCACTCAATCGCACGCTCAAACTCACGCATTACAAATGATTCATACATAAATAGGTAGTGGGGGGTGCAAACAAGCTATTATGCTAACATATGTATAAACCTTTGTTAATGGGGGAGGAGAACGGAAAACAAAACAAAAACAAAAACCCAAGCAGCTGCAATGATTAAAATACATTCAGTTACTGATCGCTAGTTGTGCCGTACGAGGCGTTATTTTGGGCGGGGGGGGAATCGTGCTGCAGAGAAAAGGAAAGGAAAGCTATATACAAAAAAAGAGAGAGATGGGGAAATCCCCGAAAAACAAAAACGGCCAGGTTAATGCATGCATGTTTGAGTACAACAGAAGAGAGAGAAATACAAACAAAAGCGCTGCTGCCTTCCGATATATCTCTGTGTCGGTATTATAAAAAGCCCTCTGCACTCAACTAAAATTAAAAATTATTTCAAAAGGATAATACTTGAATAGCCATCGTATTTATTCAGGGGCCCCACAGGGACTCCCATAGTGAATCTCACAAGTGTAAAGGTTGCTTAACTCTTCAGCTGTTGTGTTGGTGGTGGGGGCATTGCAATAAAGTTTAGTCATGTTCTAAAAGGGAGAGGGGGGAACCTATGCTTTCGGATGACATGCATGATTCGGCATGACTAAAGCAGGAGGGGAGGAAGAATTGGGAAGGGGGTGGGCGAGGGGAAGAAGCTCAAGTCAATTTCATCTGCAGATGGTCATATATTTTTTGTGTTTTTTTCCGTTTTTGTTTAATATTCCAGCTAGAGTGTAGCAGTTCAAATCTTCTGGATCTTTTCCCCGACGACTACAGGATTCTCTTTTCTGATCTTCTCGGCTGCGTCCGCTTTGTAATTGTAAGAGCAACTGTGGACGTCTGAGTAGCGGTGGACGCCGCAGTAAACGTGGCCGCACCTGCATTCAAATCCTGAGGAGGAGAGAAGACAGGGAGGCTGTAAGAGGCCTGGGGATCAGGAGAAGAGCGGGGTGCACTTCCTTTGCTCAAAGCGCTTAGCGGGGCAGGAGAGCTGAATTTAATGTCTATGTATTTCACATCTGGCAATGCAGGGATCTCAACTGCAGCATCCAGGGCAGATGGCCATCCATGCAATTAAAAAATATCCAAGGAAGGAGAGTCAACCCCCTTCCGAGGGAGTCCTTTCAGCCACACACCTGGGTACAAAGTAATGCGTGCCCCCTTTGGTTTCAGATAGTACATGGGTAAAAGGTAAAGGTAAAGGGACCCCTGATCGTTAGGTCCAGTTGCAGATGACTCTGGGGTTGCAGCACTCATCTTGCTTTATTGGCCAAGGGAGCCGGCGTAAGCTTCCGGGTCATGTGGCCAGCATGACTAAGCCGCTTCTGGCGAACAAGAGCAGCGCACGGAAACGCCGTTTACCTTCCCACCAGAGCGGTACCTATTTATCTACTTGCACTTTGACGTGCTTTTGAGCTGCTAGGTTGGCAGGAGCAGGGACCGAGCAATGGGAGCTCACCCTGTTGCAGGGATTCGAACCGCCGACCTTCTGATCGGCAAGCCCTAGGCTCTGTGGTTTAACCCACAGCGCCACCCATGTCCCAGTACATGAATAGACGAGTCTAAAAAGCCCAGGACACAATTTTTCACGGACCTCTAGTGGCTATGGTGGTTCATTTGCAAGAAGTAATGTATTTAGCATCAGTTCTGGAAATGTAGACTCAATACTGGCCAAACAAAGCCTTCTGGGTGTATATTGTGCTGCAGGGACCCCCAAAGTAATTTTCTGCACAACATTTCAGATCAGACTGGTTGAAAGGCTGCTTGTCAGCTCATCGCAAGTTGAAGGGCACAGTGACAACGCGACACCAGTAATGTTAATAATAAATACACCATTTCATTATTACTTGCTCAGAACCTTCACAGCTTGCCCTTCAGCTTGGTGGATTGCCAAGTTATGTACAACTTACATAAAGAAAACACAAGTCTTATAAAACTTGCATTAAAAAAAACACGTCTTATAAAAACCCAGTTTAACAATTAAGAGCAGGCTACTTACCGTAATTAGCAGTAATAATAAGATGCATGGAACAGCAGCTGCTATAAAGATACAGTGGTACTTTGGTTTAAGAACAGCTTCGTTTATGAACAACTTGGATTAAGAATGCTGCAAACCCGGAAGTAGGTGTTTTGGCTTGTGAACTTTGCCTTGGAAGCAAAACATGTTCAGTGTGTTTGTAAATTGAGTCCCCTGCTGCTATAGGAAAGCACGCTATGGTTTAAGAATGCTTTGCCTTAAGAACGGACTTCCGGAACGGATTAAGTTCGTAAACCAAGGTACCACTGTAGTTTAAAAGACACACACAAAATCATCAAGCTTTGCACCACCTCCTCTAAACAGGGGAGTAAAAGGCAGGGGCTGGTTTGAGCTCAATGTTAGAGGATCCAGACGTGTCTATTTCAAATGCAGAAGTAAGCTCTTACTGTTGATCTACAGCTCGCATTTCAAGTTAATGAAATGAAAAGGAACTTACCGGTAAGCCCAACCTTCTTCCGGCACATGAAGCAGCGAGTTTTTTTCTGTTTTGGTTTGTCGAGTGATTTCTCTTGTTCTTCAGAGGATGGCTCTGCGCTATCTGATGCTGAAGCTGCGGGGAAAGAGAGCAAAAAGACACGAGAGAGATAAAGACAAGGCAAAAATCTGAACTTTGCAGGTTCGGGTCCTGCGCCCTTGGGGTTTAAATTCCTCCCTCGAAGACCCAAATCTGGCCACGTCCGGAACTTTAACCAGATTCCTCCATCGTTTAAATACTCCAGAATGCTCCACCATACACTCACCACCTTGTTTAATCTCTCTGCCGGTCACGAGAGGCGGAAATCAAGCTGAGATTTAGCTTCGTATTCAGAGGCAGTTGGACATTTATTTGCAAAGGGAAATGATGGCCGTATACTGCTCACATGAAAATCTCCCACGCCAAAGGGGTTACTTGACAGGAAGCCTGCACCCCACTTGCTCCCCTGGATGCACACAGAGCACTTCATGTGCTGGAAACCCAGCAGAGAGGCTCAATACACAGACTCGTTTGGGGAGTATAAGGGGATGTGTGCAACACTGCCTTTGCCCAAGCACAACAGACTTCTGCTCACCCAGCAAGCCTTCCTCTTCCTCTCCCTCCCCTGTGCAGCCCCCAGAAACTCTAGAGGGTTTGGGGCTCCTCTGGAACAGTGGTGTAGTGGGCGGGGGTCTGAGGGGTGGTGGCCTTAGGTGCAAACTTATGAGATGGGCACAACCAGACAACCCACAGCAGGCTCCCTCAGCATTGCTGAGCTCCTGCCACCTTCCGGAGTTGCAGGGAGGCAAGCTGCCCCTGGTGCGAGCCTTCAGGGCTGGGACAGCGCCTCCTCCGTGTGGCTGATGCCCCGATGAGGTTGGGCTGGCTCACCTTTTCCTCCCCCCAGTTGCCCAGTCCACCAGAGGGGTGCAACACTTGCCCTGCCCTGGGCACCAGCAACCCATGCTAGGCCACTGCTTTGGAGTAGATCTTTTCACAGTTCATATACTGATTAACACCAGGGTGTTTGTATGTGGGTGTGTTTAATTACATAAGTTTTATCTTCTCCCAATAACAATAGAAGATCCCTGGTGGATCAGGCCAATGGGTCATCTAGTCCAGAATTCTGTTCTCACAGAGACCAACCAGATGCCCATAGAAAGCCTCAAAGAAAGATCCGAGAGCACAACAGCACTCTCTCCCTCCTGCAGTTTCCAGTAACTGGTATTCAGAAGCATGACTGCCTCTGACCATGGAAGGAGAACAAAGCCTCTCCCTCCTCTGCCATGAATTTGTCCCAGCCTCTTTTAAAGCCATCTAGATTGGTGGCCATAGCTGAATCCTGTAGGAGGGAGTTCCATCATTTAATTCCTCGCTCACCCTCAGTGCAATGCACATTAACATCATGTTTTTCATTTATTTCTCATACAGGAGATGAAACAATACAGGTATTGTTTTCCATAGTGAAGAAGCTGGACATTCTAAGGGCAAACAACCTATGTTATTGTTTTTAAAGAAAAAGGGACACGAAAAGAGGAACGCCAATTGTTGAAGAATGGATTGTGCAAAGATAGGGAATTGTAATATGGTTAAATAAATGAATATAGCAAGGGTTAGGGGAGGGAAGGCAACAGAACAATATTTTTTACGGCGAAATGGGGTATGTTTCTTATGCAATGGAGCAACAGAGCTCCAGAAAATGTGCAGCCTTATGTATGGTTGTGGGTTTCTTGCAACACAATTAATTTTACGCTGAAATCTTTGAAATACCGGGTATGTATCGATAATAACAAATTTTAAAAGCACTGTAGTTTCTAAGCAGTGTACAATGAGGTACAAAACAGATACAAAAGATAAAGTTAAATAATCCATTAAATCGGGGGGGGGGGGAGGGAGGGCCTTACTTAAAAAGCCTGCTGAACTAAAAAGGTCTTCACAAAGCACCCAAAGTTAAAAAGGGAGGGGATCTGTCTGACCTCAGCCAGGAGAGATGTCCACAGAGTCAGCCCCACATTACTGACTTCATGGCTCCTGGTGGACGCAAGCTGTGCATCTAAGCCACAAGGGACCAATAGCAGCAAAACTCTAGGAGAGTGATCAGGTAGGGATCTGAGGAATAAGGTATCCTGGGCCCAAGTGTTAAGGGTCTTGTTTTGGGAGCACACTGCAGAGAAGAAGGGGGGAAGTTGGAAGCCCCCTGGAACAGAATTTGGGGGTGTGCAGGGGACTGCAAAGGGGAGGGTGAGGAAGGGGAGCACCCCAACAGGAATCACAACTAAAGATTCCCCACTGAGCCCCAGCTAACCCACAATATATGAAACATTTTCATTTTTCGGGCAAGCCTCACAAAGTGGCTGACATAAATAATAATTGCCATGCCAGTAATCTATGTCTACACCCCAACTGATCACTGTGCTCCGCAAGAGAGGGATTCCTGTGGGTGCGACCCCATTGGAAGATCTGCTCCATGCCATTAAAGTATAATAATAATCCTGAAATCACCACACACCTTTAAAACAGGGAGAGAGAAGTGTGAACTTCAGTTCAATAAGGCTGGAAGTGTGCGCCTTTAGTTTTAGCTGTCTTCATGAATTGGCTTAAATACCGCTCTTAGTCTGAAATAAGACTGAAATAATGACATCTGAAGTGGGCCACTGACGGCTGAAATAGGGGGTTATATAAGACTGAAAACATGTCTTTGCAGACAGCCTTAAAAGTTGCTTGAGACACAGAACTCTAACACAACTCCTCAATATAATCTTTGAAGATTGCCTAGGTCTTCCAATTGCTGAGCGCGGACTCACTAGTGTGCTGTGGTCTGATCCAAGGCGGGTTGCAACAGGCATACTACCACCATGCAAATGTATGGTGAAAGATTGAGAAATGGGTCCCCAAATGCATGTTTGGGTCTTGGGTCTCTGAAAAGGCTTAAGTTGCCTGGTCTAGAACAAGTTAAGCAGTTGCAGCTCCCAAAGCCAGCAAAGAAGGCAATACATTTTACTTACAGCCAGTGCTTTTTCCCCCCAAGAAAAAATAGGTGCCGGAACTCACCATGAAGTTGTTACAGCAAGTCACCAGGCGACTTGGGGCAGCCCTGAACAGGTGCCGGTTTGACAACAGCTGCATTCAGTGCCCAAGGAGGTGCTAAAAACTATGGCAAGCCATCTCCCTAGTTGGTTTGGGGGTCGCCCCTGGTTCTGGTGCAGGTCAAATAAATGCGCCCCTGCTTCCCTTGTTCTCATAGATTCAGGCGGATGGCTAGGGCAGCTCAGAAGGGCCCTTGAGAAAATACTTGTGTGCAACGGTAGAGGCTGGCTTAAAAGCTTAAGGCCCACTACCGCTACATGGGAGACGGATTGAAGAAAAGGAAATCCGAATTGGCTCTGTCCCATAGCTTGAGCAATTGCACCTAGGAGCGGCTAGGTGCTAGGTGGAGTCACAGATCTAAAAAAAAGTGTAGACCCGCACACACTGGCCACCACCCATTTTGACTTGAAATGTTCGTTTTCATACTTTCTCAGAAGTATGTAAAGGCAAGAAGCAGGCAGGGAGATTGCCGGCCCGCAGTGGCACCCGCCCGAGAGGTGCCAGAAACCAGAGTCTAAAATTACCTAAGCACATCACTATTCAAGCGAGATAAATTCATGTTGCAAGTCATTGATCGAAACAAGGCAGAAATTAGGCAAAAGGTTTTACAATAATAACCCTGCCCTCCCAACATCTGATGCGTAACAGTAGTTCATGCATTGGTTACTTTGAGATTAGACTACTGCAATGTGCTCTTCGTGGGGCTTTCCTTTAGCTTGATCTGGAAGCTGCAGGGAGTGCAGAATGTTGCAGCGTAACTGCTGCCAGGAACGAGATTTTGTCAGCATATAACACTTTTGCTCAGAGGCCTGTGCTGGTTGCCAATTTGCTACTGGGACAAGTTCAAGGTAACAACCCTTCACAGTTTGGGACCAGTTTACTCGCATACCCCATATATACCCACTTGACCACTTGCATAAAATGTTTTTATCCGGTGCCGAAAAGTACAGTGAAGCCTTCTGCCTGATATCAAGAGGCAGGGCGTTCCAAAGTATAGGTGCGGCAATGCTAAAAAATTGATTCCTTACTAATGCGGAGCGAGTTGTTATGTGGTCCCTGCAACAAAGCAGTCGAGGGGGAATAAATGGGGTAAACCTAAGAGTAAATAAAGGAGAAAAATCAAACAGAACTCTCAGCCTCTTGCATTTAGGAGCTTACAGCCTTAAATACATTTAATTGCATTGCTACATCCTGCAAGGATCCCCAAGAGCCAGACCCTGGTTTGCTTGGCGTCAGAAAGGTGGCTACATCGTGTGCCTTTGGACCAAAGCTCCAGGAACATGCCATCAATTGTGGGGTGAGACAACAAATGGAGATGTAATGGAAGTGTGTGTGTGGGGGGGTGTATATCAGCAACAATTAAAATGTCTGCTTAGTTTTGGACCAGGGTGAGGGACCAAGGGATAAAGTCAACACCTTCATGGAAGAGGTGGGTTTTGAGGAGAGATCCTCAGGGGGAGACTGACCCAGCTCCAAGCAGTACTATGACTTTTTATGCCCCATTACTCCGCACTCCCCAAAAGATTGGCTTGTCCCTGAACTTAAACGATGCTGACGTATCCAGCAACAGCTAGAGGGGGCACTTGTGCAACACCCCCAAAATAAGAGAAAGTTCACTGCTGAAACAACAACAAAAAGGCACATATTTGCATGTGCTAATTTAGATCAAATTTAAAATGAACTAGCTTGTTTTTAAAAGGAGATAAGAAACACCTCACCCTTGTGGGGGAAGAGTGTGGCCATGTGACCTGCATGCTTGCAGGTAATCATTGTGGATGGGCAACCAACATCCCTGAGAAGTAGTTTCATTTGTGCAGCACCAGCAGCTGGATGTTTTTATCCTTACGTTTTTAATACATTTTGTTTCATTACTGTATTTTATTCTTGTTGTAGACCACTTTGAGATTTTGTTGTTATGGGAAGCCATTCAAAATTCAACACACCTCTCCTAAGAGGCAGGAAACTGCTAGGCAGCTGACTTATTAAAGAACTTTTTTAGAATTCCCTTCTCTGACCTTTGGACGTCACGAAACAAACTGATTGTCCCTGGCAGAATACTGCCAGAGGATGAATGTACATAAAAGTCAGCTCCAGGACAGACAGACAAATACAGAAAGGGGAGGGGGAAGTGTTGAAAACCTAACTGCAAAGTTAGATGAAATATGGCAACTGGTTGGAATTACAAGGCTTTGATCGAGGAGTTTTATTATACCAGAGCCCACTAGGAGGAACGGGGAATAGAGTAGCAATTTGGGCAGGACTCAGTTTCCAGAACAGCCAAAAAATTCAAAGACCAAACTCTGTGCCAGGACACAACAGTGGAGCGAAAGCATCGAACATTAAGGTAACCTGTTGAATGTACAAGGAGCAATTCATATTGGCCGAGGCGAAGACCATGCCTAGCACTGACCTTCCCTCTCTCTGCCAATAATACGGACAAGACTGAGATGCAATCCGGCAGGAGGGAGTAAGGATATGTCTGTTCCCTGATGCAGCCTTTTGCTAATAGAGGAGGGGAATCCCATGGCTAGACAGCACCAATCTGTACCTGAGTTACAGACAACTGCACAATGCACAGGGCGAAGGATAGAAGACAGTATCAATGGAGATACCAAGCCTGCTCAAGGTATCTGGCGAACAATGTGCATCCAGTTTCAACTCAGGGAGGAAATAATAATTTAAACATGCTCCAAGTACTAGAAGTTTGGGGCACATTGCTCAAAAATTTACAGCAGCCATTGCCAAACAGGTGCCCTCTGGTGGGAATTGTAAGACAAAAACATCTCCAGAGGGCACCTATTGACCATGCTGGCAGAGGCTGATGGGAGCTGGAGTCCTTCAACATCTAGAGGGCCACAAGCTACCCATCCCTGTCGTATGCCAGACTTTCACTGTCCACAGACTATATACTTGAATCAAGCTGATACTGGAGGGGGAGACAGATGAAGTCAGGACTATCCTGGACAACTGTAGGTTAACACACAAGAACATTTTACGCGCTGGCCAGGATCCAAGGAACCGTGCAATGAGTTCTGCGCAGCTGAAAAGAGAATTTAGATGTTCTTTCTTCGCAAATGAGGAGGAAGCAGTGCTCAGTGGAAGAGCATATGTTCTGCATGCAGAAGAATCCCAAAGCTTTGAACAGTGGAACCTCGGCTGTCGAACGCTTCGGAAGCTGAACAATTCGGAACCCTAACGCTGACAACCCGGAAGTGAATGCTTCCATTTTCGATCACGCCTTGGAAGTCGAATGGCTTCCGCAGCACGTTTCTCCAGTTCCCCCCTCTATTTTTTCAATGGATTTTGCCGGCCGGCAATTGCACTTGGGTTGTCGAATGTTTTCGGAAGTAGAATGGTCTTCCAGAATGGATTACGTTCGACAACCGAGGTTCCACTGTACCTTCAGTTAAATCTTCAGTTTAAAGGGAGGAGGAAATATGCTGGGAGCAGTAAAACTTAGGTTAGATGGAGAAGATGCCTGACCTGGCGTACAGCAGCAGTTTATACTCCTCTGCTGCACTGCAGACTACATCTCGAACGGGGAGAGTTAGAAGCATTCTGAGATATGGCACTGGGTGTGTGCAATTGCCCTTAGCCACAGAAGAAGTCAAAAAGATCTAATATAAGCCACTGGGTGCACATTTATTTTGGAGCTGGCCACTGATCTCTTTGTACCTTATATGAACAGAAAATGATCTTTTACAAGGAAAGGGGAGGCTGGTGCTTGAAGGGGAGGGAGGAATCATACACATACACACAGCCACCAGCAAGCACATCAGAGGCAAATGAAAAGCCTGGACATCAGGAAGGGTGCAGTTAATGGTTAAAGCTTTTGTTTTTCCTGCTACACTCTTGCTCTTTACAGAACAGCATGAAGTTGAAAGATCTGGAGCTGCAAATGGAAGTATGAATTTAAAAGAGAAAGAGAAAGAAAGAGAGATTATTAAAGCAGGATTAGGACACAGAATAAAGATATACAGACATTTGAATGCAGAAACATGCAGAAAAAGGTGGAAAACTGCTACAGTAAGCTTACTCTTTCTCAAAGGTAGCTTAAAAAGAACAGCTTTTTAAATTTGAAACTATGCCATGCATATAACAAAGTTAGTAGCAGAATCATGTTAAAAGACATTAGCAAATAGAGGACAATGTCTAGACCAAGACTGGGGGAAAGGATGGGATAAAAAGTGTTTGAGGTCTGACTCACTGCCAGGTGCTAAGACTGTGCACAATCTAGACAGCTTAGCACTTTTGAATTCCCATGCATTCCAACAGGAGAATTACACACAGGGTCAGATCTCCCCGCCTTTGAAATGAACAGGTTTAAAAAGAGTACTAGATCGGGTCCATCTACATACTATTAGAACTAGATGCTTATTTCTCTCTATGCTCCATTTTACCTAATCCAGCGTTTCCAAAACTTTTAGTATCTGGGGCACAGTTCCCTCAGCCCATTTTTGAGTGGAGAATGGAGAGATGTCTCATTCTTTCGCTGCTTCCTTTTCTCATGCAGCTTTTAGACCAGGTGTGGTCTAAGATGCTGCTGAACTACACCTCCCATCATCCCTGACTGGAGCTAATGGAAGTTGTGGTTCTGTAACATCTGGAGGGCCAGGGGTTCATCCCACACCTGTTTTAGTCTAACAGTGTGGGCCTCTTTTTCATGACTGCCAGAGAGCACAGCTAAAATTGCATCCAGGGCCCCCTTTCACCCTGGATGCAGGGTTGGGACCCAGGATGCTGTCTTGGCAGTTGTGACATATCTATGATTCACCTGTTGCCTTCTCTGCTGCATTGCAAGGTGCCATCAGGGAATTTTGGCGTTTCCTTATACCCTTTTTTTCGGATGATATCGCTGCCAATAAGAGTGGCAGAAACAGTGTGTGGGTATAGATCAGGGGTGAGGAACCTTCTGGGAGTCACACGCTGACAGTGGGTGAGGCCAGAGGCAACAGTGGACAGAGCAATGGATGTGATCTCAGTGCAGCAGTGCGAATCCCAGCCATGCAAAAGCCAGGGGTTCCCCTGACACCACCTCTTCTCCATCTGGACAAGCAGAGACACCATCACAGTTCCAGAACACATATCAGCTGGGCAAAAGAACTCAAGGAGGGCAAGGGGCAAGGGGTGCAACCTGGGGAAAGGGAAAAGGTGAGGTTCCCCACCCCTGGTAGAGGTCATTGCTGGGGAAGAGGGCATCCCTACAGAGCGAATGCACCTGGTTTGAGCACTTGTTTTAACCAAGGTTCATTTTCCAGCCCCTCTCGTGGCACACACTTGCTTCCTGCCCCAGCCCAGTTTGGGAGTCACTGCTATAACCTACGTTAACAAGGAAACTCACTTACCTACTGTGTTTAGTGTTAAATCTGTATCGCGCCTCTTCGTTTTCACTCTCGAGTTCTCATCCGGGAAATCGGGATCATCTATATTAGTTTCTATGCTTGCATCATAATCACACTCTGTTTCTGAGCCCCTGGTAGTGTCAGGTAAATCTGAGTTATCCATCGACAATTCCTCTCCGGTACTGTCTATTGAAATTGTTTCGGCAAGGTCCACTGATGTTGGTTCTATTTATTCAACGGGACATGTATTTTAGGTATGTATTTTTATTCTTTAGAAAACACACACACGCACACAAACATGCTGCGTAGTCAGTTTGAAAGTGGTTTTCATTCGTTTATTGTTAAAAACGGACCCACCCACTCCTACAGTTCCTTACACCTGAGGGCCACAGCAGCGCAGGGCTGATCGACTCTGCGTGCAAAGCCATCAAGGGTGATGGTGGCGAGGGAGGACTGCTTAGCAAGGGAATGTGATTTGATCTGCTTGGTTACCACTGGGAACAGAGGACATGAAAAGTGTTGGGAGTGTAGATGGGAGAAAGTTAAACAAAGATATGAACGAAGTTTTCCCACTCTGTAGTTTGATCAAGTAGTCTCCCCTGCCTCCTTTCTTAGCTACAATGGGATCAGTTCCTTTGTGCAGGGATTCAGAAGGACAATTCTTCTAGCAAAGAGGTAATTGCAACTGAATGAGCACTGGAAAGTGGGGAGAATAACAGAAATGCAATACGCATGAATGTCATGAAGCAACATGGGTGCCCGCAGGCAGACAGCTCTTGTGGTCTGGAAGTATGCAAAAAGTCCTTCCTACTCTGCTTCATGCATTAAACCCCCTTGATAAATTGCGGCATACAAATATTTTAAATGACACAAAAATTATTTCTCTTCGTCTCCACTACACAGAAAGCTATTCTACATGGCTAAATCTACATGTGGCTTTCAGATTTTCCTATTTTACCTGTCCCTATAAGTGCTGAATAAATGCATGGACACACACTGGAAAGTTAGTACAGTGGTACCTCGGAAGTCAAACGTAATCTGTTCTGGAAGTCTGTTCAGCTTCCAAAACGTTCAGAAACCAACGTTCTGATTGGCTGCAGGAAGCTCCTGTTGCCAATAGGAAGCCACGGAAGCCCCATCAGACATTTGGGTTCCAAAGAACGTTCACAAACCGGAACACTCACTTCCTGGTTTACAGTGTTCGGGAGCCAAAACGTTCCAAGTCGCAAGGCGTTCGCCAAGGCACGACTGTAATGGCTTCCTAGTGTATATCCAAAGCAAAATCCCCAATCTGTGCAGTTCGAAGGTCAGCTGCATGTGAGAAATTGCTTTGTGCCAAGTGGGGTGGGGGGAGAGACAATAAATTTCCCTTTCAGAAAATCCACACTGGGGCCATAGCCAAGGATATCTATCAATTCATGCATATTAAGGATGAGGATTCCTAAGTGCCCACCTTCGGGGATTTTGGGTGAGGGTGGGGGCAGTTGATAAGGGGATGCATAAGCCCAAGCTCTGATCCTTACCAACTCCAGCTAAAGAAATTACAGGTAGGAAGGCAGGCAAATATCTTTGAGACCTTGGAGAGTGATTACTCACCAGTCAGTCAGCACTGGGCTAGAGGGTCCAACTGTGTGAAGGAAGCTGCCTTTTACCAGGTCCAACCATTGGTCAATCTAAGCTAGTATTATCTACTTCAATTGCCAGTGGCATGTGGCTAACCATGGTTTAGCAGAAATGTGCAGGTTCTCGGAGGGGAGACTGAGGTTGCTTTGCTCCTCCCCCAGGTGGTTCTGCTGCTGCACTAAGTCATGATTTGGGCTTAGCATTCTGTCCCCACCAGGTTCATGGTTTAATTCTCCAAGAATTCTCCATGAGCCATAAGCCACAGGACAAACCCTGGTGACGGCTTGTTAGTCTGGAGAGAACTGAACTATGAGCAAAGGCTCAGCTGGGTCACCAAGCCACAGTTTAGCAAGGCACATCAGAACAGAACAACTGGGAAAGAACAAAGCAGTCACAACCTCCAAGAGTCCACACATCCATGCTAAACTGTGGTTTGGCTTAGTAGAACATTTTAGCCAGGCCAAGGGTTATTTAGGGTCTCAGGCAGATAAAGAGATCTTTCTTCCTTGATCCCCTGTTTTTACTGGAGATGCCAGAGATTGAAATTACCTGCACGCAAAACATGTGCTCTACCATTGAACCTGCACACAAAACATGTGCTCTACCATTGAACCTGCACACAAAACATGTGCTCTACCATTGAGCTATGGTTAGAAGGAGCCTTGTGCTATCCCAAACTGCAACCGCAGAAAGCTCATAGCAGTAAGTATGAACAGAACTGCAGTCCAAGGTATTTCCCACATATTGAATTTTACACAGACTCACACAATCCACATTTCACCGCACCAAACTATGTAGCTTTAGATCCACAGATATATCCAAGCATTACAGGCAAAAAAAATCGAATATATATTTATATTTTTAAAACTTATACCTCTCTTTTCTACTTTGTAAAAGAGTTGCTCAAATATATGACTCCAACTCATGTGAGCATTTGCTCCCCAGGTAAAACGCATTATCAGTACTTTCAGTTCTTGATGCTACGCATGAGTTGTATCTTTAAAATATAATAGGAGAAACCAGCCACTGGGGGAATATATTGTAATGGGAAAGCATAGATTCATACCCTGTAATGTCCTTCTGTGGATTGTGGAGAGAACTCCTGGCATACCAAAATTTCATACAGGCGAGCTTTCCACCAACTAAAGGGTTCAGCAGATGTCTTGGAATCGCATTACATCTTCAAATCATCTATTTATCTTGAGATACAGACCATTTTATGGTTTCTCTGTTCACCAACAGAGACTTGACTAGTCATGACTTGGATTAACATATAACCAGGGGTCAGCGACCTAAGGCCAATGGACCAGAAGTGGCCCGCGGAGGTTGTTTGACCGGCCCACGAGCCACCCCCGAACCGAGGAGCCCGCTCTCGCGCTGCGCTAGTCTGGCACAGCGCAGCGCAGGGACTTGCTTCCGTGGTGCTGGAAATCACATCTGTGCACGCACAAATGCTGAAAATCGCAGCCGCGCACGCGATCCAGCCCACAGAGGGATCTCTGTGGGACCAATCTGGCCCAGGAAAGATAAACCTTGCTGATCCCTGATATAAACGAAGAATATATATATGGCACTGCATTTTGGCAACTTCATTCCATTCTGTTTAGGCTTTGTGTCCCCTTCATTTATGTTTCGCATCAGCGTTTATATCCCACCTTCACTCTGCAAGAAACTGGGAAGCATACATGAGAGGGTCTGGAGCAGCATCGCTCAATGTGTGCTTTCCAGATGTACTCAGACTACAACTTCCATCACGCTTGGCCAGTGGTCATGCTCACAGTGCACTGTCCATTCTATGGCTAGGAGACCCGGTTCACATCTCTTTTACAGATGTGGTATCACACAATACAACACCCTAAAGATTAGATGGTGCCAAACAGAAAAGGGGGTTATGCCACGTTCACAGAGTCAAACACAGCTGGTTTTAGCAAGGAAGAAAGCTCAGCTGCAGCTAAGGCTCTTTCCCCTCCCCACCCAGAAGCGGCTCAAGCCAGTGAGTGGCCACATTTCCATACAGGCAAGAGACCACGGCTCAGTAGTGGAGTACATGCTTTGCATCAAGAAGCTCCCAAGTTCAATCCTTGGACTCTTCAGTCAAAAATGAGCAGGTGATGAGAAAATCCATGCCTGGGATCCTGGAGTCACTGCCAGTCGGAACAGACAATGGCAGGCTCTTGGGGACAAATTATTAGACCTGGTAGAAGGCCCCTTCCGCTTACCTCAGTGTAGGGTTTTCTTTTAAAACCCCACACCAGTGCTCTGTTTTGAATATGCAGCAAATCAGAGCCCAGACCACAGAACTAAAAGGCAGGTATTGCTTAGCTAAAAGAAGGACAACGAAACAAACCAAAAAAACCCCACCAAAGGCAGAAGATGTGATCAGTAGCCCAATGAGCACAAGGTGGAGGGGGGAAGCCCACAAGGGGTTCTCTTAAGAAAGGAAGAAACCCTGCTATGTTATACTGGGAGTGGACCAAAGGAAAATACAGATAAAGCTTTCGCTTACTCTAGTACACACGGCACTTGTCTAATACCCCTTTTCTTATCTCAAGGCCCTAGCTGTCAAGTGTGTGACTGAGATCCAGCTTAACTTGCAAGCCATCTGCAACGGCTCCCCCATGGCAGAAATGAATACACAGAGATGCGTGCATGAGCTGAGTAATGCTGTGCTTATGTCATTTCACTGCATCTTTCCAGAATGTGTATGAGAAAGAGCACTGGTGCTTGTGTTTCTGAATTTCAGGAACACTCAAATAATATTAGGCACGCTACACGTGGGGGTAAGTCTCCCTGAACACAGTTAGACTCACTTCTGAGTAGGAAGGATCACATTGTTAACTGTATTAATGACATGGTTTAGAGTCACTGCAAAAAAAAAAAAAACCCTAAAAGATGAAATTGAGCACGATCTGTTTTTAGAAGCACATCTGGAATGCTCAAAGGCAGGTTTTGGGGGCCCAGACTCTCCACTGTTATCTGTGCCCAAAGGACACAAGGATGCCCCAACATCTGTCAAGGAAAGCTCAGTTCCACAAATAATACATATAGCAATTTTAAAGGGGAATCTCCCTGAATGTCACTTTAAAAAACCCACATGCAAAGGAGTTCTGGGTTACCATGCTGATTTTAAAAAATCTATTGTGGCAAGACTAACACAGGTATTTTTGCATAATTGCATTACTTGCCACACAACTGACAAAAAACTTTAAAGTCTTTTAGGCTTGTTGCAGTGAAATTCAGCTTTACACGTATAGGTGATTTCTTTGCAAAGCCACAGGGTGGATTCAAATTAAGCGCGGTAAGCAAAGTTTGGATTCTCTTGAAATAAACTGGGTGGCTGAAACATTCATGTCCATGGCATTAATCTGGATATTCAGTATATGACTGAATATTGCAAGATAAACAAACACACTCAAGCTTTGGAATCAAAAGGGGCTGGTAGACAAAAGATGGGATTTACTGGAGTCTGAAACCAGTAAGATTAAATTTCTGGTCATGCAGAGCTGCTCACCCAACTATTTACCTCTTTCCAAAATGCTTAAACAGTAGTAATTTTTTTTTGGGGGGTGGGGAAGGTGAGAAATCCTGGCACATTCATGTTGCCTTATACCTTCTGTGACAAATTATTAAGTGCTTAAAGATTCTCTCCACTCTTAAGGAGATGCAATTGTCAGCAAGCTCACTGGGAAATGCCATAAAACAAATCTGTAAGTGCCTGCAATCAAGGTGTACAATTCAAGTCTCTTCAGTTCTGGCCTCTGCAGTTTTTGACAACTGGCATTGCGGAGTTATTGATAACCAGCAGTAGATCAAGTAGGGCAATAATGTATATTTTCTCTTCGTGTTCCAAAAAACATAAACAAAGACAGTGAAGGCATCCAACTAGTTCATATACTAACCTTGGACATCTTCTCTTTCAGGTCCTGCCTTGTCCACTATGTCTGTACTTTCCACTTCACATGTTGCTACAGATTCTGCTAAGAGTGATGATGGGCTTGACACAGGGCTAGAAGCGGGGTGGCAGGGAGAGAATTTCTTTAGAAAGTGGTACAGTCTTTGCCATAACTAGCACATTAAATATTCGCTTATAGAAGGCAATTGTTTCAACTGCTTATAAAGGCAACTTGATATTATAGACACCAGGGTTCAAGACGCTACTGGGCCATGATGCTTGGTAAGTGACCTGGAGTCAGTTTCTCTCTCTCTCTCTCTCTCTCTCTCTCTCTCTCTCTCTCTCTGCTGAGCCTACCTCACAAGACTGGCGTGAGGATAAACAGGGAAAGGGAGCCACGGTCGTCGCCTTAAGCTCCTCGAAGGAAAAGCAGGGCAGAAACAAAATTACAAAACGAATAAAATCATCAGAAGCAAAGTACCATATTTTTCGCCCTATAAGACGCACTTTCCCCCCTCCAAAAATGAAGGGGAAATGTGTGTGCGTCTTATGGGGCGAATGCAGGCTCCTTGGCTTCAGCGATAGCAACGCGAAGCCTCTGAAGCCTGCGCTCCGGAGGCTTCACATTGCTTCTGCTGAAGCCAGGAGAGTCTGCTCTTTGAGGCTGGCGGTGGGGAAAGCAGCGCTTCCCCCATCGCCCGCCCCAGAGGATGGGGGGCAGCGGGGAGGCGCGCGACGCCTTCCCGCTACTCTCCAACCCTCCTGTGGGCTTTTGCGGGAGATGGGGGAATTCCCCCACCTCCCGCAAAAGCAGGCAAAAGCCGCGCGCTCTTTAAAGGGGCTCCGCGGCTTCTGCTGGCTTTTCTACAAGGGGGGGGAATTCCCCCACCTCCTAGAAAAGCCCGCAGGAGCCGCGCACCCTTTAAAGAGCGCGCCACTCTTGGGGGCTTTTCCCCAAGGAGGGAGAAGGGACTGACTGGCCATTTCAGTCCCTTCTCCCTCCTGGTCGAAAAGCCCGCAGGAGTCACGCTGGGCTCCTGTGGGCTTTTGCGGGAGGTGGGGGTATTCCGCCACTTCCCACAAAAGCAGGGGGGGGATCATATTTTTTTACTTGATTCCCCCCCCCCCCCCCCTGAAAACTAGGTGCGTCCTATGGGCCGGTGCGTCCTGTAGGGCGAAAAATACGGTATTTGTCCAAAGACAAGTGCTGCCACCCATTGGACTGGTTGTAATTTAAGAAGATGGTCAGCTGATGGGTGGATGAGGGCAGTGTCACATTTACCCCCACGGACTAGCCTACACTGTGTTCATCTTGTATATTTAGCACAGAGCTCTGAAAATAATAGAACTGTCTTTGAAAGACTGTTCAGGAACTGGGGCCAGGCACTGGGACCAGAGCTGCCAGACCAAAGCAGATTCACTAGCGTGCTTCCAATTCAAAGTGCAAATGCTTACCTTACAAGTGTTTAGGTCATACATTGAGGTGCAGATTTTGCTGTACCATTGCCCATACCAACAAGTTTTAAGTTGAGATCTTCCCCAGTCGACATCTGTATCTTTGGGGAGTACTCCAGCAAATCTGGGTACTTTTACAAACCTCAAAGCACACCTGAGTATGGCAATGCCTCCCTCACGTTTTCCTGTTCCGTCTAAGTAACCATCAGCACCTGTGTTTTGCTATTATAGGGAACAGTGTAGAAAGACGGGCTCGTGCTCTGCCCCCAGATACATTAACAAAACTATCACAGACAGCTATAGTGCAGAACTCCCAATCCAAAAAAAGGGAGAATGCTCTCATTCATGCAATTACCATTCTGTCCCCAAAATAGAAAATGCTGCAATTAACATTATGGTAACAATTCCACATAGACCTTTGACACACACAAACACAGGATGGCAAAGTTTACCTTGGCTGCATAGGTGGAACAGGTGTAGATTCTAGTGTTGATGAAGTTTCCTGGATGCTGCCTTCAGTGCATTGAACTGGTAAAGACTCAGTTAGGCTACTAACAGAAGTTGCTGAAAGAAGAGGCACTCGTGTTAAGACAGCAATTGGCCATGCTAGAAGACAACTGGTCACCATAGGCTTGATGTTGCAATCTTAGGGCTGGGGGAAACTTTGGGCTGTGATGATTTCACGACAGAATGATATCTACAGCTAAGTTATTAACCACACCTCAGCTGCTTAGAGCATGGTGCCGATAATGCCAACGTTGCAGGTTCGATCCCCCTATGGGACAGCTGCATATTCCTGCATTACAGGGGTTGGACTAGAATTCAGTTATATATGTCCAACTACAAGAGATGGCAATTGTGCCTTTGAATTTAATGTGCAGGTTGATTTGTTTTAAAAATTCAAATAAGATAAAATTTGATATTTTAAAGACACAAAGAATACCTCTTCGGGGGACGATAATCAATCCACACCACACATAGCTAAACAACGGAATTTACTGCAGCAATGGCCAACGACTTGGATGGCTTTAAAAAAGGATCAGACAAATTCATGGAGGATTGGCTTTACGATACTGCTTTAAGTGAATAGTGCAGATAAGGTCATACTTTTAGGGTTGCTGTTTTAAGTAATTCTGACATGGCTTTGCATTAACGAATCATAGAGCTTTAAACAGGTGGCCTGGATGTGGCCCAAGTTAAGAAAGTACAGTGGTGCCTCGCAAGACGAAAATAATCCGTTCCGCGAGTCTCTTCGTCTAGCGGTTTTTTCGTCTTGCGAAGCATCCCTATTAGCGGCTTAGCAGATTAGCGCTATTAGCAGCTGAGCGGCTTAGAAAAAGGGGGGGGGGAGGGAAGCAAGCCCATAGGGAAATTCGTCTTGCGAAGCACTTTGAAAAATGGAAAACCCTTTCGTCTAGCGGGTTTTTCGTCTTGCAAGGCATTCGTCTTGCGGGGCACCACTGTATTCACGGTCGCTTCCTGGAAAAGTTGCACTATCTTAAATGATGTGCAACATGCTATTTGGCAGGAAGGTCAAGAGTGTAATGGGAGGTTCTGCAAGTCGCGTGTTGCCGTTTTAATTTGGCAGCAGCTGTTTCCAGATCACCTGTTTTTCCCTCTCTCCTCAACATAGCTATCCCTTCCTACATTGGCCGGTTTTGGCTCACAAACAAACCAGTCCCTCAGTATGGCAGGGATGGGGAACCTTGGAACCAGAGGCCAAATGGGGCCCCTTAGACCTCTGTACCTGGCCCTCAAGACCTCTCTCACCAGCCCCACCTTGCAACCTTCCTGCCAGTCTGGAATGTGTACTTAATACTCTAATAATGCAGTTGGCCTGGATGGAGGACAGAGTGAGAGACTGGTGCAGAAACTAGATACTTAGGGGTGCCAACTTTAATAAAATATTGGGGGGGGGCAGGTAAACCCCACATAATCGATCACCAAGACGCAGTGCATGCACACCAGCTGAATGGCAATGACTGGCTGGCCCCCTCAAATATATTTTTTTAGGGGCTGAAGAGACCTTTGCCCCTAGGAGTTGGTTCCTATGAGCCTGCTGTACAAAGGTAAGATTCACACTAAGGTCACTTTTGCCTCTGACTCTGCCCACTGCTGACATGTGGCCCCTAGAAGACTGCACAGAAGGGAAAGCGGCCCTCAGGCTGAACACTTCTCCCCGCTCCTGCTCTACAGCTATTTATGGCAGTATCGGGCAGACTAAGCCTGCAATACTTTACCATAAGTAAAATACGAGCTGCAAGAATGACCCTTAGACTATGCTGACAAAAAAACCCTGTTAAAACTGCGTAGGCCTAATGTTCCGTTTGAAGCTGAATCATAATCTGTTTGGTGATACTACAGGCCACACACAATTAGTCTTCTTTTCCTTCTCTCTTTCTCTCTCCCATTCTACAATTAGCAACTGCCTGCTGCAAGACAAAGGAAGGCAGTCTGCTTAGCATGGCCCATTTTACATACACAGGCCAAGCGAAAATCCCAGCTGTCTTGGACAGGTCATGAAATCTTTGCAGGAGTGCGGAATCCAGATTTTTATCTTGCCGCTACCACGTGGGCCAACTCTGACAAGTCGGTAGGGATCACCCACCTGTCAATTATCTGACCCCTGCACTTTTATCCTGAAAGGACCCCTGGACGATTAAGTCTAGTCAAAGGTGACTATGGGGTTGCAGTGCTCATCAGGCTTTCAGGTTGAGGGAGCCGGCATTTGTCCACAGACAGTGCCTCCAGCCCCATCATTTTGCCATGACAGGGAACCAGGCAGAGGGCCTTCTTGGTAGTGGGGCCTGACCTGTGGAACACCCTCCCAGCAGATGTCAAGGCAATAAACTACCTGACTTTAAAAAGACATCTGAAAGCAGCCCTGTTTAGGGAGGTTTTTAATGTTTAATATTTTATTGTGCTTTTAATTCTGCTGGGAGCTGCCCGGCCAGATGGGAGGGATACAAAATAATAAACTACTTCTTCTTCTTCTTCTTCTTCTTCTTCTTCTTCTTATTATTATTATTATTATTATTATTATTATTATTTTGCCAGCATGCCTAAACAGCTTCTGGAGCAACAGAACACTGTGATGGAAGCCAGAGCACACGAAAAAGCCACCATGTGGCTGAAGTTCCCCTATGTTACCTGCAGCACCTGGCAGGAGTGAACCCCACAACCTGCCCATCGCCTGATGTCACCCAGTGACGTCAGCTGATTGGTTTGGGGGAGTGTGTGTGTGTGTGGGGGGGGAGATGGCTTTATGGACCAAACTGTCCAGCAAACTGGAGGTTCCCTACCGCAGCCACATGAGCTTGTGCATCTAGAAGTCAACCCCGACGCCTTTTGGAGATCTGAACTCACCTGGTGGGCTAATTCTACCATTACTACCATTCTGCCGTTGAAGATGTTCTTTATAGCATACCGAACACATGCCATTCGTACGAGGGTTTCCGTAAAATCCGCACCCAGTAGAACAAAGCATAGGCACTTGGCTATGGTTGGTTTCTTGAGCCATACTCTTTTTCTAGTGACCTGGGAAAACAAGAGAGTCGGGTTAGTCAAGGAGTTCAGACCCGCCCTTAAGTTTTTTGCATTCGAGACATTCCACAAAGACATCATAAAGCCCCTACCAACCTGAGACCAGCATGACCTTTAAGTTCAAGTATACCATCTGGATCTATACACCGAGTCATAAGAAGTTTGCAGAAACAGGTGGTCAGTGGCTGCCCCTCTCCATTGAAATTCTCTTCTCTGGAGACTTGCCAAAACTGTAGCCTATGCATCCTTCACTGGTGGTGCAATACATTTTTATTCAAGTTGGCTTACAATAGCAATGCAGAGTATGGTATAATTGCAATATTGTGACATATCTTACTCTGGACAAACTATGAGCTGTAGCTAAAATCTTGTTCTTTGACCAGGGCTAGCCACTGTAGTGCCTCTCATCATCATCGCAATTATTTTATTTGTACGGCTCCCTTTCCACAGTTAAAACCATGGTCAAAGCAGCTTAGGGGGGGGGGGATACATAATTGTAAAAGTAGCTATAAACAATAAATATAAAAATAGACAAAACTGAACAATTGCCACATAAATCAAAACAAGAGCTGAAAAGATACAAAAAAATAATAATAATCAACAGCAGCAGCAACAACAAAAAACCCAACAGCACTAAACAATACTGCAGTTTAAGCGTCTGTTTGGCTTTTGCAGTTGGAGTCAGTCAGGGCCCTGCCTTTCTAGGCCAGGAGGGGAAAAGCCAGCAAGGCAGCGGGCAGGTCTTCCAGGTCTTAAAGCCAAGATGGTCTCTGGCCGCCTCAGCTTTTGTAGCTGGAATCTGCATTTTTACATTTTTACCTAATCGTTTGACAATTCTTAACAATTATAAGGTAAACTGCTCCAGAGAAAAATACTTCAGAAATAATACTCTACAAGGAAATATTCCTTAACAAAAAATTACCAGTAACAAAAACGAAACAAAACTCAAAGCCTACTTGAATTTGCATTGCAGGAGGTAATTATTTTCTTGACAAAACTGTATGAGGGGCAACCAGTTTTCCCATAATTTATTTCCATATCACTTGGAATTCTTATACTTAGATAATTTATTTTTCGACGTTATAGCCAAATCCCAAACTTTATTAAGTCAATCTTTCTGAGAAGTGAGAGTAATGAAACTTTACAATTTTCAGTCATTAATATTATTACAGCTGTTAACAAATGGGGTGCAGGTTCCAATTCTCAGAGTGGTTTAACACTCGAGGGAAGTTTGGGAATTGTAGTTCTGCGAGGGGAATAGGGGTCTCCTAGCAACCTCCAACACCATTAACTAAACTACAGTTCCCAGAGTTCTTTGGGGGAAGTCATGACTATTTAAAGTGGTTAGAGACTGATTTAAATGTATAGATCAAACGGGGCCTGTGCTTGGACTAGAACATATACCAGAACAGAGGTGCAAGGAGGAAAATCCATGGCAGCTCAGCGCATGCAGAAACAATTCCCTGAAATCTGAAAATTTGATTTGAGTGATTTTATTAAAATCATGAGTGGCAGTGTAGGAAGGCTGGGGGAAGGGAGAAACCAACACTGTCAAATAGACAAAAACAGGAAGTAGTATAGGAGGATGAGTAAACCTTTGAAGAAGAACAAGAAAAACCGGATCCAGTTCTAGCTGTGCCAGCTCCCCAATTTTGTAGCTAGAGGATGAAGGCAGGAGACAGCATCTAGGATAAGGACTCTTGAAAAAGCGTTCTGCACACTGTCAACACTTTCAAAACATTGAAGATGTAAATAAACCTGAGTTCCTCAAGAATCAGGAAAAAACCCCAGATGTTAGAAGGTTTCTGTTTTGAGGGAACTTTTTTAAAATGAAAAAAAAAATTAAGCTGAACTTAAAAGCCGATCAAGAAACAGAACAAGGTTTTGCCATGTTAGTGAGAGCAGAACGGGACATTATGCAGCAAGCTTATCAATTACGGTAAGTGTACTGGGTTCCCTTCCTGACCTCTGACAAAAAGCAGCTGTGGAGGGAGGGGTAAGAAGGATGTTTAACCCTTTCTCTTCCTGCTATTTGTCTCCTCAAAGATTGCTTTTCCATGGGGGTTGGGGGAAGAGCCATGTATGCTCCCCCTATGCTCCTGGGAGGACAAGTGGGACAGAGATGTAGACGCAGCCTAGTTTGGTCCTGAAATCAACAATGCAGTTGGAAAATGCTCTATTAACAATACAAAGAACTTCATACCAGTTTTAATGTAGCCCTTTGACATACAGGGCCGCTTTGTAGTAGTAGTAACAGGGTGCTGTGCCAAAGAGTGTACAATCTAGATCTGCTAGTGGTGGCTGGAGAGGTTGGGAGATGCCAGCTTTTGTTTCAGGTGGTGATTAAGACTTCTGGGTTAGGCAAGGCTTTATAGAAGAACAGACTTTGAAAGAGATGAGGAGGCATATGGAGAAACAAGGGGAAAGGTAAGAACCTATGATGAGCCCTGCTAGATTCATGTCAAAGGTCTCTCTAGTCCAGCATCCAAGTTCAAACAGTGGCCAACCTGATGCAACGACATCCCCTCCACTTGTGACCCTGCACAACTATCATTCAGAGACTCAATGTCGCCAACAGTGGAGATAATCTCAGCTTTCATGAGTTGTAGTCATTGATAGCCTTCTCCTCAATCACCCACCCCATCATAGGAACCGCCCTACTGGATTAAACCAAAGGCCCATCTAGTCCAACAAAGGTAGACAAGTCTGAAGAGCACAGACTGTGGATGAATAAATATTGGGCTGTGAGGGCTGGGCTGTGACAAGCTTTAAGAATTAGGAGGGCAAGGCAGCAGCTAGTGAAGGGTTTGAAGGCATCACGTGGTCTTGAGCTGTTTTCTCCACTGCCCTCCAGATGTTTCAAGATTGCAATTCCCATCAGCCCTAGCCAACAGATGATGGAAGTTGTAGTCCAACAACATCTGGAAGAGCATCAAGCAGGTTTTAAGCGGTGAGGGAAATGAATGATCACCTCCAACAGGGTTAGAGGCGAGAGAGTGTGTGATTCAATAAACCTACCAAGGCACAAGTGATCTCATTCAGCTTAACACTACCAAGAAACAACAGCTGAACAATTGCTGATGACGGTGGGGCATGAGGATGCAAGAAAGCAAAGCCAGGAGTTGTTATTTAATATTACTACTCCAGCCTTGAAACCTTGCATACCTGTTAGCATTCCCAGGCTACAGAAGCCAATTAATAGGATCAGAGACAGCTGCATTTAGTAGGATTAGCCCCCAAACCTCAGGCTTTTAATCCTCCTATACAAAGAGCCAATTTCAACTGGGGTGAGTGAGGAGGAATCAGGATCTTGAGTCACAGCTTAACCAACTGTTTGTTACAGCGTAAACATAGAAATCATAAAATCAGAGTTGGGAGGGACTCTGAAAACCATCTAATCCAACCCCTGCAATGCAGGAATATGCAGCTGTCCCACACAGGGATCAAACCTGCAACCTTGGCGTTATCAGCACCATGCTCTAACCAACTGAGCTATCCAGGCACATGCTGGTACCCCAACCTGTGTGTTGTCTTCAGGGGCCGCTATGGCCCCAATCAACTCTTAAGCAAGACTGGCTCAGAAAGACGGCAACTTTCAAATGACTTTGATCAAGAAAACAAGGGTGCCCATCAAACACAGCTAGGAGAGAAAGGTCTAATTGCAGAAAGAAATGCCCAGTGGCAGTGTGCTAATACTGTAAGTCACAGGAAAGCAAGCGCAGAAGTCATAGAATCATAGAGTTGGAAGAGACCACAAGGGCCATCGAGTCCAACCCCCCGCCAAGCAGGAAACACCATCAGAGCACTCCTGACATATGGTTGTCAAGCCTCTGCTTAAAGACCTCCAAAGAAGGAGACTCCACCACACTCCTTGGCAGCAAATTCCACTGTCAAACAGCTCTTACTGTCAGGAAGTTCTTCCTAATGTTTAGGTGGAATCTTCTTTCTTGTAGTTTGGAACCATTGCTCCATGTCTGCTTCTCTGGAGCAACAGAAAACAACCTTTCTCCCTCCTCTATGTGACATCCTTTTATATATTTGAACATGGCTATCATATCACCCCTTAACCTCCTCTTCTCCAGGCTAAACATGCCCAGCTCCCTTAGCCGTTCCTCATAAGGCATCGTTTCCAGGCCTTTGACCATTTTGGTTGCCCTCCTCTGGACACGTTCCAGTTTGTCAGTGTCCTTCTTGAACTGTGGTGCCCAGAACTGGACACAGTACTCCAGGTGAGGTCTGACCAGAGCAGAATACAGTGGCACTATTACTTCCCTTGATCTAGATGCAATACTCCTATTGATGCAGCCCAGAATTGCATTGGCTTTTTTAGCTGCCATGTCACACTGTTGGCTCATGTCAAGTTTGTGGTCAACCAAGACTCCTAGATCCTTTTCACATGTACTGCTCTCAAGCCAGGTGTCACCCATCTTGTATTTGTGCCTCTCATTTTTTTTGCCCAAGTGCAATACTTTACATTTCTCCCTATTAAAATTCATCTTGTTTGTTTTGGCCCAGTTCTCTAATCTGTCAAGGTCGTTTTGAAGTGTGATCCTGTCCTCTGGGGTGTTAGCCACCCCTCCCAGTTTGGTGTCATCTGCAAATTTGATCAGGATGCCCTTGAGTCAACAGGTATATCCTGAGCCAGGGTGGACAGCACTGGGCCAGCATAATGTTGTTGCACTCCGACTCCCATCAGCCCCAGCCAGTACGGCCAATGGTCATGGATGGTGGGATTTGTAGTCCAGTAACTTCTGGGGGGCACCATGTTGGCTGCAAGATTACCAATGTTTATGTGCCGGGCTTTGATGAGGAAGGATTTGGCTCCAATCAAGCGTGCTCATATTGAAGTTAATGAACATGACTAATTTAGGTTCATTCATTTCAGTGTGTCCTCTCCGAGTAGGACTTAGTTGGATAGAACACAATATTTATAAGTATGGCCACCAAAATGTTACATCATTTTCAACCCCCACCTCCCCCCAAATCAAGATTTACTAAATGCAAATATGCAACGCTACGTGGACAAACTTATGAAACTGAAACAGTTATCCAAGGCAGGAACTTAGGCCAGGAAGAGAGCGGGAGGGGAAGAGCTGAAGAGTTGATAGTATTTGGGTTGTGTTTGTCTAAACTCCTAACAGGAGAAACCAGAGTTCCATCTTTGCTCTATTTGCACCACCCTTGGGGAGGCAGATTGCAAGAACATTTGAAATGCCTTCAACCAATGTCTTACCAGGCCACATGTAACGTGTTAATCCTAGCATAAAGGTAAAGGTACCCCTGCCCGTACGGGCCAGTCTTGACAGACTCTGGGGTTGTGCGCCCATCTCACTTAAGAGGCCAGGGGCCAGCGCTGTCCGGAGACACTTCCGGGTCACGTGGCCAGCGTGACATCGCTGCTCTGGCGAGCCAGAGCTGCACACGGAAACGCCGTTTACCTTCCCACTGGTAAGCGGCCCTATTTATCTACTTGCACCCGGAGGTGCTTTCGAACTGCTAGGTTGGCAGGCGCTGGGACCGAGCATATAAAGCCGCAAATGGCTTGGGAGCCAAGTACCTAATAGAGGACCTTCTTCTATGCCAACTGTCATGGACTCTATGATCAGCAGGTGAGGCCTGGGACAGCTCAGTTGGTAGAACATGAGACTCTCAGTCGCAGGTTTGTTGGTTTGAGCCCCACTATGGGTGAAAGATTCCTGCATTGCAGGGGATTGGACTAGATGATCCTCGCAGTTCCTCCCAACTCTACAATTCTGTGATGTGGGGCCACCAGTGCCGCCTGGTTGGAACTGCCCCACGACAGGGCCTTTTCATTGGTGGTCCCATGGTTGTAGAATGCCTTCCCTAGTGAGGTGTGCCTGTCTCCATCATTATTAACTTTCAGGAGGAATTTGAAAACATTCTTGTTTATATTCTGTGTTTTTATATTGTGATTTTATCGCCCTGAGACGGGCAATTTATTAAAAAAATAGAAAAATAGACATTTGGTGGTTGAAGACTACTATTCCTGGGAATCTTGAAATCATTTGCTGGAAGTCTGTTTTTAATTGCAACTGCTTTCAGGTGTTTTTAGAGCATTTTGGTTTTGTTTTAAAACTTTATATACATTTGCTGCCTTGGACTCCTTTGGGAGGAAGAATGGGAAACAAATTCAATCGATAATTTTAGGAAGTTTCATCTTCAGAGCAGGCCTTCGAGTCTATAGTACGGCGTGAATAGCTTAGTTACACGGAAACAGTAATTACTACTTACAAGAAAGGCTGAGTGCAGCTGTGATACGGATTAGTGGAACACTGGCTTGAGGATCAAAGATTATAATGGGCTATAAAGTGGAACACGCCAATAACTCTAGTTAATCTCAGGGAGAAGAAGACGCAAACAGCAGGAAAAACTTCGTTTACACGAAACATTCCTGACAAGCAGCAAGTGGGGAGGAGGAGAAAAGTCACCCCTTCCTACGAGAAAAGCTTTCACAGCATCCTACTGCGCGGGTCCTCAAGTCCTATCACAGTAATTATCAGAAATATGCCACTCTGAACATGATTTATAAAGAAGTGCCGTGACACCAGCTTTTATTTTACAGCACGCCATTTCAATATCGACTTAAGAAAAGGAGCTGTAAACAAAGCTCAGGCTCTCTGAACGTGTACTGAAAGGAGAGCGTTTCACAGAAGTGTCAATTCCAGAAGCAAAGTGATTTATTAAGAAGCTATCGACTGGTTTTTAATTGTTTTGAATGTACCACTTTACGCCAAAGTGTCTTAACGTGCCTGTGAGGGCAGAAAAGACTAAATGAAACAGCCCAACAAAAAAATTATTTAGATGGCCGTCAAATGACAATGCTTCTTCCTTTGAGAAGATGAGAAATTATCTCCTAGAAAACGGACCACAGTCATTCATGAGCATGGAAAAGTTTAAAAAAACTTCTGACTGGAGAACAATTCTGATTAGTGTTACAGACTGGGCAGTATATAACAACAGTGGGGAATAATTCTCATATGCTGATCTTTCAGAGAACTCCAAGAATAAAATATGGGCAGGGCTAGCTGTTTCGGTTCTTTTATATTGCCCTAATAAGCCTCACTTAAGAACATAAGAAGAGCTTGCCGGATCAGGCCAATGGCCAATGCCATGGGTAGGCAAACTAAGGCCCGGGGGCCGGATGCACCCAATCGTCTTCTAAATCTGGCCCGCGGACGGTCCGTGAATCAGTGTATTTTTACATGAAGAGAAAGTGTGCTTTTATTTAAAATGCATCTCCGGGTTATTTGTGGGGCATAGGAATTCGTTCATATTTTTTTTCAAAATATAGTCTGGCCCCCTACAAGGTCTGAGGGACAGTGGACCGGCCCCTGCTGAAAAAGTTTGCTGACCCCTGGCCAATACAGTCCAGCATCCTTTTTTTGCAGTGGCCAACCCGATGCCTATGGGAAGGCTGCAAGCAGGACCCAGGTGCAAGAGAAGCCTCTCCTTCTGCGGTTTTCAGCAAATGGTATTCAGAAGCAAATTACCACCAGGGGTAGCAGCTACTGAGAGCCTTCTCCTCCTTGACTTTGTCTAATCCTTTAAAATAACCCAGCCATCTGGGCTGGTGGCTATCAGTGCCGCTTGTGGGAGAGAATTAAAACCAAGAGCTGTGTGAATAATGACTTTCATTTGTTTGTCCTGAATCTTTGTTGGATCTCCCCGACTTCTAGCGCTATGAGTAGAGCGGAGTCATGTATCGATTCATCGTCCAAAACTGATCTAAAGTTCAGATCGCGATTTCAGAGTTTTGGGGCAGGCAATGTGTCGCGAATCCCCGCTCCCCCTGGGCGTAGCCAGCATTGCGCACTTCGCTCCCAGGCGCCATGCAAGGCTGCCCAACGATTGCCAACTCCTCCCTCAGCCCAGCCGCCAGCCTCGGGAGCCCAAGACTCAAGTAGGGCTTGCCTGCCTGCCAGCCAGCCAGCCAGCACCTTTGCTTCTTTCTCTGGTCCTGCAAGTGGTAGCCTCCTCACTCCCTTTCTCCTCATGCCAGGTGCTGAGCTGCACCCAGGTGGAACAGAGCCGCCTCCTGTGCCTTGCGTGACGTTCCAGAGGGTAGCTCCTGGTAGCCACCACTTGCAAGATGAGAGCTCCAGGGAGGCTGGTGGCGCTCCAGGGCTCCATGTTTGCGTTTGCATTACCCTTGCTGATGCGCTCTGCCCGGGGCTGTGCAGCCCGCCCTCACCATGAAGCGGCAGAAGCTGCGCACGATGAAGCTGATCATCTGCATGGCCGGCTGCCGAGGGCTGGGGGCAACCGCCTTCTTCCTCCCACCTTTCCGACACAGGGATATACAGTCATACCTTGTGTTGCGTTTGCTTCAGGTTGAGCGTTTTCAGGTTGTGTCCCACAGCGACCTGGAAGTACCGGAAAGAGTTGCTTCCAATGTTTCGCCGCTTGTGCATGCGCAGACACTCAAAATGACATCACACGCATGCGCAGATGCAGCAAATCGCGACACGCGCAGACGCTGGTTGCGTTCTGCTCAGGTTGCAAATGGGGCTCTGGAATGGATCCCGTTCGCAACCAGAGGTACCATTGTATTGGGATATATCGCGAGGTTTAACTTCTGGACCAAAAAGGTTGCCTTGTGTCTGTCTGTCTTTCGTATGGTAAGCCAAGGCACTAATCCCTTTCCTTTAGTATACCCTGATCAAAGATGAAACACACAAAATGTGAGTGTAGCCTGCTTGTTGGTAAGCAGTTTGGGGCATCCAGAAGCAAAAGGGAACACGGTTAATATTTAATTTCCACTCTATGATTTCAGCACTGGCCATTCAAGAGTAAATTTCTGGCTCAATCCAAGTCAATGCCCTTGACAATTAATTTCAGCCAACTCAGTTCTACAGCAAAAGAAACAAAACTCCACAACACAACCCGCTCTTATCCTGTGCCAGATCATTGATCCACTAGCCTAGTACTATCTTTGACTGTCAGCAGCTTTCAATGGCCTCAGGTCAGAAGATGTCTTTCCCAGCTCTTCTGCCTTTGCGTGGAGAGGTCAGGAAGCAGGTCTGGAATTGCCTACCCGCAGAGCATGTGTTTTATCAGAGTTCTCTATCCTCAGGTAGAACACTTCGTCTGAAGTTGCTCTGATACTTCTGCTTTCTACTTGTTCAAACTATGCACGTAAACAGCAAAGAACGAAAAAACATTTCTGCCCAGAGGATATGAAAAACATTTTCTTCTTTAAAAGGGGGACATTGCCACATTTGTCTCAGCAAATGGCAGGTTTTACTATTTTTAGACCAAAGCCTCAGATGTTTCGCAAAGAGCTCTTTCAAAAAGGGTGTGTGTGTGTGTGTGTGAAATCTATAGATTTTGGATTTCACATCAAAGAATCAGATTTTTGTTTTTTAAATGAGATTTTCCAGTTGCACAAATTCCCTGTTGGACATCCCAAACTAACAAGCATAAAAAGCCAAATGAATACAAGGTGTGCTTTGCTCCTTGCTTATGGTATTATTGCTTGGGTGCTTGTGAGCTTAGGGGTGAGGGCTGCATATGTATATGTATATGTATATGTATATGTATGTGTATGTGTATGTGTATGTGTATGTCAAACACACACACAGCGTCAAACCTCAGTTCTCAAACAGCTCCATTTTGGAATGTTTCGGCTCCTGAATGCTGAAAACCCAGAAGTAAATGGTCCGGTTTTCGAACATTTTTCGGAAGCCAAACGTCCAACGCAGCTTCTGCTGAGTGCAGGAAGCTCTTGCAACCAATTGGAAGCCGTGCCTCGGTTGTCAAACATTTCAGAAGCTTAACAGGTTTCTGGAACGGATTACATTCAACAACCAAAGTTTGGAGAGAGAGAGAAAGGAAGGAAGGAAGGAAGGAAGGAAGGAAGGAAGGAAGGAAGGAGACAACCACCTGCCAGTTCTTCATCTTTCCTACTCCAGCCCTTCTCCTCTCAGTTTATATATAGCAGCTACAGCACAAGCTTAAAGAGACTCCCAGACTGACAGCTACCAGGCCCCACAGACCAAACTAGGTAGGCCAATTAACACCAGACCTCTAGAGAAACTGAAGGCCAATGAGATACAAGTTTGTGGCCTGGGCCTATTCCGATACTGCCAGGCCTGCTAAAATCTCAACAGATTTTCTGAACTATAGCCTGATCTATCTACTCATGGTCCAAAAAATACTTTCGAATGAGAAAAATGATATTTGGTCTCAGGTGAATTCAAAAACAAACAAGCCCGCACCAAAGCAGGAATAAAGTCTGCACAAGTTGCTCCTTCAGCCAGGTGACTCAGCAGAGTCAAGGCAGAGCTAGAATCAGATTAGCAGTTGTCTTCAGTGCGCTCTGCAAACAGAAGGGTTTATTTATTTTATTTAAGACATACCGCTTAATTATTCCTATTTCTAAGGGTGGTCTGCAGAATCAAGTTACCAACAAATGAAGCTTTTCCCAGAGGGTTTCTATATGGTCTTTTTCAGACTCACCTGGGCGATCTGAAAAACCTGACTAGGAAACAGGAGTTTACTGAGCAAACCCAAAGGGGATTAAAATATATTATTAGTGGCTGTCTGGATCTCCTCTGCCCCTCATACCATGCTGAAGTTCTGTCCCTGTCTCTCATGGAGTTTGGGGGAGAAGGGAGGACATAAAAAAATGGTGACTGTAACACTCCTTCAGGAAAGCAAATGACAACAACTGTTTTCATTGATCAAATTCTGGGCACTGAGTGTGTTGAGAGTGTGCCTTTGAGGACAAGGTCAAATTATTTTCAGGGTCGCCAAATTACCATAAACACTGTGCAGGTGCTTGGCTGCGTGTTTGCTGCCAAACCCCATAATGCCAACATCAAGAGGCTCATAAGTGCATGTGTTGTACTAAAAAATAAAAGCAGGGCCTGACTACTTGCAGAAACAGGAAACTTCTATCTTTGCACCTATTATAATATGCCACCACTGGCTGAGTGGGAGGCCAGACAGTGTTTGAAACGTGCTAGATGAGGGTGGTTTTGTGGAGGGATGCGGGTGGTGCTGCGGGTTAAACCACAGAGCCTAGGACTTGCCAATCAGAAGGTCGGCGGTTCCAATCCCCAGGACAGGGTGAGCTCCTGTTGCTCAGTCCCTGCTCCTGCCAACCTAGCAGTTCGAAAGCATGTCAAAGTCCAAGTAGATAAATAGGTACCGCGTTTCCGTGCGCTGCTCTGGTTCACCAGAAGCGGCTTAGTCATGCTGGCCACATGACCCGGAAGCTGTAAATAAAGCGAGATGAGCGCCGCAACTCCAGAGTCGGTCATGACTGGACCTAATGGTCAGGGGTCCCCTTTACCTTTACCTAGGCACCAGGCACATATTGCACCTGGCTTTCAACCACTTGTGACCAAGTGAAGATGCCCAGGCACCAGAATGGCACCTGACCTCTCCACCATCTGGGGATCATTGGATTGGGACTGTTTTCACACACTAATCCCCATCCTGTAGAATTCTATCAGTTATATTTTATTTGCACAATCAGATGAATTTCTGGAACCATATTGTTTTTTCTGTGCAGTCGGAGCAGAAGAAGTCACCATTAAGACAGAGAGGTTGGATTTTGCCAATGCACACCTGGATCAAGCGACTTTTCTTCTTTCTCAAAGCTCTTAACCTAGCTCAAGGTTATCATCTGAACTCGCCAACTGAGAATCAATCACAGTCAGTCCATCATTTGAAAAGTAAGACTTTAGAGCCATCTTGCCGAAGACATTCCATTTTGGTGACTGCAACTTTGGTTTAAGGAGCCATTTGGCGCCTAGCTTATATATCTGAGTTTCTAACACTGCCCCAGACCAGCTACTTGGCTGCCAAAGAAGGAACGGGTGCAAGACAGGTCCAAGGTTAACTTTAAAGGTTATTTGCAAGGATGCAACAAAGTGTTGCCTGCTTGAAGATTAAGAAGAAGTGGTTCTGCCAGAAAAGGAAGGCATTTTAATATGGTTTGGGCAGTTTAAGTATGGAAACTGAGTGCACTTTACCTAATAATGTGTATACTGTACGCTGTCCCTGGCATTGCCTGTTTTTTAAGGGGTTAATGAGCACATATACCTGATGTGCCCAGCTATACTCCCCCCTTTACCAAGTGCACATAATCAGCTTTCCAACTGCACATTTCCCTCCCAGTTGTACATTCTGTGTCCAACTGCACACTAGAAAAAACAAACAAACCGTGGAAAGAATCCGTATACAGGAAGAAAGACAGATACTCCTGACAACTGCATTCACACCCTCTTTTCAACCAAAGAAAGAGCACGATGATTTATACACACTATGTGGCAGTATGCCAATTTCCTATTGTGTCATCTTGTCACAAAATCAAGCTGCCTGGATGAATACGGATTGAACAGGAGTGTGCGCACGCGTTAGCAAGGACGATTAATATTGCAAGGAGAGAAGAATCACTGGCTTTGCAGGAAGGCGAGATTAGACGGTAGCCAACACGTGACGTCTATCTTACTTTTAACCCCAAGGAAGTACCCGTGGCTGCTTTCCTACTTGACCGCTACTTCCTGCTTTGACTCTCTGAACTTAATGCACCGTCTAAGAATAGGGAGGGAGAAAGGGGGTGCTATTTTTAGAAGGGAAGGCTGGCTGAGAGACAGATGGGGAACTGAGCTGAGTTCACACAACTCTTCATTTGGAGATCACCACGCTATGGATTCTGACCACCCTATTTTGAAAGAGAAAGACAGGCAAAGAACAGCACAGCGATTTCTGTAGGTTGAAGGGAGTCTTTGACTGTGTCGGTATGTTTGTGTTTATTTATGTATTTGGAACAGCCTCGTCACAACACATGGCAAGCCACTTTTGCAGCCTAGGAATTTGTTTTACAAAAGCAGTTTGTGGCACAGCATGCTTTAAAGCAGGCTTTCCCAAACTTGGGTCTCCAGATGTTTTGGGACTACAACTCCCATCATTCCTACCTAGCAGGAGCAGGGGTCAGGGATGATGGGACTTGTAGTCCAAAAACAGCTGATGACCCAAGTTTGGGAAACCTTGCTCTAGAGCAGTGTTTCCCAACCTTGGGCCTCCAGCTGTTTTGAACTACAATTCCCATCATCCCTGACAACTGGTCTTGCTAGCTAGGGATGATGGGAGTTGTAGTCCAAAAACAGCTGGGGACCCAAGGTTGGGAAACACTGCTCTAGAGGGCCAATAATTCCACTGAGCGTGCCCAAGACATAATAAGCATGCCTGAAGTAGCTGTTTGAACCCCAAGCAGCACAGTCTTCAACCAGGGTTTGTATGATAGTTCAAAAGAACAACAACAACAATCAATGTTTCTCTGTCAGTGTGTTGACATTTTCCAAACACAAAGCACACAAATCAATATTTAAATATACCCCTTTCAACATATTTGCTCTTGAGATAAATATTTCTGATAAATGCATGCTAATATATTTTTGAAACGAGGAACCATGTTGGCAGTTTTAGGAAACCCGAAAGCCAGTGGATAATTAAATTACAATCTGCACATTCATGCAGGAGCTGCAGATGAGTTTAGTTTAATTTTCTCAAGCGTTCCTACTCAAGGAAGGACTCAGTCTGCCAAAATGAGATGTACTTAAACACACACACGAGGTCCGTTCTTTCTGAAGAAGTGGAGCCATGCATGCTCAGGTTACTAGTCCACAACAGTTTCAGAAATCTACATTAGTTATTTCCTGCTAATACTGAAAGAAAGAGAAATCCAGTCAGTATTGCTCCTGTTTACTGAAACCCTTCTGCCTGGTGTAATGTGAATCCTTGAAGCAAGTGACAAAGCAAGTACCAATTCACAAGTCTAAGATGTCATTACTTTGAGAACATCGTAGCATATCGTTCACTTAGCTTTCCAGAGTCATTGTTATCCAACTGAATAAATGCCTAAATAGCAGAATACACTCAAAGTGTTGGCCAAAGACAGTATCATGAATGAATAAACTAGATATCGTAATCTCATTATTATTATCATTAGCACTGTTTACCCGCCCTTCACGCTAAGGTCCTAGGGTGGGTCAATTAGAAGTACAACATTCAAAAGCAGTTAAAACAAACTGCAATCACAGGAATAGGGTGGGCCCTAAAATATATATATCTCAAATGGCCAGGGTAAAGAGCTGCATCATCAGCATTTCATACATTTACATATTGTCCTTTTCCCGCCATATGCTCAAGGCAGTGTTCATGGGGTTGCCATGTGTCTCCCATCCAGACTTAAAGCTGCTTTGCTTTAGCAGGTGAAGGCACCATAAGGCCTAAGATATATGCCCTGGCAAAGTAGGGGAGATCCATACCCTCCAACATTTTTCCGATGAAAATAGTGACATCCTATTCCATAATAATAATTTTACTATTTATACCCCACCCATATGACTGGGTTGGCCCGGCCACTCTGGGTGGCTTTCAACATACAGTGGTACCTCACAAGACGAATGCCTCGCAAGACGAAAAACGCGCAAGACGAAAGAGTTTTCCGTTTTTTGAGTCGTTCCACAAGACGAAACGTCTTGCGAGTTCGTTTCCTTTTTCTTTAAGCCGCTAAGCCGTTAATAGCCGCTAAGCCGCTAATAGCCGTGCTTCGCAAGACGAAAAAACCGCAAGACGAAGAGACTCGCGGAACGGATTAATTTCGTCTTGCGAGGCACCACTGTATATAAAAACAAAATAAAACATTTAATGTTTTAAAACTTCCCTATACAGGGCTGCCTTCAGATGGCTCGGGGGTCGGATAATTCCATACCCTCCAACATTACTGTGCTGAAAATAGGGACATCTGGGATGACTTCTGTAAATCTGGGACTGTCTCTGGAAAATAGGGACACTTGGAGGGTCTGGGACATCAATTCAGTGTATTTTTTTTAAAAAAATTGTTGCCCAATTAATCTGGGACATCTTTTTAGTTGACTGAAAGTTTTATATTGCTGAATCTAACCAATCTCCTGGATGAGAAGAAGGAGAAAGAGTTCTGCATGAGTTGGAGACTGACCTAAGCACATTCCCATACTGATCAACGTTTATGTGATAATGCTGCTGAACGATTAAAGCACTTTATAAATGCCAAGCATGAATAATGCAAGTAAAGCAATGCAGTTTTATTCCAAGACGCATCATCTGATAAACAGGGTTCAATCAATTCTTAATTGCAGGATGGATAGCTTTAGCAGTGTGACAAAGATAGATGGAGGGAGGCTTGTCAATGATGAGGGTAGGTGGGGAAAATAATTTAAGCAGGGAATGAGTGGCATCCTGCAAGAACTTACTAACACTGACTGACACAACCCACAAATAGGTCAAAAGTTGCACATGACTCTGCAGCTTTTAAATTAGTCACCATCTGTACTGAAACAATACCAAAAAAAGAAAAGTTGTTTTTTTCAATATAACAAGCACTGAGGCACAATAAAACCTGTCAACTGGCCTGTTGTCTTTAAGGGGTCATGAACGGGCTAGAATTCCTGAAGCTGTGAAACAAAATTCTGTCCTACAGTTGATTCATATGCTGGCCTCCTAGGTGGTAAAATCCTTGTGCAATTTAGCACTTCAGTTTCATGTGATAAGCCTTTCGATTCTAATCCACCCAATAGTGAAATCACCAGGATTTTCACAACAGAGAGAG
The DNA here is from genome assembly GCF_951804945.1 of Podarcis cretensis. Taxonomy (NCBI): domain Eukaryota; kingdom Metazoa; phylum Chordata; class Lepidosauria; order Squamata; family Lacertidae; genus Podarcis; species Podarcis cretensis. The sequence goes on from NC_137183.1 coordinate 18,653,486, forward strand.
AAGTTTATAGAGGCAGTGGGACGTAATAGCTAGAGTCTTGGACTAAGAACCAGGGAGACCTGGATTCAAATCTTTACCATGAAGCTCATTTAGGGACTCTAGGACAGCTAGCCATTTTCACCCTGACGTACCTCACAGGGCTGTTGTGAGCATACAATGGGGAGGGGCTTGTACCAAAATGACTCAAGGAGGTGGTTGTTGTTGTTTTCCAGAGGAAAACCTATGAATCTGTCATTATCGTATCTCTTTGGCTCAAAAGGAAGCCAAAAGTGTGTCTGCCAAATAAAGCAGGTGCTTTCAAATATTTGCATGACGTTAGCTGGCAATAGGACTCTGCGGCAATAGATCAAGCTTGTGTGTGTTCTGCAGCCCCATGCATGTTTAGTTGGAAGCAAGTCCCACTGTGCTGGGCTTACTCTCAAGGAAAGCAATTCAGCACTGCAGTCTAGCTTTACTTCAATGTTCCTTAAAAACCCACAGAAACCTATCTTCGCCAATTCAGCTTTTCCTTCACCTGTCACAAAAAGTCAAGATTCGTATTGCTTATAGCCAATGTCCATCACAATACAAACCACTAAACAAACTGTAAGTAAAGTGAAAGGATGATGATGCTGATAATCCAGAAGGACATTAACATAAAATATCAGAAATACAAATACAGTGGTACCTTGGGTTACATATGCTTCAGGTTGCAGACTCCGCTAACCCAGAAATAGTGCTTCAGGTTAAGAACTTTGCTTCAGGATGAGAACAGAAATCGTGCTCCGGCAGCGCGGCGGCAGCAGGAGGCCCCATTAGCTAAAGTGGCGCTTCAGGTTAAGAACAGTTTCAGGTTAAGAACGGACCTCCGGAACAAATTAAGTACTTAACCCGAGGTACCACCGTAGTTAAAATCTAAGACAATAAAAAATACCCTGTATCATTTAAGTTAACAAGTCTGCATGGCAGCCTACATTGTTTTGGGCCTAAAAAAAGTAGATCATAGAACTGTAAAGCTGGAAGGGACCACAAGGGTCATCCAATCCAACCCCTAGAAATGAAGGAAAATTTTGCCCAATGTGGGAATCAAATCCACAACCCTGAGATTAAGAGTCTCATGTTATACCAACTGAACTATCCCTGTAATCCGTATGTTCTGCACTGCTAGCAGCATATAAAGCTACCCTTTTGGTAACAAACTTGTCCATGTCAACCAGCAGACATCTAATTTTAAAATCATATGATTGGCCTCCTGGAACAAGGTGGCTATCCTGTAGCCATCCAGATATTCTTACAATTTGCATTATGCCTTACCATTGGCCATTGCTGACTGGGGCTGCTCGGAGTCAGAGTCCAACAACATCTGGAGGGCAATGAATTATCCAAACCCATCTATTAAATATTTCGGGAAACTGTTGCTCTGTTTGCTAGACATTTGGACACCTCTTAAGATATCATAACAAAATATTGCATGATGCTTCCTGAGATTTAGAAGCAGGTTTTTGTCTATGTTTGGATACAGTTGGCTGCCATTTTGACTCAAGATGGCAGACTGAACTTTTCAAAACTGCACTGATTTGTTTGTTTGTTTGATATCCTGAGCAACGCTGGATACAAGGCTGCTAGTACTGGAAAACTTTAAAAAAGAGAAATGAATATATATCCTAGTGAATTTATAGAAGGTGATACAGAATATAATGCCTTCCTTGAAGCCTGATTCCTCCACCCCAAGAGATGGTAATTTCTTAACTTTTTTTAAGAGACAGAGAGAAAGAGAGAGAGATTTTAGTGCAGCCAACTGACACATTTTCCCCTCTTAAACTTTACAATAGTGCCAAATTACACCCTGTAGAAGACACAGAGTAGCTGCTAAATGTCTCCTTATGTCACCTTCTCCCCTATAATTAATGGTTCATTTGCCTATGATGTTGCATTATGAGTTTCCCTGTTCTTCCCCCCACATACACCCCTAAAAGTGAATGCTGTGAATTGAGAAAAGTCAGGGTGGGTGCCACCACGGTTTGCAGTGGCTTCTGCGGGAGTATTCTGCAACAAGAAGCTGACACTGTAGTAGTACATACGTGCTGGATTTACACCAGACCATCCACAGATAATTCTGCTTCATTAGTTGCTCTGCAATGCCCCTCCAATGCTAACACAATATTGCAGTCTGGAGGGGCACTCTGGCACTACAGTGCAACTGAAGTGGGACAACCACCCTCCCACCATGTCCAGAACATTTGTGGTATAAAAAAAAATTGCAGGATTTCAGCAGGAAGCTACAGGATGGGTGCACACCGATAACAAAGCAGCACGAACACCCTGAAACTTTTGCAGCTGCAAACAGGATTGAAGGGGGCGGGGATCACATACACCTGTCCCAATACCACTATGAGCACAAATTATCATGAATACACAATAAAAATTTGAAAAATCAATTAAATTTTTTGGCAAAAAAGGTCACCCGGAAGGGCCCAATCATGTCACAGGTAAGTGAGGTTATGTGTAACATGAAACAGGAAAGAAAGAAAACACAGCACTGGGAATCCGTCCCACGACCTGCCCTAATAAGTAATCTGACCCCTATCTAAAAGTTTGAACAGAAGATTCAAAAGCAGTTGCTGGAAAGGCTGAACCCGATCAACAAACATCACAGAACACCCCTAGCTAACACAGCCTTGGGAGAGTACTTGCTTCAATTGAAAACAACAACTGTACAAACTTTTTGTACTAATGACACAAGCCATCACACAAACTGTTTACCTGATTTGATATTAAGATTTTATTTTAATTTATTACCAGTCCTTCACGCTAAGGCCCTATGGGGAGGGTTGCCACCATTTAAAAATGCAACATTAAAAACATTTTAAAAACCGAACAAAGTCACAAAAACTAGGGTGGGTTCGAAAAATACGCAGCTCAGGTGTCAAGTGGCCGAGGTGAAAGAGGCAAGACAAGAAAAGCAGGCCTTTTACTGCTCAAATTTTGCCTTTTCACCAGCAGAGACAGTGATACATAAAAAAGCTTTCATTAATGAAAAGAAGTGTCCCCAGTATGTTTTCCATTCTGTCCAGCTTAAGCTGCTTTGAATAGTATGACAGATAATACGACGATAAGACTATGAGATTGTGCTAGGAAGAAGGAAGGATTTTTTTGTTTTGGCGGCTTCTGCTACACACACACACACACACACACAGCTGAAAATACATTTTGTGCTGTCTGGTATCAAAACTTCTATCTCTCGGCGCTAAACAGACCTATGATAATAAGTTAACACAATATGAATTGTTTAAAAAGGTAATTTTATACATTACAGTGAATGGCAAGCTTGGTGAACTCGTGCAAATTTTTGGTTATTCCAAACACCAAAACGGGTAATTTAATTATTTAAGGCACTTTTGAGCCACCTTGCAAAGTATAAATATTTCCCAAAAGTACCGTACAAATGTAAAATAAAAACATTTCGAAACAGACATCAAAATTCACAATCATGATATACTTTTAACAGAGGAGCAACACAGCCACTTGAACTCAAGCCAGCAAGCTGTTACCTTGCAGCAGCTGTTAAATATGCTTGTGTTTTTGCTCCTCTTTCCAGCACTGGGCTAGGAAGAAAGCCTCTTCCTATGGCAGCACTGCAGTGGGGAGGAAAGACCTTCCCAAAACTGGGCACCTCTTCTGTCTGAACCAGCCAAGAGACAGGTTTACAACTTCAGTGAGAATTAGGCCAGCGTGAGAACACTGAATAGGATATTCCTACCCTGACTTCAGACACAATATCAAACCATGTTTTGTTGTGACAAACCAACATCTGACAAACCATGGTTTTGAGTGGCCAAATCAAACTAGGAACTGAAACTACAGTTTGAAGCTGGTTTGCAAACCACAGTTTGAGGAAACTGTGGTTTGGCCTTGCACCCAAAGTGCAAACCATGACAGGTTGCTTGGCCAGGCAAACCACTGCACAAATCATTGTCTGCCTGCATGTCTGCAATTTGTGTCATGGTTTGGAGTCTAAACTGTGGTTTGCGCAACCAGGGATCAGGTGTTACCTCTGAATCAACCTACTACATTCCAAAGACCCACTCATAAAATGCATAATAATGTTTTAGGTATTAGGCCTGGATTTGGGCCGCTGAATAAACGTGCTGAGATTCCCAGGAAGCAGCTGATCATTCCCACTAGCACCTTTTCGAACCTTGAACTACATGCTACAAATGTCTCATTATATAAAATGAATAACCTTTGATGATCAGAAGTTCCAATTCCAGGTTCTGCAAATTCAGAGGCTGCCTGCCCAGTCTCCTGCTTCTGCCTGAAATAATTTTATGCCAATTCAAACCCAATCCATGCAGCAGCAAGGAAGCTTCTGCACTATGGCTTTTCATGCAAGTGGGATACAGTCATACCTTGGTTCTCGAACCATTCCAGAAGTCTGTTCAACTTCCGAAAATGTTTGAAAACCAAGGCACAGCTTCCGATTGGCTGCAGGAGCTTCCTGCACTCAACTGGAAGCCGCAGAAGCCGTGTTGGACATTTGGGTTCCAAAGAACATTCGAAAACTGGAACACACACTTTCGTTTTTTCGCCGTTCGGGAGCCGAAACGTACAAGTACCAAGGCGTTCGAGAACCAAAGTACGACTGTATTCATTTTGTTCAATCAATAAATGAACAAGTAGCTATTGGTAAAACACACAATTGAGACTCTAACATAACTAATTCCCTGAGAATGGCTGTGGCTTAAGTGTCATCCAGTCTTCCCTCAATTACAATTGCTTTCTCTTGACACACTAGCCCTCCAGGGATAAGGAGTCGTCATTTCAAAACACAAGGGAACATCCAAACACTTATTCCCTCCATTTACAACCCCAAAAAAACCTCAGTCTTGGAAGGACTGTACAGTACCACATCATGAGGTTATTTCCCCATGTCTCTGAACCAGTTCCAAGCCACAGGAGACAAGTCATCATCCCTTAAACTGAAAATAAGTGGTGGAGGACAACCTTGCATTATCATGGTTCCTACCAAGTGCAGACCCAATTGCCAAAACAAGCAGGCACTGAAGGCCCTGTTTATATCACAAGTTTGAGGTGCATTGGCAAAGCTTTTATGCTGGTGTTTCCCAAGCTTTTGATACCCAAATACAGACTCCCAGGCTGAAATTGGACACACTTCACACAATGAACAGGCATTCTTCTTAGGAACACAGGAAGCTGCCGGACGCATTGGCCCATCTACCTCCGTACTGCCTACAATGAGTGGAAGTGGCTCTCCAGGGGTTTCAGGTAGAGAATCTTCAGCAATGGCAAATGCTCCACCACTAAGTGATGGTCCCAACTTTCCTTGTTATTGCAGGGTAGTTAATATTAATTATGGGGGCCCCACCCTGTGACCCATCCCTCAAGGCAATGATGGTGCTTCTGGGATTCTCCTATGTCCATCAGCTGCACTGCATGAGAGACCACTGCCGTGGTGGTAGACCCACTTAAATGAATGAACCTGACTGGAGTTAGGTCCATTAATTTCAACAGGTTTGCTCTGAGTAAAACTTGGTTGCATACCACATGAACCTATAGTCTGACCCTGCAGGGCTCTCCTTATGTTCTCGGGGTTTTTCTAGTCCACGGATGATGACATTCATTTTTCAAGGACAGTTCAGCCCCATTCACATCACCCAGGCAGCCCCCATAACACACAGGTCCTATCTGCACTATACATTCAAAGCAGTATCACACCACTTTAAACAGTCATGGCTTCCCACAAGGAATGCTAGGAAGTAAAGTTTGTTACAGATGCTGAGATTTGTTAGGAGACTCAACCCCCCCCCCCCAATTCTCTTAAGGTAAAGGTAAAGGTACCCCTGCCCGTACGGGCCAGTCTTGACAGACTCTGGGGTTGTGCGCCCATCTCACTTAAGAGGCCAGGGGCCAGCGCTGTCCGGAGACACTTCCGGGTCACGTGGCCAGCGTGACATCGCTGCTCTGGCCAGAGCCAGAGCCAGAGCCGCACACGGAAACGCCGTTTACCTTCCCGCTGGTAAGCGGTCCCTATTTATCTACTTGCACCCGGGGGTGCTTTCGAACTGCTAGGTTGGCAGGCGCTGGGACCGAGCAGCGGGAGCACACCCCGCCGCAGGGATTCGAACCGCCAACCTTTCGATCGGCAAGTCCTAGGCGCTGAGGCTTTAACCCACAGCGCCACCTGCTACAATTCTCAGAGTGGTTTAACTATCGATCCCTCTTTTTATTATTTCATTTATTTATTCAATTTGTATACTGCCCTATGCCCTCAGGTCTCAGGGTGGTCCACAATACAAAAACAAAAAATACATAATCAAAATATAAACAGAAACAACCCAATAACCCCCCGCCAACACATTTTAAAAGGGCACTGGATGTCAATCAGCCAAAGGCCTGGTTAAAGAGAAATGTTTTTTCCTGGTACCTAACGGTGTATTACAGTGGTGCCTCGCAAGACGAAAAGAATCCGTTCCGCGATTCTCTTCGTCTAGCGGTTTTTTCGTCTTGCGAAGCAAGCCCATTAGCGGCTTAGCGGATTAGCGCTATTAGTGGTTTAGTGGCTTTTAGGGGCTTTTAGCGGCTTATCAGCTTAGCGGATAAGCGGCTTAGAAAAAGGGGGGGAAGGGGGGAAAAGTCGGGAAAACTCGCAAGACATTTCGTCTTGTGAAGCAAGCCCATAGGGAAATTCGTTTTGCGAAGCGCCTCCAAAACGGAAAACCCTTTCGTCTAGCGGTTTTTTCGTCTTGCGAGGCATTCGTCTTGCGGGGCACCACTGTATTTTATTATTGGTATATTATTACAGTATTATAATTATATTATTATTATAGTATTATTATTATTATTATTACCACTACAGTAGTACCTCTGCAGTAGTACCTCTGGATGTGAACGGGATCCGTTCCAGAACCCCATTCGCATCCTGAGTAGAACGTAACACGCGACTGCGCATCTGCGCGTGTCGCGTTTCGCCGCTTCTGCACATGACATCATTTTGAGCCTCTGCGCATGCAGCGAAACCCGGAAGTAATGCGCTCCGTTACTTCCGGGTCGCAGCGGAGCGCAACCCAAAAATGCTTAACCTGAAGCTACTTCAACCCGAGGTATGACTGTACTACTATTAGTAGAGGTGACACACAAAGAAGGGTCTCAGAAGATGATCTCAGGTCCAGGTAGGTTCATATGGAAAGAAGCAGTCCTTGAGGTATTGCAGTCCTGAGCCGTTTAAGGCTTTATAGGTCAAAAGGTAAAGGTAAAGGTTAAAGGACCCCTGGACTGTTAAGCGCTGTCAAAGTCAACTATGGGGTTGCAGTGCTCATCTCACATTTCAGGCTGAGGGAGCCGGCGTTTGTCCACAGACAGCCTTCTGGGTCATGTTGCTAGCATGACTAAACTGCTTCTGATGCAACGGAACACCATGACAGAAGCCAGAGCGCACAGAAACACCGTTTACCTTCCCACCACAACGGTACCTATTTATCTACTTGCACTGTGCTGCTTTTGAACTGCTAGGTTGGCAGGAGCTGGGACAGAGCAACGGGAGCTCACTCCGTCGCAGATTTGAACTGCCGACCTTCCGATTGGCAAGCCCAAGAGGCTCAGTGGTTTAAACCACAGCGGCACCCCCGTATAATGAAGGCGCCAGATGAACCTCCCTCTTCCTTGGGAACTGTAGCTCTGTGAGAGTACTGGGGTTTCCTAACCACTCTCAGCACCCTTAACAAATCACACTTCCCAGAATGCTTTGGAGGAAAAGGTGACTTTGAAGGGGCATTATACTGCTTTCAATGTATAATGTCAGTGTGGCCATAGTTTGAGGATAGCTGTTTTAAGCCATTCAGACGTGGCTTTGTGCTAGCAAAGGAACTCCTTTTGTTCTAGGTGTTTGTTTTGGCAAAGCAGAACACACTCCAAAGGGCTTGGCCGCCCCCCACCCCTCTCCTAGCAACACAGAGGATTCCAGTCCCTACACTTTGATCCGAACACAAAGTTCAAGATTTCAATTGTTTGTGGACACAAGAGAACAGACTCACAAAGCCGCTTTGGAGGAGAGCTAAAGGGAGTGGAGGAAGAAGGAGGTTTTTCACTTCTCTGCAATAACCGACTAATAGACCTTTGCTTCTCCATTTCTAAACAATCGAAATTCAGGAAAAACAAGGCAAGCAAGGTCAGCAGATACAAGCAGCAAGGAAAACCTGATTCCTACTCTCCCCCGTCTACGCATTTAAAGAACTTCCAGAGGGGTAGTTGAGTTTCCTGGTTTTGTTGCAACAGACTAAGTGTCCTGTGCAGTGTTAGAAACTCAGATATATAAACTAGGCACCAAATGGCTTCTTTAACCAAGGTTACAGTCACCAAAAAAGAATGTCTAGAGTCTTATGGACTGTCTATGATTGATTATCTGTAAAACATCTGGCTAGTCCAGATGACAACCTTGTTCTAGGTTGTTTGTGTTACTGTGTTCTGTGAACTGGGACTATTGTCCTTTGTTTTTTCTCTTTGCTATCTGATGCTAGAGAGAGAGGGAGCCATGTTGCAGTGCTCCGTGTGTGTTTATATGTAAATAAAGTAGATTAGCCGAAATGCTGAGTTGCTGAGGTCTGTTATGCAAGCTGCGAAGACTCTGGGGATCCCTAAGTGTGCCGATGTCTGTTGGCATCGGTTGCTGTGATGTTCAGGCAAAAGAAAGCTTTTGAAGCTCCCAAACGATCGACCAGCGACCAGGAGGGAGGGAACATGCCAGTCAGGCATGTGTCTCTGCCAGGGTCCTACTCGAGAGTAGGACGAGCTGACAATATGTACCTGAGAAAAAAACTTCACTACCACATTTGGAACTGAACTTGGCTCCTCACCCAACCCAGCTCACTCTGCAGTTGTCTGGGAGTATTCCTAGATTCCTGTCTGGCACTGGAGTCTGAAGCAGCTCCTGTGGCTAGGAGTGCGATAGCCTAATGCAATGTTTCTCAAACTTGGGTCTCCAGCTGTTGTTGGACTACAACTCCCATCATCCCTAGCATGTAGGACCAGTGGTCAGGAATGGTGGGAGTTGGAGTCCCAACAACCTGGAGACCCAAATTTGAGAAACACTGGCCTAACGGAATCATGTGCCTCCTGTCTTAAAAGTACTGTACTGGACACCAGTGAGCTACCGGGCCCAATTCAATGTGTTAGTAATGCAAGATGTGCTCTGTACGTGAAGGCTGATGACCCTTATTTAGAACAAACTGAAACACAGATTAGGCATGAGAAAAGCCCATCAGAAATCTAAGGCCTCGGTTGCCTCAAGGTCTAATCCCCAGATTCATGTGAACACATCAAGCTCCTTCAATGTTACTTTGGAACTTTCTACCACATGTGGTAGTTATGTGACTCTGCAACCGTTTTTTGGAAGACAATCTTTCATTACTGAATAGTCCATTCTTTGTACCCCACAATTAGCTCTGTTAATGATTTTTGATGGGGAGAACAGAGACTTGCTGCAAAAAGATAATGATTTCATGAAGATTTGGTGCATATTTATTGCGCAAAGTGAAAAATAATAAGCAGATATACAACTGCTGGAAAGGCAAGATAATCTTTGGCAAAATGTTCTTAGTTAACTCTTGCAGTTTTGATTTCAGTGTGTTGTGGGCAGCTAGAGACCTGAAGTGTTACTTTTGTTTCCATAATGACTGTTATGTCTTTACTTGTAATAATCACCAAAATATTTATTTGCTTGCAATGAAAAGAACACATTACAAATACAAAATCCTAAATGGCTTGGGACTCAGCTATCTAAAAGAGCACCTTTCCCCAATATCAACCATCTAAAGTCCTATGGACAACAGTCTCACAATTACGTACAAATTCAGTACAAGGTGCATAGTGAATAAGTACCGTAGATCTAGAAAGAGTTGCCAGACAAATTTCAAACTCCTAAGCAACTTGCTGCTTGCAATTTTTCCAGCTCTGGATGTCACCCTCTTCAACAAACCGTTCTAAGAGAGTACCCACACATATATTACATATGCGCCTAAGATAAATTTCAAGATATGCCCAAGTTATTGTTCTTCCCCCACCTTTAAACGGCAACCCCTCATGCATGGCATCTCACAAACTGTTTTTGAAAAGCTCCGTTTGTTTGGTAAGTGATTTCCCATGTGACAGTTTTAAAACTACATTTATATCCTGCCTTTCCTGCAGGGAAAGCATGCATACACAGTTCTTACCCTCTCCTCTTTGCAGGGTTGTAGTGTGAGACTGCAGCCTAATGGAGTTTTACTGTATTTATTTATTAAAGTTATCTATATACAGCTCCCCCCTTACCCAGGGGTTACATTACGGGCCCTCATGCACACAAGTGCGTAAATTGGGAAGCACTCCCTAAAAAGTCTCCAAACGCTCCATTTTTCCTGTGCTCCAGCTCTCGCTTCAACTAAAGTCAAAGTTCTGGGGCTGGCTGGAGGATGCACAGGATAGTGGCTTCTGCATGCGTCAGCTGCTAGGTGGGGAGGGCTGAGCAGCCTAAACTAAGCCCCGCTACTCCTATGGTCTCTTTGGGACTTCCACCCTCACTGACATCCTTTTCGTGCTCCAGGAAGGGTCTCCTCACAAGTCACTGATTACTATCTAGCTCTCCTCCACCATTTCCTGGTGTGATTCTATGTATTCATTTATTTATTTTCTGGTGGCACATGTATATAGTCACGCATTAGTAAAATGCATGTAAAGGGGGGGGGGATGCCTGCACAGCTAGTTATTAAAAAACAAACCCCAGAGTGGTTTACAACCATTGTACATAGAAGCATACAATAAAAAAATTACTTTTTTTTAATATCAGCTAACTCTTATGGACGGATGTGTACTTAATTGCTTGCACAAGCCTGAAGGAATGAAAAGTTTTCAGCAGCTTTTGAAAGTTGAAACAGAAGGCGCTGCTGTTACACTTTATGGGCAGTAATCCTGTGTGTTCAAACCTGGGAGGTAAGTGCCAACAAACTGAATGGATATTATTTCCAAGTCAAACTAGGTCTGCTCTGTTTTCATGAATGCCAAATAGTACAATTTTATATACCAACCAAATTATATACGTGCTGTTAAAGTGGTTAAATAGAGTTTAAGTTAGATAGGGAAGCAACAATTTTCCACAAAATGTTCATCTCCCTTAAAAAAAAAAGTTGTTGTTTTTCTGCTGCTTCACAATTTCCAGAAATCATACATCTTTAGTGGCAATCCGAACCTGGATTTGCCCAGTCCAGTTCTGACACTACATACCACATCTACACAAAACCAGAGCTAGTTCTCCCAAGAAAGCAGATGAGTTGGTCTGAGCTGCACCATATCAGACTGCACGGGACGCAGGGTGGAGACTCCTATGACTGAATGTTCCTCCATTTAAGAAAATTTGACAGCACACAATTCTCTGCACACAGAAAAACAGCAAATCCTTCTCCTGGACAAAGTAGTTTTGGGTCTCCTTGCAGGAAGCTGGAGTTCTAGAGGGAAGAACATTCAGTCATGCAAGCCTCCCCCAACCACAAAATCTTTTGCCTAAGCCAACCAGGATTTTCTTATGTTCTTGTATGGCCCAGACCTAGGCTTACCATCTCATTTTCTGTTTATAACAAGAGGGCCTTAATTGTGTGGATCCCACCACAGAACACCCCCACCCCGGAGACCCTTTGCAGAGGCAAACACAAACTGCATGTCCATTGAAGGCAATTTCTTCCACCACTTGCATTCTCCACTAATGGTTGGGAAACGGATTAACATAGCCATGTGTTCCCCAATTTGGACTTGCATTTTAAAGAAAGGTTCAAGATTCCATTCATTTCAAAGCCCGCCTGTCCCACGGAAGCACGATTTCTCAAAACAACATATATGGAGATTCCTTCTCAAAATTTCCCCAATGCACTGAAAATGTAAAGGAAGAGTGTATGTTGCCGTCCTAAGTATCTGGGGGGCACCAGGTTGGCACACAGTGTTGTAGCGCATCCCTCTGGGATTACTGGGACTATATTGGCATGGTGGAGTAATACCAGCTCTGTGTGAAGAGGGGCAGGAAGGCTGGTCCTATCTCAGAGAGATGCTCTCCAACCATGCCAGCAGACTAATATGTTTATTTTTCAGGGCATATTTTGCTTCCACAAGTAGTTTGAGCTTGAACTCTACCCATGCATAGGAAGATTCCAGCAGCACCAAGTGAATAGAGGGGAAAAGTCTGAGTTTCAAGGCTAACAGTTGCATGTTTAGTCTAACTCAATCGGCTCATTCACAGCTTACAATGAACACAGGTACAAGTTGGCTCTGTGCATGAAGAAGAAGAAGAAGAAGAAGAAGAAGAAGAAGAGGAGGAGGAGGAGGAGTTGTTGTTTGGATTTGATATCCAGCTTTATCACTATCCTAAGGAGTCTCAAAGCGGCTAACATTCTCCTTTCCCTTCCTCCCCCACAACAAACACTCTGTGAGGTGAGTGAGGCCGAGAGACTTCAGAAAACAAGTGTTGGTGTGAGAATGCACACACTTGTTGATTTGCACAGTTTAACTATTGTGCACACCTGTGAATGGCCCTAAAATTATGGTGACAGTTACTAACTTTATGGGAATGCCTTTTTGAGGAGGGATAGAGTGTAGCAAGCCAAAGCCCTCTCTACTTGACTCAAACAGACTGCCAAAAAGACCCTTTGCTAAAATAATAACAAGCCCCTTCCAAAACTCAGGAAGTCAACAGGCACTTCCAAGGAACATCCGAACACTAATCCTAAATACAGAAATGTCTGCTTCAAGTAGGTGAGAATGGCCCATTTCAGCTTTCCCTTCACTTTTAAGTCATACAGTGGTACCTTGGGTTAAAATAATAAAAAAAAGTTTTTTGCTGCTTAGGGCAGGCGAAAGGTCTGATATTTGCCTAATCTGTCCTGGTCACACTACAGAAGCACAAATATCCTGTTGTCTTTGGGGCACTAATCATGCAGTCAGGCCAAGGAAGAGACATTTAACACCCACTCTTCCAAGTCAAAACCAACTGGTGAAAAAACAAAAAGCACAGACACACAATACACACCACACAGAGAGAGAACCTGAATATGTAGAACAACAGTGTTTCTGAGGTTCATGTGCTGCTGATATTGACCAATGCTTGTGAGAAATTCTATTCTTACACTGAAAAGGTAGGATGATAGCCTGGGTAAGCCTCATTCTGGGAAATCAGCATTAAAAAGAGGCACACACTCAGGAATGTCAACTTTGAACCCATCCCAAACCCCCCAAAATACACAGGGACCTTTGTGAAAATTTCTCCTCCATCCTCTTGTAAATAAACATACCAAAATAATATATTTATCTGTATAAATACAATCTTGAAGATGCAAGTGAAAAGGAGAAAGCATTTAAAAGCAGTTGATTCTATTTTATAAGGAAAAAATGTCATTCTCTCCCCCCCCCAACTGAGCAATAACAATAATCATCAGTTCAAAAGAAATTAAGAGGTTAAACACAGACCAAGGAGATTTAAGAGCTGCAGTGCCACATAAAAATTAAAATACAGATCCAACAGCCCACAACACTGTAGAAATAGCCACATACACAGAAAAATCACTTTTCTGTATAAAGGAGGTGGTTTAAATTGGAGATTGGTGAAAAAATAAACTCAAGTCAAGTTTGTGTCTCGACACCTGATTTCCTGTCCAAAGACCCCTTTTGTTCTGCTTCCCTGCATAAATTTTAATATCCTGCCAGCACCACAAAACGAACAATGGCAAAATCAGCCGAAAGCACGCTGACCAAACAGTCTCGGAGTCAAAGTGGGAAAAACACAGACACTCTCAGAGCAACAAAAGAAGACCTACCAACAAGATCTGCACAATTTTCTGTTTGCTTCACCCCAGATTAACTTCACTTGAAGCTGTGCTCCCGTGCAACCTACCCTGAACATTACGCCCCACCTTCTCCAAATGTGACTGGCTGAACTGGGGAGACTCCACCCTGTTTGTGAAGCTTATAATCCTAATTGGTAAAAGCTAATATCCATTATTTAAAGAACTTTTTCCTCGCTAGCAGGGTAGGTTAAGCAGGTTAAGACACCCTGAGCAAGCTGGTTTCTTAAAGGAACAATGTGCAGATTTCGTAGAGAGGCAAAGGGCAGCTTTCAATGAAACTGGGTGCCAAAACAGCACAGATCAGGCAGCCTTTGCAGGAAAACTACGCAAATGAAACCGCGATCATCACTGGGGAACCTGAACGTAGTAATTACACACTTACTCAAGAAGCACAACACTTAAGCAAGGAACGTGAAGAAGCCTTACAAAACAGTGGTGTGAAAAATGAGGTCAGTCTATTATTAGAGAAAGAGAGAGAGGTTATGTGAAACTTTGCCAAGTAAAAAAGCACCGTAAGTGCATCTGTTCCTGCTTATTTTAAGTTACAGGGTCAATTTTGTTTTATTCGCTTAAAGCATTTTTACCCAGCTCTTCAGCAGAAAAGATCAATAAAAGACATGACATTCCCTGTGCCAAGGATTAAAATCTAAAAGGGGGAAAAGACATGTCACAAAAGGAAAAATGCAGTTGGGAGGAAAGAGGAAAACAAGCAAGTTCAAGCATCAGTTGTGATATCATTGGACTTCCTTTAAGCTGTCTTCAGCGGTTGGTATGCCATGTTCAGCTAGATGGGGAGGGGAGGGAGGGAGGGAGAGAGAGAGACACTGTGGCCTTTGTGACTTCCAAGTGACAGCAAACCCTTTCACCATGCTGGCTGTGGCTGATGAGAGTTGGAGCCCTGAACATCTGGAGGGCATCACACTGGCTGCCCTGCCAAGTCGTACGTATCAGAGTCAGATACCCACAGTTGCCTGTCCCAACTCAATGAAGTCCAGAGTGCAAATCCTGATTGACAGGCAGTATGGTACAGTGGTTAGAGTGTTTTGTCTCAGGGCTGGGGAGAGCCCTGTTAAAATCCTAGCCATAAAAACTCTCTGGGTGACCTTCGAGCAGTCTCTCTCTCTCAGCCTAGCCTACCTTATAGAGCTGTTGTGAGGATCACACTGGGGGAACCGTGCAAGGCACCTTGAGCTCCTTGGAGAAAGGTGGAATATAGATAAAGAAAAAGCAGCAGTAGCCCCCATGGTGCACTTCAGCTGTCTTGATTCATAGCAGTGAGTGACATAAGACTCTTTATTCCTCCTTTCTCCAATGTGCTAGGGCCTCTGCTGCTCTTCAGAATCCTCCCCTTATTAACTGCAGCTGCTCAATTCCATTTGCCTTGGCTCATGGATGAGATGAGGCAGCTGAGGTGCATTACAAGGAACCCCCCCTGCGTAGTTTTTACAGCTGTACACAGTAGGGGAGGGGGGCCTTTTCAGTCCTAGGGATGCCTCCCCTTCTGGGCAACCTCCCAGGGACCACATGCCCAGGCTGGGTAAGCCAGGGGTAAAAGGAAGAACAGCAATGGATGTAACCTTTACCTTTGTACAGTAGGCTCGTTTCTGCACACATATACTTCTCTATGCAGGGGCAAATGGGGCTCGTCGACCTGGGAAGGAAGCTCACCCAGGACAAGGAAAACTCTGACCCTAAACCTCTGGTATCTGGTGGGATGTTTTCAGGAGAAGAAAAGGCTAAGGGGTAAACCTTACACAAATCTGGAGTGCAGCCCCTAAGACAGTTGGACGGTGCCTTGTACGCCTCCTTCTGTGCAACTCCTGCAGCCAAGCTGGTGCTAAGTGTCTTGTAATGCTTTCCTTTGGACCTCATCAGCAAGGCCAAGAGGGGGGTCTTGTTGTCTGGGCTGCCCAGGGTCTCCGAACACACTGCCCAGGCTTACGCCCTGGGGAGGTCGCTTTGGTGCTGTTAACACTTCACCCCTGGAGATGTACTCCATTGTCTCTCGAGACAGACAGATGGATGCCAGCAAAATGCCTCTCTGTCCTCCTTGAAAGCCTATCCCAACCCAAATGAAGTAAATGATAACCTGGGCATAGCACAGGGCTAACTTTGACTTATAAGCACCTTAAACTGGTGCTCTGTATAAAAAGAACTGCAGAAAGGCATGCTGGATTTTATATACTGCCAATTTAAAGCTGCTGCTTGTTTATTTCGAAGTGACTGTTCGGTCATCTGGGAAGTATAGAAATACTTCAAATAAATCAATATAATAAAATGCAAAGTGGGCTCCTTGGGAAGGAAGGGCAGGATATACATTTAAATAAATTAGTTTTTCAAAGAATCATACTCCAAAATGAGATTGGCTCCGTGAAGACCTTTCCCAAAGACATGGCACTAGAAATGTAGCTGCCTCATCCCTCCAAACGAACTGCAACATATGGACGCACAACTGGCATAAAGCACAGGGTCAAGAGGATTGGGGGGGGGGAGAGGAAGCTATCCAATCACGCTGTAATTTTAGGCTATTGCAAAGATTAACTGGTCTTGTGGTGCAATCTGAAGATAGAGAGGGCCCTGAATTAGGGAGGTGGGAATTAGATTCCAAGCCAGTTTACAGCTGCTCCCTATCATTATAATGATCAGATGAAGTATACACACGAGGACCACACAATGCACAGACTGGATTTCTATTTTTTATTGGCTATCTGGTCTTCTGCCCAGTCTCAGAGACCAGCAAGAACATAAAAGTCATTTTATCTCAACTCACAAAGCAAAGAAACAAAAACGCTTCAGCCCTGAATTACCCTTGTGGGGCCCATAGCTCAATGAGGCCCTATAGCACATGTTTTACATATTAAAAGAGGGTCCCGAATTCAATCTTCAGGTAAGGATGGGAACGCCCCTGTCTGAAATCCTGGAGAGCCATTGCCAGACCATGTAGATCTGGGGTTCCCAACTGCACTCCATCAGTGGCCCATGAAGTTTACTCAGGTGGTCTGTGGCATTTCTGTGGTTGAAGATGAGAGGAAGCACCTCCATCCCATTAAATAATCATATTTATTTTTAATTGCATTCTGTTGCTTCTTTTATTTTGTAAACATTATTTCGTGGTATCACCATTTGAACACAATGCAGTATATAAGAAATAAAAACTGCAATTAAAATGCAATTAAAAAGCATACAGCACCTAGCACGGTGTACTGCATTACTATTGCTAAAACGAGCAGAAAAATCATTATGTGGTCTGCCAAGACCCTCAGCAATTTTCAAGTGGTCCATGGGAAAAAATGGTTTGGGAACTGCAGATGTAGACAATGCTGAAACAGAACTATCTGACTCAGCATAGAGCAGCTTCCTCAACCTCTTAGGATTTTAGGCAAAGTTTGTGTGGCGTTAAGCTCATAGCCTCTCAAAAGCTTTCAGGAATTCTTATACAACCACTAAGTGAAACTAAAATGCACAAATGAAATGAAGTGAGCGGTGAGCCTGCAGCCCCATGATCTGTGGAAATTGCTTTGGGAAAACCAAGAGAAAAATAAATCTATTCACTGCTACTGCTGCTGACATTGCCAGTCAAAGAAGAGGGGGAAAGCGTAGCTCTGCTCTCTCATTTGACAACTGTGTGGAAGCCAAAACTTTCCCGAAGCAGGAACAAATATGCATTTCTGGGGGCACCTAAGGCAAGGCTGAACAAAGTTGGCAGAGCATGCTCTCATCTTCAGCCCGTAATTTAGCAGCAGAGGGAGAGCGCCTGACCACAGGGTCCTGTGGCAAGGTCCACAGATGCCTTGGACATGGAAGGAAAGCAGCTGTGTGTGGTGAGGTGGGGAGCAGGGTGCCAGACTGAGTCTTCAGATATAGGTCCTTCCTATTTTAAGTAATCAACAGCCCAAGTACACAACAAGGCAAGCTTCAGACTAGGCAGCAGATCCTCACACAAACAAGAACAATAGTGGCCGGTGGGGTGGGGGTAGGAATCCCAGCAAGCTGCTCCATTACTTCTGAGCTCTGAAATTAACCCAACAGGCACAAAGTTTCTTGGCACACTGCATTGTGGCCTAGCCAAGCCAAAACAGAAACTGGGCTTGAGGGTGATGGCAGAGAATGGTTGGCCTCTCCCTTGGCAACCCCAGGTGCCTTACCTAGCAAGTTTTGCTTCATATTTCAGAATCCCACATGCACAGTGAACCTGCATCAGAATAACCAGAAATGACAAATCCATGAAGGCGGCTTTACACAGTTTTTGCCACCCTAGGAATTAATGATAACAAGAGCAGGATAAAAATATTTATATGCATAAGCCAGGAGGACACATTATTTATAACCAAGCTCAGATAAATGACATTATCGATCTGTAGCCTTAAGTGAGGGGAAAGGGGAGACCTGCGACTCTCAGCTATTGTTGGGACTCCCACTCCCATCAGCCTTAGCAAGCATGGCCAATGGGTAGAGATGGTGGGAGGAACAAAAATGTCACATCCCATACCCACACCTTAACAGCTGCATATAGGTTAGGACTGGCTATACGGGATACAGAAAAATCCAGCTGCAGTGCAGATCTTATTCTGATCCACAGAATTGCACTGTCCTGTTGGCCGAGCTGAATTTCTACAGGTACGTTCAAACTTGATCCTCATCTTCATCTTCTGTGCTGGTGATGTTTATACCTTAATAGGATTAAGGTTTCACATTCCCCAAGGTTAAAACACTTTCAGATAGCCCACGTCCTACCCATTCTTCAGAATAGGGACTGAATTGTTCCAACAGGTCAAAGACCCAGCAAATGAAGTATCAGATGAGATGGCATTTGTTTACCATTATTAGAAGTCACAACTCTGAAGAATTTGGATCACTACTTTTCCAGCCAAGCTGGTTCCAAACAAATTGCTCTGCTTTCCTTTGGACCACATCAGCGAGGCTGAGAGAGTGGTCTTGTTGTCTGGGCAGCCCAGAATCTCCATATATGATGCCCACACTTCCAGGGAGGTCACTTCCATGCTGCTAACACAGCGACTTGGCTTGGCTTGACACACACACACACACACACACACACACACACACATTGTCTCTTGAGACATAAGGATGCCAAGAACTTTTCCTGAGGCTCACAAGCCAAATACAACAATGGCAGATCTAAATATTACCTCCACATTTCCATCTCTTAAGGTGCCTTCAATTACATCTTTAACCAACATTTCCTTATGCATTAAGAGTTTCCCTGAACCAGGAAGTTACAAAAGGGGCTGTTCATCAGTACCTTTCACATGCAATATTTGAAGAATTCAAAACGTTTTGGAGCACCCCTTGATCCTTGTGATCTTTGACAGGTGACATAATATACCCTGTTGTACACCAGGCATATAAATCAGTGTTCAAGGTTCAAGAAGTGCAGGTCTCTCACCACTACAATGAAAAGAGAAGTTTTGGAGATCTATGTCTCCACTTTGGCATGGAATATAGCGTCCAATTTTTAAACAGCATTTTCTAAATGTCTAGAGCTAGACACCTGCCAAGGGATTCAAAAGCAATGCATTTAAGTTTTTTTGAAAATACCATTAGGAAAAGACTTTAAGAAACAAACTGGAGGGTATATGGGGCACGTAACAACACTAGAAGTGACAAGAAAATGCATGACTGCACTTTGTCTGGGGTTTTTGTACCACAGTGTGGAGGGAGGGGTTTAAGCTTCCCTTCCTGCCACTTTCCTGATAAATATCCCCCCACCCTCAACAAAAAAAGCTACTATGTGTTTGGACCAAGTGCCCTACAGCTACTATTTTTAAGAGGCAGGAATACAATCACAAATCTCTTGTGTTGACTACCTGGGGTCTAGGTTTGATAACTTGAGTCAAGGAGGCCTGCAGCTTGAGAGACCGCCCTTTTCCAGCAAGTCACTGTGCTCTGCAAGAGTATTTCTTCTTAAAGTCCCTCAAATATCAGAAGTCTGCTTACCACTGTAATTCAGAGCAGGGCTTTCAGTGTGGCTGCTCCTGTTTTGTAGAATAACATCCAGAATGAGATAAGACAAGTGCCCACTAGCTGTACTTTACAGAAACAAATGAAGGCATTTTTGTTTCAACAAGCTGGGTGTGTGTGTGAAAGATCTTCACTTTGGGCTGCTTAAACTTGCATTTAGTTGGGGTTTCGTTGGTAACTGGAAAAAAACCCTGTATTTATTAAATACAAATGTAAAAAGCAATTCATACATTAATAAAAAATGAAAACAAAAAATCATAGATGCTTCATTCTCTGACCTAAATTCAATGGAAAAGAAACAATAAAATGACTTTTAAAAAGGTATTCATATCTGTCAGGGGCTCAGGAGCAGAGGCACAGGGAAGAGAGGAGATGGAGAGCGAAGGGGAAGAATCCGAGGGGAGCGTAGGAGAAGAGGACAGTGGACCGAGGGATTCCATGAGCCTATCCAGCGAATCGGAAGATTCACAGAAGGGGGCGCCAGTGGCCAGGGGTAGGGGGTTCCCAAGGGGAACGCCCCAGGAGCAAGGGGGCAGCAGGGACTCCCAGAGCAGTAGCTGGAAATCAGGACCAGCTTCCCCACCAGAGCAGAGTGGGAGAGAAGAGTCCCAAGGATCGGGGCCAGTGCATTCCCCACCAGGGAGAGAAGATAAGGCAGGGCTGACCACGCCTCCATCAGAAAGTCGGACAACGGAGGAGAGGTCAGATCCGGCCAGTGTCCCGGAAGAGGGAAGCAGTGACCGAAGTAGTGTAACGGTTAGGAGAAAGGTCACTGGGCTGGCGCGAGAGGCAAGTTCAAATGTACAGGAGCGCGGGACAGCAGAGAATGAGGATTGGGAACCGGGTCCTAAAGCCCGCCGGAGGGAGGGGGAGGAGCTAAGCGACTCAGCGTCGGAAGAGTCCAGAAAGGGCAATGCCCCAGCGGGCAGGAGGACCCAGAGGAGGAGAGAGCAGCGTAAAAGGTGGAGCAGGGCTAGGATCTTAAACTGGTGTCATAGGGGAGGGGACTCAGACGGGACTTCGCCGATCTAGGGTTTAAGACGTAGGGCTGCACGCTGTGGCTTTGAAATGGAAACTGAACTTCAATAAAGACTTTTGTACATTACTACAGCCTAGCGTTGGTCCTCTGTGAGCTGGGACCTAGAGGCAGCTCTGACAATATCTATCATTATCAGATAATTTAGGAGTCATTCCACACTGGGAAAACCCAGCCAGACGGGTGGGGTATAAATAATAAAATTATTATTATTATTATTATTATTATTATTATTATTATTATTATTATTAAACACTGCCCTGTAATTAAGCCTTTTCTTAATAAAAAATACTTTGCCTCCAACAATTTTAACTGTTGCCTGATCAACTGGGCAATTGCTTTAACAGCCAGAGAGATTAAGAATTCTTCAGTTCCTTGGTTTAAATCCATAATACTACTGTCCTGCTGATAACTAGCCATGCCCTCTTTCAAATCTAAGTGCAATAATGTGTTTTAAAAACAGCTAAGCCCCACCTACACTATAATTTCAAAGCAGTATCATATCACTTTAAACAGTCATGGTTTCTTCCACAGAAACCATAGTTTAAGGGTGCTGAGAGTTGTTAGGAGACCCCCCTCCCACTATTCCTTTAAAGTAACACTGCCCAAAATTCCCTGTGAAGATGGAATGAATGCTAAACTAATCAGGGAACTGTAGCTCTGTAAGGGAAATAGGGCCCTCCTAACAACTCTCAGCACACATAATGAGCTACAGTTCCCAGGATTCTTTAGAGAAAGTCGTGGCCATTTAAAGCACTATGATACAGCTTTAAATGTATAGTGCAGATGGGGCCCAAGATTTCGTTTAAGGTACATTTCAAATGGGATGACCTTTTCAGTTATGAATATGAATGGATATGATGCAACATATAATCCACCTTGTCCGCGGACAATTCTGTGAGCAAGAGCTAATACAGGGCTGAGGGACCTCAGATTCCAGCCTCTCAATCTAGCCCCCAGGACACTCTTTGTGCTATGCCCCTGATGGACCGGATCTGCTCAACTGCTTTTGTCTGGTAGGCTGTGTCCTCAGACTGTGATAATTAACCTTTCTTGTTTGGATGGGCTGTGAAGATAAGTGGGTACATACATAAACCTCTGACTTCTGCACAGATGGAATATAGCCTACTGCACAAGGCTAACGGTCACACCCATTGTGGAGTAATGGTCAGAGCGCTGGACTACGAACTGGGAGACCAGGGTTCAAATCCCCATTCCGCCACAAACCTCGCTGGACAACCTTGTGCTAGTCACCATCTCTCAGCCTAACCTACCTCACAGGGTTGTTGTGAGGAAAACATGGGAAAGGGAGGAATGGTAGGCACCACCTTGAGCTCCTTGGAGGAGGCAAAGTGGGGTGTAAATGTAATACAATAATAATAATTCATTGCTTCAACCACTTTTGTCCCTGACCTGCTCAGCATTTGGTATGCAGCTCCCAGAATGATCATGAGGGAATGCCACCCTCAGGCTGAAAAACATTCCCCACCCCTGATCTAATAACACCATCCAGGTCAAGGCACCATCCAAGTAAAAAACGGCTTCTAACAACATGCTTTCACCACCACCCTGCCCCTTTTCATACAAGAAGTCACTCACTTTAAAGGGGAGGGAGAGACCCAAAAGTTATACTGTACAGCAAGTGGCCTTAATACGAAGTGTTGTCTATTTTCAAAGTCACAGCACTTGGCTTATTACCAGAGATTTTGTGGCAACTTACATACTAAAAATTTTAGGAAGACGTAATGAAAGGAATTAGTGAAGACGTTAAGGTTGAAATTCACGTCTGTGGGATCTGTGAAAGATTTGTTTCTACTGCAATCAATTGGTAAAGCAAACAGTTGAGAAATAATAGTTATTTGGAAGGAAAGGAGGGAGCAGCAACAGAGGCCCGAGAGAACATCTTTTGGACAGAGATAAGCCACTGAGTTGAGGCAGGAAGAAACCCAAATCACTTATTCTAGAAAAACGTCTGACACTACAGTCTCGGGAGCATGGCTGAATGATGTATCGAAATATTTATCAGAAATAAAACAAAGCTATAAATAAACCAGGTATTTTGTAAAGTGTCAAAATTCTCCATTTTGTTTCAAGGCTGCTACCCTAAGCAAAACTTTCAAGGGGATAAACACCAAGCTCCCTAGAATTAGAACTTTTGCATTATTTAACAAAATTTATACATTTACTCAAAAAGAAAGTCTCTAAATGGTTTACAAAGGGCAATCTAAAATATTCCTTAAAACACCAATGAAAGCAAACATTAGAAACAAATTGACATCAAATTGTATCAAAAACTAAACAAAACCAGCAATTTACAAACTATTATAAGGGGGGCGGGAATACATGCCAGTGCAGGCTTGTTGAAACATATCTTTTTAGCTGGTGCCAAACAATACAGCAAAATTGCCTGCCTGATATCAATAGATAGGGAGTTCCAGGTGCTGCCATAATGAATGATCAATTCCTTGCAAGTGAGGGATGAACATTACATGAGATATGTACAAACAAAGCATTCTTAACAGTCACTATGAGGCAGAAAGATATTCCCCCACCTCTATGGCTGATATTTTGTATCCTAGAAGCATTTTTACATTTCTGGGTGTCTCCACAACCGAAAAACATTGTCAAACTAGAGAAAATTCAAAGAGCAGCAATAAAAGCCATCAATGAGTTGAAAGCCAAAAGACAGTGAGGAATAAATTATAAGGCCTAAAAATAAAGCACATTTTTAAAAAGTACCTAAAGTTCAATAAGCATCTACAATTCAAGAGAGGAACTCAGTTATTTAAATGCAGTTTCTTATAGGGATTACACAAGGAGTTTTACTGTTCTGCTTAAGGCTTCCGAGCAAAAGTTACGAAGTCTGATTATGTACCAGCCTTAAACCACAGGAGTCACCTACTAATATTAAATGGGAGTCAGCAACGGCACAGGACCACAATGATTCTTTACAGGAAGCAAATCACCCTCGGCTCTGGGTGTCTTCTCTGCTCTCATACCTCGTGGGCAAGGTTGCAGACAGAAACAAGTCCAGGCACAGATTTATTTGTTTTTTTAAAAAAAGCTGTGCATGGCACACTTGTAAACTTTGGATACGGTTGCCAGCCACCCGTTCTTTTCTCAACGAAACAATAAACAGCACACCGTACGCACGTGTCAGAAGATCATTAAGAACAGCTAAAAGGTTCTCCAGGTCCAAATTCAAGGCACAAATCTATGGCACACGTTCACAAACAGCACTCAAAACAAGAGTGAAAAAAACACACAAACCCAATTATGACTGAGTTCTTGTGAAGGTGGAAACAAGGTCAACATCAGGCTTGCGATTGTAGGCTTCCACAACCCTGCAAGGGGCCCAGTCCTAGGCCCCCCAGGCAAACCATGAACTCTGGAAGAGGGAAATCATGGTTTCGGAGGTACTATGCCAAACCATGGCTTAGCTTTCAGCAGTACAGCATCAGCAGGACCAAAAGAGATCTAGCTAAGCAGACATCTTATCCTCTTTGGGAGCTCGCACGCTCATGCTAGGCCATAGGGTAGCTTAGTGCAATGTGCACACCGAACCAATGTGAAAAAAAAGTGAGGAGTAGTGTACTCTTCTGGCCTCCTGGGCAGAAACAGCTGGCTGGAGGCACAATTCTCCATCCACACTAACCCCAACGCAATACAAGAGACTAATACTTTACAAGTCATTATTTTTCCTCTCAGCCTGAAGGCAAAGCAGAAGGAACAGGATAAGCATGCAGCCCACAACAAAAGTGGTAGTGCTAACAGTGCAAAAATGGCAAAAATGAAGAACTTTACTGCTTGAAATAAACTGCAGCTGTCTGGAAAAGTAGACACAAATGTGTTCTCATTGGATAGACTTTGCGGGGGGGGGTGTCAATTCATTGCCATATTTAGGTCTAAGACAACAGGGAACAGTAACCTGCAGAAATTCACTTTTTAAAAATGTCCCAGTCGACAGCTCCAGGCAAGTTAAATCACTTTTGACCTTCTTCTGCCCAAGAGCTTGTATTCTGATCTTTCCTGTAATAGGCTAAACATTAATAAAATTAAATCACATTGTCTAACATTGCCATGAGTTTAATAACCACCTGGACAAAAAAGGGAATTTGTAGCCAAAGACAAAGCTCCCAGTTCTAACAAGATTAAACATATAATGCAGAACATGATACACCTCATGAAAGGCATTAAGGAAGGCTATACAATCCAAAGCAGACTTACCTAGAATCTAATTCTCTTGAGATCAAATGAAAAGTTTAGAACCAGGGTGCAGGTTAACAGAGGAAAAATCAGCCCAGAAGTAAATACAATGAACAGTGACCGCAAACAAACCCTACAGGTGGTCTCTTTGACAAATGTCTGTGGGCCCCCCAGGCCAGCTCAGAGCCCCACAGCTCTAACCAAAGCACCCCAAACCACAGGCACTTCTAACTGGTCTATTTATTTCCTGGATATCCCGTCACCTGATTGACTCATACTCCACAGGGCAAGGCAGCTGGGGACAAAAACAACAGCTGCTTGAGGTTAAACTCACATCCCTCAACATGTTTACATGTTGGGGGCAGTGAGGCTGCACATCAGCCCACATCAACTCCCCTCTTCTTCCCAAATCACATACCAACTCTTCCCCATTGGGGAATGCCCCTGCCTTCCAGAACCTGCTGGAGGCAGGAGCTGCTATTTCCTGTTTCTCCTAAAACTCTACCAAGCCTCCCACATCCCATGATAAGGTCTCTGTATTCCTTTGCTACTTCCTTCCAGGGCTCTAACAGGTCCCTTGGTGTGCTGATAACCACCACTGCCACACACACACACAACACACACACACACAAATACTTGTCCTCCCATGAATCTAGTCCACCCGTTTTGTAAGATTCCTCTTTACATCCAGTAGGCAGGCCTAAGAAAGGACAATTTTGTCCCCAACCCATTTCCAAGCAGATACCAATCACCTAGCACCCTTTCCCTTCTAACAGCGTTTTTGTTTGTTTCTGCCTGTCCCAAATGTTGAGCAGAGCTCTCTGCCTGCTCAGAAGCTACTGAAGGATGTAACATCACTTCACATTTCATTCCCCATCCTAATGTCTTCTTCCTCAGTTCCTTGGGACAGGCATGGCGAACCTTCCACCCTCCAGATGCTGCTTAACTACAATTCCCATCATCCCTGGCCATTGGTCTTGCTAGCAGAGACTGATGGGAACTGTAGTTCAGCAACATATGGAGGGCCAAAATGCCAAAGGTTCCCCATAGCGGTTTTAGGATGACTGAAGGCCCCATGATGGAACAAGTGCCAGAGAACTTCAAGGAGTGAATGTATCCTATATAGTACATGGATGGGGAACCTGTGGTTCTCAAGATGTTGCTGCACAATTCCCATTAGCCCTGGTCATTGATCATGCTGGCTGGGGCTGATGGGAGTTGTAGTTCAACAGCATAAGGAGGACCACAGGCTATAGAACAGGCTTCCTCAACCTCGGCCCTCCAGATGTTTTGAGACTACAATTCCCAGCATCCCTGACCACTGGTCCTGCTAGCTAGGGATAATGGAGTTGTAGGCCAAAAACATCTGGAGGGCCAAGGTTGAGGAAGCCTGCTACAGAAGAACCTCGTTCTATTTCCTTAAGGTTTGCATAAGGACTGAACTCAGAATCTAATTCCCGCACTTGAAGCTCACTGACAGATGTTGAAGCAGTCATTCTGACAGCCTAAATGCCCTCACAGGGCTGTTGTGAAGCTTTTGTTTTTTTGCAAAAGACTCCACCAGTAGATCTCTGAACACAGGCACAAATAATAAACAGGGAATTACCCTCCCTGATACAACGAGGATTCCATTTTCTTCCTTACGAGATATTTAATATTACCTAGAAGGCAATGGAAGATGTCTCTTCATGCCCCTATCACAGGGGTACAATCTTCTGAAAATGAGGAAGGGGTAAACATTCCCCTACATATAGGTTAAGTTGACTTTAGCCTTTCACAGCATACTTTTTTTAAAAAACTAGAAACCCTACCTTTCCATGATGTGTTCTAAGTTGAAGAATAGGAGTGCACTTTCAGGATCTCCAAAGGGTTAAGGTACAACTAACCAGGTGTCCCAAGTCTGCACTCTCCATTTTAAGAGGCTAGAAAGAGTTTTGCCAGATGATATCAAGGCCCATCTAGCCTGGACTCTTTAAATAACAAATAAGGGACCCACCAGAAATTGCCCTGTGGTCTTTCTGATACCCACCCTTGCCTTTAAGCAGAGGTTTCCCAGTGAACCCCCTGCCTCTCAATTACCCCATGAGTGTGTGAACTGGGATCAGTCCCTATTTGAGAGAGAGAGGTGGTTTTTGGTCTTCCCTTTTCCTCTTACCCAGCCAAAAACCTTTCAGTCTTTAAGTGGCAGCTGTCCATATAACCCCTAAGCCTTCCTTCAGCTTTGGGGAGGGGGTGTCAAAGAAGAAAAAGAAGGCACCCCTAAGATCTTTCCCCTCTTTCAATATCCTTTCCTTCTTATCTTCCCTGAAGTTGTACCACTCAGAGCATAAAACTTTACCCTTTGGGGGGGGGGGGTGTAAGAAGAGGAAGCATTCCCCAAACCCCCTCCTCCTCCAGTGTAAAGTGCTCTAAAGGGAACTAAAAGTATTTAAGCAAAAGCTTCCCTTGTCATTCTTTCACCCTCCTTTCCTGTGTGTGAAGGGGACAAATAAACAAGTACAGTAATTTTAGAGCCCTGTGCCCTCCATAGGTCAAAGTCCTCTGAAGGGGATTATACCCCCCCCCCCCCACAACATTTCACCTTCCCCACATATTCCTTTAACTCTCCTCCTGGGGGAAGTAAAGGGAAAAGGGCTGCCTAAGACCCCTATCCCCCCCACACACACCAAAAAAAGTAAGGTTCCCCTGGTGGGGGGCAGGAACACATGCACCCCTCCTAGAGCCTGTTACACCCCCGTAAAATTGCCCTTTCCTTCCTTCAAGTTGGGCCCGAAGAACCTTTTTCTTGGGGGGGGGAGTGCTCGCCCCAACTCTTTCCTAAGGTGGGGCTTTGGCAAAAAGAGGGGTGGTGGTATTCCATATCATTTCTCCCCCTTTTCCTCGCCCCTCTCCCAGGTTATGTAAGTGGGGGACGGGGTGTGGGGGGAGAGGCAGTGAGAAGAATAATGTGAAGAGACCCCCCCTCCCTCCCCCCCCTACACGACCCTAGCCAAGCCTCCTCGGGAGTAAGCCCCACTGAATTCGCCCCTAGGGAAAGTGGGGCAGCTTAAGTAAATATATGGGGGGTAATTTGGGGAGGGGATGGGGGGCAAAGAGAAGAGCCCCACCCCATGTATGTGGGGTAGGGAGGAGAGAGAGAAAAAGGGGGGACCCACACTTTCCCCCGACCCCACACACACACGGGGGGGGTAGTGAGGAGAAAAGGCGGCCACGGGCCCGCGCACGCGCTCTCGCTCTCTCACCTGACTCCGCGGGAGGGGAGGGGGGCTCGCGAGGGTCCTCGCGCCGCAGAGTTCCAGCCGCCGCTTGGCTCCTCCGAGTCTTCAATAAACTTTTTTTTTCCCCTCTCCCCCTTTTCCTCCTTTCCCTTCCTCTCCTCCCCGGCCCCGCCCTGTCCGACAGAAACCGACGCGGGCGGGCGCTGATTGGCGGAAGCCGGGCGGGCGGGCGGAAAGGAAAAGGAAGGGGGCGGGGACGAGGTAAAGAAAACCCAGGAGGGAGGGAGGGAGGGGGAAAGGCGGCGCTGTCGCTGCTTTCTGACACGGCTGCTGCCTCCGCCTCCTCTTCCCTTCCCTTCCTGGTGACTGGCAGCGGTTGCCGGGGACGGCGCGCGACGCGAAACAAACTAATAAGAGCGAGTGGGGCGGGCGGAATGGGAAGAAGGGAGGGCTTAAAAACCAGCTTAGATGCCCTCCAGATGCTCGTTGGACTACAACTCCCATCAGCCCCGAGTAGCGGCCGCGCTGGCGGGAGGCTCATGGGACTTGGAGTCCAACGCTTGATTGAAGCAGCGTTTTCTGGGATCTTTGGTTTCTTTTAAGGGACATAAATGCTTCTTGAAAGCAAGGGAGCTGCAAGCAACTAGGCTCTGGACCATAGCTGTCAGCGTTTCCCTTTTTTAAAGGGAAATTCCCTTATTCCGAATAGGATTCCTCGCAAGAAAAGGGAAAAGTTGACAGCTATGCTCTGGACAGATAAGGGAACGGCTGTCGTTCAGAGGCAGGGCTTCCCGAGAAGGTCACCGATTCAAATCCCGACATCTCCCGGTTAAGCTGGGGCTGCACTCTTGCCTGGAACCGAAGCGAAAAGTCACGGTTTCCTGCCAATAATCCTGGGGAGCTGTAGTTTGGTGGAGGGTGCTGGGAATTGTAGTTCCGCGACAAACTACAGTTCCCAGGCTGTTGGGGGGCGCGACATGATCGTTGATGTGTTATCAAAATGCTTTGATGTATGGTGTGGAGGTTTCTTTTGTGCTTTGCCTAAGATCTTTTTTCATACTAAAGATTGATCCTGGCTGACTATGCAAAATAATAATGGGGAAAAATTATCTCTTGAGTATGTAAAAATATATATTTCCCCCATCCCCACCCCCTTGAGACGCTACAGCCTACCCTTACTAGAAGTGCCAATAGTCTTCCTCTGTGCCTGCATTGCTTTCCTGTGTATTTATCACCTGTGTGTTAGTCTGGCAGCTATTTAATAGGTGGGTTTTTTCCTGCCATTTAATCTCCATTCTGGAGAAGGGTGAGGTCTCATTGACACCTGTTGGGCAAAAGTTTCTTGCACTGCGGGAGGTTGGACTAGATGACCCTAATAGTCCCATCTAACTCTACAATTCATACGTTTACAGCACATTTATACCACTTTAACAGTCATGGCTCCCTCTTCCCCCACCAAAAAAGCCTGGGAACTGTAGTTCGTTAAGGGCACTGATAGTTGTTAAAAGACCCACTATTCCCCACACAGAGCTACAATTCTCAGAGTGGTTTAACAACCAATTCTTCATAGAGAAGTCTGAATCCAGACTTGGAGAAGAAATATATTCAATAAACAAAGCAAGCTCTATAAGGGAAATTGGAGTCTCCCACTCCAGCCTTTCTCAACCTGTGGGTCCCCAGATGTTGTTGAACCACAACTCCCATCACCCCTAGCTAGTAAGGCCAGAGCTCAGGGATGATGGGAGTTGTAGTCCAACATCATCTGGGGACCCACAGGTTGAGAACCGCTCTAACCCATCACATCCACATTCAAAAGCATACAGCTTTAAAGCACATGAAATGAAATGTCGTTTAAGGGTGCTCAGGAGGATTGTGAGTGGTAAACTACAGTTCCCAAAGGGGTGTGTGTGTGTTGCTCTTCTAACTCAAATCTATATTCACACAGATTTCAGAGCAGGACAAGATGGTAGCATACTTAAGAAAAGCTCATGCCATTCATTTTTCCGGTACCACAAGATTCAGTGGGGTTGTTTTTTTTTAGACACTAAGCATGAGAAAATAAGGCTGCCGCATGACGAAAGAAGCATTAGTCATTCATCAGATGATTTTTAATTGATTCATCGATGAATTAATTGGTTTAAACGGCAAGCCTTCACAAAGGAATAAAAACAATCATTCTGAAGTGGGGAAACATAAGATGACACGTGCAAATTAATCATCAGAGGCTGTGTGGCATAGTGGTTACAGTGTTGGGCTAAGACCTAGGTTCAGTTCCCCACTAGGCTATGAGGTTCATTGGGTGAGTCACACCCAGTGTCACACAGGATGAAATTACGAGGGAAGAAGAGCCACACTGAGCTCCGTGGAGGAAAACGGGGATCCAAAACAAAACAAAAAATTGCAAGAGAAATTCTCCCTTGTGTGTCAGACTCCAACAAAGGCATCTGCTATCCCAAGTGCAATTGTATTGAAGTTATAGTTCAAGTTTTAAAATTAACTGCTACCCGCTTAACTGGGTCACTTTTTATGAGTCAAAAAGGCTGCAATCCTAGATCCATTTACTTGGGAGTACACCCCATTGCACATCACTGGGCTTCCTTCATTGCCTAACAGTGCAATCCAATACAATCTACTGCAAATAGAAGTCAAGTCCTGTGTTGTTCAATAGCACTTCTTCCATTTTACATTGCTGTCCTAATAAGAGACATTTCATTGACCTACCTAGTGACACAGGCACACACCCCTGTCCAGCCGAATGACTACCTAGCTGACTTCATTGTTCATTAGAGCAGTAGCTATTAGAGAGGAGCTAATCCACAGCCTGGGACGCAGGTGGCGCTGTGGGTTAAAGCCTCAGCGCCTAGGACTTGCCGATCGAAAGGTCGGCGGTTCGAATCCCTGCGGCGGGGTGCGCTCCCGCTGCTCGGTCCCAGCGCCTGCCAACCTAGCAGTTCGAAAGCACCTCCGGGTGCAAGTAGATAAATAGGGACCGCTTACCAGCGGGAAGGTAAACGGCGTTTCCGTGTGCGGCTCTGGCTCGCCAGAGCAGCGATGTCACGCTGGCCACGTGACCCGGAAGTGTCTCTGGACAGCGCTGGCCCCTGGCCTCTTAAGTGAGATGGGTGCACAACCCCAGAGTCTGTCAAGACTGGCCTGTACGGGCAGGGGTACCTTTACCTTTACCTTAATCCACAGCCTAACAACAACAACCCCATATAGCATAGAAGAGCCAGTGTAGTGTAGTGGTTAGAGTGTCAGACTAGGAACTGGGAGAACAGGGTTCGATTCCCCACTCAGCCGTGAAGCTCACTGGGTGACCTTGGGCCAGTCCCTGCCTCTCGAAACCGCCATATACTGAACCAGCCCACTGGCCCATCAGGTTCAATATGGTCTACACTGGCCAGCAGCTGCTTTTCAGGGTTTCAAGCAAGAGTCTTCTGGGGATCGAACCTGGAACCTCTCAGGGTTGTGATGATTAAATAAGGAGGGGGAGAACCAGCTTGTTCTCCTTGGAGAAAAATTGGTGGGATATAAATGCAATCACCCAATCCAGAAGATATGTTTACCTATATTTCCCTTTCCTATTTATTGCCCAATAGCCCTTCAACCCGTGGCCTCCAAACTCCTGGGACCTGCTGCTTATTATGGGATAGGGCCATAGTGGCAGAGCTTTTGGGTATGCCTGCCCCAAACAAGTAAACAAAAAGGATATGGCCAAAGAGTGTTTAGAGAAATTTAGTCCCCTTTTACAGTTTATTGTCAAATGATTTTTTTCTCAGTATGGTTTTGAAATGTTTCAAGTTAATATACTCTTACTTCTGCTAGAGATTACTTATATTTGTTTTCTTTCTCTCCCCCCCCCTTTTTTTTGTACATCAAAACCAGCTGTGGTAAGATATCAGTATGTTTCAAATATATACATATATTTTATTATTGCAATAGTATTAATTTTTACAACTTGCTATTGTCTTTCGTGCTTTTGACGTGAAAACGGAAAGGTTAATAATCAGTAATTGACAGGTAACTCTGTAATTATTTGAATGCAATAGTGTTTCACTGAACATAATAAATAAAATGGGCTTGGAGGTGTCAAAAACAGTACAGCGGTCTGCGTCATATTAATCAGTTTGCATTTTTACAAGGAACATTTTGGATCCCCAGGTTAATCAATTAAAGTTACCAGCCCTTCTCCAAAAAGAAGGGTACAGCTGCGTTTACAAAGCATTCGGCAAAATAAAATAAGAAATGGTCTCTCAGCAGCCAGTAATGCCTTTCCAGTCAGTGTGTGTGACTCACCTTCCCTTTCCGGTCAGTGGTGTGAGAACTATTTTATGATGTTCTCAGCAATATGAGTAGGCCTCAACAAAAGTGGCTTGTTATCAGATTCTGAATGAGGATTCACACAATACAGTGGTGCCCCGCAAGACGAATGCCTCGCAAGACGAAAAACCCGCTAGACGAAAGGGTTTTCCGTTTTGGAGGCGCTTCGCAAAACGAATTTCCCTATGGGCTTGCTTCGCAAGACGAAAATGTCTTGCGAGTTCCTGTGGGTTTTTTTTCCTCCCCCCCCCCCCTTTTCCTAAGCCCTAAGCCGCTTATCAGCTGATCCACTAAAAGCCGCTAAACCGCTAATAGCGCTAATCCGCTAAGCTGTCAATGGGCTTGCTTCGCAAGACGAAGAAACCGCTATACGAAGAGCCTCACGGAACGGATTAATTTCGTCTTGCGAGGCACCACTGTACCACTTTAAACAGTCATACGTTCCCCCAAAGAATCCTGGGATTTGTTAAGGGCGCTGAGAGTTTTTAGGAGACCTTAATAGCTGTCAACTTTTCCCTTTTCTTGCAAGGAATCCTATCCGGAATAAGGGAATTTAATAATAATAATAATAATTTTTATTTATACCCCGCTCTCCCCAACCAAGGCCGGGCTCAGGGCGGCTAACAAGCAATAATAAAAACAAGTTGAATGAATACAACTTAAAAACAAGATTAAAAAACAACATTAAAATATTGAAACATTAAAATATTAAAATGCAGCCTCATCACAGGAGGAGAAAGGAAAAAGAAAGAGGGGGAGGGAATCAAATTGGCTCCAAGCTAAAGGCCAGGCGGAACAACTCTGTCTTACAGGCCCTGCGGAAAGAAATCAGATCCTTTAAAAAAGGGAAAAGTTCCCTTTAAAAATGGGGAAAGTTGACAGCTATGACCTGTGAAGAGGGATTGTCAATCCACACTGGGAATTGCAGGACTGGGAAAGGAAAAGGAGTTTCCTAACAACTCTCAGGATTCTGGACTGTTTAAAGTGGTATTATAGTGCTTTAAATATTTGGTGTGAAGGTGGCCTAAGGCTGGGCGTGGCATACCCTCCAGTGCAACACAGGGGAAAACTTGGGGCACCATCTTCTGGGGTTGCACTCCCATGTTGGGTCACATGACCCACGTGAGATCGTGCACCCCCCAAAAAAACACTTTTCTTGCATGGCACTCCACAAAAATGTGTTTTGGGGTGCCATGCAAGACCTCAACCCTGGAGAAAACAAGATTGCATCCCAAAATTGCATGAGACGCTATTGCCCAAAATGGCCGCCGTGCTCTTGCAGGAAAACATGGGATGTTCTGGTTTTGTTGGGACAGTTGTGGGATATGGCACTGTAGTTTGTTGAGTGTTGCATGGTATGGTAAATCTGCAAGGGGTAAACAACAGTGCCCAGAATCCTTTGAGGGGAAGAATGTGCTTCAGATGTGATTTAAAATAATATCTTCGATAACTGCATCTGGTTTCAGGGCCAGGTTTGAGGGGGCCTTCAAACAAGTTACCCTTCCTCTTGGCCTTCTTCCTGAAACTCTGCCCCCTGCAGTATCCTGAGAAGTCTCTCAGCATCGATTCTCCCTCACACACAGAGAGAGAACTGAGAACAGTTAAAAACGACAGTGACTTGAATAATAGTCACAACAGAATGGAATGCCTCTCTCATGTGACTCACAGTTCGCCAATCAGTTGAGAGCTATTGCTAAAGGGAAAACCCCATACTAAAAAATACACAGCAATTCAACTTAAGCAAACATTTCCATTTCAGGAAATTAAAACATTATCCTTAATGCTGCCGGTTGTCAGAGCAACACACCCTCCAACGTCTTGAGCCCCCAAACTGGGACATGCATCTTCCTCCCATGCTCTCCTGCACAAGATCATGGAGCTCAAAAGATTTTTTTGGGGGGGAGCTGTGCCCCAAAAAGGCATATTTTGGGGCACCGCATGAGATCACGGTGCTGAAAAAAATGCTTTTGGGGGGAGAGTTTGGTATGAAATCGGGTGAGACCATGGCACCGAAAATGGCTGCTGTGCTCTCGGGCGAGAAATGGGATGTCTCGTTTTTTCCAGAACACTTGCGGGATATGGAGTAGACAGTGCTAAGCTGGACGGACAAAGAGCCTGACCTCATGTCAAGGTGTTACTTATCTTCTCTGCAAATCAAGATACCTAAGCGTCACCTGGTTGTTGTCAGTAGAGGAGACCAGATTCCTCTAGCATCGCCTCTGAAGTCCCTCAGAGTAAAAATAAATGATTGCTCATTTTACATCAGTATGCTCTGTTTTCCCTTTTACATCCGTAATTTATAGAAGAGCAGCTCCATATATTTTTATATCGTTCCGGACTTTCAGCTTTTCACTCTGCACGCTTCTGTCTAGGAAGACATTGGCATTTACCAGCAACAAGGATAATTGTGTCTTATTAAAATGAGAAGCAACTCTCTGTTTGTTCTTTATTGTGTTTTGGACGTTAAAAATGTGCAGTTAACTTTAGTTGGGTTCATAAAATATCCACGCATGATCTCAGAGTCATTTTTATGAGTTTATCTACTTTGTTATTTCATTTGTCCTTTGTTTTTGTAATCATCCTCTCCAGTGTTATTTTTTATCATTCAAACAGCACTTTAATATACTCAAATGTTTTACAGCCTTGTAATCAGACTGGTGATTACTGCGTTATTCCAGTCTTTCACATCCTGGCAGCAGGCGGACCAAGGCTGAGACTGAGGCAATGATCTGGCCAGTTCCAGCTGTGCTATCTAAAAAATGCACCCAAAAAACCAAAATGATCCAAGGGCTGGAGTGCCTTTGCTATGTGCAAAGTTTAGGGCTTCTTTGTTTTTTTAAAATGGGGAGTTGTGGTAGAGATTTGCAGACAGTATTGAGACAATCAGCAATGGCCAAGAATGATATGCTGTAGTTCAGCAATAAGGAGAGTGCAGAGTGTTTGAGAACTGGGACATTCGCAGGGAAACCAAAATGCTTGCTTACAAAGTTACTGTACTGCCGACCTTACTGTACACTTGTGAAACATGGACCACTTATAAATGCCATCTCCAACTCCTCGAAAGATTCCATCAACGGTGTCTCTGAAAAATTGTACATATCACTTGGGAAGACAGACGAACTAACGTCAGTGTACGTCACTAGGGTCGAAGCAATGATTCTTCAACATCAACTTTGTTGGACTGGTCATGTTGTTCGGATGCCTGATTATCACCTTCCAAAGCAACTACTCTATTCCATACTTAAAAATGGAAAGTGTAATGCTGGTGGTCAACAGAAGAAGTTTAAAGGCTCTCTCAAGGCAAACCTAAGAAAATGTAGTATAAACACCGATAACTGGGAAACACTGGCCTGCGAGCGCTCCAGTTGGAGAACAGCCTTTACCAAAAGTGTCATGGACTTTGAAGACATGGGAACTCAGGACGCAAGGGAGAAACGAGCTAAGAGGAAGGCAATTTTGGCAAACCCTCACCATGATCAACTCCCACCCAAAAAGCTATGTCCCCACTGTGGAAGGACGTGTGGATCCAGAATTGACCTCCACAGTCACCTCGGACACAGCATTAAGACTGTGTTCATGGAAGACAATCTTACTCAGCTATGAGTGATCGCCAAAGAAGAAGACACCACCCAGAAGTGGTTGAACCCTCCTGCCCTGGGAAGATGAACCGCTTGCCAGCAATTCCTCTGCCTTATCCGGACGGAGCTTCAGTTTTCTAGTCCTCACTCAGTCCATTCCTGATTCTAAGCAGACATGATCTGCAATTATTAGTAGGTAAACATGCTCCACCTACTGATTTGTGTAGATCAAGCTGCTATTTAAAAAGCACAGGAGCAGGACAGACTGGTTTGGTTCTCCTGGTCAGTCAACACCTCTGTTTCAGAGGCATCTGCAGTTGAAAACAGAATGCCAGTCTCATTTGACCTTGGTGTGGTCCAGCAAGGAGGCTATGCTAACCTTCGTATGTTCTTAATATTTAAATTGGCTCCATGTAGGAATGCAAAGGAAAAAATTTCCGAATTGCACAGGCCATCTCCTCCAATTCTGTTTTGCCTTTGTTTTCTTATCATCAGCTGCTAGATTCCTGTCTGAATGCCCTGGGGCACAGCTGTATTGCCGATTTGTTACGCTCTGCGCTGGCCATTTTCTGGTTCTGATCCAGTGAATGTCCCTCCTTGCTTCATTTGTCTGCTCAACTCATTTGCAGTTTTCCGTTTTCATGCCAGCCAGCCTGCTACTACCTCTCTCTCCCGAAAAAGTAAAATAAAAAACCCACCATTAGCTGCAAACCTACTGCGAGGTGAAACATAAAATTGCATCTGATGTTAGCAGGCTCAAACAAATAACCTTTGAAGAATTGAGCTTGTTCCCTTTCCCTTTTCCCCTTTCACGTCTAAACCACTGAGCCTCTTGGGCTTGCCGATCAGAAGGTTGGTGGTTCGAATCGTGTGTGTGATGTCACGTGCACGACGGGCTCTCCCCCAAGTTGGGTTGAACCCAGCACCTATGTCGTTATGGATCCTATGCAGGCTATTGTTGTTTAGTCATTTAGTCGTGTCCGACTTCCTGACCCCATGGACCAGAGCACGCCAGGCACTCCTGTCTTCCACTGCCTCCCATAGTTTGGTCAAACTCATGCTGGTAGCTTCGAGAACACTGTCCAGCCATCTCATCCTCTGTCATCTCCTTCTCCTTGTGCCCTCCATCTTTCCCAGCATGAGGGTCTTTTCCAGGGAGTCTTCTCTTCTCATGAGGTGGCCAAAGTATTGGAGCCTCAGCTTCAGGATCTGTCCTTCCAGTGAGCACTCAGGGCTGATTTCTTTCAGAATGGATAGGTTTGATCTTCTTGCAGTCCATGGGACTCTCAAGAGTCTCCTCCAGCACCTATAGGCTATAGGGATAGGCAAATATATCAAGTTTCTCATTTTGCCAATCTTAAATTCGGTTCTCCGCATTTCCACATCTTTTAAAGGTGAGCCTACCTGATTTGCACTCTCTGAAATGATCAGCGAACTGAAACATAGCATAGCATAACACAGAAGATGCTTTAATACTAAGTCAGCCTATTGGTCCATCTAGCTCAGTATTGTCTACACTAGGTGGCAGCCGCTCTCTGGAGTTTTGGGCAGGGGAACTTTCCATCTCTACCTGGAGAAGCCAGGGATCAAAGCTGGGACCTTCTGCATGCAAAGCAGATGCTGAGCCACAGAGCTCTTCCCCAAACTCAGCCATCTTTAAAATGTTGAATTCTCTGAATTTTGCAATGCAGTTTTCCAGCCAAGCAATGTGCACATATATGCATATACCAAGGTACAGTCTGCATGAAAATGCATATATTAGTGAAAACAGCAGATGAAAATGGGATATATCGGGGAAATTGCTCTGCAAATATATTTATACAGATATTTATACAAACTGTGCTGAACAGAGTTTGGAACTGATGTAAATTTACACTGGCTTAACTCTATCTAAAGGGATGTGGGTGGCGCTGTGGGTTAAACCACAGAGCCTAGGAGACTTGCCGATCTGAAGGTCGGCGGTTCGAATCCCCGCGACGGGGTGAGCTCCCATTGCTCGGTCCCTGCTCCTGCCAACCTAGCAGTTCAAAAGCATGTCAAGGTGCAAGTAGATAAATAGGTACCGCTCCGGCGGGAAGGTAAACAGTGTTTCCGTGCACTGCTCTGGCTTGCCAGAAGCGGCTTAATCATGCTGACCACATGACCTGGAAGCTGTATGCCGGCTCCCTCGGCCAATAAAGCAAGATGAGTGCCGCAACCCAAGAGTCGGCCACGACTGGACCTAATGGTCAGGGGTCCCTTTACCTTTACCTAACTTTATCTAGGGTTGGCATGTTTCAGAATTCAAAAAGTGAAAATGTGGACCCAAAAGTTGTTGAGATTTTTCCCGCCTTTTGGTCAAAGTTTTTGAGCTTTTAAAAGTTTTTCCCAAAGTTGTTGAATATTCTACACCTGACATGGGTTGCCATACATCTGAATTTCAGCTATTTCCTTCTGGACACTGTTTCCAACGGCTGAATCCTGGCCATGTACAGAAAATTTTGGACATATGGCAACCCTAGCTTTTACCTGCTTGCTTTCCTCCAGCTTTTTATGCATAACATTGCTCCCCCAAAATGCTGACAAACACTCATGAGGACTTATTTGCTTAAATTGCAAACAAATCCAGAAATGTAACAAAGTGAAAAATGAAAACCTGTAACTGACAAGGTTTGTCCCACTCTAACATAGCCCCAGTTCCATTTCAGACTAGTTTGGAGCCAGGAAGATTAAATTCTGCAGAATTGAAAGTCTAGCTCTTGGATATATTCAAGGTTGAGAGTGCAAATTTTAAGAACATTCGTTGCAAATTTTTCTTTTATTAGACTTTGCAATCAAACTGTAGCAACACTGCTGACACACAACTGTTCTTTTAAAAGCTATTTGGCTCCCGAAGGACAACTATTCCTGCCTTTGCTCATACCTAGCATATTTTGTATTGTTTACATAGGCACCAGGGGGTTCACCTGCGGGCTGCTCAGGGATAGAGATGCTCTCAAGGAAAACAACATCTGGCCTGAAATACAATGATGGGGGTTAGCATCACCTCCCCAATAAGACCCCATTAACATAACTCCTGGAAAGGTGTGCCCAGAAGGCTGTGTCATTTATTGCTTCTTCTGTGCTGAACCAGCACATCATATCCTTGTAAGG
The DNA here is from genome assembly GCF_951804945.1 of Podarcis cretensis. Lineage (NCBI taxonomy): Eukaryota > Metazoa > Chordata > Lepidosauria > Squamata > Lacertidae > Podarcis > Podarcis cretensis. The sequence continues at coordinate 18,692,808 of NC_137183.1, forward strand.
CGAGGATCAGCAACTGGAAGTCCCAGGGCCAAACCCAACCCTCTAGAGAAGCACCAGCTACCCCCCTCTGCCAGCTGCCAACTTAGAAGCAGGAAAATATGTGGAAGGGGTAGTGGTTGTGTCAATGGGACTTGGTGGCAACCTGTTTTGGGGCTGACCCTTATTGCTAGTTGCTGAAAGCTGATAGTTGAAGTTATTTAATGCAGAATAATTCTGTTAGTGCACATAGCCCACTACTTTCCCTATCATGGTACCTTAGGGTCCTCGTATTTATGGGACTGCCTCTCCTGGTAAGCCCCGCAGAGGACCTTAAGGTCCATGAATAATCATAGTTTAGAGGTCCCGGGCCCTAAGGAAGTCAGATTATCCTCCACCAGGGCCAGGGCCTTCTCAGTGATGGCTCCGACCTGGTGGAATGCACTGTCCCATGAGACCAGGGCCCTGCAGGATTTAACTTCCTTCCGCAGTGCCTGTAAGACAGAGCTATTCTGCCTGGCTTTCAATTTGAACTTAGTCTGATCTTTTATTCCCCTTCCTTCCCTCCCCCTCCCCTTTTTACGAAGATTACCCGCTCTGGGATCCCACAGCTAATTCTTCCCTGGTCTCCTCTCTGGCCCAAATAGGACTAATTCAGCCAGCTAGCCCTGGTGATCATCTAATGTTTATTGGATGGATTTGCCCAAAAAACTGATTTTTGAATTCTGAATTTATTGTTATTCATGTTTTATACTGTATTTTATGCTGTTTTGTTGTTGCATCAGTTAAGTGTTTTAAATTTGTTGTTAGCCACCCTAAGCCTGGTTTTCTGAACTGGGAAGGGCGGGGTATAAATAAATATTATTATTATTATTATTATTAACCTGGGCGCTTACGTACTAAAGACAGGTGCTGCAACATAAAGCCATGGCTGCCCCAGAAGCAAAATTAAACTGTTGTCCTTAATAGTAGTAGTAGTAGTAGTAGTCGTAGTAGTCGTAGTAGTAATAATCCTCTTAATCTCTTGCCATAAACTCAGGTCCAAAGGCTAATTTAAAGAGCCACCAACAGAGCATCTAGCATCTAACCCTGTACTGTTTGCTCTGCCTGAAAGCCCTCTGGGCCTCTACAGTCAGCAACTCAGACACAGATACCACCATGAAATGGTCCCTTGGTTCTCAAACTTAATCCATTCCAGAAGTCCATTCCAAAACCAAAGCATTCCAAAACCAAGGCGCGCTTTCCCGTAGAAAGTAATGCAAAACGGATTAATCTGTTCCAGACTTTTAAAAACAACCCCTAAAACAGCAATTTAACATGAATTCTACTATCTAACTGATCCATAAAATGAAAGCAATAATCAATGTACTATAAATTAACAAGACAGTATTGTAGATGATAAAAATAAAAATTAATTTTTTTCCCCTTACCTGCACTGATGATAGTCATTGTTTGGATGGGGGGCTTTTATCCATTTCCGCAGTCACACAATCAACCAATCAGTAGCTGAACTGGGTTCCACACAGTCACAAAAACAAATTAACTGAAAAAGCCTCAAAAACCAAAATGCAAAATAAATAGCAAAAACAAAAGCACTAAATACAGTGGCACCTTGGTTCTCAAACTTAATCCATTCTGGAAGTCTGTTTGACTTCCGAAATGTTCGAAAACCTAGGCGTGCCTTCTGACTGGTGCAGGCGCCCCGGAAACAATAGCCGACAGCCACATCAGATGTTTGGAATTTGAAAAACATTCGAAAACCAGAACACTTACTTCCAGGTTTTTGGCGTTTGAGAACCAAGGCGTCTGAGAACCAAGGTACCACTGTACAGGCAAGGCCTAAGCTTTGGAGCCTTTCCAAATGGTATGATCTCTAGTGAGGAGGATTCGAACCCACAACAGCTGGGCTAAAATATCGCAGAAGATGTTCCAAGCATTTCAAGCCTATTGCATATTTCCAGGCTACAGACCATTGGCTTTTCGGTGGCCTTTGGAGGTCTGCTTCAGAACTCTCTGTTCAGTCTTTGAACACCCCACCCTATCTTACAATAGAACGGCCGATCTATGGAGGGGGGAACACTTACCGTTCTCACATCAACCATCTGCAATGCATGCCCACCTGGACTTTGCATGTAAATGTGCAGGAAGCATAGAGGAGAGGAATTCGATGGGTGGAGATGGTACCGCTTGTCCTTAACATCACACTTGCCGAAACATTTAAGGGCCACGAGGAAAACTGCACAGCTATCAGCTGAAGGTGTGTGTCAGGCATCTGAGAACATCAGATCTTTAGAGCGTCTCCTCTCTTCTTCTCCATGCTCCTTCCCCCTCTTCATCTTTCTTCCCTCTCTGCTTCTCACGTTCTTCTCCTTCTTTCTGCTGACTGGCAAATGACTTCCTCTTAAGCGGCAGGGCTGTGATGTCAGCAGAAGGATTATGACATCAGAGTGGTGTAACCCCTCTCTATCCTATCCCTTCTCCTTCCTTCTCCCTTCCTGGCAAAGAGGAGCCACCATTGCAGGAGAAAACCAGGGAGTGTGGGCTTGCTTGACCCCCTGAAATAGTTTGGTGTCATCAGGTTCAATAGTCCTGCAAATGCACGCCCAAGACATGTGTTCCGCAAGCAGATTTATGGACACGTTCACATGTAGAAATGCACACAATAGCATAGGCTTATATGGCACACTGCTAAAGGAAGAACACAAAGCAGTTTACAATCCTGATGTTCATGCGCATTGTTGTGTTGTATTATTTATTGCATTTATTCCCTCCATGGAGCTCAAGGGGACATCCATGGTTCTCCTCATCTGCAAGATTGTGCCTTGCCTAGGACTCGGGCTCAGACTCGGAACCAGAGGAGACTCCATCTGCACCAGATCCTTTGCCTCAGGCATCATCTGAACCAAGTCTGGGGCCGGGTCCTGAAGGGTCCCAGTCTCCACAGGTTCCCCTGCAACAAAGACCAGCTGGGCCGAGTCAGGGGCTTGAGCCTGCCCTGGCTCCAGATGCAGGGATTGCCTCGCTGCCTTCCGCTGAGCCACCACTTACAGCTGCTCCACTACTGGTTGGGTCAGGGGAGACTGAGGCGGCCCCTGGGTCTAGTAACCCACCGACATCTCCCGAGCTGCAGAGACTAAGGTCTGAGAGAATGAGTGTGATGGCCTGGGAATCCGATTCAGAGGCTGAACCGGAGGAATCCCAGCCTGCACAGGAGTCCCCGCCTCCAGGGCTGGCTGAACTGGGGCAGGGCCTTGATGCTGAAGCGCCTGCACCTGTGCCGGATCCTCAGGAGCAGGCACCAGGTGAATCCACTCTGGCTCCGGAGGTGGTTGAGGACTCAGTGCCTGCAGGTGAGTCTCCCCCTGGGTCCAGTAACCCTTCAGCCTCTCCTGAACGGCAGAAGCTCAGGGCAGAGAGGCGAAGGGAACTGGTTTCTCCCAGGAGGAGTGCTCGCCTTAAGGCCAGGGGAGGCGGGTCTCCTAGGGGCCGGGACCGCCCCTGGCCTCAGAGAAGATAAAGGCCAGTCAGCCAGGTCCCAGGTTGCGGGAGCAACGTCGTTGAAGAGCTGTTTTGGCCAGCATCCAGTCCTGTTCCCCAGAGTTCCTGTCCTTGCCCGGCTTCTCGCTGTGGACCCCGCTTCGCCCGAGGAGGACTGTCTGCCGACCCTCAACTCAGGTCCTGGACCTCGCCCCACGGTAACCTCCCCCCTGGACCAGCACAATGAGAGATCTGAGTGCTCGCAGGAAGAGTGCTTGCCTTTGGGTGAAACAGGGAGGTGAGTCATCAGGGGATCAGGACCCGCCGCTACCCTGGCAAAGATAAAAGGCTGTCGGACCCTGCCCCAGGTTGCGGGAGCAACATTGCTGTATGCTAGATCCTGCCTGAGATCCTGTAACTGTTCTTGCCTGGTTTCCTGCCTTGGCCCTGTTGGACTGACTCCTAGAGGAACCTTCGGATTCTGGACCAGTCCTGGATCGCTTTTCATGGGTTACCCCCAGGCCCAGCACAAATAGTCCCTGCAGTATCCTGGGAGGAGAAGGGTGAGGAGAGAGGGATTTCGTTGCACGCAGTTCCAGCTTGAGATCTTCCCCATGTCACCTGTTTGGTCACATGATGCTGGACCAGGTGGCCACTGCCATGATCCTGCTCTTACCACTTCCACCCAACACAAACTTTGCTTTCACGTCTTTTGTCACTAGGGTTGGGCAATATATCAATATATTGTCCAAAACCGGTTTGGAAGTCCATATTGTGATATCATCGATTTCATAGTTTTTAACCTGACAATATATTGCAAATCATGGTGTGTGTTAGGGCTGGGGGATATATTGCCCAAAACCAGTTTCAGGTCCATATTATGGTATTGGCTTCATAATTTTTGACCTGTCAATATATTGCGAATCATGATGTTTGTGTGTGCTATGCAAAAGTCACAATGTGGGGGAAACCATGAAGCCAGCTGGTGCCTCTACATAAAAGTAAAGGGTAAAGGGACCCCTGACCATTAGGTCCAGTCGTGACCGACTCTGGGGTTGTGGCACTCATCTCGCTTTATTGGCCGAGGGAGCCGGTGTACAGCTTCCGGGTCATGTGGCCAGCATGACTAAGCCGCTTCTGGCAAACCGGAGCAGCGCACGGAAATGCTGTTTACCTTCCCTCTGGAGTGGTACCTATTTATCTACTTGCACTTTGACACGCTTTTGAACTGCTAGGCTGGCAGGAGCAGGGACCGAGCAATGGGAGCTCACCCCGTCGCAGGGATTCGACCCGCCAACCTTCTGATCGGCAGGTCCTAGGCTCTGTGGTTTAACCCACAGCGCCACCCGCGTCCTATGCCTCTACATAGCTCCATTTTTATTGCAGACATTGTGATATACAGTAGACCCTCGGGTTATGTTACTCTCGAGTAACGTAAACGTCGGGTTGCGAAAGTGGCAAACCCGGAAGTATTTCTCCGGGTTTTGCTGCTCGCGCATGCGCAGAAGCGCTCTATCATGCCGCACATGTGCGCAGAAGTGGTGCCTCTGGATATGGATTTTTGGGCGTGCCCCTGGACCCCTGGAATGAATTAAATTTGTATCCAGAGGGTCCACTGTATCAGTATATCACAATGTTTAGCTGGTGATATATCACAAATTTGAAAACCAAATATCTCCTAGCCCTATATGTCGCCCTTTGCAAGTGAGCCAGCCCCAACTCCAATCTCATCCCCACATCCTCTTCCCTTTCCCTGACTTTAAAGTTATAAACAGCAGACTTTAAATGCATGAGAGAATAGAGTTCCTACACACACCTGCAGACTACAGCTTCTGTTTTCTTACCTGGCAGAACGCCAGTTTTCACAAGAGCAGCATCTGTTACCAGAAGCCAAGTCGGCGTACCAAATGAGGCAATCCCACATTGCCGGGTGTTTTGCTTGTCGTGCAAAGGTTCGTACGAGGACATCAAGTTCTTTGGAAGTCCTGGAGCTCTGGCCTTGCTTCATAAAGCACGCTGTCCGTTGTGAATTGTTTTTGTGAATAGTACGGAGTGAAAGTCACACAAAACCAAGAGTAAACTTCATTGGTGTTCGTTTGCTTTTTAAAATCACCTCCGGGCTCTCGTGGAAATTTCTCTGCAAGTTCAACAACATCGATATCATGTTACAAAAATTAACTGTATGAAATTACTTGGTGCAGAATTAATTTGATATCTGCTAACCACCAAAATAACCCGTCAGGAGAACACCAGATATCGCAGCGGTGGGGAGCTCACAGGACTGTTTAGTTGCTCCAGGCCTCCCTGTTTGGGGTCATTCTGGGCAAGTCATGCCCACTTGCACCACACCTGACACTATCGATTATCTCGGATGTGGGGCAGGTAGAAACACAGCTGGACCGAAATGGTGAGGTTTGCATGCGCTGCTGAACAGGGGCACCTGCAATGGTGACCGCCTCAGGCGGCAGGATCCGCAGGTGCAGCAGATCCGGCCTCCAAGGAAATGTGGTGACTTTAGAGCAGGGGTCCCCAAAACTAAGGCCCGCGGGCTGGATAAGGCCCGAGGGACTCGTTTATCTGGCCTGCGGTGATCCCCGCCGCCCGCTGCCACCGCCCACTCTTACCAGGAAACCCTCAGCCGACAATCGTAGGGCCCAAGATGGTTATAGTAATAATTATAATTTATTATTTATACCCCGCCCATCTGGCTGGGTTTCCCCAGCCACTCTGGGTGGCTCCCAACAGAATATTAAAAGCACGATAAAACATCAAACATTAAAAAATTCCCTAATTGATATTAGCCTAGCTGTCTGTTCATCAGTGTAACTAAAAATATTCCAAACTCCTTGCCATTGTACTCTCCATTGTACACCTCTATGCAGATGGCTTCCAGTTAATATGTGTGCTGCTAGTAATATATCCAAGAAATAGATTCACTATCTTAGGTGCAAATCTGCAGCCCCAGGCTGTGCCTGAAATATGCAAGTTCAATCTCTCTGAAAACTGATTCCCCCCCCCCCCCCCGCTTTAGTACAGTGGTACCTCGCAAGACGAATGCCTCGAAAGACGAAAAACTCGCAAAACAAAAGAGTTTTTTGTTTTTTGAGTTGCTTCACAAGACGGATTTCCCTATGGGCTTGCTTTGCAAGACGAAAACGTCTTGCAAGTTTGTTTCCTTTTTCTTAAAACCGTGCATTCACTTCGAGGAGCAACTCATAGCACGCGGTGTGGTAGCCTTTTTTGAGGTTTTTGAAGACTTTGGTGATTTTTGAAGCTTTTCCAAAGTCCGTGCTTCGCAAGACGAAAAAATCGCAAGACGAAAAAACTCGTGGAACGAATTAATTTCGTCTTGCGAGGCACCACTGTACTTAGTTCTGCTAAAGCACAAACGAAACTGGTGATGTGCTTCCTTTTTGTTTAGAGTATCCTCCGTCACCAGGGTAGCCCCCTCCTGTGGATTCTTACTATACAAAGCACATTCATCCCAAAGGAGCTAGCCGAAAATTGGCTGAACCTAAATGAACCTTTATTGATGAAATTCAAGAAAATGTGTTGTATCTTTCAGATACAAATCTATATATTCCATGAAAGGTTTTGAGGCATCTAATCATAAGCCTGCATTTTTATTGAGGCTTGATCAGGGCCTGTATTTTAAAATGAGCTTAAAGATCTTCAAATGTTTCATGCCAGGCAGAAGAGCAGCTGCCTAAGAACCTTGGCAAGATGTTTATTCTCCTGGATAAGGGGGCCCCCTGATTTATAGCAGAAAACAATTCTCAAAGTCGTAAAAAGGGAATTACAGGCTGACAGCCAAGGTTACACTGACCCTACATATTACAGAAGATAAAAAAAGAGATAAACATAATTAAGAGTGGGTAAATAGTAAAATAAAACCATGTGCCTCCCATTAAACTTGAGCCATATTTTCCTAAGGTTCAAAGGTCAAGAGCAATGGAAAAGCATCTAGCTGGCAGAAAGGAAGAGAGTATTTTGGGAAGTCTTTTTCTAAAGTTGTTTCTTTCTTAAACTGAGATCCTTTTAAGATTTCTTTTCCTTTTAAAAGGTTATTTATGTTATGTATTAAATATATTGGCTTAAATGTAATTATGCAAAGGAATTAGAAGCTAAGAAATGTTAAATCCTTATGCTAGATTCTTATTTCATATAGTTGGAAGAGATCACAGGGGCCATCAGCAACCAGCCCAGCCCCCCCAGCCAAGCAGGAAACATCATTAGAGCATTTGTCAAGCTTTTGTTTAGAGACCTCCAAAGGAAGGAGATCTTTCAATGATGATCCTTGACATCTGTTTAAGATAAAAATTTAAGATTAACCATCTGTTTTGGAGGGCAATAGGGCGAGGTGAGCTGGTAATTAAGGTTCCTTGTTGAGACACATGTAAGATATATTACTACTTATTTGTCATTTATAGATAGAAGAATATATAGCTTTTTGTTTCCCATAAAAGGACAGAAGGAAATGGGTGTATCTTTTGTGATTGGTTCTAGCAAACAGCCAATAGGAATTTCAACCAGGCTGATTGGACAGAGGCAGCCACAGGAGGAGCAAGGGGGCTGGATTAAGGAAATATAAGTGCTGGCCAGAATGGCAAGAGGCCAGGCCAGAGCTTGGTAACCATATACCACTGTGCCTCATATTTATTTGTCTGACAAATAAATTATTATTTTAATTTCTCTATTGCTGCGTTGAATATTTCATTCCAGCTAAGCGTTAACCACAAGCAGGGTGCTACAGTTTTAGGAAGGGATCCATACTGCTAATAATAATAATAATAATAATAATAATTTTATTATTTATACTCTGCCCATCAGACTGGGTTTCCCCAGCCACTGCTATGTGTCTACTTAGCACTGGGAATATCCCTTTATGAATAACAGGAAGTAAATAAAATTGGGAGATTCTGTCCTTCTGTGTCAGTAAAAACAACAACCTCGTAAGTGGATTTTGAAATATACCCCTGAATAAGTGCTTCATCTATTAAAATATGCTGTGTCTTTTTTTATTCTCCACACGGGGTTATTTTCACAATGAATACAATGGGCCGTATTGCCTAGCTATCCCAAATCTTCCTTAATGTCATTCTTTCTGTCCCAGATAACTAAAGCTCCATCTTCATCTGCTGGTCTGATGATAACAGCCTCTGTTTTTCAGCTTCTGCAAGGTCAATTGCTTAAGTTATGCCAAAGAGGTGTGGCCTGCCAGCCTGCGTCTATATTGCTTATCTCTTTGATGACCTGATCCTGAAAGACCTTAATATAGTTAATATTGGAAGAGGGATTAAAAGCCAATTTTCATCTTAAAATATCCTTTTCAGGTAAACCGCCATTGCTGGACCAGAAGAGCCGCTGGAACAACATCCAGTTCTGCCTCCAGCCCAAGCCAAACCTGGCCTTGGACGGCTCTGATGTCCTGTCTCGCCTGACCCTTGCTGTGTACTCTGCTTATGTTGACCCTGATCTTGGACCAGTCCCAGATACTGTTTTGGTTGCTCACCCATCGGGGTTGCTGCTGGCAAGCCTGCTGTCAATTTGGGAGCCCAGTGAGAAGACGAGAATCCAGTATATCTGAAGGAGCGTCTGCACCCCCATTGTTCTACCTGGACACTGAAGTCCAGCACTGAGGGCCTTCTGGCGGTCCCCTCACTGCGAGAAGCCAATTTACAGGGAACCAGACTGAGGGCTTTCTCGGTAGTGGCACCCGCTCTGTGGAACGCCCTCCCACCAAATGTCAAAGAGAACAACAACTACTAGACTTTTAGAAGACATCTGAAGGCAGCCCTGTTTAGGGAAGCTTTTAATGTTTGATGCATTACTGTATTTTAATATTTTGTTGGAAGCCGCCCAGAGTCGTTGGGGAAGCCCAGCCAGATGGGTGGGGTATAAGCAATAAATTATTATTATTATTACAGTGGTACCTCAGGTTAAGTACTTAACAAAAGCAAGACAACACCCCCTCCGGGACATTTGTGGTATACCATGGTACCCCGGGTTAAGTTCTTAATTTGTTCCGGAGGTCCGTACTTAACCTGAAACTGTTCTTAACCTGAAGCACCACTTTAGCTAATGGGGCCTCCTGTCGCTGCCGCGCCGCCAGAGCACGATTTCTGTTCTCATCCTGCAACAAAGTTCTTAACCCGAGGTACTATTTCTGGGTTAGCGGCGTCTGTAACCTGAAGCGCATGTAACCTGAAGCGCATGTAACCCGAGGTACCATAGTATATAATATGAAAATGGCTGCTGTGAAACTGAGATTTTATTATTTGTTTATTTGTTTATTAGACTTGCTAGTCACTTGACATGCAGAGGCTCCCCAACAACTTCTGACAGAAACACATTATGATATCAGTATATTCCTACAAAAACACATGCAATTCATAACAATATGTAAAGCACACCCACCCCACTCCATATTAGTTGCAGGAAGCTTTGGCAGCAGCACATTGACAGCAAAAAGCATCATCTTACAAGTCCATCAAAAGATGGCGCCAGGTGGACCCCACTGGGTGGAGCCATAATTGACAGCTTTACAGACTCAAAACAATGAGACGTCATTCCTCTCCCTTTTGTGGTTGTTTAGTCGTTTAGTTGTGTCCGACTCTTCGTGACCCCATGGATCAGAGCACGCCAGGCACTCCTGTCTTCCACTGCCTCCCGCAGTTTGGTCAAATTCATGCTGGTAGCTTCGAGAACACTGTCCAACCATCTCGTCCTCTGTCATCCCCTTCTCCTTGTGCCCTCCATCTTTCCCAACATCAGGGTCTTTTCCAGGGAGTCTTCTCTTCTCATGAGGTGGCCAAAGTATTGGTGGAGCCTCAGCTTCAGGATCTGTCCTTCCAGTGAGCACTCAGGACCTGATTTTCTTAAGAATGGATAGATTTGATCTTCTTGCAGTCCATGGGACTCTCAAGAGTCTCCTCCAGCACCATAATTCAAAAGCATCAATTCTTTGGTGATCAGCCTTCTTTATGATCAAGCTCTCACTTCCATACATCACTACTGGGAAAACCTTAGCAAAACCTCAACATATGATTAAAAAATGGTATCTGGACACAATGTTGAACTAAAGAATAATAGTTGTTTGGTTGAAAATGTATTGACAAATGACTGCTCTGTAAGCAGCTTTCTCTCCTTCTTGTACCAGCTGACCTCGGAAAAGGTAGGTCACATGTTTCCTTACCTTCTGAAATGCAGAGAATGCTATTGACAGTTTCAGAGTCTTGCTAAATCCCGAAGGATGGTGATTCAGAACTAGAACTTCCTTCCCGGCATCTTCCCTCTTTATCACTCTTGACACGTGTTGTGTTATATTTTTGCCCACCCACCTATCACACTGTTTGTGGGAAACAAAATAGGAAGCATTATTGCCTCATTCAAAGAAGGCGAGGTCTAACCTCACTTGCATCATGTCTAGGTCAGGCTTGAGGACCAAGGAAGATGGCTATTGAAGAAGTTTTTGCTTAAGAAGGCTTTTCCTGAGGTGTGAGTCAGCATTTATACACTAGAGTGTTAATGCACCCATAGGTCTGATTTCTCCCTTGGCATTATTGGGTACATTTGTCCAAACCTGAACACTTTCAGTTGAACCTTCTCTCTGTGTTTCCCATCCGCCTTTGTGTCTGGCACCTCCCCACTGTAGTAATTGGTAATTATAGAGTTAAATGTTAAATGTTATAGAGTTAAACATTGTCTACAGTTACTACTCTATTCCAAACTTTAAAATGGTAAGCGTAATATTGGTGGTCAACAAAAGAGGTTCAAAGACTCTCTCAAGGCAAATCTAAAAAATAAAAAGTAATATAAACATTGGCAACTGGGAAACACTGGCCTACAAGTGCTCTAATCGGAGAACAGCCTTTACCAAAGGTGCCATGGGTTTTGAAGACGCTCAAACTCAGGACGCAAGGGAGAAACACGCTAAGAGGAAGGCACGCTTGGCAAACCCTCACCATGATCAACTCCTGCCCAGAAACCTATGTCCCCACTGTGGAAAGATGTGTGGATCCAGAATTGGCCTCCACAGCCACTTAAACCATGTTTATGGAAGACAAATCTTACTCAGCTATGAGTGATTGCCAAAGAAGAAGAAGAGAACAGTTATTATGGGTTGGAGCTAAGACTCCACTCTTTAGCTTATTCTTGGATTACTTTCATTTCCCCATGTACAGTGGTACCTTGGGTTACAGACGCTTCAGTTTACAGATGCCTCAGGTTACAGACTCCGCTAACCCAGAAATAGTACCTCTAGTTATGAACTTTGCTTCAAGATGAGAACAGAAATTGCATGGTGGCAGCGCAGCAGCAGTGGCAGGAGGCTCCATTAGCTAAAGTGGTGCTTCAGGTTAAGAACAGTTTCAGGTTAAGAATGGACCTCGGGAACGAATTAAGTTCTTAACCCTAGATACCACTGTAGTTGTGTGTTAGCTTGTCTCAACCAACAGTCTCTTGTTCTGGGCTTGCAAAGCAGGAACCTTGCTTTATATCTCTCCTAATACATATATTCCCAATGATGTCATTATGATGCAGTTCACATGGCTGCCAAAAGGTGGTGCTGCAAACTGCAGCATCATGACAAATTGGACTCTTAGAGGTGCTGGGCCATCACAGCAGCAGCAAAGGGAGAGGAAGAGCCAGATGGGAATCCTGGACCAATGAGCGAAGATTTAGTGAGGTCTAAGGAGAGTGGTAGCTCTGGGAAGGGTAGTGAGTAGGTAGGGTTGTTGAATGAAGTGAGCAGAGACACAGCCCCTAGTTAAATAAACAAGAACTGAACATCCATCCCTCATTGAGTTCCGGAAACCTGAAGTCCATTGTGGGCATTTGTTTACCTGTGCGCACAATTGGTTTTTTATTATTTAATTGAAATACAAGTTTTCTGATATAACAGACTTGCACAATAGAGCTGATTGAAAAATATTAATATTTAATAATAATAATAATAATAATAATAATAATAATAATAATAATTTTATTTATATGCAGCCCATCTGACTGGGTTGCCACAGCCACTCTGGGCAGTCCCGAGCTAAACAGATACAAATAATAATAATAATTTATTTATACCCAGCCACTCTGGGCAGCTCCCAACAGAATATTAAAAACACAATTAAACATCAAACATTAAAAACTTCTCCTGACAGGGCTGCCTTCAGATGTCTTCTAAAAGTCAGATAGTTGTTTATTTCCTAGACATCTGATGGGAGGGCGTTCCGCTGGGCAGGTGCCACTACCGAGAAGGCCCTCTGCCTGGTTGCCTGTAACCTCACTTCTCGCAGGAAGGGAACTGCCAGAAGGCCCTCGGAGCTGGACCTCAGTGTCCGGGCTGGACGACACTTCTTCAGGTATACTGTGCCGAAGCCGTTCTCGTATAATGGCAATTGTTCCCACCTGAGAGATGCCAGAACTGAGTTGTGGTAAGTTGTTCTGCCTTCCCTCGCTGGCAGCTAACCAAGGAGGGCCTTGTCAACAGAACTAGGGGGTTTGGTGAGGGACGGCACCCAGAAAAACACCACCATTCATGTGCAAATCCACCTGCCCACACACAATGCACTTCAGTATGTCCACAGTTTTATAACTTGTGATTTCATGTAGGATCCTGCCCTCCTTTACCATATTATCTGTGGATTGTGGAAATGCAAAGTGAGGGAAAATTCACCTCAAACTGCTGTGCACACACAGCCCCAGTCAATTGCTGGAATATTAGCCGTATTATCATCAACATGCTTTTATTGTTTATTTATATTTTTTCTCCTTTTACCTTGTTGTGCACCATTTTAGTAGCTTCTGGCTTATAAATCTGCCCCGGGGAAGTAAATAAATAAGAGGAGCAACTTAAATGCCAAACGAGACCATGCTTTATCCATGGCGAGGGGTTGTGGTGGGGGAGACACAGCACACAATCTTGGCTGAAGTGTATACTCAAGCATGCTAAGAACTAATTAATTGGACATGGGCTCCTAATAGCAGAAACGACCCTACTGTGTTTATGCCTCTCTATTAATATTGATTTCAAACTACACAGACACAGATTGTTAAGCTTATAAATTGGGAAGCAGAGCATTATAAGGCTTCCGACAGCTCTCATCAAGATGCGTTGGCACACCCGCCGTTCAAACAAAATACGCTGAAAATGGAGCTCCTTTAGGCAGAACAGAGTTATTATTGTTTTTCTTGTTGTTCTTATTACTTAGGTGATTTATATCCCCCTTAGCATCTTGGGCAAAATCTCTAAGTGACCTACAACAATCTGAAAGCGTTAAATATCGAAATAGAATAAAAACCTCCCAATAGAAATCAGTAAATTCATCACAAAAAGCCCACCATTCACAGCTGCACAGCCAGCAACGAAGGAGGTTAAAGACTCCTACAGTGGTACCTTGTGTTACAGACGCTTCAGGTTACAGACTCCACTAACCCAGAAATAGTACCTCAGGTTAAGAACTTTGCTTCAGGATGAGAACAGAAATCAAGCGGTGGCGGCGCAGCAGCAGCAGGAGGCCCCATTAGCTAAAGTGGTATCTCAGGTTAAGAACAGTTTCAGGTTAAAAACAGACCTCCAGAACAAATTAAGTTCTTAATCCGAGGTACCACTGTAATCCTAAACAACGCAAGTGAATATTTAAGAGATGCTTAAAACTTCCAGGACTTCCGGTTTGCCATGAGGGGAGAAGGAAGCCGGTACAACAGCTAACTGGCTGCTGGTTTTGCAGTTTTGGGGCGACTCATAGGCAACAAGTGACCCAAAGAAGGTCCTGAAGATGACTGGGACGTCAACGGGTCCTGGGGCGACCCAAAGTTTGTAAAATATTTATTTTGAGTGGCAAACTGTGGTGATACTGGTGCAAAGCACATTCACACAGCAATGAATGTGGCCCTCAGTAGTATTCCCACCACCAGCTACAAGATATTCATCCCAATCCAGATAGGAGCACCTCTGAACACACACAGTTGCCTATCCTCATTCATCAGTTGGGACTTACAGGGGCAATAAATGCATCCGGAAAAGTGCAACAGTGGCTTATATGTTACCTGGTTGGCAGTTCTGAACAAGTCATAGCCATTTCCCACTGTTTTGTGAATCCCGTGAATTTAAAATGCTATATCATAGGTTCCTTAAAGGGCGTCCCAGGCACCAACGTGAACAAAATACAGTGGTACCTTGGTTCCCGAACGGCTCAGCTCTCGAACGCCGCAAACCGAGAAGTAAGTGTTCTGGTTTGCAAACGTTTTATGGAAGCTGAACGTCCACTTTGGCTGTCGGCATTGTTTCCAAGGCCAATTTCCCTGGCACCATATTTGTATAAATTAACTATCCCAGGATACAGATGTGCCTTCACACTGGCCAGATTGGATGTGATGCCCTCTGCCGTACTTGAGGGCAGATACCAAAAGATTCCAACTGAGAAACGACTCTGCCCCTGTGGAGATGGCAATCTGGAAACAGTGGCTCATGTTCTCTTGTCCTGTCCCCTTTATAAAGATCCGAGGAATGAGATCATTACCCCACTCTTATTTACCCAGGCCGCCCATCTGAGGCCACATTGTTCTTTCTTTTATCAGATCAAAATGATCAGACAACAGCAAAGGTTGCTAGGTTTATCGAGGGTGCGATGAGATTAAGGGCCACTATCTGAACGATAATCTTGGTCATTTGATTGCCCTTTTACCCATTGCTGTCTTTTTATTTGTACATATTGCTTGTTTTATGTTGCTATGGCCGTTGGCTAATGTGAATAAAGTTTATCTATTCTATTCCAGGGCCAATCAGAATCCGTGCCTTGGTTTGCGAACGCTTTGGAAGTCGAATGGACTTCCAGAACGGATTGAAAACCCCACCCTCACTTCTCCCCCCATCCCCGCACTTCTGTGAAGCGCACCCCCCCACTGCATACAACTGGGCACAGGCCTCCCCCCCCTCGCCGCTCACCTCTTGCCCCCACCAACCCACAGTCAGTTTCTGCCTGCTTGCCTGCCTCTTGCGCCCCCCATTCGCCCCTCCTGCCAGCCCTCTCCCCAGCTGCCCTGGCCCAGACACACTTGGGAAGGGTGCCAAGACCAGGAAAAGAGAGAGGTGCCCAGCTGAGGGGGAGGTGGCTGCCCAAGGGAAGTAGGGTGGAAGGCACCAACTTGCAGAAAATATTGCCCCCCTAAATATTTTATTTTATATGCCTGTTGTCTTTGTCCATGGAGTTTTCTTGGCAGGGATACTGGAGTGGCTTGCTGGTTCCTGCTCAGCATAGCTCATAGCTTCTCTGAGTTATTCAAGCCCCTTTGCCACGGCAAGGTAGTGATCCATGAAGGGGTCACTGCAGATGGTGACAGCAGTCACAAAATTAAAAGACGCCTGCTTCCTGGGAGAAAAGCAATGAGAAACCTAGACAGCATCTTAAAAAGCAGAGACATCACCTTGCCAACAAAGGTCCGTATAGTTAAAGCTATGGTTTTCCCAGTAGTGATGTATGGAAATGAGAGCTGGACCATAAAGAAGGCTGATCGTTGAAGAATTGATGCTTTTGAATTATGGTGCTGGAGGAGACTCTTGAGAGTCCCATGGACTGCAAGAAGATCAAACCTATCCATTCTGAAGGAAATCAGCCCTGAGTGCTCACTGGAAGGACAGATCCTGAAGCTGAGGCTCCAAGACTTTGGCCACCTCATGAGAAGAGAAGACTCCCTGGAAAAGACCCTGATGTTGGGAGAAGGGGACGGCAGAGGACGAGATGGTTGGACAGTGTTCTCGAAGCTACCAGCATGAGTTTGACCAAACTGCGGGAGGCAGTGGAAGACAGGAGTGCCTGGCGTGCTCTGGTCCATGAGGTCATGAAGAGTTGGACATGACTAAACGACAAAAATATTTTATTGGAGCTCTCCGAAAGAACCAGGGCTCCATAGAGTTGGTACCTATGAAGGGTGTGCATTTTTTCTATCCAGTACCAGGGCGAATCGGTTCTGATATCTTTCTTTTTGGAATGCCCAATTCCCTACCTCTCTCCCCCCCCACCACCACCCACAAAGCTAACCTAATATACAGAGATCTCGTAACAGGCTCATTCTGCTGGACCAGGGCTTTATGCCTGAGTAGCACACTTGGAATTCAATCAAGGGTTTAAAAATAACAATAATCTGAGAGAGTCTTTTCGAATCTCTTGGCACTGCGATATTTTAGGTGATTGTGTTAGATTTTTATTCCAAGAGCCTCAGAGGTACTAGCTCACTGTCAAGATAATTAGGTAAACGCTGTAGCGAGATGTAACTATTAAGGAAACAAAAGCAAGAGAAAGTCTCAGCATTATTTAATGTTTCATTCACTGCTCTGCTTCTGTGCTTTTTTTCCTACACTATGACAGCCTCAGGGAAGTGAGGCATTATGTAGGACTAAGACTTAAGAACAGGCCTCAAAGTGTCCCTATTTTCCAGGGACAGTCCCGGATTTACAGAAGCTGTCCCTGTTTCTGATTTGATCCTGGAATGTCCTACTTTTCCTGAGGACGTCCCTATTTTCATCGGGATAATGTTGGAGGGTACTGAGTTATGCAACCCCCTGAGCCAAAGAAATGAGTAACTATACAGCCTTTACAAGACAAAAGGGGAAGTTTTTAAAATGTTTATTTTTTATTTTGTTTTATGTATTGGAAGCTGCCCAGAGTTGCTGGGGCAACCCAGTTAGATGGGCAGGGTATAATAATAATAATAATAATAATAATAATAATAATAATAATAGAATTGGACATCCCTAGTTTCATCGGAGAAGTGTTGTAGGGTATGTAAGAATCCTTTCCCCTATCAAATGGGCCACTAAGGATCTTTGCAAATTCTGACCTATTCACCTTTGTGGCCAAGGTGCAGAACCCAGCTAACCATAAATTTTGTATGCTTCTGGATTTTGTGTTCTCAAAAAACTTTCTGAAATGTGTATAAAAAGATGGGGTTGTATTCAGCTTAGTCATAATCAGGGTAGACTCATTTAATTCAATGGACCAAGTTAACTTAAATCCATGGATTTCTATCTTGAAAGATTTTTGGCAGAAGGTAGCTGAAACCATCAACAGAACTGTATGGAACAACCTTACATTTACAGAGCAAAATAGCCTCTTGAATTATATACCCAGCACATGGAACCTTACAAAAGGACAATATGAGTGAATTTTATGTGCCGTTACTACAGCAAAATGACAGATACTGATGAATTGGAAAAATAAAAATGCGGCTCCTTTCTACGATTGGATTGAAGACTTAATACAAACTTGCAACATATGAACAACTTGCATATAAACGCAGACTTGCCATGGACAAATTCAGTGATATTTGGAATCCATTCTTACAAATACTGTAATAGTCAAAATCTGGTGAAGTACAATAACAACTCTGTAAAATATGTATACAGTTTTGGTTTTTCCTTCTCCCCCCTTTATTTTCCTTTCCACACGGGTTCTGTTTCTCTTTTTCTGTTTCTCTTTTTTATTTTCACCTTACCATGTTTAGTGCACATATAATTATGTATTTTTTGAACTTTCAATAAAGTTTTTTTTAAAAAAGTGTTGATTTTGATAAGCCTACATCGACTATGAAAGCAGAACAGAACCCATGTCTTATAAAGATAAGATACTTTTAGAAATATGCACTTTAAAATAATGCACATTCGGAAATGTGAACTTTGTGAGAAAATGCATTCAAAAATGTGCATTGAGGTATGAAATTTCCATACAGCTTTCCTTTTAATTCCAGAGTAATGCCAAGGAAAACAAGCAAAACTTAC
Organism: Podarcis cretensis; assembly: GCF_951804945.1. NCBI lineage: Eukaryota > Metazoa > Chordata > Lepidosauria > Squamata > Lacertidae > Podarcis > Podarcis cretensis. Next base: position 18,711,031 of record NC_137183.1, read on the forward strand.
ACAAACAAAGCGAGGCAGAAAGAATGGGACTTACGAATGAACACAGTGAAATTGACATGGACCAAAATGGGACACAAGGGTTGGGACTTATCAATGAACACAAACGAGGCTTTTTATGTGAAACTTTATATATATATATATATATATATATATATATATATATATATATATAGTTTCACATAAAAGACGAACGCCTCACAAGACGGAAAACCCGCTAGACGAAAGGGTTTTCCGTTTTTGAGGCGCTTTGCAAAACGAATTTCCCTATGGGCTTGCTTCGCAAGACGAAAATGTATTGCGAGTTCCTGCGGGGTTTTTTCCCTCCCCCCCCCTTTTCCTAAGCCGCTAAGCTGCTTATCAGATGATCTGCTGATAAGCCGCTTAACAGCTGTTTGCTAAAAGCCGCTAAACCGCTAATAGCGCTAATCCGCTAAGCTCTCAATGGGCTTGCTTCGCAAGACGAAAAAACCGCTATATGAAGAGCCTCATGGAACGGATCAAACAGTTCAAATATTTACTCCAGTCCTCTGAGAAGCCACAGTTTCGGATCCTTCCTGTCATCTTATCTAATTCTGCATAGTCCATTAATTTTGTCTGCCATTTTTCTTTTGTCACTAGTTCTTCTTGTTTCCATTTCTGTGCCAATAGAACACATGTGATACTTAAATGGACCGCTAGGACCCAGGAAAATCTCCAGAGGGCCCACCATAGCTCCTTTCATTAAAAAAGAAAATAAAAACACCTCACAACTTTTTTTGTACTTCTGCAAACCTCGGGGTTTTCCTCAAGCGTGCTGACATCCTCTTCTGTGTGGGTGGTGGTACTTTTGCTGTGCTCATTTTGGTACTCGCAGAATGAGTTTCCCATTAGTGCAGAAGATGAAAATGAAATAAATCACATGAGCTGCTATGGTACAGTCCAGAAATTCCATTGTAGCCTTGCCACAACCCTGCAAAATAGAGTGTGCTGATGGGGGACAACTGGCCTAGGGTCATCCCGTGAGCTTCATGGGTGGGCGAAGATTTGAACTTGGGTCCTTCAAAGATCCACAAAGGGGGGGGGGTCAGAAGGGATTATATGTTTATGTTTTTAATTTCATTTGTTTATGTAAGATAGAAAAAGCAAAAATAAAATTTATTTTAAAAAATGAATTTAAAAAAATCTTCTCTCCCCCCCCCCAATATTCACCTTCAGCAACAGAGCCAGGAAGAAGCCATGTAGGGTCAGCATTCCTGTGACCTTAAATGTGGTCACAAGATTTTGCCGCTGTTACATTACATTACATCGGTTTTCTTCTCCCCAGTACAATTTATTCTCTGTAAAATACATTTCCTAACAAATACAATATAAATGCTAACAGAACTCCGGCCATCTCTGATGATTGGTCATGCTGGCTGAGACGGTTGGCAGTTATAGTCCAAGAACATCTAGAGGTGACCACCATGTTGGCTGCTGCTAGTCTACCACAATCAGTGCCGAGTTTACGTATGAGCTAAACAAACTATAGCTTAGGGCCCAACTTTCTTGGGGGGCCCCAAAAAAATTAAAGGGAAAAAAACCCTGGATGTACATTTCCAAAATACAGTGGACCCTTGGGTTACGTAACTTTCGGGTTGCAAACGTGGCAAAACCAGAAGTGTATACTTCCGGGTTTTGTCATGCACGCATGCGCAGAAGCGCTCAATCGTGCCGTGCGCATGTGCAAAAGGGCGCCTCCAGTTACGAAGATTTCGGGATACAGCTGGGCCTCCAGATCAGATCCCGTTCCTAACCGGAGGTATCACTGTATAAGATAAAAAACAAATAAAATAAATCCTACATATAGCAACAGTGTTTTGTGCTATATAGGCTCCTATTTTGTTATGTGCAAATGGCTTTAGATACCTATTAAGTCCATAAATTTCCATATAGCATATATTCAACACAAAAAACAGTGACAATTTGTTGTTGACAAAGGACAGCTGGACATTTAAGGGCCCCATTACCTTCAGTAGCTTAAAAGGTAAAGGTAAAGGGACCCCTGACCATTAGTACCAGTTGCGGACGACTCTGGGGTTGTGGCGCTCATCTCGTTTTATTGGCCGAGGGAGCCGGCGTACTGCTTCTGGGTCATGTGGCCAGCATGACTAAGCCGCTTCTGGTGAACCAGAGCAGCGCACGGAAACGCCATTTACCTTCCCGCTGGTGCGGTACCTATTTATCTACTTGCACTTTGACGTGCTTTCAAATTGCTAGTTTGGCAGGAGCTGGGACCGAGCTACAGGAGCTCACCCCGTCATGGGGATTTGAACCGCCGACCTTCTGATCCAAGTCCTAGGCTCTGTAGTTTAACCCACAGTGCTACCCACGCCCCTCTTTTTCAGTAGCTTAGGGCTTCATCAAACCTAAATCCGGCCCTGACCACAACCCAGCCCAAGTTGGGCATATGAAGACTGTCAATCTCTTACGTACCTTTTTGGGGGGGCGGGGGGGAGGGGAATAAGCCCAATTGAATTTTCAGTTCCACTTCTGGGTAGTCATACATATTTTCAAGCTGCATGCCCCATTACATTTCAGTGTAGCCCAGAAATATGATATACTCCCTATGTTGTCTGCTTTTCCTTACTCAGAGTCTACACACACAAACACACAGAGAGAAAGAATGTGTGTGGTTTAGATGTTAATATAGGAAAATGCCCCCTGTGTAGCTTGCCGGATAATTAAATGAGGGAGACCCAAGAACGGAATCAGTTTTAACTTGCAAATGTTCGCAAGCGTTTGTTTTTAGACTCAAGCAGGATCATTAGGCAAAAGCATTTAGCACTCGACGCACAGGGATTTAGCGGTGGGACACCCATTAACATTGCCAGGAGATATGTAGCTTGATTCCAGACATACAAATGTTTAACTTAATAGAATCCTCCTGCATAGATTAAAGGCACTATTAAGAGGACAGAGGGAGAGGAGCAATCTATGCTGAAACAATTCCACCAGATTGAATCGGAAGCTTCCTAAACTTAATGGCCGTTGAAGTTAATGGCCGCTGATGTCCATGGCTGGTGTGTGCAATTCTACTGCAGGGCATTTGATACCTGCAGAGGAGTACTTTGGCTCCCTTGAGCCATTGGCAAGGAGATGTATCTTCGCCTCTGAAGCCAAGGAGAGACCATGGACCAGAAACTCAAAAAGAAGTCCGCCAGTGACTTCTTCTGCTGCCCTCGGAGTTGGGTCTGTGTTAAGTTGCGGGTGAACATATCAGACGACACAGCGATTCTTCAATCAGCTCTTGTTTATTCACAGGCCAGAACAGAACAGAACTGAAGGGTTCCGCCAGCCTGCTTATACAGAGCTCCACTACAAAGCAACAGTAACCACTTTCTGTAACTATCCAATCCCTGAACGTCACTTTCAATCCCTTATTTGCATATGTGGACCTGAGTGAAAACTATCAACAGTATACCCCTGCTGGCCCAGGGTGAGAACTTCAGTACATAACAGTCTGCTCTGTGCCGCCTCCCCTTCTCCTCCATTGATCCATCTGTCTGCCCAGTGCTGGATTACTATATAAATAGAGCAGGCACTGGCCTATGGGCTTTTAGGGGACCGGCGACAACAGATCAAAATAATATTGATTGGATCTTGAAAGAAAATTACAATCAAGCTTTCTTAGTTCAATGCAAGCCCCCTGCCCCAAGATTTTGACTGCCTAGGGGCCTCCACAAGGTTTAATCTAGCAATGTGTCTGCCTTGCTACCTCCCTCCCTCCAATCGCAGTGTTCTCTCCTAGACAGTTCAAATCGGGAAAAATGAATACAGTAAATGGACAAGAGTACAAAGATTCACAAAATGTTTAGGGGTTTGCGCCACCCTGTGTCCCCCCAGTAAAAAAGCACTGATTATTATTATTTGTTCTCCAGGAACGCCTGCCCTAGTCATTCCCTCTTCCTCCTCATCTACCACTTACCAGGTTTTGGGAAGGGGACAGACTGCTTTCTCCCACACAAAAGGAAAAACAAAGGGAACACTCAAATGGTAGAACAAAGGACATGGAAAGAATGGATTTATTAATCTAACTAATGTCCTGCCTTTCTCCCAGTACCCAAGGCAGTTCACAGCTTAAATGGAAACAGATGCAAGTAAATATACACATTGGACAACAATTTAAATTAGTAACCCTATTAAAAATAGCATGCCAGAGCTTTTCGTTCAGCTGGAACTCACTGGAACTCAGTTCTGGCACCTCTCAGGTGGGCACCATTGCCATTATAAGAGGCATTCATGGTGATTTCTGGCACCCTTTTTTCTAGAAAAGCAGCAGTTTGAAACCATATAAAAGCACAAACACAAACACAAAACATGCAACACCCACCCTCAGAAGACCCTGCCACAGCAGCCCAATGCTTGTTGGAACTAATAATTCTTTGTCTGCTGGGAAAAGGAAAAGAGAACGTGGATCTAGACACAGGGAGGGATGCTATAAATAAGTCAGAAATTAGATCGTTATAACAAAAGAAAGAAATCCCTATGGAAAATTGTGTATAAAATTTTCCTGCACCCTGGCGCCATCTGGTGTTGCATGATTATAGCGCATTCAAATAGCTGTTTCTTTACTAATGTAGCTGAGTCCAGAGAGGGGGCTAGCCAAGAAACTGGTTCAGATGGCATACAACACCCTCTCCTGCTCTAGCAGTCTATCATTCTAAATCATACGACAGTGTGAGATTGTGGTCTGCACAACTCTGTTCCTGATTCTCCCAATCTGTCGCTAAACATAGCTTATAACAGATTTTTTTTTTTTTTTTAAAAAATGCATTTTCTTCTGCTTTTGAGGGCTGGTGTTTGACCTGCTAACTTGTGAGTTGCTGCCAGGTGGCAGTGCTACACAGAATAAGCCAACACAGAACTTGCAATGTGAACACCCTCTTTAAAAGTCACATATCCTATCCATGAGATTCTGGGCCCTTCCAGACAGGAACATTTTTTACATGCAAGTAACATGCCATCGAAACCATAATAGTTCACAAGTGGCAAATTTAGACTGAACCATCCAGCCACCATTTAGGTTTATGAATCATTCTGTAGCATTTCCCAAACATGATCACATTATTTCCATCTGGAGAAGCATTCCTGCTCTGTAGCACCAATAAATAAATAAATTGTTGGTATCACGCAATTGGTGGTAAATAAATTGCCTGATCATTGCTGGATCATGCAGGCTAAGTATGTGCTCAGGGCAGCAGCAGAGCAGGGCCGCCCCCTCGCAAAATGAGATTTCTTTTTCATTCTCTCCCCCCCAAGAATCTGACAATAGATTTTTTTTTTTAAGGCATGAAAGGAGGGGGTGAAATAATGCAAGGAAACCAGATCCTATCGTGTGTTGCAATAAATCTATGTTTTATTACTGTTACGTTCTTCTGAGTTATACATATTGGATTTGTTTTTCACACACAATATTATATTATTATTCATCAGAAGATCTCAGGGCTGTTCACAGCATAAGAGCACAAAATAAAAACACAAGAACAAAGCAAACCAATAACCAATAACCAATCTCTCTCTCTCACACACACAACTTAATTCGTTCTGGAGGTCCGTTCTTAACCTGAAACTGTTCTTAAAGCTGATGTACCACTTTAGTTAATGGCGCCTCCTGCTTCCTCCACACGATTTCATAGAATCATAGAATCATAGAGTTGGAAGAGACCACAAGGGCCATCGAGTCCAACCCCCTGCCAAGCAGGCAACACCATCAGAGCACTCCTGACATATGGTTGTCAAGCCTCCGTTTAAAGACCTCCAAAGAAGGAGACTCCACCACACTCCTTGGCAGCAAATTCCACTGTCGAACAGCTCTTACTGTCAGGAAGTTCTTCCTAATGTTTAGGTGGAATCTTTTTTCTTGTAGTTTGGAACCATTGCTCTGTGTCCGCTTCTCTGGAGCAGCAGAAAACAACCTTTCTCCCTCCTCTATGTGACATCCTTTTATATATTTGAACATGGCTATCATATCACCCCTTAACCTCCTCTTCTCCAGGCTAAACATGCCCAGCTCCCTTAGCCGTTCCTCATAAGGCATCGTTTCCAGGCCTTTGACCATTTTGGTTGCCCTCCTCTGGACACGTTCCAGTTTGTCAGTGTCCTTCTTGAACTGTGGTGCCCAGAACTGGACACAGTACTCCAGGTGAGGTCTGACCAGAGCAGAATACAGTGGCACTATTACTTCCCTTGATCTAGATGCTATACTCCTATTGATGCAGCCCAGAATTGCATTGGCTTTTTTAGCTGCCGCGTCATCCTGTTCTCATCCTGAAGCAAAGTTCTTGAGGTACTATTTCTGGGTTAGCGGAGTCTGTAACCTGAAGCGTCTATAACACGAGGTACCACTGTATATATAAATTAGTGTGTGTTGTGTAATTTGGATTTTTTTAATAAAACAACAACACAACAACAACACCAGATAACTGAGATAAGAGGCAGGATAAAATGTAACCAGTAAAATGTCATTTTACGGTTAAGTATTGCTTTGGCTTTGAATTACATGTGAATTACATAACGGTGTTGTGCAGATGTGGGCCATAACTTAGGTCCATTCATTAATTAATTAATTTCAGTGGATGGCGCTGTGGTCTAAACCACTGAGCCTCTTGGGCTTGCCGATCAGAAGGTCAGCAGTTCGAATCCCCACGATGGGGTGAGTTCCCGTTGCTTTGTCTCAGCTCCTGCCAACCTAGCAGTTCGAAAGCATGTCAAAGTGCAAGTAGATAAATACTTCCGGCGGGAAGGTAAACCGTGCTGATCCCTTATTTTCGAGGCTGCTGATCCCTTATTTTCAAATCTGAAAGTTGATAGCTATGTAAACGGCATTTCTGTGCGCTGCTCTGGTTCACCAGAAGCGGCTTAGTCCTGCTGGCCACATGACCCGGAAAGCTGTCTACAGACAAACGCCGGCTCCCTCAGCCTATAGAGCGAGATGAGCGCACAACCCCAGAGTCATCCGCGACTGGACCTAACGGTCAGGGGTACCTTTATCTTTACCTATTGCTTTGGCTTTGAATTACATGTGTGAATTACATAAAGGTGTTGTGCAGATGTGGCCTAACTTAGGTCCATTAATTTCATTGGGTCTACCTTGAGTAAAATTTGTCCGAGTTCTACCTTGATTTTCCTGGTTCATAAGAAGCTGCCTTTTACAGAATCCAGTGAACTCAGAATTGCTTGCACTGACTGGCAGCCGATTTCCAGAAGATGCTGAGGACTGAGCCTGAGACTTTCTGCATGCAAAGCTGATGCTCTACTGCTCAGTTGCAGCAGTAGCTGCCTTGTCCTGCTGTCAGGTGTGTGTGCGCAGGAGCCAGGCCCTGTGACCAATAGGACTTTACAGGACTGGGGCCTTCCTAAGTTTGTTCTGAAGAGGCAAAGCGTGGCCTTACAGGTGAGGCCGATTGGTAACTCACAGCACCTGGTGGCAAGAGCCAGGAAGGGATATAAGGTCAGCATTTCCCTTCGGCTCTTTGCCACAGCAACACGCTGTCTGCCTTGCTGTGTTTGGCTTCTTGCTTCCTGATCCTTGAACCTCAGCTTCTTGACTCCCTGCTTCCTGACCCTCGGACCTCTGGCTTATTGACTCCCAGCTCTCTGACCTTCAGACTCTTGGCTTCCTGACTCCTGGCTTCTGGACCCCCGTTCCTGCTCCCATCTTGCCCCCAGTCCCGATGTCCCCAGCCAGGACTTCTGTTATATACTGAGTTGAATAGGATCCAAAATGCAGCAGTCTGATTAGTCCTAGAACAATAGGATCCAAAATGCAGCAGTCTGATTGGTCCTAGAACAATAGGATTCAGAATGCAGCAGTCTGATTGGCCCTAGAACAATGCAGAAGTATGATTGGTCCGCAGGAGCCACCCAATCCAGCTCCAGATGGAAGTGAATCCACAACCTGATAGGCCTACAGGAGAATTCCGGAATTAGCCAATCATGGGCAGCCCATTGTGTAAATAATGTATATAAAGCAGATACTTTGGGGGAACTTTCATTCCTCCTCACCACTATGAGCTGAATAAAGAGCATGAAATCCACTCTTGACTGAGTATATTTCAACTTTGGTCGCCCGTGAACCGGATTGTGACACTGGCTTGCCCTTCTGCCCTTTGCTGCCACCAACTAGCCCCTCTTAGGGCTCCTGGGTCCCAGCTTCCATTTCCCTTGGGACTGCTGCCAATGGCTCAGCCCTGACCCTGGGTCCTGTAATGCAAGACTTCTCTGCAAAGCAGACACTTTGGTGTCAAACCGTCCCGATCCCCACCCACGCAGCTGATGCCTTTGTGAGACAGAAGCAAACACCTTGCCGTTCACATAAATTATTTTTCTGATGCTTTGGGAACAGGAGCCGAGTTCATCAATTTGCAAAGTTGCACAAATTAGATCATCTCAGCAAGAGGAACCCGGCGAGGCGAGGCGTAATCAGCACTATTGGCTGTTTATGGAATGATTTATTTGAAAAGGGAACAACGGGAAATTCCGACTTTGTGTTATCTCAATGCTTTCCCAGCTCGGCACATGATAGACTTATCTAGTGAAGTCTGAGCCAATGCAATAAATTCATTATAGCACACTGACATGATGGAGCTTCCCCCGTCGCAACAAATCACTTCATTATGTAGACGAAGAGGTATATTTCACTTTAGTAGCATCAACATGAGAGATATCTTATAACCTTGGTGTCTGATGTTCCCTTTGTTAGGTAGGGTCTGTTTTGAGGAGGCAGGCTGGGGTGGTGGTCTTAAAGTATGGCTCCATGTGTATTTTAAAACAGTTTCAAAGCACTTTGGGCAGGTTTAAAGACATTTAAAAGCATTTTCAGCAGCAGTCTTGCGCTCAAGGGATGAGTTGCTCATCTTAGAGGTCCACCTATCCTGTCTGATAAGAAACATCTGTTTCCTATTGTCAGGGACTCAGCGGGAGCGCAGGGAGGAGAGGAGATGGAGAGCGAGGGGGAGCAATCCGAGGGCAGCGTAGGAGAATATGACAGCAGCCCGATAGATTCCATGAGCCTCTCCAGCGAATCGGAAGATTCACAGAAGGGGGCGCCGATGGGCAGGGCAAGGGGCGACCCAAGGGGGACACCCCAGAAGCAAGGGGCCAGCGGGGACTCCCAGAGCAGCAGTTGGAAATCAGGACCAGCTTCCCCACCAGAGCGTAGTGGGGGGGAGGAGTCCCAGGTGTCAGAGCCCACATATGCACCACCAGCGAGAGAAGATGAGTCAGGGTTGACCACGCCTCCATTGGAGAGCGAGTTAACGGTCAAGAGGAAAGTTGCAGGCTGGGCGCGCGCGCCAAGTTCAAAGGTACAGGCGAGCGGCACAGAAGGTAGCCCGGATAGGGAACCAGGTCCTAAAGCCCGCCGGAAGGAGGGGCAAGAATCGTCAGGGTCAGCGTCAGAGGAGTCTAGGAAGGATGAGACCCTAGCGGGCAGGAGGGCCCAGAGGAGAAAGGAGCTTAGGAAGAGGTAGAGCAAGGCGAGAGTGTTAAACTGGTGTGGAAGGGGCGGAGACTCAGACGGGACTTCGCCGGTCTAAGGTCGAGACGTAGAGCTGCACGCTGCGGCTTTAAAATGGAAACGGAATCTCAATAAAGACTTTTGTACATAACTACAGCCTAGCGTTGGTCCTCTGTGAGCTGGGACCTGGAGGCAGCTCTGACACCTATGTAAATCTCTGTAAGGGATGCAGGCCTGGCCAGGACACATACTTGTGGCATTCTAACATTTTTGGTGAAGCCTTATCTCCCTTTTCCCTTTAAAAATGAGGGTCTATGCCAGGGGTCAGCAACCTTTTTCAGCCATGAGCCGGTCCACCATCCCTCAGACCATGTGGTGGGCTGGACTATATTTTGAATGGGGGGAAAAAGAACGAATTCCTATGCCCCACAAATAACCCAGAGATGCATTTTGTTATGTGTGCATTTATGACGTGGGCGGTGCTGTGGGTTAAACCACAGAGCCTAGGACTTGCCGATCAAAAGGTCGGCGGTTCAAATCCCCGCGACGGGGTGAGCTCCCATTGCCCGGTCCCTGCTCCTGCCAACCTAGCAGTTCAAAAGCACGTCAAAGTGCAAGTAGATAAGTAGGTACCACTCCGGCGGGAAGGTAAACGGCGTTTCCGTGCGCTGCTCTGGTTCGCCAGAAGCGGTTTAGTCATGCTGGCCACATGACCCGGAAGTTGTACGCCGGCTCCCTCAGCCAGTAAAGCAAGATGAGCACCGCAACCCCAGAGTCGGACACGACTGGACCTAATGGTCAGGGGTCCCTTTACCTTTACCTTATGAATATTTATTCTATATTTGAGAGCTTAAAATTCTTATAACAGAAGTCAGCAAGGTCCTACTCATCTGTTAACGGAACATGACATAGCTTGCTTTCCCCAACACCTTTATTTAATCAGCTACATTCATAAGAACATGGGAAACTGCCTTGTTCCACACCAGCCTATTGGTCCATCTATCTCAGTAGGCTCTCTAGGGTTCAGACTGGGGTGTCTCCCAGCCTCTCCTGGAGAAGTCAGGGGCTGAACCTTGGACTTTCTGTTTGCAAAGCAGATGCTCTACCCCTGACCTATGACCATTCCCCAAATATCCAGTGTTTTCCTCCAAGGAACTTAAGGCAATGCACAGGGGTCCTTACCCTCACTGACAGCATCTTCACAGCAACCCTGCAAGGTGGGTTAGACTGGAAGATAGCCAGGTCATCTGAAATGACCAAACAGAGAATTTCCAGCCCTAATCCAAGACTCTGATCCAATCACTACACTGCTCTGGTTCTTTACTCCAAAGTACTATTATTGAGGTTGGCGTTAGGTCTTGGAACTAATGCCATGCCAAAATCAGGATGCTAAAATTTCTATGAACCCTTGTGCTGGTACACCAGCTTGCAGCAATGCTTATGTGTGTCTAGACACACACACACACACACACACACACACACACACACACACACACTGATTGTCTTGTATATAGATCTGATCCTGTGTAAACCTACTTCATCTAGCAACATTAATATGCCAGGTTGCAGCTGCTGATTACTTGGGTTTTTAATATACAGTGGAACCTCGGTTGTCGAACGCTTTGGAAGTCGAACATTTCGGCTTCCGAACACCGACAACCCGAAAGCGAATGCTTCCATTTCCAAACGTGCCTCGGGCGTCAAATGGCTTCTGAGGAATGTTTTTCCATTTTTTCAATGGATTTTGCTGACCGCCCATTGCACCTCAGTTGTTGAACGTTTCAAAAGTCAAACAGTCTTCCGAAACGGATTACTTTCAACAACTGAGGTTCCACTGTGTTATAACTTTTAACGGTTCCTCTATCTGCATTTAGAGAACTCATAAATCATTTTAGGGGAAGTCTAAGCTAGAAACCTGTTTTTTTTCCCACGCTGGAAACTTCCATTTCCTAGCCACAAGCTGCATGCAAATGGACTTTCTTGAAAGTGTGGCGAAAAATTCCACCCCACCCCCATTGAGGAAACCATTGCATGAAAAGGCTGAAGTTACTAAGTTCAGCTCTCAAGCAACCTGAAAATCATTTGAAGCTACATTGTCGAGGTCAAAGCTTGCATTTTGCCCTCTGTGCTCATTTCTCAATGGAAAACAGCCAGTTGCAGTCTGTTTACACTTTGGTCCAAGACTACTTGAAACACGTTTGTGAGGATGTCGAACTGGACGCTGCCCCGAGTCGAGTTGCCCAAGTCTTGGCAAGAGTAGCACCTTCGCTTCAGGAAGAAGTGGAAGAGAAGATAAAGCCACTTTGGCACTCCATCAAGATCAGTTCTGTCGAGGAGGCCAGTGACATTTTCAGCCAGGTGATGGCACAGGAATTTGCTGACGGGAACACCAACTGGGGACGGATTTTGACAATATTCGTCTTCGCAGGAATTATCACAAAGAAGTTGCGACAGCACGGAGTTCCTTTGACAAGAGAAAACGTGGAACCGATTTGCCACTGTGTCACTGAATTTATAAACACCAAAGCTATGTGGATCAGCGAAAATGGAGGCTGGGTAAGTTTGCTGCTCAGTTTCCTCAGTTGGGCATTGTTTAAAACCTTAAATGACTTGGGTCCCTATAGTACTGGATTAAACCCCATGGAGGCCCCTAGGCAGTCAAAATCTCATCCACTCCCTCACATTGAACTAAGAAAGCTGGTTTGTCATTTTCTTTCAATATCAAATATTACTTTTCCTCTGTTGTCGTGGGGATCCTAATAGGTGCCTACTCAGTTTGCTAATCTGGCACTGGGACCCAAATACCTGAAAGACCATCTCCTCCCCCCTCAGACACTGAGGGTTAAAATCAGCAGAAGCTCCTGCAGCCAATCAGAAGCCACAGAAGCCCCGTCGGATGTTCTGGTTCCAAGGAACGTTCGCAAACTTGAACACTCACTTCCAGGTTTGCAGTGTTCAGGAGCCAAAATGTCTGATTTCCAGGGCGTTCGACAACCAAGGTACGAGTGTATTGCTTTCTCAGGTCGCACAACAATAGCCAAGTGTTGGCACTGTAAATGGTGTTTTGTTACAGTGCTTCTCTATAATACAGGCAATCTTTGTTTTGCGTGGGAGTTATGCTCTGGACCCCCACATGTGTCAGCCGAGTGTGCATAAGCCCACTCCATTTCGCCCTGCTCCACTCCCTTTCATGACACCATTATGAAGTTTTGGGGCTACTTCTGGGTTCAGTGTGTGCGTGCGTGATTGTGCATCATTCGGTTGTTGCTTGAACTTTAAATTGAAGAGACAAGCAATGGAGATAAGCAGGACAGATAAAAGAAAGCAAATTTTCACCCAATATATATAATTAGGTAAAGGTAAAGAGACCCCTGACCATTAGGTCCAGTTGTGGCCGACTCTGGGGTTGCAGCTCTCATCTCGCTTTATTGGCCGAGGGAGCCAGCGTACAGCTTCCGGGTCATGTGGCCAGCATGACTAAGCCGCTTCTGGCGAACCAGAACAGTGCATGGAAATGATGTTTACCTTCCCACCGGAGTGGTACCTATTCATCTACTTGTACTTTGATGTGCTTTCGACCTGCTAGGTTGGGAGGAGCAGGGACCGAGCAATGGGAGCTCACCCCGTCGTGGGGATTCGAACCGCTGACCTTCTGATCGGCAAGTCCTAGGCTGTGTGGTTTAACCCACAGCACCACCCGCATCCCTTAATATATTCAATTACCATACGACATTTGCTGCTGGCTGGCTTGGCTTGAATCGCCTTAATAAAAAAAGAGACCTGACAAATTCACAGAAGCTAACTTTTTATTCCAGCCATGATAGCTGAATAGAACCTCCAGCTTTGGAGACAGCCTAGCTCTGAATTTCCACACGCTATATGCAAAACAACAGGGGAAGGCTGTTCTCTTCCTGCCGAAGGCAAACTCGCTCAGCAGTATATTTTTCCCACTTGCGAAATGTTTTGCACCAGCAGAATATCCGTGTCCAGGAGAGTCTATAAGCAGGTCACTGGTAACTTTATTGCACAATTGATTGTGCGTTCCATTGCACAATGAGTTAGCATGACTATTGCATTGGATTCCTCTACCCTGCAATGTAAAACGTCCCTGTCTACTAGTGCAGGACCCCTTGTGCTAGCAGAGAGAATGGTGGGTGTTATGTATTAAGATTAGTGGCAGTTCTCACTCAGGGCCACCAGTATGTAAATGAAGGATTGAAAACTGTCGCTGATTGGTTAGCTAGTTGTGAGTTGTTACTGTTTCAAGTTATATAGTATTATATAAAGCAGCCAGCTAGGTTGCAGTCAGTCTGATTCCAGGAGTAGTTCTAACTGCTACAATAAAGAGCTATGAATCCAACAGAGTTGTGGCCTTCGTCCATCTTTTCCACTATTCAACAGTGGGTACAGTGGTACCTTGGGTTACAGACACTTCAGGTTACAGATGCTTCAGACTCTGCTAACCCAGAAATAGTACCTCAGGTTAAGAACTTTGCTTCAGGATGAGAACAGAAATTGTGCTCCGGCAGCACGGCAGCAGCAGGAGGCCCCATTAGCTAAAGTGGTACCTCAGGTTAAGAACAGTTTCAGGTTAAGAACGGACCTCCGGAACGAATTAAGTACTTAACCCGAGGTAGCACTGTCCTGCAATATTCTTGGCTTAAAAAGAAAGATAATCTGAGCACTTTCCTTCAAACCAATTTGCCCTCTTGGTATGGGGAAGCAAACAGCACTTTGTCATAATAAATTGACCCCTAACGAGAATGTTATTCTTCTCCCCTACTGCAGGACGGCTTCCTTGCAAAGTTGGGTGAAGAGAAGAGTCCCTGGCTGGCCTTGCACTACATCAAGACAAAACTCATCTCCGTTTTCTCATTCTTCAGTCAGTATTACTGACAAACTTGGTTCCTTGGTGACCACCAGATATTTATATCACCATGCCTTCCGGGAAGGATTCCTGCTATTAGAAAACCAAGACTGCCTTATTGAGCCAAAGGGAGCACTTCTTCCTTCCCATTTCCAAACTTATTTATCTGTTATTTATTTATGTTTTTGTATGCCTGTGTTGAAAACATTGCATCTGATACAATTCACGGTAAATCAGAACTGTTATCGCATGATGCACGGACAGCTTCCTTCAGATTGCATTAAATCTTCTCAAATAATCAAGTTGAAATGGTTTCTCTCCATGTGTGTGTGTATATACCGGAGGAGAGCAGAAATAAATAGTCCATTAAGACTGCTGGTTGAAAGAATAAAGAAAGGTTTCTTACTCCTGGCAAACAAGGCCATTCTGAGAACCAACTTACAAAAAGAGAGTCCAACACTTAATACTGAAGAAGCAGTAAGAAGGAAGTAAAGCTTGAGAGAAGATCTACAGGCTGTTAGTTACTCAAGAAGGGATCAGCGAGGGAAAAATATGATGTTTTTCTGCCAACTGCCTCCCAGTGGTCCAGGCAGGGCTGCCATATGTCTGAAATTTTCTGGACATAGCCAGAATACAGCAGTCTGAAGCAGTAGCTGGGAGGAAATCACTTAACTACCAGTAGATTTTTATGCATTTCCTTAAAAATAGCTCCAAAACTTCATTTTGTCTTTGAGAATCTGCAAGCTTTTGTGTCCGGATATTCTCTTTAGGAAACATGGCAACCATACTTATAACAAGCCTTGTTACTTCACTCCCAACGTTCCAAAGGTAAACATGCAACTTACTTCTACTCAGAGTTAGACCCACTGAGATTCATGAACCTCAGTCATGGCCATCCATTGCAATGGGTCTAACTCTGAGTACACGTTAGTTGACCACAACCCCCAAATGTTTAAGATGCTTATTCCACTGGCATACCTACGCACAAGGGGAAGATATCAGCAGGCTTAGGGGAACAGAAGTTTGCAGAAGCACAATGTGTGTAGAAGTATGAAAATCTATAGGGGGAAAACCCTTAGTGAGGGGAGTCCCGAAAACAATTCACTGAGGGCTGAGAGTGCTCAGGTGGTTACAGAAAACTGGCTTGCTGAAGGATGGGGAAACATCTAAAAGCTGAAACCATGAACTTCAGTGGCTGAAAGTGTTAAGTGGCTGAAAACTTGGAACTTCGTAGGTCCCAACAAGGCAGATAAGGAAATATCTTCTGGCCCTTCAGATGCTGCCGAACTAAAACTCCCATCATCTCAGGCCACTGGCTATGCTTGCTGGGGCTGATGGGAGCTGTAGTTTGCAGGGCCAAACGTCCTCACCCACAGGGGCTCTTTCTACGGCTGTTAACCCAGGCAGTGGGGGGCAGCCTCTGTTCTGACCTTGTAACAGAGGGCTAACCCTCCCCTACTCACATGCTTCTTCTATGGGGAGAATCTGGCTCCCCCTAGCCTTGCTATTAGTTAAGGTGAAACAATATATGCACCTGCCTGCAATGTTTTGTAGTGAATAACAATAACATAACAACAATAATAAGGAAGCAGAGGGGCAGCTGGGTTACAGGGAACCTCTGAAAATCTTGCGAAGCAGTTCCTCTTCCTGTGGTGAGGAAAGCCACACCTCCAGTGGGGAAGAAGGGAAAGGACCAGAGGATTCTGCGGGGAGCCTCAGCACCGCTCCTGGCCAAGCCAACCAGGAGGGAAGCACACCCCTTCCGTTGCCCACCCTGCACAGAGGTGTAAAACGCAAAGAAGGAAGGAAAAGGCTGGGGGTGACGAAGCTATTATGTTGGGGGAGGTTCCGGAAACAACCACTCCCGTATTCTGATAGCAACTGAGGCAGACATGAACTTGTGGCTCTGCACTGTAAATAGTTTTGCACCAAAATATAACCTGTAAAATACAGGTCAGAGTCCTGACTGCTTACTCACAAGCAACGACCATTGCCATCTGACAGTGCCCCTAAAAACAGGGGGCATCTTCTACATGGGGGCATGTTATACACGGAAAAATACGGTACTTCTTCTTAATTGTATTTCAGTTCAACAATTACAGTGGTACCTCGGGTTACATACGCTTCAGGTTACAGACTCCGCTAACCCAGAAATAGTGCTTCAGGTTAAGAACTTTGCTTCAGGATAACAACAGAAATTGTGTTCCGGTGGCGCGGCAGCAGCAGGAAGCCCCATTAGCTAAAGTGGTGCTTCAGGTTAAGAATAGTTTCAGGTTAAGAATGGACCTCCGGAACGAATTAAGTGGTGCTTCAGGTTAAGAATAGTTTCAGGTTAAGAATGGACCTCCGGAATGAATTAACGAACGAATTAAGTACTTAACCTGAGGTACCACTGTACTTTGATAAAATACGTATTTTGTTCTGAGCAAATGGCTTTAGATACCTATTAGGTCCATAAATTACCATAAAACATATATTCAACACAAAGAACAGTGACAATTTGTTGTTGCCAAAGGACAGCTGGACATATAAAGGGCCCCAATACCACCATTAGCTGAGGGCCTCATCAAACTGAAATCCGGCCCTGGGTGAGAAGCATTGTGACATGGCATAACCTCCTCGAGACAGTTGCTGTTCCACTTCTGTGTTTTGAAAGCGGACCCCAGCACAACTGGTCCTGAGTAAAATATTAAACTGGATGAGTTGCAACAGGAGGAAGCGTTGGAAGCCAAGTTCATTCAGTTCTGCCAATCTAAATTCTGTACTTTTCAGCTTGACCTTTAACCAACAGACTAGAAAACAACATAACTCAGCCTTAGGTTGAGATTAAGCAACTCTAACCCTTGTTTCCATGCTATGATGCTATGCTATTGCATTTCCCGACATTTTGAATTGCCAAATATTGTTATAAAAGAGAGGCAAAGGTTTCACACTGGAAATTTTCTAAGACAGAATAGTTGCTGATATCTCTATTTCTCATTTTTCCAGCCACATTTTTCCAGCAGTTTACAACTTTGAGGAGTGGGATCCTCATTAAAAAAAATCCCAGCATTTCAGAGTCCACCCCCCCCCCAACATACTATTTTTGTACACATTTTCTGTTTGCAGAACTGCGCCACAAGATTCAGAGAAGCGTGAATTTTGAAGGACAGTTGTGTCTTGTTTTGTGTATTGGGTCAAAAAGTGTGACTTAGGTAGTTTCTAATTAAAATGCAAATTCCTTCCCCACCAATTTTTTAGACCACCATTTCAGTATGTATTCACTTGGCTAGGTCTTCAACAGGAAAATACTTGAACAACTTGAGTCAGGACTGTATGTTTGTGTGTTCATAAGGTACAATGTCTTTTCAAGTTACAATCATACCACATTTTTGGAAATTTGTATGATCAAGTACAGTGGGGTACAAGCCTTCAGTCTGCATGGGGGAAATTCCTTCAACTTTAAGAAACAAATAACTGTGGGCAGCATAATGTGTAATTAACATTTTAAGACCCTGTGGATTCAAAATAGAACACAAGACTTTGTTTCCAGCCTTTAAACAAGAAATATACAGCTAAAGCATATATAAACTTTAACTTTCATCTATAAGACCTGGGCTTAAATAAATAAAGTCTAGCTAATCAGTAAAATGATCCATTGAGACCACAAGCAAGGTTCTCCTGGATTAAAATCAAAGGAATAGTGTTATCTTTTACCAAACTGATGTATTGTTCAAACTAGGTGTAATGGTTATAAGGGGTTGCTCGTGTGTAAGTTACCGCCACTCCTGGCTAGGTAGCCTGATTAAACCTGTTCTGGCTGGACAGCCCTTCACTTCGTGGCTGTTCAGTTGCTAGCAGAATCCGTCAGTGGGCGTTTCTTGAACTTCTTCCAGCAAAGAAGTTCTTTGACGCCAAGTATACGCCTACTTTCCCTGTGCGGAAGTCTTCTGCGCAGGGTGGGTGTGGGTAGCGGAGGACCCGTGCTCTCCCCGCTGGTCTCCAGTGAAGAGCCCCCTTGCCGATTCTCCCATCTGCCCTCCTCTATCCCTGGTGTTACGCTGATTTCCTTCCCCAGCCAATGAGCTCCCTCTCTCCCTGCTGGGCCCCTCTCCAGCATCGCTTGAGAGCCTTGCGTCCACCTCTGGCTCCGATGTCAGTTCCCTGACACTAGGCTTGCACATCTTATTATTTATATCCACCAGGTCTTCAAGAAGGTTTACATTTTAAAAGACAATTTCAGCTGCTCTGTTTTTGCTTTCCAAATACCTTAATCCCTTACCACGAAACATAGTTCTGCTGTAGCCCATTCCTCTTCCACCATTTTGTAACTTAGGCTGTGTAAACACTAAACACTCTACATTTAAATCACACATTCCCCTCAACTGAAAAAATCATGGGAAGTGTAGTTTAAGAAGGGTGCTCTGTGAGGGGTAAACCACAGTTCCCAAGATCCTTTGGGTTGGTGTGGAGAAATGTGCCTTAAAAGTATGGCACCTTCACAGCCTTATTCAAGAAAACTCAAACCATAATTCTCTCAGAGAATTCTTCCAGTGGTCATACTCCTTTTATCAGAGTGAGCCAGGTTTTTCTCCGTCAAGGACCACATACTTTTTGGTGCAGCTCTTTCTGATGAGCTGGACCCTAGACTTTTGCTGCAAAGCTCCACCCCAGTGCCACAATTACATTGCAACTCGAATTATTTAAACAGGATTCTAGAAAATTCGCTACCCTAATAAAGGAGAGGAAGTGAGAGCTGGACCATAAAGAAGGCTGATCGCTGAAGAATTGATGCTTTTGAATTACAGTGGTACCTCGGGTTACATACGCTTCAGGTTACATATACTTCAGGTTACAGACTCCGCTAACCCAGAAATAGTGCTTCAGGTTAAGAACTTTGCTTCAGGATGAGAACAGAAATTGTGCTCCAGCGGCGTGGCAGCAGCAGGAGGCCCCATTAGCTAAAGTGGTGCTTCAGGTTAAGAACAGTTTCAGGTTAAGTACGGACCTCCGGAGCGAATTAAGTATTTAACCTGAGGTACCACTGTATGGTGCCGGAGGAGACTCTTGAGAGTCCCATGGACTACAAGATCAAGCCTATCCATTCCGAAGGAAATCAGCCCTGAGTGCTCACTGGAAGGACAGATAATGAAGCTGAGGCTCCAATACTTTGGCCACCTCATGAGAAGAGAAGACTCTCTGGAAAAGACCCTGATGTTGGGAAAGATGGAGGGCACAAGGAGAAGGGGACGACAGAGGACAAGATGGTTGTACAGTGTTCTCAAAACTACCAGCATGAGTTTGACCCAACTGTGGGAGGCAGTGGAAGACAGAAGTGCCTGGCATGCTCTGGTCCATGGGGTCACGAAGAGTCGGACACGACTAAACGACTAAACAACAACAATAAAGGAGAAACACCAGGGCAAGTTTTGCATTTGGCAACCCAGTCGGTCAACGCTTATGTTAAGAGACATCGATACTTATGATATAATTATTATTTTATTATGTAGAAAACATATATTAGATCATTTATTCTACTATGTCCATTTATTTTTAAAGTTAAGTAAAGTTGTGCTCTTAATCCAGTTCAGACTGAAAATTTAAGTTGCTAGTTTTGCAGAGCAGCGTGTGTTAACTGAGAGAGAACAGTGCTGCCAATATGCATAAATTCATACAGCTGAGAAATATCTGGGCAGCTGTTCAGCAGGCAACATTACTTTTAGTTAAGTGTGCGAATGTTTCTCGCTTATAGAACCTGAAGCAAACAAGGAAGGCTGGGGCAGTGGATGTGAAGCTCAAGCCAGTCACATCTGCTGGGACTTCGCTACTTCCTTGGACCTATGTAACAGATGCTCCCATGCATGTGCAGAGGGCAATATTGAGATAAACCTGTATTTTGGCAATGGTTTGCTGCTTGTGCAACTTTATGGTGTTCTGGATTGTGTGGGATGGGAGTTCATATCCCAAGTGTACATAAAGGCAGTTCTGTCTCAATGCCAACTCCAAGGATATACAGTGGTACCTCGGGTTACGAACGCTTCAACTTACGTTTTTGTTTTTTTTGTTACGAACAATTGTAACCCAGAAGTAAGTTGTCTAAGCTCTCGGAGGCCTCGCCGCTGCCTGGAGGCAAACCCGGACATCAGCGGGGCCTACGGAGCTCTCTGCGGTGCCTGCAGGGCTCCGTGAATCCCGGGAGCCAAGCCCCGACGTCCACGGGGCCTGCAGAGTCTCTGCGACTGGGCTCCAGCCGCAGGAGCTCTCTGAGACCTCCATGAATGCTGGGAGCCAAGCCGATTGTGATTGTGGAAGAGGACCCTGAGCCCCCTCCAAACAGTGAGTTTGGAAATAAATTTTAATTTTTTTCATCTAAAATACTGTCTTTATTTATTTTATAGTACAGTACATTGATTATTGCCTTCATTTTATGGATCAATGGTCTCGTGAAACAGTAGAATTCATGTTAAATTGCTGTTTTAGGGGGTGTTTTTCCATCGTCTAGAACGGATCAATCCACTTTCCATTACTTTCAATGGGATAGTCCACTTCAGGTTAAGAACGCTTCAGGTTAAGTACAGACTTCTGGAACCAATTAAGTACTTAACCTGAGGTCCACTGTACAGGGAAACCCCAAGATAGAATGTATTTGTAGGCACCTCCTTCTCGCATGTCTCACTCCTGCCCCCAATCCCTAATTTTGCTTGTTACAAGGATCCTTAGCTCAGATACTTTGTGTCTGTATTGGAGATAAGTTTGCCCAGGTAGGATAATTCCTTCACTCAAATTTCTATCATCCTTTGTTCGGGGTTATTCTGCATAAGGTAAAGGATGCCCTAGATGTGTAAAATTTTTGGTTAGGAATGCAAGCTTTGGAACTTTCATTTTTGGTCTGGATGTTTATCGTTAAATCCTTGTACGTTTCCGAGCACAATTCAAAGTGTTGGTGCTGACCTTTAAAGCCCTAAACAACCTTGGCCCAGTATCCCTGAAGAAGCGTCTCCACCCCCATCGTTCAGCCCGGACACTGAGGTCCAGCTCCAAGGGCCTTCTGGCGGTTCCCTCTCTGCGAAAAGTGAGGTTACAGGAAACCAGGCAGATGGCCTTCTTGGTGGTGGCGCCCACCCTGTGGAACGCCCTTCCACCAGATGTCAAGGAAATAAACAACTCTCTGACTTTTAGAAGACATCTGAAGGCAGCCCTGTTTAGGGAAGTTTTTAATGTCTGATGTTTTATCGTGTTTTTAATATTCTGTTGGGAGCTGTCCATAGTGGCTGAGGAAACCCAGCCAGGGTATAAATAATACAATTATTATTATTATTATTATTATTATTATTATTATTATTATTATTTCATTCCTTTGCAAAGAAAGTACCAGGGCTGTGTGCCTCAGGCCTGATCACCTTAGCATACACAGCAAGGCTGTTGTTTTAAAGTTTGCAATCCAGTTCACACTGGGTTGTAACACAGTTCCCACTGACCCTACAATCTGCTTTAGAAAGGAATCAGGTGTCATGGCTGACTGTAGTGCATTAAAATATGGAACAGCCTTGTTGCCAGAAAGAGAGTTAGGGTGCAAATCCAAGAGGTTTTCTTACTCTGGAGCAAATGTCATTCTCGTGAGAAAGCTGCATTTACCTCAGGGGCTGAAACTGAATGAATGCCATTATGTTTCAGCAAGTCCCTACTGTCTGGGAGACAGAACTGTAGGAGATGCATTTCTATCCTGAAGTTTTCTGCGCCAGCAAAATCCATGTTTAGAACAGGACATAAATACCGCCTGTGTCAGCAGCACCACTTCACCTTGCCAAAATGTGGAAATTTTTCGGTGAAGGGTGTTCATTTCCCCATCAAAGCTGTGCTGCCGCAGGAAACTGTCACAAGAGTTCATTTTGTGCAGGGCTCCTTCGTGGCTGCCAGTTCCTTTCCCCAAACTGTTATCTCACACCATTCTACTCTTGCCTAACTGTTATTGCTCTGTAGCCTTGTCGTACGTGCACTGCAGACAGATAAATCTGAGTGAAAGGCAGAGGTGCCGGCTTGGACCCAAGATCTGGGGGGGGGGGGGAGGCAGTGTCACATGTCTGTGATGTCACACACAAGTACTGTCCAACTTTTGCTAACATGAACCCAAGACATCCTCAACAATGACGAACCAGGCAGCTTCTGCCTGGCAAATCTAGATCTGAACTGCTCTGCTCTGCAGTGTGGTGAGGCAAGGCAGGGCCCAACAGGGGTGAGAAGACAAGACAAGGTTTAGGCTTGACATAAGGCAAGGTGGGATGAAATTCAGGCTGGACCCTAGGCTCATGCAATGCTCTGGAAACAATGAACTCTGAATTTGCTCCAGCAAGCTGAAATAAAGCCCTTATAGCAGGGGCAGCAACCTTTTTCAGCCATGGTGGGCCGGACTATATTTTGAAGAAGAAAAAATGAACGAATTCGTATGCCCCACAAATAACCGAGAGGTGCATTTTAAATTAGAGCACATCAAAAAAATGTTTATTCGGCTTTACGCCCATCATGAAAGCACATATTCTACTCATGTAAAAAGACCAGGCAGGCCCCACAAATAACCCAGAGATGCATTTTAAATAAAAGGACACATTCTATTCATGTAAAAACACCAGGCAGGTCCCACAAATAACCCAGAGGTGCATTTTAAATAAAAGGACACATTCTACTCATGTAAAAACATGCTGATTCCTGGACCGTCTGTGGGCCGGATTGAGAAGGTGATTGGGCCGCATCCGGCCCACAGGCCTTAGGTTGCCTACTGCTGCCTTATAGGTCTTCTACAGATGAATCCTGAGTCTAGGACAGCACTACCACAACTTGGGGTGCGTTTGGGCCCACTGTCCCCACAGGCTCATCTGATAGAAGCCTTAGTGGAGCTGGCCCTACTTCAGGCTCAGAGATTTTGCTGGCATCACCTCAGGAACATAAAGAGATCAGGGCTGGATCAGGCCAATGGCCTATTGAGTTCAGCATCCTGCTCTCACCACGATGCCTCTCATGGGAAGAACACAAGCAGTAACTGCATCTTCTCTTCCTGCACTTTCCAGAAATGGCTATTATTGAGAAGCACACCACTTTCCACAATGGAGGTAGAAGGCTGGGTCAGGATTACTAGCCAGAAAACCCCACACTCCATGATGAATTTGTCTAAAGGTGGCAGCCCCCGCTGCCTCTTGTAGGAGCGAACTTCAGTGTTTACGATCCATAGGAAAAGTAACGCACTTTCTTTAGTCTGTCCTGCACATCCCAGCATACAGTTCCCTCAGCAGTTGTACTGAGGGGCGTCATGGAAAACAAGTGCTTTAGGACTTCCGGGTTGGCGCCATCGCCGAATGGCGGACTCCCTCCGAGCTCCGGAGGGAGCCTGCTCGGCAGGGGCTGGGTCCTACCGCGCCGGCGACGCGGGGACCCTCAAAAACCATGGGCGCTGAAACCCATGGACATGGTGACTCGGCTGGCACCTTTTGCGCCCCCCCGACCCGCGAAGGAGCCTTTTTAAAGGCTGCGGAGCGGGTGACGGGGGGGGGGGGTGTGGTGCTTTGAGTCCTTCGCTTCCCCTGCCGAGCGAAGCCGCATGCCATTCGACGGAGAGCGCTGACTTCTTCTATTGAAAATCTGGACTTAAAAGAATAACCCGTGAGTAATCGGAACCTGGACTAAAAAGGGGGATAATTTTTTAAAAAAAATTCGGAGCGAGCGGGGGAGGCGCAAAAAGGAAGTCAGCCCCCCCCCCGTTGTAGAAGAGTTAAAGCAAAGGATTTGACAACTAAGATCGAGTGCAACCCTACTTTGACAAAGTTATTAACTTCGCGAGGGAAAATCATAAGACTGAGCTGGAGGAGAAAGGTGGAATTGAATTGAATTAAAAAGCAACCCCCCCCCCCCGGAACCCTGGGAGCGATTTGTGAGAGCGCCGGGAGAAGAGAAATAGAGGTTTTGACAGCTGTCAAAGAGCTGTCAAAGCGGAAGAATAAAATAGAGAACTTTGTTACGAGGACTTTGCCAGTTACATTTGTTACAAATTGGATACAAATTGTTACAAACAAGGAATAACAAGTTATTTTGACTGGTGGACGTGATCTGGAAGGGAATTTAGTTATTGCAAACCACCTAGAGGAGCCGAGGGACATTACAAGTATTGTTGGCGTGGAATTTGACCCGAACTTTCTATCTCCTGGGAAACTGCAGAAATGGAACACTATTTTGTCTACAGAGGTCTACGCACTAAAGGAGACAATAGATTTATCTATTGAAGAATGAAAGGGACTTAACGTAATGTTTTGTTCTTGAATAACAAGCCTCTGCAGAGGAATTAGAAGCTTTTGGAATTGGAACATTTGTGCAGGAGAGCAGGGGGAAAAAAAAAAAGGAGTGAGATCAACAAGAACAACAAAAATAATAAGAACTGGACAAAGCTGGAAGTGGGAACATTTGGGACATCCAGATTTGACAGGTTTAAAGAAATAAAATTGGAGCTTTTACTCCTAGATATAAAAATCTGGATGGAAGAAATGGGCCTTTTTTGAGACAGACTCCTTCCAAGATTGGACATTCGAAATTAAAGATGACTGGGAAAGGACTATGGTTTAGAGAGATGTGGGAACTCCAGGAAGACATCAGACGTCGAGGAACATTGGGAACGCAACCGGGAAAGGGGGGAGGGAAATTTGGAATCCAAAGGGCGTAAAATTATTTTTTAATTTTTCTTCTATTTTAATCTGTATTGCATATTAAAGGGGGGAACTCGCGGAAGGGAACAGGTCGATTTTAGGGGATGGGAAAATATTTTTAAAATTGAGTCAATGATAATAAGTTTAAATTTGGGATAAGAACTTGTTGAATTTTTTTTTGTTTATTTGTAAGAATTGGAATACAGGAGGGGGAGGGGAGGGGAAGTCCCGAAAAGATGTTATTGGGAAAAAGATTTTAAAAATGGATGTTTTGGTTTTTTTATCTTTTTTTTGTTGTAATTGGAAAATCTTAATAAATATCATTTAAAAAAAAAAGGAAAACAATGCTTTAGATTTATAATGAAAAGCAACTCTAAAATTGGAAAATGAAATCAGTAAGATTGTCCTTAGTGCGTAGAGTCACGTTTAGGGTTGCCACCTGTCCTGTATATAATACAGGAGGGTCCCATACAGTGGTGCCTCGCAAGACGAAATTAATCCGTTCTGCGAGTCTCTTCGTCTAGCGTTTTTTTTTGTCTTGCGAAGCAAGCCCATTGACGGCTTAGCGGATTAGCGCTATTAGCGGCTTATCGGCTTAGTGGATAAGCAGATTAGCGGCTTAGCGGCTTAGGAAAAGGTGGGGGGGAAGGGAAAAAACCCCGCAGGAACTGCGAAAATGTCTTGCGAAGCAAGCCCATAGGAAATTCGTTTTGCGAAGCACCTCCAAAACGGAAAACCCTTTCGTCTAGCGGGTTTTCCGTCTTGCGAGGCATTCGTCTTGCGGGGCACCACTGTATTTCAATGAATAATGCTATGTTCTGTATTGGTAAGAGTTTTGTCCTGTATTTCAGGTCTTCTCTCTGCACCAATTTAGGGATCCTCTCCAAATGCCGGTTTGAAAGGTCAAGTATTTAAGCTCCAGGCAGCCAAGCACAGACTTCCAAATTTTATATATATATATATATATATATATATATATGTGTGTGTGTGTGTGTGTGTGTGAATATGTATATATTGTTTTGCATTTTAGAATATTCATTTAAACATCCTTAAAATATCAGTGACTTCCTTTCTTCCCTTTCCATGTTTCATTTTGCATATCTTAAATCCCTGCATATTTTACATAAACTAAACCATTCAGTATTCCATTATTACATCCATCAAAACTTATTTACACTGTTTAATTTATCTTAATGCTGCCAACATTTTCAAGTGTACACAATCCCCCCCCCCATATATTCAATAAACATTTTCCAGTCTTTTCTTCTTATTCTCTTATTCTGTATGTCAGATCTGCAAGCTGCACATATTCCGTCAGCTTCAGTTGCCATTCTTCTTTAGTTGGGACCTCGCTGAAAACATGGGCCGGAGTAGTGGCATACATAAACAACCTCTTTTGACACCTGGGGATTTCAGTTTGAATTATCCCCAGCAGAAAGGACGGGGGTTTTTTGAGGGGTGGGGTGGGTAAGAGATTTACACATTTATGTGCGTGCATGTGTGACAAATTCCAGAGAGGTCACCCTGTTAGGCTGCAGTAGATTGCTTTGAAGTCACTTTGGCACCAGATGAAAAGAAAAATCTTCCCCCACCCGGTATTTTGCAAGGACAAAGGTGAGTGTCTCTTCCAGCGAGAAAGTACAGCTTGTTCGCCTTTTCCCTCCGCGCTGAGGCCATTTAAGCGCAACCGACAGCCCCCGCGGAGCCCAATTCCGCGCGCTCCCTGCACTCCTTTTCCTGAACTGAGCCGGTGTCGTCGAGGCGCCTCCTCGGGGAGGCGGCGGAGGCTGCGCTGCCTATGGAGAGCCGAGGGGAGGGCGCAGCCGCCTCCGCCGGCGACATGGCCGCCCTGCACGCCGCCAAGGGAGCGCTGCGAGCGGAGCTGAAGCGCCGCCTGGGAGCCCTGAGCGCCGCCGAGAAGCTGCGCCAGTCGCGCCTGGTGCGCGGCAAGGTGGGTGAGGGCCAGCAAGCCTGTCTGGGGGAAAAGTCTTTTCTGTGGGTTTTTTCCCCGCCCAGGCGTTTCCCCAGAGGCCGGCCAACTCGTGTCCCTCAAGGCTCTTTTGCCCTCTTCCCACGCGACGCTGGTTCACGTGCAGTTAGAAAAACTAAGCGGGAGAAACCCCTTTCTCCACGGAACGGCGCGCGCGGCTGCCCGGGAAGCGCAAGCGCGTGCGCCCTCGTCCCCCCACCTCCGCGCGCGGGTGTTTAAGATAGAGACCGAGAGAAAGTGAGAGTGTAAAGGGGGGGATTCCCTCCCGCCCCGAGAAAAACCCCTCCTTGAGTTAAATGAGGGCGCCTAAGGTGACGTAAGGGAACGGCCCGCACGTGGAAAGGGGCGGACGCGGATATGCCCCTGGAGAGGGTGGGAAGTGAGTGTTTTAGTCGGAAGTGAGGTCGGTAATGCGTCATCCCCCGGAAACGTGTGCGTGGGGAGCCCCTGCGGATACGCAGGCCCCCTCGGAAGTGAGATGTCCCGTTGAGTTCATTGTGGCTGCTTTCACCCCAAAAATGGATTGCTTGTGTTTATGGAACTGGTTTTTGTTTTTGTTTAAAAACCTATTGCTTTTGTTTGTTTGTGTATTACTTTGAGGGGATGTTGTGCAAGCCGCTTTGTGACCATCGATGGTGAAATAAATTAATGTTGGAAATAAATGCAGAATTAAAGGGGTTTAGGGACTGCAAGCCTTACGCTTTAAAAGAGGGAGCGGGGCTGAGGGCCGAAACTTTTCTGGAGGCTCGCATACTCTGGCCTGGCAACCGTTCTTCTTCCCACATGTGGTGAGATTGGGTAGAATTCAGCAGTTGAGGGAGGTGCATTTTGTGTATGCTCAAAGGCAGCCTCTACTTTATTGCCACATCATGAATTCATAGGGCGGAACATAATACATAAAAAGCAAAGCTTTGAGCACTGCCGATGCAAAGTAAGCTGCTTCACTTTTGTGCAGTATCCATCAATTCTGTCATGCCATTCATCATTGTTTTATATATATATATTTGTTTCATTTTAATACATCACACACACAAAAGAAATATAGAAGTAAACAAATATCCATCACCTCCTAGCAACTAAAAAGGAAAAAAGGAAGAAAAACAACAACAATATTAAATAGTTCTTACAATATATTTAACATAAAAATGACTTTTTTCCTATATAACTGACTTCATCATTCATAACCACCTTCTGTTTCCTTTTCACCCCATTCTCAGAGACCGAAACTTCCTTTTGCTTCCATAATACCGTGGTACCTCAGGTTACATACGCTTCAGGTTACATATGCTTCAGGTTACAGACTCTGCTAACCCAGAAATAGTGCTTCAGGTTAAGAACTTTGCTTCAGGATGAGAACAGAAATTGTGCTCCGGCAGCGCGGCGGCAGCAGGAGGCCCCATTAGCTAAAGTGGTGCTTCAGGTTAAGAACAGTTTCAGGTTAAGAACGGACATCTGGAACAAATTAAGTACCGTATTTAAACTGAGGTACCACTGTATTTTGAGATGAGTGAAAATGTCATAGGAATGGAATGTGTTAGTTCTGTGACCTAGACTGGACCCAGCATGAAAATGGCATCAGATAAGGACATTGGAAGCTGCCCTGTACTGAGTCAGAGAAATGGTCCATTTAACTCGAAGCACCTCAAGGATTTCAGGCAGGGCAAATTTCCCACATGGGAGAGACCCCTGCTTGAAATTTTAGAGAGCTGCTAGGAGTCAGCGTAGGTAAAAGTAAAGGTAAAGGACCCCTGGATGGCTAAGTCCAATCAAAGGCTACTATGAGGTGCGGCGCTCATCTCGCTTCAGGCCAAGGGAGCCGGCGTTTGTCCACAGACAGCTTTCCGGATCATGTGGCCAGCATGACTAAACTGCCTCTGGCACAATGGAACACCCTGATGGAAACCAGAGTGCATAGAAACGCCGTTTACCTTCCCGCCACAGCGGTACCTATGTTTCTACTTGCACTGGCATGCTTTAGAAGTGCTAGGTTGGCAGGAGCTGGAACAGAGCAATGGAAGCTCACCCCATCGTGGGGATTCGAACCGCCAGCCTTCCAATCAGCAAGCCCAAGGGGCTCAGTGGTTTAGACCACAGCGCCACCTGCTCCCTAGATGTTCCACTGGTTCCCTTCTGTATAAGGCTCCTTATTTTCCTGTATCACTGATGGCATGTGGTGCCAGTGTTGATGCTTACAGTATCTGGGGACTGAGGGTTACGAACCATGGGATGCATATCTTCTGAGCCTTTCCCCCTCCTCCCTGCACTAGTCTCAAGATCATGGGTAGGCAAACTAAGGCCTGGGGGCTGGATCTGGCCCAATTGCCTTCTAAATTCGGCCTGCGGATAGGCTGGGAATCAGCGTGTTTTTACATGAGTAGAATGTGTCCTTTTATTTAAAATGCATCCCTGGGTTATTCCCCCCCCCCAAATATAGTCCAGCCCCCAACAAGGTCTGAGGGACAGTGGACGGGCCCCCTGCTGAAAAAGTTTGCTGACCCCTGCTCAAGATGCTGTGTGTACCTTAATTAGTATCAGAGGGGAAGTGTTTTTTTCTCCCTAATTTATCACATCTCCAACACTTTTTCAGCCGTGTGTGGGACAGAGGTGTTAAATGCTTAAAACACATCACTTAGGACTACTTTGGTTACAGTTTTGTACCTGCGCAAATATTTCTGTGTCCGTAAGCTGCCTTGAGCGTGGTTTTAACTATGGAAAGGCGACATACAAGTGAACGATTGTGATCATGGTTTTGCTCTGAGCAGGTCTTTTGTGTCATTATTACAACGGTTTCCTGTTTTTGTAATTGTATTTCTGGTTGTTATAACCTGCCCTGGTGCATGGAAATGTTAGAAATCACAATCGTTTAATCAAAGCAGCTTCTTGATGTTATGTTGTGAACCATCCTGAGATTTACGGGTACAGTGGTACCTCAGGTTAAGTACTTGATTCGTTCCGGACGTCCGTTCTTAACCTGAAACTGTTCTTAACCTGAAGCACCACTTTAGCTAATGGGGCCTGCCGCCGCACGATTCCTGTTCTCATCCTGAAGCAAAGTTCTTAACCTGAAGCACTATTTCTGGGTTAGCGTAGTCTGTAACCTGAAGCGTATGTAACCTGAGGTACCACTGTATAGGGCAGTATAGAAATTTAATAAATAAGAAGAAGGGGGGGGGGTAATAGAAGGGAGGTTGGGGATGTGGGTTGCAAGTTGCATATAAGTTGCATATCCACTGACCCACTAAACCTCACTAATGATTGCTGAACGCTCTTGTGCTAAGGGATGGCTCAATAGTTTGTCTCCTGTGTAATTCCTTGCACGCCCCCCATGACTTGTTTAATAATGTGAGAAACCTTATTGTTATGTACTGAAGTTCTCACCCTGGGCCAGAAGGGGATACTGTAGATAGTTTTCACTCAGGTCCACATATGTAAAAAGGGGATTGAAAGTGACGTTCAGTGATTGGATAGTTACAGAAGGTTGTTACAGTTGCGTTGTACTGGAGCTCTATATAAGCAAGCTGGCTGAACCCTTCAATTCAGTTCTGTTCTCTTTGAAGAATCGCTGTGTCGTCTGATATGTTCACCCACAACTTAACACTTATCTCCCAGTAAATTAAAACCAGTTTTTAAAGCATCTCTGTTTCTTGTAACTTGGAGCCAAGTTAGGAGCCCTGCTCCATCCGATGAGAATTCGCCTTTCATCTTCATCTGGCTTTTCAATACCCTGAAATGTAACAAGATGCTGTCAGTTAGTGCCTGAACGAGATGTATTTGATGGGGGAAGAGAGATGAAAGAAGCCCACGACTGAAATGCCAGAAAACGAAAAGGAGGCGGAGAGAAAATTTATTTATTCGAATGAATACTCATTTGACAGAGGTCTTAATTTGAAATGAGAGTAGCTGTACCGGGCTGACCTCACCACTGGCGTTTAATTAGTCACTGGGTGGCTTTGCTTGTTGAATGTTTCCTTTTGTGACTGAAGTCCTGCTGGTTTGCATGCTCTGATTCGGCAATAATAGCCATTTCCTGATCCAGAAAAGCAAGCAGATTCCTTTTTCTTTTTTTGCTTGCTTTTGGTAAACTGCTGTACAGTTTCCTGCGTTGTTCACAGTGCTGTGTGGTTGTGGAAGTTTCCACCGTGGGTGTCTTCTCTGTCTTTAAATAAGATCTCTGAACTTCCCAGGGGTAGTGGGAGCGAGGCCAGTGCACATCAAAGTACATTTAATTTAAATG
Source organism: Podarcis cretensis (assembly GCF_951804945.1). Classification (NCBI taxonomy): domain Eukaryota; kingdom Metazoa; phylum Chordata; class Lepidosauria; order Squamata; family Lacertidae; genus Podarcis; species Podarcis cretensis. The sequence goes on from NC_137183.1 coordinate 18,742,261, forward strand.
CAAATATAGTGGGAAATTTGCAAATTTTAAAAATAACCTATTGCCTGATGTTGAAGCTTGGTTGGGAGGGAAAGGTTTGGTATCAGGAAAGGAGCTCAAGTTTCTAGGCCAGTTTAAACCTGGCAATGGCCCAGGGCAGAAGTAATTCTGGACTCTTCTAAACTGGGCCAGCCCTATCATTAGGTAGGGGGAATGTGACTGATTTTGGGTGTCGTGAAATGACAGCAAATTCTTCACAGAATCACAGATTTGTAGAGTTGGAAGGGACCACGGGGGTCATCTGGTCAAACCCACGACTCTGAGATTAAGAGTCTCATGCTCTACTGACTGAGTTGGTCATTTAATTTCATATTTAATATCACATTGTATTTTCATTCCCAGGGATGAGGAGAGGTGCTTGTGGGCCATTCAGCCTCAGGTGCCAACATAACATGAACACCTTGATACACCTTTGATATTCTGGGGGGAGCATCATTTGTTCTTCCCTCTTGGGCAGCAAAATGTCTTTGGTTATGTCATGTACTGAAGTTCTCACCCTGGACCAGCAGGAGGATACCGTAGATAGTTTTCACTCAGGTCCACATATGCAAATAAGGGATTGAAAGTGATGTTCAGTGATTGGATAGTTACAGAAAATGGTTACTGTTGCATTCTAGTGGAGCTCTATATAAGCAGGCTGGCAGAACCCTTCAGTTCAGTTCTGTTCTGGCCTGTGAATAAACAAGAGCTGTTTGAAGAATTGCTGTGTCGTCTGATATGTTCACCCACAACTTAACAGGTTAGCTCTGCATCCAAACCATGGCTTGCTCTAGAGTGATTTCTCCCCCCCCCCCCGCCCCACCTTCCTTGTGTCAATCACAGCTCCATATTGCGTTGCACCAGTTTAAACCATGCTTAATGCAAACCGTGGACCCCTTGGTCTGAGGTGGGTCTGCAAACTATGGTGATCCTGCCATGTTGTTTGTATAAACCATGGTTTTCATTGGCATGCATGTGATTCAAAACTCTGATCGGCACCAGGAAGAGGAACGTTCTCTCCAAAGAGGTAGGGTGAGAAGGGAGTATGTTTTCACAAGACTGGATCTTGATTTGCAGGTGATATCAAAGTTCTACTTAGAGTAGACCCATTGAAATTAATGGATCAAAGTTGGTCATGCCCATTATTTTCAACACTCTGAATAGGACCAGCATTGGGTAGAACCCATTGTTTGTAGGGAGATAGTTCTAAGTGGTGGGCACCCAAACTTGGATGACCTTAAATATAATCTGGAAAGCGGCCTGATCATGCCGAGTGTTGTGTCATCTCTGAGCCTAAGAAGATCTGCCTTTTCCCAGTACTTGTTTGGGAAACCTGCCAGGAAAAAAAACATACCCCCAATTTTTGGTTCCTTGAAAGAACAGAAGGATGCAGACATTAATAATGAAATAAAACACAATATTGACAGCTGTCTTGAGTAGCTCCTTGTAAATAAATGGGTGTAATGTTCACATATATCAGTTTAAAATATATATTTATATCCTGCCTTTCCAGCTTGCAGTAAGTTGTGAGCCACTTGAGGCAGCTAACGAGATTTCAGATTAAAACAATCATACCGTATATACAACCATCAGACCAATAAAAGGTAAAGGTAAAGGTACCCCTGCCCGTACGGGCCAGTCTTGACAGACTCTGGGGTTGTGCGCCCATCTCACTTAAGAGGCCAGGGGCCAGCGCTGTCCGGAGACACTTCCGGGTCACGTGGCCAGCGTGACATCGCTGCTCTGGCCAGAGCCAGAGCCAGAGCCAGAGCCGCACACGGAAACGCCGTTTACCTTCCCGCTGGTAAGCGGTCCCTATTTATCTACTTGCACCCGGAGGTGCTTTCGAACTGCTAGGTTGGCAGGCGCTGGGACTGAGCAGCGGGAGCGCACCCCGCCGCAGGGATTCGAACCGCCAACCTTTCGATCGGCAAGCCCTAGGCGCTGAGGCTTTAACCCACAGCGCCACCTGCGTCCCCGTCAGACCAATAAACACAACAAATAAACTTGGTTGTAAGAGGATGATTTAAGAGCCAGTTGACCCATAAACCTGTTGGAATGAAACATGTTTTAGTTTGGCGTCTTCAAGCCTTCAGGGAAGGGGGCAAAGAGCCCCAAAGCCTAACAGCGACACAAATTCTTCTGAAACCGTGTAAAGATTGGCAAAAATTATGGCTGAACTAGCTGATACTTAGCATGCCTATGGTGTTTTCCTGAGTGCTCAAGGGATTTCATCGACATTATTTGCATGATCCTAATAACAGTTTTGTAATGTTGGCTGCTTGCAATATGCCCACATTACAGAGAGTGTCTTGCCTCAGGTTATCCGAGTGAAGCTCAAGGAGTAGCAGGGATCTCCTCAGGGACTCCCAGCTCACTTTTCAGATTGAGTTCATGCTTGTAACTATTACGGCTGCATCGAGTCCCGCTGCAGAGATAAGGAGACTCCACAGCCCCAAATGAGAAAGCCTCCGAAAATAATCCCGTTTCTTAATCCTGTTTACCAGATGGTGGTGGTCCCTGCGGAGAAGCTGTCAGAAGCTAAACACTTGGGGGAATTTGGGGATTCAAGAGTGCATGCGTGTGTGTGTGTGTGTGTAAGTTTTAGGGGCGTATGAAATTGGTTGCCCAGGAGAACCCAAACACCTGCCTAGCTCCCTAGAAGGTATGTTGAGAAGAGGGCTGCTGGATCAGACCAAAGGTCCACCTAGTGTAGCATCTTCTTCTCAATCTGGATACGATTGCTGATTTACAAGCACCTTGCCAATTTGGATCCAGGGTACCTCAAGTACCACCTAATCTCATCTATCCCTGTCCAGTAACTGAGGTCTTCAGGGGAGTCACCGTTAATGGTCCATCAAGGTTGGAATGCATGGCTTGTATCGCTTAGGATTGTGGGCCCAATTTTGTGGCTCTGCCTTCTAGCTGACGTCAGGCAGGCCCTCTCCCTACAGAACCTCCAGTACCAATCAAAGACTTTTTAAAAATTCCAACAAGCATTTTAATTTCAGATTTTAATAGGTTTTTTTTAAAAAAACAACAACAACAAACCAACCCCTTTTTGTATTGTAAACAGCTTAGAGGCCATTGTAGTTAAGCCGAGACCATATAACACCGGTCCTGAAAGACCTACATTGTCTCTCAGTACATTTCCGGGCACAATTCAAAGTGTTGGTGCTGACAGTGGCGTAGCGTGGGTTGTCAGCACCTGGGGCAAGGCAAGTAATTTGCGCCCCCTAACCCTAACCCCCAGATGTTGCGCCCGGTGCGGCCGGCCCCCCCTGCACCCCCCACGCTACGCCACTGGGTGCTGACCTATAAAGCCCTTGGCCCAGTATCGCTGAAGGAGCGTCTCCACCCCCATTGTCCAGCCCGGACACTGAGGTCCAGCTCCAAGGGCCTTCTGATGATTCCCTCCCTGTGAGAAGTGAGGTTGCAGGGAACCAGGCAGAGGGCCATCTTGGTAGTGGTGCCTGCCCTGTGGAACGCCCTCCCATCAGATGTCAAGGAAATAAACTATGTTCCAAAGAACATTCGCCAACCGGAACAGTCACTTCCGGGTTTGCGGTCTTTGGGAGCCAAAACATTCGAATTGCAAGGCCTTTGGGATCCAAGGTATGACTGTAGTGGGGAAGCTAAACTGAGCTGTCAGAGGAGGATTGGAGCAAGGCCTTTTACCCGAGGCAGCAGTGGCATTGTAGTGGTTAGTGTTTTGGGCTAGGACCCGGATCAAATTCCTGCTCATCCATGAAGCTCTGACCTTGGGCCAGTCACAGTCTCTCAGCCTAAGGGCATCTTCCATCAGCATATTAATGTAATACTTTGCTAGGCTTAAATCCCTTCTCCCAATACAACACGGAAGTGTCATAGTTGATCTACAGCAGGCATAGGCAAACTCCGGCCCTCCAGATGTTTGGGACTACAATTCCCATCATCCCTGACCACTGGTCCTGTTTGCTAGGGATGATGGGAATTGTAGTCCCAAACATCTGGAGGGCCGGAGTTTGCCTATGCCTGATCTACAGGGTGGGGAGATTCAGATCTGGTCCACTGGGGTCAAAAAGATTCCTTGACCCCAGTGAATGCTGGATCAAATGGTATCTGGCAGTTTTCTAGTAAGGAAGCAGCTTGTTTCCAGACGTTGTGCCAAGAGCGTTGCTTCAAATATCTGAAGGGATGCCGGGCAGAAGATGGAGCAGGCTTGTTTTCTGTTATTCCAGAGGACAGAGGTAGAGTTCAGTGGGTGAAGATTACTAGGAGGGGGCCATGGATGGGGAGTCACTGGCCTCTCAGGTACCATTGAACTTCAGCTCCCATCAGCCCCTGCCAGCATGGCCAATGGCCTTGGGCAATGGGGAGTTGTAGTTTTGCCCTGGGTGATGGGGGTACACCAACTAGAAGGCCGCAGGTTCCCCATATCTGTGCTAGGCATTAGAAGAAGCTTCCTAGCAGTAAGAGTTGTTTGGCAGTAATCCGACAGGGATGGAAGATATTGAAGATATTTTAAGCAGAGGATGGAAGCCATCTTAGTACTTGCATCCTATGTTTCAGATCCCGCTCTGAGCAGGAATCTTGACTAGATGACCACTAAGGTCCCTTCCTCCCCCCCCCTTATTTATATAAATTTATTTATTTGGTTTTCAGCTTAAAATTTTAGTCACATATCCAACATGCAACATAAAAGCAAGATTCCAGAGAATCTTCTGGACTTCCCTCTTCCCCTTTGTGGGTCCTATTGTCAATCATTTCCTCCTGCATCTTTTATGATCATCCAAATCTTTTACCTCTCCATTGTATCCAAAATTCACCATTAAACTACTAGTGTTATCCCAATCCTACTAATGATTTTAACAGTTTACAATGGTTTTTAAGATAAGTTACAATTTCCTCCCATTCCTTATTAAAATTTTGGTCTTCTTGATTTCTGATTCTTCTGGTCGTTTTAGACATTTCGGCACAATCTATCAACTGCCATTCTTCTCCGGTAAGGACTTTATCTTCTTTCCATCTCTGGGCCAATAAAATCCGCGCAGCCGTGGTCACATACATAAATAGTCTTTTCTGCTCCCTTGGGATTTCGGGGTTTTTTAATGAAAAAGTTATACTGCTATGGTCCTTTCCAACTGTATGGTTTGATACACTATTAAAAGAACAACAACCTTGGTTGCAGTTGGAAACTTGGATTATGTGGTTAAGCCCGATGCCTCAAGGAAAAGGTGGGTTCTCCCAACCTTTTTTCTCGTGAACTTTCCAATCTCTCTGACTGCAAACTCCTCTCTTTCCCAGTGCAGGTGCTGGAGCATCCTAAATACCAAGCATCTCGGAGAATTGCCGTCTTCCTAAGCATGTCAGATGAGGTCCAGACAGAAGAAATCATTAAGGACATTTTCCAGCGTGGCAAAGAGTGCTTCATTCCGCATTACAAGCCCCGGAGCAGCCACATGGACATGGTGAAGCTAGCTTCCTATGAAGAAATTGCTTTGCTGCCCTTGACTTCCTGGAACATCCATCAGCCGGCTGAAAATGACATCAGGGAAGAAGCCTTGTCAGCGGCAGGTGAGCTTGGTGAGCAGGGGGCTGTAATTTGGTGCCAGAATACATCCTTGTGGGAGAGATGAGTAATGTTGTGACATATCAAGGCATGGACAGTCATTGACGGAAAATATCCAAAGTGGTACAGCGGTTAGACTGGGAGTGGGGACTCTGTCGCCTTCCAGATGTGGGTCTCCCAATCCCCATCAGCCTCAGGCAGCATGGCCAATGGTCAGGGATCAGGGGGTTTGTAGTCAAAAGCATCTGGATGACACCAGTTTCCACATCTGTGCTCTGTTGCACTGCAGAAACACACATGCAATACAGTACACACACAGAGAGAGAGCAATTGTTATGGAAACAGTCTGTGAATCAGATCAGTTCTCTTCAAATTGACAAGATGCACGGACCAAGTTTGCCTAAAAACATGGACTGAATCAAATCTTCATCATCACCATCATCATCACCATCACCATCATTTATTTATACCCCACCCTTCTGGCTGGGTTTCCCCAGCCACCCTGAGCGCCTCCCAACAGAATATTAAAAACACGATAAAACATCAGACATTAAAAACTTCCCTAAACAGGGCTGTCTTCAGATGTCTTCTAAAAGTCAGATAGTTGTTTATTTCCTTGACATCTGATGGGAGGGCGATCTGCAGGGTGGGTGCTACCACCAAGAAGGCCCTCTGCTTGGTTCAATGTAACCTCACTTCTTGTAGGGAGGGAACTGCCAGAAGGCCCTGGAAGAGTCTCCTGCTGCTGTTTTCTGCAGATGCAATAGAGGCGGTAAATAAGGTCCTCTTCTCCATTGCTATCACCACTTGGTAGGCTCAATGTTGAGCTCTAACCCGTGCCCGGTCCGATTCAGAGTGAGTTTTCCACCACCGGCACTCTAGCTGTCTCAGCGATTGTTTCATCGCCCTCAGCTCTGGGGAAAACCATGGGGCTGTCCAGGCTCCATGCAATCGGAGAAGGCGCTTCGGAGCCAGACAGTCGATAGCCCTGGTTAACTCCACAATCCAGCGGGCCACCAGGGAATCAGCTGAAAGGCCATCAACATGGGATAAAACATCCCCTACCACTCTCTGGAAACCATTTGGATCAGGCTTCCTCAAATGTGGCCCTCCAGATGTTTTTGGCCTACAACTCCCATGATCCCTAGCTAGCAAGACCAGTAGTCAGGGATGATGGGAACTGTAGTCTCAAAACATCTGGAGGGCTGAGGAAGCCTGATTTGGATCCATTAAGTGGTGGGGGCGGGCCATCTGAATCGGTCACACCTCCCTGCAGAGGGGAAGGGTCACAGAGAAGTCCTTCAAGTCCCTCTCCACCCCCCTCCAATTTTTAAAATTGAAAATACTTCGTTCTCTTGCAGGACTTTAGAATTGGTACATAAGCTAAGAGAAGGGGGAAGAGCAATTTCAATTGTGGGCAGAAAAAATTCATTAATCGTATACCTCTGCATGAAGGTATAATGAGTGAGCTATTTTAATCATTCTCAGACTGACATTCTATGGACATTAGGTGCATACCTGCATTTAAGAAGCCCTGGAAAAAATCCACCTGTGTAGTAAATAACGTCTTGACGGCCCCATTGAAGGATTTAAATAAGATGTGTGCAAAATGACAGATAGATGGAGCGCATATGTTGGAAGCGGCGAAGTTAAATATAACTACATAATGGGAAAAACAGAAAATGGTCCAAACAAGATTGTAAAGTGATTGCCAGGACTATTAGATTTTCTTCCCTTCTGGGAGGGTTGATTAAAATTTACAGTACAATATATATCCAAGCGAGAGATTAATTTAAAAAGTATTTTTTTCTGCCTTTTTTTTTTTTTTACACTGGTCATAAAAAAGACCATGGCATGAGACAAAATTGAAAATCAAGGCTTAGCTCTTAATGTAATTTATTTTTTAATGAAATGATTTGAAGTTTGGAATGAACTTCTGCTCAAAGACAATGAGCCATGGCACTTCTGTGTCGGGTGGGTGGGTATCAGGAGAAGGGATTTGGGTCTAGCAAGGCATTAGTATGCAGGTGGCGCTGTGGGTTAAAGCCTCAGCGCCTAGGGCTTGCCGATCGAAAGGTCGGCGGTTCGAATCCCTGCGGCGGGGTGCGCTCCTGCTGCTCGGTCCCAGTGCCTGCCAACCTAGCAGTTCGAAAGCACCTCCGGGTGCAAGTAGATAAATAGGGACCGCTTACCAGCGGGAAGGTAAACGGCGTTTCCGTGTGCGGCTCTGGCTCGCCAGAGCAGCGATGTCACGCTGGCCACGTGACCCGGAAGTGTCTCCGGACAGCGCTGGCCCCCGGCCTCTTAAGTGAGATGGGCGCACAACCCCAGAGTCTGTCAAGACTGGCCCGTACGGGCAGGGGTACCTTTACCTTTACCTTTAAGGCATTAGTATGCTGGTGAAAGAGCCCCTCTGGGGGAAAAGGGGGAGCAGGAGCAGCTCCTGATCCTAGCAGTGCTTCTAAACTGCCAGGGCTTCTCAAGGCAGAGATGAATCGAACAGTACTGTCCTTTGCAGGCGGAACTCAGAAGTCAGTTTCACGGAGTTAATTTACTTATTAAATTTATAGCCTTCTCTTCCTCCCAAGGGCTGGAAGCATCAGGTGATAAAATAATAAAAACATCTCAAAAAGTAAAATAAAATCCAGTACGGATCCAGACCAGGAAAGATCCAAACTGAAAAGCCTTGTTGAAAGAGGAAGGTCTTCAGTCGGTGCTGAAAAGACAACTGAGACTGTGCCAACCTAAATGTTGAAGGGGAGGGAATTTCGCCACACTAAAGGCCTGATTCTTACTTTATGTAGAATGGAGTTACTGATACAGTAGGATCTGCAGAAGAACATCACTTGCAAAGTGCAATGATCCATTGGGCATGCAAGTGGTGAAATTACAGAACTTTAGTTTATGGTTGCCATCAATTTTGATTTTAATTAATTTTTAGAATGTTTTTAGAATGTTGCACTATTTTATTGTTGTTAGCCGCCCTGAGCCCAGCTTCGGCAGGGGAGGGCGGGATATAAATAATTTTATTATTATTATTATTATTATTATTATTATTATTATTATTATTATTATTATTATTATCCGCATTGCTCAGAGCCCTTTTTGTTGTGTTTTTGTGGGTGTTTTGCAACATGTCACTGGGGCAATAATAGTGCATAAGTGGATGATTTATACTGGGCTGCCTGTACATCATCCCACTTTATTAGTTACTCTGCAATGCAGGGACGTGGGTGGCGCTGTGGTCTAAACCACTGAGCCTCTTGGGCTTGCCGATCGGAAGGTTGGTGGTTCAAATCCCCGCGACGGGGTGAGCTCCCGTTGCTGAGTCCCAGCTCCTGCCAACCTAGCAGTTCGAAAGCACACCAGCACAAGTAGATAATAGGCACCACTGTGGCGGGAAGGTAAACAGCATTTCCGTGCACTCTGGTTTCCGTCACGGTGTCCCATTGCGCGAGAAGTGGTTTAGTCCTGCTGGCTGCATGACCCGGAAAGGTGTCTGTGGACAAACACTGGCTTTTTCAGCCCGAAAGCGAGATGTGCACCACAACCCCATAGTCGCCTTTGACTGGGCTTAAACATCCAGGGGTCCTTTACCTTACCTACCTAACCCCAGTGTTACTTCATTATTGGGATCCTCTGGCACTATAGTGCAACAAAAGCAAGACAACACCCCCTCCGGGACATTTGTGGTATACCATGGTACCCCAGGTTAAGTTCTTAATTTGTTCCGGAGGTCCGTACTTAACCTGAAACTGTTCTTAACCTGAAGCACCACTTTAGCTAATGGGGCCTCCTGCTGCTGCCGCGCCACCGGAGCACAATTTCTGTTCTCATCCTGAAGCAAAGTTCTTAACCTGAAGCACTATTTCTGGGTTAGCGGAGTCTGTAACCTGAAGCGTATGTAACCTGAGCTACCACTGTAAATATTACAGGGTTTTAGCAGGAAGCTGTGGGGCACGCACTAACTGGAAATGAAACTGCACACTCTATCCAAAGCTAGCCTTACTTGGAGTATTTATTTTTATCAATTTGTTGCACTGACTTTCCCACTTTCCCACCCCTCAAGGCGGCATGCATGGTAGTCCCCCTCCTCATTTAACCCCCACAGCAACCCTGGGAGGTAGGTCAGGCTGAGAGACAGCAGTGGCGTAGCGTGGGTTGTCAGCACCCGGGGCAAGGCAAGTAATTTACGCCCCCTAACCCGTGGATTTGCGCCCCCTAACCCGTGGATTTGTGCCCCCTAACCTGTGGATTTGCGTTCCCTAACCCGTGGATTTGCGCCCCCTAACCCTAACCCCCAGATGTTGCGCCCGGTGCGGCTGCCCCCCCTGCACCCCCCACGCTACGCCACTGGAGACAGTGACTGGCCCAAGTTCACCCCGAGAGCTTCATGGCTTAGTGGGAATTTGAACTCTGGTCTCCCAGGTCCCTAACCAACAATCTAACCACACTGGGGCTAGATCTAGTGGAAGGTGTTTTGGGGTTCTTTTTTAAGAGAACTGTGGGTGGGGGAATTTGGGTCAGGAAATGGCTGACCCAGATTAGCTGTGTGTAAAATGGCTCACTTTCTTTCTGGAACTTGAGCAACGAGGGCTACTAGATACCCGAAAACGCCTACTTTAGCCAGCAGGTGTCAGTATTCTGTAGATTTAGTAGTGAGATTGAGTGACACCCCCCCTTGCTCCATGTAATTAAATTCTTGCTCAGTCATTGCAGTCACATACAGGAGACAGATCAGGTGTCCCCAGGGAAGTCTGAAGGCAGCTGTGCCATGTGCAGTCACTTCTCTTAAATGTGAGTGTAAGAAAAATACTTGTGGGGTAGGGGCTGTGACAGGGGCCAATGAAACCATGAATACTTTGGAAACAATGGTTTTTGTTTTTTTTTTTTATTTTTATACCACCCTTCATCTGAATATCACAGGGCAGTCCACAACATAAAAATACAACATGAGAAAGCAAAATATATAATAAAACAAAAACAAATAACCACCCCCTTACAAACACATTTAAAATGAGTCTGTGTTAATCAGCCAGATAGGGGTAAATAGGAATGTTTTCACCTGATGCCTAAAGATATGTAATGAAGGTGCCAGGCGAGTCTCCCTGCATTCCACAAACAGGGAGCCACCACAGAAAAGGCCTGTTCTCTTGTCGCCACCCTCCGGACATCTTGTGGGGAGGCACATGAAAAAGGGCCTCAGATGCTGATTGCAGGGTCTGGATTGGTTCAGAGACGGTCCTTGAGATATCTGGAGACAGTGAATGCTCTGCTGGGATTTTCTTCCCCCTCTCATAACGCTAGAATTCAGAGCCACTCGGCAAAATTGATTGGATGTGGACAGAGCAACAAGTATTAATTTTACCTGGTATAAGAAGGTTACTTTATACAACGACACATTCTAACTAGGCAAAAGCCCTCAAGGAGGGTACAAAGCAGAGCTGCGAAAGGGTGTTGCAAGTGTGTGTGTGGGAGTGTAGGTTTGAGAGTCCAAAGGGCCAGCTGTTGTTTAGTCGTTTAGTCATGTCCGACTCTTTGTGACCCCATGGACCATGGACCAGAGCACGCCAGGCACTCCTGTCTTCCACTGCCTCCCACAGTTTGGTCAAACTCATGCTGGTAGCTTCGAGAACACTGTCCAACCATCTCGTCCTCTGTCGTCCCCTTTTCCTTGTGCCCTCCATCTTTCCCAACATCAGGGTCGTTTCTAGGGAGTCTTCTCTTCTCATGAGGTGGCCAAAGTATTGGAGTCTCAGCTTCAGGATCTGTCCTTCCAGTGAACACTCAGGGCTGATTTCCTTAAGAATGCATAGGTTTGATCTTGCAGTCCACGGAACTCTCAAGAGTCTCCTCCAGCACCAGGACCAGCTAGAGAGGCCAAATTTGGCCCCTGGGCTTGAGATTCCCCCGGGTTGGACTAGATGATCCTTGGGGTCTCTTCCAACTCTTACAATTTTACGATTCCAAGTCCTGGCATGCGTGTGCGTCTAACCTTTCCATCTTCATTTTTCCCCTGGAATGAGCATTTCCACGCTGAAAGGAGGAGGAAAGGATAGCTTTTGTCTTTGGCGGTCTGTATGTTTTGCAGGTAATTCGCTTGCGAGTTTATTGTCAGGCAGGTTGCTAAATTGCCAGCGAGATGAAATTGCAGAAAGTAATACTCGGAGACAGGCGTATTATTCTGCTTTGATTCAACATGTTCACAGCTTCTCAGAGCTGCTAGGTGGAACCGGTGCAGCTGATTGTAAACTGATAAGACGTGTGGTTATTTTATGCTTGGGTTTTTTTTGTTTTTTTGTTTAATCCATGTGAATATATTTCAAATCTTTGACTGGTTGTGCTTCACCACCCACACACAGCAGAATTGGCACAACCCAGAAGTATGAAGAAAAATCCTTTATAGTGAGGGGTGGGCTGTAACTCAAAGGAGTGGGAATGCGACTTCCTGGAAAAGGACGGTGGAGGAAGAGAGACGTGGTAGAAAGAGTAAAATTTCCTGGTTCACACTGAGAAGCTATTCTTAAATGCCCTCTGGTTTGGAAGTGAGTTGCCCATAGAGATCATTGGAGACATCCAAGATATTAATGCAGCTGGGATTCTGCCACCAGGATCATCACCCCTGCAAAGCAGCCCTGCCAGCACTGAACATGCTCAATGGGGATGGATGGTTGGGGATAAACCCCCCAAAAAGCAGAGAGTGGATGGGATATTGGGGTCTGGCTGGAATAAAAGACCAGATCAGACCAAACACTCAACCTAGTTCAGTATCCTGCTCTCACAATGGCCATCCAAATGCCCGTGGGAAGTCCTCAAGCAGCGCATAAGCACAGCGCTCTCCCCGCTTGTGGACGCGGGTGGCGCTGTGGTCTAAACCACTGAGCTTCTTGGGCTTGCCAATCAGAAGGTCGGCGGTTCGAATCCCCGCGACGGAGTGAGCTCCCATTGCTCTCTCCCAGCTTCTGCCAACCTAGCAGTTCGAAAGCATGCCAGTGCAAGTAGATAAATAGGTACCGCTGCGGCAGGAAGGTAAACAGTGTTTCTGTGTGCTCTGGTTTCTGTCATGGTGTTCAGAAGCGGTTTAGTCTTGCTGGCCACATGACCCGGAAAGCTGTCTGTGGACAAATGCTGGCTCCCTTGGCCTGAAAGTGAGATGTGCGCCGCAACCCCATAGTCGCCTTCAGCTGGACGTAACCATCCAGGAGTCCCTTTACGTTTTTTTACCTTTTGCTACGCACTACCGCTAGATCCCAATCTGCTTTCTGCCCTTCCGATTATTTTGAAGCTAGCTGCCCTGTAAGGCTAGAGAATATCTGGTTTTCATCATCGCAATATATCTCCAGCTAAACATCACAATATACCAATTCAATACGATGTCTGAAATAAGGAGGCGGCTGTGAAGAGGAATTGGCTGGCTTCACGGTTTCCCTCACATTTTGCATAGCACACAGCACACACACACACACACACACACATCCCATGATTCGAAATCTATTGCCAGGTCAAAAAATATGAAACCAATATACCGCGATACGGACTTGAAACCGGTTTTGGATGATATATCGTCTAGCCTTACTGACCTGTTGCCTCTTAATCATCTTGTCTGCAGGTTAAACATACACAACTTTCCTCATAGGTAGGGATGGAATTTAGCTCAGTTCTCACTTAAAGCCAAATCACATTTTCTGAAGCAATGTGGAAACTGAAGCACAGCCATCCTTTGAAATCTGCATTTACCAGAAATTTGCTATGCAGTTGTCCAACTAAACAGCGTTAAAAAAAATATTATGCATATATTTTATATATTGGTTAAAACGACATGCAAAAAATGCATTCTGTGAGGAGAAATTGCTTATAAAAATATGTCCATTGGTCAAAAGTGCATACAAAAATTAATATAAATTCATTCCAAAATGCATCATCACCCCCCTCAACACCTTCATCCTTTGCCTTAAAGTGGACATTGTTGCAAGTGAAGCTTTGGGGGAACAGAAATAGAGGAAGGAAGGAGAGAGAGAGGGGGGGGGGGAGAAAATTGAACAAGAGCTATCAAATCCCAACAGACCTGAAAGGAGTGGAAGCTGCAGGAAGAATAGTTGTTAGTGTATGCCTCTGCTTTGCTTCTGTTAGGTGATGAATTATCAGTATTCCTTTGCCTTAAACCTTTATGACTTATATCAATCCAAGGGAGAGTCACACTTTTTTGCTCAGGAGGGCAAATGTGGGTCGGGAAGGTACAGTGGTACCTGGGGTTACATACGCTTCAGGTTACATACGCTTCAGGTTACAGACTCCACTAATCCGGAAATATTACCTCGGGTTAAGAACTTTGCTTCAGGATGAGAACAGAAATTGTGCTCCGGCAGCGTGGCAGCAGCAGGAGGCCCCATTAGCTAAAGTGGTGCTTCAGGTTAAGAACAGTTTCAGGTTAAGTACGGATCTCCAGAATGAATTTAGTACTTAACCCGAGGTACCACTGTAAATGCTTCATGCTGACACAGATCTCTGACACAGAGGAAGAGAGGGATAGGGCTCTGTTACCTGGAACCTACTTGCGGATTCTGCTGACGGCCCTCATTTTCTGGGAAGACAGCTTACAGATAGTAATGATCTCAGGCAGGCAAGCAAGCTCCGATAAGAATTAACGAGTCTCTGGCCGTTTTATGGTACCTTTATTTACAATTCACACCCAGAGAGCGGCTCCGTGCCTGCCGCTCTTAGCTATGAGTTGGTCACTCTGAGTCTCCGCCCCTTTCACATCACGAAAGGCGCCAAAGTCCAGTCCTTCCGCTCTTGTACTTCCGTTGCATTTTGACCCTTTCAGCTCTTCTGGTTCAGGGAGAGGGCGGGTGGACTCCCCCCCCCGCTCTCAAACCAAGAGCCCTCTAAACTCTGCTTCCCTCCTGGTTGCATAGCAACCCTCTCAATGCCATCTATCTCCTCCTCCCTCTCTGACTGTGAGCTTTCCAAGTCTGCTGCTTTATCTGAGTATGGGAACTCTAGATGAAGGGGACCCAAACTATCCTACCCCTGCTTTGCCAGCATTCCCTCTCTCCAGAGTCAGACACTGGCTCCCTGTGGAATGGCATTCCTTCATTTTCACACTCAGCCACTTCTCAGGCATTTGATTCGGCCACGTCTCTGACACAGATACACTCCAGAGGGAGAGTTCTTGAGTGTTTCTGCTGGAACGGTCACCTATGTGGAGGTCACCTATGGGAGGAACTGTAGCTTATTGGTGTTGCACCTGAACTGTAAGTAGAAGGAGATAGTTGAGTGGTACGGCATTTGCCTTGCATGCAGGGGGTCACAGCTGCATGCCAGAGTACCTGCTTTGTATGTCAAAGGTTGAAGGTAAGTTGTAGAGCTTTGAATGCAGAAAGTCCCAGATTCAATCCCCGACATCTCCTGCTAAAAGCTGATGGGGAAGGAAAGTATTCCCGAGCCTTTGGAGTGTCAGGGAGAGATGACCAGAGATGGAGAACTTGTGGTCCTCTCCAGGCATTGCTGGACTCCAATTCCTGATGGTTGACTATGCTACCTGGGACTGATGGAGTCCAACATCTGGAGATGTTCTCCAGCCCTGGAACACAGAATACCGATTGGGTCTAAGGGCAGCTTCCTAAAAGTCTGTTTGGAAAAATTAAAAGTACAAAAAACAGTTTAACATGGAATATATATAAAATTAGCCAAATCTGTCCCCAGCAAACGGGCTTGCTTTGCTGATCTATTATTGTTGCTTTGCAATAGAAAGACAAAAGAAGAAATCCATTTTATTTTTGAGATAGTATGGCAGAGAAATTTAACTTGCTTTTTGTTATACTAGATGGGGCAAGCTCTTGGCAAAGATGGCACCTCAATGTATCAATGTCTGCCATTCCATTGGGTGGCTGTTTCAAACTTAATATGCCATCTCTAAAGCAGGGCTGGAGCAATAGTGTATATTTGATTTTGAGTGTTTGACAGTTTCTGGTCTATATGCAGGAAGCAAATTTAGGTAGAAAATGTGCTGCTCATTTGCAAACTCTGAGGATTAATTTTCTTAGAGGGGCTTCCCCTCCCCCCAACCTCCGAAGTATTGTTTCAATATTTATTCAGAACGCTATTTATTTAAGGCTACATTTGCACATTTATTCAGTCACGAATTCCTGCAACTTCTCGTTTGCCCTGCTAACTGTATGTTTGCCTTTGACACCTTGCTGCTGCATTTCAAGCACAAACCATTGCATTCAGTGGATCTTACTTCTGAGTAGACAGGCAGAGGGTTGCATTGGCTGGTTAGAGTGTTTTAAAAACATATTAGTCAAGAATTCTGGACGCTATAGTGTTTTATATTTTGCTGAGAACTATAGCTTTGCCAAAAAAGGTCCGTATAGTTAAAGCTATGGTTTTCCCAGTAGTGATGTATGGAAGTGAGAGCTGGACCATAAAGAAGGCTGATTGCCGAAGAATTGACGCTTTTGAATTATGGTGCTGGAGGAGACTCTTGAGAGTCCCATGGACTGCAAGAAGATCAAACCTATCCATTCTGAAGGAAATCAGCCCTGAGTCCTCACTGGAAGGACAGATCGTGAAGCTGAGGCTCCAATACTTTGGCCACCTCATGAGAAGAGAAGACTCCCTGGAAAAGACCCTGATGTTGGGAAAGATGGAGGGCACAAGGAGAAGGGGACGACAGAGGACGAGATGGTTGGACAGTGTTCTCGAAGCTACCAGCATGAATTTGACCAAACTGCGGGAGGCAGTGGAAGATAGGAGTGCCTGGCGTGCTCTGGTCCATGGGGTCACGAAGAGTCGGACACGACTAAACGACTAAACAACAACAACAAATAACTTTGTGAGGGAAAAGCTATCATTCCCATAATTCTTTGGGGGAAAGGATGTGCTTTAAATGTAGAAAAGTACAGATGGTAATAAGTCACATCCATTGCTCCAACTATTTGTTGCCTCTACCCCTGTCTGCTACTGGCATATGGCCCCTGGAAGATTACCTATGAGGGAACATGGCCCTGCAGTCTGAAGTTTTCCCCCACTTTGGACTCACAAGATCAGCACCAGACATATTGAAATATTTAGACCTTTCAAGGATATTGCAGATCTGGGCTCCATTCTTACTTGAAAAATAATACATTTACGTTTATTTTATTTCTGTTCAGATAAGCACAAGAAGCTTTGGCAGGAGCTGTGAGGAGGCCCCGGCAGTAACTACATATCCAACACCCATCCAACCGCCACTGATACCAATATACGAATAAATTGCATCTCCCAGTCAGAAGCCTCAAATAATTAAGTGAGAGGAAACAATTTACTCCAGACTGGAGACATTAAACAAAAAGATTGGGGAGGGAAGAGCAGAGCAGAGACGGGGAAGCTAGTGCTAGATTTCTCTTGCAAATATAACAGGAAGAAACCACATCAGTCCATACTGACAGTAAAAAATAATCTATCAACTCCAATTTAAACATATATCAATATCAGCAGACCATATGCCCTGATAGATACTAACATAGATAAATACTAACAGCTTCATATCTGGCGTTGCTTAGGAATTCTAACCCCCCCCCCAAAAAAAATGTGTTGTTTTGAAAGGTTCGGTCCATCGTGTTAATCCAATTGTCTCCAAAAGAGATGAAATCCTTCCACTTGATCTCAGGAACTATTATACAGAATTGGGTTACGATTCCTTCACAGGTGTCCAAATGCATAGGATACAATGAATTTTCAAAAATATATACTAGGCCATTGCCATACATCCGGATTTTCCCAGACATATATACGGAATACTGCAGTCGGCTGCAGTAAATCTTTCAAATGTCCGGGGAAAATCCGGATGTATGGCAGCTTATGTTGGCAGTGCCGTTTTTGCTGTATTTCCATAAAAAAAGCTCAGAAGTGGCATTTTTAAAAGCAGTTTTGTCCCAAAAGCTCAACCACTGTCTGGATTTGTAACTGTTTGAAATAAAGGTAAAGGACCTCTGGACGGTTAAGTCCTGTCAAAGGCAACAATGGGTTGTGGCGCTCATCTCACTTTCAGGTCGAGGGAGCCGGCTTTTGTCCACAGACAGTGTCAGGGAACTGACATCAGAGCGAGCAGAGCGAGAGGCGGAGGCAGGGCTCCAGAGCGATGCTGGAGAGGGGACCAGCAGGGGGGAAGGAATTCAGCGTAACACCAATAGAGATGAGAGGGAGATGGAGAAATTGGTGACAGGGCTCCAAGACCCTTCACC
The DNA here is from genome assembly GCF_951804945.1 of Podarcis cretensis. Classification (NCBI taxonomy): domain Eukaryota; kingdom Metazoa; phylum Chordata; class Lepidosauria; order Squamata; family Lacertidae; genus Podarcis; species Podarcis cretensis. The sequence continues at coordinate 18,760,057 of NC_137183.1, forward strand.
CGAATCTAGTGGAGAGAGCGCTGGCACGCCTCTGCCTTCCCCTCACTTGCGCAGACGCGTTCCGCGCAGGGAACATAGGAGGAGACTTGGGGTCAAGCAGCTTTTATGCTGGAAGAGATTCAAGAAACGCCCACTGACGGATTCTGCAAGTGACTAACAGGTCACGGAGGGCGAGCTCCAACCCTAAACATGGTTGAGCAAACAAACGGACTAAACTGAAGGCAATTTACGCACAAGTAACCCCCTTACAACCATTACAGACAGCTTTCCGGCTTATGTGGCCAGCATGACTAAACCGCTTCTGGCGCAGCAGGACACTGTGACAGAAGCCAGAGTGGTGCCTATTTATCTACTTGCGCTGGCATGCTTTCGAACTGCTAGGTTGGCAGGAGCTGGGACAGAGCAACGGGAACTCACTCTGTCACGGGGATTCAAACTGCCGACTTCCAGTGAGCAAGGCCACAGTGCCACCCGCGTCCCTAATTAGGCAACCTTAATATATACTGAGGGACGCAGGTGGCGCTGTGGGTTAAAGCCTCAGCGCCTAGGACTTGCCGATCGAAAGGTCGGCGGTTCGAATCCCTGCGGCGGGGTGCGCTCCCGCTGCTCGGTCCCAGCGCCTGCCAACTGAGCAGCTCGAAAGCACCTCCGGGTGCAAGTAGATAAATAGGGACCGCTTACCAGCGGGAAGGTAAACGGCGTTTCCGTGTGCGGCTCTGGCTCGCCAGAGCAGCGATGTCACGCTGGCCACGTGACCCGGAAGTGTCTCCGGACAGCGCTGGCCCCTGGCCTCTTAAGTGAGATGGGCGCACAACCCCAGAGTCTGTCAAGACTGGCCCGTATGGGCAGGGGTACCTTTACCTTTACCTAATATATACTGAAGGGACGCGGGTGGCGCTGTGGGTTAAACCACAGAGCCTAGGACTTGCCGATCAGAAGGTCGGCAGTTCGAATCCCCGCGACGGGGTGAGCTCCCGTTGCTCGGTCCCTGCTCCTGCCAACCTAGCAGTTTGAAAGTACATCGAAGTGCAAGTAGATAAATAGGTACCGCTGCAGCAGGAAGGTAAACGGCATTTCCATGTGCTGCTCTGGATCGCCAGAAGTGGCTTAGTCATGCTGGCCACATGACCCGGAAGCTGTACGCCGGCTCCCTCGGCCAATAAAGCGAGATGAGCGCCGCAACCCCAGAGTCGGCCATGACTGGACCTGATGGTCAGGGTCCCTTTACCTTTACCTAATATATCCTAGATACATTCAAATGTAGAAAGGGCAGGAATATGTTCAGATTATTTACCCTTCCAACTTTGAAACAGCTTCCACATTTGCTGTGCATCTGCTAGTCTCCACATCGCAGGAATATAATTTAGAAGCATATGAGCACCTACAAATGTCAAGGATTGTTTCCAAAGCAAAGTTAATATGAACAATAATATTTCACCCAAAAGAGGATGCTATACAACAGGCCCACATCAATGAGGTTTTATCAGTATCACATCATTGGCACCTATCTGAATGAGCAAAAACACACACATACAGCCAAGAGTTTCACAGCACCTTAAAGACAAACAGGATTTATTGTGGTATAAGCCTATGTGGACAAAAGCCCACTTTGTCAGATGTTTGAAGTGTTATCAGCAAGAGGATAGGCTTAATTAACAAGATGTATATACCGCTTAATTAAGAAATAGCAATTCGTTTAAAGCATATCAAAGAAAACTAAGTGAGCCTGAAGCTTACTAACAGGACAGCGAATATCCCAGGGTATCCCTAAAGCAATTGACAGGAATAGCCAGCAACTCCCTTCCCACTTTTCTACTTGTACACAGCAGGTTCAGCAAGAGCGTACGCCGACCATCAGAAACAGGCTCTCTTCTTTTCGTAATGAAATACAGTGCTTTTGCTCCTACATCCATCCCCCCAGCGAATAAAAGTTCCTGAAGTTTCTCTCCTCTGCAAAAACTAACAAGTAAGATGATGAGGTTCGTTCCAAAGGGTTGCACAGCCGCCGCAGGCTCATTTGTTTCAAATGTCCCCTTGGCGATTCCCACTCCATATCGGAACAAAAATAGCAGATCGGCACAATGGTTGCCTTTAAGCTTGGCAGCGGTTCAGGACGGCAGCCGGTTCCCTTCTTCTCCCTGGCAGAGGCATGAATCAACGTCTGAAAGCCCGATGGCCAGCAAAACCTCAGCTCCTGAGTGCAAACATGCAATTCAAGCCGAGAAAACACCTGGACTTCACTCTTCCTTTTCCCTGCTATTGTTTCCTTCTTTGCACAGAATTCCCTCCAGCCCCTGAAATGCTATTTTGCACCAAGAAAGCAACAGTTGTGTTGTGGGTGGGAGACGGGACAGACACACACAAGCAAATGGTGGCGTTGGGAAGATGGACACCACAGTGTTACTGAGAGCCAGTGTGGTGTAGTGGTAAAGTCGGTGGACTCGTAATCTGGTGAACCGGGTGCACTTCCCCGCTCCTCCACATGTACATCCTTAAGGGGAGTGAAAGGCAGGATATCGAGTCCAAACTCCTCCTCCTCCTCTTCTACTACTACTGAATAGCTAAGTCAGTAGAGCTTGAAACTCTTAAGAAGAAGAGTTTGGATTTGATATCCCGCTTTATCACTACCCGAAGGAGTCTCAAAGCGGCTCATATTCTCCTTTCCCTTCCTCCCCCACAACAAACACTCTGTGAGGTGAGTGGGGCTGAGAAATTTCAGAGAAGTGTGACTGGCCCAAGGTCACCCAGCAGCTGCATGTGGAGGAGCGGAGACGCGAACCCGGTTCACCAGATTACGAGTCCACCGCTCTTAACCACTACACCACACTGGCTCTTAATCTGAGAATTGTGGGTTTGAGTCTTGCCTTGGGTAAAAGCAGTGCTTTTTTTCCCTGGGGGTACGCAGGGGTACGCATACCCCCTAAACATTTTGTGATTTTTTTGTGCTTCTGTCCATTTACTGTATTTACTTTTCCCGATTTGAACTGTAAAATGGTGATTTTCTTGAGTCAAAATGAGAGTACCCCTAAACATCTTTTTTAAAGGAAAAAAGCACAGGGTAAAAGGGTGTTGTACTATGTAGATGATCTGGTGGTTCCTTCCAGGTCTACAATCTTATGATTCTATGATACAGAGCACAATAAAAACCATAAAAACAAGAACCCCATCCATAGCCCCCAAATCACAATCCATTCAATATACAGTCGTACCTTGGTTCTTGAATGCCTTGGTACTCAGACATTTTGGTTCCCCAACTCTGAAATCCCAGAAGTAAGTGTTCTGGTTTTTGAACGTTTTCTGGAAGCCAAATGTCCGATGCGGCTTCCGATTGAGTGCAGGAAGCTCCTGCAGCCAATCAGAAGCTGTTCCTTGGTTTTCCAACCGTTTCTGGAGTCAAATGGACTCCTGGAATGGATTAAGTTTGAGATCCAAGATACGACTGTTTTACAGGGAGGACATCCAAATCAGTTCTTCAGTTTTCTAAGGCAAGGGTATTTAAAGAGTATTGGTCCTCATCCAGTATGCTGTCATCCTGTGAGCCCATGACAACATGAATCATAGAATCATAGAGTTGGAAGAGACCACAAGGGCCATCGAGTCCAACCCCCTGCCAAGCAGGAAAACACCATCAGAGCACTCCTGACATATGGTTGTCAAGCCTCTGCTTAAAGACCTCCAAAGAAGGAGACTCCACCACACTCCTTGGCAGCAAATTCCACTGTCGAACAGCTCTTACTGTCAGGAAGTTCTTCCTAATGTTTAGGTGGAATCTTCTTTCTTGTAGTTTGGAACCATTGCTCCGTGTCCGCTTCTCTGGAGCAGCAGAAAACAACCTTTCTCCCTCCTCTATGTGACATCCTTTTATATATTTGAACATGGCTATCATATCACCCCTTGACCTCCTCTTCCGCAGGCTAAACATGCCCAGCTCCCTTAGCCGTTCCTCATAAGGCATCGTTTCCTGGCTTTTGACCATTTTGGTTGCCCTCCTCTGGACACGTTCCAGTTTGTCAGTGTCCTTCTTGAACTGTGGTGCCCAGAACTGGACACAGTACTCCAGGTGAGGTCTGACCAGAGCAGAATACAGTGGCACTATTACTTCCCTTGATCTAGATGCTATACTCCTATTGATGCAGCCCAGAATTGCATTGGCTTTTTTAGCTGCCGCGTCACACTGTCGGCTCATGTTAAGTTTGTGGTCAACCAAGACTCCTAGATCCTTTTCACATGTACTGCTCTCAAGCCAGGTGTCACCCATCTTGTATTTGTGCCTCTCATTTTTTTTGCCCAAGTGCAAAAACATGGACAGGCATATATTCTGGGTTGGAGAAGTGTCCCAGCCAGGGCCCCAATCTATAATGAATCCTATTTTCCTTTTATCCCTTATGCTACAGTCCAAATTAACCAGCCTGTAGTTAAAATGCTGCAGCGTTGTAGAGCTACCAGATGTTTCCTTTCTTCTATTAAAAAGAAAGTCGGAGTAGAATCTTGATTATTATTAACTGCACAAGCCGAGTTTTCATCTTATTGATTGCATAATAGATCAACTGCAAAAATAATTATACCTGTGAAAAGCTTGAGCAGGGGGGGGAAAGGCGCCCGCAGCGAAGCAATCCTAGTTTGTAATTTTTTAAAAAAGAAAGTGAGTCAGGGATATGAGCCTGCTTGGACGAATTAAAACCAAACAGTGGAAGAAACAATCATAAAAGTGCCCTGGCCAGCAGCACACACTAATATCAAGAGAGAAAAGAGGAATTAAAGTGAAGTACCAGGAACGTGGAAATTATCCTTAAGAGATTGCTTAGTTGTTTCTACATCCATATTGTTTACCAATCACTTGTAACCTTTATGTGACTGAACTGTGAATTATAGTGCATATATCTAGGATTTCAAACCAGTTAAAGAAATCCTAGCCAAGCGTAAGTGTTGTTAATGATTCAAAGGAATCTGCATGATTGAGAATGATAGCACTGTGTGTGTGTTTCTATACTCACACATACACCTTTGCTGTTTTTATATGATGTCTTCACAGCTGGCATCATAGCAGCAGACTTTATATACCACATCAGACCACTGGCCCATCTACCGGTAAAGGTACCCCAGTATGGTACAGTGGTTAAGAGCGGTAGTCTCGTATTCTGGGGAACTGAGTTTGCTTCCCCGCTCCTCCACCTGCAGCTGCTGGGTGACCTTGGGCTAAGTCACACTTCCCTGAAGTCTCTCAGCCCCACTCAGTTCACAGAGTGTTTGTTGTGGGGGAGGAAGGGAAAGGAGAATGTTAGCCGCTTTGAGACTCCTCCGGGTAGTGATAAAGCGGGTTATCAAATCCAAACTCTTCTTCTTCTTCCAATGGTCTGACTCTGTACAAGTGAGCTTTCTGTGCTTCTTTTCCGCTCTCTGAATTTCATGGTGCAGTTTACTTTAAAAAGGGTTATTTTAGAGGAAGAATGTGTACAAAATGCCTACAGTGATCCTTTTAAACCAGGCCTTTGGTTGATTTGATTGACATCCTATGCCCTTTTAAAATGTGGTGGTGTTTGGTGTGTTTTTTGAAGGTTTTTTTTATTGGGTTGTTTTTATTTTGAATACCGTATTTTTCGCTCTATAAGACGCACCAGACGCACCTAGTTTTTGGAGGAGGAAAACAAGAAAAAAAATATTCTGAATCTCAGAAGCCAGAACAGCAAGTGGGATCGCTGCGCAGTGAAAGCAGCAATCCCTCTTGCTGTTCTGGCTTCTGGGATAGCTGCGCAGCCTGCATTCGCTCCATAAGACGCACACACATTTCCCTTTACTGTTTAGGAGGGAAAAAGTGAGTCTTATAGAGCCAAAAATACAGTATGTATTTTGATTTGGTTCTGTGAACTGCCCTGAGACCTCTGGGTAAAGGGCAGTATATAAATTCAATTATTATTAATAATAATACAGTGGTACCTCAGTTTTCAAACTTAATCTGTTCCGGAAGTCTGCTCTTAAACCAAAACTGTTCTTAAACCGAGGCATGCTTTCCCTAATGAGGCCTCCTGCCACTGGTGCCCTTCCACCGTTCGGATTCCGTTCTCAGACCAAAGTAAAGTTCTCAAACCAAGACACTATTTCCGGTTTTGTGGAGTTTGTAAACCAAATCATTCTTAAACTGGACTGTTCTTAAACTGAGGCACCACTGTAGTAATAATAATAATAATACAGTTATACCTTGGTTTTCAAACAGAATGCATTCTGGAAGTCTGTTCGACTTCCGAAGTGTTCGGAAACCAAGCCATGGCTTCCGACTGGCTGCAGGAGTGTCCTGCAGCCAATTGGAAACTGCGCCGGACATTCGGCTTCCAAGGCAAAGTCAGTCCACAAATCGGAACACCTACTTCTGGGTTTGCGCCATTCGAGTTCTGAGTTCATGAACTAAGCTGTTCTAAAACCAAGGTATGACTGTACAGTGGTACCTCCGGTTACATATGCTTCAGGTTACAGACTCCGCTAACCCAGAAATAGTACCTCGGGTTTAGAACTTTGCTTCAGGATGAGAACAGAAATCGTGCAGTGGCAGTGCAGTGGCAGCAGGAGGCCCCATTAGCTACAGTGGTGCTTCAGGTGAAGAACAGTTTCAGGTTAAGAACAGACCTCCAGAACGAATTAAGTTCTTAACCCGAGGTACCACTGTAATAATAATAATAATAATTGATGCAATTTTTATGCATTTTAAAAAAATATCTGCATGGAATAGACCTGTGAGTGAACACATACATAATTGACACAGATCAGAAGAACCCATCAGTCCCTAACATGAGAGCAGAGCTAGCTTGCTGCCCTCAGCTGTGCTTGAGGACACTGTCCCATCACCAGTATTGGGAGTAAACTTCTACTGCTGCTCAAGTTGGTTTTTGTACATGGGAGGGGGTGGTACAATTTCGGTTTCTCTCAAACTTTTCATTTCCCCCACTCTTAAGTCATAGCTGCTTTTAGATTTCCCCATTCTAATGAATGGGGAACCAGAGAGCTTTTTTTTTAACACAGTGTGCCTCAGGAGCGGAACTGCAGATCGAAGCAGAGAGCCCACAGAACAACTCAGAAACAGATGAGAATTTAAAACAACATAGCTATAAGGCAAATCTTGAGGTCTGTGCACGCGTCAATATATGCCACCCTTCCTGAATAAATAAAAAGGAAATGAGTTGGTGAAGTCAGTACTGTTTCACTCAAAATATATGTTTTTATGTTCTCTCTTCAACAGAGGGTCTGGATCTCATCCTCCTGCCAGGACTTGGTTTTGACCAAACCGGCAACAGACTGGGAAGAGGAAAGGGATACTATGATGCATACCTGAACAGGTGCAGACAGCATCCCAAAGGAAAACCTTACACAATCGCCTTGGCTTTTAAAGAACAAGTATGTGACGTGGTCCCTGCGTCTGAAAATGATGTGAAAGTTGATGAAGTCCTGTTTGAAGACAACTGACCTGGAACCAGTTTTTATGAATTCCTAAACAGCTGTAGAGCTGGTCCACAACGGCACATTCACCTCTGGCTGCATTAACATGTTTGAAAGGCTCGCTCCAGATTACAGATCAGGGTGAAAGGCTCATCTAGTCTAGCATCCTGGTCTTGCGTGGCGAGTTCCCGCCTCCCCCTGGTGGAAATAACGAAACATGACACAAGTATTTAAGTTAATGGGCTAAAAATGGCCACAACTTTATTGGTTACAGGTGATGAGCGGTATTGGCTTAGGCATTGGTCCTACGGACTGTCCGGCTTTAGCCTGATTGCTTGAAGACCAGGAAGGGTTAACTGCCAGTAGGGGGAGTCCTGCTGATGCACATCAACTAGGAACTCCCCCGGGGTCACCGCTTGGGGGCGTGCCTTAGGCCCTCACCTCCATAGGCTTCGGACAGGGCCACGCCCCACGGAATCCTTTACTGGACTACCCTTCGCAATCCAGGGGAGGTGATGGCGCTTCCTCCCCCCTTCATCTACATAACAATACCCCTACCAATGCCTAACCGCCAATCCCAGGAAGTTGTGACGATTTACTACGAGGAAGGCGAAAAAACCAAGTGGCTGGTGCCAATTTGCCAAGTGGGAAAATTCCTACCAGGCCCTTGACGGCGACCAACCAAAGTCCATAGCAAGATCTTATGAAACCTAAAGGGCGGGTGGGTGGGAAACCAGAGGAGCTATGGCGGCAAAAGAGGGAGATGCTTGGCCGCGCCAATGCTAAATAGTGCAAACCACGCCTCCCCCAGGCCAGCCAATTGGCTGGCTAGGGAGATGACGCAGCCAAGGATTCCCTCAATGGTGCAGAGGCTGAGAGCCAGCCCCCGCGCACGTGGGGAGGGCGTGAAGCCCGCAACCCCACCTCCTCTCGAACTCGGAAGTGGCTTTACAGTGGCCAGCCAGTTACCTACAATGGACAGGATCTGAATGGAAGAGCTCTCTCTCTCCATGCAAAGCCAGTGGAGTCCACAGAATGTGCAATATAGATGATGATGACGACGACGACAACAACAATTATTTAGTATTTCTACTCTTCCCATCTGACTGGCTTTCTCCAGCCACTCTGGCCGGCTTTCAACAGAACATTAAAAACAGAATAAAACTTTGAACGTTAAAAACTTCCCTAAACAAGGCTGCTGTCAGTTGTCTCCTAAAAGTCAAATCACATTTTTACACATAACAGGACACGATACATTTGTGTTTTATAGGATATACACCTGTCTCATAATCTGACAATTCAGTGTGATTAAAAGATTATTTGTTTCACCCGAAAGGCTTTGCGTTGAATTAAGATTTGTCTCTCACTCGCCTATAGACATTTTGGGGGCTGTGCACATACTTCTTATTAACCTTTCATTCCAATTTTAACTCAGAAAGAAGTGTTCCACAAAGCGATTAGAAGTTTGGGGGAACACAAGGTGTCAGTGGGACTGCTTAAGCCATTTGTAAGGGAGATTAATTTTTGTTGTTCTTTTTCTTACCGTGCTCTTGTGAAACGTTTCCTGTTTACATTCTTACCGTTTCAGAAGTTTGCCGAGCAACAATTTAAAAAATGCTAGTAGAAAATGTTACGAAGTATCTCAGGATTTATTTGTTTGTTTGTTTATAGGATGCATAATCCGCCTTTTGGGAACATGCCCCATAAAGTGATTAGCACACAGATGCTATGGCAATGAATGGCAGAAAGCTGCTCTGACTGAGTCAGGATTAAGTGGGTTGTGGCTGACTTAAGCACATCCAGGAGTTCTATAGTCCAGGACATTTGGGTTTTAGGACATTCTCTTTCCTGTGTCAGGGCTGGGTGTTGTGCAACGTTCCCGAACACGCCAGGAACTAAGAACTGCAATTCGAGACTGACGAGTCCTCAGGAAGAAAGTGCAATCAGGATTAGAGGACTATAGCTAGAAGGCAGAATCAGAGAACAAACATGGAGTCGGGACAGAAGAGCAAGAGACAATTGAAGGCTCAGCTTTTTTCTACCCAGAATGCTCAAATGGCCAATTTGGTGTGGGATGTAACCCATTAGAGCAGTCAAATACAACATTCCTTGTTTCCCTAGAGTGGACACAGGCAGGGGGATGTTACTCCACCCAGTTGAACTTCCTGTTATACCTGGTCTGGAGCATCTTCTCCCTGCATGTGACCAGGTGCGTGACCTTGGCAGACCCTACAAAGGGGCCAGTCACGCAGCCATCTTCCTCTTTTGATGCCATTTCTTCTCTTGGACTGCACTGGGATAAATGCCCATATGGGATGAATCCACACCTTCTTCTGTAACTACAAGCTAAAGCAGGCTTCCTCAACCTCAGCCTTCCAGATGTTTTTGGCCTACAGCTCCCATGAGCCATAGCTAGCAGGACCAGTGGTCAGGGATGATGGGAATTGTAGTCTCAAAACATCTGGAGGGCCGAGGTTGAGGAAGTCTGAGCTAAAGCCTGCCTCCAGGGATCATACTGTGAACTGAATGTAAGTAAACTTCCTGTTACTCTGTAAGGAAAGACTGTTGTGTTTTTACTTCTTTTTAAAGAGGGAACAAAAGGGGACTTACAAGGAATAAACTCTAATTTGGGCATGCCAGATTGGAATGCTTAACTAAAGAGATTCAAATGAATCTGCAAACAAGCTTCCTGCTGTGTAAAGGGGAATGAGCTCTGCTATATGACTCGCTAGTGTGAGTGAGGAAGGATAATATTTAATCAATATATCTTCTCCTACTATCCACAACATTCCCACACCTGGGTGGGTGGGTTTTACCAGGTCTGGAAGGGTTCTGACACCTTCTGTTTAGTGATTCACCACATGAGGCAGCTGCTTACAGTATCCGACACTAGATTGCTAAACTCATGGGGTGGTAGTCCTCAGTTCTTGACTGTAGGATTGGGGTTAGTCCAACCCTCCAGCATCTTTGCTATTGGTGGCACCCCTAGATAAGGACAAGATGGGGGTGACTGGGCAGCATCGCAGAACACTTTGTCAGCTTTGAAATAAAATAAGACAATCCCCATAGAGGCTGCCTTGAGCTCTGTGGAGAGATACGAGTATGAATAGGCTCCTGGGAACATGGAAAGCTGCCGTATGCCGAGTGTCAGGCATGGGGATCCTCCCTCCCTTCAGTAACTTCACAGATAAGAATTAACGAGCGGTTGATAAATTTATAGTCCTTTTACTACAGCGTCATGTTGCAAGCACAAATACACAGCTCTCTGCAAGATGGTGCCTCTAAACCAGGCATGGCCAAACTTGGCCCTCCAGCTGTTTTGGGACTAAAACTCCCATCATCCCTAGCTAACAGGACCAGTGGTCAGGGATGATGGGAACTGTAGTCCCAAAACAGCTGGGGGGGCCAAGTTTGGCCATGCCTGCTCTAAACCCTCCTTCTGACTTCCGCAGCATTTTGGGAGCCAATGGGAAGTTCCTCCCTCCCTCTGACTCCTTTGCTCTCTGATACGTTCGGACCTCCGAGTCTGTGGTGAGGGAGGGGGTCCCACACTCTCAAGTGATGTCTCCATTAGCTGCCCCTCCCTTCCGGTTCCCTTGTCATTACAGTGGTACCTTGGGTTACATACGCTTCAGGTTACATACGCTTCAGGTTACATACGCTTCAGGTTACAGACTCCACTAACCCAGAAATATTACCTCGGGTTAAGAACTTTGCTTCAGGATGAGAACAGAAATCGTGCTCCGGCGGCACGGCAGCAGCGGGAGGCCCCATTAACTAAAGTGGTGCTTCAGGTTAAGAACAGTTTCAGGTTAAGAATGGACCTCTGGAACGAATTAAGTACTTAACCTGAGGTACCACTGTATATCATAACTGGGTAACTCCTCCCTAAGCTGTTCAGCTTCTGTCTCTCTCTTTTTCTGAACATGCTGTGGACAAGGAGGGGACAACTATCCCCCCTCCAGCTCTGCATCAGAAGATGGTCTGCCATAGGATACATTCAGAGCCAGGGCTTTTTTGGCTGTGGCCCCGATCTGGTGGAACACTCTGTCACAAGAGACTAGGGCCCACAAGACAGAGCTGTTCCACCAGGCCTTTGGCCAGGGCACAGCCTGACCCCCTCCTTTGGTAATCCTCATAGAACTCTAGCCCAATGGTTGCCATTAATTTGATTTTGAATTGATTTTAGAATGCTGTGTTACTTTTATTGTTGTTAGCAGCTCTGAGCCCGGCTTTGGCTGGGGAGGGTGGGATATAAATAAATTATTATTATTATTATTATTATTATTATTATTATTATTATTATTCCCCAGTCCTTGTCTTCAGACCATTCCCTGACCCCGAGTCAGACTGCTGGCCCATCCAACTCAGTATTGTGCACACTGTTTGGCAGCAGATGTCCAGGGTTTCAGAGAAGGCTCTCTCCCAACTCTTCCTGGGGACTGAACCTGGGACGTCCTGTGTGCAAAACAGATGCTCTACCACTAAGCTGTGGCCCTCCAAATTGGATAGTCCAGGATGACGGATGCATATAAATATTTCTTGACAGATGGAGCTGTGTGAGCACATGGGTCTCCCTTTGCCGGAAACTCACGTAAATGTTAAAATCCATTTGGGACTTAGGCCATCTGTAGCTCTCTAGCAGGCGCACCAGAAACATCCTGGGAACAAGAAATCCTCAGGGCTTACCCTCTGCACTTATTGTCATGGAATTCTACTCAGTATTGATCCAGAGTAGATCCCAGTGTATAGTTAACAGAGTAACAACTTAAACACGTTGCAGGATTCCCAAAAAATAGACCAGAGGCAATTAATATTTCATCCAGCAGTGCTTTACTGCTACTGAAGGCAAATGAGCATAATGGTTACAAATTCAAAACATTTAGGATTGGCACAGTCCATAAGAAATCCAGTTGCAGCAGACTTAAACTTACAATTACTTATAATAAGTCTAAACTATAACACTTTAAACAGAACAGCACACCAGAAGGAAGAGAGAAAGAGAAAGTGAAACCCAGGCTCCTTCTGGCCTGTTATTATAGTCAGCAAGACCTTGACAGAAGAGATAACAGGACCAGTTTAAACTAGCTGTACTCAGCTTCTCTGAAGGAATAACCCAAACATCACGAAACTTCTGCTTCTTTCTTTTACACAGAGAAGCTTTTGGAAGCTTCCGGAACTCTCTTGAATTAAGTAGAATAGGGCAGATCTCTACACATCAGATCAATACTTTCTGTACTAAGATATAGGAACTGACACTTATAATGGGAAGTTAGCACTGACATAATCCCACTTATAATGGGAAGTTAGCACCCAACTGACATAATCTCATGCACTCAAGTCAAAAGATTTCAGCTTACAGTGGTACCTCGGGTTACATACGCTTCAGGTTACATATGTTTCAGGTTACATACATTTCAGGTTACAGACTCCGCTAACCCAGAAATAGTGCTTCAGGTTAAGAACTTTGCTTCAGGATGAGAACAGAAATCGTGCTCCAATGGCTCGGCAGCAGCAGGAGGCCCCATTAGCTAAAGTGGTGCTTCAGGTTAAGAACAGTTTCAGGTTAAGTATGGACCTCCGGAACGAATTAAGTAAACCCAAGGTACCACTGTATAGCTGTTTGGTCTCATTGGTCTTACTCTAGGCATAAGGTGATACTAGCAGTAGAATCCTGTGCATATCTGCTTGGAAGGATGCCTCACTTACTTCAATTGGACTTGCTCCCAGGTAAGCACATAGGACTGCCACCTTAAAATGACTGGTTTTTAATATATTCATCTGTCAAGCAAATTCCGTATTCCCAACACAAAGCCATCAAAGCACACGGTAAAGGCAGAATCAAGCTCCAGCTCTGAGAAGAATGAAACCAATTCAGCAAACAATAAAACCATCCAATCAAACTCAAAGAGCAACAAAACAATTTCATCAGTTATAAAATTGATCTTCCATAAATGACTGGGTTGCACTTCAGGGAAGGCCTTCCTAAACTAAAAATGGCTTTGGTAGGCACCTAGATACCATCATGGTAAGCACCTGCCTGAATCTGGCTGGTAATTGAACTGGGACAGCAACACAAAGCCTGGTTTCTAATATAGCCTATGCACACCTCTGGGGCATATCAATGGGGCATTCTTCTTCTTCCTTGGTGATCTTCCTTGTAGCTGAGTAAGACTGTCTTCCAAAACAGGGTTTTAGCAGTGAGTCCGTAAGTGACTGTGGAGACCAATTCTGGATCCACACGTCCTTCCACGGTGGGGACATAGGTTTCCGGGCAGGAGTTGATCACAGTGAGGGTTTGCCAAACCTGCCTCCCTCTTGGCACGTTTCTCCCTTTCGTCCTGAGTTTGAGTGTCTTCAAAGTCCATGGAAGAATGAGGAAATCCTGACTAAAGAACTGTGGCAAGAGAAACTGATGGACTATGTGGAATTGGCGAAATTGACACATAAACTACGTGACAAGGATAACTCTGACTTTAAAGAAGAATGGGAACCTTTTACAAAGTATTTAAAGAAACAACAAAATGAACTGGACTCCTTGGCAGGTTTTGAATAAACATTAACAAACTCTTTATTGGTAATATACAGATAGATAAATTGAGGATCTTTACAATTTTATAACATGCAGAGAATATCATGTGCTGAGAAACCAGAGAGAGGAGCTCAGGGAAGTCTGGTTGGGGTTTTTTTTGGGGGGAGGGAAATGAGGATGATGTATTTTTGATAAATTTGATAAATTTTAAAAATTAGTGTCTTCAAAGTCCATGACACCTTTGGTAAAGGCTGTTCTCCAACTGCAGCACTCACAGGTCTGTGTTTCCCAGTTGTCGGTGTTTATACTACACTTCACTCGCTGGATCATTACCTTGTCGTGGTGAGTGGGTTTGCACGTTCCTATGACCCTTGTGAGCGAAGCCTTCGGGAGTCTCATACTCCCAATGGGGGATACAACAGCCTTGATCTCACAGACTTGAGAAACAAGGGTCACATTCACACCATGCATTTAAAGGACTGTTACCACTTTAAACAGTCAAATCCTGAGTTTGTTAAGGGAACTGAGAGTTGTTAGGAGACCAGCTACTCCCCTCAGAGAGCTACAATTCCCAGAGTTCCCAGGGAAGAGGGAGTACTCTCAGCCACCCTTAACAAACAATGATTCCCAGGATACTTTGGTGGGGCGGGAGGAAGCCATGATTGCTTAATCTGACTATCTTAATTGATTTTGTCTTCTACATCTCTTTGTACACTGCTTAGAAACCAGAGCTAAATTGGTCTAGAAATCATTGAAATAAGGTGGAACAATACTGCTTTAAATTTATAGTGCAGATGGAGGCCTTGCTCAAAGCAGGCCGGTTGAAATAGATGGGCATGACTAACATAAAGGTAAAGGTAAAGGGACCCCTGACCATTAGGTCCAGTCGTGGCCGACTCTGGGGTTGCGGCGCTCATCTTGCTTTATTGGCTGAGGGAGCCGGCGTACAGCTTCCGGGTCATGTGGCCAGCATGACTAAGCCGCTTCTGGAAAACCAGAGCAGCGCACGGAAAGGCCGTTTACCTTCCTGCCAGAGCGGTACCTATTTATCTACTTGCAATTTGACGTGCTTTCGAACTGCTAGGTAGGCAGGAGCAAGGACCGAGCAATGGGAGCTCACCCCGTCGCGGGCATTCGAACCGCCAACCTTCTGATTGGCAAGTCCTAAGCTCTGTGGTTTAACCGACAGCGTCACCCACGTCCCATGTTGGGGGTGGATTAATCTGCCTAACTTAGGCCCACCCATTCCAGTGGGCCTACTCATGAGTAGAAGACAACTGAAAACACACAAGCCCAGGTTGACTGCAATGTTACCTAAGAGGAAGGAGAATCCAGGTTACTGCAGTTCATGAATCATAGAACCTGAGGGAATGAGCATTGGAAGTGCTGACATCTTTAGGATCAAAATCTAGCTTGTGCTTCTCTCCTCCAAAGGGGAGCAGATTAATCCACCCCCAACATGACTGTGGTGCTGCCTGTTGTTGTTCATCTCAAAAGGAAGGTGTCGACTCTGTGAAGTGCAAGCTGATAATTATTTTGACAGACGCATCTCAAAGGACCAGCCTGAGTGCAACCTTCAGTATTGCGATAGCCTCTGGTAATTGCTCTGATTAACAGGGAGCTAATTAGAATGCATTACGCATTCCAAACATAGATTTCACCGTTCCCTCCCCCTCCTCTCATGATTTGCATTTACCAGGAAGGGAAGGTTCGGTTTTATTTATCGTAGCCGGTTTGGGGTTCCCTAAGGACATATGTAGCAATTAACAATACTTGTGCTCCTCTTAAGAACAAGCAGCGGCTTTCCTTAAACCAGCTAAGTTAATTCATTAACTGGAGACATTAATTCATTAAGTAAAAAAGCATAGCTCATAAATTTGCACACCAAGGCTCCTTACATATGCCCCCCCTCCCCACAGCCAGGGCGGGGAGGAAGGAAAGCTTCCAAATTCTGATAGCATCTTCTTTTAAAAACAAGAGAAATCCCCAGTGATTTCCTGTCCATTTGCTCCTAGGGATAAAACAGCCCTGTGCAGACATTCAAAAGGGCACAGTGTTGTTGTTGTAGTAATAGACATCTGATGAGAGGGCATTTCTTTTCAAGGAATCAAGCTCATCCTTCATGGTATTTAACCATGGCTCAGCTTCCTTTGAATCCAAATCCTGGATTTCTTGAAAACTTGAAGGTTCAAATACCTTCTTGGAGCTTTTAACAGCTGTTACTGCTATCTTGGCAAACTCATCAGCAAATCTCTTTGGAGGTCTACCTTTTGTGGCTCTTTGTGACCTGCGAATTAGCCTTAAGTCTTCAACACTCTCCTCTTCCTTCTTGGGAGAAAAGTGACCTATTGTGAACAATGGTTCTTCCAATTCTTGATCAGAGCTTTCAGAGGGTCGCATAGAGGCTTTCGCACTCTTGAAATCCTCTGAATCACCTGATTCAGTTTCAGACTCAGAATCAGAACTTTCATCAGTGGGTGTGGGTTGCTGTGGTTGCTTTTGACTATCCTCAGTCTCATCACTGTCATCAGGGTAACATTGGAAAATTCCCACATTCTCCCCCCACTTGGCATTGTACTCAACACTTCTTGTGAGCTTAATGGTCTTAGAGTCAGTCATCCTTATTCTGTAAGAACCTTTCTCATAACCTAGAAAGATACCATGCAAACCACGCTTGTCTAACTTGGAGTTTTGTGGTGAGTGAACCCACATGTCAGAACCAAAAATTTTCATGTGTTTGATGTATGGCTTTTTGCCAAACATCTTCTCATAGGGGGTACAACCAATCGCTGAAGATAACCTGAGATTATAACTGTAAACAAAACACGAGAGAGATTCGGCCCAATAACTCTCTGGAAGATTGGCATCATGCAGCAAGGTTTTTAACCCTTGAAGCAATGTTTGATTTGCCCTTTCGCAAAGTCCATTCTGCCATGGCGAGCGAGGACTAGACAAATCGTGTTGAATTCCTTTCTCAGACAGAAAAGCTTCAAACTGCTGAGAAGTGAATTCCCCCCCGCGATCAGTGAAAAGAATTTTTATCTTCTTACCATGCACATTTTCCAACCAAGCACAGAATTCCTTGAACCTAGGAAAAGCCTCTGATTTCTGCTTGAGATTGTACACATAAATATACCTGGAAAATGCATCAATGAGAACCATGAAGTACCTGTTTCCACCCAAAGAGGGCGCTAGTGGTCCAACCAAATCAGCATGAACAATTTGGTATGGTTCTGTAGCTTGCCTACTAGACACCTTACCTTTCGCAGCCATTTTCACCTTGTTTGCTGTGCATGCCTTGCACTTCATGTGGTACCTGCAGGATTTAATAGTCATACCTTCAACCAAGGCAGGCATTTTAGATACTGCCTCAAAATTCAAATGACCAAATTTTCGATGAAAATCGTGAATACATTCTGCATGCAAACTTTTGTTAGAACCTGCAATGCAACAAGTGTCATCCTGCACAACATCATCATAATACAAAACATATAAACGATTAACATATTCAGCATACAATACATAATCATTTTTCTTTGTGATGATGCACCTTTTGTTCTTAAAAGAAACGTC
This sequence comes from Podarcis cretensis, assembly GCF_951804945.1. Classification (NCBI taxonomy): domain Eukaryota; kingdom Metazoa; phylum Chordata; class Lepidosauria; order Squamata; family Lacertidae; genus Podarcis; species Podarcis cretensis. The sequence goes on from NC_137183.1 coordinate 18,777,587, forward strand.
AATTTTCCGCTCATTCAGCTGTCCAACGCTGAGCAGATTATGTTTGGCATCTGGCACATAAAGTACATTCTGTATCGATAAGTCCAAACTGTGAAGAACAACAGTTCCGTAGCCTTTACTGGGGATTGTGTGGTCATCCGCCTGGTGAATCGCACCTTCCTGCGGTGTAAAAGACACGAACAGTCGCTTATCGTTGCACATGTGGTGTGTTGCAGCCGAATCCACCACGAAAAAAGATCTAGACGTCTTCTGGACCTTTGCAACCTTTGGAGTGAAGCGTGAGACCATTGCCTTGGGCTGCGTTGTCCTGGACACTGGACCTCTGCTTTTGCCTCGGCCTTTTCCACGCGATGAGCTTTCGCTGCGCTGCTCTGTTTTGGCCCTGGGATATTTGCATTCCCTCTTCATATGGCCTAGACGTCCACACGAGTAGCATTTCACTGCCTTCAAAGCTTTGGCGCCATCTGGTGGTTCCACTGCACTTTGGGATGACGTCTGTGAAGACTCCCCCTTGCCCATGCAGCTATCACCCTGGCGGTCTGCTTTTTTCTGAATCATGGCAGTATCACAAGCTACTCTGAGCTGAGCATGTGGCTGATTGGCATCAGATTCCCCATTTGCATCAGCCAGCCTTCTGCAGCTAGCCATCATGACTCTGGCATTAGCCTTCTGCATCATCTCTGCTGCATTAAAGCAAGCTGCTTTATACAAGCTGCGTCTCTGCTGCTTCAAGCCTCATTCCAAAGGCAAGTTCAAAAGTGCTTTCTCTCTGCTGCCTTAAATCAAGCTGCGTCACTGTTTTCTGCAGCTGCTTTATTCCAAAAGCACGTTTAAAAGTTACTTTCGGTTTCCCCAGCATAGCCTTTGCCTGTGCCCGGCAAAATGGCCATAAAAGTTCAAAGTCCAGCCATAAAGCCATTAATTAGATGCTGGCAGGCTGCCCGGAGCAGTAGCACATACCTCATCAATCATCTTGACGCGCAGAGATAGCATCCGATCCGTCCCTCTGCCGCTGTTCCGATTACCGGAGCCCATTCCCAAGATTGATTGCGTTCTTCTGGGCCCATAACCAAGAATGTTGTGTTTGCAGTGTCCCGTGCACAGCGGAATGATGAGGAATACGTGCACATACTCTATATTGCTTTATTTACCTTTCAAAGCTGGTAGATTACAGAAAAACATCTTGCCTCTGCCGGAGCAGAGAAAGCATCCTCTCTCCTCTAAAGCACGTAGGGAAGCACTGAGTGAGAACAGTGAAAAACAGGAAACCAGTGTACGTCACATCCAGTCTCCTTTCCCGTGAGAAACTCCAACAGCAACTCTGACTGGAATGTAAACATTGCCTCGTGACAAGCACTTCGCTGCACAGTGAAGAGAGCAGAAACCAACAGGCACCACTACTGAGAAGGCCCCCTGCCCGGTTCCTGGTAACCTCACTTCTCGCAGGGAGGGAACTGCCAGAAGGCCCTCGGAGCTGGACCTCAGTGTCCGGGCTGAACGATGGGGGTGGAGACGCTCCTTCAGGTATACAGAACCGAGGCCGTTTAGGGCTTTAAAGGTTCAGCACCAACACTTTGAATTGTGCTTGGAAATGTACTAGGAGACAATGTAGGTCTTTCAGGACTGGTGTTATGTGGTCCTGGCGGCTGCTCCCAGTCACCAGTCTAGCTGCTGCATTGTGGATTAGTTGTAGTTTCTGAGTCACCTTTAAAGGTAGCCCCATATAAAGTGCATTGCAATAGACCCAGCAAGAGATAACCAGAGCATGTACCACTCTGGCGAGACAGTGTGCAGGCAGCGAGGGTCTCAGCCGGCATAGGGGTGTGTGCAGAAAAGCCCTGTTGCCAACATCCTCGTATGTGCAGTCTTCTGCTCTGCAGATTTTTTGCATGGTGGGCATGAAGGTCTGTACAGGTGTCAAAGCAATGATTCTTTAACATCAACTTCGTTGAACTGGTCATGTTCAGATGACTAATTATCATCTTCCAAAGCAACTACTCTGTTCCCAACTTAAGAATGGAAAGCGAAATACTGGTGGACAACAAAAGAGATTTAAGACGCTCTGAAGGCAAATCTAAAAAAATGGAGTGTACGTACTGATAACTGGGAAACACTGGCCTGCAAGCACTCCAACTGGAGTACAGCTTTTACCAAAGGTGTCATGGACTTTGAGGAAGCACAAACTCAGGGCGAAAAGGAGGAATGAGTTAAGAGGACGGCACGTTTGGCATACCCTCATTGTGATCAGCTCCCACCCAGAAACCTATGTCCCCACTGTGGAAGGACGTGTGGATCCAGAATTCACCTCTACAGTCCCTTACGGACTCACAGTTAAAACCGTGTTCATGGAAGACAGTTGCACTCGGCTATGAGTGATCGCCAAAGGAGAAGGACAAATGAAGAAGAAGAAGAAGAAGAAGAAGAAGAAGAAGAAGAAGAAGAAGAAGAGGAGGAGGAGTTTGGACTTGATATCCCGCCTTTCACTCCCCTTAAGGAGTCTCAAAGCAGCTAACAATCTCCTTTCCCTTCCTCCCCCACAACAAACACTCTGTGAGGTGAGTGGGGCTGAGAGACTTCAGAGAAGTGTGACTGGCCGAAGGTCACCCAGCAGCTGCATGTGGAGGAGCAGGGAAGTGAACCTGGTTCCCCAGATTACGAGTCCACCACTCTTAACCACTACACCACACTGGTAGATTTTAACTACATTCAGCTGAACAAAGAATCCTCAATTTGACCTGGAACCCTGATTGTGCAGGATTTTCCATTGCAGGAGTCTAAATATACCCAGCTGAATGCAGTTCAAGTGTTCCCCTTGATCTGGAACCCTAATTACGCAGCGTTCCATTTGCAAGGTGAGTTCTCACCATGTTTGGCTAAGCACGCTTAGAACCCTCCCTTGGACCTGCACTCTTGATCGTGGGGAGCATTCCAACTGAGTTCAGCTGAATATTGTTAGAACCCTCTCTTTCATTTGGAGCTCTGATTGCACAAGGTTCCCAGTTGTAGCGAGGTTTCTAACCCTGTTCAGCTAGAATCTCCAGGTAGCCCTTCATGCGACAATATGCTGAAGGTTAGAGAGGGGCTTTCAAGGCTGGTATCCTGTGTTCCTGCACAGTTTGAACCCCATATGTCCTTTTGTATGGCTTATCAGGGCTAACACATCTCTGTCATTCTGCATCCTTAAGAAGCAATCTCCTTAACAAAGGACAGTTGCCCAGCACTGTGACATTGTAACGATATTACATATTATCTGGAAATTGGAGTGTTTCGCACAAAGGGTTTTGGGTATTCGGAGGAAATGGGTTGTGGTTTTATATTTCCCTTGCAGCTCTTGCCTCTGAAGCTTCTGAAATCCCAGAGCCCATCTGTCTCAAACTTCTCCAGTCTTGCACTTTGTACACTGCAGAGAACAGTGCAAGGAAAGTACTCTTCAAGCATCAAATTAATCCCCTCTCTGCAAGTGGGCACAATTCCCCCTTGAAATCAACAGACTGAGTTTTCTTCCCGGGAACCTTTGGAGGCTAAGAGGGAGGGGAATTCAATTTTGATCTTCAAAAAGCTGTTTGTGCACTTGGTGGCTTCTTCGAGGTGTCTTAGGAAAAACGTCGCTGAGGGGAAATGCAGGGGAAAAAAGACACTGAGTGGAGCTAATTGCAACTGCGGCTTCTATAGCAGTTTTAAAAAATATACACAATACAAAACAATACACTGCAATACAATACAATGGGGGAAATAATAATAATAATAATAATAATAATAATAATAATAATAATAATAATTTATTTATACCCTGCCCATCTGGCTGGGTTTCCCAGTCACTCTGGGCGGCTCCCAACAGAACACTAAAAACAGAATAAAACTTTGAACATTGAAAACTTCCCTAAACAGGGCTGCCTTCAGATGTCTTCTAAAAGTCAGGTAGTTGTTTATTTCCCTGACATCTGACTTAAGTTTGAACCAGTATCTTTCTGCAACCTAACCTCAGCGCTCTGCAGTCCTGGTGACACTACCCTTCGATTCAAATCAAAGCGGCTGAAGAAGGCGGAACAAAAAACATTTTTCCTTTAAAAACTAACATTTCTGTTTTGTTAGTCACTGTCATAAATACATGGCTTTAGGGACTGACTGCCTCCTTCCAGTCTGAAGTGTTGTTTGCTGCTTTCAAAACCCTCTCCCTCCCCCCCTCTCTCACACAACACACACACACACACACACAGAGAGAGAGAGAGAGAGAGAGAGAGAGAGAGAGAGTACAGAACTCTTCTGGGTGAGAGGCAGAGATCCAAAGCACTAATGTACCACTTTAACAGCCATGGATTGCTTCAGCCATTCTGGGCAGCTTCCAATATACAGACAAACATAATAAAATGTTCAACATTAAAAAAAACTTCCCTATACAGGGCTGCCTTCAGAGATCTTCTAAAGGTTGTATAGTTGGTTATCTCCTTGACGCAAGGGTTGCATAACTCCATACCCTCCAACATTTCTCCCATGAAAATAGGGATGTCCTATTCCATACCCTCCAACATTTATCTGATGAAAATAGGAACATCCTAAGGAAAAGCGGGACGTTCCAGGATCAAACCGGAGACCTGGATGGTTTCTGTAAATCTGGGACCATCCCTGGAACATCAGGATGCAATTGGAGGCTCTGCAATGGTTTGACTCAGCTTTGTATGTTCCTAGCTCACTTGGCGGGAACAGAAGAGGGTGGTTGATACTGAGTCAGACCACAGGTCCATCTGGGGCAGTGCTGTTTGCACAGACTTGCAGCAGCTCTCCAAAGTCTTTCCCAACCCTATCCGGAGAGAGCAGCAACTGAACCTGGAGCCTTTTTGTATGTAGAGTGTGTGCTCAGCCACTGAATGGGGCTACTCTGATGCCATCAGGGAAAAGGCATGGAAGAAAAGTGCTACATGCCTGTCCCAGAGCCCTAGATCCCAAACTTTGGAGCTGTTTGGAGATGCAAGTAGGAAAAAAACAAAACAATGGCTGATCCTAATAACAAGAGTCTGGTTTGGCCCTAACTGATTATTTTCAGCTGTTCATTTCAGCAGAAGTTGCTTCTAGCAGCCTTCTTCGAATTGCAGCTTCAAGTGGTGCCGTGTACTCATAAACACACTCTTCACACAAAATTATCAGCAATTCTTGTGAAGGGTGGCGGGCAGAAATGGCTCGGAGCACCGGAGAGATATAAGCAATATGATAATAATATGATAATTATGGAAGCAGAAAGAGTAAATTAGCTCTCATGACTTCGGAAGATGCTTTTGAGAAGCCATAAAGGCAAAGCAAAACAGAGACTTTTATGTGCAGCTAATTTGGAGAAGTGTTTCGTCTTCATAAAGTTTCTAAGCGTCTATTCCCTTTGTTGCATTTTAGTTTTGAACTGCCTCCACTCTGCTTGCAAGACCTTTTTTTTTTTATGTCCCAGTTTTAATATGCAAGAACTCAGCAAAGGAGGTAGCTGCTAATCACCACAAATGCAGCATTGCTCTCTCCACACTGAATTTACAACAACAACAACAACAACAACACCCACCACCATTGCTTGGTACATTTATAGCTTGCCTTTTCTCCTAGCTGTTCAAGGTCATGCACACAGTTCTTCTCTTTCCTCAATTTTATCCTCACAACTGCTATGTAGGTTAGGTGAAAAAACATAGTGACTAGCCTGAGGTCAGCCAATGAGTGTCATGGCTGAGTGGGGATTAAGAACTCAGGTCTCCTCAGGCCTAGTCTGAAAACTCCAACCTGCCTCCCTCAACCTTGTGCCTTCCAGATGTTTAGGACTACAACTCCCCAGTTAGCAGAATCTCCAGGGAGATTCTCCAGAAATCTCCAGGGAGCTGAAAGTTTTTCACGGTGCTAAACTTCTAAAGTCTTGTATGGAGCAGAACTGTGTTTCGAAAGCCGAAATGTGGAAAGCATAAATCATCAGAACAGAATGAATGCTGGTCCTCCTTTGCTTTCCCTCACATCCATTTAAAGCTAACTTTGCCATTTATCTTTCATGAGATTTTCATTACCTCCTTACCCACCAAGGACACGATAAAATCATTAGCTTTCTCGTTCATTTGTCTAATCTTCTGTTCTCTTAATAGGTTAGTCAAGCATTTTGAGTGTGATATTTCATTGCCATACTCCATGATGGTTTGATATCCAAACTGTTTCTTTTCCTCTGGTCAAAGATTCCTGACTTATCTTTTTGGATGGGAGAGCATCCTCTGGAAAGCTTCCAGATCTGAAAAAAATGCAAAACATAGCCCTCTGTGATTTTTTGGGGGGTGCAATTGCACCCACCCTCTAAAATTGAAATTGCATATAAGAAGAGGCCCAGCCCCTCCAAGTGTTCCTATTGTCCAGGGCAGTCCTGGATTTACAGAAGCCATACTGATTTCCAGTTTGATCCCAAAATGTCTCGCTTTTCCTTGGGACATTCTTATTTTCACTGGGAAAATGTTGGAGGGTATGGAGGGTAAGAAGTCTCGCCATGGCATTCTGCACCCACTGGAGTTTCATGATAATTTGATCTCATGATGATGTTGGACAGGCTGTTTGAAATATTTTTTTCACAAAAGTTTTGACATAGTTCTGACTCAACCTAACTCTGCTTTTAATTGTGTGAAACAACTAGTTCTTTCCCCCCGTGTGCTTGTTTTCAAAGGCAAAATTCTCACTTTGTGATAATTTGGCACAAATCAAATCTGCATGCAATCTGATTATTTCCCATGTTTCCAATGGGATCGGGTAAAAAATGTTTCCCATTTCCCATTTTTCTAATGAGCTTTGGGCCCCTGAGTCTTTTCACATCCTACACGATCATGATACACAGAAATAAATCACCACATTACTTCCCCCCTGTGCTCGGCTTGGCATTTTGCATCTTTCCCCAATAGACAGTAATTAAATATAATCACATTAGATCCAAAGTGTCCCATGCAGAAAACAAACTCAGCCTTGCAATTACTTAGCCATCTCATTAAACAAGCTAGATCCCCATCAATAAATAAATGTACAATATTCAAGGAAATGCAGCACAGGCTATTGAACCTCACCCAATCCTCCTTAAGAAGATGAGGTTCCCCCTCTTCATTCATGCCTTGCCTTGTGCCTTTTAAAAAATTCTTATTCAGCATTTTTTGTTTGAATTTCTCCTATTAAACACATTTTTTTCTATGCAGTTTTCTATGCCCTCTACTATGAAACCATTCCAGTGATTATTGTATTATGATTCATTAGTGTTAATGTCATTTTCAAGTGTGTGTGTGTGTGTGTGTGTGTGTGCGCGCGCGCGCATAACTTTGTTTTGAGTTTCTCATTTTTGGAACTCCACATTTTGGAGTCCACCACATTTCTGCAGTAATTTATATGTATGTGTATAAATATTACAGTGACTAACAAAACATATCCCCCCCCCAGCATTTTTCTTTGAATTTCTTCTAATAAACACATTTTTCTATACACAGGTTTGGAAGCAATCTTCCTGAATATAACCTACTTTTCTATGTTACTTTCGCTGACATACACATTTATATGCCCACTTTAGGTAAAGGTACCCCTGACCGTTGCGTCCAGTAGCGGACGACTCTGGGGTTGTGGCGCTCATTTCGTTCTATAGGCTGAGGGAGCCAGCGTTTGTCCGCAGACAGCTTCTGGGTCATGTGGCCAGCAGGACTAAGCCGCTTCTGGCAAAACCAGAGCAGTGCACGGAAACACCATTTACCTTCCTGCCAGAGCGGTACCTATTTATCTACTTGCACTTTGACGTGCTTTCGAACTGCTAGGTGGGCAGGAGCAGGGACCGAACAACAGGAGCTCACCCCGTCATGGGGATTTGAACCGCCGACCTTCTGATCAGCAAGCCCAAGGGGCTCAGTGGTTTAGACCACAATGCCACCTGTGTCCCTCTATGCCCACTTTACCCTCTACTAATTTTTGTACACACTTCTTGACCGGGGAAACGGCATTGCAAAATTCAGAAAAGTGTGAAGGATCATAGAATTGTAGAGTTGGAAAAGACCCAGAGTTTCATCTAATCCAACCCCTTGTGATGCAGTAATATGGAACTGTCCCATACAGGGTTCGAACCTGCAACCTTGGTGTTATCAGCACCATGCTCTGGCTGTGTTCCAGCATGCATATTGGTTTGGAAAGTGCCATTTGTTAAACTTGCCTTAAAATGCAAACTGACTCTAACCTCCCCACCCCCAATCCTAGTCTCATGTGCTCTGAACTCTCTAACCACTACACAGCATGCTGTCTCCCGTGAAAACTTCCCTGATGAAATTCTGAAAAACACTGTGTGGTGTATTATGGATAACACTGAAATATTGGCAAAAAGGAACAAGCTTTTCAAGAAGGAAAAAATAGTGCAGAAGATACATGCGAAATTGAATTTTTCATAGCTCTGTGGAGATGTGCATGTCTTCTGGGTGGGTCTGTGACCCTGTGGATTTGTGCCTTCCATGATAATGGTCTTCAGATGTGACTGGGGAGGAAACACAAATGTTTCGGACCTTTGAGCCAACGTTAGCAGGTCTAAAAAAGGTTTCCGCTCAGTGTTCTTCTCTTATTTATTCCACCAAGAAAGCAAGCCACCATTAACAGTCACAACACACCAGAAAACCATGGGGTGACGATGAAGGGGGAAAAGGGGATTTGAGATTGATTTTCCCCCCCTTTAGATTTGTTATCTTACGGAAAGTAGCAGTGGAATACAAATCAAAGTGTTCTTTCTAGCAGAAGGAAATAGAGGAAGATGGAAAGAGGGAAGGAATTTTCAAAGGATTCTTCTACTGGTGAAAATACTTAACCGTGTAAAGCCGAAGGCAGGGATCTCTGGACCTGGGACCAAATATGACCTCCAAATCACTCTGTCTGGCCCTCAGGACTATTGGCTGAACAGGGCTTGGCTGTCAGGCCAGAAGCTGTCCGCTTTATTTACAGTCGTACCTTAGAAGTCAAACGGAATCCATTCCAGAAGTCCATTCGACTGGAATGTTTGGAAACCAAAGCACGGCTTCTAATTGGCTGCAGGAAGCTCCTGCAGCCAATCAGAAGCCGTGGAAGCCCCATCAGACATTTGGGTTCCAAAGAACCTTTGCAAACTGGAACAAGCACTTCCAGGTTTGTGGCATTCGGGAGCTAAAATGTCTGAGTACCAAGACGTTCAGGATCCAAGATATGACTGTATTATGTACAGAGGTACCTCAGGTTACATACGCTTCAGGTTACATACACTTCAGGTTACATACGCTTCAGGTTACAGACTCCGCTAACCCAGAAATAGTGCTTTAGGTTAAGAACTTTACTTCAGGATGAGAACAGAAATCGTGCTCCGGCAGTGCAGCGGCAGCTGGAGGACCCATTAGGTAAAGTGGTGCTTCAGGTTAAGAACAGTTTCAGGTTAAGAACGGACCTCTGGAACGAATTAAGTACTTAACCCGAGGTACCACTGTATTTACTTAAAACAATATTTCTATTCATGAACTTTTCAATATGCCACCATTTATATACAGTGGTGCCCCGCAAGACGAACGCCTTGGAAGACGAAAAACTCGCTAGACGAAGGAGTTTTTCGTTTTCTTAGCCGCTCCGCAAGACGCATCTCCCTATGGGCTTGCTTCGCAAAACGAAGCTTGCCCCGCAAGCTCCGGGGATAGCGGGGAAGCGCAGCGCGTCTTCCCCACTGTCCCTGGACCCCTTTTGAACCAAGGGGCGGCAACGGGGAGAAGTGATCTTCTCCCCTCCGCCCCTTGCTTTAAACAGGTCCGGGGACAGAGGGGAAGGCGTGCGGCGCTTCCCCTCTGTCCCCGGAGATTGCGGGGCAGGCAACGGGGAGAAGCAATCTTCTCCCCGCCGCCCCTTGCTTTAAACAGGTCCGGGGACAGAGGGGAAGGCGCGCGGCGCTTCCCCTCTGTCCCCGGACGGTCTCCATAGGAACGCATTGATTGATTTTCAATGCATTCCTATGGGAAACCGTGCTTCGCAAGACGAAAAACTCGCAAGAAGAAAAAACTTGTGGAACGAATTAATTTCATCTTGCGAGGCACCACTGTACTGCAATGTCAACATGGTGTTCAGTAGTAATACATAATTAAAAACAGTACAAGTCTTGCAAATTATCCATGACTGCAAACAGAACAGAAAGAGAAAAGGAACAACATGAGCTCACATCAGAACTATGAACAATCCATCGATCCAAATTTACACACCTATGTTGATTTTTCAAATACCTGTTTTTAATTTGTACGCTGCCTTTCTGCTTTGCTCTGCGCAAGGCAATTTGCAAGCCACAGGAACGAAAGATCACACACCCTAAAACAATCTGATCCAATGCATAATGAAAAATGTGACCACATAAACAAACAATTTAAATCATTTGAAGTAATATTCAATTCTACATTTGAAATACAATATTACAGCTGTACCCTGGAAGTCGAACGGACTCTGTTCTGGAAGTCATTTCGACTTCCAAAATGTTCGGAAACCAAAGCACGGCTTCTGATTGGCTGCAGGAAGCTCCTGCAGCCAATCAGAAGCCGCAGAAGCCCCGTCAGACATTTGGCTTTCAAAAATTGTTCAAAAACCAAAACACTCGCTTCTGGGTTTCGCTCGTTTGGGAGTCGATTTGTTCAGGAGCCAAGGTGTTCCGAGTTCCAAGGTACAACTGTATATGATAGAATCAATTCTCGATATCATAAAATATTAATAATCAAACAGTAATTCATTCCCAACCATCACCATAAATGATTGTTGGACTACATGCAGCCAGCATGGTTGGGGCGAGGGGACTGAGTGCTCCTAGGCATGGCATGGTTTCATATTTTGCAATCTATAATTCATGGCTCGGGGTCCCTGGAGAGATATAAATACGGGATTAAAATGAGCTGAATGAAACAGCAGCCTATGTAGCTCAGCAGGAACCATGCTTTCATTTAGAGCTCATATGAACCAGAACTAAACTTCTCTCCTCAATCCAGATACATAAGCAACACCCTCCTCTAAATGGGGATGTTTCCAGAATCAAAAGTGAGGGCCCTAAGCTATAGCTTGTTTAGCTTATACGTAAATCCGGCACTGCGCCTGGAGCTGTTTGCCTCATGCTCTTGGCTGCATACTGGATTTTTTTTAATTAATTTTTTAAAATTAATTTTTTACAAATTAGAAAAAAATACAAATTTACAAAAAAAGGAAAATACATGTAACCTAGAGAAAATTAGAAAACATTTTACCTCTTCTCATATTTACAATTATTTACCCCTCTACAAAACAATATTCACAATAAAGAAGAAGAAGAAGAAGAAGAAGAAGAAGAAGAAGAAGAAGAAGAAGGAGAAGAAGAAGAGTTTGGATTTGATATCCCGCTTTATCACTACCCGAAGGAGTCTCAAAGCGGCTAACATTCTCCTTTCCCTTCCTCCCCCACAACAAACACTCTGTGAGGTGAGTGGGGCTGAGAAACGTCAAAGAAGTGTGACTGGCCCAAGGTCACCCAGCAGTTGCATGTGGAGGAGCGGAGACGCGAACCCGGTTCCCAAGATTACGAGTCTATCGCTCTGAACCACTACACCACACTGGCTCTCGAAAGGAAAGAAATGAAAGGTAAAATATAAAAGAAAAGAACAAGAAGAAGATAAAGAAAAGGAAGAAATAAGATCAAGAATGAGAATTTTAAAAGTAGATAAGTATTCACTATACACAGCCATTTCCAATCTATATTTATGTTCAATTATGTATTTTCATCATATCCTTATCTATCTTAATTAAAATATTTTTAAAAGACTTCCACCATTTGCCTCACGCGTTTTTGGTAATCCATTCGCCAAAACCTCTGTTCAGTGGTTTCCTTTGAGTCTCCTTAATGTCTCGCTTTGTATTTTTTATATTACTCACAAGATTATTCTAAACACAACCAGATTTTAGTAGTCGAGCCCTGGTTCTGTAACTAATCATTTCAACACTCCCATTGCTTCATGACCATAGTTTTAGGTTTTCTCCTTATTAAATCTGTCAATTTTGCTAGCTCCAGGTACTCGCAAAGTTTCCCCAGCCATTCTCTTTTTGTTGGAATGCTATCATTTTTCCAATAGCTAATACTGGATAATTTTTTGTAAGGTCGTGAATATGAGCAGCACTTTAACTTTTCACGGCCGGAATTTGGAAAAAAAGTGTGGCTTGTATTCGGGCCAATACGGTATTTTAATGTTGCACCCATGTGGGGATGTATGGCACTCCTTATTTATGGCCCTACTAGGGATATATTTGCACCTTGGATTGGTTTAGTTTGGTTCACTAGTGTCCTTGCGCAAAAATTGCTCTGCACATTTCTGTGTTGACAGAACAAGAAGGCTGAGTGGAATATCTCCAGCTTCTTCCACCGTCAGCTCCAGATTGCAGCAAGATACTCCCTGTTCCACATCAAAGGATCCATAGTATTGATTTCCAAGAGATGAAAAATAAGTTTAAGGCAGAAAATGTAGGGGGAGGGGAAATCGATATAATTTAAAGTGACTGAATGTAACTATCAGTTCCAATGGCAACAGTGAAGGTAGCTTATGCCACCCCATAATGTCTTGGTGTCGAGACTTTATTTTCATTAAATTTGTCATTGGCAAAATGCTCACCTCCCCGCTGCCTGCTCCCCCAACCTGACTTGCTTGGAATTAAATCAGAATTAGAACTATTTTTTATATGATAGGTTTGATTTTGCAAAATGAGTGGAAGGAACAGGAAAAAGATGAGATGGCAGAAGGCCTCGTGGAACCGACGTCATTCATTGCACGTTTCCGAGCACAATTCAAAATGTTGGTGCTGACCTTTAAAGCCCTAAATGGCCTTGGTCCAGTATACCTGAAGGAGCATCTCCACCTCCATCATTCAGCCTCGCCACTGAGGTGCAGCGCCGAAGGTCTCTGGCAGTTCCCTCCCTGCGAGAAGTGAGGTTGCAGGGAACCAGGCAGAGGGCCTTCTTGGTAGTGACACCCACCCTGTGGAACGCTCTCCCATTAGATGTCAAGGAAATAAACAACCATATGACATTTAGAAGATATCTGAAGACAGCCCTGTTTAGGGAAGTTTTTTAATGACTGATGTTTTAATGTATTTTTAATCTTTCGTTGGGAGCCAGTTCTCTCCATGGTAAAGGGAGAGTTGTACCTGCTGAACACTGATCCTCAAATGTCTCACTTTTCCTTGGGACCACCCCATTTTCATCGGAGAAAAGTTGGAGGGTTTGGGGTTTTGCAATCCCGGAGCCAAAGAGATACAACCTTTAATAGTAATAATAACAATAATAACAATTTATTTATTTATACCCCCATTAGGCTAGGTTTCTCCAGCCACTCTGGGCGGCTACCAACAGAATATTGAAAACATGATAAAACATCAAACTTCCCTAAACAGGGCTGCCTTCAGATGTCTTCTAAAAGTCAGATAGTTGTTTATTTCCTTGACATCTGATGGGAGGGTGTTCCACAGGGTGGGCACCACTACCGAGAAGGCCCTCTGCCTGGTTCCCTGCAAACTCACTTCTCACAGGGAGGGAACTGCCAGAAGGGCCTTTAGAAGACATCTGAAGGCAGCCCTGTACAGGGAAGTTGTTTAAGGTTTTATTATACTTTTATATATGTTGGAAGCCGCCCAGTGGGTGTGGCAACCCAGCCAGATGGGCAGGGTAATGATGATGATGATGAAATAGGACACCCCTATTTCATCAGAGAACTGTTGTAGGGTATGTGTTTTAGGGATAATATTGGGGGTGGGGGAGGGACCTTGCATACCCTTTAGCAGGCATGGCCAAACTTGGCCCTCCAGATGTTTTGGGACTACAATTCCCATCATCCCTGACCACTGGTCCTGTTAGCTAGGGATGATGGGAGTTGTAGTCCCAAAACATCTGGAGGGCCAAGTTTGGCCTTGCCTGCTTTAGAGGAACCATGAGAGGAAATGTAATTTCAAAAACCAAATTAGAAATTTAATCTGCAAATGCCGCTTTTAAAATGTCAGTCAGATTGTGACTGTTTGTAGCCAACAGTCTTTACAGTGGCCAAGTGAATGGGCCTGACAATATTACAAAGACGCTGGCCAAAGGGCCATTCAAATAATCATGATGTGCTGGCAACACAGTGGTACCCGCTATCCCCTGCCAATATAATGCTGGAGGGCCTATCAATATTTGCAAGAAAATGCATCCGCTGCTGTAAACTGAAGAAAGTGGGGGTGGTGGTAAGGCAGGAAGAACTGATGATTGAGGGTGAGGAAGGGGAAGACAGCCCCATTCGTTTTGCTCTATTTGCTGAAAGAAAGACGAATTCAATTTGCTCGATGCCATTTTGAAATGTCGGTGAAGGTTATCATCGACAACCCTCTGTGCTAAGCTCTTGTTTGCTTAAACAAGAGTTCACGTTGCCAACATATGGGCAGAAGTCAGGCTAGACATAAGAAGAGCGTGCTGGATCAGGCCAGTGCCACATCCAAGCCAGCATCTCACAGTGGCCAACCAGATGCCCAGGGGAAGTCTGCAAGTACAACAGCACTCTGGATTTATGCAATACCACAGAGCCTAGGACTTGCTAATCAGAAGGTCAGCGGTTTGAATCCCCGCGATGGAGTGAGCTCCCGTTGCTGGGTCCCTGCTCCTGCCAACCTAGCAGTTCAAAGCACATCAAAGTGCAAGTAGATAAATAGGCCCTCCGGTGGGAAGGTAAACGGTGTTTCCGTGCGCTGCTCTGGTTTGCCAGAAGCAGCTTAATCATGCTGGCCACATGACCCGGAAGCTGTACGCCGGCTCCCTCGGCCAATAAAGCGAGATGAGCGCCGCAACCCCAGAGTCGGTCACGACTGGACCTAATGGTCCCTTTACCTTTACATTACCTTACATTTAAATCTGTTCATACACGACTGGGTTCTCTTGGCCATGTCTGGCTCTCCTTCTCTGCAAACATCCACTATTACTTTATTGGGCAGGGAATTTTACAAGTGCCCCATAATGTCGATCTACATTTGCAAGGAATTGACTTTTGGTGTGGCGGTGCCTGATCTTTGGAACTCCCTGATAATTGAGATCACACCTTTATTGGTTTGCATCCAGCACCCACTGAAACCTTTTTAAAATTATTATTTCACCAAGCCTACCCTGGAATATATTTTTCTTATGCTTTATTGTTTTAAAATGACTGATTTTATTTGTATTTTGATTTTAAAAATACAACAACAGCTTCTTATTTATACCCCGCCCATCTGGCTGGGTTGCCCCTGCCACTCTGGGCGGCTCCCAACACGTATAAAAATAATAATAAAACACCAAACATTAATAGTAACAACCTGATCCAATATGAAAAGTCGCAATAACTTTAAAATAAACAATTTATATCAAAGAAAGCAGCACTCAACAATACTTCAGAATCTAAGAGTAAACAGTAAAATGAAGCACCAGCAAATAATAATTAAACTGTTTACACTTATTGCAATAAAGAATTACTAATCTGTCATCAATAAAAATAACAGCAAATCGCAATGCATAAAAATACAAACAAAACCATGTAAAAGGATCAAATTGAGAAACTTTGTTGA
This sequence comes from Podarcis cretensis, assembly GCF_951804945.1. Classification (NCBI taxonomy): domain Eukaryota; kingdom Metazoa; phylum Chordata; class Lepidosauria; order Squamata; family Lacertidae; genus Podarcis; species Podarcis cretensis. The sequence continues at coordinate 18,793,163 of NC_137183.1, forward strand.
CTTGCTTGCATTGGTGTTCTTTAATGAATATTTTTGTAAACTGCTTAGAGGTATACAGGTAAAGGTAAAGGGACCCCTGACCGTTAGGTCCAGTCGTGACCGACTCTGGGGTTGCGGCGCTCATCTCGCTTTATTGGCCGAGGGAGCCGGCGTACAGAGGTATATAATTAAAGATTAAATAACATAATAATGATGCTCGATACAAAGGCACGCTTAATATGTGGAGATCCATGTTAACCTTCAGTTTCTGGAGAGCTTATTGATTCTACTTATTCCCACATCCTGATTTTTTTTATTTAAAAAAATCCTGTTGGTTACTTTGGAGAGAGAGAGAGAGAGAGAGAGAGAGAGAGATGGAACGGGGAAGAGAGAAACAGAGAAAAGACTAATCTTCTTCTGGCAAGTCTTGCCACAAGACTGGCTGGAGGGGAAACGCAGATGGTGATCTCAGTCTGCAAAGCTTGCATTTCTCTTGAACGGCCTGCTGGGAAGGATTGATTACTCAGCTCCCCAAAAAGGGGGAATCAGCAGATGTTATTGATACGAGGCAGGCATTTCTCCACCAGCCATGCTGTTGATGTGGAACAATGCCACACGCGGCAATTTTATTTCAAAAATATATATATTAAAAAAAAACACTGTTAGAAAAATGCAAAAATAAATATGTGATGCCTGTTCTCAAGTTTGCTAACATTTTATTTTTGATCTCTGGGAGGCGTGAAGAAGAGGAAAAAGGTGAGCGACTATAACTCATTGGTAGAGCACCACCTTTGCACACAGAACCTCTGCATCACTTTGAAGCCTATAACTAAATAGAAGCCATTTCTGGCATTCTAACCAAAACATCCCAGGTATGGTGGAACACAAAGGTGAGATCCAATTGCATTACTATTTAAATTACAGTAATTACTTCAAAAATGGGCATCTATGCATGAACATTAGCATATGCAAATGTTAGGCAAATTTGTACCCGTTTTTGTTTTCATATTGTTTCTCTCTCACCTCCAGATAAACCAACGAGGGTTCACCTGCACAGGTGCGGCGAGGCATCGCCCTAGGAGGGCATTTTGTTGAAGGTTTCCTCAGATCAGGAGCTGGCCTTGAACAATTGTATCAATAGCTATTTTTGGCAGTTAATCATTTTGAAAATGGGGCCTTGCAACTACTGTGAATTATGTTCCTGTAGTTAGGCATCAGGGTGGAGAGAAATGCAAGTTTGTTTCGGTTTTAATGAGAAACTATTTAATTTGCACTTTATGAACCAATGCACGAACTGAAGCACAACTCTTCAAAATTCGCACCTATCTGAATTTTGCAATTCAAGTTTCACAAACAAAGTGTGCAGAAACCCATAGATTAGGGAAAGGGCACACAAAATTAGTGCATACATTAGTGAAAATAACACACACACAAACACATATGTGTATTTTAGTCAAAATTGCATACATCGTTCTGCCCGGACACTGAGGTCCAGTTCTGAGGGCCTTCTGGTGGCTGCCTTCAGATGTCTTCTAAAAGTCAGATAGTTGTCTATTTCCTTGACATCTGGTGGAAGGGCATTCCACAGGGTGGCCACCACCACCAAGAAGGCCATCTGCCTGGTTCCTTGTAACCTCACTTCTCGCAGAGAGGGAACTGCCAGAAGGCCCTTGAAGCTGGACCTCAGTGTCCGGGATGAACAATGGGGGTGGAGACACTCCTTCAGGGATACTGGGCCGAGGCCGTTGAGTGCTTTAAAGGTCAGCACCAACACTTTGAATTGTGCTTGGTAATGTACTGGGAGCCGATGTAGGTCTTTCAGGACCGGTGTTATATGGTCTCGGCGGCCGCTACCAGTTACCAGTCTAGCTGTTGCATTCTGGATTAGTTGTAGTTTCTGGGTCACCTTCAAAGGTAGCCCCACATAGAGAGCATTGCTGTAGTCCAAGCAGGAGATAACCGGAGCATACACCGCTCTGGCGGGACAGTCTGTGGGCAGGTCTGGTCTCAGCCTGCTGACCAGATGGAGCTTGTTCCAGTAGCAGGAGGAGACCCCCGTAGCTCTGCACCAGCCTGGCTCATCTCTGTCTCTCGGCCGCCCACTCTTCTCCTTCAGCTTCTGTCTCTGATTCCAGACTTTTCTCTGCCACGGACTCTCCCAGCTCACTAAGCCCTGTTATTTCTTCAGCTTCCGACACCTCGTTGCCGTCCCACCACCAACCCCTGAGCCTTCTTCCCTTAGTGGTTCTCCAGCTGGTTCCTCCCACCACTCCTCTTCATCCAGCCAGTCCATGACAACTGGTGTACAGCCCTTGAAAGGTTGCCCAGATGTGATTGGGTCCCCCAGGTTGAAAACGTTTCTCCATCTCTGCTGTAAAGGATCTTGAGGAGTGATGAGATGTTTGCAATGGGAAAAAATATGAGATATGAGATTTCTTTTATCCCTGGATGCAGAGTTTAGACAATCAGTCTCTTCCGTCATGCTCTCTTGAAAGGCAGAGGTCAAAAAGATCAATTGTTCTCACCGTGAAGTTCAAATTAAAGGTGACTCCAGTCCTGGAATCTTAAGCTTCACTAGACCCAGCCTTGAATGGGGTTGGTTGAAAGGGGTGTAAATTATTCCAAGCCAGTGGCTATAAACCACAGAGAGGTCCCAACCCAATTTCTAAAGGTGCAGCACATCATAAAGCCTGATAAATTTCGCAGCCTCAGCTGCCGAGGATTTTAGGTAATAAAGAAACAAGGCTCCAGAGGTTTCTCTCGCAGTGTTCATTATACGTTCCCCCGCATGCCGGTCTTTCAGTAGCAATTTGGAGATTTAGTTACAAAACAACAGCAGCAGTGTGACCGTTTTGCAATTTGGAATAAATAGCTTGGTGCAACACTGAAGGCCAGGAGAGCTTAAAATCAACCTAAACGGTGTTCCTCTTTTAATTCCATGTTATTCTAGAGAGCTTACCTGCCTGTTACCTTCTGTAAGTTGTTACGGTTAAATCATCCATCTGGGCAGAGACCAAATTTAGATCTTTTCAAACAAAAATTGAGGAACAAAGGAACTCCCTGGAGAGCAGGAGCTAAGACTGCAAAAATTGTCTCAAAGGTGGTATGGTAGAACAGAGTTGCTTACCTCTGAGCAGGTGAGTTGCTGCAGCTTACTGAAAGAGTGAGGTGCTGGGGAGATTGGTGCAGTGCAAACAAGAGAACTGGATTTGCTCCTCTGGGTATGCTTGTACCATGCCATTTCCCCCCTCCCAGGAAGCAACAGCAACTCACCTGCTGAGCAAACAGGTAAGTGTCTTCACCCTCAGTCTTTGCCTTGGGAGGGAGAAGGATTGCAGTGGTACCTACTGAGTACATAGCTCCTGGGAACAAAGTTTGGCTCAAATCATTAATAACAACCTTAGGTTCATTCCACACCATCTCCAGGTAGGGCTAGAAAAGTCTTCAGCCTGAACCATAGCAAGCCATCAAAGATATAACTTGGCTTTATCAGTGTTGGGGGCAGGAGACATTTTTCAACTGACATTCTCTTTCTGGAAACCTTCCAAGGACTACATGTTGGTGGGCAGAGCCAGAGGCAAAAGTGGACATTGCTAAGAATGTAAAGCTTGCCTTTGTGTAGTATGCTGACCTTTAAAGACCTAAACGGCCTCATCCCAGTATCCCTGAAGGAGAGTCTCCAACCCCATCGCTCAGCCTGGACACTGAGGTCCAGCTTCGAGGGCCTTCTAGTGCTTCCCTCACTGCAAGAAATGAGATCACAGGGAACCAGGCAGAGGGCCTTCTCAGTTGTGTCACCCGCCCTGTGGAACGCTCTCCCACCAGATGTCAAGGAAATAGACAACTATCTGACTTTTAGAAGACATTTGAAGGCAGCCCTGTTTAGGGAAGCTTTTAATATTTGATGAATGATTGTATTTTAATATTCTGTTGGAAGTTTATGGAGGTTTTTAATGTCTGATGTTTTACTGTGTTTTAATTTGTTGGAAGCTGCCCATAGTGGCTGGGGCAACCCTGTCAGATGGGTTGCATATTGTTGTTGTTACTTTCATCATCATCATCATCATCATCATCATCATCATCATCACCATCATCATTTGTTGAATTTATATACCGCTTTATACCTGGGGGGGGGGGTCCTCAGGGCAGTTCACAGAATAAGATCAAGATATAAAACCACAAAATACCCAATAAAAATAAAAACAACAAACCAATAGCCCCCCCCCATACCTCAAAAAACACATTTTTAAAGGGCATAGGATTTAAACTGGATCAACCCAAGGCCTGGTTAAAAGGGAACATTTTTGCCTGGTGCCTAAAGGTGCCAGGCCAACTTCCCTGGGGAGAGCATTCCACAGAGGGGGACCCACGGCAGAGAAGGCCCATTTTCATGTTGCCACCCTCCGGACCTCTTGAGAAGAAGGCACATAAAGAAAGGCCTCAGAAGATGATCTCAGGGTCCAGGTAGGTTCATATGGAAAGAGGCAGTCCTTGAGGTATTGCGGTCCTGAGCCATTTCAGGCTTTATAGGTCAAAACCTATTATCATTATTATGCTAGTTTCTACACATACTTGCACATGCTCTCTGCATTCCTCCATCCAGGAAAGCAAGAAGCATGACCGGGGTTCATGGATGCATTCCAGCCAGGCAAAAACACTGCAGGAGGGTCCAAGGCAAGGCCAGCAAAGGATGTGACCTATAGCAGATTTCCAAGGACTAGGGTGAGAGGAATGAAGTGCTGTAGCTGGCTCTTGGGCCTGCAATCCCACACACCAGTGCTACACAGACCCAATGGCCTGACTTCTTGTCGTGAAGTTTCTTATGGTTCTAAGCATGAGAAGCCAGATGTCAGTTGTCTGGTATAAGTCATACAGAACTTCAGAGCAAACTAGGGTTAGTACCTTCTCTCCAATTGGATTTATACCTAAATAATTGTCTCTCCCCTTATATACCCAACCAAACAACAACTGTGTGCTCTGGAGGAGAGTGGGGGGACTCTTTCACTGGTGGCACCAGTGTTGTGGAATGTTCTCCCTGGTGAAATATAAGAGGCTCCACCAGTATTGGCATACTGCTGGCTCTTGAAGAAATAATAATAATAATAATAATAATAATAATACAGTAACAATAATGGGCATTTTTAAACACACACACACACACACACACACACACACAGCACCAGCAAACTAAGTGTGTTTGCTTTAAAATGTGAATCGGACAAATTTATCTTCCATCCCTAATGAGCTGTTGGTTTGACAGATGAAGATCAGTACCATGGATAGCTCCCTACTGAGCAAACCTCAGGATGAGATCAAACACCAGATTTGCTGAGATGCTGTAACTGTGACTCCATTAGGGATGCACCAGGATTTTGTTGGCTCCACATTTTTTTTTTAGCAAACCAACCTGATCCAGATACCAGAATGCAGTTATCCTTCCATTCCTTCTGAATTTTTCAATACAGTTCTCAGCTCAAAAAGCACTATCAAATGAGTATAAAATGCACAGTTCTGCTGAAATATTGTACAAACACAGCTTTCTTTCTTTCTTTCTTTCTTTCTTTCTTTCTTAATGCTTAAATGGATCTGAACAGACTTATACAATAATGCATTTGAAACACAGAATTGAAATTGACTGTCCGGTCTATCCTTATGCTCCAACCCTGCCTTGGGGCTCGCTGAAGAAGAGAGGGAGCCTTCCCCAGAGGTTAAGGAGGATATGTTCGGCCACGCAGGTGCCTATCAAGTTCGGAAAGTTTCTGTAACAGCTGCTGGTGGTGAAGGAGAGTCCTCCTGGTCTTCTGGCAGTTGGATGAAATTTATTGTGAACTCCCCCGCTGGAAGTTATGAGTGTAAAGAAAATTAGTATGAGAGGTAATTGGATTATGTATGGTGAAATGGTAATTAAAGAAGGGGGAAAATGGAAACTAAAACCATATGAACAAGTTAAAGAATACGTAAATGATTGGTTGCATTGTTTCCAGGTTAATGAAATGTTTAAAAAAGATATAAAAGAAAGTGGTTATGAAGAAAAAGATTCAAAGTTTCAAACAGATATAATAAATAATGAATGTAAAATTTTGTCAAAAATGTATAAAATATTGTTGGAATGGAATACAAAAGATGAAGAGGTTAAATCGGTAATGATAAAATGGGCCAAAGACTTTGGGTATAATATTCAATTTGATGATTGGGAAAAACTGTGGAAAGAAAATTTAAAATTCGCTGCATGTACGGCGTTGAAGGAAAATGTTATGAAAATGTTTTATAGATGGTACTAGCAAAAATGTATAAGATATGCAATAAGTGTTGTAAATGGAAAGAAAAAGAAGGAACGTTTTATCATATGTGGTGGGAATGTAAGAAAGCGAAAAGTTTCTGGGAGGCGATTTACAATGAATTGAAAAAGATGTTAAAATATACTTTTGTAAAGAAACCAGAAGCTTTTCTTTTAGGGATTACAGGAAAGGAAATAAGAAGAAAAGACTGTAAGCTTTTTCAGTATGCAGTTACAGCAGCAAGAATTCTACTGGCCCAGAAATGGAAACAAGAGGAAATACCGACGATAGAAGAATGGAGAATGAAACTGACAGACTATGCGGAATTGGACAAATTAACTGGGAAAATCAGATATGTGCGAGACTAAAAGTTCATCAAAGACTGGGGAAAGTTTGTAGAATATCTGAAAAATGTATGTGATGTACAAACAATGCTAGTGGGGTTTCAAGAGGCACTGTAAAAGTTGAGATGTATTGTTAAAAAGAAATAGAAGGGAGAGGGAAGACAAATGGCAATAGAAATGAAGGGAATGCGTACTGAAGAGACAAACACGGATGATTCCCAGAGAAGCTGAAGGAAGTCCAAAAAGATAATTTGTTAAAATTTGGATAAAAATGTACAACTGTATTGGAAAATTAATAAAAATTTATTTATTTTTTTAAAAAGAAATTTATTGTGAACTCCAGAAAGGGGACAGAGCTACCTTCTCCAGAATCTTGAATACCCCACCTGACCAAATGTCTGCTGGGCCTCCTCTTCCACAGAAGCCTCCACTTCTTATTAGAGTCCGAAGCTCTGCAAATTTGTGCTGATTATATATATAGAGAGAAAGAACTGCATAACTTGTAGAAGATATCCCTGTACAGTCAAACCTCGGTTCCCGAATGCCTCCATTATCGTACCTTTTGGCTCCCAAACACCGAAAACCCAGAAGTAAATGCTCCAGTTTTTGAACGTTTTTCAGAACTCAAACACCCTACTTGGCTTCCACTTGAGTGCAAGAAGCTCCTGCAACCAATCGGAAGCCATGCCTCAGTTGTCAAACGTTTCGGAAGCCGAACGGTCTTCTGGAATGGATTACGTTCGACAACCAAGGTTTGACTGTAAGTTTTTAATGTTTGATACAGTGGTACCTCGGGTTACATATGCTTCAGGTTACATACGCTTCAGGTTACAGACTCCGCTAACCCAGAAATATTACCTCAGGTTAAGAACTTTGCTTCAGGATGAGAACAGAAATCATGCTCCGGCGGCAGCAGGAGGCCCCGTTAGCTAAAGTGGTGCTTCAGGTTAAGAATGGACCTCCTGAACGAATTAAGTACTTAACCCAAGGTACCACTGTATTTTACTCTGTTTTATTTATGCTGTAAGCTGCCCAGAGTGGCTGGGGAAACCCAGCCAGATGGGTGGGGTATAAATATTAATAATATTATTAATAATAATAATTGCATATGAAGATCAAGTATGCCAACGTGAGCCAGATTCAACAGCAATATCAGTCTCTCTTTACAGAAAATGATACATTTCCCTACAACCCAGGAGACTTTCAAAAGTGCTTAAGAAAGGTTTGTTTTTAACTTGCAAAATGGCACAGCTATAGTACAGACATGCAGCCCAAACTCATGTGTTAAATAGTGTACCAATACCAGGATAGCTATGGAATATCACTGACTGTAACTTTGGCATTACTTTTGCCATTCACCTCCCATCTTAACCATTTTTTCCTGTATGTACCGGTCACTTCATGCTCTTGACAAAGTGGACCTGAGTCCATGAAGCTTATGCCATAATAAATGTGATAGTCTTTAAGGTATCACAAGACTCTGGGTTGATATTACAGTTAAGTTCAGGAACGCAAAAACACGCCTGTCAGGAGCAGGCGATGCTTGCAGAACACCACACGTTCAGAAACTCCTCTTGAAAGTAGCCACAGACATATGTGTATGTGAAGTCTGGACCAGTTAAGACTTCAAGGGAATCCTGGCAGCCAATGACTGCAGGGCCACCTTGGCTGCTGCCTCCTTCCCTAGGCTAATCACATTAAGGCACAACGGGTGGCAGAAACAATCTGTGGACAGCTCATTAGCCCAAGGCGTTTGCAGTTTCCAGAAACGGATAAAAGATGTAGCATCACCATCTTGTTGCCTTTCAAGTTGCGTCTCTGAACATGCCATCTGAACTGTTCCATTTTCAAAAGAGAAGTGATATCCCCCCCAAAAAATTTCCTCCTTGGGGATCCTCCTTGAATTTTTATTGGGCGGGCCTTTTAACTTGTAATGAGATGAAAATGTCCACATTGGGCTGCAGAGAGCAGGCTGAGGAAAGCCAGGAAGCGGGAGTAACAGGATATCAGGAATCAGGGCTGAAGAACAAGTCAGGCTGAAGGACAAGCCGGGAGACAGGCTGGAGGAGCAAGTCAAAAACCAGAACTGAGGAACAAGCAAGGATACAGCAGCACCCCAGAGCCCAGGAAGACCTTGTTGGCCGTGGAAGCTGGTCTATTACGGATAGTGGGGACCTGTTGCACCAACCTCAGCCTGCCTGCAGCCAGCCCTCCACTTGCCTACCTTCCTACTTCCAACCAATCCAGGTCAGGGGGTGGTCCTGGCTGCCAGCTTCCCCCTCCTTAAGTCTCAGTGGTGCCTTTGCAGAACTCATCAGGGAGGAGGAAGTGGGCAAAAGTAGAATGAGGTGGCTCCATCTGTCACTGGCTTTGGCTACGCTTCCTATTTCGGCTCCTTGCCTTCTGCCTTATGAGTCCCGATGGGCACCAGACAACCCTGCTTTCATTCCTAGACAGGAAGGACTATGAAGAAGGTATCTTAACAGCCCTGGCTGTCCAGGATGATCACAGGCCAGGGAACATCAGGCCTGGGGACTGAAAGTGGATCTCTAGCCAGCCTTTGTCTTGCCAGAGTGGTGCATGCTCTGGTTATCTCCCACTTGGACTACTGCAATGCATTCTACATGGGGCAACCTTTGAAGGTGATCCAGAAACTACAACTAATCCAGAATGCAACAGCTAGACTGGTGACTGGGAGTGGCCGCCAAGATCACATAACACCAGTCCTGAAAGACCTACATTGACTCCCAGGACACCGTGGATTTCTGTGTTGGGGGGTTTGTGTTATGTTGTAAATAAAATTTCCAATAAAAAATTATTAAAAACAAAAACAAAAAACAACATTTATTATGTATATGCCACCTGTCTGACTGGGTTGCCCCAGCCGCTCTTGGCAGCTCCCAACAAAATATTAAGAACACAATAAAACATCAAACATTGAAAACTTGCCTATGCAGGGCTGCCTTCAGATGTCAGATAGTTGTTTATTTCCTTGATATCTTGATGCCTATTCCTTGTCTGTGTGGGAGACAGAGAGCTGCATGTGTGGGGAAGGATGTAGAAACTTCTGGGTTTTGCATGGCTAGAATGTTGCCTAACGTAGAAAGGTAAGGGTCCCATCCATTTCTGTGCCCACTTTTGCTCACCACTGGAATGTGGACCCTGGAAAATGTTGCTCAGGAGACATTGTGGCCCCCAGGCTGAAAAAGATTCCCTGCTGTATCATAATCCTTTGGTTCTGAACGGCTGGCATCTATGATGGAGGAAGGAGAGCCTCCCCAGCAATCGAAAGCAGCAGTGAGGGTGATCCATTACTGTCCAAGTAGCCGATTGCTTGTGAGCTGTTATTTTTAGATAAATCTAACATGCAAATGTGTCTTTTGTCCCTTCCCAAAGAACCAGCTTCTTTTTAAATAATTCAAACTGATTTAAGAGCATATTATTATTCTGAGCGGGAAAAAGATAGGCAACTATTAAATGCACAGAATGCTTCCTGCCAATTGTGGAGTTTAATAGTGCTAGTCACAGTTCCAGAAATACCCAAGTAGGATCCAATTAATGAACTGCATCCATTTTACAAAAGAGGAAGAAACAAGAGAATAAGTTAAGAAACGCCATTGGCTTTTCTTTTTGTCTCTTTTCTGCATTATGAGATAATGGAGCATGTATCTCCTTCTCCTTTAAGCAGGTGATAACAGAAACAAGCTTCTGTGGCAGTCGGAATTTAGCATGTAAAGTCATCCCTCGCTGGGGACAAAAAGCTTTGCAACGCTGTACCTTGTTGCTATTATTGAGTCATTACCTTTTCCTTTAAAAAAAAGGGGGGGAGTGCAAGCAACGTATCAAATGCAATACAGGTGGCCGATAATTCATGTCGGATTTCCCAGACACTTACTTTCTGAATTGAAATCAGAGATACATGCTTCACACTTCAGTCTGAACTCAGTGTAGGCTGGCCTGTTGAGACAAGGAGACACTGCCCCACCCCCACCAGCCTGTCCTTACTTGCCTGCCATCTTACCTACAACCAGTTCAGGAAGTGGAACTGGTTGTCAGCTTCCTCCTCCTTCAGTCTCAGTGTTGCCCCTTGCAGAGCTCCATAGGAAGCTCTAGGAAGGAGGATGAAGGCAAAATTAGAATGCGTTGCCTCTATTTGTCATTGGCTCTGGCATCACCTACTGTTAGCGTCCCCGTCTTCTGCCCTATCAGTTTTAATCAGCAGGCAGCAGCCACCGTCGAAAGGTTTTGCTTTCGGCATGTGCCAAGATGCCAACACTGACCAAATTGGAGGGTGGTATATTGGCATACAGTTCTTTCCTGCCATTTCTATGGGGGAATAATTGGGGAGCAGAAGCACGCAGGTGCGGAAAAGCACGCAGGTGCAGAAAAGTTGGGAGAGTGCCGATGTTGTGCAGTGATGTCTGTTGTGTAACAACACACCCGGTGTTGGGAACAAAATTGACCAAGGCGAAATGGTGTATTGGTCAGAAAGCCACAGTTCCGTAACATAGCAGGTCCTATAGTTTGAAAGGAGCTTTGGGGAAATGGGGCACAGGTGGTAGCATTATAATCTGGGAAATGCCAAATTCCCCATGTCTGAATGCACTCCAATAATCTCACTTGGTAAAAGGCCAGCTTCATATATCTGTCAGCTAGCATTTCATAGAGGAGGGGACTATTGATACTACTTGCCACAATGGCTATCCTTCGAGGCAGCAGTGGAGCCTCTCTGCACCCACTGGCCACAGAAAGGATCATGCTGAAATGTTATTTTGTTTGTTTGTTTAGTCGTGTCCGACTCTTCGTGACCCCATGGACCAGAGCACGCCAGGCACTCCTGTCTTCCACTGCCTCCCGCAGTTTGGTCAAGCTCATGCTGGTAGCTTCGACAACACTGTCCAACCATCTCATCCTCTGTTGTCCCCTTCTCCTTGTGCCCTCCATCTTTCCCAACACCAGGGTCTTTTCCAGGGCATCTTCTCTTCTCATGAGGTGACCAAAGTATTAGAGCCTCAGCTTCAGGATCTGTCCTTTCAGTGAGCACTCAGGGCTGATTTCCTGAAGAATGGATAGGTTTGATCTTCTTGCAGTCCATGGGACTCTCAAGAGTCTCCTCCAGCACCATAATTCAAAAGCATCAATTCTTCAGCGATCAGCCTTCTTTATGGTCCAGCTCTCACTTCCATACATCACTACTGGGAAAACCATAGTTTTAACTATACGGACCTTTGTTGGCAAGGTGATGTCTCTAGGTTTGCCATCGCCTTTCTCCCAAGGAGCAGGCATCTTTTAATTTTGTGACTGCTGTCACCCTCTGCAGTGATCATGGAGCCCAAGAAAGTAAAATCTCTCACTGCCTCCATTTCTTCCCCTTCTATTTGCCAGGAGGTGATGGGACCAGTGGCCATGATCTTCGTTTTTTGGTGTGTTTTTTTATGTGCTTCAGACCATATTTTGTGCTCTCCTCTTTCACCCTCATTAAAAGGTTCTTTAATTCCTCCTCACTTTCTGCCATCAAGGTACTGTCATCTGCAAATCTGAGGTTGTTGATATTTCTTCCGGCAATCTTAATTCTGGCTTGGGATTCATCCAGCCCAGCCTTTCACATGATTAATTCTGCATATAAGTTAAATAAACAGGGAGACAATATACAGCCTTGTTGTACTCCTTTCCCAATCTTGAACCAACCAGTTGTTCCATATCCAGTTCTAACTGTAGCTTCTGGTCCCACATAGAGATTTCTCAGGAGACAGATGAGGTGATCAGGCACTCCCATTTCTTTAAGAACTTGCCATAGTTTGCTGTGGTCAACACAGTCAAAGGCTTTTGCATAGTCAATGAAGCAGAAGTAGATGTCTTTCTGGAATTCTCTAGCTTTCTCCATAATCCAGCGCATGTTTGCAATTTGGTCTCTGGTTCCTCTGCCCCTTCGAAATCCAGCTTGCACTTCTGGAAGTTCTTGGTCCACATACTGCTTAAGCCTGGCTTGTAGAATTTTAAGCGTGTGAAATGAGTGCAATTCTGCGGTAGTTGGAGCATTCTTTGGCACTGCCCTTCTTTGGGATTGGGATGTAGACTGATCTTCTCCAATCCTCTGGCCACTGCTGAGTTTTCCAAACTTGCTGGCATATTGAGTGTAGCACCTTAACAGCATCACCTTTTAAAATTTTAAATAGTTCAGCTGGAATATCATCACTTCCACTGGCCTTGTTATTAGCAGTGCTTTCTAAGGCCCATTTCACTTCACTCTCCAGGATGTCTTCTAAATACTAGTTGCTCAAAACCATAGAAGGGGAGAGTGCACTTGTGCTTGAATCCTGCTGGTGAATTACCCACAGTGGTTGGTGACTGTAAGAACAGGATGCTGGACTAGATGGGTCCTTGGCCTGATCCAGCAGGCTCTTCTTATATTCTTGTATTATGTTCACTGAGATCATCATCACCACCATCATTTTATTTGTATGCCTACTGTCCATAGTTAAAACAATGCTCAAGGCGGCTTACAACATGACAAGATTTACATAATTACCAACATAACAAAAGTCATAAACAATAAATAAAGCACAACAAAAAGCACACAACCAAATGGAAAACAATTTCCGCATAAATCATAAAATCTAAACCTAAGAATGCAGCATGAATATCAATTACAATTTAAAATGACATAGATAAAAAAATAAAAGCAATTTAAAGAACAAAACAGTCCGTCCTTTGTGGAGCCTGTCAGGCCCCGCCCCAAGCCAGGTGGACAGAAGCAGAGCAGGACCCTTCAGGCTCTCAGCAGATCAGGTGGGAGATGATCAGGTCTTGATGGCTCAGAGCAGCAGTCCGCCCCATCCAAGCTATTTCCCATAGTGGCCGACCAGCTTATAGGGCATGCAGTTGAAGAAACTTAGCATACAGAATTTGCTTTTCTTCTCTTTCGTTAGTAGAATGCTTTTGTTCTTGTGAACTCTGCAGGGGCCTGTGTTGTCTGGAAGACATTTAACTGTTGTAAGAAAATAATAATAATTGGAATGTGCATCACAAAACATCCTGTTCTTTCCCAATTACGTAAGTCACAGCTTAGGAGGTTGGGGAGTAAAAAGACAAAAAACAGCTTTGCCTGGAGAGCTGTGTAACAGTGCCTTGATTTGCTGTGCACTCTTTAAAGGAGGCAATAGAATATAATAGCCTTAACAGCTGGTTGACTCTTTAAATTGATTCAAAAGGCAAGAAATCTTCACGTTTCTGTAGAGTCGTTTCGAAAAGAGCCTAATTGATATGCTGCCTGAGTAACGAAAGGCTGTTCTGTTGCGCCACGAAACTTTGTCAGTCATCAATATTTAACCTGTGTTTTGTTACCTCCCACATCTGCTTTTACTGATAACTGATTTTCCCCAGGAAATAGATTGTGTTAGCCTGAATTTTGCATCCTTCAGGGGCAGTGGGGTTGGGGAGACAGGGGGAGTCTGGGATTTAGTAACTTTGCCAGATGCTATTCAGAAGCAAATTTATGCAACTGGAGTTTTGTTTAAGTTCTGAACTACACAGAAGAATGCCTGTGGAGTATTGAAATGGAACTGCAAAACAGCATAGCTTGGGGACTTTTTTTTTTCCAGAACAAGGAGCAATGACGTTATCTTGCTCTCTGGCAGGTGAATGAGGTGATAATGATGCTTTCAAGTTTGTTTGTGACATATTAGCCCAGAGGAAGTCAGAGGTTGAGGAACATGTGAAATGAATCAAATTTCTTCCTCATTCATTTCTTGACAGGCTAGTTCAAGGCTTCTACTTAGAGCCAAAGTAGACAAGTCATTATTCACATTGTCACCTCTGTTAGGCAAGTGTGTGTTTGTGTGTGTGATTGATTGGGACCATGCTGTGTGGGGAGAGGGACTTCAACTCTCCCACCATGATCCTGTTGGGAATTTGAGTGCTAATTTTCAGCCTTTAAAGCTTTATACAGCTTGGAACACCTATATTCCCCCATGTGAACCCGACTAGTCATCTTGAAATAGAAGAGGCCCCATCAGTAGTGGCATTCCGCCGGCTCTTGGAGACGTACCTGTTCAAGGAGGCATTCCCCTGAACCTCAATTTTCTGTTTTAATGAACAGATATTAAGAACACAAAAGGAGCCCTTCTGGATCAGACAAATGGCCCATCTAACCCAACACCCTGCTTTCACAGTGACCAGCAAGACGCCTATCATCATCTGAGGCCCTTCTCTGTGTGCCACCTCCAAAAGGAAATCCAGATGTTTATCCAAGGCCAACACTTTTCTTACAACCAGTCTCTCTCTCTCTCTCTCTCTCTCTCTCTCTCTCTCTCTCTCTCTCTCATTTTTATTAAATTTTCTGTTTTGCCATTTTAAATATTCATTTAAACAACCTTAAAATGACAATGACCTCCCTTCTTCTCCTTCCATGGTTCATTTTTCATATCATTAATTTCTGCATATATTACATAAACTAAACCATTCAGTATTCCATTATTACATCCATCAAAACTTGTTCACACTGTTGAATTTATCTTAATGCTGCCAATGTTTTTAAGTGTACACAATTCCCCCCCGTATATTCAATAAACATTTTCCAATCTTCTTTAAATGCATTGTTCTTCTTGTTCTCTTATTCTATATGTTAAATCTGCAAGCTGCACATATTCCATCAGTTTACGTTGCCATTCTTCTTTAGTTGGGACCTCACTTGTTTTCCATTTTTGGGCTAACAAACAGCGTCTCCATGTGCTCTGGTTTCTGTCATGCTATTCCGTTGCACCAGAAGTGGTTGTGTCATGCTGGCCATGACCCAGAAAGCTGTCTGCGGACAAATGCCGACTCCCTCTGCCTGAAAGCGAGATGAGTGCCGCAACCCCATTGTTACCTTTGACTGGACTTAATTGTCCAGGGGCCCTTTACCTTTACCTAATACATTTATACCCCATATTTCCTCTGAAGAGCTTGAGTTGGTGTCCACAGTTCTTCTCTTCCCCCATGTTATTCTCACAACAACCCTGCGAGGTAGGTTAGGCTGAGAGTGAGTGACTAGTGCAAGGTGACACAGTGAGTTGCATGACTGAATGGGGATTTGAACCTTGGTTTACCAGGCCCTAGGCCAAAACTTTAACTATTACAGCACATTGGTGTAGCTTGAGGCCACATTGGCCTAGACCAGGCTTCCTCAACCTCGGCCCTCCAGATGTTTTGAGACTACAATTCCCACTGGTCCTGCTAGCTAGGGATCATGGGAGTTGTAGGCCCAAAACATCTGGAGGGCTGAGGTTGAGGAAGCCTGGCCTAGACCAATAGCTTTTTCAAAAGTACTTTTATTAATAAAACCAGGAGTGTTTATTACGCTCACAACACATTCAATACACTCACAACACATTCGATAAAATAGCATTAATTAGGACCGTTAACGACATGCCACTGTTCATTTGCTTTCAAGAACTCCTTAGGAGCTTCCTTCCTGCAGTCAGATAATATTGCCCAGTCAAGGCCTCCCACTAGGCAGGAGATAATCTTCAGCTCCTCCATTTGCATAAATGCTAATATTTGGCGGAAAGTGACATCAGAACTGACCGCAGAAAGCCTTTAAAATGCTCTGCCAGCAACTCTGGAGTAGACCAGAAAAAAATTTCCAGCAAGAGAGGAACATAGCATGGTGGCCACTGCTAACATCCCCAGTCACAAATATAAATTACATCTAAATGAAATAGTCAGAGGCCACATTCACACCATACAGATAAAGCACTGTGATACCACTTTAAACTGGCATGGCTTCCCCCAAAGAATTATGGGAGCTGTAGTCTGCTGAGGGTGTTGAGAGCTGTCAGGAGACCTCACAGAGCTACAATTCCCAGAGTTACCTGGGAAGATGGATTGATTTTTAGAGCATTGATTTGGAGAGGAGGTGGGGTTGCGGGCTTCAGGCTAGGAGAATCCTCGGACTAGGGAATCCTCAGATGAGTCATTCCCCCGGCCAGCCGATCGGCTGGTCTGGGGGGTGTGGCCCGCCCTATTTAGGGCCGGCGTGGCCGAGGACTGCCCTCTTTGCCTCTCCACACCCCAGCTGATCAGGTTTTCCCACCCCGCCCACCCGTTAGGTTAGGTTAGGCTCTCCGACCTTGCTATGGACTGTGGTTGGTCACCGTCAAGGGGCCTGGTAGGAATTTTTCTCATTTGGCAAATTGACACCAGCCATTTGGTTTTTCGCCTACCTCATTGCAATCATCACAACTTCCTTGGCATTGGCGGTTAGGCATTGGTAGGGGTATTGTTATGCAGATGAAAACGGTGGGGGGAGGAAGCGCCATCACCTTCCCCCCAAATTGAAGGGTAGTCCAGTAAAGGATTCCGGGGGGGGGGGGGGGTTCGCCTTGTCCTAAGCCAATGGAGGTGTGGGCCTTTGGCACGCCCCCGATCGGTGACCCCAGGGGGAGCTCCTAGTTGATGTGCATCAGCAGGACTCCCCCTGCTGCTGGTTAACCCTCACCGGTCTTCAACCAAGCGGGCTGAAATCAGTTAGCTGATAGGACCAATGCCTAAGCCAATACCCCTCAATTCCTGTAATCAATAAAGTTGTGGCCTAATTTGACCCATTAACCTTGAATTCTGTTGTCTGTGTCTTTATTTCCGTGGGGGGAGGCGGGAACTTGCCACGCAATTGTAGCTGTGAGGGGGCACAGTTATAAAGTCACTGAAGGCCTCATCCACCAACCTCTCTGCCTTTCTTCATTTTCCCAGGTCTGCCATGTTGGCCTCAAGGGAACGTATTTGTTCCTGGAGAGCCAGGAGCTCATGGCACCTCAGACAGACTCATGACTTCCGTTCCACACAGAGATAGTCATATACCCCTGCTGGCTTTCTGCTTGCACACTTGTTTTTGTGCTTTCAGTTACTTCCTTGGTTTTGTTTGTCGTCTTAATCACGGATCCAACTTTATGATGAAAGCCTTAGCAGTTCAATCATGCTGATTAGCCGACTGTACTTGATATTCCAAATCATAATTTCTGCATGCAAAACCTAGCTCACACTCTCTGCATGCCTCGTGGCAGTCAATTATGCAGGGCATAAAACAACATTAATATCTTTTTGAAATTATACTTTCCCCCGAATCATTTGGCCCAGACCTAAGCGATCATTTACTTATGCGTTGAACTTCTGCCTACAGTTGTCGTGGCTCCCTCTCCTCCTCCCCTGCCCTCCCCCCCCCCAGTTTTTATGCACATCGAACATATTTATTTCCAACAGCATGGCTCACTAACTAGTAACAATGATGTATTTCCCCCTTCCCCATATATTTGTGCTTCATTCATCTCCTCCCTCTCAAGAGATTGAGCTGTTCATCACATCCAAATAAGAAAGAGCTTAGCTGTTACTATTATTGCCGGCGACATTATGTAAAGAAACATAATGAAGTGTAAGCTGGGGTGGAACCAGAAGCACAATACAGATACAGCAGGGAAAGTGTAACAGGCCCATGCCAGGTTGAGAGGCTGGATTTGGCAATATTTGCTTCCAGGCTTAGCATCAGCTAGGGATGCAGGAGAAGTTTGATTCAGTTTGCATTTAAAGATGAGCCTACCTTACTGGGAAGGGACGTGCGTGGCACTGTGGGTTAAACCACAGAGCCTAGGACTTGCTGATCAGAAGGTCAGTGGTTCGAATCCCCGCAAGGGGGTGAGCTCCCGTTGCTCAGTCCCTGCTCCTGCCAACCTAGCAGTTCAAAAGCACGACAAAAAAAATTGCAAGTAGATAAATAGGTACCACTCTGGCGGGAAGGTAAGCGGCGTTTCCGTGTGCTGCTCTGGTTTGCCAGAAGTGGCTTAGTCATGCTGGCCACATGACCTGGAAGCTGTCTGCGGACAAATGCCGGCTCCCTCAGCCTATAGAGCGAGATGAGCGTGCAACCCCAGAGTCGGTCACAACTGGACCTAATGGTCAGGGGTCCCTTTACCTTTACCTTTACCTTACTGGGACTTTTTGAAACAATGCATAAATTGAAATGCAGCCAGTCTTTGGAATTAGCACTTCCCTGAGTCTTATAATGGAGTTCTGGGAGTGAGTAATGAGTACAAAAGTGTATATACTAAAGCGTGCATAAAAATGCATATGATAGTTAAGCTCACGTAAACATGCATTATATTGGGGGGGGGATTGCTTTGCAAAAATGTGTATATTAAGCAAAACTGCATACAAACATGTATTTTTGCACTGAGATGTTGATTAATTTTTCATGAGGACTTTAAAACAATCAGAAACTGATGTGGAAATGTGAAGAACTGAACTGAAGACTGGCAAAATGATAAACGTAAGGAAACTGAAATGGACAGAGTCATGGACAGAACTTCCTGACAGTAAGAGCTGTTCAACAGTGGAATTTGCTGCCAAGGAGTGTGGTGGAGTCTCCTTCTTTGGAGGTCTTTAAGCAGAGGCTTGACAACCATATGTCAGGAGTGCTCTGATGGTGTTTCCTGCTTGGCAGGGGGTTGGACTCGATGGCCCTTGTGGTCTCTTCCAACTCTATGATTCTATGATCCATCCCTACTATTCATCACATACTTGAAGGAGTTCCTCCATCCCCATCGTTCAGCCCGGACACTGAGATCCAGCACCGAGGGCCTTCTGGTGGTTCCCTCACTGCGAGAAGCCAAGTTACAGGGAACCAGGCAGAGGGCCTTCCATCTACAGAACAATACCAATGCCAATACCCAGAACCGCCAATACCCAGAAAGTTGTGACGATTTGCTATGAGGCAGGCGAAAACCAAGTGGCTGGTGCCAATTTGCCAAGTGGAAAAATCCCCCCCGGGCCCCTCAACGGTGACCAACCAAGGTCCACAGCAAGGTCAAGGAACGAAAACCTTATAGGGCGGGAGGGTGGGGAAAGGCAGGAACAGCTGGCGGGCGGCAAAGAGGGAGATTCCTGGCTGCGTCCTGCCTTAAATAGAGCAGGCCATGCCCCCCGAGCCAGTCGATTGGCTGGCCAAGGGATGATGCGGTCAGGAATCCCCCCAATCGCACAGGGCTGGCCTCCGCCCACTGCACATGTGGAGGGGCTGTGAGGCTCGCAACCCCGCCTCCTCCTTAGGCGGAAGTGGCTTTATCCTACACATTATTGCTTCTACAACCTGGGAATAAATAGGCAAGGCACAGGGATCAGATTGAAATAGGGGTCAAAACTATTCCAACTGAATTAAAATCTGGAAAGAAAAAAAATCCTGCACATTACAAGCCACCCAAAATGGCCAGGCTGACAAAATTATTGTCCTGCCTGCACCCTGGAATAAATTTAGGTGTCTGGGCTTTCCATATGCATTTGGTTAGGCATTTGGTGGGAGCATCAAAATGCCAAAAGAAAACGGAAGTTGCCTTAGACCATTGGTTTATGTAGCTTAATACTGTCTATACTTAGCAGCAACCAGAGCTGTAGTAGCCCAGGGTTGCGGAGGTCAAAGACCCTTTTCTATTTCTGCAGCCGGGTTCCAGCAAGGTCCCTGTCTCCAGCACCCTAGAGCTATCCGATCAGCAACCATGGGGAACTTCTTAGCCCCAAATATGTCTTCCCACCCTTTGTGCTGTTTGGAGCCAATAAGAGTCTTATGAACTGCCCTGAGACCTGCAGGTATAGGGTGCTATTAATAATAAGAATAAGAACAGTGAAAACAGGTGAGTCAGCCATGGAGGATTAGCTCCTAGGCTCACTCTGGAGTAGGTGTGAGGGAAGAACACTGAGGAGGAGCTGTTTGGTACACTCTAAAGATAAGCATTCATGAACACTGAGAACACAAGGTGCTTCAGTTTCAAGAGAACAGGGTGCACGTTCTGCTATGTACAATGGAACTGCAAGGAAAGCACAACTTGAGCCACTTGGAAATAAGATATCGGAGCACTCCAAATCATTTGCCCATGTACAGGCACAGAAAATAATAGCTCTAGTTGAAGCACAGCACATGGAGAGCTGCATTGATCATTGTGATGCATCCCTACCGATAATTATTGTGTAATCATAAGATTGTAAATCTTAGAAGGGGGTGTGAAAGGATGTGGTTATGAAGGAACTCGGCACTTCCAAATTTGCTGCGATACTACTGCCAGCGATCTCCCAGGATTTCAAACAGGGCTCTCTCCCATCCCCATTTGGAGACACCGGGGATTGAACCTGCAACCTTGTGCATTCAAAGCAGATGCTCTACCACTGAGCTACGGCTTCATCACCAATGCTGGGAACATAAAAAGTAGACTGGATGCATCTTAGATCTGATCCAGCAGGGTTTTCCTTATGTCCTTGTGTTCATTCTTGTGCAGAAATTGATTCTGATTTTAGCCGGCAGCACTTCTGAAAGTTGCTTAGGGGCAAACAAACAAAAGGCAAATAACACTGTAGTCTTTTATTAAGTAGTGCTACCGAAATAAATAAAAAAGGAGACACGCTTTCAGACGGATTGTACATCTCCCAGTTATGCTCTTAGGGTATTGCCCTACTTTCCTTATCAAAGCACACATAAACATATTTTAATAGCGTTGAACTCTTTTGAAGTTCAGCGTGTTGCTGATGCCCTTTTACTAGAGATATTGTGTACCTGCTGCTATTTGAGTTATCTCTTGATGATTAAGGGTGGGGGGAGCAGTCAAAGTGCCTTAGCTAAGGAATTTTACAAACACCCCTGTTTTCTTGAGGGACCTTCATTAGTTCCTGACTTCTTGATTCAGTCTCCGAAGCATTTTTGACACATCATTTATGCAGAAAACATTGACACACTTCCTCGGTGCTTTGTGTATTATAGATCAGTTCTTTAAGAACCCAGGCAACAGCCTGGGGTTAAACAGTTGTATAATCTGCTGTTTACAGTATTAAAGAAGGGCTTTTTGAAGGTTGGCTTAACAACACCTACAGTTTTCTGCCGGACAAATTACCGGAGAAGGGAAGCCGTAGGGGAGACATGATGGCAAAGACCCAAAGGGCTACCACACAGAAGAGAACTGAAGACTTGTTCTCTTCTGGACTAGATCTAAGGGGGTGGTGGATTTTGGTTTATTTATTTATCTGTTACATTTAAATCCTACCTTTCTCTGATTTGCTCAAGGTCGTTTACATGGTTATCCCCTTCCTCACAACAATGATGTGAGGTAGATTAGGCTGAGAGGCAGTGATGGGTCCAAACTCACCCTGTGAGCCAAGTGAGAATTTGAACCCTGGTCTCTTAGGGCCTAGTCCAGGACTTGAAACACCAAACCACACTGGCTCTCTGGTTGAGCATTGATTGAATGTTAGGTGTGAGAAATGTATATGTTGCCTTTTCAGTTGGTTCCTGCAGAAGAGGAAAGTGTTTTTATTAATCATAAGAATCATAGGGCTATAGGAATATTGCAGCCAGGGTGTGGGTGGCTGTTGCTAGCATATTTCAAACCAGCTGTGGTCAAATGTTCTATAGGGTGGGACTTCCGGGTTGGCGCCATCGCCGAATGGCGGACTCCCTCCGAGCTCCGGAGGGAGCCTGCTCGGCAGGGGCTGGGTTCTACCGCATCGGCGTCGCGGGGACCCTCAAAAACCATGGGCGCTGAAACCCATGGGCATGGTGACTCGGCGGGCACTGTTTGCGCCCCCCGACTCACGAAGGAGCCTTTTTAAAGGCTACGGAGTGGGTGCCGGGGGGGGGGTGCTATGAGTCCTCCGCTTCCCCTGCCGAGCGAAGCCGCATGCCATTTGGCGGAGAGCGCTGACTTCTTCTATTGAAAATTCGGATTAAAAGAACAACCCGTGAGTAATTGGAAACTGGACTTAAAAAGGGAAAAGATTTTAAATTTTAAATTCGGAGTGAGCGGGGGAGGTGCAAAAAGGAAGTCAGCCTCCCCCCTGTCGTAGAGGAGTTAAAGCAAAGGATTTAACAACTAAGATCGAGTGCTACCTAAGTTTGATAAAGTTATTAATTTCACGATGGAAAATTATAAGACTGGGCTGGAGGAGAAAAGTAGAACCTGAGCTAAAATGCAACCCCCCCCCCCCGGGAACCGGGAGCGGACCGTGAGAGTGCCGGGAGAGGAGAAACAGAGGCTTTGACAGCTGTCAAAGGAGCTGTCAAAGCTGAAGAATAAAAAAAAAGAGAACTTTGTTACGAGGACTTTGCCGGTTACATTTGTTACAAATTAGATATAAATTGTTTAAAACAAGGAATAACAAGCTATTTTGACTGTTGGGTGTGATCTGGAAGGAAACTGAGTTATTATAATCCCTCTAGAGGGGCTGTGGGACATTACAAGCATTGCTGGTATGGAATTTGAATTGGACTTTTTATCTCCTGGGAAACTGCAGAAATGGAACACTATTTTGTCTACAGAAGTCTCTACACTAAAGGAGACAATAGACTTATCTATTGAAGAATGGAAGGGACTTGACGTAAAGTTTTGTTCCTGAATAACAAAGCCTCTGTAGGGGATTTAGAAGCTTTTGGAATTGGAACATTTTTGCAGGAGAGCAGGAAAAGAAATTGGAGAAAAGTGAGGAGAGAGAATAATAAGAATAATATGAACAACAAGAATTGGATAAAGCTGGAAGTGGGAACATTTGGGACATCCAGATTTGAAAGGTCTAAAGAAACAAAATTGGAGTTTTTACTCTTAAATATAGAGATCTGGATGGAAGAAATGGTCCTTTTTTGAGATAAAGTCTTTCCAAGATTGGACGTTCGAAACTAAAGATGATCTAAAAGACGGCAAAGACTATTAAAAAGACGGCAAAGTGGACTTGGCAAGGATCTCGGCCTAGATGTGGGATCTCCAGGACGACAACAGGCATTGATGGACATTGGGGAATGCAATCGGAAAAGGGGGGAGGGAAATTTGGAATCCAAAGGGTGTTAAATTATACTTTATTCTTTTTTCTATTTTCTTTTAATTTAATTTGTTCTGCATATTTAAAAGGGGAACTTGTGGAAGGGAGCGAGGTCGATTTTTAGGGGAGGGAAAAACATTTTTAACATTGGGTTAATTGTAATAAGTTTAAAATTTGGCGTAAGAACTTGTTGAATTTATTTGAAGGAATTGGAATACAAGAGGGGGTGGGGAGGGGAAGTCCTGGAAGGATGTTAATGAAAATAAGGATATAAAACTTCTTTCTTTTTTCTTTTTTTTTCATTTTTCTGTTATATTTGAAAATGTTCAATAAATATTATTAAAAAAAAACCAAAAACAAATGTTCTATAGGGTGTTGTTTCTTTAGAAATCATGAGGCTGCGGACTTTTTGAGAAAGATAAGTTGTTGCACATTTCTGAAGAAAGAGAGTATATTTAGCAACCGTGGTTAGGGGCCTTTTGCAAAACAGGTAGCTGAAACAGGTGTTACACACTTTGGTGACATAAAGGAACCTAGCCTTATTGCTAAAACAGTATGTAAGGGATCAGAGGCTTTGGGTAATGGGAAAAATTTACCAAATAAGGGGCTTTGGGGGGTGAAAGAGGGAGTGGGGGTTGGATTTTACATTGCAATAGGCGGACGCGATAGGTGTGAACTTTGAACGCCCCTTCCTAGTGGGCGGCAAAGGAGGGACTTGCATTTGGGGAAAGGGTTTATATATTCATGTTTTTGAAAAGAAAGTGTGTGCCTTTTCAGGTCACCCACTTGCAAGTGTTTATTTTCAATAAAATATTGCTGCTCCCATCAACTTTGCCCAGACTTTATTATTTCAAAGTGGTCCAGGACCTAAGTCCTGGGGACCAGTGTTTATATCTCAAATTAGGGGACGCATTTTGATGGTAAGAGCACTTCAAGAAGGTGACCAATGGCCTAGATGGGTGATGTGCTCTTCTTCATAGATGGAAGGGTCTGCACTAAACTTCAGGGGAGCCTTGAAATAG
The DNA here is from genome assembly GCF_951804945.1 of Podarcis cretensis. Lineage (NCBI taxonomy): Eukaryota > Metazoa > Chordata > Lepidosauria > Squamata > Lacertidae > Podarcis > Podarcis cretensis. Next base: position 18,817,601 of record NC_137183.1, read on the forward strand.
TGCCTCCATCGGCTCCCCAACACTTCCATCACTGAAGGAAGCTACAGCTTTTTCCTGTCACTGCTGCCATAACAGTGCCACCGCCGGCACTTATTTTTTTCATTTATTTATTGAATTTATATACCACCATATACCTGGGGGTCTCATGGCGGCTCACAGAATAAAAGCAAGATATAAAACAAAAAAATACATAATAAAAACAACAACAACAACAACAACCTAATAGCACCCCACAAAACAAACACACATTTTTGTTATGTACTGAAGTTCTCACCCTGGGCCAGCAGGGGGATACTGTAGATAGTTTTCACACAGGTCCGCATATGCAAATAAGGAATTGAAAGTGACGTTCAGGGATTGGATAGTTACAGAAAGTTGTTACTGTTGCTCTGTAGTTGAGCTCTATATAAGCAGGTTGGCTGAATCCTTCAGTTCAGTTCTGTTCTGGCCTGTGAATAAACAAGAGCTGTCTGAAGAATCCCTGTGTCGTCTGATATGTTCACCCACAACTTAACAATTTTAAAAGGGCATAGGATGTAAATCAGATCAACCCAAGACCTGGTTGGAAAAGGAACATTTTCGCCTGGCGCCTAAAGATGTATGATGTAGGTGCCAGGCGAACTTCCCAGGGGAAAGCATTCCGAAGATGGGGAGCCATGACAGAGGAGGCCTGTTCTCGTGTTGCCACCCTCTGGACCTCACATGGAGGAGGAGGTACATAAAGGAGGGTCTCAGAAGATGATCTCAGGGTCCGGGTAGGGTCATATGGGAAGAGGTGGTCCTTGAGGTATTGCGGTCCTGAGCCATTTAAGACTTTATAGGTCAAAACTAGCACTTTGAATTGGGCCCGGAAATGAATTGGTAGCCAGTGCAATTGGACCAGGATCAGCTCAAACCGTCTTGCTCCGGTGAGCAACCTGGCTGCTGAATTCTGCAATAGCTGCACTTATTGCTCTCTTTGCCACCTTCAATGCCATTTTAGCAGCTGCCACTTCCCCCATTCATGGTGACCCCCCCCCCCCACATTTTATTTTATTTTCCATTTTGACCCTACTTTTTCTCCTAAGAGTTCAAGGTGGTGTCCATCATTCTCCACCTCTCTGTCCAGTGGCATGCGGTGAAATCTTTCATAGGGGAACAGTTAGGTCCAGAGGCGCCAGCTTGCTAGTGCGATTGTGTGTGTGTGGGGGGGGGGGAGGGCATGCTGCACATGTGATGTCACACAGTTGCATGTGTGAGCATCATGCTTCGTTCCCTAAACTGGGCAGAAGCTTCCCGGGCTTTGGGAAGGAGGTACCAGGGGAACATTTAGGGGACTATCCTAATCTTCCTAGTACACTGTCCACACACCACTGTCTCTGTTCTATCCTCATCACAACCTTATAAGGCAGGTTAGGCAGCAAACTGGCTCAAGTTCACTCACTTAACTCCGTGGCTGAGGGAGGATTTGAACTCTGGGCTCCCAGGTGCTAGTTCCACACTCTAACCAATTTTTCCAAAATCCAGTGCCCCAGTATAGAGACCTATAAAATCACCCCTGCCATCCTTGCTTCCTCAACTAGCGTTTTCTGATGAAGGCAGTGCCCCAGGCTTTTACGGACCATGTAGATCAACCTTTTTGGGTGCAGGATATACCAAGCGTGTGGGACTCACCCTTTCCCCTGCAGAAATATAGGGTTGCGGCGCTCATCTCACTTTCAGGCCAAGGTAGCCAGCATTTGTCCACAGACAGCCTTCCGGGTCATGTGGCCAGCATGACCAAACCACTTCTGGCACAATGGAGCACCGTGACAGAAACCAGAGCACACGGAAACACCGTTTACCTTCCCGCCACAGCAGTACCTATTTATCTACTTGCACTGGTGTGCCTTCGAACTGCTAGGTTGGCAGGAGCTGGGACAGAGCAACGGGAGCTCACTCCGTAGTGGGGATTCAGACTGCCGACCTTCTGATTGATAGGCCCAAGAGGCTCAGTGGTTTAGACCACAGTGCCACCAATGCCTGCAGGAGTGCACACAGCCTACACAGAAATATGTGATAGTGCTGACGAATCTAAACGGAGAACTATATGCCCAACAAGAGCAGACACAGGACGCATCAAAATGACGAGGGGAGAGCTGTCAATTTGGCAAAGCAACCCCTTTGGCCTTAGCCCAAGTCGAAACGATCCATTCTGCAGGTTTATTTTTATTGCTTGCTTTGAAGAGCTGACATGCTTCCTAAATGAATATATATATATATGGATGGATTTGTAGGCAGGGCAGGTTTTCAAATTAGATCCTGGAACTAATAAACTCTTATTGTCTCATAATTATATCTGACGTGATGCACTCCTCCCTTTTCCGGGAGGGGAAGAACTGGTGCTGCTTCAAAACCCAAAAGCAATGGGAAAGCACAGAATTAGCTCTTATCCTCCTGCCAGCAGATGCCAATCAGCCTTCCGTGTGCCACATGCCGCTGCGGTTGTTGTCTTCGTCTCTTGCGCAAATAACAGAGGTTGGAGATAAAGAGCTTTGTGTGAGATGTGGACTGTGGATATCTCCCTCTCTTGATGAGAGCTAGTCGCTTTCATTTCCTGCCACACTGGCAAAGGCACAGGCTCAGGGCTGTTCATGCCAGGGGAGGGGCAGGGATTTGATTCAGTTGGCAGCAAAAGATGAACCTTCCTAATTCTCAGCTCCCGAAATAATATGTGGACCGAAACAGAGCTGTCCGTTGAAATCTGTGCATCTCGGAATTTTGCAACACACTTCTCCAAGTTCTGTGTGCATAAATATGTATACGGCATATGAAAATGTGTTATATTAAAGTAGGGAAGGTTGCTTTTCAAAAATATGTATATTAGTATGATTTATATTTTATATGGTTGTATTCAACTAAGCCCTATTGAACCTGTTAGTGGTGTCAATTAACTTCAATGAGTCTACTCTGAGTAGGACTGGTATTGAATACTACCCCTATCCAGCTCTTCCTCTCAAAAGTTTTTAATGTTTGATGTTTTATTGTATTTATAATATTTTGTTGGAAGCCGCCCAGAGTGGCTGGGGAAACGCAGCCAGATGGGTGGGATATAAATAATAAATTGTTATTGTTATTAGGTTCTCAGGATGTTAAAGCAATACAATTAAAAACACACATTTGAAACGTATGGGTAGACAGGAATGTTTGTTTTAATTTTTGTGAGCGGGAGGAAAGGTGGAATGTAAGTCAGTAAACAAACTATCAAAAAAATATATACAATTTTAAATTCTCCCTGAATGTTAATAACAAGAGGGGCAGCTGCACCTCACTAGGGAGGGCATTCCAGAAATTGTGAAGTTGCATGCAAAAAACATGTATATTTCATTTGGAAGGGAACACGAAGGTCGTTTTGCCACCAGATGTGCCCGACATGAATTTGCAAAATCTACCTTGAGCAAGGTGTGCTCTGAACTTCATGCCTTTGGAATTATCATTCAAAACTGATGTTTTCAAAAGGTGGCAAATTAATTGAATTCCAAATCTTTGTCTCCTCTTTCTCTCTCATTCTTATTGTTTCAGCACTAATTTAGATAAACGAAGCTGAGCTTTGCTTTCCAATCATGCAGGAAATTGAAGCTTAACATTCACGCAAGGGCACCTGAACGATACCAGGATGGAATGGGATGTAGACTAACCCCCTTTTCTCCACTAACTTTGAGTAGCGGACCTGCCTGACCTCTCACAGTGTGCCATCAAAAGGTTCTAAAGGGAGCTACATCTGAAATGAGCCGTGGCTCTTAGAGAAACACAGATCTCAAATGCTTCCTGTGAAAGTTGGACTTTTGGCTGCTAATGACCTCCATAGCCAATGCCTGATCAACTACTTTAGCCAAAACATGGAAAATTGGGCACTGACATATAATTACCAAGAACTAAGTGAACAAGGAAGCCATCCCCTCCCCCAAAAGACATTGCCATTATGTCCTTCAGGAGCAGATGGAACTGTATCAGCTCTCAATGAGATGTGGATTATGTTGTTTTTTTTAATGCCCTCAATTTCTCCTATCTTACTGGAAGCAGCCATGAAAAGCAGGATGCTAGCATGCATATGAAAAGAATCAAGTACATTGTCCATATTCTCAGATGTCAATAATTTCAGCCCATCCAATAAAGGTTTCCCAGAAAACCTCTGTCGTTGACTTGGATAGAGGAATAGAATCAATATTAGTATGCACGTGAGAAATAATTTATCCCCTTGATTACTTTGGTTGCCCTAGCCTCCTGCCCTCAGGATTGTTGTTCCACCACCATTGTTTGAAGTCAGTGCTTTTTTTCTGGGGGTACGCATACCCCTAAACATTTTGTGAATCTATGTTTGGCCTCATTGAGGGGCAGTATTTCAATATGAGTAGGAAAATGAGAGTACCCCTAAACATTTTTTTTAGAAAAAAAGCACTGCTGGAAATTAAATTCAACTGCCAGTTCTGTCAGATTCTGTACACAGAAATGTAGTCGTACCTTGGTTCTTGGATGGAATCCATTCCAGAAGTTCATTCGACTTCCAAAAACGTTCAAAAACCAAGGTGCCGCTTCCGATTGGCTACAGGAGCTTCCTGCACTCAATCGGAAGCTGCAGAAGTCACATCGGACATTTGGCTTCCAAAAAAGTTTGCAAACCAGAACACTCACTTCTGGGTTTTCAGTGTTTGGGAGCCTAAATGTTTAAGTTGCAAGGAATTCCAGAACCAAGATAAGACCGTAGAATGAAGCACTTTCCCTTCACCTCAGGTGACAAAATATCCTGGAGTCTCTTGATCCATAACAAAATGGCTTCTGCCCAGGGTAGAATGAGATTGTTTTAAATATCCAGGTAGACATGGGTGGCGCTGTGGTTTAAACCACAGAGCCTAGGACTTGCCGATCAGAAGGTCAGTGGTTCGAATTCCCGCAACGGGGTGAGCTCCCGTTGCTCGGTCCCTGCTCCTGCCAACCTAGCAGTTCGAAAGCATGTCAAAGTGCAAGTAGATAAATAGGTACCGCTCCGGCGGGAAGGTAAAAGCTGTTTCCATGTGCCGCTCTGGTTCGCCAGAAGCGGCTTAGTCATGCTGACCACATGACCTGGGAGCTGTAAGCCGGCTCTCTCGGCCAATAAAGCGAACTGAGCGCCACTAACCCCAGAGGCGGCCACGATGGGACCTAATGGTCAGGGGTCCCTTTACCTTTACCTTTAGACAACTAGAGCAATCTGCTTATTTGAAGGTCTGCTTGCACCATTGTGGATTTGCCCCTGACTTAGACTGCAGGCCACACTTGGTTAATGGGAACTAAGCATTATTTGTGGTGTATTTCCCTCCTCGGGGATGTATTGTTGACCCCATCAGTCATGGGCTTCAAAAGGGCTTTGAAGGATTATCTGTTTCATGTCTTCAAACTAACATGATTTCATTGGCTATATTTTGTTGTATTGATCCAAGTTCGCCCTGAGATCCTTCAGGTGGAAGGTGATTAATACATAAATGAATATCAACCACAGTTTTCCTTCTCATCTTTCCTTCAGCTGTTCTGAAGAACAGCTACATATTTCCTACATTTCCTACAAATGAATGCAGGGCTGCCGCCTTGCCCCTACGATTGAGGGGGCTCAGGGCCACACGACATCAGCATGCCATGCGTGCATGCTCCACGGTATGCTGACATCACTTGCACATGCTGCAGAACGTGCTGTCATGTCATGTGGATGTCCCATGGCTTGAGCATATGACGTGAGCACACCCTGTGGTGTTGTCAGGATGCTGTCAGCAGCTCCTGGTCGGTTGCCCAGGAAAGTATAAAGACAAGGAAAAGTTTCTTACAGTCATTTCTTATTTCAAACATTAGAGAGAGGGTCTAAAAGCCAGCCTCTTGGATAATGGCATTGTCCCGAGTGAATCTCCACCCCCCTGTCTCTTCCACTTCCTTGTTCATCATCATCATCATCATCATCATCATCATCACCATCATCTCCTCTATGGGTGTTGCTAAGTGCCCTCTGTCTTTGAGTTCTTTGCTCTCCTTCTTTTAAAGCTCCCTAGGTTCTGGGAGATGGTGGGTCCAATATGCTTGAGGAGATTTCACCCCTCCCATATCCAAGAATCTCCTGATGAGTCTGGTGATTTTCCAGAGAGGAGGGGGCTGTGTTCTGCTCTCTACTTATTCCACTCGAGCCTAACATCAAAGAGTCAGTCAGTGTGCCGGAGAGAGAGAGACTGAGTGTTAGAGATTGTGTGTATAGATAAGGTTGCTGCTAAGAGCAGCTGCAGAAACTCAGTGCAGTTCAGCATTCATTTATGCTTAGACCTCATTTAGCTCTGTATATAGTTGCATTATAGTTGTAGATAGAATAAAGAAGATATTCTACAGAGCTGCTCTCCGAGTCGTTTATGCTCTGCTATACTCTGCTATACTCTGCTGTGCGACGACTGTCTTCTTGTGGGAGTGAATCCGGTGCTCACAACACTAAGCTGTGAGGCCACAGCACTTTGACCTGTTCCTGTGCAGAAGGTGGTCTCTGGAAGTGCTACCCAGCTTGCCCGGCCCAGTCGGGGTTGAAGTGGATGAGTCCAGTTAGTGGCACTGGCTCAAGGGCGATGCTGACAATGCTTTCTAATGACAAGGTGTCAGGAACGTGCACCCCCGCCCAGAGCGCAGTGGAAGAGTCAGCCTCAGAAATTGAGCTGAGCGAGCAAGGGGCTGATGCTGCAGATGAGAGCTGTCTGTCAGAGTTGAGAGAGGACAGCCCAGCCCTCCTCCTTCCCAGGGAAGACACGATCAACTCCCAAGGAGAGGAAGAGTTGGAAGTTGGCCAAAGTGTTGCCAGGCATCCAGCAGGTTGTGTCTTCTGGGGAAGAGACAGGCCAGCTGTTCAGGAGAAGCTTAGAGAACAACGGAAGGGAAGGAGAAGAAAGGCGGAATTTTGGCGTTCTTCCTGTTGGGGGAGGGACAATGAGTCAGACTGAGCAACTACTGTTAATGAGAGCATGTGGAATGCCATGCTCTGGATGTGTTTTTCTTGTAAATAAACTTACATAAAACTGATGGAGAGTCCTTGCTGCTTATCTGGCTGCTTGCTTGCCAGAGATCGTTATACAACGTGTTAGCCAGCTGCTATTCCAGCTTTGCCTGCTCCTCCTCTCCCATTATCTCCCAGCTTTCACCCCTCATCTTCCTCTGAGCTGTGACCTCCTGCAACACACTGTTGTAAATCTATACTGTCTTCCTCTTCCTCCTCCCTGAAAGGGTCAGGGTGGGGAGGTGGTCTCCACCATTCCTCCTTCTGTGCCCAACCCTTGACACCACCCCCCTCTCCAGTGTCCTCCTCCGCTGCCCATTCCCTGACAGGTGAGCAAGTGCGGCCAACACAGATCTTTGGTGGGGCATGGCCCTTTCATCAGAAATATTGTGGGGTTGTGACCTCCCCGCCTGCCAAACTCAGTGCCTACGAATGAATGTATGGACATACCACCTCTAAACTTGAGGTCCAGCTGTTTACTCACAAGCTTCCTCTTCCCTGATGCTGCTGAACCAGCACCCTTGTCCCTAAGCTGTCACCAGTGTGGTCTGCTTGACAGTTCTCGGTACCTTTTTGCATGTTGTGGAGACACCACAGATCTGAGATGAATAACAAATCGCCTTTCTGAGGCAAATTAATATCTTGTCATCTCAACAGATGCCTTAGGGAGCATCTTTTTCCCTCCACCCCACCCTCGAAAGTCTGAATGGCTATATTTCATGACAGGATTCTGAGAAGGCAAGTCAAGAGCTGCTGTTAACACTTCTGTATCTCAGTAGCAAGGGCGGGGGTGGGGGCAAGCAGGGGTTGACCCGTAGCTAGGGATGGAGGAGAAATTCAACCCAGTTTGCATTTAGAAGGCAAATCAACTGAACCCACACTTCCTGAAATGGCATGGAAACTGAAACACATCCACCCTCAAAATCCACACTTCTCTGAGTTTGGTAATGCAGTTCTCAAGTGCTCTGTACAAAAATGCATATGCTGCATGTTGCCCAGAAATGAGCAGTAGACTAGCCCAACGTTCTGCTATATTTCTGGGAAGGGCTTTCACTGCATGTGAAAGCTCAAATATAAGTTGGAATTTAATGGTTAGGGAGATGAGAGGAAAATCGAATAAACTGCTCCGTAACGCAGACGCGGGTGGCGCTGTGGGTTAAACCACAGAGCCTAGGACTTGCTGATCAGAAGGTCGGCGGTTTGAATCCCCATGACGGGGTGAGCTCCCGTTGCTCAGTCCCTGCTCCTGCCAACCTAGCAGTTTGAAAGCACATCAAAGTGCAAGTAGATAAATAGGTACCGCTCTGGCGGGAAGGTAAACGGCGTTTCCGTGCACTGCTTTGGTTCGCCATGGTTAGTCATGACCCAGAAGCTGTACACTGGCTCCCTCGGCCAATAAAGCAAGATGAGCACCGCAACCCCAGAGCTGGCCATGACTGGATCTAATGGTCAGGGGTCCCTTTACCTTTTTAAACACAGCCTAACTCTAGTTTTGTCACCGTCCTTGTCGAGTTGAACAAGGGAGACTGAGGAGGAGGAAGCTGAAAAGCAGTGCCATGCCCTGGGCTGTTTGCAAGAAGGAAAGTGGGCTGAGGGAGAATTGAGATAGGTGGAGCCGTGTCCCCATTTACCCATATGGGCCAGCCTCCATTGTGTAAGTTGTGAATACACCCAAATCTGTATCTCATGTTCTCTATATTTGTATACCTGATGTTCTGTATACTTCTCACATTTAGTTTGCCAGCATTTATCCCTAGGGGAAGGCACACCCCCAGTTTCATTTTATTCTGTTCCTTAGGATGTCACTCCAAAGCCCTTGGGCCCTTACCCAATGTCCTTTGCAGCTCCTAACGTTGCACCCATGCCTTGCCAAACACAAGCCAAATTCTTTCCAGGACGCAGATGCTGCAAATGAAAGACTGACACCTTGATGCACCACTAAACCCATGTTCCTACTGCTTGCATTTAAATTAGCCCATGCGTCCTTTGGGCTAGCTTGTGGAAAGTCTGCGTTCGACACATACGGGGAAGGGTGTGTTTACGCTGCAGCCCTGTCTCCCAGATATAGGAGATGGAAATTGACTTTCCGACGGCAGCTCTCCTATGGCTGGGTTCCACAGCCTGAGCAGGCAGGCTTTGGAAGGACGAAGTCAGCAAACATCTGCTGTTCTGGAGGGGGCATTTCAGCTCATGTGCTCTCAGACAGTTATGGCTCTGAGCGGCAAGCTGCTGATGCTCTCAAACGGCATTTATGGGCAGAACATGGAAAGCAGAATAACATCATTTGCCGTCAACAGCAGCAGCACCAGGAGCTCTCATAATACAGAGATGACTGCAATGAAAACATTTGGTTCCTTTCGCCCCACGATTAAAAAGTTGTTTTCACTAGCGCATGGGGAGGTAATACAGTCCCTGCTTATAGCTCTACATCTGGGCTTACTCACATGAATTCGCAGGAAAATAAGCTGCCTTATACCATCAGGTCATTGGCCCCTCAAGCTCAGGACTGTCTAATCTGACTGACAGCAGCACTGCAGTGTTTCAGAGAGGGAGTTTTTGCGTGGCGAGTTCCCGCTTCCCCCCATCGGAAATAAAGACACGTGACACATCATTTTAGGTTAATGGACGAAAATTGGCCACAACTTTATTGGTGACAGGAAAGGAGCGGTATTGGCTTAGGCATTGGTCCTATCGACTATCCGGCTTCAGCCTGATTGCTTGAAGACCAGGAAGGGTTAACCGCCAGTAGGGGGCGTCCTGCTGATGCACATCAACTAGGAGCTCCCCTGGGGTCACCGCTTGGGGGCGTGCCTTAGGCCCACACCTCCATAGGCTTCGGACATGGCCACGCCCCCCGGAATCCTTTACAGGACTACCCTTCGGTATAGGGGAAGGCAATGGCACTTCCTCCCCCCTCTCATCTACATAACAATACCCTTACCAATGCCTAACCGCCAATGCCGTGGAGTTGTGATGATTTGCTATGAGGTAGGCGGAAAACCAAATGGCTGGAGCCAATTTGCCAAGTGGAAAAAATTCCTACCAGGCCCCTTGACAGCGACCAACCGAAGTCCATAGCAAGGTCAGAGAGCCTGACCTAAAGGGTGGGAGGGATGGGAAACCGGATCAGCTGGAGCGATGAAAGAGGAAAATCCTCGGCCGCGCCGGCTCTAAATAGCGCGGGCCACGTCTCCCGAGCCAGCCGATTGGCTGGCAAGGAAGATGACGCGGCCAAGGATTCCCTCAATCTCACGGGGGCTGTGAGTCAGCCCCTGCGTACGTGGGGGAGGGCGTGAAGCCCACAACCCCACCTACTCTCCAGCTAGGAAATGGCTTTCCCATGAATTGTATCTGGGACCTTCTGCTTGCCAAACAGTTGTTGTACCACCAAGCTTACAACCCCACTCTAGAGCTTAGTGGCAGAGGGCAGTTTCCAAATATGGGACTGCTAATTTTCCCCACATGCTGCCTTTTCATGCAAGGAAGCCTCCCTCATCGCACACGACGGGAAATGTTCAGACATGCACACACACACCCATTCTGCCCACATGCAATCTCAAATGGTAGTGCCCAGGCAGGCCTGGCCAATGTGCCTTTTCTGAATCAATGATGCCAAGAAGAAGAGGTGGGGCAAGCAGAGAACATAAGCATATGAGAACAAAGGAAGAACCCAGGTGTGCAGCCTGGGAGTCATTTTGGACTCACAGCTGTCCATGGAGGCGCAGGTTAATTCTGTGTCCAGCCCCAGACTTGGTTCAGATGATGCCTGAGGCAAAGGATCCGGTGCAGACTGAGACTCCTCTGGTTCCGAGCCCGAGCCCGAGCCCCGGGCCATCAAAAGAAAAAACTTTCTGACAGGAAGAGCTGTTCAACTGTGGAACAATCTAAGCAGACTCTCCTTCCTTGGAGGTTTTTAAGCAGAGGTTGGGTGGCCATCTGTCATGGATGCTTTAGCTGTCCATGGAGGTGCAGGTCAATTCTGTGTCCAGGGCAGCTGTCTACCAGCTCCACCTGGTATGCAGGCTAAGACTCTACCTGCCCGCAGACTGTCTCGCCAGAGTGGTGCATGCTCTAGTTATCTCCCGCTTGGACTACTGCAATGTGCTCTACGTGGGGCTACCTTTGAAGGTGACCCGGAAACTGCAATTAATCCAGAATATGGCAGCTAGACTGGTGACTGGGAGTGGCCACTGGGACCACATAATACTGGTCCTGAGAGATCTGCATTGGCTCCCAGTACATTTCTGAGCACAATTCAAAGTGTTGGTGCTCACCTTTAAAGCCCTAAATGGCCTCGGTCCTGTATACTTGAAGGAGCGTCTCCACCCCCATCATTCAGCCCGGACACTGAGGTCCAGCGCCGAGGGCCTTCTGGCGGTTCCCTCATTGCAAGAAGTGAGGTTTCAGGAAACCAGGCAGAGGGCCTTCTCGGTAGTGGCGCCCACCCTGTGGAACACTCTCCCTTCAGATGTGAAGGAAGTAAGCAGCTATCCTATGTTTAAAAGACATCTGAAGGCAGCCCTGTTCAGGGAAGTTTTTAATATTTAATGCTGTACTGTTTTTAAGATTTGATTGGGAGCCACCCAGAGTGGCTGGGGTATAAATAATAAATTACTATTATATTATATAGCCCTGATGTATCAGGCCAATGCCCCATTTAGTCCAGCGTTCTGTTCTCACAGTGGCCAATCCGATGCTTACGGGAAGCCTGCAAGCAGGCAGTGGTGGACATGGGGCTTAAAAATTCCAGTGGCGTCTTGTGCAATGCCAACTGTGGCGATCACACAAGGTCCCCGGACATTTCACCGTCTATTGATCCCTGTGCCACCACTTTATTTCTTGCTGCCACCCCCCAGGCCCTACCTGGGACAATACTGAGTCCAGTCAGGGTTAAATTGGAACATAAACTTTTGTTTATTTATTGCAGTTTAACAAGCGTGTGGTTTCATAAACGGTATCGGTCAATTACATTCATGGGGTGCCTATCCAGACCTATAACTTCCGCTACCTGCTCTCACTCACTAAACCACCTCTCCGATATTTACTTGTCTGCCTAGCCCCGAACTGTTCCTGACTCAGCCTATTTCTCTACACTAACTCAACCTACTCACAACTCTAGCCCAATTCACTCCAACCACCCACCCAACGAACTCTCCCCTTTGCCCCTCCTAGAGCTGGTTTTATAGTCCCACTGACTCCACCCCCCTGGGTCCTGACTGGGCAACCTGTTTAACTATTTCACCTCTAGCACCCTCTCATATGTTAACGACACACCAACATCCAGCACCCCCTCCATTCTCACCTTCCATTTTTCGCCATTGTTCCAGCACCCCCTACAGCATCTTCTCGACTCGGTGCCCAGTGAGCAAGTGCACCAGCTTGCCTCCGCGACTGAGGGGGCTGGGGCCACGCCATATGTGCACGCCTTGTGGGGCATGCCGTGTCATGCACATGTTGTGCGGTGCGCATGAGCGATGTGAACACACTGACCGTGCATAGCTGCTGCGGAATTTTGAGGGGGCTTGGTCCCCTCCTTGAAAATTTTGGGGTTCCCGTGACCCCCAGCTCCCTAGTTGGCAGCACCCGTGCTAATAATAATAATAATAATAATAATAATAATAATAATAATTTATTTACTGTATTTTTCGCTCTGTAAGACGCACCAGACCATAAGACGCACCTAGTTTTTGGAGGAGGAAAACAAGAAAAAAATATTCTGAATCTCAGAAGCCAGAACAACAAGAGGGATCGCTGTGCAGTGAAAGCAGCCATCCCTCTTGCTGTTGTGGCTTCTGGGATAGCTGCGCAGCCTGCATTCACTCCATAAGATGCACACACATTTCCCCTTACTTTTTAGGAGGGAAAAAGTGAGTCTTATAGAGCAAAAAATACCGTATATCCCGCCCTCCCCAGCTGAAGCCAGGCTCAGAGCGGCTAACAACAATAAAAGCAACACAATTTACATAAAATCACAATCAATTGATTGAAATGCATTCTAAAACCAATTCGAAATCACATTAATGGCAACCATTGGGCTAGAGTTCTGTGAGGATTACCAAAGGAGGGGGTCAGACTGTGCCTTGGCCAAAGGCCTGGTGGAACAGCTCTGTCTTGCAGGCCCTGCAATGAGGGTGAATCGATCACACTCCCCTATATCTGCCCCTGTAGCAGGACCTGAGCACAAGAGCACTTTTCCAGCTTGTGATTCACAGCACCTGGCATTCAGAGACGCCCTGCCTCTAGCAGCACAGGCAGTGGAAAAGCAGTGATGAACATAAGAGCATGATGAGAGCCTACTGGACCAGGCCAATGGCCCATCTAGTCCACCATGCAGTTCTCACAGTGAGCAACCTGTCAGAAACCTGCAAGCAGCACCTGAGTGCACAAGACCTCTCCCCTGCTGTGGTTTGCAGGAACTGGGTTCCCAAAGCGTTGCTAAAGGACGAGCGCCAAAGGATGGGCAATTAAGGATGGGCTGTGCCTGCAACTCTGGATCTTTGTTTGTTTTTGTCTCCTCTTGCTCAAGAAGCCTGCGTGCTTGTAGCAAGGCAGAGGGTGAAATCAGGTGACGGATTATTCAGGCACCTCCTCATGTGCTCACACTTGGCTAGGCCTTGTGAATTTCACCTTGGCCCTCTCGTCTGTTGCTCACACATTATGGATGATCAGCAGATTGCCAGAGCACCAGGGGAATGGCATGTGTGTGTGTTTATGCTGTGCTCTGTGGGCTTCCTTTGATCCACAGTACAGCGTTTATAATTACCTGGCCTCTTAGATGCAATCTTTTATATTCATTTTCTCACTTAAGAAGGGGGGGGGGGAGAGAAGAAGGTCACTGGCCAGAGACATGGGATGAGGGACAACGTTTATTCAGTTCACATTTAAAGGCAAATTCACCTAATTTGCAATTTCCATAACAACAGGCGAACCAAAACATAGCTATCTTTCAAAATGTACATTTATCTGAATTTTGCAGTGTAGTTCTCGAGCCAAGTATTGTGTACAAAAATGCATCTGCTAACATAAAGTGTATATTTAAATGCACACATTTGTGAAAATAATATACAAGGGGGCATTATATTAGCGGAAAATGATTTGCAACAATGTACATATTTGCAAAATTGCATATGAACATGTATGCAGTGGTGGAAATTTTGCACAAAAACGCTGACAGATTTCCACGAGAACTTTTTTTAAATTGCAAACTGATGTGGAAATGTGGAGGGTACAACTTAAGAATGGAAGAAAAATGACAGACAGAGAGAAACTTAAATTAACAGATTTGCCCATTCCCATATAATGCAACTGAATATTATGAGATGAAGCAGCTCATATTATGATGAGCTAGGTAATTATGAACCTTGACAGCCTCACCCCCAAAGTATTTACTTACTAACTGCTAGGATCTAAGTCTTTATAGGCGAAATCTTCTCTTCTTATTATGGTTTTGTTGATTTGTCATAATCAAAACACAAAGCAGAGCACCCTCTCCCTTCCTAAAAAAAGAAGGAAATAATTGCAATTACCCTCCCTGTTTGCTCACTTTAATTTTGGTTCATTTAGCATAAAAGCAAGCAGGCAAGCAAGCAAGCAAAGGAACAAACAAACAACAAGCAATTTCTTCAGAGGCATAGAGTTCAAGCATATAATTTTTCAATGGGGCCATTGCAGTCAGGACGCAGGACGCGGGTGGCGCTGTGGGTAAAACCTCAGCGCCTAGGACTTGCTGATCGCATGGTCGGCGGTTCGAATCCCCGCGGCGGGGTGCGCTCCCGTCGTTCGGTCCCAGCACCTGCCAACCTAGCAGTTCGAAAGCAGCCCTGGGTGCAAGTGGATAAATAGGGACCGCTTACCAGCGGGAAGGTAAACGGCATTCCGTGTGCTACGCTGGCTTGCCAGATGCAGCGATGTCACGCTGGCCACGTGACCCGGAAGTGTCTGTGGACAGCGCTGGCTCCCGGCCTCTAGAGTGAGATGAGCACACAACCCTAGAGTCTGGCAAGACTGGCCCGTACGGGCAGGGGTACCTTTACCTTTACCTTTACCTTTATTGCAGTCAGATGGAGTCAGTCTTCCAACAGCAGCATTGCTGCAGCATAACTGGATCGGGAAGGGGAAAGGTGGCAGCAAACTTGGGCTGTGTGGATGCACTGGTGGAACCAATTCAGTGCTTCCACAAATGCATTCACACACAGGGCCATCTTAAGTTTATCTGGCACTGTGGTGCAAAGAACCCTCCGGCAGCCCCCCCCCCAGTTTCCCAGAGTTGCCAACCTTTTTTTTAGGGAGGACAGTGAAGCCAGCGACGCGCCCAGCTTTGTGGGGCTGGAGGAGGCGGGCAGCGGCTGGAGGGCAGCTCCTCCGGTGGGGCAGAGGCGGAGGCTGGGCGCGGCAGCTCCTGGATCAGCTGGCCGCTTTGTGCTGTGGTGGCCACAACAGGTGGAGGCTCCGGGTGCTGCGCTGCTTCGGTGCGGCATGCCGGAGGTGGGCGAGGACGGCAAGCTGATGCCATGAGGCGCCGCGTCCAGCCTCCGCCTCTTCCCTGGCGCCCTCCAGAACTTGACGCCCTGGCGCCCTGCACCACTAGCCTCTATGGTTAAGACGCCCCTGTGAACACAGCCCTGAAGTCACTACAACCCTGCTCTACCCCAGCCCAGTTCATATAAGCTTGAGTTAGAAGTGTGGTTTCTTTTCTTTTTTTAATAACATTTTTATTCAAAATTAAAACAAAACATATTATCCAGAAACATATCATCCTTATTCCCCCCCATTTTCCTCCCTCCCCCTCCCTCCCCCCACAGGACCCACCCACCCCCATCCCCCGACTTCCCTCAGTTCCAGTCTTTGATTTCTCTAAAAATGCTGTTTTCTGCATGTTACAAAGTTGTATAGATCCTCAAACTATTTAGCTGAATATTATCAATAAAAAAGTTTGTGAATGTTTATTCAAAACCAGCCAAGGAGTCCAGTTCGCTTTGTTGCGTCTTCAAATACTTTGTAAAGGGTTCCCATTCATCTTTAAAGGGCGGTTTCAATCCACTCAAACCTCGGTTTGTCAAACGTAATCCGTTCCAGAAGACCGTTCGACTTCCGAAACGTTTGACAACTGAAAACTGAAAGCGGAAGCCTCAATACAATAGGGAAACTCAAAACGGAAGCAGCATAGCATGCTCAGCTTCCAAAAATTGTTCGAAAACCAGAACAGTTACTTACGAGTTTTCGGCATTCAGGAGCCAAAATGTTCCAAAACGGAGGCATTTGGGAACCGAGGTTTGACTGTACCAGCCTCTACTGAAGTTTTGCAAATTGGCTTTGCCTAGTTAACAGGTTCAGTTTCCAAATTACTGGCCACCAATCTTCCATAAAATTCCATAGGTGTTTTGATAGTTTTTCATTTTTGTGCTACCACAAAAATTCTTCCTCTTCTTCTTCTTCGGCAATCACCTGTAGCCCAGTAAGATTGTCTTCCATGAACACGGTTTTAACAGTGAGTCCCTAAGTGGCTGCGGAAGCCAATTCTGGATCCGCACACCCTTCCACAGTGGGAACATAGCTTTCTGGGCGGGACTTGATCATGGTGAGGGTTTGCCAAGCGTGCCTTCCTCTTAGCACATTTCTCCCTTTCGTCCTGAGTTTGAGTGTCTTCAAAGTCCGTGACTCCTTTGGAAAAGGCTGTTCTCCAATTGGAGCGCCCGCAGGTCAGTGTTTCCCAATTGTCGGTGTTTATACTACTTTTTTTAGATTTGCTTTGAGCGAATATTTAAACCTCTTTTGTTGACCACCGGCATTAAGCTTTCTATTTTTAAGTTCAAAATAGAGTAGTTGCTTTGGAAGATGATAATCAGGCATCTGCACAACATGGCCAGTCCAACGAAGTTGGTGTTGAAGAATCATCACTTTGACACTGGTGATCTTTGCTTCTTCCAGTACACGGGCATTAGTTTGCCTGTCTTCCCAAGTGATGTGTAGAATTTTTCAGAGACACCATTGATGGAATCTTTCAAGGAGTTGGAGATGGTGTTTATCAGTGGTCCACGTTTCACAAGGTTGGTAGTACAATGGCTTTGTAAACAAGCATAGGCATCATGACTAGCAGTCATTGATTGCCTTCTTCTCCATCAATTTGCCCAATCCTCTTTTAATGCCACCCAATTTGGTGGCTATCACTGCCTCCTGTGGGAATGACTTCCATTCTGGTTTTGCCTCCATGGTCCTCCCTGTTGAATACACAAGGCCAAGGCCAAGACTCAGAAGTAAGAAACAATGATGGGCAATCCTACTCCCTGAATTGGTTGCAATAACAAAGCCAGGCAGGTGAATGGGCTGACTGAGAGCTGACTAAGGTTGGTAAGGCAGTGCCCCATTTACCTTAACTGGACTAGTCTCCCCTGAGTACAGTGGTACCTCAGGTTACATACGCTTCAGGTTACAGACTCCACTAACCCAGAAATAGTACCTCGGGTTAAGAACTTTGCTTCAGGATGAGAACAGAAATCGTGCTCCAGCGGTGCGGCGGTAGCAGGAGGCCCCATTAGCTAAAGTGGTCTTCAGGTTAAGAACAGTTTCAGGTTAAGAACGGACCTCCGGAACGAATTAAGTACTTAACCCGAGGTACCACTGTATTGCAAAGGCAATCTAAAAGAAAGAGTCTAGCACCCTTCATAACTAGCCTTACCTAGCTACACATTGAATAACCTTGTTGCAATGGGTGTGTGTGTGTGAGAGAGAGAGAGATACCAGTTAGTGGTAAAGCTAACAAAAATCATTGTTCCTTCCTGCAGATGCAACAAGGGAAACAGCTCAGTCTTTGAATTCCTCACTGTAATAATGCCACAGCAGAGAGAAAATAATTTTTCCCTTAAATGCTCTGCTTGAGACACAATCTTGCATTGTGACATATTCTAACAGGCTCCAGCGATCGCATTACATAACGGGATGCAAGCTAATGATCCAAGATAATAAGAGGGAAAAGCTGAATATATTTGAAGAGGAAAATGGAAAGGCACGGCTCGCATAAACATGAAGTAAGAAATAAATTTCCTATAGTATGAAATGAAAGATCTTGCATAAACCAACAAGTTTGTGGAAATGGTGCCCAGTGTACACTCTCTGAGTGCCTGTGCTTATGTAGCCAGAATTGCACCATCCATTCACAAAAGGAAAAAGACTTGGGGAATGGGTATTGCAAAGTTTTCAGAAATACAGAAAAAACTTTAGAAAAAACTCTTATGGGACTGGGTTGGGGGACATCCAAACAGTCTAATTGTGGGATAACCAGTCCCATATAACCAACATGCTTCAGTCCAATTAATGCATGAAAGGGTTAATACCATAGAGTAAGCTGTCCTGCCAGGCTTAGCTATGCCACTTCCCTTACCATCATTGGAAATAGGTAAACAAGCCTGTCCCCCCCCCCCCCAACAAATCTACCTGAGAAGCTCATTGTGTGGAGAGGTTTGAGCTGGCTGCTCCAGCTCAACTGTATGGCTCTCACCAGCCTCTTTTGAGTTCCTATGCCAATAAGCTAGGAATTTTTACCAGTAAGTTTTACTGCTTGTGCAACTTTTCTGACTGAGGTATGTAAAAGCACATGAACCAGACCTTTGAAGAGTTTGTAAGTAATCTAATTCTTAACTTACCAAACATGTGGCCTTTTCCTATGTTGGGAGAAGAGGGTAATTTTGGAACTCATTCGAAAGGGCATATTTTAAAGGTCTAACAGCCTATATTTCCACACTTTGCTGCATATTTTGGACTTTAAATCTCTGCTGGTGCTCTCTCAGCACCAAACTTGGATTTTACACCCACCCCAGTACCAATGCAGACTGACCACCCTCAGTGGGCACAGAATGATAGCCAAAGAAAAGACAGTGGGGATTGAAAAGTAGAGAGGGAAAATTAGATGGAGTCACTTGGGAAAGGGGGCCAGAGGGAGATATGCATAGGTATAAAAAGGTTAGAGAGAAACACCTCATTGTTTGGATAGGTCATTTTGTGATTCACTCTGAAAAGCTATTTTTAAATGTCCCCAGGGATGGAAGTGAGAGTTCTACAGAGAAAACCAATGGAGAAATGCAGATTTTTTCTTAATGTAAGTGAAATGTGAGCACTGACACTCCCTCAAAAAGATATAAGGGGGGGTGAGCTCCCGTTGCTGGGTCCCTGCTCCTGCCAACCTAGCAGTTCGAAAGCACCTCAAAAATGCAAGTAGATAAATAGGTACCGCTCCGGTAGGAAGGTAAATGGCGTTTCCATGCGCTGCTCTGGTTCGCCAGAAGCGGTTTAGTCATGCTGGCCACATGACCCGGAAGCTGTACTCTGGCTCCCTCAGCCAATAAAGCGAGATGAGCACTGCAACCCCAGAGTCGGTCATGACTGGACCTAATGGTCAGGGGTCCCTCTACCTTTACCTTTGCCATAGTAACACGCTTCCTGCCCTGCTGCGTCTGGCTTCTTGATTCCTAGTTTCCTGATCCTCGGACCCTTGGCTTCCGGACTCCTGGTTTCCAGACTCTCATTCCTGCTCCCACCCCGCCGTCTTGCCCCCGGTCCCGACGTCCTCCGCCAGCACTTCAACCGCCCGTAAACTAGACCATGACAGTCCCATTCTTCCTCCTTCCTGCTACCCCCATTCTGTCTTCCTGCCGGGGTCGTTTATTGTTTTCAGCAGAGCGTGTCCTGGAAACGGCAAGGCATTAATTGCAGGCCTGCCAAACTGTCAGTCTTTGGTCCCCATCCTATCTCAGCTAAAACACTTGCAGGGGGGAAATGTGCAAATAGAGCAAGTTGCCTGATAGCCAATCAATATGAAAGGCTTTGCTACCTAGCTCACATGGGAGTCCAGTGTTACACTCAGTGACATGGCGCATAACTTTGTGGCACGGCTGAGTCTGATGCTGTTGACATCTTTTTTCAAGCCAATCTGACAGCAGGAATTTGTCAGTCCTGTAAACTCTGATCTAAAGATCTTTTTGCTGGTTGTCGCAGGTGGGCAAAGTGCTTGTTGGTTTTCCATAGGCATCTGGTTGGCCACTGTGAGAACAGAATGCTGGACTACATGAGCTATGGGCCTGACCCACAGAGATCCAGCAGACTCATCTTATCTCTCTCTCTCTCTCTCTCTCTCTCTCTCTCTCTCTCTCTGTGTGTGTGTGTGTGTGTGTTGGCCATGAACTGTATAGCCAGCTTAAAAAAAGATTAACACCACAAACCCTAACTGTGTCTACTCAGAAGTAAGTCCTGTTGAATTCACCAGGGCTTACTCTCATGTAGGTGGAATTGCCCTGACCAAATAACTCCCCAAATGCTGCCTGAACAGGGAGAACATGACTACAGCAGTCGAGGCATTGCTAACTTCAAAACCAAATTGCTGCAATGCTGTTTACATGGTGCTTCCCTTGTGGTAGGGAGTGACCTGGGGAATGTCCCAAACACCAGAAAGAAAAGTATGGATGGCCACATTTGGCTCCTAGTTCTGCAGTACAGCTAAGTACAGGTGAGCATCTCTCCAAAATCATAGCTCACTCACCCACATTCCTTACTGATTCACCCTTCTCCGTTTAAAGGACATGAAGGTGGTCTATTTAGGACTTGGTTGTTCAACAGGCAAACTCCAGTTATCTGGATCTCTCCTATCTCCCTGCATTGCTGCATGCTGAGTGCACTTTCTGTCCCTTATTCCAATATCCTTTATGGCCTTCTGCATCCTCGAGACCTTTATCACCCGCAAATTTCCTGTCTCAGAAATGGAGAGGGAACAAGATTTCTGATCAGAGACTTGCTTCCATTGCCAGTCATAAGCAATACCTGTTAGTCAGAAGGGTAGAACTTGCAACTGGGCGTCTCCATCTGTTTCACCCTTTTCAGCAGGGATGTTACTGAAGTTTCTCACACCCACCTTTGTGAGGGTTTGCCCTGAAAGTTGGGCAGGGCACATTGCTGCCTGTGGCAAAGGACTAGATAGCACCCTAAACCCACACATGTACAGAAGTCCAGTCGTATTGGACTTCGGTTCTCATTGCAGGGTTGCATCCTGCAGCACACCAGAGAGCATCCGGCTGTCATAAACCCTGCAATGGCATTGAGGTTAGAGTTGGATTGGCAAGCCCTGGTGTAGAAGGAGGAAGAAACAGAGGAGGCCACTGTATGGTGGGAACATGGGTTGGAGGAAGGGGTATCTCCCCTGTGTGTTCTGATATCGACTGCTATGGAAGGGGGAACAGGGATGCTGACTCTTCCATCCCCTGAACTTGCTGCAGAGTGGAGAACCACAGGGGAGATTGGAGAAGGTACAATCAATTGAGTGGGGAAGCAGGAGGACATCAGCAATAGAGCAGGAGCCAGAACAGGAGAGTGCAGCCTGGTTATCTAGAACCAGATGCCACCTTCACCCACCCTGACACAGCACATCCTTGCAAGTTTGACATTCCCAGAAGGTGAGATAGTCTTGTGAGTGAACACGCCATGCCTTAAAAGCCTGGCAAGAGCAGCAGGGAAACTTGTTGGAACATCCTCGTTGCTTTCGTCGATTTCTGAACTTCTTATGAGCTCCCGAATCGTGACTTCTGAGCCCAGTGTCTGTTGCTGAGCCTTTCCTCCCTAAAAAAATCCTCCTGAAAACCCATCAATATTCTAGTGCAAATTTCACATCCTTGTATGCAATTTTGTCTAGCAAAGCAATTTCCCCTAATATAATGCAATTTTTGTATTTTATTGTCATGATGAAAATATTTTATTTTATCCAAGGGTCTGTATGCCCCAAACTGAAGCAATGGAAATAGAGGGAATTGTTTTTCCAGGGCTCTCCAATCCCAGTGCTTTTGGTGAGGGAAAATGCTGAAGGAAATAAATACCGGTAGCTTTGATTTTACATGCTTCTCGCTTTTCTCCAAGTTCTGCCTCTGAGGGGCATTATATATATATATGGAACTGTGGTGGAGCCATTGAAGACTTTTCATTTGCTTCCCTTTCAAATTGAAACCAGTCCCTTTCCTTCCAAACCCTTCCGGATCTTTTTCATTTATTCCCTTTGATTTAATATTGCTGCTGTTTGTATTTTGCTCCCTCCACACTCTTCTACCCCATCCACACCCTTTCTTCCAAATCACAGTCATTTCTCATTTATTCTTCTTGATTTCAACTTGCTGCTGTTTGCATTTTTGAGTTGGAGCGTCTTAAGTGTTGTTTGCATATTCTTAGCAGAGGCAGTGGATCCCATCCCCATAGAACAGTTCTAGTCTCAGGAGCTTGTTTTATGGTCAATGTGTGTAGTCTGTTTTATACAGCCTCTCTCTCAAGTGATTTTATTCCGCCATTGTCTGTCTTACACTATTAAATTCTTAGTACTTTTCTTTCTTCTTCTTCTTCTTCTTCTTCTTCTTCTTCTTCTTCTTCTTCTTCTTCCCCTCCTCCTCCTCCTCCTCCTCCTCCTGTCTTGATTCTCCCCCTGCAATACAATAACCAAGTGACAGAGTTCTGCACTAGCTGCAGCTTCCAGACCATATTCAAGGATAGCCCTATGTAGAGTTCATTGCAGTAATCTATTTCTCCCCCCTATAATTTTATTAATTTTTCTGTTTCACATTTTAGAATAATCATTGAAACAACCTTAAAATATCACATGGCACCAGCCCACTCAAGTGCGGGGGCAAGCCGGCATGCCTGAGTTCTCAGCTGGATCTAGACACATTTAAAAAAAATCAAAAAATCAGGAAAATGCGTTGGAAAGCTCCTAATGGGAATCATGTTGCCGAAGGATCGAACTCTACAGTGCCATCTGGTTTCACAGTGTTATAACTCACATAAAACACTTTTTTTTTTTACTAATGTAGCTGAGTCCCTAGTGTTATGAGAGAAAGAGGAAAACTTTTTTCTGTCCACTTTCTCTCAGCCGTGCCTAATCTTATAAACTTCTATCATGTCCCCTCTTACTTGCCCTTTCTCCAAACTAAAACACTCCAAATGTTGTAACTTTTCCACATTGGGGATTGGCTTCTTCCCCTTGATCATTTTGGTTGCCTTTTCCTCAACCCTTTCCAACTTTACAGTTTCCTTTTTGAGGTTGTGTGTGTGTGTGTGTGTGTGTGTGTATCTCCTTTATCCCTATCCTGAATGGAGATTTGCTCAATGCAAGGAAACTATTTTAGAAGCAGCACTTGAGTGACAGTTTGCTGGCTGGTCAAAGGCCCTACCTTTGCCAAAACCCAGGTACCCTCTGAAGCTTGTCACAGTGACCTACATATTCACTTACATCTTGCAAATGCTGAAATGCTTGCAGTACAATGCTGCTTGCAAACAGTGAGCCATATGGAAACAGTACCATGGAACAATCTATTAAGAAAAGATGAAAATTAGGGTAGACTTGAGGACAGTTATTTACTTTGGTGGATGAAAGGAAGAAAACAAAACTGATGGCCGGCAGCTGTATATACTCATTACAGACATAAGAAGAGCCCTGAGGGCTCCCACCAAAGAATGTGAAATGTGTGTCAAGGATAAAGGGAACCTGAGGAACCTCCCGGTGTTATTTCACTACAACTCCCATCATCCAACAATCATTTGGCCATGGGAATTGAAGTTCTCGAGGGCTTTAGCTCCCCTGCCACTGCCGTAGACCATACAGTATGGGTAGGCAAATTAAGGCCCGGGGGCTGGGTCCGGCCCAATTGCCTTCTCGATCCAGCCCGCAGACGGTCCAGGAATCAGTGTGTTTTTACATGAGTAGAATGTGTCCTTTTATTTAAAATGCATCTCTGGGTTATTTGTGGGGCCTGCCTGGTATTTTTACATGAGTAGAATGTGTGCTTTTATTTAAAATGCATCTCTGGGTTATTTGTGGGGCACAGGAATTCATTCATTTTTCTTTCCAAAATATAGCCCGGCCCCCCACAAGGTCTGAAGGACAATGGATGGTGTAACCAGGTACAAAACTGATTCCTCTGACATGGTTTCCCGTATGCTGCTATTGGCCAATCTTAGGGGAGAGAGAAGTTTCCTTCTCAGCCATAGGAGGAGACGAAACAACTGAAAAAAGTGAAACTCTATACTACTGGAATTTGGTCTATTAGGGCAAATGGGGCATGGCACCACCAACCCCAGCTAGCCTTCAGCTACCCCCCCCCCACGTACCTGCCTTCCTGTTTATGAATCCGGTGAGTAGCTCTGCCTGCAAGCTTCCTCCTCCTTAGGCCACGTTCACAGTAGTGCTATGAAACCATTTGAAACAATCATGGCTTCCCCCCAAGAATTGTGGGAGCTGTTGTCTGTTAAGGGTGCCGAGAGTTGTAATTCCCCTCACAGAAGTACAATTCCCTATGAAGGGGCTGATTGTTTAAACTAGTCTTGGAATAGGCGTCCCCTAGCAACTCTCAGCACCTTTAATGAAAAACAGCTCCCACAATTCTTTGGGGGAAGCCATGACTGTTCAGAGTGGTACCACAGTGCTTTGATGTGAATTCAAACTTTGGTGTTTACATTATATAATTCAGTAGGGAGGAGAATGGAGCAAAACTGGTATGAGATGGCTCTGCCTGTCATTGGCTCTGGCTTCCCCTACTGTCGATCTCTCTGCTTCTGTCCCAATGGGCACCTGTCACCATGGCATTTCTGCTTTTAAATCATATTTGGACGTAGCCAGATCTTCAGGAAGAGTCAAGACTTTGGTGGGCCTGAGGAAGGAAAGATCTCACAGCAGCTGAATCTTCAGTGTAAAGGGGAACAGCAATATAGATTTTAATTTCTGGGGAAAACTCTGGAAGAGCCATCTGAAGTTTACAGCATGTTATTCCTTGAAGGAGAACTACTCAGAAATGATTTACAGATGCTATTTAACACCGAGTAGACTTGCTAAGATGTATAAGACTGAATCAGATAAGTGCTGGAGACACAATGAGGCCAAGGGTATGTTCTTTCATATGTGGTGGACCTGTAAAAGGTAAAAAGAGTATTCGGAAATAATTTATAATGAACTGGAAAAAAGGTTTAAAAGCACCTTTCCAAAAACAACAACAACAACAAAAACGGAGTCCTTTTTGTTTGGGATAATATAGATGGAAATTCCCAGGTGTCAAAAATAGTTCTTTATGTATGCCACCACAGCGGCCCGTGTTTCATTAGCCCAACAATGGAAAAGGAGCAAGGTCTCAACCAAAGAAGAATGACAACTTAAACTGATGGAATATGCGCAACTTGTGGATCTATCTAATAGAATAAGAGAACAAGAAGAACATACATTTAAAGAAGATTGGAAAATGTTTATTAAGTATATGGGGGGAAATTGTGTACACTTGAAAACATTGGCAGCATTAAGATAAATTCAACAGTGTGAATAAGTCTCGATGGAAGTAATAGTGGAATACTGAATGGTTTAGTTTATATAAAATATGCAGGGATTTAAACGAACCATGGAAAGAGAAGAAGAGAAGTCGTTGATATTTTAAGGTTGTTTCAATGAATATTCTAAATTGTAAAACAGAAAATGTAATTTTCAGAAAATGTAAATATATGAATGAGAACAGCATGCCTCCAGGTTTGCCAGAAGGACCTCACACCTGCCAGTCACCAAATTTCCAGGGTGTTGATGCTCCATCTGATGGGCAGACCTTTCGCCTGGTTTCTGAAGTGCTCAGAGCTATAGGCTTTGCTCATAATGAGCCATGGCACTGATATAGAGCTGTTGGCACAACTTTGCTCAAGCTCTCGCTCTCTCTCACTCTTGGCAACCTATCCCTGGCTGCCACAGCCCTCCCAGATGCTATCAGCAGCCTGTTGTCGATCTTTTGCTCCAACAAACTGTCACCGACTGAATGCCAAGGCAGGTGCGGAGCTGTGGTTACGGCAGGTGGTGGCACCTGTGCCCATTCAAGGCAAGCAACCAAGACAACCTGCCCTCCCACCATGAGAGAGGACCATTCACCTGGCAGGTAGCGACACCTCCAAAATTACCCACGTATCAATTCCTCCTTCAGTTTTGCAGTTCTCGGTTACCTGGCCTTGCTTCTGAAATGGAACTGATGTTTTGGGGGATTTTGTGTTGCTCTAGGCCTGTCATGCTTCTGCGGTTAGTACAGAGCATCACTCAGGCTCAGTTAAGCTCCTCGCATTTCCCCCTGCTCTGCACCACTGATGCATGTACACACACTGATCAAAACACTTCAATGGCACAGTTTAAATCCAACACTCTGCTGGGTGGGGCTGATCACAGTTGGAGTTACTGGGGTGGCCAACTCCCAAAAGACTGCGATCTACTCACAGAGTTAAAAACTGGCAGTGATCTACCCCCTTTTGGGGGTTCAGGTCAAAGTTGTTGAGCTGTTTTTAGGAAGGAGTAAAGCCCATTTTTAGGGCTGCAGGGAAAAAATGTTGAGCTTTTTTGGGAGGAGCTAAAGCTGTTGAGCTTCTTTGGGGGGAGCCACTGATCTACCACAGATGTCCAGTGATCTACCAGTACAGCAACATCTAGAGAACCACTGCTTCTCCATCCCTGCTTTAACCATGACACCCAGGGCTGGCTCAAGAGACTTTGCTGCCTAAGGTAGTTTGTGCCCCACATCATAGCTGTCAACTTACAGATTTGAAAATAAGGGACCAGCAGCCTCGAAAATAAGGGATCAGCAGCCAAAATAAGAGATTTTCCCAGCACAGGTATGTTCAACTTCTGAGCCCCTCCGAGCCAAAGGCAGAAAGCCCAGCCACCAGCCAAACGAAGCCTCAAGCCTCAAGGAAAACCATCGTCACCTCTCCACTGGGAAGCGCTGAGCAAAGGCGAGTCCCCAGGCAACGCAACCGATTTGATCAGCACAAGGCATGCAAGCTCCACCCCCCAGTCGTTCTTAGACTTCTTATTGGGTGAGCAACGCAGCCAAGCAACACAGTTGGAGCCTCCCTCCTCCGTGGCCGGCAAGGAGGGAGGGAGAGGAGCTGCTTCCTTTGAAACCTGGGAAATTTAAGGGACATCATCAATAAGGGACAGCAGCGGGACATGGCGCTGGGATAAAGGACTGTCCCACCAAATAAGGGACGCTTGACAGCTATGTCCCACATGCAAGGCAAGATGCACAGTCCCCCAAACTGGTCAATTTATTTTCCATAGAATCATAGAATTGCAATGCAGGAATATGCAGCCATCCCATATGGGGATCAAATCTGCAGCCTTGGTATTATCAGCACCATGTGCTAACCAACTGAACTATTCAGGCCCCCAAAGCAGGAAATCCTACATGTGCCTTTCCATGGGAGTAAAAATGAAATACTAATAAATTTAGTAACCAATAATTTGCTGCCCTTTCGTGACGTCTAAAATCAACTGCCTGAGGCAGCCTCCTCACTCTGCCTTACAGCAGGGCCAGCCCTGGCTACACCAGGATTCAGCAGGGCTTACTTCCAAGCAAGTGGGGTAAGGATTGCAGCTTTATCTTCCAGCTTTTACACATCCGGGATATTTTTATTGTAGTTCTCAGCTCCAAAAATAAATCACAATGAGGAAAATGAACCCAAAGATATGCATTTAAATGCAATTTTTTATGCAGATTCTTTTTTTTAAAGATGAGAGGAGGTACATTCAAAAATGCATATTTAAATGCAAATTTCCATGCAGTTTTTTTTTTAAAAAAACCCAAATGTAAATCAATGGAGGAATGGAATGAAATGTACTTAACAATGAATGTAGACTAGAAATAGATTGATGTGTCCAAATTCAATTAAGACTGAAGGAACAATTTCTGGAGTTTCTGTTTGGAGGCTGTAGGAATGGCCGAGTGATTTTTGCGACATAAATGTATGAGTTTAATATCATCTGTGGGTTTTCCAGGTCGGCATTCAGCAAAGCAAGCTCCCCTGGATGGTGCAAAGATCATCTGAGGGCAGGAAGAAATGTTAGCTGGGTGACCCTGAAAAAGAGGAGCCGAGAGGCAGAGAGAGCCTTGCACTTTCTGAGGCACAATGGGAAATGGGATTATTTGTTCTGCTGTTGCTGTTGATTGCAGCGAAAGGGAGAAAGCAAGATTAATTTCATCGGCTGACATTTTGCAGCCCTGCCAGGAAAGTATATTACCCAGAGATGTTGCCTAACAAAGCTAGCGCAGTGTGGCCAACTGTGAGTGAAAGCTTTATGAAAACAACTTGAAGGATCGGTAGAGGAATCTGAAATTAGATGTGTTTGTCACAGCTCCCGACAAAGCGTCTGGTGTTGCGACTTTCCCTGCCTGTCACAGAGGTGACAAAAGCACATTCCGGCGGTGGCTGCAACTGATCTCTGGCTGGCAGCGTTGTGCTCTTTAACATTGCACATGCACAACATCTTTAGATGCAACATGCATGGGCTTTAGCAGAGGAAATATCCATTTGCCTGCAGGAAGAAGCCAATGCACTCCAACTCTCATCAGCCCCATTGAGAATGACCGATAGGAGAAATTTATCAACATTCCTGCTTACCCAGACATTTGACATCTGAAAGTCCTGTCCCCAGCAAACAAGTGATTGCTTCTACAGGTATTTAACTGTTTTCAGGGGACACAGGTGGCACTGTGGGGACGCGGGTGGTGCTGTGGTCTAAACCACTGAGCCTAGGGCTTGCCAATAAGAAGGTTGGCAGTTCAAATCCCTGCGACGGGGTGAGTTCCCGTTGCTCGGTCCCTGCTCCTGCCAACCTAGCAGTTCGAAAGCACACCAGTGCAAGTAGGTAAATAGGTACCACTCTGGTGGGAAGGTAAATGGTGTTTCCGTGCACTGCTCTGGTTCGCCAGAAGTGGCTTAGGCATGCTGGCCACATGACCCGGAAAAACAGTTTGCAGACAAACATCGGCTCCCTCGGCCAGTAAAGCGAGATGAGTGCCGCAACCCTAGAATCGTTCATGACTGGACTTAACTGTCAAGGGTCCTTTATCTTTTTAACTGTTTTCAGAAGATTATTTTAAACTTTTTAAGAAGTTTTAATTGCATTGCTTAAGTATTAACAAGTTTGCCGCTCTGGGCTCCTTTGATGGAAGGGAGGGATAGAAATGTAAATGATATTTATAACATAGATTATAGTGAGGGACATAGGCACTGAGTCAGGAGAGGTGCGAGATTCCTTTGTCCCCCCAATAAAATATTTGAGCCCCCTCCCCAAATTACTGGGTGTTAAGTTGTGGGTGAACATATCAGACGACACAGGGATTCTTCAGACAGCTCTTGTTTATTCACAGGCCAGAACAGAACTGAACTGAAGGGTTCTGCCAACCTGCTTATATAGAGCTCAACTACAAAGCAACAGTAACAACTTTCTGTAACTATCCAATCACTGAACGTCATTTTCAATTCCTTGTTTGCATATGCGGACCTGAGTGAAAACTATCTACAGTATTCCCCTGCTGGCCCAGGGTGAGAACTTCAGTACATAACACTAGGCATTGCCGTTCAAGTGGTATTCATATGACACATCTTGTGATCTATTATTTGGGACTGGGCTTACCAGGCCCCCTTCTCGGCGGGGGTAGTTCCCATCATTCCTCCTCAGTCCAGCCCCTGACAGTAGATTACTTGTAGGGATGGGCTTTCGCTTTTTTCCTGGTAGATTTTTATCTATTTTTGATACTCCCCAATATATTATCACTGATTGCTTTGCCTGCAAGTAAAAACAGGCCAACAAACGAAAAGCTCACCTCTCTCCAGTGGCAATAAGTTTGTTTTAAACATCTTTAAATGCTATTGTATGCCGCTGCAAATCACTTGTCATAGCCGCTCAGGAAAGCTAACAAGTTGCTGTTTTGCTGAGAAGTGGTTTCTCATCTGTGTAAATCAGATTAATAAAGCGAGTGTTGTGCGATTCCAGCTCTTCCTGGGGCGGCTGGAGGCTTGTCTGAAATATGTGCGTTGTGTTTTTCCAGCTCTACTAGCTCTTCGGGGCCATTCAGTAGGATGGATAGATCAGACTGTCAGTTTTGCATGTATTCATTCATAAATCCATTTCAGCTGCCCCACTGGTCACTGGCATGTTGTTTCTTTTCTCATTCACTGATGGCATATGATCAGGAAGGAAAACAAGGAAGTAATAATAATAATAATAATAATAATAATAATTTATTATTTATACCCCGCCCATCTGGCTGGGCCTCCCCAGCCACTCTGGGCGGCTTCCATTGAAACCAAAAATACAATAAAATCACACGTTAAAAACTTCCCTGAACAGGGCTGCCTTAAGATGTCCTCTGAATGTCAGGTAGTTGTTTATCGCTTTGACATCTGCTAGAAGGGCGTTCCACAGGGTGGGCGCCACTACTGAGAAGGCCCTCTGCCTGGTTCCCTGTAGCTCTGCTTCTCGCAATAAGGGAACTGCCAGAAGGCCCTCGGCGCTGGACCTCAGTGTCCGGGCAGAATGATGGGGTTGGAGACGCTCCTTCAGGTATACTGGACCGAGGCCATTTAGGGCTTTAAAGGTCAGCACCAACACTTTGAATTGTGCTCGGAAACGTACTGGAAGCCAATGTAGGTCTTTCAAGACCGGTGTTATATGGTCTCAGCGGCCGCCCCCAGTCACCAGTCTAGCTGCCGCATTCTGGATTAGTTGTAGTTTCCGAGTCACCTTCAAAGGTAGAGTGCATTGCAGTAGTCCAAGCGAGAGATAACCAGAGCATGCACCACTCTGGCGAGACAGTCCGCAGGCAGATAGGGTCTCAGCCTACGTACCAGATGGAGCTGGTAAACAGCTGGTAAAAGAGCTGGTAAAAATGCGGGAAAGAGGATAAAATGAAGTTCACCTTAATCAAGAAAAGTTCAAGCTGGAGAGCAGCCCCATGACAGAAAGCCGTGAAGTGAGGAGTTCCCTGGACTGTGGAGAGAACAACAACAACAACAACATAAGCCTCTGCTATTTTTGTGTTTAAACGGCTTGTGCTATTCCGCACCGGTGCTTGCAAAGGAAAAGAGTGTGCAATATGGCATTAGGGCTGCAAGGCAAGGTTTGCTGGATTAATCTCCTAAATGAGTCCAGAAAGAGTAGGGTAATCTTTTCCTGGCTCCTTTTCATCATCTGAGCTCTCCTCTCTGCTGTTGTCAACACCGTGCTTCTCCTCCCCCTGCCAAACATACTGCACAACACAATAGAGGCAAACGATTGCCTTGTCGCTGCAGCATTTCCTGCTGTGCTTTGAGAATTCTTGGTGCATGTTGTTAATGCTAAATGGAAGGACTGGTAGATCTACCATTCATGGCCTCTTTCCTGTCCTATATGAAAACCTGGAATGTCCAAAATTTGGGACCTAAGAAACCCAGTTTTTTGGTGTGCTTTAAATTGGGTGTGGCATTTCCATGTGCTGCTCCGGTTCGCCAGAAGCAGCTTAGTCATGCTGGCCACATGACCAGGAAGCTGTCTGCGGACAAACGCCAGCTCCCTCGGCCAATAAAACGAGATGAGCGCCACAACCCCAGAGTCATCTGAGACTGGACCTAATGGTCAGGGGTCCCTTTACCTTTACTAAATTGGGTGTATGCAATTTACACTTAAGGGACACAGGTGGGGCTGTGGGTTAAACCAAAGAGCCTAGGACTTGCCAATCAGAAGGTCAGCGGTTCGAATCCCCGCGACGGGGTGAGCTCCTGTTACTCGGTCCCTGCTCCTGCCAACCTAGCAGTTTGAAAGCACGTCAAAAGTGCAAGTAGATAAATAGGTACCGCTCCTGCGGGAAGGTAAACGGTGTTTCCATGCACTGTACTGGTTCACCAGAAGTGGCTTAGTCATGCTGGCCACATGACCCAGAAGCTGTACGCCGGCTCCCTCTGCCAATAAAGCGAGATGAGTGCCGTAACCCCAGAGTTGGTCACGACTGGACCTAATGGGTCCCTTTAATTTACACTTGGAGGGGGGAAGACTCGCACCCACTCACTCTGCTCCATCATTGCAACAGCCCAATAGACTTGCCCCAACATGGGTGTAGTCGGCATGTCTGAAAAGGCACGGCAAAGGCAGATGCAGCTAGAGATGGCCTCATTTGTTGGTTACAATGTCCGTCAGTTTCAGTTCTCCACATTATCACAGCAGCTTGCGATTTTCTTTAGACGTTCCTCGTGAAAATGTTTTAGTGTGCATTTTAGTGTGAATGGACACATTTTTGCAGGCAATTTTAAATAAAAACACTTTTTTTTTGCAAGCCGTTCCCCCTAATTTTCATCAATATGCACATTTTTATGAGCACTTCTGCCTAGCATTTTCAGACACACTGTTTGGTTGGATAACTGCATTGCAAAATTTTGGACAAGTGTGAATTTCGAGGAGAACGGTGCTGTGTATTTGCTTCAAGAAGTAGGACTGGTAGCCTGTCATTAAAATGCAAACAGAATTGAACCTCTCTGTCATCTTGACACACAGATGCATGTATACACAGATGCTTCATGGGGTCAGGAAATTCAGAGTGTGCAGAGTTCCTGCGCAAGTCTGGCAGAGGTGAGCTGAAATGATTGCCTCAGTCATAGGGAAGAATTGAGGGTGGCTGATTTGGTTTATTTAGGGGGTCAGAGATCACAAAAACAAAATACTTTTTTCATCTGCACACTGAGAAGAAAGAACAGCAGACAGGCAGATCTGTTGCTGATGTGGCAGGTTTAGGGAACCCTCCTATACACAGAAAGTCAGCATTAAGCAGACCAGTGTGTGTTAAGCAGGTGTAAGGGGAGCGGGTGGCACTGTGGTCTAAACCACTGAGCTTCTTGGGCTTACCAATCAGAAAGTCAGTGCTTCAAATCCCCATGATGGGGTGAGCTCCCGTTGCTCTGTCCCAGCTCCTGCCAACCTAGCAGTTCAAAAGCACGTCAAAGTGCAAGTAGATAAATAGGTACTGCTGCGGCAGGAAGGTAAATGGCATTTCCGTGCACTCTGGTTTCCGTCACGGTGTTCCATTATGCCAGAAGCGGTTTAGTCACATGACCTGGAAAGCTGTCTGTGGACAAATGCCGGCTCCTTCGGCCTGAAAGCGAGATGAGTGCCACAACCCCATAGTTGCCGTTGACTGGACTTGACTGGGGTCCTCTTTACCTTTTTAAAGGTTACACCAAAATATGAACCAGCCTTATAAAGCCTACAAATACAAATTAACATATAATGCTTAAGAACAATTTAAAACAATCCCTCCCCAATAAACAACACCCATTCATAAAAGAGATTTGAAAAGATGAAGCAATCAGGGTAAAAGGGTATTAGGAAATAATTCATAATGAATTGAAAAAAATATGTTTAAAAGTACCCAAAAAAACCAGAGTTCCTTTTGTTGGGGATAATTCAAACAGAAATTCCCAGGTGTCAAAAAAGGTTATTTTTATATGCCACTACTGCAGCCCGTGTTTTGTTAGCCCCAAAATAGAAAATGACTGAGGTCCCAACTAAAGAAGAATGGCAACTTAAGCTGATGGAATATGCCCAGCTTGCAGACTTAACATATAAAATAAGAGAACAAGAAGAACATACATTTAAAGAAGATTAGAAAATGTTTATTAAATATACGGGGGGGGGATTGTGTACACTTGAAAATGTGGGCAGCATTAAGATAAATTCAACAGCGTAGACACATTTTGATGGATGTAATAATGGAATTCTGAATGGTTTAGTTTATGTAAAATATGCAGGGATTTATGGTATGCAAAATGAACCATAGAAAGAGAAGAAGCAAAGTCATTGATATTGTAAGCATGTTTAAATGAGTATTTAGAACTGTAAAACAGAAAATATAATTAAAATTATATATAAAAAAGTAAAGAAAAGATAAAGCAATCAGAGCAGTTGTACATCTTACAAAACCGTAACCCTGTTCGCTCATGAAGGCTCTTCTCCATACATCAGATACAGATATGGATGCCAGGTGACAGCAGCTTCCACATCCAGCACTGTGCATCAACATCTGGAATGGGTGTGGAAGGACCCTCTCCTATACATAAGGCATATCCAGCTCTTAGGAAACATACAAAGCTTCCTTACACTGAAGTCAGACCGAAAGCCCATTTAGCTCAGCATTGTCTGCACTGATTGGCAGCTGGTTTCTGGGGTTTCAGAGAAGAGTCTACCTGGACAAGCCAGGGATTGAATCAGACATCTTCTGCATGAAAAGCAGGTGTTCCATCAGTGAGCTACACTAGGCTACAGCCCTTCCTTCCCTTTCAAGAACCATTCCTGTCTAAGAACTTATCATGAACCTTGTTCTCTTAGAATGGCAGTGGCGCCTACCTGAGAGGTGCCGGAACTGAGTTCTGGTGAGTTCCAGCTAAAAAAAATTGTGGTTCTTCTCATGAGTCAGTTGGATGTCAGTTAAGCTTCTTAAATCCCAGTGACTTCAGGCAGAGCACCCTTTAGCACATGGTAGGCAAACTAAGGCCCGGGGGCTGGATCAGGCCCAATCGTCCTTCTAAATCCGGCCCGCAGACGGGCCAGGAATCAGTGTGTTTTTACATGAGTAGAATGTGTGCTTTTATTTAAAATGCATCTCTGGGTTATTTGTGAGGCATAGGAATTCGTTCATTCCCCCTCCCTTCCAAAATATAGTCTGGCCCCCCACAAGGTCTGAGGGACAATGGACCGGCCCCCTGCTGAAAAAGTCTGCTGACCCCAGCTTAGCTGAAATAGATTATTATGAACTGATTTACCCCATCAATTTCCAAGTGTCTAGCTAAATTTAAGCATGTTGACTTTATGTATTCCAGATTATTGCTGTTTATCTATTAACTATAAGTACGGTCTCAGCTTCCACTCTTTTGACATCTTCTGCACATGGCTATTTGACATCTTTTAGAACAATAATATTAAAATTCCAGTACCATAGCAACTGGAAATGCTGGTCATGAATTATTCCATTATGATGAACAAAAGATCGTCGGGATCACTTCCAGAGCTATCTTTCTCCGCTGTTAACCTGTTTTATGGTTCTGTAGCACCAAGAGCAAAGACTCTTCCCCGCTTGTCATTTAGGAGATGAACTTGGCAGACTCTCTGCAACAGCCGTGAGGTAATGGATAATGTGCCACTCTGTGGGATTTTATTCTGTATGGTTGGGTAAAAGTGAATGCTTTTTCGGCAGATGATGTAATCAAATCAGGATATCTCTCTTATGAACATCAGTCAATAGTGCCAGAAGAGCTTAGCTAATGTAGGTCTATAGGGACATCTCTTGTCCCAGAGGTGGTAAGAATACTCTTGCTCAGTTTGATATCTCCAGAAATTAATCCTCTGTACGATCAAAGAACTACATTTTTCATACAAACCAGACCTGCAATGCCCACATGAGACAAGGGCGTAGCCAGGATTTATGTTAGGGGGCGGGCAGGACACCCACCTGTCATCATCCTGTGTCTGGCTCTGTCTAGCAGATTCAGAATGAAATGTCTCAACAACAGTTGATTTAAATTGATTTAAATTGCTTTAAATCAGCTGCAGGCGTAACACCAGATGCCTCCAAGTTCTGACTGTGGAGCATCACCTCTCAGGAGGGGCCAGGTCCTGATGACGGGGTTGCCACGGTGACAAGGACCTGCCCTCCTGTGTGACATCTCTTGCTTCTCCCTTAAAAGCCAGAGACTTGCAGGAGGCCATTGTGGGTTAGTAGTGAGGCGAGGTGAGTAGTAGAGAGAGGTAGTAGAGATGATAAGGAGATGATAAGGTGTTCTTTGATGGTTATTTTGATTTTGATTTGATTTACTGTGGTACCTTGGGTTAAGAACTTAATTCGTTCTGGAGGTCCATTCTTAACCTGAAACTGTTCTTAATTTGAGGTACCACTTTAGCTAATGGGGCCTCCCGCTGCCGCTGCGCTGCCGCTGTGCGATTTTTGTTCTCATCCTGAAGCAAAGTTCTTAACCTGAGGTACTATTTCTGGATTAGCAGAGTCCGTAACCTGAAGCGTCTGTAACCCGAGGTACCACTGTATTACTTTTATTTGATTTATTTGATTTTATTAATTTTTATTTTATTATTTTACTTCTTTGTTTTACTTTTTGTTCTCTATTTACATATTTTTTATTTTACATTTCATGGACATTTTTGCACATTTTTGTATATATTTTGTATATATTTATTTTGTGGATAGAGGAGTAGTTAAGCGTAAGTGTAGGGTTAGGCTTAGGCTTAGGCTTAGGGCTGGGGTTGGGGTTGGGGTCAGAGTTAGGCTTGGGTGGGCATTTTAGATAGCTAGTTTAGAGAGGAGGGTGGGACTTTTTCGTGAACAAAATGTGCAGACTGTAAGTAGCATTTCTTTGCTTTCTCTTGGTCTCCTGGGGGGGTGTGAGTCCTGGGGTCCCCTGCACAGCCTTAGGTAAAAAGGTAAAGGTACCCCTGCCCGTACGGGCCAGTCTGGACAGACTCTGGGGTTGTGCGCCCATCTCACTTAAGAGGCCAAGGGCCAGCGCTGTCCGGAGACACTTCCGGGTCACGTGGCCAGCGTGACATCGCTGCTCTGGCCAGAGCCAGAGCCAGAGCCAGAGCTGCACACGGAAACGCCGTTTACCTTCCCGCTGGTAAGCGGTCCCTATTTATCTACTTGCACCCGGAGGTGCTTTCGAACTGCTAGGTTGGCAGGCGCTGGGACCGAGCAGCGGGAGCGCACCCCGCCGCAGGGATTCGAACCGCCGACCTTTTGATCGGCAAGCCCTAGGCGCTGAGGCTTTAACCCACAGCGCCACCTGCGTCCCCTCCTGCACAGCCTTAGCTCTCTTGAAATCGACTTGGCCAGTCTTCTCCAGAGAGCTCAGCTCCTCCACACTCTTCCCCTGCCTTCCCCTTTTCTATCCCCTCTCATCATTTACACTTACTAGGACATTCCTAGCCCACTTTCCTCCCAGGAGCTCAAGGTGGCCCTCATGATTCTCCCTGCCACCAACTGTTATCTTCGCAGCAGCCCTGCAAAGTAGGCTAGGCTGGCCCAAGGTCCACCAGGGAGTTTCATGTCTGAGTAGGGATTCGAACCCTGCTCTCCCAGGTCCTCCTAGTCCAGCGCCCCAACCATTACACCGCTGCCTGGCTCCATTTTGCATCTCTCCAGCTGCCCTACGACTTTGGCCTTCTCCCCCTTCCTGGGGGTCTCTCTGGCTTCAAGGAAGACTCCACCACCTTCTTCATGTTCTGCTCCTCTTCTGGGACACCTTGATGCTTAGAGGACCCTCCTAGGGGTCTCCCTCTGTTAAATGTTCGGGAAATGTCAGAAGCCCAAGGCAGTATAAGTTCCTCAATTACGGTTATTCAACATTTGTCAGTGACAACAGCTCACACATAGGAAAACAAGAACCGAACTGACTGGACAACACAACAATAATGCCGGAACATGAACTGACCATTGAAAGTTGACAGTTGCAAGTGCATGTGCTTACTTGCCATTAGAATGTTTGTCTACCAACACTTATACGATTGGTTAGAACATGCCTTGTAACATAAAATGTGTTAAACCCAATACATAACACCCTCCTTCTCCTGGAAGGGTAAGGTAAAGGGACCCCTAAACCATTAGGTCCAGTCGTGACCGACTCTGGGGTTGCAGCGCTCATCTCCCTTTATTGGCCGAGGGAGCCGGCGTACAGCTTCCGGGTCATGTGGCCAGCATGACTAAGCTGCTTCTGGCGAACCAGAGCAGCGCATGGAAACACCATTTACCTTCCCGCCGGAGTGGTACCTATTTATCTACTTGCACTTTGACGTGCTTTCGAACTGCTAGATTGGCAGGAGCAGGGACTGAGCAACGGGAGCTCACCATGTCACAGGGATTCAAACTGCCGACCTTCTGATCAGCAAGTCCTAGGCTCTGTGGTTTAACCCACAGCGCCACCTGCGTCCCATTTGGCTCTTTATTACTGTGCAGTAATAAGGACTAGCATCTTAGGTTTTTTGTTTTAACAGAATCTGCAGTTCTCAAGGACCTGAATTCTGCATTCTTCTGCTGCTCCCTTGGAATTGAGGCTAACTACCCAGAGCAGCGCACGGAAACGCCGTTTACATTCCCGCTGGAGTGGTACCTATTTATCTACTTGCACTTTGACGTGCTTTCGAACTGCTAGATTGGCAGGAGCAGGGACCGAGCAACGGGAGCTCACCCCATCACGGGAATTCGAACCGCCGACCTTCTGATCAGCAAGCCCTAGGCTCTGTGGTTTAACCCACAGCGCCACCCGCATCCCTTTCTCCTGGAAGGGTAGGTCTGTCCTAAGAAGACGAGGCAGAGCAGCCCTTTAACAGCTGGCAATGCTTCTCTTTTCTTTGGGCTGGAGCCCTTGAACCCATAGCACTTGGGGCCTCCTTTCTCTCTCTGCCAGCCCTCAGGGCTGCCTCTTTCCTCTTTCAGGTCTCTTTCAGGTCACTGAACTGCAGAGAGATGGAAGGAATTGGGCCAGCCGCCCCTCCTCAAACACAAACACCCCCCAAGAATTGGGGCTGCCAGCTTCTGAGTCGGTCTCTCTGCTCGTCTCTTCTAGGTTCAGGTCCTTAAGATGCCTGCAAGGCCCGGAGCAGCCGGTGGCATCAGGTGAGCAAGTGGCCCTTCTTTTTGGGACAGAGGAGGGCAGGAATGGGCTAGGAGAGCAGCTAGTCAAAAGATGCACAGAGCCAGATGACTGGAACCGACCCAAGGTCCATCTGGGCCAGCGTCTGGAAACCCAACCACCCTGTTTTATGGGGTCCGATGGAGGAAGCAGGGGGCTGGGCTGCGGGGCAAGGTGGGGGGTAGTTGTCAGCAGGAGGGGCACCTTCCCTGGGGAGCCATGTTTTGGGGGCAGGAGGCCAGGATTGGCTCCCAAGGCCTGGGGTGTCCCTCCCCTGTAGTAGGACTTGGAATCCAGGAGAAAACTCTTGGAATAGCATTGCCAGGGGCTCGAACACATCGCACAGCTCATACTCTCCCTTGCCTGCTCCTTCAGCCAGAAGTGGGGGCAACAGCATGTGGGTGGGGGGCACATCAAATGTCAACCCCCCTCAGGATGTCACCTGGGGCGGGCTGCCCCCACTTCACCCCCCTTCCGATGCCTCTGGCTAAGCTAGAAAAAAGACCAGTCTTCTGCCCCCTTCCAGGAGCCTGGATTCCACATAGGAATACATACCTACAAGTGTGAGATGGAAGCCAAAATCTGGGTCAGGCCAGAAGGGATCTTTTCTATCGTAAGTACAGTAATTGCGAGCCAAAGGAATTTCTGTTGTCAGAAGCTGAGCTGTGATCAGCATCTAGGAAAGCCAGTAAACTCCCTGATGGGATGAGAGAAACAAAGTTGGGCAGAAAGGATGCAAGGATTTCCATCTTTCCTAGGTTTTGGGACAGGCAGGTGCACTTCCAAAAGTTTTATTTGGTTTTACAAGTTCATTGACACAACTAACATTCTTGCAAATATTAAAATTAAAACAAGATTCTGCCGAATCTTAGGACTTCCCTGCTCCCCTCCGTGGGTTCTTTAAATACCTCTGTCAACTGCATATTATAAATTCATCCAAATTTCAGTCTTCCATAATATCCAAAGTCTTTGTCACATTGCAAGAGTTATTTAAAGCATGCCAAA
The DNA here is from genome assembly GCF_951804945.1 of Podarcis cretensis. Classification (NCBI taxonomy): domain Eukaryota; kingdom Metazoa; phylum Chordata; class Lepidosauria; order Squamata; family Lacertidae; genus Podarcis; species Podarcis cretensis. The sequence goes on from NC_137183.1 coordinate 18,857,088, forward strand.
GAGTTCAAATGTTTACAGTGTTCTTTTAGATATAGTCTATATTTATCCCATTCTCTATTGAAGCTTTGATCCTCCTGATTTCTAATTTTCCCGGTCAATCTTGCCTTCTCTGCATAGTCCAATAGTTTCATCTGCCAATCCGCTTTTGTAGGTATCTTCTCATCTTTCCAACTCTGGGCATGCAGCATCCTTGCAGCAGTAGTAGCGTACATGAACAGTCTTTTCAATTCCTTCGGCTACAATTCCCAACAAAAAGATTTCTGGTTTTTTTTAAAAAAACACACCATTATTTTAAACTTTTTTTAAAAAAGTTCATTATATGTCATTTCCCAGAATTCCTTTATCATGTTACAATTCTACCACATATGATAGAAGGTCACCCATCAATTTATGATCTTTATTTTTTAAAAAATCATGGAGGTTTGTCTGCAATTTAATGTGAATTTCCCCTAAAAGACATATTCCAAATGTGCACCAACAACAAGTTGGTGAGACCTGAGTGAACCCAACCAGGGGTGCCATCTACTTGGGGCCAAGCCCTTTTGGGGGCCCCCTATATTTTGGGGGTAGGGGCTGCCCCTCCCCCAAGTCCAAGAAATCAACATTTGATGATCTCCTTCTATCGGTCCACAATAGAAAGTGTCCATTCATACTGCATCACAGCGTGGTACGCTGGTTTGACATCAACTGATAGGAAATGCCTACAGAGGGTGGTGAATACAGCACAAGATATTATGGGCTGTCCCATGAATCTGCTGGATGAAATAGCGGAAGAAAGTTGCCTCAGGAGAGTGAGGAAAATTCTCAGGGATGATTCACACCCCGGCCAGCACTTCCTTGATCTCCTGCCCTCAGGCAGAAGATATAGAAGCATGATTAGTCACACCAACAGGGTAAAGAACAGCTTCTATCCGTGGGCTGTTAGGCTGCTGAAGGAAAAGATAACAACAGGGCAACTGGCTTTCGGGTTTGGTGGGTGTGCATCAGTAAACGAGGGGAATTGAGACTAAGAGCTGAGTGGGGGGGTGTTCGTGTAATCTCACTGTATACAAGCTGTACAAGTGACAATAAAGTATTTCAATTTCAATAAAAGAAGCATGGAGCGAAGTGGCCAGCTCCTTCTCCTCCTTCTCCTGCCGTGGAGGAGAAGGAGGGTTGAAGCAGCCTTCCGCCAATGGAAGAGGAAGCCGCCAGTTATCAAAGCCACGAGGCCGCCATGTTCAACTCCGCCCCCAGCTCCTCCCAATGCCCTGACATCACGGGCACGACATTGGCCTCCCCGATTGCCCTTGCAAGCTGGCACCTCTACATCCTACACAGTTTTGAGCAATTAGGCATTCAGAGTTTGTGCATGATGCCTATGTAAGACAGGCTTCTCTATACAGTGGTACCTCGGATTAAGTACTTAATTCATTCCGGAGGTCCATTCTTAACCTGAAACTGTTCTTAACCTGAAGCACCACTTTAGCTAATGGGGCCTCCTGCTGCCGCTGCACCACTGGAGCACAATTTCTGTTCTCATCCTGAAGCAAAGTTCTTAACCTGAGGTAATATTTCTGGGTTAGCGGAGTCTGTAACCTGAAGCATATGTAACCCGAGGTACCACTGTACAAGTGCAGCGTGGGTGCCACAATTGATGGATTGCATTGATATCCCAATCTTTTCCCAGCATACCATACCTTCCAACATTTTGTGAGAGAGAAAAAATGGGGCACCCCTCCCCCACCCATCTCCATCGCTTGCCCCCTCCCTGCTACTGACCCCTTCGTCGCTTATCCACTCGGCCCCTCCATTTTTCTTCTCTCTCACCTTTGCTGTTTCGGCTTCCTGCTCAGAGGCCTAGAGCGGCCTCGGGAAGGTTGCGCTAGTCCCTGCCATGTCCAGAGATGCCACGTGGCCTAGAGCGACCTCTGGGAAAATGGAGCATCCCAAACTGGGTGGGTTCTGTAAATACGGGTTGTCACTATTATTATTATTATTGTTCGTAGTAGTAGTAGTAGTAGTAGTAGTAGTTGTTACGATATGGATGCAATGCAGCTGCAAAGTGCTAGCTTGAAAAGTAAACATGATGGGAATGTTGGGACTGCCCGTGGGAATCAGAGGGGCAGTCAATTCACAGTGCGAAGCACCGGAATTAGCTCAGAGTGTAATATGAGCTCTTCTGTTTATTCCTATCCAGGAAGTGTTTGTCACTAGACTGCTGGAGCTTGAAGAGAGCAGTCACGTTTTTTGTAATGCTGCAAAGACAGAAATAAAGGTATGTAAATACGTTTCTGTCTATCTCTTTCCTCTGCCCGGGGGGCAGGAAAGAGGGGTGTGTTCTTCTCACGCTGAGAAGGATCGCCTATTGCGACCTAGCCTGGATCTTGCTGGGGAATGCAGCCAGGGAGGTCAACAGGGAATCATGCCGGGTGCCTGGGAGAGTTGCCAGTTTCTCCTGATATGGGCAAGATTCCCGACAGTAGTATACTGCCCTATACCCAGGGGTCTCAGGGCGGTTCACAGAATAAAAGCAAGATATAAAACCACAAAATACATAACAAAAATAAAAGCGGCAACCCAATAACCCCTCCCCCCAAAAAACCCACATTTTAAAAGGGCATAGAATGTCAGTCAAATGAACCAAAGGCCTGGTTAAAAAGGAACGTTTTTGCCCGGTGCCTAAAGGTGTCTAATGAAGGCACCAGGCGAACTTTCCTGGGGAGAGCATTCCACAGATGGGGAGCCACTGCAGAGAAGGCCCTGTTCTTGTGTTGCCTCCCTCCGGACCTCACATGGAGGAAGAGGCACACGAAGAAGGGCCTCAGAAGATGATCTCTGGGTACAGTCCTGAGCCGTTTAAGGTTTTATAGGTCAAAACCAGCACTTTGAACGGGGCCTGGAAACTAATTGGTAGCCAGTGCAGTCAGACCAGGATCGGTGTAAAATGCTCAAACCATCTTGCTCTGGTGAGCAACCTGGCTGCTGAATTCTGCATTCAATTGGGACACTTGAGGGGTCTGGCATACCTGGTTTTTCTTTTCCTTATTTAATCCCCACAACAACCCACTGAGGTAGGGTAGGCTGAGAAATAGTGACTGTGGCCCAAGGTCACCCAGTGAGCTTCATGGCTGATTGGTGAGTTGAACCCAGGTCTCCTAGGTCCTGGTCTGACAATCTAATTACTACACCACACTGGCGCACTGCATAGAGTGAGAAGGGTGAAGTATCTTGCTTTACAAAAGACAGGTGAAATGGATGCCCCGCAGTCTGAAATGTAAACTGAGTTGTGAATTTTGGGGGAATAATTTTGGCACACCCCTGTAGCAGGTGCACCTCAGGTTCCCGCACCCTTCCCATCTCAGTAACACAAAACAGCATCAAGTTCTGTGGTGCAGCTCTGCCTTTTACGGATTTTTGATCCTCAACTGGATTGATGGGTTTTATCAGGTAATGGACACAGTCAGGGCTGAGGTTTTCTATTACCTCGCAAAATTGAAGAAACTGATGTGTTGTTCCAATATATCAGAAAAGCAACGTGCCTTCTCTTGCTTCCTTGCAAAAATGACAGACAAGAAGGGTGGAAAATAGTTTAGTTTTTCAAAAGTGCCATGTGTTTTTGTTTTTGTTTTTTGTTTTTTTTGCTGAACCAAGAGGAAAGATTCCCCAGCAAACTGAAACTCTTTAAATAGTATTTGCACAGAAAGCACACACAGATGGATAGTTTCATATAAAGCGCCTTTATTATTTGGGGACTATTGCCCTAGTAACAGCCATCTCATTCTCATTCTATATTTACCTTCTAATGACTATTCTGTTACTACTCAATTCCTATATTTCGTAATGCTTCCATGCTTTCTTTATCTCCATGCTTTATCGGTGTGTACTTACATGCATTTGGGACGCAGGTGGCGCTGTGGGTTAAACCACAGAGCCTAGGACTTGCCGATTAGAAGGTTGGTGGTTCGAATCCCCGCAATGGGGTGAGCTCCCGTTGCTCGGTCCCTGCTCCTGCCAACCTAGCAGTTTGAAAGCACGTCAAAATGCAAGTAGATAAATAGGTACCTCTCTGGCGGAAAGGTAAATGGCGTTTCCGTGCGCTGCTCTGGTTTGCCAGAAGGGGCTTAGTCATGCTGGCCACATGACCCAGCCAATAAAGCGAGATGAGCACCGCAACCCCAGAGTCGGTCACGACTGGATCTAATGGTCAGGGGTCCCTTTACCTTACTTACATGCATTAACACAGCGGGGCCAGTTCAGATGTGACAACCATGTTGTAAAACACCAGGAGCCTTGTGTTTGCATGCTCTGTCCCTTCCTTGTTGAATCCTAGGCAGCTTGGGTACTTCTGTGGTGGTTTGTTTAAACCATTGTTTCCCATTGCACCAGAACCAGGAAACTCTGGTTTAACCGCTCTGCTTACAAACAAGGCTTTGGGTATATACATTTCAAAGGGCAGTCCCTAACATTTCTTTAAAAGAAATGGATGAACGAATCTTCTGCTGGAGGTCACTGAATGAATTATCGACAAAGCACACGCCATTTTGCAGCCCGAGTCAAAGGACCAGATGTCAACCCTCTCCCACGAACAAAGGCCAAGTGGACTAGCAGTTGAATCTTCCTTGAACAACAGTGTCAAGATAGTGTCTCTCCTTGCACTTGAGGCTGAGATGGGGCAGGGCAGCTCATGCAGTACACACAGTTCTGTCCTCCAGCACAGAAGGAAAGCCAGGGGATTGAGAAGGGCTGGTGGGAAGGCTGTCAGTGTTTCCCTCCAGCATCCACCACTTGAGGCAGTTGTCTCACTTTGCCTGATGGTAGGGCTTGCCCTGATCATCACCTTGGGCTTTCTGGTAGCAAGTGAATGGTCAACTATAACCATCAATTTTATTATTCTGGGCTTTTTTTCTGATTAAAAAAACACCAATAGAGGCACAGGAGTCTCAGGAACTGGCCAGTGGTTCTTTTGTCAGCTTCACTGATTCAAAAAATAGAAAACACACACACACACACACACAAGCCCCTTCTTCACTATACATTTAAAGCAGTATCATATCACTTTAAAAAGTAATGGCTTCAAACAAAGAACCCTGGAGTCTGTTAAAGGTGTAAAGGTAAAGGTAAAGGGACCCCTGACCATTAAGTCCAGTCATGACAGACTCTGGGGTTGCAGCGCTCATCTCCCTTTATTGGCCGAGGGAGCCGGTGTTCAGCTTCCGGGTCATGTGGCCAGCATGACAAAGCCGCTTCTGGCGAACCAGAGCAGTGCACGGAAACGCCGTTTACCTTCCCACCAGAGTGGTACCTATTTATCTACTTGCACTTTGACGTGCTTTCGAACTGCTAGGTTGGCAGGATGTTAAGGGTGTGGAGAGCTACACTTCCCAGAGTTCCCTAGGAAGGGAGAATTCATGTTCAGCCACTCAGGGAACTGTTACTCAAGGAGGGGCTACAGGTTTCCTAACAACTCTCAGAACCCTTAACAAACTACACATCCCAGGATTCTTTGGGGGAAGCAATTAGCTTTTACTAAAACGCAAAGAAGCATTTACGGTACCCATGTGGAGAAATGTATTTGGCGGGTGCATAAAAACCTTCCTCTTTGATTCCACTCACTTTCGCCTCTGGCCATGCCCACCTTTATTTATTTGATTTGTTTGTTTAATAAAATTTATACACTGCTTGTTTATTTTTTTCTAAAAAAACCCTCAGTGTCTCTGGCCTTGCATACCGCTGGCGCTCGGCCCTCAGTACGTCATCCAAGAGGAAATCCGACCTTCAAGCTGAAAAAGGTTCCCCACAACTGGTGATTTTCTGTTGGTATTAAACACCTTCCCTCTTTCTGTATGTTTTTAACCTTCCAGTCTAAGCTTCGGGGAATGAAAACAAGGTTTCTTTTTGTTGTTGCTACTGCTGCTGCTAGCAAAACTGTTCTTTTTTAAGAAGGAGGGGGAAAACGGGGAGATTCTAATAATGGAACCAGTTGGAAGAGGAAGATTATAATAGCCCATCCAATCAAGGAATTGACAATAGCCAATCAGGAGAGCTGAGAAACAAGAGTGTCATGATTATGCAAATCCCTTTGTGGTGATTGCTCTACAGCTCTCCTTAACCAATCGGCATTCACAAGTCCAAATCAGAGAATTAAAGAAAGGAGAAATGTGGAGCAGAAGCTTACAGTAGCAGTTCTAAAATTGAGTTTTGGGCCCTCAACCCTAAGCTAATGAGTTGATGCAGGTCTGATGAGATCAAACAGTGTATTTTCTTAACCGGTTTTTAAAGTAGTTTGCTTTAAATAAACATTTTTTGATTTATGCAGATAATCCAAATTCCACCTCAAGGAAAGGGTGCTTCTGTGGAGAAATTATGCGTTGTATGCAGGAGATCTCAGGGCCAGCTTCAATCCCCAGCATCACCAGGTAAGACTCAGAGAGATTCTGGTCTGAAAGCCTGCCTGGAGAGCTGCTGCCAGTCAGTGCAGACTCTACCGAGTTAGTTGGACGAATTGTCTGACTCTGTGTAAGACAGATTCCTGCATTCCTAACCTGAATGCACTTTGCAAATTGAGAAATACAAGTGATATCTCTTGTTTTCCATCAATCCTTCTGCAAGATTTGTTGTTGTTTAGTCGTTTAGTCGTGTCCAACTCTTTGTGACCCCATGGACCAGAGCACGCCAGGCACTCCTGTCTTCCACTGCCTCCTGCAGTTTGGTCAAACTCATACTGGTAGCTTCAAGAACACTGTCTACCCATCTTGTCCTCTGTCGTCCCCTTCTCCTTGGGCCCTCCATCTTTCCCAACATCAGGGTCTTTTCCAGGGAGTCTTCTCTTCTCATGAGGTGGCCAAAGTATTGGAGTCTCAGCTTCAGGATCTGTCCTTCCAGTGAGCACTCAGGGCTGATTTCCTTAAGAATGGGTAGGTTTTATCTTCTTGCAGTCCATGGGACTCTCAAGAGTCTCCTCCAGCACCATAATTCAAAAGCATCAATTCTTCAGCGATCAGCCTTCTTTATGGTCCAGCTCTCACTTCCATACATCACTACTGGAAAAACCATAGCTTTAACTATACAACCTTTGTTGGCAAGGTGATGTCTCTGCTTTTTAAGATGCTGTCTAGGTTTGTCAATGCTTTTCTCCCAAGAAGCAGGGGTTTTAATTTCGTGGCTGCTGTCACCATCTGCGGTGATCATGGAGCCCAAGAAAGTAAAATCTCTCACTGCCTCCATTTCTTCCCCTTCTATTTGCCAGGAGGTGATGGGACCAGTGGTCTGCAAGTTTTACTATTTCATAATTTAGAACAGATTGCTAGATAAATCATTGGACCCCCCCAATGATCATTCACTGCTTGTATACCTGCTTGGCTCCCAAGATTCCAGCAGGTAACAACCATTTATTTTCAGGTGTCATAAGGAGTAGCATCTTAGGTTTTTTGTTTTATCGGAATCTGCAGTTCTCAAGGACCTGAATTCTGCATTTTTCTGCTGCTCCCATGGAATTGAGGCTAACTACCCAGAGTCCTGGATGATACATTTCCATAATGATCTTAGTTATGTACGCTGTCGCCAGATCTGGCCAGATGTCCCCAGTGCAAAGCATACTTCCCCATGGAGCCATTGCTGTTCTCCTGAAGGTCAGCCCACAACTAAAAACTCTGAAATTTAACTCTGAGTCAACACTGTTTGTTTAATTAGAGCAACTTATTTCGGAGCAGCCATTTAATCATTTCTCAAGTCGCTAGCATGACCCAGAATTGCCCATGTGTTTTCCAAGGTGTAATTATTCAACATGACTGAGTAGTCTTTTCTGGTGGCTGAGAATGAGAAGCAAGGCAGCAACATCCCTGTACCAGAAGTTCACACACTTTGATTCTAGATGAAGGGAAGTTGCAGCCTTTGCAGATATCCACTCACCCACAGAATGGGGAATGGAGGACTGGAATGATGAACGGAAACATGCAAAAACGGGAAGCTGCCTTATAACAAGACAGACCATTGGTCCATCTAGCTCAGCATGGATTACACGGATTGGCAGAAGCTCTCAGGGGTGTTCAGACAGTGTCCTCTTCCAGCCCTACTTGGAGATGCCTGAAAAAGCCATGCAGTGGTACCCTGCTTCTCAAACTTAATCTGTTCCGGAAGTCCGTTCTAAAACCAAGGTGCACTTTCCTATAGAAAGTATTGCAAAATGGATTAATCCATTCCAGACATTTAAAAACAACCCCTAAACATGAATTCTGCTATCTAATGAGACCATTGGTCCATAAAATGAAAGCAATAATCAATGTACAGTACTATAAAATAAAGAAGACAGTATTGTAGATGATGAAAAATAAAATTCTTATTATTTTCTTACCTGCACTAATGACAGTCATTGTTTGGATGGGGGGCTTTTATCCATTTCCGCAGTCACACAATCAATCAGTAGCTGAACTGGGTTCCACACAGTCACAAAAACAAATTAACCAAAAAAGCCTCAAAAACAAAAATGCAAAATAAATAGCTAAAACAAAAGCACCTAACTTAATCCATTCCGGAAGTCCGTTTGACTTTTGAAATGTTCAAAAACCAAGGTGCAGCTTCTTATTGGTGCAGGTGCCCTGGAAACAATAGCCGACAGCCGCATCAGATGTTTGACTTCCAAAAAACGTTCGAAAACTGGAACACTTACTTTCGGCATTTGGGAACCAAGGTGTTTGAGTACCAAGGCTTTTGAGAACCAAAGTACCACTGTACAGAATACATAAGAATTTAAAGCACATGTGAAGTTTCAATACAGCCCAGAGAAGCTTGGATCCAGACCAAGCTAGATGCCCCCTGGTTCCCATTGAAATCAATGGGACTAAGTCACGGATAACTTGCCCCGGTGAATTCAACTAGACCTAAATGCTGCCAAGTTAATCTGGATCCAAGCCAGAATGAACTGATGGTTCCTGTAGGTCTGGGACAGGACACCTGTGGCCCTGCAGATGTTGTTGGACTCCCCAGTCACCTGTCCAAGGGTCAGGGATGATGGGAGTTACAGCCCAACATCACCCAGAAGGTCACAGGTTCCCCTTCCTTGCTGAAGAATGTAATGGAGATTCCAGAGCTAGTGAAGCAAGGCAGAGCTGGATCAGAGTCAAAACTGTTCAAGCAAAGCACCTTGCCAGCTAATGATAATCCTTGGCTGGCCTGAAACCAATCTATTATATCTTATTGCAGTGCATTTGATATATTTCGGGGTAGACTCATTTCTCCTGCTTATCCAACACCTAGAGCTGTCAGTGAATGGCATACTGTGCCTGTTGTGCCAGGCGGCGCCACCAGCCAGGTTTGCAGCCTGCAGGTAGCATGCAGAGAACAGAGGATGCTAAGCTAAGTCTCTCCTAGCACATTCTTTGCCCTGCTGCTGCACAACAGCCCTGCAGTGCTGCCTGCTGGGCCTTGCTACCCAGTAGCAGCCACTGCCACCCTCTCACTCAACTCTCACAACCCAGATGAGAAAGGACTGGGCTGCACTGAAGCAATTACTTAAAATAAAAAAAGCTCTATGCCAGGCATAGGCAAACTCGGCCCGCCATATGTTTTGGGACTACAGTTCCCATCATCCCTGACCACTGGTCCTGTTCGCTAGGGATCATGGGAGTTGTAGTCCCAAAACAGCTGGTGGGCCGAGTTTGCCTATGCCTGCTCTATGGTAATGCAACCTCCGCTCCTTGGCCCAACCTGCTCACAACTTGCTGGGGGAATCAGGGCTGTCTTCCAGCTGCCTTATCCCATCCAAGAGATCAAAGCAGCTTGCAGACCCCAACCAACTTCAATAATAATAATAATAATAATAATAATAATAATAATAATAATAAATTTATACCCCGCCCATCTGGCTGGGTTTCCCCAGCCACTCTGGGCTGCTTCCAACACAATATTAAAATACAGTAATGGACCAAACATTAAAAGCTTCCCTAAACAGAGCTGCCTTCAGATGTCTTCTAAAAGTCTGGTAGTTGTTGTTCTCTTTGACATCTGGTGGGATGGCATTCCACAGGGAGGGTGCCACTACCAAGAAGGCCCTCTGCCTGGTTCCCTGTAACTTGGCTTCTCACGGTGAGGGAACCGCCAGAAGGCCCTCGGCGCTGGACCTCAGTGTCCAGGTAGAATGATGGGGGTGGAGACGCTCCTTCAGATATACTGAAGTCCAGGAACTCTGAGACCAATGCCCCTTGAGTTTCCCAGAGAACTCCCTCCCAGTTTGCTCAGTGTGTAAAGGCAGCCCATCCTCCCCGAGCCTCTCCCAGAGTTCAGAAGAACATGCTGGTTTATTATGACTCTGCTCTTAAACATTTCGTAGAATGGATTCCAAGCGTCAAGACAAGTGGGGACAATCAGCTTCCTGGTGGCGTGGGAAATCTGGCCCAGATCTGGTGCAAAGGACAAAGCTGTAAGGCTGGCTCCACTTTTAAAGGCTCTTTTCCCTCTCCGTGGAGGGAGTGGTCTCCGGCTTTTTCTGACCAATGAGAGCCACAGTCAATTTACAATGGATGCCATTTCTCCCAGGCAGGCATCCTAAGTACCTTTGTTCATTTGAATAGAACAGGTGGGAGATACATGGCTTAGGTAAATGACGGGGGCAGGAGACCATGCCAGATGCACATGGCTGGCGAACAAGGTCACATACCACCAATCCCACTTCAGAATCCTGGAAACAAAGTCAAATCAGGTTCCTGTAAGCAGAGGGCAGTTCCACATACCGTATTTTTCGCTGTATAAGATGCACCAGACCATAAGATGCACCTAGTTTTCGTAGCAGGAAAACAAGAAAAAAAATTCTGAACCCCGGAAACCAGAACAGCAAGAGGGCAGCGGGATGAAGGCTCCCCCCAAGATGCTTCGTGCGGCTAAGGCAGAAGCCAGGACAGCAAGAGGGATCGCTGCGCAGTCATCACTCTAGCTGTCCTGGCTTATGGGATAGCCGCGCACAGCCTCTCCCAGGCAGCGGGATGAAGGCTCCCCCAAGAGCTGCGCTCCCTTTAAAGAGGGAGCTCCACGCGGCTCTTTAAAGGGAGCGCTGAGCAGAGCCTCCCACCTGCATTCGCTCCATAAGACACACACACATTTCCCCTTACTTTTTAGGAGGGGCAAGTGCGTCTTATAGAGCGAAAAATACGGTAAGTGAGGTCAAGCAAAGCCATCCTCAGGATCCAAAAGGCAAGAGAGCAAGGCAGGTAGCACCCTGGACCGCTCTGAGGTGGGCCTAGCCAACAAAACAAGGCCAGTTTGATTAAGGCTCCAGCAAGCGACCAAACCAAGCCTTGGCTATAAGTAGGACTGCAGCTCCTGATGACTGAAACTTCTACTCCTATCAAGGGACCCAGCCTATTTTAGTACCATTGACTCCAGTGGCGAGGAGGAGGCTGTGGTTCTGCTATTTCTTCTGAAGTCCACAGTAAACAATGCAACCACCGGCACCATGTGGTGTTAGAACTCCTGAAGAAGCAGGGGCATTGAAGACTAGTTCTGAAGGTCCAATTTGCCTCCTGGTCTGAAGCCTGGAGATCTTCTGCCAGTCACTGTAGGTGGACCATGGCAGCTGCGTAAGGCAGCTTCCTATGGTCCTAAACACTCTATAAAGACAGGCTGCAGCTCAGTGGTGGAGCATCTGTTTTGCATGCAAGAGGTCCCAGGTTCAGTCCCCAGCGTCTCCAGGAAGGGCTAGGCAAGACTCCCCATCTGAAATCCTAGAGAGCTGCTGCCAGTCAGTTTAGACAACACTGAGCTAGAAGGACCAGTGGTCTGACTTGGTAGAAGGCACTCTGCAATGTAAGTTGGTCAAAGATGTCCTCTGTTTGCATGGCCTCTTCTCCCGAGGATAGGGAATCAGAGCCCCGGCTCATGACTGACTTGGCATCACTCAAATTGCAAAACAACCTATAAAATAATCTGTTCAGAATTCAAGAGGTGATCCCTCCTGCAGACTTGCAAATCCCTTGGCAAGAACCTATAATTTTAAAAAATCCATTTCCCCCATAAGCAACAGCAATCTCCTCATTTCCCTGATGCAGGTCCCATGAAAAACCCTGCCGATGCGAAACAGAATGTGTTGTTAAGCCAACCCTTCGCAAATCAGGCTTTGTCTTGGATGTCCCTGGGAAGAGGAAACATGACCGAGGGATGAATTAATATTTCTGTTTAATTAAGTGGACTTCGAAGGATGTGCACCATTTTTAAAAGTTTATTGGATGTCACATTTTAATGAACTGAAAGGCCACATTGTACAGTAACTTTGTAAAAGAAAGGCATCATTACATCTGACAGTTACCAAATGCCCCAGTTAAATTAAAACAGATATACCCTAAAAACCTGGGAAGGATGGAAACATCCTTCTTGCCTTACTCTTTTAAGTAAACTGGATGATTTCCATATGGTGGTACTGACCCAGCAAGAATTTGGTGTGAACCACATCCCATGGCAAGCCATGGGACCAAAGTTATTTACAATTCTAATTTCTTGAATTAGTTGCGATGGAACATTTATTGTGACCGGCTGAGTCAAGTGCAACCCTTAAAACACACTAAGAGAAGTAGGATCGGTTCTAAACAGTCTGTTGACTTTATTAATTTTCACAGTACCCTTTCGTTGTGTATATAACCATTTTATTTATAAGGCATAAATACAAAAAGAAATAACGCTCATCATTATTATTTTAAGTAATACCATCTAGTACATTTTTTTTCTCAGTCACACTAAGGATTATAATGTACCTATAGCTGCATTATTATTAGTAGTAATAGTAGTAGTAGTATCTCCATATAAAAGTCTATAATGTAGAATACAGTTTATAGCATTTTTGTTAAAATAACTGTTACACAAGATTGAACACAGTATAGTTTGCCAGCTACTGCTGCCAGATTATTTCTACTATACAAAAAATAATAAGGATCCACCTTCCCTGAATTTCAACGCTCGCAGTGAGCTTGAATCACACTACAACTCTTTAAATATCACCACCCTGATCCAGCAAAGGTAATCTGCACAAGTGTGCAGATGCCTGCATATTTAGTCAACATGAGTGCAACCCCCCTCACCTGTATCATGATGTTCATATATCCCCTTCTGAAGTGATTGGAGGAATTTGAAAGGGGAGGGGTATCCCCATCTGGGGCCATAATTTGTTATGCTAATTGCCCACAGGTGTAGCTAGATCAGAAGCAGTAACCTTTTTTAGGGAATTGGGGAGGGAGAATCAAAATATTGCTTGACAGACCCGGAGAAATGCCCTTGAAGTCGATGCATATATGTCCTGGAAGCTTGTTAATAGGGCATAGAGACAAGATGGGAAGCTGGCCACTGATGGGACATTGACGAACATGGCTTCTACAATGGACTAGATGAAGCAGCTGGATGAATGCCACTGCAATATTCTGATATTTAAAACACTGTCCATGCAACCCCTTTTGCCACAAGCCAACTGCAACATGGGGCAAGAAAACCTCCCTGATCAACCCCTATGTTCGGGGCTGGGTCCAAGATGCGGTGCACCAACATTCAAGGGGAGGCCTATGTCTTATGCTACAGTGATTATGCACAATGATTGCAATTGTGGTTGCAGCCACTGGTCACTTCCAGACAATCTGTTGATTGAGCCTTCATCCCGATTTGTTTGCAGAACCTTAGCAGGGAGGTTATATGGGGGTGTTATAGGGTTGTTCTTGTTTTTTTATTTCGATCATGTATTTTGTATTTTTATATTGTGGTTTTATCCCATGAGCCACCCTGAGACCTGCGGGTATAGAGTGGCGTACAAATTTTAATAATAATAATAATAATAATAATAATAATAATAATAATAATATGATGCCAGTGGCTTCTTCATCACTCTTTCCCATTTATTTGTGGAGAGGCTATATAAGGCAAACAACCGTTACCCCACACGTCCGAGCACATTTTGCCATCGTGGACCTTCCTGCAAAATGTTGTGTCTCTGTGTGTGTGTTTTAAATGGAAATGGGTTTGTTGAGGAAGAACACCAAATTCACTTCAACCGCTGAACCTGAATTGGTCTGGAAGTGGCCAGTGTTTTTGGCAAAACTTCTTGCTGAGTCGGTTACACACAACTTACAAGGCCATCTCATGGAGGACGAGCTGTGCTACACTCCCTGCCCACGACACATGTGTGAGCCAGGGGATCTATGACAGTGCCCCATTCCCCCGCCTCCTTTTTAGTGCGTGTATGTCAGAAATTGTGCAAGCAGCACCCTCCACAAAACCAGCCGTCCCCATGGAACACCCTGTTTATGTATCATCTGAGCAGCAGATGGGATACAGGCAACAATCCACACCCACTATACAAAGGTCTGCAAATTTGCAGGAACCTGGCAGCATTTTCACTTAAATTACAGAATAGCATCTTCTGAAGTATATATTGCATGAATATCAATGTTTCCCATTTGTGCTTAAAACCTGGGTCCTTAATATAAGCACCCAGCAGCTGACTATTTGGAGAACTAAAAAAATAAAATAAAAATACCTTGGCAGAATTTGCAGTTTTCGACTACTTAACGCTGGAATAAAGCAATTAATTTCAATGGGAGCAAACTTCCATGGTCTCTCCAAGCCAATTGGCCTAGTCTTTGCTGGTGTCTTTTCATCTGTGGTAGCTACTGCCACGTAACATCTCTGGCCATGTATGAAATCCACAGGAAAGTAAATGGCCAAAATTTGTATACCAGTGATCAGGTCAGGAGGCTGTCTGTTCCACTGGCAATTGACCCTATTCAAGGCCACTGTTTGCCTCTGTTCTGTGCCATTCTGGCAAGGGCCAATTTAAATGGCACAGCCACTCTGTGGGTCTTGCTGGAAATGTGCCATGCGGCATGTTACATTACAAACCTAAATACACCAACAGTCACTAGGGAGGCACCGTCCTGGCATAGAGGTGTTGCACGAGTCTGGGCTGATGCCCAAGCATTTCAACACGGCAGGCGCCCTGGGCATCATGCCCATGAAGATGCACTTTTGAACAATCTCCACATGACACCCAGCTAACATTTACAATGAATTTTCCAAAACAGCAAAACGCCAAAATGAAATAGAAATAGAACACATGACATGAGATATCCTGGAATCAAGGACAACTCCCCCCGCCCAAAAAAGCATGCTTGAGACAACAACCTTCTACAGTGAGCGCTGCACATAACTTATTGCGAAGTGAAGAATTCAGTTCACTTAAGAAGTGTTGCAAAGTGAGATGCTAAAAGAGGCAAATAAAAACAACGAAAACCTGATGGATTCTCAACACAGAGGGGGGGAAGTCAGTTTGGCATTTTGTTGATCTGCTCTTTTTGTTCCTTATCCAGCAGGTCTTCTTCTGCATGCTGCCAGTTAAGAGAGAGGCGTCAGACCTTTCGGCAAGATGACGTACAAGCAGCAGAAGAGGCAGTGCATGAAGGATGGCCATGTGTCCCACTTTATAGAGGGCGATCCTCTAACTCAGGGATCCTCTAACTCAGGGATGTCCAACAG
Organism: Podarcis cretensis; assembly: GCF_951804945.1. Classification (NCBI taxonomy): domain Eukaryota; kingdom Metazoa; phylum Chordata; class Lepidosauria; order Squamata; family Lacertidae; genus Podarcis; species Podarcis cretensis. Next base: position 18,872,565 of record NC_137183.1, read on the forward strand.
GTCGATCGCAATCTACTAGTAGATCCCCGGGAGGTTTTGGTAGATCGTGGTCGATTGCTGAGTCCCTTTCCGCCCCTGCCCCCTCACCCTGCCCTCCACTGTTGCACGATCTGAAGAACGGAAGACGGAGTTTCCTCAATGAGATTGTTTGTTTCCCCAGCAATCTGTTGGTGAGTGGCTGTTCCTCTTTGTCACCCCCCCAAAGAGACCTTCCTCCAGTTCAACAACTTTGACCTGAACTCCTAAAAAGGGGGGCTTTTCTCCTCCCTAAAGAAAGCTCAACAACTTTGACCTGAATCCCCCCAAAACAGGGCTTTCCTTCCCCAGAAAGGTCAACAACTTTGACCTGTATCCCCCACTGCCAGTTTTTAATTCTGTGAGTAGATCGCAGTCTCTTGGGAGTGGGCCACCCCTGCTCTCGCTGAAGGAGTCCTCTATACGGAAGGTTACCGGGGCAAGGTCTGCATTTCAAGATGGAAGAACCATGAAAAAGGGAAGGAGGGTGCTTGAAGTTGCTCACCAAGAGTTAACATCTGGACAGCAGACTGAGCAAGCAGATGGGTCTCCTGATCACAGTCTCCCTCATTATGCTGAGATGCATGGTATTTCTACTTAAATTATAGCAATTCTCTCCAAACTGGCATCTCTGCGTATAAATTACCAGGTGAGGGTAATGCAGATCAGTGCCCTCTTTTGCGCTTCGTATGGCGATGCGTTCTCTATTTTATTTTTGGCAATGCGTAGGTAGCCTTTCTAAGCCATGTGTTAGAGCCAGGTCAGGACTGTGTGTGGCTGCACCCAGATTCAGTACCTTACACCTTTTAGTAAGGAAAGTGTGGAGTACTTGGCTCCTAGTACTTATCCCAGTTTTAATCAATCCAGGGTTTCTTACTGCCTGCCAATTGCAGGAGCCTCTGCTGAACATTCCTATTCCCTCCTACACTTGAAGAAGCTTCAGAGGCCTAAGCACCTAAAGATGGGGGAGAAATCTGATTTGGCTTGCATTTACAGGTGAATACACACAATCTGTGCTTACTGAAACTATATGCAAACCAAAAACGCAGCCATCCTTCAAAATTCCCACTTCTCTGAATTTTGCAGTGAAGTTCTCCTACCAAATGATCTAAGCCAAAATGCATCTACCAGGGGGAAGTGGCGGATCAATCTAAGTGAAAGTAATATGCACAAATGCATTGCGTTAGTGGGAACTGCTTGCAAAAAAGGAGGAAATGACACACAATTGTATCAAAAATGTGTGCATTAAGGGGGGGACACTGAACTATTGATGAATTTTTGCAAATAAACAGATGCAGCAATGTGGAGAAGTGAATTTAAAGGTAAAGGGACCCCTGACCATTAGGCTCAGTCGTGACCGACTCTGGGGTTGTGGCGCTCATCTCGCTTTATTGGCCAAGGGAGCCGGCGTTTGTCCGCAGACAGCTTCCGGGTCATGTGGCCAGCATGACTAAGCCGCTTCTGGCGAACCTGAGCAGTGCACGGAAAGGCTGTTTACCTTCCTGCCGGAGCAGTACCTATTTATCTACTTGCACTTTGATGTGCTTTCGAACTGCTAGGTTGGCAGGAGCAGGGACCGAGCAACGGGAGCTCACCCGTCGCGGGGATTTGAACCGCCGACCTTCTGATCGGCAAGTCCTAAGCTCTGTGGTTTAACCCACAGTGCCACCCGCGTCCCTGAAGTGAATTTAGGATGGGAAAAATGAGAAGGTGAGAGAAATTGAAATTGACAGGATTTGCCCATCCCTACAAACACCATACCCTGATTCTGTGGTTTCCCCAATGCACAGCCTCTTGTCACAATGTCTGAAGCAACCTTTAGGTTTTACTCATTCCATATCCTGGAAAGGGAGACCACCTGAAGAAGTGCATGAAAAGACACTGGCCAGCACTAAAAGAAACAAGCAGAGCAAACGTCATACGCTGAAATTTGCACACTCGGATCCAGACACTGGTTGGTTCACAGTCGTCATAGAGGAGTCATCGCTTCAAAAGGAGACATTTTGTTTCCGGGCTGATCTGAGCACTGTCAAAACATTACAGCGCATGGGTGCATGATATGCAGCTGTAGTTGGGGCTAAATAGCACCCACTATTTCAAAATATGAGGAACACTTACCACAGACAGCTGAAAGCAATATCCAACCCTAAAAACAATGGTCCCATCTGCACTGTTCACTGCACTGCACTTCAATCATGGCTTCCCAATCCCAAAGAATCCTGGGAACTGTTGAGAGTAGTTAGGAGACCACTGTTCTTCTCCCAGATCTACAATTCCCAGAATGGTTTAACAGCTCATGCTCTTTCCCAGGGAACTCTGGGAAACGTAGCTTTCTGAGAGGAATAGGAATCCACAGTAGAACCACAAAAAACAATCAACCTAAGTTAGGCCACATTCACACCATACATTTGAAGTACTGTGATACCACTTTAAAACCGTCATGGTTTCTCCCAAGGAATTCTGGGAGCTGTAGTTCATTAAGGATGCTGAGAGTTGTTGGTAGAACCCTGTTCTCCACAGGGTGGTTTAACAACCAATTCCTTTCCACAGAGAATTGTAGAGGCGAATGGGGATTCCATAAGACATCTCAGCATCTTTCTACAATACTTCTCCCAAAACACCTGGGAGTTGTAGCCAGTGCTATTTCTACTCAAGAGTATATTCGCCGAAGTTAATGGACATGACTAATGCAAGACTATTAATTTCAGTGGGTCTACTCTGAGCAGGACCTAGTTGGAGACAACTCTTGGTTTGCACGTTTAAGCATGCACTGAAAATACTGTATTAGTTCTAGATCTGAAAAACATAATGAAGGATTTGCACTGCCCGCCCGATGCAGCGCTTTGTTATGAAATGAAAAGTATTAAAACGACAACGACAACCCAGTCACCACAAAACACAAATGACCCATCCTGTTCGTTTACATTCTAAAAAGGCACAAAATGTTTGTTGCGAAAGTAACATTCTGACAAACCTCCTCACAAGTTCAACAGAGAAGAGTGACAGGGGATCCAGCCAATAGCCAGCCTCCCACTGCCTATGCACTGAACTGGCTAGATCCCGCCACCCATATGTACATTGGGCATATGTGCCACATCAATGCACATGCACAGAGCTTTTCCACACAATGGAGGATCCTGATGGGTCCAAGACCAGCCCTCATGTGTCGGAGCTCCATGCGCAAACATCTGACACATGCACACGGCCTTTCTCATGTGTACCAATTGCACAAGTGATAGGACTGCACAGACAACATGCATGTCACCAGGAATTATGTTGCCTGTGCATGGATCCTTTCCTCTCCACACCAAGAAACCAACAGCAACTGTGCAAACTTCCCTAAGTTACAACCATTCTGGTTATAAGCATTCCAACCATCGCAGAAGAACAATGGACACCTCCTGAATTTGTTGGATTTCGCCATGACTGGAACGGAACAAAAGAGCAACATTTGTACGCCATTGGTGGAGGTAAAACAACAACAATGGAACCTTTTTTTGGCTGGAAGCACATGCCAGCTTTTTTTTTGGAAATGTGATTATTAATGCAAGCAATAAAAAACCCTTTTGGATCTTTTTGGTTTACAGCAGATGATGCTTCACCAAAGTACTCAGTGATAACAAAGGAGGGTCTGAGGGGAAGACCTTGTTACAAAGAGCCCTTATCAATTCCAAATGTCGGAACGCACCCGTCCCATGGCAACCAATCTGCATTCAAAACTGGACAAACAAGGAATACGTAACAGAACCAGCACAAAAATACATTCAGGTTGTTCATACTTTGGAGTGCAGTATCACTGCTCTTATCTGTCTGACGAGATGCATATTTGTACAGGATGGTTAGCAGTCAATCTAGATAACTTTAGTATAAAATCTCTCTCGGTACAGAGGAGGGAGAGGAACCTCTTTCTTCATCCACAGCCAGTCTTGCAAAATATTTTACCTTCTCTTCAAAGGGTGGGGGGAAAAGAGAGGAAAAGAATTCCACTTGTAATAACGTGTAAAAATTTAAACCTAGTTAGCGTTAAGTCTGCCAGGTGCTTTGCTATTTTAAAAAGACTCTTCTTTTTTAAAAAAACAAAAAACAAAACAGAAACAGAAACAAACAAACCCCAAATGTCTTTACATGCTCCCTCGCTGGGATCGCTCAGCGCATCCTTCCCAGTTCACGGTTACAATTTTTGCCATAAGGTGATTATTTAAAAGACTGAATGGAATATCTGGAGCAAATGTTACAGGATGGATTTATTCATCCATCGTCAAATTCACGATTTCATAGTACATATGGGAACGACAATGACAAGGATAACAGTACAGGCTGCGGCTGCAATCAGGGCAGCTATTTTGCAAACTTTTGCTCTTCTGAATTCAGCTTCTTTGCGCTTTAGTAACGAGTCATAGCCTGGGGTATAGATGTCCTCCATCCAGTACTCTAAATTGTTGGGGTTTAAAGATTCTTGAGTCTGGAAAGTAAAAAGAAAAATAAAGCCATTAAGATTCTCTTTCTCTAAATTCCAGCTCTAAATAAGGATACGCACAACTTAGGCCACATCCGCACGATACATTTAAAGCACTGCTGTACCACTTGAACAGTCACGACTTCCCCCAAAGAATTCTGGGAAAGCGTAGTTTGTTAAGGGTCCTGAGAGTTTGCTAGGAAACTGCTATTCTGCTCACAGAACCACAATTCCCAGAGTTCCCTGGAAGAAGGCTTGATTGCTAAACCACTCTGGGAATTGTAGTTCTGTGAGGAGACTCTTCCTGCTTGATTCCCAGTAAGCAGTATTCTGACAGTGGAGGCAAAACATAGACATCGTGGCTAGTGATAGCAAAGCGGACACAGGCAAGAAGCGATTCTTCTTTGAAGCCATCTACAGACAAATCTTGGTTGCCAAATCAGTTCTGGAAGCCCATTCGGCTTCCGAAATGTTCGACAACCGGAACACTTATGTCAGGGGCTCAGGAGCAGAGGCACAGGGAAGAGAGGAGATGGAGAGCGAAGGAGAAGAATCCGAGGGGAGCGTAGGAGAAGAGGACAGTGGACCGAGGGATTCCATGAGCCTCTCCAGCGAATCGGAAGATTCACAGAAGGGGGCGCCGGTGGCCAGGGCAAGGGGGGTCCCAAGGGGGACACCCCAGAAGCAAGGGGCCAGCGGGGACTCCCAGAGCAGCAGTTGGAAATCAGGACCAGCTTCCCCACCAGAGCATAGTGGGGGGGAAGAGTCACAGGTATCGGGAGTAGCGTCTCCCCCAGCAGGGAGAGGAGAGGAGTCAGGGCTGACCACGCCTCCATCGGAGAGTCAGACAACGGAGGGGAGGTCAGATCCGGCCAGTATCCCGGAAGAGGGAAGCAGTGACAGAAGTAGTGTAACGGTCAGGAGGAAGGTCACTGGGTTGGCGCGAGAGGCAAGTTCAAATGTACAGGAGCGTGGGACAGCAGAGAATGAGGATTGGGAACCGGGTCCTAAAGCCCGCCGGAGACAGGGGGAGGAGCTAAGCGACTCAGAGTCTGAGGAGTCCAGAAAGGGGGATGCCACAGTGGGCAGGAGGACCCAGAGGAGAAGAGAGCAGCGGAAAAGGTGGAGCAGGGCTAGGATCTTAAACTGGTGTAAGAGGGGAGGAGATTCAGACGGGACTTCGCCGATCTAGGTTTTAAGATGTAGGGCTGCGCGCTGCGGCTTTGAAATGGAAATTGAACTTCAATAAAGACTTTTGTACATTACGACAGCCTAGCGTTGGTCCTCTGTGAGCTGGGACCTAGAGGGTCCTGAGAGTTTGCTAGGAAACTGCTATTCTGCTCACAGAACCACAATTCCCAGAGTTCCCTGGAAGAAGGCTTGATTGCTAAACCACTCTGGGAATTGTAGTTCTGTGAGGAGACTCTTCCTGCTTGATTCCCAGTAAGCAGTATTCTGACAGTGGAGGCAAAACATAGACATCGTGGCTAGTGATAGCAAAGCGGACACAGGCAAGAAGCGATTCTTCTTTGAAGCCATCTACAGACAAATCTAAGGGACGCAGGTGGCGCTGTGGGTTAAAGCCTCAGCGCCTAGGACTTGCCGATCGAAAGGTCGGCGGTTCGAATCCCTGCGGCGGGGTGCGCTCCCGCTGCTCGGTCCCAGCGCCTGCCAACCTAGCAGTTCGAAAGCACCTCCAGGTGCAAGTAGATAAATAGGGACCGCTTACCAGCGGGAAGGTAAACGGCGTTTCCGTGTGCGGCTCTGGCTCGCCAGAGCAGCGATGTCACGCTGGCCACGTGACCCGGAAGTGTCTCCGGACAGCGCTGGCCCCTGGCCTCTTAAGTGAGATGGGCGCACAACCCCAGAGTCTGTCAAGACTGGCCCGTATGGGCAGGGGTACCTTTACCTTTACCTTTACAGACAAATCTTGGTTGCCAAATCAGTTCTGGAAGCCCATTCGGCTTCCGAAATGTTCGACAACCGGAACACTTACTTCTGAGTTTTCGGCATTCGGGATCCGAAAAGTACTTAAAGGGAGGCATTCAGGAGCTGAAGTATGACTGTACAGTCATACCTTGGATTACAAACGCTTCAGGTTGCATGTTTTCAGGTTGCGCACCGCGCCGAACCCGGAAGTACTGGAACAGGTTACTTCCGGGTTTCGGCAATCGCACATGCAGAGAAGCACTAAATCACGTTTTTTGCATGCGCAGAAGCGCCGAATCGCGACTCATACATGCGCAGACACGGCACTGTGGGTTGCGAACACTGCGGGTTGTGAACAGGCCTCCTGCACGGATCACGTTTGCAACCCGAGAATCCACTGAATATAAAAAGAGAGTGTATTGGATCTGCTGAAAAATTCAGGCTGACAGGCAGCTTCCCAAAGATGGCTTCCTCTGTCGCCACGCTCTCAAATTTTCAACAAACAATGAAACAAAGCTTATTATAAAGTGGCTGCCTCACGCTCCCCTGTTGCAACGCTTCCTGCTCTTAATTCGGCAGCCTCTCTAAAAACAGACTGCAAGATGTCCTTAAGTCAAGTCCTAGCAACACCTTGTGACTGAAATCTTCTAACCCCTCCAGTCTCTTGGGTCTCAGAACGGCTGATTTATTCCTGAATCTTGCCACCTGTGTGTGACAGAAACTGCGAAAAGCATCTGGTGGTGGTGGGGAAATTACTATTTAAAATACAACTCATGTGTAAAATTCTGAGGGAGGGCAGGCCTGCACAACAAGCGACCCACAGAACCGAAGGGAGCCTACCAGCCACGTAGGCCGACCAGACCTGACACCTGCATTTGTAATCCTCGGTCAGTTGCCAGGAACCAACCATAATATTATTTGCCAGCTCTGAGGCTCCTGGGCCAGGTGGTGTGGAACAGTCAATTTAGCTTCCCACACAACATCTCAGACAAGAGCTATTTCAACACCAGGCATCGTGGGAAATTAAAATGGCATCTGGTGCTGATTTGGAGTGTGAGTACTGACCGCCATATGCAAAGTCCATTTGGGTGCTTCTCAAAGCTAGAAGGGAGTATCTTATTAAAAACAATTAATATATTAATTGAAATCAGATTGGTAGTTGGGTTCCTACTGAGGGCATCCGGCGAGCCAAAATGACAGTGACGAGGGATTGAGGAATGCAGTGATCATTCTGTGATATTACGGCAGGGAACAAAGCTGCATTGTAACTTTTGAATAAATGAGTTTTAACAAACAAAAACAAAACAATCAACATTTTTAAGCAGCAGCAGCAACTCTGCTACCTGGTTTGCACCTCTCCAGTTGGTCAGTTTCTAAAACAGATAATTGACTGAACGCTACAACCCTAGTTATAATATGCATGACGTGCTCTGAGGATTTAGAATAGGCAAAGTGAGAGATGGGGAACTTGTTGCACTGCGGTTTGCTGCTAGACTGCAAAATCCTATCTAGCATGGACTTGTTCCATTGCTCTCCTGCTGCTGAGGCTGTCATGGAGTAAGAGACTGCTTCTGATCTCTGTGGGCAGCTTGCTACATTTCCATACTGCGTGCTGAGAAAGGAAGCCCCCTCTAAGCACTGTAGCATAGAAGCCAAGCAGTTGGTGTGAATGTGTTGAGAATGGGTTGTGAGTGAACTTAGTGGGGGTGGATTTAGAGATCTAGTCAGCTGTGCGCCTGAGTGTGCAAATGGTCCAAAGTAATACCAAAACTAGAAGGGATCATCATCATCATCATTATCATCATCATTATTTTATTTATACTGGCGCTGTGGGTTAAAGCCTCAGCGCCTAGGGCTTGCCGATCGAAAGGTCGGCGGTTTGAATCCCTGCGGCGGGGTGCGCTCCCGCTGCTCGGTCCCAGCGCCTGCCAACCTAGCAGTTCGAAAGCACCTCCGGGTGCAAGTAGATAAATAGGGACCGCTTACCAGCGGGAAGGTAAACGGCGTTTCCGTGTGCGGCTCTGGCTCGCCAGAGCAGCGATGTCACGCTGGCCACGTGACCCGGAAGTGTCTCCGGACAGCGCTGGCCCCTGGCCTCTTAAGTGAGATGGGCGCACAACCCCAGAGTCTGTCAAGACTGGCCCGTACGGGCAGGGGTACCTTTACCTTTACCTTTACATCTGGCTGTGTTTCCCCAGCTGCTCCGAGTGGCTTCCAGCACATATAAAACATTAAAGAACTTTCCTATACAGGGCTGCCTTTAGATGTCTTCTGAAAGTTGTGTAGTTCTTTATCTCCTTGACATCTGATGGGAGGGCGTCTCACAGGAAGGTTGCCCCTACCAAGAAGGCCCTCTGCCTGGTTCCCTATAATCTCACTTCCCGCAGTGATGGAACCATCAGAAGGCCCTCAGTGTTCAACCTCAGGGACCAAGCTAAATGATGGGAGGTCCCAATCATTGCACGCACCCAATTCGCACACATGTAAGGCATGTTCAGGTGCACACACAAGGCCCACCCCAATGTCCTTGTGTACATTTCTTCTCCCTGCTTGGCCCCTGATCTTGCCTGTGTTGTCCAAGGAACCTCTCTGTGTGGCTTCTTCTTGTGTTCCTTTGAATGCTAGTAGAACTCTCTGAATGATCAAGGACCAGGGCATGCGGAAGACTGTGGACTGAGTGGGGGCAGGCAATGCACACAAGGACATTGGGCATGCAGCCAGGATGTGCCCCAATCCACACTTGAGATCATTCAGGTGTTCATGCAAACACCTGCACACACCTTACATGTGTGTGAATTTGTGTGAACATGAGATGAACCTGCTGGATCAGGCCAATGACCCATCTAGTCATCCTGTTCTCACAGCCCCCCCCCCCCCGATGCCTGCACGAGGAAATCCTCAAGTAGGAGCCAAGCACAACAGTGCTCTCCCCTCCAGTGGCTTCCTGTAATTGATATCACTGCATTATTGCCTCCGCCCCTAGACGCAGGGAATGTGATTTAAACAGCTCAGGACTGCAATACCTCAAGGACCACCTCTTTCCATATGAACCTATTCGGACCCGGAGATCATCTTCTGAGGCCCTTCTTCATGTTCCTCCTCCTCGAGAGGTCAGGAGGGTGGCAACACAAAAACAGGGGCCTTCTCTGCAGTGGCTCCGCATCTGTGGAATGTTCTCTCCAAGGAAGTTCGCCTGGCACTTTAATTATACACCTTTAGGCGCCAGGCAAAAACGTTCCTCTTGAACCTGGCCTTTGACTGATCTGATTTACATCCTACACACTTTTTAAAATGCTGGCTCTTTTTAGGGTGGTTCCATTGGGTTGTCGTTTGTATTTGGATTATATGTATGTGATCCTTTATGTCAGGCTTCCTCAACCTCGGCCCTCCAGATGTTTTTAGCCTACAACTCCCATGATCCCTAGCTAGCAGGACCAGCGGTCAGGGATGCTGGGAAATGTAGTCTCAAAACATCTGGAGGGCCGAGGTTGGGGATGCCTGCTTTATGTGAACCACCCTGAGACCTTCAGGTATAGGGAGGTATAGAGATTAATTAATTAATTAATATGGGAATGGGCCCCGCCCACTCCTGGTATGTAAACCCTGACCACTTTCTCCCGAGGAAATGCAGCTCATAGGAAGAAAAAGCTCCTGCACCTCTCAGATACAGGTTTGCAATCCAAACCTACCACACCCTCCAACATTTCTTCGTTGAAAATAGGGACGTCCTATTCCATAATAATAATAATAATAATAATAATATTTATACCCCATCCATCTGACTGGGCGGCTACCGATATATATAAAAAACACGATTAAACATTAAACATTTTAAAACTTCCCTCTACAGGGCTGCCTTCAGATGTTTTCTAAATGTTGTATAGTTACTTATCTCCTTGGTTCGGGGGTCACATAACTCCACACCCTCCAACATTTCTCCGATGAAAATAGGGACGTCTTAAGAAAAAGCGGGACATTCCGGGATCACATCAGAAACCAGGATGGCTTCTGTAAATCCGGGACTGTCCTTGGAAAACAGGGACACTTAGAGGGTCTGACATACTTACTGACAATATGAATCTCTATACCCTTCAACATTCAGGTTTCCCCTTCTTTTGGGCAGGTTCCACTTTGGCACAGGCCACCCACGGTGGAAACCAACGTGACTCACTTGTAGATCCAGAGCGGCCAATTTTCCTTTCTCGCCCGAGTTTCTCGTGTATTCCTCAATGGTCCACGACGGCTGAGCCCGCTTCACTTCTGCCAGTTCCATCAGCCGCATGTCCGTGTAGAGGGGGTTGGTCTTCATGTGCGACTTGAGCGACGCCGGGTAAGGGTGGGGGCTGAAGACTTGCTCAATCAAGAAGCCATCTTTGGGTTGTTTGGAGTGCCTTGGGGGGTGTGGGGTTTCATACTGTCTATCTGTCTGCAGTGAGTCACACAAGTAGTTCAGAGAAAGAAAGAAAGAAAGAAAGAAAGAAAGAAAGAAAGAAAGGAGTTTCATGCTCAACAGCTCAGTTGCCTTGGCGGCACCCACATGGCTGTTTATTTGATTCATTTTTAATTTCATTCAATGTGTTTCTATGCCGCTTTCCATTCAAACAAATCCGAAAGCGGCTTGCAAACAACAAATGGCAATTACATAATAGAACATCACAGGTACAGCACAAGTCATATTATATATCATCCATAAAATGGTTACTATATGTATTACACCTAGAGCTGGGTGATATATCAATATATCATTCAAGACTGGTTTGAAGTCCATATTGTGATATTGGTTTCATAATTTTTTATTGTGAATCACGATGTGTGTGTGTTCTGTGCTGTGCAAAAATCACAATGCAGGAAAAACCATTCAGACATTCTGCTATATCACTATATCATCTATATCACTTTCTTTTTTCTTTCTCGTCCTGTGATGAGGCTGCATTTTAACATTTTTATATTTTACTGTTTCATTATTTTAATGTTGCATTTTAATCTTGTTTTTAAGTTGTATTCATTCAACTTGTTTTCATTATTGCTTGTTAGCCACCCTGAGCCAGGCCTTGGCTGGGGAGGGCGGGGTATAAATAATAATAATAAAAATCATGATGTTTAGCTGCTGTTGAAAACCAGATATCGCTCAGCCCTAAATACTACTACTAAAAAATAAGCTAATTACTACTATTTTCACACACACACACACACTTCCCCGCCAATTCAGTTCATCAAAATATACATACACATCCATCATTCAGGACCTTGATCTAACAGAAGTACAACAAAGCTATACTTTAACTTATTGGTTTATTCCATTTCCCCAATGTTTCCCTTGCTGTTTATTTCTGCATTATACACAACGCAGAAGCCACTTATGGGAAAACTAATGGAATGCAGTACCTGTTTAGTGCTCATTTCTGTGTTATTTGATTGCGGGGTGGGGGGCACCATTTGCAGCCCTTAACCCGGAAAAATTGTGGGAGTAAAGTGGCAAAATTTGGGGGAGTACACCAGCATATAGTTCTTTCCTGCAATTATCATGGAGGAACAGAAGCACACATGTAGCTTCTGTAGAAACGTTGTCCAATGATGTTGGTTGTGTCACACCATGTCTAGTGGTATGAATGAAAGTCAATGCAAACATGCTGGTTTATGGGTCAATAAGCTACAGTTCCATAACACAACAGGTACTGCAGTGTGAAAGGAACATTAGAGAACGGGGCAGCAGCACTACTGTTATAATCAGGAAAACTAATGCACTAAAGGTGAAAAGGAAAAGGACCCCTGGATGGTTAAGTCCAGTCATAGGCGACTATGGGGTTGCGGCGCTCATCTCGCTTTTCAGGCTGAGGGAGCTGACATTTGTCCACAGGCAGCTTTCTGGGTCATGTGGCCAGCATGACTATACCGCTTCTGGCACAATGGGACACCGTGACAGAAGCCAGAGTGCATGGAAACACCGTTTACCTTCCCACCACAGAGGTACCTATTTGTCTACTTGCACTGGCATGCTTTTCAACTGCTAGGTTGGCAGGAGCTGGGACAGAGCAACAGGAGCTCATTCCGTTGCGGGGATTCGAACCACCGACCTTCTGATCGGCAAGCCCAAGAGGCTCAGTGGTTAAGACCACAGCGCCACCCGTGTCCCATGCACTATTCCCCATTTCTAAATGCACCCCTAGTCAACCAGGAATTTCATGCAGAAGAGCTCATGAAACTCCACACAGGTGAATCGGTTGGCTGGCTAGGGAGGGTTGATTCCCTCCATCTCTTCCCTAAAACTCTGCCTCCTATGTGCGGAAGGAGGGAAGTGACTCTGAAAGTGACTAGGAACAGGGTAAGAAATACCGTTCACATTTTAATATGAATCTACCAATTTTGCGGGGACACGGGTGGCGCTGTGGGTTAAACCACAGAGCCTAACATCACGGGTTAATCCCCGTGATGGGGTGAGCTCTCATTGCTCGGTCCCAGCTCCTGCCCACCTAGCAGTGTGAAAGCACGTCAAAGTGCAAGTAGACAAATAGGTACCGCTCCGGCGGGAAGGTAAACGGCGTTTCCGTGCGCTGCTCTGGTTCGCCAGAAGTGACTTAGTCATTAGACTGGACCTAATGGTCAGGGGTCCCTTTACCTTACCAATTTTGCACCTTCTGAAATAATATCCAAATTGAAACAATCTTCTTTGGATTTCTTGAAATAAAATAAAATAAATTCTCAAGGCACCTGACATAACTAAACAAACAAAGAAAACTTCTACAGTTCAAAACAGGATAAATAACTAAAACAAAACCCATAAGCATAATAGTATACACAGGAGCAAGCAAGGCTTTAATCATTCATAAAAGCCTTGTGAACAAGAAAGACTTTAAAGCCTGTTTAAAAACAAGAAGAAAGTTATTTGTATAAGTTATTTAATATACTCATAAAGTTCTGTACCGCTCAACCAAGAAGAAGGATCTTCTTTAAAATGCCCACAAACTACAAACATGTTACACAATGTGACAAGCACATGTTACATACTCTCTTAATCTTTAAACCATCCCTAGTTTCCTCAAATCACACACTACTAACAAATTTTTCCCCTAAAAAACCACCCCAGCAAAATCTATGAAAGAACAATGGACAGAACCTGTCAACAAGCTGAAGTCTCTCACCAAATGCTGAATTCATCCAAAAAAAGCCATTTCTTATCCTGTCCATCTCAAATTCATCATGGGCTGCCCTCGAAGCTGTCTCTCCTATGCTGCTGAGTTTCATATCATTCCGCTGAGACACGCTCAAACTGTGAGGCGTAGAACCTACTACCGCCCTTCCAATTTCTCATCATAAATGGAGGAACACGATTCAGTCAACACACATACCCCTAACCGCTGTGGCTCTATAATTAAAAATAACAATAAACTTTCATTTCCCTCTCGCAGTTCTTTTCTGTCCTACACATGTTCCAACTGACCTGTCTGACAGACATTCTCACTCCACCCAACTTTCCTCCACCTAACCTTCTCTCACAACAAGTTCGTACTGAGCATGTGCAAGGAACAACCGTATGAAATCCCATTGACCAACACTGGCCACAAAAATGCCCTTTTGGTTTATTTATTTTTAACCCAATCTACAAACATATTACACTACTATTCGACAAAAGCAGACTCTCTAGGCATTCCTTTTGACCTAACAGAAAAGATGCAGTACAAATGGAGAAATATTTCTGGAAAAATCACCTGAGCAAAATCTAAGAAATAAAAACATAAGGTACCCATCAAGAAGCTGGTATTTTTAAAAAACCTCTTCAGAATAAGCCATTTCTTACCCCTTCTACCCCAAATTTGGTTTGAACCATCCTGAAAAATGCTTCTCCTACACTGCCCAGTTTCAAATCAGTCCGATGAACCATTTTCTAACTACCCCCTGGAAATCTGACTTCTCATTATAATGGTGTGACCCTATAATTACAGACTAACATCAGATGATAATAATAATAATAATAATAATAATAATAATAATAATAATGTCAGAATACAGAGATATCTAAACAGAGGGAGAGCACATGTGAGTATACACTTCTTAAAGGCATTTCTCACCAATAGGTGAGTCCTATCTGTAAAGAATTAACATGCAAACTGAACTGTCAAATGAACTATACAAGTCTATTTGCTTTCAGGTTAGCTCAGTTGGCCAAGGTGGCGATTTTGATCCCCGTACGGATGCATATTCCTGCACTGCAGGGGATTGGACTGGATGATCCATGGGGTCCCTTTCCAATTCTATGATTCTAAGTATACCATGTAAATTAAAAAATCTACATTTTGGGGCAGCTGGTGTTGTTTTGGGACAATCTCAAATTATACGATCGGTGTTGTTTTTAGACTGCAGCTCCTTATGTATTCTGGATATTGCCGTGGGGAAGTAAAAAACAAGTGGGTTAAGAAAACAGACGGAAATTCATTAAAACAATTCTAACAGTAGTGTAGTAGTAGGCAGATGTTGTAATCCTCAGAGCCTTTTACGAATTACACCAGATCCTTTTCATGCAGTCAAGTTAAAAATATAATTCACTGAGCAGAAATTGAAAAATTACCTCTTTGGATTTTCTGTGCCAGTCTTTGTTCTCGCCTCCACCCCTGTCTTTCATATCTTCCTCCGTAATGCCAGCTTGGTTCGTATATGTGATAGCTCGCCAGTCTCTAGGGGAGTTAGATATACTAGCTATCTTGGATTCTGTGGCACTGTTTTCCTCTGTCAGTGACCTCGAAGACCTCCTGGTGAACAAGCTTTTTTTTAAGGCTTTGACCCGGAGGCTTTCGCTATTGCTGCCACTGGCATCCGAACAACACCAGTCCGGATTATTCTCCAGTTTGCCTCCGTGCGAAGAATTATGGCACGAAAAGATCCTGGGCGAGGTACTTTCTTCAGACTGAACCTCACTGGTCAAGGAATTGAGATCCAGTTGGACGCTCACTTTCTCTGGCTGCTGAATCTTTTGATCCAACTTGTTCAGCTTCCCCAGGACTTGGGAAATTTCATCCCTGACGCTGGAGAGAGACTCCAGTTTCTTTTCGATTTCCCCAATCCTTAAAACCAGTTTGCAGACACTGGTTTTCAGCTCGTCGTCTGTGCCGCTGATCTCCAGGCGCGAGACTTTTTCCAGCTTGTTGCTGGCATTGCCGTTGGATATTTTAGCTAAGTGGTGTTCAGGGGAGCTTTCGCAGTCCGATTTGTGTATCTGAGAAAGCGAGCCGGTGCTGTTGTAACACGACGACTGCATCACCCCGGTAGACCCACAGATGCTCATGTCATCCAGAAACCGGAAGATATCGCTGATGTCGTCGCTGACAATTTCAGAGTCATCGTCGGACTGCTTAAGAGAATGTCTCTCTCCGTACTTATTCTGACTGGGGTGGACCATCTCTTTGCACTTCTTGTGTTCCAGCCCCTCTTGGTCTGTCTGTGTCCCAACACTGTTTGTTTTGTCAATGCTCAGAAGCTGGATGGAGGTGCAGTTAATACTCTTGTCTTTAAACTTCTTCATGGGCTCGTGCTTCTCCACTTCCAAGATGGAGGGGATGTCTTTGGGTTTATGCCCGTTCGGTTTCATGGCGTAGCCAGACTGCATCATTGACTGCTGATCCTTGGGGTTAAGATAAGGCTGGCGCCTCTCCGTGGCTGGGAAATTGGAAGGCTGGCTGTTTGAACCCTGGTACCGTGGATTCTCTTCAGACTGTTTCCTGTTGAAAAAGGACCTTTCAAAATCAGGTACTTCTTCTGTGTTCAAACTCCAGCTTTTGACCGGCCACGGAGTTTGTTTGCTCGGCTTCCCCAGCCACCGTTTGGTTTCTTGAGGTCCGAGAACAGTCGTCGGGCCAAAGTAAGTAGAAGCCTGGAGATCGTCTAAGCTTTCATGCTTGACCCTCCTTTTATCAGGCACAGGCGAATAAATTGGGTTCAAGTATTGACTGCTGTAGGGCATCTCAAAACTGTGGTTGAAAAATGCCTGCTTGGAGGTCTCTTTCCTGCCCGGAGGTTCGACGAGCTCGTCCTCTGCTTTGCTAGTGGGCGACATTAAGCTGGGCGAAATGGTTATGAGGTTGTGGAAGTCCTCCTTGAAGATGTTCCGCTTCTGCACGCACGACTGCATCACAAAGGGCTCGTCGTTCGAAATGAATGCCTCCTTGATGCTCCCGCTGGTGGGCAAGGAGTCCTGGTCAGATATAGACTCGGTTTCGAGGTTCATGGGGAAATATGTGCTCTGCATTTCGCAGGGGGGAGAGCTGGCAATGGTGTAGGACGCCAAGGCCTGCAGTCGGTCGAGGGAAGCCGCTCGCCCTTTCATCTCCTTATTGACGCCAAGCAGAAAGTTGGGCTCGGAAGCAGGTACAAACTGTGGGCAGTCCTTGCAATCTCCTTTCCTGCATTTGGACGACCTCCTGTTCGAATACCCCCTGTTAAATTCTCCATCCCTCAGCTCGCAGTTGAGCACACAGTCCACCATATTGCACACTTCTGTGTCCGATCGGCAGGACTCCAGCGACTCTTTCTTCCCCATCTTTCCCCGTGAAACAGGAAGCTTCTCCTTGGCCACCCCGCCGTTCATCTGTATGAGGTTGAATATCGTCACAATGTCTGCCGCAACCATGATCTTCTTCGACTGCTGGTTGTTCACGCTGCACCTCATTTTGTCCTTGAACAAGGTGGCGGGGAAATTAGGGTCTAGGCAGGCAGTGTAGAAAAGCACACTCCGCAGCTTGGCCAACTGGGACAGATCAAACCTAGCACATAGCGATTTGCAGAGATCCTGGTAGGAGACAGAGTTTTGTTTGGTATCCAGCTCCTCCAAAATGTTCACAAGGAACAGAGAAGAGTCCTGACTGGTTTCCATGGCTGGTGGAGATCAAGCTTTGCTGCTTATCCCAGTCGCGTTATTCCAGTTCTAAAAGAACACACAACAGGAAAGAGAAACAAAGTAAGCTGTGTTTCGTAAGCCACCTAAAATCTCTAAAACAAAACAGCAACTTTTTAAATACGGTAATAAGAATAATGATCACACTTTCTTTTATTCATGTCATTAAGTGTTCTATGGGTTGATTTTTTCTTTTAAAATGATGTACACTAAGAACACGAGAAGCTATACCATGTCATCTATCTCAGTACAGTGGTACCTTGGTTCTCAAACACCTTGGTTCACAAACAACTTGGAACCCAAACACTGCAAACCCAGAAGTGTGTGTTCCGGTTTGCGAACTTTTTCCCAGAAGCTGAACATGCTCTGTTTTGAGTGTTACACTTCAAATTTGAGTGCCACATTTCCGTTTTGAGTATTAAGCTGTTTTTGCTATTTGTTTTGAGTTTTTGTGGCTCTTTTTTGTTTTTGTGACTGTGTGGAACCCAGTTCAGCTACTGATTGATTGATTGAGTGATTGTGTGACTGCAGTACACTGTTTATTGCTTTCCTTTTATGGATCAATGGTCTCATTAGATAATAAAATTCATGTTAAATTGCTCTTTTAGGGGTTGTTTTCAAAAGTCTGCAATGGATGAATCCATTCTGCATTACTTTCTACGGGAAAGCGCGCCTTAGTTTTGGAATGCTTTGCTTTTGGAACGGACTTCCAGAACGGATTAAGTTTGAGAACCAAGGTACCATTGTATTTCTCAGTCACACTGTAGCAAACACTGGGAATTCTTTTGTTAATTCCTATTTGTGTTTGTATGTGCCCTGAGTGGCTCACACCTTCCAATAAACAATGATATAGCAAATTTAAAAGCATAAATAGCCACAATTACATACAATCATAGAGTTAATGCCTCTGATTAGTAGTAGGGAAGGGATATAGCTCAGTGGAAGAGAACCTGCTTTGGTGCAGGTTCAATCCCCAACATTTCCAGGTGGGTCTGGGAGAGGACCCTGGAGAATTGTTGACAGTCAGTGTTCACAATACAGAGACCTCTGCTCCCCTCACAGAGCTACAATTCCCAGAGCGGTATAACATTCAATCCCTCATCTCTGGAAGAAAAAAAGAGGATGCCCCTCTAATACATCTCAGCACCCTTAACGAAGTTCCCATAATTCCTTGGGGGGAGCCATGACTAGTTAACAGGCTGTGGGGAGAACCTTGAAGCCAGTCAATGTGTGTCTCATTCCCTGCAGCTCCAGCTGACCTCATGCTGGGTGCAGGGAATCACTAGAGCAGGCAGTAATCATGATGAGGGGGACACCGCGAAGCCAGCCAATGCCTCTACATAGCTCCATCCTTATTTCTGACATCATGATACATAGGTATATTGTATCACCCAACCCTAAATACAGAGTCCAAATTGGTTAATGTGTGAGGAGACACAGAGGTCCTGAGCTACAGAAGGCTTTATAGGTCAAAACCAGCACTTTGAATTAGTCCAAAATATAACTGGTAGCCATTACAGCCATGCCAGGATTGGTGTTATGTCCTCAGAATACCTTACCCCAGTCAGCGATCTGGCAATATGACTGCATCAATTCCCAGAATTCTGAGAATTATAGGGACAGAACTATCTAAATTGTATAGAAATTTATTTACGTATGCTACTACAGCAGCAAGAATGCTACTTGCCCAAAAGTGGAAAAGAGTAGTCCCAGCAAAGGAAGAATGGATACAAAAACTTATGGAATATGCAGAAATGGCGAAACTTACTGAAAGAATAAGAAGTCAAGATAACAAACTTTTTATAAAAGAATGGAAATGGTTCACTGAATATTTACAGATAAATTGCAAACAGATAAACATTAGCAGGATTATTGTAATAACCTGTAGTTTCATAAGAATATATATTTTAAAGTAGATAATTAAATGAGCAAATTAAATGAAGTTGGACAGTGCTTTTTTCTATTAAAAAAAAAAAAGTTTAGGAGTACTCTCATTTTCCTACTCAGATTGAAATACTGCCCCTCAATGAGGCCAAACTTAGATTCACAAAATGTTTAGGGGTATGCGTACCCCTGCATTCCTCCAGAAAAAAAGCACTGAATTTGGATCTGCAGAAGATGTTAAAAAAATAAATTTAAGGAACTGCAGAAAGAGGGGGAAGGAAGTCACACTTTGAAATGTTAATTTGATTGTAATACTAATGGCTTGTAATACTAATGGCTTGTATATCCTGACGCTTTTTTGGGGGTTTTTTTTGTTATAATTTTTTTTTGTATCTGTTTGTATGTTTGTTATGTGTATAACCTCAATAAAAATGTATTTGGAAAAAAAAAAGAAAAAAAAATACTAATGAAATGCACAAACTTGGAAAGTATAAATAAAAACTTTTTTTTTTTAAAAAAAGGATTGCATCAGGATGTTTTTCAAGATATGCTTTACTAACATGCTTGCAGTGTATGTACATCTCAGTAAAACTGCATCAAAGGAATCTTGACCGTACATCACCTTAGGATGACTTTCCCCAGCGTTTTATCAATGCCCATGGGGAGAGAGGGGGAAATGACACGAGCAGAAGAAAGGCATCAATACCTGCAGCCTTTTTTCAGGAAGGTCCATGCATCCTACTCTACAGAGGGCAGTCCTGTATTTGAAGGAGTCTTCTATCTGAAGTCCTGTCTAGTTGACAGATTAAAGGACCATAAGAGCGGAGAGGAAGGGCCTTGAAGTTGCCCATCAACAGCTAATACCTGAACAGCAAACTGAGCAGGCATGTCTCTTGCATTTCTATTCAAACTGTAGTGATTATTTTTCATATTTGCATCTATCCGTATAAATTAGCGCATGCACATTTTTATGCAGCCTGTGTCCTGCCTTTGTCCATTTCTTTCAGCGATTCGTTCCCTCTGCTTTGTCGATCTCTAAATGGCCCAATTCCAAAATTAATTGTGGAGATTCTAGCTGAAAGCAGAATTCAGGGAAGGTGGATCTCAGAGCAAAGCAGGTAAGCTGGAAAACAAACACACCAAGGAAAGGAACAGCGTGTCATTCTTACAGGATACTCTATAGCAGGGGTCAGCAACCTTTTTCAGCCGTGGGCCAGTCCACCGTCCCTCAGACCATGTGGTGGGCCGGACTATATTTTGAAGGGAAAAAATGAACGAATTCCTATGCCCCACAAATAACCCAGAGATGCATTTTAAATAAAAGGACACATTCAAAGTGGTTATGTAAGCTTTCAGAATACTTAGAATTAGCCAAATTGACAGACATAGTAAGACAAAAAAAAGTGAAGTAAAAAAAAGAATGGGAGTGCCTAAATGAATACCTCAAAAGTCAAGGTTCGAGGACAGAAATCTGGCTGAGTCTGGGATAACCTTGTGAAGTGAAAGGATAAGAAAGAGGGATTTATATCTAGATGTTAGGATAGAGATGATAAGGAAAACAGGAAGACACAATGAGAGATAAAGGAGGTGCTGTGGGATTGGTGGAAGTCAAAGTTTTGTTGTTGTTTTTATAGTGTTTATATTATTAACTTGTAAGATATGGATTTGTTTGGTTTTTTTAGTTGTTGCTTTTTTAGTTTTTCAAATGTTGGTTTTTGTGTGTTGTGTATTGTTATTTTTTGATATTTTTCGTGTTGTTCTTGTTGTGTGGAAAATACTAATAAAATTTATTTTATTTTATTTTTTTAAAAAGGACACATTCTACTCATGTAAAAACACACTGATCCCCAGACCGTCCACAGGCCGGATTTAGAAGGCAATTGGGCCGCATCCGGCCCACAGGCCTTAGGTTGCCTACCCCTGCTCTATACAGTGGTACCTTGGATAAATAACTTAATTCATTTTGGAGGTCCGTTCTTAACCTGAAACTGTTCTTAACCTGAGGTACCACTTTAGCTAATGGGGCCTCCCACTGCTGCCGCACCACTGGAGCACGATTTCTGTTCTCATCCTGAAGCAAAGTTCTTAACCCGAGGTACTATTTCTGGGTTAGCAGAGTCTGTAAGCCAAAGTGTCTGTAACCTGAAGTGTTTGTAACCCAAGGTACCACTGTAGTATGAATCCTTTGACTGGGGCCTGACCTTGAGAAGTATGTGCGCCCTGGGTGTCATCCTGAAGGGGGGGGGGGTGACATTCGGTGTGGGCCCCCCCCCGCCTGCGACTCCCCCAAGCCCGGCGAGCGGCAAAGCTACGACTCTCCACCTTCCCCTGGCTCTCTGTACGGGAGGATCGCGCAGCCACGTCAATCGGCCTGTGGGTGGATCGCCCCGCCTCCGGGCACACGGCATGTGTGCCACTCCCGGTGCCAGAGCACCCATCTCTGCCCCTGCTACTGCCAAGGCATGAATGCTGCCCACCTCCCCTGCCAAATAAATTTACTGGCTTCTGGGGCTTCTCTGTCCTCTGCCTTACATGGGCCTGCCAGGGGGTGAACCTTGAACTTTCTGCATCCAAAGCAGATGTTCTACCACTTCAGCAATGGCCCTTTCCCAAATCTCAAGCAAGTGAGTCAAACAATAGACAGCATCAGAGGAAGCTCAAGTGCTGCTCTGACCTCCAAAGATAATATGTATGTTACCTTTGCATTTCCCGCATTGCAATTAACTTGGGCGGTTTTGAACAGCTGGGCATTTAAATGCCTTCCTAGTCTACCTGCCGAAGACTCCTGTGTTAGCTCAAAAGCTTGCAGAATTACACATCAAAAGAGGTTGACTTAGCAAAGGAAATTCTCTTATCTGCTCCATGCCACCTTCAAGACGAAATGCCTTGTGACTGTTCAATTAACAATAAAGGAAATGCTTTGTCTTTGAAGAGAGATCAGTCTTCCTCAGATTCAATTTCCCCAACTGGAACAAAGCAATCGCACTGCCGTGAAAACGCACACACAAGAACATCACCTCACAACTTGCCAGAGTCTACCGGGGTTGGTCTTTAGGACGAGCTACGGGCTCACTACCGATCAATCCTTTCATGACCTCTACGAAAGCAGGTTGACTACACTTCATACTCCTTGTGTGAAGGTGGAAAAAGCCTTAGCCCAGCATTTCAGCTGTTGGGAGATCAGACCGTGGCATTAATCATTCCATTTTACCTTCCCAAGACCACCTTCTCTGAGGCAATGAGATTATTTTGTCTTCAAAAAAGAAAAGCAACACAAAATTATCTTTAAAAAATCAAAAACACCCTGCAGGACTAGGCAATAATAAGGAAACCTTAGCCAATATGCATGACATACATTACTTTTTCAATGCAAAATTCCAGCATTTCACTGTGTGGACAGAAATAATGCAATTACCTTCAAACAAGCAGAGATAATACTGTGATACTAGAGAAGCATCTCTGATTAAAAATTTCACTCTTACTTTGATCTTCAGGGTTTTTTTTGCTATTGCACAATATTCACCCATCATTGTTTGAGAATTGCTGCAACTCTTCAGAATCTGGCATTTGAGACAGGTGGTCTTAAAACCAAGAAAAACATACTTGGGTTTCAGATCATTTAGCCCCATTTTTGCCATACTGTTACTAACACTATTATCAATATCGCACCTTGTAGGGGAACTTTTGCCACACAAGGACGCCCAAAGCAGTTCACAACACAGCAATACGGAATCAAATTGTAGAAATCCTAAGAACTGACTTTCATGTAGCATGTTTTGCAGGTGCAGAGAGGTAGGCTGACATCAGGGCCGGCCGAATACATTTTGCTGCCTCAGAAAAGCCCCCCTTCCAATCCCACATGCAGAAGCCAACCAGGCCGGGGCACAATCTGCACTATACATTTAAAGCGGTATCATACAGATTTAAACACCTGTGTCTTCCCCCAAAGAATCATGGGAACTGTAGTCTGTTAAGGATGTTGACAGGTGTTAGGAGAGCCTCTATTCCCCTCACAGAGCTACACTTTATTTATATACCTAATTCATACCCCACCCTTTTCTCCAAGGAGCTCAAAGAGGCATCAATGATTTTCCCCCTCCTCATTCAACCCCCCCACAACAAACATTTGAGGTAAGCTAGGCTCAGGGGCAGAAGATCAAACTTATCCATTCTGAAGGAAATCAGCCCTGAGTGCTCACTGGAAGGACAGATCCTGAAGCTGAGGCTCCAATACTTTGGCCACCTCATGAGAAGAGAAGACTCCCTGGAAAAGACCCTGATGTTGGGAAAGATGGGGGGCACAAGGAGAAGGGGACGACAGAGGACGAGATGGTTGGACAGTGTTCTCGAAGATAGCAACATGAGTTTGACCAAACTGCGGGAACCAGTGGAAGACAGGAGTGCCTGGCATGCTCTGGTCCATGGGGTCATGAAGAGTCGGGCATGACTAAACAACACAACAACAACAACAACAACAATAAGGCTCAGAGGCAGTGAGTGACTGGCTCAAGGTCGCCCAGTAAGTTTCATGGTTGAGCGGGGATTCGAACCCTGGTCTCCTAGGTCCCAGTCTGATGCATTAACTACTACACCATGCTGGTTGAATAGTGTTGAACGGTCAACCTTTCTTTCCAGGGAACTTTAGGAGTTGTGAGAAGAATAGGGGGCTCCCTGCAGCTCGCTTAACACTCTATAGTTCCCAGGATTCTTTGGGGGAAGCCATAACTGTTTAAATACAGTTTTATAATACAGTGGTACCTCGGGTTATGAACTTAATTCATTCCGGAGGTCCGTTCTTAACCTGAAACTGTTCTTAACTTGAAGCACCACTTTAGCTAATGGGGCCTCCTGCTGCAGCCGCGCCGTCGCTGCACGATTTCTGTTCTCATCCGGAAGCAAAGTTCTTAACCCGAGGTACTATTTCTGGGTTAGCGGAGTCTGTAACCTGAAGTGTCTGTAACCTGAAGCATATGTAACCTGAGGTACCACTGTAATGCTTTAAATTCACAGCAGAGATGGGGCCTGGCAACGGAATCTTACTTCAGTGCAAGTGATGGGATAGCATACTGCATGACAAGTGAAGGCAGCAGGTTAGCTTTAAGGGGCAGAGGACTAACCACAACGGCAATATCTCCAACATTTCACTGCTTCTCCTTGCTTCCCAGCATCTGCTGCCTGAGGTGGCTGCCACACTCCGACCAATAGTAGGGCCGTCCTTATTTGCCATCAATCCTTATCTCCAAAATTCAGATTATGTTAGTCTGTGGAACCAAAATAAAATTGGTATTGTAGCACCCTAGAGATGGACAGTGCGATCTCAAGCATGTCTGAGCAGAAGTAATTCCCATTGTGCTCAATGGGGCCTCCTCCCCAGTCACTGTGTTTAGGATTGCAGCCAAAAGATGTTACTGCAACATAAGCCTTTGTTGACGACAGTCCACTCTGCCAGATACACGGAGCGTTCTCCTCAGTTAGGAATACACACAGCACAGAAAAAGTTAGAGTGTCGGACGAGATGAGTTCAAATCCCACACTCAAGCCATGAAGCTGATTGGACAACCTTGAGCCAATCACCACCCACTCTCAGCCTAACCTACCTCACAAGGTTGTTGCAAGGATAATATGAAGGGTGGGGGGGAAAGAACCATGTAAGCCAACTTGAGCTACCTGGGAGGAAAGGTAGGATATAAATGGAAGAATAAATAAATTAAATAGCCAAAACAACAGGAGTTCAAACAGTGAGTGGGTGGCATTCAACCAAGTTTCACCCAGTGGCATTAATCAACATGACTCTGTTAGGTCCATTAACTCCAACTGGTCTACTCTGAGTGCAGCTTAGTTGTGTTGGGTGGGGTTGCTCCTGTTCCTAGAGAGTCCCTTTTATGCCATAGCCTCTTGGTCATACTATTTACAAACACACACACATATACTGTATCCATGAATAAGGATACAACAGCCAAAGCATTTCACAAAACAAGCCCTACACAGAAAACGTATGCCGCAATAAACCTCAAGTTTTGCTAGGGGGAAGCTATATAAATTAAGCAGGTAAATAAATATGGGGAAAGCAAAATGTTACTTTGAAATATTTCTCTCGGAGGCTGAATTTATTTTATCCTGGATTGTTTTATTTGATGCTTTAATGTGTTGTAAAATGTTTTGAGATCCCCCCTTTAAAATATAAAGCAGTACAGGAATGAAAGATAATAATAATAAAATTCATTGAGGAAAAATGATGCCTAGACATTCTGTTGTGGCAAGTGTAACCTAGGTTTGAGGTACCATTTGGTGATTGGCTTATATATCTGAGTTTCTAACACTGCCTTTAAGAACCCACAAGACTCTTGGCTGTTCTCCCAAACGTGATGGAAACAGCCTGGGTATATTTGCTTAGGAAGAAGCCCCATTAAAATAAGCATTAATACTTAGAGTAAACATACAAAAGACCAGGCTGCAAGCCAGTTCTTAGACCTGACCACTCCGATGCCCCTGCCCATTTGCTTTCTGAATCAGGAGAGAAAAAGAGAGGAAAGCACTTAGGAGGCAGAGAGCCCCATGCAGGCTCACTCCAATCCAACCTGTCCCATTCTCTTACAAAGTGAGGAGGTGGAGGGCAGGGGGTTGAGTTTTGCTTCCAGCCAGCCTTGTGTGACACACAATGGAACACAATGCCAGGGCCACCAGCTTGTGCTTTCAGCTTCTCTGCAAATCCCCACCCCATGGGGCAGGTATGAGATACTTTGCTGGCAAGGCGCCTCCTTAATGTGATTTTTATTCACTCTCCTCAAGCCAATGGGGAGCTCGGGGTGGTGGTGAGGTGAGGACAATGCCCTGCAGCCTGGAAGCAAAAAGCAATGCAATTTGCTAGAGGCTTATTCATCAGCAAACAATTTATTGCAAGTCTGCATTCTCCGCAGCAGGAGAAAAGGGGAAGAAAAGCAAGCTTTGCACAGAACAACACTCGGTGGATCTGCTTCCTCATCTCTCCCATCAAACATCCATCACAAAAAAACATAGGTGGATCCCAAGGAAGTTGTGAGGTTTATGTCTCTCCTCTGATATAGGAACGGTGATAAAAAAAACTCTATATAAACCTGGCTTCCTACACAGGTAAAAAAAGGTTGTGCTGGCTTGATTGCCATGTTGTCAAACACACCACCTCTTACACGACTGAACACACACATTCCAAGAAGGATGCATTGTATATCCACATAGCATTCCGTCTTCTCTAGTGCTTTCTCTCTGCACAAGTTCAAAGAATGCTTAATGCCTTACAGAACACTTTAAATTAATACCTGTTGTTATTGTGTTATGCAACTAACTCCCTGTATTAGGTAAGTGATCTACATGTGTGGGGAGGGTGGGGGAAGCAGGGCAAATTATGATAGTAAAAAAACACCATAATAAAACCTCACAGAATGTTATGATTTGGTTCCTGACTCCCTCACACGCTGAGAACAATCCTTCCACAATCGCTGTCACAGATATACACAGTTTCAGCACAAGAATGACTCTCCTGCCCACACAGATATTAAAACATGGTCACCTTAATTCTGTGTTGTTGTTGTTGTTGTTTTTAATATTGAGGATCTGCAGCATGGAACAAGTGGAAAAGCATACAATCCCACCTTAGATTCCAAAACATTGCACCCCCTCCTCCCTGAAGCCCATTTCCCCGTGTTTCCATTTCACAAAGCAAAACAAAGATGAATTTGCCAGAATTGACTATCCCATCCACAACAGTCTTTTCATTCCTGCAGCCAGGTTCTTTTGCAATGTTTACCCACTCATCCCAGACCTCTACAGCCTCCAAATTTTTGCCTTGATTTCTGGTACTGCCATTGCCCATCCGGAAAGGCGGTGGCGGCAGGGTTTGGGTTGTTGTTTTTCTCTTGCCATCAACTTATCACCAGCCTCTGCTGGGATCCTACGGAACTCAGGCAGTCAGAGAAGTATCACCAACAAAAGCTGAAGTTGTTGCAACAATTTTGTATCCCCCTCCCTCTCTTTGCCTCCCTGGGAGTCTGAAGCACCAAGAAACAGCAGGACCCCACTTCACAGCTCCATGGGGAAGCCAGGATAAAAAGAGAAAGAGGTTGGCAGGAGCCGGCAGAGCCAGCCCGGTGTTCCTACTCCAAATCTATTCCGTGTCAGTTGAAAAGTCTCCCTACTTGATCTAGCCAGACTCAGGCTTGGCTGGCTCGATCAGGAGGGAGGAAATCGACTCCTGTACCTTTAAGAGTGGGGAATTTCAGCAGGTATAGCTTTTCTCCCAGCCCCATACCTCCCAAAATCCTCTTTCCAAAATAAACATCTATAAGAGGCAAAGGATCCCTTCATGAATACCTCTGTCCCCCTCTCCTCGCCAACTGGGGGCCCTGGCCTTCCCACACGGCTTTTCCTTGACATTGTCCTTTTCCAACCTCTCCCAAATTTCTCTCCCCTACTTTATAAATGCGGTCTGGGGTGGGGTGGGTGGAAGGAGGGAGGGAGGGAGCACTCCTCAGGAAAGCAAACCAAGCCTTGTCCAAGCCAACTGTGGCGGTTTGAGCTATTTACGCATTTGGATTTGCAGGATCCCGGATTCTCTCTTTCTTACCTCAAAGTTGTCTTGTGGCGGAGTTGGGGAGGGATGATCGGCGCCTGCTTCTCCCCCCTCCCCTCCCCTCAATGTCAGGGTCTTCTTCTGCCGCGGTTCTTGCAGCCGGGACCTTGCAAGGAGGAGGAGGAGGAAGAAGGAAGAGAGGAGGGAAAGCGGAGCGAACGGGAAGCAACACCCCCCCCAGCAGAGTCCCCCCCCCCCAAGCGTCGGTTTGCAATCCAATAAAAAAAGGCAAAGCAAGAAAAGGCCAGCGCTCCTCCGGCATTGGAGAGGGGGCGCAACTGCAATGGTCAACCCCCGTCGTTGCAAACTAGCGACGCAAAACGCACACTGCGGGCGGCTCGGGACGTTTCTGCTGCTGCTGGTGCTGCTGGGGGTCGCTCCCTCCTGGATTTTTCTTTCTCTGCACCCCCCGCCTCCTGGGTCTGTGGGTATGCCGCTCCCCAACAGCCTGGAGACGTCAGGACCCTCGTTTGAGCCCGGAAGAAGGAGCAAGAGGGAGGCTGCTCTGCACAATCTCCTTTGCGCGCAAGCCAGCAAAGCACGCACATGCACGCTCCTTCGTTCATTCATTCATTCATTCATTCATCCTCTCTCTCCGGGGCCTTTTCTCCCGTCTCCAAAGCTCCCCCTGCAAGAGTGGCTCGTAAATCATTGGCCAAGAAGCCCCACTGGATATAGGCGCGGGAGGGGGGGTGGGTAGGCAAAAGTCCAGGCTCTGGAACCGCTGCAAACTCCCCAGGGCGCACAAGGCGATGTTCAGCGCGTTTACTCCCATGGTGCAACTCCGGGAAGCGGTACTTGGTGGGGCCAGGGGCCCACGCAGCAGAAGGCTGCCCCTAAAAACGTGGTGTTAGGGCTGAGGAAAGACATGCACATTCCCATCCGTAAGAACATCAGAAGAGCGCCATTGGATCAGGCCCATCTAGGCCAGCGTCCTGTTCCCACAGTGGCCACCCAGATATCTGTGGGAAACCCACAAGCAGTATTAAAACACAAGAGCGCTCTGCCCTCTGGTGATTTCCAGCAACTGTGGACTCGGAGGCAGAATATAGCTGTCCTAGCCCTCAATAGCTGTCTCTTCCATGAATTTGTCTATTCCTCTTTTAAAGCTATCTAGGTTGATAGCTTGGGACGCAGGTGGCGCTGTGGGTTAAAGCCTCAGCGCCTAGGACTTGCCGATCGAAAGGTCGGCGGTTCGAATCCCTGCGGCGGGGTGCGCTCCCGCTGCTCGGTCCCAGCGCCTGCCAACCTAGCAGTTCGAAAGCACCTCCGGGTGCAAGTAGATAAATAGGGACCGCTTACCAGCGGGAAGGTAAACGGCGTTTCCGTGTGCGGCTCTGGCTCGCCAGAGCAGCGATGTCACGCTGGCCACGTGACCCGGAAGTGTCTCCGGACAGCGCTGGCCCCTGGCCTCTTGAGTGAGATGGGCGCACAACCCCAGAGTCTGTCAAGACTGGCCCGTACGGGCAGGGGTACCTTTACCTTTTAGGTTGATAGCTGTCACTATCACATGTGGAAGTGTTCCATATTTTAACTAGGCAAAAGTACATTTGGCTGTTCTGAATCTTCCAACATTCAGCAGACCCCTTCCCCATTAAACTAGGATGTAATGAAAATTGCCTAACTGCACCACAGTGTTTAAAAGGTAAAGGTAAAGGTACCCCTGCCCGTATGGACCAGTCTTGACAGACTCTAGGGTTGTGCGCTCATCTCACTCTAGAGGCCGGGAGCCAGCGCTGTCCGCAGACACTTCCGGTTCACGTGGCCACCATGACGAAGCTGCTCCGGTGAACCGGCACCAGAGCAGCACACGGAAACGCCGTTTACCTTCCCGCTATGAAGCGGTACCTATTTATCTACTTGCACTTAAGGGTGCTTTCAAACTGCTAGGTGGGCAGGAGCTGGGACCGAACGACGGGAGCTCACCCCGCCGCGGGGATTCAAACCGCCGACCATGCGATCGGCAAGTCCTAGGCGCTGAGGTTTTACCCACAGCGCCACCCGCGTCCCACTACCACAGTGTTTACTCATCAATAAATCTTGGTTTCCTTGGATTTTCTGGTTTTTAGATATTTATTTTGTTGCAAGCATATTCTCTCTCAGTCTCTGTCCCGCTCTGCCCCATTTGCAATTGGTGCTGTTGGTGGGGAAATAATCCTGGGTTTTAGAATTTAATTACCGGTAATACTTGGAGTGTTAAAACTGGATGCCAGACTCGTGTGTATTAAGCCTTGTGTTCTAAGCTGTGTGCTAGACAATGCCAACCCCCTGGAATCAGCAGATGTTAAAAGCTAACTTCCTCATAAGGTGATAGCCTGGGAGAATGTGCCACTAGGAAAACAAAGGATCAAGGTCCAGCTTGCAGACTTCCCTGAAGAGGCATCTGATTGGCCACTGTGAGAACAGGATGCTGGACTTGGTGGGCCTTTGGCCTGATCCGGTAGGGCATTTCTTACTTTCTTACAGTACTGCAGCTGCCCCACCCTCTCTCACTCACTCCCTGTCACTTCCTCTGCAGAATTAAATTGCCAATGCACTTGATGTATGATACGGCTTGCTTGGAGGTCGTCCAAAACCTGTATGGTGTGCTCTTATTTGATGCATTTTAAATGACAATGTGCAGCTTTACAGCTGATTCCTACTATCAGGGATGATACAAAAGGAAGGCTTGGGATGCTTTTATTCTAGGGCAGTGGTGAGGCTGAGGAGGTACATGTGATGGACATCAATTAGTGCTGGATAGGAGACCACCAGAAGCTGTCTTTAAGTTAATATAGGCTTTAAAAAATGAGGTTTTTTAAAAAAAGCTTTCAAAACTATCCAGTGCTCATATGATGGGATCGAATGATAGAAAGCCATGAACACCACCTTCTGTTTCCACCCCAATTTTAGTCAAATTGTGGCCTCGTGTAGCTTTCAGAAAACAACAGCAACAATCCAATAGTTGAGAGAAGCCATCACAAAAGTTAATGGCGTCTGGTGGAACTTGCATTGGATAGAACCCTTAGAGAGAGAGATTGGAAAAAAGTTTACTTTGGGGGAAAATTAAAATAAAAGAGTTTCCATAGTATGTGGACTAAAGGAAAGTCTTGCGGAACTACAGGGAGGATCGTTTTCAAGTCAGGCAGTGGCTCATACCTTGCTTGAATGATTCTGGGCAGCTTCCAACATATATAAAAACATAATAAAACATTAAACAGTTAAATCTTCCCTATACGGGGCCACCTTCAAATGTCTTCTAAAGGTTGTATAGTTACTTATCTCCTTGGCTCGGGGGTCACGTAACTCCATACCCTCCAACATTTCTCCAATAAAAATAGGGCCATCCTAAGGAAAAGCAGGACATTCCAGGATCAAATCAGAAACCGGCATGGCTTCTGTAAATCCGCGGCTGTCCCTGGAAAACAGGGACACTTAGAGGGTCTGCAGTCTCAGTGAGATTGTAGTTTTGTGGGGGTTAGATAGCAGAAGGTTAATGGATTCAGGGACATGGTTGGTGAATATCTTAAGGTTGGAGAGAATGGTGGATTGCTCTCAACTGCTGGCCCATGATGACTAAGGAAATAGTTGGAGAGTCTCCTGAGAGCCATTTTGGAATCAGGGCATGACTCTTCCCACATGATGTAACCCAGGTGTCTGTGTGAAAAGAAACAGCAGGTTTTTTGGGGATGCACACAAACAGAATGAGTTGTGCTTGGGCTCTGTAAGCAATAAACACACAAGACGTAACCGGCTGTACTTTTGAATATATAAGGTATACTATTCATTGTATCAAATTGTAGATTTCAACAGAAGTCTCATAAAGTTCAACGAAAAGAGCAGAAGACCCAGTGGATCAGTTCATTCTATATTCCATTCATGCATAAGGTCCATATGTGTATAAGTGTCTATTCCACCTGTCTTTTCAGAGAGTCCAATAATCCACATGAAGGGTTGTTACAGTTCCACA
The DNA here is from genome assembly GCF_951804945.1 of Podarcis cretensis. NCBI lineage: Eukaryota > Metazoa > Chordata > Lepidosauria > Squamata > Lacertidae > Podarcis > Podarcis cretensis. The sequence goes on from NC_137183.1 coordinate 18,904,285, forward strand.
GAATCCTTTCACAGAGTCTAAGACAAGGATTTCCGTAATATTAGCCATCCTAGGTTTCATCAGTAGTACAGGCTCATATGTAACGTTACAGGATAGTGGATCTTATAGCGTAGTAGTGGTTGCAGTGGTTGTTTTGTTGTTGTGTTGTGTTGTTTTGTTGGGCTCTGTAAGCAGCACCATTGAGTAAAGTCTGTCTCCCTGGAGCAGCTTTCCCCAACTTGATGCTCTCCAGAAGTTTTGGACGACAGCTCACATCAGCCCCAGGCAGCATGGCCAATGGTCAGGGAGGATGAGAGTTGTAGTCCAGTGTCAGAACATAAGAAGAGTTTGCTAGGTCAGGCCAGTGGACCATCTATTGTAGTTCAGCATCCTGTTCTCACAGTGGCCAACCAGATGACTGTGGGAAACCTAGAAGCAGGACCTGAGCACAAGAGCACTTCCTCCTCGCCCCTGGTTTCCAGGAACTGGTATTCAGTAGCATTGCTTCCAATGGTGGAGACCCAGCATAATCGTTATGGCTAGCAGCCACCAACAGCCCTCCATGAATTTGTCAAATCCTCTTTTAAAGCCATCTCGGCTGGTGGTGGCCATCGCTGCCTCCCAAGGGAGCAACATCTGAAGGAAACATCAGGCTGGGGAAGTCTGATGCGAAAGCGGCAGACATCAACCGCTTGTTCGGACGTTTAATGCAGTCTTTCCCAAAGCATTTTGCTACCTGTGGCAGAGGACACGATGGCACCCCTTTGCCATCCCTTGTACAGAAGCCAGCCAGATTAGTGGTAGGATTGTGCTTCAGCCCTGGTGATGGGATCCTTGACAGGCTGCTTTAGGGAGCCCAGGGCAGGCTATGTAGCGTGTACATTTCTGTCCTCCAACAGGAAGGAATAGATGGGAAGGAGAGCCAGGAGGCTAACACTGCTGCCCTCCAGCATCTGCTGCCTGAGGCAGTTGCCTCACTTTGTCTAATGGTAGAGCTTGTCCGGCTAGTGATCAGCAGATGTTTGGGGCTATGACTACCATTGGCTCTAGGGACGCGGGTGGCGCTGTGGGTTAAACCACAGAGCCTTGAACTTGCCGATCAGAAGGTTGGTGGTTCGAATCCCCGTGACGGGGTGAGCTCCCGTTGCTCGGTCCCTGCTCCTGCCAACCTAGCAGTTCGAAAGCACGTCAAAGTGCAAGTAGATAAATAGGTACTGCTCCGGAGGGAAGGTAAACGGTGTTTCCGTGCGCTGCTCTGGTTTGCCAGAAGCGGCTTAGTCATGCTGGCCACATGACCCGGAAGCTGTCAGCTCCCTTGGCCAATAAAGCGAGATGAGCACCGCAACCCCAGAGTCGGCCATGACTGGAGCTAACGGTCAGGGGTCCCTTTACCTTTACCTTTACCATTGGCTCTAACCAAACAGCTGGGAGGGGTAGATGGAAGTTCTGGAAGATTCCAGTTTGGAGAAGGCTGGTTTAAGCTGTGCCTCCAGCTCCACTTCACCTATATATTTGGTCCCATCCACACCATAAATTTATAGCACATCAATGTCACTTTAACAGTCATGGTTTCCCCCAAAGAATTCTGGGAACTGTAGTTTACACCTCACAAAGCTGCAATTCCCAGCACTCTTAAGCTATGGTTACCAGGAATCTTTTGGGGACGCCATGCGCTTTAAAGGTATGGGTAGATATGACCTTTGTAAGTAAATTCAGTTGTTATAAAATGCCAGTAAGCTTCCAGCGACCTTCCAAAGGAAACCAAAATTGTGTGGCATCCTCTGGAATTTCTCACTGCTCAGAGAAAGGGGATTGGGGTAGAAGTGCTGTGAAAATCCGGACTTCCGGGTTAGCGCCAACATCTAATGGCGGATTCCCTCCGATCTCCGGAGGGAATCGGCTCAGTAGGGATCGGGTTCTGCCGTGACGGCGACGCGGGGACCCTAAAAAACCACAGGTGCGGATGCCTGTGGACGTGGTGACATGGCGGGCACCATTAGCGCCCCCCCGACCCGCAAAGTAGCCTTTTTAAAGGCTGCGGAATGGAGGCGGGGAGCGGCGCGGTGCTGAGAGTCCTCTGCTTTCCCTGCTGAGTGAAGCCGCATGCCATGGATGGAGAGCGCTGACTTTTTCCTTCAATATTCGGACTAAAAGCAACAACCCGTGAGTAATATGGAAATTGGACTTAAAAGGGAAATTCTTTCTTAAAATTTGGCACGATCAGGGGAAGTGTAAAAAGGAAGTCTGCCCCCCCCCCCGCCTTGTAGATAATCTAAAGCAAGGACCAGCCAACTAAAGTTGAGAGAAAAAGTTGCCTTTTTGGAAGAAAAAATACTATCTTCGCGATTGGACAGTATATTTGATTTTGCTGGAGGATAAGAATTGGTTTAAATTAAAGTGCAACCCCCCGGGACCCGGGTGCGATCTGTGAAAGAGCCTGCTGGAAAGATACGGACTTTGACAGCTGTCAAACTAGCTGTCAAAGTTGGGAAATAAAAGGAAACATTGCTTTTGGTGATTCTGCTGGCTAGATTTTTTCAGATTTGGATTTAATTGTCGGAAGCAAAGAAAATAAGTTGCATTTTGGTCTATTGGATTGGAATTTTAAAGACACTAAGTAAACAGAATCCCCCTAGAGGGGAGTTTTGGAATACTGCAAGAAATGGCTGTAAGTGGAAAAATACTCGCTGAGCTGAACAGGACTTTTTATCTCCTGGGAAAGTTCCAGAAGCAGAGCAACATCTTAACAATAAGGGCAACAGCACTGAATGATACACTAAACAATCTTGTGGAAACAGGAAGAGACTTGACACAAGTTTTCGTCTCTGAACCAATAGCCCTTGAAGTTGAAACAGAAACTGCTGCAGCTGGGGAAACGAAGTTTGAAAAATCCCAAGAGACATATGAGGACTTGCTGGAAATTAAAGACGAAGCCACAATGTTGCAGAAGACAAAGCTGGACCAGAGGCCTGGTAGCACAAATTTGATTGAAATGGAAATTGGAGCTTTTGGGACATATAGATTTAAAAGACTTAAGAAACAAAATTTGAGCTCCATTTTTGAATATAGAGGCCTGCTGGGAAGAAAAATGGACATTATTGGGACAGAGCTTCCTTGAGAGTTGGTGTTGGAAACAAAGGACTGTCAAAAAGACCAGCAGAGCGAAACTGAGAGAGGCTTAAAAGCCTCAGGTGTTTGGGATCCAGGCTGAGAAATGGACGCATTTATGGACACTGGTTTGGGGATCAAAACCGGGAAAGGGAGGGTGGGAATTGAAAATCCGAAGGGTGATATAATCTGCTTAGATCTTGTTTATATGTTTATTTCTTTATTTATAACTTTTAGGGAATGTGGAAAAATCATGGAAGGGAAATTTGGGGCGACTTTAGGAAAAAGGTTTAAGATTAAGTTAAAATTGGGGTTTTTTAAATTTAAATAGATATAAGGTTTTAAAAATAAATTGAGGAATGAAAGAAAGAAGAAAAGGAAAATAATAGCATGACATAAATTGTTAAGTTTAGGTTGAGAAATAAGATAAGAACTTGTTGAGTGGATAGTAATGAAATTATAACACAGAAGGGGGAGGTGTGAGGAGGTCGAGGAAATAAGGTTTAAGAGAAAAAAAGGATTGAAATTATACTTGTATTTTGTCTGTTTGTGTTTGTGTATTTTTGTGTTTTAATGGAAACTTCAATAAATATCTTTCTTTTTTTTTAAAAAAAAGAAGTGCTGTGAAAATCCTTTTTTTGACGTGCCATACAAAGGCGCAGGAAAACACCACTGAAAGAATGTTGATGCAATCTTGATGCATAAGGATTGTGTGTGGGGAATGTTGTTGTGCTGTTGTTTTCCAAAGCAGGTGTACAATCAGCGACATAGGCTTCAAAGATTCCATTTGTTAAAAGCACATTTAAAATACATACACAAGCTTGGGAACTGTCTGTTCCTGACAGAACTACAGATCACAGCACCCATAACAAACTAAAGTTCCCAGGGTTCTTGGGGTGTGTGCTTTAAACATACAGCCTTTGAGAGGGGGGAAGAGAAAAGGTGCAAAAGAAAACTGTGGCAAACTGGCCATACTCTAATTCCAGACTTAATTTTAGACATTATCCAAGTTAGACAAGATTCCCATAAAGACTGAAACTCAAGGCAGAGCAAACTCATGAATCAACAGAAGGGTTCGCTCATCCAGAGGCAAGCTGCACTTCCTGATTCATCCTGCCCTCCGGAGTTTTTTATCAATCATTTCAAATATGCGCTTCTTCCAAATTCTATCGCAAGGTATATCAGGTATAGTTAAATATGCTTTTGCTGCCAGTTTGTACGAGTGCTGTGTGCCCGGAAAGGTGTGCCTTTCAGCTGGCAGTGGCAATCAGCGGATGACTGATTATGGGCACAAATTCTTGTTCAGCTAAAGGCTTTTTGGCACAGAAATCAATCCTCCCCTACCAGATGTACTGATGAAAAATACACCAAATTATGGAAAGTTATAGGACTCGGTGCCAAGGCTAGGCAGAAACGAATGAGTTTTTGAGCTTGGTTTATGAACAACACGGGAGTTCGAACTCTGGCTGGGCAGGTAATGGGGCAGCGGGCGGGGGGAACGGACTTTCTCTTATGAATGCTGATTTTTTTTTTTAAAAAAGTCATTGTTTTAACATTCGTTTCCTAATGCTGCTTTTGTGTTGATTTCTCGACCCTGCAAGGCATGGGGTGTGTTCATGCTGTACATCTTCTGAGCTGATCCACCTCTCTGCCGTCCCATCACTGATGGAAGGGATGCTCTGGTTCTGCGCAATGATGCACAATGACCTTTGGTGACCCCTCTCTCGTCAGTGCTAAGAGGAGCATAAAAAGACCTTGCTGGGTCAGGTTGGTGTGTCCTGGTCCTCACTGCTGAGTGATGGACCCGAACTCAGGTTTTCGTTTCTGGAAAACTCTTTAATGCACAAATCTCAGCAATACATGGGTAAGGGTTGAAGGAGCTGCTGGTGACAGTGATGTTGCAAGGTCAGGTGGAATCCGGTGAGGATAACTTCTTGTTACCCCCTAAAACACATTGAAATTATTAAAAGAAGGAAGTGCTAAACCAGGCTTCCTCAATCTCGGCCCTCCAGATGTTTTGAGACTACAATTCCCAGCATCCCTGACCACTGGTCCTGCTAGCTAGGGATCATGGGAGTTGTAGGCCAAAAACATCTGGAGGGCCGAGGTTGAGGGAGCCTGTGCTAAACCAACCCTGCCCCTGCTCCTGCTTGCACAGGAGTAGGAGCTGGATCGAGGCTGCTCAGCTGTGGAGGTGCAGGCGCCGTCACACTTTCCATTGCGGGCTTCACGGCTGGGGGCTCCCTTAAACTTCTCCCCTCCAGGGAGAAGTCTAAAGGAGCCCCCACCTCGGCATCAGAGCCCCTGCACCACCTGAAGGCAGCCAGGCAGAATAGTTGCTGGGGTCAGGGAAGGTGGAGACAGCCTGGCAGCTACCTCAGAGGTGGTTCAGGGGCTCTAAATTGCAGCTGCTGGGCTGCCTCCACCTACTTGCAAAGTGGCAAAGCTCCGCCCCCTTTCCCACTCGGCAGCTCGGGAGTAAGGGGAGACTTGGGAGTCGCAGGTGGGCGGCGCACCGAATGTCACCCCCCTCAGAGATGACACCTGGGGCAGTTTACCGTTCATTTTGCTCCCAGTGGTCTATGTTCACTCCCATATATATATATATACATATACAGTGGTACCTCGAGTTAAGAACTTAATTCGTTCTGGAGGCCCATTCTTAACCTGAAACTGTTCTTAACCTGAAGCACCACTTTAGCTAATGGGGCCTCCCGCTGCCACCGTGCCGCCAGAGCACAATTTCTGTTCTCATCCTGAAGCAAAGTTCTTAACCCAAGGTACTTTTTCTGGGTTAGCGGAGTCTGTAACCTGAAGCATCTGTAACCCAGGATACCACTGTATAGAGATTCCTCCGAATCTCAGGACTCCCCTCCCCCACACCCTCCATGGGGTCCCTTTTTAAACATTTAAAACTGCATATTCCTCCATACTCTAATTTTTATATCAATCCATATTATCCATGGTAATTGTTACACTACAAGTAGAATCAAAATCCTGCTAATGTTCCCATCTGCTTACAGTGGTCTCCTAAATAACGTATAAATTTTTCCCATTCTTTTATGAAGTTTTTGTCCTCTATGTTTCTGAGTTTTCCAGTCCGTCTCGGCATAGTCCATCAGATTGGTTTGCCATTCCTCTCTGGTAGGGACTTTGTCTTCTTTCCATCTCTGGGCTAATAACATCCAAGCGGCGGTTGTTCCAACCATGAAAATTCTTTTCTGCTCCATTGTTTAGTGCAAATTATTTAATACAAATAACGTTCCACAGAGACTGCAAATTAGCTAGGTTTGCATTAGAAACCAAACCAAACCCTCTTTCTCTCCCATCCCTCTTTGGACCATGACCTTATAATGTCTAAAATCGGATTTTGCAGAGAAGGTAACAGATAAAGAATAGGAAAAGCTCTGTTGGAACCATGGAAGAGCTGCCCTGAAGAATAAAAGCAACCCATATTTTCATTTCCACCAGCATTCTTTCTTTCTTTTTTTTACATATTCTTTTCTTCCAACATCATGACATGTTGGAAAACATATCCAAAAGGATTCATCAAGATGTCAGTCCATATACTTTGCACAGCTTGCCCCTGTGTCCTCTCTGTCCGGTTCACAGCATGGAAAGCAACCACTTCCAGAAACCTAGTCGGCAACCAATATGTCTGTAACAACTGCCTTGCAAGGAAACTGACACTAATTGAGGTGCCGTGGCCAATGGAAAGTTGCCAAGTCAGCGAAAGGCCATCTGTCACTGAGCCACTGATTTATCGCATTTGGCCTTTTGGTGGCTAGAGATTCGACATTTGTGGCTGACCCCACTTGACGGATGCCACATTTTAGCCCCTCAGGAGCTGCCGTTGCCACACAATAAATAAATTCACCTCTAAGTCAGCAATGAGCTGCTTCATTTTGTAAGCACATTTTTTTAATGGATACGGTTCAAAAAAGAGCTGGGTAGGTGGGCGTTTTTGAAGTTCCTTCCCCAATCCCTGCTACTTTTTGTGTTGGCAATGGTTGTGATGATCACCTTCTTCCCCCGCCCCCCCCCAAATGATTTTTATTGAGATTTAAGAACACCAACACCAACCAACAAAAACATCAGGTCTTATTACATATATCCTACTTTATGCTCCATAGAGCCGTTGACTTCCGTCCTTCCCTTCCACAAGTTTTCCTATTCCAATCTATAATTCACAGTTTCATTAATTAAAAATTACCCCATGACATAAGATTTACTTCAATCCTGCCAACATTTTCATATTTGTACAGTTCTCACTTATATAAACCATAAATTTACTCCATTCTTTTTGGTACTTCGTCTCCTCCTGATTGCGAATTCTGTGTGTCAATTTAGCCATTTCAGCATATTCAACCAGCTTTATCTGCCATTCTCTTACTGTCGGAATAATAATAATAATAATAATAATAATAATAATAATTTATTATTTATACCCCACCCATCTGGCTGGGCCTCCCCAGCCACTCTGGGCGGCTTCCATAGAAAGCAAAAATACAGTAAAATATCACACGTTAAAAACTTCCCAGAACAGGGCTGCCTTAAGATGTCAGGTAGTTGTTTAGCACTTTGACATCTGCTGGAAGGGCGTTCCACAGGGCGGGCGCCACTACCGAGAAGGCCCTCTGCCTGGTTCCCTGTAGCTTTGCTTCTCGCAATGAGGGAACCGCCAGAAGGCCCTCGGCGCTGGACCTCAGCGTCCGGGCAGAATGATGGGGGTGGAGACGCTCCTTCAGGTATACTGGACCGAGGCCGTTTAGGGCTTTAAAGCTCAGCACCAACACTTTGAATTGTGCTCGGAAACGTACTGGGAATCTCCTGTAGCTTCCACTTTTGGGCTACCAAATCTCTAGCTGCTGTTGTTGCATACAGATATAGTCTTTGGTCTATCTTCTTAATATCTTCTCCCACCAACCCTAGCAAAAATTCTTCCGGCTTTTTGGGAAAACTATACTTAAACATCTTTTTAAACTCATTATAGACCGAATCCCAAAACTCTTTTATTTTATTACCAGACCACCACATGTGGTAGAAGTTGCTGTCTTTTACCTTGCATTTCCAACAAGTTTTACTACTTGTCCTATGCATTTTTGCCAATTTGGAGGGAGTGAGATACCAACGATAGAGCATTTTCATAACATTCTCTTTTAAGGCAGAGTGATGATCACCTTCTACACTACTGCTGAATACTTTCTATATTCTTATTATTCTTTTTAATAAATAAATAAATAAATAAATAAATACCACAACATGTCAGAGTGAGGGCGAGAAGCAATGTCCTTGCTCTGCTTCGGCTTTGTGACTTTATGAGATTTGATTATGTGATGATATCTAAATCAAATGAGAGGTCGGTGTTCCCAGCCTTCTCTCCCATCCTGTGAAATGGAAAAGCTCCCCCATCAGGAACAGCTATGGCATTTGGGCCGGTTTCAGCTTAGAGAAAGGGCAAGAAAGTGGGTGGGCTTTTTTCATAACCCTGGAAGTTGGGGGTGTCCAGTGAAGCTGCAAGTCAGAAGATTCAGGACAAGAAAGAAAGAAAGAAAGAAAGAAAAGTTTTCCGCACAGTGCGTAGTTAAATTATGCAGTTTGCATCCAAAAGAAGTAGTGATGGTCACCAACTTCAAAGGCTTTTGAAAAGTATTAGACAAATTGATGGAAGATAAGGCTGTACTCCTAGACAGCATCTTAAAAAGCAGAGAAATCACCTTGCCAACAAAGGTCCGTATAGTTAAAGCTATGGTTTTCCCAGTAGTGATGTATGGAAGTGAGAGCTGGACCATAAAGAAGGCTGATCGCCGAAGAATTGATCCTTTGAATTATGGTGCTGGAGGAGACTCTTGAAAGTCCCATGGACTGCAAGAAGATCAAACCTACCCATTCTGAAGGAAATCAGCCCTGAGTTCTCACTGGAAGGACAGATCCTGAAGCTGAGGCTCCAATACTTTGGTCACCTCATGAGAAGAGAAGACTCCCTGGAAAAGACCCTGATGTTGGGAAAGATGGAGGGCCCAAGGAGAAGGGGACGACAGAGGACAAGATGGTTGGACAGTGTTCTCGAAGCTACCAGCATGAGTTTGACCAAACTGCGGGAGGCAGTGGAAGACAGGAGTGCCTGGCATGCTCTGGTTCATGGTGTCACAAAGAGTCAGACACGACTAAACGACTAAACAACAACAACAACAAAGCTGTACTCCAGGGTTGCCATTTGTCCTGTATAATACAGGGTTGTCCCGTATTTCAATGTAAAATGCTACATCCTGTAATAATACAGTTTTCTCCTGTATTCTTGGTCTCTCTCCCCCCCCCCGCCAAGTTAAGATCTTCTCCAAATGCATGTCTTTGAAAGGGTGTGTGAAAGTCATGTAGCCAAAGTCTGGGTAGCCAAGCACAGTGTCAGGCGTGGAGAGTCCTCCTCTCCCTTTGGTGGCTTCACAGATAAGAATTAACGAGCAATTGATAGATTTATAGTCTTTTTATTACAGCGTCATGTTGCAAGCACAAATACTCAGCTCTTCACAAGGAGGGCAGTTGGCTACTCTAAATCCTTCCCTTGACTTCTCCAGCATTTGGGGCACCAACGGGAAATTCCTCCCTCCCTCTGACAAAGGGGGCAATGCTATACTAGCCACAATGGCTGTGTTCTGCTTCCATTATTGATGACAGTATGCCTCTGAATCCCGGTTGCTGGCAATTGCAACTGGATGGATGCTTCCCATAGGCATGTGTGTGGCAGGACGCTGGATTTGATGGGCCATTGACCCGACCAGCAGGCTCTTTTTATGATCTCAGTCCTGGATAAAATGCCCTCCTCTCCCCCATCACCGCCCCCTGCCATGGTTGGGCTGTAGTCTAGTGTTGTTGCTAAACATCAGCTCAAAGAAATTTGAACTTATATATATAATAATAATAAATCCCCGGAAACCCAGAATAAAGAAATTCAAACCCACTTATTGTCTTTTGACATATTAGCCAGCCCTGTAATGGAGCTAAGTAGTTCTAAGAGGCTTGGTGGTCGGCAGAAGCCATCTCAAACCGATCGACTGCAGAGTGCCCTTTTAAATTATGTATCGGAGTAGCCTTTTTCTGAAACTGCCTTAAAATCCCTGTCCACTGTATTTCTTGCTTACAGCCCTATTCCATGCACTTTATGGGCCCCATGCCATTGATTCTTGAACGCTGATACCCTGCAAAATTAAAGAGCAGCATCCAGCAAGAGTTCAGTAAGGAATGAGTGGCTGCAGTTTTCCAAATGGGTCTCTCTCTCACGCCCCTCCCTCCTTCCTGGCTGCAGGGGGAGAAGGGAAAAGATCTCTAGCACATCTCCAGATATTGTGGTTTTACACAAACAGCCTGGGCATATATGAATCACACCAGTTAATTGGTTTCCCCTTCTTTCCAGGCAAAGCTGGGGATTGTAGGATGGGGAAGTGCTGTTACACTTGGGTGCTGCTTAAGGGTTTCCCCATATGCTCACCCCGTCATGGGGATTCAAACCGCCAACCTTCTGATCGGCAAGTCCTAGGCTCTGTGGTTTAACCCACAGCGCCACCCGCGTCCCTCTCTTCTTAGGTTAAAGGAGGGTTAATGTGGACCTTATGGGACGCAGGTGGTGCTGTGGGTTAAAGCCTCAGCGCCTAGGACTTGCCGATCGAAAGGTCGGCGGTTCGAATCCCTGCGGCGGGGTGCGCTCCCGCTGCTCGGTCCCAGCGCCTGCCAACCTAGCAGTTCGAAAGCACCTCCAGGTGCAAGTAGATAAATAGGGACCGCTTACCAGCGGGAAGGTAAACGGCGTTTCCGTGTGCGGCTCTGGCTCGCCAGAGCAGCGATGTCACGCTGGCCACGTGACCCGGAAGTGTCTCCGGACAGCGCTGGCCCCTGGCCTCTTGAGTGAGATGGGCGCACAACCCCAGAGTCTGTCAAGACTGGCCCGTACGGGCAGGGGTACCTTTACCTTTACCTTTAATGTGGACCTTGAACTTGTTTGGAGGTTCTAGCAGGGGAGCGCAGCTATTGTATACCTTTGACCGAAGAATGGTACACTCCTTCTGTCTGGGATGGGTGTCCTCTTCCACTGAGTGCACAGCTTCAGGAGAGATGTACATGGAGAGTGGGGACACCAGCCTAGCCAGCAAAATCAGTTGAATCAACCCTGGCAATCAATGGGGTGACAGATGTCGCAGCCAGATGGCCCTCACATTTACCTCTAACAATGGTACTAGTAGGCCCAGTATTTAGCAATTCTTCCCCCAAAACTCCATTGATCTCTAAGGCAAACTTAGGTGTTGACTGCAGGCAACAGAGTTAAGTGGAGCCCAGTACTCTATCTAGCACTGACTCGCCTTCTTCATACAGGTGACTTAAGGGCTATTCATACTGCTATTATCTCAGCTACCTCTGCTGCTGAGGCCATGAATTTATTTAAGATCTTGACTGACAGGTTGCAAGACCACTTCAGATCTGAGATCAAGAGCGGTGGCTCAAGAAGATCAATGGGAACTTCCAGCTGGTTTGACAAACAGTGCAAGCAAGCTGAAAGCCAGCTGAAGAGAGTTTGCCATAAATATAAATAGGGTTAATGTGGGTTGGGGCCAGGGGTGCCAGCTCCTGGGGGCCAAGCCCTTTTGGCCACCAAATATTTTTGGGGTGGGGGCTGGGTCCCCCAATGTCCAAAAAGCACAGAGGCGAAGCGTGGAACTGAGCGCATTGTGGTTCCTGTGGCCGGCTCCTTCTCTTCCTCCTCCTGCTGCTGCAGAGGGGAAGGAGGCTCAAAGCAGGCTCTCTTCAGTGGTGGCACCAAGAGGAGGTGGAGGAGGAGCCACCAGCCATTGAAGCCATGTGACGAACACATTTGGCTCCGCCTGTGGTTCCTCCCAACGTCCTGACGTTACATGTTGTCAGGGACTAGACTGGAGGGGACGAGATTTAGGAGGAATGGTGGAGATTGCCCCACCCTTCTCCTGAAGCTTCCAGAGAAGAGGAAGGCAGTACCGGTTAGAATTCCTGCTCCATGATTGCAGTCATGGGATTTTTGTCTATCACATGACGGTATATGTTTTGACTCCACAGAGTGGGAAGTGACAAAGACAGGATGTTTGTGTTACTGTGTTCCGTGAAGTGGGACTATTGTCCTTAGTTCATTCTCTTTGCTGTCTGATGCTAGAGAGAGAGGGAGCCATGTTGCAGTGCTCTGTGTGTGTTTATATGTAAATAAAGTAGATTAGCCAAAATGCTGAGTTGCTGAGGTCTGTCATGTGAAATGTGCAAACTCTGCGGATCCTAAGTGTGCGGTGTTGGTTGGCATCGGTCGCTGTGATGTTCGGGCAGAAGAAAGCTTTTGAAGCTCCCGAATGATCGACCAAGAGGGAGGGAACATGCCAGTCGGGCATGTGTCTCTGCCAGGGTCCTAATCGAGTGTAGGCTGAACTCCTGGCAGTACTGTCGTACCTTGGTTGTCAAACTTAATCCATTCCAGGAGTCCGTTTGACTCCCGAAATGGTTCAAAAACTAGGCATGGCTTCCAATTGGCTGTAGGAGTGTTCTGCACTCCATTGGAAGCCGTGGAAGCCGCATCAGATGTTTGGCTTCTGGATTTGCGGTGTTTCGGAGCTAAAACGTCCGGGTACCAAGGCGTTCGACAACCGAGATATGACTGTATTGAATTACAGTAGTGGTTTGAGGAAGGTCACAGCTCAGACAAAGGCGAACAGAAGTGTTGGGAGGTGCTGGGAGGTGGGAGGCGGGGAGGCAGAGCCGGATCAGTCAGCTGACACGTTATCACTGGAGAGCACTTCTGACCCCCCTTCTCCCAGGACTCGGCATTGGTTGAGAATGCAAGAGCAAAGGACGCAGAGGCGATTAGCCCCTTGCGGCCACTGTAAGGGGAAGTGCTGTTGCTAGGAAGGGAGGGGGAAGGAGCTCAGTTGGAGCAACACCATTAATGGGAAAGTGACTGCGTTCCTTTGCCTCTTGCTGTAGAGATTGAATAAACCCATAAGAATCAAGCTGATGGACTATCCTGGAATGGCAAAATTAACTGGGGAGCTCAGGAATCAAGAAGACAAGAAATTTAAAAAAGAATTGGAAATGGTTATAATGTGTTTGCAAAATCATTGCAAACAGGTTAAAACATTTGCAGGATTGTAAACACATTTGTAATGTAACAGGATGTATAGATAATTTAGGAAGATGGAAAATTGAAAGAAGTATTGATATGCAGTTGAAAATAGAATCAAAAGGACCCATGGGCGGAAATCAGGAGATTCAGGGCAATCTTGATATGTGCATATTGTATGGTTTTTTGATGTATGTTTATTTTCTTTCTTTTTCTCTTTCTGTTTTTGAAAATCAAATAAAAAGATGATAGATAGATAGATAGATGATAGATAGATAGATGATAGATATAGATAGATAGATAGATGATAGATAGATAGATAGATGGATAGATAGATAGATAGATAGATAGATGATAGATTGATGATAGATGATAGATGATAGATGATAGATGATAGATGATAGATGATAGATGATAGATGATAGATAGATAGATAGATGATAGATAGATAGATAGATAGATGATAGATGATAGATAGATGATAGATGATACATAGATAGATAGATAGATAGATATAGAGATAGATAGATGATAGATAGATAGATAGATAGATGATAGAGATAGATAGATAGATAGATAGATAGATAGATAGATAGATGATAGATAGATAGATAGATGATAGATAGATAGATAGATAGATATAGATAGATAGATAGATAGATAGATATAGATGATAGATAGATGATGATAGATGATAGATGATAGAGATAGATAGATAGATAGATAGATAGATAGATAGATATAGAGATAGATAGATAGATAGATAGATAGATAGATAGATGATAGATAGATAGATAGATAGATATAGATAGATAGATAGATAGATAGATAGATGATAGATATAGATAGATAGATGATAGATAGATAGATAGATAGATAGATAGATAGATAGATATAGATAGATAGATAGATATAGATACAGATAATATAGATACCGTATTTTTTGCACCATAACACTCACTTTTTTCCTCCTAAAAAGTAAGGGGAAATGTCTGTGCGTGTTATGGAGGGAATGCCTACGGGTGGCATGCCTACAGATTTTCCTCCTCTAAAAACTACGTGCGTGTTATGGTCGGGTGCGTGTTATAGAGCGAAAAATACGGTAGATAATTAGTATGAACTCTTCTTGTTTTCCCCTGCTTCCTGCTGCCACAGAGGGAGGGATAGAATTTCTCGAAGCCTGACACATGTGCAACAACAGGGTGTCAAAGTCACATGTGCAATGTTGCCCCCCCCCCCCCGTTGCCCTCACAAGCTGGCGTCGTTGGTTGGGGCAAACTTTCAAGCAATCCAGTAGCCTGCCTTCAATTCTGAGGCAGGCATTGCTGCCTCTGAAACATGTTATTTATTTAATTAAAGCATTTTTTTTTGTTTTTCCTATTCCCAATCTTCGGCCCAAAAGACAACTCCCTGAGCAGCTTACAAAGATCAGAAACAAGACAGCCGCTGCCTGTGCCCTTACAATCTGAAGAGACATAGCAGGAAAGGAAATGGGATTAGGAGGGAAGAGAAGGGGAAAGTAAAGTCCCAGTGCTACTTCTTAGTTACAAAGGCCAGCAAGTGGAAATGGAGCCAGTAATGGAGCTGGATGTGAGCACAATGGAAGAGCTTCTTCCTCCTGCCCTTCTCCTGATCTCAGAGGTATCAAATGATCACTAGAGGGAGTGTCAGGGAACTGACATCAGAGCGAGAGGCGGAGGCAGGGCTCCAGAGCGATGCCGGAGAGGGGACCAGCAGGGGGGAAGGAATTCAGCGTAACACCAGTAGAGAAGAGAGGGAGATGGAGGAATTGGCCACAGGGCTCCAAGACCCTTCACCAGAAGCTAGTGGAGAGAGCGCTGACACGCCCCAGCCTTCCCCTTACTTGCGCAGACGAGTTCCGCGCAGGGAACATAGGCGGAGACTTGGTGTCAAACAGCTTTTATGCTGGAAAAGATTCAAGAAACGCCCAGTGACGGATTCTGCAAGTGACTAGCAGGTCACGGAGGGCGAGCTGTGAGGCTAAGCATGGTTGGGCAAGCAATCAAACTAATCCGAAGGCAATTTACGCACAAGTAACCCCCTTACGACCATTACAGGGAGGGTGCCTGATTTTGGGCTAAACAACTGAGAGCTGGTTTCTGGTGCTATAAAACAAGACGCCTTGGATTCCCAAGGCAGCAAGCCTAGGGTTAATCCACTAACTGCTAATAGATCCCACAGAGCAAGATCAGCCACTAGCCTAAGGGGAACAGGCACAAGCAAGCACTTAGTATGTTGTATTTACACTTTTCCAGGCTCATAGGAGCAATGAGACAGACGAACCTATCAATTTCAGTTTCTCTCAGTTTCACATTTCCCCGATCTGAAATTCAGCTATGTTTCTGCAGCAATCTGCTATTTTCTTTTCTAAAAAAACCCTATCGTGATAAAATGTCAATGTTAAGTGCAGCTTTCTCTGAATATGTGTGTTTTATGCAGTTCTGACTAATAGGCATATTTCTGCAAGCAGTTGTCCCTAATTCAATGCATATTTGTTTGTTACTATAATACATGCATCTTTATGCACATTCCCCCTAATACATGCATTTTAACACATTGTTTGATTGATGATGATGATGATTATGAATACCCAGCCTTTTCCCCCTCACAGGAAAACTCATGTCGACTTACAGAGAACACCACAAAATTCAGAGATGCATGAATTTTCGGGCATAATTGTGTTTTTGTTTGCCAGTTGGCTCAAAAAGTGAGAGTGAGGTGATTTCCCCACTAAAAGTCAAACAAAATCAAATTCCTCCACTGTCCCTCTGCTACTCTGTGGCTGCATCCCAAATAGATCAAAGAGGAGACAGTGATGGAGGATCAACAGTGGCCTGCGTGTGTTATCATCTCCTTTAATTACATCTTCCATCTAATTCTGTTCCGTATGTTGCTTGGGAAGGCAACACCTATTGATCTAACATCCATTCTGACATGTAGTGATGCTCGCAGAGCATCGAAAGCCCCACCGAGACACTGTCAGCTAATATGGCAACTCAGCCAGGGAGAAATTATGAACCTAGATTTCTGACCGTGTTCCTTATCATTAGCTGGGAAGTGTGAAGTTCTTTTGCAAAGTGGATTGATATCTGAGTCCAAACTCATAAGCCCAGAGGTTTACTCTGTATTCCTGTTTTCCACCCTCCTGGTTTTATCCCGATGAGTTTCAATTTTATGTTCAAGGTCCTGCTTTTTTGTGTATAGTCGTACCTGAAGGAGCATCTCCACCCCCATCGTTCAGCCCGGACACTGAGATCCAGCACCAAGGGCCTTCTGGTGGTTCCCTCATTGCAAGAAGTGAGGTTACAGGGAACCAGACAGAGGGCCTTCTCGGTAGTGGCGCCCACCTTGTGGAACACCCTCCCTTCAGATGTGAAGGAAATAAGCAGCTATCCTATCTTTAAAAGACATCTGAAGGCAGCCCTGTTTAGGGAGGTTTAGGGAAGTTTTTAATATTTAATGCTGTATTGTTTTTAACACTCGATTGGGAACCGCACAGAGTGGCTGGGGAAACTCAGCCAGATGGGTGGGGTATAAATAAAAAAATATTATTATTATTATTATTATTATTATTATTATTATTATTATTGGTTTTCGAACAGCTTAGTTTTGGAACGTTTTGGCTCCCAAATGCCGCAAACCCAGAAGTGACTGTCCCGGTTTGCGAACTATTTTTGGAAGCTGAATGTCCGATGGGGCTTCTGCAGCTTCCGATTGGCTGCAGGAGCTTCCTGCAGCCAATCGGAAGCCATGCTTGGGTTTCCAAATGTTTTGGAAGTCAAGCAGACTTTCGGAATGGATTCCATTTGAGTTCCAAGGTACTACTGTATACAGCTTGGGATCAGGATACCTGAAAGATCATCTCAGCCCTTATAAACCCATAACGTAGGAATCAGGCCTTTAGTGTTGCATACCCTCTGACATTTCTCTAATGAAAATAGGGATGTCCCATTCCATAACAACAACAATAAGAACAA
Organism: Podarcis cretensis; assembly: GCF_951804945.1. NCBI lineage: Eukaryota > Metazoa > Chordata > Lepidosauria > Squamata > Lacertidae > Podarcis > Podarcis cretensis. The sequence goes on from NC_137183.1 coordinate 18,921,493, forward strand.
CAACATTTATACCCCACCCAACTGACTGGGTTGCTCCAGCCACTCTGGGCAGCTTCTAACATATAATAAAACACACTAAAACATTAAACATTAAAAACTTCCCTCTACAGATGTATTCTAAAGGTTGTATAATTACTTATTTCCATGGCTCGGAGGTCACGTAACTCCATAGCCTTCAACATTTCTTCGATGAAAATAGGGATGTCCTAAGGAAAAGTGGGACATTCCAGGATCAAATCAGAAATCAGGACGGCTTCTGTAAATCCAGGACTGTCCCTGGAAAATAGGGACACTTGGAAGGTCTGGTGTTGTGGTAACTACCTTTTTGAATTCCCTCTCTTTGAATATTAGTCAGGTGCCATCTCTGTTGTCATTTTGGTGCCTACTTAAGACCTTCTTCTTCCAGCAAGCCTATTAAAGCAGAATTCTTTCCCAGTCTGTCTGTGTGTTGGAATAGTTTTTTTAAAAGATGTATTTCTGCTGTTTTCTGCCCTGGGTTTTTTGAGAGGAAGGGAGGGCTATAGATTTAAGAATGAATGCATGAAATATGCCTGTCATATTTTTTATATTTTATAATTTATTCCCTGCCCCACTGCCTGGTGCAGTACACCACCCTGAGAACATGCATACCCCACAAGTGTCCTGCAAAAACTAGGACATACTGTTTTTTATCATGAAAGAACGGCAGTCATTTTGGATGCTGTGATCTCACGGCACGATTCCCCCCCTGAAAAAGTGTTGCAATCTTGTGCAGTGACCCCAGACACATGTTTTTGAGCGCCATGCCCAGAAAAAGCACTTTTTCGGGGGGCGGGACAGAAGCACAAAATAGCGCGAGATTACGGCAACCAAAATGGCTGCCGTACTCTCATGATTAAAAAAGGGAAGATGGCATCCAGGAAGATGACACCCCAGGTTTTGGAGGGTATGGAACATGTTTTTAATGGATGACAGGTGATTCTGCAGGGTTCTCTCCCAGCCCTACATGGAGATGCTGGAGACTGGACCTGGGCATTTTGCATGCCAAACTTGTGCTCTACCACTCAAACTTGTGCTTCCACCACAAACACACTCCCAACCCACTCCTAACATGCCCAACTAAGCTCTCACACCAGCAAGGCCAGAACTACAGACCTTGCCACAGCAGTGAAGAAGGAGGAACTCCACACCAGATCTTTCTCTCCAAGATCAGAGTTCTTTCTCCCACCTCAGAGAGGGAGACCCAATGGAACAGGGTCCCTAGGACGCCCTCCTGGGGGATGAGGATGTAGGATGTGAAACACAAGAGCAGTCAAGTACAACATTCCTAGAGTGAACATGTTTGCACATGGGGAGGAATGTTTGTCCAACCAGCAGGTAAACTTCCTGTTTCCTTCTGGGCTGGGACAGACTTCCTCTGCATGTGACTAGAGGTGGGTGTGGTTACCTGTGCAGGTAATGACAAAAGCACAGGGCAGGGCAGCTATCTCTCTCTCTTTCACCACATGCATCGAAGAAACAACATCTACTAAGCCAAAGATGCTTCCAGCCAAGAGAGGACAAAGGGACTGTCTTCTTATGAGATAGATTCCAAGTGTATGTTACTTCGTTAAGCTAAGTCTGCCTTCTGGTATCTGATTGTGAACAGAATGTGAGTAAACTCTTTTTATACTTTTGTAGAAGACTGTGTCATGTCTTATCTTTTATGAGGGAAAAATGGAAAAATACCAGAACAGTTATTATAGAGGCTTTAGCGAGCCTGAGCAAACGCAGCCGCTGCAAAGTTTAAAATAAGGGGAATGTTACTCTGCTGAAATTGTGGAACTTGTTAACACAAGTTGGATAAGGATATAATCAGACAATATATCCTCTCCTGCATCCCTGAACATTCCCACAGAGGATATGATTGCCATCCTCATCAACTAAAAAAATCCTTTAATTGATTGCCACAGCCCTAGATAACCTTCACCTGTCAAAAGTTCCTGTGGATGAATTTCAGATTCAGAGAAAGCCCCGAAACTTTCAGTTCAGCGTATTGCTGCCTGTGTACTACACTTTGTTTTTTGCGAAAATGTGTGCCCCCTTATTTATCATCAGCCAACTGATGACTGCCTTAGCCAACACATTCATAAAAGCATTACTTGGGGTTTGTTGTTCATTTTTCGGGGCATGATACATCAGAAAGGTCAATGCCTCTCGACTAATTCAATTACAACGTGCTCATCTATCACACCAGGTCTGCGAAGCCTTGGTTGGCTCACAGCTTTCGTTTGACGAATAGCAGAGGCCTGTGTGTGCATATGGGCTGCTCTGCTTTAATTACTGGCCTTGTGGGTGATATGAAAAGTGGGGGCTGCCGTGGGTTTCTTCAAACGTATCCCACTGATTTCCCTCCCCCACCCCTTTCCCAGCGACGCCAGTCAAAGGTTCAGACAAAGCTTTAGTGATACGATTTGATTTATAGCTCGGCCTTTATTATTTGTACGCCATCTTGAATCGGTGCATTTTAAATTAAAAACGCTGTGTGACTTGAAGAGCACAAATTCCAGCTTCTCAAGAGACGGATTCTGAACTGGAAGAAGAGGATTATATGGACTGCATGAAGAGCAATAGAATCTATCTTCAGGAGGAAGGTCCAGAGCTATTTATTTCTTTAGTTATAAACCATAACAAAACAAAAAAGAAGAGAACACATTCAGAGCTGAGCTGCATAGTCTATGGCTCACTGACAGAGCACCTGTTTCCCATGTATGAAGTCCTGGGTTCAAGGTAGACTGGGAAAGACCCCTATCCAAAATCCTGGAGAGCTTCTGATAGTCAGTGGAAACACTTCTGAGCCAGATGGCCGATAGTCTGATTTAAGGCCACTTCCTGCATTCCTAGGGACGCGGGTGGCGCTGTGGTCTAAACCACAGAGCCTAGGGCTTGCCGATCAGAAGATCAGCGGTTTGAATCCCTGTGACGGGGTGAGCTCCCGTTGTTCGGTCCCTGCTCCTGCCAACCTAGCAGTTCAAAAGCACGTCAAAGTACAAGTAGATAAATAGGTACCGCTCTGGCGGGAAGGTAAACGGTGTTTCCATGCACTGCACTGGTTCACCAGAAGTGGCTTAGTCATGCTGGCCACATGACCCGGAAGCTGTACGCCGGCTCCCTCGGCCAGTAAAGCAAGATGAGCACCGCAACCCCAGAGTCATCCGAGACTGGACTTAATGGTCGGGGTCCCTTTACCTTTAACCTGCATTCCTGTGCTGCCATGAATATGGGACTGTGTTTTCTGAGTGTACATTCCCTCTAACCACTGAATCAAACTCCTTAATTTAACTTCAACTGTTTGTGTGTGTGTGTTTTTACTGGCTTTGCTAATATAAAAACCACCACATTTCTCTTCGTTGCTGGGTGGAATGCTTTTGCTGTGCCAATTTTTGCTTCTAAACTATCACATGGCTCAAGACTGCTATTGATAAAGTCATCTGGTCATGCACACTCCTGCGTCTTTATGTGTAGAGCTCAGGTGATTCCCCAGATGTTGAATGAAAAGTTGCACAAACTTGAGGTAAATCACTCGGAGTAGAGAACTTTGCAAGTATAATTAAGTTTCTGAGCAGATATGGAGAGAGGACTGTTTAGTGGAGAGGCAGACAGATGGCTAAGTAGGGAGCCCAGGCTAATTTGACGGCCTCTTTTTGAGCTGTAATGAACGAGGCTTTTCAGATTCATTGACCTAATTTGTGCATTTCATTCTTTGCATATGAATAGTCAACAGTATATCCACAATCCTTTTCAAACGTTCACCAAATCCAAAGCTTTCCGACCAGCTTATTTGTGATAGAGCGGTAGGGCGGTCATTGGTCCCACTTACTTTATATAGAAACAGTCCATCAAATGAAGGACTGTCTGGGTCCAATTGTGGATCGAAAAGTTCCAGTCCTGTTATTTATTGCAGGATATTTTAGGTAGACTGGAAGTAGTGATTGGGGATAGCAGTTTGGTGTCTGAAAGGGAAATGCTGGAGAAGTTGGGTGGATGGTGTGGGGGGCTTTGGGGGATGTGTGTGAAGTGTGAGAGCAGAACAAGACGAGTGATGTCAAAAAAGTAACAGGCAATGTATTTTTTGTGTGGATGCAAATGGAAATTAGGTCTGATGTGCATGTGTTAGTGTGGGGAGGGAAACTTAAACTGACTTTGAGGTGTCCATGCTGGGACATCAAAGAGAGGTAAGGTAAAGGAACCGTGGACAGTCAAGTCCAGTTGAATTCGACCATGGGGTGTGGCACTCATCTCTGCTTTCAGGCCGAGGGAACTGGCATTTGTCCACAGACAGCTTTCCGGGTCATGTGGCCAACATGACTAAACCGCTTCTGGCACAACGGGACACCGTGATGGAAGCCAGAGCACACAGAAACGCCATTTACCTTCCTGCCTTAGCAGTATCTATTTCTCTACTTGCACTGGCATAATTTCGAACTGCTAGGTTGGCAGGAGCTGGGTACCTCGGGATGCAAACAGGATCCGTTCCGGAGCCCCGTTCACATCCTGAATGGAACGCAAGATGCGACGGTGCGTCTGCGCGTGTGCGGGTCACGTTTCGGCGCTTCTGCGCATGTGTGTGACATCATTTCGACGGTCTGCGCATGCGCGCACTGCGAAACCCGGAAGAAATGCGCTCCGTTACTTCCGGGTCGCCGTGGAGTGCAACACGAATTTGCCTAACCCGAAGCATATTCATCCCGAGGTATGACTGTAATTGCCTTACCAGTGTTAGGATGTCGGTGTTATCAGCATAGGTCTCTCTGTGTGTGGATGCATACTGATAATAACATACCGTATTTTTCGCTCTATAAGACGCACAAGACCACAAGACGCACCTAGTTTTTGGAGAAGGAAAACAAGAAAAAAAATATTCTGAATCCCAGAAACCAGAACAGCAAGTGGGATCGCTGCGCAGCAAAAGCAGCGATCCCTCTTGCTGTTCTGGCTTCTGGGATAGCTGCGCAGCCTGCATTCACTCCATAAGACGCACACACATTTCCCCTTACTTTTTAGGAGGGAAAAAGTGAGTCTTATAGAGCAAAAAATACGGTAATTATCACCATCTGTACTTTTCTGAATTTCATTTCCTTCTCACCTCACTGTTTACAATTCTACACACACACACACACACCATGAACGTGTATAAATTCTTTGACTAAGGACTGTCTGCTGTTTTTGCTGAAAGAGACTGACGCACCTGCCCCTCTGGGAATAAACTCAAGATCTATGCCTTTCCCTTGCACTGCATTTCCATGTTGGAAAAGGTGAGCCTGTTTATCTTCTGCTTTTCCGGCAGCAATGGACTCTGAATGATGAGCACTTGGGGACCAAGCAACCACCATTCCTGTGGTGCCCATGACTCTGATAAATGATAGCGTAAGTGGATTTAAACTGTATCCCTCCAGAGTTTGATATGATTTAGGCTTCAGAAGGTTGGGAGCATTATCTGTGTGTAATAGCATTTAGGCTGCATTGCTATTTAAAAAAGAAAAGAAAAGAAAAAAGAAAAACATTTATGGGATTATGACCTAAGTGGCTTTTTGAAGAGCATCCAGCACTATAGCCAATAATAGAAAACATATTTCCCTGTCTCAAAGCCATCCTTGCTTCTAGCATCATACTATCTCCCTTCTCTGAGGTTAACCAGAGCAGTCTGGAAATGGATCTCCAGAGTGAGTCATTTCTTTTTTAAAATAGATAGAGACAGAAGACTGTTCGACTCCTGAAACGTTTGACAACCGAGGCGCAAAGGGCTGTTGGCAATTTCCATTGAGAAAATGGAAAAACATGCAGCGGAAACCATTCGACTTCCAAGGTGCGTTCAAAAACAGAAGCAATTACTTCCAGGTTTTCAGAGTTCAGGTTCTGAAATGTTCGGCTTCTGAGATTCTCGAAAACCTAGGTTCCACTGTAGATCGATAAATCGATCGATCAATCAATCAATCAATCAATCAATCGTCATTTTAGAGAGCTCACCAGGGAATATCCTTGTGCAGTTCTGTATGTGCCTACTCAGGATAGGGAGGGTGTTTTGTGGATGCCCCTAGAGTGATTCGTCCTGCTGCTTCCCAGAATTGACCAGGAGGGAGGGAGGAACGAGGACAAGGCCACGTGGAGTAGGCATGAGGGCAGTAAGTTCCCACTTCAAACAAACTCACCACAACAAGCTGGGTTTGGAAAGGCTCCTCTCACCATCTCTGCAGAATTAACTCCTTCCCAGGAGCAACAGCAAGAGGATGTGCAGTAGGGCCCTGGCTGAGTCATGGAGAGGGAGGGTGCAGATTTGGAGATATCCTGGAAGGACAGCTGACCCGAAGAGGGGGAGAGAAAGAAGGTGGGCCAATGGCACTCCTGACCAGTCATTATGGCACCCAAAGGTGAGGCGGCACACAGGCTGAAATTCTCTGCTCTACAGTATTGGAGAGATAAAAAGGTAAAGAGACCCCTGACCGTTAGGTCCAGTCACAGACGACTCTGGGGTTTTGGTCTCACCTCGCTTTACTGGCCGAGGGAGCCGGCGTACAGCTTCTGGGTCATGTGGCCAGCATGACTAAGCCGCTTCTGGTGAACCAGAGCAGCACACAGAACCACTGTTTACCTTCCCGCCACAGCAGTACCTATTTATCTACTTGCACTTTGATGTGCTTTTGAACTGCTAGGTTGGCAGGAGCAGGGACCGAGCAACGGGAGCTCACCCCGTCGCGGGGATTCGAACCGCGACCTTCTGATCAGCAAGCCCTAGGCTCTGTGGTTTAACCCACAGCGCCACCCACGCCCCTTATCGGAGAGATAGATCAGTGCAAATTCACATCCTAACACAAACCAGTAGAATATTGATCCAAGCACAAAATAGGTGCTGGGTATCTATGTCTTCCTATGGCATAGTAACATAGTAAACGGTTCAGGACTACAATACCTCAGGGACCGCCTCTTCCCACATGAACCTACCCGGTCCCTGAGATCATTTTCTGATGCCCTCCTTCATGTGTCCCCTCCTCAAGAGGTCCGGAGGGTGGCAACATGAGAACGGGGCCTTCTCTGCAGTGGCTCCCCATCTGTGGAATGCTCTCCCCAGGGAAGTTGGCCTGGCACCTTCATTATACACCTTTAGGCACCAGGCAAAAGCGTTCCTTTTCAACCAGGTCTTTGATTGATCCGATTTACATCCTATGCCCTTTAAAATGTGGTTTTTGGGGGATGGGGGGCTATTGGGTTGTTGTTTTATTTTTGTTGGGTGTTTTGTGGTTTTATGTCTTGATTTTATTCTGTGAACTGCCCTGAGACCCCAGGTATAGGGAGGTATATAAATTCAATAAACAGCAACAACAACAAAAACAATAACAAAACAACAATGTACATCATCAAATTTATGAGCTAATTTCTGTTACAAACAGTAACAGTTTCTACATACACACATCCCCCCCTCCAATAGCTTTCAATCTTTTTTGCTGTTTGGCTCAGTATCTAAACACAAGCTTATCTGAATGTGTCCAGAACATCACAGAGTTTGGAAATTCAGAAAAACCAGACTTCAAATGCGGTATCGGAGCCAGCATAGCTTTTACATAGTCATTTTGGAAAAGTGCCATTTTGACCAATGGGATTTCTTTAAAGTAAAATAAGTTCATGGTTGCAAACAGTGGCATTAAACAGTTTGTTTCTTGGCATTGTGCCATCCTGTTTTGTTCAAAGACCAGGAAGAAGGTGACTATGGCAAAGAAGAAGAAATTATTTCTTTTTAAATAAAAATCTTCCTCAATTTGGTTACACCCAAATGATTCTCTCCTGTAGTCACAACAGATGCTTTAGTCCCATTGATCTATGTTACCATAATAATCCTCGACATGGTGTTATATAGCAAGCACAGATAGGTTGCATTTCTAACACAGAGCATGTTAAACCTCCTGATCTCCAAATCCACTGAAATCTTCTTACTGAGGACTAGTGTGTTAATTGTGTTTAGGTCTTGAATCTGGGACAGCAGACACAGGAAGCGGCATACCAAGCAGTGGCATAGCGGGGGGTGAGGCCCACAGGGGTGGTTGCCCCAGGCGCAAAATTGTTAGAGGTGGAAAATTTCAACACCCAGTGCTGCCTCAATACAGCTGCATGCTTCCATCATCTCCATGCAAACCAGGAATTGACCTTTCCAGACAATGGAACAACTCTTATTTTATTTTATTTTAAGTTTATTCATTTGACTTTTCAGATTAAAGTTTTACAATCATATATCTGACATAAAAACAAGATTCCAAAGAGTCTCCTGGACTTCCCTCCTGCCCTTTGTGGGTCCTGTTGTTAATCATTTCCTCCTGCACCTTTTATAATAATCTAAATCTTTTACATCTCCATTATTTCCAAAGTTCACTGCTAAACTACAAGTGTTTACAATGGTTTTTAAGATAAATTATAATTTCCCCCCATTCCTTATTTAAATTTTGGTCTTCCTGATTTTTGATTCTTCCGGTCATTTTTGCCATTTCGGCATAATCCATCAACTTCATCTGCCATTCTTCTCCAGTAGGGACTTTGTCTTCTTTCCATCTTTGGGCCAATAACATCTGTGCAGCTGTGGTCGCATACATAAATAGTCTTTTCTGCTCCACTGGGATTTTGGCACCTAAAATTCTTAAAAGAAAGGCTTCTGGTCTTTTAGAAAAGGTTATTTTAAACATTTTTTTCAGTTCATAATATATCATTTCCCAAAATCCTTTTACTGCCTTATATGTCCACCAGATATGATAAAAGGTGCCTTCTTTTCCCTTGCATTTCCAACATATATTTGATCCAGGGACAATTCTTCTTATCTATGCAGCTGTGATCTTCTGGGTGACATGGACACCGGTAGGCAGTTGAATGTGCATGTGTACTCTGTCTATTTCTCTCCCACCCAACCATCCCTCCCTGTGGCCCTGGGAGCTGACAACCCATGCTGCACCACTGACCAAGTTACACCAGTGGTCCATCTTACACATTGTTGTCTACAATGACTAGTAGCAGTTCTTTGGGGTCTTTCCCATAAATACCTGGAGATGCTGAGGACTGAAACTGGGACCTTCCAAATGCAAAGGAGGTTCGCCTGTTCCTTCCTGCTGCTTGCCCCTTTCTCCTGTGGGAGACTGGGTGGCAGTAGTGGAATTTGTTCAAGTTAATCCACAACATTAGCTGAGTTAAACAATTGCTTTCTGCCCTGTTTGCAAACTGTTATTATAATCAGCAATGGGTCTTTTGCTTATTTGGTGTGTTTACTGTTGTGCTGTTTTACTGCTTGGGTGATAAATAAAGGCATCTCCTAGCTAGTGGTTTCATGGTGGTGGTTATGGCTGATGGGAAGACAGGCAAACGAATGCCAGTGTACTGGAAGAAGCAAAGATCGCCAGTGTCAAAGTGATAATTCTTCAACATCAACTTCGTTGGAATGGTCATGTTGTGCAGATGCCTGATTATCGTCTTCCAAAGCAACTACTCTATTCTGAACTTAAAAATGGAAAGCGTGGTGCCGGTGATCAACAAAAGAGGTTTAAAGACTCTCTCAAGGCAAATCTAAAAAAAAAATGTAGTATAAACACCGACAACTGGGAAACACTGGCCTGTGAGTGCTCCAATTGGAGAACAGCTTTTACCAAAGGTGTCATGGGTTTTGAAGATGCTCAAACTCAGGACAAAAGGGAGAAAGGTGCGAAGAGGAAGGCGCACTTGGAAAATGCTCACCATGATCAACTCCCACCCAGAAACCTATGTCCCCACTGTGGAAGGATGTGTGGATCCAGAATTGGCCTCCACAGTCACTTACGGACCCACTGTTAAAACTGTGTTTATGGGAGACAATCTTACTTGGCTACGAGTGATTGCCAAAGAAGAAGGTGGTTATGGCTGATGCTCTGTTGGAGGAAGGGAAGATTGTCTCTCTCTCCCCTCTTCTCCCTGCATCTGGAATGAACACTGAACTGACAGTACTTGGGATGTCATGAAATCTAACAAATGAAGCTCCCGCTCTCAAAGGGGCTTGGCACATGTGGCACATGCATCTGGATCTAAAGTGGATCTACTCTGGTTTGGATCTCTTGCTTGGAGCTGGGGCCATGACAACCAACATTCAAGGTGTTGACAAAAGTTGGTGGAGCGCCACATGAGGTTAGAAAATATGATGGTGAGTGACAGATATCTCAAAAGCAATGACAAGTTGTGATGGCCTAACTTCTACAATAATCCTTTCTGATAAAAATATCGATTTTTATTTTTTTGTTCTCAGCAGAGCACATCAAACCGTAGGAAAGTGAAGTTTTGCCCACAGAACACACTTCAGAAGGAACAATCGTTTTCTGAAAAAACACTTGCCGTGCTGATGGCTTTTGAAATTTTGCTTCAGGTTGGTTTGCTTTTATAATCTCAGTCCAGATTCACAAATAATATATTCAGACGGAGGCCACATTCACAGCATATAAAGAATACTTTGACACTACTTTAAGCAGCCAAGAATCCTGGAAGCTGTGGGTTGCGAAAGGTGCTGAGAGTTGTTAAGAGACCCCCTATTCCCAAAGCTCAAAGAAAAATTGGATTGTAAAACTATTCTGGGAATCTACAGTATTTTCTACACTGGCTGGCAATGGCTTTCCAGGGTTTTAGGCAGTTAATGTCTCGCACCCTCACGTGGGGAATCCCAGGGATTTAACCTGTGCCTCTGAACTACGTCCCTTCCCAAACAGAGCAGCCAAGTTAGCTCCCTTTGGTCAGGAATCAGTAGAAGGTAGTTTGCCAAGTTCCTAAGATTCAAAAGGTAAGAGACTCCAAAGGCTTGAACCTTCCCCTTAGTCTGGTGGGCCGAACTCTTCCATTTGCCCTGCTGGTATCAAAGTCATACGGCTTAACTTTAAAATTTGGGACATTTTCTCTGTGTATAGTCGCGCACACACTAGACGCACAGCATTGCTATTTTAATTGATGCATCCCCTTTCCCAGGTGTTTGATGGCTGCAGAAATCAAATCAGCTTTCATCCACAGAAAATCTGGAATGTTTCAATTTAAATGTATTGGATTTTCTGAAGCATGGTTAGCTTTTGCATAGAAATGCATTGGGGAAAGATCACAATCTGCATAAAGTCTCCTATTGCTAGAAATGTCAGAAGCAGGGTTCACTGAATGGCAAGGGGAAAAAATGTGTTCCTTTTATTCTTGGAATGAGATTAACAAAAATCGACTTCCGGAGGCGGCGCGAACGGCAATGACGGTCCTCTTCCTTTCGTGAGGAGGAAGCTCCGTGGAAACTGGGTCGTCCGCTACGGCGAAGCAGAGACCCACATCGGAAACCCACAGGCAGCAAGAGCCTGTGGTCTTGAGACTCGGCGGGCGCCAGAAGCGGCTCCCGAAACGTTGAAGGAACCCCGTAAGGGGCTCCGGAACGTGGAGGGGGTAGCGGCGCTGTGAGTCGTTTCGCAATCTACGGAGTGAAGCCGCGCTGCTGCTGCCGGTGAGCGCTGACCTCTTTTCCTGGAAACCTTTGACTCGGGAAAGCAACAACCCGTGAGTAAAGAAGGACTTTAAAAAATTTGAGACTAAATTACTGAATTTGGCTGAAAGTGGAGCGACACAAAACAGGAAGTCCGTCTTCCACTGTCATTGAACTTCAAAGCAAAGAGCTGGAGGAGTGGAGGCTTAAAAAGAATCTTTAGCCTAACTGATCTGAGCACCCACTGAACTTTTCTTTAAACAAAATAAGGACTTTAAGCATTTGATTCTCTGACTCTTATTTGTATTGTGATACCTTTCTTCTATTGGAACTACAACTTGAATGAGAAACCCAGGTGCTGGAGCTGCCTGAGCAACTTGAGCTGTCAGTTCTGCAGATTTGGCTATTGTGTATTAGAACTTGCAACAATCTGAGGGGGTCTGGACTTGTTACTTTGAAACATCAATTGAAGTACCAGTATGCACTGTCTGAAACAATGTGGCTGTTAATACTAACTCTGCTTAAAACCTGCTATTGAAGGTTCTTGGACATTAAATTTGATTTTAGTAAATTTATTAGAATTGGATTCTTCCCTTAAGACATTTCAAGCTCCCCCTAGAGGATCTGGGATTTACAGCAGTGACATCACTTCACTTTCCTTTTCCCCGACCTCCTGTTTGACTGTTTTCCTCTGGGCCGCTGCTTTCTCATGGGAACAACTCAGCTTGACCTTGACTTTTAGATAACTCTGGAATGAGTGGCGCAAGAAGGAGGGGAAGAACTAGACAAACAACTTTGACAACTTTAACCTCAGTCTCGCAGACACGTAGATCATCTGTACCTACTTTGCCTTCAGAGGAAGAAGCTGCTTCTCTGCCAAGGGCAGGAGAGGGAGAAACTGAACAGTTACAATTGGAAGATATGGCCTCAGGAGCAACTGCTTCTATTCTAGAGAAAATCTATGAAAAATTGGAATCTTTGGACAAGAGAGTGGAATCTTTGGACAAGAAAGCCGATGAACAAACAGCCAAAATTGATCAAAACACAGAATGTTTAAATAGATTAACTGGACAAGTATCACAGAACGCACAGGCAATTGGGCAGTTGATGGAGGCCACAGTAGAAAATCAGAAATTGGCTGAGGATACTAGTCAAAAATTAGAAAATTTAGAACAAGAGGTAAGACCACTCTGCAAACAAGTAGGTGAACATCAGACCTATCTATCTATGATAGAACTGCGGAACCGGGAGAGTAATTTAAGGATAAGGTCAATACCAGAAGTGGAAGAAGGCAACTTAGCTGAGTTTCTGACTAAAGAATTTTCCAAGTTCTGGAATCTAGAGGAAAAGGACTTTAAAATTGTGTCTGCTTTCAGGCTTGGAAGACTTGTAAAGAAAGAAAAGCCCAGAGACTGTTTGATAACATTGAGATCAAAGGAGGAAAGGGATAAGATTTTGGGCTTACATTACGAAAAGTCACTGGACATTTTGGATAGAAGAATTGAAATTTATAAAGATATCCCTAAACAACTGTTGGACCTTAGATCCGACTACCTGGAATTGGTTAAACTGCTTAGGAGCAATTCAATTATCTTTAGGTGGGAATTTCCCCAAGGACTATCTTTTACCTTCAGAGGGAAGAAGGTTAAAATTAGAACACTGGAAGATAGAGACAAATTTCTGACTACATACGGAGAGGACCTTCAAAAAGGAATTGAACTACCCTTTGGGCCTGGAGCACCGCCGGTACCGGCACCCTTGGAACCTGAAGATTCAACGAATAAGATACCACCCCTGGAAAAATAACCAGATTATTTCAGGATGTCTCTGCAACTTCTGAGCTGGAATATAAATGGCTGTAACATCCCGGAAAAAAGGAGGAAAATATTTCATATATTAAAAAAAGAACAATTGGACATTATTTGCCTGCAAGAAACACATGTGACTAGGCTCCACAGAAAAGTGCTAGTAAACAAAAGATTGGGCCAGGAATTTATATCTTCGGACAGAGTAAAGAAGAGAGGTTGTGGTCATTTATGCAAAAGAGAGCCTGTCACCCAAATTCCTATTTAAAGACGAACATGGAAGAATTTTGGCAATTGAGATACAACATCAAGGAGAGAAACTTTTGATATTAGGAATCTATGCGCCAAATGAGGGGAAATCGGAATTTTATAAGAAGTTGCGTGAGACCATGCTGGATTATCTGGACTACAACAACATCATTTTGATGGGAGATATGAACGGGGTCGTATCAACCAACATGGATAAGTCACAAAGCCAAAATGTTACAAAAGATGGCAGACTACCAAAGACCTTTTTCGAAATGACAGACAATATGGATTTGATTGATATTTGGAGGATAAAGAACCCCTTGGGAAGAGAGGGAACGTTTTTCTCCGAAGCTCAACTGACCTGGACAAGAATCGACCAAATATGGATATCTAGAGGTCTGGCACCCAAAGTCAAAAAGGTGGAAATCTGCCCAAAGACCTGCTCCGACCATAATGCAGTAAAGATGGACATGACACTAATACCAACCGGCTCCTTTAGATGGAAGATGAATGACAATTTGTTTAGAGATCAGGAGATTATTAAGAAGGCCCAAAAAGCTCTAAAGGATTATTTTGAGATAAACATGAACACTACGGTGGAAAAAGGAACCATCTGGGATGCAAGCAAGGCAGTGATGAGGGGGTTCTTGATACAACAGAATGCAGTAAAGAAAAGGACACAAAATGAGAGGAAAGATAAAATCTTGGAGAAAATTAAAGAATTAGAAAAGAAGCTAAGATTAAACCTGAAGTCACAGCCGACGCTGAGAGAAATTAAACTTCATCAAGCACAATATTCTAAATTGATAAACCAGGAAATAGAGTGGAAGATTAAATTAATGAAACAAAAAACTTTTGAATCGGCGAATAAATGTGGAAAACTGCTAGCTTGGCAGTTGAAGAGGAGACAAAAATTAAATACAGTTACAAATTTAGAGATTGAAGGAAGAAACATTCAGAACCCTCTGGATATTAGAAAGTGCTTCCAGAGATATTTCAAAAAATTATATACCCAAGGGCCGCAAGATGAGATTGAGATTAAACAATTTTTGGAAAAAAATGGATTACCAAAATTGTCACAAGAAAATAGATCAATCCTGAACTGCAAAATAACACGACAAGAGATTGAACAAGCCATTCAGAACATGAAATTGGGCAAATCTCCAGGACCAGATGGGCTGACCTCCAAGTATTATAAGACACTAAAAGACTATCTGATACAACCACTGATGGAGGTTAGCAATGAAATTATGGAGGGGAGGAGGGCGTCAGAATCGTGGAAAGAAGCCTTCCTCACATTGATACCAAAATCGGAAGCTGAAAAGACACAACTTAAGAACTATCGTCCCATCTCTCTTTTAAACGTGGATTACAAAATATTTGCAGATATTCTGGCAAGTAGATTTTAAAAAGTTTTAAATGAGGTAATTCATAAGGACCAGGCGGGCTTTCTCCCAGGTAGACACTTGTTTGCTAACACAAGGAACATTATTGACATTTTGGAACTTTTGCAAACAGACATAAATACAAAAGCAGTGTTAATTTTTATAGACGCGGAGAAGGCCTTTGACAATATCTCCTGGAAATTTATGAAGGGAAATTTAAAAGAAATGGGAGTGGGACGGGGTTTTGAGAATGGGATTGATGCAATATATTCAGAACAAAAGACCAAATTGATAGTTAACAATGTGGTTACAGAAGAGTTTAAAATTGAAAAAGGAACACGACAAGGCTGTCCTATCTCCCCTTTGCTATTTATTTCGGTTCTGGAAGTGCTCCTGAATATGATTAGAGGGGACCGGTTGGTGGAAGGAATTCAGGTCGGAGCGAAACAATATAAACTCAAAGCTTTTGCAGATGACCTAGTTTTGACCCTGCAGGAGCCAGAATCTAGTACGAAAAGAGTACTACAATTGATCCAAGACTTTGGTCGGGTGGCGGGATTTAAACTAAACAAACAGAAAACCAAGGTATTGGGAAAAAAATTGACAGATACAGAGTCAGAACGGTTTCAGAGAAAGACAGAATTAAATGTGGTTAAAAAAGTAAAGTACCTAGGGGTAAATATAACAGCAAAAAATCTGAGTCTATTTAAGGATAATTATGAAAAATGTTGGTCAGAAATTAAGAGAGACTTAGATAGTTGGACAAAATTGAAACTTTCTTTGTTAGGCCGAATTGCTGCTATTAAGATGAATGTATTGCCAAAAATGTTGTTTTTGTTTCAAACACTACAGATTGTGGACAAGACGGAGTGCTTCCGGAAGTGGCAGAGAGATATTTCTAAGTTTGTCTGGCAGGGCAAAAAGCCCAGAATTAAGTTTAAGATATTAACCGACGCGAAAGAGAGAGGGGGCTTTGCCCTGCCGGACTTAAAGTTGTATTATGAGGCCGCAGCTTTCTGCTGGCTAAAAGATTGGCTACTTCTCGAAGACACTGATGTATTGGATTTGGAAGGTTTTAACAACGCTTTTGGTTGGCATGCATACTTATGGTATGATAAGGTTAAAATCAATAAGGCCTTCAAAAACCATATTGTCAGAAAAGCAGTGTTTAATGTCTGGACAAAATATAAAGACTTATTGGAAAACAAAACTCCAAGGTGGCTATCACCTCTGGAAGCTAAGGCCCGAAAAAGACCCAATATGGAGGCCAAATGGCCAAAGTATTGGGAAATTTTAGAAAAAGATGGAGACAATTGGAAATTGCAGAGTTTGGAGAAAATGAAGGATAAAGTGCGAGACTGGTTACACTACGCTCAGATTAAAGAAGTTTTCAAAAATGACAAAAAGTTAGGGTTCCAGGTGGAGAAATCGAAATTGGAATCAGAACTGCTAGAACCTAAGACTAAGGTACTTTCAAGAATGTATAACTTGCTGTTAAAATGGAATACACAAGATGAAATGGTTAAATCGGCTATGATAAAGTGGGCACAGGACATTGGGTATAATATCATGTTCGAGGACTGGGAAAGGTTGTGGACCACTGGGTTGAACTTCACTGCATGTAATGCTTTGAAGGAAAATGTAATGAAAATGATATATAGATGGTACATGACCCCAGTTAAACTTGCCAAAATATACCATTTGTCTGATAACAAATGCTGGAAATGTAAAGGGAATGAAGGAACATTCTTTCACCTCTGGTGGATGTGCCCTAGAGTGAAGGCCTTCTGGGAAATTATATATAATGAGTTGAAAAAGGTATTTAAGTATACTTTCCCCAAGAAACCAGAGGCCTTTCTCCTGGGTATTGTCGGCCAGAGGGTGATAAAGAAGGACAGAACTTTTTTCCTGTATGCAACAACAGCAGCAAGGATACTCATCGCCAAGCACTGGAAAACTCGAGATCTACCCACACTGGAAGAATGGCAGATGCAACTGATAGACTATATGGAATTGGCTGAGATGACCGGCAGAATCCGAGACCTGGGAGAGGAGAGGGTTGAAGAAGACTGGAAGAAATTTAGGATTTATTTACAAAAATACTGTAATTTGGTTGAATGTTAAGAAGGATGCCAGACCATAAATAATTGAGCACCACTAAATTAGACGTAATTTGGATGATAAGTGAGATTGAGGAAAATATAAACCTTTTGGAGAATTATTAGATGAAATTAAATGAATGAGATTTAAGAATGTAAACAAGATGATAAATTGCTGGAAAAAGTTTTACAATGATGTAAGTGGGAGCGGGAGACGTGAGGGAGTCCAAAGAAGCTTTGAAAATATGTTATGATACATGTCATATTGTTTATTATTTTTGCATTTTGTATTTAAAAAATCTTAATAAATATTTATATATATATAAAAAAGGAATGAGATTAACAAAAATCGTTTTTATGATCTTCCGGAATTGGAAGTGCGCCAGCTGGTGCAAACACAAGCAAGAACCTTAACAGAAGAAATGGAGGTTTCAGCCCAAGCTATAGTCTAAACGCTAGGTAATTGATATAGAAATTAACATGTAATGCCTAGATGAGGACTTCATTTTGGATATGCTTTTGAAGGCATCCAGTGCCGTTTGGACAGGTGTTCTCAAATGACAAGCAGAGGAAAATGGACCCAAAATATGTTGTTATTACTCCCTGGATAAAGGTCAGGTGCAGAAGAGGGTGGGGCTCCTGCCCCCTTAATAAATGGGTAGAAAGGGGTCACATACTATTAAAAGTGCAAGAGCCCCAACATCTTTTTGTATTTCCCCACCCATCTGCCTCCTCTGAACTCACAGGAACATACAGCTGCATGGTGAGAGTGGCCCTTCCTTGATATTTCCCCATCAGGAAAAGCTTTGCCTATGGTGTTTTGCGTTGTGAAAAATGTGCAGGAGCTTTGAGGAAGGGCCATAGCTCTTTAGTAGAGCATGATTTTATCAACATCTATCATGTCACCTCTTGCTTGGCTTTTCTCTAAACTAAAAAGTCCCAAATGTTGCAACCTTTCCCCATTCTCCCTTAGGCATGGGTAGGCAAACTAAGGCCCAGGGGCCGGATGCGGCCCCATCGCCTTCTCAATCCGGCCTGCGCACGGTCCAGGAATCAGGGTGTTTTTACATGAGTAGAATGTGTGCTTTTATTTAAAATGCATCTCTGGGTTATTTGTGGGGCATAGGAATTCATTCATTTCCTCCCCTTCAAAATATCGTCCAGCCCCCCACAAGGTCTGAGGGTCAGTGGACCGGCCCCTTCTGAAAAGGGATCAGCCCTAAGGGATCAGCCTCCATTGCTGTTAGAGCGCTGCTCTGCCTGTAGCAGGGACACGGGTGGCGTTGTGGGTTAAACCGCAGAGCCTAGGACTTGCTGATCAGAAGGTCGGCAGTTCGAATCCCCACGACGGGGTGAGCTCCCGTTGCTCAGTCCCTGCTCCTGCCAACCTAGCAGTTCGAAAGCATGTCAAAGTGCAAGTAGATAAATAGGTACCACTCCGGAGGGAAGGTAAACAGTGTTTCCGTGCACTACTCTGGTTCGCCAGAAGCAGCTTAGTCATGCTGGCCACATGACCCGGAAGCTGTACACCGGCTCCCTCGGCCAATAAAGCGAGATGAGCGCCGCAACCCCAGAGTCAGTCACGACCGGACCTAATGGTCAGGGGTCCCTTTACCTTTACAGCACTAAAGGTACATTTAGTTCCCCCCCTGAATCTTTTTTATTTTTTATTTTTGAGGATTGCGTAGGATCCAATGCCAGCCCAACCCTTGATAATTTTTGGAAGGGCTCTGTTCTCTTCCAACCCACCCCACCTTTCTGACAATCCTGCAAACACCCGACTAAGACTATAATCATAACCAACACCCTGAGAAGCAGGTCACAATTAATTCAAATGGGATTGTTGAAAAAATATCCTTAGAATAACGCTGTCCATTTCAAAGGCTTATGATCACCCCTGTTTCTTCTTTTCAACCTCTTATATTTAATTGCACATATTCCACTTATTTCCTCTTCTCCCAGTCTTAACCTCATTATCTCCTGCAAAATGGGTGCTTTGTGCGATTTCCCGCAGCCAAAAGCCATAAAAGTCATTAATCTTGGCTCAGACTGCTATGTTTTTATAGAGTGGGGTTCCCTCCCCCTTTTTCTTTTTTTGGATCGACACTGCTTTGGCACTTGAAGCAATGCATTCGTTTAGCATCCAGATAGTACTTATATCATCATGGCTATTCCATCAAAGAGGTGGCAGGTTTTGAAGACTAAGGATAATCTTGGAGAGCAATGGAGAGTAGAGTCATCTGGCTGTCCAGAAAAAGGCATTAAAGGACTTTTAACTGTGTAATCCTGTGCCTTTCTACCAATGGTGGCTGGTGCTCATTGTCAACTGCCACACATCAAATAAGGAAATCAAACAGTGTTGGATGTCAAATGCATATCCAATATTTCTTTGCTTGTTTGTTATACAGTGGTAAGTAAAGGTAAAGGGACCCCTGACCATTAGGTCCAGTCGTGGCTGACTCTGGAGTTGCGGTGCTCATCTCGCTTTATTGGCCGAGGGAGCTGGCGTACAGCTTCCGGGTCATGGGGCCAGCATGACTAAGCTGCTTCTGGTGAACCAGAGCAACACATGGAAACGCTGTTTACCTTCCCGTCGGAGCAGTACCTATTTATCTACTTGCACTTTGACGTGCTTTCGAACTGCTAGGTTGGCAGGAGCAGGGACTGAGCAACGGGAGCTCACCCCGTTGCGGGAATTCGAACTGCCGACCTTCTGTTCGGCAAGTCCCAGGCTCTGTGGTTTAACCCACAGTGCCACCTGTGTCCCATCTATATAGTGGTACCTTGGGTTAAAAACTTAATTCATTCTGGAGGTCCATTCTTAACCTGAAACTGTTTTTAACCTGAAGCACCACTTTAGCTAATAATAATAATAATAATAATAATTTATTATTTATACCCCGCCCATCTGGCTGGGCCTCCCCAGCCACTCTGGGCGGCTTCCATAAAAACCAAAAATACAGTAAAATATCACACGTTAAAAACTTCCCTGAACAGGGCTGCCTTAAGATGTCTTCTGAATGTCAGGTAGTTGTTTATCGCTTTGACAGCTGGGTGGGCGTTCCACAGGGTGGGCGCCACTACCGAGAAGGCCCTCTGCCTGGTTCCCTGTAGCTTTGCTTCTCGCAATGAGGGAACCGCCAGAAGGCCCTCGGCGCTGGACCTCAGCGTCCGGGCAGAATGATGGGGGTGGAGACGCTCCTTCAGGTATACTGGACCGAGGCCGTTTAGGGCTTTAAAGGTCAGCACCAACACTTTGAATTGTGCTCGGAAACATACTGGGAGCCAATGTAGGTCTTTCAAGACCGGTGTTATATGGTCTCGGCGGCCGCTCCCAGTCACCAGTCTAGCTGCCGCATTCTGGATTAGTTGTAGTTTCCGAGTCACCTTAAAAGGTAGCCCCACGTAGAGTGCATTGCAGTAATCCAAGCGGGAGATAACCAGAGCATGCACCACTCTGGCGAGACAGTCCGCAGGCAGATAGGGTCTCAGCCTACGTACCAGATGGAGCTGGTAAACAGCTGCCCTGGACACAGATTTGACCTGTGCTTCCATGGACAGCTGTGAGTCTAAAATGACTCCCAGGCTGCGCACCTGGTCCTTCAGGGGCACAGTTACCTCATTCAGGACCAGGGAATCCTCCACACCTGCCCGCCTCCTGTCCCCCAAAAACAGTACTTCTGTCTTGTCAGGATTCAACCTCAATCTGTTAGCCGCCATCCATCCTCCAACCGTCTCCAGACACTCACACAGCACCTTCACCGCCCTCACTGGTTCTGATTTAAAAGAGAGGTAGAGCTGGGTATCATCCGCATACTGATGAACACCCAGCCCAAACCTCCTGATGATCTCTCCCAGCGGCTGCATGTAAATGTTGAAAAGCATGGGGGAGAGGACAGAACCCTGAGGCACCCCACAAGTGAGAGCCCAGGGGTCTGAACACTCACCCCCCACCACCACTTTCTGAACACGGCCCAGGAGGAAGGAGCGGAACCACTGTATGACAGTGCCCCCAGCTCCCAGCCCCTCAAGACGGTCCAGAAGGATGTTATGGTCGATGGTATCAAACGCCGCTGAGAGATCCAGCAGAACTAGGAAACAGCTCTCACCTTTGTCCCTAGCCCGCCGGAGATCATCAACCAGTGCGACCAAGGCAGTTTCAGTCCCATGATGTGGCCTGAATCCCGACTGGAAGGGATCCAAATGGTCCGCTTCTTCCAGGCGTGCCTGGAGTTGTTCGGCAACCGCTCGCTCAATCACCTTGCCCAAGAATGGAAGATTTGAGACTGGGCGATAGTTGGCCATCGTGGCCGCATCTAAAGATGGTTTTTTAAGAAGCGGTTTAATAACCGCCTCTTTCAGCGGGTCTGGGAAGGCTCCCTCACGGAGGGAAGCATTCACCACCCCACGAAGCCCATCGCCCAGTCCTTCCCGGCTAGCTTTTATAAGCCAGGATGGGCAAGGATCCAGGAGACAGGTGGTTGGTTTCACTCGTCCAAGCAGCCTGTCCACATCCTCGGAGGTAACAGATTGGAATTGATCCCACTCAACTTGACCAGACAGAACTCTAGCACTCTCCCGCCCCGGTCCTGCTCCCACGGTGGAGTCTACTTCTTCCCGAATCTGAGTGATTTTATCTGCAAAAAAACTTTGCAAAATCATTGCAGGAGAACATGTGGCCCGTACTGGGCCCCGATGTTGCAGGTGGTTCCGCTAAATTGTGAACCACCTGAAAAAGTCTCCTGCTGCTGTTTTCTGCAGATGCAATAGAGGCGGTGAAGAAATTCTTCTTCGCCGTCGCTATCGCCACTTGGTAGGCTCGACGTTGAGCTCTAACCTGTGTCCGGTCAGATTCGGAATGAGTTATCCGCCACCAGCGCTCTAGCCGTCTCAACGATTGTTTCATTGCCCTCAGATCCGTGGAAAACCATGGGGCTGTCCGGGCTCCATGCAATCGGAGAGGGCGCTTCGGAGCCAAACAGTCAATAGCCCTGGTTAACTCCACATTCCAGCGGGCCACCAGGGAATCAGCTGAAAGGCCATCAACATGGGATAAAGCATCCCCTACCACTCTCTGGAAACCATTTGGATCCATTAAGTGGCGGGGGCGGACCATCCGAATTGGTCCCACTTCCCTGCAGAGGGGGTGGGTCGCAGAGAAGTCCAGTTGCACCAGGAAGTGATCTGACCATGGCACTTCTTTCGTTTCGCTTTTAGTTAGTGTCAGATCACCAACATCCATAGAGGTAAACACCAGGTTCAAGGCATGTCCGCGGCTATGGGTTGAGCCAGACTTATTCAGGGACAGCCCCATGGAGGCCATGCTTTCCACGAAGTCCCGAGCGGCCCCTTGTAAGGTCGTGTCGGCATGAATGTTAAAATCCCCTAGGACAACCAAGCTGGGTGTCTCCAGGAGAACATCCACCACAACCTGAAGCAGCTCGGGCAGGGAATCCTTGGTGCAGCGGGGAGGTCGGTACACCAAAAGGAATCCTGTACTGCCCCTATTGCCCAACTTCCAGAACATGCACTCGGAAAACTGGGTCTTCCCAATAGGACGCCTGGTGCAAACTAATGACTTTCTAAAAATCACTGCAACCCCCCCTCCCCGCCCACATGACCTGGGTTGCTGTGCGTTAGAGAAACCTGGTGGACAAGCAGCGGCAAGGACAGGCCCATCTGCTTCATCCAACCAAGTCTCTGTTACACATGCCAGGTGAAGTCCTCCATCCATGATCAAGTCATGGATGGCAGTGGTCTTATGAATCATTGACCTGGCATTGCACAGCAGCACCTTCAGGTCATGTGGGTATCCCTTGCTGATTCTAGTATCCATCCGGTCAGGACCAGACCCGGAGGCAGGAATAGTCCTCAGATAACAACTAAACCTGCCCCCTCTGTAATGACATGGTCTAGTCTTAGTGTAACTCCTCCTCCTACCCGTGATCACTGAGATCAGTTGTCCCAGTGCACCCCCCCCCCCCCCTGTGGAACATGCCCCAGCCATTTTGTGGGCTGGGGCCCACTTCCCGGCAGCCCTGACCCCTCCCTCTAAGAACAAAATAACACCTTAAACAAACAAACAAAACCAATAAAACAATACAACAACAACAAAAATGTAAAAATTACAAAAACATCAAAATAAAAAAAATAATTCCCCAAACCCAGCCAAACATCCATCCCACCCCCACCCCCCACCTACAAAAAATCCAAAAGAAAATTTTAAAAAAACATTTTAAAACCACTCTGTGCCCCTCTTGCAGTAACAACTGTCCTAGTGAGGCCTGTCAGGCCCCGCCCTGGGCCAGGTGGTAAGTGGCAGGAAGGAGCAGGACCCTCAGGCACTCACTCAGGGGAGTCCTCCTGGGCAGCAGGCAGCAAGCAGCACGCAGTCCTTATGAGGCTTCAGGCCCCGCCCCAGGCCAGATGGTAAGTGGCAAGAGCAGGGCCCTCAAGCACTCACTCAGGGGAGTCCTCCTGGGCAGCAGGCAGCAAGCACCACGCAGTCCTTATGAGGCTTCAGGCCCCGCCCCAGGCCAGATGGTAAGTGGCAAGAGCAGGGCCCTCAAGCACTCACTCAGGGGAGTCCTCCTGGGCAGCAGGCAGCAAGCACCACACAGTCCTTATGAGGCTTCAGGCCCCGCCCCAGGCCAGATGGTAAGTGGCAAGAGCAGGGCCCTCAAGCACTCACTCAGGGGAGTCCTCCTGGGCAGCAGGCAGCAAGCACCACGCAGTCCTTATGAGGCTTCAGGCCCCGCCCCAGGCCAGATGGTAAGTGGCAAGAGCAGGGCCCTCAAGCACTCACTCAGGGGAGTCCTCCTGGGCAGCCTCCCGCTGCCACCACGCCACTGGTGTGTGATTTCTGTTTTCATCCTGAAGCAAAGTTCTTCACCTGAGGTACTATTTCTGGGTCAGCGGAGTCTGCAACCTAAAGTGTCTGTAACCTGAAGCATCTGTAACCTGAGGTACCACTGTATTGTTATCCTGCATTTCTTCCAAGGAGCTCAAGGTGGCCTATGTACTTTTCCTCCTCCCCATTTTATCCTCACAACAACCCTGTGGGGTGGGTTAGTCTGTGAGGCCACGGCTGGCCCAAGGTTACGACTTTCATGGATTCATGGCTGAGTGGGGACTCCTACCCTGGTCTCCCAGCTCAGAGACAAGCACTCTAACCATGGCACCACTCTGGCTATTTGGAGTGTGCCGAGTATATCTGGCATTACTCCAATTGACATTACTATATGACTGTCAGGGACTGGGCAGAGGAGGAATCGTGGAGGAGACTGCCTCCCCAGCCTGACCCTTCCAGAGCAGAAGGAGACAGTTCAGAATTACAACAGGGGTTTGAAGGAGGTCACAGCTCAGAGGAAAATGAGGGGGAAAGCTGGGAAATTATGGGAGAGGAGGAGGAGGAAGAAGAAGAAGCACCAGGGAAGAGACAGCTGACGGACTCAGGGTCTTTAGAAAGCATTCCAGATCCCCCTCTCCCAGAACCCAGCGGGTATTGAAAGTAGGAGAGCAAAAGGCAAAAGCCCCTTTCCAGCACCCATAGTGCTGACTCATGAGGAAGTGGGAGAGACGGAGGGGGTGGAGTTTCACTCGGAGCAACACCATTACTCCAAGAAGCTGCCTTTCTAAGCCTCTCTCTGTGGATATTGAATAAAAAGCCTTGGTAAGAACTTGGTAAGATCCGTTCCTGGCAACCTTCCGTGGGGACTGTATCCTCTGATGCCTGCCATTGACATTAAAATTGGTAGAGTAGAATCATAAGAATTTGGGGCACAGTTTTATTTCAGCTTGAAATTCTCCCCCACACTGGATATTCCTCACTAGTAGACCCCAGAGCTTGTGGTTCATTCCCAGTGACCTGTCCATGGTGCTGCAACTGTGCCAGAGGTATCCTAAATTCCCAGAGCAGCTTCGAAAAGAGAAAGACATAAATAGAAATATTAATAAGTAAATTCATGAACATGATCAAGGTATTTTTTTTAAAAAAAATAGCAACAAGATGTTTTCATAATAAGGATGTCCTACGACATCTCAGTTTATTAACAAGTCTTAGAAGGATCTATGTCTGATTTGAAATCTACACATCATTCACATAGGTCCCATTCAGACTGCCTACATCCTTCATCAAAGGCTTATTCATACATTACACTGGAGGAGTGTATGCTTGCCGATTCACATAGATCAACTAGTGTGTGCACAGGTACACAAATTTTAAGCTTGTGCACAGGTACACAGATTGTACACTTGTTGAATGTAACGTGAACATCCTTCAAGTGTTCATTAGTGTGAGGCGTCATAGCTGATGACTACAGCCTGACATTTCTCTGCATTTGCCACATTAGGAAGGACAGCTTGAAGAAGGGCTTTCAATAAAGACCCAGGAATATATGGGAGAAGGCATTCCTCAAGTTCTCATCATCATTTCTTATTATCTTTCTTGGCATACGAGACGTGTGTCTGTGTATTGTCACAGTCTCATGGTCCCTGGTCTCTCGGAGCTTAGGACAGCTGTTTCTTGCATCCTTCGGGGGGAAACTGTGGGGTGTGAAACTTATAGCAGTGAAGTATAACATTTCTGTGGGATGCAGGTGGCGCTGTGGGTTAAATCACAGAGCCTAGGACTTGCTGATCAGAAGGTTGGCGGTTCAAATCCCTGCGACGAGGTGAGCTCCTGTTGTTCTCTCCCAGCTCCTGCCCACCTACCAGTTTGAAAGCACATCAAAGTGCAAGTAGATAAATAGGTACCACTCCGACAGGAAGGTAAACGGCATTTCCGTGCGCTGCTCTGGTTTGCCATAAGTGGCTTAGTCATGCTGGCCACATGACCCAGAAGCTGTACACCGGCTCCCTCAGCCAGTAAAGCCAGATGAGCGCCGCAACCCCAGAGTCGGCCTAATGGTCAGGGGTCCCTTTACCTTTCCCTTTACAACATTTCTACAGTGGACATGTTAGGGGATGTTTTGTACTACTCAGGAGAAAACTTCCTGTTTCCTCCTGAGCTGGGACAGACTTCCACTGCATGTGACTTGAAGAGGGTGTAGCCTATTCTGGGCAGAGGAGCAGACGTTCCTCCATGTTGTTCTGTTCTTCTTCTTCTCCATTTTGTGTTCCTGTGTATTAGGAGAAGTGACTGCTCAGTTGCAATCACTTGGGACTAATTCCCTTATGGGACAGTTCATGTAGATAAATAGTTGTGTAACCTAAGCCTGCCTTCAGGGATCTATCTGTGAACCTGAATGAATCTGTGAGTAAACTACTTTTATATTAAGTTTAATCAGATTCTCGTGTCTATTAGGGATTACAAGGGATCACACCAGGAATCTTAAGTAGTGATGCTCAGATGAGCCAATAACAAGCTAACCACTGTGTAATTCAAAAAGGGGGATGTTTGGAACTCTGCTGGGATATGGAACTTGCTAGCGCAAGTTAGGAAGGATATCATTAAATAAAATATCACCTCCTGCCTCCATAATCCCCACAAAAATTACACTCTATTCTTTGTCTTCCTGTCATAGCATAGAAGGCCTGCTCATCATGAAGGGAGGTGCAGCAGATAACAAGAGTTTGGAAAGTTTAAGAAGGAGCAAGTTCTATTTCATGTTCACCATATCCCAGATATTTCTAGAAGTGACGTCCAGGGGGGATTTCTGGAAGGTGGCGGATCTTCAGCAAGTAAACCAAAAAATTATCCTAAAAAAAAGCTCAACAATTTCGGGGGGTCCTGGTTTTTACATTTTGAAATATGGGAACTCTACATAACAAGCTAAAAACCTCAGCGCCTAGGACTTGCCGATCGTCAGGTCAGCGGTTCGAATCCCTGCGGCGGGGTGCGCTCCCGTTGCTCGGTCCCAGCGCCTGCCAACCTAGCAGTTCGAAAGCACCCCTGGGTGCAAGTAGATAAATAGGGACCGCTTACTAGCGGGAAGGTAAACGGCGTTTCCGTGCGCTGCACTGGCTCGCCAGATGCAGCTTGTCACGCTGGCCACGTGACCCAGAAGTGTCTTCGGACAGCGCTGGCTCCCGGCCTCTTAAGTGAGATGGGCGCACAACCCTAGAGTCGGACACAACTGGCCCATACGGGCAGGGGTACCTTTACCTTTTTTACATAACAAGCTAGCTTAGTTCATATTCAATTTGCAGTTCAAAAAACAACAACCCAACACATGAGAGTAGTTTCAGAAAATTTGCAATATTGCATAGGAGTCTTCTCCTTAAAGGAAGGAATCCTAAAACCACATGGGGAAGTCTGAGCTCTTGAGTAGTTTTTTGGAACCGTGACAATGTTACCGTCAAGCAGGATCCATAACTGTGGCTGTTAATGGTACAACTGTTACAGAACAACCAACCAATCAAGGCAGTCTAATGCCGTGATCCTCATTGTATAATCTCCATTCAAGCAAGCGGTCTTTAAAAATTCATGCATCCAAAGTAAAAGTATAGAAAGGCAGCCAGAAAAACTTCATGCACAAAAAAGCCAGGTCTTACCTTTCCAGCTCTCGTCAATTTGGCTTAGCTCCCACATTAGTTCCTGATAGAGCTGGCTTGATCAAGAGGGGATCTAGGCAATTGTCTGGGATGCCAAAATTCCAGGACAAGCGCCTGCAAGTTTTGGAGAAGGACAAGCCCATTGGCCTGGTGATATTCCATGGCATTCCAGAGTCCTCTGCATCTTCCCATCCTCAGGGATTTAAACAAAAGGACAGGCTGCCTTCTTCCATTTCATAAGCTTGTAGAAGTGGAAGGGACCACAAGCATAATTTAGTCCAATTCCCTGCAATGCTGGAGTCTTTTACCCAACATGGGGCTCAAATCCATGGTCCTGAAAGTAAGAGTCTTGTGCTCAGCTGACTGAGCTATTTCAGTGCTCAATCTTTGCAGGCGAACTTGACTTCTCAGTCAGAACAGTTCAAGCCATGTTAAGTGGAAGGGTATAACAACGTTTTCAAACCAGACTTGCTGATGGCCCCTCTGATGCTGAAGTTCTGAGAGGCGGCTGCACTGAGATGCTGGATATTTCCTCCTCTACATATGGGGTTTCATGAGTCGGGGAGCAAACTCAGGCCGTCTTATAGGGGCTGTTGACTTCCCAGGATCCCAGTCTCCGCTGGAACCCATACAGGGTCCCACTTCACTGCTCAGGTCCTCATCTGTTTTGGATCGTGAGAGTAAACACCTACACAGGTTGGATTCAGTGGGACTTAATTCACATATATATAATTTTTAAATTAAATTTTCTGTTTTACAATTTAGGATATTCATTTAAACAACCTTAAAATATCAATGACTTCCCTTCTTCTCTTTCCATGGTTCATTTTACATATCATAAATCCCTGCATATTTTATATAAACTAAACCATTCAGTAATATTGCACCCATCAAAACTTATTTACGCTGTTGAATTTATCTCAATGCTGCCAACATTTTCAAGTATACACAATTTCCCCCCATATATTCAATAAACATTTTCCAGTCTTCTTTAAACGTATGTTCTTCTTGTTCTCTTATTCTATATGTTAGATCCAAAAGCTGCACATATTCCATCAGTTTAAGCTGCCATTCTTCTTTGGTTGGGACCTCACCTGTTTTCCATTTTGGAGGTAACAAAACATGGGCCGCTGTAGTGGCATATATAAATAACCTTTCCATCTGAATTATCCCCAACAAAAAGGACTCTGTTTTTTTTAAAAGTGCTTTAAAACATTTTTTTCAATTTATTATAATTTATTATAAATTATTATTAAGATCCACTGTAAATAATAAGTAAAAATAATAATTTACAGTGAGTCTTAAATCAGACTTGTCGTGCATAGATGGGAATACACAGAAATGCTTGACTTTGGCTGGATGTTACAGATCCAGGGAGTCTGCAGTTGCAAAACTTGCTAAAACCCATTAAATATCAGTCTGTAACTTTGCCTCCAATGGGTAGAAGATGAACATCAGAATAAATTCAAGGTGGGAATGTAAACAAGGAGCAGAGGTTATTTGGAAACATTTGCTTTCAAATTATTCATTTTTAAAAAAATAAATAAATCAGGTTTTCTGATTTCTGGCCATTATTGGCAACTGAACTCAAGAGGGTCAGCTCAAAATACTGCCCAGAGGATGTCATTTGTCTTGGCTGCCATTTCAAGCAAGGAAACTAATTGATTAAGACAACCACCTCTGCAGAGAGAGCTTTTCCTTCCTTCACTTCATCATGTGTTCATCTGCTTCAAGTTGCAGCCTCCATACATCATGGTTAATGTCAAAGAAGACCTTTTCTGTTTCAAAATGGGCTTTGGCTGTCTTTTTCAGGTTGGGTGGAGCGGGGAGCTAAGCACCATTTCTCTCCCCCTCCAGATATTTTTAGAAGAAGCTTCATTGAGTTTGTTTACAGGAGGGAAATGAATACATACATAACTGTAGGAAAAGGAAACCTTCTCAGCCTTTCTTCCTTGTCCAGGAGTCATAAACAAATCACCTTCATAAACCACTTTGCTTGTGTAGTGGTACCTCGAGTTAAGTACTTAATTTGTTCTGGAGGTCTGTTCTTAACCTGAAACTGTTCTTAACCTGAAGCACCACTCTAGCTAATGGGGCCTCCTGCTGCTGCCATGCCGCCGGAGCCCAATTTCTGTTCTCATCCTGAAGCAAAGTTCTTAACCCGAGGTACTATTTCTGGGTTAGCGGAGTCTGTAACCTGAAGCGTATGTAACCTGAAGCGTATGTAGCCCGAGGTACCACTGTATAGCCTTACCATACTTATCCTTAGTAGTTGCCACGCCGATCCAAGGAGCACTGCATTATCCTGCAGTTCTTTCAAGCTAAGAAATCAAACTTCTAGTCCTCATGATGGTGAGGGATAAGCTGGACCATTAATAACAGGGCTGGCAATGCTAAGCCAGTGCGGAGAGCCAGTGTGGTGTAGTGGTTAAGAGCGGTAGACTCGTAATCTGGGGAACTGGGTTCGCGTCTCTGCTCTTCCACATGCAGTTGCTGGGTGACCTTGGGCCAGTCACACTTCTCTGAAGTCTCTCAGCCCCACTCACCTCACAGAGTGTTTGCTGTGGGGGAGGAAGGGAAAGGAGAATGTTAGCCACTTTGAGACTCCTTAAAAGGGAGTGAAAGGCGGGATATCAAATCCAAACTCTTCTGCTTCTGCTTCTTCTTTTTCTGATGAAGCAACCTGCTTCAGGCATGAACTGTGAACAGAAGGAAGGGAGAAACAGAAGGTAGGAATCAGTGCCTGGGTGGTGAATCAAGATTTTTTGTTTCTTTGTTTAATATATTTTTATTAACAATTTCTTGGTTTACAAAGTATGTGCAATGTCTCTTTTTTCAAGTTTCATTTTCTACAGATCAGTTTCATTTGTTGAGACATTAGTGTTACATTAGGAAGAAAGAGGTGGAGGGGGGAATGGTGAGTGGGGTGGGATTGGGTGCGTAATCAAAAAACAATGGGAGGACTACATAGGCTATGAAATTAACCTCACCCAATGGACCAGAATGTGGTCTAAACCTCCCTTTAAATCCATGTCAGCAAAAAGAAAAGAATTCACTCTGAAACTCATTTACAGGTGGTAACTAACACCACAGAAACTAGCGCTAATACGCCCAGGAACCTCACCAAAATGCTGGAGAGGATGCACCTCCACAGGCACATACCTCCACATGTGGCGGGAATGTCCTAAAATCCAACTCTTCTGGACATCAATCATACAAGAAATATGCAAAATAACTGAGCAAGTAGTGGAAGTCATCCCAGAACTGGCCCTACTAAATATCTTCCAAGACAATAATGCCCACTCACAACACAAAGTGAGAATTTTAAGGATGCTGGCTCTAGCACTATTTGGACTCCGCTTCAGGTGAGGGGAGGAGGTTGCTTTGCTCGTGCTGCGTTTTTGTGGTTTTCCCATGTTTAGGGAGTTAAGAGGTCTCACTGCTCTATACCTCTGCACTCCAAATTACACTCTCTCCCTCCACCCGCAGCAGCTTCTCTGAGTGTGTGTCGGGGAAAGAGTAAATAGATTTAGGTCACATGGTACATTGAAAGCACTCTTATACTAATTTTAACAGCTGTGACTTCCCCCGGGGAACTGGGGTTCCCTCCTAGGAACTGTAGTTCGTCAAGGGTACTGGGAACTATAGCTCTGTGAGAGTTCTCATAACAACTCTCAGCTCCCTTGACAAACGACAGTTCCCAGAATTCTTTGCGGAATGAGCTTTGACTGTTACAGTAACATTATACCGCTTTAAATGCATGGTGTGGATTGTGACCTCAGTCCTGTATACCTGAAGGAGCGTCTCCACCACCATCATCCTGCCCAGACACTGAGGTCCAGAGCCGAGGGCCTTCTGGTGGTTCCCTCCCTGCAAGAAGTGAGGTCACAGGGAACCAGGCAGAGGGCCTTCTTGGTAGTGGCACCTGCCCTGTGGAATGCCCTCCCAGCTGATGTCAAGGCAATAAACAACTATTTTACTTTTAATAGACAACTGTTTAGGGAGGTTTTTAATGTCTGATGCTGTATTGTTTTTAATATTCAGTTGGAAGCTGCCCAGAGTGGCTGGGGAAACCCAGCCAGATGGGCGGGGTATAAATAAATTGTTGTTGTTGTTATTAAAGGTAAAGGTACCCCTGCCCGTACGGGCCAGTCGTGTCCGACTCTAGGGTTGTGCGCCCATCTCACTTAAGAGGCCAGGGGCCAGCGCTGTCCGGAGACACTTCCGGGTCACGTGGCCAGCGTGACGAAGCTGCTCTGGCGAGCCAGCACCAGCGCAGCACACGGAAATGCCGTTTACCTTCCCACTATAAAGCGGTACCTATTTATCTACTTGCACTTAGGGGTGCTTTCGAACTGCTAGGTGGGCAGGAGCTAGGACCAAAAGACAGGAGCTCACCCCGCCGCGGGGATTTGAACTGCCAACCATACTATCGGCAAGTCCTAGGCACTGAGGTTTTACCCACAGCGCCACCCACGTCCCCGCGTTGTTGTTGTTGATGATGTTATTGTTGTTGTTGTTGTTGTTGTTGTTGTTGTTGTTGTTGTTGTTGTTATTGCATTGCATACTACATGTACTTAATCCCTGAGCCCTTTTCTTGGTATAGAAACCTTCCAAAATGTGTGGTACTCATCTCTGGTTGAATCTCTGCTTTCTCTAAATGCAAAGTGGAGAAGAGAAGAAGCTCTGATGATTTTGCAAAACAGTTCATGAAAGCAGACTAGGGTGAGTGGGTGGGGTGGTGATGAAAAGAGCATTCTACAACAGAATGAAAATAGATGAAGTATTTGCATTGGATAACCATCGCTTTCCCATGAACAATCTCCACAATGCCCACCCAGTGCCCAGCACCAAATGTTTCATTAATTGCCTTCATAGCATCCGATATTATCAAGTGAGGGAGAGATCAAAAATGCCAAACAGTAGCTAGGCAGTGGTGGGGTGGGAAGGCCTCCGCACTAGGTGGGTGGGGGAGCTGTAGAGTTGCACTGGGGTCTGCGCATCTCAGACGCTGCAGAGGGGTGATGCCACTGCCAGTCCCTCAAAAATGGCAGCTATGGAAGTTTTGGAGATTTATCCCCAAAACCAACAACTTTGATTTCCTATAAAAAGCTGTTGGCGGTTGCTACACCACTGCTGCCAAAATTATTTGGGTTTTGTTTGTCTTGGTGAGATCAGCTGTGCAGCGGTACCTCGGGTTACAGACGCCTTAGGTTACAGACGCTTCAGGTTACAGATGCTTCAGGTTACAGACTCCGCTAACCCAGAAATAGTACCTCGGGTTAAGAACTTTGCTTCAGGATGAGAACAGAAATTGCGCGGCGGCGGCAGGGGAAGGCCCCATTAGCTAAAGTGGTACCTCAGGTTAAGAACAGTTTCAGGTTAAGAACGGACCTCCAGAATGAATTAAGTTCTTAGCCTGGGGTACCACTGTACATAGTAGATTCAGTTCAGACATCATGATGCCAGTCCAACAAAGCATGGTTTGTATGAACATGACCGAATGATAAGTCAAGCACCGCCACTCCTTTCCCCTCCCAAGTTCCTGGCTCCAATGCCCTGGTTTGTTAAACCACAGTTTCCCTATGCCATCCAAACTGGGAAACTGTGCTTTACCAACTCCCTACAATGAGCATTGCAAAGCAGTATCAAATCGCAGTTTGCAATCCTGGTTTGGAAGCAGCACTTAAAGCCATTTCCCACGAGCTCATTGCTCATTGCTGCTCCAATAAATCTTGGTTTGTTGGACCGAGAATGGGGAAAGCAATGTACAAAAACAAATCTGTATTCCACCTCTACACTGATGGGATCTGAGCTGGCCTCAGCTGACCAGGAAAGGGATCTTGGGGTCATGCAGTTTTCACTGTATGCTGAAAAGGCACCTTTTAACCATTGCCTCTGATACCTGAAATATACCTTTTAGGACCCACCCTATTCTCTTGATTTTATCTGTTTTATCTTGATCTGTTTTTATCTTGATCTGTTTTATCTTGATCTGTTTTAACTGCTTAAAAAAAAATTTAATTTAAATTGTTGCAAGCCATTCTGGCACCTCATGGTGAAGGGTGGGTAAGAATTCTAGATGGTTATAATGATAATACTGATGATGACGAAATAATAAAATTTCATAATAATGGTGGATAACTCAGTGAATACCAGTGTGTGGCAACTGAGTAAAAAGTTAATTCTGTATTAATGATCGTTAGGAAAGGTATTGAAAATCCGAACAGAAAAGACTTTTAATGTATGTGACAACAGCCGCCTGGATGCTATTAGCCCAGAGATGGAAAGAAGATAAGGTCCCTACCAGAGAGGAACGGCAAACCAAGCTGATGGATTACACCAAAATGGCAAAACTGACCAGAAGGCTCAGGAACCAAGAAGATCAAAACTTCAATAACTAATAGGGAAAATTTATAAGTTATCTAGGAGACCAGTGCAAGCAGATGAAAACATTAGCACTTGTATTGTAACAAATACTATGGACAATATGGAGAGATATAAAATATGGACTATGAAATAAGATGCAGTTGAGAAGGTGGACAATAGGCCTCATGGAGAGGAAGGTGGGAAGTCCAAAGATTTGTGGAAATCTCTAAATATGGATATATACTGGTAATTTGTATTGTTATACAGTGGTACCTTGGTACTCAAACGCCTTGGTACTCAAACAATTTGGAACCCAAACACTGCAAACCTGGAAGTAAGTGTTCCGGTTTGTGAACCTTTTTCGGAAGCCGAACGTGCTCTGTTTTGAGTGTTATGCTTCCAATTTTAGTGCCACACTTCCGTTTTGTGTGTTATGCTGAGGTCTGTCTGTTTTTGCTGTTTATTTTGCGTTTTTGTTTTTGCGGCTCTTTTTGTTTTGTTTTTGTGATTATGTGGAACCCAGTTCAGCTACTGATTGATTGATTGGTTGTGTGAGGACTTCCGGTCGGCGCCAGCGATTAATGGCGGACTTCTCCCGGAGCTCTGAGAGAAGTCTGCTCCACGGGTTTGGGTCCTGCTGCTACGGCGAAGCGCGGACCCTTAGAAATCACAGGCAGTGAAGCCTGTGAACAAGGAGGCTCGGCAGGTACCTTTGGGTTCCCTCCGAACTGCGAAGGAGCCCTTTTAAAGGCTCCGGAACGATCGTGGGGGGAGCGCAGTACTGAGAGCTGCAACCCAGTCCGTGGAGTGAAGCCGCATCACCATTATCGGAGAGCGCTGATTTCTTCCGGCAAATTGGACTTAAGAGCAACTACTCGTGAGTAGGATTAAAAGCTTAAATTGGATCTAAATTTTAACAGATTCGGAAGACCGTCACGGGAAAGGTACAAAAAGGAAGTCTGCCTTTCCGTGCTGTAGATACAATAAAGCAAAGAGACTGCTAAACTGTAACCTTTGGAGATCGTATGGGAACAAAAGAAATCCATTGCTAAAAGCAAGATTTACCCCCCCACTTAGCAGGCAGGAGCGGTGGGGGAGAACTTTTATTGAATTAAATACCTGCATGAAAGGAGAGGAGGAAATATATCCACTGTTTTGACACCCTGGGGGAGGACTGCCTTGAAAGAGAAAGAGACTTGTAAACTGTTGAATAGCTTTGTGAACTTTGTTGAACTTTGTTGAAAGATACAGTTGGAGGATTATTTTTCAGACTGTTACATATTTGCAACTATTTAGAAAAGAGCTGGAACTGGGGTTTTTTTTTACCTTTGGGAAGAGTGGGGGGATTTTGAAAGTTAAAAAACTGTGAAACTAAGTTGAGAATTCCCCCCCCCCCCAGAGGAGACTTTGTTACTTTTTGAAACAATCAAGCTACTAGAAGCTGAGCCACTGGAAATTTCCTACTGAAAACAAACCTCTAGGCGTGAGATTGACCTTGGCTGGGCATGATAGTGGCATGGCAGATGGCAAAGGAAAGATAGAGCTGGTTCAGGAGAAAAACCTCAGATCTGGCAGACAATACAAGACTGACACTTCACATCAAAGAAGGCCTTCATTGTCAGGAGCAGCTGCAGCTCCGCAAGTAAAATAAAAAACTATGTCTTCAGAAGATGCCCTGACAAAAGCACTGGGGAAAATAAATGAATCTCTGGAACTTCTTACGAGACAAGGGACTGATACATGTAAACAAGTTGCAGAAACAAACAAAAAAGTAGCTGAGATCTCAGCAAAACTTGATCTGAACACTTCAAGCATAAAAGAACTGGGAGCACAAGTTAGTGCTAATGCTCAAAATATTGGGAAACTTTTAGAAGAATCAGCTACTACTCGAAAGATTGCGGAGGAGGCAAGGGAAATTGCAACTGCAACGCAAGAGAAAATACCACCGGTTGTTAAGAAACTGGTGGACCATGATTTGTCCTTTGCTTTGATAGATCTACAAAGGAAAGAACGGAATTTGAGATTGAGATTCGTACCAGAAAGAGAACAGGATAACTTGGTGGACTTTCTTACAAAATTTTTTGAATTTTGGCAAGAGGGCCTCGAGGAGGACGAATTTAAAATTGTGAGTGCATTTAGACTTGGAATAAGACAAAAAAAGAACAAGGCAAGAGACTGTTTGATTACTCTGAGATCAAAGGAAGAAAGAGACAAAATTTTAAACCTACACTACCAAAATTGAAGATTCTTACGTGGAGATTTTTAAAGACATCCCTAAGCCTATTCTGGACGCAAGAGGTGAATACAGAGATCTGGTTACACTATTGAAAAAAAGCAGAATCTTCTTTAGGTGGGAATTTCCCCAAGGCCTATCTTTCAAATACAGAGGAAAGAAAACAAGAATAAAGACATTGAGTGATAAAGACAAATTTTTGAGAAACCACGAAGAAGATCTGTTGAAGGAAGTGGAAGCTGGAGAGGAACCAACACTACCAGGGAAAGGAATACTGGACATAGCAAACTTATCATTTGGATTGCAGCCACCGACAGAAGACGAACAACAATTGGGAGCAGTAGGAGGAGTAAGTAAATAATCCCATCATGGCTTTGCGACTCTTAAGTTGGAACTGCAACGGTTTGAACGTGCCTCGGAAGAGGAAGAACGTTTTTCACATATTAAAGAAACAACAACTGGACTTGATTTGCTTACAAGAGACACATGTGATGAGAGTACATAGAAGATTACTGATTAACAAAAAATTAGGACAAGAATTTATCTCATCTGACAGAGTGAAAAAAAGACGAGTTGTTATATATGCAAAAGATAGTCTGATGCTGAAACTGATATTTAAAGATGAACAAGGAAGATATTTGGCAATTGAAATTCAAGTTCAAGGACAGAAACTTTTGATCGTAGGAGTTTATGCACCGAATGAAGGCAAATCTGAATTTTTTAAGAAGTTGCATGAGACACTGTTGGATTATTTGGACTTTAATGTAATTTTGATGGGAGATATGAATGGAGTAGTTTCTACAAATATGGACAAAGCACAAAGACAAGTGATTTCTAAAGATGGAAGATTACCAAAAACCTTTTTTGAAATGACTGACAATATGGACTTGGTTGATATCTGGAGAACAAAAAATCCTCTTGAGAGAGAGGGAACCTTCTTCTCTGAAGCCAAAATGACCTGGACTAGAATTGACCAATATGGGTTACTAGAGGATTGGCGCCAAAGATAAAAAAAGTGGAAATCTGCCCAAAAACATGCTCCGACCATAATGCTGTGAAGATGGAGATGAACCAAACAACAGCTGGTACCTTTAGATGGAGGATGAATGACGCCTTATTCAGAGATAAAGAAATCTGTAAAAAGGCCCAAAAAACATTGAGGGATTATTTTGAGATTAATATGAGGACTAATGTTGAAAAAAGAGTAATCTGGGATGCAAGCAAAGCCGTTATGAGAGGCTTCTTGATACAACAAAATGCAATAAAAAAGAGAAGCCAAAATGCAAAAAAGGATAAGATTTTGGAAAAGATAAAAGAAGGAGAAAAGAAATTAAGATCAAAACCAAAGTCTCAGGAGATTTTGAGAGAAATTAAACTATATCAAATTCAATATATGGAATTGATGAATCAAGAAATAGAATGGAAAATCAAACAAATGAGACAGAAGACTTTTGAATCCGCAGACAAATGTGGTAAATTTTTGGCTTGGCAACTGAAGAAGAGACAAAAATTAAACACAGTGACAAACCTGGAAGTGGATGGAAAGAATATTTATAATCCAATGGAGATTAGAAGCTGCTTCCAGAGATACTTCAAGCAATTATATTCACAAGGGCCACAAAAAGACTCTGATATAGAACAATTTTTGGAGAAAAATGGATTGAAAAAAATTTCAAATGAAAGTAAAGTATTTTTGAATCAGAAAATAACTGAACAAGAATTAGAAGGTGCCATTCAAAATATGCAACTGGGCAAATCTCCGGGGCCTGATGGATTGACTTCCAAATATTATAAAACTTTAAAGGAATGGATATTACAACCTTTGAAGGAAGTCTGTAACGAAATCCTTGAGGGGAAAAAAGCACCTGAAACGTGGAAAGAGGCTTATATCACGCTTATACCGAAGACAGAGACTGAAAAGACCCAACTCAAGAACTACCGCCCAATTTCCTTACTAAATGTGGATTACAAAATCTTTGCTGACATTTTAGCTAAAAGATTGAAAAAAGTTTTGATGGGGGAGATTCACAGGGACCAAGCAGGCTTTCTCCCGAGGAGACATTTATCAGATAATGTAAGGAACATAATAGACATTTTGGAAATGTTAGAAGTTAATATAAATACAAAAGCTGTTTTGATATTTGTCGACGCGGAGAAAGCCTTTGACAATATTTCCTGGACCTTTATGAAGAAGAATCTCCAGGGGATGGGGGTAGGCCAAGGGTTTGAAAACGGTATAGGCGCAATATATTCTGAACAAAAGGCTAAACTTATTGTGAACAATGTGATTACGGAAGAACTTAAGATAGAAAAAGGGACACGTCAGGGGTGCCCAATTTCCCCACTACTTTTTATTTCGGTCCTGGAGGTTTTGCTGAACATG
Organism: Podarcis cretensis; assembly: GCF_951804945.1. Lineage (NCBI taxonomy): Eukaryota > Metazoa > Chordata > Lepidosauria > Squamata > Lacertidae > Podarcis > Podarcis cretensis. The sequence continues at coordinate 18,959,965 of NC_137183.1, forward strand.
ATAAGAAAGGACCAGCTGGTTAAAGGGGTTCAGGTCGGAGCGAAACATTATAAACTGAGAGCATTTGCAGATGATTTGGTACTTACATTACAAGAGCCAGAATCTAGTTCTAAAAGGGTTTTGGAATTAATTCAAGAATTTGGTCGAGTGGCAGGATTTAAACTGAACAAGTTAAAAACTAAGGTATTAGAGAAAAATTTAACAGTTACTGAGAAAGAGAGGTTTCAGAATGAGACAGGTTTAACTGTGGTTAAGAGTGTGAAATATTTGGGGATCAATATGACAGCTAAAAATATGAATTTATTTAAAGACAACTATGAGAAATGTTGGAAACAAGTGAAAAAAGACTTAGAAATTTGGTCAAATTTGAAGCTTTCTTTGCCTGGTCGAATAGCAGTTATAAAGATGAATGTACTGCCTAGAATGTTGTTTTTGTTTCAAACATTGCAAATTGTGGACAAGATGGAATGTTTCAAGGGTTGGCAGCAAGACATATCCAAGTTTATCTGGCAGGGCAAAAAGCCCAGAATAAAATTTAAGATTTTAACTGATGCAAAGGAAAGGGGGGGATTCGCCCTGCCAGATCTGAAACTTTATTATGAATCAGCAGCTTTCTGCTGGTTAAAAGACTGGCTGCTTCTTGAGAACACAGACATTTTAGATTTGGAAGGTTTCAACAATTTCTTTGGGTGGCATGCATATTTGTGGTATGACAAGGTTAAGGTTCATAAAGGCTTTAAAAATCATATTGTCAGGAAAGCATTGTATAATGTTTGGATTAAATATAAAGATCTGTTGGAGAACAAAACTCCAAGGTGGTTATCACCAATGGAGGCAAAGGCAGTGAAAAAGCTTAATATGGAGTCTAAATGGCCAAAATACTGTGAAATCTTGGAACAGGAGGATAATAAGTGGAAATTGCAGAGTTTTGAGAATCTAAAAGATAAAGTGCGAGATTGGCTTCATTATTATCAAATAATGGAGGTTTACAAGCTGGACAGGAAAATTGGCTTTCAGGTGGAAAAGTCAAAATTGGAAACAGAGTTGCTAGAATCCAAAACTAAGAGCTTATCAAAAATGTATAACTTGTTGCTGAAATGGAATACACAGGATGAAACGGTTAAATCAGCTATGATTAAGTGGGCACAAGATGTTGGGCATAACATTATGTTTGCTGACTGGGAAAGGTTGTGGACCACCGGTATGAAATTTACGGCGTGTAACGCCTTGAGAGAGAATATTATGAAAATGATCTATAGGTGCTACATGACCCCAGTCAAGCTTGCAAAAATTTACCACTTATCAGACAATAAATGTTGGAAATGTAAAGAAAATGAAGGTACATTCTTTCACCTCTGGTGGACATGCCCAAGGATTAAGGCTTTCTGGGAAATAATATATAATGAAATGAAAAAGGTATTTAAATATACCTTCTTGAAGAAACCAGAGGCCTTTCTCCTGGGTATGGTTAGCCATGTGGTGTTAAAGAAGGATAGAATGTTTTTTATGTATGCTACAACAGCAGCAAGGATACTTATCGCAAAGTATTGGAAGACACCAGATCTACCCACTCTGGAAGAATGGCAGATGAAGATGACAGACTACATGGGACTGGCAGAGATGACCGGCAGAATCCGAGACCAGGAGAAAGAGACAGTGGAAGAAGATTGGAAGAAATTTAAAGACTATCTTGATAAATATTATAAAATTAATGACGGTTAGAATTGACATGGGTTTAAAAATTATGTGGTTTTTCAGGGGTGTTGATTATGGAAAAAGAAATAAATTTATTAAAAAATATGGGAAGTAAGGGAAGGGATTTGCTGATTAGATTATGAAATTAGAATACAGAAGGGGGAGGTGTGAGGAGGTCGGGGAAAGTAGGTTTAAGAAAATAAGGATGGAAATTATACTTGTTTCTTTTTGTTTTTTGTTTGTGTATGTTTCTATTGTTAAACTTTAATAAATATCATTTAAAAAAAAAGATTGATTGGTTGTGTGACTGCAGTACATTGTTTATTACTTTCATTTTATGGATCAATGGTCTCGTTAGATAGTCAAATTCATGTTAAATTCTGTTTTCAGGGTTGTTTTTAAAAGTCTGGAACGGATGAATCCATTTTGCATTGCTTTCTATGGGAAAGCGTGCCTTGGTTTTGGAACGCTTTGGTTTTGGAACGGACTTCCGGAACGGATTAAGTCTGAGAACCAAGGTACCACTGTAATTCTATATTTGTAAAATCAAATAACAATTATTTCAAAAAAAAGGAAAGGCATTGAAAGTCCAATTGCCAAAATCATAATGTCTTTATGCAACTATATAGTGCGACCACCCTTGGCGTATTGTGTACAGTTCTGCATGTTAACAGGGTCATTGTAGAGAATGGTGCAAGGAACAAGTCCCCTATCTGGTGAATTGAAGTTGGGCTCTGCAAGTCTCTGAGGCAAGGGTGACTCTCCAGAGGTTGCTGGACTGCAACTCCCATCTCCCCTGATCATTGACCATGCTGGCTGTGGATGGTGGGAGTTGGAGTCCAACAACAGAGAACTTAGCAAGTAGAGCAAGTGGCTCTTAATCTCAGGGTTATGAATTCTAGGTAAAGATAAAGGGACCCCTGACCAATAGGTCCAGTAGTGACCGACTCTGGGGTTGCGGCGCTCATCTCGCTTTATTGGCCGAGGGAGCCGGCGTACAGCTTCCAGGTCATGTGGCCAGCATAACTAAGCTGCTTCTGGCGAACCAGAGCAGCGCCGTTTACCTTCCCACCGGAGCGGTACCTATTTATCTACTTGCACTTTGACGTGCTTTCAAACTGCTAGGTTGGCAGGAGCAGGGACCGAGCAACGGGAGCTCACCCTGTCGCGGGGATTCGAACCGCTGCCCTTCTGGTTGGCAAGTCCTAGGCTCTGTGGTTTAACCCACAACGCCACCCGCGTCCCTTCTAAATGAGTTCTAAATCCTTCTAAATTATCCATACTTTCCATTACTTTACAAGTGTGTTTAAAATACTGCTAATAATGTTTCAACCTCCTTATGGTGGTCTCGTAGATAAATTATAAACTTTCCCCATTCTTTTTTTAACGTTCTTGTCTTCTTGGTTTCTGAGCTTCCCAGTTAATTTTGCCATTTCATCCCATTCTTGATCCAATGGTATCCGTGTGGAATGATTAAGCTGTGCCTTTGCCTTCGTTCTACCTGTATGCTTGTAAATAAGTGGAAATATTATCGAATGCCAGTAAGTCCCAGTGACTTCCTTCCAAAGGGAAACTCTCCTGGGTAAGCACCATGCTCATGGAACTTCTCCATGATGGGAGAATTGGGATGAGCAAGCAAACACAAAGAACAAGGAGTGAAGCTTTAAGAAATAAAGTACAGGTGGAGGCATTTTAAAGAATAATGGCCAAATATATGTTGTTTTTTTGCTTTACATTTATCAGTTTTTAGCTGACTGATGCAGAAAACCCACCACCACCCAACTCCCTTTCTGTGTATCAGTCCTTTCAAAGTGCAGTACATCTCCAAGAGAAATTGCTCGGGCTGCAATAAAATAAAGGGGCCGTCTCCCAAGATCATCAGTCACGAGGCACATGCTGTTGAAACATCATCTGACTCAGAGACCTCTTTCTTAGATGGATCATCTCCACGGTGCTTCTTGACCCTGAAAAACCATGAGAGAGGGATGCTCCTTTTCTCATGCAGTGTGGCTGAGAGGTGTAGGGGTGTCTGTGCTTTCTAGGGATGGGGGCAGAATTTTGACCCAGTTCGCATTTAAAAGCGATCCTAACTAATCCACATTTTCCAAAACAATGCAAGAACCGAAGCACAGCCATCCTTCAATATGTGCACTTCGGCTGGCAGAATATGCGCAGCCTGCAGACTTAACACATAGAATAAGAGAACAAGAAGAACATGCATTTAGAAAACGGCGTTTCCATGCACTGCTCTGGTTCGTCAGGAGCGGCTTCGTCATGCTGGCCACATGACCCGGAAACTGTATGCCGGCTCCCTCGGCCAATAAAGCGAGATGAGCGCCGCAACCCCAGAGTCGGTCACGACTGGACCTAATGGTCAGGGGTCCCTTTACCTTTACAGGTTGGCATGCTTTTGTGAGGACTTTAAACAAACAAAAAAACAACAACCCCACAAGCTGATATGGAAATGTGGCAAAACGAACCGAAGTTTTGGGGAAAGGAGACACCAAGAGAAACTCAAATTGACACATTCACCCAACCTTCTGGCTCTCTGCCCGGCAAAATAGACGTATGTCTCCCTCTATAATCAGCTGTGACTCATGGTATTCAGCTGGTTGGCAGAGATAAGAAAAGAAGGGAGGGTTAAATCCAGACACTGCAAGTGCCCTTCTAGTGATCTTGGCTATTCAAACAGGATCTTGCCCTGCCTATACAGTAGCTTGATTAGCATGGGGGACGGACGGATACTGTGGCCCATTTAGTCCAGCATCCTGTCCTCCCAGTGGAAACCCAGTACCTGTGGTAAACCTTCAAACAGGTCCTGAGCACAACAGAACTCACCTCTGTGTTGCTTCCAACAACTGGTATTCAGAATCAGAACTGCCTCTAGCCATGGGGGAAGAATATAGCAACCACACCTAGTAGTCACTGATAACCTCTATGAAATTGTCCAATCCTCTTTTCAAACTATCATTGGCCATCCCCGTCTCCTGGGGGAGTGAGTTCCAAAGTTTAACTGAGTGAAGAAGTCCTATCTTGCATCCAGCCTGAATCTTCAAACGTTCAGCTTCATTGGGCGCCTGAGAGAGCTAATGTTATGAGTCTATCGGGTTCTGCCAATCCCTGCTACCTGCAGGTCTTTGGAGAGAAGATTCTGGAAACTGATTCAGCAACCTTCTATATGCCAGAGTAGTCTAGTCAAAGAATCATAGAATTGTAGAGCTGGGGGGAACCCTGAGGATCATCTCATTCCAATGCAGGAATATGCAGCTGTCCCGTGTGTGGGTCAAACCTGCAATCCTGCAATTATCAGCACCATGCTCTAGCCCAGGGTTTCCCAACTTTAGTTCTCCAGCCGTTTTTGGACTACAGTTACCATCATCCATGACCACTGGTCCTGCTAGCTAGGGATGATGGAAGTTGTAGTCCAAAAACAGCTGGAGATCTGAGGTTGGGAAACCATGCTCTAACAAAATGAGCTATTAGGCAGTATTTATAGCGTAGGAGAACTGGATTCAAATCTGTTGTTGGCTGTGAAGCTCAGTGGGTGATCTTGGGCTAGTCTTTCTCTGAGGCCAAATATTGTGCAAAGCAGGTGCTCTATGTCACAACTTTGCCCCTATTGGTGGAGGGGAGGGGAGCTATTCAAGGCAAGACAAAGGCGGGGCTGCTTCCTGCCCTTTGATCCATTTTTATTTGAAGGATTGCCTAACCTATATCAGGGCAGAGGAATATGCTCACCCCAGGTGTTAATTGGATGTTAATTCCCATCAGTCCCAGCTAGTGTTGTTGATATTTGGGGATGATATTTGGAAACAGCCTCAGAAGTTCTAGTTGTAGGCCTGCCAATAAGATTTAATCGGTAGGCAGGGCCTTTTGGGTGGTGTCCCCATATCTGTGGAACTTCCACCTTAAGGAACATAGGATGCAGCTGAATGTTGTCTATGTCTATGCTGACGGGCAGCGCCTATGCAGCGTTTCAGATGAGAAACATTCCCAGTCCGAACTGGAGATGCTGGGGATTGAACCAGGGAATATCTGCATGCAAGTCAGATGCTCTACGACCAAGTTGCAGAACAGGAGAACACATGGCCCCTACCTGATTGGCTTTTACGTGTACCCTGAATAACTTTTACATGTTCATTTTAATTCATTTGTGTGACTGTCTGTATTATTTGAACTGCTGCTGTTTTAATGTTTTACAGCGCGATCTTACTCATGTGTCAGGGACTGAACTGAAGAGGAATGCTGGGGACCACTCACCACTCCTTCTGAACTTTCCCTAGAACAGAAGGACAGTATAGATTTAGAACAGTGGTTTGCAGAAGGGCATAGTTCAGAGGCTGCAGAGGGCAGAAGCTGGGAAATATTGGGAGAGGGGCAGCAGGAAGAAGACGCAGCAGCAGGGGAAAGACAGCTGACAGACTCGGTGTCCTTGGAAAGCATTCCTGACCACCCACTCCTAGGACCCGGCGTGCATTGAGGGTGTTGTTGTTTAGTCGTTTAGTCGTGTCCGACTCTTCGTGACCCCATGGACCAGAGCACGCCAGGCACTCCTGTCTTCTACTGCCTCCCACAGTTTGGTCAAACTCACGCTGGTAGCTTTGAGAACACTGTCCAACCATCTCATCCTCTGTTGTCCCCTTCTCCTTGTGCCCTCCATCTTTCCCAACATCGGGGTCTTTTCCAGGGAGTCTTCTCTTCTCATGAGGTGGCCAAAGTATTGGAGCCTCAGCTTCACGATCTGTCCTTCCAGTGAGCACTCAGGGCTGATTTCCTTCAGAATGGATCGGTTTGATCTTCTTGCAGTCCATGGGACTCTCAAGAGTCTCCTCCAGCACCATAATTCAAAAGCATCAATTCTTTGGCGATCAGCCTTCTTTATGGTCCAGCTCTTACTTCCCCTTCATGGATCACTGTCTTGCCGTGGTGAACGGGCTTGAATAACTCAGAGAAGCTATGAGGGGCCACCCAAGATGGACAGGTCATAGTGGAGAGTTTTGACCAAATGTGATCCACCTGGAGCAGGAACCGGCAAGCCACTCCAGTATCCATGCCAAGAAAACTCCATGGACAAACACAACAGGCATTGAGGGTAGTAGAACAGAAAGCTCAGAGGCAGAAAGCACAGATCAGCCGTCGCATGGATGACATAGAAAAAGAGGGAGTGAGTGGGTGGGACTTTACTTGGAGCAATGCCATTACAGTGGTACCTCGGGTTACATACGCTTCAGGTTACATACACTTCAGGTTACAGACTCCGCTAATCCAGAAATATTACCTCGGGTTAAGAACTTTGCTTCAGCTAAAGTGGTGCTTCAGGTTAAGAACAGTTTCAGGTTAAGTACGGACCTCCAGAACGAATTAAGTACTAACCCGAGGTACCACTGTATCTGAGAGGAGGTATCATCCATCTTTCTCTGTGAATATTGAATAAAATACCATGGTAAGAAATTATTGTTTTCCCATTTCTGTCTGCCAGCCATGAGGGAGGGGGATTGGATTCCCTGAAGCCTGGCACCATCCTACTCAGACCTAAGTCCTGTTGAGCTCACTGAGACTTGCTCCCAGATAAGTGGACATAAGATTGTCACCGTCACACTCTTAGTTTTGGATTGCGACTTTCGTGGCCTGTAAATCAGGTGGTCTGGCTTTCTAAGTGAACCTCCTAGGGAAGATTTTTGTCCTGGAAAGTGAGAAATCTTTGAAAAGGAAACGCATAAAACCAGCTCTACAGACAACTGGGAGAAATTTCCTGCTGATTAATGAAAGGTGATTGTTGTCATCCCTTCCATTACCAGAACGCAGTGCGTGACGTTTTGCTGTTGTTGTCTGGACCAGTGCTGGTCTAATGAGGGGAAATGAGAGAGGTGGCAGCGGCTCCTTAGCAGACAATTAATTGCTTTTAGAAAGGGATCCAGATTCTTGGTGAAAACCTCCAACATTTACATTTCTAAATCAGCAAATATAGCCAGAACGGCAGCCCTAATTGCAATGTGCTCCAGGCGCTGGTGTGACTACAGCTGCACACCCGATCCTCAAGTCCCACTGGAGCAGCCGCTACATATTCCAAGGATTTCAAGAGCAGGAGAGAAAAGGGGGAGACTGCGCTTTGTGAAGAGGGTGCAGTTGCGGCAGGGCTATTAAAAGCCTAGTTTTGGGGTCGCCTGCCAATCTGCTTCCACTCCAGGCTCAATTTATTCTTCCTCCGCCATAGCTGTTGACTTGCTTTCAAAACACAATTTGCTTTGTGCTCTTTTGCAAGGCAGGCCTGGGCCCTGATCCATTCCAAGTTGTCTGTGCCACAGTGACAGAAACAGAAGTCTTGTTATCATCAGTCGTGCCATTGGTCTATCTATTTCAGCATTGCCTACACTGACTGGCAGAAGCTCTTCCAAGATGCAGACAGAGGGCTATTCCAGTCCTGCCTTGAGAGGCTGGGAATCAGGTTAGTTACCTGTTCTGGATGGGGTTGTAGTCTCTCTGAAGAAACATGGGATGAAGTCCAGGGATGCTCCTGTATCCATCTCTGACCTCAGTGTCTTTTACCAGTTCCAGCCATTCCTTGGCCAAGATAGCTTGGCAACTGTGGTCTTGGTAAGCTTAAGAACGGAGTAATGCAATGCATTTTGTTTTTCGTTTTTATAAATTTATTTATTTGGCTTTCACATAAAAATTTTACAGTCACATATCCAACATAGATCATAGAAACAAGGCTCCAGAGAATCCCCTGGACTTCTCTCCTCCCCTTTGTGGGCCCCATTGTTAATCATTTCTTCCTGCATCTTTTATAATAATTTTACCTCTCCGTTGTATCCAAAATTCACCATTAAACTACGAGTGTTATTCTAATCCTACTAACGATTTTAACTGTTTACAATGGTTTTAAAGATAAGTTATAATTTCCCCCCATTCCTTATTAAAATTTTGGTCTTCCTGATTTCGGATTCTTCCGGTCATCTTAGCCATTTCAGCATAATCTATTAACTTCATCTGCCATTCTCCTCTGGTTGGGATTTTATCTTCTTTCCATCGCTGGGCCTATAACATCGGCGCAGCCGTGGTTGCATACATAAAAGGTATTTTCTGCCCCCTTGGGATTTCGGCAAGTAGAATTCCTAAAAGAAAGGCTTCAGGGTTTGTTTGTTTTTTAGAAAATTGTTATGTAGTGAAAGTTAAGTTGTGGGTTGACATAGCAGACGACACAGCGATTTCTCCAAGTAGCTCTTTATTTTGTAAGCTGGAATAGAACTGACTGCAAACAGCTCAGCCGGCCTGCTTTTATAGGCAGCCGGCTGTCAACATTGTAGCAACAACAGCCCAGCGTTTCCCGCCTAAAATAACTGACGTGGACCTGAGTGAAAACTATCTACAGACCTGAGTGAAAACTATATACAGTATCCCCCTGCTGGCCCAGGGTGAAACTTCACTACATAACACCCCTCCCCACCGAGATAAGGCGTTAGTTACAATCGTAATGGTTTCCTTATATACAAGCACTACGCGTAATGGTTCAATTAGGCACAAAAGCATATCGGTTACATTTCCCATACTTAGACCAACAGTGATACATGTCCAACAACATAATCCTTTAAATAAGTTGGGCGCTTGGAAACTCTGCCAGACCGCCGGGGACTGGTAGCCAAGTCCAGAGGGCCACACAGTTCTTGCTGAGGCTGTGGTGCGACCCTAGGTGGTGTTGGAACCAACTCCCCTGGATCCGCTGCTGTGGGTGGAGCCTCCGCAAGTGGAGTGGTCTGAGTCTGTGGTAAGTCTGGCAGACCCTCTGAAGCGGCTTGGTTCGGCTCCACGCTGGCAGTTTGCGAGGGAGGTGTAGGTGGGGCCTCGCCATCTGTACGTGTCTCTTCTTGAGCCGCAAGCGCAGTTGGGGGCACCACGGTAGTGTCCAAGTCCCCAACCCTGCGCCTAAGCTGGTCTATGTGCCGTCGCCACAAGCGTCCGTCTTCGAGTGCCACCTGGTACGAGCGAGGTCCAGTGACTCCCACTACTGTGGCTGGCACCCAAGGAATGTCCCCCACATAGTTCCGGGCAAAGACCTGGTTTCCTGGGATAAATGACCGTGGCGCGTTGGCACAGCCTGGGGGTTCAGCCACGGCAAAGTCCGGGTGCAGCCGGTCGAGCGGTGACCTGAGGCGGCGGCCCATGAGCAGTTCAGCAGGACTCCGCCCTGTGGCCGCATGAGGGGTGATGTGTTGCACGAACAAGTATTGGGCGACCCGCTCATGCCAGTCTCCCCGGTCCAGGCGCACCACTGCCTCTTTTGCCGAGCACACCATTCTTTCTGCTTGCCCGTTGCTGGATGGATGAAAGGGTGCCGTTAGGGCATGGCGGATGCCCAGTCCCAAAAGATACCGCTCAAACGTGCCTGACGTGAACTGCGGTCCGTTGTCAGAGACAAGAACATCAGGACACCCATGCGTTGCAAACAGGCCTCGCAGCACCCGGATGACGGCTTCGGTAGTGGTGGAGGGCATCAGGGCGACCTCCAGCCATTTGGAATAGGCATCCACCACTACCATAAAGGTCCGGCCGTGAAAGGGGCCAGCCAGATCGATGTGCACCCTCGACCAGGGTGTCTTTGGCGTCTCCCAGGTGTGTCCCTTAGCTGCCGGTGGTGCAGGCCTCAACTCTTGGCACGCTTGACAGGCGGACACCCAGGCAGTGATGGCATCGTCCATATTAGGCCACCAGACGTAACACCGAGCCAACGCCTTCATTTTGACAATTCCCGGGTGGCCAACGTGCAGAGCCTCCAGGACGCGCTGACGGAGTCCCTGGGGAATCATGACGCGGTCTCCCCACAGCAGACAGCCGCGATGAGCTGAGAGTTCATGTTGTCTGGTTGCGAAGGGCTGGAACTCCGATGCAAAAGGCCCTTGTGGCCACCCCCTCCACACCCAGTTGAGCACCCGGCTGATGGTGCGATCCTGGGCAGACGCGGAGGCCACAGTGGCAGCCAATACAGGCGCTGCCAGAAGATCCTCAATCAGAAGGAGCGATGAAGCTGGAGCCGGGTCTTCCACAAATGCTGGAAGAGGGCAACGGCTGAGGGCGTCGGCATGGCCCATCGATTTCCCGGGGCGATGGATGAGCCGGTAGTGGTAGGCAGCCAGGAAAATAGTCCATCGCAGCATGCGTGGCGAGAGGACCGGTGGAGTTGGACGATCACCGGCGAGGAGGCCCAGGAGTGGCTTGTGGTCAGTGATGAGGTCAAAAGTCCTGCCATAGAGGTATTCATGGAACCTCTTCACTCCAGCCACAAGTGCCAGTGCCTCCTTGTCGAGCTGGCTGTAATTCCGTTCCGTTGGAGATAGCGTCCTGGAAAAGTAGACGAGCGGTGCTTCTCTTCCGTCTGGAAAACGGTGACTAAGGACAGCACCGATGCCAAAAGGTGAGGCGTCGCAGGCAAGGACCAGCGGCCTGGATTCACTGTACTGTACCAGCACACTGTCTGATGAAAGGAGAGCCTTGACCGCGTTGAAGGCCACCGTCTCCCGATGACCCCAGGCCCAAGGCGTCTTTGTGCTAAGGAGTCGGTGAAGAGGCTCAGCCACTGTGGCTTTGTGGGGCAGGAACATGTTATAAAAGTTCAGCAGCCCCAGGAACGCCTGCAACTCCGTCTTGTTCTTTGGGGTGGGGGCCTGCTGGATAGCGCGGATCTTGGATGTGGTCTGGTGAAGGCCGGAGGCATCGATAAAATAGCCCAGGAACTCTACCTGTGGAACGGCGATCTGGCACTTTTCCCTCTTTACCTTGAGCCCAGCCTCTTGGAACCTGGTCAGCACGGCACGGAGGCGCTCAAACAGCTGCTGGTGTGAGTCTGCAGACACCAAGACATCATCAAAATATGGTACCACGCCCGGAAGCCCTTGCAGGAGACGCTCCATAAGGCTTTGGAAGATGCCAGGAGCCACACTCACCCCGAACTGCAACCGGCGGCAACGGAATGCCCCCCGGTGGGTGACGATCGTCTGGGCTTCAGCAGTGGCATCATCAACGGGCAGTTGTTGATAGGCTTGGGCAAGGTCCAGCTTAGCGAAGACCTTACCCTCACCCAGGGAATGCAGCAGGTGTTGGACAACAGGAACCGGATAAGCGTGCTGCTGAAGTGCCTTGTTGATCGTGCACTTGTAGTCAGCGCAGATTCTCACTGACCCATCTGGCTTGACAGGCGTGACGATGGGGGTTTCCCACTTGGCGTGGTCAACCGGCTCTAAAACTCCTTGGGCGATCAGTTTGTCCAGTTGTTCGTCCACCTTAGCCTTGAGAGCAAAGGGAACCCGGCGTGGCTTTAGTGCGTAGTGGTTGCGGAGCTTCTCTTGGATCGTGTCCCATGGTGTTGCCTGGACTGCTTCAGGCGCAACCAATGCTCGGGCCGTTTCAAACACCTCAGGCCCATAGAGGCTGAGGAATAGGCCCCACTTCCGATCCTTTGATACTGCTGTCAGCTCGTTGGCTTGGAGGTAGCAGTCGAACCGAGCGAGGTAGGAGTCCCATGATTCAGAGGCTGGCGCAAACGGCAGTAGAGGCACAAGTGAAGCCATGATTCCGGTGCCGGCGTGAAGGGCAATGGATGGAACACAGTGCTCTTAGCCAGAACAGTCAGCTCTGAATTGGTTCTGTCCAGTGATTTCGCTCAGTGATTTCGCTCTGTGATTCAGCTCAGTGATTCAGCTCAGTTCAGAGGCTGGCCGCATCTGGCTGTGCTCTGATGTCCATCAATCCAATCCTCGTCGCCAGAGTTAAGTTGTGGGTTGACATAGCAGACGACACAGCGATTTCTCCAAGTAGCTCTTTATTTTGTAAGCTGGAATAGAACTGACTGCAAACAGCTCAGCCGGCCTGCTTTTATAGGCAGCCGGCTGTCAACATTGTAGCAACAACAGCCCAGCGTTTCCCGCCTAAAATAACTGACGTGGCGTCAGTTAATATCTTAAACTTGATTCTGGGCTTTTTGCCCTGCCAGACAAATCTTGAAATATCTCTCTGCCACCTCCCAAAACACTCCATTTTGTCCACAATCTGCAAAGTTTGAAATAAAAATAACATTTTTGGCAATACATTCATCTTAATAGCAGCAATACGTCCTGTCAAGGAAAGTTTCAATCTTGACCAAGCATCTAAATCTCTTTTAATTTCAGACCAACATTTTTCATAATTGTCTTTAAATAAGTTCCTGTTCTTCGCTGTTATGTTTACCCCTAGGTATCTCACTTTTTTAACCACATTTAATTCTGTCTCTTTCTGAAACCTTTCTGATTCTGAAGAAGTCAATTTTTTTTCTAAAACCTTGGTTTTTTGCTTATTAAGTTTAAATCCCGCCACTCGACCAAACTCATAAATCAGTTGTAATACCCTTTTAGTACTGGGCTCTGGCTCCTGTAGGGTCAAAACTAGGTCATCTGCAAATGCTTTCAGTTTATATTGTTTCGCTCCGACCTGGATACCTTCCACCAACCGGTCTCCTCTGATCATATTCAAGAGCACTTCTAGGACCGATATAAATAACAAAGGGGATATAGGGCAACCTTGTCGTGTTCCTTTTTCAATTCTAAACTCTTCTGTCACCACATTGTTGACTATCAGTTTTGCCTTTTGCTCTGAATAAATTGCCTCTATTCCATTATAAAACCCCCGCCCCACTCCCATTCCTTCCAAATTTTTCTTCATAAACTTCCAGGAGATATTATCAAAGGCCTTCTCCGCGTCTATAAATATCAAGACTGCTTTTGTATTAATGTTTGTTTGCAAGAGTTCCAAGATATCAATAATGTTCCTTGTGTTTGCAAACAAATGTCTGCCTGGGAGAAAGCCTGCCTGGTCCTTATGAATTACCTCATTTAAAACTTTTTTAAGTCTACTTGCTAAAATGTCTGCAAATATTTTGTAATCCACATTTAGGAGGGAGATGGGGCGGTAATTCTTAAGTTGTGTCTTTTCAGTTTCTAGTTTGGGTATCAATGTGATGAAAGCTTCTTTCCACGACTCCGGTGCCTTCTTCCCCTCCATAATTTCATTGCAAACCTCCATTAATGGATGTATCAAATAGTCTTTCAATGTCTTATAATATTTGGAGGTAAGTCCATCTGGCCCTGGAGACTTGCCCAATTGCATGTTCTGAATGGCCTCCTCAATCTCTAATTGTGTTATTTTATAATTCAGGATTGTTCTATTCCGGAGAGACAACTTTGGTAAACCATTCTTCTTTAGAAACTGTTCTATCTCTGATTCATTTTGTGGCCCTTGAGTATATAGTTGTTTGAAATATCTCTGGAAGGACTTTCTGATTTCCACTGGGTTCTGAATAATTCTTCCCTCAATTTCTAAATTTGTTACTGTGTTCAGCTTTTGTCTCTTTTTCAGCTGCCATGCTAGCAGCTTTCCACATTTATTTGCCGATTCAAAAGATCTTTGTTTCATTAACTTAACTTTCCATTCCACTTCCTGATTTATCAGTTTTGAATATTGTGCTTGATAATGTTTGATTTCTCTTAATATCTCCTTTGATTTCGGTCTCGATCTTAACTTCTTCTCGCCTTCTTTAATTTTCTCCAAAATCTTATCTTTCTTATCATTCTGTAATTTTTTCTTAATAGTATTCTGTTGTATCAGAAACCCCCTCATAACCGCCTTACTTGCGTCCCAAACAGTTCTTTTTTCCACCGTGGTGTTCAGGTTTATCTCAAAATAGTCCTTCAAAGCTTTTTGGGCCTTCTTAATAATGTCCTGATCTCTAAACAAGTTGTCATTCATTCTCCATCTAAAGGAGCCGGTTGGAGTTAATCTCATATCCATCTTCACCGCATTATGGTCGGAGCAAGTCTTTGAGCAGATTTCCACTTTTTTTATCTTGGGTGCCAGGCCTCTGGTTAACCAAATTTGGTCGATTCTTGTCCATGTCAGTTGGGCTTCAGAAAAGAATGTTCCTTCTCTTCCTAGAGGGTTCTTTGTTCTCCAAATGTCAATCAAGTCCATGTTGTCAGTCATTTCAAAAAATGTTTTCGGTAGTCTGCCATCTTTTGACACGTTTTGGCTATGTGACTTGTCCATATTGATTGATACCACTCCATTCATATCTCCCATCATGATGATGTTATCATAGTCCAGATAGTCCAGCATAATCTCGTGCAGCTTCTTGTAGAATTCCGATTTTCCCTCATTTGGCGCATAAATTCCTAATAGCAAAAACTTTTCTCCTTGGGTCTGAATCTCTATTGCCAAAATTCGTCCTTGTTCATCTTTAAATAGAAATTTTGGTGACAGGCTCTCTTTTGCATATATCACCACACCTCTTTTCTTTACTCGATCCGAAGAAATGAATTATTGGCCTAATCTTTTGTTTATTAACACTTTTCTGTGTAGCCTAGTCACATGTGTTTCTTGCAAGCAAATAACGTCCAATTGTTCTTTTTTCAAAATATGAAATATCCTTCTCCTTTTCTCCGGATTGTTGGCGCCATTTATATTCCAGCTCAGAAGTTGCAGAGACATCCTGGTCAAATCTGTTATGTATGTAGTGGTATCTTTTTATCCTGGTCTACAGATCCCAGAGGTGTAGGTGTGGGTTCAGGCTGTGGTCCAGCCCCTGAGGGTCTTTCAATCCCTTTCTGAAGGTCCTCTCCGTAAATATTCAAAAATTTATCTCTGTCTTCAGCTGTTTTAATTTTAACCTTCTTCCCCCTGAACATAAAAGATAGTCCTTGTGGAAATTCCCACCTAAAGATAATCAGGTTGCTCCTCAACAGCTTGACTAATTCAAGGTAGGTAGATCTAAGAACCAAAAGTTGTTTAGGAATATCCTTGTAAATCTCTGCTCTTTTGTCCAAAATTTCAAGTGACTTTCCGTAATGTAGTCCTAGTATTTTATCCCTTTCCTCCTTGGATCTCAGGGTAATCAAACAGTCTCTGGGCTTGTCCTTCCTTATAAATTTTCCAAGTCTGAAAGCAGTCACAATTTTAAAGTCCTTTTCCTCCTCCAAAGGCCACCACTTGGAAAATTCTTTTGTTAAAAACTCAGTTAAATTCCCTTGTTCATGTTCAAGTTCTGGTATGAACCTCAATTTTAGGTTATTTTCCCTGGCCCGAAGTTCAATCATAGACAGATAGGCCTGTTGTTCCCCAACCTGCTTATGGAGTGGTCTCACCTCCTGCTCCAATACTGCAGTTTTCTGGATGGCTTCCTCTGCCAATCTCCGGTTTTCTACAGTGGATTCAGATAAATTGCCAATTGCTTGAGCGTTCGAAATAACTTGTTCAGTTAACTTGTTAACAGAGTCTCTGGTCTGGTCAATCTTTGCCGTTTGTTCATCCACCTTTTTATCTAGGCCTTCCAATTTTTCAAGTATTTTGTCTAATACTGAAGCAGTTCCACCTGCTGCCATATCTTCACCCAACAGCTGCTCACTTTCTTCTAGTTCCAAAACATCAGGGACCGATGATCTGTGCGGCTGGGAAAGTAAATTCAAAGTTGTTTGCTTTCTTCCTTTACCCGCTCTTGTTTGTCTCCCAGTGCCGCTCATTCCAATTCTGTCTGCGAGTCAAGGTCAAACTGAGTATGTTCTCATGGGAATCCACAAGCCCATAAGATAAACAACCAAATAGGAGGAAAGGAAACCAAAAGGAAAGTCACATATAGTTATAAATCCAAAAATCCTCTAGGGGGAGTCCACTTCATAATGCAATGCATTCTGTGTGGAGCTAGCTTCCCCTGGGCTTAGTCTGGAAGCTGCAGCCAGTGCAGAATGCAGCAACTAGGCTTGCTGTGCATCCTACTTTATATAAGGCAGAGCTTTTCAACCTTTTTGGGTCCATGGCTCCCATGACCAACTACATTCATTCTTTAGCACCCCTGTGAGGCTCAGAAGCCCAGTTATGTTACCCCTTGCCTGCAGAGCTGGCAGCCTCTCGCCCTTTTTTGAAAACCCTCCCTTGTGGAGGGTTCCCTCAGCCTCTCCCCTCTCTCCTTGGGAGTCCTCTGGGCAGCTGCAGCTCTGAGCAGCCCCCCTAGCCCCAAAGAGAGGTCCCTTCTCACACTGCCCCACAGAGGCCTGGGAAGCACCCATTGGCCAGCCCCAGAGGCACCATTTGCCTGCTGAGCTTATAGCCAGGGCTGCAGCAGCAAACAGCTGTACAAGCCTTTGGGAGGCAGAGATGCGAGAGGGCATCACAGGAAGGAGGGAAGGAAAGAGGGACAGAGGCCACTGTTGCCCACAGCACCTCTGACTGTCATTCAAGGCATCCCTGCTTGAACACCACTGGCATAAAGCATTCCTCTCTTGCAGCGGTTCTCAACCTGTGGGTCCCCAGATGTTGTTGGACTACAACTCCCATCATCCCTGAGCTCTGGCCTCGTTAGCTAGGGGTGATGGGAGTTGTAGTTCAACAACATCTGGGAACCCACAGGTTGAGAAAGGCTGTGTGTTGGAAGGAGTCCTTTGTTTGAAGCCACCCTCTGTTTGTAGGGCTCTCGGGGTCTAAGTCTGGCATGAATAAGTGTGAAGTGTTTAGGCAATATCTGCTGAAATGTCAGGAGACAGAGATGTGACGGGGGGGGGGGGGGATTTTCAGTGCCTTGAGGGTTAGGCTCCCCTGCCTTAAAAAGGGCTTTCCCCACGACTAACACAACCAGAACGGATGGTGTAAAAATATTAAAAAGTGCAGATGAAAGGTAGGCAAGCTTGAAGCAATGATGTAGTTGCTAGCATTATGTTGATTTGATTGATAGCTGCTGTTTTTGACATTTCATTATGTGATGTCAACTATTTTAATGACTTTTCCCTTTTTTTAAAAAAAAATGCCTTTTTGTGGCTGCCTAGAATTGCTCTCTTGGAGGAAAGTAGGGGTATAAATGTATTTGCGTGGACAGGCAGAGTCCCCCCAACCCCAGGCGACCCCTGAGCGGAATAATGACTCAAGACAACGTGCTATGGGATTAAAATTGGCCACAACTTTATTATGTTTCAGATGTAGGGAGACCTTGGCTCAGGCATTGGGCGTTTATCCTTCCCAGGGAGACATCAGGGTTATCCAGAATGTGTGGGGATTGGGCTGACTCTGGAGAACATACGTTCAAGCAGAGAGCCCACCCCCTGTTTTGCCACTGTTGGAGGGGAGAGCAATGACAACCTTTCGGCATATGGCCAATGTCTCCCCTCAAGACCCCTTTAACAGGGAACCCTGGTATCACCGCCGCAAGGGGGGTGTGGTTCACCGCTTCACACACACCCCCATTTAGGAAGATAGACTAAAGGATTCTGCCCAAGGCCTGAAACCGCCAAAGTTGTGACATTTTGCTATAGGAAAGGTAAAACCTGCCAATGCAGGAAAATTTCTTTCCGGCCCTTCAACAGTAACCCTGACATAGCAGCGCCTGCGTACCTGTGGAGAAGAGGTTAACCTGCAAAAGAAGACTTAACTGAGGGAGGGCAGGGTGGGAGAAGCTCTGGAGCCAACTGATGCTTTGCAGGTAAGATTCACCTTCTGTTGTGTGGGCAAGGTGGTCCCTCCCCTTACCTGGCCAACCCCCTGGCAACGCTTCCCCAGGCGGGATTGGGCGATTGGCTGAGGTAGGTGGAGACCTCCAGGTATCCAGCCTGGGGAGGGTGAATCCAGCCCGAACTACCAGGAGCCACACTGGGATCCAGGGGGATGCGCCCAACCACACAAAAGGTGCCCCCATTTGATATGGGGAGCGGTCACTATTGGAATAAATGAATTAAATAATAGAATTAATAACCATCTGTTTAATTATCAGGTAATCATTCACCATCACCTTTGCAGGCATTTGCACAATTTTCAATTCAGTGTGTACATGTAAAAAACCCTTTGCAACTTGTGTGTGACCTTGACATGGCAATTAGCATTGTCATACAACCTAGCAGTTCAAAAGCACGTCAAAGTGCAAGTAGATAAATAGGTACCGCTCCAGCGGGAAGGTAAACGGCATTTCCGTGTGCTGCTTTGGTTCACCAGAAGCAGCTTAGTCATGCTGGCCACATGACCCGGAAGCTGTACACTGGCTCCCTCAGCCAATAAAATGAGATGAGCGCCACAACCACAGAGTCGGAATGGCTGGACCTAATGGTCAGGGGTCCCTTTACCTTTACTAGTAAGTCAAATGCTGGATCTGATCTTAAATAAACCGGGGGATGGGGAATTTGTCACACACACCCAGATGTTGCTGGACCACAGCTTCCATCATTCTGAACATTGGCTATACTGGGTGGAGCTGAATTCCTGCATCTGGAGCCACCTGCTTTAACCATCTTGTGGACTGTCTGCCTTCTAAATTTCAATTCTTAAAATAGAGCATATTCTTAAAATAGAGCATTTCAATTCTTAAAATAGAGCATTCTCTCCTTTGGAGAGAATCTGAAGAACCATAGGCTACTGTGGGTCTCCCTTTCCCATGGTTGGAGAGGGAAGTTTGCAGTCAGAGATGACTCTGGTGGTGACCATGGTAAGTTCAACTGCTGTTACTGGCCTGCCCTCAGTGTTCCAAGACAACTGGGAGCCAGAGGAATCTTTGAAATGTCTAGATCCCATGACTCCTTCTTCCCTGGACATGTCCCTGCAAACAATGGAAGGGATTTTGTTGTTGTTTGTTGTTTAGTCATTTAGTCATGTCCGACTCTTCGTGACCCCATGGACCAGAGCACACCAGGCACTCCTGTCTTCCACTGCCTCCTGCAGTTTGGTCAAACTCATGCTGGTAGCTTTGAGAACACTGTCCAACCATCTCGTCCTCTGTCGTCCCCTTCTCCTTGGGCCCTCCATCTTTTCCAACATCAGGGTCTTTTCCAGGGAGTCTTCTCTTCTCATGAGGTGGCCAAAGTACTGGAGCCTCAGCTTCAGGATCTGTCCTTCCAGTGAGAACTCAGGGCTGATTTCCTTAAGAATGGATAGGTTTGATCTTCTTGCAGTCCATGGGATTCTCAAGAGTCTCCTCCAGCACCATAATTCAAAAGCATCAATTCTTCGGCGATCCGCCTTCTTTATGGTCCAGCTCTCACTTCCATACATCACTACTGGGAAAACCATAGCTTTAACTATATGGACCTTTGTTGGCAAGGTGATGTCTTTTTAATGCTGAGAATAAAATGGAAGAAAGGTAAAAGCAAACAAATCTGTCCTTTTCCTTCCACATATCTGGCAGGTCTTAGAAGACAGAAATTCCTTTGCACCCCCCTTCCCAATCTCCATATTCCAATTTGCATATTCATCCACATTTTAGCTTAACTTCATTCCCCACCAACACCCCCCAAAATCACCAAATTTAAGAGACTAGCTCCAAGATAGTAGAAAAGGTGAGCTCCTGACAACACAGGTAACAGCCGATAGGTACCCTCTTCCCCTCATTTTGTTGAACTTGAATTGCTGAGGAAAAACTACAGAAACCTCCCCCCCCCCCCCCGAGCTTACCCTAGCAAAGAAGCATTATGCATTTGTTTTCAGCCAGTGTTTAGGACTGAATTAATTTCCCTCTAGCTTTTTTTATATCCTTTCAAGAGTATCAAAGCCAGTGGTGTCAGTCATATAGCTTTTTTTCCTGTGATAAACACATTTCCACCTTGCAACTCAATGGTCCAGACACACAAAAGGTAAAATTAGGCCCATTTGTCAAAGCCAAACTAGAAATGTAGAATTATATTAATGAATAATGCATAATAGGCAATAATGATTTCTGCAGAGCCTCAAGGGACAGTCGTATCTCATTGCTGTCCTTCTCATTGAAGGAACAGGAATGAAATTGAGCAGCTCAGGTTAAAATTATGTTCTTCTTACAAAGAGGCCTAGTGTCCAGGTAACCCTAGTTTTCAGGTAATCCAAGCCAAGGCATGGTTTTAGCTACCGTATTTTTCGCTCTATAGGACGCACTTTTTCCCCTCCAAAAATGAAGGGGAAATGTGTGGGCGTCCTATGGAGCGAATGCAGGCTTTCGTTGAAGCCTGGAGAGTGAGAGGGGTCAGGAAGCTATCTGCAAGCCTTGGGAGCCGGGCGGGAGTTCCTGCCGGGCTCCCAAGGCTTGCGGATAGCAGCCTGCATCCCGAAGCCTGGGGTGCGCTGTGCAGTGCGTCCCTGGCTTCGGGCAGATATCCGCAAGCCTTGGGAGCCCGGTGGGAGTTGCCGCCGGGCTCCCAAGGCTTGCGGATAGCAGCCTCCAAACCCAACCTGGTTTGGAGGCTGGTGGTGGGGAAAGCAGCGCTTCTCCCCACCGCCAGCCCCAGAAGCTCGTGAGACAGCGGGGAGGCCGAGTGCCGCCTTCCCGCTGTTTCCCGACTTGGTTTGGAGGCTGGCGGTGGGGAGAAGCGCTGCTTTCTGCACCTCCAGCCCCACAAGCTCGGGGGACGGGGGGAGGCGGAGCGCCGCCTTCCCGCTGTTCCCTGACCTGGTCTTTGGGGCTGGCAGTGGGGGAAAGCAGCGCTTCTCCCCCCCCCCCCCCGCCAGCCCCAAAGAGCAGGTTGAAAGGAACCCAAAGGCTCCAGAGGCTTCGGGTGAATGCACCTTGTACGCACAGAACGCACCTTGTTTTAGAGGGGGAGAACAAGAAAAAATCTTTTTTTCCTGTTCTCCCCCTCCTATGGTCCGGTGCGTGCTATGGTCCGGTGCGTCCAATAGAGCGAAAAATACGGTATTTTGCTCCTCCTCCAATCCTGCAGCTGTGAGCAGTGCTGTGGTTTGGTACAGCATTACATCTGGACTGTTTGTTTTGTGAGACTATTTGCACTTCCTTGTGCTTTTCTAAGAAGACTCAATGTTCTCACCCTTTCTCATTGAGGGATGGCTTGTATCAAATTTTCTGGCACGCTGACCAAATCTGATGAAGGATCAGATCAATATTAATAATATTTCTTAAGCTACAAGCTTGCTCTAAACATATACTAGACATCAGTGAGAGTTCTACCAGGAATTCACTTCTGCCCATCTCTGTAGTTGCATGGAAGCAGGTATATTTATTTATTACACATATATTCCAGCTTTCTTCTACGATGCACCTAGTTCACACTTTCCAAAATGATATGCAAGCTGAAACACAGCCGTCTTTCTAAATTCACAATTCTCTGACTTTTGCAATTCAATTCTCCAACCGTGTAGTGCGTCCAAAAATGCACACGCTATAAATGCAAATATTTGTTAAAACAACATACAGAAATGCATTATATGTTAGAAATTTGCATTGCAAAAATGTGTATATGGGGGGGGGGGTTTGCAATGAAATGCTGATGGCTTTTCACGGGGACCCTTTAAAACTAAACAAAAAAACTGCAAACTGATGTGCAGAACTGCATTATACATAGGGCTGCGTCTGAAGATGGGTAGGAAAGTTCATCTGGTGCAGAATTCAGCTGCCAGGTGGCTCACCAGAGCAAGATGGTTTGAGCATATTACACCGATCCTGGTCTGACTGCACTGGCTATCAATTAGTCTCTGGGCCCAATTCAAAGTGCTGGTTTTGACCTATAAAGCCTTAAATGGCTCAGGACCGCAATACCTCAAGGACTGCCTCTTCCCATATGAACCTACCCGGACCTTGAGATCATCTTCTGAGGCTTTACTTCATGTGCCTCTTCTACTTGAGGTCCGAAGGGTGGCAACATGAGAACGGGGCCTTCTCTGCAGTGGCTCCCCATCTGTGGAATGCTCTCCCCAGGCAAGTTCACCAGGTGCCTTCATTATACACCTTTAGGCACCAGGCAGAAACGTTCCTTTTTAACCAGGCCTAGAGCAACACTCTATACCCTTTAAAATGTGGCTATAAATTCAATAAATGAAATGAGAACAGAACTTTAAAAGGAGGAACAGAGAGAAGCCAAAAACTGAGAGATTCACACCTCTCCAGCCCAAGGCCATCCAGTAATATTTGAACTTTGGTCTCCCCACTCCCAGCGTGACACTCTAACCACTATGCCACACTCAGTGGATCTCCTGGGTTAAATATAATGTGAGCCTTAATCCTCTGACTCAGAGCTCATCTCTGGGGAGTTATCACTTGGATAAGTTGTATTTTAGGATTAAGCCTCCTCGTTAATGTTAGGACCTGCAAATAAACGCAGGGCTCACGCTTTCCATAAGGTGAAGGAAGGCAGAGCAAGAGAGTGGGTTAAAAAAATAAAAAACACCCTATAGAAACGAAACATGAATGGAATTACGGAGGCAATAAACATTATGAGTCATCTTTCCAATTCTGGCGAAAGGCTGCTTCGAACTAGCACATTTGATCGCGAGTGAGATGCCTTTAAAAAGAGAGAGCTTATGAATATGCATTCGCAGACTCACCACCCTCATCTCATAGCTGAAACAGAAAAAAAAGTTTTCATCACAGCAGAGGAAAAGGCAACAACTCGGAAGCGGAACAAATAATGATGAAGATTGTGCAATTAAAAAGACCCTTGAAGAGACCCCAATATAAATTGGATCCTGTGAGACTACTCTGGTCTTTAAAGGACACCTGGTTTTGAACTTTTGCATGCGAAGGATGCAACATTTCATCATTTATTGATGGGAAATGCTCCTGATCAGAGGAATGGCTGCGATTTGAATTTCTCCCTGGGATGCGGGTCTGTCTGAAGATAGCAAGTTCACCCCATGAGAATGAACAGATACACATGCCACAGTTTCTGGCTTCCTTTGGCACAGTATAGAGGGCTTATGACAGGGGTTGCCAATGCAATGCACTACAGATGCTGTTGGACCAGAGCTGTCAACCGTCCCTTATTTGGCGGGAAACTCCCTTATCCCAGCGCCGTGTCCCGCTGCTGTCCCTTATTGATGATGTCCCTTAAATTTCCCGGGTTTCAAAGGAAGCATCCCCTCTCCCTCCCTCCTTGCCAGGCAGGGAGGAGGGAGGCTCCAACTGTGTTGCTTGGCTGCCTGCCCCGTCCCCCTCCGGCCTCCTCTCACCAGCCTCGGCCCCTGGGAGCCCCTCCCTGCCAGGACTGGTGGGAGCCTCGGGCCCTTGCGCCACCATCCTCCTCGCGGCCTCTGAACTGAGCGTCTCTGCCTGGGGCCCCCCTTCTTCCCATCACTGCCGCCGCTCCCACTAGGCCGTACTGCGGCTGCGCCGCCGAAGGACCCGGATGAGATGGGCAGCCTGGTGCGGCCTATGAATTGCTGAGGCGCCTTGAGAGGAGAGCGAGGGCAACCATAGAGAAAGCAGTTCAGAGAGAGGAGGAGGAGGCGGAGGCGCAGGCGCAGGCAGGTGTTCCAAGGGCTAAGCACAGAGGGGGAAAGTGGAGGAAGAACTGCAAGTGCTTCTCCCATAGATTTGTAGTGGTAGACTAGCATAGATGGTCTGATCTGTGGGTTTACTTCAGGCGCTATTCCCCCCCCTCTTCCTCCCGCCCCGCCTAATCGAACTGAGAGCTGCAGATGGAGCACGAGAGAAAAAATACAGAACTGCAGCAGCATCTTTGTTTTGTGCAAAAAGTGGTTGCTGCTTGTAGCTATTTAATTGCAGTGTTTCATCAGCTGGTGTCTTGAGCAGCAACCTCTAGAAACAAAGGGCTAAAAACTGGGGCTGCTCTCCAAAATTATCTGGTCCCTTTTAACTTCCTATTTCAGCTGGTTGACTAAAATCCCTTATTTTGGCTGCTGATCCCTTATTTTCAAATCTGTAAGTTGACAGCTATGCGTTGGACTACAACTCCCATCATCCTTGACCATTGGCTATGCCAGCTGGAGCTGATGGGAGTTCAGAGTTCAACAACTGCAGGAGGTCTGCAGGTTCAAAGGGAACACCTGGAATTCAGAAACATCTGAAGGGCATCATATTGGACGTCCCTGCCTTATGCCCTATGCAGCCTGAGATATTTTGTTGCCTGAAGCAAAGGCCTTCTCCCAGTCAAGATACAGAAGGCAACAGCAGGGTCAGGATAAAGCACCTGGGCAACTGCTGCTGCCCACCCCTGTATCTGCTGCCTGGGGCAACTTGCTCACTCTGTCTAATGGCAGGGCCGGCTATGACGGTTCCAAGTTAGCACTGTTAGAACAGAATGCAGTCACACTGAAAACCTCCTGCAGTTTGGTTAAGGCTCTACTCCAATTCACACCTATTAGCTGTAATTTGCTATTATTTTTAGGCCCTGTTGCTGAGGTGCAACCAAAATCCAATAAGGTATGTTAAAAGCGTGTCCAATTTACCGGCCGTTCTATTCTTATTACTTCTCCCGCTATTATCTACAGCGGAAGCAATCCAGCAGCATCGGAAGCCAAACCAGTTAATCCACTGGCGTGTCCCTCCCCCCGCCCCCCAATTCTTCTTCTTCTCCTTTTAAAGCATTGGGGAACATAAATTAATTGGCACTTTAAAAAACGTAATGGCGTTTTATCTATTTCCATTTCTCCTAAAACTGCATCCTGCAGCGACAAAATAGCTCACAATGGCACGCTCCGAGCCCCCTTTTATAGCAAGCTCTTGGCTGTTCTCGACTTGCGAATTAAGCACAGTGTGAATTTGGTTTTCAGGGAAATCCCAAGCAGAGACGATGACCATGGTTGAGTTTTGCTCATATAATGAAGGGCTACCTTTTATACTTTAGTCAAAGTCCAAGAAAGGTACGGTTCTGGGAACGCTTTGCTCAGAAGTACGTGCCTCTGGGATCAGTGTGGTAAGAAAGAGGCGTCAGGGATCCATTTGGCATGGAAGTAGGGGTGCTTTGAATATTCTCCTCATCCACATTTTTCATGTCCATCCCTACCATTAGGCAGGATGAGATTGCTGCCTCAGGTGGTAGATGCTCAGAGGTGGCAGTGACAGCTTCTCACAGACATCTCTCCTGAACATCCTGGGCACGTCCCACAAGGGACATAGGAAGCTGCCATGTACTGAGTCAGGCCATTGGTCCATTTTCCTCAGGACCAGGGGGTTTTTTCAGCCAAAACTCACCAGAACTGAGTTCCTCTTTGGTGTGTTCCGGCACCTCTTTTTAGCATACCGGCAGCTGTTTAGTGGCACGGCAGCCAGAGCTGTGTGTCGGAGGCTTCGGGCTGCATGCCGCTCATGGCTTTGTGCCTGAGGAAGTGGGGCAGTGTGTCAGAGGTGACATTGTAATGTGGCTTCAATGGGGAGCAGCAGGGAAAGGATGGCAGCAGCACCATCAAGGTGGGAGGGGGCACGTTGGCAGCAGATGCTGAGGAATATCAAATGCTCTCTGTCCCCCCCACAAAAAATATCTAGAGCTGGGCCTATTCTTGCCCTCTTCCTATGGGGACTGGTCTCCCCCAGAAGTGCATTCATTCTTAGGCAGGACTCAGACTATTTTTTTTAAAATATATAACCTTATTTTTGAATTTTTCAGTTTTACAAACCTCAAATACAGTGGTACCTCGGGTTACAGACGCTTCAGGTTACAGACGCTTCAGGTTACAGACTCCGCCAACCCAGAAATAGTACCTCGGGTTAAGATCTTTGCTTCAGGCTGAGAACAGAAATCGTGTGGTGGTGGTGGTGCGGCAGCAGCGGGGAGGCCCCATTAGCTAAAGTGGTACCTCACGTTAAGAACAGTTTTAGGTTAAGAACGGACCTCCAGAACAAATTAAGTTCTTAACCCAAGGTCCCACTGTAAAAGAAAAAAATAATACATATATCCCCTTTGACTTCCCTCCCCCCTTTTGTGGATCCTTAAACACACACACACACACAATTTCCCCCTCCAATTTTTAATAAATCTTAAAATATTCCTTAATCCAAATTTTTAACTACAAGTTTTATGTCAATCCTTTGCAGAACTCAGACCATATCCAGCCTTTATTGAGCATTTTTTGTGATTTGCAAATTATTGCATAGATGCAAAGAACTGAACTTAAAACTGGGGGGTGGGGGGGTTGGAAACTGAGAGATCCAAAACTGACAGATCTGTCCATCTCATCTCATCTGTCCCCCCAGCCTGGGTACTCTACCCACTCTGCAACTGTTTGCCTGCAAACTGGCATGAGGGTTCAGTTTCTATCTTGTGGTGCTCACCAGGAATGTTTGGGGTCCCCCCCAGTGGTGCCCAGGGTGGGTGGGGGGCAGCCACGATGCCACCCCACCGGGATCGTGCTGCTGGGGGCGGTGTGCCTCAGGTTACAAACACTTCAACTTACGTTTTTTCAGGTTACGAATGCTTGTAACCCGGAAGTAAGTTGCCCAAGCTCTCAGAGGCCTCGCCGCTGCCTGGAGGCAAACCCGGACATCGGCGGGGCCTACGGAGCTCTCTGAGGCCTCCACGAATGCCGGGAGCCAAGCCGATTGTGATTGTGGAAGAGGATCCTGAGCCCCCTCCAAACAGTGAGTTTGGAAATAAATTTTAATTTTTTTCATCTAAAATACTGTCTTATTTATTTTATAGTACAGTGCATTAATTATTGCCTTCATTTTATGGATCAATGGTCCTGTGAAACAGTAAAATTCGTGTTAAATTGTTGTTTTAGGGGTGGGGTTTTCATCGTCTGGAACGGATCAATCCATTTTCCATTGCTTTCAATGGGAAAGTTCTCTTCAGGTTAAGAACGTTTTAGGCTAAGTACAGACTTCCAGGGGACGCGGGTGGCGGTGTGGGACGCGGGTGGCGCTGTGGGTAAAACCTCAGCGCCTAGGACTTGCCTATCGTCAGGTCAGCGGTTCGAATGCCCGCGGCGGGGTGCGCTCCCGCTGCTCGGTCCCAGAGCCTGCCAACCTAGCAGTTTGAAAGCACCCCCGGGTGCAATTAGATAAATAGGGACCGCTTCCCAGCGGGAAGGTAAACGGCATTTCTGTGTGCTGCGCTGGCTCGCCAGATGCAGCTTGTCACGCTGGCCACGTGACCCGGAAGTGTCTGCGGACAGTGCTGGCTCCCGGCCTATAGAGTGAGATGAGCGCACAACCCTAGAGTCTGTCAAGACTGGCCCGTACGGGCAGGGGTACCTTTACCTTTACCTTACAGACTTCCGGAACCAATTAAGTACTTAACCTGAGGTACCACTGTACAAGTTTGGAGATGGCTGCTCTGTGTTGACTTGCAATGGCTCTCCAGGGTCTCGGACAAGCCGCCTGTCTCAGTCTTACTTTGAGGCATGAGGGATTGAACCTGACACCTTTTGTGCTCAAAGCATGTACTCTACTCCTGAGCTGTGGCTCTTCATACTTGGTAACAGATGAGCAAATCTCTCTATTTCAGTCACTCTCAATTTCTCATTTCCCCAGTCTTCAGTTCAGCTCTCCACATTTCCACTTCATTTTGCATTTTTTTTAAAAAAAATCCTCATGAAAATCCATCACAAATTTAGTGCGAATTCCTCCTTATATACACATTTTTGCAAAGGAATTTCTCCCAACATAATGCATTTTTGTAAGTTATTTCCTCTAAGAGATGCATTGTTTACTCAGGTAAAGTAACTTTTGCTCATATTTCTTGGCTGGAGAAATGCACTGCAAAATTCCGAGAAGTGTGAATTTTCTAGGATAGCTGTGTTTCTATTGATGCATTGTTTTTGGAAATTGCAAACTGAGTAGCTTTGACTTTAAATGTGAACTGAATCAAATTTCTTCCCCATCGCTATGCACCTCACAAGGGCAAATGTGGATTTGCCACCAAGTACATCCTTAACAGAAAGCTGGAGGCAAACCATTCATTTGTTCATAAATTCATTCCGTATATGCATCTTGCCTTTCCATCCTAAAAAACAGGACCCTATAGGCAGATATGAACCATTGGTAAAACTATCATTTAAAACAGATAGCCAAGAACAAACACCAGCAGCAATAATAATTTAGCCAAGTATCCTGCTGAAAGGCATGTCTAAATAAGGCCATATATTTAAAGGACAGTGGAACCTCGGAAGCTGAACAGAATCAGTTCCAGAAGTCCGTTCAACTTCCAAAACGTTCAGAAACCAAGGCACGGCTTCCGACTGGCTGCAGGAAGCTCCTGCAGCCAATCAGAAGCCTCGTTGGACATTCGGGTTCCAAAGAACGTTCGCAAACTGGAACACTCACTTCCAGGTTTGCAGTGTTTGGGAACCAAAACGTTCAAGTCCCAAGGTGTTCGGCTTCCAAGGTACGACTGTGCTATGATACCACTTGAAATGGTCATAGCTTGCCCTAAAGAATCCTGGGATCTGTGGTTTTTTTAAGGGTGCTGAGGGTTGTCAAGAGACTCCTCCTTCCCTCACAGAGCCACAGTTCCCTGGGAAGAGGCAGGAGTGGACTTTGGTTTTCAAATTTCAGTGGCGCCCTGTGTGGTGCCAAAATTCAGCGCCCCTGCCTCTCACTTTCTGCTCTGCTCAATTCACTACGTCATAGTTGTGATATCCTGAAGCATATCCTAGACTTGGCACCCAGTGTTGGGAAACCACTGTGGTACCCAGGGATCACTAAACCACTCCTGGCACTCAGTGGCACTGGCTAGGATGGAACGAAAAGGTGATTATTCACACAAAGTGTTTCAGGAAAACATTTCTAATCCCCCCTCCCAAAAAATCATTATTTTAGACTGACTCTCAAAACTGCAACCCTATCAAATATTTGCATCACTAATAGAAACTATTTGGTATTTATTATCTGTAGCCTTTCACTTGCACATGTGCAAATG
This sequence comes from Podarcis cretensis, assembly GCF_951804945.1. Taxonomy (NCBI): domain Eukaryota; kingdom Metazoa; phylum Chordata; class Lepidosauria; order Squamata; family Lacertidae; genus Podarcis; species Podarcis cretensis. The sequence continues at coordinate 18,989,226 of NC_137183.1, forward strand.
AGTTTGCCAAGGCAGTGCTACTGCCTAATTCTCCTGGGAAGCTGCCTGATTCCAGGATCTCCACTTTTTAACGATGAACGCTGCCTGCTTATTCTTATTTTTATAGACACCTGAAGGAGAAAGGTGAGAGAGAACTATACGGAATACAGATGAGTTCTGCAGGAGAATTTGCAATATTTATTAAGACCTTCCAGTATAATGTACTCCTCTAAGAATACTCCAGAAACTAATAAATGTGCTAGGCAAATGAGTGATGTGGACAGAGGAAGAAGGAAAGCATTCTGCCTAATTTGCTCATGGTTTTACTGAGAGCTTTCACAAAATGGGGAATGGAATTATCCTGGTTTTGCTTGTGGAACATGTGCAATGGCAAAATAATGCCAGAAACGATTTTAATGAAATGAAATGAAATGAATCCATCTTATATTTTCCCAATACAGTGGTGCCTCGCAAGACGAAAAGAATCCGTTCCGCGATTCTCTTCGTCTAGCGGTTTTTTCGTCTTGCGAAGCAAGCCCATTAGCGGCTTAGTGGATTAGCGCTATTAGCGGCTTAGCGGCTTTTAGCGGCTTAGTGACAAAGCGGCAAAGCGGCTAAGAGGCTATTAGCGGCAAAGCGGCTTAGAAAAAGGGGGGAAAGTAAAAAAAAATCGCAAGACTCGCAAGACGTTTTCGTCTTGCAAAGCAAGCCCATAGGGAAATTTGTCTTGCGAAGCGCCTCCAAAACGGAAAACCCTTTCGTCTAGCAGGTTTTTCGTCTTGTGAGGCATTCGTCTTGCGGGGCACCACTGTATTGGAGTTTAAAATGTTAGATATTTTAAAAATGAATTGCTGTTTTGTTTTAGACTGCGATCCTATGGCCCCTGAGAGGGAATGCCATAAGATACAATGGAGGTTTCTCCCAGATTCATCAGAAGCTGTCTTATACCGAGTCAGACCCATTTGTAGGACTAACGGAGATGACAGGAGGTTGGATGCAGGTGAGCTGTGCAGAAGCACACTGGCAAACATGCTCCAAGCAAGCTGCCGGCTAGCTCTGCTGAAGCTCCTTTTATTAGAAGTCAACAATTGGAAACAGTAATGAAACCACCCTGAACTTAACGTATTTTCACCTAAGCACATTTCCAGCATTAGGAAATACTGTATTTTTCGCTCTATAAGACACACTTTTTCCCCTTCAAAAATTAAGGGGAAATGTGTGTGCATCTTATGGTGCGAATGCAGGCTCCTTGGCTTCAGCGATAGCAACGCGAAGCCTCCGAAGCGCAGAGGGAGCGCTCCCACCGTGCTCCGGAGGTTTTGCGTTGCTTTCGCTGAAGCTGCCTGAAGCCTGAAGCCTCCAGAGCATAGCGGGAGCTCCTGCTGCACTCCGAAGGCTTTGGGTTGCCTTCACTGAAGCCTGGAGAGCAAGAGGGGTCGGTGCACACCAATCCCTCTTGCTCTCCAGGCTTCGCTTCGCTGGAGAGGCGCTGCACAGTTTTCCCTCTCTGGGCAGCGCCCCTTCAGTGAAGCGGGAGGAGAAATGGAAGGGGCTCCGTTTCTCCTGCCACTTCGCTGAAGGGGCACTGAGCAGAGAGGGGGAGAATTTTTTCCCCTGTTCTCCCCCTCTAAAACAAGGTGCGTCCTATGGTCGGGTGCGTCCTATAGAGTGAAAATTACGGTACATGGGTCAGCAGGTGTTTCCCTAAAATGTTCCCCCCGAAACTTGATTACATCTTTGTCCCCGGTCATGCTCCAGTCAAGAGATATGTCTAACCAACAAATTGTGAGAGGACCAAAGGTCAGAGGGAACTCCCTGTTTTCTAGCCAAGAAGGTAAAATGTCAGGGGAAGCAAGCGCAACGCTCCTTGACATACTGTTGTACGTCTGGTGCGAGGTTTGTCTTCGCAAAGCAGAGCATTACCTTCACTCCCATTGGTCCATCCAGCTCAGTGTTTCCCAAACCTGGGTCTCCAGCTGTTTTTGGACTACAACTCCCATCATCCCTAGCTCACAGGTCAGGGATGATGGGAACTGTAGTCCAAAACCATCTGGAGACCCAGGTTTGGGAAGCTCTGCCCTAGAGCTTCCACTTCCCACACCATACAACTACCCAGCTTGCTTTTCACCTTCCCCACCCAATTTCTGAAGCCATTTCTCTGTTCTGTTCTGCAGTGCCCCCTTCGTACCGCTGCTTTCTCCTTCAGCCCCACGCCTCCCATGCCTCCTTGGTCACTGTGAGTTGAGGATGCGGGAGTTACATTCTTCTTATGTTCCTTGTAGACTCCATTTGACTTTGATTCAGTAGCAGCAACTAAAGGTGGCAAGGCAGAATCCCGCTACCCTGCAGGTTAAAAAGAAAAGAATGCCCATTGTTTATCATGACAAATATTTTTTGCTTCAGTTTACGGGCTAGCAAAACAACTCGGGCTTTTGCGAGAGTCTGCTGCCAAGCAGTTATTAGGCTTGGAGGCATACGTCTTGTTTTGTTTGCAAACTGATAATTTGCTCTACGAGAGGAAAAATACACCCTTCCGCTCTGCCAAAATGAAAATAAAAAGCTCGGTGATGGCTTGTGCATTGAAGGCAATAATCTATGGCCAGGCAGTAATTTGGAATCTGCAGCAGGTTTTTGAGGATCTAGGTTTTCAACAATGGAAAAAGAGGAAAAGTGATGGATTTTAAGTAGCTTTTGCACACATGGGAAAATGAGAGTGAGTGAATGGACATATGCTTTGCTTGCAGAAGGCCCAGTGCACTCTGCAGTGTCTCCAGGGCAAAGTGAGGCAAGGGTTAAAGTCATATATTATAATGCAATTTTGCTACCTTTTTAAGAAGTTTTGAACTTCAGTACAATATTCATCAAAGTGTAAAATTCAGTGGAACGTTCTGTTCCACACAATTTGTAGAGACTGAAGATGATAACAAACATTGGTCCTACACTGAGTAGACTTACTGAAGTTAAAGTACACAACTTACTTGGGTCTATAAATTTCAATCGATCTACACTGAGCAGAGTTAGTTGGCAATACAGTGGTACCTCGGGTTCGATACGCTTCAGATTATATACGCTTCAGGTTACAGACTCTGCTAACCCAGAAATAGTACCTCGGGTTAAGAACTTTGCTTCAGGATGAGAACAGAAATCATGCCCCAGCAGCGGTGCAGCAGCAGCAGGAGGCCCCATTAGCTAAAGTGGTGCTTCAGGTTAAGAACAGTTTCAGGTTAAGAACAGACCTCCAGAATGAATTAAGTTCTTAACCTGAGGTACCACTGTACTCCCAAATTCCTCAAGCATGCATTTTTAAAACATCTAAATCCAGGGGAGAATTCAAATGAGAATAATTTTGTAAACAATGTTGCAGAACAACTCTTATTTCAGTCTTCTAGTCTGATTAGCTCTCCTCAGAAGGCTTTAAAAAAACCTGACACTTTCTGCATATTCCTTCCTTAAAATAGAGAAAAAAATACATCCTATTTACTGGAAACTAATAAGGGCTTCAGTTAGAGGATTTTTTTTTTTAAAGGAAGGAAAGGAGATATTTTTATATGGGAGATATATTTTTTGGGAAGATTGCCTTAAAAGAAACAGTTCTCTAATTTGAAATGAATATGCTAGTTCTGCACCACCAGCTGTTTATAAAGTCTTGATTGAGGGCCTGACAATACGTAATTGCTTGTTCTCCCTAATATATGGTGAGACATATTCTTTTCCTGACTTTGCATGTATCATTGATGAAAAGCCTGGAGACTGAAGGCAAAATGTTGATGGCTGGATTTGATTGGTTTAAGATAGCACACTTTCACAACAGCGCCAGATCAGCTGTCTTCTATAATTTAAGCGCCTCACTCTAGCCAATTTCATTAAGAATACTAAATTGCAAAGTGAAAGGATGGTGGAGTGGATCTTGCAGGCTGTTCAAGGGGCACTGGTGAGATTTAGACGGCATCTGCACTAAAGTTTAATAAAATCTATTGGCAGAAGGAAAGAAAAAGACTTCATCTGCACTATGCATTTAAAGCAGTGCCTCCTCCTCCTTCTTCTTTGGCAATCACTCGTAACTGAGTAAGATTGTCTTCTATAAACATAGTTTTAACAGTGAGTCCATAAGTGACTGAGGAGGCCAATTCTGGATTCACACATGTTTCCACAGTGGGGACATAGGTTTCTGGGCGGGAGTTGATCATGGTGAGGGTGTGCCAAGCATGCCTTCCTCTTAGCGCGTTTCTCCCTTTCATCCTGAGTTCGAACGTCTTCAAAATGCATTACACCTTTGGTAAAGGCTGTTATCCAACTGGAGCATTCACAGGCCAGTGTTTCCCAGCTGTCGGTGTTTATACTACTTTTTAAATATTTGCCTTGAGAGAGTCTTTGAATCTCTTTTGTTGACCACCGGCATTACGCTTTCCATTTTTAAGTTCGGAGTAGAGTAGTTGCTTTGGAAGACGATCATCAGGCATCCACACAACATGACCAGTCCAACGAAGTTGACATTGAAGAATCATTGTTTCAACACTGGTGATCTTTGCTTCTTCCAGTACACTAGAAAAATGCAAGCTATGCCACTAATAAAGATAATGCAACTCGTACAGCACGTTGGTGACAAATATTCACACAGTTGTTCAAAAATAATTTTACACAATTGAAGAGTCGGTGGAAGAAGATTGGAAAAAATTTAAAGTTTATCTTCAAAAATATTGTAAAATTAAGGATTGCTAGAAAGATGTTGGGAAAAGAAAAATATGTGGTTTTGGCAGAAATGACATAAAGGATTAAGTAAAAATGAATTGGTGAAAGAGAGAACGTAAAATTATAGTATATTAAGACAAATTATTAAGATAAAAACAAGGTTGGAAGGATTTGCTGAAATAACAATTTGAATTAGAATACAAAAATGGGAGGTGTGAGGAGGTCAAGGAAATAAGTAAAGGAAAGAAAGCTATGTAAAGGTTCGATTTGTTCTTTTTTAATTGATTGTATTTTTTCTGTCTTTTTTACTTTTCTTTTTTCTCTTTTTTCTTTTTGTAACCTTTAAAATTTGAATAAATATTATTTTTTAAAAAAAACACAAAAATAATTTTACACCATCAAATATGTGAGAAAGAGCATCAAATATGTGAGAAAGAGACAATTACTTACAGAGTGCCATGGAGACTTACAAACTACCTAAAATAAAGTGAACTTGCAATATCAGATTTTACTAGGTTCTTACAAATTCTTGACTCAGTTTTTCGTTGTTGTTTTTTGCTAACCCAGAAATAGTACCTCAAGTTAAGAACTTTGCTTCAGGATGAGAACAGAAATCGTGCTCTGGCGGCGCAGCAGCAGCAGGAGGCCCCATTAGCTAAAGTGGTGCTTCAGGTTAAGAACAGTTTCAGGTTAAGAACGGACCTCTGAAACAAATTAAGTACTTAACTTGAGGTACCACTGTACATTTGAACTGAGGGCTTTCTATCATACTCTTAGTCTCCTTCCACGACTCTTAAAAGGAAGCTAGTTTTGTTTTTTTCATTTCCCCTGCATTTTTTTCTTTTCTGACCCTTTCCCATAGGCTGCAAAGTTGTAACAGACAGTAAAAGCAGGTGTGGGGGAGCAGCGGAAGGGAAAGGAGAAAAACCCGTAAAACAGAAGCAATAAAATGATTGTGGTAGCCAGAGGTCTCACCCTCAATGAAGCTGCCAGATCATCCATCAACACAATAGCAACACTGAAGTGGTTTTTTTTTTATTATTATTTTTAAGAAAACCATAGCAGCCGATCTCTCTGAAGTATAAATGAAATTACCTGCTGTCCAGCTTGAGGATATATCCTTCTGGTCTACTTTGTGGCACACTGGACACCAGTTTGTATGATTTGATTGTAAGTCACCTGATGCAGGGACATTTTTTAAACCCCAATTTGTCAAGAGACCATGGCAATCACGGTTTGCTTCCCTCCCCTTCCCCGCTCTTATTTTATTTCCCCCTTCCCCCTCTTGAGTTCACAACAACAAGCTTCAGAAAAGCAGTCTCTGGACTCAGCTATGCAGCTACAAATAAAACGTTTTAAATGTGTTTTGCAAAGTGCAATATACAAATGGGACACTACTGAATTTGAGCTACGCCAAATTCAATGTATTTTCAAAACTTTTTTAAAAAGCATTTCCAGGTGTGCTTTTTATATGTGTGCAGATTCCACCTCTCCCACAGGTACTTCATAAGTTGCTACCTTCCTTATAAACCATAATTCTGGGCCTTTAACAGTTTCTTGACAGGTTTTTTTTTAAAAAAACCAATAGGGGTGAGTTTCCCTGTCATGGAGACACTTTGTTGAAACAAAAACTCACATTGATTTGTGCCTGTTATATAGCTGTTGGGGGCCCTTTGGTTATTCTGTCAAGAAGTGGGACCCTAGACGTCTGCCCCAAAGTCCTAACTTAACAAGACCACTGACCATTTGTTGAACTTCCTACCCATATCAGTCCCCCAGGACCCTACATTGTTAGTATTTGGGGGAGTTCATGAGCCCCCAAAGGCTTGTGCACAGCTCAGTTTACCGACAGCTCATAACTTGCCATGCAACTGAGAAAATAGTGTGCAAGCACCGCATAGCAAAATCTGTCAGGGTTTGGAGCAGAACAAACCTAGAACATGAGGTTTCTAAAGAGGAGTGGGTCTAAATTCCCCCAGAAGATCCCCACATTGCCAGTGACCCAGAAGAGCTGTTGGAACCAGACAGCTCTGTTCTAGGGGTAGCAATAATAAAAATAATATTCCAACACAACACTAAAAACAGAATAAAACATCAAACACTAAAAACTTCCCTGAACAGGACTGCCTTCAGATGTTTTCTAGAAGTCAGATACAGTGGTACCTCGGGTTAAGAACTTAATTCATTCTGGAGGTCCGTTCTTAACCTGAAACTGTACTTAACCTGAAGCACCACTTTAGCTAATGGGGCCTCCCTCTGCCGCTGTGCGATTTCTGTTCTCATCCTGAAGCAAAGTTCTTAACCCGAGGTACTATTTCTGGATTAGCAGAGTCTGTAACCTGAAGTGTCTGTAACCTGAAGCGTCTGTAACCCGAGGTACCACTGTAGTTGTTTATTTCCTTGACATCTGATGGGAGGGCATTCCACAGGGTGGGTGCCACTACCAAGAAGGCCCTCTGCCTGGTTCCCTGTAACCTCACTTCTTGCAGAGAGGGAACCACCAGAAGGCCCTTGGAGCTGGACCTCAGTGTCTAGGCTGAATGATGGGGGTGGAGACGCTCCTTCAGGTATACAGGACCGAAGCCGTTTAGGGCTTTAAAGGTCAGCACCAACACTTTGAATTGTGTTCAGAAACATACTGGGAGCCAATGCAAGTCTTTCAGGACTGGTGTTATGTAGAAGTCACCACACCAGCTTTGTGGGTTGCTAGTTGACTCCCTCATGTCCACAGGAGCAGAGGAGGCAGTGAGCCAAACAGGAACTTCTGGCCACAGCTGTAGTGGCTATCCCGTGACACACAAGGAGGGGGCAGAAAGCATGGAAGCAGTTTCCTGAGAGCTAGGAAGGGGCGGAGTCTCCAACTTCTATATATAGGGAGCTGGTGTCCGCAAACGTGACATGAAGGTTGGCAACAACAATCCCACTGCGTGGGAATCCCTTGCAGAAGACCGTGGTGCCTGGGGACCATCAGTCAGGTTGTGCATCCATAGCAGGGGCCAGAGGAAGAATGACCGCTGGGAGGAGCACAGAGAGAAGGGAGGCCATGGTGCAACGGCAGCAGCCCAACCAGATGCCTTCATCTGTCTCAGCTGCAACAAAACATGTCTCTCCTTTATCAGTGTCTACAGCCACAGCAGGCGCTGTAACTCTCCTATGGTCGGACTTCACTTCCAAAGGCACACTCCTCCATTGTCTCCAGAGACAGATGGAGGCCAACAACAATTTCAGTTTCTCTTTCTCTCACCTTTCCCTGTCTTAATTTCAGCTCTTCACAATTCCACATCAGTTGTTGCTGCTGCTACTGCTGCTGTTAGTCCTCATAAGAATTCATTAGCATTTCAGTGCAAATTTCTCTTAGCAGACACATTTTTGCAAAGCAGTGGTCCATAATATAATAACATTTGGTACATGATATTTCCATCAATACAGGTTTGTCTGCCCTGGTGGGCATTTTTGTACATATCGTTTGACTGGAGGCCTACATTGCAAAATTTTGTAAATTTCAAATTAGGATAGATGGCAATGCTTTGGTTTCACATATTCTTTTTAAAAGTGTGGATTTAGTAAGTTTGCCTTTAAATAGGAACTTAATTAAATTTCTCCCCCTTCCAAGCCATATTTAAGGTCCTGTTCTGAGGTGCTTCGTGGCTTATGTAAGAGCCCCAAGCCCTAGCCTTCCTGAACCCGGGGAATAAACAGTATCTTAGAAGCTGAGGAAGAACAGAGAACTGGATTTCCAATAGGCCTGGATGACTCCCCCCCCCATAAGAAAAAGGTAACAAACAACAGAATGAGTTATGCAAGAGAACCATAACAGTGACACTTGACATCTGATAAAATAAGGTTTTATTAATACTATGGTACATGTGTTATAATCCAGTGCACAAGGAACTGGATTGATTACAAAGAGGGAAGTAATTGAGCTGGAGTTCATTAAGGGCTGAGCACACGGCGGCCCAATGACCTCGTAAATGTCAGTAAACAAATATAATGTCTCTTTGGTTTCAACACTATTTTTAATTCCGCAGATTTCATTGTCCAGCCTTGGAACATAATCACATCTCTGCTGTAGAAGGATATGTGGAACAGGAATTAGAAAACCCAAAGGAAATTAATTTGCACATCCATCAAACCAGCCCAAGGAGAAACGTCATAAACCTTCAGATGGGTAACTATCCGCTGAGTGTCCCATTGCAATAAGCCTGTCCTCTCTCTTGGTTTTACCAAACTGGAAACGACATCTTTCAGACATCTGAATTGCAATGAGGGACCCACAAAGAAATATAGGTTAATTAACCTGCCTATGTATTTGATGTGTATCTTTTGCTATGCAAAACAGGCAGAAGAAAATATTTCTTCACACAGCATAGTTAAGCCATGCAATTTGCTCCCACAAGCTGTGGTGATGGCCACCATCTTGTGTGGCTTTAAAATGTGGTATTCCAGGCCTCCTTAGCTAACCCTCAAGACTGTCCCTAAACCACATCCCATCCCATGGCCACATCCTCCTCTTCCCAGGCCAGTGTCAGTTTACATTTCTTAGTACAGAAATTATGGATCTGATGTGCAGAGATCTTTCCTGTTCTGCTTAGTTCAAGAAGGTTCTGGAGGCTCCTCTGTGTGAAAGAAGCCAGCAAAAGGTTCCTGATGTTTGGGTTATTCCTTCAGAGAAGCTGAGTACAGCTGGCTTCAACTGGTTCTCTTATCTCTTCTGTCAAAGGTCATGCTGACTATATAAGTAAGGCCAGAAGGAGCCTGGGTTTTACTTTCTCTTTCTATCTCTTTTCCTTCTGGTGTGGTGTTCTGTAAATAGTATGCTTAGTGTTAAGTTTTAGTCTTGTTACAAGTTTGTAAATTTAAGTTAGGTCTGCTGCAACTGGATTTCTTATGGACAGTGCCAATCCTGAATGTATTGGATTTGTGACCATTATGCTAATTTGCCTTCAGTAGCAGTAAAGCTCTGCTAGATGTAATACAATTGCCTCTAGTCTATTTTGGGGAAACTCTGCAACGTGTTTAAGTTTTTCCCTCCTCTGGACAACAGCCACTGGTCCTGCTCCAGTTGTCCCTTTTCTAGGGAGACGTGTCCGTGAACTGTATAATATGGTTACCTGTTTTTTTTCAATGAATCCGGGGATCCCCTTTATTTTCCTTTTCTTTTTTTTTTTTTGAAGCTGTATGGAAGTGAGAGCAGAACCATAAAGAAGGCTAATCGTAGAAGAATTGATGCTTTTGAATTATGGTGCTGGAGGAGACTCTTGAGAGTCCCATGGACTGCAAGAAGATCAAACCGATCCATTCTGAAGGAAATCAGCCCTGAGTGCTCACTGGAAGGACAGATCCTGAAGCTGAGGCTCCAATACTTTGGCCACCTCATGAGAAGAGAAGACTCCCTGGAAAAGACCCTGATGTTGGGAAAGATGGAGGGCACAAGGAGAAGGGGACAACAGAGGACGAAATGGTTGGACGGTGTTCTCAAAGCTACCAGCCTGAGTTTGCCCAAACTGCGGGAGGCAGTGGAAGACAGGAGTGCCTGGCATGCTCTGGTCCATGGGTCACGAAGAGTCGGACATGATTAAACAACTAAACAACAACAACAGCAACAACAACAGGGAGTCAGTAGTGGGAATGGTGAGGCAAAAAACCCTGACCCCAAGCACACATGCATATTGTATAAAGGTGCAAAGACCTTCTTTCGCACCCTTTGAAACATAAATGCGCGGTTTTTTAAAAAACTGGGCAATGGCGCATTGCCTGCCCACGACTCCCGAGCCTTCCTTGATCTCCTTTCCCCTTCCCCCGTTGTTTTGACAGATCAGGGGAGGCTTGGGAGTTATGGGCAGGGGGTCGTTGCCCAGGAGGGGCCAGTCTGGTACTGCAATTGGCTCTGGCTGGCTTCAGGAGCTGCTTGTTGCCATGGCGCAGGAAAAATGGCGGGTGCCACAGCAGCAAGCAGCTCCTGAAGCCAGCCAGAGCCAACTGCGCTAACAGGCTGGCTCTGGGCTGCTAAGGCTGCCGCTGCCACATTCCCCAGGGACAGATTTGCAAATTTGGGGACATTCCAGGGACGGAATTTGTCCAGGGACAGATCTGCAAATCCAGGGACTGTCCCTCCCCAGGAACCAGGGATGTCTGGTAACCCTACTGTATAATAGCTCTTGCTGGCCTCAGTAGAGAGTTGTGTCTGTAGGAGCCTCTGACTTTGCACGACTGGGATGCAGCCTCCTTCCTGTACAGAGGTATGGTAAGTGTCACATATATTGCACCACCCACCTTTGCCTCTGGCCCTTCCCACCACTGACATGCAGCCTTTGGAAGGCTGCTTACAAGGCCTTGGGCTGAAAAGCGTTTCCCATCCCTGCTTCTCCCACAAAGTAGAAGGGAGCAAGGAATCTGTCTGAAGGCAGAAAGTGCTACTGATACCAGCTGACACACACCATCGATTTAAGAATGCAATAAATTACATTATAGATTGGATTATGGATTATATATTAAGCTACCCATGGAAACAATGGCATTTCTATTGGGTTCCTGCCAAGGGCAAATTAATTACCACGAAAGGGGGGAAAGCTCCATGCTAACAGCAAGTAGAACTTCAGTTAAATAATAGGGAGGGGGGAATATGAATTTCTTCAATGCAAGAAGCTTGAAGAGAGAATAAATTGGCAAGTCACACAGCAACAGCTGAATTAGCAGAAGACATCGTTTTGTATTAGAACATGATGTTGAAGTTACAGCTGCAGCTGAACCCCAAGAAAGCAACTGACATCGAAATTCGCAAATGAAAAAAATGCATTCAATGAGGATTTGGAGAAATGTGTCTGTAGAGTTTGTGCCTATGGAAGTCAGATTTCACTATGAAACCTGAGTACTGAAATAAAATAAAAAATCAAAGAATTCAATGACCACCCTCCCACAAAAAAAAAACCCTTTTCAATTTAACATGTTGTGCTAAGGGTTTCTTAAGTTCACTGAGGGCTCCCAAATGCTGTGAAATTACAGTTGCTATGGGGATAGGATATCCTATGCCAAGGGTCAGCAACCTTTTCCAGCCGTGGGCCGGTCCACCGCCCCTCAAACCATGTGGTGGGCAGGACTATATTTTGGAAAAAAATAATGAACGAATTCCTATGCCCCATAAATAACCCAGAGATGCATTTTAAATAAAAGCACACATTCTACTCATTCTACACGATTCCCAGATTGTCCGCGGGCCGGATTGAGAAGGCGATTGGGCCGCATCCGGCCCCCGGGCTTTAGTTTGCCTACCCCTGTCCTGTGCATCCTATGGCTGTTATTTAAGGAATATGGATAAGGTATGGTACCCAGCTTCCTGTGGTTAGTGCCAGCTTCACCACTGCCCTGAAGATGGATGGTGGTCAGTAATGGTAAAGGTAAATGACCCCTGGACGGTTACTTCCAGTCAAGGGCAACTATGGCTTGCACTGGGACAGAGCAACGGGAGCTAACTCCGTCACTTGGATTTGAACCGCCGACCTTCAGATCAGCAAACCCAAGAGGCTCAGTGGTTTAGACCACAGCACCACCCACTCCCTATGGTGGTCAGTAGCAAAATGGTAGAGCCAAGACCTGCATTTGTCTGTTCACTTGAAAAGGCCCGTGGAATCCATGCAACTGAAGCTACCATTCCACGTTACAAGTACCCAACTGGCAACCCATAATATCCCCATAGAATGAGAGAGTTGGAAGTGACCTTGAAGGTTATCTAGTCGACAACTGGCAAGGATTATTTATTTATTTAGACAATTTATATACCACTTAATCGCAATCATCCCTAAGCAGTGTGTAAATTCTTAATACAATAAATAGAAATGTGAGTTAAAATCATTAAATCACACCGCAGCCTGCGTTTTGTTAGCCCAAAAATGGAAAACGAGTGAGGTCCCAACTAAATAAGAATGGCTGCTTAAACTGATAGAATACTCACAGCTTGCAGATTTAACATATAGAATAAGAGAACAAGAAGAATTTAAAGTTTAAAGAAGACTGGAAAATGTTTATTGAATATATGGGGGGTTGTGTTTATTTAAAAACACTAATAGCATTGAGGTAAATTCAACAGTGTAAATAAGTTTCGATGGATGTAACAATGGATTACTGAATGGTTTGGTTCATGTAAAATATGCAGGAATGTGTAGTATGCAAGATGAACCATGGAAAGAGAAGAAGGGAAGTCATTGATTTAAAGTTGTTTAAATGAATATTTTGAAATGTAAATTAGAAAATTTAATAAATCAAAATCCAGTTAAAATGCATGATGGTTAAAAAGAACATATTCAGTGTTTGCTGGGCTTTTAACATGGAGACAGCGTGCCATTTCGACCCCAAACTTTTAATGACTGCAAGCAATGACTTCGTATAGCTGTATTGGAACACTCCCAAGTGACCAACTGTTTCCTTCGGGGGGAATACGATTTTGTCAAGCGCAGGATGACGATCACTCCCTTGGGTAGACAAAATACCCACAGGAATGGACTGAGCGATTTGTTTCTAGTATGCGGTGAGTTTGCATGTGCTTCCAGTTGTTCAGCATTAATATGAAGTTTAAAACAACAAAGCAAAATCTGCACAAATATTCATAAATATAGGTTTTCACAAGTGTCAGGGGTTCAGGAGCAGAGGCACAGGGAAGAGAGGAGATGGAGAGCGAAGGGGAAGAATCCGAGGGGAGCGTAGGAGAAGAGGACAGTGGACCGAGGGATTCCATGAGCCTCTCCAGCGAATCGGAAGATTCACAGAAGGGGGCGCCAGTGGCCAGGGGTAGGGGGTTCCCAAGGGGAACGCCCCAGGAGCAAGGGGGCAGCGGGGACTCCGAGAGCAGTAGTTGGAAATCAGGACCAGCTTCCCCACCAGAGCAGAGTGGGGGGGAGAGTCCCAAGGATCGGGGCCAGTGCATTCCCCACCAGGGAGAGAAGATAAGGCAGGGCTGACCACACCTCCATCGGAGAGTCAGACAACGGAGGGGAGGTCAGATCCGGCCAGTATCCTGGAAGAGGGAAGCAGTGACAGAAGTAGTGTAACGGTCAGGAGGAAGGTCACTGGGTTGGCGCGAGAGGCAAGTTCAAATGTACAGGAGCGCGGGACAGCAGAGAATGAGGATTGGGAACTGGGTCCTAAAGCCCGCCGGAGGGAGGGGGAGGAGCTAAGCGACTCAGCATCGGAAGAGTCCAGAAAGGGCAATGCCCCAGCGGGCAGGAGGACCCAGAGGAGAAGAGAGCAGCGTAAAAGGTGGAGCAGGGCTAGGATCTTAAACTGGTGTCATAGGGGAGGAGACTCAGACGGTACTTCGCCGGTCTAGGGTTAAGACGTAGAGCTGCGCGCTGCGGCTTTGAAATGGAAACTGAACCTCAATAAAGACTTTGTACATAACGACAGCCTCGCGTTGGTCCTCTGTGAGCTGGGACCTAGGGGCAGCTCTGACAACAAGAGTCATATTTCACTATGTATTTTATCTCAACGTGTGCATTTCTAAGCATGCTTTATCACAGAATAAGTGTTTTTGACATAGTCCGGCTCATCGTTGGAGCCAAGAACTGCATTGCAAAATGCAGAGAAGTGCAAAAATCTGGACGATAATTATGTTATGGTCAACACATTGGCCCAGGATTGACGCCTCAGCTCAGTTTACACCAGAATTATAAGTCAAATCCCCCAAAGACCTTCTAACTTCCCACACAGCCATCTAAAGTACCTCTCTCTCAACTGCATTGGCCCTCAGTCAATAAGGTTTCACTGAATTTGAAAGCAATTCCCCTTCGCTCCCAATTTTTGGCAAGTTCTAATAAAGGTGAAAGAATGAGGTACTGTTCAAGGGGTTTAGCCGGAGTGCTTGGAACTGAAGGGGGCTAACATTTTAGTCAACACATCCAATACATGTTGTCGCGTGGTAGGGATGGAAGGCTCTGTAAATTTTGGTTCTCCCAGTTTCTCATTATTCTTATCTTAAAATCAGTTCTCTACATTTTGCAGCAATTTGCATTTGAAAAAAAATCTCGTGAAAATTCATCACCATCTTATTGTGATTTTTTCCTGCTAAACACATTTTTATATGCAGGATTGACTAATGTATACGTTTTCCCTAATACAACACATCTTGTATGTTATTTTCACTAATAGTTTCAATTTATGTAGACTTGCCCCAATATATGCATTTTTGTAAACATTGGGGGAAGAACTGTGTCGCAACATTTGGATAAGTGCTTATGTCAAAGGACAGCTCTGTTTATGTTCGTATATTGTTTAGGAAACGTGAATTTTGATAGATTCAGATTTAAATGTGTACTAAATTAAATTTCTCCTCCATCCATGTGGGGTGGACACCATGCAATTCTAAATACAAGGGCCTTTTTAGAAATCCTTAAAACTGGTGGAGATGCCATATTTTGAAAAATGAGAAAGACCTTCCAGTCTTCACCCAGGAAATATCACCCTTTCAAAAGTGTTTACTGAAAATTGTTCTCATTCAGAGAGCTATAATTTTATCTCAGATGAAATCTTTACTGAAGAGGAACTGTAGAAATCGTTGTTTGGAGAAATACCTGACTGACAAGCAAACAGTGTTCAGTGTCTCAATGGTAATGACAAACCTTTCAGATATGGTACTTTTTACAACAGTCTCCACTAAAAACAACAACAGGAAAAGCCCAAACATGCATGTATATGCTCTGAAATTATTTTGTACCAAGTCACTCCACATTCTGGATAAAGTAAAAATGAATTCTGCAACAGTATGCAGATAAAACAAATTTGCAGGTTCCCTTTTATTTAATAATCATAAAAAATTCATATTGAAAGTTACATTTGTTACTCCAATTTACCGTATTTTCCTGTGTATAAGACGCCCCATGTATAAGACAACCCCTATTTTTTAAAACCCAAAATTAAGAAAATGCACTATGCACTACCCGTATATAAGGCAACCCCTTATTTTAAACTTCAAAAATTTAGGAAAAAATATAGTCTTCTACATGAAAAAATACGGTATATTTCAAGTCAACAAAACTGGTGACTTCCTGCTATCCAAACATTCATGCTTATAACCCAGATTGTGTACAATTGTATTTTAAGGCTCTGTTTTATCTAATTTCATCCTCGCTAACATGTTTCTTAATATATTCTGCTAAAAAAAATCCTCCTGAAAATTCATTAGCTTTGTTGTATGAATTTCTTCAGGTGCACCCATTTTTGTATGCAGTTTTCCTCTAACACAGTGTGTTTTTGTATCTCAGTTCTGCTAACATGTGCAATTGTTTGCACAGTTTACTCTGGCATGTGCATTTTTGAACATGCTCTTTGAGAACTTGCATTGCAAAATTAATAGAAAAGCATTTTTCAAAGAATGGCTGCAAATTAGGTAAGCTGGGCTTTCAATGCAATCTGAATCAGATCTCTCTCTCTCTCTCTTGTCCCTAGTTTTAAGCCTTCTAAAACTAGGACCTGGCACTGTTTTTTTTCACAACTTAGCCTTGTTCTGCACAGAGATCTCTCTGGCTTGGCTGTGGAGCTGGGTTGTCTGTAACCAAAGCTTTACAGTCAAGTCCACACTTGAGTTATCGAAGGTGAACAAGACAGGATGTCAGCGTGTCGCCACCTCCAGAGACACAATACACTTTGACAGACAACTTCAATTTCCCAAAGCGCCTCGCTTGCTGGCAAAGCTGATTTTCACTAACACCGCCAGTCCATGCTACTAGAAAGCGGAGAGGGGTGGGGAGGGGGAGGAACCGTTTTCATCATCTTCTGAAAACAGGTGGAAATCTTTCCAAAGTAACTAGGATGAATGTCAGAGGAGCAGCGCAGTCCAAAATGAGAATCCGCTGTCACTGGGGGCCATTATCCCTCCGGTGCTATGTACTAATAGTTAAGGTTTAACTGGAACACGGTGTGATTGAAGTGTTCCAGAAAGAAGCATGAAGTCACAATCAAGTTACTGTCTGTAAAGACTGCATGCAAATATTTGAATGAAAGGAATCAAATTCTGTTTTAGAGACAGTCGATTGCCCGGAGGGTTCCTCCATCCACCAGCATTCCTATTACTTTCAATGCAATTTTAGCACGTGTTTAGTGCTTCATTTTGTTATCTGATTATTTCAACCAGTCGTATGCGGCTTAATCACAATCACCTTTAAGAGGCACGTAGGGGACTCAATGCAATAAGGCTTAAGAAATAAGTTTAAGCAATAAAATCAGAATTCAATAAAAAGCCTGCTGAAGTACAAAATGTATCCAAGAAGCAGAAGAATGTCAACACGAAAGGGAGTCGTCTGTCCCCAGCTGGAAGGGAGTATCACAATATTGGGATCAAAATACTGAATTCTGGGGATATAAGGCATGCAGATCCACTAGCAGTGGCTCCCTGAAAGACCTCAGGGATCGAGCAGGGATATAAGGGATATAAGTTGGGAAGATTGCTTGGAATTCGTCTGCCTCGGGAAACAATTGAAAATGCGCCTTTGAGGGCAAAGTCAAATTGTTGAAGAGTTACAGTGCCTGTAAAGGTAAAGGAACCCCTGACCATTAGGTCCAGTCGTGGCCGACTTTGGGGTTGCGGCGCTCATCTCGCTTTATTGGCCGAGGGAGCCGGCGTACAGCTTCCGTGTCATGTGGCCAGCATGGTGAACCAGAGCAGCGCACAAAAACACCATTTACCTTCCCGCTGGAGCAGTACCTATTTATCTACTTGCAATTTGATGTGCTTTTGATCTGCTAGGTTGGCAGGAGCAAGGACCGAACATCGGGAGCTCACCCCGTCGCGGGGATTCGAACCGCAGACCTTCTGATCGGCAAGTCCTAGGCTCTGTGGTTTAACCCACAGCACCACCCACGTCCCTGTTGCAGCTGTAGGGCCCTGTAAATTCATGCAAGAACCTTGGACCTGGGGCATTAATGTATGGGCAGCCAGTGCAGGCTGTTGAGAACCAGGGTTATGTGCTGGGTGATAGCTGGTCTCCAACCACTGTGAAGAGATTCAGAACTTACAGGGTTAAGAAGTTCTGAGTGACGTCTCACATTCCTGAGGCATGGCTAGGTTTCACAGAGGGGAGTGTTTTTCTCTGTGTGTTCTGTCTGTTCTTCCGTGCTTCTGACGGTGAGACAGCAAGATGAGTGCTCTCTCGCCGGGTGATCTATGAGTTGTTTTTCTACCCGATTAAAGACTGAAAGAAATACGCACGAATGCCTGAGTGTGTTTGATTTGGTACACACACACACAGCGACAGTTTCTACGCTGCGGAAACTCTGCTACAAGTAGCTGATGGAGGATGGAGGGCAGAGCGGCGCAAGGAAGTGTGCCAGGCTCCATCCAAAGGCTACGCTACTTCCATAGGTTATGGGGTGGTCACAAAAAGCTTTGAAGCTGTTGCCAAAGTGTGCCGGTGTGTGTTGAAGCCAGCTGAAGAAGACGCTGGAGCCAGCTGGGAGTCCTGCCTAACGTTTGAGGGCAGAGGAACTCGCTGGGAGGAGCTGGTCTGCTGAGCCGGGTGCCGGAGAGCTGCTGCTGGTTACGTGAGTACGCTGGGCCCCGGGGGTGAAGATGGCAGACAGCCATGAATCGTTCGCAGTCCCATTCAAAAAATTGGACGGAAGAAACTGGGAAGAGTGGAGCAGAAAGCTGAAGGCATGGCTGGTAGCCAAGGGTCTGTGGGAGGTGGTCCAAGGGCCTCCACTACCACCAGCGGTGGCCGGTGCTTCAGCAGCAGAAATTGCTAATGCCCACGCTTCACAGAGAAAAAATCACAAAGCTCTGGGAGCTATTGTGCTTAGTTTGGAGGGTTCGCAGCTACCTTTTGTGGAGGGGCTGGAGACTGCTTTTGAGGCCTACCAGGCACTGGAAAGAGTGCACCACAGGACCACAGCTGGGGCAAAGATCCACACCACCAGACGCCTGTTTGAGATGAAGCTGCGTCCTGGTGATAGCACCAGGAAGCATGTAACTGAGATGCTCTCTGTGTTCAACCAGCTGAGGCTGTTGCAAGTTAACTTTTCTGAGGAGCTGAAAGTGTATATTTTGCTCAGCTCTCTGGACAAAAGTTATGACAATTTGTGTCTAACTTTGGAATCGATGGATCCTCAAGCGCTTACGCTTTCTTACGTGACAGGACGTTTGAGTGACGAGGAGGAACGCCGTATCAGAGAGGGCAGAGCTGGCACAGGGGGCTCATCCGGTTGCAGGGGTGGAGCCAAGCCAGCGGAATGCACGGTTCAGGCTTTTTCCACTCGTCGCTGCTATGTCTGCAATTCTGCTGACCATCTGCGTCACTCCTGCCCCCAGAGAGCCAGGGAGGCTGGGCAGGATGCTTCCAAGGTCGCTTCCCATGGGAATCAGCCAGGTTTCCATGGCAGAGAGTCCAGGAGAGGAGGCAGGAGTGGGAAGGCGCAAGGAGTACGTGACTTAGAGAATGAAGACGGTCCTTATCAGCTTACGGCCTCCATGGCAAAGCTTGAGGACTACTCCAGGGAGGACAGAGTAATGCGCTGGATAATTGACTCTGGAGCCAGCAGGCACCTGATAACAGCGACACCTGGTGTCGAGATGTGGAACTGCAGAGCTGTTTCAGCTGGGAAAACAGTTGAATTTGCTGATGGGACACAAAAGCCTTTATCTAATGTGGCAAATGTTTATGTTTCTGTCTTGCAGGCGGAGTTGGAAGTCTACGTGGCACCTGGGATGAAACATTGTCTTTTATCTGTCCCTTGTCTCTTACAGGAGGGGTATAAGGTGTGCTTCGAAAACAATGTCTGTACAATTTCCAGAGGGGGGAAGCAACTGGTCAGTGTTGCAAAAGGACAGAACAACCTCTTTGTTCTGGAGACACCTCTGGAGGGTGAGGGGAATGCTGAGAGGGCACAAGCAAAGTGTGCAACCGTTCCCACTCATGTTTCATGTGCTTGTGTATGGCACAAAAGAACGTCACATGGTTCTTTGGAAGAGATCCAGATATTGCCAGAGTGCACTAAGGGGTGCAAAATAAAGGAATGTGGCAGATCCCTAAATTGTAGGGCATGCAAAATGGCAAAGGTAAAAGGGTGCAGTTATCCCAGGGTGGAGAGGGTAACCACAAAACCCTTTGAGCTTGTGCACACAGACCTTTTTGGGCCCATGCCAAAGCCAAGTCTCGGCGGGGCCAGGTTTGTGCTGACACTGCAGGATGATTTCAGCCGAGTTACTTGGTCTTATGCGCTGAAAATGAAAGAAGATGTGCCGCAACTGATCAAATACTGGGTTGCGGAGGTGGAACTAAGGTTCTCCACCAAGGTGAAGGGGGTCAAGAGTGACCGATGTGCAGAGTTTACTGGGTCTGCTCTGCAGAAGTTCTTTCGCCAGAAAGGGATACATCACAAGGTGACGGGTGCTACTTCTCCTCAGGAGAGGGGAGTGGCAGAGCTGAGAAGTAAAACTCTGATTCAAGCAACAGAGGTTTTACTGTGTGACTCTGGTCTGCCTCAAAGTTTTTGGGGGGAGGTGATGAGGACTGTGAATTTCACGATGAACAGGTCCTACAATTCAGTGGTAGGTGAAACCCCGTATTTTGTGCTCCACGGAGAGAAACCGAAGGTGCATTTCTTCCGTGTTTTCGGGTCACAGGCCTTGGTGCTGGTACCAAAAGCACAACAAAAGCAAGGTGGCCCTAGATTCCAGAAAATGATCTTCTGTGGGTATGAACCTGCAAGAAAGGGGTGGAGGTTTGCATATCCAGAAGGTGATCAGACCAAGCTTCTGATCAGCAAACGTGCTGAGTTCTGTGAGCAGGGTGGTTGGTCAAAGCGCAATGCGAATCCTGACGCAGTGGCGTAGCGTGGGTTATCAGCACCCGGAGCAAGGCAAGTAATTTGCGCCCCCTAACCCATGGATTTGCTCCCCCTAACCCGTGGATTTGCGCCACCCTAACCCGTGGATTTCCCTAACCCCCAGATGTTGTGCCCGGTGCGGCCGGCCCCTCCTGCACCCCCCACGCTACGCCACTGTCCTGACGTTCTCTCAGAATGTCTGTCTGATTCTGAGGAGGAAGGAGAGCCAGAGGCTGAACCTGTTGCTGAGGACCAAGTCTCTGACCAGGGTCAAGAACAGGGTTGGGCATCTCCACAGGTTGTTAAAAGAGAGCCCAAGAGTGAGCCTTCGTCTCCTGTTAGCAAAGTACAGAAGGCCCGAAGACGCGCTAAGTCAGAGGGGGAGGATTCTGATGGCGAGGACACACTTGCTGACCACACTGAGTCAGAAGGAGCACCTGAGTTTGTGCTCAGACGGTCCACTTGCACCACGAAGGGAATTCCACCTGAGAGGTTTCAGGTCACCAGTACGTGGGTTGGTTTCGCACAGTGCGAACCTGGGAGTTGTGAGGAGGTTCAACAGTTGCCTGGCAAGGACGCCAGGAAGGGGCAAAAGGCAATGGGAAGGGGATTGAACTCTCAGAGGTCTGTAAATGTATGTTCACAGTTTCCCTCAGGATATGAGACGAGAGGGGGTGTGAAGAGATTCAGAACTTACAGGGTTAAGAAGTTCTGAGTGACGTCTCACATTCCTGAGGCGTGGCTAGGTTTCACAGAGGGGAGTGTTTTTCTCTGTGTGTTCTGTCTGTTCTTCCGTGCTTCTGACGGTGAGACAGCAAGATGAGTGATCTCTCGCCAGGTGATCTATGAGTTGTTTTTCTACCCGATTAAAGACTGAAAGAAATACGCACGAACGCCTGAGTGTGTTTGATTTGGTACACACACGCACAGCGACAGTTTCTACGCTGCGGAAACTCTGCTACAAGTAGCTGACGGAGGACGGAGAGCAGAGCGGCGCAAGGAAGTGTGCCAGGCTCCATCCAAAGGCTACGCTACTTCCATAGTCTAGCCACCGAGCTGGAGCCTCTGGATCTGGTGCAAGGGCAGCCCCATGTACAGCTCATGGCAATAATCGAGTCACCATGGCCTGATTATCCAATAATGGCTGCAGCTGGTATACCAGCCATAGCTGGTCAAGGGGACTCCTAGCTACTGTGGTTATCTTAAAAGCATTTATGTAGTGCTTCACCAACCGGGTGCTCTCCCAAAGGTTTTGGACTACAATTCCCCTCAGCTCCAACCAGCTATCATTGGACAGTGTCATTGCTACCCCACCTTATCTGGACACACATGTTTCTATTACCCCATGATTCCCCCTGAAAACAGCAGGAAAGAACTGTAGGCCAGTACCTCATATATATATATATATATATATATATATATATATATATATATAAAAAATTTTTATTAAATTTTCTTTTTTACAATTTAGAATATTCATTTAACCAACCTTAAAATATCAATGACTTCCCTTCTTCTCCTTCCATGGTTCAATTTGCATAACACAAATCCCGGCATATTTTAAATAAACCAAGCCATTCAGTATTCCATTATTATATCCATCAAAACTTATTTACATCGTTGAATTTATCTTAATGCTTCCAACGTTTTCAGTCAGTACCTCAGATTTCATCTCTTTACTCTCATGATTTTTCAGTCTGAGGCAGCTGCAAACAGATTTTTTTCCCCTGGAATCAAATAACACAGAAATCATAGAATAATAGAACTGTAGAGTTGGAAGAGATTCTGATGAACATCTAGTCCAACCCCCTGCAATGGAGGGATCTCAATAACTTCAATAAGTGCTAAACATGCACTATGTTCCATTAGTTTTCTGGAAGTGGCATTTATGTCATGAGAAAGTTCAAAGACAAAGCAGAACATTACAGTTAGGAAAACATCAGGAAAAAACCTGTCAAGTGGATGCAGCTTATATCTGGGTTTCCGAGGTTCACCATCCAAGGATCACCAGGCCACACATACAGTGGTGCCTCGGGTTACATACGCTTCAGGTTACAAACTCCGCTAACCCAGAAATATTACCTCGGGTTAAGAACTTTTCTTCAGGATGAGAACAGAAATCGTGCTCCAGCGGCACGGCGGCAGCAGGAGGCCCCATTAATAATAATAATAATAATAATAATAATAATAATAATAATTTATTATTTATATCCCGCCCATCTGGCTGGGCCTTCCCAGCCACTCTGGGCGGCTTCCATAAAAACAAAAAATACAGTAAAATCACACGTTAAAAACTTCCCTGAACAGGGCTGCCTTAAGATGTTTATCGCTTTGACATCTGCTGGAAGGGCGTTCCACAGGGTGGGCGCCACTACCGAGAAGGCCCTCTGCCTGGTTCCCTGTAGCTTTGCTTCTCGCAATGAGGGAACCGCCAGAAGGCCCTCGGCGCTGGACCTCAGCGTCCGGGCAGAATGATGGGGGTGGAGACGCTCCTTCAGGTATACTGGACCGAGGCCGTTTAGGGCTTTAAAGGTCAGCACCAACACTTTGAATTGTGCTCGGAAACATACTGGGAGCCAATGTAGGTCTTTCAAGACCGGTGTTATATGGTCTCGGCGGCCGTTCCCAGTCACCAGTCTAGCTGCCGCATTCTGGATTAGTTGTAGTTTCCGAGTCACCTTCAAAGGTAGCCCCACGTAGAGAGCATTGCAGTAGTCCAAGCGGGAGATAACCAGAGCATGCACCACTCTGGCGAGACAGTCCGCAGGCAGATAGGGTCTCAGCCTACGTACCAGATGGAGCTGGTAAACAGCTGCCCTGGACACAGATTTGACCTGTGCCTCCATGGACAGCTGTGAGTCCAAAATGACTCCCAGGCTGCGCACCTGGTCCTTCAGGGGTACAGTTACCCCATTCAGGACCAGGGAATCCTCCACACCTGCCCGCCTCCTGTCCCCCAGAAACAGTACTTCTGTCTTGTCAGGATTCAACCTCAATCTGTTAGCCGCCATCCATCCTCCAACCGCCTCCAGACACTCACACAGGACCTTCACTGCCCTCACTGGTTCTGATTTAAAAGAGAGGTAGAGCTGGGTATCATCTGCATACTGATGAACACCCAGCCCAAACCTCCTGATGATCTCTCCCAGCGGCTGCATGTAGATGTTGAAAAGCATGGGGGAGAGGACAGAACCCTGAGGCACCCCACAAATGAGAGCCCAGGGGTCTGAACACTCACCCCCCACACCACTTTCTGAACACGGCCCAGGAGGAAGGAGCGGAACCACTGTAGGACAGTGCCCCCAGCTCCCAGCCCCTCAAGACGGTCCAGAAGGATGTTATGGTCGATGGTATCAAATGCCGCTGAGAGATCCAGCAGAACTAGGAAACAGCTCTCACCTTTGTCCCTAGCCCGCCGGAGATCATCAACCAGTGCGACCAAGGCAGTTTCAGTCCCATGATGAGGCCTGAATCCCGACTGGAAGGGATCCAAATGGTCCGCTTCTTCCAGGCGTGCCTGGAGTTGTTCGGCAACCGCTCGCTCTATCACCTTGCCCAAGAATGGAAGATTTGAGACTGGGCGATAGTTGGCCATTGTGGCCGCATCTAAAGATGGTTTTTTAAGAAGCGGTTTAATAACTGCCTCTTTCAGCGGGTCTGGGAAGGCTCCCTCACGGAGGGAAGCATTCACCACCCCACGAAGCCCATCGCCCAGTCCTTCCCGGCTAGCTTTTATAAGCCAGGATGGGCAAGGATCCAGGAGACAGGTGGTTGGTTTCACTCGTCCAAGCAGCCTGTCCACATCGTCGGAGGTAACAGATTGGAATTGATCCCACTCAACTTGACTAGACAGAACTCTAGCACTCTCCCGCCCTGGCCCTGCTCCCACGGTGGAGTCTACTTCTTCCCGAATCTTAGCGATTTTATCTGCAAAAAACTTTGCAAAATCATTGCAGGAGAACATGTGGCCCGTACTGGGCCCCGATGTTACAGGTGGTTCCGCTAAATTGTGAACCACCTGAAAAAGTCTCCTGCTGCTGTTTTCTGCAGATGCAATAGAGGCGGTGAAGAAATTCTTCTTCGCCGTCGCTATCGCCACTTGGTAGGCTCAATGTTGAGCTCTAACCTGTGTCCGATCAGATTCGGAATGAGTTATCCGCCACCGGCGCTCTAGCCGTCTCAAAGATTGTTTCATTGCCCTCAGATCCGTGGAAAACCACGGGGCTCTCCGGGCTCCATGCAATCGGAGAGGGCGCTTCGGAGCCAAACAGTCAATAGCCCTGGTTAACTCTGCATTCCAGCGGGCCACCAGGGAATCAGCTGAAAGGCCATCAACATGGGATAAAGCATCCCCTACCACTCTCTGGAAACCATTTGGATCCATTAAGTGGCGGGGGCGGACCATCCGAATTGGTCCCACCTCCCTGCAGAGGGGATGGGTCGCAGAGAAGTCCAGTTGCACCAGGAAGTGATCTGGTGATTAACTAAAGAAGTAGAAGAGTTTGGATTTGATATCTCGCCTTTCACTCCCTTTAAGGAGTCTCAAAGCGGCTAACATTCTCCTTTCCCTTCCTTTCCCTTCCTCCCCCACAACAAACACTCTGTGAGGTGAGTGGGGCTGAGAGACTTCGGAGAAGTGTGACTAGCCCAAGGTCACCCAGCAGCTGCATGTGGGGGAGCGGAGACGTGAACCCGGTTCCCCAGATTACGAGACTACCGCTCTTAACCACTACACCACACTGGCTCTGTGTGGTACTTCAGGTTAAGAACCGTTTCAGGTTAAGAACAGACCTCCAGAATGAATTAAGTTCTTAACCCGAGGTACCACTGTACTTAAATTATTATTATTATTATTATTATTATTATTATTATTATTATTAATTTATACCCCACCCATCTGCCTGGGTTTCCCCAGCCACTCTGTGCAGTTCCCAACAGAATATTAAAAAGACGATAAAATATCAAACATTAAAAACTGCCTTCAGATGTCTTCTAAAAGTCAGATAGTTGTTTATTTCCTTCACATCTGATGGGAGGGCATTCCACAAAGTGCATTAAGTTCTCCCAGACCTCTCACCTGGCCATTGGCCTCTCTCTTTCAATCGTCAGCCAAACATCGGCCCACAACAAGCAATTGGCATCCTTAATCTTGACTGCCATCATCTAATGCCTTTCTCCGTGCCTATTGTTCCCAGATTTGCCTGAGCTTGATGGACAGGAGGCTGCTGGCTGGGGAGGGGGAGGGGAACCAATTTCCACAGAATTTGGCTTTAATTATAAAACCTGCGTAGCCAACTGGAAAATTAAGAGCTGTCTTTGTCTTGGATTTATTAAAGCTGAAGTGGTCTTTGCAAGATACCTCCTAACAGGCAGGCAAACCAGAGATAAATGATGGGTTTGGGGAAGTTCTTGTTTTACTCCGTACAAGAACGCAGTAATTAATGACATTATTGTGGGCGAGGAACAATTGTCGGCGAACGGCTGTCATAACACTCAAATTAGTCTGCTGAGTTTTTAATTAATGTGAGCTATTGTTCCCCCCCCCCCATTTATATCGTCCCCTAAATCACCATGTTTGTTTATTTGGTTAAATAGATGCTCTCATTTCATACTAAACCTGCGCCCTCTTACTACCATGGATATGTCATTTAAAATATTGGAAGGGTCTTTGCTGCTTCATTTCTTGTGACTTAGATTTGTGTGGTTGAGGAATGCAGGGTTGAAGAACCTGAAGTCCTCCAGATGATGTTGGACTACCGTTCCCATCATCCCCAACCACTGACCATCATTACTGAGGCTGAATGGAGTTTAAGTCAAGTAACACCTGGACACTCCCAGTTTCCCCAATCCCTGGAACAAGGTCTCCTTTGTAGAACAGTGCTTAAGGAAGAACTGACCCACGAGCAGCAATTTGGGATGTGTAAGGATTGAGGGGGACGCAGGTGGAGCTGTGGTCTAAACCACAGAGCCTACGGCTTGCCAATCAGAAGGTCAGCAGTTCGAATCCCTGCAACAGGGTAAGCTCCTATTGCTCGGTCCCTGCTCCTGCCCACCTAACAGTTCGAAAGCACGTCAAAGTTCAAGTAGATAAATAGGTACCACACCAGCGGGAAGGCAAACGGTGTTTCCATGTGCTGCTCTGGTTCTCCAGAAGCGGCTTGGTCATGCTGGCCACATGACCCGGAAGCTGTCTGCGGACAAACACCGGCTCCCTCGGCCTATAGAGCGAGATGAGCGTGCAACCCAAGAGTCGTCCGTGACTGGACCTAATCGTCAGGGGTACCTTTACCTTTAAGGATTGAGAAATTGAGGGGCTTGTCCCTAGCCATGACTGAAGGACAAATCAAAATCTATACCTCCCTGCTGCTTTCACATACCAACCCTGCTGCAACATACAACATTGCCAGATTCTGCACAGCAGCACTCAAGATTTGACGGATGATGACCTGTGCCACAAACTAAATCAAAATAATGAGCACTCGTATTGGAGTGCTCTGTAGACTGACAGCTGTGGTCCTATATATACAAGCCTTTTGCGCTCTTTTACTCTTGTCTGATGATCCTAACCCTTCTTTTAGACTTTCTTAGCTTCTTTTGGATTCTTATGGGTTTTTATATATATTTTCTGCTTTAATTCCTTTTAGTGGTTTTTTTTAAAAAAAGATTTTAAATGATTTTAGATGATTGTACCCCTCCCTCCTTTTGCTGGTCTATGACCGTAATAAAGTGTTGGTTGGTTGGTTGGTTGAGGGTAGAATCACTGAGGAGCAAGCCAGAAGTCAGAACTCAAACAGGAAGCTCACTTATACAACTTCCTGTCCAGCATGCTCCAATGGCCAATCCGGGTGGGTGGAGTCTGTCTGGGGCCTGGAAGTACTTTCTCTGCAGTTTACTGGTTGGCCACGTGGAGGACCTGTGCACAGATCGAGCAGCTTCTAGCTCCCTGCCTATACTTTGACACATTACTGTTTACATATTACTATGTTTCCAGGTTGATGCGATTGAACCTGAAACCTTCTGAATGAAACCAGGTGATCTGCCACTGAGCTTTGATCCCTCCCCTCTTACCCTCTGGATAACAGGTTTGCCAACCTGAAATGCACTTGAGAAAGCATAACCTGGAAGAATGGATAACCAAGATGATGGACTATGCCAAAATGGCGAAGATGACCGGGAAGATCAGGCATCAAGATGATAAGAAATTTAATAAAGAAAGGAATAAATTTACAGAGTACCTTAAAGAACACCGTAAACAATTAACAACATTGGCAGGATTGATATGACACTTATAATTTGATATTTTTAAGGTTAAAAGTGGATATAAACAAAATTTGGATAAATGTAATTAGATGCAGTAGAAAAAGATATATATTGGAAACCAGGAGGGAGGTGGGGAAAGTCTGGGGATTCTTGGAATCCTATATTTGTATTAAATGAAATTTGAAAAAACTGAAAAATAAAAATAAAGAAGAAGAAGAAGTAATTTGAAAAAACTGAAAAATAAAAATAAAGAAGAAGAAGAGAAAGCATAATCTGAGTTTTGCAATCTGGAGTGCAGCAACTACTGTTTTCGACACCAACAAAGAGCTTAGCAGAGAGATGGTTCTGCTTGAATTATCCTACCAGTGTCGTCCTCTTCCTGCATTTGGTTTGTCCAATTTCTGCTGCTGGCCCTCGAAAAATTTATTTCGGAATCCATAGGTGGCCAATGCCTTCGATTAGCCCAAGCAGAGCGTCACAAAATAGCGAGTGAGCTTTTGACTTTCCTAGAAGGCTTTTTCAGGCTGGATGTTAAGCAAAGAGAGGAAGAAGTGAGGGAGGCAGTGAAGCTGTCTTTGTCTTAAAGCCATAAAGTCTGCATTGGTCTTAAGAAGGAGAGTCGGAAGAGGTACCAGACTCGATAGATTAGAAGCTATGCAGGTGTCAGGTTACATCTACAGAAATTGGAATGAAGAAAAAGAGAATGTCCGGTGTCTGAAAACCGATTGCCAGACTTTCCTGATGAGTGATTGGCTTTGCAGCTTATTGATTCTTCCAAGCTCCTGCTATCAATAGCTTCATTATTTCAACAGGCAATCAGGCAGAAGCTCTCAACAACAACAACAACAACAACAACCCCCCTCCTTTAAGCTTCTGGGGCTTGTTTTAATTATAAGACGGTAACTTAAGCTTTCCTAACACCCTAGAAACATCTCAAATACAGTCACACCTCGGGTTACAGGCGCTTCATGTTGCATTTTTTTGGGTTACAGACACGCCAAAACCTGGAAATACCGGAATGGGTTATTTCCGTGTTTCGGCGCTTGCGCATGTGCAGAAACACTAAATAATGCTTTGTGCATGCAGACGCAGCGCTGTGGGTTGCGAACGCTGCGGGTTGTGAACGTGCCTCCCGCACGGATAACGTTCACAACCCGAGCATCCACTGTACAAGTTTTTAAAGATCAAATCAAATTCATTTATTTGTTTCTAGTCATTAAAGGTAAAGGTAAAGGGTCCATTAGGTCCACTCATGACCGACTCTGGGGTTGCGGCGCTCATCTCGCTTTATTGGCCGAGGGAGCCAGCGTACAGCTTCCGGGTCATGTGGCCAGCAGGACTAAGCCGCTTCTGGCGAACCAGAGCAGCGCACGGAAACACCATTTACCTTCCCGCTGGAGTGGTACCTATTTATCTACTTGCACTTTGACATGCTTTTGAACTGCTAGGTTGGCAGGAGCAGGGACCGAGCAACAGGAGCTCACCCCGTCATGAGGATTCAAACCGCTGACCTTCTGATCGGCAAGTCCTAGACTCTGTGGTTTAACCCACAGCTCCACCCACGTCCCACCTTCTAGTCATTAGGCCACGACAAAAAGAAACCAGTTTAACAATATAAAAGTTTGTTTTTTTTTAAGGCAACAGAAATAGAAACTAACTTGAACACAAATAAGCTACAGCATGAACAAATTCGGAATGCTTATTTCCTTGGCAAATCACCTCTTGCTAGCTATTTATTTTTTAAAGGAGGAAATTAAAAGTAGCAGGCAGCTGACTGCTCTCCAACCCGAACGCCAAGGGTTTCTTTTGAATTCCCTTCCAGTATGTAGAAAGACAGTTCAATACAATAAGCAAATGAATCATAAAGCATCACTCTCCTGTTGGAAATAAACGAGCCCTGGTCCTAAAATATGGAGACATCTAAAGCCCATCATTTTCACATCCCCTGTTTTGCACTGAGTATTTCCTTTTTGCCGCTTGTGCAACTTACTGTCATTCCGAAGGGAACCTGAAATGCCAGCGATATTGCTGGCTGCAACTGGAGAAGCTTAAGCGATCCATGCAGTCACTATATAACGTCTGATTTACAGATCATGGTGCAGCAGTTCTAAATACAGAGTTAAAGAGTGTGAGGTTTCAAGCTCCCTGGGCAAGATAAGTTATCTCCAGTACAGGTGGCGAGGCAGATAATTCGCTGCATTAATTTCTGACTCCGGAGCCCTTATTAAAACATATTTTTGCAATAAAATCCCAGGTGACACGGAGCTGACTCAACACCAGTAGGCATCTGCCAGCCACACGTCGGTCAACAGCAAAGAGAGGAAATGGACACATTGTCAATTTTACATTGAGGGAAACTGGAGGCAGCAGCCAGCTATTTCCCTTTATTATGATTATTATTTTTAAATGGGTCATGCCAAGAGTGGGTGATTTGGTTTGATTTGTTTTATTTCAATGCAGCTTACAAACCATAAATAACAATAGCATAACAGAACATAACAGAACACACAACTACAGCATAAAAGGTAAAGGTACCCCTGCCCGTACGGGCCAGTCTTGACAGACTCTGGGGTTGTGCGCCCATCTCACTTAAGAGGCCAGGGGCCAGCGCTGTCCGGAGACACTTCCGGGTCACGTGGCCAGCTTGACATCGCTGCTCTGGCGAGCCAGAGCCGCACACGGAAACGCCGTTTACCTTCCCGCTGGTAAGCGGTCCCTATTTATCTACTTGCACCCGGAGGTGCTTTCGAACTGCTAGGTTGGCAGGCGCTGGGACCGAGCAGCGGGAGCGCACCCCGCCGCAGGGATTCGAACCGCCGACCTTTCGATCGGCAAGTCCTAGGCGCTGAGGCTTTAACCCACAGCGCCACCTGCGTCCCTTTTGAACTACAGCATAGACCATATAAAATAATTAACAAATCAACAAAACCATTACAATCTACAAAAAAACCCTATTAACTAAACAGCAACTAAAAAAAATAAATAAGCTAAACATCACAACTGCAGCAAAAGTAATATTCTGTTATTAACGGATCAATACGGCATTTATAATCTATAAAACAATATTAATAAAATAGCAACTAAAAAAAGAAGCTAAGCCCTGTTAAGTTCATACACATAGTCTCCATGTCCCCATGACTCATAATCTTTTTTTAAATAGTATTTTTATTAAGTTTTCAACAAAAGTAAATAAAATAATTAAATAAATAAAATAACAAAAAACAAACGGTAACAAATGCAATAACATCCACAAACAAAGAAAATTATACATAAAGCCATACCACGTCCATAAAGTGGGATTTTCCCATGTTGTTAAGCCAGCTCAGCCAGACACTGGACTCAGCTACATCAGTAAAAACAACAACACAATTATCGTTTTAAATGCATTATAAACATGCAACACCAGATGGCACTCTAGAGCACAAAACTTTTCTATGCGATTTTACATAGAGCTTCTTTTTCCCTTGTTATAATGATTTAACTTGTGACTTATTTATAGTAGTTTTTCCTGTGTGTCGATCCACCCACTGGGCTGGCTGGGCAGGGGACCATGCTGGAGACGAGGGTACATAGGGCTCTGCAACTGTTCTGGACAAATCTCAGATTCCGAACCCTATCGGGCTGAGGCAGCTCTGGAATGGCTCAGGTCAGGTCAGGTCCACCTGGAGCAATCCAGGTCTGTCAAAAGGGAGGTGGTGCAACAGCAAGGAGGAGAAAAGGCAAGAGAAAGATGGCAGCTTACCTGCAGCTCCTTCTCCCACACTCCCCCAACTGCATGTTTAATTTGTTTTTAAGTCCCCAATTAAGCAGTGTGCAAAGTCCCAATTCAGTTCAGGGCTCAGGGAAAGGCTGGCGAGGCCTCAAATTGGATTGAGGATGCTCTAAAGTGCTGGACTAGGTCCAGATCAAACTGAAGTAGGGCTCTGCTCAGCCCTAGTGTGTAACCTTTTTGCCCCATGAGCCACATGTTTAGTTAAAAAAAAAAACCTCTTCAAATAGCACCTGACTTGACCCAAAGATACCAGTTCAGTTCTGTGTCCAGGGCAGCTGTCTACCAGCTCCATCTGGTACGCAGGCTGAGACCCTACCTGCCTGCAGACTGTCTCGCCAGAGTGGTACATGCTCTGGTTATCTCCCGCTTGGACTACTGCAATGCGCTCTACATGGGGCTCTACCTTTGAAGGTGACCCAGAAACTACAACTAATCCAGAATGCAGCTGCAAGACTGGTGACTGGGTGTGGCCACCAAGACCATATAGCACTGGCCCTGAAAGACCGACATTGGCTCCCAGTATGTTTTGGCTCCCAGTATGTTTTCGAGCTCTGACCTTTAAAGCCCTAAACGGCCTTGGCCCAGTATATCTGAAGGAGCATCTCCACCCCATCATTCAGACCGGACATCGAGGTCCAGCTCTGAGAGCCTTCTGGCGGTTCCTTCCCTGCGAGAAGGGAACCAGGCAGAGGGCCTTCTTGGTAGTGGCGCCTGCCCTGTGGAGCCCCCTCCCATCAGATGTCAAGGAAATAAACAACGATTTGACTTTTAGAAAACATCTGAAGGCACCCCTGTTTAGGGAAGTTTTTAATGTTTAATGTTTTATTCTGTTTTTAATCTGTTGGGAGTCGCACAGAGTGGCTGGGGAAACCCAGCCAGATGGGAGTATAAAGAATAAATTATTATTATTGTTATTATTGTTGAAAATGGCCAAGCTCCACAATTTCACATCAATCTGGGGAGTAGGGATGGGAAAATCAGTCACTTTTGGTTTCTCTGAGTTTCTGGTTTTTCCAATAATAATTCCCTTTGTGTGTTATTTTAACAACATACGCATTTGTATGCATACTTTACCCTGGTATATGCTTTTTTGCACACATTACTTGGCTGGAGAACTGCACTACAAAATTCAGAAATGCGCAAATTTCAAAGGATGGGTGTATTTCAGTTCGTCTGCTGTTTGGGGAAGTGTGCATCAGGTAAGTTCACCTTAAAATGAAAACTGAACCAGATTTCACCCCTATCACTAGCTTCAAACTAGAGAATACTTAGATGAGAAGTCCAATTTTTTTTTGGAGGGGTCTTGAACATTATTAGGGGGGGGGGCTGTCTAGTGTGGCTAATGCTTGCCAAAATACAGGAAAATAGGATCAGAGGTTTTTGTTCGGGGCACCTTTAAACTTCTATTTGTGATGATCTAAAAGAGATTAGATATACCCTGTACAAATGCACCACCCTGGCATTATAATGTTATGGTGAGCTTAGAGACATTGCTTTTGCTCTTAGCAGACATTTGTCTGCAGCATTTAAAAAATAATATTGTGTGGATTACTATGAAACACTTTGAAGGTCCCGGTTTCTAGTTATTTTGCATTGTGCAAATCCCATTACATAATTGACAAGCCCCAAATGCCTTCAAGGCACCCCACTTCAGCTTGGGATTCATCTGAATTCAATGCACAACCTTATTAAATATGTTTTTCATCTCAGTGCATGCATTCCTGAAGGTATCTGTTCCTAAAATATGCATTTTGATACATTTATTGAGCTGAGAAGTGTGTTGCACAATTCAGAAAAGAGCAAAATCTGAAGGGTTCTGATCTGCACATACCGTATTGGCCCGAATATAAGCCTCACTTTTTCCCCAGATTCTGACTGTGAAAAGTTAAAGTGCGGCTTACATTCGCAACCTTACAGTATGCAGCCAGAAGCACAGGGCAAACAGCGCCAGGAGCACTGCAAAGCGGTGTCTGCCCTGTGCATAGTCCCCCATCCTCTCCCCCAAGGCTGGGAGGGGAGAGAGCGAGGAAGGGGATAGGCCACTGGCAATGCAGTGTGGCTCCTCCCCGGCCAGTATGCAGCCAGCAGCAGTGAGGAATTATATTAGGGTTATATTAGGGTATTTTTTTTCTTTTTTTCTTTTAGCACCTCCAATTTTAAAGGTGTGGCTGATTTTTGGGTGCAGCTTATATTCGGGACAATACAATACCTGAAGGAGAGTCTCCATCCCCATTGTTCAGCTCGGACACTGAGGTCCAGCTCCAAGGGCCTTCTGGCGGTTCCCTCCCTGCGAGAAGTGAAGCTACAGTGAACCAGGCATAGGGCCTTCTCGGTGGTGGTGCCTGCCCTGTGGAATGCTCTCCCATCAGATGTCAAGGAAATACAGTGGTACCTCGGGTTAAGAACTTAATTCGTTCTGGAGGTCCGTTCTTAACCTGAAACTGTTCTTAACCTGAAGCACCACTTTAGCTAATGGGGCCTCCCGCGTGATTTCTGTTCTCATCCTGAAGCAAAGTTCTTAACCCAAGGTACTATTTCTAGGTTAGCAGAGTCTGTAACCTGAAGCGTCTGTAACCTGTAGCGTCTGTCACCCGAGGTACCACTGTAAACAACTATCTGACTTTTAGAAGACATCTGAAGTTAGCCCTGTTTGGGGAAGTTTTTTATGTTTGATGTTTTATCGTGCTTTTAATATTCTGTTGGGAGCCTTCCAAAGTGGCTGGGGAAACCCAGCCAGACAGACTGGGTATAAATAAATTATTATTATTATTAGTCTGGAAGGTATGGACCAGGTCCGTTCACATCCAAATCCACAGGAAGTGAATTCCTCCAGCGCTTGAAGCTGGGTGTCAGGGAGCGGCAGGATGCTGACAGGTGAGCACCAGGAGAAGGAGGGCTGGAGCCTGACTCAGAAGAGGGGGGCAGTGGTTTGTGGAGCCGTGTACCATCTAGGAGGCAAGAATCAGAGGCAGGGAAAGCT
The DNA here is from genome assembly GCF_951804945.1 of Podarcis cretensis. Classification (NCBI taxonomy): domain Eukaryota; kingdom Metazoa; phylum Chordata; class Lepidosauria; order Squamata; family Lacertidae; genus Podarcis; species Podarcis cretensis. The sequence goes on from NC_137183.1 coordinate 19,023,713, forward strand.
TCAGAGCTTGAGGAAGAGGAGGAAGAGGTAGGAGTCGCAAGTGAAGGGCCGGGTGCTTCCCCACTCTCTCCTGCACGACTGTCTCTGAGAACCAGGAGAGAATTGAAGGAGGGGAGACCAGAGGCAGTTTCCACGCAGGTGAAGTCTCCAGCTACATATGGGAAGGTACATAAACTGGTGGAGGGAGAATGGTACCCGGCTGATGCTACTGCTCCATACAGCCCGGACCTGGGAGTAGCTGCCTAGATGCTAGACTGATGTGTGTGCATATCCAGACCTGTAGAAGCTACTGTACAAGTTTGATCTTTGACAATAAAGAGTGAAGTCTCTGCTGTGTGCATTCCTTTGGCTGGAGGTGCCCTTGACACTGGGGGTGGCAAAAGGGGGTCCCATCAGGTGAGAAGTGGGGTGGTTGTGAAGAAAGTGCAGATATCCCCTTTTGCCTCGTGAGCCATGGAAACTGAATCTTCAACAAATAAACAGTATTCAAAAGCTGGTGATTGACACAAGTGTCTGAATCCACCCTTATCTTTTTGTGTACCGTGCAACCCAAAACAAGATTAAAACTGTCTGTTCGTATTATTCTGAAATTCAAGAATGCTCTTCCATATTTATTTATTTCAATCTAATTTGGGCAACTCATTTTCTTTTAATGCGATTATTCACCTCAAATTCTGATGACAATCAGTGGTGACAAATGTTTATTCTCTTGCCTACAGGAAACCCATCTCCATAAAGGAAATCATCATACATTACTGATGAGAATAAACTGCTTTCAAACACCCGTTTGTTTTAGCCAAACTGGATTGGAATCACAAGGACAGGAGCTCTGTTTTAAACATCCCTAGATGTGCTGTTGAAGCACATCCAACAGGGATAGCCTTGTGCATAGTACAAGAATCATCATCGCACCCAGGACCCTCAGATTAAACTGAATGTTTGAATATTCAGGACAGACAAAAGGAAGCAAATATTCACATAGTGCATACCGGTAATTATCTTCTTCTTCTTGGGCGATCACTCGTAGCTGAGTATGATCATCTTCCATAAACACAGGTTGTGGTTCGTGGACCCGATCCCCGTGCAGTGGAATGAAACCACACGGACACGTGATATAAGGTTAATGGGCAAGAAAAGGCCACAACTTTATTGATTACAGCAAGTGAAAAGGTATTGGCTTAGGCATTGGATTACGTCAGTTGACTCCACCCACTCGGAGAGGGGTGAGTCTAAAAGGGGGGGGTTATTCACCAGTAGGTGGAGCCTGTTGATGGTAATCCAACTATAAGCTCTCCCCTGATGTCACCGAGGGAAAAAAACCCCTGGGGAGCCCCAACAAACGTCCCACTGCCTCCAGCAACTCTGGAGAAATACTGCCGAACCCGCTGCTTAAAATGCACCCATCAGCTGTTCAGCGGGAGGCTTAAAAGTAGCGGCCGGATAAACGGTAGCAGCCACGTGGGCTAAGGCAAACGGAGTAAGAGGGGTAAGCTAATAAGAGAAAAGGTAAGCAGGTTTTGCGGTAGTATTAATAACGCTGCTGCAGCAGGGCGCAGGGAATAGCAAATAAACACACACTCCCCCAGCACACACAGTGGCGAAACCAAAATTGGACTGCTTGCACACACGCGCGAAATGAGCGGGGCTAGACAGAAAGGGATAATTTGTAACTAGGCACTAGGAGTGGGGGGGAAATAGCAGATAGCAGATTTGGAAATATAAAATTAGGAACCCCTTGCTTAACAACCGAACACTAAAGGTGGGGGAGAAATAGGAAAGGTAGCCCGACGCAAAGTAAACTGAAGCAAGTTACAACCAAGCAAAGATCCAAAAACTCTCCCAGTACTCCAATCACAAAGAATTAGCTCCAATAGCAATAAAACAGCCACCACACTCCAAGCCTTGCGAAATACTTCCCTGGCTTCTGCAAACAGCAACGAGGGCAGACCTGTTGACTCGCGACGGGACGACGAAGAGTGAGTGGCGCAGCAGCGATTTACACTGCCGTCCACGCCCCTTCCAAGGCACCTGGTTGGGTGCCTGCCAGTGGGCGTGGTACGCCAGCCAGGTGAGTGGGAGGCAGGAGGCTAACACCCCCTGCTTGAGGCGGAGATCGGCTCCCGCCCACAACCCCTCCCCTCTTTTGCAGGAGGAGAGTCTTTTTAAAAGTGAGTCCATAAGTGACTGTGGAGGCCAATTCTGGATTCACACATCCTTCCTTCCATAGCAGGGACACAGGTTTCTGGGTGGGAGTTGATCACGATGAGGGTTTGCCAAGCAAGCCTTCCTCTTAGCACGTTTCTCCCTTTCATCCTGAGTTCAAGCGTCTTCAAAACTCATGACAGCTTTGGTAGAGGCTGTTCTCCAACTGGAGCGCTCGCAGGCCAGTGTTTCCCAGTTGTCAGTGTTTATACTACATTTTTTTAGATTTGCCTTGAGAGAGTCTTTGAACCTCTTTTCTCGACCACCAGCATTACGCTTACCATTTTTAAGTTCGAAATAGAGTAGCTGCTTTGGAAGATGATAATCAGGCATCTGCACAACATGACCAGTCCAACGAAGTTGATGTTGAAGAATCATCGCTTCAACACTGGTAACCTTTGCTTCTTCCAGTACACTGGCATTAGTTCGCCTGTCTTCCCAAGTGATGTGTAATTGCCAAACATAAAATGTAGTTGATTGTCACCAACTTGGGATAACAATTACAATAATAATTTTATTATTTATACCCCACCCATCTGGCTAGGTTCCCCCAGGCACTCTGGGCAGCTTCCAGCACATATACAAACATAATAGAACATCAAACATTAGAAACTTCCCGATACAAGGCTGCCTTCAGATGTCTTAAAAAGTTTCCAGATGACCTGTCTATTAGACATTCATCCTGATTTGTTTGCAGGGAGGTTATATGATACTGTGTTGCAGTATTCATTTCCCATACTTTCCAAGGCATTTCCCCATCACTGTAACTTTCATTAGGCAAGCTGAATTCCCAGCCTCACATCCCACCACAAAATAGGAACTAGCCTTCATGGCTGCACACTCCGTCCTGGACCCTGAATTCCAGTTGCTGGGGAGCAGAAGTGGGGAGATGGTTGTTGCACTTGTATCCTGCTTGTGAATTTCCTGTAGGGTTAGGTTTTGGCCACTGTAAGAACAGGACACTGGGCTAGACGAGTATTCGGTCTAATCCAGCCAGGCCCTTGTTGTGTTCTTAGACCATCTTAGTGTCATAATACAGTCAGACGTAGAGCTGGTGCCCTCTGAGAACTGGTTTCGGGAGGGCGGAAAAGGAGGACGATACATTTCCTCATTTCCAGAACACAGAAGAGGCTTGCTGGATCAGACCAGACATATAATTAGGCCATGCAAAGGGAAGGAGGGTACTTTTCACCATATGTGGTGGACATCTAGACTGGTAAAGACTTTCTGGGAAATGATATACAATGAATTAAAGAAAATGTTTTAAAATACATTTGTTAAAAAAAAACAAAAAACAGAAGCCTTTCTGTTAGGAATAATAGGTGAAAACATACCAAGAGAGGATCAAAGACTTTTTATGTATGCAACGACGGCAGCGAGAATGTTACTAGCCCAGAGATGGAAGGAAGGAGAAATACCAACAAAAGAAGAATGGCAGACGAAACTGATGGAGTATGCAGAGGTGGCGAAACTGACGGGGAAGATCAGAAATCAGGAAGATCAAATATTTTTAAAAGACTGGAGTAAATTATTAATTTATTTAAAAGACCACTGTAAACAGTTAAAATAATTGGCAGGGATGTAATGACACTTGTAATGTGAAATTAACTATGGTAATTATGGTAATGTAACAGGTGGTTAAGGGTAAAAGATGCAGAAAATTTAATCTTAAATATGGAACCCATGTGGGGAGGGAAGGAGGTCTGAAGGTTCAAAAGAAGCTTTTATTTTAATGTTTGAAACGGTTAAAGTTAAAATGTGTAAAATTGTGTAAAACCAATTGAAAATATTATATAAAAAACCACACGTACAGTGGTACCTCTGGATGCGAACGGGATCTGTTCCGGAGCCCCGTGAGCATCCAGAGTAGAATGCAACTCGTGTCTGTGCGTGCGTGAGTCGCGATTCACCGTTTCTGCGCATGTACATGATGTCATTTTGAGAGTCTGCGCATGCGCGAGCAGTGAAACCCAGAAGTAACGTGTTCCGTTACTTCTGGTTCACCGCGGAGCGTAACCTGAAAACGCTCAACCTGAAGCGACTTCAACCCGAGGTATGACTGTATAACTAGGTCAGCATTCTATTCCCACATTAGTGAAGCATCCTACAAACAGGGAGCCACCACTGAGAAGGCCTGTTTTCATGTTGCTGCCTTCCTCACCTCTCTTGGAGGTGGCACCTGGAGAAGACCCTAAAATTATGAAGGCAGGGTCCAGGTGGGTTCATATGGGGAGGGACAGTCCTTGAGGTATTGGGGTCCTGACCCGCATAAGGCTTTAGAGGCCCAAACTCCTGTTCCCCTTACAAGCAGACAGGGAGTCGCCCCGCAAGGGAATGACAACATGAGGTAGAAGAGTCAGTAAAGTTAAAAGTGATCAAAGCCAAGGATACCAGCATGCCTCTGTAGGCATGAACAGGCCAAGAGTTACCTTTTTAACTTTGAGACTCTCCCCCCCCCCACCGCAAGTTTATTAAATCAAAGCAAATTAAGCAGGTCGTTCAAGCCAACAACTCATTTCACTCTGTGGAATAAGCGGATTATGTGCACCATATTTTTGTCTTCCTATATAAGACAAGCATTCTAAGGGCCCAAAAAAGTTGGCACAAAATGTCACCAGGGCAATTAGGTTGTCTCTCTGCTGGCTCTCTGACAGATCTCAAGGTGTCTGTCTTGAGCTGAAAAGGATTTTCTTGATAAGGATAACTAGAGTTGCTTACAGAATCAACTTCAACCTGATTCCAGCCTGAATTTTGCAGTTTTGCATTTGTGACATCATTTCCAGATAGGAACTTGATGATTCGGAATCCATTTGGATTCTGAATATTTCTTAGAATTTTTTCCGGGTTAGAATGTTGAAATAAATGTTTTGTTTATTTATTTTCCCCTTCGTTTACTATTGATGGTTTGATTATTATCATATAACTGGATTATTTAGCAAAATGACAATATGGGGCAATGGTGTAATTTGAAGAGAATGCAGACTCAACAACATCTGAGGGGCACAGGAGAGCAACCCATTCCTGAATACATTCTTGCCCCAAGGATCTTGAAAGAAGGGATTTTCCGAGTTACAGCCTCTTTCAAGCTCACTGTTTCTTGCATGGGAATACTGTGATGATGCAATTGTGGGATACACACACATGTACTTTTATGGAATTTGCACATGAGCAGAATTCCACCACCTATGTTCCAAAATCTAACTCCCTAACTAATCAATAACACTGATCTGTTTCCTCAAATGGTTCAACCTGAAGCATGAAAATATCCTTGGTTCAACCTAAAGCATGAAAATATCCTCCTGTTATAGAAAGGAAAGGCACACATGATCAGTTCAGAATTGTGATTAATCAGTCAAAATTGTGATTAACCAGTCAAACATTCTATTTCATCAACAAAGGTCATTGCAGGTACAGAAGCTCTCACGGAGAAATTAAATTCATCTCGAGAGTACTACAGGTGTACACACAAATGACCAAAACATGCCCCGTTTATGTGTCAGCAACTCCTTTGTCAACCACTGTCCCGAGGGTAACATTGCCCCCTCATATGTAGTGTTTTACATTTCCCCAAATGACAGTCATGTGCTAATACAGTGGTACCTCTGGTTACGTACTTAATTCATTCTGGAGGTCCATTCTTAACCTGAAACTGTTCTTAATTCGAGGTACCACTTTAGCTAATGGGGCCTCCCACTGCTGCTGCGCCACTGCCGCATGATTTCTGTTCTCATCCTGAAGCAAAGTTCTTAATCTGAGGTAATATTTCTGGGTTAGCGGAGTCTGTAACCTGAAGCGCCTGTAACCTGAAGTGTCTGTAACCTGAGGTACCACTGTATAGGAGAAAATAAAATGGCCTACTCAATGACATCATTGGGGGTGGATGTCTAAACCTGCCCCCAGCTCCTGTTGATTTGGGCTGAAGGTTAATCAACTGTGGCCAAGATTACAATCCATTTACTGTGTCCTGTGAGAACTAAGATATATCTCTTTGTATAGCCATATGTAAGTAAATTGCTTTATTGTTGTGCTAGCCAAAGGCCATGACAAATCGAAAAGCAGAACAAGGGATGGGATGCATTACATACAACTAGGGCCGTCAAGCCATAGCCATATTGGTTGAATGGACAGCAGATCTCTAGGCTCACAAGTATTTTTCAATGTTGCTTCTGAGCCCCATCCACCTTTGGCATGTGGCCCCCAGAAGAGAATGTGGCCCCCACGCTGCCCCCACTCTAGATGTTTCAGGGGAGAGAAGGAGCTTGTTGTGATGACGGCTTCCTCTCTGTCTCTTTTTTTCATTCGATGTTTAAGAAACGGCACCCATGGAAGCTGCAGCAGCTCTTTAAAAAGAGGTTGAAAACTGTTGTGGGGTAGCAGTGAGCCAGAGCATAGCTCCAGTCACAGTGTCCCTCCTTAGTTCTCCACCAAATGCCTAGGGAGTGATATACAGTGGTGCCTCGCAAGAAGAAAAGAATCCGTTCCGCGAGACTCTTCGTCTAGCGGTTTTTTCATCTTGCGAAGCAACCCTATTAACGGCTTAGCGGATTAGTGCTATTAGTGGCTTAGCGGCTATTAGCGGCTTAGCGGCTAAGAGGCTAAGCGGCTATTAGCGGCTTAGCGGCTTAGAAAAAGGGAGAAAAAAGCGAAAAAAATTGCAAGACTCGCAAGACGTTTTCGTCTTGTGAAGCAAGCCCATAGGGAAATTCGTCTTGCGAAGCGCCTCGAAAAACGGAAAATCCTTTCGTCTAGCGGGTTTTTCATCTTGCGAGGCATTCGTCTTGTGGGGCACCACTGTATATATGCACCTAAACAGCATTATGTCATAAAATGAGCACTGACATAACGAAAGCACTCATAACGATGACATCCGGAATGAATCTCGCCTAAATATTTCATGGCTTCCCCTTTGAGTTATGAACTTCTTATATACGAAACAGCCAAAGAGTCTATAAATCATCCCGACCTGTCGCAATTTTGGAAAAAAAGAAGTGGAAAAATAAAAATATTTTTTTTAAAAAAAAATGGAGAAAACTTAACTTGTAAATTAACAAATCACTTTGTCATCTGGCCAGTACGTCTATGTCTATGAAAGGTGAGCCATTCATTTAAGTCTGATATTATATTAATTTTGACGTTGTATGTCATCGTTGCGCTACTTTTTACAGCTTCTGGCTTAATGGAACGAAACAACTTGGAGGATCTGGCTATTTGTCACAGTTGGTATCTATGCATGACCTGCCAAAAGTGAGCGCTTGGCAATGCACGGTGCGCATTTTGTAATTCATTGAGGTAGTTGTCGATAAACATTTGCTTTGGAAGAGCGATGCACCACAGAGAAGGCCGACGGGAGCAGGGGACGCATGACCATCAGGCTGCAATTGGTATAAATTACATACCGTAGAAAAGATAAATCCTGACTAGAGACGCTCAGCAGCAATATCTGCTCTATGACATATCAAACGCCGAGTCGCTCTGCAGACCTTGGGAAATTACAGATTATGTTATTTACAGTTCTCTCGCGGAGAGTCTTTGGTGACACCAGGACAAGCTATAATGTATAAAATTCCAGAAAATGCTCCATTACAAGGAAGGCTTGGGTCAATTTGAGGTTTGCATGCAATGGAACGAAAGAGGTAACAAAATACCACTGTTTTACATTTAGGTTCTGAAACCTGAAAGGACAGCGGAAAGGGTCAGGCAGGTTTATTTGTAATATAATTACTTTGGCTGGCCAGTTAAGTACAGTTGTACCTTGGAAGTTGAACAGAATCCTTTCCGGAAGTCTGTTCGACTTCCAAAACATTCGAAAACCAAGGCCTGCGTCCTGGCCACCAGGCCTCCATAAGTTGGTTTTCGCCATAAAAATGACGTCGTCCGATTCACTCGAAAATGGTGACGAACAGCTACAAATTGCCCCTGCAGCATTTGGCAGTGCAATTGACACGTTTCCCAGTAGGTCAAAAAAGGAGCCCTCAGCGCCATGACCTGCAAATGGTGACAAACACCTGTAAATGGTGACAAACACCTGCAAATTGCCCCTGGGACATTTGCGGTGGAAACGCAGGTAGGCCACAAAATGAGCCCTCTAAGGTAAGGACGCTGAGGGCTCATTTTTTTGGCCTACCTGGAATCGCAGCGTTTGCACCAACAAACGTTGAAGTGGGCAATTTGCAGTTGGTCGGCACCATTTCCTAGTGAATCGGAGGATGTCGGATTTTGGCGAAAACCATGACAGGGCACCGAGGGCTCATTTTTTGGCTTACCTGGAAATGTGGCACTTGTACCACCAAACATTGCAGGGGGTTTACGGTGCCAATCATCTGACATCTTCCAATTCACTCGAAAACGGTGCCAAACACCAACAAATTGCCCCTTCCAATATTTGGCGGTGCAAACGCTGCTCTTTCAGGTTGACCAGAAAATGAGCCCTCGGTGTCCTTACCTTGAGGCTCGTTGACATAATGAACAGTATCGGCATTTAGGCACAAGCTGCCTTTCGGGATTTTCTGCCCAGATTCTCCAGATGTAGGGAACACGTGGAAATGTAAACACCATCTCCCTCATTTAGTCTCTCACTAGATTGCTTTGCATAACTTCCTAAGACAGTGACAGAGAATGTGTTGGATGCCACCTACCTACCTGGAGGCAGTATGCAAATTATTTCATTCTGTGAGCTCTCTGCTCAAATCAGAAGAGGCATGAGGAGTTCCCCAGTTCTATTCCATTATTATCCTCTGGTTTGCTCTGCTGGGCGTTCCACTCCTGCATTCTGGTTTACATGTTCTAAACTAAATTCCTGAACTGGAGCACATAGAGTTTCCTGCAGTGCTTGAGCACCCTGCCACCATGATCAGTTAGATTTCTGGGTACCAAAGGCAGAGCCTTTTCAAAGTGGCACCGCACCTTTGCGCATACCCCGTCACCAGGTCAGGCCCAAGATATGTTGCTGCCTGCAGCAGAGGACTAAATGGTGGGTTCACAATTCAATGTGCAGAACATGACTGGACTGGCAGGTGAATCTTATTACATAAGTCGGAATGGGACACTGTACCTGAAGGCAGCAAACTATCTTAGGATGTGCAGAGCAAGCTAGCTGAGAGGGATTCTGGGGGAAACTACTGCCATCCCTGGCATTGTCCTCCTGAGGCTGTTGTCTCACTCTGCCAATGAGCTGCCCTGCTCTTTCCACCACTGGCACGGTTGGCAGCAAAAGCAAACAAACAAAAAAGTCCCAAGTGAAAAAGGAAAGACTCACACGTGGTACTGCCAGATATGTGGTAAATGTGCTGGCAATGATGCTCTTCTCAGCAGCTACCTCTTGGCTGCTGCTGTTGTCCCCACATTATGTTGGAAGCTGAGGTGCAACTCAGCTTGCTCAGAAGGGTGTACATAGAGTTAAGAGAAAGTGGGGGACCTCCAGGCGCCTAAACTGTCGCTGTCTCTTTGGTCTCTGTGCTGACTTATCCACTGATGGCAAAGTGATGTGTTAAGCTGGATACTCTCTCACTTCTGCCTCGCCTCTCATGCTTTCTCTGGACTTCAAGTCAGGAGGTATCTTCTGACAGCAAAGGGGCAATCAGGGCTTCTTTCTTTCACCACCAAGTTAGTCAGCTGTTACTGCAGAATTCTGTCCTACAAAGAATGTCTGTAAGTAGGTACATGTAAGGTAAAGGGCAAAGGACCAGCTGAATTCAACTATGGGGTTGTGACGCTCATTTCACTTTCAGGCCGAGGGAGCCGGCGTTTGTCCACAGACAGCCTTCTGGATCATGTGGCTAGCAAGACAAAACCGCTTCTGGCGCAACGGGACAACGGAACAGAAGCCAGAGCACATGGAAACGCCATTTATTTATTTTAGTTATTTATTTCTTCAATTTATACACTGTCCTATACCTGGAGGTCTCAGGGCAGTTCACAAACAAGACCACAACATATAAAATCAAACCAAAAACAATAACCTAATAAACCCTCCCCAAAAAGAGCCACATTCTAAAAGGGTGTTGGATGTCAATAAGATCAACCCAAGGCCTGGTTAAAAAGGAACGTTTTTGCCTGGCGCCTAAAGATGTAAAGTGAAGGCGCCTGGCAAACGTCCCTGGGGAGAGCATTCCACAGATGGGGAGCCACTGCAGAGAAGACCCGTTCTCGTGTTGCCACCCCTCCGGACCTCTTGACGAGACGGCACACCAAGGAGGGCTTCGGAAGATGATCTCAGGGTCCAGGTAGGTTCATATGGGATTTATGTTCCTGCCACAGAGGTGCCTATTTATCTACTTGCACTGGTATGCTTTCGAACTGCTAGGTTGGCAGGAACTGGGACAGAGCAATGGGAGCTCACCCCATCATGCATATTCGAACTGCCAACCTTATGACTGGCAAGCCCAAGAGGCTCGGTGGTTTAGACCAGAGCCCATCCTGTTAAGTATAATTGCTTAATTGACAATGAAATGGAGAATGCCTATGTCTATTGCTGAAAAAGGTTTAACGTGGGGAAATTTCCCTGGAGTATACCGAGTCTCTCAGAGCTCCTCAACAGGTTGAAAATTCACTGTTAGTTGTTCTCTGGTAGCTAATATGTGAGTGTTTCACTTTAGGCCACATGGGAAGCAGTTGAAGTGGAATCTCAGTATCATGGAAGTGGGGTGGCTGAGTCTTTGTTCTCAGGCTTTGTGGGAGTAAGGATGTGTAAATGACCCTCTCCGTTGAGTAAATACAGCTCCAGGCAGAATGGAGACAGCAAGGAGAGCAGACCTCTGATTTTAGATCTGTTTGGAGTATTTCATACATTTTAAGAAGCTGAGACTGCTGGAATGGATATTTTGGGTGTATCATTTACTGTTTTTTGTCCTGTTTTGAAGAAAGTTCTGCAAGTAAAGCTATAATTAAACTTATGGGCCCCGACAATGTTTCTTTTCTTTTCTCTTTTTTATGCTCACAGTTGCTTCAAGATACACAATATTAATGTCTGCAGTATGTCCTTCTTATAAGAAGCCTCAGCTTTCTTGTTTTATGCCAAGTCTCTTCCAGCTGAAGGTGTGCTCCAAGCAAGGCCACTAAGAAGTCCTACTTCTCGGCCTCCATTGCATCCGCTAGCTCTCACCCGGCGCAATTATTTAGTATAATTCGGTCTTTAACGTCCCTCGAAGGACAGCCAAATTTAAATAACAATTTGACACACAGCTGTGAGGCATTTGCGAGCATTTTTGCGGAGAAGGTCCTGTTGCTCCGCCATGACCTCCCTGCCAATTTGAATACAATAAAGGAACTGGAGGCCCTTTGACTGTCCTCGGGTCCAGTATTGGACCACTTTGACCGGATATCCCCAGCCGATGTGGACAGACTCCTCCGAGCTGGAAAGCCCACCACCCGTGCCCTCTTGACCCGTGCCCGTCTTGGCTGATTAGAGCGTGTCCAGACGAGGTGCGGGCCCCCCTGGGGGATATCATCAATTTGTCCCTTGGCACCGGGACATTCCCAGGGGAACTGAAGGAGGCAGTGGTGCGCCCGCTTTTAAAGAAAACATCATTAGATCCCTTAGATCTATCCAATTACCGCCCGGTTTCAAATCTTCCATTCCTGGGTAAGGTGATTGAGAGAGCGGTTGCTGAACAGCTTGGTAGGTTTCTGGATGAAACATCGGCTCTGGATCCATTCCAGTCCGGCTTCCGCGCTGGTCATGGGACCGAGACGACTCTGGTCGCCCTAACAGATGATCTCCGCAGGCAGCTGGATCGAGGCGGGTCGGGGCTGCTGATTCTTCTAGACCTGTCAGCAGCCTTCAACATGGTCGATCACGAACTCCTGGATCCGTGGGGATCCAGGGCACAGTCCTTCAATGGCTGCGCTCATTTCTCTCTGGTCGGGGACAGAGGGTGGCGCTTGGGGGGGAATTGTCATCCCGCCACTCCTTGGTGTGTGGAGTGCCCCAGGGTGCGATACTCTCCCCGATGCTTTTTAACATCTTTATGCGCCCCCTCGCCCAGCTTGTCTGGAGTTTTGGGCTGGGCTGCCATCAGTATGCTGATGACACCCAACTCTATCTGTTGATGGATGGCCATCCTGACTCGGCCCCAGACACACTGATCAGATGCTTGGAAGCTGTGGCTGGATGGTTACGTGGGAGCTGGTTGAAGTTAAATCCTTCGAAGACAGAGGTCCTCTGGCTGGGTCGGGACGATATTGGATTAAGGGGGCAACTCCCATCTCTTGCGGGGATGCAATTAGTGCCAACACCGTCTGCTAAGAGTTTGGGTGTAATCATCCAGTGCTATACCAACTGCACTGGCTCCCGGTGGAGTACAGGATCAGGTTTAAGGTGCTGGTTTTAACCTTCAAAGCCCTATACAGCCTAGGACCCTCGTACCTACGGGACCGCCTCTCCTGGTATGCCCCACAGAGGAACTTACGGTCTTCAAATAAAAACATCTTGAAGGTCCCAGGCCACAGAGAGGTTAGGCTGGCCTCAACTAGAGCCAGAGCTTTTTCGGCTGCGGCTCCAACCTGGTGGAACGCTCTGATACAAGAGACAAGGGCCCTGCAGGACTTGACATCTTTCCGCAGGGCCTGCAAGACAGAGCTGTTCCACCAGGCCTTTGGTCAGGGCGCAGCCTGACTCCCTCCTTGGCAATCTTTACAAAACTTTAGTTTATGGTTGCCATCAATTTTGATTTTAATTAATTTTTATAATGTTTTTATAATGTTGCACTGTTTTAGTGTTGTTAGCTGCCCTGAGCCCGGCTTCGGCCGGGGAGGGTGGGATATAAATAAAATTTATTATTCTTATTCTTATTCTTATTCTTATTTCACTAAAATTAGCATATGGAGTTCTGCATGCAACAGCAGAATTAACACAATACGGTCATACCTTGGTTTTTGAACAGCCTAGTTCTCAAAGTTTTGGATCTCGAATGATCGAAACCCAGAAGTGACTGTTCCGGTTTTTGAACGTTCTTTTGGAAGCTGAACATCCACCGTGGCTTCCGCAGCTTCCGATTGGCTGCAGGAGCTTCCTTCAGCCAATCAGAAGCCGTGCTTTGGTTTTTGAATGCTTTGGAAGTCAAACGGACTTCCGGAATGGATTCCGTTCGGCTTACAAGGTATGACTGTACCATGTCAGCTCAGAGACGGGGGTGTGGGGTGTGGAAGAGAATGATGAGTTGAAAGTAGGAGCTGCCCCCCTCCTCAATTGCCTTGGAATATTAGCTGAAATGCCTCCACAATTCTCAGCCACTCAATGGAGGGGTATGTGTCTGTATATGCAGGGATGTTCATGCTCAGAACTAGCTTCTCCCACTACAGCTAGTCTCAGTCTTTTCATGTTCACTATAGCAATCCTGCACTCTTTAAATATAAATCACTTGGCTAGCGTGGTGCCATTTCCCTGCAGTTTGTCAAGATTTATATCACATTTTAACATTCCGCATTCTGTCCTGAATTGACCAATTTTTCAGTATTCTATAATCATCTCTCCAGGAAATGGCGATTACCTCTGCCTGCTTCCCTGCTGTTCCTCTGAAAATGCTGCCCCACCCTCCATTCTACTGCTGCTGTAGAGAAGGGAAGAAAATCCCATATAAGGCCCTGTTGACTTCCTTGCTTTCTCTTGCTTCCTCTTATGTTTAATTTTTATCAGTTTGTTCACTTGTTTATTTAGATGCAACCCCTCCAAATGCTCCAGGCAGGTTGCAAATCTTTGATTAAAAACCTTCCAAAAAACTAAACACCACTAAAAACAAGATCCAAAAATCAAACTAATGGCAGATAGTGACAACATAACCTAGCTAGATGATTTAAAAACAAAACAAAACCTCAGAGACTGTGTGCAACTAACTAGGCTTCTCTTCGCTACCTTTTGGGAAATGAAAAGGAAGGAGCCCAGAATCCATCTTCCCTAGGTCAGTCCATAGCCTTGGGGCAAATGCAGAAAAGGCCCTGCTCTGTCTCAATTTTATCAGTGGGTGAAGTGTCAGGGTGGGGCCCTCTCCAAGCACACTGCTTGAGCCCTCCCTATCCTTCTTGTTTAGCACCATGGGACTTGTGACAATAACAAATTAAAGGTTTTTGGAATAAGTTTCAGATGACCTTTCCCTCGCAAAGAATCACCTGTAACTAAAGGTTTTGTGTCAATGCACACACTTTGCATGCAGAATGTCTCAGGTTCAATCTCTGGCATCTCCTATTGAAAGAATCCAATTGTGCTGGGCCCGGGGGTAACCCGAGAATCGGGTCCAGAATTTGAAGTTTCTGCTGGGAAGAAGGGTTTGGATTTGATATCCCGCTTTATCACTACCCTATAGAGTCTCAAAGCGGCTCACAATCTCCTTTCCCTTCCTCCCTCACAACAAACACTCTGTGAGGTGAGTGGGGCTGAGAGACTTCAAAGAAGTGTGACTGGCCCAAGGTCACCCAGCAGCTGCATGTGGAAGAGCGGGGAAGCGAACCCGGTTCACCAGATCACGAGTCCACCGCTCTTAACCACTACACCACACTGGCTCTCATGGGAGACAGTCCGACAGGGCCAAGGCGGGATATAAGGCAGGAAACCAGGCAAGGACAAGTACAGGATCTCAGGCAGGATCTAGAATACACAATGTTGCTCCCACAACCTGGGGCACGGTCTGACAACCTTTTATCTTTGTTGGGGCAACGGCCGGTCCTGATCCCCCGGTGACTCACCTCCCTGTTTCACCCAAAGGCGAGCACTCCTCCTGCGAGTACTCAGGTCTCTCCTTCTCTCAGACCTTAGTCTCTACAGCTCGGGAGATGTCGGTGGGTTACTAGACCCAGGGGCAGCCTCAGCCTCCCCTGACCCAACCAGTAGTGGAGCAGCTGTAAGTGATGGCTCAGCGGAAGGCAGCGAGGCAATCCCTGCATCTGGAGCCAGGGCAGGCTCAGGCCCCTGACTCGGCCCAGCTGGTCTTTGTTGCAGGGGAACCTGTGGAGACTGGGACCCTTCAGGACCAGGCCCCAGACTTGGTTCAGATGATGCCTGAGGCAAAGGATCCGGTGCAGATGGAGTCTCCTCTGGTTCCAAGTCCGAGCTCAAGTCCCAGGCCATCACATCGATAAGAGGAGATATAAAAGACCTCTACCTGAGGGCCTGGAGAGCTGTTGCCTATCAGAGTGGGGACTACTGGTTTACATGGACAGATAGGCTGACCTAGTAGGAGGCAGCTTCCTATGTCCTCACTAGAGGCAGAGGAATTTGTCACTTTTATTTCTCATGTTTCCAGACTTAAATTTAATTCTCTGCATTTCCACATCAGCTTGGGTTTGTTTGTTTTTTAAAAAAAGTCTTTGTAATTCATCAACATTTTAGTACAAATTTTCCCCGATATATACATTTTGCATGCAATTTTGCCAAATAGACACTGTTCTGTAAAGCATTTTTTTCCTTAATAAAATGCAATGTTGTGTCTTACTTTCACTAATATATGCATTTAACGCACAATTTAGTACATGCATTTTTGTGCGTATTGCCTGGCGGGACAACTGCGTTGCAAAATTCAGAGAAGAGGGATCTTGAAAGGGCAGTGTTTCCGTTTGCAGTTGTGCAAATTGGGTAAGTTCTGCAGTTGTGCAAATTGGGTAAGTTCTGCACTCATCCTCCATAATGCTCCTTTGACACTGCAGTGCTTAGAGTGGGTACCAAACATAATAATTAAAAATGCTGCCATTGTTTCTGCATTTAGAAGAAGGTCACTGCACCACTGCTTTTTTTTTTGTAATTCCCAGAACTGAAATTTGCACACAGTTCAAAATCGCACAAGGAGTTTTGCTTTGTCTCCCTAAAGAAAGGGTTGTATGTGTGCAGGACTTGTGTGTGTGTGTGTGTGTGTGTTTCTTCCCACTAAGGAGATTGTCTCTGCTTAGTAATTACAAAATAGAAATGTCACTGCTGTCAAATGAGATAATACACCTCACGCATCAAGACACACACTGCTTAAAAATCAAAATGAGTAGAATAAAGAGGCTGCCGGGTGAATATGCATTGATTAAATTTACAGGCATTAATCACTTTGAATCAAAACTGAATCCCGTCAAGGAGGTGGTAAATGTGCAGGGAGAGATCAAAAAAATGGAAATGATCCCCCAACAAGGCTGTATTCAAATCACTACTGGGAACAGCTTTGAAAGTCACTTCGTTCAAGATCAGCCTGGGCTTTAATTTCATGTCCTTTATAATAGGAAACCCAGCTGGTGAGTGCCAGGGAAACCCCTGGGGTTTCCAGAAGTAGAAAAATATTTTTAAAAAGCAAAAGCAAAATGGCGGGGGGGGGGGATTTACAGGCACAAGGGTTGACTGAGGCACTCCACATCCCCTCAAATATTAACTTCAGATGAAAATAGGGACATATTCTACATCACGGCCCCTGCACAGCCTCCTCAGAACCAAGCGATCGCAACAGTCCTTTTTTATGACCCTCCTCAGCGAGAGGTCAAGAGAACAGGCCTTTTCTGTGGTTGCTCCCTGCCTGTGAATGCTATCCCCACGGAAGCTCCCTTAGCGCCTTCATTACATATCTCTAGGCACCAGCCAAATACATCCCTCTTTTCCCAGGCCTTTGGCTCATTAAACACTCTATGGCCTTTTAGACTGGATGGGGTAGGTGGGTATTGTTTTGTTTGTTGCTGTGGTATGTATTTTTGCGTTATTTTATTGTAAACTGCCCTGTGCTCCTCAGATGTCTAGAAATGTAATTAATTAATTAAAGCAGTTTCTAGACTGCTTAATTTTTTTAAATTATTATTATTATTATTATACTAATTAATCTCTGCCTCAATGTTCCTCATCTGTATAGTGGGTATATGTTTTCTAGTTGCCACTCCCCAGCACAAGGCTCCCTGAAGAGTGACAGCACATCATCAAGTAATGTACGAGAAGGACCATTGCTCAGTGCCAAGAGAATCTGCTTTGCTTGCAGAAGGCTCCAGGCTCAGTTTCCAGGTCTGGCACCCCCATCTTGAAACCTTGGAGAGCTGGTCCCAGTTACTGCAGGCAATACTGAACGAGGTGGACCAAGGATCTGTCTCATTGTAATGCACTATCTTCTGTTACTATGGGGGCATTGCTACAAAGGAATGAGTTTGGTGGCAGTGGTAGGAGCCCCATGCACTGGCTAGCCACTCATCTAGGTGAACAGAAAAAGCAGCTTTGTGTGTGTGTGTGTGTGTGTGAGAGAGAGAGAGAGAGAGAGAGAGAGAGAGAGAGAGAGAGAGAACGCTCCTTATGCAATTAGTAGGTCCACTCCTACTAAGGGAATGGGGAAACTTGAGTTATACTGTTCACAGATTGCAGTCGTATAATAATAACAATAATAATAATACAGTTGTACCTTGGTTTTCGAACAGCTTAGATCCCGAACATTTTGGCTCCCGAAGGTCGCAAACCCGGAAGTGATTGCGAACTATATTTGGAAGCCGAACGTCCGACGGGGCTTCCATGGTTTCCTGCAGCCAATCAGAAGCTGCGATTTGGTTTTTGAACATTTTGGAAGTCAGATGGACTTCCGGAACTGATTCCGTTTGACTTACAATGTACGACTGTAGTAGTAATGAGGCATCTAATCATAAGCCTGCATTTTTATTAAAGCTTATATGTTTAATCAGGGCCTGTATCTTAAAAGACCAGTCTTAGAAGAGCAGCTGCCTAAAAACCTTGGCAAGATGTTTTACTCCTAGACAAGGGGCCCCCCTGATTTATAGCAGAAAACAATTCTCAAAGTCGTAAAAAGGGAATTACAGGCTGACAGCCAAGGTTACACTGACCCTACAAATTAAGGGTGGATAAATAGTAAAATGAGCCATATCTTCTTCCTAAGGTTAAGAAGGTCAAGAGCAGTGAAAAAGCATCTAGCTGGCAGAAACAGAACATTTTCTGGGAAATCTTTTCTAAAGCTGTTTGTTTCTTAAACTAAGATCCTTTTAAGATTTCTTTTCCTTTTAAAAGGTTATTTATGTATTAAATATATTAGTTTAAATATAATTATGCAAAGGATTTAAGAAATGCTAGATTCTTATTTCATATAGTTGGAAGAGATCACAGGGGCCATCAGCCATCAGCCCCCCCCCCTTGCCAGACAGGAGACGCCATCGAGCACTCCTGATATATGGTTGTCAGGCCTTTTGTTTAGAAACCTTCAAATGAAGGAGATCTCTCAATGTTGATGTGAACTCAATCCTTGACATGCATAAGATAAAAATTCAAGATTAATTATCTGTTTTGGAAGGCAATAGGGCAAGGAGGGCAAGAGGTGAGCTGGTAATTAAGATTCCTTGTTGAGACACATGTAAGATATATTACTACTTATTTGTCATTTATAGATAGAAGAATATATAGCTTTTTGATTTCCATAAAAGGGCAAGAAGGAAATGGGTGTATCTTTTGTGATTGGCTCTAGCAAACAGCCAATAGGAATTTCAACCAGGCTGATTGGACAGAGGCAGCCACAGGAGGAGCAAGGGGGCTGGATTAAGGAAATATAAGTGCTGGCCAGAATGGCAAGAGGCCAGGCCAGAGCTTGGTAACCATATACCACTGTGCCTCATATTTATTTGTCTGACAAATAAATTACTATTTTAATTTCTCTATTGCTGCGTTGAATATTTCATTCCAGCTAAGCGTTAACCACAAGCAGGGTGCTACAGTAATAGTAGTAGTAGTTAGTAGTCGTAGTAGTAATAATAATAATAATAATAATAATACACAATGGCAACTCGGTGAGACTTATTTCCGAGTAGACAGACACCCACGGGGCTGCGCTGCAAGTTCTTTTCCATTTGGATGAAGCCGCAGTTGTAGACAAGAGCCGGGATTTGGCATCATGATTTATTGCATCCGTCCCACCGCTGAATCCGATTTGCACACATGCCTCTGCAAAATGCTCACCTTCGCAGCCATCCCGTTTCCACCCCAGCCCGTCAGCCCCACCTCAACTGCAAATATAGCTAAGGACATCAACAGCCGATGGAATTTGCAACATCGAGTTAACTGTCTCATCCATCTCCCTCACTATATTTTCATATCTTGTCCTGGGGTTCTTCTGCTCCTACCTCCTCTTTCTTCTTTGTAAATGTGTTGGGGGGGAAGCATTTGTAAAATATTTGTCAAAAGAGCAAAACAACAACAAAAGGCCAGTGGGCACAGATATGTACTTGAATGTACAAGTGGAGGCGGAAAGAAAAACGGAGCTTACAGCTACATTTCAACAAAAACAGAAAGACAAAAAGGAATAGGCCAAGGAAACAAAAGGTGCGACTGAATAAATGCTGTTGGGCTCACTGCACTAGACAATTAAAGCCGGATCAGAACACTTTCAGCAGTTACAGTGGTACCTCGGGTTACAGACGCTTCAGGTTACAGACTCCGCTAACCCAGAAATAGTACCTCGGGTTACGAACTTTGCTTCAGGATGAGAACAGAAATCGCGTGACGGTGGCACGGCAGCAGCGGGAGGACCCATTAGCTAAAGTGGTGCTTCAGGTTAAGAACAGTTTCAGGTTCAGAACGAACCTCCGGAACAAATTAAGTACGTAACCAGAGGTACCACTGTATGGCTTCCCCCAAAGAATCCTGGGAACTGTAGTTTGTTAAGGGTCCCGAGAGTTGTTAGGATGAAACCCTGTTCCCCTCATGAATCTACACTTCTCAGAGTCCGCTGGGATTGAGGATTGCTAGACACACACCCCTCAATCTGTTGCAGAAAACACAACTGTATGGAGGGACCTTAAAGACCCTTCCTTTAAGGAAACCTGTGTTTCCTTCAATGCATTATTGCATATTGCTTTATTTGGTAGAAGTTGTTTATTTTAAAGTTATTGTGACTCTTTATATAGGATCTGATTGTTGCTATTCATGTTTGATGTTTTATTATTGTTGTTGTGTGTGCTGGAAGCCACCCAGAGTGGCTGGGGCATTATTATTATTATTATTATTATTATTATTATTATTATTAATTCAGGTACTGTTGAATCACAACTCCCATCAGCCCCAGCTAGCATGACAAGTGATAATGGGAGTCTTAGTCGTAGGATGGCCATGATCCTACTTTTAAGGTGGGCGTTTACACAACTTCCTGTTAGTCATACCTTTCAATGCATTTTCCCATCACTTTCCACACCAAAGTATTACTACTACTACTACTACTACTACACACAGTATAAAGGTAAAGGAAAAGGGACCCCTGACCATTAGGTCCAGTCGTTACCGACTCTGGGGTTGCGGCACTCATCTCGCTTTATTGGCCGAGGGAGCCGGCGTACAGCTTCCGGGTCATGTGGCCAGCATGACTAAGCCGCTTCTGGCGAACCAGAGCAGCACACGGAAATGCCGTTTACCTTCCCGCCGGAGTGGTACCTATTTATCTACTTGCACTTTGACGTGCTTTCGAACTGCTAGGTTGGCAGGAGCAGGGACCAAGCAAGTCCTAGGCTCAGTGGTTTAACCCACAGCGCCACGCACGTCCTTACACACAGTATACGGGGTGGATTTAAGATAGTGGGACTGGTTCAGGCGCACTGTGCATGGAGCCTCAGGGGCAGCACAACTATGAAGTAGAATGGAAGGCGAGAGGCAGGGGGACACATTTTGGTGTTGCACAGGGCATCACTGAGATTTGAGACTCCAAAAGCCACCTCTGCAGTACACTGTATAGATTCAAGGGGATCTGTTGAGCTAAGGCAGCAGTGTGCATTCATCTACTTTAAATGCATAAACCTGGTATGTTTATGGAGCTCATTGTTAACTAAAGTGCTTGCACCCGATTCAAAGGCCGCTCCTTTTTCATTTCATTTCCCTCTGTGTAGCATAAGAATCTTGGTGCTTCCCTGCAGAATGCATTTCTTTCACTTCCTTTTTAAACCAAATCCCTTAATAATCAACATTTTTGAAAACCCTCTTAATTAATAGAGTTGCTAAAAGCCACTCCGGCACACGGAGCAAAACACAACAAGAGACATTAGTTTGGCGGAAATGTAATAATGCAATCACACACAAATTACAGCGTGGCTAGAAATTATAAGCCGCAGCTGGTTTCAATTTGTTTTTTTGACCTTTAACTGAAAAATGAATTTTAATTGGCAATTGGCTTCGACAATGTGTTTGGTTTCCAAAGCAATATCGGAACGCAACGGTTAAGTGGTTTAAATAATTGAGGTTCAGCCTAGTCTAATCTTTTGAGGTTCAGTTTAGATCTTGAGCAGGGGGCGAAACCCTTTTTCCTGTGGTCTTTCCAACGAGAGGCGCTCTCAGAACAAGGTAAACAGCATGGCAGTTAGGTCTTTAGGTATAAGAGAAGGGACTGGATCGGCATTTAGTGGAAGAAGGGCCAGAGCATGGTTTGGGTTCAATGGTTGGCCAACAATATAAGAAATGTCAAAAATGCTTTGTCAAAACCCAGTAAGCTTGCCCCACACTCCCACCATAAATGTACGCAGCCCAAAAATGTTAGGCTACACCAGGGTTTCCCAAATTTGGGTCTCCAGCGGTTTCTGGGCTACAATTCCCACCATCCCTGACTGCTGGTTCTGCTAGCTAGGGATGATGGGAGTTGTGGTCCAACAAAGTGTGTTCTCACTAATAGAGAGCACGTGTTGCGGTGGGGTCTAGCAGGCCACCCCACTGTTGCTGGGCTGATCTGTTTGGATTGCCACAGGCTGTGATTGGGTACTTGTGTTTCTGGGGAGAATTTGATGTATCCAATTTGTGGGTTGGGCTAAAAGGTTTTAAATACTGGGCACGCAGCTTTGAGCGTCCTCTTTTGCTGCATGCATTGGATCACCCGCCCACCCTCCCTGAAATGGGGATTTTGCGCTTGACCTTGCTATGCCTGTCATGGGGTCACCTACTTTGGGGGCAGGGGCCTGGTAGGAATTTTGTCCATTTGGCCGATTGGCTGGAGCCATTTGGTTTTTGCCTACTGCGTAGCAAATCATCACAACTTGTAAGGTTTGCGGTTAGGCATTGGTTAAAAAATTGGTTGGTGGAGGGGTAAGTGCCTACCCCTCCAATGCTGGTGCTGCAAGGGAATTCCGTTAAAGGAATCCGGGGGCTTGCCATCTTTTTGTCCAAGTCCCTGGCATCGGGCTTGGGCCGCGCAAGGCCTCTGGGAGCATGCGGGGAGAGGTGAGGGTCTGGTGCCCAGCTTCATTTCTCCCCAATATTGTTTTCCCTGACTGGCTTCCCCTGGAATCCAGAAGTCAGTTCTGTCCCTGGGCGGGGGGACAGATAGTCGGAACCAATGCCTAAGCAACCACTCACAGTTATGTATTTAAATAAAGTTGTGGCCAAAATTATGCCAAAAACCTTAAACAAAAATTACGTGTGATGTGTGAGTTATTGGGGTGGCTTGGGGACCTCAACATGCAACAGCTGGAGATTCAGCTGGGCTACACCGTTCATACACCAATTCCTGTCTTCCATCTTCCAGCCCGCATGGTGTCAACTGAAGTAGGTTCACTTCACCCTGCTGCATGGCAGGGATGTTGCTGCTGCCATATTTTGGGTTTTTCCTCAGGTTCTAACTCGTATCTGGAGTCATCATGGCAAAAGAAAAAAGAAGAAACAGCACAGCACAGCAAAACAAGCAGGCAGCAGCAACCACACAAGGAAAACAGCCATTTTTCTTCTCCTCCCCTCCCTTCTCGTCTTCCTATGGAGTGAAATGCTTCCCTAGTGACAGTTTGAAGTGCGGACCAGGGTGTTTTGCACCACAGCTGTTCCTTTGACTTTTTATCTTGCATTGTGATTTCTTTTTCTCCATTTCAAAGGCCTCACTACAAAGAAGTCTATGTAAACTAATGAGAAAAATATTACATCCCCCATCGTCGGGGAAGAGTGACAAACCGATCCCATTATTTTTCTTGCGGACTCCAGTCTCCCACTCCCAGCGCACGCTTTCTCTGCATTCATGAGCAAAATGGAATGATTTTATTACCCGTGTTCCGCATGAGTTCCAGGATCTCATCAGTTTCCGAAATGCTACCACACGGCCTTCTCGGGAACATAGATTAACCTGCCTTTTGCTTCAAGAGGGGGAATAATGAATACATTTTTTCCCCTTTGGCAAACACAGAGTTTTAAGGCCATTTGGTAGAAGACCTGTAGTATTTATAAAATGTGAGTGCTTGTTGGCTTTAAGCAAAGCCTAACCAGTTTAGGGTCTGAAGGCCATTCCATGGATTATTTCAGGGAGAGGTCAGTGTGGTGCTTCTGATATGTTGCAGATGATAATTCCCATCAGCCTCAGCAGAGTCAATTGTCAGGGATGATAGGACTTGTAGTTCATAATGATGGGAGCGTTATAGTCCATAAGGCCTGGAAGGCACCATGTTGATTACTACGGCTGTGAATACCCCACCTGTTTTGATTCAGGGCCTATTCTGGTGCTTCAAAGTGGCCTCAATTTAACCTGGAATGATTCAGGACCAACCCAACCTGATTCCAAACTCCAAATCAGACAATGCTTTCTTTTTTTCTTCCATTTTCTATGCTGGTCTGTAACCAAAATAAAGTTTCATACCACATTCTCCTCCATTCTGCTTTTATCCACTATGGTTTTATGCCATGAACTGCGGTCTGTAAGGTCAACTAGGGTATGGAAGATGAGAGAGGGATGGGTGCAATGCTCTATTAATTTTCTGCATTTAAGGTCTTATGCTCTTATATTCAGGTGATGATGGTGGTGATGATAATTTTATTATTTATACCCCGCCCATCTGGCTGGGTTTCCCCAGCCACTCTGAGCGGCTCCCAACAAAACACTAAAAACAGAACAAAACATCAAACATTATAAACTTCCCTAAACAGGGCTGCCTTCAGATGTCTTCTAAAAGTCAGATGGTTGTTTATTTCCTTGACATCTGATGGGAGGGCGCCACTACCGAGAAGGCCCTCT
This sequence comes from Podarcis cretensis, assembly GCF_951804945.1. Taxonomy (NCBI): domain Eukaryota; kingdom Metazoa; phylum Chordata; class Lepidosauria; order Squamata; family Lacertidae; genus Podarcis; species Podarcis cretensis. The sequence continues at coordinate 19,047,808 of NC_137183.1, forward strand.
GTCTGGTTCCCTGTAACCTCACTTCTCACAGGGTGGGAACCACCAGATAAATATAATGATAGATATAAATAAATATAAATAAAATAAAAGAGGATCAGAGATAAGAAAGCTCATTTGATCTGAAAATGTTTGTTTATGCTACAATACAGATTAAGGAGAAATAATTCAAACTGAAGCATGCTTTCAGGTTCAGTGAAGATCAGATAATCAGAAACATTAGCATTAGTTTTTTTTTAAAAAAGTAGACAAACTTTATTTTTAAAAAACAGCTTTTCCAGCCTTCTTGTGAAAAATTTCAAATCACATCATGAAAATTAATTCTTGTGGTAATGTTTGATTCAATACTTAGCCTGGACAAATCCACAAGACATTGCTGAGACATTGTAAACCTTAAATGATTCTTAAATGGCTTAGGTCTGCTAAATGACCTCTCCCCAGAAGCTACTGTTGCTGGAATTTTTAATAGTATTCTTAGGATGACACAAACAATTGGAAACAGGTCACCAAGTCTGTACTCTGTTAACAAGTTCAGATCTAATGGCTTTAACTGTGCATTTACAACATTTGCTTTACGTACGGAGGGTAAATGTTGCGTTTCTTTTCCAAAATCATCACCATTAAGGTCAGCAGGATATTGCTCTGATAAAGATTTCCTCACTTTCAAACATGGTGAAAGATAAGTATCTCAAACGAAAGATTGTTTTCTGCTGTGGAGTCTACTATTTCTGCAAAGTACTTTGCAGGTTGCCCCTCAAGCAAAATGTGTTGTTTCACAAGATTCAAGGATTCTGAAATAAATTCATTTTGTGAGTCAGGCGACAGATAATGAACTCAAGTCACTCCTTTTCTGTGACTCCTCTGCACTTAGCACCTGTTCCAGTTTAGGGAAGTTTTTAATGTTTGATACAGCGGTGTAGCGTGGGTTGTCAGCACCCGGGGCAAGGCAAGTAATTTGCGCCCCCTAACCCGGGGCAAGGCAAGTAATTTGCGCCCCCTAACCCGGGGCAAGGCAAGTAATTTACACCCCTAACCCCTAACCTGCTGCTGCTGCCAGTTTCTTCTTGCTGCTGCCTGGGCTGGGGTATTTACGGTAAGGTAGCCACGGCGGCGGCAGCGGGTCCGTGTCAGGTGATCTGAGGTGAGTTGCCGCTGGCGCTGCCGCCCAAATGACACCGCTTGCCCGGAGGAGGAGGGCAGAGAGGCAAGGAAAATGCAACATGGCCCAGCTGCTGCTGCAGCGGCGGTGGCGGCGGGGCTGTGAGGAGGGGCTGCCTGGCACGCCCTCCACGGCCCTGACGCACGGGGACCGCGGCGACCACTGAGAGCCGCTGCCTGCCGGACGCCTTCAGCCCGGACGCGCGCACAGCTCGTCGGTTCCGCGAGACATGGGGCTCTGCTACAGCCTGCGCCCGCGGCTCTTCGGCGACTCCGGAGGCAGCGAGCGCGCCCCCCCAGATCTTGTGCCCGGTGCGGCTGGCCCCCCCTGCACCCCCCACACTACGCCACTGGTTTGATAGCTTATTGTGTTTTTAATATCCTGTTGGAAGCTGCCCAGAGTGGCTGCGGAGATCCAGCCAGATGGACAGATGGACGGGGTATTATTATTATTTATTATTATTATTATTATTATTATTATTATTATTATTATTATTATTATTATTCCTGAAGGATGGGGCCTCACCTGGAGAGCAGTTCAATGAGTCCTAAATGTGTTGGGATAAACCATTAAATACTAGGCCATCTTCTCCCAAGAAGAATATAACATTGATGATGCACTTTAAAAGGTTGTTCTATTTCACAGCTTCAGTTTTGATGATTCTTCTAAGATGATGTCAACTCCTGTCTCAGACAGCAGGTACCTTTCTAGTACCCACCAAGCTAAGTAACAGTCTCTGTGACTATTACCTTTTTCATGTTTTGGGATCCTGTAGGAATACTTCTGCTGCTTCCCATTAGAATCCCTTGTTGTTGTTGTTTAGTCGTTTAGTCATGTCTGACTCTTCATGACTCTATGGACCAGAGCACACCAGGCTCTCCTGTCTTCCACTGCCTCCTGCAGTTTGGTCAAACTCATGCTGGTAGATTCGAGAACACTATCCGACAAAGACAACAGGCATTAGAATCCCAGTCTTCAGCAAATATCAGTGCAGATGTAGAGGCAGAAGTGCTAGTCTTGACTGTTTGGTATCAAAACAATTGACGTGGAAAGCAATATAAGGCTATATCCATTGACTTCAGGCAAGCCACAGTGTTAAATGTACTTCTCCATTAGTGCTTTGAAATTTCAGTATGTATTTGCAGCGGCACTGTTGAGATGTGACTAGCCCTTTTATCTGCTGTAACATACTTCATGCTATAACTGATCTCCCTCTGTTCAACTTTAAAAATGCTCTCCGGGCTTCACCATTCTTTCTGTCAGGTTCAGCTTTGTTTGTAATCAATATTACAAATGTAAGTAAAAATCACAGCACCTAGCTGTGCTTGCTTGCTCAAAACAACAACAATGCAGCAAGAGAGCCCCTGAAAACTTTGCCTTGTTGAAAGTTGGCCGAAATAACTTGAGTTGTGCTTTAAAATTCTCCGTTCATTATATCTGAGCAACACCGTTTCTCAGGTTAACCAATAATTCCAAATTAACAGGACAGAGATGAAAAATTATCCAGTCTTAACAGGGCCGGATTTAGGTTTGAGGAGGCCCCAAGCTACTGAAGATCATGGGGCCTTTTATATGTCCAGCTGCCCTTTGTCAACAACAAATTGCCACTGTTTTTTGTGTTGAGTATATGCTATATGGTAATTTATGGACTAATAGGTATCTAAAGCCATTTTATTTGTTTTCTATCTTATATTTTGGAAATGTACATCCTTGGGGTTTTTTTTTCTTTGAATTTTTTGGGGCCCCCAAGAGCGTAGGTCCCTAAGCTATAGCTTGTTTAGCTTATATGTAAATCCGGCACTGAGTCTTAATAAAGCAGAGCACTATGAGACGTCATTGGTGTGTTGAGTGTGGGGTTTGGTTTTTGTTTTTATTATACCTTTACAAATAGAATTTGAATCAATGCAACTACTAACTATCTGCTGATCCTTAGGAGAGTTGTTTGGAAAAGATAATTTGACGAGATGTAGTCAGCACATCATTTGTTCATGATAGTAATGGTGGCAATGAGCTGCTTCACCCTCCTCTGCTTGAAGGGGGGGCCACGGTCCGTGCTGACACCTGCTGCCCTTCACTCTGTCCTCTCGTAGGTGGGGCGCATCGCCCACAGGGGCATGGTGTCAAACGAGGAAGCAGACTTACAGAAAATGCACCGTATTTTTCGCTCTATAAGACGCACCTTTTCCCTCCTAAAAAGTAAGGGGAGATGTGTGCGCGTCTTATGGAGCGAATGCAGGCTGCACAGCTATCCCAGAAGCCAGAACAGTGCGAGGGATCGCTGCGCAGCGCTCCCTCTCGCTGTTCTAGCTTCTGGCTTAGTCGCGCACAGCCTCTTCAGGGCAGCGGGGAGCCTTTATCCCGCTGCCCTGAAGAGGCTGTGCAGCTATCCCAGAAGCCAGAAGAGCAAGAGGGATTGGTGTGCACCGATCCCCCTTGCTCTTCTGGCTTCAGGGATAGCCACACAAAGCCTCTCCTTGCTGTCCGACTGCTTTGGATTGCTTGGTGTGGATCTGATCCAATCTTGGGCTGCCTCAACCCACTCTGTCCAAATTCTGGGTCAATTCTGTTCAGGATCTGGGATTCGGCCAAAGCACAGCCCTATTGATGACCCAGTTTTCCATTAAGGTTACATTCAACAGTGAACTGCAGTCGCTTCTTGCTCTCCGATAAATGTAACTGCATGACTAAATTGTTACTAGGCACATTGTCTCATTGACACACTATGTTTTAGGTTTACACTTCTTTTTTAAAAGAAATATATTGCTTGTTTTAAGCATTCACAGACAGGACAGGAAACCAAATGCTGCAACGTGGAATGCTTCTCTTCATTGCGTGGACAGGCGGAGTCCCCAGATCCCGAGTGGTCCCCCCCCGTCATGTGGAATAACGACTCTAGACAACGCGCTATGGGATTAAATTGGCCACAACTTTATTAAATTTCAAATGTGGGTAGACCTTGGCTCAGGCATTGGGCGTTCTCCCTCCCTAGTCCCCAGCCGGGGACCTAGGGAGCATCAGGGTTATCCAGTGTGTGGGGGGGGGATGGGCCGGCTCTGGAGAACATATGTTCAAGCAGAGATAGCCGCCCCCGTTACGCCGCCGCAGGGGAGAGCAATGATGACCTTTTGGCGTACGGCCAAAGCCTCCCTTCAAAAACCCCTTTAACGGGGAACCCTGGTATCGCCGCCGCAAAGAGGAAGATGGACTAAAGGATTCCGCCCAAGGCCTGATACCGCCAAAGTTGTGACGTTTTGCTACGGGAAAGGCGAAACCTGCCAATGCAGGGAAATTCCTTTCCGGCCCTTTAACAGCGACCTTATCGTAGCAGCGCCCGCATACCTGTGGAGACAGGTTAACCTGCAAAACCTATGAAGAAAAGATAACCTGCAATAGAAGGCATTAACTGAGGGTGGGTAGGGTGGGAGAAGCTCTGGAGCCAAGTGAGGATTACCAGGTAAGATCCACCCTCTATTGTGTGGGCAGGTAATCCCTCCCCCTACCTGGCCTGGTTTCCCTGGCAACGCTTCCCCCAGGTGGGATTGGACAACTCACTGGGGTAGGCGGGGACCTCCAGGTATCCCACCTGAGGGAAGGCAAAGCCTATGCTGATGGGGCCACTCCAGATCCAGGGCTGCACGCGTCCCCACAAAGGGCGCCCCCCGTTTTAAGTGGGGAGCGGACATTGTTACAGCCAGCTAGTCAATGCCGCCATCTATGAAACTCAAATCCAACCCACCCCACCCCAACAATCCTGTAGCCACTGAGGTTGGTCAGTCCTCATTGGGCAGTTTGGGGGGATTTTTAAATGCATAGATAGATAGATAGCCCAATTATACCCTGGAACTCTGCCATATTTAATGGAAGTATTTACCTCTCTTGGAGAATGGATTAACTCTGACAAGAACAAGAGGCTTCCTTCCAGCAAGCATGTTCCACTAGCAATTTTGGAGTCAAAATTTCCATTTCCTGGGGTAACATCACCACTTTTCTTCAATGTGGGGAACTTTGGCCACTTGGATCAGTGTCCTAATTAGCTAAGGAACCATCCATGACCATTCAGTTATTCTGTATTGTTATGCTTGCTGACAGTTTACCTGTGTCCATGGGCCAATGTCTCTTCCAGCCATATCGCCAACATTATTATCTATTGTCTTAGTTCTAACGCCCGTCAGGAAGATTCTTTCCTATAAATGAGAATCTCAGGGGCCCCCAAAAGTGTGCACTGCATGAGTTTAATGCTTGCTAGGCTGCTCCACATTTTCCTTCAAGCCTGCTTTACTCCATGGATGACACTCTTTTTTCCAAATAATCTTTATTAGTTTTCCGGTTACATACTCCACATACACATAATGTGTTGCATTTTACATTTATACTTGCTCCTAAGCGCTGACTTCCCTCCTTCCTTCTTCTGGTTTTTTATATCACATATAATTTTATCGCATTATTTTCATCCATTTTGTATATTGTTATTCATTTTCCATATTTGTCCATAGTATATCCATAAACAAATAAATCCTCCTGTTTATACAATTCTTGTTGTCTGTCTGTATTCATTTACAACTACTGTTAGTTATATTAATCTCCTTATACATTTTGCTTATTATTTTCATTATCCATCACTTTTCTTAATCTTTCCCGTTATGAGGTTTATTTCCAATTCTACTGGATTCACTATTTCATCTTATCTTTCCTATATACGACATAATTTTTTCCCATTCTTTTTCAAATGTTTCCTTGTCCTGTTGTCTAATTTTCCCAGTTAATTTGGCTATTTCTGCATATTCCATTACCTTCTGTCACCATTCTTCTACTGTTGGTATTTGCTGTTGTTTCCAGACCTGGGCTAGCAGTAACTTTACTGCTGTTGTTGCATATAAAAACAATTTCTGGTCGCTCTTTAACTTAGCTAGATCCCTTCTCCTTGCCTCTCAGGTACGGTTGTTATTTTCTTCCAATTAGTCAGGGCCCTTGCAGAAATTACAAGCCAGGAAAGCTCTTTGGATTTCTGAACCACATTAAAAAGGGTTGGAAGGAACCTAGAACAGGAATTTGGTTATGGCTCAAGGCCAACCTATTCCTGGTCGCTTCATCCTGGCCTAAGCCTGTATATTTCTTTCTGAAAGCAGAGGCAGCTGGGGCTGATTCTCTCTGCTGGAAGAACCAACCACCCAATCAATTGAATTGCTGGCAAGAATCTATATATAGCCTAAACCTTGCATCCACAGATCATGGTGAAATTTTGGGAAAGGCTTCTTTTTGCACTCCCTTCCTGGTAATCATTAGCATCTCGCTTCTCTCTCCTACGCTTACTTATCTCAGTCTCAAAATGTTGCTGTCTTTCAATCCTTGCATTATCCAAACCAACATCTGAATTCAAGCATTGAGTGCTGGTTCTACAGAATCCATCTCACTGCACATGCAGCAATTCTCCATCCTTCGATTGTTTCTATCACTACATTAGTAACTGTTCCAAGTATAAGTATACGGGTCACACACCTGATTTTGGGTAGCCTGTGCAATAGATTGCAACAACTACCCATCTCCCTGTTTTATGCTGCTGTACTGGCACTTCAAGCTTCAAAGCCGATTTACACAAAATGACAGACAATGAGTAACTAAATCTTTTATTTGCATTTATCTCGACATTTGTTGATTCTCGCCAAATCCTTCAAGTAATCAAGACAGTATTGGTAATTCTAAATTAATACTACCATAGTGCAATAGCCACTGTGGCGTGAAACTGTCTCCAAATTCAAGATCCCCAAACATGATGTAATATATGGGTTCTTGTTTTTGTGTGTACAGAGAAACATTAAATCAGTTAACAAAGGTTTCCTAATCATGAACACTAAAATTCTACTCTGCAGGTCTTTTAGACTGGCAATTACAGGAATGCCCTTTAAAACGTATCTCATCAATCATTTCTGCAGTGCTTCGTAACTGCCAGACAACCTTCTTGGGAGGTAGAACACAATTTAGAATGACTTTAGCTTTGACACTTGTCTCATGATAATAGAAAGGAAAATAACCCTATGTTCTAGCAGTGCATGGAAGCAACTACTATAACAATGCGCTATCCAAATGAAAACACAACCAGATATTTTCAAAAGGCTGGAATGTACAAGAAAATCATGCGTGCATCTACTAACAAAATAATTACGCTGCAAGGAGACTCCTCTATAATGTTCCGGGGGGAAATGGATTTTAAAAGTCTCTTAAATGAAGCTGCACTGAAAAAGCCAAGTCACAAGGCAGGGGTTCAGATTCTGTTCCAAATAGGATGGGTGGGTTGGAGAACTTTAAATGGCAATGCTGGGATCTCAGTTTAGCTGTGCTGTTTTTTGATAACAAAAAATCCCTTCCATTTGTGTCTTGCTGACAAATGGGTGTGCGTGAGTAGTTCTAAGAATGCAAGAAGCTTGCAGTAACTGGGCTTTTGCTGCCTTTCTGCAGCAGTCCATGCAATGCAAGGTACTCTGTTATCTCTGCGTCTGGCATATAGTGTATTCTGTGTATATCATGGTGGAGGGGCTTTGTGGAAGCATCTCTCAACTCCCTATGCTTCGACTGGCTCCATTCATGCCTAGCTGACATGAGAGTGGGAATTGGCAGTGCTTCCAAGGACACTGGGGTACGGTTGGTATGGTTGCTTGTTGTGTGCTTTAGAGTACTTCTGTTTTCTCCTCACCTTCTGCACTAGAAATGCATAGTATCCCAACGTATGTCCCCTGCATACCGTCCTCATATTGTGCATTCATGATTACTTGCGTGCATGATGGTATCAGGGAAGTTATCCGCAATTCCGCTGTCAATACTGCTTGAGAACTGCTTCATTTGCAATTAGTGCCTGTCCTGTAGCTCCCTGCTAAAATGTTATGCTACAAATGTTCGGGGGCGGAAGGGTTGTCCCACTTTTGTTGCCTTACAGCGCAACAAGCGTCCCTCCAGGCAGTAATAATGTGATAACAGAGAAGCATCGCAGGATGATGCTTATAAATCCACTATTAATGATGCACCTATTATTGCATCAATGGCATGTTGCAGAACACAGCCACACACACAAAACACCTGCATCACATTGATGATGGCTGTTGGCTTGCTGTACCCATAGGACTACCAAAGCCAGGCTAATAATAATTGATTGCTACAATTATATGCTGATGTTGGGGGAGGATCTCCCTTAGGATGGAAGCCAAATTGTCCCATAAAGAGTCGCCCTAAGAGACAGCTTAACAGCACACCAGAGGCCTACGGCTTATTCACATTTGTGGATTAAACTTTTAAGATGGTTGTCAGGAGTATTTCCACATCAACACACAAGATAAATATGCTGATGGTTCGTCTGCATTTTAAGGAAGACTCCTGAATCAGCTGCCTACTTTGGCTGTGGCAATGCAGCGCTCTCTAGTGGAAAGTTATGCTGTTGACATTCTGCTCGGAAAATACCTCTTAAACTCATAAGCAAGATTGCCAGCTCTCACAAGTACTACCCAACTGGATCACTAAGACGCGGATTCAAGTTCACCAAAGCTTATTCCACAGTAGGTTTGTTAGCTTTTTAAGGAACCCCCGAGCCATTTTGTGAAAGGTTATTGCAATCCCAAAGAGCAGGGTGTTTCAGACTTACAGTCCTAACCATGGTTTAGCACAATGTGAACAAACATAGAGAAGCCTTGAGATAACGTGCTTTCTCCCTCTACCCTAGGTTTGAAACAAACTATAATGTGCCATTTCCTCCTATTAAGTGCAAATCCTTGTTCTGAGGCTCAGACTAAATGCCAAACTCTAATATGCCTCAAACCAGGATGAGAGACAGGTATGCAAAGAAAATAGTGAGTGCATCATTCCAAGGCTCCTCTTCATTTGTCCACACAAATCGTGGTTTGCCATTATGTCTGAGCCACCTTGCAGCCTGTGGGACCCTGGGCCAATGAAGAGCGCTCCACTGTGATTTGGAAATACAACTACAGTGGTACCTCGGGTTACATACGCTTCAGGTTACATACACTTCAGGTTACAGACTCTGCTAACCCAGAAATAATACCGTGGGTTAAGAACTTTGCTTCAGGATGAGAACAGAAATCGTGCGGCGGCCCCATTAGCTAAAGTGGTGCTTCAGGTTAAGAACAGTTTCAGGTTAAGAACGGACCTCCGGAACAAATTAAGTACGTAACCAGAGGTACCACTGTAACTGCCAGTGGGAAACAATTGTGACTGTATCTCCACCACTAAAAGTACCTGCAAATAGAAGCAGCACAGACCTCATTTTCTTGCTCCTCTGCAATTTATTTGCATGTAAGGTTCCCATATTAACAAAGTGAACATAGTGTCTTCTGATATTTATTTGCTGTATTGTAGTAGCAGTACTGTTCATTTTTAAGATGTCAAATACTGGTAGGTGCCATGCAAGAATTAAAAAGCAATCAAACCTAGGCCCTATCTATAGGTTCAGGTTCTGAGCAGATGAGGAGGCGGTGATGGAAGAGACAGTAGACTTAGCACACTTGCAGAGATTTCTTCAATATTCTGTAGCACCACATATTCCAGTTTCCCAGTATCTTTGCCTATGTCTCCTGTATTTTGCTCCACTTCCCCCTTGCCCTTCTCTGACATTAATTACATTTTAACAAGGTTTGCCCTTTAAGCTTGACAGTCTATTCCCATTTTGGAACTCATTACCTATTGGGTTCAGAGCCTGAAGGCTTGTGATGGTGGATCGGGTGCTCTTTGAAAGGATCCAGAAAAAGGTTATGGGACAAAATAGCCAAGTTACGCTCACAGCCGGAATTCCTCAAAGCGCAGAATGTAATTCATTGGCTCATCACTGAGTCCTCTGACTAGTGTGCTGGCCGATGTGTCATGGCTCTTCAGCATCCCTGGGAAAGAAGTTAGAGCACAAAAGCAGAATTAACTGCTGATTTAACAGCTGCCATATGCAAGGCTGGGAGGGAAATGTATGCAGGCACACCCACAGTCGCTATACCATTTAAGCTTTCCAGAGGTCTCTGGGCTGGAGCAAGTGCAGTGCATTGGAGCTGGAAGCAAGGAAGAACCCAGAGTAGGGTTTTGCAGCTAGAAGTTGGCTGCACTTTTAGGCACTTTGCTCACAAGGGACAGGAAATGGGTTTAGCTAGGGCTGCCATATGTCTGGAATTTCCCATATATCGGGACACAACTTTTGTGTCTGGATTTTCAGTTAATGAAATATGGCAACCCTAGTTTAGCACAACCCTTCATGATAACCCAAGAGCTGCCAATTATCCTACAGGACTCAGCTCAAAGGTTTTGATTTTTTCATTTGAAGTCCTACACCTCTGTTTTTGGGACGCAGGTGGTGCTGTGGTCTAAACCACAGAGCCTAGGGCTTGCCGATCAGAAGGTAGGCGGTTCGAATCCCAGTGATGGGGTGAGCTCCCGTTGCTTGGTCTCTGCTCCTGCCAACCAAGCAGTTTGAAAGCACATCAAAGTGCAAGTAGATAAATAGGTACTGCTCTGGCGGGAAGGTAAATGGTGTTTCCGTGCGCTGCTCTGGTTTGCCAGAAGCAGCTTAGTCATGCTGGCTACATGACCCGGAAGCTGCACGCCGGCTCCCTCGGCCACTAAAGCAAGATGAGCGTCGCATGCCCAGAGTCGTCCACGACTGGACCTAACGGTCAGGGGTCCCTTTACCTTTACCTTATCTCTGTTTTTAAGTTTTAATGTTTCACTGTGCTTATTGTTTCAAAATGCTTTCGATGGTTCTTAAATATTTAAAAAATGTGTCCCTCTAACTTCCTTTTGTATCACTGAAGTGCTTGCCCTAAACGGCCTTGGCCCAGTATCCCTGAAGGAGCATCTCCACCCCCACCGTTCAGCCTGGACACTGAGATCTAGCACCAAGGGCCTTCTGGCGGTTCCGTCGCTGCAAGAAGTGAAGTTATAGGGAACCAGGCAGAGGACCATGAGACACAGACATTTTTCTAACACTTAACTGGTCAATAACATCCTTGCTAGCAGGAGGCAAAAGGGTAAAAAGCTCCTCATGACAGCAAAATAACCTGCTTTAGGAAATCGCCTGGACTGGCAAAGGATGGATAAGCAGCTGTCATTAAGATGACAGGCATGGGTTGATGAAAGATACAGCAACACAAAATCAGCCTCTGAGAGTGACCAACTCACCTAGTCTCCTCTTCCTCTATCACTTCTTGTGACTCTCCCTTTGCTAAGGATTTTGCACAGTTCTTCAGCAGGCTCCAGCACTCGGGCATCTGTTGGCTAATTGTGGACAGCCGCTGCAAGCTGGCAACGAGACAAAGACAGAGATTCCATCTCCCTGGGCTCCTGCCTGAGCCCACTTTGCCATGCCTCATTCACTCAGTGCCAGATGGTTAAGCGATAAGGAGTTAAGTCAAAATGGTGCTCCCCAACACTGTAAGTAAGGCTTATCCTTTGTAGTTCTCACTTTCAAGTTCTCAAAGTGATTCACATTTGTTCATTTTTATAACAGCCACATAAAGGTAAGTGAGCAGGACAAATGTAAAAACGAGACATATAAAAACTTTTATAAATAATGCAATTAATCCTCATCACCTCCTCGTACCCTTTTAACTGGTTTTGGTTGTTTCATATTATTGTTGCATTGGTTTTAACATGCTGTCAACCACCTAGAGGACACAACTGGATAAATAGTATAAAAGCATGAGTAAATAAAATTACTATTACTATTATTATTATGAATTCTAATTATATCTTTCCTCTCAAATGAGACCAGGACAGCAGTTTAGGCCAATTTAGCCCTCAGAATAGGGAATACTCAGTATAAGGTTTCATGGTGCTCATCTGTGTGGATCATGTTGTACTGCCATCTGATGACATTACAAACAAATTGCACCCTGTGGAACACATCACAATAAATGCAGTATACAAACTTCCCTGAAATTGGGGCTTGATACATAGTTTATCCAAGGAGATCACAAGTCTTCTCTACTGCACCCAAAGTATACAGCAGCACCTCCGCCCAAAAGCATTGAACTGTCAAGGCAAGTACTAATCTATAGGCATATGGCTGCTATTAAATCTGGAAATCTTGGGACCTGGGGTACATCCCATTGCTCCATTAACAGTGGCCACTATTCTGTGGATTGTTTATTTCATTTATGAATTGCTTCCCCTGAAACATCCTGAAGCAATTAACATCAGTTTTTACATCAGCAATAAAATCGTTTATGAAAACAATTTCAAGTCCAGTGCAAAGAAAAGCTGGGATAAAAGTATCCACATAAAAGGCTTGTTGGGAACGGAAGATCTCCAAGAGGTACACAAAAGTCAATAGAGACAGCACATGTTGGACATGGAATGGGAGGGAGGGCAAGTGTTGTTGCCACACTATATGCCTAAATCCCAGAACGGACATCCAGATTATATGTATCTGCCCTCCTGCAGACTGGTGAAGCAACTGGTTGGGTATGTGATGGGTGAGATTATATTCCAGGTATCCTGGGCCCCAAGCTGTGTGTAGATGTGCATGTCTGTATCAGCACCTTGAACTCAGCTTGAACAGAATATATGTTTTCCTTATGTCCTTGGTGCTATGCCAGAGGAGAGTCGGGATGCACCGAGTTTGTTTGAGAGTCTAACGCTGTTAGGTAGGGTGCTGATCTCTCCAGAGAACATTCCTGCTCTGGTCCCCTGTCGCAATCACATGAGCAAAAATGGCTCGCCAGCTCCAGGTCTTTTTCCGATTCAAGAAACTTACCTATCTTTTAGGAAGATGTTACAGCGCTTGTCCCAGGGTAGGACTACGGCTAAGGCTTCGGGTTGCTCTTCGGCTTTCAGGGCAAAAGCTTCCATGAATGGGTAAGTCGTGAAGTCAAAGATGAAAATAGTTTCAGTTTGCTGCTTGACCCCTGTGGGCAGAAAGAGAACAGCTTGCTAAGAGAGAAATACACACACACACACACACACACACACACACACACACAAAGTTGGGATGGGCACTATTTTTCTCTTTTGGGGGCTGTACTCCCGTGGGAGAAATTTGTTAGGAGTCGCATGCCACTAATGTGTTATTGTTTTTAAATCACATACAGTCGTGCCTTGGAAGTTGAACAGCTCAGCTCCCGAATGTTTTGGCTCCCGAACGTTGCAAACCAGAAAATGACTGTTCCAGTTTGCAAACTATTTTTGGAAGCCGAACATCCGACGGGGCGTCCATGGCTTCCAATTGGCTGCAGGAGCTTCCTGCTACCAATCAGAAGCCGTGCTTGGGCTTCCAAACGTTTTGGAAGCCGAATGGACTTCCGGTACAGATTCCATTTGACTTCCAAGGTATGACTGTATTCTACTGTTGAAAGTAATTTGAGTCTTTGTGGTTGACAGTGACAAACAGACTACCATATTTTTCGCCCTATAAGACGCACTTTTCCCCCTCCAAAAATGAAGGGGAAATGTGTGTGCGTCTTATGGGGCGAATGCAGGCTCCTTGGCTTCAGCGATAGCAACGTGAAGCCTCCGAAGCCTGCGCTCCAGAGGCTTCGCGTTGCTTCCGCTGAAGCCAGGAGAGTCTGCTCTTTGAGGCTGGCGGTAGGGAAAGCAGCGCTTCCCCCATCGCCAGCCCCAGAGGATGGGGGGCAGCAAGAAGGCGTGCGACGCCTTCCCGCTACTCTCCAACCTGGCTTCGAGGCTGGCGGTGGGGAAAGCAGTGCTTCCGCCATCGCCAGCCCCAGAAGATGGGGGGCAGCAGGAAGGAGCGCGATGCCTTCCCGCTACTCTCCAACCTGCCTTTGATGCTGGCGGTGGGGAAAGCAGCGCTTCCCCCATTGCCAGCCCCAGAGGATGGGGGGCAGCAGGAAGGCGCGCGATGCCTTCCCGCTACTCTCCAACCCGGCTTTGAGGCTGGCGGTGGGGAAAGCAGCGCTTCCCCCATTGCCAGCCCCAGAGGATGGGGGGCAGCAAGAAGGCGCGCGATGCCTTCCCGCTACTCTCCAACCCGGCTTTGAGGCTGGCGGTGGGGAAAGCAGCGCTTCCCCCATTGCCAGCCCCAGAGGATGGGGGGCAGCAGGAAGGCGCGTGATGCCTTCCCGCTACTCTCCAACCTGCCTTTGATGCTGGCGGTGGGGAAAGCAGCGCTTCCCCCATTGCCAGCCCCAGAGGATGGGGGGCAGCAGGAAGGCGCGCAACGCCTTCCTGCTACTCTCCAACCCTCCTGTGGGCTTTTGCGGGAGATGGGGGAATTCCCCCACCTCCCGCAAAAGCAGGCAAAAGCCGTGTGCTCTTTAAAGGGGCTCCGCGACTTCTGCTGGCTTTTCTACAAGGGGGGGGGGAATTCCCCCACCTCCTAGAAAAGCCCGCAGGAGCCGTGCACCCTTTAAAGAGCGTGCCGCTCTTGGGGGCTTTTCCTCGAGGAGGGAGAAGGGACTGACTGACCGTTTCAGTCCCTTCTCCCTCCTGGTCGAAAAGCCCGCAGGAGTCATGCTGGGCTCCTGTGGGCTTTTGCAGGAGGTGGGGGAATTCCGCCATCTCCCACAAAAGCAGGGAGAAGGTCCAGAGCTGCGGGGGGGGGTCATATTTTTTTACTTGATTTCCCCCCTTGAAAACTAGGTGCGTCCTATGGGCCGGTGCGTCCTATAGGGCGAAAAATACGGTAACTCATTCATTCATTGATACGATAAGCTTATCAGCTTGGCAGAGTGGTTCTTGGTTCTTGCCTCCAGGTGCAAGCAACAAAGTTCAATAAATAGGAAACTTCTAGAGAGGAGAGAAGACACAGGGAGATTCCACATTAAACAGCGGGTGTGCTGGATCACTGCAATAGGATATCTGAAAGTCCGCTGCCTGCTAATTGATACATTTCTCCCTTGGAGATTCCCTCAACTAAAAGGAACCTGATAAGAACTGGAAAGAACCATGTGGGGGCGGGCAGGCTTTTTCGTGTCACTTACAAATGTGACGCTCACTTTCACTTCCTGTGAACCAAAAAAGCCCAGCAGTCTCAAAGTGAGCACATTTTGCATACAGAAGGCCCCAGATACAATCCCTAGCATCTCCGATTGAAAGGATCAGGTAGCCAGTAATAAGAAAGGCCTTTGCTTAAGACTCAGGAGAGTCATTGCAAGTCAGAGAAGACACTGCTGGACTAGATGGGTCAGGGGTTTAACGCTATATGCCACCTTCATTTGTTCATGAGGTTACAACAGTGGGAACTGTTAATTAGCCAGGAATTAGACCAGAAAGGAAGTCACTCAGCTTGTAAATTGCTGCATGCAAGCTTCATTGCCTCAGAAACAGGGTGGGAGGGTTACTTGCAATTTGACTGGAAATATTATGAACTACAATCTTGCACATGCATGGCATGAGTCTTCCATCGAGAGATGGGGAACCTGTGGCCTTTGAGATGCCATTGCCCTACAATTCTCAGCAGTCCTGGCTAGTTGGGGCTAATGCAAGTTCCAGCCTTGAACTATATGGTCAAAGGCATATGGGCTTTGTGCATGCTCACTGTTGAACCAAATTGGCCACATTTCAGCTGAAACCATTGACTTGGTAATCTAATTTCTCCTACGTGACCTGGCGGCAAGGCAATGGGGCCGCACAGGAAATTTCACATACCACAACAGTCTACAGTGCAGATACAAAGCAAGAAACGTTGCAAATTTTGGAAGGGGGGTTCTGTAATTACAGAAGTTTTAGTAGAAGCATCTGGTTGGCCACTGTAAGAACTGGATCCTGAACTCAATGGGCACATTGGCCTGATCTAGAAGGCTTGCTTTAATGTTCTTAAACTGATCTTTGTGAACCACCAATCAATTAAAAAAATATTCAAAAACTCCAAATCGCCAAAAGAGAGGAAATGCTTCAGCAAAAGAGGACTAAAGAAAGCAAAGATTTTCAAATGCTAATTGAGAGAGAGAGAGAGAGAGAGAGAGAGAGAGAGAGAAAGATGCAAATTTAGAAGCAAAGATTGTGATTTAAATAGAAATATATTGCATCATATCAGGGAAGACTCTGGGCAAGTGACCTGTGTCCTTGCTCTGTTTCCTGTTCAAGTGTTAACCACTATTGAGCAGCTTCAAAGCTCCTGCCCTCACTTCTGCTGTTTTTACCATTAAGCAAACTTTAATTGGGCAGCCTTCCAAATAGAGGACTCCTTCAAGTTGAGGTCTGACCTCTGAAAAGTAGGGCACATGGCCACCCCATCTGTCTATCAGATCTTGGCCTTCTTCCCATATGTGTGTTGTGATATATAAAGTGGTACCTCGGGTTAAGTACTTAATTGGTTCTGGAGGTCCGTTCTTAACCTGAAACTGTTCTTAACCTGAAGCACCACTTTAGCTAATGAGGCCTCCTGCTGCCGCCGGAGCATGATTTCTGTTCTCATCCTGAAGCAAAGTTCTTAACCCAAGATACTATTTCTGGGTTAGCGGAGTCTGTAACCTGAAGCGTATATAACCTGAGGTACCACTGTACCAGAGATGCCTGAAGAAAACATAAGCAATCCTTTTCTTTTAAACAGGACGTAAGAAAAATAGAATGGTAGAAGTGGGGGAAGGGAAAAGGAGAGAGGGCATGATGATAATTAATAAATAAATTATTATTATTATTATTATTATTATTATTATTATTATTATTATTATATTTATACCCTGCCCATCTGGCTGGGTTTCCCCAGCCACTCTGGGCAGCTCCCAACAGAACACTAAAAACAGAATAAAACTTCAAATACTAAAAAGTTCCCTAAACAGGGCTGCCGAACAGTATTATGTTCTCCAGCCTCAATTCCCCCATCTTCCCAGGTCAGAGGAAGACTCAGTGGGAGGAGGCATCGTCCAAGAAGCAACTTCCCTTCTGCCCTCATAGAGTCCAGATTGTGTGGCTCTTTACTTAACTCCTCGGACTCAGTCGCATAATAGGGGTTGGTGGCTGCTGAATCGGACAACAGCCCTTTTGAGAAACACTGACAAGCACCTCAGAGGTAGTAAGTTATCTGCAGGTCCAGACTAGTCAGCCTCCACCACAGGGCCTCAGCATGCTACTGAAATACAGTGGTACTGCAGGTTAAGTACTTAATTCGTTCCAGAGGTCTGTTCTTAACCTGAAACTGTTCTTAACCTGAAGCACCACTTTAGCTAATGGGGCCTCCTGCTGCCACCGCACCGCCGGAGCACAATTTCTGTTCTCATCCTGAAGCAAAGTTCTTAACCTGAGGTACTATTTCTGGGTTAGCGGAGTCTGTAACCTGAAGCGTATGTAACACGAAGCGTATGTAACCCGAGGTACCACTGTAACAGCTCTCCTTGGGCAAGTTTCAGCTGGCATCTGCCGCAGCTACCTGTCCAGGGTCCTGAAAGGCCATGCTTTGCCTTGCCTGTTGTAATCCTGCATAGTCTCTTTTAACTTTGCCCTATCAGATGCGGCCCTGCAATGCCAGTAAGTCCCATGCTTTAATCCATCATCTCCTGGATTGAGCCAAGCTAGGGCACAACAAGCAGGCATCTTAAAGAGTTCTCTGTGATGCTGCAGAGACCACAATAGAAAGACATTTGCTAACCACCTGAGGCATGTTATGGGGTCTTCCCACTTCAGGGGAAGGGCTTGAATGCCTTCAAGTGCTATTTCTGAGTTTTGAGTGCCTGCTCCCTTTTGTATCTAGGAGATCCTACCTTGGAGGAGCAAGTATTGGCCCTGAGTATCCACAGAAAAAACGGGCTGCCAGGAAGTTGCCACCTTGTAGGAGGGAGGCATGATGAACTGGGAAATATAATCTTCTGTGGTGGTGTCCATCAGAATGACCGTGCCATCCCAGAAAAAAAGCAGCACCTGGAATAATGAAAGTTCATCACATATGACAGAAACCCACCTAATGAGCTGATAGTGTTTCCATAGCTACTTTGTAGGATGGGATCAGCAGTGGGTCTTGGCTTTTTCCCAGGTAGGTTATGATTCACATGCGCAGGCACAGCTGAGCAGAATATTTTTTTCAGGATTTTAACAGTGCAACGTAACAGGGCCAAAGCCTACCAGTCTGGCTTCATCCTTCCCTCAAAATCCAGAGGATGAAAGATGTAGGGCTAGGCAGAAGTACAAATCCCACTTCAGCCAAAAATGTATTAACTGATGCTGAGAAAACTCAGTTTCTTAGCCTCAGTTCTCCACATGGAGAGAAAACCAGTTCAACTCAATATAAACTGTAGACAGATGATCACTACTGTTGTTGGACTGGACAGCCCCTGTTAGGGCTACTGACCTTTTGGTTTTGTGTGCTTTTAAGTATACAAGCATAGTTTATGTGGATAGTGGGGGTTTTTTAAGTCTGACAACTACTCTAGGCCCCAGTTTAGATGTGTTATGGCTGCCCACACACTTCTATGGGCTAGCTGTCTATACAGCATCCATACTCTACCCACAAGAAATTGTAAGTCTTAACTGAAAATTTCACGCCCAGATACCTTAATCTTGGTGTGTTAATCTAACTAAAACAGTATCTCCTCTCTCCTCTCCCCCCCCCCCCCGCCACCCCGCACCGGCCACCCACAATACTGCTTTCACAATTCTGGTATTCAGAAGATGCAGAAGACATTATGGGAGGTAATCAGAAAACACTCACTGTATCAGGTAAGGAAGAAATGGTTGCTATAGCAGTGATGGTCTGATTGGGAGTCTCAGGCCTAAGAAAGAAACCCAAGTTTGTGTTACTCTTTGTGCATTTCTTCTTTGGGCATCTTGCGGGGAAAGCACATCAGTGAGAGCAGAGAGGTGGATTCACATAACTATTCTGGGGAAATGGTTTGGTTTTGCTTCATATTGCAAATGAGGCCAACAGAGTGTTCTACAATGTTCAAAAGTCATTGCCTCCAGCAGACATAGCCTGATGTGTTCTTTTATTTTATTTTATTATCATTTTTAAACAACACAAGTCTCAGATTTCCACTTTGGTTTCATTTCTCAAAAAACAAACAACCCCCCCCCCCAAAAAAAAAAAACCACACACACACTATGTTGTCAGTCAGGATTGCTGGGTGAAATCCTGAGAATATATCAGGAACTTCCTCTAAATGCTTTAAAACTCTAGGAGTGGAGGTATTCATTTTAATTAATGAGAAACTGGACTTCCACATTTCACCCAGTTCCTTGGCCTTCAGGATTATCTTGTTAGAGGTCACTTAGTTTATCTGCACCTGCTCTTACCTACTTATGCTCTGTTTCCCTAACAATACCCCCCTTGTATCCCAAGTGGCCTTCCCTTGTCCCTCTGGGTGGTATTTTCCAGCCACAACTATGAATTCCAACTCCCAATACTCTCTTGGAACCAGAGTAGTCCCAACCAACTCCAATAAAAAGAGGACTAGAAAATGAAGTACCCTCTTCTTCTGGGAAGTACAGGAGTGGAAGACAAGGTATGCAGCCCTATTTGTCTTTGGAGGGCCTGGGCTAAAGAGTCCTCTCAATAGGAGAACCTCTCCCACCCTTCAAACCAGGTTCTGGGTCTGTAAACAGCCAGGATCCTGCCTCATCCGTACCCCAGCAGCTTGGTGTCAAATTCTTTGGCCCCCGATGTAATCATGTGGAGAGACCCATCTGTGCACAACACCAGAAGCTTCACTTTGGTGCTCGCAAGAACTTCACTGGAGCCAGGCGCTTTCTCGCAGAGTGAGGGTAAACATGGCATGAACTGGATGCTTCGTATAACGTATCCATCAGGGAGCACAGTCACAGACAACGGGAACCCTAGGAAAGCATAAACATCACAGAGGGAGAACAGGAATGACAGCAGGACCCTCCTGGCCAAGATAAGACAGATGGTTTCTACTAGACTGGCTGATAGCTGGGTGGGTGTGACCTGACAGCATCCATTCTTCACATCTGAGAGCCACACTTATCCAATGCTTGGATTTTGCAATTTGCTGGCCAGCCCACATCTATCACATGCTGTAGCATATTAGAAGATGTGTTTCTTTATATTTCTTAGTTTACCCACTTGTTTCCAGGCACAATTCAAAATGCAAGGTTTTATTTATTTAAAGTGTTTTTTATCCTGCTCTTAAGCTAAAAAGGCTCCCAGAGTGGTTGGCTTATCGTTACATGAGATCGGTAAAAACAAGAAGCGTGCTCACCTACAGTCTAATAATCTAAAATACATGATACGAAAGGGAAAAGAAAACTAACAAAGCCACGCGCCAATTCTTAAAGTTACACAGGAGTTATTATAGTGGCTAGCTGGAATGGAAACAGTTCAGGGAGAAGAGAAATCAAACAAAGCTGGTCTCCTGTCAGAGCTGATGGAATGGCCCTGTTTTTCCCCTCACACTGCTGAAGCCTGACCTACAAATCCTTAAACAACCTGGGTCCAGAGTACTTGGAGGTTCATGGCTGTTGCATGTTTAGACCTTTAAACCTCCTCCTTAAATTACTTCAGACAAGACTCAAATTTTGGTTTGGTTTTTGGCAGAATTTAGGCCACAACTTTATTGACTGCAGCAAGTGACTGGTTGCATAGGCTCTGGTTCAACTAGCTCCCTGCACCATTGCAGGTAGCGCTGACCCAGGGCACCAGCATAAATCAGCCAAGGGTGAACACCTGGATAAGTGGAAAGCCAGGAACAGGCTATCTCCGCCACCCAAATGCTCCCCTGGACTGAAGCATGGGCACAACCCGCTCACAGGGGTTGACCAAACCATTGAGTCCCTGAATTCCTTTAACAGAATACCCTTCACATAGGGATGGCAAGAGCGTTCTCCCATCCCTATCACCTGAACCAGAGCCTATCCGCAACCTTACGCTGTGACTATTTGCTATGCGGCAGGCGAAATCCAAATGGCAACAGCCAATCAGCCAAGTGGGGAAATTCCTGCTGTGCTCCTGTCTCAATGACAGACGACACACGACGGCATAGCATGGTCAAGCACACAAGCCCTAAATATAAGGAGAGGTGGGCGGGTGTTCCGATGAACGCACCGAAAGAGGAAGCTCTGGGTCACATGCATAGGTATATATAGGTCCCATATAAGTCCCTTGATCCGTTTAGCCTGCGTCCCATTGGCCTGACTGAACCCTACATTAAGGAACCTACCAGTCGGGTGTTGTGGCTATCCAAGGGTACACACCCAAAATACAGGGTTAGGTTGCCAGGTTTCACTGCAACATGTGCCCTCTTTAAGGGAGGATCCCATTTCCCACATGGATTGGCCCAATCATTAAGATCTTTGGACACCATGCTCAGGGTGCCACCCCCACCAGGACATTTTTGGTTGTGGTGCCTCATTTCTAGAACTCCCCTTTTTTAAATTCACCAAGTGCCTTCGTTTATGGTTGGCAAGGGAATAGCCCCATGGCAATCTCATGAAAGCTGGCAAGGCTCACCAATAGATTTTTCCCAAACCGTAATGGTTCCATCTTCGCAAGCAAAAGCCAGGTAAGAGGAGCAAGGTGTGACGGCTGAGTACGTGATTGGAGAGGCACAGGGCCAAACCATGTCCGGTTTTGGATCAGAATCTGGAAAGGAATGAAAGAGCTTATGAATGATGGGGCCTGCAGGAAGGAAAGAGACAGTGCCTTTTGCTTAGTGCTACCCTTCATTTATGCACTGTTTTTCCCCCCTGTGCCTCAGAGCACCAAGGTGACCAGCATGCTGAACACAGCCTCATATTGGAAAGTGAGCAAGGATTGGCAACTTAAGTTGACAGAATATGCAGAACTTGCAGATTGAACATATAGAATAAGAGAGGAAGAAGAATGTATGGTACATTTAAAGAAGACTGGAAAACATTTACTGAATATATGGAAAATAACTGTATGCAACTGAAAACGCTGGCAGCATTAAGATAAATTCAACAGAGTAAAAAAATTTTGGTGGATGTAAAATGGAAAACTCATTTGAATGGTTATAGTAAAATATGCAGGGATGTATGATATGTAAAATGAACCATGGAAAGAGAAGAAGGGATGCCATTGTATATTTTAAAGTTTGTAAAATGTTTATTTGGAAATGTAAAATTAAAAATTTCAATAAAACTATTATAAATAAAAGAATCCAGCCTCCTATGAGTTGCTATTTGGCCCTACATCTTTTTTCACACTGAGGGGGTACCCTGCCCATCTGGCTAGGTTGCCCCAGCCGCTCTGGGCGGCTTCCAAAAGAATATACAAAACACAACAGTATGCCACCACCAAGAAGGCCCTCTGCCTGGTTCCCTGTAACCTCCCTTCCCGCAATGAGGGAACCACCAGTGTCCAGGCCAAATGATGGTGGGGCGGGTGAGAGGTTCCTTCAAGTACACAGGGCCGAACAGCTATTGTGGACCCTCTTACATCATGCCAAGGGTCAGAACTACACTGCCAGACAGATTAGGCTTATGCCAAAACTGGCATCTCTGAACAGCAATATTGTATCATGGGAACACTCCACATTACATTGGAGAAAGCAGCAAGGGGATGGGAGCCCACAAGTGGCAGGAGTAGGAGGCCGAAGCTTAGCTTAAAAATGCCACAGTTCCGTTGCAGATATGACGAGAAGAGTCTTTCTGGGATGGATCATGAGGAGGTTTGACAATGCACATAAAATTGCAGCTGTTACTTGCACACTGCATTACCAATTTTCTCCTTTGCTGGGCGACTGAGAAAGTAGTAGCAGAGGTTGTGGCTCCTGCTCCAGTGAATGCTGATAGCAATGGGCATATCTGGAGAACAAGAGAAAGAGAAGGAAATAAATAAAGGGCCAACAGGGAAGATAGGCACCTCAGAACCCCAGCAGCTCCCCTCTCCCCAATTCTGGGAGCAAAATGAGAAAGCCAAAAACAGAGGTGGGTGGGCCATGCAAATTTCAAATCCCAGACACAAAGTTCCAGGTTCCCCACCTAGTTTTGTTCAGGCTTGCCTCTCTAATTCTGCAGAAGGAACTTCCGCAGTACAATTACCTGGCTCAGCTCTGAATTCGGTCCCAACAGCCAAAGTGCGGCCAGGCAAGTGAAAATGGAACATAGCATTGCTGAAATGGCAGCCAGGGGCAGGGGGGAGGGAGAGAGAGAAAGAGAGATAATAAATCATTTTAAAACATATAGGATATATATAAAGGTTCGGGGGGGGGGGAGATAGTCAATGACATAAGTAATGTTTGTGCTAAACCACCACAAAAAGCAACAACAAACATTGCAATGTGACTTCCTGTTAAAGTATACATTATACTAGGGGCTGCCAACCCTGCTCACTCCACATGTCCGTCCACCTACCTGCCAACCCCCACACCTGGCCACCTCCTCCTGCCTAATAATAATAATAATAATAATAATAATAATAATAATTTATTTATACCCTGCCCATCTGGCTGGGTTTCCCCAGCTACCCTGGGTGGCTTCCAACAAAATATTAAAAATACAATAAAATATCAGGCATTAATAACTTCTCTAAAACAGGGCTGCCTTCAGATGTCTTCTAAAAGTCAGACGGTTGTTTATTTCCTTGACATCTGATGGGAGGGCGTTCCACAGGCAGGCACCACTATTTAGAAGGCCCTCTGCCTGGTTCCCTGTAACCTCACTTCTCGCAGTGAGGAAAGCACCAGAAGGCCCTTGGAGCTGGACCTCAGGCTGAACGATGGGGGTGGAGACGCTCCTTCAGGTATACTGGGCCAAGGCCATTTAGGGCTTTAAAGGTCAGCACCAACTCTTTGAATTGTGCTCAGAAACGTACTGGGAGCCAATGTAGCTCTTTCAAGACTGGTGTTACGTGGTTCCGACAGCCACTTCCAGTCACCAGTCTAGATGCCTTTGCATCTGACCAAACCCCATTCCTTTTACACCTTACCCACCACCTCACCTATCCCCCTCACAGCTCAACCCACTTCTCCTCACACATTTTAAAGAAGGGGGAGGCACTTCAGAGAGAAGTTTTCTGAAGCGTCTCCCTCCTTACATTAAACTACGCTGCAGCTGCATTTAACAGAAGGGGAAGGCACTTCACAGACTGGTTTGCCATACTGTTCTGTGAATCATCTCCCCCCGCCCCTCCGTTAAATGGCTCACCTGGGCTGCCGGCTGCCTGCACTTCTCACTCACCTGCATGCCGTCCCGCTGGAGCTGGTGTGGCCACCTATCAGCAGCCACGTGAACTGCAGCGTGACGACAGCCTTACATTCCTATGTATATAGAAAGAAATCAAGCCACTGATTAATATATTGTCCCCTGAACCCAGGGTGGGCTGGAGGTGAATCTTTCCAGCTTTACTACTGCAGCAGAAATAAACTCTGGGGGTCTTGCTGCTCCCAGGAGCATGAGAAGGATGGAAGATTGAAGTAAATGTTAGATGTAATTCAACCCCCCCACTCACCAGGGTTTCTCCTCCTTGATCTCTAGTTCATCTTCTGTCTCCAGATACTGTTGGAAAGTGCTGCTAAATATTGCCTCCTGCCGCTCCCATTGGCTTTCCTTGAGCATATGGTTGTATCCCAAGCCAATCACACTGCCATCATCGCTCTTCATTAAGGCTTCATAAGGATGCTTAAATGTGCTTGCTGAGTTTAAATGTATACAAGACAGTGTTAGAATCGGTCATGGAGTCCTTGCCCTGAAGAATCCTTGCCTGATACGCAGCAGGAGCCAGTCACAAAGGGCTACGTCATGTCCTACTAGCCTAGACAGGAAACCTGTTGCAAATTTGCACATTGTATTCTCACTGGTCATTTTTTAGAGAGAGAATCCTCCCCTCCTAATGGCCTTTAATCAGGGAAGGAGAAACAGTAGGCATCAATTGAAAACATTCTATTTTCTTTCGGTGCACTAAATGTTGTTCAGTATAGAAGACCGGGTTCTGCAGGGATTGCAAAGACAGACCAGCTCTGGGCTCTGATGGCCTCTGCTGGTCAATGCTGATAGTGCTCTCCATTTCTGACAAAGGAAACACTCCCTGTTAATGGTGGAAGAGGCTCTTGAGAAAGTTGGAGGAAGTGCATGAAAAGTCTTAATATTTATGTCCCCACATCCTGCAGGCTAAGGAGGTGCAATGAACATGCCTTGCCAAACAACACGCACACCCCAAGTTCCCATTTCATTCCAACTCCCCTTGCTATTTTATTTTTTTAGATTGTGTGCCTGGAGGCAGGGGCTTTCTTTAAAAAATAAAAATAAAACTGTACCACTCCAAACATGCTTTACTTATCCTTTGTGTAAAGAAGGTGGACAGAAAGAACTTTTTCTCCCTCTCTCACCATACTAGAACCTGCAATCAGCCCATGAAATTGAACAGTAGTAGCACATTCAGAATGGACAAAAGGAAGTATTTCTTCAGTGTGCAAAGATAAGACAATGAAATTTGAATGACCATCCACAGAAATTGCTTTAAAAGGAGGTTGGACAAATACATGGAGAGCATCAGTGGGAACTAGTCACAATGGCAAAATTCAAATCCCAGGATCAGAGACTGCATGCCACTGAACACCAATTGCTGGAGAACCACAGCAGCAGAGGGTTGTTTTATTTATGTACATTTTAGTTGGTCTCAATACATGCATTTATCACACTATTTTTACATTTTGTATTTTTACTGTTGCACTATTTCAACAAAACACAGAAACAGAAAAGACAGGTAAACAGAAGAAGGTAAGGAGAGTTCATACGTGCAAATGGTTTGGGTGATCTGATCTTCAGCAACAGAACAGGGGGAATCAGCCTCGATTCAAGCCTGCTTAGAAGCACTTGAGGATCCTGTAATGAAGCAGAGAGGCAATTCTAAACAATTCCACTTCCAGAGTCCACTTCCCATCTCGCCCCATACACTGAGATTTTCCGAAGCCAATCAATTTCTGGCTATCCTCTTTGGAATGTTAACCAATCACTTGATACGAAGACTGGGGAACCTCCTCTATCCTACAATAAAAGTGGCTGGACTCCAAAAATAGTGCATGTGTCTCATAGCGCCGCTCCAGGTCCAAGACACAGGACAATGCATGGTATAAGCGTTGCACTCATCTAAAGCAAAAATAGGGGCCAGAAATTAAGGCTGCAAAGTCCAAACCAGCCCTGTAATGGCTGCCGGCTGCCCCCCCCCCCACGAGTTGTCAACCAAGAAGCAATAATGGTGTAAAGTAGTAGCATTTAGGAATATGATCTTCAAGTTTGTTGCAATTCTGCCTGTCTCAGAGCAGATCAATGGTTAATTCTTTCATAAGAGACTTCCTTTACAGATAAACTGCAGCAGGAATTGGCCGACTTCCACCTTGCGTGGTCTACTTTTTTTGTTTACTAGCATTTCTGTGATCCGGCGGTGTTGTGTTTCTCAAACAAGATGGCATGTTCAGAATCTCTCAATAGTTATGGCATAACTCATCTGTGTTAAAGGACCCTGATCACATCAACCAATACCCTTCACTTCAAGAACAGTTATATCACCTTAGCAGTCATGGTTTCCTCCAAATAATGCTAGGAACTGTAAAAAAAGGTAAAGGTAAAGGACCCCTGGACGGTTAAGTCCAGTCAAAGGCGACTATGGGGTTGCAGCGCTCATCTCGCTTTCAGGCCGAGGGAGCCGGCATTTGTCCACCGACAGCTTTCCAGGTCATGTGGCCAGCAACATTCTGGCACAACAGGACACTGTGATGGAAACCAGAGCGCACAGAAATGTCATTTGCTTTCCTGCCGCAGCGCTACCTATTTATCTACTTGCACCGGCGTGCTTTTGAACTGCTAGGTTGGCAGGAGCTGGGACAGAGCAGCGGGAGTTCATCCCGTCACGAGGATTTGAACCGCCAACCCTTCAGATCAGTGAGCCCAAGAGGCTCAGTGGTTTAGACCACTGTTAGACTACTTACCACCTCTTCAGCAACCAATCCTTGGATTTCCGGAGCCTTCTTCTACAGAACCAGAAAAGGCAGCAATTATTATATACACACTGGAGTCCCTATAACATACAATGTGATCCAGGATACCCCAATTTCACCTAGGACCACTGCAGCAGCCTCAGCTCAACAAACCTTTAAGACATGCTCAGTCCTGCTCCCAGTGAAAGAAAAGGAAAACACACAGGGAGCAGGTGGTAATTCCTCCTTGAAAGAGGAGGAAATGGGGAACATGCAAGCCCATTTCTGAAAGGTTTGCTTGTGCTAACGTTACAAATGAAGGGGCAGCACATTCATGGGTTTGTGGATCTCAGCATTGGTTTATCTGTTATTTTATCTGCACACCAGTTGAAGAGAAATATTTTTTGATCAAGTGGTTCATAAAGGTAAAGGTAAAGGTACCCCTGCCCGTACGGGCCAGTCTTGACAGACTCTGGGGTTGTGCGCCCATCTCACTTAAGAGGCCAGGGGCCAGCGCTGTCCGGAGACACTTCCGGGTCACGTGGCCAGCGTGACATCGCTGCTCTGGCGAGCCAGAGCCGCACACGGAAACGCCGTTTACCTTCCCGCCGGTAAGCGGTCCCTATTTATCTACTTGCACCCGGAGGTGCTTTCGAACTGCTACAAGTGGTTCATACAAATAAATAATTTCCAGGCATGCCTATCCACGATAGAAAGACTACTTGCTCGTGAGAAGAGAACTCTGAAACATTGTCATTTGGCTTCACTGAATACAAATTTTCTGCCTCTGAAAAAGTTTGGAACGTACACCTGTGTATAAATGGTATCGGGACAGAAAAGAACTAAAGACAAAACTCTCTTGAAGAACTACAATGGAAATAGGGCACCCATTTCCCTTCAAATGATGTTGGACTCAGTAATGTTCATTACTGAGTTATTTGCAGATCCCTCTCCTTCCCAGGCTGAGAGGGAAAATGGCGAAAACAGGATTGTGATTTTTACAGCTGCTTTTAAAGTTGCAAAACAATGAAGCACGGGACGGAGCAATGGGGAATTTCTGAAACAACAATGGGATATTAGCTCCGCCCAAGGCATGATGGAGAACAGCAACAACTGGGAAAAGATAGATATAAGGTAATACTTTACAAGGAGAGGATAATTGCCACACACAGGAAGAACAAGGATATAGTTTGAATGCTTCACCTGCAGGTTTATAAATCATTTGATGTGTTGATACGAATGGAAGTCATTAACATTGCTATTTTGACTGTAGTGTAATTGAAATGAATAAGATTTTTGAAATGCAGAAATAAAGTAAACCATCAATTCTAGAATGTGGGGGGGCACCTAAATTATATAATTTGGCATCTGAATTGCTATTAGTAATTGTATTATAATTTTGCATTGTTATAATGAGGCTATTATTGGATTGTTGTAACTGAAAACTAATAAAAATTATTATCAAATTATGTCGGATTAAAACTCCCATCGTCCCTGAACATTGGTCATGCTGGCTGATGGAAGTTGGAGTCCAACAACATTTGGAAGGCCACATTCATTCATTTATTCATGTGTTCATTCATTCATTCATTCTAATGACAATTGAAAGGTCATGGAGGGGAAGGGCACAAAAAACTTTTGAGGGGCTAGATATGATCCATAGGAATTACATTTTTTTTATCCACCTCTACCCCAGCCTTCTCTGGCAGGGTTGCCTGGTTAACTTTCATGTCCTTGGTGTTTGCTGGAGTTGTAAGTGCGACATTCTGGGCATTTTCTGTTTCTTTTAGCCAAGAATCCTTAGGCAATCGGTAGATCTCCAGCCAAGCCTCCGAGCTGCCTGCTGTGATGAAACAGAAGAAAACAGATGAAGCAATGCAGAAGGAGAAGAAAGGTCTCTTAGTCAAGCAATCTTTCTAGTTTTGCTCCCTAAAAGGCAAATTCATGCTTACTCTTGGCCACTTATACATAGTATGTCGGGAGATACATATATATATATAGGCATGTAAGTGGCTCTTAAAGTTTCGAAGCATATGAGGAAGGGGGGAGGAATCTTACCAAAACACACAAAAAGTCACACACATTCAAAGTATCCATTACCCAATATCTGAAAGCATCCTATTTAGAAACCGCAAACCCTATTGAGAAAGTTTCCATGTCAGTGCCATAGCCTGGATTGTGTCACAAAAACTCTGCAACTAAGTCATGCAATATGCTGATGCAGTTACTTGCCAAAATTCTGGTGCTTTACCATCCAGATTGATTTATTCTTTTTGTGATAAAGTTCATACATGTAAATACATTCTACAAATATACCCAACAGTATAAAGAAAACTATGCTGAGGATCAGAAACCCCTACGGTTTGATAAGGGGTGTTTTCTAAAGCTCTTTGAGGATGCTTCTCCTAATAGTTTTATATTAGCGGCGGCGTATATTCTCGGTGAAAGCCAAAGGAAATGGAATCGGCCTCTGTAGGGAACAGAAACAACTTCCTCACCTTATGCTTGACTGACTTACAGTGCAATCCTATACATGTCTACTCAGAAGTAAGCCCCACTGAGTTTAACGGCGCTTACTCCCAGTAAGTGGATACAGGATTGCAGCCTTCAGGAATTAACAAGAAAGGCCCATTGTATCCATATACCAGAGGTAGGGTCTTATTGGTGGTGACCCCATATCTCTGGAAGGTCCTTTCTAGAGAATTCTATGAAGGCCCTTTCTCTAACTGGTCTTCAGTTAGACCTACCAGCTGCCAGTGTGGTGGGACAGAACCACCCCCCCAAAACAGCAGCATTGTTGCAGCTTGCCTTGAAGGGGCTGAGGCAGGGCAGAACTGAGTTTAAGCATGTGCAGATGTACCAGTGAGATCCCCAGATTGCTTAGAAACATCATAATAATAATAATAATAATAATAATAATAATAATAATAATGCCCTTTCACATTGATTTTATGCAGGCGCCATATGTTTTAATTCAGCAGCAGGGAACCTGTGGCCACCCATATGTTGTTGGACTTCAACTTACATTAGCTCCAACCAGTGTGGCCAATAGCCAGGGATGTAAAGCGTTGTAGTCCAAGAACATCTGAAGGCCACTGGTCCCTTCCTCATATTTTAATTGATGAGGCTTTTTTATTGAGATGTACAGTATTGTGATTATAATGCCTATTTTTGTAAGCTATCTTCTGAGGACTTGGTTCCTTTTTATTTATTTTTTTAAAAGCTATAAATATGCATTTGAAAAGTTAATTGTCTGCGGAGGGTGGTCTGGATTTTTTATTTGGAAGATTAGACCGAGTGGGTGCAGTATCACAAAATGAACTACCCAAAACACATTGTGGTAAAAAGAGAGATTCCAAAGGGAAACCTGAAGGATAAAAAAATATAAAAAGTGCCACACTCCAGCCCGCAGGTTGCAACTTGTCTGGCTAAGTTTGACAAATGTTGAGACTTGCCTTGCAGCAGAAAGCCTGCATAATCAGCCCCGCGAGAGAGTTCCAGTGCAACACATGTATTTCGCTTACTAATATCTTCCTGCCAAAAAAGAGATAAGAAGATGGTAAATATATATTCTGAAATTAGAATGGGCTGGGCTTGTGGAAGCAGGAATGCCAAGCAGGGAAACCTGATCTGGCAGGTTTGTTGCAAAAGCTCTTTTCTCATTTATGTGTTTGACTCTGAGCACTCCAACTATCATTAGAAGACTCTGATGAGGAAACCTTGATGTTCTGCCAGGGTTAGGAAAATGCACAATAAAACATACGTGGCTTTATCACATTCATCATTGCCTCCAGAGTTCAATAGACGTAACTCATTTTAACAGTTGGACTTGGCTGCAGATAAGGACTGTACAGTGGGGAAAGCTGTGCCTATTGATTTTCCGCCTGCTGCTGGACGGTTGTTGAACGCAGAGGATCTCATCCGGGAAGAAAGCTGGCATTGACAGGAAGGTGGACCATCAAAACACTCAGCCCACAAGTGACAGTTCTATGCAGGTAATGCAGAGTATAGGCTGGCTGCAAGAGGCTTGGAAGGATAAGTAGAGTCAGGGCTGACACATCCAGTTTTGCTGCTTGAAGCAAAATAAAAAAGCAGCACCCCACCCTCTCCGCTGCTAGTGGAGAAGCTAGCCAGAGCCGATTTCCAGTGAGATCTCACCAAAATCTGGTGAGATCTCTCACACTCTGCCAGATCTTTCAAAATTTCAGCAAAAACTTGCCAGAAATTGACAGCGGAGGCAATGGGGTGAGACTTTCTGCTGCCCAAAATGGCTGCTTCATCTTGCCTTGTAGGCGGGCCAGCCCTGAGTATAGCAGATATGTAAAACCTTGAAGCAGCACCAGTCGGGACTTTTAGCATGCATGCATAAAGTCAACAATAACTGCTGACATAGTCCAACCAAAATTAAGTCCCATTAATATTTACAGGAGAGGATATGCTAATGGTTCAATTTTATACACACATACTAAGTAGCAAGCAACAACAGCAAAAAAATCCTTCCAGTAGCACCTTAGAGGCCAACTAAGTTTGTACACTTCTTCAGATACACTGAAACAGAAGTTACAAGACCCTTATATATAGTGAGAGGGTGGGGAGGGGTATTAATCAGAAGGGTGGTGGGAATGGGTGATTGGCTGATAGGTGTGGTAAACCTGTTGGCGACTGTTAAGGACTGCAATTGGTCTTACAGGAAAAAGCAAGGGGTGAGATGGCTAAAAATAGCTTTATCATGTATGTATCATGTAGCAAGCCCTCCTGTACACAGTCAGACCTACTTTGGAGTAAAGATGCATAGGACTGAGTCATGCATCTCTTCCACTGGCATCTGTGAGACTTCTTATGGTTTAAGTTTGGCCGCTGTCGGTCATTCACATTTAACCTCATTTTACATTCAGACCGAGCCAAAGCATGTTTACTCAGATGGTCTACTGAGTGAAATGGGACTTGTTTCCAAGTACCGTAATTTTCGCTCTATAACACGCAGATTTTTTTCTCCTAAAAAGTAAGGTGAAATGTCTGTGCATGTTATTGAGCGAATGTGTGGTCCCTGGAGCTGACTGGCCCGAGTGCAGGGGCAAAAATCAGGGTGCCTGCTGCTTTCCTGCATTCTGCCTCAGGGTCTTACTGCCCACCCGCTTCTGTTTCTGTTGCTGCGTTTGCTCAAACTCAACAAAGAGCAGGGAATCCCCTGCCCTCCTGGCAAGCAGATGGTTAAGGAAAGAATCACGTCCTTCCTTCTAATTCTTTCCTAGTGACACTGCGAGCAGGCTCCAGCCCACCACCTCCTTCTCTCCGTGCTCTAGGGACTTGCAGGCAGCCGAAAAACATGCAGGTGGGAGAGAGAGAGAGGGCTGGCTTGGGTGGGTGGGGGGAAACTTTTGCCTTCCTTTCCTCCCTCCCGTTAAACCCGTCTCCTGCATTGTTAGCCAGCTGCTTCTCCACATGCAGGAGAGACACACAGGTGAGAGAAAGAGAGAGGGGGGGGGGACATGGCTTGGATGGAGGGGGGACTTTTTTTTTTTTTATAAAGATTTTTATTAATTTCCAGTTTTTTAACAGAAACAAAAAACAACAAAAAACAGACAAACAAAAAACTCATATTTTCATAACCTTATTTTCATAACCCTCTTTTCCCGGACTTCCCCATACCTTTCCCTTTTTGCATCCTTAGTTTAGTACCATTATTCAGCAACCTATCTTGCCCAATTAAATATAAATTCGTCCTCCTTCTCTATTCCACCCTAAATTTTAAACCCAATTATCGCTGCAATTCTACATCTTCTTTTCCCTCAGCATTTTAACACTCCTCAGTTTTATAATAATTCTTAAGATACATTTTAAATTTCTTCCAATCTTCTTCCACAGTCTCTTTCTCTTGGTCGCGGATTCTGCCGGTCATTTCTGCCAGTCCCATAAAGTCAATCACTTTCGCCTGCCATTCCTCCAGCGTGGGTAGCTCTTGTGTCTTCCAATACTTTGCTAGAAGAATCCTTGCTGCCGTAGTAGCGTACAAAAAGAAATTCTTATCCTTCTTCGGCACCAACTGGCCGACCATACCCAAGAGAAATGCCTCTGGTTTCTTATTAAAGGTGCACTTAAGCACTTTCTTAATTTCATTGTAAATCATTTCCCAGAAGGCCTTAATCTTTGGGCAGGTCCACCAAAGGTGGAAAAAGGTACCCTCAGTCTCTTTACATTTCCAGCATTTGTTATTGGGCAAATGATAAATCTTCGCAAGCTTGACTGGGGTCATGTACCACCTATAAATCATTTTCATTATGTTTTCTCGTAAGGCATTGCATGCCGTAAATTTAATACCTGTGGTCCATAACTGCTCCCAGTCAGCAAACATAATGTCATGACCTATGTCCTGTGCCCATTTAACCATAGCAGACTTCACTGTCTCATCTATTGTATTCCACTTCAACAGCAAGTTGTACATTCTTGATAAATTCTTAGTATTGGGTTCTAACAATTCTGTTTCTAATTTCGATTTCTCCACCTGGAAACCAATTTTCCTGTCTTGTTTGAAAGCCTCCATTATTTGAAAATAATGGAGCCAATCTCGTACCTTAGACTTTATTTTCTCATAGCTTTGTAGTTTAAATTCACCACCTTCTTGTTCTAAAATCTCAGAATATTTCGGCCAATTGGTTGTCATATTAAGTTTCTTTACCTCCTTAGCCTCCATAGGTGAAAGCCACCTGGGAGTTCTATTTTCCAATAAATCTTTATACCGTATCCATACATTATATAGTGCTTTCCTGACAATGTGATTTTTAAAACCCTTATACACTTTAACCTTGTCATACCAAATATATGCATGCCAGCCAAAATTATTATCAAATCCTTCCAAATCCAGAATGTCTGCATTTTCAAGAAGTAGCCAATCTTTTAACCAGCAGAAAGCTGCCGATTCATAGTAAAGTCTTAAGTCCGGCAGGGCAAACCCCCCTCTTTCTTTAGAGTCAGTAAGTATCTTAAACTTAATTCTGGGCTTTTTGCCCTGCCAGACAAATTTAGATATGTCTTTCTGCCACTTCTTGAAACAGTCCAGTTTATCAACAATTTGTAATGTCTGAAACAGAAATAACATTCTAGGCAATACATTCATTTTGATCACAGCAATTCGACCTAACAAGGAAAGCTTCAGGTTTGACCATATTTCTAAATCTTTCTTTATCTCAGTCCAGCACTTGTCATAGTTGTCCTTAAATAGGTTCACATTCTTAGATGTCATGTTAATCCCCAGGTATTTTACACTCTTTGCCACCACTAACCCAGTTTCCTCTTGGAATCTTTCCCTTTCAACATTTGTTAAGTTCTTTTCCAGTACCTTGGTTTTTTGTTTATTCAACTTAAATCCTGCGACCTGGCCAAATATTTGAATTAATTCCAAAGCTCTTTTGGTACTAGTGTCTGGCTCTTGCAAGGTCAATACTAAATCATCTGCAAAAGCCTTTAATTTGTAATGTCTGGCTCCGACCTGAATCCCTTTTACCAGCTGATCTCCCCTAATCATATTTAACAGGACCTCCAGGACCGATATAAAAAGTAGTGGGGATATTGGGCACCCCTGACGTGTCCCTTTTTCTATAGGTAATTCATCCATAACTACATTATTTACAATTAACTTCGCCTTTTGCTCAGAATAGATTGCACTTATACCATTTTCAAACCTTTGGCCTACCCCCATCCCATGGAGATTCTTTTTCATAAATTTCCAAGATATATTGTCAAAGGCTTTCTCCGCGTCCACAAAAATTAAAACTGCTTTTGTATTAATGTTCACTGTCAGCATTTCTATAATGTCAATTATATTCCTTACATTGGTAGATATATGCCTACCCGGGAGAAAGCCTGCCTGATCTTTATGGATCTCCTCCTCCAGCACCTTCTTTAGTCTTCTTGCCAAAATGTCTGCAAAAATTTTGTAATCCACATTAAGTAGTGATATAGGGCGGTAGTTCTTGATCTGTTTTTTATCAACCTCAGTCTTTGGTATAAGTGTGATGAAAGCTTCTTTCCACGTCTCAGGTGCCCTTTTCCCCTCTAATATCTCGTTGCAAACCTCCTTAAGTGGCTGAATTATCCAGTCTTTCAAGGCTTTGTAATATCTGGAGGTTAGTCCATCTGGCCCTGGAGATTTCCCCAGTTGCATGTTTTGAATGGCACCCTCGATTTCTTGTTCAGTTATTTTCTCATTTAAAAGCGCTGTACTTTGTTGCGAAATTTTTTGTAATCCATATTTCTTAAGAAATTCTTCAATGTCTCTTTCGTTTTCCGGCCCTTGTGCATACAATCTTCTGAAATAGCTCTGAAAACAGTTGCTGATCTCATTTGGTTTCGAAATATTCTTTCCATCTACCTCCAAACTTGTAACTGTGTTCAATTTCAGTCTCTTCTTCAATTGCCATGACAGGAGTTTCCCACATTTATCTGCCGATTCAAATGTCTTTTGTCCCATTCGTTTAATTTTCCATTCAATCTCCTGGTTCATCAATTCCATATATTGCTTCTGATACAATTTGATTTGTCTCAAGATCTCATGTGACTTTGGGTTAGATCTCAGTTTCTTTTCACTATCTTTTATCCTTTCCAAAAATTTTTCTTTCTTCTCCTGTTGTTTCCTCCTTTTCAAGGAGTTCTGCTGTATCAAGAAACCCCTCATCACGGCCTTGCTTGCGTCCCAGATCACTCGTTTCTCCACTTCTGTCCTTAGATTTATCTCAAAATAGTCCTTCAAAGTCTTTTGGGCCTTTCGGTACACCTCTGGATCTTTAAATAGGGTGTCATTCATTCTCCATCTAAAGGAGCCAGCTGTTGTTGTTTTCATTTCCATCTTTACTGCATTGTGGTCGGAGCATGTCTTTGGGCAGATTTCCACTTTCTTTATCTTAGGAGCCATCCCACTAGTAATCCATATTTGATCTATTCTTGTCCAGGTCATCTGTGATTCTGAAAAGAATGTTCCCTCCCTCTCGAGGGGGTTTCTTATTCTCCAAATGTCGATCAAGTCCAAGTTGTCAGTCAATTCAAAAAAAGTCTTAGGTAGTCTCCCGTCCTTGGAGATCACCTGTCTTTGCGCTTTGTCCATATTTGTAGAGACGACCCCGTTCATATCGCCTAGTAAAATCACCTTGTACTCCAAGTAATTTGTTAGTGTCTCATGTAATTTCTTATAAAATTCTGCCTTCCCTTCATTTGGTGCGTAAATTCCAAGTATCAAAATTTTTTCTCCTTGGATCTGTATCTCAATTGCCAAGATTCTGCCCTGTTCATCTTTAAAAATCTGTCTTGGAGCCAATTTCTCTTTTGCGTATATCACCACTCCTCTTTTCTTAACTTTATCTGATGAAATAAATTCTTGTCCCAATCTTTTATTTATAAGTAGTCTTCTGTGTGCTCTTGTCACGTGGGTTTCTTGTAAGCAAATCAGATCCAATTGTTCTTTCTTCAAAATATGAAAAACCTCACGCCTTTTCCTGGGAAGGTTCAGTCCATTACAATTCCAAGTTAAGATTTTCAGAGACATTGTTAATTAGTTACCTCCAACTGCACCCTGCAGCTGTTCTTCGTCCGTTGGTGATTTGAGTCCAAATGTCAAATTCCCCAAGTCTGTATCTGCAGTTGAGTTGAGGACCCCTTTCACCAGATCTTCTCCGTGTTTATGTAGGAACTGTTCTTTATCTTGTACAGTTTTTATCTTGATTTTCTTTCCTTGGAAGTTGAAAGACAAACCCTGTGGAAATTCCCACCTGAAAGGTATGTTGTTCTTCTTCAGCAGGTCCACCAGAGTCTTGAACTGAGTTCTCACCTCCAAAATGTATTTTGGAATATCCCTGTAGATTTGCACAGAGACGTTTTGAATCTGAAGTGTTTTCTGGTAATGCAAACTAAGTATCTTGTCTCTCTCCTCTTTCGACCTCAATGTGATCAGACAGTCCCTTGGAATCTTCCTGCCTTGCCTTCTACCCAATCTGAAGGCGGTTGTAATCTCAAATTCTGTTCCCTCTAGATTTTCCTGCCAAAAGTCTGAAATTTCCTTTGTGAGAAAGTCCACTAGGTTGTCCCCCTCACTCTCAGGAACCAACCTAAGTCTTAAGTTCTTCTCCTTACGCTGCATGTCCCATAAAGAAAGGGTCGCCTCATGCTGGTCAAGCCTCCTACAAACAGGAACTAAATTTTCCTGTGTGGATTCCGCAGTAGATTTAGCCTCTTCTGCAATTTTCCTTATTGTGGCGTTCTCCTCTACCAACTGTTGTATAATCTGTGTATTGGACGTTACGCTCTTCGTGTTCAATTCCAATTTTGCCGTTAGATCTGCCAATTGCTTGGTATTTTCTGTACTCTGTTTATTCAATCTTTCTAAAGATTCATTTATCTTCAATAATGCCTGCGTCACTGACTCCATGAATGCACTTATTCCCTTTTCCTGTCCACCTGGGCCTGTTGGCAATAGTCCTGATAAAGAGCCCCTTTTCTTTTGTGCTGCCTTAGACTTGGATCTTGTTGCTATCTCATCTACAGGGCCGCTCATGTCCCAAGGTCGTTCTCACAGGAACAGGTTTGAATGGAAAAAGCCAGTGACTAACAATCGTGTTGCAACTGTTACTTCCAGCCCTCTAGAGGGAGCTGGGACCTTCAATACAACAAAGAAACAATGAGTCCAAAAGCCCTCAGAGGGAAAAGTTACTAAAAAACTTCTCTCAGTCTTTTAGTTGCAACCATATAATTTTTACAAGGTCTCAATAAATTGTAGCAAATAAAGTCTCCTCTTTGCAATGTCTTTGACAGCTCCCTGTCAAAGTGTATCACTCAGGCAGTCCGTTCCCAAAGATAGAGTCTGCAGTAGATTGTCCCTTTAAAAAGTTTCCCTGCAGGTTTCCTTTCTTTTTCACCCCCCCCCCCGTTCCTGCTCCCTAGGGGGGAGGACTTAAGTCAATGCTGGGGTTAATCCTTTCTTTTTAAATTTCCCTTAAAAGATGTCAATTGCAGCTTACCAGGTCCGTTGCTTTAGCAGTCATGCAATCTGGGGAAGGCAGACTTCCTTTGTTTACCGTCCCCACTTTCGGCCAAATTTTAAAAGAAGTTGAATTTAAAGTCCCGAAAGGGTTGCCAATCCTACTCACGGGAATCTCTTTCAGTCCAAATAACAGGAAGAAGTCAGCGCTCTCCGCTAATGGCGATGCGGCTTCACTCCACGAGCTGGGTAGCGACTCTCAGCTCTGCGCTCCCCCGATGCTCCTCCGGAGCCTTTAAAAAGGCTCTTTCGCAGTAAAAGGGGGCGCAAACGATGCCCACCGAGTCTCCTTGCTCACAGGCTTCCGCGCCTGTGATTTTAGGGGTCCCCGCTTCGCCGTAGCGGTCAGACCCGAACTCGCGGAGCAGCTCTCTCTCCGGAGAACGGAGAGCGAGCCGCCATTAGCGCCGGCGCCAACCGGAAGTCTCCGATGGAGGGGGGACTTTTGCCTTCCTTTCCTCCCTCCCGTTATACCCCTCCCCTGCATTCTTAGCTAGCTGCTTTTCCACACACCCCTCTCGTGCTCCTTGTCCCTTCTCTGTTTTTCCTTCCCTCCCCATTTAAAACGTGGTGACAAAGCACGGATCCACATGGATCCTCAGGATTTTTGCACTGGGTCACCCCAAATTCACCATCAGATCACATTACATGTCCATGGCTACAGCCTGTACCAAAAAAATCATGCACCCACTGTTGCCTGGGGCTGCAATGGTGCAAAAACGTGGTTACAAAGCACGGATCCAAATGGATCCTCAGGATTTTTGCATTGGGCTACCCCAAACTCACCATCAAATCACATGTCTGGGGCCATAGCATGAAGCACAAAAATGATACATCCACCGTTTCATTCAGAATTTTTTTTTCTTGTTTTCCTCCTCTAAAAACTATGTGTGTGTTATGGTCAGGTGCGTGTTATAGAGCGAAAAATACAGTAAGCATGCAGAAAGTTGGGGCACTGTTTTAGAAATAGACACCACTGAAAGTATAGGTCTTACTTCCAAGTAAAGCATGTTCGTTATCAGGCTGTATATCAAATGCTATGGGGGGAAAGTTGTGTGTGTGTGTGAATAATTATACATACAGTGGTGCCTCGCAAAACGAAAAGAATCCGTTCCGCGATTCTCTTCGTCTAGCGGTTTTTTCGTCTTGCGAAGCAAGCCCATTGACGGCTTAGCGGATTAGCGCTATTAGCGGCTTAGCGGCTTTTAGCGGCTTTTAGCGGCTTAGCGGCTTAGCGGCTTAGCGGCTTAGAAAAGGGGGGGGGAGGAAAAAAAAACCCGCAGGAACTCGCAAGACATTTTCGTCTTGCAAAGCAAGCCCATAGGAGATTCGTTTTGCGAAGCACCTCCAAAACGGAAAACCCTTTCATCTAGCGGGTTTTCCGTCTTGCGAGGCATTCGTCTTGCGGGGCACCACTGTATGGGTGGATGGAAGTGCCTTTCTACTTAGAATTGCACCAATATGGGTACCGCACAATGGATTTGGGTAACTGGGTTTTCCAAAACTGAGATTCAGATAACCAGTAACTATAAGAGATAGATATATAGTGGGGACTCACCACTTCATTTATGGCTTTTATAGACAGCAGATTCTCCTTGAAAAAGTAAAAAAAACGTGCAATACCTGGAACACAACAACAGAAGAAATTACACTAGGATACCTTTTCTTTCATGTTCATTAGCACATCAGATTTCCTCTTTTCCATTATCCATTAAATGACAAGTCTTATAAATGATCAGTTTTCCCTTTGGAGAGTTCTGAGGGGTGCAAATACTAATTCCTGCTCATCCATGAAGTTCGCTAGTTACCTTGGGCCAGCTACTATCTTGTAGCCTAACCTACCTCATAGAGTTGTGGTGAGGGTAAAACAGAAGTGAGAGAATCGTAGATGCTGTGCCTTGCGTGCCCTGGTGTAAAGGCGAGATAACATCTGCATAGCTGAGGAGAAGCCCTGCTCCTTTGAACCCTAGCATCTCATGCTACCAGGCTTGCTGATTACCTGTGACCATCTCTTACCTGTGACCATCTGCAGTCCACCAAGTCACCAACTGGAGAAGCAATAGCAAAAGGGGGTGGGTTTTATGTAGCAAAGGGATGACTGTAGGCATGCAGAAGGTCCCAGGTTCTATCCCTGGCAACAGTTGAGATTAACTTATCTAAATTAGCCATGGTCATTCATCTCAGTGGGTTTACTCTGAGCAGGACTAACATTGGCTATGATCCAATAGAGATGGTGCTGGTTTGAAACACAATGGAAAGGACAGGTGCTGTCATGCTAAAATCCCAATTCCAACATAGTATGGAACAGGCCTCCTGATGAGATGGTATCTGCAGTTTCATAAGGGAAGAAACATTATTTCAGTTATCCTGGTCCCAAGTTGTATAGCGATTTCTGCACCAAAACCCGCACCATGAACTTAGCTTAGTAGCTAACTGGCAGCCAGTGCAATTCTTCCAACAGCAGGGGAACATGCTGGTGGTATCCTGTCCCAAGTTCAGCTGCTGTATTTTGCACCAGCCCAACTTCAAGGACAACCCTACATAGAAAGCACTGCAATGAATTGCAGTAGTCCAGCTGGGAGGTTACTACAGAATGGAAAAGAGTAATTATGCTATCTTGGTAAAAGGGAATCCTAGCCACTGAGGTCACCTGAGCCTCCAGTCACAGAAATAAATCCAGGAGCACCTTAGGGGAAGTATATATCTACAGTAGGCAATTGATCAATTATCCAGACTGGAATTGGTCAGGCAGTGCACCTCCATCTTGCCAAGATTCAGATTCAATTTGCTGACCCTCCTCCAGCCTACCATCAAGCCCAGGTGCTGGTCCATGGCTTACACAGCTTTCCTAAATGAGATGATACACACAAAAAATAGAGCTGGGCATCATCAGCGTATTCATCACACCTTACTCTCTTATTTGAAAAAGAGAATGGTTGCTAGCGTGGGGGCAGTTTCTTGCAAAATCCAAGTCATGCACCAGTTCTGGCACAGAACTGGCTGAATGTGGGTATCCAAGTAGCAGGACAATTCAGACATATGACTACAGAGCTGCTTCAGCTGCCAAAATTAAGCTGAAAAAGACAATAAACAACATCGTCTCAGGCAGGATTTGTGCTTCTTAGTTGTCATTAAAGCACAGGGAGGTTTTCAGAATTACAACCAGGCAACGAGAAAAGGCATGGGGCCACTATGTCATTCCATGCAAGCCACTTTCTTCCTTTAGTTCTCCCTTCTGTAAAATAGAAACAATACAGATCCCTCTCACAGGGTTGATGGGACAAACATAAGAGGCCTGAGGTCCTCATAAGACAGGTAGGATAGAAAATAGTGTAGAAAATATAATTAATTTGCAAATGGGTGTTAAATATACTTACCCAGCTCATCCACTGAACCAATGAGATAGGAGCTACTGCCAAAGTTTGAAACCTTGATGGCACAAATCTCAACGTTGGCTGCCTCCCAAGCACATACCTTCTCGCATGTGGGCTTTTCACATGTGGGTATGCTGAAGACAGATAGTCCCATAGAAAAGCCAATGAAGATGAATTCTCCAGCAGCTACCATGCAGTTTGC
This sequence comes from Podarcis cretensis, assembly GCF_951804945.1. Taxonomy (NCBI): domain Eukaryota; kingdom Metazoa; phylum Chordata; class Lepidosauria; order Squamata; family Lacertidae; genus Podarcis; species Podarcis cretensis. The sequence continues at coordinate 19,089,323 of NC_137183.1, forward strand.
CCTTCCCTCAACCTGGGAATATGGAAAGTGAAGAAAGCACAATGCCCAGCTCAGCAATTAATCCCATTGCATGCATTAATGCACTGCTGATAAGTATTAGTGTTATTTTCAATGCTGCCATATTAATAACCACACTAGCCATTTTGCACACATGTAAGTAGCCTGTTGGGACGCAGGTGGCGCTGTGGGTTTAAGCCTCAGCGCCTAGGGCTTGCCGATCGAAAGGTCGGCGGTTCGAATCCCTGCGGCGGGGTGCGCTCCCGCTGCTCGGTCCCAGCGCCTGCCAACCTAGCAGTTCGAAAGCACCTCCGGGTGCAAGTAGATAAATAGGGACCGCTTACCAGCGGGAAGGTAAACGGCGTTTCCGTGTGCGGCTCTGGCTCGCCAGAGCAGCGATGTCACGCTGGCCACGTGACCCGGAAGTGTCTCCGGACAGCGCTGGCCCCTGGCCTCTTAAGTGAGATGGGCGCACAACCCCAGAGTCTGTCAAGACTGGCCCGTACGGGCAGGGGTACCTTTACCTTTAAGTAGCCTGTTAAATAACCACCACAGTCTGTGCTTACTGCAGTTCATTTCCCTCTGACCTCACCATCCCACCCACTAACAATCATATGCATATATGCCTACCACCTCAGGAAAACACTTCATACATATGGTGAAGTAGATCCTAGTCCACAAAAGCTTGTGCCATAATAACTTTGTTAGCCTTTAAGGTGCCACAAGACTCTTTGTTATATCCTACTGAACTCATTGAGGAGCTACTGCTAAGTAAGAACTACTCATCCCACAATTTGCCCGGGAATGAGTACCTGGAATTCAGATGAAGGTGGGTACTTTGGGGGCGGAACCTTCGGCTGCCTGGTTTCCTGTAATGGCTGTGGCCCCTCAACAATTTCCCAGGTCCGCTCAAGCAGAAGATTCACCAGTTTATTGATCATCCGATAAGGCTGAGGCAAAGAATCAAGGAACTCATATGGATCTTTCAAGTATATGTCCTCCTCTTCGTCTTTCTTAATCCAGTCCTTTTCAGTGGGTGAAGGGATGTCCAGGGGCTGCTTCCGGAGGAAGACAGGCATTTTTGTGCCACTTCTATTGTCCCTCTACAAGCAGTTTGGCAGCTTCGAATATTAAGAAAGCCCTGTAGTAAAATATAATCTGATTATTGATCAGGTATTTCCCCCCACTCAAAAGCAGTTCATTATATTTTGAGAAGCAATACCTGCTTCATACCACGGCAACCAAAAGGGAGAGCGAGGACAGCACTATGGTGCTGAGGTCCAGCATTTGGGCTTCTCATAGGCATCAAGTTAGCCACTATGAGAACAAGACGCCTAACTAAATGGGCCTTTCATCTGATCCAGCATAGCTCTTCTTATGTTCCGCTCTACCAGAATGGAATTCAGTGTGTCTGTGTTCCTCACTAGAAAGCAATGACTCCTCAGAAGTAAAGTTCAGGAGAGTCTTGCTTGATAAAACAGATAAAACAGCACTCTCCTACTAGGGATCCCCAGCAGATGTTATTCAAAGGCATGCTGTCTCCAACACTAGACTACAGTGGTGCCCCGCAAGACGAATGCCTCGCAAGACGGAAAACCCGCTAGACGAAAGGGTTTTCCGTTTTGGAGGTGCTTCGCAAAACGAATTTCCTATGGGCTTGCTTTGCAAGACGAAAATGTCTTGCGAGTTCCTGCGGGGTTTTTTCCCTCCCCCCCCCCTTTTTCTAAGCCGCTAAGCCGCTTATCTGCTTATCCGCTAAGCCAATAAGCCGCTAAAAGCCGCTAAAAGCTGCCAAACCGCTAATAGCGCTAATCCGCTAAGCCGTCAATGGGCTTGCTTCGCAAGATGAAAAAACCGCTAGACGAAGAGACTCGCGGAACGGATTCTTTTTGTCTTGCGAGGCACCACTGTAATAACTTTATCGTCCAAATGGAAACTCACTGGGTGAAATCCTGGCTCAGTTGCTTTCCCTTAGCTTAACCTACCTCACAGGGCTGTGTGCAGGTGTGTGTGTTTTATAATCACCTTATACACTAAAGGGCTCCAGAGAGTGTAGATGGTTCCTCCTCCCAGTTGAATCTGCACAACCACAGGCACAACCACTGGGTGTGCCTGTGTAAGCAGCCCAAGGTCACACAATGAGCTTTATGGGTATGTGAGGGATTTGAAGCTGGATCTCCCTGGACCTAGTGTCATAAGAATAATTATTATTATTATTTATTTGTATCCCACGTATCTCACTGAGTTGCCTCAGCCACTCTGGGCAGCTTCCAACATATATAAAAACAAAATAAAACATTAAACATTAAAAAAACCCTTCCCTATACAGGGATGTCTTCTAAAGGTGTTTTACACACACACACACACACACAGAGAGAGAGAGAGAGAGAGAGAGAGCTTTTTTTCCCTTAAAAAATGTTTAGGGGTACTCTCATTTTGACACAAGAAAACCCCATTTTATAGTTCAAATTGAGAAAATTAAATACAGTAAATGGACAAAAGTACAAAGATTCACAAAATGTTTAGGGGTTTGTGTCCCGTCCCCCCAGAAAAAAGTACTGTAATATATAATTTATACCTTTCAGATTTATACATTTTCACTGATTTCAAAACTTGACTTCCTCCCCCGACTTCTGCAGTTCCTTAAATTTATTTTTAACATCTTCTGCATATCCACATTAACTTAATTTGTTCATTTATTCATCTTCTTTAAATATATACACTTATGAAACTGCAGGTTATTGCAATAATCCCGCCAATGTTTTTAATCTCTTTACAATTTATCTGTAAATATTCATTAAACCATATAGTTCCTCATCTCCACTCTTACTCTCAAACCAACTGGCCCCATTAAAAAAAAAGTGCATGTGAGAAAGATAAATGCGTGCGTGTGTGTGTGTGTGTGTATATATATATATATATACACACACACACACACACACGGTGCTGAGCTCCAGAGACATGTTAATGAATCTTATTAATTGATTTCACAATAACAAATCACAACCCGTTACTCCGCTTTCCAAACCCCAGCCCCGCACCTATACACGTGTACACACACGCGCGCACACACACACAAACAAAAAAGCACCCTGCACCTGTTTCCGGAAGTTGACACGTTGCCATAGTAACCCAGACCCGGAAGGAAGGAAGGCCGGCCGTTTTTGAGGGGCTGGGCGATCTACGGGCGGGGAGGCGGGGCTAACTCTGACCACGCCCACTTCCCGAGAGCCAGCTGATCGCACAGGTGGCGCGTTGCCAGAAGTTCGGTGTCGGGGTTCCGAGCTGCTTGGCTGCCGTCCGGCGTGGGGTTTGCCGCCGCCTTTGCAAATGGAAGCGTTTGTGCACTTCACCAACCAGACCCAGGGTCGAGATCGGCTCTTTCGGTGAGGGGGGAAGGAAAGAGGCGAGTGGGTGGGCGGGTGTGAATGGCAGGTGTCCTCCAAAAGTTTTGTTTTTGTTTTAGCTTTATTTTGCATTTATTGCTAAAGGCACTTTTAAGGCGGTGTTCAGATAGAGTTGTCGATTTCGCAAGCCTTTCCCACCACACCAAAAACAGAGAGAGAGAGAGAAGCAATTGTGCAATCCTATATACTCGCTGTGCTTTTTTTCTAAAAGTTTAAAAAGGTAAAGGTACCCCTGCCCGTACGGGCCAGTCTTGACAGACTCTGGAGTTGTGCGCCCATCTCACTTAAGAGGCCAGGGGCCAGCGCTGTCCGGAGACACTTCCGGGTCACGTGGCCAGCATGACATCGCTGCTCTGGCGAGCCAGAGCCGCACACGGAAACGCCGTTTACCTTCCCGCCGGTAAGCGGTCCCTATTTATCTACTTGCACCTGGAGGTGCTTTCGAACTGCTAGGTTGGCAGGCGCTGGGACCGAGCAGCGGGAGCGCACCCCGCTGCAGGGATTCGAACCGCCGACCTTTCGATCGGCAAGTCCTAGGCGCTGAGGCTTTAACCTTTAGCGCCACCTGCGTCCCATTCTCTAAAAGTTTAGGGGTACTCATTTGGACTCAAGAAAATCACCATTTTAGAGTTCAAGTCGGGGGAAAATAAATACAGTAAATGGACAAAAGTACAAAGATTCACAAAAAGTTTGGGGGTATGTGAACCCCCAGGAAAAAAACACTGTATGCTTGGTAGTAAAAGGTAAAGGTAAAGGTACCCCTGCCCGTACGGGCCAGTCTTGCCAGACTCTAGGGTTGTGCGCTCATCTCACTCTAGAGGCCAGGAGCCAGCGCTGTCCGCAGACACTTCTGGGTCACGTGGCCAGCGTGACAAGCTGCATCTGGCAAGCCAGCGCAGCACACGGAACGCCGTTTACCTTTCCGCTGGTAAGCGGTCCCTATTTATCTACTTGCACCCGGAGGTGCTTTCGAACTGCTAGGTGGGCAGACGCTGGGACCGAGCAACGGGAGCGCACCCCGCCGCAGGGATTCGAACCGCCGACCATGCGATCGGCAAGTCCTAGGCGCTGAGGTTTTACCCACAGCGCCACCCGCGCCCCTATGCTCGGTAGTAGCTCCCGTTAAACTCAGAAGGACTTACTCCCTGGTAAATTAGGTTGTAGGATCTCTGCCTTAAGTATTGCATACAACTTCATAGAAATGAAATGCAACCCAGGGACACCCCTCTGAACCAGGCATAGGCAAACTCGACCCTCCAGATGTTTGGGGACTACAACTTCCATGATCTAACAAGTGGTCAGGGATGATGAGCGTTGTAGTCCCAAAACATCTGGAGGGTCGAGTTTGCCTATGCCTGCTCTAAACCATAAGGGGTTCGTTCCATATGTTTAGGTGCCAGCCAAAAACATTCCTCTTTTCCTAGGCCTTTGGCAAATTTAACAATCTGTGGTCCACAGCTGTCCCTGGGTAGGTTCAAACTGCCAACCTTCTGGTTAACAGCCAGACCCATTGTGCCAACACACTGAGCTCAATGGGTCAGTGGTCTGACTCATAGAGCAAACATAAAATACTGCCTTCTACTGAGTGTAACACTGGAGCTAGAAAAACTGAGGTTCAAATCAAGTCTCCACCCCCGTCATTCAGCCCAGATACTGAGGTCCAGCTCTGAGGGCCTTCTGGCGGTTCCCTCCCTGCAAGAAGTGAGGTTACAGGGAACCAGGCAGAGGGCCTTCTCGGTGGTGGCACCCGCCCTGTGGAAAGCCCTCCCACCAGATGTCAAGGAAATAAACAACTCTCTGACATCTGAAGGCAGCCCTGTTTAGGGAAGTTTTTAATGTTTGATGTTTTATCGTGTTGGATATTCTGTTGGGAAGCTCCCAGAGTGGCTGGCGAAACCCAGCCAGATGGGCAGGGTATTAATAATAATAATAATAATATCAACATGAAGCTCACTGGGTTACTTTGGGCCAATCACTAGTTCTCAGCCTAGCCTATCTCATTGGGCTTTTGTGAGGATAAAAATTAGGCATGTATTGTCTGAGCTTCAGGAGGCGGAAGTGGCTTATAAAAGAAATTGATTATAATTATTTTTGAAACTGCGGTGCTCTTGTCAGCAGCAGTTTAATCTGGAGCAATGAACAGCTGATCTCTTGATCTCTCTTCTGTGAAAACCCAATCATGTGAGGACCAGCAAAGCTAGTTTATGTTTAGCCTGGAGAAGAGAAGTATTCACATATCTGAAGGGCTGTCGTGCAGAAGATTTGGCAGACTTGTTCTCTGTTGCCCTGCGTGGTGGATGACCCTTGCTCCGAAAAGCGTGGTCAAAATTAAAGGGTTCAGGAACTCAGACCAGACTGAATTTCATCAAATCATGCACAGACTTTACTAAAACAAAACTCTACAAGAGAGGGTGGGGAAGCAAATCTGTTATGATTGCATTTTTATGAGAAGCTTTTTGAACCAACATGGAAACCATTACCAACTATTCTTCAAAATTCACACTCCTTTGATTTTTGCGAGGCTGGTCTTCCGACAGAAAATGTACACATCAATGCATATATCGGGGGAAAGTGTGCATGAAAATACATTCATTGGTGAAAGTAACACATAAGCATGCAATACAGTGGTACCTCAGGTTAAGTACTTAATTCGTTCCTGAGGTCCGTTCTTAACCTGAAACTGTTCTTAGCCTGAAGCACCACTTTAGCTAAGGGGGCCTCCTGCTGCTGCTGCGCCGCCGGAGCACGATTTCTGTTCTCATCCTGAAGCAAAGTTCTTAACCCGAGGTACTATTTCTGGATTAGCGGAGTCTGTAACCTGAAGCATATGTAACCCGAGGTACCGCTGTATATTGGAGGGGGAGGGAACCACTTGCAAAGATGTGTGTCTTGGTTGGAACGGCATACAAAAACAGGTAAAATTCACGTGGAAAAATACTGGTGGGTTTTTATGAGGATTAAAAAACAAAATAACAGCCACAAATTTCCAGAGAAATGTGGAGGACTCAACCTAAGGCTGGAAAAATGAGAAAGTTAATAGAAGTCAAAAAGGACAGGTTTATCCATCCCTAGTAGTGCTAGACAAACAGGAATGCAGCTGATGTGCAAAGCAGCCAGAGGGAGAATGCTGCCTCACTTAGTCATAACTCAGTAACAGGGCAAATTCTTTGCACACAGAAGGTGCTGGATTCAGTCCTTGGTAACCTCAGGAAATGCTGTAAGATGCTCCTGTCTGAAATTCTGTAGAGCTGGTGCCAGGCAGCCTTTGCCAACCTGATGCCCTCCAGATATTTGGGAGGAAACAAACCACAGTCCCTGGCTTAGCGTCGCACCTCAATGGGGGGGTCATGGTTTTGTCTACGGCACATCATTAACCTTGGTTTAGCATGATGTGTGAACTGGGCCAGACTTTAGGAAAGAAATGGGAGTTAGGGAGATGCTTGCTTGTTCCAAGCCAACACATTTCAAGAATACCTGCTCTTACTCTTGGGTGTTTGCTAATAATATATATTTTTAATTTATATATTTTGATTCATTTACATACCACTTAATCATTTCTAGGTGCTGGACATTAAAAAAAAACAACCCACAGAAAATGGGTCAATAAAACAATACAAAGTTAGAAGGAAACCAAAGACCACCTTTCAATGCTTGCTGGAACAACGAGCCTGTAACCAATAACTGTGTGTCTGAGGTTGAGCAAGGAGGCTGGCTGTTTGATCTCAATTGGGAAGGAGTTCCACAGGCACTGAAAGAATGGCTTCTAAAAGTTACGAGCCATGGGATACCATCAAGGGACTCCACAAAGATCACAATGAATGGGCCATGATATAAGGGACCAGGCTTAATAGATCCTGGACCCATATGAGCAACCAGTGTAAGTTTTTAATCACCAATGCTGTGCACTGGCAGTAGTCTGTCCTCATCAAATGCAGCATTTTGCACTAGCTGGAATTTCCGGATCAGCCACAATGGTCGCCCCACACACAGCATGTTGCCGTAATGGATTCTTGATTATAGTGTGTGTGTCCTTGTGTGCATGTTCACATTGCTTGAGTTGCCTCCTAAACCAGGAAACATAATTGTGTGCGTAAGGATATTTTGTGAGCAGTCGCCCCGAGGAAAAGGATAGTTCTGTCCCTTTGATGCTTCTGCCTTAATTTAATTGTGGGAGAGACAGTCCTGTCCCTCTGCTTTTGCCTGTGATGTGAATTGGGTTCTCCATGTTTTTCCTCCCCATTCCAGAGCAACTCAGTATGCATGCATGCTGCTTAGCTATATGTTAGAACATAAGACCAGCCGAGAGGAAGTGATAATGAAGCTCAAAAACCTGGAGGCAAGCATGCGCTCCGGCCGCAAGTGTAAGTATGTTTTCTTATAAGGAAATACCAAAAGAGAGAGAGGCACGTCTTTTGTAGGCATAATCTGGGGATGGGGAGCAGAAAAAAGGACCAGTTGCAAATGCACAAAAGCAATATATAATTGAAACAGATCACAAATGATGATGAAAACAGTAGAGCCTGTGTTGCTGCACTTGAGCTAGTTTGGAGTCCTGTTAATTGAAATGAGAAGAGCACATGCTTATAATTCTTCATCAGATCTATCAAAAATGGTCTGATGTAGGGATGGGGGACCTTTGAAAGCCCAAGGTCCACATTCCCTTTTGGGCAACTTTATGGGGGCCACATGGCAGTGGTGGGTGGGGCTCCAGCCAGCCAAGCACAAGGCATTATCAGAGTTCAAGGACACGTTCCAGACAGGCAAAAACAACCAAGGGGGGTGCAAAGCAGGACCAGTGAGGGGTATGGTCTGGGGACAGTATCAAAGGCTAAATAGAAAATTTTGGAGGACTGCATTCAGCCAATGGGCCTGAGATCAAACACAACAGAGGTTTTTGCAAGGTTTTTTAAATTAAGTAATTTGCATTAATTATATGTGTGATTTCATTGATGTAGACATGAATGGACATAGTGACTCAGGCTGCATTTCATCCACCCTTATACCTGGAAATGCTCCATTTGAGGAGGACATGCTTGCAAATAAAATCCTATACATCCTCCTTTGCTTTTGTACAGTTTCAGCATGTCACCTTAATTGGCTTTTAATAAATAAATTGCTCAACATGTAAGTAAGCAGTGTACACTGGGGGGGGGGGGAGAGAGAGCCAAGTGGTTGAAATAGTTTTAAAACCCATGAATGATTCCCAAGGGCAGATCTTGCCTGTTAGCTTCCTTCTAAAACTGTGTGGGAAAGGGGGATGCTGTGCTCGCCATGAAAATGTGCCCTGTTCCAGAGATCTGAGCCCAATTCTTCCTGTATAAGTCTTATCTCCTCCAATATCCAGCGTTATCTGGTGGGCTGTTGGTACCCAGTGTGAGGTATATTGATGGATCTTGGATTAAGTTCCTATACCAGAAGCATCCATGTCTGTTGACTGGGTGATGAGGTTTGAGGGTTTTGTTGTTGTTTTCAATCAAACAGTGTATAACTTTTATGAAATAGGAAAACAAAAAATGAAAGCTGCTTTATCATTTGCTTGTTGATAAGTCCACTTACTGTACCTTTAACGGTCAGGCGGCTTTTCAGCCTAGCCTCATCCCCATTCACAATCTGGCAGTGACGGCTTGGTGGGGAGTGCCCAGCCAGCAAGTGTGGTCTCCTGGAGGATAAATTGAGGCCTGCGCAGCCTCTTCACCTCATTCTCCTTGGCGGAATACTTTTTGTGCAATAGGTGTGCAAGTCTACCCATCTCATCACCTTTGTATTGCTGAAGCCATGTAGTAAATCTGTTTTGTTTTGTTTTTAAGTACTCTTCTGCTCTGGTTCGCCAGAAGTGGCCTAGTCATGCTGGCCACATGACCCAGAAGCTGTACGCTGGCTCCCTCGGCCAATAAAGCGAGATGAGCACCGCAACCCCAGAGTCGGCCACGACTGGACCTGATGGTCAGGGGTCCCTTTACCTTTACTTTACTCTTCTAAAGACCCTAACTTGCATTATGTGTTGCTGTTATATATTGTTTGCTTGCCTGCAACCATATCCAAGAAGCTGATATTTAGAAGACCGTAGGACCCTGTCCATCCAGCCAAATGATGGAGTGTAATTGGGATAATAAATGCGATTAACTCCAGCCAGTTCCAGGTGGGATTTTGTGGGTGGGATTCACTCACAAACCAGCAAATTCAAGATGTGCAGTTAAAGTGGATTTGGCACTCTTGTGCAACCAGCTGGCTTCGTGTGCGTGTGTTTTTGTAAGCACTTTCCTTACACATATGTACATTCACACAAACACATACACACATACACAAGATACATATATTTGTGGTAAGGAAAGTAATGGGAAAATCCCCTGAAAAGTGTGTGGGGGGGGGAGAGATAATTGCTTTACATTATGTCATACAATCACCCCCACAAAAACATCAGAATGTATGCTCAGTGAATGGTTGCTGTCGTATAATCTCCTGTGCAAACTTTGAGCAAGCAAATTGGAATGAAAGCTCAGTAAACAGGCTGTCTGGAAACAAGGCCCTTCTAACAATTGTGGGTTCTCTTGCAGTGTTCAGGCTTGGTAACATGCTGCATGCCTTCGTTTCGGCCAGACACGCCTCCCAGTTGCCAGATTTGGTTCCCCGCTGCTGCCTGACTGCCTCCAACCTCAACCGTGCCCTGTACTTCATGTGCGACACTGTCTTGTGGGTGAAGAGCGTGGGGCTCATCTCGGATATCAACAAGAAGAAGTGGCGCAGCCGGGCGACCAAATACTACTACTATTCCCTGCTGATAAACCTGGTCAACGACTTGTATGAGCTCTGCTGGCGCATGGAGCAGTCCACACGGAAAGAGAAGCTTCAAGGGGACTCATCTCGGCTCCAGAGCTTAACTTCTCTGGCAACTAGTGGCCTGCAGCCATTTCTCCTCCTCCTCTACATCACACTGAAAAAACATCCTCCTTTGCTTCTGGACACGGTGAAGAACCTTTGCGATCTCTCTAGTCTGTTGGACGTGCTGGGAATCTACAAAACCAATCCCGGAATCATTGGGCTCTGTGGCCTTATCTCCTCCTTTGTGGGGATCCTTACCATCGCCGTCCCACAATTGAGACTGAAGCATTGACTTTTGACACTTCCCTGATGGCTTCCATTTTGCAGAGCAGTCCTTTGGATATCAAGCCCAATTGGGTGGGCTTCCTCTGTCCTGTCAGCGGACTTGTTCTCTGCCACTGCCTTCGTTTCCACCTCTTTCCTCATATGATTTTGCCGCCCTTCGATGGGAGAAGGCATCAATCAGTGATGGCATCAGAAAGAGTGTGCCGGATTTATGTACAAGCTAAACAAGCTATAGCTTAGGGCCCTACTCTCTTGGGGGCCCCAAAAAAATTTAAAGGGGGGAAAAACCACTGGGTGTACTTTGATAAAATACATACTTGGTTATGTGCAAATGGCTTTGGATACCTATTAGGTCCATAAATTAACATATAGCATCTATTTGGCACAAAAAACAGAGACAATTTGTTGTTGACAAAGGATAGCTGGACATATGAAAGGCCCCGTTATCTTCAGTAGCTTAGGGCCTCATCAAACCTAAATCCAGCTCTAGGAAAGACTGAAGGAAATGACTTTGGAACTATGTAACAAAGAATGTGAAATTGTACAGTCAAGATTTGGGTCTGAATGTAGAAAAAAATGGCCCATGGCCCTCAAGAGACTTTGGCTGAGGGCAGTCAGTGGGTTATGTCCAATGTAGCACTAAACAGATATTCTGATGTCCCCCTCTCCTCCCCTGCTCACCCTTGAAACCTATTCTGGGGGCTTTCCCTAACCTTCCAGAGCAGATTTGGGAATGGTGAGGGGGTGTGTGTGTAGAATCCTCTAGCCCTCATCCTTACACTGAAGTCTTGTTGAATACCACCCAAGTTTATCTTTCGCTGGAGAACTGAAGTTGGCTTGGAATCATAGAATCACGGAATTGTAGAGTTGGAAGGGACCATGAGGGTCACCAAGTCCAACCCCTTACAATGCAGGATTCTTTCGCCCTTGAACCCATGACCCTGAGATTAAGAGTCTTGTGCTCTGCCAACTGAGCTATCAGAGGGGTCACATCTCAGGCTATGGGCGCTTTCACATCTGATCTAGTTTTGCAAGTTTTGTTATTTTGTTTTTTAATCGCTTCAAAAACTTGCCAAGCTGTTTGACTAGAGGCTATAGTGAGAAAGCAAAGCCTTGTAAAAAAATCGCCCAACAACAACAAGACTGTTGTGTGTACAACTTCATTTTATCCAAATGCTGCTTCCAGTCAAACAGAATATATAAAAGTGCAAAACCTAGTTCACCTTTTGTATAATGACATGAGTATGCATACTATGAGGAAACCATTTGACTCTTTGGAGAGTGGGGAACTTCTCCCCACACCCAAAAGATGTGAAGGCATGGGGGGGGAGGCAGAAAAATGTGTTGTGGGAAACAGTGTGGCTACTGACTCTTGATATGGACTCTAAAAAAGGTAAAGGGACCCCTGACCGTTAGGTTCAGTCACGAACGACTCTGGGGTTGCAGCGTTCATCTCGCTTTACTGGCCGAGGGAGCCGGTGTACAGCTTCTGGGTCATGTGGCCAGCATGACTAAGCCGCTTCTGGAGAACCAGAGCAGTGCACGGAAATGCCGTTTACCTTCCTGCCAGAGCAGTACCTATTTATCTACTTGCACTTCGTGCTTTCGAACTGCTAGGTTGGCAGGAGCAGGGACTGAGCAACGGGAGCTCACCCTGTCACGGGGATTCAAACCGCCGACCTTCTGATCGGCAAGCTTTAGGCTCTGTGGTTTAACCCACAGCACCACCTGAGTCCCTTTATGGACTCTATGACTGCCCAAATACAGTTGTACCTTGGAAGTCAAACGGAATCCGTTCCAAAAGTCCGTTTGACTTCCAAAACGTTTGGAAACCAAAGCTCGGCTTCCAATTGGCTGCAGAAATCTCTTGCAGCCAAATGGAAGCCCCTTCGGATGTTTGGTTTCCAAAAATAGTTCGCAAACTGGAACAGTTACTTCCGAGTTTGCGGCATTCAGGAGCCAAACCTTTCAAGAACTAAGTTGTTCGAAAACCAAGGTACAACTGTATGCAATTGCAGGTATCCAGGAATTCTGTGCATGTTCTTTATAGGGCTACCTCCTGGCCCATATTTATCCTGGCCAGTCTGCAGATTCTCACTCCCAGCCTCCTAACATATAGGGATGCCAGGCCTAGCACAGAATATGCCTTACTTTCTCAGATAGCACTGCCTTTCTTGTTGCTTATGGTAGTGGGAAAATCACTTTTTCCAAATGTCACTGGGTGAATGCTTTGTTTGTGTTTCCCTGCCCCCTTGTGGGGGGGCATGTGGGTGTGCAGTGTATGTACACAGATGAATCTGAGTGAAGGCACAACATGCTTTACAACAAAAGGAAGGGGTTGCTTTGCAACAAAAGGAAACCATAGGTCAGCTGTAGTTGGAGAAAGGCCCGAGGTACAAGCTGGGTGGCTTGAGACAGGAGAACATTGTGCAATGTTGCCAGCAATTTTGTAAGGTTCTGAGCAAGCAATCTTATCATTATCAGAGCTTTGTGGTTCTCCCCTACACACACACACACACACACACACACACACACACATACAAACTTCCAGGCGGCAGTAGGTTTTGGTTTGGTTTTGAAAATTAAGGGTGTAATAGGATACATTAAGGGGACGCAGGTGGTGCTGTGGGTTAAACCACAGAGCCTAGGGCTTGCCAATCAGAAGGATGGTGGTTCGAATCCCCGTGATGGGGTGAGCTCCCGTTGCTCAGTCCCTGCTCCTGCCAACCTAGCAATTCGAAAGCACGTCAAAGTGCAAGTAGATAAATAGGTACCGCTCCGGCGGGAAGGTAAGCAGCGTTTCCATGCGCTGCTCTGGTTTACGCTGCTCAGAAGCAGGCAGATTAGTCACATGGCCCGGAAGCTGTACACCAGCTCCCTCGGCCAACAAAGCAAGATGAGCGCCACAACCCCAGAGTCGGCCATGACTGGACCTAATGGACCTTTACCTTGGATACTTTAAGAGCCCGGCTCTTTTGGTGTAGAGGATGCAAGCTGACTTTGGAATTCCATTCCCAATGCAAGCCTGCAGGTTTCTGAGTTTTAGCAAGTCATTAATTCTCTCCCGCCCCCCCCCCCCGCCGCCGCCGCCAAAAAAACCACACCCCTGCTTTGCAGGGTTGTTGTGAGGCAATCCAGTGTACAGCTTCTTGGAGGGACGGGCAAATGAAATAAGCAAACAAGAGTCTAGGTTGTCTGGTCTCAGAAGGTGGTGGACTCCCCTTCGTTGTAAGATTTTAAATAGAGGTTGTATGGTCATCTATCAGGGATGCTTTAGCTGTGCTTCCCGCATAACCCTTGGGTTCCTTTCCAACCCAACGATTCTAGTTTTCCTGCTTCTTACTCTCTTAATATTTTGTAACTGTTCCCTTTTGCCGAGGATGCTTTTGACTGCACCTGTAAGCCCAACAGACATAAACTCATGACATAGAAATGCATTGTCTTCTTGTGTTCAACAGAATTCTGATGAAAGTAATGAGATGTATTTCTGTCTCATGAGATTAGGGCTGTTGGGCAATGCTAGCAGGTGCCGTCAGAATCGCCCTCCAAAAGAAGATACTGTATTGAAAACGCTCATTTTTAAGACTAAAATCTGGGAGTAAACTGTTGGGAGCTCACACATTAGGATTACTAAAAGCTATGAAATTAAGCCATATTTGTGTGACTTGGGACAGGGTGGAATCCTTTTCTTGGTGCCTTTTAATCTTGCATATTGGGAAATTTTTAACAGTGTTTATATTATAAGAGATTTCAACTTATGCGAATATTTTGAATATGTTGTAAGTTGCTTTGTGACCTTTTTCTGCAATGAGCAACTAACAAGTTTAATAACATGAATTTTAAAGAGCACCCATCACCTTGAATATCACATTATCTGGAATAAAAGCTGCTATACTGTACTTTCATTTTTTCCAGGAAAAAAAGAAAAGCAATTGCAAACTTCTGAGTTTGAATTTGAGTCTTGTGTTTGGTTTGCACATGGTAGGTGAAAAAAGTCACTGATAGAGAAATTGGTGTTTGTTCCTTTCTAAAAAGGGAATACAAGAATGGAGCCTTGCAATGTGTACTTCACTGTTCAGCTATAAAACTTCACCCAGCTGCTGGCTTTGCAGCCTAACCAGACCTTAAGAGGAATGAATTCCTGTGGAATCTCTCAAGAACAATCCAATTCAGCAAGATGTCTGTCAGCCTCCAGATTGTCACGTCAAAAAGCAGATCCCCTGCTGCTTCCAATTTTTTATTGCTTCTTGTAAAACCATCTTAGAGGACATTTCAGCCTTCTTTCAGCTTTGCAACACACATTCAAAGGTGGTTGGAACTGAATAATGTAGGTCCGCCTTTCTCAACCTTGAGTTCCCAGATCTTGTTGGACTACAACTCCCGTCATCCCTCCCCACTGGTCCTGCTAGCTACAGATGATGGGAGTTGTAGTCCAACAAGATCTGGGGACCCAAGGTTGTGTAAGGCTACTTTAGGTGGTAAAATGTGGTTTAAGCACCAGCTCACCCCTATGAATTCAGGCCTTGGAACAGGGATGGAGAATCTGTGGTCTTCCAGATGTTCTTGAACTGCAACTTCCATCACTGCTGACCAATGACCATGTTTGCTGGGTCTTATGGGAGTTGGAGTCCAGCAACATCTGGAGGGGCCACAGGTTCCCCATCCTAACTGTTCTGCAGCTTCATTGATAAACTGTGATGTGGCACCTAGCAGCGCTCCTGTGAAGCTTTTGAATTTTAAAGCCTATTCTTCAGCTGTTTATATTCCACTATTTGAGTTTAGCAGGTCTCACTGCATCCATCTCGCAGACCTAATTGCAGACAAGAATGTGTAGGACGGCAGCGTTGTACAATAAGATGAGTCAATCAAGTGTTCTGCTCTTGTCTCAAACAGAACAAGAGAACGGTATAACAGCCAGTGTTTGCATGTTGGATGGGAAAGAAGCAGCACATCATTCATTTGAATAGTTCCCTTCACATGAAAGGACCATGGCTCAGTGGAAGAGCGTCTGCCTTGCATGCAGAAGGTTGCAGGTTCAATCCCCAGTACCTCCAGGTAAAGGTAAAGGTAAAGGGACCCCTGACCATTAGGTCCAGTCATGACCGACTCTGGGGTTGCGGCGCTCATCTCACTTTATTGGCTGAGGGAGCCGGCGTACAGCTTCTGGGTCATGTGGCCAGCATGACTAAGCCACTTCTGGAGAACCTTCCTGCCGGAGCGGTACCTATTTGTCTACTTGCACTTTGATGTGCTTTCGAACTGCTAGGTTGGCAGGAGTAGGGACCAAGCAACAGGAGCTCACCCCGTCGCGGGGATTCGAACCATCGACCTTCTGATCGGCAAGTCCTAGGCTCTGTGGTTTAACCCACAGTGCCACCCACATCCCTATCTCCAGGTAGGGTTGGGATAAAACTCCCTGGCTGAGACCTGCAGCTTCTTCTGGTGTTCCTGTAAACTTAGCTGGCGAGCACTGGCAGAATTGTAGGCAAGTAGAGACAGACAGTGAAGAGGTAATTCCCATCTGCTTGGCATGAAATTTATTCCAGGCCCAAATGTCTCCCTGAGGAAGAACTTGTTCTGAACCACGTTGAGCCCAGAATAAATTTTGTTTTCAGCCCCTAGTTTATTTTATTCATTTGCCTGCCATTTGTACTTTCCCGGTTTTGCGGCTGGTTGTCTGACAGGATTGTGGCCAAAAGGGAGAAACGAGAGAGAGGTGACAGCTTGCCCTGGTGAACTCTGAAATGCAGAACATCTTCAGGGGAAAAGATTAAGGGTGCAACCTCTCTCAGCACTCCAAAAGATGAAGCAGCAGCCCATGGAGGG
Organism: Podarcis cretensis; assembly: GCF_951804945.1. Taxonomy (NCBI): domain Eukaryota; kingdom Metazoa; phylum Chordata; class Lepidosauria; order Squamata; family Lacertidae; genus Podarcis; species Podarcis cretensis. Next base: position 19,105,657 of record NC_137183.1, read on the forward strand.
CTGAGAATGCTCAGTGGCCATACAATACTGACCAACGGTTCAATGGGAATGGAATAACAAGAGGGAGGAAGAATGGCGTATCCTGGAAATGGGCAGGTCTGGCAGAAATGCTGAACAGGAGCCCTCAACCCTGCACTTGACACTTCCTTAATGGCAGTCCTGAAGATACAATCACCCACAACGCTTTGATCTTATGGTAGCTATTTTAAATCAGAAATAGCCAGTGCGCTTTCTTTTTTTCTTTAAAGAAATGTTTAGGGGTACTCTCATTTTGACTCAAGAAAATCACCATTTTATAGTTCAAATCGGAGGGAATAAATACAGTGGTACCTTGGTTTGCAACCATTTTGGATTACAACCATTTTGGATTACAACCACGTCAAACCCTGAAGTGGGTGTCCCTTTTTTTGGATTACAACCCATTTGTTTGGATTACAGCCCATTATATTTTTTGGAGGCCCCATTGGCGAAAACGCGCCTTGGGTTACAACCTGTTTTGGTTTACAACTGGACCTCCGGAACAGATTACGGTTGTAAACCAAGGTCTCACTATACAGAGAATGGACAAAAGTACAAAGATTCACATAATGTTTAGGGGTATGCATACCCCTGAGTTCCCCCCCCCAAAAAAAAAGCACTGGAAATAACTATCCTGTGTGGGTCTGTGGATGGGAGTGTGAAAGTGTCACAAGGTGGCGAATAGGTGCTAGAGTGGTACCTCGGGTTAAGTACTTAATTCGTTCTGGGGGTCCGTTCTTAACCTGAAACTGTTCTTAACCTGAAACACCACTTTAACTAATGGGGCCTTCTGCTGCCGCCGCGCCGCCAGCGCACGATTTCTGTTCTCATCCTGAAACAAAGTTCTTAACTTGAAGCACTATTTCTGGGTTAGCGGAGTCTGTAACCTGAAGCATATGTAACCCGAGGTACCACTGTACTTGCTTCACCCACAAGTCCAACTGCAAAGCCAGGAGTTAGGGCTGCTGTGCATTTTCTTTCTGTGCATGTGTTTCATTGGGCTGAAAACCAAGTGGTCTCATTTAACCCCACTCCAGTCTAGGACAAGGAGCACTTGTGCTGTGGGATGGTGGCTGGTCTCTCTCTCTCTCTCTCTCTCTCTCTCTCTCTCTCTCTCTCTCTCTCTCTCCTCTCAAGTCATCTATGCCAAGCAGAGTGCCAAGTGCCCAGCCCGCTGTTGGGGAGCAACTGCTGCACTTTGGACTTCTGTCTGCGAAGAGGAATGATTAATTCCCAGACCTAAGGAAAGAATTTCCACTTGGTTGCAGCAGCTTTGCTTCTTCGCCTATATTTGTGGCAACAATGGATTTGAGGGAGGAGGAGGAGGAGGAGGAGGAGGAGGAGGAGGAGAAAGCCATGCAGAGACACGGGCTGGTTTGAAGGGCCAGTTGACGCTGGAAATAAACTCTAGGCCCTGTTGCCGAAATGCCAGGTCTGAGACCACTGGTGGTGATTTAGGGTCCCATCTGCACTGTGCATTTAAAGCAATATCATACCACTTGAAACAGTTTTGGCTTCCCTGCAAAAAATTGGGGACTGTAGTTCGTTATGGATTCTGGAGAACTGGTAAAAAACCCCTAATATTCCAACCATTAGAGACTGGCAATCTAAGTTATTTGAGTATATAGAGCTAGCAAGGATGACACAGAAGATCAGGCATCAGAAAAATGTAAAATTTATTAACGATTGGAGTAAATTCCTTACATACATGGAAACAAATCTAGGTAACATTAAAATCACAGTAGGCGATACATAAAGTTTGAGAGGTGTAAACAAGGTAACAAAAATACCCCGCAGGAAAATAACATGGGAGTACAACTCAAGCCGTTTTGAAGGGAAGTCAATCACTGTTTTGGGATGGGTGGGTATATATTTTTTTTTTTCCTCTTTTGTATGGTTGTATGTGTCGGTGGTTTTGTAATTTTGCCATATGGTACCTTTGTTTGTTATTTCTTGTTTTCTTCTTGTATTTGATTTTTTTGTTTGTTTTTGTTCTTATGAAAAAGAGCTCAATAAAAAAATATTTAAAAAAAAAAAAAAAAGATACCCCTATTCTCTCAGAGCTACCATTTGCAGTGTGATTTAACAATCCATTTTCCCAGGAAACTCTGGGAACTGGAGCTATAGGAGGGCAGTAGGGGGTCTTCCTACCAGTTCTCAGAACCTGGAGCGAACTACATTCCCCAGGATTTTGAGAGGGAGGAAGCCATGGCTGTTTAAAGTGGTATACAAATAGAAACACTGGCTAGAGCATGTGCTTCTGAAGACAGCTTTGTTTAGGAAAGTTTTTAGCATCTGATGTTTTATTGTATTTTTAATATTTTGTTGGAAGCCGCCCAGAGTTGCTGGGGAAACCCGCCAGATGGGCAGGCAATAAATTATTATTATTATTATTTTCTCCAGTGCCTATACTATAGAGACATTCATATTAGCCTCATCTCCCAACTACTCCATAAGTACCCAGGGCACACAGGATGTCATCCCATCATCCCTAGCTAACAGGACCAGTGGTCAGGGAACATGGAAATTGTAGTCCCAAAACATCTGGAGGGCCGAGTTTGCCTATGCCTGGTTTGGATGAATCCGCAGCAGGGCTGGCAGCACAACAGCAAGAGCAGGGCTCAGATCCGCCGCCTGAAGCAAATGGCTTCACCTTGCCTTATGCACGGACCACCCCTGTGCACAACAGCAGCAATATAATTCAGCTCTTACTACTCCTACATATATTCATAATCACGCTGTCAGCCGTTGATATATTACAAGGCACAATTAGAATGCAATTTGAGCTTCAGGTGCTTATGGAATGTAACCAAAAATGTACACATTAACTTGAGCGCTTTTTAAGCAAGGAAGCCAGAGACAGAAAGATATCCCAGAAGGGCAACTGGCAGTGCATCCCCTGAAAGCACCTGAATTTTTTTTTTGTAAAAAAATTGTTTAGGTGCTTTCTGAAGATCTGGAGACTCTGACCCAAAGGGATATAATTTGTCCCATTGGATGTGTAATTTGCCTCTTGCAGAATTGGCCATTTGAAGATCACAGTTGGGCAATGTTTCTGGCATCCGCCTGAGTTTTACAGAATCCAAGGAGGCTCTTTTGCCCAATTTCCACAGCAGCTTGGCAAGACCCCTGACCCTATTAGCTGGAAGGTGGGGCTTGCTTGAGTTACTGTCTGGGGCAAGACTTGTCTCTGCCAGAGTTGAGACAGCACTGCTGCACATTCTCCACTTCTGGCACCTTGCTAAAGGCGGTTTGACTTGTGAAGCCGGTGAGTAACGTTCTAATATAGTTATTGCAAAAAGACTCCTATATAGTGAAGATGCCGATATATGTGACTTCTGGAGACTCTTTCCTGGAGCAATGTAGATTAAGGCTGCAATCTTTTCAGGCTCCCCAGAGGCATCTGGTGGTCCACTATGAAAACAGGATACTGGACCATATGTGGCTGTGGTCTGATCCAGCAGAATCGCCTTACTTTCTTATGCTCAGATGCATCTTTTTATTTAGATATTCCACTAAAGATGTTTGAGAACTTAGCCTGTCACAAATTCAGCACTGAGTGGTTAAAAAAAAGAAAAGAAAGGTAAAATGTTGATTGTATCAAAATTCAGGAAGGAAGCAAAAATTGTGAGCAGGAATGGGTGAGAATTTTTTATTCGCTTTGCATTGCATTTCACTTACTGAAATAACATGCAAAACGAAACACAGCTTTTCTTCAGCATTCTCACTGCTCTGTATTTTGCAGTGCAAGTAATGGTTGCAAAAAAATACATCTATTAAGGTAGAATTAAAATGTATGTATTTTGTAATTGTTGTTATATATTGGAAATAAGTAAAGCTATATATATTTGTTTTTAAAAAGAAAGAAATGAACAAACCTCTCCCTCCCCAAGGGCTGCTTTTGATTCTATTAACAGGGAATAACTGCGACTTTAAATTTCTTAATGCAAATGTAATGTGTCTTGAGAGCATGAGAAAAAAATAAACTCTGTTTCCCACATTGTTCGAGGGATAATTGCACGTTTATTGCATGTGTAATTATATGTAAAGATCCCCAAGACAGCTGTTTTCCTCATTGAGTCCTGGCACCCAAAGCCGCTTTTCCTGTGTCAGGGTTGAAGTTCCAGGATTGTACAAGCTTAGACTCTTCTGAGGGCTTCCTAAGAAACCACACGGGAAGAATCTCTTGCCTTTGCACTGTGGATTAATTTGTTCTTTGCACTTTAGTTTATAGGCTAATGCAATGATGGCAGCCAAAAGCAAGCAGCTAATGCAGAACGGAACCCCTAAGGTAAGTGCGTGGGCAGAAATCAAGACGGAGAAACTTGTTCCCTAAAGTGAGAGGATTTAGGACGGCTCAGTGCATTTTGAAACACAGGCTCCTTCAGAAGCAACCTTGAACTTTCAAAGTCTGCAGAATGAATGAAGCAGCTTCCACAAATGTTGCTGCTGGCCTGACAAAGCTCCAGTCACTTGTGGGACAATTGTTGTTCCTAAACTGCCCTCAGACGCAGGTGGCACTGTGGGTTAAACCACAGAGCCTAGGACTTGCCGATCAGAAGGTTGGCGGTTCGAATCCCTGCGACGGCGAGAGCTCCCGTTGCTCGGTCCCTGCTCCTGCCAACCTACCAGTTCGAAAGCATGTCAAAGTGCAAGTAGATAAATAGGTACCACTCCAGCGGGAAGGTAAAGCCAGAAGCTGTAAGCCAGCTCCCTTGGCCAATAAAGCGAGATGAGTGCCACAACCCCAGAGTCGGCCACGACTGGAACTAATGGGGTCCCTTTACCTTTACCTTTTAAACTGCCCTCAACCTTCTACATTCATTCATTCATTCATTCATTCATTCATTCATTCATTCATTCATTGTGTTTACTGTATTGGCCCAAATATAAGCCGCACCCGAATATAAGCCACAAATTAAGGGAGGGGGAGAGAGAGAAAAAAAATAATACCCAAATAGAAGCCACTTTATTCCTTGCTGCTCTTGGCTGCATACTTGGGGTGGGGGGAGCCACGCTGTGTTGCCGGCGGCCTTTCCCCTTCCTCGCTCTCTCCCTTCCCGGCCTTGGGGGAAAGGATGGGAGACTACATGCAGGGCGGGCACCGCTTTGCTGAGCTCCTGGCACTGTTTGCCCAGCGCTCCTGGATGCATACATCAAGGTCGCAAATATAAGCCGCACTTTAACTTTTCACGGTTGGAATTTGGGGAGGAATGAGGTCAATACTGTATTTACTGCCTTTTCTCCAATGAACTCAAGGCACCGTATATGACTGCTTCACAACAACCCTGTGAGGTAGGCCAGGATGAGTGTTTGAGGAATTGAACCTGGAAGCCTTCCCAGTCTTAGTCCCTTACCTTCCTTCCCCAACAGGGAAATGATAGTGCATTGCAGAGGGTCTTGCACCTACCGGTGATCAATTCAGCATGCAGCAACCTCCAGAAGGCATATTCCGTCACCAAAGAAGTTCATCCCCTGATGGCGTCCGTGTGTGGGGCTTATGAGCGAGGCCTCCAGAATGCCGGCTCCATAGCTGCATCGAGCGTGAAGCCTGTGGTAAAGAAGCTGGAACCTCAACGTAAGTCAAAAGTGGGGGATCTCTGGCCTGGGGGGGGCAAATGTGGCTCTCCAGGCATCTCTATCTGGCCCCCGGAACTCTCCCTCAGCCACACCCACAGCTTTGCACCCTGACGCTTCTTGCCTGGCTGTAATTTGGCCTTGAACCTTTCTAACACCTCTTGCTTGGTTGGGTAGAGGATGGAGAGGAGTGTATGGTTGGGTGTAGAAACTAGCCTTACTGTACAAAGGGGGAAGGGACGCGGGTGGCGCTGTGGATTAAACCACAGAGCCTAGGACTTGCTGATCAGAAGGTCAGTGGTTCGAATCCCCACGACGGGGTGAGCTCCCGTTGCTCGGTCCCTGCTCCTGCCAACCTAGCAGTTCGAAAGCACGTCAAAGTGCAAGTAGATAAATAGGTACCGCTCTGGCGGGAAGGTAAACGGCGTTTCCGTGCGCTGCTCTGGTTTGCCAGAAGCTGCTTAGTCATGCTGGCCACATGACCCTGAAGCTGTACGCCAGCTCCCTTGGCCAATAAAGCGAGATGAGCGCCACAACCCCAGAGTCGGCCATGACTGGACCTAATGGTCAGGGGTCCCTTTACCTTTTACAAAGGTGAAATTTACATTCACATCACCCCCCCCTTTTTCCTTCTGGCCTTTTCCACCACCAGGATATGGCCTTTGGAAGGTTACCCTGGAGGGAACTTGGCCCTCAGGCAGAAAAGTGTTCCCCTCCCCTGATGTAAATACTGTATTGCTTGAGGGCTGGAAATGACACAAAGGAAACAAGTGCATTTGTTTAATTCCTGACCTGGATTGGCCCCATACATTCTCAGGCGGATAATGGGACCACAAAATCCTGTTTGGGTTCACCATGACAAGGCCAGGGAAAGGGAAATATGGCGCTATGACAGAAGCCAACAGGAATGGCAGTTGAATCCAGTTTCCACAATGGTGAGGGAGCAGCCTCCTCCACTGTAACTAAGGGCAGCAAGCCCACAAATTTTGCTGCCTGGGTTAGAGAAGCAGTGATACACATGTGCGCAGACAAACATCTGCTCAAATCAAGGTGCATAAGTTTCAGCTAAGTTTCTTTTGAGGGAAAATGTCCCACAAGCACCTCTCCACATGTCTGACACTAAAACACACACAAATGCTAAATGAAATAAACATTTCTCTCCTTTCATGACTCCCAAAATCAGCAGCCCGAGGCATTTGCCCCTCTGTACCTAATGATAGGGCCGGCTCTGTTGGCTCAGCTATAATTGAAATGCTTTTGGAGGAAATGTGTCATGGAAGGTCAGGCAGCAGAGCAGAAGGACTGTGCTTTTCACTTCCCTCTTTTCATTATAAAATTAGATCTTCCCCTGCCACCTTGCTTTGTACATGAACCAGGAAAACACATGATAAAACAAAGATGGCTTCTCTGCCACATGTTTCTTATATAGCTCTGAGGATGTGGAAGGAAGACCCTGGGAGTGAGGAATTGTGTGCAGGGTCTCCATCCAACTACAACACACACACCTGCTTTGTGCTTTCAACTTTAACATGCAGGTATGAGATATAGGAAGGGACGCGGGTGGCGCTGTGGGTTAAACCACAGAGCCTAGGACTTGCTGATCAGAAGGTTGGTGGTTCGAATCCCCGCAATGAGGTGAGCTCCTGTTGCTCGGTCTCTGCTCCTGCCAACCTAGCAGTCCGAAAGGACGTCAAAGTGCAAGTAGATAAATAGGTACCGCTCTGGCGGGAAGGTAAATGGCATTTCCGTGTGCTGCTCTGGTTCGCCACATGCTGGCCACATGACCCAGAAGCTGTACCTCAATAAAGCCAATAAAGTGAGATGACCGCCGCAACCCCAGAGTCGGCCACGACTGAACCTAATGGTCAGAGGTCCCTTTACCTTTATGAGATATAGCATTTATACCCAGGCACCCCGGTCAAACAAAAGCCTCCTATTCACAGTATGCAACAGACCCTCCAAATGTTCCTATTTTCCAGGGATGTCCCAGTTTCTGATTTGTTCCCGGAATATCCCAGGTTTTCTTAGGATGTCTCTATTTTCATTGGAGAAATGTTGGAAGGTATGGAGTTATTCAACTTCCAAGCCATCTCAAGGCAATCCTATATAGGGAAGGTGTTTTTAAATGTTAAATGTTTTATTACGTTTTTATATATGCTGGAAGCTGCACAGAGTAGCTGGGGCAACCCAGTAAGACGTGTGGGGTGTAAACAGTAAAATTATCTTTATGGAATGGGACGTCCCTGTTTTCATTGGAGAAATGTTGGAGGGTATGATGCAGAGATGGAGAATTTGGATGTTGGACTTGGAATTTGGCTTGTTTGGAAATCGTTAAGTGTGTGTTCTGCATGGACTGATTGAATCAAACAATTTACAGCTTGCTCCTTCTGCCTGGCTCTGCCCTAGAACTGTGTTAGTATCTGTATCCTCTTTGATTCAGTTGCAGCAGCCAGCATCCTGACTTGTCGAGGTCTGGACCATTTGGAACAGAAGATTCCTGCCCTCAACCAGCCAGTGGAGAAAGTAAGTTATGAGACTGCTTTGCTGGATGAGGCCTAAAGTATAGGTAAAAATGTAGAAAGCCAGCTCATTCAAATGTTGTTAAGATGCACCTCTTTGCCCAGCCTTTGGCAGTTAAGATATTTTGTTATGCACGACCCAGTTCTTCTTTTGCCAAATGGTTTTTATTCATTCTCCAAATTTTAACCAATCAATACCAAATTACATCAAATTTACTAAATTTCCCCCCAAAATATGATGACCTCCCATTCTTCTTCCTAGATGTGTCCCTACTTCTCCCTATTTACTGCTTTTTTCCATTTTTATTTGTTTGTTTGTTTATACTTTTCAAGTTTATACATTTCACTCGTTTTATACATTTCACTAACTTTACAATCATTTTGACATTTCAAAACTTGACTTCCCCCTCTTTCTGCAGTTCCTTAAATTTGTTTTTAATACCTTCTGCATATCCAAATTACCGTATTTTTTGCTCCGTAAGACTCACTTTTTTCCTCTTAAAAACTAAGAGGAAATGTCTGGGCGTCTTATGGAGTGAATGTGGGGCCCCTGGAGCTAAATTGCCGGAGTGCGGCATGCTCCTGAGCTGCTCTTTGGGGCTGGCGGGGGAAACCCAGGTTTCTCCCTCCAGCCCTGGGAGCAGCAGGCAGGCTGTGCTCAGATGCCCCATGCTCCTGAGCAGCTCTGGGGCAGCCTGCGAAGCCGGAACAGCTACAGGGAGTGCTGTGCAGTGCTCCCTCTAGCTGTTCTAGCTTCTGCCTAGCTTCATCCCGCTGCCCTGCGGAGGCTTCGCGTGGCTATCCCTGGCTTTTGCAGGCGGTGCGTCTTATGGTCCGGTGCGTCTAATAGAGTGAAAAATACAGTGACTTGATTTACTCATTTGTTCATCTTAAATATATACTCTTATAAAACTGCAGGTTATTACAATAATCCTGCCAATTTTTTATCGGTTTATAATTTAAATATTCAATAAACAATTTCCATTCTTTTGTATATAAAAATTTGTTATCTTGATTTCTTCTTATTCTGGTAAGTTTTGCCATTTTTGCATATTCCATAAGCTTTTGTATCCATTCTTCCTTTGCTGGGACTTCTGCTTCTTTCCATCTGGGGACAAGTAACATTCTTGCCACTGTAATTGCGTACATGAATAAGTTTCTATACATTTTAGGTAGTTCTGTCCCTATAATTTCCTATTTACTGCTTTATATTCCAATTCACATTTCAACCCTTATATCTAATCTTGAACTTCACATCTTCCAATTTAATTCTTTCTCCTTCTCCCTCAGCTATCTAGTTTTCAATTCCTGCCCGTATTCTTAGCAATATCTGATACAGCAGAAACAAAAACAAATGAGGTCTCCCAGTTCTTTGCCTCTCCCCCTTAAATCCTTACTTGTTGTTTCTGTACTAATTCTTTCTTTGTTTTCATCTTGCATGTGTGTAGATCTGGGACGCACTTCTTCGGTTGAATCTATTCTGTTGTGTTTCGGCCATTATAAGAGTTCTGTGTTTTACCTTTATAACTGTAATAGTTTTATTTGATTTCATAACAGTATACATTATGTTGTTGTAACCTGCCCTGAAACATTATAGTGACAGACAGGTAAGCACCCTTTTAAAAAAAGTAAAATAACAATCTTTTTCTCTGTTATCTCCTTCTGCTTTAGGTTACATCTGATCTAAAGGACTCCATCGTAACTTACATGCAAAGTGCTATGCGCTCAGTTATGCACACCTTGGACCGAGTCATGGGACTGGGTGTCAAAAGCTGCAAGCAGCCCAAGGGTAGCTTGAGGGACGCAGCAGAGTATGCCAGGACTAGTCGAGTGAGCCAGCTGGCTGAAGCTGGAGTAGACGCGGCCATTGGCAAACTGGAGAAGCTGGTGGACTTCTTCTTACCGAAAACTGAGCACGAGTCAGGTTAGTTAGTACAGGGACAGACTTTGGTAATCTTTCGTAATACGGCGCCCTGTGCCAAGCCAAAATTTGAGATCTTCTCAATTAGAGATCTTCTCAGACTTGCAACTGTCTGCACCACTCTAAATCCAGTGCTGCTTAGTACTATTACAGTGGTACCTATGGTTACGAACTTAATTAATTCCAGAGGTCCGTTCTTAACCTGAAACCGTTCTTAATCTGAGGTACCACTTTAGCTAATGGGGACTCCCGCTGCCACCGCATGATTTCTGTTCCCATCCTGAGGTAAAGTTCTCAACCCGAGGTACTACTTCCAGGTTAGCAGAGTCTGTAACCTGAGGTGTTTGTAACCTGAGGTACCACTGTACCTGATTTTGTGGGTGGGTCATAGGTAAAGGTAAAGGTAAAGGTACCCCTGCCCGTACGGGCCAGTCTTGACAGACTCTGGGGTTGTGCGCCCATCTCACTTAAGAGGCCAGGGGCCAGCGCTGTCCGGAGACACTTCCGGGTCACGTGGCCAGCGTGACATCGCTGCTCTGGCGAGCCAGAGCCGCACACGGAAACGCCGTTTACCTTCCCGCTGGTAAGCGGTCCCTATTTATCTACTTGCACCCGGAGGTGCTTTCGAACTGCTAGGTTGGCAGGCGCTGGGACCGAGCAGCGGGAGCGCACCCCGCCGCAGGGATTCGAACCGCCGACCTTTCGATCGGCAAGTCCTAGGCGCTGAGGCTTTAACCCACAGCGCCACCTGCGTCCCTTGGGTGGGTCATAGGGTTGCCCTATTTTGAAGAGCAAAAAAGAGGACGCGTTTGCCAACTTCTACTTTGAACTATGGATCACTAGGATGATTCTCATTTTACATGCCCCTGAAAAAGAGGACGTGTCTTAGAAAAAAGAGGACATATGGCAACCTTAGCTGTTGTTAGGTCACAGATATGCCAAAAGAGAACCAAGCAGCCCCGCTGTTGCAAAAACGGAGATGGTGAATTTGTTGTGGATTGTCTACCCATCTTCCTCAATGTTGCCAATCCCCAAATAGAAACAAAGAAAACTGCTTTCTACTGTTTAGAAAGTCCACCTTGCTTGCAACGACTTTCACTAGGGGTTCAGGCAGGCCTGTCTCCCAGCCCTACCTGTAGATGTCAGGAACTGAACCGGAGACGTTCTGCATGCAAAGCAGATGCTCTTATCACTGGGCTACAGCCCTTTCCTACTACGTATCGCATATGGGAATTCAGTAATTTCCACAAGGTGGCACTGGAGATGCTTCTGTTTCCAGTACTCGGGGTACTTCATGGAACTATTTGGATTCAAACCACAGTTTATTATTTCTTTTTAACAGAAACTCATACTGCAAATTGCTTAACATGTCCCATCTGAAATTAATAAAAAGAACTGAGGTAAAATGGCCATTCAGACAGAGTATTATTAGCTGAAATTACATGCACCATTTTTTCTGCTTAGCAGCAAGTCATTAGGTCATTAGGTAAAGGTAAAGGGTTAAACCCTTAAACTAATTAAAAACTAGGAGTTGTGTCCAATATTATCACTTGGATGATGTAAAGGTCTTTGATTCTAGTGGAACCTCCTATCAGCAGAATGGGGAAGGCAGGCAATGTTTGCATATTCACTCTCCCCTCTGCACCCCCTTCACCCCCCTTTCCTCCAACCTGCTCGACAGAGGGGGGCGTTTACCCTTCAGGGCATCATGGGAGTTGGCATAGGGCTGTAGAGGGGAGGGTGAATCTGGAAAAATAGCCGTCCTCCCTGTTCCACTGATGGGAACCTCCACAGAAACAATGGAACCTTTCTTCCAGTACAAGGACATCATTGGTTTCAAGACAATCCCTTATAACTGGACACCAAAAAAGACATTCATGATTAACCAGCAGCATATTATCTAAATTATTTTTAACATGAGTTGTTTTTAAAACTGTGGGTGACAGTAAGGATGCGGGATAAATTTGATTCCATTCACATTTAATGATGAACCTACCTAATTCACACTTTCTGAAACAATACTATGGTCTCTGCCACAACAAATACACTTTTGACAACATCTACAACAGACTTTTTGCAGGAAGGAAAGTGACTGGGAAATGCACTAAAAAAAAGTGTGAGATAAACAATTTGTTGATGGAAAGATGTAGAACTTCCAAGCAAACAAATAAAGATGGATGCTCAGTAAAGAATGGACATATTCTAACCTCTATGGAACTTTGTGCAAAAAACAGATTGTCCAAAAGGAGCTAGAGGGAATGAGAGTGTATGCCCTATGCCAGTTTTTATGTGAACTGCCCTAAAAAGCTGGGGGAATTAATGAATGGGCAAGATTATGCAGATGTCATTCATTGATCAGTTCATTAAAACTAGTCTGATGGATTGGTTAACTATGCAACCTTATGCATGTCTAGCTAGAAGTCAATTATTTCAAGTTCAATACGACTTATTCCCAAGAAAGCGTCTGTAGGATTGCAGCCTAAAATTTCTTTAACCTTACTTTAAAACTGTCACCTTTGACAGCTATTGTGGAAGTGTAAGGTGTAGCTTATACTCACACCAAACTGTCTTGCCATTCTATTTAATTTTTGAGAAAGCAGGCCTGAGTCTGCTACTTGAAAGAAAATTGAAGCAGAAAGAGGAGAGATTATCTTACTTATATTTATAAAGATGGAACTAAAAAGAGAATGTGGGTTTTTTAGTCATCAGCTGCCTATAACCTGGCCTGTTTATTAGTAGGTAAAGGTAAAGGACCCCTAGATGGTTAAGTCCAGTCAAAGGTGACTATGGGATTGTGGCGCTCATCTCGCTTTCAGGCCGAGGGAGCTGGCGTTTGTCCACAGACAGCTTTCTGGGTCATGTGGCCAGCATGACTAAACCGCTTCTGGCACAACGGGACACCATGACCGAAGCCAGAGCACACGGAAATGCTGTTTACCTTCCTGCCACAGCAGTACCTATTTATCTACTTGCACTGGTGTGCTTTTGAAATGCTAGGTTGGCAGGAGCTGGGACAGAGCAACGGGAGCTCACCCCATCTCGGGGTTTCGAACCGCCAGCCTTCGAACTGGCAAGCCCAAGAGGGTCAGTGGTTTAGACCACAGCGCCACCTGGGTTCCCGTTTATTAGTAGGGATGCTCTGATGTCTTAGAAAGTGCAGAGGCATTTAACCTCTTTGTCTAATATCGCTGGTCTTGCTCCTTGATTGCATGTATATTCTCATCTCCCCACATTTTTCTTCTCTAGTACACAAGCCTCCGGGGAGGTATGAGTTGAGCACCTTTGGGAGGATAAGATCTTTAGCTGTTACTGCTTTCCACCGTGCATACAAAAAGACCACCCAAAACATCCAGCACGTAAGAGACAAAGGGCAGGATTTGGCAACGTGGATCCCAGGTCTGGTAAGTGTCTCTTGGCTAAAATGAGCGTGGCTGTTGTACCAAGTGCTGGATTAGCACGTAAAAGTTTAATTTAGGGCTTAGCATGTAATAGTTTAATTTAGGGCTTAACTACACATTCATTTTCTATTTTAAGCATCACTCATAATAACTTTCCCCATGGCTCCCACTGTTCTAGGACCGTTTGAATTCCCTGCCCAAAATTAAACGAGCCATCGTCAGGACACAGTCGTAAAAATCGTAACGCCTTTGTTTCTTTAGACCATATTTCCTTCTCGATTCTTAATGCTCTCACTGTGCTCATGAGGACTGGAAACATAAAAATAAACAAACAAGAAGTAAACAGAAATGCCATGAAGCCCATCTGGTGCATGTCAAGCGTGGAACTTTAAGAAAGAACCAAAACACTCAGAACTTTCCATTATTATTATTATTATTATTATTATTATTATTATTTTACTGCTCCTCATCCTAGTATCACAGGACGGTTTACAATATAAGAATACAAAAATATGCAACATAATAACAAACAAACAAAGGGCCATAGTTTGGTCCTTGGTCTCTTTTGGAGGTGCTTTCTGGCAAGAGTAACATCAAGAGATTCTGAGGGCCTGATAGAGAGGCCTGGGGACCCTGGGCCTTAGGTTCTCCACCCTTGGTCTAACCATTGCACTACATTATTGGCCTACATAGACAAATAATTTGACCTACGTTCCAAAGTAAGCCAATTCCTAACTGTGTTCCTAATTTATTTTTAGGATTATATAATAGTTTCCTGTGTTTCCTTTTAATGTGGGGTTCTGATCTCCAGTAAAGACTTTATCTCTGAGCACTAGGTTCACAAATGAAGATGAAAAGGCTGGTTTATTTTTAACTGGCTCTGTATTGATTCATGACTTTGATTAACATCCTTCCTAAAGCCATGAACTCTCCCTCGTGGAGTCATGGGAGCATGGGTTTTGAACAGGAGGAGGAAGACACACAAATTATCCCCCTTGGTACCTCCTTTCCAACATCCTGTTGAGTTTGTGCCTGGGAACCATCACATAGCTACTTCCCCTCCCAAGACCTTCTTTCCCCTCACTCCCCATGTACCATATTTTTTGCTCTACAAGACTTACTTTTTCCCTCCTAAAAAGTTAGGGAAAATGTGTGTGCGTCTTATGGAGCGAATGCAGGCTACGCAGCTATCCCAGAAGCCAGAACAGCAAGAGGGATTGCTGCTTTCACTGCGCAGAGATCCCTCTTGCTGTTCTGGCTTCTGAGATTCAGAATATTTTTTTTTCTTGTTTTCCTCCTCCAAAAACTAGGTGCGTCTTGTGGTCTGGTGCGTCTTATAGAGCGAAAAATACGGTATATCTCCCAAGGACTGGGTCCTCCTGGCTCCAGTCCCAATATAGAGAAATGTCTTGGGTGTCCAAGATTAAGCAGAACATGTTGTGGTTCCCTTGAGCTGGGATTTGCATGTGCAGCTTCTGGAGGAAGCTACCAAATACTCTGAAGAGTGTTTCACTCTTGAGAGCTCATGTGGTGTAGTAGTTTAGGGTGTCGGACTAGGACTGCAGAGAGGGAAACCTGGGTTCAATTTGCCCCTCTGCCACACTCAGTTGATGGGCTTAGGCAGTGGGGTTTTTTTCCTAAAAAAATGTTTAAGGGTACTCTCATTTTGACTCAAGAAAACCACCATTTTATAGTTCAAATCAGGGAAAATAAATACAGAAAATGGACAAAAGTACAAAGAACATGTGTTACCTCATATTACACAGCTGCCAGCTCACAGTAACTTCCACATTGGCATGAGGCTGTGTGCACTAGCATCTTCCCGATTCCTCTGCTTGCTGTTGGTGTCTGTCGCCAGATGTCGTCCTTTCAAAAACCTTGAATTTACATACACTTGAAGGCTCAAAGGAGGGCCTACCAGTTTTATAAACATTAAGTTGGCTACAGAGTTTAAATGCAATGAAGCTCTTGTTGGAGTCAGTATTAAATTCATCTGAGAGAAGCCACATTCACATTCACTTGTTGAAATTGGGGTGTTCTTGATTATGTTTAAAAGAGGCATAAGAGGTGATGGAATCTTCTTTTCTGAAAAGTACTCTCGAAAACCCTTTAGGATTTATCTAACAAGAAGTCCAAATCTGTCACACCAGTTCATTATTTCTGTTTCGCCAAAGGTTAAAGGAGGATTATCTGGCCAAGTTTTACAATCCAACATGAGGTAGCAATGGAACAGACGATTCACTGTGCTTGAGAAGAAACTAAAATTTTTAACATTTTTAGTTTCTTCTCCCATTAGCTTCACAACATGTTTAGGGGTATGCGTATCCCCAGGGGAAAAATCACTAGACTTAGGTCACTTGCTATCTCTTAGCCTAATCTACTTTACAAGGTTGATGAGAAGATAAAGTAGAGTGGCCACATGACCTACTTTATAGAGGAAACTCCTCTATTTGAAGGTCTGCATGTTGTTAGGAGTCTTCTGTTTGAAGGGCTGTCCAAGCCAAGCTGGGTTAAAAGATAAAGAACTCTAAGAAGGGAGAGCAGGAGGGATCTTGAAGTTCACAAAAACATCGGTCACCTGGGCACAAGTTTTCCCCATTAAGGTGAGGTGTATTGTATTCCTACATAAGATACAGTACTTAACCACCAACCTTTGTACCTGGCGACCTTTTCCTGTAGCATGAGTCATACTGGGAGGTGGGGAAGAAATCCTTTTAGCTGCTCTGGTGGGGTAGTGAAATGCTTAAAAGTGAACAATGTGTAGCAAATTATTTTATTTATGGAAAGTGATCGTTAAAGGTAAAGGTAAAGGTACCCCTGCCCGTACAGGCCAGTATTGACAGACTCTGGGGTTGTGCGCCCATCTCACTTAAGAGGCCAGGGGCCAGCGCTGTCCAGAGACACTTCCGGGTCACGTGGCCAGCGTGACATCGCTGCTCTGGCGAGCCAGAGCCGCACACGGAAACGCCGTTTACCTTCCCGCTGGTAAGCGGTCCCTATTTATCTACTTGCACCCGGAGGTGCTTTCGAACTGCTAGGTTGGCAGGCGCTGGGACCGAGCAGCGGGAGCGCACCCCGCCGCAGGGATTCGAACCGCCGACCTTTCGATCGGCAAGTCCTAGGCGCTGAGGCTTTAACCCACAGCGCCACCTGCGTCTGGTGGGGTAGTGAAATGCTTAAAAGTGAACAATGTGTAGCAAATTATTTTATTTATGGAAAGTGATCGTTATGAGTACATAAAAGCTTTCAAATATAAAAATAACTCTTCGTATTCAATTTATACATTTCTGACTCTAACAATTTATAGATAGTTAAAACACAGAGAGACACCTGAGCTTGATGATGGGGTTCTAGATGCTTGAATGAGGTGTGTCTGCCAGCCAGGGATAGCTCATTTGGTAGAGCATGAGACTCAGGTTCATGAATTTGAGTCCCATGTTGGGCAACTTTCCTTCAGTGCAGAGGGTTGGATTAGATGTTCCTTGTGGTCCCTTCCAACTCTACAATTCTATGATTCTCTTACTTCTACACTTACACCAATACATAGAAATCACTGACCCTGTCAGGGGACTGATATCGGAACAGGGGAGGGAGGCAGGGGGGCTGTTGGGATACAGAGAGCCTCCGAAACTCCTGAGGAGCAGTTCCTCTTCCAGCGGTGGGAAAAGCCACACTTCCAGTGGAGAAGAGAGGGAAGGGGCCAGCCAAGCGAGGAAAAGGCTCGAGGATGCTGCTGAGAGCCCCAGCGCCTCACCTCGCCCGGCTGACCAGGAGGGACGCACGCCACTTCCGTCGCCCAGCTTGCACAGAGGGGTGAAACGCAAGGAGGGGAGGAGGAGGCTTGGGGTGCCAAAGTTCTTATGTTGGGGGAGAAGCCGGAAGGGGCCACTCCCGGATTCTGCAAGTGACTAAGACAGACATGAACTTTGTAGATCTGCACTGTAAATAGTGTGCGCAATTGTTATTGTTTAGTCGTTTAGTCGTGTCCGACTCTTCGTGACCCCATGGACCAGAGCACGCCAGGCACTCCTGTCTTCCACTGCCTCCCGCAGTTTGGTCAAACTCATGCTGGTAGTTTTGAGAACACTGTCCAACCATCTCGTCCTCTGTCGTCCCCTTCTCCTTGTGCCCTCCATCTTTCCCATCAGGGTCTTTTCCAGGGAGTCTTCTCTTCTCATGAGGTGGCCAAAGTATTGGAGCCTCAGCTTCAGGATCTGTCCTTCCAGTGAGCACTCAGGGCTGATTTCCTTCAGAATGGATCGGTTTGATCTTCTTGCAGTCCATGGGACTCACAATAAAACCTGTAAAAGACAGGTCGGAGTCCTGCCTGGTTACTCACGAGCAACCACCATCAGCGTCTGACAGACCCTTTGAAATTTGGACTTTGAGGTGCCCAAAGTGACAAAGAAATCATTTCTCACCCATGTCCAATTAATTTTAATCCGCATGCCTTCTTTCGGCCTGGAAACGCATAGACTCTTCACCATCTTCTTCTGTGCAGGTTGTCTTGGCCCGACAGAGCTCAAAGAAGGTCCTGAAGATCATCACTGGTGTTCAGAGCGCAGAAACTGGCTGGCTAAGCAAGAAGGTTCAGAAGGTGCCAAAGAAAGAGGAGGAAACCAAGAAAGATGACACTGCGAGAAAGGTACAACTTTTGAAATCATTATTCTTGGACTATGTGCATGGTGCGTGTGTGGAACATAGATCAATGACAGAAACCATCCTTTGCACGCAGACCGTCCCAGATTCAATCCTTGCCATGTCCAGGTGGGCCTATAGGAAACTGCATAGAAAAATGTGTTTAAGATAAATTTGCACTAAAATACTAATGAGTTTTCATGGGGAATATTTTTAAGCACAAAATGCTGCAGATATGTGGTAGATTGAATTTAATGTTGGGAAAACGAGAAACTTAGAGAGCTGAAATGAACAGATCCTTCCACCCTTACATAGAATAATTACTCCCCACCAAGACTTTCATCTTGCTTAAAAAAAAAAACCTCAGGAACAAAGAAGAGTAGTTTTTAGTTTTATGCAAAAGGGGAGCAGCTTTCCAAATCTTTTAAACTCCCATGTTCACAGAGAAAACTTAAAATGTGGAGATATATGATATCCACCAGAGTTCTGTTCTGCACTGGAGAAGCAGAGTTAGCTTTTTAGGAGATTAGCTTTGGCATGTAAATAAATGGTGTTAACCTGTTGAATCCAGCTGTTTGGGGTTTGAGGTAGCCAGGCATTTTGCTTTTTTCCTCCATTGGGTGCAACTGGGGGAGTCAAGCCAGAGGCCAAATTTCCACAGGAAATTCATCCTCTATCCAAACAGCCAGGGAAAGGAAATGGCGGGAGCTCTTTCCCAAGGGGACATGGCATTAAAAAGCCACACATGGGGTCTTTGATTATATCAAAGACCCTGGAAATTCTGATGTTATTACTATTATGACCTCTGTTCAGTGTTGGGGACTTTCAGGAAAACTTAATTTTACAATTTTTCCATTGTCCTAAATTGATGGAGCTCTGATTTGACATGTTTACCCAGAGAAAATTGAATGTGCTACTGTTTATTGGGAGCAGAAGGGTTGGGATGTGGGAGAAATGTGATCTTATTTTTGTTTGCATTTTAATGAAAAACTACCTAATTCACCCTTCTGCAAACCCAGGATGTGAGCTGACACACAGTTATGCTTTTAAATTTGCACTGCTCCGAATTCTGCAATTCAGTTTGCCAACAAACCAATATGTACAAAAACGCACATATTGAGAGGAAACGTGTGTAAAAATGCATAGGTTAGTGGAAACAGCATACAAGAATGCATCGTAGCAGGAAAAAAATGCTTGAAAAATGTGCATATTACTCAAAACAGAATTAAGAAATGTGTTGGTCAAGAGAAATTTGCACAGAAATGCCAGAACATTTTCAAATTACTGCAGAAACATGGTAATATTGGGAAAATGTGAAACTGAGAGAAATTAAAACTGCCAGAATTCTCCATCCCTAGTGGTGGGAGAGATTCTGTGGGAGAGATGCCATCACTTCCCCTAAAGTCTGTGAGATCGCACCAGCCAGGGCAAAGAGTTGGTGAGGGGGATAATTTTATTTGTAGCACACCCTGACCTGGTTCAGCCTTAAAAAAAAAAAGTTTAAATCCTCATTGATACTAACTGGGTCCCGTTGACACTAGTTTTTCATCCTTCTTGGGGTTATGTCAGGGGTACAGTAGAGTTTGGGATCCATCAGATCCAAGATGTTCTCAGATTCACACATGGCTCACCCTGCTTCTGCTCCTATTGCTCCACAAACCAGACCTAATGATGCTTAGCACCCTTAACAAACTACAGTTCCCAGGATTCTATGGGGAACTGGTGACCCGGAAACTACAACTAATCGAGAACGCAGCAGCTAGACTGGTGACTGGGAGTGGTCACCGAGACCACATAACACCAGTCCTGAAAGACCTACATTGGCTCCCAGTATGTTTCTGAGCACATTTCAAAATGTTGGTGCTGACTTTTAAAGCCCTAAATGGCCTCTGCCCAGTATACCAGAAGGAGCGTCTCCACCCCCATCATACAGCCCAGATACTGAAGTCCACCTCTGGGAGCCTTCTGGCAGTTCCCTCCCTGCGAGAAGTGAGGTTGCAGGGAACCAGACAGAGGGCCTTCTCAGTAGTGGTGCCCACCCTGTGGAATGCCCTCCCATCAGATGTCAAGGAAATAAACAACTATCTGACTTTTAGAAGACATCTGAAGTCAGCCCTGTTTAGGGAAGTTTTTAATGTTTGATGTTTTATAGTGTTTTTAGTATTCTGTTGGGAGCTGCCCAGAGTGGCTGAGGAGGCCCAGCCAGATGGGTGGGGTGTCAATATAGTAGTAGTAGTATTTAAAGTGATATGAAACCACTTCAAATGAATGGTGCAGATGTGGTCATGGGTAGAATCATAGAATCATAGAGTTGGAAGAGACCACAAGGGCCATCGAGTCCAACCCCCTGCCAAGCAGGAAACACATATGGGAAAGTCATGCTTGCTCAACCAAGATCCTTGGCTTTATTTTCTGCTTCTAGACAGCAAAGCAAGTCGAGGCACAGAGCTTGGTGGGCAGTGTGTCTCAGAACCTGCAGACGGCGTGCTTCTCCATCGCCTCAAGGGTGAAGGATGCCCCTGCTACTGTCTGGAATGCGGCTGGGCAGCTTCTGCAGGTTTCTCCACAGAGGGCCATGTCTGAGGCAGGAGACAAAGTGGACCTGTTGAAAGAGACCTTTCATAATATCACAGGCAACCTGCTGGGAACATTCTCCTCCTATGTACCTGTAAGTCCCATCTCCCTCCTGTAGGATGAGAGGTGGAGTGGTGGACATATTTGGAGTTTGGATCTGCATAATTGGAGTGGGGGGTGTTGCAGCTTGAATCTTCATGAACCATTTGCCTATGCACAAACTAGCTTGTCATTTAGAATGGGGAGGCGAAATCCGATTCATTTCACATTTCAAAGTGGACCTACCTCTAACTGGCATTTTTCCAAAGCAATGTGTGAACCAAAACACAACCATCATTTGAAGTTTGCAACCCTCCGAATGTTGCAATGCAGCTCTCCAGCCAGGTAATAGATACAAAAATGCAGATAAATGCATCTATAGCATACAGCAATGGCGTATATTACACGTACAAAAACGTATCAGGGGAAATTGCTTTGCCAAAATGTGTATACTAGGCAAAATTGCGTACAAAAAATTCTTTGGGGAGACATTTGTGCGAAAATGCTGATAAATTTTCATGAGGAATTCTGTTTGTTTAAAAAAAATACAGATTGATGTGGTAACATGGAGAACTGAATTGAAGAATGAGAAACTGAAATTGACATAGTCACCATTCTCCATCCATCTCTCTTTCACAAACACAAATACACACAGACACAGACTTGCTGGTTGCCTTAGGTCTTTTCCCTGTGTGCCCAGGCCACATGGGAGTAGCTTTCCTGTGATTCTACCCTATGTGGATGTAAATACCACAACCACCTGGATGTAGCTCATTGAATGAGTCTTTCCCACACTGCTGACACACACACCCTCTTTGGGCCAGGGACATACTGGGTAGAAAGGCACTGCTCATGCAGGTGCAATGGTCATGCACATACAGCACAATGCCAAAAGTTGAAGACTGTAGGACGTGGCCTATATCTGTGTGGGCTGCAGCCTTTGCAGAGATCTCTAAAGCAGTGGTGGGGAACCTGTACCCTACAGATCTTGTTGTACTTCAGCTCCCATCAGCCTCAGTCAGCATGACCAGTGGTCAAGGGTGATAGGAGCTGTAGTCCACCAAAATCTGGAGGGCCACACTTCCTCACTCCTGCTCAGAGGCCACACCTGTTGTTGTCATCAGTAGCGTGCCCCAGTATCGTAAGTGTTGGGAAACTGTATACGTGCAGCTACTCACACAGAGTCAATTAAGGTTTGGCAGATAGCCAGAAGGCAATCTGAAGGAGTAAGTCTGCCTGGTGATAACAGAGACATGGAGACAACTCCCTGATTGGTGAAGCTCTCTCAAGGGAGTGATAATTTTTTGTTGTTGTTTAGTCGTTTAGTCGTGTCCGACTCTTCGTGACCCCATGGACCAGAGAACGCCAGGCACTCCTGTCCTCCACTGCCCCCTGCAGCTTGGTCAGACTCATGCTGGTAACCTCAAAAACACTATCCAACCATCTCGTCCTCTGTCGCCCCCTTCTCCTTGTGCCCTCCATCTTTCCCAACATCAGGGTCTTCTCCAGGGAGTCTTCTCTTCTCATGAGGTGGCCAAAGTACTGGAGCCTCAGCTTCACAATCTGTCCTTCCAGTGAGCACTCAGGGCTGATTTCCTTCAGAATGGAGAGGTTTGATCTTCTTGCAGTCCATGGGACTCTCAAGAGTCTCCTCCAGCACCATAATTCAAAAGCATCAATTCTTCGGCGATCAGCCTTCTTTATGGTCCAGCTCTCACTTCCATACATCACTACTGGGAAAACCATAGCTTTAACTATACGGACCTTTGTTGGCAAGGTGATGTCTCTACTTCTCAAGATGCTGTCTAGGCCTGTCATTGCCCTTCTCCAAAGAAGCAGGCGTCTTTTAATTTCGTGGCTGCTGTCACCATCTGCAGTGATCATGGAGCCCAAGAAAGTAAAATCTCTCACTGCCTCCATTTCTTCCCCTTCTATTTGCCAGGAGGTGATGGGACCAGTAGCCATGATCTTCGTTTTTTTGATGTTGAGCTTCAGACCATATTTTGCACTCTCCTCTTTCACTCTCAATAAAAGGTTCTTTAATTCCTCCTCACTTTCTGCCATCAAGGTTGTGTCATCTGCATATCTGAGGTTGTTGATATTTCTTCCGGCAATCTTAATTCCGGCTAGGGATTCATCCAGCCCAGCCTTTCGCATGATGAATTCTGCATATAAGTTAAATAAGCAGGGAGACAAAATGCAGCCTTGTCGTACTCCTTTCCCAATTTTGAACCAGTCAGTTGTTCCATATCCAGTTCTAACTGTAGCTTCTTGTCCCACTAATGGCCTACTAACTGGGAGTTCAGCGTTCAGAGGTTTAGAGTTCTGTGTGTCAGTGTAGGAGTTGTGAGTAGTGTATGAGAGAGCTAACAAAAGATCTGTGTTCTGTTCCTGTAAATAAAGGTAAAGGTAAAGGTACCCCTGCCCATACGGGCCAGTCGTGTCCGACTCTGGGGTTGTGTGCCCATCTCGCTTAAGAGGCCGGGGGCCAGCGCTGTCCGAAGACACTTCCGGGTCACGTGACCAGCGTGACAAGCTGCATCTGGCGAGCCAGCGCAACACACGGAAATGCCGTTTACCTTCCCGCTAGTAAGCGGTGGCGCTGTGGGTTAAAGCCTCAGCGCCTAGGGCTTGCCGATCGAAAGGTCGGCGGTTCGAATCCCTGCGGCGGGGTGCGCTCCCGCTGCTCGGTCCCAGCGCCTGCCCACCTAGCAGTTCGAAAGCACCTCTGGGTGCAAGTAGATAAATAGGGACCGCTTACCAGCGGGAAGGTAAACGGCGTTTCCGTGTGCGGCTCTGGCTCTGGCCAGAGCAGCGATGTCACGCTGGCCACGTGACCCGGAAGTGTCTCCGGACAGCGCTGGCCCCTGGCCTCTTAAGTGAGATGGGCGCACAACCCCAGAGTCTGTCAAGACTGGCCCGTACGGGCAGGGGTACCTTTACCTTTACCTTTTATTTATCTACTTGCACCCGGGGGTGCTTTCGAACTGCTAGGTTGGCAGGCACTGGGACCGAGCAATGGGAGCGCACCCCGCCGTGGGAATTCGAACCGCCGACCTGACGATCGGCAAGTCCTAGGCGCTGAGGTTTTACCCACAGCGCCACCCGCGTCCCCATTCCTGTAAATAGTCCACTGTATATAATAAACACCTAACTACAAGTTTCTGGTTCCTGCTTCATCTATCCTGTCTGCAGCCAAGTTGCCAATTGCTTCCGTGGATTCTGCGTGTACTCTGCTAGGTCTGGCTAAGGTCCTGCAACTAGTCAGAAAGTTGCGAAACACCAATAGGTTTTGCCAATAGTAAGAATGTTTGTGCAAAGTTCTGCTGTAAGTGCTTGAACCCATCCTGCAGAAACCAATCTCCAAAGGTTGAGTTGGGAGGAATTTCCTGAAAAATTATAGGGTCTGGGTTTACCCATCCAAAATTCACACCTCTCTCTCTTTCTCTCTTTCCATATCCACTCTCTCCCACCCCTGGTTTAGCTTCCAAAGATCTCGGTGAAGCAAGAGGAGACTGCAAGCGTGCCCGTTGCTAATTCTGAGTCAAGTCAAGACCAGGAAGGTACCCAGCCCGTGAGCACAGATGCTGAGGAGGAGAAGAGGGGGCTCGCGTATCAGCTTCTAGGAATTCGGCGGTCTAGCCGAGGTCACCATCCCCTCTCCTTCCTCAATCTGGATGAGCCCCTTCCTCCTCAGCCAGCCCCCTCCCAACATCGGAGCCCAGCCTTTGAAGCTGAGTATGCAGGATCCCACAAATCTGCCTTCTCCCCTTACAAGAATTGGGCTGGCAGCAGAAGATTGAGCGAAGGGCTGTGCCGCCCCAGTTCGCAGGTTGTGTACACCAGGGCTCATACAAGCCTCTATAGCACCACGTTCAAGAAAGACTAAGCCAATAAGAGGCCCAAACCCTCTGCTTAATATCTTGTTCAGTCTCTTGAGTCTACTGCCCCTGCTGGCTTTGCAAGCTGTATAACATTAGAATGTATCAGGTAGAGCCCGGCCTCCTCAAAAAGAACATTGTGGGGTGAGTAACTGACTCAACCCCTAGGAGTGTGTGATCAGGATAAGGACCACAGTACGTGAGGCTAGTAACCCATTTCTCTACACCGGAGAAAAAATATTCTCCTCCAAACCTTCTATTCCTCAGCCAGTGATGAAGAGAAATAGCTTTGACAATTTTTATCAGGGCCACAACCTGAGGAGTTATGTGTTATCACTCCACACTGTGTCACAGTCCTAATCTTGTATTTAAAACAAACAAACAAAACAAACCTCCAGACATGTTAAATCAGGAATGGGGAATCTGTGACCCTCTGGTAGGGATGGGTGACTCTGTCAATTTCATTTCTCTCGGGGGATTTTTAGTTCCGTATTAGTTTTCAATTTTTCTTTTTTTTAAAAAAAACCTTGTGGAAATTAATCAGCATTTCAGGGCCAATTTCTCTTAACAAATGCATGATTTTTGCCTAATATGCACATTTCTGCCAAGGAATTTCCCCAAATATAATGCATTTTTGTAAGCTAATTTCACTAACATATGCATTTCTAGGCACACTTTACCCAAGCACATGCATTTTTTGAACACTCTAATTGGCTGGAGAATGACGCAGCAAAGTTTGCAGATGTGCAAATCTCAAGGCATGGCTTAGTTTTGGCTCACGTGTTGTTTAGGAAAGTGTGAATAAGGCATGTTAACCTTTAAATGCGAACTGAATTTAATTGCTCCCCATTCTTACCCTCTTGAGTTTTGCTGGACACCAAGTTCCATCAGCCCCAGCTAGCACAGTCAGTGGTCATGAATGATGAACATTGGAGGGCCACACATTCCTCAGCCCTGCCAAACGCATTGACATGCTTATCATAATGCCTTGTTGGACCTTAAGAACCATAGCTAAAGACAACCTTCCTTACTTGGTTGGGCTACTTACATTCCCAGTTGGGGCTTTAAACGAATGGCAAATCAGTGATTTCCTCCTAGCCGACAGAAACATAGAACCATAGAATTGTAGGGTTGCAAGGGACTACAAAGGTCATCTAGTCCAATCTCTTACAATGCAGGGATATTTTGCCCAAATGTGGAGCTCGAAGCTACAACCCTGAGATTAAGAGCCTCATTCTCTACCAAACTGAGCTATCCCTGGCCAGCAAACACGCCTCCTTCGAGCATCTAAAACCCCACCATCAAGCTCACGTGTGTCTGTGTGTTTTTAGTGTCTATGAATTGTTAGTGTCAGAAATGTATAATATGAACACTTATTTTATATTTGGAAGCTTTTATCTACTTTCCATAAATAAAATAATTTGCTACGCATTATTCCCTTTTAAGCATTTCACTACCCTATCAGAGCGGCTAAAAGGAAAGAGAGAGAGAGAGAGAGAGAGAGAGAGAGAGAGAGAGAGTTTTCTGTTTTACAATTTAAAGTACTCATTTTTACATCCTTAAAATATCCATGACTTCCCTTCTTCTCGTTCCATGGTTCATTTCACAATCCCTGCATATTTTACAGAAACTATACCATTCAGCATTCCATTATTACATCCATCATAACTTATTTACACTGTTGGATTTAACTTAATGCTGCCAGCGTTTTCAGCTGTACACAGTTATTTTCCATGTATTCAATAAACATTTTCCAATCTTCTCTAAACACGTGTTCTTCTTGTTCTCTTATTCTGCTCCACTGTTGAGCAGCTCTTTCAGTCAGAAAGTTTTTCCTGGCGTTTAGTCAAAACATCCTTTCTTGTAACTTGGGTCAGGTCCTACACTCTTGAGCAGTGACATAGGAAGAGGGGTGCGGGCAGCCCCGGGTGTCATCACTGAGGGGGGAGACAAAAAATAACTCCCGCACCCACCTCACGCCCCTTCCTACACCACTGCAGGAGCACTCTCCCCTTAAGTGATTTCCAGAAACCAGAAGCATTGCTGCCTCCAACTTTGCAGGCAGAGTACAGCCTTTATGGCTAGTAGCCTTCGACAGCCCTCTCCTCTCCATCTTCCTCACCTGCTCGCTTTGGTACAGTAAGTCTTCACGGAACCGGGAGAGTCCCAGCGCAGCCAGCGGGGAAGAGAGCGAGGCTCCCCCTGGAGGCCAAGAGGGGCGGCGGGGATATTCTTGCCAGGTTTCAGCTGCCTGGAAGGTTTCGAAGGCTTGGTCAGGTTGAAATGGGCTGAGGCTGCTTGGGACAGGTTTCCATGAGGGCTTTTCTGGTATTGTCGAGGGCGGTGTGGGAGTCAGTTAATACTCCCCCCCCCCCATTTTTTATTGATTTTCACAAAATTATAAACAAACAGACAAACAAACAAACATAAATCATAACCTTATTAAAATTGCACTTACTAACATTGTTAAATGACTTCCTCGCTTCCCCTTGGTTGAATTTCAATGCATATCCTTTTAACAGTTTTCCAAATCAGAGTTCTTATAAACTTAACGCAATCATTTAACATCCTTATATCTTTTCATTTCAAAATTAAACATATTAAACATCACTTAACTAGTATAAATTCCTAAGCCAATCTGATACCTGCAAGCATTTCCAATTAGTTTAACTTAACAAATTTAACTAAATAATTGTTAAATTTTGTCCATTCTTCCTGATCCTCCTTCTGGTCACGGACTCTTCCGGTTAGGTTGGCTAGCTCCGAAAAATCCATCATCTTCAAGTGAGTTAATACTTTTTGCTGGGTCTGGGTTGCTCTGGGTTTTATGACTGCATGGTGGAAGCTGCCTTTGGAGGCTCATTGCCCTAAAAAGTGGCTTTTGAATCTCTGCAGAAAGCCAGAAACCCACCATCCAGCCCCATTTCTTCCCTTCTCCATAAGCGGACTGCATTCCTCTCGCCACCATCAGCATGCGTCCATCCTCAGTCCAGCCGCTGGCTCCTATGGTAGGGAGCAAGAGCAATGGGGGGAGGGCTCAGGGAACTGAGGGGAAAGAGTTTGGAGATCCACACAGGTGAGCATGAAGACAGAGGCATAGCTAGGTGAGGCGGGGGGGGGGGTACTGGGAGTCACACCACGGGGCCTGCAGCGTGCCTGAGCCATCTCTTGCGGGGGCGCAATTAGTGCCAGCACCGTCTGTTAAGAGTTTGGGTGTAATCTTCAACACCTCCCTTTCCATGGAGGCGCAGATTGCAGCTATAACAAAGGCGGGATTTTTTCATCGCCAAGCTAAGCAGTTGGCTCCTTATCTTTCTCGCCCTGACCTAGCCACTGTGATCCACGGGACGGTCACCTCCAGACTGGATTATTGTAACTCGCTCTATGTGGGGCTGCCCTTGAGACTGACCCAGAAACTCCAGTGGGTGCAGAATGCCGCGACGAGACTCCTTACGGGGTCCTCACTGCGAGATCACATTCAGCTGGTGCTATACCAGCTGCACTGGCACCCAGTGGAGTACAGGATCAGGTTTAAGGTGCTGGTTTTAACCTTTAAAGCCCTATACACCCTAGGACCCTTGTACCTACGGGACCGCCTCTCCTGGTATGTCCCACAGAGGAATTTACAGTCTTCAAACAAAAACATCTTGAAGGTCCCAGGCCACAGAGAGGTTAGGCTGGCCTCAACCAGAGCCAGGGCTTTTTCGGCTGTGGCTCCGATCTGGTGGAACGCTCTGACACAAGAGACTAGGGCCCTGCGGGACTTGACATCTTTCCGCAGGGCCTGCAAGACAGAGCTGTTCCGCCAGGCCTTTGGCCAGGGCACAGCCTTGACTCCCTCCTTTGGCAATCTTCACAGAACTCTAGCCCAATGGTTGCCATCAATTTGATTTGAATTAATTTTATAATGAAATGATTTTAGAATGTTGTATTATTTTATTGTTAGCCGCCCTGAGCCCGGCTTCGGCTGGAGATGGCGGGATATAAATAAAATTTATTATTTATTATTATTATTATAAGAAATTTCCATCGTGAAAAAATGGTTTTAAGTGCTTATGCTCACAATGTTAAGTAAATAAACCAGAAAATAACACTTGCAACTATATCTTATTTTTCCTTCTTTTAATCATTTCAATGTGTGTGTGTGGGGGGGTGACAAGAAATTTTCCACACCGGGTACCACCTGCCCTTGCTACACCACTGCCAGAGAGGAGTGGCTGATGGAGATGATGGACTATGTCGAAATGGCGGAATTGACTGGGAAAATCATAGACCAGGAAGAGAAGAAATTCAAGAAAGAATGGGAAGACATTATAATGTATTTAAGAGAACACTGTAAACAACTATAAACTTTGGCAGGATTAGAGTAATACTTGTAAGGTACAAAATACAATGGAAAAATGGTTAATAATATTTCTAACAAGATACAGTAGAGAAAATAGGATAAGCTGAAGGAAAAGGGGAAACCAGGGAAAGGCGGTGGGAAGTCAAGGAATTCTGAGAATCCTAAATGTGATGGTGAATGATGTGTTTAAACTAAAATTTGTTATGTAAAATTTAATAAAAATATTTATAAAAGAGAATTGTAGTTAAGCAACACCTGGGAGGCCACAGGTTCCTGCTGTAGACTTTCTGCACCAAGCCAACAAGTCCTTCTCCAGCTTTATGAATCCTTGCCAGCTGGAATTTCTCTTTAACTCTTATCCTGCCACTCCCCTACATGCACACACTTGCTGTAATGAGCAGAAATCCAGAGATGCCACACAACAGGCAGGATACAGTGTTGATGTGTGGGAGATGCTGTGGCCTCTGCCTTTGGGAATGTCAAGGTAAATATACTGCATGTCTCCGGGCTGTACTCTGGCAACCCTTTGGAGTAGGAGAAGAAGCGGGGGTGGGGGTGCGGGGCAGAACAAATCTAAAAGCCAGTAGGATTGTCACTTTAAAAAAACCTATTAATTTCCCTCTTTCAGTGTTCTGTTAGCCCCCAGGCAGACAGAAATTTGGAGCACATCAAGCTGCCAAGAAAGGCATAAAAATGCCAGTCTCGATCTATGTAAGACTTCCTGGCAAATGGTCTAGTACAGGTAAATTATTTCTTGGTTGGACCCAGGGAAGTATGCAGTACATTCCCCAAAAGTCCAAGAAAGAATATCAACAGGTTAGTATGGTAGCTATGTATCCTATTTTTTCAGAGCACTATCCTTTATTCGAAAATGTCCCTATTTAAAGGGTACTTTAGACCAGACTTGGACCAAGGTAAAGGTAAAGGGACCCCTGACCATTAGGTCCAGTCATGACTGACTCTGGGGTTGTGGCGCTCATCTCGCTTTATTGGCGTACAGCTGGCGTACAGCTTCCGGGTCATGTGGCCAGCATGACTAAGCCGCTTCTGGCGAACCAGAGCAGCGCACGGAAACGCCGTTTACCTTCCCGCCAGAGCGGTACCTATTTATCTACTTGCACTTTGACGTGCTTTTGAACTGCTAGGTTGGCAGGAGCAGAGACCGAGCAATGGGAGCTCACCCCGTCGCGGGGATTCGAACCATGACCTTCTGTTCGGCAAGTCCTAGGCTCTGTGGTTTAACCCACTGAGGCATCTAATCATAAGCCTGCATTTTTATTGAGGCCTGATCAGGGCCTGTATTTTAAAATGAGCTTAAAGATTTTCAAATGTTCATGCCAGGCAGGAGACCAGCTGCCTAAGAACCTTGGCAAGATGTTTATTCTCCTAGACAAGGGGCCCCCCTGATTTATAGCAGAAAACAATTCTCAAAGTCAAAGGGAATTACAGGCTGACAGCCAAGGTTACACTGACCCTACATATTACAGAAGATAAAAAAGCAGAGATAAACATAATTAAGAGTGGGTAAATAGTAAAATAAAACCATGTGCCTCCCATTCAACTTGAGCCATATTTTCCTAAGGTTGAAAGGTCAAGAGCAGTGAAAAAGGCAACTGGCTTGGCTGGAGAAGAGGTTTTCTTTCTATTTCTGAGGCTGGAAACTGTTCCTTACTTTGAAAAGGTTTATTCTTCTAAAAAGCTATCTATGTTATGTATTATTTATATTGGCTTAAATGTAATTATGCAAAGGAATTAGAAGCTAAGAAATGTTAAATCCTTATGCTAGATTCTTATTTCATATAGTTGGAAGAGATCACAGGGGCCATCAGCCACCAGCCCAGCCCCCCTTGCCAAGCAGGAAACATCATTAGAGCACTGGTTGTCAGGCCTTTGTTTAAAAGACCTTCAAGAGAAGGAGATCTTTCAATGATGATGTAAATTCAAGATCCTTGACATCTGTTTAAGATAAAAATTTAAGATTAACCATCTGTTTTGGAGGGCAATAGGGCGAGGTGAGCTGGTAATTAAGGTTCCTTGTTGAGACACATGTAAGATATATTACTACTTATTTGTCATTTATAGATAGAAGAATATATAGCTTTTTGTTTCCCATAAAAGGGCAGAAGGAAATGGGTGTATCTTTTGTGATTGGTTCTAGCAAACAGCCAATAGGAATTTCAACCAGGCTGATTGGACAGAGGCAGCCACAGGAGGAGCAAGGGGGCTGGATTAAGGAAATATAAGTGCTGGCCAGAATGGCAGGAGGCAGGCCAGAGCTTGGTAACCATATACCACTGTGCCTCATATTTATTTGTCTGACAAATAAATTATTATTTTAATTTCTCTATTGCTGCGTTGAATATTTCATTCCAGCTAAGCGTTAACCACAAGCAGGGTGCTACACCACAGCGCCACCCGCATCCCTAGACTTGGACCAAACTGCCCTTTAAATAGGGAACACATTCAAATAAGGTTAAAAAATACATAGGAAGGGATTGGGGGAGTCTTGAAGGAGGAAGTTACCTCTTGGCTGCCTTTCTGACTACGGTATTGTTTTTCCTATTTAAATTATAGTATTTATTTCTCGGTTTGTATCATGCCCTTTAGCGTGTGCAAATTGTACTGTTGCCATTCTCATTTCTTTTAGTTATGTGCAAGTGGACGCTATTAAGTAACACGTTCTAACATTGTGCGCATTCTGTCCAGTCTGTTATACAGCTTTTGAATCTCTGAGTTGCTCTGTTGCACTTTCCTGTCTCCATGCCTATAAATAGGGCTGATTTGTGCTTTGCATGGTCCTGGCAGAGAAATTAGCATCTAAGCCTTTGGAGCCAGCAGGTCACTTGATGGCAGCAGCAGCGAGGAAAGAACACTTGAACTGGAATAAATAATAACTAAGACTTAATATGGAGTCCAAATGGCCAAAATATTGGGAAATTTTGGAACAAGAGGGAGATAAATTGAAACTGCAGAGTTTTGAGAAATTAAAAAACAAAGTGCGAGACTGGCTTCATTATTATCAGATAATGGAGGCTTACAAATTGGACAAGAAAATTGGATTCCAGGTGGAAAAATCGAAATTAGAAACAGAATTGTTAGAACCCAAAACTAAGGTTTTGTCAAAGATGTATAACTTGCTGCTGAAATGGAACATTCAGGATGAAACGGTGAAGTCTGCTATGATTAAATGGGCACAGGATGTTGGACATAATATTATGTTTGCTGACTGGGAACAGTTATGGACCACCGGTATGAAATTTATGGCATGTAATGCCTTAAGAGAGAATATTATGAAAATGATTTACAGGTGGTACATGACCCCAGTCAAGCTTGCAAAAATTTATCATTTGCCCGATAACAAATGTTGGAAGTGTAAAGAGACTGAAGGTACATTCTTTCACCTTTGGTGGACGTGCCCAAGGATTAAGGCTTTCTGGGAAATGATTTATAATGAAATGAAAAAGGTATTTAAATATACCTTCTTGAAGAAACCAGAGGCCTTTCTCCTGGGCATAGTTGGCCAATTGGTGCCAAAGAAGGATAGGACTTTTTTTTATGTACGTGTCAACAGCAGCAAGAATACTCATCGCAAAATATTGGAAGACACAAGATCTACCCACTCTGGAAGAATGGCAGATGAAGATGATGGACTATATGGGATTGGCAGAAATGACTGGCAGAATCCGAGACCAGGGAAAAGAGTCGGCGGAAGAAGATTGGAAGAAGTTTAAAGACTATTTGCAGAAATATTGCAAAATTAATGAATGTTAGAATGATGTTGGACAGAAATTAAGTGGTTTCCAGCTGTAATGCTTTAAGAGATATGGAAAATAAGGTTTTGAATTAAGTAAAAACTAATGGTGAGGATTTGCTGAATTTATAATTTGAATTGGAATATAAGAAAGGGAGGTATGAGGAGGTCCGGAAAATAAGTTATAAGAAAATAGGTAAAGGGAAATTTTATGTGTTGTTTTTTCAGTTGTTTTTATATTTTTTCTTTCTTTTTTGTACTTTTGTATTTTTGTTGTTTCTTTTTTGTTGTTTTATAATGTATTATTCTGGAAAATTTCAATAAATATCTTATAAATAAATTTCAATAAATATCTTATAAATGGAATAAATAATAACTGCCGCCATCTATGTGAGGTTTCTGCTTGGTCTAATTACTGGCTTCTCCCAGATTTCATGAGATAAGTCAGAAAGCTCTCTCCGCTGGGGCTACCAATCTTTCACCTACTAGGAGGCTGCTGCCTTCTGTGGCTTTGTGACAAATGGATACAGCTTTGTGATACAGCTTTTTCCCATCAGTGTATGAGAGGAAAAGTCACCTGTTAAATTCCTGCCTGTTGAGGCCACCTACCACCCACTCCCCCAACTCCTGTAATTCTAACTCTGAACAAGAGTGGATCTGGATGGGCAGCTGTGTAAGTGAAATAATGTGATCAGGTCACCTCTGTGCCTGACTGTCATTCATGTGGTGATAAGAGTTGATGGGCTCTTCTGGGGCCCCTCTTCCAGTAATAATAATAATATTTTATTATTTATACCCCACCCATCTGGCTAGGTTTCCCCAGCCACTCTGGGTGGCTCCCAACAGAGTATTAAAAACACAATCAAACATCAGACATTAAAAACTTCGCTAAACAGGGCTGCCTTCAGATGTCTTCTAAAACTCAGATAGTTGTTTATTTCCTTGACACCCAATGGGAGGGCGTTCCACAGGGCGGGCGCCACCACCAAAAAGGCCCTCTGCCTGTTTCCCTGTAACCTCACATCTTGCACTGAGGGAACCACCAGAAGGCCCTCAGAGCTGGACCTCAGTATCTGGGCTGAATAATGGGGGTGGAGATGCTCCTTCAGGTGGACTTTGATAATATGATGCTTTAAGCAAGGACAAAATTTGGCACCCCTCCCCAAATATATATATTTATTTTCATGCCCTCCTCCCTCTTGCCTTCCATTCTGTGCCTCCTCAGCTTGGTGCCCTGTATGGAGGAACCATGCACACTGCCCTAAATCTGGTGCTGCCTCTTCTCCCTTTTGATGGTTCAGTATGTGGTCAGCCTTTCAAATAGAAGAGTCTTTCAAAAAGAAGACTGTCCCCTGTAAAGTTGGACAAATGTGACACTAAAAGAGCATCCTGAGCACAGCCAGCCCAAGGAAGACAAACGGCTGGTAGTTGTCGCTGTTGTTATTAAAACATTTCCCATAAGAAGAAGAGTTGGGATTTGATATCCCGCTTAATCACTACCCAAAGGAGTCTCAAAGCGGCTAACATTCTCCTTTCCCTTCCTCCCCAACAACAAACACTCTGTGAGGTGAGTGAGGCTGAGAGACTTCAGAGAAGTGTGACTAGCCCAAGGTCACCCAGCAGCTGCATGTGGAGGAGCGGGGAAGCAAACCCGGTTCACTAGATTACGAGTCCACCGCTCTTAACCACTACACCACACTGGCTCCCAGAGTAAAGTTGGAGATAAACAAAGAAGAGAAAAAGATGCTAGAAATAAAGGGAAAAGAGAATGAGGGAAGAGTGAGATAAAGAAAACAAAGAAAAAAATGCTTAGCAAAAGATGCAAGAGAATACAAACACACACACACACACACACACACACACTGTGGTACCTTGGACGTTGAACGGAATCTGTTCTGGAAGTCCGTTCGACTTCCAAAATGTTCGGAAACCAAGGCATGGCTTCTGATTGGCTGCAGCCAGCTCCTGCAGCCAATCGGAAGCTGCGGAAACCGTGTCGGGTGTTTGGGTTCCGAAGAACGTTCGCAAACCGGAACACTCAATTCTGTGTTTGCTGAGTTCGGAAGCCAAAACGTTCAAGTCGTAAGGCGTTCATCAACCAAGGTTTGATTGTACATAGGAATATGAGGCGGCGGGGGGGAATTGAATGGACAGCTTCATCCCTATTTCTGACTCACAGTGATTTTAAAGGGCTGACAGAATGATGCATCACATAATTTGGGTTGTTTTGATCTCTCAGCATATCGTTGCTTTGCTTTGGAAACCACCTACAAGTGATGTTGCATCTAAAACCATTTTTAATTTCTGAATAAGGGGATCTTCAGCATCTGGCACAAACTTACTGTTACAGCAGCAAAGCGTGTGTTGTGTTTGTGTACACGTGCTTGGCAGGTCTTCTTTGCTCTGATCTAAGCCAGGGCTCACCTAGTATGTGGTCAGTGACTGGAAAGAACAGTTTATCCAGGGAGAAGCGGAAAGCTATATAAACAGCCACCTTAGCAAAGCGACGGGTGCTGATGAAAACAAACGGGCAAAACAGGGAATATTCCTGCCTGGAATCACAGTAGCAGAAGCAGACCTCATATCTCTGGGAGTTCTGCAGCAAGGGAGGGGGACAGAGTTGAAGATGGGAGGCACTTCAAGATAAGTTGTCCTTGAGCATTCATCCTGATACACTCGAAGGGAGATCAAATGTTGGCTACTTATTGAACATTCACTCTGATTTGTTTGTGGAGAGGTTAGATGCCATTGCGTCAAAGCACGCATTATCCCACAGGTTCCAGTGCATTTTCCTGTCACTTTCCTTACTGCAATTAGCTTTGGGGGGAAGTTTGTTGCGCAATACTTCCCAAAGAACTATAGTATACTTGTGCGACATGCATGAGCCAGTGTGATGGACTGCAGTGTGATGGACTGCAGAGGAATGGTGGGAGAAACCGGCTGGGGAACCCCCAAGGAAGCAGGCTCAGAGCCTGGGGATCGGTGGTGGGATGAGGATGAGTGGTCAGAGGAAGAAAAGGGAGAAGACTGGGAGGAGTTGGTGTCAGAAGCTGAAGAGGCAACAGGGCTTAGTGAGGGGGGGTGAGTCCGTGCTAGAGAGCAGTCCAGACTCAAGAGGCAGAAGCTGAAGCAGGGGAAGAGGGAGGCCAAGAGGCAGATGTGAGTCAGGCTGGTGAAGAGCCCCTCCTGCTCCCCTCCCTCATGTAGTTTAATTCTACAGCAGGGAGCCTTTTTTCAACCTGGGGCCACTTTAGCTCTTATGCAACCTTCCAGGGGCCTCATGCCAGTGGGGGGCAGAGGTAAAAGTGGGAGGAGATCAAATGTCAGTGTTACCATTTTACCATTACGTAGGAGACTGATTACTACACACAACCCTCTCTTATCTTTCATCCAGGCATGTAAAGGTAAACAGGCCCCTGAGCATTAGGTCCAGTCGTGACCGACTCTGGGGTTGCGCGCTCATCTCGCTTTACTGGCCAAGGGAGCTGGCGTTTATCCGCAGGCAGCTTTCCGGGTCATGTGGCCAACATGACTAAGCCGTTTCTGGCGAACCAGAGCAGCACACGGAAACGCCGTTTACCTTCCTGCCGGAGCGGTACCTATTTATCTACTTGCACTTTGAGATGCTTTAGAACTGCTAGGTTGGCAGGAGCAGGGATCGAGCAACGGGAGCTCACCCCGTCGCGGGGATTCAAACTGCTGACCTTCTGATCGGCAAGCCCTAAGCTCTGTGGTTTAAGCCACAGCGCCACCCGCATCCCTCATCCAGGCATGTACCAGAGTACAAAAACATCCAAGGAGGTTGTGATCATGTGGTCTTAGGAGGGGGAGAATCTCAAGGGCCAGATAGAGACACCTAGAGGGCCACAACTGGGTTCCCCATCCCTGCCCTACAGCGTATTCCTTCTTCTAGCGTGGACAAAAACAGAAATCCAGGTAAACAAATAAACATCTTGTTCTCTGCCCATTTTCTGGGCAGTATGACAGCTGCCCTGCCCCTTGTCAGCTGGCTCCAGGAATGTTCCCTTTCCCTCACCCTGTTGAGAACAAAAGATGACCCCAAAACTGCCTGAACAAGAGGTGCATTTGTGTTTATTTTACTCCCTTGTGCACAAAAGCAAAGTACCAGCACAGAAATGAGTCTAAAAACAGCCACATCCATCTTATTTACACACTCAGCCTTCTCAGCTCACCGTAGAAAGAGGAGCACATGGTAGTGACTTGAAATTACACACATATATTCAGGAAGTGGCTATGCTTTGTGGAAATGACAGTTGTAGGCTGCAACACTAGAAAAGAAGTGGAGAATCCTGCACCCCCCCACCAAGGTATTGCTGGACAAAAGCTCCAATTCTTGATGACTGGCCATGGAGCTGATGGGAGCTGAAGTTCAACACCATGTATACCGCGATCTCATTCCAAAGAAACCAACTCCAGGTAGACCTTGTAACTTCTCTCCCCTAGGCTGCTAACTGGGGACTGGTTTCCTTTGCCTGCAAAGGATTGCTTTTAACAGCGCATATCAAGTGCGTCTCCCTCTGCACTGAACAGCCACTGCCCAACCCAACCTGTGCATCTGGGGTGAAATGGCATATCATCTCCTTGCAACCTCCTTTCTCTGCCAGAGGAGTCGACTGTTCCCAATTTCTTGTACTTTCCATCGCTTCTTAGGGGCCCCAGGGACAATTTTCCAGCAGAAGACAAGCTCCAGCTCCTCTCTGGGATCGGGCTATTTAAGACCTACCACACCCACACAAGGCCCTGGAAGGAAGCCATGTCTCCCTTTGCACAGGCGTGTGCTGTACATCACTTAAGAACAGCAGCTGCCTGCTGCCAGCCAACGGATTGGGAGGGAGGGGTGGCTGATTAGGACATGGAGTTCCAGGCACCTACTCACATCGCTGCAGCTCAGCAGTAAAGCAGTCAAGTCGAAAGCAAGCAAGACAGAACCGGAGGCTGGAGGAAGACTTGGCAAAGATTCTTGCCTCTTTGCTCAGAACACACAGCTGACAGTATGCTTCTTCCAAGCTGCTGTTACCAAGGCGGGAGGAGCGAGGACTCAACAGCAACGTGTACAGGGAGAGGCTAAGATCATACCATATAAGCTTGCCCCATTCAGCCTCCACTGAGCTTAAGAGATGGGAATGCTTTGCATGAATAAAGTCCCAGATTCTACTGTTCAGGTCCAGCATCACCAAGCAGCCCCACCAGTGTTGGAGACCGCAGCTGGGTTTTAATTTCCCACAATGCCCCATAACGTTGCTCAGGGGCACAACTGGAAATTAAAATGGTGGGGCACACACAACCCCTGCCCCAGGGCCTGCAGCAGCGCTGATAAGCTGTTGGGGGCCACCTGTGCAGAGGAAGGACCACCAGAGGTGACCGTGCTGAAGTCACCTGAATCCCTGGCCTCTCCAGTTAAAGGCTCTTGGGTAGCAGACCTGGGGAATCCTCTGTAAGAGTTGTTGCCAGCAAGCCAAATTAGGATGTACTGGGCCAGGTGGGTGACTCAGTGTAAAATAGCTCTGTACAGTGTTATTCCTATTCCAGAGCTGACAATGAGATTTGCAATCCCATGCATCAAGTGAAATTCCCATCTGTGCCATGGGATGTAAAATGAAGATGTAGGACGGTTGCATCCACACATTTAAAGCATCTTTATGGCCCCCTCCCAAATAATCATGGGAGCTGCCGTTGCCCCCTCTCAAAAAGCTACAATTCCCAATACCCCTGACAAACTACAGTTCCCAGTATTCTTTGCAGTTCCCAGTATTCTTTGCAGGGTGAGGGCACACTTTAAATGTGAATTTAAAATATGGTGTGGATGCAACCGTCGTCTCTTTCAGCCATCGGTCCAAAACAGCCTTTTTTGAACCTTGGGTTCTCAGGGGCTCTTGAACTACCTCCCACATCATCCCTGAATGCTGGCCATGCTGGCTAAGAATGACAGGAGTTGTAGTCCAACAACATCTGGAATCCAAGGTTGAGAAAGGTTGGTCTAGAGATATGGCCCTGTGCAAAAACCAAGGTTTTATAGCAGCTCTCGTGCATCAATATAGGAGATTGAAATGCAGACCCCCCCCCCAGTTTAAATCAAGGGTCTTGGGCAAGAAACTAGCTGCCCCTGATCCAATTCCTACTGTGTGAAAGTTCAGGGGGAAGGGAACGTTCATCCTCCCTTAAGGGCAGCCTGGCACCTCTTGTATTTCAACACCACAAGGAATCACTTTATTGCCTATTGAGTTGCATTGCCCTGGAGACTCCTGCCTCTGGAGCAGGGTTAGAAGAATGAGATACCCTACTCCAGGCAGTGAAGGCTGGATGCCACGGTGTTTCTCATATTCTCAGTCCATCTCACTAGTGGTGGTGGGTCCCCATTGGGACTGGTAGGGCAGAAGGCAAGGAGACCAACAGTAGGTGGCGCCACAGCCATTGACAGTCTGAGCCTGTACTGATGGGTCGTACATAAGAAGGCAGGCAGGCGGGAGCTGGCTGACGGCAGACTGAGGTTGGTGGGGCAGTACCCTGTTCGCCCTGGTGGACCATCTTCCACCATGTCTCACATGGAGTCTGTTCTCTTCCGGGCAAACACAGCAGACACGCTCTTCACGATGCTGCGGATGCCAGTGCCCTTCTTCACGGCCAGTTTGGCCTCGCAGATGCGTTCCGCCAGGCTGTTGAAGACCACGAGGGCCCCATGGTAGGCCTCTGCTGCTGACACCTCATAGAACTCACAGTCTAAGGAGAGAGCCAGGAGCCTGCCCTCCTCGCTGGAGACCGTGCGCCGGTGATGCAAGTCTCGCTTGTTGCCCACAATGACAATGGGCACTTTCTCCTGGGCTGGTCCTTCCTTGGCTGCCTTGATGAACTGGATTTTGGGTTGCACACTGTTAAAGCTGGCTCGGTCACAGATGCTGTAGACCAAGACAAAGCCATCAGCCCACTGGATGCGCTTGTCCTCGGAAGAGCTCTCATCTGTCCGCTCCTGAAAAGGAAGGAAAATGTAAGGGTTCCCATGTTTAGTCTATTGATTGGTTGCTCTTTTTTATTGATAAAAGCAATGCCCTTATTAAACAGTTGGTTTGCAAATATAAAGCATTCCCTTGGCGGGGAGAGAGAAGGAAAGATGTATCTTCTAAGCTGCAGTTCTGCAATGCTGTTGGACTCAGCCTCAAGCAGGATTGCCAATGGTCAGGAATGATGGGAGTGGCAGCAACATATTGAGCCCTCCCAACCCAATATTAAAGAAATAATAATAATAATAATAATATCTTCTTCATCACAATTATTGTTTTCCACATATGCAGATTTATGCAGTTTATTGGCTGAAGCTCATGTGACTAAAATTTAATCTAATCAGATGACAAATAAATTGAGAACCCAGGAGATGCAATAAAATAACATTAACAAGGCTGGTCTTTCAGAGGAGCACCATAGAATCATATCATCTACATCCTCAGTTTGGTTGAGATCCCGTATCAGCTCAAGTCAAGAAACAAACGCCATTGGCCAGAATTCCCATAGTTATGGTAGTCAGGTACTTCTCAAGAGACTAATCCTGTGCAACAGTCTCACACACGGCTTTTAAACTTGCTGCACTCTCGTCAAGAGGAGACTTCTATTCCCCTTGTAAAGCAATAATTCCCTGAGCTCCCTGGGAAGAGGGATTGATTGTTAAACCACTCTGGGAATTGTAGCTCCGTGAAGGGGAACAACTCTCAGCACCCTTAACAAACAATAGTTCCCAGAATTCTTCGTGGAAAGCCACGGCTGTTTAAAGTGATATAAGAGGGCAGATGGGGCCTTAGAAAGTGGAGTTTTATACACACACACACACACACACACACACACACAGAGAGAGAGAGAGAGAGAGAGAGAGAGAGAGAGAGAGAGAGAGAAATGAATTTGGCACAAAGCTTGTAATTTAAAGGTAGTGATCATCTGCCAGACCTTTGGGAACTAACTGAGAACAACTGGGAATATTTATATTCTTAACTGTTGCTCGCTTTGCATTTGTTTTAAATAGTTTACTTTCTTATTTTTTAAAAAAATCCCCACCCCCCACAATCATGGCACTGCCCGTGAATCTCTTGTCAACCTTTTGACATAGCTGTTCAAAGGCGGAGTATAAGTACTGGAAGTTGAATGAAAGTGATAGTGTGGATGGTTAAGTCCAGTCAAAGGTGACTATGGGATTGCAGCACTCATCCTGCTTTCAGGTCGAGGGAGCTGGTGTTTGTCCACAGACAGCTTTCCAGGCCAGCATGACCAAACTGCTTCTGGCACAACAGAACACCGTGACGGAAACCAGAGCGCACAGAAACCCCATTTACCTTCCTGCCACAGCGGTACCTGTTTATCTACTTGCACTGCTGTGCTTTCAAACTGCTAGGCTCGCAGGAGCTGGGACAGAGCAACGGGAGCTCACCCCATTGCAGGGATTTGAAACGCCAACCTTCTGATCAGTGATAGTGTAGGATAACCCCCTCACCTGTGAGCAAGGGAAATCCCAGATGTGGAAGAGGATCTCTCTGCCTTCCGCTGCCAAAGTGTGGGTGTAGATAGACTCTGGGTGGGGGAAAAGCATACAGTTCAGGTTTGCCAAAAAGCCACTCCCGATAGTTCTGTTCTTTCGCTTCCCCTCTCTGTGTCTGCTCCTCTGCCACTCCCTTTCCAACCTCTCCAGGTGTTAGCAACTGGCAGCCTCGTAAAGCAAGAAACGAGAACTGAAAAGTTTTATACAGTTTCGATCCCTGTATGGGACAGCGGCATATTCCTGCACTGCAGGCGGTTGGGCGAGATAATCCTCAGGGTACCTTCTAACTCAACAATTCTAGGAACCAAGATTTCTCCTTCCTCTTTAGTGGCAACTTTACACAGCCAAACCTCCGTTCCCAAACACCTCCATTTTGGAACGTTTCGGCTCCCGAAAGACAAAAACCCAGAAGTAAGTGTTCCAGTTTTCTAACGCTTTTCGGAAGCCGAACATCTGACACGGCTTCCACTTGAGTGCAGGAAGCTCTTGCAGCCAATCGGAAGCCGTGCCTCGGTTGTCGAACATTTTGGCAGCTGAATGGGCTTCCAGAACGGATTACGTTCAACAACGAAGGTTTGATTGTACACACAAAATGGTGCACTGTGTGGAGGCAGCTACTATGCAGTGTTAGTTATAAGTGGCCTCCTTGTGGCAGCTGAGCAAAAGGCTAAGAATCTGGACCAGCTGGAGGACTGAAAAGGCCCCGGGGAAAGCAGCCTCCAGGTCCTGGAGGGCCGGGATGGGCTTCTCTGGCTCTGTTGATAATGCTACAACCAGTGCTGGATAGCTTAGAGCTGCCATTTTAATTTTCCATAGTGTCCAGGAGTAGTGCTATGTTGGAGCCACCATGTGATGTTAAAATGGCAGAGGTCATAGGAAGTTCCTTTATTGGCCCACCTAGCTCAGTGCTGCCCACACTGACTGGCAGACTAGGGCATGGGTAGGCAACGTAAGGCCCGTGGGCCAGATCCGGCCCAATCACCTTCTCAATCCAGCCTGCGGACGGTCCAGAAATCAGCGTGTTTTTACATGAGTAGAATGTGTCCTTTTATTTAAAATGCATCTCTAGGTTATTTGTGGGGCCTGCCTGGTGTTTTTACATGAGTAGAATGTCTGCTTTTATTTAAAATGCACCCCTGGGTTATTTGTGGGGCATAGGAATTAGTTCATTTTTTTCTCTCCAAAATATAGTCCGGCCTACCACATGGTCTGCGGGACGGTGGACCAGCCCACGACTGAAAAAGGTTGCTGACCCCCTGGACTAGGGTGTCCAAGCCCTACCTAGAGATGTCAGGAGATTGAATCTGGAACTTTCTGCATGCAAAGAAGATGTGCTACAGCACGGAGGTCCCAGGGCTGGTTTCAAGTTTGGAGAAGCAGGCATCAGCACAGAGACAGACTCTGGCAGCTGCCTGAGAATCCCATATGCTGGCACTGGTTTTTCATAGAATCCCCTCACTGGATGGTATTCCGATCTACCCATCCCTTCCTGCTCCACATTTCACGGCAGAAGGAAACAACCCAGCCCTTTGCACAGCATCCATTTTTGCAATTGGGATTTTTTTCTTGTTTTTTCAACCATCCAGCCTCCCCAAGAGTGACATGAAATTAACAGGCACAAATCTGTCTGTGCAATGATGCAATTATGACACTCACCCATGTCTCCATATTCCCCGATGAACCTTCTAGTGAGAAAGCGCACTGTCAAAGCTGTGAAAAAGAGTGGGAGTTGTAACTGTTATGTAGGACAGATATTGAGATGGGGGGGGGGGACCTTTGTTCTATTCTCAGAAAAACAAAACAAAACCACACCGCCACAGACACAAACTCAAACCTGCAAATATGAAAGTTATCAAAATTAAGTTTGCTGGATTTGTAGCTGATCTGACAGCTATTTCCCTCCCCTGAGAAGAAAATCTTAAGTTTTACAGAGCCAAAAGCATAATTTTGCACAGGGTTTATAAGCATGTGCTAATGGTCATTTCCAATTAAAGATGTTTGCACAGTTGTAGGTCGCTACCCCTGTAAACATCTATAATTATAGCACAATCCCAATCATGTTTAGTTCCACTGAGCTGGTTTGCATGTAATGCTGTGCCAAACCATGGCTTAGAATGAACACCTGAGGAGAACTGCAACCTGCTGAACTCTTCTCCTGGTATTGTTGCCACCATACGACCTGGGCCTAAGCCATGGTTTGGTTTAGCTTTCCATTTGAACCCGAGCCTGTGGTTTGTCTCATTCTAGACAGACCATTTATAGCTAAGGTTTGTTTATTTGTTCGCAGTTCACGGTTTGTTTGGAGGAGACAAATCAAGAATCGGGGCTCAAATGGTACAGTAAGCCAAGTTATGGCTTCGCTCACATAAATGCAGCAGGAGGAGATGGAGGGCAAGGAACACACGCGATCTTCTTTCTGGGAATCTTCACACTTGTGCATTTGCACTAAACCATGGTTTGGTTTAGAGTTACATGCACACCAGTTCACTGCATTCTGTGGAGCTTGCTCCCTAATAATTGTACTCAGGATAGCAGCCTTATTTCTAAGTTCAATTGAATTTTTGTGGAATTTCCTTCATACCGAGTTCCATAACACTTGGGGAGCATATGACTGGACTGTTATGTTTCTTTATTTCTTACATTTCTGCTCCACCTTTCTTCCACCATAGAACCCAAGGTGACATAAATATAGTTCCCACACAGTCACCCATCCAGGCATTAACCAGGCTC
The DNA here is from genome assembly GCF_951804945.1 of Podarcis cretensis. Classification (NCBI taxonomy): domain Eukaryota; kingdom Metazoa; phylum Chordata; class Lepidosauria; order Squamata; family Lacertidae; genus Podarcis; species Podarcis cretensis. The sequence continues at coordinate 19,149,584 of NC_137183.1, forward strand.
AAGCCTGCTTAGCTATGACAAGATGGGGACTTTGTTTGCCTACAGGCCATTTGCTAGCAATGCCTCAATGACCTAACATCCAAGTTAGTATGCAAAAACTCACACAAAAAAAGATGCAGCTATTGACAAATTATAGAATATATTTCATGTATGGATGCAATCATTATGCTTCAGATTAGAGTTTCTTTAAAGTAAGGCTGCAATCATTTGTACGTCTACTTGAGAGTAAGTCCCATTGAAATCAGCAGGATCTACTTCTGAGCAAATATGCACAGAAGTCCACTGGAAATATATATTGCGAAAGAGTTAAGAAACAAAAAATAATTTTAAAAAAGAAGACATTTGAGTGAGCTGTGAAATACTGCAATCTTCCCTCTGCACTTCACATCATTTAGCAAATCTGATGAGAGGTTAGCAATTGGCTCATACAACTGGATTGTAAGGGATCATGCAACTTTTCTCGTGTGCTGTAAATATGGAACTCACAAAACATTGCTGAGTTGTGTTCCACCCTAGCTACCTTTTCTGAAAGGCAAAAGAGAACTCTCCACACGTTAAATTTAAGTTTTGCAGGCAGATCAAGTTGAGAAGTCCCCAAAATAGAGGGTTTTTGTCTTTGAAGGGGTGTATCGCAGCATCAAGTTTCCAGGTTTCCATCGTTTGGCTCACCTTTCGTTTACTTTCTCCCAGTGACAGAACTCACCTGATTTTCCCACGCTGTCTGCTCCAAGGACCACCACATTGGCTTCCACTTTGAGTGGCGAAGGAGTGGGTGCCTCCACCCCAGACTGGTGGTCTGGGGTGAAGCTGGCACTTCTACGCAGAGGGATTCGGAGAACCATTGGTGGATCTGTTCTCACCCAATCTGTCAACCACGGACTTGCCTCTTTGCTGCTTTCCTCTGTTCAGTCAGAAGGAGAATGACTCCCTTTCTCACTGCAGCTGGAGGAGTGATTTGCATGGATCATACCATTCCTAATGAACGAGAGGGGTTTCACTCATGGGAGCTGCTAGGAACAGATCCCAAGCTATTAAAAAACACACCGTGACAGCAACGTAGCAGGCTAATTTTATTCACAATAAAATTGTCAAGAGGAACTAGTGGTGAGATTGACCCCCCGGCATTGGAGTAGTGGGAGAATCCGGGTGGGGCTCATTCTTTCTATATAGGTTTCACCTCCAGTATTTTCCATTTATCATACACACAGCCCAATATGGGATAAGATGAACCACATCATGTGTTCAAAGTGCATATGATTGGTATCTAACACTGAGTAAAACTGAGTAAAAATGTACAAAACAAGTTCAAATTGTGTTGGAAATGTAAAGAGAAGGAGGGTACTTTTTACCAGATGTGGTGGACATGTACATTGGTAAAGGCTTTCTGGGAAATGATATATAATGAACTAAGGAAAATGTTTAAAAATACATTTGTTAAAAAAACCAGGAGCATTCTTACTAGGTATAATAGGTGAAGAGTTACCAAGAGAAGATAAAAGACTTGTTATGTATGCAACAACAGCAGCAAGAATGCTACTAGCCCAGAGATGGAAGGAAGGAGAAATACCAACAAAAGAAGAATGGCAGATGAAACTGGTGGGAGTATGCGAAGATGGCGAAACTGACGGGGAAGATCCGAAACCAGGAAAATCAAGTATTTTCTAAAGACTGGAGTAAATTTGTAGTTTATTTAAAAGACCACTGTAAACAGTTAAAACCTTTGGCAGGGATGTAATGATACTTGTAATGTGGAATTACTTATGGTAATTATGATTATAAAATAGATGGATAATGGTAAAAGATGCAGCAATTTTAAACTTAAACATGGAACCCATGGAGGGAGGGAAGAAGGTCCGAAGGTTAAAAGAACCTTGTATTTTAATGTTTGAAATGGTTATGTTTTATATGTATAAAATTATCAAAAACCCAATAAAAATATTTAAAAAACCAAAAACAAAGTGCATATGAAGGCCTCTGTTTGAAGGTATTTTCTGTTCCAGGGGTTTCCAAGCAGAGGTTCACAAACTTCATCCAGGTGGCCCCAGGCATGTCTGTGAAGAACATTTACAATATGAATTTTACAGAATTCACATCATACTGCAATACAAAGAAGAAGAGAACCAATAACATTGCAATCAAAAATTGCACAGCATCTAGCACAGTGCGTTACAGTTGTTGCAGCAAGCAGAAAAATCGTGAAGTGGTCCTCTGGGGTCTTCAACCATTTTCACGTGGTCCATGGTGGGGAAAGTTTGCGATCCACTTGTGGTAAAAAAAAAAAAAATTAGGGTTGTGTGTCCAGCTAAGTTCTACTCAAGAGTGGACTTATTGAAATGAATGAACCTAACTTCATGGTGTTCGTTAACTTCAATGGGTTTACTCTGAGTAGAACTAGCACTGGACACCACCCAATGAATCTTAAGAAGGGAGAGCAGGCAACATGAAGTTGCCCATCAACAGTTAACAGCACCTAAGAGTAGACTGAGCAGGCTGGCACCCAGATCACCTGGGCACAGTCTTGTTTTGCACTCTGGTATAATCTGTTGTATTTCTGTTTAAATGACCGTAATTATTTCTAAATCTGCATCTCAACATATAAATTAGGCTATGCAAATTAATAATAATAATAATAATAATAATAATGCCCTCTTTTGTCCTCTTTTTCGGCAACATGTCGCAGGCCACTTTAAGCATGGCATGTTCCAGAACAGGTAAAAAAGTAAAGGTAAATGACCCCTGGATGGTTGAGTCCAGTCAAAGGCAACTATGGGGTTGCAGCACTCATCTTGCTTTCAGGCTGAGGGAGCCAGTGTGTGTCCACAGACAGCTTTCCTGGTCACGTGGCCAGCATGACTAAACTGCTTCTGGCACAACAGGACACCATGACAGAAGCCAGAGTGCACGGAAACACCATTTACCTTCCTGCCACAGCGGTACTTCTTTATCTATTTGCATTGGCATGCTTTCAAACTGCTAGGTTGGCAGGAGCTGGGACAGAGCAGTGGGAGCTCACCCTGTCGCTGGGATTTGAATTGCCGACCTTTTGATTGGCAAGTCCAAGAGGCTCAGTGGTTTAGACCACAGCGCCACCCACATCCAGAATAGCACCTGCCCCAGAAGATATAAGGTTATGGTGTTACTTTCTTATTAACAAAATGTTACCTATTGCCTTTGCAAGATTGCTGTTAGCAATAAGGAAAACTATATATTAAAAGGATGGATTGAAATAGCTGCAGTAGCCTTTACTTTGAATTCAATTTGGAAGCACACGCTTGTCAGGATGGAGGGCACTCCTATACCATCATTATTTTCAGGTGAGATTTAATCACATCCCAGCAAACTTGGGCTGCACAATTCAAGCTAATGCAGAGCTCTTACGAAACAAACCAACTTCCCAGCACAGACAGGACTTTGGGCGATAAGAAAAGAGACGGCGAAGTGTACTAGAAAGTGTGAGATGACATTTGTTTGATATGATGTTGACTAATCTCCCCACAACGGGACGCAGGTGGCGCTGTGGGTTAAAGCCTCAGCGCCTAGGACTTGCCGATCGAAAGGTCGGCGGTTCGAATCCCTGCAGCAGGGTGCGCTCCCGCTGCTCGGTCCCAGCGCCTGCCAACCTAGCAGTGTAGCACCCTGCTTGTGGTTAACGCTTAGCTGGAATGAAATATTCAACGCAGCAATAGAGAAATTAAAATAGTAATTTATTTGTCAGACAAATAAATATGAGGCACAGTGGTATATGGTTACCAAGCTCTGGCCTGGCCTCTTGCCATTCTGGCCAGCACTTATATTTCCTTAATCCAGCCCCCTTGCTCCTCCTGTGGCTGCCTCTGTCCAATCAGCCTGGTTAAAATTCCTATTGGCTGTTTGCTAGAACCAATCACAAAAGATACACCCATTTCCTCTTGCCTTTTATGGAAATCAAAAAGCTATATATTCTTCTATCTATAAATGACAAATAAGTAGTAATATATCTTACATGTGTCTCAACAAGGAATCTTAATTACCAGCTCACCTCTTGCCCTCCTTGCCCTATTGCCTTCCAAAACAGATAATTAATCTTGAATTTTTATCTTATGCATGTCAAGGATTGAGTTCACATCAACATTGAGAGATCTCCTTCATTTGAAGGTTTCTAAACAAAAGGCCTGACAGCCATATATCAGGAGTGCTCGATTGGCGTCTTCTGTCTGGCAAGGGGGGTCTGGTGGCTGATGGCCCCTGTGATCTCTTCCAACTATATGAAATAAGAATCTAGCATTTCTTAAATCCTTTGCATAATTATATTTAAACTAATATATTTAATACATAAACAACCTTTTAAAAGGAAAAGAAATCTTAAAAGGATCTTAGTTTAAGAAAGAAACAGCTTTAGAAAAGATTTCCCAAAATGTTCTCTTTCTGCCAGCTAGATGCTTTTTCACTGCTCTTGACCTTCTTAACCTTAGGAAGAAGATATGGCTCATTTTACTATTTATCCACCCTTAATTTGTAGGGTCAGTGTAACCTTGGCTGTCAGCCTGTAATTCCCTTATTACCACTTTGAGAGTTGTTTTCTGCTATAAATCAGGGGGGCCCCTTGTCTAGGAGTAAAACATTGCCAAGGTTCTTCTAGGCAGCTGGTCTTTTGCCTGGCATAAAACATTTTAAGCTCATTTTTAAAATACAAGCCCTGATTAAACATATAAGCTTTAATAAAAATGCAAGCTTATGATTAGATGCCTCAGCAGTTCGAAAGCACCTCCGGGTGCAAGTAGATAAATAGGGACCGCTTACCAGCGGGAAGGTAAACGGCGTTTCCGTGTGCGGCTCTGGCTTGCCAGAGCAGCGATGTCACGCTGGCCACGTGACCCGGAAGTGTCTCCGGACAGCACTGGCCCCTGGCCTCTTAAGTGAGATGGGCGCACAACCCCAGAGTCTGTCAAGACTGGCCCGTATGGGCAGGGGTACCTTTACCTTTACCTTAATCTCCCCACAAGCAAATCAAGATGAATGCTCATGAAACAGGTCGTCTCAAAGCAACTGGAGAGAGGGGTGTGTAGAAACTTCTGGCTTTTGTGTGGCTGGAATGTAATCTAATGTACAAAGGTAGGAGTCACATGTGTTGCTCCATTTATGATCGCCTCAGCCCTGGCATGCGGACCCTAGAAGGGGCCATCGGACAATGTGACCGTCAGGCTGAATAAAGGTTACCTATCCCTGCCTTTACAAAGACCTGTGAAAGCATATGAGTCTTCAGCTGGTGATTAGGAATGGGCTTTGCAGTAACTGACCCAGTCACTTGTTTTCCACAATTCCCAAGCACAAAATCAATTAGTTAAGTAAAATTGTTCATAAACCTATCTGAGCTCGGCCTGTCCTCTCCACTTGTGAGAATCCCATAATTGATTCTGGTTCTTTAGACTGGCTTGCCAGAACTCCTTGTGCAATGGGTAGCATTACTTACTGTTATGCCCATTATCATCACCAAGTATTTATTTGCAGGCTGTTAGCGATACAGCAAATTTGTTTCTCTTGTGGTGCTGTTTCTTCTCATCTGCATGCAATTCCAACAGACCATCTTGTATTCACAATCTGTACCACTCTGAATCTTGACCCTTTTTTGCATTTTTTTTAAAACCCAATTTGTTAGTCACAGTTTTATGTGTTTTTTCAGAATCTTTAACGATGGACCATTTTTCCTGCATTGTTCAGAATCCTGACCCCACAGTTCAAGTTATTGTGCAATTTTTTCCCACTTTGGCATTTCTAGAATCTTGAGCTGCAGGTCACATATTAGTGCATTTTCAAAATCCTGACTCCATGAGTCACATTTTTCTATTTTGCTATTAGGGCAGCCATATATTATCCTGCTCTTAACACCATTTGCACCCGCTAAAGTTTTGGGGCAATCACACAGCTTCATTTCCAATTAGTGCCTATTTCAGAACTTCCCATTGAAATCCCGTAACTTCTAATGTCACAAATGTTCTGATTTATTTTTGTCCCCCTTTGGTTGTACTAGCTCCTCCAGACTGGAAACTTGGGGGGGGGGGACACATTAAAAAAAACTATTGCCAATGACCTGCTTGCAACATCAAATATATCTGAATGACCCATTTGCAGTATTAAGTCCCTATCTGGAAGCACCAATGATTTTCATCTCTGCTGCTGCTACATTGTTGCTTTTTCATTTTGGAATCATGTTGCTGGATTTGCTTTGTTTAACATGTCACTGGAAAGACAGTTGCTTTATTTCATAAGCAAATGTGATACAATAAAAACAAGCACTTTCCAGTTGCTTTTTTAAAACATAAAAGTCTTTCTTGTGGTATCACAAAACCCCCACTTTGCTGTTTTTTTGCTCTAAAACAGTATTTAAGGAACCACAAGACTCTGTAAAATAAGGCTTCAAGGTGCAACCGAAAACATGTGATTGGCATGCCAGAACTTTGATTACCGTTCATAAAGAATAAAAGAAAATGCATTCAAGTGGTGAACAAGGCTCTTTCGTTGTTTGGGATGTTGAAGCAGGCGTCACCCTGAGTGCAAAATGATGGGATTTATTTTTTTATATAATAATATTTATTTTCAATTATAATCCAATAATAGCCTCATTATAACAATACCAATTTATAATACAATTACCAATATCAATCATGGAACCAAATTATATAATTTAGATAAATAAGGTGGCCCAAATCTGCGTGCAAGAATTGATGATTTTGTTTCTGCATTCCAAAACCTTTATTGATTTCAATTACGTTCCAGTCATCATCATAATCCCTTATACAACAGCTGCAATATTAACAACTTCTATTTGTGTTGACACATTAAGTGATTTATGCAGGGCTTTTTGGGGCGGGGGCGTGCAGGGGTATGCATACCCCTAAACATTTTGTGAATCTTTGTACTTTTGTCCATCCATTAACTATTTATTTCCCCTGATTTGAACTATAAAATGGTGATTTCCTTGAGTCAAAAGGAAAGTATCTCCAAACATTAATTTTTTTTAGAAAAAAAGCACTGGATTTATGATTTTAGGAGTGAAGATCTCGAACTATACATCCTTGCTTTTCCTGTGTGTGACAATTATCCTGTCTGTGGCGTTTCTTCCTGTGCTTGCAAAATGTTATGTCCTATCTTCTGCAAAGCATGTATTGACTGATTTTATTTCTTTTAACTATTTCTGGTGCGTGGGTCGTTGGACTTCTGTGGGTTGCAAACATCCACACAACATAGCATCCTCTGGAGAGAAAAACAAAACTACACAGGGAGCACCAGCTTCCCTGGCTGGGCCTGAAACGAGGCCTCCTCGACGGCGCCCTGAGGAGACAGAAGGCGGCGGCGGCGGCGGCTCCTCCTCCTCCCTCATTTTTAAAAGCCACATCTCCCGCCGCCGCCGCCTCCTTCTCCTCTCCAAAAGCCTCCCTCACTCGACGGCTCCCTCGCCAAGGAAAGAGGCGGAGCCGCCTGCCGACGCCATTTCCCCGCGCCGGCCTAGTCGGGCCCGCCCAGCGCCGACGCCTCGACTCTGGGTAGGTATCGCCGCGCCAAGGCTCAAAAGGAGGCGGCGGCGGCGGCGGCGAGGTGAGGTGGGAAAGTGCACAGCGCTTCGTCAGCGGCTTCCCTGGGAAGGGTGCCTCTGAGCATGTGCAGGGAGTTCGCGGTGTCCCGCTCCCTCGGGCTTGGTGTGCTCAAGGCGTATTTCCCTGCAGGGGGCATGGAGCCGCTTTTTTTTATCCCGCCGCATCTCCCATGCAGGTCCCCCCCTTCTTAATTTCCTCGACCCTGACTGTCTCCCCCTTCCCCCCAAAAAACCCCCTCAACGCCCCTTTTTTTTTTTTGCTTATGCGACCTGTGCCCACCCCACATTTTCTCGTGGGGTGCTCAGGGGTGACTCCAGCTAGCCACACGTCTGATGCTTCTCTTTGGGAAAGTCTTTGGGATTTTGGGGCCAAGTTATTCGGAAAAAGTTACGCCTATAATTTCTACGTGCTCTGCTGCTAGTGCAACTTTTTCATAGGGCAATTAAAGTTGCCACTTATTATTATTCATTTATTGTGTTTCTAGCCCACCTTTTTTCTCTCCAAATGAGGCATACGTTGTTCCTGCCCCCTCATTTAGTCCCCACAACAACCCTGCGAGGTAGGTTAGGCTGACTGTCCCAAGTTCAGCCGCGAAGCGGCTGCATGGGGACTTGAACCCTGGTCTCCTAGGGTCCTAGTATGACACACTAACCATTACATCACACTGACTATAATGCCTTCCTTTAAAAACAGGTGCTGAGGTGCAGGTGGGCAAAGCTGGGGTAAGGGAGAAGGGTTAAAATGATGAAATTTATTTAAAAACCTGTTAGATTTCTTTGAAACTGGCTGCTGTTTATGGGTGCTTTCAAGCTGTCACTATTTTCAGGTGGGATTCAATCACGTACCGGTGCCAATTTAGGTTGCACAATTTTAGTTGATTGAGAGGTCTTGACATTTTGCAGTAGGAAAAGTGACAGGAAGATGCACTGGAAGGTGTGGGATGATAACACTTGCTTTGATGCAATGTTATTCAACCAGTTTCTGGGAATAGCGAATGGGGAGATTTCTGTTGCATTTTTGGCCACTCAGAACATGGTTCTGGACTATTTAAGTCTTTGGCCTGATCCAGCAGGGCTCGTTTTATATTCTGTATTGTATTTGTATTGTTAACTGTTTTGGAAACTTTAGTTGAAAGGTGACCTAGATATCCAAAAATACATAACATATGCCTTAACCAGTACTTTATTTTATTTTTGCTTGTGCTCTCTACTCTAACTTGGCTTTTCCTCTTTTCATAGCATGTCAGGCATAGAGATGACGCTCCTACTTGGTTTTCAGATGTCCTGACTCTTCATTTGCTACTAGCCATGGGTCTGAAAGCCAAACTCCAACCACCAACAGTGGAGGTTCCTGTCAGGGTGGCTGTACGCATTCGACCTTTACTTCCCAAGGAACGACTGCATGGGCACCAGGCTTGCCTACAAGGTGACCCAGAGACTAAGGAAGTTACTCTTGGGCGCAGCCGCCATTTCCACTTTGACACAGTCTTCACTGAATCCTCGGACCAGGAGTCTGTGTATACTGCTTGTGTACAGCCACTGGTGGAAGCTTTCTTTGAAGGTTTCAATGTTACTGTGTTTGCCTATGGCCAAACAGGCTCAGGGAAGACCTACACCATTGGAGAAGCTAGTGTCTGTGAGTTCCATCTTTTGCATGAATAGCATGTCCTGCATTCTCCTTTCCTCTCTACCCAGGGTACATGTAGCCCTATTACTTTTTACTGTAAAGGCAGGGACTGTATTGCATGTAAGCCACTCTTTAAACAAATAAGATAAATCATAACCTGCATCTGAGCAAGTGGACTGTAGTTCACAAAAGGATCCAGCCTCAAGGGCCGGATTTCATAGGTGGGTGGAGCTGCCCACCTGTCAATCACTTGATGACACAGTGGTGGCAAGTGATTGCGTGCTTTCAAGTAACAAAGTTGAGACTTTAAGGCACCCAATGTAGCTGATTTACTCTCTCCAAAAATGTGAAGCCGATTTAAATGTTTGGGGAAAATTTTTCAACCAGGTTTCTAAAAAAGCTTTTGTAAGAATGAATCACTCCAAGGGAGCTAAGAGGGTAAACATTGGAAGAAACTTGGTCCCTCGACACCCAAAGCACTGTGCCACTAGCGCAGTCGTACCTTGGAAGTCGAACAGAATCCGTTCCAGAAGTCCGTTTGTCTTCCAAAACATTTGGAAACCAAAACGCAGCTTCTGATTGGCTGCAGGAAGCCCCGTTGGACATTTGGCTTCTGAAAGTTTTTCAGAAACACTCACTTCCAGGTTTTGATCGTTCAGGAGGCGATTTGTTCGGGAGCCTAAGCGTTTGAGATCCAAGGTATGACTGTACTTTGTGGGTTACTAATGTTTGTGGAGGGACGCAGGTGGCGCAGTGGGTTAAAGCCTCAGCCCCTAGGGCTTGCCGATCGAAAGGTCGGCGGTTCGAATCCCTGCGGCGGGGTGCGCTCCCGCTGCTCGGTCCCAGCGCCTGCCAACCTAGCAGTTCGAAAGCACCTCCGGGTGCAAGTAGATAAATAGGGACCGCTTACCAGCAGGAAGGTAAACGGCGTTTCCGTGTGCGGCTCTGGCTCGCCAGAGCAGCGATGTCACGCTGGCCACGTGACCCGGAAGTGTCTCCGGACAGCGCTGGCCCCTGGCCTCTTAAGTGAGATGGGCGCACAACCCCAGAGTCTGTCAAGACTGGCCCGTACGGGCAGGGGTACCTTTACCTTTACCTTAATGTTTGTGGATTCCTTTTGCAAGGCTGCTGTATAGTCTCAGGTGGGGACAGAAGCATTTTTCAGCTTCATGTCTTACTTGAGACAACTGGGGACTCTTGGATAATCAGTGTAATATCTGCTGGGATTTGGCTGTCTGGTTTATTGAATAGATGTGTGTCCCCTTAAAGTGTGTGGGACACACTTTAAGGAGTGGATTGCTAAATTCATGCTGAACTGTTATTGAAACCTGTGTTCTGCCAGCAAAGTTGCCTTCTGAATCAGTTTGGTTAAAAGCAAACAATAACCACCTTCGGTATAATAACTTTCTTCCTGGTGATTAAATTAGTTCCCCACACATCCATTACACCCTGCAATTTCCTCCCAACAAATGTGTTTTCTTTGTTGCTTCCAGCTTCCATCAATGAGGATGAGCAGGGCATCATCCCACGAGCCATGGCTGAAGCCTTCAAGATCATGGATGAGAATGACTTGCTGGATTACACGGTCCGCATTTCTTATCTAGAAGTGTATAAGGAGGAGTTTCGGGACCTGCTGCAGGTGGAGACAGCTAGCAAGGACATACAGATCCGGGAAGATGACAAGGGCAATATTGGTAAAAACGAACAAACTTTGCTCCTTTTCCTTGCCATTCCTAGTTGGCAAATCGAGCAGGTAGCACTTTGGTTTGCCTGGTCTGCATTTTGTGGATTTAACAATCTTCCCTTTTTACCTCTTCTCCAAAACTGGAGTTTAATTCCCTTTTTACCTCTTCTCCAAAACTGGAGTTTAGTTCCCTCTAGCTTCCCTGGTATGGCTGAAAACTAGGCTTGTACAGGCTTCTTGCCCCAGGATTTACCTCTTGAATCATACATTATTTCAGGATTTGGCTCCCTGTACACAGTGACCTTGCTGTGCTGTTATTAGCCCGAGTTATTGCTTTCATTACTTAATTAATTAAATGGGTTTTACTTAGCCTCTTGTTGCTCAGCTGTTTAACTCACCTTGATGCTTTCATCAGCTGGGGCAGAAAAGCTTCATCAGCTGGAGCTCCCTTTAGCTCTTGGTTTTCCCTCTTTGCTATCCCTCTCGTTGCAGTGCTGCATGGGGTGAAGGAGACCGAAGTGGAAGGCCTGGACGAAGTCCTGAGCCTGCTGGAAATGGGCAACATGGCCAAGCACACTGGGGCCACCCACATTAACAGAAAGTCAAGCCGCTCGCACTCCATCTTCACCGTGACCATGGAGCAGCGCCGCAGTGCTGGGCGTCTTACTCGCCTCACCCTTCAAGAAAAGGTCTTGGTTCCAGCCTCTGGCCAGGTTCTTTCCTCCAAATTTCACTTTGTGGATCTGGCAGGCTCCGAGCGGGTGGTGAAGACGGGGAACACTGGGGAGAGGCTCAAGGAGAGCATCCAGATCAACAGCAGTCTTCTGGCTCTGGGCAACGTAATCAGCGCATTAGGAGATCCCCGCCGGAAAGGCAGCCACATTCCTTACCGGGATTCCAAAATTACCAGGTAAGTAGTATGCTGTTCTTTTTATCCACAGTGGCCTGCATTACGGCATAGTCCTGTGTGTCATCCTTGAGCAGTTTGCTCATGTCTGGACTGTGCTGTCTTTCCACTTGGGGGTTCTTTTCTTTCTGTGTTTCCTAATTTGGATTTGTTGCTTGGAATCTCTGCTAGTTTTGTCCTGATTGCTGCTTCTGAGGCAGGCTCAGTAGTCAGAATGTTCACTTTTATTGTCCTCCTTGTCTGTTAAGCTTCAGCCTTGCTAATAGATGTACGGTAGTATCTTGGTTCTCAAACTTAATCCATTCCGGGAGCCTGTTCGACTCCCGAAACCATTCGAAAACCAAGGTGCATCTTCCTATTGGCTGCAGGAGCTTCCTGCGTCAGACATTCCTGTGTCGGACATTCGGCTTCCAAAAAACTGGAACACTTACCTCTGGGTTTGCTGCGTTTGGGAGCCAAACCGTTTGACAACCAAGGTACCACTGTACTGATTCCTGTCATATTCCTTAGGATCCTGAAAGATTCTCTTGGTGGGAATGCCAAGACCGTGATGATTGCCTGCCTCAGCCCTTCCTCCTCTGACTTTGACGAAAGCTTGACCACGCTGAATTACGCCAACCGTGCACAGAATATCAAGAACAGGGCGGTGGTGAACTGCTGCAAGGAGACGGAGCACATGGAGCAGCTGCAGCTGCAGATAAAGAGCCTGCAGAGGGCGCTAGAGCAGCGACACCGCTCCGAGACACGTATCATCAACCGTTCCGAAGCTCCCGCCAAGCAGCCTTCGCAGGATAATGCCACCCGCTTGCATGCAGAGTGCAGCCGCTACAGGACCTGTACGGACGCCGCGTACCAGCTCTTCATGGAATTGCAAGGGGAAGGCAATCTGACTGTGGACCAGATCCTGCGGGTGAAGGAGTGGTTGTGTGCTGTGGAGAGCGAGAGGAGCGAGCTGAGCTCAGCCTCTGGCTTAGACAGTGGCATTGAGAGCACTTCAGTGGAAGATCAAAACCATAAAGCGGCAAGTTCCAAGCCAACTAAGTCTCAGGTACTATTATTCGCTGCAATTATTTTTTCAGATTTCTTAGCCACAAGGGTGAGCCACAACCATTTTTTAAAATCCCATTTTTTAAAAAACAACAGCACACACCTTAAAATAGATTACAATCAAGAAAGTAAAGTAGGTTCTAAATATTTATTTATTACAAAGAAAGGATAGTACTGCGGGCAAGAATCCGCAGGTCCTTTGGGGGGGGGGGTTTCCACATGGGAGATGAGATTCTTCTGCAAAGGTTGTCAGCTGGTCATGTAGTTGTCTTAAACTGGACCCCTTTTAGGGTATGCAAAGATGCCAGATCCAGGACAGACTTCAGTACAATTTGTTGACATTGCCAATGAAGAGTGATGCTTAGTGGTAGAACACTCTGTTCTCCTTTACGTTGGCAGATGTGGCAGTAGGTGTGTAGGGTCTCAGTGGTGGACTGGATGGGAGCCCATAAACTGATCCTCAATGGGGATACGACTGAGGCACTGATGGTGGGTAGATCCTTTAACCGGATAGGTGGGGTTCAACCAGTCCTGGTTGGGGTTGCACTCTCCCTAAAGGAGCAAATGCACAGTTTTGGGGATACTTCTGGATCTATGACTGTTCCTGAAGGCACAAATGGCCTTGGTGGCACAGAATTCTTTCCATCAGTTGTGGCTGGTGGCTCAGCTGCAACCCTCTCTGGACAGGGATAGGCTACCTTCTGTTGTCTACATCCTAGTAACCTCTAGGTTAGATTACAGCAATGCATTATACACATGCATGCCTTTGAAGATAGGCCAGAAACTATTGCAGAGTTCAGTGGCCAGATTGTTGGCTGGAAGTAGGAGGTTTGATCATATAACACCGATTTATGTAACATATAACACCAATCATGTAACCCTGACAATGGTGGCTGCCTTCTAACTTCCTGATTCAATTCCAAGTGCTGTTTTTGACCTATAAAACCTCAGGACTCCAGTACCTTAGGTAGCAAGTGTCACCCTCCTTTCTCTTTGGCAGAAGCAAGAAAACCACATGGAAGGATCTGAAGTTGTGAGAGAAGAACACATGGCAAGGTTGGAGAGGCAGGTGGAGCGTTTAGAGGAGGAGAATCGGGATTTTCTAGCCGCCCTTGAGGATGCCATGGAACAGTACAAGCTGCAGGTATCACTTAGGCCATGTGCAGACTTCCTCTCTTGTGGGCACAATGGTGATCTTCAGACAGAGAAATCCATATTTGCAGCCAGATTCTTCTTGTCCTCCCTTTTACTTTCATTAAGGTTTCGTGCTCTCTTCTTTCCTTCACTCCACTAGGAAGACAATTGGTTCATCTTTTGAAAATGAGTCCGCACCAGCATTTTTACAGGTCACCTTTCCAACCTTTGAGTTTTGGGATTTTTGCTTGCAGTCTTTGTTCAGCTAAGCTGTAACTGGATGGGGTACCCAGCAGTATCTGCTGGGCTGTTAATACATGGAAGAGTCCATCTTCTATCATCTTGTGTATTGTTACTCTAAGGTAAATACACCAAGGGATGTGGGTGGTGCTGTGGGTTAAACCACAGAGCCTAGGACTTGTTGATCAGAAGGTTGGTGGTTCAAATCCCCGCGATGGGGTGAGCTCCCATTGCTTGGTCCCTGCTCCTGCCAACCTAGCAGTTTGAAAGCACATTAAAGTGCAAGTAGATAAATAGGTACCGCTCTGGTGGGAAGGTAAATGGCATTTCTGTGTGCTGCTCTGGTTCGCCAGAAGCGGCTTAGTCATGCTGGCCACATGACCCGGAAGCTGTACGCCGGCTCCCTTGGCCAATAAAGCAAGATGAGCTCCGCAACCCCAGAGTTGGCCATGATTGGACCTAATGGTCAGGGGTCCCTTTACCTTTACTCTAAGGTAGGTCTATCCAGATGCTGTTAGAATCCAGCCTAGCCAGCAGCCCGGGATGATGAGAGCTGCAGTTCAACATCTTCTGGAGGGCACCACATTGACTACCCTGTGAGGCAACCAAAACTTGTTTCCCCCTTCCCCCACAGAGTGACAAGCTGCAGGAGCAACATGACATCATCTGCAAACTACAAACATACCTGCAGACAGAGATGCCCAGACTTGGTGTTCCTGAATTGCTGCAGAACGTCTTCTTGGTACAGCTTGACCAGAGGCCTCACACAGCTCCTGTGGATGTTGCCCAGTCTCACCACCGGCTTAGGCTTGCCCGTGATAAGCACAGCAAGGTTTGTGAGCTGCCCTGGGGTATTCTATCATGATACATTGAGTTTTGCTTCCTCTTGAGTGTTGTCTAGAAACAACCTATTTCACCTTCCCCCAGCCCATCAATTTAAGCAAGCTGGATGTCCTGGAGATTTGAATTTAAAGTGGTGAGTGATGTAAATATCATATTGCTTTTATTCGAGGTGAGGCAGAGAAGACAACGTAGACTTTGTGTGTAGGAAATATTTCTGATGCAATGTTTTTGGGAGAGCTTTTCCTTCATTACTTTTCTTCTATCAACAACTTTTCGTGTAAAATTGGGAGGTGCTTCCTCACACAGTTTTAGCATAACTCTGGAGTGAGTGGGAGGAACCACCCAGTATATCATTTGTCCACCCACTGAAAAGAATTAACAGCACAGTAAGTCTAATGTAAGACCACGCTGTAGTCTAAACCACTGAGCCTCTTGGGTTTGCTGATCTGAAGGTTGGAAGTTTGAATCCCCACGACGGGCTGAGCTCCCGTTGCTCTATCCCAGCTCCTGCCAGCCTAGCAGTTCGAAAGCACACCAGTGCAAGTAGATAAATAAGTACTGCTGTGGCAGGAAGGTAAACAGCATTTCCATGCGCTCTGGTTTCCGTCACGGTGTCCCGTTGCGCCAGAAGCAGTTTAGTTATGCTGGCCACATGACTCGGAAAGCTGTGGACAAACGCTGGCTCCCTCGACCTGAAAGCGAGATGAGCGCCACAACCCCAAAGTCACCTTTGACTGGACTTAACCACCCAGGCGTCCTTTACCTTTTACTTTTTTGCCTAGAAATATTAAGAAGCTATTTGCGGATCACAGGTATTTTGTGTGTACTTTTACTGGATATATCTGCCACAATCGCATCTTCAGGTAAGGGAGTGTCGGGGGTAGAAAACAGGTTAGATAATCTGGTGAACCTGTTACTCTTTCAGACTTCCTTGAAGGAGTTAGAGCTAAGGATCTGAAGTTTCCCCTTCAGAGGACAAATAATTTCAGGGTGCAGGCAACACGTCAGGGGTATTTCACTTAGTATTCCTTTCTCTCTCTCTGAACAGCTGTGCAGTGCCCCAACCCTCAATGGTAAGAACTTGTTGGTGTACCGCCAAAGACTGCCTTGTGGCTTGATGCGCAGCTTGGAGGCTAACAATACGGTACAAACACAGGAGATTGACAGGACTCCAGAGCAGGCAGCGGAGCCATCTGTGGAGAAGGGAGACCGTGAACAGATAAGGTCCCTTTACCGACGCAGGTGAGTGAAAAGCCTGATGCTGGACTTACAGATCCACCTACTTCGCATAACTCTGGTTCAGTCTCTAGCATCTCCACCTGGCTATCTCTTCCTGAGACTTTGGAGCAGTGTTTCCCAAACTTGGGTCCCCAGTGGTTTTTGGACTACCAACTCCCATCATCCCTAGCTAGTAGGGCCAGTGGTCAGGGATGATGGGAATTGTAGTTCATTGCTAGAGATGCAATGAGGTTGAGGGAACGTTCTTTCTTATGTGTTGGACGTGTAAAAGCGTAAAAGAGTTTGGGGAAATAATCCATAATGAATTGGAAATAATTCATAATGAGTTGGGGGAAAATGTTTAAATATACTTTCTAAAAAAAAAACAGAGTTCTTTTTTTCAGATGGAAATTCCCAGGTCTCAAAAAAGGTTATTTATGTATGCCACTACTGCAGCCCCCAAAGGGAAAACGAGTGAGGTCCCAACTAAAGAAGAATGGCAACTTGGAATATGCACAGCTTGCAGACTTAACATATAGAATAAGAGAACAAAAAGAACATACGTTTAGAGAAGATTGGAAAATGTTTCTTGAATACATGGGGGGGGGGAATTGTGTACACATGAAAATGTTGGCAGCATTAAGATAAATTCAACCTCGTAAATAAGTTATGATGGATGTAATAATAGACTACTGAATGGTTTAAGTTTGTAAAATATGCAGGGATTTATGATATGAAAAATGAACCATGGAAAGAGAAGAAGGGAAGTCATTGATATTTTAAGGATGTTTAAATGAGTATTCTAAATTGTAAAACAGAATTTAATAAATATAAATATATATAAAAGAAATGTAGTTCAAAAAGCTGGAGACCCAAGTTTGGGAAACACTGTTTGGGAGGGATACTGCTTGTGTGGGGTACCTTGCCTTTCTGCCAGACTCAGCGACTTCCTTGTATCAGTGTCTGAAATTGGAATGTCTGAGGCCCACCTCTTGCAAACACCCAGCTAACACAAGTGGGAGAACATTTTATGCATGAACTGCCCTTAACAATATAGGGGAATGTTACTGACTGGCTGAGCAGGTATGCAAATGCTGCCAGCTTGGGACAGGGCAGTTCAGATGATAAAATAGAACATTAGCCCTGTTGCAGAAAGGATGCCGCTCTGTGCACAAAATCTTCTATTTCTTGTCAAAATATATAAAAAAATTGTCCAGTGGCACTTTAGAGACCAACTAAGTTTGTTCTTGGTATAAGCTTTTGTATGCATGCACACGGAAGCTTATACCAAGAACAAACTTAGTTGGTCTCTAAGGTGCCACTGGACAATTATTTTTTTAATATATATTTTGACTATGTCGGACCAACACGGCTACCTGCCTGATTCTATTTCTTGTGTGATCCCTTCACTTTAATTCATCAAAGGTGATGAATTCCGTACAACGAAGGGGAAACTGAGTGAGATGGCACCAGCTTTACTTCTGTCTGGACTCAGGGTGGGGTGTGTGCTTTATAATTTCAACTTTTCTCTCCCGCATTGCTTATGCAAGCCCTCTGGATAAAGTGACCAATTTGGTTGCCGTTCTAGAAATGGGATCTACAGCTGCAGCCAGGAGGAGGTTTCGGAGAAGAGGAGCAGCAGACAATGGAATAAGAGCAATCCAGCCCTGATCCAGGAGGAGCCTTCAGAACCCTCGAGAGGTAAAGAGGAGATTCAGTTGCTCCTCTCGAAACTCTAATGGGGAGCCATTGTGGTGTAGTGGTTAAGAGCGGTAGTCCTGTGATCTGGTGAACTGGGTTTGTGTCTCCACTCCTCCACATGCAGCTGCTGGGTGACCTTGGGCCAGTCACACTTCTCTGAAGTCTCTCAGCCCCACTCACCTCACAGAGTGTTTGTTGCGGGGGAAGAAGGGAAAAGAGATTGTTAGCCGCTTTGAGACTCCTTAGGGTAGTGATAAAGCGGGATATCAAATCCAAACTCCTCTTCTTCCTCCTCCTCTTCTTTCTTCTTCTTCTTCTTCTTCTTCTTCTTCTTCTGATAGCAATATAAAACCAGGACACCCTAGATGCTTCAAGCTGTACCTGGACTAAGCAACTCTTTGTTATTATTATTTTTATTAAATTCAATTTTACGCTATACATTTGACTTCAAAAATTAATCATAATCATCAACATTTAGGATTCCCTGAATCCTTAGACTTCCCTCCACCCTTTTGTGGTTTCCAGTATGAAACTTTTTCTGCTGCATCATATTTTCTCAATTTTTCTTAAAATAATCCCTATTTACTTTAGTTTTCAACACATTAACAAGTGTTACTCAAATCCTGCCAAAGTTTTTAGTTGTTTACAGTGTTCTCTTAAGTAAATTGTAATTTTTTCCCATTCCTTATTAAAGTTTCTACCTAGTTTCTGATTTTCCTGGCAATTTTTGCCATTTCTGCATAGTCCATCATCTTCATCAATCAATCGTCTCGTCAGGACTTTATCTTTTTTCCATCTCTGGCCAGTAGTATCAGCGCTGCTGTCGTCGCGTGCATAAATAATAGTTTCTGCCCCTTTGGTATCTCTGCATCTAAAATTCCTAGTAAAAAATGCTTCTTCCCCCCCAAACATTATTTTAAACATTTCTTTCAACTCATTATATATCATTTCCCAGAAAGCTTTGTTATTTTGCACATCCACTGCATATGGTAGAACGTGCCTTCCTTCTCCAGCATAAATTCAATACCAACGATACATCATTTTAATATACTTCTCTTTCAACAAAAATTTTAAGTCCTTCTTTCATAACTTTTCCTAATATGAAAATTGGATATTATTCCCAGTATCTCTTTTAAGCAACTCTTGCCTTGGTGCCTTCTGTCCCTTCACCTATATGGATTGGATTCTTGCCAGGGCACTTCCATTTTTTGCTTCTTTTTTTCCGCAGAGGACTGCAGGAGGCCAGAGCTGAGCAGCCTTGGAGAAGGCTTTTCAGGGAAGGATTCAGAGTGGCGGCTGCTTCAAGCCCACCAGAAGATCCGTGAATTGGCAATCAACATCCGCATGAAGGAAGACCTGATTGTGGAACTCATCAAGACAGGTGAGGAGGACTCTTAAGTAGAGATGTAGCTTGGGTGATTGACTTGAGGATAGGGGAGTTTTGGCGCTCTGCTTGGCCAACCCCAGGGCCTCAGGAAGCTACTGCATCTTTGTATCCCAGCAGAGACCCTTCTTTCCTGTGTCCTCCATATTTTTATTTACTTTGAAAGCATTTCCCCCTTTATATATTCTCAGAACAACTGGAAGGAGCAATGTTATATTTGATTAAAAAAAATTATATATAAAAAAATCTTGGTTGTATGGCTTGAGGAAAAGCATTCACCTCTCTCCAAGCCGAATGAGAGCCATTTGGCAGTCTTCTGCCGTGTGTATGTCTACAGCACATAAAGCCAGAAAGGAATTACTTGGGTTTTCTTTCAAGAGTAGTAGCTGTATTGTTTTGTGTTCCCAAAATAAATGCATCCTCTGTATACTTACTTGAGAGCTTCTCCATCAAACCTAGAGGGACTAACTTCTGAACAGGCTTGCAATGAACTGGAAATTCTTATCTGAGGTATTCTTAGTGAAAATTGAAGCAAGACAAGGTTTTTTTTTTTTTGTGTGTGTGTGTGTGTCAATATTTTATACATGAAAAGTGGTGCGCAAGTTTTTAAAATACTCTGGTTTTATCCAGAACACTTTTGCCTCTGGCTCTGCCCCTTCCAGCATGCAGCCCCCATAACAAAAATAAGGTTGCCCACCCCCTGTGGTAAAGGGATAATTAATTATTATCTGTGTCATGCTGCAGTAACAAATATTTACTGCCATTCAGCCTTCTTATTCCTTTCCTTTCCTGTTCCCCAGCACAACTTCTGCTTGTCCTCTCTTTTTTCTGGCCTAATTTTAATTTCTATTATTCCCTTTTTAAAAAATTGATTTTTATTGGTTTTACAAAGTTAATCTCACAATTAATAAAATTAAATTATAAAATAAAAGGTGATTCTTCTGAATCATAGGACATCTCTCCTCCCCTCCCCTCCGTGGGTCCTTTGTATAGCTTAATCAACTGCATATTATAGTTCATCCAAATTACAATCCTCCAAAGTATCCAAAGTCTTTGTAACATTGCAAGAGTTATTCCTTCTCTCTTATTCCCATCCTGGCTTACAGTTATTATTACATCCTTACCAAACACTGAGCTGATAAGACTGCTGCTGTCATGTCTTCCTCTTTCTAATTGCTAGTGGAAGAAGAGACTGAAGTCTGTCTTGGAGTGTCTTGATTTTGACCTGCAATTGATCTCCATGAAGTCCCCCCCCTCCTTAAAATGATGTTCTTTTTGCTGCTCCACTCCCCCCACCACTGACTCCCCCCCAAAGACCACCCCAGGTGCCAGACTGGCCTTTTGTGGTGATGCCAAGTGTCTGTGTCTTTCAGGGAAGCATGCGCAGACGATGAACAAGCAGTATTGTCAGAAAATCCGCGACTTGGAGCAGGAAGCAGAGCTGGTGCGAGTGGAATTAAACGATGGCCAAAGGCAGCTTTGGGAGCTGGAGGGCAAGGAGCCCCGAAACCCCGCAGAGAAGCGGAAGCTCCAGGAATACCGTACCAAAGTGGCAGCAGCTCAGAGCAAGGCAAAGGTGAGCCCTGGAGCACTACTTATATTGGGGGGGGGGGTGGGGTGGCAGAGTGCCAGGGTGTCTCAAAAAGGCCTCTTCCATTTTGAGAGCCTCCTTTCAGTCCCTGGCATTAGCTGTCCTGCCTTATTGTCCATCCTGCAACAGATTCTGCAAGAGAAGAAGCAAGCGACGGAGAAGCTGGCCTCTCTCTCCGCTCAGAACGAGAAGCGCTTGCAGGAGCTGGAGAGGAACGTGCAGCTGATGCGGCAGCAACAGGGGCAGCTGCAGAGGCGGCTGCGGGAGGAGGTGGACCAGAAGCGGCGCTTGGAGACAGAGATGCACAAAGGGCAGCACCGTGTCAAGGTAGGGGTGGCTGGGCTTCAGTGCCAAGGCCAAAGAGTATTCAGGAGCAGCGATGGCCCTAGCTGTTCACAGAATTGTAGAGTCGGAAGGGACCCTTTTAAAGAGAACTACACTGGTTGCTGGCATATTCTACCTCAGGTTAAAGAGGCTAGTTTTAACCTTGAAAGCCCTTCAAGGCTTTGGGATCCAGGGCCCCCTTGTATCAACCTGTGGGAGAATAACATTTTCCACTGAGGCTCCTCTGACTGCCGCAACCAGTAATCAAGCAGGTGGAAACAAGAGAGGGCTTCTTCATTGGCCATGTAATCCATTCATTTGGTACTGATAAAAGGTAATATAAAGGTAAGGTAAAGGACCACCTGGATGGTTATGTCCAGTCAAAGGCACCTGTGGGGTGCGGCGATCATCTCGCTTCAGGCTGAGGGAGCCGGTGTTTGTCTACAGACAGCTTTCCAGGTCATGTGGCCAGCGTGATGAAACCGCTACTGGCACACAGAGGACCGTGATGAGTTCCAGAGGGCACAGAAACGCTGTTTACCTTCCTGCTGCAGCGGTACTTATTTATCTATCTGCACTGGTGTGCTTTCGAACAGCTAGGTTGGCAGAAGCTGGGACATAGCAATGGGACCCTGTCATGCAGATTTGAACTGCTGACCTTCCAACTGGCAAGCCCAAGAGGCTCAGTGGTCTAGACCACAGCTCCACCTGCGTCCCATTTGGTACCCAATTATAATTTGGTACCCATGTTATCTTTGTCACCAGGTTAAGACTTTTTTTTATTCTCGGGGGCATTTTAAATCAATTGAAGTTCTAGTTTTAATGGAGATGAACCGGGCTTTTTCTGGCACCTCTTTTTCTAGAAAAACAGCACTGGAGAACAATATACATAATAAATATAACTACCTGGAACTGAGTTACCCATTCAGCTTTCTGAATATGTTTTGATGTTATGGAGTCTTTAGAAGGTGGTCTGTTGTTTGGTATTGCATCTTAATTGCATAGTTGCATTTTGTGCCATGAGCCCCCCTGGTATATGTTGCTATGAAGGGTTGTGCATAGAAATGCCTTTAAATAAATGATACCTTGTGGGTCTGAGAATTTCCCCTCCACTCACCTTCAGGAGTTGGAGCTGCAGCATGAGCAGCACCAGAAGATCTTGCGCATCAAGACCGAGGAGATAGCAGCATTCCAAAGGAAGCGCAGGAGTGGCAGCAACGACTCCATGATCAGTTTAGAACAGCAGCAGGTAATGGGGCAAGGGCTGACATGCCTTTCATCTTCAGCAGCTTGAGGCTGGTGTGTGAAATGCCCTTCAAAAGGGCAGGATTGGGAGCAATAAGAGATGGTGCTTTTTGAAGAGTTAATACAGTTGTACCGTGGTTGACGAACGCCTTGCGAGTGGAACGGTTTGGCTCCCAAACGCCGCAAACCCCGGAAGCGACTGCCCTGGTTTGCGAACTATTTTTGGAAGCCGAACGTCTGATGGGGCTTCTGATTGGCTGCAGGAGCTTCCTGCAGCCAATGAAGAAGCCCCGCTTTGGTTTTCGAACGTTTTGGAAGTCAAACATACTTGCACAATGGATTCCCTTCGACTTCCAAGGTACGACTGTATAATAGTTAAATCGTTTCCTGGGTTTACAAGTCTTGTCTTTATTCAGTTGTGTTATGTCCTGAAATTGGGGTAACACAGGAAGCTGCATTACATTGAATTAGACCATAGCTTCATTTAGTATTGCCTACTCTGGGTGGCAGTGGCTGTTTAGGGCTTCAGGCAGGAGTCCCCCTTTCCCAGCCCTTTTGGGAGATGCCAGGGATTGGACCCTCTGACAGCCTGAGTCCCTCTGACAGTCTCTCCCTCTGCCTTGCCTTCCCATCAGAAAATCGAAGAGCAGAAGAAATGGCTGGACCTCGAGATGGAAAAAGTCCTTGAGCAACGCCGTGCCTTGGATGAGCTGGAAGATGAGCTGACCAAACGGGAAGCCATAGTGGCCAAAAAGGAAGCGCTCCTTCAGGAGAAGAATGGCCTTGAAAACAAGAGGCTCCGCTCTAGCCAGGTGAGCCTTGGGTGTGGAAGGTGAGGTCCTTGTTGTCATTGTTTTCTTTGTGGCAAGTATAACATAATCCATTCTGAATGTTTTTTCTTAGTAAATCTGGGGTGGGGGAGTACAAAAATGAAGCTTACATTAACGAATCTGTTCATGGAGAAGGTGTAAACGAAAAGAGGAGGAAACACTTCATTGCAAAATTAAAGCTCATTGACTTTTTTTGGGGGGGGGCTTAATTTACAAGTCAATATTTATAGGATTAGGGGACGCGGGTGGTGCTGTGGGTTAAACCACAGAGCCTAGGACTTGCCGATCAGAAGGTCGGCAGTTCGAATCCCCACGACGGGGTGAGCTCCTGTTGCTCGGTCCCTGCTCCTGCCAACCTAGCAGTTTGAAAGCAAGTCAAAGTGCAAGTAGATAAATAGGTACCGCTCCGGCAGGAAGGTAAACGGCATTACCGTGCGCTGCTCTGGTTTGCCAGAAGCGGCTTAGTCATGCTGGCCACATGACCCGGAAGCTGTATGCTGGCTCCCTCGGCCAATAAAGTGAGATGAGTGCCGCAACCCCAGAGTCAGTCACAACTGGACCTAATGGTCAGGGGTCCCTTTACCTTTATTTATAGGATTGGGCTGTAACAACCAAAATGTGCTGTTGGCAGAAGGAAGCTGAAGGAAGAGAGGGGTAGGGGTTGCTGCTTAGGAGAGGTGCAGTGGGGAAAGGTGGCTGTGTGGTAGAAGCAGCCCAGCTCACTCCCTTGGTCATTGTTTGGGGCCCACCTAGCAGATACAGTGTATAGTGGCTGCTGGGGGCGAGACCTGAGGAGAGAATTCCTCCTTGGTTTTTGCCTTTCACAACTCATTCCACTTGAGGGGGGACACAGAATTCTCTGCTGAAATCTGCATGAAAGCAGAAAATTGCCTGAGGGTTGAAGGGAGGTCACCCTCCGTCTTTAGGATAAATAAATTGGGTCCTCCTTCGGGTACAGGGGACTCAGTCAATGCTAGCTGCCATCCTCCCTTCAAGAAGATACAGTGGGACCTCGGTTTAAGAACAGTACAGTGGTGCCCCGCAAGACGAATGCCTCGCAAGACGAAAAACCCGCTAGACGAAAGGGTTTTCCGTTTTGGAGGCGCTTCGCAAAACGAATTTCCCTATGGGCTTGCTTCACAAGACGAAATGTCTTGCGAGTTTTTCTGACTTTTCCCCCCTTCCCCCCCTTTTCCTAAGCCGCTAAGCCGCTTATCCGCTAAGCTGATAAGCCGCTAAACCGCTAATAGTGCTAATCCGCTAAGCCGTCAATGGGCTTATTTCGCAAGACGAAAAAACCGCTAGACGAAGAGAATTGCAGAACGGATTCTTTTCGTCTTGTGAGGCACCACTGTACTGTTTACAAACAATTTGGTTTATGAACTCTGCAAAACCGGAAGTAGTGTCCCGGTTTGCGAACTTTACCTCGGTCTAAGAATGGAATCTGAATGGTGGAAGGGCACCAGCGGTGGGAGGCCTCATTAGGGAAAGCTCACCTCAGTTTAAGAACAGTTTCGGTTTAAGAACAGACTTCTGGAATGGATTAAGTTCGTAAACTGAGGTACCACTGTAATTGTTTTATTCTATGCTAAGATGTGTCCCCTCTTTCCCTTATAGTTGCTATGCTATTCCTTCTTTGAATAGGGTTAGCTCTATTAGCTCCCACCCCTGAGGAATTAAAACCAAGCGATGGTTGGTAAACCACAAGGACATAAGCTGCAACCGGCGGACTTGCCATCCTAAGGATCTCTCCCTCCCCCCGCCTTTCCCCATCCCTCGATTCTTTCTGGCTTAGGCCCTGAATGATGACATCATGCGGGTGTCCAGCCGCCTGGAGTACCTGGAAAAGGAACTGACGCAGAAGAATGGGCAGCTTTGCCACAGCAGCACGCATGATCAACAACAGATCCGGCAAGAAATTAACAACTTGCGGCAAGAGAAGGACCAGTTGCTCAAACAAAGGCTGGAGATAGACAACAAGCTACGCCAGGGGACCTTGCTGTCCACAGAGGTTAATTGGCAGTTTTTCTTGTTGCAAGTATAGTTGATGTACTAGAGATTATTTGTTTCTTTTTCTGTGATTTGTAGGTTCTTACTATAAACAGTCTACACAGGTATATTTCAGAGGGAACTTTCTCTTAAAGTGCTTTGAAAATGACCTGTGTGCATCTTCGTTTATTCATTAATTTATGCTGTTCAGTTCCTCTCATCTTTAAACAAGGGTGCGATTGCCATGAGTGCAGAACACAACTGATCAATAAGGTGGAACAAATGAGCCTCCGTGGAGTGCGGGAATCTTAAAACTAGGTCATTAGTGGAACTGGGACATGACACCCTGGGTTCATTTGGGAGGAAGTGTGGGATTTAAGTTTAATAAAATGAAAATATACTCTTGGTCTTGACTCTTGGGGCACTGTGTCCATGAGTGCCATCCTATTTCTTTCCTAGATGCTAAATTTTAAACTCAGGTCCCTGCTTGGCCAAGGACTTGGAGCAAAAAGGCTTTGAGCAAATTATGATCAGCCTTTGTACGCAAAGTGGGAGTCACACTAAAACTATATTTCAGGTTTATGAGAGCAGCTAAATGTAAGGACTGGGAACCTCTCTGCCCAGCGGAACTAAACGTTATTAGCTGCAAAACAACTGAAATTATCCTTTCCCTCTCAGTAGTTTTCTTGCTTTCTTCCTCTCCATTCAGGAGGAACGGATCCTTTTCCAGCTAGATGAAGCCATTGAGGCTCTAGATGCTGCCATTGAATACAAAAACGAGTCAATCACTTGCCGGCAACGTGTTTTGCGGTCCTCAGCCAGTCTCCTATCCCAATGCGAAATGAACCTGATGGCCAAACTCAGCTACCTCTCATCCTCCGAGACCCGGGCACTGCTTTGCAAGTATTTTGATAAGGCAGGTGTCGAATTGTGGCTCTGCTCCATGGAGCAATGCACTGTCTAGTATGAGCACATCAGAGGCCCAGGCCCTTACCCAGGGGTGCAAAACTTGTAGTCAAACTTAGGTCTCTCTCTTTCCCTCCAAGCCAGCTCCTCCGTGCAGCTTTCAGAGCAAAGCTCCCTCAATGGTTTTCCTGGTTCTTAAAATATAATAAATAAAATACATTTATTGTCAATGTACAACCTGTGTACAATGAAATTAACTGAGCCCCCCCCCCCCAACACTCGATCTCATTGCACTCTGTGTGCTTGTCGCACAACACACCAATCCCGAAAGTCAGTTGCACTATATTATTTTCCATTCAGCAGCCTAACAGCCCACGGATAGAAACTGTTTTTTAGCCTGTTGGTACCACTGATTATACTTCTATATCTCCTGCCCGAGGGTAGAAGATTAAAGAGGTGCTGGCCGGGGTGTGAATCGCCCCTGAGAATTTTTCTCACTCTCCTGAGGCATCAATCCCTTGCAATGTCATCTAGTGGGCTCAGGGGACAGCCCATGATATCATGTGCTTTATTCACCACCCTCTGTAAAGACTTTCTGTCCGTGGCTGTCAAGCCAACGTACCACACTGTGATACAATATGAGAGGACACTTTCTATTGTGGACCAGTAGGAGTTCATCAATTGTTGTTTAACACTGTTCTTTCGCAAGACCCTGAGGAAATGGAGTCTCTGTTAGTCCTTTCTGACTATCTGAGTTACGTTGATTTTCCAAGTGAGGTCCTCACTAAGGTAAACTCCCAGGAATTTAAAGGAAAAGACTCTCTCCACACAACCCCCCGATATACAACAGGACTAGTTCCCCTCTCTTCCTCCGAAAGTCCAACACCATCTCCTTTGTCTTGCTAATATTTAGGTGCAAGTTTTTCTCTAGGCACCATGTAAATACTTTTTGAACCTCCCCCCGTACACTGATTCATCTCCACCTGTAATTGGACTCATTATGATAGTATCATCTGCAAACTTAATAACTGCAGTAGATAGATCAGATGAAATACAGACATATATATACAACGAGTACAGGTAGGGACTCAGCACACATTCCTGTGGGGTACCAGTGCTGAGCTTCAGGGAGGTAGATGTAAAAACAAGCACAATACCGTAAACCTGCATTTGGACTGCCACCATTTTGGGCAGTAGGTTGCTTAGGAAGGGAGCAAGAAGGCATCCCTACACATAGAAAACTAGGATGTCGGGGGTTAGACTGGAACCCTTCTCCCTGAAATACCCATTTTCTGTGTGAGGGGATTTTTCATTTATGTTTTGCACAGAGGAGCTTCCAACCTCCATCTGCAGTGGCTGTCCAATCCAGACCCAAGTAAAGCAGGATTACATGGCTTCCCACATTGTCACTGGGTCACCCTTTTTCACCTTCATGAATCTGTCAGTGCCATACGCATACGTTGTTTCAGTTCTCTTAACAAGATGATGCCTTAGTTGTGAGAAGACCCTGCAGAAAGTTTGTGTTTTTGGCCAGGTGGTGACTCTGCGAGAGGATCAACACAGGCAGCACATTGCCTTTTCCGAACTGGAGATGCAGCTGGAGGAGCAGCTGCAGCTGGTATTTTGGCTGGAAGTAGCACTGGAGCGCCAGTGCTTGGAAATGGACCGCCAGCTCACCTTGCAGCAGAAGGAGCATGAGCAGAACATTCAGCTTCTGCTCCAGCAGAGCCGGGGTAACAAAGGGCCTTTGTAGTCATTGGCGCATCACTTGGCATGTTCAATCTCCAGTTGGACTGCGCAGCAGACTGCGTATTTAATTCCCTTCTCTCACACAGAGCACATGGAAGAGGGGCAGGCAAACAGCAGGCTTCAGTACCAAGGAAGGATCCAGGCATTGGAAAAAGAATTGGCGCATTACAAGTGGGCCAACCACGAGCTGACTCAGAAGCTGAGCGCGAGCGATTTGGAGGGACAAGGCAAAGGTGAGGATAACCTTGGCTCTGGAGACTTAAGTCTTTTTATCACCGCCACTGATGACGGTTCAGATGTGACTATTCTACACAGCAAGCCAAGCACACAGTCCCAAGCATGTCTGAAAGGCAAAGCGGTGGACTGGGTTCCTTAGAACAGTGGTGAGCAACCTTTTTCATTCAGAGGGCCAAATTCCTGTGCTGAGTGGGGTCAGGCAAAAGTGGGCAGGGCATTTGGAGTAAATTTCACCTTAACACTGTAAACTAGTTTCTGCAGGCATTTTCTGCTCTCCATCCAAACAATATACATTATCAGAATTCAAGGACACATGCCAGCTGGGCAAAAACACTGAATGTGAAGCTGAGCCACTGTGTGGTGTGGCTTAGGATTTGGACCTTAGACCTACCCGTGTCTTAAAAGTAACAGAGGCCAAAATAGACTGGTGCCTGCTGCAAACAAACAAACAAACAAACAAATAAATAAACAAACCTGAAAACAGGGAAGTAGAGGTGAATGAATGGGGACCATTGTTGTTACAGTTGGAAATGATTACTTGGTTACAGTTGGAAATGATCATTAGGCTTTGGAGAACAATGGAGTTATGGACTGGAGCAGCTTTTGAAGGCATGTTGCTCAGATGGTGGCTCTACGTGGTTGTTGTGGGCCTTCAATCTTAAAATGTTTTGGAACCTGCTTTGTAGAGAGATGTACACTGATGTTGGAAGGGCTGTAGCATATATGCCCAGCATGGAAAAATGCTCAGCTTTAATCTCCAGGTAGGGAAAAGGTGAAATCAACACAACCCATTTTAATATATTTTTTCCCCTTCAGTCCTGGCATTCTCAAAACCAGCATTGCTATGAAAGCCATTTGCAGGGGGAAACCAGTTGAGCTCACCAGCACTGTATTTATGAAAGAGATAGGGTCCAGTCTCTCTGAAGCCATATTGACCAGGGCCACATTATCAATCTCTGCCTTCAGAAAAAAATATATGTATGCTCTTGTCTGCTCCACAGCTTTTTCTCTGAGCACGTGGACAGAGATTGCAGAGGTGGACAGACTTCAGGCTTACTTTGGGTCTTTTATTAGCTCCCAAGATCCACAATCCAGAGGCAAATGCAAAAAGACATGCACTAAAAATCAAAAGAATTCTAAGCCCAGGAATGGTCCCCCATACCCTGGCACGATGATTGTTCCTGGTTAGGTCAAGCTTTCTTCGCTTAAGTATAATTTGGGTGTGTTGTTTAATGGTAGTAACAAAAAAGTGGGATTTGGAAACCCTTGCTGATCTACTTCAAATCACCCAGAGGTCTCTCCTGCAGTACCAAAGGTGGGCAGAAAGCAGGCAGTGTTGAGCTCAATGACCAAATGGCTTAATTTTACTATACTCCTGTTGGTTTTCTCTGTACAGGGAATTGCCAGTTTTTCGACCCATTTTTGTTCATTACACAGCACAGACCCTAGGAAATTACTGTCTAAAATGTTCTTCTCTTCTCATATAGCTATGGAAAGAATCACTTGTGCAGCTGAGGACAGACCTGGTTCGATTAGAATACATGGTGACTTTAGTGCAAGTAGCATGTTGGATCCCGTGCAGATAGAGCTCTCTGAAAGAACCCACAGAAGCGGGGATGAACCCCGGGACCTGGTGCATGCAGCCTTGCCATCTACCTGGAGGCGGTCTTCATTATCCAGTGCCAACACCTTAGTACCAGAAGACTTTTGCCAGAAAGAGACAGACTTCTTATCCAGAGGTGGCCAGATCAAGGAAGCATCTCTGCCACTGAGCTTAGCTCCTCTGCTGAAGTCTCACATGGAGCTGTACAGGACTGGGCTGTCATACCCAGAAATCATTGATGTCAGGAAAAACCCATTCTAGGTCCCAGCTCCTGCCTGCTCAAAGCTTGAGGGGTGTTGCCTACACAACAAGTGTATTGTTACAAGTTGCTACAAGTAGTAATTGATGGCTATGCTTAACTTAAGGTGCAAATTAGCCTTCTCTCATACTTAGAGGGGTTTTTTGGAGGACAGAAAAGCAGTATGTCAGACTTTTTCCTCTACAGCAGTGACCTTTGTATTTAGCTGCAGTACCTCCCAGAGGGAAGACCACTACCTCTGGCAAAATGCCTATCTCTGGAGAGATAGGAAAGTCAGAAATATTTGCTGCTGTAGGCCTAGAAACATGTAAATAGTTTAACTAGCCTTTTATACTGTAGCTTCTAATAAACTAGAGTAACTTTTATAAGGGCTTGAAATACATTGTTTCCTTCTTGTTCACAAAAATATTACTATTTATACTCTCTTCCTAGCAGTATTCAAGTACAGTGGTGCCCCGCAAGACGAATGCCTCGCAAGACGGAAAACTCACTAGACGAAAGAGTTTTCCGTTTTGGAGGTGCTTCGCAAAACGAATTTCCTATGGGCTTGCTTCGCAAGACGAAAAAACCGCTAGACGAAGAGAATCGCGGAACGGATTCTTTTCGTCTTGCGAGGCACCACTGTACCATAGAGCTTTGGAGGGTAGACTGATGCTAATTACTTTCAGTTAATTTATGAGCTTTAAAACCTAACAATAAATATTAGTTTCCTTCGTTTCATGGCAAGGAAGATGTGAAATTGCGTTTTGCGTGGTGCATAAAAGATAGTCAGTTCCCTAGTATTTAGCTAGCACAAATAAAGAACATTCTTTCAGTACCATAAAAGCAACTTATCATATTAATTTATTTTACAAAAGTACTTTTTAAAAGCAGTCAGTTTCACCCATCATTTATATCCTTTAGTGCTTAAACCCTGGGAGGAGCCCTATGATGACACGCTCATAGCTTAGATTTATATGGAGACAGTACAGCTTTTCCTCCCAGAACACAACTGTGAGATCATGAGCAAGAGGTGCTTCCATTGTGGCTGGCAATATTATCTTCATTTTGGTTTTAAAGTCATCCAAAATGGCTTTGTCATCAGGCTCCCAAGTATTTTCACCATCTTTTCCCCAGGCTCAGCTGAGCAGCCTTTTCCGTGAGTAGGTCCTCCTGATGGAATGTTGTCTCCTGGTTGTACTGTGAAAGGGGGAGAGGTCTTCAGCTGCAGCTCCAAATACATCACTGTTGTCTCCTGTGGAGGAAAGCAATAATATGAAAAATACTGGCAGGCATAGACAGGAGAGGCAAGCAGTTGTAAGTCAGCTATTTCCCTCTGTGGAACAGCAACTTTCCATGAGAGAGCAAAATATCGAATAGATGGTGAAAGAACCCAAAGCAGTTTAAGAATAGGTTCTCACAGAACAGGACATGAAGGCTATAAAGGGAACTGGGTATTTTATTGCTACAGGAAGGTCTTACAAGAAGCTTTGGACTATATATGTGTGGGCAATTTGGCTCTTTGCAGTTCAGGCTTCTTTTGAAACACCACTCAGAGGTTCAAATAAACTGCATTTACCTGTGGGCCATTTCCTCAGGGATGTGGTGTGGCCTTGATAGAGCAGCGGGGACTGCGTCAGTGCCCGAAGTCCAGTAGCAGAGACTGTGCTCTTCCCTGAAGACGTTGGTGGAGTCATACCTAGGAGACGTGACAAAAGATTAATATCACAAACCCTGGTCGGAGGTTCCAACACTTCTGGTAGCTATGTAGTATTCATATGTGCAAAATGGCAAAAACAGGGCTTGGGTTAAGGTGAATAGATTAATCAACTACAGCTTGATCCTTCCTTTGAGCATGTAAGTGCAACCTTCTGTTTACTAAATTCTAAAATACTGAAGGAAAGTTAAGACATATCTAAACGACTGGTCGACAGTTTGGTAATATGCAAATTGACTGTTTAGTTATCTGCCTTTAATAAATTAACAGAACAATCCTATGCAAATTTACTCTTAAGTCCCACTATGCTCGATGGAGTCTACTTCCAATGAAGTGTGCATAGGACTGCATCTTAAAAACATCTGATCCACTGATAGCCCTTGACACAAGATGTGTGTTGCTCCCAAACTGCTGGGGGGAAAGAAATACCACTAGCTCATTAGGGAAGCAATTAGACTTGTTTGTTAACCCTGTAAATTGCAATGCAGATTAATGGTGCTGTATAAATTTGGCATAATAGTGGGAGTATTAATTAAATAAAAGACAGTAGTAAGTAAGTTGAAAGTTCATAAAAGCAGAGCTGGAAGAGATTAAGTTTTGATTCAAGGCCCTTCTCAAAGGCATGACCTTTGGATCTACCATGCCACAACCAAGCAGGTACACTGTTGAATGGTTCCTGCAGCTGGGATTTTTTAAAGACTGAGCCATGCTTGGTGTGTTGGTAGGGCTGGCCAGAGGGTAATTCTAGAGCAATAAAGGTATGTGTGGAAAGATGTAAAGGAGGCTTTTCTCTGTTTGTATCCTCTACTCTTCCTTTTCACTGTAGCTGAATTTCAGTCCAAAATTACCTGAAATGCTGAAGACCTCCTCTTGCTCTTCCAGTATTGTCTTGTTTAAGGATGCCACACCTTTTCCTGTACTCAGCAGTTCGGCTGCATACACTGCCGTGTTTGGGTTGCCTCTCTTTGTGCAGTGCCTTTTTTTCACTTGCTGGCTGACTTCCTCCTCAGGAGACATATGGCCAAAGGGCCTTTTTTTGAACTTAAGGCCAGGGGTCCCTCTGCAGGTGCTCTCGTCTCCACTGGGCTCTGCATCGCTGCAAGGCGACTGGTCCTCAAGCCTACAGATGCCTTCAAGTTCAAAGTCCCCCAAAGGCAGTGCTTTATTGACGCCAAGAAGGTCGGAAGCTCTAGTTTCCCCAGCCACCTCCACATGCCTCTCGCTTTTGCTGCAGCCCACAGTGGCCCTTTTCCTTCGCGGCCAGTCCTTGATTGCTTCAGGGGTCACTTTCCCTTTATGCTTTGGAGAAGGTGTCCAGGGAAGGCCTACATTGCCCTGGGATGGGGAAGTGGAGTTGGGGGTGCAATGAGTTGGAGTGTACGACTGACATATATAGGTCTGCCCCCCGCCCCCAAACTTCGCAGGGGTACTGTGAGCGGATCGATTACAAGATGGCGAGATGGAGACGGTTTCCAGTTTCCCAGAGTGCCTGCCGCACCAGGTCACGGAAAGATCCCCTGCAGCAAGATCGCTTTCATCTCCTTTGGGCTTTCCAGACTTCAAATGAGACTGAGGATCCAAAGCTGGCCCAGAGCCAACCCTTTTAATTCGGAGCTTGGGCAGGCCAGAAGCTTGCATCTCGAGCTCAATCTCGTAAGTTCGCGGGCTCGTTGCAAGAGGCAGAGTGTGAGCAGTCCTAGGTGTGCTGAATGTTGCCCCCTTCTCGGGCTTCCCCAGCCGTGCTGCAGCCTCCCGCTGCCTTCTGTCTGGGGTGTGACGCAGTGAATAGGCACTTGAACCAGACTTTGGGGTTTCAGGCAAGGAGGCCTGGTCACACGCAGGAGGGCTCTGGAGGAGCAGAGGCTGCAGACTTACTGCCTTCTCCCCTGGCAAAACTGTACCTGGGCCACCTTCTGCTTCAGAACTGCCAGTGGCGAACACATTGGTTAGAGAGGAAGCATCTAGGCGCTCGCACAGAACCACAGCATCTGGGAGAAGCATGTGGTCCTTTGTGGAGAGCTCAGGAGGCAGGTGTCTTTCTAACCCCCTCCTCTTACTTGGAGTCCTCACTCCACGTCTCTTCACAGAGGGGGTGTT
Organism: Podarcis cretensis; assembly: GCF_951804945.1. NCBI lineage: Eukaryota > Metazoa > Chordata > Lepidosauria > Squamata > Lacertidae > Podarcis > Podarcis cretensis. Next base: position 19,183,465 of record NC_137183.1, read on the forward strand.
CTCTGCTTTGGTTTTAGCAAAAAGATTCAAGTTGGTATAGCACGGATGCGGCTCGGCAGGCAGGCAGGCAGGCGACTGGAGGGCTTTGGCTGGGTACATGTTTGTGACCTCCTGGTGTTTCAAAGGAGTCTTTTGGAGAGTACAAGACTTCCTGCGCAGATCCCAAGTCCCAGCAGGAGAAAGTGTGGATGTGGCTATGGCATTTGGGGGTGGGCTATATGGCAATGAGTTAACATCGGGCATCAAAACAGGATCACCAGGTGGGGAAAAGGTTTCACTAAGCTTGGTGTTCTTTGGACTTGAAGACGGTTCTGAAAGTCTGCCTCTGAATACCGCAGGTGTCATTTCTGACACCGGAGAGTCCAGCTCCAATGCTGAAAGTGGCTCTGTAGGTTGTTCTGTCTCAAGAGGCTGTTTCTGAACAGAAGCTGGAGAGGCAATTCTCCAGGCAACTCTCAAGGAGCGCCTTGGGGACGGCAGTTGTGAGAGCCACGTTCCTGGTGAATTTGATGGCAATGGAGAGAGCAGAGCAGCTGCCGAACAGGAACCACTTGCAGGCGAAGCAAATACATCATCAGGCCCCTCATCCCCTGCCTGCTTTCCAGAAGATTTCAGCTCTGCTGCCTTGTGTGGGGAAGAAAAGATTTCCTTCATCAGAGCCATGCGTGCAAGACAATCCCCTTTCATTTTCGTGGCTTCAGGCAAGGACTTGCTCTTCTGTCTACAAGGTGAGAAGAGATTTCCCAAACTTTTGGCTGCACTATGCTTTGGGGATTGGCTCTTTTGGGGGGTCTGCTGTAGCTTCTCCAGAAAAGTTCTTCTCGGTGTGTTATTAGGGGGACTTAAGAGCTTCAGGGAAGACCGAAGAGATGCTTTCCTTGGTGTCTGTGGAAGGAGAGTGAAAATGAGTAACTGCTTTTGTCTAGGACTACAGTAACAGAACAGGCTACATATTGAGCTTAATATCATTTCTACTTACAAAATCACTTATGTATTTAACTATTGACATTACATATTAAGGCTGTACACTAGTAGTGGGAAATTAAGAAGGCATGTAGACTAGATAAGTAGGTATGGAAAGAAACATAAGGCAACAATTTTACCTGATAAACAAGCTCACTGGAGGCTAAAGTTTTTCTTCTTGTTCTGGGTGAGTCCATCCCTTCAGAACCAAACACATCAAGAACTGCTCCAAAGAGAAGGCTCTTTGGGGACTGGATGGCTTTTTTCACAAGAGGAGATGCCAAGCCTGTAAAACAAAAAGATAGCAAACAGTCCACACAAGTGTCAGCTGCTTTTAAGTGTCAGCAAGCTTTTAAGGCAGCATGTACCTGGCTACCCACATTGGCATGAACTAATTAGTAACTACAAACCAAACATTTCCAACTTGTAGATGTCTGACTTGCTACACTGAGACCGTGCCATACAAACCTTGGTCTCTGTGGTGACAAAGTGGAATAATTACTTTCAGCAGCTACAACAAGAAGTGGCAGGTATCTCCTACAACTGCAACTGGAGGGACAAGTTAGCATGCAGGGACAGGTTAGACCTCCCTTTTACTATCTGTTTCAAATTGCCCTCTATCATGTACAGTGGTGTCTTGGGTTACAGACACTTCAGGTTACAGACACTTCAGGTTACAGACTCTGCTAACCCAGAAATAGTACCTCGGGTCTTTGCTTCAGGATGAGAACAGAAATTGCTTGGCGGCGGCAGTGGGAGGCCCCATTAGCTAAAGTGGTACCTCAGGTTAAGAACAGTTTCAGGTTAAGAACGGACCTCCAGAATGAAGTTCTTAACCCAAGGTACAACTGTACTTATGGCAGACATATGAATATCACTAGCGAACTAGGAGACCTGCAGAAGGAATGAATGGAAGTAGGGGTAGGACCCAGGTGACTGTTAGATAGACAGTCATTTTCTGTACCAATCCATCTACCACTGAGAAGTGGGGCTGTCCGCCTCCAAGGAAATATGGGGAGAGTAGTTTTAGGTTGTGGTACTGTACCTGTGGAATACCCTACCCAAGGAGGCTTGCTTACCTCTCCCTTCAATATTCTGAAAGAAAGGATACAGCAAGCTCACGACATGTTGTTGTGTGTTGCTGATTTTGTGTGAAAATCAGTCTGTTTGAGAAACGAGTGTCTATCATTTTTTATTATTATTGGGTAATCAATTTGTTTTGATGGAGAAACATAAGGGAGCTTGAACATCCAGCAGATGTATATTAACGTCTATTTTGTCTTTAAAAAGACCTTTTATTTATAGAGTTTTTCATGACAGTACAACATCAAACAAGCATTAGAAGAAAAGTACAAAATCTCCCAGACAAATAAACAATAGAAAAGTTGCAGGTAGCGCAAATAGCACAGTAGGAACACTCAGGTAAAATAAAGCAGCATCTACTTTGCCTCTGACTGAACTCTCATGTGTTTTCAAGCCAATCTTGTAATCAATCCCTGGAACCAAAAGCAATCTGTTGCTTGCTTCCATACCTGTTAAATTGTCTTGTACATCAGGTGCTTCCGACTGCATTTGCTGTACACTCTTCTTGCTGGGTTGAGAGCAGTAGAAGGAACCAGAGACTGCTCTATCCTGTAAAAGTTGCTTGATCCGTGGACTTCTTCTTAATCCACCTTTGGGTTTGTATGTGGGAGAAACAAGGTTTGTCTTTAAACTCAAAGCCATATAGTACCAAGTCAGTGCCACCAATAAAGGGGAATCTAAGAACTGGTGCTGCAACTCAGCATTTTGTTGTTGTTGTTTAGTCATTCAGTCGTGTCCGAGTGTTGAGATGATAAAATGGAGGGAGAACCAGTGATCTTCCCAGATATTGCTGGACTACCACTGGCCATGCTGGATGGCTGTGACTGATGTTGGAATCCAACATGTTCCCCATACTCACTGTAAACTGTCCAGAACTCCTTGAACAAAAGGTAGGATAATTTTTTTTAAAAAAATGGAATTCTTGCCACCTTCTGCTCTGTTAACAAGTGAATTTAAGCTACTGCCAAAGGAGCCGGAGCTCCCCAAACATGCAAATAAAAAGGTCACATAAAATCAATACCTACATGGTATGGCTTTTTCAGGAGATTCTTCTACAATGCCAACTTCAGATCCAGGGTCTGAATTCCTATGAAGGAAACACCGCTTTTAGAAGTTCAAGCACAATGACAAAGGACATCCAAGTGCAGAAAGCTACCCAAAAAAGTTCCACTTTCTATCAAAAACAGTAAGTTGCTTGATCAGTGAATCTGGTGCCTTCACTCACCGGCCTTTAATCTGCTTGTGCAGCAGCCGCCTGGAGATCTGCTTGTGCAACGGTGTTTCTGCCACACTCTTGGTCAGCAGTTTGAGATTATCTGAAAAAGACCAAAGAATAATTATCGTAAGGTAGCAAGTCTGCACAATGACTTGTGTTGTGTAAGCCAGGTGAGGATAACATATTTAAGGTTTGAAGTTTAGAAGGAAGTACTTTTTCAGATTGCAAACAGCTTCAGCTCCCCCCCCCCCAAGTTTTTCCCTTCCCATCACTTCCCAAATACCCTTTGACTCTCTGGGGTGGGAAGTCCTCTTGACTCCTCATTCACTTAATCCCTTTCATAGTAGACACCTTCCCTGGTGTTCCATACTTTCCCACTTACTCCTTTTGCCCTACATAAGCCAAGACAAGCAGTGGGAGTTACATTCCAAGGCACCACACATTTAAGTGAAATTGTGTACATCTGAAACACTATTGAAAAAGCCTGCAAACACCCTGTTCTGCCCATGCCTCATCCCCTTTTGTGATGTTTTTGGGTCACTTCTGGGTTTGGAGCAATGAATGTGTTGCACACAGATGGGACGCACGCACAACAGTCGCTGCCTGTACAGCAAAGCACTCATTTAAGTAACCTCTCACCTAGAGTCATTGACACCGATAGACAACGGGGCTGTTCAAGGTGCCCCGACTATAAAATTGGAGAAATTGAGAGAGAGATAGCTGCCCTGGCAGCATATCTCTTCTTTCTCATATCTAAAAATGCAAGAAGGGCCTTTACGCTCGCCAGAAGCCCAGCTCTGCCCTGGCCGGTCCTGGAAGGAGCCTTGAAAAAAGTCCCATAAGCTCAGAGACTTTGCGCCTGTTCATTGGGGGAGATAGGAAGCCCAGAGCACCTGTTCTTTAGATGTCCCTTTTATGAAGAGGCACGTAGCAAGACCACTGATCCCCTACTGTTGAGGCTCGCTGACCTCTTGGAAAAGCAAAAATTTGACCTTCTCCTGTTAGGCAAAGATCGGAAGATGCCCTGGATGGTCACCAGATCCTGTGTACAGATCTGTAGGCGCAGACCATCTCTCATCTCAAACTAGTTTGTTAAGAAAATCCCCAAACTCGGTTCTATGGGTGACTCTGGGTCAGCTCCCTGCGGTAGTTTATAGTTGTACATTGTTTTTAAATTTATTGTTGTACATTGTTTTAATTGCTTGTTTTCCTTCTGTGACTGTACCCCAAGAGTGTTTTATAAGCTGGTCTCTGACAGTAATAAATTACCTATCTATCTAACCTCTCACCTCTTGCACACTCCTTAGCTCGTTTCCGCCTGTTTTTTAAACCTTCTACAGCTGATACTGACTGGCTTCGAGGAATCTTTGATAGGGATCTTTTGCCTGGAGGAAGCATTTCTTCATTGAAGAGGTTCCTTCGTACCTTTGTCACTTCTGGAAGCATCAAAAAGCCAAAAGAAGTTTTGATTGCTGTTCACAAGACAAAACACTCTGGAGAAAATATGATCTTTTTGTGCAGTTCAAAATCCAAGAACTCATATAAACAGTCAGATTAATTTTTTTCATACTTAAATATTTTTTCTTTGTTTTAAATCCTGGACACACAGAGAACCAAAAGAGAGACGCTAGGTTGTATCCAACTAAATTCTATCCTAAGTAGACCCATTGAAATTAATGGGCTTAGTTAGTCATGTCCATCAATTTCAGTGGCTCTACTCTGAGTAGGATTACCATTGGATCTAACTCTCAAGAAATTAAGAAGATCCAGAATATGAATCACACAGAGCCCAAATGCATCGCTGCTGAATTGAATCACATATCCTGTTGAACGCAGTGGAAATACGAATTGCTTCTCTCCTCAGATTCCAGCAAGATTTTACACAGCATTTATACTTCACAATGCACAACCTGAATTCAGTGACACATTCTGGATTACTATCGATAGACACTAGGGACTCTGGCAATAAATGCACATTTCATGGCACTTATTGTTGGATCAAAAGTTTGGTAAATAGAAAAAAATTTCCATCCTCATAAGCCTGGACAAAGCTTTCAAAACATATATATGGATATTCTTTAAATAAACCAATAAAGGGTAAGCACTGTGCCAAATTTGAGAAAGTCAGCTTTAGTGGTTAGTTTTGGGATGGACTAAAAAAAGGAATAATTGAATTTCTCCTAGTGTATTGTGGGCAATTGGTCTGAAAATTGAGGACAGGAGAGATGCCTCTGGGGAAGAAACTCGCCAAATTGCAAACTAATAGGTCCACTAGTATACAGACCTCTTGCTTCACCTCTAGACAAGCCCGAAATCCCTCCAAGGGGTTAATCTGAATCAGATCACACCCTACCAGCTAGTTCTCTAATAAGGAAGGAAGAAGCAGCTTACCTTGCACTGCCACTTTCTGTACAGATGGTACTGATTTCACATCAAGGCACACATGAGAGCTGTCCTAAATTATTAGAATATAGTATTAGAATGATTTCAAAATTACATCTATTTATAGGTAATGGGGAAAATATAATGCCGGAAACTGAAATCCATTTATTTAGAAAAGGACTTCCCTTCGTTCCAGTGAAAACTAAATTAGTGCAACAGCTTTCCATATAAAGGTGTTTAACAACTGAATTTCAGAAAGGCTATTCAAACAGGCATAGAGATGCAGGAGTTTTACAGCTGCTACATGCATTTTCTGGTTTTCCAGAAAGATATTGCGGGGGGGGGGGGGGGGTTACCTTCCTAGTACGGTTTCTGGGTACTTGAGGAATCTCTATTTGGCGCAAGTTCTGCGATGCTTCTGTTACACTCCGGTGTCTGGCCAGCGTATTCTTTCTAGAAGTACAAAGTAAAATCTTGAGCAAACAATTTTTTTAAAAAGTTGGGGCTTTTCATGCGGCCACCTTGAAGGAAGGTTCATTGTTTTTAACATGAAGTGACATTCTCCCACGCTGCCCACAAGGTAATCTAACACCAACAGGAAGCCCACATGGACCCACCTTTGAAATGTTTGCAATCTCCTTTGATAAACCTCAGAAGGAATTTCCTTATTGAGAAAGAAATTGCAACCCAATCTAATTTTAATTCAATGCCATTTACGCCTTGCAATCACCTTTTCTTGGCAGATCTGGTGCGTAGTTCTTCCAGTTGTTCTGCATCGGTACTTAAGGAAGCTGTTCTGGAAACAGGAACTGAGGATGCAGAAGGAGGCAGGGATGGGGTTTGGCTCTCCTGACTGAGGGAATCGTCACTGAAGAAGTCTGCTGGCAGGACAGAGGCCAGCTTTGGGGGAATCTGTGTCCCCAGGCTGTAGTACAAATCCCCAAGGGTCTTTGGCATAGATTCCAGGTACCTACAGAGACATCATAACACAAGCATGCATCAGACATGCTACTTACCAAAGACTCTAACCTCTGTGAGATTTTGTTACCAGATTCTGCACCCGACTTTATTATTAAACTTGCAAGCTCTTGCTTTTAAGCCTATGGTTTCAGTTGAAGAAGAGGGGTGGTTGTGGCAATACAGTGGTGCCCCGCAAGATGAGTGCCTCGCAAGACGAAAAACTCGCTAGACAAAAGGGTTTTCCGTTTTTCGAGGTGCTTCGCAAGACGAATTTCCCTATGGGCTTGCTTCGCAAGACGAAAATGTCTTGCGGGTTTGCTTCCTTTTTCTTAAAGCCGTTAATACCCGCGCTCCGCAAGACGAAAAAATCGCAAGACGAAGCAACTCGCGGAACGAATTAATTTCGTCTTGCGAGACACCACTGTAATGGAAAGCATACAAATCTGCCATAAAAATAAATCAATCAGAAGGCATGTTCACTCACTACCAGCCCAATCATCCCCCTTTCCCAACTGAGTTATGTTTCCTTCATTTGACGATTTAGCCCAGCCAGGAAGTTTTCACACAACCAAGTATCCAGCTGAGCAACCAAAATACTTCTTGTGCCTTCAATGGATTAACAGTGCAATCTTAGAATCATAGAACCATAGAGTTGGAAGGGACCCTGAGGGTCATCTAGTCCAACCCCCTGGGTGGGCTCGAACCACCAACCTTCTGGCTAAGAGCCAGACACACTGACCCATTGTGCCACCTGAGATCTTCTGTATGTTTGCTCAAAAGTAGGGCCAATTGAAATCGATGAGCAGAAATCTTAACCAGTGAAATAAAGCAATATACCACCTACAGATTTGTTACACACTGCTCTGATATCTCTAATGAATTGATGGTATATAAATATGCTTACAAGTGAATAAACAAATTTACTACACTCTATCAAGTAACAGTACTGCCCAAGTACTCTGGTATATATTTGGAAACTTCAAACAAACATCAACCAAAAGAAACCAAAGTATTATTTAGATTAAACTCAGTGAAATTCATGGGCCTGGGCCTAAATTGGTCATGTCTCTTAATTTCAGTGGACCTACTCTGAGTAAGACTAACGTTGGATGCAACCCCAAATAAATTTGTAGCAGCTAGAGAAGAAAAAACACACCCTAAACTTAATTTGAAACATCCCCAGCTATTTAAATAGTGAGAAGTTGAAATACAGTCAATTTTGTTTTAATTCTGGTTCAGGAAGGCTGCAATGAGCCTAAGAATGATAAACATAAAATACTGGCAATTCAGACAACCAGCTCTTTAGCTCATGTTCTACATTAATAGCCATGCAGCTTTCAAGTCCTCTGCATAACAGAATTTGTTCAGCCTTCCCTGCTCCACTCATTGGTTTGTAAATGAATGAATAAAATTAGCCAGCACACAAGAGCACTTACGTTTCTACAACTTCTTCCAAAAACCTGGCGAGGTATCCTGGGTCTTCAGTCAAACACAAAATCCGCAGCATCTCTGTCATCTGCAAGCAAGTTGAGTGGCAAAAAATTGGTCAAGGGTTAATGATAGCAGGCCAGTTCACATGTAATGCCAGGCCAAAGCATGATTTAGCGTGAACAAACAAATGTGCAGTTCTGCTGTTTCCACTATGGCCTCATTGACCTTTGTTCAGATATAACATAAAGCCAAACCTTGACTTAAGCACAAATGAGCAAACATGCAGGTTCCTGGAGTGAACACTATGGTTGCTGTGCTCCTTTCCTAGACCCATGAGATCCAGGGCTAAGTCAACGTTTGTTTGAATACATTTTATCGAGGCTTATGAAGAAAAATAAAAAACTTAGTATCATTTTTTTCCTCTTTTTGTCCAAACTAAAATCTTAAACCTTACATCTTAAATCTTACAATAAAAAACATAAAGAGAAGTGGCGAGGGAAGGGGAGAAAGGAATAAAGAAAGAGAAAGAGAGAAATAAAGGAAAAGAAATAGAAGATACAGTGGTGCCCTGCAAGACGAATGCCTCGCAAGACAGAAAACTCGCTAGACGAAAGAGTTTTCCGTTTTGGAGGTGCTTCGCAAAACGAATTTCCTATGCGCTTGCTTCGCAAGACGAAAATGTCTTGCGAGTTCCTGCGGGTTTTTTTCCCTCCCCCCGCCCGTTTTCTAAGCCGCTAAGCCGCTTATCCGCTAAAAGCCGCTAATCCGCTAATGGGCTTGCTTCGCAAGACGAAAAAACCGCTAGACAAAGAGAATCGCGGAACGGATTCTTTTTGTCTTGCGAGGCACCACTGTAGTTTTTAAAAAATAAATAAATCAGAAGGTAGAGGACTTCGTCTGTCAGCTATATATAAACAATATTCACTTCATCTACTCCAATATAACACCCAACAAAGCCACTTTCTAAAAAACAAACCTTATCCTCATTCCTCCAATCCAAATTTAATTAATTCACTTTCTTTTTCATGCAAAATAGTCTTTAACAAATGTTAACAATGACTTATCTCCAATTAAACATGTCAACTGACATGTTTAATCGATTGGCATGGTTACGTCAATGTTTAAATTAGCAGTGCATCCCAAACCTAACAGACAAATGAAGAGTGGTACACTAAGAACAAACTTTGGTTACAAGCTTGTGACTTGTCTGGAATGAGATAAACCACGAGCCGGGGTTTGGACATTAACCCTGAGACAAACAACAGCTTATCCCTGCAAAGTCCAGCAGCAGCAAGACCAGGCGAAGAGTGGAATGGCAGTGATCTTCACACCAGGAAGCAGCACTTTTGTTCATTTGTGCTAAGCTATTGTTTGGTTCCATGTTATACGCTGGCCGGGTCACCAAGACCATAGTTGCTGCTCAACAGCAACTGAGATGTGAAGATTTCACATGCTGGCTGAGAATTGCTGTTTTCAACTTCTGGAACGCAGAGGCAAGGCTTGTTCATCTACCTCTTCCACAAGCTGTTCCATCCCATCTGTGCTGTTTTGCAAAGAAGGGCACTGCAGGCACATTTCAAGGCGCAGATAGACCTGAAGCTGACACCTATTAAAGAGAGGGAGAGGGAAATATGAATGGAAGAGAAGGTATGCCCTGCTGCTAATTTTATATCACCTCCTGAGAGTACAGTGGTACCTCGGGTTAAGTACTTAATTCGTTCCAGAGGTCTGCTCTTAACCTGAAATTGTTCTTAACCTGAAGCACCACTTTAGCTAATGGGGCCTCCTGCTGCTGCTGCGCCACCGGAGCACGATTTATGTTCTCATCCTGAAGCAAAGTTCTTAACCTGAAGCACTATTTCTGGGTTAGCGGAGTCTGTAACCTGAAGCGTATGTAACCTGAAGCGTATGTAACCCGAGGTACCACTGTAGTAGCAACATTAGCAGCAGGAAGAGCTACAAATGTTTCCACCCAGTGCCTTCCTTGCTGCCACCATCTTCCAAAAAGCTGAGCAAGGAGCCACACGTTATTGTTAAGATACCATGGATATTGACTGGTATTCTGGTTTGTTAGTGCAAGGGTGATATCTGCCTATCAAAAGCAGTACACAAACATTGTAAAACAGATTAACATAAAGTGATTTTGCAAGGTTGTTTACACATTCAGCATATTATCTAGATGGTACACACCACTACACAAAGCTATCCTTGAAAATTAAAACAAAGGGTAATTGTTATTTTTGTAGGAAAGCGTTCACTAGTGAATTCCTCCACTACTGCACAAGAGAATTTGGTAAGGCAATCTCTTCAGTACTACAGCAATCTATTCCACAATTATCAGAACAACCTATCTGGGAAAGTAATAGCGTCTCGTACTCTCTGACTTTGATTTCCTTATCAGGATCATTGCCAAGCTGCTGACGGAGGGCTTTGCTGGTTTTCAGGAGATTGCTTCGGATTGTATCCACAACAGCTGCCTGTAGATTTAAAATCAGAAAGCATGTAACGCTCCGAGGACAGACAGCAACTTTAGAAGCAACGCAATGAAATAATAGCTGAACTGTTTAATTGCAAGGGCAAAATGAAATATTTGAGTGGGCAGAATGATCAGTGTCAAGGAGACATTCAGGAGCAACAGGGTTAAGACTTCTAGGGGGTTTTGTGTTAGGATATAAAATGTTAACAATGGATCTTTACTTTCAGGCTTCCTACCAGCTTCAGTTTTTTTAAGTATTTCCTAGGTTCAGTGCAGTTACACCCAGCATGTAAACTCAAATAGCAATGGACAAACAACTAGGTTCAAGGATTAAAGGTTTTTAATTGATTTATTAAGAAAAGGGCATGTACAACACAAAAATGTGTATTTGCCACTGCCGGCAAGATTTAGCACCAAACCAGATGAGACATTAAGCACAACCATGCATGTAACATGCCATCTAATTTGACCTTAGCAAACACACTGATTCTCACCAGGAAATATATCCCAACACTGGGAATGTTGCTACTGTGCTTGAAGCACAATTCCTGCAATTTATTGCTCTGGATTAGGGTGGGGAACCTTTGACTCTGCAGATGTCGGCGGATCACAGATCCCATCACCCCCAACCGCGAGCCATACTGGTTGGTGCTGATGTGAGTTGTAGTCCAGCAACAGGTTCCAAAACTCTGCTCTGGATGAATAATCTAGGACTGAGCTGAAGGGACCCCCTTTTTGTGATGAAGTATCTTGGTTTGTGCAAGAACAGAATCCTTGTTTTGATTATTAGAGGGACTAGAGGGAGGAATGCAAACCAGCAAAAAAGAAAAAAAAACCAGCAAAATTTCCCCAAAGCATGTTGCCAAAAGAGGTCAATGGATGGTATATTTTACAGCAAAAGACATCTGTGTCCCACAAAGTTGTGCTCATTGCAGGCACACAGAGCTATGTAAAGAAAGGCCTCATGGGTGCTGCTGCCTGAATACCCAGTATTTTCTTCCATTTCCATTCCAACTCTAAAATGGCAATGAAATCGCCTCATGTTTTAAGAACCTGTTGTACATTCTCCCTACCCCCAAACCCCTTACAATACATTTATATTTAAATGGAAAAGCAGGCATGTCTAGCTACCCTACCTCATTTGATTTCTGCAACACATTAACAGCTGCCACCGTCTCCTGGGCATACGCAAACAAATTCTCTCCGCTTGTCACCGCCTTCTGGTAGTTTGTAGATATAAAAGAAAGCATCTCCTCCTCAGTCCTGAAGCCTTCAAAACAAATGCACACATAGGTAAACCAAAGTGTGTGTGTGCGGGGGAATCAAGAACTTGCCATGAACAGTTCATGCAATCAAACACTTAAAGAATAGTGCTAAAGGATTATTTGAAACACATAGCTCTTGTAGGTAAAAGAAAAGAATGGCCAGGGGTAGCCACATGGTGTCCTTCAGGTGTAGAAGGGACTTCAACTTCCATTACCCCAACCACTGGGCCATGCTGGCTGGGGCTAAGGGAATTCAAGTATGACCACAGCGGGAGGACACCGTGTTGACTACCTACAGGGTAGGCAACCATAAATGCTTTCTCCTTTTTTAAAAAATGTATTTTTATACAACCTTAAAACATAAGTGAATTCCCTTCTTTTCTTTCCATGGTTCATTTTACACAGCATAAATCCTAGCGGATTTTATATAAACTAAAACATTCAGTATTCTATTATTACTTCCATCAAAACTTGTTTACACTGTTGAATATTTCTTAATGCTGCCAGAGTTTTCAAGTGTACACAATTTCCCCCCATATATTCAATAAACTTTTTCCAATCTTCTTTAAATAAATGTTCTTGTTCTCTTGTTCTGTATGTTAGGTCTGCAAGCTGCACATATTCCATCAGTTTAAGCTGCCATTCTTCTTTGGTTGGGACCTTGCTCGTTTTCCATTTTGGGGCTAACAAAACATGGGCTGCAGTAGTGGCATACATAAATAACCTTTTATGACACTTGGGAATTTCAGTCTGAATTATCCCCAACAAAAAGGACTCTGGGGTGTTTTTTTTTTGGAAAGGTGCTTTTAAACATTTTTTCAAATGCATTATAAATTATTTCCCTATACTCTTTTACCCTTTTACAGGTCCACCACACATGAAAGAACGTTCTTTCATAAATGCTTTTTCCAATGAGGGAGCAATAAAAAAGCAATTCTACCATTGCAGGTTTCTTACACCTTGGCTCACAGATTGCAGTAGTCCCCATACTGGTGCCACCAGTAGCAAGAAATACTCCACAATTCTACTACGTTTAGAACAGTGCCTTCTACTCAGGCTCTTACAGCTAGAATATCCTAAACATTTTTCTTCCCCCTCTACTTCCAAATCCTTTGCAAAATCCATTGCTTCTCCTACAAAGCCTCTCTGCACTCTCCAAAAGACAGGGCAGGCAGAGGACTTTATCTTGTACATACCTATCTTGGTTTTCTTTGCTTCCCCCCTTTCTTCCACTTTATCATTCAATCTTCTCGGTAATAGCTTTTGGGAAACATTCTCACTGACTGGCATCTCTCCATCTGGCTGGAACTTTTGAGCCTTTACATTCAGCCTTGCAGCGTTTAGCATTTGAAGGGAGCGAGGCATGGTCTTCATTTTTTGCCTAACGGGAGTCCGGGGAACTCCGCCTACTCAAATCAATAGACATAGGCATAACTTTGAGTTAGAGAAATCATAGTGAACCACATCCAACAGAAGAAAAGAATACCACATGCATATAAAGCAGAGCTTTTTAAAAAATCAAGTAGAAGCAGCATGTTTATTAAAGCACAAGAGAGACAGCTATCTTGAAGAATGGAACAGAGGGTGGAGAAGTGACAGTGGAATGTGCATACGTCTCTTCCTGTGATCCCGCTGTTGGGATGTAGTAGAGATGCCAGAGGCTTTCTTCTGGTAAAATTCAGACAGACAGTGGGTAAGTTCCCTTTCATGATTTGGAGCCTCCTTTTCCTCAGCAGAAGACCCTGCCTGCAGCAACCTGTGTAGGGAAAGATTGCTTCTGTTTATAAATCTTATTTTGACAGCAAAGGCAAAGATTTTCCTTTCCACTACAGTTGAAAGCTTGGAATATGTAGCATGTCTAACTAGCTCCACTGAACTCTGCAAGTCTTCCTAGTGATTCTAGACCTGAGGCCAAACTCTTGTCTGAATAGGACATATTCATTCATGTTGAAATGTGAAGCTCTGAAAACCGTATCTTTTTTATTCAATTTTAAATTTGGTCTGTTTTACTGAGTAAATATTATTTTTGCTCATTACTTCATAGCTCAGTCTCTACAATGAGGTTGGGACCACCTTCATGGAATGCTTGCTAATTCAGTCTAGGCTGCTGCATTGTCATTTATTAAGCTCATGTTAGACTTTGAAAAAATTAACCGGACACCCGTACCCAGGTACCCAAGCCCCATTCTTATCAGCCAAGTGCCACCGGGGAACTTTGAAGAGTTTTTGCCAGGGAGCAGGCACAATAAAAGCCTTATGTTTCCCCCACTCCGACTCCCTGCAATCTTGATGCCATAACCCAAGGCAAGAATGGGATGGGACCATTTCTCATAAGAACCCTCCCTCAGCCTGAAGAAGTGGTCATCAGAACCTCCCTCATACATATGTACCCTCACCCATCTAACCAGGCAGTAAAGGGACTGTTTACTGAGTAGGTCTATTTTACCGCTCAAAACTAGGTACAGTGGTGCCCCGCAAGACGAATGCCTCACAAGACGGAAAACTCGCTAGACGAAAGGTTTTTCCGTTTTGGAGGTGCTTCGCAAAACGAATTTCCTATGGGCTTGCTTCGCAAGACGAAAATGTCTTGCGAGTTCCTGCGGGGGTTTTTTCCTCCCCCCCCCTTTTCTAAGCTGCTAAACCGCTTATCCGCTAAAAGCCGCTAAACCGCTAATAGCGCTAATCCGCTAAGCCGTCAATGGGCTTGCTTTGCAAGATGAAAAAAACCGCTAGAAGAAGAGAATCGCGGAACGGATTCTTTTCGTCTTGCGAGGCACCACTGTATTCATTTCAAAACCACTGAGACAAGCTATAACAATGTAACTGTAACACAGAAAATAATCTATGTGTTTTGATCCTCACTAAGAAGCCTTCATGTTGTCTGTCGCCCAGGCTTTAATAGATGCTTAGGATTATATAATTCTAATTTTGCATTTATTTAACATGGAAAGATCATGTGAAGAAGAAAAAAACTGATAAGGCATAGCCAATGCAAATACAGTAATACGTTGGTTGATGAACGCCTTAGCAGTTGAACGTTTTGGCTCCTGAACACCACAAACCCGGAAGTGAGTGTTCCGGTTTGTGAACGTTCTTTTGGAAGCTGAACATCCGGCAGTGCTTCCTGCAGCCAATTGGAAGCCGAACGTTTTGGAAGTCAAACAGACTTCTGGAATGGATTCCATTCAGCTTCCAAGGTACAACTGTATATTTTGTAAGGCTGATTATAGAATCCTCCACATCACAGATCTGCTCTTCCCGAAATTAAACTGGCTTTGAAGGCAAAGCAAAAAAGAATCACCTGAATGATTCCATCAAGTGAGAACTTGCTCCACAGAGGTTTGAGAAAGAGTACCAGCCTTCAATCACGGCAGGACTCCAGGGGTGGGTGCAGGACAGCTCCTGCTGTGCCCATTCTGGAATCAGAGTTTCTGCTGGGTCTGCAAAGACAGAATAACAGCATCCGAGAATGATATCGGCTGCAGTCTATCCCACAGTTAGGAATGAAGTTGTTGCAAATGTTATGCATGTTTATTTAGTTATTTAACTATTTATTATACCATACTTTTCTTTAAAAACAATACTTCAAGGTGGTATTTTATTTCATTTACTTAGAAATTAATCCCCCAGAGTTCAAAAGACCTTATTTTCCAAGTCATCTGCATACAATTCTACTTTCCAACAATATGGATGAGTCTATAGCAAACTAACCAGAGCAAAGATTCAAACACCCCGCCCCCCAAACACAACATAGACATTAGATACACAAAACTGCTTTAAACAGGCAGGGCATCACTGTTTCAGATCAGTGGCTTTAAAGCTATATTCCAGCAAACACTGGAGTTTCTTGGATGGTTATCTGGGGTTTCTCAATGAGAAGTTCTGATTAAAGATGCCTTTCTCCTGGTTACCAACCTTCCCCTGCAATGTGCAGCTGCAAGAGAAGGTGGGTTATGTTTTAAGGGCAAGTTTCTCAATTCAGGTAGGGCACTGGTAGTGGAGAAGGGAAGCAACTCTGGTTGATTTCTGTTGGAACTATGGGACCAAGGGCCATTGGGAAACTGCATCCCCTTCCACCCAGGAAAAACATCATGGCAAGGGGAAGACCACTCTGGCCCCATCCACTGACCAGAGAAGGAGCAGCTGTAGGGAGCTTGCTCTCTCCCCACCCACACTCTCCTGGAAATCACTTAGCTCCAACTGAACAGCTGAAGGAAGTGTGCCTTGGCTCCAGCCAGAGAGAATTCAGGGCTGAAAAGTTGTGTGTCTATTATGTGTGGTTATAATCCATTGTAAACCAGTTGATTGAAAGGTAGGCTACAAATCTAAATAAATAAATAAAACAAAACAAGAGGCACAGCAGGCCTGAGGATTCCTCAGCAGATGAAACAATATGGGTGAGGTTCGCTGGAAAGTTCTAAGCAAGCAAACATGTAAACGTACCAGAATTTGCCAGATCAAAGTCATCACCAACTTGATTTACCACGCTGCTCACGATTTCTGGAAGGCTAGACTCCTCTTTCGAAAGATTCCCTTCTAGAGCTGTTGGAAGGAAGGCTCTCTCAACTTCTGGTGCTCTCTCGGCACAGAGTAAAGAAAGAACTGCAGTGCTATTCGAGGTGGGAGAGAAAATCCCAGTACAGGGACAATAGGCCCCGGATGGAGACACTTCAGCAACCTTTTAAAAAGGTAAGGAAGAAAAAAATATATATATCATGTAGGCAGCTCTACCTTTGCTCAGAAAGGAAACACTATTCAGTATTCAGAACAACCCTCAGTATTTGTAGTGCATAGACCAGAAAACATGGACCACTTGAAAACTGTTCAGAATCTTGGTAAATCACTTAATTACTTTTCTGCCTGTTGTGGAAAGGGTAATGCACTCTGTGCTAGATGCTGTAGGATATGTCAATGTATTTTTATAGATACACCACACACTACCTGAATGAAGGTCTTGGATCACTAGCAGTTCACAGACCACAGTATAATCCCTGGACTAGAGAATGGTGCCAAAATATCTGATTCAGCTCTATATCTGAGGTTTTGCAAGGTGCAACTCTGGCTAATACAATATATCCCCTGGAAAAAGTGATACATGTACTACTGAACGCTCAACAAGTAGAATGAGTCATAAATGTGACAAATAAATATTGAAAACTAGTTAGCTCTTCACAGCTAAATGAGAGTTGCTATTTTGAACAGACACAATCCTTACCATGTGTAGCCCTTGTGCTTGGAGGGATTTTACAAATTGCTGAAACAATGAAGTCTCTTGGACTGACAGTCCTGACAGTGTGCTCCGCAGTATCCAGCTCTGTGTATGAAAGCTCCCAGCATGCACTGCATTCCAGCTGCTCATAGTGCATTTCAGAGTAATAGTGACTGGACTTTTGAGGTGCCTCTGGCTTAGAGTTAGAGGCTCTAAGACCACACCACAGCTTTGTGCCTCTTCAACTCCTGTTTAAGGAAAACACAACTGTTAAGGTTTAAGAGCTTTTAAAATGGAAAAGAAATACCGTATTTTTTGCACCATAACACTCACTTTTTCCCTCCTAGAAAGTAAGGGGAAATGTCTGTGCGTGTTATGGAGGGAATGCCTACGGGTGGCATGCCTACAGATTTTCCTCTTCTAAAAACTACGTGCGTGTTATGGTCAGGTGCGTGTTATAGAGCGAAAAATACGGTAGTTAATTAAAGCAGGAAATAAATTATTAATTAACTGAGAACTCAACGACAATGGAAAAAATAAAGAGATTTACACTTTATTTACTAGGTTGAGAAGCATAGAATTGATCCTTATACCTAGGAATAGCTTCTCGCGACTTTAGTTGAGACAAATGTTAATTTAACACACCAAGCCCCTTTCAAAAATAATACTAATGCAGGTATTACATTTGCTGTCTCTCAGTCTTCTTATAAGGATGCTCTCAGCAACAAGCTACATGTTTTAGCTAAAAGATTAACAATCTCACATTTAAGTTAAGACTCAAAACAGCAGCTTTCCAGAGTTCATTGTTACCCTAATTGTTTGCTGAAGAATTTAGAAACATCTGCAATTGGGAAACGATTTAATTGGTCAGTTTGAAAGTACAACTACTTAAAAGAATAAAGCAGGGATGGAGATCCTACAGCACATCTCTGGCCACTTGTCATGCTGGTTGGGGCTGTTGCAAGTTGGAATCCAACAACATCTGGAGGACCACAACTTACCCAGCACTGGAATAATGTATCCTTTTCACAGCACTTGAGCTGTATAGAAAAGGAAAAAGAAGTACTTGCTGGCTATAACCAGGCATTACTTTCATTACCATCATTATTGATTATCATCTTCCAAAGCAACTACTCTATTCCGAACTTAAAAATGGAAAAAGTCATGCTGGTGGTCAACAACTGGGAAACACTGGCCTGTGAGCACTCCAACTGGAGAACAGCCTTTACCAAAGGTGTCATGGGCTTTGAAGATGCTCAAACTCAGGATGAAAGGGAAAAACGTGCTAAGAGGAAGGCATGTTTGGCAAACCCTCACCGTGATCAACACCAGCCCGGAAACCTATCTCCCCACTGTGGAAGGACGTGTGGATCCAGAATTGGCCTCCACCGTCACTTATGGCCTCACTGTTAAAACCGTGTTTATGGAACACAATCTTACTCGGCTACGAGTGATTGCCAAAACAGACTTTCATTACCATCAGATTTGAGGTACAACACTCCTTCTACATGAGGGAAGGTCGCTTGCAATGAGGAAGGCGAGGTAAACAGGCAGTTCAAAGTTGAATCAAAAGGCAGGGTTGTAGTCCATGGTGTGAATGGTTGCCCAGAGGACACAGGCTCCATAGGAAAGTCAGGGGTGCCCCCTGTACAGTGGTGACTCAAACACTGAATTAAAGTCTCAGATGGCAAGATGTTGCCCCCCAATAAGCACATAAGTTCAACCAACATCCAGTAGCCAATGTGGTCTGATGTTCCAAGAAGCTGAAAGAAGGCAACAGAAAGGCTCAGGTTAGTGATATTAGTAAGATGACCAAAGGCTAATGATAAAATGTATTCTGTCTACAAGCAGAGAGAAAAGAAATATTATGGTCTGAGAGATTTAAATTATGCAATTTTTGTTATTAAATATTGCTATGAAAACAACTGTTCAGTGCTGGTTGAACATTTGCCTCTAGTGATTTGTTTTTGTTTTTAGCAAAGAACCAAGGCATATATATTAAAAGCAGGCTTCTAAAAAGTTACCTCCAGGCAATCAGGGGAAGCATCTGAAAGACCACCTGCTTCCCTACACACCCTAATGGGTCTGAGGTTCAGCAGGAGATAGCTCTGTGCATGCGTATTTGTGTATGTAGCCAAGTGCTGTCATCTCTGTTGAAGAGAACGGGTAATCCACATGAACAGAAGCTCTATGCACATCTCGTAATGTGGACTGCACACTTATACAAGCACACCCTTGTAGTGTCACTATCTGTGAAAACCAGAGGAGCATAATGGGTTGTAGAAGATATTACTGGACCCTGACCAGTGAGATCTGGGTTCAAATAGTAATTGAGGCATAAAGCCCACAATATCACCATGGGACCACTAATCTCTCTCTCTCTCTGCCTAACCTACATTACTAAGTTTGGGAGAGGATAAAATGGCAAGCCCAGCATTTGACACCATGTGCTTCTTTGGGGAAGAGAGGGAAACAAACACAATTAGCAACATGCCACATAAGATGGCAGGGTAATCATTTGCGATGCAGCATTCCTAATGATTAATTCTCTCATATTACCTTGAACCAGTCAGCAGTGTCCACCCAATACAATGAGATTTTCTGGTTAGCCATCATTTCCCGGATTCTCTTAGGGATGAACTTTTCTGTCAGATCACGTGAAGCAAGCAGTTCATCAGACAAATGAGTAGGACTTCCAGAAACAAATTGCAGCAGCTCCGTCTGGGAATGAGGGCAAGGAGAGAAGAGGAAAATAGCATTCACGAAGCCCTCAGAAGGAATGTAACTCCCTGGAGGTTTGTTCAGGGTCACAGTTAACTTGCTTTTCTGGTTTCTCAACACTGGTTTGGATGGAGAAGCAATTTCAGGCCGGTCCCACTGATAGTCAAGTAACGATTCTTTCAGTATGTTCTGAGTGAGTGTGGCTCGGGGTACCGAGCCAGATGACTTTGGGTTGCAGTCCTGGTTTCCAAACTTTGCATCCAGCTCCTCCTCAAATTCTTCCCAACTGCGGGATCCAAGCTCACGGAAATTGCCCACTCGCGAAGTTCTGCCCCGGGCGCCTGAGGAGTCAAAGAACTTGAAGCCCCACCGGATTTTAGCTAGGCCAAACTTGCAGCCCAAGTAGTTCAAGATCCTCAAGGTGCCCAGGTGAAGGTGAATCTTCCGCTCAGAACTGGCAGTGTCCAACAGGAAAACCACATTGTAGGAGCAAGTCATGACGCTACAGAAAGTGCTTTTTTTTGGTATGGTGCCTGCGTTCCGGCAGTCCAGGGCAGCGCTCACGAAAATGCAGCAGATTACTGTAAACCAGCCAGCAATCTAAGGAGGAACCCTGCTCAGCCTCCTTGCCTTAGCATCACAATGCTGCTCCTGGATACACTTCCTTAAGAAAGATTAGCCCCACTGAAGAGGCGACTGGGGGACCTTACTTCCAAGCAAGCATTCTTAGGGCCAGGCTTGTAGCCAAACTGAGACGCCAAGGGAGGGTGAAAAGACGTTTCCCTTACGATTTATGCCCTGTTGCCCCTCCACCACCCCTCCTCCTGCATTAACAAACCTCCCCAGCGAATTCCTCTCACGCCCCTCACTGCCACCTTCTCCCCCCAACCCTCCCTAAAAGGGGGCTCTTAGTAAGAATAACAGCTTAATACTAAAGGAGCACTTGGTTAACTGCTATTTTCGATTCTTGAAAGGGCCCCGCTAGCTTCTCTAAACCCCCTCGGGGTCAACCGCTCCACAGCTTCAGAATAAAAACAGGCCCCCGTTTCCTATGCCGCCGCCGCCGCCGCCGCCGCCGCCATTATCTCCTGCGCGCATCCCTCAGTCGAACTGCTGGCGCGCTCCCCTCTCCGCTCTTCTGACTGGCTTCAAGCCGCCTCGCGGCCTCCCTCGCCATTGGCCCGGGTGGCTTCCTAGGCTCCGCCCCGCTCTCGCGAGCTCCCTCGGACTCCTGTTCTTCGGACTCGACAGCGCTCGGCTTCTTCTGATTGGCTAGCTCCTTGAGTGGCGGAAGAGCGGATTCCCTCTCCTCTTCATCTAGGAATACGTCGAGGCCGAACTTCCGGCTAAAAATAATAATCCTGCCGCTCTGGACTTCTCTCTATGGAAAATCAGTTCTTAGGCCGGAAGTGCCGCTGCCCAGGGGGTTTTGCCTGTGCCAGTTGACGCTTACCTAGGAGCAAACCTCACTGAAGATTTTCTATCCCTGTTATTGGCCCTCCAGATTACTGGGTCGTCGGTTTGCTTGGCAATGTTTTGCCTCTAGGCTGTTCTAGGCATTATATTTCTTTGGTTTTTCTCCCCCATGCCAGCTTCCTGCTTCACTTTCATTGGCCAATAGCTCTGGGACGCGAGCTCCCATTGGCTGGTCATGGGGAGGCACAGATTGGACTGTAGGCGGAGTTATTTTGAATTTAAATGTTAAAGAGTTTGCATTGGAGGGGAAAGGAGGTGACTGGTGGGTGGGGAGTAATAGCAGAGTCTGTTAAGAATAAGCTCTTGGAAAGGAGCCCTGACCTAATAAGGACAGTGATAGTTTGTTAAACAGAACACACAATTACTGGTATTCAAAGGAGCATCTCTGCTAGCCTATAAGGCAGTAAAGCCAAGATAAAGTGCTATAATCTTCAGAGCTGTGTGCAATGGACAAAGAGAAAGAGGGTCTTGCACCACCTTGGCAGATTACAGTGCAATCTTGTAAAATGTTTACTCAGGAGAAAGCCCCACCGAGTTCCATTGGACTTACTTTCAGACAAGTGTGCTTAGTATTGTAATTCTGGGAGGGGTTGCATTGTAGGATAAGCTTTGATTCCCGCCTATTTTCCCGTCTATTTGGACCAGGGACTCGCCTATAACCTGAACCTACAACATAACAGCAAATTTTAATTCTTGAACAGTGCATATTTATCTCTTCTTGTCTTCTACAATCTTTCTCTTTTCCCCTCCACTTTTTGGGTCCCTCTCCCTTCTCTTAGTAAAATAATGATAATAATAACCATCCTGAATATATTTTTTGTTTTGTTTTTGTTTTAAAGTTAAATGGTGGTGTTTCCTATTGTGAAACCCATTTCTTGGTCCTGGTCAGTCAGTTCACTAATCTCTCATCATTTTCCAGGAATGTCGGGGGAACATCAATGCCAGAACTGTTAAGACGGTTATGAAACCGATAGAAGTTTGTCAGGCAAATAAGCCTTGAGATAATAAGCCTTACCGTTTCTTTCTCTTTTTTACCACTAGATGTCAATAAAGGCTCACTTATAAGGAAATGACTGCTTGTTCTGATAGAGATAGGTTATTTTCCACTCAAGTAAGGCTGCATGCTAATTGTAATAAATTCTTTATTTGATTTATATCCCACCTTTCTTCTAAGGAGCTCAAGGTAGCTTACATACTTCTACTTCTCCTTGCCATTTTTATCCTCAACAACATCCCTGTGAGGTAGGCTAGGCTGAGGGTGAGATATTTGCCTAAGCTCACCCTGGTGAGCTTCATGGCAGAGTGGGCATTTGAACCCTGGTCACCTAGGTCCTAGTCCAACACTCCAACCACTATGCCACACTGGTGTTATAAGAATTCTAAGGTCTCAAATATAAATTAAACGTTCAGAAATGTGCAAGGCAAACACATACATATATAAACCATGTGTCTGAAATAGTACAGGAGAGCAATCCTGAAGCCATGTTGACTCTCCCAATGACCTCAAATATTCCTCTGCAGTAAGGGAGGAAAATGGGGAAAGCCTTCGCATTGTCTTATGCTTGCAAATCCTGCCTTAAAGGGCGTATTTGTGTATGAATAGGGTGAGCCTGTGATCTGGATTCAGGAACTAAAGTATTTACCATCACAAAACAATGGCTAGGCTGCCCAGGTAAAGCAATCAGTGACCATTATCAGGTATCCTGGCAGACAGGATTTCTGCTGTAGGCTGCCTCCTGTGATATATTTGTGCTGTACAGTGGTGCCCCGCAAGACGAATGCCTCGCAAGACGAAAAACATGCTAGACGAAAGGGTTTTCCGTTTTTCGAGGCGCTTTGCAAGACGAATTTCCCTATGGGCTTGCTTCGCAAGACAAAAACGTCTTGCGAGTCTTGCGAGTTTTTTCCCCTTTCCCCCCCTTCTTCTAAGCCGCTAAGCTGCTAATAGCTGCTTAGCCGCTAATAGCCGCTAATAGCCGCTAAGCCGCTAATAGCGCTAATCTGCTAAGCCGCTAATAGGGATGCTTCGCAAGACGAAAAAAAGCTAGACAAAGAGACTCGCGGAACGGATTATTTTCGTCTTGCGAGGCACCACTGTACACTGCCTCCTTCTGTGATGTATGTATGATGTTTTGCAGGTGGTCTTGAGCTACAGGGTGGGCAATTTCAAAAGTCTATATAAGGGCTTGTGCACCATTCTTTCTGGATTCTTTCCTCCCTCCTGTGTGTGGGGAGTGGGGACCCTGTTGCAACAGTTCTTTTCTATTGCAATAAAGATCAGGCTTAGTAGCTGCTTTGCTTCTCAATATACTCTGGTTGGCCTCTGTTATTTTCTCCTACCAATAGGAAACCCACTTAAGGACTATACAGGTTCTTGGATACCTCATAAGGGAAAAGGAGCAGTTTTTTCTTATAACACTGGCTTTCAACACTTGCGTGAGACTGACAGTCCCATTGAACGTAGTGGGACATAAGTCCAGCAACACATGAAATGGGAGTTTCATCACTGGAAATTGAACCTTTACACCTTTTAGAGTTGCATTTTCTAAAAACAAGTCACTAGTTTATTTATTTTTTAAATCACCCCAATACACATGTAGCAGTTAGACTTGTGGACTAAGGTTGGGAAGATCTGGCTTAAATTTTTCACTCAGCTATGGAGCTCCTGGGTGATCTTGGAGCAATCACTAGCTATCAGCCTAAAGGATTGTTGTGAGGGCAAAATGGGGTGGGGTGGGGTCAGCTATGCAGTTCTGCGCTCCTGGGATGCAAAGGCAATTTATAAGTATCTATCTTTTATGCTGATTTTTGATAATTGTTTAGCAAATTAGAAATACTGGTACAGTTTCTTCCTTAGAGAGCCAGTGTGGTATAGTGGTTAAGAGCAGTAGATTCGTAATCTGGGGAACCTGGTTCGATTCCCCGCCCCTCCACATGCAGCTGCTGGGTGACCTTGGGCTAGTCACATTTCGTTGAAGTCTCTCAGCCCCACTCACCTCACAGAGTGTTTGTTGTGGGGGAGGAAGGGAAAGGAGAATGTTAGCCGCTTTGAGACTCCTTCGGGTAGTGATAAAGCGGGATATCAAATCCAAACTCTTCTTCTTAGAGCTTTGGAGTGGGAATTTGTGGCTCCCTAGATGTTGTTGGACTCCAACTGTCATCAGCCCCAGCCAACATAGCCAATGGCCGGAGATGTAGAAAAGAAATACCTGGAGCCCCTCGTCTTGACAAATAAAACTTTCACCCTGTCAGCTGCCCTCTCCTTTCTGAAAGATAATCTGTCACACTTAATAAAGTTTTTATTGAGTTTTCATAATTGTGTGGTCAATAAGAAAGAAGGCATCATCATTAACAACAACAACAAAAACCCTGTCTGCCAATTACAGATTAAGATAAGGGAAAGGAATACAGTGGTGCCCCGCAAGACAAACGCCTCGCAAGACGGAAAACCCGCTAGATGAAAGAGTTTTCCGTTTTGGAGGTGCTTCGCAAAACGAATTTCCCTATGGGCTCGCTCCGCAAGACGAAAATGTCTTGCGAGTTCCTGCGGTTTTTCCCCCCTTTCCCCCCCTTTTTCTAAGCCGCTAAGCCGCTTATCCGCTAAGCCAATAAGCCGCTAAAAGCCGCTAAACCGCTAATAGCGCTAATCCGCTAAGCTGTCAATGGGTTTGCTTTGCAAGACGAAAAACCGCTAGACAAACAGACTCGCGGAACGGATTCTTTTCGTCTTGCGAGGCGCCACTGTATATCAGCACAACTGATAGCGTCCACAGAGATCATGTTGATGAATGGCGGTAACCCTGCCACAAAGTTGTCTGAGTCAATGGGAGATGAAACATGTAAGTTCTTATGAACGGCTGTTTGTTCTCAGTTATAGTTGAAGCCACCTAAAGTTCGTAGCCATAGTGGGGTAGCGGATTCTACCTATGTGATAGAGGAATGGGATGGGTAGTGACTAAGGGGAGAGCCTTTTCAGAGGTGGCATCATGTAGAACAGGGGTAGGTGGGGCTGCATTTCCTGCTGAGCAGAGATATATCATGATATGGGACCAGAGATAAAACAGGGAGGGGAGTATTAAAGGTCAGGAAAAGGAGTTTTGCAATGATCTCAGAATGGACAGGGAGCTGGTGAAGAGATGAGATTTAAGGAAGGAAGTTGTATATTCAGAGCAACAAATGAGAGAAGATAAGTTTTCGAAACAGACTTCTGGATAGAGGTGAGTATAGCTGTGCATGGCTGGACAGGTGGACTATTTATATTATTATTAGAAGGCAACTTTCATCCTATACCCTCTTGATTATGTCAAAGATAAATACAGTGGTACATTGGTTGTCGAACGTAATCCGTTCCGGGAGTCCATTCGACTCCCAGAACCATTCGAAAACCAAGGCTTGACTTCTGATTGGGCGCAGGAGCTTCTTGCACTCAATTAGAAGCTGTGTCGGACATTCGGCTTTCAGAAAACGTTTGCAAACCGGAACACATCTGGGTTTGCAACATTTGGGAACCAATTTGTTCAGGAGCCAAGCTGTTTGACAACCAAGGTTCCACTGTAGAACTCTTCCTGGATCATCCATGCACATTTATTTATTTTTAAATTACTACACTGGCTTTCATTACGGCAGATAACCAAATGAGTTTATAACACAGAAATCCAATGAAGCTGAAATGTAACATGAAAACAGCAATAGCCAGTGGCCTTCAGAACCTGGTACTAACAGATAAGAGAAAACCAGAATGAAATCACCAGCCTCGAGCATTAGACTAGCTGCTTTCAGAAGGATGCTTACTTGATGGCCACTCGATGACTCAGAAAGAGCCGTAGTTCAGTGAGAGAGCACATGCTCTGCATACAGACAGTCCAAGGTTCAATCTCCTGGTAGAAGAAGAGTTTGGATTTGATATCCCACTTTATCACTACCCTAGGGAATCTCAAAACGGCTAACATTCTCCTTCCCTTTCCTTCCCCACAACAAACACTCTGTGAGGTGAGTGGGGCTGAGAGACTTCAAAGAAGTGTGACTGGCCCAAGGTCACCCAGCAGCTGCATGTGGAAGAGCGGGGAAGCGAACCCAGTTCACCAGATTACGAGTCCACCGCTCTTAACCACTACACCACACTGGCTCTTGGTAGGGCTGGGGAGAGAATCCAGCCTGAAACCCTGGAGAGCCTCTGCCAGTCAGTGCAGGTAATACTGAGATAGATGGACTCATTGAACAACATGTAGCAGACACAGAGCACCAATTGGATTAAGCCTGGACCCAAACCTTAATTGCCAGTGAATCCACCAGGTGCTCTGCCTCCACCATGGCATATCTAGCTAAACTCAAAGTCCCTAAGCTCTGGAGGGCTTTTACCCTGGCATGATGTCACGCCCTCCCCTCGGCTGTCATTGTAGGTCGATACAGGAAGATTGCTTACTAGGAGAGACAATGCCCCTGTGACTCTGGTCAGATAGAAACAATAGAGGATGTGCTTCTCCAGTGCCTATGCTATAGAGACATTCATATTAGCCTTATCTCCCCACTATTCAATAAGTACCCAGGGCGCACAGGACAATTTTATTTTCTACCTCCCTGCTGCTGTCAGATACCAATCCTGCTACAATGTACAATGCTGCCAGATTCTGCACAGCAGCATTCAAAATTTGTCGGGTGATGACCTGTGCCACAAACTAGATTGAATGAAAACTCACATCAGAGTGCTCTCTAAACTGAGAGTTGTAGTCTTTTATATACTAACCTTTTGTGCTCTTTCATATCCGTTTAATGTGGCAAGAGTTGCAGGGTGACCTTGGGCTAGTCACACCTCTCTGAAGTCTCTCAGCCCCACTCACCTCACGGAGTGTTTGTTGAGGGGGAGGAAGGGAAAGGAGAATGTTAGCCGCTTTGAGACTCCTTCGGGTAGTGATAAAGCGGGATATCAAATCCAAACTCTTCTTCTTCTTCTTCTTTCTAACCCTTCTTTTAGATTCTTTTAGTTTCTTTTAGATTCTTCCTATAGTCTTTTAGATATAGATATAGGTAAAGGTAAAGGGACCCCTGACCATTAGGTCCAGTCATGACCGACTCTGGGGTTGCGGCACTCATCTCGCTTTATTGACCAAGGGAGCCGGCGTACAGTTTCTGGGTCATGTGGCCAGCATGACTAAGCCGCTTCTGGCAAACCAGAACAGCGTGCGGAAACACTGTTTACCTTCCCGCTGGAGTGGTACCTATTTATCTACTTGCACTTTGACATGCTTTCAAACTGCTAGGTTTGCAGGAGCAGGGACCAAACAATGGGAGCTCACCTGGTCGTGGGGATTCGAACCGCCGGCCTTCTGATTGGCAAGTCCTAGGCTCCGTGGTTTAACCCACAGCGCCACCCACATCCCCTTTTAGATATACCTTCTGTTTTAATACTTTTTTTTTTAGCTTTCCAAAACATTTTACACATGATTGTACCCCACCCTACTTATGCTGTTCTATGACCGTAATAAATATTAGATTGATTGACTTAGATGGACCAATGGCCAGCCATGGTGCAAGATGGGCTCCCTGTGTTCTGACAGGTGTTTGAGTGGCCCATGCCAGAATGTACCTGTCGAAGCGACCTGAAAGGGACATGTAGGAAAAGTGAAGTCACAACCTGCCTTATCAGCAGTGGCAAGAGAACAGAAAACAACAAAAGAGCCTAGCGGAGTTTTCTGACTGACTTCTGATGGAAAGATAGGATCCATAAAAATCTGTCGGTTGACAACCGCCAGGTTAAGAGCTGATAACGTCAAAGCCTTGGGGTTGGAAGCTGATCCAACTGGGTTGTCCTGCTCCAGGCAAGTTGCTGTGGCTCTTTCGTTCCTCCCTTGCTCTTTGCAGTCTCCTTCCTTCACTCCTTCGTCAGCAATGCAGCTTGCTGCCAGCGTCACCTTTTTGAGCGCTCTTGTCACCAAGGAGTCCAGCATTAGCATGTATCTAAGCTGGCAAGTAGGGATAGGTGACCCAATCAGATCAGCTTCCAACCCCAAGGCTTTGACGTTATCAGCTCTAAATTACGGTTTCTCATTTTTCCAATCTTAAGTTTAGTTCTCTGCATTTCCACATCAGTTTGCAGTTTACGTGTGTGTGTGTGTGTTTTCTGTTTTACAATTTAGAATATTCAATTAAACAATCTTAAAATATCAGTGACTTCCCTTCTTCTCTTTACATGTTTCATTTTACATATCATAAATTCCTGAATATTTTACATAAACTAAAGCATTCAGTATTCCATTATTACATCCACCAAAACTTATTTACACTGTTGAATTTATCTTAATGCTGCCAACATTTTCAAGTGTACACGATTCCCCCCCCCCCATATATTCAACAAACATTTTCCAGTCTTCTTTAAATGTATATTCTTCTTGTTTGCCAAAGGCTGGCAATCGAGAATGTAATGCTACAAGCTGTAAGACTGATATGCTCTTGAAACCTTTCTTGGCATTGCCTGAAGCGAATGGAAACCTGCAACATTTGCGTTCCCTGAACTGATGTGCCATTGTATTCAAACCACCAAACAACATCCCATTCTCCTGAAACTGAAATTGATACCAGAGTGACCTCCTTCACTTGCCTTATCAGAGGACAGAGGTGGGTGGAAATGGTCATATCTCCCTTGCACTGTTGCTACTTTTTATACTCTACTTTTTATATCATTTTTACACAGTGGGAAGAACTCTGGGTGTTGTTATCATTTATAAGCATGGTGGTTGGTTTTTTTTTTAATAGAAATCACATTTCTAAGTTTTGTTTAAATACTGCACATTGCAAACACTATGAAGCATATTTTACTTTGCACCTTTCCTCCTTGCTTTCTTTATAAGCAAATGCAGATGCAGCTTTACTAGCAAACATTGAAACAAATAAATAACTAATGCCTTCTGACCCAGAACAAATGACCCAAAATTACTAAAAGCACCATCATAAGGCTAAGAGCAGACTGAAAACAGTTCAGCTATCCTTGCCCGGGGCACCATGTGGTCTAGAGACAGCCCTCTTCCTTACAAGTGAAGCAGTGAGCAACATGTTTTCCTTTAACCACACCTTGATTGGCATTTGCATTGTCCCATTCCTTGGTGATACAATGCTTTCAAATGAAAACAATGTCAAGATGTGTTTCAAAACACGGCGTACAGGAAAAACAAACCACTTGTCTCTCAGATGACTGTCCTTTCATGTTGCCCAGACTTCCATTCATTCTACCAGGATCTCCTTGTAACCATTTCAAATTTCAGCTGTTCTGTTTCAACCATTTCCAGCAGCGCTTGTCGTTCCCTTAGATCAGGGATGGAGGACCCTGTGGCCTTCTGGATGTTGTTGTAATCCAACTCTCATCAACACTGGCCAACAATGGCTGACAACCGGGAAAGATAGGGGGTTGTAGGATGCTTCCACAACATGCACAGCAAACATGCTTCCTCCCACCCCACAAATCAAGACTTGTTGCAATAAGGAAAGTGACAGGGAAAATGTGCTTGACCTGCTTGACACGGCATTGTACAACTACCCTGTAAGGAAATCAGAGAGAATGCTTGATAAAATGGCTGACATTGTCTAACCACCCCGCAAGCCTGTGCAAACATATTGTGACTTCTTCTTCTTCTTCTTCTTCTTCTTCTTCTTCTTCTTCTCCTCCTCCTCCTCCTCCTCCTCCTCCTCCTCCTCCTCCTCCTCCTCCCATCTGGCTGGGTTTTCCCATAGGTTGCTGGGAAGAAAACAAAGCATCTGAAGATAGTGTTGCAAGTAATGGCGGTGAACCTGTAGCCCTCCAGACATTGTTGGACTCCAACTCCCATCATGACCAATGGCTTGGGACGATGGGAGTTGTAGTCCGACAAATATCCAGATAGGTTCCCCTACTGTGCCTTAGCTGATGACCGGAAATATTATTATTTATTAAATGTGTATACCACCCATCCTCCGCAGATCTCAGGGCAATTCACAACATAAAATTAAAAGATGATAAAAAGAAGAAAACAACAGCAAACACAGACCAATAACCCTCTCCCTCCACCCACTCCCATAAACACATTTAAAATAAGAGGAGCATTTTTGCCTGGCACCTAAAGGTGTATAATGAAGGCGCCAGCCAAACCTCCTTGGGGAGAGCATTCCACAAATGGGGAGTCACTGCAGAAAAGCCTGTTCTCGTGTTGCCACCTTCCAGACCTCTTGTGGAGAGGGCAAGCGTGAATGATGATTGCAGGGTCCAGGTCTGTTCACGTGAGGAGAGGCAGTCCTTGAAGTATAGCCATTTAAGGCTTTGTAGGTCAAAACCAGCCCTGTGAATTGGACCCAGAAACTAATTGGCAGCCAGGGCAGTTGGGCCATGATTTTTAGCAGCCAACTGTGATCCTCACAGTGGGGTGAGAAATGGGAGAGAGGTTGTGTTTAGACTAGAGGAGAACCACTGGACCATGCAGGCAACTTCATGGTTTGGAAGACTGCCCACAAAGTTCTGATCCCAAAGACCGATAAGGTGAGAAATGGTGGAAAATAAGGCAAGGTGAGAGAGTCTATTGCTTCAGTGGAAAAGACGTTATTTGGTTCCCATAATGGGTGCAAACAAGGAAAGAAAGACTCTTTGCTTTCTTTCCAGTGGAAAAAAAAGTATTTGCTTAACTCGATCTCTGCCACCCTACAGATGTTTTGGGTTACAATTCTGATCGGCCACAGCTGGATGGTGACCGATGCAAAACAGAGGCAGAGCAAGATCACTCCAAGAGCTACATAAGTCCCAAATGGGATGAATGAAGTCTGGTGCCCATAGAGACTCATGGGGTGGGGGGAGATAGAGTCAGAGCCAATGACAGGAAGAGGCAAATACTTCTACTTTAGCCTCTGCAGAGATCTAGAATGACATTGGCGACGCTACGTCTAAAGAGGACTGGATCCCTGGACTGGATGTAAGTAAGGAGACAGGCGGCCCCGAAAAAGCACAGGATTGTGGCCCTGAAAAAGCACTTTCTTTGGGGCTGCCATGCTCTCAAGGGGGGGGGCTGTCCCAGTTTTTCCAGGACACTTGCAGGGGTGGCGCTGTGATCTAAACCACTGAGCCTCTTGGGCTTGCCGATCAGAAGGTCAGGTTTGAATCCCACGACGGGGTGAGCTCCCGTTGCTTAGTCCCAGCTCCTGACAACCTAACAGTTTGAAAGCACACCAATACAAGTATATAAATAGGTACCGCTCTGGTGGGAAGGTAAACGGCGTTTCTGTGCACTCTGGTTTCCGTCACGGTGTTCTGTTGCACCAGAAGCAGTTTAGTCATGCTGGCCACATGACCCAGAAAGCTGTCTGTGGACAAACACCAGCTACCTCGGCCTGAAAGCGAGACGAGCTCCGCACCCCACAGTCGGCTTTGACTGGACTTAACCGTCAAGAGGTCCTTTATATTTTTACCTTTTTTGCTGCTTTTGGCAAATGCTGAGGGCATATGTCTTTACTTTGGCCTTTGATACCTGAGATGTGGGGGGGGGGGGTTGGGGATGCACTTTTCCCTGTTACTGTAATTTGTTTTAACTGTTCTTAATCTTAAACTGTTGTAACTTGCCCTGGGACCTGGTGGTAAAGGGCAGATAATGCATTTAAAATAAAATAAGTAACAAAAATATAAAGCAAAACAGCACTGTGCAACTTGCTACTTGAGAACGATTGCCCAGGAGTCAATTAAAACTTGCCCCCAGGTGAACGGCAACTTAAAAACCTGCATTAGTAGTTCTAATGATGAGTATAAGTTAGATAACGGCTAACAATGTACACCGCAGTGCCCCAGTGGCAGTTGGGGGTTTTTTTACACCCAGTGACCAAGCCAGACGGTTTACATGCCATCTCCATAGAGACAGCTGCAGGCAATTCTGGAATGGCCTTCTGTGTTCCTTAGGAGGTTAGGAAAGAAAACGGGAGGAGGGAAGAGGTGAAAGGGAAGGGCAGCAAGGCCTGCTGTGAGTTGGAGGAAAACCAAGAGGCCAGAAGAAGATAAGAAGAGCCTGCTGAATGGCCCATCTAGTCCAGCATCTTGTTCTCATAGACGCTAACCAGATGCCTGTGGGAAACAAGCATGGAGGACTCAAGCACAAGAGCACTCTCGCCTCCTGGGGAAGACCAAGCATAGCCATCATGGGTCATGACCTTCATGAATCTGACTCATCCTCTTTTAAAGCCATCTAAGTTAGTGGTCGCAGTGGGACGCAGGTGGCGCTGTGGGTTAAAGCCTCAGCGCCTAGGGCTTGCCGATCGAAAGGTCGGCGGTTCGAATCCCTGCGGCGGGGTGCGCTCCCGCTGCTCGGTCCCAGCGCCTGCCAACCTAGCAGTTCAAAAGCACCTCCGGGTGCAAGTAGATAAATAGGGACCGCTTACCAGCGGGAAGGTAAACGGCGTTTCCGTGTGCGGCTCTGGCTCGCCAGAGCAGCGATGTCACGCTGGCCACGTGACCCGGAAGTGTCTCCGGACAGCGCTGGCCCCTGGCCTCTTAAGTGAGATGGGCGCACAACCCCAGAGTCTGTCAAGACTGGCCCGTACGGGCAGGGGTACCTTTACCTTTACCTTTACCTTAAGTTAGTGGTGGGGACGCGGGTGGCGCTGTGGGTTAAACCACAGAGCCTAGGACTTGCCGATCAGAAGGTTGGCGGTTCGAATCCCCGCGATGGGGTGAGCTCCCGTTGCTCGGTCCCAGCTCCTGCCAACCTAGCAGTTTGAAAGCACGTCAAAGTGCAAGTAGATAAACAGGTATCGCTCCAGCGGGAAGGTAAACGGCGTTTCCGTGCACTGCTCCGGTTCACCAGAAGTGGCTTAGTCATGCTGGCCACATGACCCAGAAGCTGTACGCTGGCTCCCTCGGCCAATAAAGCAAGAAGAACGCCACAACCCCAGAGTCGTCTGTGACTGGACCTAATGGTCAGGGGTCCCTTTACCTTTAAGTTAGTGGTCATCACTGCCTCCAGTGGGACAGAGTTCCACAGTTCAATTATGCACTGCATGAAGAAGTACGTTTTTTGATCTGTCCTGAATCTTCGAACGTTCAGCTTCATTGCTGAGAGCAGCAAGAGGTAAGGTTTTAAAATGATGGAATATGCACAGCTTGCGGACTTAACATATAGAATAAGAGAAGAAGAAGAACATACAGTACTTTTAGAGAAGACTGGAAAATGTTTATTGAATATGGGGGGGGGGGGTTGTGTAGACTTGAAAACGCTGGCAGCATTAAGATAAATTCAACAATGTAAATAAGTTTTGATGGACGTAATACAGTGGTACTTCGGGTTAAGTACTTGGAGGTTCGTTCCGGAGGTCCATTCTTAACCTGAAACTGTTCTTAACCTGAAGCACCACTTTAGCTAATGGGGCCTCCTGCTGCCACCACACCATCAGAGCACGATTTCTGTTCTCATCCCGAAGCAAAGTTCTTAACCCGAGGTACTATTTCTGGGTTAGCGGAGTCTGTAACCTGAAGCGTATGTAACCCGAGGTACCACTGTAATGGAATACTGAATGGTTTAGTTTATGTAAAATATGCAGGGATTTATGATATGTAAAATGAACTATGGAAAGAGAAGAAGTCATTGATATTTTGATGTTTAAATGAGTATTCTATATTGTAAAACAAAAAACATTAATAAAAATTATATATAAAAAATAAAATAAAATGGTGGCTTTTAATGACAGGATCAAGTCCTAGGAGTTTAAAAGCTGCATTATAAGAGAATTCCTCTGAGCATATGCAGAGTCTATTTCCCCATGCTACACTTAACAACTACAGCCAGCTTCCACCCATCTAGAATTAGAGAGTAATATATAGTAAGGTGCTAGTTCTGCATTTTATATGCCACAAGAAAACTCCTGTGTAACAGCTAGAGTTTCAGACTAGGCCCGGGAGAAAGCAAAATCCATATCTCCATACCCAGCCATAAAATCATTGGGGGATATTTGAACTGAACACTTCTCTTTAACCTAGCCTACCTCACAGGGTCGTTGTGCTGATGACTGGTAGGGGAGGGGGGAAACCATGTACACCATCTTGAAAGGTCAGAAATGTAATAAGTAAATAGCTCTTAGTGTAGTGCAGGAGATGAAAGAATGAAATCAGTGAAGGATCCTGTGGACCCAAAATACAGATACACAGGGGAGGCTACCCACTGCTTCTCTAAATCATTCCCTGCTCTGGCCTTGGTTCTTTCACACCATACATTTAAAGTGGTGTCATAGTGCTTTAAATGTATGCTGTCAATACACACGCACACAAACACACACGCACACACGTGTGCCCGAAGCAGCTCACACTACACCGCACAAAGGACAACCACAATTCAGAAACCATGTTAGGAACCATTACAAATAACCCATAATGTCAGTCTTTAAATATATCATTAAAAAATCAGCCTGTGCAAGCAACTTTGTACAAATCAATAGACTGTTTTAACAGCTTGAAACTAAACAGGTGCGAGGATCAAGCTTAGCGCAGAAATAAAACAGCAGTATATAAGGCCAAAGGGGGGGATCTCCGTTTCAAAAAACCAGTCCACATAGATTCACCACAGTTAACTTACATCCCTTGAATGTCAGCCTTCCCTCCCGACTCTCTCACCTGCTAAGTCCCTTCCCCATCGCTCACCTGGGGAGGTAAAGATTGTCACTCCTCCTACACTCACGGTCTTGATCCAACTCACAAACTGAAACAGTGAGTCCACATGAGAACGCAGTGCAACAGGTATGGTTCCTAAGCAGAGTGCAAATGTAGATGAGATACATAGAGTGGTCATTTTCTTAGCTGTGATGGCACTGCGGCTGCCTCCCCATACCAGCACAAACTCAGCCACTGTGTGTACCCCACAGATAACCCTGGCTTATCAACCTCTAGCCGCTCCCACCTTAGGATGCTGTGATGCTAATCATGGAATCCATCCAGCCGTGATGCTGAATCTATTCATCTGTGATGCTGAGCACACAGAATGCACTCAGTTTCTTAAGGCGGCCCGACACATGTGCCTCGCCCCTTTGTTTGTGGATGGTTATATGAGAGAGTGCCCTGATCTATTAAGCAAGCTCTGAAATGGGACTGGTTGCCAGTGTCCTTGAGTGTCTGAAGTGATGACTGACAGCCGCACGGTCACACCCACATCTCCCCAGATGACATAAAATGAATGAACTTCCCCCAGCAGTTGGGACTGTAACTTCGCACTTGCCAGCTCTCACACAGCTCCTCTTTCCCCTTCATCAAACAAGCAGGCAAATGACAAACTGATTGCGAGGACTATGATGGCGAGGAACACCGACATGCGCTGGCGGCTGCCGCTCGTTTGCCTCCTCTGGGAGCTTGCCATGATCATCCTTTTTGGCATCTTCGTGCGCTTCAATGCAGAATCCGATATAGCCGGCTGGGAGAAGGCGAAGCAGGAGAAGAACATCACGAGCGACGCCGAGAATGACTTCTACTTCAGATACCCGTGTAAGTAATGTTGACATTTGGCCATTAACGTTATGGGGACCTTTCCAGATTGTCAGGATTTTTGAAGGAGGGGTTCTTACTGCATACCAAGAAATTTAGGTTTGGGCAACTGATGTGGATCAAAGCATTCTGTCACTCTGCTGCAACAAAGGCACTTTTTTTAAAAAAAGAAACAGGCTGTTTGCAGTTAGGAAAGTGGCAGGAGAGTTGATGGTGTTTGAAAGTAAGGGGTGCAGGGATGATTTAGCAGAAAGTTGCATAAAAACCCTGCAAGCAAATCAGGATGAATGCTCATTGTTGTATAAACTTCCTGCAAACAAATCAGAATCAATGCTCAAGAAACACCAGGTATAAACTACCCTCCGTGTAAGCTTTGTGCAAGGGAATCAGGATGGCTGCTCAGTAAACAGGTGATCCAGAGGAGCCCAGTGGTTATTTCCCCCATTGGACCCCACCCATGGGGCACGATCTATATGTAGACCTTGGGACCCCAACCACTGCACACTTGATGTTGGCAAGCACCCACAGGAAAGGAGTTAATTGGGAATCATGATCCTGCATTGGTGAGGCAAGTTATCACAGAGGAATTATTTCAGTCCCAGATCAGTTTTTTTTAGTGTTCTGGTCATATACAGGCAGCCCTACCATTAGACAAAGTGCCATAGCTGTTTCAGGCAGCTGATCTTAGATGCTGTGAAAGGGCAGCGACGATCAGATATCTATTTTTATTGTATTTTGAGGCAGGGATTTTCCTCAGGTGCCAAAATACTGTATACCCTGACTCAGGGAGAGGTTTTCTGTTTTCTGTTCTGCTTCAGGCCAAAAAGAATTCTGGGCCAGTCCTAGCTTTAGACAAGACTAGTTTCCTCCTTACTTAGGGGAAGGGGTGGGCAGTGTGCTTCGGCATTCTGATACAGAAATAAACTATTTCTAGCGGCAAAAACGTAACTTTAATGCAGTTTTGCACAAAGGGGTCTTGATATAGTGAAATGCAGAGAGCAAAGCCTTTCCTGCAGGTGTGGATAACCTTTAGTTCTCTCCCTCAGACGTTGCTGAATTGCAACTCCCATCATCCCTTGGGCATTGGCCATGCTTGCTGGGGCTGATGGGAGATGTAGTTCAGCAACATCTGGAGGGCCAAAGGTTCACAGAATTGTAGAGTTGGAAGGGGCCATGTGGAGCATCTAGTTCAACCCCCTGCAACGCAGGAATCTCTTTGCCTAATGTGGGGCTCGAACCAACAACCTTGAAATTAACAGTCTCATGCTTTACAGACTGAGCTATCCTCACACCTGATTTACGGAAGCATTCTGAGCCAGTGACTATCCTTGAGCTTATTTGGTCGAACAATTGGTATGGTTAGGTTAGGTAGAACTGTGGACTTGGTGTTCTTATGGGATAGTGCTCTTTGGGTGGGAGACCATGGTAAGCCCACCCAACTGACTTTTGAGGGTCCTTCTGCTCCTTCTTGTGGGACGCAGGTGGCGCTGTGGGTTAAAGCCTCAGCGCCTAGGACTTTCCGATCGAAAGGTCGGCGGTTCGAATCCCTGCGGCGGGGTGCGCTCCCGCTTCGCGGTCCCAGCGCCTGCTAACCTAGCAGTTCGAAAGCACCTCCGGGTGCAAGTAGATAAATAGGGACCGCTTAGCAGCGGGAAGGTAAACGGCGTTTCCGTGTGCGGCTCTGGCTCGCCAGAGCAGCGATGTCACGCTGGCCACGTGACCCGGAAGTGTCTCCGGACAGCGCTGGCCCCTGGCCTCTTAAGTGAGATGGGCGCACAACCCCAGAGTCTGTCAAGACTGGCCCGTACGGGCAGGGGTACCTTTACCTTTACCTTTACTGCTCCTTCTGCTGAAGTGGGGGCTAGACTCCTGCCCTACAGGCATCACTGCAGCTAAGTGTGCATATTGGAGGGCAAGGGCAGCTTGAGAAAGGAGTAGATGGCCCTGCTTAGGGAAGAGATGTTGAACTAGGACCAGACCTGCGAAACCAGGGTTCAAAGCCTAACATTGCCAGGAAGCTCACCTTGCCTCTCAGCTTAACTTACTTAACAGGGTTGTTGTGTGGATTCAGTGAGGAAGGGGGAAACCATGTACCCCACCTTGTGAGCTCCTGGAAAAGTGGGATATCATCATCATCAGTGCTTTATTTCCTTTAAAAATGTTTAGAGGTACTCTCCTTTTCCTACTCATATTGAAATACTGTCCCTCAATGAGGCCAAAGTTAGATTCACAAAATGTTTAGGGGTTTGTGTACCCCTTGTGTATCACTGATAATAATAATAATAATAATAATAATAATAATAATAATAATAATTTATTATTTATACCCTGCTCGTGTGGCAGGGTTTCCCCAGCCACTCTGGGAGGTTCACAACAGAATACTAAAAACACGATAAAACATCAAACATTAAAAAGTTCCCTTAAAAAGGGCTGCCTTCAGATGTCTTCTAAAAGTCTGATAGTTGTTTATTTCCCTCACATCTGGTGGGAGGGCGTTCCACAAGGTGGGCACCACTACCGAAAAGGCCCTCTGCCTGGTTCCCTGTAACCTCATTTCTTGCAATGAGGGAACCATCAGAAGGCCCTCGGAGCTGGACCTCAGTGTCCAGGCTGAATGATGGGGGTGGAGATGCTCCTTTGGATACAAATGCAACAAACTAACTAAATAAACCAAGTTAAGAGGATGAGGTCACATCCACACTACATATAAAGCACATTTGTAGCACTTCAACAGTCATGGCTGCCCTCTGAGAATCCTGCTTACTGTTTCCCAGCCCCCTTTACAAATTCAGTTATTCTTTGGGGTAAGTCATGGGCTTTCAGTCTTGAGTGTGGATGGAGCCTGAGTCAAGTAAGAACCTCTATGGACAGTGGTGAAGAACCTCAAGCCTGAAGACCAAATGTGGCCCTCTAGGCCTCTCTTTATGGCCCTCAAAATCCTCCTCATTCAGACCCTTCACTGATTGTACCATTCACTGGCTTTACCATTATGTCTAAATGGGAATCCTATGATGAATGTTGGGCTGAGGTGGTAGTTTCTGTCCAAAGGTTATGCAATGACCTTTCATGGCCAAACACGCTTCCTTCTCAGTTCAAGTGAATACAGTGGTACCTCAGGTTACATACGCTTCAGGTGACATACGCTTCAGGTTACATACTCCGATAACCCAGAAATAGTGCTTCAGGTTAAGAACTTTGCCTCAGGTTGAGAACAGAAATCGTGCTCCTGCGGCGCGGCAGCAGCAGGAGGCCCCATTAGCTAAAGTGGTGCTTCAGGTTAAGAACAGTTTCAGGTTAAGAACGTACCTCCGGAACGAATTAAGTACTTAACCCGAGGTACCACTGTACTCTGTTCAGGACACCACACTGGGCCTCCACAAGTTATTCTGCTTAAACAATCCTAGAGGCAACTGTAATAATAATAATAATAATAATAATAATAATAATAATAATAATAATAATATGGGCAGCTCCCAACGTAATATTAAAACACGATAAAACGTCAAACATTAAAAACTTCCCTGGCAAAGGCGTTTTGGGATGCTGATTTTTTTCTCTCCCTTGTGCCATCATGTAGCAGCAATGCCCATCGGTATTCTACACAGGACAGATGTGCCAGTCTCTATGCAGAAGAATAAATGGGCACAAATCTCAACATTCCTCCCCATCCCCCTAGCCAAAATGTGAAAACAGCTAACAAGCTGAAACAAAGGAAAAAATGTTACATTCATGTAATGAGATTGCACTATTCATGAACCAGTGGGAGAATCTTTCAAACTCCCAGGACACTCTGTAACTGAC
The DNA here is from genome assembly GCF_951804945.1 of Podarcis cretensis. Classification (NCBI taxonomy): domain Eukaryota; kingdom Metazoa; phylum Chordata; class Lepidosauria; order Squamata; family Lacertidae; genus Podarcis; species Podarcis cretensis. The sequence continues at coordinate 19,222,909 of NC_137183.1, forward strand.
CTCAAGGTTGCCATTCTGAAATAAAAGGATCACAAGGCAAGAATACAATAGGGGTGTTCATATTCAATGGGTTGCAATCCCTCTGCCTGGGTACACAGACCCTGAGCTGTACACATGCGCAGTTATTCACATGTAATATTCATAAAGTATATGGTCTGAGTACCTTTGTACACAAGCTGTGCAAATCAATAAATGTACACTTTTTCTCACAAACACTTGCACATGTGTAGAACCAGCATGTACCTGTGTTCAGTGTGAATACTGTTTCAGTGTGAAACAACAGAATTACAAAAATTCCTTCCAGTACACGAAAGCTCATGCCAATAACAAACTTAGTTGGTCTCTAAGGTGCTACTGGAAGGATTTTTTTTTATTTTGTTTCGACTACGGCAGACCAACATAGCTACCTACCTATAAACAGAATTACAATTCATTGAGATAAAGGTTTTTATAAACCACCCTACGTATACTAACTTTGCATTGTTATTTGTATTTAAAAATTGTATCCCACGGTTCATAAAAAAAAATAGCAGAGTGGGTTACAACAATTATGCATAAAATCATACGATAGAACCATATAAAAATGTTAAAATCAGAAATCAGCTAACTGTTAAGGAAAGATGCGTTCTTGATTGTCTTTGTGAGCCTAATTAGCTGCCAATGCCAGGATACAGTGGCGTAGTGTGGGGGGTGCAGGGGGGGCCGGCCGCACCGGGCGCAACATCTGGGGGTTAGGGTTAGGGGGTGCAAATCCATGGGTTAGGGGCGCAAATCCACGGGTTAGGGGGCACAAATTACTTGCCTTGCCCCGGGTGCTGACAACCCACGCTACGCCACTGCCAGGATACCTCTTGTTATCAATGGTTATCTGTATTGGTTCTTGCCTCAACACAGGTGTTAATACAATCATCTTAGCAATGCTGAGTACATTATCACTAATCTGCTACACTCTAGTTACAACTGACTTGTTGAGGTGGGGTTGTATCTCATTGTTGCCCAACTCCCAGTTTTCTCCTTTATACACCTGCCAACTAAGATTTCACTTTGCACATCTTACAGAGTGGCCTTGAGTCCACAAAAGCTTATGCGATAATAAATTGGTTCATCTTTTAAGGTGCCACAGGTCTTTGTTGTCTATTGCTGCAAAAGACTAACAACCCACCTCGAGAGAGCTAAAACAGTAGCAGCCAAAGGCAGAAATCTTCCAACAGCCACTTATTAAGTAAGTTTCACGCAAATTGGAAAATGGACAAGCTAGGAGTTTGGAGTGGGATCCAGATCTCTGCTTCAGCAGCAGCCAAATGTGTGAATTGATTAAATGTGCAATTGACACATCCATGCCATACATTTAAAGCATGTGACTCTCCCCAAAGAATCCTGGGAACTGTAGACTATAGCTATGTGTGGGGTAAACTACAGTTCCCGGGATTCTTTGGGCTTTAAATTTGTGGTCTGTATCAATTACACTCTAATGGAGAATTCAGGAACATCTGCATTACTAATTTATATTGGTTTTGTATCAGCTTAGCAGGCATGGCTCTCAAAATAAATAAATAAGTCCTGTGAACTGTAGCTTGGTGGGGATGCTGAGAATTCTCTTATAAATCTGTATGCAACTCACACAGGACCACAGCTCTTAGAAATCCATGTGGGGAGTCAATGATGGTTTCACCAGTTTAAGCACTAAGAGGAAAGACCAGGGTGGTTTTTCAGATGTTGATGAACTACAACTCCCATCATTACCTGACCATTGGTCATGCTGGCCAAGGATGCTGGGAGTTGAAGTCCAACAACATCTGAAAGGCCACAGGTTTCCTATTCCTGTACTACAGCCTGGGTGCCTTAACATTGCCATATGTAATGGGTAAGGGGCTGGGTGGGGTGGAAATCCACAACAGTGCAATACTTGTGTGAAGAAAAATTTCAATAAGTCATCAACAAATGAGTAAGCTTCTGAGTTCCTCAGAACTCTGAATCTCTTATCAGAGAGTAAATCAATGGGTCTTGCTTTGACATGAATAGGATTGCACTGTCAGGCTCACTGAGTTCAAGGGGCTTCCCTTCAGGTAAATGTACATGGAAATGAATACTGAATTTGATTAGGCTGGGGTCAGCAAAACAAGACTTTCACTTGAACCAAAGGCTATGGAGGAAAAGGAAATGTCAAACCTAAATGTCAGCAAGTCTTTGTTTCTTTTGCTATTCTTTTGGGAGAATAGGGAAGAAAAGAGCAGAGAAAAACTGGCCACTGTTAGCAAGCTTGAAGATAAATCTTAGGCAGTGCAGCTGTTCTCCACATGTGTTAAACAACTCCATTATCGGAGAAACTGTCCATTTAAGTTTCTCAATTTTTTCAAATCTTAAACTCAAGTTATCTACATTTCCATAGCAGTTTGCAATTATTAAGAAATGCTGATGAAAAATTGTCAACGTTCTAGCACTAATTTCTCCTAATGATATGTTTTTGCAGGCAGTTTTGACTAACATACTCATTTGGGCAAGCAGAATGTGCATGCGGTTTTTGGGGTTTTTTTTTACTAATATATGTATTTATATGCACACCTCCCTCTAATATATGCATGCAGCTTGGTTGGAGAATTGCACTGCAGAATTCTGAAAAGTGGACCTTACAAAGGATAAATGTCTTTTACGTTCATGTATCAGTTCGAGAGGTGTGAATTGGGTAAAGGTAAAGGTAAAGGGACCCCTGACCATTAGGTCCAATCACAGATGACTCTGGGGTTGTGGCGCTCATCTCGCTTTATTGGCCGAGGGAGCCGGTGTACAGCTTCCGGGTCATGTGGCCAGCATGACTAAGCCGCTTCTGGCGAACCAGAGCAGCGCACAGAAACACTGTTTACCTTCCCGCCAGAGCGGGAAGTGTTTATTTACTTGCACTTGGATGTGCTTTCAAAATGCTAGGTTGGCAGGAGCAGGGACCGAGCAACAGGAGCTCACCCCGTCACGGGGATCCGAACCGCTGACCTTCTGATCAGCAAGCCCTAGGCTCTGTGGTTTAACCCACAGCGCCACCCGTGTCCCACGGTGAATTGGGTAGTTTCACCTTAAATTGCAAAGGAAAGCAAATTCCTCTCCCATCCCTCTTTGTAATGTTTGGAGCGCTTTCCCCATTCTGTGCCCATCGCCCCTGAGCAGCCCATCCTCTCCATTCCTTCTCATCTTACCTTTCTTGGTTCGTGTGCCTGCTTCTTCCCTGTATACAACCATGTGGGGATGGAGGTTAATGGGTGTATCAGAATGTGTGTTGTTTTGCCCAATTTGGATAGGTGCCAAACAGAGAGAAGGTGAAGCCTGATTCAATTCAAGCGGTATAGGCTGGAGGAGAAAAGCAGTCGCAGGACTGGGGAGAAACTGTGCGCTGTTTCTTAGGTTTCAAGGAAAGAATTACTACCACCTTTTCTCAGATACATGCAAACATGCATTATATGCACTAATTCGTTGCACCTCTTTTTATAGAAAAATAACATTGACTAGTAGTATTGTTGTTGGTCTTTGCAGCCCTGTGGGTTCCACAGAATATGAAGGGACTGAAAAGGAGTCATTAGCTCTTTTGGTTGGGCCAACTAGTTTGCTTTAAAGTCAGCTGGGATCCCTGGCTAATTTGAAGGAGATTGGCAAGGACAGTGGTAGGCAATGTGGCGCCTTCAAGCTGTTGTGGACTGGAACTCCCATCATCCCTGATCATTCACCATGCTGGCTGTGACTGATGGGAATTATAGTCCACACAACATCTGGAGGGCAGCATGTTAGCTTTTCCTGGGCCAGGTTTTCTGGCTCCCAGTTGTTTAACAGTAGCAACAAGCTGACTTTTTCCACCTAAAGTAGGCTGCTGAATGGAAGAAAGATAACCAGGAGTGGTATTTTGTGTGAATGGACCGTAAGCTTAGTTCAGTTCTGGTACTGAAAACAAATTGCAAGTCTAAGCATCTGCTCAGAGGCACCCTGTTTTTCAAGGTCACACGCATTCCATACCATGCACTGAAAACACATAGCTTCTCCTAAGGAACCCTGGGAACTGTGGTTTACCCTTCAGAGAGCTACAGTTCCAAGTACTGTACCCTTGAAGGAAATGGCCTACATTTCCCAGAGTTCCCTGGGAAGAGGGATTGATTGTTAAACCACTCTCGAGGACTGCAACTCTCAGACCCTTGAACAAACTACATTTCCCAGGATTCTCTGTGAGAAGCTATGACTGCTTAAAGTGGTATGCTACTGCTTTAAACGTATGGTGCAGATGGTAACCTTACTTCATTTCAGCTGGGTGTGATGTCACTGGATGTCTTCCTCATTCACGAACTGCCACCACTTTGGGAGTATGGCAGAGCCTGGGTGTTCCCACACACCCAGGACTTTTACAATGGCACTGATATTAACAGAGTTCCGATGCGACGTGCTTGGGGAAAATCACACGCTCTTCACTTGGGTTTCATAAACAAAACACCTCACTTCATTAAACATGAGTTTGAGATGAGAATCTCGGCTAGTTCCCTCAGTCCCCGGGAAGCTTAGCTGCTCAGTCTCACCCTCACATCAGTAGAAATCCTGGATTAAGCCAGACACTGTTTAATCATTAAACTTCCTCTACTGGTGGCAGTAGTAGCGTTACATTTTCTCCTTCTGAGAGTCTACATGAATATATTATATTAGGGATAGAATATGTTGGTTATGACTGACTCAGCTGCCAGAGTTCTTCATTTGTGTCGGTTAAGGGATACAATCCGAACTGGACAATCCTGTTTCCTATTGACGTGCAATTTTATCTCTTTCCTCCTCCACTTTTGCATAGGATTAACATTCCTTTGTATTCTGCTAGGAGACCAGACAACGCTTACTTTATTCTTTCTGTACTTATTGTGCTAACTTGAAATTTAACTGACACATTTTAACTTTGCCTCTGAATCACACGAGTTCCCAAAGCGATCCCAGGAGGTTTTCCACTCTCCAAGAAGAGGGGGTGCTATGACTGTTCATAGATGCATAGAATTGTAGAGTTGGAAGCGAACACCACGGTCATCTAATCCAACCCCCGGTGATGCAGGAATCTTTTGCCCAACGTGGGCTTGAACCCACAACCCTGAGATTAAGAGTCTCAAGCGCTGTTGAGGGAACTATCCCAGCTGTTGGCTTCAAATGTTACATCAAGTAACGGCCAATCCCTGCAGAAAGGACTGTACCACCTTGTGGGGAGTCCAGTTCTGTTGGTTCTGGGTGTATGAGAAAGCTCCCTGCGTGGAAATCTTTCATGTACCTGAAGAAAGCTGGTTGGCGCCCACAGCCCATCATCTCATGAATGGGGAATTCTTTTTAATAAAACAAAACATTTTATTAATTTTACAAATAAAAAATACAAATAAACACACATCAATAAAGTAATACTATATGTGGAGATTCTCTGAATCTCACGACATTCCCCCATCCTGTCCATGGGGTCTTGTTTTAAAACATCTACAACTGCACATTAGTCTGTAATCCAGTTTTTATATTGAACCATATTGTCCATAATATTACAAGTGTGTCAAAATCCTGCTCTTGCTTCTATCAGCTTACAGTGGTCTCCTAGATAATTTGTAATTTCCCCCCCCCATTCTTTTATAAAGTCTTTATCCTCTTGAGCAGGGGTCAGCAAACTTTTTCAGCAGGGGGCCGGTCCAGTGTCCCTCAGACCTTGTGAGAGGCCGGACTATATTTTGAAAAAAAAAGAAAAGAACGAATCCCCATGCCCTACAAATAACCCGGAGATGTGTTTTAAATAAAAGGACACATTCTACTCATGTAAAAACACCAGGCAGGTCCCACAAATAACTCAGAGATGCATTTTAAATAAAAGGACACATTCTACTCCTGTAAAAACATGCTTATTCCCGGACCGTCCATGAGCTGGATTTAGAAGGCGATTGGGCTGGATCCGGCCCCTGGGCCTTAGTTTGCCTACCGATGCTCTTGGGGAATTCAATCTTGCTTAGTCCTGCTAGCATCCTTTCCACCTCTGCAGGTTAACTTTGACTAGGCTTCAATTGGTAGATTGAGCCTGTCTGGTAGCAGAAGCAAACATTAGTGAAAACAAAGCAAGATTTTATGGGATTCATTGAACAACCCCTTGCCCTTCCTCTGACAGCCTTGAGGTACATCTTTCACATACTTTTTGTGATGCTTCTGAATACCAGTTGCTGGAAACCACCGGAGCGGAGAGTGATCTTCTGCTCAGATCCTGCCTGAGTGTTTCCCATGAGCATCCAGTTGGAGTTGGTCACCGTGTCCCTTTCTGGGGGAGAGATCCCTGCCAGTCTCCCACAAAGGCCTGACTCCCCCTTTACTGTTCTGGGCTGCTTCTGGGGGCTCCAGATCCTACTTGGCCAGATCACTGGGAGATTTTGCAGTCAGACAGAACTGCATGATTGCTAGTATATGAAAGGGGTCAATGACCACAGAGTTCTAATTGCTAGAGAAGGTTCTTTTAGGTCATGTCCCCTCACCCCCAGTGGGGGAGGAAATGCTGTATATCTTATCTTCTTTTCCCATTCTCCTTTCTTTACAATGTAGCTATGGGAGCAGCATGTGTCTCTCAATAGCTCCCAGCTCCAGACACCTGTCTGAAGCTATCTTGCTGCTTTCCTTTTACCCATATGCCTGCATTTCTTATCGTTGCTGCATAGACTAATTCAGGACTGTGACATCAAATACGTAAGTAAAGTATTTTAAACTTACTTCAGTGTGTGGTCTGCTTCATTGCAGGAGGGATAGAAAGGGGGACAGTTGCTTTACACAGCTAAATGGAATAAATAAGGTTTAACAGCATATTCCCATGCCTCACTATTCTGCCTAAGGATAAGAATGAAATTCTGTTAGGGGTTTTCTCCCCATCAGAGAGACTGCTAAAGCCCCACACTTTGGAATACAGGCTTGCTGCCACTTTCCTTTGTTATTAACACACCCACACAGGTCTCTGTAGGATTAAATATGATTAATATATCCTTTTACCAATTCCCACCATTAAATCCTCCATGGAAGAGGAAGCACATATGATCTTGGGGGCACAGAGTGTGTGCTTTTTACCTTTTTCAGCTGGTTTGCCAGCTGTGTACCCATTCCCTTTAAAAAAGTTTTATTTATACTTTTCAAATTTATACATTTCATAAATTTTACCATCATTTTAACATTTCAAAGTCTGACTTCCTCCCCGCTCTTTCTGCGGTTCCTTAAATTTATTTTTTAATATCTTCTGCATATCCAAATTCGTTTAATTTGCTCATTTAATTATCTACTTTAAATATAAACTGTTACGAAACTGCAGGTTATTACAATAATCCTGCCAGTACTTTTATCTGTTTGCAGTTCATCTGTAAATATTCAATAAACCATTTCCATTCTTTTATTTAAAAACGTTTGCTATTTTGATTTCTTATTCTTCTGGTGAGTTTTGCCATTTCTGTATATTCGAAAAGTTTTTGTACCCATTCTTCCTTTGCTGGTGTACAGCTGGGACTTCTGCTTCTTTCCATTCTGAACAGGAATATGCTTAGCCCAGTGATTCATGTTCTATTTCTCAGGGATGGGCCAGATTCGAAATGCAAGTACAGTGGTACATTGGGTTAAATACGCTTCAGGTTACATACGCTTCAGGTTACAGACTCTGCTAACCCAGAAATAGTTCTTCAGGTTAAGAACTTTGCTTCAGGATGAGAACAGAAATCGTGCTCCGATGGTGCGGTGGCAGCAGGAGGCCCCATTAGCTAAAGCAGTGCTTCAGGTTAAGAACAGTTTCAGGTTAAGAACGGACCTCTGGAATGAATTAAGTACTTAACCCAAGGTACCACTGTATATGGGACGCAGGTGGCGCTGTGGGTTAAAGCCTCAGCGCCTAGTGCTTGCCGATCGAAAGGTCGGCGGTTCGAATCCCTGCGGCGGGGTGCGCTCCCACTGCTCGGTCCCAGCGCCTGCCAACCTAGCAGTTCGAAAGCACCTCCGGGTGCAAGTAGATAAATAGGGACCGCTTACCAGCGGGAAGGTAAACGGCGTTTCCGTGTGCGGCTCTGGCTCGCCAGAGCAGCGATGTCACGCTGGCCACGTGACCCGGAAGTGTCTCCGGACAGCGCTGGCCCCTGGCCTCTTAAGTGAGATGGGCGCACAACCCCAGAGTCTGTCAAGACTGGCCCGTACGGGCAGGGGTACCTTTACCTTTACCTTTACCACTGTATATAATCCACAGTGCATATGCCCTTTAAATACATGAGGGCAGAATATGGGCTGTTTCATGCAAGTTTACTTGTTTGTGTATGGTGGGAATTCCCAGGCCAAATGATGGAGGAAACATAACCCTCATCTTGGTCTTATTCAGCAGCCTAAGGACCTCCTGGACCACTGATAATTGCCGAGTGTCATTTTACATCACTGGAGCTGATTTCTATCTCGAGGACATGATGGATGGCAAGTGGCTGGAAATGTATAGACTTGTTTTGCAATGCAGACAGAGTTGCAGAAGCCCAAGGGGGTGGGTGGGAAATCTCTGTGCGCTGTGTACCTTGTGTAGTGCAAATGGCAGTATATCAGTGTGTGATACACACACACGAAAAAAGAATATTTCAATGGCAACATCAAATAACAGGATGTTTCCGGTCTCTTCTAGCGGTTTCTGAATGAGAAGTCCATAGTTTGGGGTTTCACAAATCTGCTTGCTTTCAAATAATAATAATAATAATAATAATTTATTTATTTATTTATTTATTTATACCCCACCCATCTTACTGGGTTTCGCCAGCCACTCTGGGCAGCTCCCAACAGAATAATAAAAACACGATAAAACATTGAACATTAAAAGCTCCCCTAAACAGGGCTGCCTTCAGATGTCTTCTAAAAGTCAGATAGTTGTTTATTTCTCTGACATCTGGTGGGAGGGTATTCCACACGACGGGTGCCACCACCGAGAAGACCCTCTGCCTGGTTCCCTGTAACCTTACTTCTCGCAGTGAGGGAACCACCAGAAGGCCCTCGAAGCTGAATGAAGTCTTGATGAGCCCAGAGTTGTTCTGCTTCAGTTTCAAGAGAATGATATGCAAATTCTGCTACATGCAATGGAATTTCATGGGAAACACAACTTAAGTCACTCTGAAAGAAGATACTGGAGCATACCAAATCATTTGCCGCATATGTGCACAGCAGTAGATGTAGCTGCAAAGCAACACATGGGGTCTGCACTGGTCATTGCAATGCATCGCTAGTTATTATTATTGTATAATTATAAGATTACCATAGGAAAAGCTGTCCTGCCCAACTTAACTGGGTCAAACCCCTTCACCTTGGGAGAAAAGGTTACCAAACTCTGTTCTCTCTCTTCCACTCTGTAAATCTGACTAGTAAGGAGATCCAAGCTTAGACCGCATGGCTTAAGCAAGCCATCTTTGTGTTTCTATACAAATAATTTAGAAACATTTACCATTCAGCAGCATAAGTTATACCGCCTGTCTTTTCTTGCTGTTGTATGAATCTCACCTTTGAAGAGTTGGTAAGTAAATCATTTTTTAACTTACCAAACATGTGGTCTCTTTCTATGCTAAGGGAAGTGGGGGGCTTTGGAAGCAACTTAGAAGGGGATATTTTAAAGGTCTAACAGCCTATATTTCTTTGCTTTACTTTGCTGCATGTTTGTGATTTTAAATATCTGCTGGTGCTCTCTCATCAAAGAGTACTTGCCCCAAACCTTGATTTAGGCTCCCAGGGAATTCTCCTTTTTAATATATCTAAAGTATTTCCCCTCTAACCGAAACAACAAACAAAATTTTAAAACCAACACAATTAGGTGGTCCCCTGGTCTGATACTACAGTAATCAGGAAAGGCTATAATTCAGTGGTTGAGCATCTGTTTTGCTTGCAAGAGGTCCTAGGTTCAGTCCCCAGCATCTCCAGCTGGACTAGGAAAAGGCTGCTTCCTGAAAGTCATTGTCATTGGACAATAGTATGCTAGATTGGCCAATGATCTGACTTTGTATGATGCAGTTTCCTAAGTATATTCCATTGATTCAGCAGAGCTCTGCTTATGTTTTTGTATTCTTAAGGCATCATTCGATGCCACTTGTGTGTGATAGCAGAATTTAGAGATTTTTAGGGATTTTTAGGTTTTGGGATATATTTTTTTTTAAAAAATAGTTTTATAAGTTGTGCATCTTTGTTTCTCAACTTGATCCTTTTACATGGTTTTGTAGGTACTGTGGTATTTTATGCATCGTGACACAGTTATTTTTATTGATCATAGTTTAGCAATTATTTATTGACATTGTTAAGAGTGAATTTCTGTTTAATTATTATTTGCTGGTATTTTGAGAGTTGATCTTATTGTGTACTCTTATATTCTAATAGATTATTGAATATTACTTTGTTTGATTCAAGCCGTTCCATTTTAAAGTTATGTTTTATTATGACTTTTTGTATTGGATCAGATTATCATCTGGTGTGTGTTCTTTGTTGCATATTCTGTTGCTGTAAAGCGCCTTGTGCATAGTAATATTGAAAGGTGGTGTGGGAATTAAAAGTGAAATGAAATAAAACAGGAAGCGAGCATGGTTGCTAGATATGCAGATAAAGTGAGATGAGGGTTGGGGTGAACACATACTTTTGTTTTTACATATAATTTTTATTAAATTTTCTGTTTTACAATTTAAAGTACTCATTTTCACATCCTTAAGATATCAGTGACTTCCCTTCTTCTCATTCCATGGTTCTTGTTACAATCCCTGCATATTTTACAGAAACTATACCATTCAGTATTCCATTATTAGTAAAGGTAAAGGGACCCCTGACCATTAGGTCCAATCGTGGCCGACTCTGGGGTTGCGGCGCTCATCTCGCTTTATTGGCCGAGGGAGCCGGCGTACAGCTTCTGGGTCATGTGGCCAGCATGACTAAGCCGCTTCTGGAGAACCAGAGCAGCGCACGGAAACGCCATTTACCTTCCCGCCAGAGCAGTACCTATTTATGTACTTGCACTTTGACGTGCTTTTGAACTGCTAGGTTGGCAGGAGCAGGGACCGAGCAACGGGAGCTCACCCCGTCGTGGGGATTTGAACTGCTGACCTTCTGATCGGCAAGTCCTAGGCTCTGCGGTTTAACCCACAGCGCCACCCGCGTCCCATTCCATTATTACATCCATCATAACTTATTTACACTGTTGAATTTATCTTAACGCTGCCAGCGTTTTCAGCTGTACACAGTTATTTCCCATATATTCCATAAACGCTTTCCAATCTTCTCTAAACGTTATGTTCTTCTTGTTTTCTGATTCTATTGAACACACGTTTTTGAACCAACGTCAATGAAATTTCTTTCTTTAATGCAGCTTTCCAAGATGTTCATGTGATGATTTTTGTGGGCTTTGGGTTCCTCATGACATTTCTTCAACGCTACGGTTTTGGGGCTGTCGCGTTCAACTTCCTCCTTGCCGCCTTTGGGATCCAGTGGGCTCTCCTGGTTCAGGGCTGGTTTCATACCTTTGAGAATGGGAAGATACTCATTGGAGTGGAAAGGTAAGTTTGCCCATATGGAACCTGGCTGGGGTGGGTGGGTGGGGGTCCCGTATATACTCTAAGGTTAATGTGATACACTGGTGAAAAGAACCAGTTTGTTGTACAGTGGTACCTCGGGTTACAGATGCTTCAGGTTACAGACTCCGCTAACCCAGAAATAGTACCTCGGGTTAAGAACTTTGCTTCAGGATGAGAACAGAAATCGTGCAGCGGCAGCGGGAGGCCCCATTAGCTAAAGTGGTGCTTCAGGTTAAGAACAGTTTCAGGTTAAGAACGGACCTCTGGAATGAATTAAGTACTTAACCTGAGGTACCACTGTAACAGGAAAGTAAAGTAAAGGAGAGGCAAAGGGGACCAGGAAAGATGGAAGATCCACACGTGGTGTTTCTGTCCTCACTGTGACTCTTGAGGGCCTCCTGATACAGATTCAGTTTGAACCAGCGTTGCTTCATCCTTGGGTCCTAGATGTTGGACTACAACTCCCATCATCACCCTAGCCAGCTTAGCTAATGGTCAGGATGATGGGAGTTGTGATCCAACGCAGTAGCAGGCGGCATGGGGAGGCAGTGGTGCTTGCCTGATCTCCAGAAAGTCATATGGGTGGAATTAGAGGCAGAAGGACAATGGTGTGGTGAAAATGACACGGTGATGTGCAGCAGCAGAGCCCATCCAGGGCTCCCGCAGGTCTGTTTGCACCATACTTGCTTGTCATCCAACACACGATCCGTACTGATCCAACAACGTCTGGGAACTCAAGGTGGAAGTACACTGGTTTATGCAGGTTTTTATATGCAGTGGAACCTCGGGTTGCGAACGTGATCTGTGCGGGAGGCATGTTCGCAACCCGCAGCACTGTGTCTGTGCATGCGCGGGTCGCGATTTGGCGCTTCTGCACATGCGCAAAGCGTGATTTAGCACTTCTGTGCATGCGTGAGCGCCGATACCCAGAAGTAACCCGTTCTGGTACTTCCAGGTTTGGCACGATGTACAACCCGAAAACTTGTAACCTGAAGTGTCTGTAACCTGAGGTACCAATGTATATACGGTATTTTTCGCGCTATAGGGTGCACTTTTCCCCCTCCAAAAATGAAGGGGAAATGTGTGTGCGTCCTATGGAGCGAATGCAGACTCCTTGGCTTCAGTGATAGCAACGGGAAGCCTGTGGAGCGCAGAGGGAGCGCTCCCTCCGCACTACAGAGGCTATGCGTTGCTTGCGCTGAAGCCTGGAGAGCAAGAGGGGTCAGTGTGCACCGACTCCTCTCACTCTCCAGGCTTCAGGCAGCTATCCGCAAGCCTTTGGAGCACAGCAGGAGTTCCCGCCACGCTCCGAAGGCTTGCGGATAGCAGCCTGAAGCCTGAAGCCCGGGGAGCGCAGCGCCAACTCCTGCTGCGCTCCCCGGGCTTCAGGCAGCTATTCACAAGCCTTATGAGCGCGACTCCAGCCCCGCAAGCTCTGGGAGCGGCGGCAAGGCTGCGCGCAACCTTGCCGCCACTCCCAGACCTGTTCTGGGGGCTGGGGTCAGGGGAAGCTCGGGCTTCCCCTGCCACAGTCCCGCGGCTAAAAACGAAGCCAAGACAGTGAGCGGGATCCATCCAGCTGGCTGTCTTGGCTTCTGCCAAAGCCATGCGCAGCCTCTCCCGGCTGGAGAGGTTGCACACGGCTAAAGAGGAAGCCAAGACAGCCAGCCGGATGGATCCCGCTCACTGTCTTGGCTTCTTTGCTCTTTGGGGCTGAAATAATTTTTTTTTCTTTATTTCCCTCCTAAAAACTAAGTGCGCCCTCTGGTCCGGTGCGACCTATGGAGCGAAAAACACGGTATATAAATGTGCTTCATTTCTAACCTTCCTCTTCCTCTTCCTCTCAGCATGATTGGTGCAGATTTCTGTGTGGGTTCTGTCTGCATCGCCTTTGGCGCCGTCCTGGGCAAAATTAGTCCTGTGCAGCTGCTGATCATGACACTGTTTCAAGTGACTCTCTTCTCCGTTAATGAATACATCCTACTGGACCTGCTCCATGTAAGGCTATTTAACTCTCTCTCTCTCTCTCTCTCTCTCTCACACACACACACACACACACAGGCTGGATCCAAGAAGCGTTTCAGTTAAACACGCCATAAACTTTGTATGGGAAATCTGGTTGGCAAAAATGGAACTCCACAGCACCACCTGGTGTCACAGTGTTATAATGCATATACAGCGCATATGAGGTGCTTTTTCTTTGCCAATGTAGCTGAGTCCACAGATACTTACTAGTGCCTGAGTGGTTTCACAATTAATTCTCCTTCCCAGGAAACTTTGGGAAATATAGCTCTGCACACAAGTCGATTTAGGGCAGCGTGACTGGTTCGCCCACACTGGGCGCCAAGCCTAGAGGGTGCTGCAGGGATGTTGTAACAGTGACAAACAAAGGAAGGTGAGAGGCCAGGGGGGAGGCACCAAATTTTGGTATTGCATAGGGTGCCACTGAAATCTGGAAGCCCAAAGTCCTCTGCTGCTCTGTAAGGAGAATAGGTGTCAGGGACTGGGCAGAGGAGGAATGGTGGAGACTGCCTCCCCAGCCTGACCCTTCCAGGGAAGAGGAAGAGGAAGACAGTACAGATTTACAACAAGCGGTTGAGGGAGGTCTCAACTCAGAGGCAGATTAGGGGGAAAGTTGGGAAATCAGGGGATTGGAGGAGCAGGCAGGGCCGGAGCAGCAGCTGGCTGACATGTTATCACTAGAAAGCATTCCAGACCCACCATCTCCCAGAACCTGGTGAGCCTTAAAAGTAGGAGAGCAAAGAGCTCAAAGACAAAGGGCATTTATCAGCACCCATAGAAGAGATGACGAATGAAGAAGTGGGAGAGAAGGAGTGTGGTGGAGTCTCCTTCTTTGGAGGTCTTTAAGCAGAGGCTTGACAACCATATGTCAGGAGTGCTCTGAGGGTGTTTCCTGCTTGGCAGGGGGTTGGACTCGATGGCCCTTGTGGTCTCTTCCAACTCTATGATTCTATGATTCTATGATTCTATGATTCTATGATTCTATGATTCTATGATTCTATGATTCTATGATTCTATGATTCTATTCTATGATTCTATGAGAGAAGGGGAGTGGAGATTTACTCAGGACCATGCCATTATCCAAGAGGCTGGGTTCTACGGACTCTCTCTGTAAAATATGAAATAAAAAAGGACTGTATGAAGCACTTCCTTGTCTTTATACCTTCCTGGGCAATCAGCCGGGAGCTGCTGACAGTTCTGAGAGATCTGCATTGGCTCCCAGTACACTTCCGAGCACAATTCAAAGTGTTGGTGCTGACCTTTAAAGCCCTAAACGGCCTCGGCCCAGTATACCTGAAGGAGCGTCTCCACCCCCATCATTCTGCCCAGACACTGAGGTCCAGCTCCAAGGCCCTTCTGGCAGTTCCCTCATTGCGAGAAGCAAAGCTACAGGGAACCAGGCAGAGGGCCTTCTTGGTGGCGGCGCCCGCCCTGTGGAACGCCCTCCCATCAGATGTCAAAGCGATAAACAACTACCTGACATTCAGAAGACATCTTAAGGCAGCCCTGTTCAGGGAAGTTTTTAATGTGTGACATTTTAGTGTATTTTTGGTCTCTGTGTAAGCCACCCAGAGTGGCTGGGGAAACCCAGCCAGATGGGCGGGGTACAAATAAATTATTATTATTATTATTATTATTATTATTATTATTATCCTGGCAATAGGGGATTTCCTTCCAACTCTCAGCACCCTTAACCAGCTACATTTCCCAGGATTCTTTGGGGGAAGCTATGACTGTGTATGATACTGCTTTAAATGTGTAGTGCAGATGGAGCAGAGCGACAAGCAGGGGGAAGAGTGGGGGCCCAGCCAGCCAAGTAACCCACCTGTGTGGGAAGGGGAGGGATGAAAGGAAAACTGCTTGAGGGACAGAACCAAACTGAACAGAACACCACTCATGGGATTAGCAATTGCACATTAGTAGTTGTTTTAATGGGTGAGTGGGCCAGTGGCGTAGCGTGGGTTGTCAGCACCCGGGGCAAGGCAAGTAATTTGCGCCCCCTAACCCATGGATTTGCGCCCCCTAACCCGTGGATTTGTGCCCCCTAACCCTAACCCCCAGATGTTGCGCCCGGTGCGGCCGGCCCCCCCTGCACCCCCCACGCTACGCCACTGGAGTGGGCACAGGCCTTCCCCAATTTAGATCAGGAGTCTGGCAAAACAAAGGAGGGAGGCGGTGTTGGGGGGCTTTATCCGCAGGTCTCTTATCCAAAAACCTGGAGTCAGTCCTGGCCTTGTGGAATGTGATTGCACAAGTAGGGCAATGGTGTGTAAAGGCCCCCGGAGGAAGACATTCCTCAGACCATCAGATAGAGGAACTGGACTATGCCCTGAGGGAGGCAAGCTCAAAAATAGATTTTTTTGTCACTGTGTGGGATGCAAGGACAGCCTTGGGCTTCACTCAGGCCCACCAATGTTGCAAGCGCTGGGAAATATTACTTGTTTGCCAAATTCATGTCAGTTGCACCAAATAATATTACAATGAATTCACTCCATAAACGGAAAGCCAGATTAGTTTCCTATATTTTCGCGTATAACATTCTTCTTTTATCAGCTCCAAAACGCTGTTTTTATGTGCCAAGCTCAGAACCAAACTGGACAGAACACCATTCATGGGATTAGCAATTGCACAAATCGTAGTTGTTTTAAAGCAGGCGTCGGCAACCTTTTTCAGCCATGGGCCAGTCTACCGTCCCTCAGACCATGTGGTAGGCCGGACTATATGGGGGGGGGGGGAATGAACGAATTCCTATGCCCCACAAATAACCCAGAGATGCATTTTAAATAAAAGCACACATTCTACTCATGTAAAAACACTAGGCAGGTCCCACAAATAACCCAGAAATGCATTTTAAATAAAAGGACACATTCTACTCATGTAAAAACATGCTGATTCCCAGACCGTCCGCGGGCCAGATTTAGAAGGCAATTGGGCCAGATCCGGCCCCCGGGCCTTAGGTTGCCTACCCCTGTTTTAAACAGTGAGTGAGCACAGGCCTCCCTCAATCTAGATCTGGACTCTGGCAAAAGGGGTGTGTGTGTTGGGGAGCTTTAAGCCTTTAACTTCTGCTGTGGTCCTGAGCTTGGGGAGGGTGCCTTGACTACACTGTTGAAAGCTTTCACTGTTGCCAAGATTCGCCACATTCACACCATATGTTTTACATACCACTCAACTGCCCCGATTAAATGGGAACATCCCATTTGGGGGTTCTGTTCTCTCACATGAGAGCATGGCACCTGAAAACGAGTGAGATCGCGATATCTCATGAGATCACGGAGCCCCAAAATGTGAGGTGTTTTGGCTGTGTACTCTCGCACTGGTCACGTGACTTGCCTGGGAGCGCAGCCTGGAAGATGCACATCCCAGTTTTCACCCTGAACATGTTGGAGGGCATGCATTTTAAACACCACACATTTAAAACACTTTTAACAGTCATGGCTTCTGCCAAATAATCCTGGGAGTTGTAGTTTGGTAAGGGTTCTGAGAGTTGTTAGGAGGCCCTTATTCCCCTCACAGAAATATAGTTCCCAGAATTCTCTGTGAAGAGGAATTGGATTGTTAGACCACTCTGAGAATTGTTGCTCTGTGAGGGGATTTTCTCATTGTGGTCTAGCTGCTTGTGGGACAGTCATGGAGACCCTCCCGTTCCTTCCCAAGGCTGACCCCTGTTCTCTCCCATCACTGCAGGTTAAAGATGCTGGTGGATCCATGACCATTCACACATTTGGCGCTTATTTTGGGCTAGTGGTGACCGCCATTTTGTATCGCCCCAACTTGGAGCAGACCAAAGATAAGCAGGGTTCTGTCTACCACTCAGATCTCTTCTCTATGATTGGTAAGATTTGCCTTTGGTTTTTGATGCTTTCCACCTTCAGCTTGCAGAGTGTCCAGGCTTAGGGAAGATCGGGCCCAGTTGCTAATGAGAAGAATGTCCCTTCTCTCCATCCTTAATCCTGCCAAAGTAGCTCAGAGACTGATAATGGTTACTGGCAAGGCTTGAGTCTTATATTTTAACACTTGGAGACCACTCACTGGTGGCAAAGAAGAACTACAGCCCAAAATTCATGTTACAAAGAATGAATGGGTCATGAACCCAAGTAAAATTGGATTTATGGGTTGATATACCGAAAAAGTTGGGAACCACTGATCTAGATGCTTCCGTTGATCTGATGTTGCAAGTTAGTTCTTCCCTCCTCCTCCTCCAGGCACCTTATTTCTATGGATGTACTGGCCCAGTTTCAACTCTGCCATTTCTGATCATGGAGATGCCCAACACCGAGCTGCCATCAACACCTATTGCTCTCTGGCAGCCTGTGTCCTCACGACTGTGGCCTTCTCGAGCTTGTTGCAGAAGAAAGGCAAGCTGAACATGGTGAGCAAAGACTGACGATC
Source organism: Podarcis cretensis (assembly GCF_951804945.1). Taxonomy (NCBI): domain Eukaryota; kingdom Metazoa; phylum Chordata; class Lepidosauria; order Squamata; family Lacertidae; genus Podarcis; species Podarcis cretensis. Next base: position 19,240,875 of record NC_137183.1, read on the forward strand.
TTCACATTGCCACCACTAGCATGGGGTGCATAAGTACGCTCCCTTCTTTGCTCCTTGTGTTTTGTGGTCTCATAGGAACTGTAGGGAGATGCAGATCCACACACGCCTCTGGCAAGTAATTATTTTGGGGGGAGTTGCAGGGAAATTAAAGGTTTCCAAAATTCGTGGGTGTAGTGGTTTCAAACCACTTTTCCAAGGACCACCAATGGTCATTATGGAAGAGCAAGGGGGGGGGGAATGCTAACGTTTTCCGCTAAATGTTGAAGAGGCAAGCCACTATTCAGTGTGCCTTTTAAATGAGAAGGCTTATCTCTTCAGCCATGCAGCTGGCACCAGTGGAAAATAAAGAACGGAAGGATAATCAATGGAACCAAGTAGACAGAATTGGGTTCTGGAGAGCAAGAGGAGGAGCGTCACTTTCCCTTAATAAGAATATAGACTACTGAATGCAGGAAACTCCATTATAATGAGACCGTCTATAGTTCATTATTGTCTGCTCAGACTGTCAACAACACTCCAAGGATCCAGAGAGAGGTCTTTCTAATCCTGAGATTATTTCAGTGCAGATGTAGGGCAAGATCACCAAGCTTTTGAAGCTGGTGGAACAAATCCCATGGGCACCAGTCACTACCACGTCTGTCCACAGAGAGAACCTCTTTGCATGTCTCCTCTTTTCAGAAAGGAAGCGAGGGTAGGTAGGTGCCTAATCCTGGTATCCAATGAAATCTGGATATGTCTGAGGAGGTGTGTTCAGCCTAGGCGTGGCTCCAGCCCGGCACGTTTCCCTCTAGCTGTGCCTCCTGCTGCTCCGATCCCTCGTTCGCCACGAATGCAGAGTAAACACAGCGGAGCTGTTGCTTCTCGGTGTTTAGAAGATTCAAACACACCCAGTCATTAGTGTGTTTATTTGACAGTGTTTATTCAAGCAGTTAAACAAAACAGAACTCCTCAGACTCTCCCTGGACTTCTAGCGCTCATGGCTGCTACCGTCTCCTTCGGAAAACGGAGACAAACAGGCAGTGGAATCAGGCCACTCCCTCAGCCACGCCTCAGGAATGTGAGACGTCACTCAGAACTTCTTAACCCTATAAGTTCTGATTCTCTCCACAGGAGGGGCTGAGTCAGTGCAAGCAGGAACTGAGCAGGAGGAGCAAACAACCTCTCATATTTATTGAAAAATATTTATTGAGACCTTTCATGGGTGCTGTTGTGGGAATGTTGTAAATACTAGGAGAGGATATATTGATTTCATAGTATCCTTCCTAAATCATGCTTGTGAGTCAGCAGCAGAGTGACATTCCCCAATATATAGCAGGGAGGTAGTTGGTAAATTTGTTTGAACCTCTTTACTTAAGCAATCCAATCTGGCTTTGTTCAGATTGGGTTCTGTTCCTGGTGAGTCCCCTTTTATCCCTCCTAAAAAAAATAAAGACACAAGAAGCTTCTTTTAAAAGTAATAAGAAGTTTACTCACATTCAGTTCACAGTTGGATCCCTGAGGGCAGGCTTTAGCTTACAGATACAGATACAATGTGGCTTACACCCTTGTAAGGATGGGGCCATGTGCTGCTGGCAGAGAGCCAACAGTGCAGTCCAAGAGAAGAAAAGGAATCAAAAGAGGAGGATGGTTGCATGGCTGGACCTTTTGTGGGGTCTGCCAGGGTCACGCCCACCTACCTGGTCACATGCAGGGGGAGGATGCTCCAGACCAGGTGGGACAGGAAGTTCAGCTGGCTGGTTCAACATCTCCCTGTCTGTGTCCACTCTAGGCAAACAAGGAATGTTGCATTTGACTGCTCCAATGGACTACATCCCACAGCCATAAGCGGTAGGGGCAGCATATTGGTCCCTTCCAACTCTACAATTATTTGATTCTGTGACTATGATTCTAATGCCTGATAGGGAACTGAACTCTACAAAGTTGGAGAACAAACATGTGCTCTGCCATTGAGCTACAGCCCTTCTCACATTCCTTGGGTAGCCAATGTGGTCTCCCTCCAGATATTGTTCCAACTGCAACCTCCATCATCCCCGATCCTTGACTATACTAGCTGGGTCTGATGGGAGTTGGCTAGCCCTGATGCAAGGCCTGGAATTATGTTACTTAAGCTGCTCAGAATCCTGTGCATGACAAGCTCTTTGAGCAGTCATTCTGATTTGCTTGAAGAAAGCTCATGGGGTTAGATTGTCATATCTGGTGTTGACTGAGCTTTCATTCTTATTCATTTCCTGGTAGGCTATATATGACAATGACCATTCATCCCCATTTGCTTATGCAGTGTTTATATCCCGTGAATCATTGGTTCATCATACACTTTTCAACGTGTTCCCCCAACACTTCCCTAACCACAAAAGTTGTTGTTGTTGCCGTTAAGTGATTTTCTTGAGGTCACCAAAGCACTTTAATCCACTTTAACTGCACAAAGCTCAGTTTCTCAGTGTGCACTTGAACCCACCCCCTACTGACAATCTGGGCACACCTCAGTTTATTTATTTATTCTACTGTATTTAACAACATTTATGTGTCACTTGCTAGAACAGGTATACCTCCTAGGGATTTACAAAATGCGATCTAAAATGGTGATTTTAAAAACATAGAAACAAACATAAGAAATCAAGTTATGTAAAAGAAATTAAAATATAAAATGAAGCCATTATCATAGAATTGTGAAGATAGAAGGGACCCTGAGGATCATCTAGTCTGAACACCTGCAATGCAGGAATATGCAGTCATCCCATAGGGGATCGAACCTGCAACCTTGCCGTTAACCGTACCATGCTCTAATAAAACACTTATCCTAATTAAAACCACATGTCCAGACTTCATATTACGCACCAGCATTTTAGCAGGCACTGAAAACAATTCAGCGAAGGTGACTGTCGAAGATCCATGGACTGTGAAGGCTCCAATCTCAGCTGCAATGAGTGCAAAACAAACAATATGTGTGATCATAAGTAAACATAGGGTTATAGCTAATTAAATTTTAGTCAGGGTAGACCCATTGAAATTAATGGCCTAACCTAGGCCCATTAATTTCAAGGGGGTCTGTTCTGAGTAAAAATGAGTTGAAGATAACCTGCAAATGTCCAGGAGCCAAGTGCTAGCAAACAACAAGGGCAACTGAGACAAGGGGTAGATACCATGAAAGGAGAAGGGCAGAGGCTTGGCAAATGAGCTGGGAAGGTGTGGTTGGCTTCCAACAGTTTGTAGAAGAGTGATGGAAGAAGACATAACCACAGGACTCCAGAAAGAGTGGGGACAGAAGGAGAATAAGGCAAACTCCAGATGTTTTGGGACTACAGTTCCCATCATCCCTGACCACTAGTCCTGTTAGCTAGGGGTGATGGGAGTTGTAGTCCCAAAACATCTGGAGGGCCAAGTTTGGCTATGCCTACTTTAAAGCACATTCCTTCCCTCAAAGAATTCTGGGCCCTGTAATTTTCTTTAACAATTGCCAGGAATTGTAGCTGCGAGGGGTAAAGTACAGGGCCCAGGATTCTCTGAGGGGTAAAAGGTGCTCTGATTGTACTTCAGAAGTATAAATGTACACAGCCTAAGATTGTATGGACCAGCATGTGAGAGATAAGGGATGTGAGTTTCACTTCCATCCTTTGTAAAACAGGGATGGGGAACCCATGGTCTTTCAGATGTCGCTGGACTCCAGCTCCCATCAGCCCCAGCCAGCAGTGGACAACCATCAGGGATGATGGGAGTTGGAGTCCAAAATGTCTGAAGGGCACCACTCCTGGCCTAACTGTACCACAGTAATAGGAAGCCTCGTGCTATAAATGGTGGTCCTTATGGTTGTTCCGTGAACACAGCTAGACAGTCAGGGTACAAATAATAAAATTATTATTATTATTACTGAATACTGAATTTGCTGTTTTGTGCAGGTCCACATCCAAAATGCCACCCTGGCAGGGGGTGTTGCTGTGGGCACTGCTGCAGAAATGATGCTCACCGCATATGGCTCCCTCATTGTTGGTTTTATCTGTGGCATTGTGTCTACCGTTGGGTTTTTCTACTTCACGGTAAGGGCACTTCTGAGTCTTTTTAGAAAATATTAGATCTAGCTTCAAGGCAACACATGGAGATCTGCATTGATCACTGCAGTGAGGAAGCTCCAGCTGGCTGAGGGGGTGCAATACAATTTCTTGAATAGCTGGGGCACAGCCAAATGTCCTCTGGAAATTGAGGGGGCCTGGCCCCCTCGAAAATGCATTTTTGGGGGGCAAAACTACCTCAGCCCCTACAAATCGGCTCCTATGTTGCAATGTACCCCTTATTAAAGGTAAAGGTACCCCTGCCCGTACGGGCCAGTCTTGACAGACTCTGGGGTTGTGCGCCCATCTCACTTAAGAGGCCAGGGGCCAGCGCTGTCCGGAGACACTTCCGGGTCACGTGGCCAGCGTGACATCGCTGCTCTGGCGAGCCAGAGCCGCACACGGAAACGCCGTTTACCTTCCCGCTGGTAAGCGGTCCCTATTTATCTACTTGCACCCGGAGGTGCTTTCGAACTGCTAGGTTGGCAGGCGCTGGGACCGAGCAGCGGGAGCGCACCCCGCCGCAGGGATTCGAACCGCCGACCTTTCGATCGGCAAGTCCTAGGCGCTGAGGCTTTACACAATTATCAGATTATTGTATATGTTTAGAAGCTTGTGTGGCCGGCACTTTCTTGATCTCCTGCCCTCAGGCAGAAGATATAGAAGCATGATTAGTCGCACCAACAGGGTAAAGAACAGCTTCTATCCGTGGACTGTTAGGCTGCTGAATGAAAAGATAACAGCAGGGCAACTGACTTTCGGGTTTGGTGGGTGTGCGTCAGTAAACAAGGGGAATTAAGGCTAAGAGAGCTCGTGTAATCTCACTATATACAAGTTGTACAAGTGACAATAAAGTACAGTGGTGCCCCGCATGACGAATGCCTCGCAAGATGGAAAACTCGCTAGACGAAAGAGTTTTCCGTTTTGGAGGTGCTTCGCAAAACAAATTTCCTATGGGCTTGCTTCGCAAGACGAAAATGTCTTGCGAGTTCCTGCGGGTTCCCCCCCCCTTTTTCTAAGCTGCTTAAACCGCTTATCCACTAAGCCGCTAAAAGCCGCTAAAAGCCGCTAAAAGCCGCTAAGCCGCTAATAGCACTAATCCGCTAAGCCGTCAATGGGCTTGCTTCGCAAGACGAAAAAACCGCTAGACGAAGAGAATCGCGGAACGGATTCTTTTCGTCTTGCGACGCACCACTGTATTTCAAATTTCAAATATTAATTGTAGAAGGGGCATGGCTGTGAGGGAGCATAGCTGTGGCTATCATGAAAGGACCCTGCACTTCCAAATATGCCACTATATTGTGAAATGTCCCACAAGTGACACGATCCTTTGGTCCTACATGCTTTATGGCAGCTTTTCAACTGTACTTGTGGATTGGGAATCTCCAATATTCTGCACACCGTAGATCTATAATATGTGCCAGAGTCCTCGGCAATGCGTGTGAAATATACTCGGAGTCGAGAGTGGATTTCATGCTCTTTATTCAGCTCATAGTGGTGAGGAGGAATGAAAGTTCCCCCAAAATATCTGCTTTATATACATTATTTACACAATGGGCTGCACGTGATTGGCTAATTCCGGGATTCTCCTGTAGGCCAATCAGGTTGTGGATTCACTTCCACCTGGAGCTGAATTGGGTGGCTTCTGCGGACCAATCATACTGCTGCATTGTTCTAGGACCAATCAGACTGCTGCATTCTGAATCCTATTGTTCTAGGACCAATCAGATGGGGCCTATTTATTTCTCCACTATGTTTATATCTTGGCTTCTTTTCTGGGAGCTCAAGGTAGAATACATGGCTCTCCTCCCCCTCCATTTGATTCTCACAACAAGCCTGCGAGGTTGGTTAGGCTGAGAGATCCCAAGTTCTGCGGTGAGCTACTTAGCCAAGTGGGGATCTGAACCTGGGTTTCCTAGTGCCTAACCTCTACCCTGCTCTAGGCACGGAGAACCCAGATGTTGTTGGACTACATCTCCCATCAGTCCTGGCCAGAATGACCAATGGTGAGGGATGATGGGAGCTGCAGTCCAATAACAGCTGGAGGGGGGGGTGACAGGTACGACTCCCTATGTAGCCAGAACAGCATCTTCACCATAAGCAGGCAGTACTGGTAGGCTTGAGGGAACCTCAAGGTTTGCTGAAGCACAACATTACAGTGGTACCTTGGGTTAAGTACTTAATTCGTTCTGGAGGTCCGTTCTTAACCTGAAACTGTTCTTAACCTGAAGCACCACTTTAGCTAATGGGGCCTCCTGCTGCTGCCGGCGCGCCGCCAGAGCACGATTTCTGTTCTTATCCTGTAGCAAAGTTCTTAACCCCAGGTACTATTTCTGGGTTAGCAGAGTCTGTAACCTGAAGTGTCTGTAACCTGAAGCGTATGTAACCTGAGGTACCACTGTATTTTATTTTTTTTTTTAAAAAAAGACAAGCATCCTGAGGGAGAGGGAACCTTGAAACAGCTGACTGAGCAGTGACTGGCTGACTATTTGGGAACAGAAAACCAGTGTGTGGTGGCGGCCATGAAATGGAGTATTCTTAAAGAGGGTCATGGTTGAACAGGAGCACCCCACATTGCACAGTGTTTTTCAGGTTCTGCTTCTAAATGCTTTGCTCTCCCCTCATGCCTGCCAGCCTTTCCTGGAGTCCAAGCTGCGTATTCAAGACACATGCGGTATTCACAACCTACATGGGATGCCAGGACTGATTGGAGGAATTGTGGGGGCCGTCACGGCTGCTGCTGCGACTGAAGGAGTCTACGGGAAGGAAGGGTGAGCATCTCTGAAGGGTGGTGTGTTTTGTTTGGGGTGGGGGATGAAGGGGATATAGAACTTGACTCTATGGCGGTGATCCACCTGCATATTTTTTTTTAATGCCTGTTACTTAGCAGAAGCTGGAAGACTTTTTCAACTCAAGAGCCACATTCCATTCAGGGTAATCTTCCTAGGGCCGCATACTAGTGGTGGGCGGGGCCAGAGGCAAATATGGGCAGAGCAACAAATGCAAATTTCACCCTAGTACAGCAGGCTAGTTTTCGATGCACACTCACCTCTCTCATTCCCCCTTCCTGAGATTCAAAGAGGCATTATTGTTCAGTTGTTCCGCCTGGCCTTTGACTTGGAATCAATTTGATCACCTCCCCCTCTTTCCTTTTTCCTTTCTCCTTCTGTGATGGAACTCCTATTTGGGGACTTCCCTGGCTTTTTTCTGGCCCACATAGGACCGGTTTGGATAGGTGGCCTTGGTGAAGACTTGACGTTTTCATTCCCCCAAAAGTTTTTGATTTGAGTTTCTACTGAAATGAGGCTGCATTTTAATGTTGTATTTTAATCTTGTTTTTAAGTTGTATTTTAATCAATTGTTTTTATACCTGGTGTTAGCCGCCCTGAGCCCAGTCTTGGCTGGGGAGAGCGGGGTATAAATTATTATTATTATTATTATTATTATTATTATTATTATTATTATTATTTATTATCAGAGTTCAAGGGTGCAGTTCAGCCAAGTCGAAACATTCTGGGTGCAAAACAGGGCTGGTATGGGGTGTGGCACAAGGGCCTGGCAAAAAGGCCAAAGGGGCCACATTTTGGCCCTGGGCCTGGGATTTCTGAGCCCTGATTGAAGTGTAACGTGTTAAAGAAAAGCTCACAATTCTGAGGAAAGTATGGGCTTTGCTTTGGCAAAACAGTGACGCTTCTGAAAGGACTTTGGGTTGCTCTCTCTGAACACGTGGGAAAGCCTGACTCGCCTTTCCCCTGTTCCTTCCCTTCCACACAGGCTCATCCGTGCTTTTGACTTCACGGGAGACTTCAGCCACAGAACGCCCAGCGTCCAAGGCGGCTTCCAGGCAGCTGGCATCGCTGTATCATTGGGCATGGCCTTGGCAGGAGGTGCCATCGTAGGTGCGTGGTAGAACCACAGCTTTGCATACTGACGGCCCCAGGGTTCAATCCTTGACATCTGCAGTGAGAAGAATCAGGAAGCGAGCGATGGGAAGGACCCCTCTGCCTAAGACTCTGGAGAATGCCAGTCATGATTGAGTTCAAATGTGCCTTTCCATTTTGACTCAGAATTCAGGCTGTGCGTTACAATAGTCTTTTTGTCTCTTTCTGATCTGCCAGACAGGAATGCCACCTGTATTATTATTATTATTATTATTATTATTATTATTATTATTTACTCCCCAGCCACCCTGGGCGGCACCCAGCAGAATATTAAAAGCACAAGAAAACATCAAACATTAAAAACTTCCTTAAACAGGGCTGCCTTCAGATGTCAGATAGTTGTTTATTTCCTTGACATCTGGTGAGAGGGCGTTCCACAGGGTGGGCATCACTACCAAGAAGGCCCTCTGCCTGGTTCCCTGTAACCCCACTTCTCGCAGCAAGGGAACTACCAGTAGGCCCTTGGAGCTGGACCTCAGTGTCCGGGCTGAATTATGGGGATGGAGACGCTCCTTCAGCTATACTGGGCTGAGGCCGTTTAGGGCTTTAAAGGTGAGCACCAACACTTTGAACTGTGCTCAGAAATGTATTGGGAGCCAATGTAGGACTTTCAGGACCGTGTTATATGGCCTTTGTTTTATGTGACCCAGGGAGCCCAGGTTGTGTTAAGTCAGATCAGGCTTTGATCTGGGCCTACAATGGCAAATGTCCTTCTGCTCCCTTGGTATTCAAAGTACACTGCGCCACCATCCTGAGTTCTTTACTGTCTTTTCCCAGCAACTGCCTACAATTTTAGCCTCATGGTTCTTTGTGGTGTTTCACCACCGCCATCTTGTGGTATGTTGGGGTATGATTCCCCCCCCCCTAAAAAACCCCCTATTTACAATGTTTCCAATAATTCAGTTTACTGTTACATGTCACACATCAAACAGTCTTGGGCCCAAAATTAGTTTCTTGAGGAGTTTCTCTCTCTTTTTTTTAAATAATATTTTTATTTATTTTCAAATACAAATTTATATAACCAATATCAGAATTTATCACATAATCTTCTTTTTTTTACTTCCCCCAGTTTCTCTGCCAATCTTCCGTTTTGTTTATTTATTCACACATTTTCTAATTTTAATATTACCTTTGAAATATAACCTCCCCAATCTTATTCCCTTTTTTACAATATTCCTCATATTTTCACAGAACATCTTGAAAGCCTACAAACGTTGTCTGTTCATCACATATACTTTTCAGATAATCTGTAAATTTTCCCCAGTCCTCGGTGAACTAACTTCTGGTCTCGCAAATATCGAATCTTCCCCATTAGTTTATCCAGTTCTGCAAAGTCCGTCAATTTCGATCTCCATTCTTCAACCGTCGGTAATTATTCCTGTTTCCATTTTTGGGCCATGAGTATTCTCGCCGCTGTTACTACGTATTGGAAAAGTTTACAGTCTTTTTTACATATTTCATTTCCTACAATTCCTAAAAGAAAAGCCTCCAGTTTCTTAACAAATGTATATTTCAACATCTTTTTCAATTCATTATAAATCATTTCCCAGAAGCCTTTCACTTTTTTACATTCCCACCACATATGAAAAAATGTCCCTTCTTTTTCTTTACACTTCCAACACTTATTACACGTTTTATACATTTTTGCAAGTTTTACTGGTGTGATATACCATCTATATACCATTTTCATAACATTTTCCTTTAACGCAGTACATGCTGTATATCTTAATCTTTCATTCCATAATTTTGTCCTGTCATCAAATTGTATATTATATCCAAAATCTCTGGCCCAATGTACCATCACCGATTTAACTTCTTCATCTTTTGTATACCATTCCAGCAGCATTTTATACATTTTTGATAAGATTTTATAATCATTACTTAGTATTTCTATTTGAAATTTTGAATCCTTTTCCACATAACCGCACTCTTTAACATCCTTGTTAAACATTTCATTAACCTGATAATAATGCAACCAATCATATACATACTCTTTTACCTCTTCATGTGGTTTTATTTTCCATTTCCCTCCTTCTTTAATTATCAACTCTCCATATGTTATCCATCTCCCCCTCATATTGATCTTTTTAAACACTCATCACCTCTAATGGGGAGAGCCAGTGAGGAAGTTTTGGTTCTAATAGGTTTTTATACCTATCCCATATTTCTATAAGAGATCTACGGAAAATGTGGTTTTCAAAACCTTTATGCATTTTCTTCTTTTCACACCATAAGTATGCGTGCCAAACAAATCTGTTGTCAAAACCTTCCAAATCTAACAACTCTCCATTTTCCAATTTTATTCACTCTTTTAACCAACAGAGGCATGATGCTTCATAATATAATTTCAGGTCTGGCAGAGGGAAGCCCCCTCTTTCTTTCGCATCCATTAATAACTTAAATTGAATTCTTGGCTTCTTACCCTGCCAGATATACCTCAAAATTACTCTTTGCCATTCTTTAAATATTGCTGCCCCCTTGCTTATAGGAATTGTCTGAAACAAAAATAACATCTTTGGCAGCTCACTCATCTTTATCGTTGAGATTCTCCCCCAAAATGATAACTTCATCCTTCCCCACACCTCCAGATCTCTTTTTATTCCATTCCACACTGGTATATAATTATTCTGAAACAGATCAATATTCTTGGGTGTTAGCCGTATTCCCAAATATTTGATTTTCTTTACCACTTTTATCTCTGTTTGTTGTTGCATTGTTTCTATCATCTCTTGAGTTTCTTGAGGAGTTTCTCATCTCATGATCACTTTTTCCCCCTTTCAGTTTTGACAGATAGACACATTTTGGCAAGCAGTATATCCCCTAATAAAATACATTTTATTTTCACTCATATTATTCAGTTCTATCTATTCCCCTCATATGTTTTCTATGTTTGTAAACATTGATTGAAAAACTGCACCGGCAAATTCAGGTAACTGCAAATCCTGAAGGGTGGCTGCATTTCAATTCAGGTGTGCCTTTAAATGAAACAACAATCAAACTGAATCAAATTTCTGCTGCATCCCTGATTCCTAGTTGGCCTGCCCCACCAAACTGCAGCCAGGGGCCTAATGAAAAACCATATTGCCCTGAGGTGCGTGTCATATTGCTTTAATTATTTTTAACTGCTTTAATTGCCATGCTTTTTAACTGGGGCTCTCTTTTATTTTTTAATTAAAGCTGTTTTCATAATCTGTGTGTTTTAATTACACAGTTGTTAACTGCTTAGAAGCCATTTTGGCACATAAGCGGTATATAAATTAAAATAAAAAAGAATAGCATTAACTCCGTGCTCTGTTATCTTTCCTTCAGGTGGCATTTTGAAACTGCCTTTCTTTGGAGACCCCACAGATGAAAACTGCTTTGAGGATAATGTTTACTGGGAAGTAAGTGATTTAGACCTCTAGGTTCAGACACCTGAAGGATTCTGTCTTTGCAGAGTTTGATTCAGCTGACTTGATCCACAGCTCTAAAGTGTGGAATAATCTTTTGTCTTGCTGAGTATTTGGAACATGGGACATCTAGCACAGGATGGGGAAAGCTGTAAATCTCCAGATGTTGCTGGATTCAAACTCCCATCAGCCCCAGCCAGCCTGGCCGATAACCAGGGATAATGGAATTTGTAGTCCAACAAAATCTGGAGGCCTACAGGTTCCCATCTTTGATGTAATGCAAGTCAAATCTTATCTGGAGCAATGCTAGATTATGCAACAGACAGATTTAGGATGTGCTCCTGCTAAACCTCTGCCCGTAAACTGGGCCAGCTGGTTATTATAAGAACAACTGTTTGGAAATTGGTTTTAATTTTCTTCCTCCCTCCCTGTTCCTTTTTCTTTGTGCGTTGTGGTAGTAACTGTCTTGCAAGCCACTCTGGGAGCCATCTGTGGTTAAACGGTGGGATAAGAACTAAATAAATTTGCTCCGATACAAAATTCTCCCTTTACCAAAAATATGACCAAACTCAGTCCATATTGCAGGTTATCTAGTAAACAAAACTGAATAAATATGTAGATTATTGTTCATATTATCCATTCTTATCCATACTAATAACAACTACAATTCTAGGCAGACTATATTGGTTTGGACCAGCCTTTTGACAAGCTTTTGCCCTCCAGATATTTTTAGGACTATAACTCCCATCACCCTCGGTTGTGCTGACTGGGACTGATGGGAGTTGTAGTCCGAGACATCTAAGGCTTGTGTAGACTCTGTGGCGAGGAAAGTAAAGCAAGCCTCTTTAAGCCACGAGATGGTGCTGTTCCCTGTCACATGAAGACTTCATTGTATAACAGTTTTGTTTTGTTTTCCCTCTTTGTGCGTCTTCCGGGCCTCTCCTTTCTCCAGGGCCATAAAAGCTACAGATAACCATGATAAATAAATAAGTTGGGACCTAACAGATGTTTTCATCTTATCAGGTACCTGGGGATGAAGAGAGCAGCTTGTATTGTATGAACGACTCAAACGCGAAGCCTGTGACAGACCCTTAATCCACTGGAGTCTATGCCAAGGGTAAAATGGGACCCCTGTTTTTGGGACAAATGAATCTTGACAATTTCAGATTTTTCGATACTTGAGTTCAGTTCACCTGCAGGAAATTTTATGTGTGTGTTTTCATCTGGGTTTCTCCTAGTATACATAACCTGTACACGATCTCACCTAGTCCCACCTTGCACACACAATCTCACCTGATCTCGTCTAACAGTTTGGGACCAATTTACATGAAAGTTCACCTCACCCATATATATTCACTCAGTCCCTTCAATTTGCAGACCCGGCACCATTACAAGTGCCACATAATGCTTTCCCCTCATTTGTAGTAAACTGATATTTTAGTGTGACAGAACCCGCACTTCGGAAGTGCCTTCAGTGTGCTCTCTTTGGTGACTGCTAAAAACTATTTTTCTTTAGGCAAGTGTGTCTAGACATGGAGAACATTGACATGTGTTCTAGTCTGACTTTTTAGCTTATCACTGGCTTTAATTGTTTTAAAAAGGTTTTAATTAGTTCTTTATAACTGTGTGAATTTCTCCTAATGCACACTTTTTTGGATGCAGTTTTGCCTAATGGACTCATTTTTGGAAATCAGTTTCCTTCAGTGCTTTTTTCCTTAAAAAAAAATGTTTAGGGGTACTCTCATTTTCCTACTCATATTGAAATACTGCCCCTCAATGAGAGCAAACTTTCGATTCACAAAATGTCTAGGGGTATGCGTACACCTGCGTCTCCCCAGAAAAACCCCACTGGTTTTCCCTAATATAATGCATTTTCATGCATACTTCACCCTAGTATATGCAAATCAAATTAAACACTTGTTGTTCAAGCCAATGGACAGCATTTTTATGCCTTTCTGTACACATTACTTTGAGATCTACCCTGAAAAATTCAGAGAATTTCACAGGATGGCTGTGTTTCTGTTTTGGTATTTTTTTTTGAAAGAGTGAATTATAAATGCAAACTTAATGGAATTTCTCCCCTGTCTTTACACGAGCCTTTCATTTTCTTTTCTTATAGGACAATGCAGACAACCAGATCAGTATAATCAGCTTCTCATTTTGGAATTCCTTGAGTGGTTTTTGTTTTGTTTTGTTTTGTTTTGTTTTGTTTTGTTTAATCTCCTACACTCTCAAGTACACAAGAAGTTTGTGGTTTTCTGGAAGCTGTAACATTTGCTACCATCATTTGTCTGGATGCAAAGATTCTTCATGGAATAGATTATGCCATTATTATTATATTATTATTATTATTTCTCTTCCTGCGTCTTGCACCATTGTGAGGTTAGCCTGGAAGAAAGAGTGTTTACATCTTCCTGCTACATGCAAAGACAAGTGGAAATCTATAATATCATGTGATTAGAAGTGGCAGCAAAGTTCCCCCAAGTTCAGGACTTGGATACGAGCTGCAGAGCTTGTGAAAGATCACCTAAAAAGAAGAAGTGAGCTTTGCAAGCCCCAAATGTATTCACCGTCTCAGTTTGAAATCTCAGCCGGAGAATTATTGGCCTCCCCTGCTTGTCCACAACAGCTCCCCTGACTAGCCCCATCTAAAGATGCCTAGAGCAGAAATGGTATGAGCAGAAGAAAGAAGAGGGGAAGAATATTGTCCTTTCCTTCTCTCCCTCCCTCATCATCCAGGCATTCTGCATCGTTAGGCGGCAAAGCTTGAAAAATGATGGAATATGTAGCTATCCTAAAAGTGGCTTGTAATGCATTTTCCCGAACTATCAGATTGGCTTGGGATGTCCCTTCTGATTCCCCCTCTGCCCCCTTTTCTGGGAAATTCCCAAGCTGGAGCTGATCTGAGAAGAGCTTGCAATGCTGTGTTTCGGCCCCTTCATATTCCTCAGATTGGTCTGAGATCCTCTGCTTCCATCCCCCACCCCCTAGGAAGCTTCTGAGCCAGAGGCAATCTGGAAGAGAGCTTTCGAATGCCCTCTCATCTCTAAGTGCGCGGTGGACCCACTCGTGGTGGCAGCGTCTGGGGTCAGGAAGACCAAAATGCTCAAGGCTCCGAAAGCCAGCATGTGATTAGCGTGCTGAAAGATCTGTGATAACGCAGCTGGAGAAGGGGAGACTTGAAACACATGCTGTCGAAATCCCTCCTGTTGGAATCAGTGGATATTAAAAGCGCTTAATGCTAGACTGTACTCTCAAATTTGTTTTTCCTTTTCCTTCTAATAACCAGCAACGGCACTACCTTTAGCTCAGTGGTACAGCATCTGCCTTGCGCGCAGATGGTTGCAGGTTCGGTTCCCAATGGCTTCTCCAAATAGGGCTGCCAACGCGCAGTCAGAGGCACAAATGCTTCTGAATGCCAGTTGCTGGAAGCCGTAGGAACAGAGAGGTTTTTATGCGCTTGGGTCCTGCTAGGATGCTGAACTAGATGGGCCATTGGCCTGATCCAGAGGGGTTCTCCTTATGTCCTTATGGTTGGGAGAGAACCTTGCTTGAATCCCTGCAAAGAGCCGCAGTATGGAATTCACCTGCCAGAGACCTTTGGAAAAGGGAACAATGTGTAGCTGTTTATTTACTAATTCTTGAAACCTCTGAGCCAAGATTGGGGGAAATGGAGTGCTTTACTGTAAACTAAGAACATAGATGTAGTGGACACAGAAGAATCCTGATGGTATGGAGAGAACCACTGGAATGTTTTTTCCTGGTTACAAGCTCTATAGAAAGTCACACTGGGGGAACTTTAGCACTGTATGTTAGAGAGGGCATGGAGTTCATTAAACTATATTTGTTTCTAAGCCAATGCTAGTCCTATTCAGAGTTTTCCCATTGAAATTAATGAATGCAAGTTTCTAATTTCAATGGGTCTATATTGGATATCACACATTGCTACCCCGCTCTTTAATTACAAAAAGAGGCCCCCAGAGCGGCTTGCAGAGATGATTCTTTTAAGACAGCTCCTTCCATCAGGTTTAAATATAACAGACATAACACAAAAGGAAAAGGGATTGGGAGGGAGGAGGAAACTCACTGATGACTACACAATGCCAGGTGTCTCAGGAACGGCTGCCGAGTTGGAAGCCAGCACCAGAGCTCTGTGCTGCTGAAGGAAGCATAACACTCAAAAGAAGAAACAAAATAAAAGAAAAAAATTCCTTCCAGTAGCACCTTAAAGACCAACTAAGTTAGTTCTAAAAGAAGAATAAAGGCCACTTAGCCATGGTGTTGCTTGGATTTTGGGAGTTTCCTGGCCTGGGTGGGTCCCTCTGGGATGGACAGGGCCCCAGACTGGCAACCACTAGTCCAGCCCTAACGACACCTTGGTGGTAAGTGGCCGCAAGCTTGAAAAGTATACGTTATACCAGAGAGAAACTGTTGCCGTCCTGGCAAAATAGTGAGGATGATCTTGAGATAGAGAAATCAGGGTGGCATCTAGAGAAGAAGAGTTTTAGTAATGCGACTTCAGTTATCGCTATGTAGACTTATTTCACAGGCTGTTTCCAGTAAGGTGGATTTGGGGCAACAGACAAGGGAGTGTTTGGAGCAAGGAAACAGGCAAGGGGAGGCGATGCTTATAAGAAGTGGAGTGGGAAAGGAGACCAGATGCAAAAGAGAGAGGGGAAAGTGGCTGTTCTTCGCTGCGTCTGCATGTACTTCTCACACCTGAGGAGAGAGAGAGGGAGTTGAACGTCAGCTGTGCATGTCCCCTTAGGATACAACACCCTCATTTCTCCTGCTGGATAAAGCCACACACACACACCTCTTTACAACACAGTCCTGGGATTTGTCAACTGCTGCCAGCAACCGCATCTTAATTAACTGTCGGCAAAGATGGAAGCAAAGAGACCCTGTTCTAATTGGACAGTTTGCTTTGTGAGGATGGGGAGGGGAGGTGGCGGCAAAGGCGACAAGTTCCCATCGCATGGCATGGGAATTGGAGATGAAGGTGATCCGGCATGCTGTGATCAGCTAGGACGGTCTGGCTTCAGTTGACCTGAGGTAACTTTTCTTTAAGGGTGCAACAGTCAGGAAACTGCCAAGATCCCTGGCTAGCAGTTAATTTTGGCTGCATGGCAGCTATAGCATGGAAGAGATACCATAAGGCCCCATCTGCACTACTACATTTAAAAGCCATATCATACCACTTTAGAAAGTCATAAAGGTAAAGGTAAAGGGACCCCTGATCATTAGGTCCAGTCGTGACCGACTCTGGGGTTGTGGCGCTCATCTCGCTTTATTGGCTGAGGGAACCAGTGTACAGCTTCCGGGTCATGTGGCCAGCATGACTAAGCCGCTTCTGGCGAACCACAGCAGTGCACGGAAACGCCGTTTACCTTCCCTCCGGAGCGGTACCTATTTATCTACTTGCACTTTGAGATGTTTTCGAACTGCTAGGTTGGCAGGAGCAGGGACTGAGCAACGGGAGTTCACCCCATCGTGGGGATTCGAACCGCCGGCCTTCTGCTCGGCAAGCCCTAGGCTCTGTGGTTTAACCCACAGCGCCACCCGCGTTCCCTTAGAAAGTCATAGCTTCCCCCAAATACTCCTGGGAAGTGTAATTATAAGGGAATAGAATCAAGGGATGGTTTGCTTGCTGAACGGCTTGCCCTCAGGTATCAAAGTTGGTTGCTTGGCTCTTAAGTCTTACCTGAATTTTGCGATGCTGTTCTCCAACCAAATGATGTTTACAAGAGTGCATTTATCAGGAGAAGCCGCTTGCAGAAAGAAAGTGTGCATTGGCCAAAGCTGCTCAATAAAAAAGCAACATCACATCTTTCCCAGAGGCATTCTGGGAAGTGTGGACAGTGGGAAGCAGAGTGAGACTATTTACACAGGCTGGACTTCCTCATAAGTATCAACCACCTCCTCCACACAGATCAAAATGAATGCTTCCACTTCCCCAGGAACGAAAGTTGGTCCCTGTTTCTTTTGCAGGTGGGGACCATACTTTGGGTAACTGGGGAGGGAATATTGGCTCAATCTTACACAAAAGGGTACCTTTCCTCCACTCTTTCCAGGCATGGTCGGTGCTTTAAAGTTCTGTGTCCAGGTGCCTTTTTGTTTCCTCCAGAGCTTTCTCCATGAAAAACCTGCTCTTTAAAGCTCAGTTGGAGCAAACAGCAAAAACCCGAATCAACATTTGTTCCGATTGAGCGCTAAAGAGCAGGTTTTTGTGGAGAAAGCTCTGGGGCTTGGACAGGACACTGAGCTTTTAAGTGCAGATCTGTGCCTGGAAAGGGATGCATGGATAAGCTCTCAGTTTTGCTTACTGAATTGAGGAGCAAATCAGTGCCTAATGATTTTTTCAGTTAGGAAATGTGCCTCCGGCTAATTGGGGGCTTTACCTCTGTCATCTTTGGAGGATGAATGCCAGGCAATTCAACAACACATTCTTAATCAGTTTTGGGTTGCCCTCACAATTCTCAGTTAATAAGACCTCAGAAAGTGGATGCATGAATGTGGCCTTGGATCTGGACTCTGCTCAGGCAAGAAAGGGCCAGCCAATTTATTCTAAAATATTACTAGCCAAGGAACTAGTCCCCCTCCACACCAGGGAGCTCATGAACCCCTGAGCGTGCCCACTACAGTGGTACCTCAGGTTAAGTACTTAATTCGTTCCGGAGGTCCGTTCTTAACCTGAAACTGTTCTTAACCTGAGGTACCACTTTAGCTAATGGGGCCTCCTGCTGCTGCTGCGCCGCCGGAGCACGATTTCTGTTCTCGCCCTGAAGCAAAGTTCTTAACCCGAGGTAATATTTCTGGGTTAGTGGAGTCTGTAACCTGAAGCGTATATAACCTGAAGCATATGTAACCCGAGGTACCACTGTATCAGCGAGGAAACTAACACAGAGAAAATAGAGTTTTAAGCCATATATCCACATATTTAAAGCCCTATTATACCACGTTTAGCAGTCAGGGCACCCCCCCCCCAATATCCCAGGAACTGCAGTTTGTTAATGGTGCTGAGATTTGTTAAGAGACCCCTGTTCCCCTCAGAGAGCTACATTTATCAGAGAGGTTTAACAACCAATCCCTTTTCCCAGGGAAGAGGGGCTTCTTAACAAATTTCAGCACTCTTTACAAACTACAGTTCCCAAGATTCTTTGGGGGAAGCCATGACTGTTTAAAGTGGTATGATGCTGCTTGGGATATATAGTGTTACTGGGGCCTTTAATTTCAATGGGTCTACTCTGAGTAGGACTGGTGTTTAATAGCACTTAGTGCATACCCCTCAACTGTCCCAGAATAACCGGGACATCCCTTTTTTTTTCACATGTCGTCGTTTCTTTGACAGTGGCTCCAATAAAGCAAGGATGGGAGACTTGCGCTCCAGAATATTGTTGAACTCCAACTCCCATCAGCCCTGGCTAGCATGGCCAAAGGTCAGAGATGATGGTAGTGGTAGTCCAGCAACATCCTGAAGGCCACAGGTTCCCAACATCTTCCTGATACAGCAGTGCTGTTTTCACAATGAACTCTATTTCCCTTTTCGCTCTTTCTGCCTCATTTCCATCTGTAATTTGACTGCCACCCTTAACAGGGTTTAGAATGTAAATTTGGTTGAAACCTGCCTCTCCTCTGCTTCCTGTCCCCACACAAACAACATCTTTTAAAGGATTTTATCAGCTGGCCTACTCAAAGGCCAGGAGAGGTCAGTGGTCAAAAGGTTGGACAAGACAAGTTGGTTTAACAATGTTGCTGAGTTGTTTCTCACCAAAGGGGAGACATTACAGCAGAGGTTTATTATGAACCCATCATGCTCTCTCTCTCTCTCTCTCTCTCTCTCTGTGTGTGTGTGTGTGTGTGTGTAAGAGAGAGAAAGACAAAAAAGCACTACTATTTTCTGTTCTGATCCTCAATCTGGGCAGCTGTATGTCAGACCTGGGCAAAGTGAGACACAGGCAAGGCGCCAATGAAGAGTCTCTTATCTAGCCTGCAAGTGCCGTCAAAGGAGGCTGCAGAATCCTGAGGGAACAGAGGGGACTGTGTGCTAATTCAGATGGCAGGTGCAAAATGCCATTTTTGATGTGTAAAATTCCCTGGAAGTAAAAAAAAAGGGGGGGTAGGGAGAAGGTTCTGCTGTGCTAATTTTCTGCTTGCATGGAAGTCTTATTATTATTTTTGAAAGAAGAAAGCATTCAGAAATATAATTCCCAGCTAGAGATGGGGGAGCAATTTGCTTCAGCCTGCATTTTAATGCAAAACTCCCTAACTCACACATCCTGAAACAATGCATGAGCCGAGGTGACCCTATCCTTTGAAGTTCTCACTTTTCACAATGCAGTTCTTCAACCAAATGATGTGTACAAAAATGTGTACGTGGGGGGAAAGTGTGCTTTTAAATGGACATAGTTGTGATAACAGCATAGAAGAATGTATATTAGAAACAAAGGAGGGCACAGATCTATAATTTGCACATGCTAATTTATATGCATCCATATAGAAGTAATAACTATAATTCAAATAAAACTGTAGCACATCACACCTTAGTGGGGAAGATTGCAACCAATGGACCTTTATACCTGCTCAGTCTGCAATCCAGTCTGCTCCCTGCTAAAGGGCAACTTCAAGCCTTGTTCACAGCCTGTCACCCTCCCTTCTTCTGGTTTATATCTTGAAACTTGACTTGAACTGGACAGCCCTTCCAATACAAGACATGCATCATTCTTGCAGTTGTTCAACAAGGGGGATTCACAAATCCTTGCTGATCAGCTTCAAATCACTCTGAGATCTGCTTGCAGATCCTGATCTACCTTCTGCCCATCCCTGAACTAGGTGGCCATGCCAGTAAGGTAGAAATATGTTTCAGTTTTACATTTAAAGGCAAATCACCTAATTTGCAATTTACAAAACAATACACAAACCAAAACACAGCCACCCATACATTTTTGTATTTCTACAAATTCTGCAATGCAGGTCTCTGGCAAAGTACAGTCAAACCTTTCTTCCCAAATGGCTTAGTTGCCAAACAAATCAGCTCCCAAATGCTGCAAAGCCGGAAGTAAGTGTTACGGTTTGCGAACGTTTTTCGGAAGCTGAACATCCAACACAGCTTCTGCTTGAGTGCAGGAAGCTCCTGCAGCCAATCGGAAGCCGCGTCTTGGTTTTTGAATGGTTTTGGGAGTCGAACAGACTCCCAGAATGGATTAAGTCCGAGAACCAAGGTACCACTGTAATGTGCACAAAAATAGGTATGTTGGGGGTAAAGTGTGCATAGAAATGCATAGATTAGTGAAAATAGCATACAAAAATGTGTATGTCGGGAGAAATTTGCACTAAAAGGTTGATCCATTTTCACAAGGACTTGTTTTTAAATACAGTCATACCTTGGTTGCCAAAATGCCTTGGTACTTGTATGTTTCGGCTCCTGAATGATAGAAAACCGGAAGTGAGTGTTCTGGTTTTTGAACAATTTTTGGACGCCAAACATCCAGCTTGCCTTCCGTGGCTTCGGATTGGCTGCAGGACACTCCTGCAGCCAATCGGGAGCCACGCCTTGGTTTTTGAAGGGTTCCAGGAGTCGAACAGACTTCCAGAACGCACTCTGTTTGAGAACCAAGGTATGACTGTGATTCACAAGCTGATGTGCAAATGTGGAGAACTAAATTTAAGGTTGTAAAGCGTGACAGATGAACCCATCCCAAGCTGCCAGAAGACCCTCCCTTGTAAAACTGGACACACGACTGCTTTGTCAGCAGCTCCTCGCATAACTGACCAGTGTGACCCAGCAAAGAATTTGGGAGCCGCTGGGTCTAAGAGAAGCCATTTTAATATTTCGTCCAGGGTGGGAAGTGCCCAGGCTCTCAAGTCACAGGAAACATTTGATGAATGTGCGTAATTAAGAAGTCAGCCTCCACTAGTTCTTGCCATGAAGGATTCCCTTGACCCTAGCGAAGGAAGGAATTTATCCCTCAATAGTCAAGGTGTTTTCGCGCTGAGCTGACCGTCGAGTTCCATTTGTTGAGGCTTCAGTCTACTTTTGGCGCTCCCCCTTCAACCTTCCCCCTCTTCCCTAGCAAATGCCAGTTATGAGCCTAAGTGGGAAAGCAAGTATCCTCCCCGTCGAGGGTTGTACAGAGCAAAAGTCTATCCTGTTTTGGAGGGCAAAGTGCATGCGGGGAGGGGACGGGGGGGAGGGACCAAAGGCATGTGGGAAAAGGAGCCATTGAAACCTTGGGGCCTAAGTCTTTGTGGGGGATTAGGAGGTACAAATTGAATGCAAAGGGATGAAGCCATTGACCGAAGCTGTCCTGAGACAGGTTCCCATGGGGGGGGGGGTGTGGAGGGTGGCTGAAGCAAGCCACGTTCAAGGAGGCTCTCGGGCCCAGCCTAGCAGCTAATCCCCTGAGAGCGGCAGGCCAAGAAGCAGAAATGAGGTTAAAAAAATTATCATGTAAAGATGGTAGCTTACCCCAGGGGATGATGTTAGTTAGCAGAGGAACGGGGAAAGAGGCGGGCCAGAGAACAGCAGCCCTTAATCCTATGGTTAGTAGACAGGCGGGTGGGCTTAGATCATGATCCAATCCCTGCAGAGCTACTTAGACAGAGGAGGCCCTCATTCAGATCAGTAGCCTCCCTTTAAGAACAAGGACTGAGCTATGGGGGAAGTGTCGCTGCATTCATCCCTGTAGGCATGAGAGTAACGGGTTAGATATTCACACACGTTTGCAAGTGGAGGTGGCGCCCATTGGGGCTGGTTGGGCGCAAGGCAGGGAGTCCAACAGTAGGGGGAGCCAGAGCCGACGGCAGGCAGAACCACCAAGTCTTCGTTTTGCCCCCATCCTCCTCCCTGCTAAGTTCTGATAAGGGCAACACGGAGACTAAGGAGGAGGAGGAAGCTCATAGCTAGTGTCACCCTTAGAGATGGGGGAGAGGTTCAGTTCAGTTCACATCTCAAGCTGAACCTGCTTAATTAGCAGCCTCCAAAACAACACACAAATTGAAATGTGGGCATCCTTCAGAATGTGTGCTTCTCAGAATTTTGCAGTGCCATTCTCTAATCAAGTAACGTCTGCAAAAATGCATAAAGCGTGCAGATAATTGCCTGCTTTAGTGAAAATAACATGCAAAAAATGCATTGTATTTAGCATTGCAAAAATGTTAGGCAAAATTGCACCTAAAAATGTGTATTAGGAGAAATTCGAACTGAAATGTTGATGAATTTTCATGAGGACGTTTGTCTAAAAAAAATGTGCAAACCGATGTGAAGAATCAAATTTAAGATTGGAAAAAATGAGAAACAGAGAGAAATTGAAATGGGTATATTTTCACATCCCTTGCCATCCACTGGATTGGATGCAAATAAGGCTAGCAGGTGTGTCCTAATGAACCACCCTCCACTAAGGTATGCCTGGTGCTTGGGTCTATTTCAGGGCTCACAGCTGAATGTGCAAATGACCCCCACTGCATTTGAGGAGGTGATCTGAGCTGGTAGCTATTGGTACTTGATCTGTGATGACTCTTTCACGCATGGAAGTAAAAGTTGTGTCCTGCACAGTCCTCAAGTAGCTGAACACACCTATGTCCAAGATAATCAAATATTTGAGGGGGGAAGCCCCCCCAAAGGTGATGGGCATTCCAATTCAAATGGTGTGCACGCACCACGTCATGTGATCGATTGTGTGGGGCGGGGCTTACCTGGGCCCCCACAATATTTTATTCAGGTTGGCACCCTAGGCCCAGATGGTCCTTAAGGTATCCTGGACCCAAGTTGGTCAGGTCTTTGTGTATCAACCCAAGGGCCTTGAACCTGGCTCAGTAGGATATGGACAGCCAGTTTAGATATTCTAGCAGATGTGTTACATGCTGTTGTCCATTTGCCCCTAACATTCTGCATTAAAACTCAGGGCTTGCATGGCGTGGGAGAATAATTTCAAAGACTTTTGACTAGAGCCTTAGGAGGCAATCCTATATCCACTTATCTGGTAGTAAACCCCATCAAATTTATTGTAACGCCCCTCTGACTAGACATATATAGGATCCTGCAGCTAGTATGTGAATCTTTCATTGTGGAATGCCTTTTATTATTTCCCTGCATGACAAAATGTCATTATACGCCGATGAGTTTTCATGCACCTTCAGTTGTTCTATGTGAGGTCGAATATATGGCATCTATGGAGTATCGATGTGGTGAGTACACAGGTACGTGGTGAGGAGTGTGGGTGGTGTTGTGGTCTAAACCACTGAGCCTCTTGGGCTTGCCGATCAGAAGGTCGGCGGTTCGAATCCGCATGACGGGGTGAGCGGCCGTTGCTCTGTCCCAGCTTCTGCCAACCTAGCAGTTCGAAAGCACGCCAGTGCAAGTAGATAAATAGGTACTGCTGCTGTGGGAAGCTAAACAGCGTTTCCGTGCGCTATGGCTTCCATCATGGTGTCCCGTTGCACCAGAAGTGGTTTAGTTCTGCTGGTCGCATGACCTGGAAAGCTGTCTGTGGACAAATGTTGGCTCCCTCAGCCTGAAAGCAAGATGAGCGCCACAGCCCCATAGTCGCCTTTGACTGGATTTAACCATCCAGGGGTCCTTTACCTTTTACCTTTTTTACATGTCTGTGTGAGTTTCTTAGGAACATAAGGCACTGCCTTATATTGCATCAGACCATTGATCCATCAAGCTCAGTGTTGTCCACACTGACTGGCAGCAGCTTTCCAGGGTTTCAGGTAGGCATTTCTCCCAGCCCTACCTGGCAATGGGAGGGATTGAACCAGGGAGCTTTTGAATGCAAAGCATATGAACTACCACTAAGTTACGGGCCCAGTGCGAATGTGCATATATGTCAATAGATCTATGCGGCACCTCTCCTTCAATTTATGTGCATAATGAAGGGGGCATGTCTAGATCTTGCATGTGCTTCTGAGGGCACATTAGCATCTGTTTAGGTGTGTGGTCCACAATATCAGCCTTGTGTAATTTTTATGTAGATTTTGCTATAGAACTTTGAATGTTAATCTCTTTCTGCCTCCATCTCTTTGTACCAGGTGTTGATTTACGTATACGGCGAACTCTCTCTGTCTCTTGTGTCTGGGTGGGCATACGACTGCATGTATGCACATGCTTAACTTATGTGTAAGCGTGTACATGAGAGTTGCCTTGCGCTTGCGTTCATACCTCTTTTTGTGTGCACAACTGCAGGTTTGTATATGCATAAATGTACATGTGGGTCTAGGGACGCAGGTGGCGCTGTAGGTTAAACCACAGAGCCTAGGACTTGTCGATCAGAAGGTCGGTGGTTCGAATCCCCACGACGGGGTGAGCGCCCGTTGCTCGGTCCCTGCTCCTGCCCACCTAATAGTTCTAAAGCACCTAAAAGTGCAAGTAGATAAATAGGTACCACTCCGGCAGGAAGGTAAACGGCGTTTCCATGCGCTGCTCTGGATCGCCAGAAGTGGCTTAGTCATGCTGGCCACATGACCTGGAAGCTGTACGCCGGCTCCCTCGGCCAATAAAGCAAGATGAGCGCCGCAACCCCAGAGTCGATCACAACTGGACCTAATGGTCAGGGGTTCCTTTACCTTACTTACATGTGGGTCTGAATACATGGACATACATGCACATGCTCGGTTGGTAGAGCACGAGACTCTTAATCTCAGGGTTGCTGGTTTGAGCCCCACTTTGGGCGAAAGATTTCTGCTTTTCAGGGGGTTGAACTAGACTTGTGGTCCCTTCCAACTCTTCTATGATTCCATGTCAATTGCCATGTTCCTTCGTGTGTGTGTGTGTGTGTGTGTGCTCGGCTTTGCGTCTCTGCATGGGCCCTTGCCCGTGTGTCCATCTCTTGCTGAGCCTCCCCCAGCAGTGTGTCTGCAAGACTCTCCAGGCCTTTTCAGAAGAAGCTCTGTTAAAAAAAGTGTAATCAGATTAAGGCAGCCAATCACTTAGAGCCCTTGAAAAGGACATATGCTTTCTAATCAGTACCTAGCACCATGGCTCACAAAGGGTCTAAGTAACTCAGTAGGGGTCAGGCCCTCTAGAGCACAGAAGAAGGGGGTCCTTTCCCCCTTCTCTCTCGCTCCCCCCTTGTAATTATGTCAATTTACTAGCCAAATTGTTTGCTTGAGTGGACAGTGGGGGCTTGTCCCTTCTGCTCCTACCCAACCACCCCCCTTCCCTCCTTATTCATGTGCTAATGGAGTGAGAAGCACGGCCTCCTCACTTCAGGAGATGCTGCCAGCCCTTGGAGTCATTGTGCAGATCTGCTGCTGGCAAATCCCACCTCCCACCCAACCACAGTGCGCACACGTACAAAACCGAGCACGAGAAATCCGGGCGGGAGCAGGGGAGCTTCAGGGCCACAGAGGCAGCCATGCACCGTCTCAGGCAGTGGGTGATGGGTAACCCTAAAAGCAGCACAGTTTGACAGCTAGATTGATCTGGCCCTACAGAGAACCAGGCAGGTCTTCCGCATAAGGTAAAGGTAAAGGGACCCCTGACCATTAGGTCCAGTCGTGCCCAATTCTGGGGTTGCGGCACTCATCTCGCTTTATTGGCCGAGGGAGCCGGTGTACAGCTTCCAGGTCATGTGCCCAGCATGAATAAGCCGCTTCTGGCGAACCAGAGCAGTGCACGGAAATGTTGTTTACCTTCCTGCCAGAGCAGTACCTATTTATCTACTTGGACTTTGACATGCTTTCGAACTGCTAGGTTGGCAGGAGCTGGGACCAAGCAACGGGAACTCACTAAAATAAACAGGAGCTGTGCAAGAGAGTGGGAGGGGATTGCACTGTGGATTCCAACCAAGGGGGCCATTTAGATCAAGAGTGGGAAACCTGAATGTGGCCCTCTAAACCCCTCTTTCCAGCCCTCAGGATTCCAAGGGGGCTCCCCACTTCCCTAGCCACTGTCCCTGCTTTGCACCCTCCTTGAGTGTAACTGCCAATCTCGGTTGTATCCTCGAACTTTTGCATCCCAGGAGGGGGACTGGTTGAGGTGCAGAAAGTAGCCTACTGTACAAACATAAAATTTGTCTCTGTTGCTCCACCCATGTTTGCCTCTGGCCTCACCTGCCATGGGTTATGTGGCCCTTAGAAGGTTGCCCAGAAAAGGAATGTGGCCCTCAGGCTGGAAAAGTTCCCCCGCTGCTGCCTCAGGCTGGTGTGTCTTGCTTCCCTGAATGGAAGAGAGGGGCAGATGTGTGAGCAAGTTCAGAAACGAACCTCTTGTCCTCTGCCCACTTTGGCCTCTGACCTCTGGAAGTTTGGCCAAAAAGGAATGCGATGGGAAAAGGTTCCCTATCCCAGATTTAGATTTTCTGCCTCTGGAGTCTCTTAATCTGAAGGTCATGGGTTCTAGCCCCACACAGGACGAAAGATTCCTGCTTTGCAGGGGGTTGGACTAGATTATGCTTGTGGTCCCTTCCAACTCTTCTATGATTCATCAAAATGCCTGGGTGCAATGGTCCAGCAATCAGACTCCTCCTTAGCCAGAGTGGTGCGTGCTCTAGTTATCTCCCACTTGGACTACTGCAATGCGCTCTGTGGGGCTACCTTTGAAGGTGACCCAGAAACTGCAATTAATCCAGAATGCGGCAGCTAGACTGGTGACTGGGAGTGGCTGCTGGGACCACATAACACCAGTCCTGAGAGATCTTCATTGGCTCCCAGTACGTTTCCGAGCACAATTCAAAGTGTTGGTGCTGAACTTAAAGCCCTAAACGGCCTCGGACCTGTATACCTGAAGGAGCGTCTCCACCCCCATCGTTCAGCCCGGACACTGAGGTCCAACTCCAAGGGCCTTCTGGTGGTTCCCTCATTGCGAGAAGTGAGGTTACAGGGAACCAGGCAGAGGGCCTTCTCGGTAGTGGCGCCCGCCCTGTGGAATGCCCTCCCATCAGATGTCAAGGAAATAAGCAGCTATCTTATTTTTAGAGGACATCTGAAGGCAGCCCTGTTTAAGGAAGTTTTTAATATTTAATCCTGTATTGTTTTTAACACTCGATTGGGAGGCACCCAGAGTGGCTGGGGAAACTCAGCCAGATGGACGGGGTATAAATAAATTATTATTATTATTATTATTATTATTATTATTATTATTATTATTAAGGATTTTTCAAGGAGGGCTTTTAGGATACAGGGGAAGACTGGGCTTCTTTTCCTGCAACATATAAATAAGGTTTCTGTTATGGAAAGTCAACAAAGTCCTTTCTAACTTTCATGTACTGTACCCATGCAGGTATTTGTTTATTTGCTTGAATTTACATTTCAACCTTCATCACTTTCGCAATCTCAGGATTGATAGCAATGATTTTAAAAGCCATAACAAAAAACTGTAACCAAAAATAAAATAAAATAATCAATTAAACACAATGCAAAGCAGCAGGCGACAGTAATTATCGACACTTCTGCCAAGAAAATGACAGCAGCAATTACCAAAACTATCTATAGGCAAGCTTATTGCAAATTCTTAGTGGAACTGTGCTGCCTGGGTAGTGAGGAACCCATCAGAAAATCCTGCAGCTGACCTTTGACTTCTGGGGAGTTTTGCTTATAGAACTTTTTACATATCTGCTCTTCGAAGCTGTGATAAAACAAGACTTGCGTTGTTGCTGTTGTTGCCCCCCAAAGATTCCTGTAAGATAGTAAACTGGCATCTTTGTAATTGCTTTTGCCAGAGGTTTGTCATCTGGGATCACTGAGGGTCTTGGGAGTGGTCCAGAGTAACAGAAGGAGGAAGTGAATGTCCAGCATTAATATTGCAGGGCTGAAGAAGACTATAGAATTCCTACTGAGTGAGAGAAGAGGTTCTGATTTATGGTATAATAGCCCATTAATTGCCACCTACTCTCATTCCTTGGTCTGGTCCAGTTCCACCATCTTGAATGTTAATGCATTGTGTACACACACACACACACACACACACACACAGAAGGAACAAAGTATATTAATATGGACAAAAGGGAGGAGAAGTTTGATTCAGTTTGCATTTAAAGGCAGATCTACCAAATTCACACCGTTAGAAACATGTGAAGAAAAATCACAGCCATCCTTCAAAAAGTTGCCCTTATCTGAATTTTGCAATACAGTTTTCCAGTCAAGTGATGTGTAAAAAATATATATATATGCACATGCCAGGGACTAAAGCGTGTGTAAAGACTCATGAAAAGAACACACAAAAGTGCATTATAATCTGTTCTGAGTTTGTCACAACTGGTGCTGTTTCTGTTTTGCTACAGTTTTGCTTCTGCAAGAAACAGCAATATTCATATTGCTATCTGTTATGACCAAATCTTTGGTAACTAATTATGCAATTCACTCAATTTCAGTGAAAAGGAGGTGTCAAAAACAATGCTGTAAATTACATAATTATTTACGAAACCCGACCTCTGATGAACAAGTGAATTGTGGGGATTTTCACTCCAGTTTCTGGCTCCAATGGAATTCTCTGAATCCCTGTTGTTGCTGTTGTTGTTTAGTCCTTTAGTTGTGTCCGACTCTTTGTGACCCCATGGACCAGAGCACGCCAGGCCCTCCTGTCTTCCACTGCCTCCCGCAGTTTGGTCAAACTCATGCTGGTAGCTTCGAGAACACTGTCCAACCATCTCGTCCTCTGTCGTCCCCTTCTCCTTGTGCCCTCCATCTTTCCCAACATCAGGGTCTTTTCCAGGGAGTCTTCTCATGAGGGGACCAAAGTATTGGAGCCTCAGCTTCAGGATCTGTCCTTCCAGTGAGCACTCTCTGAATCCCTAGTGGTGACTTATCCTTTGCTCCCGACTACTGCCTTCATCTCATGACTCCGAGCACTCACTCACCGCAGTCTGTTGCCTCTAGCCTAGTCCTGAACCTAACTGGTTTTATTGCTTGACAGATATAAAGATTCTCTGGTATATTAGGTTGTTCATAGGGTGGGGGATGGAGAGAAAGAACCAACACTTTCCCATCATGTTGAGCTTTCAAGGCAGCTGAGTCTGTGTCGGCATACCTTCCCTAAAGTCAACTTCCTACATGATTTCTATGTTCAAATTGCTGGGGGGTTTTGAGCCAAGAGAATGATGTCACAAGCCCCATCAATGAGCTCAAGATTTGTAAATAGCTGCTTGTATGTTTGCCTGGGGTGAATAGAAACGTGCTGTAGGCAACCAGCTTTGGAAAGTGTTTGTAAATGGGAAGGGAGTTTGTTCTTCCATACGCCCAAGCTCTTAATAGTCAAAGATAACTTCAGCTGGTGTGTTAACAGCTTGAAAGTACGAAACAAACATCTTTCCCATTGTACAGGAAGATGAGCTAGAAGGTTCAGACTAATCACTTATAAAACCAGCCATCGTATAAGCAGCTGAGGCTGCCCTGGGACTGAAGTAAAACCTCAGTGAACTCAAATGGACTCACTTTTGAGTCGAGATGTATGGGATTGCACCATTGCACTCAGTGGGGCTTAATCTCAGGCAAGCATATATATGATTGCTGCCTTAGCTGCCATTTTTAATACAATTTTTGCAATGCGATTTTTGGAGCAATTTTTGTAATGGCAGCACACACAGAGAGATAGAGTATTTCACATGTGAGAGCGACATAGGTTTTTGATTGCTTTCCTTTTTGTTCTCAAGACTAAGACTGCCTTTATTTTAACATCGCACTGAGCTCCCTGAAGGAATTTGACGCTTTCATGGAGTGGGAAAGTCTACCTTTGTGGGAATGGAATGGAACAAAACAGCTGTTCCTCAGGGAAGGAGCCTTATCAATCAAAGCCTGGAAGTTTCTAACTGGGTTCAAACAAATTGTTATTCATGGCAAGCCTCCTCACAGATTCCTTTTTATGGTCATTGGGGAGAAGTTGGGAAATTGCACCCACCCACCGACCCCCAATACCAATGTCTCCACGTTCCCTTCTCTAGCCCCATAACTCAGGAAGCTGTTGTGATTATCTGGGTTGGAATTCAAGGCGAGATGTTATCTGCCAATCAAACACCAAGGAAGAAAGAAACTCTACAAAACAAGATGTTTGGTCTGAATCTCCTTATCCCGTTAACCTGAGGCCTGCCAGACTAGGCCCTGGCCTGCAACCGCCTCGCCTAGCAACCGGCCGCCGAAACAGCCTGAGAGAAAAGGCCCATTCTTGTCTGTGAAAGATTCATCGTTTGGGCTGAAAGTGGTCCCTCCCCTCTTTCAAATACTTGTCAGCAGGGAGAATACAGCTTAGATACGAAGCCGATCAGATCATGGCTAATGGGTTATTCGTTGCCATTAAAACTGCCAGGAGACTTTCAAACAACTTTACTGAGAGAGAAAGTGTGTGTGTGTGTTATGTCTGGGATGGAGACAGGCAAGAACGAAAGACAATAACGTCTGCTGAAGCCATATTCTGATTCTCATTTATTCCCTTCGGTGTCGACATTTCCAGATTGTTGGTCACCCACTGCATGAATCTTCCAGTGAGATATCGCCATGATCTTGCCTCTGGCTTGCAACGTAAATCATGACCGGTTAACGTGTATTCTTGATGCTACTTTAATGAAAAATGGAAAGGGGGCTGAATATTGTGGCCCAATACTACCAAAGCTAGGAGGAAACAGAGTTATTAGTCATGAAGTTATTAGTCTGATTAACAGTCATGGCTTCCCCCCAAAGAATTTTTGGTGTGTAAAATTTTGTAAAAGGTGCTGAGAGTTGTTAGGAGACCACTATTCCTCTCACAATTCTCAGAGTGGTTTGGCATTTGATCCCTTTCCCCAGGGAACTCTGGGAATTGTAGTTCTGTGAGGGGAATGGTGTGTCCTAACAACACCCAAACCATTAACAAATTACAATTCCCAGGATTCATTGGGGGAATGAATGACTGTTAAAAGTGGTATGATGCTCTGCAGATGGGACACACACATACACCCTCCCAAGAATCCAAGACCATTGAATGACATTGGCTGGAAATAGATGCAGGACAAAGAAAAGGAAACACCAACATATCAACTTATAGAATTCATTGCCAGATGTTGTGATGCCCATTAAAAGGGATTAGACAAATTCACAGAGCAGAGGTTTCTTAACCATTAATACCGCAATATATGAGACACCCAAAGCTGTGAAGAAAATCCAAACAACCAAAACTGCCCCAATGAGGACTGAGCATGCTCAGTGGACCATAGGGTGAAGGCTTAGTAAATAATAAATATATAAATAAATAAATAAGCCAGTGAAATCTATGCCAGTTTAAGATAAGTCAATGTAAAATATGATTGTATCAGGAGTGAGGCTACTGCCTGCTCAGCCAACTCAAATCTGGCAGAGGGAAACAATCCTTTAAACTTGAGTTTGATACACCACCCGTTCTGCTGGTGCTGATTTCCTCTGGGTTGTCAGGTCATATGGCTGAGCTGAACCAAGATAGGATCCAGTGTAAAAAAAACCCCGCTGCCACCTGCCTGGTCTCATCCCCACCTCTCCCCCAGAATGCCAGTTTTTCAGGATTTACACCAGCATAAAATTCGACCAGGTTCAACTCAGCTGGCTAAGCCCCAACTGAGCCGGCATGAGAGAGTTACCCTGGTGTATCTGTGACTGAGCCAGTATGTGGGCCAGCATAGTGCCAGGAATTGGCCAACTGGGTCGGAGATCCACAGGATCCCAACTTGCTCATGCTTGTGAATATTCAGTTTGGATTGCTCCCACAATTGGAAGTCATCCAGTCTGACTGCCATATTTGGGATTGGGAAGAAGTTGTCCCCTGACTGTAGATTCCGCCCCCATCCCTTTCTGGTTTGTAAATACACATAAGCTAGTGTCTGAATTTAAAAATTTGCTCCCCTTAATTCAACCACATTAACAACATAAGCTGTGATTTATAAATATTCTAATGAGCCCAAGGACCCAAGAGGGTGAATATGAAAATCAGAAGAATATAGCACCCTAATGTCTATAGCTCCAGGCAACATTGGAGACGACCCCTTTCTACTCTCTCCTTTCATTTACTCTCTCACCCTTCACCCTCGAAGTTTCAAGACTGTCGCCTCTTCCACAGCTACGGACTCTCGTTCATTTGCATTCTTGCCAGCCTCCATTAATACTGGGCTTGTTTATAGAGTTACAATCTCCAAATTAGGTTGCCAAAGGCATCCTTGGCTAGCCTTAGTTTTTTCAAAAAAATCTCTGTGGGAGAAAGGGCCATAACTAAGCCTTAAGCAGACGTCTTTATCCAGACATAATTGACGTTTAACAGACGTCTGTAACTTCGTCTGTACTTAAAAAAAATTAAAATAAAGTTCTCCCCCATTCCTTTATGTCCCCCACCTTTTATCCAGCAGTCAAAAGTGTAAGAAACCAACACAGAGGCCTCTCTCTGTCACTGTTCTTCAGGGACCGTGACAATAGAAGTCCAGGAACAAAGGGGAATCTCCTCATGGCTCACAGTGGCTGCTTGTATGTCTATTTACCTCCTAGAGTGCTTTATGCTAATCCATTGGCGTGGCTTCCACTTCTGCATACTGATTTGGCATTACTTTAGTCTAGGCCAGAGCGTGTTGTCTGGAGCCTGGGCAATGAAGGGCCCAGTAGAAAAGGATATCTACGTTGTTTGTTAGTGTTGGAATGAAAGGCAAAGTCTCAACCCGCCTGCCGCTCTATTGGGATCGCCATTCTGACTACATTAAGGCTTAAAAAAGAAAAAGGGGAAAAAATCCCAGTCAACTTTGGTCAAGTCACAATGGAGTTGACAGGAACAGACCGGTCAGACAAAACAAGGGATCCCAGTCTGGGATCCTGCTACTGGGAACTCCCACTGAGGAGCAGATAAACTACCAATGGAAGAAGAAGGTGAAAGAAAGTCATTATATACCATTTGATTCTAGACTTCCTTGTATGCATTCACTGACGGGTTTTTATCTCCACGGAGCCCACCTTCGTCTACCCGCTTCGTTGAGTATGGTGGCCACACACTCACTGCCCCCCAAAAGGAAACACATCCCCAAAACAGGACAGATGTTCATAAAACTGTCATATGTTGCTTTATATATATAGGTGCAAATTTCAAAATAATTATTGCAATTGAAAGAGAAATGCATTGGTTCTCACCATGGTGTGCAAACTGTGACCAGGTGGCCTGCCTGCCTGCCTGCAAGAGATGGACAGATCTGTCAGTTTTGCTTCTAGCCATTTCTCATCTCCCCAGTCTTAAATTCAGTTCTCCACATTTCTGCAGCACTTTGTGATACATATATCTTCCTCATAAAAAATTATCAGTATTTTGTTGTGAATTTCTCCAAATAAACACATGTTCGTATGCATTTCTGCCTGGTATGCATTTTTGCAAAGCAGTTTTACCTTGTGGTGCCTGTTTGTGAGACTTTCACTAAAATGTGCATTTTTATGTATGATTTCCTCTAGAATAAGCATTTTTGCTCACATTACTCGGGGCAGACGTTGGTAATATGTTGCCCTGAGTGAGGACAAAATTAGGTGCCCCCCTAAATATTTCTTATTCTCATGCCTTCCTCCCTCTTGCCTTCTGTTCTGCACCCCTTGGCTCAGTGCCCTGTGCAGGAGAACTGCTTGCAATGCCCAAAATCCAGCATTGTGTAACTTGGCCAGAGAGCTGAATTGCAGAATTTTGAAAAGTGCAACACTTAAAGGATGGCTGTGTTTCAATTTGCATGTTGTTTTGGAAAGTTAAAATTTGGTATGTTCATCTTTACATGTGAACTGAATCAGTTTTCTCCCCCATCTGCCATCCAGAGGATAACCATTGATGGGCAATTTCAAGACCTTTCCTGCTTTCCCTTGTAATGGGTTTTTATCTGTAAACTGGACTTGACAGCTCTCCAAATTGAGGGCTCCTTCAAACAGAAGGCTGCCTTCTGGAAGTCAGGACACATGGCCACCTTAGCAAAGATCCAAACAGGGTCTCCTCAAGGGAGGACATTCAGTTGGCTCAGTGCTTTGCTTCTGAGCTTTTAGAATATTGGGGGGCAGACCCAACTACCAAAATATAGGGGGGGGGCTCGGATTCCTGGAGCTGGTGCCTCTGCTATGGAGCAGCAGGAAACAAATGGGGTACATTTTTGTAACTAAGGTGGGGGAGAAATTTGATTCAGTTCACCTTTAAAGGTAAATGTACCTAATTCACAAAAATATTCCTTCAAAATTCATACTCCTTCAAATTTTGCAATGCACGTCTCCATTCAGGTAATGTGTACAAAAATGCATATGCTAGAGTAAATTGAGCATCACAACACACACATTCGTGAAAATAACATACAACAAATCACAGTATTTTAGCGGAAATTGCTTTGCAAAAAATGAGTCTGTTGCATATGAACATGGCTATTAGGAGAAATTTCCACCAAAATGGTGGTAAATTTTCACGAGGACTTTAAAAAGCAGCAACTGCAAACTGAAGTGGAAATGTGAGGAACTGAACGAAAGACTGGAAAAAGGAGAAACTGAAACTGACAGATTTGTCCGTCCATGTACGTAACAGCCCTTCAAATATTTGAAGATAGCAATTCTATTACCTCCCAATTGTATGTTTCCCAAGCTAGGTATACATAGTTCTTCTGACTTTTCCTCAAAGGACTCGGTCTCCAGGCCCCTCATCATCTGTCTTGCTCTTCCCTCCATGTGTCTTCAGTTTGTCAATATCCTGCCCAGGCAAGTTCAGGAAAATACAATAAAAAAAGCTTGCAAACCCTGGTCCTGTCTCAAGTTGTGTCCATCAACGAACCAAGAGGTATGTTTGGAAGGAAAGGCGTGTGGGGAAATTCAAACGAAGCAGATGAATCATGCAATCAAATACCCTTCAAAATGTATCCAGCAGCATTTTAAAGCTCACGAGCCTCTTTATTCCCATGACAGTTTGAGAGAGGCTGTTTCAGAATTGTACTCCTTGGGGAGAGAGAGAGAGAAATCATTTTTAGAACTCCAGCCTATAATTACAGAGCTTCTTTCTTCTGCTCTATGAATATCACCAATGAATTTATTGATGTATACGTTTCATATACACAAATACGGGGAATGATTCTTTTCAGGCTGTTTCACAACATATCTGACTATGGGGAAATTGTTGTGGAATGAGAGGAGGACGTTAGAGTTTAGGATGAACTTCAGATCAGGCTGGCCCTATCATTAGGCAGATTGCCTCAGGAAACAGATGCTGGTTGCAGCCGCTCCTATATTCTTGACCCCACTGCCCAGTGACAAGTGATATGTGTTTGCTGCTGGTCTGGACTGGTTGTCTCACCTAGTAACCAGACTGTCACCTAGACAGGTCCCCTCCATTCTGGTGGTTTTTTGTTTAAAGTAGATTCTGGTGGTTCCCTCCCTGTGAGAAAATAGGTTACAGGGAACCAGGCAGAGGGCCCTCTCGGTAGTGGTGTCCGCCCTGTGGAATGCCCTCCCATCAGATGTCAAGGAGATAAATAACTATCTGACTTTTAGAAGACATCTGAAGGCAGCCCTGTTTAGGGAAGTTTTTAATGTTTGATATTGTATTGTGCTTTTAATTCTGTTGGGAGCTATCCAGAGTGGCTAGGTAAACCCAGCCAGATGGGTGGGGTATAAATAATACTAATTTATTATTATTATTATTAGCACTAAAGTGTAGAGCATACAATCCTACAGCCAATTTCTTGCAAGTAAGCTCCACTCAAGTCTTACAGAGGGCCTAGAAACACAGCTATATAGGATTGTGCTCTTATTCATTTGAGTGCACTTGGCCAAATACCGACTTTTAATTTTCAAATGTACTCAAAGCACTAAAAGTTTGTTTCGGATTGGTTTGTATTTTTATTATTCTTATCATTAAACAGAATAAACCAAAGATAAAGGCCATAAAGAAATACTGTTGTGGCAGGTTGAAAGCACCATAAGATTGGGCATTATCACTGAACTTGTTCTGAAACATTACAATTCCCCCCCCCAAACAACAACAACAACACGCGTGTTAGGCTGGTTGGTCTATAGTAAGTTGGCTTAATCATAGTCACAAAGGACCAAATTTTCTCAATACATTCAGATATAGTAGGAGATATGCTCCCCTCATTTTTTTTTTAAGCTATTATCAGACTGCTGCATTTGTTGGTCTGTGCACAGGTGTGTTCAGCAATATGTCATTGATGCAATAATGTGTTGGATTTATACTAGACTGCCCACTTATTATTGCTAACAGTTTTTCTGTCCCACCTTTCTCCCAAGTTGGGAATCATGGCAGCTTCCAACATTTGAAAACATTATTTTAAAATAAAAAATAATAGGGGGGGATTAAAATACATTAAAACACATTTAGAACCAGCAATGACAATACAATTTGCCCTGGCAGCAGCCCAGTGATCAACATCATCTGCACCTCAAAGGTCTGCCTGAGCAGGAAGGTCTTAGCCTGCCAACCGAAGGATAGCAAAGAAGGAAGGAATCTAACCTCTCTTGGGAGAGGAATTCCATAATATTTGTTGTTCTGAGATGATTGCATTACTGCTGTTTGGAGGGCCAAACACAGCACCACGAAAGGATGCTGGCACCACAGCACCACAAAAACAGGACAATCCTCCAGCCCTCTCCACCCCTGGAACATCCGAGGTGTAAAAAGTTGCATTTTTTGATCAGGAAGTTACAGGTCATGCAATGACTGGGGGAAAAGCAGTATGAAACAGGTGCAAACATGAATCATGGAACTGTAGAGCTGGAAGAGACCAGTGGCATGCAGTCGGTCAACTAGGGGGACTAGGCTAGTCCCCTAAAAGTCCCAGTAAATTAGAGTATTAAAGTATTAAAGCCTGGAGCTTGCTTCCTAAAGCCCAGGAAGCTTCTTCCTGGTTTAGGGAGGGAGGTGTGATGCTCTGATGGGGACCAAGAGCCTTCCTGCTACCTTCCCAAAGCCTGCTTGACTTTGGGAAGGAGGCAGGAGGGATCCAGCATCCTGTCAGAGGCCTTGCATCTCCTTCCTAAAGCCCAGGAAGTTTTTGCCCGGCTTAGGGAGGGAGGTGCAATGCTCATGTGCCTTAGGGCCCTTGTATTTTCAGGACCACCTCTCCTGGTATGCCCTGCAGAGGACCTTAAGGTCCATGAATAACCATAGTTTAGAGGTCCTGGGCCCTAAGGAAGTCAGACTATCTTCTACCAGGGCCAGGGCCTTTTCAGTGATGGCTCCGACCTGGTGGAATGCTCTGTCCCAGGAGACTAGGGCCCTTCAGGATTTAACCTCCTTCCATCAGGCCTGTAAGACAGAGATTTCCACCTGGCCTTTAATTTGAATTCAGCCTGATCTTTTATTTCCCTTCTCTCCCCCCCCCTCCCCTTTTATGAAGATTACCTGCTCTAAGACTCCACAGCTAATTCTCCCCTGGCCTCCTCGCCGGCCCAAGTAGGACTAATTCAGCCAGCTAGCCCTGGTGACTATCTAATGCTTATTAGATGGATTTCACCCAAACTGATTTCTGAATTTTGAATTTTATTGTTATTCATGTTTTTATACTGTATTTTATGCTGCTTTTACAATTAAGTGTTTTAGCCACCCTGAGCCTGGTTTTCTGAACCGGGAAGGGTGGTGTATAAATAAAAAATTATTATTATTATTATTATTATTATTATTATTATTATTATTATCATATGTGCAACATCACCTTCCCCCCCCCACCAATTGCTCTTGCAAGATAGCAACTCTGACCTTAACTGTTCCCCTATGAAAAGTTTATCTGCAAGCTGCTGAAGAGACCCCCAACCCATGCAATTCAGGTTCATGTGGAACTGCCCCAATACCATAATGAGCACAAACCATCATGCAGGAATCTGCAGGGGCACACAGAGGTGTTGGGAAAGTTCCCCCAACTGAGTAAGCAAGCAAAGTGGCAACTTCCATCAAAGTACCTCCGCTCTAGCAAGCATGGCCTGTGTGCATGCTTTGCTCCACTCAGATAACACACACTGGTCAAATGGCAGGACCACTGGTACCTCTACTGCCGCACTGAAGCATTTGTTTGAGTGAGCATCAAGCAGATGCCGGGCAAAGCAGTGAGTGAACAGAGGTGTGATGCTGGAGGATGTGTGCCTCAGAGCCTGCCACCCTTGAATGTGGGTGGGCAGACCTTGGAGGCAGAGCATAGCCACCAAATGCCACTGATAGCCTTATCCTATGTGGATTTGTCTAATGTTCTTATAAAGCCATCCAAGTCAGTCATCATCACTACCTTTTGAAACTGCCACCTAACTAGTTCTCTGCTTATAATCTTCTGCTCCAAGTGGGTCCTTCCTTCCTCCCTTCCCTTCCTTCCTTCCTTCCTTCCTTCCTTCCTTCCTTCCTTCCTTCCTTCCTTCCTTCCTTCCTCCCTTCCTCCCCTCCCCTCCCCTCCCCTCCCCTCCCCTCCCCTTCCCTTCCCTTCCTGTATTAGTTTTATGTTATTCCCATTAGAAGCCAAGTGAGTCTCTTACTGATTGATTGATTGATTGATTGATTGATTGATTGATTGATTTTCTAACCCACTTAATATTTTAAAATCTCTCAGCGGTGTACAGAAAAATTGCAACATAAAAACAGTAAAATATTATCATTAAAAAAACAGAGCTACAGCACAAAATCTCATAAAACCACACTCCACCCAGTACTCTAAAAACATGAATTCATTAATGGCAGGGTTCAATCTTATGTGTCTGGGAAAGCCTGGGCAAAAGACCCCACGTCATTACACATCGTCTCAAGCAACTGGCGAAAGATGGCCTTGGTGCTCCTTGAGGTGGCTCTCACCAGGGGGCGCTCTTGCACACAACCCAGCCAGTTCTGTTGCAGGATGTATTCCACGTTCAGTGAGGTCACAGGATGCTAAGTCAGACAGATTTGGTTTCTGTGCAGTTTCAGAATGCTTGAATGAGGACATGGCTGCTATTCCACCCCTTCCCCGATGTGTCTTATATGTATGAGTTATGACAATGTATTGCTCAATCTTTAAGACGCAACAAAATCCTATGCCCCAATATTTTCGTTGGTCTTTATCGCAGGACAGTGCTGTTGTTGTTTTTTAAAGTACGTGCATATGCTGCAATCTTTCTGTCCTGCCTTTTCAGATCAGCAAATTAAAAAGCAAACAAATTCAAAACAAAACCAGACGGGGAACATCTGTTAAAAAATACATCACAAAGGAACCAGGGAAGATAGACTGAA
This sequence comes from Podarcis cretensis, assembly GCF_951804945.1. Lineage (NCBI taxonomy): Eukaryota > Metazoa > Chordata > Lepidosauria > Squamata > Lacertidae > Podarcis > Podarcis cretensis. The sequence continues at coordinate 19,280,365 of NC_137183.1, forward strand.
AGATTTATTCAGCCAAGGACATCTGGTGAAAAAAGTCTTCAAAAGGCACTGAGACTCCACCAGGTAAAAAGCTGGTTAGATCTTCCAGAGCATGGAGTCCTACATCCTAAGAGAAGCAATATAGAAGGCCCATTCGTTAGTTCCAACCAGCTTCACCCAATGCAGTGGTAAAGGTAAAGGATCCATGGACAATTAAGTCCAGTCAAAGGTGACTATGGGGTTGTGGCACTCATCTCACTTTCAGGCCAAGGGAGCCGGCGTTTGTCCACAGACAGCTTTCCGGGTCATGTGGCCAGCATGACTAAACCGCTTCTGGCGCAATGGGACACTGTGATGGAAATCAGAGCACACAGAAATGCTGTTTACACTTCCCACTGCAGTGGTACCTATTTATCTACTTGCACTGGTGTGCTTTCAAACTGCTAGGTTGGCAGGAGCTGGGACAGAGCAACAGGAGCTCTCCCCATTGTGGGGATTCAAACTGCTGACCTCCTGATCGGCAAGTCCAAGAGGCTCAGTGGATTAGACCACAGCGCCACCCGCAGTGGTAGGAGGCACAAGAGGGGCTCTCTAGCCAATGGGGATGGTGGTGGTGTTTATGGAATGCTCTCCCCAGAGAGGCTCACCTGGTGCCACAATATGGTTTTTCCGGCACTAGGTGAAGAATACCTTTAAAAAAATTTTTTTACCAGGCATTAGTCCTTTTCAGCTATGGTCCGCTGCTGCTGAATTTATCTCTTAACTTTTTTATTGACTGGGACTAAGATCACCCAATGAGAGCTTCATGGTGGATTGGGGATTTGAAGCCTTGTCTCCTAGGTCAAAGGGCAAACACTTTAATCACTGCTCCACATTAGCTCTCTTAAAACTTAAGGAGATCTGTGTCATTAGAGACCAAACTCAAACCAGGACTGGCTTACCTCATTTTGAAGTATCGTATCGTAAAACCTTTATTGGCATCACATACAACATCCAAAACAAATCAATACAAAATTACCACTTCCCCGGTGGCACACAACATTTGCTAAAAGAAAGGAGGTAGAGCAGTCTATCATCACATCTCTTGGTCTCCAGGAAGATCAGACGTCTGCATTGTATTTCGATGACAAAAAAACAAATAGAGATATTTAGCCACTATAACTTGGTAAGCTCCTGATCATTCCCCAGTAATAGAAAATGTATGACCTCTGACTCTGGTTTCCATTTGGGGATACAGAGTTGATCTAGAAATTGCTGTCAGAGATCAGCATATAGTTTACAACTGAAAACCATATGTGTAAGGGTTTCCACCAGGTGGTCTTCACATGGGCAAGTTCTTTCTCCTTCCACCCTGCCTGAGAACCTTCCCCAAAGGAGGTTTGATGGATTTGAATTAAACCTGGCCAGCGAAAATGCCCTTCTTTCTTGAGGGTCAAGCAGAAATTCAAGGTAATTATGGTTAGGTTCATGTGCCCAAGAAAGTTGAAAATAACATTTTGAAGTAAGTGAAGCAATGAGAAACATTACCATCTGAAGCAGCAGGGCAGCATGTGTTATGGTTTGAGCCTCTTGGTTCAGATATTAGGAATGCAGAAAGCTGCCTTATATTGAGCCAGGCCAATGGCCAATCCAGTTCAGTGTTGTCTACACACCGAATGGCAGTAGTTTTCCAGAGTTTCAGACCAGGGGCATTCCCAACCCGATCTGGAGATGTCGGGAATCGAACCTTCTGCATGCTGAGCTCAGGCCCTTCCTCCCAGAGCAGCTGAAAACAAAATCCCTCAATCAAATTGACCTAGGGAAGGGAATTCTCATGCCCGCCCCCATTATTTTTCATGCCGCATGATGGAGAACTGCTGGCTACCACGAAAACAGAGCGACGAGCCCATGGGTGGGCCTCCCATTTGCTAGCACAGGCTGAGCCTGCTGACACGACACCTCTCGCTGGGTGCTGCTCAGACCCCCTTCTGCCTTGTGATAACTGGACATCTGGAGAGATTGCCACACAGAAGGACAGCTGTGGGATATATAATTGCTCCTCCAGTCTGCAGCCATTCTCCTCAGCTCCCTCCCCGCCTCTCCGCACCCCCCCCCCCGTTTCTCCGATCTGCATTTCAACGTGTGAGGAGAAATAAGTGGGAAGCCGCTTGAAGGGGTTAGAATGATTAATCATTTAAAAAGCAAGATCTTAATTACAGTGTGCAATTTTTGCTATTTAAGGAGTCCATTAGTTTCTGGAAAGGGGAGGGAGGAATACTACAGGTTATTTTCCTTCAAAAGGAAACTGAAGAGGGATTAAGGGCAGGGAGAAGCTATGGGATGGGCCAGTGATGTTTTGGGGATGAGTAACCAGGCTTTTCATTCAAGACTACCAAAATGTAGTTGTCGCCCCCCCCCCGACATTTGATACATAACGCACACATGTTTGTGGCGAGTGGAGGCACAGAATTTCAGAATTCTTTTTCAAAAGCAATATTCTGTGCCTCCTGGTTGCGGCATAAATATTTTTCATTTTGTTATAGTGTGCTTTACCTTGTGGAGGGCGACTTTGCAGCAAGTCTCTGAAATTTCACAAGAGATGTAAATGGGCAATGTGTGTCTGTTGGTGTGCCCAGCACTCCCAGTGAGGTTCAAAGGGCTCTTTTCTTAATCTGTGCACGATTTAATTGCAATAAAACTGTTTACTCGAGGAGCATTGTTGTGGCTGTTCCCCCCTTTCATGAAACACCTTGCAACATTTATAGTGATAATAAAGGTCAAGCAGGCACCTTCTTTCCTGAAGAAGAAATGATTCCAGGTGCATATACCCAGCTGCTTAGAGAGAAAAAGAGAGAAATACTCACAAAGGTTGGAACACGACACTGGTGGGTACACTTCATTCCCAGAAACCCAGTTTGCGAAGGTAATATGAAGGCAAGGGCAGAAGGGGAAGAGTTCTAGCTCAAGGGTTGAGCATCTTTTTTTGCATGCAGAAGGTCCCTGGTTTGATCCCCAACATCTCCAGGTAGAGCTGGGAATATAATAGAATTGTAGAGGATGAAGGGAACCTGAGGATCATCTAGTCAAACCCCCTGCTATGCAGGAATATGCAGCTGTCCCCTACGGAGATCAAACCTGCAACCTTGGCATTATTGGCACCACACTCTCACCAACTGAGCTCTCTCCTGCCTGAAACCCTGGAGAGCTGCTGCCAGCCAGTGTAGACAGCACTGAACTAGATGAATCAACAGCCTGGTTCAGTATAAGGAAGGTTACTATGTTCCTAAAATAGGAGAAAATGAAAGAGAAGAGATGAACATATTTGCCTCCACCTCCTGCCCTTCAGATATGGGAAGACCTCTGTCGTTTCTCCCCTTTGCCTCCTCTTCTTCAAGAGAAGCATTCAATTTTTTTAAAAAAACATTCTTCATAGGATTTGCTTACCTCACCCCATCGCCAATGTGGACACCCTCCTTTGGGTACCCTCCAATTGATCAATGTCCTTCTTAAAATATGGTGAGCATGACTGGACACAGTGCATAAGAACACAGGAAGATCCCACAACACTGAGCTAGATGAATCAACAGGCCAATGGCCCATCTAGTCCAGTCAATGGCCCATCAAGTCCAGCAACTTGTTCTCACAGTGGCCAACCAGATGACTGTGGGAATGCCATAAGTGGGAGACGAGCGCAAGAGTATTCTTCCCTCTTGTGGCTTCCAGCAATTGGTATTCAGAAGCATTCTGAATGGTCCAACATTCTGAATCTCCCAAAATTCTATGCCCATCCCAGCAATGTCGCTTTTTACATTCATGCTACGATCCAGTTTAGAACAAAGCAATGACACTCCCATTGGTCTGTGATTTTGCATAATGGAGGACCAGTTATTAGAGTTGCCCTTTCTTGTTAGAAGTGGCATGGTGGGCAGAAATGCACTGGGTGCAGGTTTCCCTAACAACAAGATGTGGTTAGGGAATGGCGAATCTGTCTAGTTCTCTCTGTTTCTCATTTTTCCAATCTTAAATCCAGTTCTCCATATTTCCACATCAGTTTGCATTTTAAAAAAAGTCCTCATGAAAATTCATCAGCATTGCACTGCATTTTTTTTATACAATTTTATACAATTTTCATATTATGCACATTTTTGCAAAGTCATTTCCTCAAATGCAACACTTTTTTGCATGCTATTTTCGTGCACATTCCAATTTTCCTGCGCATTTTACCCTAGTTTATGCATTTTTTGCACACATTACTGGAGAAGTGCATTGCAAAATTCAGAGAAGTGCAGATTTCGAAAGACGGCTGCATTTCAATTTGCGTAGTGTTTCGGAAACAGCTAATTTGATAGATTCGCCTTTAAATGTGAACTGCATTGAATCTCTCCCCAATCCTTAGATGTTGTGACCGGTAAGCTTTCTTTTGTTGAAGTGTTTCCCTTCTCTCACAGCTGTGAACATGTTCTCCATTGAGCACTGAGCTTCCATAACATGAATTTCCTTTTCTCTGCCTCACCATGTGGGGGGATGAATTTCATAGTGCTGGGATAGGGACAGGCAAGGGGTCATGATGATGATGATGATGGCAGAACGAGTCTCCACAAAAGAAGGTTGATTTCATGACCGGTCTGCTAATAAGGAGGTAGATTGCAATTGCTTACGGACTGTAGATGCCAAACCCTAGGAAAACAGATCAGTTAGCTCTTCTGCTAACTTATATTGCAAACAGCCATCAGAAGGTGGCAGCTCTTGCTTAGCAGTAGAGGCTCAAAGTAATGCTTTAGACTTGATGTTTCCCCACCCTCTGGCTTAACATTTGCATCTGTTTTTCATCAGAAAGGCAGACAAAGCCAGTGGTTGGCAAGAGTATGGAGAAGTAAACTGCCTTAAATGAAGGAAAAACAGAAGCATTCCAATGGTGGGTTGTACATGGAAGGGTTTGCTGCTCACGTAGTGGTATTCACATGTGGGGCCACACAAAGGAACATAGGAATCTGTCTTGCTCAACGTTATCCACACTGAGTGACAGCAGCTCTCCTGGGTTATCAGACAAGGGTTTCACCCATCCTTTCCTGCAGAAACCAGAGACTGAACCTGGGATCATCTGCAAGCAAGGTAGATCCACCATCACTGAGTGAGGATGGTGCTTCCCTGAAGACATAGGAAGATAGGAAGCTGCCTTGTACTCAGTCACACCACTCAATCCAGTTCAGTGTTGCCTGCCCTGACTGGCAGCAACTCTCCAGGATTTTAAGCTGTCCCTTGAGTCTGCTAGATGACATCACAAAGGATCGTTGCCTTAGGAGAGCGAGAAAAATTCTCAGGGATGAGAAAAATTCTCAGGGATGATTCACACCCCAGCCATCACCTCTTTTATCTTCTACCCTCAGGCAGGAGATATAGGAGTATAATCAGCCGTACCAACAGGCTAAAAAATAGCTTCTATCCGTGGGCTGTTTGGCTGTTGAACAAAAAATAACATAGTGAAATTTCTCCCACTTAAATCTCATCCTCCCCCAATTATTATTATTTTTGGCGGGTAGTTCTGCAAACCTTGGGGGTTCTCCCTAGCCTGCTGATCCCTCCTCCTCCTTGAGCACAAATGGTGCTACTTTGACTACATAGGGACCCACACCAAGGGAACCAAATTTAGGATCATTCTTATTGCCCTCTGACTCATGCTGTTATTAACCTCCTCTTCTGTTTGGGTCTTGCTAGTGGCTTTCCAACACACACCTATTTGGCTGCTATGAAAACAGGATACTGGACTAGACTGGCCATTGGCTTCCTCCAGCAAGGCTCTTCTTCGTTTTCCCCATTTCACCTGTTGGCAACCGCTAGTCCTGTTTCCCCAGCAGTATCTTGGCTCCTGGTCAGGCCCTTTGCCCTAGCAACAGAGAGGTTAGGAGGGTTAATCGCCCACTGCATCCTTTATTGACCCCTATGTGGGTTTTTCTCTTTGTACGGTCATTTAGCCACTGCAGTACACAAAAGAGGGCGATTAAACACAGCTCAGGCTCTTCATGCTTTAGTGGCTTAATTTACTGATCCCTGTGGATTAAAGGTCTCTATGGGGTTGTCCCCAAGACCGACAGAGTGAGCCAGCAATAGGGCAGGGCAGCCTGACGACGAGGAGAGCAATTTATCCCCAACCACATCCTCGCTCACATCTCCTTTCTGCACCGCTGAGCTGTGACAAGGTTCAGATAATCGATTCGAAAGCTGAATTAAAGAACGTCCCTCTGAAAATCTTCTTGTTCACTTAGCAAAACAAACAGCCTGTTTCCCTTTGCGAGAGGAAAGGACTCGCTATAAGATGAGAGGGTGGCCTTCCCGCTTCCACCTTTCCTTGTGATATAGGCTGATCTGCAAGTCTGTCTGTGCTGCAGGGAATTTCAGCAAAGGTTGCCTGGTTCTGATTTGAGAACATTCTGCAGGGAAAAGAATTAATCAGTGGGGAACAAGAGTGAAGGAACTGGGTCAAATTGCACCCATGCCGGATTTGAACCCAAAATGACTTCTTGTTCGGGGTTAGACCCGAAACAAATTTCTGCAAATTTTGCACATTTGCCAAAACACACCATTTCCTCCATTCATATTTGAAATTCAAGCTCATATTTTGAATGTGATTTGTTGTTGTTGTTGTTGTTGTTTTAAAAAAACCTTCTATGAAATCTCACAAACTGTTGACAGTCACATACTATTACCATTGCGTGCCAACTATCGAACAAATGCAAATGTTGCAAGCTCTCAAACAGAGTCAGTTGCCAAATGCAAAATACCATTGCACATCAGCTGCGACATTGTTCAGATCAGCAGGCATAAAAAGTTACACCCATGGCAGAGCAGTTGTCTTGCATGCAGAAGGTTCCAGTTTCAATCCCCAGCATCTTCAGGTGTGGTGGGAAATTTCCCTGCCATAAAACCCTGGAATAATGGGGAATAATGAGCTTGATGGACCAATGCTCTGATTTGGCATCAGGCAGCTTCCTTTGTTCCTAAGCCCCACGTTTACCCATAAATTATTCCATTATGTTCCTGTATTAATCTCTGATATTATTACTATTGATAGTACAGTGGTGCCCCGCAAGACGAATGCCTCGCAAGACAAAAAACCCGCTAGATGAAAGGGTTTTCCGTTTTTGAGGCGCTTCGCAAGACGAATTTCCCTATGGGCTTGCTTCGCAAGACAAAAACGTCTTGCGAGTCTTGCGATTTTTTTTCGCTCCCCCCCCTTTTTCTAAGCCGCTAAGCCACTAATAGCCACTAAGCCGCTAATAGCGCTAATCCGCTAAGCCGCTAATAGGGTTGCTTCACAAGATGAAAAAACCGCTAGACGAAGAGACTCGCGGAACAGATTCTTTTCGTCTTGCGAGGCACCACTGTAGTAATAATTCTATTCATTATCCCACCTTTCGTCCTCCATGGAGCTCAAGGGGGCATACATAGTTCTCCCCCCTTTTATCCTAACAACAACCCTGTGAGGTAGGTTAGCCTGAGAGACAGTGACTGGTCCAAGGTCACCTAATGAGCTTCATGACCAAGTAAGGATTCAAACCCTCTTCTCCTAAATCCTAATCTGACACCATAACCACTATACCAGTGTTTCTCAACCTTTTTCCGACCATGGCCCCTTCTGACCTTGTTTCCTTCCTGTGCACCCCACCTCCATCCTACCGGTAGAAAGGTAGCTATTTAAATGTTTTCTTTGTAAATTGAACGTGTTTTCTTTATCGTTTTTATAATTTATAATTTATACAAAATACAATTACATAAAAATTCATACTTTAAGTTTTTTTCCGATCAATGTGACCCTTGTGCTTGATGACCAGAAACAAGCTTCTTTTATATATCTGGTTCTATCGCTGTGAGGGAATAACCGAAGACCACCTCTGTCCATTATGTTAAGGCGATTCCGCAATTGGCTGAGTGAATGTTTCACACAACTGAAACCCGATTCTACCAAATATGAAGTAGGAAATGCCATTAAAAACTATTTCACTTTACCTCAAAGCTGGAGAAACTTTTTTGATATTGTACTCTTTATAAAAAAAATGGTGTTTTCCTTGACTGAAAGTTACTTTGGCTGCTATGTCGCTGTGTAGCTCTATCAACGCTTCTTGCAAAGAAACATCTGCGTCATTTTTTTCTTTTCTGCTTTCTTTTCTCGGTTACTTCTCTGTTTCCTCCCCTTCTCACTTCCCTCTCTGGCCCTCTAGTCTCTTTAATTTTGTAATTTTTATTGAGTTTTATAAATACAGAAAGCGGGGGGAAACAGCATAGACATACAGAAAGTAAACTCCTATTTACACAAACAAAAATCGTACCCACCCTCGTGACTACCCATCACAACAGCTTCCCTCCACCCCATCTTGACTTCTGTATGTTTTAAATTTGATACCAAATATTGCAATCTTTTGGGTTGTTGCATTTTGTTCTCTTTATAGTGTGATTTATTACTAGGTTCTGTTTCCCTTTACTCCTTTAATCTAAGCATATCGGCATGTTGTTGTTGTTTTTGGAACAGTATTTATCCATATATTCTTCAAAACGTTGCCATTCTTGTCTGAGTTTTTGGTTTGTGGTCCTCTAGTCTCATGCCATGGCCCCCCCACTTATGAGATTTTCACCTGTGGCCCCCTTGGAATATCCTTGGGCCCCCCGGTTGAGGAACACTGCACTATGCCACAATGACTCTCTCTTTTCAGTTCTTTCAGCTGTTTTGGTGGTCCCTCCGCTATTGGCGCTGTGGGTTAAACTACAGCGCCTAAGACTTGCCGATCAGGAGGTCGGCAATTCGAATCCCCACGACGGGGTGAGCTCCCGTTGCTCGGTCCCTGCTCCTGCCAACCTAGCAGTTTGAAAGCACGTCAAGTGTAAGTAGATAAATAGGTACCGCTCTGGCGGGAAGGTAAAAGGCGTTTCTGTGCACTGCTCTGGTTCACCAGAAGCGGCTTAGTCATGCTGGCCACATGACCCGGAAGCTGTACGCCGGCTCCCTCGGCCAATAAAGCGAGATGAGTACCGCAACCCCAGAGTCGGCCACGACTGGACCTAATAGTCAGGGGTCCCTTTACCTTTACCTTACCGCTATTCATCTAAAGTTTTTCTGTGCTCCTGAAACCTTAATGTCCCTCCTAAGCCTGCTGATACTGTACCTCTTCCCTTGTGCATAGCTGGTGCCATTTTACCGAATGAGGATGCTCACTCAGTAATCTGGGCTTGCTATGCCTATATAGTGTGCCTGAATATTAGGGACAAAGGCAGCGCTGGCATCAGCAGCTGCCTCTAGAGCATTTCAGCCCTCTGCATGTTTTAAGGATGCTCTCCCCTTCTCTGATTCCTCCCCCTGCCTCCCCCAAAGCATCTGCCTTTAATTACTCTCTCTCTCTCCATACATATCAGATGTGCTTTGCACCTTCTTCACATGAATGCTGATTAATTGCAGGGTTAGGCTCCAAGGCAGGCTGGACCACATTATTTCTGATGTTTGCTCTTTTCACTGGGAGAATAAATGCCATGAATCCACAGTAATCAGTGGCTTTTAGCTTGTCACTCTTATGACACTCTTTACTTAGACCAGGAAATGGCAAATGTGCTGGAAATAAGAACTTTATTATCAGGGTTGTTCTCCCCCATTTTTTCCCTCCCCCAATGAGGGAGGGTATGGAAAAAACAGAGTTGGTATCTTTTCAAATGCTTGGGGCAAGGGGGAGAGAAAGCGGCCACATGAACAGCTAAGGTATACGTTTTACAGCTTCTGCCTAACCCTGAAGATCTTACACCCTGAAAAGGCCTCCATTTTCGGTGGGCTAAAGCAAGCAAGTGCAGGCATTCAATTATTATTATTATTATTATTATTATTATTATTATTATTATTATTATTTAATTGCTTCCCTCTTGCTTTTGAGGACATACAGAGCAGCTAGTGGAATCATTAAAAACAATACAGTAATTCTTTTGAATGAAATAACATTGGTTAAAACAGCTACCAGCTTAAAAACACCACATAAGGGAAAGAGCTATCCCATAAAATCCCAGGTCAGCTGCTATTACAGTTCAGATGTGGCAGCAAACCATAGTTTTGTAGGGATCCGTTTCAATTTTTATCAATTTGTTGTTTCCTCCCATTTTTGAGTTCAGTTCCCTTCGTTACCAGATCACGTTACAATTTCTTTTTAAAGTCTTCGTGAAAATTCATTAACATTTTTGTGTGAATTTTTCCTAACACGCACATTCTTAATATGCAATTTTGCCATACACATATTGGTACAAAGCAATTTCCCCTAACACAATGAATTTTTTTGTATGTTCCTTTCACTAAAATATGCATCATTATACACAGTGTATGCATTTTTTGACCTATTACTTGGTTTCCAAGGCTGGAGAACTGCATCGTAAAATTCAGAGAACTGTGAATTTTGAAGAATGGCTGTGCCTCGGCTTGCTTATTGTTTTGTGAAGTACAGATTAGGTAGGTTTGCCTTTAAATGCAAACTGAATTTAATTTCTTTCCCATATCTAGTTGTCACAAGCTCGAGCCTTCAAGAACTTCCTTCTCATAATCTCCCTGAGCTTCTCCTCTGTCCTTGAGAAGAAGTGACTGAAAGCTTTCACTTTTGAGCAAACCACTGGAAAGTATGGATTATTGCAACTCCAGTTAGTTCAAACAAACCTGGATCAAACTGTGGTTTGACATCCAGGCTTCTTAACTGACCATAGTTACGGCACAGGTTTTTTGTAATGATGGTTATTTAACAGGCCAGGGTACTGAATCCAGATGTAATGAGAAGCCAGGGTGGCTATTACTCATCACCAAAAAACAGGAACAGGTTGTATTAGCAGCTGCCTGCCTCATTCATTAACACCCTTGCACCCTTCACAGCTGCCACCACTACGTCCTCTCAGTCTAGGGAAGCCACTTAAAGGTAAAGGTAAAGGTACCCCTGCCCGTACGGGCCAGTCTTGACAGACTCTGGGGTTGTGCGCCCATCTCACTTAAGAGGCCAGGGGCCAGCGCTGTCCGGAGACACTTCCGGGTCACGTGGCCAGCGTGACATCGCTGCTCTGGCGAGCCAGAGCCGCACACGGAAACGCCGTTTACCTTCCCGCCGGTAAGCGGTCCCTATTTATCTACTTGCACCTGGAGGTGCTTTCGAACTGCTAGGTTGGCAGGCGCTGGGACCGAGCAGCGGGAGCGCACCCCGCCGCAGGGATTCGAACCGCCGACCTTTCGATCGGCAAGCCCTAGGCGCTGAGGCTTTAACCCACAGCGCCACCTGCGTCCTGGGGAAGCCACTTACACATCACTAAAAAGGACAAAACCCATCAACAAAAGAGACACCAAAGAAGACACAAATTTGCATAAAATTGCATGTGCTAATTTATACATACAGTTATATCTTGGATCCCGAATGCCTTGGTATATGGATGTTTTGGCTCCTGAATGCCGCAAACCAGGAAGTGAGTGTTCTGGTCCGATGGGCCTTCCCCGGCTTCCGATGGGCTGCAGGAGCTTCCTGCAGCCCATCGGAAGCCACGCCTTGGTTTCTGAACGTTTTGGAAGTCAAACAGACTTCCGGAATGGATTCCGTTCGACTTCCAAGGTACGACTGTATATGCCTGTATGTGGCAATTTAAGCCAAAATACAATGTAAGGGCTGTGGTTCAGTGGTGGAACACCTGCTTTGCATGCAGAAGGGCCCAAGTTCAGTGCTCAGCATCTCCAGGTAAGGCTGAGAATGTCTTCTGTCTGAAACTCTCAAGAGACCCTGCCAGTCAGTGTAGAAAATACTGAGCTGCGTGGGTCACTGGCTGGATGGTATAAGGCAGCTTTCTACATGCTTAAATTCCTGCATCATCTCACTATAGCAAGGAATATTGTGATCAGTCACCCTCTGCATCTGCATTACAGTGGTACCTCGGGTTACATACGCTTCAGGTTACAGACTCCACTAACCCAGAAATATTGCTTCAGGTTAAGAACTTTGCTTCAGGATGAGAACAGAAATTGTGCTCCGGCGGCGCGGCAACAGCAGGAGGCCCCATTAGCTAAAGTGGTGCTTCAGGTTAAGAACAGTTTTCAGGTTAAGTACGGACCTCCGGAATGAATTAAGTACTTAACCCGAGGTACCACTTTACAACTTATCACTAAACTGAAAACTATGGCGAGACCTGGTCTTAATAGAGATACTGTCATACCTCGGTTTACAGATGCTTCAGTTTGTGCGTTTTGGGGCTGTGCACCATGTCGAACCCGGAAGTGCCGGAACGGGTTACTTCCAGGTTTCGGCGCATGCGCAGAAGCGCTGAATCGCAACCCATGCATGCGCAGACATGGCGCTGTGGGTTGCGGACACTGCGGGTTGTGATGGATGACGTTCGCAACCCAAGTGTCCTCTGTATTGGATTCCTGTCTCATTACATATGCTAATCATCTGCATACTATCCCTTGCTTTTTCCTGTAGGACTAATTGCAGTCATTAACAGTGGTCAACAGGTTTACCATACCCATTGAGTCAATCACCCATCTCCTATTACCCTCCTTAGAAAAACCCCACCCCACCCTCCCACTATATATAAGGGTCTGGTGACTTCTGTTTCAGTGTATCTGAAGAAGTGTGCATGCACATGAAAGCTTATACCAAGAACAAACTTAGTTGGTCTCTAAGGTGCTACTGGACATTTTTTATTTTTTTTAAAAAAATATATTTATATTTTATATTTTATATTTTATATTTTATATTTTATATTTTATATTTTATATTTTATATTTTATATTTTATATTTTATATTTTATATTTTATATTTTATATTTTATATTTTATATTTTATATTTTATATTTTATATTTTTATATACCGTATTTTGACTGTGTTAGACCAACATGGCTACCTACCTGCATCTGCTCAGTCTGCTGTCCAGGCACTGTTAATGCATACCCAACATTAACATAAACCCAACATTTCTCTGTTGAAAATAGGGACATCCTGTTCCATAACAATATTCATGATAATTTTATTATTTATACCCCACCCATCTAACTGGGTTGCTCCAGCCACTCTGGGCAGCTTCCAACATATATAAAAACATAGCAAAACATTAGACATTTAAAAACTTCCCTACACGGGGCTACCTTCAGATGTCTTCTAAAGGTTGTATAGTTACTTATCTCCTTGGCTTGGGGATCATGGAATTGTAGAGTTGGAAGGGACCCTGAGGATCATCTAGTTTACCCTCCTGCAATGCAGGAATGTGCAGCTGTCCCATAAGGCAACCTTCGCTTTATCAGCACAACGCTTCTCCAATGAAAACAGGGACATCCTAAGGAAAAGCCGGAAATTCTGGGATCAAATCAGAAACTGGGATGGCCTCTGTAAATCGGAACTGTCCATGGAGGGCCTGTCAATGGGCAACTTCAACACCTCTGCTTGCCCTTCCTCATCTCTGCTTTAGAGTCTCATCCAGTGAGGGATGCAGACAGGGCCTTTTCAGTCGTGGCACCCAGATTGTGGCACTCCCTTCCCTGGGAGGCTGCAGCTTCTTCAATGGCCATTTGAGGAAGTTGTAGAACCATTTCTCTTTTGTCTGGGTTGAGCATCCGTCCCCTCTTGTGAAATCTTCTAGCTAGTAGCTTGAATTTTGTTCTTTGTCTGCACTTTTGTACTTTATTGCCTGTTGTTTTAAATTATCATGAGCAGCCATGGAGAGCCATCTGAGCCAGAAAGCAGGGTCATAAGAGTAAGATAAACAGACCCAATGGGCAGCTTTCTGTCCCTGGGCCTGAGGTTCCCCACCCCTAATCCATCACCTCAGGCTACACTCCCTCTCCCTGGCCACATCCCTTATCAGCCCTCCTTTGCACCCTCCTTGGGTGTTTTTGCCTGACTGGAATGTGTTCTTCAGCCCTGCTAATGCCCCTTACTTGCCTGGATGGAGGACAGTGGGGGGGGTATGAGTTGGGGGGGGAATTGCCTACTGTAGCAAGGTAAAATTCCCCACTGCTGAGATAGGCTGTGTTGCAGAAACAGCTTGCACAACCCCAGTGGCGTAGCGTGGGGGGTGCAGGGGGGGCCAGGCGCCCCGGGCGCAACATCTGGGGGTTAGGGTTAGGGGGCGCAAATCCACGGGTTAGGGGGCGCAAATCCACGGGTTAGGGGGCGCAAATCCACGGGTTAGGGAGCGCAAATCCACGGGTTAGGGGGCGCAAATTACTTGCCTTGCCCCGGGTGCTGACAACCCACGCTACGCCACTGCACAACCCTCGCCTCCTATTGGACCTAATGTTTATCAGGGAGATTATTTTTTTAAATGCCACAATTCATTACCATTATTTCTGGAAACCGATCTTTAAAAAATTCTGATAGCCATCCTGAAAACCAAAATAATTTTGGTGAACTAGTATTATCCCACATTCTCTGGACAGATATGTTTTTGCAGCAGTAAAAGCCCATCCATGTCTACTACCATGGAGACTGCTTTGGCCCTAAGATAGTCAGTACTGTCCCATCCAAAAAAAGGTGTGGCTGGAGAGAGTATTCTGCTATGAGGTGTGTGGCGATCACACAGGGCCCCCGGACATTTGATGGCCTATTGACCCTGTGCCAGCACTGCGATAGCTTTCTTCGCTGCCACCACCCCGCTTCTCATGGGGACACACGGAGTCCAGACAGTTGTTAACATTATCAAATAATCAAGTTTATTTTTAAATGCAGGAACAAGCGTATGGTTTCAGTTTACTTTTCTCTTGTCAGTTTCTTAATCTTAGTTCCTAACAACTCCAAACTGATTATTCCAACTATCTATCTGACTCAGCCTAACAATTCCTCTCACTCTCTCACAATACAACTTGACCAACCCACTGCCTATTCCTCCCTCTTCCTTCTCCAACTCCCAAACCTCAACTGACTTTCAAAACCTCCCACTCTAACTTTTACTCCCCCCTTGCATTCTCACTGGCCAATCACAACACACCCATTTTAACCCTTTCCTTATGACCCATCTAGGAGGCAAACACCACAAGGTGTATCTGTTCAGAACAGCACAGCAGCTGATACCCAGTGTGAAAACAGGCCTAAATACTGAATAGACAGGACAAATGCATTCATATCAGATGCCCTGCCAGTTGTTCCATACCGATAGCATGTCGTTTTCAGGCCTGGGCCAGCTCCCTCAGCCCAGGTGGGGGGGCCCTTTGGTTGCACCTTTCAATGTCTGGCTAGTGATCTGATTGCCCCCTTCTTGGACAGAAAGGCCCCAGCTTCTGCCTCCCACCACCCCTCTGCATCCATTCGGTCCATGACATCGGGGCAGTCACTGTTAGTGGTTCCCCCATGGCTCAGATGCATGGCTTGCATCCACCAGGAACTGTGTGTTGAACACTGTGGGCCTAATTTCACCTCTTCCACTTGCATTCAGGCTGGCATCCTCCCCCTCTTGAACTTCTGGCACATCCTGAAAAAAATATTATTTTTTAATCTGAAGTTTGGTTTTAGAGTTTTAACTGATTTTTTTTTAAAAAAAACTTTTTTTATTGTATTCTTGTAAACCACTTAGAGATGGTTGCAGGTAGGTGGCATGTAAACTGCTTAAAAATAAAGTAAAATGATACAGTGTTGCCTATCCAATTGTTATCAGCTCATCCTCAGTGCCTGCAAACCCCCTTTGGCCCAGCTGCGTCTTTACCTGCCCCACACATGATGTCATCATGTAAGATAGGCATAGGCAAGCTCGGTCCTCCAGATGTTTTGGGACTACAACTCCCATCATCCCAGTGGTCAGGGATGCTGGGAATTGTAGTCTCAAAACATCTGGAGGGCCGAGTTTGCCGATGCCTGATGTGAGATATCAAGTGTAGAGGCAGGTGGGCATGGCTTGGCCCAAGCAGCCTCTAGAGCGAAATGGGAGGCCTGATTAGGCCCATGGGCCAAAGATTCCCCACCCCGACCTAGTGATTGGAAGTGATGTAACACTCAACGTGCAAAGTCCACCTTCAGGGGTTATGAAATCATCTTCCTCTGGTTCTGGATTCTGCCACGAACTGTTACATTCTGGTATTCTTCAGGGTCCATAAAAAGAAATAGTAGTTGTATAACTGAGTGATTGATTGATTGATTGATTGATTGATTGATCGATCGACCGACCAACCAACCAACCAACCAACCAACCAACCAACCAATGCTATCTTCCTCTTCTGCTGAGTAGCACCACACAAGGCTGGCCGAGGGCATGCCCATGATGAAGATGTGGCTCCCCCTCTCACCCGACATTCATTGAGAGCCCGTGTGGTGATGTGGTTAAGAGAAGCAGACTAGGACCTGGGAAACAAGGGTTCAAATCCCAGCTCAGCCATGAAGCTTACTGTGTGACCTTGAGCCAGCTACTGTCTCTGAAACTCACCTACCTCACAGGGTTTTTTCGAGGCAAGAAGGGAGAGGAGGAGAGCCATGTACTCCAACTTGGGCTCGCTGATGAAAAGGTGGAAGTTCATGTCTAATGACAACATAAATAATGGGTTGTGCCCAACGCTAGTCCTACTCAGAGTTAAAATGAATTGACTTGGGCCATTCCCTTGAATAATGTAGGACTTAGAGACAGCCCAAAAGGAATGAAGAGAAAATCCACACACCATCAGTCCATCTGCCAAGTCACCTCCGGGTTTCAAGAGACCCTGAGCAAGGTGTCTTCTCCCGGGCCTTCTCCTCTGTCGGTGGATGTTGGTGGCCTTGCCTAAACCTGGCTAGGAAAGCTGGAAAAGTTTGTCAGGTGTATTTCAGGCCTGATCTAAAAAAAGGTAGAGGACCCCTGGCAGTTAAGTCCAGTCACAAACGACTCTGGGGTTGCAGCGCTCATCTTGCTTTACTGGCCGAGGGAGCCAATGTTTGTCCGCAGACAGTTTTTCAGGGTCATGTGGCCAGCATGACTAAGCCGCTTCTGGCAAAACCGGAGCAGCGCACAGGAATGCCATTTACCTTCCCGCCAGAGTGGTACCTATTTATCTACCTCCCAAATGGCAGCCTTTCTATCTCTCACTCTCCCTACCCCTTCTGGGTTCTTTTCCATGATGTGAGAAGATTCAAGCTTTTGTCTCGGAAGCAGGCATGATGAGAATGACATGCCCCAGCAACCTTGTGTCAACAGATGTGGCATAGTGTCTTCCCTACTGACATGCTGCCTCCATCAGGGCTCTCGGATTCTCAGCGATTCCTTTTTCAGGGAGAATAACTGACTGGCAGAGACCTCCACTGCCACTAGATGCTTTTCTTTCCCACACCCAGTCTCTGAATTATGCGGCTCCCTCCACCACCCAGCCTCCTTGAGCCCCCTTCTCCTCCCACCCACCCAGCCGCCCACCCCACCCACCCACTCCCCACTCTCTCTTCCAAATTTGCCATGATGTCATCATCATCCCAGGCCCTGGGAACGTGCATTGTTAGCTCGGCAAATAGAGAAATCCCCACTCAAGCATTGCAAATGAGGGCAGGAGGCGATTGGAGGTGGGGGGTACACATGCCATTGGGTCTGTCTGTCTGCGGGTCTCTCTCTCTCTCTCTCTCTCTCTCTCTCTCTCTCTCTCCAACTTGTCAGATGAATTCAGAGGTTAACAAATAATGGGGGGTGGGAGCTTCGCTGCCGTTGCAGCTGGTGAGGATGAGGAGGTCAGGAAGTGGGAGCTGGGGCTGGCAGCTCTGCCTGTCCAGTGCCTCTGAGAATATGCAAAGATGGTCCTTGGTTGTCTGGCAGGATCTGAGGATGGAGAGCTCCCCCAGGCATCTGCTGGGCCCAGAATCCACAAAGGAACCCACTAGGCCTTTTAAATAGGAGGGTAGTTGTGGATGGCCACGTAATACGTTGCAAGAGGAAAGGTAAAAATAAAATAGATCGAGTAATGCAAATTAAATCAAAACAGAACCCGTTTTTAATTTGTAGGGTAATTAACTAAAGGCTGCAATCTTGTGCACAGCTACCTGTTTGCAAGCCCCATTGAAGCTCCTTTGCAAAAGAGCGTCAACCAGCACAGCACAGGTCAAATCCTCTGCCCTTCCCCTGATAAACAGGAGGATTTGATCCTGTGCAGTGAAGCTTCGGTGGGCAGGAAGAAGGTAAGGTTAGGCAGGGAAAGCACCCACCCACCCCTACCTCCCATCTGTGAAGACTTGGTAAGACCCTACTTTTATGGATTTTCCTTCTTATCAGCCATGCCTGCCTCTGCTTCGCATTCCCCTGATCTCACCGGCTCACTCTGGACCGTGAAACCTGACCCACAGCAATCGGGGGCTAACTCAACTGATGCCCCGAATCCCCTGAATTGGTCTGATTGAGTTCAGGACTTGGCCAAATGCAATGTACGGCCCTAGTACAAACTTAACTCAATATACAAAGGTAAAATTGGCATCCATTGCTTCATTCGCTTTTACCTCTGGCCCTGCCTTCATAGGCAAGTGGCCCCCAGAAGGTTGCACAAGAGGGAATTTGGCCCTCGGTCTGCAGAAGGTTCCCCACTCCTGATGTGAGTGACTAAGGGAGAGTTTCTCAAGCCCCAGCATCAGAGCTGGAATTAATAAATTGCAAACCTGTCAGAACTCAGTCTCTGATGAATAAGCTTCTCACCGCTGCTCTTGGGAAGCAAACAAGGATGTGAAATGGGAGAAGTAAGGGGTACACAACCACTTATTGCTTAGCTGCAGCAGCACAAAGCTGCATAGGAGCCAACTCCTAGGGACTGAGGTCTCTTTGCCCCTCCATAAATTATTTAAGGGGGCTGCCCCCTAAGTTGATGGGCATTACCATGGTGTGTGTTCACCATGTCATGTGATTGATTATGTGGGTGGGGCTTACTTTCCCCCTCCCAATATTTTGTTTAAGCTGGCACCCCTGCAAAGCTGTGAGGATGTGTGAGGGAAAATCTCCTGTGCATTTATCTTTCTTCATACCTTGCCTTTTGGTGCTATATAGAATGACATAACTGCTGTCATGCAGACCCCAAGGCTGAGTCAGGGCTGGACAGAGAGGGACACAGTCTGCAGTAAGCCAGGATCTAGGAACCAGAACCCATAGGAAAAGCCAGTAGGCAGGACTAAAGAGGAACTTGAAGCCAAAATATCAATCAATCAATCAATCAATCAATCAGGAGGCTGAACTGCAAAGCAAACCAGAAGTCAGGACCAAAGGATAACCAAGGAAACAAGAATATGCCAGAGCTCAGGAAGACCAAGCAGGGCTCAACTGCAACAGGAAGCCCTCTTATACTCCTTTCTGTGCAGGATGATTTGATGGACTGTCTACCTGGGTGGGTGAAAAGGCGCTTCACCAAGCAGCTGCCACCTGCAGTTCACTGGCTCGCCACATGAGGCAGCACAGGTCCCAATTGCTCCAAATGCATAGCTATTGAAGCTTGTATAAGCTTCACTGGTCATTCATCAGCCCTGATGCGGTTTGATCGGCACTTTCTGTTTCCAATGAAGCATGGCCATTCGCATAGTTCCCATGCCAGGCAAATAAGACTTGCCCCGTAGAGAAATGGGGCGGGGATGGGCAGAGTGTCCCTTCTTTGTCTCATGGTCCTGACACCCAGATTATGTTTTTCAAATGGGATAGTGAAAGCAACAAAAGGAGGTCGGTGAACTCAGGGACCATATGCTGGAACAACAAACAACAACTGAAATTTTGCGGTTCAAAATAACAGAATATGTGCATGCAATTGTGTAACAGAATTAATCCAAATATTATATACAAATTGCTGGTAATTCGGCCCAATAATGCATTTTTATTTAATGTTTCTTTTCCACTTTGTATCTGTTTGGTCTTCTTGGACATCATGATATAATTGGATGAAGAATAATCCATGCACAGGCGAATACATCACAACCTGAATCCAGTGGTGCTGTCAGGACTTAAGGACAGACTCCAAGGTCCCACACCATAGAATGAAAAGGAGGGCCACAGATGCAGCAGAGCTTGTCTAACTGTTAAGAAGTAAGCACAGTAATGTGCATTGCCATCTAAACACCCACATAGAGACCCATAAGGCTATTAAGTCCGGAATCTAAAATCCCATACAGTCGTACCTTGAAAGTCGAATGGAATCCGTTCCAGAAATCCGTCCGACTTCCAAAACATTTGGAAACCAAAGCGCAGCTTCTGATCAGCTGCAGGAAGCTCCTGCAGCCAATCGGAAGCTCCTTCAGATGTCCAGGTTCCAAAAATAGTTTGCAAACCGGAACACTCATTTCTGGATTTGTGGCATTCGGGAGCCAAAAACGTTCGCGAACTAAGCTGTTCAAAAACCAAGGTACGACTTGCATCACCATTCAAACAAATTTTATTGCTGAGATAAATTGCTATAGTGATAAATAAATAGTTGTACAGGAATAAGACAATGAAACACATAAACCGTGCAGAAATAGTTTTAACAATTAATCTCTCTTCTCAGGGAACTCTGGGTATTGTAGCTCGGTGAGGGGCTACAGGTCTCCTAACAACTCTCAGCACCCTTAACAAACTACAATTCCCAGCATGCTTTGGGGAAAGCCATGAGTGCTAAAGTGGCTCATGGAAGCCAACTCCTAGGGGTTGAGGTCCCCCAATAATATATGTGAGGGGGCTGGGGGCCCCCAAAGTTGATGGGCATTGCCATTCAAATAATGTGTGTGCACCGCATCATGTGATTGATTATGCAGGGCAGGGCATACCTGGGCACCCACAATATTTTATTCAAGTTGGCACCCCTGAAGTGACTGCTTTAAATGTATAGTGCAGATGAGGCCTAAGTTCAGTGAATTAGTTCAAAAATCTCTATATTACACCTGAAAGTAGTTTCCATAATTGCTGGGTGAATGGAACATGAAATACCGTATTTTTCGCTCTATAAGACGCACCAGACCACAAGACGCACCTAGTTTTTGGAGGAGGAAAACAAGGGGGAAAAATATTCTGAATCTCAGAATCCAGAACAGCAAGAGGGATCGCTGCGTAGTGAAAGCAGCAATCCCTCTTGCTGTTCTGGCTTCTGAAATAGCTGTGCAGCCTGCATTCGCTCTATAAGACGCACACACATTTCCCCTTACTTTTTAGAAGGGAAAAAGTGAGTCTTATAGAGCAAAAAATATGGTAAGTTTAATGAAATTTCTAGTTCATTTTCAAGTTCATGCATATTATTATTATTTTGAAAAAACCCTCTTTATCCTCTTTGAGTTTTTAAGCTGAAAGATCATAATGGTTGGGGGAAATAAATGATTTTTAAAAATCACATTCTGATGTGTCTGTGTGTGTTTTGATGTTTTCTTTCTCTTCTATACTTCAGCACAGCTGCTTGAAGCATTCTGAATGGTGAGATCACTGAGGATCACTTGGATGAACCTGAATTGAACCGCAAACTGAATATAAACTGAACTAGTCCATTTTGTAAAAGGATGAATGTGAAGAAGAAGCAATTCCTTTTGGACACGCTGAGCTTGAGCTAGAACTAGAACTTTCCAAGCTCCATCTGAAGACTCTTCCAACAGCATTCATTGAAGGCAGTTTCCCATCCCAACTTCTGCCAGAGGGGTACAAGCAGCGCTGCAATTTCTTGGGTCCAACGCTGCCCATTTGCCTATAGAAATCAAAGAAGAAATACAGAGTTACAGATCTTATTGGCATTTATTTATTTATTTGGAGCATGATTTCTAACTGAGCTCATGGACCACTTTATTTTATTTTTCATTGGTTGCCTTTGTTATTACATCCTGCCTTTAGGGGCAAACCCTCGCAAGATTGTTCTCAAAAACCCCGATACAATATATTGAACACACAATATACATGAAACCAAGCAATACAATATATTGAACACACGCTGAAATTGTAAACGGAGCAAATAAAGTGGAAATAACTAAAAAGCAGAAGCAGCCAAAATGTTACAGAAGCAGAAAACCATGAAATTCAGTAGAAAGCCAAGCAGATTATGAAGGTTTTAAAACATCTGCTTCAAGGTCATATGAGCACAGATACGGATCTACCACTGGAAAAGTCCTTTCTCTGGACCTCTGCAGTCTGATGGGTCTTGACAGTAGACCAGGTTGTATTGCCTGGCAGGTTTATTTATGCAGAGTAGGGATGGAGGTGAAATTTGATTCAGTTCACATTTCCAAGGCAAACCTCCCCGTTTTGCATTTCCTGAAAAATGCAAGAACCAAAGTCATTTTTCAAAATTCACGTTTATCTGAATTTTGCAATGCAATACCTCAGCCAAATGATGTTTGCAAAAATGAACATATTAGTGAAAATAGCTTGAAAAAAAGACATTAAATTGGGGAAAACCACTTGCAAAATAGGTGTATTAGTCAAAACTGCGTACATAAATGTGTTTATTATATGAAATTAACAGAAATGTGGCGAATTTAAGACCAGGGGGTGGGGGAGAGAATGAGAAATGGAGAGAAGCAAAATTGACAGGTCCATCTATCCCTAGGGTGTTTCACATAACTCGATTCCAAACTAATCAGGGCTTTAAAGGTTAACCCGAGCAAGCTGGTCCTATAAACAATTAGGCTACCAATGCAAATAGCACAGAACTGGTATTAGAAAATAGCTGCATTGTGACATTTCTCAGTTGTCTTTAATGGCAGCCCCATGTAGAGAACATTGTAGTAATGTAGTATGGATATAACCAGGGAAAGTATAACATGCAGTTCACACAGGCGGGGCTCATCGTGCTTGCTGACTGCAGCATCAAGCGATAATTTGCATGTGTGAATGAGATGTTGCAAGTCTCGCATGGCTCAGGTTAGAACTTTCATATCTCCTGGCGCTGCCTCAAATGCAATGCTTTGCCCGGGAATTGGTTTAACCGTTCAACTGCAAGTCATCTAGCAAGCAGTAATAACATGTTAGGAATCAAGTGATGTATATGCATTGTGAGAGCCAGCCCTGGACTCTGGCCAGCCCTAGTGCTTAACAACTAAAAGAGAGAGAGAGGGATGTGGAGGGCCTGCTTTTTGGATAATAAAAACCATTTGGCCATTTCCCCACAGTTTTAATAATTACCTGAAATCGCAGCACCTTGATCTTAGGACAAATGAAGCCTTTAACCATGAAAATGTGCCTTTCTTATGCCAAGTGTTGGGGGTGGGAGTGAATAAAAGCATTCTATATATATCTTAGGTATATTTGTCTATTATTTCACAAAGTCAAGAGCTGAGACCTGGAAAGTCAGGTGGCCCCCAGAGGGTTGCTTAGAAAGGAATGTGGCCCTTGGCCTGGAAAGGGTTCTTCAGCCATGCCTTAGCATGTAGCTTCATCTCTCTGTGTTTTTTCAAATTTAAATATAGTCGTACCTTGGTTGACAAACGCCTTGCGAGTTGAACGTTTTGGCTCCCAAACACTGCAAATCCGGAAGTGAGTGTCCTGGTTTGCAAACGTTCTTTGGAACACGGACGTCCGACGCGGCTTCCGAGGCTTCCGATTGGCTGCAGGAGCTTCTTGCAGCCAATCGGAAGCCGTGCTTTGGTTTCTGAATGTTTTTGAAGTCGGACGGACTACGGGAACAAATTCTGTTTAACTTCTGAGGTACCAGTGTTCTAAGGACAGGGCCTCCCAATTTTCATCAGGATTACTGTGTGTAGCAACATGAGGTTTAACCCTTTCCCTCCCCAGCTGCATTCCTTATGAAAATTACACCCCCATCTGCACGTGGATCCATAGGATTTTCTATTCCTTCATTGGACCAACAAGTTGCCTGGATTCACTGAGTGTCCCCGCAGGACAAAAGAAGGCACATAGTTGCAGAAAATTTGCACGTGATGATTTACATGTATAGATGCACAATAAATAGCAACAATTGCTGTGATTTAAATAGAAATGTATTTTAAAATGCATTTTAACCAGTGCTTTTCTTTTTTGGTTGGGGAAGGTACCGGTACTTGAGTACCATTGAGTACCCCAGAAAACAAGCCCCGGTTTTAACAACATTTATATACCACTTGGTTGTAAATAGAACCTCTAAGCAGTTTGCAGAAAAACATCGCTAATTTTAAGATTGTCAATAGAAAACAAAGCTAAAAGAAGGTATTTAAGAAAAAAAAATTGAAATATAATTGAAACCAACTGTTAGCTAGAAACGGATGAAAGCACATGTCAGCTGCTACATGTTCGGGTATGGCTTGCCTAAACAGAAATGTTTTCAGAGGGTGCATAAAAGGTTACATTGGTACCTCAGGTTAAGTACTTAATTCGTTCTGGAGGTCCGTTCTTAACCTGAAACTGTTCTTAACCTGAAGCACCACTTTAGCTAATGGGGCTTCCTGCTGCGCCACCATTGCTTGATTTCTGTTCTCATCCTGAAGCAAAGTTCTTAACCCAAGGTAATATTACTGGGTTAGCGGAGTCTGTAACCTGAAGCGTCTGTAACCTGAAGAATCTGTAACCCGAGGTACCACTGTACTATGAAGGGAACTGCCTGGTGTCAATAAGCAATGAGGTCATTATCATTGGGGGGGGGGGTATAACCAGTGGTGCATTGTAGCTGATGCCCAGGCACTAACTGTTGATAGGCAATGAGTCTCCCTTTTGGGGGTTTTAATTTCATTTTTTAAAAACACTTTATGCTGGGCTTGGAATAGAGGACTGCTCCTCTGCAATGTAGGTCACACGGCCAACCCTAGTTAAAGCTCCCGATTCATTATCTCACCCCAACACCGCACCGCCCCCCTCTTGCCAAGAGACGACCTGGGACCCAAGACATTGAGGTAGCAGCAGGGCATGCGCAACAGCCCAGAATGAAAAGGGGCCGTTGTCTGTGCCAACTAATTTATGCAACCAAGTGTAAAGCATACAAGCAAATCCCTCAACACCCCTCAAGCCAAAATCTCTCTGCTCATCTGGTGATTAACCGCCAAGGAGCAGATGCACCCTGCGACACGATTGGCTGGCACAGGTTGGTTGTTTCAGGAAAGGCCCCTTCAGCTGTCTCCTTGGTTTAAGAGGGAACCTGCTTACATGAGTTTAAATATAAAGTCCACAAACAGCCTGGTTTAAAGGGAGCACCCTGATTTATTTATTTTTTGCATGGGCTGGTTTAATGGCTGACTTCTGAGGCCATGTGGCGGTAGAAACAATGCATATGGGAGACGAGGGAGCCAGGGGCTGGCTTTTTAATTAGATTTGCCATCATATTTTGCCTAAAGCGGAAAGGAAAGGAAAGAAAGGCAATCATACGTTCCTCTTTGAGTGACTCTCTGAGGAACATCAAGGGAAGCAAAAGGGTTTTTCAGGAAGGCTGTGATCCAAAGAAAACACCAATATGTGCATCGATACTTCTGGCATTGTCTTATCAACATGTACCGTCCTTTTGGGCTGGTGGGAAAACCCCCCCCTGCACATTATGGGTAAAGTTGGGGCCAGTGTGGTGCAATACATAAAGTGGTGCACTTTGACTGGGAAGACCTGGGTTCGAATCCTTGGGTTCGAATCCACAAAACTGATTAGGGATGGCGGATTAATATGGTTCCATTTGCATTTTATTAATATCATTAATATCACTGCAAACTTTGCTGATTTGCTCTTCCCTAAACAATGCATAGGGACGCAGGTGGCGCTGTGGGTTAAAGCCTCAGCGCCTAGGACTTGCCGATCGAAAGGTTGGCGGTTCGAATCCCTGCGGCGGGGTGCGCTCCTGCTGCTCGGTCCCAGCGCCTGCCAACCTAGCAGTTCGAAAGCACCTCCGGGTGCAAGTAGATAAATAGGGACCGCTTACCAGCGGGAAGGTAAACGGCGTTTCCGTGTGCGGCTCTGGCTCGCCAGAGCAGCGATGTCACGCTGGCCACGTGACCCGGAAGTGTCTCCGGACAGCGCTGGCCCCTGGCCTCTTAAGTGAGATGGGCGCACAACCCCAGAGTCTGTCAAGACTGGCCCGTACGGGCAGGGGTACCTTTACCTTTTACCTTTTAAACAATGCATGGGATGCGGGTGGCGCTGTGGTCTAAACCACTGAGCCTAGGACTTGCCAATCAGAAGGTCGGCGGTTGAAATCCCCGTGATGGGGTGAGCTTCCGTTGCTCGGTCTCTGCTCCTGCCAACCTAGCAGTTTGAAAGCACACCAGTGCAAGTAGATAAATAGGCACCGCTCCAGTGGGAAGGTAAACGGCATTTCCGTGTGCTGCTCTGGTTCGCCAGAAGCAGCTTAGTCATGCTGGCCACATGACCTGGAAGCTGTACACCGGCTCCCTCAGCCAATAAAGCACCGCAACCCCAGAGTCGTCCACGACTGGACCTAAAGGTCAGGGGTCCCTTTACCTTTTTAAACAATCCATGAATTGAAACACAGTTATCCTTCAAAACTTGTGCTCCTCTGGATTTTACAATGTAGTTTGCCAAGCAGCCATGTGGACAGAGATGTGTATATTAGAGGGAAGTGTGTGTTAAAAATGCATATTTTGGTGAAAATAACGTATGCGCTATGTTAGGAGGAAGTTGCTTGCAAAAGAATGTGCAAATCAGGCAAAACAGCATACATAAAAGTACAGGAAATTTAGGGCTTTAAAGGTCAACCCCAACATTTTGAATAATGCTTAGAAACATACCGGGAGCCAGTGTAGGTCTTGTAGCCAATGTAAGTCAATGTAAAACTGGTGTTATACAGTATGGTCTTGGCAGCCACTCCCAATCACCAGTCTGGTAGCCGCATTCTGGATTAATTGTAGTTTCTGAGTCACCTTCAAAGGCAGCACCACAAAGAGAGCATTGCAGTAGTCCAAGCAGGAGGTAACCAGAGGATATGATAGTGTATACATGGTCTCCAATGGAATTTCACACAGAGAAACTGCCAAGCAAGGAACACAGATGGGAGAAAAATTCCGTTCAGTTCACATTTAAAGGGGAACTTAACTAATTCACACTTCTTGAAATGGTATGTTTTGTTAAATAAATTATTTTATTAAATACATAAATAGGCAGACTGAACACCACCATCCTTTGAAATTTGCACTTCTCTGAATTTTGCAAGATAATCTATACAAAAATGAATATACGACGGCAAAATGTGCATACATATACTGGTGAAAATAACACATAAATGCGTTTTATCTGTGGAAATTGCTTTTCAAAAAGGTGTTTAGGGGGCAAAATTGTGGGCAAGAATATTAGGAGAAATTTGCACTAAAATGCTGTTGAATTTTCATGAGGTTTTTTTAAAATGCAAACTGATGTGGAAATGCCAGGAACTGAACTTCAGACTGGAAAAATGAGAAACTGAGAGAAACCAAAATGAACAGACTCACTTATCCCTAGCAGGGAACGGCATTTGTACGAAGGGGGCTCAGGCATCGCATAGTATTTAGGTTTCTACAAGGCTCTTCAATGTGCGCTGAGGAAGGCTGTGTGTGTGTGTGTGTGTGTGTGTGTGCGCGCTTTAAAATTGAATATTTTGCTTTGCTGGCCGGTTCTTTTGCTCCTCACAATATGGAACATGACAGGATATTTTTCAGTGCTATTTTTGTACGTTCTATCACAGCCTATATTTAAAACAGCATTTAAATCTGCCAAATGGAGCAGTGTTTTAAAATGGTTGTCAGATCAGCTCTTTTTCCTCCCACGTACAGTATATTTCTGACATGGTTTGGAGGAGCAAAATGGAGGAGACTGGTAAAACGTCCACATTTATCCAGCTTGAGAAGGCAGCCAGGATATTTATGATGACATTAGAGAGGATGGGGGCAAGAATGGAATCAAGGGATCGCTTGTTTACTGAGTCGCTTGTGCTGAGGTATCAGAGTCGGTTGCATGGCTCTTAGGTTTGCTTAAGAGAATTGAGGAGCCAATCAGATTCTGGAGATTTTTAAGTGAGGAAATGAGCCTTTGGATAATTAGGGCCTTTTTCTTCTCCTCTCCCATCACTAGAGGATAAATGCCAGGCAATAATAACACATTCCTCCATCAAAGTTGGGTGGCCCTCACAATTCGCAGTTAATTATACCTCAGAAAGTGAGTGTATAAATGTGGCCTCATACAGTCAACAGCAGTTGGGACCTGAACCCTGACCCGTACATGAAAGGACCGGTCAGTATATCCTCTAAAACTGGACTGAGCTGCATTCAGACAATCGAGGTATTGCAAGAGTTCGAGGACAAATTCCAGCCAGGCATAAATACTTGGGGCGAGAAGCAGGGCTGAAGAGTGTGGCCTTAGTATGAACTGAGGACTCAGTTACACTAGTCAAAAAAACAGCGTGTTGAATGAAACACCAGATGATGCTGGAGAGTCAAAAATAATAATATTCTAATCGATTTTCCATAGCATTTTTTCCTTTTGTTATAACGATTTAATTTCTCATTTATTTATAGTGGCGTTTTTTCCTGTGTCTAGAACCACCCTGTGTGGCCTCTGGGGAGAATTCTGGGGGCCAGATAGAGAGGCTTCGAGGGCTGCATTTGACCCTGGGTTCCCAACCACTGACCTATCATTTCTCTATACTGTCCTTCAGTTAAAAGTTCCAAGACAGTTTGGATCATGAATGACAATAAAAGCAACCATAAGACAATGGCTGACAACAGGAACAGGCAGCACTAGTGACAACCACAGCAGAAACTACTCATATATCAGAGCTTAAATATAGCCATTTCCTTCTTACACATATTGTGCCAGTATGGTAGAGTGTCAGACTAGAACCTGGGAGACCAGGGTTCAAACCCCCGTTCGACCATGAAGCTCAGAGTGTGACCTTGGGACAATCACTGCCTCTCAGCCTAACCTACCACACAGGGCTGTTGTGAGGATTAAATAAGGCAGGAGGAAAAGAACCATGTGCCCCACCTTGAGCTCTTTTGAGAAAAAGGTGGGGTATACAGTAGTACGTCAGGTTACATACGCTTCAGGTTACATACGCTTCAGGTTACAGACTCCTCTAACCCAGAAATAGTACCTTGGGTTAAGAACTTTGCTTCAGGATGAGAAGAGAAATCGCATGGTGGCAGCGTGGCGGCAGCAGGAGGCCCCATTAGCTAAAGTGGTGCTTCAGGTTAAGAACAGTTTCAGGTTGAAAACGGACCTCCGGAAAGAATTAAGTACTTAACCTGAGGTACCACTGTAAATGTAACAACCACCACCACCACCACCGCCACAACAAAACAGAATATTACAATACCTTGGTTAAGCTAATTTTAATTGTACAGAGAGAAACTTGTCCGTGATTTGGTTTTTTTACTCAGACTGGACAAGTCTGTTCAATGTTTAATGCTACAACTAATACAGATACTTTACATTTTGATACAGCTCTTATTCAGGGATCAAAGCACTTTGCATTACCTCAGTAGCCCTACAGTGAGTCTGAAAGGCAGAAGAATAGTTTGGGAGACCGTGGTTTGCCTATGAGCAGGGGAGGCGGATATAGGGGGCAGAAGGGACTTCAACCTCCTCAATCTTTTGAGACAGAAGGCTGAGTCGCCCCAATATTGAGGGGGCTGCCACCCCCCACTGCCCCTGGGTGAGCACTAGCACGCCAGGTGGGGGTGGGAGCAGAAGGCTTGGGGGAGATTTTTGCCCTCCACACCCCTCACTGCGATCGCCAAAGCAATGGCCCACAGGATGGGGGCGGGAGACTTAGAGGGTGATTTTCACCCTCCGTGTCCCTCTGCCACAATCACCAGATCAGGTGCCCACACATCCCAGCAGGTGTGGTTCAACAGGGGCAGGGAGTCATGTGTGTGATGTCATGCAAACATGACAGTCCGTCCCCCCCAAATGTTGGGCCCAGCTTAGTGCACCTGCCTATGGCTGCCTTATAAGTCTAGCTGAGGTGAGATTTGAACTTTTATTTATTAATTATTTATTTCATAAACTTCATATAGCACTTGAAGGTGTGTGTTTGGCGTTTTTTAAAGACCTCAAAGAAGTTTACAGAAAAGACAGAACAAGAAAATCTAGAGGGGGGGGGGGATCACGGCCATACTTTCAAGTATACAAAATACTAAAACAGAGGAAAAGAGGGAGACCAGATTGTGTCAAAGGTATCTTTTATTGAAGAAGAGTGGGGTATTGTAATACTGCCATCGTCACAGAGGTGTCTGTGGAGGGGATATAGCAATTGAAAATACATTGTATTGTAACGTTTGAATAAATGTTTTTAGAATTCTTTTAAAAAGAAATAGCAAAGCAGATTAAAACCAGCTCAACTTTGTAAGTATCTTGTTGGGCTTTTACAATGATGGTGCTTGCTTGATTTCGATCAGCAGGGAGTTTCAAAATGTAGGCACTGCTGCACTAAACAACTGAGTTCTTACAGATACAGAACAAGTATTATTTGGCGCCTCGTAGTGGAGCCAATTCTACCAATCGAAGCCGTTGAGTGGGCACATGTGAGGTAACTTTGAACATGCTTCTTGCAGAGAGAATAAAAAGGGGGGAGTCTGTGAAGAAAGGAAGTGAAAGGCAAAGTTAACTTTGTTGTCCCGCCCACTTTTGCTTCCTGCCCCGCCCACCACTGCCGGAATTCCCTGGGAAAGAGGGCTTGACTGCTCAACCACTCTGGGAATGTGTAACTCTGGGAGTGGAACAGGGGTCTCCTAGAAACACTCAGCACCCTTAAAGGTAAAGGTAAAGGTACCCCTGCCCGTACGGCCCAGTCTTGACAGACTCTGGGGTTGTGCGCCCATCTCACTTAAGAGGCCAGGGGCCAGCGCTGTCCGGAGACACTTCCGGGTCACGTGGCCAGCGTGACATCGCTGCTCTGGCGAGCCAGAGCCGCACACGGAAACGCCGTTTACCTTCCCGCTGGTAAGCGGTCCCTATTTATCTACTTGCACCCGGAGGTGCTTTCGAACTGCTAGGTTGGCAGGCGCTGGGACCGAGCAGCGGGAGCGCACCCCGCCGCAGGGATTCGAACCGCCGACCTTTCGATCGGCAAGCCCTAGGCGCTGAGGCTTTAATCCACAGCGCCACCTGCGTCCCTTACCAAACCACAATTCCCAGGATTCTTTGGGGAAAGTCCCGACTGTTTAAAGTGGTGCCCTAGTGCCTTAAAGGTACACTATGAATGTGTCCTAAGATGGCTGGTGCTCTGGTTGGTGCCCAGATCGGAGGTGTCCCAGGAACCAGGTTATATTCCACCCTAGGTTTCCATGATGGAAGAAAGGTGCGCTCTGAATGTACGGAAATAAAATAAAATAAAGGCGAGATGTTTTGCTGAGTTGATTTGGGAGAGAATTGGTATCCCAGGGTGGCACTGGAACTGTTTTGAGCTGCAGAACAGAACACCCTTTCTTGAGTTATTGGCACCCTTTCCTCAGGAGCCTGCGGTCACCCCCAAGGCATCCTGCCATATTGGAAGGACAGAGCGTCCCCTCTTTTGTGGTGACTGTTTGCCAAAACCCTGTGGTCTCGTTGGAGGGAGAGTTGCCTGTCTTTCGCCTCACTACTGACCAAAAAAAAAAAGCCTTGCAAAGAATAGCTGTCGTTATCATACAACCACCAACCACCAACCCCTCCCCACCCCACCAAGCCCCACTCTGCTGAGGAAAAGAAGGATTTAGACTGGTTTCACGTGATTTGTTGTACTTTTGTCCTTCTTTTTCAGAGGAAGAAGAAGAGAGGCTTCCTAAGAGGCCCACTGAATCAAACTCCAAGAGAAACAATTAAAATGCAATAGAAAATCATGCTTTGCGTTGGAAGGGGATACTGGGTTCACCGGCAAGTTCAGTTGCCTAGACTCAGTGAGTAGGTTTTCATCTGTTTCTACTAGGAAGCAGAAGGGGATTGGACTCAGTGATGGCTATCTGGGTGCAACGGGGGGCCTCTCAGCTACAGCATGATCTTCCAGCCATGATGAGGGAATGTCTGACTTTCCTAGTGGTACAGTAAGGGCATTTTATAGTATGGACATCATGGTCTTACATAGGGTTGCCATACGTCTAGAAGTTCCAGGACAAAGTCAGGATCAAGGCATCACAAACAGTGTCAAACAGCTCAACAACTTTGGCCCAAACAACTTTTGTCCAGATTTTCATGTTTTGAAATATGGGGACCCTATCTTACAGCACTCCCTTTCTCCTTCAGATGGTAATGTGTATATTCCCTCACTTTTTAAAAAATGTGGTAAGCCAGGACTGTAGCACTTAAGGGGGGCTTCTGGCACATTCTGCTAAGTGGGGTCCTGAACATCTACCTCAACGTCTGTTGCTGTTTCCTCCCAAAGTATCTTTATTGAATTTCATTCTATTTACAGTGGTACCTTGGTTTACAAACTTAATCCTTTCTGGAAGTCTGTTCTTAAACCAAAGCGTTCTTAAACCAAGGTGTGCTTTCCCATAGGATCAGTGGACTCAATTTACAAATGGAACACACTCAACAGGAAGCGGAACATGTTCTGCTTCCAAGGCAAAGTTCACAAATCAAAACACCTACTTCCAGGTTTGCAGCGTTCTTAACCCAAGTTGTTCATAAACTAAGCTGTTCTTAAACCAAGGAACCACTGTACTGGTAAACTATACAAACAAACAAAACATAGGAACAAACATTGTACACTACCCAAAATGGGCTGGGTCAGGCCAGTGGCCCATCTAGTCCAGTATCATGTACTCACAGTGGCCAACCAATAATTTGGAATTTTACCTCCTTTCATCCAAATGCTTACTCCCGCGCCTCTCAAAATGCACACTGATCATGCGCCATGCATATGTACATATTGAGTTTGTACTGTCCCTTACCTGCTGTGTTATTCTTTTAATATTATTGGTTTGCATGCCACTAACCTAAGGAACATAAGCCACGCTGTTTCCAGTTATTTAAGAAGCTTATACAAAGCTTACCAGAATGTTGGCAATTGAGTGGTAGGAAAGCTCCCAGGTTGGCTATCTAGCCCATGAGCCAACCTCTACACTCCTAGCCATGCACCCTCCTGCTTTTGGATAAATTGACCAAGGAGTCCTTTATCCCTCTGCCTTTTTTGTGGAGGATTCTGGGAAGTGCATTCCTCCTAGGTCTACAGAGGTTCTAATTTCCTGCTCCCTTTCCCCAACACTCTGCCGATTTCATTCAGCCTCAGACCGTCTCCAGGGAAATGCCTGTCTGGTTGTGATATCTCTTCCCTGCCCTCCTTGGTAAACACAAGGTGAAGAAAGGATGTATTTAATTTTTAGCAATGTGCCCCTTGTGTCAATACCTCCCCCTCATGTTCTCTTAGGCAACTGTACTATCTTCCTTGCTGATCTCCTGTTTCTTATTGTTCAAGAGGCAATTTTTCTTTCTTTCTTGTGCACCAGAATTTTTTGTGTGTGTCCTGAAAAATCTGCTGTCTTCCTTATTATGCTTATGACATATTAACTGTTTCTAGTATTACTCTTATACCATACTAGCCTCTAGTAAAAACCCCGGGTCCATTCCTGTCCGGGTAAAGCATTATACACTGAGGTCACAACCATACCATACATTGAAAGCATATCCAGCACACATGTAAAGCTTATGGTTTCCTGCTAGAATTTTGCTGCCAAAAATTGGAAAACACAAGAAGTACCCACAGTGGAGGAATGGCAGGTGAAGATGATGGATTTCTCAGAGCTAGCTGACCTGACCGGAAGATTCCGCGACCAGAAGGAAGAGGAGTATCAAGAGGAATGGAAGAAATTTAAAGATTATTTAGTTAAATATGTTAAGATAACTTAAATAGAATTACCATATTTTTTGCTCTATATGACACACCAGACCATAAGACACAACTAGTTTTTGGAGGAGGAAAACAAGAAAAAAAATATTCTGAATCCCAGAAGCCAAAACAGCAAGAGGGATCGCTGCACAGCGAAAGCAGCGATCCCTCTTGCTGTTCTGGCTTCTAGGATAGCTGTGCAGCCTGCATTCGCTCCATAAGAAGCACACACATTTCCCCTTACTTTTTAGGAGGGAAAAAGTGAGTCTTATAGAGCAAAAGAGAATTTCTTATAGAGAATTTACATTCTAGATTAAAATTGATTAATTCATTGAGAAGGGTATTGTAAGAAAAACACTGGGACCTAATTTGAATAATAGCGTGCCTGGCATCTGGTGGGCAATTTCCTCCTTTATTTCCACACTGTGGCTGCAGACAAAATCACCTGTCAGGACAGCTATGAGATTCAGGTGAGGGTCATATGCCTTGTCATTCTCAGCAGGTATATAACAGGAAGACCTGCATATCAGTAACTTATATTGTGGACTCAGCTATATAGCTGCAAATATAATGTTTTAAGTGCATTTTAAGTGCATTGTACAAATATGACACTAGATGGCGATGGTGAGCTAATGGCAAATTCAATATATAGTCAATATATATTTTAAAAAGTTTTATTTAAAAAGCATTTTCACAGTTTTTTAATATATATATATTTAGATTCAGCTCGTGTCACCTCGCTCTTACATTTTCTCCAAACTGAAAAGTATCAAAGGCTGCAACCTTTCCTCCCCTTGATCATTTTGGTCGGGGGACAAAACTGTAGATTGTGAGTTTACAAGGTGTCAGGTTGACTCAAAACCATGTTCGTGCCATTTCCCAGCAAACTCTGAGCTAGCCGCATGGGGGACAACAATGGCTAATGATTAGGACAAAATGCAAGATTTTACACGTTTCAGAAAACGATTATAAAAACCATCAGGCCATTTTAGGAGATGATCCATGACCACGTTTCAAGAACCAGAGAGATCTGCAGTGGGGCTCGCAAAACTGTGAAACTGGCTCGGCACATTCATCTCTTTGAAGAATGTTTGAATTAAAATGTGTACTGTTTGAGAACCCTAGTGAACTTTGCTTGGTGTTGAAAAATGTTCCTGACTTGTAATAACTGAAGTTCACAGTCTGCTCATTTATGATGTTGTAATGAGCAATTTGTGAAGCTGTAATTCATACTTTATCATAATTCCTAATTTTGTATTTTTATTATGCCACTAATTACATGCGGTAACTAGTAGGATGGCTAAACCGGCAATGACTTAGACAGTGCTGTAAATTATCAATGTTGCCCCTTCTTTCAGTTATCCCTGTCAAATCTGAGACTGTAAGTTACTTGAGGCAAGGACTCACTCTCTGTCTGTCTGTCTGTCTGTCTGTCTGTCTGTCTGTCTATCTGTCTTTCTCTCTCTCTCTCTCTCTCTCTCTCTCTCCTTCTGCTGTAAAGTTCCACATGCATTGATGATATGGGGAAGGGCTGAAGTTCAGTAGAAGAGCATCTACTTTGCAGCCAGAAGGTCCCAGCTTCATTCCCAGGCATCACTAGGTAATACTGGGACTGAAATCCTGGAGAGCCACGGTCAGCCATTGTAGGCAATATTGAACTAGATGGTCTTCTTCTTCTTCTGCAATCACTCATAGCCAGGTAAGATTGTCTTCCATAAACACAGTTTTAACAGTGAGTCCGTACGTAGCTGTAGAGGCCAGTTCTGGATCCATACGTCCTTCCACAGTGGGGACAT
The DNA here is from genome assembly GCF_951804945.1 of Podarcis cretensis. Taxonomy (NCBI): domain Eukaryota; kingdom Metazoa; phylum Chordata; class Lepidosauria; order Squamata; family Lacertidae; genus Podarcis; species Podarcis cretensis. The sequence continues at coordinate 19,315,719 of NC_137183.1, forward strand.
AGGTTTCTGGGTGGGAGCTGATCATGGCGAGGATTTGCCAAATGTGCCTTCCTCTTAGCCAGCGGTTCTCAACCTGTGGGTCCCCAGATGTTGTTGGACTACAACTACCATCTGGGGACCCAGAGGTTGAGAAAGGCTGCTCTTAGCACATTTCTCCCTTTTGTCCTGAGTTTGAGTGTCTTCAAAACCCCATGACACCTTTGGTAAAGGCTGTTCTCCAACTGGAGCGCTCGCAGGCCAATGTTTCCCAATTGTCAGTGTTTATACTACATTTTTTAAGATTTGTCTTGAGAGAGTCTTTGAACCTCTTTTGTTGATCACCAGCATTACGCTTTCCATTTTTAAGTTCGAAATAGAGTAGATGGACCAGTGGTCTGATTCAGTATAAGACAGATTCCTATTTCCTTGTGTTCACAAACACCTAAAGTTGCACACCATCTCAGAGACAATCAAAGGGTAAAGAGATGTCACATCTACACCATACATTTAAAGCAACTACTACTTGCTTCAGCACCATTTGGTGGAAAGTCAGGCTACCAAGTTAATAAACAAATCTTCACTCAGAAGTCAGCTCAACCGGGCTGACTCCCATGTAAGTATGCATAGGACTGCAGCCTATTTTCAGAGAATGGACGGTGCAGAAAGTGAACGTAAGTCAGAAGAAGGGGAGATGTAGTTGGATGGTCCATGGTGAACAAATTATCCCAGCTATCCCACTCTCATATTGCTTCCAGATGACCTGGTTATTGAGCATTCATCCTGACTGGTTGGCACAAAGTTTGTGGGAAGGTTAGAAGATGCTGATGATTTACTGAGCATTAATGCTGATTTGCTTCTGGGGGTGATACATGATGCATCAAGCAATCGTTATCCAAGAATTTCTAGTGCAACTTCCCATCCCTTTCCTTATCACCAAAAGGCCTGATCTGGTGTTGTTGCTGTTGTTTTGGGGGAGTGTGTTTGTTGAGCAAGATTGCCAAGTTGACTTTAATTGTGCAACCTGAATTTGCCAATATGAGATTTAATCCCACTGGAAAATAGCAACCATCTAGAAGCTCCTTGATTCAATTTCCTTCTACCAAAAGACTGAGCAAGTCCTGGCTCTACCAAGGAAACATGACACTGTTTTGTTGCTGTCTCTGCTTCTGTGACAGGAACCCCAAGGGGCAGGGGAGAAATTCAACTCAGTTCTCATTTAAAAGCAAACTTACCAAATTCTCCCTTTCTGAAACAATGCACAAACTGAAACACGGCCATCCTTCAAATCTACACATTCCCCAGTTTTTCATTGTATTTCTCCAGCTCATCAGTGTGTACAAAAATGCATATAGAAGAGTAATGTGTGCATATACATAAATATTAATGAAAACAACATACAAAAATCCATTGTATTGGGGAAACCATAAATATTAGTCAAAACTTGCTTGGGAAAAATGTGTACGTTGAGAGAAATTTTAACTCAAACCCTGAAGAATTTTCACAAGGAATTAAACAAACAAACAAAAATCACAAATTGCTGCAGAAATGCGGAGAATTGAATTTAAGATTGGGAAAATGGGAGAACCAGAAATCGATAGATCCAGACACCAATTTCCTACTAAGGAAGGCTTCTGGCATGGAGGTGGAGGGGGGAGAGCATGTGTCCTAAGAGAAATGAGAGTTCCAGAGTTTGGGAATATGGAACCCCTCTGTTTGTTGAGAGTGCTCCATGCCATTCCTTTCATTCTTTCCCCATTCTGCGTTGAGGAGATTGTTCTGTTTATTTGTTTATCCGTTGCATTAAGGGAATGGCTCAGCAAAGGGACACAAGCTGTGCATATTATTATTTGAGTCTCCGGCTTGAAAAATCAGGCACATTAAAATTCCGAGGCAGCTCCCCACAAAGTCTCTGTGTTCTGTGAAAGATGGCTAGGAAACGAGGATGACTGGAGCTGTATGACAGGCGGGCAACACCGCCAGACAAAGAGCTCACTGTGTCAGCCAGCCTCCTTGTCCTCTGGTGAGGGGAAATCTTCAAAACCATCAACCACAACAATGCAGGCATATACTAGGGCGGGGTGTGTGTGTGTGTGTGTGTGTGTGTAGGCACACACACTGCCCTGTCACGGCATGAGAAAACGGGTTGCTAATACGGCATGGAATTGTGCGTATCGAAGGGAGTCAACGCACACAAGCCAACGGCTTCCGTGATATGTGCCCTCTGTCACATCGCGGCTGAAGACAGGGACACTCTATGTGTCCCTGGTGGAACCCACTCCTATTCTCACACCAAAGGGTTGCTTCCTACTCTCTGGGGTGCGCCCAGCCTGTCTGAGATGCTGCAGAAGGCTCCTCTCTGCCTCCTCCATGAATACCTCTAACAACATTGACTTTCTGGATCAGCGATTAGAGAGGGGCGGGGTGGAAGGCAAGTGGCAAGGCTGGCATTTTGTGTTTAGCCAACCAAGGAGGAAAGAAAGGAAGGAATCAACAGCCACAACCCTCCATCTGGTCCACCTGATTATTTATGCAAATCAGTTTTATTCTCTGTCTCTCTCTCTCTCTCACGCACGCACACCTTTCCATTTACAAAATGCCCGAGGAAGCGTACAATATAATAAGGCACCCTTCAAATCACAAAGGATTGGGGGCTGGGGGATAACTATAATGAAAAATAAACAAGGGAAAACACCAGGTTCCACTCTGTGATCCTCAAAATGCCACGCCTTAGTACCCAGGCTCTGCCTAGGGATGGGAGAAGGAATTCAGTTTGGTTCGCATGTTGATGCAAACCTTAAGAAGGTAATACAAGCCCTATTGGGTCAGACCAAAGGCCCATCTAATCCAGTATCCTGTTCTCACAGGGGCCAACCACAAACAGGACCCGACCACAAGAGCACTGTAACATCCTGCAACTCATATTCAGAAGCCTTGTTGCCTCAAAGCATTCACACGTCCCAAAACAATGCGGGAAATGAAATACAGCTAGCCTTCAAAATTCACACCTCTCTGAATTTTGCAATGAGATTCTTCAGCCGGAAAACACGTCCAACATTTTCATCTATTGGAGGGGAGAGAGTGAGCATAAAAATGCTTGTTAGTGGAAGATAACATACAAGCCTCCTCCTTTTTATCACAGCGTTCTTTTAATGGGGTAGTTTTTACGGCGTATTTTAATGATTAATGCTTCTGTTTTAATGTTTTAATGAGATTGCTTTATTATGCATTGTAATGATGGATGTGTATGTTTTAAGGCTTGTGCAACTCATTTTTAGAATTGTAAACTTTTTTTTTTTTTTTTTGCCAGAAAGCGGTATATAAATGAATAGATAAATAATTCAGCAACGCATCGGGCTAGGGGGAATTGCTTGTAACAATGTGTATGTTGAGAGGAACATGCGTTAAAATGCAAACTGGTGAACTGATGTGAATACTCGCCAGCTACCCCACCACCTCACACCTCATGATCTGAGCTGCAAAAGACTTGGCATCCCTCCTAACCAGGCCTGGCTGCCAGAGCTACAAGTACTGAAAAGCAAGGACGACTGCCATTCGACCTGTGTTGATAACAGTCCTATCACTATTAAGAGGCATTAACCTATAAATGCAGCAAATGCTCTTAAGCCAATGGAAGGACTATAGTTCAGTGGCAGGTATGAAGTTTACGGCATGTAGTGCCTTAAGAGAGAATATAATGAAAATGATCTACAGGTGGTACATGACACCAGTCAAGCTTGCAAAAATTTATCATTTGCCCAAAAATAAATGTTGGAAGTGTAAAGAGATTGAAGGTACATTCTTTCACCTTTGGTGGACATACCCAAGGATTAAGACTTTCTGGGAGATGATTTATAATGAAATGAAAAAGGTATTTAAATATACCTTTCAGAAGAAACCAGAGGCCTTTCTCCTGGGCATGGTCGGCCAATTGGTGTCAAAGAAGGATAGAACTTTCTTTATGTATGCCACAACAGCAGCAAGAATACTTATTGCAAAGTACTGGAAGACACAAGATTTACCCACCCGGGAAGAATGGCAGATGAAGGTGATGGACTATATGGAATTGGCGGAAATGACTGGCAGAATCCGAGACCAAGGAGAAGAGTGGGTGGAAGAAGATTGGAAGAAATTTAAAGTTTATTTACAGAAACATTATAAAATTAAGGAATGTTAGAAGGATGTTGGAATGAAGTTATGTGGTTATAGCAGAAATGATATAAAGGATTAAGTAAAAATGGATAGTTAATTGGTGAAAGAAGAGAGTGTAAAATTACAGTATGTTAAGATAAATTATTGGGATAAAAACAAAGATGGAAAGGATTTGCTGAAATATCTAATTGAACTAAAATACAAAAAAGGGAAGTGTGAGGAGGTCAAGGAAATAAGCAAATGGAAAATAAGTTATGGCAAGGTTTGATTTGTTTTTTTTTGTTTTTTTTTCTTTTCTTTTTTCTTTTTTCCCCTTGATTGCTTGTATTTTTCTGGGTTTTTTATTTTATTTTATTTTATTGCTTGTCTGTATTCATGGTCTTGTTTTTTCTTGCTTAATCTAGTGTTTTCTTTTGTAATTTTTTAAACTGGAATAAATATTTTATATATATATGTATATATATATATATATATATATATATATATATATAGTTCAGTGGCAGATCACCAGCTTTGCAGGCAGAAGGTCCTGGGTTCAATCCCTTGGCATCTCCAGGCAGGATAGAGAATGTCCTCTGCCTGGAAACCTGGAGATCCACTGCCAGCCAGTGTAGAGTAGACAGTACTGAGCTAGATAGAGCAATGGCTCCACATGAGGCAGCTTTCTATGTTCCTAAAATAGATGTCCTTTCTTTGCAATTTAATATTTAACATATCACGAAATAGGTCTGGAAACGTGGCTGAAAATATTTCCTTACCCCCTGATATCTGAAATGATGCTATGCTCACAAATCACAAAACCTGGTGTCGGGAGGAAATTGGTTAAACATATGCCAGTCTCTGAAGACCATTTTTAAAAGTCTTTGTGGACCAAGCTGCACATTATATCTGGCACATGGTTTGCTACTGTGTATGCGTGTGTTTGCATGGGAGATAGGAGGGCAGGAGAGAGAGGTCTGGATTGGGACCCTAGAGTGAGGACTGGGGGGGGGTTGCAGTGCCCCACTGCAGCCCAGGTCCATATTATTATTATTATTATTATTATTATTATTATTATTATTATTATTATTATTTATTTTCCATGAGGCATCCTGAAGCAATTTATAGTACAATAAAAGCATACATTGATAAAAAGAATTAAAACACCTGCTAAACATACACACACATATTTATTGGCACATACATAAAATCAATTCAAATCCAATACCAGGGACCAGTTGTAATGAAGATCTCCATTTAGAAACATTGATGAAAGTGGAATGTATTTAGCAGGCACTGAAAAGATTATATACAGAAGGATTGAACTCTCCATGCCTGCACTGAGGGGCGGAACTGTCATGGTGTGTAGGGAACCCCCCACAGTGCAAAATGGGAGCAGCATTTTGCCAGGGTCAGGAATCAGAAAGTCGACCCTATTCTTGCTAAATAAGGATGTGAGGTGTATAAAGCTGCCAACTTCCCCTACCCCCCCACCCCACCCCACCAATCTGCTTCTCTGGCCTTAACAGCAGTTTGCAAACACCAGCAGGTTATATAATGCTTCTCTCCATGTTGTAAAAATGTTTGCCGGCTAATTTCTATGGATTGAGGGGCGATTAAAAAGAGAAAAGAGCATTCCAAGACTTGTATCCTGGGTCAGGTGGCAACAACCCTAACGATGATTAACTAGAGTTTGTTTGTTTTTAAAGAGGAAGTGGAAGCTGTAGCGGTTTGGGAATTTTTAAAAAAGCAAGCAAACAAAGGATACATTTTTAGCATGTTTCATTGAATAGATACCATCATCATCATCATCATCATCATTATTATTAACAAAAACAACATCTTCTCCTTTTGGATTTGACTCTGTTATTCCTCTGCCCATCAGGAATAACACACTGTTTGAATGTACATGCATACTGTCCAGTCCAACCTTCGCCCAGCTTGGTGCACTCCAGATTTTTGGGACTGAAGCTCCCATCACCTCCAGTCAGCACAGCAACATCTGGAAGGCACCAAGGTGAGGAAAGATGGTGTAGTCTAAGAGGAAGCTGTACTGCGTTTCTAAGGCCTCCATTTTCTTCCTTTTGAAAAACTAACCTCAGCAATCTACCGCTAGATGGCAGTGTGGCAAAGCACTCCCTTAAAAAAAGAGAGAGAGATAAATCTAGATGCATACCAACTTGCTTGGGCCTGTTTTAGGAGAAGGATTGAGACTCAGACACCATTCCTATGCTAAGAGTGGGACATTAAACATTTTTAAAAACTCCCCTATACGGGGCTGCCTTCAGATGTCTTCTAAAGGTTGTATAGTTACTTATCTCCTTGACGGGAGTTGCATAACTCCATACCGTCCAACATTTCTCCAATGAAAATAGGGGAAAGCAGGACATTCTGGGTACAAATCAGAAACCGGGACAACAACTGTAAATCCAGGACTGTCCCTGGAAAATAAGGACACTTGGAGGGTCTGCACTTAGATGGCAGGAACAAATTCATGGAGGCAGTGGCGTAGCTAGGCGCTTGGGTGCCTGGTGCGGGGGCGTGTCCTGCAGCTAGGGGTGGGGTGTGCTGCCCATGGGGGCAGGGTAATCCATGCCCATGGGGACGGGGCAAACCTCTGCGATGCTTGGAGCTTTTCCACTGCCTCCCCCTCAGTTGTAGGGTGGCTGAGGGAGAGGCAGTAGGTAGACGCAAGTCCCACGCTGCCGTTTCAGGCAGCACAGAACCTGCAGGCGTCTAAGCCACCACATCACTCCTAAAAAGTTTTGTGAGGAGATGGAAGGTAAAGCTATCCTAAAGTCCTCCGGCGCTGATTCGTCTCCAGCATGAGGGTTAATGTGGCAGTTATCTGAGCGCTAAAATATGGCTGGACAAATATCAGAATCTGATCAGATCAAGCAGTTCAAGGAATTTATTGGGACATGTAACAAACGGACAGAAACCTGCTTCCTGGATTGTGTGAAAGATTTCACTGCCGAGAAGTCAATCCAGAATAGACTGACTTGCTCAGAGCACTGCTTACAGAAGTATTTGAAAATGACCCAGAGGATATCTATGAGGTTTCAGGAGTACAGTGGGATCCGTTCTGGAGGCCTGTTCGCAACATGAAAAGAGCGCAACCCGCAGCGGCACGCCTGCGCACGCGTGGGTTGCAATTCGCTGCTTCTGCGCATGCGCATGACATCATTTTGCACATCTGCGCATGCACAAGTGGCGAAACCCAGAAGTAACCCTTTCCGATACTTCTGGGTTGCCGTGGGACGTGACCTGAAAGAACGTAACACGAAGCAAACGTAACATGAGGTATGACTGTACCACATTCAGCAGAATGAAGCTCTGGCTGCCAAAGCAGGACTTCTTGGTAGGCCTCACTAAAAGGCAGGGGCTGCCTTTGTGAAGACCAACACTGATTGCATTGCACACGAAGCTGCACTGGTCCCCACCACTGCTGTGGCAACATCCACCAGCTCAGAACAGAAGAGCTCAGGAAACAACTGAACTGTGGAAACCACCAGGAGCTGCAGTTGGGGTTGGCAGTGGCTGCAGAGCTGATGGAGTCTGTTCCAAGATTGTCTTCTATTGTGCATTGAAGTAATGTTGATACCACCTTTTTTCTGGAGGCTTACAGATTTGCTTCTGGCCATCACTAGGTTAAAGATGGGGAGGGAACAACCACATTTTAGTTTTTGTTGTTTCTATACAATGACTTAATTTTTAATACACAAGCGTGTCGTCCAAAAAATTATACCCCAAAGTGTCTAAAGCAAGTTTTTTTTTATTTAATCAAAGTAAAATAAATTGAAATTACTGTTTAAAAAAAAGAAAGAAAGAAAATAAAAAATAAAAATAAAATAAAAATAAAAAGTTTGTGAGCCCATTTTTTAAAAAAAAAACTTATTTTGTCACACACACACACACACACACACACACTACACACAGTTGCTAGCCATGGTGGTTATGCTCCGTAAAGCATAGTGTTTCAGTAAATATACTGAGTGGTAGTTGACTAAGTTTTACTCAGAGTGAACATGACTATGTTAGGTCTGTTAATGTCAATGGATCTGCTCAGAGTAAAACTTGGTTGAATATCACCCGTTATATTTTTAATATAAGGCTTCTTCATGTTTTTTGCATAATTGTCCGCTGTGTTCCTAGGAAGGGGCAGAGCTCAATTGCATGCAGAAGGTCGCAGGTTCAATCCCCAGCATGTCTAGGAAGGACTGGGATAAAACTCTGTGCCTGAAACCCTGGAAAGCCATTGCCAGTAGACAATACTTAGCTAGATGGACCAATAGCCTGATTCAGTATAAGACAGCTTCCTTTGTTCCTAATAAATTATTATTAATAATAGTAACAATAATAATGGTAAAAGGGTGGTTCTTTTCTGAATACCTACAGTCTGAATACCTACTCGGGTTACAGACGCTTAAGGCTGCATGTTTTCGGGTGGCGCACTGCGCCAAACCTGGAAGTACCGGAACAGGTTTCTTCCGGGTTTCGGCACTCGTGCATGTGCAAACCACTAAATCACACTTTGCACATGTGCAGAAGTGCCAAATTGCAACCCACACGTGCACAGATGCGGCGCTGCGGGTTGCGAACGTGCCTCCCGCACGGATCACGTTTGCAACCCAAGCTTCCACTGTATTTGGAAGAGGAGGCAGAGAAATATAAGATTCTACTTAGTGCTTTTTTTCTTAAAAAAGGTTTAGGCGTACTCTCATTTTCCTACTCATATTGAAAGTCTGCCCCTCAATGAGGCCAAACTTAGATTCACTAAATGTTTAGGGGTATGCATACACCTGCATACCTTAAAAAAAAAAGCACTGGTTCTACCCAACTCAGAGCAGACGTATTGAAACAAATAGACCTAAGTGAGTCATGTCCATTAATTTGCATTGGTCTATTCTGAATATGACTAACATTAGAAACATCTCATAATCACCCAATCTATTTTTCTCTCCCTGAAATGCCATTTCTTTTTATGTAAATGCCTGCCAAAGGAATTGGACCTTCCCCATAAGACTCTTTGGGATGGAACAAATAAGGAAATTGGGAGGCGGCTATTCTGAAAGTGCTCACTAAAAACAAACTATGTAGGATGAAGTTCGCGCTGAGGGGACAAATACTGCGCCATGGTAACCTACAGTCCGCACCAGCAAAATGTGAAATCTGTGATCCATGTAGACATTCCGCCTCCTGTAGCTCTAAATGAGACCGAGCCACAAACCAAGAAGGTGACATTTTGAATATTGGCTCGGCTATGAATTCACTAGGAAACCTTGGGCAAACCTCTTTCAGCCTCAGCTTCCCATCTGCAATATGGCAACAAAGCTGAGCAACCTTGCAGGGCTGTTTTAAAGGTGCATAATAAGATTGTGCAAATGGAGCATGCTCAACTCTCCAAAGCCCATTATAAATAATAAGTAGTGTGATAAGCCATAATTGTACCATTTCTTTTCTTTGGGAGTTGATTCTGTTTTCCTTGAAGTAAAAAAAAACCAAACCTGTTTTGCATGTGTTTCTGTTAATTAGAGGGAAAGAATGAAGCCCCATTCGCTCCAGAGATTCACCTGGCATTGTCCACATGCAAGTATATTTTCAAAGCATAAGGACTAGGAACCTGAAAGAATGGGTGGTTAGACAGGCAAGCAGATAGATAACAGAGGCTAAGTTCCAAACCCAAATGCTGCATTCATTGCATTTGACTGTTCCCATGGCATCAATGGTGATTACTCGATTAGGGCAATTTTGGCACTGCCCCACTAATCTCAATTTGCCCTTAGCCTGCCCTCACCTGCCTGCCTTCTTACAACCAATCAGGGGATGGCTCTGCCTGTCACTGGCTCTGAATCCACCAACTGCTGGTCTCCCCGCCTCCTGCCCTCCCAGCCCCAATGGGCACCGGCCGCCACACAGGAGCACATGGGGCACAAACACAGCCCTGGCCCCACAATATTCCTCTTAAAACCTCATCCAGCATTCCAGACCATTGTCACTCCATAAAGGTAAAGGTAAAGGGACCCCTGACCATTAGTCGTGGCTGACTCTGGGGTTGCGGCACTCATCTTGCTTTATTGGCCAAGGGAACCGGCATACAGCTTCCAGGTCATGTGGCCAGTATGACTAAGCCGCTTCTGGCGAACCAGAGCAGCGCATGGAAACACCGTTTACCTTCCCGCCGGAGTGGTACTTATTTATCTACTTGCACTTTGACGTGCTTTCGAACTGCTTGGTTGGCAGGAGCAGGGACCGAGCAACGGAAGCTCACCCCGTCAGTAAGTCCTAGGCTCTGTGGTTTAGCACACAACGAATACCCCTTATGTCAATGCCCACCGCTTTAGAATGCCATGTGTACGGTATGAGGAATTTTAATCTGGTAGTCCGTGCAGAGACGAGACAAGTTCATTCACTGTTTCCTGACTAACAGATGCTGGCTGAGATGACACTGTATAATCAATGGTTACCTGGCCATTTATATGCTGTTTATTCTAATTATAGTTTCAGTTCCTGCTTTCACTTTCCCTACCCACCCCCACCCACCCCCATTCCCCCTCTCCAAATCTATTTTTTGCAGCCTGTAAAAGTAAACACCACTTTCAGCCCAATGTAATTCTTCCACTCCTCTGACTGTGCATCACACAGGAGAGAGAGAGAGAGACACCACTTTCAGCCCAATGTAATTCTTCCACTCCTCTGACTGTGCATCACACAGGAGAGAGAGAGAGAGATTCCATCTGCAAGCTGTGCAATTGAGCAAAAAAATAAGAGTCTGATGCCTGGAGGATGGAAAGAGAGAGAGAGGAAATGCTAAGAGGAAGGGGAGCTATGGCAAAGGGCGGTAGCTCAGTGGTAGAGCTTCTGCTTTCCATTCAGAAGGTTCCTGGTTCAATCCCCATCACCTCCAGGTAGGGCTGGGAAGAACCCTTATCAGGAGAGCTGCTGCTTACAGTCAGTGTGGGCAATACTGGACTAGATGGACTGATGGTCTGGTTCAGCATAAGACAGCTTCCTATGTCCCTGTGTTTGAAAATTATGGATGCTACTCAAGTTGAAATGGCATTACAGTGGACGCTCGGGTTGTGAACGTGATCCGTGCGGGAGGCACGTCCGCAACCCGCAGCGTCCGCAACCCGCAGCGCCATGTCTGTGCATGCGCGGGTCGCCATTCAGTGCTTCTGCACATGCACAAAGCACGGTTTAGTGTTTCTGCGCATGTGCAAGTGCCAAAACCTGGAAATAACCCATTCCAGTACTTCTGGGTTTGGTGCAGTGTGCAATCCGAAATCGTCCAACCCAAAGCATATGTAACCAGAGATATGACTGTAGTAGAAAGCATCATAAAAAGAACATAGGAAGTGACCTTATATTGAGTCAGGCCATTGGTCTATCTAGGTTAATACTGTCTACACTGATTGGCCAACTGTGTACTCCAATAATGGGTGGCCATTGACCATCACCAGTGAATGCTATAATATCCAAGTTTAGAACATCATTATGATGGTTTCTCTCTCTTTAGTTTGGATTATTCATTTGTTATCAATCCTGTGTGGGAATATCATTTTGCTTTTCTTTCTTATGTTTGAGAGTTGGTGGATTTATTTTATTTTTACAGAAGGTATATTTATTTATTTATTTATTGCATGTGTATATTTTGACAATTATATGTGTGTGCGTGTTCCAAAAACTGAGGCTCCTGATTTGAACATGTTTAATGTGCTTTCTTTTATTCTTAAAGCATCTCACAGCTTCCTCACTTGCCATCCTGCAAACTCTGCTTTTCTGATTCTGCCTTCCCCCCCCCCCAAATATGTATTTCTCTTTGTAAAGGGGATCTTTAGAAGAGTCAATCAAATTTCTGGGTGTTTTTTATTTAAGGCAAATTAGTTGTTTAAAAACAACCAAGCAAAACATTATCAATCAGCACATTAAAATATCCTAGCATCTTTTCAGGTTGTTTGGTTTACACCCCCTATCTCTAGCTCTTCCCCCTCCCTCCCTTTTCCATTTAATTTCAACGACAATGCTCCCACTTTGATTGACGTTAAAATTATTTATTGTCACATTGTGGGTGTTCAGTACATTGTGTTTGCTTTGCAGCTGAGAAATGCTCTCTGTCTTTAGCAAGCTCCTTGTTTCCAAAGAACCAGTCTAGCCACCCTTTGCTCACTGGCAGAGTGTAAAAATAACATTATGCTTTCTACATGCAAAAATTACCTGAGATTAATGTTCAGTTTGGGCCATTGTTTACCAATTTTAAGGAAGCTGGTTTGTATTACAAGGCACGGAGGTATCATAAAGGCCAATTCATGGCATCTAGATAGGTTATGGTTGAACATGAAAGAAGAGATTATTTTTAAGCATCAAGGTTGGGGGAGAAATACAATTCTGTTTGCATTAAAAGGCAAATCTCCCTCATTCACACTTATTAAACCCATAAGCAAAAAAACGAGACGCAGCCATCCTTCCAAATTCACACTTCTCCAAATTTTGCAATGCCAAACAATGTGTACACAATGCATATACTGGGGTAAAAGTGTGCATGATAATCCATATATCAGTGAAACCAGCATATGCAAATGCATTATACTAGGATAAATCTAAATATTAGGGGAAATACGCTTTGCAAAAATGTGTACATCAGGCAAAATGGCATACAAAAATGTGTATATTGTGAGAAATTTGTGCTATAATGCTAATGAATTCTCATGAGGACTCCTAAAAATTTTTTTAAAAGCAAGCTGATGGGAAAATGTGCAAAACTGAACTTAAGACTAGGAACACGAGAAACCGAGAGAGAAACCAAAACTGACAAATGCGCCCATCCTTACAAACACTTCTCTGATTCATCCACCTTTAGAAATCTCCACCTTTAATGCTCCGCTAATTGTTTCAACCCAGTCAGTGTAGACAACTGCTGAGTTAGATGGACCAATGGTCTGACTCGGTACAGGGCAACTCCATATGTTCCTATGGACATGGGTGGCGCTGTGGTCTAAACCACTGAGCCTCTTGGGCTTGCCGATTAGAAGGTCAGCGGTTTGAATCCCCACAACAGAGTGAGCTCCCCTTGCTCTGTCCCAGCTCCTGCCAACCTAGCAGTTTAAAAGCACACTAGTGCAAGTAGATAAATAGGTACCGCTATGGCAGGAAGGTAAACGGTGTTTCTGTGCACTCTGGCTTCTGTCATGGTGTCATGTTGCACCAGAAGCATTGTAGTTCTGCTGGCCACATGACCCAGAAAGCTGTCTGTGGACAAATGCCAGCTTCTTCAGCCTGAAGAGATGAGTGCCACAACCTCACAGTTGCCTTTGACTGGACTTACCGTCCAAGGATCCTTTACGTGTGTGTGTGTGTGTGTGTGTGTGTGTGTGTGTGTGTGTTCCTATGTATGGAAAGGCTTCCATTCAGTCCATTCAGTCCATTCCATTCAGAAAGTTGGATGGGACCTAAAGGATTATCTAGATCAGCCCCCTAGAATGCAGATATAGCTGACCACTCTATGCTACTTGGACTCCCTTCATGCCCTATGGCAGAGCTGTAGCTATAGGGGGATAGCCAGGTTTTTTGCCTCCAGAGGGGAGCCAAACTAGGCCTTTGACCCAGGTGAAATGAAGCCTAGTTTTGTCCCTGCCTATGCCTCCATGATTCTGTACTTAGCTGGCTTTCCTTCTAACCATCTAATCATTCTTTCAGTGTTTTCATAGCTGGATATTCTCTCTCTGCTTTTCCTCTGTCTGTTGAGTCTCTCAAGAATCTGTCCTTGGCCCTCCTCTTCTCTTCTCTTCTCTTCTCTTCTCTTCTCTTCTCTTCTCTTCTCTTCTCTTCTCTTCTCTTCTCTCTCTACCCAGTATCGCTGGGTGACATCGAATCCCATGGTTTTCAGTACCACCGGGACACAAATGATGCCCAGTTCTAGGCTTCTCCCCTTAAACTGCTCTTCTCGCTCCAATCTGGCCTCTCTAACCGCCTCCCTGGTTTTGTTGTTTGCTTGGATGCTTCATCATTGTCTCAAACTCAATAGCCCAATTCAGGCATTCGGATGCTCAGCAGAGTAATCATGCAAGGGAAAGGCATGAGGCTGAGCAGCCAGGTCCACCCACCCCCACTGTCGTCATTCTCATCACCTTCCATGACTGGTTTAGCCATCAATCCTTTTTCACAGGGATCTCTGGGAATTGTAGTTCCTTGAGGGGTGGGAAATAGAGGCAGGAGTGATGCATCTCGTTTCATGGCCTGAGGTAAAACAGGAAGGTGCCGCCACCATGGCCCTGCCACCACCACCCATTGCTTCCCTTAGCAGGGTCACGTGGCATTGCCCATGGGGGAAACAGTGAGATCTGGCAAGCTCTCACAAGATCTCACCGGAAACTTCTGCTGCTGCTGCTACTACTTCTCCACCAACCTAAATAGAGGTCTCCTAAGGGCTTTCTGGTGTCTTAACAAACTACAGCTACCAGAATCCTTGGAGGGAAGCTATGACTGTTTCTCCTGTTCTCATGGAGCCTCCCAACACACATTTTGGGACCCTGGAAAATTGGAAGTCTCCCTCCACTTCATGGAGGGCGATGTGGTCAATAATGGGTAGTGGTAGAGATAGCATACTTGCCCCTGTGGTATGAGATTCCTCCATACCAGCATTGACCAACCAGCTGTCCCCCCCCCCCCCCGATTTTCAGGGCTGCAGTTCCCATCAACTCCAGCAAAGATGGCCACTGGATGGAGCTGAGGAGAGTTGTAACCCAAAACCTAGGGAAGGTTCCAGGTTGAGGAAGGCCACTCTTCACTGAGGTAGAACACCTGAATAGGGCCACCAAGTTGATGGTTGAACTTCTCACCCTTCCTCAAAGCTTTCCTTTTCCCTTACACTTTCCTTATCCATTGGTGATGCTGTGCAATTTGTTTTCAGTATTTGAGATGGTCAAATTCAAATATTAATGAGTGGCTATGAAAATATGGATAGGGTTTGAAATTTGCACTAAATTTTGATTTTAAAAAATAATAGTTCACTGTGCTAATTTATGTGCATATTTTACATTTAGCCCCCACCCCAATGTCTAATTTGCAGATACAATTTTGAGTTCAAAACCATTCTCTCCTCCCTACATTTGTTCTAGCTCATATTTTAATGATGCCTCTTGTTACTTCATTCTGGGCCTGCTTGATCCAATAGTCTTTAAATGCAAATTGAAAACACTTGCTCATTTAAATAAGCTTGATCTCCAGCCCTCTGATCAAAACTATCGTTGTAATGTTTCTAATGCTATTTGTTGTTTCCAGTGTGATTAGTGGCTGGGCTTGAGCGTTCTAAACCTAAACACCAGGAAGAAAGATATTTAGCAGAGAGACAACCCTCTCCCAGATGATTTCTTATGAATTGAGCATGGAAGGCACTGCCAAGACAACATCGCTGGAGTGCATACGGTTAGAGTCACTACTGATGTACATTTAATATGAGCTTGGATATATTCCCTTTGCAGAGCATGGGCAGCAATCCAGGGCATGGAAAGCTGGATGATGCTCAGTCCAGACCCTATTAAACAAACCAACAGCTCCACTAATAAGGATTGGTCTGATGCCATTCAAAACAGAATGAAAGATGTTTCTCCAAGCAAGAACAGCATACTCCAGCAGGGAGTATCTCTCGCTCTCTTTCTTGTCTGATTTTTAATTTCCTTTCCCTGTTTCTGCTTGACAGTGTTCATCCTCCATAGTTAGGGTGCAGCATCTTGTGTGTTTCTGGACAGGGAGAAGTTTGGCAGGTGCAGCTTCTTCTAACAAGGGAGGCAGTGTGGTGTAGTGGTTAGAGTGTTGGACTAGGTTCCAGGAACACGGTTCTTCCCCCTCTTCATTTTATCCTCACAACATCCCTGGCAGGCAGTGACATAGCATGGGTTGCCAGTGCCCGGGGCATGGGGGGGGGGGCGGAGGGAAACAGACAGAGTACGCATGCACATTCAACTGCTTAATGGTGTCCCACCCAGGAGATCACAGCTGCAGAGATAAGAAAAGAAGAGTTGTTCCATTGTCTGGAGAGGTCACTTCCTGGTTAGAATGGAGAAGCCGTTTTCAACGGAGTCCCGAGACGGAAGCGAACAGCTGTATTGAGGCAGTACTGGGTTTTGAAATTTTGCACCCCTAACCATTTTGCTCCTGGGGCAACCACCCCTGCTACACCACTGCTGCCAGGGAGGTTTGGCTGAGAGGCAGTGACTGGCGAAAGGTCAGCCAGTGAGCTTTGTGGCTGAGTGTGGGATTTGAACCCTAGCCTTTCCCAGACCCTACTCCAACACTCTAACCTAGGGGTAGGCAACCTAAGGCCAGGGGGCCTGATGCAGCCCAATCGCCTTCTCAATCTGGCCCACGGACGGTCCGGGAAAGAGCATATTTTTACATGAGTAGAATGTGTCCCTTTATTTATTTATTTATTTATTTCTGGGTTATTTGTGGGGCATAGAAATTCATTCATTTCCCCCCTCAAAATATAGTCCGGCCCACCACAAGGTCTGAGGGACTGTGGACCAGCCCATGGCTGAAAAAGGTTGCTGACCCCTGCTCTAACCACTACACCATACTGGTTCCCTTGTTAGGAGAAGCTGTGCTTGCCAAACCTCTCCCTGAAACAAAGGAGCTCCACCCCTTAATTGCCCAGACTTCTTTCCTGGCTAACCTAAACTGCTGCCGCCTGCCCCTTCTATGCCTATACTGTATCTTTCTCAAGGATCCTGCGAAACTCGATAGAGACAGAAAGAGCAGAGCATTCTGTTTTGTTAACAATTTGCACAGCCTTTGAAGAAGGAAGGTGCTGTAGAAGTGCTAAATGCTACCATTTGTTATTTCGCAAATGCAGCTAGAAGGGGAGGCTATTTCTCTCTGCTTTTAAAGAAAAAAGGGGGGGATATTTTTTAAAAAACAAGCCTTACTGTTAAAATCCCTGCAAGAGAAACTTGGAAGACTGGGAAGTATAAATTCCTTGGCTTATTCTGGGGGGTGGGTGCAGGGAGAGCTTCTTTTCTGAAAGGCAAATAAACACAGGATGGGCTGGTTCTTGCATCAGGAGAATAGCTGTGCTTCTAAAGGGCTGTATATAAGGAACGGCAGCACTTTGAAATAGAAATAAATACATAAATAAATTAGGGAATTTGTACTGATTAAGGCACTTGTTTCCTTTGCTGCTTCTGCCTTCCCTTTTGGGTCCTGGCTCCCCGAGCCAATTGCATATTTTAAAAAGTTTTCTCTCCCCCCCCCCCCCGATTTCTGAAAGGAACTCCAACCTCTAAACTAAAGTTCCTTTGTGGTTGCCTAATGAACTGCAAGGGCCAGGGCAGTTTACAGCTTCCTAATTGGTTTTAAATTGCACTCACCCCCCCACGCCACCCCACCCCTCTTCATGTTCCCAGTTCATAACATCTTTATGGAGTGTCCACAATGAGCACAGCCCCTCCAAGGTCACCTCTCCTGAGGGTTACAAGGAGACCACATTGCGGCCGGTCAAGGGCTCCATTGTGGGATGAACAAACTGTCCGGCCCTTTATCCCTTGTTCTCAGCCCCTCCTACCCCTGCCCGCACGGTCAGCGCATGAAAGGGCTCCTGTCGCTTTGTGATGAGAGGGCAGGGGGGCGGCGGAATACATACCTTATTCTAGATAAGGCAGAGCCATTAAGCCTAGACGGCTCATTCTCATAAGCTTCACTTCTAGATCTTGCAGTTCTTATGCTTCATGGAGGAGAAGACCCTCAATGGCTGGCCACAATAGCTGTGCTCTGCCTCCATGGTCAGAGGCAGCAATGCTTCTGAACACCAGTCGCTGGAAACCACAGGATGGGAGAGCGCTCTTGTGTTCAGGTCCCACTTCCTGGTTTCCCACAGGCAACTGGCTGGCTGCTGTGGGGAAAGGATGCTGGACTAGGCAGGACATTAGCCTGGTCCAGCATAGAATCATAGAATGGGAGAGTTGGAACATATCCTGAGGATCATCTAGTCCAGGGGTCAGCAAACGTACTGCACCTCAGGCCGGTGTCTCCAGCACCGATCACGTGGCAGGCCGGAGGGCGGAGGAGCGCATGCCCATACGCCTGCGCACATGCTATCTCTGGCACGCCTCTGGGTTGGAGGAGCACCGGAAATAGCTTGTGCACATGTGCACAGGCTTCCTCCGACCCAGGTGTGCACCGGAAATAACGCTTGTGCATGTGCAAATAATGCTTGTGCATGTGCACAAGCTATTTCCGGTGCTCTTCCAACATGGAAGTGGGCAGCCGCGCAGCACCGGTAAGAGCGGGCGGTGGCAGCGGGCAGCAGGGTTTCCACGGGCCGGATAAACAAGTCCCGCGGGCCTTAGTTTGGGGACCCCTGATCTAGTCCAACCCCCTGCAATAGCAGGAATATGCAGCTGCCCCACACAGGGATCAAACCTGCAACGCTGACGTTAGCAGCACCATGCTCTAACCAGCTGAGCTATCCAGACTGACGGGCTCTTATGATCTTTTTCTATAGATCAAAAACAAGGGGGGAAACACATCTGTTATATCAGATCTTACATCTGAACATTTTTATTTATTCTATTCTGGATAAAATATATTCAGAAATGCATACACTGAGGAAGAATGTGTTCATGATAAAATGTGTATTTTAATGCAACCTTTTCGTGCAGATTTTCTTCTTTTAAAAAATTGCAGATTAAGAACATAGGAAGAGCCCTGTTGGATCTTCAAGTCCAGCATCCTCTTCTTTCAGTGGCCACCCAGATGCCTGTGGGAAACCCATGAGTGAAAGCATGGCGACACTGTCGCCACCATGGATATGTGCTCACCAAGAAGTCCTAAAAGACTTGGACACACTTGAGCTCTTTGGTTGCTACCTATGCTCTTACTCTCAAAGACTTGGCAAAAGAGCCTTCTGGAGGAAGCCAGGAAGGCTTGATAGTGCGCTTGGACTCTGTTCACTGTAGGCTTTTGTAGAACAAAATTAGAATGCCTGGACTAGCGTTTGTCTCCTCTGAGTGCATGCAAAGAAACACTTCCTGGCACATTGCTATTACTGCCAACTCCCTCACACTGGTTGCCTCTGTAAATGGCTGAGCCTCATCAGAGGAAGGGATATTCCATCCATCAAGACGTCCTTTGCTGTCAGAGGAGGAATTACAGCCTGACAGAGCTGTTCTTTGAGAGACTTGAAGGAGAGAGGGGTGCAGGGTTGGCAGGAGAGAGAGAAAGGGAGGCAGCCTGGAGGCAGATCAAAGCTAGGATGCGCCTAAGGCAGCCTGTAATATGTGAGCTCCTATTAGCTTGCAGAGCATTTATCGCTCTACTGGGAATTTCATCTATCACAGCCTCAGCCAGCATGGCCAGTGGTCAGAGATGGTGATCAGTGGTGCCAGAAAACCCTACTTTTGGCCAAGCCATGACTTTACCTACACCCCACATGATGTGGCTTGGCCAATACAGCCAGGTATACCAACTGGGGAGGCCTGGTATCCGTGGTAGCTCGCAGGCTGAATCTCTGGCTGCCTACCACCCTTCAGATTCCCTTTCATTCTCTGAGAGCAGTGAGGCTGTCTTAGAGTGTGAGAAAGTTACGCATGTAATGAGAAAATATTGTTACATGCACCTCAGTCTCTGAGCGGTGAGAAACTCCAAAGGTTCCAATGCTTACCTAGGGTTCGGTCTCCTTGGAATGAAGATCTGTGGAGATGGTGGTGTTTTTAGGAGATACGGTTTTATTTACATGTACAGTGGTACCTTGGTCCTCAAACTTAATCTGTTCCGGAAGTCCGTTCCAAAACCAAAGCGTTCCAAAACCCAGGCGCACTTTCCCATGGAAAGTAATGGATGGATTAATCCGTTCCAGACTTTAAAAACAACCCCTAAAACAGCAATTTAACATGAATTTTACTATCTAACAAGACCATTGATCCATAAAATGAAAGCAATAAACAATGTACTGCAGTCACACTATCAATCAGTCAATCAATCAATCAATAGCTGAACTGGGTTCCACACAGTCACAAAAATAAAACGAAAAGAGCCACAAAAACAAAAATACAAAATAAATAGCAAAAACAGACAGACCTCAGTGTAACACTCAAAACAGAAGTATGGCACTCAAGTCTTCAGTGTAACACTCAAATCATCAGTGTAACACTCAAAACGGAGCATGTTCAGCTTCCTAAAAAAGTTTGCAAACCAGAACACTTACTTCCGGTTTGCAGTATTTGGGTTCCAAGTTGTTTGAGTACCAAGGTGTTTGAGAACCAAGGTATCTGCAACCTAGGCATAAAATGGAAGGTCTCAAAGCATTAACACTCCAACAATAGCTATTTTTAACTGTTTTTATTGATAACTTTAACGCTTCATTTTATATTTTTGTACCTTGTTTAGAGGTTTTCTTACAATCAAGCAGTATGTAAATTTTGTTAACTAAAATTAACTATTTCAGTCTCCCCTTTTTAACCCTGTTTCCGCTCTTAATATTCCTTTACCACAGTGAAGTATTCTGGGATGATTAAGAAAGAGGGGAGAGAAAGAAAGAGGGGAGGGTAAGGAAAAATATATTTTCTCCATGCACAAGAAACTTCCTTGATGCAAAAATAATATTTTTTTTGTTAAAACTGTCCCTAATGAGGCATGCTTCCAATTGTTAATTGTTACCAAGGCAATGACCCCGAGCTAGCCATCTTTAATTAACTTTGAACACATCTCCCGAAATGAGTTTCTCTGGCAAATTGCTTGCCATACCTCTCAGGCACGAAGCAATGTCTGAAAAGCCTACCCTCCCTAACATATTGTTGCGCACCAACCCAATCTCTAAGTGAGATTGCGGGTGTTCCAGGCACTTACCCAGGGTTTGTGTTTTGGGAATGAGGCATGGCACAGACTGTGGTGTCTTTATTATATATGGTTTATTTACACATATATACAACCTGGGGCTACGATGGAGGGGTTCACAGCACCAACACCCACAAGAGGGTCTTGTTTTTCCCATAGCCTCAGCCTTGGATTCAAACTGAGATCGAATATCGTGCTCTTGACTCTCTCTCCAGCTTGCTGCCTTTCCTCTAGTCTAGTTCACATTGTTGGAATGAGGGTCAATCATTCCCAGAAAGAACATTCTGTGTATATTAAACTATGTGAAGTTTCCAGAAGCAGTGAGAAGCTGGTTTCTCTACGACAGGTGCAAGGACACTCTGAAGAATATTGCTACACATGCACAGTTTTTGGACTGAACAGAGAGAAATGTTTGAACTCTACTATCATACTGTGAAGATGTGAGAGAGGGTCTGGCAGCTTTTAAGGCTGGGCCCAGATATCAACAACCTCAGATATGCAGATGACATAACCTTGATGGCAGAAAGTGAGGAAGAATTAAAGAACCTTTTAATGAGGGTGAGAGAGGAGAGCACAAAATATGGTCTGAAGTTCAACATCAAAAAAATGAAGATCATGGCCACTGGTCCCATCACCTCCTGGCAAATAGAAAGGGAAGAAATGAAGGCAGTGAGAGATTTTACTTTCTTGGGCTCCATGATCACTGCAGATGGTGACAGCAGCCACAAAATTAAAAGACGCCTGCTTCTTGAGAGAAAAGCAATGACAAACCTAGACAGCATCTTAAAAAGCAGAGACATCACCTTGCCAACAAAGGTCCATATAGTAAAAGCTATGGTTTTCCCAGTAGTGATGTATGGAAGTGAGAGCTGGACCATAAAGAAGGCTGATCGCCGAAGAATTGATGCTTTTGAATTATGGTGCTGGAGGAGACTCTTGAGAGTCCCATGGACTGCAAGAAGATCAAACCTCTCCATTCTTAAGGAAATCAGCCCTGAGTGCTCACTGGAAGGACAGATCCTGAAGCTGAGGCTCCAATACTTTGGCCACCGCATGAGAAGAGAAGACTCCCTGGAAAAGACCCTGATGTTGGGAAAGATTGGGGGCACAAGGAGAAGGGGACGGCAGAGGACGAGATGGTTGGACAGTGTTCTCAAAGCTACCAACACGAGTTTGACCAAACTGTGGGAGGCAGTGGAAGACAGGAGTGCCTGGCATCCTCTGGTCCATGGGGTCACAAAGAGTTGGACACGACTAAACAACTAAACAACAACAACTATCAGAGCTGTCTGTACTTGAATGTTTCCTGTAATTTATTTCTACTCTCCATGCTTGACTTGGAACTCCAACATGCTTGGAGGCTGTGTGGTACTCTGCTACAAAGTGGCCTGGTAGTGTATTGGACCCAAGGATAGGAGTTTTCGTTCCCTAGAAAAACTTCAACAGGTTTCAGGGCTCTGAAAAGCTCCAACTGGTTATGGATATACCCCAATACCCATCACAGCCCCAAAACTCTACTTCAAACTCAAGTTTTGTCCTTCTAACTAACTCTGAGTTGAGGGAGGGGCCCCACCCATTTGTCATCTCACACAGAGTCCCTTTCCCTTTGTTCTCCTAATGGTCCATCACCCAAGCAATCACCTAATGAGGAAGCTAACCTGGCTTATATTTTAACACTTGCGTGATCCAGGGGTTAGAAGGGTCCCAATTCCACCCCCCAATTCATAAGAATATAATTTTTTTCTGGATAGAGTTGGGGGAATAGATGTTGATCCTCCACTATTGCGTCCATCTCCACTCAGTTTTGGTGATCCTACACAACAAAGAACCTTTTTCAGATTGAGGGCCACATTCCCATTTGGGCAACCTTCTGGGGGCCACGTGCCAATGGTGGGTGGGGCCAGAGGCAAAAGTGGTCAGAACTATGAATGTAAATCATACCTTTGTTCAATAGGCTAGTTTCTACACATAGCCACACACCTGTCTCCGCTCTCCATCCAGACAGCCAATAGGCATTATCAAAGTTCAAAGACTGGCAAAAACGCTCAAGGAGGGTATGAAGTAGGACAGGCGAGGGGTGTGGCCTGGAAAGAGGGGGTGTGGCCTTGGGAGAATCCCAAGGGGCATATAGAGAGGCCTGGAGGGCACATTTGACCCCCCCAAGGCCTGAGGGTGGGGGGATCTCTCCTTCCACAGAAGAAGGAAGATATCAAGAACCAGGCATCTGTGTAGTGTGGTGTATATTGCAGTGATGCCTTACCAAAGTCAGCATAGGCTATTAAGGCCATTTTCCCTTTGAGATGTAGAAGGCTGAATGCTTGTGAGGACCTGAGGCAGGAATGGGGAATCTGTGGGCCTCCAGGTTTAGTTCAACTACCCGTTTCATAATCCTTGGCCCCGCTGGCTGCAGTTGATGGGGTCCAACAACATCTGAAGGGGCTCAGGCTTATCGTTCCTAGACTCAAACCCAGGTTCGAATTCACATTCAGTCCTGGTGCTCACCAGGTGACATTAAACCAGACACTACAGTTGAGCCTAATTTATCCCACTGAGTTGTTGCAAAAATTGGGTGCGGATGAAGGAGGAACTCAGCATGCTACACTAAGTTTCTGGAAGGATTAGTAGGACGTATACCTATCATCATCAACAACATCAACAGCCCAGTGTATATTCATGGGAATATTAGTGGATTAATGTATCGTCATCATCAAAATATACAGAGGAGAATCTAGAGGAGCAAAGACACTGTTTTTCTTCTTTTTACTTCTAACACGTCAGCTCATGAAATTTGTGAAATCTGAAGTGCAATAAAGGACCTACATCTGCGCTTACTCTCCTCTCTTCATTCATAGAGAACACTCTTCAATACCACACACAAACACACTTTCATTCCTCCACAGTACTTATCCTCCATACTGGTACATCCTCTTTCCTTCCTGCCTTCACAAAAGCCTACAGTGAATTCAGTCCTCCTTCCCTTACAATGGATTGCAAATTCCTTAATAGGTGTTGGGCAGCATCCAAAATTTCCCCCTCTCTCCCCCCCCCACCTCAGCCACTTTCTCTCTTTGTTTTTGCTGCTCACAGACCAAGACTGCAAATGCTCTGAATCTTTCTTTTCTCAGCTTCCCCCCTTTCTTTTTTCTTTTTTTTTTTGCAAATGACAAGTTTAGCCAATGCTGAAGTAGGGTGCCGATGTTCATCACAGATCTGTACAAAGGTCTGTAAAGAAGCATTTCAGAACCCTGGAAGAGGATAGCATCCCACCCACCCTCTCATGTGAGGTGGGTGCAGAGCCCAGGAGATCCCAGAGGGCAGCCCCCACCATTTCCTCCCTAAGGGTGGAAGGAGACTGGTAACACCTCTTAGTCCCTGAGAGGCAACTGTGGCGGCAGCACGGGGGACAGGGCTGCAGAGGAGGCAAAATATCTGGCCTCCCGGGAGGGTCCTGCAGCGGCCACAGGCAATGCATTCCTTGGAGATCAGATCTGCTGCCTGTGGGAATGTTCTGGGGTGCAGGAGAGGATATATTGACTAATTATATCCTTATCCAACTTGTGCTAACAAGTTCCCAAAATATCAGCAGAGTTTATAGACATTCCCCTTTAAGTTCGCAACGGTAACGTGTGCACAGGTTCGCTAGAACCTCTATAATAATTACTCTGGTAATTTCCCCTTTGTTCCCTCTTAAAATGCAAGACACGACACAGTCTTTATAAAAGTATAAAAGAGTTTACTCACGTTCTGTTCACAATATGATCCCAGAAGGTAGGCAGGCTTAAAAAGGTTACATGCACTTAGAAACTATCTTATAGGAAGATAGTACTGTCCTCTCTTGGCTGAGAGCCAAGAGGGCATCCTTAGATGTTCCTCATCGAAGGAAGATGGCAGAGAGAAGAGAGAGAGTGGCTGCCTGCCCTGTGCTTTTATCATTACCTGCACAGGTGAGGCCACACCCACCTCTGGTCACATGCGGAGGAAGTCCGTCCCCAGGAAGTTTACCTGCTTGCTGGACAGACATCCCTCCCCATGTTCTAACATGTACACTCTAGGAATGTTGTCATTGACTGCTCCTGTGTTTACATCCCACACTGCCCCTGTGGACCCTGCCACCCAAGGCAGTTATGTCAGCTTGCCTCATGGCTGGGTGGGCCAGTCCTGAGTAGACCAGGCCTTTATTTTACATGAAACATCCAGTGTACTTCTCTACATGAGAGAACCCAAACGCAGCCACAGAAACACCTTCTAAATAGTAGCTCCGGAATTATGCCAAATGTAGTGGTAGAATTCTGGACTGTACCATTCCAGGCATTTTAACAACAACAGCAACAACAACCCTGCATTTCTTCAGCTTTTAAAATGCGCGCACACACACGCACACACACAATCCCTAGCATGCAAAAAAGAAAACTGCAAGAAGATGGGAGAGAAAGAGTTAATTTCATTCTCTTTCTAACATGCTTGTTTGTAGGGAGTTTTATTTAATGAACCTTCAAAAGGCACACACACCCCAACTGGAGTCCCTGAATTGGAACAGCCCAGACCTGGACTACTTTAGCCTGCTATTTTACTCTGCGGAGAGCTTTCTCAATGGAAAAGATCGACCAGCAGCTCATTTACATAAACCCACCATAAGAATAAGCAATGAGAAAGATATAGCTGGAAGTTAGCAAGGCTGGGGTAAGGAAAGGAGAAAAGAGTCTGCTTTCTGTCGAGCAATAGCTGCGCACACATATGCACATTCAGAGCACATTTCCAGCCTCAAAGAATTCTGGGCACTGTAGTTTGTTAAGGGCTGCTGGGAATTTTAACTCTGTGAGGGGTAAACTACAGTGCCCAGAATTCTTTGAGGGAAAGAATGTACCTCAAAAGTATGTGAATCCAGGTTCTCAGGCAAAGCCTAATACTGTATCTTTTCTTAGACCTGCTCCTTTTAACTGAACCAGTGTAGTTAGAGCGTCAGAATGGGATCTGGGAGACCAGGGTTCAAATCCCCACTCAGCCATGAAGCTCAGTAGGTGACCTTGGGCCAGTCACTGCCTCTCAGGTATCCTACCTCACAGGGTTGTTTTGGGGATTAAATGGGGAGGGGTAGAGCCATGTACACCACCTTGACCTTCTTGGAGAAAAAGGTGGGAAATAAATGCCACTTATTTGCATCTGCTTTGTCTACAGAAGGTCACGGGTTCAATCCCTGTCATCTTTAGGTAGGGCTCAGAGAGACCCTTCTTTGCCTGAAATCCCGGGGAAATGCTGCTGCCAGCCAGTGTGGGCATTACTGAGGTAGATGTGTCAATGGTCTGACATGACATAAGACAAATCCCTGTGTTCCTCTGAGCAGGTTTCCCTCACGATCAAGACGCCTGTTGTTTGTGTCTTGCTTGCTCCAGCCCTCCCCATTCTGATATCCTTAGAAAAAGACGCTTGTTCCTTCCCCTCCAATTGCTTAGTTCGGTTGGTTGCCCCGAACAACGCCTAGGATATTAAGGTACTGAATACAATAGGAAGTGAGTGGCCTTCCGACCGGGCGGTTAGAACTGCAAGGGATTCACTGGGGTTGCCCCAGTTTAAGTATAATGCATTCTCCTAGCCTAGAGAACTTTCTCCGGTTCCACCCGGAACGATTTTGCCCATTCCTGCTAAGAGACCATCGCTCTCTCCAAGTTAAGCAAAAATCTTTGCACTGGGTCCACTGATTCCCCGCCACCCACACTAACAGAGCGACTGAATCCCCCCACGAGGAGCGCGCGGGGGGGGGGGAGCCCAAACATTTTTAGATTCACTGAAATGTGTGGATGGACCGTGCTGTCTATTCAGCTGCTAAATATTTTTTAGAAACCTCCGACTGATCCATAAAAATCGTGCAATTCTGCACGCAGGTTACGCTGCTTAAATCCCATTGACTTCAATAGAATCAAAGCAACCCGTGTGCAGGATTGCCAGCCAAATCTCCACAAAGGTTTGCATGCGGTTTCCATTCCTCACCATTCCCTTTTCATCATTTTTTTCCCGCAACAGAAGTGAATTCAGTAAAATCCATCAGCTTCCAGCTCGAATGCAACACAGACACAAGAAATTCTCTGCACAGATGCCATTCCGGTTCGTATTTTTCAGCTAAATTTAGGCTGCAATCCGAACCCTGTTTACCTGGCAGTAAGATCAATGGAATTCAATAGCCCTTACTTCTGATGAGAGTTGCGATGTTAATGTTTAAGGTGTCCTTTTAACTCATTCTAGGGCTTGGTGCGCGTTTCCTGTTATTTCCGTTGCAATAAAAAAGCAGACTCTAACTTTTCCTTATAGGTGTAGGTACTTCTTGTTGACACGGGGATGTCATGACACTGACTAGCGTTTCAGTCTTTCCCAATTTTGCCTGGGGAAAAAATGGGATTGAATCTGGGACCATCTACATGCAAAGCAGATGTAATCACTGAGCTGTGGTTCTGTCCCAACTGATGGGGTCAGATTAACTTCTTTTTTAAAAAATTATTCTGACCATTGACTTCTAAGGATTCAGAATATTATTGCAGTGTAGCAGGTTTTTACTCCCAAAGTTGTTTAAATGATCTAGATCAACCAACACTGGAAAAAGGGGATACTAAATAGAATAAAACTACAATAACACTTATCTTTAATTACTAGAATAGAACTGCAACTGCTTTAAAATATACAGTGTAGTAGTTACCAAGTATATAATGGGATACTTGTAATATAATGGGATACTAATAATACTTGTCCCCAGCTGTTTACTGCCTTTGAGTCCTACCTACCACGGTCCCTAAGAACAGTGGAGCTTACTTCCAAGTAAGCATGAATATGATTGAGCTGCAATTCCATGTGGATTAAACTGGATGAGAGCATCATTGAACTCTGTAGGATTTGTTTCCCAGTAAACTTGCATGGGATCCTGCTGGGCATTGCTTTCACTGACCCTCTCTCTTTTACCCATCCCACCTCCCCACCCCAAATATTCAGCAGGTTAGTTGTCCACAGTGTCATTAATTAAACTCTGTTCCCCAAATCAGAACAATATCTTTTTATTCTACCTTTGTAGTCGAAGGGAGGGCTCTGTCTTCCTAAACCTGGTCCTGGGCTATTTCGGCATTCAGCACCATCGGTTCTGGACAGCGACCTTTTCACCTTCAAAGGGAAACAACCCAAGGTAGTTCCGTTGTCCTGTCGAATTGGTGGTAAAGGGAGCGGAGCGCATTTCTTCAAGCGCCATATGACGGATGGATAGGGGTGGACTATGTAAAGATTATATTTTGTAAACCAGGTGTGTCTGCTTAAAGATATGCAGAGAATAAAAACTTTTGGGGGCAGAAAGGAAAATGTCAGTTTAAGCATATCTTAAGCCCTTTAAAAATGTCCAGTAGTATCCACTACGGGATATATTTGGCATGTGCTTAATTTTCCCGGACTTGCCTACTCGGAAGTAAGCTGCAGTAGATTACACGCTAACTTGTACAGTATATAAACAAGATTCACGTTTTCGCAAAAAATCCAGACACATTTCCTTTTCATTTCTGTTAGATTTATCTCTTTTTTTAAAAAAAAATAATAATAATTAAAAATCAGATCCACTTTCTTCACCCTACACTGCATTTTTTTAAAAAGAGAACTCTGTCAAAATTATTTACAGTTTGTACTAGTTTTTTAAGCTTCTGATTGAGTCATTCAACCGTTCTAAAGAGATCTTATTCTTTGTTTATTAATAAAAAAGACCATTATGTTCTTATTCATAAAAGTCGGTGTCTTTCATCCTTGTTAAATGAAGTATCTTTTCTTTCGCTATAGAAGATGTTCAGATTTTTCATAATGTGAATGCCGTGTTTATTTTTACTATGGAAATTCGTTTTGTTTCCGTACTTTTAGGGAAGTGAGAGTTATTCCTTTGCTGCTCTGAGATTACATAGGATGGGGTGGGTGTGTAGCGGAGAGGCGGCTGTCTCCACCGAGAAGCGATTTTTGTAAAATATGGAGGTAACCAAGGAAACATACTTTGCTTTTTTAAAAAGAGGCGATAGACTGAATAGTCCAGGATGTGAGTACAGAACCTGCCTTAGAACCAGATTGTTCTGGGAACATGGGCGGGGGGGGGGGATCTGTTTCTCTAATTTCTCAGTTCTCTGCTAACGAAAATTGCTACATTTCTGGTAACAATCGCAATATCAATTATACTATTTCTCCAGAATTCGGGAATGTATTGCTACATACAATTTATATATATATATATATATATATATATATATATATATATATATATATATTGGTAGATGTATGAATTGATTTATACACCGCTCAGTCAACTCCGTATAACTAGGCGATATAACTGCGTAATAATCCACACCCTGACCTAAATTTAGCGTGTGTAATTAATTGCAAGATCATCGGGCATGTTACTCTATGAAAGCGCCATGTAAAATTTATTATGTAATTATAAATAATGCAGAAACGGAAGGACAGGAGAATTTAGAAATAGGCGGATGAAATTCAATCAGTCTAAGTATTAGTGGGGGATTTTTTTGTTTTTTACTTTTAGCACATTCCAATTTCTCTCGCGCGCCCGTGCCTGCCAGTTTTCTATATTAGAGCAGTGCAATCCTGAAGTTAGTCCCACTATGTTATGTTCAGTGGGGCTTACTCCCAGCTAAATGGGCTACAGGATTGCAGCATAAAACTACAGTGGTAGACATGCATAGAATTGTGCTCTAAGCTACATTACTGGAGGAGAATTACTGGTTGGAATGTGATTTAGAATAAATTCCTTCATGGCTGTCCACCAATTAACGAATTTATACTTGATTAAGCACCTGCCTTTCCACCAGTTAATGACTGATTGAAGTGAAATGCATTTTTCATATAGCCAAATATTCAAATCTAGACAAAGTTTTGAGATATTGACCGAAGCATAAAGAGACGTGGGTCCCCCCCCAGGAAATGCCATATTTATATTTTGGTGCCCTCTCAGCCCCAATTCTCTGCTGCAAGAGGGTAATATTTCAATAGAAGACATGCACGCTTCAGTATATCAGGACGTCGAACTTAAAAGTGATCCCTTCAATCTCAACTCCCTCTATGAAAATTTGCCATCTCCAATTAAAATTGGACCCACATCATTAATCAACTAAAAAACTGAGTTGATTAATCTACCCATTAAACCTTCAAGCCCTACAGTTAAGTAATTGTCGAAGGGAAATAGCTCATCCGAAAATCCGCGCTCCTTCCTTCTCCTTTGCTAAACTAATAACGCCTCTGAACAGTTTCTGTGTTACTTTCCTCCAATACCAGGGAAGTAACTGTTTTCAAGTACTTAATAACAAACTGGATTAATGTAATCACCATTCAGCTTGTCACCTGGCATTCCTGCTGAATGGGGGTACCTTCTGTTTGTCTGTTTTTTGTTTTTGTTTTTCCTGGGAGATGGGAAGGGATCATTGCACCACCCAGGACAGAGGGGAACTTTCGGGTGCTGTTATGAGCGTTTCGTCCAGGCTACCTCTGTTGAAATGACGCCCCTTTTAGACTTGTGTAAAATACAGCGCTCCATGGAGGAAACACAAACCTCTGCACCCCTCTTGTTACTCAAGAATATAACTTTAGTTGGGGAGAAGGAGAAGGAGAAGGAGGAGGAGGAGGAGAAGGAGACTTCTACCGGACTGCAAGTCAGTAGTGAGAGCACCACTTTCCCCTTCAGTGCAGGTCTCAAGATATTTCCGCACAAATGTACGTGTTGGCGCATAGACAGTTTTTGCACACGTATTCGCCATGCTACCTGTATCTATTGGTGAGAAAGGCATTCCCAATACACGTTTTGAGTAACTGGTGTCGACCAGGACACCTCATTTTCGAATACAACCACAGACCATGGGCGTAGCCATGGGGGGGGCAGGAACAGCTGCCCCCCAAAATCATTAAAAATCAACAAGAATCAATACAAATCCAAAAGCCTGCCCCCTAACAAAAATCCTGGCCACGCCCATGCCACAGACCATCAAAATCCATGGGTGGCATTCAATGCAGACCCATTCAAGTTAACGGGCACTTATTCATTTCAATGGGTCTTGCAGGTAATCTCACTCTTCTGCGAGAAGAATGCCTTCAAGAGATGCTTTACCTTAGTCATGTAAATTTTTAGAAATGATTTCCTGACACTGTTTTAAAGTATGGTTTGTAAACCCAAAGAGGAATAATACGCTCATACGATTGGAAGTAAGGATTTTTCAGGACATCCCAAAGGTTTCTATCCGGTGTGAGTCCTGCTCATAGTAGAACTATAGAAACTGAAGGATTTAAGTTAGCCATGTCCATTAATTTCAATGAGTCTACTCCAAGTAGGACTAACGTTGGCTGCAACCAAAATATATAGAAATGTTATAATTTGCAATGTAAGGTTTTGCTTCGAACATTGCTGTTTATGTCTGAAGTGTAATCCTTGGGTAGGAAGTATGTATATGCGTTTTTCTAATACATATAAAACCATGCTGTTTTTCACTGTGGGAGCGGGGACTTCTTGTGGGCGACAGATAATATCCGGGGAAGCACCATAGCTCAGTGGTAGAGCATCTGCTTTGCATGCAAAAGATCCTGGGTTCAATTCCCGGCATCTCCACGTAGGGATGGGTTCCTGGTCTGAAACTTGGAAAACCACTGCCAGTCAGTGTAAACAAACTTAAACAATAGTGACCTCGGTGAACCGATGGACTCAATGGACTCAATACAAGGTAGTTTCCTATGTAAGCCAAGCTCAGCTGCGGTACTCTGGCCCTGCAGAAGACACGTCCGTATGTGATCAATCCATCAGGATTTATTAGTCAACTGACCATCATACACACCAAAAGGACCTGTCAAAAAAGCACATAAATACCATATAAAGGCAGCATTGGCACCAGCCCTATCAAGATAAAGAGCAAGTAGCAATTCATCTGATCTACCAAGAGGAACACTTATTGAGGGAAAGAGCAGGCGTTCCTGCGTGCGCCCCTAAGAGATTCAGTTAAAGTGCATTGTCCGACACAGGAGCTTTACAGAAGTAAGAAGTATCCTAAAACCATAGAATTGTAGAGTTGGAAGGGACCACGAGCGTCATCTAGTCCAACCCCCCGCAATGCAGGAATCTTTTGGAGAGGGGGAGGGAGGGCCGTGATTTTTGCGGGGCGGGATATGGTTCCTCTTATCGTATCAGATGACTGGAATCACCCAATGAAGTCCTTTCAAGTAAAAAAGGCGAACACAACGTAAGTTGCTTATGGAACTCCCTGCCACAGGATGTGATTATGACTATCAACATATGTGAAATTTTTTTTTAAGGATTAGACAAATTGCTGAAGACAGGTCCAGACCTATAGGGAAATTGAATAGCAGATCCTGGGGAAAGACAAAAGCAGAATGTTGCTGCCTATAAACTTCCACATCCATCCTTCAGACTTCTGGCGGAGCAAGGATAGAGGACTAAATGGCCATTTATTCCAGTTAGGGCCATTTTTACGCATCGCATTTTACAATCATATTCGAAACGAATAATTAAATATACAGCATCCCATTTACCCCTCTTTAATTTATGCATGGGGTATTTTTATCATTATAAATATCTAAGCATGTGCAAATTTGCACATTGGTATTAATTTGCAAAATAGGCTTCAAAAATGCCGCATCACAAACACTGAGAAAACGGTGCGTGGGGTATGTTGCCTTTTCTGTTGGTTTTGGTCACGAATGATCCGTCTACTTAAAAACGAACTTGTATATTCTCCTGGGTTTGCCAAGCGCTTGAACGCAAAGTGTTAGTTCACACGTGCGTGGACATCGATTGAGTTATATCCCCTTGACTGTGTACTAACATTGGGGGTTGGAACACTGCGTTTGAGAGGAGGAATATGCAAGTTCGACCGCCTGTGTCCCATTCAGACGCACAGGTCCTTACAATCATACACGCACGTCTGTATCAAGCCTGAAACACACAGTCTTGGATTTGTGGTCCTATGCTTGCAAGCCGAGGTGCAATGGGACATGATCCATTCCGACCCCCGGAAATCCAATTGATTTTAATAGACACGTGCTTGATTACTTCCCACTCAAATCAATGGAACTGACCAGTGCGCAGCTTTAGGTGGTCCTCCTGCATTATACAAGAGCTCCCCGCGACCCCACCCCATAAACTGTAGTAATTTCAGATCCTCCGAGGATGATCGCTGGAATGCCTTTCATTTACGGCAGGAATAGCAAGCAGGGATAGCTAAGAGGCGCATGTACAGTATGAATCCTGCCCTTAATTGACAAAACACGCACACTTTATGTTGTGTATTGGGCTCTCCTTGAATTAATAGCCTGGCCGATCCTTGGATCTCGCCAGACACGCGTCTCTCAGGGAGGAGGAAGCCAATGTCAAAGAGCCCTTGTCCATTTAATTTCGTCCAGTTTCACTCTGGAAATGTCATTTTCTTTTTGAAATCTCTCTGCAGAGCCCTCTGGGACTCTGCCACGATCCTTGCAGGCCGGCACAAGAAGGCTCGGGAACACACCTGACCAGGTGAGAGCCAGCCATGGGGTTTTCTCGGGCTAGGGGTCGAATTCACACCACATCGCAACAGACGGTCTGCCTTAAAGCAGGAAGGGAATCGCCTAAGTTGAAAAACAGCAAGAAAAGGCCCGCAGCTCTCGCTAAGGTTTCAAACGGTGCAGATTTGCTCTGGAAGGGTTTGGTGTCATTTTTGGTAGGTCTCACTGGAAATCTTTGTTGTGGCCTCGTTTCTGTGGTGGTGGCTACCACCAAGGAGCGAGGGAAGAAGACCGCAAGGCGGATGGAGAAGGGTCTCCTTTTAACATATAATTACACTCGTCTTTTCTCCTGAGCAGTTTCTAGCAAGCTTTGCCGATTCTTCCACCCTCTGCAACCGCTCTCGTCTCTCTGCTCCCCAGATATCCAAAGCTGGTTGTTTTGTTTAATTAAACTCAATGTCAGCTTTAATTTTCCGCCCGGCTGGCTCGCTATGCCTTTATAGGAATTAACATTTTGTTTATATATGTCATTGCACTTTGTATAGACTGGCGCGTTTTTGCCGAGGGGAGAGGCGATTTCTTTACAGTACTGTAGATGGACCGCCCTGGAGAAAGCGAGGCCTAGCGCAACTTGCATACGGGAAGGGCGATTTCGAGGCTTTGGGCATTGCGGGGTGCGGGTGGTGCGTGAGAGTGGCCTTGATTGCGCCCCACTCCCGGCAGAAAAACCACTGTGGCCGGTGTAGATAAAGGCGAGGAGCGGGGAGAAGGAAGTCAAATATACCCATTGCCAATTGCGCACGAAGGATCTGCATTTTTCTGTGCTGTTTTAGTTAATCTGGAGCAGCTGCCACGCCTGTATTCCGTATTCAAAAAAATGCTAGCACTGGCCTGTAATCCAATGCAAGGCTTCCAAATAAGAAGGTATAGGGATTGGACTGCAAAACGCCCTTAATGCGAAGGATGCAACAATCCACTTACCTATTTATTTACAAATGAGACAAATTCACCACAAAGTAGCACGGCAGGTTACCACCACGTAGTTAAAGCATGCAATATTTAAACAATTTAAAATGGACCACAGATCGTTTACTAGGCAATAGAGGTGGATTCACAAAAACCATGCAAATTTTGGCCTGGGTGAAGAGGTCCATCTTGACCCCCATTCTACCACCGGTCTTGGGGTTCAGATTGTGGACTCCTCCAGACTGGGTTTGTTCATTTGCTTGCAAAGATATTTGGAAACACATATTTGAGCACATCCATGGGCTCCCTAGCCAATGGGAACAGTCAGGGCCAGATTTAGGTTTGATGAGACCCTAACCTACTGAAGGTAATGAGGCCCTTTATATGTCAAGCTGTCCTTTGTCAGCAACAAATTGTTGCTGTTTTTTGTGTTGAATAGGTCCTATATGCTATGTGGTAATTTATGGACCTAATAGGTATCTAAAGCCATTTGCACATGCAGAATGTAGGCACCCTATATATAGAAATGAGCAAACCAGTGATATTTTAGGGAGCCAGCTAGCAAGCAGAACCCATTACTTACATCATAGGAGCCTATACAACACAAAACACTGTTGTAGTATGTAGGTTTTATTTTAATTTTATTTTTTATCATATATTTTGGAAATGCACATCCAGTTTTTTTCTTTAAATTTTTTGGGGCCCCCAAGAGAGTGGGGCCCTAAGCTATAGCTTGTTTGGCTTATACATAAATCTGGCACTGGAAACAGCAGAGACCTAGATGACAGCAAAGCAAAAAAGCTTTGAGCAAAACCTTGATGGTGGTGGAAGAGAAGGTGGAACAGAGGCAGTGCTCCTGTCATTATCCTGTCTGTTATGGGTAGAAGATCCCTCATTGCCACCATACCGAAGTCAGGTGCCACCTTTTAAGGGCAGTACAGGCAGTCCTCCTCCACAGGGTGCCAAGCCAAGGGGTGCAAAACTGAGGAGACCCATCATTGAGAAGATTCATTTGGGGGCACCAAGTTTTGGTCTTGTCATATTACGGAAGATGAGCAAAGTCTGCCCTTGTGCATGGACTGCTAGAGAATCTTAAAGCACAGACTGAGAAGCAACCATCAGAAGACATCTACTTCAAACCTCTTTGCCACTTTGTCTGAAAATATAATGCACAAGGCTTCATTGGAAAGATGCTCGCTAGCCAGACAGATGGTTTAGGAGACAGAGGTCCTTGTTGTTGTTGTTTCTTGCTTCCACTTGGAGGTGGGGAAGGGGCTTCCTGGAAGATCCTATCATATTATTATTATTATTATTATTATTATTATTATTATTATTATTTCCCCAGCCACTCTGGGCAGCTCCCAACAAAATATTAAAAACACGGTAAAACATCAAACATTAAAAACTTCCCTAAACAGGGCTGCCTTCAAATGTCTTCTAAAAGTCAGATAGTTGTTTATTTCTTTTATGTCTGATGGGAGGGCGTTCCACGGGGTGG
The DNA here is from genome assembly GCF_951804945.1 of Podarcis cretensis. NCBI lineage: Eukaryota > Metazoa > Chordata > Lepidosauria > Squamata > Lacertidae > Podarcis > Podarcis cretensis. The sequence goes on from NC_137183.1 coordinate 19,351,615, forward strand.
GTGCCACTACCGAGAAGGCCCTCTGCCTGGTTAGAAGTGAAATCCACAAAAACCAATGAAAAACTCGTGCGGAGTAGATTTGTAATGTTCTTTTTGAGGAAAGGTGGCATACAAATAAAATGATGACGGTTATGATATTTTTGCTGCCATGAATTGGGTTTTTGGGAAGAGTGTTTCCGTAATTACGCCTTTAGGCACTTCCAGACTAGACAATTCTCCAATCCCAGTAAATCAGCCAATTATCCCAAAGCTATTTTTGCCACAAGTGCACATCTTGATTTCATTCTCCTGAAACCTCTAATCATCACTCCTTCTCCTTCCCCTTCATATTACTCTCCAGTTGTTCTTGTTCTTGTTGCTGTTTGTTGTTTTGTAGTCTTTAGCTTAAAGTTTGCAATGGCCAGCTTTATAGTGGGGAAGACTACAACCATAACATGCAGTCCTATTCAGGTTTACTCATAAATAAGTTCTATCATTTTCAAAGGGAAAGAATGATTATCTCCTAGCCATAGGTGTGTGCCACAACACCTATCAGTACACCTTTGGGTGTACCATAATGTCAGTGAGGATTGTTCTGAATAAAATGTAATTTGAAATCCATATTTCAAGTATACTGTCAGTGCCTTCACCCCTGCTGATAATGCAGATTCACTGATGGATATAAGTATAGCTAAAATACTACACATTGGGTGCAATCCATCTCCCACTCTGTTAGTAAATAATAATAAATAAATAAATAAAATATTACGTGCAATTCATCTTCCAAGTGGCTTGAGTCATGTTCATTTTATAATATGTCTAGAGTGGTTCTGTTGTGTCTTGCATTTCCCTAAAGACTGATGTGGCTGAGCTAATATGGTCTTCTGAAAACTGCAGAAGACTTGCTGCCTTGTTTTGAGATGGAACAAGTGAAGGCTAGCACCGTATGATGTTCACCTTCCCCTGCAACTTTGTATGAGTTTGGAAGCTAGAGCAATGTTAAGCTTCCTGAGACCAGAGTCTGCAACGGAAAACACAGGAAGGGAAGAACAAAGACCTTTGTGGTTCCCCTTAAGTCCCCTTAACTGCTCTTCCCCTTCATTTCTTAAGGTCTGTGTTGCCAGTTTGTCCTGTCCATATCTAATTGTGGGATTTCCAGCCCAAATCACAAAGGCATGGGTTTCCTGCTACACATGGAATAGTTCAATTACTAGAGCAGGAGACTCTTGAACACAAGGTCATGGGTTCAAACCCCACAAGGATCCCTTCTTACTATATGATTCTATGATTGCCAGACTCATAGTTTCTGAATCAACCCTGAAGGTATATCTTTACTGTTTTGGTGGGAATTTCTAACAAAAGAGATAATCCCATGTATTTCCTTCCTGTCGGAGCTCTCTCTCTCTCTCTCTAGACACCGATGTGAGCAAACATACATGTCTGGCCTCTCCTCAGAGCCCAGGCTCCATTTTGGATACTCATTCTGTATTTCCATGACCAAGAAGTATTTCCACCTACATACTAAAGGGTAAAGGGACCCCCTGACCATTAGGTCCAGTCGTGGCCGACTCTGGGGTTGCGGCACTCATCTCTCTTTATTGGCCGAGGGAGCCGGCGTACAGCTTCTGGGTCATGTGACCAGCATGACTAAGCCGCTTCTGGCAAACCAGAGCAGCACACGGAAACACCATTTACCTTCCCGCCAAAGCGGTACCTATTTATCTAATTGCACTTTGATGTGCTTTCAAACTGCTAGGTTGGCAGGAACCTGCATACTACGTTGATGTATTTGCTGCCTGGATTGAAATATAAGTAAACAGTTTTGTTTTTACTAAAATGGGTGGTTCATCCTTAGCAATGGGGACAGAATGGGGAAAGGTCAGCAGACCACAAATAATCAGGGATAAAAAGCGTAACTGTCTAATTCTTAGCTTTCAGTAAGCTGCAAAAGAACGTAAGTGTTTCTACTCTGCTAAAAGGGCTTCACGGCCTGTTTTATATCTGCTGTGACAATCTCCTCACCCTTCTTGGTCTCCCCAGGAGAGGTATGAAGAGGGTGGAGGAGAAATTGGCATCCCACAGGTGCAACTGCTTCATGGGGCAAGACCTACCAAAGAAGAGTTGTTGGGCTAATTGGACCTGAAACCCTGGTGCAAACCCTGTTTTTTTCTAATAAAGAGTTAACTCCACTTACTTTGTGTGATATACTGCTGGCTTGCTCTAGTCTCTCTCTCTCTCTCTCTCTCTCACACACACACACACACACACACACACACACACACTTCTGTCCTCCACCCAAGCAAGGAAACAGTGTTGTGAGAATTCAAGGACACATCCCAGCCCGTCCAAAACACTCAAGGAAGATGCAAAGTAGAGCCTGCAAGGGGTATGGACCACAGAAAGGTTGAGAAGGAGGTGTAGCAGATTCAGAAAGAGAGACCTTGTATCAGATAGAGAGGCTTGGAGGGGCACATTTGGCCCCCAGACCTGAGGCTGCCACCCCTGGGCTCACGGAATCCCAGGGTGAATCTAAGGCTGATACAGACTTGAAGTGCGCACTTCTGCCAGAGTGACGCTTGGACTGGTCCTGGGTGGAAGCAGCAATCTGAGCCCTTTCCTTGGTCAAAGGGGATGGTAGGCCTGCTATAAGTTGTGTTTTCTTCTGGGAACATTTCTCTGCTTCGATGGGTCCCCAGAAGGACAGGAAAGATGCCAGGCAGAGCCCAGATATCTCCTTGCTTGAATGGCTTGTCTTCATCTCTGGGGGGAGGCAAGAAGGAGCCAGAGAGCAAAAGAGGCACCCGCATGGTGCAACATGCCAATCACTTGGCAGGGGCAGAGCATCCTGCTGGCTCTTCTCACTATCGGTCCTGAACAGGCAGCTTCTGCACAGCAGCAGGTTGGAGTAGAAGGCTAGCCATGAATAAACACAAAACACCACTTATACACTTGCACAAAACCCCCTCTGCGCGTAGGATTACTGAAAACTACTGGTGAGAATGCTCTGAGAAAGGGGTGCTCTTTAAGCAGGTTTGGTGGCGTGTTGAGAACAGGGATGAGTGGATCTCTCCATTTCAGTTTCCCTCAGGCTCCATCTGCACTATACAGCTAAAGCAGCATCGTACACAGCTTCCCACAAAGAATGGCTCCCATCCATCATCAGCTGGGATAGCTCAGTAGAGCATGTGATCTCAGGGTTGTGGGTTTAAGCCCCACATTGGGCAAAAGGGTTGGTCCCTTCCAACTCTACAATTCCATGATGCTATGATCGGACTGTGGTTTGTTAAGGGTGCTGAGAGTTGTTTGGACTGCAGACTCCCCATTTCCCCTCCCAGAGCTACAATTCCCAGAGTTTCCTATGAAGAAGTAGTGCTTGTTAAACAATGTGGGATGTCATCCATTGGAGAGGTCAAATACAACATCCCTTGTTTCCCTAGAGTGGACACAGACAGGGGGTGTTACTCCAGCCAAGGTAGAATTTCCTGTTACACCTGGTCTGGAGCACCCTCCCCCTCCATGTGACCAGGCAGGTGGGCATGACCCTTGCAGACCCTACTAAGGGGCCAGTCATGCAGCCATCTCTCTCTTGATGCTCCTCTCTTCCATTTTGGCCACTGCTCCTTGTACATCTGATGCTGTCTGCAGGCTCTCTGCCAGCAGCACATGGGCCCATCCTTACAACAATGTAAGCTACACTGTATCTGTAACTACAAGCTAAAGCCTGCCTTCAGGGATCATACTGTGAACTGAATGTGAGTAAACTTTTCATTACTTATAAGGAAGACTCTTGTGTCTTTATTATTTTTGGGGGGGATCAAAGGGATCTTACCAGGAATATACTGTAATCTGGGCATGCCAGATTGGATTGCTTAATTAAAGATATTCAACCGAATCTGCAACTAGCTTCTTGCTGTGTAAAGGAGAATGAGCTCTGCTATATATAACTCACTAGCGTGAAAGGGGAAGGATAATATTTAATCAATATATCCTCTCCTACTACCCACAACATTCCCACAAACAACTCTAGGTACAGCAGCTCTGGGAGAGGAATAGGGGGCTCCCAACAGCTCACAGCACCTTTAACAAACTACAATACCCATAATTCTTTGGAGGAAATCATGACTGTTTAAAGCGCTATCATTGCACTTTAAACGTATGGTGTGAATGTGACCCGAGTCAGACCACTGGTACACCTGGCCTAGTATTTCTTTCTCTGACTGGCAGCAGCTCTTGCAAGGTCTCAGGCAGATATCTTGCTGCTAGAGAAGGAAGGACTTGCCAATATTGTTTCCCCTGTTTTTCCAATCTTAAATTAAATTTCCGCAGCCATTTGCAGTTGTTTTTTTAAAAATCCTCACGAAATTGCACCCACAATTTCTTGCTGATTTCTCCTAATTAAACACATTCGTATATGCAGTTTCAACCAGTGCACATAGTTGGCAGACAATTTCCCCTAATATAATGCATGTTTGTACATTGTTTTCATGAATATATTTATTCTTATGCACACTATCCCCTACCATGCATTTTTGCAAACATATGTTGGAGAACTGCATTTCCTAATTCAGATAAGTATGAACTTCAAAGGGATAGTGTTTTGGTTCAAATACTGTTTCAGAAAGTGCAAAATTTGATAGCTTCAGCTTTAATGGGACCTTAGGTGAAGGGTAGGTAAATCATCATCTGAATTGAATTTCTCCTCCATCCCCTGCATGCTACTTTTATTTATTTATTGAAGTTATACCCTCCCTTTTCTCAAAGGTGCTCAAAGTGACATATATAGTCCTCCTCTACCCCTTCCTCCTCCTGCTCCTGCTATTTCTCACAACAACTCCATAGTGTAGGTTAGCCTGAGAGACTAGGGCTGGCCCAAGGTCACCTAGTATGCATCATGGCTAAGTGGAGGTTTGATCTCTGGTCTCCCAGGTCCTATTCCAGCACTCTAATGAGGTCCAGCTCTGAGGGCCTTCTGGCAGTTCCCTCATTGCAAGAAGCAAAGCTACAGGTAATCAGGCAGAGGGCCTTCTTGGTAGTGGCGCCCGCCCTGTGGAACACCCTCCCATCAGATGTCAAAGAGATAAAAAACTACCTGACATTCAGAAGACATCTGAAGGCAGCCCTGTTCAGGGAAGTTTTTAATGTGTGACATTTTAGTGTATTTTTTTGTCTTTGTTGGGAGCCACCCAGAGTGGCTGGGGAAACCCAGCCAGATGGGTGGGGTACAAATAATAAATTATTATTATTATTATTATTATTATTATTATTATTATTATTATTATTATCGCTAAACACACTGGCTGCCTTTGACATCCTTTTAACTGAAGATGCCAGGAATGAACTTGGAACCTTCAGCTTGTAAACTAGGTGCTATACCCACTGAGCTATGACCTTTCCATGGGGATAAAATAGCCCTAGAAGAGTACATAAGGCTTCTGTTGAACACTGACCAGCTTTAGATGAGTACCTGCCTTTTCTTATCTACCTTACAGGATTTCTCACAGTAGGAAATATATCCACTTAGCAATGAGTTCCCCAAATTACTGACAACCAATCATTCTTACCCAAGCAGCCATTTTTAGTGGTAAATATTTTAAGCATACAAAGCAAATGAATAGGTTTCCTTAATAAAATGATTAATACAGAAAGGCCTAGCTGGCTATGCATAATTCATAGGCGGGGAACAATGGGGAATTAGACTTTTACTCGCCGTCTCTACAAAGACAATTATGGGGGCTGTATAACTATTTTGCCTTTACCTGGAGCTTGGGACTTGACTTTCATCAAACGTGAAAGAAAGGAAATGAACTCATCTAAGTGAATCGTGATGGCCTGTGTGCTGTGCAGGGTTCCTAGGAAGGCAGGAAGAGATATTTGTTTCTGATTATGCGCTTCTTACTCATAAGGAGAGGTTAAGCAGAAATAAAAGGTTTGGATCCAGGCTGGTAGCAAGCAGAGCGCCTGGTAAGTGTTATCTCAAGAAATCCCATGGGGCAGCGTCCAGCTCAGTTACACTCAGAGTCAACTCACTGAAATGAACAGAGCTGTGTCCATTAATTTTGATGAGTCCAGGACTAGGGCTGGATACAGCCATTGAGGCTGAAGTGCCTACAGCTCCCAAGTCATCCCATTCCAAGGCTATCAATGGTCTATCTCCGCTGCTGGAGCCAGTAATGCTTTGAAATACCAGTTGCTGGAAACCACAGAAGGGGAGGAAGGGCTCTTGTGCCAAGGTCTTGCTTTGGGACTTCCCACAGGCACCTGATTGGCCACCGAGCAAGAGCTATAGCTGGGTATTTGGTGGAAAACCCATCCAGCAGGTATTCAGATTCAGCTATCTGGGAATTACATTCCATCATAGGCTTCTCTGGTCCACGCACCGTGCAATGGCGGTGAATGCCAGTAAGATGTCTATGCAGGCCATAATGCATTTTTTCATAACAAGAGGTACTGTATTTTTTGCTCTGTAAGACGCACCAGACTATAACACGCACCTAGTTTTTGGAGGAGGAAAACAAGAAAAAAATATTCTGAATCTCAGAAGCCAGAACAACAAGAGGGATCGCTGCACAGTGAAAACAGCAATCCCTCTTGCTGTTCCGGCTTCTGTGATAGCTGCACAGCCTGCATTCGCTCCATAAGACGCACACACATTTCCCCTTACTTTTTAGGAGGGGAAAAGTGAGTCTTATAGAGCAAAAAATATGGTAATTCACATATCAGACCTACTTTGGGGAAGGTTCTCAGCCAGGGTGGAAGGAGAAAGAACTTGCCCATGTGAAGACCACCTGGTGGAAACCCTTACACATATGGTTTTCAGTTGTAAACTATATGCTGATCTCTGACAGCAATTTCTAGATCAACTCTGTATCCCCAAATGGAAACCAGAGTTGGAGGACATACATTTTCTATTACTGGGGAATGATCCGGAGCTCACCAAGTTATAGTGGCTAAATATCTCTATTTGTTTTTTTGTCGTCAAATACACTGCAGACGTCTGATCTTCCTGGAGACCAAGAGATGTGATGATAGACTGCTCTGCCTCCTTTCTTTTAGCAAGTGTTTTGTGCCACTGGGGAAGTGGTAATTCTGTATTGATTTGTTTTGGATGTTTGTATGTGATTCCAATAAAAGGTTTGATGATGATGACGATTGGCCACTGTGAGAACAAGATGCTGGGCTAGATGGGCCATTAGCCTGATCCAGCAGGCTCTTCTTATGTTCTAAAGAGATGCGGGTGGCACTGTGGTCTAAACCACTGAGCATCTTGGGCTTTCCGATCAGAAGGTCGGCGGTTCAAATCCCCGCAACAGGGTGAGCTCCCATTGCTCTGTCCCAGCTCCTGCCAACCTAGCAGTTTGAAAGCACACCAGTGCAAGAGATAAATAGGTACCACTCGGGCGGGAAGGTAAACAGCATTTCCATGTGCTCTGGTTTCTGTCACAGTGTCCTGTTGCACCAGAAGTGGTTTAGTCATGCTGGCCACATGACCTGGAAAACTGTCTGTGGACAAATGCTGGCTCTCTCGGCCTGAAAGCAAGATGAAATTCCACAGTCACCTTTGGCTAGACTTAACCGTCCAGGAGTCCTTTACCTTTACCTTTTTTCTTATGTTCTTAGGTGGCAATAGCTTTATCTGTGAATAATTAACACAAGGATGCCTCCCTGCTGGACTTACCATGCAAGGAAGGCAAGTCTGCATGGGTCTTTGGAAGAGTCAAGTGCATTATGAATGTTAGAAATTCAGACTCAAATTTTCCTTTCAGAGGCAGTTTTAGGGTAGTGCACTGGGCATCATGCTTCAGGGGGCCCCACAACAATGCTACAATAGAACAAAAATGCTCCAAGCTCAGAATCCATTTTTAAGCCAGGCTTATTATGTTTTAGTAACTCAATTACCATTTTAAACCTGCCTCAACAAAGCTACTGTATCTGTTACTCTTCGATGAGTATTCGGAGGGAGTGTATGTTATTTTGATCTTTTTAAAACCTGTTTGTGTGGTTATTGTTTTAAGCAGGAGAAAAGGGGGAAATACCAAGAAAAAATCTAGTCTGCCTTAAAGCATTCCAGATTAATTAAACTAAAAGGATAACACTAGCTAATCTAAGCTTCCCTTTCAAAGTGCATAGTTTGCAGACTTAACATATAGACTAAGAGAACAAGAAGAACATACGTTTAGAGAAGAGTGGAAAACGTTTATTGAATACATGGGGGGAAATTATGTACACTTCAAAACGCTGGCAGCATTAAGATAAATTCAACAGTGTAAATAAGTTTTGATGGATGTAATAATGGAATACTGAATGTTATAGTTTTTGTAAAATATGCAGGGATTCATGAAATGCAAAATGAACCATGGAAAGAGAAGAAGGGAAGCTACTGATATTTTAAGGATGTTTAGATCAGTATTTTAAATTGTAAAACAGAAAATTTAATAAAAAATTCTACACACAAACAGTGCAAAGGGAGGGCACTCTGCTGAACTGACACACATGAGAAAGGAAGGATAATATCTAATAATTTTTGTGTGTATAAGATGCCCCCTATTTTGGGGGATTCCAAATTAAGAGAATGCCCCTCAACACTACCCGTGTATAAGATGAGCCTCAATTTTAAACCTAATTTTTTGGTTAAAAAAAACCACTCTAGTCTTATACATGGAAAAATACGGTATATTCTCTTCTCGCCTCTAAAATCACATTCCAACAAATTGGGCAGGGAGGGTGGGCATCAAAACTTTTGGCTTTTTCCTGGCTGGAATGCACTTGCTACATAGAGGCAAGTGTCACCTAGGCTGTTCCTCTCACTTCTGCATCTCTCCCTGCCCCCTTTTTGCCCTAGAGATGCTCACCTTTGCCTCTGTCTCCCAGAACATTGTCCATGAAGGGAGTGCATCCCTTAGCCTGGAAGATGTTCCCAGCCCCTGGTATAAACTAACTGGCAGTGGCTCTCAAAGGTCTCAGGCTTTTGTAGTCTTTTGTAGTCCTACCTGGAGAGGCTGGGGACTGCACCTGGGACTTGAGTGCGGCAGAGGACTGTTTGCATAGACAGAATAGAGAGAAATGACTAGCTGACTAGTTCAATTACTAGAGAGAAGGGCAAGTAGCGCAGTGGTAGAGAACCATGTATGCAGAAAGCTACAGCGATAGCAGACTTTGGGTTCGCAAATTTCAGCGGCACCCTGTGGGATGCCAAAATTTGGTGCTCCTCGCCTCTCACTCTCCATTCTACAGTATTCATGGGGCGCCCCTGCAGCACAGCACCCAGTGGCATTGCACCAGTCGTGGCACCCTAAAACTGTGGGATGTAACATAAGCAGTCAAGTACAACACTTCCTGTTTGCCCAGAGTGGACACACAGGGGGATGTTACTCTAGCCAGGAGGACTTCCTGTCCCACCTGGTCTAGAGCATCCTCCCCCTGTGTGTGACCAGCTGGATGAGCATGACCCTGGGAGACCCTGTAAAAGGGCCAGTCACTCAGCCATCCTCCTCTTTTGCTGCTCTCTTCTGATACCGATGTATTTTGCTGTCTGCTGGCTCTCAGCCAGCAACACATGGGCTCATTCCCATATGGGATGAACTCAAACTCTCTTCTGTAACTACAAGCTAAAGCCTGCATCCAGGGAACCTACTGTGAACTGAATGTGAATAAACTTCTTACCATTACTTTTAAAGAAGACTGTTGTGTCTTTATTCTTTTTAAGAGGGATAAAAAAGGGGAATTTACCAGGAACAAGCCCAATCTGGACAAAGCCATATTGGATTTCTTAAGTCAAGAGATTCAAACGAATCTCCCAACTGGCTTCCTGCAATATACTGGGGAATGTACTCTGCTACTAGCTCACTAGCGTGAGTGAGGAAGGATAATATTTAAACTATATATCCTCTCCTACTATCCACAATGGGACGTGGGTGGTGCTGTGGGTTAAACCACAGAGCCTAGGACTTGCCAATCAGAAGGTCGGCAGTTCAAATCCCTGCGACGGGGTGAGCTCCCGTTGCTCAGTCCCTGCTCCTGCCAACCTAGCAGTTCGAAAGCACGTCAAAGTGCAGGTAGATAAATAGGTACTGCTCCAGCGGGAAGGTAAACGGCATTTCCGTGCGCTGCTCTGGTTTGCCAGAAGCGCCTTAGTCATGCTGACCACATGACCCAGAAGCTATACACCGGCTCCCTTGGCCAATAAAGCGAGATGAGCACTGCAACCCTAGAGTCTGTCATGACTGGACCTAATGATCAAGGGTCCCCTTACCTTTACCTTTACTATCCACAACATTCCCACAAATAGCTTAGAGGTAGAGCACCATGTTTGCATTAAGCTCCAGCAATGGTAGATTTTGGCTTCTCAAATTTCAGCAGCACCTGTGTGGTGCTAAAATTTGGTGCTTCCCACCTCTCGCACTCCATTCTACAGCATTGATGGGGTACCCCTGCAGCACAGCACCCAGTGCCATTGCACCAGTCGTGCCACCCTAAAACCACCTCAGGCCCTGGGTTCGAAACCCTGTCTCCCTAGGTAGGGCCAAGAGAGAACACTGCCTGAAATCCTGGAGAGTCACTGCAAGTCAGAGTAGGCCATACTGATCCAGATGGACCAAGGGGGTGAATCAGTACCAGGCAGCTTCTTTATGTTCCAGTAGCATAAGCAAGTAGAAAGAGGTGGGAATAAGAGCGGCAATATCTGCCAGAGTGCTTGAACTCACTAGACAAATCAGACCTCTTGAATTAAGCAAAACACTTAGCTCAGCAGTTAGCTAAATATGTTTTACATGGTCAGTGCAGTTTTTTTTTAATAATAATAATAATAATGATGATGATAGGTTAGCAGCATAATGGATATTGGGTAAAATTGTCCATGGGAATAGAATTTGCAAATGGCACACAAACACCAATAAATGTCTTCACAGTGCTTGACTTGGTATACACAGAATCCAGTTCATTTTTCTAAAAGTGAAAGTATCTCTGCCACATACTTTGGAAAGACTCTGATCCTATGTCGCTTTTCTGGGAGCAAGTCCAATGGAGATAAAATATTTTTCACTGGCAGGGATGGCCCCAACAAGTTAGGGAGGAATGAAAAGGCAACAATAGGAGGAGGGAGGACAAGGAGATTTCAGAAGGTAGAATCCTGTCCTTGGCAGCACAATGTGTTACACCCAGCCTTCAGGACTGGCCCACCCTTGAGACAAAGTGAGATGACTGCCTCAGGCAGCAAGATCCACAGGGGCAGCAGATTCCCATGTGGACCTTTATTTCCCACCCCCCTGATCTTGATGTAGATCTTCATTCAGTTGTTCTTCCCTGGTGGAGAGGAAGACACCATGTTGTGGTTTGCCTCGGGTGCCAAAAAGCCTTGAACAGCCCTGGAGCACAAACAAGCATGAAGTGAGGGCAAAACCCCTTTACCACTGTTTCTTTATCTTAAATATTCATCTTATATCCCTATATTCCTCCCAAAGGGCACCAAATGATGTTCTGCAGTAACTGCTATTCAGAGGCAGCTTGCGTGAAAGCCATTGAAATGGTGGTTCAGCTGGTGAGGTATATTATTATTATTATTACTATTATTTCAGTTTATATACTGGCCTTTATCCAAAGATCCCAGGGTGGTGTACAACACTGAAAACATAATTTACATAGCATAATAAAAAAATCCTAATAATTGCCCATGCACATTTAAAAGTGTGGGATGTATCATCATTGAAGCAGTCAAACACAACATTTCCTGTTGCCTAGAGTGGACACACAGGGGAATGTAGCTCCAGACAAGGAGGATTTCCTGTCATACCTGCCCTGGAACATCCTCCCCCTTGTGTGTGACCAGGTAGATGGGCGTGACTCTAGCAGACCCTACAAAAGGGCTAGCCAAGCAGCCATCTTCCTCTTTTTGCTCTTTTGCCATCTTCCTCATTTCTAGCTCTTAGCCAGCAGCACATAGCTCATCCTTACAGAGGATGGAAGCCACAAGGTAGAAAGTCCGAGGCCTAGCTCAGACTTCTTTTCTCTACAAATGTAACTGTAACCACAAGAAAAAAGCCTGCCTTCAGAATACTAACTGTGAACTGAATGTAAGTAAACTGTACTCTTACTTTTAAAGAAGATTGTCGTGTTATTATTTTTAAGAGGGAAAGAAAAGAGGAAACCTACCAGGAACAATCTAGACAGGACAAGCCAGACTGGATTGCTCAACTTGAATGATTCTAATGAATCCATCCACTTTCTTCCAGCAATCTGCAAGGGAATGTGCTCTGCTGCTTGTTCACTAGCGTGAGTGAGGAGGGATAATATTTGATCAATATATTCTCTCCGACCTTCCTCAACATTCCCACAAAAAGGCCATAGATGGTTTACGGGCCAAAGGCACCTGTTATGATGGCCCTAGGTGAGCCTTTCTGGGGAAAGCATTCCACAGATGGAAAGCTACCACAAAAGGCCTGTTCTTGTGTTGTCATCTTCTGAACCTCTCAGAGAGAGGGGACACAGAGAAGGGACTCAGGTGATTATTGCAATTACCTTTTGCACCCACAAGCCATACGCTTGGCTTACCTGGTATACAAGTATAAATTTGCATTTGAGGGCCAGATTAAAACAGGACATCAGATGTCTTTGAATTTAACATCTATGATTTTTAAGATACAGATAGGTTTGTTATGGGCAGAGGCTGATAATTATCTGGATCACCAATGAGGGGGTTTCCTGCCAATGCAAATACCAGCTTCAGAGGAAAGATTTTCCTCAAGACTGCAATGATTAAATTCTCTCTCCATGCCTGACACAATAATTATCAGCCTCCTGACTGCATGGGAGCTATTTCATTATTTTTAAACGTGTATGCTATAAGTGCAAATACACATTTAGGCTGCAATCCTATATATGCTTATTTATGCTTAAGTTCCTTTATAGTGAATGGAACTTAATTCTAAATGGATATGTACAGGATTGCAATGTTAACATTGCATCTAGTTTGGCCCTGAATTAGGATAGATCAGAGATTCTAACAACTTACTTACAGCAGGGAGCTTGGAACTTTTGCAGATCTACTACTACTAAGGATCCGGTAATCTACCACTAGGTCCTGAGCTACTTCTTTTATTCCTAGCTAACAACAACCCTTTGCAAATAATAACAATCCTTTCCCATTAATAATAAGGTGCTGGGGTGGGGGCAGAATAGTTAAAAGATAAATTAACACCCTCAAGTTGTTTTTCTTGAAGTTCATCTTTCTTAACAATATTGCAACCTCATCAATGAAAGACCTCAAGCGCTCTGAACATTTGAATTCAAAGTGACATGATTCGATTTGGAAGACATCTTGCAAGGAAAATGTAGGAAAGTGTGTTTTGCTCCCCCTGCTGGCTCCTTCTCAGAGGTTCACCTTCCTGACTAACATCACAAATGCTCATTAACAGATATGTGTGGGGAGATCATTTTGAAACATGGACTGGGAGGTGGGCTGGAGGGGAATCTGCACCGTTGTTGGTTTTTCTTTATTAAAAAAAATGTTCACTGTAAAGTGGGCTAGAAATGGACAGTCGTCTCGAACTAAATTCCACCTACAGTAGCCATATTAATGTCCATTAATTGCAACGGGTCAAAAACAAGTCTTTTTTTGAAAGGACAAAGGCTGAAATTCTGACCCCTTAATGGGAATTCTACTATTGACTTCACGATTATTTTATTCCTATTCCACCTTTCCTCCATGCTGAAACAATGAAGGTGGCATAGGAATGTCAGAACCTACCTTATACACAGTCAGATCAATGGCCCATTTAGTTTGGCTCAGTATTGCCTGCACTGGCTGGCAGTGACTCTCCAGAATTTCAGAGAAGAACCTTTCCCAACCCTACACTAGGGCTTTCCCAGTTTGTTTCGGGCCCCACACATCAAGCAGGCCACACGCTGGATTTGATCTTTGGCGTCGGTATAGATGTGATCATGTCTCCTTCGATGAAGGTGCCATGGTCTGATCACTACGCTCTGAAAGCCAGGATTGATTTTCCACCCCCACCCTGCTTAGGTGGTGAGCCAATTTGGGCTCACCCGCAGAGGCTGATGGACCCTGATAGATTCCGCCAAGCCTTGCGGGACCTTGCTCCCCCTGGCGACTCATTGACTGAGCTTGTTGAGGGCTGGAATATCCAGCTCCTAGCAGCCATCGATGAGATCGCACCTAGGCGCCCTCTGCGACCCCGCAGAAACCGGGCTCCCTGGTTTACCGAGGAGCTTCGGAAAATGAAGCGGGACCTCAGACGGCTAGAGCGAGTATGGCGGGGTGCCCGTGACGGAGCCTCAAGAACATCTTATAGGGCTTTTATGAAAACCTACGAGATGGCAGTGAAGGCCGCTAAGAAGTCCTACTTCTCGGCCTCCATTGCCTCCGCTAGCTCTCGCCCGGCGCAATTATTTAGTATAATTAGGTCTTTAACGTCCCTTGAAGGACAGCCAAATTTAAATAACAATTTGACACACAGCTGTGAGGCATTTGTGAGCTTTTTTGCGGAGAAGGTCCTGTTGCTCCACCATGACCTCCCTGCCAATTTGGATACAATAAAGGAACCGGAGGCCCCTCGACTGTCCTCGGGTCCAGTATTGGACCACTTTGACCGGATACCCCCAGCCGATGTGGATAGACTCCTCCGAGCTGGAAAGCCCACCACCCGTGCCCTCTTGACCCGTGCCCGTCTTGGCTGATTAGAGTGTGTCCAGACGAGGTGCGGGCCCCCCTGGGTGATATCATCAATTTGTCCCTTGGCACCGGGATATTCCCAGGGGTACTGAAGGAGGCAGTGGTGCGTCCGCTCTTAAAGAAAACATCATTGGATCCCTTAGATCTATCCAATTACCGCCCGGTTTCGAATCTTCCATTCCTGGGTAAGGTGATTGAGAGAGCGGTTGCTGAACAGCTTAGTAGGTTTTTGGATGAAACATCGGCTCTTGATCCATTCCAGTCCGGCTTCCGCGTTGGTCATGGGACCGAGACGGCTCTGGTCGCCCTAACAGATGATTTCCGCAGGCAGCTGGATCGAGGCAGGTCGGGGCTGCTGATTCTCCTAGACCTGTCAGCAGCCTTCGACATGGTCGATCACGAACTCCTGGACCACCGCCTTGCCGACGTGGGGATCCAGGGCACAGTCCTTCAATGGCTGTGCTCGTTTCTCTCTGGTCGGGGACAGAGGGTGGTGCTTGGGGGGGAATTGTCATCGCGTCACTCCTTGGTGTGTGGAGTGCCTCAGGGTGCGATTCTCTCCCCAATGCTATTTAACATCTTTATGCGCCCCCTTGCCCAGCTTGTCCGGAGTTTTGGGCTGGGTTGCCATCAGTGGTGTAGCATGGGTTGTCAGCACCCGGGGCAAGGCAAGTAATTTGCGCCCCCTAACCCGTGGATTTGCACCCCCTAACCCGTGGATTTCCCCTAACCCCAGAAGTTGCGGCCGGTGCGGCCGGCCCCCCCTGCACCCCCACGCTACGCCACTGGTTGCCATCAGTATGCCGATGACACCCAACTCTATCTGTTGATGGATGGCCATCCTGACTCGGCCCCAGACACACTGACCAGATGTCTGGAAGCTGTGGCTGGATGTTTACGTGGGAGCCAGTTGAAGCTAAATCCTTCGAAGACAGAGGTCCTCTGGCTGGGATGGGGCGATATGGGATTGAGGGGGCAACTCCCATCTCTTACGGGGGTGCAATTAGTGCCAGCATTGTCCGTTAAGAGTTTGGGTGTAATCTTCGATACCTCCCTCTCTATGGAGGCGCAGATTACAGCTATAACAAAGGCAGCATTTTTTCATCTCCGCCAAGCTAAGCAGTTGGCTCCTTATCTCTCTCGCCCTGACCTAGCCACTGTGATCCACGCGACGGTCACCTCCAGACTGGATTATTGTAACTCGCTCTACGTGGGGCTGCCCTTGAGACTGACCCAGAAACTCCAGCGGGTGCAGAATGCCGCAGTGAGACTCCTTATGGGGTCTTCGCTGCGAGATCATATTCAGTCGGTACTATACCAGCTGCACTGGCTCCCGGTGGAGTACAGGATCATGTTTAAGGTGCTGGTTTTAACCTTTAAAGCCCTATACAGCCTAGTACCCTCGTACCTATGGGACCACCTCTCCTGGTATGTCCCACAGAGAATTTTATGGTCTGCAAATAAAAACATCCTGAAGATCCCAGGCCACAGAGAGGTTAGGCTGGCCTCAACTAGAGCCAGGGCTTTCTCGGCCACGGCTCCAGTCTGGTGGAACGCTCTGTCACAAGAGACTAGGGCCCTGCGGGACCTGACATCTTTCCGCAGGGCCTGCAAGACAGAGCTGTTCCACCAGGCCTTTGGTCAGGGCGCAGCCTGACCCCCTCCTCTGGCAATCTGCACAGAATTTTGCTTAATGGTTGCAATCAATTTGATTTTAATTAATTTTATAATGAATGTTTTTAGAATGTTGGATTATTTTGATTGCTGTTAGCCGCCCTGAGCCCAGCTTCGGCTGGGGAGGGCGGGATATAAATAAAATTTATTATTTATTATTATTACTACCTGGAAGATGCTGGGGGATTGAACCTGTGACCTTCTGCATGCAAAGGGTCGCCATATGATAGGGTCGCCATACAATGACATGCTTAGCAATTGGATGGCCACAGAACACAGGGATTTCAGAGAGGGCATTCTCCCAGCTCTAACCAGGGGTGCCAGGGATAGAAACAGGGGTTCGTGGAACGTGGCATTGCCAGTGAGCTTCGAAGAAGAGAAGAAGAAGAAGAAGAAGAAGAAGAAGAAGAAGAAGAAGAAGAAGAGTAGTAGTAGTAGTAGTAGTTTGGATTTGATATCTTGCTTTATCACTACCCGAAGAAGTCTCAAAGTGGCTAACATTCTCCTTTCCCTTCCTCCCCCACAACAAACACTCTGTGAGGTGAGTGGGGCTGAGAGACTTCAGAGAAGTGTGACTGGCCCAAGGTCACCCAGCTGCTGCATGTGGAGGAGCGGGGAAGCGAACCCGGTTCACCAGATTACGAGTCTACTGCTCTTAACCACTACACCACACTGGCTCTCCTGGGTTCCTGGGCAATGGCAGCTGGTGCTTATTAGGTTAGAAGGCAGGGAGGTCAACAGGTTAAGCCTGAGCCAATGGCAGGTGGAGCCAATAAATTCTACTTGTGTCCCCATTCTTCTCCCCTCCGAGATCTACAAGGGCAAAACTGAGACATACGGAGGAGGCAGCTGATGGGCAGTTATGTGCTGGAGGACAAGCAAGTGAGCTTGGAGGAATCAAGAGTGAGGTTGGTGGGCCATTTGCCCCAATGGACCAGCCTCTGTTGCTTCAGCAACACTCCTGCATCATTGCCTCCAGATCATGGCTTGGTGTGGCAACTAAAATGATAAAAGAAAGGAACAAAGCCCATTCATTGCCTCCAGTGTTTTGCAAACAGTGGAGCACGGGTGGGAGGAGATATTAATAATTTCTTGAGGATATTGTTTTAATTTTTAATCTCATCACGTGGAAACATCACTAGAGTGGATTAAAGGTGGATTTTCAAGTAAAGCTGTGTCTTGCACATTAGTAAGCTGCGGTGTGCATGGAGGGACTGTGTGTTGCATGCAGGTAAATTCCAGACTCTGCCCTGCATAATTTGCAAGGTGTGAAAGAGCTATCCTATTACATCAAACTTTCTTAGCTGTTCCTCAAGGTACACAATTTTCTCAAGTCTCAAAGATGAGCATTTGTTGCAACCTCCACTGAGTCACTTTACATTGCATTCTGCAGTCTCCATCATATTATATTAGCAGACGCCAATCTGACGAATAGTTTCTGTTTCTATTCTTCGTCCACTTTGAGTCCCTCCTGAGTCCTCTTGCATTTCTTTTGTTGATTTATGCTGTTTGTTGACTATAAAAAATCAATGAAAATCATTTTTTAAAAAAAGAATTGTCTGAATATTCTGCGTGTATGTTTCCCCTGTAAAGCAATTACACGATGGTTTCTATACACAGGAATAATATCCAAATTTTATCACCCTCCAGCATTTTTGCATATTTGTGCCTCTTGTTGCTGTTGGATTGTGGGAGGTTGTTTACAAAACAAGGGGCCACTGATGGATACAGGTGCACCCTTACTGCAAATATATTGAATGTTACCAAGCTGTGACTTTTAACATTGCCGCCTTGAAATTGTATGTCTTATTGACAAATTGTATCTTATAAAATTATCTGGCTAAAGAGAGAGAGATAACAATTGCTGTAAATTGTTTTGGAGACTCTGGGGTTTAATCTGAAGTTAAGCTAGTTTACGGTGCTTCTGATTTTTCTTATTTTATATTACTGATGTTTATTATATTACTACCATGTTTGTATTTAGGTACATTTTAATGGAATGACATGTCATGGCCTTTGGCTAGCACATTAAACTGAATGAATGAATGAATGAATGAATGAATGAATGAATGAAAAAAGTATCTTTCACAACTGGTGTCCAAAAACCAAATCTGACCTATTGATTTATTTTTTAATTTAAAAATTCAGATTTTGAACTCTGAAATGTTGCCAGAGTTGGAATGTGCGGAAATTTGTTTCCTGTCTGTGCTGATTCATGAATTATATAGTTGTCTCTGAGAGAGGGGATAAGATCTCACATCATTTCAGTGTGCCAAGAAGTGGGAATGTATAGGAATGTGGCAGATCCCATGTGTTTCAGCTGCATTTTGCTTGTTGGGCCTGATTCAGCTCTAGAACTGTTTGCAATTAGCTGTTTTTCAATAAGCACCAGGGGTGTGTGTGTGTGTGTGTGTGTGTGTATCTGCCACACTGCACAAAAACCAGGCAGCTTTTAACCCACAGGTAATGTTGCTATTTTTTGATTCCTTACCTGCCCTTTACCATTAGGTCCCAGGTTGGGTTACATTGTAAAAATACAATATCAAAACCAGTTTTAAAATTAAGCATGGATCCTGTGGATTTAAACAGTGTGACTGTGTGCAGAAGGGGCGGGGAAACTTTTTGTGAGGTAGTTGAATGGGGGAAATGTTATGGGCATTTTAATGTACTCAGTTGCAGCGTGAGGTGGGAATGTGGAGGTGCGAATGTGGGTTAGACAGAATATGTATTTTGCAGAAAACTGAGTTAGCCCACAATATTTTGGCACCTAAGGCTTAAGTTAGGTTGTTCCTTAAGAATCAGAAAGAAGACCCATGGACCAGAATGGATTTCACACCCTAAGTGAGTTTGCTTAGGACTGTGGAACTTCAAAGATCTGCAATGAAAAGCATCACTTTCTCTGATGCCCATCACAGTAGCTTCCTTTCCAGAAGAGGCATTCTGCCTCCTGTCTCACACAGAAGAGAATGCCTCCTTTAAGTTAATACTCACCAAGTGCAGTTTTTATAAGTTTTTCTACACACACACACACATCTGTTGCCTGCTTAATAGCAGACACCTTATGAAGTGCTGAATCGATTTAAAATATTTTCAGCCAGTTAAACATTGCAGCCCTGCTGCAAATCCAAACAGCAGATATAATATTTCACCAGTGCTATTTTTCTAGAAAAAGAGATGCTGGAACTCACCATGAAAACATCCCTTGTTCTCTTAGAACGGCGTCCACCTGAGAGGTGCCGGAACTGAGTTCCGGCGAGGTGAATAAAAGCCCTGTATTTAATCATAATAACTTGGCAGTTTGCTACCTTTCTAAATGGTGACCCAAATCTACAGCCTGAGCTACTCACATCCTTCTGACTCATGGTCAGCCCTGGCTAACCCTGGCCAAAACAACAACAACAACTCTGTACACAGGAATGAGAAACTGAATGGAGTCAGGTTTTGTACTATCAAAAAAACCCACAAGAATGGAGTTGGGGGGGGAGACAGAGTGGCAGAAGTAAATGCTCCCTTCTTTGGCCCAGGCGCTGTGCCAGTACCGCTTCCTGCCTGGGCTGGGCCGTGCCAAGTCCAGCCGTTCTTTGGGAAGAAGAAGGAGCTATTTGCTTTGGCCATGGAGTTTATCATTGTGGATTATTCACCTCCTGAGCGGGCTTCCTCCCCTGCTTTCTTTCTTTCTTTTTTCTTTCTTTCTTTTCTGTGTGGTGGTGGGGAGAGGCAGCCTTGAAAGGCCTCAATGGCTGGGAATACCATTCTAATGACAGGGAAGCACAGCTTATTTAGAAGATGAAAAGGGGCTTGTGGTCTCATAGCAGCGCCTCACAGCCCTCAAAGAAGGTGCTCTAATGATGGGGGTGAGAGGCAGGGAAGGCCTAAAACAAACTCCAAAAGGAGAGCAAATAAAGCAGCCAGGAGCTTAAGATATATTAAATTACCCTGATTAGGAATTTAGGCAAGGCTCGAGGCTGCTGGAGAGGCAAAGGGGGGGGGGACACGCCAGGGGACGCCATTCATTGCCGTGGAGCGGGGGTCAGGAGGTCGCAGGAGTTCACAGGAGCTGCCTCCATTCTTATGTTAAGAGAGGGAGTGGAACAAGTCCAGGCCCAGGGAAAGAGAAGAGAAAAACCCTTGGCAATCATTTTGGGCTCTCTGTTTGCAAGGCGAGAGAAGCACTCTAGCTAATTGCCAAGCAGCCTCTTCCCAGTGCCTCAAGGAGGGCAGTTCTAATAAGCCTTTGGGAGATCAGACCCCAAAGGTAGAGACTTGGAGAGAAGGGGGTTTGGCAGAGGCAGCTTTCAGGACAGCCAAGTTCCAGGACTTTCCCAGGGGTAGGCAAACTGGACAGGACTCTCTGGTCTGGAATCAGAGGCAAGCACATCTACTGTTAAGAATGGTGCATTTTTCAAAAAAAAAATTGGGGGGGGGGTGTTATACCCTACCTATATACATGGGCTAGCTCATTCCTGGCTCGATTCTCTCATACCTCCCTTGGGGTTTTTTATTCCTCCCCCCGCTTCATGTCCAGTGCAATCTTTTATATGTCGGCTCAGGAGTGAGCCCCAATGAGAGTTCAATGGCTAAGTGTTGTATTATTGCAGGCTTGCTTGTTTCGAAAATGTATATACAAACTGGCCCTTTAACATTAAAAATATTTTTTTTTGGATGGCCTGTGAACTTTTGAACCCACACTCATTTTTCTTTTTCTTGAAAAGGTTTGTTTTCCTTATTGTTATCCTATCTGTCAAATACATATATATATATTATACTCAAACTCAAATAAATTATCAAAATGGTTTTGTTTTTAAAGTACATTTAATATCAGAATAAGCATAACTTAATCAGGCAACAGGGTGTGTGTTTTTTTAAAAAAATAAGAATGGTTTTAAAAAATGCTTATAATTCTAAATGCTTATAGTTACTGCAGCTGGCAATCACTTTCTTAAAAGAGGCATTCTTCCATGAGGGGATGTCTCTTCTATGACAACACTTCCTATGACACATGTGTTTATCATCTAAAAAGCAAAGGAAGTATTCCCTCTCTCTCTCTCTCTCTCTCTCTCTCTCTCTGTGTGTGTGTGTGTGTGTGTGTATTAGCTTGAGAAATAATGCTTTTACTCATATGCAGCAAAACACAGGGATGCAGGAAGCTGCCTTATACCAAGTCAGACCTTTGGTCCACCTAGCTCCACATTGTTAACACTGTCTGGCAGCCACTCTCCAGGGTTTCAGGCAGGGAACACTCCCAGCCCTTTCTGGAGATGCCAGGGATTGAAGCTGGAGCCTTCTGCTTCCATCGCAGTTGCTCTGCCACTGAGCTGTGTGGCCCATCGGCCTGAAAGAGGGGCATGTGGAGGCGTACAGCATGGAGTGCCTCCCTTCTAGTACTGTCAGGCTGCAGAGGAACCAACCCCCATGGCAGGTTGCCAGGAACGGATAAGACAAGGAAAAGTCCTTACCATCTGCCTTTTATTCAATATTTACAGAGAGAGGCTTGAGAATGCAGCCTCTTTGAATAATGGCGTTGTCCCGAGTCAATCTCCACTCCCCTTCTCTCCCACTTCCTCATTCGTCATCTCTTCTATGGGTGGCACTGAGGGCCCTTTGTTTCTGAGCCGTTTGCTCTCCTACTTTTAAGGCTCGCCGGCTCCTGGGAGATGCTGGGTCTGGAACACTTTCTAGTGATAGCATATCAGCCAGCTGCTCTGGCTCTGGCTCCTCCTCCTCTCCCATTATTTCCCAACTATCCCCCTCATCTTCCTCTGAGCTGCGACCTCCCTTAAGCCCCTGTTGTAATTCTGAACTGTCTTCCTCTTCTCTGGAAAGGTCAGGCTGGTCTCCACCATTCCTCCTCTGCCCAGTCCCTGACAAGTATTGATGTTGCTACTGTTTACATGGGATGTGACTGGGCTTTTAGTGTTACAGATCCAGCTTTTCACCCACTTTTTCTTGCTAATCTTGATGCCTGGAAAACCCACCTCCAAACTCACCTCTTCCCTGAAGCCACTGGAAAATTGCTTTATCCCAGTCACCAACTGGGGGGAAATCCAGATTATACGTTTCTGCATCTGCTGATGTTCAATTCTGGTCACCCATAACTCTTTCCTTTCCCTCTCTTCTCCTCCCACCTCTTCTTGATGAAACTGTAGATAGTAAGCTCCTTGGGGCAGGGACTTGTATCTTGACTTTATGGTAATTTCCTCAAGCTCTTTAGTAGTATGAATTAATGGGCTATTTAAGAACTGGTGCCTGAGCTCTTACTGTCAGAAAGTTTTTGTTGGTGTTTCATTGGAATCTCCTTTCTTGTAACTTGAAGCCATTGGGGCGAGTTCTACCCTCCAGAGCAGGAAAAAGCAACTTTGCTCCATCTTCCACATGACAGCCCTTGAGATGGCTATCCTATCTCCTCTCAGTCTTGTGGGAATGTTCAGGGAGGCAGGAGAGGATATATTGTTTAATTATATCCTTCGCAACTTGTGTTAACAAGCTCTGCAATTTAGCAGAGTAACATTCTCGTTTTAAACTTTCACAGCGGATAGGTTTGCCAGGCTTGTATAAGTCTCTAAAATAAGTTTCCTGGTAATTCCCCTTTATTCCCTCATAAAAAGAATAGACACGACACAGTCTTGTATAAAAGTATAAAATAGTTTACTCACACATCCTGTTCACAGATGGATCCCAGAAGGCAGAATTAAGTTACAAAATATATACATGTGGAATCTATCCCATAAGGAGATAATTCCTTTGTCCTCTCTTGGCGGGAAGCCAAAAGCGCATCTCAGGAAGATGTTGCTTCTTCAAGGAATGGAGTCAGAGACAGAGATGGCTGCCTCCCCTGTCCTATTTTGTTACCTGTACAGGTGAGGTCACGCCCACCTCTGGTCACATGTAGAGGAAGTTTGTCCCAGCCCAGGAAGAAACAGGAAGTTCCAACTCACTGGTCCAGACATCCCCTTTTTATGTCCACTCTAGAAATGTTGTATTTGACTGCTCTGTGTTTCACACCCCACAAGTCTCCTCTTTTTCAGTTGTGGAAAGAGTTGTGAATAATAGTCCAAAACTCAGATCCTCCAAACTGTGTATTGACACCACCTCATTTTCGTATGTGTATTTAAGTTCCTCCACACCAGGCAGACATGGAAAGAGTTAAGAAGAGGCACCGTTGTAAGACAATCCTCCACCTTCACCACTGGTGGGCAGCTTCTCCTTCAGGAATGTTCAGTGAAAGGCTACAAAGCATGCATAATGGCACTCTTCTCCCTCTTCCCCTCCTTCCCCCCCCCTTTTATTATTTATTTATGCTGGTTGCCGGCAAGGTTAGAACAAGACATTGTCTGGCTCTTTGTAGACAAGGCAGAGCCCTATTCATCGCTCAGTGACAAGCAGAAAATCGGGGAAGAAAGCCCGAAGGAAAACAAGTCATCAACTGGGCCCACATGAACCCACACCTGCAATCAGAGGCGGGCTGCAACAACAAGGCCCCCATTTACAGTAGGTTGGGGTGCTGTCTAGATACACCAAACTGTGCCCCAGGAAACCCATGGGGTTCCTTGGAAACATAGCAGTGATTCCTTAATGGAAAGATCAGTTATGGTGGGCGACTGTCACTGAAAAACAGCTTGCTCATCACTCTGCCAATCTTCCTTTGAAAGACAGGGTGCTGGGAATGTTTTAGACCAACGACAGAGAAGGGTCGCCATCCTGGCTGGAGCTGATGGGAGCTGTAGCCCAAAAACATCTGGAGGGCCACAGCTCCCCATTTCTGATTGAGATGATGCTGTCAGTTTACATGGATTTACATTAAGACCCAGCAGTGATTCCAGTGTAGGGATTAAAGAGTCTATCAATTTCAGTCCTCTCAATTTCTCATTCTTCCAATCTTAAATTCAGATAGCTGAATTTCTGTGATTTGTTTATTTTACCCTCATGGAAATTCAGCATTTTCATGCCAATTTCTCCCAATGAACATACTTTTGTATGCATTTTTGACTAATGTACACATTTTTGCAAGTGCTCTTCCCTAATGTAATGCATTGCTTGCTGGGAGAACTGCACTGCAAAATCTGGATAAATGCAAATTACAAATGATGGCTTTGTTTCGGTTCTCATATAGTTTCAGAAAGTATGAATTTGATAGATTCAAATTTAAATACAAATTGCATTTCTCCCCCGTCTTGTTGAGGGAGACCTTGACTACATTAGATGCTAATGCATATACCTCACTTCCTTCAAAATATAGTTAGCCAAACCTGCTGTGCTTAGGTGCCCTTCTGCTCAGTGGGGCCCTGGACCTCAGCCTCAAAATGCTACGCTCATAGCATCAATCACTCTGCGGTGGTCAAGTGTCAGGAGTGAGCTGGCAGTAAATCACACCATACAAGTTGAAGTTAGCTGTTTATTAACAAGAACACAATCTGCACCGTCTTGGTGTAGCGTCAGGCCTAATGAACACAGCAGCTCTTCCCTGGTAGGTCTTGCCCCATGGATAAGTTGCCAAGACTGAAAATCCCCTCTTCCCCACAGCCATCTAAGTCCCCTCCTCTCCAGGGTTTTCCCCAAAGCAATTGGAGACTGTGCCTGCATAAAGCCAACCTTTCCTCCACGCTTTTCATGCCCCTTCTGATTCTAGGAGACCGGTGGGAGGGGAGCTTGTCACAACAGGGGGAGGGAGGCATGAATCTTCACCAGCCTGACTCAGCTCTGCCTCTTGGCCTCCCTCCTCCCCTGCTTCAACTTCTGCATCTGATTCTGGACTTCTGTCTGCCACAGATTCTCCCTTCTCACTAAACCCTGTTACCTCTTCAGCTTCTGATTCCTCCTCTTCCCAGGCATCTCCCCCTTCTCCCTCTGACCAGTCACTGGTGTCCCACCACCACTTCCCAGGATCTGAGCCTCCTTCCCTTCACTAGTTTCTTCCACCATTCGTCTGCATCCAACCACTCCATGACATTGAGGGTTCCTTGCAGACAAGTCAACATGGGTACCCTTCTCTCAAAGTAAGGAGTTGGACAAAATACTGGAGAAACAAGGAGACCCATGATTCAGTTCAACTCACAGGAACATAGGAAGCTGCCATATACTGGGTCAAGCTATTTGTCCATGGAACCTAGTCTTCTCTACTCTGACTGGCAACAGCTCTCCAGGTTCTCAAGCAAACTTTCCCCCCACTCACCTCCTGCCTCCCATATTCCCCCCCCCCTGGGCATTCCAAGGATTGAACTTGGAGTTTCCTGCCCATGAAAAACACACTCTGCCATTGAGCTGTGATTTCTCCCCACTAGAAAGACACAAGTGGACCGATATGTGGAGGAGTGCTCCTGTCCAGGGTTCCAGCTAGCCAGTCATGTCCCCTACCAGGATACTCCATTCCATTCCACCAGTTGTCCTGTCCAGTTCCCCTGCCACCTCCACCAGTTAGCCAACATTCCATGCCCACTGAGCATGCTCAGTCCTTATTGAGCTGTTTGAGGGGGTACTCCTTCAGGGATTTTGTTAAAACGTAGTACTGAAAATCTTCAGAGTTCCCTCAAGCCATCCGATAGCTGCCTCCTCTGCAGCTGGTGCTGTTTTAACCACATCAGAATCAACACTAAGAGAATCAGTCCATGATATACTATAGGACATAGGTAATAGGGCTGTCACACAATGAATGAATTTAGTCACCTAAAGTGCAAATGTTAATCAAGTCATCAACTAATTAAATATCAGTTTGCAGGTGAGGAAAAAGTTCTAAAGGGACTTGTTTTACTGATGATGCAACTATGCTGTATAACAGGCACCATCTTATAAGAAACATAATCTCTTAGAAGAGAAATCTTATATGAGGCATAATCTGTGTCAGACACAGGAGGGAATGCCTCTTTTAAGTTCATGTCTGGTATTTGCATAAGTACTTGTAATAAATATAGTTTCTGTAGTAAAAAACAACAACAGCCAGTGTTACAAAAATTAAAATTGGGAGCCCTGGACTTCTCTGGAAGTTTATCAAGAGTTCCTCAAGAAAAGGATCAAAAATGGCAGACAGGCTTCCCTGCAAGACAGCTTGCTCTCCACTGCTGTATTCCCTTGCAATATAGAGTCGCAAGGGAGTGTTGGGTAACTTATAGGCCAGCATTTCCCACATTGTGGAGAGTAGTGAGCTCCAGCTCACCTTCAGGTGCACCTCAGCACTGTAGCCCAACCACCTAGCCATGTAGTAACCTTTAGGTTAGACAGATGCTAGCAGTTCCGAAAGCAGTAATAATTGACTTGGAACAGAGAGGAAGAGGGTAAGAGAGGGATGCTATTTAAGAGGGGAAAGGGGTGGCAGGGAGGAGGGATGAAAGAAGCTGGTTGTTTGTGGGTGGGGATAAATGGTACAGGTTAAGCGTGAAAGGGGAAGGGAAGAAGAAATGGCAAGAGATGAGCAAAAATGATTTGAGAGGCATGGGAGGAGAAGAGAAAAATAAAATAAAAACCTCCACTTATAGCCCCTGAATAAGCAAATACTGTCTGAAATTAGAAGTCTGAATCATAATACCTCCAGAACCAACATGCATGTGCTTAGCTTGAGAAAAGAAGAACTATGGAACTCACTGTCATAAGGAAATCACAAAATTTCCGAAGAAGGATTAGATAACAACAGAAAAGGGTATCAGTAATTGCCAACTGATTGTGCCAATCGCCATCTCCATTTTGTTGCTGAGTCTGACTCTGTCTTTGCACTGCTATTTTGTGACTGGTGCACCTCAGTAATTTTTATGCCCCTTAAAGTGGGCCCTGAGGGTGCAGAACGTGAGAACCCCAGTCCTTCTCTCAGTGGATGAAGGATAACAGCAAGGAAAAACCCATCTGGCCACTGCTTTGCTGCCTGAAACAATGCCCCAGACTCCTCTGAGGCAGTCTGTGGGAAGTGTTTAAAAAAACAAAACACTGAGATACGATTCTGCTTTGAAGTTTTGAAATGTTATTAGATCCTTTTGCTGCCATCTGTGGGTTGCTGTTACTGTTTAGATGGCTGTCATTGTATTGTTCTCTCTAGTGCTTTTAATTTTGTATACCGTCTTTTCAAACAGTAGCATATTTTTAAAAAATATTGTTATTGCTAGTTTTATGGACCCTGCTTTTAGAAATAAAGTTCTTCAGAAGGTGCCTTACGTAATAAAAACCTTCAAGACAATCACACAGCAAAATAATGTATACAAGAGCCAGGATAAGTTAGGAAAGAAGTTTCTTCAAACACCATTTAAGATCAGAGGAAAACCTCTGAAAAGGTGATTTCCTAGTACCTGCCATTTTGATCCTTACTAACAGCCAGAGAATAGGACCCCAAATACCCTTCCCAGGGCACCAAAAATCATCTAAAACTGCAGGCACATTCAAAATGGAACTTGAGTTTGAATCTAGCTGCCCCAAGTTATAACTGTGCTTTTCATGAGAGCATGCCTTAGGTAGCTACTAAGAGTAAAATCAATACAAATACACTGCCATAATAATCATTATAAATCCACAGTAGTTAAAGCAATTAATGAAATGGTAGAACAGCAGCCAATTAAAAACATGCATTTATTTTAAAATAATCTGGGGAATATTTGCTTGCTGAGATGAGCCCAAATCCTATATTGCCTTCTCGTGTCCTGTTGTTAACATTAATAAAAATGTTAAGACTCTGGCAAATCAAGTATCCAGAACAAAACCTAGGCAACAAAGCAGGTATTGAGAGGAAGGAAGAATATTCTTATAAAAAGAACTATAGTTGTGTGTGTTGGTGTGGGGATTATGTTTCAGAATTCAGTGTTCAAAATATCCAAAACAGTTTGCTTTTTAAAAAATCATAAAAGCATTTTAAAAAAAAACCCATGAAGATGTAATTTAAAATAACAGAACCAACGGGGAAACCATCTAAAACCAGGATAAATTTGTCAGCATCAACCAATGAAAGCAAGCTTCACAATCAAACACTAAAAGTCTGTGAGAATTAAAAAGTTAACCAAATTAAAAACTTAACCAGAAAGGTACTACCGTTGAACCTAACCAAATAAGGCCTCGCCACTGAAGACATTTTCTCCTCAATCATCAGCTATCTAATCTCTGAAAGTAAAGCTTTGAAGAAGATCCTAGATTTCAGGCAGGTTTATATGAAATAAGATGTTCCATTTCTATTTGTCTGTCTGTCTCTGTGTATGGTATGTGGAGTACATGTGAGAGGAGGGGGAAATAGATGGAGTGTTTGTGTGATTTCAGTGAGGCTTACTCCCAGGTAATTTGGTACAGGACTGGAGCTTTGATTGGCTAATCACCTGGCTTTTAACTGATCATTGACTAAATTCACCCACAATTTTGGATATTGCCAAGCTGCCTTTTTAACATATTGACGGAAATTCACATTTAATACACAAATCCTCCCATTTCTGCTGAAGACATTTATCATACATTGCAGTGGTTACATTCCAACCAGCTTCACCATGTTACAGCTTGGGTTAAAACACTGTAAAGCTGAAGGAATAAAACTCTTTACCCACAACAACAACAAAAATACTGGATCAAATGACAAGGAGTCATGTGACGTGTTAAAAGATTGTGATACACACTTTCCTTGCCTAGGGAATCCACTTGGACAGAGCTGCACAAAGTGCTGTCCCGTGGCTGCTTCCCTAGGCTCAAAGTTGTCAGCATGCACCATTTAAACTTTGTTCACGTCCATCGATCGGAAACCCGATTCAGCACCTTGGACAGGTAACAAAGCCCTAAAATGCATTCCATCTGCGGCTTCAATTTCCGCCCTTGGCTTGCAGCGGACTTTGCTATTTGAGATGTGGAAGTAGGGGTGGTGTGGTAGGGGAACCGGAATCCTCCATTCCCGTCACCCCTGCTTCCGGAAACAATACCTTGTGTCCGCACCGAGGGGTCTTAATTCGCTTTTGGCTTTGTGGGCAGTTCGCAGAAAGATTCTCCAGCCAGGAGACGACTCGTTTTGCAAGGCGAGGTGTTGCCCGGTGCGTTGCCCAACAGCCCTTTTACAGAACCAATTATCTTATTAATAATGGGACATTCAAATGATCAGCACATTAATTATCACTTTAACTACCCTTCTGTTCACACCATCAAGGCAGTCAAAGAATACTAGAAGGCTGATCCTTCGCCGAAACTCCTCCCCCACCCATAACACTCAGTAGTGCAAATATTTTATTTTTATATTACTACACCCCGCCTATCCTCTAAGAAGTTCAAGGCGGCGCACACGTCCAGTCCCTATCCCCCCCCCCATTATATCCTCACAACAACCCTGTGAGGTAGCTGAGGCTGAGAGAGAGTGACTGGGCCACGGTGTTCGTGGTCAGCTGCGCATGCGAAGCCAGGTCTTTTTGACGCTAGTCTAACACTCCAGCCACTATACCACACTACCCCTTCAGGAAGTCTATAGAAAGTGAATCCAGTGTAAGAGGAAGGTACCAGGTACATCTTACAACCACACCCGTTGAAAATGTGTGGTTGAAAATTACAACCACCTATTTAGATTAGTGGTTTCATTTTCACTCACTTTTGGGAAATCCTGTCTGGCGCCCGCTCTGAAGTTCTCGCACATTTATGTTGGCTTAACTCTGCATCAATCTCCAGGTTAAAATTGCCTGCGGAATCAAGACCATCGCATCTCACAAGACCGGAGGCAGCAGTTTTTCTTCATGGAGGTTTTCTTAGAATGTTCTGTCATTTTATTTATTTATTTATTTTGTCGTATACCAAATAGCCTAGTGAGAGAGGTGGATTGCTTCAAACCCCTTTCCTGGAGGAGAGTTATACGCTGTAGCAGAGCAAGCTTGAACACCGGCATCTCCCATTTCAGTCTAAACAGGAAGTGTCTTATAGCCATTTTACAGATGCGAAAGCTGAGACCAAGGAGGAGTTGCTTCATTGTGATGTTGTTGTGTTTACAAACCACCTTGAGCTTCAGGAAAGTGGGTGTGAAGGTTTCTAAAAACTAAATTAAGTATATAAATCACACTAGACCATCACTTCAACCCAGTCCAGGCAGAACTGAATTAGAATTTGAACTCAGGTCTTCTGCTGCATAACAGGGCGCGCTGGCCCTGAGATGATTCAGAAAACCTGCTACCTGCTTCCGGGAAGCCAAATAGCTGGTTAACAATTCCATTTAGTGTCTTCCTTCCTCCTCTCTCCCTCTAAGCACAAGTTTGAACGAGTCGTGATGACTAATGTGTGGGATGTAAACACAGGAGCAGTCAATGACAACATTCCTAGAGTGTACATGTTAGAACATGGGGAGGGATGTCTGTCTAGCAAGCAGGTAAACTTCCTGGGGACGAACTTCCTCCGCATGTGACCAGAGGTGGGTGTGGCCTCACCTGTGCAGGTAATGATAAAAGCACAGGGCAGGCAGCCATATCTCTCTCTCTCATCTTCATCTTCTGAAGGAGCAACATGCCCTCTTGGCTCTCAGCCAA
The DNA here is from genome assembly GCF_951804945.1 of Podarcis cretensis. NCBI lineage: Eukaryota > Metazoa > Chordata > Lepidosauria > Squamata > Lacertidae > Podarcis > Podarcis cretensis. Next base: position 19,382,389 of record NC_137183.1, read on the forward strand.
GAGAGGACAGTACTATCTTCCTATAAGATAGATTCTGAGTGTATTTTACCTTTTTTTAAGCTGTCTGCCTTCTGGGATCATATTGTGAACAGAACGTGAGTAAACTCTTTTATACTTTTATAAAGACTGTGTCGTGTCTTGTATTTTAAGAGGGAACAAAAGGGGAAATTACCAGAGTAATTATTATAGTGGTTCTAGCGAACCTGTGCAGACGTTACCGTTGCGAACTAAAAGGGGAATGTCATAAACTCTGCTGATATTTTGGGAACTTGTTAGCACAAGCTGGATTAGGATATAATCTCACAATATATCCTCTCCTGCACCCCTGAACATTCCCACAAAGGGTTATGGGCCCAGTATTGCATATTTCTGCGTATTTTTGAAGGATTGCGTTGGATTGTGATTTTGAGTTGAGTAGTATTTTTCTGAGTTAACTTCCTGGTAAGCACATGGTCCTTTGTTCCATTGTGCAGTGGGGATTAAGCAACCCCTCCTTCCCTCAGAGTTCACAGTGACCCAAGGCAGTGCAGAATTGTTTTGTATTTTGAGATTTTTGAGATTTTGATTTTAAAATTTTGAGAAATTCTGAAATTTTGAAGAATTTTCAAATTTTTGGATTTTAAGATGGCTAGAGCAGCTTTTGATAGTGATGCAAAGCTAGGAATGCCTGTGCTGAATGAACACAATTTCATACACTGGAAGCAGCGCTTGATAGCATGTTTAAATTATAAGCACATTTTGGAAGCTTTAAACCCTCAACCTATGGGATCGTCTGTGGGAGATTTAGCCAAGATAAGTGCTTGGAGACGCATGAACAGCGAAGCTAGACACATAATTTGGAGTGGACTTCGTGATGAGCAGCTATCATTAATAAATAGTACAGATGATGCATCTCAAATCTTAAGAGATATTGAGCGTGTGTATGGAGAATCTAGCATAAACTGTTTCAGAAACTTGGTGTGTAAATTAACCAGATTGAGGATGAATTCAAAAGAGGAATTCACAGAGCACATCAACAAGTTTACTGAGATTATTCAAAGAATTGATCTGACTCCCAAAGCTTTTGATGAAGATACAAAGATAGCATTTTTGTTATCATCACTTGGACCACGCTTTAGCGCATTTATAAGTTTGATGGACCATAGACAAGGTCTGACTTTTAAAGACTTGATTGGTTATTTAAAAGAAGAATGCACAGACAGAGCTGAATCTCCAGTGAGAAATGCTAAAATCAAGGACAGTAGTTATGCATCTAGGCAATTTACAAAGTCCAAAGAGATGCCTAAGAAAGTGATTTGTTTCAATTGTAACAAAAAAGGACACATTGCAAAGAATTGCAGGGCTCCTAAAGCAAAGAAACCCCTCCCCTTTCAGCCAAAAGGGGAAAAGAAGGGAAATGTGAATGCACATGGCTACTGAAAGAAAGGAATTTAGCTGTCCAGAATCGTGAAAATAAACGTAATAAATGGATTTTAGATTCAGGTGCCAGCTCGCACTTTTCATATAAAAGGGAATATTTTAATGAGATAAATGATGAAGAAGAATCTGAAATTGAAATTGCAGATGGCAACATTGTTAAAGCAAAAGGTGCAAGTTCCATGAGTCTGAAATGCAATATAAACAATGAATGCATTGAGAACACAATCTCTAGAGTTTTGTATGTTCCAGAGCTGAGCTGCAATTTAATCTGCGTGTCCACTTTGGACAAGAAAGGTTTCCAGATCACATTTGGAAATGGAGAATGCAAGGTGACTAAAAATGGCAAAGTGGTCGCTCAAGCAAAGCTAATAAATGGTATATATGAGCTTGATCTTTCAGAGAACCAGTCTGCAAAAGTGGCACATTCCAACCAGAAGCATGAGGCAGATCTGGACCTGTGGCACAGAAGGCTTGGACATAGAGACACCAACGTCATTCTGGATCTACAGAAAAGAGATCTTGTAAGAGGTTTGCAGGTAAAGCAGAGCAACAAAGCTCCAGCAAAGTGTGTAAGCTGTATTACTGAGAAGGCTGTAAAACCTTCATTCCCACGTTGTGCAGAACAAAGAAGCAACAAAGTGCTTGACATAGTGCACAATGACATATGTGGACCCATGAATGTTCCCTCACTGGGAAAGAATAGGTAAAGGTAAAGGTACCCCTGCCCATACGGGCCAGTCTTGACAGACTCTGGGGTTGTGCGCCCATCTCACTTAAGAGGCCAGGGGCCAGCGCTGTCCGGAGACACTTCCGGGTCACATGGCCAGCGTGACATCGCTGCTCTGGCGAGCCAGAGCCGCACACGGAAACGCCGTTTACCTTCCCGCTGGTAAGCGGTCCCTATTTATCTACTTGCACCCGGAGGTGCTTTCGAACTGCTAGGTTGGCAGGCGCTGGGACCGAGCAGCGGGAGCGCACCCCGCCGCAGGGATTCGAACCGCCGACCTTTCGATCGGCAAGCCCTAGGCGCTGAGGCTTTAACCCACAGCGCCACCTGCGTCCCTCTGGGAAAGAATAGATATATTTTAATATTTCTGGATGACTTTTCAAGATTTTGTGTTGTATATTTCCTCAAAGAGAAGAGTGAGACAGTGGACAAGCTCAAGGAATACATTGCCATGGTCAAGAATAAATTCCAAAGAGCTCCAGCTGTGTTAATGAGCGACAATGGAGGTGAGTACTGCTCAAATGAAATGCAGGCTCTCCTGGCCAAGGAAGGAATTGCACACGTAACCACAATTCCTTACACACCACAGCAGAATACCATAGCTGAGAGAAAGTTTAGGTCCATTATGGACATGACAAGGTGCATGCTAAAGGATGCATGTTTGCCACAGAAGCTGTGGGCTGAAGGAGTATACACGTCAGTCTATTTGCAGAGAAGACTGCCAACTAAAGGAGCAGAGCGCACACCATTTGAACTTTGGCATGGGAAAGCTCCCAATCTGTCTCACATACGTGTGTTTGGAAGTCCGTGTTACTTCCACGTGCCCAAGGAACACAGACACAAGCTTGACTCCAGGGCAAAAGCAGGTATCCTGGTGGGATACGCCTCTGGAGGCAAAGGATACAGAATTATGGACTTACAAACTGGTAAGACAAATGCATACCATGCGGTTTATGTTGATGAATATGGAAAAGTAGACACTAAGAACACTGTTGTGGATTCTTCCAATGATTCAGAAAGGACTCAAGAGTTTGTATATTTCCCTTTTGAGACCCCACAAAGTAATAATGTGCCTTCGAGTGTTGCAGCGCCCCCTACAGGCGACGCACCAGAAGACGCAGAGGACCAGAACCCTGGCGGCACCAGAGACGAAGAGGAGGACTCAAATGGGGACATGCCTGCATTGGAGGAGGATGAGGAAGCTGATGCGGTCACAGAACCAGAGGTCAGGCGCTCGTCCAGAACCAACAGAGGTGTCCCACCATTACGGTTGTCCTACTTTGCAGGGTTGGCGTTTCCACAGGAACCTTCCACTTGGAAAGAGATACAGGAGATGCCAGCTGCAGAAGCCAGTCTCTGGAGGAAGGCCGCGCAGGAGGAGATGGATGCACTGCATCAGAACAAGACCTGGACACTCACTGAGCTGCCTCCCGGTAAGAAGGGCATTGGCAGTAAATGGGTTTTCAAGGTTAAGAAGGGGTCAGAAGGAGAAGTGCAGCGCTGCAAAGCTAGACTTGTAGCACAGGGATTTTCACAGCATTTTGGTGAAGACTATGATGAAGTTTTTGCACCAACGGTGAGGTACAGCAGCGTAAGAATGCTTTTGAGCATTGCAGCCTCCAAGAAAATGAGAGTGAAACACATAGACATTGCTACCGCTTTTCTACATGGGCAGATTTCAGAAGAAGTTTACATGAAACAGCCCAAGGGTTTTGTGAAACCACATGAGGCACATTTAGTGTGCAAACTTCAGAAAGGACTTTATGGACTTAAACAGGCTGCTAGAGCCTGGAACCAGAAGTTGCAACTTGGGTACAAGCAAGGCGATGCTGACAAGTGCTTGTACAGTAAGTCAAATAATGGACAATTCTCATATATCTTAGCTTTTGTTGATGACCTGATTATTGCCACAGCAAGTGAAAAAGACTATACACAGATAGTAAAACACCTTAGCAAAGAGGTGGAGGTCAAGGAGCTAGGAGATGTCCAGTACTACCTCGGGATCCAGGTGGAAAGAGAAGAGGACGGTTCATTTCTTCTCAGCCAAAGACAGAAGATCCACGAGCTGATTGAGCACATGCAGATGCAAGACGCACATCCAGTTGCTACACTGATGGCTACTGACTTCCTGAAGAATCAGCAGGATTCGAAGCAGTTGCCAGACAACAATGACTACAGGTCGGCGATTGGTAAACTTTTGTATTTAGTTACCACATGTAGACCTGACTTAGCTAATGCTGTGGGGATTCTTAGCAGAAAGGTGAATTCTCCCACTGAGCATGATTGGGCAGGTGTAAAGAGGGTGGTGCGATATTTGAAGGGTACCATGAATTGTAAATTAAGGTTACCAGCCGTCAGAGACCCTAAGTTGGTTGGGTATACTGATGCGGATTGGGCTGGGGATAATGCTGATTATAAATCAACAAGTGGTCATGTTTTCATGTTTGGGGATGGACCTGTTGCATGGGGCAGTTATAAACAGAGCTGTGTAGCATTATCTTCCACAGAATCAGACTACGTTGCAGCAACAGAAGCCTGCAGAGAGATCGCCTGGCTTGATCAACTCATAAAGGACTTTGGGTTGGTGAGAAAAGAACCTGTCAGCTTGCGAGAGGACAATCAAAGTTGCCTGAAGCTGACGCAGAGTGAGAAGTTCCTGGCCAGAACAAAACACATTGGGGTTAAATACCACTACATACGCCAGATGGTCCAGGATGGACTTGTGGAACTATCCTACTGCAGCACCCAAGAGATGACTGCTGACATCCTGATGAAACCCCTACCAAGAGAGAGTTTCCAGAATCTACGTTTCAAGCTGGGACTCTGGGTGGTTGAATAAAGTTGTTTATGTTTTGTGTATGTTGTATTGCCTGAGAAGGGGTATGTGGGATGTAAACACAGGAGCAGTCAATGACAACATTCCTAAAGTGTACATGTTAGAACATGGGGAGGGATGTCTGTCTAGCAAGCAGGTAAACTTCCTGGGAACGGACTTCCTCCACATGTGACCAGACGTGGGTGTGGCCTCACCTGTGCAGGTAAATGATAAAAGCACAGGGCAGGCAGCCATATCTCTCTCTCTCATCTTCATCTTCTGAAGGAGCAACATGCCCTCTTGGCTCTCAGCCAAGAGAGGACAGTACTATCTTCCTATAAGACAGATTATTAGTGTATTTTACCTTTTTTTAAGCTGTCTGCCTTCTGGGATCATATTATGAACAGAACGTGAGTAAACTCTTTTATACTTTTATAAAGACTGTGTCGTCAGTGGCGTAGCATGGGGGATGCAGGGGGGGCTGGCCGCACCGGGCGCAACATCTGGGGGTTAGGGTTAGGGGGCGCAAATCCACGGGTTAGGGGGCACAAATTACTTGCCTTGCCCCGGGTGCTGACAACCCACGCTACGCCACTGTGTGTCGTGTCTTGTATTTTAAGAGGGAACAAAAGGGGAAATTACCAGAGTAATTATTATAGTGGTTCTAGCAAACCTGTGCAGACGTTACCGTTGCAAACTAAAAGGGGAATGTCATAAACTCTGCTGATATTTTGGGAACTTGTTAGCACAAGTTGGATTAGGATATAATCTCACAATATATCCTCTCCTGCACCCCTGAACATTCCCACATAATGGAGCATCCAGTTTCAGAGGCAGTATACCAGTGAATACCAGGTGATGAGGATAAACAACATGGGAATGCCAGTCTGTTCTAGTCCTTCGTGTGAGCTCTCAGAAGATTTTGATCCAACAAGGCAATATCTATATTCTTAAACCTAGAAGTAGTTGGCAACAACACTTAGCGAGGGCGATGTATAGAGCTTTCACACTTCTCTTGTCAAGTAAGGGAACAGCGAAGCGCAAGTCAAAAAGAAAATCAAAACCAGCCCTATGTTCTCCACGCTGAAAGCGTCCTAGAAACAATGACACCTGGAAGGCAGGTTACATGTTGCAGGTAAGAAATTCACGAGGCGCATCTCGCGCGAACTCCAAGATGGGTTGAAGCGTCCGCTTCCTGTCCCTTGGAACGTAGATGCCTCGGATAGGATCCTCTGAGATGGAGATAATTTAGATGCCGGAAGGGGGAGAAGCGAGGTGCGTTTTCCTTCAGCTCTGCTCGGCCTGCCCAAGGCAGAAAACGTTTTCTCACTCTCTTTTTTTCTCTCTTTCTACTCCTCTGGAAGTTTCGTCGGGTGGACACCAGAATTCTGCAGGATGGGATCCTGACTCCCGCCCTCCCAGCTAGTTCTTTAAGAGGGAAAGACATTTTTTGTTTGTTTCTTACGAATGGGCAGAAAAAAACGGATGAACTCTTTGCTCCGTAAAACCAGGACGAAAATGACTGAGAATGAAAGGGGCTTCCAATGAGCCACAATTCCCAGCTTCCCAGCCTTCATTTCTTTAAAAAACAAAAGAAAAACATAGAATGTGGGACAAAACGTACAGACACCATAATCACTTTTCGAGAGATTTTTTTCTTCCTTTCAGTTTTACTTTATTCCTATCATACCCTGAAAAAGTAAATTTACGGGCATATTTTAATCTGGAACCGAGGCTTCCTAAACCATATCTATAGGGGTTGTTTGGCAGTGGTAAAATAGGATGGGATTGGGTTGTATTGCTCACACACAAATCGTTCTCTTTTCTTTGTAAAAGCGAAAGTTTTTTTCCTCCCTTGATTCCTCCGCTCTGCCCCTTTTGGTTTCGCTTCTGTATTAGAACATGTACAGTATACGCATTACTTTAGAGAACGAGCTAGCCAAAAGTAAGTAAGCCCACTCTAAATCCCACTGGCACTGAGGAAATTAACCGCGTGTTTAGCTTTCTCTCTTTCTCAGATATAGATGCACACGCACGTGATATAGTGGTTCAAAATGTGGTTGAACTGTGTCCGGTTTCTTTTAAAAGTCTCAATTTTTTAAAAAAATTGTCAGCGAGGCAAATATGATTTTAAAGAGCGAAGAATCATATCGATAGATCTCTGTCTCTTTTTAGAAGTAAATTTTGTTTAAAGGCTTCTGAGTGAAACTAGCTTTTATAATAATGTGTGCATGTGTGTGCGTTTTATTAACATATTATAGTATATAATGAGAAAGCTCACTCGGACCCCACCTAGTATTTTCAAATGTCTATTTTTCTATTAAAAAAAAAAAGTGCGGTCTGAAAAGGTGAGGTTCTTCAATCCTGGTCCCCTGGCCAGTTTCCCTGCCGGAAATTCCTGGCGGAATTCAACTAGTGATCAGAAACCTATCAAAGACTGAAAGCCAAATCTGACGGGAGTTTCGGAGACTTTGATTTGATGGTGCTGCTGCAAGAGGGCCCAACTCCTACAAGGTTTAGGTTGAATAATCTGGGTCCGGATTATATATGTGTGCTTTCATATTTGTATTTGCTTTTGTGCAGCGTTGCTCTTGCGCTAGGATCGATGTTGTGCTTTTTTGATATTTTCATTCCTAAATCCCTACAGGATAGAAAGGTGGGCTATATGCTTGAATTAAAGGGGGGCGTCAGGTGGTGTTTCCTGTCCCGTCCCCCCTTTTCAAGAGAGATGCCGGGTTTTAAAAGATGGGGGGGGGGTCGGAGCCCCAGTCTAGATCATGCTTTAGAAACAGAAACAGACACGTTATTGGGGAATCACTTGATTTCCATGGCTCTACTCCAAGCGCCACCGACGAGGCAATTCCAGCCACGTCTACTCGGACGTAAGCCCTGTTGAATTCAACGGGGCTTACTCCCAGGTAAGTGGGCTTAGTTTTACAGCCTGGATCTAGGTCCGACGCCTTTAAAGGCAACGAGAGCTAGATTACAGCCCTGGGTCCGAACAACTTGTTGAGTTGCGTTTGCCCGGAAAAGAGGTTTTGGCGCACACGTTGCAAATAAACCTCTTTGGCCAGGGGTGCTATTTGTCTTCAAAGGGGTTAGGTCACAGTCCCTCCTTCAAATCAGAACTGTCCCTCTCTTTGAGAAACCTAGCGACAGCGACAGGTGGCCATGGGCGTAGCCAGGATTTTTTGGAGGGACAGGCCTTTTGCTAGGAAGCAGAACCTCAGTTTGCTATGTATTTTATTGATTTTTATTGATTTATGGGGGGCAGCTGCCCCTTCCTGCCTCCCCTTGGCTACGCCCATGCAGGAGGCAGGTCCTTTTCAGCCTGGGAAGGGCCGTAGCTCAGTGGAGAAGATCTACTGGGCAGGCAGAAGGTGTGTGACTTCGGTTATATATTTTGTTGTTGCAAACCGCCTTAGGTGTAGTAACATAGAAAGGCGGTATACAAACTAAAAGTGAAATGAAGGTCCCAAGTTCAATCCCCGGATTTCCCAGGTAGGGCTGGGACCGGGAGAGACTTCTGCCCTGGAACCCTGGGGGAGATGCTGCCAGTCAGTGTAGACATTATGGAGCTACAGTATAAGGCAGCTTGTTTTGCTGCTAAGTTTCGGAGGTCCTAACTGGGGAATGGTCCTGTCTCTGTGGCAGAGCACCTGCCTGGCATGCAGAAGGTTCAATCCTCAGCATCTCCTGGTAGGGCTAGTTAGAGACCCCTGCCTGAAACCCCTCAAGAGTCTGACTCGGTATAATATGGCAGCTTCCTAGATTCCTAAATATCCTGTCAAGACAGGAGGCCGAAGCAAAACCCGCTCTCCCTAAGTTTTTATCAGATTTTGTAATGAAATCAGGAGAGAGCCTGTGGTCTTCTAGCTGCTCTGGGACTCCAATTCCCATCAGCCCCAGCTTGCAAGCGCCAGCGAACAGGGATGATGGGAGCTGGAGTACATCGACATATGGAGAGTCACAGGATAGCCGCCCAGGAACTAAATCAATCCTTATATTTCGCCCTTTTAAAAAAGGGAAGGGTAAACAAAACCAGCACAACAGTGTCTCTGGATGAATACACGGCATGGACACAGCATATACAATTAAAAGCCATTTTTGAAAGATCGTAATTTACAAAGAAATCGGCAAGCACGCACACAAAGGCACGGAAAGCAGCAGAGAAACCCACTTAAAAATATGGATTAATTCTGCTTTACAGCCTGTATTTTCTCCAAAGAGTTAAGAGACAGCGTCCATGACTGTCACAGTAAGTACACAGAAACACACCGTTCCCATTTTATTCTCACAACAACCTTGCGATTGGTGTAGATTGAGATGAGAGGCTGATTAGGTTGAGTGATGGATGTCTTGTGTGAAAGGCTGAATGCCTTGAGCTCTTCGGAGGAAAGGTGCAAGTATAAGTATGGCAAATAAACAAATAAATCACTGCCCTCCCCCATTGTTTGTCTCCTGCGTCTGTTACTCAAAAGTTTTTCTGCTTCTGTATGTGGATTTAGTTCTCACATTTAGTTCTCACATCGCCAGCGGCCACCAATAGAGCTATTCCATGTGAACTTTCAAAACATCGAAGCCACTGGTCAACTTCACATCTGGTGGCAGGGAATTCCATAAGCTAAATGAATGTGTTGTGTGGAAAAAACTACTAGCTTTTTCTGTCCGGAGTACACCGCCCGTCAGTTTCACCGGGTGATCTTAAGTCACAGTGTTATGTGAAGAAGAGAGTGGGAAATATCGTCTCACATTCTTCTTTATTATGTAAATTCGACTTTTTCTGAACTTCAAAAAATATATATAATTTAGTTTCCTATTAGGAAAGGTGCTCCAATTTCCATTTTTAAAAAAGTTTGTTAGCAACATAATCTATAACGTTAAGTACTTCCTAAAAAAATAATCTGTACAGTTGGAGTTAAGGAGATCGAAAAATGTTTAAGGCTGCAATCGTAGACACGCTTATCTAGAAGTAAGTCCCACTGAAGTAAGTGGAGCTTACTTCTGAGTAAATATGTAGAGGATTGCAGCATAGAGTTGTAGTCAACCCAATCCTGCTCAGAGTAGACCAAGTGAAATTAATGGACCTATGTTAGTCATGTTCGGTCACTTCAATGGGTCTGCGCTAAGTAGGGGTAGCAATGACGACAACCCAATGCCTCGTATTTTGCAAATACAAGGATACAAAAAGTGAGAACCTATACAAAGAGTTTTGGAAAATATAAGCTATTGAGATCAAAGGGCTAGGATCGCACTAAGAGGCTGCAGTCCTTTACTCGCTCCTGTACCCAGAAATGAGTCGAATTGAACGCAATGTGACTTACTTCTGAGTAGACAAACTCAGGCTTGAGCTGCAAATAGCTTTATCTGGAATATGTGGAGGGGGCGGTTGTGGGAGTATGGATTCTCACTCGTCTTTGGACGGCTGGTGTAAAACAATGAGCGCGATCCAACGCCTCTCACGTCGAGGAAAACTGTCTGGCCGAACTCCAGAGGACTGCGGAATGCACCCAAAACGCAGTAAGGATTGCGGTATGTGCAAAACCACAGAGTCCAGTCTTATGAAGAAAAATAATATTGGTATCTCCATAATTCCTAATACGGATCATAATTCTATCCCAGATGGCCAAATCGTCTGATCAGTGCTTAAATCATCAGAAGGGGACAGATTCCCCATTCCTTACAGCAGAGCGAATATAATAGTCCTAACTTTGCGTATTCATGCTTAAGTTATACCTAGAAAACCCGCAAAAGGTTCTAGAAGAACGAATATGGTAGGCAGCCAAATAGCCTCTGGGAAAGCTCCAATGCAATACAGTATATGAAAGTAACAGCCCTTTCCGACCACCTCCTCCAAATCTTCAGTTTGAATTTGTTTCAATCATCCTTTTCTACAGGGGACGAACCAAATTTGCCGCCCCAGTTAACAAAAATCTCCTTTTTAGACCTTTCCCAGTCATCTGCTGAAAAGCACTGCCCTTTGGTTTACTTTCCACGCAAGGACGAGGTCCGTTTGGTTAGCTTCACGTCTCTCAGATTTTCAGCCCCAGCGATGCTTCCAAAATGAGTAACGCAAATGGTCAAGGATCAGGATGCTGGAGAAATCCTTGCCCGCCCCAACCCCTCAGCCCCAGAAACGCTGCAGAGAATAATATGGGTGGAGGAAGAAGAAGGTACGATTCAGGAACAAGCATATGGACCCATCAGGAGCGAAATTAGATCTCCAAAGAATTTTAAAAATACAAGCACCTGTGATGCGTATTTTTACTCAGCTATAAAAGTGAAATCACGACTATTAAAATAACATGAATTTGTTTTAAACCCATGTGCCTCTCGCACCCAGATCCTGCCCTTATAGTTTCTAAACCTCCAGGCAGGTTCTATCGTATTTTCATTACTGTGCAGCATGGATTCGAGCGCTTTATTATTTTTTATTTTTATTAGTGGTTTTGGGATTACCAGGCCAAAGCTTGTCCCATCGCTTTACCAGAGAGGTGTGCTTAACTTCCGCCATTCAGATGTGCTTAACGTTGGCTCGATCCGTGAACTTGCAATGATAATAAATTTAATATAATAAATGCAATTTAAAAATTAAAGCCTAAAGCAATAATAATAATAATAATAATAATAATAATAATAATGGAAGAAGAAAGCTATTTCATTAGAATTTTTCCCAAATGCTTTGACTGAAGAAGCCGAATAGATAAATGGGGGGAGCGTTATGCACACACTTCAGTGTGAGTAAACCCCATCGAGTAGAGCAGGGCTTACTTCCGAGTAAGCCTTTAGGGTTCAGCTGTGAAGTGCTCTTCACACGCTGGTCAAAGAAGTGCTCTCCAAAAATTGAACCACAAACAGGCCCGGCCACCACCTTCTGGCAATCAGGAAAGCGAAGTCAAGCCCAGGGAGAAAGGCTTCGTTTATTTTACGAACAAGAGGTTGCAGCGAGTGTTTACACGAGAGCCGCTCCTTTAAAAATAAAAATAAATATGCACACACACACCGCGCCAAGAACCTGGAGAGGACTGATTCTGGAGACCAATTAGAAACGTTCCTCTTGGGGAGAAGATGGAACCAAGAGAGAGGTTTGAAGCCAAAAGGGCCAAGAGCTTTTAAGTACCTTGGGGTGGGGGGAGCGCTGGTGTTGATTCATAAAGCAGGTACTTGGGCAATCGCCATTCAAACCACGTGTCTGTGTGTGTCTGTGTGTATTTTGCTCGCCAAATGCACTTTAAGGCCGAGCAGGTGCAGCGAAGAGCCCCCCACCCCTCGGAGCAAGCCGGCACAAATTGCGCTTAACCGCGAATCTCAGCCTGGTGAGAGGTGAGCGCAAAGAACGCGAGGGGGACCTCTGAGTTTTGTTCTCTGGGGGCAGAGACAGGAGCCCTTTGCTGAAGTTCTTCAGACCAGGGGAAGGGGGAGAAGAAGAAAACATCATTCTTCGTTAGGAAGAATATGGGGGAGAGGGTAGACCGAGTCCTAAATTTGGACCTCTTCACAAGCGCAGGAGGCTCATAGTAGAAAAACTCTCTGGCTCTGGAGGCAAAATGAAAACACTTACGAACACCCTTTCACCCCCAATACTGGAATACCCAATAGAGAGACTAAACACGAGCCAGGACAACAGCAAAGCAAAGGCATTAAAAAAGAAGTTTTTTAAAATAAAATAAAGATTTTGACTTTTTTTTTTTTAAAGCATCGAAGTAGTTAGCATGGGTGGGAATTAGACTACACATTCCCCCCCCCCATTTTTCTGTTCTCATTTCGAAAATTATAATCTTATTTTAGTGTTATTTTTATTTTGAATTACATATGTGGGGATACCACAATATTGTCAATGCTTAGGGTCTCTAAATGCCTTAATCCGGCTCTATCCAACCCCACCCCACCCCAGCATTGTTTATCTGGAGCTCACTTTTCAATAAAGGAGTAAGAGAAAATGTTGGTTTTTGGGGTTTTTAACACCACAAAGTGAGCCGGTGGGCCAAAGAGGCTCTTCTATCTGGCTAGATTTTCAAGGAAAAACGATGCATTTAATTGAGCTCCATCAGAGGTAGGGAACATTCTCTCTCCCCCTCGCCCGCGCCATATTCCCCTCCTACGAAGCCTTCTGGGGACCACGTAGCAGGGGTGAGCGGAACCAGAACCAAAAGCAAGTGGAGCAATGCATGTGAACTGGACCTTTGGGCAATAGGTTACTGTCTACACACGCTTACATCGCCTCCATCCGGACGAACAAGAAGAGTGATCAGAGTTCAAGGGCACAGCCAGTCAAAACACACAAACAAGGAGGGTGCGCTCAGGACTGGTAAATGGGGAGGGAAAGCGCATGGCCTGAATAGAGTCAGAAGGGCCGGAGAGAGAAGCTCGGAGGTCCTCATTTGCCCTCCCCGGGTCCACATCACGTATAGACAGAAAGAAACATAGGAAGTTGCCTTATACTGAATAAGAGCAGTGGCCCACCTCGCTCGCCTACACTCCACACTGACGGGCAACACCTCTCCAGATTTTCATGGCAATGGTGTCATCCTGCGTGGAGAACCCAGGGATGAACCTGAGACCTTCTGCCTGAAACGCTCCGCCGCTAATAATAATAATAATAATAATAATAATAATAATAAATTATTAATAATAAATTATTATTATTATTATTATTATTATTATTATTAATAATACTCCACTCATCTGGCTGGGTTTCCCCAACCACTCTGGGCAGCTCTCAACAGAATATTAAAAACACAGTAAAACAACAAACATTAAAAGCTTCCCTAAACAGGGCTGCCTTCAGATGTCTTCTAAAAAGTTGTATAGTTGTTTATTTCCTTGACATCTGATGGGAGGTCATTCCACAGGGCAGGCGCCACTACCGAGAAGGCCCTCTGCCTGTTTCCCTGTAACCTCACTTCTCGCAGGAAGGGAACCGCCAGAAGGCCCTTGGAGCTGGACCTCAGTGTCCGGGCTGAACGATGGGGGTGGAGATGCTCTTTCAGGTATACTGTGCAGCAGACCTTCCTCTTAGTAATCAGGATGGTGACAGATAAGATAACAGATGCGATCAGATAGAAAGACCAGTCAGACAGAAGATACCTCAGCTAGGTTAGACAGAGCAGTAAGAAGCAGGCGCAGAGCTGGCGAGGCAGGCATCATCTAGGTCTACAGCAGAGTTTCCCAAACTTGGGACTACAACTCCCATCATCCCTTGCTAGCAGGACTTGTGGACAGGGATGATGGGAGTTGTAGTCTTAAAAAACAGCTGGAGACACAAGTTTGAGAAACTCTGATCTACAGCATGCCTGTGTGTCTTTAGAAACAAGGTTCCGGGGAGGCAGTGCTGAAACTAAGCAGGTTAGGTTCTAGACAGGTAACCCCCTGGGGAACCACAAGGTTAGAGTGTCAGATTAGGGAGACATGGGTTCAAATCCCCACTCGGTCACGAGGTTCGCCTTGGGCCAGTCCCTGCCTCTCAGCCCAACTTATTTCACTTTTTTTTTCCCGGAGGATAAAATGTGGAGCGGAAGAACCTTGAGCGCCTCGGAGGAAAGGGGTTGTTTATTACCGTTATTAGATCACCATTGTATTTTAAGGATAAAAGCAAAATCAATCAGATCCCTGCCTCCCGGGAGCTTGAATTCTAAGGGCAGGATTCCAGACAAAGTCAAGCACTTTTCATGTCCCCTTGAAATCAACGAGGACTCGGTTTTTAGAGACGTAGTCGTGTTTTAAGACTGAAGCATCAAAACCAACCATCCTGGATTCCTTGGCAAGGTTTGCGCACCGATGCGTTTTTAAATCTTTAAGGTGCCACAAGCCTGCCCTGGATTTTCGATTGGGACTGCCACAAAGGGATGGGAGAGACGAAGGCGATATTAGAGATGGTCGTGGGCAACTTTAGATCTGCAAACTTAGGTTTTAGGTTGGGGATTCGGTAGGCTAGATTAGACAGATAGGTATATTGCCTGAACATCGCCAACGCTCAAAAGCACGCTCTTGAACAGCTTTTTACCGAATCTTTGGCTGCTTAAAGTATAGCTTGCGGAAAACTTCCATCTTGCCGACCTGAAAACAGGTGTGTAGAGATTGGCTGTGGTTACTTAGCGGTAAATGACCTGCATTCTGTTTGTGCTCAGAGATGCTCTTTACCTGATGGTTGAACGGAAGGTTGTTTGTTATCGTATGCTCCATATTTCAAAACTACACTATTTAGCTGTAAGGGAACCTAATGCCCCGTAAACATGAAATCTAGAAACTTATTCAGGTGCACATGTTTTATGGAGATTATGGGGCATCGTAGTGATGCGTGTTGGGTGAAAGGGGGGTCGCTTTTATCATTTCTAAGCGGTACACATTGAACAAATGTAGAATTGATGTCTGAGTCTTTCTCCTCTGAAGGAGTAGACCCAGACGAGGCTGGCACCCGTTTCTAATCCACCTGCAAGCACGAAACTCCTTAGAGGGAATGCTTGGACAGATTAGGAGACCCCTTTGGCGCTCCCAAATATCTCTGCCCGCACCTTGACCTTTAACAAAACTCCAAATGATTTTCTTTTACTTTAGCGCTAGTTCGGTAAAACATTCCAGGCCAAGAACTCTGTGTTAATTCGCAAGCTTGCACGCTATGTGCCACCAAGGAATGTCGAGTAAAGCAATGTCAATTCTCGCGAACAGCGCGAGCCTAACCATGCCTACTCAGAAGTAAGTCCTGTTGAATTCAGTGGGCCTTACTCTCGGGTATGGAACGTTAGGATTGCAGCCTCAGAGACGGAATTGTGAAAGAGACCCTTCAATCTTTAACATTCTGGGAAGCAGAGAGAATGTTATTTAGCAGTAAGTAGCAAGTGACTTATTTCGCTTTTTGATCATGATGATAATCAAAAAGGTTTACAAACCCAATAAAGCAACAACGGGGGGAAACCTATCAAAACAACAAATCTAAAAGGACAAGCAAGGTTAGTAAAACATACACACACGCAAAGAAGACGTCAGAAAATGCCTCCTGTTATTATATTTACTTCCAAAGGGCTCAAGACAGCGTCCTCCTTACAGCAACCTTGAAAGTAGGGTTAATTTCAGAGGTAATGATTACACTGGGCAACAATTTTTTACTTTTTGAATGTTGTCTAGATTTCTACAACTGATTTAGGGTATTTTTGCACTGCTGAATCAGGAAATGGCATCCGTTTCTCTCCATCAGGTCAGGTTTACTGTAAACTGAATGGTGGGCATTAATAAAGGTAAGTACACGTAAATTGCATGTTGCTTCACCATTTTTCAAACTTCAGGGCTTGAACTTCTGTTTCTTGGAACTCTTGGAATGCTCAGTGGCAGGGAGGTCTCTCTTCAGAGTCCAACAGTAGTCAGCCATCATGACTGCGTCCCAGCGACCCTGATACCTGGTCTCCATCTCTTTCATGTCCTGATGGAATCTCTCCCCCTGCTCATCACTCATTGAACCCAGGTTCTCGGGAAACCGGTCTATATGTGAAAATAGGTAGTGCATCTTGACGCTCATGTTGCAGCCCAGGTTTCTGAAAGCAGTCAGCATGTTGTTGACAAGTTCTGCGTAGTTTCTGGCCTTATTGTTGCCAAGAAAGTTCTTCACTACCAGAACAAATGCCTTCCATGCTTCCAGTTCCACTTCGTTCATTGACTTTCCGAACTCTGGATCTCTGATGAGCTGACAGATCTGAGGACCGTCAAAGATGCCAGCTTTCAACTTCTCCATGGTCAATCCTGGAAAAGCCTGGCACAAGTAAGTGAAGCAGTCACCATCCTTTTCCAGAGCCTTGGTGAACTGCTTGATTAAGCCGAGCTTGATGTGCAGCGGTGGGAAGAGTATTCTGTCTCTGTCCACCAGAGGGTCGTTGATGACGTTCCTTTCTTTGCAAGGCACCAATTCCTCCCGCACAGGCCAGTCCTTCTTCGTGTAATGCTGAGCACGGTCCCTACTATCCCACATGCACAGAAAACATGGGTACTTGGTGAAGCCAGACTGTTGTCCCAACAAAAGTTCACCATCTTCAGGTCAACACAAATAAACCACTTATGCTGATCATAACCAATTTTCTCCAGCACATACTTCACCTCTTCATAGTTCTCCTTCAGTGTACTCGAGTGAGCCAGGGGTATAGAGGTAAACTGGTTGCCATTGTGTAGCAGAACACATTTCAGTGATCACTTGCTGCTGTCAATGAACAGTCTCCAATCTTTGGGTTTGTACTGTGGCACTCCAAGCTTGAGCAGAAGCTGCACAATATCTGCACAGTACACCAAGTCCTTCTCTTCCGAGAAAAAACGGAGGTACTCTTGATGCCTGTTGCGGAAGAAGATGATGCGAGCACTGTCAGAGAGGAGGTTTTTTTCCTTCAATCTGGATGCCAACAGTTCGGCAGAGTCCTTTGAGAAGCTGAAATCGTGAACTAGATCATTCAACTCCTTTTGGGAAAATGGATGTGGAGCATCATCTTCAAGAACCACTTCTTCTTCTTCATGTCCTTCAACACTGGAGGCATCTTTGTCACTAATGTCAGGAAGTTCTCTGAAGATAGGCACTGGAATTTCATCACAATGAGCTACAGGACGACGTGCTGATTGAAGATCAGGATACTTCGTGGGGTGGCTGCCCCATTAACTTAGTTTTGATCCCCCAACTTTATGCTTTGCCGTACCAATTTATGGAAGATTTTGAGGTTTTATGACTTCAAACTGATCCTTTTTCGACATAATCACCCAGAACTATCGGACCTGAATACTTCTTGTCATTAAAATAATCATTTCCAATCAAAACAATTATTCGACATGGCATTTTACCCCCACCAACTTCTTCTAAAATGCTCCACACAAGCGTACATGTGAACAAAAACATAAAAAAACGACATGTGGCCATAGCTCAAAAACTTGACCTGATTGAGCAAAACCAATGTGATTTTTGGATTCAGTGCATCAGATTCATCCTAAATCAACTGAAAAAACGCAGACAACAAATTTGTTGTTGACCAGTGTTATCCAAAGCTCGGAATTTGAACTCGGGGCACCCCATTCCTAGGCCGATGCTCTAACCACCACAATACATTTGCTGCCCGTATGAGGTAGTGTTTTCTCTTCCCTTCGTGACAAGCTGACTTTACTGCGTGCAAAACCCACAAATCTCTTTCTATGCAACTATGAAAGGAGATGCCAGAACGCAAATGAACGACAACCCACCCCGTTTTGTGCCTGTGTAAACGTACGTGCAGAGGCATTTGAAGGATACCTCTACCCCACATCAAAGGTTCAAAATTGAATTGGGGGCTGGGTTCGAGTTACCTCTGCACGAGGGGCCCCGCCTCTTTAATAGCTGCATTGAAGATGGAGTGTTTAGTAGGTGGTGGAGATGGGTGCAGAACATAGGAGCCAACTCCTAGGGGCCGAGGGGTCTTTGTTCCCCACAATAAAATATTTGAGGGGGTCGTCGCTCCCCCAAAATTGATGGGCATTGCCATTCAAATAGTGTGTGTGCACTGTGTCGTGTGATTAATTATAGGGGTGGGTCTTAGTTACTTGGGCCCCTCCAATATTACATTCACGTTGGCACCCCTGGTGGGGAATAAAATGGGTCTATGTCAAAAACGTAGACAGCATCTTAAAAAGCAGAGACATCACCTTGCCAACAAAGGTCCGTATAGTTAAAGCTATGGTTTTCCCAGTAGTGATGTATGGAAGTGAGAGCTGGACCATAAAGAAGGCTGATCGCCGAAGAATTGATGCTTTTGAATTATGGTGCTGGAGGAGACTCTTGAGAGTCCAATGGACTGCAAGAAGATCAAACCTATCCATTCTGAAGGAAATCAGCCCTGAGTGCTCACTGGAAGGACAGATCCTGAAGCTGAGACTCCAATATTTTGGCCACCTCATGAGAAGAGAAGACTGCCTAGAAAAGACCCTGATGTTGGGAAAGATGGAGGGCACAAGGAGAAGGGGATGGCAGAGGACGAGATGGTTGGACAGTGTTCTCAAAGCTACCAGCATGAGTTTGACCAAACTACGGGAGGCCGTGGAAGACAGGAGTGTGTGGCGTGCTCTGGTCCACGACTAAACAACAACATGTAAACCCCGCCCCCTCCTCCATAATTATTAAATAAGCTTGAGAGCTGGTCTCCTTCAGCAATGGTTCTGAACAACGAGATGTGAGAAGGGCTGTAGGTCAGACGTAGAGCATCTGCCTCCCACGCAGAAGACCCCAGGTTCGAACCTCGATATTTCCAGTTAGGGCTGGAGGTGAGGCTCCCCTGCCTGAAGCGGCTGCCTGTTAGTGTAACCAATACTGAGTTTGATGGGCCCATGGCTCCAATTCCATGTAAGGCCGTTTCCCGTGTTCCTACCAGGAAGAAACCAGCAGAACACCCCCCCCCCCCGCCTTGTGGCAAACCACTTTCCTCCCGATCTACTCTACCTCGGAGGACTGGAGCAACGGGTTGAGATCCTTGAATTGCAAGGGGCTGGACTACACGACCCTCGGGGTCTCTTCCAACTCTCCAATTCTAAGATCCCATGGGGCGCCTCCCCGGGTTACAAATGTGCCGAAGGAGGTAAGAAAAAGAAGGCTGGCTCAGCAAACAACTGCCTCAGCAGCCTCCTCTCAGCTGACTCGCAAGACTTTTTCTTCACCTGCAGAGCCAGCTTGGTTTGGTCCTGTTTTATTTTTTCTTGGAGATGGATTACTTGAGAGGAGGGGGGACTGGGAGCTCTTATCCGGTTTCTTCCACTGCTTTCTGCCTTGATTGCTGGGCATAAGCCCCTACCACCTTGCTAATAATAATAATAATAATAATAATAATAATAATAATAATAGCATTCAGAATCTGTAGAGGACACATTCACACGGGCTTTGTATTCCCTGTTTGCATCTCTGTTTCTAATGGCCGGTGTTTGTGTGTTTTCGCTTCCTCTTCCTCCTTTCTTCCTTTCTTCCTTCCTTTCTTTCTTTCTTCCCTCCCTCCCTCCCTCCCTCCCTCCCTCCCTCCCTCCTTCCTTCCCTTCCCCTTTCCACCCACTGCTGCGCCGGCGACCACCCCCTCCCCTATCGGCCTCATGCTAATAGCATGCAAATTGTCTCATTTGCATGTTTCTCTCCGGCCCGGAGAACGGCGTGGAGCTGGCGAAGGTAATATATTTCCTAACGTGGGCGCCCAGTCAGGAGAAGGTGGCTCCCCTCCCCCCACTTTCCCTGCCTGCCTCCCTCCCCTACCCCCTCCCCCTTTAGAAGCGGCTGGGAAAGAATTAACTCCTTCTTGGAAATTGGGGGGGGGGGGCAGGGAGAGAAGGCAAGCAGATCTTTGCCGTACGCGCCGTCTAATTGGCCTGCAACACAGCCTCCGCCTGGCATTGCTGGAAGAGGCACCTGCCACAAAATGGCTGCCCGCGAGCGTTTGGGGGGGGGGAAGGGTTTTTTTGGTCTGGCTCTTGCTTTCTTCTCTCTCCCCCCCCCCCCCCCCATTCTCAGTCTCCTCCTTTGCTGGTTGGCAGGTGATCAAGACGAAGATGGGCATGGGTAAGATCCCATTAGCGAAGGTGCTTCCTCCTTCCCCCAAACCTGAGAGAATAGAAGGGCTCCCTGTGGCTTCCCTAGAGAGTAGATCGCAGGAGCTGATCTCTGAAGATGCAGGCTGGACGCGAAGGAGGGGAGATCCTACCCACGTATTTTGAAAATATTAGGGTAACTGTGCGGGAGCTGGCCTGACGGGCGCGCGCGCGCGCGCAGATGCAGTCCCTGTTTACTCGGAGTAGACCCACTGGCATGAATGGACCTGAGCTGGCAGGGGAAAGGGCCTCGCTCTGCTTTGTGTGCGGAAGGTCCCGGGTTCATCCTTGGCATCACCAGATGGGAGAAACCCTTGCCTGAAATCATGGAAAGCAGCTGCCGGTCAGTGTGGGCAATATTGAGCGAGATGCACCTTCGTCTGACCGGTATAATACAGCTTCTTTGTTGATCGTTTATTCACTGCTTTTATATCCCACCTTTTTCTGCAGGGAGCTCAAGGCTGCCGTACATGGTTCTCCCCTTCCCCACAACAGCCCTGTGAGGTAGGGCAAGCAAAGGAGCAATGACTAGCTCCGTGAGCTTCATGGCGGAGTGGGGATTTGAACCCTGATCTCCCAGGTCCTAGTCCGACACCCTAACAGCCACATCACACACGCCTTTTCAATGGGTCTTCTCTGAGTAACGTTGCCCAAAGTTTCAAAACAAACACAAGCAGCGCTTACCCACCCAGCAGCGCGTTCCTAGACGCCTTCCCTCCTCAAAAGAAAAGCCATGTCTAGTTCAGTGGGGTTTATTGTCAGGTAAGCAGAGATAAGGTCGCAGCCTCAAACGTCCAAAGGACCAGGGCTTCTAGACAGATTGATCTCCACTACAACACAGTGCAATACGTTGCAGACGAGTGGATGGGAGATCTGGAGAGGAGAAGGTAAGATATACACCCCAGTCTGCTGGAAACCCGACAATACCGATTTTCTGTTTCACTACACGGCGGTGAAACCACGGCCGAGCATCTCTTCCGCCTGAAGAAGGTCCCTGGTATATCTCCCTAATGAGCACAGCAGAGGGAGAGAGTAGGTCTTGCTCAGTTGTTGTTGTTTAGTCGTTTAGTCGTGTCCGACTCTTCGTGACCCCATGGACCAGAGCACGCCAGGCACTTCTGTCTTCCACTGCCTCCCGCAGTTTGGTCAAACTCATGCTGGTAGCTTTGAGAACACTGTCCAACCATCTCGTCCTCTGTCGTTCCCTACTCCTTATGCCATCAATCTTTCCCAACATCAGGGTCTTTCCCAAGGAGTCTTCTCTTCTCATGAGGTGGCCAAAGTATTGGAGCCTCAGCTTCAGGATCTGTCCTTCCAGTGAGCACCCAGGGCTGATTTCCTTAAGAATGGATAGGTTTGATCTTCTTACAGTCCATGGCACTCTCAAGTGTCTCCTCCAGCACCGCCTTTAAAGTTAGATGAGGCGGATCATATCCATTTGAAGGTAAGAGGAGCAATGTGTACAGAAGAAATTCCTCTTCTCCCTCTCACACCTTCTATCGCATCAATAGCGCACCCGCGCACATGCGCAAAGGGATTCACTGTGGCTACCCTAACTCATAGAGTACCAAACCTATTGCTTTATAGGCAGACACATACACACAGCTGGTCACAGACTAGATCAGGGCTGGGCAGACTGAGTCTTGTGGGATCTACTTTGTTTTTTGCTTTCCTCTAGGAACTCCCAGGTCCACCAGATGCAAAAAGCGGCAGCGGGGAGCCATAATACTCAATAATATACTGTGCCAAGAGCCATACACTGTGTCTCTAAATTGGCATCTGAGTTATAAGGCATCAGATATTCCAACACAAACCTGAACAAAGATGAAAGGGAACCAATTAATACTCCTATTTTGCAGATGAATCATGTCAGGCTAAGGTAGTGATCAGCTGAAGGTCAACCATTATTATTATTATTATTATTAGTAGTAGTAGTAGTAGTAGTAGTAGTATTCTGCCTTTCCTACAAGAACTCCAGGTGGCATACATAGTTCTCCTCACACTTCATCTTTATAACAACCCTGTGAGGTTGGTTAGGCTGAACGAAAGTGACTGGCCCAAGGCTGCTTCATGGCTCCATGGGAATTTGAACCCAGGTCCTTAGCTCAAGACTCTACCCCACACTGGCTCTATTCACTGTTATTTGAGACTCTAGACATCCTGGCCAACCTATTGCAAATCGCTATTGTCCTCTGCTGAACTAGATACATCCACAAACACTTCAGAGGGAATCTGCCTCCGGAGTGTTCAGCGTCTCCATGTCAGTCTTTCTGTATGTATGCATCTGTGTGTTCCATGTTGTGCACGTGATATGCATACCCGGTGCTGCCTGTTACACTCCTGCCCATGCCAGCTGTGGAGTGGGCTCTTTCGGCCATGCTCACTCTGAAGCGGTTGGAAGGGAGAGACAAAAAGATCAATCTCCTCTGTTCACTAAAGATCCCTGGTGCAGAGGCTAAAGATCCATCTGTAGAACAGCATTCTGGCCCGTCAAATGCTTTTGGAAAATCACAAGCATGAAAACAGATACTCTATCTCATTTGGGTACCAAGGCTCTATGTTCAATCAGACATGGCCCATAGCCATTGATAGCTCTGTGTTTGGTGAATTTGTCCAATCTCTTAAAATCAAACAGAAACTTCCAAGCTAAGCCATTCTCTTTCCCTTCCATAACCCACGGTTTGAATGAAGAAGTACCACTGCATATATATATATATATATATATATATATACACTCCAAGTCCACGGTCACTCTAGATCAGTGATAACCCTCTATGAAAGAATATGGACCCCTGTGCTCCACTGAGACAAGCACCACAACTTTATTTCCAGAGGTGGACTTTTGTGTAAGGAGGGAATCTGAACTGTTTTTCAAATTGTTGTGTTGGGAGGGGGTGTCATATCATAGGAGCCAACGCTGCAAAATTCTAAAACATTTCAGAAACTCTCTCTGTGCGTACGAAGTGTCCGATATTTTTTCCCCTTTTTTGATTCGGTTTTGGTGAGCCATTAAACTAAATGAAAGTATTAACTGCCAGTACCAGCGTGGCATATTCAGTACTTTTTACACCTTTTCTAAAACCTCTAACTGCACGGGATCCAATCATTAGGATGATGGAAAACACGATCAAGTTAGAATGTGGATTTCCATCTTCCATGTACCTTTCTTGAGAATCCAGTCGGATAATCCCTCTTTCCTCTGACACAGACACATTTTCCTCTCCATAACAACCCTTTGCAGGTCTACTCAGACCCAAGTGTCATTGTTTTCAGTAACGCTTACTCCTAGATGTGTATAGGATTGCAACCTAAGAGTGTCACTACACCCGGCCGGTGACACAGAAAGGGACGAGGGATGATATTCAGTGCTAGTCATACTCGGATCAGACACCTTCTCGCTCAAGTCCATTAATTCCAATGGAGATCAGCAGCTGCTGCAACGCAGACATAGGCGCACGTAGACACTTTCACATTTATATTCAATCGCAATTATGCCACACACTTGATTCTATAAGCGAGTCTCTTCTAAGGCCTAGTTCAAAACTTTCCCACGACAAACGTGAACTTAGGGGGAACAGCTGGTGGCAGACAGACAGCCTGCGGATTGGCAGCTCTGCGGAGTTTGGCTTTTAACAAACCATCGTTCCTTTTGCTTGAAACGCCGTTAGGATTCTCCGTCCGTCCGTGCTGCTGTTTGGAATGCAAAGCGCGTCTTGATCTAACCCAACGCCGGTTGTTCTAAATCTAACTTCACCGCGGGAGATCTAGGAGTCGCACGTGTGCATGCTTTAGTTTCACTCCTCGAGTCTAGCGGATAAACGATCCGGTCGTGGGTATACTGTCCATCACAGCGCAGACGCTAGAGTGGAACATTGGAACAGTGTTGGGATTCGGATTTTTAAAATCTATTTTAAAAGAAATCCTTTCTTCCCAACCTTCGTAATCAATCAAGTGAAAGGCTTCAGACGCATCAGCGTAGGAGTCAACGCCTAGGGGCTCCGGCCCCCCAATAAAATATTTGAGTCCCCCCCCAAAAAAAGTCGATGGGCAGGGCGTTGCCATTCAAATAGTGTATGTGCACCACGTCATGTGATCGATTGTGCGGGGCTTACCTGCCACCCCCACCCCCAATATTTTATTAAAGTTGGCACACCTGCGCATCAATGTCTACCCAACTTTACTATCCTCTGACTTAAGACACTACCATCTTCAAAACCAAAGAAAACAAACTGTGATGGTTAGATTGTTTGAGCATAGAGTCCCAGTCTGCCTTTACAAGAGGAGTATAAAATCACTGTGTCAGGGAAATTCTTAAGGACAGAAACGCGCCAGAAGAGCCCCGCAGAATAATCAGATCCAAAGTCCACCTAAGTCTAGCCTCCTGCTCGCAACAGCAGTCCGTTGCCATGAAGGCAATAGTGCTCCCCCGGTTGGCCTCTAGCATCTGATACAGTGCCTCCGACAATGGAAGCTCCATTTAGCGCTCCTGCAAAAACAAGAAGACCTTTCAGAATCAGAGCTGGAAGTGTTCCCTCAAAGATCCTCTTCTAGTTCGACCTTCTGCCCATGCGCGAAATCCCTTACCGGCGACAGACCTTTCTAACGTCATAAGAAGCCGGACTTCAAGTCAGGGACCATCCACACTTCTTGTGGCAGGCAGTTCCACTGCCTATCATTTTTTTTACTTGCTTGCTTACTTACTTATACATTCATTCATACATACAGACACACACACACACACACACACACACACACTACAGCGGACTTCAATGATTTCAGTTAAAACCAAAGAGCAATAAAACCGATTTAAATAAATAAATAAAAACAGCCAAATCAGTAACAAGATGAACAGTTATCAAAATCCTGCCAAGCCAATTCGCCTTCCACAAAGGCCTGCCTGGAATACGTGAGTTGGCAGTCGGCACATTGAGTGCAGTGACCTAATTATTGGGGCGGGGAATAGTGGGGCTGGCCCCTTAAGGAAATGCAAAAGCCTTTCCTGACTATAAACCAACTTTTTACCCTTTAGCAATCGTAAATACAGTAACTTTGGAGAGGGGGCGGGCAACAAAAGGTAAGGCAGGCGAACTCTTCCTCTCCCGCCCCCGTCATTCGAGGATTTCTTGTGTGAACAAGTCAATCCCTTTCTCTGCCCTGGTTCTCCTGAAAGTCAGTTTCATTAGCTTGACAACCCCTCCTCGGTTACAGACGAAGAAAAATCCTCTCTCCCCTCTCTTCAGACCCCATTCCGTATCCCCTCCCGCTTTTCTGTTATAAATTTAAAAAGCAAGAAATATTTGAGTCCGCCAAGAAGATTTTCCAAGAAAGCTCTTTGTCTTTCTTCTACCACTTGCACCAAGAATTTACTGGGAGTCATTTATAATTCCTTCTGAAAGGAATTGGGGATCTCCCTGTGCCTCAGTATTTCCAGTCTCTGGAGGGAATCAATTAAATGTGCGCCCAAATGGAATTAATTTGGGATTTGAGTTCTAGGGGTTCATATAAAGTCAATGGGGATCGGATTAAAATTTTTAAAAAATATCGTGGAATTTCGTTTCAACTGGATTTGGATTTGGGCTACCCATTTACACGATATAATCTCCCTTTGAGATTTGGACTTCTTTAAATGATCACTCTAGTCTAGCCGTTTGCTCGCAGAAAATCCAGATTGTAACGCACAGAGGAATAATAGTTTCATTTTTAAGGGAAATTGTGAGCAGGACATCCCACCAGAACAAGGGCGATACCACCGTTTAGCATTTCATCATGGTGTTCCAAATATATCGGTGTAGATGATGATGATGATTAAATTATAATCGTAAACTTACACCGATATACAGCTACAAGGTCCATTTGACTTTAATTGCACTAAATTAGCAAAATAAACCCGCGCAGGTCCCTGCCGTCTAGGAGTTTACAATCTGTAGCCAAAGTTCTGCACGTTTACGCGTCAAAGGGTTTGGTGCACCCTAAACACACGTGCTTTCGCTGCATTCCGTGAGACCTACCTCCGAGTAGCTAGCGCAGCAGCAGTCCCAGGATCGGGTTAACGTGGGTCCCATTTAAATAAATGGAGCTGACCATGGTCGTAGCCAGAATTTTTGTTGGGGTGGGGGGGGGGGCTGACCTCACCATTGGCTACTCTCATGGAGCTGACCTCTGCCTGGGTTACACGAGACAGCCGGGAGGGGAACGAGAAGGAAGCGAAGGAAGATAACAGAGAGAAGCGAGGATCATAAGGGACTAAAAACCACGAGAATAGCCAGGATTTTTGTTACGGGGCCCAGCCTTTTGTTAGTGGGGCGCAGAACCTCAGTTTGCTATGTTGATTTATTGATTTAGGGGGGCAGCGCTCCTCACTGCCCTCCGCCCCTTGGCTACGTCCATGCTAGAAGCTGCAACGATTCTGGTTTTCCCCCTCACTGGGACTGGTCGTCTTAGAATGAAGTCTTAATCTACACAAGAAAGGCCTCTCTCGCCCCTTCCCGAACACCTGGAAGTATTGCAAAATATGCATTTTCTGCATGCCACGAGACCGCCTTGAGTGCAAACCTCTCGGGTGCAGGATGACTGTGCTGTTTATTAGAACCCCACCCTTGAAGGTGGAAACGCTCGCTTATTATCTCAACCCTACTGGGTCAATTCGGTGTGAACATTCTCTCCCATCTGCACTGCAAACGGGGGTGCGCCTTTATTCGTGTACATGCGGTATGAGTTTATAATAGAACGTCTCTAAATATGTGTGTGCATATCTAATCACGGTTACGGTATGCTCACATCTTTGGGACTGGTTGTAGATAAGCACACATTCCTTCCTTATAGGAAGTAGTACCAGCACAAAGAGTTGCTTTACTTTTGAAAGTAGAGGTAGGTAGTAAATATTTGACATTTAATACTCGCTTTTCCTTAAGTTCTAGGAATGGTGGTCTTTGAAAAGACACGGGCATTTCTTAATTTTATTTGTTACATTTGTATCTCTCCTTTCCTCCAAGGAGCTCAAGGTGGCATAAATGGCTCTCCCCCACCCCATTTTATCCTCTCCACAGTCCTGCAGGGTAGGTTAAACTGAGAGGCAGTGATTGGCTCAAGGACACCCAGTGAGCTTCATGGCTGTGTGGAGGAATGGAACCCTGGACTCCCAGGTCCCAGTCCAACACTCTAGTCACCATAAGTAGCCAGAAATACATTCCAGCCCCAAACGGTTTTTAAAAGGTGAAGGGACCCCTGACCGTTAAGTCCAGTCACAGATGACTCTGGGGTTGTGGCGCTCATCTCGCTTTACTGGCCGAGGGAGCCAGCGCACAGCTTCCAGGTCATGTGGCCAGCATGACTAAGCCGCTTCTGGCAAACCAGAGCAGCGCACAGAAACACCGTTTACCTTCCCGCCGGAGTGGTACCTATTTATCTACTTGCACTTTGACGTGCTTTTGAACTGCTAGGTTGGCAGGAGCAGGGACTGAGCAATGGGAGCTCACCCCATTGCAGGGATTCGAATCGCTGACCTTCTGGTTGGCAAGCCCTAGGCTCTGTGGTTTAGACCACAACACCACAAGCATTTTTACTGGGTTGCAAATAGATGTCAACGGACCTTAAAAGCTGATGTATATCAGCCTTAAGCAGAATGAGATAGTTACATTCTGGATTGCACCATTTAAGACAGTAGGTGGGTAGGGTGTTCTACTTCCCATATACAGTGGTAGCTTGGTACTCAAATGGCTTGGCTCCTGAACGCCACAAACCTGGAATAAGTGTTCCAGTTTGCGAATGTTTTTTGGAAGCCAAACATCCAATGCGGCTTCTGATTGAGTGCAAGAAGCTCCTGCAGCTAATGGAAAGCCACACCTTGGTTTCTGAATGGTTTCAGGAGTTGAAAGGACTCCAGGAATGGATTAAGTTTGAGGTACCACTGTATAATAATAAACACCTCACATCTAGTAAAGTAGCATATAACCCTTGCCTTTTCCTTTCTGAAATATACACCACCTTTCAACAAAAACACAGAAAGCAGACTACACAAAAATGAAACAGGACAAAGGAAAATAAAAGTACTACCTAAACAAACAAAGCAAGATGCAACTTACAGGCAAATGAACAAGCAACTCCCAGTAGCAGTTAAAACAAAGGAGAAGGAGCTTGAAAAGCAGACCATGCAGTAGAAGACTGTAGCTGTAGCCACTACTCAGAGTATGAACATTGAAATAGATGGAGGGGACTAACTTGCCAAAATTTGCAGTCAAAATGACAATTATGTTTGCTAAATAAACATATGAAGGCTCACAGAGTTCCTGCATTCCTAGAGAAGACAGGTTTGTGTGATGTCACATTCCCTACTTCCTGTGGCGGGAAATACGACAAAGAATCTTGATCTTCTCTTCTTCCTCCTTGTCTCAGTCTCGCTCTTCCTTTCAAGCCAGCAGTGTAAGCCTGGGCTCTACTCAGAGCCCATACTCCATTTTGGAAACTAACTTTGTATTTTGTAGCTAAGAAGTATTTTTACCTGCCTAATACTTTGATATATTTGCTACCTGCATTGAAATGTCAGTAAACTTTTTTGTTTTTACTAAAACACGTGGTTCATTCTTAACAATGGGGACAAAGAGGGGAAAGGTCAGCAGGCCACAAAGAAACAGGGAGAAAAGGTGGAATTGCCTAATTCCCGCAAAAGGGCCTAACTGTTTTTACTCTGCTGACAGGCCTTCATAGCCTGTTTACCTTCATGTTTCTTCCACAAACATAGGATAGATTTAAATTTAAATTTACAGGTTGAATCCTCTGTCCATTTCCATCGTTTCAGGTGTTCAGACTGCTGCTGATGCATATACAATCAATAATAATAATTGCTGATGTTTGCCATGAACTTTGATGCCTATTTTGTGCCCATGTTTGGCCTATGACCAGGGCCACTGTCTTGATCACTCCACCATAGTTACACTAATGTTTATTCCATTATCAGGAGAAAGATTTGGATGTAGGCATTGCTACATTATCCTGAAGATGTTTCAGCAGCTACCATCTCCTTGTATCACTGGAATTCCAAGAGCCTCAGAGCTTCCCTCACACTGAGTCTGCAGATGGTGTAGGTCTGCAATTTCCATCATGCCTAGCCAGTTTAGACAATGGTAAGGGATTATGGGAGATGTAGTCCAACAACATTTGGTGACTCAAGGTTGATGACCTCCTCTTGCTGATTTCAGGTCACTTTTAAAAAGAAAAGAAAAAGCCTTATTTCAGGAAAACCAGTTATTTGTGCCACTGCAACAAACATTGATGGGGCCTGTGTAGTTTGATAATATTAGTTTAGCCCAGGGGTAGGCAACCTAAGGCCCAGGGGCCGGGTGAGGCCCAATCGCCTTCTCAATCCGGCCCATGGATGGTCTGGGAATCAGCGTGTTTTTACATGAGTAGAATGTGTCCTTTTATTTAAAATGCATCCCTGGGATATTTGTGGGGCATAGGAATTCATTCATTCCCCCCCAAATATAGTCCGGCCCACCACATGGTCTGAGGGATGGTGGACCAGCTCAGGGCTGAAAAGGGTTGCTGACCCCTGGTTTAGCCTGAAGGAAGGTCAGTACAGGTAAAGGACAGTCTAGGAAGCCTGGAAGATTCCTAACTCTATCCACTCCTTTCCCATGCAGACACATCGGCCTGCAGTGCAAGCTGAGTTGCATCCTAACACAGCAGTCTTGAAGACTGGGGCAGGGGGAAGAAAATTGCTTAAGGGGGCAGGCTGACCCTCTGAAACTAGTGACTTAATAGATTATAGTGATTTAGATGATTTGGGAAAGCGGAGAAGGGATTTGCATTGATCAGAAGTTTATTGTTTGTAGATCAGCAAACTCGATTCTTCCAGGGTGCATTGCTTCACTGAGCTTCAGCTCTGCCTCCTGGCAACCCGATGCTTCAAAAGCCTTTGCTCAGCTAATTGGGGCAGTGGGTAAGGAGATAGATGGTACACGGAGTACAGTGTTTGCTTGAAAGATGTAGGATTGCAGTCTCATTTTGTTTATACACACATATGCACAGGGGCTGTGACAGTATAATATAATTTGCGTTTTGTGTGTGTGTGTGTGTGTGTGTGAGAGAGAGAGAGAGAGAGAGAGAGAGAGAGAGAGAGAGAATTGATGTATTTTTCTGTAGGTATTAATATTTCCCCTAGATTATTTCCTCCTCCTCCTCCTTCACTACCATCTCAGGTGGGTACACAAACAAAGGCTCACACCCTGTACATCATTTGACTAGGGCAGCCTCACATAATGACATCCTTCATGAGTAAATGAGTCATCCTGCGCCCATTAAATGGTACCATTTTGCCCTCGAAATTCCAAATGGCTGCCATATATATTCCAATTGCTGTATGTTTGTAGGTCAACTTGCAATGGATATCAGAACAAACACATTGTTACCCGATACTGCGCACTTCAGAAACCAGGTTTTCATGAAAACAAGCAAGCTATTGCACCTTGGTCTGCAATGTGGGATATTTACAATGCAGTCACACCAAGGATGCATGTTTGATAGATAGGCACTGTGATAGGAGCTGAAACTTACAGTTTTCCTGTAAATTTTTTAGAGACAACTCTGAGAGAGACTCTGCCCTGACAAGGAGAGGGTGTAGCCTTATTTAATCTCCTCATCTGGCTAGGCACTTCGGCTATGCTTTTTTGCATCTCTCACTCTTACTCTTCAACTCATCACCAAGCCGGAAATGTGAGAACAATCTGCATGTCTGAGTTCCATCACTCCATCTTGAGCTAGACTTAAGCATGTCTTTGTAACTAAATTACCATTTTAAACCATTTTGAACAAAGCTGATGTATCTGTTACAGTGGTGCATCGCAAGACGAAATTAATTCGTTCCGCGAGTTTTTTCATCTTGCAATTTTTTCATCTTGCGAAGCACGGACTTTGGAAAAGCTTCAAAAATCACCAAAGTCTTCAAAAACCTCAAAAAAGGCTACCACACCGCGTGCTATGAGTTGCTCCTCGAAGTGAATGCACGGTTTTAAGAAAAAGGAAACAAACTTGCAAGACAAAGGAAACAAACTTGCAAGACGTTTCCATCTTGCGAAGCAAGCCCATAGGGAAATCTGTCTTGCGAAGCAACTCAAAAAACGAAAAACTCTTTCGTTTTGCGAGTTTTTCGTCTTTCGAGGCATTCATCTTGCGAGGTACCACTGTATTCTGCAACAGAAACTCTGAGTGAATAAATTTTGCTTTTACCCTTTACAAGAGTGTTTGTGTGATTATTGTTTCAAGAGACAGAAAAGGGGGAAATACCATCAGAATCCAGCCTGCCTTCAAGCATCCTGGATTACTTTTTTAAAAAAGGCTAAAACTAGCCTACGTAAGCTTCCTTTTAAGGTGCAAAGGGATGCACTCTGCTGAACTGACAAATGGGAGGAAGGAAGTAAAATATCTATTAAATATATCATCTCCTATCATCTATACACATCCCTACATGAAACACCTTCAAAAAGCAGTGGACTAAAACATTTTGCTGCTTGAGATGATGGACAAGTTGGCAACACACACACCCAACCACCCATTTTGCCTAGCAGCAGTATTTGGTCCCCATATGCTGTTGGATGACAACTACCATGATCCCTGGCTATTGACTAAGCTGTCAGGTAGTGCTGGGGGTTGAAAGAGATTTATTTTGTGAAAAACATCTTCATGTATGCGACAACGGCGGTGAGAGTCCTAATAGCACAAGGATGGAAGACTGAGGAAACTCCGACGAAAGAAGTATGGCAAGAGAAACTGATGGACTATGCAGAATTGGCAAAATTGACACATAAACTACGGGACAAGGATAACTGTGACTTTAAAGATGAATGGGAACCTTTTACAAAGTACTTAAAGACACAACAAAGTGAATTGGACTCCTTGGCAGGTTTTGAATAAACAATCACAAACTTTTTATTGATAAGAAACAGCTAGACAAATTAAGGATCTATAGAAATTTGTAGCATGCAGAGAGTAGCATTCATAGAGAAACCAGAGATTGAAACTGAGGGAAGTCGGGGGTGGGGTGGGGTGGGGTTGTTTTATGGGAGGGAGGGGGGAAATGGGGGGGTTAAGGATGATATGTTTTCAGATAATATGTTTTGTTTAAAGTCTTAATAAAAATAATAATAAAAAGAAAGAGAGAGATTTATTTTGGCATATTTTTTTTAAGGTAAATTAGAGCCCCTGTGAATGGGAGTGTGTGAATCTGAACTCATCTCCATGTTTTATCCCTGTAGATCACACCATTAAAAATAAGGTTGGCATAACTCTAATACAGAGTGGTCCAACTTTTCATACCAAGTGGGCTGCAAGAGTACTTCAGCATGGAACTCATGGGCCACACACTGCCTGGTCACATGCACGGGGGGGGGGGGGCAAGCCCAAATTTGATGCTCCCCAGCCCTTGCACTACCTTCCCAAACCAAGGCGTTGAGCTTTGGGGAAGAAGACACAAGGCTCTGGCAAGATCCCAGTGTCCTCCTACTTCCTTCCCAAAGTTGAGAAAGTGCTAACTAGGCTTTGAGAAAGAGGCGGTAGTACTCTAGTACCCTGTCAGAGCCCTCAGACCTCCTTTCCAAAGCCCTGTGGGGGCTGTTGGGGCCATCAAAATAACCCCCAAGGACCACCCTGCTCTAATATGACAGGAGACCCTCCATTGTGAACTTTGGTGACCTTGAGAGAATCCTGATTCCAACCTTGCCTCCTGAAAGGCATATCCTGAGTTCAGCCACACCTCACCTAAAGGTTAAAGGTAAAGGGACCCCTGACCATTAGGTCCAGTCATGACCGACTCTGGAGTTGTGGCGCTCATCTCGCTGGCATACAGCTTCCGGGTCATGTGGCCAGCATGACTAAGCTGCTTCTGGCAAACCAGAGCAGTGCATGGAAACGCCGTTTACCTTCCCGCTGGAGTGGTACCTATTCATCTACTTGCACTTTTATGTGCTTTCAAACTGCTAGGTTAGCAGGAGCAGGGACCGAGCAATGGGAGCTCACCCCCTCGCAGGGATTCGAACCAGCGACCTGCTGATCAGCAAGTCCTAGGCTCTGTGGTTTAAGCTACAGTGCCACCTGCATCCCTAAAGGTCACCTAAAGGTTTGCACATGCAAATTTTGTTGCTAGGTAAATCAGCTCCTCAATGGCAGCCATCCACACAATGGCAAGGTGATTTGAAGGCAAAGAGATGTCTAGGTTCACTATTACAAGTCTTACACTCTTTTGTTAAGCAAAACACACACACAGTGAGAAGCAAGCAGGATGGCCAGGTGAGAAATGGGCAGAAACTCGCGGGGGGGGGGGGGGGAGAGAGATTGAAATTGCTCATTTCAAAGCCCCTCCCTTCCCTACTAGGAGGCATTTGCTAAGAATATTATTAAAACCCCAAACATTCCAGTAGCTGCTTGTCTAGCTCCAAGAGGACACATAGCCAGCACTCCTCAGGACTCAGCTTTCTGCCTCACTTGAAGGACCAGGTAGACTTTCCTTTCCCTCCCCCCTCCCCCTCCCCCTCTCCACTTCTAGCGTGGGTTTATGGCAACATTGTCATGCCTACATTTCTGTAGGGCAGAGCTCTCCAAACTTCTCATGTTGGTGACACGCTTTTGAGACATGCATCATTTCCCAACACAGCAATTCAGTTTTGCTAGCAAACAGGAGGTTAAACTAACCCCTCTCCTACCCTGGGAGGAGTGTGAGGAGCATTCGCCCCACACACCTACACTCTGCAGCTGATAGACTGATACGACATGCAATTTGGAAAGTTCTGCTGTAGGGTTCTTTTAATTAGCTGGGTAATCTTTCACTCTTCAGATCTAGATGTGTGTGTGTGTGTGTGTTGTAGGAGTTGCTGCCTATTTACTTTTATTTTATGTAATAAACCAAGCTTTCTTTATTTCTATGTGTGAAAGTTTCCTGAGAGCTGAGAGTTGAGGTAAAACACATACTCATAGAGAAGGCAAGCAAAAGATCCTAAAACTCTCAGCAGTGTGCATATGGACATACACGAGTGCTGGATGTGCGCATGTGAGTTCAGGTATACACTAGTAACAACCACAGCTTCTGGGAGGTTGGTGGATGAATGGGCAGTTCAGCTATAGAGGAAAACGTCATTGGATTATATTTCATTTTTGAAGTAAAGCAAAAAGATATATGGAATCACTGCATCCAGCCATCTTTGGAGTGAAGTCCATTTAGGCTGCAATCTTATACAGTGGTACCTCGGCTTAAGAACTTAATTCGTTCTGGAGGTCTGTCATAACCTGAAACGATTCTTAACCTGAAGCACCACTTTAGCTAATGGGGCCTCCTGCTGCTGCCGCTGCACCGCCGGAACCCAATTTCTGTTCTCATCCTGAAGCAAAGTTCTTAACCCGAGGTAATATTTCTGGGTTATCAGAGTCTGTAACCTGAAGAGTATGTATAACCTGAAGCATACGTAACCCAAGGTACCACTGTAGACACTAACCAGAGAGTAACTTCTGTTTGTGTCTACTCAGAAGAAAGTCCCCTTGCAATCAACTGGACTTTGTCCCAGACAAATGTGCAATATAGGATTGTATTTTTAAATTTTGGGTTGTTTTTTTAAAATATATAGGGTCCTGGTAGTGTTTTAATTTTTCAAATCAACCCCAAATCATCCAGTTCTGCAATATTACCTTTCTGTGCGCCAAAAGGCCTTTGTTAAATAAATTCACCTGAATTTACCTTTGCCTCATTCTGACTAAAAAATGCAGAGTTTTAAGGTCATGAAACCTAAGATGCAGTGCAACTGCAGCTAAATGCACACAGCTGACAATATCTGTGGCATAAATTGAACCAATAAATTGAGCAAGCAGTGAACACTGCAGGGGAAGCAGAATGCTTCTTGGGTATAGTTCTATTCCCATACAGAACATCTCTTGCTTGGAACGGAGAAAACGTAGTTATTGAAAGACTCCCTCTTCTAACTTTCAGTTATTCCTACAGTTCCTGGAAGCTGCATTTCACTGGCCATAGCTGGTCAGCACAACCAATTATGTCACATTTAAAAAATAAAATCGGGGGGAGATGGGAAACCCATGTCCCTGCAGATCTTGTTGGGACTATAACTCCAGTCACTGCCAAACCAGCTTTGCCAAAAATAAAGGATAATGGGATTTCTAGTCTAGCAATGTCTGGAGAGCCACAGCTTCCTCATCACTACAGAAGGAAGAAGATGGTAAGAGAAATTCCACCAGGTGACTTCTAACCTTCTTCCTCTTGCCATTCATATCTCCTGATTTCAAGCTTGGGAGGCATAGCTAGTTGGTTTCCCCCCCTCTCTTTCTGGTTCCGTTATATTTCTGGAGCCTACTGTCTCCAAGATAGAAAAGAGATAATCATATCTTATAACTGGCCTGCTGCTTTTAAGTGAGAGAAGAGGGCTGAGTGTGTGTGAAGTTATCCCCAAAAGAGGGGAAAGTTTTGAAAGTTTCCCCAATCAACAGGAGAAGATTTTAAGAAATAAAGAAACAAGACATTCCTATACAGACAGGTACACCCAGGTACATTTAGTTGAGCCCTCCACACATACCTCTTGTGCCCTAATGTATGCCACAAATGCACGCCTTCAGTTATTACAGCCTGACCTTCTCTTGACCTTCCTTTCACCCTTAAAGCAACAGGAGCCCACCCTCTCCCCACAACACCCAGGGCTGGGACAGTGAAACCGGGGGCCTCCTTCAAGCAGGAGAGCCTGATAGAGGGTAGGTTTGTTGTTTTAATGGCAGCAGTCCTCATTGTGTCCCAAAGACCATTCACAGACCAGAGCATCAACCTGCCTCTCCTGAGATGCTGCCCAGGGTCAAAAAAAATGACCCTCTTGAACAAAACAACTGCCTCAACCCAGCAAAACAGAGTGACTTTGGTATTTCAGCTTCAGTCTGCTGTCATATTGGGGAGATGAGGGCCTGTTAAAAGAGCAAAGCCTTCAAAGGGTAAAGGACAGTGAAATATTATTATTAAGAATAAGAATAATGGGATTTCCCCCTGCTTACCTGAATGCAATTTCTCCAGAGCTCTGTCTCGGATTAACCCCCAAACTGGTCTCTCTCTCTCTCTCTGGGGCTTTTTAAAAGGACAGATACTTGAACTCGTGCCTCGGAAAGCCCTTTTAAAAAATAATATTAAAAAAAAACTTGGAAAGGAAACTCTCTTTGGAACTCCGCCCCCGCCCCCGTCAAAACAGACACACATGGCCCACCTTCCTTCTTAAGGATTTTGGGCAAGAAGGAAGCCCGCCTCCGGCTATCTCTACTCTGCACAGCCTTCGAGTGTAGAGAGAGACGCTCGCGGGGCATATATACAGATATACATATATGTGAGGAAAGAGAAAAGGGGGTAATTGGAGTGCTTAGGGAACCAACAAACCGGAGCTGTGAAGTTTTTTGCAGACCAGGCAGCTAAACGGTGCCAAGTTAAAGAAAGCGGGGACGGGACGGGAGGGGAGGGGAACGGGGGAGGGTGTTGTTAGGGCTGGATAAAGAGCGATTGTCAGAAGAGGAACAAAAGACCCGGGTCTGGAAAGGAATGGAGAGCTCCGCGGCCAAGCGTCCGTCCCGTCGACTGAACTTGAACTTCGGAGTCGGGGACTTTGTCTGAGGCTGAGACAGCCTGAGAACTTTGTAGAGGGGCACCTTGGGGCGGCCTGTCTGGGTCTGGGAAGAGGGGTTTGAGAGGGGCTGCTGTTTTTTCCCCCTTAGTCCCCGAAGTTCCTGCGTGGAATGCAAAATCAGATTTGCTGGGGGGGCGCTTCTGTGGGGTGGGCAATGTCTGTTTTCCCAAAGCAACGTTAATTGAGGGAAGGGGCGCGCAAACTTTGCACCCATTTTGGGTGTGGGTGTGTGTGTGTGTGTGAAAGAGAGGGAGCGTGTCTTCCCCTTTAAAGCACAGTTAATTGAGGGGGTGCATAATTATTGTGCGACCCCAGACTTGATGCAATTAAACCCCTCCTTCTTTTATTCGCCCCCCCCCACTTCACAGATACAATCAAGCCAGCCTTTTCTCACCCAGCCGTTGCTCTAATAATTTATTCTTGCTTTCCTCGGGAGAACATTTCCCACACCTCACAAAATGTGGCTGAAAGCAAGAAATGGTACCTGGGAAATAAATCTTAGCGCAACGTCTTTGACACACTTTTATTGGGGACCCCACCACCCCACCCCCGCACTTGCATGCTCATCTTAAGAGATTGTCCCCAAAATTTTGAAATTTAAATTTTATGTCCTGTTGCAAAAGGAATGGGCTTTTTCTTTTTAATCAATACGTGCCTGCCTGTATGTTATTTTTGGAGTAAGGTGGGGAGATGCATTAGAAACCGTCACTCCGCTCCGAATAAAATGTGGCGCAATCGACTAGAGGCTCAGAGAGTCCGGATCAAGCGCTTGTCGCATCCTGTTAACACCCACAGCAGCTCTACTTCACAATTCTATTTTGGAAGGCTGACTTCACCTTACATTTCTTCTTCCCCGGATTGCAAAAAATTTAAAAGTCTGCCTGTTACAAAGTTGGGGAGGATTGGTCGCGTGAGTGGGGGGAGAGACCTAGAGAGAGAATCAAAATCTACGGCCCATGCACGTTTTACCAGCCAGGCAATCTAGTGAAGCTTACTCCCAAGTAGACGCCCTTAGCAGCCCAGTTTTGCAGCCGGATCCTAAGCATCCTTACTAAGAAAGAAGGCCCCACCCATTCAAGTGGAAGAGTGGGGGGGGGGTGTCTTCCTTCCAGGTAAGCGTGCCTTGGCACCTGTGCAACCTGAAACTTATTATGCATCATTTACACGGAAGTAAACCCTGCTGATTTCAGTGGGACTTCCTCCTGACGACGGTGTTTACGCAGGGGACGACTAACCGCTTCCTAGGAGCCAACTACTAGGGGCCGAAGTCCCTATGCCCCCCCCCCAAAAAAATGAGGGCCTCCCAAAAAGCTGATAGACATTGTCATTCAAATAGTGTATGCCCGCCATATCATGTGATTGATTATGCAGGGCAGAACTTACTGCCCCCCTAAAAAATATTTTATTCAAGTTGGCACTCCTGAACCATTTCCTCGGAAGCTGATCTCATTGTGGTCAGCGAGGTTTATTCCAAAGTAGGTGCGTTTTGTATCGCAGGGCATCACTATATTTTCAAAGCATCGATATGTGTGTGTGTGTGTGTGTGTGTGTGTGTGTGTGTGTGTGTGTGTTGGGAAGGGGTCTTTATTTAAAAGTCTTGCGGGGAGTAGACAGTCCAGTGATGCAGAAAACCCTCTTCTGGCCAACTTTTTCAGATTTGTTTTAAGATCTGGGAGGGGGAAAGAAGAAGGGCACTTAGAACAGCATCTTCCTCCGCTCCCCACCCCCTGAGCACAACATAACTGGCTTTTTTTGGGTGGGGGGAGCAGCCAGCTCTGGATTGCTCTGGGCTCCGCGCCCCTCCCTGTATTCCTCCAGAGGAGGGAGAGGGGCGCTGCTGAAGCGAAGGGAGGAGAAAGGGGTGGGTAGGGGGGTTAGCAGGAGCAGTTTCTCACACTTTCCCGTCCCAACCTGGATTCTCTGCACGTCCAAGTCTGTTCTCCCAGTGCCTTCTATTCAGCGTATAATTGAACGTTAATAGCAGCTGGGGATGAGGTCATTGGCGCCGTCTTTTCTCACACATTTTCCATGCAAATCCGTTCAACTCTAAACAAATTTGAATAAAACCCCCATTGTGTCGGCCCTCTATGGGCTTGCTTCTTCTTCTTCCTTTTAAATAAAGTTCCATGGGTCTCTCTCTCTCTCTCTCTCTCACCAGAAAGGGGGAGGGAGGCAAGGAAGACACAGCCAAACGCCTGAGCTTGGCAGGTTGTTTTCTCTTCCCCCTCCCTTAAAAAGAAGAAGAAATTATTGGAGGTGGGGGGGAGGGAGAGAGGAAGGCCAGTCTGGGGCAAGTCTGAAGCTGCATTGAAGGAAGAGGTGGGGAGGGGGATTTTGCTATAAATAGTGGGAAAGACCTAAATAGTTGGTGTGATGGCCCTCGAGGGGGGTGATGGAAAAGGTGGCCAGGACTCCCTGAGGCTCCAGGAATGGGATTTGTTTGGTGCAGGGAGCCCAGATTACCAAACAGGCAGAGTAGGCATTGGCCTACGGGCCCCACACCTCGACAACAAACCAAAATAATATTGATTTGTTTTGTTTTGTGTAATAGAATTGGTTTGTTAAAATTGTTGGTTGGTAAAATAAAAACCGTGTTAGGAGTGAGGCCCCCCTGAGATTTCGACTGCCTAGGGGCCCTAGTAAAGGTAAAGGGACCTCTGACCATTAGGTCCAGTCGTGGCCGACTCGGGTTGCAGTGCTCATCTCGCTTTATTGGCCGAGGGAGCCGGCATACATCTTCCGGGTCATGTGGCCAGCATGACTAAGCCGCTTCTGGCGAACCAGGGCAGCACACGGAAATGCCTTTTACCTTCCTGCCAGAGTGGTATCTATTTATCTACTTGCACTTTGACGTGCTTTTGAACTGCTAG
Organism: Podarcis cretensis; assembly: GCF_951804945.1. Lineage (NCBI taxonomy): Eukaryota > Metazoa > Chordata > Lepidosauria > Squamata > Lacertidae > Podarcis > Podarcis cretensis. Next base: position 19,422,418 of record NC_137183.1, read on the forward strand.
GTTGGCAGGAGCAGGGACCGAGCAATGGGAGCTCACCCTGTCGTGGTGAACCAGAGCCGCGCACGGAAACGTCGTTTACCTTCCCGCTGGAGCGGTCCCTATTTATTTCGAACTGCTAGGTTGGGAGGAGCAGGGACTGAGCAACGGGAGCTCACCCCATTGCGGGGATTCAAATCGCTGACCTTCTGATCGGCAAGTCCTAGGCTCTGTGGTTTAACCTAGGGGTCCTACACAGGGTTTAATCTGGCACTGGAAAAGGGAGAGAGGAAAGTCCCAGCAAAGGAAGAATGGATACAAAAGCTTGTGGAATATGCAGAACTGGTGAAACTTACCGGAAGAATAAGAAATCAAGATAACAAACTTTTAATAAAAGAATGGGAATGGTTTATTGAATATTTACAGGTAAATTGTAAACAGATAAAAACACTGGCAGGATTATTGTAATAACCTGCAGCTACATAAGAGTACATATATATATATATGATAAATAAATGAGTAAGTTAAGTTAATTTGGATATGTAGAAGATATTGAAAATAAATTTAAGGAACCTCAGAAAGAGTGGGAAGGAAGTCAGATTTTAAAATGTTGAAATGATTGTAAATTCAGTGAAATGTATATATCTGAAAAGTATAATTTTTTTAAAAAAAAAAAATTTAAAAGGAAAAGGGAGAGAGCTCCTGAGCCCGAACTCAGAGGGTTTCAAAGTCCCAGTACCACTTGAAAATGGCCAGGGAGTCTTGCTGGATCGCTTAATAAACTTCATTCAAGACAAAAACAAACTACCACCAGTGCATGAAAATCAGACAGAAGACTAAGAATGTAAGAACCTAATAGGAACCCAGCACTGGATCAAGCCAATGACTTATCTAGTCCAGTATCCTGTTCCCACAGTGGCCAACCAGATGCAAAGTCCACAAGCTGGGCATGAGCTCAACAGCCCACCTGCGATTCCCAGCAATTAGCATTCAGAGGCCTAATGCCTCTGAGAGTGGAGGGAGAACACAGCCATGGTGCCTAGTCACTGCCCATTAGAAGTCATCCTGGATAGCTCAGTTGGTTAGAGTGTTGCAGGTTGCAGGTTTGATCCCTGTATGGGACAGTGACATAATCCTGCATTGCATTCCAGCTCTATGAATTTATGAGCTGTGAGCAAGCCAAGTACTATATATTGCTAAACAGAGACTAACAGAGGCTAACCTACAAAAGCTGTATTGGGATGCAGGAAGCAGACCAAGTCAGACACATTTCCTTCATAGCTCAGTGTTGTCTGCTCTGACTGGTAGTGAAGGAATGGGTTTCTGTGCAGTCAGTTTAAAACTGACTCGAACCCCCCCACTTTTCTTCTTAGCATTTCTAAAATGCATAAACTTGACCTCTTGAGCCAAAACCCAGCTGTATAAACAAGTGCTCAGAGCCCTCTCCTTTATCAGTTTGTGACGGCAAGGATAACCTTGACTGTACCAGTAGAACAGAGAAGACACGTCTGTGCCTTATCTTACGTCCTGACCACAAAGACGCACAGACCCAGTCTGGGAACAGCGCCAGAGTGTGTTCTCGGAGATGGTGACCTCTTGCTCCAAGATAAGAGTAGGAACAGGAAGATCCTTTTATGGTCAGAAGTACAGGAAAGAATACCCTTTTATGGTTAAGAATACCAGAGCAGGAACATATGTGATGTCAACCTGTGTACATAGGCTGACGTGGTTGGATTCCTGGGGAAGGAGGGAAAGGGTGCCTGGAGGAGGGAGACGGTGCCTGGAGGATATATATACTGCATGAAACTTCTCATTCAAAGAAATGAGAACTTGTTGTGGACTGACCACGCAAGTGCCTTCTGCTATCTGGAGAGCAGAATAAACTCTTTCTTTGAACCAACCTCGGTGTCATTTTACTTCCTTCCTGCAACTTCCTGCAACACAGATCCAATCAGTGAACTCCAATAAGGCTACAGTAGCAGTCTCTTCGGGGTCAGGGGACATTCCCAGACCTACCTGAAGGTGCCAGGGACCTTCTGCATGCAAAGCAGATGCTGTACCAGTGAGCTGAACAGCACAGGAGCGTTGTTATGCCCTCTCCCAACATCGCAAATCTGAGTTTTCCAAGTCTTAATTCTATTTAAACAGGCTACCTGCTCCTAAGTACAGGCGAGCTTTCTTTCTTGGTGTGCCCTCAAAGCTTTTAGAGCACAGATGTAATAAAGCTCCTTTAAATAATAGATACTGTCCTTGTAATAATGAACAGGTGGAGTCAGTTTTACGTGCACCACTTAATCACAGTTTTTACCCGGGGGCTAAGGAAACTATGACATAAACCCTCACAGAGTCCTTCCCAAGTCAATCATCAGAGCTTCTGTTGATCCTTTTACTGGAGAGCTCCATTTTCTATTAGAAATAATAATAATCACAGAGCAAGTTGCAAAATTACAGCAATTTCGCTTAAGACAATTTAGGGTTGCTTTTTTATTATTATTCACAGTCTGCTGGTTTTTTTTGTTTTTTTTTATGCAAGAAAGTTTTATTTGTTTGACATATTTCACCAAGTATTGCACAAAGGTATACAAGTACAAACCATCACCACAGAGGAAGAAGAAGAGCTGGAGGGGGCTTGAGAGCAAATGAATACATTCAAGATCAGTATAGACAAATCTGTTGATCCTTTTCCACACAGGTGGGTGCTCCAAAAATATTCAGGCTGGCATAGGAGAGGGAGGGCTTGGCTATAGTACCAATCACACGCTATGAAGTTTAACTACACTTAATAAACCCCTAGGAACAATGACAACAAATAGTTCCTCTGCAAGATCAACTGAAGCTAATTTGATTAGTGCAAGGAGGGACCTGTAATTAGCCTCTCATTCATTCCAGAAAGGGACAGGCAGGAAAGACCTGGGGAGGAGCACCCCCTCTTTCTTACAAGCCAAATTTACTTTTCTGATTTGTGGCCCAGCTTAACAGCACTATTTAGGCCTCTCAAAGAACCATACCCAACATGAAGCTTTCTAAACAACGGTTTGTCCAATCGGCACTTGCAGTGTAAATGACCAGGGATACGGCCACTGTTATCAGCAACACAGCCTGCTGTTTTTTAATGAACTTTCGTATTTTATAATCTGTCATTTTTCTCTTTTTATTTGCAGTCATGGGATCACAAACTTTCTTCATTTTTACAGGTAACACCTATGGAACCTCCCCTTTCTGTGCAACTATTCAAGGTCCTTTCTTTTGACACCTGGCCACACTAGGTGGTATAAGCAGGTATACTGTGGCAAGGTGAGGTTAAGTAACAGGAACCAGAGAGCAGGAATAAGGGGATAGTTCTTCTGATGGAGGGATTTAGAAAGTATATTCTCCCAAGGAGTGTCTCCACCCCCATCCTTCAGCCCAGACACTGAGGTCCAGCTCTGAGGGCCTTCTGGTGGTTCCCTAACTGGAAGAAGTGAGGTTACAGGGAACCAGGCAGAGGAGGCCTTCTCGGCAGTGGCACCAGCCCTGTGGAATGCTATCCCATCAGATGTCAAGGAAATAAACAACTATCTGACTTTTAGAAGACATCTGAAAGCAGCCCTGTTTAGGGTTGTTTTTTTTAAATGTTTGATCGTGTTTTTAATGTTCTGTTGGGAGCCGTCCAGAGTGGCTGGGGAAACCCAGCCAGATGGGCAGGGGATAAATGTTGTTGTTGTAGCTTCGAGAACACTATCCAACCATCTCGTCCTCTGTCGTCCCCTTCTCCTTGTGCCCTCCACCTTTCCCAACATCAGGGTCTTTTCCAGGGAGTCTTCTCTTCTCATGAGTTGGCCAAAGTATTAGAGCCTCAGCTTCACATCTATCCTTCCAGTGAGCACTCTGGACTGATTTCCTTCAGAATAGATAGGTTTGATCTTCTTGCAGTCCATGGGACTCTCAAGAGTCTCCTCCAGCACCATAATTCAAAAGCATCAATTCTTTGGCGATCAGCCTTCTTTATGGTCTAGCTCTCACTTCTATGGTCCAGCTCTCACTTCCATACATCACTACTGGAAAAACCATAGCTTTTACTATATGGACCTTTAATAAGGGAATAAATAATAAATTATTATTATTAAAGATCAGTATTGGGACATTTGCTTTTTAACTTTTTTGTAAATTATCTAGAGTTAAGAGTGAGCAGTGAGGTGGCCAGGTATGCTGATGACACCAAACTTTGTGGGGTCCTTAAGACAAAATGGGGATGTGAGGAGCTCCCAAAGGATCTTTCTAAACTGAGCAAATGGAGGGGGGTGGTAAAATGGCAAATGCAATTCTTTGTCAACATGCATGCAGGAGCAAAATGATAACAATCTTATTTTCACATATATGTTTATGCATGGGCATAGCCGAGGAAGGGGGCAGCTGCCCCCTATATCAAGTAAATACATAAAAATACTTAACTCAAAGTAGAAATCGTAGAAAGATTTTGACAGGTTTTTCTGAGCACTTGGGGTCGAAAGAAATTTAAAACAGTTATTGTCGAGACATTTCATTCCGAATCTGCTAGACAGAGCTAGACAGAGGATGATGACAGGTGGGTGTCCTGCTTCCCTTAACATAAATCCTGGCTACAGCCATACACACATGGGATCTGAACTGTCAGTGACTGACCAGGAGTGAGAGCTTGGAGTCATTGTGGATAGCAGCTCAATGAAGATGTCAAACCAGTGTGGGGTGGCTGTGGAAAAAGCTGAATTCCATGCTACTTTGCAGATCATTAGGAAAGGAAAGGAAAATAAAAAGTGGCTGATGTAATAACGCCACAATACAAATCTACGGTGCAACTCCATTTGGAATATTGTGCACGGCTCTGTTCACCGTCACCTCAAGATGGATATTGTAGAGCTGGAAAAGATTCAGAAAGGAGCAACCAATATCATCAAGGGGTTAGAAGAACTCTTCTACATGGAAAGGGACTTTATAGTTCAGAGCAGTGGTTCTCAAACTTTTTTCTCTGGGCTACACTTTCAGAATAAAAACTTGCGAGCACCACACTGAATTTCTTATTGATAATAAATACAGTGGTACCTCTGGTTAAGTACTTAATTCGTTCTGGAGGTCCGTTCTTAACCTGAAACTGTTCTTAACCTGAAGCACCACTTTAGCTAATGGGGCCTCCTGCTGCCACCGCGCCACCGGAGCACAATTTCTGTTCTTATCCTGAAGCAAAGTTCTTAACCTGAAGCACTATTTCTAGGTTAGCGGAGTGTGTAACCTGAAGTGTATGTAACCCAAGGTACCACTGTACATTGGAAAGCAAAAAGCAGTGCTTGTTTTATAACATAGAACACAACTGCTTTATAAAATGGTCATGGGACATCCAGAAAGTATAAACTACAGAAGAACATGAATCATTCCCAAAATATAATGATAAACAAGCCTCTTACTTACATATGTACCTTAAGTACGTATACAAACGCAATGGGAGGTGTGACTTTGCTTTTGCTGGGTGATCTCATTTATTTTAGGTTTAATTGAGACAAGCAAACTCCTCATCAACACAAAGAAGCCTTTGCCTTTTCTGATCTTTCATATTTGTCAGAGCTAAAATATGTTTTGGAGAACTCTAGAACATGGGTAGGCAAACTAAGGCCCGGGGGCTGGATCCGGCCCAATAGCCTTCTAAATCCAGCCCGTGGACAGTCCGGGAATCAGCGTGTTTTTACATGAGTAGAATGTGTGCTTTTATTTAAAATGCATCTCTGGATTATTTGTGGGGCCTGCCTGGTGTTTTTACATGAGGATAATGTGTGCTTTTATTTAAAATGCATCTCTGGGTTATTTGTGGGACATAGGAATTGGTTCATTTTTTCTTCAAAATATAGTCTCAGGGACAGTGGACTGGCCCCCTGCTGAAAAAGTTTGCTGACCCCTGCTCTAGAAGAATGGCCAATGGTCTTGAAGAGAGGCATGGATGCTGTTTCTGGTTGTATATGCAAAAGAAGCTATTTTGATACCATACTATACTACACTGAAATGTTTACAGTAAATGTTTCTTTGATTGTCCTTAAATCTTTCCGCCACACTTGCCACCCTCTCCTGCCACACCAGTGTGAGACGCCATACTGCTGAAAACCACTGATTTAGAGAAACAGCAAGTAAAAGGGGACTTGATGGAAGTGTATAAAATTATACAGAGGCAGTATGCTTCTGAATGCCTGTTGCTTTGAATCACAAGCATATTTTTTTTAGAATATTACACCGATCCTGGCCTGATTGCCACTGGCTGCCAAGGGGTTTCCAGGCCCAATTCAAAGTGCTGGTTTTGACCTATAAAGCCTTAAACGGCTCAGGACTGCAATACCTCAAGGACTGCCTTTCCCCATATAAACCATCCCAGATTCTGTGTTCATCCTCTGAGGCCTTTCTTCATGTGCCTCCTCTACATACGGTCCAGAGGGTGGCAACACAAGAACTGGCTCCCTGTTTGTGGAATGCTCTCCCTAGGTAGGTTCACCTGGTGCCTTCATTATATATTTTCAGGTGCCAGGCAAAAACATTCCTCTTCAACCAGGCCTTTGGCTAATTAATATTCTACAGACTTTTAAATGTGTCTGAGGGAAAGGGGGGAGGTTATTGTTTTGCTGTTTTGTTTTACTTATTTACTTGTTTTTATCCTGTATAGTAGTACCTTAGGTTACAGACGCTTCAGGTTACAGACTCCGCTAACCCAGAAATAGTACCTCGGGTTAAGAACTTTGCTTCAGGATGAGAACAGAAATCGTGCAGTGGCAGCAGGAGGCCCCATTAGCTAAAGTGGTGCTTCAGGTTAAGAACAGTTTCAGGTTAAGAACGAATTAAGTACTTAACCTGAGGTACCACTGTATTTCATTCTGTGAATCGCCCTACAATCTTATGATGAAGAGCGGTATATAAACAATAACTAAATAAATCACAAGTGTGAAAATAATGGGCGGGGGGGACACTCAAGTCTGGTTTGTGGGTTTCCCAAAAGAGGCAACTGGCCTCTAGTGGGGTGACTAGTGGGGTGCCACAGGGTTCTGTCTTGGGCCCGGTCTTATTCAACATCTTTATCAACGACTTGGATGATGGACTCAAGGGCATCCTGATCAAATTTGCAGATGACACCAAACTGGGAGGGGTGGCTAACACTCCAGAGGACAGGATCACACTTCAAAACGACCTTGACAGATTAGAGAACTGGGCCAAAACAAACAAGATGAATTTTAACAGGGAGAAATGTAAAGTATTGCACTTGGGCAAAAAAAATGAGAGGCACAAATACAAGATGGGTGACACCTGGCTTGAGAACAGTACATGTGAAAAGGATCTAGGAGTCTTGGTTGACCACAAACTTGACATGAGCCAACAGTGTGACGCGGCAGCTAAAAAAGCCAATGCAATTCTGGGCTGCATCAATAGGAGTATAGCATCTAGATCAAGGGAAGTAATAGTGCCACTGTATTCTGCTCTGGTCAGACCTCACCTGGAGTACTGTGTCCAGTTCTGGGCACCACAGTTCAAGAAGGACACTGACAAACTGGAACGTGTCCAGAGGAGGGCAACCAAAATGGTCAAAGGCCTGGAAACGATGCCTTATGAGGAACGGCTAAGGGAGCTTGGCATGTTTAGCCTGGAGAAGAGGAGGTTAAGGGGTGATATGATAGCCATGTTCAAATATATAAAAGGATGTCACATAGAGGAGGGAGAAAGGTTGTTTTCTGCTGCTCCAGAGAAGCGGACACGGAGCAATGGATCCAAACTACAAGAAAGAAGATTCCACCTAAACATTAGGAAGAACTTCCTGACAGTAAGAGCTGTTCGACAGTGGAATTTGCTGCCAAGGAGTGTGGTGGAGTCTCCTTCTTTGGAGGTCTTTAAGCAGAGGCTTGACAACCATATGTCAGGAGTGCTCTGATGGTGTTTCCTGCTTGGCAGGGGGTTGGACTCGATGGCCCTTGTAGTCTCTTCCAACTCTATGATTCTATGATTCTACTGTGACAACAGGATGCTGGACTCGATAGGCCTCTTGCCTGACCCAGCAGAGTTCTACTTACTTACACTCTTAGATGGAAACAAGGAAAAGAAAATCAATGTGCTAGATGGAGACTAGATTAGATATGAGAGAAAGATATTAGGAAGGTCGACCTGATTAAAAGTTAGATATTAGATTAGATTTTATCACCGGTCTCAGATATTAAAATATAAATTTAGATGGGATAAGTTAGATATTGGGTAGATAATATTAAAAGAGAGACAGTAAATTGGTTGAATATATAGTGTTACACATATGCAGCTACCTTTTTTGAGGGGAGGCTTCTGTTAAGGAACAAGGGGTGGGGGGAGGAAGTTATGGTTTGGAAAGGAATTTCCTAGACTAAGAGAACAATTCTCTTCATGTCTGCTCAGAAGTAAACCTCAGTGATCTTAAGGAACATGCAGGCTCAAGCAGGATAAAGAAAAACAAAGTGGTGTTATCAGAGTAGGACTTTGGGGTCGCCATCCAGAACTCCATTGAGCAGAATGAGCAGGAGGGAGCCCAAACACACTAGAGCTGACTTGTCACTTTTTGCAAGAAGTGAAGCAGCATGCATGGTCATCTGAGGGTGTTGTCGAGGCTTGACAGAGGTGTGTGTGTGTGTGTGTGTGTGTGTGTGTGTGTGTGTGTTCAGCACCATTAATCCAGAGTCTAAAAATTGCTATGTGAACTTCTGGCTACTGGCACAACTCATTTAATATCAGGGCTGTTGGGACTGGCAGGGTGGAAGGCTAATCAAAACCAAAGCCGATGACAGGTGGAGGCGGAGCCAACTAAGTTTAGTTTTGACCCCACCTTCCTCCCTGCTGAGTTCTATAGGGGGCAAAAAAAAGAGGGCAGGAGCAGGTAGTTGACAGACAATGCTGCCCTCACCTAGACTGGATGTAAGGAAGAAGGTAGGTGGGAACGGCTTGAGGGCAACCTAGGTTTGGTAGAGCAGTGTTCCCATTTGTCTTAATGCACCAACCTCCACTGGTCAGGGCATGACCGACTGTTTGAAGAACAAGGCCTTAACTAGCTCCATTCTTCCCCTGTCCTCCTCCTAGCACCAGGGACTCCATTCTAGAACACTTGCATAGTGTGGTCTGTTTTGTGCTTCAAATTCCCCCTCAAAGCCCATGTCTTACGCAAAGCCCTTGGCTCCATGCTTTCATGCCTGCCCTGGGCTAAACAGAAACCAAAGGTCACTAATTCCAGTGTTGGATCCATCCCTTGTTATACAGTGGTACCTCGGGCTGAGTACTTAATTCGTTCCGGAGGTCCGTTCTTAACCTGAAACTGTTCTTAACCTGAAGCACCACTTTAACTAATGGGGCCTCCCCCTGCTGCCACTGCCCCGCCGGAGCATGATTTCTGTTCTCATCCTGAAGCAAAGTTCTTAACCTGAGGTACTATCTCTGGGTTAGCGGAGTCTGTAACCTGAAGCATAAGTAACCTGAAGTGTATGTAACCTGAGGTACCACTGTACTTGGGCTTTCTCGCTTCCTCTTCTCCACATCCCTCCTCCTCCCTTACAGTTCTTGTGGGGAAAGGGACTTTACCACTGCCACCCATTTCTCCCTATTTATCTTACTCTGTGAATTGCCCTGTACTTTGATATCGTTTAAGAAATCCTTTGATATTATTTATTAATTTATATATTTCTTATATGCCAAAATGGCTTCTAAGCTGTTCACAGCTTAAAAAAAAAATAAATCTACAAGGGGAAAGCCTTTACAGCAACTCACACACTGACTTCCAGGATCAGGATACCCATTTTCCCAGCTGCATTGGCTCCTTTGTTGAAAGCAATCTCACTAGCACATGGGTAGGCAAACTAAGACCCGGGGGCAGAATCCGGCCCAATCACCTTCTAAATCCGGCCCACGGATGGTCTGGGAATCAGCGTGTTTTTACATGAGTAGAATGTGTCCTTTTATTTAAAATGCATCTTTGGACTATTTGTGGGGCATAGGAATTTGTTCATTTCCTCCCCTTCAAAATATAGTCCAGCCCCCAACAAGGTCTGAGGGACAGTGGACCAGCCCCCTGCTGAAAACGTTTGCTGACCCCTACACTAACACATGGGTGGAATATGCCTGACCTGAAGCTGGTTGTGAAACCCATAAGCAAAACCATTTCTCAGTAACCGTATGGCATCCCCTTCAGAGGAGTAACATGGGAAGGGGACTTGGTTGTCTGTCAAAAGTAGACATGTTTGCTTGTTTCCTCCTCCCTCCCAACCCATTTTCCTTTCATGTCATGCCTTTTTAGATTGTGTCTATTATTTTCACCCTTGTCTTTCCCCTTTTTCTTTTTAATGGTTTATAAGCTGCTCTGGGAGCCTTTTTTCACTGAAGAGTGGGATAAGCAAATCCCTTAAATAAATAAAGGTAAAGGTAAAGGTACCCCTGCCCGTACGGGCCAGTCTTGACAGACTCTAGGGTTGTGCACTCATCTCACTCTGGAGGCCAGGAGCCAGCGCTGTCCGCAGACACTTCCGGGTTACGTGGCCAGCGTGACAAGCTGCATCTGGCGAGCCAGCGCAGCACACGGAAACGCCATTTACCTTCCCGCTAGTAAACGGTCCCTATTTATCTACTTGCACCCGGGGGTGCTTTCGAACTGCTAGGTTGGCAGGTGCTGGGACCGAGCAACGGGAGCGCACCCCGTCGCGGGGATTCGAACCGCCGACCTGACGATTGGCAAGTCCTAGGCACTGAGGCTTTTACCCACAGCGCCTTAAATAAAATTCTGTAATAAAATTCTGTAAAACGGAGACTAGAGCTGCAAGTGCGAGCTTATTTATCACTGCTAATTAACCTTGGCTTAATATCAGGTTTAAAGTTTCTGTTTTCAATGGAGCTGTCCTCCACTCAAGTGCTGAAAGCATTGCATGCTCTCTCTCTCTCTAATTGTGATACCCTTGTGGCGCTTTAAACACTAACAAATTAATCGCGCCATAAGCCTTCGTGGTGTAGAATCCAAAAGCTTATGCCATGATAAATCAGTTAGTTGTTAAGATGCCACAAGACTCTATGTTGTTGTTTTTCTGTGACAGATTTCTACCTCTCCCGAAATCTCTGAAAGAATATGTAAATAAATGCTTGTCTGTGTGGTGGGATTGTGAACAAGTAAGGACATATTTTTCAAAAAAGAAAGAAAGAAAGAAAGAAAGAAAGAAAGAGAGAGAGAGAGAGAGAGAGAGAGAGAGAGAGAGAGAGAGAGGATAGTCTTGATAACACATGTATAACTTAAGAAGGATCTCTTATTATTTGCATTGTTATTAAAAGAATATACATATCATGAAATGATTATGTATATGTTAGCAACACCAAGAATTTACTCTGCTATTAAATGGAAAACAACATCAATTCCTACTTTTGAGGAATTGAAAAATAAAAGGTATAATTACACAGTTATGTTTAAGGTAAGTAATTATATCAGAACAAGAAAAGGAACTCATACAAAAAGACAGATTTGCCGTTGTTGTTGTTGGGATGAAAACCTTTTATTGAGTTTTGGCAAAACAAGGTACATACCTCTATGGATGTTACATATTTATATTACAGTGCCATCCTATGCATGCCTACTCCGAAGTAAGTCCAACTGAGCTCTATGAGACGTACTACCAATGTAAGTGCATATACAATTGCAGCCTGAGTGTATTATTTGGTATTTAGTTATATAAATGTGGCCATAAGCATATATGCTTTTCAAACCTTGTTTCATTGTTTTGCATCATTATATTTCTTTTTTGAATGTGAAACAAAATTTTAAATAAATTAATTAACTGCACACCTGCCTTCAGACTTCATTTGACAGACGCTGCATTGAGTCCTGTGAAGCTAGCGGATTCATTAAATATCCACAAAATGCCGCCTTACTAAATAACATATAAATGAACAAGGAGTGTGTGGGGCAGTGTTGTGTAGTGGTTTCAGTGGCAGACTAGGTCCTAGGAGACCAGGGTTCAAAAGTCCACGCAGCCATGAAGCTCACAGGGTGATCTTGGACCAGTCATTGTCTCTTAGCCTTACCTACCTCATAGAATTACTGCAGGGATTAAAGGAAGGGGACAGTGTATGCCACCTTGAGCTCCTTGGAGGTGCAATAAATGCAATAAATAATTTTTTTTAAAAAAAAGAAACAAGAGACTGCAATTCCTGTGAATGATAGGTCGGATGAGACTAGAGTGTGAAAGAAGAATAGCTCAAGGGTTTGTAGCAACTTCCCTATGAGGAAAAATTACAAGATTTGGGGCTTTTTAGATAAAAGGCATACAAGGGATAAAGGTTTACAAATTTATGCATGGTGAGAGTAGAAAGTTTCCCAGAATTCTTTGGGGTAAGACATGACTTTTCAAAGTGGTATGATATTGCCTTAAATGTGTAGTGCAGATGGGGCCTAAGAACCAACTTATTTCAGCGGGCTTAAATGTTCTTGTATGATGGCACTGTTCACAAGATTCACACAGGGCTGTGGTCTGTTTTGTGCAAAGATCACTCCATGCCCAATTCCTAAGGGGTAGCAACAATGAAATTTCATAAACGGGGAAAAAGAGAAATGACCACTCTAGGATCAAACCACAACTGGCTTTTATGACATTCCCCAAACAGGACTCAACTTACTTGCCAGTTGGACCAAACTTATCTTGCAAGTGCAACTGTTTGAGACAAATTGCAAAGTACACTTCAAAAAATGCCGTGGAGTTATGAAATAATAATTAAACAGAGATTAGAGATCCAGTGATGGGATTCTGGAGATCTGACAAGTACTGTGTAACTGACAGCAACAATGACCTATATTAGACTGATATGATATACTATCAACACTCTTTGATGCTGTCTGGTAGAGATCTGCTATATAATAATACATCTGTCTTATCTATCAATCCATCCATCTGAGCTGTCATTTCTCTCTCTCTCTCTCTCTCTCTCTCTCTCTCTCTCTCTCTCTCTGAGGTGTGCAGAGAGAGAACCTTCCCCCTCTTTCCACCCATCCCCCTTTAAGCAGAAGGCAATCAGCCCCCATTGTTTCTCTTTAATGTGCTATTTGGGGGGAGGGGAACCAAACCAGCCTGTAGGAGGGCCTGGTGGCAGCAGTGAATAATCACCTCATGCAGATTTCCTAGCCTTGCATCTTTGCAGTGGAAATTAGCATGCCATTCCCACCTTCGCACTCTCTCTTTTGCACACACACTCCACCCTCTCAATACTAGCCTTGAACTTGGCCTTGCAGGGGATCTGCCTGCATGTGCTTCCCAGAGAACAATATGGTCATTCTTTATCCCACCTCCTTTGTTCATTTGGGGAGTTCTGGGTGGGAAAGAATCACCAGCACCATCCTGGTTTCGTGATGGACTGGGAAGAGAAGAACCCCGAGAGGATGAGCGTTCTGAGTTCCATAGGTGTTCGGATCACCATCACATTATACATTCATCGCATGAATTTCCATGGCGCTCAACCCAGGTCACGATCAAGCAGTCCTTCCTTAGCTGCATGTGTGTGATTTTTCCTTGCCTTTGTGGGTTTTGTATGGTGAAAGCTTCTAGCTTTCCGTTGAACGACATAAACCTACAGAGTTGTAGTTAATCGGAGAACACACATAAATTCTGGCTCTATTCCCTCTCTATTCTATCATGGGAAAATGTGCACAAAGGGACAGAAGAAGCCAGATATTTCCCCTGTTGGATGGCTGCTGTGCAGATACCCCAAAGGATGCTGTGGATTAAGCCCACCTTGAGAGTGTGAGCTGGTTATTTCCTAGATTACCTGGTCATGGTCGATATTGTCCTCTTGGGCATGATTCAGCTTTCCCAGGCAAGGTCTAAGACCCCCACATCCCTCAACCTCACTTGCATATCGGCCAGACAGTGTATACCCAGCTCCCTATTCAGGCTGTTAATATGTGCAGATTCTCCATCCCTTGTGGTGAACGTGGACAATGGCCAGTATTTATGCACATTCGCCATTCAACTCACATTAACCCTGACATATAAAATGCAGACAGACACGCAGAGAGACAACACAGACATCAGGGGTCCACAAATGCAGTTGCCAGGCTGTCAGCAGTGAGCATAAATCTCTTCTCAGTCAACTGCCTGCTTGCCAGGCCTGGGTGACCATCCTAGAGTGGCAAGGGGTTTTTTATTTTGCTGCCAAGTTCCCTGGCACAAGCGCAGAAGTCAGTAGGAGGGAGTAGTGTCATGTTGCACTGGGCTTTCGAGTCATCTGGGAACACCAAGAATCTCTCACCCCAATTCTGAATACAGTGGTACCTCGGGTTAAGAACTTAATTCGTTCCGGAGGTCCGTGCTTAACCTGAAACTGTTCTTAACCTGAAGCACCACATTAGCTAATGGGGCCTCCCGCTGCTGCCGCGCTGCTGGAGCACGATTTCTGTCCTCATCCTGAAGCAAAGTTCTTAACCTGAAGTACTATTTCTGGGTTAGCGGAGTCTGTAACCTGAACCGTATGTAACCCGAGGTACCACTGTACATCCAAAGCTTAGCACAACTGAGAAACTGCCTCTCCCTTTTCTAGAGTCTTCTGCTGCTGCTGCGCAAAGACTCAGACGAGAGGCAGGTTTGCGGGTGGCGCTGTGGGTTAAACCACAGAGCCTAGGGCTTGCTGATCAGAAAGTCGGCGGTTCGAAACCCCACGACAGGGTGAGCTCCCATTGCTTGGTCCCTGCTCCTGCCAACCTAGCAGTTCAAAAGCACATCAAAGTGCAAGTAGATAAATAGGTACCACTCTGGCAGGAAGGTAAAAGGCATTTCCGTGTGCTGCCCTGGTTCGCCAGAAGTGGCTTAGTCATGCTGGCCACATGAGCTGGAAGCTGTACGCCGGCTCTCTCGGCCAATAAAGTGAGATGAGCGCTGCAACCCCAGAGTCGGCCACGACTGGACCTAATGGTCAGGGGTCCCTTTACCTTTACCTTAATTTCAGATCATGGCTGCTGGCCGTGATGGTTATGCTCTGCTTCCACCATTGGGAGATGGCAAGGCTTCTGAATGCCGGTTGCTGGAAGCCACAGGATGGGAAATAGTTCTTGCGCTTGAATCCTGTTTGTGGGTTTCCCACAGGTATCTGGTTGGCGACTGTGAGAACAGGAAGCTGGGCTAGATGGGCCATTGGCCTGGCCCAGCAAACTCTTCTTATGTTCCAGACAGTGAACTTAGTGATTTTACAGGGGACTCTTCAGATCATGGGCATAGCCAGGATTTATGGGGGGAAAGAGGACAGCCACCTGTCATCATTCTCTGTCTGGCTCTGTCTAGCAGATTCGAAATGAAATGTCTCAACAATAACTGTTTCAAATTGCTTTCTTTTGACCCCCAAGTGCTCAGAAAAATCTGTCAAAATATTTCTGCAATTTCTACTTTCAGTTAAGTGTCTTTATGTATTTACTTGATATAGGGGGCAGCTGCCCCCCCCCCCGGCTATGCCTGTGCATAAACATATATATGAAAATTAAGATTATTGCTATTTTGATCCTGCATGCATGTTTACAAAGAATTGCCTTTGCCAGCCTTTTTGTTGGGGGACAGGAGGCCTGGTTATTCTGAAGGGGAAGTGGACTCCTCTCTAAAATACCACCCTAACTGGGTGGCAACCAAATATAATGGCTGGCTACCAAGGGCATCAAAAATGTGAATATCTGCATTGCATCTAGCCTGTTCAGCCACAGCAAAAACACGCAGAGAGATTGTTTGTGAAACCATCAAAATGATTTATTGTCACAATGATTGAACTTTAATAAATAATAATAATAATAATAAGCAATTGGATTACAGACAGGTATTGGGTTTTGTTTTTGTGCTAATGGCAGTCATAAACAATGTAAAAAAACAACAACAACCCCCCAACAATGAAATATAAAAACACATCACAATAAGGGGCAAGGCAGCAATAAACCACAGAATTGATAGCCAATAGGGAACCAAGTCAAAATTAGACTCTAAATGGCAGAAACATCAAAAGCATGTTGGAAAAGAGAAACATATCCAAATGACAAGATTTGAAATCAACCCAGCGCAGATCTGGCCAATGACTACACAGTCCTATACATATCTACTCACATTGCCTCCAGCTAAGTGGATACAGGATTGCAACTCTAGCATTTCATACTTCAGCATTTATAGAGTGTTGGAAATGCTTCACATTTGCTATAATCCAGGCATCCCCAACCTCGGCCCTCCAGCTGTTTTGGGACTACAACTCCCATCATCCCTAGCTAACAGGACCCGTGGTCAGGGGTGATGGGAATTGTAGTCCAACCATCCTGTATGTCAGACTTCTTCAACCAGTTGTTATGGTCTACAACTCTCATCACTCCCAACCAGACAACAGCTGCCCTGGCTGGGGCCAATGGGAGTTGCAGTCCAACACAGCTGGGAGGGCACAAGGTTGGAAATGGATGCTCTAAGGTAAGTCTCATGCCATCCCCACGTTGCAAACAGGATCAGAGGGTGAGACTGTGAGTGACTTCTGTAAGGTTCATAGCAGAAGCCTGGGGACCCTTCTGGTTCATAGCTCACAATGCAATCCTACACAAGTGTACTCAGAAGTACACTCCCATTGTCTCCAGTGCATCCTGTACCCACCTACCTGGAAGTAAGCCCCGTTTAAAAAAGGAAATTGTGTTGTTACCTGCTATGCCATACAAGATCAGTGTGTTTATACCTAGGGCAGCCCAGAGCAGTGCGGGAGGAATGGGCTCTTGCACCTTTAATAGGAGCATGACAAGAACCCACACCTGCTGGAATCAACTATCAAAGGTACAGGAGCACCACTCTCTTTTTCACATGACCACTCAACTAATCAGTTATGCATGTGGCAGTTAACATTGATAAAATACAATATATAATACGGGGGAAAGTGTTATTTTCAAAGCAAACCACTGCAATGCTAGCCAGCACCTCAGATGTCAAATGGAGCACATAGAGAAGGTGGCATTAAATGACATGGGACTTATCACACAACCCTATACCATCTACTAAAAATCAAGACCCACTGAATGGTATGCATACTTCCCCTCCTATTGTCCTCACAACAACACTGTGAGGTAGGTTCAGATGAAAAGGCCCAAAATCACACAGTCACTTGAACCCTGGTCTTCCCATTCCTAATCCAACACTCCAACAGCTACACCACACTGTCATTGTCCTTTGCATTAAAATTAAACTGCAGCAACCTACTGTTCTGCACTAGAGATGCCTAAGGAATTTGTTTTGTCAGTTTTGAAGCTAAAAGAACTGATCCGCGCTTCCCAGACTTAATGTGGAGAATTGGAACTTAATTATCTTTCAAATTTCGGATTCTCCAAATTCTGAAAGACTGTTCTTGGCTTGCCTCCCCCTCAACCATGCATTAGAAACAGATACTTTAGGCTAAAATAGGTTTAGAAATGTACACATGTGAGACAAACTGAATTTGTACATGCATAATTTGTGATAAAATACTATTAGATTTCTTACATTTATAGCCTGCTTTTCTTCCATCACAGAATCTATATTGTTCCCAGGAAGCCACCCATTTAGGCACAGACCAGATCCTGACTCTACCTTCAGAGCATACCTGCAATGTTGCTGCCATGTGTTGTCATGTTGTGGAGCCCAACCAAAACATCAAAACTGGATTAGTTGCAATGCTCTCTACGTGGGGCTTCCGTTGTGCTTGACCCAGAAGCTGCAATTCATGTTGCGTACTGCAGCACTCTTGCAGACAGGTGTGAGACCCAGTCCTAGGTCCTAGGGAATCCTAGGTTCCTGAGTTAAGATCAGGAACAGCAGGCAAACTTCCCCAATCAATGATCTTCCCTTGAAATCTGGAGCCATGGAGGAACTCCTTGGTGAAAAAATACACACTTCAGAAGCTACACTGATGTTTAACAGGCCTGCATAGCATCATGTGTCACCTGAGTTTTCACCCAAGAACTCACTCAATATGGTGTAGACAAGTCAAAGTGGAAAATACATGTCTCTAATAGGTATAATTTTGAAAAGCTACTGGCCCGGTCATTTTCTGATGCCTGTGCCAAAAAGGTTAAGTGATCCTAGGTGAAATCAGCCCCCAACAATCAGCTCAGGTCCCCCAGCTGTCTATCTCCATTGAGTCACAAGCCATATCAATGATATCACATCCCTCTTAATGACATCAATGACTACAGATAAGAAAGTTCAAAGTTCAAACATTTGCTTCTTTGCCATGGTTGTTGTCCTCCTCCTCCTTCAGCATCTAGCTGTACAGAGCTGCTCTTGGTTTCCATGTGTGATCCAAATCAGCAAAGCATGGCAGACCCTAGAAAGATGGAGACCCAACACTGTCCCATTTCCATGTCCAGAGATGGGCTTTTCTGGCCCAGTTCTCCTGTCTCATTAGACAATCCAAAAATTCAAAGCCTAGAGTCCTAAGAAAGTTCTTGCTGTGTAGGGTATCCTGAAGAAAGATGGTTTGAAAATCAGGTCCTTGTAAAACAGGAAAAGCAGGCATGCCTTCATCCGTAGTAAATGTGACCAAAAAATCAACGTTTTCCAAGTTCTTGAAATTCCCCATCATAATAATCTACAAAAACAAGAAAATAATAGTTGTTCATTTGGTTCAAATAGCCTCTTCTGAAACCACAAATCAACACAATAAATTGCCCAGATCACTCTAAGCCATGGCAAATTTTTCAATGTAGATTATTGCTATTATTGTTATTGTTATCTTTATTAGTCGTTGTTTTAGCTATGGCACCTCAAAGCAACTTACAATATTTTAAGCAAAAAGCAACCACATACACAGATTTAAAAAACCCCCAACATTAAAACACCCCACCCATGCAAAAAACCATAGTTAAATTCCAAAGACCCGATTAAAAAGGAATTTTGATTCCTACCCAACCAAAACAAATGACAGGGTCTCCAGTTATGCAAAAGAAGACAGACAATGTCAAAGGAACTCAGATCCAATGAAAATTGTACAAAAATGATTTATGAGCAGACAACCAAAACTGCATGTGAAATAAACATGTATATATAAACATGAGTTTACAACAATATCCCCTAAGTCATCTGTTGATCTCCCAATTCCTAAAATTGTTAGAATATGGATAATAGCATACAGGTGACAGCTGTAGATCCCCTTTTGGCCTTTTGTATACATTTTTTCACAATGAAGCTTTACAGGTGAAGAAGATCAGTCCAGTACTTTGATAAAATAAGCCTCATATGCTGCCACGGGATCTCTGAGTGAGCTCTGAGTATTCTGTCCTTGAAAATAAGCTACTCATATCGTTCTACTGTCTAGAGGGGGAATTGTGCTGGTTTTGCCTTGGAGCTCAAATCGATGCAAGGGCAGATTTATACATACTACAGACACAAACTGGTTTAAGACCCCCTGCCTCCAGGTTACTGTGGTTTCTAAGCGGGTGGCTAGAAATAACCAAGGGAGAATTCCCAAGCATGCTCATCACTACAATCCCTAGGGTTCCTTGAGAGAAGACATAAATCCAGTGGTGGCTGGTGCTGGTTGAGAATGGTAGGGCAGAAGGCAGGGAGGCTAACAGTAGGTGGCGCCAGAGAGCCAATGACAGGTATTCTAGTCTTGTCCCCACCCTCTTTCCTGCTGAGTTCTACAAGAACAACACTGAGACTGAGGTGGAGGAAGCTGACAGGCAGTGCCACCCCTGGACTAGGTGTAAATAAGAAGGCAGCCAAGGTGAGGGGCTGGCTGAGGGCACAAGTGAGGTTGACAGGGCAGCACCCCACTTGCCCCAATGAAGCAGCCTCTATGATAAAACTGGCACACCAGCTCTTAGCACAGGATGTGATAACCAGGTAAAGCTGATTCTGCAGCAGCCTGCCAGAGGAGCAGCTGCTCTGGAGTTCCCATCCCAGGGTTCAAGCGATGTCGGCAGAGTGAACCAATGCCAAATTGATGAGAGGAGCACCTGCTCCTTCTCTGCCTCGCGAGCAAGGAGTGTGAGGGGGTTCCTCTACTGTGTAAATCAAAGAGAGGGAGCCACTAATTGGCAGGAGACACCCAGGCACCCAGGCACCAACCCCGTCCGTGGGAGAAGAGGCTCTGCCATCTGCTATCCCAAAGTTTGCACATTTGCACCTCGGATAAATGAAGGCGAGACTAGCGACTCAATAGGGAGACCCTGCTCTCTTTTAATTTCTGCTTTCGCAAAGGCAGCCCAAGGTCCCTTGCAAAAAATAAGAATGCTGGGTGTGTTTTATTCCATGTTTTCATGATGGTTGACTAGGGCTGGGGAGATGCCGAAACCACAATTATCCAACCGAAGGTCATCACCCTGCAACAGTGTCAAAACACAGGTGCAATCTCCACCTTTGCCCAAGGATAATCTATCTGAGATGGGATGGGTGTGTTCAGATAAACCTGCCGTTTGCTTTGGAGTAAATCACTGCAATAACTCACCCATTGCCTCTGTTCAGAGGCCCTGAACAAATTCTGCTCCCGTTCGTCAAATGGCTGTTATTGTTACACAGCCACTGAGAAAGCTGGTGGTTCTGTTGGGACTTGGAGAGCAACACCACACCAAACTGGAAGTGTGAGGTTTTGACCAAAAGGTGCACGCACACAAACACACACATTCATCATAAATAAAATGTCAGGGATTTTTCTGCTTAATCGGATTCCTTCCCTTTGCCAAATTTTCTATTCATGCCATTTGGAAAGGAGGGATTCCGTCCCTCCTCCTTCGCCTCACCCCATCAACCATTTCATCAGCACACGGGGAGAAACTTTCTGGACAATTTAATCTCGCCAGGGTATTACTTAGCAAAACCCCTTTCACTGTCAATTTTTTCCACCCTCCTTTCTGCCCCCCCTCCCTCTCCAGTCTCAATTGAATTTTGCAAGCCCCTGATATCTTTCTTTCTTCTCTTCTTGCTCCCACCCCTCTCTCTCTTTTGTAGAGACACATGCTATTTATGCAAATCAAGGCTTTTCATACCCTTTCCCTGGCTGAAGACCTCCAACTCAAAACGTGACCAAAAAAAAGGAAAAAAAGCCATATCCTCCCCCTGCTAACTCCTTAGCACAATTACACCTCCATTCTGCTCCAGGGGCCTGGGGTGGGGGGAAAATATCATTTTAAACCAATTGCACATGCTGTTTGTCTTGGATAATTACAGGGAGACTCAGATGCTAAAAAGGTAAGAAATATTCCATTCAGAGAGGGAAAGTAGGGGAGCTTCAAAGTTCTGCCTACGCAGCATGTTTTTCCTGTGGTTACTGGAGCTGTGTGTGTGTGTGTGTGTGTGTGTGTGTGTGTGTGTACACACACAAGATTTTTGCCAGCTCTTTCACTTGCGCTGAGTTGAAGCTCCTCTTAAGGCAATCATTTACATTTTTCTTTAAGCAAGAACTTTGCCTGTGCTTTGTGGGGTGGGGGGGTTCTTTGCAGACAGAGGAAACGGGTGGAGGGGGGAGAGAACACGCAGCTGACATTTCCTTATCTCAAATTACAATTTCCTGCAAATATCAAGATAATAAGGACATCAATGATCTGAAATCCAAAGTCAATTGAGCCCCCTAATCTCTCCCCTGCAGATGCACTCGCAAAAACAGGAAGGGGGTTCAGATGAGAAGCCACAAATATGGGGCGCGGAGAGCAAACTTCAAGGGACACAGGCAGGCAAAGGAGGTAGACAGCCAAGTCCGTCTGGGCCTCCTCCTCTGAATAGGCTCACTTGGACAATTGTTCTCCATCCCTCCCTTGTCTCCTGGGGAGGGCTATGCATGGAAGAGGATGGGGGGGTTACAGAGAAGGGGGGGAGCAGCTTCAGCAGTGGCACCCAGGAATGCATCAAAAGGAGGATAGGAGTTGGGGAGGGGGAGGGAAGAGAAAACACACAAACACTGCAATAAGGGAAAGAGGAGACAGAGAGAGAGAGAGACAGAGTGGGAATGTCAAGGACCCCCAACTAATGAATAGCAAGTTTGCCCTTGAACCTCACAGACCCAGGCCATTCCCAGGCCCCAGACAAGAGCTGAGGCATGCCTGAGCCCAGCTGTAGAGAGTCTGGCCTATGGTTTATCTCAGACACTTTGACAGGCCAGGCTGTTCCCTTGCATAGCTCAGCCTAGGCTGGCGGCTCCCTAGCAACACAGCTCAGGGCAGGAACCCAGGCTTGCCTGCTGCATACAGAGGAAGGAGGAGGTGAGACAGTGATGGTGGTGGCGGTAGCAGCATGGAGGGAAGAAGCTGGGAAAGGGGCCACATATTAACCCATCACATCCTGGGCAACTCACAGCAAAAACACACACAAAGGAATTACATAGCACATCCCTAGTGCTCAGAGCACTTCTCAGTCCTGTACAGTAGACCAATACTATGTGTAATCTTCATATTGCAGGTGGGGTGCGTAGGGTCGAGGCTGAAATCATAGCGCAGAGGGAACCTGACTAGCTTCAGCGGTGCAAAGCAGGTTGTCTTCCATCACTTGACCATGACTCCCCGCCCTCCAGCATCCTCTGCCCAAGACCCTAATGGTAGGGCCGGCCCTGAGACCAGATGAACTAAAAGCAGGAACAAGTGGGAGACTCTTCAGCCTCAGTGCCTAGGGCTTGCCGATCGAAAGGTCGGCGGTTCGAATCCCTGCGGCGGGGTGCGCTCCCATCATTCGGTCCCAGCGCCTGCCAACCTAGCAGTTCGAAAGCACCTCCGGGTGCAAGTAGATAAATAGGGACCGCTTACAAGCGGGAAGGTAAACGGCGTTTCCGTGTGCGGTTCTGGCTCGCCAGAGCAGCGATGTCACGCTGGCCACGTGACCCGGAAGTGTCTCCGGACAGCGCTGGCCCCTGGCCTCTTGAGTGAGATGGGCGCACAACCCCAGAGTCTGTCAAGACTGGCCCGTACGGGCAGGGGTACCTTTACCTTTACCTATATATATATATATATATATATATATATATATATATATGAGATTTCTTATTGAACAAAAACACATGTGTTGTCTCTTTTTTTCAAATTGTGTGATTTCTACAATATAGTTTCATTTGTTGTGAGACATTAGTATTATATGCAATATTAGGTTGGGGGAAAGGGGGGAAAGAGAGGGTATGATGAGTGGAGTGAGGTCAGGTGGTTATGCTTCTATTCTTTTACTTAGTGTACGTGTAGGATTATGTGTCAGCTTGTACTTGTATGGGTTCTCTTATTATTCGCTCATTGTCTTTCCTTGGTGGTGAGAGAAGATGGGGTGGTAGTAGCCTAGAGTGTTATTAGTTGTCTTTGGATGGCTGTAGTGAGCTTTGTTGTTGTATGTGAGTGGTGTGTGTGTGTGTGTGTGTTTAATCAGGTTAGCCAGATTGATTTGTATGCTGTTGTTGGATTTTTAACATCTTGTTGGACTATGTATGAAAAGGAAGCCATCTTCTTCTATTTGTCCCTGTGTCATTTTCAGTTTATTGGTTAGTTTTTCTAATAAGGCTGTTTCGCATACTATTTGATACCATTGGCTCAGACTTACTCCTGACAAGTCTCTCCAGTGTCTGGCTATGATGTTTCTGGCTGCTGAGAGTAGGTAGATTATGAGTGCTTAATGATATGAGTGGACATTATTATCTTGGAAGATGTTTAGTAGGGCCAGTTCCGGGGTGACTTCTAATACTTGTTTTGTTATTTTGCATATTTCTTGTATGATTGCTGTCCAGAAGAGTTGGATTTTGGGGCATTCCCACCACACGTGGAGGTATGTGCCTGTGAATGTGCATCCTTTCCAGCATTTTGGTGAGGTTCTTGGGCATATTAGTGCTAGTTTCCTTGGTGTTAGGTACCATCTTTAAATGAGTTTTAGGGTGAGTTCTTTCCTTTTTGCTGATATGAATTTAAAGGGAGGTTTAGACCACATTCTAGTCCATTGGGTGGGGTTAATCTCATAACCTCTTCCGCCCTCCCACTGTTTATTGATTACATCAAGGGGGCTTGTGGGATTTTGAAGCAGTATTTTGTCATCCCCCACTTCTAGATTAAAGCATAAGCTTGCTCATCACACAATGACTGCATCATCAAACAAATATTCTAAATGGAACAACACAGATATAACACAACCAGTGTAACTTTTCTGTTGCCTTTGAACAATGCTTTCCAAACTCCCATTGACACATTCATCTGCCCTGCATCAAGGGAACAGTAACCAAGGAGTGCCCAGGCTTGTATAGCTAGATGCATTCATGGGCTGCTAATGGCAATCTCCAAGACTATGAGAGCTTCTTGGGGGCATTTGGCTGGCTGTTCTTGGAAGACATAGCAGTGGGCAACCTGGGGCTTGGTTTCACCCAGCTACACAATTCTTATTTTCTTATGCAATCCCACTAAACTCAACTTCTGCATGGACTACTTGGGCAATGAATGAGTTTGCTGGTTAAGGCTAACAAGAGAAATTTGAACCAGAAGATGGAAGGAGCATGAAACCACTGGCCTCCCAATATTTTATTGTGTGCAGTGGTGCCACTGGGGCAGGACTTTGGGGCAGATGTCTGGGGCAACACTCAACAGGAGCCCCAAAACACATCAGGTCTTGCTGAAGTGAGGTAATAAATATTGATCTGTCTCTAACCAGGTAGCAGATCCACTTAAACAGATCTAAGTTAACTGTGTTTATTAATTAATTTCAGTGAGCAAGACTAAGGTTGGATACAACCGGTAGCCATTTAAACTAAAAAGGAGGGCGAGACAAAAATAGACCCGTAAGTCCAGAGTTTAAAATGACTAATTGTGGATTCTGCTGCTTTTAAAATGGTTGCTTGTCTTTAATTGCTGTTGGTTTTACTTTGTTTTTAGGTTTCATTTCTTTCTTACATGCAAGCCAGTGTGTGTGTGTGTGTGTGTGTGTGTGTGTGTGTAAAACCAGGCAGGAATCCAATAATAATAATAATAATAATAATAATAATAATAATAATATTCTGCAAAATCTTCAGAGATGAAATCCACCAAGAGAGAGAAAGAGACTGCAACCTGCTGCCCAATTCAGAGCACCATGGGAGGGGATTCTGTCCAGGAATCAGCAGGGAGGAAGCCAGCAGAGCCAGTTCTGATCCGCTGCCCACCTATTTGGAAGTGTTGCTTGCCAGCTTTTCAAAGCAGGGTAAGGGCAAGCTGCCACCGCCACCGCCACCACCACCCATCGGTTGCTTGATGCAAATCCGCTGGACAAATTCCAGCTTGGAAGATTACAAGGTGAAGCTCAAATTGACAGCATACGCTTTGAATTAAAGAAAGCGACCCCTTTCCCCACTTTCAGAGAGCGGCTGCTTTGTGCTGATTAGCATAGAATGGCTCTCTCCTCTAGCCTCTGGAGCTGCCTCTGAGCAAGGGAAAAGACACACACAAAATCTATCCATCTGCAGCTTAACTTCCTTTATATTTGCAAATGCAAAGCCCTTTAATAATGATGAACTTGCAAGGAAATATTGGGTGTTCCCAATCAGGACTGGGGAACTTTGCAACCAGTGGCAAATGTGGCCCTCGTGTCCTCTCTATCTGGCCCGACAAACTCTGCCATCACTGATCCTGCTTTGCAGGAGGGAGAGAGAGAGGAAACTCATCTACTTATATGAAGGTAACATGTGCATTTGTTGCTCCACCCACGACTGGCATGTGGCCCCTGGAACGAAGTCCCCCCACTCCTGTTCTTAATCATGAACTTGCCAACATACTAGGCAACTGCTAGTGAATCTGTGGCACTAGTGGCCAAGGCTGGAAGATGGAGAGCTGCTCCTGCTTCTCCAGTTCTCTTCCCTACCCTCCTCTTCCTGGTTGATGTCCAGTATAACACAATGCCCATTATGGGTTCTCCTTGACAGGTGAAAGGGCATCGTGCGATGACATCATGTCATGAATTGAATTGGTAGGAGATGTTACAAGAGGAAAGAAAGGGGAGGAGGGAAATGGCAACCCTGTGTAACAACATCTAGTTCTACCCTAAAATATGAAGTACTGAATTGTGAAGTCTTCCATTCAGGTTAGGGGTTGCTGCCTGGGTAAATATTACTCAGTTGCACTGAGATTAATGAACCTATGCAAGGGCCATAGCTCAGTGTGAAGAAGAAGAAGAAGAAGAAGAAGAAGAAGAAGAAGAAGAAGAAGAAGAAGGAGGAGGAGGAGGAGGAGGAGGAGGAGGAGGAGGAGGAGGAGGAGGGGAGTAGTTTGGATTTGATATCCCACTTTATCACTACCCGAAGGAGTCTTGAAGTGGCTAACATTCTCCTTTCCCTTCCTCCCCCACAACAAACACTCTGTGAGGTGAGTGGGGCTGAGAGACTTCAGAGAAGTGTCACTAGCCCAAGGTCACCTAGCAGCTGCATGTGGAGGAGCGGGGAAGCAAACCTGGTTCACCAGATTACGAGTCTACAGCTCTTAACCACTACGCCACACAGAAGGTCCCAGGTTCAATACATGACATCTCTAGGAAAGGCTGAAGGAGACCCCTGGTGGAAACCCTAGAGAGCTGCTGCCAGTCAGTGTAGATGAATCAATAGCCTGTCCCACGATAAGGCAGCTTCCCATATTCCTAAATTAGTCACGTCCATTAATTTCAATGAGTCTACTCCATCTAAAACACAGTTGGATGCAACCAACAGTTTCAATACCATTTTGCTTTTAATACTGGGATAGCTCAGTCAGTAGAGCATGAGACTCTTAATCCCAGGGTTGTGGATTCGAGCCTCACCTTGGGCAATAGATTCCTGCCTTGCAGGGGGTTGGACTAGATCACCCTTGTGGTCCCTTCCAACTCTATGATTCTAAGAATGCACCACTCATATGAAGGCAAGTTTTTTAGAGGTTTCCTGTTCTTTAAAACAACTGTTTTGTTTTGTTTTTAATTGTATTGCTTTTACATTTTGGTGTTTGCTGCCCAGGACTCCTTTGGGAGGAAGGGCATTATAGTCATTTAACGATAAATTAATGCATAACTTGTATGTAAGAAGGGAGGCAGGTGGGGCTGGCTGAAGGCAGACTGTGGTTAGTGGAGTGGCACCCCATTCACCTTAATGGAAACCCTCCACTGCAGTTCAAGACCCTGATGTTGGGAAAGATTGAGGGCACAAGGAGAAGGGGACAACAGAGGACGAGATGGTTGGACAGTGTTCTCAAAGCTACAAACATGAGTCTGACCAAACTGCGGGAGGCAGTGGAAGACAGGAGGGCCTGGCGTGCTCTGGTCCATGGGGTCACGAAGAGTCGGACACGACTAAACAACAACAACCACTGTGGTTCAGGTGATGATCGAAGCATGTAGGGGGAGAAGCATCTCCTGAGGGTCTCCAGGTCCCAAGCATTTCAAGATTCTAAAGATGCTAGCTGGCTTGCATGTGAGGCAAAGCCTGAGGGTCCACCTTCAACTAAGTTGCTGCACCAGCTCTCGTGAGTCAAAACAGGCCACAACGTTATTGAATGCAGATGAAAGGTTTGGCTTGGTCATGGGGCAATCTAAATACTTCCAGCCTGCCCACCGGAAGTGGTGTGTGGTCAATCCAGGTGGGGGTTCCTAAGACTTATATCCAATAGGGTGACCCCAGCAGGGATTGCCGTCTGGGGGAGTGCCTTTGGCCCTGGCCCCGCCAGGGCACATGGGCATGGCCACTCCCCCCGGATCCTTTTAATGCATGGGTTTCTTTACATTTCCAACATTTATTATCGGGCAAATGATAGATTTTTGCAAGCTTGACTGGGGTCATGTACCACCTATACATCATTTCATAATATTCTCTCTTAAGGCATTACATGCCGTAAATTTCAAACCAGTGGTCCATAACTGTTCCCAGTCAACAAACATAATATTATGTCCAACATCCTGTGCCCATTTAATCATAACAGACTTCACCATTTCATCCTGCGTATTCCATTTTAGCAGCAAGTTATACATCTTTGACAAAATTTTAGTTTTAGGTCAAAGATGTATAACTTGCTGCTGAAATGGAATACGCAGGATGAAACGGTGAAATCTGTTATGATTAAATGGGCATGGGTAGGCAAACTAAGACCCGGGGGCCGGATCCGGCCCAATCGCCTTCTAAATCTGGCCCACGGAAGGTCAGGGAATCAGCGTGTTTTTACATGAGTAGAATGTGTCCTTTTATTTCAAATGCATCTCTGGGTTATTTGTGGGGCATAGGAATTCATTCATTCCCCCCCCCCCCAAAAAAAATATAGTCCAGCCACTCACAAGGTCTGAGGGACAGTGGACTGGCCCCCTGCTGAAAAAGTTTGCTGACCCTTGCTTTAACGGGATACCTCAGTGTTTGGAGGGGCAGGTGGAGACTACAACCTCCCCTCCAGCCAAAACAAAGGATTGCTCCAATGCCCAACCAGTTGTGAAGATTGCTATGAGGCAGGGTTTGCTGTGATGCCACTCCTTGTCTGGGAAGAAGGATGGGATATAGAAGAAATCTCTCTCTCTCTCTCTCTCTCTCTCTCTCTCTCTCTCTCTCTCTGTGTGTGTGTGTGTGTGTGTGTGTGTAGAATCAAAGAAGACCACTGCAAAAAACAAAAAGCAGCCCAGCGGCAAATCACCCAGGAACCCAACAGAGCATCGTTGAAAAATAAGCACAACAAAACGACTTCCACACAGCATTGGGCCCAGTCCCAAAGGAATGCTGATGGCTGGGCACACCATCTGTGTGTCTCTTCACTGCAAAGCTAGGCAAGCGGGTCTGTGTGTGTGTGTGTGTGTGTGTGTGTGTGTGTGTGTGTGTTGTTGTTGTTGTCATCGTCCCCCGTCCCCCCAGCCTTTCCCGCCTGCTTCCTTTTTTCCACCTCATAAGCAAAGTCCAAATAAAGCTCCCATCCCCACTCCCATCTTTGCCCTGTGCTCATGTTCCCGGCAGGCAACGAGATGCAAAGCCATGCCTGGAATCTCATTCCCCGGCTTTAAGCTCCGCTCTGCCGGCAAAGTGCAGCTCGAAAGCTCCCCTGTCACAGTTACAAAACCTCAGAACAGCCCTTCCCTGGATAATCGCACTTATCTCCAGATTAAGAAGAAGGGAGCTGCAGCTGAGGCTGGTCATGTGGGATGGGATGGGGGCAAATCTCTTTTAAACAATCCCCCATGTAACTGTATACACACACACACACACCCCTCATTCCCACTTGAAAACAAAAGAAGAAGAAGATGGGAGTGATATGAAAGCCAGATGAACTGGACCCTGATGGAAAGAGAGGAAGTTTCAGCAAGTTCAGGTTTTCTGTTTTTATCTTGCATTTTTATGCTGTGAACCGCCTTGAGATCTTTGTATGAAGAGCAGTATACAAATTTAATAAATGGATAAAATATAAACTAAGGCTGAAGATGGACATTAACAGGAGTCATATTTGCTCACAGGGGTTGCAGAGTCATCCAAACCTGACAAACTGTGGTTAACGTTAACTATGGTTGCAGAGAAACAAGCAGACTACAAACCATAGTTTGAGATGCTGGGTTGTTTCTCAACAAATCACAACCACCATTTATCACGCTTTAGGGTTTGGATGTAATGCTAAACTGTGGTTAATCTAAAATGAAAGAGGAAGCTTTCAATCTCCTCCTCACAGGTTGAAGGGAGAAGGCAGGTTGAAGGGAGAAGGCCGCAAGATCAAGGTTTGCTGCAGATCATCATAACACTAAACCATGGTTAACGTTCTGTGCAAACCAGGTCAGAGAGTTTAGCATTTATATTTTGTATTGATATCTCACCATTCCTAGAAGCATGCATGGTTCTTCCAGCCCCAACCCATTTTATCCTCACAACAGCCCTGTGAAGTAGGCTAGGATGATATGACAGAGCCATAACTGACCACAGTGGTACACCAGGGGAAAGGGACCTAGTACCTTCCAGATGTTGTTCGACTCCAGCTCAATGGTAAGAGATGATAGAAGTTGCAGTCTATCAACATTTGGAGAGGTAGTGGCTTCCCACACATGCAGTGTACACACACACATAAACAAACCACTATTTTTTGTCTGATGTTCACACACTCATCCTTCTTTGACTAGGGATGTCAATGGAGTAAAGAGCCTGTGTATACCACATGTTTCTATCAAGCAACTTTCACCCGGTTTAAAAAAGAAAATTACAATTGATCATATCTATTCAGCCATGAGGTTTTTAAAAATAAGAGAGAGATAAAGATACTCAAGATGTTGGGACTCCATCCATGATAGTGTTCAAAGCACTTCACAGACAGCCTCTCAGTAATCCTTACAATGGATCTGTAAGGTAGCTGACTTAGCATTATCCCCATGGTAGGGGTATCTGCAAGACAGATTTGGGGAGAATGGCATGCCAGTTGTAAAGCCACTTTTAGCCCATTTGTAATGGAAACATGGAGTGAAAATGTTTTTTATTAGCTATGATAATGTGAGCTAGCTTAATTTGTGACTGATGAAAGATTTGAATTCAAGACTTTCCAGCCCAGCCCACCACTAGTTGCAATGTTGTGTGACAAAGGAAACAGATTGTGCAATCTACTGTGCAACAAAGTTACCAGCTACCTGCTTATGAATTCTCTTGCACAACACTCCTCTGGAGCAAAACATTTCCCCAGTTGAATAAGTATATGGCTAGGTGACTATCTTTGTGCTACATTCAATACACCCTTGTGTTTCAGAGCTGTAGCACTGCAAGGGAAAAAGCCCAGCTCCCAGGCTCGCTTGCTTACAGAGCCAGATCTCAAATAAAGACCCTGTATAAATATACATTATGGATACAGATAGGTAGCCGTGTTGGTCTGCCATAGTCAAAACAAAATAAAAAAAATCCTTCCAGTAGCACCTTAAAGACCAACTAAGTTAGTTCTTGGTATGAGCTTTCGTGTGCATGCACACTTCTTCAGATACATTATGGAGTAGAGGGCTTAGGGATTTCTTTTGTTTTCTTTTGCTCTGCTTTGTTTCAACATTAACTTACTTTTCACAAATTAGTTTTGCAATTTTCCCCCTAAAAGCAAAAGTAATACAACTGTCTTTCTTTACACCAGCTTCTAAGCTGACTACAACCTACTGAAATAGCTCTTTTCAGATGGCCAGTAAATGCTGTGAGGAGAATGGTACACAGGATCACTGCTGATTGCTCTGAATATTCAGAACAAAGTCTACACAACTTGCAAATGCCTAGGTTCTCTGCACACTACCTAGTACAATGGGGGGGAACCCCTCAAATCTGTGCACAAAGGGAGTGTACACGCCAAGCACTAAAACAAAATTCAGGCCATAAACTGTTAGGAGCTTCCTTGGCTATGTTGCCATCTAATAACAACAGTGGTGGTGTATGGGGACTGCAAATAGGAATAGCAGGTGAGAGCTCAACCCCTACATTACAAAAGTCCATATAATATTAGCATATTTAAGTATTAAATAGGGTGGCCAATGCTGTGTCCTACTTTATAGAGGACTGTTCTGTATTTAGCGTCCCCCATCTGAAGGAATGTCTGGTCTAAGTCCAATTTAAAGATAAAAGAACTGTAGGGATAGCAGAAAGAACACTTGGGCCACAGACTGGGCAGGCACATGGGTCACTGAGTCACAACCACCACCCCCTGCTTTGGTGTGATATGTTGTTGTTTTTCTACTTAAATTATAGTAATTATGCCGAAATGGGCATACATACATATATACAACCATGTGCAAATTCTATGCAAATTAACACCATTGCTTGTTCTCTTTTTTGGCAATATGTAAGATGCCACCCTAACACTAAATGCTACCTGGAACCATTTGGAGCGGGGGCACAGCCTTTCATCCTCTGCCACTCTGCCATATTTCAGATCAGATGCAATTATTCCACAGGAACACATGTGCTTAAATTACACTGGATTTTGTCTGCTTTGCCATTTGAACCTGAATATACTCAAAAGCATCGGGACGCAGGTGGCACTGTGGGTTAAACCACAGAGCCTAGAACTTGCCGATCAGAAGGTCACAGTTCGAATCCCCACAACAGGGTGAGCTCCTGTTGCTCGGTCTCTGCTCCTGTCAACCTAGCAGTTCGAAAGCACGTCAAAGTGCAAGTAGATAAATAGGTACCACTCTGGTGGGAAGGTAAACGGTGTTTCCATGCGCTGCTCTGGTTTGCCAGAAGCAGCTTAGTCATGCTGGCCACATGACCCGGAAGCTGTACGCTGGCTCCCTTGGCCAGTAAAGTGAGATGAGTGCCGCAACCCCAGAGTTGGTCACGACTGGACCTAATGGTCAGGGGTCCCTTTACTTTTACCTATACTCAAAAGCAGGCTGCTGACCACAGCAATGAATCTTGCCCTGCCATACTCAACACACACACACACACACACACAGAGAGAGAGAGAGAGAGAGAGATTCGAATCCAATGAAGTGCTAAATTGAAGCCACTTTAACTGGTAACTGGTTGCAGGTTCATTTCTGGACTCAATTCAAAGTCCTCACGTCAGTGTTTAAACGGCTAAATGACTTGGGCCCAAATACCTGAAAGACCACCTCCTTTCCAGGTGTTGCTATCAGCAGAGGGGCCTCTACTGGTTGTTCTATCACTCTCAGGTTGTGGGAGTGGCCCAGGAGACAGCATTCTCTGTGGCAGCCCATACGCTGTGGAACGCCTTTCCCACAGAGCTGTGTCTGGCATACAGCTTTTGGTGAATGCTTTACCCTGGTTTTTGACACTGGAGATGCACATTTTAGGACACACCTTATTTCTGTGGTGTTTAATTGCTTTATTCTGTTGTTAACCTTGTTTTCAACCTTGTTTTTTATTGTAACCTGCCCTAGGACCTTAGGGTGAAGGTGGGTAACTAATAATAACAGTAACAACAAACAACAACAACGCTTGTTGCACTGGCAGAACATTGATATGCAAGGGAAAACACAAGTCTATTACTCAAGATAGTTGTGCAATGGCTTACACAATAACCAGCTGTTTCACAACAAGAACCTGCAAGAGGAAACAGAAGCAAAGATTGCTGTTTGCCCAACAAGCTTCTGCTCACATAACTATTGCATTGGGATTCCTTTGTTGCCCAATAATGCTGTCCAGTAACACAAGGGCTTTTGCACTAAAGGACAGAGGGTGTTAGATAAGGCAACATATCTTTTAAAATATTTGGGGAGGAAGTAAGAAACCTTCCCCAGACTGGAGAGTAAAATTATTTCCTGGGAGAGAAGGGAAAACAGCATGGAGGTGGAGAGAATAGAGGGAAGATTATTATTTCTTAAGTGTACACACACACACACACCCAGACGCCTGATCCCAAAAGGGGAAAAACCTAGGATATACTCTATGCACATGGCTTAAGTGTTGCTTTCATTGAATTGCTTACTCTCTGTCTCTTGCTGGAACGGCTCATTTGGCTCATTTGACTACGTGACTCTGATTGTGCCAAGAAGCCTTGGCAAAGGCAACTCATTTCCTGCCATGGATTCATTAAGAAGCTTTGCTCACATGGACAGACATATATAATATATTTATCCCAACCAGAAAATCCCCCACATCTCAACTCGGCGAGGACTTTTCGATGGAGCGACGTTTTGCCTGATGATCGGATTTAAATGAGAAGGTGACTGGTCAAGCAATGAAGACAACTGGTGGGGGAGGAGAAGGGGGAGGTTTTTGCTTAGATGAATCACTGCTGGGGAGGCACAGGTTTTGTGGGAAACTCTCAAAGTTCTTACCTTTCCTATTTAAACGAACGGAACATCGTCAACGTTTGACAAATCGGCTCATATTTTCATATTACCCGACACTTGATGACTCACAGCTCAAAGGTGTGAAGCAGATTCATGGAACCGTTTGAGTTGCCATCAGGTGATAATAAAAGTGAATAATAGGTCAATCTAGCTCAGTACTGCCTACACAGACTGGCAGCAGCTCTCCACGGTGGATACATTTCCATCACTACCTGGAAACGTCAGGGTTTGAATCTGGGAATTTCTGCATACAAAGCAGAACCCAGTACATTTCTGAGCACAATTCAAAGTGTTGGTCCTAAATGGCCCAAAATGGCCCAGAAGGAGTGTCTCCACCCCCATCGTTCTGCCTGACACTGAGGTCCAGCTCCAAGGGCCTTCTGACGGTTCCCTCACTGCGAGAAGTGAGGTTACAGGGAACCAGGCAGAAGGCCTTCTCGGTGGTGGCG
Source organism: Podarcis cretensis (assembly GCF_951804945.1). NCBI lineage: Eukaryota > Metazoa > Chordata > Lepidosauria > Squamata > Lacertidae > Podarcis > Podarcis cretensis. Next base: position 19,456,499 of record NC_137183.1, read on the forward strand.
CCCACCCTGTGGAACACCCTCCCACCAGATGTCAAGGAAATAAACAACTATCTGACATTTAGAAGACACCTGAAGGCAGCCCTGTTTAGGGAAGTTTTTCATGACTGATGTTTTAATGTATTTTAAATCTTTTGCTGGAAGCCACCCAGAGTGGCTGGGGAAACCCAGCCAGATGGGCGAGGTATAAATTATTATTATTATTATTATTATTATTATTATTATCATGCTCTGCCACTGAGCTGTAGCCCTAGCCCACTTCCTTCTCTAGGCTCACGGCAGCTCCCCATAAAGCAGCTTAACGTCCCAGTCAAAAATGAGACATAGTCTTTCAGTCCAGGCATCAGCAAATATACTAATGGCAATCTCAATTCTCAGAGTGAAGGTCCTTTACCAGACAAACCTAATGGTACCCCAACCATGGTCAGAGGCAATAATGGTTCCCAATACCAGTTGCTGGAAACCACAAGAGGGAACAGTGCTGTTGTGCTCAGGTCCTGCTTGTGAATTTCCCACAGGCATCTATTTGGCCATTGTGAGAGCAGGATGCTGAGCTAAATGGGCCAGTGGCCTGATCCAGCAGGACCCCTTTTCTTATGCGGGAGGTATCAGATCAGGGGAACTCCTAGGCTTCAAATAAATAAATCACTTTTTTTTAAATGCTGAAAAGGGGAGGGAATTTCCAAAAACCAGCTCAGAATGTACAGAGTAGGTCCCACTCATCTTTCTAAACAGCAGAACTGAAAATAAACAGAGAAACTAACAAAGTATGATGTATGGAAGTGAGAGCTGGACCATAAAGAAGGCTGATCGCCAAAGAATTGATGCTTTTGAATTATGGTGCTGGAGGAGACTCTTGAGAGTCCCATGAACTGCAAGAAGATCAAACCTATCCATTCTGAAGGAAATCAGCCCTGAGTGCTTACTGGAAGGACAGATCCTGAAGCTGAGGCTCCAATACTTTGGCCACCTCAGGAGAAGAGAAGACTCCCTGGAAAAGACCCTGATGTTGGGAAAGATGGAGGGCACAAGGAGAAGGGGACAACAGAGGACAAGATGGTTGGATAGTGTTCTCGAAGATGCCAGCATGAGTTTGACCAAACTGCGGGAGGCAGTGGAAGACAGGAGTGCCTGGCGTGCTCTGATCCATGGGGCCACGAAGAGTTGGACACAACTAAACGACTAAACAACAAAGCGGTATGTCTCTGAATGCCAGTGGCTGGGAATCACAAGTGGGGAAGAGTGCAGGTCTTTCTTGTGGGTCATCTGGCCGGCTACCGTGAGAACAGGATGTTGCACAATGCTTCCTGCCCTTTATGGAATGACTGAAAGACCCAAGGATGCTTAGCCTGGGGAAGAGAAGGTTAAGGGGACCGGATGACTGTCTCTTGAATAACCGGAGGTCTGGCATGCAAGAGATGAGCACACTTGCTTTCTGTTGCTCCAGAGGACAGGATTCGAACTAATTGCAAGGAATTGCAAGGAAACAGATTTCATGTAACCACTAGGAAACACTTCCTGACAGCAAGAACTGCTCAACAGTGGAACTATCTGCCTGGGGGGCACGCAGATTTCTCATTCAGAGGATGTATTGAAGCAGAGACTGCACGTACAGCCATTAGTAGTGATAACACAGTTGATTTAGGATGGAGGAGTTAGACAACATGATTCTCAAGGTCCCTTCTGACTCTAAATTTCTATGATTCCTCTGCCTTTATTTCTATAACCAAGCTACTCATCCTTGCCTTCAATGGGGAAATTTATTCCTCACTACATTTCATACTCACATTTCTCTTGTACCTTCCATCAAGCTTCCGCCATTATTATTACAGTGGACGCTCGGATTGCGAACATGATCTGTGCGGGATGTACGTTCGCAACCCGCGTCTGTGCACGTGTGGGTTGTGATTCGGCGCATGCGCAAAGCACGATTTAGCACTTCTGCGCATGCACGACTGCCCAAACTCGGAAGTAACCCGTTCCAGTACTTCCGGGTTTCAGCGGTCCGCAACATGAAAAAACCCGAGGTATGACTGTATTATTATTATTAATAATAATAATAATACATACATACATACATACATACATACATACATACATACATACATACTTCACCAGCCCAGGGCAGGTAACAGCAGTTTAAAATTCCATATTAAAAACAGTCAAAACAAACTACAGTCACAGGAAAAGGGTGGATCCTGAAAACACATTATCACTAGAGAGAATGTCTTATTTCCTTGATCAGAACCAGGAATAAACGGAAGAACAGAAGGTAAGAAAGGGGATTCTCACAAAGTGGGTTAGAAGAGTGATCTCTCTCTCTCTGACACACACATACAAATGCAGACACACGTTCTCCCTCTCTCCCCCAGTGTTAGAATTACTACAAGCCATGGTCCTGTATACTCCTTTCTTGTTGTGTTGTGTTTTAAGTCACAGTCCCCGCACATTAGATAAATAATATGGCCATATGTATTTAGAGGTTAGGGATTACTGTAAATTGTTCGTATCTTTCATTTCCCACATGGCTCTGTCCATGGTACTATAGGGCTCTTTCTCCAAAGCCTTCCGCCAAAAGAAGAATTTAAAGGAACTCCCTAAAACACATTACTTTAACCCACAACATCACCTCCACCCCCTCCTAAGTACTGTATTTTTTCTGTGTATAAGACAATCTTTTTTGGAAAAAGAAATTAGTCAAAAATTGGGGGTCGGGGTCGTCTTATACATGGATGGTGAATGCATAGGGGTTCAGGCTTGGGCTCTGGTGACCTCCCCCCAAAAAAAACACCTCTGTTGGTCTGTTCGATATTTAAAATATTGATTTCTTAATTTGGGGTTCAAAAAATAGGGGTCATCTTATACACGGGGGCATCTTGTACACAGAAAAATACAGTAATGGCTTATGTTTTTAGCAGTTCTTTTTATCTGTAAGCTGCCTTGAGTCCTATGAGGGGAAAAGCTGGAGTATGTGTGTGTGGAGATATATATATATATATATATATATATATATATATAGTAATAACAACCATCATGGGAGAAAGGTGTGACAGACATTTAGAAAGGAAGCAATGAAACCTTTTATTTCCTGCACCAAATGCTAAAACCATAATGATAAGTTCTACTTGAAGTTCAACTTTTGATTGATACTTATTTTAATTCATGTCAGACTTTCTGCATGAAGAACTTAAGCACTGTTGGACTGTTTTGTTAAAAACTGCTATTGATCACAACCATTATTACTTTAAAGTTTAATTTCACTTGAAATCGTGTGTGTGTGTATTGTGGTATTTATTAACAATTTTCCCCCACTGTCCAATAAATAATGTTTTCTGGACAATGAACAATACAGTTCAAAAGCCATTTTTTAAAAAAGCATAAAGCAAAAAAAAAAAAAAAACCCAGAACAGTCACAATATAAAAACAGAAGAGATACTACAAAAAGGAGCAAACCACATAAAAAAGCATTAAAAACACTAAAGATCTTAAGAATTTTAAAATGCCTGGAAAAATGCTAAAATTGTTTGGGTACTTCCCGTGAGATATAAAACTCAAATTCAATATATACATGTTCCAAAACACCACAACAATTTTTTTAAAAGGACATTTACAAGTATCTCACTTAAAGTAAAGGCCATATAAAGGGTACCCCAAAATACTTTATGGTATTTTTTTGCAGGTGAGACAATTTTTTGCAGATGAGACTAGACAGATGAAAGAAAACCCACTACAGAAGCCAGACCTCGTCACAGAGCAAGCCAAATTACATATAAGTTAAATTATTGACTTGTGGGAGTTAGGGATGGATGAGCCTGTCAACTTCAGCTCCCCCTGTTTCATATTTCTCCAATCCTAAATTCAGCTCTCTACATTTCTTCAGCAATCTGTGATTTAAAAAAAATCCTCAAGAAAATTCATCAGCATTTTAGTGGGCTTTTACCCTTAAAAAAAACCACATTTTGTACGCAATTTTCCTTAATAGACGCGTTTTGGAAAAGCATTTCCCCTAATATAATGTTTGTTAATTTCAATAGTATACGTATCTTTGGCTGCAGAAATGCATTGCAAATTTCAGAGAGTGCCAATTTAAAAGGATAGCTGTGTTTTGGTTTACATATACTGCTTTGCAAAGGGTGACTTTGGTATGTTGGCCTTTAAATGCGAACGTAATCAAATTTCTCCCCAATTCCTAGTGGGACTTTAGCTGGCTTTCACACACCTGAGTTGGATTTGGGGAGCAGGAGATATATGCACAACCAGTAACACATGCACACCCAGATACAACAACACAGCAAAGCCAATTCAAGTGTGGAGTATATGAATGTGAAAGTGGAAATAATGAATACTGAAATAATGAATTGTGAATTAACCACTGCAAGTAGAAAACCCGAGATCTGTGGGATGGTTGCCAAAAAGAATATGAATTGCACCATTACAAATGGCCAATTAACAAACATAGTGCTCCTGCGCTTTTGCAATAAAGTACAATCTCATCTATCCAAAATGGCCAGGGGATATCCAAAATGCTCAGATAATCAGAAATTTAGTACACAGGAGTGATAATTTACATATCATTATACTGACACAAAACTCCTTGGGTGATAACACAATGAATTGGGACTGTTGTTCTATTTGTATAACAGATACACAGGTAATAATAATGATAATGCAATGGGGGGGAGGAGTAGCATTTGACAACCTGGTTATGAATTGTGCATATACGAGAAGGTTCTCCTGCTGGGGCATCACAGTCTCTTTCAACTAGCGCGTAAAATGAACAAGATCACGCCAAAAGTCCACCTAATGCAACATTCCGTTTTTAACAAAGATGTGTATGGCCAGATGCTTATGGAAGTTCAGAAACAGGGTGTGTAAGAAATATGCTACCACTATACCAGGAGGTTTCACTTTGTCGATTATGGCTAATATCCTTTGAGATGTGGAAAACAGTGACAAAGTGTTGCAGTGAATCCTCATGCCCAACATGGACACTCCCATTTGGAGATCCTAAAGAGACAGTTCCTGCTCTCTGCCTCTGCCTCTCCCCAGTTTTCTGTTTTAATTTTTCCAGCTGACACTCAAGACTCTATGTTTGTCCCCTTTCGGACTTAAGGTTTTTTTAAAAAGATTTTATACTGTGCCAAATATTGCATTCTGCTGAGCATGCCCAAACCGTCCCCTTCTTTCTCAGTGGTCCTCCTTTTCTGTCAGCCTCCCCCACCCCCAGTTAGCTATTAGAGGGATTTGTCACCACAAATCTTTAGATGCTCCTAGTACTGTAAGAGAGGCAGCAGTTGCTCACTCTAGCCACTTCTTCCACATTGTTTGCAATCCCCTTGTTCTAGACCAAAACACCCAGTATCCTCATAGGGAAGATGCTTCAGTCCCACGAACCCTTCTCTGTACCTTTTCCAGGGCCGATATACCACCTTCTTTTCTTAAGAGCTCTCTAGAAGTGCAGACCGCAGTCCAAATGTGACTACGCCACAGATACATGGAACTGTGCAAGTTATAAGTTACACTGGACATTGCTCTCCCAGGAAAAAAAAATAAGAACAGCAAAGGTACTACTCAGTTGAAGATCACCGTATCTGAATCTGGGAAGGAAATTTCCCCTGAATCATATGAAGATGTTTATCATAGTGTACTTCCCCAGGAACTAGGATTTTAGTGCAACCGATTACTACAAAACCAAGAAAATGCACCAAGCAGTATAAACAGGAATATAAGATGGCGCCTTTACCATTGGTCTAGCTAGCTCAGTTTTGTCTATACCGGCTGGAAGTAGCTCTCCGTAGTTAGAGGCCAGGGTCTCTTCCAAGCCCTACCTGGAGATGCCAGAAACCAAACCTTGAACCCTTCACTTGAAGAGCAGGTGCCCTCTCACCAACTAATGGTCCAAGTGACCCAGAGGAATAAGATCCTGCCAATGCAGCTCGTCTCACTTCCTGGAGGTGTATGGGATTATTGCTCCGCAGTCACCTTGTGAGATTTATTGCTAGAGTATTCAAGTACAATGTTCCCTGTTTCCTAGCATGGACCCACAGGGGCTCCAGATAGGGAGGGCTACCTGTTGGGAGACAGCTCCCCCTGAGTGTGACCAGGTAGATGGGCATGACCCTAGCTGACCCGCAGCCATCTTCCCTTTGGACCTTCGCTACAGCTCCTGGCTCTTAGCCAGCATGTGGCTCATCCTTTACAAAGGGTGGAGCCCACATGTTGCAAGTCTGAGATTCAGCTCAGACTTCTTTTCTCTACATGTTTTATCCCACAAATGTAACTGTAACCACAAGATAAAGCCTGCCTTCAGATTACTGCTGTGAGCAACTGAATGTGAGCAAAAACTTTCTTATTTTCAAGAAGACTATTTTGTGTTGTTATTATTTTAAGAGGGAAATAAAGGGGAAATCACCAGGAAGAATCCAGTCTGCACAAAGGCATCTTGGATCGCTTAGTTAAAAGACTGAAACCAGTCATCAACAGCTTCCTGCAAGCTGAAAGGGAATGTGCTCTGCTGTTTGCTCACTAGCGTGAGTGAGGAGGAATCATATTAATTAATATATCCTCTCCTACCTTCCTAACATTCCTACACTTTTCAGCTGTGCATCTTCTCGCTGCTCAGTTGCACTCTTTGCTCTGGACTGCATGCATCCAGGTCTGCTGTTAGTAGGATTGGTGCTTGGTGTCCAGATGGTGACTGCAATCACGAAATTAAAAGATGCCTGCTTCTTGGGAGAAAAGCAATGACAAACCTAGACAGCATCTTAAAAAGGAGAGACATCACCTTGCCAACAAAGGACCATATAGTTAAAGCTATGGTTTTCCCAGTAGTGATGTATGGAAGTGAGAGCTGGACCATAAAGAAGGCTGATCACTGAAGAATTGATGCTTTTGAATTATGGTGCTGGAGGAGACTCTTGAGAGTCCCATGGACTGCAAGAAGATCAAACCTATCCCCTCTGAAGGAAATCAGCCCTGAGTGCTCACTGGAAGGACAGATCCTGAAGCTGAGGCTCCAATACTTTGGCCACCTCATGAGAAGAGAAGACTCCCTTGAAAAGACCCTGATGTTGGGAAAGATGGAGGGCCCAAGGAGAAGGGGACAACAGAGGACAAGATGGTTAGACAGTGTTCTCGAAGCTACCAGCATGAGTTTGCCCAAACTGCGGGAGGCAGTGGAAGACAGGAGTGCCTGGCGTGCTCTGGTCCATGGGGTCATGAAGAGTCGGACATGACTAAACGACTAAACAACAACAACATCCTTAGGGACACAAGGAGCTTCCGAGTATCAGGGCAAACCTTGGTCCATCTAGCTCAGTATTGTCTACTTTGACTGCCAGAGGCTTTCCAGGATTTCAAATCTTCTTCCTTGAGATGTTGAGGATGGAGCCTGAGACCTTCTGGGTGCAAAGCAGGTGCTCTATTGCTAAGCAGTGGCACCTTCCCTTCCTTTCCAATTTTTGCAGTCACTTACATTTGGCTCCAATTACTGATGCCAGCGCAAAAGCCTGGAGGTGCAAAAGGAGCTCTCTCATTAAAATGGCACTTCCTATTGCAAGATGGCTGCTGTTTGTTGAACGGTGGTTCTCAACTCTTGCACCGGCCCTCCTAGACTGTACACGAGTGATCGGAAAGGGTTCTTGCCCCTGAACATGCAGTCTGCAGGTGGCTGGTGCTCTCATTTAATCATAACAAGATTTGATGGAGAACATTTCGGTTCTTCAATGCAGCTCACATATATTAACTCGGAAATCCTTACAGAAGCTCAGCTTGGTTGGCCCGTTCTGTTATAACAAGAGTCTTGTTGCACCATAAAAGACTCAACAAATTTATTACTGAATAAGCTTTTGTGGACTACAGCCGGCCTCACTTATCCTGAGTTGCAGGTCTCTACATGGGGAAGAAAAAATGTAAACAGGAAGGAAAGGAAATCCAGGAAATCCTGAGCGAGACCAGTGGTCCATTCAGCCCAGTATTGTGAACCTTATTGTGAAGACAGGGAGCTGGGGTCAGTAGGGCTGGTCTAATTTTCAACACTGTGATATATTCACCAGCTAAACATCAAAATATACCGATATATCACAAGGTCTGAAATAAGGATGGAGCTATGTAGAGGCATTGGCTGGCTTCATGGTTTCTCCTGCATCGTGATTTTTGAGGGCGCATGCTCTTCTGATTCACTGCCTTCTGCATGAGGCAGGGGAGAGCTGATCCAGCAGAATTTATAGGGGCTGCAGGAATCGAGAGAAGCATTGATTGGCTTCATGGTTTTTCCAACATTGTGGTTTTTGCATAGCACACACACACACATCATGATTAGTGATATATTGCCAGGTCAAGAATTATGAAATGGATATCATGATATGGACTTCAAACCAGTTTAATAATAATAATAATTTAAATATAAAAAAAATAAAAAAAATGCCCAGTAGCACCTTAGAGACCAACTAGTTTGTTCTTGGTACAAGCTTTCATGTGCATGCACACTTCTTCAGATATCTGAAGAAGTGTGCATGCACACGAAAGCTTATACCAAGAACAAATTTAGCTGGTCTCTAAGGTGCTACTGGACAATTTTTTTATATATTTCAACTGTGTCAGACCAACAGTTACCTACCTGAATAATAATTTATTTATTTATACTCTGCCACTCTGGGCGGCTTCCAACAAAATATTAAAATACCGTAATACATCAAACATTAAAAGCTTCCCTGTACAGGGCTGCCTTCAGATGTCTTCTAAAAGTCAGATAGTTGTTTATTTCCTTGACATCTGGTGGGAGGGTGTTCCACAGGGCAGGCACCACTACCGAGAAGGCCCTCTGCCAACCAACCCATAACAATATATCGCCCAGCCCTAGGGTCAGAGTGGTTCCTTTAATGAGTCTGTAGCTAAGGCAACATTTGAACCAGCCACCATGCCCACCTAGCAACCTTATACCTGTTTACCTGGAAGTAAGTGTCAGGAAAATAAAGAGGACTTACTTCTGAGTAGACATGTACAGGATTGTGCTAGTAGTTGCTATAATTCACCACTTGCCTGAAAACGTGCTGGTGTGGGGGGAAGCATGTGATTTTGAATGCAAGCAGAGCTTTGAATGGATCATATATAAAACCCCAAAGTTTGTTAGGCTTTTGAGAACAGGATCTTCCATTGGCTATTGGTGGTTGTGAATCTTGACAAGTCATTCACAAAACCTGCAGTTAAAAAACACACAGCCGTACTGGGTCACCTGTCAGATCAGAACTGGGAGAGACCTGAGTTCAAATCTCTGTTCAACAGTCCCGTCAGTACCTAGATCAGCCCATCTGGCCCCACAAGGCTATTGAGAAGATAAAATGGGGGAGGGAACTGATTATGACCAAGGCTGAATACACATTATACCTTTATAATCTGAAGCACATTCCTTCCCCCCAAAAGAATTCTGGGCACTGTACTTTACCCCTCAGAGAACTACAATTCCAACCAACCCATAACAAACTGCAGTGCCCAGAAATCCTTTGGAAAGAATGAGTTTTGAATGTGCCTTAAAGGTATAGCCATAGTGTAAAGGGACCCCTCACCATTAGGTCCAGTCATGACTAACTCTGGGGTTGCGGCGCTCATCTCGCTTTATTGGCCGAGGAAGCTGGCATACAACTTCCGGGTCATGTGGCCAGCATGACTCTGCTTCTGGCAAACCAGAGCAGCGCACAGAAACACCGTTTACCTTCCCGTCAGAGCGGTACCTATTTATCTACTTGCATTTTGACGTGCTTTCAAACTGCTAGGTTGGCAGGAGCAAGGACCAAGTGATGGGAGCTCACCCCGTTGCAGGGATTCGAACCGCCAACCTTCTGATCGGCAAGTCCTAGGCTCTGTGGTTTAACCCACAGCGCCACCCGCATCCCCGTCATAGTGTATACGCAGCCTAAATATGCTATGCTGAGTGGCTTAGAGGAAGCAAAATATGCAACAGCCCTTTAAAATTAATTGCAATTCCTTGCCCCCAAATAACCTTTCTGCATTCATCCCGCCCCCATAAACACATCCTGTTTCAACCATAACGCTCTTCTTCACTCTCACCTTACTGCACATTGCATATGCTTCATTACAATCTTATTCAGCATTTCCTTTTCTCTGCTCATCTTCCAGAAAGTCAACTTGCTTTTTTAAAGGCATGTAGGAAGAGGTGCTAAAGGCTTCCATAAACAAGCATATGATCAAAAAGGAGCGAGGAACCCATGGGAAAGTGTGGGGAAGGAGGGAGGGTAAAAAAAGAGGGAAAGGAGCTTTCTCCATCCCGCCCCCCCCAAAGAAAAAAATATTATAACAGAATTATAGAATGGGAAAAATGAGTTCATAAAAACGGCTACCATTTTATAATTTCCCTTCCTTCTTTCTTGTCTGTGTGCGCGCGCACACACACGCACACACCCGCCACAGCAACTGCCCCATCAGCCAGTCTAAAATATCAGATCACATTTCGACAACGCATAACTCCTACACAGGCACACTGGGATGGGGGTAGGTGGGGGGGAGGAGAGACCCACATTAGCTTTACCTCCCCCCCCCCCCAAGATCTCCTCTTTTTGTAGCTCAATTATCCAAAGCTTCAAGGCTGCATTCAATGTTCACACACACACTATAGACACCCTTCCAATGCCAGCCCCCTCCCCGTCTTCCTTCCTCCTCCCCCTACCGTTAAAACAGCTTTTGCCAGCAAATGGAGGACAAACATATTCATTGGCACCTTATCAGACATGCATGCAAAACTAATTAACATGGGGAGACACACAAGCTGCTGTCCAAGCCACACAAACCTCTATATGCACACACACACACACAAGGCTGTCCTTGTCTACGGAGGCAAGGAGCATAAAGCTGGGAGGAGGGGCCACTGAAAGGGCTTTGTTGCTAATTTAGGCATCTGTCTCAGTCTGGTCTGGTCTTCTCTGGCTGGCCCAGGAGAGTTTGTGTTTGTTTCCCCCGCGCCGCCCGCACTCCAGCCCTTTCCGCAATGCTGGGAACATGCCCAGAGACACCCCCTCTCATTCAAATCGGCCCTTGACAATGGTCTCATTGTGTGTGCCACAGAGAAAGGGAAAGGAGGAGAGCAGAGGAGGCAGGGAATGTGAGACAAAAAAAGTGAACCTATGAAAATGTTTACCAACACGACCCCTTGCAGCTGCCTTGAAGTCTCCCCCAGACAGTCTGAACAGGGGAAGGACCCACGAGGGGCAGAATATTTCCATAGCTCCTCTTGGAAGAAATGTGTGCGAATTCAGACACAAAGGAGTGGGGGCAGGTGCTGGAATGGCCAGTTGGGCTGCAGTCGGAAGTCATAAATTTCATCCAGGATCCAAAGAAACCAGCCAACTGTGTGCCGGAGATGGCCTAAGTCAGGGATGGGAAACAGAAGAAGAAGAGTTTGGATTTGATATCCAGCTTTATCACTACCCAAAGGAGTCTCAAAGCGTCTAACATTCTCCTTTCCCTTCCTCCCCCACAACAAACACTCTGTGAGGTGAGTGGGGCTGAGAGACTTCAGAGAAGTGTGACTGGCCCAAGGTCACCCAGCAGCTGCATGTGGAGGAGCGGGGACGCAAACCCAGTTCACCAGATTACGAGTCTACTGCTCTTAACCACTACACCACACCGGCTCTCTTCCAGGCTGCCTTCCAAATGACGCTGGAGTCCAACTCCGACCAGCCACACAGCCAGCTTGGTCAATGGTCAGGGATTATGGGAACTGGAGTCCAGCAACATCTGGAGGGCCACAAGTTCCCCAGCCTTAGATTTAGCTGGTGTTTCCCAAATTTGGGTCTCCAACTGTTTTTTGGACTACAATTCCCATCATCCCCAAGCTAGCAGGACCAGCGGTCAGGGATGATGGGAACTGTAGTCCAAAAACAGCTGGAGATCTGAGTTTGGGAAACACTGGTAAGCTCTTAAGGGGAAGATCCAAAATGACAATCACTATCGTGGGGCAAGTGGGAGGGATAGCTATGAACTGACAATTTGCTTTAACTTAACACCTGCTGCCTGATAAAACACCAAGCTAACTCCTCCACTGCTGTGCTACCAAGAGGTATTTCAGATTTGTGTTTCTGGGATTTCAGGGATAGGGGAGAAAAGTGATTTGGTTCGCATTTGAAGGAGAGCGTACCAAATCCTCACTTTCCGAAATGGCAAGCAAACCTTACAAAACTTGCAGCTCTCTGAATCTTGCAGCGCAGTTCTGCAGCCAAGCCATGTGCACAACACTGCATATAATTGGGGGAAAGCATGCATAAAAAGGCATATGTTCATGAAAATAACATGCAGAAATGCATTGTACTGTGGAGAAGTGTGTTGCAAGAAAAAATAATATGCGTATATTAGGCAAAATTTGACACAGAAAAATATATATACTGTATTAGGAGAAATATGCACTCAAATACTGATAAATTTACATGTGAACTTTTTTTAAAAAAAAAATCAGAAACTGATGTGGAAATGTGGAGAACTTAATGCAAGACTGGGGGGGGGGATTAGAAATGGGGGAAAACCCCAAAATTGGCATATTTGGCCATCCCTCATCTTTTCCTATGCCCCCAATTCCACATGGCAAGAGCAGCTTATGGTCTGATCTTCATATAAATACATTAAAATTCTCACCCCACAAAAAGAATGGATGGTCTCAAGCCCTTGGTCTCACCCCAGCAATTCTTTAAATCCTGACTTAGCATGGGAAGAAAGGTTTGCAGCCTGTATCTAGTCCTACTCAGAGTAGACACATCTAACTTTGGTCCAGTCACCTCAGTGGGTCTACTCTGAGTAGCACTTAGTTGGATCATGCCCAAAGTTAAGTGATATGGCAGGTAAATATTCTCTAGCGAAGGGCTAAGGAAGAAAGGGAAGAGGCAATTCAGCTGTGCTCCTTTAAACAGCAGCCTTGCAGAGAGCAATCCTGTGGGAGGGGGGGGGAATCTCACCACCACACCATCATCTTGGGGAAAACCTTCTCTTAAAAAAATTTTTAAAGCCCTTAGTAAAGAAGGTAAAAGAAGCCCGATAGTCAGAGGCTCAGGGAGATGGCTTGAAGCCCACGCTCACTGACATTCTGCACCTAAAACAACATTGACTTAAACCCAGCCTTGCAGAGCAGTGTCACAGTTACAATGAGGGCACTTACAGCCCGAGGGATTTTCTAAATTCTGCCACTGCTGGTAGCAGACAGAGGGAAGAAGAAAAGCAAGATTCAATGTATAGCTTATCTGAAGGCAGGAATTTCTTTTTTCAAGCTTTGTGGTTGTTGTTTTATTTAATTTGCTCCCTTTCCCAGCCAATAAATTACAATGGAGATCTTGGCAGGGAAGGTTTAATTCTCCCACATATACTCCCCTCCCCTGGTGGGAACGTGCCCATAAGCACGTGGAGCAGATGGGGCTCAAACAGCATGGGGGGGGGCAGCTACACCTGGCCTGCAGATCAGCCGTCACTGTGGGTATCATCCTTTAAGGATGTCTCGCCCAGCTCTCTGGAGCCAAGGGATAGCAAGAGAATAAAGTCTTCTCAATATGCAAATAGCCCTGCCCCAGACAAGCATGCACACAAAGAGGCATCTATTAGGGCAGCAGTGGGAGTGTTTGGGGGGTGGGGAGGAAGCACGCCAACAGCCACACATTACGGTTCTCCCCCCAAGCTACAAAAACACAATCTTGTGGGTCCCGCTTCTTAATTTCATCTTTCAGGATCTCCAAACTGCACTTGGATCGCATCAACCTACTTTGGCTCCCAGTACATTTCCGAGCACAATTCAAAGTGTTGGTGCTGACCTTTAAAGCCCTAAACGGCCTCAGCCCTGTATACCTGAAGGAGCGTCTCCACCCCCATCGTTCAGCACAGACACTGAGGTCCAGCTCCAAGGGCCTTCTGGCAGTTCCCTCCCTGCGAGGAGTGAGGTTACAGGGAACCAGGCAGAGGGCCTTCTCGGTAGTGTCACCTGCCCTGTGGAACGCCCTCCCACCAGATGTCAAAGAAATAAACAACTATCTGACTTTTAGAAGACATCTGAAGGCAGCCCTGTACAGGGAAGCTTTCAATGTTTGATGTATTACGGTATTTTAATATTTTGTTGGAAGCTGCCCAGAGTGGCTGAGGAAGCCCAGCCAGTAGCCAGATGGGCGGGGTATAAATAATAAATTATTATTATTATTATTGTTATTATTATTAATATTGATACAAGATGCTGTTTCAAGGCTTGGTTCATCAGGAAGCTCTCTGGCCAAGCCTCTTGGAGACAGATTTTTTATATTTATTTATTTATTTATTTATTTATTTATTTATTTATTTATACCTCGCCCATCTGGCTGGATCTGTATGAGGGCATCATAGTGCTTCGTTTGTCGAATTGGAACCCATCATTACTACCATCCTCTGTCCGACTATGCGGATGTCCTGTTTCCTTAGAGAGCTGTTGTGGAGTGAGTTGCCACCTACAACTACAGTGGTACCTTGGGTTAAGAACTTAATTCATTCTGGAGGTCCGTTCTTAACCTGAATCTCTTCTTAACCTAAGGTACGACTTTAGCTAATGGGGCCTCCCGCTGCTGCTGCGCCGCCCAAGCACAATTTCTGTTCTCATCCTGAAGCAAAGTTCTTAACCCGAGGTACTATTTCTGGGTTAGCGGAGTTTGTAACCTGAAGCGTCTGTAACCAGAATTGTCTGTAACCCGAGGTACCACTGAAGAGGCAAGTGGCTGTTCTCCATGGCTGCTAGCCACAATGGCCCTATTCTATTTCCACTATCCAAGGGGGGTGGGCTGGTCACTCAGTTCCTGCTTGCCGGCTTCTGCAGGGATTTTGTTGGACACCATGAGACCAGGACGCCAGAGAAGATGGACTTTCAAATTGATCCAGCGGAGATGTTCTTGTTGCTAATTGTACCTATTTCGGACAGGTTAAGTTCTTGCAAAGTGGATCTCACAATGGCTCTGGCGTATGCCAGATTTTGAAATCCCAAACATTTTTTTCTGAGTGTTTGCGGGGGAGGGGTGATCGGGAGGCACACATTGATGATATCTGAATATTAAAGTGGGTGTTATAGGATACAAAGGAAGCTAATCTTTTTAAGCTATTTTTTAAATTTAAAAAAACTTAGGTGGACAGGAACTTTTAAATCATCTATTTCACCATAAGGTTGTTCACAAAGTTTTGATTTTGCAAATGTCTTCTGCCATTTGCTTGTTTGTTTGCATGGAATTATTTAGTGCTATTTTCCTAGAAAAAGAGGTGCTGGAACTAACCATGAATTCCTCCCTTGTTCTCTTATAATGGCAGTAGCACCTACCTGAGAGGTGCCGGAACTCAGTCCCCTCAAAAAATCCCCTGGAACTATTCAATGCATTCAGAACTGTGGCCTTCTCTTTCTGCCATGCACAAAATAGCTACAAAAAGGACTGCAAAGATTCATTGCTGAATGAAGACTTTGAGAGTAAACCTAACTCACAATACATGCACACATTACTGCTACGTGAAACATGGACTACAAGTCAAGCCAGTCGGAATGGGAGTATGTGGATTTAGAGTGTGCAAATGTAAATCCGGGAAGACAATTCAGCGTCTAGATCACCCGCTCTGAGACCCCACAGCAAATTCTCCCCTGGCCTCCTCGCTGGCCCAAGTAAGGCTAATTCAGCCAGCTCGCCCTGAGGATTATCTGATTGATTTTTGATTTTTGAATTTTATTGTCATTCATGTTTTATACCGTATTTTATGCTGCTTTTATAATTAAGTGTTTTAAATTTGTTGTTAGCGGCCCTGAGCCTGGTTTTTGAACCAGGAAGGGCGGGGTAAAAATAAAAAATATTATTATTATTATTATTATTATTATTATTACTCAATTAACAGGCTTGAGTTAATTGCAACGGGCAAAGCGCTACCAAATGTGATGAATTCAAATGCAGGACTGTGATGCACCCAGGTGGGTTTCCAATGCCAAAGAACATATCCACCCCAATGCAAATATTTATACCCATACCAAACATGGGACTGGGTTCACAATGCCTGTGGGGAACCTGCAAGCAGGATGCAAGCAGAAGAGACCTCTCCCCTCTTGTGGTTTCCAGGTATTCAGAAGCATTGCTACCTCCAAATGTAGAGGCAGATCATAGCCATTATGGCTAGCAGCCACTGAGAGCCTTGTCCTCCATGCATCAGTCCAATCCCCTTCTAAAGCCATCCCAAGTTGGTGGCCATCACTGCCTCCATCACTGCAGGGAGTTCCATAGTTTATGTGCTGTCTATGACCCTGTGTGACTAGATTTCCTTCTACTCCAGCACACTATTTAAAATAAATAGAATCTACTGTCATCTGATTTAGTCAGGTTTGGGGGGAGGGCGAAGCAAAGAACATGTCAGCAAAAGGGAGGTGTGAAATCGGTGCAACTGAAAATGATGATAGACATGCCAGCATACACATCCCACATCATAAACGTGTCCAAGCATGAAAACATGGGAGGGCACCTCCTTGTTGCATACATACACTGCAAAACTATATTTACTATATTTACAAAGCCTGTCTAATCTAATTAAACGTTCGCGCAAATAATATAAGGATTACATCCACCATTATTGAGCACCTAGTCCTAGTTGTAGTATCACAGAAATAATAAAAGTTGTAGTATCACAGAAATAATAAATGAGTATATAATCAACTGCTACTTCTCTCCCGGCTTTTCTTGAAGGAGTTTCCAGCATTATCTAGTCACCAGACAAAAAAGACTAAGTAGACAGAATGAGAACGAAATAATCTCCTTCTTCATCTTCAAGTTTGTTGCAATTCTGCCTGTCTCGGAGCAGATAAATGGTTAATTCTTTCATAAGAGGCTTCCTTTACAGATAAGCTGCAATGGGAATTGGCCGACTTCCATCTTGCGTGGTCTACTTTTTTTGTTTACTAGCATCTCTGTGATCTGGCGATGTGTGTTGTGTTTTTCAAACAAGGTGGCATGTTCAGAATCTCTCAATTGTTATGGCATAACTCATCTGTGTTAAGGAACCCTGGGCACATCAACCAACACCCTTCACTTCAAGAACAGTTATATCTCTAACGGTCATGGTTTCCTCCAAATAATGCTAGGAACAATAAAAAAAGAGGTAAAGGTAAAGGTAAAAGACCCCTGGATGGTTAAGTCCAGTCAAATGAGACTATGGAGTTGCGGTGCTCAACTCGCTTTCAGGCCGAGGGAGCTGGCTTTGTCCACAGACAGCTTTCCGGGTCATGTGACCAGCATGACTAAACTGCTTGTGGTGCAACGGGACACCGTGATGGAAACCAGAGCGCATGGAAACACTGTTTACCTTCCCGCTTCAATGGTACCTATTTATCTACTTGCACTGGCATGCTTTCAAACTGCTAGGTTGGCAGGAGCTGGGAGAGAGCAACTGGAGCTCACTCCATTGCGCAGATTCGAACCACTGACCTTCTGATTGGCGAGGCTCAGTGGTTTAGAACACAGCGCCACCCACGTCCCTGCTTCCATCATAGAACTCAAGGATCATACCCACCACGTGATGCTTTCCATCCAGGCGCTGACCAGACACAGACCTGATTAGCTTCAGCAAGACAGATACATCAGGACCATGCCCCGGGGCTATTTGTGATCCACCATCTGACTACATCTCAGCTACAGGCAGCTTAAGTACCAGAAACCTTGCCTAAAGCAAAAATGCTTTAACAACAGATTCATTACCAGACACACTGGTCACAAAGCCAGGGCCAGATTAGATCATAAACCTGCTTGTGGGGGGAGATTAAACTGCAAAAATAAAACTTTTTGAGCAATTATTTGTGGTTTAGGGGATTCTGGCCCCATCTTCACTTTACGTTTAAGGCATACAACTTTAAACAATCAAGGTTTCTCACCAAAGAATCCTGGGAATTGTAGTTTGTTCAGGGTGTTGCGAGTGCTTAAGAGACCCCTATTCCCTGCCCAGAGCTACAATTCCCTGACTTAAACCACTGATTTTATTTTTTAAAAAAATCGTTTTTACTGAGGAATTTTTGGTATTACAAAACAGATAAACAGGGAATGGTACCTCTAATGTCTCCACTTTCAATTCATAGTGTCTTTTTGACAGTTTGTTTACATTTAGTGAGAGACACTTTTGTCAAAGACATCTTGAAGTTGGGGGGGGGGTGTAAACCACTGATTGTTAAACCACTTTTTGGAATAGGCATCTCCTAAAAAGCTCTCAGCACCCTTAAGAAATTACTAGCCCAGGAGTGGAGCAGGAGGGAGAACAAGGACTGCTTAAGGAGGTATGTTACTGCTTTAAATGCATAGTGCAGATGGGGCCTCTGTGTTTCAAGGATATTGTATTCTGGGGTAGCTCCAGAGACCTCAGTTCCTACTTGAGACCATAGCTCAAAGGTAGAGGGCATGCTTTGCATGCAGAAGGTCCCAATCCCCTGTCTTCTCAAGGTGTTTTTTTCTTAAAAGGTGAAGGAGCAGGTGATATGAACACACCTCTGCCAGAGATCAGGGACTGATGGTTCTTGCAATCAAATTCACAGAGAATAAGGCTACAAGTAGCTCTTAGTTAATGATACCTATGTTCTCCCTTTGCTGTCAGGTGTAAGGTAAAGGTAAAGGGACCCCTGACCATAAGGTCTTGTCATGACCGACTCTGGGGTTGCGGCGCTCATCTCGCTTTATTGGCTGAGGGAGCCGGCGTACATCTTCCGGGTCATGTGGCCAGCATGACTAAGCTACTCCTGGCGAACCAGAGCAGCGCAGAGAAATGCCGTTTACCTTCCCGTTGGAGCGGTACCTATTTATCTACTTGCACTTTGATGTGCTTTCGAACTGCTAGGTCGGCAGGAGCAGGGACCGAGCAATGGGAGCTCACCCCGTTGCGGGGATTCGAACCGCTGACCTTCTGATCTGCAGGTCCTAGGCTCTGCGGCTTAAACCACAGCGTATGTCTCTAAATACCAGTTGCCACAAATCACAAGTGTGGCACTCAGGTCCTGTTTGTGAGCTTCCCATGGGAATCTGGTTGGCCATTGTGAGAACAGGATGTTACCCTACACAGGCCTATGGCCTGATCCAACAATTATCTTCTTATGTACTACCATGCTAGACAGACAAGTAGAAGCCCAATCTTGCATAAGGCAGCTTCCAATGCTCCTCTCCTCAAGGCAGAATGAGTCAAGAAGGCAGATATCGCTTCTGACTTTTACCCAGGCCTGCTATGTGGTCATCGACTGGACTTTGCCTTAGGGCTGGAATGCAGACAATTCCGATCCACCAGCAACCCTTCTGCCCCCTCCAGGAATTATCACTGACAGACCTCACGGCCTCGCATGCTTTCTAACCATCAGTTCACTGGCTTTCCCTTAACTGCTCCCCACCATCTTTGCATTTAACTATTGATCATTTCTGACACTTCTAAAAACCTGCACACAGAATTCCCCTCTCAGTTTGTGGCAGAATAATACATGGCCAACAGCAAGAGAAAGGGGAGGTCTTAGAAACTGCAAGCTAAAATCCTCTTTGAGTCATGGGGAAAGGGGAGAATCCAGAGAGCATAAATGTGGCCATCATGCACATCTCTGGCAGTTCGTTACTGTCATTGTCCATGCACCGTCTGCTCCTCATCACTGCTGAACAGCCACATTCAGGGCCAGCGTGGCCTTTGGGCCAAACTAATCTATAATCTGGTGCCCAAGAAGAGCTTCGCAGCAATTAAAATACAGAGTAGTTATTTTGCATCACTTACAGCACGGGTGGGGAATCTCAGGCTCAGAGGTTGGATGTGGCCTTCCAGGCCTCTCTATTTGGCCCTTAGAACCCTCCCAAGCCACACCCCCTCTGCCCAAGCCACACCCCTCACTGCCATCTTGTTTGCAGCCTAGCTGAGTGTTTTTGCCTGGCTGGAATGTGTCCCTGAACACTGATCACACACTTTGCTTGCCTGGAAGGATAGAGAGGGTGATGTGGGAGTGTATTAAAAGTGGCCTATTGTACAACAGTAATGCTTTGATTCATTGCTCCTCCCACTTTTGCCTTTAGCCGCACCAAGCACTGGCATGTGGCCCCAGGACAGTTGCTCAAAACAGGATGATGTCCTCCAGCTGAAAAAGATTCCCTATCCCACTCCTGCCTTACGATAACTTGACACTGGCTGCAAATTAGCTACTGAGCTACCTCCAAAGTGCTGGCACTGCTTTATTAAGCCCTATTTAGCTCATAATAATAATAATAATAATAATTTATTATTTATACCCCACCCATCTGCCTGGGTTTCCCCAGCCACTCTGGGTGGCTTCCAACAGAATATTAAAATACAATAACCTATTAAACATTAAAAGCTTCCCTAAACAGGGCTGCCTTCAGGTGTCTTCTAAAAGTCTGGTAGTTGTTTTTCTCTTTGACATCTGGTAGGAGGGCGTTCCACAGGGTGGGTGCCACTACCGAGAAGGCCCTCTGCCTGGTTCCCTGTAACTTGGCTTCTCGCAGCGAAGGAACCACCAGAAGGCCTTCAGTGTCCAGGCACAACGATGGGAACAGGGTACCTAAACGATCATCTCACAACCAATATACCCAGCCAATTGCTGTGCTTTGAAAGAGAGGACCTCCTACAGCTATCATATCTCATCAGGAGGTCCATTCTGCATGATGTAGGAATCAGGCTTTTAGTGTGGCGGCACCCACCTTTGGAACTTCCTCCCATTACATATGAGATGGGGCACCTCCTCTGCTGTCTTTTGAAGACTTTCCTTTTCCAAGCTTTTTAAGTGAAGATTTTTATTTTTTTTTATCCTAGTCTGTGTCTTTAATGGTCTTTAAGTTGTTTTTATATATGAAATTGGTGTGGGCGAGTGCACAAATTGTTTGTGTTTTTATTGTTAAATCACTTCAATATGTTTCGGAGGAAGTTGTTCATAAATGGAAACAAAACACAAACGCCCAAACAGGTTTACCCAGAAGCACAGAGATGCATGTGAGCAAGATGCCTTTTACTCCCCTGAAAGTGTATTTAGGATGACCACCTTTGGCCAAATCTCCTAATCTAGGGTCATGATTAACTCTCCTGCTCACCCTCAGTCTAAAGGCTTTCAAGTTACAAACACCATAGAATGAATGGAGAGAAAGAGAGAGATCCTTCTTTCTTGGGGTCAAGAAAGTCTTGCATTAAGGTTCAGGACAGACAAAAGGCAGCAGTTGTGCATTTAATGCATGGGTAGGCAAACTCAATTGCCTTCTAAATCCAACCTGCGGATGGTTAGGGAATCAGTGTGTTTGTACATGAGTAGAATGTGTCCTTTTATTTAAAATGCATCTCTGGGTTATTTGTGAGGCCTGCCTGGTGTTTTTACATGAGTAGAATGTGTGCTTTTATTTAAAATGCATCTCTGGGTTATTTGTGGGGCATAGGAATTTGTTCATTATTTTTTTCCAAAGTATAGTCTGGCCCCCCACAAGGTCTGAGGGACAGTGAACCAACCCCCTGCTGAAAAAGTTTGCTGACCCCAGATTTAATGCATAAATATGCTCTGATCTGATTTGCTGCCAGGTCCCACAGAAAAGAAGACAGGGCTGGTCCAAAGTTGCAGGACTATGGATAGCTCCAACTGAACAACTTTCTCCACAAAGGCCAGAGCAGATTGAGCCTTTTAAAGCTCCTCCACTTGGACCATCTCTCTCAGGCTCCGCTCCCTTGTGACTATCTCTAGATTCTGGCTTGAAGATAAGCGCTCCTCCTCTGTTTCCCAGTCTCCCACCTGCACCACTGGACTGGTGAGGTCCTGGGGGATGAGGGACTTGCTTCCTCAGGTTCAGAGGAAAGTGTCTGTGAGGGTCCAGGTTCTGGCCCTACAGATACAAGAGCTTGTTCTGGCAACTCATGTTCCTCAGCATCAGCCACAGGCCCTACATCTGGCATGGTTCCTGAGCTAGAAAATCTGCAGCCTCTGGCTCTGAGTCCTGACCGCTGCTGGACTCTGGAGTCATGGCAAAATGCTGCTCTGAGTGGTGCATGGAAACTAGAATGGCAGGATATACAAATCAATAGATACAATAAACCTATGGGACTCACTGCCACTATTTCAGGGTGGCTTTTTTTTAAGGGGGGTTAAGCGAATTTATGGAGGGCAGAGGTCTAGCAATTGTACTGGCTATGATAGTTAATCCTCCATATTAAGAGGCAGTACAGTGGTACCTCAGGTTACATACACTTCAGGTTACATACGCTTCAGCTTACAGACTCCGCTAACCCAGAAATAGTGCTTCAGGTTGAGAACTTTGCTTCAGGATGAGAACAGAAATCGTGCTCCAGTGGCGCAGCAGCAGCAGGAGGCCCCATTAGCTAAAGTGGTGCTTCAGGTTAAGAACAGTTTCAGGTTAAGTACGGACCTCCGGAACGAATTAATTACTTAACTGTATACCTCAGATTACCAGCTACCAGGAAAGACTATCACCTTCATGGTCTGGTTGCAAAGCACTTAGAAGCACCTGGTTAACCCCTGTTAATAACTGGATGCTACACTAGATAGGGCTTCATCTGGCTCACCAAGGCAATTCTTTCGTTCATAGGAACATAGAAAGTTGCCTTAAATTGAGTCTGACCATTGGTTCATCTAGGTCAGGATATAGTTTGGCAATCTAGAGGTCCAGGCTGGGGTTCTCATTCCTACCTGGAAACACCAGGGATTGAGCCCAGGATATTAAATCTGCAATTGAGCTATGGCCCCTGAACTATGGCCCTTCTCATGATGAGGACAAAGTAGCCAGTGGTTGGAAACCTCCATTTACTGGGCTTAATTAGGCCTGTCAGGCCTCCCCATTTGGCCCACAAGGCTGCTCCCTATTTTATTTTATTTTAAAAAGAGGATCAGTTCATCATCACCGGTTTTGAATGAATTCACCACTTGATTAAAATTGCACACTACCAAAATTCCCTATTATCTTTTAAAAAAATAACACACCCAAATTATATATATATACATATAATTATAATTATAAAATATATAGTACTTTATCACCTCATGTACCAAGTCATACACAGAAAATTACAAAAAGCAAATATGATAAAAATATAAATCCGTGTGTGTGTTTCCATTCTTCTCTAACTCTAAATTAATTCCAATTAATTGATCAAAGAATTTACATTATAGCAAAACAGTTAAATTATCAAGCCTGACCATTCGAAATTCAACAAAAGGTTGCCTCTCAACCATAAGTGTAAAGTTTAATTTAGGGCATTTAAAATATTTGTATTGTGATACTGTACTTTGTTTTACCTGTCTTTTAACAACAACAACAACAACAACAACAACAACACTAAATGTAGTTAATGGTCAACATTTGCAGAAGACAAGTCCCCTACCTCTGATTTAGACAAATACCAACTTGCTCCATCGTTATGGGTTCACTCAACTACTACAGCCCTGAGCTGTAGTAACCCCCTCCCCTGGTTTTTCCTTTGTCTATGCCAGCTTCTTTATTACACCAGGTCAGACTGCAAGCCTTCCCTTAGCTGGCCATGCAATCAAGGACCTACACAAATGCAGAGGGAGGGAGGGAAAGAAAGAAAGGGAATAAATTGCAACAGATCTGGCCATCCAGCAAATTCTAGTGCAGGATGCACATGTTCCTCTTTGATCATTTGCTTCTTGGCACCTTTCCCACGCAGGTCCTTAGATGCATGCCTAATCTTTCATGCTCGGACCTCTCATTTTACCCTCGTCACGTGCATGGAGAGCCACAGCGTGTGTCCCTGGCCGTGCACCGGAGCACCCTTAGAAAATCCACATAATTCCACAGCGAAAACCTTCCTCCTTTAAAAACGGAACAAAGAAACGTGCACACACCAAAAAAAAAAAAAAAAAACCCTGTAACCTAAATCCTAAATAATGGATTGCCAGGCATGCGCTGGAAACATCAGATAACAAAAGGCTGCAAAAGCTGTAGTTGGCAGGGAGCCAAAGTCGTGCCCCCACCTCTGAGCGAGAGCAGAACATTGTCCAATTTGGTTCACTTTCACCTTCTTAGCCAGGCAGACAAAGCCACGGTAAGTCCTGGCCTAGGGTAGCCAGACATCCTTATTTTAAAGAGTTGCCCCCTTCTCACATCACAGCCCTGTGTTTAACAGTCTTCATCCAAACTGAAACGAAGCTGAAATTGTATCTATATATATAAAAAGGACACTTACTGCCATCCATCATTTGTTGCCCTAAGACTTCCCAGTCCACCTTGGTACCTTCCAGATATGTTGGACAGCTTATAGGAATTGTAGTCCAACATATCTGGTTGGTGAAGGCTGTTTTAGAGTGCGAGCTCCATGGAAGGTGCCTATTTATTTAATGTATTTTTCAGTGTATACGATTATATCCCCCCCCCCAATTTTTTAAAGTTTAACATCTTATACATGGAATGTTGCGATTAAATATATAAATAAATTTATTTCTTAATTTG
This sequence comes from Podarcis cretensis, assembly GCF_951804945.1. NCBI lineage: Eukaryota > Metazoa > Chordata > Lepidosauria > Squamata > Lacertidae > Podarcis > Podarcis cretensis. The sequence goes on from NC_137183.1 coordinate 19,480,942, forward strand.
GGGCTAAAAAAGGGGGGGGTCGTGTTATACGTGGGGGCGTCTTATACACAGAAAAATACGGTATACACTTGCTTTAAGAAAACAACCCATCAAAGTGGTTTACAAAACAATAAAATTATCAATAAAATAATTTACAGCAATTTAAAACGTTCAAAAAATTAAAATCAACAATACACTGAAAACACATTAAAACACACGTCAACATTCTAAATATTTGGGTAGGCTCGTCTAAACATTTTTATTTATTTTTTTGCTGAAAATGCTGAAAAGAGTACCATGAAGGTGCCTGCCTGATCTTAATATGTCACTGTGTAAAGCACAATGTCCACTAGTGGTGATATATTTAGACATGTATATTTAGACACATTCATCAATGGATGCTCTTTACTTCATGTACTACAGTACGAAATGCTGGTTTTTTAAAAATGTTTTTTTAAACATACTCAGCACACACACCCAGCCCCTATGAGCTGTTGGGCAGAAGGAATTCCTGATTCTTTTAATCCAAGGAGTCTAAAATAGCATATAGCAAGTAAAAGTACAAGCCACACCAATTCAAAAGGTCAGCTTGGTCATAAGACTCATTTGGTGGCCTTAGAAAGTCCCTAATCACTCAGCACACGCAAGCACACAAGTGTATGTGGGGATAATACTGGCGTACCTCACAGGATTGTTGCAGAGGTGACTGAGGTCATAGGCATGAAATGTTTTGCAGTTTGTGGCTTGCCCAAGGCCCTTCAGAGAGTTCACGCCCAAATCGTACTCTTACTATGCAGTCCTGTAAACATCTACTCAGAAGTTAAGTCACGTTGAGTTCAGTGGGAGATACTCCCAAGTAAGCATTAGCTAGGATTCACAGCCTTCAAAGCAGGACAGGACAGGACAGCAGTTCCACTACCCTGTAGAACTAAAACCAACATATGTGGAAAGGGGAGATAGAAATTGGCTAGTGCAAATCACACAATGCGAAACCATCAGGAAATCAAGTTCTCGATTTGCATTGGTGGATTTGAATTTTGCCACAAACTTGCCTAGATATTCAGGTCCTTTGGACAGGTTTTACAAGGAAAAACTCAATATACACGTGCAAAAAGTATGGCATTTTCATTTCATTTCCCTCTAGTCTCAAGGCTTACTTCCTTTCGTCCACTGTGTGTGTGTGTGTGTGTGTGTGTGTGTGAACTCAGAATAACATTTCATGCATCTGAAGTTGACTCCAGTCCATGAAAGCTTATGGCATAATAAACATATTAGGGTTGTACCAAACACTAGTCCTACATAGAGTAGACCTACTGAACTTAGACATTACTCACTTAGGTTCATTAATTTCAATGCATCTACTCTGAATAGGACTTAATTAGATACAGGCCTTATGCTTCCATTCTTTCACTTTCTGCTGCAGCAGACTAACAGAGTCCTCTTTCTGGAATTGCAACTTTCGCTTTTGCAAAATTCACAAAACATTCTCCTGCCTTCTATTTCAATCCCAGGGCAGGGTTACAATGAATCTTACACCTGTGCAGTTTTCATGAGGTCATAAGAAGAGCCCCGCTGGGTCAGATCAATGGCCCATCTAGGGTCAGCATGCTGTTCTCATTGTTACTGACCAAATGTGTGTGGGAAAACAGTAAGAGGAATTAGAGCACAAGAACGCTCTCCTGTCCTGTGGTTTCCAGCAACTGGCATTCAGAAGCATTGCTACTACCAATTGTGGAGGCCAATCAAGCTATCAAGGTTAGTAAAAGGTAAAGGGACCCCTGACCATTAGGTCCAGTCGTGACCGACTCTGGGGTTGCGGTGCTCATCTCGCTTTATTGGCCGAGGGAGCCGGTGTACAGCTTCTGGGTCATGTGACCAACATGACTAAGCCGCTTCTGGTGAACCAGAGCAGCACGCAGAAATGCCATTTACCTTCCTGCCGGAGCAGGACCTATTTATCTACTTGCACTTTGATGTGCTTTCGAACTGCTAAGTTGGCAGGAGCGGGGACTGAGCAACGGGAGCTCACTCCGTCATGGGGATTCGAACCGCCAACCTTCTGATCGGCAAGTCCTAGGCTCTGTGGTTTAACCCACAGCACCACCCGTGTCCCTTATCAAGGTTAGTAGCCATCATCAATAGCACTTTCCCTGTCTGTATCTCTGTATCCCCCAGCACACTAGAAGCTCAGAGCAGTATACAGGGGTGTCGTCGTCCCCCATCTTGTTCTTACATTAGCCCTGTGAGGTAGGTTATTATTACAAACCATCCTGTGGCCTGTGCAAAGGGCAGTAATATAAATTATTTAAATATGCATAAATAAATAAATTAGGCTTCCCAGTTGGAACCGAATCCCCACCCAGCTATGAACCTACATTTTCCCCGTCTCTCTTCATTACATGTATACTGGCTCTCCAGTAAAATTGCATTTCCAATTTTACAGCGCTAGGATGCAAGGACTGAATTTGCATCCACAATCCCTTCCATGGCTTAGAGATCTGAGCCTTCATATTCAGATCATGGACACAAGGGAGGCTGCATCGGTTTCTGCTTGGAAGGGCATATTTCTATCCAATCCAAGTGAGATTAGGTAGGATCAGGAAGACTCATAGCAGCGAGGAGTCTGACCATTTTCAAGAGGGGAGGAGCCCCAAGACAAGGATTTGGGAAAGCTGGAACACCATCTGGCCACTTCTGGCTTCTGACCCAGTGCCTCCCCCATTGGCACATTTATGATACCAGCCAGACAAATTCCCACCCACCCGCTACCCCCCATGAACACTGTTAACATGCTTTTTCAGTCCAGGACACATCTCAAGAAACAGATGGAAGGGCAGAGATGGATAGAACATGGTAAGACAGACAGACGAAGAAGGGAAGGGAGACAGACAGTTGAGATTTATGGAGCCCATCATCACAAATACAGATGACTTTGTAAAGAGTCACGTAAGAGTAAAATTAAATCCTGAAAGCTTCCATTACCAATTACCAGCTCCCCAATACTGCCAACTCTAGTTAAGACTATATGTGGCACGTGTTTAAATGCATTTAAACCCTAGGTAAGGTTTGGGGATACAGTGGAACCTTGTTTCTTGAACGGCTTAGCTGACGAACAAATCGGCTCCCAAATGCCGCAAACCCAAAAGTAAGTGTTCTGGTTTCCTGACGTTTTTCGGAAGCTGAACGTCCGATGTGGCTTCCGCTTGAGTGCAGGAAGCTCCTGCAGCCAATCAGAAGCCGTGTCTTGGTTTTTGAACATTTCAGAAGTCAAATGGACTTCCGGAACAGATTGTGTTTGAGAACCAAGGTGCACCTGTACTAGCTTTAGCAAAGGCATTCATGTTTATTGTTAGTTTTGTTTATTTGTTTGTCATATGAAAGAAGTGCATGCAGGGAGGGGGGAATCCCAGCTTCTTTCCTGAGACATCATGGGTTGCATCCAACCAAGTTCTGCTCAAGAGTAGGCCTACTGAAGTGAACCTGAGTTAGTCATGTAAATCAACTTTGATAGGCCTGCACTGTGTAGGACTAGCAATCGATGTCCCAAAACAAAGATGCTATTTCATGACTTCAGTTCGGGAATCAGTCAGTGTCCAAAAGGGATTTCATCAGAGGTGGCCAGATTCTCTGTTTAGGTGTGATGGTCAGGTCCTAAACAGAGGCTCAAAACCATAGGTAAAGGTAAAGGTACCCCTGCCCGTACGGGCCAGTCTTGACAGACTCTAGGGTTGTGCGCCCATCTCACTCTAGAGGCCGGGAGCCAGCGCTGTCCGCAGACACTTCCGGGTCACGTGGCCAGCGTGACGAAGCTGCTCCGGCAAACCAGCACCAGAGCAGCACACGGAAATGCTGTTTACCTTCCCGCTATGAAGCGGTACCTATTTATCTACTTGCACTTAAGGGTGCTTTCGAACTGCTAGGTGGGAAGGAGCTGGGACCGAACGACGGGAGCTCACCCCGCCGTGGGGATTCGAACCGCCGACCATGCGATCGGCAAGTCCTAGGCGCTGAGGTTTTACCCACAGCGCCACCCGTGTCCCCATAGAGGCAGCCCTTTTTTCCACAACCCTCAACTCAAAAGGGGTAACAGGAGTTGGGAAATGTTCAGAAAAGGGTAACCGAAATCATCAAATGACTCCCCTCTGAGGAAAAGTTACAACATTTGGAGCGTTTTAGTACAGTGATACCTTGGGTTACATACGCTTCAGGTTACAGACTCCGCTAACCCAGAAATAGTGCTTCAGATTAAGAACTTTGCTTCAGGATAAGAACAGAAATTGGGCTCCGGCAGCACAGCAGCAGCAGGAGGCCCCATTAGCTAAAATGGTGCTTCGGGTTAAGAACAGTTTCAGGTTAAGTACGGACCTCCGGAACGAATTAAGTATTTAACCTGAGGTATCACTGTATAGAGAAAAGGCAAGTAAGATAGGACATGATAGATATTTATAAGATTATACATGGTGTGGAAGAAGTGGATAGAGAAAAGATTTCTCCCTCTCTCATGAGACTAGAACATGTGCACATCCAATGAAACTGAATGTTGGAAGATTCTGGAAAGGTAAAAGAAAGCACCTCTTCGTGCAGTGCATAGTTAAACTATGGAACTTGTTCCTACAGGAGCTTCAAAAGAGGATGAGACCAGTTCAAGAGGAGAAGGCTATCAATGACAAATAGTTATGCTGTACCTCTACGCAGTTCGAAAGCACGTCAAAGTGCAAGTAGATAAATAGGTACCACTCCGGCGGGATGGTAAATAGTGTTTCTGTGCGCTGCTCTGGTTCGCCAGAAGCGGCTTAGTCATGCTGGCCACATGTACGCTGGCTCCTTCGGCCAATAAAGCAAGATGAGCGCCGTAACCCCAGGGTCGGCCATGAATGGACCTAATGGTCAGGGGTCCCTTTACCTTTATCTCTACATTTGGAAACCATAGGGGAGGAGAATACTGTGGTGTTCAGACCCTGCTTGAGGGTTTCCTGCAGGCCTCTGACTGGCCACTGAGAGAAAAGTATACAAGACTAGATGGGCCATTGGACTGACCCAGCAGGATCTAACTTATGTTCTTAATTATTACATGGTCAACTATACACAACCAAGAAGAGCAGGCTTTTAAATGAAGATGACAAGAGGCAAGCAGCTTGACAGGAAATAGATGTGAGCGCACCAGTAACTTCCTGTGGTGCAAATGTGAAATTCCTCTACAGCGTCCAAAACCCAGAAGGTACTAGGGAACCATTGCTATTAATATAGAGCTAAATTGCCACAATGTCTCCCAGATATGCAGGCCTTATCAGGTCACTCAGGAACCAGAATCTCACAATGAAATTAAGAGCTTTCTCAATAGCTTGACAAGGGGAGAGGTGGGTCTGAATACAGAAATGTCTTCAAACACTACATCAAACGGCACTGTCTACACCAACTGCAAGTGTGGGAGAAAGAGAATCTAAAATATTGATCTGCACATGGAAGCCTGTTTCTTTTGCCAGATCAGGATGTAACCGTATGATGCACTGATGGGAAAATGATTTTTTTCTTTTTTAAAAAAAAAACTTTCTAAAAAAAATCTGTCATGGTCTGCATCCTATTTCTTGCACAGAAAGTCGATTTGGCCCTGTGTAGGTGATACTTTAACTTGCTGAGTTTCACCCACTTCTTTTAAAGACATCTAAAACAGGGATAGGGGACGCGGGTGGCACTGTGGGTTAAACCACAGAGCCTAGGAATTGCCGATCAGAAGGTCAGCGGTTCAAATCCCCACGACGGGGTGAGCTTCTGTTGCTCGGTCCCTGCTCCTGCCAACCTAGCAGTTCGAAAGCACACCAGTGCAAGTAGAGAAATAGGTACCGCTCTGGCAGGAAGGTAAATGGCGTTTCCGTGCGCTGCTCTGGTTCGCCAGAAGTGGCTTAATCATGCTGGCCACATGACCCAGAAGCTGTACGCCGGCTCCCTCAGCCAATAAAGCGAGATGAGCGCCACAACCCTAGAGTCAGTCACGACTGGACCTAATGGTCAGGGGTCCCTTTACCTTTACCTAAAACAGGGATGGGGAACCTGTGGCCCCCTAGTTATTGCTGAACCACAATTCCCATCCTTCCTTATCGCTGGCCATATTCGGCAGGGCCGATACGAGTTGGAGCTCAACAACATTTGGAATGCCACAAGTTCTCCCATCCCACTAGCTCTAAGGTTAAGGATATCATCATTTTCCCATTAATATGAAGTGTGTGCATGTGTTGTGGACATGTAGGGCACTCAAACTGGAAGAGAGGGTGTGCCAGAGGGGGTCCCCACAAACATCTGGGCAAACTTCCCCATGCAGTACAAAAATATCTTCATTTAGAACCTGATGCACCTCACCCTGCAAATTAGGAAAGGGCCATAGCTCAGAAGCAGAGAATCTGCTTTCCCACACTGAAGTTGCCAGGCTCAGTCCTCAACATCTCCAGATAAGGCTACAGATATCCCATTTAAACCCAAGAGAATAATTGCTGGACAGTGTAGGAAATACACGATGGACCAATGATCTGACTCAATGTTAGGCGCATTTCTATAGTAATGTAAAGGTAAAGGGACCGCTGACCATTAGGTCCAGTCGTGACCGACTCTGGGGTTGCGGTGCTCATCTTGCTTTATTGGCCGAGGGAGCCGGTGTACAGCTTCCAGGTCATGTGGCCAGCATGATTAAGCCCCTTCTGGCAAACCAGAGCAGCACACAAAAACACCGTTTACCTTCCCGCCAGAGTGATACCTATTTATCTACTTGCACTTTGACGTGCTTTCAAACTGCTAGGTCAGCGGGAGCAGGGACCAAGCAACGGGAGCTCACCCCGTCATGGGGATTCGAACTGCTGACCTTCTGATCGGTGAGTCCTAGGCTCTGTGGTTTAACCCACAGCGTCACCCGTGTCCCTATTTCTATAGTACTGTGACCCAAAATTGTTCATGTGTGTTGTCACCATCAGCTGACAGCATGAGATCAGAAAAGCCCTTACAGCAGCTTTGAGGCAGTGGGAGGAAGGGAGCGCTCTCGGCTTTGGTCCCAGAAGGAACTGTGGGGGGTGGACAGATGCCACCTCTCTCAGCCAAAAAGCTAGCGCAGAGATGCTCCCACGGGCCCAATGCCATAAAACAGGGGTGCTTGAGAGTGCAGATGCGCCCACAGAGTCCTCCCTGGTGCCCACAAGCTGAAGTTAAAATCCAAAAGGATACATGACTGTGGTGTAAACATCTAGGACAAGGGCCTATTTAATTGTTTAAAACAATATTCATTCAGTGAATTGTTCTAAATGCTCATTCCTGGCTTCATAAACCAAGGTTTACAAAGCTGGCAAGTTTACATCTGCAACAGGCCAGAGAGCTAATCAGAAAAGCAAGCTCTCCAAAAGATTATTTGCATATGCTCTGAAACTCAGGGGGGTGGCACAATGCCCCTTCAGCCCCACCCCTGCCCCCCCTAAACTGCAAGTCTGCCTCCAAAATGTATATTTGCACAAGGCGGCATTTAACTATTTTTAACTCATGCACTGTTTACATTGTTTTTAACTCATGCACTGTTTACATTTTATTTTGGCTTTGCAGCAGAAATTACAAAATTGCCAGAGCATTGTTTCAGATTGCACCTGCCAAGTGCTATGGTCAAATGAGAAATTCTCTTTTAAGAGAATGGAGAAACTAGCTATGCCTAATACGTGCACACTCACATTTCTCTCTCTCTCTCTCTCTCTCTCTCTCTCTCTCTCTCTCCACACACACACACACACACACACACACACACAGTCGTACCTCTGCTTACGTATCCCTCTGGATACGTAAACCTCGGGTTGTGAACGTGGCAGTGCCCCTCCTTAGACTACTGGCATGTATTCCAGTTAGTGCTATTTGGGGACTACTTCTGAAATGGGCGTGGAGTTCCTGTGTTGTATTTTTTGCAGAGTTGCTACATGGAAAGTAGAATTAAGAATAAACAGATTACCCCTTGGCATCAGGGAAATGTCCAAATTGATCCTCTTTAGGAGAAACAAATGTATATTACGCCTTTTAACACTTATGTATACATATATAGAAAATGTGGATGGCATCGTACTAAATTCTTATACTAGCACAAGGGGATCTTCCCCCTCTTTCCCTATGTGTACCCCATGCCATCCTCCACTGGAGCATTGGGGGGAAACCCAGAAGATATTTAGGGAACACTGTGGGGGGGGGGAGAGAAAGAGAGAACATTCTGTCGCACCAAGGACAAATCTGACAGAACACTCTCCTAATTTGAATACAACCCCTGATCACATTCATTCATTCATACACAAACAAAACCACATACACACACAACTGGAAGCGGTCTACTGCAGTAACGTCCTATAGGATTGGCTTGATTCTGCATTGTTTGACTTGATAATATTGTATGGTGGGGTGGGGTATTCTATCCTGTTGCACTGAGTCTTTAATATGAAGAAAGGTGGGATGGAGATGATAGATAAATGGATAAGTAAAATAAAATAAAGCATTAACAGGCCTGGCAGTCATAAAAAGCCAAAACAAAGGAACAGGTGGATTTCTATCCTTTGTATGATGTCAAATTACTTACAGATATATTTGAATATGGTAACATATTTGAATATACAGAGACTGAGCATGTGTGTTTATGCGTATACATATTGGAATAACAGACATTACAGTTTGCTAGTACAGTACCAAAAGCAAAGCTAGCTCATCCTGTCATTTCCCAGATGGGTTTTATACCGGGGGAGGGGGGGGTGTGTCACTCCCACTGACCCCCCTCCATTTAAAAATCACTAAGTATTTTTTATTTTTTTGCATGAAAAGAAATAAAAGCATTCCTTTCTTCCCCACTCCATCCTATGCACCAATTTCTTTCCTCCCTCCCTGTCCTCTACCCTCATTTGGATAACAGGATGGGCAGCAGACAGGCATAAACACATACCCCCCCCCCAAAAAAAAATGAGGAAGGGTAAGCGGGAAAAGTCCATTAGTTCAATTATTCGTGCAGGAGGGCAAGGATTTTTCTGCCTGAGGAAGGAGGTGGCACAGACAGAAATGGGGATGTGCCAGCTTGGCCTATTGTTCTGCCGTTGTGTGTTAATTAATTAGCGAGATCAAAAGGGAGGAGAGGGCGGGCTTCGGCATTACGGTAACGATTCAGCAGCTGTGCAACCTACCTCACGTCAATGCGGCCATCTTACAAAACGGCATTTGACTCCATCAAAATGGCTTCCTGGCACCGAGAACCTATAAGCTGCGGCAGGGTGGCCTGGAGTTGTTGAGAGGGTCTCTTCTCAGGGAGAGGGGCTGCCCTTCTTTCATACACAAACACAGACACACACACACAGCCTCCTCCTACTTGTTCTTTGAGGGCACTGCACACAGCACGGATGGGCTTTGAGGGAGGGGAGAGCAGGACTAAGGAGGAGGAAGTAGGGCAGGGGGAATTAAAAGCCAGAGATGCACGCAGTGGCCCTCCATCTTCATCGCCGTTTGCAGCTCGTGCCAAATTGGAAGTTCCTTATCTCGGCAGCAGAATGTCGCACAGCCTCTGCGCGGGAGACAATAAGGCACAGCGTCATTACTCACAGAGTACGGTACATGGGCATAATGCCATGGTTACACACAGGAAGACAAAAACACAGATAATCCCTGTGAACTGATATATCACTGTACACTCTCACACTGTACTCACAGACACAAGCACTCAGCTTTTGGGGCCTTAACACACAATAAAAGATGGAGCCAGAATTTCTTGTGTGAGGGCAAAAGGATGAGATCGTTTCCCTCTCCTCACTGGTAATATCTGCACCACAGCAGCGCAGAAGTAACGTGAGTCCTACCTGGTAAAAATGACATTTGCCTTACATATATATGGTATAATTCTGGCAGTTAGCAGGCCAGCTTGCAAATATAAGGGTTAGTCTTTGGAATGTGTCAGAACAACTTCAGTTCATCCAGGGGAGCTCTCCCAGGTCCTGAAGTACCCAATTCTGGCTGGTTGAACACAGACACCTAGGAAGTTGCCTTATACAAAGTCAGACTGCTAGACCATATTGCCCAGTTTTAGACTAGCAATGGCTCTCTAGGGTCTGAGGCAGGGATCCTTCCTAGCCCCCTCCCCTGAGATTCCAGGGATTGAGCCTCAGATTTTTTGCATGTAAAGCAGGTGCCCTTCACAAAACCTGCCCCCAAATCTGCTCTCTACTGCCTAAATACAGAGACCTTACACACTCTTTGTTCTGGGTCAGTTCCCCTTCACTCTTATTCAAACACCCAACATGGCCAGAACAGGTCGTACACTTTGCTCATCCTTGAATAAAAAAGGCACTTGGTCACACCCCTGAGGCTGTAAGTCTACCACCACCTATGAGCTGAAGCATGAACACATCTGCTACCAGGATAATTGGTACTTGGTTCCTAGCCATTTGCAACTCACTAATTGGGTGTGAATTAACCTTTGCTACCTTTCTGAATTCAATGCGATTCAGATACCTGCCCTCCCACTCTTGATCTTGCTGGATCACAGGACCAATTCCTACCGCACTGTTGATATGGTGGTGGGCAGTAGCTAATTTTTTGGAGGGGAGGGAAGGACCACAATAACCAAACTCATGGATGTTCTAGGAAGTGTGTTTGTCATCCTGACCCAACCCAAGTTTCCCTGGGGAAGGGAGTGAAGATGAGAAAGTAACAGTAGTGGTAGATCATACTATAAGTCTGTTCTCCCTCACTCTACCTCCAGGATATGTGAATATGTGAAACTGCTTTAGTACTATCTACTCCAGCAATGGGAAACCTGAGGTGTCGAACATGGCAGTCCAGACAGAGAGGCCTGGAGGGCTAAGCTTGACTCATAGGCCTAAGGTTCCTGATACCTGGGGTAGATAACATTGGACTATCTGAATCCCTAACAAACTACAGCTGCGGGATTATTTGGGGGAATAAACCACAGAGCCTAGGACTTGTTAATCAGAAGGTTGGTGGTTTGAATCCCTGCAATGGGGTGAGCTCCCGTTGCTCAATCCCTGCTCCTGCCAACCTAGCAGTTCAAAAGCATGTCAAAGTGCAAGTAGATAAATAGGTACCGCTCCGGTGGGAAGGTAAATGGTGTTTCCGTGCGCTGCTCTGGTTCGCCAGAAGTGGCTTAGTCATGCTGGCCACATGACCCAGAAGCTCCCTCGGCCAATAAAGCGAGATGTGCACCACAACCCTACAGTCAGCCATGACTAGACCTAATGGTCAGGGGTCCCTTTACCTATGTGCTTTAAATGTATGGTTTTGAGTCTTGAACCTGAATCTCCCCAGTCCATCCAACACTCTAACTACTATGTCAAACTGACTCTCTTCCCACTAATATATTTTCGTCTTATGTCTTTTACATAGGAGCACCCAAAGCAACCAATATGATTGGTTCTGGTTTTCTGGAGTAGATACTCCCATACATAGAATGTGCATGATTAGAAAGTAAAAACCCAGCCAGCCCCTCTGCCTTCTGTGTCCAAATCCATTGACTCACCTCTCCAAGCTGAGAGAGAGAGAGAGAGAGATGTCTTGTCTCTTTGTGTCACCGCATCCCAAGTCATGAACTCTCAGTCACGTCTGATTAAGGAAGAAGAAGAAAAAAAATTCATCTCAATTAGAGAAAGGCTCCCACACGTCTCGATGGATGTCAAGTAATTACTGCTTGTCATTCACAGAAAAATGGACGCCGAAAGAGAATTTAGTTTTCAGATGATCTATGCAGGCCTTAAAATAAGGAATTTGAGGACTCCGCTTGGTAGGCTGGTTTCCAGTTTATACTCATTTGACAGAATCAAGTGGTAAAGTCATTGCTGAACTACACCACTTTAAGCTGTAGGTGTGTGGGTTCAAGATGGAATGGGAGATGTCGGACATTTGATTGCTTTCCCACAAAAACAGAACTCTGTGCTTGCAGAAAGTGAGCATAATCCATCCAACCTTCTCCCTAACATGGTATTTTATTATCCAATATGCAATGTGCATTGGATATATTCACATTGCAGTCTGAAGTATTACAGTTACAGATAGGTAGCCGTGTTGGTCTGCCATAGTCAAAACAAAATTAAAAAAAATCCTTCCCAGTAGCACCTTAAAGACCAACTAAGTTAGTTCTTGGTATGAGCTTTCGTGTGCATGCACACTTCTTCAGATACTTTATTTTGAAGTATTACAGTCTGCGATGACACCTCCCCCCAAAAAAACAACAACAAACCACTCAGATTTTTACTATTTCATACTGTCAGTTATAGAGATAGGACCCAGGAGCTTATCTATGCATTAAGCAATATGAGGTGGCAGAATTCCAAACGGTGCCATTTCAGACCAGAGGTGGGAATATGACACACTCTACCTTGGACATTGTAACCAGTTGGTCTCACGTTTTCCGGTGTACCATATTCTAGTCTATTAAATACAGGGAGGTTTTCTTTTCCACAGGGGAACACTTAAAAAAAAAAATACAATCACCCACACAGGTGAAATTATACAATCTAGCATGTCCCTTAATGCCAGCGTGGCACAATGTTTAGAGTGCTGGGAGACCACAGTTTGAATCCCCACTCAGTCGTGAAGCACTCTTTATTTTTGGCATTTTAATCTTTATTCTTTTACATATTAAGTCCCTTCATCACAAAGAGAACAAAAAAAAAAAAACAGATCACATCATATACAAAAAGGTAACATAAAAAAAATCCATATGTTAAGACTTCCGTTATCCTTATAATGTCCTTATAAATCACTTTTTAAGCTGTGTGAAGCAATGAACAAATGGAATAAACCAAACTAACAGAACTCAGATTAAAGTCCCTTTACAATAGCCCTGTAGGGTGGTGTCATCCTGAAATGGGGCAGGGGGGAGAGGCTGAAAACATGTTAGCTTGCCTAAGGCCATGCAATGAGCTGAACTTATGGGCTGAGCTAAAATTTAAGCCATAGACTCCTCACCAGTACATCACAACAGTGAACTGGTTCACACAGCATGCTAAACTGTGGCTCAGCGATATCGTGTCGGTTTCCAGGGAAGAACTTGCAGCTGCTTTGTTCCTCACCAGACCTTTGTGCTCCCATCAACCCAAAGTCCAAACCAGGAATCACAGTTAAGCTCTCTCCTTGTAGGGCTGCCATGCACCCGGAATTCCCCAGACATATCTGGGAATCGTCCGTCGGAAACAGCGTCCGGGCAGAATTTCTGAAAATCACTGGAAATGTCTTGAAAATGTTGGGCGTATGTTGTTGGCAAATCCCCCCCCCCAAAAAAGCTGAACAACTTTGTCCCCAAAAAGGCTCAACAACTTTTGTTTTGACTCTTTGAAAGTGTGGCAACCCTTGCTTACTACAAGCTGTAACCAATGTTTGATGTTGGCTCAAGAAACACCAGCTTGACCTTGGTTTAGCTCTGCATTGGTGTCGCTAAGCCAAGGTTTGGCTCAGGGTGCCTTGCGAACCAGGCCAGTGTACCCCCATTTTGCTTCATGTAATTAGAAGAAACGCTAGAAAAAGCAAGAAACAAAACAAAACAAAATTCCTCACCATTAAGCACGTTTTCCACCACACACACACACACACACACACACACAAGCTCTTTAATCCTGCTCGCTCCTTTTCTCTGGCTGGGTTAGCATCTCCTTTTACAAGAAGCTTTTCCTTCCCCCACCAGATCCATCCACCCCATGTGCAAAGTGGGAAAACATCATTAGGGAGGGAAAATAATTTAGTTTGTTAATCGGCATCCAATGGTGGGAAACAAGGGGGAGGCCAGGGAGGGAGGGAGACTTGGCGGTTGAGGCTTAGGAAAGGCCAATACAAAGCCACCATTCATGATGTCCAGGGCTGGGGATTCGCATTGAATTAAACAGACACAAAGAGCAAAGGCATTTTTATCCTCCCTCCCTCTCTCTCCCTCCCTCTCTCTCCATGAGAATTATCATATCTCCCTGGCACTAGGAAACCTCCGGCATGAGAGAGTGGGGAGGGAGGGAGAACAAACTGTGGCCCAAGGTACAGAAGGCTTTGTTCCTGCATGGGATTTATGTCTGGGAAGCAGCATATGGTTTTGTGGCGAGCAACTGGCCATTGCGCACCCGGCTTTAATAAGAACTCCGCTAATGTGAATGAGTCCTTCTCTCGTATCCCCCCCCCCCCGCCGGCCACCCTTTGCCCACCCGCCTCGCTCCCTTCCGTGTGCCTACAAAGCACCACCACTGTCTGAAAAACAAACAAAATAACTGTTTGCATTTGAAGAGCTAGCAAGGCAACCCCTCTGCCAAAGCAAGCACAAAAAACGGGGTGCAAGGGAGGGAGGGGAGAGAGAGAGAGAGATGGACAAAGAAGAAGAGAGGGACTAGACAACAGCCATTCAGTCATGGAGATGAATCGGTCACTATGCAATACCTTGGCCGGCTACTCTTTCAGATGCCCCAAGTCCCTAGCAATGATCCACGTCTGTGCTTGCCCTGATGAATGCGTTGGCATTTGCTACAACGAAAGCGTGAATGGTTGGGTGTGTATCCTTAAAACGTCCATGAACTTCGGAAGGTCCCACAGGGTTGTGGCTCTCCACATGGGTGTTTAAGGACGCACACCTGACCGTGCGACGCCAATGAGCTTGCTGCAGGGAAATGCCCTCTGCTCACAGCAAACACGACTGTAACTGCCTTTAAAGTGCATCACAGAATAAAGGGGCATTTCCATATCACAGCCTTCATCTGGTTTAATTCCTCTCATACAAGGAACCCTGCAAACTTCATTTCTGTGAAGGGGTAGGCACACTGCTGCCATCAGGGCAGGACTTTGGGGGCAGGTGGCCCCCCAAAAGTGGAATAAGCAGAAAGGCCCCCAAAAGTAGCTGGGCTGGCTTGCCACATTTTGAAGCGAGCAAGTAAAACACATTACTCTGTAAGGGGAAGAAACAAACGATGACCAAGCCTAGAGTCTAAAAATGCTCTGTCTGCACTGCTGGATGGACATCAACAATCAAATTTGAAACCCTATTCATAGTAAAACAAGCCCTATAGAAATGCATGTTTCTGATTTAAAGTGTGTGTGTGTAAATATACCACCGGTTATCAGATATATCACAGTGTCTTAAGAATTTTAAATACCACCATTATAAACGACAACACAACATTTGATGCCAGGGGGTGAACCTAGACTGGCAAATCCAGTCAGTGTAGACCAGTGATAGATAATCTGTGGCCCTTCAGATGATGTTGGTATACACCTCCTATCATCCCTGGTCTTGATGGCTGGTGCTGATGGAAGTTGGAGCCCAAGAATGGCAGGAGGACTACTGGTTCCCTACCACTACTGCAGGGAAGTGAGACGCAGACTCCTAGAGTTGGAGAGGGCCTTGTATGCAATTCCATCTAACTAACCCCTTGCTTGATACAGGAAATCAAGAGCTTGCGCACCCACAATGGGTGGGTGTCCAGATTCTGGTTGAAAGCACCCAGGGAGGGAGACCCTACGACCTCCCTAGGTCATCAGTCCCATTGTCAAACTGCTTGTACAGTTAAGACAGGTGGGAAAGTGGACCCTTCAGGGACCACATGCCAGTGGTAGGTGGGGCCAGGAGAAAAACTGGGTGGAGCAACAAATGCTAATTGACTCAGTCCACACACTCACTCTAACCTTCACCTAGGCAAGCAAGAAACATTATCAGAGTCCAAGGACATGCCCCCTCCAGGCAAAAACACTCAAGGAGGGTGCAAAGCAGAGCTGGTGAGGGGAGTGGCCTTGGGGGGAAAAGGGTGCATGGTTTGGGGAGAGTCTCAAGGGCCAGATAGAGAGTGGCCCCCAGGCCTGAGGTTCCCCATCCCTGAGCTAAGAAATGTCTCCTACCCAAATCCACATTTCTGTAACATAAGCTTGTTTGGCCTACTCCTCTGCACCAGGGTAGCTGAAAACAAGTATTCTATGTGACAGCCCTTCACGGATTTGATGGATGTTTTTATGTCCCTCCAGTCTTCTCTTCGTCAGAGTTAGCATGTTCAGTTTTTCAGCCTTTCATCCCATGACTTCTTTTCCATGCTCCTGGCCATCTTCACTGCCCTCCTCTGAACCCATATCAGCTTGTCTGCATCCTCCTTAAACTGCATCCCCCAGAATGGGACACAAAGCCATTGAAGTCACACCCATAAAAGAAGTAGCAGCCTCCACTAGTTAGCATTTTTAACAAAGAATGAATGAATTCATGGAGAAGAGGGTCTATCAACGACTAGTCCTAGATGGACAACTAGGCTGACCTGGTATAAGATGGCTCCTTGTTTTGCATTACTGGTCTTCTTCCAACCTGATGCCCTCCGGCTGTTTTGGACTACAGCCTGAGTCAGCAGGGTCAAAGGTCAAGGATGATGGGAAATGTAGTCCAACATCTGGAGAGCACCTGGATGTTGACAGTTGCTATACGCACTTAACTGGGCTTTCAGTCCTATTGAACTAATTGAGATTTACCTCTTAATAAGCACATGTAGGTTTGCATGGCGATATACCATTCAGACACACCCTCCCACGCCCAAAAAAATCCCTCTGCTCATCTGTTTTATATGAACTACTTGAAAACAAAGGACAGCAAGCTTAAGGGAAAGACTGTGAGAAAGATCTCGGTGCACAGGGTTAGTAAAAGTTGGGTGGAGGGGAAAGAGAGAAGGAGAAGCACTAATTAGCACTCGGCCCATCACCTCCCATTAATAGCTTGTCACTGTTTCATTGATGTAGCTGAAGGCAAGGAAGTTGAGATGTGTGATGCTTACCTGTCTCTATCTCATTAACAGAATGCAGGGTGAGAACAGACGTTTATTGCCTGCATCACAGACAGAGCATCGCAGACAAAGGCGTGCCCCTCTTGCGCAGCCTAATTATTGAACTGATTTCTGAGCAGGTGTGTGCCATTGAGCGCACCTCTATGTTCATGCAAAGATAATATCAACAAGGGTATGTGCCCATATATGGAGGATAGCCTCCTTTGGGCTCTGAAATACTCACACCACAAAGGTCATGTGAAATTTGGATTCACAAGGGTCTTTTTTACTCCCTATCTGGAAACTTTTAACTTGGTAGGTTAATCAACTTAAACCTAAGTCGATTTGTCAGTCAAGGGAACTTTTGTTCAGTGGGACTAAGATGGGGGCATGCTTGTTTAAGTTTTAATGCTGTTTTGGGTCAGCTGTGTTAGCATGAGGGGCAATAAAAAGAAAATAATAGCTACTACATGAAGAAGCAGGCATTGTTTGTTAAATTATTAAGTTACCCCAGCTGTCAATATATCATAAAAGGTACATATATAATTTTTAAATCTAAATAACAGCTAAATAACAGTTGATCAATTAAAAAAAACTATTTAATTCATTTAGAGCCCTACTGGAGACTGTTGAGGGGTGAGCAGGATATCTGGATAAAAATGATTTACAAGAGGGGTGGAGAATCCAGCAACATCTCCAGGGATCCCCACCCCCACCCCCGATTTACCAAGTCATCATAAACACAGAAGGCTCAAGTCACTTTCTCCCCCACTTCAAAAAGCTGGATTTTTGCAGCGGCAACAACTGAAGTACTCGTGTGCCAATAAAAATCCATTGATGTCAGTACATTATAAATAACTAAGAAAAAGGGGGGGAGGATCTGAATATGTATTCAAATAGGCACAAGGTCCAGTTTGCTACCAAAAAATGGTGCGTATCTTTCATCTGTAGGCATACATCAAAACATACCTTTCAACATCTCTTAGCCAGAGATGCAAAGAGCTTTTGAAAGCAAAAACAAATCTTTGACAACTATCTGGGTGGGGAATGGGGAGGGGGAGAGAAATATAGAACAGCAGTTTAAAAAGGAATCTTTTTTAGCCTACAACATGATTTTCTTGTCACCATATGCAAAAACAATCCCATTAATAAGAGCATGAACATACATCAAGGAAGAGTGCCACAGTAGCATCTATAGCCTAGTACTGGGGACCCCCAATATGGTGTCCATGGGCAACACAACACTCTCAGATATCCTTCATGGGGTTCACCATGCTTCCTTCCCCATCACAATTTTTGAAAATTGGTTTTCTGGTCATTTAAGGAGCTGTTGGAGGGGGGTTGCCTGCTCCTTTCTCATCCACATTTTACTTGTTTTTTGGGTGGGGGTGAAAACGGTTTGGAATGGAAACAACTTCTCTGCATCACCAGGTTTTCTTCTTGGAATGAGTAGTTTATGGTTTCTTATCTTCCCCCAAATATGTCCCTGGTCCCACATAAGTTGGGGACCCCTGTACTAATGCACTGGGCCCTTCAAAATGGCATACAAATTCAGGTGTCTGCGCCATCTTTATATAGAACCTTTATACCTATATTACCGTATGCCCTGATCACAAGAATCTGCACTGGGTAAGCCATCTGAGGACATCTCATAAGAAGCAGCCAAACTTTCCCTGAAAGGAGAAACAGAACTGAGCTCTAAGAAGAAAAATATCAGAGCTCTTTGGTCAGGTCAATGATGATATTTCAGCATCACAAGTCAGAAACTTACTGGCATTTTTGCCAGCTTGCTCTTCTATTGACCAAGAAGTTTTAAAAGACCCACTGAGTTTTTCCTCCATTAACTAAGAGATGAGTAATTGTCTAGTGAGTGTATCTTGGATTAGGAATTTTCAAGGTGGTGAGGTCATTGTTAAAAACTCAGATATATAATCTAATCGCCAATGGCACATTAAACCTAGGTTATTGCTGTCTCTTTTTTTGTGATGGAGATGATGATGATGATGATGATGATAATTTCATTGCTATACCACTTTGTATTTTAAAGAGCAAAGCTCAAAGTGGTTTACAACACATTAATACTTCAAATAAAGCACTCCAGAATAAAACAAACGAGAGCTTCAAGGAAAATATTTCAGATTCTCCTCTAAGTGACATTTTGCTTTCTCCAGTCACCAAGCTGGCAACCACAGATTTCCAAGTGGTCTCAATTGGACCTGCTCCAGTCACAAAACATGCCTGGTCCCTGGCTGATTTCTAACACCAGTGAGGCTCGTGCCTGTGGTGTTCCAAGCTGGGGAGAGGAGAGACTTTGGACAGGATGTCCTTAATATGATCCACTCCTCTCCCTTCTGCTGTTGCTGCCTAATCCCCACCAGTGCTCCCAGAGAAAGGGCAGGTGAGTAAGCAAGCAGTGGCTGCTGGCTACAGTTCCTTGAACCCCTCAGAGCAGGGGGCAATAGCAAGAGGAAAAAGAACAGAGTAAGGGGTTCTAGAGATCAGCACTGACCTCCTTCGAAGCCATGAGCCTTGGCTGGTACCCAGTAATACCTATCACCAACACCAGGCATAGGCAAGCTCACCCTCCAGATGTTTTGGAACTACAACTCCCATCATCCCTGACCACTGGTGTCCTGTTTGCTAGGGGTGATGGGAGTTGTAGTCCCAAAACATCTGGAGGCTGAGTTTGCCTATGCCTGACCAACACCATTTCTGTACACCTCTAAACTAAATGCAATGTACATTCATTTGGATGTGAGGCATCTAATACAGACCTTTTTGCCATGTCTCAGTGTGGATGGCATTATATGCATTTCTATTCACATTAGAAGCCTAAAGCGAAGGAATTAACAGTTTTGTGACACACGGCATCCTATCCCCACTGCCCTGATTCCCTCTTCAAGACGGCCAAACTACAGTTCAATGCTGCAGCAACAGT
This sequence comes from Podarcis cretensis, assembly GCF_951804945.1. Taxonomy (NCBI): domain Eukaryota; kingdom Metazoa; phylum Chordata; class Lepidosauria; order Squamata; family Lacertidae; genus Podarcis; species Podarcis cretensis. The sequence continues at coordinate 19,500,616 of NC_137183.1, forward strand.
GGAAGCCACAATTCTTAAAAGCACAATAGGACCCTTGGGAGGTTAGATGCAGCAACCTTTAGCTACCTTGCCTACAACGGGGATTGATAGGCCACTCTATTCCCAATCCATGTCAATTTCAAACATCTATATTCCAAATGCCCTCCTGTCCCATTTCTGCATAAAGTCTGCAATTCTTCCCCCTATTGCCACACACAAAAAGTATTCACAAGCGTTTAAATAGGCATTTTATCACAAAATAAGCATTTCTAAAATAAATCTTTGCAAACCATTTTGGAATGTTCCGAGCCAAGAACTGTGTCACAAAAATCCAAAGGATAATTCCATTCCATACTTCATACACATCCAGGAAGCCTGGATCAGGTCAGCTCCCAAAGGACTTTTCGGAGATCAAAATCCTTGAGCATCAGAGGAACAGAGCCTTACATCAACTCAGTCCATTGGTCCTCCTAGCTCAGTATTTTCTACACTGGCAGTCAGCAGTTTTGAAGGATTTTATACAGGGGTCTCTCTCAGTCCTTCCTCGAGAGGATTGAACCGGATACCTTTTGCATTCAAAGCAGACTCTGCCACTGATCCCAAAATCCCCTGAATTCTACTCAGGCTTGCCCTTCCTTCAGCATCTTGTATCCACGGCTTATTCTTCCCCTTTCCTTCAACTCCCATGCCTTTCCAACATGGCCAAGCATCAGGGACAATGGGAGTTTTCAGGGACAATGGGAGTCCAGCAATATCTTGAGGGCCACCGGTTCCCCACCCCTGCACTGAAGTGTGGATGACATTTAAGCATCTGTAGTCACTAGTGGGATGCAGGTGGCGCTGTGGGTTAAACCACAGAGCCTAGGACTTGCTGGTCAAAAGGTCGTGGTTCGAATCCCCACGACGGGGTGAGCTCCCGTTGCTCAGTCCCAGCTCCTGCCCACCTAGCAGTTTGAAAGCACATAAAAGCGCAAGTAGATAAATAGGTACCGCTCTGGCGGGAAGGTAAACGGCATTTCCATGCACTGCTCTGGTTCGCCACAAGTGGCTTAGTCATGCTGGCCACATGACCCGGAAGCTGTACGCTGGCTCCCTCAGCCAATAAAGCAAGATGAGCGCCGCAACCCCAGTCAGCCACGACTGGACCTAAAGGTCAGGGGTCCCTTTACCTTTACCTTTAGTCGCTAGCTGCAATTTAACAAATCGCACAACCAGTTTTGTGTACCCAATTGGGGCAGGGGGAGAGAGAGAGAACTCTGAGCTCACACAGCAATCTGCTTTTGAAAATGAGGGTACCTTCAAAAACAGTGTTTGATAAGGCATGGGAGTCTGTTCTTTTTTGAAAAATAAAATCATCCTATTGGGAGGACCCTAAAGAAAACTTCTTTGGACGACAGTCACTATCTTGGGCATGCATAGTCCCACATGACAATTCATTGACTAGGACCTGACATCCAAACCATCTATAGTTTACTTTCTCATTTTTTAACTGATTCACCAATGACATAAATAAACACACTACAAATCCTCAGTGTAGAAACATTTCTGAGGATCCACAAAGGGGAGGGTCTGTCTTCAGAGAGGAAAGACAAAAATTGTAATTTAAGATACAAAAACGCCAATGATTCTTTTCTTTTTTTTTTAAGAAGGAATGGCCATTGCTTACATTTTATATTTTATTTTTCATTGAATTTTAGAATTCAAAGCATTCCCTATTGCAGTGTTGCCACGAAGCCTTTTGCCAGAAGAAAACACGGGCGTTTTACCTTCACAGGAAAACTATCTGCCAGGTTTGGACGTAAAATGGAAGGGGAAATGTGAAGTATCTATTTCATCAAATCTGGTCTAAGGAGCAGGCGGTCAAAGCGTGGGCAGACTCACCAGTAGCTGGATTTCAAGAAACCTGAGCCACAGAGCCTGTGCTTTCACGTCAGCCTTGACGAGTGAGAAGTAGAAACTTTGATCTGTAATTACAGCATTGGCTGATTAATCACATTGATTAAGCAGCCCAAACTTGCAGCCCTGATTTTATATAAATATATAACAATATACACACCGTGCATTTCACAATTCGGTGCCTATTCACATTCCCTTGCAAATGCTGATAATCACAGATGAATTCTGAGAATTCCCAGAAGTAAGATGTATAGCCCTGAATGTCAGATATGCACAAGTCAACACTAACATGCTGCAATCACATTTACTGTAGGTGCCTTTTAACATTCAGTTACGTATATCTGAGTTTTGGAAAATTTGCAAAATTAATCTGAAAACGCTGGTATTCGCCAACTTTGAGCATTCATGACAACATATTAATTTAAAGTGTTTGTGCAATATATATATTTATACACATGCACACTTCCTCATTTTAAATTCAAACCAATGCTTCAAGATTGGCTTCAGAGGTCCAGCTTCTAAGCCTATGATTGGCAAAGATCCAATGGGGATAGGAACTTCTTAGTGGTGGCACCACAGTTGTGGAAATCTCTCCCTGGGAAGATCCAGCAATCCCCTTCCCTACCATTTTTAGATGCCATTTGAATATGTTTTTATTTCTGAAGATAGATAACAAAAGGCCAATCTAGATTAGTGATTTATCACAGGTGCACCATGTTCTTGACACAATAATAGTGTGTTATTAGAGGTGCATTTATTCTACTTTATTAGTTGTTAGTAATTCTGCAATGCTTCCCCATTGCCAACACATTATTGCTCTCCAGAGGGACCACAGCGCAACAAAAGCAGGACAAGCAACAAAAGCAGGACAAGCGCAACAAAAGCAGGACAAACAAAAGCAGGACAAGCAAAAGCTCCAAACAAGTTATGGGATTTCAGCAAGAAATGACAAAATATGCACTGAAACAGCATCGTCACCCCAAAACTTTTGTGGGCACAAACTGCTTTGAAAGCAGTACTGCATATGGCCACCTTGACAGGAGCCTGACCAGAAATCATCATGAATGCACAATAAAAAGGACGTCTGGAGGGTTCTCTGAGCAGCACAATCGGTGATCTGCTGCTTTTTTTGAAATAAAAAAAAACACTGTGTATTTTTAGTGCATTATTTAATTTTTAATACAGTATATTATTGTTGCCATGTTTCTTGTAATGCTAAGCTGCTTTACAAAATTATTTTGAACAGCAGGGTGTAAATAAATCATGCAAAAGAGAGCTTCGCCTGAGAAACGACTCAGAGAAAAAGGGGTCCAGAATCTCTCACCACACAAGCTAAATCACACCTGCACTGTCTGTGAGCCGCCCTCCTTTGTGTAAGGAAAGTTTAAAATCTTTCACTGGACTCTTCTGTATGCGTTCAAACTTTTGCAGGAAACATCAAGAAAGAAACCTACCTCCCATGAACAATACATGAAGCTTCATAGCAAGCCAGACCATCAGTCAGTTTAGCACAGGACGTGAATCTTTCATCTGCCTTCATTGTATGCAATAAGCCATCCTCTTTCCTGTCCGGTTTTCAATCAATTCCCCAGTTACAAAAGTCTAAATGGAGCACACATCCCAGTGCAGATACATTTATGAAGGGGGACTGTCTTTCTGGATGTGAGATATAAACTTACTATTTCACATAGCCCAACACTGTGTATCTTGGAAGCAGCTACCCAAGGTTCTGTCACCAGAGATGCTTTCAACTTATAATACTAGGGACTGAACCCAGGACTTTTCTAACATGAAGACACAGCATGTGCTCTGCCACTGAGCTATGGGACTTCTTTCTCAGTTTCACTTGAGGAAATTCCACAGAGGAGAGTAACCACACTAATCCCAAGGCAGAAGTTGCACCTTGCAATGAGATACACACATCAGAATGGAAATTCATAACAAGAGCTACCAATTGCCTTCTGCAGATTCCTATGAAGGCCTACACATGCAAGAATGGATCCCTGGGCTCTTTGCAGAGCTTTAATCAGGGGGTTAGTTCTTAATACAGATAAGAAAAACTAGATAGTACACCAACCCTTTAAAAGCATCATCAATAAGAAGAGAACTTTCATGCCGGAGAGTTGTATCCAGTACTGGTCCTACTCATAGCTGGTCCGTTAGTGGACATAATAATAATACATAATAAAATTTTATTTATATCCTGCCCTCCCCAGCCAAAGTCGGGCTCAGAAAGTAACACAGCATTCTAAAATCAATGCATTCTAAAATCAATTCAATATCAAATTAATGCCAACCACTGGGCCAGAATTCTACGAGGATCACCAAAGGAAGGAGTCAGACTGTACCTTGGCCAAAGGCCTGGTGAACAGCTCTGTCTTGCAGGCCCTGAGGAAAGATGTCAAGTCCCACAGGGCCCTAGTCTAGTTCCCTTAATTTCAACGGGTCTGTTACAAGTAGAACTTAGTTTGATACAACCCATCAATATCCAGTTACCATCACTGCGGCTCAATAAAGTTTAGTGCTATTTCCCCTCAGAAGTAAAGTGAAAAATGAATCAAGTCATAATAAACTAGTTGCATATTTTCTTTATCATGTCACCAGAGTGCATCAACATGAACACTTCATGTGGGCACAAAATGAGCAAAGGCCTATTTCACTCACTTCCAAAAGATGGTACTGCCCAGTTCTCCCCCCCCCCCCCAGAAAAATAGGCACTGGAACTCACCATGAACTCTTCATTCTCTTAAAAAGGCAATGGCACCCACCTGAGAGGTGCCGGAACTGTGGTCCGGTGAGTTCCAGCTGAAAAAGAGCCCTGGTACCACCTACATCAAAGATGCCCTGCATCAGGGGTTGCCAGATTTACATTTCAAGGTGACTGGAATCTCACACTTTAAAAATTCATACAGGAGAGAAACCATAAAAAGGTGGTCTAGAGTAACAGACTAGGGTGATGTCCACTGTTTCCAGGGACTGTTCACATTGTGAGACTTTGGGTGAGCTGAGTTTGTTTGGGCCCAGAGAGAGAGCCCAGAGGCTGAGAGGAAGGGTGTATCAAAAGGAATATATATAAATGTGTGTGTGTGTGTGTGTGTGTGTGTGTGTTAGTAACTGTGTATTAATGTAACATTTTTATAGGTAACTGTCTGTTTTTGCAATATTTTGTTTAAGTTGTCTACTGTTGCTTCAGTTTTTGTATACCACTTAGAGATATTTTCATATACTATGCAGTATAGAAATTTAATAATAATAGCAGCTGCTGCTGCTGCAGCAGCAGCAGAATGGGTACTGGAGAGAGGCATGATTTGGTGGACACCTGGAATGAAAACATCTTGAATTCAAACCTTTTTCTAGAGTGGAAACACTGCTTTTGCCCAGATGAACTACATCTCTGCAGTGAGGCTGAGTTGTGAACCAAGGAGGCTTCTGCCACCAACTCACAAGCTAGCAAATTTCATCCTCAGTCTCCTCATTGAACGAATTAAAATGGGAACAAGTGGAGGTTTGCAGCTCAGGGGCTGAGCGACTGCTCTGCATGCAGAAGGCATCTCCCAGTGAGACTGAGAAAGGCTTCCTGCCTGAAACCTTGGAGAGCCACTGCCGCTCAGTTTAGACAAACATTGAGTAGTTGGACCAATGGCTTAACTCAGTATAAAGCTACTCCCTATTTTCCTAACAAGAGTGACCCATCATACAGAGCTATTCTGAGGATTACCCAGATAATGTAAGTGAAGTACCTTGGACAAATTAAAACACGCATGTGAACAGACCCCTTAGCTAGCACAGTAATAGTATGGTACTTAACATTTATATGGGGCTTAAGATTCTAAATCCTCATCTAAAATGCTACATGCAATTACAGTGGTGCCTCAGGTTACATATGCTTCAGGTTACATATGCTTCAGGTTACAGACTCCGCTAACCCGGAAGTAGTACCTTGGGTTAAGAACTTTACCTCAGGATGAGAACAGAAATCGTGTGGCGTCAGCGGGAGGCCCCATTAGATAAAGTGGTGCTTCAGGTTAAGAACAGTTTCAGGTTAAGAACGGACCTCTGGAACGAATTAAGTTCTTAACCCAAGGTACCACTGTAGTATTATTATTATTATTATTATTATTATTATTATTACATAGCTAACTAAGGGGTCTGTTCACAACCAGGAAGCACAAGGCCACGCACAAGCTCCAGAGTGCTGCTTATAAAAAGAAAAGAAAAAGAAACAGCAAATTGCGCTTGTGGCAAGCAAGCATCCGAATGCAAGTCTTCCTAAAGCAAGTGGAGCGCCTAGTTGCAAGAATCCGTACTCAAGATTCAGCATTGGGCAGTTCATCATATGCACAGGTGGGTGTTGGCTCCTGTGCTCTATCCCCCACCCACCCAACAGCCTCCGAAACTACCTGCACTAAAGCAAAATGAGAGCAGCTAGCCAATAAGAGCCAGTCTGCACATTCTATGGATTTATAAGGAGTGAAGCTTTTCCTGGACCATACCACTTCAGACTCCAGGTGGGCAACTGTGTTTGTGAACATGCTCCTATGGTGAAAGGGGTTCTACATACACTGCACTACACATCAAAAACAAGCACAATAAGGAGAAGGAATGGGTCTAGTCTTTTCCTGTGACTTAGCTGGTTCGTGTATGCTTTGTTGAAGTAGGGAATATTTTTTTTTTTTAAGTGATTCCCCCACCCACTCCCAAACAACTCACATTGTCCAGTCCAGGGGGGGGAAACGCTTTCCTGCTTGTTTCTGATGCATGTACAAGCTGGTCCTCAAAGGAGGAAGAAATCACAATACACAGCATGTTAATGAGAGGCAGGCAGGCAGGCAGACCAGTGCACACAGGAAGCGATTACATCAGGGATAATTATACAAAGAACAGGCCATTGCCATGGGATTTTATTGCAGCGCTATTGTCAGACGTAGCTAGTGATTAGGGACTAGCACCTTGGAGATTCCAGATCTACCCTTGGACACAAAGCTCACTGCTACCACCTCTCAGCAAAGCCTACCTCACAAGGTTGGTATGAGAACAAGTGGAAGGGGGAAGAGGTAGAACCACATATGTTGCATCCATCTCCTTGGAAAAAGGACAGGATAGACATTTAATAAGATAAAGGTAAAGGGACCTCTGACCATTAGGTCCAGTCGTAGCTGACTCTGGGGTTGTGGCGCTCAACTCGCTTTATTGGCCGAGGAAGCCAGCGTACAGCTTCCAGGTCATGTGGCCAGCATGACCAAGCTGCTTCTGGCAAACCAGAGCAGCTCATGGAAACACCATTTACCTTTCCGCTGGACCGGTACCTATTTATCTACTTGCACTTTGACGTGCTTTCGAACTGCTAGGTTGGCAGGAGCAGGGACCGAGCAATGGGAGCTCACCCCGTCGCGGGGATTCGAACCGCCGGCCTTCTGATCGGCCAGCCCTAGGCTCTGTGGTTTAACCCACAGCGCCACCCACATCCCTAGATGAGTGAATAAATTGCTTTGCCAGCAAAAAAAGAGAGGCTTCAATTCACCCTATATGGCTCTCCTGCCTTTCCATTCTCCATCTCTAAGCTGCCACCACCCCCTGCAAGCCTTGTTAGCACCCTCCTCCATCCTCCCCTTGCTTGGAGAACGGCGTGGGAAAGTTGCCCATGGGCTTTTCACAAATCCAGTAGCCCCTTGAACCAAAACCAATTAGAATGGCCCAAGGTCCTGCCATTGAAGGCTGGGCCTTCTTTTCAAATGGCTGCAGTCTCAATGGTTTCAAGGAGCCTGGATGTGAATGCGCAAGGCCCACTTAAGAGTGGTGCTTGAGGCAGGGCCAAGGTGAATGGAACATCTCTCTTCTATAGGAACAGCGGCTCCTGTTTCTAAGAGACCAACTGACCAAGACTTTGTCGAAAATCTCTCCCCTCTCCCCCTCCTGTTCTCCGAGCTGTCGAGGCTCACTTGCCCCTAACTAAGCCAAAAGCAAGGCAATCAATATAGCCATCAACTATAACAATTGTGATTTCTGCTGAAGAGAAAGGAAGCCATTGAAGATCAGGTGAGATCAACTGACACGCAAATTTGTCAGGGTCGGTGGGGTTTTCCCCTTCTGGGGGGGGGGGGCAATACATTCTACAGGCACACAGAGAGAAACATGGACGTGTAATTCAGTTTGATCACAATGAAGGGGGGGGGAAAGAAAGTCATGTTCAAAGTAGAAATGCCAATTAAGGATTTGGGGGGTGGGGGACAAATTCATCCAGTTCACATTTTAACACAAACCTACCTAGTTAACACATCGTGGACCAACATGCAATAAACTGAACCAGAACTATCGTTCAGATTCATATTTTATTTTACTTCCTTTAGTTTTTACCCCACCCTTCCTCCCAATGGAGTCCAGAGCAGCGATTCACAAATCTCTGAATGTTGTGATGTGCTTCTCTAACCAGAAAAATGCATTAAGGCACTTATATTAAGGGATAGCGCACCCCAAAAATGTGTATACCAGTGAAAACACATCAAAATGCATTATAGTAAGATAAATGGCCTGCAAAAATGCATACATTAAGATGAAATGGCATGCAAAAAAATGTGTCTATTAGGAGAAACATGCATGAGAATGCATACAAATTTTCATGCAGACTTTAAAAAATACTGCTGAGGAAATAAGAGTGAACGGGACTTAAAGACTGGAAAAATGAGAAACTCACATAACTGACAGATTTGTCCATCCCTACAGTCAACTGATTTTTTTTAAAAAATGAGTGTAGTGTAACAACACAACCTTCTTATTTCACCCTTTCTTAAAGAGCAAATATATAGTCCTTCTCTATTTCACCTCCATAACAACCCTCTGAGGTAGGTTAGGCAGAGAGAAAACAACCAACTCAAGCCCCACTTATGGTTGGAAATACCTGTCCATTTTTATTTTCTCAATTTCTTTATATCTTTCCCAATCTTAAATTCAGTTCTCCACATTTTGCAGCAATTTGCCATTATTATTATTTTTTTTATTTTTAAAAAGAATCTTCATAAAAAATCATCTGCATTTGGTGTGTGAATTTCTCCTAACATACTACAAAATAGCTATGAGATGAACAGTACACCAGAAAATCCACAGTTTTTTAGTCTCACCTCTGCTACAAAATGTACAAGGTCGGTCTTTTAAAAGTTCCTTTTTCGTAGCCTCACCCCTCTACTGCAGTGAGGGCAGTTTTTGTGGCAATACTGACACATTACAAATAATACAATTTTTGTGCACTGAATACAATTTACTAATGAAATATATATTTATTTATGCACTTAGATATTTTGTGCATGCATGCATGCATAATGTGTTATAATGATATATACCACATATACATGCACTTCAAAAATCATGTTGGCAGCTTGTTTGCTCAGAAAGCAGTAAATGAACGCTCTGAGCTAAAAACCAGCTGATCTGATCAACTTTACAGAGGTGTTGCAAAGATTATGAAGCTCAGGTGAGGCGCTTTGAACACTTGGTAAGTGCTATATAAATTTCATTGGAGTTGACCAGACATCTGCCATTCAGCTGACTACAACCAAATAAATTTGACCTTGGTTAAATTTGCAAATCTCAAACATTCACTTTTGACACACTGAAAAAACAAAAGAAATCACCATGCACTGTTAGAAAGAAAAGCACCATTCATGTTTTCTTTTTCTTCCCATCAAGTAACACCACAAAACCATATGGGAAGAACCAAATGTGTCCTGATCTTACAACCCCACAGATTAAAAATTGGTCCCTTGCCAACAAGTCAAAAGCTGGCAACTACATGTACCACCAAGTGATGCTCTGCATGTGCAGATCTAACACCCGCAACTGTGTTTTCAAATTGTATAGCCTCTAACACAATATTATCAAGTGGGGGGCACTTTAACATTTTGCTGCAGGTCTTCAAGTAACAAGTTCATGAGACAAAAGAAAAAATGGTTTGGGAGGGAGGGAGAAATAAGAAACCCAGGGACAAGGTCACAACAGAAAAGGAAAATGGTTTGGGAGGGAGAAAAATGAGCAGGTTCAGGTACAAGTTTTTAGTTTAAAGTTTTCCTAAAGCCAAGTTGTGGTGGAAATTTTCAACGAAAGGGAGAGGCAAAAGTTCCTGATCTTAGTTGTATTGATGGACTGGGCCTGCATGCCTTCTCCTCTCTCCTTTGCTACAGCCTAACATAACAGTTAGGGACGCAGGTGGCGCTGTGGGTAAAAGCCTCAGCGCCTAGGGCTTGCCGATTGAAAGGTCGGCGGTTCGAATCCCTGCGGCGGGGTGAGCTCCCGCTGCTCGGTCCCAGCGCCTGCCAACCTAGCAGTTCGAAAGCACCCCTGGGTGCAAGTAGATAAATAGGGACCGCTTACTGGCGGGAAGGTAAACGGCGTTTCCGTGTGCTGCGCTGGCTCACCAGATGCAGCTTTGTCACTCTGGCCACGTGACCCGGAAGTGTCTCCGGACAGCGCTGGCCCTCGGGCTCTTAAGTGAGATGGGCGCACAACCCTAGAGTCTGTCAAGACTGGCCCGTACGGGCAGGGGTACCTTTACCTTTACCTTTAACATAACAGTTGCTGCCAAATGATATCATCACGTTTGTGCATGCTGCCCCCCTGACACACACAAACCATCTCTCTAGTCAAATACGCCCAGCTGCCAAACTTGTTAGTGGTACATGATAAGCACGCAGTTCACATGCAACAAAATTCGGCATCCACACCAGCTGTTCTCATATCCTTTCCAGTGCTTCAACACAGCGGCAAAACATCTGCCTTGAATGCAGAACGTTCTAGGTTCAGTCCTGAGGTAGATGGACCAATGGTCTTTCGGCACAAGGCAGCTTCCTAGGTTCCTGTGAGAGCAAGGAGAACCTCAAGCACCTTGGAGGAAACGCGAGATCTATGGTGGTACCTCAGGTTACAGACACTTCAGGTTACAGATGCTCGAGGTTACAGACTCCACTAACCCAGAAATAGTACCTCGGGTTAAGAACTTTGCTTCAGGATGAGAACAGAAATCGTGCGGCCGTGGCGTGGCAGCAACGGGAGGACCCCATTAGCTAAAGTGGTACTTCAGGTTAAGAACAGTTTCAGGTTAAGAACAGACCTCCACAACAAATTAAGTTCTTAACCTGAGGTACCACTGTAAATGTAACACACAAACAAACTGGGCTTGTTGACAGAGACACAGCGCTACTTGGGCAAAGCAATGTCACAGACACTTATAAACAAAATCACCTCAAAAGGCAAAGAGGCAAGGCAAGGGGGGCTGAAGACAGCAAGAGAAAAGTGGGAGGGAAAGGTTATATAATCTAAAGGGGAAGGCAAGATGAATTAAGGAAGCTAAGAAATGTTCCACCGCTCTTCATCAGAGGCTTTTAAACAGAGGTAGGGTGGCCATCAATCTGGGATTCTTCAATCGAAATTCCTGTATTGTAGAGGATTGGACTAGATGGCATTTGGGGTCCCTTCCAGCTCCACAGTTCTATGAAGTGGAAAAGATGCCATGCACATGAGTATTTTATTTGGTCGCATCAAATACACTCATTTCAAGGCCATGAGTGACCCAGGGGCCAAATGCCTCTCTGTCTGGCCCTTGAGACTCTCCCCAAGCCACACCTCCTCGCTCGCCCCATTTTCGAATGCCTGGAAAGTGACCTTGGACTCTGACCATGCCTCTCGCTTGTCTGAATGGAGACAGCAGTGTACTGGACTACAGTGGTACCTCGGGTTAAGAACTTAATTCATTCTGGAGGTCCGTTCTTAACCTGAAACTGTTCTTAACCTGAGGTACCACTTTAGTTAATGGGGCCGCCATGCCACCACCATGAGATTTCTGTTCTAATCCTGAAGCAAAGTTCCTAACCCGAGGTACTATTTCTGGGTTAGCGGAGTCTGTAACCTGAAGTGTCTGTAACCTGAAGAGTCTGTAACCCGAGGTACCACTGTACTGTACAAAAGTGGAAATTGCACATGCAGCTCCTCCCACTTTTGCCTCTGGCCCCTAGCACCGCTAGAAAGAGACCCTCGGGGCCAGGAAAACATTCTCCACCTCTGTTCTAGGGCAATTTCAAAGTGCAAGAATATTCAGGGCAGCTCAAGTTGCAGCCCTGAAAGCCATGCCGCTGCTTTCAATAGGGTTTAAGCATAGGAAGTCGACTGGGTGCTGTCCAACACAAATACAAGGACTCTACAGACATTTTATTTATATATAGATTTTTTAAAACTAAGACCTCACTGCATAACATTATTAAACAGAAAGTGATCCCTCCCAATGCTTTTTTGTTGGCCTTTGCATCACACTCCGGGGCTGTGTCCAAAATGCTATTCCACATGGTTTGTAAAGAACAAAAACTGGTTGCGTAAATGGCACCTTCGTTTTCATCTCCCTACAGCGTGAGGAAAGAAATAATTCATTCTCATCTTCCCAAGACTATGTGCTACAGCTGAGCTCCATTTCTGGAAAATCCACACCTTTTCATTCCAGCAATGCATGTGGGACCCCGACAAATCACAGAATTGCTGCTGTAATTTTGGATTAGTAACGCTTCCTTAAATGATAGTCTAATTCCAGGCCTTTATGCTTTCAAGCATTCAAACTCACAGAGCCCTTTTTCCTGGGAGGCTTCCTGTGGAATTAGCACCATTGCTAATTTTTTTCCAGTCTAAAAAAAAAAAAAAAAAGCATACATATATTGTACAATGACTTCTCATTAGAACAAACAAAAATAAACTCCTTACAAGTTTTTCCTTTGTGTTGGTGAGTCTACGATTTAACACAGTAACATTCTCAAAATCAGGAATAATTAACTGTTTCATCCTGAGGGCCACATTCTATTAAGGACAGCATTCCAGGGGCCACATAGCAGGGCCAGAAAGAAAAGTGGACAGAGCAATGGCTGTAATTTTTGCCTTTGTCCAGTTTCTAAACACATCTTACTCTGTAAACCCTGCCAGATGGGCGGGTATAAATAATATATTATTATTATTATTATTATTATTATTATTATTATTATTATTATATCCATCCATCCATCCAGAGAAGCAGTTCATTCCAGCTTTGCAAAAGCACTCAAGGAGAATATGCAGCAGGCCCATAGAGGGTGTGAATGGGGTGTGCCCCAGAGAGAGTCCCAAGGGCCAGATGGAGAGATCTGAAGGGCCATATTCAGCCTCCAGACCCGAAGCTCCATCTTCCCACACATTTTGCATGCTATTTGTGTGGCTGGTTCCTCACACTCAGTTGTCTATAGCCAGCTTCAAACCTATGGCCTGATCCTCAACCCTAGGCAGATAAATTATTTAAGCAGATTTGCAAAGCATTTCTGTGAATGTATATTCAGAAGTGCATCCCACTAGGTTAAAAATTAGACTTATTCCCAAGTAAGGATGCCTAAGATTGCAGCCATGACTTCATGGACTCAATGGGATAAAATTCATTTATGTCCTAGTATATCACAGAACTGTAGAGTTGGAAGGGACCCCAAGGGTCATCTAGTCCAACCCTCTGCAATGCAGGTATCTCAGCACGCAGTACCCCAACCCATTTGAAACCATACCAGACCCTGCTTAGCTTTGCAAACACGCTAGCAGTTTTATTGCTCCACCAGATCGTGGAACATGCTCTTGGTCGGCTATTAAGATGATGATTATCTTATTTCTTATGCCCCACCTTTGCACTCATAAAATCCCAGAGTAGCTAACAATTCTACTCCCGTTATGTCCCAAAGGCCTGATGGAACATATTAGGCTTAAAGTGTTACCTGACCTAAAATAATCTGTGGGACAGCCTGATATAAACAAGGAAGGTGTTCCAGAACTGGGGTGCAACCACTAAAAAGGCTCTACTTCATATAGTGGTCCTCCAGACCATATTCACTAGGGGCACTACTAGCAGGGCCTCCTCTGAGGATCTTAAAAGCCTAGGTTGGTTGGTACTGGGTAAAGCACTCCTTCAAGTACGATGCGTTTCAGCAACTATGGGAGCCATAACTGATAAAATGGAAATTTGAAAAGAAGGGAGAACATCGTAGTTCTCCAGCATCTTCATAAGAATGTCAGAAGAGCCAGCTGGATCAGGCCAATGGCCCATTGAGTCCAGAATCCTGTTCTCACAGTGGGCAGTCAGATGCCTGTGAGAAACCCATAAGCAGGATTCGAATGCAAGACCACTCCCCGCTCCTTTGGCTTCTTCCATCTTTCTCTATTGGAGCATATTGATTAAAGAGCTAAATGAAACTATTTGCTCTTCTTATTCCCCTCTTTGACATCACCTTGACAACAAAGGTCCGTATAGTTAAAGCTATGGTGTTCCCAGTAGTGATGTATGGAAGTGAGAGCTGGACCATAAAGAAGGCTGATCGCTGAAGAATTGATACTTTTGAATTATGGTGCTGGAGGAGACTCTTGAGAGTCCCATGGACTGCAAGAAGATCAAACCTATCCCCTCTGAAGGAAATCAGCCCTGAGTGCTCACTGGAAGGACAGATCCTGAAGCTGAGGCTCCAATACTTTGGCCACCTCATGAGAAGAGAAGACTCCCTGGAAAAGCCCCTGGTGTTGGGAAAGATTGAGGGCACAAGGAGAAGGGGACGACAGAGGACGAGATGGTTGGACAGTGTTCTCGAAGCTACCAGCATGAGTTTGACCAAGCTGTGGGAGGCAGTGGAAGGCAGGAGTGCCTGGCGTGCTCATGGGGTCATGAAGAGTCAGACACGACTAAACAACTAAACAACAACATTCCCCTCTTGCAGTTGTGAATTGCCTTAGTCTTCTCCTTATTTCTTTGAAAGACAGATGAGTCCCAGTACATGGTCTTAAGATGCAATAACATTGCTGGAAGCTAAGCAGGTCTAGGCCTGGGCTGTATTTGGAGGAGAGACTGCCCAGGAGCCCCATTCATACCAGCTTGAGTTCCATCATAGAAAAAAGGTAGGGTCCAAATACAAAAGTACCGTTATGAAGCGTCATATAAATGGATGTGCTCTAAAAATGAACAAAAGGCCTTTATTTGGATTCTGGCCTCTTAGCTTGGTGTGTCTTTTCACCTGCAAAACAACTTGCAAGGTAAATAGGAGGCTGCCTTAAACATCAGGTTGGGCCATTGGTCAATACTGTCTTTCTATACTATCTACACTGACAGAGCAAAGGCCCTCCTGGATTTCAGACAGTGGACATTCCCAGTCCCATTTGGAGATGCCAAGGATTAAATCTGGGGTGTCCTGCACACACAGCAGATGCTCCACCGCTGATCTACAGTCCTTCCCTAGATGTTCTTCAGAGTATGCAAAGATTTTGGCCTCAGGTTGACCCACATCAAGAACAAATACTTGAAACCAAGCAGAATGATTTTGAGCATCTGCCAAACATAGGCCACATCTCCCTTCTTCAGTATCAACTTTATCCAAAAAGGACTAGCTCACACAGGCAAGTTGAATGCTTGGCTCTGGGTGGCTAGCAGCTGAATGTCAACCAGACCCATTGGAAAGCATTACAAAGAAAGCTGTTTTATAATCAGGCTGTTGGCCCATCTACCTCTTTATTGCAGCTCTCCAGGGTTTCAGACAGGGGACATTCCAAGCCCCACCTAGAGATGCAAGGGATTGTACCTGAGATCTTCTGCATGCAATGGAGATGTAGCTCTACCACTTAGCGACAGCCGCCTTATTACATGTTCCAGTCATCTCCTAATCCAGGGGTCAGCAAACTTTTTCAGCAGGAGGCCGGTCCACCATCCCTCAGATCTTGTGGGGGGGGTGGACTATATTTTTTGGGGGAAATGAATGAATTCCTATGCCCCACAAATAACCCAGAGATGCATTTTAAATAAAAGGGCACATTCTACTCTTGTAAAAACATGCTGATTCCTGGACCATTCACGGGCTGGATTTAGAAGGCGATTGGGCTGGATCCAGCCCCCGGGCCTTAGTTTGCCTACCCATGTCCTAATTTTTCAGGCATCAAGTGATGAACCTGAAGGTGCTCAGTAGTCTTTAAAAATGCATCAATGTAAATACTGGCTGGTGCATCAAAGAAAAGTAATTTGAAACAATCAACTCCTTCAATGCTTGATAAATGGCAAGGTGTATATTTTTAATAGATCAGAATATTGGAAGTAAATAAAAGGTAAAGGTAAAGGTACCCCTGCCCGTACGGGCCAGTCTTGACAGACTCTGGGGTTGTGCGCCCATCTCACTTAAGAGGCCGGGGGCCAGCGCTGTCCAGAGACACTTCCGGGTCACGTGGCCAGCGTGACATCGCTGCTCTGGCGAGCCAGAGCCACACACGGAAACGCCGTTTACCTTCCCGCTGGTAAGCGGTCCCTATTTATCTACTTGCACCCGGAGGTGCTTTCGAACTGCTAGGTTGGCAGGCGCTGGGACCGAGCAGCGGGAGCGCACCCCGCCGCAGGGATTCGAACCGCCGACCTTTCGATCGGCAAGTCCTAGGCGCTGAGGCTTTAACCCACAGAGCCACCTGCGTCCATCCATCCAAAAAAAACAATAGGCACTACTGACTGAACTAGTCCAGAATAGTCAGAGAAAGAGCTACAAAATGAACAGTTATCATAAATTAAGAAACATAATTTTTTTTAAAGACTCCCTGCACACCCAACTTCCAGTCAAATTCCAGTGAAATTACTTATGTTAAAACCCATGATGCTATAAGTTAAATACAGTGACATTGACAATCAGATTCAACAGATCTATTACCGAATCAGATCTATACTAAATTAGGGCCAATCTTTTTGTTGCATGAATTCCAAAAGCAGCCACTCATTCAAAGAATAGATTCCAATAACTATCTTTCTATGCATTGGCAGGGGGTTGGACTCGATGGCCCTTGTGGTCTCTTCCAACTCTATGATTCCATGATTCTAAGTCAAGTAACCACCCAAGCTAATCTTGTTGGGTAGGACCTATCCAAATCTCGTTCAAAAAAAATTCCCAATGTGAATCCTATCAAGGTCTTGAAGAATAGCACAGAATATTCTATAACAATACCTCCTGAAAATATTTTCTGCACAAGAAATGAAGCTGTTAAAAAAGGTTCAGTCCAACCAAAATGAAGCACTACCATTCCATTCTTCTAAGTTCCATATGTTTCAGTGGGAGACTTAAACTGCATCCTAAAGATGTTTAGCAGAGAGTAGGAATGGATGGGATGGGACGCAGGTGGCGCTGTGGGTTAAAGCCTCAGCGCCTAGGGCTTGCCAATCGAAAGGTCGGCGGTTCGAATCCCTGCGGCGGGGTGCGTTCCCGCTGCTCGGTCCCAGCGCCTGCCAACCTAACAGTTCGAAAGCACCTCCGGGTGCAAGTAGATAAATAGGGACCGCTTACCAGCGGGAAGGTAAGCGGCGTTTCCGTGTGCGGATCTGGCTCTGGCTCTGGCTCTGGCCAGAGCAGCGATGTCACGCTGGCCACGTGACCCGGAAGTGTCTCCGGACAGCGCTGGCCCCTGGCCTCTTAAGTGAGATGGGCGCACAACCCCAGAGTATGTCAAGACTGGCCCGTACGGGCAGGGGTACCTTTACCTTTACCTTTAGGAATGGATGGAGCTGTCTGTTTCAAGCCAATTTCATGTGTGTTGATTCATAAGTTTGCCCTATCCCCTTTTTGCATTAAAAAAATAATTCTGCATTAAAAATAGTTTTAAAATGGTATTTCAATATGCATTTCAATATACACCTACATGTATTTTATCCAAAATACCCCTGTGTTGATACATTTTGCTACATTTGAGCCAGGAAATGTATCACAAAATTCAGAGAAGCACAGAATCCAAGAGATAATTAACATTCTAGTCTGTACATTGATATTATTATGCATCAGAATTCACAGAAAATCAAATTCCTCACCCATCTCTACTTAAGAGTAAGTACCACTGAACACTGTGGTTATTGCTTCCAAGTTGTTGTTTTTTTAAAGCCACATAGGATGTACTGCCAAGAACAAGGTTTAACTCCTTCCTGTTCTGTTCAATTGAGCATACAGCATGATCTTAAGAATCATAATCAGAAGCAAGCCCCACAGAGTTCAGCTGGAATGACTCAGTAGTAATTCAGACCATTTAAAAGTTAAGCACTTTTAACAAAGCTGGAGCAGAGCTCCATTCCTCCCCCTCCATTTACTTTGGGCTCTATACTGACAGGGAAAAAGTACAAGATTGCAACCATTAGCGAAACCCACTCAGATTTCCTATAAATGGTAGGCTACTTTTGGTAAAACCTACTTTTTTGCTCCGATCAAGATTCTTCTCCAGCAGCATAGCAATGGAAAGAAAATGCCTGACTCTTTAAGAAGATGGGAACACCTACAGCCACAGCAAAATGTGCAAAATGTACTAAAGTATCCAATGTGCACAACTGTCTACATCTGCAATATTCTAGACCTAGCACACCTTTGTATGTATGCTTATACAGTGGTACCTCAGGTTAAGTACTTAATTCATTTCGGAGGTCTGCTCTTAACCTGAAACTGTTCTTAACCTGAAGCACCGCTTTAGTTAATAGGGCCTTCTGCTGCCACCGCGCCGCTGGAGCACAATTTCTGTTCTCATTCTGAAGCAAAGTTCTTAACCTGAAGCACTATTTCTGGGTTAGCAGAGTCTGTAACATGAAGCGTATATAACCTGAAGCATATGTAACCTGAGGTACCACTGTAGTGCCTTTGTTTCTCTTTGAGTTCTATAGATACAATAAAACCACCTTTATTCAAGCAGTTTTGCAAGGCCGTCCTAAACATTAAAGGGAACACTAAGTGCACTGACTGCAAAGAATTAGAGAAGGTTGTATTATCAGGCAAACTTATTTGGGAGTAAATTGCACTGAACCAAGGCAGACTTGCGGGACGCGGGTGGCGCTGTGGGTAAAACCTCAGTGCCTAGGACTTGCCGATCGCATGGTCGGCAGTTCGAATCCCCACGGCGGGGTGAGCTCCCGTCGTTCGGTCCCAGCTCCTGCCCACCTAGCAGTTCGAAAGCACCCTTAAGTGCAAGTAGATAAATAGGTACCGCTTTATAGCGGGAAGGTAAACAGTGTTTTCGGGTGCTGCTCTGGTGCCGGTTCGCTGGAGCAGCTTCGTCACGCTGGCCACGTGACCCAGAAGTGTCTGCGGACAGCGCTGGCTCCCAGCCTCTAGAGTGAGATGGGCGCACAACCCTAGAGTCTGTCAAGACTGGCCTGTACGGGCAGGGGTACCTTTACCTTTACTTAAGGCAGACTTACTTCTGAGTAAACATGCACACTCTCAGGATGCAAGTGTGGTATGAATATTGAGAAGTTACAGATAAGCAAATCCTTATACAGTGGTACGACCCTCTCCAATTCCACTTTCCTGGTCAAATTCAATATGCCCCCAATTTATTCCTAAAGTGACCAATTACAAGCACAGTGTGTAATTAGCTTATTGGGGTGGCTTTAAGAAAAAGAACTAAACCATTTCATCACAGACAGAACAACTGACAACTGTTAGGTAAAGGGGCTGATTATTATGATGTTCCAGGCCTGAAGAACAAATGTGGTGATAAACAGCAGAGGAGCTGCCTTATACAAAATCAAATCATTTGTCCATCCATCTCAGTGTTGTCTACTGTACTTGCAGGAGCTTTCCAGGGTTCTAGCTAGGAGACTTTCACAACTCTGTTAGGGAGATCCAGAAGAACTGAGGGGGCAACCTGGAAACATGTGTGCTATCATTAAGCTATGGCCTTTCCACCATCACTCTCATGCCTAACTTGTGAATGTCCTCATGGCATAAAGCTGCTTTCTTCAAGGAACTGAATACTGCATGAGATGGATCAAATGAATGTTTAATTTCTTCCATAATCACACATTCCTATAAGCCTATGCCTTACATGTCTAGGCAGCCTGGTTCCTGTTCTCCAACACACCTCACAAACATAGATGTGTTAGATTTGGTGGTTATTCGGTTTTGGGGAGGGGGGAATCACTCTGTACATGCACAGTGGAACCATATTACATCTTTACATACCCCTAGGGTAGTGCAACCAGGTTTTAAGGCACTGGTTGTAAAGTAGTGGTTTTTTTGGGGGGAAGAGAGAATAAACTCTGACTTTTACTAAATTTCAACTCATTTCACGGCCTTCCAACTCAACACCCATTTGGGAGGATGTGGTCATGAGGACTTCAGCTTCCATGTGTGCAAGAACTAGGGATTTGGAGGAGCAAACCCCACTTTGTCATTATAAGAGTACAACAGGAGCACCTCTGCTTATGCCTAAAAGCTACACAACCAGGGAAACACTAAAACAACAAGGGAAGACACTTAGCTCAGCAGTAGAGCACAACACAGACAGTCCTGGGCATAACTGGCAGCATCTGCAAGTAGACCTAAGAAAAGACCCAGTCTGAAACCCTGAAGATTTTCTGCCAGTAAGGGTAGACTGGGGGCAATCAACATGGTAATGGCCATTATCATTGGACTACAACTCCCATTGTCTCTGATCATTGGCATTGCTGGCTGGGACTGATGGGAGTTTAATCCAACATGTGGAGGGCACCATATGGCTACCTCTAGCATAGACCATGATGAGCTGGATGGATGAATGCCCTGACTTGGCTAGTCTTATAAGAGCAAAATAGTACCTCTACCTGAGCTTCCTTCTTCCAGATACATGTCTTTGTCTCTCTCAAATACACACACACACACACACACACACACACACACATACACACTACCGAGTTTATAACTGGTGATGGAGAAAGGAAGGAACCCCTGCATTCTTTATGCCACCCCAATGGCTTGCGTCCCACAAACTGAAAAGCTATTGCTGTTAAGGTCTGAGGAATTAAATTGTTGCTTATCTGTACTGGTTATGATGGGAACACCAACCGGCACCAACAGCCCTGTGGGAAGGAAGATAAGAGCTAGGGAGGCAGGCAAAGGCTAGATCGCAGCCTGCTACAATGAGACTACCATGCCCCCATCCTATTCCACACCACAAGTCACAGGTCCAGATTTATATTTTGTTTTAGTATTTTAAAGTGTTAAACTGCCTTGGGTGCCTTTGCAGAAAGGGGAGATAGAGATAGATGATAGATAGATAGATAGATAGATAGATAGATGATAGATAGATATAGACAGATGATAGATAGATAGATGCAATAAATAAAAAATTGTGCCAGGTTGTGCCATTTGCATATAATATTTTACTGGGTTGTGTTTTTTTCTTTTAAACTAGATAACCTGCTCCGAGACCTTCAACTGAAAGGTGAGTAATTAACACACCTACTTAATTAAATTAATCAATTAGTAATACTAAGCAATGTATGAAACCCTCAGTGAGGGGGGGGGGAGGAAATGGGGAGAGCTCTATTCCCTGGACCTTTCTAAACATTGTTGATGTTTTTCTGTTGGTGGCGGTGGTGGGGAGGAATGACTGGCAACAACATCCACCAACTAGGGATTCAGCTCCTGAAAGAATTATAGTGATCTTTTGTGAATTGTTTTCCATGGTTTAAGGTTGGCGGGGGGGGGGGGGCGCACCGAGAGTTGCTTCCAACCAAATCAGGCAAAAAGCACTTATTTGCCTCAAATTGGCGGCTAAAATGTGCCAGGAGTGAGAGACTAGGCCGAGCTAGCGCTGTGCTTTGCGTTGCCATGGGAACGGAATGCAGATTTCCCCAATTGCTTTTTTATTTGCTAGACATTGTAATACATATTATGTTTCAACTCTGGGGTTTGCAGTGGAGGTAAAGAATCCTTTATGAATGTTAACCATTCAGGCAACTTGGAGGGGGGAGGTGGTGGTGGTGAGAGTGGGAATGGGGGGGGGGTGTCGGCGAGAGAGAGACAGAAAAGTCTCAGCAGTTAAAACAGGTAGTTTATATGCAGGCAGAGTCTCAATGTTAAAGTCTGGCCCTAGGAACCAGGCCCCTTTCTATTCAAGAAACTCTCCCTTCATTTCTGCTCCACTTCACTCTGCACAGAGACCCCCAAGTCCACACAAAAGCAGCTGCCAAAGCCCGTGAAAAGTGATCAAATTATCAAGAACTTGACCTCACAGAGGGGGCAGAGTTTTGGGGGAGAGGCCTTTAACAAACCCAAACCAAGGAAGAGCCTGGAAAAGGGGGGGGGCCGTGTAGTGTGCTTGAGAGAAATTCCAAATGCTAATAGGCTTTCTACATAGAATAATTTGATCAAGGGGCATTGTTGCAAAAGAGTTCAGACACACACACTGCTTCACACACACACACACACACACACACACACACCCAGCAACCTCTTCCTCCCCGCACTTTGCACTGTCTTAATACTTTGGGGCGCATCTACAAGCCCTGCAAATTAATTTCAGGCCATATATGTCTGCATGCACACATAAACACATCTATTTTGGATCATTTGTGTTTTCTGCTACCTCCCACTTGCCCCCAGGTTTTCACAATCCTGCTCCGGTTTGGTTTTCGGGGCATTTGCATGCACGCACACACACAATTGCTGAGGGCAGAAAAAAAGAGTGAATCATCATTAAAACTCCTAAAACAACAAGCACATTAGAAAGAAACACAAAGCAGCAATCATATATAGGAGGATACCTGTATTGAAGCAACGCGGGGAGCATTTCTCAAACGCCAACAGCCGCAGACACCTTCATTCCCTGAGAATCTTGATCTTTTGGCTTCGTTTTCTTTCCCCTTGTCTCCAGCTCTCCGGACTTTTCCTCCTCCTCCTCCTTCTTCTTCTTCCGTGCTGCTCCTCTTCGCCTCCCAGCTCCCAGAAGTCTTTGGAAGTCATTTCTACTTTCGGTTATCTAGCTTTATGATGGCTTGATAACACTCATACAGCTAGATAACCAAAGACAGAAACAGCCCTCCCTCTTCCGAGGCGTCTTCTTGCTTTCCTCCCCTCCACTTTTTCTCTCTCTTTTCTTTTTTTCCCCCTCCTCATAAAGCTGGGCTCAACTTGGCGGGGGTAGCAGAAGAAAAAACAAGAGTAGCGAGGTTTGGATCTTCGATCTGCCATCGAGAAAGCAAAAAAAAGGAGGAGAGAGAAAGAGATAAAAGAAAGTGAAACTTTTTGGAAGACGAGAGAAGAAAAAGAGCAGCGTTGCACTTATTTAAGAAGGAAAAGCGGGAGAAGGACCTGCTCTGCAGGTTATGGCTGGCAGAAGTCACCCATTGCTGAGTTCTGACTATCTGAAATGAGGCATTTCCCTTGGGGGGAAGCAGCTGGTTTACATTCAAATCACACCCTGAGATATTGGGCTGATGTCTCGCCCTCTTTCTACTGACCAAGTTCTATACTCCTTTTCTGATGCTAAACACCCTTCTTTGGAAAGTGACGTCAACAGGGCTGGCAACCAATGGGCGGCCTCGCATTCAAATCACCTCTCCTTCCCGCCTCTTTTGCTCTTTCCCTCCCACGCCTCCCCACCCCACACACATTCCGCCCCTTTCCTTTTAGACAACAATATTTCTTTGAAGTTTGCCATACCAACCCCCAGCCCTCTCTCCCTGCCTGCAACACAACCCTGTGCCATTTCACTTGGCAGCCAGCCCCATTGAAGTGAACTGGGCTTCCTGCAACGCACATTTCCTTTTTTCTGGGGGGCTCAAAGAAACCCACTGCGTGCGTGGGGGTCTTGATTTTGTTCAATGGGGTCTTCCAGTCTAAACCCTGGGTGCCGCAAATTAAGATCACCCCCTTGACTAAGGGTGATCTAACACCACTTTGTTGGGAGGTGGGGGAGGCCTGGGATTTTGCAGACTCTTGGGGGGGGGACGAAATCAGATCATTTTAAAATCACTGGAGATGGAGAGGATTCTTGCACTCCGGAGCACGAAGGAGGAGCCCTTCTCACGTCCCAAGGCCCGATCCAGCGAAAGTTAAGCCCTATGAAGTTCCCTTGAGTTCATTGGGAGAGATTTAGACACTTGCTAAGGGCTGCAGCAAACGTGCCCGATTATGGCCACTAACCCATACATGTTTAAATCGCCACACTGAGCTATTAGCATGGAGACAGGGCTTCTTCTTAGGTTGGAACGCGTAGGACAGCAGTCATGCTTGAGATTAAGTTCCAACGAGTTTTGTGGGATTTTATTTTTATTTTTAGTAAAAAAATACCCAAACCCCAGCCAATACATCTCTCCTGTTGAAAACTCCCAACATGTAAAGTGTTTAATGTTGTCTGGATTCCTGTCTCCCAACATGTTTTTTTTAATATATATATATATATATATATATATATAAAAATTAAAGCAGAGACAGTTTCCCTCTTGAAACAAACATGGACATGGCAAAAATGTGTGGGCAGCTGAGTTTAGGGAGCCTAATCGTTCAGTATATTTTCTCCTCTGAACGATGTATTTTTCCTGAAAGAATTGAAAATGGAAAACAAGTGCCTTGGAAAAAAAAAATCCCCAGTTACGAAATATGAATTATCTCGTATTTTTCTACAACCTCCAGCCTCTCACTTACAATGCACACACATTGCTACAAGCCCTTGGCTCCAGCACTCTATGAAATAAGCACCACCCAGAATTAGGAGGCGAGATGATTAAAATAAATAAATGGTTTTATCCCTTTCCTCTTCTCGTAACGCGTCTTTGCTTTGATTTGCTGTGTGTGGAAGACACCCGCCTCACCTTCAGCACCAACGCCTCGCTCCTCAACGCGTTTTAACACTCTGGAGCGATCGACAACGAGCGATTGGCAACGTGCTCACAGATCAAACAATACAGGCATTAGATGCGATTACTGTCTGAACCGGCATCAGACACAATCTCTCCTCCTATCGGTTTCCAAACGGTCCCCAAACCGAGATCAGATCCGGAAATGCAACGCGAAGCATGTTTGATTGAAAACGAGCAGAGAATGAAGCAGAAGGTTAGAAGCCTGGGCAAGGGAGCGGCACCTAAGGAATTCTAGAATAGCGAATCAACAGCCTCAGGTCCACCCTTTATTCCGAAATAAAAGTAACATCCAACAGGCCAATGCCAAGCACATTTTCAGTGGAACTCCTATACATGTCTACTCAGAAAACAGGCCTTTTTTTAGCTCAATGAGACTTCCTTGCAGGTGAGTGCAGGCGGAGGACTGCAGTTTAAATCACAGCAGGTTACTGATCTCAATGCACCAAGGTATATGTGACTCATTTCCACAGAATCCTAGAACTGTAGAGTTGGAAGGGACCACGAGGGTCATATTGTCTAACCCCCCGCAATGCAGGAAACTTTTGCCCAACGTGGGGCTCGAACTCACGACTCTAAGATTAAGAATCTCGTGCTCTACCGACGCCTCGTGCTCTTTTTGTTGTTTAGTCGTTTAGTCGTGTCCGACTCTTCGTGACCCCATGGACCAGAGAACGCCAGGCACTCCTGTCCTCCACTGCCCCCCGCAGCTTGGTCAGACTCATGCTGGTAACCTCGAAAACACTATCCAACCATCTCATCCTCTGTCGCCCCCTTCTCCTTGTGCCCTCCATCTTTCCCAACATCAGGGTCTTCTCCAGGGAGTCTTCTCTTCTCATGAGGTGGCCAAAGTATTGGAGCCTCAGCTTCACAATCTGTCCTTCCAGTGAGCACTCAGGGCTGATTTCCTTCAGAATGGAGAGGTTTGATCTTCTTGCAGTCCATGGGACTCTCAAGAGTCTCCTCCAGCACCATAATTCAAAAGCATCAATTCTTCGGCGATCAGCCTTCTTTATGGTCCAAAAGCCTTCTAACATCACCTCCAGATCACATTCCCTGCATGGAATTCTAGATTGCTGCTAATCTCACAAGGCGGCGGGATCTAACTGACTCCGCAATCCTGCGCCTATTTACCCAGAGGTAAATCTCACTGTGTTCCCGGAGATTTAGGTTGCGACCATTAATCCCCTTTTCTGTAACTAAAAACCCCGCTTGAATTCTACAGGACTTACTTCTGAGGATATCAACTTGTCTCTGGATAGAAATGCTTAGGGTTGCGCTGTTATGGAGTGAGTGGGTTTAGGATTGCAAGTCCAAACCGGCTGATATCCAGGCACTAGGCTCGCCCTTGTGCCACTGGGGAGAGAGAGATCAAGAAGATTCTCCACACACTGGATTCCATTCTAGCGCGCATTCCCAAAAGCAATCCAGCCTTTTTGGATTCTTTTTTGGAATGTTTAAGAGGGAGACATAGATCTCTGCTTTTAACCATTTTCAAAATGCTGTTTTTCCTGTTTTCCCATCGCTATGCAGGCGCGCGCGCACACACACATATAGCAATCTAATAATTACGGTAGATAGATTATATCGGGTAAGGGGGTCTTTCTGATCTCCGGGCTCTTGACCTGCACAAAGCACCAATGGATATGATCTAATAGCTTATTCTACTTCAAAAATTAAATCAACATTAAATCAACATTCTCGCGTGATTTTCCCCCCCATAAAGATTTTTTTTAATTAAAAAAAAAAACTAGCTACAAGGCTAATGGCTAGTTTAATAAACGACCTCGGAAGTAAATTCCTTTGATTTCATCAAAGCTTACTTCCAGGTAATGTTAGGACTGAAGCTCTAAGGAAACACTAGAGTTCTCTGAATACCCCCGGGCAAAATCTTTACGCACCGCCTTCCAGGTACAATGGAAAAGGGACCTTAAGGGGCTCCCAGACCATTCCATAGGTCAATCAATACACTTAGACTGAAACTAAGTCAGTGGAACAGGTATCCACCGAAAATCCTGACTTTGTCAATAAGTCGTAATTTCGGAGGAGGTCCACCAGGTACTGTGTTCTAATTCCAGAACCTTTGAATGAACGGTGGGATTAGATTTCAGGGACAACGCCCTCCGTCTCCATTCCCCCCACCATTTCTTGGAGGGAAATTAGGCTCCTTCACTCTCCCCCACCCTCCATTTTCTTTTGATTTTGACTCGGAACAAACACGCTTTAAAAACACCGCTCGTCCTTTCCGAAGAGATTCACACACACACACACACCCGAATGGTACACGCGTTGTTGCTGTTTGAAAGGATCTGATTGGGTGGGACTGAGAACGTGTGGATCAAACCGGAGTGAAAGCAGTGAATGGGATCTGACGTCGGATCAGAAGCAGATCTGCAACTCCCTCCCCTCCTCCCACGGCCTAATCCAGTGTATTTGCAAGACAGATTGTTTCAAAGGACTAATCTTGAATTAGATTTCTCTGGACTAGAAGATTGGTGGGAAAACGGGGGAAAGATACTGAACATTGTGAATTTGGGGTTTTCAAACAAAATCCAAATACTACTGATCCTCTCCCCAGGTCCAGGGGGAATTGTCGTAGATTTTCCTAAAAGAAGGAGGTGTGGTCCTCTTTAGTAAAGGGTGATTATCCGTGGCTGGCTAGTAGGTCCCTCCGCTTAGTAGCCATCCCTAAAATTCCACCTTCCCGAATGCCATTTCCCAAATCCTCACACTTCTGTATAGAGTCTTAATGTTCTGCGCCTCCCCTTACATATTTCCGTGAAAAGATAAAACCTTTCCGCCTGAGTCCACGTCTGTTACCCGCAGGGCCCGGCACCTATGCAGGAGCGAAATGTGCGGTGCAATGGTGGGGAGGGGTGTGGGGATGATGCTCTCTCAATTTATTTCATTTTCCGTGTGGGTTGCAAGCGAAGGTAAGGGAAGGCCCATCAAGTTACGAAGATTTCTAGCGAAAAGACGTTCGGAATGACGTTCTGGGTTCCACGGACATTCTATTCTGGGGTTTGCGATTGAATCAAGGATGGGGAACTGGTGAAACACACACACACACACACACACACGGGTGTTATTGGACCCCAACTCGCATTAGCGCCAGGCATCATGTGGAAAGTGGTCAGGGATGATGGGAAATGTAGTCCAGGAAGGATCTGGAAGGTCACCGGTTCCCCTTCTCGGAATAAAACGAGGCGCGCGCCGCCGCCCCCCCCCCCCAACCTGGCCTTGTAGAAACGCGCTGCTCGTTTCTGCCTGTACTGTTGTTGTTGCTTCTCCTCCTGCGTGGAAAACAGAAGCAGGCATCTCAAGGCCAAGCGCGCGATATTTCCTCCAGCGCCTGAACAGGATGACCGTAAAACATGCAAGGAAAATCCTTGCATTCATTATTTCTCTGTGCGCAAAGACGCAGAAGCCACTTGGACGAGCTGATTTCTGCCCCCCGCCCCCGCTCCATCACACAGGTAGCTTGCAAGCTAGGCAGACGATTCGATAACCTAAATCCAGAACCGACAGGTTCTGCCACAGTCAGAGTGTCTTAGCCTTTAAGGTACTACAAGACTCTGTTTTTGCTGCAACCGACAGACATGGCTACCCCTCTGCAAGCATGCTAAATCTAAAACGTTGTCGTTACCATTAAATGTGTGTGTGTGTGTGACACAGAGAGAGAGAATGGCGTAAAACACCTATATCGAGCCTATTACGGAGTATTGACTTGTCTCCTCTAGTCAATATTCTCTGCATCTGCCCGTGCAGTTGAACAGTATGTTTCAAGTCGATGCTAAATGCCACAGGATCTCTCTGCTATGGGGAATGGCTGTTCTACGTGTGCGTTGAATCCGGATAAAACAGATTTGTTAGCTGAGTGGGTGGGTGGTGGAAATAAATAAAGAAAAAAGATATGTGTGGATGGATAGATAGAATATTGGTAGGACAGAGAGAGGGAGTGAACGACGGGTAAAAAGAGGGGAGGGAGAGATGAAGGGAAGGAAATAAGGAATTTAAATATAATCTAAATAAATCAAATAATCCCTGGATCAAACCACTATTTCCAGAGGGGAGCTTCGAATCCACGGAACACGAGGAAGGAAAGGAACCAAGGAACGCAAGAGGCGACCGGACCCGCTTTTGCCTGGTGCTAAGCTACTAGCCAGCCTGGCCAAGCAGTCATTCCTGCCCCATTTCTGTCCAGCACTTTCCTTTCAAACCTCCACCATCATTCAGCAGGTAGGCTAGCTCTGGCCAGGCCCGGGAAAGTCTTGCCCGCAGCCTTAGGCCTAACGTGCTGGTGCTGTCTCGCGTTACGGATCCTCCGAGAGGCTTTTGGAAACTGGGAGCACGCCAGCCTTCCCGCAACGCCAATGAGAGGTCTCCTCCCTCGGGTCTCCGGATGGGAAAATGCGGTTGGGTACTAACTCTGCCGCGGAACACAATTCCCTACTTCTCCACCGGTTGCCCAAGAATGAAACGTTGCTTAAATCCGAGGGCGAAGGCACTGGCCAAGGTCCTGGAAGCTAGCTTCCCTAACGTGCCTTCGTTGCCGCCACATATTTGCATCATCTGTTCACCATCTCTCCCCCACTCGCCTCTTGCAAAATAAAATAAAATCTCTTTATGCCTCCTCCGCTCCCTCATACAATGGGGAATTTTCTGGTAAGGGACAGTAAACAAATAGCAAAATAGTGCATCGGGTTACATAATAAGAAATTCTTCCCCAACCTTAAAAAAAGAAAATACTAATCTAGGTATAATCAGCCTCTGGCTGATTATTTGTAACGGATGGAAAATGAACGGTCCCCTATTAAATAAATATTTTTCCCCTCCTCGGAAATTATAAAAGATGAAGAAAACTTCCAAAGCGGTGGCAACCCTCTTAGTGTGTTGTTGCAGAGGGTCTGGTGCCATCTTAAAGACTGAAACTGCACCCCTAAACCCACTTATCTGGAAGTAAGCCCCACTGAACTTGGGAGGTGTACTTCTGATTAGAAATGTATAGGATTCCACTCTAACAAATCGATTCAGACTCGTTCACTCTTCCACCAGATCATCAAAGCTAGATGCAATTCGACTCTAATTGAAATAACAAGTCACAGCTATTGGTTGTTTTACAAGGATTGTATTTAAGGTGGTTGCCAACCTTCCCGAAGAGGGCTGCAGACTTTCTTTCTTTTCCCTGGCCTCCAAGACTTTGGTAGACTGCAGGGTGCCAGTCTAACAAGGCCCAACTCGGATCCATCAAGCGTCAGTACAAAGACAGAGTGTCCTGGCTGCAGCCACGTCACCGCCATCCCCTACCTAGGAGTAGCAGGTGGGAGAAGATTTCAAGCGCGCCACTAAATCCAAAAGGCATCTTTCAAAATCCCTCCTACACCTCAGACGCGTAGCTGAGCCCGATTCTGGGAGGTGAAGAATGGCTCTTCATCCAGCCCAAGAGGAGAGCAATGGGTGGAAGGCGGAGAGGAGATACAGGGATGAAAATGAGGGCGAAGAGAAAGAGAGAGAGGAAAGAATCTACAACCCCACTTTCTGGGAATGTGCCCCACCGCAGCCAGTGTGGCTGCTCTGAAGTGAAGGGGTCCGTGTTGGAAGACTGGACGGGTCAGATCTTTCCAATACTGGGGTGCCATTCAGGAGAAATGTTCCCCATCCCTATAGCTGTGAAATGGGCCTGGGGAGCAAAAGCTTTCGCTCCCTTCTAACAGCGTGAGCTTTGTGCTCCTGCAAAGGAATGCTTTAAATGTGGGGATTTAAGGGTGGCGGGGAGAGGGAGGCGTGGGGAGGGGAGGGAGGAAATCGCGTGGAAGTCCCAACAGGGAGCCATGGAGCACGGCTGTCTGTCTGTCGGTGCGCTGGTGCAGAAAAGGCAGGCCGAGCTCGCAGTAGCCGGGGCCGCAGGCTCGCAGGGGGAGCAGGCTCGGCAGCTACCACGCTCACATGGCGGCCGCCAGATTTCCCCAGTGATATTTCTCCATTCTACCCCTCTCCCTCCCTCCAGCATGCTTACACAACCCCCCTAGGCTGACTGTGTTCCACACCGTGTCGTTATTTCAACGCCCAAAAGCACAACACAGAGAGAGACGCACACCAGAGTAGGTTTTTTTTTTTTAAGCGTTGCAAAATCATAACACAGAGAGAGAGAGAAATCGTGCCTGGTTTTACTGAGATGAGCATTTTTTAAAAGGCTCCCAACCAGCCAGCTAGAAAGAATCGCAGCCCCAACCTCACCGCACTCGCTTTCCAAGACATTCAAAATTAAAGATGCCCTCCTGCTCTCCTCTTCTCCAAGAAAGAAAGAAAGAAAGAAAGAAAGAAAGAAAGAAAGAAAGAAGAAAACTACACACATCATCTCTCGAGGCCTTCCCCCTTTTTTATGCCTGAGCATGTCTGACGTCAGGTCTTCTTTAATTAGGGGAAAGTTATTTTTAGCCAACCTCGAATAACCACACACACGCTTCTTTGCTCGGTGGACTCAGTCAGGTGAATCTCCTGGTTTGTGCTGGGTCCCCTCACCTCTCTCTTTGCCAACTTCGCACCGCAGATCCCGAAGGGTTGGGGGAGTATTTTTGGAGAAAGAAGATGCGGGCTGGTTGGGGGAAAAGTAAGGGCGGTGAACTGGGAAGCCTCGCTTTGCCGAGTAATTAAGAGTCCCATCATGAGCGGTGTAAACGCGGCCGCTCCAGAAACGGAGTAGAAAGCTGAGGGAGAGAAGAGGGCCAGAGTGTGTTTGTTTTTCTCTTTATACTGCCTTCCAAACAAGCGTCGGGGGGGGTGAGGGGACCGTGATCTAGACAGGAATGCATATCCTTTGAACGTCTGGCCTGTTTTGAGGGGCGCAACTTAAAATATCATATGCTATATCCCCAGGCACACGCTCAAGGCTGAGGCCTAATCGGTGGAAATCGTTCTAATTCACTATTATTATTTTAATTGACTCTGAAAAATAAGAGGAAGAAAAGGAAGGTAAGGAAGGAGAAACGACACCTAATAAAATGAAAGTTAAGCAAAGCCAATAAATCCAGACGCGCTTGCATTTGCTGCTACCTAGATATCAATGTAGCGGCTGTAACTTGCGATAGAAAATATATCCAAGTTCCGCCATCCCCACCCCCAACGTTAGTTAGGGTTTCTGCCTCCAATAACAGAAAATTAAAGGAATCATTCTTAGTGGCTGTCCTCATTTCGGTAATGTATGGTAAGCAATACTTCTAAATGGGATGCTCTCTAACTCTATGTTTTCAAGACCAGACATCATGTAAAAAGTGCAATTGTTGTTGTGGTTATCATTATCATTCTCTCAAAAATATCCACTATAAGCCTGGGATATTTCACACGTGTCTTGAAATCTGTTACTCTTTAATATATATAAATATTTTGCACCATGGGCATGGAAACACTACAGAACCCATTTTGTTTGTTAAGAGAATTTGCAATATTATCCATCCCACGCAAATCGCACACGCTCACCACAAACCCACGGGCCCTTCGAAAAGAACAAAGCCTTTTGAAATAACTGGTGGGTGAAGAATCTTCCTAATGCCCTCGGCGTAAATAATAGTCTCAGAAGTGGCTTTTACAATAGCGAGCATTTGGGAGAAGTGGATCGATATCCTTATAATGTTTGGTAAGGACCAGCTCAGAGCAACTCAGTAACTATGTGAATGTCCAAGAAACCAACAACTCGTCCCCTCGTTTCTATCGCGCATCTTGGAAACAAATCCATAAACGTGGAATATTAGCCTGAAACTTAAGGCCGTCCCCAACAGTGGGCCGGCTGAGGCAGCTGCCTCGAGTGGTGGATTCGGGACAAAAGACACCCCCCAAAATGATGCATTATTAATATAATTCTTATGTAATAATTATTTAATATAATTCTTATTTACCAGCACCATCATCGCTAGTGTTAGTGCAGTTATTACTTTCTGCTGTTAGTGTTGTTATTAAATGCTGGCGATGAACTTCAAGGCCTCCTCGCAACACTCTTAGTTCCAACAGCCCAAGAACCAAAGACAGACAGAGGCACAGTAGACTCTCGGAATGCCTTGACTTGGCAAAGGGTGGTAGCTAACTTAGCTTTACTCAGAGTAGACCCATTGAAAGCAATGGACCTCAGTTAGTTCATCCTCACTCACTTTAATGGCTCTACACACACAGCAGGACTAGCATTGGCTACAACCCATATGCTATCAAGGGATACCTTTAATCTGGGACTGCGGGAAGACGCCACCGCCACCACGCTCCTCAACGGCAGCGTAACGCAGCTACCCGATCCACCCGCGTGCAAGTACAATCCAAGCAAGCTTTACTCGGGAGCCAATAATCACGCACGGCGCGCAGCGTGTAAGGGGATCGCAGCCTCGAACAATTCCACCCATCCTGGTTCCTTTGGCTCCCCTCGCCTTCACGTGCGCATCATCCCAAGAGCCCAGCTACTGCCCAAAGCCATGGATGCCTACCTATTTAAAGCTTTTTCCAGCGGGTGGGAGCAAAAACACACTGGCACGCAGACACGGCTTTGTCAAGATCCAAAGCTGCAACCAAGAAAGGCCTGGGAGGACTTTTCCCGATACCCTCTTCCTTCTTCCCGAGCGCCTTCTTCTCTCTTCCCCGCGTTCCCACGCTCTTACTTCCCTTCCCCAAACCCGCAATTCACACGTGCTCGTCTTCCTTTCCTTCTTTGCCTCGTTTGCTTATTCAAAGCAGCAAAGGAAGATCAACTTTCTCTTATGGAAGGGGGGGGGGAGAGATATATTTCTTCCCTCCCCCGGCACCCTCGACCGTTCCCAAATCCCCCCTTCTGCCCCCCACCCCCTCAGAAAAACACCAGCAGCTCCCTGAACGCGCCCCCCCACCTCACGCCAGACGCTGTTTCAAAGGCGAGCAGCGCCATCACTCCATACATAGCCGTCTCCACCGCCTCTAACCCAACCGAATCCCCATCTCTCTTTTCTACGATGGTGGGCCCAAAAACCCACAGCCTTTAACGCCTTCCCCCGTGGTTGTGGGGGAGCGAGAGAAAAGAAAGGCAGGCAGGCAGGATTCTCGGCGAAGAGCAAGCAAGATCAGCACTTACACGCGGCAGCTCCAAGCACGGGTGATGGAGAAGGCAGGCAGGCAGACAGAAGAAATCCGTGGCCAAGAAAATAACAAAAATAATAATAATAATAAAAAGGAGAAGAAGAAGGGGCGAGAGGCGATTGGAGCTGCTGCGTAGCTTATTTCCCAGCCGAGGATGATCCACGGCTTCCGTCTCGCTGTGTGGGCCTCCTTGGCCGGCCCCCCTTTCCCCCTTCTGGCTCTGAAGGAGCGGAGAGAGGGGTGGGGAAGAGGGAGATTTAAGAGAAGGAGGGCGCCTCTAGCTGGGCTTCCTTCCGCGCGCCCAGCCAGCTCCTCTTAGCTCCAAAAGCTCTGGTCGTTTTCCAAGAAAGCCTGGTCTGCTGGCAGGCTGGGTGACGTCAGAGCAGCAGCGTCTTACTCGAGCCAATCAGGGGCGGCTGGAGGAGGAGGAGGAGGAGGAGGAAGAGGAGGAGGGGGGGAGAGGCGAGGAGGAGGGGGAGGGGAGGGGGCGCTTGGCCAGGCTTCTCCACCGAGCAGAAATCTCAGCCTGCCCTCCCTCTCTCAGCCTGTAATTAAGACTCCGGTGGAGCTCCAATTAAAAAGGGAAAGTGGCTTGTGGCGGGGCGGGGAGGGGGAGAGGGAGTCCATTCTGATAGGCTTGCATAAGGACGGCCTTTTGAAAACAGCTCAGGCAGGCTTAGAAGAAGAAAACCAACACTATACCCGCCCACCTGCCCCACCAGCCCCCCACCAGTCCTCAAACCCTCCTGGATAGGGGAATGACCAACGGGGTGGAATTCTGGGCAGGTAAAAGAGGCGTTTTTTGAGGGGGGGTGTTTGGTTTTGTCGCATTCTTTGCAGGGCGTTGAGAGGAGGTATTGTGGGACGGGGGTAATGGGGTTTGCTGAGCAGACCCCCAAGTCTTTCGGCATCTTGGGATGGGGGATTGAGTAGAAGAAAAAGTCTTGGAGCGGGAAGGATATTGATCATAGTGTAGGGAAGCCTTTTTGACATAACTGATATTTTTGTGACAGTGGTTAGGTGACCGTCTCTCTCTTCCCCTCCTTGTTGCCTTTATAGCCACCCATACATCCTGTCTGTCTGTCTGTCTGTTAATTCTCCTGATGATAGATAGGCTTTGCACCTGGATTCTAGGAAAACCTCTTTCCCCACCCCACATTTTCAAACCCAGAGAGGCCCCCTCCCCAACTTCACCCCCCCCGGTGGGATCTGAAAGCCAGGGAAGAAGGGGGTCGCTCTAGAGACCCTCTTCTCTACTTGCCCCCCGCTTTCTGCGCTTGCCTCTCTCTCCAAGCTACTCTTCGCCCACCGTTGTTACCTTGCCTCGGGCGCTGTCCAAATGCTGAAACCCAGCCCCGCTTTCTCCCAGCCTGCCTTCTCCTTCCACCGCGTGGATCCACCTTCCCCCTCTACCTGTCTCTCCATCCCATTCCAAGCGAATTAGGGGCCTTGAAGAGGCCAGGGGAAAGAGCAGCTCTCTATCCGAGATCGGGCAACTTCGCCCTCCTCTGCAGCGAGGTAGAAGGGTGGGAGGCTGCGGTAGTAAAGCGAGGGGGAGTAACGGGGAGGTGAAGTTTCCCCCTCCCCTCCCTCGTCCCCTCCCCTTCCCCCGCCCTCTCCCTCTGTCGTCTGCTTCCCAGGACCGCCGAAGCCGCGGGGGAGGTCTTGCCGCCTGAACTTGCCAGCGGGGTCTACCCCATCCATCAAAATCCAGACAGACAGACAGGCCAAGTTCATGAGCAATCAGTTTAACCCCTTGCAGGCCATTCCAGTGTTGCGCTGGAGCAGACGACACCCCACCCCAGCCCCAATAAAACCGACGGTGCGAGGCGGTGCTGTGTTTAGGTGAATGTGGGCGTGTGGACGTCTGAATTGGAATTCGAGCATTTGGAGCCTTAAATCAGTTCCTTTCCGTTTTGTTTCTCTTCTCTCTCTCGTCTTGATTCCACGTCTCTCCCCCCCCCCCCGTGCTTTCATTAGCCTCGAGCAACTCTAGTCGCTGTCTTATTTATTTATGTATTTGGATCCCCCTCCCTTTTTTATAGTAATTGCAGCTGCACTCCTATAGCCACTTATCTGGTCATAAGGCCCATTTCATAGGACTTACTTCTGAGTAGACCTGTCTAAGCTAGCACTGTACACCTGTTATTATTATTTTATCTCCAAACGTCTTGTTTCTCTTTCCTGCCATGTATGTTATGTAATGAATTTATTTTCCATATGCACATAAAAAATAATCTGCATTTTTCAGTCTGCTCCGCTTAAAAAGTTATTATTATTTAACCAATCGTTGCTTCTGCAACTCTTTTCTCCGGGCCATTAATGTTTCCCTACTTGGACTGTAGACTCAGTCTGTATATATATATGCATATACATATATATATGTATAGATATATAAATATACGATCACACAACACGGGATAATTAAGAGACGCTATGGTATAAAACGTTGAAACCACAAGAACAGGTATTCAAACCTTCGCTAGCAGTAACCAAACTTCGGAAGAGGTAGCTATACAATAGATGGGATAGCTACAAAAATCTTGCTGATCGCTTCGGATTTCTGAACGGGAAAATACAAATTCCCATTTAGAAGATGCTCCGAGTATCACTATGCTCTCTCAGAAAACACCAGGCCCTGCCACGATTTCTGTCTCATTTTGCTTTATGACAAAGCGTCGTATTTTTATTTTATTTTATTTTATTTTAAATAAAAAATAAAAGCAACAGCAGCAAATAACCTCCTTCCTTTTCCCCGGAAGTATCTGAGATAGCGTTGTGTGGGTTAGATTTAAACTCTCTGGCCGTGAAAGGACGAGCACTGAAAAATCATTGCGTAACTGCGGGGGAAACGTCAGCCAGCAGTTAAGAGAAAATAATAGTAATAATCCCCTTCCCGACCTACTGCCGTTTCTCCGTGGCTGAGTTTATTTGCCCTAACAATTAATTCGCCAGAGACGAACTTTCCACGTTAACAGCGCTTCTTTATTTGGAAACCTTCGCGTTTCCTATTGAATTAGCTTTGCTCGGTTGGCGCTGAAATGAAGACGCCGAACCAACTTTTTGCCCGGAGTATTTTCTCACCAGCGCAAAGAAAAGTCCCTCTCTAGCTTCCCCCTCCCTCTTCCCCCCGTACATTTCTTTTCTTTCATTTTTCTTTCTCTCTCTCCCTCTCTCTCATTCATTATTTCTTTTTCTCCTCCTCCTTCTCCTTCTTCTTTTTTAATTCAAGCACCCGGGGGGTAGACGTGCCTGGCAGTTCAACTACTTCCAACCCCTTTTGTCCCGCCCGCCCCGGGGGCTCCATTGTCGCCCTATTGAGTGAAGTTTCTGCCAAGGCAACTTTCCAATGGTGACCGTGGTGCGGCGGGTGTGTGCTGTGTGTCTGGGTGTGTTTAAAGGCACACACCACCGGAGACCTCGAGCCCGAGGAGTCGGCGTGTGTGTATGTGTCTGCGTGGGTCGACCTTTGCTTGTAAAACTGCTCTGTGCCTTCCGAAAGGGAATAGTTGAGCGTTGCAGGAAACAATTCGCTTCGGGATTGTGTGTTTGTAATCTATTTAGATATTGATATAGACACACAAGCACACATAACAGATAAGAAAGTCATAAAGTCAGGGCTGGGTGTGCAATCTTCCTATTTTTACTCTGCTAAGCTCACAAAAGGAAGGATAATTTCCAACTAATATATCATAGTTTCTATACACATCCACACAGAGTCCAGGGCAGAGCTGGTCCAGCCCACTACGTTATCTAGTGCGCCAGAAATCTACTACCACCAAACTAATATCTCCGAGGAGGATGGGGAGGAAATTCACGAGTTATCTGCTTCTCACGGTCAACCAAACCCTCTCAGTCCCCAGCCTCTTTCCCTAGCCCCCATACGAGTGAATGAGCGTTTCCTCCATGTCCTCCCTTGTGTGAAAAGGAGAATATCGGACTGCGATCCGGATTAACGGTGTGCAAATATTACTCCCAGCCTTAAAAAAACAACAACAAAAAAACAAGGAATTGCTGTCCCTCGCCTTTCCCCTTACTCCATACGAAGCACGGAGAGTTCATATGGAGCTGAGGAAAAGGGCTCCCATATATACCTTACATCCCAATTTTAAAAGCAGGTCTCTACAATTTTTTTTCCAATCAATCAAAATCCTAAAGGAGAAAATTACTATATTGCCGCTTCTCCTTCCTGCATACAAGGTGCTGTAAAGTCTCTCCCCACCCCCAAACACACAGATAATAAGTTTCTGCCTAAGAGAGTTTCAGCTGGCCTTCATCTATGGAGACGGAGAGGGGCATCCCCCCCTTCCTAAAAAAAAAACTAGAAGTGGCCGACAAAAATGTGCCAATGAGTTGCCCAGAGCTAGGATCCAGAAGGATGTGTAGCGAGAAAACTCTTCTTGACAATCCAGAGTCAGTCAACAACCTTAGAATGGCTTGTGTTTCACACTCACACACACCCGCGCATGCACAAACACTCAAGCGTGTGTGTGTGTGTGTGTGTGTGTGTGTGTGTGTGTCTGTATGTGTATTCCACACCCTCTCCTCTAAATCCTAAGACTCCCTAAACGGAAGGAAGGAAGACACGTGTCCGGGGCCACTGCGGCAGCCCAAGTCAATTTCAGACAGTAAAAGGTCAGAAATTCCACTACAGGACTTGTGATTTGTTGTGGTGGGGAAAGCCCCCCCAACCCCGCCATCATCATTTATATTCCAGGTTGAAAATTTAGCCTTCTTCTGTACCCCCAAGACAAACACCCCCAGATCTCCTTGGCAGCTCCTTAGCCAAGAACCCTTCTAAAAAGAAAGAAATGAAGAGTCATTTTCTCTCTACTGTGTCTTAACCAAACGCCACGCAATAGGAACCACGGTGACCTTACCTTGCCGGAGAGGACTTGGCGACCCCGTCCGCTTTGCTGGATCTCAGCTCTCGATCTCTCTTCCTGGGAGGGGGGGTCCCCTGAGCGTTCCCCCTCCCACAAATGGAGGGTCCTTTTTAGAGCTCCCTCCCTGCGCTCCTCCGTCTCTGTGTCTCTCTGTGCAACTGAAGCTCCGTCGCTCGTCTCCCGAGCAGAACAACGAAGGCTGATTCCCCCCCACCGCCCCTCTTCCCTCCTCACCTCAGAGGGAGGCGGGAGGACGAGGAGGACTGCGGGGTAATGTCATTTTAGGATGTGGGAAGCCTGTAAGCAGGTGCCATGTGGGGCCAGAGCACCCCACGTAGGTCTATACGTCACCTATAAAAAGCCCCCGGCGCCTCCTTTCCTCCTAGGCTCCTGGCTCCTGATGCTCGCCTAATAAATATATGAATATCTATAATAACAAGCCTCGTCGCTCTTTTTCCTTTCATTATAAGAATAAATGGGGGAGAGAAATAACTTACAGACTTGTACTGAGGAAGGAAGAGAGGCAGAGGTTGGGTGAGTGATGGGGAACATCGCTGAAATATTTGGGGTGGGAGGAGAGGGGCAATAGTTGGCGTCCAAGGATGGAGGGTCCGCAGACTTGGGGGAAAGTTTGGAAAGAGAAAAGGGAGAGGGATGCCAAGTCCTCGAAAAGGCAGGAAGAAGAGGCGGCGTGGGTCGCAAAAGGCGAAGAGGGGAACTAGCTGGGGGAAACTCTCAAGGATGGGGGTTTCTCTCTTTGCCCCACCTCGAGAGAGAGAGTAGAGAGAGGCGGGGGTCTCCGTCCATCGAGGGGTTTATTCCAGCCCTCCTAGTAGCCTAGACTGAAGAACCACCTCGAGAAAGCTGCCCCGTTCTCATTCCAGCCCTGCCAACCGAGTTTTGGCAATGCGAGCGAGGCGGCGTTCACACGCTCCGCTGGACTGGATTGCGGAGCCAGATGCGGAGCGAGGCTTCTTCTGTGGCCGCCGCCGCCTTCCGGAGCTCGCGGTCGCCTGTCCCGGTTGGGGCGCTGCTAACGCGAAGAAATCCACAGCCCCCTGCCTGCCCCCTAACCTCCGCTCCCCCTTTCCAGTAGTCCAGAGTTTCCCCACGGGCTCAGGCTCCCTCCGCGCTGCGAGCTGCGCGCTATCTGGGCATTTCTGCCCACGGGCAGAGCACACTATCCTCACGACTGGGGTGACGGAACCGGGGGAAGGGATGCGTGCACACCATAAACGGATGGGGAGCCCAGTTCGGAGGAAGGGAGAGACGACGGGCAGTTTTCTGATCTGAGGTCTGCGTCCTCACTCAGCCCCGTTTCCCTTACGCACCCAGTTCCATTATTCGCGCTCGCGTGTGTTTGTGTGAAAACAGTGTCCATAAAGAACGGCAGATGAGATAGACGGCTGGAGAAAAAGACAGGTCGGTCTAAGTTACACACACACACACACACACACACACACAACCTGCCTTATAAACACGCCAATAGTTTGGATGGAAGGAAGCACACCTATTGGTGTGTATGTGTTACAGGGACTGTCGATTTACATTCGTATAATTGTTTTTATTTTTTTTATAACACGCCTGTGTGTTTTTGTGTGTGTGCACCTATCTGTTGGCGTGTACGTGTGACTAAGTGACTGACAGTGACGATACATCATTGGTTTTATTTTTCTCACGCCTGTGTAAATGTGTGCGAGAAAGCACGTGCTCGTGTGTAGCAACAGTCGCCGCATTTTGGACAGTGACTATCACACGCACACACGTGCGGGTGTAAACGGCCAGTTTATAATATCCCGTTGCTGTTGCAATCAAAATACTTCAGTTTCTACACTGGAACAACTTTTCAACACGAAGCTGTCAAAGTCCAGCCTTTCGCCTCTGCCACTTCCCCACCTAACACACACACACCCTCCTTGCAAACCAGGGAAAGTTGTCTAATAGAGATTTCCAGTACTTGACGAAGCAATGTTCATGTGAACTCCCTGAGACGCGAATGGAGCCGAACGTAGTCTCCGCGTTAGGAATGGGCAAAATTGCAATACGCATGCACACGCAATAGAGCAACTGAATATCCACATTGTGGATGTGTGATCGCTTTTCTTATCGCTTTTATTAATATAAACCCCCCCCTCAAAAAAAAACACCCTTCTCCCGTTCTGTTTTGCAAGTATCATGCTATATATATATATATAGATATAGATATAGATATAGATATATATTTAAAGAAACATCAGAACAACGCCGTTTGAAATTTTGGGTTGTATTTTGAGTGTTCTCAAATAGCTTGGCTTTATGTACTATACTCTCAAGAAGAAGCAGAACAGAACCGAAATGTTGGGACTCGATCCAACCCAAATTTCAAAACTGTCTCTGGTGCTTGTGATCGTCGAAACGGATCTCTCTCTCTCTCTCTCTCTCTCTCTCTCTCTCTCTCTGAAATCAATGAGACTTCATAGACCTCAATTTTGCCCGGAATGCTTTTCCATCGCGCCCTGCCCTGGCTCATTTCTTCATCTTCCTTCCCCTGCCAAAGGGCTTCTAGAAGAGTTGGGTGGAACGGACGTGGGCTGCAACCGAGAGAATTAAACCAAGCTCGGAGCTATGAAATCAAGAGCTCGAGAAGTTGGGTGCCAAATATAATATACCACCAGCAACATCCTAGCATGGTCTGGGAGGTCTCTTTGCCTCCTTCCCCCGACCTAGAAAGGTAAGATTCGGTCTCCCTCCCCTGACAGATCGGATCCTTTGGCTTATCCAGATCCACATATCCTGTAATGGAATGTCTAGGGACACTTCTGGGTCATCAAGCGACCTTCCTCACCCCCCTTTTTTTAAAGATGATCCCCTGAGTGAAAAAGGGCAGGGAAATAAAAGCAAGGAGAATGGGCGAAGCTCTTGACCCCTGACCTCCGGATTCTGTTCTCTTCCCTCTGAAGCCGCCCGGGAACAAAAAGGGACCGGTTTGTTTCAATGAGAAAGGGCAGGCGAGGTTAAACAAATTCCCTTTTCTGTCAATTGTCTGGCCTGTTTATTGCAATCACGTTAAGGTAATATGCTTGTTTACTTCTCTCCAGGGTTGGGTGTCGTCGTCTTCGTCGTCCCCCCCCCCCATGCCCGCCTTGTTTGTTCTGGGGGGGGGGGAAGAAAGAAAGAAAGAAAAAAGAAATCTCCCTTTTCCTGGAAGATTATTTTCCTAGTGGTGACTACTTCGGGGTTAAATGTTCGACCTCGATTAATATTTTCCAATTAATTAATTAATTAATTAATTACTTCTAATAGCATTTCACTTAAGAAATGGATTTCTGGAGCGAACCTTATGAAATTTATGGAGATAGAAACCGAATTTGTTTTTCTTACACGCACGCACACATCCCTAGATGGTCATTTCTAAATTCTAACCCCGAACAGTCTGGCTTGTGTGTGTGTGTGTGTGTGTGTGTGTGTGTGTGTGTTTTGGGGGGAGGGGGTTGTTTTTTTAAAAGGTAAATATTGAGGAGCGGGGACGAAGAGAAACTGCACGATTACACACCCCGCAGATTTGGAACATTGTCAGTATCTAAACGGTTTCCCGCAAGAAGTGGAAATTTCATTGTGACGCCGGAAGATTTTCAGTTTTTAAAAGCGCACTTTTCTTTCTTTTATACATTATTTCCAGGCAAAAGGATGCTGGAGAAAAAAAGTAACCTGAGGTGGCAGGAGAATCCGGTTGCTTCGCTCCAGGCACCACCGATTTTGCAAGCAAAAAATAATTTAAACAGAATAAATTCGTGAATTTGTAAATTTTGTTGTTGTTGTTGTTGTTCTAAGAAGGACAACATTTACGCTCCCCGCCTCTACAATTTTCTGGAACATTCATCCACTAAGACGAAATCGATAACCCAGGAAAGAGATGAGCCTTCCGGTGTATTTTAACCGAAGCAAAATTCTGCTTGTAGATTGTATGAAAAGACGGGCGTTCAATAAATGCATATTTTGTTTGTATGTTTACTCTTTGGCTTAAAATGCTCTTCCTCCTATATTTTAGAGAGTATATCAGTTTGCAATATCGTGGGACGAGGTGCCTACGTAATAAACATGGCAGCACGACTCCTCAAGTTCTCCTCTGACGTTTATAATATTTATATATAAATAAATAAATCATACCCAATGCATGCACCCACAGTGAAACACTCAGACACGTGAAAACAGAAACCCACGGCATATTCACAGAGGTCGCCATTTTAATTAAAGCTATGCATTTACATTTATATTCCCTAAAATATTATTCCATCGAGAATCTGATGGGAGTAGGACAAAACCTGCTAAATATATAAGGAGGCTGGCAATGCATAAATGTGCGACATTTAATTTTAGGACCCTTCCTGCCAACATCGGTTTTAAAAGGTGATGACGATTTTTTGTTTTAGGA
Source organism: Podarcis cretensis (assembly GCF_951804945.1). Taxonomy (NCBI): domain Eukaryota; kingdom Metazoa; phylum Chordata; class Lepidosauria; order Squamata; family Lacertidae; genus Podarcis; species Podarcis cretensis. The sequence continues at coordinate 19,543,514 of NC_137183.1, forward strand.
GTGTTATATATTTCCAAGTATCCGAAGCTGTTTTGATTGGCAGCTGCTCTGCCAGGTCTGCTGTGAGCAAGGGCGGCCCCTAGCGGCCCTTTTGAGAATTGCATGGCTTTGCGCCGCCCAGCTTTGTAGACGTTACTCCAAAAAAATATGTATTCTATCTTTTTGCTCCCCATTCTCCCCACCACTCTGTCTCAAAACACCCACCATATTTTATGGGTTAAAGTTGAAGCTTTTGCATTTCAGTGCCATCCTAATGCTATTATAAAACCTGGGTTTGCCTTTCCCACCATCCGACGACCAGGCTAAGAGGTTTGTTGTTTTTTTAACACTTGCTGGCTCGCTTAAGAAAATCTGGAAACGGAAATTTTCCCACGAATTTCTTATTTGCTACTCATCGTCACTGAAGGCTCCAACGGGTTCCACACACAGTTCCCTGAATAAATCACATTTCCGGTGGAATGCTTCATATATATTTTTTTCATTTTCCTTAGAGCATAATGCTTTCGAACTGCGAAAATTTGATGCCAAAGGATTCACTCCTCCCACAAAACTATCCATAATCCCACAAACTAAAAGGGCATTCCGATACTAATATGGATTATTTTCGTTTCCCTTTACCTCCTCAAGAAAAGAGGATTTTTCTAGGAGGGGGCCCCGAAGAGAACAAATAAAAATAAAATTAAAAAATCGACAGAATCGCTTCCATTCTGTTTTCGTGACAATCTTTTCATGTTGACCTTTTGGAGATCTTTTCTCTCCCCCCCCCCCCCAAAAAAAGGGAACCGTTCCGGAAGGAATGGAACTTCTCAAAATCCCTTTATATAGCAGGAGAGGCACTGGCGGAGGCGTCAAACCTGCAGTTTGGACTTCAAGGCATACTAACCTACCCCGGGTTCAAACTGCACCACGCCAATTAATCCCATTTACACGTGAGAAGCGAAGGGTCCGTTTTGCTGCGCGGAGGGCCGGGATGCTTGTTTGAAATCCCGGGTCACAAATAAATTCGCTCCCTCATCTCCCCACCCCGACACTAATTTCCTGCAGCTGTATATGTGCCCGAAATTTGGGACCGCTGGGAGACATCATAGCCATGCTGGTCCCAATCCTATGCCTGTTTGCAAAGAAATAACCCCGTCTCCATGCGCGCTGCAAAGTGCAAGGGATCACAGTCGTTTTTTTCCGGAAATACTAAACGTTATAAGGGAACACCATCGTCTCCCACCCGTCTCCACCTCGTCATTATGAATATGCTTTTGCAAATAAACCTGGTACTTCATTGTATTATTATTTTTTAACTGGCAAAGGCCGTAGCTGAGTGGCGGAGAGAAGGCTTTGCTTACAGAAGGTCCCAGGACCCACGTTCAATCCCCGATGGGGTAGGAGACCCCTTGCCTGAAACCCTGGAGAGCCGCTGCCAGACAGTGTGGACAACACTGAACTAGATGGCAACTTCTTGGGGTTCTCTGTGTCTCATCTGAACAGAGAAAACTGTTTTCCACCCGCGATTGTTCAGGATTTTCTGCCTGCCTGGTGTGCCAATATTTGGGATTTCTGGCGAGGGTTGGTTCAGCAGAATTCATTATTCCCTAAATATATACACGGCTAAACCCCCTCTTCCTAAGGCAGGGTTGGGCAGAAGGTCAATCTGCTGCATCTCCTGGTAGATCTATGCAGTTTCGCAGTAGATCGGCAAGGATTTGTGACTCCAAATGACTTAACAAGAGCAGCAACAAAACGTCCCTACCCGCTAAATAACGCTGCTGCGATGCTTGGGTAACTAAGAGTGTGTTTTGATGTGGCGAGTTCAGTTCAGTTCTGGTCTTCAGAACAAATTCCTGGTCTTTTGCACCAGGCGCCAATTGGCGCATCAAAGGGTTTCGGATTGTGTTTCAAAGTAGATCCCACAAGCCTGAAGGCTGCCTTCCTTCGTAAAGAAGCTGAGCTCTTTGTCGCTGGGGGGAAAGCATTCTGAGTCTGCTTTTTTCCTTGTCCCTTCAGAGCAAACCCCTTCAGAAATGCCCATGACATTACTCTAGAAAGGAGTCATCCGAAGATATTGTTATCATTCACTTACAAAAACGCCTAGGAGAAGCCCAGATCCTTGCCAAAAGGGGTCTTTTGAGAAATCGTGCCAGCTTCCTTTCCTTGCGCGACCTCTGCCTTGTTTCCTACACAAGCGAGTATTTTTGCATGAGAGAGAGCATGGAACAATCCTAATTCAACAAACTGATCTGTTAAGGAAATCCTGCAACCCAAGGGAAGGAAGGAAGGAAGGAAGGAAGGAAGGAAGGAAGGAAGGAAGGAAAGAAAGAAATGAGTTCATATGGGAACAATTGTGATCAGTAAAGCTATAGAGCCAGTGGGATAAGAGTAGAAATTCAAGGATGGGGTGGGTGGGGATGAAATGATTTCATCTCTCATTGAATTAGAAGTGTATATACACAACATATGTATATATTATTATTTCTCTCTCTAAGGAAAAGATATAAAGCTATAAAGATATAGCGCCAATGTGTATTTGGAGAGCCATAACATCCTGGCACACATTTTCAGCTGGCCTCATATAGTTGCAATGCCAAGTATCTTTTGTTCTTAGCAGAGGATATAATTCAGCCAATGCTAAGCATATTTAAGTCTCAGTGGAAGTAGCTGATTGGTGTTCTGTCACTTGAAATCAAAGCATTTTTAAAGAAAATGTTTTAACTATGGCTGGATTGTGTCCAAGTAGTTTGCTTGGGTTTTTGTGTGTGTGTTTGCGTGTTCTTTCTTTAATTCACTAGACTAGAAAGTGAGATCAGTGACGGCCATTTGAGCAGGGTATGAAAGCTTCCTGTAATTATTCCCTTTTAATTTTAGGGCTGGCACAAAATTTCCCTCTCCTGCTCTGTGTGGTCAGAGCAAGACCAAGCCACTTTCTCTCTTAAATCTTTGATCATCAGGCGTGCTTTCTGGGGCTGTTGAGAGTTGCAGTCCAGAACATCTGAAGGGCACCAGGTTGGCCAAGGTTGGCCGTAGGAAACAAAACACATGCCAAGTTTGTGCCTTTGCCAGCGGAGAGACCATTGCTCCAGTCATGGTTGCAATTTGTTTTATACTGTCTTTAAAGCTGCATTTTTTATTTCTGTAACCTCTCCTAGGGCCTTCTGGTGAAGGGCAGATAATAACCAAGAACAGTTTCAAGACACAACTGAAGGCTGCAAAACAAGATGCAATTATGAGTCTATACGTATATATTTCTTGACTGGCTCTCTTGCCTGAAGTTAAACATATTGAAGCACTACAAGATCCTGCAAAGTGCAAAAACAGGGCTGCCAACTTTAGCTTATCATTGACTTTAATTGATTTTATAAATGTTTTCAGTACCTATTTTTAATCTTCTTTTAACTGATCTTTTTATTGTTTTATTCATCTTTGTAAAGCATTTTGTGGTTTCCTTACAATCAAGTGGTATATAAATGTTGCAAAATAAATAAATAGTAAGATCTCCTGTACCACTATAGGGCAGGAGGCAATCCCGCTCCACTGTTGCTTGCTAAGTGTGTTGTGGCACCCTAGGGTGCCTTGAATGATGGTTGGGGTGCTGTGGGCAACACTGGCCTCAATCCCTCTTTCCTTCCCTCCCTCCTCTGCCCTTTTGCTTCTCTGCTTCCCAAAGGCTTGCATAGCTGTTTGTTGCAGCAGCCCCGGCTACAAGATCTCCAGGGGAATGGTGCCTCTGGGGCTGGTGGGGGAGTGTTGCTGGTTGCCAGCAAGCAAGTGGGTCAGTCTGCTAGCCCTTGCTTTTGGGAATGTACAGAAGAGAAGCAGGAGGCCGGGCAGGCAGGCAGGCAGGCAAGCTCTGTGCTAGCCTTTCTTGTGCTTGCTGTGTGCAAGGCCTGCCTGGGAGCTCAATGCCCGGTGCTGAAGGGCAGCCTTTCCGCCATGTAGGCCTGGCAGCGCCCACTGTTGCCACTTCTGCCTTCCAAGGTAAGGTGTTCACCTTGGCCAGTCTCTGTTGGACCACTAAGGCTGGGGATATCTTCTTCCCAGGGCCCTGTGGGGCGGCACCTCTCTTTGGGGTGGGCATGGGGGCAGCTCAGAAATCAGGGGTGACAGCAGCAGCTGCCCAGAGGACTCCCAAGGAGAGGGGAGAGGAGGCTGAGGGAACCCTCCACAAGGGAGGGTGTTTGAAAAAGGGCAAGAGGCTGCCAGCTCTGCAGGCAAGGGGTGATGCAACTGGGCTCCTGAGCCCCACAGGGGTGCCGCAGAAACAATGTGGTTGGTCAAGGGAGCAGTGGACTCAAAAAGGTTGAAAACCTCTGGTCTAAATTAAGGTTACCAGATTTTTTTCAAAGAATCCAGGGACACTTTTTTTTGAAAAGAGAATTTTTATTTATTAATTTTTTAAAAAGAGAAGCAATATCTTCTCTTCTGTGGTCTCCTCCGTCACGCGGCCTTCCTATGGGCCCTGGCCTGCTCTCTTGGAGCGCTAGCCGCTGTGGAGAAGGCTCGGCTCAGACCTGGGCTCAGGCACATGTCCTTGCCCCCCCCCCCCGGTGCTCTACTACCTCTCCTTCTCAGTGGCGTGGCAAGGTCAGGGCTCCCCTCTTTTTTCTCCTTCCTCTTTCTCTCTCTTTCTTCTCCTTCTCCTCTTTTCCTACTCCCTACGTTGGCTCTGGTGTTTTTTCTGGCCCCGGAGCACTGCTGGGCAGTTGACTGGATGGCTGGACACTCTCGCTCCCGGCTCAATTTGGGTCACGGGGCGGGGGGGGCAGTGGTTTCCCCAGTTGATGCACCAGGTATCCCCGATTCCTCTGTGGCAGCAGTCTCAGCAGCCTGGAGCCAGCCTGGTAGCGCAGTTGGCTCTGGCTGGCTTCAGGAGCTGCTCGCTGCCGTGGCGCCCGCCATTTTGCCTCGCCAGAAGTCCCCATATAATGTGTCTTGTGCTGTTGAATCAATCACATAACATTCATTCCCTTCTAATAAATCTACAACACTTAAAATATAAATCCAGGGACATGAAATGAAATCCGGGGACATTCCGGGGACGGATTTTGTCCGGGGACAGATTTGTAAATCCGGGGATTGTCCCTGGAAAACGAGGACACCTGGTAACCATAGTCTAAATGGATCACGTCGATCAGCAGTGGGAAACCTGTGCCCCCCGCCCAATGGCTGTCAGACTTCAACTGTGTGGCCAATCGTCAGGGATGATGGGAGTTGTAGTGCAGCAATATCTGGAAGACTCATCCCTGGCTTGGATATTTTATTCATGGCACCGGACGCTACAGGATACCCCATTTTATCCTCACAAGAACCCTGTGAGGTAGGTTGAGAGTGCGTGACTGGCCCAAGTGGGCATCATGGCTGAGAGGAGATTTGAACCCTGGTCTCCCACGTCCTATCATGAGTCCCTCTAACTACTACACCAAACTGTTGCTTCAGATTTATTCTTATCCTTTTTTCACCTTGACTTTCCCTGATCCATAAGATTGGCCTCTTGTTATTTATGAACTCCTATGTTTTATCCCCTTTTGTTTCTATAATGCTGTTTTTAACTATACCGTTTTATTGGGCAGCTCCTGCCCCAGAGCAAAGCACTCAGGGGATTTGCCCCATGTCTTATTCAGGAACCGTACGCATCCTTTCCCCTTCTCAGCAAGGCGCACCCCCGCCAGCCACATAGGGTGGCATTCCAATACGTGACAAGTCCCTGGTTTGTGTGTGTGTGTGTGTGTGTGTGTGTGTGTGTGTGTGTGTCCTCTGTTTCATTTCAGCTGCTGAGGTTTTTAACAAATTCCTGGTGGGCTTCTCAAACTGCCCCAGACCCTGCAATCGTCATCTGAGCATCCCCTCTGTGTGCCCCCTTCCTGGGAGGTCTGGAGGGTGGCAACATCAGAACGAGCCTTTTCGGTGGTGGCTCCCTGCTTGTGAAATGCTCTCCCTTCGTTAACCATATTCCAGACTGGCATCTATGGGGGGAGGGGCGGCAGGTTAGATCAACTATAATTGTTCTCATTTCTTCTTTGCCCTGACCTGCCCCTATGAAAGGAGGCTGAGATCAGAAAACATCATGGAATCCCAGCTGATCTTTTTAGACTCACGAGCACCCAGAAGTGGGGGAAAGGACAAGTTTTACCAAACTGTGCTGCTGAGATTTATGGTTGTGGGTCTCCACAACAGCACTGAAGAATCGAGAAGCAGGCCCGTCCTTCCTGCAGGCCCGCCCCCCCCCCCCCGGGCAGCTCCCAATATCTCGGAATTGTTATTTAAACCACTTTAAAAGCCAGGAAAGGGACCCAGCCCAGCTGTTTACTGGAAGCTTGCCATCTCATTATCAGGAGTGTCTATTTGAAGGCATTCCTCCAAGAACAAGCCTAAGGCATTAACTACACAACCATTACGGTGGTTATTGGAACATACGTTGGATCGTAACATCATTATAAGCCAATAAGGCTCATAATAATATCTCACTTTTAACCCCACTTGTCACAGTCAGAGGCTAAAGCATGGGTAGGCAAACTAAGGCCCGGGGCCCGGATCCAGCCCAATCACCTTCTAAATCCGGCCCACAGACGGTCCGGGAATCAGTGTGTTTTTACATGAGTAGAATGTGCCCTTTTATTTAAAATGCATCTCTGGGTTAGAGCCTAGGACTTGCCGATCAGAAGGTCAGCGGTTCGAATCCCTGCAATGGGGTGAGCTCCCATTGCTCGGTCCCTGCTCCTGCCAACCTAGCAGTTCGAAAGCACGTGAAAGTGCAAGTAGATAAATAGGTACCGCTCCGGCGGGAAGGTAAATGGCATTTCCGTGCGCTGCTCTGGTTCGCCAGAAGCTGCTTAGTCATACTGGCCACATGACCCAGAAGCTGTACGCCGGCTCCCTCGGCCAGTAAAGCGAGATGAGCGCCGCAACCCCAGAGTCGGCCACAACTGGACCTAATGGTCAGGGGTCCCTTTACCTTTACCTGGTGTTTTTACATGAGTAGAATGTGTGCTTTTATTTAAAATGCATCTCTGGGTTATTTATGGAGCATAGGAATTTGTTCTTTTTTTTTTTTCAAAATATAGTCCGGCCCCGGTCCCTGTCTGAGGGACAGTGGATCACCCCCCCTGCTGAAAAAGTTTTCTGACCCCTGGACTAAAGGCTCGCTTCCAGCTTCTTTCTTGAACAGCCCGGTTAATCTAAACAGGGTTCACCCCCAGAACCAGTGGGGGGAGGGCAGGAGGGTTTTGTCCTGAGCCTGAGGCTGAAAGTTGTTGTTGTTTTACAAATTTAAATAGATGTTTAATATTTATGCACATTGGGTGAAAAACGTGACACAGTCTTGAAGCAGTATATACATGGCATTAGCCACAATTCATCTGTAGCCAGTAGTTTCTTGAGAAATACTCCTCTTGGATGTGTTTTCCCTCAAACCAGCTTCCAGCCAGTTAGAAAATGGAAGCCTCAGGTAAGCTGAGGTGTGTACATTGGAAAGAGCCATTGCAAATGTGCAGAAGACAGCTTCAGTGAACTGGCATTTGGAATGAGGAAGCCAATGAGGTGAGGTGCCTCAGGCGAAGATGTTTTTGACCCTTCTCCAGTGTGTACAGCAATGTAAGAAAGTGGCTTGACAGGGGGAAATGACCTCACTGCGTTTCAAGCCACTAATGTGTACATGGCCTCAGTTTAAGCAAATAAGAGCTGTGGCTTGGTAAAAGGCAACCAATATAGATTTTGTCATATTAGAGAGTTGAGAATGCTCATAAATATTAATAAATATGTATCAGATCTGAGGGCACAAGATTAGACTGTGATGAACATGTTCCCATCAGATCAGAGGACTGTAGAAACCACTCAATATTTTTTTGGTGCCCTATTTTGTTTTGATGTGCCATCTCTCCCCCCCCCCCCCATGACAACTAGGGGTCTCAAAAGTTGGGCCTCTGTGAATGTCTGAGAAGGTGTGTTCTTTAGTGGTGGCTGTTGCCCATTGCAAGGGACAAAGTAACACTTTTAGAAGCCCTTAGCACTGAAAAGATTATGGTGCCCCCATATGTAATTCAAACAAACAAACATCTTATACAATATACACTATTTTTATGTGTGTGTGTGTGTGCATGTGTATGAATGAATCAAATACATATAACTCAGAAGAATATATCAATAATAAAAGCCTAGATTTATTGCAGCACATGACAAGATTGGAGTTATTAGTAATACTTCAGTCTTTGTTAGTAGGACACCTCCTGGTGTAGCTCAGGATCAACAGCACTATATATTCGAGAAAGTAGTTTATCTGACTGTCCATTTGCTTCTTCTCAACATGTTCAGACACCTCTTGAGATCTCATCACCAAACTCAGCATACTGCTCTCTTCCTCAATGTTTAGGTGCCAGGTGCAATTTTGAATCAAGATGGCACACTGAAATGTAACTTTGGCTTGTCTTTGCCTATTTTTGGGCATAGGTTCGACCATCCCTTGATATATCATTATCGCCAAACTTGGCATAAAAAGGTTCCTAAGATGGGGGAAGAAGTTTTCACTGGCGCTTGGATCCCACACACCATTTTGAATCAAGAAGGCGGACCAAAATACGACTTTGGGTTTACTCCACCCAGTTTTTGGCATGATGGGTCCAAATGTAAAAATTGCACTACAGTGGTACCTCGGGTTACATACGCTACAGGTTACAGACTCCGCTAACCCAGAAATATTACCTCGGGTTAAGAACTTTGCTTTAGGATGAGAACAGAAATCGTGCAGTGGCAGCAGGAGGCCCCATTAGCTAAAGTGGTGCTTCAGGTTAAGAACAGTTTCAGGTTAAGAACAGACCTCCAGAATGAATTAAATTCTTAACCCGAGGTACCACCATATTTATTTAAAAATTGCAATATTATTTGGTTTCTAAAAATACCTGGGCAGCACATGGCACTCCTCACCGCTAAATAATGAAAACAGAAAGAAAAATAGAGGAGGAGTGTGTAGTAAGTTCTGATTTTCCCTATGATTACTATTTCCATGCTTAAAAGCACAGAAAAAGCACCTACCTAGCCTGCCTATTGGGTATTCTAGCACTGACCCGTAGGGCAAAGGTGAAGCCAGAGCCAATGAGAGGCAAGCCAGTGGATTATATTTTTGTCCCCATCACCTACTGAGTTCTAATCCTAAACACACTTGCTAGGAAGTAAGGCTTGTTTCAGGTGATGGGGATAAGCTGGAAGTGCAACAGTTGGGATCATTCCTTTTGTAATTGAAGGGTTAATTAACCAAGGGGGTGGTGATGGAGGTGATGCTTGGAGCTGTTTGCAGGAAGCTTGGAGGACTCTCCAATAAGCAGGAGGGAACCGAGGAAACAATCATGGTCATTCGTATGCCTTATTGGCACAAGCAGCAAAGACACACCCTGGAGGAAAGGGGTCAAGTTCACTGCATGTACGGTGTTAAAGGAAAATATTATGAAAATTATGTATAGATGGTACTTAACTCCTGTAAAATTAGCAAAGATATATCATAACAGTGATAATCTATGTTGGAAATGTAAAGAAAAAGAGGGTACCTTTTATCATATGTGGTGGACCTGCCCCAAGGTGAAAGACTTCTGGGAGAAGATTTATAATGAATTGAAAAAAATATTGAAATATACTTTTACTAAGAAACCAGAGGCCTTTCTTCTTGGAATAATAGGCCTGGAATTGCCCAAGAAAGATGTTGGATTGTTTTTGTATGCCACAACAGCAGCTAGAATTTTGTTAGCTAAGAATTGGAAATCACAAGAAGTCCCAACAGTGGAGGAATGGCAGATGAAGATGATGGACTTTTCAGAGCTAGCCGACCTGACTGGAAGAGTCCGCGACCAGAAGGAGGAGGAGTACCAGGAGGAATGGATAAAATTCAAAGACTATTTAGTTAAATATGCTAAGATAACTTAACTGGAAAAACTTCCAAATATCGGATAGGCTTAGGATTTAATGATGTGATGTTAGAGAATAATATGTTTAAAGTCAAAATGAAAACAAAGTAAGATGTTAAGTGATTAAGTTAATTTTATGAGAAAATTGGTTTTGGAAAACTGTTACAATGATATACACTGAAATTCAGCCAGGGGGTTTTCAGGAAGTCACTTGACAATGTTACTAAGATTGGATCAAGTACAGTTAAGATGTATGTATGTATGTATGTATGTATGTATGTATGTTTAAAAATTTTGGAAAACCAATAAAAAAATTTGAAAAAAGAAAAAGCAGCAAAAACACACCCTAGAAAGAGAACACAGATAGATATAGAGAACCTCCTGACACCTCCATCAACTTCTCAGCTTAGATGAGAACATGCATGGGCAGTGGCTTCCAAACTTTCAGCTTCTGGGGTAACGCTTTTCACATCAGCTTTGCAAAGGGTTCTGGGGCACATTGTCCGCAGGCCAGCAGGGCAATCTTGCTGCCCTCTTTGGAGAGCCTACCTTATAACAGACCCATCATCACGAACAGCACAAGGCCCAGCAAATTCTTTCTTACAGAAAGATTCCTCAGGTTTCTGTAGCTTGAAAGTTAGCAGAGAGTGTAAAATACTGTACCAACTTAGTGTTTTTATTATTAAGAAGCAGACAACACTGCCACCTGGTGTACAACAGGGAAAATACTTCCTGGTGGAACAAAACTTAAGCACCCCTGAATTTCAGACTAAGTGCAATTCAGATGACTACGCATCCGGATTTGCTTGCACAAAGCTTAGGCAGAGGTTAGGTTATATCCATTCTTTATTGAGCATTTTTCCTGATTTGTTTGCAAGGAAGGTGTTATGTACTGAGTTGAATAGGATCCAAACTGCAGCAGTCTGATTGGTCCTAGAACAATAGGATCCAAATTGCAGCAGTCTGATTGGTCCTAGAACAATGCAGCAGTATGATTGGTTGGCAGGAACCACCCAATCATGCTCCAGATATAAGTGAATCCACAACCTGATTGGCTTACAGTAGAATTCCCAAATTAGCCAATCATGTGCAGCCCATTGTGTAAATAATGTATATAAAGCAGATACTTTGAGGGGACTTTCATTCATTCCACCAGTGTGGTGTAGTGGTTAAGAGTGGTAGTCTCGTAAACTGGGGAACTGGGTTCGCATCTCCGCTCCTCCACATGCAGCTGCTGGGTGACCTTGGGCCAGTCACACTTCTTTGAAGTCTCTCAGCCCCACTCACCTCACAGAGTGTTTGTTGTGGGGGAGGAAGGGAAAGGAGAATGTTAGCCACTTTGAGACTCTTTCGGGTAGTGATAAAGCGGGATATCAAATCCAAACTCCTCTTCTTCTTCTTCTCACCACTATGAGCTGAATAAAGAGCATGCTGTTCAACCCAGCATCTGGAGACTGGGAAGCGTACGCCTCCCGTTTCTCCTTCCTCCTAGAAGCCAAAGGGGTCACCGATGAAGAAGACGCTAAGAAGAGGGCGATATTCTTCAGCATCTGCGGAGAGGAGACGTTTGAAATCGCCCGGGCTCTCCTTGCACCTGAAGACGTTGCTACTGTTCCATACAAAAAAATAATGGAACAGCTGAAGGGGCACTTTTCGCCGCAGCCCTCAGTGGTGGCTCGTCAAAATGCCTTCTACGCAAAGCGGCAAGCCCCTGGGGAAACCATAACTGGGTTTGTGACCTCTCTCCGCCAAGCCGCCCGGTTCTGCAACTTCTCAGAGCTGGAGAACATGCTTCGTGACCGCCTCGTCGGTGGCCTGAAGGATGAGAAGCTGCAACAACGCCTCTACGCTAAGAAGGACCTAACGTTCCAGGTCGCTCTGGAGGAGGCCCTGGCAACGTAAGCTGCCAAGAGGTGACGCAAGAGGCACGGCCGAGCCTGCCATCCCAACCGAGGGTCCACCACGAAGACCTCACCAACGACTCAGGATCTGACAGGAAGGAGGTGCACCGAGTACAGCAGCGCACTCAAGCAGCCCACATACCACAGCTGCCTCGACGAGAAGGAGGGAACTGCGCGAGCTGCGAGGAAAGTCACTAGAGGAGGACCTGCCGTTTCCGCAACGCAGAGTGCAGGCAGTGCAGAAAATCGGGACACATCGCCCAGGTGTGTCGAGCTCGGCCCACCCGACGCCAGGCATCAGATGACCAATCCAAGAGCCCCAGGTCCCGGGGCCCAACGCACCAAGACAACTCGACGGAGCTCACGGACTTCCAGGTATACCAGTTGCCCCACCCCAACGTAGAGAAAATTTATGTAGAGGTACAGATAGAGGGGGCCCCATGCCGCATGGAGCTTGACACGGGTTCAACTCTATCCATAATCTCGGCAAGGACCTTAAGGAAACTGTGTCCTACTGGGGGTCCCAAACTCAGGCCGGCCCCATTCACCCTCCGGGACTTCCAGAAACGTAAGGTCCCCACAATGGGGGTGGGGAACTTCAGGGTGCAATACCGAGGGCGGACGCGGCAACTGGACTTGCTTGTGGTCAAGGGCCCCTACATTAGCTTACTGGGATTGGCATGGTTTGGACCACCGGGGTGAACCACACTACCTTACAAGTGGACGTGGACGCCATATGCAAGGAATTTCCAGGGGTTTTCGATGGGAAATTGGGACAGTATACGCCCCCCCATTGCTCTACAGCTTGACCCCGCAGTACAACCGGTCAGGCTCAAGGCCCGCTGGGTCCCGTTCGCCCTGAAACCCCGTATAGACGAGGAATTGGACTGGCTCGTGGAGCAAAGAGTGCTGGAGCTGGTGCCTAATGCCCCCTGGGAAACCACAATCGTCATACACGTCAAGCCTAATAGTTCGGTCCGCATCTGCACAGACTACAAATAAACAAGGCCCTCATGGCCCATGCATACCCAGTGCCAGTGGTCAGCTATGTCCTTGCCACCCTGGCTGGGTCGAAAATTTTTGGCAAGCTGGACTTGGCCCAAGCATATCAACAGCTGCCAGTAGATGAGGCCACAGCAGAGGCACAGATGATTGTGACGCACAGAGGAGCGTTCAGGGCAAAGTGACTGCAATTCGGTGTCAGTGTGGCACCAGGCATATTCCAGAATCTAATGGACTCGCTCCTTAAAGGGATTCCTGGCGTCACCCCCTTCTTCGATGATGTGTTGATTGCCGGGCCCACACCAGAGGAGTTTCAGGACCGCCTCCGCACCGTTCTGCACCGTTTCCAGACGGCGGGTCTCAAGGTGAAGCGGGAAAAATGTCTACTAGGAGTGCCTAGTGGACTTTCTGGGATTTATGGTGGACGCAGAAGGGGTCCACCCGACTGGGGACAAGGTACGGGCCATTTGTGATGCCCCAGCACCCAAGAGCAAGACTGAACTTCAGGCTTTCTTGGGACTATTGAACTTTTACCATTCCTTCCTTTCCCACAAGGCGGCGGTAGCGGAGCCCCTACACAGCCTCCTGGACAAGTGGGCCCTTTGGGTGTGGGGCCAGCGCCAGGAGGCTGCATTCCAGGCAGTCAAGGACTTGCTTGTCTCAAACTCGGTCTTGGCACACTTCGACGAGAGGCTGCCGGTGGTGCTAGCATGCGACGCCTCGCCCTATGGCATTGGCGCTGTCCTGGGACACCAACTCCCGGATGGAAGAGAGGTACCGGTAGCATACTTTTCCCAGACACTCAACGCAACCAAGCGGAACTACTCGCAAATAGACAAGGAGGGGCTGGCAATCGTGAAGGGAGTAAAAAAAATTCCATGATTTCTTGAACGGGCGGCCCTTCACCATGGTGACTGACCACAAGCCGTTGCTTGGCTTGTTTGCCCCCGAAAAGCAGACCCCCCAAGTGCTGTCTCCTCGCGTCCTCAGGTGGTCAGTTTTCCTTGCCAGCTACCAGTATGCACTGATTCACCGTCCGGGGAAGGCGATGGGCCATGCGGACGCCCTCAGCAGGCTACCACTACCAGAAACAGGCCCCGGCCCAGCACCTGCACAAGAGGTTATGAGTCTGGAGCTGCTTCCCGACCGCCCCATTCAGGCACAAGAAGTTGCACACCATTCCAAGAAAGACAGGGTCATCTCCCGGGTCCTGGACTGGGTGTGGAGGGGATGGCCCAGCAGTAGCCCTGGGCCAGAATTCGCTGGCTACACAACCCACAAACATGAACTGTTGGCCCACAAGGGGTGCCTGTTATGGGGAAGCAGGGTCGTTGTTCCCCAGCCCCTCTGCAAAAGGGTCCTCACAGCCCTACACGAGACACACCCAGGGGTAGTAAAAATGAAGGCCCTGGCCAGGAGTTATGTGTGGTGGCCGGGGATCGACGGAGAGATAGAGGCCTGGGTCAAACACTGCCAGGCCTGCCAAGAATCCCGCCCAGATCCCCCAAGGGCCCCAGTCCAGTCCTGGGAGTCTGCCCGAGCACCATGGTCACGCCTGCATGTAGACTTCGCTGGCCCCTTTCAGGGGAAAACATTCTTCATAGTGGTGGACTCACACCAAATGGCTGGAAGTCGCACTGGTACCGTCCACTTCTACATCTACAGCCATCCGGGTACTACGCAGGCTGTTTGCAACCCACGGGCTCCCTGACACTCTCGTCTCAGACAACGGGACTGCATTTACGTCAGGAGAATTCCAAACCTTCACAGCGCAGAACGCCATCCGCCACATCCGTTCGGCGCCATTCCACCCTGCCACCAATGGCCAAGCAGAACGCATGGTGTGGACCACCAAGGACACCCTTCACCGCATGACGCAAGGGGATTGGGAGTACCGCCTTGCCACATTCCTCCTAGCACAGCACAGCACCCCCACTGAACTAGTAATGGGTTGGTGCCTTGCAATCACATTGGACCGCCTTCACCCCGATAGAGCACAGGATGAGGTAGTGGGGGGGGGGAGGCAGGAACCCCCGGACCTTCGAGGCCCAGGACCCAGTGTACGCAAAGAATTTTGGGGCAGGCCCAGCATGGGTACCCGCCACAGTCACCAGGGTCACTGGCCCCATGTCGTACAAGGTGCTAACAGATGGGGGGCAATGCTGGCGCCGCCACTGCGACCAGATACGGCGACGATTCCCGGGAGAAAACCAGGAGGAGGAAAGGTCAGAGGAGTCCCAAGGGAACAGAGGGGCAGAGAGGCCCATAGAGCAGGAGGGGCCAGCAGGAGAGGCAGAATCAGTAAATACAGAGAGGACCCATGAGGCCGAAAGGACACTGGAACCAGAACCACGACTGAGTGAGCCGGTTGCGCCAGACCAAACAGGCCTATCACAGCCAGCATCCTTGGAACACGAGCCAGAACCTGAACCCTGGACCAGGGAACACCACAGGCCGCAACGCACACGTAGGCCGTTGGCGTACCTCGAGGACTATGAATGCGACCTCTGGGGCAGGACTGGAACTTAGAGGGGAGGGGTGTTATGTACTGAGTTGAATAGGATCCAAACTGCAGCAGTCTGATTGGTCCTAGAACAATAGGATCCAAATTGCAGCAGTCTGATGGGTCCTAGAACAATAGGATCCAAATTGCAGCAGTCTGATTGGTTGGCAGGAACCACCCAATCATGCTCCAGATAGAAGTGAATCCACAACCTGATTGGCTTACAGTAGAATTCCCGAATTAGCCAATCATGTGCAGCCCATTGTGTAAATAATGTATATAAAGCAGATACTTTGAGGGGACATTCATTCATTCCGCCTCACCACTATGAGCTGAATAAAGAGCATGAAATCACTTTGCGACTCTGAGTATATTTTAGAAGGTCAGTCGACACTGAGCATACATCCTGATTTGCTTGCAGGCTGTTTACACGCCTTCCTACACTTTCCCACGGTCACATGCAGAGGCGTAAACTGTTACGCAGTTGCGAGCCCTGTTGAGCGCACGAAGACTTCCAGCGCAATCGTGTCTGCTCAGAAATAACCCCGACTGAGTCCATCGGCGCTTATTGGGGCAACAGCGAAAATGCAAAGGTACCAAATGTTAGCCGTGGAGAACAAGGCGATTGCTTAATTACGGAAGCCAGTGATTGTTGCCAAGATGGTAAAAAAATATACAGTATATCTGCACAGAAATCGCGACTGCATAAAAGCAAAAATACAATTTTGCCACTGAGTCCCTCGCGTTCAGTGGCGAACCTGCAAGCTCTCTCGACCGCGGCAGGACTCGAACCTGCAATCTTCTGATCCGAAGTCAGACGCCTTATCCATTAGGCCACGCGGCCGCGCTGGTTACAGGGTCTCCGCTAGACCTATAGGAACTTGAGAAGCAGGGGGCTGGTTCTGAAGCATTCCGGGAGATACCATTTCCTAGCGAGTGTCAAGGGGGGAGAGGGAAGGAAGGAAGTGGGGTTGGGTGGGAAACAAAACCAGCACAGCCTGTTTCTGAGGCAAACTCATTGCTTTCTCTTTCTTCTGCTTGTCCTCGCAATATTTGGGCTGTGTTTAAGACGCGAAAGGATACTTTGCTAGCTTCCATATAATAATCCCCCCCGTGTCGGGCGAGCTCACTCCAGTCGCGCGCCGGCGGAAGGTTCGCCTCGTGAGCTCTTGGGCGGGGCGGAGTTTGGGGTCGTGGGCAAAAATCACCTCATGGTGTTTTGGGTGCTTCGTGTACCCACGAAAGGGGGCGGGCGGTGGGGGTTGCTGGTGGTGGTGGTGCTGTATAGCTACTTCCCCCTTCCCCCACCCCATTTTTTGTGAGGAGGGGTAGTCTTTTTGGGGGGAGGGGGTAAAATAGCCCAATTTGAGGAAGGGGATAATTTGTGGGCGCCCCTTTTGGGTTGTGGTGCTGGTGAGGAGAATAAATATTAGCTCCTTTGGGTGGCGTGGAAAAGAAGCTAAACTGAGGGGGGTAGGTAAAATGTTGAGATAATCTGTAGATACCGGTATATCTTTTTTCGTTTTTGGAAGGGGGGTGAGTTGGGAATCAGAACTATTTTCTTATGCCCTCTGGACATTTGGTGTCCAAAGTGTTGGTGGTGGTGTTTTTACTGTGTTTTTAATAGTCAGGAGCCACCCAGAGTGGCTGGGGCAACCCAGTTAGATGGGTGGCATATACTAAAATTATTGTTATCATCATCATCTCAAGAAGACAAGTATAATCCTAATTGTTTTCATAGAATTGTAGGGTTGGGAGGGGCTGTTCTTAGCAGTCACAGATATTATGGACTGCTTTTCTATTTCACCCTCCAGAGGGCTCTGGACACCTGTATTTATTTACGTGGCACATAGTTAAAACTAGGGAGCTCTCTCCCACAGAAAGTAGTGATGGCCACCAACTTGGCTTTACAACAGGAGACAAATTCCTGGCCGCTCTCCATGGCTAGTGGGCATGATGGCTATGCTCTGCCTCCACAGCTGGAGTTAGCAATGCTTCTGAACACCAGTCACTAGAAACCAGGGGAGAGGAGAGTGCTCTTGTGCTCATCTGTCTGGCCACTTTGAGAACAGGATTCTGGGCTAGATTGGCAGTTGCCCTGATCCAGCAGGCTTGTCTTCCATTCCTATACATATCCTCATTTACCCTCACAAGAACCTTGGGAAGTCAGTCTGACTGAAAGATAGTCATTTGACCAAAGTCATTTTGCAAGCTTTGTGGAGGAGTGAGGTTTTGAATCCTTTGTCTGAATCTGGAACACTTGTCTAGGCACTTCACAACTTAAACACTTTGTGCCCGGCATCTTGGGCAGGAAGATGGCAAAAATTCTACACGAAACCTCAATTCTGTTAATACTTTTTGTCTCCTGATAGATCTTCTGTATCCTCCATGCTGCTCATTTCTAGTGAAGATGAAGCGCTTGGTGTGGAATACAGGTCCATTCAGATTACGGGGAATGCCGAGATGGTCCTCGGGTTCTTCTGCCAGCCACCTGGTTCAGGAGATGGCACAAGATACTGGTTCTGTCCCCAAACAGCAACGCATCAATCCACTTGGCATCCAGATGCTTTCTAAGCATCTTCATGAGCAGATTTTCCGGGGTGCCCAGGTTGAATATTCAGAGGAAGACATCCAGAAGAGTGTGGCACACTTGCAGAAGCATGACTTGTGGGGCAAAGAGACAACTACACTTCCTGATGTGGAATTGCAGCTGCCCCAGTTGTATGGGGCCAACATCGATGAGCACTTCCGTATCTTGGCACAGAAGCAGAGCCTCCCATATCTGGAGGCTGCTAAGGAACTACTTCAGTTTGGTATCCCACCAGTGCCCCTGGAGTGGGCTTGGAAATCTGGGTGGACACGATATGAACCCAGTGGGGAGAAGACAGCTGTTGATTTCCCTGATGAACTGGCCTTGGTCTTTGATGTGGAAGTGTGCATGAATGCAGGCCAATGCCCTACGCTTGCAGTAGCTGTTTCCTCAAATGCCTGGTAAGATGCCGACAGCTCTGGTAAAAGGGTGAAAGTTTTTGTTCCTACAAACTTTGTGTAAAAATAGAACCTATTAGGCAACAACAACATGACCTAGTCGGTGTCCCACTACTTCTATCCCCAGTGTCCCAAAATACTTTTTTCATTTTTCATTGGTTTATTCCTATATACCACTTTTTGGCCAAAGGCCCCTGATCAATCAGCATCGCACATCTTTCTAACAGACCACTTCTTCCTGTTCTTATTCAGTTCCAGGTCTCATACCATAGGGCAAGGCTGGAGAACCTCAGTTCCATGCAGCCCTCCAGGTCTCTTTCTGGCCCTTGAAGGCTATACCACTCCCTGGCCCTGCTTCATATCCCCCCTTTTTTTTAATGATTGAAATGTGTCCTTGCGCTTTGATAATGTTTCTTGCTTTCCTGTAATTAGCTTACGGTACAAAAGTACAATTTGTATTTGTTGCTCTGCCAGTGTTTGCCTTTGGTCCCACCCACCACTGGCATGTTGCCCTCAGAAGTTTGTCCAGAGAGAAATGTGGCCCTTGGGCTGAAACGCCCCTCCCGCTTATACATCATGCTGCTATCTTTTCTTCTGGGGTTCTGTTGTTGAAAGAGTGCCAGAATGAGAATAAATGTTTCCACCTAGAGTTTCCTGGGCTTTTGTAAAAGAGCAAGAACAAGAAACTGTGCTTATGAAGAAGAGACAATTAATGTTGCATTGGCGGGAGGGGGTTGTGTGACCTTCCTTTATATATTTGGAGGAAGCCCTCTTTGTTGACTCACAAAATTCCTAACCAGATTTGTGGGTTGTGCACAGATGCTGTGGGACGGTCAGAGACGTGTTAAATTAGAACACTGGAACTCTCACCTCCTAAACTTCTTCAAAGCAAAGTGAGAATTGAAAAAGAGGCTGTATTTTCCTTGTTTTCTTGAACTTCTAAAGAACTTCATCTTATGAATCCTAGTTTAGCTATCTCTTCAGTACACGTATACAATATGTGGCCTATGTTAAATTAAAATTTTAAAATAAAATAAATAAATGCTGGTGGTGATGATTCAAAGTGTTTTTACCCTGCTCTTCAGTTGGAAAAGCTCACAAAGCAACTTAAAAATTAATAAAATAACACATTATTTGCCCCTATGATTACAAAGACGTGGCATGAAAGCAAAAAAGGGTTTTGGGAGGGAAGAGCCAAACAAGAGGCACCAAATTCTTGATGTTAGGTTCTTAATATGAGCATGTCCTTGTCTTCTCTGGCAGTGTGATAGCTGCTGGGAACCTGATCTATTTGGACACTGCTCTACATGGTTAGTCATCTGTGTGAATGTGCCCATTTGGTTTTGACAAGCTTTACA
Source organism: Podarcis cretensis (assembly GCF_951804945.1). Lineage (NCBI taxonomy): Eukaryota > Metazoa > Chordata > Lepidosauria > Squamata > Lacertidae > Podarcis > Podarcis cretensis. The sequence continues at coordinate 19,563,141 of NC_137183.1, forward strand.
TATAGCTGGGGAACCCTCCCCCAAAGCACAGGTGTTAAAATCAAAGTTGTTTTAAAAGGTAGGTGCTCTTGTAGTGTGATCTTAAGTGTGCTGGCTCCAGAGCATCTCCCACTAAGTTCAACAAGATTCATTCTGTAGTAAATCTTCTTAGGATTGTAACTTTTTTTTCAAAAAATGAAATTGATAAGGGTGTTAAAATGAGTGCAATGCTGCAGTGTTCTTTCTGAAATTACTAATTCTCAGGTCTAGAAAGAAATGAAGGTGGGTTCACGTGTTCTATAGTGCCCTGGAAAGAGTGCTTTAGTTCACACAGCTGGGTGTGTTTGCTCCCCAGGTACTCATGGTGTAGCAAGCGACTGTTAGAGGAACGGTACACATGGTCCAGCCAGTTGACTCTGTCAGATCTCATCCCTCTGGAAACGAGCAGCAGCCTTGCCAAGCAGGATTGGCAAGAGAGGCTGGTGGTGGGTCACAATGTCTCTTTTGACCGTGCGCACATCAAAGAACAGTACCTGATTCAGGTAAGTCATCTTTGTCTTCCAATCTGTTCTGCTTACTTTCTTCTTGTATGCAAGCTGTTATTGGTGGCTGAAGGCTAGATGTGGTAGCATGTATCAATTCAGTTGTTATAGCCATGAGCCATAGCTGTTAGGAAATTGCACAACAAACAAGATACAAATAAATACTTGTAGAAATGAAGCTTAGCAGATCAAATATTAGATCTGTATTGAAGCAAAATTTTTCACACAGCAGTTAGCTAGGTTTTTATTATTATTACAAAGTCCTTGTGAATCTTTGATGCTGCAGTTGCAAACAAAGCAGCTGTCCTTGTTTGTTTGTCTAATGATAGAGCTACGTGTTCTGCTATTGCCTTGTATCTTTAAAACCCAGCCATTGCTTCTCTGCAATCTGCTGTCAGAAGGGGTACTATTTGCAAGGGGAAATCCGTACATGAGGAGGAGGGGTGATTAATGCTTCATTCACTTGCTGCTTTTCTCTCCAGCAAGGTTTCAAGCTCTTCTTTGGATCAGATGTATGAGTCTGGAATCCTAGCTGGAGAAAAAGTAGTTGTGGGAAGGAGCTGCGGGTGGAAAGAGGCAGAAGAGGGAAGGGTTAAGCACCACCCTTCCCTCCTGCTCACCACTCTGATGCTGCTTTGCAGGAGAGATGCTGCAGTCAGAATTTCAAATCCTCAGGGTAGAGATAGAATGTATAGTCTGGGTATGAGCCGTTCGGTTAGAATTTCACCTGATAGCAGGGTAGTTAAATTGTGAACTCTGAGTTTGAATCTTGGCATCACACCCTGCCTGTGATCCCTTCCTGAAGTATCTATTTGGCTTCTGTTGATAAGACATGATGCTGAACTTGACCTTCAGTTGACCTGTTCCTGAACATACATCATAGCAAGTTCTATGTACAGTGGTGCCTCGCAAGACGATAATAATTCGTTCCGCGAGTCTCTTCCTCTTGCAGTTTTTTCGTCTTGCGAAGCACCCCCATTAGTGGCTTAGCGGATTAGCGCTATTAGCAGCTAAGTGGCTAAGCGGCTATTAGCGGCTTAGCGGCTTAGAAAAGGGGGGGGAGCGAAAAAACTCGCAAGACTCGCAAGACGTTTTCGTTTTGCGAAGCAAGTCCATAGGGAAATTCGTCTTGCGAAGCGCCTCGAAAAACGGAAAACTCTTTCGTCTAGCGGGTTTTTCGTCTTGCGAGGCACCACTGTAATACTCTTTTATCCTCCAGGCTGCCTCATTATTGTTGCTTACTGGATTTCCTACCTGCACTTCACCATGAGATCCCAAGGCAGGCTATAACAATATAAAAATATACCTGTAACTTTAAAACTAGTTAAAATAATTCACAATAGGAAGAAGAGGGTTGGCCCTCATAGCATATATATCCTAGATGTTGTAGGCTAGGGTATAAAGAGGTGTCTTTAGCTTATAACAAGAGCTATACCATGTTATTTTTTGGTTTGCCATGTATGGCTCTTTGTGTAAATGAGTGTCGAAATGGCAGTGTTTGTGACATTAAAACAACTATTTCAGGGCTCCCAGATGCGTTTCCTGGACACCATGAGTATGCACATGGCCATCTCCGGGCTAACAGGATTCCAACGCAGCCTGTGGATGGCAGCAAAACATGGCAAGAGAAGAGGGCAGCAGCAGGTGCAGCAGCATATCAAGAAAACACGGAGTAAAACTGATGGCCCTGAGGTGAGTTGGAAAGGCACAGAGGAGTTGCATGCAAATCCCTCTGTTTCTTGACAAAGCCGCCCCAACGGCAGCACTAGATAAGATTGTAATGTACTCCAGCGTATATTGAACTGGAGATGTCCCTGTCCCCCCCCAGACCAGAAGGCAGTTTGGAAGAAGGACTACTGCTTGTGGTGTGCATGCTAGCTCCTCTTTGGTCTCCGGTAAACAGATTTTTAGGATTTTATATTGTTTCGCAAACTAACAAATCCCATTTGTCTAGAGGTGACAGTGAAACAAAGATCAATGTGTATGTACACATTGAGAAGTCAAACTCCTTTCCAACCCATTTTAAGTTTTTTTAAACTATTTTTTTGTTTTGGGTGTCAGAGTCCTTTCTGGCTCTACATTCAGCAACATTGATCAAGTCATACTTATATATAACATGGGAACCACTTGAATAACTGGTTTTTAATACTCTGTCCTATGAGAGGAGTGGAGAAAGAGGTAGATAGATATGTCGTTTTTATACCTGAGGTTACATTAGCTGGGATTGAACACTTTATTTCTCTCTTCCAAAATAACTAATTGCATGTCTTCCTCATAATTGCATGTCTTAATGTGTACAATTTTGTCTCTTACTAAAGTTGCAAAATGCAGTTCCACCACCATGGGGTTTTTAGTAGAAGACTGACAGAGATCACCATAGACAGTTGGGAGAATATTTTTTTTTTTTTTTTTGCAAAAGCATTCTGAATTGGTAGTAGAGGGGAGAAGTGCAGAGCCAGCATGAAGGAGATTGGCAATATCCTAGATGTGAGAAAAGTTTTGTTAAGTAATATGGACTTCTGTTGCCTCTTGCATTGTCATTGTTTCATAGGTGTGATGGGATGATGAGCTGCTTGTGCGTAAAGCTTAGTCCCTCAGAGTTATCTCAACTTAGCAAGGCTCTGTTTTTTAGCGGAGCCCTTAAGCATGGCTCCCTCAGTCGCTGGCAGAATCCGACAGTGGGCGTTTACAGAATCTACTCCAGCATAAAAGCTCCTTGACGGAAACGCGTCGTCTAGATTCTCGGCGCGACAGTTTCCGGCGAGGAGTGGGTGTACCTATGGGAGGACCTGAGACTTCTCCGCTGTTATCGCTGGAAGACTCCCTGAGCCATTCCTTCGTCTCTCTCTCTCCCTGATTTCCCACTCTCCCCCTGCTGCTGCCTTCCGCCACTGCTGAGTCTCTCCTGACTTCTGAGAACCCCTCCACCACCTGTCTTTCCGATGGCAGTTCCCTGACAATAGGCAATCCTCCGAACATTCAAAACTGGAATTATTTGTCTGCAATAATGCAGTTCAAAATTCCATCTCAACTTTCTGCCGCCTCATTCACATGTGTAGACAAGGTCTCCTAGGACTTGCCATTCTTGTAAAGATCCTGGACTGTGTAGATGTTCTGTGTCATTCTGAGGGTTAGAATTAATCATAATTGAAGTCTTATTCCTATAGATTGAGGACCCAATCTGATGGTTTCTTAAATGTTTTTAAATGTTTTCCATCCAAAAGTGGGCATTTTTGGGGTTTGTGGAATAGTTAGTCATTCCTCTGCTGCCTTACTACCTTGCAGGTTGCCTCCTGGGACTGGGTGAACATTAGTAGCATCAACAATCTAGTAGATGTGCATGCCTTATATGTTGGAGGCCAGCCACTGGAGAAAGAAGCCCGGGAACTCTTTGTCAAAGGGAGCATGAATGACATCAGGAATAACTTCCAGGTAGGGAGATAATCTATAGGATGGTACTTTTTAAGGGAAGGAATCAAGGGACCACTTCTCGGTTGTAGAGCATATTCTTTGCATGTAGAATGTTCCATGTTTAAAGTCTGGCGTCTCTAGTGTGAAGGAAAGAGTCTTGGTATACCTGGGAAAGATGTATGATTTCAATCTGGAGCTCTTTTGCCAGTCAGAGGAGAATACTAGGATAGACTGACCGATGGTGTGACTTAGTAGAATGTGGCTTTTGATACAGGTGTACATAATTTATTCTCCCATTCCCTCTATTCTCTCTGTCTCCCTTCCAAGGACCTGATGAGATATTGTGCCCTTGATGTCCAGGCTACTTATGAAGTATTCCAGGAGCAGCTTCCTCTCTTCTTGGAAAGGTGAATATTTGTGGTGGTGGGGGGGGGGGGGTTCTGAAATGTGGAATTCTTTTTTATGGTGTGTCCATTTATTTGATAGCTTGCTCTGGGTTAGCCAATAGTGTTAGGTTGCCTTTATGTGTCAGAAGCATCTTAAGTACAAGATGGTGTTAGATTATCAATAAACCCCTTTACACTTTACTTTGCTAGGGATTCTGGTCTCACCCTTCTTTAGATACAGATAAAACTTGCAAGGTTAAGCGTGGTGGTAAAGTATCAGTACAAATCAACCAGTGTTACAATTTTGCGAGAAGGAAACAAGAAGCAGTATCTCCCCAAGGATCTTAATTCTTCAGAAGTGGTACAAGTGCATATCCAAAATTTCTTAGTGAAAGAAACACAGATAATCGTTAACCAGAATTTACAATGCACGTTGGAAAACTGAGCCAAATAATTCTGTGAGTTACTACACCAAACAATGTACAGTGGTACCTCAGGTTAAGAATTTAATTTATTCTGGAGGTACATTCTTAACCTGAAACTGTTCTTAACCTGAGGTACCACTTTAGCTAATGGGGCCTCCTGCTGCCACCACACCGCCGCCACGCGATTTCCGTTCTCATCCTGAAGCAAAGTTCTTAACCCAAGGTACTATTTCTGGGTTAGCGGAGTCTGTAACCTGAAGTGTCTGTAACCTGAAGTGTCTGTAACCCGAAGTACCACTGTACTAGATTATCATATTAAATAAAACATCTGTTGTGATGGGCAGAGAGAATGTTAGGGGAAAGCTTGTACAATGCAAAAACCTTGGGGGTGGGAGTAGGCACAAAATGTCTTGTCTCTTGTGGAATCTCATTCCACCAGGTGGGAGGAATAACCCTTGTGGGCAATCTGTCCTTGCGGACTGCCCAATGTCAGGAGTAAAGAGTACACTTTTGACTTTGCTATAAAAAAAGAGCGCCCCAATTCCAGAACTTAATTTGCTTTATTAATGAATTAATGACATCCATGCACATATGAGAGAGAGTGAAGGGGTCCATCTGTTACCCAGATCAGTGCTCTCAGCTATTGGACTTTGTTCCTAGCAATGTGGCCTCAGACTTTCATCTACAGTGGTGCCTCGCAAGACGAAATTAATCCGTTCCGTGAGGCTCTTCGTATAGCGGTTTTTTCGTCTTGCGAAGGAAGCCCATTGACAGCTTAGTGGATTAGCGCTATTAGCGGTTTAGCGGCTTTTAGCAGATCAGCTGATAAGCGGCTTATCAGCGGATTAGCTGATAAGCGGCTTAGGGCTTAGGAAAAGGGGGGAAAGGGGAAAAACCCCACAGGAACTTGCAAGACATTTTCGTCTTGCGAAGCAAGCCCATAGGGAAATTCGTTTTGCAAAGTGCCTCCAAAACGGAAAACCCTTTCGTCTAGCGGGTTTTCCGTCTTGCGAGGCGTTCGTCTTGCAGGTCACCACTGTACATGGATCCATCCTTGGTTCTGTCAGTTGGTCATGCATAGTGTGACAGGCTCTTACGATCTGCTTCCATTGTATTGTAAGGTCAACAAATGCCTAGTTTACATAGCTTAGTCCAGTTGCTTCCAACATTCTGGCTCCACTCTGTTATTACCCTCTTTTCTGTTTCTTGGTTAGGTGTCCCCATCCTGTCACATTTGCAGGGATGCTGGAAATGGGAGTCTCCTACCTTCCTGTCAATCAGAACTGGGAGAGGTACCTGGATGAAGCTCAGGTCACTTATGAGGAGCTGCAAAAGGAGATGAAGAAATCCTTGATGAACCTAGCTGACAATGCCTGCCAGCTGCTTCATGAGGAAAGGTGGGGGTATTATCATAATCACTGTTACAGTGCACTGCTGCTTAAGCCAGAGCTTCATAATTGGTGAAGACCTGGCTCTCCATTAAGCAGTGGCAGGAGAGAACACTATGAAGCAGAAACAGAGCTGGAAGGAGGATGCAGCACTCAACCCTCCCTCTGGTTGGGACCCCAATTGCATGCTTGCTACATCTCAGGGAAACTCAGCTGAGGAGGTAGACCAGGACAGAAGATGAAAAGGGGAAATGTGGAAGAGTTAAAGATGCATGCACATCAGCCACATCTCCCCCTCATCTTTGCAGTTGGAGAACTGGGTTCTCAGACCACAGTTTCAGCTGACATTTAGTTCTGGCATTAAAATCTGCAGTATGCTTGGGGGTGGGGGGGGGCAATTCGCCTAAAGGAAGACTGCAAGGTTGAGATAGAATTGAGACTGCGGGTTTTGTGAAATGCAATACTGTTTCATTAAGCAGACTACTACTTAGTAAAATAATTTGTTTGGCACAGTTTCAGCAGTGGGTGCATGTAGATAAACTGAGAAGTTGTTGCTATGACATGGTGGAGAAAAGTACCCTTTCAGCTCTTCTCCCTTGCTGTAAATAAACAGGAGCTTGTAGACCAAGATCTCATGGATGGAAATTGGAAAAAGTATTCTTCAAATTAACCCGTGGTGGTTGGTCTGATGTATCAAAACAGGTACAAATCTGATCCCTGGCTGTGGGATCTAGAGTGGGATCTCCAGGAATTTAAGCAAAAGAAGAAGAAAATTGGGAAGAAGAAGAATGAAGATGGTTATGATGAACTGCCCAAAGCCGTGGAAAAAGCCTCCATGCTGGAGTGGCAGGAAGGTAAGAACATCATCATAATTGACTACTAGCTTGCTAGCACACAGCAAATCACAGATGTCCCCACTGTCTACTGGCAGTTGTAACATTTCTCTCCTATATCTGAATCAGAAAGAGAGAGAAAGAATATACCTTAGATGGAATGAGATCTTTTGTCTATCTGGTTTAGCATTGTCTGTACGGATTAGCAATAGCTCTCCTGGGTTCTTTCCAGCCGCACCTGGTGATGCTAGGGGTTGAACCTGTTACCTCTTGGATCCAAAGCATGTAATCTACCCTTGATCCAGATCCCTTCCACTAAGCTGTCTTTGCAATTGGGTAGGAGCAAGCATCTTTTAAAATCTTATTTACGAGCCTGAAATACGTACCTCAGTGTGTGTGTATTGCAGGCAGAATGTTTTGCATCCAGCTCTCAAGTGATTTCAAAGTACGATAGTATTACCAGAGAATCTTAAAAAGTCCTGAGATCCCAGAGGTGCTGTTTTAAAAAGGGTGTCTGTGGTGTTGCATTTTTATTTATTTCTTAATTACAGTCTTGGAGGATAAATATGGAATACACAGGTGTTTGGAGTGCAATATAGAGGCAGTGGAGGAACATAAGAACTATGGAGTGTTACGGAACTGACACATTTCAGCAAGAAAACATTTCTCTCCTGACCATTAAAGTTACATTTCTACTCTTCCCTGGGTTACTGTGCGTTAAACACTCATGTATTTGAATTCCTCTTGGCCATTAAGAGTTTTAGAAATTTGCTAGCTGTCAAATTCTGCTTTGGATTATAGGCTTTGCAGGCCACCAAATAACTGTGTCCACGTAGATTCTTAAGCTCTTTGACGTAATATGTATGTGGTTAGAAAACAGCCTTGTCAACAACTGTACTCACTGAAAAATAATTCCTTTCTGATTTGTTGTATCATGGAAACAGATCCAGGACCCCCAACTGAAGAGGAAGAACAGCAACTCCCTGAGAGCCGATTGTGCTTGGACCGTCTGAAGGAGACTGTAGCTTTGCAGCCAAAGAGAATTCAGCACCTGCCTGGCCATCCAGGGTGCGTTACTAAAGGGAAGTTGTAGACAGTGACCCTTCTAGGACCTTTTGTTCATCTCTTTGTCAGGAAGAAGAATTCCAGTTTAGTCTTCTAATATGTTAGTTTTCAATGTGCATGGATTTTTTTTATATAGATCATTTGCCCACAAGAGCCTCCACCTGTTATCAAAAGTGTGCAGCTTAGACATAGATTTACCCCCATTCCTTCGAAGTAGACCTACTTTACAGTTGGCATTTAAACAAGGGTAAAATAAATTTTAACATTCCTGTCATGCTGAGTGGATGTTTTTTGTCTAAAAGTTAGAACTGTTTGATTTGCAAGATGATTGGTCAAACAACCACTTCTTTGTCTGAATTATTCCGTTTGCTGTAAACATACAGAATTCCGTTGGCAAGGTCACAGGCCTATGTAGTATAGTGAAGATTACGGGTGGCTAACTTACAACCCACATCCAACCCTCACAAAAGTATTTTATGATCCCCAAGTCTCCCCAAATTCAACCTCTTTTAAAAATGATTAAATTTAATAATGAATTTTGAATAATTATTTTCAATAGTGTAGAATGGCTGGTGGGAAAGTCTCTCAGAAGGCAGCCTTTTGAATGGCAGCTCTGGCCACACCCACTTCTTACACTGGCCACACCCAGTTTCACACGTAACCCCTCCCTCCAAGGGTTGGCCATAAGCCAGTGCAGCCCTCAGCCTGAAAAAAGTTTACTACTGCTGCTAACTAAGCATAGCATTGTAGAATGGAAGCCCCCCTATAATTAATTACCTGCAATGAGACATGCTTCTATGTAGTCAAACTCCCCTAGTAGCTGAGTCAGTGCCATCCAGGTTTTAATGTATTGAGAAGAGAGTCAGCAACCAGAGTCTCCCATTAGCAGCTCGATTGGAAAAGTTCTCTACTTTAAAAAAGGAGCAGGCCACCTGGAAGCATCAGTGACAGAGGAGGTAGCTTTTGTTAAACTGTGTAAAATCAACTCTTGACAGGAGATGTAATTATTATTTAATGGATTTCCATACAGCTCCTTGGTGAAGGCCTTTGAGCAATTTGGTATAAAATTTAATCTGAACAACCAATTATCTAACATTATTGAGGAAAGCTTTGTGTTGACTTTGTGGTCTACTCTCCCCTTGCATAGGTGGTATCGTAAGCTGTGCCAGAGACTGGATGATCCCAGCTGGGTGCCTGGGCCCAGCCTTATCAGCCTTCAGATGAGAGTGACCCCAAAGCTCATGAGGCTCACCTGGGATGGCTTTCCATTGCACTACTCTGAGAAATATGGTTGGGGTTACCTGGTGCCTGGGAGGAATGACAACCTGCCAGAGGGGACTCCAGATGCTGACTTGCCTACTTGCCCCTTCAGGTAAGAAGTGCATTCTGGGGTGAAGAGAGCAACAAAGCTGCCATGGTCTATAATTGTTGCTAGCAATACAGTGGTGCCTCGCAAGACGAAAAGAATCCGTTCCACGATTCTCTTCGTCTAGCGGTTTTTTCGTCTTGCGAAGCAAGCCCATTGACGGCTTAGCGCTATTAGCGCTATTAGCAGTTTAGCGGCTTTTAGCAGCTTATCAGCTTAGCGGATAAGCGGCTTAGCGGCTTAGAAAAAGGGGGGGAAAGGGAAAAAAACCCGCAGGAACTCGCAAGACATTTTCGTCTTGCAAAGCAAGCCCATAGGAAATTCGTTTTGCGAAGCACCTCCAAAACGGAAAACCCTTTCGTCTAGCGGGTTTTTCGTTTTGCGAGGCATTTGTCTTGCGGGGCACCACTGTAATATTATTTGATGGAGTGCAATCGCTGTATGCATTGCATCATACAGTCACACAAAAAAGAGAGGTCCTTACCCTAAGGAGTTTATAGTTTAAAATTGTTGAGTTTGCAGTGGAAGGCAGCAAAGGAAGAGGTAGGACGCAAAGGTAACAAAAGAGGGGAGAATTGTTGATTATGCTTAGTGAATAAAGCACTACTGAGTCTCTGCCACCAGAGCTATACTTGGAACCCAAAAGAGGGGAGAATTGTGAGAGGCAAGTTTTAAAAAAAGGATGAAGGTGAGCAAATGCAGTTGCATGCATGGTTCCCCAGGAGATTCACCTCCTTTCGTAGCCCATTTGTTGTACCCTGCAGGCGTGATGACTTTAATCTGCTTCCGACCTAAGCAGTTGCCTCCAAAGACAAGCAGAGAAAGTGCTCTCAGCAGGAGAGAGCATCATTTATTCACTTTGGTACCTTTCAGGGATCGTCCAGGTGGATTTTTCAGGGTGTGTTCTGCAACATATATTTACGCAGTAGTAGTGGATTTATACTGGATTGTCCACACATCATTCCATTTCATTCATTGTTCTGTGATGCTTTCCGGTTCAAAAAAAGGGGGTGGGAAGAGTTCAGTTTAGAAATCTGTGACTAAAATCAGGGCAAAAGGTTCAGTCTGCCGTCTTGATTCAAAATGACATCCAGTTGTCTCCCAAAATAGATGAAAACATGCTCTTTGATCTTAGGAGCCGTAATGCAAAATTTGTGGTTTTTTTGAGCAGGCCCAAGGTAGATGGTACTTCCTCGGGCTGCCTACAGCTGTGTCCCATTCAGCTGCACTCAGCACACACAGTTCTGGGTATAACAGATTTGTTGAGTTTCCCAGGGGGTCCAAAAGATGGGGGTAGGGCCCCCCACCACTCACAGCTCTTTCTTCACCCCCTCTGCATCCTCCTTTCTTCCTTCTCTTCTTTCAGCCTCACAGTGAATTGCAGTGAGACGTAAGAAATGTTCCCTAGCCCTGGAGAATGACATGTAAGAGCTAGGCCTTGTAAAGCAGGGGTGGGGAACTTCAGACCTGGGGGACCAAACTCCAGGCCTCTGTCTCCTGGACTCTCTCCAGGCTACTCCATCCTTCAGTTGTTTTGCCTGAGTGGAATTTGTTCATGAATGGCAATAATGCCTCTTGCTTGTCTGGATGTAGAAATGTCAGCATAGGAGCATCTCACTTCTGTATGGCTGAACGATAGCCAATTGCAAAAAAGAAAGATATTTTTAGGTCTGATATCTGCAAATGAGTAAAGGTGTGAAGTCCTCAACATCCTTCAGTGAAAAACTACTTTCATTAAAGTGAGCAGGCCCAGTGCACCAATCTCCTTGTTACGTAACATTCTTGTGGCAAAGTTTAGCATTGCTTTGCAAATGGGGTCAAGAAATAAGACAATTTGCTGTATTCAGTGAAAGCAAAACTACTTTCTCCTTAACTGTAGGGTTATTGAGCATCTGTACCATGTACACTGCAAGGAGAAAGGCAAAGAGCAATCTATCTCACTGGACACCACGCTGGAAGAAGAGCTCATGTTAACAGAAAATAGCACTTTCTGGCATAAGGTACAAATTGTGTGTCTCAGAACTGTGATACATGATCATTAGAATTATGTGGCACAGTTTTTGCTAAACTGTACAATTTCAGGTAACTGGTAAAGGCATTGCATAAGTGATTTCTCTCCATATTAAAAAAGAAAACTCGCTGGATACAGAAAACTAGCATGTCAAGGATGAAGCTAAGCTAGGTTTCTACACGCAAAGAGTTTTTGTTTTGTCACTTGGGAAAGACCTTCTTGGTCAGATGAGGATCAGGAAAATGAGTAGATGTGGGAGGGGAGAATGAGCTTAGCTGTTAAAGAGATCTCTTTCCCTCATGCCAGGTTGAAGAGCTCAGCCGTGCGGAGATGGAGATGGATTCAGATCCTGTAACCAAGCAATTTAGCGAGGTAATGGTATACCTCTTCAAGAGAAAAACAGTAATTGAGGGGAAATCGGTACTCATGTATTGCCTAAACCTGTGTGCTTTGAGTAGTGGATCTTGAGACTGCTGGGCGAAAGCCTGAATGAGGGGCTCTTCTGATTGGGGAGGTAGTAGGAAGAGCGTTCCCAAGTGCCCCAAACCCTTTGTCTACTCCAGCAACCCTGATCTTAGGTATAATGGGAGGGGAGGAACCATAGCAAATTGGTGGCATCAAGCATTGCAGAATTTTGAAAGCAGCATCAAGAGTTCCTAGAAAGATTGAGAGGGATCTATTTTCCCAACTTTTTGGTGACTGTTCCTCTTAAATATGACAGAGGTGGTTGAGGCCCTGCTGGCATGAATGGTAAAAACATCATTCAGATAGCTAATCAATAATGCTTCTCTACACGCTTTTTTGCTTTGCCTTTATGAGGTGGGGCATTCCTACATCTTGAGTTGTCTATTTTGTTTTCTTGTACATCCTTGTACATTCAGGTCCAACTAACCCTACATTGGTTTGCCAACAGGATGAGCTGGACCATTCAAAGAGTCATCCTGATTATCACCATGGCAATGGTCCTTACAATGAGGTCAATATCCCTGGGTGCTGGTTTTTTAGGCTACCTCACAAGGTGAGCAGGAATTTCTTGTATATAGAAATAAATTGATAATTTTCTCGAATTCAGTTAATTGAACTTTAAAATCAGAAATGCATTAAAGTATATATGCAATAAAGTGTCTGTGATATATGGAGGATGTTAAACACCACACAAGGAACATCCCCCCACCCCCTTGAGTATACACTAATTTTCCCCCACTTGATTATTTTTCTTTTTTCTAATATCCTTGTGGGGGGGGGGGGGGAGAATGTAGTTATGGTTTTATAGACCTCTCAAGGCTATGCACCTTTGCCACTGAAATGAAGCCTCTTACTAAATTCTATTGGAAATGTAATATTTCTTTCCTGAATAGAACAAAGTATGTGCAAGAGGTGCCACGGCCTGGAAAATGCAGTTTGTGACCTAAAAGTCTTTACAGTGGTACCTCGGGTTACATACACTTCAGGTTACATACGCTTCAGGTTACAGACTCCGCTAACCCAGAAGTAGTGCTTCAGGTTAAGAACTTTGCTTCAGGATGAGAACAGAAATCGTGCTCCGGCGGCACGGCAGCAGCAGGAGGCCCCATTAGCTAAAGTGGTGCTTCAGGTTAAGAACAGTTTCAGGTTAAGTACGGACCTCCGAAACAAATTAAGTACTTAACCCAAGGTACCACTGTATCCTTATTGCCAGATGTTCTGAGTGGTGTTAAGGATTGTTCCTTGGGAAAGGAAATGCTTTCTACCCATGCTCCAAGGCATTGCTTTTTTAACATTTCACAGTGTTAAGGAGGCCATAATCCTGTTGTCGGAGTCGCTGCTGGTCAGAATAGATGCTGCTGGACTGGACCATTAAGGGTTTCTTTAAAGCAACTTCATATGTAGTAGGGAGGAGGGTTTTATGCTGGCTAATCCCGTTTTATAACCGATAGCTTGAGCTAAAGCAAACTTCCATTTCCTGCTGTTAAAAGGATGGGAATGAAAACAACGTTGGAAGCCCATTTGCTAAGGATTTCTTGCCCAAAATGGAGGATGGCACCCTGAAAGCTGGCATAGGGGCCACAGAAGGGACACAAGCTCTTGAAATCAACAAGAAGATCTCCTTTTGGAGAAATGCTCACAAAAGAATCAGGTGAGGGGTGACTTCCTTTGAATTAAATTACCAGTCTGCAGAAGTGCATGACACTTTAATCCCCACTCCCATGCTGTATGGTGATAATTCAAGTTCTGCTTTCAGTACCAAGGTAAATGTGCTTCTTGTACCATGAAGCGTTCAGTTTGTATACTTTACTCCAACCTTTAAATTTTAATCTTTGCAACAAGAGAGGAGCCCCCTCCCCTGAGTCATTTTCAATTTGGTAAGAGCTCAGGGGAGCTAGTTATTTGGGGGGGGGGCTTGGTATAGTTCTTATTACTGGGCTTGTTGAAACTTGGGTAAAGCGCTAGCTTAGCTCAATTCTTCCTTTCATGGCCTGCTAAGGGCTTGAAACTTGGTGTGCTCAGGCAAGGAGACAAGGACCAATGCAAGACATTAGTTCTTTAGCTTCTGCTGTTTGCTTTCTGAAGTTTGTTTTCCTTTTGTCTTGTCAGTTCCCAGATGGTGGTGTGGTTGAAGAAAGGGGAGCTGCCTCGATCTGTGACCAGGTACACATACAGAGATGTTCTCAAGGTCATTTTTTTCCTTTTATTTCTTCCCCACTTTCCAACCAAATTTAGTTACCAAAGTGACTTATAACTAAAATAATGATGATGTTAATAATAATAATAATAATACAATATAATTAGGGATGCATTCACAAGTCTCTTCTGATCTCTGGGAGTAGGTGGTGTGTCTAGGTTCCAAACTTTTCTGTTTTTCTGCTCTATTTTCAAAGATCTTCAGTCTTACAAATCAGACTGCCAAGTTGCATTACTGGCTGCTTTCAGAAGCAGCGTTTTTGTTGATTTCTGTTGTACTACCTCTCAGTTTTCCCTGTTCCTCCTTTTTCCAGCTCCTGCGGAAAAATAGCAGCCCTGTTTTGCTATCTGATTTGTATCACCTCCAGCTTTTGCTGCCTGTTGGTGGAGAATCTTTTGAGCTCTCAGCAGACAGAGTTTCTGCATGTTCAGGCTGCTCTCCCCTGGCAAGTGTAATGTGTAGCCAAGCTGTAAATTATCTGGGCTGTGAAAGTAAAAGGATTCTGTTTTGGGAGAGCAGCTGATATTCAAAGAATCATAGAATGGTAGGATTGGAAGGGACCACAAGGGCAATCTAGTCCAGCCCCCTGCAATGCAGGAACCACAGTTAAAGAATCCCTGACAGATTACTATCCATGAGTGGAAGAAGATTGGAAAAAATTTAAAGTATATCTTCAAAAATATTGTAAAATTAAGGGCTGTTAGAAAGATGTTGGAAAAAGAAAACTAGATGGTTTTGGTTGAAATGACATAAAGGACTAAGTAAAGATGAGTTGCTGAAATTGACGAAAAGAGAGGACGTTAAATTGTAATATATTATGTTAAACTACTTAAATGAAAGTAAGGTTAAGGATTTGCTGAAATAACGATCTGAATTAGAATACAAAATTGGGAGGTGAGAGGAGGTCAAGGAAATAAGTAAAGGAAGAAAGTTGTGTAAAGGTTAATCAGTTCTTTTATTTTTATTTTTATTTTTTGGTGTTATCTCTTTTTGTATTTTGTATCTTGTATTTTGTATTTTGTAATCTTCTTTTCTTCTTTTTTTTATTCTTAAATTTTGAATAAATATTATAAAAAAAACAAAAAAACATTACTATCCATGTCCTTGCTATTGGGTGTGGGGGGGCGGGGCTTTATCCCAGATACTGGAGTAATTGCAGGATACATTTCTACTTCTGGCTCACAAAGGACTTGCCTGCTGAGTCTGGTTTATTTAACCAGATTTGCACGCCACTTATTCCATAAGTCTAGATGGGCTAGTAGCATGACTTGGAATAAGTTCTTCATTCTCTCAAGAATCTCCACCAGGTTATTGGATTCCAAGCAAATGTCAGAGATGTATATTACCTAAGGAGTAACAGCCAGTTAAGAGTGATGAATGTTCATGAACAGCTGCTGAGCAGCTACGCCAGCAAAATCTTTTAGAACCCTTCACCTCTGTAGGATGTGTCGGTTTACCTGCAGTCTTAGCTGTTCCTGTCAAGTAGCTACTTGATCACTAGCAAGGCTGGCTTCCTCATGTTATATGAAATGGGCTCACCCTGATGTTTCTGTAGGCACCCAGACTACGACGAGGAGAATAGCTATGGAGCCATCCTGCCACAGGTGGTAACTGCTGGGACAATAACTCGTCGAGCTGTGGAGCCCACCTGGTTGACAGCCAGTAATGCCAGAGTATGTATGGATTTTCTAATGCTTTTTGTGCTTACTGAGAGAGAGAAACTGAAATACAGTTGCCCAAAGATATGTCCATCCTGCTTTTCTTGTCCATAATGAGAATTCCAGTCTATAAGAAATAGACACCTTTGGCTAATTTACAGGAATAGAGAAGCCATTCTGGCAAACATAATTTATTGGTTCGTTTATTCATTACTACAAAGTCCAATTAGTTTATTAGCTATTTCGATTTTTGGAGCATTGATTTTCAATTACCAGCTGAGGCTATCACTGCTGTAACTAGAAGATTCTGTAATAATAGATCCATGAGCAGGAGAGTGCTATTGCACTCTGGGCCTGCTTAGCCACTGTGTGAACACAGTGATGGACTAGGTGGTTCTTCGGTTTGATCTAGCAGGAATCTTACGTTCTCTGTGTCTTGCAGACTGACCGGGTGGGCAGTGAGTTGAAAGCTATGGTCCAGGCCCCTTCTGGCTACCATCTGGTTGGAGCTGATGTGGATTCCCAGGAACTTTGGATAGCAGCTGTCTTGGGAGAAGCTCATTTTGCTGGCATGCATGGTGAGCATTTCCACTCACAATGACCCTTCCCTGTCTGTTCCTTCAGCAGCTGATAGTCAGGGGTATACTTACTGCCTGAGAATGTGAAAGCTCTCTTCAGCTATCATAGCTAATGCTGTTTTTGAAATACAGTTTTTTATTGTAAATTTTTACAGTACAGAGAGTACGGAAACTGCATATTAGAAATTCCACTTTTCGCCTTCTTCAGACCAACATATCTCTTTAAAATAATTTATAGGGGTCTAGAGACTTCCATATATTTGTGTCCTAAGCTCACTCAGCCAAGGAGGACAAATGGCTGGCAGTTTAATTCTTTATTGACAAAAGCAGACACTTACAAAAGCTCCTAAGGTGCACAGAATACACATGCACACACACTTCTGGCAGCTGCGTAGCTGGCATTTTTTCCAAGCTTGTGCCCAGGCTGAACAGTTGGAGCAACAGTGGGGCATCCCCCAGGGTTTAAGTACCATTGTCCGACAGTGTGCATTATGGTATCTAGGTAACCATAAGGACTACAAACTTGTTTTTAATTGACATCTGAGGTTCTGAGCTCCATTTTGTATCCAGTGCCATATTTTGTTCCTGTACAGAATTACGGAGATACACCTGGCCCCGTTTCACTCCAAGGCCTCTTTTGCCACACCCTCTTAAAGACCACACTAACCCCTTCTTTCCCCACCAAAGGCAGCACAGCTTTTGGCTGGATGACCCTTCAGGGGAAGAAGAGCAATGCCACAGACTTGCACAGCAAGACGGCCTCCACAGTGGGGATCAGCCGAGAACATGCCAAAGTGTTCAACTATGGGCGCATCTATGGGGCAGGGCAGCCCTTTGCAGAGCGCCTCCTCATGCAGTTCAACCATCGCCTGACACAGCAACAGGCCAGTGAAAAGGCTCGCCAGTTGTATGTTGCTACAAAAGGGATTCGGCGGTAAGGCGTGCTTGATTTTAAAAAATTTGATCAATTAAAACAACTCCTTTTATTTGGGCAGTGTATTTTTTAAACAACAAAGAATTGATTAAAAATACTACTGCCTGTAGTTTTTATATCTGGAAAGAACAATTCCATCTCATTTGGGGGAAATGGCTCTTCTCTGGTGGTACCTTAGGGTAAGTCTCATTAGTATTTCCTTTGTCTTTGAGAATGTCAGTGAACATAGAAGAAGAAGAAGAGGAGTTTGGATTTGATATCCCGCTTTATCACTACCCTAAGGAGTCTCAAAGCGGCTAACAATCTCCTTTCCCTTCCTCCCCCACAACAAACACTCTGTGAGGTGAGTGGGGCTGAGAGACTTCAAAGAAGTGTGACTAGCCCAAAGTCACCCAGCAGCTGCATGTGGAGGAGCAGGGAATCGAACCCGGTTAACCAGATTACGAGTCCACTGCTCTTAACCACTACACCATACTGGCTCTTGACCACTACACCATGCTGGCTACTTGACCATAGCGATGGTCAAGTAGACATTGGATACTTGGACTTTCAAACAGCTTTTGGTGCAGTACTGCACCAAACTCCTGAGTAAGCGTAGCAGTCATGGGATAAGAGGACAGGTCCTCTTATGGATCAGTCACTGGTTAAAGAATAGGAAGCAGAGCTTGGGAATGAATGGACAGTTCTCAGAATGAAGAGATGTAGAAAGTGGAGTCCCCCCAAGAATTGGTACTGGGACCTGTGCTTTTGTCCATAACTGATCTGGAATTAGAAGTAAGCAGTGGGGCAGCCAAGTTTGCTAATGACACCAACTTTTTCAGGATGATAAGAGGATATTGTGTGAGGAGAGGGGGGATGTTTCTTTCCCAGATCATGTGACTTAGCTCTAAACAGTTTACCCCCAAGGCTATTTGCTCACTCTAAGTACCTGTTTGGCTCCAACTTGAGCTATTGCCTGAACTGCCATGCTGAAGGTCCTACTTAGTTTGGACTTTGGGGGTGTTTTGTGTTGGCAGTTTTGGGTCCCTCCCAACTCTTGTGGTTTCTTATTCCATTCTCCTCTTACAGCTGCTATCTGTCCGAGGAAGGGGAATGGCTGGTGAAAGAGCTTGGCATCCCCATAGAAAGGGAAGAGGATGGTTCTGTGTCCCTGGAAGATGTGCGGAAGATAAAGAGAGAAGCAGGAAAATGGTAAGGTGTTTTCTACTGGAAGGTTATGCTTGAGCTAAAGCCAGGGCTGTTGGCACTAAAGTAAAATAAAACTTTTTTAAAAATCAAAAAAAAAAAAATCTGTGCCATGGTCATCTAAACTCTATACCACAAAAATCTACATGCTTCTGATTTCAGAAAAGTCTCTGGTGCTTTGCAGGTTTATGTGATACCATAACATAACTGGGTTGTGAACAGCCATGGCCTTTTCTCCTGAAGATGATGAACTTTTAGAGATAACTTTTGACGTTCTCTCTTTCTAAAGGAGAGTAACCCAAAACAGATTATCTGTTCCCATTCATGGTCAAGGCACAGTTTGTGCAAATTAGACAAGCTTGAAGCTTCCATAAGGAGGAGTCCTTCCCCCTGCCCCACCCCTTGCCTGCTCGAGACAAGGCATTTATCTGAGCAACTCTATCACTGGGCTTTAATGTCTTGCTTTTGATTAACTTGAATTTTTCTTTCTCCACTCTAAGCACTTAGTGGTACAGGACCCAGGGGTTTATATTTTGGGTGGTGGCTTTAATTTGTGAGGCCTACAAGTAGAGGCTGCTACAAAACTTCTGCAATGTAGGTGGGAGAAAGAGAGGTGTCTAATGGAGAAGAAATAGGTGGGCTGGAGTTCCAGCTGCGTTTTCCATGCTGCAGAGAAAAATGTCAGGAAGCGGGTAGCTGGTGACAGAGTAAGCACAATCCATGCACCCTGGTACCTGCACCTTGACAGATCCCTAAACAGAAGTCTGTTGCTAAATGGCTTGTTCAGCTCTTATGTTCTTCATATTGCAGGTCTCGAAGGAAAAAGTGGGATGTGGTGAACCGACGAGTGTGGGCCAGTGGGACAGAGTCTGAAATGTTCAATAAACTGGAAAGCATTGCCATGTCAGAATCTCCTCGCACACCTGTGCTGGGGTGCCACATCAGCAGAGCATTGGAGCCAGCTGCTGTCAAGGGCGAGGTGAGAAGGAACCCTCTTGACTCTGACCTCTTGACTCTGAATTCCAGCCCTTGCTTCAATACAGCATGTTTTGGTGGCAGCAGTAATTGCCCAGCTTGCATTGCAAGGGTTTTCACTGGAAAAGTGGTACAGTGGTGCCTTACAAGACGAACGCCTCGCAAGACGGAAAACCCGCTAGACGAAAGGGTTTTCCATTTTGGAGGCGCTTTGCAAAACGAATTTCCCTATGGGCTTGCTTCGCAAGACGAAAATGTCTTGCGAATTCCTGCGGGTTCCCCCCCCCTTTCCCCCCCTTTTCCTAAGCCGCTAAGCCGCTTATCAGCTGATCCGCTGATAAGCCGCTTAACAGCTGATCGCTAAAAGCCGCTAATAGCGCTAATCCGCCAAGCTGTCAATGGGCTTGCTTCGCAAGACGAAAAAACCGCTATACGAAGAGCCTCACGGAACAGATTAATTTCGTCTTGCGAGGCACCACTGTATTAGGAAAATGGGAAAGGGAAGATGGAGGTATCTAGCCAATGACCAGCAGCATGTAGGAACAATATTTCATTTAAAATCTCCAGCTGCCTGTATGAAGCAGAGCGTGCAGCTAAAACACTTGCTGTTGGGTGTTTTTCCATGGTGTGCTTCCTGCCACACACAGCATGCCAATATTCATGTACATGTGATTGTGCATGCTGAAGGCTGGGGGGTGGGGTGCATTCCTTTCCAGGTCTATGATTGTGGAGAAAGGCTGAGAATGATTCTGGCAGCCTTCCCAAAAAGAGCAAGAGCTGTAATGCAGGATTTCACTGCCTGCAGTGAGTAAAAATCACCACTAGACAACCAGGCAGGGGAGATCTACAAGGGTTAGTAATTTATTGCATAACAACAACAACAAAAGCAACACGTATTTGCAGGTTGGATAGTAGAAATTGTACACCTAGTATTGTAAGTCTTAAAAGTTACAGTGGTACCTCTAGTTACGAACTTAATTCGTTCTGGAGGTCCGTTCTTAACCTGAAACTGTTCTTAACCAGAGGCCACATGACCAGCTTTCGCTAATGGGGCCTCTTGCTGCCGCTGCGCCGCTGGCACATGATTTCCGTTCTCATCCTGGGGCAAAGTTCTCAACTTGAGGTAATTTTTCCAGATTAGCGGAGTTTGTAACCTGAAGCGTTTATAACCTAAGGTGTTTGTAACTCGAGGTACCACTGTATTTGCAAGGTGGTTGTGCTTTTCGGTTATCTGCAAGTAGTGTAGCAAGCTATGTTGTGGATCAAGTGTTTGCAACAAGTTGTCTTTTCCATGCCAAGTGCTTTCATTGTATCTCTATGAGCAGTGCAAACACTAAAAAAGGTAAAGGTACCCCTGCCCGTACGGGCCAGTCTTGACAGACTCTGGGGTTGTGCGCCCATCTCACTTAAGAGGCCAGGGGCCAGCGCTGTCCGGAGACACTTCCGGGTCACGTGGCCAGCGTGACGAAGCTGCTCTGGCCAGAGCCAGAGCCGCACACGGAAACGCCGTTTACCTTCCCGCTGGTAAGCGGTCCCTATTTATCTACTTGCACCCGGAGGTGCTTTCAAACTGCTAGGTTGGCAGGCGCTGGGACCGAGCAGCGGGAGCGCACCCCGCCGCAGGGATTCGAACTGCCGACCTTTCGATCGGCAAGCCCTAGGCGCTGAGGCTTAGTGCAAACACTAAGCCACCTTAAAAATGTGTTTGGCAAATTCATACATTGTGTAGTAAAGATCAGGGCTCAGTAGTTTTCAGCGGTTGTGTGCATTGATATGCTGGTCATGCTTTTCAAGATGCAGGCAGCCAACAAGAAAAGCAAGAGGTTTACAATAGAAAACAGTATCTCTCTCTTCCAGTTTATAACCAGCAGAATAAACTGGGTGGTCCAGAGCTCGGCTGTAGATTACCTGCACCTGATGCTTGTGTCAATGAAATGGCTCCTTGAGGAGTTCAACATTGATGGGCGGTTCTGTATCAGCATCCATGACGAAGTGCGATACCTGGTGCAAAGTGAGGATCGCTATCGGGCAGCTCTCGCCCTGCAGATCACAAACCTCCTTACACGGTAAGCACCATTTTTGTCATGGCATTCCACAGGCCAATGTTCAGGATATCTGTTCAGCTGGAAAATAAGGGATTGCCTGACAGATTTCTTATAATACTAGCCTACCTTCCATGGCTGAGAGCTAATGTATGAAGCACTTGGGAAAGCAACTACATAGAGAAGACATAGTATCAAATTTGGGGTTGTGGGGCTCTCCAAATCCTTGCAATAAATACTTTTTCTGGGTTGAGTGAATGAGGTGTCCATCCCATAATGTATTAAGCCCTGTTTCCACCTGGGAGATGTGAGGAACCACATGACCAGCTTTTATAGACTGTCCTCTACTGGTGTATCACTCCTGTCCTTGCCTCATGTTCCTGTGAGTTCTGGCTGGGTGGAAACTGCTGACTGTCCAAGGCATTATGCCTCTGAATATCAGCTGCTGGCAATCACAAGTAGGGAGAGCACTACTGCACTCAGATGAGAATTTTAAAAGCATGTGCGGATTTGGACCTGTAGTTGATGTGATAACTGAAAGCTGACACCTTTCAGAAGAATTTCCTAAATCTGTACTACTTGCATTGCTTGTATTTTCAGGTGCATGTTTTCATATAAACTGGGTATTCAAGATCTGCCTCAGTCAGTGGCCTTCTTTAGTGCTGTGGACATTGATCGGTGCTTAAGGAAAGAGGTGACAATGGATTGTGTCACTCCATCTAACCCAACAGGGATGGAAAGAAGATACAATATTCCCCAGGGTGAGTATTGTGCCACTTTCTTAATTCTAGAGAAGCTAGCACCTCCTTTTCTCACAGAAATATTATCTGAATCCTGTTGTGCTACTACTGAATAATAATTTATGTCTACTCATTGGAATAGCCATATAAACCAGGAGCGCCATATATATTGATCCACTTTGCATATAACACTAAGCCAAACCATGGTTCAGAACCAGTGAGTGAGTTCCTGGAATGAAGATCATAGTTGCTGTGCTACTTCCCAGCGAAGGGTAGCTTGTCTCTCATTCTGGATGAACCAGTTTGTCTAGAGTGAGGCAAACAACAAGACTGGCTTCAGACGCAATACGGGAAGCACAGCAGCAAGACTGGCATGAGCACAACAGCCATGATCTGCGCTTTGGGAACCATGACTGTTCATTTGCACTAAGCCATGGTTTTATGTGCTAACTAGGCCATCCCCAGTGGTTTCAGCCGAAAACTTGTAAATATGTCCTTTTAAAGCCTTCCAGTTCAACAAGGCTCTGCTTGGATCTCCTTTCTCCAGAATTTGTCCTTGGAGTGAGTCCAGGAGCCAGGCTTGCACTTGCATGTTCCCTTCACCATAGGAAGAAAAGTGATCAAATAGATCCCTATCTGCTTCCATAGCACTGGGGTTGCCACTCCTGCTTGTGTTGCTCTGCTACCCCTCTTGTTTACACAAGCACCATCACTGTTGCAAGGCTCATTCCCTTAATGACAAGCAGCCCTCATTCAGCCAGGCCACTCACTCATTTGGATCTCGGGCTTCCTTGTTGTGTGTGCACATGCAAGTAGGCAGTGGTGACACAGGGAACATGGGAAGGCCTTCCTGGGCCACCTGCCTGTTGTTTGTGTTGCTGCCACAATAACTGAGTATGATAACACCTTACATTGTTGTGCATGACGAAAAACAGCCCTATTACCCAGCAGAAAACCTCACTCAATTCACTGACACTTATACTTAGGTAAGTATGCACAGCAGCCTTAGTTTCCCACAGAAAGGAGCGAGTCCATCTTCACAATACCTGTGGGATGTCCCAGTCAATCTTTGTTTCTTTGCCCAATGTAACATTACATTATGCTTTGATACATTTGCATAGGGAAGCCGTTCTGCAACATCTGGCTTTCCCATATTGCTTGTTCTCACTCCATCAGCTCTAGGCTTGTTATCCAGCCACTGACTGGAAATAGTGCAAAGGTACAGTGTAAATAACAGAGTGCTTACAAACACTTCAAGATGAAATCTTGTCTCACAAGTAGTAATTAAGCTCAGCACTTGACATAATCACTTTTTAATTGGCATGAATTAATGAGTGTTTAAACAACTTATAACTAAAGCTTGTTAATTATTGAGCTGTAATGGCAATTTTGTTCCTACTATGACAGCTTGAGAAGAAACCACTGCAGGAGAAGGTTCATGTATTTTATTAAATTAAGCTCTGGCAGGAATCCTTTAAAGCAAATCTTTTAGGGAAAATGCATTTTAGAAAAATGGCAGTCAGTCCTAGATTATTCTCCACCATTCTCTTGTAATATCAGTAGTTTTGGAATAAACAGTGGTGTTGATTACTTGTTCTGTTCCCTTCCCAGCTTGCTAGCTATTTCAAAATCAACACGTAGATCTCAAAGTGGTTTTCAGTATCTGTTATGTGGCTGGGAGGTGTAAACATGACTTATTTAATTTCTTTCAGGTGATGCTCTTGATATATATCAACTTCTCAAAATAACCAAAGGGTCATTGCAGAAACAAAAATAGGGTGCAAGACTTCAACTGATGGGAAACCTACCAGCTCAGTGAATCCTCCCAGAAGCAGCTTAAGCAAGGAGACCTGCCCACTCCCTGTAATTTGCACTTTTTTCACTGAGAAGAGGGAGAAGACTTCGGGGCTATCATTAAAACAGGCTACAGCTTCAAAGGTGAATCACTGACAGAACATCCAGAAGGACAGATTTCACTTTAACTGGGCTGTGCCAGGATGGTTATTCAGTAGCCTGTTGTGGTACAAGCATTCAGAGAATTGCATGTCATTCGTATGGCAAGCAGAAACCTAGTTAAAGCCCATCTTAAAAATGAGACATTCATCTTTCTCCATTAATGCTTCACAGGGCAAGCAGAACCAAGCTACAGTAATCACTTGGGAATGACCAAGGCAGCTCTTATTTTTTACGTCGCCTCTTAGTTTTTGGTTCCTGGCTGGTGTTGGATTGGGTAGAAGCAGTGTTCTAAAAGAGATGAAAACAAGCTATTAGTAAATGCGCCAGAGGACTCCTGAGTTACTGAAACACAATTTTAAAACCTGCTGTTTAAAGCAATTTTTACTCGGAAAAACACCTCTAGAAATTAACTTCTGCTAGAAAAGTGTCATGTTCTTCATTTTTTGTCATCTCATTAGCATTCATGTATCTTCCTCACCCCCACAGAGGCTGCTGAGACTCAGTGGTGAAATTGAGTAGTCAGGATGATGCAGAGGGGTATTGCCATTGTACAGAAATGGGTATTTACCATTAGCATACAACTGACAAAGCTTCATATGAATTTCATAGAAGGCACTTTGGAAGTACAGATTTACATTTATATTGGCAGAAAATAGATTGCATCTTTTTAGAATGTCTACTACTGACCTGGTCGTTGGCTGGCTCATTCTCTCTATCTTCAGCATTCTGTTCCTGTAGAGCGTTCTCCAAAGTAGACACATTGATACGGAAGTCCCGGGAGGTGCTCAGTTTCATATATTGCATCAGGTTGACCTGCAGCAAGCAGCCCAAGGGGTAGTCAAAGTGAAAGCTTGCACCACCTATAGGCATAGCTTATGAAAACTTAAAATAAGTTTATACACAACTTTTCATCACAAGTGATCTCAAAGCCATTTACATACTGAAAATCACAGAACACAAATAGTAAGATATCAATAGTAAAACCACAGTGTCAAGGCTCAAAAAGCTAGTGAAAACATGTACTTTTTTGTGCCAAAAGTGACCCAGACCATACCAAATCAATATAATAAATATTGGATACATAAAGGAGCAGGTGTCCCTTATTCTAAGATCTATACCCCTGATGAACAGCACTTTGAAGCACAGAAGGAATTTGTTTAATTATTCCTAACATTACTTTTATTCTTTTTGTCTGTATTCCTTGCAAACGGTAGACACAGGCCTTTCTGGGTTTCATCTTGGGTTCTAACAGACGTGACTCATTGTACCAAAGTACTTGTTAAAGATTACTCATTTATCAGATACATTTTGTATATGTAATTGGTAGTCTATTCAGCAGGGACAGTCCCTTCATTTGAACTGCTTGGCTTTTTAAGTGTCAATATAAATAATAATTCAATTTCCTGTTAACTTGCATAATTTTCGTGGAATCAGAGTTGGAAAGGACCATGGAGGGGGGCGCATCTAGTCCAACCACCCAATGTTGGCCCAATGTTGCCCCATGACCCTAAGATTAAGAGTCTAATGCTCTACCAGCTGAGCTATCCTAAGAAGTTGCCCAGGTGTGCCCAAAAGTTGCAGCTACATTCTTAGACTAGAATGTTACCTTTGACTTTTTTGAGAGATGGATCAGAAAATTCTCATATTGCTCTATGGCAAAAATCAAATTAGGAATTGGCTTGGATTCCCGCAACACTTTGGCCTACAGATGGAAGGAAAGCATTGAAGTGTATTAAATACAGCGGCAGCACAGTTACAGAATCTCACAGTAAATAGCTATGTAGGCCTTTCAAATATTTTTAATATCATTTCAGGGTGAGTATTATCCACATGATTAGGTAACCAAATCCTGGGGAGATATAGATGCTCTGAATTTGATTAGACCTCTGAGCGACAAAACTGACTTGAAAAACAGCTATTCAAGGCTTGTGCAAGTTTATCTGTCCTCCACAATTCAAATTGCACCTGTGAGTATTCAGTGGTAGTTTATGCTGCCATCCTCTGCTACTGAAGGAGCAGAGACTTAAGGCTTTAAGTACATCCCATTGAAAATTAAATAACTAAGGGTCCAGTGTATTTCTGGGCAGAAATAACCATCCTCACCATGACTGTAGACACCTCAGCTGTTGTCTTCTCCTTTTTCTTCTTTTTCTTTTCTCCTGCCATGCTCAAGGTTTCACTCTGGATATTCTGAAAGGAGAAGTTGCTTGACATGTAAAGATAGGGGATCGAGTCTCTCTTTATAGGGTTAACAAGGTGGTATAAAACCTTGGAGCAATTCATAAAAAGAGAAAGCCCCTTTTACAGGGAGTGTTCATTGCTGAATTTATATTTCGGTTTAATCCAGACCTATCCCCCTCTCCCTTCTTGCTACTCTAGTTCTGATCTTCCCATTGACCTTCCATAGTCCTCACTCTGAAGAAGTCATTTTTGCAATCGTAATCCATCTTTGCAGGAAATACTGAGCCCCTCATCCATACCACAACTTCGTTAAATATGGGCAGGACAATTCTGTAGTCTGCAGCTTTTTGCTGCACAGAACACAGAGTAAGAGTAGGATAGTGCCAAAATTCATATCAGTACCTCCCAGATTTAAAACACGACTTGGTTTAGTCAGAAGAATACACTCCATTCTTTTCTATTATTGTTAGGATTCTCATTTTCCTATCTTGCCACTGATAGCAGCATTCTCTGCATTTATGAGCAGGGCTATTTATGCTGAGAGCATAGGAAATTGTGCCAGGTACAGAATTTAGCTTCCTCAGCATCACAGCTTTCACTTAAACTCAAAACAGCAGTCTCTTTAAATGAACCTCAAGGCAGCAAGCACAGGTATGGTCCCATCTAGGCACTGACCAGACCCAAACCCACTTGGCTTCAGCAAGGTTGATGCCTCCTGTGCCGTCAGCATATGTAAATGCTGTTTTCCCCTAGGTTAATAGATGCACTGTTTGGGATTGGGAGTGTGAAATGGGAAATTCAACTTTTTGGCTTACCTGCACATATGTGATGAAGGCATAACACTGGGGGGTCAAGTGGGAGCCAGAGAGTCTAACCTAGAGAAGATAATGCCACTTATTTAAGGATAATTATGAAAAATGTTGGTCAGAAATTAAGAGAGACTTAGATAGTTGGACAAAATTGAAACTTTCTTTGTTAGGCCGAATTGCTGCTATTAAGATGAATGTATTGCCAAAAATGTTGTTTTTGTTTCAAACACTACAGATTGTGGACAAGACGGAGTGCTTCCGGAAGTGGCAGAGAGATATTTCTAAGTTTGTCTGGCAGGGCAAAAAGCCCAGAATTAAGTTTAAGATATTAACCGACGCGAAAGAGAGAGGGGGCTTTGTCCTGCCGGACTTAAAGTTGTATTATGAGGCCGCAGCTTTCTGCTGGCTAAAAGATTGGCTACTTCTCTAAGACACTGATGTATTGGATTTGGAAGGTTTTAACAATGCTTTTGGTTGGCATGCATACTTATGGTACGATAAGGTTAAAATCAATAAGGCCTTTAAAAACCATATTGTCAGAAAAGCAGTGTTCAATGTCTGGACAAAATATAAAGACTCACTGGAAAACAAAACTCCAAGGTGGCTATCACCTCTGGAAGCTAAGGCCCGAAAAAGACCCAATATGGAGGCCAAATGGCCAAAGTATTGGGAAATTTTAGAAAAAGATGGAGACAATTGGAAATTGCAGAGTTTGGAGAAAATGAAGGATAAAGTGCGAGACTGGTTACACTACACTCAGATTAAAGAAGTTTTCAAAAATGACAAAAAGTTAGGGTTCCAGGTGGAGAAATCGAAATTGGAATCAGAACTGCTAGAACCTAAGACTAAGGTACTTTCAAGAATGTATAACTTGCTGTTAAAATGGAACACACAAGATGAAATGGTTAAATCGGCTATGATAAAGTGGGCACAGGATATTGGGTATAACATTATGTTTGAGGACTGGGAAAGGTTGTGGACCACTGGGTTGAACTTCACTGCATGTAATGCTTTGAAGGAAAATGTAATGAAAATGATATATAGATGGTACATGACCCCAGTTAAACTTGCCAAAATATACCATTTGTCTGATAACAAATGCTGGAAATGTAAAGGGAATGAAGGAACGTTCTTTCACCTCTGGTGGATGTGCCCTAGAGTGAAGGCCTTCTGGGAAATGATATATAATGAGTTGAAAAAGGTATTTAAGTATACTTTCCCCAAGAAACCAGAGGCCTTTCTCCTGGGTATTGTTGGCCAGAGGGTGATAAAGAAGGACAGAACTTTTTTCCTGTATGCAACAACAGCAGCAAGGATACTCATCGCCAAGCACTGGAAAACTCAAGATCTACCCACACTGGAAGAGTGGCAGATGCAACTGATAGACTATATGGAATTGGCTGAGATGACCGGCAGAATCCGAGACCTGGGAGAGGAGAGGGTTGAAGAAGACTGGAAGAAATTTAGGATTTATTTACAAAAATACTGTAATTTGGTTGAATGTTAAGAAGGATGCCAGACCATAAATAATTGAGCACCACTAAATTAGACGTAATCTGGATGATAAGTGAGATTGAGGAAAATATAAACCTTTTGGAGAATTATTAGACTAAATTAAATGAATGAGATTTAAGAATGTAAACAAGATGATAAATTGCTGGGAAAAGTTTACAATGATGTAAGTGGGAGCGGGAGACGTGAGGGAGTCCAAAGAAGCTTTGAAAATATGTTATGATATATGTCATATTGTTTATTATCTTTGCATTTTGTATTTAAAAAATCTCAATAAATATTTATAAAAAAAAAAAAGATAATGCCACTTATTCCAAGAATTTTCTTCCAGAATTAAAGCAGAAACTATTATTCGGCACCTACTAACAGACATTGTACAGGATCATGTAACACCCACCAGCTTTTCTAGCCGTCCTGGAATCGCCCATGTTGTGGTTCGGCACACTTGGAGATACTAAAAAAAAAAAAAAGCAATGCAAGAGGACATAGTATATGAGCCACAGGAACTCCCTGCTACAGAATGCAAATGGTCTGGGCATCCTTGCCTATTAGCATTTGTGTTTTGTAAGATCAGCAGCAGAGATCCTACAGAAATAATACTTTCAGTGCCCCCCAACTGAAATTTGGCAGGTAGCAATTTATTAAGAGTCAGGATGTTCTTAGTAGTGGTGCCCTTCCACAGGGATTTTCTGCCCAAGTAGGCTAACGTAAAGCACCATAAGAATTAGTCAGGCTAAATAGCAGGTTATACATTTTAGAAACAAACTGGCATGATCTATACATTACTGGCTACCTGAGAGTAGCTCACCATCAGTTTTTAGGCATCCAGGCTAAGTTGGGCTTAGGGAAAGATCAGGCCCTCAAACCCAAACCTCATGCCTTGGGTCAAGAGCACTCACATATTTTACAAGGCTTGTAAGAGTGGTGTACATCTTGCTGACACTCCTGAGCAGTGTGTCCACACAGCTTCCCGGAGGCAAGGCTGTTTGTACCAGCTCGTGGTATGCAGTCAACAAAGTCCCAAGCTGAAGAATGATTGCCTTTTCCAGAGGCTGGGTTGGGTTTGTTGCTTGAGAGGCATCTTCTACAAAAGGAAGGAAAAAGCTTCGTAAAAACCACAAAGGTCCTTGATATCTAGAAATAGTCACATAGCCTGTTTGAATGGGTGTGCACTCTCCTTTAAAAATCAGGTATACAGTTTAAACATGTTCCAAGTTCAAGCCCAGTTCTTGGTTGGTCAGATAGCAGCAGCATTAATTAAGTTCACTTCTTACAGCTTTGATTTATGTGTCTTTTCCTTGAGATGCTGGCCTTGATCATCATATCCCGGTCACTACTGGAACAAGCTTTACTTGGTGGTGTCCTTGAATTCAGTTTGGAAATTTCAGTTGGTCTAGAATGTGGCTGTCATCTGTATTGATTAACAAATTTGTTCCTGAGCTTAATTCAAACCATTTCACAGAGTTGACCATGGTTGGGGCAGATGGACTACTTTTTGTCCTATGAAAACTTGTTTCTCTGGGGTCTTTTCCTAAAAACTGTGCCAAAGGGCCTTTTGTCCATGATCCTGTGTTGTTTTTTCTTGAATTGACAATAAGGATGAGAGTGGGAATCGTCAGCTGAGCTGTTCATACTTCTTAACAAGAGACAACCCAATAGGACACCATTTGAGAACTACTGTTCTTTTTTTTACCTGCTGCCTCCAGTCCCAAATGACTCTTCATCTTATTGATCAGCCAGTCCACCTCTTCGAGGACCTTCTCTGCTCGACTCAAAATCAGTAACTAAGAAGAGAAGAAGAGTTTGGATTTGATATCCCGCTTTATCACTACCCGAAGGAGTCTCAAAGCAGCTAACATTCTCCTTTCCCTTCCTCCCCCACAACAAACACTCTGTGAGGTGAGTGGGGCTGAGAGACTTCAGAGAAGTGTGACTGGCCCAAGGTCACCCAGCAGCTGCATGTGGAAGAGCAGAGACGCGAACCCGGTTCACCAGATTACGAGTCCACCGCTCTTAACCACTACACCACACTGGCTCTAAGAGAGAAAGAAATTGCTTTGAATAGCACATTGTGCCT
Source organism: Podarcis cretensis (assembly GCF_951804945.1). Classification (NCBI taxonomy): domain Eukaryota; kingdom Metazoa; phylum Chordata; class Lepidosauria; order Squamata; family Lacertidae; genus Podarcis; species Podarcis cretensis. Next base: position 19,593,856 of record NC_137183.1, read on the forward strand.
TGCAGGCACAGGAAATTGCCAAGTAGAATTTACTTGTCACATTTATGTATCACTTTTCATTAAATTTGAACCTAGTTTGTGGTTTGTTAGTTTGTTTTACACCAACTCACACAAGCTGTAGGAGCTGCTGTCTTGGCGTTCACAATAGCAAAGTGGGGCTGGTGCTCCATTTCAATATCCTAGGCAGAGAGTGGGGGATTAAAAAGATGAAACAAGCAGTAATTTAGATACCTATCATTTTATTATTATTATTCCACCATTCCTTTTTATCTTCACAACAACCCCACGAGGTAGGATAGGATAATAGTCACTGGTTCAGTGTTACTCAAGTGAGCTTAGTCTCTAAATGGGGATTTGAACCCAAATTTCTCTGGTCTAACACTCTAACCACTACACCAGCCTGATTCTACGTTCTTTCAACAGCTATATCCAGGAAGGGGATTTGGGGATACAGAACAAGCGCACAAGCTCTGCATTGACAAATGCATGCAGACTGATAAGCTCAGTCTAAAAGGCCCAACTGATATGTTACCTGGTCTATGTCCCCAAGCTGAGCATGGATATCCTGGGCAAGCTCACGCAATACACTGCCTGGGCTCTTGATGAGAACATGCAGACTGAAGAGCAGGGCTAGCAAGCCCTTGCAGCAAGGGGCGTCATCTGCGGAGAGCGAAAACACAAGCTTTGGAGACACCATGGCTGGTCTACTGGGTCAGGCCAACAACCAACCCAGCCCAGCATTCCATCTCTTAACAGGCCTTCGGCAAATGTAACACTGCTTAATCTCCTTTTCTCATGTTCACGGCAAATTAAAGTTAGCACGACACCTGCTGACCGCAGTTCCAAAAATGGTAAGGAAGGAAGGGAGAGAGAGAGAAGAGAATGTGAGCCCACAGGATGCAACCTAATCATGGCGAGGAAATCAAGGAGTGTTGCACTTGCACTGGGTCGCATGAAGATGTTTAGTGGCCCGAACATCTGTCAAACAACTTTGTGTACCCTTATCTCCCATTAATTTATTTAAACCTTTCTTTAAACCTGGATGCTACATTTCATTTGATTACCTAAGCTGCAGATGTCATAAGGCCTGAGGCAGGAGAACAAAGTCTTACCTGGTCAGAAGTCTTACCTAGGCTAGTTTCCTTGCAAATCTTGACTGTCCAGGATAACAGCTGCATGAACTGCACAAGAAGAGAGAGGGTGACTTTTCTCAGTACAGAATTATTAGTGTTTATGTTGTTGTAGAGCCACTATGAGAGCTGTTTTCAATGTGGGTTGAAAGGCAGATCAGAAGAGTTAAGAGAGAATAAATAAATGATACGTATTAAAAGCAAGAGTTTAATCAGATAGATTGGACTGAGGGCTGGTCCACATGTAACATAAAGGTAAAGGGACCCCTGACCATTAGGTCCAGTCGTGGCCGACTCTGGGGTTGCAGCGCTCATCTCGCTTTATTGGCCGGGGAGCCGGGTACAGCTTCCGGGTCATGTGGCCAGCATGACTAAGCCGCTTCTGGCGAACCAGAGCGCACGGAAACGCCGTTTACCTTCCCGCTGGAGCGGTACCTATTTATCTACTTGCACTTTGACATGATTTTGAACTGCTAGGTTGGCAGGAGCAGGGAACGAGCAATGGGAGCTCACCCCGTTGCGGGGATTCGAATCGCAGACGTTCTGATCGGCAAGTCCTAGGCTCTGTGGTTTAACCCCAGTGCCACCCGCATCCCTACATGTAACATAGAGACCAGCTTAAACATGAGGAACAGCTGGTGGATCAGGCCAGTGGCATCACACTGCAGTATATACCTGGAGGGAGGAGGGCTCCAAGAGTTTAGAAAGAGTTGCAAGGATGTTGATTAACAGAAGTGCTTCCTTGCTGCTGAAGTCATCGTCAGCATTGCTGAACTGGTTCACTAATGACCTCTGAGAAGGAGGGGGAAAGGAAAATAGATTTCATGAGCAAACAACAATTTTTAGAAAGCAATCAAAGGAGGGGAGGAAGGTGGGGTGAACACTTTTTGAGACTCAAACTTTCTGTTCCTGTCCAAGTATTCTTAGGCAATTCCCTAAGTAGGAGATGCTCCTTTCCTAGATCTGCTTCAATGGCTTTGCAATTGTAAGCAGCGAACTGAGAGCACAGGCCCAGTATCTCTGCCTACATCCTCCTGAACAAGAGTCGATCCATCCCTTCAAGCAGTTCAACCCCAACATCACCTTTCTGCAGTTCACCTGAAACTGTCGAATCTGAAAGGCTGCTTTCTCAGTGACGTTAATGTCCCCGTCTTCCGCATCTTCGTTTGCAATATCTGGCAAAAAGGAAAAAAAAGGAGGAGGGAGAATGGCAACAAGGTAGAAGTTGAGGTCAGGAGAGAGAAATCATCACAACTATACACATGGAGATTATCATTACTTTGAAAAGCAGTGGCCGGCAGTATATTTGCTTATATTTATAAAAATACTTGTATGCTGCAGTTTCTTTAAAAAATATAAGTAGCCTACAACAATTTTATTTACATATACAATAAAAAAACCATGCAAAAACTTAAATTCACAGATCATCAGCTCACTATTCCAGAAGATAGCTTTCTTAATTGTCTGCGTAAGCTTGGCACCATAGAAAAGTTTATAGTGGACACCCAGAGGTTAACAAAGAAGGGGCCTGCAGAATCTTTACAGAAAGAGCTTTCCGCAGGAGTGTTCCGATGACACTTCCAGCCCCTTCACTGACAATTCAGCAGAAAACGAGCCTTAATGCTTACCCAGTGCCTGCAGAAACTGTGGGATCTTTGCTGGATACAGCTGTTGCACGGTGTTAAAGATCCGCAGCAAACCCTCCAAGCACAACAGTGAGATGCTCTTGCCCTTCTCCTTCTTGCCCGATTCTTCAGCTGCGGTTGGGATTGAGGTGTATCTCCACAGCAGGACTCTTTGGGGAAAGGGGTAAAGTAGGGGGTGATTTAAGGCAGGCTTAATGTGTGATGACTAGGAACAGCCAACCCTTGTACCCAAATTACACATCCGCTATTACTGTGCTTAACTCTCTATTCATGCATGCAGAGGAGGGTGGGGGCAGAAGTTCACGTCAGGTCATCTCTTACATGCACCTCTTGCTCAGTACTGTCAAAGTTAGTACAGTCAAAGTCAGGCCTGCACAGTTTGTGGCCAGCAAAACCAAGCACAGGCAGCAAGATACACACTGGGCATACCACCTGCTTGATAATTTCTCAGGTTCCTGCCGTCTCAGGCAGGCAGCAAAAACAGAATGAAAATCAAATCCCTGGTTGGCCACTATATATAGCTGACTAACGGCACCCTGCTGAGTGGGTGTATCTTATGACAAGTCCTTCATTATGGCTAGGACTTCCCCAGTCTTCAGTGGCCCAATGTGATCCTAATAAGAATTGGCCAGGAGTCCACCTAGTCCAGCATCCTGTTCTCACAGCGGCCAGCCTGTGGGAAGCCTGCAAACAAGAGCTGAGTGCAAGAGCATTCTCCCCTCATGTGGTTTCCAGCGACTGATACTCAGAAGCATCACTGCCACTGACGGTGGAGACAGAACATAGCCATCGGGGTTGGCAGTTGTGTACTTAACATGCTGCAGCCTGTGCAGGGAACCTAGCCACTAGTGTATCTGGTGAATTTGGGTAGAGGACCCAGAAAAATGTATGTCCTCCCCTGGACTTCATTCTGCCCCTACTGCTGCTGAGAAAGAGCAGAGCCAGGTGGGTGGACACAGCATAGGCAAAGAATTCCTGCCCCAGAGAGACGGAAAACATCTGTTTGCTGAGTATTAAGCCTAGAAGCCTACCTCCCCAACCCACTCCCCTGGCTTCTGTGGAAGTTAGCAACATCAGCAAGAGGGTAGGGAAGAGGATTTTAAGAATCACTGTCTCTGCATTGCCTCCAACAGTCAAGAGTGCTGAGGACTGGGACTTATGGATACCAGTAACAGCTAAAATGCCTGATGAACTCTTAACTTCCCTTTGCCCCCACTGTCCCTGAGGAAGAGCAGAGTCAGGGGAGGCATGGCAGATGAACATCTGTTCAGGTTTGCTTGCTATCATTGGGAACCACCGGCATACCTAAGACAGGCAGCTTCAAGAAACAGCTCATTTCTCTTGCCTCGGGGATTCTCTCAAGCCAGGATGAAAAATATTCAGGATGCATATTCTTCTTGCCTAGATATACTTTATAATGGCAGTATCTTATTATATTATAGAGCTGAATTTATTATTGGAAACCTCTGTACGATAACTTTGTTTACAATATTGCAAAAACCATACAAAACAGTTTGGCTTAACTAACTACTGCAGAAGTCTGCTGCTCAATGGCCTCAAAGACCAAGAGGCTACTTGCTCAGAATCCCAACACTGGCTTAGTTTCAAACTCCTCTTTGTTTTCTTTCTCCACCTTTTAATATGTAAGAGCTTGAGATATTTAAGAGGTACCCTTTACTAATACCATACCAAAGTCTTCAGGCCATGTGACTCACCGAGTGATTCTACAGAGGTTCTGGAACATCTTATCTCTGTTCTGCCCATCAGGCCCATCTGTTTGTCCCGTCTCCTCCAACTGCTGTACTTTCTGCAAGGCCACACTGACAGCATAGCGCATAAACTCACTGCTGGAGCGCAGAACAGCCAAGCTCTCCTCGTGGTTCTGGGAACAGTCCCTGGGGCATCAGAAGAAAGCAAATTCTCAATGGTTGTCAAGATGGCAAAAAGGAATCATGGATGGAGCCAGAGTCTTAAGCTACCCCTAAAATTGGGTAAAAGCATATTCAGGCATCAAGAGAGAGACAAAATTTCTAGATACCCTAGATGAATGTGCCTTGAAACTCAGGTCCTTACCTGAAGAGACTTGTAAGTAATGTGCACACAAAGCCCATGGAAAGGAAGCTTCGGGCAATTTTATTTGCCGAAGTGGGTTTGTTCTTCCCAGCTTTCTCTTTCAGGATTTCGCACAGTTTGGTATAGCACTTGAACAGGCCCAGAACATCTTCAAACTTGCTCTTGCTGCAACACACATTGCAGAAATAAAAATGCAAAAAACCATGAGACAAATATTTCAAAACAGAACCTAGGTATTTTTATTTCATGTGTCACTCATGAAACCCACAAACATGCAAATATTAGTCATTCACTAGAATGGACAGGTAACTTAGTTGGACCCATTAGCAAAGCTGTTTTAAAAGAAATTGAGGGAGGGTAGGACAAAGTAAAGTCTGAACTAATTTCCATCCTACTGGGATTAAAGGACCACTACTACATGAGGAGAGCTGGGATTAACACCACTGGCAGTCACTTGAACCCAGAACCTTCAGAGACTTAGTCAAGGGCCCAAGTGTTAAGCTCAACAAGACCATCTAAGCTTTCTCACTATTTCTGATATCAGGAATTGTGCTGAACTTGCAAGCTCTATCCCATGCAGTTTGCAGCTGGGAAGTCCTACTGGCTATATGCGTAGACGCTGGTGGAGGGCAGAGGGAGGGAGGATAACTTCATTCCTTACCTGAAATTCCCTATGCTAAAGTTGTACTCAATCAGGATCTCACAGACACCCATCACTAAAATAGCGTAGATATTGTTCTTCAAGCCCACTCCTGTACACTGAGAGAAGTCTGCCGACTTATCCTGAGCATAAAAAGCAAAGAAATTAAAATCTCATCCCCAGGGCTTTGCAGAAAGAAAGAAAGAAAGAAAGAAAGAAAGAAAGAAAGAAAGAAAGAAAGCAGACTTCTCCCTTCCTGTTCCTAACTTACCAGTTCAAAATCTTCTAATTCACTCTTGATCATTCGCCGTGTGATCGACTCCAGCATCTCCTCCAAGTCTTGCTGGAGACCCTTATCATCATCATCATCTTCTTGTTCTTCTTGTTCTTCTTCTTCCTCAGCCTGTCGGCGCAGGCTTAAGGTGCTCTTATACCAGGCCAGACAATGCTGAATACAGCAGAGTAAGTGAGCCTGAAGGAAATTGCAGCATCAATCATTAATGGTCATGCAGGTTGCTCAGATGCCTCCTCCCTCCTCAGGAAAATGTTCTTGCCACAGATACCAGCCTCATATAACCACCATGCTTAAGTCAAATTAATGCACAAAGGGGTTAATACTATAAAGCAGTGGTTTTCAACCAATGTGCTGTGGCACCCTGGGGTGCCTTAAATGATCCAGGGGTGCTGCGGGCAACACTGGCCTCTGTCCCTCTTTCTTTCCCTCACTACTCTGATGTCCTCTTGCATCTCTGCATCCCAAAGGCTTGTACAGCTGTTTAGTGTAGCAGTCCGGGCTATAAGCTCCACATGCGAATGGTGCCTCTGGGAGGCACCTTTCTTTGGGGCGGGGGAGGGGGGCAGCTCAGAGACCAAGGAGAGGGGAGAGGAAGCAGAGGGAACCCTCCACAAGGGAGGGTGTTTGAAAAAGGGCAAGAGGCTGCCAGCTCTGCAGGCAAGGGGTGCCATAACCGGACTTCTGAGCCCACAGGGGTGCTGCAGAAAGAATGTAGTTGGTCAAGGAAGCTGTGGACCCAAAAAGGTTGAAAACTTCTGCTATACAGTAATCTGTTCTGCCAGGACACCATTCACGCCATTTCACTAATGGTGCGGGTGGGCCTTTAACCCTCCCCCAGTCTACTCCCTTGTGCTTCTGATTCAGACCCAGCAGCTGCTAACCACTCTGGAAGCTTTTCTTCCAAAGCAGTGCAGAGTAATGCATTGTTTAAGATAAAAGGACCTGCAATTTATTTATTTATTTATTTATTTAATAAATTTATATATTGCTTGATTGTTAAAAAACAAACAAACCTCAAAGTGGTTTACAAAAAAGATAAAACAATAAAATGGAGGGAAAATTCACAACCGTACTTTAAAAACATACAAAAGTAAAAATACTGAAACGGATTAAAATTACCCTACCTTTCTAAGCATCTGGGTAGGCTTGTCTAAAGGTAAAGGGACCCCTGACCATTAGGTCCAGTCGTGGCTGACTCTGGAGTTGCGGCACTCATCTCGCTTTATTGGCCAAGGGAGCCGACGTACAGTTTCCGGGTCATGTGGCCAGCATGACAAAGCCGCTTCTGGTGAACCAGAGCAGGGCACGGAAACACCGTTTAACTTCCCGCTGGAACAGTACCTATTTATCTACTTGCACTCTGACGTGCTTTCGAACTGCTAGGTTGGCAGGAGCAGGGACCGAGCAACAGGAGCTCACCCCGTTGCAGGGATTCGAACCGCCGACCTTCTGATCGGCAAGTCCTAGGCTCTGTCGTTTAACCCACAGCACCACCTGCGTCCCTTGTCTAGTAGGTGCCAAAAAGAGTACAGTGATAGCACCTGCTTGATCTCAATAGGCAGGAAGTTCCAAAGTTCAGGTGCTGCCACACTAAGTGATCATGTTCTTACAAATATGGAATGGGTATTATGTGGCGTCTGTAGTGGTGCCAGTTCTTAATTTATGAGAAATATGCTGGCACTTTCCTTTGAAAGATGCTAGTTACAAGCTCCAGATATCAGTGGAACTGAAAACAAACTTTTAAGAGCCATTATCCAAGTGACCCAACCCTTCAGCGCTCTCACCAAAGGTTCTTGCAGGAAGATTTGGTCTCTCTGAGCCAGGATGCATCCCTCTAGTTTTAACGGGGGCAGCAGGTCAGGTTCTGGCTCATAATACCGCTTTATCTGCCACAATAAATAAGGAACAACATTTTTACAAGTGAGAATCATTCCCACTTTACTGCTAGGCAGGAAAGGGAACAGGGGAGAAAGGCTAAGCATCTGAATTAAAGTTAGAAAGAAGAAATAAATCTTCCCTAGCTTAGGATTGCTGAACTAGGGTGAAAACAGATACATACTTCCTTACCCACACTTCTCTGCCCAGGAACAGGAATAGTTTTTTTCCACCACCGTGTGTGAGGTCCACTGACATACATAACTGGCTCAAATGTACACCAGCGCAATTTTCAACCCTCTCTTCCCACCTCCCCCTGCTCCCATTTAGACCAGATTTTCCCACCCCTCCTAGATGTCTGACATGTTTTTCTATTTAAAGAGTTAAAAAACCAACCAATCACCAACTCTCTGCTCCTTTGTTTTCAAACTTAAAGCAATGTTCTGGGCAGCGAGAGAGGGAGGTGGAAAGGAAGTGTCTTTATGACTGAGACAAGGGGAAGCCAATTAACCTTCTGCACAGACAGCTTCACCTGGAAACAGGAAAGACAGCTTACTCCCAAGTTTGGGAGTTTGTACATCTGTCCAAAAAGGAGGGGGGAGCATGAATCCACATCTCAAGTGCATTGTTCAAGATATGTGCATTTTCCTTCTCTGTTATGTAACTGATACACGGCTCACTGACCTTCCATCTGTTTTATTCCCCCCTCCACCAGGCGGCTTCTAATACTTGTTTTGAGTTTCAGGAGCTTTGAAGCAGAGTTGGAGAACCCCAGGCCCAGGGGCCAAATGTAGCTCTCCAGGCACCTCTCTACCTGAGCCTCAAGACTCTCCCCAGGCCACAACCTCCACTGACAATGCTTTGCACCCACTTTTAATGATTTCGCCTAGCTGGAACGAGTCCCTGATCTGTGATAATAGATAAAGGTAAAGGGACCCCTGACCATTAGGTCCAGTCGTGGCCGACTCTGGGGTTCCAGCGCTCATCTCGCTTTAGTGGCTGAGGGAGCCTGCGTACAGCTTCTGGGTCATGTGGCCAGCATGACTAAGCCGCTTCTGGCAAACCAGAGCAGTGCACGGAAAAGTCGTTTACCTTCTTGCCGGAGCGGTACCTATTTATCTACTTGCACTTTGACGTGCTTTTGAACTGCTAGGTTAGCAGGAGCAGGGACCGAGCAACGGGAGCTCACCCCGTCACAGGGATTCGAACCGCCAACCTTCTGATCAGCAAGTCCTAGGCTCTGTGGTTTAACCCACAGTGCCACCCGCGTCCCTGATCTGTAATAATACCTCTTGCTTTATGAATGAAGGATGGAAAGCAAACACACACAGTGTCTACCGTAAGAATCACTTCAGTTGCTCTGCTCACTTTTGCCCCAGGTCCCACCCATTTTTTACTTCTTACTCTGCCCGCCACAAGCTTGCAGCCCTGAGAAGGTTGCCAATGAAGGAATGAGGTCCATGGAAAGGTTCTCCATCCCTGGTTAAACCATCAATGACTGTACATTTCCCAATGGAGGCAGCCAGAAACGCAGGTATAAGCAGCAGGTTTAAAAAAATAAGAGAGAGAAGGATAAGATTCTAAGTTGATGCATGTCCTCACTTGTCATCTTATGAGTTACCTCTTGCTGTTTATACTCTGCTACCCCACCAGATAGCAAAAGCAATGAAGTGTCCTATGGCATCTTAAAAACTAACAAAAAATGGTAACAGAAAAACCTTCCGGGTCTAAGGCTGCCATTTTGTCCGAACCAGAATGCTTTGGTTTGTGCTTTCCCTATAAACCTGAATTTGAAACCAGAATCAGAAACTAAGATTGGTAATGGCCCTTGGCTATACACAATAAAGGCCTGACTTAACCGAGAAGCCAAGATCACACAGGGAGGGGAAGACTGGGGAGAAGAGAGCATGTGAGCCTGGGGCTGGAACATGCAATACCAAACTACGGTTTGTCATACTGTCTGAACCAAGCCTGCAATGTTTTGATCTTGCCATATACCTGAGAGAGCAGCATCTCCAGAATGGAATTACTCAGTTGGGAGTTTCTCCGCAGGACATCATAAAAACCCTGAGAGGAGGGAAGAAAAGTTTTTTTAAAAAAAATAGAGCCTTAAAAAACTCTTGCAGGCAATTTTCATCACTGTAGGCAATGGAAGACAACCATGCTGCCTCTGCTGCCTGCCACTATGCTCAGAAGCAAATACTGAGCCTCACAATATAACACACAAAACCAAATGAGGTGCCATCGCACTGCTATGAAGCACAGCAGAGGTGCGGAAGGGTATTATACAGCTAGAGCACTACAACACTCCAGCACACAAAAACTTACCAGAAGACCAGGAACCAGCTTCCCAAAGGCCTGCAGATGCTGACATTAATCCACAACCTCGACACTGCTTGAACCGAAGAAATTATGTGGAACCACGGCCAAAAGGATCCTCCTTACCTCATAGAGCATGAATCTGACATCAGCCTGCTGACTTAAGCATCGCCGCAAGCTGCCCAGGATTTCTAGGCAGAAGGCCTCATTGGCTGCTGCGTTATAGCGGGTATGAACATCCACCTGGACCTAGAAGGCAGTAACAGAGTCATGAGAAATCATCTCTGGTTTATTATGACTGAAGCCGCAATCCTATGCCCCTGGGGCTGCACAGGACCTTTGGGAAGCTGCTGGCTGCTTACCTGACTCGCACCAATTGCCTGGCTGCACTGGGAGGAGGTCAAGCTACCCAGAACCTTAAAATTCTTTAAGAGGAGCAGAAACCCAGCAACTGCTGACTTACGGGCCTCCAGCTGCCTGTGATGGAAACAGAGGCAAGGGAGAACAATTAAGGACACCCATGGATGCTTCTGCTGAGAATTTTGGGGCACCCTGTCCTCCCTACCTTGTTAATGCTGGACAAAGCTTTGAGCTGAATTCCCTTAAAAGTTGAAGTGAAGAAATAAAACGACAAACAAACAAACCTAGAGTGGAAAACCACGAAGGTGTGCAGGGTTGCTTGTTTACGGTATGATCAAGTAGATAAAATGTGCTGTGTGTTGTTTTTTAAAAGACAGCAACCCTGTTTTTTAAAGACAGCTACTTATTTTTACATTTTATTATTGGAACCCATTATAAATAATTATGTCTATCAACCAAGCATGATGAACTTTGGTTCATTTTTCATGTCATGGAGAAACTAATTCCCCGAGGCTTCAGGAAAGGGCTTACCCACACTTGTCCTGTGGCTAGAAAGTCATGGGTCCAAGCAGAAAACCTACTATTTTGTGCTAAATCAGAACAAACAGCAATCTGCAGAAAACCCAGTTGCTGTTTGCTCTGATTCAGCGCTAAAGACTGGGTTTTTCCAGCCGGGGGGGGGGGGTGGGGAGCGGCAGGGCAAATGGAGTTGTGGGTGAGCCCTTGGGTAAAAAAACTAACGCATGCAGAATTTGGAGCGTATGGCACTCCAGGAGACTCCATCTGGCTCTTGGGACTCTCCACAGGTTACATCCTCCTTTCCACCTGTGTTGTTTATGTGATAAAAGCAGTGAGGGGTGGGGATAGGGAAACCAAGGAACTCCATAGATGTCTATTTACTTTGAAAGCATAAAAAATGACTTCCGGGTCGGCGCCATCGCCGAATGGCGGACTCCCTCCGAGCTCCGGAGGGAGTCGGCTGGGTAGGGGTCGGGTCCTGCCATGCCGGTGACGCGGGGACCCTCAAAAACCATGGGCGGAGATGCCCATGGACTTGGTGACTCAGCGGGCACCGTTTGCGCCCCCCCAACCCGCGAAGGAGCCTTTTTAAAGGCTGCGGAGCGGGTGACGGGGGGGGTGTGGTGCTGTGAGTCCAATGCTTCCCCTGCCCAGCGAAGCCGCATGCCATTCGGCGGAGAGCAACGACTTCTTCTTTGAAAATTTCGGATTTGGACTAAAAGGAACAACCCGTGAGTAAATTGATTGGACTTAAAAGGGAAATTTGATCTTTGAATTTGGAGCGAGCGGGGGGAGTGCAAAAAGGAAGTCCGCCCCCCCCATTGTAGATGGCTCAACGCAAGGATTTGACAACTAAGATCGAGAGATGAACTTGTTTACCTGAAAAAAAAATTTAACTTCACGAAGGGAAATTACAATAATTGTGCTGGAGGAGAAGACTGATTTGTGGGAACTAAAATGCAACCCCCCCGGGAACCGGGAACGATCCGCTATGAGAGACTGGTGAAGAGACACAGAAACTTTGACAGCTGTCAAAGTAGCTGTCAAAGCAGGAAAATAAAAGAGAACTTTGTTACGATGGCTTTGCTGGTTAGATTTGTTACAATTTGGACATAAATTATTGGAAATAAAGGCAACAAGTTATTTGACTTTTGGGTCTGATTTTGAAAGAAATTAAGTTACCATATTCCCTCTAGAGGGAGGCTGGGACATTGCAACAGTAGCAGCAAGTGGAAAAATACTATGAATTTGAGCAGGATCTGTTATCTCTTGGGAAAGCTGCAAAAACGAAGCATTATTTTGTCTACAGAGGTTTCTATACTAAAGGAGACAATGGATTTATCTATTGAAGAAAGGAAGGGACTTGACGCAAGTTATGTTCCTGAATAACAAAAGCCTCTGTGGAGAACAAGAAGTTTCTGAATTAGAAGGTTTCTGCAGCAGAACAGGAAAAAGCAACCTGAGGAATAAGAGCTGGACCAAATTTGAAGCCGGAGTATTTGGAACATCCAGACTTTAAAAGGACCAAGAAATAGAATTTAAGTTAGACTCTTAAACATAGAGGTCTGGATGGAAGAACAATGACTTTTTCTGAGAGTTTTTTCGAGATTGGACTTTCTGAAATTAAAAGCTATCAAAAGACGGCAAAGTGGAGTTGAGATATAGACGTGGATACACCAGGCTGGCAGTAGACAATGGATGAACTTTGGGGATTGGAACCGGGGAATGGGGGGGGGGAGATTTGGAATCCAAAGGCTGTAAAATTATATATTATTTCTTTCTTTACTTTTTTCATGTTTGTTGTTTGAAAATAGGGGAATTCGTGGAAGGGAAATGGGGTCGATCTTAGGGAATTATATAAAATATAAGGAGAAATGGTTCATTAAGATAAATAAGATAAATTAATTTGGAATAAATGGGTTATTTAAAATTACAAATAAGGTTTTAAAATTTGGGGTAAGAATCTGTGGAATCAATTTAAGGGAAATGGAATACAAGAGGGGGAGGGGGGGGAAGTCCGGGAAACATGCCACTGAAACCAAGTGTAAATCGTATTTGTTTTTTCTTTCTTTCTTGCTATCTTTCCTTTTTATTCTGGAAATTTTTTAATAAATATTATTAAAAAAAAAAAGAAAGCATAAAAAATGGCAGCTTACCCAGAAAACATTGATTTGCGAAGAACAAGTATCAGGGAGTCCCTCATGGACATGCTAATTTTCAGCAGTGGCTGGGGGGGAAAAAGAACGCATTAAACCAAGTGCTCTGCAGTTTCGCTAAAGGAGCAGCAGCAGCAGGAAGGCCAAGAAGTGAGGGATGAGGAGGACATTTTATCAGCATAATCAAGGAGCCACGTCAGTCATTTACAATCTATGAGCCACAAGAGAACTGCAAGAAATAAATAGGAAGCCCACAAGCAAGACCTGAGTGTAGCGTTTGGTTGACACACAGGCGAAAGAATCACCTACACTTTAGAAGGGGAACCTGTCCCACGTTCTCCACAACAACTTTATGCTACTAGGCAGAAACATCCGTTTTCTAGCAATCATCTGGCCTGCTGAGTTATTTGATCTCTGAAACGTTAGCTGAAGTGCTTTATATCCCATGCCCTTTCCATCTTTTATCGATTTTTAAATATACAGATGAGATTGCAAGGTGCCTCGAGCATTTATTTTAAATGGAAAGAAGGGATAAAAAGATATTTTAATGAATTAATTTAAGAGTAGTAACATATTTCAAAGTATTTTTTTAAATATGCTGCACTCTTCCGTAAGATATTTTGAGGACTTTTTGAGCTGAAAACTGACTAGTATAAAAGAACTTTACCTGCACGGCCTTAAGCAACCCTTGTACTGTGTCAAGAGGCAGGAATGACAAATGATCAAAGGCCTCTGCGACTTTTGAAGAAGACTGCTGAAGGATGAGTGGGGCAGACAGGATAATACCGGACAACAGATCTGAAAGAGAAAACGGTAATGAGGAGAGCTGCAGCCTTCAATAAGAGAAAGAGAAGGCCAAGATGTCAGGAGCCAGTGTCAGAGGCTTAATGCTGTCCTTTTCCATACCCAGCATGCAAGTCTGCGGAAACTCCTCCCCTGACTCCCTCTGTGTACAGAATGACTTGTTCCCGGCTCATCCTCCTCCCCCTCTACGTCAGACCCACTGTCAGACGACAGGCGGCTGATAATCTCTTTAGGCTCTCTATAACTGCTGGTTTCTGTCCTTTCATCTTTTCCCGTTTGCCTCTCCCTGACAGCCAGGGACAGAAAAAGAAGTGCATTTGATTCGTAGGTTCACAGGTCAAGAAAAGACAACTGCACAAATTATGAAGTTACCTTCCAAAAAAAGTAGAACAGTGAAATATAAGAGGTCATACAACTGACTTCTTCAAATATGTTCTCACTAAGGATTGAGGGCCAGACACTAAGTATTTCAGACAAAGACCAAAAAGACTCATGTTCAAAGCCCTAATCAGCCAGGAAGCTCAGTTAGCAAACTAGAGTCAGTCTCCATCTCTCACCCTTACCTACATCGCAGGGTTGTTATGAGGATAAAATGGGTGTGGGAAAATAACTTTGTATGCAACTGGGGCTCTAATTGGGAATAAATTACATTTTGACTATGCTACAAACCACTGGTTTTTAGGTTTGGCAGCAATCTGGTGTGATTTCATTTGCATAAACTCCCTTGGACTTTCGGAACTTCCGGGTTAGCGCCATCGGCGAATGGCAGAGTTCCTCCGATCAGAGGAATGGGCTCCGTGGAAATTGGGTCTTCCCGCCGCGGCGAAGGCGGGGACCCGCTAGAAATCCCAGGTGGAAGAAGCCTGGGAACGTGGGGTTCGGCAGAGCACCAGGAGCGCCTTCCCTACTCGCGGGGAAACCCCTTTTTGGGGTTCCGGAGCGGAGTGGGGTGAGCAGCGCAGTGCATCGAACCGACTGCTACTTTCATGGAGGGAAGCCGCGCAGCCATCGCCGGAGAGCGCTGACTTTTTCCTGATGACAATTGGACTCTAAAACAAGTACCCGTGAGTAAAAACGGAAGACTGGATTAAGAAAACTACAAAATTTATGAATTGGACACGGAGCGGGAAGGTCTAAACAAGAAGTCCGGCTTCCGCTTTGTAAATAGACTGAAGCAAAGATCTTATAAGCTAATCAGCCTGGAAAATTGACTTAAAGATTGAAATTTCCTGCATTTATAAACAACAAAATCCCCCTTGACAGCAGAGGAAAAGGGGGAAAATTTTTTGATCTTCTAAGCCTGCAGGAAGAGAGTAAAGGAACATAAGCCCCCGTCGTCCCAAACCTGGGGGCGGAGTGTCAGGACAGAAAGTTTTGGAGATGCCCATCGATTGAAAGTGGTTTACCTTTGACAGATAGTAAAAAGAAGGGAAATAAATTAACTTTAATGCCGCTTTCTGCAGTTTGCATGTTAAGGAAACAAAGTATTTGAAAACCGAATGTAAATTTTCCTTTGTTGGATACATTTTAAAGATGGGTGTGAACTGAAACTGTGTCCCCTAGAGGGAGCTTGTCAATTTGTTGCTGCAGTTTATAGAGAAACTCTACAATCCTGGGAATTAGACCGTGGGACCAGCTGCCCGACCTTGAACAGCAATGTGTTCGGAAGAAACCTTGTTGTCTGACCTTGGCAGAATGAATGCTAAGCTACAACAGCTGTACGAGAAAATGGACTTAATGAACGAAAAGCTAGACTCTATGTCTGTTATAGCCAGTAAATATGAGCCAATAGAAAATAAGGATAAAGAAGCTTCACAACAACTAATTCAGGAAACTGGCTTGACAGGGCAAGTCCAAGGTCAGATGATGACGGAAGAGGTTGTGATCGCACCTCAAAAGATACAGATGGAGAAACCTAAAGTCCTGCATGACCAAAAGCTGCAGTATTGCAAGATTGAATATGAAGTGTTTATGGAAGTGTTTGGAGTTAAGGAAGCTTTCAGCTCTGGCGGGACTCTGGAACGGGTTGACAGCTATTTCTGGAACAACGACTTTTTGGATTATAAAACTAACCTGGGGGAGTGGGACTCTGGGGAATGGGCTAGTCTGATGAAAGGAAATGGAGACTATTACCGGTTGGAGTTCCCCCGAAGCCCACCTCCCAAGAAGAAAGGGAAGAAATCACGAAAGAAACCAACAAGGGACAGGGAAGGGTGTAAGAATAAACATGAACAAGAAAATCTGCAGAGGGGGCATGGAAGTGACTTAAGAGCCTCGGATATCAGAACACCAGATTGATGGACTGGACGTGAGACTGAAAGGACTGACATAACCCGAAACCAGGCAGAAGGGACGTTGGATAAAAACTTGAGGAGAACTTCTTTTTATTTTTGGAATTAGCTTGATATTATTGAAATAACAGGGAATTTGTTGGAAATGAAATAATTGGCATTAGTAGAAAGGCTTGAGGAAGTTAAGTATAAATATGGTTTAAATTTTGAAATTTTATGGGAAGAAATTTAAGGACTATTAGCAGAAACAGTGTATTAAAAATAAGGTTAAAAAGGAATATGCAAAAAATGGCTTGACAATTAGATGAGAAATAGAATGATATATTATGTTTTAAGATAAAGAACGAAGATAAAACAAGGAGGGGAAAATTTGCTGAATTAACTATTGGAATTGAAATACAAAGGAGGGAGGTGTGAGGAAATCTCAGAAATAAGTAAATGAACTATAGGACAGAGAAAGAGGGAATTGTTTTTAATTTGTTTTTATTTTTCTTGTATTTTCTTTTTTCTGTATTTTATATCTGGTTTTGTTCTTTTTTGGATAATGTAACTTCTTTTTTCTGTTGTTCATTTTTATTTTATTTTTTTTTGGAAACTTCAATAAATATTATTTTTTTTAAAAAAAAAAACTCCCTTGGACTTTCTTTGCATAAACTCCCTTTCTGTAAATGGAAAGACTGGTACAGTTTTTCAAAAACAACAAAACATAATAACAATAAGGTACATGAGAGAGTGTCTAAACCACTGAGCCTCTTGGGCTTGCTGATCGGAAGGTCAGCGGTTCGAATCCCAGCGACTGGGTGAGCTCCCATTGCTCTGACACAGCTCCTGCCAACCTAGCAGTTCAAAAGCACACCAGTGCAAGTAGATAAATAGGTACTGCTGCAGCGGGAAGCTAAACGGCATTTCCGTGTGCTCTGGTTTCCGTCATGGTGTTCTGTTGTGCCAGAAGCAATTTAGTCACGCTGGCCACAGGACCCGGAAAGCTGTCTGTGGACAAACGTCGGCTCCCTCAGCCTGAAAGCGAGCTGAGCGCCACAATCCCATAGTCACCTTTGACTGGACTTAACTGTCCAGAGGTCCTTTACCTTTTTACACAAGAGAGTATGACTGCTATGTGAGACTTCTACTTCTTACAGACAGACAATTATGGCTCTGGAAAACAGATGGAGCACCACTCCCTTCTTAAGTTGAGGGAGGAAAGAAACCAAGAAGCTGTTTTATCGAACTGTACAGACATGAGATTTCCCTTGCAATAATGTGCCCCATTTGCTCATTTCACAGTTACCTAAGAAGTGGCTGATAGGAGAGCCTGCATTTGTGATGACTCTGTTCAGGACCTGCTCCAGTATTTCACTTCTGATTGGTTCATGGACCTGAAAGCAGACAGGACATTAAAATTCAGTCACAGGTCGACTTTTGAGGCTGTAGCCAGACTTGCAGATTTATCAGACCATAAAAAAAAGTTTACTCCAATATTGCTCCTATGACTAACATAGCCCTAACTATGAAGCAAGTGGAAGGAAAGACCCTCACCCGAATTAATGCCCCTCCAGCAAAGGATGATGGATCAGTCACTTTTGGGGCAGACAAAGGCAGCTAGCCAACCTCAAAATGTGTGCATATCACTACTGTGTGCTTAGCTCAGCCTAATCATAAGTTGTGCTCAGAATTGTGACTCGTGCAGGAACGCACAAGGGCTGTGCAATTCCTTCTCTTATATGGTGTAAAAGTAAACATTTTTGGATTTAAGGAAGAAAAGTGTGGCTCCAATTTTAACTGAAAGAAACAACAATGCTTGAAATGTTATCAAAGAACTGGAGAAGATAATATAAATCACAGCTGTTTCCCTATAATGGCATCTCCTTACCTTGAAGGCTTCCAATAGGAGATCAGTTCCCAACTTACAAGCTTGCTGGGCTGGAGTTTTGGAAAGGCCGTGATTCGTTTCCACGACTTTGCCTCCCAAAGTTCTTTTTGGCCCATAGGAGTCCATCAGGATGAATCCAAGATCCACCAGGCCCCGAGTCACATGATCCCAACCAAACACACTGGATGGAGTCATTAAAAGAAGGGAGAGGGAGACAGCAACTTTAAAAGAACATTTACTTTTTATTCATTTGCTTACGGGCTTTGCATATGCATACGGTTCACCACTGTAAGAATAGGTTGCTGAACCAGATGGGCATAAGCAGATTCTTTTATGTACATACTTGGGCATGGGCAGAACTGGGTATTTTTGCAAAGGCAACAATACTTTACAGCATCTTTATCTCCCCACTTACTAAATGTGTGCATTACTATCAAAGAATAATGCCAGGGGTTGAGGAGAGAGAAGAGAAACAGTGAGAAATTTGTCCATCAAGTTCTTCATTGGTAGACTGCAGAAACTCACCTGTTTGCCACAACTTCCAAAACCACGGCAGATATGTCATAGTTTTGAGGAGCCAATTCCTGCAGGAACTTGGAGCCCTGAAGAAACTGCTTGTCCTTGAAGCTCCTCATAACTGAAGATTTCAAAAAGTCAAAGACCTAAAGCACAAAAGTTGAGTGGGCAAGAGAGATTACGCTTGTCCAATTTCCACCACTGAGTGTCCCAGCCAGAACTAAACATTACGTGAGCAAACCTGCCAACTAAAAGCTCCATCAGCCCACCTAAATATTCTCTATCAGGCTCACTGATGTAGTCAAGCGCTAGTAGGGAAAGACATACCTGGTCTTCAAATCGGTGTATTCTGGTCACTGAGAGCAGAATGGTTATGCTGAAGGGACACAAGACCTTGCTAAGATCCCCTTGTTGCTCAGTCTACAAAGCATCAAGCAAATGGAGAAAGTTAGAGGGCTTCATATTTATAATAAGATGATTATATATATACTGTGTGTGTGTGTGTGTGTGTCTGTGATTTATAAAGTAAATGTTTCCTTTTTTATTTAAAACTATAGTTAGAATGGAAGTTAGACCAATAATGGACATGAGTGTTCCTCTTGTCTCAGCGGACTAAGCTTGGCAGCTATGTCACTGAATCTGTTTCATCATGTAATTTATTCTACATCAAGCTGTCTTATAGTGACTCAGACCATTGATTCATGTAGCTCAGTGTTTTCTGCAACAGCTAGCATTGGCTTAGTTATTTGGACACATAGTTCTCAGCTTTGGTTGAATGTTCAGCTCTTCTAAACAAAAGTCAAAAGCCAAGTTTGAACTAGGATGGCAGAAGCCATCACAGCATTCTCCAAGCCCCTCTGGATCCTTGTGCCCCAAATACTTTTCTCTCCAAAACTTCAACAAAAGATGGGGATGGTTAGGCAGCAGAGTTGGTTCAAGCCTGTGTAAAGCCTTTCGCTCTCCTTTTTACAGGAAAAGAGACCATCTTACAGATAGCCTTCCTAACACAGTCCTCTTTGAGAAACTGCTCGGCTATAAATGCAGCGCTTGGGACTGTTTTGCTCCCACAGCTGTGTAAATGCTGCAGAGCTGAATTCTGAATCTCCCTTCTACCCCTTTCTCTTTGTCTTGCAGGGAGAAAGAGCCAAAAAGAGGACACAAGTCCAGCCACTAGGTCCATGTGGTTGGATTAACATAAGCAGGGCTGCCAGATTACGTTGATTTTTGTGTCTCTCTTTCTGCAAAAGAGGGGCTCCATTTGGATGTAACATTCCTGATTTAATAAGTCATAATTTATTAACCTGGGAACAAGCATCAGACCCACAGAGCCACCCCCCCCCATTTCAGCTGCCACTTTCAGCAATGCAATTGTTTAATGTGGTAAGATGACATTACACCACAGCTCCCTATAAATCAGACATAAAGAAGTGTGGCTTAAAACAACCAGGAACACAGTGCCAAAGCCAGCAAGCATTTCACGCAGCTGAAAAAAAATGAAAGCAGGTAAGACATCACAGAATTCTAGGAGTGACTGGCATTCCAAGTCCTAGAAGACTGCTATCAACACAGACCAAACTATATCTAGCATTGGCATAAACAAATTAATGCTACCAATATCTGGCATATCAACGACATCCTCAGCATCAACATTATGCATTTGATATACCTTTAAGTATTTTATTAGCTCTTTTCCCAAATCCTGGTCCAGAGTAATAGCCAGCACGATATGCAGAATGACAGTGCCTTCCACATGGCGAAGTTGGTCCAGGGGCACTGTGGCTTCTTCAAGGTCCATTGATCTGAAAAGAATCAGTCACAGAGAGGCCAAAGATAGAAAGACAGTTGTGGCAGGGATGGAATAAGGACAACCACAGAGAAACTAAAACAACACATTTGCCCCAGAATCGAAGGTGTCCTTACAGGGAAAAGAGAGTAACAAATATCAGAGCAGAAAAATGAGAATATAAGAGGGGACTCACTCTGAATTTCCCTGCTCTTCTTTTTGCTTTTTATCCATCTGATTGAAAAAGTTGATTATCCCTTCCAAAATGTTTTTCTTGCTGCCCTGAAAGATCACAAGACAAAGTAAACAGAAAGTGCACCACAGTATTACGGTAATAAAGTACAGTAACAATAAACATTCATACAAACATTTGGAGAGAGATTATGTCTCAGTAGTGGAGTGCATGTTTGGATGCAGAAGGTATCAGATTAAAACTTTCTGGCATCTCCAGTTAAAAGGACCAGGTACCAGGAAAGATCTCTCCCCAAGACCCTGAAAAACTTCTAACAATCAGACTAGGCAATGCTGGTCTGAATTGGAAGTTGTTAATGTTTAATGTTAGATAATGTTTTTATATATATTGGAAATCGCCTAGCCAGATGAGAAGGGTATAAATAATAATTATTAGTATTATTACTTATTGTTGTTGTTGTTATCATTATCATTCATTATGTGATCTGAGTCATCCACAGAACCTACTGCATGTCAGTTGCAGGGTCCAGGTTTTGAGATTTGCGGAGCCTGGTCAAATTTTCCAAAAAGCTTACCTTTGCAGAAAGCAACAGAAGCTGATAAACTAAAGGAGGGATTTCTTGGAGGTCCAACTGAGAGAACATCCTTAAGACCTTTTCCACCACAAACTGCAGCTCTTCTGCACTCAGTGGGATATCCCTGCAGAGTAAAGATGAAAGCCAGTCCAGATCATCTACCCAATCATCAGTCCAAAACATCAGCAGAGAAGCCTCTGGGTCCACAAACACCACGGTACAAAAACCAGCAAGTATTATTTATGATTTACATTCATAGCCCAACTTTCCTCCAAGGGGCTCAAGGCAGCCCCACCCCTCAAGTTATCTTCACAACAATCCTGTGTGGCAGGTTAGGTTGAGACTGGCCCACAATCATTCATGGTTAAGTGGGGATTTTAATCCAAGTCTCCATGCTCCATGTCTGATACTGTCTGCACTACACTGGCCCCCAAATGGTATATCCCAGAAATTAGCCTTGGATCAAGAACCTTTCCCACTTAGGAAACACTTGGCCAACTAGAACTTCTTCCAAAGTGCAAGCATGGATTATGAATGACATGCCTAGTGAAACTGCTCTCCCCTCACCTCTGTAAGTGCTCCCGAAGTCAGCAATGAAAAAAGAAAATAAAAAAAATTGTAGAGAGGCTACCTGAACATGGAGGAGAGATGTATCACATGTTGAGAACTCCACCTGCCCATATAAAAATCAATCAGAAGGTTTGAAAACAGAAAATAAAGTACTAACAAAAAATACTTCCAGCAGGGATAGTTGTGTTACACACGACAGTTTGTGAAATAAAGGGGTGGTGAGAGAGATGTCTGCCCCAGTGCACCTACAGTTGGATTAATTGCAATAGCTGCCCTTGAAGATGACTCAGAAACTTCAATAGCCAGATTACTGGCTGGGGTCCTAGTTAGAACACATATAATTGCCCCCCTTTTCTAAAAAAGAAAGCAACAACCCTGTACAGGTTGCCAGTTCATTTCCAGATGTGATTCACGGTCCTCATGTCGGTGTTCAAAGCCCTAAAAACGTAGGCCCCAAATATCTGAAAAGACTATCTCCTTCCTTACAGACACTCTTGGGTGTTAAGACTGGCAGAAGGTGCCTTCTTTGTTATTCTGCCACCCTCAGAAGTTCAGTGGTGGCAGCCCAGGAGAGGCAATTCTCTGTGGCAACCCCTAAGCTGTGGAATTTCCTCCTCAAAGAGGTGTGCCTGGCACCTTTATTGTATAGCTTTTCTAAAATGATGCAGGCACACTTTACCGTGGTCTTTGACACCTAAAAATATATATTTAGGACCCACCCTTGTTCTTCTGATTGTAAAATGTTTTAACTGGTTTTGCTATTGCATTTTTATGTTGTTGCAACTCACCATTTTGGTGGAAGTCAAGTAAGAACACCAATAAAAATCAGTACCAGAGTTTAACATTTGACTGGGTAAAACATAGCAAAGAGTTGCTTACAGAAAACTGGTGCATTCTGAACAATTCTAAAGGCAAGCACAGAACTGTACATGACCTGCTGAAGACATGCCTACCTGCTGGAACAAAGTGTATTGACCAGCTGTTTCTTAAACTCTTCCCCACTCAGCTCACCTGGAAAGGGATGAGAAAGCACACAGTACAAGGGCACTTAGGACAAGTTGCTAGTCAAATGAAAATAAGGAAGAAAGAAGGGATAGGGCTTACCTGCCCCATAAACCAGTGTCTCTTTAGCTGTCGCTAGTGCAGTCAGAACTGTAGGGAATAGCTCCAAAGACCTGCCACTGAGCAAGATGCCACCTTTGATAGCTTCAACAAACGAGGTTGCCAGGTCAGCCAATGCAGAACCTGGCAGCTCATGAGCCTGAAAAATCAGGGACAAGATATGGGAAGATGAATATGAAAATATGCACCAAGACTAAAATAACAAAAGTATTTTAAAAATACAATCTCAAGTTGCCAGTGAAAGCTGCATTAGAAATAGTTGTTGCATGAACACACTAGGATGTCTTTCCTCGGGTGAAAGGAAGTTAACGGTATCACTTATTTATTACATGACACATTAGCTAAAAACAACCTGAAGGCCTAGAATGTTGTAACTATACAAACTACCTTTGATCGTAGACTCAAGTAGGTAGCCGTGTTGGTCTGCCATAGTCAAAATAAATTACAACAATTCTTTAAAAAGATAGTTAAAAAGACTCTTCTTAAAAACCTTCCAAAAGAATTTAAAAATTATAATGTAGCACCTTACAGACCAACTGAGTAGTTTTAGGTATAAGCTCTCGTGTGCATGCACACTTCTTCAGATACACTGAAAAAGAAGTCATCAGGCCATTATATATAATGAGAGGGAGGGGAGAGGGAATGGGTGATTGGATACCTTTGATCATGTTAAATATGCACACGTGCAGTGGGGTCCCGATCCTGTACTTCAAGCACAGAAACTGAGCAAATGAAAACTTTCCTGTGATAGACCTAAGTGGTAGGAGAAGCCTCACTTACAAAATTACACTGTGCTGAACTGTTGTCAAAGGCACAGGAGTAACACCAGGAGGAAACCTATGACCTAGAAATTATTTCATCACCAAGGAGATGAACAGAGTAATGGCGTGTGCATATGTGGGTAGAATCCGTGTCTGGGGAACAAGGAGGCTTTGGATTTGGAAAAATCACAGCCTCTCCACAATGTGTCCCATTCATGGCTCCACCACACACAGAGCATTGGTGGCAAGTCAGTGACCACAGCACCGCTTTCTTCCACCACACTGGGGACTCCTCCATCTGCAGAGAAGGAGGCCCACAGTATCAAATAGCCCCTTCCTTACCTGCCCTTCTTAATAGTTAAGGATTGCTCTCTAAAGCTCTAATCACATTTAGTGTCTTGAAAATCAGCCCCACTAGATAACATGCATGTTCCACAACATGCATAGAGTCAGGATTCGCAGATGACCGCAATGTAATTTAAGCGTGGAATCTAGAAGTGGAAGGGAACCATCATCTCTGTTACACTTTGCTGAGCTGGAGAAACCAGTCTTGATCATTCCTACCTCTAACATAAGCAGCCTTATAATTTCAGACGCAACTTCCACATGCAGGTCCCCCGACTCCACCAACTGGACACAATGCTTATAAACACTGAGCCTCCTAACAACACCCGTCTGTTGGAAGCAAGGAGAACCTGGAGTGGAATTCCCAATAAACAATAAAGAAGTTACTTGAGCAAACATTTTAAGACAGCTCTTACAAGAGACAAAAGAGCAGCTGGTGGCCTAGACTTCACCAACACTCTCAATAATTTTTCTGACCATTTACCCACTTTCTTCTGTGCAATTTAAACAGCTAAAGGGTTCTGCATGTCTCCCTGTATTAACAGAAGCTGCAAATTAAAATATCCCCTTTCATAGTCTATATTTCTGCATCTTGTTCACAAGTAAACATCAGTTGTGTCCACATGGAATTACTTAACACTGGCACATTTAAGTGATCAGGAAACCCAACTGCTGGGACAAGTTCAAAAGAACTCTCACTCTCCCCACCTGCAAGCAATACTGTCTAGAACAAGGGTTCCCAAACTGTGGTCTGGGGACCACTTCATTCAGTTGGTCCACCGCATGTCTCTAAAAAAACACACAAATAAAAATCTAGAAGATTCTTTACAGCACAGTCCCATATTTCTCTGTTCAGTAGCAAGTCCCACTGACATCAGCTGAGTTTACTTCCAAGTAAATGAACATAGGATTGCAGTCACACCCAAGTAATTGCTTAAGGCTGCAATCCTAACCCAATTCAACAGGACTTGCTTCTGAGTAGACATGATTAGGATTGCACTGTAAGATATCAATGTCATACATGGAACAGTTGGGTAAAAAAAAGGATTCATAGATCAGTCTATCACAACTCATTGTGTGGTACCTTTGAAGATTCCTCTCAGGAGGGCACCAATCTCCTTTCCCTTCAAAGCCTGCTTTGTGATTAAGCCTTTCAGCTGCAGCAAGAAGGGGGGGAAAGCACAAGATTCATTTATCATCACTTTAAGCTTCTACATCCAATGATAATAGAAACACTGTGTGTAACCAGGTACTAATTTCCATACAATCATCACTAAAGCACATAAATTTACCGTCCTCTTAATACAGCCTTGCAGATACATCCAAAATATTTACTAGCCTACACATACTTACATTAATCATTTGTGGCTGCCTAACCCTAAACTTTTTTCAGTTCTCCATGCCTGGTCACCTGGAAGCAACCTCCATTCATCACAGATGACTAGATGAACGGCCTGTTACTAGATAGCCTGACATGCAGTTAAAATACACCATGTTCATGAAAAGGGAGAACCACAGAGGAACAAATGCTCCCAAAAACATTTTTGTGAATTATATACAGTACTACAGTAACCACTTGAAGGCCATGAAAAACTGGAAGTGGCAATCCACTTGCCTATGATTTCTAAGAGGAGCAAGAAAGGCATTGGATATACTTGTCATTAGCAGTTAGTAAAAGGCAAAAGACTTGGCAACCTTAACACAATGATGAAAAATGGAAGCAAAACAACATTATCTAGCTGTCATAAAACTGTACAGGAGGTAACATTACAGGAGGAGGGAGACGTATAAAAACATACAAAACATACAAACATACTGTATAGTGCAGAATGCAAAAGTTGCAGCACCTTGGCATACGGCAGATGCATAGCTGCCCACTGACAGAGTCACCACAATTTTTACCATTTTCCCGAATGCATGGGAATTCCCACCCCCCTTATGAGTTAGTAGAAGGAAACAGAAATACAACAGGAATAAATACAAATATCTAGCAACTTGCAACTCGTGCAATTAGCACACTATGAATAAAGGTCCATTAATGTACTATATATGGATGCCTCACAATTTGGACACAAAAATACTGATCATGGAAGCCATGATGGTGAAACAAATACACTGAAGAGAATGAGCAATGTCCAAATGTAGGGATAGTAGTGGTTCTCTATGTGTTTTGGGTTGATGGAAGTTGCGAGTTCAGCTACATACACAGGACCACAGGTTCTCTTTTCCTCTTTACAATCAGTCCCAAACAAGGGCACTATCAGTGGATCCCCCCCCCCCGAAATACTGTGGGAATCACAACAGCTCACCTCATTTTCTTTCAGGCTTTGCAGGCATGCCTGAAGTTGCTCAGCTTTTTCATCTGCCGCCAAGGTCAGGATTTTCTGGTCCATTGTTAATAGAGCTGGCAAAACAACAAAAAAACTTGTGATCTGTAAAATTAGAAAAAAGAGTTTTAACCTACAGAAACAAAGTAAACTCAGATTGTCACTAAGGCCTCGAAAGGTAAATTGATGCAAACAGCAGCCTCAAACTGTAAAGCTTTTTGTGGACTGCACCACTCTGAACTACAAGCGGGGATGTGTTTGAATCCAATATAAAAAACGCATTATATATGTTGGGGTGGGGTGGAATTGAAGTTTGGATGATTCCTTAATGACATGCTGGGGTTGACTTTGTATTTTTGTATGACTGCAGCGAGTGGGAAAGTATTCAAACGTACAGCCACTTGCCACAACTTTGCTGCAACCGCTGGGTTTCTTTTCACATCTTCTACCAAGCTTCCCTAGGGACGCAGGTGGCGCTGTGGGTTAAAGCCTCAGCGCCTAGGACTTGCCGATCAAAAGGTCGGCGGTTCGAATCCCTGCGGCGGGGTGCGCTCCCGCTGCTCGGTCCCAGCGCCTGCCAACCTAGCAGTTCGAAAGCATCTCCGGGTGCAAGTAGATAAATAGGGACCGCTTACCAGCGGGAAGGTAAACGGCGTTTCCGTGTGCGGCTCTGGCTCTGTCTCTGGCCAGAGCAGCGATGTCACGCTGGCCACGTGACCCGGAAGTGTCTCCGGACAGCGCTGGCCCCTGGCCTCTTAAGTGAGATGGGCGCACAACCCCAGAGTCTGTCAAGACTGGCCCGTACGGGCAGGGGTACCTTTGCCTTTACCTTTTTACCAAGCTTCCCTATCTGGGGTGACACAGGTGTATCCATGATGGTGCAACCAACCAGGAAGACTCTTGTTTCAACACACACCACACACACATAAAGCTCAAAAGGCCAATCTCAACCCTCAGCCAAACCTACCTCACAGGCTTGTTACGCTGACAAAACTGGAAATATAGGGAGTGGGAATCATTTATGCCACTTTGAGCTCCCTGTAGGGGAAAAAAATGGTACAGAAACCGTTATAAACAAAAGAGGCACTCTCCACATGCTCAGAGACACCGTTTCACCTTCCCCTTTTTTTCTAACCTGGCTGAAAGGAAGCCTCCCCCCCAAAATAAATACTTGTCATTTTTTTGGCTAATGACCAACAATCACCGCTCAGCCTCGTGACCCACCTTCGGCTACGACCCCGGCCACGTGACCCTCTCACGTCCGCGCCCCCTCCCGCTGCCGACCCTCGTCCCTGTTTTGCCTCAGGCGCGGCTTCCCGGCCTCCCCTTCTTTCAAAACTTCCCCGAGCGCCGAATTTCCCGCCTGGAACATTCGTCGGCGTTGCCCCGGCAACGGAGTCCCGCCCCTCTCTGAACAGCTTCCGTTTCCCTAGGCAACCCATGCGCCGCCTCCGCTTCGCCGTTGTTCTCCTCCTCCCCCCCCCCCGCCGCCGCGGCAAGCCAAGTCCCCGGATGGTGCTGTGGCGCAGCGCGTGGGGTGGGCGGCGCGGTAATGGGAAGGTCGCGCGTTCGAGGCTTGCTGCCTGCCGATTTGTGAAAAGGCGGGGATAGGGACAGAAACCAGATTAAAGGGACGCTCACTAAATAGACTCTCCTATGAAAAACGGTTGCAGTGCTTGGGGCTTCTTGCTTTTAGCAAGTTGTTGGTACTTTTTATACAATTATGCATGGATAGAGAAAAGTGTTTCTCCCTCTGAACACAAGAAATCATCTGGTGAAGCTGAATGCTGAAAGAAAATCAGGACAGATAAAAGAAATTACAATGGTACCTTGGTTCTCAAACTTAATACGTTCTGGAAGTCTGTTTCAAAACTAAAGCATTCCAAAACCAAGGTGCACTTTCCCATGGAATGGAATGCAACATAGATTAATCCATTCCAGACTTTTAAAAACCACCCCTAAAACAGCAATTTAATGTGAATTTTACTCTCTAACGAGACCACTGATCCATAAAATGAAAGCAGTAAAAAATGTACTGCAGTCACACAATCAGTCAGTCAGTAACTGAACTGGGTTCCACACAGTCACAAAAACAAAAAAGCCGCAAAAACAGAAACGCAAAATAAATAGCAAAAACAGACAGACCTCAGCGTAACACTCAAAACGGAAGTGTGGCACTCAAAATGGAAGTGTGGCATTCAAAACGGAGCATGTTTGGCTTATGAAAAAAAATTGCAAACCGGAACACTTACTTCTGGGTTTGCAGTGTTTGGGTTCCAATTTGTTTGCGTACCAAGGCATTTGAGAACCAAGGTACCACTATACTTCTTAGCACTGCACGTAATTAAACTATGGAACTCACTTCCACTGGAGGCAGGCAGGGATGGTCACTGACGTGAATGGCTTTATAAGGGGACTGGACTAGATTGGGCTATGGGTGTCATCCAGTAGGTTCTGCTGATGGCAGTGAAGTATACAGTGGTACCTCGGGTTACATACGCTTCAGGTTACAGACTCCACTAACCCAGAAATAGTGCTCCAGGTTAAGAACTTTGCTTCAGGATAAGAACAGAAATCATGCTCCGGCGGCAGCAGGAGGCCCCATTAGCTAAAGTGGTGCTTCAGGTTAAGAACAGTTTCAGGTTAAGTACGGACCTCCGGAACGAATAAAGTTCTTAACCTGAGGTACCACTGTACAGTGTTGTATTAAGCCGCACAGAATAGGCCCACTTAAATTAATGGATCCAAATGGCTGTTTATCTTAGTGGATCTACTCTGAGTATACGTTAATTAAAAGCAACCCATAGTCCTTCTGTCATATTCTCTCTTCCACCATCCCAAATGATGGTCACATCAGCAAGACCTGGGAATCTGCTTCTGTCCTGACCTGACCTCATCCAACCTCTCTCTGCAAAACAATCTGATTTTTTTAAAAAACATTTCATTTACATAACATTTGTTCCAATTGCTGTTGTCCCTTGTGGCCTTAACCCTTGAGTGACTTTTCTTCACTGCTAAGAGATCGGACAGAAAGCCCATTCAAGATCTGCCAGGAAGGATGATAATAATAATAATATCACCATCGTGAAACCAAATCAGAGTGAGGGTAACACTTCTTGCAGGTTGGCCTTTTCCTGGATTTCTTTCTTGCCTCACGCGTGGCTTGGATCATTTTGTACAAAACCCCTAAGTACCCAGCAACAAGGGGAAGCCTTTGTTCCATGAGGCGATTTCAACCTATGTTTAAAAGGAAGCAGAGATTAACCTAAGTGGCCTTTCTTGTTGCAAACACACCGGCTTATTTCTGAAGCTTTCCACAAAAGCCTGAACTGTTCACAGATGGGAGCTAACACAAGAGAACAGAAGCCATCAGTGGTGCAATTAGGTAATTTTAGACTAAGGAGCAATTTTTCACTTTTTGCTACTGTACCCATCTAGGTTATATTGGGAGGGGGTGCCCAAATGTGGATTATATACTGTACTTGCCACAGCACTGGAAGCCAGTAGCCAGTTTGCTTCATTTTCCTACAGTCAATCTATTGTATCTTCACGTGCTAAAAGAGTTTGCACCAATTTATTTTAGAAAAAACAAAACACCCTTCCAAGTTGGTTGCGTGAAGCAGCAGCCCTGAAGACTGGTTCAGACATGCAGTTGCTTAACAGTTGCTTTGCGAGCACTGTGTGCTAATATAATTCATACAAGTTTCAAATCTCTAGATGCTAAATCATGATGATTTTTTGGGAGGGGGATTTGAGTGGCTTTTGGCTGAACCCCATCCATGCCTTGTTCACACAGCTCTATCAATAAATAGTCTGTACCTCTTCTCTCCCCCCTTTCTCCCTGCCTCACATTGGGAACTAATTTCCAACCACAGTTCTGGTGATATTGGAATTCAAATCCTTAAATCTCAACACATGGGGGGGGGGGGAGAGATTCGTAGGCTATGAAGGACTTGCTCACAAATTTATTGACATCTGCGCGAATTTTTACAGCTAGGAAGTGGAAGGGGCAAGGTGAATATAAAATGGAAGAATGGTATAAAGAGGTGCGGGATATAGCTGTTAATGTTAAATTAACATGTGCTATTAAGGTAAGATGGGGAATATGCAGGAGAAATGGTTTTGAGGAGATATGGGAGGTATTCTGCCCGGACACTGAAGTCCATCGCCGAGGGCCTTCTGGCAGTTCCCTCATTGCGAGAAGCAAAGCTACAGTGAACCAGGCAGAGGGCCTTCTCGGTAGTGGCGCCCGCCCTGTGGAACGCCCTCCCATCAGATGTCAAAGAGATAAACAACTACCTGACATTCAGAAGACATCTTAAGGCAGCCCTGTTCAGGGAAGTTTTTAATGTGTGACATTTTAGTGTATTTTTGGTCTCTGTGTAAGCCGCCCAGAGTGGCTGGGGAAACCCAGCCAGATGGGCGGGGTACAAATAATAAATTATTATTATTATTATTATTATTATTATTATTGTTATTATTATTAATTGTAGAATTTGTACTGTTAAAACAGAAAGGGGTTAAACCATCACAAGAGGTGTTGAAATTTTGGGAGGTTGGATAATTACAATGGAATGGTCTCAGGGGTGGGGTGTACATATTTATTTTTATTTATTTATTTTTATTACTTCATTCAAATATGTAACTATATATAAAAAAATAAAAATAAAAGCCTCAACACAGTTACAAAACATGCCCTGCATAAGCTCCGCATAGCGTTGCACCATCCGTTTTGGCACTGTGCCCCCTGGGAAGCCCCCTTTGGTGTGAAGGTCTCTAGACTGAAAGAGGAAGGCAAAAGTGACTGTTGATAATCACTGCTGTCTTTACTACCAGTGAAGATATACACTTTGTCCTGTTCTCTTCGGTCAGAATTCAGCAGAATCTTCTGTTCTGGTTACATAGAAAGAGACTGTGTACCAGTGGTGCTGCCAGAATAGGGTAGAAGTCCAGGGATCCATTCAACAAAATAAGCAGGAGCCCCCCACCCAAACACAGCAGAGCTGGCTTACCACATTTTGAAGAAATCATGCACAGTACCATTTATTTATAATATTTCTGTTTATTATGCCCCCTTCTCCTTGAGGTTCCACAGCAATCTAAAATTGCAACATGAAATGCCCTTTAAAACAAATGAATCCAAAGAATAACAACAGCAAAGTGCACATATAACAAAATGAAAGGAAACACAGAATCAAGTTACATTTGCATTTTTTTGCGGCCGTTGTTGTTAAACTATTTTTTTTAAAAAAGCAAATAAAAAAATAACATCAAGCCAGGCTGCCGCCTATAGTGCAACCTCACAAGACCCTGTATGAGTAGGCTTGCCATATGTTAGGAAAATTCCTGACATGTCCTGGTTTTTGGGTGTAAAAATGGCATCGGGGAGGAATTTTACAGAATCAGCAAAATATGAGGGGAACCTGGACGTATGCAATGGAAAAAGCATCAGAAACAGCTCAAAAAGCTTAAAAATCACTATTTCTGGGGTTGTCAGGAATTCTACTTTTTGGAATATGGCAACCCTACGTATGAGGGTTTGCCTTAAGCAGATCCTGCCTGCCTGCACTGGAGGAGGAAGGGGGTGTGTGGTCCATCCCGGGTGTCATCTTGGGGGGGGTGACATTGCTGCCCCCCTGAGACGCTCACCCCACCCCCGCGGGTGGCTAGCCTCAACCCCGGGTGCACAGCATGTGCTGGAGCAGCTAGCTCCGCCTCTACCTGCCTGATGCCATTTTCCATCAGTTTTGACAAGAATATGTAAACATTTAATTTAATACCTTTATTGTCAATGTACAACCTGTGTACAATGAAATTAACTGAGCCTCCCCCCCCCACATACACTCAACCTCATTGCACTCTGTGTGCTTGTCGCACAACACACCAACCCCAAAAGTCAGTTGCAGTATATTATTTTCCGTTCATTTTTTTAAAATAATATTTATTACTTTTAAAAGTTACAAAAGAGGAGAAGAAAAAGAAAAAAAAAGACAAGAAAAAAAAGAAAAAAAGAAAAGGAAAAAAATACAGTACAATATATAAACCATACACAACACAACCTAAACCCATTAAACTAAACATTAATAGAACAAAACAAAAACAATTTAAAAAATGTCCCTCCTTTCCATAATCTATCCTTCCTTCCCTTGATTCCTCGACCTCCTCTCACCTCCCTTTTTGTATCCCACTTCTACTAATTGTTTCAGCAAATCCTTTCCATCTTTCTCTATTTTCTGTCATAATATAAATAACATATTCCTTAACCTTATTCCCCATTAAAGCTAAAATACTTAAATATACTTAACTTCTTATAACATTTCTGCTAAATCCATAAAATATCATTCCACCATTTTTCTAACAATCATTACTTTTACAATATTTCTAAATATACACTTTAAATTTTCCAGTCATCTTCCACCATCTCCTCTCCCAGGTTTCGGACTCTGCCAGTCCTTTCCGTCAATTCCATATAGTCCATCAACCTGGAGATCTTATGTCCGAGGCTCTTAACTCTTTTCCAAGTCCCTTCTGCGGATCTTCTTCATATTCTTTAATGCTAAGGAGCAAATCTCGGGAAGACTCCAACCTAACCGTACTTTTATTCCTTCTGGACAGTTCAGCCAAATTTCCATAGTATTATTTTCTGTTCAGCAGACTAACAGCCCACAGATCGAAACTGTTTTTTAGCTGATTATACTTCTATATCTCCTGCCCGAGAGTAGAAGATTAAATAGGTGCTGGCTGAAGTGTGAATCGTCCCTGAGAATTTTTCTCACTCTCCTAAGGTAAGGGAGGTAAATGGCGTTTCCGTGCACTGCTCTGGTTCACCAGAAGTGACTTAGTCATGCTGGCCACATGAACCGGAAGCTGTACGCCAGCTTCCTTGGCCAATAAAACGAGATGAGCGCCGCAACCCCAGAGTCAGCCATGGCTGGATCTAATGGTCAGGGGTCCCTTTACCTTTACCTTAAATAAGACCTCATCTGCACTGTACATTTAAAGCAGCGTCATACCACTTTAAAAAGACTCATCTACCCATGTACTATCTGAAACCAAAGGGGCACATTGGTTGCCAGATGTGATTCCCCCCCCCCAGCTGTCCTACTCCACTATACAGCTCCCAGGCTGCTCTGGGGGAAGCCATGACTATTTAAAGTGGCATGAAGCTACTGTAAACATATTGTGTGGATGGGGCCTATATTTGTCCATCTAGGCTGGTGGACATCCCGGCGGACATTGGCTCTCCAAAGCAGAATCCTTTCCCACTTTTGCTTAACTAGAGAGGCCAGGGTTTGAACCTGCGACCTTCTGCATGCAAAACATGTGCTCTGCTCCTGAGCTACAGCCCTTCCCTGCTGAAGTTATGGACCCTCTTCCCTCCCTCCCTCCCTCTGCAATGTCCCCCAAAGCCCTTCCTTCCATCCTGCATGTTACACTAATGAGTGTGGCCCAGTTATACAATAAGAAGCTTTTATACTTGGCTAATCGGCCCCAGAATGCTGCCAGCCTCCCCGCCATGAACTTCTGTGAGCCAAGACCACTTGCTCTCTCTCTCCCCCGCCCCCTCCTCACCGGCCTTTTGTAATTTTTTAATGGGGTCCCTCGCCTGGTTTGCGCTGACCTAATTAGAGAGCTCTTGCGAGCAATGCCTTGTGATGGTCTAATCCCAGCCCGGTGACTCTACAAAGCTTTTGCCTGGGTTTCCTCTTGTTGCACTTCAGCCTTTTCTCGATTCTTTGCTGCCTGTTGCATGTTCAATTTATTCACTACGGTGATTCTGCTTGGATTGCACACTGACCTTCTTGGAACTGTTTCACCTCCCTGGTGAGTATTTCGAGATTCTTTTTTTCAGCTTAGATTCTGCCACTGCAATTGCTTCAAATCACAGCAAACGCAGCCCAGCCGTTAAAAACAACTGGATGTATTTCAGCAAGGACTAGATGTCAGGGATGCTCTGCTTGGAACCCTATATTGCAGATTCGGCATTGCATGGGATTGGACTAGACAACCGCTATGTACCCATTCAAACTCTGTGAGCTGTGTCCAGGGTTGCTAAGCTAGCAGATGGACGAGTTTCAGTGTTGCACAACGGAGGAATCAATACGATACGATATGATATCTTTATTGTCATTGTTCCATACAGAACAATGAAACTGAAAAACTACATAAAACATTCAAAACCCCCTAAAAACTCTGAAACCCCATTTTAAAATACAATATACTATAGAGACTCCTTATGCTGCGTTTAGAACCAGAATTGCATTTGCGTAGAAACTGTTTCTCAGGCGGCTAGTCCTGGCCTTTATAAACCTATACCTTCTACCAGAAGGCAGAAGCTGAAAGAGATAATTTCCGGAGTGCGCACTATCCTGTCCTGTGCTATGTCTTCAGTGCAACAGTTGCACTAGCAGAAACTCGTGGTGCAAGGGATCGCACGATCTTGTGCAACAAGTTACCAGCAGCCTGTTCATGCAGTCTCTTGTGTAGCAAACCTGTGAGTCTATGAACACAGGAACTTAAAAGCTGCATTATACCAGGGCAGATCCTTTGTTCATCTGGCCCTCCGCTGCCAAGTCTGACAGGCATCTGCTCTCCAGGGCAGAAATTGGTCTCTCCCATCCCTTGCTAACTGGAGATGTCAGGGAGTGGACCCAAGACCTTCTGCATATTGTGCTGGCACTGAAATAAGACAAAAAAGCCAGTTCCAATGCATGTTTACTGCCACCAAGCTGAATAGGACTTCCTGTATGTCCCATCATCCCTGACTACTGGTCCTGCTAGCTAGTCTTGTACTCATGTACTCATCATGGCCAAGGATAAACAAAGGCAATCAGGACATTAGCTGACGTGGTGACAGGACATGGATGTTGGCCCCACCCTTATCAGTAGATAAAGACTCAAACAAACAGGAGGAGTGGTAAAAGCCATATAATTGGGGAGTTCCACAACCAACAAAGGCTAGCAGCTGGAAGCCTTTAGCAACCTAAGAGAGAAAGTAAACTTTGGGGACTGTATAAGACATAATTAAAGGAGGCGGCCCAGCAATGTTATCTGAAAATTAAGTTCCTGGTAATGAGAAGAGGCTGGGACTTCCTGCGGACAGCCTCACTAGGTCTCCTCTAGAACCCTCAAGGTGGACTTGGGATTCTGAAGGATCCTCAGCTGCAGAAAGTTGCCAGATCTCTCTGAACCAGAGAGTGAACTGCAACAGGTGTCACTGTGTTGCCTCCTGTTGATGTTAGCCTGACAATCCTCATTCTCTCTTTTCAGTGGTTGCGTGGATTAGGAAAACGACAACATGACTTCAGTGGTGAGTACAGATCCTGCTTGTTCCATTCCATTTGTTCCCTTTTTCTGATTGTAACTGGGCTTAGAATAAGGAGATCTTGATTCACCTCTGCTCTCAGCAGGGCTAGCATCAGTCTTCTACACCCTCAGGCTGCTACCAATGCTGAGACCAACACTGACAACAATGTCACTTTGGCTTTGCCACATGGGACAAATAGTGGCTGCATCCAGGAAGCTGCCTACCATGTGAAAATGTTGTTGAATATTTATATGCTGCAGTTTTCGGGGGAAAGCCCTTCCAAAGCATCTTAGCCCAACCAAAGCAATGGAAAGATATTCCATGGATAGGGTAAATCTGGACTGGCATTTTTAAGCCGATGCCATTGCGTGGGCACACTGCAAAAACCTTACATTTGTGAGCAGCGTTGAGCCCACAATAAACACCTGCTTCTGTCTTGCTTCAGCCAGGATAAAAGGAAAAGGTAGATGAACAGTAACAGGCAACTGAGGAGCTCTGCCTCTAAGATGTATAAGGTCAGGAGCAGGTATCAGGAATAAATCACACGAAGTAAGTGATTCAGAAGAAATAAGACCTGCCCAGGAATGCCAGGCCTAATGGGGACAGCAACTCTTCTCAGTGGGTTTTGCCCCTATGAGACAGTTGCCTAAATCTCCACCTTCCTCGGGTCTTTCCCAAGCAATCTGAGACTCTGCCAATGTGCCTGTCTCTGCTCCTCCCTCTTCACACCTCTTCTATTCCTGGGAGACAAGGGGGCAGGGGAGCTTGTCACAGCAGGAAGGGAAGACACCCATCCTGACTCATCTCTGCCTCTTGGCCTCCCTCCCCTCTGCATCCACCTCTGCTTCTAATTCTGTACTTCTATCTGCCACAGATTTTCCCTGCTCACTAAACCCCGTTACCTTTTCTACTTCTGACACCTCCTCCTCCCAGTCTTCTCCCTCTTCTTCCTCTGACCACTCATCGTCACCCTGCCACCAGTCCCCGGATTGAGCCCAAAACCTTCTAGATGCAAAGTACGCACTTTGCCACTGATCTACAGCCAGTAGTGTAGTGCCAAATTCAGTCACGCAGGGTCATGATAGTTAAAGCCATCTCCCTGACAGTCACACCCCTTCAAATATTATGCAACCTTCTAAGTTTATATTGTAATATTGTACAATAATGATAATTAAGGATGCATTGCAATGATCAATGCAAATCTCCACGAGTTGCCTTTCAGATAGACAATTTTCTGTGCGTGTACATGGGCAAAAATGATTTGGAATGCTTCAATATCTTCTTTCTGAGTGTCTTAAACTGTGTTTTCCATGAAGTTCGGTGGAAGTTCGACATAACAGAACTTGGGCACCAAACTCTGGAAAGAGAAAACACTATGTTTTCAGTGTTCCTAAATGCTCTGCTTTGGCTGTACAGTGGTGAAAAAACTCCCCTTTCATGCTGATTGGGTGCCACCTTTAGAAGACATCTGAAGGCAGCCCTGTATAGGGAAGTTTTTAATGTTTAATGCTTTGATAGTTTTTGTATATGCTGGAAGCTACCCAGAATGGCTGGGGAAACCCAGTCAGATGGGCAGGGTACAAATATTTTATTTATTTATTTATTTATTTATTTATTTATTTATTTATTTATTGAGATACCTGTAAGGACCCTGCTGCAAAAATATTCACAGGTCTTCTCCTTTTAGAGTCAATATTTTTTACATAGGGTGCCAAGTATTATTCAAGTTTTGTCAGTTCTTGCATGAGCAGTTGACATGATGGGGATGTTTTAAGTCAGGAGTTCATTTCCCCCTTGTGCTTTCACCCCCAGACTGGCACATTCAGGATCGTTTCCGAGGAGGAGCAAGCCTTGCGTTCCAAACTTGAGAGGCTGACCACCAAGGACCATGGCCGCGTCTTTGGGAAGTGTGAGAAAATCCCTGACTATACCTTGCAAAAGGTGAGCATCGCTGGGCGGGGTGGAGAGGGAAGACCAAAGAACAGGGACTGAGAGCTGTTGATGATTCCAGAGGGTGGCCTGTTCATGGAGCTCAACGTGGCTAATTAACCTTTCAAAAACTAACTACTCACGTAGCTCTCTGTGTGAGAGAGAACAAGAGGTTTTAGTGCTGTCAAGATGAGCGGTGGTCCATCGTGAGACTGTTGCCTTACCCTCCTGAGAAAACAGAAACTGAATTTTTATGCCTTGTCTCCCTTTCAACAGGGTTAGCTAAGAATCCTTCAAGGCCTGTATCAGGGACCCTTCTTTGAAGTTTGCCCTTGTTTTGCATGGGTGTTCCACTGAAATTTAACCAGTACGCCTCTGTTAATGTCATGTAGCATTCAGTGGAGACCAGAGGGTCCTAGCAGGGGGGAAGACAAAGGGGAATACACAGAGACACACATGCGTCCTGGGTCCACCAGGGTTTCTGCTAGGCCCTGAGCCAGAGAGATGAACCACAGCCCAGGTCCATCACTGGCAGTCCTAACAGTTGTTACAGCGGTTACCTTGTTCTCCCTTGAAAAGCACAAAGAGCTTAAAGGAGAAGGTTGGAAAAATGGCGCTCCAGATTTGATGCTGCCATTGATGTAGAAGCAGAGACAACCCTACAGGGAGGCCCGGTGTGGTGGCTGCTTTATGCAAGAATCATCAAAGGGCTGCAATGTGCCCATTGTTTTATTTCCTACATACAATTGTATCAAAAGCAGAAGTCGCTAATTAAGAGCATAAGTCCTGTTAGGTCAGACCAAAGCCATGTCTATCTCAGGGTTTCCTACTGCAGTGCCGAAAATCCCACTCTTGCTTTTTACCATTCTCCATCAATTAATGAGAAAATAAATTGTGTTATGAAAATAATCAAAGGGGAGAGGAAGTGCTCAGGGGTGGGGTGCATGGTTTTTTTGGTCACACTCACCTTACTTTTGAGGTTGCCAAGGGATTATTTGTGAATGCCAGGGATGTGGGTGGCGCTGTGGTCTAAACAACTGAACCTCTTGGGCTTGCCGATCGGAAGGTATTTTTGGAAGATATTTTTCCAAGCTTGCATTGCTGATTGGAAGGTATTTTTGGAAGATATTTTTCTAAGCTCACATTGATCGTTGGACAATAAATATAATGCACAGGGCCTGAAATGGTTGGAATCTGTATACCAACATAATTTATATAGCCTTCACGGGAGTCCTGTAGGCATATGTAAGGGTCAATATACTTATTTGGTGGAAGTGCTATCAATCACATTATAGTCTCCTTCACTGGGGACACGGGTGGCACTGTTTTCTAAACCACTGAGCATCTTGGGCTTGCCGATCGGAAGTTCGAATCCCCATGAAGGAGTGAGCTCCTGTTGCTCGGTCCCAGCTTCTGCCATCCTAGCAGTTCGAAAGCACACCACTGCAATTAGATAAATAGGTACCACTGCGGTGGGAAGGTAAATGGCGTTTCCATGCACTCTGGCACTTGTCACAGTGTTCCATGTGCCAGAAGTGGTTTAGTCATGCTGGCCACATGCTCCGGAAAAGCTGTCTGCAGACAAATGGCGGCTCCCTCAACCTGAAAGCAGAGATGAGCACCTCACTCCATAGTTGCCTTTGACTGGACTTAACTATCCAGGGGTCTTTACCTTTACCTTTACCTTGTGAATGCCCTTTCTTCCATACCAGTGGCAACTGTGGGTATATAATGGGTCATTTTTAATTAATGGATTTTTTTTGCAAAGGAGGAAATCTGGATTAAATGTAAAAAGAAAAGTATGGAATGCCCATAGAAGTTTTGAGATATGTAGTATCTTGGAGGCCTTTTAGTTTAACCTGCTACTCAGTATAGGATCTGTGAACCAGCCCACTTAATATCCAGAAAATTATATGATTTTGTTCATACCAGCTATGTGAAATGACAGCACTTGGATTCTACAGTGAAAACTAATTAAAGTGAGCTGGGCTGGACATTCCTTGCCTATTTTACTGCTTGGTATGCCAAAATACATTGGGACAGTTGTCTGCAAAAGTGTTTTCTTTGGTGGCTCCTCAGTGAGTTGCCTAGCAATAGCAGACAAAAGCCATTTAGTTCACTGCCACCAATTTTCTTCCTGAATAGTACAACCACAAGTGGAATGCTAGGTGTGTTGTTCTATATATACACTGGTTGCAGAGGGCAATGGTGTTAGTCAACAGGCTGTCACTCCATAGAAATGTTAAGAACATAGGCCAGAATCTTTTGCTATGTTCTGGGCTTGTATGGCAGATGTTCTGGTGTTGCTTAGAAG
Organism: Podarcis cretensis; assembly: GCF_951804945.1. Lineage (NCBI taxonomy): Eukaryota > Metazoa > Chordata > Lepidosauria > Squamata > Lacertidae > Podarcis > Podarcis cretensis. The sequence goes on from NC_137183.1 coordinate 19,633,575, forward strand.
ACAAGTTGATCTAGAATAGGGCTCAGCGATGGAAGGAAGTTTGAAGTCCCCAGCATTAGGGCAAGAAAAATTGCTGGCTGAGCCCTGAGGGCCATGCCAGATACAGTATCATGAGACCAATAGCCACAGCTAGCAAACATGTTTCTGTTTAGGAGAACACTTCCTTGAATATGAGCACACAAGTGCTATTTTGCGTGGGAGAGAAAGAAAAGCAGGTATTGTCCCGTTCCAGTGACATCATCTACCTTTGAGACACTGTCCAGCTTCTCTTCTCCTCCACAGGCCAAGGACGAACTGAACGAGACCCTGGAGAAGCGCGAGCTGGCTGTGAAAGAGCTGCGGGAACTGGTGCAGGAGAAAGCCAAAGCAGGAGAGGACATCTGCAAGGTGGTGGCTGAGAAAGTGAAAGGAAAAGATGATGCTTTCTTCTTGCGTTTCATCCGAGCCCGTAAATTTGACATCAGCAGGGCTTATGATCTGATTAAAGGTGGGGATTCTGGGCACGCAAACAGAACCAGTCAAATCTTGTTGGTATGCTGTAGTCACCCTTCCTTAGGGTAGCATAGGGAGTGGGCAGGTGATGTTGGCTTATTTATCTAGCCTATTAAAAAGAAAAAAGGAGGAGTGTGGGGGCAACAGCTTTAATTGCCAGCAAAACCCAAAGTTAGGTTGTAGGAAGAGGGTTTGGGTGCTTCCGCTGTGTATTGTTACCTTATATTGTGTGGTTTTTTCCCCTTTCTCTCTCTGAGAGGGATTTTACTGGCATTGACCCTGGACTCTGGTAAACTGGAGAGATTATGCTGGAGAAGAAGAAAAATATTTGCTTGGCTCTATTTCAGAGGTCCCTTTGTTTATGCAACAGGGCAGTAATTAACAAAACTAGCGACGGAGATGAGGAACAAGGGAAGGATTTTTGCCCGTTTTTATTTAACCGCCCCAAGCTACGTTTCCCCATTTCACACCTGATGGCTCTTAACAGGAAAAAACTGAAACAAGTTACTACCCCTGCTATTCCTGCCCCCTGCAGAATGGAAATCTGGGTTGATCATCCCCTTGTTGGTAAACAAGCATGAGAAAAATAAAGAGGCAGAATGATTTCGTTTTTACTGAGAAGGAACGTAGATGGGTGGGTGGGGGGTGAAAAAATAAATAAACCCAGTTAGGTTCCCGAGTCCTGAAGCAACAAGTTTTAAGTACTCTGGTAAAGATAAAGGTAAAGGGACCCCTGATCATTAGGTCCAGTCGTGACCGACTCTGGGGTTGTGGCGCTCATCTCGCTTTATTGGCTGAGGGAGCCGGCGTACAGCTTCCAGGATCGTGTGGCAGCATGACTTCTGGCAAACCAGAGCAGTGCACGGAAATGCCGTTTACCTTCCCGCCGGAGCAGTACCTATTTATCTACTTGCACTTTGAGGTGCTTTCGAACTGCTAGGTTGGCAGGAGCAGGGACCGAGCAACGGGAGCTCACCCCGTCGCAGGGATTCGAACTGCCGACCTTCTGATTGGCAAGCCCTAGGCTCTGTGGTTTAGACCACAGCGCCACCCGCGTCCCAAGTACTGTCCCAAGTACAATTCCAGAGTTTGCACTTCATGATATTATTGGGGGGAGGGGAACAGTGGGAGTGGGCTTATCGGAAGCTGCCTTGTACTGAGTGATATGTTTGGTCCATCTAGCTCAGTACTGTCTGCACCAGGAATGGGGAACCTGTCCTCCCCAACATCTCTCAGTGTTGGATTACAGATCCCTTCATCACTGATCATTGGCCATGTTGGGCTGATGGGAGATGGAGTCCAACAATATCAGGAACGCACTGGTTACTGATGGGTTTTATTAGGTAGGTGAGGGGATGTATTAACTATCTTTTATCCCTCTGCAGGCCCATGTGTGTGGGTTGACAAAGTGAAAATGGGGCTGCAATACTTTTTTCAAAATCCAGGGCTTTTGCAGATACTCTCACAAGAGAAAGCACTCTCAGCAGAGTTTATAACTCCCATCTGAGGAAGTTTAATCGGAAGCACAGGAATTAGTCGTTAGGCTGATGTCCCACTTTTGTTTCCCTGTTTATCAAAGAAACAGGCTCCAGACTGAAAAGCAAGTTTAAAATGTATAGTTTACTCACAGTCAAGCATTCATCCTTAGCAGCAACAGAAGTAAAAACTAATGCAAGTAAAATACTTGTATTTACAGCCAAAACAACTTCAGGCATGTGCCTTATACAGGAACAAGTGGAGAGACGGTGGCTCCCATGGCTAGTTGAAGAGAGATGGGGAGGGGAAAGAAACAGGAAATACTTATTTGCTCCTTCCCTCCCAGGAGAGGAGTGTTAATGACATCACACAGAGCATTCTCTACCAATTATGTTTCTATGGTCTGAGTCTGCCTATCAGCAACACAGCTCTATGGTCTTAACTCCTTCATGTGCTAACTAGCAAAAATATGCATTGTTAGATTTGACTGCAAAACTTCCATAGTTTCCCTCACCCTAGTCTACCCTGACTGGCAGCAGCTCTCCAGGGTTCTTTCTCAGACCTACCAGGAGATGTAGAGCATTGAACCTATAACCTTCTGCAGGCAAAGCAGACAAATTACCACCAAGCGACTGACCTTCCTCTGAGATCTTTGCCTGGTTTCATTACTTACCTCAATATGTGATGATACATCACTGCTATGTTAGCTGACCCTCCTCCTTCTGCCAAGTGGGGTCCTGAGCTTCTGCCCTGAAGCTTGGAAGAGATTTAAGAGCCTCGGACATAAGACTACCAGGTTGGTGGACTAAATGGAATGGACAGTAAGGACTGACATAACCCGAGACCAGGAAAAAGGGACATTGGATGAAAATTGGAAAGTCTATAAAGAAAAATTTTTAATTTGGGGAATTAGTGTAAAATTAATGAATATTAGGGAAAATGTTGGAATGAAACTGTCTGGCTTTAGTAGAAATGATATAAGGAGTTATGTATAAATAAGCATTGTTTTAAGTTTCAAGGTGTTTTACGGCAAGATAAGGTTAAACAAAGTAATGCAAATTTTTAGCAGTAATGTTATAGAATAAGGTAAAATTGGATTATGAATAGGTGAGAATGTAAAGTTACAATATATTAAGATAAATTATTAAGATAAAAGCAAAAATGGAAAGGATTTGCTGAAACTGCTAATTGAACTAGAATACAAAAAAAGGAGGTGTGAGGAGGTCAGGGAAACAAGTAAATGAAAGACAAGACATGGAAAGATTGAAATGTTTTTAATTGTTTTTATTTTTCTGTATTTTGTATTTTTCTTATTTTCTTTTTCTTTTTTGTAACATTTTTGAAACTTTAATAAATATTATTAAAAAAAGAGAAGAAGTTCTGCCCTGATAGCCCCACCATTTAAGCACACTGCCTCATTGCAAGGATGGGGAACATTTGCAAGGACGGGAAACCAGTGGGCCTCCAGATGTTGCTAGACTGCCCCTTCCATCATCCCTGACCATTGGCTATGCTAGCTGGGGATGATTTTTTATTATGTATTATTATGTTTTTATATGAGCTGGAAGCCACCCAGAGTGGCTGGCGAAACCCAGCCAGCTGGGTGGAGTATAAATAATAAAACATCATCATCATCAGGAGGGCCACAGCTTCACCCATTCCTAATCTAGCTCAATGCTTCAGTCTCTCTTCCCACACTCATCATGGAGCCAGCGTGGTGTAGTGGTTAAGAGCAGTAGTCTCGCAATCTGGGGAACCGGGTTCGCGTCTCCGCTCCTCCACATGCAGTTGCTGGGTGACCTTGGGCTAGTCACACTTCTCTGAAGTCTCTCAGCCCCACTCACCTCACAGAGTGTTTGTTGTGGGGGAGAAAGGGAAAGGAGAATGTTAGCCGCTTTGAGACTCCTTAAAGGGAGTGAAAGGCGGGATATCAAATCCAAACTCCTCTTCTTCTTCTTCCATCTTTCTTCCCCCTCACACCAGGTTATGTCAACTTCCGCCAGCAGTATCCAGAGCTCTTTGAAAACCTGACTCCCGAGGCTGTGCGCAGCACCATTGAGGCTGGCTACCCAGGCATCTTGGCCAACAGGGACAAGTATGGACGGGTGGTGCTGCTGTTCAACATTGAGAACTGGGATTACGAGGAGATCACCTTTGATGAGGTGAGCATCTCTGAGCAGAGGTCCTACACTGCAAGCACTTGTGCTCCCCCCCCCACACTATTAAACTACCAATGCTTACCACTGGGATGGGTAACTTGTGGCCTCCGTATGTTACTGAGCTACAATAGCGAGTGGGGGACCTTTTCCACTGCAAGGGGCACATTCCCTTCTGGCCAACCTTCCAAGGGCCAGTGATGGGGTGGAGGCGGGCCAGTGGTGGGTTAGTGATGGGTGTGGCCTTTGCAGAGTTCCATGGGCCAGATAGAGAAACCCAGAGGGCCACAACTGGCCCCAGGTCTGAGGTTCTCCACCCCTGGACTGCATCTCCCACCATCCCTGACCACTAGCCATGCTGGTTGGAGCTGATGTGAGTTGGGAGTTCAATGGCACCTGGAGGGTCAAGTGCACAAGTTTGTACAAGCATGCACAGCAACCAAATAAGACACCAGAATGTCTCAGATTCTTTTCTTGTATATTTGACTCACCTCCTGGTTTGGGATGCTTGGTAGTGAACAATGGCCTGAAGATAGAACCTTTTTTCAATATGCAACGGTGGCCGCCAGAACCCTCATAGCACAGTACTGGAAAACACCAAAAATCCCAACACTAAAGGAGTGGCAACTTAAATTATCCGATTATTTGGAGCTGGCTAAATTGACACAGAAAATAAGAAATCAAAGAAGTGCAAAATTTAACAATGAATGGGATAAATTTAGGATATATATGGAAATAGAGACAAGGGGAAAATTAAAATGTTGATCAGAAACACATATGTACTTATAGAAATCACAGTAGGCATGAGATAACGCTTACTACGTAAAAAGTTTTATTAAGGAATAGATAATAATTTCCGAAATCGAGATAAAGGGAAGTCGATCAATGTCATCAAAGTTGTATGTATTTCATGTTTTGTTTGTTTGTTTTTTTCTCTTTTTCTGTTTTTTCTTTTTCATTTTGTCTTTTGTATGTTTGTGAAATATATTTATGTCAAAATTTAATAAAAAATTTAAAAAAAAAAAGGTAGTGAACAATGGCCTGATGTGATAGGTGCTTCATATCATCTGTGCAGGGCTATTTTCTTTTCGTGTTAGAATCCGACTCCTGGAGCAATGGAAGGTGGTGGTGGTGGAAGCCCTCTCACAACTATTTCAGCCCTCTAGCAAGGGCAGTCTGTCTTGCCTCTGGTGACTGACTAGACAAGGAGGGAGCACCTCTCGCTAGTGCAAGGATGCTCTTATCCCCAAGGGAAAACAACCCTCGATACAAAAACATTCCCCGTTCCTGCTGCAAGCTACTGCTTCTCATCAAGGTGCTTCAGGTTCTTTAGGGACAGGCATGGGGAACCTTTGGTCCTCTAGATGTTGCTGAATTCTCAACAGCACCACCAAGCATGGCCAATGGCTGGGGACGATGCGAGTGCTAAATTCAGCAACATCTGGAGGGCTAAAGGTTTCTCACACCTGGCTGCTGCTTGCAGGGGTTGCAAACTCCTAGTGTGATGCTTTTGCATCAGTTGTTGACTGTTTTTAAGGTTGGATATCCCAACCACTCAGTCATATGGGCTAGAAACATACTTAGCTTTTTAAATGAAAGCTGAGAATCTCAGATAGCTGAACTCTGCCCAAAGCTGGAGGGTCAAAGTTTCTCCACATCTGCTCTGCATTCTGCAAGATGGAGCACCATTTGGGCTTTGGGGGGTGGGTATTGTTTTTGTTTGTTACTATGTTGTGTGTGTGTGTGTGTGTGTGTGTGTTTCTATTGTAAACTGCCCTGTGATCCTCGGATGAAAGGAGGCATAGAAATTTAATTAACAAAATAAATACTGGCTTCAGTAGCATTGTACAGAAAGGTTGCCTGTTTCCCAAGGCATGGGAGGAAGGAAATCCATCAACTTGGGCAGAGTTCTGGACATAAGCTCCTGTCTCCATGTGTTTTGATCCAGATTCTTCGCGCCTACTGTGTGATCCTAGAGAAACTGCTAGAGAACGAGGAGACGCAAATCAATGGCTTCTGCATCATTGAGAACTTTAACGGGTTCACCATGCAACAGGCCTCTGGTATTAAACCATCCGAACTGAAGAAAATGGTGGACATGCTGCAGGTGAGTCTGCCTTATTGCCCTCCCTAGAAATCAGTGAAGACAACCAGGACCCCATAGATTACCGGTTATGCAAGAGGCATTCCTAGAACCAGGGGGCAAGCAGCATACCACATGACCATTGTGTGGCATCAATGATGTCAGTCAACCTTGGACAGTTCCTTTGTAGAAACATAGGAAGCTGCCTTCTACTGATTTGGACTCTTGTCCAATCTACAGCCTTGCTCCTGTACAGTATATCCCCCCATGCAAAACTCATTCAGGTGGCAGCAATTTCCTTCTCGCCAGCTTGCCACTGGAGCCAAAGTCCTTTCGCCTACGAAGTACCATATTTTTCGCTCTATAGGACGCACCTAACCATAGGACGCACCTAGTTTTAGAGGGGGAGAACAAGAAAAAAAATTCTCTCCCTCTCTGCGCAGCGCCCCTTCAGCGAAGCGGTAGGAGAAATGGAGTCCTACATTGGTGTTACTCAAAGAGAGGAATCAGGGCGTCAGGCAGTTTTGGGAATGGATGGAGAGGGCCAAGGGGAGGCAGATGCCCCTCCTTACCGCTGGATGAACTGTCCTCCCCGCATTTTCAGCTTTCATTTAACAAAAAGGAAAAGAACATGGACTGACTTTGTAGCTAAACCTCTGGAACGGATCCCGTTTGCAACCAGAGGTACCACTGTATTATTATTATTTTGCGGCTGGCTGCCTTAACTATGTGCTCTTTTTGGAAATCCCTAGGATTCTTTTCCAGCTCGTTTCAAGGCTGTCCACTTCATCCACCAGCCGTGGTACTTCACCACAACCTACAACGTGGTGAAACCGTTCCTGAAAAACAAACTGCTGGAAAGGGTGAGTTATGCCGCAGAAGGGTAAGGAGCAATGAGAAGACGAATACAGCATTGTCAGTCAAGGAATGCAAGCATGCAAGGCCAGAAATGAGATGTTACTGGGATTGGGCATCTCCTGCCAGGAATTGCAGGCGTGGAGACCTTTTGGCCCTGCAGATGCTGCTGATCTATTATTGATAAAACAACAACTTCTGTATCTCACATGTTTCTCCACGAGCAAAAGGTAGTGTACATGGCTCTTCCCCTCCTCATTTAATCCCCCCAGCCACCCTGTTATGTAAGTTAGGCCAAGAGGCAGTGACTGATCCAAGGTCACCCCCACCCAGGGAGCATCATGGCCCAGTGGGGATTTGAACCCTGGTCTCCCACATTCTAGCCTGACACGCTAACTGCTACACCACACTGCCTGCAACTCCTATCAGCCCCAGCAAGCACGGTCAATGGTCAGGGATGATGGGAGCTGTAGTACAGCAACATCTGGAGGGCCAAAGGTTTCCCCACAGCTAGCTGCTGCTTGTAAGGGTAGCAAACTCCTGATGTTACAATTTTGCATCACTTGTTGATATTATATCCAGCCACTCAGTCATATGGGCTAGAAACACGTTTCGCTTTTGAAATGATAGCTGAGAATCAATTTTTTACATACATACCTACATACATACATACATAATTTATTTGGTTTTTCAGATTTAAAATTTTAGTCATGTATTGAACATAGAAAATAAAAACAAAATTCCGATGAATGTCTTGGACTTCCCTCCTCCCCTTTGTGGGTCCTATTATTAATCATTTCTTCCTGCATCTTTTATGATGATCCAAATCTTTTACCTCTCCATTGTGTCTAAAATTCACCATTAAGCTACAAGTGATATTCCAATCCTGCTAACGATTTTAGCTGTTTACAATGGTCCTTAAGATAAGTTATAAATTTCCCCCATTCCTTATTAAAATTTTGGTTTTCCTGATTTCTGATTTTTCCAGTCATTTTTGCCATTTCAGCATAGTCCATCAACTTCATCTGCCATTCTTCTCTGGTAGAAGACTTTATCTTATTTCCATCTCTGGGCCAATAACATCTGCGCAGCTGTGGTCACTTACATAGTCTTTTCTTCTCCTTTGGGATTTCAGCACCTATAATTCCTAAAAGGAAAGCTTCAGGTTGTTGTTTTTTAAGCCAAGGTTATTTTAAACACATATTTCAAATCATTATATAATCATAAGTAAAGTAAAGGGACCCCTGAGCATTAGGTCCAGTCGTAGCCGACTCTGGGGTTGCAGAGCTCATCTTGCTTTATTGGCCGAGGGAGCCGGCGTACAGCTTCCGGGTCATGTGGCCAGCATGACTAAGCTGCTTCTGGCAAACCAGAGCAGCGCACGGAAACGCCATTTACTTTCCCGCCGGAGTGGGACCTACCGTATTTTTTGCTCTATAAGACGCACCAGACCACAAGACGCACCTAGTTTTTGGAGGAGGAAAACAAGAAAAAAAATATTCTGAATCTCAGAAGCCAGAACAGCAAGAGGGATCGCTGCGCAGTGAAGGCAGCAATCCCTCTTGCTGTTCTGGCTTCTGGGATAGCTGTGCAGCCTGCATTCGCTCCATAAGACACACACACATTTCCCCTTACTTTTTAGGAGGGAAAAAGTGAGTCTTATAGAGCAAAAAATACGGTATTTATCTACTTGCACTTTGAGGTGCATTCAAACTGCTAGGTTGGCAGGAGCAGGGACCGAGCAATGGAAGTTCACCACATCACAGGGATTCAAACCGCCAGCCTTCTGATCGGCAAGTCCTAGGCTCTGTGGTTTAACCCACAGCGCCACCTGCGTCCCCTGTTATATATCATATAATAGCTCAAATAGCTGAACTCTGCCCCCCGTTACACAGCATCTCTCAGCTCAACCTTTCTGCCTTCCTTTTCGCACTCAGGTGTTTGTGCATGGCGACGAACTCGACACCTTCTACCGAGAGATCGATGCCGATATCCTGCCAGCAGATTTTGGGGGCAATCTGCCCAAATACGACGGCAAAGTCACCGCGGAGCTGCTTTTTGGGACCCGACCTGATGCTGAAGACACAGCTCTTTAAATAGCAACATCTTGGCATAGAAGATAGGGCGCAGAGGTGTCCCCCAGCTATCCTGTTAAACGTAGCTTTGGTTGAAAGATCTGTCGTGGCCATAATATCTGGGTGTACATTGCTTTGCCACTCTCTCTCATTCTTTGTCACCAGATGGCAGTAGAGCAATGAAAAGTCCCCTGCCATTTCTCTCAAGAATAATCCTTTTTCCTTTTATTACCTCACCCCCACCCAGGAAAAACAAGAAAGTGGAATGAAAGAGAGGGGGAAGGAAGAAGAGAGATGGTCTGTGGTGGGGACATTCTAGATGAGGCAGTACAAGCTTTGTTGACCAAGCACCCAGGTAGTCAAGTAGTTGAGATGTGCCTTCATAGATTTACTGGCTTGCCCTAATATGGTGGGGAGAAAGTGTGCACCCATATATAGCTATGTATTTTAGAGCCCAGGTGTCGCTGGATTTGGGGGCAAGTGGCTAAGGAAAGAGGAAACAGACAAAGCTGTCACAAAGGCAGTGCAAATGGCACAGCCACAGTCCATTACTGCAGCAGCACACAAGCCAAGGACTGTTTTCAATACAGAATAATAATAATAAAATAACAACAGCAAGGGTGTTTTTCTTCATTTGTGAGTCACAAAAAGCAACATTCGCAAGTTTCTCTGTGCTTTGGAGAAACCAAAATTCTCTGAGAAGCCCAGGTGTGTAGCCCATGAGAATTACTTACGGTTGAATTTTTTGCAGAATATTTTCAGTAAATTTGTACTATTTTACATGCTTTGTGTTCCCAGCAACCATGCCATGACCTATAGATGGCATTAAGGCCCCATACTCCAACCACTAGAAATCCTAATGTGCAATTCCTCCGGCTTCAAAGATTTCAGAAGGCATTGATCAAAATGTTCAAGTGTATGCTCCTAAAAAAGGTGCTGTTCTTGTTTCAAGGAATTAAAAGCTTAAATTCTTAGGAAGCTGGATTCTGTGGGTGATCCCACATTCCGAGAGTTTTCTGCACTTCCTCGAATCACAGCACACACACACACAGAGATCCCTCTCTATCACTCCTGGGCAAAAGGTGAAAGAGGGGAAATGGCAGCTACTGGGAGAGGAGACATGCCTTCAACATATGTCTTCAACATTTTGAAAGCAACTGTAGCAAAAGACCCAGAAATAGCTCATTGGAAATTGTATCAATGAATGTGCTTTGAGGTTTGTGGATACAATGAAGTGGCTTCACCATCAGAAAACGCTCCAGGCCAGTGTGGTGTAGTGGTTAAGAGTGATAGACTCGTAATCTGGTGAACTGGGTTCGCGTCCCCGCTCCTCCACATGCAGCTCCTGGGTGACCTTGGGCTAGTCACACTTCTTTGACGTCTCTCAGCCCCACTCACCTCACAGAGTGTTTGTTGTGGGGGAGGAAGGGAAAGGAGATTGTTAGCCGCTTTGAGACTCCTTAGGGTAGTGATAAAGCAGGATATCAAATCCGAACTATTCTTCTTCTTCCTAGAAAAGACATCCACAAAGTTATTCCCCCCCCCCCCCGCAATCACGAGTTTGATTTACTTTAGATATGGAGGTCCAGAGGCTTGAGGGCCAAAATACAACCTTTCAGACATCTGTATCTGGCTCTTAAGACTCTCACCAGTCACAGCCCTCAACAGCCCTGCTTTGCATCTTCCCTGAGGGTTTTTGCCTGGCTGGAACATATCCTTGAACTCTGAAAATGCTTCTTGCTTGCCTGGATGAGGCCAAAGGGGAATGTGTTTAGAAACTAATCTATGGTATAAAGGAAATTCATTCATTGCTTTGCCCATTTTTACCTCTGGCCCTGACCACCAATGGCATGTGGGCCCCAGAAGGTGGCACAGAAGAAAATGTAATCCTCAGGTTGAAAAAAAGTTTCCCCATCTTGTTTTACTTCTTCATTTCCATAGTCTTTGTTGGTCCTCCATGCTGGTTTCCAAGGCCCCAGACAGAGGCGCTGTCTTGCACCCAAGTCTGGGGGGGGGGGGGTTGGCGCACATCGTACGCATGTCACAGGCGCCCAGCAACAAATCTGTGGCAAGGTTTACTGTTGCCTCAGCCAGATTTTTCATTTTTACTGCACACAGACTCGCTGTATTCTCCGAATACTAAATTTCAGATGAGGGTAGTGATATGATCAGCTGACCAATTTCATTCATACAACCCATGTTTCAGACATACTCCCCTTTTCGCTCATTAAGGCAAGAGGCACCAGCAGTGCTGGAAAGCAGACATGCTTACCCAAAGAGAAGTAGGTTCTCTTCCTTGTTCTATGAAATTAGATCTACAGCAATCCCCACCTCTCTCCTCTTCCTCTTCCTAGAGATAAATACCAGGACTGTTTGATTTGTAAAGCAAACCAGCAGGGGTCCCTCTGAAACAGAAGAAGCTCGGAAGAAGCCTACAAGAGGTGCATTCATTAGACCACTGGCTCCCACTCAAGCCAAACAGGATATCTACTCTGATGCTGCAAAGACAGGGGTCTTTCAGAGTGGAGAGTGGGGTGGAAGCTGGTTGAGCTACCGATCACAATCTCGCCCTACCCAGAGGCGTTAATATGACTTAGGTGGAGCAAGGGATGTGGATGGAATCAAGTGTCCCTCTGCCACTCTTTCTGATGAATTCACCCATGTTAAGTCAGGTTAAGGTTTCCCACAGAAATAAAAGAAGCACCCATCACTCCACCACCCTTAAAACTAGTATATGGAATAAGCATCTCCCCCTGGATCACAAAAATCAGCAAGTTATAGAAAGGAGTTCCAGCTGCACCACCACCTTTGACTTGATGTTTTTCCAAATGCGGGGAACTTAGAGTAAGCAATGCAGACCTGCAGTAAGCTGTGACAGATTTTGTGGGTCATATACAGCTTGGTTCCTAGAATTTCTGGGGGCTTAAGTAGGTTGCAGTACAAAAAGCCAGTTTGTTGTGTGTTGTTGACTAGAAGCCGTCAGCCCCAAATCTGGATGGTTATTTCAGATCAATTTGTGAACTGCAGTATTTTGCATCTCTGCAATGCTGGTACTTCCTCGCCCCGGGTCTCTTTTTCTAGGCCTCTTTTCTCTTAAATAACTAGGTTAATATTAAATCTGGATATAAGCATGTTAGCAGTACAGTTGACTCAGTTCAAAGATTAACTGTAGGGGTAGCAATGCTTCCACTAGATACATTGCGAGTTAAGAGGCTTTTCCATGTAAATGAAGAATCAATGTGATTATTTCTCAAAATATGTTTACTTAACTATCTGCTGTGCCATGCACAGACATTTTCATTTTTGTTAGATGGAAACAAACTGTTCTAGTCTGCCCAGTGACTCCCAGATTTTTCTGTTTTGCTCTGCCTTGGCCAGCTCAATCCTCACAAAAACCAAGTGGCAAATGAAAGGAAAATGCTAATCACTGACACATAGCAGTCATTTTTGTTTGCTGCTGGTTCTGCAAGGGTTGGGCTAGCCAAGGCATAGAAAAACAGAAATGAGCAAGTGTGGAAAGAAGACTTGTCCAGTGCACAGGTTCCTAAATTCTCACACCCAACCTCACAGATGTTATGGAAGCTGCTTCTAGAAAGAGCTTGTATGGGATTTTCATTGCTATCTATTTAAGGAAAGCATGCACAATGTACAGTGGTACCTTGGTTTACAAACTTAATCCGTTCAGCAAGTCCGTTCTTAAACCAAAGCGTTCTTAACTCAAGGTGATCTTTCCCATAGCAGCGGGGGACTCATTTTACAAATGAAACACACTTAACAGGAAGCAGAACATGGTCTGCTTCCAAGGCAAAGTTCACAAACCAAAACACCAACTTCCTGGTTTGCAGCATTCTTAATCCATGTTGTTCATAAACTAAGCTGTTCTTAAACCAAGGTACCACTGTATACTGTGTGACAAAGAGCTTCAAGGACTGGTTATAGGAATGAAACTGTAACTAATACTCTACTTTGCTGTAAACTAAACTTGGTTTAGTAGTCAGATTTCCTTGCAGATCAGTTTCCCCGCCCCCTTGCTGGTTTAAAATTATGATTTAAAATCAATCCACCCTGAATAGTTGTCATAATATCACTTCCAATTTGTACCTCCTATGCTAGTTGAAACCAATGACAGACAAAACAACGTGTTCCGAACTCAAATAAGTTCTTTATTTTTTTAAGCAAAGAAATTCCATTGAATCAAATATAACAAAATTACTCTGTTCCGCATGACTCTGTTTATCACACACAGAACAAAAAAAATTAAGAAAAAAAGATCAAGGACACACTTTTAATAACTTGAAACGTTAGCAGATTTAGAAAAATTGCATTGCTAGTTGCAAATTTTCATCTCAGCAGCAACTGGTTCCTAAGAGACAAGAAAGGAACCAGCAACCATGAGAGTCACTTACACACATGAAACCTGTTCAGGGCAGCATTTTTGTTTCCAAAGGAATTAGGAATGTGAAAGTGATGTTTTCCAAAATGTCTGTCTGGAAGCAAAAATTACCAAAAAGGAAAAAAGAAAAAACTGAGGTTGAAGAGACATTTTCTTAAAAAAAACAAAAAAACCCTAAAAAACCAAACACTCAACTCACTCCAATAAGGCAGCTGCAGTGACAGAAATCAAAGAGCGCACAGGTACAGGTCTAGCTTCCTGAGGTGTTCGGATATTCCTCTGTGTGTTCAGGAGAAAAATGGGGTGTTTATCTTTTAAAGTTGTGCTTTCTTAAATAAGGTGAAAGGCTGTCAGAACGAATCTATGAATTAACTATCAAATGCAATCAAAATAGCTGTGATGAAATAATTGAACGGACAGACTCACAGATTCTAACACACTACACTGATGAATCTCAATGGCAGATTAAGTTCTTGAGGTTCCCAGTACGAAACAGCCACACAAATTAAGCCGTGATGTCTGCATAGGCTTTTATCAGCCATTGATCTGGAACTGAACCTACTTCAATTCTGGAAAAGGCTGTTTGATACAAGCAGAGATTCTGCTGCATATAGCAAAATAATAACTCCTGCGAGTTGCAAAAAAAATTATGCTGAAAAACAGTGAATCCCCATCTCAGGAATTTTGAAACAATGGGTTACTCTACAAGGATTTGAACCAGCAAAAGTGCTGGAAGGTTGGTGGTCCCAGAAACTGAGGAAATGTCTTGCACGAAGGAAATAGGGATGGTTGCTCTGGTTGCAAAATGGAAAAAAGCGGGGGGGGGGGGATACCAATTCTCAGTTCCAGCTTTATAAATGCTGCCCTTTCATGGTTGTGCCCTTTAATGTAACCAGCAAAAAGAACAGAACACCAGATGCTTCAATGAGATACAGTACAGTTCTTGATTTTTTTTTTTAAAAAAAAAGGGGGGGGAGATCCCACTGCCCCCGCATTCCACCCGGCTGATTTCATCTCATTTTGTCAAGCAACCAAACCAGAGGTGCTTCAAGGCAAAGGAGATTTTAAAAAGAAAACAATTCCAGATAAGGAACATGTGGAGACAGCGAAACAAGATGTTAGAATAGTACGAAGGCCACAAAACTCCAGCAGCGTTGCATGGCACCCACCACCCCTTTTCAATGGAGACCTTGCTCAGTACACAACCAGCAGGCTACTTTTCACCCTCATTTATATCACTGGCAATAAGTGTGCCTGCTGTGCGACTAAGAGGTCTGCATAACATGTAGCTAAGGAGGATTGCTTAGGCAACTGATATATGGGAGGGGGCCGGTGGTGTGTTTCAGATACTTTACAACCATCTTGTTGGCTATTATTACTCTTGTCAAGACTACTCAGTGATACACACCTGGACCTCTCCTTGTAGAGATGCTTTCCTATGATAAGAGTCCCCAGACAGGGAGTTGGAAGTTCTATTCTGGCAGAAAACTCAAAGGCCAATGACAATACAATTGGAAGAAAACTGCTAACCTCAGTCTGTGTAACTGAATGTAGGGCATGCCCTTTTAGAAAAGAATATACCAAACACTTTCAGCATGAGTCTGGGACAAAAAAAGAGAGAGTTGTAAACATGACCTGCTACCTAGTAATATAAGCCTTCACAAAAAGACCGAAGCCAAGCTTAAAAAGGTGCCCAACCATGAATATCTGGAATACAAACATTTCACCCACAACCAGGCCACTTTAGTGCAGGCATCAACAAAACAGTGAAGATATGAATGTTGAAATAGATGCACAGCTTACAGAAAGCTGCAGATGTTACCAGTGAAGAGCTGCTTTATGCTTTCATCTGATGAAATCTGCTTTGAAAATAATTGAACATGGCAGTTCTTACCACGTGGCAAACCAATTGATGGCAACAGATCACCTCAAACAAAAAGGTCTGAAGTGGCGTGCTGCTTTTTTTTTTTTTAAGTAACAAGATCTGGTGAGCTCCTATGCACAGTTACAAACAGTAAATCGTAACACAGAAAGCATCACCAAGGTCAAATTTACTGGCAAAAACAACGGGATGGAAGAAATGTTAGTGTCCTGGATGCTTCCTTGTTTTTGTTTGTTTGTTTCCATGTAGTATCTTTCGGGGGGGGGGGCTGAAGTCTAGCCTACTGATAAGCAGGGAGATGCATTACAGCAGAATCACAGATTTACTGGAAAATACTAACTGAAAGTCAGAATCACATATATTTTTAAAATGGAATTTGTAAAGCCACTTCCTCCTGTTGGATCAAGCTAACTCATTCTTTCCCCTACTGGGTTTTTTTTCTGGGGGGTGGGGAGCATTAAGTGTATCCCCAAGTGTGTCTATCAAGCAGACTGAGAACCTCAATTTTATGGTCTCACTGGCAGTGTTATGGGGCAAAATAGGTTTCCAAATTTCTATATGGCCATGTTAGTGAGAACTAATGACTCTGTAACAGCTCCACATTTTGGTGTGTGTGTGTGTGTGTGTGTGTGTGTGTGTGTGTGTGTAGGGAAAAGGGATCCCTTCCAACATTTCACAAGAGCGCTAATGATTTTCAAGGGTTTGATAGTTTTAGACAAGAGTGGTTCATGCTCTCCTCCATTTAAAAGAATTTTAACCACTGAAGTGATCTTCTTTGAAAAGGCTGTATTACATAGGTGCATTGCCATGTGATCCCTGAGTACTGAAGCTTAAGAATGCCTAAATATGAACACTGGAGTGCCATCAAAAGCAGGCATCAACTCATCTTCTTGTTCAGGTGCAAAACTAGTTCCATAGCTGAAGGGCCCTTTACAAATAATTGCATCCTCACATCCAGCTTCAAGCAGAAGGTAATAAAAAGCCTTTCCTTTGTGAAAAATGCAGTTTCCCTTTTTAAATGCATCAAAAATGTCTTACTTGGGTAGAAGTCAATGGTAGTGTTAAATTCCGCTATTTAGCACCCATTTGCTAAGAAGTGGGGCAGATGAGATTTATATGATCTAAAGAGAAACCAGAAGTGATGGCTCTCAGTGGCAGGTCTAGAGGAACTTCTATGCTTATGTGCTGCTAGGCAAACTCTTTTTGGCAAAACAGCTGCACACTAAAGAGGAAAAAACTAATATTGTGGAGACTGATGTGAAACAGACACTCTTATAGCTAACTTTCTAAATTTTAAGTGGGGGTAAAGAAGCTACATTCACTTCCAATATATATTTGCAGTAACTAAAAATGATTTCAACATCTACTTCCACTCAAACAGAAAGGAGACTCTAGATAGTGACCTGCACTGCTTATGTACCTATAATTTCATCCGCACACTAGGGTTTACGTAGGATTTTGGCAGTTTATGGATATAGAAGAAAATTCCAAAGAATAACATACTGAAAAAGAATGGAGAGCCAACTCTTTGAGGAAAAGGAAAGAGCCATAAGCACTGGCCAAATCATGCCTTGCTAGGCTTGGTCACTCCCTCAGATTTGAGGGGGTAGAACATGAGTTCTACACAGCTTGCCAGACATGTCAAGGTTGCTGAACTAAGGCTGAAGGAGTTTTTATTCCTGATGTGAGAAATGCACCTCTGCTACAGTAGCTAATTATTGCTCAATAAATAAAACTAGAAGAGAATAGAATAACCCCCGAAAACTCAATATACACCTTTCTGAATTTCAAAGCTGCTCCAGGATATGTTCTATGAAGCATCCAAGTTCAGAAAGGATTCCTATCCATGTTAAAAAAAAAATCACACTATAATTAAAGTGCCTTGAAAAACAAAACCAAAAAGGTTTAAACAATAAAGTGCTAACTGTTATGAAAAATGGGGTGCGTGAGAACTCCTGCAAAAAGAGGTGAAAGGGACCACAAGGAGGCAACAGTGAGCTGACAATTCTGAAGGGAAGCAGTGTCTTACTACAATGTTCCACTGTCTTAATAGAAAAGTAATCTAAATATCAGATTTTTAAAAAATCTTATTAATACATATATGGCTGAATATTTTTCTTCCAGGGTGGAAACTCTGTAGCTCAGTGAAGAAATATATCTCTCTATTGTGTGGTAGTAAAAAAACTTTTTTACTGTAACTCAGCCTAATGCATCATTCACCAATTTTCTGTTGGTGTCTTTGCTCTAAAAGACAAGTCAGAACACTGGACTCATCAGATTGTCCTATATAACCTAGTAACTGTAGATGCATTAGATACAGAACTTTTTTTTTTTTTTCCTTTTAAGCATTTCAGTATTGTAGACACCAAATCCCCATCTCCTCTAAGGCAAGGCATACTGACTGAAAATAGCCAGTTCAACGCTTTAGAAGTCTGGGGATTTAATTTATTTATCTATTATGTTCTTCCCTAGCAGACATGAAATGTGGGCAAGACAAAAAAAAAAAAAAAGCATAGATGGATATTATATTCTCTCTTTCACACACACAAAAAGTTCCTAAGAGTATACATATAGATTTGCTAAGAAGTACTCTAGAAAACAAAACACAAAAAAGGGCCACCTACAAACTGATAGCAAGTGGCTTCCATTCGGAGACCGTATTAAAAGGCCTGGGTTAAGAGCACACAAATGTCTTGTGTCAAAATAAAAATTCCTTATACTAGAAAAGGCAAGTATCACAAGGCTACTTGTTTAGTCTCGAGTAGTAAAACAACAGGGAATCCACTGGACTGATCAACCCAGAAGCCATCTTTGAGCCAAGTCTCAACAAAAAGCAAAATGTGACTGTACACACCCAGCCATCACTCCAGAATTCTGAAGCAACTGTAGTGCTGATTACACATCAAACACTTTCAAAGCAATCTAAACCTTCGAAGTGCATTAATCAGAAAGGGCAAGCCCCCCCACCCCCCTTCTCAAAGGGATGCAATTCCGGAAACTCAAAATTCTTTCAACTTTCCCCTTGTTTTGTGGACAGCCTTTCCGATGACTTGCAGAGCGAACTACGACTGATTTCCTCTACAGATAGATATAGATGTCTCCCCCCAGGTGGGGAGGGAAAAAATGCAACCACAAACAGACTGTAACTCCTAACGCACATCACTGACTGCTAGACAAGTTTTGCAAAAACCAGAAGTGGGTTTTTTTGTTTCAGTTTCTATCAGTGAAAGTGTGAACAGATGGTCAAGAGCATAAAAACTTCTTGCTGATTTCAAAAATGTTCTTTTGTTGCACTTGTTTCAGAACCTTGAAGCAAGCTATAGATGGCAACCCACCAATACAGTGCATCAGTTCTTCCAATACACAACTGTACTGCAAATGATCAAATATACTCCCAACTTGCTCAGTGCCAGTCATTAGCCTCTCTGGCCGTAGCTCTACTTTGGCATGAAACACTATGGTCAATGCCCAAGTTCAAGGTGTTCAGAAGTTAGGTCTGGAAAAGCAGAAGAGATTAAGAGTTCCAGAAGATGGGGATTAAAGGTGAAACAACCTGAAGTCTTTGGAACTGTTTATTCTTGGCCAGATGATTGTTCCGTATCGGAGCATTGTGATTTATTCTTCTCCCACTGACAGATGGCATTGGCATATTGGACCACAAGCTTATCCATCCAGGTGAGGGGTTCAGGAAAGAGTACTGCACCCTCAAAAAAACCCAGGTGACCTCCATGCAATGGCAAAACAAACATGACATTCTCCCGCTTTTCTGCAAGTGTGAAAAAACAAAGTTTAGAACTCAACACGTTTTGCATCTTACCAAAGTACAGTACTCTGTCTAGTAAAACCTCAGGTTTAAGGTATAAAAGGTAAAGGGACCCCTGACCATTAGGTCCAGTCACAGACGACTCTGGGGTTGCGGCGCTCATCTCGCTTTACTGGCCGAGGGAGCTGGCGTACAGCTTCCGGGTCATGTGGCCAGTATGACCAAGCCGCTTCTGGCGAAACAGAGCAGCGCACGGAAACGCCGTTTACCTTCCTGCCGGAGCGGTACCTATTTATCTACTTGCACTCTGATGTGCTTTCAAACTGCTAGGTTGGCAGGAGCAGGAACCGAGCAACGGGAGCTCACCCTGTTGTGGGGATTCGAACCGCCAACCTTCTGATTGGCAAGCCCTAGGCTCTGTGGTTTAACCCACAGCGCCACCCGCGTCACTTATACTCTTATTATTTTGACTGGAAAATGTATATACAACCACCTGTGTTCCAGGTAGGCATGATACTCCAGTTATAAGGCAGTTGCATTAGTCAAGATGCAAGCTACATGAAATCAAGTCTGTGCTGGATATTTCCCACTGATCCTTCTAGAAAGTAAGATACCCCATTACCCTCTTCTACTGCTCCTTTAGTGTCAAATTTTAGGTTGCAAACTCCTTGGGCAAGGGGGCTATCCTTTTGGACTCTGTAAAGAATATGCACATTATGGTTCTATATGAGACACATGCATAGGTTACAAGTTTGTCTGGAAAAACAAACATGCCTTCTGCCCTCCAAGGCTATCTTTAGGTTATCACAACGCTACACTGCCTTGCAGAAATCTATTTACTGAAGCTTTCAGCTCACCTGAGAGGGCTTTTGGTATTGATAAGAGACTATCGTGCACCAGAGGGTCATCAGCAGCATTAACCAGCAAGAGGGGAACAAAGATCTGCAGATTAAAAATAAAGAATTCTGTGTTGGAACACAATCTTGTTTGTAGTCTAGTTATAAAGTCACAATTGAGTACAACAAGTGCTGTACGTGCCCTGAACCTGCAGAAATACCACTGTTCAGATAATACACATTTAAAATTGATGGAGGGGCTCCTTAGCACCAGTGTAAGTGATTTCTGTCACAGAAAGCTTTTATTACTACAAGCACCAATCAATGGCATATATTCTGCAGTGCTGCGTTTGAGGCAAAACCAATTCACTGTTTTGCTATAGGTGGAAAAGATTTTGAACTAGTATAAAACTCAAGAGTGTAGAATTGGCTACGGTGACTTAAACTTAACATTTCCAGTGACAGACATCTGCTGCTTTCTAAATTTAGGGAAAACGGAAACAGAATTGGGGGGGAGCACTAACGACAGCATATGTAGCCTATTCTATAGAAGTTAATCAGAAATTGCCTTACAGAAAAACAATAGATAAATAGATTCTATAAGAAATGTTGGTCTCCGAGTACCTGACCATAAGACAGAGGAGCATTAGTCTCTTCAAAAGATAATAAACTGGTTGTAAAAATTTCACAGATATGCATATTTCCACTTGCTGACCATACCACAAATAAGCATGCTTTCCAAGGCAAGGAAAATTATTGCTAATTTATGATGACCCCACATAAAGAACTACTATTCAGCAACATGTGCTATAAACTTGGCTAGAAGCACATGGGGACGTTCTCCATCTCACCACAAATCTCACATACTGACATATATGGTGCATGTCAAAAACTAGAGTAACAATATCATATCAACTTACTTTCTGCAAGTAATGCAGGCAGCTCTCCTGTTCATAGTATTCCTTTAAGGTGCTGTAGCCATGGAACTTCCTGAGACACAGTAAAAAGAAAGCTTAAGCATTTAGAGATTTTCTTGTTATTGAATCGCACATATTTTCTTCTAATTCTTATACACAGGATTACAATAGTTCTCCAAATAAGACACTTGAAATGATTACTTCTGTACAAGTTAAAGCCAACATTCTGCTTCGGCTTTCAAAAGAACTACCTAGTGAAACATCCAGAGAATATGGAACTATTTATATGTTCCTCTTGTTCTTAGCTTTAATATATACCGTATTTTTCGCTCTATAAGACGCACCAGACCACAAGATGCACCTAGTTTTTGGAGGAGGAAAACAAGAAAAAAAATATTCTGAATCTCAAAAGCCAGAACAGCAAGAGGGATCGCTGCACAGTGAAAGCAACAATCCCTCTTCCTGCTCTGGCTTCTGGGATAGCTGCGCAGCCTGCATTCGCTCCATAAGACGCACACACATTTCCCTTTACTTTTTAGGAGGGAAAAAGTGAGTCTTATAGAGCAAAAAATACGGTAAATTCCATTCCCCAAGACTGTCTATCCTGCAGAAAAAAGGCATCAAAAGAAGAATGTGGCTACTTAGTAAACAATTAGCTAGGGTACAAAATACCAGGCAAGGAAGCAGTAAGACAAATATGTGGAAAGGAATGTACACACACGTAGCCATATCAAATACACTGGAAACATCCTTTCCGATTTAACTGCAGAACCCCTAAGTTAAGGAAGTTAAACCTAATTATATTACTAGCCCCTCTTTAGATGCAACATCAGGCTCCCAAGTTCTTCTAAGAACAGAAGTCAACCCCCTACCCAACTAGTAGAACGTAATGCTGATGTTCATATTACTCTCAGTCATCTTAAATATTATTTGTACTGGTCATGAGCCATAAACAGGCCATCCTACGAATTATTTGTGTACAATACATTCCAGCACTCCTTGGATGAAATAACAGAAGCAAGCAAAAAGAAGCAAGGAAACACACATAGGAAGTATAGCAACTCCTGGTCCGCCTATTTGGGAATGCAAGTTTTACTGAGGAACAAGTGTGCAGCCAAAAAAAGGAGGGTGTCCTCTGAGGACAGGGTTGATTTCTTGCCATATCACTATATGGTGTAGGAGAAACTAAGGCTAACCAACGAAGGTTTTATCTAGTTTCTACGGGAAAACCTACCCTTGAAACTCCATGACAGAAGATCAGCTATGTAACACAATTATGTAGAAAGTGGTAAGCACTGATCATAAGGAATCACAACTTTTTGCTTATGCCAATGGCTACTGGCAAATCAGTATATGAATAATTTGATGCAACTACAAATCTAAAATGCACATTTCATTCAGACCAGCTTCATTTTCCATCTATACCATAACTGAAAGTGATTCAGCACTGGTGCTAGCATTTGGGGCCATTGGTACTTCTAACAAAATGACACTCCTGGCTCTATTCTGATGAACTTTTACCAGCATCCCTCAGGTGTTTCTGTAGCACCACCAAGTAACTCAAATTATTGGAGTTTGCCAAAGGAATTAGATGACAAGGATCACTGTTTTCTAACCATTCAGAAAAGATTTCTAGCACTGGCTTAAGATATGCTTCACAAAAACACTGTAGAACTGATTAGTCAACCCTGCACCCTAATTTTACTCACTCAACAGCGTTGCTATTTACAGCATGGTAAATTCATTTTTTAAAGTGTAACAAACAAGAGGCAAGACAAACCTGTAAACAATAAGATCTAGAAAGAATTTGGAGTTATATGCACAATGATGATAACAGCAGCCTCCATTTCAGGAAGGTCTAAATGACAGGGGAGAGTTACCAAATGTGCTTCTTGATGTCCATACCTCATGATACTGTCATCAATCTGCATAAGGGATGTTGCTGTGTGAAGTCTGCTCAAGTCTGACTCTAATAAACTCTGAGGCTTTTTAGGGCTCTCAGCAAACAAGGTGTGTCTGAAACAGAGAGAATGAAGTGAGTGACTATGAAACACAGACATACTGTAACTATTAGAGAACGTACCCTATTGGGTTTACTGCTGATCTGAAGGTTACTTCATAAATTGCTTTACAGTGGTGCCTCGCAAGACGAACGCCTCGCAAGACGGAAAACCTGCTAGACGAAAGGGTTTTCCGTTTTGGAGGCGCTTCGCAAAACGAATTTCCCTATGGGCTTGCTTCGCAAGACAAAAATGTCTTGCGAGTTCCTGCGGGTTTTTTCCCCTTCCCCCCCCCTTTTCCTAAGCCGATAAGCCACTTATCAGCTGATCCGCTGATAAGCCGCTTAACAGCTGATCGCTAAAAGCCGCTAAACCGCTAATAGCGCTAATCCGCTAAGCTGTCAATGGGCTTGCTTCGCAAGACGAAAAAACCGCTATACATAGAGCCTCACGAACGGATTAATTTCGTCTTGCGAGGCACCACTGTATATTGACACAGATCTTAAGATCCATGTTACTGTCATCTCCAATACCATTCTGAATCTGTCCCATGTGAAAAACATACAAAAGGCAGTTTTGTTCAGCCCTGAAGACTTGATACTGGCTCAGATTTTGACATTGGTGCAGAAACTGGTGCAGATACAAACAGTATACCTGAAGGAGCGTCCCCCAGCGTTCAGCCCAGACAGTGAGGTCCAGCTCTGAGGGCCTTCTGGCAGTTCCCTAGCTGTGAGAAGTGAGGTTACAGGGAACCAGACAGAGGGCCTTCTCGGTAGTGGCACCCGCCTGTGGAACACTCTCCCATCAGATGTCAAGAAAATAAACAACTATCTGGCTTTTAGAAGACATCTGAAGGCAGCCCTGTTTAGGGAAGTTTTTAATGTTTGAGGTTTTATCGTGTTTTTAATACTCTGTTGGGAGCTGCCCAGAGTGGCTGGGGAAACCCAGCCAGATGGGTGGGGTATTAATAATAATAATAATAATAATAATAATAATAATAATTGGAGTAAAATTGAGCCAAGGTCAGAAATGCTTAAGAATCAGTGTACTGCAGTAGTCAGGAAGTTGGCCATAGAGCAGTAGATCCCAGTTCAAAGCCCTGCTCAGCCATGAAGCTTGCTGGTGTTGACTTAACATGGGCCAGACATCTCAGTCTCATTTTTCTCACAGTGTTGCTGAAAAATAAAATGGCAGAGTGTGTGTGTGTGTGTGTGTGTGCGCGCACACACACACAACCACATATGCCACCTTGGTCTCCTTGAAAGAAGGAATCTCTGCCTATCCCAGTGCTGGAATTTATTTCCACCTTTGTGCTGCTGCAAAAAGCAGTGGGGTCTTCAGGGGCTGAAAAATCTGTTTGGGGGCTGAATGAGGCGCCTGGGCCAGAGGTTAGCACTCCCTGCACTAGGTCCTGTGGGCAATTACATTACTAAGCAATAGCCCTGTCAGCATTGGTGAGAACAATGCAAGAGGGTGTGTGCTGTAGACTATGGATCAGATGCATGATCATGTTCTCCAAAAAGCAGAGGTGGAACAGAAAATGTGCAAAAGGAAATAAGGCTTGCTGGAAGTGTAAAATCAAAGAAGGCAATTTCTACCATATGTGGTGGACTTGCGAAGAAATGAAGAAGTTCTGGGAACTTATTTATAATGAATTTAAAAAAAAATTCAGATACACCTTTCCTAAAAAACCGGAAGCCTTCCTCTTAGGAATAATTGGGGATGAAAGAAGACCAGACACTATTCCAATATGCGACAGTAGCTGCTAGAATATTAATAGCACAAAATTGGAAAAACCCAAATATCCCAACTGTTAGAGATTGGCAAACAAAATTATTTGAATATGTAGAACTAGCAAAAATGACGCAGAAAATTAGAAACCAAAAAGATACAGTTTATTAGTGATTGGAACAAATTTATAGTATACATTGAAGGAAATTATAGAAACTTAAAAACCACAGCAGGTTTGATATAAATCTTACGATGTGTAAACCATTAACATTGAAGCTGCAGAAAAAAGAAAGAAATCTTATTAAGAAGCCCGAAATCAGGAGGGAAGGAGGTCAATAGGTACGTAGAGGAAAGATTTAAAGAAGGAGATGAAGAATTGCAGTGAAAATTTATGTTACTTTTATGTTGCTTATGGATGTTTTTTGATATTATTGATTTGTTTACTTTTGGTTATTTAAATGAAAATTAATAAAAAGAATTAAAAAAAAAAAGAAAATGTGCAAAAGGAAGTTTGGTTTGAGGGTTGGCCTTAGAGCACAAAAGATCCATTATGGAGAAAAAAGTGTTTTTGTAGATTAACAAGCCGTCCTTCAAACCTGCTAAAGGTTGCTCATGCTTACAACTAAGAGCTCTTTTAACAGGAAGATTAATATATTTAGTTAAGTTGTCATAATATTTAGTTATCTGGGATGAATTAAAGGGGTTCTGTATCCTATACATAATTAGAGTCTCTTAAAGCTGTTTTTCCATACTGGCTTAAACAGGAAGCAATACAGCAACTACAGTTACAAGCTTTGACTACTGCTAACCTTGAACTGTTCAAACAACCAGTTATTGTAATTTCACACCCTTTCCCCAAGCACAGCCAAAGTGTCACAGACTTTCTTAAGTAAGATGTTTCTGAAAGTAAGGTTACTAATGCACATGGTTCTTCAGTAGCTACTGATCCAGAGGAGAATTAATTTTGTTGGTACCCTGATCAACTTGGCAACACATAAGAACAATTTATGGTACTGCACATTATCAGCTGACACAGAGGCCCATTTAGAATATAAAGAGCATCATTTTGTACCTGTGAGACAATATGATTTTCTTCAAGTTGTCTGCCATGAGGAAGTTGTAAAATCTCCGACACTGATCCCATTGCATGAAGGTTTCCTGTGCCCTAAAGATATGACATGGGGCAAATTAATTAAAAGCTGGAAAAGCAAGCTTCCAGGGTCATAGCAACAAAAAGTACTCTGCAAATAGATGGCAGCATTTCCACGTAACTAATTTGATTCACTTCAAGGAGCCACCTATAAGCTATCACACCTTCAAAAGGAATCAGCTTTTTCCTTTTTCAAACGCACAGTAATGCATAAGAGAAATGTGTCATTAAAGGATTCAGCCAGCAGGGGGAACAAAAGCATTAGAAACTGGAGTACAAAACAGCCAACAGCTTGCAAAACAGAACTTTCCAGGAAGAGATGGGTTGTTCTATGTTGTCTCAACAGGTAATTTCAAACATGCGTTACAAAAATTGACAGAGCATGGACAGATGAACTCAAAACTGTATTTGAAACTGCTTTTTTTAAAAAACAAGGTCAACTAAGTAAGGAAAACACAGACAGAGCAACTAGTACTTTATAAGAATGAGAGATTTTTGCACAATACCCACCCTCCCTTTTAAAATAGCAGTCCCTGAATGTGTACACATGCCAAAGGTGGCACAGTCTTGTGAAGCAATTTGTAAAAGTCTAAAATCTATCTTGCAGTTACATGCAGTATCCTCACATTTTTCTCAGGTTCAAACAAAGTTTGACAAATATTTTAGAGATGGGGAGGAGAGAAGACACGGTGTATTAAGCTTATGTTGTTCCAATTTCTAATCCTCTTGCTTAAAAAAATTAATTCTGCCACAAGATTTCTGCAGCTGCACAGTCTTAAATATAAAGGGAGCCTTTGTTGTCCAGTTTGGAACCAGAGCTGAATTGCTATGTGTTCTATTAATATGGAGGTTGCAATTTCCTTAGCCTGCTTGACACTTTCTCCAACCAGAAGGGCCTCCTGTGTAGTATTTACGTTCAGATACAACATCCTTTAGTTAAAGTGCAGTTGCAGCTATAGTACTGCAACTAATGGATTTCAATGGCATTTATTTCCTAATAAGCAGAACTTTGCATACTAAATGTCATTCTAGGGAAGGCTTCCAACTCTAAATCCATTTGTGCAAGTGGGTGACGAAATTAATTATTGGTTGTTGTTTTTTTAGAACAGCACCCTCCCCTTGGGTTTTGACCTTAAAATACACCAGAGCTCATCAAGGTTCGGTCAAACGATTTTTAACCTTTCTTTCAGAGTAGACTGCCCTCAGCGCACAGGACTATAAAAAGCATGGTTGCTACATACTCTGCCTGAATTAACATTACTGTAAATGTACAAATATCTAATCAGATCTGAAAGAACACCAAGAAATTCCCTTCCTAAACCTCTACTCATCATTTGGAGACTGGCAAGAATATAAGACTCTATCTTTCAATATTCCAGTGTAATCTGGCTTTATAATACTTTCGATACCATTGACCATGGAGTCCTTCTGAAGCAACTGTCCGAACTAGGGGTTGGGTGGCACCACTTTGCGGTGGCTCCAGTCCTACTTGGATGGCCATTCCCAGAGGGTATTGCTTGGGGAATGCTTTTCAGCCCCATGGAACCTTCACATCTACATAAAACCGCTGGGTGGGGTTATCCAGAGGTTTGGAGTACATTGTCAGCAGTATGCCGATGACACTCTGCTTTATTTCTGCTTTACATATGCAGGTGAGGCAGTGGAAGTGCTGGACCAGTATTTTGCCTTGGTAATGCACTGGAACGGAAACTCAATCCAGATAAGACTGAGGCACTGTTAGTGGGTGGTTCCCTAGACCAGATGGGTGGAGATCGCCTGTTCTCGATGGGGTTACACTTCCTCTGAAGGAGCAGGTTCATTACTTGGGGGTACTCCTGTATCCTTTGCTGTTGCTCAAGGCTCAGGTGGCCTCAGTGGCTCAGAGTGCCGTCCATCAGCTTCAGCTGGTGGCCCAGCTATGCCCATATCTGGAAAGGGATAGCCTAACTACTGTTGTCTATGCTGTGGTAACCTTAAAGTTGGATTACTGCAATGTGTTATACGTAGGGCTGCCTCTGAAGACAGTTCAGAAACTTCAGCTATGGCAGAATTCAGCTGCCAGGTTGCTCACCAGAGCAAGATGGATTGAGCATACTACACCAATCCTGGTCTGACTGCACTGGCTACCAATTGTTTCCGGGCCCAATTCAAAGTGCTGGTTTTGACCTGTAAAGCCTTGAATGGCTCAGGACCACAATACCTCAAGGACCATCTCTTCCCATATGAACCTACCCGGACCTTGAGATCATCTCCTGAGGCCCTTCTTTGTGTGCCTCCTCCGTGAGAGGTCCAGAGGGTGGCATTTGAGAATGAGCCTTCTCTGCAGTGGCTCCCCATCTGTGGAATGCTCTCCCCAGAGAAGTTCAACTGGCGCCTTCATTATATAACTTTAGGTGCCAGGCAAAAACTTTACTTTTTAACCAGGGCTTTGGCTGATTTGAGTGACATCCTATGCCCTTTTAAAATGTGGGGGTTTGGGGGGGAGGGGGTTATTGGGTTGTTCGTTTTCATTTTATTTATTTTGTGGTTTTATGTTTTGATTTTGTTCTGTGAACCGCCCTGAGACCTCCGGGTATAGGGCAGAATAATATAATATAATATAATATAATATAATATAATATAATATAATATAATAATAGTGTTGTGCTTCTAAGTAGCACAGACAAAGCAAGCATCTTTAAGGTCCTTTTCTAAATGTCACTTTTGATCTCTTGGGATATATGTGCACTCATGGACACTACTATACATCCTGTTTGGAGCCTCAGTTCAACACTGGAAATACACAGAGCCAAAGTAGTTTTGGGAGACTGTGACTCTGAACAAAAGAACAGCAGGAGGAAAGGGTGTGCCTAATATTCTTCCCACTGGCACTTTTCCTAATT
This sequence comes from Podarcis cretensis, assembly GCF_951804945.1. Classification (NCBI taxonomy): domain Eukaryota; kingdom Metazoa; phylum Chordata; class Lepidosauria; order Squamata; family Lacertidae; genus Podarcis; species Podarcis cretensis. Next base: position 19,662,266 of record NC_137183.1, read on the forward strand.
ATAATCACCTCTGCCCAGCTAATACATCCCCATTTTACACCAGAGTTCTAGATTTGTGTTTATGCAAAGGGAGGTGGAAAAGGTCTGGATTTTTGCAGAAAAAATGCTAGCAAGGTTAAGAACACTCTAGTCTCCTCCTATTCCTCTGATAAAAATGGCAGCCTCCCAACGCTACTTTTCACTTATACATACCCCCCCCCCCCCCGAATCTGTTATAGTAGTTTGCAGGGAGCATTAGTTCGACCCAGCTCTCAACCCAAAATACACAGCACAACTGTAAGCAGAAATGATTCTAGCTGAAATGACATGGCATAACTAAATATCAGAAAATTTGGCCATGACAAGGCTTCAAAAGAGACTGCTAATACGGAGTAAAAGAGTACAGATCAATAGGTTAGGTATATGTGGAAATGGTTTGCACCCTTTACTCTCAAGCTAAATGCCTACAGCAACTGAATATGACAACAACAATTTTAATGATGAAATTTGCTGTAAGTTCCCAGTTCCCTTTTTTGTGCAAAAAGTTCAAAACACAGTTTAGCAACAAAACTTCACACAACTAAAGTTGTGTGAACTAAAGAAAGCTTTTGGTATCTGTATCATATTTCCATGACCAGCAGATTGTTTCCTTAGACATCTACCATAAGTTTCTCCTGCTCTACAAGACCAAGCTTACCTCAGTGCACTGTACCCTTGACATACGCTGACACAGCACAATACACCCTCTTGGTTAGTCTGGTTCTCCCCCAGATATTTGCACACTATGTTTCCACCAAGGCTGAAGCCCACAACAACCAGCTTGGACTGAGGATAAGTTTTCCTGATGTAGTTCACCATGGCTCCAAATTCCCATGTGCAACCTGTAGAACAGCAAAAAGAAAAATTAAACATGACATATCACAGATGCATCTAAAGTCCCAATCTTCCCCTAGAGCTCACATATGCACTTCAAGAGACAACATTTCTAACAACATTGTTCATTATTGAAGCACAATGGGCATTTTTGCACATATACAGTGATATTCCAGAAGATCATACAGAGGGAGAATACACCAACATTAATAGTGAAACCCACACCTGCTCTTCTAAAGAACCTTTTCTGGCCTTTTTTACTGCCATATGAACAGAGCCTCTAACTGTCGGCTACAGCAGCAGACTCCCCCCCCCTCTTTCCCCCCCCCCCCCAAGGATCAAAGCAAGTTTTTCAAAATATTTCATTCTCTGTTCAGCAGTCATCAGGTACCAGCCAAAAGCTGTAACTAAAAATACTACACACACTGTTATTTCTTCCAACTGTGAACTGAGAGAGAAATCTATAAAGTATCCCCCTCCCTGCAAAAAAAAAACCCCACAAATTGCTGCACAGTCCAGATTTCCAGCAGCTATTCAGCGATCAAGTGCATTTGTAATCCTTCATGTGCAGTGATTTGTACAAACTTTTGGGAACTGAAGACTGTATTCATACACACAGCACTCCTGTGCAAACATGACCTGACTATTATTTTCTACTGTCAATGGCCACTCCTTTAAAAACATTTACAGGAACCTAGGAAGCTGCCTTATACCGATTCAAGATCAATGGGGTCCATCTAGCTCTGTAGGGTCTACAATGATTTACAGTGGCTCTCCATGGTTTAAGATGGAGTCTCTCCTAACCCTTCTTGGAGATTATAAGGACGCAATCCCAGACATTCTGCATGCAAAGTAGATGCTCTACCTCTAAGCTACAGCCCTAAGAGGCATTATAACCCTTCAGGAATTTTTAGAGTTAGGGACAGCACCAAGAAGCCTTAATACCAATACCACTCTGATCCCCAGGGCTTGCTTGCAGTGACTGAAACAGGACTATGTTGTGTTCCAGCTAAGCAACGTAACATGGGTTTCTGAGATACTCTGTCAGCCCTTAGGTGGGCACAAACAGTTACTGCCAAGCTTCTCACCTCCATATTCTGGAGGGTCACAGAATATGGGGAGATGGGGATCCTGGCAAAACATTTCAGACATTGGTTGGACAGTGAGCTTCATATTGGACCCTTGGCTACAGATGCAGTTTCTCTTTGGCTCCCAACCCCTTCTCTCATCATCTCTCTTGGGGCTGCAGCAGCTCTATCGCCATCTTACTTTCTTTTACCTTCCCACCACTGTGAAGCAGCATGCTTCCTGAACTTAGAACATAGCAGCCTCATTTTTGTTTTCCCTGCCTGCCTTCTTCTCTGGGAGAGGAAAGGGTGCTTAGCTTTGCACTAAAGTAGGGCTGCCACATGTCCAGGAATCAGATTTTTAAATCGGACTGCAATTTGGGAATATGGCAACCCTATACTAAGGTTTTGGATGCACTTCATCTCTTTCCTTTCAGAGGATGTCTTCCGAAAAAGAACAAGAGAATAGGGTGGCTAGATTCGGACCAGATGCAGCTCCGTGGCTGGGCATGCTCAGCCTGTAATATACTGAGTTGATTTCCCAGCCCCTGAGAGGATACATGTGTCACAGCTTGATATTTAATACTTTGGGGAGGAGAGACATTGCACAGCACTTTTTTGGTAGGGAGGATGCATCTTCATTCTTGAAAATGTTTTTCAAGCCTTGTTTATGAACACCATGCCTAAGCCTCAAAGAGCATAACTCCCATAGGAAGGAGGGGCGGTGCAGAGCTTTACAACAACATTTTGGGTTGCTCAACAACACTCCAGAATTATCTCCTGAGGGTGGAATAGACTATGGTTATTAAAGAGCAGCCATGCAGTAGACCGTACCCTGGAGGCTTGAAATTCTAATCACAAGCACTGAGATACAAGATGTGACAAGAGCCAACAGGCCTACATCAGCTAAAGAGATCCCCACTCTCCTTTAATAGATATCAGCTTTATGCTCACCTGCTCTCTAAAGCTATCTTGAAAAGTTACACATCAATTACTTTTCTGGCAAAGAGAATCTGAGTAAATAGATTCTAGGTGGATGAATGTACTGGACATCCTAGGTGGATGAATGTACTGGACACACAGACGCTGGGAAGCTGGTAATGCTATAGTGGTTGCATCTTCAATTGCTATCTCATGGTCATCCCACTGTGAAGCATTATATATGGCAAAACATTGGCAAGGTGATCATGGTATTATCTCACCAAGTCATCTTGTCCCTACTACTTTCCCTTCCCAATGTTTCCCAATATAGTGTACTGTAAAGAGAGGGGTTTTAGGAATCAACCTTTGGAAACAAAATTAATGCAGACTTAGCACAAGTAATAGCTGCTACTTTGAATACTGTTTTTTTTTTTTAATTGAGCAAGTAAGTCATCCTGCTTGGGAATTAGCAAAAAAGGAGGAGGTTTTATCACAGACAACACTTTCAAGCTTCAGAAGGCACCATCTAGTGTGCTTTGAAATTAAAGGACTTTGTCCAGTTGCAAAGTAACTCTGAAAGGTTAAGATGAAAGAGCCAATATTTACCATAAGTGAACATGCGTGGTGAAGTCAACTCAATAGTTGGCAGAGCTCCAAGGTGGTTTAGCACAGCACATCGATAGCCATTCTTCTGGGAATAGTCAACAAAGGTGCGGATGTACTGCTTCTCACTGTGATTGGCTATTCCTGGGCAAATTACCATTGTGATATCTTCTGCACAATGAAAAAAGGTCGGGAGAGGCAAGTTTTAAAGCAAAAGCAAAAGAATACATGCTAGTTATACCAGTTTCATATTCCACAAAGACAAAACACATTTATTTCACAACAAAGCTATTTTTGCTCCTGATGCATACAGTTTGTTCAATCGGTAGTGATGTTTTATATGCTATGTTTATATCATCAAGGGAAATACACAACATGCCCTGCACAATTTCAGAGTTTGTTCATCTAAGTTCTTTCATCTGACTGAGAGGAGTTTATTTTAACACTTTACTACAGATGTCACTCCAAACGATGTCACTGAGAGAGAGGATTTCTATCAGTTTCCGTACATTATTTTGAAACTCTTCATGAAGAACCTTGAGGTAATGTATCTGATTAAAACTGAAGGTCTTTGAGCCTAACTAGAAAGAACTTTTAAAGAGAAGGAATGGTTTGCTTTTGGCACATCTGTTGACTAAATAAAGGGTCCAGATTTGTACATCTATCTGAAAAATATCCATTTGGTCAGCAATGCCTCCTTCTTTTGAAGATCAAATCAAAGTTGCCGAGAAAGCAATTGCTGAGAACAGCTCTACAGCTCCTTGCATTGCTATCTACATTGGGAAACAATGCTTGGTAGTAAGAATCAACCCTCCAGCATCTGGTACAAATCCACATTTGAGAGTGAAATTCTTGGAATATTTAGCAGCAGCTTCCTATGCACTAGAGCAACATTTCAAAACAAGCAGAATCAACGGCCCCTTATACCTCACCTTCAGAAAGACATGTCATTACTCACTAAATTTTGATATATTGTTTTTAAACACACACGCACGGACACACACACGTTCCAGATGTGATTAAGCCCATATACACAAGAGAAAAGTCCTACAGGCCAAACAGCCTGTTTAGAGACCTTAATCCTAAGCATTATGTTATTTATGGGTCAGAGGAATAGCATTTCATGCCCATTAACTCAACGGGAAATCTAGGCCATAAACCTTGTATCTTATCACTTGGTTGTAAAAACTGTTTTTTTGGTACATGATTCATAACAGCACTAGCTGCAGAAGCTTACAACCACCTAAACATGTCCTGGAGTTGTGAAAGCAGTGGCTCCCTAGCCTGCCAATGGTAGCCAAAAACAGTAGTGCATTTCCCCAACATTTACTCAAACTTCTAATAAAAAACCCACAACTGTTGGTTATCTCACCTCTAATGCAGTTTTCAGCCAGTGGTTCAAAGAGGTCAAAAGTTGCTGTTGCACCATCTGACATTGTGAGGTACTTGCGAAGTCCATAAGGATGCGGTGATCTTACTCTCCCCATCTTTCCATAGAGGGCAGTCTGAATGTGCCCACTCTTTCCCCAGATCAGAGGTGGAATGTACCTACAAAGAAAACAAATGCATTTATTTGCTTTAGGACAGCAGATCTGCTATTGAAACAAGGGCACTTTCTTCCTAGAGTAGTATTTAGTGAAGTGTAGGGGTAAAAATAAGGAGCAGCTGCTTGGTAAGTGCATTGGCCAACAGATATAGAACTGGAGCCCCCAACCTATTGATCTGGTATCAGGTATGATTTAGTGATCTCTGAAAAACACTAGCTACAGAATGCTTACAAAAGCATTTCCTTTCAAAGGAGAAGAGAACATCTGTACTATGCTTATCAGGAAGGTGGTACGGCCTGGTGCCAAAGCAGATGGCCTTTTATCTCGGATTTATGCTTGCTGGTGTACTGAAGAAGAAACTTGTGGGGGGGAGGGAGATAAAGATATAAAGATGATAACTTTATCTGCTTTAGGAACACCAATCTAAATGGGAAGGAATCAGTAGGTGAGCAATACAAAGCTGCCAGACAGGAGGGACCTTTTCAATGCATATCAGGAAACCTAGTTCATTACTCAAAAGAAGTATGTCCTTGGTACCAATACAGAGGTCATGAGCATATCAAAGTGGTGGAAAGCAAGCTTTCGACTGTACACAGAACAATCATGCCTGACACTGGTGAGCTCATCAGAACCTGAGCTCCCAACATAAAAGTATAATGAATGTCTAAATTATGTGCTTATACTATCATTGGATTTTACCTGCCACCTGTCAGAGAGTCTTTAGGTGACTCACATCAGAATAAAACTTAATAAAATTTAAAACATAGCAGCTATCACTAATTTGGATCAAAATACAAAACACAGAAAAGCAACAGTATTAGAATGTCACTACACATTGCTCTGGGACGCAGGTGGCGCTGTGGGTTAAAACACAGAGCCTAGGACTTGCCGATCAGAACGTCGGCAATCCGAATCCCCGCAACGGGGTGAGCTCCCATTGCTCGGTCTCTGCTCCTGCCAACCTAGAAGTTCGAAAGCACATCAAAGTGCAAGTAGATAAATAGGTAGCGCTCTGGCGGGAAGGTAAACGGCGTTTCTGTGCACTACTCTGGTTCGCCAGAAGTGGCTTAGTCATGCTGGCCACATGACCCGGAAGCTGTACGCTGGCTCCCTCGGCCAATAAAGCGAGATGAGCGCTGCAGCCTCCGAGTTGGCCACGACTGGACCTAATGGTCAGGGGTCCCTTCACCTTCACCTTTACACATTGTTCTACAGCAACTGTCTGTCTGTCAGCAACTGATTCTCAATAATTCCCAGTAATACACAAGCAATGTACCAAAACAGCACATTCTATCAAATGCCTGGCAAAAACATGAACTTGGTGCTGAAAAGTTACTAACATAAGCACCAGACAGTCATCATAGGGGACAACATTCTTAACCAGGAGCTCATAAGAGAAACAGCCCTCTTCCCTTCTTATGTGGAGAGGTGCTCCAATATTTATTGTGTCCTCCAAGGCCTGGGAACCCATTATGAAAAGAGATCAGGTCAACACATGTGCATGCACCTGCTCCAATAAATAAATAAATCAGTAACCTGACCAGTCAAACAACAGGCAAATATTGAAGCACAGATTTACTAGAAGAGAGGGGAATATGAAAAGAGATACTGCGGCTCTAGAAAACGTCAGAGCCCAATCCCTTCTACATGACCCCAGAGCAAATGAAATGATCTCAGAGATAGCCCTAAGTCTGGGGCATTTGCAACATGTGCATGCTTGATTTATGCTTTCTCTTGAATCTTACTTCTGATTAGACATGACTGTACTTATAGCACATTGCCAATGGGAAAAGTTGGCCACATGGCTTAATTTGGAAGAGGGCAGGTAGGCATACTGAAATTATTGCAGAGATGCAGCTAGGTCACACTGTACCACATACACACGCTAGTATTGTTGCAAATGCAGGAGCATTAATCAATAACTGATTCCCAATAATGTAAACATTCTTAAGAGGACAGCCAGTCAGTATTGCTTAGGAACATGTTGTCAACCACCTTGAGATCTATTGATGAAGGGGGGAATACAAATTTAATAAATAAATACAGGAAAAGCAGGGTTGCAGTGCAGAGGTGCCTGCCCCCTTTTAAAATTAGACAAACGGCTTTACTGAGTCTTGTAGGTAAAGCAAAATGGCCCTCAATGTATTGCTATCAGAGGACAGCATGATACAACGAAAAAGGGGGCTATCAGTCACACAGACTTTGTGATTTTTTGGAATCTTTGACAGTAATCAAATAACAGATAGTCAATTGACTAGCACTGCAATCCTATCCAATTTGTTCAAACACATTCATACATCTTTCATATCCTGTGCAATGTTTGGTGTTGCTAATAGAATTATTCATGAAAGGTCATCAGCATGATCTAATTAGACATTAAACACCAGCAGTGGAAATACAGATAGTTGGTGGTTTTTTAGCAGGCTGGAAAAAAGAAATTTCCATTATGCAGTTAGCTGTCCTAAACTGGTGTTCTAAATGCTCTTAACAGCCTTGTGGTTAATAATTCCAAAATATATAGACCAGTATCATGGCAGCTCCTACAACAGTAGTGCAAATGACGTAAGTCATGTTGATTATATGCAAGTAGAACATATGTACACAGACATTTAGCTTCAGTTTCTACACAAAGCTCCTCTTCTTGCTCTAGTAAACAGCACTGCATTCATGCAATTGTGCTGCTTATAGTCATGCTACTCTGAAAAGAATGCCAGAGATGCTCCTAGTTTCCTGTGGACAACAGTAAGAGCATTTCACAGGATCTTCAGATTAATGAGCTGCACTAGCATTTAAATTACTTGTTCCCATTATAGGCATATGACAAGACTTCGAAGTTTGGAAACTTTACTAAGAGAGTGTTGTTAAGATGCTGCTTAAGAATATGCCTGAATCTTTAAAAAAAATGTTAAGGTAGAATTATAATTAGTCAAATTTGAGCAACCCAAAGTTTTATCCAAATTTAGTCATAATCAAAGTTGACCCAATGACACTAATGGACATGACTAAATTAAAAGATCTGCTATGAGTAAACTTTAGTAGGGGCACAGCCCTCATTTCCCAAATTAAGAAGATTGCCATCAGCTACAAGATCTTGTTGATACTGTGCTACTTATACTCTACCTTGCTGAAGCTAATTAGGTCTGGGTCAGGTCAGCAATCACCTTGGAACCATATAGATGCTGCCTTGGGTTCCGCAATGGAAGAAAGGCAGGATTTAGAATGAAAAATAAATAAATAAGCAAACAAATGATGGCGCCTAGAATTGTGCTTTTGTCCTGGGCTTCTAGTGCTACAGCTCTCACATTAAAGTTATTACTGATCCAGAATTATTGCCAAGCTGAAAGTTTAAGAGGGAAAAAACATATAAATTAACTATGCTGCACACTGTAGAAACATAGGTTACAGAAGGACACCCTAGGCTGATGGCAACTTTTAGGGAAAAAATCTTAACTCTAATTGTCACTGGTTCTAAGTGTTTTGATTAAACCACTGATATCAGTAGGACCACTCTAAAAATGACTTAGTTGTCTTACCACCACTGACTTGCCCCACAAAGTAGTTCTTGCAAAAATTTCACAGCAGGAACTACCTTTTCCTGTTTTTCTCACCAACCACAAACACAATGCATTTATATGGCTCAAGAGTTTCACCAAACTCTACACTTCCTTTATGAAGCAAAGCATTTAGCAGCCTAATACACAGCTTCTTCTCCTTCATGTCTGTTCTCCTAATAAAGGTGTATTTGCAGTGCAGTTACTCACAGTTCAAACATGCATTATATGCTGGTGAGAAACACAGAAACGGTGCATAGCTGCACACAATTACATTTGATAACAGATAACACTGTCACTGGGGAGTGGTTTATCAGTGAGCAGTTTCTATTGTACTGCTGACAGACTTTGGATCAATCCTCTTTTGCCATCATTCCATGGTATTAATATCTAAGGGCCTTTCAAGAGGCACCCAGCGTGCAATTTAATTCACATCCAACTACAAGGAGTCTCATATAAAATAGCTCATGTTCTGCAAGTGGCCCAGGAGCGTTGGGAATAATGATGAGTCTGTGCAATGTTTCCCAAGGCCAATGCAGAGTGTCTCATAACCAAGTGCCCATAACCAAAGCACTAGTGATGCAAATGTATGGAATATTCTTTTTGAGTGTTAGTATTCTGCTTTCCAAATCACATTACTCTAGCAGCCAACTAGCCTCTCAAGCCTCTCAAGATCAAGTACATGGAAATATTACAAGTTTAATAAAATCTTGCTTTTCAGTATTGCACCATCTCAGCACAGGAAACCAACTGTCTAGCCTGCAACATATATTCCATATCACCCTGAGAGCTGATCCAAAAGCAAGCAAGCAAAAGCAGTTTTTACTTGCTTGTTAAAATTGTGCTTTGCCTTTCCACCCAATTGCACACTTTACCTTAATATAGAATGTAAAAAGCTCAGCGTGGCCCACTAGCCATTAAAATATTTTATCCAGGTTGAACACAGAAGTATTGTGCTATGTACTATGGCAAGAGGATTAAAACGTTTTATCATGTGCTGCTTGCAGTCCTGCTGACCCTGCCACCCCATGACAAGTGTTCACTACTGCTGAATGATTTTGGGGGAAAGAGAACAAAAACTCAAAAATTACTACAAATGCTGGTCAGGTGGAAAGTGAAGTTAAACCTCATCAACTGTGCCGTGTTTGTCATTATTTTACGCTCCTCTCAGGAGTCCAGTTCCTACACAACCTAACTTGATTAAAACAGAAATTACAGTTTGACCTGTGTGTGTTTTTACTCACTTGTTCCAACAGTCCTTTAAAATCAGGAGATCAAGCTAGAAGAGGCATGCAAAATCCCTTAAGCCTCAGTAAGGTCCTTGGAATAGCCCAAGGAACACAGTAATTAAGATTCCATGCATTTTGTACAGGGTTTAACAGCAGTTTTTTACTTGGTTAACTGGAACCCAATCCTGCACGTTTCTCAAGAAGAAAGTTCCTCTGTGTTCAATGCTTACACCCAAGTAGATTTAAAAAACCCAAAAAAACCTAACATGCTCACTAAACTATTAAAGAGCCTTCAAATGCAGACATTATCAAGTCTCAGTGATAAAAATAATTGTTTATTTTTTTTTATTTTTTTAATAATATTTATTAAAAATTTTCCAGAATAAAAAGGAAAGATAGCAAGCAAGAAAGAAAAAACAAATATGATTTACGCTTGGTTTCAGTGGCATCTTTCCCGGACTCCCCCCCTCCCCCTCTTGTATTCCATTTCCCTTAAATTGATTCCACAGATTCTTACCCCAAATTTTAAAACCTTATTTGTAATTTTAAATAACCCATTTATTCCAAATTAATTTATCTTATTTATCTTAATGAACCATTTCTCCTTATATTTTATATAATTCCCTAAGATCGACCCCATTTCCCTTCCACGAATTCCCCTATTTTCAAACAACAAACATGAAAAAAGTAAAGAAAGAAATAATATATAATTTTACAGCCTTTGGATTCCAAATCTCCCCCCCCCCCATTCCCCGGTTCCAATCCCCAAAGTTCATCCATTGTCTACTGCCAGCCTGGTGTATCCACGTCTATATCTCAACTCCACTTTGCCGTCTTTTGATAGCTTTTAATTTCAGAAAGTCCAATCTCGAAAAAACTCTCAGAAAAAGTCATTGTTCTTCCATCCAGACCTCTATGTTTAAGAGTCTAACTTAAATTCTATTTCTTGGTCCTTTTAAAGTCTGGATGTTCCAAATACTCCGGCTTCAAATTTGGTCCAGCTCTTATTCCTCAGGTTGCTTTTTCCTGTTCTGCTGCAGAAACCTTCTAATTCAGAAACTTCTTGTTCTCCACAGAGGCTTTTGTTATTCAGGAACATAACTTGCGTCAAGTCCCTTCCTTTCTTCAATAGATAAATCCATTGTCTCCTTTAGTATAGAAACCTCTGTAGACAAAATAATGCTTCGTTTTTGCAGCTTTCCCAAGAGATAACAGATCCTACTCAAATTCATAATATTTTTCCACTTGCTGCTACTGTTGCAATGTCCCAGCCTCCCTCTAGAGGGAATATGGTAACTTAATTTCTTTCAAAATCAGACCCAAAAGTCAAATAACTTGTTGCCTTTATTTCCAATAATTTATGTCCAAATTGTAACAAATCTAACCAGCAAAGCCATCGTAACAAAGTTCTCTTTTATTTTCCTGCTTTGACAGCTACTTTGACAGCTGTCAAAGTTTCTGTGTCTCTTCACCAGTCTCTCATAGCGGATCGTTCCCGGTTCCCGGGGGGGGGGGTTGCATTTTAGTTCCCACAAATCAGTCTTCTCCTCCAGCACAATTATTGTAATTTCCCTTCGTGAAGTTAAATTTTTTTTTTCAGGTAAACAAGTTCATCTCTCGATCTTAGTTGTCAAATCCTTGCGTTGAGCCATCTACAACGGGGGGGGGGGCGGACTTCCTTTTTGCACTCCCCCCGCTCGCTCCAAATTCAAAGATCAAATTTCCCTTTTAAGTCCAATCAATTTACTCACGGGTTGTTCCTTTTAGTCCAAATCCGAAATTTTCAAAGAAGAAGTCATTGCTCTCCGCCGAATGGCATGCGGCTTCGCTGGGCAGGGGAAGCATTGGACTCACAGCACCACACACCCCCCCGTCACCCGCTCCGCAGCCTTTAAAAAGGCTCCTTCGCGGGTCGGGGGGGCGCAAACGGTGCCCGCCGAGTCACCAAGTCCATGGGCATCTCCGCCCATGGTTTTTGAGGGTCCCCGCGTCGCCGGCACGGCAGGACCCGACCCCTACCCAGCCGACTCCCTCCGGAGCTCGGAGGGAGTCCGCCATTCGGCGATGGCGCCGACCCGGAAGCCCGATAAAAATAATTGTTTAAATTAAAAAATTAAGATTTTAAAATTTTCAATAGGATTTTAAAAATTCAAATCAGACCGTTTAACAATCTGAATCCAGTATGCTAGCCCTACAGTTTGTGTCTGACTAAAATAAATGTCTCTCCCACATATATACAATGCGTCCTCTAAATTAGTGTAAATTAAGAACCAATTTGTTCATTCCTCAGATATGAATATTTGCATTCCACCTGATGTAAATAAAACAAACTGCTCAAATCTGTCCGGTAATTATCAAATCTTACTTAGTTTAATTTTGTTTAATTAACATTAAACAAAATTTATTAACATTTTATTTTCTACCTTATTTTTGAGCTGCTTGCCAGCCCCAAACAACCAGTTTGTGGACCAGCTCTGGTCTAGACATTAAAACAAAATTATACTTCTGCTTTACATCAGAACCAAGTCAGAATGAGAGAAAGGGAGGGGCTTTTCTACACAAGTGTATGACAAATATTTGGCTATACAGTACAGCAAATTCAGATGGGTGAAGGTGGTTTTCCTTCAACCCACTCAGATTATAATGGCAAAAAAACCAAAAAAACAAAAACAGTTTAGATCAGGTAGCAATGCAGTATTTGAAAAGGCCTCATTTCTGGAAAGCTCTCCTTCCTATGGAGAGGCACCTGACACTTTTTTTTTCTGAAATCTGTTTTTACTGCTCTGCTGTTTTAATACATATTCATTTTCCAATCCAACATTTAGTTTATATTCACATTTAAACAAGACAGACTTGCAATAGTTTACCTGTATAAAAATCTTTCAGATTTTTGTATCATAATGGTAGGAAACTTTCTATAAAGCTATTGCTTCCCACACATATCAAACATAATTTTACATTAATGATTTAACCAACACTTTATTTAGCTACATAATTATATATGTATAATTACCGTACTTTTCGCTCTATAACACGCACCCGACCATAACACGCACATAGTTTTTAGAGGAGGAAAACAAGAAAAAAAATATTCTAAACAAAACAGTGGCTGTATGATTTTTGTGGTTCATGCTGTGGCCACAGACATGTGATCTGACGGTGAGTTTGGGGTAGCCCAATGCAAAAATCCTGAGGATCCATGTGGACCCATGCTTTGTAACTACGTTTTTGCACCACTGCGGCCCCAGGCAACAGTGGGTGCGTGATATTTTTGGTGCAAGCTGTAGCCATGGACATGCTATGTGATCTGATGGTGAATTTGGAGTGACCCAGTGCAAAAATCCTGAGGATCCATGTGGATCCGTGCTTTGTAACCCCGTTTTAAGTGGGGAGGGAAGGAAAAGCACTCAAGGGACAAGGAGCACGCGTGGGGTGTGTGGAGAAGGATGCTGCTAATAATGCAGAAGAGGGGTATAAGAGGAGAAAGCTCCTCTCCTCTCTCGCTTTGCTCCTTTAAAGCAAGCAGGCTTTCTTTCCCTCTCTCCTCCCCACTCAGCGGCTCTTCTCCCGCTTTGCTGTTTCAAACTGAGCCACGGAGGAGGGAAGGAAGGGGAACCATGGATCCTCTGCTCACGACTGCAGCAGATCCCCCCGCCATCCATAGGCATTCGTTCCATAACACGCACAGACATTTCCCCTTACTTTCTAGGAGGAAAAAAGTGAGTGTTATGGTGCAAAAAATACGGTATATTCAGCTCTTATAATCCACAGGAAGCCATGAAGTATGAAATTCTATACTACTGGATTCAATAATGTTTCTCTGAGAGGTTCTTCCTTTGTATTTGCTGCCTTCTTTTAATGAAACTCAACCAGTAAGGAGATGTAACAGTGGACATATCTCCATAATGGAAAAGGGGGTTGCTGTACATTTGCATCAAAGCAGAGTTGTGGCAGATAAAGATGCAGAAATTCCTGTTATTACAGTGGTACCTCTGGTTACGAACTTCATTTGTTCCAGAGGTCTGTTCTTAAGCTGAAACCATTCTTATCCTGAGGTGCACTTTCGCTAATGGGGCCTCCTGCTGTGCACAATTTCATTTTTAAAAAATATATATTCACTTTAACACACCAAAAATAAAAGACAAATATCCATCAAAACAAAGCAAAAAGAAAATTAATACACTGAATAGTAATCTCAAAACCTTAAAATAAAAATAGTCTTTTCCTATAGGCCAGACTTTCCATCTATTCCTGAAAGATTCTTACTTTGCCTAGCGTGGAGGAGTCACAGTAGATTAAAATGTGGATTGTTCATTCACCTTTGTGCAGTATCTGCAGGTACAGATAGGTAGCTTAATGCATTACTGCCATGAAATCTCCTGCCTCCCCCAACGAAAGTAAATTTGACTAATTATTTTGGTAGTTTTTGAGGTTTCACAGTAAGTAATATTGTTTTAATACTATTTCTCCAAACCAAAGATCTCACTGCAAATGGGTATTAATCCAACTCAACAAAATTAGTTTATTGCTACAAAACAACTTCAACTAAGGACATAGCAATGACCTGGTCATTTCAGCAAATAACACTTCCTGATGCTAGACTGATAGCTCCAAAAAGCACAGGAGCACTATCATTCCCCATACTAGATCTGAAGACTGAATAGGGGAAAGTCATTACCTTAATTGCCCTGCTTATGATCACCAGAGACATGTGGTTGTCCGTAAAAAATGGAAAACTGGACTAGATGGGCCTTGGCGTTTGATCAAGCAAAATAGGTTCTTACCACATGTTATATGGCAACAAACCCAGGCTTGTTACCAAGTGTGAACTCAACAACAGGATGCAGTCAGCCTCGCTCTCTTAAATCCAACACCTCTATACGATACACAAGTTTCCAAAGATAGAAATGTTTCATTCACATAATAAGCCTTTATGTTCTTAATATTTGCACAAAAATGTTCCATTCTATTCCCAATAAAAGATCTCTTCCCATTTGTAAATAATTCCCTTCGTATGTATGAATTTTTGCATTTGGACACCTAAACATTCATATATTCACTGGATACTCACTCTTTGGTTAGAAGAGAGCATGACTTGAGTAGAAAGCGGGACAAAGGAGTGTCTTGGTATATGAGATCTGGAGGGGCAGTTGGGCTCTTCAGATTCAAGCAGCGGACAATAATGTAAAGAACAGCAGCTACAGCAGCCAATTTTACCCCATCGAATACTGCCGGCAGCTCAGGGGTTTCCATTAAGGAATTCATCTTGAAATCTATGAAAGAAAAATAAAGCTCAGAAATCTATTTTCAGCAACTGAGACATGCTTACAAAGCGGTGCCATGGAACAGTGTTGTTAGAAATGCTTTCATGTATAAAAAACATTCATAAAAAGCCCAGATCAGGGCAGGCTCACACAGAACAGATTATCCAGTTTAGCTTAAGAGCTATGTGTACATACACAATAAATCTCTAGACTCTACACCAGAACATTTTGACAAAGCAGAGATTTCTGTTCTTGGTTGACAATCCTTATCTTTATTTTTATCTCTATATTACCAATTAAAGATTAGACACTCCAAAGAACAACTGCATGACAGAATTATCAGTCAGCTGCTTTGACAGTGTCTAGGATTCTGTAGACAGTGTTTAGAATTAGGATATTTATTCCAACCCCCCCCCCCAAATGCTGTCTAAATGTTGTTTGATGACTCTGCCAGTATTGATAAAGCTTCTATCCAAGCAAATGATACAAAGGAACAATTCTGGTGCCTATTCTAAAAACAAAATCAGCTAACTGAAACAAGATACAAGAATCGCAAGAGAAGTTACACAAAGATGCTGAATCATGGAGGAGTAGAAGCAAATGCATCCATGCAGGAGATGACTTGTGCAACTGTCAATGGCAAGGAGTGTCTATTGTCAGCACCAGCTGGTTTGCCAGCTACAGCCATTCCTTGACAAACTTGCCACATAAACATGGTTGGATAACCTTGAATTTCTTTTCTTTTCTTTTTTTTAATAATTTTTATTCATTTTTCAGATAGATAACAAAAACAATACAAAACAGTATAATTTCAATCTCATCATTTCGTACCCTTCTTTCTTTTGACTTCCCCATACCTCCCCATCCCTGCATCCTTGTTTAATAGTTCTTTAGCAACCCTTAGGTCCATTATCTTAATTCCCTTTCATAAAGATTCCTTTAGTTTTTTTGATTATTGCTGCAATTCTTTACCTCTTACCCCCTGACATCTTAACATTCCTCAATTTTACAATTATTTTTAAGATATATTTTGAATTTCTTCCAGTCCTCTTCCACTGTCTCCTTCCCCTGGTCACGGATTCTGCCCGTCATCTCGGCCAGTCCCATAAAGTCGATCACCTTTATTTGCCATTCTTCCAGAGTAGGTAGTTCTTGCGTCTTCCAATACTTTGCCAGTAGAATTCTTGCTGCTGTAGTGGCATATATAAAAAAATTCCTGTCCTTCCTTAACACCACTTGGCCAACCATGCCCAAGAGGAAAGCCTCTGGTTTCTTAGGAAAAGTCCACTTAAGGACCTTCTTAATTTCATTATAGATCATTTCCCAGAAAGCTTTAAACTTTGGGCAGGTCCACCAAAGGTGGTAGAAAGTGCCTTCAGTCTCATTACATTTCCAACACTTATTATTAGGCAAGTGGTAAATTTTTGCAAGCTTGACTGGGGTCATGTACCACCGATAGATCATTTTCATAATATTTTCTTTTAAAGCATTACATGCAGTAAATTTGATACCGGTGGTCCATAACTGTTCCCAGTCAGCAAACATAATATCATGACCAATATCTTGTGCCCATTTAATCATTGCTGATTTCACCGTTTCATCCTGTGTATTCCATTTCAACAGCAAGTTATACATTTTTGATAAGTTCTTAGTATTGGTTTCCAACAGTTCTGTTTCTAGTTTTGACTTCTCTTTCTGAAATCCTATTTTTCTGTCCTGTTTAAATGTCTCATTTATCTGATGGTAATGCAACCAATCTCGAACCTTAGGCTTTAGTATCTCATAACTCTGAAGTTTCACCCTTTCACCATCATATTCTAGAATCTCATGATATTTTGGCCATTTAGAGTCCATATTAAGCTTTTTTACTTCCCTAGCTTCCATTGGTGACACCCACCTAGGGGTTTTACTTTCCAGCAGATCTTTATATCTAATCCAAACATTATACAATGCTTTCCTCACAATATGGTTTTTAAAACTTTTGTATACCTTTACCTTGTCATACCATAAGTATGCATGCCAACCAAAGCTATTGTCATACCCTTCCAGGTCCAAAATGTCAGTGTTCTCAAGAAGTAGCTAGTGTTTCAACCAGCAGAAAGCTGCCGATTCATAATAAAGTCTTAAGTCCGGCAGGGCAAACCCCCCTCTATCCTTTGCATCAGTTAAGATCTTAAATTTAATTCTGGGCTTTTTGCCCTGCCAGACAAATTTTGATATGTCTTTCTGCCACTTCTTGAAACAATCCATCTTGTCCAAAATCTGCAACGTCTGGAATAAAAACAGCATTCTAGGCAATACATTCATCTTAATAGTAGCAATTCGGCCTAACAAGGAAAGTTTCAACCTTGACCATATTTCTAGATCCTTCTTTACCTCTGCCCAACTTTTTTCATAATTATCCTTAAATAAATTCACATTCTTGGATGTTAAGTTTAACCCCAGGTATTTTACCCTTTTTGTTATTTCCAGGCCTGTTTCATTCTGAAAACTCTCTCTTTCTTCCATTGTTAAGTTTTTTTCCAACACTTTCGTTTTTTGTTTGTTCAATTTAAAACCTGCTACTCGACCAAATATTTCAATCAGTTCTAATACTCTTTTAGTACTAGTGTCTGGCTGTTGCAAGGTCAATACTAGGTCATCTGCAAATGCTCTTAACTTGTAATGTCTAACTCCGACCTGAACTCCTTTAACCAACTGGTCCTTTCTAATCATGTTTAACAAAACCTCCAGGACTGATATAAAAAGCAAAGGGGATATTGGGCACCCCTGCCGTGTACCTTTTTCTATGGGTATTTCTTCTGTAACCACATTGTTTACAATTAACTTGGCCTTTTGTTGGGAATATATTGCACCTATACCGTTTTCAAAACCTTGGCCTACCCCCATCCCTTGGAGATTCTTTTTCATAAAAGTCCAGCAGATATTGTCAAAGGCTTTCTCCGCGTCCACAAAAATCAGAACTGCTTTCCTGTTAATGTCAACATCTAGCAACTCTAAAATGTCTATAATGTTCCTCACATTGTCTGACATATATCTCCCTGGGAGAAAGCCTGTTTGGTCCTTATGAATCTCCTCTATCAACACTCTTTTCAATCTTTTTGCCAAAATGTCTGCAAAAATTTTGTAATCCACATTGAGTAAAGATATAGGGCGGTAGTTTCTAACCTGGTTCTTTTCAGTTTCTGTCTTCGGTATAAGTGAGATGAAAGCCTCTTTCCACGATTCAGGTGCCTTTTTCCCCTTCAGAATTTCATTGCAAACTTCCTTCAATGGTTGTAGCAACCATTCTTTCAGCATTTTGTAGTATTTAGCCGTAAGGCCGTCTGGTCCTGGTGATTTTCCCAATTTCATATTTTGGATGGCGCCCTCTATTTCTTGTTCTGTTATTTCCTCATTTAAGATCCTTTTACTTTGCTCTGGAATTTTTGGTAAGCCGTATTTTCTGATGAATTCTTCTATTTCTTGTTCATTAATTGGCCCTTGCGCATACAATTTCTTGAAAAAACTTTGAAAACAATTGTTTATCTCATTAGGTTTGTGGATAATTTTTCCATCCATTTCTAGACTTGTTACAGTGTTCATTTTCTGCCTTTTTTTCAATTGCCATGACAGAAGTTTCCCGCATTTGTCCGCTGATTCGAAAGTTCTTTGTCTCATTTGCTTTATCTTCCATTCTATTTGTTGGTTCATGAGCTCCATGTACTGCATCTGATAAAACTTTATTTCTCTCAAAATCTCATGGGACTTTGGTTTGGACCTCAATTTCTTCTCTCCTTCTTTTATTTTTTCTAGGATCTTTTCCTTCCTCTCATTTTGTTGCTTCCTCTTTATAGAGTTCTGTTGGATTAAGAAACCTCTCATCACGGCTTTGCTTGCATCCCAAATTATTCTCTTTTCCACATCTGTTTTCCTATTAATCTCAAAGTAATCTTTTAATGTTTTAAGGGCCTTCTTGTGGATCTCTTCATCCTTAAATAGGGTGTCATTCATTCTCCATCTAAAGGATCCAGTTGTTGTTAGTTTCATCTCCATCTTCACCGCATTATGGTCGGAGCAAGTTTTTGGACATATTTCTACTTTTTTTGTTCTTGACGCCAGACTGCTAGAAATCCAAATTTGGTCTATTCTTGTCCATGTCATTTTTGCCTCAGAGAAGAAAGTTCCCTCTCTCTCTAGAGGATTCCTTGTTCTCCAAATATCAATCAAGTCCATAGTTTCAGTCATTTCAAAAAAGATCTTTGGTAGTCTCCCTTCTTTTGAGATCACTTGTCTCTGTGCTTTGTCCATGTTTGTTGAGACAACTCCATTCATATCTCCCATCATTACGATTTTATAGTCTATAAAATCAACTAGTGTCTCATGCAACTTCTTAAAGAATTCGGCCTTCCCCTCGTTTGGGGCATATACTCCAACAATCAAAATCTTTTCTCCTTGAATTTGTATTTCAATTGCCAGGTATCTTCCTTGTTCATCTTTAAATATCAATTTTGGGGCCAATTTTTCCTTTGCATAGATCACCACTCATCTTTTCTTCACTTTGTCTGATGAGATAAATTCTTGACCAAGTCTCTTATTTATCAATAATTTCCTGTGTATCCTGGCAATATGGGTTTCTTGCAAACATATTATATCTAATTGTTCTCTCTTCAAAATGTGAAAAATTTGTCGTCTTTTCCGAGGGAGGTTCAAGCCATTGCAGTTCCAACTAAGAAGTTGCAGAGACATTTTGTGTTTAAGTAGCTGTTCCTCCAACTGCTCCAAGCTTCTGTTCTTCCTCCGATGGTGGTGGTAAAAGTCCAAATGATAAGTTTGCTATATCAGGTGGTTCTTTCTCCTCTGCAGTTCCTTTCTGTAAATCCTCCAGGTATCTCTCCAGAAATTGTTCTTTGTCCTGAATTGTTTTTATTTTAATCTTTCTTCCTTTAAAGTTAAAGGACAGTCCTTGTGGGAACTCCCATCTGAATGGTATGGTATTTTTCTTCAACAGGTCTGCTAGGCTTTTATAGTAGGTCCTCACCTCTAAAATATATTTGGGAATGTCCTTAAAAATCTGTATTTGACAGTTTTGGATCACCAGTGCTTTTTGATAATGCAAGTTCAATATTTTATCTCTTTCTTCTTTTGATCTCAGTGTAATTAGACAATCCCTTGGTTTCTTGTCTTGCCTCCTTCCCAGCCGAAAGGCTGTTGTTATCTCAAATTCATCATCTTCCGCCCATTCCTCTTGCCAAAAAGCTATAAAGTTCTCTGTAAGGAATTCCACAAGGTTGTCCCCTTCCCCTTCAGGAACCAGTCTAAGTTTTAAATTCTTCTCTTTCCTCTGAAGTTCCAATAAAGAGAGGGCTGCATCATGCTCATTCACTTTTTTAATAATAGGCCCAACCTTTTCCCTTGTCTCCTCAGCCGTATTTTTTTGCACTTTCTGCAATCTTTCGTGTTTCAGAGCTCTCCTGGATTAATCTATTTATAGAATCTGTATTAGACTTTACACTGGCTGTATTAACATCTAGTCTTGTTGTCAACTCTGTTAATTTTTTGGAGTTCTCTGTCGATAGCTTTGTCAGTGCTTCCAGAGATTGATTTATTTTAAGAAGTGCCTGTGTCATAGGATCCATAGAAGCTGCTGTTTTTTCCTGTGCAGCTGGTGCAGTTCCTGATATGGAGCCCCTTTTCTTCTGGGATTGTTTTGCTTTAAGCCTTGTTACTATCTCTTCTGTAGGGCCACTCATATCCTCAAGGTCGTTTTCACAGAGTTAGTTTCCAAGTGGAAAATCCCACTGTTACTTTTCCAAATGCATTCAATTGTATCCAAATGGCAAGGAGAAAAGACAAAGAAGCAAGAAAGTATAACAGTAGCCAGTAATTTCCCAAGTCCAAACCAAAAAGTCTCTGTCTTCTATGTAACCAAAATGCAACCAAAATGTAACCAAAATGCAACAGTGTAAGTCTAAGGTCCAGTAACTTTGTTTTGCAAGCCCCCACTTTAAAAAGTTTGACAGTTCATGTCCCGGTGTCTTGTTTGGGCAGCCCGTCCTGGGGGGGGGGGGGTTTGACAGTGGAAGGTCTTATTTTCCCAATCGTTTTCCGGCAGATTAACAATGTCCCAATCCCTTCCCCCCTTCTCCTGCCTTTCGGGGGGGAAATTTAGTCCGATGTCAGTTTGACAGCTTAAAAAAAAAAAAAGAAAGGTTCCCTTCAAATGCAGCTTGATTTTTCGTTGCTTTGTTTCTCCTGCAGCTCCGGGGAGGCAGACTTCCTTAATTTATGCCTTTCCCGTTTTCAGCCAAATTTCTTATTTTAGAGTCCCGTCAATTTCCAGTCTTACTCACGGGTGTTGTAGTCAATTTCCAGTTACAGGAAGGAATCGGCGCTCTCCGTTCATGGCGACGCGGCTTCACTCCGCTAGCTGGGTGACGACTCTCAGCACCGCGCTTACCCCGATGCCGCTCAGAAGCCTTTAAAAAGGCTCCTTCACAGTGCCGGGGGGCGCAAAAGGTGCCCACTGAATCTCCTTTGTTCACAGGCTCCGCGCCTGTGATTTTAGGGGTCCCCCGCTCGCCGTAGCGGGTAAGACCCGAACTAGCGAAGCAGTCCTGCCTCGGAGCTCGAGGCTCGGACCGCCATTAAACGCTGGCGCCGACCGGAAGTCGGATAACCTTGAATTTCTATCCTATTCTACCTACCTTAAGAGCCCAAAGAAGAGCACAGATAAGCAAAGAATACAAACATTACAACCTTAAAAACGCAATACAGAATATCAGTAAAGCAATTAAAAAAACACAAACACAACACAAAATAATATCAATAATACAATTTAAGACACAGAACTCACAAGTACAACAGAAAAGGAATTCATTGGCCCCATTCTCCTTTCCTGGATAAACAAGTGGGGTCCCTCAGGAACAGTGTAATAATTATGATGTAAGGGACAATCACAGCCCTACCACGAAGGAGTTCTGCTTTGAGGCTGCAGCCACAGAGATGTACCTATCCTATATCGCCAGCAAAAAGGCCATGTCCACTGATGGGACCACAAGTGGGGGCTACCCTCTAGATCTAAGGCTTATGTAAGTGCTGAGGTTATGTGGCCAATTACATGGCTTGCTGGACTAGTAAAAACTGCATTGTAATTTTTATCCAACAATCTGATGACATGTTATGGTAATGGTTAACGTCACTGCAATAGCCCACTCTGTTTTATGTTGCTTTTTATGTTGTATCCCACCCTGGGATCATTATGATGAATGGTGGGCTTGTAAAATGAATATAATATTAGTGAAAAACACAACCATCTGTTATTACTAAGCTCAATTTGTTACTGCAGTTTCTCTCGTTGAAGCTTTTAAGAGTTTCCACAGAACTAACAAGCTACAAAAGTCCATGTGAACATGGCAATGAGTAAGGCTGCTTGTCCTTGAGCTCTGTGGTCTGTTTTAATTTGTTATTTTGAATAGTTTTAAAGTCAGTTGGCTCAGCCACTAATGTTAATTGCATTATACAGGCAAGGAGCATGTCTGCTTTTACTTTTACGTGGGCTTAAAAGCAATATATTTTAATTGGAGGACAGGCACTGGGAGAGTAGCATTTAGCATTCAACTGGTAAGGAATGCTTTTTAAAAGCTCACTGCGACGAAGGACTCTGCAGATTCAGATTCAGATTAGATTTATTGCGGCCATTGGCCCATAACGAAAACAATACATCCAAATTTATCCATAGACAATACAATTTAAACAGTTCCAAGTTAAAACACCCATATAAAACCAATTTTACTTCAGTTAAGTAAACACTATACACAATAAGCTCCCTCTATGTAAACCGCAATTCAAATCCATCAGATTTTTGGGGGTATGCATCTTGGTTCTGGCACTTATTAATGGTTCTTAAGTTTAGCTAAGCTGTCAGAGTCATACAGTGCACCATTTCTCCTCTTTTGAAATAAAACATTAATCAGGTATCTAGCGACTGCAAGGGATCTACTTGTATCTTCGTCGTTTAATAGGTATATTATTTGGGCTTCCTGAGGTCCATCTGCAATTCTCGATAAATATGGGGCCAGAAACTTGGACCGTGCAGCCGAATGTGATGGACAACAGAAGATTATATGATATAACGATTCTATAGATCCACTTTCACAGTCGCAGAGGAGTGAGATCTGTCCGTTGGAGCGTCTGTTACCCAACACATCTGATGGGAAGGACTCTGCAGTTTTAACAGTTTTAATACAGTTACCACAAAAACACAGACCCGTAGTGCTTTAGATAAATTGTCTGGAACTCCTTTGTCAGGTTTAGTCCACAAATCTATGCTTGACTATTGTGAATCAAGGGAGGCAGAAGTAATTGCAAAGCAAGATGAAATTAATTTGTCTTATATGGACTACCTGGTTCTTCATATGGCAAGAGTGCAAGAAATGGGGCTGGAGATGCCTTATCTCAAGTAAGAGGTTTTGCTACACCTCTATTGAAAGCTTAACTAACTGGTTAGCTGATCTGGACTTGTTAGGAGCCGATACATATGCTCCCGGGCAACGTAAGCTTCTTCCATATAATAAAACCTCAACAACAATTTTGGCACGATAGACTCGGCCACAACTGAGACCAGCAGAAAAAGCATTGCTAGATTACATACCAAAATAGCAGCACTCTGTTTAGCAATAATTTGCAGGATGTTGAGAGTAGTCCTTGACAACTCTCAAATAATGCATTCAATCACATAAAACCCACCTTGTGCTGTGTGCCACTTATTCTTAAATGCAGGAAACTCGGGAATCATCTAAGCAAATATGTTGTTCAAATCAAGGTTAACCTATAAAATAAGAGACAAACTGAATGTTATTTTACTGGCAATAATAACACAGCAAAAGTCACAACAGGCTCAGAGCACAACCCATCTAGAACACAAGAGGATAGCTGTCATAGGTCCACTTCATGCAAGCCAGCTACCCAGGGGCCATCTGAAGTTGAAGAGAGCTAATCATGTGCAGTAGCCCACCATATGAATCTGTGAATATGATTTGCTTCCATGTTTTGGCAAAACCATATTGCAAAGACAACAGCATGGCAGAAGATATAATCTATACATAGATGTATATATACATATAATCTATGTAACAGTATGTTACATCTATGTAACAGTATGTTACATCTATGTAACAGATTTATATATACATATAATCTATGTAACAGTAGTAGATTCCCATTTTATACAACAAAAAGCCAATAAAAGCTGGCATAATCAGCAATACTGGTGCCACGAGATATAGTCCTGTATAATATTTATGCTACATAGGAGAACAAGGTTGTACATCTGCCTGAGTCAAAATTAAGCTGACAATAAAAACTTTTGTACCTATAAACTATACAAAGTTGTTCAACCTGAATTCCTCTAACATTAGCAAAACTTGTATTGTTCAATATCAGCTGCCCCAACACATATCTGACAGCAGCAACGTTTTACCTGAAGAAAACTCAAAGAAAGTCTACATTGAAGTTAAGTCAATGCTAATGCAAAACTGTGCAAAATATCTGCTGGATGAAAGATGGTTGAAGTGATGGCTGTTACAATGGATAAAACCTTTGGTGTGCGTAATCACAGGAACTGAGGCAATACTGTAGAACAGGCTTCCTCAAACTCGGCCCTCCAGATGTTTTTGGCCTACAACTCCCATGATCCCTAGCTAGCAGGACCAGTGATCAGGGGTGATGGGAATCGTAGTCTCAAAACATCTGGAGGGCCGAGTCTGAGGAAGCCTGCTGTAGAAGAGTATAAAAGCAGAAACATATAGATATTATAATGCTTTGTAGAATATCCCTATGAAGGAAAGATTGGAGGGTGGGACTGATGAGATAAGATCAAATGCAACACCCTGTGCTAGCAATTAAATACTCTAGAAGAAACTAAACCAGCCTAAAGCAAAGGAAGTTAGTAATAACTCAAACTCCAATCAAGCTCTTGACATTTAAAGGGAATGTTTGCAGAAGTAGAGCATACACCCTTGCCGCACCCAGGGAAAAGGGAGGAAGGAATATGGCTGTAGTGTCATTCACCTCTTTAATAAGCTAAATAATTCAAAATTCAAAACTGGAATATGTTCTATATCCTTCAAAGGTATAAATGGCAGAGCCTGTTATCAAATGTACGGAGAGTACTTCCAATGGGCACTGATACAGTACTAAAAATAAATTGGAGTCTACTTACCTGACAAAGCAGAGAAGTCCACAAGTATCAAATGCATGCCTTTCATTTCCTATGTTTACTGCCCAAACAACTAAACTGGCAAAGAAGGCCAAGTGCTAATAAGGACATTAAGTTCAGAATGGGTGCTGCCCCTCCAAGACGAGTTAACAGTGGTGAATTCACAAGTGTGGGAAGGACAAGCTATCAACAGCCACTAGCCATGATGGCTATGTGCTACCTTCAATATTAGAGGTTGCTGGTGAGCACAAGTAGGGAGAGTGCTAACTGTGGGTTTTCCATAGCCATCTGGTTGGCCACTATGGGAACAGAATGCTGAACTAGATGAGCTTTTGGTCTGCTCCACCAAGGCTTTTATGCTCTTAGGAGAGCAGACTCCAAGACACGAGAGCTGGGTGAACATTGAGTCTTTAACAAGGAAGCATTCTAGTAATTAAACAGCAGGAATCCAGGAGCTGTAGCTTCAAGTCTGACAGCTCGGTAGAAATTGGGAAGCAAAGGGCAGTGTGTGTTAAACCAGCCCTCCCAAACCTGGTGTCCTCTAATTTGAAACTGATGTGAGCTGTTCTAAACATCAGGAGGGCACCAATTTGGAATAGGCTAATGTCCATGAGCATTAATTATCACCAGTTTAGTTATCTCTAATGTAGCTTAAGTTACCTTTGACAGATTCCTCTTTAGTCTGCTCCTAGGATGTTTAAAAGGAGAGGTGGCTGGGCATAGTGACATCTCATTCACTCTGGGGGTTTCTGTATTCCCCCATTGTGATGCTTTCCAATAGCAATGCATTTTACATTGAGGAGGGTAAGTGAGAAAGGGCTCTTGTGAGTCCTCAAAGGGGAGAACCTTTGTGAAAGGTTTCAGGTGCCAAAGCACCCAAGATCTTTGAAAAAGATTAGTGCCTTTGAGACTTCACAAGAGCTCTTTCTCTATTATTCTCCATATGACCAATTCATTACCTAATGTCATAGCCAACGCTACTAGGAAGCACCACAATGGG
Organism: Podarcis cretensis; assembly: GCF_951804945.1. Taxonomy (NCBI): domain Eukaryota; kingdom Metazoa; phylum Chordata; class Lepidosauria; order Squamata; family Lacertidae; genus Podarcis; species Podarcis cretensis. The sequence continues at coordinate 19,688,498 of NC_137183.1, forward strand.
AAAGTCAGAATCCCCCAGTGAGCTGTTGCTACATCCAGACTCTTCTTTAAACATTCTAGGAACAGACAAAGAGAGGAAGCAGTTACCAGTAACAAAGCTGTCAGAAGCATGGGAGGGGGAATTTTAGGGCCAGTCTATAATACAGTATACCCAAATCACAACTGTGCTCATCTAGAGAAAAGGTGGAAGGGGACAGGAGAAAGGAAGGAAGAGGAGTGGAAATCAAATAATCTAAAAAAGACCTTTAGCACTCTCTTCTATTTGTTAATCTAGTTCCTCCAAGAAGACAGCAGTACTTACAACCAGCTCAACATTTTCTCCTTACCCAATGCCCTTTTTAAAAGCTAACAAAAGGAAGGGAAAGACTGTTCAAAGAATTGGAATTTGAGCTCACAGCTGTTCTTTCATCATTTATAAGAGCTACTTCTTACAATTCAGGGTGGAACACTCTTAACTCATATGCCATCCCCACTCGTCTCCGCCAAAGGTACCAGGGTTCAGAAACGCAGTTGCTCGGGGCATAGTCCATGTGTGTTTGCATAAACTGTCAGGTATCAGAAAAGTAAATAATTTTCTCCATCAGGAAAATAGGATATGAAGGAGGTTTTATTCAACATTTTTTCATTATCAAGAGGAAAGAGATTATTAATATATGGACTTTGTATTTTCAAGGATTGTGCAAGTGACCCAGTTTGAGGGACAGAGTTTCAGATTTGAAACATCTGAGGTCACTGCTCACTAATATTGCACAAGATCACTATCTAAGTTCAGATCTCCATCTGCATAAATTGGAATTAGCATAGTCTCTACCTGGATTTTTGATAAAGAAGCAATGTGCAAAGTATTTTATCCTCAAGGTGCTACAAAGGTATATCATACAAAGGTATGATAAAGGTCTACTACTTTGGACTGGATGGATGAAGCATTTAATGTACAGTCAAAAGCAAAAATAGAGATCACCAGTTACTGATGTTAATGAAAGCATTTATATGCCAAAGCACTACAGAAATTCTACAACCTAATATCTAAGGTTTGGAAATCTGCAGCCTCTATTTCAAAAAGATGTACATTTCACTTTGAAAGTTACTGAAGATCTGAAAGACATGCAAAGACTAATCCACTACAAGTCTGAATTCCACATACATTTCTATCTTTAACTAGTGCTTACATTCTTCAGTTCATGATTCTACACCTCAGAGAATACAATGAGGGTCAAATTAAATGCAGTTTGTGGAAGATCTGTTATTAAGATCTCTCACTTCTCATTCTTTTAAACTCCATATAAGCAATCAGAGGCTTCAGTCAGCATTGGCTCTCAATTTTGGGCCTCTTAGGTAATATGTCCTCAGGAAGCCCATCTGCTTGCAGCGTTCACCACTGCCTATTTGCTTGTGCTATGAATGACCCTATCTAGTAAGTAAAGCATCCTGTTTTTCTGCGTGGCCAAGCAGCTGCATTTGAGACACCCACAAAGCATAACACGATAGCAATAGCATTATATTCCCCAGCAACTAGGGACATGCTATCTCTAATCCTGGATGTGTGCCATAATCACTGATAGCCTTATCCTCCATAAATTTGTCTAATACCCTTTTAAAGCCACCTAAGTTGATGGCCATCACCACATCTTGCAAAAGCCAACTCCATAGTTTAATTATACGGAAGTATGAAGCGGGTGGCACTGTGCTCTAAACCACAGAGCCTAGGGCTTGCCAATCAGAAGGTTGGCAGTTTGAATCCCTGTGACAGGGTGACCTCCCGTTCCTCGGTCCCAGCTCCTGCCCACTTAGCAATTTGAAAGCATGTCAAAGTGCAAGTAGATAAATAGGTACTGCTCCAGCGGGAAGGTAAACAGTGTTTCCGTGCGCTGCTCTGGTTCGCCAGAAGCGGCTTAGTCATGCTGGCCACATGACCTTGAAGGTGTCTGTGGACAAATGCCGGCTCCTTCGGCCTATAGAGCGAGATGAGCGGGCAACCCCCGAGTCATCCGTGACTGGACCTAATGGTCAAGGGTACCTCTACCTATGAAGTACTTCCTATTGACTGTTCTGAATGTCAAATCATTCAGCTTTATTAAAATAATCTCTATCCACTTTCTTCACAAATTTTATAAACCATTATCATGTGCTTCTCACCTGCCTTCCCTCTCCAACTAAAAACCCCAAACACTATGACCTACACATTTTTCCAGTGCTGCACATGGAACTAGTATTAGAAGAGATCTTCTGCTTGCCAGAAGATGGACTTATCTACTTCTTCGTTTTCAATTGCAGTCGCTGGAAACATTTGCTGAGCTAAACAAGCTGCTATACAATTTAACTTCCCCATTGCAGTTCTGAATACTGGTTTGATGATGAGCAATATTTCATTCTATATACATTTTCAGGCCTACAGAATGTTCTCAAAAGAAAGTGAACTTTGGAATATAATCATTCATTGCTGAACTGTTACATAATTCTGACACGTACGTGATCTGCATTTTTTTAGTACTAAATGACAGGAAGTTCCAAATGTCCTACTGTATAATTAAACTGTAAATATTATTAGTCACAAGGCCAAACAGGTCACCAACAGTGATGCTAAATAGTTCTCATTTATTTTTTACATGCCAGTTATCAGCATGAGTTTATTTGCAACTAATTTTAAGCCACACAAATATTTTTTTAAAAAAAGAAAAGACAAAAATACCCTGCTTCTCCTATGTAAGAGCTCTGGTAATCTCTACTGCACAACCCAAAGTTTCCACTCCTAGATCTTCAAAATTATTTCTTCTATGAAATGTCATAGTAATTTAAGATTACACAGTATTCAGGATGAGAAGAAAACTTTGAAAGAATGCTATAAACCAAGCTGAAAGATAAACATTAATTCATAGCCAGCCAGCACCTTCAAAGTATAATAATAAGCAATTTCACATTTAGCGCCTTTCCCAACAAAGGGAAATCCCTCTCTATTTCAATAATGGAATCTAACTACCAAACAAAGCCTTCATGAATCTATAATTCCACAATAAAAACTTATCTTCCAAAATAGCTCAAAACTTCCTACACGATAACTAGAATGCTTAGATGATTATTTATTTGTCTCAGCTGCCTTAAGATATGAAAGTATCTGCCCAGGAGAGTGAAGGACTTTATAAAAGCAGACTGATCCAAACTCTGTTATAATGATAATGTTATAATGGCATGACATGACACAGTTTAGAAAGAAAAGAGTAGAACATGAATTTTAAAACAAATAGAGTACTGTAATAGTATAAAATATTAAAATCAGTTAAAGCAATTTGCAATCAGAAGAATTGGGTGGGTCCCTATAAGGGAGGGACAAAGTGATATTGTGGGCAAAATATTGGCTGTGAAGAAGACATGGATCCAGTAATATGTCAGATACGTTTTTTATTATATTATATGAGCAGTTTTGAGTGTCAGAACTCTTAAGAGATAAACACCCATGCCGTTTACTTAAACAGAAGCAACACTGTTGGACTCTGTGCAAGATAACTCTCGGAAGAGAGTTTCTTTTAAGTCCAAGAAAGGTTGACTGCTTGCAGTTGCTGTCTGTAACCTGAATAGTGAAAAAGCAGGAATTGTCTAAACGTAACTTCTGATTTATGCAGTATGATCCTTTGACAATGTTATGGGTGTATTGAATGATATACTAATACTAAGAGACCAATTAAAAGGCAAGGAGAATCAATAGGTCTACTCTGAGTAAATCTTAGTTGGACCATCACCTAAATCTTTTAGGTGATGGTCCAACTAGTAGTACATTTATCAAAGTAGTAGTACATTTATGAAAGTACTACTACAGATACACAGAACATATTTCAGAACAACTCATACAAACCATAGATCTTTCTTGACAGTTTTAAATTGACTCAGATACACAGAAAAAATATGCAAGTACATATTTTGGTATTTAGTAGATTTATATCCCATTTTTCAACCAAAGTCCCAAAACAGCTAACATCATTTATAAAATGTAACAGATAAATCAAGCAAATAGCAAGATGGCAAGGCCCACAGTGAATATAAGCACAAAAGTGCATTATCAAGAGTCACAAGACACATATTCAGCAGGAGACATTTGGTCTTTATTGCCGAAGAAGTCTCAGAAGGATCAGAGAAACCAAATTTGTTGCCACTCAAAGCCAGCATCCGCTCTGGCCTTTGTCACTGCATCTCTGCATCTCACTTTTCTGTATGAGACAACTTAGGATTGCCTATGCAGAACATGTATATACCACTGGGTGACAAGCCCTGCCAGCTATTTGTTTTAACTGCTACATATTACAGAATATGTACAGTTGTATTTAATACCCTTAAGGGTCACAATACAAGATTTACAGTACTTTTCATTTCTTCATGCAAAGCTAACAAGGTCGTCATTGACAAAACAGCAATTGGGTGAAATCTAAAGCAGCATAACTGTATAACACAAAAGAGCAAAAGTAAAAGGGAGAGGGAAATGCCCCCTTTTAGTCTTCTTGTGCATGGATTATTTTAGAATAAGTCTTATTCTATCAGTGTAATCTCATCTATTCTATGGCTTATAACAACATCAATTAATCAAAATAATCCCAGGTGATTGGAGCAACTAACTTTATAAACTGTCTTTAAATTAAGTAACCAATCTATAAAGCCTAGCTATAAGACAAGTGTGGAATAGATAAGATTCAGGAATAGGAAGACAAATGTCTACACATTACCTCACATTCCACCTGCAAGACAGTGCCCTTCCCTGCTTCTTGCTTCAGAATTTCATTGACATTTGTCATTATTCCCTCCGGCAACATATACTTGTAGAGAAGGGATAACAACTAATGTCAATGAAATTCTGAAGCATGCCTGGTGGGGCACCATTTTGCTGGCTGGATACGGGCACTGCACAGAAGATAATAATCACCAGTCAATATATAATAGGAAGTCTGTCTTGGGTACAATTCAGAAACAGCAGGAAGTAGAGAAACACCCTAGGAGGAACAGCGGGCTAGTTCAGTGAAATCTCCCAAAGCAGAAGCAACACATGGCTCAAAGGATAGAGGTGACTAGCACTTGGATAACCATAGTTTGGACCAGAAAGTAATAAACAAGATGACAGGAAGGGAAGCATATTTGAAAGAAAAATTAGGAAGAATATTTTTTACTCTGTGGGGAAAAGATGCTGAACCTAGGCAGTAAATGTTGCTGCCCTTGCACACACAAAAATATTGGGGAATAGGAGAAAAGGAGAGAGATGTGAAAACTCACCTCAACCCCCTACCCCAGTCCATAATGTAAGAAGAGGATAAACCGAGTCTAGTAATACTTCATGTTATATTAAACCCATGCAGTAATGGGGAAACAACAACAATGGGCATGTTAGATGGGGCGTAGCCCATGAAACCAAACCCATAAAACAGACAAGAGCCTTTGTAAGAGGTGAAAGAGGAAACAGTTGGTAAAGGACAGAACCTCAGCCATCACTGTTACAGACCATTTAGGATGAAAAAAGCAGAATGTTACAATTCTCGAGTTGTAGACCCTAGCATTTCTCAAGAGAATTTCCATTATGACAAAGAATAACCACATAAAATGCTGGTTTTTTTACAACTTTTACAACTTAATCTTGGAGTAATCGTTGTACCTCTTTACTACCTTTTCTGGGGCACAGGCAACCCCTGTTATTGAACAGGGGAGGACCCTTGCCTCCAGGCTTTGCTCACTAAATAGACCTTTATTCTGATGGGGGGGGGCTGTTTTTAAAACACAGCCCCGATACTGAAAACTCTCCCTCTTTCCCCAGTTTTGAAGTGACAGACCTGCTGATTTTAACGTGCAGAGAGAGGAAAGCTATAGGGAAGCCATTGGAGCCAGTATTTTTCGTTTAGGCTACTTTCTACACTCCATTATTAAGTAATACTCAAAGGGATGGAACAGTAACAAAATAATTGTGTGTGGCGGGGGGGGGGGGTTGTTGGAGAGGAGAGAACCTAAGAACCACCCTGCTGGATCAGGCTCTGGGCCCATCTAGCCTAGCATCTTATCCTCATAGCGACCAACCAAACGCTTGTGGAAAACCTATGAGAGAAAGAGAGCGGTTGAGAGGGAGAAGCCCACATAAGATGCTACGGCTCTCTCTGTGTGTGTGTGTTTGTGTGTGTGTATATGAAACATCTAATTAAAAATGTCTTTAAAATTAAATTAAACTAACAGTTTGAGGAGGGAGGTGGAGGAGAAGAAACAGAAGCTGGAAAGGAGAATAGGAGAAATCAACAGCAGGAATTTAGGTGGTTGTTATGGGGGGGGGGGAGAGAGAAGGGGCCTGCCTTTCCCTGCAGAGGGTGATGATGATGGATGGGCAGCCCGGGCATGGCTGGGAAAGGAAGGAGGCCTCTGGGCCAAGGTCACAAAGCCAACCCCGCCCCCCCCCGTTGTCGCCGCTTTGGGTGGCAAAATGGGGGGGGGGGGTGCGAGGCGGGGGAATCGACAGAAGCCCACCAGCCGCGCTTCCTCCCCACCCATCACCTGCTTCTCTCCGCCACGTTAGGCAGGTGCGAAGGTGCCTCGGCCTCCCGCTTCTCCCCCCCCCGGTCCAAGTGGAAGAAGGGCGAGGGGACTAATAGTCCCACCATATCCTCCCCCTCCCATTTTTTTTGGGGGGGGAGGGGGTTGTCTCTTGGTCGCCGCCCAATTTGGGAAATTGCCTCAGCCCCCCCCCCCACATAACATACATCCCTTTCCCCTTCTTCGTGCCCCCCCCCTTCCGCCAGCGCACCTCACGCCGCAGCCTCACCTGCGTAGGCCCGGTCCGGGCTCTCCCGCTCTCTCCTGTCTTGACTGCGACTCCCATCGAGATACGCCGCCACACACCCGCGCCTGGTTCGGGCTCCCAGCTTACCCCTCCCCGCTCCCTCTCCTCAGCCGCCGCCTTTGTCACTCCATTGGCGCCCGCGCCTGCCACTCTCCACCTTCAGCCGGCGCCGGATTGGCTGTCGGAAGCCGGCCTTTCGTCCGAGTGGGAACTGGGAAAGAGAAGGGGGTGGGAAGAGGAGGGCCTGGAGGTTGTCAGGGCGGCGGCGCCGGCGGCAGCGGCGGCGGTAGCAGCAACGACGCCGACGCCGCCCTGCCCTCCCCGCAGCAGTCCGGCGAAGAGGAGGAAGAGGAGGAGGATGCCCATTGGTTCCTTATGACGCAGTTGGGCGGAGACACGAGGCGCCATTGGGCCAGGAGGGGTGTCAGTCAGGGCTGGGTGGAGAAGTGACGCGTGCCTGAGCGTTGCGTCGCGCTGAGGGGAAAGAGGGAATGAGCGGGAAAGGGGCGGGATGGGTGTTGGTTTTTTTGTTTTTTTAATTTTTACCTCAGGTGGAAGATTCTGCCTCAGTTCTTTTCCCTCAGGCTGTATCATTCATTCATAATATTTCTTCATCGCCCTCCCTTTCCAAGAGAGTAACATACTGTACATACAAAAAATAAAAAAGAGCCACAAACTTCAAAAGCTCGAAATATTGTATAGAACAGAAAGGAGCCATAGCTCAACTATGAGAGCAGGTGAAGAAGAAGAAGAAGAGTTTGGATTTGATATCCCGCTTTATCACTACCCAAAGGAGTCTCAAAGCGGCTAACATTCTCCTTTCCCTTCCTCCCCACAACAAACACTCTGTGAGGTGAGTGGGGCTGAGAGACTTCAGGGAAGTGTGACTTAGCCCAAGGTCACCCAGCAGCTGCATGTGGAGGAGCGGAGATTCGAACCCGGTTCCCCAGATTACGAGACTACCGCTCTTAACCACTACAGGTGCTTTGCATGCGAAAGGGTTCAGTTTTCAGGTGGGGCTGATGCCGATCTGTGTAGACAGTACTGAGCAACATAGGCCAAGGCATCTTTCTGTGTAATGTTGAAAACAACAGGGAAATCTTAAAAATGGGCAAATAGGAAGGCCTTCGCCTGGCTTGGAAAAGCTTGTAATGTTAGGCAAGCCATGTTTCCCTCTCAGAATGTATAGCGGCCTGTGCACGACTTGTTTTCTCCCCACTGGGAAAGTGCCAGCTTTCCCCAGGATAAATGGATCACAGCACTTTATAGTAACATCAAACAAAATTCAGTTAGTGAAAATAACATAAAGGTAAAGGTAAAGGTACCCCTGCCCGTACGGGCCAGTCTTGCCAGACTCTGGGGTTGTGCGCCCATCTCACTTAAGAGGCCAGGGGCCAGCGCTGTCCGGAGACACTTCCGGGTCACGTGGCCAGCGTGACATCGCTGCTCTGGCGAGCCAGAGCCGCACACGGAAACGCCGTTTACCTTCCCGCTGGTAAGCTGTCCCTATTTATCTACTTGCACCCGGAGGTGCTTTCGAACTGCTAGGTTGGCAGGCGCTGGGACTGAGCAGCGGGAGCGCACCCTGCCGCAGGGATTCGAACCGCCGACCTTTCGATCGGCAAGCCCTAGGCGCTGAGGCTTTAACCCACAGCGCCACCTGCGTCCCTTGAAAATAACATACGAAATGCATAATATCAGCTATGTTGCTTTGCAAAGATTGGTATATTACGCAAAATTGCATACAAAATGTGCATACTGTATTAAGAGGCATTTGCACTAAAATGCTGATTAATTTTTTTATGATTGCTTTTCAAAGAATCACAAACTGATGGGGAAATGCGTGGAACTAATTCAAGATCGGAGAAAATGGCAAACTGAGAGGAACTGAACGTGGCATATTTGCTCATCCCTAAATAGCACTCTGCAAAACTCTAGCCATTTATTGACCTTTTCTCAAGTGGTTGCTTACACTGTCTGGAGAGAGGGTGGAGTTCCACAGATCCTTTTGTGATGCCCTATGATTCATCCTGCGGGTCTCTTTAAGTGCAGTCTTAGCCTCTGCACGTGGCAGCTCATGTGTTTATGCACAGGTCCCTTGTCCAATGCCATTCATTCTCCTCCTCTGTGTGCAAAGCCAGCCTGTAGGCTGCGCAGAGAGGCTGGTCCAAACAGAGTGAGCAACAGCCCCTTTCATTATTCATCCAAGTGTGCAGGCCCGTGCTGCAGGCAGAAGATATGAAAGGAGGAAGGCAGCTGCTGTGCACAGACTGCCAATGAGATCGGAAAGCTGCCTTTGCAGTTCCTCTTTCAGTACAAACATTTGGCTGCGGGCTACCACAAAGAGCTGGCCCTGCCTATCTCTCCCCCCCCCCACACACACACCTCGTGTGTCCCAAGTGACATACTCCATGTGACAAGCCATGCCAAAAAATACAAGTGGGCATTAAAACGAAAAGTATTTTGGGAGAGAAAAGGGCATGTCATGATTGTGTCCTTGTCCCTGTCCTGTGACTGCCTTGTCCTGTAATACATCTGCACTTACAATTCACTCACTAGGCATGACTTATTCTCATTGCAGCCATAGTGAACATAGTTAAAAAGGATGACCAGGAATGATTTTTTTTCTTTTACAAACCCCTCCAAAGGGAGAAAAAGAAAAGCAGGCGTGCAGCTGGTGAGAGAGATATTGGTCTGACTCATGCTTCTACGCTTTAACCTCTAGATCTTCCTTTCCATCAGCTATTCTTGGATGAAGAAAGAGCTGGTGCCTTTTAAAGAATGCTACAGTCGCATGCATTAGGAATTTCTATCCTAAATATTTGGGCAGCGACTGAAAATTCTTCATACTCAGCTTACCAGAAATTAGCAATTACACACATGCAATCCTTTTTGAGCACTAAAAAAAAGTCATGAATAACAACATGGGGGAGGGGGAATGTTCTCCACAACAAATAGAAATTAGCTGCAGATCTGAGTGTTTCCTATTATTGCTATCATTAATAAAGAAGGAAGGAACTGGGGAAGAGGAGAGAAAAAGACAGCAAATACTTTTATAAAAATCCCAACTGCAGCCATTGAGGCTTTATTTATTCCCCACTAAAATGAGGTCTCTTAGATGCTTTAAAGCTGGTTGATGGTGAGCTTGCACTAATAAAATACCGGTAATTGTTCATCACATTTGCATCCAGACTTCATTCCAGTGAGCTCTGTGCTAAGCATACTGTGTTCTTTTATTTGATCCTCACAGCAACCCTGTGAGGTACAGGCAGCTGAGAAACTATGATTAGCCAAAGGTCAATGAGCTTCCTCCTGAAGGGCAAAGTACACATTGTGCACAAATTTTATTTTTAGAAAAGGGGCAAGTTAAAGTGGAAAGGTGGCGAAAGAGAAGGCACTCTATTTTCAAGTGTTTAAAGCGTAACTCAGTTTCAGTGATCCACATATTTTCCTTGTAAAAATACCAAATGTTACGTTTTTAAAAAATGTTTTATTATAAGTGATACCTTCAATGGAACATTGCATGCTGGAGCGCTCCTGCCAGCTAGTCAATGGCTACTGCATTCCATTTCCCCTTCTAGTTGGACTGTTTCACTCCAACATTCAGTCAGCATTGCATGGACCCTTAGCAAATCTAGTCCTCTGAGCTATTTTGGGGTTTCCCTCCCCATTAGGTGCTCACTGTTTTTTTTTTTGGGGGGGGGTTGTATGTGCACATCTGCAAAGCTAGGGCTTCCCATGAACCTGCTAATATTTCCCTCTTGTGTGTGGATGGTGACATTTTGGCACAAAAGCACTGACACTCACATTTGGACCCTGAATATAGAAAGAATGGTTTGCTTAACATTTGCCTGGCCTTCAAATTATCATGTGCATGCAATTGCTATACTAGACCTTCATAGCGACTGCCAAAGGTGGCACTTGCTGATTCAACGTGACAGCTCCTTTGTGTGTCTTGGATTCTCATGTGCTTACAGAATAATTGAGTCATATGTTCTCATCGCTGCCTCTTGATAGCAGTGGCTGCAGTCCTCCCACTTATTTCAGAATGGTCCTACTGACTTTAGTGGAAGTGCTCCAAAATGGCTTGAGGACCAAGTGTAAACATTTATTCAGTTTGGGAGATTAGTCCAAACTGCAGCTGGTAGCTGTAATAACAGCCACCAGCAAAAGCAAAAATAGACCAAAAATAATACTTATTCTAGCCTGCATATTGCACGGCTGGGGTAGAAGATATGGGGACCCTGTGCCAAACCAGACATAGGAGTTTCTAACTCTCCTCTATAAATGACTCTCTTTTCTATTAGAATTCATACCCAGAGACAGCCCCTGCAGAGGATCCATGTGACTATTAAGTACATTATTTGGGCATACAAACTATTGTGGAAGCAACATCTTTGGACCTGAGCTCAGGAAATCCTCTTCTGTCAGTTTGCAGCAGAAAACGACTATAGGTGGCACTGATTGACTGGCACTGGTGCTGTAATGCACTGTCACAGAAGGTGTAAAAGGAGACAGCAATTGTTGCTTTATGTGGGGCTGCCGTTGAAGATGACTTGGAAACTTCAACAGGTCCAAAATGCGGCAGTCAGATTACTGGCTGGGGTTAGGGCTGCCATACGTCCAGACATTACCGGGATTTCAAAAGGTGGAATTGACGTCCGGGGGTAATTTCTGAAAGGCAGCAGTCCTGAATCTTAGACAAGTCAACTGAAAATATGGCAACCCTAGCTAGGGTTCCATTTAGAACTCATACATTTTAATTGCATTCGTTGCTAGTTTGTTCTTGAGCCCAATTCTGAGTACTGACATTAGTGTATAAAGCTCTAATCAACTTGTGATCCAAATGTTTTAAAACCTGCCTTCTTGCCTACAGACTGTCTTGGGTGTTAAGATCAGCAGAGGGGACCCTATTGGTAGTTTCACCATCCTCAGGAGAGGGCATTCTGTGTTGCAGCCCTTAAGTTGTATAATTCCTTCCCCACAGAGGCGTGTCTGGCACCACTTTGTGCAGAGAATCCTCACAACTTTCAGCACCCTTAACCCTGATACTTTAAACTAGAAATGCGAAGGATTGAATCTAAACCACATGTTCTACCACCCTGAGCTACAATCTTTCCCCATAGTCAATGTCTGAGGCAGCCCTGTTGTCCCAAGTTTAAAATGGTGACTTGGTCCTAAATTATATAAGTCTCAAAAGTACTATTCTACAGTAATTCTGACTATATTAGTATCCTGGGTGTTTGACATAGTTCTGTAAAAATATCCTTCCTTCACTACTGTGTTGGGCGTTTTTTGTGTGCATTTGCTGAAAGCACAATTTATAAAAACAAGTTTGTAAGAATGTAGTCACATTTTCCAAAGGCTAGTACGTCTATCAAGGTGACTAAGTTCCAAAGATTCTGAGTCACCATGGAGGAATGGAACAAAGCCATCAGGAAGAAATGGCTAAATTTAAAACATGTAGCCTGATCCCATGGTAATTTGGAACATGTAAGCCTGCTTAATGAAGTAATTGAGCATAGATATGCCTGACTCTGCCTAGAGTACTGTCATGGACTGGTTGGACACAAAGGAATGGTGGGAGGAACCAGCTGGGGAACCATCAAGGAAAGAAGGTTCAGAGCCCAGGGAGTGGTGGTGGGACAATGATGAGTGGTCCGAGGGAGAACACTGAGAAGATGAGGTGTTGAAAGCTGAAGAGGTAACAGGCTTTATTGAGCTGGGAAAGCCTGTGACAGAGAGAAGTCCAGAATCAAAAGCGAATCTGAAGTAGGCGAGTGGGAGGAGGGACGTCAAGAGGCAGAGATGAGTTAGGCTGGTGAAGAGTCATGGGTGCATTCCACTCCTGCTGCAATAAGCTCTCTTCCCCACTGGCCTCCCAGAACGAAGAGAGGCATGAAAAGAGTGAAGGAGAGGTTGGTTTCACGCAGGCGCAGTCTCTGATTGGAAAAACCTTGGAGAGAAGAGGACTTAGATGGGGCAAGACCTATCAGGGGGCAAGACCTATCAGGGAAGAGCTGCTGTGTTCAGTTGTCCTTACACTCCTCCAAGTCTGTGCAGGTTATGTTCATGCTAATAAAGAGTTAACTCCAACTTGCACAGTGTGATTTACTGTCGGCTCACTCCTGACACAGGTACCTTTGCCAATCTAGTGCCCTCATGATGTTTTGGACTACACCTCTCATCCGTCCCAGCAAGCACAGAGGGAGTTATAGTCCCAAACCTCTGGAGATGGGTATCAGTTTGGCAAACATAAGAAGAGTCTGCTGGATCTGGTCCATGGCCCTTCTAGTCCAGCATCCTGTTCTCATAGTGGCGAATCAGATGCCTTTGGAAGCTGGACCCAAGCACAAGAGCCCTCTTTCCTCCAGCAACTGGTATTCAGAAGCATTGCCTCCAACTGTGGAGGCAGAGCGTTGCCATCATGGGCAGTAGTCTTCAATAGCCTTTTCCTCCATACATTTCTCTAATCCCCTTTTACAGCCATCCAAGGTGGCACTCCCTGCTCTATGTACACAAGCTAACTGAACTCATGGCTGAATCTTACTTCAACAGTGGTGACTAGACAGCATACCCTCCAACACTCCTCAGATGAAAATAGGGACATTCTAGTCTACATCCATATCACTGCCAGAGCAGCATGAGGGGTTCCCCCCCCCATCCAGTGAGCAAGCTCCCGTTTCATTTAAAAAGAAAATCCCTCAATTTGTGTTTGCTTTACTGTTTTAATTTGGCGCTTAATTAAACCCAACAGAGAGGGAGGAAATAGAGCAACAACCTTTACATTTTGCTCCGGGCATTCTTTCACTTTTCTCGAAAGAAAATAGGCCCCTTTCCTAAATATATATTTAGATTATGATGACTGTACTGCATGCTCTTTTCCCTTAGGCAAAGCTTTTTCTCTCTCTACCATGTTCATGCCCTTTACAAACTCAATTCTCCACTGGTGCCACAAGTTGTACAGTGGAGACATGGCCAGCCCCTTTATTTGTTCAGCTACAGGGACTGGACATACAACCTCCAAACCAAAACACCAACCACTGCAGTGGTGCTACAGAAGCTTGAATGATACAGGGGGTTCTGTAAAAGCGGGGAGGGACATTTTCAGGTTCTTAATACGAGAAAGCGGAAATGCCTTGCTATATTATGCTGAACCACAGCTCAGGCCCAAACCACACATGACAGCAACAAATTCCTGGGTGGGATTCAACAAATGGGATTCAACATCAGCAGATGGGCTTCCTCTTGGGCAAAGGAGCTTTTCCTTCTATCCTTTCTCAGCACCCCGGAAAACTGGATCTGCTGAGCCAGGAGAAACCCCAGATCGGTGCACAGGGCAGAGAGGGATGTGGTCATTCCATGTAGCAAGCTGAAATGCTTGCCCTCATGGAACAATGTTGAATTCCTCCCCCTATCTTTGGGCGCTCGTTGGCACCATCATTCAGCCCAGGCACTGAGGTCCAGCTCCGAGGGCCTTCTGGTGGTTCCCTCACTGCGAGAAGTGAGGTTACAGGGAACCAGGAAGAGGGCCTTCTCGGTAGTGGCACCCACCCTGTAGAACGCCCTCTCATCAGATGTCAAGGAAATAAAGAACTACTGGACTTTTAGAAAACATCTGAAGGCAGCCCTGTTTAGGGAAGCTTTAATGTTTGATTTGCTTATCATGTTTTTAATATTCTGTTGGGAGCCGCCCAGAGTAGCTGGGGAAATCCAGCCAGATGGGCGGGGTATGTATATATGTATATATATATATATACATACATACATACAGTGGACACTCGGGTTGCGAACATGATCTGTGTGGGATGCACTTTTGCAACCCGCAGCGGCACGGGTTGCGATTCGGCGCTTCTGCGCATGTGCAAAGCGCAATATAGCGCTTCTGCGAATGCGTGACCGCCGAAACCCGGAAGTAACCCGTTCCTGTACTTCTGGGTTTCAGCGGTCCATAACCTGAAACAACGCAACCTGAAGCGTCTGTAACCTAAGGTATGACTGTAAATAATATATTATTACTACTACAGTGGTACCTCGGGTTAAGAACTTAATTCGTTCTGGAGGTCTGTTCTTAACCTGAAACTGTTCTTAACCTGAAGCACCACTTTAGCTAATGGGGCCTCCTGCTGCTGCCGCGCCGCCGCTGCACGATTTCTGTTCTCATCCTGAAGCAAAGTTCTTAACCTGAGGTACTATTTCTGGGTTAGCGGATCTGTAACCTGAAGCATATGTAACCCGAAGCGTATGTAACCCGAGGCACCACTGTATTATTATTACAAAGTGGTGGGGGAAGTGGGTTAAAATGTAAAGTGCCACAAGGAGTAAGAACAAATGGAGTCATGAACCACTCCCCTACATCAACACACCAACAAGGGCACCCACCTCACCCACACAAAGATCCCCCCATGACACCCAGGTTTGTGTGGCGAAGGCAAAGGAGGAGCCACATGGGGAGGAGGACCTGACTGCTGCCACCAGACCCTCTGCTTCCTCCCTCCCTTGCCCACCTACCTGCTGCCTTGGTCCCTCTCAGGGCAGCCGAGGCGACAGGTGCTCTGCTCAGATGTGGCTGCTCCCTCATCCGCTATCAGGAGCAGGTGCCAGGAGTGGGCCAGCGATAAATCACACAGCATCAGTGAAGTTAACTCTTTATTCAACGAAACAAGGTCAACTCATGATGCTAGGCCTAGTGGGTACAGCAACACATCCCGGTAGTTGTGAGGACTGATGGTCCACACCTTCCCACATTTGTTTCCTCCTGGTTTGCTTGCTTTGCAGTCGTATTTGCAATACAAAGAAATATTGTTTGCTTTCAGCCCAACCCTGAGAGGAACACCCAGAACCACTGTTAATTTAACATGTGTTCTGCAAACATGCATTTACAAAGAGCTCAGTCACTGAGAAATGAGGGGTGTGGGGAAAAAATCCATGTGAATCAAGATAAATTTTAAAACCCTCTTCATGTACCATAGCGGCTAGGATTTTGATAGCAAAGAATTGGAAAAGCAACAGTATCCCCACCAAAACAGACTAGCAAGTGGAAATGATAGAGTATTTACAACTCGCAAAAATGATTGGGAGAATAAGAGGAAATTCAAATCAGAAAGTTAGAAAAGACTGGATAATATTTGAAGAATACCTTAAAAATTATTGTGATAATGCAAATCTCCCAACACACCTAGATTGAATTTTGAAAGATGGAGAAAGCATATAACAAATTTTTCTTGACAAATAATGGGAAAGCTAAATCATAACGAAATGCATATAGATTAACAAAATGTAAAAAGTACAATGAAGAGAATTGGAAGTTAAAAAGGGTGTTTTGTTTGATGAGAAATTGTACGTTAGTGTCTATGGTGTGTCTATGTTGTATGTATTGTATGTACTGTCTAAGTTATATGTAAATTGTTGTATAATAAAGGTTATTTTAAAATTAAAGAGAGAGAGAGAGAAATGAGGGGTGTGATTGACTTGATATCCACAAATCAAATAAACAAAACAACCTTCTTTAGAGCTGTTGTGTGGCCTAATCAATAAGGCAGCTTTGAAGCAGAAGGCTGAGGGCAGGATGGCTTTGAAAGAAGATTAGACAAATTTGTGGTGGATAAGACTTTCAGGGGCTACGAACTCTGACAGGCACGTTCTTTCCCTGCTGTCAGGTGCAGTATGGATCTGGATACCTGGGTTTTTTTATGCTTTAGTTTTAATTCAGAAGCAAACTTCTTCCAGCTCTCAGGAAACACCAACATAAATTTACTATAAGTTCCTCAAGCTCTAGGATCGTGTTTTTAATGTACATAGCCTTGAGATGATTGTGTAGATAGAAAGTGATTAGATTAATAATAGTAATAATAATAATAATTACGCTGCAAAACCAACCACATCCTGTATTCCTTTGAGTAGCGATTCCATGCAAGCTAAGTGTGTGGTTTCTGCATGCATTTGTGGGTGTAACAGCATAATGACACACTGCGAGTTCTATTAAAAAAATGCAGATGCTTGCTTTTAAAGATGGGTAATGTGTGTGAGCATGATTAATGGTTTGGGTAGTAGGCATGCATGGAGGAGGTGGTGTAAATGCTTCAAAGTAAGGAAAGGTAGATTTAGCAAACAGGAGGTGGCTCTAGAGTCTGAATGCTCTGTGGATATCTCCTAGTCTTAAGCATTGTGCCAAATAAGAATGTGTCTATAGCAATACGGGGTTAACATAGCAGTTTCGTTCTGCCCTTTCCTGGAACTAAACTGAGCGCAGATCCCAAATTAATTCTCTTTTGCTTTCTCAATTTGTGTGTGCCATTTTTTCTCTTAACACAAAGAATATTGGGCAAAGGAGTGTCATTATCTGGCAGGAGTTAGGCTCTATATACCGTATTTTTTTGCTCCATAAGACGCACCTGACCATAAGATGCACCTAGTTTTTAGAGGGGGAATGCAAGAAAAAAAATATTCTTTAAAGGGAGCGCTGATCAAAGCCTGTATGCATCCCAGGCTCTGCTCAGCGCTCCCTTTCATGAGCCGTGTGGAGTGTGTGTGCGGCGCTTGGGGGCTTCTCCTTGAGGGAGAAGGGCAGCCCATCATTGACGGGTTGCCTTTCTACCTCCTCAGGGAAAAGCCTCCAAGTGCCGCACACACGCTCCGCGTGGCTCTTTAAAGGGAGTGAGGCTCTTGGGGGCTTTTCCGGGAGGTGGGGATCCCTCTTGCTGTTCTGGCTTCTGGGATAGCTGCGCAGCTTCTTCAGGGCAGCAGGATGAAGGCCTCTCGCTGCCCTGAAGAGGCTGTGCGTGGCTAAGCCAGAAGCTAGAACAGCGAGAGGGAGTGCTGCGCAGCGATCCCTCGCACTGTTCTGGCTTCTGGGATAGCTGCGCAGCCTGCATTCGCTCCATAAGATGCACACACATTTCCTCTTACTTTTTAGGAGGGAAAAAGCGTGTCTTATAGAGCGAAAAATACGGTATTTAAGGACCGTGCGAAGACAGCTGCAGCACTGGCTCCAGACAACACCCACAACATTCATTTCCTTAAAAAAGTAAAATCAAATTCTTTTGTCTGATCCAGCAGGGCTCTTAGATTCTAAAGAGCCCCTGTTCAACCTGTTGCCGGGGTGGTAGGTAGGTGGGTATTCCCAGATCACAGTGAAAGTATGATGTTAAAGGGAGGGTGTTATGTACTGAAGTTCTCACCCTGGGCCAGGAGGGGGATACTGTAGATAGTTTTCACTCAGGTCCACATATGCAAATAAGGGATTGAAAGTGACGTTCAGTGATTGGATAGTTACAGAAAATGGTTACTGTTGTGTTCTAGTGGAGCTCTATATAAGCAGGCTGGCTGAACCCTTCAGTTCAGTTCTGTTCTGTGAATAAACAAGAGCTGTTTGAAGAATTGCTGTGTCGTTTGATATGTTCACCCACAAATTAAGATTCTCAGGAGCTCAAATGAAATCAGTGATGAATTGTAATTCTTGCTTACTTAAGTACGTGCACAAAAACTTATGCTTTATAAATGAGGCTGTACATCATTTTCTTTTCTAGCTCAGGCCACTGCTTACAGTGTGTTTGTGAAATAGAATAAGCCAAATGAGGATGACACTTCATGCGTCTGCAAACTCTAATCCATGAAAGCTTGCACCATAATTAGTAGTTCCACCAACCTCAGAAGCTCAGGGTGGCAGCAGCCCAGGAGAGGGCATTATCTGTGGCACCCCCTAAGTTGTGGAATTCCCTCCCTACAGAGTCACCTTCACTATACAGTTTTTAGCAAATGCTGAAGACTCGCCTCTTTGCCCTGTCTGTTTGACACCCAAGGTGTGTGATTTCAGGACCTGCCCTATTTCTGCAGCTGTAATTTGTTTATAAACTCTTTTTAATACTGTGTTTTAAATTATAACACTGCCTATGGTGAAGGGTGGGCAACAAACATAATAATGATATAATAATGAGGATGATCATTGCTAGTATTTAAAAGTATCACAAGTCTCTCTTTTGGCAAATTAGTGCCTTTCTTGAAATTAGTCCACCATTAGCACTCCTTGTTGGTGTCAGATATCCTAGAACCGCCACTGGGTAACATTTGGCAAATATTTGGAGAGGTAACTGGAAGTCAGGCACGTATACCAAGTCCTACAACCTACACTCAAATACCTGCGAGCATCTATAATTAAAATGGGTAAGCCCAGTTAATAATATACAAAATACCATGTACAAGTGCTAGGGGGCACTGTGGCACAGAAAATGCTGATGACTCAGTGATTTCCCTTCTATGCAAGACTTTGCTTGTCTTGCTTTTTTTATTTGTAGTGAGATATCATTACGCTATTTGCATTCTTTGTACTTTGCCACTAGGTCTGGACAGATTCTAGAACAGCCTGCACATTTGAAGCCCAATACGCTACTGAAAATTTGTACAATCCTGCACTTCTACTGGCTCTCTCGATACCAAACTGGCGGCCGGGAGAAATAATTGAAATTAAAATTTCCATCATTATCACCATCGCCATCAAGTCATTATTACAGTGGTACCTTGGTAGTTGAATGGCTTGGCTCCTGAACAAATCAGCTCCCAAACGCCGCAAACCTGGAAGTGAGTGTTCTGGTTTGCGAACGTTTTTCGGAAGGTGAACGTCTGATGCGGCTTCCACAGCTTCTGATTGAGTGTAGGAAGCTCCTGCAGCCAATCGGAAGCCACACCTTGGTTTTCCAACAGTTTCGGGAGTCAAACGGACTCCTGGAACGGATTAAGTTCGAGAACCAAGGTACCACTGTACTTCAAATGACAAAAAATAAAAATAAATATATTATCTTGTGGCAATTTTCTTGTTCATCCCAATAAGCAATTGTGATTATTATTATTATTTTAAAAAACCTTTGGAAACTACTGCCTTAAAAACTAACAAAGTTGGTGAGAGAACAGAGATCCATAATTCATACTCCTGTCACTTTCATTTTAAGGGAGCGGTGATGGGTATATTTTCTTTTAACAGGGCAAAAAAACCCCGCCAGTTTTGTGTGGCAATTTTCAAAACTGCTTTGGAGAAATGGGTTATACTCCCTCTCCCGCAGCTCCAAAGTCCCAATCCATATCCCTCCTCTTGCATTTCACAACTGCTTTTTATCAAAATTTGGATGAGGTTGGAGATCCAATCATTGATCCCTTTTCTAGTCTAGACTTGAGATACCAGCCCAGCAGTGGGAGATATGATACTTCCTGTTCTATTGTTAGGCAACCAGCATAGAATCATAGAATTGCAGGAAAGGATCCTGAAGATATGTTCACTGCCAGTGAATCTCCACTCAGCCAAGAAGCTCACCAGGTGACCTACCTCAGCCCAACCTACCTCACAGGGTTGTTGTGAGCATAAAATGGAGAGGAGGAGACCTACGTACACCACCTTGAGCTCCTTGAGGAAAGGCGAGATATAAATGCAGTGCTTTTTTCGGGGGGGGGGGCGCATACCCCAATATATTTTGTGAATCTTTGTACTTTTGTCCATTTACTATATTTATTTTCCCTGATGTGAACTATAAAATGGTGATTTTATTGAGTCAAAATGAGAGTACCCCTAAACATTTTTTTTAAGAAAAAGGCACTGTGTAAATGTAATAAATAAATAAAACAAATACATATTTCTAACTTAAAGGTAAAGTGACCTCTGACTGTTAGGTCCAGTCGCGAATGACTCTGGGGTTCTGGCACTCATCTCGCTTTATTGGCCGAGGGAGCCGGTGTACAGCATGTGGCCAGCATGACTAAGCCGCTTCTGGCGAACCAGAGCTGCGCATGGAAACGCCGTTTACCTTCCCACTGGAGCGGTACCTATTTATCTACTTGCACTACTTCCTCGGGCTAGGAACTTAATTTGTTCTGGAGGTCTGTTCTTAACCTGAAACTGTTCTTAACCTGAGGTACCACTTTAGCTAATGGGGCCTCCTGCTGCCGCCGCGCCGCCCGAGCACGATTTCTGTTCTCATCCTGAAGCAAAGTTCTTAACCTGAGGTACTATTTCTGGGTTAGCGGAGTCTGTAACCTGAAGTGTCTATAACCTGAAGCATCTGTAACCTGAAGCGTATGTAACCTGAGGTACCACTGTACCTATTTATCTACTTGCACTTTGAGGTGCTTTCGAACTGCTAGGTTGGCAGGAGCAGGGACCGAGCAATGGGAGCTCACCCCATCGCAGGGATTCGTGGATTGTGCTGTGCAACCTTTGGAACCACTGTTGCTCCATATATTTCAATAATAATAATAATAATAATAATAATAATAATAATAATTTATACCCCACCCATCTGGCTGGGTTTTCCCAGCCACTCTGGGCAGCTCCCAACAGAATATTAAAAACACGATGAAACATCAAACATTAAAAATTTCCCTAAAGATGAGTGGCAGACTGAGGTTGACATTCGGGACACGGCTTCTTGTTTCATGCATCGGATGTGTATCAGCCGCTCACAAGTTTAAAGAAGAAGGATGTACTTGAGGGCCTGGGAAGGAGCAACCAGGAATGAAAGCAGGAAGCAGGAAAACGAGAAGTAAAAGAAACAAAACGCAAGCAGTAGCAGAGGGGGAAAGAAAAGCAAACAGAAGAAAAAGAAGAGGAGAGGAAGACAAGCAACGATACAGGAAATATGAGAGATGAAAGAAGAGAAAAGAGCATAGAAAAACAGGGTGAGCATTACACCCGTGTTTCTTCCAAATATTTCGAACAGCGGCGCCTTTTCTAAATGCTCTGCCTTTCAGGATTCTTGTCTCGATTTGCACCATCTGGGAAAATACTAAGGACTGATCCCAGCCGACTTGCCTTTGCTGTTGAATTGTAATTGATAGCTCGGTTGGTTAGAGCGTGATACTATTAATGCCAAGGTTGCAAGTTCGATCCCTGTAAGGGACAGCTGCATATTCCTCAGTGGTGTGCAGTCAGTGGACTAAGCTAGCCCCCTAAATGTTCCCGGTAAATTAAAGTGTTAATGCCTGGCACCTCCTCCCCAAAGCCCAGGAAGCTTCTGTCTGGCTTAGCGAGGGCGAAATGTCAGGATGTCATCCCATCCAATCACCCTCACATGCTGCCACCTCTGGCCCTGTTCCCCTACGAAAAATCTTACCACACGCCACTGATACTGCCACACTGCAGGGGGCTGGACTAAATTATCCTAAGGGTCCCGCTATGATTCTATGAATTCTAGCGCTCTCAATTGTTCCTTTTGCAGCTGTGGCTTTATCTGCCCCACACCAGAGATCTATCCCAGTGACCTGTTTGCAGATGAAGCCTCAGTCTGGAAGCACCCAAAGAAGTAGGGCGTGGGAGGCAGACGCTTTGCGCATTGCCTGGTCCTTCGTCCTTTCACAACACCTTGCGCTGCAGAAATAACCTGACAATACTTTTCACAGCACGGAGATGCAATGTCTGCGAATTAAAGGCACAGAAAGAGGACCCGGGGCAGGTGAGGGTGGGGAGTCGCCAACCCTGCTAGGCCGTCTTTACCCTTCTTCGGCTGTGCACACATTGCAACTTTACTTTGGCTCCAGTGTGCTCCCGCCTCTGATGTTTGAAGCCGTGTATACATACGGTGTATAGGGACACGGGTGGCACTGTGGGTTAAACCACAGAGCCTAGGACTTGCCAATCAGAAGGTCGGCGGTTGCTTGGTCCCGTTGCTCGGTCCCTGCTCCTGCCAACCTAGCAGTTTGAAAGCACGTCAAAGTGCAAGTAGATAAATAGGTACCGCTCCGGCGGGAAAGTAAATGGCGTTTCCGTGCGCTGCTCTGGTTTGCCAGAAGCGGCTTTGTCATGCTGGCCACATGACCTGGAAGCTGTATGCCGGCTCCCTCGGCCAATAAAGTGAGATGAGCGCCGCAACCCCAGAGTCTGTCACGACTGGAACTAATGGTCAGGGGTCCCTTTACCTTTACGGTGTAGCCACAGTCCATATGTATCCTGCAGCTTTTAAAGAAATGTTGCTGTTTTCTGCATTTACCCTTAAACCAGCTTCCATCTGATTTGAAAAGGTAAGCTGTGGTTAAGATGTGGCATGTGCTTTTGAGACATCTCTTGCTCATGCGCAGACTGGGCCGGATTTAGGTTTGATGAGGCCCTAAGCTACTGAAGGTAATAGGGCCCTTTATATGTCCAGCTGTTCTTTGCCGACAACAAATTGTCGCTGCTTTTTGTGTTGAAAATATGCTATAAATGGGACGCGGGTGGCGCTGTGGGTTAAACCACAGAGCCTAGGACTTGCCGATCAGAAGGTTGGCGGTTCAAATCCCAACAACGGGGTGAGCTCCCGTTGCTCGGTCCCTGCTCCTGCCATCCTAGCAGTTCGAAAGCACATCAAAGTGCAAGTAGATAAATAGGTACCGCTCCGGCGGGAAGGTAAACGACATTTCCGTGCGCTGCTCTGGTTCGCCAGAAGCGGCTTAGTCATGCTGGCCACATGACCCGGAAGCTGTACGCCAGCTCCCTCGGCCGATAAAGCGAGATGAGCGCCGCAACCCCAGGGTCAGTCACGGCTGGACCTAATGGTCAGGGGTCCCTTTACCTTTACGTATATGCTATAATTGGTAATTTATGGACCCATTACGTACATCATGGGAGCCTACACAACACAAAACATTGTTGCTGTATGTAGGTTTTTGTTTTTGTTTTATCTTATATTTTGGAAATCCATTTTTTTCCCTTCGATTTTTTTTGGGGGGGGCCTCCAAGAGAGTGGGGCCCTAAGCCAGGGGTCAGCAAGGTTTACCTTGCCTGGGCCAGTTCACTCCAGCGGAGATCCAGCTAGATTGTGTGGCCATGTAAGTGCATGTGATTTCTGGCGTCTGCGTCTGCGTAGATACGGTTTTTGGCATCAGCGTCTGTGCAGACGCGATTTACAGCACCGCGGAAGCGAGTCCCTGTGCTGCACCGGTTTAGCGCAGCGCGCGGGGACTCGCCGAGTGGGTGGCTTGGTTTGGGGATGGCTTGTGGCCCAGTTAAATGACCCCCGTGGGCTGCTTGTGACCCATGGGCCTTAGGTTGCCTATCCCTGCCCTAAGCTATAGCTTCTTTAGCTTATACATAAATCCGGCACTGTGCACAAATGGCAATTTCATTGACTAGGAAGGACTTCAGTGCAGGGAAACTGGCAATGTGCATTAGACGAAGACATCACTGTCTTCTCTCTGGGCAACGTAAAAAGTAAAATAAAAAAGGACTTGAAATGCAGCTGGGAAGACAACTGCACTGCATTTTATGCTGCTAATGTGCACATAGCCATATTTCCACAATGGCCCACATTCTCATAGGGAATCTTAATTCCCAGAATTGCTGTTGGTTGTTCTATGATTCACGCTAATCTTTTCCCATATGACTATATAGGTACTTGGTGTTTGGCTGAGAAGAAATCATCACTGATTTGGAGATGCTACCTTTGTTAGTTGTCATAGTATCACACCCGGAACTTCAGATAAGTCAATCTTTGTGCTTAATTATCTAGAACAAATAGTGAGAAAAAAGGAAGCCCTGCTTTGAGATACAGTGCTGGAGACATTTTTATTTTTTTTAGAACAAGTTTCAAAACTTCTGATATTTGAGACAAGCTCTTTATATGCGAATTTTATTTAGTTATTTATTTTTGTTGCTGCTGCTGCTACTTCTACTACAATTGGGACTTGTAAAATGTTGCACTGTGAGGGAGCGCTTGTGTTCAGGGTTCCAGTCGGCTGTCTTCCTGCAGGATACTCCATTTCATTTCCTGGTTCCTACCTGGTTCCCACCTGGGAGCCGGTGTGGTGTAGTGGTTAAGAGCGGTAGACTTGTAATCTGGTGAACTGGGTTCGCTTCCCTTCTCCTCCACATGCAGCTGCTGGGTGACCTTGGGCTAGTCACACTTCTCTGAAGTCTCTCGGCCCCACTCACCTCACAGAGTGTTTGTTGTGGGGGAGGAAGGGAAAGGAGAATGTTAGCCGCTTTGAGACTCCTTCGAGTAGTGATAAAGCGGGATATCAAATCCAAACTCTTATTATTATTATTTTCCCCAAAGGTCAGTCAGCATTTCATGACCTTGGAGCATGATGCCAGCAATACTAGATGGGTGCTTGGAGGGGGAAATCCTTGCATCCATGAAGAGCAACAATAAAAACCTGTCCTGAAACACCATCCTTGAAAGGAGAAGTAATGTGCATGCCCCAACAGAGAGTGAATGCACTGTGGGGCGGGGGGGGGGGGGGAGGCTGTGCAATAAGCAGCCCTAGCAACTCAGGTAAGTAAGTCAAGCCTGCACACTCAGGGTACATACACACTAGAGAGAAACGAAAGCACATGTAGTTTTTGTAACTGCTGCCTTTGCATTTCAGATTTAACCATCGTCATTTGGAAGTAAGATGGAAATAAAAAGGTTTAGGCTGACAGCTTTGGTTTGGTGCTTGTGGATATGCCTTTGTGGGGGCCCAGCTGTGTAGGCTGTCATTACAAGCCCCTGTGTTTCAAAATTTGCCACTAAACCACTACTAGGGGGCAATTATGATAAGAAGTGGCCAGGATTACTGGGTTGAAAGGTGGGGGGCAAACTGAGCCATACAGGAGTGTAATGGAGTTATAAACATCCCTTCTCAACTTGAAGTGTAGAAAGAAAGGAGATTTATGTTAATTGCTTACATGGCACCCTATAGTTTTCCTACCTATGGAAAACATCCTGTACATTTCCTTACACACTGAGACGCACACACACCATCTTCTGAAATGTGCCATAAGCTTTGTCTCTCCCAATTTCTCATTTTCCCCATCTTTAATTCAGTTCTCCACATTCCCTCCTCAGTTTGCAATTCTTTATTTTTAAAAATTCATTTGCGTTTTAGCACAAATGTCTTCCAATACCCACATTTTAATATGCAATTTTGCCTTTTCCGCACATTTTGGCAATGCATCTTGTATATTATTTTCACTAATACATGCATTCATATATAGACACTGAATCCTGGCATTTTTGTACACATTACATGGTTGGAGAACTGCACTGCAAAATTTAGGGAAGTGTGTATTTCGGAGGATGACTGCCTTGTGGTTTGCATGTTGCTTCAATAAGTGTGGAGCTGGTAGATTCTCCCTTAAATGAAATCTGAACAGAATTCCTCCCCTCTTCTTCCATGCAAGCTTTGTGTAAGCAAATCAGAATGAGTACACAATAAATAGGTTATCTGCAGCAGGATCCCCTCTCTTGGCTTTCCGCAGGCACTGCTCAAACAGCTGCAGCAGCAAGGAAGGCTCACAGTCCCTGCATCATGTAGACCACAAACCAATGCAGGTGCATGAACCGTTTAGACAGGTAAATAAAAAAACCACGAGCATTTTAGTGTAAAATTCTCCTCATGGGCACATTTTCATGTCATTTTCTCTGATATACACATTTTTGCAAAGCAGTGTTGCTCAATTGTCATGCTTTGTTTGTGTTCTATTTCCACGAATATGTGCATTTCTGTGCACATGCTACCGTCATGGACTGGCTGGATGCAGAGGAGTGGTTTGAGGCAGCAGACGGGGGAGGTAAAGATAAAGATAAAGGACCCCTTGATGGTTAAGTCCAGTCAAAGGCGACTATGGGGTTGTGGCGCTCATCTCGCTTTCAGGCTGAGGGAGCCGGCATTTCTCCACAGACAGCTTTCCGGGTCATGTGGCCAGCATGAGTAAACCGCTTCTGGAGCAACAAACAATGTGACGGAAGCCAGAGCACACGGAAATGCCATTTACCTTCCCGCCACAGTGGTACCTATTTATCTAATTGTGCTGGTGTGCTTTCGAACTGCTAGGTTGGCAGGAGCTAGGTCAGAGCAACAGGAGCTCACTCTGTTGCAGGGATTCGAACCACCGACCTTCTGATGGGCAAGCCCAGGAGGCTCAGTGGTTTAGACCACAACGCCACCAGCCAGGGAATCCCCAAGTGAACCCCTAGGGGAAGAAGGCTCAGATCCAGGGGATTGGTGGTGGGATGGCAATGAGTGGTCAGAGGGAGAAAAGGGGGCAGATTGGGAGGAAGCTGAAGAGGTGGCCAGGTTTAGTGAGCAGGAAGAGGCTGTGGCAGAGAGTACTCCAGAATCAGAGGCGGCAGCAGAGGTGGGTCAAGAGGCAGCGTGGAGGCAGGCTGCTGAAGAAGCCAGCCTCCTGATGTGACCAGTTCCCCTCCCCCCTGGTCTCCCAGAACACACAGATAAATGAAAAGGGCAGACTGAGCAATAAGATGCAAAGCGACAGAGCCTTAGGCGGCTGGTGAAGGAACCAGGGAAAGAGCCTTTGAGAGGGGTGGGAAGGCAGAGACCTTCAATCCTCTCAGCTGCCTCATTGGGGCAAGACCTACCAGGAAGGGTTGCTGTGATCACAAAGCCTATGCTGTTTTGGTTTATTTGAATAAATAGTTAACTTTACTGACACTGGGTGTTTTATTGCTGACCTGTTCCTGGCAGCTTCCCCTAGAATATTAAATTTTGGCTGCAAAAGTCGGGGGGGATATGTGAATTTTTAAGCAAAGCTGTGTTTCAGCTTATACACTGTTTTGAAAATTAGGTAAATTAGGTAGGCTTGCCTGTAAACACAAACTGAATAAATTTCTCCCCCACCCCTAACCTCAGCATAACAAGCATCAGAGCCTCAGGGGCTTGAGCCCCACTGGGAGACGTCTGCTGGTGACAGTCCACACATGGCTTTTATTTGGGACACATGGCTGGCTCGAGAGGGCTTGATTATTTGAGGGGATTTTCCTTTCCATTCAAGGAAAGGAGTAGTCATAAAGAAGGAAGAATGAGCCACTGGCAAAGCCTTTCCTGAATATGGGACGCCTGCAAGCCAGAATCAATTGTGGTTTCAGTGCCCTGCAAAATATGTGATTTTATGAAGCTGCAGATGGGAATCTACGGGGAAAAAAGGATTTAGCTTGAAACCAGCTGGGGAATGGCTATTTCAGAGTTTCCACTTGGTCCCTATTGCCTTCTGGGCACAATTTGAGTTGCTGGCTTTGTCATATCCCACTCAATTGCAGGAGGGTTGGGCCGCATACGATTCCAGCTCCCTGTTTGGTTGTGACCTCGAAGAGCCACACCGGATGAGAGATGCTGGTAAACTATGATCAGATCTCTTGTGGGTATTTTTGAAACTTGAAACAGTTGTGGTGCATGAGTTTGGAAGGGCAAGGCGGATAGGACTGGGGGAGTGGTGCTGGGGAAGGAGATGCTTAGCCCCTTTCTTCTCCTATCTACGGCTACCAACTCAAGTTGCTTTATGCTCCATGGTGGGACAAGAGGATGGGGACATACAAGTATCTATATGATTCACACACCTGCATGGGTTGGTGGTCTTCTGCATGCTGCTGCTCCTATTTGAAGAGTGCCTGTGGAAATCCAAGGGAGGGGTCCTGCAGATGACCTATTTATTGAGTATTCATCCTAATTTGCTTAGACAAAGCTTACACAAAGGGCAGGTGGGGGGAGAAATTCATTTCAGAGCTCATTCACAGTGCCGTCTTAAGTATATGCAGCGCCGGGGTGCAAAGATCCACCCGGTGCCCCTAGGTTGCCCAGAGTTGCCAACCTTTTTTTAGGGGGGGACCCCAAAGTTGTTGGCTTTTTTAAAGAAAATAGTTGTTTACCTTTAGAACCTTCAGACAGGTTGTTGGACACAGGGACTCACAGCACCAACCAAAAGGGGTGCCAGCGCCCCAGGCACAGGGGCGTACCGGGGTGGGGGGCTGGGGGTTCCATGCTGGGAGGGAGAAAATGTTGGGCAGCATGCACAGTCGCCACGCTGTCCACCCGCTGCCTACCCCCCCCCCCCGCATGGCGGTTAACTGTTTCGGCTGCGCATGCAACATCCGGAGTGCCGTGTAACATTGTGGGCACTGTGCGATGCATCCTGTTGCGTGCGCCAAGCTGCGGGTTCCTTTGCTGGCTTTTCCGCTGTCGGTGTACGCTCCCAGTGCCATCCAACGTGGGGTGGCAGTGCAGAACGATGGGGAACGCAAGCGGCATTGGAGGCAACACCTCCGGACACGATCCGTGTGCTCCTATTCGGCGCGTTTTGTTGCTGCCTTCTGTGCTGTCGGCACGCGGCGGATCCCACCACCACGTTACGCGGTGCTCTGGGTGCGGCGCCAAAACAGTTAGCTGCCATGCAGCTGGGGCAAGAGCCAACAGCTAAGCGGAGCTGAGCCTGTTGGAGCACCACAGGCTCTTCTGCTGCTGCGGCTCGGCGTGAGTTCGGGGGTGAGTGTTGGAATCCGGGGAAGAGCCGCCTGCAGCAGAAGAGCCGGAGGCACTCCAATGGGCTCTGCTCTGCTCGACTGTTATCGGCTCTTCCCCGGACTCCAAGGCTCGGCCCCGGACTCTTGGCCTGGTGTCCCTGAGAGCCCGGCGCCCTGGTGCCGTGCACCCCTAGTGCCAACAGTTAAGACAGCCCTGCTCCTGTATAGGATACAGCCAGTGCCAGATTTATGTATAGGCTAAGTAGGCTGTATCCTAGGGCTTCTAAATCTAGGGGGCCTTGCCAGCCTGCCCGCTCCCCAGCAGGTAACCTCCCCACTCCCAAAATTGCAAACCCAGTACTTCATGTGACGGCAGGGCAACTTGGGCCTCTAAATCTAGGGGTCCTCGCCAGCCTGCCATCTCCCAAAATTCGAAACCCAGGACTTCATGCAAGAACTGGGAAACTCAGGCCCAGCAACTATGAGACTCGGGGCTAGCCAGTGGGGGCCCAGTTAGAAGAAGTTTTTGTTTTTTTGTAGGGCCCCAGATATGCATCTGCTGCTGCAAGAGTACTCATAGCGAGGAATTGAAAAGGGAATAAAATACCGACAATAAATGAGTAGCAAAATAAGTTTATTGAATACACGGAAACAGCAAAATTGACAGCAGTTATTAGAGGACAATCAAAGCAAAATTTGATAAAGAACTGGGAATGTGTGAAGGAATATACAATGAAACATTGTTCCGGTACAGAAATCATGATATGCACATGACAAAGTTTGTAAGGGGATAAGGAAAAAAAATTTAAAAAACACAACACAACACAACAACAAAGATAAGAGTGTGAAATAAGGTCAAGCATTGATGAAAGGAAGTAATATTTTAGTTTAAAATTTGTTATAAGTATAAGTTAAGGTGGTGGGTGGGAAAGGGGGGTCTTTGGTCTGGTCTGTGGAATTTCTTGATATTTCAGTATTTTTCTTCCCTCCCTCTTTCTTCTTCTTTTCTGTATTGTTTGTATTTGGAAAATTAATAAAAAAAATTATTTTTTTAAAAAAGAATAACAGGAATTCAAATCAGATTATTGAGCCGTATCGTTTCCTCTGCATTAAATCTGCTCAGAATGTCAAATGAAAGCTTATGACCCAAGCGTTTTTGCCTTTCTTCTCGGAAATATTTCCCCAGTACAGCTGTGTTTGGGCGACTACTTTCTCTAAAGCGCACAGAATATGCCATGTGTTGCGGAGGAAGGAATGTGAGTGGAACTATTGGGGAGCTTCCCATCTCCATATGGCTTTTCAAATGTTTGCTCGCATTTTCTTCTCCAGTTCTGAGGTTAAGTCTGGAGAGAAGGAGAAAGAGGTGCTCTTCCCAGATTCCCCTACCCCCTTTTTTAAATGAAAAGGCTGTGACCGCTGTTTTATGGCATTGTAAAGAAGTCCAGTGCTGGAGTCAAGTTGGGTATCTTCTTAGTTTTGGTCAAGTCACATCAGTGATGGAACAGTAGCTGGGAGTCAGTGGAACCTGGTAGGGTGGAAGACAGGGAGGCCAAACAGTAGATGGCACTAGAGTCAATCACAGGCAGAACCAAAAGGAAGACAGGAAGCTGCCTCATCTGCACCATCAATTTAAAGCAGGCTTCCTCAGCCTCGGCCCTCCAGATGTTTTTGGCCTACAACTCCCATGATCCCTAGCTAGCAGGATCAGTGGTCAGGGATGATGGGAATTGTGGTCTCAAAACAACTGGAGGGCCAAGGTTAAGGAAGCCTGCTTTAAATTGATGGTGCAGATGGTACAATTCACCGTGGTACAATTCCCATAATCCCCTGTGACAAGTGATTGTTAAACCACTCTGAGAAATGTAACTTTGTGAGGAGAATGTGGGTTCTCCTAACAATTCTCAGCACCCTTAACAAAGTACACTCACCAACATTGTTGGGGGGAAGCCGTGACTGTTTAAAGTGGTATGATACTGCAACACATGGAGATCTGCATTGATCATTGCAGTGCATCCCTAATTATTGTTGTTGAGTCGTTTAGTCGTGTCCGACTCTTCGTGACCCCATGGACCAGAGCACGCCAGGCACTCCTGTCTTCCACTGCCTCCTGCAGTTTGGTCAAACTCATGCTGGTAGCTTCGCGAACACTGTGCAACCATCTCTTCCTCTGTCGTCCCCTTCTCCTTGTGCCCTCAATCTTTCCCAACATCAGGGTCTTTTCCAGGGAGTCTTCTCTTCTCATGAGGTGGCCAAAGTATTGGAGCCTCCCTAATTATTATTGTTGCATAATTATAAGATTATTGTACAGTGGTACCTCAGGTTACATACGCTTCAGGTTACATACTCTGCTAACCCAGAAATAGTACCTTGGGTTAAGAACTTTGCTTCAGGATGAGAACAGAAATTGTGCTCCGGCGGCACGGCAGCACGGGAAGCCCCATTAGCTAAAGTGGTGCTTCAGGTTAAGAACAGTTTTAGGTTAAGAACGGACCTCTGGAACGAATTAAGTACTTAACCCGCGATACCACTGTATAATCTTAGGAGGACTCGTGGCTGTGAGGGGCATGGTGTGACTATCTTGAAGCAGGAGTGTCAGCTTGGCCCCACGACTGTAGGTGCCCAGGGCCATGGGTGCCATTCATGGGGAATTTTGTGGGTGCTCGGGCACACAAGGCCTCCAGGGAGTTGGCACTTATGTCTGGAACAGACCCTGGACTTCTGAATTTGCCACTACGCTACTGGCTCCACATCCCATATGATGCCATTGTTAAACTTTTATCCTCCTGGCACTTGTTGCTTGGTGGTACCTGGTTATTTTTAGTACTGGCTAGGATGTGTACTGGTGACTCGAAAGAGATACCAGGCTTTGAGTGCGGGCTTTGATTGTCCCAGCCGGAAGATTAGTAGCAGGCCTAGGACTTAATCTTTTTTGAGACTGTTGGGAAATTGCAGCTTCTCCTCCCCCACCATGTCACAAGCACACACAAGGCTTAATTTGAAGGCCTTGGCAAATCTCCTTGGAGCTCAGATAAATGAGTTATAAAATGTAGACCTCGTTGTACTGCGGTGTGACCTAGTCTGCTTAAGCATTGTAGGTCAGATTGGCGGCAACCAAGCGGGGATGGTGGGGGAAAGATTGCTAGGGAGAGAGATAATGGGGCCACGTGGGCTTTAGAGAATCTGAATGCAGGAGAGGTCAAGCGGCAAGATGATTTAAATGGTAACCAAATGAAGAAAGGCGATGTTGCTCAGTTGAGGCATTATTTATTCATTCAGATCACTTGAATGAGAAAAGCCTGGAAGAAGCACAGCACAAAGGAAATTCTAGAGTGACTTGCCATCCTTATATTTACCACCTGAAAACTTAAATTTGGGGGGCCTTGATGAGCTGTGTATGCACTATATATTTAAAGCACATTTGAAGCACATCTTTTGCCACAAAGAATGTTGGACGCTGTAGTTCGTTAAGGCTTGCTGGGAAGAACTGCCGTGCCAAAAATCATTTAAGGGGTAGAATGTGCTTTTTAAGATATAGTGTGTAGCCTCAAGAACTGGCTAGTTAGTGTATTTCTAACCAGCTTTTCATCATAACTGATCTCAGGTGTCAGGGAACTGCCATCAGCTCAGAGGCGAGAGGTGGAAGGGCAGTTGTGTTACAGGGAGCCTCCGAAGATCTTGCCAAGTAGTTCTTCCTCTGGCAAGGAGGGAAGCCACACCTCCAGTGGGGAGGGGGTGCAAGGATCAGAAGATGCTAGGGAGAGCCTCAACACCGAGCCTGAGCCCGACCCCTTTGCCAGCGCCCGTTCTGCGCAGTAGTCTTCGGCGCAGAGAGGGGAGGAGAAAGTTGGGGGTCACACGGCTGTTATGCTGGGGAAGGTATAAGGACCGCCCACTCCCAGATTCTGCTAGCGACTGAGCAGACATGGACTTGTAACACTCTGCACTGTAAATAGTTTGTACAGATAATAAAACCTGGAAAAGACAGGTTGGCGTCTTGCCTGTTTGCTCCCGAGCAACCACATCAGCATCTGACATCAGGGTTGGTTACAACAATTAAAGCTCAAATCAAGTTTAAACGATCACCATCAAGAAAACCACCACAGCAGGCAAAAGAGATGAAGGATGTAAAGAATGATCCTGCAAGCACAGAGCAGGCTAAACCCTCAAGCCAATAAACTAACCTGCAACTGCTATCCTACAAATGTCTTACACGCCCTCCAACATCTTGCTGATCAAAATTGTGACACTCCTTTTTTGGTCCCAAGTTCTCACAGGAGCTACTTGGCTCATGTAAGAGTGCAAGACCAAAAGACACTTGTTTTTTTGGTCTTGCAAGAGTGCAAGACCAAAAAACAAGCATTTTTTGATCCAGAGTGCCAGACTAAAATAATGGACATTCCGGGATCCATCCTGGCTTCTGTAATTCCAGGATGTCCTTTTCAAATCGGGACAGTCAAGAGCTGTGAACAAATAGGTTTGCACTTGGGGCTGAAATGAAAGAAGAGTAGGTACCAACCATATCTTTAGGGCAAGGATAGGGACCATTTTTCATCCAGTGGGCTACACTTACTTCTGGCCAACTTTTTGGGGGCCGCTTACTATTGGTGGGTGGGGCCAATTGCAAAAGGGAATGGAACCAAGAGTGAAAATTTTAACTGTCCAGAATAAGATAGTTTCTACACACTTTCTTGCACCCGTCTTTATCCTCCATCCAGGCAAACAGAAGACATTATAAGATTTGAAGGATGAAGGACACATCCCAGTCAGGACAAAAAGGTATATGAAGCAGGTATATGAGGTGCATAGCTTGGGAGAGTGTAGTGGGCTGGGAAGGTTCGAGTGCCATGGGGGAAGAGCTCCAGTAGAGATGCTTAAGGAGTATTTGGGCCTCAGATCCTCTACCACAACCATAGCTGTCAACCGTCCCTTATTTGGCAGGAAAGTCCCTTATCCCAGCGCTGTGTCCCTTATTGATGATGTCCCTTAAATTTCCCGGGGTTCAAAGGAAGCAGCTCCTCTCCCTCCCTGCCTGCCGGCCAGGGAGGAGGGAGGCTCCAACCCTGTTGCTTGGCTGCGTTGCTCACCCAATAAGGAGTCTAAGAACGACTGGGGGGTGGAGCTTGCATGCCTTGTGCCGATCAAATCGGCCGCATTGCCTGGGGACTCGCCTTTGCTCAGCGCTTCCCAGCGGAGAGGTGACGGTGGTTTTCCTTGCTGCATCCCCTTTGCCGGGTTGCTGCGCTGTGGGAACCACCACTTGAGGCTTCGTTTGGCTGCTGGCTGGGCTTTCTGCCTTTGGCTCAGAGGGGCTCAGAAGTTGAACATACCTGTGCTTGGAAAATCCCTTATTTTGGCTGCTGATCCCTTATTTTCGAGGCTGCTGGTCCCTTGTTTTCAAATCTGTAAGTTGACAGCTATGATCACAACTGCAGCTCCAGGGCTGCACAGGACCTCTGTTCCCGCATCGCTATACGGCAAGCCTTATTTTTGTAGCCTTAACTGCTGCTCAGATTGGAACCTGGAATCAAAACAAAAACAGGACTAGCCGGTCAAATGCCATGAGAACTGGCTAGGCACCTGATGCTGCAGCCTCACAAACCAACTGCAAATTATCTGGGTTTCCTTAAGGGCCCACAGAAGTGCCAGATGTTCCAAGCAAATGCAACAAAAGGGAGCAAATCGAACACTTTGGTTAGAGCACCTGGGCTCCAAAGTCTCTTAACAGCCCTAGATCAAAACTGTCTGAAAGTACTTCAAAAAGGGAGCATGGAGTTATTGTTCATTGCTTAATCCACCAGGACAAAAATAGATTTCTCCTATGTAGATGTTTTGGCTGGCCTGTGAAAAAATGGTTAGGAGTCAAGTAGAAGCAAAAATTTCCACTGGTTCTATATCTATCTATATTTGCCAACAAGCCATATTTCTCTCCCAGTTCCCACCACACACAAAAACAATTTCCTTTTTTCTCCTCCTGGTCACTTGAACAGATCTTGCCTCCATTATTATCCCTGGGAACAGCGGGATTCCTCTGTTTGCTCCACTACAGTCCCATTTTCTTGGAAATTGTTGAACACTGTCCTTATTTGGCATCTGCCTGTCATTAAATACAAAACAAAACTCCATTTGCTCCATGCTTAAAAGTGATTTGTTTATCTCAGTCTAGCATCTGTGCCCCCAAGAGAGAGAAGAGAGGGAAAGGACACTTTTCCAATAATAGATGGTCTGTTTTATTAGAGCTCACCCTGCAATAACTGTTGGAGTGTAAACACCACTCTACAGGGCAGCTGACAAACATTCACCCACATTCTCTGGCTTCCTTTTCTGCACAATCGCTGCTTTATGCTATGCGCCGGGCTAGGGAATCGGCAACTAGCGATGCGGGCCTCAGGGGTCAAATCCATACCCTGCTGCAATACTCCTTAGCCTTTTCCGTTGTCTACCCAGAAGCAAGAGAAGAGAGGAGACAGACTGCAGACTATGACAACAGGGCTTGTCTGCTTTCCAGGTAGCTCTGTGAGGGGCATAAAGGTCTCCTACAGAACTCTCTGCACCCTTAACAAACTACAAGTCCCATAATTCTTTGGGAGAAGCCACGACTATTTAAAGTGGTACGATACTGCTGTAAAGATAGAGTGCAGATGGATCCTTTTGTAAAACCCTTTCCTTTAATTTGCAATGGATAGATCTAGTTCTAGATTTTTAGGCAGCAGGTTATTATTAGGCCCTGTTTGGCATTTCACCTTTAACATCACCCCTTCCCATTTTTAATTTTTTAAAAAATATTTTAAAAATATTTTTTGCCTTACATGTGCTGAATGGGCATACCTGTCAACTGCCCCGATAAAATTGGGACATCCCGGTTTTGGACTCTGTGAGTATCCAAAAACACCCAATCATAGAGCTCCAGAACTCGTGTTCTGAGGCTCCATGATCTCGCATGGGTCATGTGACTTATGGGGGGGCAGGGCCATGTCCCAGATTCTAAGATTAAAATGTTGGAGGGTATGAATGGAGCCTTGGACCTTTGTCCTTTTGTGCTGATGGCAACATTGGCCTGGTAACATTCAGGAAGGAGAGGGTTGAATTTTACACCACGTCTTTGGCTTAGGGTTTCAGGGTTTGCGGTTTTATCAAAATGGCACAAAATGGCTTTGTCTTCTTGCCAGTGGTTATTGCAACAATCTGTATTTATGGTCCCTTCCCTGCTCGACAAAGATGCTGAACTGTCAACAACTGCAGCTCCTTCCAGTCCAGGCATCCCCAACCTTTGGCCCTCCAGATGTTTTGGACTACAATTCCCATCATCCCTAATCACTGGTCCTGTTAGCTAGGGATCATGGGAGTTGTAGGCCAAAACATCTGGGGGGCCATAGGTTGGGGATGCCTGTTCTAGGCTGTTCTCCAACACAACAAAGGAAACTGTACACAAACCCCTGACCAAAGACGGCTGGCGTGTGCCCTAAAAACCTAGCTCCCAGGTGGAATCAGCCCAGTTTGACCCACAAAGCTGTTTCCCCTCAACAACACCACCCCGACCATATTGATTTGTATGCTGTTGGTGGATTTATGTCATTGTCTTGTTGGGCTGTGTATGTGATAAAGGGGAGCCATACTGGGGTGAAGGTGTCTTCTTCTATTTGTCCCCGTGTCAGTTTCAGTTTATTGGTTAATTTTTCAGCAAAGAACCTGCACAAGCAACACTGACACCAAACCCTACATATAGTGAGTCAAATAGAAACATCGCCACCTGACCCCACCCCCACCCATCTTCCCCCCTCCACCTTTTCCCCCCTTTTCTTCCTAGTGTCCTAACAAATGAAAATGATTTATAAAAATGTTACATGGAAAAAAATACGAGAGAGAGACATTGCACACACTTTTGTGAATCAAGAAAATCTTTAATAATAATAATAAAAACAATAGCACCCCGACATAACGAGAGGACTCTTCAAGGCCAAATGACGATTTCTTATAATTCCTCTGTGCTTGGCACTCCAAAGCACTGTGGGGAATTTCAAATACTGTAGCAGACAGCGTCCCAGGCCCAGCCACTGTTACCAGATAAGTCCATGGACTAGGGATAGCTGAATCAAAGGAGTCATGAGAATCAGCATCAGTGGGGTCCGGGTGAGGTGCTAGGGCTTAGGCATTTGTCCAAGGGTAATTCTGGCTGCTGATGCCAGCCCTGCATAGATCCTCCCACATCACGCCCCGTTTCCTGTTAGACAACTTTTACATTCAGTGCCAAGAATACCTCTGCCCACAACTCTGAAAAGGGTTCTTTTCTCGGTTCTTTTCTCAGCCAGCACCCACAAGCTAGATGTTAATTCCCCAACCAGGTAGCCAGTTACCCTCTGCCACACAGCTTGCTGCAGTAGGGCATACCCCCCCCTCCCCACTGTCTCAGTACATCCTGTTTTTCCCTCATGAGAGCACGGTGGCCATTTTGGGTGCTGCAATTTTGCGCCGCAATCTTGCCCCTCCCCCATTTTCCGGGGCAGTGATTTTGCGTGGTGCATTTTTTGGACACCATGCCCCACCAAAGTGCTTTTTTCAGGGTCATTATCTCGGTCACATGACCTGCACAGTGTCACAGGAACCCCCCCCATCATTCAGTTTGTACAAACCCAACACACACACACACAACATACGTGACGCCTCTGTTATAAATTCATAGAAAATCAACCATGCATTGGATCTGCACCGTTCCACTTTTATTTTACTCCATGAAGGAAGGACTACAAAATGGGGAAGGTTTGATACAGGGCAGCCATAATCTCTCAAGCGTACCAAGCCTGCCCAGTTGGCATGCCAACCTTGATGGTCCTAGACAGAAGACCATCACACTCACAAAGGACCTGCATATGGGAGTGGATTCAGCATGGACTGGAACAAAGGACAATGATCACCTCTTCCCTCTGGGGACAGGAAACTGCAAACTCCCCTTTGTCCTCCGGAAAGTATTCATGGGGAGGGGGAAAGGAGGAACCAGCCAGCTGGCAGAATACTCAGGTTACCTCCACAACTCCTCCCTCAACCTCTCCTTTTTGTGATGTATCAATGATGTAGTTGTGATGTAGTTTTAGGGGTGTAGTTTGGGGGATTAGTAGCTAATAAAAGTTGGGGTCTTCTTTTGTTCTGAGCTTCCATCTTGTTTCACCTGGTGGCAGGTGGGAGTCCTGTCACGACAGTCTTCAGTAAAGACCAAGCCTACTGGCTGCTGTTTTGCTCTGGTATTCCTGGCTGGTGTCCTTGTTTTTTTGTCCAAGGGAACCCTCAGATTTCTCCATTAACAGTTTTAACAACAGGAAAATTGTGTCCTGGTTTGGGGCAGTGTCATGTTGGAGGGTATGCTGGGGTGGGGGGGGGAAGAATCACTGTACTTCCCCTTTCTTCCCAAGCTGTAATGTTCTCCTTTTCTTCTGTGTTCTTTGCAGGGGAGAGAAATAAGAAAAGGACTTTGTGCTGTACAAAGGTCTCTCTCCTCCATCACCTGCCGAAGTTGGCATTGATAGACATAGGCCTATCCAAGTGGCA
Source organism: Podarcis cretensis (assembly GCF_951804945.1). Classification (NCBI taxonomy): domain Eukaryota; kingdom Metazoa; phylum Chordata; class Lepidosauria; order Squamata; family Lacertidae; genus Podarcis; species Podarcis cretensis. The sequence goes on from NC_137183.1 coordinate 19,727,020, forward strand.
CAGCATCGTCTCCGGCTTCTTACTTCCCCTTTCAATTGGCAGGAGAAGCTTATTTAATCTCTTATACTGTTGGGTCAGGGAGACCCAACTCCTCCCACTGAAGTCCTGGCATTCCTCACGCATGACTCAGCTTCAGTAGCACTGGGAGTGAAGAGTGTGAAGATAATGCGCAAGGGAATCGGACCCCGTCAATGAATAAAAGCAGGGATATCCAGGGTGGGTTGTACTACCTTATCTGTACACACAGACAGAGTCAGAGGCCACATTCACACCATACTATGGTGCTACTTTTAACTGTCATGGCTTCCCCCACAGTATTCTGGGAACTGTGCCTTGTTAAGGGTGCTGGGAGTTACAAAAGGGAAATGTCCGGGGAAACAGTTTGTAACGCTGCTTCCCAGGTGCTTCGAAGGGGTGGTGCGAAGCACCTGGGCATTCGCAGTACAAGCCAAGCCATGGCTCTGTGGCTCACCTAAATGGAGGGAATTCTGTTCCCGGGCAGCTGGCAGAGCCCCTCTTGGCCACACGCCCCTGGCAATGTCGACTGAACTTCTGATCCTAAGCCCAGCCCAGCTTCAGGTCCCCCACCAAGTGCCCCCCTTCTAGCACCCACCGTTCTCAACCAACTCTCACCTGCCTCCCCACCTCCATATTCACACTCCCTTTCCAAGGCTCCTCCAACCTTCCGTCTCCACCAGAATTCCACTCTCTCTCTTCCCCCCTCCCTCTCTGCTTGACATTCTCTTAGGAATTCTAATAGCATCACCTTAACTGCCATATTGCAAAAACAGAGAAAGAGGTTACAGATGGGAAATGTCTGGGAATCCCAAAGTCGAAACTCAGAGACCCTGGTTTATTATGTCTCCCAGGAGGACTCAGGATCCACCCTGGACGTCAACCCTTCCCTGTTCCCTCCCTGTGTCAAATTATAGATTGTAAGCCCCTCGGGGGAGGAACTTCTTTATCGAGGGTCATACACAGTGGTGGTGCAAACTTTTAATACAAAAATAGGTTGACATTTTAATGGAATGACCCCATGACTTACAGGTGTGGCGTGTGCCTTAGAGTTAAGAGCAGGCATAGGCAAACTCGGCCCTCCAGATGTTTTGGGACTACAACTCCCATCATCCCTAGCTAACAGGACCAGTGGTCAGGGATGATGGGAGTTGTAGTCCCAAAACATCTGGAGGGCCGAGTTTGCCTATGCCTGGTTAAGAGGCATCAAAAGGCCATATGGTTCAACCTTGTAAGCAACCAGTTCTTCACAACATCTGGGGACCACAGCTGAGGACCTGCCAAGCTGTCAACAGCTGGGGACAAGTCAAGTCAAGCCAAGATGGATGAGGCTAATAATAATAATAATAATAATAATAATAATATTTCTATGCCACTCCTCTCCTCTGGGCATTGGAGCTCCTCTTACCTTCACAGTTCTTTCTCATCATGATTTGTCTCAGTAAGTCCCTCAGCATCATCTAACAGGCATCTCTCCTGCAGGGCAATATAGGGCTTGCTTGCAAAGCAGCACTTTGTGACATCAGCTGGCAAACAGGAGCCAGGCTGCTGCGTTGTCAGGCAGCTGAATTAAGAAAAATAAAACCAGGGGGGTCAAAGTGTGCTGGGATTAGACCACCGTGGGTTAGGCCAGAAGATGCTGTTGGGGTATGTGGTTGTGCCTCCCCTTCTCCTGCATCTTGCTCCCCTGCCCGTTCCTTTAGCTGCTTGATGGAATCATAGCATGGTAGATTTGGAAGGGATCCCAAGGGTCATCTAGTCCAACCCCTGGCAATGCAAGGATCCTGCCCACAGCCAGCCCTGGCTGGGCTCCAAACTCCAACCATCTTCTTACCAGCCAGATGCACTGACCTCTTGCAATTCTGTGTGGGGTGGGGAAAGGGGCGAGAGAAACCTTTTGCTCTCCGTCTCTCAGGACATTGATATGAGAGCCACACCATCCAACCCTGTCAATATCGCAAGGGTGCATTCACAGGGAAGAGGGAGGAAGCTGGTTTTCTCCTGCTCCAGAGGCCCTCAGGACCTGAAGCCATGGCTTCAAGCTACAAAAAGGAGATTCCAACTAAAGCTCAGGAAGAATTTTCTGGCAGCAAGAGCTACTTGACAATGGGAAGGACTCCCTTGGAAGGTGGTAGTCTCTTGTTTCTGGGAGGTTTTTGATAGTAAAATTCATGTTAGATAGTAAAATTCATGTTCAATTGCTGTTTCAGGCGTTGTTTTAAAAAGTCTGGAATGGATAGGGGACTTCCGGGTTAGTGCCTCCAGCAATGGCGGAGCTCCTCCGATCGGGAGGAACTGGCTCCGTGAAAAACAGGGTCTGACTGCCACGGCGACAGCGGAGACCCTTAGAAATCACAGACGGAGGAAGTCTGTTAACCTGGGATTCGGCTGGCACCTTCAGCGCCCCCCTACTCCCGGGGAGATCCGGTATCGGGAATCCGGAGCGACGTGGGGTGAGAGGCGCAGTGCTTTGAATTGACCGCTTATTTCACGGAGCGAAGCCACATTGCTGCTGTCGGAGAGCGCTGACTTTTTTCCTGTGGACAATTGGATTTTAAACAACAATCCGTGAGTAGAACGGGAAATTTAGCTTTCAAATAATTTAATTTGGCACCGAACGGGGAAGGTCTAAATAGGAATTCCACCTTCCCTTTCTGTAAATAAAGGTAAAGGTAAAGGTACCCCTGCCCGTACGGGCCAGTCTTGACAGACTCTGGGGTTGTGCGCCCATCTCACTTAAGAGGCCAGGGGCCAGCGCTGTCCGGAGACACTTCCGGGTCACGTGGCCAGCGTGACATCGCTGCTCTGGCCAGAGCCAGAGCCAGAGCCAGAGCCGCACACGGAAACGCCGTTTACCTTCCCGCTAGTAAGCGGTTCCTATTTATCTACTTGCACCTGAGGGTGCTTTCGAACTGCTAGGTTGGCAGGCGCTGGGACCGAGCAGCGGGAGCGCACCCCGCCGCAGGGATTCAAACCGCCGACCTTTCGATCGGCAAGTCCTAGGCGCTGAGGCTTTAACCCACAGCGCCACCTGCGTCCCACTTTCTGTAAATAGACTGAAGCAAAGTAGTTGTTAACTAAGGTTTTGGAAAGTCTTACGTAAAGGATTAAAACTCCACTGATTGAAACTATTAATTTTGGCTCTTTTTCTGTTGTGTCTGCTTCTGCACTTAAAAAGAAGAAAAAGTAACTGGAAACTGTTACTAATTTACTTTTGGAATTGTGCTGGAAAGGATTGATACAAATTTGAGACTGTCTTCCTCTAGAGGGAGTTTTGGGACATTGTTACAAGAGTGCAGCTGGGAAATTGGCCTTAAGATAAAGACTGTGAGAAACTAGCTCTGACCTTGAACATCTTAAGAATGTCGGCAAAGGAAGAAGTAGAGTCTGTTCTGAATAGGACATTCTATCTGTTGGGAAAGCTGCATAAACAGATAGATGCCATAGCTATGAATATTGATATCTTGGGAATAAAAGTGGGCATCACCATAGAAGTCGACAAGAACCCGGCACAAGAATCTTTCCTAACTGAACAAATTGATGAATTAGAGAAGGAGAAAGTTGCTGTTGTTGAATATAAAGCAAAACAAGGGGAAGCCTTAACCCTAAAGAGGCAAATGGAGGATTACAACTTGAGGCCTTATATGAATGTAATTAGGAGAAGCCAGCTTTTGGCGATGGGTGCCTGGCCTGATCTGGAAAAGGAAAGGTGCAGAGATCCCTTCATGCAGGGATCAAATGACTTTTAGAATATGAATTTGAGCCAGGAGGAGATAGGAGCTTCGGGGGCCTTTGGACTTGGAAGAATTGTGAAACAAGGTTTGGAATACTTTATAGGCCCTAGCTCCAATTATGGAAATCTGGCAGATCTGTCAAGAAGGAATATAAGCATCGTTGGGTTGGAGCTCCCCTGAGATCTGTTTTTTAGCACCAAAGACTATCAAGAAGATCGGCAGAAGGGAAGTCAAGAAGAGTTAAGAGCCTCGGATATAAGATCTCCAGGTTGATGGATGCTGGGAGGTTGATGGAACTGACGGCAGGGGCCGGGACCGGGGAGGGGAGACGGTGGAAGGAAATTGGGAATTTAAAGTGTATACATGGAGATTTAAAAAAAAAAAAAATTAATGAGAAATGGAAAAATCGTGGAATGAAATTTTTATGACCCTAGGGGAAATGTCTTAAGAGATTAAGTTCAAATATATTAGTTTTAATGAGAAATAAGATTAAATAAAGTAAAAATGGATGATTAATTGGTGAAAGAAGAGAATGTTAAATTACAGTATATTAAGATAAATTATAAAGATGAAGGATTTGCTGAAATATCTAACTGAACCAGAATACAAAGAGGGGAGGTGTGAGGAGGTCAAGGAAATAAGCTAAAGAAAGAAAGTTATTGTCAGGGGCTCAGGAGCAGAGGCACAGGGGAGAGAGGAAATGGAGAGCGAAGGGGAAGAATCTGAGGGCAGCGTAGGGGAGTATGAGAGTGGCCCAAGAGATTCCATGAGCTTCTCCAGCGAATCAGAAGATTCCCAGAGGGGGGCGCCGACGGCCAGGGCAAGGGGGGTCCCAGGGGGGACACACCAGAAGCAAGGGACCAGCGGGGACTCCCAAAGCAGCAGCGAGAGATCAGGACCAGCTCCTCCACCAGAGCGTAGTGGGGGGGAAGAGTCCCATGTATCAGGACCAGCTTCTCCTCCAGCAGGGAGAGAAGATGAATCAGGGCTGGCCACGCCTCCATCGCAGAGTGAGGGAACGGAGGGGAGGTCAGGTCCAGCTAGTCTCTCCGAAGGGGGAAGCAGTGACAGGAGCAGTGTAACGGTCAGGAGGAAGGTTGCCGGCTGGGCGCGCGCGTCAAGTTCGAATGTACAGGCGCGCGGCACAGCAGATAACCCGGATTGGGAACCAGGTCCTAAAGCCCGCCGGAGGGAGGGGGAAGACTCAGGGGACTCAGCGTCAGAAGAGTCTAGAAAGGGCAAGACCCCAGCGGACAGGCGGACCCAGAGGAGGAAAGAGCAAAGGAAGAGGTGGAGCAAGGCTAGAGTCTTAAACTGGTGTCTGGGGGGAGGAGATTCAGACGGAGCTTCAGCGGTCTAGGCTTTAAGACGTAGGGCTGCACGCCGCGGCTTTGAAATCGAAACTGCATTTCAATAAAGACTTTTGTACATAACAACGGACTGGCGTTGGTCCTTTGTGAGCTGGGACCTCGGGCAGCTCTGACAGTTATGTAAAGGTTTGATCTGTTTTTTTTTTTTTATTCTATGCATCCTTTTTTCTTTTTTGTCTGTTTTCCATTTTTTATCTTTTTTCTTTGATGTGACTTGTTTTTATGTTTTGTTTTCTTTTTTGGTTTAATTGGGTGTTTTTCTGTTGTTATTTTTTTTTATTACTTATGTAACCTTTAAAATTTTAATAAAAATCTTAAAAAAGAAGAAGTCTGGAACGGATTAATCCCTTTTGCATTACTTTCTATGGGAAAGCGTGCCTTGGTTTTGGAACGCTTTGGTTTTGGAACACACTTCCGGAACGGATTACGTTTGAGAACCAAGGTACCACTGTATGTTGGAAGCTGCCCAGGGTGGCTGGGGCAACCCAGTAAGATGTGTGGGGTATCAATAGTAAATTTATCATTATGGAATGGGACGTCCCTATTTTCATTGGAGAAATGTTGGAGGGTATGTCAATAGTTATTAGCCATAAAGGCTATGTTCTAACTCTGCTGTTGGAGGCAGCATGCCTCTGAATACCAATTGCTGGGAATCCTAAGTAGGGACAAAGCAGTTGTACTCAGGCCCTGTTGTGGGGTTTCCCATGGGCATCTTTTTGGTCGCTGTAATAACAGAATACTGAGCCTGCAAGCTCTTCTTCTGTTACAATATACTCTGAATTATTTTGCACTTAATTCTATGGGCAGTGAGGGTTGGTAGGTTATGCATGCTGGGTTCATTGTTAGTCCAAAGAAAGGTCTGTGAGGGGAATATGGATCTGCTAACAACTCTCAGCACCTTTAGCAAACTATCTGGGGTGATTTAGGGCACTGTTGGTGCTGTGGGTTAAACCATAGAGCATAGGACTTGCCGATCAGAAGGTCGGCGGTTCGAATCCCCGTGACGGGGTGAGCTTCCGTTGCTCGGTCCCTGCTCCTGCCAACCTAGCAGTTCGAAAGTACGTCAAAGTGCAAGTAGATAAATAGGTACCGCTCCGGCGGGAAGGTAAACGGCGTTTCCGTGTGCTGCTCTGGTTCGCCAGAAGCTGCTTAGTTATGCTGGCCACATGACCCGGAAGCTGTATGCCGGCTCCCCCGGCCAATAAAGCGAGATACGCGCTGCAACCCCAGAGTCGGTCACGATTGGACCTAATGGTCAGGGGTCCCTTTACCTTTACCTTTTTCACAAACTTGGATCATCAGCTGCTTTTGGACTACAATTCCCATCATCCCTGGCCACTGGTCTCTAGCTAGCTAGGGATGATGGGAGCTGTAGTCCAAAAAACAGCTGGAGACCCAAGGTTGGGGGAACATTGCTTTCAGGAAAGGCATGACTGTTGAAAGCGGTGTGATACTGCTTTGAGGGTATAGCCCAGATGGGGCCTGATATATTATATTTAGAAGTAATAAGCGCAGAAATGCCATGTTATATTTATATACCACTCAAAGGTTTTGCAAGCAATGAACACCTTATTCATATAAAGAAAGATGCAACAAAAGCATGATAAATATAACAGACCAATCATCGAAACAATGTGAGATAGCAATATCAAGGAAATGAAAAAACACATGAGCTGATAGTGGCCTACTTACACAATGAATCCGCCAAGATCTAATAGTTATCAACTAATCGAGGACTGTATCACTTAACCCAGTCTGCAATGTCATGTGTGCTGTTGTGAATTCTGGTTAGTCCTTGGTTTTATCTATAGCCTGCATTTTGGTGGGTGCGCTTTGATAGTGAGGCGCTCATGAATAAGTGTTGCGTTAGCAGCAGATGCCATCGTAGAAGTCATAAGCCGAAAGGGATATTGGGAAAGGAACCATTGTCTTTATCTCTATTTATCATGGCAAACACTAGTCATTCTTTGGGCCTTCCGTCTCTTGCTCGGAAAAGCTGGCTGACAGGGTGGTAGATATCAGACACCAGCAAATCCTGGATAACATGAGAAGGTAACCGGAAATGAAACAGACAGGTTTGTTAGTCTGTTTTTGGTATGGTATGCAGCAGGCTAATGAATTGTGTAAAGATCTTAGGCAGGGGTTGCCTTTATTTCACCTGGGCCAAAGACCCAGTTTGGCACTCCCCACCACATGCACATTTGTGTACATGCACACGCAGTCTAGGAGCCTCTGGAGGTTTCACTGGGGCAAAAACCCCAGCTAGCCCCCTGTAGCTACAGCACTGTTTCATGTACAGTGGTACCTCGGGTTAAGTACTTAATTCGTTCTGGGGGTCCGTTCTTAACCTGAAACTGTTCTTAACCTGAAGCACCACTTTAGCTAATGGGGCCTCCCGCTGCTGCCGCGCCGCCAGAGCATAATTTCTGTTCTCATCCTGAAGCAAATTCTTAACCCGAGGTATTATTTCTGGGTAAGCAGAGTCTGTAACCTGAAGCGTATGTAACCCGAGGTACCACTGTATTAGATTTTTTTAGTTTTTCGCCTCTGAGAGTGGGTCCCTCATTGCGAGAAGTGAGGTTACAGGGAACCAGACAGAGGGCCTTCTCGGTAGTGGTGCCCACCCTGTGGAACACCCACCCTTCAGATGTCAAGGAAATAAGCAGCTATCCTATCTTTAAAAGACATCTGAAGGCATCCCTGTTCAGGGAAGTTTTTAATATTTAAAGCTGTACTGTTTTTAACATTTGATTGTGAGCTGCCCAGAGTGGCTGGGGAAACTCAGCCAGATGGGCGGGGTGTAAATAATAAATTATTATTATTATTATTGTTATTATTATTATTAACCTGACTGTATAAGCTAAAACACATGAACATGTTGCAAGCTGTGAGAGTAAAATGTGCCAATTTTAATTATTATTTTTTAAGGTTGCCCGAAACACTGCTTTAAGAGATGTGGGTCATGGGTTTGGAAATACCCTTGGGAAAATAAAAAAGCAGAGTAAAAGTCATTGAGCCATACATGATCAAAGGGCAAAAAAAGGCATGCCAAGAGCTGTGTGCGCTGTAAACCACCAGTAGCCAGGGACTTTTCCCAGATGTTGGCAAGCTCTTCTAATTTAATTTCCTCAAATATTTGATTGCGACGCGTTTGTCTCCTGACAAAGCTGAAAAAAGAAGCCAAGTCTCCAGTCCAGGGATGGACAACTTATTTTTTCTCCTGATGAGAGTCGCATTTCCTTGGGGGCAATATTTTTGGGGCAGGACACCAAAGATGAAAGGAGGACAGGGTAGAACTCAATGTGGATGGGGACAGGACCAAAGATAGTTGTGTGTGGCCAGGCCACCCCCTTTTCTCTCACCTTGCCACTCCTTTCTCTCTCTGGTCGCTTCCAGACCACTGGTTCATTGAGCATTCATCCCAATTTGTTTGCACAAAGCTTGTGGGGAGGTTATATACATCCTCGGCTGTTTATCGAGCATCCATTACAAATTATTTGCAGGGAGGGTATGCGACGTTGTGTATAGTTGTTACCCTCAACTGCCCTGTTCAACAAACAGTGAGTGATTGTGATCAAAAACTAGTGCGCAATTTTTTTTTATCACCCTATGACAAGGCTAAAATATAGCCTGCGTACCAACATTTTGAAACAGGCTGTGTGCATAATCAAAAAATGGCATTCAAAAGTCGAATGTATAATAATAATAATAATAATAATAATAATAATAATAATAATTTATTATTTATACTCCGCCCATCTGGCTGGGCTTCCGCAGCCACTCTGGGTGGCTTCCAAAAAAAAATATTAAAATACTGTGCTACATCAAACATTAAAAAGCCTCCCTAAACAGGGCCACCTTCAGACGTCTTCTAAAAGTCTGGTGGTAGCTGTTCTCTTTGACATCTGGTGGGAGGGCATTCCACAGGGAGGGCGCCACTATAGAAGGGAAACTCCCAAGGTATGCTTTTCAGCTCGAGTCTCTTTAACCAGCCTTGTGAATGTTGGGAGATCAGGTGCTTGGGATGAAAATAAGAACCTAAAATGAGCCTAAAATGCTTGACTAGACCAAAGCCACTTCTAATCCAGTATCCTGGTATCCTGTTCTCACAGTGGCCAGCCAGCCAGATGCCTGTAGAAAACCTGAAGATGGATGTGAACACAAAAGCACACACTCCTCACTTTTATTCAGGGGCAGGCTTCCTTTGAATGTGGAGGCGGTACACTATCATGGCTGATATTGATTCCAGCCTGATCTTCCAACTACAGTGGTACCTCGGGTTACATACGCTTCAGGTTACATACTGTCAGGGACTCAGCGGGAGCGCAGGGAGGAGAGGAGATGGAGAGCGAGGGGGAGCAATCCGAGGGCAGCGTAGGAGAGGATGACAGCAGCCCAATAGATTCCGTGAGCCTCTCCAGCGAATCGGAAGATTCACAGAAGGGGGCGCCGATGGGCAGGGCAAGGGGGGACCCAAGGGGGACACCCCAGAAACAAGGGGCCAGCGGGGACTCCCAGAGCAGCAGTTGGAAATCAGGACCAGCTTCCCCACCAGAGCGTAGTGGGGGGGAGGAGTCCCAGGTATCAGAGCCCACATATTCACCACCAGCGAGAGAAGAGGAGGCAGGGGTGGCCACGCCTCCATCGGAGAGCGAGGGAACGGTCAAGAGGAAAGTTGCAGGCTGGGCGCGCGCGCCAAGTTCAAATGTACAGGCGAGCGGCACAGAAGGTAGCCCGGATAGGGAACCAGGTCCTAAAGTCCGCCGGAAGGAGGGGGAAGAATCATCAGGGTCAGCGTCAGAGGAGTCCAGGAAGGATGAAACCCTAGCGGGCAGGAGGGCCCAGAGGAGAAAGGAACTTAGGAAGAGGTGGAGCAAGGCGAGAGTCTTAAACTGGTGTGGAAGGGGAGGAGACTCAGACGGGACTTCACCGGTCTAAGGTCGAGACGTAGAGCTGCGCGCTGCGGCTTTAAAATGGAAACTGAACCTCAATAAAGACTTTTGTACATAACTACAGCCTAGCATTGGTCCTCTGTGAGCTGGGACCTGGAGGCAGCTCTGACACATACGCTTCAGGTTACAGACTCCGCTAACCCAGAAATAGTACCTAGGGTTAAGAACTTTGCTACAGGATGAGAACAGATATCATGCTCCGGCGGCGCGGCAGCAGCAGGAGGCCCCATTAGCTAAAGTGGTGCTTCAGGTTAAGAACAGTTTCAGGTTAAGAACGGACCTCTGGAACGAATTAAGTACTTAACCCGAGGTACCACTGTATGTGTCTAATCCCCTTTTAAAGCCATTCAAGTCGGGGCCCATCACTGCATATTATGGGAGCAAATTCAACAGAATTCTTTTTTTAAATCATTATTATTAAGGGTTTTCTTGTTTTACAGTGTAAATGTAATGCCTCGTGTTTCCCCCCCCCCCCAATGTAACATTTTTACAAATCCATTTCATTTGTTGAGGCATTAGGGGGAGAAGAAAAAAGAAAAGAAAAAAAAGAAAGGGGGGTGGAGGGAGCGGAGATGGATGGGGGTGGGGTCGGGTAGCAGTGTTTCTATTATGCTTAATGTATGTAGTTTGGTGTCAGCATGCTTGTGTTGTTCACTTGTGTTCCTTTGGTGGTGAGAGAGGTTGGGGTTGGCCTAGGATGTGATTGTTTGTTTGTGATTGGCTGTGGTGATCTTTCTTTTCGTGAGTGAGGTGGGTGGGTGTTTTGGATCAGGAATTCAACAGAATTCTTTCCTTTTGTCTTTCCCGAATCTTCCGCCATTTAGCTTGATCCAATGACCCTGGAGGCCCCTTTTTATTTATTTACTTGTTTTTTTTAAAAAATAATTTTATTGTTTATTTAACATAATTGTTACAAAATATAAGCAAAATATTACAAATACATACGTATATATTTCAAATAAGCACGTATATATGAAAAAGAAACAGAAGAGAAGAAGAAAAGAAAAAAGAAGAGAAAATAAAGAGAAAAAAAGTAGAAGAAAAGTTGGAAGAATTTCTTCCAAGTTTATTCTACAAATATCTCAATATGAAAATAATAATAAAATTTCATTGATTGACTTCCATTGCTTACACTGCACTTCCTATATACATTTTCCATTTTATTTATTTGTTATTGAATTTCTAACTTCCCATTTCCTCCTGTTATAGGAAAATTTTGGGGTTCACTTGGATTACCAAACAAAGACACCAGCTAGAAATAGAGGAGCAAAACAGCAGCCAGTAGGCCTGTTCTTTATTCAAACGCCTCTTGCAACAGGACTTCCACTAACCACATGGTAGAAGCAGGAAGAAGCCCAGAACAAAGGATGGATCTTACTTTTATCAGTTTTACAAAGATACCCACACCATCACAAATACATCACAGCTTGGGAGGGTCTGGTGACAGAAACCTGAGCATCAGGTTTGTCCCCATCCTTCCCTTGACCTCCACCTCACACCCATCAAGTAAGACAAAAGAAGTTCCTGGTTTCCAAGGCCAAGTTAATCACACCTCTTTGTCCTGACCAAGAACCTAATCCATTCCTGGATGGTTTGCCATTGTCCGTGGGATGACTGCCTGTCTGACACCCATTTGCCAGGATGCCAGTGATTATTTCTTGTGCAAGAGGTTGCTGTGCACGTGATCCCAGGTTTCAGGGATTATGGCTGCCCACATCCCAGCCTCCCCCCTTCACAAGCCATTCCTTTCCTGAACAGAACAAAGTTGGAATGGTGCAAATCCATACTGGAGCGATTTTATATGACTTTCTAAAGTTTTCCCAGTGAGCCAGTATGTAGATACATTTATCAGTGAATTGTTACATTTGGTTTTTTAAAAAAACAAATTAATGTATTTAATATAATTATTACAAAATATAAGCAAAATATTGCAAATACATACATATATACATACATATTTCAGATAAGCACACACACAAATATATAAAGAACAAACGAGAAAAAAATAGGAAGAGGAAAAAGAAAAAAGGAGGAAAAAATAGAGAAAAGAAGAAAAGTTGGAATAATTTCTTCCAAATTTATTCTGCAAATATCTCGATATGAAAATATTAATAAAATTTCATTGATTGACTTCCATCGCTTACACTGCACTTTCTATATACATTTTAAGCAAGATTGTATCTGTTGTTCCAGATTGTTACATTTGGTAATGTGCAGCAGAGGTGCTTTGATAGGAAAAACTGTGACGAAGTGTTTTGTGGGGACATTTGCTGAAGTGATTGTGTTGATTTTGGTAGTCGGGGTGCGTGTGCATGGTACCTGCTGGAGGGGCAACCTCCCCACCTTTACATAAATTCCTGCAACAGTCCAAAAAGCCGGCTTGGGTGTTCCTCTCCCCTTCCTCATTTAATCCCCACAACAACCTTGTCAGTTAGGTGAGCAACTAGCTTTAGGTCACACAGTGAACTTCATGGCCAAGTGGAGATTTGAACCCTCGTCTCCTAGGTCCTAGTCTGACACTCTAAACACTACAGCACAGTGGTATTATAACGTATTATAATTAATGCTAGTATTATAAGGTGCCATGGCAAACCTGAGTAGGGTTGTCACCTGTTATGTATAAATACAGTATTGTCCCATATTTCAATGTAAAATGCTGCATCCTGTATTGATGCACCTTTGTCCTGTATTTCAAGTCTTCTCTCTCTCTCTCTCTCTCTCTCTGCCAAGTTAGGGATCCTCTCCAAATTCATGTGTTTGAAAGAGTGTATTTAAGTTCTGGGTAACCAAGCACAGACAGATCTACAAATTCATGTGTGCCAGAGGGACCATCCTGTTAGGCTGCAATAGATCATAATGTCTTTATATTGCAGTTGGAAAGACAATAAGGTCCCTACCAGAGCGGAATGGCAGACCAAGTTGTTGGACTATGCAAAGATGGCAAAAATGACCAGGAAAATCAGAAACCAGGAGGTTCAAAACTCCAACAAAGAATGGGGAAAAATTATACTATACTTGAGAGACTACTGTAAGCATTTGAACTCTTTAGCAGGTTTTAAATAACTCATGTAATGTTACATAGACTTTGGACACAATGGAGAACCGAAAAATTAGAGTGACTTATAATATGCAGCTGAAAAGGTTAGCTGAAGGTTAACTAAAGCACCCATGGAGGGGAGGAGGGAAGTCTCAAGATTCGGAAGAATCTTGTGTAATTTTTATTATTTGTGATTTGGAATGTGAACAAATTTGTAAAATCAAATAAAAACTATTTAAATAAAAAGCAATAGATCATAATGGTTTGCTTTGAAATCATTGCGCATTAGATGGAAAATAAATAAATTGAGGCCCCCCCACCCTACCCTGTCCTGTATTATACCAGAACAAAGGTGGCAACCCTATTTCAAGCACGACTGCGCTTAGCCAAATGTTGTCGTCTAGGCGCCCAGCAGCCCATCCCGGTCCGCTCACCCATCCCTCCAAATGGGCCAAATGGCTTTCCTTTGCGCTGCTGTTGCTCCTGCTCCTTCCGACGCCGCTCGCCATTGGCTCGACAGCCGGAGCACGTGGCGGCGGGGCGTAATTGGCAGGCTGAGCCTTAAGGGAAAGAGGGGGCGGGCTCGCTCTCTGCCTTGGGCTGCACTGAGTCATTCGCCTGTGCGGAGCAGGAACACAAACAGGCGGCAGAACTTGCTGAGCTTGAGCGGAGCAGGACGAGACGGGACGAGAGGCGCGCTCAGCCCAGCCCAGCCCTGCAGGGGAAGACGCACCATGAAGGGACCCAGCTCCTCGCAGCTCCTGCTGGGGCCTCTCCTCGCCTTCTGTCTGCTGGTTGCTGTCAGCGGTGAGTAGGCAGCGCTGATTTTCCCTTCCCTTCTCTCGCTTCCCTGCCTGGTTTTTGGCTACTGGAGGTGGTGGGTGGGGAGCCCTTCTTAAATTGCGCGCGGGGCGCCTCGAAGGCGAAGCTGCCCTGGCTTTAAATCCGTTTGCAGCCCAGCGCCTCTCGATTTGTTCCTTCGCTGCCGACCAAATCCTTCCACGAAACTCGCATTAAAGCGCCGTGAGATCGCGAAATGCCCATTTGAAAAGATCAGCCGAACGCACAAGCAGGGTATGTTTACGCGTTGGGTTGGAATGCCGTTTGCTTAGGGTTAGGGAAAAGCTCGAGAGGCTCTGTGCGCAATGATGGATTCGCCAGGGGCGGCGGGCAGCGCTAAGTCCTGGCTTTATTTTTATAGTTCTTCTCGTCCCTGCCTGTGTTTTGGGGGATTTAGCCTTAGCAAGCTCTAAGAGGAAGACCTGGTTATGAAGTTTAGAGAAGCAGGCCCTGTGTTCAAATTGTGGAGGGAAACGGTGGGGGAAGGGAAAGGGAGCTAGTGAAATCCACAAGCCTCTGACTCGCCCAGTTTTACCCTATCTGTATCGTTCCTCAGTAACATTTTACAAACAATAGTGGTGTCAACGCAAAGAGTAAGGCTGTGCTCTCTTTCCCCACCCTCTGAACCTTGACTTGATGTGGGGATCATCAGACTAACATTTTGCAATGTGGGAAAATAGGCACCATATTTTCCCACGGGAATTGGTCTGTGGAAATCAAAGTGAAAGGAGAGCCTAAGGGGGCCTGCTCTAGGCTTTCAGGGTTGTTCTGGGGATAAGTAACCTCTTTTCTTAAAACTTGGTGCTAGAGAGGTATTTTTGTTCTTCTATACCGACCTATTTCCAGGACTTAGGTACGTGTGCATGTTTTTGGTTTAAGGGACTTCCTCATAAATCTCCCAAGGGTCCTTTTGGGTGCTTGTGGGCAAGATGTCGGTAGGCTTTTGTGGGGATGTGGAAGACACTGGATCAGTGCAGTGACTCATTTCCAAAAGGAGCTTAGGGACTTAGGAAGCTGCTTCCATAACCAGTCAGATCATTGCTCTGTCTAGCTCAGTTTTGTCAACACTGGCTGGCAATGGTTCTCTGGACTTTGAGGCAGAAGTCTCTCCCAGCCCTACCTCTGAGCAGTGGCCCCTCACAAGGGTTAATCTTACTTGGAAGCTGCTTTCTGGACGTTTTACCTAGATGTGCACCTCCAGACTATAGCTTTAAAGGCACCATGGTTTGGCTTAATGTTGTATCCAGATTTTGGCCCCATGGTTTGTCTTGCTCCAGACAAACCATGCACTTTAACCAAGGTGTGTTCCTGGCTTACTGCTTTATCTAGGGTAGACAAACCATAAGTCTGGGTTTTAACAATATGCCAAACCATGGCTTCGTCCCTTGTAGGGCAGCGGCATTGGGGAGGAGTATTGTCACAGTGATCTTTTATTTATTTATTGGTTATTCATTAAATTTGTATACTGCACTATACCCGCAGGTCTCAGGTTGCAACATAAAATCACAATATGAAAACACAAAATGCACAATAAAAACAAAAGTCCCTTCAGTCAGGGAACCTGCTTGCTTGCACTAAGCCTTGCTTTGGTTTAGCTTTATGTGTAAGTTTGGGCTAAAGGGATGGTCTGAAATTAAAAACTACTACTTCTTGCAAAATAATTCAACTCCTTTTCTGCTCACCATGGAGGTATTCTCAGTTGCCTTGAGTATGAAATGTCACCTCTTTCTGAAGTGTGCCCTGGATGACTTTAGGCCAGTCGCTTTCTCAGAGCCTAACCTACCTCGCAAGACTGTTGTGAAGATGCAGTGTATTGAACTCCCTGAAGAAGCAGTGGAATATAAACAAATAAGTACATAGGGACCCAGGAAGCTGTCTCAGGTGGAGTCAAATCATTGACCCATCTAGCTCAGTATTGTCTGCTCTGGCTGGCAGCTTCTCCAGGGTTTCAGCCATACATAGAGTTGCTGGGGATTGAACCAGCAACCTTCTGCTTGCAAAGCAGATGCACTACCACTGAACTGCGCCTCTTCCCTAGTAAGCTCATTGAAAAGGAATTCCAAACAATTGCTTTCAGGATTGGGATGTAAGCATCATATTTTTCTTACGCCCTATCCATGGTAAATAGGCCTTGAACAGCCAATATAATATAGTACAGCGATGGGGCGAGGGGAGATCTGGGCCCCATCTGCACTATGCATTTTAAAGCATTAAACAGTTGTGATTTCCCCCAAAGAATCCTGGGAACTGTAGTTTGTTATTTTCATTCTCAGAGCTACAAGTCCCAGAGTTCCCTGAGAAGAGGGATTGGTTGTTAAAGCACTCTGGAAATGGTAGTTCTGCTAACTGAATAGGAGATCTTCTAATGACTCGGCACCCTCAACAAACTACACTTCCCAGGGTTCTTTGGGGGAAGCTATGACCAATTAAAGTGGTATGATGCAGCTTAAATGTGTAGTGCAGACAAGGCTGTGGATATGATAGTGGCTGGTGATCACCTCCTCCACAAGGAGTCAGATTCCTAATTGCTTATAGTACTTGTAGCAACCAATTAACACTGCTGAAAGGAAACTTGGGATTTTTTGTTTGCAAGGACTGTGAGCTTCATTCAGTTTTAGTACTTGGAGCAAACACTTGGGCTCATATTCTCGAAGCCTGAGTTTTGCTCACTCCTTTTCTAGTGAATAGGCTGTTGGACTTGGGTCAGGGAGACTTGGGGTTGAATCCCACTTGGCCCTGAACCTCATTAACTGACTGTTGGCCAACAGCTCCCTCTTAGCCTAGTCTACCTAACAGGGTTACTGTGAGGACAAAATGTGCGTGTATGGGAAGGAATCATGTACAGTATGCCGATCTTGAAAGGAGAGCAGGATAAAAAAACAAGTTAGCAATAGAATGAGGAAGTTGAGGGCATATGTTCCTTGTAACATCTCTTCCCACACTTGGCAATGCTCCTTTGTGTGGTCAGAATCGGGGATTTTTTCTTCCGACGGTTTTACCTGGTTCCTAAGGCAACTGCTGGAAGAGAGAGCACAGCATATTTATATTTCTGATTGATGGTGACAGTGGGGAGGAGACTGTTTAAATGCTTACTGCAGGGCTGTGATGGGTACGGGCCTGAACCCAACAGTGAGCTAAGCATTATCTGCCTCCTCTCTTGTTAGCACTTTAGGGCAGAGTCAGCACTTCTAAGTCTTTGTTGGAGGAGGAAAAAAACAACCTGAAACTGAGGACGATGGAGGTGCAGAGCTGTATGTAGCTGAAAGGGATTAGAATGGATTCTGCATGAATGAAAATCCCAGTGGATTCTGCTTTTGGTGCAATCTGTCCTCTTGTCCACTTTCCTTTTAAAAATTCTAACTTAAGTTCCGCATCTGACAACCTCTGGGCCATCCAGCCCGCTTCCTTGGTGATAAAGGTCCCCCACTCACTCGTCACACTTGCCAACCCCAAAATATAGGGGTGAATAGGGGAGCAGCCTCTGATATTTGGCAGATGGTACGCGGGTGGCGCTGTGGGTTAAACCACAGAGCCTAGGACTTGCCGATCAGAAGGTCGGCAGTTCGAATTCCCGCGATGGGGTGAGCTCCCGTTGCTTGGTCCCTGCTCCTGCCAAACTAGCAGTTCAAAAGCATGTCAAAGTGCAAGTAGATAAATAGGTACTGCTCCAGCGGGAAGGTAAACGGCGTTTCCGTGAGCTGCTCTGGTTCGCCAGAAGCGGCTTAGTCTTGCTGGCCACATGACCCAGAAGCTGTACGCTGGCTCCCTCGGCCAATAAAGCGAGATGAGCACCGCAACCCCAGAGTCGGTCACGACTAGACCTAATGGTCAGGGGTCCCTTTACCCTTTACTTTACTATCAGGCCCACAGGGTATTTAAAGTATATTGCTTCCCCAAAGAATCCTTGGAACTGTAGCCTGTCAAGGCTGTTGGGAATTGTAGTTCTGCAAGAGATAAACTGCAATTCCCAGGGTTCTTTGAAGGAAGATGTGGGCGTAAAATGTTCTTTAAATGTATGGTGTGAATGTGACCTAAGCCACCTTCAATCAGTGATGCTCCTGCGAAAATAATTCTCATTCCTTCTGCCCAGTGGTTTAGAGTCAAGAGTAGAGAAAATGCTACTCTTCCCAATGAATCAAAACTCTCTAGGAATGATTTGGGCTTTTGTTTGGGGGTCATGAAACATTAGGGAGAGGTGGGCGACAGGAATTGGGGCTACTCCAGTTCCAGGCAAGATACTACATTCAAATACTATGCTTTTTGAGCACATGAAATGAATTTTCTGTGCATTCATGAGGACTAGCGGCTTGGTACCCCCTCCTAAATGAATCCTGTTTTTTTCCAGGCACTTCTGACTCTGGGAAACGAGACACGTTGTTCTCTAGGTTGGGGGCATGATTGTGTTGCTCATCCAATTTTCTTGTCTCGTGACAGTGAGTGAAGTGATAATTGGGAATTGGTTCTGACCCAACAGTCCCAACGCAGACACATAGTATTCTTTTAATCATGAAGCAATCCTTCCCTCTGCAAGCAGACAATAGTTTTTTATCCCAGCCAGAAGATACGTTTCCCCCTTTCCATTGTTTGCTGGTTTGTTTATCAGGGCCAAATGGAATGAGCTGGTTCTTAAACAGTAGCTAATCAAAGGACACAAACATTCTTAGCCTGCAGTCAGAATGAGGGAAAGGAAAAGAATATAAAGGAGCACCAATGGGTGTGGGAGCAAACTTTTTATTCTGCAGGGACACCCTAAAGAGGACCCTCGTTGTTGTTTAGTCCTTTAGTCGTGTCCGACTCTTCGTGACCCAATGGACCAGAGCACGCCAGGCACTCCTGTCTTCCACTGCCTCCCACAGTTTGGTCAAACTCATGTTGGTAGCTTCGAGAACACTGTCCAACCATCTTGTCCTCTGTCGTCCCCTTCTCCTTGTGCCCTCCATCTTTCCCAACATCGGGGTCTTTTCCAGGGAGTCTTCTCTTCTCATGAGGTGGCCAAAGTATTGGAGCCTCAGCTTCAGGATCTGTCCTTCCAGTGAGCACTCAGGGCTGATTTCCTTCAGAATGGATAGGTTTGATCTTCTTGCAGTCCATGGGACTTTCAAGAGTCTCCTCCAGCATCATAATTCAAAAGGAACAGATGGCATGTAGGATATGACACTGCCTTGTACCATATCAGGCTTCTTGTTCATCTAGGCTAGTACAATCTACTCTGTTTTATATTATGATTGTTGCTATTTAAATTTACTAGTCCCTTTTTAAATGGATTTAATTATTATTACAAAAAGCATAAAACAAAACAAAATTTAAATCAACTGTATTTTTAGAAGGCAGGATTAAAACATCCCACTCACCCAAGGCCTAGCAGAATAGGCCTGGCACCTAAAATATGTAATGATGGCGCTAGGCGAGCATCCTTGGGGAGAGCATTCTATGAGTGAGGAACCACCACTAAAAAGGCCCTGTTTTCGTCCAGATCTCCCATTGAGGGGACACATGAGATTTTAAGCCATTTTTATCTACACCACTGCCCAGAGACCTCTTGCTCTGGGGCTGCTTAGACATGACAATAATAAATAAAAGAAATAACGCATAATCAGATTGGCAGCAGCTCTGAAGGATTTCTGGTGTGACTCTCTCTTATGACAATTGCCTGCTACCTGTCCTTTCTAATTGGAATTGTTTGGGATTGAACCTGAGACTTGTAGAGATATCAAAAGCCAGCTTACACCAAGTCAGGTCACTGGCCTGTCTAGCTTCAGATGTTAATGATTAAAAGGGTTTATATACCACTTTCATTTCCAGAAGAACTGCTTAGGCAGTCCACAAACAAATAAAGGCAGACATCAAAATTACAAGTATAAAAGCAGCTGTAAAAATACAGCTTCCTTGAATGAAAATGTTATTTGATTATTAAGGTATTTATATCCCACCTTTTGACTTGGAGTTCCATTGTCACAGAAATTGTAGCAGGAGTTCACAGACAGGAGAGCCGCCCTTTAAAACTCACTTTTTCCTTTGCACGCTGTCGACTTTCTTCTCTGCTCTAGCCTCTTCCTTGAAATAGTAAGCGGCTTGCAGAGCTGTGCAGAGACCTACTTAATGCCTGTCCTATTAGGAACATACCAGAGAAATTAATTAGTTTTGCTGTAAATTGAGGATGAATGCCGCACTGCCCCCCCAACCTGGAGAAGCTCAATTCATAACCTTTTCATGAGAGATAATGTTTTATGAATGGAAAACCATGCTTTGTGAATGAAGCTCATGTCAAATTATACATTATTAAACCAAAAGGTGGACAGAACAGCAGTGTTCAGACTGTATTTTACTTGAGCAGCCACCTCTGAAGATGTAGCCAGGAATCTCAGAAACCCCTCAAGATGTAGCTGAGCATCTCAGAAACCCCTCAATGGGCTGGGAATGTGTCAAGTGCTCTGTAACTGGGTTGGAGGAAGTTGCTCATCAGTAGAAGATGGGAACTGTCAAATGAGGTTTTTTTGCTTATCAGAGAATTTGGGCAAGAGCAAGAAGAACAGATCTGGGAGGGAGAAGGAGACTGGGTAGTTAAAGTGTCTGGACAGGGAAATTAAATGTGTATGACTATGGATGGCGGTTCAAGACAGGCAATTCAGAAAGTACCATGATGGACAAGTTTGGAAGCTATGTAATCACACATGCTCCAATTTTGCTGAACATCTCATGGATAATCTTCCTGGCACTTTCTGAGGTTTCAAAAGTTGCTCCCCACGTTGTTTTCCTTGACGCTTGCATTTATTTTTTTCTGGATTGCTTTATGTGATGTTTTAATGTGTTGTGAACTGCTTTGAGATTTTTTCTTTAAAATATAAAGTGCTATTTGAAATGAAATGAAAAACTTAATCCCAGTGGAATGGTGCCTAGACATTCCATTGGGGTGACCCAACAGTGATTAGCTTATATACCTATCTGGGTTTGTAACACTGGTCCTCCAGGTGTTTTGGATGAAAGCTCCCATCATCTCTGACCATGACAAGGCTGGCTAGGGCTGATGGGCACTGGAGTCCAAAGCAGATTGGGGAAGGCAGATCTGGTTGTTGTTGAACTCTAGCTCCCACCAATCCCAGATGCAGGATTGCTTGAAGCCTTGGGGCGTGAATTTACCCTCCCTTAAAGGCAGCCCCAGAGCAGGCATTAACAGCTCTCCTGCTGTGGCCCTGGCATCTGTCCCAGAATTCCAGGTTCTGAAACCACCTCTGCTTGGCTTCTGAAACTTCTGGGACGTTGCCCATCCTCAATACAGCCAAATATTATTTTCCCAGTCTTTTAAGGGTTAGAAACTTGGTGGTGGTGGGTTGTTTTTAAATGAAAACTTGGGATTGTATTCAACTAACTTTTTTTGAAATGAATGTCCATTAAGTTTGATGAGTCAATTCCATGGGTAGACAAACTAAGGCCCGGGGGCCAGATCCGGCCCAATCGCCTTCTAAATCCGGCCCGCGGACAGTCCGGGAATCCGCATGTTTTTACATGAGCAGAATGTGTGCTTTTATTTAAAATGCATCTTTGGGTTATTTGTGGGGCATAGGAATTCATTCATGCCCCCCCTTCAAAATATAGTCCGGCCCACCACATGGTTTGAGGGACAGTGGACTGGCCCCCTGCTGAAAAAGTTTGCTGACCCCTGCAACTCTGAGTAAAAGTTAATTCAGTACATCTCAGAGGTTCACTGAGCAGGAAAAAAGGGTTCTCTGGAACCTGGAACCTGATTTTTTTCCCCTTACCCTTTTGCAAAACTGGCATTCACACATCCCTGCTGATTGCCAATGCATTTCTGTTCAGCCACCTCCTTCCACTGAAGACGCTCAGTGTTGTTGTTTTGTAGTAACTTGGCCACTCCACTCCACGGGAACCCAGCTCTCAGTTGCATTAATTGTCCAAAAGGCAGGGCAGAGAAACACAGAGGGCAGCTAAGTACTCCTGTCTGTTTGGGAGCAAGTCAGATCGGAAGCGACATCTCAGATTCCTATGGCCATCCCTTCCTCCCTGGCTGTAGCTCGTGGCAGTGCATTGATGGAAGATGAGGTCATCTGGCACCAGCCAGGGTGACAGCACAGGCAGTGCCTGAGCTCTGTTGCCTTTTTTATTTTCCCTTCCCAGGCTGGGCTGTGAGAACTGCCCATGCACCTCTGAATACAGTTTGGAGCCTGGTTTCTTCTTGGCCCGTTGGAGGAGCGGAGTGTTAGGAAGTGAGATTAACCCCAGGGACTTCTGCTATAAAAAGACTTACGAGCAATAATGCTGGGAGGAGTAGCTTAAGCTAATGAAATCTGTCTGCCATGGACGTTAAAGCCCTACTCCAGCAAACAAGGAGCCTGGAGGCTATTTTTGGAGGATCTGCCTTGGGTTCTCTACAGATTTAGAAGAGGCAAAACGAAAGGAATTCTTCAAAGAGAAAGTACTTCTTCTCTCCGTGCGTAGTTAAACTGGGATTCACTTCTGCAAGATGATGTTGTAAACAAAAATTGCCCTTTTCCCTTATGGGGTATCCAAGAGCCCATGCAGAGTACTTACATAGGTTCCCTATTTGTAGGAGAGAATAGCAGAGGCCAGCCAGAGAATATTAAGAAGCAAAGCAGCTAGTAAGCTTGATCTTCATTGATCTGTTGCAACAGGGTGCTCCCCTCACCCGCAGGAGAGAGGAGGAACCCAGAAAAATGGCGCGCAAGGCCTTATAAAGACTTTTGAAATTGCCACCCTGTAGATCAAGACCACCCCCAGAAACATCATACATACATCACAGAAGGGGTGTAACCTAAGACCACCCCTCAGATACATCATACCTACATCACAGAAAAGGCGGTCTAAACAGAAAATTGAATGTTGTTTTTCTCCTGTCCTTGTTTATCTCCTGTCTGGCAGGTTACTTGATTGGATTGCCTGGGTAGCCTGGCCAGTCTTTTGTAATGATAAATACTTAGTTCCTGGGCCATGTCACAGGCTCACACCCTATTCATATCTTAAATGTGCCCTTAAGACAGGATTTGTGAGGAAAGAGACAATGGGAGGTTTCCCACTTTGACCATGCAGAGAAAACATTTGCTCAGTTTAGGAATCAAAATGGTCGGTCTTCCTGTGCTGATGTATGTACGTGCTTGATTGGTACGCTTATGAACATTATCATATATCTAAGACCATAAAATTCCTATCACAATGATGACTAGAGCTAGGCAATATATCGTTACATTGCCCAAAACCGGTTTGAAGTCCATATTGTGATACCGGTTTCATAATTTTTGACCTGGCAATATGTTGCGAATCATCATGTGCGTGTGTGTGCTGTGCAAAAATCACGATGCATGAAAAACTGTGAAGCCAGCCAGTACTTCTACATAGCTTCCCCTAGGCATCTGCTTGGCCTCTCACAGAACAGGATGCTGGAATAGATGACCTGATTCAGCAGGCTATTCTAATGTACTTAAGTATGCACAAGGACTTCTCCACAGAGTGCATAGTTAACTATGGAATTTTCTGCTACAGCAGGTGTGGGAAACCTTTGACCTAGTTATTGTTATTGTTGCTGTTATTTTATTGAATTTATATACTGCCCCATACCCGGAAGTCTCAGGGCGGTTCAGGGAAAAGATAAACATAAAAACCACAACTTGGATAATCAGAATAAAAAGAACAACCCAATAACGTGCCCCCCAAAAGAGCCACATTTTAAAAGGGCATAGGATGTCGGAATCAGAGCAATCAAAGGCCTGGTTAAAAAGGAACGTTTTTGCTTGGCGCCTAAAGGTGTATAATGAAGCTGCCAGGTGAACTTCCTTGGGGAGAGCATTCCACAGATGGGGAGCCACTGCAGAGAAGGCGCGTTTTCATGTTGCCACCCTCCGAACCTCTCGAGGGGGGGGGGGGTCACATGAAGGAGGACCTCAGAAGATGATCTCAGGGACACTGGGTAGGGTCAAATGGGAAGAGGTGGTCCTTGAGGTATTGAGGTCCTGAGCCATTTAAGGCTTTATAGGTCAAAACCAGCACTTTGAATTGGGCCCGGAAACTAATTGGTAGCCCGTGCAGTCGGACCAGAGTTCTACTTGTTGCTGAACTCCTATCAGCCTCAGCAAGCATTGCCAGTTGCCAAAGATGATGGGAGTCAGAGGCGCCATCTTCTCAAGACGATTGAGGGGGCCCAACGTGATGTTGCGATGAGCCAAACTCCCTCTGAACATTGAGAGGGCCCCCCCCTAAAAAAATGGCCCCCACAGAACTGCTTCAGCCCCTAGGTGTTGGCGTGTCTGATGGGAGTTTTAGTTCAGCTGCGTCTGGATGCCCAAAGGTTCCCGACGCCTGTGAGGATGCTCCCCCCTTTAAATAACCCCTAGAAAAACAGGCAGGATAAAAATGGTTTCTGGGGATTGTTATTGTTCTATTTCATAGCACATGCTGTACCATTGAGCTGTGGCCCCTCCCCAAATACAGTGGTACCTCGGGTTAAGCACTTAATTCATTCTGGAGGCCCGTTCTTAACCTGAAACTGTTCTTAACCTGAAGCACCACTTTAGCTAATGGGGCCTCCTGCTGCCGCTGCGCCGCCGGAGCACGATTTCTGTTCTCATCCTGAAGCAAAGTTCTTACCCTGAAGCACTATTTCTGGGTTAGTGGAGTCTGTAACCTGAAGCGTATGTAACCTGAAGCATATGTAACCCAAGGTACCACTGTATGTTTTCTGTGACCCCTCCCCCACTCCTGGACACAATTGGAAATGGGAACCTCAGACAAATCAGGATCCTGACCCCCGTTGGTATTTATGACTCAGAAGTGGTGGGGAAGAGGGACCTTCACTACAAAGCTGCTGCCTTGCACTGATTCACTCCCTTGGTTTTCCAGGTGACTTCTGTGAAGAGAACAAGTGTCAGAACGGAGGAACCTGCCTGACTGGCATCACCGAATTTCCTTTCTTCTGTATCTGTGCAGAAGGCTTTACTGGGATTGATTGCAACGAAACCGAGAAAGGTAAATGTGGTGTTCGGAGCACGGGGTTTATCGTTAGAACTTAAACAAGCAGAGGATATCAGAAGGTATCTGAAGAAGTGTGCATGCACACGAAAGCTCATACCAAGAACTAACTTAGTTGGTCTTTAAGGTGCTACTGGAAGGATTTTTTTTATTTTGTTTTGACTATGGCAGACCAACACGGCTACCTATCTGTAAGCAGAGGATGGTTTGTGATGATTATTAATAGAAATTTATAGGCTACCATTAAGCCGTCAAAACGATGTGCATAATGAAAGTGGAATAGAACACAAGCTCTAAAAAGAGTAAAACCAACTTGGGATGAATGCTCAATAATGGAGTCGCTTGGAGGAGCCCAGAGAGGAAAATGCAGGTTAGGTAAAAAAGGTTAAAAGCACCTCTGGATGGCTAAGTCCAGTCAAAGGCGACTCTGGGGTTGTGGCGCTCATCTCGCTTTCAGGCCGAGGGAGCCGGCGTTTGTCCGCAGACAGCTTTCCGGGTCATGTGGCCAGCAGGACTAAACTGTAGAATAGATAGGGCTTTGGGTAAGGGACTGATCTGATTCCTGGCACAAGTTCTGCAGTGGTCTCAAAATCTCTCCACCTTGGGACCCCAAATGCTTACTGCAACAATGGCAGAGTTAAAATAAGTGCAAGCACATCAGTCCTGCTAATTATGCCATTGTTATTCCATTGCACTTCAGAATATATTTTGCAATGCTAATGACATGCACATCTCATTTGTTGGGAAAGGATATTCACATCCCGATTGCCATTTGCAAACCATCAGCTGCTCTGACATACAGTGGTGCCTCGCAAGACGAAATTAATTTGTTCCGCAAGTTTTTTCTTCTTGCGAGTTTTTCGTCTTGCGAAGCACGGTTTCCCATAGGAATGCATTGAAAATCAATCAATGCGTTCCTATGGAGACCATCCAGGGACAGAGGGGAAGGCGCGCGCCTTCCCCTCTGCCCCCTCTTTTGAAGCAAGGGGCGGCGGGGAGAAGATTGCTTCTCCCCGTTGCCGCCCCTTGGTTCAAAAGGGGTCCGGGGACCTCTGTCCCCGGAGATTGCGGGGCTGGCAACGGGGAGAAGCTTCCCCGCTATCCCCGGAGCTTGTGGGGCAAGCTTCGTTTGGCGAAGCAAGCCCATAGGGAGATGCGTCTTGCGAAGCGGCTAAGAAAACGAAAAACTCCTTCGTCTAGCGAGTTTTTCGTCTTCCGAGGCGTTCGTCTTGCGGGGCACCACTGTACATGATTTCTTTAGAACTTAAGGAGTGTCTTGCTGGATCAAGCTAGTGGCTCATCTAGTCCAGCACCCTGTTCTCACAGCAGCCAACCAGATTGCTAATGAAATTGCATGTGTGTTGGGGGCGCTGATAACTCTGC
This sequence comes from Podarcis cretensis, assembly GCF_951804945.1. Lineage (NCBI taxonomy): Eukaryota > Metazoa > Chordata > Lepidosauria > Squamata > Lacertidae > Podarcis > Podarcis cretensis. Next base: position 19,753,346 of record NC_137183.1, read on the forward strand.
AGGTGGTGGTTTGTCGACCTCCTCTTGCATAGTTAAGTCTAGCAGGGGCTGTGAGATGTTCTTGTTTGCATCTGATTTCTCCTTCTGCACCTCTTGTTTTCAGGTGCCTGCCACCCAAACCCCTGCCAGAATGGGGGCGAGTGCCAGGTGGTTCCCAACAGGGGTGACGTCTTCACCGAATACCTTTGCAAGTGCCCTTCGGGGTATGAAGGCAAACACTGCGAAAATAGTGAGTGTGAGATGTGTCTTTGGGAAAGTTGCAGCTGCAAACGGAAGAGCAGCTCGCGCTGGCTTGGAGCAAATGGCCCATCAGTCTGGTACCCTGTTTCCAGCAGTTGTAGCTATGTGTCTCTAGGAACTCCCCCAAGCAGGGCAACAACCACCTCTTGCAATTACATCCATGTTTATAGTAGGCCAGATTTTACATTTATATCTCCCTTTCCCTCTTTATTTCTGCATTCCAAAATCTTATTAATTTCAATTACATTCCGGTCAAAATAATAATCCCTTATACAACAGCTGCAGTATTAATAACTTTTATTTGTGTTGACCAATAAATGATTTATAGATGTACAAGTCAGGCACTCAAACTATATCCTTGTTCTTCCTGTGTTTGGCAATTCTGTCCCTTCTCTTTCCCCATTTCACCCTCACAACAACCCTGAGAGGCAACAAAGGGTGAGATGTTGTGACTGTGACTCAAGCTCACCCAGTTAGCTTCCTGGCAGAGTGGGGATTTGAACCGTGGTCCTGCAAGTCCTAGCCTGACATTCTAACCAGTGCACTATACTCGCTGTTCATACTCCGTACTCTTCTCTGCGAGTCTGTTGTTGATGGCAGATACAGCTTCAGCCGGTAACTGTTACAGCTGTTCAGCAAAGAAAAATCACAATTTATCTGTTTTTTGGCAACTAAAAGTAGCATCGAAGATAGAAAAAGTACAGTGGTACCCTGACTTATCTTCTGTTTGGCCACAGATGACCTTCAGACATTTGCAGTCTTAAGACATGGCTGACAAATGCAACAAAGCTTTCTTTTATGGTTTTCTTTTCATTTATAAAGTTTATATCCTGCCCTTCCTCCCCAAGGAGGGCAGGGAGGCAAATAGATATACAAGAGAAAAACACATCAAGCCAATTCTAAAACAGACCAAAACATTCTAGCAGCAATTACAATTTGGAACATACTTCCATCCAGCAATCTTGAGGTTGCCAGGAACAATATTCTTCAGCCATCAAATGCCTGGGCATTTAGTCAAACGGGGGTCCTGATTTGGCTGCATTGGGGGCGAGCAACTCAATTCTTCTTTCCTTTTGGCTGTAGACATGAACGAATGCTCTTCGCAGCCCTGTAAGAATGGAGGAACCTGCTTGGATCTCAGTGGGGACTATGCCTGCAAGTGCATGCCCCCCTACCTGGGGAAATCCTGCCAACTCCGTAAGTTCCTGATCCGTGATGGGTGTGAAGGGTGGTAGTGATGAAATGACCAAGTCCATTTAGAGCCCAGCTGGTGAATCATTGGTCCTACAAATGTTGGACTAGAACTTGCAACATCCATGAACATTGGCCGTGCTGGTTGGGCTGTTGAGAGTTGGGATCCATCAAGATTTGGGGGTGGGGTATCTCCCATTTGTGATGCAGCCCAATCGTCTGCTTCTGAAAACTAGCGGCTGGAAGACCCTGGGGAAGCTGGCAAACAGGTTGATGAACTGAAGTTTATTTGCTTACACTGATATCTGTTATCTTCCCATCCTCGAGTTTATTCTGCAAGGTAGGTTACGCTGAGAGACTCCAAATGGCTCAGAGGGCTTCATGGCTGGGAGGGGATTTGAGCCTGGTCCTAGTCTGTTTTTTTTTGGGGGGGGGTGTCTCTTTTTTAAAAAAAACCCATTACGCCAGCATCTTGTATTCAGAAATATACTGAAGATTGTGTATACGCAAAATATGCGAACACCCCATAAAATTCTGCCCATGGATAACCCAGTTTCTGCATTGAGTGTTATCACCTGTATACATGCAGAAATCTTGCAAAATTCTATAAGCCAATAGTGAGCTAAGGTGCCCTCTGCATTGTGAAGCAGTCATGGCTTCCAACCAAGCTCTAATCTCTTGCAGTGCAAATAAAAAGAAATAAATATAAATTATATATATGTGTGTGTGTGTGTGTGTGTACATACGTACACACACACACACACACACATATGCAAACAAACAAATAAAGGGCCAACCTGTGCAATGCTGACACAAAACCCCACACTAACACTATGCAGGAACCAAAATGCAGCTATCCTTCGCAATGTGCACTTCTCCTAGTTTGGCGATGCCGTTTTCCAACCAAAGCGTATGTGCAAGAATGTGTACCTTGGGGGGAAATGTGTACACCAAAATGCGTCTGTATTAGAGAAAATAATGCACGCAAATTCTACATGTAGGGGGAAACGGCTTGCAAAATGCATATAAAGGCAAAAGTGCATTCAGAAATGTATGTTGGGAGAAATGCATTTTTGGGGGGAGAGGGGAAGATTGCAAGACTGGGGGAAAAGACCAAATGACATTTACAGATTCAACCATCCCTACAAGAAAGCCTCTTGAGTGTTCACCACCATTCCTTACTCTCTCTTTTAAACTTGGGTTCTCGCTCAAGCTGTGCCTGCCCAGTTCTCGTGAACTTCCCTCACATTTACATGTCAGAGATAATTAACATGTCATTGTCTTCTCTGCTTAACTTAATTTCAGCATGAAGTGATTGAGAATCTCAGTCCCCCAAAAGCTCCTCTAGGACTTATTTTCATGTTGCTCTGCTTCTTGGTGACACTTTTATTGCATAAACAAATTAGACACTTGAAGGGAGATAAGAACTAGAAAAACACATTATTCTGAATAACCCCACAAAGATATTTCCCCTCCCATCTCCTTGAGGGCTTCTTTGCTAGAAATAGGGAGCAGGAGCCATTGGCTTGAGAACAGCATTCCTTTGGGGTTGAACAGAGCTTGCACCCACCTCCAGTCAGAGATCAGGGATCTTGCAAGCCCCCAGGTTCTCCGGCAGCCGAAGATGGCATATGTATGTGTGCGAGATTAAATTAGATACATTTATTTGTATATAGTTATCCAACCATCCCAAGAACAAAAGTTTGAGCCATATGAAAAGTAACACAAGGCAACATCAGTAATAAGAAACATCATAAACAAACTTAAAATGCCATGTTTCCCTGGCAGATTGCAGCATGCCTCTTAAAAAGGGAGGGGATGTTCTTCTTGTTTAACCAATGTTAAAATAAAATAACACGGGATGGAATAAATTGAGTGCATGCAGATCTGAATAAAGTTCTATAAAAGCACAGAACAGTCTCTGCTTGAGACTTTGAAGTACCACTGTGCTTCATATAGACTGATAAATACAGTGGTACCTCGGGTTACATACGCTTCAGGTTACAGCCTCCGCTAACCCAGAAATAGTGCTTCAGGTTTAGAACTTTGCTTCAGGATGAGAACAGAAATCGTGCTCCGGTGGCACGGCAGCAGCAGGAGGCCCCATTAGCTAAAGTGGTGCTTCAGGTTAAGAACAGTTTCAGGTTAAGTACGGACCTCCGGAACGTATTAAGTACTTAACCTGAGGTACCACTGTACTTCACAGCCAAAAAATCTGATGATCTCCTACTCTTTTCATGTGCCAGTTCTCTGTGTGCTGCTGCTATTATTATTATTATTATTATTATTATTATTATTATTATTATTAATTTGCAGGATGCCAACTCGTGTGTGTGTGTGTGTGTGTGTGTTGTTTTGCAGAGTGCAAGAGGCAGGTCCCTGCCCCAAGGAGTTTACAGTTGAAAAGCTGACACAGGGGAAGAAGCTGGGGAGGGAAGTGGAGGCAGGTTCACAGGGAAGCAATATGCGATAGTTTCAGTTTCTTCTTTCCCTCTCATTCCCTGCCCTCCTCCCTGTGGTCTTGGTGCCCCCCCTCCAGGATGTTCAAATGTGCTTGGCATGGAATCAGGAGCCATTTCGAACACACAGCTCGCTGCCTCTTCAGTGCACTACGGGTTCCTTGGCCTGCAGCGCTGGGGTCCAGAGCTCGCCCGCCTCAACAACAAGGGGATTGTGAATGCCTGGACCTCCAGCAACTATGACAGGAGCCCTTGGATTCAGGTAATGGTGCGCTTGGAAGCAGTGAGTCCAATGTGGGCTTTGAAATGTGGGATGCCAAAATCTTAAGCAAGGAGCATTCGTCCATACTGGGAGGGCCAGGTGGAAACAGGCCTTTGATAGACTGAGTCGATTATGTAACAATGGTGAATGTGCTGTTACTGTTGTGGCAGCTTGTTTGAATTATAGAAACATTAATGCAACTTCCTTTTTGTGGTGTAATGTATTTTAATGCAAGTTGCTTGATACCTTCTTAGGTTACAAGTGACCAAGAAGTCTAACAAGCATAGCTTGGATTGTGTTGCTTTCATTGTTTTTAAGGCTGATGTTTTAAGGCTCCTTTGGGAGGGAGGGATATAAATGGGAATTAAATAAATAGAGATGGTTGGGGGTGAAAAGAGAAATGGGTGCTTCAATGTCCTGTGCTTGTCTCTGTGACTCCCAGCGTGCTGTTGGGCATATAAGCCACACACAAAACATCTGATTAGTGTTGAGTCACACACACAAACACATACAGAGATGTTTATCCAGTTTCTGCCTCCTTTTCCTCACCCTAGGTCAATCTCATGAGGAAGATGAGGATCTCTGGCCTTGCCACACAAGGGGCACGCCGCGTAGGCCGCCTGGAATATGTCCGGGCCTACAAAGTAGCCTACAGCCTCGACGGACGCGAGTTCGTGTACATTAAGGATGAGGAGCAAGATCATGACAAGGTGAGCAAAGGGGGCAGGTGCTGCAGCTGTGTCTGAGGGGTGGAGAAACAAAACAAAAAAAAAGTGGATGGTAAGATGGTAACGGTAAAGGACCCTTGGATGGTTAAGTCCAGTCAAAGGTGACTATGGGGTTGCGGCACTCATCTAGCTTTCAGGCCAAGGGAGCCAGATTTCTGAGTCTTGTGGCCAGCTTGACTAAACCACTTCTGGCACAACGGCACACCGTGATGGAAACCAGAGCGCACGAAAAATGCCGTTTATCCTCCTGCTGCAGCGGTACCTATTTATCTACTTGCACTGGTGTGCTTTCAAACTGCTAGGTTGGCAGAAGCTGGGACAGAGCAATGGGAGCTCACTCTGTTGCAGGGATTCAAACCGCCGACTTTCCAGTCCGCAAGCCCAAGAGGCTCAGTGGTTTAGACCACAGCACCACCTGTACCCCTGAATGATGCTGAAGTGCTTTAAAATACATTACTTTGTTTTTCTTAACAGCAGCCTCCCAAGGGTGGCCACTAAAACAGTGCCTTTGTTGTTGGGCTTGGCAGCATCCCACAGCCGCTTTTTGTAGTTGCTTCATATGCTGATGTCTGCCCCACGACCCACAAAACTGGGATTTTGATTGGCGCAGAGTGGCAGTTGCTTGAATTTCCAACAGAGCTCCTGATGTACAAAGGACACATCAGTTTCCCCTTCTCCCTTTGCCCCCCTGTATGTGGCCTCCAGAAGGTTGTCCATGAGGGGATCTGGCCCTCAGTCTAACCCCCTCCAAACTCTTGCCCTAGAGAATGATTAAATTTAGCACATGTATTTTACTTACTTTTAGTAAACTAAGAACAGTGGAGTGACTCCCATGCTAGCCATACTCCAAGTAGACCCATTGAAATGAATGGACCTAGGTTAGTAATGCCCTTTTGGTTTCAAAAAAGTGCTCTCACCACGACTAGCATCAGATGCGTTAGTATCTATGTTAGGCAAAATTGCACACAAAAAATGGCCTGGGTTCATAAGCTGGACTGTAGGAGGGCCTCCCGAGATGGGCAGTGTATTGTACAAATGCCTTGCTTAGAAAAAAATGGGCTTCCTCTCTGCCACCGGCCCTCTTTTCCATTGAAGCGCACCACCTTTTGCTACAAAAAAGGAACAGTTTTGAGCACAGCATACATTTTTAGTTGCAATCGTAGAAGAATCCACTGTGATTGAAACATATCTGAGTTTGTCAAATGGTGTTGCAAGGAATCTTATGAGCGGCAGGAGATTTTCCACGAGGACTTCCAAGTTGCCTTTTGCAAACTAAGGTGGAGAACTGAATTTAAGATTTGAGAAAAAAGCACACACTGAGACAAACTGAAATTGGCAGGTGTGCCTTGAGGGCTCTGCTGCCGTGCCCTCCCTGTTTCCTTTAGATTGCTGCAATTCCAGCTTCTCCCAACCATGCAAGAAGGAACATTTTACTAATGATGCTTAATTCACTGTGCTGAGCCTGTGGGTCCTTACTTGTCCCTATGCAGGTGTTGAGACTATGCTGAATATTTGGAAGTCCAGGAGTTCTTTGAGTTTTTCTGCAAGCACCGACAAAGCCCCCCTAAGCGCAGTAATCAGAAGCACATTGCATAGTAGCCATTCCTCAGACCCACCCTTCCCCACCCCACCTTAAACGTTTTCTCTTGTCCCAGTGGAAGCCTGATAGAGGTACATAAGAGTTGAGTTAGCTTCTGCATGAAAGGGGGGGGGGGAGTTGGTGTGTGTGGGGTCCCAGCACACAAACAGCCCCCACCTTACCCCAATTAAATAGCTGGTTTAAGATGTTCTGTTTATACTTACAGCAAGTTTGTTTCGTGAGCTAGCAGAACTGTTTGAGTTGGTATCCCGCAAGACAACAGAGGTTTAGGACCAGAGTTTTCCTTCTCCTATATATTGGCTCCCTCTGTTATTCCTGCAAGCTCCAAACTCCTCTATAGTAGAAGTAGAAAGAACATAGGGAGCTGCCTTAAACTGAGTCGGACCATTGACACATCTAAAGGTAAAGGTAAAGGACTCCTGAATGGTTAAGTCCAGGCAAAGGCTGGACTTGGGGTTGCAGCGCTCATCTTGCTTTCAGGCCGAAGGAGCCTGTGTTTGTCCACAGACAGCTTTCCGGGTCATGTGGCCAGCAGGACTAAACTGCTTCCGGTGCAATGGAACACTGTGACGGAAACTAGAATGCATGGAAATGCTGTTTATCTTCCCGACGCAGCGGTACCTATTTATCTAATTGTGCTGGCGTGCTTTCGAACTGCTAGGTTGGCAGGAGCTGGGACAGAGCAACGGGAGCTCACCCCGTTGCGGGGATTTGAACCGCTGACCTTATGATCAGCAAGCACAAGAGGCTCAGTGGTTTAGACCACAGTGTCACCTGCATCCCTTGATACATCTAGCTCTGTATTGTCTGCACCGACTGGCAACACCATCTGGGTGTAAGGCCAATGCCACTGAGCTACAGATTTTCTGTTGTTATTTCAACTTTCCTCCACTGAGTTCAGGATTTGAGCTCACGATCTCTGTCAACAAGTGCCAGCATTCTAACCATTCTGCCATGCTGCCTTTTCGAAATAGCTGCCTAAGAAGATGTCCCCTTTAGAGAGCAGATGTAACTCTAGACGAGGGTTATCATCCTGGTCCCTACCATCCACTAGTGGGCATTTCAGGATTCTAGGTGGGCGGTAGGGGTTTCTATGGCACAAGCTGAATCCTCCTTCCATCGAGCACTGGTGGGTGGTAAGGAAATTTTACCATCAAGAAAGATGGCGGGCGGTAGCTATAAAAAGGTTGACTATCCCTGCTCTAGACCATCAACTCTGTTCCTAAGGTCTCATCCTTTCACCGTTGCCCTCTCTCCTCTGGCAGGTGTACACCGGCAACTCAGACTATGAAGACACGGTGACCAACCTCTTCAATCCTCCGGTTACGGCCCAGTACCTCCGCATCTACCCTGTGATCTGCCGTAGAGCCTGCACTCTGCGCTTTGAGCTGGTTGGCTGTGAAATGAATGGTAAATGCTTCCCATTGGTCTAAGGCCACTGGCACCGTACGTTTAAAGCACTGCGATGGCTTCCCCCAAAGGATTCTGGGAACCAGGAGTGGTTTAACAGCCAGTCCCTCTTCTCAGGGAATTATGGGAATCGTTTCTCTGTGAGGGGAATAGGGGTCTCCAAATAAATCAGCACCCACAACAAACCACAGCTCCCAAAATTCTTTGAGGGAAGCTATGACTGTTTTGAGTAGTCACATAGTACTTTAAACGCATGGTGCGAATGTGGCCTAAATGTCTTTGGTGGTGGTGGACTTTCTTGCATGGATAATCAGAGGGCAGCAGCACCCTGGAGAATTTGACTTCACCATCCTTGCCTGCATGTTGGAATTCTTTTTCCTTAATCTGGTTTGGGTAAGCCAAAATGTCGATGTAGGTCTAGGGATGGGGGTATAGGTCAATGTTGGTTTCTCTCAGTTTCTCATTTTTCCAGTTCTAAGTTCAGTTCTCCACATTTGCACATCACTTTGTGAACTTTGTTTTTTTAAAAATAAAAGGTCCTCATGAAAATTCATTGGCTTTTCATTGTGAATATGTACATTTTTGCACAGCCATCTCTTCTAGTACAATGCATTTTGGTATGTTATTTTCACTAATATATTTTCACCCTTTACCCTGACATATATATGTTTTGCTACGTTACTTGCCTGTGGAGAACTGCATTTCAAAATCTGGAAAAATGCAAACTTTCCAAGGATAGCTGTATGTTTGGTTTGCATGTTGCTTTGGAAAAGGCAAACCAGGTATGCTCACATTAAAATGTGAACCGAATTGAATTTCACCCCCATCCCCTAAGCAGGTCACCCAAATTGCCCTGGGGGAATTCAGCAGGGTTGAAGCGGTTGCTTTTGCTGACCTCTAATTTCCAAAATCTGTTGGCACTTAACTGTGAAAACTGGGACTCTCAGATTGGCCACTTGGGTACTGTGGATAATTGCCAGCGCTGTCTGCTCTGTAAAGAAACGTTTAACATTTCTGTGCAGAGGCAGCCCAGATTTTGCACTAAAAAAAGGCCAAATTTACTACCTGTTTTTGCATGACTTCTTGCTGTTTGTATCATATTTTTAATCTGGCTTTGTTTGGGCAATGGAGAGGGGAACTGAGAATCTTTCTCCAAGCCTGCTGGGAAGCTAAGAAAAGGCTAGATTTGATACACAGTCCTCACTTCTGAACTTTAAATATGCATCTGCCTGGCAGGGGTTTGATGCATTACTCTGCCTCCTCTTCTTTATGGGACAAGCTCTCTGGGATAGCTCAGTTGGTAGAGCATGAGACTCTTAATCTCAGGGTTGTGGGTTTGAGTCCCGCGTTGAGCAAAAATATTCCTGCACTGCAGGGGGTTGGACCAGATGATTCTTGTGGTCCCTTTCAACCACAAGGATCTCCACCATTGGGCTTTGCTCAAAATAGTCATTTCCAGTTTGATCTTGGAAGCGGCCCCTTGGTGAGGACTGGCCTGGTAGGACTAGGCTTTCTTTGGCTTCCCTAACAGTGATGGAGTCCTGGTTGTTGGGTCCTGTTGTCCAGGTCAGGGGGCCTCCCTATTGCAGTGGTGCTGTCAGGGCAGGACTGGGGTCCCCACAATAGAATGAGCAGGTGGGCTCCCCAATCCAGGAGGGTTGGCTTATCTAGGGCTGCCATACGTATGGGAATTGGACTGTCAAAATGGCGTCTGGGTGGATTTTTACCAAGTCGGCAAAATGTCCTGGAAAACCCGGATGTATGAGATTACGCTAGTAGGACTGCAAGAAGTTCTGTAAGGAGGACTATTTGTAATAGGAGGACTATTACAGAACTATTTGAAGTTCTGTAAGGAGGACTATGAGGAGAATTGTTAGTTAATGATAATTAAGAGTAATAGAGAAATTAAGAAATGCAGAATAAGTGAGAAAGAATGGAAAATCATCAGAGGTGTTGACGGAAGTCTAAAATATTGTATAAGATAAGAATTTATGTTAAATGAATGTTGGAAATGATATGTTAAAAAACCCCAATAAAAATGTATATATAGAAGAAAACCCGGATGTATGGCAACTGGAGCGATTTTTAAAGAAAAATCCCTTTAAAAATCCCCAAAAAGCTCCAAAACTCTTTTTTTTTGGGACATGTTCCCAGAGAAAGGTCATCAACTTCACCCGCCCTCCAACAACTTTGTTTGGATTTTTACTTTGGGGAATATAGCTTAACGCGTTTCCAGAATAGATGAAGTTACGCATATTAGCATTTTCAAGTGGCAGGCGGAAGCCCAAAGTCTAAAATGGCTCGGCTTGCACCACTGCCCACATCCAGACTTTGGGGCTCTTTCTGTTTCTTCCTCCTCCTCTGCATCCATAATTACAATCGTACCTTGGTTACTGAATGCCTTGGTACTCGTATGTTTCGGTTCCTGAACGATCGAAAACTAGGAGTGTGTGTTCTGGTTTTCGAACGATTTTCAGAAGCTGAACGTCCAGCATGGCTTCCGATTGGCTGCAGGATGATCTTGCAGCCAATCAGAAGCCGTGCCTTGGTTTTTGAATGGTTCCAGGAGTCAAATGGGCTCCCGGAAGGCATTCTGTTCGAAAACCAAGGTACGACTATATAGTGACACCCTCTGGTGGTGCTCAGAATTATAGGCCAACTGACTGTTTTTCCTGCTTCTTACTGTCACAGCTCTGTTGTAGCATTGTAAATTTGCTTGGTGCTTTGCTGAGCAGTGTCACGAAACCTAGACTGGCCCCTGCCCTGAGGACATTACAGCTGAAATGTTGGTGGAGGGTGACAGAACTCAGTATTGCTCACTGACTGGCAATACCTCTCCTGGGTCTTTCCGAGTCCTTCCTGGACATGCCAGAGATTGAACACGGAACCTTTTGCATACAATGCAGATGTTCTTAACAATGAGCCACAGCTCTTCCCATCCTTCACATTTACCCATGACTTAAAAAATTATCATTTAATCACAAAATGCCAATTAAATATCTTTGCTCTGAGTATGCATCTCAAATATTTTATCCTACAACAGCATTTGGGTGTGTGTTGTGACTTGAGAAGCGTATCACAGAATTCAGAGAAGTGGGAAATCTGAAGGATAATTATTGAGGAATATCCACTGGTGAAATTGGAATGGAATTACACCATTATTGGGTAAAAACCAGGGTGGCTAACCTTTGATGCTCTAGATATTCCTGGACTGCAGCTCCTATCATTCCCTGACCATTGGGGCAACAGGAGGTGTCATCCAGCAACACTTGAAAGATTACATGTTAGATGCCCAGCTCTTGCCACCCTCAAAGTGACATGTAAATATTTGTGGACATCATTGGGATTCCATCTTTTGGGTTGGCTTACCCCTGTCCCCCATGCCTTTGTATTTCCATCTGTGCTTTGGTTTCTTGTTTTTAAAACAGTTTCCAGAAAGCTGCAAGACTTGCTTTTAGTGAGATCCCTAATGGTGGACAAGTTGGTTTGAAGCATCAATCAGCTCTTCACCACTGCTGATGTTCAGAGCACAGGGATGCAGGTTGCAGAATTCTGCCTTAGAACCTTCCCCAGAATCTTCTCAACACATAGGAGTTTCTGTGGCAGGCATGTTTCTACGTGGGGGATCTAGGCCTATGGGTCAGCATGGAAAGTTTTGAAAGCTGCTGCTTGGGGAAAATGTGTTTGTGTGTTTCTGTCTGTCTGATGGTGCTTAATTTTGTTTTCTTTTGAGCATCTGTTGCTTCCGGTCTCTTCCCTTTCACTGTGTCTGTGTAAACCGTTGTGTTACAGTGTATTTCAACATGGCAGGTTGCTCGGAGCCGCTGGGCATGAAATCCCACTTCATCAGTGACCAGCAGATCACAGCCTCCAGCGTTTACAAGACATGGGGCATCGACGCATTCACTTGGCACCCGCACTATGCCCGCCTTGACAGGACAGGCAAGACCAACGCCTGGGCTGCCCTCCGCAACAAACAGCACGAGTGGCTTCAGGTAAGGCCTTGCCGCTCCTATGCAGGAAGGAGGGGCGAAAGGGCAGTGCAAGCATGAAGACTGGGCACTTGAATGTGTGGCATAAGAGGAGCCTGCCAGTGGCCCATCTAGCTCATCACTCTGCCCTCACAGTGGCCCACCGGATTCCTGAAACAAACTTGGAAGCTAGGAATGAGCACAACAGCATCCTGCTCACCTGTGATTCCCAGCACCTTATATTCAGTGCCTGGCAGATGACCATCATGGCTAGTAACCATTGATAGACTTGTCCTCCGTGAATTTGTCCAATTCTCTTTTAAAGTCATCTATTTGGATGGCGACCATTGCTTCCTGCAGCAGTGAGTTGCAGTTTAACTATGCCACATGAAGAAGTACTGTCTGAAGAATTACACACACAGACACACACACACACACACACACACACACACACACACACACCCTTTTATTGCGGTCCATAGACCCAAAATACACAGTACAGCAATGGTTATATATCAACCGTTATTGAGGTGTAATAATGGCCTTTCAAGTCTACAAAGGTGCTTTAGCCCGTACATACTGGTTTCTAATTCTTGCTGCCTCTGGGAATTTTTTTGCTACGGCTAGTGTAATGGTATCAGTCTTATCCTTGAGGAGAACCTCAACGTAAAAGGAGTCGGCCGTTGTAGAGTGTTCTGTTAATATTGGTTTGATTAGATGCTTTCTAATCTGTTTATACAAACGAGTGTAGAAAAATGTGTTTCATACATTCAACGTCCTGGGAACATGGGCACAGCCTATCTTGGTATGGGAGGCCAGCTAATTGAAGAATTCCTTTCTTTTACTTGTTCTGAATCTCCCACTGGTGCTTGCAGTAGGCAAAGGGCCCAGATCCAAGTGGTTTTACCTTTGCCCCCCGGCTCCCCCCCAAAGACCCACAGTTTAGTGATAAATTTTGCTGTTTTGTTTTCTAATTTTCATGTTTGTATTCTGCATTTTATTTTGTGACCTGCCCTGAGATCTTACGATGAAGGGCGGCATATAAATCTAATCAACAAATAAATGAAAATAAAATGGCAAATGGCAGAAAACCCGACTGCTGTTTGCTCTGAATCAACCTTTTCCTGGGGAAAATCAGCAGAGTAAATGCATAAGCCAAGAGTCTCCAAAGTAGTTCCTTTTTATCAGCCCTGAATCTCCCACTGAATCTGCTACGAGGGGAGAAAAACATCTCTCTATCCATTCTTTCCATGCCAGCCATAATTTCATAAACATAGCATGTCACCTCCTCCTCCACCTTTTCCTCTCAGTGAAACGGTCCCAAATGCTGCAACCTTGCCTCCATGCCCTTGATCGTTTGGTTTCCCCCTTTTCTGAACTTTCCCAAACTTTTCAGTATCCCTTTTTGAGGTGAGGCAGCCAGAACTGAACACAAAATTCCAAATGCGGTTGGCACCATTTAAGGTGACCTTTTATAAGGGGGCATAGGGGGCTAGAAATCTGTGCCCTAAACTTCTCCCAGCAGCTGTTCACATCCTTATCGTGTGGTAGAGATTCACAAGGGCAGAGGACCCTTCCAGACTGCTGTTATTCTGCAGGGGTCTGCATGTGTTCAATGCCATACCGACAAATTTAGGTTCTGCACTGAAAGTCGATGTGGGACTTTTGCACAACAAACCTGTTTATTATCTCCCCATTCACCACCAAAATCGATTTTTTGTATGTGATGTGGATGGGAAAATGTGCAGTAATTAACGTTTGCTTGACGTTAGCATCATCAACCCCCCCTGCAAACAAATTGAAGGAATCCTCAATAAACAGTGGATATTGCACAACCTCCCTACAAACTTTGCTGCATTTAAATTGGGTTGGAGGCTCCATAAACAGTTTTCCTGGAAGTGACCTTAATCCATAAAAAAGCAAGTGAGTTAATGGTAATCCAACCTCTTTCTTTTTCACTTCAAAAAAATAAAATTGCTGCGAGCCAGGATTATTCGTTTCCAGGAGTAACCTATCTCAAAACGGGAAACAATTTAGACTCAAGTGCTTCTATACACACCCTGCTCCAAAGGTTATCTTCTCTTGCTTCCACCCTCCTCGTCCCATTTAGTCAGAGGCCAATGTGTAGCTGCCTGTATCTTGTCTGTAGCTGATCCTTGCTACTAGTGATGTTGATTATTTTCACATCCCTAGCAGCACATATCCCAGTGCTCTCAATGAAAATTAGGGGCGGAAGTTCCCGTTTCTCTGGCAAGAAACTCTCCCTAAACAGACATCTAAAAACTAACACGGGGATAATCCACACTTACCTTTTGCCCTGCACTTTCTAGAGACCGATCTGAGTGCTTTACCCCAGCGCTTTCCCCAGGAAAATCTGCTCTCTTAACACTGACTCAGAACAAACAGCAATTTTGGTTTTCCGTGGATAGCAGTTTGCTCCGATCAGCAGCGAAGACCAGGTTTTTGCAGGGAAGGCAGAGTCAAAGGGGGGGGGGGAGCGCTTGGATATATGGTGCTTTAAAATGCGTAACTGCCAGGAATGTGGTGTGGGAATGTTATATAACCCTTTGTGGGAAAGTTGTGGATAGTAGGAGATGATATATTGATTAAATGTTATTCTTCCTTACTCATGCTAGTGAGTTAGTGGCAGAGTACATTCCTTTGTATATTGCAGGAAGCTAGTTGCAGATTCGTTTGAATATCTTTAGTTAAGTAATCCAATCTGGCATGCCCAGATTACAGTATATTCCTGGTAAGACCCCTTTGATCCCCCCCAAAAAGAATAAAGACACAAGAGTCTTCCTTATAAGTAATGAAAAGTTTACTCACATTCAGTTCACAGTATGATCCTGAAGGCAGGCTTTACCTTGTAGTTACAGAAGCGAGTTTGAGTTCATCCCATATGGGAATGATCCCATGTGTTGCTGGCTGAGAACCAGCAGACAGCAAAATACATCAGTATCAGAAGAGAGCAGCAAAAGAGGAGGATGGCTGAGTGACTGGCCCTTTTACAGGCCCTCAAAGGGTTACGCCCATCTATCTAGTCACACAGAGGATGCTCCAGACCAGGTGGGACAGGAAGCCCTCCTGCCTGGAGTAACACCCCCCTGTGTGTCCACTCTGGGCAAACAGGAAGTGTTTTATTTTACTGCTACAGTGATGTCACATCCCACACGTGGCACAAAAGGAAGTCTGGATGAGCCCTCAGTTGTATGCAAACTTGCCCCCAGGTTTGGATGCTTTTCCTGCAAATCTTCTGAGTCTTAATAGAACTTGTGTGTTGGGGTTAAAAGGTTTCCAGGGAAGGTGGCCTCACCTGAGTCCGGGCCCCTCTTTTCTTCTTCATCTTCACAAATTAAACGCCATCCTTGTTTCCCTACAGATTGATCTTGGGGCCGAGAAGAAGGTGACAGGGATCATTACACAAGGAGCTCGTGACTTTGGGCACATTCAGTATGTTGCTGCCTACAAAGTGGCCTATAGTGATGATGGGAAGTCCTGGACTCTTTACAAGGATAGCAGGACAAACGCCACCAAGGTAGGCTTGGGGAATTTTGCTTCCTCTGTAATTGAGAAACCACTCCCATCCTCAGTGAGGAATAGGAGGGAAATTCAATTCAGTTTGCATTTAAGGCCAAATCTTATCAAATCTGCGCTCTCCAGAACAAGATGAGAACCTAAAAAACAGCCACCCTTCAAAATCTGCACTTATCCGAAATTTGCGACGCACTTCCCCAACATTTTTCAGGGCTTAAAATGAATACTTTAGTGAAAATAAACATAGAATGCAGCATTATATCAGGAGAAATTGCTTGCAACAAAGGGTACATTAGCCAAGTGTGTGTGTATTAAAAGAGAAATTCACACTAAAATGCTGAAGGATCAAGAAAGGGTAACCCTTGCTTACAGCCCTGCGAGGTCGGCCGGCCTCCTTCCTTCCCACTCTTGTGTTTTCTAACCGTACTTCTTTCTCCTCACCGGCACAGATATTCCAAGGCAACTACGACAACAACTCGCACAAGAAGAATGTGTTTGACGTTCCCTTCTACACCCGCTTTGTGCGCATCCTCCCCGAATCCTGGCACAACCGCATCACCTTGCGAGTGGAGCTTCTGGGCTGTGATGAGTAGCCCTCTCACCCCTGACCATGGAGGCAGTGAAGCAGAGAGCCAGACTGACTTCCCCACCCACTTTGTCTCCTGCCCCCTGCATCCCCCGGACCTGTGGCGCTTTCTGTTCCCAAATCTACTACTCCTAGTTCCAATTTATAAAAAATCCTATGCCCTGTGTCAGGCACAGGGAACACCATTTTTTGTAGAGCCAGCAGCTATCAGGGTCTGGGGGCCTTGTTACCTCCTTGACCCTCTGCTTGTCTTCTATCTCCTGCTCACTTTTTGCTTTCGAAGAATGATTGACAAGCTGGCTCCTTCAGGGATTGGCTTACTTTGTTTGCATCACCACGGCCCCCTCTTGTGGGTCCCTTGCACTGCACTTTAAGAGCCACTGTTGAGCGTCTGGGCTCTTGCTTTCCTAAGCCCTACCCCATGCATGGTTGATTCCCTCCTGGCGACATCGTCGCGCACACAAACCAGTTCAAACAGTCCTTGTCCTCTCCAGAGAGCCCTGGAAACTGTGGTTCAAGGTGTGGGGTGACTGTAACGGAAAATGCTTAACAGCCTCCTGGAGCCACATTTCCCAGGATTCTTTGGAGGAAACAATGGCTGGTCTAAGACACAAGTTTAATAGCCTAGGTACGATGTAGGTCACAGGCAGTGTTGTATATATACTCCCTTGGATTATCATTATTTTTCAAAACATGATAAGAGCTTCAGACCAAAAAAACCCAGGGTTTCAAAGTTCTACGTTTTTGCAAGATAAGTTGAAGTTTAGCGTAATTTATTCTGCTTTCACAAGTCAGAGAAGCCCATAATGCCCCTACTTCCTGGAAACAGAGGCCTCCGCCCCTCTCGGCTCCTCACATGTAACCACGTGATTGCCCACACTTTTCCAAGTTTGTTTTCAAAGCCATGAGGGACTAGCAGCTTGCTTTCCCTCCTCCATCAATGGAAGTCACTGCATGAAATCCACATAGCCCTGCTCCCAGTTTACCTGTTCCCTTGATAAACTTTTCTCAGGATGCTAAAAGATTGGAGACTAGGTGAACTCACAGATTTGTAAAGTATTCCTTAAACTTTGCTGGGGCTGTTTTGGCAGTAGTTTAACCTTCCCCCAACCCTCCACTTTTTGCATACTGAAAAAGACACGGCACTGTTGGTGTTGCTGTTGTTTGTTAAACCCACTAGGCCCCTCTCCTTGCGACTAATGCAACAGCTTCCCCTAATTGCTTCTCTCTTTTGGAGACCACGCTTGGCAGAGGCCCTGTGAAGAAGCGAGGCTCTGAGAAGCTGTGTCAAGGAAGGAAGGACAGCGTTTTAAAATGAAAACAAATGTGGAATGTCCCTTTTGGAAGGGGTCTGTGTGGTGGCGGTTGGGGGAACACATGGCTTTCGGTAAGACAAACCTAATAAGAGGGGCTTCAAGTAGAACCACCGTCTGGGATCTGGAAGCAATTAACCCAGAGCACAGTTTTTTTTTAAGCCATAGGAAATTCTGAGGGTATCCACTATGGCTTCTCAGCAAGACACAGTCCCTAAGTAAAGACTCTCAGTATTAAAACAAACTTTAAGAACACTTGCTTTTTGATGTCTCTTTCAAGGCATGGAATCCCAGGCAGAACCAATGGATGGGGGAGAGGGAGGTGGAGTTTGGGGTGAGAGATAATACTGTAAGTTCCTGGCCTACTGTACAGATGAAAGAGATGGACAATGAAAGTTGTCTTCAGGTGGCCAATGCTATTAAGTCAGCAGTGGAGAACCTTGGCCCTGGGAACCCGAATAGGCCCCTCCAAGCCTTTCTGTCTGGCCCGTGAGACACCCCCACATCAAGCCCCTCACCGGCCCTGTTCTCCCTCCTTACGTATATTTGCCTGGCTGGAAAATGTCCTTGCACTTGGATGATGCTTCTTTCCTAGTGGGAGGAGGGAGAGGAGTGTGTGTATGTGTGTAGAAAGTAGCCCAGGTGCTCTAATACACAGCCTAAGGGCCACACGGAGTCCTCAAGGCCAATGGACAGGGAGGTCTTCCAGCTTCATGCTTCTGGTGCTATATTAGTGCAAGCATAACGACATCCAGTGCTTGGAAAGAGTTGACAGCCAATCAGAAAGGAGCCCAAATCTGAAGATGCCCTGCTGCAAGATAAGGCAGATCCCAATGAGCTGAACTAACTCTTCACATGAAGCAGATGTACTGGGTAGCCATTCCTTTGCCGTGTTTAAGGGTTTGGGAATGAGGCCACCAGTTAGTATGCATTCTTTGCTCAGCTGACTTTGCTCAAGCACAAATCCCCATTGCTTATGATGATTGGTTGAGGAATATATTCACATTGTAAACCAGGGTTCCAAAGCTGGTTGCAGAACCAAGGTCAATAGGTACTCTGGTGAAGACTTGTCCTAATATAAATGTTAACCCTGGTTAAGGCTGGTGTCAGGGAGGCAGGACTAGGGTGTGCATAACACTATGGCTTGTCTCTGATCTCTTAAACATGGTTAAGAGGCAGATCGCATTACATCTGTGCCGGCCTATAAGAGGGAGTCCTATCCATTGTGTTGCACCATGGCAGACCAGCTATAGATCTTCTCGGTCAGTCATTGCTCCATGTGCTGTTGCCTGCTCACTCTGCAGTGTTCTGTGCTTTGAGCAAACCTGTTCAGAGCATGCCTGGCTGAGGCTAGCCATGCGCCCTGCCTGCAGAGGATGGTCTTCTGTTGGAAGGTCAATCAAAGGACAGTCTTCAATTGGAAAGATGGCCTCTATTTAAGGGGCTGCCCATTTTGAGTTTTAAAGACATCAGGGAGACCATCAGGTGCCTTGAAGTTGCCTACACCCAGACAGCAGGTGAAGACTCCCAGCAGCCAGCTCACCTGGTCACCCCCCCAAAAAAAACCATGGAGTCATATATTGCCTTCAAGTTACAATTTTTCTAAATTTGCACTGATATATATATAAATGCGCATTTTATGCAAAACTCTGGTCTATTGTGCTCTTGTTGCTTGACAAATCACAACCACCCGAGTCTGGCCTGTGCAATACAGGTGGTGCTGTGTACTCAAAAAATGCCCCACATCAGCACAAAACAATTACATCTCTGGCCCACACAGGCCTAGTCTGGGTTTGACTCAGGCAATTCCACTGTCTCCACTGAGGAGGAAACATAACCTATTGAGTGGGATGGGAGAGCTCAATGCATCTGGCAAGGCTGTTTATATTATCCCTCCTACTTTCCTCTCCTTTTGACACTTCCATCCCTCCCCCCTCCCACGTGTGTGTGTGTGTGTGTGTGTGTGTGTGTGTGTGTGTGTGGATCACATTTGCACCATACATCTAAAGCATTATGATACCACTTCAGTCCCCTCTTCCTGGGAACTAGAGTTTTCTTTTAAAGGTTGCTGAGGTTTGTTAGGAGACCACCTGTTTCCTTCAGAGAGCCACAGTCCCCAGAGTTCCCTTGGGGGGAAAAACAGGATTTATGCAGCTCTGTGAACGGCATAGAGGTACCAATGATCAGTTGTATTGTACCTTTGCATGTAGGGTTTCAAGTGAAAATGGGTCACCTGGAGCCATTGTGGTGTCAGGTGATGGACCGGCGAGCAGCCCCACCCAGCTGTCAAGTTTGACTCATGGAAGGTGGGGGAGGTAAAGATCTGGCTTGCTGGATAAATGCAGGCCCCACCCCTACCCTACTGGCTACACTTGTTTCCTGATCCACAAATGCTTCCCGGGTGCATCATGCCAGCCTTCCAATGCCGTACTTGGAGGTCTTAGATTACAGCTGCAACTTGTTCCAGGTCGCATGGCGGATGGGATGGTGACGTCTGGTGCTGCTGGGAACCAGGCTCTTAAGTCAAAGCGTGAGCTAAAGAGAGACATTCCTTTGGGGAGGGTTGGCTAAGCAAGCTCCAAAAAAGAAAAGCTGCTGATGTGTTAGAGATGCCCAGAAGGCTTTGATTATCTATGTGCAATGGAGAAAAGGCATGAGCTGGCGATGGGGAGGACTGCATCATCATAAGAAGAAGATGAGGGATTAATGCAGGATCCTGTCCCAAACAGTAGCCAACCAAACACCTCTTGGGAAGCCCATAATAAGCAGAGCACTGAGGCAATAAATATTTCCCTGTCTGTATCAACTGGTATTCAGCAGGATATCACTCTCAATATCAGTTTAATGCCTCTGATACCTGAGGCAATGCATAACCACCATCAGTGGTGGCTGGTGCCTGTTGGGACTGGGACAGTGTAAGGGAGGGAGGCCAACAGTAGGTGGCGCCAGAGACAATGGCAGGGGAAGAAAACTCATTCTGCTTTACTGAGTTCCGCAATGGCAAAACCGAGACTAAGGAGGAAGAAGCAGATAGCAAAAGCCACCTCCCAGGACTGGTGGCCTTGGTGGACCTTTTTACCGTCATGGACCAGCCTCCGCTGTTTATTGTGACCAGTAGCCATGGATAGACTATTCACCCATGCATTTACCTAATCTCCCTTTATCTGTGATTTATTTTCTCACATTTATATCCTACCTTTCTTCCATGGTAGCATACAATTCCCAGGTGCAGACCACACTTAGGTCGGTTTAGTTTCAGCAACATGGTGGTCTCATGTGCCTTCACACCACACCCTGGTCATTAAAGCCATCGATTTTATGCCTTTGGCCATTGTTACATCTTGTGGCATTTCCTTTTGGGTTGTCTGAAGCCCTATTTTCCTTTGGGTGGTCATGCTATTTTAAACCAACTACATGACATGTTCACACCATACATTTAAAGTAGTACTGTACCACTTTAAACAGTCATGTGGCTTCTCCCAAAGGATTCTGGGATCTATAGTTTGTTAAGGACACTGAGGGGTGCTATTGACATTGTAAACCCTATTCCCCCAACAGAGCTAAAATTTCCAGAGTTCCCCTGAATTGTTAAACCACTCCCACAACACAGCTGATCCTAGAAGCCTTGCTGTCAAGCCTCACATATGATGATGGATGTGGGGCAAGGGGGCATGGTTTGGGGAAAACAGCCCTATGAGACAAATTGGGACTCTGGTTGAAGTCCACCATACCTGTTGCAAGAAATCATGATGATGATGATGGTGTTCAACCTAGGAAGCTAATGGAAATCTGCTGGCATGTTTACTGCCATGAAATTCCACCTATTCTCAACCTGTATGTTTGCATGATACACAGGCTTCCCCAACCCAGCCCTAAAGAGTAGGATAGGATTGGTGCGTGGAAATTGCAAAAAAGCAGGTTTTGGCTATGGTGGAGTCCATTACCCTAGAAGGTGATAGACTCTACTCCACTGGTGGAGGCAGTAATGTTGTCACAACAACAATGGTCTCGTGCGGATGCCTGATTATCATCTTCCAAAACAACTGCTCTATTCCCAACTTGAGAATGGAAAGCGTAATGCCTGTGGACAACAAAAGAGGTTTAAAAATACTCTCAAGGCAAATATATAAAAAATGTATGAACGCTGACAACTGGAAAACACTGGCCTGTGAGTGCTCCAATTGGAGAATAGTCTCTACCAAAGATGTCATGGACTTTCAAAAAGCACAAACTCAAAATGAAAGGGAGAAATGAGCTAAGAGGAAGGCACGTTTGGCAAATCCTTACTGGGATCAACTCCCACCCGGAAACCTATGTTCCCATTGTGGAAGGATGTGCAGATCCAGAATTGGCCTCTGCAGTCACTTGCGAACACACTGTTAAGACATGGAAGACAATCTTACTTGCCCACGAGTGATTGCCAAAGAAGAAAGAAGTTACCGAATAACAAATGCTGGAAGCCACAGGAGAGAAGAATGCTCTTGTGCCTGGGTTCTGCTTGAGCATTGACCCACAAGCATCTAGTTGGGCACTGTGAGAAGTGGATGCTGGATTTGATGGGCCATTGGTCTGATGCAACAGGTTCTTATGTTCTTAGTGGAGGCATTTAATCAGAGGCAGCAGGGATGCTGTGGCTGCCAGACTCCTGCATTGGACAATGACCCCCAGGGTCCTTCCCAACCCCACAATAGCTAAGAGCACCAAGGTACAATGCAAAGCTCAGCCTGTGATTTCTCGCACAATGCAGCTGATGATGAATGGTGGGAACGGCTGACAACTTATTGTAGGAATCTTCTGGTTTTTTTCCCCAACTGTAAGAACAAACAACTCTCTTGGCCTATCAGCCAGTGGAGTGCCAGGTTATTGCAGAGTGAATGGCTTCCCTGCTTGGGAAGGTCTGTAGCTCTGTGGCAGAGCACATACTTTCCAGGGGGGCCCAGGTTCAATCCCCACCACCTCCAGGTAAGGCTGGGAAAAGATTCCTAGCTGAAATCTTGGACAGCTTCCTAAGTTCCTAAACACAGAGTGTTCTCTATTGAGGAAGCAGCAAAGAGCTTTCAACAGTATGCAATAGAATACAGTGGTACCTCGGGTTAAGTACTTAATTTGTTCCGGAGGTCCGTTCTTAACATGAAACTGTTCTTAAACTGAAGCACCACTTTAGCTAATGGGGCCTCCTGGTGCCACTGCGCCGCCGGAGCACAATTCTGTTCTCATCCTGAAGCAAAGTTCTTAACCAAGGTACTATTTCTGGGTTAGCAGAGTCTGTAACCTGAAGCGTTTGTAACCTGAAGCGTATGTAACCCAAGGTACCACTGTACTGGAAGTCGGCAGAGGACACAATGTGATCCTGCAGATGAGAACAAAGGTGTTACAAGGTACCTCCTGGTTTGTTTGTTTGTTTGTTTGTTTGTTTGTTAAGTGACATCATGCTTATTTCTTGCGGGGGTTATACAGTGGTATCTTGGTACTCAAATGGCTTGGCTCCTGAACAAATCAGCTCCCGAATGCCACAAACCCAGAAGTGAGTCTTTCAGTTTGCGAACATTTTTCGGAAGCTGAATGTCCGACACTGCTTCCGCGGCTTCCGCTTGAGTGCAGGACGCTCCTGCAGCCAATCAGAAGCCACACCTTGGTTTTCGAACGGTTTTGTTTTTTGTTTTACATTTTTTAAATAATAAATTTTATTAGTATTTTCCACACAACAACAACATGAAAAATATCAAAAAATAACAAAACACAAAAACCAGCATACAAAAAACCCAAATCCATATCTTACAAGTTAATAATATAAAGACTAAAAAGAAAAACAAACATTGACTTCCACCAGTCCCACAGTACCTCCTTTACCTCTCATTGTATCATCCTGTTTTCCTTATCATCTCTATCCTAGCATTTAGATATAAATCTCTCTTTCTTATCCTTTCACTTCACAAGGTTATTCCAGACTCAGCCGGATTTCTGTCCTCGAACCTTGGCTTTTAAGGTATTCATTTAAGCACTCCCTTTTTCACTTCACTTTTTGGTTTTTGTCTTATTATATCTGTCAATTTGGCTAATTCTAAATATTCTGAAAGCTTACATTTTCCAACGGTTTCAGGAGTCAAACGGACTCCCGGGACAGATTAAGTTTGAGAACCAAGGTACCACTGTACTCAGTTTAGAGGCTGTGTGAATGGTTTTATTCACACCTCTTGCACACAACCATGAAATCTCACCTTTGTGTTTGGTAGCATGACTATAGAGACTGTGGTCACAGTGAACTCTGCCCTTGGAGACTCCTGGCTATGCTGCTGCTGCTGCTTCTCCATCTTCTCCTTGTGCTTACTGCCTGCCCACTTCTTGCCCATACAAACAAGTGACCAGAACAAGGAGCTACAGCAGAATCCATCACTTACCTTGGGCACTCCTGGGTAGCTGTGCAGACTGGGCCCAGAGCAAGCGGCAAGCAATGTGGGAGCAGGAAGCACCTGGTTAGACTAAGAACAGGTGTGGGGAACTGTTGGACCTCCAGATGCTGCTAATGGCCAGCAGCACCCTGAAAGTCAAAGGTTTCCCACACTTGACATAGAAAGTTACGTTATACTGAGCCAGACCATTGGTCCATCTAGCTCAGTGTTGTCTATGCTGACTGACAGCATCTCTCCCAACTCTCCCTCTGGTCTACCTGGAGATGCCGGGGTTAAACCTGGGACCTTCTGCCCCTTTGCATGTGTTCATCTAGCCCATCATCATCATTGACTCTTACTAGTGGTGGCTCCCCAGGGTCCCAGGTAGAAGTCTTTCCCCCTACCTGTTGCCTGAGGTCCTTTCAATGGGAGATGTTGGAGATCAAAACTAGGACCTTCTATGTGCAGAACATGTGAAGAACTTAAGAAGAGCCTTCTGGATCAGGTCAGCAGCCTGCCTAGTCCAGCATCCTGCTCTCACAGTTGCCACCGAGATGCCTATGGGAAACCCGCAAGCAGACCTGCGCACAAGAGCACCCACCCCTCCTGCGATTTCCACCAACTGGCATTCAGAAGCACTGTTGCCTACTCCAACCACGGAGGAGGAGCATCTCCATCAAGTGCTCTGCCAGGGTGTCCTCCCATACCCTACATTGGCTCCCAGTACATTTCTGAGCACAATTCAAAGTGTTGCTGCTGACCTTTAAAGCCCTAAACGGCCTTGGTCCAGTATACCTGAAGGAGCATCTCCACCCCCATCATTCTGCCCGGACACTGATATTCAGTGCCGAAGGCCTTCTGGCGGTTCCCTCCCCGCGAGAAGCCAAGTTACAGGGGACCAGGCAGGGAACTCCTGGCCTTCTTGGTAGTGGCGCCTGCCCTGTGGAATGCCCTCCCACCAGATGTTAAAAGAGAACAACAACTACCAGACTTTTAGAAGACATCTGAAGGCAGCCCTGTTTAGGGAAGCTTTTAATGTTTGATGCATTACTGTATTTTAATATTTTGTTGGAAGCCGCCCAGAGTGGCTGGGGAAGCCCAGCCAGATGGGCGGGGTATATATAAATAAGTTGTTGTTGTTGTTGTTGTTGTTGTTGTTGTTGTTGTTACCCTTCAAATGGTGGTTCCGATCCATGAGAAGGGCAAGATTGAAGTTCTGTGAGAAAGAACATCCCTCTTGGCTGCCCAAAGAGCTATTTAGACGCCTCTCCACTTTGCAGGGAAACTGTCCGCAGGATGATGCCTCTATAGGCAGATTGTATCACCCAGGTTGGGAGAATCTGAGCCTATTTCCAGAGCGGTTGAACAAATGCCCCCTGTTCTCAGGGTTTGTGAGCCATTTCAAAGAGAGAAAAGGGGCTCGTTTGAAGAATATTGGGAGTTGGTTCCTCTCTCTCTCTCTGTGCTTTTTGTGACCAAGCGGCTCATAAGCTTTTGTGCCTTAGCCAACCCCCACGGATGCTCTCATTTGGCAACCGCTCCCAGCTCATCTGGGCCTGAGCTGCTTCTCTCTCCCCTATGCATGGGAAAGTGTGAGCCCCAAAAGAAGGGCTCAAACTGCAGCTGTTTAACAATCAAAGGTTTTTAGGTGCCAGTCCCAGAGGGAGGATGGATCAGCTCTTAATTGCCTCCCAGCTTCTAGTAAATTCCTCAGCCCCTGGCTGCTATCCGAGACAGGCACGGATATAATAAAAGTCTGTGCCAAGACAGGCCAACAGCCTTGCCAAATCGGCTAAAACCTTGCCCTGTGATCCCACTCCACAATTATAAATAGGACTGTCAGCTCATTAATTTTATTTTTTATTTTAAAAAGAAAGCTGAATAGCGATCTGGCTTTTGACTGATCAATGAGTGGATTAAAAATTTCATACACTTACTTAATGCAACTCTTGGAGAAAGTTGCTTTTCCCCTGAGGATCCTGAATGATCCATTGAAGTGTGAGATTATTGCAAGTCATAAAACTAAATTATGTTACTGTTAGGACTGGATGAACCAGTCCATTTTCTCTCAGGCTCACATTTTTCCAGTGTTGAGTTCCGTTTGCCACATTTCCGCATTGCATTTTAAATATTAATATTAATATTATTACAAGATATATTTATACAAAATATACCCAGTATCCATAAATGTAGCAATTTTTTAAATGTCATAATGAGAAGTGATTTCAGTGCAAACTTTTTCTCACATGTCTATAAACGATTTCCTCTGATATATACATTTTTGCAAGCAAATTTTTGCAAGTTGCTGGCATTTTTTGCAAGCAAATTTGCTTTCATAATGCATTTTTATCTGCTATTTTCATGAATGTATGCACAGTTTCCCCTAATATGCACCCTTTCACACACGTTATTTGGTTGGAGAACTGCATAACAAAATTTGGAGACATGCCCATTTAAAATAATGGCTATGTGTTTCAATTTGTATATTGCTTCACATGAAATTCTGGACCAAAACACATTCCTCAACCACCTATGCACGTTTGCTCAGGAGTAAGTCCCTTTGCTTCCAGTAGAGTTTACTGGCAGGTAAGCATGCACAGAACCACAGCCTTAATCAGTTATGTGAACCAGACAACACCACATGATAGAGTAGTGTTTTAGAATCTGAGCAGTGAAGTTACAAATTCAAACCTTAGCCATGGATTTACCACGTAATCTTAAGATCCATCTGCAGCATGGAATAGATTTGCCAAACTGCTGTTCTCTATGGTAGATTATAGCCTACTTTACAGGGTTGTCATCAGGAGTATAGATATTTCGCCCTTGTGGTGCATTTTAAGCAATTCGGCAAAGTACTGTGTAAATCTCCTTTTTCTGTTTGTGCCTTTAACTGGAGGTTTGTTTAAACAATAGTAGAAGTTAATGGTACAATGATGTTCCCCATTCCAGCAATTTCAAACACATTGGCTTCATCCTGCGAGTCTCCAGAGATGCACATAACTCGCTCACGATACCTTGACACTTTGATGTTCTCCAGGCCCTGTGGTTATAAAGGAATGGATTATAGCAAGATTTTCCTGGCACCTCTGCCTTTTGCCACAAGCATCCTTCCGACATTTTTTTCTGGGGAGCAGTTGCTGATAACAGCTCCAGGATGTAGAGGCAGGAAATCGATGGGAGCCCCCCTCACGCTGTAGGTCACGCCGCAGAGACAAACATTGTCTTTAACTCCTGGCTATCAGCATGCTTGTTCTGCTGGGTGTCTGGAAGACAGCTGCTCAGGAAACATCAGGAGATGGGCATTCCTTGTCTCCTGCGACCAGGAAATTCCTGGCTGCAACATAGCACCAAAGGGTGGGTTTTTGGGGGTGGGGTGGGGTGGGGAGAAGCTAATCAGTGCTTCAGTTTTCTTTAGAACAGGCATAGGCAAACTCCGGCCCTCTAGATGTTTGGGACTGCATTTCCCATCATCCCTGACCACTGGTCCTGTTAGCTAGGGATGATGGGAAGTGTAGTCCCAAACATCTGGAGGGCCGGAGTTTGCCTATGCCTGCTTTAGAGCATCACTACAAGACCATTTCCCCAAAGCAATCAAGGTCATGAAAATATTTATTCCACCAGTCATCTGTAGAGATCAAGGCAGCAGACATGTTCTCCTTTCAGTCCTCCTAACAGCCATGTGTGGTGTGAAATGTGGGAGATATTAAGTGGCCCAAGGATAGCCACTAAGTTTTGTGGCTAACTAGAGATTTGAAGCTACACTGGCGGTTTCCTGGCCATTTCACTAATTGCATGGATAGCTTGGTGGAAACCAGTCAACGCTGGATCCCTGATAGGATAGGCTGAGAGACTCTGTCCAGTTTTACCTCAGGATAAGCACTTCAGGGATTTTAATTTGTATGTTGTCTTTCAGTCGATCTCACCTGTTTGTCTTTGACCTTGTTCTTAAATCAGTTTGGGTCCTTTGTGTGTATGTGAGGGACGCGGGTGGCGCTGTGGGTTAAACCACAGAGCCTAGGACTTGCCGATCAGAAGGTCGGTGGTTTGAATCCCCGTGATGGGGTGAGCTCCCATTGCTCGGTCCCTGCTCCTGCCAACTTAGCAGTTCGAAAGCATGTCAAAGTGCAGGTAGATAAATAGGTACCGCTCCGGCGGGAAGGTAAATGGCGTTTCTGTGTGCTGCTCTGGTTCTCCAGAAGCAGCTTAGTCATGCTGGCCACATGACCCAGAAGCTGTACACCGGCTCCCTCGGCCAATAAAGTGAGATGAGCACCGCAACCCCAGAGTTGGTCACGACTGGACATAATGGTCAGGGGTCCCTTTACCTTTACCTTTAAAGTGGCACTAACAGATGCAATGAATAAATAAATATTGAGCACTACTGTGGTGTAGTTGTTAGGGTTATTAGACTAAGACCTGATAGACCAGGGTTCAAATTCACACTCAGACATGAAGCTCACTGGCTGACCTTGGGCCAGTCGCTACCTAACAGTCCCAAAGATTAAATAACGAAATAAACAAAACAAATTCATTTATCCTCCGAATTCTCCTTGGAAGAATATGGCGTGTAAATGCCAACAGCAGCTAGAGATGGGGTGTTGAGGTATCAAATAGGGGTGCTCACAAAAGTGACCACTCCTGTTTTGACTCCTCACATGAGTGGATTCAAGGTGAGCAGAGCCCTGGTTTAACCTTGCTGGCCCCAGTCCTAGACTGCCTGCCCACCCCAGGACTTACAAACCTTACCTGAGGGAGCTGGCCGTAGCAGATACCCAGATAATTTATTCCCACAAGGAACTAGGATGACACATCCCAGTGAACAGCATCCTTTTTCTGACAGGAATGCTGGGATGTGTAACTCATTCCTACACAGGGAAAGCGTCCATCCACCTCCCTTTTCTTTCTTTCTTTCTTTCTTTCTTTCTTTCTTTCTTTCTTTCTTGAATTTATTTTTATTTGGTTTTACAGTGGTACCTCAGGTTAAGAACTTAATTTGTTCTGGAGGTCCGTTCTTAACCTGAAACCGTTCTTAACCTGAAGCACCACTTTAGCTAATGGGGCCTCCCACTGCTGCTGCGCCGCCAGAGCACGATTTCTGTTCTCATCCTGAAGCAAAGTTCTTTTATAGCAAAGGTACTATTTCTGGGTTAGCAGAGTCTGTAACCTGAAGCGTCTGTAACCTGAGGTACCACTGTACAAATATGAGTTTATAACAGTATCTACCAAATGCCTATCCGTATAAAGAGATTTCTCTGAATCTCATGACCATCTCTTACATGTGTCCTAATGTGGACATTTTCAGCTACATATTATTTCCTAATCTATATTTTGTATTCATCCATATTATCCATAATACCTGTTACATTACAAGTGATATTAAAATCCTGCTAATGTTTTCATCTGCTTACAGTGGTCTCCTAAGTAAATTATAATTTTTCCCCATTCTTTTTAAAAAAGTTTTTCTCCTCTTGGTTCCTGAGTTTCCCAGTCAGCTTTCCCATTTTGGCTTAGTCCATCAGCTTAGTTTGCCATTCCTCTCTGGTAGGGGCTCTTTCTTCTTTCCATCTCTGGGCTAGTAGCATCCGTGCGACTACTGTCACATACATAAAAAGTCTTTTCTGCTCCTTTGGAATGCCAGTACCTAAAATTCCTAATAGAAAAGGTTCTTAAAAAAAAAAAAAAACCACAACCCACAAAAGTTATTTTCAACATTTTTTGCAGTCCACCCACCTCACTTTTCTCTCTCCTCAGGTAAATTTGTGGGTGCTATGGCGGCAGTGGATGATTTTAAGCACCTGCAAGCATTTTGCAAAGTGCATCGCTTACCCTCCTCACTCAGTATCTAGAGAGAATCCCTGAATGCGAGGAATTAAGGGCTTCCACATCTAAGGGTGCCGGTCTTTCCAAACATAGGAAGCTGCCTATGTGAGACCCTTGGCCCATTTGATCCAGCAGGGTCTACAGCAACTCTCCAGGGTTTCAGCTGGAGTCTTTATCAGCAGCCCTACCTACTACTACACCTTGCAGCACGCAAGACCAATGCTTTATCAGATGTGAACCCTCATATCTCTTCATGTAGAAACCTTGGGCTGGCTTTAAAGGCTTGGTCAGTCTGACCCAGTTCCAGCTGGCAAGTGGACACAGGTCCTGATTGTCTCGGAAATTGTAGCAGGAACAGGAACCAGTGACTAAAGAAACAGAACCTTTCCGTGAAGGACAGCACAATTCAATAGGGCCTGTTGCCTTACATTGTTTACAAGTCTCCCAGTTAAGGAAAGACTTCTTGAACTATAAGTTGTTGACTGGGATGGATTCCTTTAAGTTGGCTTATCAGCCAGCACTGAATAGGGGAAAAAAAAATGTTTTCTTCTAAAGGGTGCCTCCAGACAGTCACTGTTTTGTGGGAGAGATTCCAGTGCATACTGGAAAATTTATGTTCATTGCTCCCGGTGGAGTATAGGGTCAGGTTCAAGATGCTGGTCTTGACCTTTAAAGCCCTTTGTGGCTTAGGGCCCTCGTATCTACGGGAGCTCCCCTCCTGGTATGCCCCGCAGAGGACCTTAAGGTCCATGAATAACCATAGTTTAGAGGTCCCGGGCCCTAAGGAAGTCAGACTATCCTTCACCAGGGCCAGGGCCTTTTCAGTGATGGCTCCAACCTGGTGAAATGCTCTGTCCCATGAGACTAGGGCCCTTCAGAATTTAACCTCCTTCGATTGGGCCTGTAAGACAGAGCTATTCTACCTGGCCTTTAATTTGAATTTAGCCTGATCTTTTATTTCCCTTCTCTTCCCTCCCACTCCCTTTTTATGAAGATTACCCGCTCTGAGACCCCACAGCTAATTCTCCCCGGGCCTCCTCGCTGGCCCAAGTAGGACCAATTCGGCTAGCTAGCCCTGGGGATTATCTAATTGCTTATTTCCCCTAAATTGATTTTTGATTTTTATTGTTATTCATGTTTTTATACTGTATTTTATGTTGCTTTTACAATTACGGTAAGTGTTTTAAATTTGTTGTTAGCTGCCCTGAGCCCGGTTTTTGAACCGAGAAGGGCGTTGTATAAATCAAAATTTATTATTATTATTAATTAATGTGGATTCAAGTGCTCTGTCACCATAGTTTAACAAGTCTTCTTAAACACACACATACACACACACTCCATAGACTTTCTGCAGTTGGGAAAGTGATGGAGAAACGGATTGAAAAATGTGGGATAAGTGACTGATTAATGGGCCGATGTAGAAACACCCCGCAAGCAATAACTCACGGACATACATTGAAGTGAAGTGTTGGAAAATCCAGAACAGGTAACAGAAAGTACCGTATTTTTCGCTCTATAAGATACACCAGACCACAAGACGCACCTAGTTTTTGGAGGAGGAAAACAAGGAAAAAAAATATTCTGAATCTCAGAAGCCAGAACAGCAAGAGGGATCGCTGTGCAGTGAAAGCAGCGATCCCTCTTGCTTTCTGGCTTCTGGGATAGCTGCACAGCCTGCATTCACTCCATAAGACGCACACACATATCCCCTAACTTTTTAGGAGGGAAAAAGTGAGTCTTATAGAGCAAAAAATACGTTACATCTCCATGCAGCGCACAGTTAAGTTATGGAACTTGCTCCCAGAGGAGGCAGCGATTGCCACCAACTGGGATGGGGTGGCTTCAAAAGAGGATTAGGCAAATCCATGGAGGACAAGGCGATCCATAGCTACTCACCATGATGGCTTTGCTGTGCCTCTTTGGTGGAAGGCAGTAATGTTTCTGAAAACCAGTTGTTGGGACCTACAAGAGAGAAGAGTGTCTTGGGTTCAGGTCCTGCTTCTCACAGGCATCTTGTCACCGTAGGAACAGGGTGCTGAACCAAATGGGTTCTTGGCCTGATCCAGCAGACTCTTCTCATGTTAATCAAAACAGAATGAACCCAGTGTGAATGCTTATTGTTGTATAACCTCGCCACAAACAAATCAGAACGAATCTGCTATATATTTTGGAATGCGCTTTGCCCATTCGTTCTCTCTAGGTTAGGGATGCCTCTGGAGATATCACCGCTGTTATTATTGAACTTACTGCAACATTTCAATTCTATATTATTGTTTTAATTGTGTGTGAGGAGGAATTTAAAGGTGGGATGTGAAACTATGAAGGAACGAACGTGAATGATGGTGCTCTGTTCCAAAACGCATGTTTTCTTTTTGAAAGGGTCTGTTCTAACCAGAAAGGTTAACAGTTCACAGGAGGGTCAATAGTTCAGAGTGGGAGTAATGAGGAAAATGAAGCCTAAAGTCAAAAGGGGAAAATGTAGAAAGCTGCCTTAATGCGGAGTCTGGCCATTGGTCTATCTAGATGAATATTGCCTACACGGACTGGCAGTGGTTCTCCAGGATCTGGACAAGGCTCTTTAATAGAGGTACCTGAAGGTGCCAAGATTAGAACCTGGAACCCTTTTCAAAACTGTAAAGAAGTAGACTCACTAGCAGGGTTTGAGTAAACATTTACAATTAGCAACACAGAAATGAAGATGAAAAAATGGGGAAATAATAAAGTGCGAGACGAAATATGAAAATAAGTAGGGTATAAAAATGTGAAGAATGTAATAACATTTAAGTTAAAGACTGCATATTAAGGTAAAGTAAAACATACAGTAAACATTCAAAGAACCAGAAAAGGAAGTCAGGGGGGAGGGGGTTGGGGATTAATATGTTGTTCTGTTTTTGAGATAATGTTGATTGTGATGATGAGAAAATCTGTAAAACTCAATAAAAATGATTCAAAAACAAACAAAGAACCTGGGATCCTTCATACAGAAATATGATTATTTCATACAGAAATATTTCATACAGAAATATGAGCCACAGCACTTCTTCAAAGGAGAAGGAACCTAAGTGATGGAACCTAATTGATTAGAGGAAGTGGTACTGTATCCAGAATTCTGCTCCCCTTCTGAGGTTGGGAGGGAGGAGTTGAAGTAATGCAGACTACCCCCCCCCCAAGTGTTCCTATTTTCCAGGGACAGTTCCAGATTTACAGAAGATGTCCTGGTTTCGGATTTGATGTCCCACTTTTCCTTAGGACATCCCTTTTTTCATTGGAGAAATGTTGGAGGGCCTCAGCCTAGTATACCTGAAGGAGCATCTCCACCCCCATCGTTCAGCCCGGACACTGAGGTCCAGCTCCGAGGGCCTCCTGCGGTTCCCTCCTTGCGAGAAGTGAAGCTACAGGGAACCAGGCAGAGGGCCTTCTCAGTAGTGGTGCCCGCCCTGTGGAACGCCTTCCCATCAAAGAAATAAGCAACTATCTGACTTTTAGAAGATCTCTGAAGGCAGCCCTGTTTAGGGAAGTTTTGAACATTTGATGAATCATTGTATTTTAATACAGTGGACGCTCAGCTTGCAAACATGATCCGTGCGGGATGCACGTTCGCAACCCACAGCATCTGCAACCCGCAGCGGTGCGTCTGCGCACGTGCAGGTTGCAATTCGGTGCTTCTGTGCATGTGCAAAGCACGATTTAGCGCTTCTGCGCATGCATGACTGCCTAAACCAGGAAGTAACCCTTTCCGGTACTTCTGGGTTTCGGCGGTCCGTAACAAAAAAACACACAAGCTGAAGCGTCTGTAACCCGAGGTATGACTGTATTCTGCTGGAAGCCACCTAGAGTGGAAACCCAGCCAGATGGGTGGGGTATAAATAAATAAATAAATAAATAAATAAATAAATAAATAAATAAATGATAAGGGAAAGTGAGAGAGAGAAAAGATAGTGTAAGAGAGCACTAAAACACTGTGGATGGAGAACCGGAATCCAGTATAAAAAAGAGAGCATGTTCGGTGAGCCGTAGAAGCCAGATGGCTGCAAATGCAAGAAGAAGCTGAACCCTGAAAGGTCTTGAAATTGGTAAGGGGAATTGATCAGGTTGGCCTAAACAAGGCTCAGTGTCAGGGCTGGCACAGCCATTAGGTGGGGTGAGGCTGCTTGGTTGTTGTTGTTGTTATTTATTACCCTCTAATAAAGGTAAAGGACCCCTGACAGTTAAGTCCAGTCGTGAACGACTCTGGGGTTGTGGCGCTCATCTCACTTTACTGGCAGAGGGAGCCGATGTTTGTCCACAGACAGTTTTTCTGGGTCATGTGGCCACCATGACTGAGCCACTTCTGGCGAAACCAGAGCAGCACACGGAAACACCGTTTACCTTCCTGCTGGAGGGGTACCTATTTATCTACTTGCACTTGCTTTCGAACTGCTAGGTTGGCAGGAACTGGGACAGAAGAACGGGAACTCACCCCGTCGTGAGGATTCGAACCGCCGACCTTCTGATCAGCAAGCCCTAGGCTCAGTGGTTTAGACCACAGCGCCACCTATATTACCCTCTAATACATTATGTCAAAATGGAGTATGTTTGGATTTTAAATGTGTCTGAGGCCGTCACCATCCTACGCCTAATCACCCAACCACTCTGCCCAGTATAGAGAGATGGTTGGGCCAGCCATTGTCACGTGACCCCTGGAAGGCTGATAGAGGTTCTCCATCCCTGCTCTCCAACCAATCCGAGTCCTCCTTTGTCTGCGACACCCAATCAGCTCAGCCAATCCCTGGCAAGAGAGATTTGTGATGCTTGGCAGCAAACAGGCATTGTGATTATGCATCCTCCCTCAGCGGTATTTCCAGGAAAAGGAGAGAAGGCTGCAAACACCTCAGCACATTCCTTGGGCCTCTTGGGAGCCATCGCTGCCCCATCGCCACACGCATTACACCAGACAGCTTTTTCCTTTGACCTGGAACAATGGAGCAGGTGACTCAGTGTCTCCGAGGCTCTGGAAACACCGTACCCGTGACAGAAGATGCTGCCAGGGCGAGCGGCACTTCCGAAAAACAGCAAGGGGGTTGCAAGGGCAGTGGCATAGGGGGAGAGGGAGGCCCTGGTCCACAACACTTCAAAAACAAAATACGTTTTGTTGAGGTGCGGCTTGGGAAGGTGGGAAAGCAGCTGAGAAAAACAGCAGAGTCGTGCTTTGCTGAGTATTAACTGAGAGCTTCCCCTAGAAGCAGCCATTCGTTCCTAACCACACTACAGAAGTGCATTGGTTCCCGCAATGAGACACCCATAACTCTGTGGGGCTGAAGCAGATATGACTCAAGGCAACCCATATGCCCTAATCCTGTTCCAGGAAACAAGGCTTAAACAAAGTACTATGCATCAGAAGTACAGTGGTACCTTGGGTTACATACGCTTCAGGTTACAGACTCCGCTAACCCAGAAATAGTGCTTCAGGTTAAGAACTTTGCTTCAGGATGAGAACAGAAATCAGGTTCCGGCGCCGCGGCAGCAGCGGGAGGCCCCATTAGCTAAAGTGGTGCTTCAGGTGAAGAACAGTTTCAGGTTAAGAACAGACCTCCGGAACAAATTAAGTACTTAACCTGAGGTACCACTGTATTATGATTTTTTGGTTTAAAGGCTTTTGCCCATGAAACATTTTAGCCTGAATTAAAGTTAATAAGATCCATAGCTGTCAACTATTCCCTTTTTTTGCAAGGAATCCTATTCGGAATAAGGGAATTTCCCTTAAAAAAAGGAAAATATTGACAGCTATGATAAGATGTTAACATGAGACTGCAATCTTATACACACCCTTACCTTGGAGTAAGTTCCATTGAATTCAATGGAGCTAGTTTTTTGAGTCAACATGTATAGAATCACATTGGGCTCATTCAAAATTTCCTTTGTGCCTCATTTCTAGGCAAAGGTTTGGGATTTCTGTGTCCAAGTGGTTTTATTTTCTTCCGCCCCTTCCCCCAGGAAAACCCACATTTTATAGCTGAATCAGAGTAAACAGGACTCAGGTTTTCTTTGCCATGGACCTGGAAATCCCAAACCTGTGCCCAAAAAAGCGTGGCACAAAAGGAAGTTTGGATGATTAGGCTGCAATACTATTGTCACTAATCTGGTTGTAAACCCCACTGAGCACAGCGAAAGTTACCTCTGAAACTGAATTTGCTATTTGAATCTGACTACTTAAAATGTATTGATTGTATCTTTAAGTTCTGCTTTGATTTGCAGTGTTAAAACAGAGCCAAAGAAAGGAGGGGGAGTGGAACCTTTAATGGAATAATAAGAATTGTGACTATTGCTCAGTCAGCATATGGCATTGTTTAGACTCATATACAGTGCTGATTGTGACACATTCTCCTATCCACATGTGTGTGTGTAAAATTAGAATCACTGCAATACTCAGTGTAAAGATGGGGTAGAAATTCAGTTTCTACAGAAAAACAGAAATCCAAAAGATGTATTGTTCAGCAATAAATAACGACGATTATGATATTAAAACACACTGGGCTGTATCCAATGTTAGTCCTACTCAGAGTAAACCCATTTGGGTTAATGGACATGGCAGATCTTTTAATTTCTACTCTGGGCCTACTCTGAGTAGGACTAACATTGGCTACAAGCCTATATTTTCCTGTGATATATTTGTATAATTATATCGACACCTTATAACACTTTGAGAGTTCCCTTTGATCGAGGAAGCAAGGGATTTATTCTACAATATTCAGGAAAGGTTTTTGAGTTTAATATCGAATGTTGAGCTGCGGAATGTTACACATCAGCTGGAAAAGAAAAATGGAAAACTGAAGCGGGAGGGGAAGGATGAACGGGCTTGCCTGAGCCCCCTAACAATTTATTGGAGTATGCTGGAGGATGGCCTCGCAAGCTGGCAACCTCAACCCTAATATAGAAGCACTCCTCTTAGGGAGCAAGAATATACTGCAACATTTAGTTGCAGTTTGCACTTGTAAAGTCTCTTCCAGACTACCAGTTTATTGAGTATTCATCCTGATTTTGCTTGCATGTGGAAGTCAGGCTATGTCTAATTTTCATTGAACATTTGTTCTGATTTAGAATAATAGACTCATAGAATTGTAGAGTTGGAATGGACCTGGAGGGTCATCTAGTCGAGCCCCCTGCAATGATGAAATCTTTCGCCCAAGGTCGACCCAGAGATTAAGAGTCCCATGCTCTACCAACTGAGCCATCCCACCTTGGCAGTTTTCTTTATGGGGGAGTCATAGGACGAGCATCCATCCAGATTTGCCTCCTTGCAATCATTCCTTCATCCCACACTTTTCAGTCCATCTTCCCATTACTTTCCTAACTGCAATAAGTCTCCCCCCTTTTACAAAAAAAATTAAAAAAAATAAAAAGTGTTTCTTATACTAGGGCAGCAGAGTGCTTTCATTCATTTCAATTGCACAAATCCACATTTCCAGTATCTGCCCTAATCCCTCTTGCAAAATACTGGAGGTGACCTAAAAAACTCCACCTTTTGGCTCTGACACGAGCATTTAAGGGTGGTTCAGAATAAAAATTACAAATCACACATATAAAAAAAAGCCTCCCACAAGATAATTAAAAACAGACTTGTCCCTTCAATTGAACCACTTGTCTGTACCTAATATTATATATTTCTTTCCTTTATCTGTGAGACATTTGGGCTGTTTTATACAAGAGTTCTGCCCTTATTCTTAAATAGAGGACGGAGGCCTGGACTCCATCTCCTTCCTTGCAACATATATTACCCTAAACACACCACCCTCCCCACAAATTCTCACCAGAATGCTTTCTAGCAAAGAAACAACATTCCAGGAAGGAGCTGTTATAGCAACCTGGTGGTGCCCGGGCACCCATGAGATCTTAATCACCGCAAGCTCGTTAACAAACCAATTAGCTGATTTATTTTAGGGGGTGTAAAACAACAACAAGCACTTTACATATTGTTGGAAGGAATAAGGAACAATGATGAACATGCCCTCCCCAGGAGACCAGTACTCCCGACTAGGAATGATTTCATGCTTGGTGAATGTAGCAATGGGTGTCCCATCAAGGCCTCTCCCTTCTTGCGGTCTCCAGACATCCACCAGCTTGCCAAAGACATCTGCAGCTGAATCCGTCATGGACACACATTTAAAGTACATTTTCCTCCCACCCACAAGAGTCCTGGGAACTGCAGTTTTTAAGGATGCTGGGAATTATAGCCGTGTGAGGGGTAAACTACGCTTCCCAGAATTCTGTGGGAATGTTCAGGGAGGCAGGAGAGGATATATTGTTTATTAATATCCTTCCTAACTTGTGGTAACAAGTTCTGTAACTTAGCAGAGTTTTACATTCCCCTTTTTAACGCACATCAGGTAGCTGGTTGCAGGCTTGTTTAAGCCTCTCAGTATTAGATTTTTGGTAAGTTCCCTTATTTCCCCCTTAAAAGAATATACACGCCACAATCTTGTGTAAAGTATATAAAAGAAGTTTACTCACATCATCAGTTTATAGTTGGATCCCTGAAGGCAGACTTCGTTACAAAGTATATACATGTGAGTCTATCCCATATGGAGATAGTCCCTTTGTCCCTTTGTCCTATGTTGGCAGAAAGCCAACAGAGCATCTCTAACTGAAAAGCTCTTCAATGATGCAGAAGCTGAAAGAGAGGAAGATGGCTGCATGCCTTGTCCTTTTTGTTACCTGGACAGGTAAGGTCACACCCACCTCTAGACACATGCCAAAGGAAGGATGCTCCAGCCCAGGAGGAGACAGGTTTTGACTAACTGGACCTAACATCCCCTTGCATGTCCACTCTAGGAAAACAAGGAATGTTGTACTTGACTGCTACTTGTGTTTCACATTCTACATTTTTCAGGTGGAAATGTGCTATAAATATATGACGTGTACACAGCAAGTGTAAGAACGCTGGCCCATCTAGTTCAGTGCTGCCTACTTTGACTGGCAGCAGCTCTCCCGGATTTCAGACAGGCTTGTCTACTGCCTAGGGTTGCCATACGTCCGGAATTTCACGGACACAACCAGCAATTGGCCATCGGAAACAGTGTCTGGGTGGAAATTGGTGAAACGTCCAGGAAAATCTGGATGTATGGCAACCCATGTCGGCAGTGTTGTTTTTGGTGATTTCCCTCAAAATCAGCTCAAAAGGGGGGGGGGGATAGAACGAAAGCTCAACAACTCCCCCACCCCAAAGAAAAAAGCTCAACAACTTTTCTGTCCAGATTTTCACCTTTTTGAAATATGTCAACCCTACTACTGCCCCTACCTGGGGGTTGAACCTGAGACCCTCTGCAAAAAAAGCAAATAATAATAATAATAATACCCCACCCATCTGGCTGGGTTTCCCCAACAGATGCTCCGCCCCTTCCCCAAACACACACCTTTTATCAGTCAGCATGTCCAATATCTATGGTGTTTCACACAACAGCATCCCACTTAGATGTAATGGGGGGGGGGGAATGTGATTCCTTTTTGCGGAGGGCTGATGTGTCCGTGGCTATCCTAGTCCCACTACTCACCTACTGACCTTAATTTCAAGAAGCTGCAAATCTACTTCGCGGGCTAGCACTGAGCATAAGCTGCTCCATTTGGGTTCTGGTCTAGTTGTTGCCCTTTCCCCAACCCCAAACACACTCCTTTCTTCTGGCGCCTAGTTAAAAAGCTCCTTAATCCAATACTAACAGAACCGTGTAATAGATACAATCGCCAGTCTCCTTCTCCTTTCTGCTATCCAGCTTTTCCCAGATCAGGTTTTAATGCCTATTAAGTGTTTAAACATCTATGGTCCTAAACTCTTGCCAAGCAATTTCTTTTTATTAAGCCACGTGGGAGCTGGAAAAGAGATGATGCGTCCATGGTTTCGCATGTGCGATATAGTCTAAAGATCTCCACGCACCCAGAAAGATTAGGAACAGAGGACAGGGCTTTATATCAAGTCAGACCATTGGTGCATCTATCTCAGTTTTGCCTACACTGACTGGAAAAAGTTCTCCAGAGTTTTAGACAGGCCTCTCCCACTCTTACCTGGAATTGATGGGGATAGAACCTGGGACCTTCTGTTCTGCCACTGAATTACGGCCCTTCCCCTGATTATGCAGGACCTGAGATGCCTAGGACCTCAATCCAGGAATGGGGAAGCTGTTGGAATCCAACACCCATCAGCCCCAGCCCACCATGGTCAGTACTCAGGGATGATGGGCATTGGAGTCCAGCAACATTCTCCATCCTTGCCTTAACCTTTTCCAACTCAGGAATAAAACTTGCACCCCAAATCCAGACATTTGGGACTACAAATCCCAGCATCCCTGTCCATTTGCCACAGCGGATGGGGGTTGCAGTCCACAACATCTGGAGGGCACCCATGTTGGCTAGGCTGAAGTATTCAGGCCCAGTAAGTTCTGGAAGTTTCAGAGAGGTGAGTGTGGACAGAAAAACGCTCACAGATATTGATCTTTACAGGAGAAGGAGAGTCATAAGAACTTTCTGGGGTCCTGTCCTTAAAGAGAAGGTGGTAGATGCTCCACACATTTTAAAAAAATAATAATCTGTCACTGCTTCAAACAGCATTTTGGCTCCCCTTAGCTGCCTTGACAGGATGTCCCAATGGGAACAATATTATATCATGATATAGCACTGTGCCCAGGGGTGTTCTTGAGAAAGCAAAGATGGCTGCCCTCACCACCATTGGCCAGCTGGAGCGGGGTAGGAAATCATTCTTCTTTTGGGACCAGGTTCAGAACTGGCATTCTTGGGCCATTGCCAGGGGCCCAGATGCATGGCAGGACCAACAACTATATGGGGGGCTTTCTGAATAATTAAAACAGCTCACAGCTGTCTAGCACAACTGGCTGTGCTGCAACTGTTTCTCACTTCCCACACCCAGCAGGTAATCCTGCAGGGTGGGGGGTATAGCAATGCAGGATGATGACTATGTCAGCACCTCCCCTCAAACCCAGAGCTGGACCCAGCTGTTTGGGCTTGATGCTTTAAAGATGCTTTGGAAAGCTCAACTGGTCCAAAACCCAGCAGCCAGATTGCTAGCTGGAGTTCCATTCAGAGCTCAAATAACCCTTGTTTTAAAACAGCTGCACTAGTTATTAGTTTGTTTTTGGACTCAATTCAAGGTTGTTTAAAGTCCTAAACAACTTAGGCCTCAAATTTCCAAAAGACCACCTCCATCACGACCAACCCTCTCAGGTGTTAAGATTGGCAGAGGGGGACCTCATGGTAGTTCTGCCACCCTCAGAAACTTATTTTTTATTTTATTTTTTGCAAATTTCTGCAGTGAGGGGGTCTTAAAAATAAGTTTTTGTGAGGAATTCAAATCTGCTATGATTTTTATGATTGGACAACATTTAGCTTGGCTAATCTATGTTTTATGAAGAAAACGTTTGGTTTTCTTGGAAAACCAAATAATTCAAATTTTACCTCCTGAAAATGCCAGGCAATGCCACAAAAAAACTAGTTTCTCTGCATAAACCATATCTATGCATACAATATTACATTGTAACCATAAAACTACATTAGAAAGTAATACATCAGTTAATAAGAAGTTTCATCGAGTCTTGAGAGCCAGTGTGGTGTAGTGGTTAAGAGCGGTGGACTCGTAATCTGGCGAACCGGGTTCTCTTCCCCACTCCTCCACATGCAGCTGCTGGGTGACTTTGGGTCAGTCACACTTCTCTGAAGTCTCTCAGCCTCACTCACCTCACAGAGTGTTTGTTGTGGGGGAGGAAGGGAAAGGAGATTGTTAGACGCTTTGAGACTCCTTGAGGGGAGTGAAAGTCCAAACTTATCAAGTCCAAACACTTCTTCTTGCTTTGAATTGATCTTGGACATCAGTTGACTTGCTTCTTGGCCTCTGCTGCAGCCTTCACGTTTCTCATGTATATTCACATGACAGTTGAAAAATTCAACATGCCCTAATGTGGAATGGTGGCCTGGGAGAAGGTTTTCTCTGTGGCAGCCCATAAGTTGTGGAATCCTGCCAGAAACACACACTTAGAGATGCATCTGGTGCCTTCATTGTATAACATTCATCATATGGTGAAGCAACATCTCTTTACCCTGACCTTTGACACTCAAGACCCTTCCTGCTGAAATAGGAGGGCCCCCAACAGTATTGGCATTCCGCCGGCTCCTGAATTCCCACAAAGATTGAATAGTTTCTGCTGTTTGCTAAAGAAGAAGCACCTGTTTACCTTGGTGTTTGACAGTTAAGGTATTTTGTGCTGATTGGGGCCCACCTCTTTTGCTGAATCTCTGCTCTTCTCTTTTCATTGGAACG
This sequence comes from Podarcis cretensis, assembly GCF_951804945.1. Taxonomy (NCBI): domain Eukaryota; kingdom Metazoa; phylum Chordata; class Lepidosauria; order Squamata; family Lacertidae; genus Podarcis; species Podarcis cretensis. The sequence goes on from NC_137183.1 coordinate 19,795,147, forward strand.
AATTTACTTGTTTTTATCATTGTAACTGTTTTAATTTGTGTCTAATTGTATGATTATATTTGGGTAAACCTATGGTGAAGAGTGGGCAAGAAATCTTACGAATAAAGAAATTATGGATGTTGAAGAAATTTGATTCAGTTTGTATTTAAAGGTGACCCTACCCAATTCACATTTTCCAAAGCAATATGTGAACCGAAACACAGCCGTCCTTAGAAATTCACACTTCTGCGAATTTTGCAATTCTCCAGCTAAGTAATGTGAATAAAAATGAATATACTGGGGTAAAGTGTGCATTAAAATGCATATAAGTGCAAATAGCATACAAAAGGATATTTCATTTAAGGGAAATTGCTTTGCAAAAATACATCTCATAGGCAAAAATATACAAAAATGTGTAAATAAGGAGAATTTCGCAATAAAATGCCAATTAATTTTCCTGTACCAAGACCAAAGCTGCTGCTTGTAGATATTGTTATCACTCAGGGAAACAGGCAACACAAGTTATGCACCCAGGTGGCAAAAATAGATGTTGGGCCAAGTTAGAAGTGCCCAGCAGTCTGTGGCTCCAGCTCATTGCACCTTCTGAGTGTGACCTTTGATGCAAAGCAATGCGATGCCCATCCTTTTTAGACAAGGTCTCCTTGTTCGTAACCAGGAGACAGACTGTCTTGACAGATAAAGCCTCTTGTAGATATCAGACAGTGAGAGAGAAAACAGCTTCAGCTCAGTGCCTATCAGAGAGGCTTGTGCCTCTGAGATCAAAGCAGGAATAGTTCATTGAGAAGGAGCAGCGTTCAGGAAAGGACGGACTGTAGGCCATTTGCTTTCAGGATGAGCAATTGGGGCTGATCTGCCTGTTAAGGATAGAGGAGAATTTTGATGGAAAGGAGGATGGAAATTGCAGATGTTTGCTTATTTGTCCTATGTGTAGAACAGAAATCAAACCAACAAATATAACCAGTATTTGCTCTTGTTTTCAGTTGGCAAGCGATACATAATCATTGAGTTTCTTCTTACCCCAATTTGCATCACATTGAAATGAACGTTGTGGAATAATGTAATGATAACGTAAAGCATTGCAAAATGTGCATATTATGATAAATAATATAGCAACCCAAAGGGCAAATTAAGTAAGTTCACTCTTATATGTGAATGGAACCAAATTTCTTCCCCATCCCTAGATGTTCATCGCACCCAGTTGTGGTAGACAAGTCCTTGGTAGTGTGCATCTTGGGAAGGAGGGACTGTGCCTAGGCCATGCAAATACTTCATTATATCTCACTGTGTGTTTGTGTGTCTGTGTATATATATAAAGGTTGTTTACTTTGAAGTCTGAACATCTCCTGCTTCCACAGCACGGCTGGATCCAAGCCCCATTTCCTGATCCTAGAATAACAACAGCAGCACAGAGAAACAGCCCAGAGGGCCCAGAGGCCAGCAGGGTCGCGATGCACACAACTTTCCAGTTCCTTTTCTCATTCAGACTCTGCTCTGTAGCCCAGAAATAAGGGCCACGTGAGGAATTTGTGCATTCAGGTCAGGATAAAAGAGAATCTCTTCTCCTGCTTGATATACCTATGCTCCAATAGTCCTTATTGGTCCTTATTTTATGAGTTGGTTTCATGCTTTACCTTTTTCTCTTATTGTGCTCTGTGATTGTTGTTTATTATTGTATGCTGTCCTTGGAGGGGATAGATTTTTAAATAACAAACAAACAACAACAATAATAATATTGTGTTCAGATAGTAAAGATAAAGGGACCCCTGACTGTTAGGTCCATTCGCAGATGACTCTGGAGTTGTGGCGCTCATCTTGCTCTATAGGCTGAGGGAGCCAGCGTTTGTCTGTAGACAGCTTCTGGGTCATGTGATCAGCATGACTAAGCCGCTTCTGGTGAACCAGAGCAGTGCACGGAAATGCTGTTTACCTTCCCACCAGTTTACCTATTTATCTACTTGCACTTTGACATGCTTTCGAACTGCTAGGTGGGCAAGAGCTGGGTTCAGATAGACTCCATTAATTCATCATCACTGTCACCATCAATAGTGACCAGTGTGCTGCAATGGAGCTTCTCTCCTGACACTGGTGACCCTGCAGTTTACCTGATGGGGTGGGACAGGCTGGCAGCAAGCTTGGGTCTGTGTGGGTGCCCAGGCAGGAGTGCTGGATTGACTCCAGTTCAGCTCTCACCTTGCCACTGCTTGGTCCTGCCCCAGCCCCTTTACAGGTAAGCGGCCATGATGCCCATATCAGTGGCTCTGAACCTCTTTTCTATCATATTGGCTCCTACTGGTTGTCATAGCAGTGACAACAGATGAAGATGGCAAAGAGCCCGCTAGCACAAGAGCTCTTGTAATAGTGGATAGCTGAGTTTAAAAGTTGTGCAAGAGAGGAATCCAGCACAGCAGTTGCGTGAGTGGAAATGCATTGCGCAGCAGACTGTGCAACGTATCGTACAGCAAAGTTACCAGCCACCTGCTTGTGCATTCTTTTGCACAACAGTGATCTGCTGGCACAAAGCATTTCACTATTGGGATGAGTGTGTCACTACTAAGCGCCTTTCACTTAGTGCTTCAATGGATACAATTCAGGGTGGGAGACTTCTGTGGCCTCCCAGATGTTGCTGGACATTTCCCCTCATCCCTGACTGTTGACCATGCTAGTTGGGACTGATGGGAGATAGAGGACCACAAATCCCCCCACCCCTGTTCTAACTAAAAGTAAAAATGTGAAATGCAGAGAAACTCCAGCATCTGTTAACAGCTGTCAGAAGCTGTGTAGCAGCTGAATGAAAAACTCCAGTGCCTCTTGCTACATGAGACTGGTCATGGTTGCTGTCAAACTGGGTCCATATTTATTGATTATTTAATTTATTAATTACATGTCCTTCATCCTGAGGTCCCAGGGAAGGTTACAACATTAAAAAAACTGTCTTAATTATTGAATCTACAGTTTTTCAAAATAAAGTACACCTATGCTTTTTGTTTGCTTGCATAATGATGATGATACTTTAATATTTAATTTAATTTATATACTGCCTTTTATCTGAAGATCCTAGGGTGGTTCACAACAGAAAAAATACAAAATGAGAATACAAAATACATAATAAAACCAAACCAAACCAATACCCCCCCCCATTTTTATATACTGTGCTTTAAAAAAACAGTTAAATTGTGTTTTCTAATGTGCAGCTTTGTACTGTATTTACTTCCTCTTGGAACAGATTGTATATCATGTAATACCGGTATGTTTAGCTTTTTCTGCATGCATTTATAACAATTATAAGGCTATGCAGGGATGGTATTTGGAATCTGTCATGACCCCTAGTCTTAATTCCCTTGGGATGTCACTGATTCCCAATACTTTAGGCCCGCCAAAACTACAGAATGTTAGGCATGAAATCCCTGTGATTAGACCTCTTGACTTTATTTGTAAAAGCAACCATGGGGTGCCCAAAATGAGATCAGAGCAATGGCAATGGGGGAAGGGTGTGTTTAACAATTTTCCTGTTCAACATTCAAGGGAGATGGGGCAAAAAAATTCAAAGTTGCTGCCTTAATATCCTTGCAGCTTCTATTAAGTTAAAAACAAGAGCATAGATTTCCCACATAACATTTGGCCCTTATTCATGTGCTTCTCCCTTCAACTCAATGGTGAAGCTTAAGGATACAGTGGTACCTCAGGCTAAGTACTTAATTTGTTCCGGAGGTCCGTTCTTAACTTGAAACTGTTCTTAATCTGAAGCACCACTTTAGCTAATGGGGCCTCCCGCTGCCGCCGCACCACCAGAGCACGATTTCTGTTCTCATCCTGAAGCAAAGTTCTTAACCTGAAGCACTATTTCTGGGTTAGTGGAGTCTGTAACCTGAAGCGTATGTAACCTGAAGCGTATGTAACCTGAGGTACTACTGTATTAGCAATTTTTTTAAGACACCCCAACAGTGAATAGTTGTTATCAGCTCCTTACACACCAGCATTAATGCTGTAATCCTTTCCACACTTACTTGAGAGTGTAAGCCTGATGTGTAACTTCCATAAAAATAAAGGGGACTTACCGGTAGAAATGCAGAGGATTGCACAGTTTAGTAGCTATTGTATAGCACAGTTTAGTAGCTATTGTATAGCTTTGATGTGTGCAGTGTTTCATTATAATTTTGGGTGAAATCCTCAAATTAAAACATGCACACCTGGGTGCATGCGTGTGCATATGCACAAACACACACACACAACGGAAGAGAAGAGAGAGGCCATATTTATGGCCAACAGACCCTTTTGCTTTGGAAGAATAAGTGGGAGAAAAATTGTGTGCCTATATTACCCATTGGCTCCCAGTACATTGGCTCCCAGTATGTTTCTGAGCACAATTCAAAATGTTGGTGCTGACCTTTAACGGCGCTGAGGGCCTTCTGGCGGTTCCCTCACTGCGAAAAGTGAAGTTACAGGGAACCAGGCATAGGGCCCTCTCGGTAGTGGCGCCAGCCCTGTGAAACGTCCTCCCATTAGATGTCAAGGAAATAAACAACTCTCTGACTTTTAGAAGACATCTGAAGGCAGCCCTGTTTAGGGAAGCTTTTAATGTTTTATGGTGTTTTTAATATTCTGTTGGAAGCTGCCCAGAGTGGCTGGGGAGGCCCAACCAGATAGGTGGGGTATAAGTAATAAATTAATTATTATTATTATTATTATTATTATTAGGTTAGTAACATAGACCTTTAAACACCTTACGTATCTGTAAAGCTCCCTTGCCTGCTGCTCCATCTCTCTCTCTTTTCCTCTGTGATTTTCTTCTCATCCCCAAGGAAGATTTTTGATTGTAGGCTTATAGTGGCAGAGACCTTTCACAGATCATTTAATAATAATAATAATAATAATGGATAGCTCTGCCCTTCTTGGTAAGCAAGGATGGAGAGGGTGTGCCTCTCTAGATGTCTCTGGGACCCCCAACTCCCACCATTCGCTTCTTACTATTGGCCATTCATCCCTTACTATCTAGCTGGGGCTGATGGGAGCTGGAGGGAAGCAGCACCCAAAGGACCACCATTTCCCATGCCTGTTTCCAAGCTCGTATTGGTGTTCACTCCAGAAAACCTCGACAACAATATGAAAAACGAAACGAGCAGCAGTTGATTACATATGTAGGATGCACCAGTCTTTCTAGACGGTCTGGGTACCCTCTCCTGGTTATCTCCATCATTTCTGCAGCCTGCTTTGAGGCACGGGGGACTGGAAGAGGCGTGCTTGCTCCTTTAAGAGGCTGTCCTTAAAGCCCAGAGGCTCGGCCCGCGACTGCTCCCCTTTCGTCCCCCTCCCTCCCTTTTACACATTTCATTAAACTTTCAGCTCGACTTCCTCACTCACTCTGCAGTGAGCGATCAAGCCAGCAGCGTCTGCCTTTCCTCGCCTCTCCCTCGACCAGGAGATTGGTTGGGCTCTCATCTGTAAGTTTTGGGATTCCTGGAATGAGGAACTCAGGAATGGGGGGAGTTGGGGAGGAAAAAAAGAGAGCGATTTTCTTTCTCTCCTCTGGGACGCTGCTTTGCGTCCTAGAGGATGGAGCGCTTGGAAGAGGCAGGACTTGGGGGGGGGGGGGCAAGTGTGCAGAAGCTTTTAAATGCACGGAAGTTCGCCCTTTTGCCAACATGTCCTGGAGGCATGTTGACAACGAGAGGATTTCTTTCTTTTTTGGGGAGGGGGTGGGAGGGAGGAACTGATGGGACAGGCGTAAAATCCAGGGGGTTGGTGGCTCCACCTCAGTCCCACTCAGAGTAGACCCATCGAAAGGAATGGACCTTAGTGAGCCATGCCCGTTCACTTCAGAGGGTCTACTCTGAGTAGGATACAAACTTGGAGCATGCCATCAATGCTGTCGTGATGATTGGGAGGTGAGCTCTGGGCATAGCGAAGTGTAAAAGAGGAATTATTCCAGCCGCTTCCTCAGAGCCAAAAGAAGCATTTTCTGTGACTGTTGGTCAGACGATGCAGTGCACATTCTGGACGGACGGACTTGCAGTCTCGTCCAGGTCTCTGCCAAAGTACCATCCCATTGATTGAGTTTAATACGGTTTACTCCCAGGTAGGCGTGCATAGGACTGCAGCCTTAAGGACTAACTAGTTCTTAACTGGTTCTTGATTTTAAGCACAAACGGATTTCAAGCCTCGAAGTGTGAATACTGTTGATGTGATGTGAGCTCGGATGAGGAAGGAAAGTAGAAATGTCCATTTTTACCTTTGCATCATTTTTATGGGCTCATTTTTACCTTTGCATCAAGAACTGGTTTAAACTGCAATCCTATCCCACCCATACCTGGGAGGAGAGCCCATTGAACTCAGTGGGGCTTACTTCTGAGTAGACATGGAGAGGCTTGTACTGTTAAACACAACCCTGTCCATACCTCCTGCTTTATGGGATTGTAAACCCCTTGAGTCTTCTTTAATTCTCCTCTGACTGTTGCTGTCCCACATATTCTTCTAAATCCAAAAGTTTGCCATGCTTTTAAAATCGGAATTGGAGAGCTATGTTGCTTGCATAGGGTATCTCCAGTTTTAGGGAGAAGAAAATGTGGGACAGCAGGAGTTGGAGGAGAACCCCACATGGATGAGGGGTAGTCAAAGGAAACACAAGGCGTTCACTATCTATAGTAAGGCCAAGGGACGTGGGTGGCGCTGTGGGTTAAACCACAGAGCCTAGGACTTGCCAATCAGAAGGTCAGTGGTTCAAATCCTCGTGACAGGGTGAGCTCCCGTTGCTCGGTCCCTGCTCCTGCCAACCTAGCAGTTCGAAAGCACGTCAAAGTGCAAGTAGATAAATAGGTACCACTCTGGCGGGAAGGTAAATGGCATTTCCGTGCGCTGCTCTGGTTCACCAGAAGCGGCTTAGTCATGCTGGCCACATGAGCTGGAAGCTGTACGCCGGCTCCCTCGGCCAATAAAGTGAGATGAGCGCTGCAACCCCAGAGTCGGCCACCACTGGACCTAATGGTCAGGTTACCTTTATGGATGGGTCCAATTTTTCATGTGAAATTGCCCAAACAGCTGGTAATGTTGACGGGATGAAGACATGTAAAAGAAGAGCGAGCTACAAAGTGCATCTTTGAAAAGAAAGGAAGAATGCAACAGGCATGATTAAAGGTACTGTTAAGGCGACCCCTTTACAGTTTCAACAAATATGTCCTGGGTAATCAAGGAAAACTTGTAACTTGCCAAAATGTAATATTTCATCACAATGCATATCCTAAACTAACAGAGTTCATCACAGCTGATTTGCTACGAAATTCTTTGGATTATACCATCAGTCGGCTCAGATGAGCTCTGCTAGTTTAGTATATGCATTGTGATATGATTTTTAAGCAAACACATGACCTGATGCCCTAGGAAAGGATAATCTCTCTCCTGGGATTCTATGTGAGGAGGACTGTGCACATATGCTTAACTGTTAAGTCAAACTGGGACTTTTTCCCATGTAGGTATGCGACGGTTTCCATCCCTACTCCTTCTTGCTAGATGAGACCTGAAATTCTGGTCTATGTCTAAAGCCACTCCTGGAATCTACTGCTTCTCATAAATGGTTCATGGGGAATTTTGGCAGTTGGGAGATACCTTCTTTTGTAGAACATATCCATGAATATTACTAAGTCTCCTTCCATTTCCCCGAAACTTAAAAAGACAATTATAAATGGATTCTTATTGCCCATTGAAATGTGCATAAGGTGGGAAAGAAGTATATTAATTTTAAATAAATATATGTATTGGCTAGGATGTTGTGTTTGCTTTCGGTCCCAAATTCTTTCCTGCATTGACACCCTTAACTTTTAAAAAGTGGAATTGGAGGGGAGTGACTCTCAGCAACAGAGATTTGCTTTGCATACAGGAGGACCGAGGTTGAATCCTCAGCATCTGTAGGTAGAGCAGGGAATGTCCTCTCCCTGAAAGCCTGTAGAGCTGCTGGCAGTCAGTGTAGACAGAATGGAGCTAGGTGAATGCATGGCCCAATATTTATTTTAATTGTATTTATTTATTGCAAGTAAATCCCATCTTTCTTCCAAGGAGCTCAAGGGCATTCCCCCCCTACTCATTTAATCCCCACAACAACCCTGTGGGGTAGGTTAGGCTGAGAGGCAGTGGCTGGCCCAAGGTCACCCAGTGTGCTCCATGACTGCGTGGGAATTCGAACCTAGGTCTCCCAGGTCCTAGTCCAGCACTCTAACCATTACCCTTTGTTCCTAAGCCAGCCTTTCTCAACCTGGGGGTCCCCAGATGTTGCTGAACTACAACTCCCATCACCCCTAGCTAGCAAGGCCAGAGCTCAGGGATGATGGGAGTTGTAGTCCAACAACATCTGGGGACCCACAGGTTGAGAACCACTGTCAGACCTAAGCACATGAAACTCTCATTGGGATATAGTCCCTTTCAACCTTTTCCAGACGATTAACCCAAACATGCGTCTGGAAACACTGTTCCAAAAGTTTGTTTGCTACTGGCAGTAGAGCTGCTGTTTTGACTCAGCTTGGGGCAGGTTGTGACTGAGTAGGGTCGTGCTCCCACAGTGGAAGACCAATGGAGGACTTATTCCATAGTAACACTTTATATTGTCATTGTTATTTAATACAGTGGTACCTCAGGTTACATATGCTTCAGGTTACATATGCTTCAGGTTACACACTCCGCTAACCCAGAAATAGTGCTTCAGGTTAAGAACTTTGCTTCAGGATAAGAACAGAAGTCAGGCTCCGGCTGTGCGGCAGCAGCAGCAGGAGGCCCCATTAGCTAAAGTGGTGCTTCAGGTTAAGAACAGTTTCAGGTTAAGAACGGACCTCCAGAACGAATTAAGTACTTAACCCGAGGTACCACTGTATATTGCTTTCCATATGCTGTCATTCTCTCTCCAAAATCCTACCTTCCCCAACCCAGTTTAGAAGTATGCAAGCTACTTTGTCCTTTCTGCATCTGACAGCATAGATTCCTAGGTGAGCTTACTTCCAGGGAAGTGGTTTTGATGACATCTCGTAGGCTGCAGTGCAAACTTGGAAAGATGCTCCTTTGAAATTGCATGGGACTTATTTCTGAGTAACCTTCCTTTGGATTGGCCTGTGAAATACGGAAGTTCTCTCAGTCTGCCTCAACTATAGGAAAGATGCAATGACTAACATCCACCTGACATGGATTTCAGCAGCTGAGATTTGAGCATATGTTGTACTTTCCTGCCGGTATCATTGTGGGCTTAAAACGCTTGATTTGGTTTGGACTGTCTCCAGCCGAGGGATGGGGTAGGAGTTTGGTTCCATTTGCATTCAGAGGCAAACTTGCTTAATTTGAACTTCCTGAAACAATACGTGACAACTACCGTATTTTTTGCTCTATAAGACTCACTTTTTCCCTCCTAAAAAGTAAGGGGAAATGTGTGTGCATCTTATGGAGCGAATGCAGGCTGTACAGCTATTACAGAAGCCAGAACAGCAAGAGGGATTGCTGCCTTCACTGCGCAGCGATCCCTCTTGCTGTTCTGGCTTATGAGATTCAGAATAGGTGCGTCTTGTGGTCTGGTACGTCTTATAGAGCAAAAAATTTCCCCAGCCAAGAGTGACAAATATGCATAAAATCTGTCTATTGGTGAAGATAACATACCTGCATTGCAGGGATTTGGACTACAGTAGTGCCCCGCAAGACGAATGCCTCGCAAGACGGAAAACTCGCTAGACGAAAGAGTTTTCCGTTTTGGAGGTGCTTCGCAAAACAAATTTCCTATGGGCTTGCTTCGCAAGATGAAAATGTCTTGCGAGTTCCTGCGTTTTCCCCCCCTCCCCCCCTTTTCTAAGCCGCTAAGCCACTTATCCGCTTATCCGCTAAGCCGATAAGCTGCTAAAAGCCGCTAAAAGCCGCTAAACTGCTAATAGCACTAATCCGCTAAGCCGTCAATGGGCTTGCTTCGCAAGACGAAAAAACCGCTAGACGAAGAGACTTGAGAAACGGATTCTTTTCGTCTTGCGAGGCACCACTGTAGATGATGCTTGTGGTCCCTTTCCAGCCCTACAAGTCTGTGATTCTGTGATAGAATGCATTACGGTTGGGAAGGCTGCTTGCAAAAATCTGTCCTTTAGGCAAACTTGCATGAAAAAATAATGTATGTTAGGAGAAATTTCCAGGAAAGTGACAATGACTGTTCATGGGGACTGATGTGAAGATTCAGATTTAATATCAGAATAATGGGAAACTGAACAAGCCCAAAATTTATGGATTTGCCCTTCCCAAAGGCAGTGTATCTAATTCAGGGCAAATGCCACCCCTCCCATTTAATTCTTCTTCCTTTTCAGTGATAATGGAAGATATGGCGGAACAAAAACTCGGTCTCCCTATTTGAAGTACAGCCCCAAAAGAATCAGCACAGATTCACACTGTGCAACTCACCCCTGTAGATGCTGTCCTTACAGGATAAAAAAAACACACAGCGAATTCATCCACGATTCTGAATTGTTGTGTTTTAAAGGCATAGCACAGCACACACCCAAAAATTATAATTGTTGATCTGGGCACAGAAGGTTTTTGGGAAGGTCAGCATTAAACTGAGATTTATGTAATCTGGTCTAATGGAGCAAGTATCATAACGGCTCCATTTAGATGGGGGGGGGGGCGATTGTAAAGGAAATCCACAGCTTGTTTAGGTAGGGGAAGGGGCTGGAAGAATAGTCAGCATTTTATGCAGGAAGAAGCTGTAAGGAGACCCATGTAAGCTTGGCAGAGAGATAGGGTCCTGGGGCAGTTTCCTGTAACAGGAGTTTTCCTTTCCCCCTATAAGCGAGTTTTTCTGGTGGGAATTAGGAAGCTCAAGAGAGAGATGAAAGGGAAGCCAGTGAAGAACAAAGAGGGGGCATTGTAAGAAGTGTTGGATTGAGTGAAGGGATAAATGATTCAATTGACAGCATATATAAACATCAAAATTACTCTGCCGGATCAGGATAAGGTCTGTGTAATCTGACAGTGGCTAGCCCCATATGGTTCCAGAAACTGTTCAAGCAGCGCATGCCAATCCACTCTTTGTCATCAGCATCTTTGGATCTAAGTTATAGATTCTGTACAGTGGTACCTCGGGTTAAGTACTTAATTCGTTCCGGAGGTCTGTTCTTAACCTGAAACTGTTTTTAACCTGAAGCACCACTTTAGCTAATGGGGCCTCTCACTGCCGCCGCGCCGCCAGAGCACGATTTTTGTTCTCATCCTGAAGCAAAGTTCTTAACCTGAAGCACTATTTCTGGGTCAGTGGAGTCTGTAACCTGAAGCGTGTGTAACCCGAGGTACTACTGTATATGCAGGTTCCATGTTTCACTTAAGTTACCCTTGAACAATAGGCATGCAGTTTCCTGGGCAAGATATGGCTTCTTCTTTTGTAGCATGCCTCACTGGGTGCTTCTCAGAAACACCTCTTCACTGGTCTCTTTGGTGTCTGCCCCTTCAAAAAATGCAGAGCAAATTTGGCTCGGGGCAGAGTTAGGGTTGGACTGAGGACTCAGCTACATTAGTAAAAACAACAACGTTTTGAATGTGTTATAAACATGCAACACCAGATGGCGACAGAGAGCAAAAAAAATTATATGTGATTTTTACATAGAGTTTTTTTTCTTTTGTTATAACAATTTAATTTCTGACTTACAGTCATACATCATGTTATGTTTGCTTCATGTTACGTTATTTCAGGTTACATCCCACGGCGACCTAGAAGTACCGGAAAGGGTTACTTCCGGGTTTCGCTGCTCGCACATGTGCAGAAGTGCTAAATCGCGCTTCACACATGCACACAAGCGCCAAATCGTGCCGCGCACCTGTGAGATACGGCACTTCAGATTGCGCTCTTTTCATGTTGCAAATGGGCCTCCGGAACGGATCCTGTTCGCAACCAGAGGTACCACTGTATTTATAGCGTCCCCCACCCCGCTGTGTGTAGATCCACCCTAGGACTGGGGACCTGGTCCAGAGCTTTGTTCAGCCAGGAGGCTCGCTGCATACCCTTGGATCAGTCACTTTAACCAACCTTACAAGGTTGCTGTAATAATAAATGGAAATGAGGAGACTCTTAAGCTTCTCAGAAGTAAAGTGGGATATAAATGTAAGAAATTAATAAAGGCAGAAGGCCGGGGGGAAATTTATATGCCAAAAGGCAAACTCAAGGGAATGCAAGAAAACAGAACAATTTCTGTCAGTGTGCTCAGCACTGTGTTGTAGACGACGCTCGGGTTACACAAAAGGTAATACATAAAAACTGAGTGGTGCTTCCTGCTGGCCAGGAGACTTCTTGATAACCTTGAGCCAGGGGTTCAAGTTGCCACAATGCTCACTGAATTTAGTAGTCATTTCACACTGTGTTTCAAAATCACCCACCCTGTTCTTTTAAGACAAGTCTGGCTAATCCTCTAAATATGGAGGTTCGACTTGGAAACTCAATGTAGGCAGGATGCGGTTTCTGATTTTGTAGTGTACACCTGTGCACCAGTGGGCTACAGGATAACTGCTGGTGTGGATGTGAGAAATAGATAAATTGAGGCTCCTGTGAGCCGGGAGCACAGATCCATCCACACCAGGCATGCCAACTGCACCGCACTGTGAATTGCTTGTCTGGTCTTTCGCTGTTGCTTTCAATCCGTCTCCACCAGAAGCGGGGAGGGAGCAATCCTGCCTTATTTCTTCATCCAGCGGACCAATGTGTAAAGGCTCAGGGGTGCCTCTTCTATCCCCGGAGGAGGCTGCCCGTTGTCTCTCTGCATGATCTTCTGTTCTGAATGTGAAATTGTAGAGTTGAGACCTTGAAGATAATCGAGACCAGCCCCTGCTAGTACAGGAAAACTGCTGCATCCCTGATAGGTGGCCATCTCATTCCCTACTTTGGAACCTTTGCATGCTCAGAACAGAGATTTAGGCACAATCCTGCATCGATTTACAAAGGAATAAGCTACTTCCCTCAATGGGGCATACTTCTGAGTAGGCATGCACAGGGATATGTTGTTAAGCAGCAGTGTCATTGAACTTGATGACACTTACTTTTGAGTAATCATGCATTACGACATTGCTGTTGTGCAGAAATACAGGGTGGTACTCAACTATGTTTTACTTAGACTAGACTGAATGGGTTGCATTCCACTAAGTCCTGTTCAAAGTAGACTCATTAATGAATCAAAGTTAGTCATGTCTATTAACTTCAGTGGGTGTTCTGTGTAGGACTAGCGTTGAATACCACTTATCGAAATTAATGGCGCTAACTTAGCCATGGTCATTAATTTCATTGGGTATTCTCTGTGTTAAACTTAGTTGATGCCACCCAGCATGTTTTTCTGAAAGCATCAGCAGGGCTGCCACTATTGCAAGTGCCACACAATGTTCATTCTACATTTGTAAGGAATCAATGTCTTGCCTGCCCTCTGGAAGTTCCTGCCTATTGACATCAAACAGCCACCTTCCCTGTACTCCTTTCGGCGCATGCTAAAAATGCTTTTATTTAGGCAAGCTTACCCAGGCATATGTTTTAATCTGTAATTACAGATTACAGGTAGTTTTTAATTATTTTTTATCTCTCTCTCTCTCTCTCTCTCTCTCTCTCTCTCTCACACACACACACACACACACACACTTGTTTTTTTACTTTGACTTCCATTGATCATTTTAATGCATATTTTATGTTTTCAAAAAACTGCTAAGAGGTGTCCTTTACAGTTCTGCAGTATTCAAATTTTGTTAGATAAAAATAAATAACTGGTTCTCATTTTCCCACACCCTGAAAAGAAACCACTTTTGGCATATCAGTGGAAAAGAGCCACCAGTTTTAATTCAAAATCTTTTTTTTACCTGCCTGGGTACGCCTGCCTTAACTCCATTAACTCTGTGTTAAATGGACAGTTGTTAACAACTACTAGGAGCAGCAACAAAATGTTGCAGTGTGGAGTGTTTCTGCACAGGATGCCACCTACCCAAGCCCTCCTCTAGCATGCACTATTCCATTTACCCTCCCTCCCAGTCCCTCTCCCCATCCAACAGACAGTCAGCATTCTGTGGCTACTTTGCATGTTCAGCTCTTATTCAGGCGTTTCACTCCTTAGTGTCAGCCCCCACAAAATAGTTCTTTTGCACTTCTGCAAATCTTGGGGTTTCTCCAAACCTACCAACAACCATCCAGTAGTGATGTATGGAAGTGAGAGCTGGACCATAAAGAAGGCTGATCGCCGAAGAATTGATGCTTTTGAATTATGGTGCTGGAGGAGACTCTTGAGAGTCCCATGGACTGCAAGAAGATCAAACCTATCCATTCTGAAGGAAATCAGCCCTGAGTGCTCACTGGAAGGACAGATTGTGAAGCTGAGGCTCCAATACTTTGGCCACCTCATGAGAAGAGAAGACTCCCTGGAAAAGACCCTGATGTTGGGAAAGGTGGAGGGCACAAGGAGAAGGGGACGACAGAGGATGAGATGGTTGGATAGTGTTCTCAAAGCTACCAGCATGAGTTTGACCAAACTGGGAGGCAGTGGAAGACAGGAGTGCCTGTCCATGGGGTCACAAAGAATCAGACATGACTAAACGACTAAACAACAACAACAACAGCCAACAACCACCTCCTTGTCTGCAGTGCTGTTTCATTCACATATTACCTGCCTGGACCTGGAAATGGAGGGAATGATTTGCTTAAATCTTTTGCCAGGTCTTCAAAATGTGATGGGTATGAGCTTGCTAGACTAGGCTTTCGTAGTGAGTAATTCAACAGGACAGCCTTCCAGAAATAAGAGGTGGAGACACACACACACACACACACACACAGAGAGAGAGAGAGAGAGAGAGAGAGAGAGAAGATCAAACCTCAATTAGAGCAGGACAAAGTGGAACATGCAAACAAAATATTTGCTTTAAACTGATTGCATTTTTATATTGCAGAAGCCTGCTCAGGGACCTTGTGTTGAAGGGAGCATAAGCAATGAAATAATTAACAGCGGTATAAAAATAATGCGGTGTGGAGTGTTCTGAAGGAGTCAACTCCATTCTGTTTCCCCTCCCCAGTTTTCCATCCCACCCCCCCTTGAAGTTTGTGGTCAATGAGCATGCTCAGACATCAGTGAGCTATTTGTGTTTTTTTTTAAAATTACTCCCATAGAATTTTTCACTCTCAAAATTGTTTTGTTGTTTTTGGCATCTGTCTGTCTTGGGAAACGATGGCAGATAAAAGGTTTGACTTTGGGAGTAAAGTCATACGGTTTGAAGAATTATAGTGCCTGCTGAGTCTTTTGAGATGGATGTGGGAGAGACATGTTTTGTTGCAGCTGGGGCAGATGAAGGAGTCCAGTTTTGCTGCTATAGGTGCACGATGCTGTTTCTTCTCTCTGATGTTTTGACTTCTGCCAGTTATGGAGGGGCGGGGAGTTCCCTGAGCACCCCGCTACTGCCTCCTTATTTCCCAGTAGTTCCCTTTGTGGTGTAGTGGTTAGAGTGTCCGACTAGGACCTGAGAGCCCAGGGTTCGGATCCCTACTCTGCCATGAACCTCACTAGGGGACCTTGGGCCAGTCACCATCTCTTGGTCTAACCTACCTCACAGGGTTGTTGTGAAGATGAAATGGGGAAGAGGAGAACCATGTGCACCACCTTGAAGCTCCTTGAAGAACCAGGTGGGGTATAAATGCAATACAGTGGTACCTCTGGTTACGTACTTAATTCATTCCGGAGGTCTGTTCTTAACCTGAAACTATTCTTAACCTGAAGCACCACTTTAGCTAATGGGGCCTCCTGCTGCTGCTGCGCCGCCAGAGCACGGTTTCTGTTCTCATCCTGAAGCAAAGTTCTTAACCCAAGGTATTATTTCTAGGTTAGCGGAGTCTGTAACCTGAAGCATATGTAACCTGAACCGTATGTAACTTGAGGTACCACTGTAAAAGATAAATACATAGCAATCATAACTCACCACCCGAGTTTGCTATCTTGCTGTGTGTGTTAATGATTGCAGAGTTTAGCATCTCTTCAAAACGTGCGTGGCTGAGACAGCAGCCTTAGATGCGATGAGTTGGGCGCTTGAAAGCTGTTTCAAGATTATAATTCAAGATTATAATTTGGAAGACAATTTGATTTTTTTTATTTTAGTTTTTTCTTTTTATTGGATTGTGATTTGATATGTTAATTGGATGTTTTTTATTGGAAAATTAATAAACGCCCTAACAAAAAAGAAAGAAAGCTGTTTTATACCGAATCAGACTAAAGGCCCATGTAGCTCTGTTTTGGGACTACAACTCCCATCATCCCTAGCTAACAGGACCAGTGGTCAGGGATGATGGGAATTGTAGTCCGCAAACAGCTGGAGGGCCAAGTTTGGCCATGCCTGGACATTGGCTGGCAGCAGCTCTCCAGGTTTTCAGGCAGGGAGTCATATCCCAGCCCTACCTGGAGATGCCAGGATCTCTCTCACTCGCAAAGCAGATGTTCTGCCACTGAGCTATATGACCCTTTCTTTGAAAGCTTGAGTGTGTGGATTTTCTGGTATGTGTGGCAATGATGGGAGAGGACTGGAAGAGGGGAGAGTTGCAAGGCCCCCTCCTTTTCCAAGCAGCAGCAGTGATGGTTTCAAATAGGTTGTAAATTTTTGTCTAAGCAGGGGGCCAAGAAGTCAAATTCCAGAGCTGAGGAGCAAGCAGGGAACTTTGTGTGTATCAAGTGCCCTCTGTTGGCCAGAGGGGAGCTTGCACAGACTTCTGTGATTCAGTCTAACCTTGCGCAAGGTTAAGCGTGTTTACTCCAAAGTAAGCTCTGCTGGTAACAACAGCAGCGAGAATATGGGTAGCCAGTTATTGGAAAGGAAATGATATCCCAACAAAAACGGAATGGTTAAGTAAATTATGGGAGTATCTGGAGTTAGCAAAATTGACGGATTTAATAAGGCACAAATCCAAAACTACGGTATAGAAACAATGGGAATGCTTAAATGAATATTTACACAAGCAGGGCTCAAATATGAAAGTTTGGTTGTGCTTAGACTAACCTTGTGAAAAATATAGAGAAAACAAAGATTTGATGGACTATGAAAGAACTCAAGGAAAGGAAGTGACTGAAGAATAGATGTAAAGGTGAACTAGAAACTAAGAGACGTGTGGTGAATGCGGTGGAAGTCTTTTAGAATATTTTAACTAGGATTTATATATTGTAATGTTTGAAGTATAAATTTGGTATTATTGATTATGAAAAGTATTTTTTTCTTTTTCCTTTCCTTTTATCTTTCGTCTCTTTTCTTTTCTAGTCTGCATGTTGGAAAATACATAGACAAATGTGTTTACAGTGTTATGTATTGACTTTTGATTCTATTTCTTTTTTCTTTTTATTTTCTTGTAATATTTAATAAAAGCTAATAAAAAAATTAAAAAAACACAAACGGAAGCTCTGCTGGGTTCAGTAGCACTAGCTCCCTGGAAAGTGTGCTTTGGACTGCAACGTGTGTGTGTGTGTACACATATGCTCCAGCCTTGTGAAGTGAGGCCTGAGGATAACTCAGTCAGTAGAGCATGAGACTCTTAATCTCACTGGGCAGAGGAGGAATGGTGGAAATCGCCTCCCAGTCCTAACCCTTTCCAGGGAGGAGGAAGCAGAAGACAGTCTAGATTCACAACAGGGGCTTGAGGGAGGTCGCAACTCAGAGGCAGATAAGGAGAAATTTGGGGAATCATGGGAGAGCCAGAACAACACTGACAGCTGACACGTTGTCATTAGAAAACATTCCAGACCCTCCATCTCCCAGAACCTGGCAAGCCTTAAAAGTAGGAGAGCAAAGAGCTCAAAGACAGAGGGCACATAGCAGCACCTATAGAGGAGACGATGAGAATGAGGAATGAGGAAGTGGGAGAGGCGAGGGGTGGAGATTCACTCGGGACAACGCCATTATCCAAGAGGCTGGATTCTATAGCATCTCCCTGGAAAGATTGAAATAAAAAAAAAAAAAATGATGGTAAGAAACTTTCCCTTGTCTTTATACTTTCCTGGCCAACCAGCCGAGAGCCACCGACAGCATCCAGACACTCAGAGTTGTGGGTTCAAGCCCCACATTGGGCAAAGGATTCCTGCATTGCAGGGGCTTGGACTAGATGACCCACACGGTCCCTTCCAATTGTACAATTCCATGCTTCTATGCAAGTCCGTGTAACTGTAGTTGTTTTGTATATTCACTAATTTAGCAACTGGACATTAGATTGGGCAGGCATTGTGGTTGCCATCAATCCTGCTCTGGTGAGAGTCATTGCATCCCCCCTCCCGCTTCAAATTTCACTAATTATTTCTAAATTGTGAGTTATACGTACAAATTTGTATGTGCAAAATTTATGCAAGTGTTGTCTTTTAAAAATTTATTTTTTTTTCTCTCTCTGTTTGTGTGTGTAAGTTGCCTCCCTCACATACAACAGTCTCTGTGCGTATATTTGTATAGACATGTGTACTTTCAAAACTTGAATAAAAAGTACTTAAAAAAAAAAAAAACAGTCTCTGTGCATTAACCAGTTTGCTAATTACCCGCTCCCCTCCTTTGACGGACAGGCTTCTGTTCCGGAATTTCCCGCAAGTGATGCTTTTCCTGCTGGTTGTGATTCTGCTGCAGGCGAGCAGCTGCTACTGCGGCCTCCCTTTCTACAACGGTTTCTACTATGACCGGTTCATGAGTGACAAAGGAGAGGCTGACGAAGAAGGTAAGTAGTAGGAAGGGGGGAAAACAAAGCAAAACAGCACCTCGAATAGGGAGAACTTGAAGGAACTGGGCTGGGCTGGAAGGCTGTGGCAGACCCAGGATATGTCAGGACCTGGAATAGCTCAGTTGGTCTGAAATATACTCGGAGTTGAGTGTGGATTTCATGCTCTTTATTCAGCTCATAGTAGTGAGGAATGAAAGTTTCCCCAAAATATCTGCTTTATATACATTATTTACACAATGGGTCGCACGTGATTGGCTAATTCTGGGATTCTCCTGTAGGCCAATCAGGTTGCGGATTCACTTCCACCTGGAGCTGGATTGGGTGGCTCCTGCGGACCAATCATACTGCTGCATTGTTCTAGGACCAATCAGCCTGCTGCATTCTAGACCCTATTGTTCTAGGACCAATCAGACTGCTGCTTTTTGGATCCTATTCAACTCAGTACATAACATGGTCAAAGCACGAGACTCTTAATCTCAGGGTCATGGCTTTGAGCCCTACATTGGGCAAAAGATTCCTGCATTCAGGGGGGTTGAATCCTGGCCACTTCCAACTCTACAATTCTATGATTCTATTCATACTTGTAGAGGCACTGTGTCTCTGATTGCCCGTTGCTGTGAAGGCTCCTTGACATAGACATCTAGTTGGCCACCGTGAGGATGCTGGACTAAGTGGGCTGTTTGACTGACCCAGCAGGAGGTCTTTAAGCAGAGGCTTGACAACCATATGTCAGGAGTGCTCTGATGGTGTTTCCTGCTTGGCAGGGGGTTGGACTCGATGGCCCTTGTGGTCTCTTCCAACTCTATGATTCTATGATTCTATGAGTGTTCTTACTTTTACAGATGTGGAAAGCAGGCCATGAGAACCTAATCCCAGAGGAGGCTGCTCCATTGGGGCAAATGGGGCCCTGTCCCAGCTGCCTCATTCTGCCCTCAGCCAATGTCCATCTTCCTGTCCTCTTATTTATAATCAGTCCAAGGCATGTCCCTGGCAGTCAGCTTCCCTTTCTTAAGTTTCAGTCTTGCCTTTGTAGCACTCGGCAGGGAGGGCAAAACCAAAATGAGTTGACTCTGCTTGGCATTGCCTCTGGCGCCACCTACTGTTGGCCTCCCTCCCTTCTGCCCTACCAGTCTTAATGGGCACCTTGGATGTTTGGGTTGTGAATGCCGTTGCTCATGTGGCATTCTAGTTTAGAATAATAAAAAAGTAGGTAAGGCGGGGGGAGCTGAGATTAGTTAAATTATTGGAGGATTGAAAGAGTGGCAGAAAGAGAGAAGAAATGTGGCTGGTCCTGCCCACTTTTGACTCTGACCCCTTCCATTGCCAGCATGTCCGATGTCAGCATGCCCACTGGCATGCACATCCAACATGCACATCCTATCTCACAAGATCTACCTGCAGCCATGGTGGGCCTTGCAGGGCCTTCCGAAAGCTGCAGTGGGCCCTGGTGGGCCTTCTGGAGACCGTGGCAAGTCCTGTTGGGCCCCCTCCTGCCACATGACTTATTTTTTTTTTAATATAGTTTTCAGGTTTATACATTTCACTGATTTTACAATCATTTTGACATTTCAAAACTATACTTCCTTCCCCCTCTTTCTGAGGTTCCTTAAATTTATTTTTAATGTCTTCTGAATATCCAGATTACCGTACTTTTCTGTCTATAAGACACCCCCATGTATAAGATGCCCCCTATTTTGGGGGACTGAAATTTAAGAAATTTAAGGTGGCATAAAGTTGTTGAGCTTTTTTTTTTGGGGGGTGCCGAAAATCGCTCACCCACACGCATCACGAAATCTGAGCCCCGTCAGTCCATTCCAGACTTTTAAAAACAACCCCTAAAACAGCAATTTGACATGAATTTTACTATCTAATGAGACCATTGATCCATAAAATGAAAGCAAAACCAATGTAAAGGTAAAGGGACCCCTGACCATTAGGTCCAGTCGTGACCGGCTCTAGGGTTGCGGCCTCGCTTTATTGGCCGAGGGAGCCGGCATACAGCTTCCGGGTCTTGTGGCTAGCATGACTAAGCTGCTTCTGGTGAACCAGAGCAGCACACAGAAACACCGTTTACCTTCCCGTCGGAGCGGGAATTTATCTACTTGCACTTTGACGTGCTTTAGAACTGCTAGGTTGGCAGGAGCAGGGACCGAGCAATGGGAGCTCACCCCGTTGTGGGGAGCTCACCGACAACCTTCTGACTGGCAAGTCCTAGGCTCTGTGGTTTAACCCACAGCACCACCCGCATCCCAATAACCAATGTACTGTACTATAAAATAAATAAGATGGTATTGTAGATGATAAAAATTAAAATTATTATTTTTCCTTACCTGCACTGATCATAGTCATTGTTTGGATGGGGGGCTTTTATCCCTTTCCGCAGTCACACAATCAGTCAATCAGCTGAACTGGGTTCCACACAGTGACAAAAACAAATTAACTGAACGCCTTAAAAACAAAACCAGAAAATAAATAGCAAAACCAAAAGTGCCTAACTTAACCCATTCTGGAAGTCCATTTGACTTCCAAAATGTTCAAAAACCAAGGCGCAGCTTCTGATTGGTGCAGGTGCCCCAGGAACAATAGCTGACAGCCGAATCTGACGTTTGGCTTCCAAAAAATGTTTGAAAACCGGAAAACGTACTTTCGGGTTTTCAGCGTTTGAGAACCAAGACGTTTGAGTACCAAGGTATTTGAGAACCAAGGTACCACTGTATTTCATACCCTGTTTTTCAACCCCTGCAGTTCAGTTCCGTGCTGTAAGGCTGATGGTCGAGACTTCCCCGGATGCCGTCTATGCCTACCGTGGTGCCAGCGCCGTGCTGCCCTGCCGCTATCATTATGTGCCCAAGCTGGACATCCCACGGAAGATCCGCGTCAAGTGGTCCAAACTGCGGGAGGACAACACCAAAGATCAGGATGTGCTGGTGGCTTCTGGGTCGAAGCAGCGGAGCTTTGGGGGGTTCCGGGGGCGCACGACCCTGCAGCAGGCACCTGACCAGGAAGCGTCCCTGGTGATTGACGACTTGCGCCTGCACGATGCTGGCAAGTACCGCTGCGAGGTCATCGATGGCCTGGAAGATGAGAGCGCGATTGTGGAGCTAGCGCTCCAAGGTGAGTGGGACGGTGCATTCAGTGGCTGTTATAAATATCATAATCCAACTTCAAACTAAATTCTGAAATATTCTGGATGGCGGTGGGGAGGAAGCTGAGGCCTGGGGCCAAATCCAGCCCTCCAAGCCTCTCTATCTAGCCTTTGGTACTCTCCCCAAGCCATGCTGCTGCCTCGCTCTGCTCTGCACCTTCCAAGAGTATTCTTGAATCCTGCCTTTTGCTTGCCTGTATGGAGGATAGACAAGGGACGCAGGTGGCGCTGTGGGTTAAAGCCTCAGCGCTTAGGACTTGCCGATCGAAAGGTCGGCAGTTCGAATCCCTGCAGCGGGGTGCGCTCCCGCTGCTCGGTCCCAGTGCCTGCCAACCTAGCAGTTCGAAAGCACCTCCGGGTGCAAGTAGATAAATAGGGACCGCTTACCAGCGGGAAGGTAAACGGCGTTTCCGTGTGCGGCTCTGCTCGCCAGAGCAGCGATGTCACGCTGGCCACGTGACCCGGAAGTGTCTCTGGACAGCGCTGGCCCCTGGCCTCTTAAGTGAGATGGGCGCACAACCCCAGAGTCTGTCAAGACTGGCCCGTACGGGCAGGGGTACCTTTTATGGAGGATAGACGCGGGTGGCGCTGTGGGTTAAACCACAGAGCCTAGGACTTGCCGATCAGAAGGTCGGCAGTTTGAATCCCCGCGACGGGGTGAGCTTCTGTTGCTCGGTCCCTGCTCCTGCCAACCTAGCAATTCGAAAGCACGTCAAAGTGCAAGTAGATAAATAGGTACTGCTCCGGCAGGAAGGTAAACGGCATTTCCATGTGCTGCTCTGGTTCGCCAGAAGCGGCTTAGTCTTGCTGGCCACATGACTCGGAAGCTGTCTTTGGACAAACGCCGGCTCCCTCGGCCAATAAAGCGAGATGAGCGCCGCAACCCCAGAGTCGGCCATGACTGGACCTAATGGTCAGGGGTCCCTTTACCTATGGAGGATAGAAAGATAGTGTGTGCCTGTGTAGGCTGCTCTACAAAGCTAAAATGTATATGCGTTGCTCCACCCACTTTTACCTCTGGCTCCACCCACCAATGGCATGTGGCTCCTGTTAAGGTTGCCCACAAGGCCCTCAGGCTGACACTGGTTTGTATCAATATCTGGGCGTATGGTTTGACAAAGCTATAGGCAGGAGGGTATGGGAAATATCCACCTGGATCAAAGCATAAGAAAATGTGGGAGTGAAAATTCACAACCCCTCTGCCACAAAGGGTGGATTTCCTCCCCCCCTTCCAGTAGCTATCTTGGCTTTATAAAGCCAGAATTGTTTCCCAGATTCTTTCTGGGGCACCAATTTGGTTTGCTAACTGTAAGTTCAAACTTTGTCCTTAGGCTAATATTTTGGGTTCCCAGGTGGGTTTCTGGAGCTCCACTTAAACTGGAAGTTGGCTTGAATTCATTGGTGGTGCTTATTGTGGATTTATTCCATCCATTTGTGGCTCTGTTGTTGCTTTGTGCTTGCTCCCAGTTCATCCGTCTCCGAGACCATGTTTGATTCTTTCGAATCACCTTGGTTGAAGGCTGCGGTGCATAAAGTTAGCTCGGTTTCTCTTTCACCCTCATACCTGCTAACCAGGGAATTAAAGGGAGCCAAACCAATGGTTGTCTCTGATCTCCCAGAACTTTAGGGTCCCGCATGAGGACTTGTTCCCCCCCAGTCCCTTGGAAATCACACCCCTGCTGTAAAGACAGAATGCCATGCCTGGGATGGTTAAAAGGTAAAGGTAAAGGTACCCCTGCCCGTACGGGCCAGTCTTGACAGACTCTGGGGTTGTGCGCCCATCTCACTTAAGAGGCCAGGGGCCAGCGCTGTCCGGAGACACTTCCGGGTCACGTGGCCAGCGTGACGAAGCTGCTCTGGCCAGAGCCAGAGCCGCACACGGAAACGCCGTTTACCTTCCCGCTGGTAAGCGGTCCCTATTTATCTACTTGCACCCGGAGGTGCTTTCGAACTGCTAGGTTGGCAGGCGCTGGGACCGAGCAGCGGGAGCGCACCCCGCCGCAGGGATTCGAACCACCGACCTTTCGATCGGCAAGCCCTAGGCGCTGAGGCTTTAACCCACAGCGCCACCTGCGTCCCACAAAGGTAAAGGTAAAGGTACCCCTGCCCGTACGGGCCAGTCTTGACAGACTCTGGGGTTAATCTTCCATAAATACAGGGAAGCTTCCTCTCTGGTAAGGCTTAATGCTCTCCCCTCTAATCTATGTGATGGCAGATATAATAAAACCCCAAAGAACAACAGATGCTTCCCGTTGCAACAATGCTGAAGGGGCATCTATCTTGCATGTACTTTTCTATTGTAGTTTTTCTTAAGGGACTGGGAAAGATCTAATATATCGTATTATTTGCTCCCCTGTGTGTCGTCAGATCACTTTGACTTATTGGGGCCCTGAAGTGGTTACAGAGCAAGTGGCAAAGTTCTTGAATACAGATATTATCATTAGACCTCTTTAACAATTGCTTGATGTATACAATCTCTCTCTTTCTGCAATCAGTTTAAAACAGATATTTTGTTTGCGTGTCCCACTTTTTCCTGCTCTGAGATCTGATCTCCCCCCCATCCCCCCTCTCTCACACACAGTGTCTAATATTTTAATTTTGTGTTTTTAAAGCGGTATTATGTATATTTTAATTAGTGCTATCATTTGTCATTGTCAACTGATTTTGCAATGTGTTAATGGTCTGTGGATCACAGAAAAAGAAACTAAGGTCCCCCGCCACTATTTTAGATAATGCAAATTAAGCAGGTTGGCATATATTTCCTTTCTTAGCAGAAAAAAGTAGAACAAATGATTCAAACTGGAGATGGAGAGGAAGTGAAGAGAGAGGAACAGCACAGAAAAGCCAGAGATCTCAGAAGCCCATTCTGACTGACACTCACTAGCTGTACTTTCTGGGAAACAACTGAAAACTTTTTTTGTTTTGTTCTGAAATGCTGAATGAATTGGTCTCGGCCGTGGGTGTCTACTTTGTCTTGTTTTTATTTACTTATTTAATTTATTTCATAAAATTTATACACTGCTTGACTGTAAAACAGCAACAACAACCAACCAAACCTCAAAGTGGATTACAGAAAAAGATGAAACAGTAAAATTATCAATAAGCAGAATTAGCAACAATAATTAGAAGCTTTCACAAAATCAAGATAAACAATAAGCTAAAAACAGCTTTAAACACACATTAGCTTTCTAAATACCTGGGTGGGCTTAAAGAAATATCACTTGCTGTTTTTAACTGTTTTTTTTTTGCTGTTTTTATTATGATTTGTACATAATCTTGGGACATGGAGGGTGATTAATAGCTCAGAAAAAAAAATCAAATCCCATACTTACACAGCACTATTGTTGTGATGGACGCTTCCCCACTTAACATTCTGGTGCTAGACTGCCCAAACAACTTAATACTATGGATGCTTGACAAATCTTCCTAACCAGCAGCAGCATGAGATAGAAGCCACATAGCAGATGGTGAACTGAATGTTTCTGGATCACTCTCTCGAATTTTATTTGGAAACATGAATGAACTGTTCATGAGCATAACCAGGATTTATTTATTTTTTGGGTGGGGGGGGGAGCTAAAGCTTTTTTTAAGGAAATCAAACTTGTTGAGTTTTTCTAGAGAAATCACTGGTAAAAATACCCTGTAAATAGGACATTGTGCGGGGCTGGCTTCTGCTAGCTTGGGGACGGGGACCTCAGATAACTGGGTACTTTCAATGCTTTACAATAATATTTGTGCCCCCCGGCTACACCCATGAAACTGTCCTTTCCCCGCTTCCTAATAAACAGGACCCCACCTTTGTGCAGGTAGAATCCTTGGGATTTTCTAAGAAGTCTGGAGGCAGTTACCAGAACTGCCAAGCATATACCTATTTCTGGCCACCAGAGGTCACCAGTAGCCTGTCATTTTTCTCAGTTTTTTTTTTTATTAAATTCTCTCTTCTTTCATCCAAGATGAAAGGCTCTGTGGGAATACATTAAGCATTCCCCCCCCCTCCCCGTGTGAGGAGCCCATCCTGTGATTATATATTGCTGTGATGCCGGGCAGTATGTTGTTTGACTAAATGGACTGTAAGATGAGAGTTTTCTCTTTTTAAAACCATTGTACTGTGTGGGTTTGCAATGAAGCCTACTTTAGCTTCGTTATTATAATGATTAATTAACCAACAAATTAGAACAAAGACCTACCTAGTTTTGCATCCCAGATCCCATAGTGGCAAATGTTGAAAATAACGAACAAAAAAATCAGAACATCACTCTGCCCCCTCAGAGGAAAAAAACAACAACCCTCAACAACTTTTGTGTATGGTTTTTCACTTTTTGAAATATGGCAACCCTACGAGGGCAAATTCCTCTTTATCCATAAAGCTCACTAATGGGGTAGGAGAGTTGAAAACAACGCCATTTATTTCACATCGAGACCCCTCCTGCTCTATATTTTGCTCTAGTAAGTTTAGTTTGGTCAGAACTGAGAATACACTTCCAGTTGTAGTTGTTTAGTTGTGTCCGACTCTTCATGACCCCATGGACCAGAGCACGTCAGGCACTCCTGTCTTCCACTGCCTCCCACAGTTTGGTCAAACTCATGCTGGTAGCTTCGAGAACACTGTCCAACCATCTCATCCTCTGTCCCCTTCTCCTTGTGCCCTCCATCTTTCCCAGCATCAGGGTCTTTTCCAGGGAGTCTTCTCTTCTCATGAGGGGGCCAAAGTATTGGAGTCTCAGCTTCAGGATCTGTCCTTCCAGTGAGCACTCAGGGCTGATTTCCTACAGAATGGATAAGTTTGATCTTCTTGCAGTCCATGGGACTCTCAAGAGTCTCCTCCAGCACCACACTTCCAGAGTTAACACTAAATATATGACTTCTGGTGAATGAGCCACCATAGAGAGCCATGAAAATTTGTGTGCCAGTTTTTGTTTAGACTTATCCAAATGTTCTTATGTCACCAAAAGAAAGTGAGCAGCAATTCACAAGAAGCCAAAGGCCTTGTGTGCACCTCTCTTGGGGACAGAAACTCAGAGATACAATTCCCAGAGTTTCCTGGCAAGAGGGAGTGGTTGTTAAAACTGCTCTGGGGATTGGAGCTCTCAGAGGGAAATAGGGGCCGGGTGGCACTGTGGGTTAAACCACAGAGCCTAGGACTTGCCAATCAGAAGGTCGGCAGTTTGAATCCCTGCAACGGGGTGAGCTCCCGTTGCTCAGTCCCTGCTCCTGCCCACCAAGCAGTTCGAAAGCACGTCAAAGTGCAAGTAGATAAATAGGTACCGCTTGGCGGGAAGGTAAATGGCACTTCTGTGCGCGGCTCTGGTTCACCAGAAGTGGCTTAGTCATGCTGGTCACATGACCTGGAAGCTGTACGCCGGCTCCCTCGGCCAGTAAAGTGAGATGAGCACCGCAACCCCAGAGGCGGCTACAACTGGACCTAATGGTCAGGGGTCCCTTTACCTTTTAACAACTCTCAGCACTCTTAAGAAACGACACTTCCCAGGGAATCCATGACTGCTATAAATGTGTACTTCAGATGTTGCAGGCCTGCAGCTCCCAACATCCCTGTCAGGATGCTGTCAGCAGCTGCCGGCTGGTTGCCCAGGACAGTATAAAGACAAGGGAAAGTTTCTTACAGTCCTTTCTTATTTCAAACTTTACACAGAGAGGCTCTAGAACCCAGCCTCTTGGATAATGGCATTATCCCGAGTGAATCTCCACCCCCTGCCTCTCCCACTTCCTCATTCGTCACTTCTATGGGTGCTGCAACGTGCTCTTTGAGCTCTTTGCTCTCCTACTTTTAAGGTTCGCCAGGTTCTGGGAGATGGAGGGTCTGGAATGCTTTCTGATGACAACATGTCAGCCAGGTGTTGCTCTGGCTCTCCCATGATTTCCCAGCTTTCCCCCTCAGTGTGGTGTAGTGGTTAGGAGCAGTAGATTCGTAATCTGGGGAACCGGGTTCGCGTCTCCGCTTCTCCACATGCAGCTGGTGGGTGACCTTGGGCTAGTCACACTTCTTTGAAGTCTCTCAGCCCCACTCACCTCACAGAGTGTTTGTTGTGGGGGAGGAAGGGAAAGGAGAATGTGAGTCGCTTTGAGACTCCTTCGGGTAGTGATAAAGCGGGATATCAAATCCAAACTCTTCTTCTTCATCTGCCTCTGAGCTGTGACTTCCCTCAAACCCCTGCTGTGAATCTATACTGTCTTCCTCTTCCTCCTCCCTGGAAAAGTCAGGATGGGTAGGTGGCCTCCATCATTCCTTCTCTGCCCAGTCCCTGACAACCCCTGACTGTTGGCCTAGCTGGCTGGGGCTGATGGGAGCCTGGAGTCCAGCAACTTCTGAAGGCCATAGGTTCCTCACACCTCAGTAAGTGATCCTCCCTCCTGTACTCACTCAGCAACTTTCTTTTCCCCAGGGGTGGTGTTCCCTTACCAGCCTCAACGTGGGCGCTACAAGCTCAACTTCCATGAGGCCAAGAAGACCTGCGAGGACCAGGATGCCATGATGGCCTCCTTTGAGCAGCTCTTTAAGTCCTGGATGGAGGGCCTTGACTGGTGCAATGCAGGCTGGCTGACGGACGGCACAGCCCAGTACCCCATCACTGTGCCACGGGAGCCCTGTGGAGGCAAACACATGGCCCCTGGCCTCCGGAACTATGGAGAGCGCCACAAGAACCTCCATCATTTCGACGTCTTCTGTTTCTCTTCTGCTCTGAAAGGTGAGTTGTTCTCTGCCATCGTTCACCAGGCAGGCTACTTTAGAGGAGGGATGGGGAGATGGTAGGCCTGGGCATGTCCTCTCTGGCCTGGCCGTATGTTCCCACTCTGGCGATTTCAGATTGACTACTGCCTCTTTCCATATGAACCTACCCAGACCCTGAGATCATCTTCTGAGACCCTCCTTCGTGTGCCCCCTCCTCAAGACGTCCGGAAGGTGGCATCACGAAAATGGGCCTTCTCTGCAGTGGCTCCCCGTCTGTGGAATGCTCCTCCCAAGGAAGTTCACCTGGCGCCTTCATTATACACCTTTAGCCACCAGGCAAAAACGTTCCTTTTCAACCAGGCCTCTGGTTGATCTGATTTAGATCCTCTGCCCTTTTAAAATGTTTTTTTTTTGGGGGGGGCTATTGGGTTGTTGTTTTTATTTTTATTAGGTATTTTGTGGTTTTATATCTTGAATTTATTCTGTGAACTGCCCTGAAACCCCTGGGTGGTATATAAATTCAATAAATATAAATTCAATTTAATAATAATAATAATAATAATAATAATAATAATAATACTGTAATGCACCGGGCACGGGACTGCCTTTGAGGACTATGATTAATTCAAACTACAGTCTCTAGGCCAGGCATAGGCAAACTTGGCCCTCCAGATGTTTTGGGACTACAATTCCCAGCTAGGGATCATGGGAGTTGTATCCCACAACATCTGGAGGGCTGAGTTTGCCTATGCCTGCTCTAGGCTGCTGATTGGGACTTGATCCATCTAGCTTGATTCTGTTTACTCTGACCTGCAGCCGCTCTCCTGAGTTACAGGCAACAGATCTTTCTGGCCAAGTTGGAGATGTCCTTGGTGTGGAACTTGGGACCTTTTAGATACAGCTAAACCTCTCATTCAAGGGATGTGGGTGGCACTGTGGGTTAAACCACAGAGCCTAGGACTTGCCAATCAGAAGGTTGGCGGTTCGAATCCCCGCAATGGAGTGAGCTTCTGTTGCTCGGTCCCTGCTCCTGCCA
This sequence comes from Podarcis cretensis, assembly GCF_951804945.1. Taxonomy (NCBI): domain Eukaryota; kingdom Metazoa; phylum Chordata; class Lepidosauria; order Squamata; family Lacertidae; genus Podarcis; species Podarcis cretensis. The sequence goes on from NC_137183.1 coordinate 19,824,695, forward strand.
ACCTAGCAGTTCGAAAGCACGTCCAAGTGCAAGTAGATAAATAGGTACCACTCTGGCGGGAAGGTAAATGGCGTTTCTGTGCGCTGCTCTGGTTCGCCAGAAGTGGCTTAGTCATGCTGGCCACATGACCCGGAAGCTGTACGCCGGCTCCCTTGGCAAATAAAGCGAGATGAGAGCCGCAACCCCAGAGTTGGTCACGACTGGACTTAATGGTCAGGGGTCCCTTTACCTTTACCTTTAAACCTCTCATTCAGTTCAACATCACAAACCTAGTTATGCATCCTGCTACTCTTAGAGGCACCCAGCCTGCAGAATCCCTACCCAAGCTAAGTCTTGGTTGGCTCCCTCTCATCTGAGCTTTTAAAAACGTCACCTGGCTTTCAGCTGGGGTTGGAATTCATCTCACTCCTGTTGATTGTTTCACCCTGAGCTTCATTTTACAGTAGTTAATGGATCTGGGTAGCTTTCCTTTCGCTTTTGCATTTGATGGGCTTTAATGAAATGCTCTAAATGCTGTATGCTTCTTTGAGTATGCTTTTTATTCGTACTACAAAGAGCAGACATTAAAGGGAAGATGAGTTCTGGAGTCTAAATTCTCCATTTAACTCCCTGTAACTGTTCATGGACTTTGGTACTTAAAAGCACAATTTGTGTTTCCCTAGGCTGTGTTTTCTCCTCTGTGCTGTGGTTGCCACGATAACCCTGTCCTGCATGGGTTACCAGCATGGCTTTCACAAGCAGACATGTGCTCAAAGAGGCTTATTTGGCACTTTTAGGGTCCCCCCCCCTTGTGTCAGGGACTGGACTTAGGAGGAACTGGGTACCATCCCCCCCTTCTCCTGAACCTTCCTGAGAACAGGAGGACAGTATAGATTTAGAACAGCGGTTTGCAGAAGGCCGTAGTTCAGAGGCTGCAGAGGGGAGAAACTGGGAAATTTTGGAAAAGGAACAGCAAAAAGAAGAAGCACAAGGGGAGAGACAGCTGACTGTAATGGCTTGGCTCTCCCACAGACGCGAGACACCGGCTGTAATTATCTCAGGTTTATTGCTCAAACACATAAATCACTCTGGGCTCCTTCACTCCGTGTCTGACTCCAAGTTAGCAGTTGCCGAGTCTAAACTCCGCCCCTTCCTCTTCTTCCAACAGGGGAAAAAACCCTTTTGCTTCCGCTATTTCCCCCTTCTCTCACTGACCTTTTAGCGTCTTCGAGTTTTGGGGCTAGCTATTCTCAGCCTCTCCCCCTCTGTCTCTGAGCTAAAATTCGTATTTGGATCTTTGCTATCTGCTCGTATTTGGATCTTTGCTATCTGCTCTCTGTTCTCTGAAGCTATGCCACTCGGCTGCCCCTCCTCCCTCTCACATTCCAGCTCGCATTCCAGTGTCCTTATCTCCCTTTGCCTGCTTTGATTCCCAGCCCTCTGTCAGCTCCGGAATGAAGCTGACACTGACAGACTCAATGTCTTTGGAAAGCATTCCTGATCCCCCCTCTCCCAGGACCAGGCGGGTATTGAGAGTAGTGGAACAGAGAGCTCAGAGGCAGAAAGCTCAGATTAGCCAACGCAGGGGTGACGTATAATAGGAGAGACGGAGGGGGTGGGACTTTACTCGGAGCAACACCATTATTAGGGAAGACTGCATTCCTTTGTCTCTTCCTGTGAATATTAATAAATTACGTGGTAAGATCTTTTAATTGTTTCTCTGCTTCTTGGCAGCTACCGTGGGAGGGATCAGATTCTCCAAAGCTTTAATTAGCCTTAAAAGAAGCAGAAGCGAATCTTCTCTCCACAATACAATCTCCAGGAAGAACAACGTCCTTCTAAACTCCCCAATTAGGCTAGCAAAAAGCTAAGGCTAAAGGGTAACTAGGGAGTAGGGAAGGGAAGAAGAGGAGGAGTGAGAGTGTATTTTTATTTTGTTTTTATTTATTTCATTTCTATACCACTTTTCCAAGGATCTCAAGGTGGTGTACATGGTTCCCCTCCTCCCCCTTTCATCCTCACAACAGCCCTGTGAGGTAGATTAGGCTAAGAGATGGTGGCCGTCCCAAGGTCACCCAGTGGAGATTCGAACCCTGCTCTCCTAGGTCCTAGTCCAACATGCTAACCATTAGGCCACGCTGGCGTATGTCCTTGTGGTGCAGGGGGACGCTTTGTGTAGTGTGGTGCATGCATGGTTGTAGCACATGAGTAGCGCCCACAGCATTTTCTCTGGTTTGCAAAAGACTGGTGACTCCTGCTTCACCATATGACCATTGTTTAGGGTCTGCAAACCCAAGGTGATAGCCAATGCTAGTCGTAAAGGTAAAGGGACCCCTGGCTATTAGGTCCAGTCGCGAACGACTCTGGGGTTGCAGCACTCATCTCGCTTTATTGGCCGAGGGAGCTGGCGTACAGCTTCTGGGTCATGTGGCCAGCAGGATTAAGCCGCTTCTGGCAAACCAGAGCAGCGCACGGAAACGGTGTTTACCTTCCCACCAGAGTGGTACCTATTTATCTACTTGCACTGCATGCTTTTGAACTGCTAGGTTGGCAGGAGCAGGGACCGAGCAACGGGAGCTCACCCCGTCGTAGGGATTCGAACCGCCAACCTTCTGATCGGCAAGCCCTAGGCTCTGTGGTTTAACCCACAGTGCCACCCGCATCCCTATGCTAGTCCTAGATGGCTTTAAAAGAGGACTAAAGAAATTCATGGAGGAGAGGGCTATCGATGGCGACTAGCCATGTTGGATATGCTCTGGCTCCGCAGTCGGAAGCAGCGATGCTTCTTAATGCTGGCTGCTGGAACCCACAGGAAGGGAGAGGACTTTGTGCTTGGGGTCATGCTTGTGACATCTGCTTGGCCATTGCAAGAAGAGGATGCTGGACTAGATGGACCATTGGCCTGATCCAACAGCCTTCTTACATAGTCGGATTAGACCCACTGAAATGAATGAACCCAGGATGGTCATCCTCATTAACTTCAGTGAGTCATCACTGAGCAGGACTTAGCATTCAGTATAACCCAAAATAAACTGAACAGGAAGGAAAAAAGCAGGACATGTATTTGTAAGTGGGTCTCTTTGGGGATTTTCCTGCATTGCTCCGTAACTCTTTCTCTGCCTCCTCCCAACAGGGACTGTTTACTATCTGTCCGGCCGTGAGAAGCTCACCTTGGAGGAAGCCAAGCAAGCGTGCCAGGACGATGGGGCTGAGATTGCCAAGGTGGGCCAACTTTATTCAGCATGGAAGCTCTCTAACTTGGACCGTTGCGACGCCGGCTGGCTGGCTGATGCTAGTGTGCGCTACCCCATCACTTCGCCCCGGCCCAATTGTGGTCCCCCGGAACCTGGGATCAGAAGCTTTGGCTTCCCCAAAGCTGGCAAGTTTGGAGTCTACTGTTACAAGATGAGCTGAAGGAAGGCCAATGTATGGACACTGTGCACCAATGGACAATATCCTTCTGTTGCCCAACTAGAGTTTATTATTTAAAGGGCCAGTCTCGGGGGGCAGTTTTAATTGTATGTTTTATTTTTTGTGTGTCTCTTGGGCTTTGGTTTTTTTACATTTTTGTAACAAAAGGGGAGGAATGCTGCGCAGCCCCACAGAATAGCCTTGGAGTGGACTTGGTGCTGATTCTAAGATTCTTCCACTTCCATTGCCTGTCTAATCCAGTGGTAGAGAAACCCCTCCTGAGTTTTAGTGTTGTTTTTCTGTCTCCGGTCATCTGATTTCTGGAATGGGCTCAGGTTGAGATTGCAAAACTGTCTTGTGCTCAGCTGGGTCTCTACTGTGGTTGCTGCGTCTTGCCAAAGGATTCCCAGTCCCGATGGGAGGTTCCCAGTAGTTACTAGAATAAGGTCTCCTCACCCCACAATGGCTTTGCCTCCTAGTAAATCCAGTGTTTACAGATTAGGATGGGGTGGGGAAACTCTTCAGCCTGAGGGCTATGTGCACTCCTGGGCAACCTCTTGTCAGTGCCGTGAAGGGCCAGAGGGAAAATATAGCTTTGTACAGTACACCTGTTTCTACATATGCCCCTCTCTGTCTTTGCTCCAGAGAAGCAAGACACGTCATCAGAGTTCAGTGACACATTCCAGCAAGGCAAAAACACTCAAGGGCGTGAAACAAGGCTGGGAAGGGGTATGGCTTAGAGAGAGGGATGTGGCCTGGCAAGAGGGGGTGTGGCCATGAAAGGGACTGACTTCTGAGTAAGCATGCCTAGAATCAGAGCACCATCAGGAGGGTCACAGGAGCCTACCTCTGCAGGTTGGAGATAAACACACACACACACACACACACGTAGGACCTCTGGCAAGGGGTTCTTCCCCCGTCACAAGGTCCTGATCCTGCTGGTCATGCTGGTGCCTACTTTTGTTCAAAGCAAAAAAGCAGGACGTGTGAATATAGCTTTTCATTTAATGTCCCTTTTTTGGGGGGGGGGGGCTGTAGAGCATACAAATGGGACTTGCAGCAAAACGTTGTAGTGTATCTTCACTTTGTAGGGATGTTCTAGTTCTTGTTGGCTAGCCATGCCCTCCTCCCACGTCACAGGCACATAGGGAACTGCCTTTATACCTTTACGTGAAACTACCTTTCCACTATTATGGAAAGCTAAGTTACCATACTTTGGCATCTGCGTGCTCTATTCTCATGTGTACCTCACCTTTTGGTTTTGCTGTTCAAACTTGGGGGTTTCTTGGACGTTTGCGAATAAAACCCTTAAGAAAACCACCCAAGGAATTTGTGGGATATTGTTGCACTTTGTGTGTGTGGGGGGGGGGGGAGTGGCTCCCTGATTTGGAGGATCTGTTCAACAAACACTAAACATTTTTTTCAGGGGGTGAGTGGAAACTGCCAGATCTGGAAGTCCTCTTTCTACTGTTAGGGAAAACTTTCGGAGCCGAAATAACACACACCGGTGAATGTATGCATCTGTGTGTGAAAGGGCGAGGGCGAGAGGGAGAGAACGAACATCTGGGATAGAAAGGGGTTTTTGAAAAGCGAAATGTATCAGGGAATGGGGCGGGGGGAGGAAGAACAGGAAGGAAATAGCGGTGTGGGGGTGTAGGTGCACATGCACGCGAGAGAGGCTACGGGCCTGGTGGAAGGCGCCCTGAATGAATTGCATTCATGTAGGCGCCAACAATTTAATCAAAAGCCCATGCTTACCTTTGCACAGCATATCAAAGAACTCTCTGCTTAAATATTTAATTAAAATCCAGCTCCCAACTCATGTAATGAATTCTAAAAAGTTTGCTGCGGTTTGTTTGCCTCCTCCTTCTCCGGTAATAATGAAGCAAGCCTGACAGGGACATGTAAGGAATGAGCTGTGCAAAGACACAATGATGCTTAAGGCAGACAACCCAATGGGCACACTGCTCTTTTTGTTCATTCATGTGGCGCACATGGGCCATAGACTCTGATGGAACCCTGAAAGAGGCAGTTGAGATAGCTGAGATGCACGTTTCCTTTATGGTAAGGTAAAAAAAGGTAAAGGACCCCTGGACAGTTAGGGTCCAGTCAAAGGTGACTATGGGGTTGCGGCGCTCATCTTGCTTTCAGGAGCTGGCATTTGGCCAGCATGTGGTCATGTGGCCAGCATGACTAAACTGCTTTTGGCATGATGGAACACTGTGACAGAAACCAGACTGCACAGAAATGCCGTTTACCTTCCCACTGCAGCAGGACCTACTTATCTACAGTGGTACCTTGGGTTAAGTACTTAGTTCGTTCCGGAGGTCCATTCTTAACCTGAAGCACCACTTTAGCTAATGGGGCCTCCCACTGCTGCCGCACCACCGGAGCACAATTTCTGTTCTCATCCTGAAGCAAAGTTCTTAACCCGAGGTACTATTTCTGGGTTAGCGGAGTCTAACCTGAAGCGTATGTAACCTGAAGTGTATGTAACCCAAGGTACCACTGTACTTGCACTGGGACGCAGGTGGTGCTGTGGTCTACACCACTGAGCCTCTTGGGCTTGCTGATCAGAAGGCTGAGGGTTTGAATCCCCGTGACGGGGTGAACTCCCGTTGCTCTGTCCCAGCTTCTGCCAATCTAACACTTTCCTTTCTGACAGTTAGGAATGCAGGAATCTGTCAATTTTGGTTTCTCTCTGTTTCTCCTTTTTCAATTCTCACATTAGTTTGAATTGAAAAGAAAAAAGCCCTCATAAAAATTCACCAGCATTTTACTGCGAATTTCTGTGAATTTCTCCTTATACCCACGTTTTTCTATGTAATTTTGCTTTGATATACATATTTTTGCAAAGCAATTTCCCACAATACAATGCACTTCTCTATGTTACTGTCACTAATTTATGCCTTTTAAAGCATGTATTACCCTAGCATATACATTTTTGTACACATTGCTTGACTGGAGAACTGTATTGCAAAATTCATGCAGATTTTGAGGGATGGTTTTCTGCATTGCTTTGGAAGCTGCAAATTTGGTAGGACTGCCATTAAATGTACACTGAATCAAATTTGTCCCCACAAAAGATAGCAGGAGACTGCTTTGGGCAGTTAAAAAAGTTGGGCAAACAGCAAAGGCCCAACTGAACTCCTTATGACAGTACTTATGACAACTGCGGTGCTTGAACATACAATATGCCTGTATGTTTGCCCAGCTCAGTACAAGGTCATATCTCGGCAGCAGATCACTTATTTTGCCTGAAGGAGGATCTAAGATTAATCCCTGGCACCTCCAGTTACTTATTCATTTCACATTTATTTGCTTATGCATTTATGAATCACCTTTCCTATAAATTTTGAGATGATATGCAATAAAACAACTAAAATAGGTTAAAAAAGCAAACTTCTCTCAGACTCCCAGCCAGCATGCCCAGTGGTCTGGAATGGTGTGAGTTGTTGTCTAGCTACATGTGCCTGATCCCTCATGTAAGGGGTTAAAAGGCCCCAGGAAGGAAGTCACATGAAGCACATCTTCCTGGGATCCTGGAGAGCTTCTGCCAGTCAGAGTAGGCAGTACTGAGCTGGGTGGAGAATTATTCTGACCTGACAAAAGGCAGCTTCCTGTTTTCCTGCAGAGCAGCCCTGCATTGCTTGAGGCTGGGAGTGATTGCAGTCTATACTGGATGCCTTTGCCTCGGCCTGATCAATACATAACTTTCTTTACAGTCCCTAAACTCCACCACTGTGCTATTGACATAACCCCTTTAATCTGTAACATGGCTTCTGACATGCGACAATGTGTGCACAAGTGTTCCCAAATGCACACACACAGAACACACACAGCATGCAACCAGCACCTCCGCAAGGATAAAATACAACAAACTTTTATTTTACAGGGTTCACAACAGCGCCGATAGCTGTTTTAATTTGGAATCTTGCATTTTATGCATAAGAGTTAAACACCCTCCAACCCCCACCCCTGAAAAAAAAAAAGGAGGGAAGAAGGAAGAAGAAAATATTCTGTGTTGGGTTTCTTCCTACCTCTTTTTTTTATTTTTACAGAAAACAAAAAAATCAGGCAAGCTCTTCTTTGCTTCATTCCACATCCCCCACCCCCAGACCATTCCCACCCCCCCCACTTTGAAAACAGAACACACATCAAAAGCCAGGCTCCTACCAGCATCCTTGAGACATTGGCGAGTCCATTTAAATTATTGTAAAAATGACCAGTATTCTCTTTGTTTTCAATAATTATTACCATTATGTTTTTTAAAAAATATATATAAATAGGTGCAGGGAACTCAGGTGCCCGGCACGGTCCCCCTTGAGAGAGCGCCATCTCAGGATGGGAGCTGCTTTTCCATATGTCCTGGTGGGGGGGGTAGGAAACAGCCATGGTGGGGGGACACAGGCTTATGAAGTTGCGTTATAGATATATTTCTATGTCCTCTACTTGCATCTTTAAGATGCACTCAGGAAAGCAGGGAGAAGATGGCCGAAGAAACAAACCCATGATGTTGTCAGCTGAGTTATATGCAAATTATATGCAGGCCAGAGGGGGCTCAGCCCCCTTACCGTTTTGTGCCAGCTCCTGAAAACCTGTTGTTGTTTTTTTAGAAAGCTATGGAAGGGGTGGGATGTTTGTATCACGATTTGGCTAAAAGTAGAGAAATTCAAGGATGGACTTTGTAGACTTCATGAAGGACACCACAACCTTCCTGCCCTGCCCCTGCATAACTCAAGCATTACTCTGACAGGGGAAATAAGCCAATGAAAGGACTGGCAGCAGGTTCGGAACAAACAGAGAGAAGTGAAACCCACCTCACAAGGTTTTTGTGAGGATAAAATGGCATGGACCCTTGTCCGCTATCCTGAGCTGCTTAGTAAAGGTAAAGGGACCCCTGACCATTAGGTGCAGTCGCAGACAACTCTGGGGTTGCGGCGCTCATCTCTCTTTATTGGCCAAGGGAGCCGGCATATGGCTTCCGGGTCATGTGGCCAGCATGACTAAGCCGCTTCTGGTGAACCAGAGCAGCGCACGGAAACACCGTTTACCTTCCTGCTGGAGTGGTACCTATTTATCTACTTGCACTTTGACGTGCTTTTGAACTGCTAGGTTGGCAGGAGCAGGGACTGAGCAATGGGAGCTCACCCCGTTGCGGGGATTCGAACCGCCGACCTTCTGATCGGCAAGTCCTAGGCTCTGTAGTTTAACCCACAGCGCCACCTGCGTCCCTTGAGCTGCTTAGAGACAGGGGTTAAATGTGAAGTAGCCATTGTCTGTATCCCGTGTTCTCTGTCCCAGTGCAAGGGCGAGTTTTAATTCAACACAACTGGGTTAGCTCAGATAGCATAAGACTCTTAATTTCAGGGTCGTGGGTTTGAGCCCCATATTGGGCAAAAAATTCCTGCGCTGCACGGGGTTGGACTAGATGGCTCCCCTCGTCCCTTCCAACTCTGTAAGTCTTCCACTGCAGGAAACAGTTGCACAACCAGAAACTCAATTGTGCAACAAATTGCACAATCTATTGTGCAGCAAAGCTACCAGCCACTTGCTTGTGCATTTTCTCGCACGACACAACATCCTGCTGGCACAAAACATTTCTCCAGAGGAACAAGTTGGCCACTAAGTGGCTTTAATTTAGCTCTGCATTGGATACTGCCCACACATTTGCATGAAGAAATGCATCTAATTCATGGACCTGCTCACCATCCAGAATAAATCTGACTAAAAGCTTTGGTTGTTATTCCCCCCACTTTTTAAAAATTAGATTAGACAGTTTTATGGGGCAGATGACAATCATGGTAGCTAAAAACGAGAGGGAGCCTCAATAGGCAGAGGAAGTCTATCTTTGGTTACCGATGCTGAGGATGCTATCATGCTTTGAACTGAAGGGCCGTGGCTCAGCGGGAGAACATCTGCTTTGAGCGCAGAAGGCCCCAATTTCAATCCCTCGCATCTCCCTGTAGGGCTGGGGAAAGCCCTGGGCTGAAATCTTCGAAAGCTGTTCCTGCCAGTCTGTGTAGACCAGCCTGGATAGCTCAGTTGGTTAGAGCATGGTTCTGAGAATGTCAAGGTTGCAAGTTCGTTCCCTTTATCAAACTGCATATTCTTGGATTGCTGGGGTGTTGGGATCAAGATGATCCTCAGGGTCCCTTTCAACTCTATGATTCTATGCTTGTACCAGAGTTTCCTAAACTTGGGTCTCCAGCTGCTGTTGAACTACAACTCCCATCATCCCTAGTTACCAGGACCAGTGGTCAGGGATGATGGGAATCGTAGTACCCAAAACATCTAGAGACCGAAGTTTGGGAAACCCTGATGTAGACAATGCTGTGCTTGATGGACTTTATGGCCCAACTGGGTACGACAGCTTCCTGTGCCCTGCTTAAGAACTTCGCAACAGCATTTGACTTGAGCTAGGAAGCTATTACAGATGACCACTGACCAACATGGTAACTGACCACAAGTTGCACCTCTGTAACTTCTTGTCAAGTATTGTTTCAGCTACACTTTTGTTTCAACAAAATTCTGGGGATCAAAGAGTGTAGCCCAATGATCAACACCTGACAGGATGATACAGACGGACAGCTTACAAAGTGGTTACATTCATTCACACAGCGGCTGAAAACAGATATTGCCTCTGTGCATTCAGCATGTTGGGACTTGAGGGGGAATCTCTGGAATGACCCACTAAGGTTGATTCATAGGTGTATATATGAAGCTGGCTTGCCAATTGTCAGTAACAAGACCTGAATTTTGTTGCTCCAGTCATTTACTCTCTCATTTCCTTCACACAACTTTAAAGATAAAAATAAAATAAAATTGGATGGGAGGAGAAATTGGCCGAGAGTAGCTGGAAACTGACAAGAACTAAAACAGCATCAGAGGTCCAGCTTTTATCTGTGCCCTTCATTCTTTATATGAATGCCACTCTGGCTGGTCTGATGTTCTGGTTAATTTCAGCCTCCACACATTATTTTACATTTTGCATTTATTTAATAGAATTGACATTTCCAAACGAGCAATGGCTGTTTCCCCCACCTCCCTGGGAGAGGCGGAAATCCTCTTTTCCATTCCTTTCTCATTGAAAAGATTCAGCCCATTTCATCTCTCTCTCTCTCTCCCTCTCTCTCGATTTACATATTCCCTCTGAACCCTACAAGGTAAGCTGCATCAGTGGGAAGAAGCTGAGTGGGACAGGGAAGGAGAAACACAACGGCTTACAAAAGAAAAAGAAAAAGAGAGAGTCTTGTCCACCCTGCAGATTAAATAATTACATGGCCTGTGAATAAAACCAGGACCTCCCCCACAAAAAATAGCAAATCTTATTTATTATTTAACTTAACCCTCACCCTCTTGCGACCCTCTCCATCCCCTTCCCTGAAAAGGCACAAAGATAATTGGATCCAGACAGTTAGTAAAATAAAAAAGCTTTTGCTTTGCTGTTTTGCAAAAGTTTCTCTCTCTGTCTCTCTCTTTTTACATATGCACAAGGTGGATTTTTCTTTAATATATTTCCCCCCCTTATATAACATCAACAAAAAAGCAACAAGAAGAAATCGAATCTGTTAATATAACTGTTCCATAAAATCTCTCTCTCTCTCTTATCTCTTCTCTCTGTCTCTTCTTTAATGGGTGGGTCTCTGCGCCATTCCTCCATTGGTCCTTGATCGAGTCCTTGCGCTCCTCCTATGTAGTCTGTGCTTGTAGGTGGAGGCTGTGGGAGGGGAAGAAGAAGGAGAAGAAGAAGAAGAAAAGGCACCTTGTTACCTAGGGATGGAGGTTACAGAGGCCCTGTTTGTCCTCAGCTGGCTTGACCAAATGCCTCTCTCCCTCTTGCTCTCTGGAAAAACACTGCCGAGGCTGTAGTATGTTGTTTCTCCGGCTGGCCGTGCTGAACGTGCCATGGCGCCAACATTCTCACCATAGCACAATCAGGCCTTCTCTCACCTCCGGTGCTCTGGGACCCAGTGAACCAGCTGGGTGGGTTCACCCCCCTCTATGGCACTTTGTCGCAGGCTCTGTCCCTTCCACCTAATACTAAGGGGAAAGAGATTTGAGGGTGCCACAGACAACTCTGCCACTGTCTGTCGTGGCGTGGCATGGGGTGAGGGAATAAAGTCTGCCCTTTCCAGTAACGTTTGATAGGCCGAGACATCACCAGCCCGTGAGGCAGACTCTCTTACATTGCTCCCTGTTCAAGGAGCCATAGCTGGAGAAGAGAAGAGAGCTTTCTCTTTGCGGAGGAGGAATCCAGAAAAAAATAAGCCCAAGAGATGTTGGTGGCCAAGGACAAAATTCAAAACGCCCTCTGACAATTTTTTTTTAAAGCAAGCTACTTCATTGACAATGGGGTCCTCAAGATGACCTTTTTTTTTAGCCCTCTGATTTGCTGGCACAAAGTGTACACAGAGCTAAGAGCCAGCTGAGCCACACCTGTAAAAGGTAAAGGTAAAGACCCCTGGACGGTTAAGTCCAGTCAAAGGTGACTATGGGGTTGCAGCGCTCATCTTGCTTTCAGGCCAAACGAGCCGGTGTTGTCCACAGACAGCTTTCCAGGTCATGTGGCCAGCAGGACTAAACCGTTTCTGGTGCAATGGAACACCGTGATGAGTGCCAGAGCACATGGGAATGCCGTTTACCTTCCCACCACAGCGGTACCTATTTATCTACTTGCACTGGTGTGCTTTCAAACTGCTAAGTTGGCCAGAGCTGGGACAGAGCAACAGGAGCTCATTCCATCACGGGGATTTGAACCGCTGACCTTCCAACCAGCAAGCCCAAGAGGCTCAGTGGTTTAGACCACAGCGCTACCAGCGTCATGGGTAGCCAATGTGACACCCTCCAGATGTTGTTGAACTCCAACTCCCATCAATCCAAGTCAGCATGGCCAATGGTCAGGGATGGTGGGCACTGTAGTCAACAACATCTGGCTACCTCTGATGGTGGGATGTGGGTATCTTCAACCAATGCAAGAGTGCCCCCAGACAGCCCAAGGGTCAGAGGAGGTGTGTAGGTTAAATCTGGAGAAGGGAAGTTTATTGGTTGTATTCAATGCCAATCCAACTCAGAGCAGACCCATTAAAGTTAATCAACATAACCAACTTAGGCACATTCATTTCAGTGGGCCTACTTGGAGTAAGACTTAATTGGCTATAAGCCTATATTTTCCAAACATGCCCCCAATCCTGGATCTATTTAGTATTTCTTTTCCCCAAATATTTTACATTCAGGAAGAGGGATGGGTGAATCTGTAAATTTCAGTTCTCATCTCCCCCATCTGAAGTTTGGTTTCCAGATTTCCCCAACAGTTTGTGATTATTATTTTTTTAAAGTCATCATGAAAATGGCCAGCATTTAGTGCACATTTCTCTTAATATTTTGCATGCAATTCTGTCTTAATACACACATTTTCCTGCACACTTTTGCCTAACGTGCACTTTTTCCTACTCATCATTTGGTTGGCAAACTGCATCGTAACATTAGGAGAGATGTGGAGTTCAAAGGACAGCATGGTTTTGATTTGTGTATCGTGTCAGGAAGTGTGAATTAGGGAGGTCCCTATCAAAATGCAAACTGAATTTCTCCCCCATCCCTAGTCAGGATCCTTAAAGGAAAACCCATAGTTATGCTGATTCCCAAACCTTTTATTAGCCAATTGAAAGGGTGGCATGGGAGCTGCCATCTAGCTGCCTTTCCTCTACCCCTGCAAATCTTATCCCTGCCCTCTCTCCGTTCACAAGCCAGAGAACTCAAAGACTTACAGAGAGTCTGCTGAGCACAGCATGTTGGCCAAGAAGGACTTGCCAGCTGTTGGCATCGCTATGGAATGAAATATCCCCCAAGCTGAATATCCAGCTGGCCCTTGTGAACCAGCTCTGTCTGGGAGAGGGATACACCTAGAGTCATGGTCAGACTGAGCTTTAACTAAGAGCATCATTGTCACACATGAGGAAGCTTCAGCCAGCCTCTCCCTTGCTGTGGGTGTGAACTGTCTGATCATTCCTAATGAGGAAGAAGAAGCTAGAGAATAATACTTTGGTGTACCAGAGAGCATTCTGGTCCGGTGTAGGCACTGCTTTCATGAAGGCCTTTCCAATTATAGCTGTGCATTTGCACAAAATCTGGTCATCACCCCACATCTTTCTAGTGCAATTATCTCGTCGCTTTTCTAACCACAAAAAGTCCAATGAGAAAAGCGATGGGAAATTTCCCCTGGAAAGTGTGGGTCAACTACTGGCTGGCAAAGGTCGATGGACTGCATACACACGCCATCTGTCTAACTCAAATGGGAGCTGGATAAACTCTTCCGAACTCTCTGTCTCTGGGAGTTTCGAGACTATTTATTGAGCATTTGTGGAGATACATTCGCACAAAACTTGCATGGAGATTACACAGAAACACAGGAAGCTGTCTTATACTGAATCAGGATATTGGTTTGCAGTACAAATAAGATAGACCACTACATACGATCAATACAGGCTATCCGTGGCTCTTCCCAGTGCCCATTGGGTTGACACCGGATGGTGGGCAGATGGCGCTGAATGTAGCCCTGATTGCACTGGTACCGCACCATGGAGTTGATCTCATAGCGGTCTTTCTTCTTCCCGAAGTGCCTGGCGTTCTCAACCACGGGTGGGTCTCCACAGGAAACTGGTGGAGGAAAGGAAAGCCTTCAAAGTTGCTTTCAGCATAAAGCAGCTCAGTGGCTGGTGTGATGCTCCTAACCTTCTCCTCCTATCATTACAAGAACTTTTAATATTAAAAATGTGTGACACCAGGTTGCTAACCGGTTGATAGGATGCCTGCTGTGTCTCTATATGATTTATTGCTCTGGTTTTCACTTTACACCATCAGCATCCAATTTGACTAATTCTGCTCTGTCTCTTCATTGGTGTGATTGTAACATTCAGTCACTCTTGATACAGATAGGCAGCAGAATCAGTCCCCTGAGCTCAGAGAAGGACACCTGTCGAGGCTGCTCAGTACCTGTCTGCTTACAGTCAGGAGTCATACACAGAACAGTCACTCGTTTTTCTCATTTTTCCAATTTTAAGTTCAGTTTCTCCACATTTAATTTTGTCCATTTTTCACAGCCCTAATGTAAATTTATGCACATTCTAGTGCAAATTTCTTCTCATATATATATATATATATACACACACACACACACACAATTTTGTATGCAATCTTGCATACAAATTGCTTACACATTTCTGCAAAACAATTTCCCCCTAATATAACACGCTTTTGTATGTGCTTTTCACTAATATATGTGTGCGTATATTTATGCACATTACTTGGCTGGAGAAGTAAATTGCAGAATTCAGGTAAGTGCAAATTTCAAAGGATGGCTGCGCTTTGGCTCCCACGTTCTTTTGAAAACTGCAAATTTGGTAAATTCTCCTTTAGAGGCACACAGAATTGAGCTCCTCCTCCATCCCTGCTCACTTAGCAGTACAGGAGGATGCTCTGAGTGCAGAGAGTTCTTCTGCTTACACAACCTGAAAGCAAATCTTTTTGAGGGTTAAGAGTGAAGCAAACATTGAAGTTTGGTTCAGGAAAATAGTGTGCTTCAATATTTTTTTTAAATGGGGTTGGGGAACTAGGTTAGAAACAGAGATCTTGGGGGATTTGCAAATATGAGATACTGGTCCCGTCCTTAAAATGCCGTTGGTGTTCTCCACACTTATTGGGCTCAGGAGCTGATTCTCTGAAAATTTATCCTTGCTCTGACTTTTGGCTCCATGCAGGAAGGGGGATTCCATACTAAAGCCTTTGTCCGTTGTTTGGTCTATGAGACCTTCAGATGCCAAGGTTGCTAAGAGCGTTCTGTTGCCTGGTCCATGAGCCAGGCTCAGTGGCTGCAGAAGGCCATCTTTTTTGTTCAATGTGGCAGCCAGGATTAGAGCTATAAACAACTGGTTTACTAGCATCTAGAGAAGTGGGGGGAACCTGATTCAGGCCACATTTAAAGGTGAACTACTTAATTTTCACTTCCTGAAACAACGTGCAATGTGGAACTCAGCCGACCTTTGAAATTCACACTCCTATGAATTTTGCAACGCAGTTCTCCAACACAAAACACACTTTTAACTCTGAGTAGGTCACTTCCACCTAGAGCAGCTTTATCCGGGAAAAGAAAGCCCTGGCAGATTTCTGCCATTTGAGGGACTGAATGGTCCAATCGCACAATACATTTCCTGCCCTCCAACTTCTCTTGTTGCATCTCTGTGTGAGTCACTGACCCTATGAGGAAAATTTACGGTAATTCAGGAAAGAGGAACATGTGGCTGATGTTGCTAGACTGATGCCCCCCCCCCGACATTAGCGCTCAAACTGTTTCAAAGGGGCTGGTGGAAACTGAAATCTAATTGCATCTGGGGTTGGAAACACATTTCCCATAACTGATTTAATTACTGAATTTCTTTCACACAGCAGACTTGCAGATCTCCCAAGTCACACACATGACTGCAGGTGTGTCAAACCTTTGGCTCCCTAGATGTTGTGGAATTACAACTCCCGTCACCCTTGGTGATTGGCCATGTTTGCTGAGGAACTGTTGGAAATTAGAGTTCAGCAACCTCTGGATGGCCAAAGGTTTCTCCACACCTGTACAAGTGCCCTTGGGAAGGGTTGCTATGTAGCCCTTCATTCTCCCATAGAGCTCTTGCTGCCAGGAATCCAGCCTTACCTGTTCCTTTCTTGCACGTGAATGGGAGATGGTAGTTGCAGGGGACGTCGTTCCACTCTCCCTTCTCATGCCAGATCATTACAACACAGTCTTCTCCTTTGGCAAAGAAATTATCGGGTTGGTTGGGCCGCCAGTTCTCGTATTGCTGCGAGGGATGAGAACGAAGCTGGTATTGGAACTTAGACAGAGAAGACAGTTGGGGAGGCTTTTCCTTAGGGTCTAATAAGACCCAATGGTGGAGAAAATGGCCATCAGATCACCTGTGGGGTTTTTGTTTTGTTTTTGCAGGGTCCCACAAGTGAGGGTGGGACCATAATCCTGAAAAGTGAGGGGCTTATTGTCCCCAGACTTTTCTGCTCTAAATTCACACCCACTCCTGCAAAGTTGTTATTTGCTCTGCAGGCAGAGGAATCTGGCCCAGCCGTGCAAATGGGGCATTGTTACACCAACCTCTGTCTGGCTTTAGCCAGCCTCACCTGCCTGCCTTCTTATTACCATTCCAGAGGCTGGCACTGCCTGCCAGGTTCCTTACCCTTAGTTTTGATGTTGCTCCTTGTAGAAGGGAAGGGGACAAAATGAGGATTAACTGCTCCACCTTCTATTGTCTCTAGTGCTGCCTCTTGTTGGCTCTAGCTCCACCTAGTATTGGCCTCCCTGCCTTCCACCCTACCAGTCACAATGAGCACCAGCCACTGCCACTTATTGCAGGCATAGGCAACCTTGGCTCTCCAGATGTTTTGGGACTACAACTCCCATGATCCCTAGCTAATGGGACCAGAAGTCAGGGATGATGGGAAATGTAGTCCCCAAACATCTGGAGGGCCGAGGATGCCTATGCCTGGCTTATTGCCAGCGAAAATATTTGAATGCCATGCAGGTACCCATATATGCCCAACTCCTTATGGGGCACTTCACAGCTCTGAAGAGCAAGTGGTCAAAGCCCCAGTCAAACCTGCAGCCAGCCCTAACTCACAGCCCTAACTCACAAGCACACTATGTATTTAAAGCACTATGAAACCACTTCAAACAGTCAGGACTTTCCCCAAAGAATTCTGGGAGCTGTAGTTTGTTAAGGGTGCTGAGAGTAGTTAGGAGACCCCATATTCCCCTCACAGAGCTCCAGTTCCCAGAGTGGTTTAACAACCAATCCTTCTTTGCAGAGAAGCCTGGGAAGTGGAGCTCAGCGAGGAGAATAGAGGTCTCCTAACAACTCTCAGCATCCCTTAAACTACAATTTCCAGTTGGGGAAGCCATGACTGTTTAAGGTGGCATCACAGTGCTTTAAATGTGTTGTGATAATGTTGCCTCTGTCTCTTGTCCTTTCCCACAAAACACAGAAGCCCCTTTCACTCTTGGGCATGAGGGGCAAAAATAAATAAAGCCCAGAATTATATTTCCTTGTGAGGAAGGAAGCTCTTATGCTGAAATGTTTCCCAGCAGCCCAGGATCATTCACTGAAAATCATGTCCTTCTGGAATGTAACTCACAAGGGAGTGTCCATCAGACCAGCGGAAGTCATCCTCAACCGCTCTGTCACTGAGGCCAATCCACTGGTAGTCTTGAGCATTGTCTAGAAAGGAGAGACAGAGAGAGCATGAAGATTAGAAAGTTAGCCTGTAACTTCCTGCTGAAATCCTGCAAATTTTTACACCACAAATGTTTCACCCTTTCCTTTTGCCCTTTTGTTGTGCCTGGGTGCTCTTCCAGACAGGTAAGGTAAAAAGGTAAAGGACCCCTGGACAGTTAAGTCCATTCAAAGGCGACTATGGGGTTGTGGCGCTCATCTTGCTTTCAGGATGAGGGTGCCAGCATTTGTCCACAGACAGCTTTCTGGGTCATATGGCCAGCAGGACTAAACCGCTTCTGGCGCAACAGAATGCCATGAAGGAAACCAGAGCGCACGGAAACATCGTTTACCTTCCTGCCACAGTGGTACCTATTTATCTATTTGCACTGGCGTGCTTTCAAACTGCTAAGTTGGCAAGAGCTGGGACAGAGCAAGGGGAGCTCACCCCGTTGCGGGGATTCGAACCTGCTGACCTTCCGATCAGCAAGCCCAAGAGACTCAGTGGTCTAGACCACAGCACCACCCACAATAATATGACAACACTGGGGAAGCATCATAAAACGACAAATAAAACGGAATGATGGATGAGTGGCCCAGTATAATTCCACCACTAATGCATTCATTGACTAGACCACCATCCCACAACTCCCCCACAACCAATCTGGAATGACTGCAAATTGCAACGTTTTGATTCTACTTCTAAACTCAGTAGGAATTTGTAGTTTCTTGATCAGCCAATGCCACCTGTTTGGAAAGTGCAGCCTCGATCTCTGGCCCTGCATACTCCTCAAATCACCACACTTACTGTTCACAAACTCCTGCTCTTCGGGAGTGATGATACTGCTCAGGTGAGACTGATGGTCTCGGCAGAGGTTCTCAGCATCCACCCACGTGTGCTTTTCTTCGAAGTGCTTGTAACAGTTGCCTTGGAATTTGGTCCAGCCTGCTTCACATTCTGCCAGATCTGGAGAGAAATAAGAGGGAATGCATGTGAACAAGAAGCAAAGGTTCTTGAACAACTCAGGACCAGGTTACCTGAAATAATGCCTGCCCTATATGGATATAAAATTTACAGCATGTTATAATTTAAGAGGAAATTATATGAAAATGATGTATTGTCAGTATCTAACACCGAGTAAAGTGACAATATGTATAAATCTAAATCAAACAAGTGTTGGAAATGTAAAGAGAAAGAAGGTTCTTTTTATCATATGTGGTGGACTTGTAGCAAGGTTACAGCTTCCTGGGAAATGATATACAATGAATTGAAAAGGATGTTCAAAATAACTTTTGTAAAAAAAACCCAGAAACTTTTCTTTCAGGAATTATAGGAACAGAACTACCTAAATTGTATAGAAATTTATTTATGTATGCTACCACAGCGGCAAGAATGTTACTCGCCCAAAAGTGGAAAGAAGCAGAAGTCCCAGAATGGATACAGAAACTTATGGAATATGCAGAAATGGCGACACTTACCGGGAAGACGAATAAGAAATAACAAACTTTTTATAAAAGAATGGAAATGGTTTATTGAATATTTACAGATAAATTGCCAACAGATAGAAACATTGGCAGGATTATTGTAATAACCTACAGTTTCATAAGAGTATATATATTTAAAGTAGATAATTAAATGAGCAAATGAAATGAATTTGGAGATGCAGAAGATATTTAAAAATAAATTTAAGGAACTGCAGAAAGAGGGGGAAGGAAGTCAAACTTTGAAATGTTAAATAGATTGTAAAACTAATGAAATGTATGAACTTGGAAAGTGTAAATAAAAAGTAGTAGTAGTAGTAGTAGTAGTAGAAGAAGAAGAAGAAGAAGAAGAAGAAGAAGAAGAAATACTGCCTGCCCTTGTAGAGACGTATAATATTACTCATGGCATCATACCCCACAGAATATCACAGGGCAGGGACCTAAAACAAGCATTTTTTGCCACTGTGGAATGGTCTTCTCTCTGACCTACAAGAAGCATCATCCAACAGCTTCAGGTATCTTGAAAAGATGCATCCTTTTGACTCATAGGTTTGGATCCTGCTTTTACTAGATTTCTGATTTTACCTGTATCTGCTTTTACCTGTTTCTTTTTAAATAATGCTGATTTATAGCTTTTATGTTATTTTTGTATACCACTTAGGGATTTTCAGATATTAAGTGGTTTAGAAATGCTTTTAAATACGTACACGCATATATCAAATAACTGCATATGCTTAAAAAATATATGCACACATATTTATTTATTTAACAAAACGTATGCATCACTTCATTGTAAATAGAACCTCAAAGTAGTTTGCAGAAACAGAACAAAGCCAAAATGGTCAAAGAACGACAATGTTAAAAATTAGGTATTAAAAAAAAATATCAAAATATAATTAAAATAAACAGTTAAACTAAACTAAAATTAAAATAAAGAGCTAAACTAAAAATAGAAGATGATTACAACACATAGCAGCTTCTATGTTTCTAGGTAGGCTTGCCTGAAGAATGTTCCATTTTCAACAAGTTCTGAAAAAGGTACGGCAAATGCGCCTGCCTGCTGGCAATGTGTAGGGAGTTCCGAAGTTATGTGCTGCTATACTAAAAGACTTCACAAGTGTGGAACAAGTATTATGTGGCACCTCTAATAGTGCCAGTTCTGCAGTTCAAAGGAGTCAAGTGAGTGTATATGGAATAAGGTAATCCCCTTGATTTTATTCTGTGAGACCCCCAGGTATAGGGCGGTATATAAATTCAATAAATCAAATAAATAATAAAACAAACAAACAAACTAGTCTCAAACTGTTGAGCGCTTCATATGCAGATAGCAAAAACCTTCAACTTTGCCTAGTGACAAAATGGCAGCCCCATGCAAATCTCTGAGCAGGGTTTCACTCCTGCAAGCAACTGCAATTTCTGGCTACATAGGCAGAACGAGCCACTTACCCTCAGGCAGCTGATTTTGCGTGTCGTGGAAGGACAGCAAAAGGTTAGCTATTTAATTTATTATTGTTGCATTTTCACTGCCAGGCAGGGAAGAGAGGCGCTTGTGGGATTTTTTTCTCTTCTGCTTAGGTGCCAAAATAACTTGACCAGCTTTGGGTATTGTGTGTGTTGACTTGGAAGGGGAGCCCATTTGCCGCTCCACCTCAGAGAAGAAAATGTCTTCTGCCCGCCGTGTAGACGCCTATGTCGCACTTTGCTGGGATGCACAGTTGTCCTCTCAGACAAGAAGAGTTATTGACTTCCCTGTTGAGGAGGCTCCCTACAGAGCTGAGCAAAATTTCTAAAGCCCATTAAAGGACACCACAGTGTGCCAAAGAGACAAGGGGAGAATGGAAGAGGCTTTTAAGACTGCCAAAATGGAAGCAGGGCAACATGGTCAGTCACTTGTATTCCAAGAAGCTGAGCTTGAGGGAGCAGGGAAGTTTTCTGAGATAAATTGTGAGCAGGTAAAGAAATCGCTGCAAGACTGTGTTAGGCCCTAAAAAAATAATAATTGGGGCCAGATTCACACCATACGTTAAAAGCACTGCGATACCACTTTAAACAGCCATGGCTTGGAGCTCTGGTCAACAGATAATACATATCTAGCTTTGTTATAAACGTAAATATGTTTTGTGTTGCGTTGGATCACTCCGATAATCAAAAGTTGGAGAATGTTCATTAGCAGGAAAGCAAAAGTGTTAGGGGCTTTTTTGTAGATTAGAAAAATGATGATTAAGAAAGGGAGAAATTACAAAATTATGAATTATATGTAGAACACCAATGGAGATAGCTTTTTCTCTCTGTTTTGTAATACTAGAAACTGAGTTAGCTAGGTGAGCCTGCTTTCATGACCATTAACCCATTGCAGTTCCCAGGTTCTTTTGGTGGAAGCTGTTTAAAGTGATATGATACTGCTTTAGTGCAGATGGCATCTAGGACACAGTGAGCTGGAGCAGAACTTTAGGCTGATTTAAATATGCCTAACAGGGCAGTGGAAATCCATGGATCATATTGTAAGAAGCAGGACCCTCCTCAATAGATTATGCTGGTCTAAACCACATAATCAGTAGATTTTGTGGTCTAAACCACAGAGCCTAGGACTTGCCGATCAGAAGGTCGGCGGTTCGAATCCCTGCAACGGGGTGAGCTCCCATTGCTCAGTCCCTGCTCCTGCCAACCTAGCAATTCAAAAGTACATCATAGTGCAAGTAGATAAATAGGTACCGCTCCGGTGGGAAGGTAAACAGCATTTCCAAGTGCTGCTCTGGTTTCGCCAGAAGCGGCTTAGTCATGCTGGCCACATGACCCAGAAGCTGTACGCCAGCTCCCTCGGCCAGTAAAGCAAGATGAGCGCTGCAACCCCAGAGTCGTTCGCGACTGGACCTAATGGTCAGGGGTCCCTTTACCTTCACCTTTAAACATGGTTTATATAATCCCGGAGGAATTAACTTCCTCTCATTTTTGTTGTCATAGCTGATTTTGCTCTCCTTAATCCAGTACGGGTGAAATGATTTCAGTCCCACCCACCCCAGCATCTCTGTCCCTTGAAATTTCCATCGATCAGAATTCATACTGCCAGATAGAATGAAAAAAGGGGCCTTTAAACAGAAGCCCTTAGTACTTCCATATTGAACACACAACCTTCTGCCCAAAGAAAAAGAGTTTTAAAAATGGAAAGAATGGGAGAGAGATAGCTGGAAGATCCTGTTGTAGGTTTTCTGGTGACAGGGATTATAGAGGCCTTGTTTGTATACCTAAGGTCTTTATGCACCTTAGACTTGATCATATGCTATGCTGTACACAGGTACAAAATGCCTTTACACATGTAAAAGTGTTTGTGGGAAAGACTGTACACTTGTTGATTTGTAGAGCCCAACTATTATGCATACAGATACGCCGACTGCAGACTCCCACAAGTGTCCCTAGTTTCTGATTTGATCCCAGAACAGCCTGCTTTTCCTTAGGACGTCTCTATTTTGACTGGAAAAATGCTGGAGGCTGTAGAATAGGATGTCCCTATTTTCTTCGGAGAAATGTTGGAGGGTTTGCATGCAATTGTGAACAGCCCTTTCGTTACTACTGTGCAATTGAGCCCTGTTGAGGTCAAACACCATGGATATTCAAGTAGGCAGCTGTGTTGGTCTGCCGTAGTCAAAATAAATTAAAAGGATTCTTTAAAAAGATAGTTTAAAGTAATTCTTTAAAAAGGTATGTTAAGTCTGTTAGTCAGACTTACCATATCCATTAGCCAATCACCCATTCCCTTCCCTCCCTCTCATTATATATAAGGGTCTGATGACTTTTGTTTCAGTGTATCTGAAGAAGTGTGCATGCACACGGAAACATATACCGTATTTTTCGCACCATAACACTCACTTTTTTCCTCCTAGAAAGTAAGGGGAAATGTCTGTGCGTGTTATGGAGCGAATGCCTACGGATGGCGGGGGGATCTGCTGCAGTTGTGAGCAGAGGATCCATGGTTCCCCTTCCTTCCCTCCTCCGTGGCTCAGTTTGAAACAGCAAAGCGGGAGAAGAGCCGCTGAGTGGGGAGGAGAGAGGGAAAGAAAGCCTGCTTGCTTTAAAGGAGCAAAGCGAGAGAGGAGAGGAGAGGAGCTGCTTACACGAGGGTAAGCGGCTCCTGTCCGGTTGGCTCCTTTAAAGCAAGCAGGCTCTCTGTCCCTCTCTCCTCCCCACTCGCTAAATAGCAGCAAAGTTTTTCGCAAGCAGGCTTTCTGTCTCTCTCTCCTTCCCACTCCTCTTATAAGAGCCTTCTCCTCTTATACCCCTCTTCTGCATTATTAACAGCATCCTTCTCTACCCACCCCATGTGCGTTCCTTGTCCCTTGAGTGCTTTTCCTTCCCTCCCCACTTAAAACATGGTTACAAAGCACAGATCCACACGGATCCTCAGGATTTTTGCACTGGGTCACCCCAAATTCACCATCAGATCACATAGCATGTCCATGGCTACAGCATGCACCAAAAAAATCACGCACCCACTGTTGCCTGGGGCCGCAGTGGTGCAAAAACGTGGTTACAAATCACGGATCCACATGGATCCTCGGGATTTTTTGCATTGGGCTACCCCAAACTCACCGTCAGATCACATGTCTGTGGCCACAGCATGAACCACAAAAATCATACATCCACTGTTTCGTTTAGAATATATTTTTTTCTTGTTTTCCTCTAAAAACTATGTGCATGTTATGGTTGGGAGCGTGTTATAGAGCGAAAAATACGGTACCTAAAACTACTCAGTTGGTCTCTAAGGTGCTACTTTTTAATTTTCAAATTCTTCTGGAAGGATTTTTTTAAAGGCTTGCTTAGATCATATAACTTTTTTGAAGACTTGATTCTTTTTAGGGAGTTTTTAGGTTTACAAGAAGAGTCTTTTTAACTATCTTTTTAAAGAATTGTTTTCATTTATCATGGATATTCAGCAAGGGAAGACAGACTTGGCTTGGCATGGCCCCCGCTGGCTGTGTCTCCAACATCCGTGTCTTCAGCTGAGCAGGTGAAAGGTCTCCCCCCCCCCAATTCATATTTATTCCCATGCAAAGGAACTTCCATTAACAGGACTTTTTGCCTGGCATGTTCTCGAACGCTCCTAATATTCCTTGTTTGCCTGGAAGGAAGATACTGAATGTGCTAACCTGAATGTACAAAGGTAACATTTATATTCATTGCTCCAATATTCCTTGTTTGCCTGGAAGGAAGATACTGAATGTGCTAACCTGAATGTACAAAGGTAACATTTATATTCATTGCTCCTCCCACTTTTGTCCCTGGTCCCACCCACAACTTCCACACGGCCCCCCAGAAGATTTCCCAGATGGAAATGTGGCCCTTGGGTTAAGAAAGCATCTCCCTCCTTGTGGCACACAGTCCATTTCTTTTCTGGTCCTGTTTGCCAAGGTAAACAGGCAAAAACCCTGCCTGGTTATTTGTTGCTCTCAGCTTGTTCTGCAAGTAACGTGGGTGGGAGGAAGAAAGACGTAGGAGGCATCAGATGAGAATTCATCCTGTCTGCCTATTAGTAAGGAGATGGGATGGACGGATGGATGCTTTTACTTGAGGCTCCTAAGGGAAGTTCCGTAGCCCAGCTCAAAAAGAAATATTCCTTCTTTGTCCCCAACAAGGAACTCATCCGTGTTGGCACATGGAGTGGTATCATGTTTTCCTTGCTGCTGGAGTATTCCCCATGAGGAAAAGCTAAAGTTTGGAACTTATAAACAAACTGGGGTGGTAGTGACGGTAGGAATAACCAGAATTTATACCATTATGAAAAGAATAGAGAAAACTGGTTGTCTTTGTTTGAGGGAGCTTCCAGGTGACCCATTTACTGGGCATTCATCCTGCTTTGTTTGCAAGGAGGCTAGATGGGGTTGCCTGTTTAAGGAGCATTCATTCTGATTCGCTTGTGGGGAGGCTGGATGTGGCTGCATCAAAGCAAATATCATCCCAGGGCATTTCCCCATCCCAAAGAATCCAGTCATTTTGGGAAGCGAATTTGTTGCACAAGACCACCCACTCAAACATAATTGTGCAACCATAATTTGCTGGGACATGGGTGGTGCTGTGGGTTAAACCACAGAGTCTAGGGCTTGCCGATCAGAAGGTCGGTGGTTCAAATCCCCGCGACGGGGTGAGCTCCTGTTGCTCAGTCCCAGCTCCTGCCAACCTAGCAGTTCGAAAGCACGTTAAAGTGCAAGTAGATAAATAGGTATTGCTCTGGCAGGAAGGTAAACGGCATTTCTGTGCACTGCTCTGTTTCACCAGAAGTGGCTTAGTCATGCTGGCCACATGACCCGGAAGCTGTACGACGGCTCCCTCGGCCAATAAAGCGAGATGAGCACTGCAACCCCAGAGTTGGCCACGACTGGACCTAATCGTCAGGGGTCCCTTTACCTAATTTGCTGGTATGTGATTGAATTCCATCTGAAAAGTGATGGTCTGGAAGTGGCCCCCCCACCAAAAAAAAGTAATGCTGAAGGCTAGTTAGGGGGATGCACAGCAGGCCATTGTGCCACATACAGTTTTGTCAACCAACAGAAGGATGAAGGACAAACGGTCTACTGCTACTGCCACAAATAGCATTTGTCTCCTGAAGCAGTTATCTCACTCAGCCTAATGGTAGGGCCGTCTCCCTTAATGTAGCACTCCCTCCCCCCTTTTGCCCACCAGAAGTGAATCCACTCATTCATAGGAAGAAAGTGAAGGGATACATTTAGACATACAACTAAGGGGGTTAAAGTTGCAGAGGTAAGGCAACATATTTCACCTTTCCCCAATTGCACCTCAGATTTCAGCCTCCTTTTCTTTCTTCTACACATTTCAGTAGGGTCCAGGGTTCAGTAGTTTGAGTCAGACATCCATAATCCCACCCTGTGTTTTTGGAATGATGCTGGAAGTGTGACGTAAGCTTGGGCATTAAGAATGTGACCAAGAGAAAGAATGTTGGGAACTGACCAACGAAGGCTTCCTTTGGTTTCTAAGTGTGACCAAGAGAATACCCAGGAGTCTTAAGAGTTATAAAAAGGGAAAGACAGAAACTACCTATGGAAATTCCTTGCCATACAGAAGATAAATATAGGCTGGTAAGCAAAGAAACCAGATTTCCTTGTGGCACAAATGCTTAATTCCTTCTATCACTAACATGCAAGCTTCAGGTGCTGTCAATTATGTGCGTAGCAAAAAATGACACCAGCATGAGCGCGCAAGAGAGATCCGTCAGCAGGCTTAGGGGAAACACCAAAGTTTGCAGACATGACATGTGAGCAAAGAAAAACCGGCGAAAAAACTCTAGTGGGAGGGAATCCCAGGCTAGCTCAGAGAGGTCTGAGCATGCTCAGTGGTCATGGTATGCAGATTAGATATTTGGCAGGGCAATGAGAAAACACTGAGTGGAGGTGGAGAGGCTAGAGTCCTGAACATCAGCAGCACTCCATATTGCAATGTTCTGTTGCAGTTTCTACTGGGTTTTTTTAATTACAGTTATTAAAGAGTTAGATGAGGATGGGATGGGATGGGATGGGATGTGTGTGTATGGGTGTGTGTGTGTGTGTGTGAGAGAGAGAGAGAGAGAGAGAGAGAGAGAGACAGAGAGGATGTCTCCCCACACCTCCCAACCCAGGGAAGAGAGAAGGGATGCTGTTAGTACGATTAGCTGAAGCCAGGCAAGCAGGGCGTACCAACGTCACAGAGGTCCCCTCCGTAGCTGGGAAGGCATAAGCATTTGAAAGTGTGGATGCCATCGACGCAGGTAGCTCCATTCAGACAGGGGCTGGAGTGGCACTCATCAATGTCTGCAAGAAATCAAGGGCTGCCATTAGGACTCAGGCTCTGGAAAGAGGTCCATCAGCAGGAGGAAGGCTTTTCTTGCTTTTCTTGCAGGGCAGGGCAGGGCAGGAAGAATGAATGAATGGATGGTTTGGAGAGAAAATGGGGAAAACTTGGAAGCGGGCACCAGCCAAAGAAGCAGAAGAGGAACGGGGAATGGGAAGGGCAGGCTAGGATGTGATAGGAGGGCTTCCCCTTTGGTTACCAGCAGGGACGACAGATCAACCATAGAGGCAAATGACTGCTTGCATTTGGGAGAAAGAAAGGCAGCTTAGTACTTTGATGGGGAGGCACTCAAGATGCATAAGATTGTGATGGGCTACCCAGGACATAGACATGCTTGTAAAGCAGAGAAGATAAAAGAAAATTGTGGGGCATTTTTGTGATGAGAGGACCTAAATGGAAAAGCAAACCTTTGGACCGAAGTCAGGAAAGGGAGCTTCATATGTTTGCAAAGTTATTTAATTGTACCCTATACCGTAATTCCAGAGACTTTTTATTTTATATAACAAATGCTGGAAGTTCAGAGGAGGGCGATGTGGTTATGTAACAGTCCTAAAGGACAGGAAGAGAGGTTTCTCTGGCACCTTCGTTATACAGCAAATGTTGAAAGTGCCCCTCTTTACCCTACCTGTTGACACTTAAGGTTTGTTTTGTTAGGACCCACCATGTTTCCGTGTCTGCAAGTAGTTTTAAACTGTTTTTAATATTTTGTTTTAATTGTTGGAACCCTGGGGACCTTAAGGTGAAGGACAGGTAAATGATGATGATGATGATGATGATGATACTGATATGATAATATGTTCCTCAGTGTGTAATGGCATGAGGCAAGATCTTAATTCACCCAGAGCAGAAAAAACCCACAATCTTAGCTTTGCCCCCTCTCAAGCTGGTGAGCTCTATAGGTCTTGGTGTTTCAGGTTATTTATCAACGAAAAGGAGCCCCAGTTTTCCCAAGTCTTTTTAGCACACCCTGCAAAATCAATTATTGCCATGACTTTTTGTTGTTTGCTTCATTTGGAAATCTCCGCTTGTGGCTTTCTCACCCCTCTGGTCACCCAGCTATCATTCGGTAGAGCCTGAGACAATCTCCGGGTTGTGGGTTTGAGCCCTGAATTGGTCAAAAGATTCCTGCTTTGTCAGGGGTTGGACTAGGTGACCCTCATAGTCCCTTCCAGCTCTACAATTTCATGATTCTATGAGCAGATGAAAGAGTTCTCCAGCAGAAAGGAAGCATGTCTAAACCAGGAGAGGGCGGGAGGCAAATCAGGATCTACTGGGACATTCTCTGGGTAACTTGCAGTAGCTCAGCGAGGGTTGGCAACTTCCAGTGGTTTAATAAGAGTGACCAAAAAAAAAAAAAGCCTTTCAACTCCTCTCCAAAATTTGACTGCTGAAATCGAGAAAGTTTTGGAACTAACAGAAGTAGGTGTATGTGTGAATGGATCCATGCAACAACTCCAGTTCTGGTACTGAAAGCAAGTTCTTGGTCTCTGAGCATGTTCTCAGCAGCACCTTGTTCCTGAGCCACTCTTCTGTACTGGCCATTCATCCTGAGTTGCTCGTGGTGTGTTTATACATCTTCCCACTAGTCAGCCATTCATCCCACAACTGCAAAAAGTCTGTTTCTTTTTCTTTTTTTAACGGGGATCTGTTGCCCCAGGGCAGCAGTAGGCTTCAATCCACTTTAATTGCGCAAGCCTAAATTTCCCAGTATGCTCTTGAGTTTCTCCCACAAAATACTGACAGCCTAGAGGGGGCCTTTGTCTGCTTCTACTTGTTCCATCTTTATCCAGAGTCTAAGACACTGGTCATCATCACACATTCATTTCACAAGCCAAGCAATCTTCTTCTCTTAAGATAACCAGCCACATCCTTATTTCCAACTTTGGACTCATCTAGACTTCCTTTTGTGTTGCGTTTCTAGGCCCAGGTTGGGGCTTTAAAGATCCATATCCAAGCTTTGTTTTTTGCTTTTTTGCCTCAGTGTGTTTTCCCCGCATTTACTGCTGAATTGGAGGAAACGGCAATCAGGTTTTCTGCAGATTGCCGTTTTCTCCGATTCGCTCGTGAAACGCAGGTTTTCCTGGGGAAAGTGCTGAGACCAAAGCAAACAAACAAATGCTCAGACATGAAAGGTATAATAAAACATGAACCTCTTCCTGGAAATCGCAGCACAAAAGGAAGTGTGGATGAGCTAAAGAAAATAAAAAAACAGCATAGGAAATTAACAGCATTAAAAAGGCCTGTACATTATAGAAAACCCATCTAAACTTGGGTTTCTAAAAACATAGGAATAGGGGCGGGGGCGATGATTCAGTTCACATTTAAAGGCAAATCTACCTAACTTGCACTGTCCAAAACAATATGAGAACTGAGACACAGGGATCTCTGAAGATTGTACTTCTCTGAATTTTGCCATGCAGTTCTCCAGCCAAGTAATGTGTACAAAAATGCACATGGTCACGTAAAGTCTGCACAAAAAATGCAGATATGAGTAAAAGATGCACAGCATTAGGGGAAATATAAATATTAGGAAATGTGTACATCAGGCAAAAATTTCATACAAAAATTTGTATATTAGGGTAAATTTGCAGCAAAGTGGTGAATTTTCACGGGAACCTTTTTTTCCTTAAAATTGCAAACTGATGTGGAAATGTGGAGAACTTAAGACTGGAAAAAATGAGATACCAAGAGAATATGTAATTGACAGATTCACCCATCCCTATCTGTCAGAGAATGTGGCTCTATAGCACTTTCCTGAGAAACGTTATTTTGCCACTTCTTCTCTTATGAGAAAACCCCTCCAAGGTATAGTGATGTAAAGTGCTTACTCTAAAAAGACCTACCAGCAGAGAACAGGACAGAACTGGGAGTCAACATGGTTCAGCATTTGCTGAGCTCCACACCCCAGAAGAGTGTGACTGCTGTGAATTCCCTGAACCTGCTTCTTCTCCTCTTCACCTCTATCTCTTGCTTGCTTGCTTTATCTCTTCCTCTGGCCCAGAAGATATAAGTAAGGGACTGGCAACAGTGGTGAGATAAAGGAGTAGCTGCTGCTGCTGCTCTTGCCTCGGCCTACCTGCTTCCTGGCTTTTTACCTGGCAAGAGAGCAGGTGATGGCAAAGGCAAGGAGGAGCAACAGTAGATGGCACTGGAAGAACATAGGAAGAGCTTTTCCTAGATAAGACCAAAGGCCCATCTGGTTGGACATCCTTTTCCCACGGTGGCCAACTGGGTGCCTACAAGGAGTCCACAAGCAGGACCTAAGTACAATAATACTCTTCCTCACTTGTGATTCTCAGCAACTAGTGTTCAGAGGCATATCACCCCAGACCTTGGAGGTGTAGCAAAAGGTAAAAGGTAAAGGTAAAGGACCCCAGGATGGATAAGTCCAGTCAAAGGTGACTATGGGGTTGCGGCGCTCATCTCGCTTTCAGGCTGAGGGAGCCTGTGTTTGTTCACAGACAGCTTTCTGGATCATGTGGCCAGTATGTCTAAACTGATTCTGGCACAACGGACACTGTGACAGAAATCAGAGCAAACAGAAACACCGATTACCTTCCTGCCACAGTGGTACCTATTTATCTACTTGCACTGGGGTGCTTTCGAACTGCTAGGTTGGCAGGAGCTGGGACAGAGCAACGGGAGCTCATCCTGTTGCGGGATTCAAATCACTGACCTTCTGATCGGCAGGCCCAAAAGGCTCAGTGGTTTAGACCACAGCACCACCCGTGTCCCTATGTAGCACATAGCCATGATAATGGAAATGACTCAAAGCAACTTACAGACACAACAGAAATACTGAAACCGATTCCAAAAAACACAATAAAAGAAATGAAAGAAGCCCACCTCTGTACAAAGATCTTACAGATCCTGCTGCACTGAGAGAGGCTGCAAATACTTGAAAACCCTTCAGATTAAGGGCCAAAAGCTGTTTAGAAATATATATAAGATGCCTGGAGAGCCTCCCTGAGGACAGTGTTTCTACAAGTGGGAAGCCACTATTGAAAAGGCCCGTTTTTGCCACCCTTTGGATCTCCTGTGGCAGTGGCAGATGGAGAAGGGCCTCCGATGGCGATTGCAGCATCTGGGTTGTTCCACATGCACAGAGGTATTGAATCTTGATGGTAAGCATCGATAGCCTTATCCTCCATGAATTTGACTCATCCCCTTTCAAAGCCAGCAAAGTTGAGGTCATTGATCCATCTCGTGGTAGCAAATTGCATCGTTTAACTATTCACTGTGTGAAGAAGTATAGGGCGTATTTTTTGCCCTATAGGGCGCACCTAGGGCTTTTTGGGGGGGGAGGGGAATAAAGAAAAAAAAATATTCCCCCCCAGGTGCGGGGCTGGGGCGGGGGAAGCCTGAGCTTCCCCCAGCCCCAGCCCCCAGAACAGGCTGCTATCCGCAAGCCTTGGGAGCCCAGCGGGAACTCCCGCCGGTCTCCCCAGGCTTGCAAATATCTGCCCAAAGCCCAGGGCGCGCTGCTCAGCCGGGCTCCCAAGGCTTGCGGAGAGCTGCCTGAAGCCCGGGGCGTGCTCCGCTGCGCTCCTCAGGTTTGGGGCTGCAGGCTGCTGTCCTCAAGCCTTGGGAGCCCAGCGGGAAGTCACGCCGGGCTCCCAAGGCTTGCGGATAGCTTCCTGAAGCGTGGAGAGCGAGAGGGGTCGGTGCACACCGACCCCTCTCACTCTCCAGGCTTCAGTGGAAGCCTGAATTCGTCCCATAGGACGCACACACATTTCCCCTTCATTTTTGGAGGGGAAAAAGTGCATCCTATAGGGCGAAAAATACGGTACCTCCTTTGGAGACCACATGCGGACCATACATTCAAATAACTATGTTCAGGGTGGATCTACTATAAAACTAAAGAAGATTAAGCTTCAGGGCCCTGAAACCCTGAAACGACTTTAGTCCACGCTGCTTAATTTATTTTTTTGGGGGGAGGGGCTAGTACATCCAATTTGAGTCACACAATTCAAATTGATTGATTTTTGTGTGTGTCCCAATCCCAAAGTTTGAGCGTCAGTAGCACAGATGTTCTACATGTGGTGTGTTGCAGGAATTTGAAAATTAAAGGGATAGGGAATTTTTATTTACACCAGTGACTTTGACATGTGAGATAATTTTGACATGTACAGTGATTTTAATCAAAATCTGAGATGTAGCAGTTTTTGGTTTTTTTAAAAAAGTGGTGATCTGTTGTGGAACAGCCCCATTGAAAAAGATAAAAGTGGTTATTCAGACCTCGTTGCTAGTTGTGAAGCCCCCCACCCCCACCCCATAACAGTTCAAGCTTCAAGGCCCCAAAATTGTAGGTCAATTACAGACTATGATACCACTTTAAGCAGCCATGGGTTTCCCAAACTTGGGTCTCCAACTGTTTTTGGACTACAATTTCATCATCCTTGACCACTGGTCCTGCTAGCTACGGGTGATGGGAGTTGTAGTCCAAAAACAGCTGGAGACCCAAGATGGATGGAGATGATAGATAGATAGATAGATAGATAGATGATAGAAAGATATCCCCTCCCTCTTCCTCTCTCCTTTGTAGACAATGTTCAAGACTACCAATGGTTTGGCTTTAGAGACAGAATGGGTAAGGATGACCTCTGCTGGTCTGATGGACACTCTCTTGTGAGTTACATTCCAGAAGGACATGGTTTTCAGTGAATAGTCCTGAACTGCTGGGAAACATTTCAGAATAAGAGCTTCCTTCCTCACAAGGAAATACAATTCTGGCTTGATTTATTTATGGCCCTCATGCCCAAGAGTGAAAGGGGCTTCTGTGTTTAGTGGGAAAGGACAAGAGGAAAGGAAAATTTCTTCTTCTTCTTTTAACCCCTCGTGTATTGGGTGTAAAGGACTACTACTGTTTAGGGTTGCCATATGTCCAGCATTTCCTGAACATAGCCAGAATATGGCAATCGGAAACAGTGCCCAGGCAGAAATCACTGACATGTTCAGGAAAATCTGGATGTATGGCACCCCCCCCCAAAAAAAAAGCCCAACCACTTTGCCCAAGAAAGCTCAGCAACTTTTCTGCCCGGACTGTCACTTTTTGAAATACGGTAACCCTACTACTGTTAGTATGCAGGACAAGAGACAGAGACAGAGACCACATTCACACCATACATTTAAAGCACAGTGACACCACTTTAAGCAGTGCTGCTGTTCGCAAAGGCATGTGTCTTTCATCTTGGGCTGAGTGGGTCCAGCCCCACTTGCCCTGCAGCTAGAATTATGAATGAAGCCTCCTTCCTGGGGTTGGAATGCTTCACTGGGTGATAAACTCTCTTCCCAGTGCGGTTTCGTATATCAGCTGTTGTGGGGCTGATGCTTGACAGCCATCAATTTTGGATTATTATCCGTTTGCATTGAGCTGCACTCGTTTTTTATTGAATTGCGGATCAGTAGAGCAGATCTGTAGTTCCATGTGCGCTTGAACAAAGGAGCGTAACAATAGTGCATTGTGGGTAGCCTATCTGTTCTTCTGTTTATTGGTTCTGCCTCCGTGCTCAGAACATGGGATATTTGCTCAACGTGCCCAACAAGCAACACAGTTTTGCAATAACATTTTCTTGGTGGGGTGCGTATTACCATCTCAACCTCCATATTAAGAAGAAGTTAGGACTTACCTATGTCACAGCGATCACCCATATACCCAGGTGGGCACATGCAAGTGACGCTTCCATCTTGTTCTTGGCAGGTTCCAGCACCACATGGTTTCTCTTCACATGTCTTGGGCATAACTGCAACCATGAAAGGAGATAAGCATTAATGATCCCTTCCCGTGGTGGCTGGTAGGGTGGAAGGCAGGGAGGCCAACAGTAGGTGGCAGTAGAACCAATGACAGGTGAAGCCAACTAGTTCTACTTTTGTCTACATCCTCTTTCCTGTTGACAAAAGTAACATTCATTTCTTCACCCACATTTGCCTTCAGTCATGCTCTCACCTCCCCTCCTGAAAAATTCCCAGAAAGACTATGTGGCCCTCAGTTTGAAATAGATTCCTGACCACTGGTTTAGATGAACAGGAATAATGTTCTGTTGATGAAAGGCAGTATGATAAAGCTTGGTCTAGGAGAGACTCAGGGCTCAGCTCTACAGCTGCAAATAAAACATGTGAAGTGTGTTTTAAGTGCAATATACAATGTGACACTAGATGGCGATAGTGAGCCTTATGGAAAATTCAATGTATTTTTAAAAACACTTTTAAAAATGCATTTTCACAAATGTTTAAAATATGTGTGTAGATTCCACCTCAGGGAGTGTGAGCATTCTGGAGATTCAGATAACCAAGGCTGGCTATTGGGGGTTCCACTGTATATTTTTAACTGTACCTTGTGTAGTAGATTCTGTCTCATCTGTAACCTCTGGTGAAACTTCAGGCAGGACATCAGTGGCAGTCGGAGGTGTTGGTGGAACCTCTGGAAAAGCTGCACCTTCTGTTTCCGAACCTGGTATTTTGTGTGTATAGGCCTCTGTTTCAACCTGGCCTTCTTCTAGATGCTTGGAGTGTGCAGTTAATTCAGCATCTGGTTCACTGGTTCCTGGTAGACTATCTGGCAGCAGAGATTTCTCTGGAACGTCAGAGGCAGGGTCAGGGGGTGGCCCAGAACTATCCCCATGAATCTGGCTTCTTTCTTCGAGTGCCTCAGAGGGCAATCCGCTGAAATAAGGTACTCCAGATGTTTCTGTATGGCTTTCAGGCAATGCTGATGTTTCACTACCCGTTTCATAAAGGGTTGGCATTTCAGTGTGGCTGTCTGGTAATGCTGATGCTTCACCACTTGTTTCATGAATGGTGGAAGTTTCTACACCAGCTTCATGAAACGTGGATATCTCACCACTGGTTTCATGAACAGTTGAGGATTCTACACCAGGTTCATGAAATGTGGATATCTCACCACTGGTTTCATGAATAGTAGAGGTTTCTACACCAGCTTCATGAAATGTGGATGTTTCACCACTAATATCATGATATTCAGGTGGGCTTATGGTACTTTCATGATATGCAGAAGTCTCTCCACCAGTCGTGGAGGTTTCCCCACTTGATTCAGAAAAATGGGGATGCGTTGCCTCTGTTCCTCCAGCCATTTCCTGTGAAACTGCAGGGCTTGTCACAGCTTCTATAAGATCAGAAGTTACTAAGGTGATTTCTGGGATTCCAGAGGCATCACCACTAGCACCAGCTACAGTTGAAGACTCTCCACTTAGGTCAGTGACACCAGCAATTTCTCCACTGAAATAAGGAACACCCGATGATGTTCCACTGATGTCAGTTGTTCCTGATGGATAGCCGCTAACTGTTGTCACATCATATGGTTCTCCAGATGCCTCCCTATCTCCTGAAGGAAATCCACTGATTTCTAATACCCCAGATGTCCCTTCTCCAAATTCCTGGGCAACTGATGGCTGTGTTACAACTTCCACCAAAGTTGTATCTACAAGGGAGACCGTGGGAAACCCAGACGTGAGCCCACTGTAATCATAAATTCCAGATGACAAGCCACTGGTGAGACCAACACCAGAACTTTCACCACTAATGTCTGTTAGTCCACTTGGAAGTCCACTAATTTCATGAGATCCTGAAGTCCACCCATTGAAGTCTATTTGGCCAGAAGGCTGACCACTCACATCTAACATTCCAGACACTGTGCCTGATAGATCTTCATCTCCTGAAGACAACCCACTCATTTCTACAAATCCTTTGCCTTCTTCTTCTTTAGCTGAAGGAGTTGTCACTTCAAACAAATTGGCATCTATGAAGGTAACCCCTGAAGGCTCGCCACTTCCATCAGTACCAGAAGCTTGGCCACTTAAGTCCACGAAGCCACTTATATCAGGTATCCCAAAATGTTCCCCACTGAAGTCAATTCCTGAGGACAACCCGCTCATATCTGGTAGGCCAGATGGTTGTCCACTAGCGTCAAGTCCGGATGGTAATCCACTGAAATCAGGTATCCTAGGCAGCTCCCCACTGATATCAAGTCCTGAGGAAAACCCACTGATGTCAGGTATTCCACTGACATCAAATCCTGAGGGTAACCCACTGGTTATGCCACTCATGTCCCATCCAGGAGAGGGCAACCCTGATAAGTCTCCATCTCCACTGACACCAATTGTTCCTTTCCCTTCAACTTCCTTGTCCGTTGCTGTGGTGACAACTTCCACCAATGTGGCATTGACAAGGGACACGGTAGGAAATCCAGATGGGAGACCACTGTAATCATACTCTCCAGATGGTAAGCCACTGAAAAAGTCCACACCAGAACCATCTCCACTGAATCCAGAAGGCAACCCACTGATTTCTGGAATCCCTTTGCCTTCTTGAAGTCCAGGTACTCGTTCTTGGATTCCTGAGCCAATCCCTGATGTCAGTTCTTCATCTCCAGAAGGTAAAATGCTGACTTCAATATCACCGGAAGACAGGCCACTTATGTCTCCTGATGGTAGGCCACTCTCACCAGAAGGCAGTCCACTGAAATCTGTGGCTCCAGAAGGAAACCCGCTTTCTCCAAATCCAGAGGGTTCTCCACTAGGTTCATGCATTCCACTTGTATCTGGAGCTCCAGATGTCCACCCAGAAGCAGATGTTTGTGTGATTGGAGCTTCTACACTTGTCTCACTAGGTATGGCATCAATAGGAGCAACAGCTGATGGAATCACTTAAAAAAAGAAGTGTGTGGGAGAGAGAAAAAGAAAGAGAGAGAGAGAACATTAAACAAATATTGTTCAAGGACACTATGATATTTTCTCACATGATATAAAGAGAAACATCAGCTTGAACTCTTTTCAATATCAATTGTCCATTATCATCTCTCACTAGCTATGGCAGCCCAGGAACTCAAGCAGAAGGTCTCACCCACTGCCTGCTACTGGATCCTTTTCACTGCAGATATCTCCTGTTCCACTGTTGACTATGTGCTGGTCATTGGCAGATTAGATTACAGGCAGCCCCCCCATTTATGTGGGGGTCACATTCTGAGGGGGGACACATGTCCGTGAAATCGCATATATTTGAAACACCACTGGAAAAAGCCTGCAACTGCCCCATTCTGTCCCTTTTTGGAACATTTTTGTGATGTTTTCAGCTCACTTACAGGTTCGGAGCAACTCACGTATGCACGGTCATGCACATATTGAACATGCGTAAATGGGGGAGTTGCCTGTACTGCAATGTGCTCTATATGGGGTTGCCCTTTAGGCTGACCTGGAAGCTGCAGCTAGTGCAAAATACAGAGACCTGGCTGTTCATTAGGGCAGAATATCACCATATTGCTGTGGAAAGAACTGCATTGGCTGCCATTTAGCCACTGGTTAAACTTCTAGGTGCTGGTACTGCCATACAAAGCCTTATGCAGCCTGCAATCAGGATACCCAGAATACCTAAAAGATCCTCTCATCCCCTATGTGCCACACCTATTGCTGTATTCTGCAGGAAAAGGCATCCTGTCAGCAGGTCTGTTCTGTACAATGTCAGAATTGGGCCTTTAAGTGTGGCTACGCTTTGGAGATCCCCCCTATTATATATCAGGCAGGCACCTTCTCTACATCTACCATCCAATTGAGTTCTTTGGATCCAGTATTGTTCTCTGGGGCATCAGGGAAGAAATCTTTGTCCTGTTCTGTGTCACGTTCCTCTGGCTATTTGAACAGCCCTATCATGTCTCCTCAATTTTGTCTTCTCCCCTGGTTCCTTCAACCATTCTTCATAGGACTTGTTTTCCAGATGTTGTTGACTCCAACTCCCACCAGTCCCAGTCAGCATGGCTAATAGGCCAACAACATCTGGAGACCATAGGTTCCCCACCCTTGGTCTACATGCATCATTATGTCCACCACACATAGGAAGCACATGGTTACAACCACCTCTGAATAGGGCTGCAAAGTTATAACCATGGAGCCCAACATACCAGACAACAATGATATGTTTGTTGGAAATACTTCTGTTCCCCACTCGGTCTGATTTTCAGAATCAGTGGTAAACTCCATTTCCACAGTTGTTTCCTCCCCAGAAGGGACTTCCTCGACCCCAGGAACTAGCTGGGCTGCAATGAGCTCTTCCTCTATGCCCTCATACTGAGATGGTTGAGCTGAAAGACAAAAAACATCACAGTGAATATCCAAGAGTGTCCTGTCTGTCTCAGAGGTCTTATGTCTACCCTGTTTAGTGTGGGGAGAATTTTTGGAATACTCTCAGTTCTGAATGAATAATGCCCAACTCAATGTAATTCTCATTAGTCTATCATGATCCCCATATTTCATTTCCTCAGCTAAAAGTCTTACATTGTTTGTTTGTTGTTGTTTTTTATTTTTATTTTTACTATTCCGTCATTAGCCCAGACACTGAGATCTAGTTCCGAGGGCCTACTGGTGGTTCCCTCACTGCAAGAAGTGAGGTTACAGGGAACCAGGTAGAGGGTCTTCTTGGCAGTGGCACCCTCCCTGTGGAACATCTTCCCACCAGATGTTAAGGAGATATATAACTATACAACCTTTAGAAGACATCTGAAG
The DNA here is from genome assembly GCF_951804945.1 of Podarcis cretensis. NCBI lineage: Eukaryota > Metazoa > Chordata > Lepidosauria > Squamata > Lacertidae > Podarcis > Podarcis cretensis. The sequence goes on from NC_137183.1 coordinate 19,863,174, forward strand.
GCAACCCTGTACAGTGGTACCTTGGGTTAAGTACTTAATTCGTTCCGGAGGTCTGTTCTTAACCTGAAACTCTTCTTAACCTGAAGCACCACTTTAGCTAATGGGGCCTCCTGCTGCTGCCACGCCACCGGAGCACAATTTCTGCTCTCATCCTGAAGCAAAGTTCTTAACCTGAACCACTATTTCTGGGTTAGCGGAGTCTGTAACCTGAAGTGTATGTAACCTGAAGCGTATGTAACCTGAGGTACCACTGTATAAGGAAGTTCTTAATGTCTGGTGTTTTATTATGCTTCTGGATACGCTGGAAGCCACCCAGAGTGGCTGGAGCGACCCAGTCAGACGGGCAGGGTACAAATAATAAAATTATTAACCAGAACAATACCAATACCAATATCACTATCAGTATCAAAATCCTGCCTTTTCCCCAGGCTTGGACTCAAAGTGGCTTACAGTTTCACCATTTTAAAACAATTCACATAGTTCTTCTCTTCTGAATACATCATGTAGTATTATTCGGGCCCTGTAGTGCTTGAAAAACTTTCTGTGATGAGTCACAGAAGAAGAAGGAGAAGAAGAGTTTGGATTTGATATTACACTTTATCACTACCCGAAGGAGTCTCAAAGTGGCTAACATTCTCCTTTCCCTTCCTCTCCCACAACAAACACTCTGTGAGGTGAGTGGGGCTGAGAGACTTCAGAAGAAGTGTGAGTAGCCCAAGGTCACCCAGTAGCTGCATGTGGAGGAGCGGAGACGCGAACCCAGTTCACCAGATTACAAGTCTACTGCTCTTAACCACTACAATTCACTGGCTCTCTACACAGAGACACAAGAACACCAGAAGAAGAGCCTGCTAGCTCAAAGCCCATCTGGTCCAGCATCCTGTTCTCACAGAGGCCTGTGGGAAGCCTGTGAGCATGACCTGATCATAACAGCACTCTCCCAGACAGTACCTCTGAAACAAAAAGCGTGGTGCTTTGACTGAGGATCAGGGAATCCCGTCTGATTGGGGTACAGGTAGGTGGTCCTCACACCAGGCTTCTCCCCGCCACACGCAGGACGTGGGTGAACAATGGGATATCGAAGGCTGCCATCAGCCAGCCAGCCAGCCCGACAGTTATCCAGACCCAGCTTCCAGGCTGCATAGAGTTGACCAGTTGAAGCCAGTGTAGCATTCTGGCTCTGACAGTATTCTTGAGCTTCCTGTAAGGTGAACTGGTCTGGTTGTGTTGCGAAGAAGACCTCACCTAGGGATAAAATAGTAAGCGTGTGAGTTTTGGCTAGATATATTGGAGAGGTCCTATGGAAATGGAAATGGGGGGTGGAAATTACTGACATTCCCTTATTCGTCCCATGTGTAGAACATAAATTAATCCAGCAAATATGATTGCTGTTCACCTTTGCCTTCAGTCCGCAAATGGTACTTGATTGATTACATTCCTCCATATTTGCATTGCGTTTCCTCTGCACTGAAATACGTGGGGTGGATTAATGTAATGAGAACATAATTTATGTAATTAAATACGCAAATTATGTAAGTGATGAAATTTCACCATGGGGGACAGTGAGATTACTAATGCGGGTCCCACCTGCACTATACATTTAAAGCATCGCCATCCCAATTTAAACAGTCATGGCTTCCTCCAAAATCCTGGGAAATATAGGCAAAGGTACTGAGAATTCTTAGGAGACCCCTATTCCCCTCAGAAAGGTTCCCCAGGGTTCCCCAGGAAGAAGGTTTGATTGTTAAAAATTGTTGTTTTTTTAATCATTTTTATTTGATTTAAAAAATATAAATTTATAACAAAACCAAATACATATCCATATAGAAAGATTTATCTGAATCTCAAGACTTTCCCATCCCCTCCATGGGTCCTATTGTCAACAGTTTCAACTGCATATCATTTCATAGTCTATATTTTGTATCTATCCATATTGTCCATAGTATTTGTTACACTGCAAGTTAGATTAAAATCCTGCTAATGTTTTCACCTGCTTACAGTGGTCTGCTAAGTAATTTCCCCCCGTTCTTTCTTGAAGTTTTTGTCTTCTTGATCCCTGAGCTTTCCAGTCAGTTTTGCCATTTTGGAATAGTCTAACAGCTTGGCAAACCAAGCTGATCGTTAAAAATGGTTAAACCACCTTGACGGAAGATGGAGTCTTCCAGCATTCAGTTCCATTGGATGTTTATGAGTGCCATGGGAGAGGGAGGAAAATGTATCTCTCCAACCACTTTCTCCATGCCAGGTGTGATTTTATAAACTTCTACTGTGTCACTCTTACTTGCCTTTTCTCTAAACTAAAAAGTCCCAGATGCTGTAGCGTTTCTTCATAGGGGGCACATTGTCTCCTTGATCAGTTTGGTTGCCCTTTTCTAAACCTTTTCCAACTCTACAATATCCTTTTTGAGGTGAGGCAACCAGAATATTAACATGTCTGGCCAGGGCCAGATTTAGGTTTGATGAGGCCCTAAGCTACTGAAGGTAATGGGGCCCTTTATATGTCCAGCTGTCCTTTGTCAACAACAAATTGTCACTGTTTTTTGTGTTGAATAATTATAATATTTATATATAGTATTACAGTAGTAAGTGGGGGTAATAGGGAACTGTACGTACTAGTCAATAATAATATAGGCCTACTAAATAATAAAGATGAATATTTTTCTACAGTAGATTTATAATGGGATCAAAATAAATAAATTATGTATTACATGAAATCAATCAGTAGGCATAAGACTCACACCCTTAGTCTATACTGCCTGATCATCAGTCTACAAGCACTCTTTAATTTTATTTGTTTTTTATCTTACATTTTGGAAATATACATCCACTTTTTTCCCCTTTAATTTTTTTGGGGCCCCCCAAGAGAGCGGGGCCCTAAACTATAGCTTGTTTAGCTTATATGTAAATCCGGAACTGTGTCTGGCACATGAATACATTCAAATGCACTTTACTCCCCTACATCCAACTCAGGAATTATGGAAGAAAACTTACCATTCAGTCTGTCAATATAGCAGTAGACATCAAACATCTCGGATGCTGGGCGCATGCCATATGTCCGTACACCTGGGATGTCATCTTTGTCTCCTTCACATTTGCTCCGCGGAACCACAATAGGGTACCTGGCCATTAAAGACATTTGTTAATTTTTTACCCAGGATCTCACCCATCTATCTATTTAGAAGATATATGAACCCCTTGATCAAAGAGCTCTCTGCGTGGTGTGCAGAATAAAGCTGTAAATAAAACACAGCTAAGATCCACAAACCAATTACAAACAAATATGCATGAAACAACCACCGTTAAAAGCAAATATAAACTTAACAACACTTTTGAAACAAATATAGGGTAACTCATTATATTTCTAGGTACAGTGGTACCTCAGGTTACATACGCTTCAGGTTACAGACTCCGCTAACCCAGAAATAGTACCTCAGGTTAAGAACTTTGCTTCAGGAGGAAAACAGAAATTGTGCTCTGGCGGCGCGGCGACAGCAGGAGGCCCCATTAGCTAAAGTGGTGCTTCAGGTTAAGAATAGTTTCAGCTTAAGAATGGACCTCCGGAATGAATTAAGTACGTAACCCAAGGTACCACTGTATGCTTGGCAAAACAAAACAAAAAAGTTTTCAGCAGGTGTCTAAAACAGGGCAGCCCAACTTTTCTTTCTTCTTTTTTTTAACCAATAAATTTTGCTCGGCAGAGCAAAAAGGTTTATATGTTGATTAATGTATTGTAATGACTGTGTAAAGAAAATAATAAAAGTTTAAGGGCAGCCCAGCTTTTCATACAAAGCGAGGTGCAAGAGTACTTTGAAAGCGGCCTTAGCATGTGTGGGGCAGAGTGAGGCCAAAATATGGCACCCACCCCCAGGCTCCACACTGCCTTCCCAAAGCCCACTAAGTGAGGAGTGAGGCTCTGGCAGAGTCCTAGAGCCCTCCTTCCTTCTTCCCAAGGCTGGGAAAGTGCAAATCAGACTTTGGGAAGGAGACAGGAGGACTTTGGACCCTGTCAGGGCCCTCACAACCTCCTTCCCAAAAACCATCTCCTTGATTACCCAACTTTGGGAAGGGAGTGCAAAGGCTGGAGGGTGTCAAATGTTGCTGAGGGCTGCAAAAAAGGCATTGAGGGCTGCCAAGGGCACCTGCCTAGTTGTCAATAGGCAAGGAGATCCGAAGTACAGATAAAGCTACACTAAAGAAATGTCTCCTCACAATGCAGAATGGATGCGGGAATGGCACATGCATGACTGTAAGCTCAATTAGATTGGCCACATGAGAAACATCACCTTCTCAGTAGTGGCCATAGGAAGTTGATTCATAACAAGGCAGACCATGTTGCTCAGTGTTGTCCAAAGTGCCTGGCAGTAGCTCTCCAGGGTTTCAGGCAGGAGATATTCCTTGCCCAACCTGGAGATGTCAGGGATTGAACCTGGGTCCTTCTCCCTGCAAAGCAGATGCTCTCCCACTGAGCCACAGCCTTTGCCCAATGTAGATCAATATATTGATAGTAGAGATAGTAGCAATAGTAGAAATGAGATCACCAGCAACGCCACTCAGTTAAATGAACATTCATTTATTAATTGTATGTATTTTAGTTTCATTAAATGCTTAAACCCTGTGGAATGCCCTCCCATCAGATGTGAAGGAAATAAACAACTACCTGGCTTTTAGAAAACACGTGAAGACAGCCCTGTTTAGGGAAGTTTTTAATGACTGAGGTTTTACCGTGTTTTAAATATTCTGTTGGGAGCTGCCAAGGGTGGCTGGGGAGGCCCAGCCAAATGGATGGGGTATAAGTAATAAATAATAATAATAATAATCATATCTGCATATGAGAAGAAACAATAGGTCTAAAGAAAATATAATTCTTTTTTTTTTTTAGAGATGCACGCCTGTGGCACAGCAAACATCATCTTACAAGAACCATTCCAGTCTTAGAAGAATCATCTGATCAAATACTGACACTGAGACTGGCAGCTGCATGCAATTTGCTCTGGGATTTGCAAAATATTAGCCACTTATGTCACACCAGCTCTCTGTAAGCAACAGTTATAGTACATAGGGGAGAGCAAAGGAGCTTGCTGTCAGGCTGGATTCTGAGCTGCCCCCCACCTTGTGCCATGTTGACAGGTGGGCGGAGCCACCACCCCATTGCCTTCCAGATGCTATTGGACTCCAATTCCCATAGACATAGACCTTGTTCATCTCCAGATGTTCTCGGACTCCAGCTCTCATCAAGTCCAGCTAATATGGCCAGAAGTCAAGGAAGGCAAGAGTTATAGTTTAGCAGCATCTGGGAGACCCAAGGTTCCCTACCCCTGCTTTAGCTGAAACCCTCTTTCTTGTAATTTGAACTCACTAATTCAGATCCTTATTCTCTGAAGCAATAGAAAACAAATTGGCTTCATCATCAACGCAACAGCTCTTCAAGTGCTTGAAGATGGCATCCATCGCACTACTTCATCATGTACCCTGCAGGCTAAAAATATCCTGCTCATTAACCTTCCCACTGGACTTGCTGAGTCATCATCTGTCCTTACCTGACCGTCTGGTCTCTCAGCCAGCCAGCATCACACTGATCGTAACCATTCTCATAGGCTGCCTGAAGCTGTTCAGGAGTGGCAATCACAGCATTGTTATCCAGGCAAGCTTGCTGAGCTTTGACAAAAGTCAGGGAATACCTATTGGTGGATGGCCGGTAATGAAAGATGACACCTGTTGAAGCAAAAGAAAAAACAACTGAAGGGGCAACAGGGCATGAACCCATCAACACTTGCATTGCATTTCACCTAATATTTCTGCAATTTCAATATGTGTTTCCGGAGAACTGAAACTGACTCTAAAAGCAGTTCCCTCTGGAGGATGAGTGTATGTCACTGGTTTTGGCTCTTGCGGGTTTTAGGTTGGCCACAGTGAGAACAGGATGCTGGACTGGATGGGACTTTGCCGGATCCAGCAGGCTCTTCTTACATTCTTATGTGATTTGTTGTGGACCACACTGGGCTACTGAATCAGGTGGATTTTGTTACCCTGCATTTGCATATAGCACTAGGCATTGCCACATACCTGTGGGAGAAATGGGTTGTCCAGGAATGAGTCCAATACCAGGAGCAGCTGTTCCCGGCACAATTTGATCTTCCCCAGTAAATGGCAAGGTGGTGTCTACTCCTAGCGTGACGGTAGCCCACAAGCTGTCTTCCACCGAGCTCACCTCCAGGGTATCAGTGGTGGGAAGAGCATCTAGGAGCGAGAAGGTGGCATTTTCTAGACCCTCCCAGATCCCCACATCTGTCCTGTTCTCTGCCTCTTCAACGAAGCTAGTAACAAAGAGATCTGGTGTTGCTGTGAAGCCTTCGTCCACCTCTGAGGCGGTAAAGTCTATTGGCTCCAAGGTGGCAATGCTGCCTCGGGCCTCCTCCTCAGTGGCGTTGCGTGCGAATTCCAGCTCAACATCTGTCTCAGTGACTGTCTGGATGGTGAAGCCACTGCCCAGTTCATCAATTATCTCACCGGTGAAGTTCTCATGGATGATTGTGTCCAAGTCGCGACCTAGGGTGAAAGAGTGAGGATTCATGGGATATGAATGCAATGGATGAATAAAAAGCATTGCCAGGCTACAGCCTTAGGTCCCCCAAAGTCCTGAAACAATGCTACATCAGAGGGGTTTATAGGAAATTTACACGGTGGACAGATCTAACTCAGTATTGTCCACACTGACTAGCAGTGGCTCTCCATGAGTGTCAGGCTTCAGTGAATTCTGATCCTCTCCTGCTCACATCAGACAGCCAAGGAAGTAGACAAGGAAGCTCTTATTAAGTCTTTATTCAGTATTCACAGTGAGAGGCTTGTTTATGCTGCCTCTTAGATTAATGGCGCTGCTCCAGCTGAGCTCCTTCCCCCTCCCTCCCTAGCAACAGCACTTCCCCTTATGGTGGCCGCCAGGGGCTAATTGTCTTTGAGTCCTTTGCTCTTCCATTTTCAATGCACGCTGGGTTTTGGGAGAAGGGGGGTCGGGAATGCTTCCCAGTGATAACATGTCAGCTGGCTACTCTGTCTCTGTCTCCCCCTTCTGTTCTCCCAACACCTCCCAACTCTTCTGTCCACCTGTCTCTGAGCTGTGACCTTCCTCAAACCACTGCTGTAAATCAATACGGGACCGCCTACGGGACCACCTCTCCTGGTATGCCCCATGGAGGATCTTAAGGTCCACAAATGACAACATTTGGGAGGTCCCAAGTTGCAAGGTGGTTAGATTGGTCTCAACTAGGGCCAGGGCCTTTTCAGTACTGGCCCCGACTTGGTGGAATGCTCTGTCACAAGAGACTAGGGCCCTGCGGGACTTGACATCTTTCCGCGGGGCCTGCAAGACAGAGCTGTTCCGCCTGGCCTTTGGTTTGGACTCAGTCTGACCCTTATGTTTCCCTCCCCTTATGGTTTTGATCTATGGGCTACTTTTAAAATGAGGCTGCATTTTAAATTGCATTTTAACCTGTATTTTAAATTGTCCCCCCCTTCTGTTTTTACTGTAATTTTACTGGTGTTAGCCAGTATTACTGCCTTCCTCTTCTCTAAAAGGTTCAAGGGGAGGGCAGGCGGCCTCCACCATTCCTCCTCAGTCCCGTTCCCCTCAGCCCAGTCCCTGACAATGGGTGTCTCTCCCAGCCCTATCACTTCTTCCAACCAGTAAAGATGCAAGTTCTGATGGTGACAGGAGGTTAGATAACCCACTGACTGCTACTAGAGATTGGCTGATGACTCTCATGCTTCTGTACTCTTGCATCTAGGAAAGTACGAAGAAATAACTTGGGACCCAGCACTTACCAGCGTAGCAAATGGCATCATAGCGGGAATGGGGGTGAGGATACCCTGTCTGGTTGACGTGGAGGTACACGGTGCGCACCCCGACCAGGCCGCCGCCACAAGTGGGCCGTGCCTTGTTGATGGGATATCGGACGCTGCGGTCTGCCAGCCAGCCAGCGCTGCAGACATCCATCCCATCTTTCCAGGCCAAGTACAGTTCTCCCGTTGTTGCCAAACGAGCGCCGAGGCGGTGGCATTTCTCTGCAGCTTCCGGGAAGCTGAATTTCTCCGGGGAGGTGGCGTAGAAGACTTTCCCTGCAATCACACACAGCAATTATTATTTATTACAATTGATTCATTAATTGCCCTCTAAACCACTGTCTCAACGCAATTTACACACAAGATAGTTAAAAGCACAAAAACAACAAGAGCCAAAACCCTAACAATTGGACACTCATGGTCAAGACCCATTTATCTAGCTGGGAAAGTCTGTTGGGACAAAAATGTCTTCAACTGTTTCTGGAAAGTGGAGATAGTGGGCACCTGTCGTGTCTTGACAGGATTGCTATTCCACAAAACAGGGACAGCCACACTAAAGGCCCTGATCTGAGTTGCCATGGCCTTCTGAAATCTTTGGAATTTGCAGGAGAAGCTCTCCCACAAACTTCAGTAATCTAAAATATTTAAACCAAGGATCAGCCAGAGGTTTGCATCTTTTCCTTTTTACACAGAGATCTTGGCCTTTTCTTAGATGGGTCACAGGGTCAAGGGGTCAAAGAGAACAGAGGTGAGGAGATTGAAAATGGCAAGCATGTCATGAATAGGAAAGATCGTTTGAAGATACTGGATGAAAGCCAAGGAGGCTTATATAGTTAGAGTTGCCACTAAAATGCCATTTGAACTGGCTGATGCGAGACTGAACCAAGCAAGACTCAACTCAGCTGAAGTCTGGGGAACCGGGTCCAATCCTACAATCTGCAAGGCCAGCCAGTTCCCCTGGGGAGTTTAATCCTCCCCTCCTCCCCTGCAGCCACCTTTACCTGCCTGACACCGGGCATCACATATGACATCAGATGTGGGGCAGGCAGTCATGGCTTGGAGAAAATGGCTTTGTGGTCTAAATGGGGAGAGGTGACAGGTGAAGTTTCTTCCAAGGGCTGGAGGTTCACCACCACTGGGGCAGAGAAGATTGCACGTATATTTTATTCAAATGATAACCTTGAGCACTTGGAGAAGCTAACTCATGAATGTAAAGTCACCCAGGGTTCTGCTGCACCACAAGAGTACCTTGAGGTGGCAAATGGAGTGTATAAGGGTTAAAGAAGTAAGAAACAATTACCTTCCATTTCTTCTGCATAACAATACACATCGTACGTCTCATCCGTCTCACGAACACCGTATGTTCTCACTCCAGGAAACTCATCCTTGTCACCATAACAACCTTCCCGGGGATGGTGCATTGGGTACCTGATTCAGTGAGAGATTCAGTGAGAAGAAGAGACTGTGTTGCCTGGGGGTAGGGTGGAGAAATACTGTTTACTGTATGCTGCTGGGATGGAGGTAGTATCTTGAAGAGCAAAGGGAACCTAAGCAGAATTTGGATATACACCTATGCATGTATGAAGAGCCTAGCAGCTGGATCAAAAGCCCATCTAGTCCAGCATCCTCACAGTAGCCAACCAGATGCTTCAGGGGAGCCTGGAAGCAGAACCTGAAGGCAACAGCAGCTGTCCCCACTTGATATACTACCAACAGCAGTGGAGGTAGAACATAGGCATCAGGGTTAGTAGCCAAGCCATATACAGTGTTGACCTCATAGATTTGTCTAATCCTCTTCTAAAGCCATCCAAGTTGGTAGCCATCATTGCACCCTGAGGGAGGAGTTTCCATAGTTTGACTGCACTACATGAAGAAGTAAATTATATTATCTATGCTGAATCCCCAGGATCTAAAAGTAAGAGAGAGGGGGAGAAAATCACCTCTCTATTCACTTTCCCTATGCCATGCATGATCTTAGACACCTCCATCGCATACCCACTCAATTGCCTTTTCTCTAAATAAAAAACCCCCAAATGTTGCAACCGTATAGGGAGTTGCTCCAGCCCCTCGATCATTTTGATTACTCTTTTCTGAACCTGCTACAGCTCTACAACTTCCTTGTGGAGGTGAGATGTACATAGTATTCCAAGTGTGGTTACAACATAGAGTTGTATTGTGATATTGGTTGTTTAATTTCCAGTCCCTAACATGGACTTCTCCACCTTCACAGCTATCACACACTTGGTCAATATCTTCATTGAGTTATCCACTACAACCCCCAGGTCTTGTTCCTGGTCAGTCACCACCACTCCAAACCTCTTTAGCATCTATATGAAATTTGAGGGAGAAGGCCAATGTGCATCCCTTGATCCGATTGAGGAAAAAATAATAATGTTCCGTTCACCTGGGAAATTGCAGGAGCAAAGTGATGAAAACTGGGGTGACATTCCCACATGCAGTTCTTCCCTGCTCATTTTCAGGGGGGAATCATGAGAGAAAAGAAGCACGCATGTGCAGAAAAGATGGAAGAATAGCGACGTCCAGTGACATTCGTTGTGATGTCCACTGGTGTGAATGAAATTTGATATAACATGAGGGTATATGGGTCAAAAAGCTACAGCTCCATAACCCAACAGGTACTGCAGTACAAAAAGAGCAGGAAAATCAACAATATACCCAATGCCATGTTGCAGAATACAGCTGCAAGAAGCAAAATTCGATGTTGAACAGCCCCTAGTCACATTGACCTCTGACCCTTTTCTGATTCCTTGTCCATGATAACCTGAGTTTTCCCCAATGGCCAATTTCTCCCCTGTGGTTTGTTCATATAATTCCCTGCCAGCACTTACCTGACCGTCTGATCAGCCAACCATCCAGCATCACACTGGTCAAAGCCATCGTCGTAGGCAGCCTGGAGCTGTTCTGGAGTTGCAATGACAGCACTGTTCTGGATGCAGGCCTGCTTGGCCTTCTCAAAGTCCAAAGTGTACCGGGTGGAGATGGCTCTGTAATGGAACACGATGCCTGGAAAACACATTCACCAACATACACACATGCATCAGTAAGTAACCCAAACCAGTTGAGTTTAAATAAAAGTGAGGCAGAGGGCAGCGACTTAGGATTTTCAGGAACTGGAGTGATACTGCAGAGAATCTAGCATTGCCTGTGTGCTTGCTTCTGGGTCCCTGCAGTTCTGAAACACATAAATTTCCCTTTTGGGGCCCATGGGCCCTCCTTCAAACTGGAGAAAGTGTTGCGGGCACCGCACACAAACGCACATGCTGCAACCAAGCACACACCGCAACTTATTCTCATTGGCTACAACACAATGTTTCTTTCAAGTCAAATTTCAGGATGGGCAGGGGAAAGGCACCATGGTGGTGACCTGTAATCTAACCCTAAAGGACAAAACTGACATGACATTAAATGTGTAAGTCCATTTGATCAGTCTGTTCACCCCCCCCCCCCCATTTAACACCAATTGATAGGTGAGCAGGATTACTACCATGGCAAGCACAGAATGCAGTTAAACGTTTTGCCCCATGTCTGTCAGGATGCTGTCAGTGGCTACCGGCTGGTTGCCCAGGAATTATAGAGACAAGGAAAAGTTCCTTACAGCCTTTTTTAATTTCAGTCTTTGCAGAGAGAGGCTATAGAACCCAGCCTCTTGGATAATGGTGTTGTCCCGAGTGAATCTCCACCCAGCATCTCTCCCACTTCCTCATTCATTATTCTCATCATCTCCTCTAGGTTGCTGAGAAGTGCCCTCTGTCTTTGAGCTCTTTGCTCTCCTACTTTTAAGGCTCTCCGGGTTCTGGAATCTGGAGGGCCTGGAAAGCTTTCTAATGACGACGTTTCAGCCGGGTGTTGCTCTGTCTTTCCCATAATTTCCCAGCTTTCCCCTTCATCAGCCTCTGAGCTGCAACCTCCCTCAAACCCCTGTTGTAAATCTATACTGTCTTCCTCTTCCTTCTCCCTGGAAGGGTCAGGATGGGGAGGCGGTCTCCACCATTCCTCCTCTGCCCAGTCCCCAACAATGTCATGGGCCTGTCAAAATCCCCCTACTCGTGCAGTTAGACCCAGCGAAGCAAACTTCCATTGTTGCCAACTTCTCCTGCATCTAACAGCAGTCGGTGGCGGTGGGCCGCACCAAACTCACCGCCTCCCGGTAAGCTGCAGTAATGCCAGTAATGGAAGGTGCAGTAAGCCCTGCTAGCTTGCCCTGGCAACCACTCCTTGTGTGAAGTGCATGACCATCTGGAGAACCCAACTCAAAAAGATCAGCCGTAGAAGCAGCAACAGGAAAAGAAGCAACCTTACCTTTTACCTTCACCTCTACGGTGTCCTGGCTATCCTCAATGCCATGTATCACCTCGCAGCGATAGATCCCGGTATCATTGGAGCGAAGTGCCTTGATTTCCAGCGTGGCATCAGTGGGTATGGCTGGGTAATTGGGCAAAGAGACCACCTCCTGGTATGCAGTGTTGATTCTCACGTGCCCATCCATGGCCACCAGCAAGACAACCTCTTTGCCGCCCGACAGCTTGCTCCATTTGATCCGTGGAGTCAGAGGCGGGGTGAACGGAGACGTGGTGACGTGTTCCAATGTGTCGATGTAGTAACAGGGGATGGTCAGGGTGTTTCCCAGGGGAATGCGCAGGGGGGAGCGTAAAGGTATGCTCACACTCAGTGTGGCACCATGATCTGCTGGTTCCAAGAAGATGAGGAGGTGAGAGAGGGAGAAATCAGCAGCATTCACCCATTGCTAGACATGGTGGTTATTGGTGGCATGTGGTGAAATCTTTCATAGGTGCATTGTTAGGGCTAGAGGCACCAGCTTACAAAGGTGATGGGGCCCCCGACATCATGCGTGCGACATCATAATGTCCTGATGTTGCACGCATGAACATCGCACCTCCCTAAGTCAGGCAGAAACTTCCGGGATTTGGGAAGGGGGCGACCGGCCTTGGACAGGATACTAGAGTCCTTCTGCCTCATTCCCAAAACTGGGAGGCTTTGGGAAGATGGTGGGAGGGCCTGGACTCAGTCGGAGCATCGCGCCTCCCAAGGCCGGCTTAAGCATATCCGGTGCCATGGTGCAAAGATCCCTCTGACGCCCCCCCCCTCATTTCCCAGAGTTGTCAACCTTTTCCCAAGCCTCTGCAGGGATCGCTCTCCTCCCGTGGGGGCTTGGGAAGGAAGCTGCATGCCCACCAGCCATAGAGTTGGCGGGGCACAGCTTCCATCCTAAGCTTCTGCGGGGATCGCTCTCCTCCCACGGAGGCTTGGGAGGCAAGCTGCACGCCCACCAGCTATATGGCTGACAGGGCACAGCTGGCGGGCGTGCAGGAGGGAAAGGGAAGGCTGCCGGCAAAGCCGTGCAGCTCCCCAACTCGCTGGGGCGCCCCTGAGAGGCTGGCGCCCTGGAGCAACGCACCAGTAAACCCAATAGGAAAGTCAGCTCTGGTGCCTCCCTCCCTAAGCTGGGCAGAAGCTTCCCAGACTTTGGGGAGGAGGTGCTAGGCTTTAATATTCTAATTTACTGGGAACATGTAAGGGACTAGCCTAGTGCCCCATGTCCATAGACCTCACACCACTGGTGGCTAGGTCCTGCCTTCATGTTTGGAAGCAGTAATGCTTCTGAATACTAGGGGAAGGGAGAGTGCTCTTGTGCTTGGGTCCTGTTTGTGGGTTTGTCACATGCAACTGGCTGGCCGCTGTGAGAACAGGATACTGTTCACAGGAAGGCCTAACACTCTCCACATACAAAACTTCATATATTTTAAGGATGGCTCTGGAGGTCTCACATACCTAAAACTTCTGCAGCGACAGCTGCAGTGATGATTTGCAAACACACAAAGGCTAGTAGAAAAGTGGTCATTGTTTTCCTGAAAGAAGCACAAAGACAAAAGAGCTGTGTTAGAGAGAAATGGACAGCACCATCTTTTGTGGAACGAAGGTGGCAAGAAGTGAGAGTGGCTCCTGTATTTGCAAGAGGTGTGGGGCAAGCATCAGTTCAACTAGGGGCGATCTTCTGGAAATGACAATGGGGGAGAAGAACCTTCACTGAGTGATATATTATTAATTAGTAATGTTAGTTAGGTTGTATCCAGTGTTGTTGTTGTTTCTACCTTTCCTCCAAGGAGCTCAAGGCGGCAAACCTGGTTCACCCCCTCTCCATTTTATTCCTACGTAACCCTGTATAGCAGGTTAGGCTGAGAGACAGTGACTGGTCCAAGGCCACCCATTGTACTTTATGGCTGAGTGAGGAAGAACCCTGATCTGCAAGGTCCTATACCGATACACTAACCGCTATACCATGCTAGCCTACTCAGAGTAATCCCATTGAAATGAACGCATGTGAATTAGTTATGTCCTTAGTTAGGTCCATTAATTTCAGTGGCTGTACTCCAACTAGAACTTAGCTGGATACAATCTATCATGATGATGTAAAAAAACATCCTGGAACCAATTCTGGTGAAGGTGCAGCATATAGAAAGACATAACAAACTAGAGAGAAAGTGGTGGCCAACACATGAAAATAGTGGATGAGATTCAGATTCAGATTCTGCAAAGTGGCCTTCTTTTTCTAGGCACCTGGTTGGCTACTGTGGAAACAGGATTGGCCTTGGGCCTGATCCAACAGGCTCTTATTCTGTTCCTATGCTCTTAGTGCCTATCACTTTCATTGGGTGATCCGCCTAGTATTATGAAACAAGGAGAAAAATTGTGAGTCCATTCTCTCTATACTAATCGAAAAACAAACCAAAACACCCCCCTATTGTGACCTCTTAGTCATCTATTTTTCTGCATCTGAGCACCATAAGGACCTAAGAAAAATCCTGCAGGATCAGACCAAAAGCCCATCAATTCCTGCATTGTGTTTTGTGCAGTGCATCTTGGAAGACTGCAAGCAGGCTGTGAGTGCAATAGACTTCCCGCTCTTGTATTCCCAAGCAACTGCCATTCATATCATACTTCTTTCTGGAAGCCTTCTAAGCAAGCAGCCATCATCATCCCTTGCAAAATTGGGTGCTGGTATCAGGAATGCAGACCATTTTCTACACAAAATGACACACTGCTCTCTCTCCTCCATTCAGGTAGGCAAGATGCATGATCAGAGTTCCAAACATATTCTAGATGGGAAAGCCACTTAAGGAGGGTGGAAAGCAGGGCTGGAGAAGGGTGTGGTCTGATAAGAGGGGGCGTGGCTGGGGAAGAGGGTGTCCTGCGAATAGTCCCAAGGGCCATACTGAAAGGTGTGGAGGGCCACATTTGGCTCCTGAGTCTGAGGTGCCCCGCCTCTTACTGGAAGTAAATACACATGGCATAAAAATGGACATTGGTTTATCAAACTTGGACCAACCGCCAATCAGTTTCATTTTGTGACCCCTCAACCACACCATGGGCCAGAACAGAGATCTGATGCTTGGGGAGTCCTGCCCAAACAGGGCTCGAACATAACGGAGGAAATGTGGAGGAGCTCTGGCTCAATTGGGTCCCGTGATTTGGTGCACACTTCTGTGAACAAATCCCTGATTGTTTTCACAAGATGCCTTCCTAGAACTGAGAGTTTTTCTGTTCAAAATCCAGCTTGCTTCAGGAAATGGGAGCGGAGAGATTTTAGGCAGGGGAGGAACTCATTTTACATCTCTCTCTCTCCCCCCCCCCCTTCTTAAATAAGGCAAACGCTGGAACCCAAATACAGAAATAAATATACTTCTGTGACTTTTTGTGTGTGTGTTTTCTCAGCTGTAGCAAAAATAAGAAATTTATTCCATTCTGACCGGCTTCCAAACCACCCCAAGACTGAAACTCCTTTATACATTTAGCTACTTGGGATGGTGCTCTTCTCCTCTCCCGTCCTTATTAGTTTTTGTTTTAATTGCCGCAATTCCTTGGTCATCAAATTAACTGAAACAAAATAACATGCTCTTCAACATTTCTCCACTGAAAATAGGGACGTCCCATTCCATAATGATAATTTTACTATTCATCTTACTGGGTTGCCCCAGCCACTCTAGGCAGCTTTCAGCATATATAAAAACATTGTAAAACATTAAACATTAAAAAAACCCTTCATATATAGGATTGCCTTCAGACAGCTCAAGCATCAGATAATTCCTTACCCTCCAATGAAATAGGGACATCCTTAGGAAAAGTGGGACATCCCGGGATCAAATCAGAAACTGGGATGGCTTCTCTAAATCAGGGACATCCCTGGAAAATAGGGACACTTGGAGGGTCTGAAATAAGGATATGTTTGGACCAGCCTGTTTCCCAAGTTATATTCTAAGAAGGAGGAGCTGGCAGAATTATTTATGTCAGCCCCATTAGGCAGAGGTATGTGTGCACTGAAGGGCAAAACCAGGTTATTAGCTGAACGCACGGATGCACTGAAGGTGTCTGAGTTTTATACAAACGAATGCAAAGGGATTTCCTTCCAAGTAAATGTGCACCTTACATTGGAAAGAACTTCCAGATTTTGGAAAATCTGAAAGCCCCACAAAGAGAACAGGTCTTCACTGGGTGCACCTCCCGTCTGCTGTAATGGGAGCTAGTGTTTCACTCTTGAAAGAAAACATAGCTTAGAGCTGTCATCTTCAAGCACCCAGGACCCAGCCTATAAATCGATTTTCTGACTAGGCCTATCTTTCTCCATTTCTCTCTGGATCATCAATTGCTAAAAGAGGACAGGACAGGAGGACTTTGTGAGCCCAAAGCACATTGTGTGTGTATGTCTAACAAATTCACATTTGTTTTGAACCAAAAGCAGCCAGCAGTGCCTTAATACAGTGTCACACTTCTGATCCATATTGTTCCTTGCGCTGGTTTCCTGCTAGAAAAATCACCCTCACCAGAGCTACTGTTTGCCCCCAAAGGTGCAGTAAACTGCGATTACTTTCAGTAAGCTGCAATTAATGTTAACAAGCTGTTTAGGCCTATTACCCAGCTGGTTTTGTGCAAAGGATCCCTTGTCCTCATTTCCACCCAGTCATTCACCTTCTCTCCTTCTGTTTTTTTTCCTTTCTTTCTTAAACACAACAGTCCTGGCATTACCATGTGATATGCTTTGGCATCTACCAGGACCCCTTCGCTCCAGAAGGGTTATTGGGCAGCCAAACACATTTGCAGGACCTCCTTTAATTTTTTTCCTGGCACTAAGTCTAGTAGCTTCCTATCATGAGGCAGAGTGAGGCAGCTGCCTCAGGCGGCAAATTCTGAGGGTTGGAAAGTGGCTAGAAAGGTGTGCCCTGTGGTCTGCCCTGTAGAGCCTAAGCTAGCTTGCTGCCATAACATAGCTGGCACACTAATGAGGTGACATGAAGCAAACCAGCTTGGATGGTATGCTCCTACCTCTCCACCGGAGCATGGGTCCAGATCTGTGTGGGGAAGCATGTCTTGCCTCAGGTGCCCGAAACTCTTGGGCTGTCCCTGGCTACCACGTGAATTCCTCTAGCACCTGTGATACAGTGCTGCTTTGAAACAGTACTGGAACTTAAATGGCAGCTGCCTGGAGCCAATCAGCAGTGGGTGGTGCCCTTTGGGACCGGTAGGGCAGAAGGCAGGGAGACCAACAGCAGGTGGTGTGAGAGCCAATGACAGGCAGAGTCAACCCATTCTCCTGTCCTGTGTTCTCCAATGGCAGCACGAAGGTAAAAAGGAGGAAGCTGATAGGCTGTGCTCTTCCCTGGCTGCTTGTAAGTAAGAAGGCAGGCAGGTCAGGACTGGCTGAGGGTAGCTGGGGGTTTGTGGGGCAGTGCCCCATTTGCCTTAATGGGGCAGCCTCTACTGCAACCAGATTAGGCACACCACCACCACCAGGTAACTGTGTCAATGGGTGAAGGAAGCAGCTGCCTCTGAGGCAAACATACAAATGGAGCCAAAAGCTGGAAGCTGGTCCTAAAAGCTAGAGAGCACAGTGGGAAGAAGACGGTGGTTATTTATGTATGCTACTACTGCAGCCCATGTTTTGTTAGCCCCCAAATGGAAAACGAACGAGGTCCCAACCAAAGAAGAATGGCAGCAGAAGTTGACAGAATATGCGCAGCTTGCGGACTTAACATATAGAATAAGAGAACAAGAAGAACATACGTTTAGAGAAGATTGGAAAACGTTTATTGAATATATGGGAAAGAATTGTGTACAGCTGAAAACGCTGGCAGCATTAAGACAAATCCAGCAGTGTAAATAAGCTTTGATGGATGAAATAATGGAATGCTGAATTGTATAATTTCTGTAAAATATGCAGGGATTTATGATATGCAAAATGAACCATGGAAAGAGAAGAAGGGAAGTCATTGATATCTTAAGGATGTAAAAATGAGTATCTTAAATTGGAAAACAGAAAATTTAATAAAATATATATACGAAAGAAAAGATGATAGTGTGATTCAGCAAAGGTCAGCTTGCAACCCACTGGCCAGAAGCATTACTGTTTCCGGCCCTTGAAGCAGAGCATAGCCACTATGGCTGGTAGCCATTGATAGTCTTATCCTCCATAACTTCTTTTTAAGCCATCCAATTTGGTGGCTATCACTGCCTTTTGTGGCAGCAATTTCTACAGCTTAACTATGCACTGCTTTCTTTTATCAGTTGTGAATTTTCCAACATTCAGCTTCATTGATAGTCAGTGAGCAGGTGCGCCAACTCTAGGGGTTGTCTTCTGAACTCTCAATAATTGTTTGAAGGGGGCTCAGCCCTCCCAATATTGAGGGGCACCAGCGCAACGTCACAGAAAGCTGCACCTGCCTGGGGAGTGTTCCGAGATGTGTGTGACATTGCGTGAAGTGTGCAGGACATCACATACACATGACGCCTCCCCCCCCCCATCTTAGGGGCAACACAGTGTCACTGTGCATGAGTGCTAGTGTTATCAGAGAGGGTAGGGCCACACTAACCTCCCCACAGGTGGCGCTGTGGGTAAAACCTCAGTGCCTAGGACTTGCCGATCGCATGGTCGGCGGTTCGAATCCCTGCGGTGGGGTGCACTCCTGTCGTTCGGTCCCAGCACCTGCCAACCTAGCAGTTCGAAAGCACCCCCCGGTGCAAGTAGATAAATAGGGACCGCTTACCAGCGGGAAGGTAAACGGCGTTCCGTGTGCTGCGCTGGCTCGCCAGATACAGCTTGTCACGCTGGCCACATGACCCGGAAGTGTCTGCGGACAGCGCTGGCTCCCGGCCTCTAGAGTGAGATGAGCGCACAACCCTAGAGTCTGGCAAGACTGGCCCGTACTGGCAGGGGTACCTTTACCTTTACCTTTAACCTCCCCACGCTGAACTCCTGCTCTCCCTTTGGTAGCCAACAGTGACCCAGCTGCCAGGAAGTTGGTCCAGTGGCTCCACCTCCCCTTGTGAGACACTTCTCTTTTGGAAGAGACAAAATTGCAGCCAGGCAGGAGGCACATTTTGCTACTGGCCTCATCTGCAGTGGCAGCAAAAAGGAAAAGAAAAACTTTGAGTTCTTGTCACTGTTAATGTGAGCCTCACACTTGAGAAACTGTGGAGAATTTCTCCTCTCTCTTGAGCCGTGGTTCCCAACGTGGGGCACATGCTCCACAGGGGGGCAATTTGATTTTTATGGGGGGCATAATGAGTTGTTAACAACTGTCAATGGCCTTTTAAGCTTCCTCCACGTGAATAGGAGTCCATTTTTTGAATAATATGAATTATATGTCATGGGGGGGGGGTGCATCAGGATTTTAGAGATGCTTAGGTGGGGCATGGCCAAAAAAATTGGGAACTACTGCTCTAGAGAGATTCAGTGAAATAGTTCACCCTTTCTAATTTCTCAGACTACAAAGAGAGTGAAGAGAGTTTCAAGGGGCCATTTGCACACAGTGCTAGTCTCAACAAGAACCTGATCAACCGCTGTGGTGGAAACTCCTCAGACCCAGACATTTTGCTTGGAACGGCTTTTCCTTTTGGGCACATGGAAAAAGAAAATATATCCTCTTGGCACTTGCCATACAAGAGGGTCT
Organism: Podarcis cretensis; assembly: GCF_951804945.1. Lineage (NCBI taxonomy): Eukaryota > Metazoa > Chordata > Lepidosauria > Squamata > Lacertidae > Podarcis > Podarcis cretensis. The sequence goes on from NC_137183.1 coordinate 19,882,991, forward strand.
GCTTTTTCTCTCGCTGAGCCATGTTTATACAGCAGGATGCAGTGGTCAAGCTTTTCCTGGACTGTACCATTTCAGGTTGCAGGTATGTGTGTGGGCAGATCCACGCCACACATTTAAAGCACATGACTTCCCCCAGTGAATCCTGGGAACTGTCGTTTAAGGGTACTGAGAACTGAAAGCCATGTGCTTCCAATGGGTGATGGGTGTGCTTTAAATGTTTGGTGCGGGGCTTCCCTGTATGTGGGTCACATATCTGTGTGCAAAAACCCTCTCCCTCAGAAAACGAGCATATAAAGGAGAGAATTCCCCTGCATGGCTCATACAATTTTATGGGTGCTGAGAGTTGTTAGGAGATCTCCTGGTCCCTTCAGAGACCTACCATTTCTCAGAGTTCCCTGGGAAGAGGGATTAATTGTTAAGCCACTCTGATAAATATAGCTCTGTGAGGGTAGTAGCCTTAACAAACTATACTTCCCATGATTATTTGGGGGAAGCCATACCCGTTTAAAGTGGTATGATACTGCCTTAAATATACAGTGCAGATGTGGTCTAATGTAAGCTCAGGGTTTTATGACTGGATGTTTGTTTGTTTTCTTAAAAGGCAGATGTGGAGAACCTTGACCATGATTGGTCCTGTGGCATGGAAGGAAAAAGTTAGATCCTAACAGAAGGCAAACATTCAAAACAGGGTCCCTGCAGATGCATTTTTTAAAAACAATACAAAACAAGTCCACCTCATGCCAACTATACAGCTTCTTTTCTTCTTTGCATCTGGCAAGGATAGCAGTTAGGAAAGCTTGTGTTGGGTTACACTTAGGGTTGCCAACAATTCACACACTCACACCCAGAAATGGCTCCTGTGCCTTTAACCAGTGATGAGGAAACTGTGGTCCTCCAGCTGTTGCTTGGCATGGCCCATAGTCAGGGATGATGGGAGATGTGGTCCAACAACACTGGAAGTTCCCCATCCCTGCTAAATTCAGTAGGTGAAGTTTTATCACCACCATAGGTGCAGTGATAGGAAAAGTTTCCACCTGCTCAATTTCTGCTTGCAGAGCAACTGTTGAAAATTATTGAGTGCTGTCCAATATGAAAATGAGATTAGAAAGGGGAAGCCTAGCTTTGGTATGTTCCTCCTTTCTCCTCAGTGCCCCCTGTGCTCAGTTATTCCAGGGAGAATACACCACAGTAATAACATCATTAATAGCTTAGCTTTTATACACTACTTGAGAGCAGGGATGGGGAACTGCTGCCCTCCAGATGTGGATGGACTACAACTCCCATCAGCCTTGACTGGTGGCTCTGCTGGCTAATGGGTGTTGAGTCCAACAACATCTGGAAGATGACAGGCCCCTACACCCCTGCTTCAGAGGGATCAGAGCACTTCAGACACATTGCTGCAGTCCTATGGCCCTGTGAAGTGAGTACAGATGTGGGTTATATTATAGTGCAGATGAGGACTGGCGGCTGACTGTATTTATGCCTTACTTAAGGCTACATAGTAAGTTCACAGCAGAGACCCAAAATTCAAAAGAGAGGCTTCCCAAGTCGGAGTGCAAGACTCTTTCAATGCAAGCTGACACCTGCCTACTCAGAAGTAAGGCCTGCTGAGTTTGATAGGACTTGCTCCCAGGCAGTGCTTTTTCTGGGGGTACGCATACCCCTAAACATTTTGTGAATCTAAGTTTGGCCTCATTGAGGGGCAGTATTTCAATATGAGTAGGAAAATGAGAGTACCCCCTAAATTTTTTTTTATAAAACAAAGCACAGCTCCCAGTACTGCCGGCTCAGCTACTGTGTTATGCTAGCTTCAACAAGACCTTTATCTCAACAGGGAGATTTCCTCAAGTAACTGAAGCAATTAGTACTCTGAGGAGCTCTTGTTCTGCTATAAACAATGTCAAGGAGACAGGTTTTTAGCCCAGGGGGTTTCTCTTTCTACTATAATATTCATGACAGCCAACATCTCTCTCTCTCTCTTCCCCTCTGTCTCTGACAACACACACACACACATTTTAAATACCCCAATGTCCATCAAAAGTTCTCTCACACAAGAGACCATGTTTCCTTATATAATATTAGTCTTGAGTGCAGCTGCTGAAAACTCAAGGATCTTCCCACTCCTTTAAACATCTTCATGAATGTGCTATTCAGTTTAAAAATGAATAAACAAATAAGAAAGAAAGCATGTATGGCCTGTTGCCTTAAAACCAGCTCGAGAAATTATTTCCCCATCAAGTGGATACAAGTGGTGCTTGCTGTTAAGGTAGAATTTGGGGGCAAGAGGTCCAAGGCCCTGCTCAGGAGAATGAGACCAGCAGGGCTGGTTTACCACATTTTGAAGTAAACAAACCAATACAATTTTCTGGAGGCGAACCATCCATAAGACCCATAAACCCAGGGTCTAAAACTACCTAACTGGTGGGTTTCTAAGGTGACCCAGCAAGGTGAATTAGCACAGTGAGGGTTAACCCAAACCCTATCTTCCTTATTTGCTTCCTTCCTCCTCCCGCTTCTGACTCCAGGTTTATTATGCCATTCCCCGAAACGTACAAAACCAAATGGCAGCTGGTTGGTTACCTGGAACTAGAAGTCAGCAGGTCTGAATCTCCATTAAGTCTCCAGGGCTAGCTGCTTCAGACTAGAGGTTAGCAGGGTCCTTCAAGAAAAGAGGGAGAGAGAAGGTAGGGTCCTTTCAAGGCAGCAAGCAGGCAGGGCAATCTGGATGCACGGTTCTATAGAAGCATCTGCCTTAGCTTTCCTAGGTTGCCGGAAAAAGGAATGTACGCAGATGTCGAAAGACAAAACACAACATTCTGTGTTATTGAAGGCCATTATGGTGCTCAGCGGTAAGACGTGAGACCAAGCAGAGTTAACCGGTGCTGTGGGTGACATAGCTGGCAGCCAACACATCCCTCTAGGCTTGACGCAGGAGAGGAAATAAGCTTTTTGCTTCATCTGCTGAATCTGTGTGCATGTCATAATGATGCTCTCCCACCAACCAAGAAACAATATCATGGCACTGTGGTAAAGGGCAGCTTTGTGATGGGGTGGTTTGGTGGGTAGATTCTGGAAAAGTAGCCCCTATGGCCTGGTCTTTATTCCCTCCCCATCTTCTACACAGCAGCTGCTCTTTAATACATAGACAAAAACAAACCCAGACACTCGAAATGTGATTGTGGCTTTTCACATATCATCGCTTATGCATCACCCAAATGGAGGAAGATTGTAATTTGGATTGTAGCACCAGGGTGTTCTGTTGTGTGTCGGCTCCTAAGAGGGCCCCGAGAGGCATGAAATTTACAGCTGCTAATGTGTATGTCTAGGTGCAAATTTAGAAATAATTTTACACAGAGATATAATCAGTCTCAGCTTGCAGTTTCAGATGCTGAGGCTTCTGATAGCAATATTGCAGGGTGGGGTGAGGGAAACAAATATTGTTTTTCTAATATATCTGTAGCCAGAAGAACAAGCACTCTCACAGTTCCATCACAGGACAAATTATCACAGAGTAAATGAACAGACTGCTTAGCAGGCAGGCAACAGCTTTCAGCAATGCGTGACAGGTTGCGTATTTGTAGCAGGAATGGATGGGTATTCCACACACATCCATGGTATGTGAAGAGGGGAGTAACAAGAAGGCAAAGTATCCCTATCCCATCATTGGTGGGTGTGCATTTGGAGCATTTTCATCCCTCAAAATGCTGCTGCAACTGATGACCATTTGTTTAACTGCGCCACCAGGCTTCCTCAGTAGTCTATTCCACTGTTGATCTGATGCAGCAGATTGGCCCTGAGCATGAAGTTCAAGAAGCATTTTTGGAAAGCTTCTTTGGGATATGGAGAAGTTTAAAAGAATACAGGGCCAGGGATACGCACTGGTGGAGGAAGAGGAGTGCGGGGGGGAGTGCACCGCTCCCAGCAGTGTGATCCCAGTGGGGTGCCATCGCGGCCGCTCCCCCACCTGCGCTGGGCACCACGCCCCTGCGGGCGGCACACCACACCCCCAGGACATGCACTAGTCCTGTCCCCGCCTGCTCTCTGCCCCTTAGTTCCCGAGCATAAAGCTCCACCACTGGGGATATGATGAAGGCCATTCAAACAAAAATACTCCACAAGGACCTTGAATATGTCACAGGGCTTCTACTCTGTAGCTCACTATGCATGAGCTTTAATCCAGTACTGGGGAGATCATCTCTTCAAACTCTGGCATAAGGCCGATGTAAGCTGCTTGTCCAAGACTGTATAAAGATTTCTTCTATCCAAGAGCTTTGAAATAACTAAGATCCATTGGTGCAGTGGTGGTGGTGTCAAACACCCATTGCTATTTCTGCAGCAGAGTCCCTACTGAAGTATCTAGGATACTCCAGTATCCTAGAGTTACCCAATGAGCAGGAACTGGGAGCTTTTTAGCCACTGTGTAGTCCAAAGCAAACACTCTGGGACACTGAAAACACAAGATGCTTCAGTTTCAAGAGTATGATATGCAATGGGACTTCATGGAGAACACAACTAAAGTCACTCCAAAAGTCGTTATTAGAGCACTCCAAATCATTTCCCCATGTATGTGCACGGAAAATATTAGATCTAGCTGAAAGGCGACACCTGGAGATCTGCATTGACCATTGCTAAATATCCCTAATTATTGTTGTTGTATAATTGTAAGTTTATTGTAAAATCTTAGAAGGTTGTATAATCTTAACAAGGTTGTGGCTGTGACTATCATGAAGGACACTGCACTTCCTAATTTGCCACTGTGCCACTGCTGGCAACACCAGGGATTGAATCTGAAACCTTCATCATGGCAAGTATGGAGAGCTTTTCACAAATAGATGATCCTATGAAACTAGTTTGTTCCAACTCAATGCAGGAACTGAGGAAGAAGAACAGGCAGCCTCACATGAATTGTCGATTTTGGAGGGGCTATTTACTGAGACCTTTTGCGAACACTGTAGTAGATACTGGCGGACACACTTTGGTGACTCCTGAGCTAAGCAGCCGTTTAAATGGGAAGTGTTCCATCCTTGGCAACCATCCTGCAAACAAAAAAAGCAGGGGAAGAGAAAGAAAGGAGAATCCGCAGAGATGGGCTGAACGCTGGCAAAGCGAGCCCGTATCCAAGTCCTCCTGCTTCTGAGTCTCGGCAGTACAATCACCCCAAGATACATGGGCAACGTCCAAATAGCGCCAAGAGAGAATCAGCTAAGAAAACAAACCCTTCTGCAGATGCCAAATGCAAAGGCTGCAGTTCGGGCGGAGAGCCAAATGGGTTTTTAAAGAGCTTTCTAATCAAGCAGTTTGCCTAGTTAGGACATGGCAGGTTTTAACACTCAGAGAGCTGGGATGGCACTGCAGTTGAAATTGAGACCTGGTAAGTGGCTGGTTCAGGAGGAGGAGGGGGTGTCAGCAGCAGGAGAGGTGGCAGGGTTTAGTGAGCAGGAAGAGGCTGTGGCAGAGAGCAGTTCAGACTCGGAGGCTGAGGCAGAGGCAGAGTAGAGGCAGGGTGCTGAAGAATCCAGGGAGTCTCCCCCTCCTGCCGTGACCAGTTCCCCTCCCCTGGTCCCCTAAAACTCACAGAGAAATGAAACAGGCAGAACAGAGGGGGGTTGTGCACAAACACAACCTCAGACTGTGTGTGGAAGACCCTGGAGAGGAAGAGTCCTAGGGCACTGGGAAAGCGGGGACTTTCAGTTGTCACAACTGCTTCCTTAGGGAAGACCTCCTAGAAAGAGTTGCTGAGACCACTAGGACTGAACTGTGGTTGTTTCCTTGAATAAAGAGCTAACTTCACTGGCCTCGGATGATTTATTGTTCTTGTCACTGTCCTATGCCCTGACAATTTAAATATGTAGAAAAATTATGATCATTTAAATATACTAAACCAGAGCAGGGAAGGTGGCCGTGCCCAAGTGTTATGAATCCCTACCTGCTCAGTTTGCTGCTTATGCTGCTCAGGTGTGGCTAATGGGCAGCTTCAAGGTCCCATCTTGGGACTTAGCTACATTTGTCCATTATATTGTTATAACTGCATTATAAACATGCAACACCAGATGGTGCTGTGGAGCAGTAATCCATCATCCAATGGGATTTTCCATTAAGAGCTTTTATAGCATTATTTTCTATAGCATTTTTTAAAATCTGTATAGATCCAGCCTTAGTCCAAGGAAAGATCCACACAATACATTTTAAAGCATATCTAACACATTTATGAAACATGCAACTTTCCCCAAAGAATCATGGGAACTATAGTTTGGGAATTTCAGGCCTGTGAGGGGGGGAACTGTAGTTCCCAGGATCCTTTGGGGGAAGTCATATATGTTGAATATATTGTGTGGTTCTGCGCTAAAACACATTTGAACTTCAGAAGGTGCTTTCAAATAGTGGGCTCTGCTCTATAAAGTAAGATTCAAGGTCACCCTATGCAACACATACTATGGGAGGGATTTATCCCCAATGGTGGCTCTCATGACTATTGCCTTAGTTGCTACTATGAGACTTAGCACAGTTCCCTAAAGTTATAAGGAGGAGACAGTTGGGCTTCCCCTTGAAATGAATGGCAAATGGCATCCAGTGGGAGCTGAAGACGTACCTTGGAGGTCAAATCTGTTCCGGATGTTTGTTCAACTTCCCCAAAGTTTGACTTCCAAGGCGCGGCTTCTGATTGGCTGCAGGAGCATCCTGCAGCCAATCGAAAACTATGGAAGCCACGCTGGACGTTCAATTTCCGAAAATAATTCGAAAACTGGAACAATAACAATCACTTCCGGTTTTTGATCGTTCGGGAGCCGAAACATTCAGGTTTACAGGCATTTGGCTTCCTAAACATTAGGAAGAACTTCCTGACAGTAAGAGCTGTTCGACAGTGGAATTTGCTGCCAAGGAGTGTGGTGGAGTCTCCTTCTTTGGAGGTCTTTAAGCAGAGGCTTGACAACCATATGTCAGGAGTGCTCTGATGGTGTTTCCTGCTTGGCAGGGGGTTGGACTCGATGGCCCTTGTGGTCTCTTCCAACTCTATGATTCTATGATTCTATGAGGTTCCACTGTATTGAAACAAACTGCTTCCTAATCAGCAATGAGGAAAAAGGCATTTTAATTCCAAGGAATGACTTAACAGGATGAATGAAACGTTTAACCGTGGCCATGGCTGGAGTGCATTACTGGAGTCAATGAAGGGGTATAATTTCCTCCCCTTGTGCATTCCTAGTTTCTGACTGCAGAGCCTTTGTCCAAGGACCAAGAAAATCTGATTGTGTGAACTGTTCCTTAAGAACTAAGCAGCATTGAAGAAAGGAACACTTTTTTTTTTTTTTTTGCTCTTGAATTCAAGGGCGGGTGATCCTGTGGAAGGGACCCATTTGTTTTGGAGACTTCACTTAGGAACATAGGAAGATGTATTGTGCTGAGTCAAACCACTGGTCCACCTAGCTCTACAGTGAGTGGCATTGGTTCTCCAGAATTTCAGGCAGGGGTCTCTTCCAGCCATACCTGGGACCTTCTGCATGCAAAGCATATGCTCTACCACTGAGCTATGGCTCTTCCCACTTCATAGCTTTGGGCTGTGTGCCCCCCATCTCCACCATTCGCAAAGCATAGCTTATAGAGGGAGTGTGAACTTTTATTCTTATATCGCAACACATTTCCTCTCTTTTTCATCTTCAAAATCCCTTTTAAAACCCCCAGCTTTTGTTCTCTGGAAGTAAGGTGCCCAAAGGGTACTTTTCCAGGTTGCCGCATCAGTCATTCAGGTACATTACCCCATTTGAGATGAAAACATCTAGGACTGGACTTCTCCAAGGTATTCTCTGGGTATCCCTGAGATCATTAATATATACCTCTAATTGGGGATGAGGAGAAATTCCATTCCATTCACATCTAAAGGCTAATCTACCTAAATCAAACTTCCTGAAATAATACACGAACCAAAAACGCAACCATACTTTGAAATTTGCACTTTTCTGAATTTTGCAATGTAGTTCCCCAGCCAAGGAATGTGTACAGGAGTGCATATACTAAGGTTAAAGGTAAAGGGACCACTGACCATTAGGTCCAGTCGTGGCCGACTCTGGGGTTGTGGCGCTCATCTCGCTTTAATGGCCGAGGGAGCCGGCGTATGGCTTCTGGGTCATGGGGCTAGCATGACTAAGCTGCTTCTGTCGAACCAGAGCAGCGCAAGGAAATGCCGTTTACCTTCCCGCTGGAGCAGTACCTATTTATCTACTTGCATTTCGTGCTTTCAAACTGCTAGGTTGGCAGGAGCAGGGACCGAGCAACGGGAGCCCACCCTGTCGCGGGGATTCAAACTGCCAACCTTCTGATCAGCAAGTCCTAGGCTCTGTGGTTTAACCCACAGTGCCACCCGCGTCCCATACTGAGGTTAAGTGCCCATTGAAATGGAAATGTTACTGAAAATAACATACAAAAATGCACCACATTAGGGAAAATTGCTTGCAAAAATACACACATTGCTTATTTATAAAAATATGTATATACTGCTACATCATAAAATACATATCCCGGTGGTTTACAACAATATAAAAATATTGGAGAAAATTGCACTAAAATGCTTTTAACGTTTCATGAGGGATTTTTTTTAAAGTGAATTTGCAGACTGTTATGGAAATGTGGAGAACTGAATTTAAGACTGGAATCATGGGAAACCAAAACTGACAGATTCACCCATTTCTACCTCTAATTCAGTCCTGCACTTGGAGCATCAAGCCAAACACCAGACCCTCAAAGGGCCCTATTTTCCAGGGATGTCCCTGATTTAGAGAAGCCATCACAGTTTCTGATTTGATCCTGGAATGTCTCACTTTTCGTTAGGATGTGCCTATTTTCACTGGAGAAATGTTGGGGGGGGGGGAGGGAGTTATCTGACCCCTGAGCTGTCTGAAGGCAATCCTGTATTGGGAAGATTTTTAATGTTTAATGTTTTATTAGGTTTTTATATATGTTGGAAGCTACCAAGAGTGGCTGGGGCAACCCAGTAAGATGTGTGGGATATAAATAGTAAAATTATCATTATGGAATGGAACGTCCCGATTTTCATCAGAGAAATGTTGGAGAGTATGAAATGCAACCTCCATTTATGTATTGTGGGCTGCAAAGTGACAATCTCTCCACCTTCCCCACCCCATTTTGCAGTATCAGGCCTCTAAGCCTGGTAGACTTGTGTTCAAAGCTTGAAAAGTCAAAAACCATGCAAGGCTGCTCTAACTAATGCATTCAAGCAACTGCGCTCAATCAAAATGGTGTCCTTTTCAGTCAGCTGATCCCATCAATAAACAGCTACCTTTGGTTAAGTCTAGTTATAGATAGGTAGCCGTGTTGGTCTGCCATAGTCAAAACAAAATAAAACTATGGAAGGCACCACATTGAGCCGCATGAAATGGAAGTCCATCAAGGTATCTGAAGAAGTGTGCATGCACACGAAAGCTCATACCAAGAACTAACTTAGTTGGTCTTTAAGGTGCTACTGGAAGGAATTTTTTTATTTTGTTTTGGTTAAGTCTGTTCCTCTCTTTTTGGGGGGCAGAACTCCAAGTGCGAAACAAATCTGCAAAATAAATCTTCCCTAATTCCCCCCCCCCTATTATCTACAGTGATTTATTTCAACAGAGCCAAATTGCTCAAGCACAGCGAAGACAAAAGGCTGAAATGAGATAGTTTACAAGCGCTTGTTCTGGGTCAGGTATGAAGAGACCCATCTATCAGGTACAACAAAGACTCTAGGGAAAGCCTTTCATTGCTGGCCTGACAGTGATTGAATTGCAAAAGAAGAGAAGGGAGGAAGTTAAAGTAAAAGGAAAAGCGCATCAGGAGCAACTGCTTTAAAGATTCCCTCAGTGTAGCTGGTACATTCAGTAAACTCACTTACAGCCTGATCTTATTTCATTTCATTTTAGCTTTTGTGTCCTGTTTTTACTTCCCAGAGGAAGCCCAGAAGGGCTAGCAACAACAAATAAGAAGTTAATAATAGCAAAATGACAATCCAGACAATGTGAAAAGGGAACAATAAAAAGTCTGCAATAGCTTATTGATAACATTTCAGTTCAATGCCAACTTTTAAGCAGAATTGAATTTTTTTTTTTTAAAAAAAAAAATCCCAGCAGTGCAAGCATTTCAATGATCTCTCACACATTTAGCCGTCAGATTACCCAGAAAGAGGTTTAAACTACCACATCATTCTTCTATGCATCTGCTGTAAGTACCCTCCAGATGTTGATGGACTATAACTCCCATCAGCAATGACTGCTGGTTATGCTGGCTGCAGCTGATGGAATTGGAGTTCAGCAACATCTGGAGGGCCAAAGTTTCCCCAGCCATGTGCTTCTGACTACTAAGGTAATGTATTCATAAACTCAAGGCTCCTCCTTTGACAGCCACATTCACACCCTACATTTAAAGTGTTATGATAGTTATGGCTTTCGCCAAATAATAACATTTACAGCGTGGTTGAACAATCCATCTTTCCCAGGAAACTCCAAAACATTACAAAGTGAATCTTGTTTTATTGTGATCCAGCTAGAGCAATCCAACTGGACTGGATGAGTGTAGACAAATGTGACACGGTGAAAAACATATTTTTTTTAATGTAAACAAAAGAAAAGCGACACATGCACATGTGACTGAACCTCATTGACGCCATCCTAGAAGTTTTTCCATGAAAAAAGCTCAATAAAAATAAATAAATACATAAACAAAAGACCTACCCACGTGATGCTGACACAAACTCCTACACTAATAATAGGCAATAGAACAAAATATCAGTAACCCCATCTCTCTTTCCCCCCAACTGCAAGATGTCTGTGACAAAAGTGTCTCTCACCAAATGCAAACAAACTGTGAAAAAGACTATGAATTGAAAGTGGAGACAACAGATGTACCTTTCCCTGTGGAACTGTTTGTTTTGTAGCACAATTTTAAAAAACAAAAAAAACCTAATTTTAAAAAGGAAAAAGAAAAATTCCAGTAGAGCTCATCTAACTGTCTTTCCTTCTCTCCCTTTTTAAAGTTAAATGAGCACTCCTTTAGTGGAGTGGAATTGTAGCAAAGTGTACAACTTGCAAACGAAGAAGTGCTGTGGGTGTCAGCACAAAATGGCTGCCATGGGCAACCAAAAAGGAGGTACTGGTGAGTACCACCACAAAAAGCATGAGGTAAAGCCAATGATGTGTTGGTCACCTCAGATGACAGGGCTGACCCAAGTCATTTTGCTGCCTGATGCAAAGATGGCGCCTGCGTCCCAATTCCACAGAAGTCAGCTGGATGGGCTCAGGTCCATTTTGTTCATTTATTGCATTTATACTCCTCCTTCTCCAATTTGCTCCAGATGATGTGTGTGGCTTTCTCCCTACTCATTTCATCTCCGGAACAACCTGTGAGGTAAGTTAGGCTGAGAGGCAGTGAATGGCCCAAGGTCACCCAGTGAGCTTCATGGCCAAATGGGGGATTTGAACCCTGGTTTTCCAGGTCCTTGTCCAACACTCTAACTACTATACCACATTGGCTCTCAGTTTCTCGTTTTTCAAATATTAATTCAGTTCTTTGCATTTCTATATCAGTTTGCATTGTTTTGTTGTTGTTGTAGTAGTAGTAGAAGCAGCAGCAGCAGCAGCAGCAGCAGCCTTCATGGAATTTTAGTGTTATCTCCTCATCTATACGGTTTCATAAACAATATTGCTTGATTTACACATTCCTACAAAGCAATCTTACCTAATGTGATGTAATGTAATTCCACTGGAGAATGGAATTACAAAATTTTCAGAAATGCAAATCTTTTTTTAAAAAAAACGCCCCACTGTGTTTCGGTTCACATATTCTTTCAGAAATTGTGAATTAAGGAGGTTTGCCTTCGAATGTGAAATGAATCAATTTTCTCCACCTCCTCCACACAGGATTGTCCTCCAAAACAGGGGAATGGTTGTTGGTGTTGCAGCTCATGAGGAACAGCCAGGGGGTGGGTCTACCACTCCTGCCTCCCCCAGCCCCCAGCATCTAGTGCCTGAGGTGAGTGATTCACTATACATTATTATTCACAATAATTAATGACATATTGATAATAATTAATTAATGATTTGACATATTAGTCACTGACTATGAGAAGTCTCTAAGCAATAACTCCAAAACAGTCCCAGGAGAAAACTTCAGCAGCAATGCTATTGCATCAAATAGTCCATCAGCCAACTAGTTATAATCCTTCAGATGTGTGGGAGAAAATACAGGTTTTAACCTGCCACTTGAGAGATGTTAATGTTGGCACCAGGCAGTCATCACTGGGGAGAGCATTCTGCAGTCAGGGAGCCACAAGGTTCTTTCCTTGGTCACCAGCCTTTAGACCAGTGTTTCCCAACCTTGTGCCTCCAGCTGTTTTTGAACTACAACTCCCATCATCCCTGACTAGCAAGACCAGTGGCAAGGGATGATGGGAATTGTAGTCCAAAAACAGCTGGAGGCACAAGGTTGGGAAACACTGCTTTAGACCTCCCTCACAGGTTTCTCAACTGCTTTTAAATTTAGGCTAAGGGCTGCATGAAATAAGGCTGAAGACAGTGCCGGATTTACGTATAAGCTAAACAAGCTATAGCTTAGGGCCCCACTCTCTTGGGGACCCCAAAAAAATTTAAAGGAAAAAGACCCACCTGGCTGTACATTTCCAAAATATAAGATAAAAAACAAATAAAAGAAAACCTACATACAGCAACAGAGATTTGTGTTGTGTAGGCTCCTATTTGTTAGTGCAAATGGCTTTAGATACCTATTAGGTCCATAAATTACCATATAGCATATATTCAACACAAAAAAACAGCGACAATTTGTTGTTGACAAAGGACAGCTGGATATATAAAGGGCCCCATTACCCTCAGTAGCTTAGGGCCTCATCAAACCTAAACTCGGCCCTGGCTGAAGACCACAGTTTGCCCACCTCTGAATTTCATCAGGTACTAAGCTTTGTGAATGAGTCACCATAGATACATACAGGGATTCAAGGGAGACTTTTGGCAAAGGATCTTCTTGTGTGCAGATGGCACACACACACACACACACACACACACACACACACACAGTGGTACCTCGGGTTACATACGCTTCAGGTTACATACGCTTCAGGTTACAGACTCCGCTAACCCAGAAATAGAGCTTCAGGTTAAGAACTTTGCTTCAGGATGAGAACAGAAATCGTGCTCTGGCAGCACAGCAGCAGCAGGAGGCCCCATTAGTTAAAGTGGTGCTTCAGGTTAAGAACAGTTTCAGGTTAAGTACGGACCTCCAGAACGAATTAAGTACTTAACCCGAGGTACCACTGTACATACATACGTTTCATAGTGCAGCAGTGGTGGGACCACACTGGAAATTTCCTGGAAAGGCACTATGTCAAGGACATTGTGGGATATTAAAATTGAGGCTTGCAGACAGTAAGGCCAGTGGGACCTTTCTGGGATCTGGGGCCTTGGCAACTGCCCACAGATGCTGAATATATTGATGCCAGTCCTGATTGTAGAAATGGAATGTCTCAGTGCTCTCTTCAGATGGCAGGTCTCACCTCCTGCCTCAAGATCTTCATCAGTTTTCACAGCTCAGGAGGACAGAAGCAGGACTGGACCATGAAAAATTTGGCTGGTAAACTGACTTGCTCAATTATAATATCCATGCAGATTTCACATCTTGAAAAGATGTGCTCAGATTTTGGGGGGAAATAAGTCTTCTCCAGATGTTTGGGTGAATGCACATGGGTTTAAAGAGGGTAGGCAAATGTGTATACATACAGATATCCCCCCAATACCCCACTGAGCTCCAGCTAGACTTCAAACTTTCCCACACCGAGAGGGAAAATGTGAAAGCAGATTCTAAGGTGCTTAGAATCCTTGTTGTGACCAGGAGCACTGATACAGTACGGTTTCTGATCATGGGGGATATTCTAAGCACTTTCAGCTATGAACACCCTTCAAATTTTCCTTCAAATCTTCCTTCTCAATGTGGGACTGTTTGACGTGGAGATGGAACAGGTGGGTGCATTGGGAGTGTGTCCCAGCCTCCTCCCCACTTTTAGCATTCCTGAACAGGGCTCAAACCCTCAGCTTCTGTAGCTGAAGTGCCCAAGTTTTAGCAAAAGTGAAATAAAATCAAACAAGGAGAGAACCTTCCAAAACAAAAGGTAATCTTGACATTTTTAGTGTGCTGTTAATTTCCCATGTCCATATCGTATCAGTAGTTGTGCCAGTATAATCATCTCAAGGTAACAATTTAGGATGAGCTAACAAACTTTATCCCACTACCTCTGGCCTAATAATTCTTTACCTGCTTCTGGTGTAATACTATTTTCTTGTACGGCCTTTGTGATGAATGAGTTGCTTGATTATCTTAAAATTTCTCCCAAATGCAATATTTCCTGCCCATACAAATCTTCTAAAGAGGACTGGTTAACTAGCCTTTTTCTCCCCACCGCATGGAACTCGGGGAACTGTAGTTCTGTAAGAGGGGCAATGAGCTGTACTGGCTGAGGCAGATGGATTTTCATTGATTCATTCATACCTTCAGCATAGATGAGCTTATGGTGGGTCACAACATACAACCATACAATCAGTGGTAGAGCTTCTACTTTGCATGCAGAAGGTCCAAGGTTCAACCCCTGACATCTCCGGGCTGGTAGAGACCTCTGTCTACAGCCCTGGAGAGCATGGACTCATCTCATTTGGCCTGGGGCTTCTCATCAGGGATGCCCCAAGGACTGATGCTGGTGTGATAGGAAGCCACAGCATAGACTCATCCCATTTGGCCTGGGGCCTCTCATTAAAAGCATCCCAAGATGCTGGCGTGAGAAGAAGCCATAGCATGGACCTTTGGGGCCAGTGCTTCTCATCAGTGTTGTTCCAAGATATTTTGGTGCCTGAGGGGAAGGACAAGATGGTACCTTCACCAGTCCAGAAGCCAGGTGGCCTGGTGGCTGAAACTTATGGCCACATTGGCATCTTCCACAGTATAACTCAGTGATATGTTTATTCATTTAGTTAAGGACTTCTCACACCACTTTTCACTATATGTCTAAAGGTTTGTGTACACACACACACACACAGAGAGAGACAGACAGACATACACACACACACACACACCCCAGAGGCTGTCGCCCCTGCTCACATTGCTCACCCCTCTCACAGCTCTTTCAAGCCCCCAATATCCTTGCAGCTCCTCTGTTCCCGTCTAGCCCTACATTACTCAAACCTCCTCTGTTGTTGAAATCCACTGTTTTAAAACCCGCCTTCTCTTTTGCCCTCCTGCCCTGCCCTGACTTCACAAAAAAACTGGATTCTGATGAGGCCCCAGAAGTCCTCCCCTAGGGGCCACATGATGATAACCATAGCCGTCTTTCCCATACGGCTTAGTGGTGCGTTGTGCCAGGGCACCGGCCTCTCAGGGGTGCCCCAGTGAGTGGGGGAGCTGCGCGGCTTTGCCGGCGGCCTCGCCTTCCCCTGCACGCCCGCCAGCTGCGCTCCGCCAACCATATGGCTGGCAGGCATGCAGCTTGCCTCCCAAGCCTCCACGGGGATTTCTCTCCCACAGCGGCATGGGGGAGAGTTGCGCACCTCCTCATGGCTGGCAGTGTGAAGCTTCGCCCCCCCCCCCATCCGTGGTAATCTGGGAGCGCTGAGCAGATATTTGCACCCCGGCACCGCATCTGCTAAAGACGGCCCTGATGATAACCTTCTATTTTTATAGGACAATATGAATGAAACCAGACTGAAACTATCTTCACAAGCTTCACTAGTTCAGAAAAGCAAGATGGAGGTGGCTATGTGAACCATATCACGTGCACAAAGGCTGATTAGCTTGGCAACACTTATTTCAGTTTTTTCAAAAATAGATATTTTCCAGTCAGCATGTTCCTGAGTAAAGAGCAGAATGAGTCACATTTGCATTTTAAACAAGACCACACGCCAGATGAACGGAACAGGTTTAAATGGCCACACCTCAAGTTAAAAGCCAATGTTCGGTCTCTCATTAGTTTCCTGCCACACAAACATCTTGTCTGTGGCAGGCAAGCAGGCCTTTCTGACTCACAAATAGTTCTCTGTTTGCCTTCCTTGCACTGGCACCAGCTAAGATGGATAGAAAATGCCCTGCCCTTGGAGGCTCTCTATGCCTCCTTTGTCACCAAAATCCCACACCTCTTCAAATCGCTCATCTACCAGACACCCTCCTCCAAAGTCCTTAAGGCAACTTTAGGTCTGCCATGCATGTTGAGATGTGTCAAGTCTCACAAGACAGGCCTATCAAACTCACAACCTCCCTGAAACACAGATCATGTTGCCTTGACCCACTACAAGTCCGCCTCTAAAAGGCGCACATCATACTTTAAAGCACATTTCCTCAGCACTAAAAGAATCATGGGAACTGTAGTTTGTTAAGAGTGCTGGGATATGCAGCTCTGTGGTGGATAAATTACAGTCCCCAACATTTTTATTTTTATTTTATTTTTAAAGGGAAGATGATGCCAGAGATCTTCAGTTTCCAGAGTTTTTAGGGAATAGAGATTGATTGATGAACCACTCTGAAAACTAGCTCTGTGAGAGGAAGTGTGGTCTCCTAACAACTCTCAGCACCTTTAACAAACAACAGTTTCCATGATTCTTTGGGGGAAGCTATGACTTTAAAATGGCATGATACTGCTTTAAATGTATTGTGCAGTTGGGGTCCAAGCTTGCTCTGTGAGAGCTTTACTATTTCATCATTAATTTTTTGCAAGAAAGTCAAATACATTTGAGTAATGCTAATAAAAATTCTCCAATCCTTCATTCCCCTCCTTGCAGTGGCGTAGCATGGGGGGGGGCACAGTGGCGGTTGTCCCTGGCGCAACATTGTTAGGGGCACAAAATTTCAACACCTGCTGCTGCCTCAGTATCTGGTGCTGCACTTCCATCGTGCTTCCTGTGAACCAGGAAGTGACCTTTTCAGACAACAAAATGACTCTTTTTATCTCTGTGCCTGTTTTCCTCCCTCCCACTCCCTGCCCTCCCCACAGCCCCGGGCGTGGCAACCCACGCTACACCACTGCCTCCTTGCGGATATCTTTGAATTCCTTTCCATTGATTTATTTTTTACTTAAACATTTATAAACCATACTTTCATATAAAAATATCACAAGGAGGTACACAGCAAAAACACTAAAAACCTCAAGTAATTCAGTACAAGCTGGTTGGCAAAGAATCTCAGGTCTGAAAGGCTTCTCTGACTAATGCAGTGTTTAGAAGACATTGTAGCACCCTGCTTGTGGTTAACGCTTAGCTGGAATGAAATATTCAACGCAGCAATAGAGAAATTAAAATAATAATTTATTTGTCAGACAAATAAATGAGAGGTACAGTGGTATATGGTTACCAAGCTCTGGCCTGCCCTCCTGCCATTCTGGCCAGCACTTATATTTCCTTAATCCAGCCCCCTTGCTCCTCCTGTGGCTGCCTCTGTCCAATCAGCCTGGTTGAAATTCCTATTGGCTGTTTGCTAGAACCAATCACAAAAGATACACCCATTTCCTTTTGCCCTTTTATGGGAAACAAAAAGCTATATATTCTTCTATCTATAAATGACAAATAAGTAGTAATATATCTTACATGTGTCTCAACAAGGAACCTTAATTACCAGCTCACCTCTTGCCCTCCTTGCCCTATTGCCCTCCAAAACAAATGGTTAATCTTAAATTTTTATCTTAAACAGATGTCAAGGATCTTGAGTTCACATCATCATTGAAAGATCTCCTTCTCTTGGAGGTCTTTAAACAAAGGCCTGACAACCATATGTGTGCTCTAATGATGTTTCCTGCTTGGCAGGGGGGCTGGGCTGATGGCTGATGGCCCCTGTGATCTCTTCCAACTATATGAAATAAGAATCTAGCATAAGGATTTAACATTTCTTTCTTTCTAAATCCTTTGCATAATTACATTTAAGCCAATATATTTAATACATAACATAGATAGCTTTTTAGAAGAATAAACCTTCTCAAAGTAAAAAAGGAAGGAACAGTTTCCAGCCTCAAAATAAGATAGGAAGAAACCTATCTTCTCCAGCCAAGCCAGTTGCCTTTTTCACTGCTCTTGACCTTTCAACCTTAGGAAAATATGGCTCAAGTTTAATGGGAGGCACATGGTTTTATTTTACTATTTACCCACTCTTAATTATGTTTATCTCTTTTTTTATCTTCTGTAATATGTAGGGTCAGTGTAACCTTGGCTCTCAGCCTGTAATTCCCTTTTTACGACTTTGAGAATTGTTTTCTGCTATAAATCAGGGGGCCCCCTTGTCCAGGAGAATAAACATTGCCAAGGTTCTTAGGCAGCTGGTCTTCTGCCTGGCATAAACATTTGAAAATCTTTAAGCTCTTTTTAAGATACAGGCCTTAATCAAAAATATAAGTTTTGATAAAAATGCAGGCTTATGATTAGATGCCTCAACATCTAATAACAAGCAGGGATGACTCCTGCGGATGGAAGAACATGTGCGTGAAATGCAGATCTATGATGTATGATCATATGACAAACTCTCTCCTGCTCATTGGCCTCTCCTACGGGTCCAGCCGGGTTTCCATTGTGATGTACCATTCCCTCTCCCCTTATGGATTTTTCTATATAGTGAGTTCTAAACAGCTGGGAAGGAAAATATAGGCTGTGTACACATAGCATTTTATTCTAGAATCCACGGAGACTGAGTGCTTGTCCTCGCACAATCTAGATCTATTGCATTTTTTTTTTTTGTCCCTAAAATGTGCTTCTTGTGAAACTGGTTTCATTCTGAATAGTAAAGCTCACTGCAGATTGATTCTACATTACGCTGAAGTATGTCCATTTGAAAACAGGTGTAAGCTGAGCTGGCAATGGGGTGTATGAATGCACACCTAGACTCAATCAAGGTTGAAAACAGCATGTTGAGGATGAGCTATGTGGCTTTAGCAGAAATATTATAAAGGACTAAGTAAAAATAGACTGTTAATGGATGAAAGGAGGGAAGGTAAAGTTACACTATATTAAGATAAATTATAGGATAAAAATTGGGAAAGATGGAAAGGATTTGCTGAAATAGCTAACCGAACTAGAATACAAAAAAGGGAGGTGCGAGGAGGTCAAGGAAACAAGCAACTGAAAGATAAGTTATGGGAAGGTTCGTTGTGTTTTTTAATTGTTTCTATTTTTCTGTTTTCTGTTTTTTATAATGATTTTTTTTCTTTTTTCTATTTTCTTTTTTCCTTATTGTGATGTGTTGTCTAGTTTTTGTTTAACTTGGTGTTTCCTCTTTTTCTTTTTGTAACCTTTAAAACTTTAATAAATATTTAAAAAAAAGAAAAAAAAGAGGATGTGCGTGAACAATTCCAGATTAAGAGAAAACTTAACGGTTTTGTGCTATAAACATGTTAGCATCTAACACAGCCACACAGGACCGAAAAATATAATATTCTGGAATTTAAGTCCAGGACTCAGTTCTCCTTTCTCCAACTGCTTAGACAGCTATTGGATAAAGATTGAGGAAGGAGGGGGTTCTTACCCCCCCCCTTCGTCAGGACCTATAGCCACAAGCAAGGTGCCAGGAACACTGGAAAACACAATTTCCCTTGTTCTCCTGACAGACACGAGGGTTACTGCCATATTTTGGCATTGCAAAATAAGAGAGAAGCTTGAATATATCCCTTGCTGAGTCTTGGGGTGGATCAAATAAGAGTTCCTGATTCTTGAAATCAAAAGTTCCAGTATGTGGGTAGAAATAGGGGTGGAGCCCAGGTTGAATTGGGTCCTTGGGGATGGAGCCCACCGCACAAATTGTTCCTTTGGCTTCGGTCCAAAGCTAAATAAACAGTGGGTGGGTTGAGCCCCGCCACCCTTCAATCTGTGGTCTGTTGACAACAACCCTACATTGCACAGAGATTTAAAGTAAAGTATACATGTGTGTAGGGGGGGGGGGTTGAATTGTGTTAGAAGCCATCTCAATCCTACTCTGAATTCCCTGTACCCCCTTTGAACCTGAACCTGAAAGGGATGTGATCATTTTATGCTGAGAAAACACTTTGCACGCACAAACATATGTATGTGTGTGTGTGTGTGTGTGTGTGTGTGTGTGTGTGTGTGTGTGTATATATATATATATATATATATGTATATTCAAAGAGAGAGAGAGGTGGATAGTTCCCATTATAAAATAAAAAGGCCCATCTATTCCTGAACCCAACAAAAAAGCTTCTATACATCTCACACTGTGAGCCCATTGAGAGGGAGAGGCAGAGGTAGCCACTCACACCCACTCCCCCTTGTACACACAGATGGATGGAAGACCGAAGAACTTCAGGCTCGTACACACACAGGGTGTTCTGTTCTGCTCTCGCACAAGGAGGCAGTGAGTTCTTAAAAAGCAAACTGTGCAGTTTCCGTTGTTACATGGTGCTCAAGTTAATTTAATATATAACAACTCTCTTTCTCATTCCACCTTCTCTCTCTCTCTCTCTCTCTCTCTCTCTCTCTCTCTCTCCCCTTAACCCCTGCTCCGGCCCCAACTCTTGCTCTTTTTAAAGGACCTTGAATGTTCAGAGCTGCTCTGCAGAGGCTGAAAGCTGGCACCGTATGTGGTCCAGGCCTTGCAATGAACACAGCTTTTGTTGCTGCTTGCTGAGAAGCTGGCCGCGAAGGGTACACACACACAGTGACCGGTTTGTCTGGTGCACGGGAGCTGAGTGGTGCAGGGACTGGAGGGAGGAGGAGGAGGAGGCGACTGATTTTGGGGACGGTGGCACCTTGCGGTGGCCAGGCACCTTTCTGCAATGCAACAAGGGGAAGGCGAAGGGAACGGGCAGGTTAGAGCACCAGGACAGAAAAGATGTCTCATTCATAGCCTATGAAAGCTCCTGTTGATTTTCGAAACGGTATGGAGGCGCTTGAGAAGCTGACGGTGGCTGCATACAAATGTGCCTCTTCTCAGAAATCTAGGTGGGACTGTGCCAATAATAAAACACACACACACCATTGCACCAAGGAAACCTACATTGTATGGCTCACATGAAATGGGCAAATAATAGAGGCCGGGATAAATGCAAATGTTTTGCTCGGGTTTGCCCAGTGGTATTTGGGTTCCCCCAGGATTTGAAATAATAATAATAATAATAATAATAATAATAATAATAATAATAATATACTATTTATACCCCACCCATCTTGCTGGGTTTCCCCAGCCACTCTGGGCGGCTTCCAACAAAACACTAAAATACAGTAACCTATTAAACAATAAAAGCTTCCCTAAACAGGGCTGCCTTTAGATGTCTTCTAAAAGTTTGGTAGTTATTTTTGTCTTTGACATCTGGTAGGAGGGTGTTCCACAGCAGGTGCCACTACCAAGAAGGCCCTCTGCCTGGTTCCCTGTAACTTGGCTTCTCCCAGCGAGGGAACTGCCAGAAGGACCTCAGCGCTGGACCTCAGAGTCCGGGCAGAACGATGGAGGTGGAGACGCTCCTTCAGGTATACTGGACTGAGGCTGGGAGATCACAGGGGCATGAAAAAAAATGGGGGAGGAGAGGAATGGGATATAGGAACAGACAGTAGAGGCAGTTGCATGAGACCAAATGGGTCACTGGCTCACCTGCCTCATCCTCTCCTCAGCCAGCCAGCCTGCACCTGCCTGCTTTCTTACTTACAACCAGTCCTCCTCCTTCATTTCAGCGTTGCCCCTTGTAGAACTGTCAAAGACCCTTGGGGTCCCTTCCAATGCTACAATTCTAGAGTAAGTTGGTTCTGCCTGTCATTGCCTCTGGCTCTACCTACTGGGGCTCTCAGCCTTCTGCCCCAGCCCCGACTGAGAAGCAGAGAAACCTAGAGTGGTAGTAACCATGTCACTCTTTGTTGTGGTTTTTCTCCCACTGTTTTGACCAGCCCTCCCCAACTTGGTATCTTCTCCGAAGCAAGATGGACAATTGTCGGGGATGGTGGGTTGCTGAGCCATTCAAAACAACTGGAGAATGTCAGATTAAGGAATGGGGGCAGGGACGGGTGTTTTGATTTACACCACTGGAAAGTCTCATGTACATTGATGGCTCTGCCTCTGAATTCGGCACATCAAGGTAGCAGGTCTAAAGGAACTTTCTTCATGCGTTTGGGTGAACTAGCTTAGAATTTTCTCCACAGTCTGGGCCCTGATTGCAGCAGGGTATTCTTAGTTGGGCCAGCTGAATGTGCCAAGAAGAATATCGCTTTCAGGCTGCCCCACTAAATGCAGGAAGGTTGTGGCAGGACTGGCCCACACATGAGGCAAGGTGACATCACTGCCTCAGACGGCAGGGTCCATGGGGCAGCAGATACCATTGTTGATCTCCCCTAACACCTAGTTCCTAATGTAGAGATCTTCCCTGACCCCTTTCTTTCCTGGTGGGAAGGGGGCACCATTATAGGATTCCCCCTCAAGTTCCAAAATATATTGGGGCGGCCCTGGTCAGTGGGAACAGGGATGTTGGAGTGGGGCTGGCACACACTCCCACAATACCTTGTTTACACTTTGTTGCATGCATTCCCTGAATGCCTAAATAGAGCTATATATGCTTCTTTTTCCAGTTAATTTTCTAGCAAGCCATTGCTCCTGTTTTGGACATATATATATATTTATTGATTTCACAGGTTTTACAAATTTACTTATATTTCAATACATGTTTTTCCAAAAAATGTTGACTTCCCACCCTCACTTCCATGCTGTTTTTATTCCCACCTTATACCTACTGCTTTATATAACATACTTTGATCTAATCGCTGCTCCTGTTTTGGCTGTTTTGTGATGTCTGGTTAGCCTTGTGAATATGAGTTTCTTGCGTTTCAGTGGCAGACTATCTGCTTTGCATGCAAACAGTCCCAGGTTCAATCCCTAGCATCTCTGGTTAGGGTTAGGAAAGAACCCTCCCTGAAACTTGGAGAGCCACTGTCCATCACTGGACAATACTCAGCTAGGTAGACTAATGGCCTGGCTCAGTATGAGGCAGCTTCCTGTAAGTTACTTTTCTTCAGAGCAGCTCTGATCTACCTGCTTACTTAGACCATATTGGCTAAGCCAGGCCTACCTGCCCTATACCTGATGCCAGGTGTGGGACAGGAAAAGGACTGAAAGAGGGTTTGCAGACACCACTGATGAACAGCACCTGCCAATACCTGTGTAAGGCCCCATACACAGTGTGTTTCAAGCCCCTCCAATAAGGCTGGAAGGATCTGTTAGTTTCTAATTTTCCCGATGTTAAATTCAGTTTTCTACACTTTCACATCAATTGGCAGATTTATTTGTTTTTTTTTTAAATCCTCCTGAAGATCCACCAGCATTTTAGTGTGAATTTCTCCCCCAAAACCACATTCCTATAGAGGCAGTAGAAGACAGGAGTGCCTGGCGTGCTCTGGTCCATGGGGTCACGAAGAGTCGGACACGACTAAACAACAACAATATGCTTTTTTGACTAATGTACACATTTTTTGCAATGCAATCTCCCCCAATGCATTTCTGTATTTCCTTTCCACCCTTATCTTCATTTTTATGCACACTTTCCCCTAATATAAGCATGTTTTTGGTAAACATTGGTTGGGTGGAGAACTGCATCGCAAAATTCAGGTTGGTGCGCATTTTGAAGGATCGCTGTGTTTCGTTTCGCATGGTGTGGATTTGACAAAGTTGACTTTAAATGTGTACTGAACCTAATTTTTTCCTCCTTCCCTACCCACCAATCAAGTGATCATCAGGGCTTCTAAAGTGCTGTGCCCAGGGCTTCCTAATAACCTATGATCACCTGGTCTGTGGGACTTGCAAAGTGCAATGTTGTGTCTTTGTCCATCTGGTTTGATTTAAAACCACATGGACAGAAAATGGCAACCTATTTTCAACTTGGCCCACAGTGAGTGGGGGAAGATAAATTTTTGACCGGCTGGCCAGACCTAGCTCTGCACCTCTGCTCTAGAGTTTAAATGCTTGAGTGTTGACTCTAGTATCCATGCATGTGTGTATGTGTGTGTGTGTGTGTGCACGTGTGCACGTGTGCACGTGTGCACGCGCATGCACACTAGAGCACCATGTTATGGGCATCTTGTTATTTCACACACTGAAGCTTGTGAGGTATGTTCTGAACGGCCAACATTATTCAAATATATGTTTCTTTAACGCCCTATTGGCTTTGAAATAAGTGGGAGAGGCTATTGAGGAGTAAACCAAAAAGCATAGAGCAGGTGGGGAGAACCTTCAGCAATGTATAATGAGGCAGCCAATCTTGGTGTGAGTGAAAATGATACAAATAACAGAAGGTTATTGATCTTAGCACTCTGGTGCTGAGTTCTAAGATCAAAGACCTACTGGGTTGTATCTAATGTAGCGCTAAGTGACTTTGACTTGTTCTTTTGGCAAAATGCTTTGGTGACAACAGAACATTAGTTGCACAAGAGAACGCATAAGCAGTTTGCTTATAGCTCTGTTGTGCAATAGATTATGTTACACCACAAGTGTCTGCTAGCACAACTGTTGCATTGGATTCCTCTGTTGTGCAGCATCAAAACTCATTCATCTGCTAGCTCAAGAGCCTTTGCGCTAGCAGACAGAGACCACTGGGCACCACCCCTTATTTCCAAAGTTAACACTTTGTGCTTAGATTGAAGGTAATGTTTCTTCACAGCTGATGTCATCTGAGATCAGGTGACCGACAGGAGGGTGTAATGGTAAAGGGACTCCTGACCATTAGGTCCAGTCATGGCCGACTCTGGGGTTGCGGCACTCATCTCGCTTTATTGGCCGAGGGAGCCGGCGTACAGCTTCCGGGTCATGTGGCCAGCATGACTAAGCTGCTTCTGGCGAACCAGAGCAGCACACGGAAACGCCGTTTACCTTTCCGCCAGAGCGGTACCTATTTATCTACTTGTACTTTGACTTGCTTTCAAACTGCTAGGTTGACAGGAGCAGGGACCGAGCAACGGGAGCTCACCCTGTCACGGGGATTCGAACCGCCGACCTTCTGATCGGCAAGTCCTAAGCTCTGTGGTTTAACCCACAGCGCCACCTGCGTCCCGACAGGAGGGTGTAGTTTGCCCCAAATAGCCTTGCAGGCAAAGGCCTTGTGGGTCTAATTAGGGTCAAGGGTCGGAGGCTCCCCACTGATGCTGTAAGGGACACAAGAAGTAAAAGGAAGGAAGGAAGAGGTGGTGGTGGCTACAAAAGGGCTAGAGATTAGAAGCAGCATTACAGGAATAAAAATGTCAAAACAATGCACTGTCTAAGGTAGCAGTGGGAAACCTCTGGTCCTCCAGATGTTGTTGAACTACAGCTCCCATCAGCACCAAGAAGCATGACCAAGGGCGGACCTCCAGATGTTGCTTAACAACAAATCCTATCATCCCTGGCCATTGGCCACGCTTGTTGGGGCTGATGGGAGGTGTAGTTCAGCAACATCTAGAAGGCCAAAAGTTCCCTTCATGTGGCCTTAGGAGATGTCATTGTTAGAGAAGCCTCAAAGAGACACTACAACTTGGTGACAAAGCTGGAATTCAGGAACACTGTGTCCTCCTGGCTCACTGAGGTCATGCTGCTCTAGAATCTAATGACTATATCCTGTATGACTATATACTGAGTATAAGTTATCGATGGGCTCGTTGACATTTTATAAAATCACTGCCAAACTGGACAAGAAAAATGATGCTTTCAGAAGGGCAACACTCTCACAGTGTCTGGGAGATCGACTACAACTGACTTCCCCCGCCTCCAATTTGCCAAATCTAGAGCTGCCTTAGTAAGTAGTTCACTACACAAATGTTGTGGTTGAAATATTTAAATTTGGACACCTAATATAAGCTCTGGGCGAATCTATATATGCCTATGATGACTAGCTAAATCGTGGTAGCAGAGAGAATTGGAAGCGTATATGATTTAGGAATCAGGTGCTGGGGAAATGCATCCACAAAACATTACATTATAAAAATCTGCAGCAGGATGAACAGCCACCAGAGAAGGCAATTACTATGGCCAGGTTGTATGAAAGGGTTCAAGAATAAAGTTGCCTAATGGCTGCTATGTGTGGTGACTGCAGATATGTCCATTAATTGTGTCACTCAGCAATATAGCAATCACAAGGGATGCTGTACCCCAGGATACAGATCAGACAAGCTCTGATAATCTTGGCTGCCACTCGGGATGGGGGAGAAATTAAATGTGGTTTGCATTTAAAGTCATAACCGCATACAAAAATGTATTTATTAAGAGAATGCTGTAGAATTTCAAGAGGATTTTTTTTTTGAAAAAGAAATTGCTGAAGAAATGTGGAGAACTGAATTTTAAAAATGAGAAAGAGAGAGAACCAAACTGGACATTTGTAGCTTGTTGTTTAAAATATTGCATAAAATTGTTTTTTTTAAATATTAATGTTGTGTTTCAATTGTTGTAACCCACCCTGGGACCTTAGGGTGAAGGGTGGGTAATAATATATATAATAATGATAATGTTAATGATAACTGAACCACTCCTGAGAGCAGTGTGGCACAACAAATGCTACTTGTTGATATTGCAAATAATAAAGTGGACATCGAACTTGGATTTCTCACACAAAAAAGCCAGAGGTGCAGACTAACTGCAATCATGGGCCAACTGAGGACATTTTTCCGCCTGAGGCAAAGGACAATATGCCTTCCTTACCACCAGCACAGGCACTTCCTTTTAACATGGGACAGCATCCTTCACTGCACCTAAGGGCAGTAAGGCTAGCTTAGGGACACACAGGACAGATCACTTGGCTACACAGCTGCCTGCTTTATGACTCTCAGCATCTGCCACCTGAGGCATCTGTGCCACTCTGCCTCATGGTAGGGCTGGCCCTGGACAAACTTGTATGAGCTGCCTTGGCAACTGAAAACGAGGAAGAGGAAGAGGGCCTGGTTTATGAATTACAAAGGGAAAGGAAGTGTGGAAGTTAACGGGAAGCAGTCAGAGATGGTGATTGATCCTGGGAGTGAAAGGAATTTTGTTAGTGCCAAACTTTACCACACTCTGTTTGCAAACACACAATTAAGGCTGTTGCCCACAAATAACAACAACAAAAACCACTTATGCTCAGCTCCATCCATTCATGTTTATGGGTTACTGGGAAGCACAGTTCTCATAGAAAAATACTGTTGTATGTTGGTCATGGGGAACATCTACTTGCCTAGAAGACTGCTTTTGTCGAACAGTGGTACCTTGGGTTACATACGCTTCAAGTTACATACGCTTCAGGTTACAGATTCCGCTCACCCAGAAATAGTACCTCGGGTTAAGAACTTTGCTTCAGGATGAGAACAGAAATCGTGCTCCGGCGGCGCAGCAGCAGCAGGAGGTCCCATTAGCTAAAGTGGTGCTTCAGGTTAAGAACAGTTTCAGGTTAAGAACGGACCTCCGGAATGAATTAAGTACTTAACCCGAGGTACCACTGTACTTATTTTTCAGAAGGGAGAGTCAGTGAATCAGATCACAAATGGAGTCTTTAGTTCTTAAAGACTCCAAAACCTAAGTATCTGAAATTTCTGTGTTCCTTCCTGGCAATTTCTGACTCTCTCTCCCTCCCCCCCCTCCAATTATGTAGGTATCTCAGAACCACTTTCTGGACTAAAATGGGCTTTTCTTAAACTGTTCTACAGTGACAGTGCCACCTTTTCAGCACCTGAAAATTGCAATAATCTAGGACCACCTGGGGACGCAGGTGGCGCTGTGGGTTAAAGCCTCAGCGCCTAGGGCTTGCCGATCGAAAGGTTGGCGGTTTGAATCCCTGCGGCGGGGTGCGCTCCCGCTGCTCGGTCCCAGCGCCTGCCAACCTAGCAGTTTGAAAGCACCTCCGGGTGCAAGTAGATAAATAGGGACCGCTTACCAGCGGGAAGGTAAACGGCGTTTCCGTGTGCGGCTCTGGCTCTGGCTCTGGCCAGAGCAGCGATGTCACGCTGGCCACGTGACCCGGAAGTGTCTCCGGACAGCGCTGGCCCCTGGCCTCTTAAGTGAGATGGGCGCACAACCCCAGAGTCTGTCAAGACTGGCCCGTACGGGCAGGGGTACCTTTACCTTTACCTTTTAGGACCATTGTCTTGTCTATTATAACCTTCATGTACCAAACACTGAGGGACAGTGCTGTTGGACTAAGAGTAATTTTGCTACAGATTTAACCAGCTGAATCTTGTAAACCTGTAGTAAATGCCAGCTGCTCCCCTTTCTACTCCAGAGAAGTGGTGTTCACAGAATGAACATAAAACTCGGTGGCATGTATGGTTCATAAAACATTGCAATGCTTGCTTCTGAGGGACGTCGTTTTGTGTTGTTGACTGATCACAAAGTACTCATACACCTTCTTCAACCAACTAAAAACAATGTCTTACCATCTTGCATTCAGCATCTCACTGGGAGATGACAACACTATGCTTGTATTATCAAATACAGCTTTAGGAAGCCCAACACAGTTGATTTTATTATTACATCTTACACTCTCTGAAATGGGGTGAAACTCCTTGTTAAGATTGTCAACATGTGTATTTTGTGGTTCAAGGCACTATCTCTTGGAAGAAAAGATATCAGTAGGATGTATTTCTCGCTACGCTGAAACATATTATTCAATCTGGCAACTGATCACACAGACAGTGCCCACCTAGTTGCACCCTTTCAAGCATGTAAACTGCTTGGAGGATTTTGTTGGTGGTGGTGTATAAAAGGTAAAGGTAAAGGTACCCCTGCCCGTACGGGCCAGTCTTGACAGACTCTGGGGTTGTGCGCCCATCTCACTTAAGAGGCCAGGGGCCAGCGCTGTCCGGAGACACTTCCGGGTCACGTGGCCAGCGTGACATCGCTGTTCTGGCCAGAGCCAGAGCCAGAGCCAGAGCCGCACACGGAAACGCCGTTTACCTTCCCTATGGTGGTGGTGTATACATCTTATTAAATAACCAATTTTGCCTCTGGCAAAATTTCCGTCCATGAGGATGTTCTGTCAAGAGGTGAGCGGGTTGTTATGCCTGCTGCGGTTGCTATACCTGAATCTAAGATATGCAATTGATTGAAGGTGGCACATGATAAGATGTATCATGGGGTTCTATGGACCAAACAACTTCTTTGTGCAAAGTTTTATTGGCCAAATATAGGTTCTGATGTGGAACGCTATATCAGGAATGTGCTGATTATGGATGGACCCAACCTTCACATGATGATCAACCAACAGGACCTCTTCAGTTAGCACACCATCCTTGGACCAAGCTAGGCATTGATGCTGTGGGACATGTACTCCAAACCTTGTGCTCAAGTCATTGATTATTAGGGCTGTGTACCGGATGTGGCCAAAGCCCAAATCTTGTACTGAATTGGCTCAAATGGGGGGCTCCAGGCTTTTCCTGAGTTGGGTAGAATCAGCCTCAAATCACCCCACAGAATGATCTGGGGCTGTCAAGGGGCTTAATGTCAGACACGAATGAGAGGCAGGCAGCCCCAGCATGTTCCACCACAGAGAATGGGCTGGGGAAGCAGACTCCAGCAGGACTGAATCTTCCACTCACTTGCTGGTGAGCAAAGGATTCAATCCTGCAGGATACAGGAGCTCATTCACAAGCATGTTCCCTGCAAGGAAGGAGGTACAGCATCTCCTTCGCCCTCTCAAAACCCCAGTCAAACATTTCCCCCATGCCTCAAATTGATTTGGGACTGGATCTGGGTTGGGTGTTCTTTCGCTGTTTGAAGAAAACCCTGCAAGTAGCTCACTATGAAGGACAGAACTGGAAAATAGAATTATTAAAGATCTTTATGGCCTATTGACCTACTTCATGCAGAGTTTCAGAGGAGACATTTCCCAGATTGCATTTTTCTTGTCAGATTCATACCAAACTAGGGTCAGGGTGAAATTTGATTAAGTTTTCATTTGAAGGCAAACCTACCTAATCGGCACTTTCTAAAGCAACACACAAACCGAAGCACAGTCATCCTGTAAAGCTGGCACTTCTCCATATTTTTGCAATGCAGTTCTCCAGCCAAGTAAAGCGTGCATGTAAATGCATATATTAGTAAAAAAATAACATACAAAAATATATCATACCGGGGAAACTGCCTTGCAAAATTGCAAAGAAAAAAAATGTATGTATTAGGATAAATCTGCACAAAATTGCTGATCAATTTCATGAGGCCTTTCAAAAATCAATCAATCAATCAATCAATCAATCACACACCGATGTGGAGAATGGAAGACTGGAAAAATGAGGAACTGAGATGTTTCCCCAACTGACCGATGTGCCGATCCATGCACCAAACTTCCTGGGCTCACCAGCAGAACCAGGACAAGGTGAAACAATATAGTGATGCAAAACAAAGGGCTAAAGGACACAGCATCAGAGTTGTTGGCCTGCTTGCATTCTGGGGAACCATTCAGACATTGGTGAACTACAACTCCTATCTCCACTGGCCACTGACCATGCTTGCTAGGTCCAATGGGAGAAGTAGTTCAGGTGCCCCACAACCTGGTCAACATTGCTAGTAGGTGATAAATTTCAGCCAACCTGTAGACACGAGCACTGTGTGATTCTTAAGAGCAGATTGCATGCTTTCTTTGAGCATATGAACCCTGAAAATGGGAGTGTTGTAATTAGAAATGCTGAACATCTGTGAAAGGTCCCACCTCAGGTACCAGCTTGAGTATGTATGGAGATGCAGAGGTTCCTCATCATAATTCTGATTCAGCTACAACTGCTGAAGCATTCAGTGACAACAGGAGCAAGGAGATAGGAGAAGCAGAGGGTACACTTCTATGTCAAACCTACTCCAGGGAAGACGGCTATTAAGTGCATGAGCTGTTCGGTGACCCTCCAGATTTAAAGTCCAGCTTAAGTAGGATTTTAAGGATCTAGTTCATTTATATAAATATGCAGTTTAGAAAAATAATAATGTAAGAGTGGGCTTCGGTTTACTGCTGTTTTGATCTAATGTAGTGTATTCTCTTTATAGATACTCCTGATCTTCTACACCTCCCAGCAGTCTCTGTAAGGCAGGAACGCGGATCCTTTTTCAGCCTGAGGGCCACATTACCATGTGCGCAACCTTCTGGGGGGCACATGCCAGAGGTGGACACTGGGCCAGAGGCAAAAGTGAGCAGAGCAATGAAAGCGAATTTTTACCTTTATACAGTAGTCTAATTTCTGCACACACACCTGTCCCCAGTGGGTTTTTTCCCTAGAAAAAATGGGCCAGTACTCACCAGCAAGCAGGGGGCGGGGCCAGCACATGTGGGAGGGGCGTGGCCTGATGCCAAGGCTGGGTGGTGAAGGCAGGTGAGCTGCTTGACACTCCTCTCCCTGCCCACCCACCTGCCGGGACATAGAAGAAGAAGAAGAAGAAGAAGAAGAAGAAGAAGAAGAAGAGGAGGAGGAGTAGTAGTAGTTTGGATTTGATATCCCACTTTATCACTACCCTAAGGAGTCTCACTGTGGGTTAAACCACAGAGCCTAGGACTTGCCGATCAGAATGTTGGCGGTTCGAATCCCCGCAATGGAGTGAGCTCCCGTTGCTTGTTCCCTGCTCCTGCCAACCTAGCAGTTCGAAAGCACATCAAAGTGCAAGTAGATAAATAGGTACCGCTCTGGCGGGAAGGTAAACGGCGTTTCCGTGCACTGCTCTGGTTCACCAGAAGCAGCTTAGTCATGCTGGCCACATGACCCGGAAGCTGTACACCGGCTCCCTCGGCCAATAAAGCGAGATTAGCGCCGCAACCCCAGAGTCGGTCACAACTGGACCTAATGGTCAGGGGTCCCTTTACCTTTACCTTTAAGGAGTCTCAAAGTGGCTAACAATCTCCTTTCCCTTCCTCCCCCTCCCCCACAACAAACACTCTGTGAGGTGAGTGAGGCTGAGAGACTTCAGAGAAGTGTGACTAGCCCAAGGTCACCCAGCAGCTGCAAGTGGAGGAGCGGGGAAGCGAACCCGGTTCACCAGATTATGAGTCCACCGCTCTTAACCACGACACCATGCTGGCTCCCATTGCTGCCCAGGTGAAGAGGCCTTCCCTGCCTGGCTTGGGAAGGTGGCAGCAGGGCTCCAGGATCCTGTCAGAGCATAGTGCCTCCTCCCCTAAGCTGAGCAAACACTTCCCAGGCTTGGGGAAGGAGGCGTCATGCTCTGATGGGGTCTGAGAGCCCTCCCACCTCCTTCCCTCTCCCCACCCCAGATGATACTACTGCATATTGTTGCGTACCACCAGAAAAAAGTGCTGCATGTCTCTATCCTCTGCCTAGGCAAGAAACATTATTAGAGTTCAATGATACATATCACCAAGGTGTAAAACACTCAAGGAGGGTGCAAAGCAGGGGCAGTGAGGGGGGTGGGTCTTGAGGGGAGACCAAGGGGTGGATCTAGTGGGTGGATCCAGGAAGGGAAAAGCCAAGGCAAAGGTCTCTGTTTGGAGCCTGAAGGATTGTTGCATCAGGGGGCAGAGCAAGGGCAAAATGTGGGAGGAGCCAATATAAATTAGGAGATTGGAAATTTGGAAAATTATAAAAACCCGGGGAAGGAGTAGGAAGAGATCTGGCAGGGCCATTGCAAAGCCCTCAATGCACTGTTTTCACCAGAATCTGATGCTTCAATGAAGCAAAAGTGAAATTTGGTACGCTGGTTTATTGTTATTATTTTATTCCACGACTATATTACCATTTCTTTGGGCTTGCCCATACTTCCATTTGTCTCCTGCCTAGAAAGCACAGGTCTGGGTGCTTTTCTGCTTTTCCTGTGCTTTCTAAGCAAAGGTCTGAGTGGTTTTGCCTTTGCTGTGCTGCTTTCCCCCCAGAAAACACACTCTTTAGCGCTAAATCATAACAAACAGCAATCCATTGAAAAACTGATTGCCATTTGTTCTGATTCGGTGTTATACCATAAGTGTTTCCTGGGGGGAAATGGCAAGGCAAATGGAGGCGTGAATAAGCCTTCTTTTACTTACCTGTCTCCCCCCACCCCCAGTGTCTACATGTTCTTGTATGTAACAAAAACTATTCATTTTTCTTTAAGAATCTGATGCTGTGTATTGGCTGGATTGGGTGACCCAACAAGGCCAAAAACTAGGTCCTTATTTTGTACTCATCCAGTCTCTTTGTGAAATAAAGTTTAGGCCCTATATACATGACCCATGACTTCTTCTTCTTTGGTCTCATGGACCACTTTCAGAAGAGCCAGTCAAAAGACTCACAACTTATGCTTGTCCTCTGTAGTAAGTTCGCAACAAACAATATCCTACCTCAGTGACACTGGTAAGTATCTTTTTCATTGCTGTTTCAGGGCAGGTGCAAAACCTGTCCACTTCCTCCCAAGGCATTATGGTCACTGAAGTAGCAGATCAAAATTTAAGTCTTCAGTTAAGGAGGATATATGGTCCTCCTACCACTGTTTAATCCTGTAAGGTATGTTAGGCTGACCTGGCCCAAGGTCACCCAGTGAGCTTCATATCTGAGGAGGGATCTGGACCGTAGTCTTCCAGGTTCTAGTCTGGCACTCTAACCACTGCTCCACACTGGCCCTGTTCTTAAATGCATCCCAATGATATTTATTAGTACAGACTATGACATTTCTCTCATAGATACACATGGCTATTGGATACTCCTAGAAAGGTAACTGTGTTGGTTAATTTTACAGGTTCCTCAAGGTTCTTCAGTGCATTTTCTCCCAGGCATCTTGGGACAACATTGCGATAGCGGTGGGACCTGCCTCTACTGCCACAGAGTTGCCTCCTATCTATTAAGACAAACCTGAAAGTGGGAAGGGGGAATTCAATCTATGTGCACAGGGGCCAAAGACCTTATCCTCATCCCAGTGATATACAATTTCCTAGTAAATAACACCACTTGGCTAAATTGCTGTTACCCTCCCAATAATAGTTTCAAAGCATTAGTGGGTAATGCTGGTGGATTTAACGATTGCTTTTTTAAAAGCACCTTATAACTTTTCCTGCTCGTCTTTACGATTTACACAGTCAATTTGGACTGACTTGTAGAAGTGAGCAATTTGCTTTAACCATTAAAAAAAAACAGATTATGTTCCTTCTGAGTGTTACCGCTGTTGGAAGAAGTCTAAGAAGTTTTTTTAAAAAATAAATAAGACTAATAGAGCCATAGAGAAAAGAAACTTTTTAACTGGATAGGGTAGGGGGAAAATGTGAGGTTTTGGCAGCAGGTTGAAAATGCAAACTTCCATGAGTAATGAAGGGGTTGAAAGAAGAAGAAAAAAAGCAGTCTCCATGTAGAAACGACACTTTCTTTTCAACGTGAAACCGCAGCTTGGAAAAATTGCACTTTCTGTGCATTCATTCAAAAGGAAGGCGGGTATTTAGAGATTCTAAGCAGATCCCTGGACTTTAAAAGAATGCCAAGTCACTGTAGACCTTGCAACAAACCATATTTCAACAGCAACAAATCCCTGTTAGCTGCCCAAGTCTACTGATTTTTTTTTAAAGTTTTATTTTAGAATGTAGGACAAACATACTCCCCCCTCCTTTCCCGCAGCCATTCATCCATCATTTGTACTAGTGTTGAGCTCAC
The DNA here is from genome assembly GCF_951804945.1 of Podarcis cretensis. Classification (NCBI taxonomy): domain Eukaryota; kingdom Metazoa; phylum Chordata; class Lepidosauria; order Squamata; family Lacertidae; genus Podarcis; species Podarcis cretensis. Next base: position 19,917,517 of record NC_137183.1, read on the forward strand.
CAGCCACCCAATCCTATGGTAATTACAGCCTCTTTACACAATCACCCTCACATATAATGGAAGTCACAGACAGATTATACCAGGAGGTGACATCAAAGTACAAACACATCCGATAATTCTTGGTTTTGCAGCATAGCGATTTTTGAATCTTGCTCAACGGCGGTGAGCTCTGTAATTTCCAGTTTTGCAGAACGGTTTGCAAATACATTATTAGCGAATCTATAATTTTGCTGTTTGGTATCAGTGCTTTGCTTTATGAGTCACGACTGACCAAAGGCAGGCAGTGTGGGCTTGGGAAGAGGGCTGAGGACATGGGCTTTGAGCCACAAAACTCACTTGATGACAATTGGCCAATCCCTATCTCTCAGGCTGGCCTACCTCGCAGAGTTGTTGTGAGGAAAAATTAGGAAGAGTCCATGCGCGCCACTCAGAACTCCATGGAAGAAAGAGTGAGAAGTGCCTATGGGATAAACTGAGGCTGTAATCCTAAACCCACTTAAACGGGGAGTAAACCCCATTGATTTCAATAGGATTTCCTCCTCTTGTGTAGATATGGTTAGGATTGCAATCCAGTTCTAAATTTAGGCCGGGCTATGGTAAATTCAGCCCATAGTCATTGTGCACTGCTATTCCATATATAAATGCTTGACGCTGTAACTTGGTCTACATTTTTAAGCAAACTGTTCTGATGTGGACTTCCTAAACTAATAGGCATATTAAAATATAGTTGTCATTTGCTTTTCACATTTCTCTGAATTTTGTTATACAATTCTCGGCTCAACACCCCCCCCCCAAAAAAAAAAAAATCATGCTGTATATAAAGTGCTTTTTGGAAATAAAATATATACAAGAAATGCATTTTTAGAGTAAAATGCATACAAAATGCAGATTTGTTTCTGTGTTGCTGTTTTAAAAAAATAAAAATTACAGAATGATGAGGAGGCAAGAGAGAACAGATTTATGAATGAACGCATCTGAATGAACTAACACAGAGCAAAAATAGACTGGATACAATTTGTTCTCACTGAATTTAGCCAAAGCCATGGAAGCAAATTTCCTGAGGCAAGCTGAAGATTTGAAAAGATGGAGATGTACAAATGCTGTTGTTTCACAATTGAAAGCAAATAGTTGAATCCTGCTTTATGAATGGATTTCAGAAGCATTGATTACATTTGTCAGCATTCATTATCTCCTCATTTTCCCCTCATTCTGATTTATGTGGATTGTAAGCTCCTTGCAGGCGGGGACCCATCTATGCTGCTATTCCATGTAACTCTACAAGGTGCTGTAAGTATGATCATGGCATGGTATAAATAAAAATAAGATGATATTTGTCTGTGGTGGGGTAGGGAGGGACAATGACAGAAACTTTTTCTGATGGAAAACAAGAGGCTTGCAGAATAAATTTTCCAGTTGCAGAATAAATTTTCCAGTTGGCATAACTGGGGAGAGGGCTGGGCAGTTGACTCCTAACCCTACTCTACATCTTCTGCACCAGCTATTCTTTCATTATAAGCAGAGTCTGTTATTATTACTGTTTTACCAAGCAGACTAGGCAATGCCCTTCTTCGGACTATAGATCTATTTCCTTGAAATTTCAACAGACTGAGTTGCTGGCAGAGTCTGATCTTTTTCTTGGTTGCTTGGCAACAGTGGGCATCGCACATGCACACGCTTCTCTGACATGAGCAAACTTTTCTGGGGTGCAACTTTTTACAACAAGTTGGGTGTCGAAACCACCCCATATTCTTGCATTCCTGCACATACATAATCCATTGAATCAGACTGACAGCTCATCTGGCCAGGGATGTGGTCAGCAAGAGCCCTCCAGGAATTCTACAAGCATGGCATGAAAGCTTCAACCCTGTTCAGTGCTCCAAACATATGCCATTCAAAGGTACCACTGCCTCTGGATTCTAGGGGGAAACATCCAACCCCATCCCACTTTGGTTAAAAATAAAACACTTAACAGCAAAAAAGGAAAAATACATGCTTACCTTCAACAAATTCAGTGCTTCAAGAATTTAAGTCCCATACACCTAACAGAGCAATAAGGATTCTTGTGTGTTAAGAAAGAGGTTACAACGTCCGGCGATCCCTTGTAGATCCCCTTCACAGCCTCCAGATGAGATTTCCTGCTTTTGTTTTGTGGATAGATCTTTCCCCCCTCCCTGGTTTATTAACCTCCCAAGAAGAAATCAAAATTATTGGTACGTCAGGTTCCTTTCATGCAGTGGCAGCAAAAGCAGCAGCAGCAGCAAGGTTGATTTTTTGGAAGGGAAAAAAAAAATCAAAAGAGCGAAGGGGTGGGGGTGAGAGATTTTAAGCAACAGCCCACGTTGAGCTGCTACTGGCTGTGAAAAGAGACTTCCAGACTCCTCCTGTCCCTCTTTAGATACCTCTTGCTATAGCTGGCAGATTGCTAAAGGCACTGAATCCTCCTATGAAAAGTTTGAGTCAAGGTAGGCAGGAATCCAGGAAAAATAAGACAGGACCTTGGGTGGGTAAGAGGAGGGTGGTGGGAGGCAGCAAAAGGAGGGCTGTAAGAGAGAAAAGAGAAGCTAAACCTCTTTGGGGGGGTGGGAGGGAGGGCAGAAGAAAAAGAAAGGATACCAAAAGTCCTGAGTAGGGAGAACAGGGAATTGGGGGTTTTATTTTATTTTTTTAAAAAACAAAACAACCGTTTGGAGAGAGAGAGAGAGCAGCCAAACTATGTACCACAAGTGGTTGAAAGTAAGGAAGAATATAAGGAATGAGGTTGAAGAGAGAAACAGGACTTGTGCAAAAATGGGGATGGGGGGAGAGAGAGAATCAAGATATATCTAATTAAAATCTCTCAGCAAGACGAGTGGGTGAAAATGAGGGAGAGGGTGCCTGCAATGCAGTCAATAATGCTGCAGGCTGGCTAAGGGAGCTGTCAGGATAAATATTCGGAGCATCTTCCGTAGGGGATCACCCAAAACATGCAAGGCAGGCAGAAGAGAGGAATGTTCGGAGGATTTCAGTTAGGGCGCAATTGGCAGGCATCCGGCTACACAGAGACAGAATATTAATTAGTATTCATTTATTGCATTTATACTTCACCTCCCTCCCTCCCCACAGGGAGTTCAAGGTGGATTAAATGGTTCTATCTCTGCCTCCATTTAATCCCCACAATAACCTGCGAGGTAGTTTAGGCTGAGAGGCTGTGACCTGGTTCAAGGTCATTCAGTGACCTTCATGGCAGAGTGGGGATTTGAACCCCGGTCTTCCAGGTCCTAGTCTGACACTCCCACCACTACACCACACTGCCTCTCCAGTGGGAAGACACTGGCCAAGCAGCCCAGGGGTACTTCTGCTGAGGTTACCATTCAGTTTGTCCTGTCGTGTGCTGGTCTGGAACAGAACTTAGTGGGAAATGGTACCTTGCTAGGAAGATGCAGCGAGAAGGGAGCAAGAATAAGACAATTGGCACCATGTATATTGTGATGGATTTGTGTGCGGGGACTTCCCCTGAAACCCTAGAAATCAATAAGTGTAGGATTTTGATTATTTGGGATGTGGGAAGGGAGAAATACAAGCCACAAGGGAATTCTTGAGCCAGCCTATGCAAAACCACCTGGTCATTGGCAATGCAAGGGAACTGTATTCGCCCCCCCCCTTGCCCTGAGATGTGAACAGAGAGTAGGGTGCCAGGGTTATTGGGTGTGAGGTCACAGGAAAAGAGAGCTTTTAGCAGGGTGTTCTGGAAAGAAGAATGAAGAAGAGAGACTGGGGTCCATCTTGGGCAGGCTGGCTGAAGGCTGGCTGGGAGAGATGGCTTGGACTCCAGGGCTGCACTGCCGTGGGGTGCAAGCCCCTCTTGAAATGACCATGCCGTAAGATCTGGACCCCCTCCATGCAGACTGAAGGTGTAAATAGGTGAACAAACCATATTTCTAAAAGCTACGACAGTCTCTGCCGTGTCTCAGTTCTCCAAAGGAACACAGATCCTGGATGAGTGCCTGGGACCCCCAGGAATCTTGCAGAGAGTGGGGGCAGCGCATGACTTTTGTAACAATATATTTATTTATCAATGTTCTTTATTAGAGTTCAAGGACACATTCCAGCCAGGCAAAAACATTTGGGGGCGTGTGTGAGGCAGGGCCAGTGAGGGCTGTGGCCTGGGGAGAGTTCTGAGGGGCAGATAAAGAGTACTATCCCTCTTCTATACCTTTGCAGTTACTATTTTCTAAAACAAATGAATCAATGAATGAATATGGTTGGAAGCACCATACTTGTGATGGATGGAAAAGTGGCAACAAATGCTTCAGTGAGAAGCAACTGGAAGGACCACTGTTCATTTCAGTAGAAATAAATATGTTGGTGTGTTTTAAGTAGTTAAATGTGCACGTTTTTTCATATGTGGCGGACCTGTAAAAGGGTAAAAGAGTATTGGGAAATGATCCATAATGAATTGAAAAAAACGTTAAAAAGTAATTCCCCCCCCCCAAAAAAAAAACCAGAGTCCTTTCTGTAGGGGATAATTCAGACTGAAATTCCCAGGTGTCAAAAAAGGTTATGGGCTACTACTGTGGCCCATGTTTTGTTAGCCCAAAAATAGAAAACGAGCGAGGTCCCAACCAAAGAAGAATGGCAACTTAAGTTGACAGAATATGCACAGCTTGCAGACTTAACATACAGAATAAGAGAACAAGAAGAGCACACATTTAAAGAAGATTGCAAAACATTTATTGAATTTATGGAAAATAATTGTGTACTTGTTTACGCTGGCAGCATTAAGATAAATACAACAGTGTAAACAAGTTTTGAGGGATGTAATAATGGAATACTGAATGGTATAAAAAGGTAAAGGGACCCCTGACCGTTAGGTCCAGTCATGACCGACTCTGGGGTTGTGGCGCTCATCTCGCTTTATCGGCCGAGGGAGCCAGCGTACAGCTTCCGGGTCATGTGGCCAGCATGACTAAGCCGCTTCTAGCGAAACAGAGCAGTGCACAGAAACGCCGGTTACCTTCCCGCCGGTATAGTTTTTGTTAAATATGCAGGGATTTATTATATGTAAAATGAACCATGGAAAGAGAAGGGAAGTCACTGATATCTTAAGGATGTAAAATGAGTATTTTAAATTGTAAAACAGAAAATAAAAATATTGTAAAACAGAGCCACCAAGAACTGCAGAGTTTCAATATAGGGACATAGGGGAAAGCTGTCTTAAAGCAGGTTAGAGTATTTCTCTGTCAAGACCAGTATTGACTATAATGATTCACAGCAGCTCTCAAGGGTCTCAGACAGAGGGTCTTTCACATGCTACCTGACCCCTTTCACTGAAGATGTCGAGGGCTGAACTTTCTGGATGCAAAGTATAATTTGTGCTGAAGAGACATTTGCAGTTTGTTGACACTCAGCTCTTCCCTCTTGTTTTGATTTTCAGATCCCGTTGATTTAATTCACAAGGTTTATATACCACTTGATTGTCATGAAACCTCTAGGTGCTTTACCAAAGGAAGGAAACAATAGAATTATCGGCGAAAAGCAAATATTAAACACATTCAAAACATATTTAAAATCATCAGTGAGCTAAGAAACCAAAAAAACACCTCATCAATATTCTACATGTCTGGATAGGCTTTTCTAAACAAAAGCACTCGATAAAAACAGTACAGTGGTACCTCAGGTTACATATGCTTCAGGTTACATATGCTTCGGGTTACAGACTCCGCTAACCCAGAAATATTACCTCGGGTTAAGAACTTTGCTTCAGGATGAGAACAGAAATTGTGCTCTGGTGGTGCGGCAGCAGCAGGAGGAGGCCCCATTAGCTAAAGTGGTGCTTCAGGTTAAGAACAGTTTCAGGTTAAGTACAGACCTCCGGAACGAATTAAGTACTTAACCTGAGGTACCACTGTACCGTGAAGGAGACTGCCTTAAGTCAAGAGGCAGGGATTTTTAGATTGGGGCTATGGCCAACCTAAAAGATTGATTCCTTACAATGCTCACCGAGTGTTATGTGGCAGTTCCACAGATCATAGAATCATAGAGTTGGAAGAGACCAACATGCCAACATGATGTTTGAAGCCACAGTCCTGAGATTAATAGTCTCATTCTCTACCAGGTGGGAATATTATGAGGTAAGGAGATCTCGCAAGTAAACTAGTCCCAAGCCGCTACGTACTTTATATGCTAACACCTTTAATTTCCACCAGTAGCAAAATGGCAACCAGTGCAGGTCTCTGAGCAGACGTGTCATATGCTGACAGGTCTCTCTCCGGCCAGCAATCATGCTGCAGCATTCTGCACTAATTGCAACTTCTGGATCAAGGGAAGCCCCACACAGAGCACATCATAGGGAGGTTCTGAAGAAGATATGGAGTCAGTGTTTGGCATTATTGCTGGAGGAGTGGATGCGGGCAAACAAACCACAACTTAATCCAGCCAACGGGATAGAGGAGAAATTTGGTACAGTTCATATTTTAATGCAAACCTATCTAATTTGCGTTTTCTGAAACAATATGCGAACTGTAGGAAAGCCATCCTTTGAAATTCTCACTTCTGTAAATGTTGTGAGGTGGTTCTCCAGCCAACTAATGAAAAAATAATAATAAAATGCATATATTAATGAAAACAACGTATAAAAATGCATTGTATTGGGAGAAACTGCTTGCAAACATGGGTCCAACTGCATAGAAAGACGGATATGTTCGGAGAAATTTGCACTAAAATGCTGACAAATTTTCACGAGGGCTTTAGAAAACATCTGCTGCAAACTGATGCAGAAATTTAGAGAGAGGAATTTAGGAATGAGAAATGGACAGAAGCCGAAATTGACAGATTCACCCACCCCTGTCCAGCCAGTGAAATGCTCTTGGCTGGGGTTCTGTTGATCTGAGTGCCCATATACAATCTGTTCTCTGTTGAATTGCATTCCCCTCAAAGATCACATTCACAAGTTTGGGGAGGGGAAGGAAGGAGTTACTCCTGAAATCAGCATTGGTACCAGATGTCCAAGTGGCAGCAGCAGGGCTTTTATTCAGTGCCAGCTGGAGCTTCAGCTGTTGCCTTTTTTAAAAAACCCCACACCTGGCCATATCTGAGCTTCATGCCCACCCTGATTACTGCTACTTTAGATTACTAAAACGGTCTTTGTGTAGGGCTACCCTTGAAGACAGTCTGGGAACTGTAACTGCCAGGATTTTGACAGAGACTTGGCTCATGTCCACACCACACATTTAAAGCACTTTTGTACCACTCTAACAGTAGTTTTTTAAGCATGCTAGGAATTGTTAGGAGACCCTCCCCCCAGAGCCACAATTCCCAGACCTCCAAATATTCTGCAGACCTTGCCCATCTGAACAGTTTCACGAATTGAAAATAACTTGTGGGTTGTTATCATTTGGGTTGGGGGCTAAGCCCTAGAAATTAATAAATGTTAGGATTTTGATTAATTGGGATATGGATGAAACTACAAGCTGCAGAGTTGTGCCAGACAGGGAAACCCTGGGCTGGTTTATGCAAACCAACCTGGCTGGCCTTGTGAAGAGCAGCAAATGTATTAATGGGGTTAATGGGCCAACTGAGAGGAATATTTTGCCTTGGAGAGGAAGGAGGAGGAGAATGACTGGGATCCATCTTGGGCAGGTTGGCTGAAGGCTAGCTGCATTGCTGTGGGGGACAAGCCCCTCTTGAAATGACTATGCTGTAAGATCTGGACTCCCTCCATACAGAATGAAGGTGTAAATAGGTGAATAAACCATATTTCTTAAAGCTACAACGGTCTCTGCTGTGTCTCAATTCTCCAAAGGACCACAGACCCTGGATGAGTGCCTGGAAACCCCTGAAATCTTGTTACCACTCGGCAGAGAGAAGAAGAGTCACCCAACTTTTGTAACAGCATAATGTATGGAATTCACTGACAATAGGTATAGTTAGGGCCACCACTATTTTAGATGGGTTTAAAGTGGGATGGTTAGACAAATTCGTGGAGAAAAGGCTAGCAATGGCTATTTGGAACCTCCTAGTATGACTATGGAATACCAGTGCTCGGTAGCAATGACTCAGGAGGACCATTGCCTTCATGCCTACTGATGGGCAGCTTAAAGGCATCTGGTTGGCCTCTGCTTCTCTACTGTTAGCTGAGCTGGACCACAGGTAACCAACGTGGTTCCTTCTGGAAGCTTCCACTACCCCTGAGCATAGGCTGCGTTGACTGGGGCTGCTGGAAGTTGGGGTCCTGCAGGATTCAGAGGGCAACACATTGGCTCCTCCTGCAATGGGCCGTTGTCCTGATCCATCACAGCTCTTCTTCGGTCCTTGCATCGCAAGAGCCCAACCCAAAACCCAAATTTCTCCCTGTTCTTCATTTCACAAGTGACAGCTTCATGCACATATTTGGGAGCGGCCGAATCCCTCCCCTTTTAGCTGCCTGGCAGTTTGGAGCCTCAGGTTGGTAACCTTGCTTTGGCCCAAGCCTGCTGCCCCCGGGACAATGCACCTATTTAACCTGCAGCGGCTGGCTCTGAATGAGGCTCCTTCTCCTTGCGTAGACTGGGCACCTCTTACAAGGTTAGTTGTAAACAGCCACAGTCCTCTCCCCTCCCCGCCTCCCACCTCCCTCTCTACCACACCCCAATATTGTGGCTTATTCGTCACCTGGCAAAAATAAAAGTGGAGGCTTCCAGGAAGGATGGGCCTTGCTTACACAGAGCAGGGTTTATTTAGAAGCTGTTCCCAGCCCCCTGTCCCTCATATTCTCTCTGTATCTTTCCAGTTACTCATTAGGTTCTGTTGGGGGGGGGGAGCATGACACAGCTTGGTGACTGCTGCAGCAAAGCTGCTGAGCTCTGGTTCGGATCCTTGGTTCAGGCATTGCCTCTGTTGTGAATTCACAAGGTGGCCTGAGGCAAACCACACACTCTCTCAGGTCCCAGTTAATGCAATGTCCCATCACTTGAAACTGTCATGGCTTCTCCCAAAGAATCCTGGGAACTGTAGTCCCTTAAGGGTACTGAGAGTTGTTAGGAGGGCCCCTCACAGTTCCCAGAATTCCATGGGAAGAGTGATTGGTTGTTGAACCGCTCTAGAAATTGTAGTTCTATGAGAGGAATAGAGGTCTCCCAGTAACACTCTGCCTCAAACTACAGCTCCCAGGATTCTTTAGGGGAAGCCATGACTGTTTCAAGTAGTATGATGCTGCTCGCTTCAGCCCCAGTCCTTCCCATCTGCAATATAGGAAATAATAAAGGCCTCAGCTCAGTGGTAGGGCATGCAGAAGATCCCTGGAATCTCCAAGTATGGTTTGGAGAGAGACTGCCATCTAAAACCCTGGAGAACCTCTGCCAGTCAGTGCAGGCAGTCCTGAGCTAGATGGATCAATGATATAAGATAGCTTCCCCTGTTTCCTGTGCTCCCACTTATCTTGCAAGGCTTTTGTAAGGGGTTAAAGGTAAAGGTAAAGGGACCCCTGACCATTAGGTCCAGTCGTGGCCGACTGGGGTTGCAGCACTCATCTCGTTTTATTGGCCGAGGGAGCCGGCGTACAGCTTCCGGGTCATGTGGCCAGCATGACTAAGCCGCTTCTGGCGAACCAGAGCAGCACGCGGAAACGCCGTTTACCTTCCCGCCGGAGTGGTACCTATTTATCTACTTGCACTTTGATGTGCTTTCAAACTGCTAGGTTGGCAGGAGCAGGAACCGAGCAACGGGAGCTCACTCCATTGCGGGGATTCGAACCGCCAACCTTCTGATCGGCAAGCCCTAGGTTCTGTGGTTTAAGGGGTTACAACTAGAAAATTCACATGACGTGCATCAAACACTCAGAAATGCTATGCCAATATTAAACATTCTTCTTTACTATAATTCCAAGCCCAGAACAATTGCAGGCCAACATTTGCTTCTTCTCTAGGTATTCCCATTATTCTATTTGGAAAAATGTTTCTGTGTCTTTTTATTGCTTCTGAAAAATTGCTGGTGCCAATACTTATGCAATTTAGGCACCAGCTGAAGACACACCTTTCTATACAGGCATAGGCTGGACACTGGCGTAGAGCCTTTTTAAAAAAGCATTATAGAAGAGCTCTTGGTGGTTTCAGTGGTTGAGAGATATAAATAACAACATTCTAAGCACAACATCATACTGACTCTCAGTATTTTTTCATATCACCATAACAGGAAAGACCAGGAGACCTGTACATCTGCTCTCTCTGCTTTCCAGATATGGCTAACAATTGATGGGCAACTTCAAGCTCCACCTCCCAGCTTTCCCTTCTTATAGTTCTTTATCTTTAATCTGGACTTGGGTCAGACAACTCTTCAAACAGAAGGCCCCATCAAATAAGCGCTGTTCTCCAAAGTAGCGCAGCTACCTATATCTGAAGCGGCAGAGGCCAGAGACAGACTGACCACTAGGCCCTACTAGATCTCACATCCACCTTGTCAATGCTGCATCCCACTATTTTGTGGATGTGACACTCCCCTGGGCTGAACACAGGCCTGGTTTCAGCACCTGGAATCCTTGGGCAGATGCTGAGGTCCTGGCAGTGCCTACTAGCATCAACACCTGCCTAGAACCTCCTGTGTGAGTCCTTGTTTCCCACAATGCTTCAGAGTCATGCTACCTTTAGTGGCACTGTGGGAAATCTAAAATGGCCGTTTGTCGCTGTCTACCGCTGTTGCTAGGTAAGTCCACAGCCAGGCTTCCTGAATGTAAGAGCAGCTAATCAAAGAGCAGTTTTCTGAGGGGTCTCTTCAAATCTGGAACCAGCCCTCTGGGCACACACAACCTTTCTTTGCCCATTCGCTGTGGTTCACCTCTTCATTAAGCTGCTCCCTTGTCTTTATTTTGGCTTCTCTGCTGCTCACAGGTCTGAAAACTCAGAAAGAGAGAGAGAGTGCGCAAAGACTGGCACTAATGAACAAATGAAAACAGGGCTAATTTTATGTTTGCCCCGTCACTAGATGAACCAGGTAAGTAGGAGAAAATGGTGTCTTTTGTGCAGGTGGACACACGACATCTCCCTTGTTGACTTTTCTCCCAGAATTTTCTTCCTAGTTCAGCACTGTATAAACAGCTCTCTGTTGACCTTGGAGATGAATGGTGGGATTACCTCAGGTGAAGAGCTTTTGCTGTATTGGATATTTGTGCCCATGAAATGCTTCTCTCCTTAGCTACAGAAGTGAGGGCTGAGGGTAGCTCAACAGAGGCATTGTTCCATCACATGTCTACTCCGTTCTTATATATTTTATATTTATTTAATTTGAATACAGTGGTACCACGGGTTACATATGCTTCAGGTTACAGACGCTTCAGGTTACAGACTCCGCTAACCCAGAAATAGTACCTCGGGTTAAGAACTTTGCTTCAGGATGAGAACAGAAATTGTGCTCCGGCAGCGCAGTAGCAGCGGGAGGCCCCATTAGCTAAAGTGGTGCTTCAGTTTCAGGTTAAGAACGGACCTCCAGAACAAATTAAGTACGTAACCCTAGGTACCGCTGTATTTATAGACCGCCTTCCCAGGATGAGGCAGGAGAGAAGCCCTCTCAAGGTGACAAACAAGAATGCCGACATAAAATTTCATAGGGTTGTCTCCAACTAAGTTCTAACAATGGGTAGGCAAACTAAGGCCTGGGGTCTGGATCCGGCCCAATCAACTTCTAAATCCGGCCTGTGGGCGATCTAGGAATCAGCATGTTTTTACATGAGTAGAATGTGTCCTTTTATTTAAAATGCATCTCTGGGTTATTTGTGGAGCATAGGAATTCGTTCATTTTTTCCCTTCAAAATATAGTCTGGCTCCTCACAATGTCTGAGGGACAGTGGACTGGCCCCCTGCTGAAAACGTATGCTGACCCCTATTCTAACTAATAGTAAACCCATTGAAATAAATCAACCTAGGGGAGTTGCATCAATTCATTTCTTTTTTTAATTTTTTTTTATTAAGTTTCTATTTACCAAATTAAACATATCATACCAATTAGTCCAAATTATATCAATACACATCATAAAGTCCAAATGTTTTCCGAATTATAAATTTTTGTGGGGGGTACCCATGCTTCGCGATCGGCAGGAGTCCAATCATCTATATTTCTGCTGCTTTCATGTTTACAATGATGTTTCCAGTCCCATCTTCTCGACTCTTTGTCATTACTCATTTTCCTTTTCAGTCACCTCCGAGTTCTCTCCACAAGTGGATTGAAAGAAACAGTCTTATTTATATCTCTGTGTGGACTTTGTAATGCTCTCTCGTAGATCTCTCACAGAAATCCAATAGTCCAGGCGTTCCGTTCGAGCAGGCATTCGAGCAGACATTCGCCATCTTGTTCCACTCCAATGAAATACAGTCTAAATGTCCGCTCATTAACTTTCCAGACCCGCTGCATTGTAAATTAGTCTCTCCAGGAGGATAATAGCCCTTTCAAATTTATGATCCCAACCTGATAACCAGTCCACGGCTCATCCTCCCTAGACCATATATCATGCAGCAAAGGTCTGCCTGTCCATACTGGATCACATTTCTTGCTGCGTCACAAAGAGAGCCTCTTTTCTTTCCAAATCTTTCACAGAATAAAACCTTTAATTCATATTATTCCCCCCCACACACACACAGTTCATTTTTAGTCCCACTTGCAAATTGGTCATTGAGACGGTTCTTTAAGGGGGAGGATTGTTAGGTAATCACACGAAAAAATAGAAAGTCTTCCCCCCCTTTCTGTTCCGTTCCACCTACCAACATGTCTGCGATTCTCTGATGTTATCTCTGTTCCTTCCGTCCTGATCTTCTTCATCTCAGCGGTAAAATCATTAGCTGATAAAAACACTCCTGACCTCTCTTGAAGCATGTTTACTTCTCCATTTTTTTCTTCTTTTTAAGCAACGCAACCTGGTTCGCTCCTGAAAGCAGCTTCAGGGAGCCCCAAGCCTGTACGAGGGCTATCCGCCCAGTGCCTCTCACCCCCTCCTTCATCCGAACTCGGGGGTGATTTATAGCAACCGCGGGCGAGGGCAGCATCTTCCCATTTCCCTGGGAAGATGAGGGAGACTGATTTACTCCCCATAATCAGCCTCTAATTACCTCGTGCAAGCAGGATAGATGGTATTGTCAGCCATCTTCCAAGGCGCCCCTAGCGGCCCCCTGCATCAATTCATTTCAGTAGGTCTGCTCCAAGTATTACTAACATTGCATACGACTTGTAATGTAGCATTGTATTGGATCTGAGAAATCAATCAATCAGGTTTTTTAAAATAAATAACAGTGGTACATGCCACAATCTCCAAATGGCAAGAGACTCCAGGAAAACCTGTGCTTACCCAGGGTTTGGTTTTCTTGGAATGAAGATCAATGGAGGCTGCTGGGTCTTTGGGGATACATAGTTTTATTTAAGCATATATACATCCTGAGCATAGGGGACGCAGGTGGCGCTGTGGGTTAAAGCCTCAGCGCCTAGGGCTTGCCGATCGAAAGGTCGGCGGTTCGAATCCCTGCGGCGGGGTGCGCTCCCGCTGCTCGGTCCCAGCGCCTGCCAACCTAGCAGTTCGAAAGCACCTCCGGGTGCAAGTAGATAAATAGGGACCGCTTACCAGCGGGAAGGTAAACGGCGTTTCCGTGTGCGGCTCTGGCTCTGGCTCTGGCTCTGGCCAGAGCAGCGATGTCACGCTGGCCACGTGACCCGGAAGTGTCTCCGGACAGCGCTGGCCCCCGGCCTCTTAAGTGAGATGGGCGCACAACCCCAGAGTCTGTCAAGACTGGCCCGTACGGGCAGGGGTACCTTTACCTTTACCTTTTTACATCCTGAGCATAGGATGTAAGGGCTCACAGCATTAACATCCCAACAGATACTGCTTCTCCATTAGGTTCCCTAGCACACAGCAAAACATGCCTCGGTGTCTCCAGTTTCCAGCATCAGCTAAAACTGGCACACACAGCCCCTTCCCCACCTGTAATTCTCTTCTCTAGGATGACAATCCATTCAGGTGAGATGGGAAAAGACCCACCCATTTGTCTCTACGGCAACAGAGCAACTTCTTTAGACATGTAAATGGAAGTATTTATCTGCCCAGCCAAGGCCATTATCTTGCAAAGAAACTGTTCCTTTTATATATATAGGTTTCCTTTTATATATTCTAACCTCAGATGCAGGATTACAGACCTGGAAGGAACCCATGAATATAATCCAGACTGGGTTAGAGCATGGTGCTATTAATGCTGAGGTTGAAGTTTGATCCCCTTAAGGGAAAGCTGCATATTAGTGCATTGCAGGGGGTGGGACTAGATTATCCTCTGGGTGCCTTCCAATGCTACAATTCTATGCTTCTGTGACACCCCTCCCCCCCAAGAAAAACACCACATTCAACAATATTTTAAATGACATGACTGAAGAGACCAGTTGTGCATCCCTTTGGAGGAAGTCAACATTTAAAAAACATAGAAAAAGCCCTATTGTATCAGACAGATGGCAAATATAGTCCCTCATCCTGTTCTCATAGTGGCCAACCAGACAGTAGCAGGTAGCTCACACTGTCTCTGACTATCTATGCACCATGCATTTAAAGAACATTTAAAGCACATGACTTTCCCCAAAGAATTCTATTTACTCCTCATGGAATTATGTTTCCCAGCACTCTTAGAAAACTACGGTTCCCATGATTCCTTGAGGGAAGTCGTGTCTGGTGTGTACATAGCCTGGTGGGAGAACTTGAAGGAGGGAGAGCAGTTCAATTCATTTTCCTGCCCTTCTCCTTTAAAAAGGAATGCAAAGCATACAGTGTGTCCCCCAATTGCTCCCCTCATTCCCCACTCCACACCCCAAAAAACTATCCCACCATTTCAGGGGGGAAGATTGGAACCCCAATGTCTGGAAAGAAATTCCATCTGGAGAGTTTTTCATTTTTGGTAAGGATTCAAAACCAGTATGACGGACACAGAATGAATAGCAGGCCAGCAGATCGTTAGATCAGCGGATCATGTGGTGGGAGTCATTTATTTACCAGCTAAAGAACATTGCTTAAAGTGGTTGCATACCTCATGTTGTTATTTGTCCCTTTCCGACATGGTGACACTTGGAATAGGAATGAAACAGGAAGTGGGACATTCCCTTTCCTACCTCCCCATATAACCACTAGTTCCCTTCAGTGTATCCAAACATAGAGAGGAACAAGTTCAGCACAACAGAACAGAAAAATGAAAGGGTGGAAAGGAAATTCTTCTCCATTGGTCTCTGAGTGGGTAGCTGATATTTACAGGGTTTTTTTTTTGGGGGGGGGGGAGTGGACTTCTGAATTGCTTCTCAAGTACACATAGTTCCTGGTCTATATAAGGTCAATTTGGGTAGGCTAATTTGTCAACTGACAAGTACTTTTAGATGACACATATGATGTTAAACCTGGCTATGATGAAAAGGTTTGGGTGATCAAGGACATCCATGAGTGTGGCAATTCATTTCCCTTTCCCCATAATCCAAGCTAGAGGCAGCACATGATCAGTTATAGGCCAGAGTAGGAATAATAATAATAATAATAATAATAATAATAATAATTTATTATTTATACCCCACCCATCTGGCTGGGTTTCCCCAGCAACTCTGGGCAGCTCCCAACAGAACACCAATAACAATAATAAAAAAGCAACAACATCAAACATTAAAAACTTCCCTAAACAGGGCTGCATTCAGATATCTTCTAAAAGTCAGATAGTTGTTTATTTCCTTGACATCTGATGGGAGGGCGTTCCACAGGGCAGACGCCACTACTGAGAAGGCCCTCTGCCTGGTTCTCTGTAGCTTCACTTGTCGTAGTGAGGGCACCGCCAGAAGGCCCTCGGCGCTGGACCTCAATGTCTGGGCTGAATGATAGGGGTGGAGACATTCCTTCAGGTATACTGGGCCGAGGCCATTTAGAGCTTTAAAGGTCAGACCAACACTTTGAATTATGCTTGGAAACGTACTGGGAGCCAATGTAGGTCTTTCAGGACCAGTGCTATGTGGTCTCGGCAGCCACTCCCAACATGGTGTCTTCCAGATGTTGTGGACTACATTTCCCATCAACCCCAGCCAGATTGGCATTTTGGTCCATAGATCTGGAGGGGCCCACAATGATGATGACCAGCAACTGGATTTAGGCAGCCTCCCCTGCCCCCCCCCCATAATCAAATGTCCCTCTTTGTACACATTTCTTGGCTGGAGAACTGCATTGCTGGGGAACCCCCAAAGGGGAGAAGGCTCACACCCAGGTGACTGGAGGGTGACAGGGAGAAGAGAGAGAAGACTGGAAAGAGGACTTGTTGGAAGCTGGACAGGCAACATGATTCAAGTGAGCAGGAAAAGTCTGTGATAGAGAGCAGTCCAGAATCAGAGGCAGAAGTGGATGCTGGAGAGGAGGAGAAGCTGGTCTCCCAGAACCAGAAGAGGTATGAAGAGGGCAGAGCAGGGACAGACCAAGTGACAAATTCTCAGAGGGTGAGGTGGAAAGTGAGGTGGAATTATGTACAGTCATACCTCTAGTTGAGTTAGGTTCATGTTGCGGATTTTTGGGTTGCGAATGCGGCAAACCCGGAAGTATATACTTCTGGGTTTCGCAACACACGCAGGTGCAGGAGCACTCTATTGCGTCATGCGCACGTGCAGAAGCGGCACTCTACTTATGGATTTTTCAGGGTGCAAATGGCACCCCGGAACGGATCGCGTCTGTAAGTAGAGGTACCACTGTAATGAGAAAGTCACTGTGTAATTTATGTAATTAAACCACAGAGACCAGCAAGACAAATAATGTCGTTTTTGGCAGAAGACAAACTGTGGTGGAACAGAAACAGTGCTGCATGTGATGAGTACAAGGTGGAATGGAAAACCATGCAAAATCATACCCCTACTTCATTTGTGGTTCTTCATGGAAGGATTGGTTCCTTACAGTTTGGTGTTACCCAGGCCACTGGCATAAATTAAGCTATAATACAGTTGGCCAGAGGGATGCAGGTGGCGCTGTGGTCTAAACCACAGAGCCTAGGGCTTGCTGATCGGAATGTTGGTGGTTTGAATCCCTACGACGGGGTGAACTCCCGTTGCTCGGTTCCTGCTCCTACCAACCTAGCAGTTTGAAAGCACGTCAAAGTGCAAGTAGATAAATAGGTATCACTCCGGCGGGAAGGTAAACGGCGTTTCCGTGCGCTGCTCTGGTTCGCCAAAAGCGGCTTAGTCATGCTGGCCATATGACCCAGAAGCTGTACGCCGGCTCCCTCGGCCAATAAAGCGAGATGAGCGCCGCAATCCCAGAGTCATCCACGACTGGACCTAATGGTCAGGTCCTTTTACTTTTACAGTTGGCCAGGAAAATGCTGCTATTTACTATAGTGGCTGCATTTGAACACCGCGTTTCCACAGAAGATTAGAGATATGCCCCCCCCCCCCCACAAAATAAGCTTCCCTCAGATATCTTGTTGCTACCTTCCCCAAGAGATTTTGCTGGAAGATTCAGGTCAGGCAAAGGAAAGCACTTCTTCACATAGTGCATAGTTAAACTAAAGAGCCCGCTCCCACACGAGGTAGTGAGCGCAACCAACTTGTAAGGTTTTAAAAGAGGGTTAGAGAAATTCATGGAGGACAAGGCTACGACTGGCTAGTGATTGGCTGATGATTGCTATCTTCTGCGTCCACCGTCGGTGGTGGTATGCTTCTGAATACCAGTTGCTAGAAACAGCAGGAGGCCAAGAGGGCTTGTGTGTTGGGTTCTGCTTGAAGGTTTTCTGCAAACATCCAGTTGGCCACTGTAAGAACAGAATGCTGGACTAGGTGGACCATTTTGAGTACAGTTTTTGAGCACGCTTTTCTAGGTTGACGCTATAGAAATGATCCCTGAAAGTGTAGCGGTCCAACACATTTCCAGACCATGACACAGCTAGAGGGAGAAGAAGCCAGATACCTCACTTACCTCCCACATTGGGAGTATATTCCATCCCTTCCTCCCTCATCTTTTGCCTTATTCATTTCACTGTAGAAGGGACCACTGGCTTCAGGATCTGCCCCTCCCAATATTTTTAGTGGAATCTTTTTATGGAATTCCGACCGAAGCCTAGAATGTGTCACTTGGTACATAGAACATTTACTTTTCCACCAAGACTATAAGATCGGGACATACACACAAATGGTCAGAAAACAGATGAATAATGTCCTAATAATAAAGCCCTCTACTTCCCAGGTGTCTCTTGTTATTTCCTTGCTACTCTGCAAAGCTTCACATATTCACATTAATATGGTGTTGTCTACAGGCACACTGAGGGTGACTCCAGGCTGTCATTCTTTTGCTGAAGGGATTAAAGGGAATGTAGGAGATTTAGGTTTGCTCAGTTAAAGTGGACCAAAGTCATCAATTGCCCTAAGGCACTTCCAGACCATACATTTAAAGCACATGGGTTCTCCCAAATAATAATGGGAACAGTGGTTTCTTAAGGGTCTTGGGAACTGTAGCTCTGAAAGGCATAAACTACGGTTCTCATGGTTATTTTGGGGGAAGCCACAAGTGTTAAATGTGCTTTAAATGTATGGTGTGAATTTATTTATTTATTTTTTTGCAGTTAGGAAAGTGATGAGGAAGTGCAATAACTGGCCTGCAATCAAATCAGAACACATACTCAGTAGAGTCTGAATGTAGTCTAACCTCTGTAGAAGCTTTGTGCAAGGAAAGTGGGAATGATGCTCCGTAAAGGCCACTTGCCATAATTCTGGTGGAATAATAATAATAATAATAATAATAATAATAATAATAATAATTTATACCCCGCCCATCTGGCTGAGTTTCCCCAGCCACTCTGGGCGGCTTCAAATCGAGTGTTAAAAACAATACAGCATTAAATATTAAAAACTTCCCTAAACAGGGCTGCCTTCAGATGTCTTTTAAAGAGAAGATAGCTGCTTATATCCTTCACATCTGATGGGAGGGTGTTCCACAGGGTGGGCGCCACTACCGAGAAGGCCCTCTGTCTGGTTCCCTGTAACCTCACTTCTCGCAATGAGGGAACCGCCAGAAGGCCCTCGGCGCTGGATCTCAGTTTCCAGACAAGAAAATTGGTTTTCAGGTGGAAAAATCAAAATTGGAAACAGAATTGTTAGATCCCAAAACTAAGAATTTGTCAAGAATGTATAACTTGCTGTTGAAATGGAACATTCAGGATGAAATGGTTAAATCTGTTATGATCAAATGGGCACAAGATCTGGGACATAACATTATGATGGCTGACTGGGAACAGTTATGGACCACAGGTATGAAGTTTACGGCATGTAATGCCTTAAGAGAGAATATTATGAAAATGATATACAGGTGGTACATGACACCAGTCAAGCTTGCAAAAATTTATCATTTGCCCGATAATAAATGTTGGAAATGCAAAGAGGTTGAAGGTACATTCTTTCACCTTTGGTGGACATGCCCAAAGATTAAGACCTTCTGGGAGATGATCTATAATGAAATGAAAAAGGTATTTAAATATACCTTCCAGAAGAAACCAGAGGCCTTTCTCTTGGGCATGGTCGGCCAATTGGTGCGAAAGGAGGATAGAACTTTTTTTATGTACGCCACAACAGCAGCAAGAATACTCATCGCAAAGTATTGGAAGACACAAGATCTACCCACCCGGGAAGAATGGCAGATGAAGGTGATGGAGTACATGGAACTGGCTGAGATGACTGGCAGAATCCGGGACCAAGGAGAAGAGTCTGTGGAAGAAGATTGGAAAAAATTCAAAATTTATCTTCAAAAATATTGCAAAATTAAGGATTGCTAGAAAGATGTTGGGAAAAGAAAATTATGTGGTTTTAGTAGAAATGACATAAAGGATTAAGTTAAAATGAGTTGGTGAAAGAGAGAATGTAAAATTATAGTATATTAAGACAAATTATTAAGATAAAAATAAGGTTGGAAGGATTTGCTGAAATAACAAATTGAATTAGAATACAAAAATGGGAGGCGTGAGGAGGTCAAGGAAATAAGTGAATGTAAGTAAGTGATGTACAGGTTTGACTTGTTTTTTATCTTTTTTCTTCTGTTTTCTGGTTTTTGATGATTTTTTTATATATGTATTGTTTTTTCTTTTTTTTCTTTGATTGTTATTATTTTCTCTTTTTTTCTGTAATCTTTAAAATCTTAATATTTTTTTGTTTTTAAGGGATCTCAGTTTCCAGTGGTATCGGTGGCCCAGTCTGGCCTGGCTGCCTGGGGACTGAGGGAGGGAAGCAGCTAGCCCACGCAGTTCAGTTCAGTTTAGGATTGCCTCTGAATAACAACTGCAGAGAATCACAAATGGAAGAGAGCGATTGCACTCAAGTCCTGCTTGTGGGCTTCCCATGGCCACTGAGATAACTGATGCTAGACTAGGTGGATCTTTGGCCAAATACAGCAGAGCTTTTCTTATGAGGGTACCAGTTTGGGAAAGTCTGAACTACGCTGTATAGTTCAAACTCAACTTGATTTCTCCGAGCCCTTTAAGAATTGCCAGAGGGAGAATTTTGGTATCAGAAGTTCTACACCCTCATGTCCAAACAGCTGATGTAATGAGTTGAGTGGGGAGTGGAACTGATTTTTCTTCTTGCTACTCAACTAACTGAAAGGCTTGTCAGATTAAAGCCAGCCCTAGAAATGTTATTCCTAGCACTGGACTCACCGACTGCAATGTCAATATTTGTGAACAGGGATAGGTCCTGCAAACTGCAGCTCTTCACCAAATGAACTACGCCATAAGAATTCTGAGGATGCTGATTCATAGGCTCGGAGAGCTGGGAGAAACCCGAAATAGATCATCTAGTCTCACCTTCCCTGTCCCCAAAGCAGGAACATCTACCCACCAGTTCCCCTACTAATCAAGTGGACCCTTCCAGGGTCAAGTGATGTCTTCCAGACCACAGGCTATCACAATGGCAGCTGCGCTGCCACAGGTTGACTGTCGGGAGCAGAATGTTGGAAGGTTCTGGACTTTCAGGAGAAAGTGCTTACTCAGATAGCCCATACTTAAATTATGGAATTGACTATGAAATCGCTACAAGATCTGGTGATGGCCACCCGCTTGAATGGCTTTAAAAGAGGATTCAACAAATTCATGGAGGACAAGGCTATCAATGACTCTTAGCCATTGATGGCTATGTGCTTTTGAATGCCAGTTAATGAAAACTGCAGGAGCAGAGAGTGTAGCTGTGCTCAGGTTTTGGTTGTGTGCTTCCTACGGGCATCTGGTTGGCCACAGTTAGAATAGGATGCTGGACTAGATGGTCCATTGGCCTGATCCAGCAGGCTCTTCTTATCTTCTTCTTGTTGTTGTTGTTTAGTCGTGTCCGACTCTTCGTGACCCCATGGACCAGAGCACGCCAGGCACTCCTGTCTTCCACTGCCTCCCGTAGCCTGGTCAAACTCATGTCCGTAGCTTCGAGAACACTATCCAACCATCTCGTCCTCTGTCGTCCCCTTCTCCTTGTGCCCTCCGTCTTTCCCAACATCAGGGTCTTTTCCAGGGAAGTCTTCTATTCTCATGAGGTGGCCAAAGTATTGGAGCCTCAGTTTCAGGGTCTGTCCTTCCAGTGAGCAGTCAGGGCTGATTTCCTTCAGAATGGATAGGTTTGATCTTCTTGCAGTCCATGGGACTCTCAAGAGTTTCCTCCAGCACCATAATTCAAAAGCATCAATTCTTCGGCGATCAGCCTTCTTTATGGTCCAGCTCTCACTTATCTTCTTATAGTCTTAGATAATCGACAGTCCATTACTGAATAATGGCAGCCAAGCAAAATAAGTAAGAACACAAGAAGTGCTCTGCAGGATCAAATCAAAGTTCCATCATGTCCTGCCTCCTGCTTCCCACAATGGCCATACGAAAGCTTCTGGGAAACCTGAAATTGTGAAGGTAGCATAGATGCTAACAAGCGTCCTTGACGTGACCCAACCAGATGCCTAAGAGATACTTCTCTTTATGACTAGGTGATTCTCTTTATATCTTGGTGTCTCTTTATGACTTGATGTCCAAAATGAACCTATTTATTAGGAATGGAAAAATCCATCATCTGTAGAATGTGGAATATAGAAATAAAAATATTGTGTAAAATATGATGGCCGCTGTTTGGTTGGTGCCAAACCATGGCAGGGCCTTTTCAGTGGTGGTCCCCTGGTTGTGAAATGCCCTTCCTAGTGAGGTGTTCCTGTCTATAAGGAATTTGAAAACATCCCTGTTTGCTCAGGCCTTGCGTGGCTGAGGAGTGTTGCTCTTGGCAATCTTGAGATCACTGTTTGGAAGTATGTTTTTACTTGTAGCTGCTTCTAGATCAGGGGTCGGCAACCTAAGGCCCATGGGCCACAAGCGGCCCACGGGGGTCGTTTAACTGGCCCACGAGCCACCGCTGAACCGAGCCACCTGCTCAGTGAGTCCCCGCATGCTGTGCTAAACCAGCACAGTGCAGGAACTCGCTTCCGCAGCACTGGAAATCATGTTTGCGCAGACGCAGATGCCGGAAATTGCAGGCAGGCGCAATTACACACACACATGCGATCCATCCCACAGAGGGATCTCCGCTGGAGTGAACTGGCCCAGGCAAGGTAAACCTTGCTTACCACTGTTCTAGATGTTTGCAATTGTTCTTAGGATATTTTAATCTGTCTTAGCATTGTTTCTTTATAAATTGTAATCCATTTGCTACCCTGGGTTCTTTGGGGAAGGAAGAGTTGGATGATGATGATGATAATATTAATATTAATAATGCTGTGTTGGCCCAAATATAAGCTGCACCTGCAAATAAGCTGCACCTTTAAAATTCATGGGGGGGGGGGGAGACAATACTCGAATATAAGCCACTCCCTTAAAATTCCACAGCCAATCACACCCATAAATGGCAAATGTAGAAGAAAATCCTACAGATATTATAAAAGCCAATTTTTGTAAGGTTGCGAATTTAAGGCACACTTTAACTTTTCATGGTCAGAATTTGAAAAAAAAAGTGACTTATATTCAGGCCAATATGGGAATAATAATTGTAGCTCTCTCATTGTAAGAAGGAACCCAATGCACACCATTGGTTCATCTAGCTGACTGGTTGGCAATGGCTCTCCAGGGTTTCACACGGGGGGGGGGGGGGCGTCTTTCTCAGCCCTATCTGCAAATGCCAGGGATTAAACCTGGGACCTTTGGCATACAAAGCTCTGCCATTATTGAGCTAGACCAGATCCAGCTCAGGCTGCAATGCATCTTTCTTTGGTTTTCCTTCTTTCTTTCTCTTTGCTCAGTCCCCCAGGCCCTGCCAAGAGAAAGGCTTCTAGTATGTTGATTTTGTTTTCCTTTCCTTATGGGGGAGAACGATTTCGCACATAATTATAACAGCCGCAGAGAGATTGTGCGAAGAGCGCTTTACTGGAAATTGCAAGAGAATGAACAAGGAAAAGCCTGTTTTTTTAGCGTCAGCAACTGGGAGAAAGACTCCAGACTGCAAGTGGTTGGAGGAGAAGGACAATGCGTGGTGTTCAGGCTGCAAGAAAGGGACCCTTCAAGGGAGTGAGGTAAGTCTTCCAGGTGCGGAGATGAACTGAGCCAGAATGGATCACAGCATTGTCCCAATACATCTGCTGGGTAGTAGGGGGTTGCTTTTTGCAAGAGGTGTCCATCATGATTGTGTGCTAAGAACAGAGGATTGTCCCTTGTATCAATGAGGTACCAGATATACTCTTCTTTGCCTGTGATCGTCAGCAGTGGTGGCTGATGTCCATTGGGACTGATATGATGGAAGGCAGGGAGCCCGACAGTAGGGGGCGCTGCAGCCAATGACAGGTGGAGTCTACTATTTCTCATTTTGACCCCATTCTCCTCCCTGCTGATTTCTTCAAGGGGCAATACTGAGACTACGAAGGAGGAGGAATAATAATAATAATAATAATAATAATAATAATAATAATATTTTTTTTTTATTTATACCCCACCCTTCCCAGCCAAGACTGGGCTCCGGGCAGCTAACGCCAGGTATAAAAACAATTGATTAAAATGCAACTTAAAAACAAGATTAAAATACATTAAAACAAAGCCTCATTTCAGTAGAAACTCAAATCAAAAAATTTTTTGGGATGAAAACATCAAATCTTCACCAAGGCCAACTATCCAGACTGGTCCTACGTCAGCCAGAAAAAAGTCCCCAAATAGGAGTTCCATCACAGAAGGAGAAAGGAAAAAGGAAAGAGGGGGAGGGGGGAGGGGATCAAGTTGATTCCAAGCCAAAGGCCAGATGGAACAACTCGGTGTTACAGGCCCTGCAGAAAGAAATCAGATCCTGCAGAGCCCTGGTCTCATGAGACAGAGTGTTCCACCAGGCCAGAGCCGGAAGCCAATAGTGTCACCCTTTAGTCTGCACCCCATAGACTAGCCCCCACTGCAGTACATGATGGCAAACTAGCACACCCTGTGGGAATCACTGGCCTTGATGTTGCTAATACTTCTTCTCTGCTAACAAAGAGGTTCTTCTCCTGCCCATCTCTGGTCTCCTGGTATGTTTTAGGGTGAGACTGTGTGCGTGAACATCAGACACTTGGGTCGCTGTAGTGTCTGCATCCCCACTTCTCCCTCCAAGCCACATAGTTTGCTTTCATGTCTGGAGTTTTGAGGTAGGAGTCTTGGCAGAAACAAGGAAAAGATTCCCAAAGAGCAAAAGTGGAGTTGGAAAGGTAAAAGTGATGCCAACTCACTGGATTTTTCTTACGTGCTTGCTTCTGGCCTCTCAGCAGCTCCGCTTTGCTGCTTCGCAGTAAGTTGGGTGTCAGCTTTCTCTCTCTTTAATAATAATAATAATAAAAGTTTTATTGTTTATACCCCACCCATCTGGCTGGGTTTCCCAAGCCACTCTGGGCGGCTCCCAACAGAATATGAAAAACACGATAAAACATCAAACATTAAAAACTTCCATAAACAGGGCTGCCTTCAGATGTTTTCTAAAAGTCAGATAGTTGTTTATTTCCTTGACATCTGGTGGGAGGGTGCCACTACCGAGAAGGCCCTCTGCCTGGTTCCCTGTAACCCCGTGGCAAGGGAACCGCCAGAAGGCCCTCGGAGCTGGACCTCATACATCCTCAAACATACGTCCTGCAGGATCTATCTGAGGTGAATTTGTACACCACTTCCCAAACCCGGAGCTGTAGAATTGTAAAGGACCCTGAGGATCATCTAGTCCAATGCAGGAATCTTCAGCTGTCCCGTATGGGGATCGAACCTGCAACCTTGGCATTATCAGCACTCTAACTCAGACCCTCCAGGTGTCCCTATTTTCCAGGGACGTCCCTGATTTAGAGAAGCCGTCCCAGTTTCTGATTTGATCCCAGAATGTCCCGCTTTTCCTTAGGATGTCCCTATTTCCATTGGAGAAATGTTGGAGGGTATGGAGTTATCCAACCCCTGATCCGTCTGAAGGCAATCCTGTATAGGGAAGGGTTTTTAATGTTTAATGTTTTATTATGTTTTTATATGTTGGAAGCTGCCCAGAGTGGCTGGGGCAACCCAATACGATGTGTGGGGTGTAAATAGCAAATCTATCATTATGGAATGGGACATCCCTATTTTCATGGGGGAAATGTTAGAGGGTATGTTAACCAACTGGGGTGGGTGGGAGGGCATGATTGGTTCCATATCAGGACGTGTAAGCTATTGTTAGGGCCTGGGCCATATCCTCTAATCCAGGGGTGGGGAACTTGGGCTTGGGGCCTGAATGTGGCCCTACTTTGCGGTCTCCCTCATGGCAGAAGTAAGAGACCTCAGGTGTGAGGTCCAAGTGTGGCCCTCCAGGCCTCTCTAATCTGGCCCTCAAAAAATCTTCATAGTCTACTCCCTCAGAGCCCTGCTACATAGACTTCTCAAGTGCTTTCACCTGCCTGGAATGTATCCTTGAACTAGCGCCAGCCCGCCCATTAGCCCCACTGAGGCAGTCACCTCAGACGGTAGGCTGGGGACAGCTTTAAGGCACAGCAAATCTGGAAAGGGAGGATCATCCTCATGTGTAGTGCTGGTTTTATGTATAGGCTAAGTAGGCTGAAGCCTAGGGTCTCTAAATCTAGGGGGCCTCGCCAGCCCACACACTCCCCAGCGGGCAGTCTCCCCTCTCCCCAAATTGCAAACTCAAGACTTCATGCAAGGACAGGGCAACTCAGGCCTCTAAATCTAGGGGTGCTAATGTCTAAATCTAGTGCTAATGTCTGGCTAGGGTGAAGGTGGCCATCCTCTTATATACCTGCTGGGATTGACAAGGCATCTGACCCTCACCTGAATCTTATAACTCTCCTGACAGGTGATTTGGTCTGCAGTTAGTGTGGAAATAAAGGATGAGATTGCCCACCAGATTCCAGGCACTCTACTATTCAAATTAGGCTCCGGTGTTTTTGTTACAATCCCCTTCTCAGTTAAGTAATCAATTTTAATCTGGAATTTAAATTCTCAAAACTTTCTTATTTGTTAATTCGAGCAAGTAAAATACTGCTCTCACTTCATTACAAACAGTATTTCTACCTGCAACACACTTGAGCAAACCTGCTCCTCTTCCTTTCACAGATATTTTGTTGTCATTTGCAACTGTAGATGCCTCTGATTAGTTATCATTTAACTCTTGGGGGAAATAATTAGCATCACACGTCATGTGCATGGAAGTTGCCGAACCAATTAAACAACTAGAAGGATTACTGTTAATAGCACCAGTTTCCCTATAATTTGATATTGCTGGATAGTTTTGATGAACTGCAAAAGCTTTTTTAGTTTGATTTCTGTTGCCACCCTGGAACTTTTCTTTATTAGTGCCTTTGTTTTGTACGATTCCTTGCAAATGAAGCAAAACAATTTTTCTGCTTGTTTATGTTGATAAAAGGTTTAAAAAGTTCAGTTATTGCAAAAGTTTTTCAGTGTTAATTTTATGCATTTTTTAAAAATCACCATGGTATTTAACAATAATATCTTATGTCCTTTAGAGGAGAAATTGTGAAGTGCAGAATTTTAAATGCCCATCATCATCCTTGCCTTCGCTCAGTTTTGTTTGTAACACTCTTTCATTTTCTTCGAGTTGTGAGGGTGGGGGATGGGGAGGGGCTCACGAGTGGAGTAGCCTAGGGCCTCTCTTCATCTACTGTATTTTTCGCTCCATAAGACGCACCTAGTTTTTAGAGGGGGAATGCAAGAAAAAATATATTCTTTAAAGGGAGTGCTGAGCAGAGCCTGTATGCATCCCAGGCTCTGCTCAGCGCTCCCTTTCACGAGCCGCGTGGAGCGTGTGTGCGGCGCTTGCAGGCTTTTCCCCGAGGAGGGAGAAGGGCAGCCTGTCACTTTTCTGGGAGGTGGGGGTGTGGCTAAGCCAGAAGCTAGAACAGCAAGAGGGAGCGCAGCGATCCCTCTCGCTGTTCTGGCTTCTGGGACAGTTGCGCAGCCTGCATTCGCTCCATGATATGCACACACATTTCCCCTTACTTTTTAGGAGGGAAAAAGTGTGTCTTATAGAGTGAAAAATACAGTAAGTCTGGCCCTGCTCACCTGCCTTTGCACTCCTCTTCTGGCTGAGGATAGGAGCCTCCACCACTGCCATCCCAGTCACCCCCTGAGCAGGAAGGTCACTCTGCTGCTGCTTGCTCCTCTCTGGTCTCCTTTTTTCTTCCTTGTCATCTTTCGCACACAGGCCACCTCCAGTTGCCTCAGGCAGCTCTGCCACTGGAAAGAGCACAGGGAACACCATTTTCTGATTTGCCTCAAGCAGCAAAATGCATTGGGCCAGCCCTGCCTTGGGGAACCTGCCAGAGACACTTCTGCTCGTATCTTGAGCAGGCAGAAGGAAAATTCAACATTATTAAAAAAAAATTAGTTTCATAGTGAAGAGTGTGCCTCTGGGTTTTCATTTGAGATAGCTGGGCCTCAGTGATCAGACGTCAAGGTTCAAGCTCTCGCCATCAATCCTCCTAATGAAGAGCATGCTTGTATTTACATAGAAACAATTTCTCAAGGAAGTGCAAAATGTGCTGATCTCAGTGGTTCAGCCGCTCTTTATCTTCAGAGTGGGGTGGATAGCTGTTCTGGATGTCTTGTCTCAGGTGCCTGAGCCAGGAAGCCGATGTCCACAAGAACCTGGCAGGGAAATAGCAATTCCTGGGACACCCATTTCAGAGAAGAACAGGAAGTCCTAGCCTGCTTGCTTAACAGCGAGCTCCTGTTGTACAGCTTTAGGACACCCTCCCTGCACTCTGATGACTGCAAGAGCTGTTTGCTACCCAACACTTTCCAATGCACAATCTTACTTCCACTTTGCCAAACCTTTATTAGGCATTACAAGTACAATAAAGGTAAAGGGACCCCTGACCATTAGGTCCAGTCGTGGCCGACTCTGAGGTTGCAGCACTCATCTCGCTTTATTGGCCAAGGGAGCCAGCGTACAGCTTCCGGGTCATGTGGCCAGCAGGACTAAGCCGCTTCTGGTGAACCAGAGCAGTGCACGGAAATGCCGTTTACCTTCCCGCCAGAGTGGTACCTATTTATCTATTTGTACTTTGATGTGCTTTCAAACTGCTAGGTTGGCAGGAGCAGGGACCGAGCAATGGGAGCTCACCCCATCACGGGGATTCGAACCGCCGACCTTCTGATCGGCAGGTCCTAGGCTCCGTGGTTTGACCCACAGCGCCACCCGCGTCCCTATTACAAGTATAGGCCATCTTAAAACATCCATATATAAAAATTAAAAATATATGCAATACAGTCGTACCTTGGAAGTCGAACGGAATACGTTCCGAAAGTCCGTTCGACTTCCAAAATGTTTGGAAACCAAAGCACAGTTTCTGTGGACATCTGTCAGATGTTCGGGTTCCAAAGAACGTTCACAAACCGGAACACTCACTTCCAGGTTTGCGGCGTTCAGGAGCTAAAACATCTGAGCACCAAGGCGTTCGGGATCCAAGGAACGACTGTAAATACAAATAAACAGCCCTTTCTTCCTGCTAAGTAACCAATGCACAATCAACTTCTTTTGGCCCAAAGATATTTCATTTATAGGTTGTGGGTCTCTCTCTTGCAGAGTCATTCCACACCCCCAAACAGCCTTATGCCTCTTCTAATCCTTTCAAAGCACATGCCTTTTATGCAGGAGATCCTGAGTTCATATCCATTGTTAAAGGGATCACATAGCAACTGCCTAAGACAGTTTGCAACTTGAGGCAGGGGAGCAAATGGCCCCCTATCACAGTCCCAAGGTGCAGAACTCCCAAGGCCAGTCAATTTATTGTGGCATTAGGAGCATATGAAAGGATCTCCTATGCAAATACAGTTCTCTACGCATGTACATGCCCCATTCATGTGTTCCACTGAATGCCCAGGCTTCATGGGCAGGGCTGCCATATGTATGGAATCTGCTGGACCTAGCCAGGATTCGCCCTTCGAAAATGGCGTCTGGGCGAAATTTTTAAAAAGCGGCTAATGGCGTACGGAAGTGTTGTCAGCTAAGGTTGCCCAGGTTGTTCTTTTCCTTAAAAAATAGGTAAAGACTTCTCCTTTTTTGAGATTTTGCACGCACAAAAAGCTAATCAACTTTGCCCCCAAAAAAAGAAGTTCAACAACCCTAATCGTGGGACAAGGCCAGAGGGACGTGCTGATATTCAGGAGTATGGCTCCTTGGCTTTGCGCCCTGCTCAGGTATTCGCCGAACCCATGTTTGTGTGACAAGGAGCATGGTTGCACAAGCACATTTGAACGAAGGGAACTTGTTTGTGGGATTTTCCGCCCTCACCCAGTTCCATTTCATTTGTTGCAGCGAACCCTGGTACTTTTCCATTCCCCCTGGAGCGCACGAGGTGAGGGCCTGCGTGCAATCATTTAACCGAGTCCAAGCCATACACTGCCTCAGAGCCTTGTAACCTGGCCTGGCCCCAGCAGCCAGGTTTGTCCTCCACACATCATTCCCTCTGCCCTCGGACTTATTTCCATCTTCTAGCAGGGCAGGGTTTTGGAATGCAGCCGAGGCGTGGCTCTCCTTGCTGGAGATGAAGATGTCAACTGCTGACAGGACTTAAAAGAAGTGGAGGAATTTAGCAAGGCGGGAGTAAAATTCAGCACTCTGGAGGGACTGTGAAAGCTGCTGGAATGTTTTGAGGGTCTTCTTGGGAGTTGTGCCACAGTATCAACTGGGTCATAGATAGGGATGGGCAAATCTGTACCATTTGCTTTCTCTACATTTGTCATTTTCCCCATCTTAAATTCAGTTCCTCACATTTCCACATCAGGTTGATTTTTTTTAGAAAATGTGTGAATTTCAAAGGATGGCTGCATACCCTCCAACATTTCTCTGATGAAAAGAGGGGTGTCCTATTTAATAATAATAATAATAATAATAATAATAATAATAATACCCTGCCCATCTGACTGGGTTGCCCCAGTCACTCTGGGTGGCTTACAATATATATATATATAAACATAATTAAACATTGAACATTTTTTTAAAAAACTTCCCTATTCAGGGCTGCCTTCAGATGTCTTCTAACGGTTGTATAGTTACTTATCTCCTTGGTTGGGGAGGTCACATAATTCCATATCCTCCAACATTTTTCTGATGAAAATAGGGACATCCTAAGGAAAAGCTGGACATTCCAGGATCAAATCAGAAACCAGGACAGCTTCTGTAAATCTGGGACTGTCTCAGGAAAATAGGGACACTTGGTAGGTCTGTGGCTGTGTTTCAGTTCTCATATTATTTTAGAAAGTCTGAATTAGACAGATTCACCTTTAAATGCAATCTGGATCTTATTCCTCTTCCATCCAGAGATGAAGATTTATTTGAGATGCACACTGGCCTTTGGGTTAACTTTGGTTGCTTTTCTCTTTCATTGGTGAAGGCCAAAAATGGGTTAACAGATGAAGTTCGGGAAAGTGGTTAAGAAACAATGTCCAGTCACCCTTCCTGCCCAACCACAGCTTTGCATGTTGGGCGTTTTCCCCCTCCTTCCCTATTTCAATTAGTACTGGTCCTCTCCTTGGGAACACTGTGTTGCTTTTAATAGTGAACGGCTGAGGTGTCATCCAAACGGCTGTGGAAAATACAGGTGTCCTGCTTTATGACTTGTGAGGCTTACAAGGGAATGACTCAGACGCATCATGGTAACAGGAGGAGCTGAGTGAATGAGCTATAGAATCGAGCTCACTGCTCCTAATTCCGTTGGGGGAAAATGTGAAAGCACGTCCACTTTAACTGTTGGGCAAAGTAGCGCAAAGCTGTACCATACCTTGAAAGGACATTCAATGCATGTCACTTCCCCCAAAGAATCCTGGGAATTGTAGTTTCCCCTCACAGACCTACAATTCCCAGCATCCTTAGCAAAATTCCAGTTCCCAGGATTCTTTGTGGAAAGCCCTGTGCTTTAAATGTCTGTTGAAGCTTCAGGTGATGTATAGGTGGTACATTACCCTGGCAAAACTGGGGAAAATGTACAAAGCAGGTAATAAGTTTTGCTGGAAGTGTAAAATTAAAGAGGGTAACTTTTTCCACATGTGGTGGACATGCGATGTAATGAAGAAATACTGGGAATATATTTATAATGAGTTAAAAAAAATACTCAAATATACATTTCCCAAAAGACCAGAGGCCTTTCTACTAAGAATAATTGGGGACGAAATTAAAAAAGAAGATAAAACATTATTTCAGTATGCCACAGCTGCCGCTAGATTATTAATCGCCCAAAATTGGAAAAGTCAAAGCACCCCAGCAATTAGAGATTGGCAAACAAAGTTATTTGTATTTGTAGAACTTGCAAAAATGACACAAAAATTTAGAAACCAAAAAAATACAAAGTTTATTAAGGATTAGAACAAATTTATGACATACGTTGAAGGGAACTATAAGAACATAAAAACTACAGCAGGACTGATATAGATCTTACGATGTGTAAACCATTATAATTATTAGCTGCAAGAGAAATAAACTACTTATATTAACAAGCCTGAAACCGGGAGGGATGGAAGTCAATAGGAACGATTTAAGTATCTAAAGATATAAAGAGATGAATGAGAAGACAAAGAATTGTAATGGGAAATGGTCGCTATTTTTATGTTATGCTCAGATATTTATTTAATTTTCTTTTCGTGTTTTTGGGGTTTTATGTAATGGTTGTAACTGTTTATTTGTTTTTCTTTTTGGTTACTTAAGTGAAAATTAATAAAAAGCATTTAAAAAAATAAAATAAATGTCTGTTGAAGCTTCAGGTGAAACACTCCTCAGCCGCCCCTGTGTAGTGTTTTACCTTTCTTTACTGCATTCAAATTCCGCCCCCTCCCATGGTGTTTAATTTAATATCAATTAAATTTGAAAGGCTGACATGTACAGATAACAAAAGACAAGGAGGGAAGGAGGAAGAATTAAAGTGCGACAACAGACGGTGGAACAGAGCAACCAGCAACCAGCTGCAAGGAAAGAAACAGCATTTTGGGAAATGGTGTGGCCACATATTGCTTACATTTGATGAAAGAAAACAAGCTAAAAAACGTTTTAATTGACAAGTATGCCCTGTGACATTTTAGATGACATATCTGACATCGTTCTAAAAGGGGGGGGGGGATAACGTTAAACAGGTTAGTGTAGATCCAGCCTTGGCAAGAAAGAAGCATCATCATAGTTCATACAGAATTAGCGGGGGATGTGGCTTGGGATCATTCTGAGGGCCAGCAAAAGAGACCCCGAGGGCCACATTTCAGCCCTGTGCCTGAGGTTCCTCACCCTGCCTTTTGGAGACGTAGGGTAATTGACCCTAGAGAAATTCCATTCCTTTTTATTAGTGACTTATTTGCTTATTATTTATTTCATAAAATTGATATGCTGTTTGGGGTTTTTTAAGCCTCAAAGCAATTTACAAAAAGAATAAAACAATGGAATCATCAGTAAATAATAATAATAAAGTTGGAAAATTTGAGAAAAAGAAGAAAATCAGCAATAAACTGGAAATCAGATCAAAATGCATGCCAACAATCTGCATGTCTGGATAGCCTTGCTTAAATAAAAATGTTTTTAATGCTGATCATTGTTTTGTTGATTTCTATGGAGTCTAGTTCTCTCCTTTTTCCCCCTATAAGTTTGAGGAGCTTTTTTAGATCCTGTTTGTTTGTAGCATAATGAGAGGGCTGTGATGTCTTGTTCTATATTGCTAATTTTTGAAGGGGTATGGATTGATCTTTATTACGGCCATTGGCCCGTTACACGACAGTTTCCCATACCAACATATTATACTTAGACCTCCAGATTTAAAATCACCTAAACTTACAAAAGACAAACAGGAACCAAAGCAAAACAAAAACAAGGACGACCATCATACATTACAATAAATTTGTAACCTATACATCGCCCTCTGCTCATAAATTAATCACGGATATCAATGGTGATATCGCTTAAAACATAGATCATTGTTTAAAACAATGGTGATATCACCTAAAACATAGATCATGGTTTAAAAGGGTTATCCGAGCCACACAGGAGACTGTTTCTCTTCTTTAGGGATAGGACGCTGATCAAGAATCTGGCAACCATGAGTGATCTTAGGGGGTCATCGTCAATTAGTAGATATCTCAGTTTGGCTTCAATCGTATCATCGGCAATTCCCTTAAGATATTGAGCAAGAAACTTGCTCCTAGCCGGTAAGTGAAGAGCACAGTCAAAAATTATGTGATGTAACGATTCCGGTGCCCCACAATTACAATCACATAAGAGCGATATCTGTCCATTGGAGAATCTATTTCTCAGCACGTTCGATGGGAAGGTGTTGAATCTTGCCTTTACAAAGGCATATCTATGAGCTGAGGAAGTTTTGAAGGGGTTTGTTTTTTAAGAAATGCTTTCTCTTTTACGCAAGCTCCTCTGGTGACCGCTTTGATTGCATCCCATAGGAGGGGGGGGGGGGTTGTTATATTGTCTACATCGTATCTTTGCAGATTCACCAACAGCTTAACAATTTTTTTTTTTTTAAGAGTACAGTGGTACCTCAGGTTAAGAACTTAATTCATTCTGGAGGCCCATTCTTAACCTGAAACTGTTCTTAACCTGAGGCACCACTTTAGCTAATGCGGCCTTCTGCTGCCGCCGCACGATTTCTATTCTCACCCTGAAGCAAAGTTCTTAACCCAAGGTACTATTTCTGGGTTAGCAGAGTCTGTAACCTGAAGCGTCTGTAACCCGAGGTACCACTGTACTGTGAAGGTGCCTGCATGATGTCAACAGGCAAGGAGTTCAAAGGGTGGGCGCTGCCATGCAAAAAGTTCAATTTCTTACAAAGGTAGGAAAAGTATTATGTGTCACCTGCAACAGCTTCAGTTCCGCAGATCAGAGTGGTCGACTGGGCATATATAAGGTAAGGTGATGTTGCAGGTGATGCATTCTCTCTTTCTTGGCTATACCTCATTGGGCAATCCAACCCTAACAGAGACCTCTCTTAGTCAGGTCAAGCAGCCTTCTGCATGGAGAAAGGCCTCCTGCGACAATATGGGACAAGCTCTGCTTTCCTTGGCTGCCAGTCAGTGCTGGATTTATGTATAAGCTAAGTAAGCTATAGCTTAGGGCCCCACTCTCTTGGGGGGGGAATTAAAGGGGGGGAAACTGGATGTACATTTCCAAAGTATAAGGTAAAAAACAAATAAAATAAAACCTACATACAGCAACAGAGTTTTGTGTTGTGTAGGCTCCTATGATGTAAGTAATGGGCCCCGCCGGCTAGCCTGCTCCCTAAAATATCACTGGTTTGCTCATTTCTATATATAGGTTGCCTACATTCTGCATGTGCAAATGGCTTTAGATACCTATTAGGTCTATAAATTACCATATAGCATATATTCGACACAAAAAACAGTGACAATTTGTTGTTGACAAAGGACAGCTGGACATATAAAGGGCCCCATTACCTTCAGTAGCTCAGGGCCTCATCAAACCTAAATCCAGCCCCGCTGCCAGTCCAGTATCAAGATGTATATATTTTTTTCATGAATGTATGTAATGAAAAGTGAAATGTTATTTTCCCCCTCCTCTGCTGGAAGTCTCCACGGTGTTGGCACCAGCTTGACCAGCAGCTATTCCTATTTGCAAAAGCACCCTTGAAAGGCCCTTTTGAAAGTGTCCTTTTTAGAAAAGGTGGATAGAGAGAAAAAGCCCAGTCAAGACACGAGAATATTTAAATATTCCATGAATATGCTGGTATTTTATTTATTTATTTTGCTTGGGATCTGAACTTCACCTTATATAACTCGTGGCACTATGTCAGCCAGCGAAATAAATGTGCAGGGACTGCTCATCTTTCAGAGGCTGAACACTTCCTGGGTGGGAAAGATGGAGAAGTTTTATGAGCATAAAAAGGCCCTGCATCAAATTCATCCCCTGAGAATAGGGATTGATTGTGAATGAGTGGAATGCTGTTTTGTCGTTTAGTTGTGTCCGACTCTTAATGACCCCATGGACCAGAGCACGCCACGCACTTCTGTCTTCCACTGCCTCCCGCAGTTTGGTCAAACTCATGCTGGTAGCTTCAAGAACACTGTCCAGCCATCTCGTCCTCTGTCGTCCCCTTCTCCTTGTGCCCTCTGTCTTTCCCAACATCAGGGTCTTTTCCAGGGAGTCTTCTCTTCTCATGAGGTGGCCAAAGTATTGGAGCCTCAGCTTCAGGATCTGTCCTTCCAGTGAGCACTCAGGGCTGATTTCCTTCAGAATGGATAGGTTTGATCTTCTTGCAGTCCATGGGACTCTCAAGAGTCTCCTCCAGCACCATAATTCAAAAGCATCAATTCTTCAGCGATCAGCCTTTTTAATGGTCCAGCTCTCACTTCCATACATCACTACTGGGAAAACCATAGCTTTAACTATACGGACCTTTGTCGGCAAGGTGATGTCTCTGCTTTTTAAGATGCTGTCTAGGTTTGTCATTGCTTTTCTCCCAAGAAGCAGGCGTCTTTTAATTTTGTGGCTGCTGTCACCATCTGCAGTGATCATGGAGCCCAAGAAAGTAAAATCTCTCACTGCCTCCATTTCTTCCCCTTATATTTGCCAGGAGGTGATGGGACCAGTGGCCACGATCTTCGTTTTTTTGATGTTGAGCTTCAGACCATATTTTGTGCTCTCCTCTTTCACCCACATCAAAAGGTTCTTTAATTCCTCCTCACTTTCTGCCATCAATGTTGTGTCATCTGCATATCTGAGGTTGTTGATATTTCTTCCAGCAATTTTAATTCCGGCTAGGGATTCATCCAGCCCAGCCTTTTGCATGATGAATTCTGCATATAAGTTAAATAAGCAGGGAGACAATATCCCACGGACTGCCACAAGACCAAACCTATCCATTCTGAAGGAAACCAGCCCTGAGTTCTCACGGGAAGGACAGATCGTGAAGCTGAGGCTCCAATTCTTTGGTCACCTCATGAGAAGAGAAGACTCCCTGGAAAAGACCCTGATGTTGGGAAAGATGGAGGGCACTAGGAGAAGGGGATGACAGAGGACGAGATGGTTGGACAGTGTTCTCGAAGCTACCAGCGTGAGTTTGACCAAACTGCGGGAGGCAGTGGAAGACAGGAGTGCCTGGCGTGCTCTGGTCCATGGGGTCACAAAGAGTCGGACACGACTAAATGACTAAACAGCAAACAACGCTCAGCACCCTTAGCAAACTACAGCTCCCAAAATTCCTAACACAAGTAAGAGCCCTGTGAGCGCTTTCACACACTTAAATCAGATGTAGGCTAGGATGGGATTCCACTGTTAAAAAGAATAAAACAGCACGCTGAATTTAAAGCAAATTTGGCATGCAGCAGTTAAGAATGCCAGAAGTCCTGCTTGCAAGATAATTTCTTGCTAGAATATAGATATTAAATTGCTGATGGACCACTGCCTGGCTCCATCCATTTAGCCACATTAACCTTTGAAGTTCCCTGAAGCTTTGTATCATAGTGTGCAAAAGTGTGGGTTTTTGTTTTTTTAAGTTAAGTGTCTCTTTTCCAAGAAACAAACATTATCTTTGTAAGGTATGAGTCCCTTGTCAACTTTTTAGAGGGGGTGAGGAAATGTAAATTATTATTATTTTCTTTTTTTATAAATAATTTTTATTTGGCTTTACAAATTCGTTCACATTTATATTCATCCACAGTAAAAAATAAAATAAAATAAAAAAATTACACAAGATTCTTCCGAATTTCAAGACTCCTCTCCTCTTCTCTGTGGGTTCTTTGAATAACTTTTAAACTGCATATTATAGGTCCATCCAGTTTACTGTCCTCCATTGTGTCCAAAATCTATGTATCATTGCAAGAGTTTTTTAAAACCTGCTAAAGAGTTCACGTGTCTACAGTGGTCTTTCAAATATACCGTAATATAAATTTGTCCCAATCTTTACTGAAGTTTTGATCCTCCTGGTTTCTGATTTTCCTGGTTAATCTTGCCATCTCTGTGTGGTCCGTAAATGATTTCTCCCTTGTGAAATCACCTACATGTTGGGGTTTCTAAATCTATTGCCATAACTTCCCAAAAGCATGACTTCACTTTGTGCTGATTCAAAAGGAAAGTATGGCTGCTTTTTTTTTTTTTTTTACCCAGTCATTATAATCCCTGGGCTGAGGCATCCTTGGAAAGCCTTTACTTTCAAACAACCAGTCTTGTTCCATTTCGGCGAACTGACGAGACCACATTTGCAGGCTTGGGTTTACTGACAATGCCTCTTGACACAGTGCCTTCAAACCACAAGCTGGTATACTTTGTAAAATGCACTGTGTGTCATTGAAACATATTTGCCAAACTCTGTTCAGTGATTCAGCTTCTCTGTTGCTGAGGCTGAGTTTTACATAGGGGTGGATGAATCTATTAATTTTGGTTTCTCTCAGTTTCTCAAGTTTCCAGCCTTAAATTAAGACTACCCTAATTCCACATGCATTTGCAATTTCTTTTTCTTAAAAAAAGGTCTGCATGAAAAATTGTACTGTACTCGTTTTCGTACACAATTTTGTCCCGTGTATGGGCATTTTTAAGGGACGTGGGTGGTGCTGTGAGTTAAACCACTGAGCCTAGGACTTGCCGATCAGAAGGTCGGCGGTTCGAATCCCTGTGACAGGGTGAGCTCCTGTTGCTCGGTCCCTGCTTCTGTCAACCTAGAAGTTTGAAAGCACATCAAAGTGCAAGGAGATAAATAGGTACTGCTCTGGCGGGAAGGTAAACAGCATTTCCGTGCGCTGCTCTGGTTCGCCAGAAGCGGCTTAGTCATGCTGGCCACATGCTGCACAACGGCTCCCTCAGCCAATAAAGTGAGATGAGCGCCGCAACCCCAGAGTTGGTCATGACTGGACCTAATGGTCAGGGGTCCCTTTACCTTTACCTTTATGGGCATTTTTCCAAGCTATTTCTACCTAATATAATACATTTTACTATGACCTTTTCACTACTATATCCATGTTTGCATGCACTTTTAGGTAATATACGCACACTTCGTATGTATGCCTTTGTTCAACTATTATGTTGCAAAATTTGGAGAAATGTGAATTTTGAAGGAGAGCCTGGTTTCGGCTCACGTATTGGATTGGGAAGTGTGGATTTGGTAAGTTTCATTAAAATGCCAATCAAATACATTTCTCCTCAAGCCTGTTGGATTAGGTTTGGTAAAAGTAAAAAATGCTAGGTATGATATAATAAAAGGAAAAATTCCCAGATGCCTGGATCCAGGTTTGGAGAGCCCCAGCAGAGATTTAAAATCACAAAATATGCAGCAAAGCATGGAAATATAGGCTGTTAGACCTTTAAAATATCCCCTTCTGAGTTGCTTCTCAAAGTTCTGCACTTCCTTTAGCACATAAAGAGACCACATGTTTGGCAAGCTAAAAAGGGTTTACTTACAAACTCTTCAAAGGTCACATTCATGTGCTTTTCAGCAGGAAGAAAAGTGGCATGGTGTCAGTTTAAATGCATAGGGCATTTAATGCATAGGGCAGATGGGGCCTGAGTTTAGTTTCCAAACAGGACTCATTTGATCCACACCTTATGGACCAACATGCAGCTCAGAAAGGATCTGCCTCAGAATCTATACTCTTACCAGATTCCACATTGAGATGCTCTGAGAGTTGACTCTTTCTAAAAAAACAAGCAAACAGGTACTTGCCACTAGAGTGGCTAGCACATGGAGTTCCTATTGCTCATGTGGGAAATGTGGATGCAATTTTCCCTGGGAGAGACAGGATCTGATGATGTGCTGCCTCTATCAGGATCACTGTGTGTGTGGGGGGGGAAACCTCAGCTACCCACAACTAGCATGGAAGGAAGGAAGGAAATGAAACCTTTGAAGGTTTTTAATGATAATAGTAATAATAATAATAATAATAATAATAATAATAATAATAATAATAATAATTTATTTATTTATACACCTCCCAACAGAATACAGTACAATTGTAAAAATACAATAAACAGGGCTGCCTTCAGATGTCTTCTAAAAGTCAGATAGTTGTTTATTCCCTTGACATCTGCTGGGAGGGCGTTCCACAGGGCGGGCACCACTACTGAGAAGGCCCTCTGCCTGGTTCCCTGTAACCTCACTTCTTGCAGTGAGGGAACTGCCAGAAGGCCCTCGGAGCTGGACCTCAGTGTCCGGGCTGGATGATGGGGGTGGAGATGCTCCTTCGGGTATACTGGGCCAAGGCCATTTAGGGCTTTAAAGGTCAGCACCAACACTTTGAATTGTGCTAGGAAACGTCCTGGGAACCAATGTAGGTCTTTCAGGACCACTGTTATGGAGTCTCCGCAGTAATAAAAAATTACTATTTTTTGTGGATTATGTAAGTTTGTTGTTGTTGTTAAGTCATTTAGTCGTGTCCGACTCTTTGTGACCCCATGGACCAGAGCACACCAGGCACTCCTGACTTCATTATGTAGGTACCCTCACCTTAATAATCATCATGGAAATGGGACAGAATTGATGTATTTGGGCCATGCATGAAAGAGGCATTAAGCAGTTTAAGACTGCTTTATCCATTCCTTTCTCGGACCTCAGAGAGCAGAGTTCATAATCCCGTCTCAGCCGCAACGTTCACCTTGGCCCACCTCTCTCCTCAACTCCCAGCCTAACTTACCTTGCAAAGCTGATGCATGGATAATATAGAGAAGGGGAAAACAATGTACACCACCCTGAGATCCTTGCAGGAAAGGTGGAGCAACAATACAATGCAATAAATAAATAAATGTGATTGCATGCATGGCTGTGTCAAGGTGCTTTTTGTGTGTGCTGTTTTACCTGCGGCCATATGTACACCTGTATGCTGATGAGCGCTACCCTAAAAGAGAAGAGGAAAGGAAGTTATGTGGTTAATGTGATTATCAGAGTTCACTGTTGCAGGGATTGCGTGTCGAGACCCCGCAGCGCCCCCCTCGTTGGAAAATAACTCACACAAGGACACGGATATTAGGTTTATGTTATTGGGCAAATTTTGGCCACAACTTCATTGAAATTACAGAATGTGAGCAGTACTGGCTTAGGCATTGATTGGACCTGACTATATCTGACTCCTGCCCATTGTGCAGGAAGTCCAGTAAGCCTCTGGTAGAGGGAGCCCTATGTGAACCAACTCAAGCTCCCCCTGGTGTTCCCGTTGGGGTTGTGTCAAGGCCTTAGCCCCCAGCTGGGCTTCAGACTAGATCAACACACCTGGATTCCTTTAAGGCTCGCCGCCAAATACCCTCACATCTGTAACCAATGCCTCAAGCCCTCTGTAATATCAGCCAGCCATATATCATTCCGCCAATCGGAAAGGTGCACACCATCGTCACAAAATAAGGCCATTTTACTGAAAACAATGGAAGGGTGCGCGATCACCCGGCCATTCAGTGCAACCACTTTCTGTGAAATGGAATGATTCAAAAGCTTCCGGGCACAGTCTGTAGTGGCTGTGTCAAGGTGCTTTGTGTGTGTGTGTGCTGTTTTACCTGCGGCCATGTGTACACCTGTATGTTGATGAGCGCCACCCTAAAAGAGAAGGGGAAAGGAAGCTATGTGGTTAATGTGATTATCTGAGTTCGCTGTTGCAGGGAATGTCAGTGAAACTACTTGTAGCTCTGCCTTGACAACAGCTAGAAATTTCCCAGGCACGTTCGGCTGCATCTTTTCCCCCCCGGATAGCAGCATGTATTTCATGACAAGGCCAAAAAAGAGATGAAACTGTGTCCCACCAGGGAGCGGGTGATGCCATCGGAAATGCACATCCTTGGATGTTCAGCAGCAGCCAGCCAGCCAGCCAGCGGCACAGAATGCCGCTTCAAGGGAGCTTCCTGCTACCTCAGCATCTTTGCAGCTGGGAAATCGGAACCAAGAAAATGGAGACGTCATCCGATGGAAATGGAATTCCAGGGCTAAAAATACACGCCGAGCCCCTCCAGCTGAAAGAAGAGGAAATAAAAAGCCATTTTTTAAATTTATTTTTTTGCCAGTGTTACAGGATTTATGCCTTCCTTCCAGGCAGAAAATGTGAGCCATGAATCATACTGGGTTAGCGTTTTGGGCATCGTTCTCTCTGCAAGCACAGAGCTCCTTCTATTATCTAAATCAGCCGGCTGCCGGGTTCATACGTGGCACTGCAATGGGAACAGTCCCAAACCTGAGAGGTGTAAAAACAGGCAGGTCTCGGCTGCCTTTTCTGTTTATCGCCTATAGTCATAGTCAACACCAAAATGGAACAAAATCTGAGGGATTTTGAAGCAAGCCAAAAGACGTTGCAATAAAACCAGCAACATCCCTCAGGAGTTGTTCAAGAACATCTCTTAGTACAGTGGTACCTCGGGTTAAGTACTTAATTCGTTCCGGAGGTCCGTACTTAATCTGAAACTGTTCTTAACCTGAAGCATCACTTTAGCTAATGGGGCCTCCTGCTGCTGCCACGCCGCCAGAGCACAATTTCTGTCCTCATCCTGAAGCAAAGTTCTTAACCTGAAGCACTATTTCTGGGTTAGCGGAGTCTGTAACTTGAAGCGTATGTAACCTGAAGCGTATGTAACCGAGGTACCACTGTAATCTGTGGGTTTTGTTTTCTGCAGAACTGGAGGAGAATCTAAAGCAAAGGTGGGAAAGCTTTTTCACCTCAAGGGCCACCTTTTCTTATGGGCAATCTTCCAGGGGCCGCATGCTGTGGTGGGCGGGGCCAGAGGCAAAGGTGGGCAGGGCTTATGTTTTACACATGCTCACACATCCCTCTCTGTCCTCCATCTGGGCAATCAAGAGACATAAGAAGAGTTCAAGGGCACATGTCAGTCAGGTAAAAACACTTGAGAAGGGTTTGGAGCAAAGCCAGAGAGCACAACCCCTTTTGAGCAGGACATCCCTGAATTAGAGAAGCCATCCCAGCTTTTGTTTGGATCCTAAAACATCCCATTTTTTGGTCCTGTGCTTTGGTGCGAGTCAGGTTGTTCCCACATGAGCTTGGGACCAAAACCATGCACACACCCTAAAAATTCCATAAGTAATTTGGGGAGACGGCGTGTATTTATTTATTACCGTATTTTTCGCTCCATAAGATGCGGCCAGTCAGCCCTTTCTCCCTCCTCGGGGAAGAGCCCCCAAGAACCGCACACTCTTTAAACAGCGTGCGACTCTTGTTGGATTTTGCGGGAGGTGGGGGAAGGGACAAAGGGCAGCCCTTCAGTCACTTCCCCCGCCTCCCAGAAAAGCCCCCAAGAGCCGCACTCCCTTTCTTTTTTTTTAAAAAAAATCTTTTTATTAATTTTCATAAGCAAACAGAAAAACAAAACAACCGTACATAAAAAAAGAGAAAACAAGAACAAGAACAAGAACAAGAACAAGAACAAGAACAAGAACAAGAACAAACAACAGAAAACCTAAACGGACCAAAAAAGAAACACATGAATTGACTTCCCTCCATCTCGGTTTTGGATTATATAAGATTGTAATTCCATTCTGCAGTTTTCATTTTATATCATCTATGCACCGCAAGAATTATGTTAAACCTACTGTGATTTTTAGATTTCTAGAATTTGTTTCCATATATGTTATAAATTTGGTCCAGTCGTCATTAAACTTTGTATCTTTTTGCTGTCTGATATTCTGCACCATTTTTGCCAATTCTAAGTATTCAAATAGTTTAATTTGCCAATCTTTAACGGTCGGGATATTAGGGGTTTTCCAATTTTGTGCTAGTAGAATCCTAGCAGCTACAGTTGCATATTGAAACATTATGTAGTCTTCTTTTTTAATCTCGTCTCCGATCATACCTAGGAGGAAGGCTTCAGGTTTTTTTAACAAAGGTGTATTTAAGTATCTTTTTCAATTCATTGTATATGGCTTCCCAAATTTTTTTTATTTCTTCACACTTCCACCACATATGATAGAAACTGCCTTCTTTGGATTTACACTTCCAACACCTATTATCCCCAGTCTTATACATTTTTTCTAATTTCACAGGGGTGATGTACCAATGGTACATCATCTTTTCCATATTTTCTCTAAGGGTGGTGCAGGCAGTAAATTTCATACCTTTATTCCATAGCCTCGTCCAATTATCATAATCCAAATTATGTCCAAAGTCTATTGCCCATTTTATCATAACTTCCTTGACCTCCTCATCCTTAGTATCCCATTCTAGTAACAGGTTATACATTTTGGATAGAAGTTTGGCTTCATAAGATGCGGCCAGTCAGCCCCTTCTCCCTCCTCGGGGAAAAGCCCCCAAG
This sequence comes from Podarcis cretensis, assembly GCF_951804945.1. Lineage (NCBI taxonomy): Eukaryota > Metazoa > Chordata > Lepidosauria > Squamata > Lacertidae > Podarcis > Podarcis cretensis. The sequence continues at coordinate 19,961,152 of NC_137183.1, forward strand.
AACCGCACACCCTTTAAAGAGTGTGCGACTCTTGTTGGATTTTGTGGGAGGTGGGGGAAGGGACAAAGGGCAGTCCTTCAGTCACTTCCCCCGCCTCCCAGAAAAGCCCCCAACAGCCACACTCCCTTTCACAAGCTGTGTGGAGCCTGTGTGCGGCTCTTGAGGGCTTTTCCTGGGGAAAAGCCTGCAAGCACTGCACACACGCTCCACGTGGCTCGTGAAAGGGAGCGCTGAGCAGAGCCTGGGATGTATACAGGATCTGCTCAGCGCTCCCTTTAAAAATATTTTTTTTCTTGCATTCCCCCTCTAAAAAGTAGGTGTGTCTTATGGTCAGGTGCGTCTTATGGAGCGAAAAATACAGTACATTCTTATAACCACACTTCATCCCAAAGGAGCCCAAGATGGCAAACGGCAACTGATAGAACAATTTTTTTTTAATCTTAAAAACATGTTTTTAAAAACACACGAGAAGAGGAGGAAAAACCTGGACTGGGCTTTGAGCCACTCGTTAGCTTTTTCCTGGCCTCTGAAAAGCAAGGTGTTAGATTTCCAAACCTTTACCATTTCAGGTTGCGCATATATATATATATATATTTCCAGGGAGACAGGGAAGAAAAGCTCTTTTCTTCCCAGAGGTGGGGAAAGAGGAGGGGGAGTTTGCTCTGGCCCCCAGCTAAACAGAACCTGAAGTTTCACACCCTGTGCTCCCTGTAGTGACCTTGCGGAGAGGAGGCCTGGAATGATTTAAGCTCCTTTAACTTACAGAAACGTTAAACTGACCTCACAGAGACATGACATAATCACACAGTTTGTGGGGAGAAAGCCCGGGAGACTGGCGTCTCTCAAACACTGTTTCCTTATGCCGAGGAACAAGACTGCCAGTCTTTGGAGCCTATCAAGGAGTTACAGTCCGCTACCGAGTCAGACTGGATGGCCCTGTTCCCTGGCCTGCAGACAGGCGAGGAGAAGAGAGCTGGGATTCGGGGAATCCATGGGTTTGTTCAGAAAAGGAAAGGAGGTGGAGGGGGGGGCGGAGAGAGAAGAGAGAGCTGGAGGCTCCACTGAGCCTTTGGTGCCTGGTGGGAATTCTCTGAAAAGATTCTTCTCTGATTGCTCTCTCTTCAAACAAACAGACAAATGTTCTCTCTTCTATACGAAGGATTCAGGTTGGGGCAATTCCAAGCCCTTTGGACCGCCTGATTACCAGGACCGTTAGAGCAGGAGCATAGCAACATTACAGAGAGCCTTCCTGGATCAGGCCAAGCCTGTCTTGACTAGCCAATTTGGGCAAATGAAGTCATGGGTCACCAAGCCCCACACCTGCCTGCCTCTCCACATACAGTCAGCCCAGAGGGCGCTGCCGCCGGTCAACTTCCTTCTCCTTAAGTCTCAGCCACATTGACACCACACATTTAAAGCACTATGGTACCAAAGTTGTGGCTCCCCCAAAGAATTCTGGGAGCTGTAGTTTGTTTAGGGTGCTGGGAGTTGTGAGCAGACCCCTATTCCCCACCCCATAGAGCTATATTTCCCAGATTTCCCTGAGAAGAGGGATTGGTCGTTAAAGCACTCTGGAAAATGTAGCTCTGTGAGGAGAATAAGGGTTTCCTAAGAACTGTCAGTGCCCTTTAACAAACTACAGTTCCCAGAATGCTTTAAGGAAAGTCAAAAGAGTGATTTAAATGTGTGAATGTAGCACACACACACACACACACACACTTCTCTTTCTTTCCATCTACAGTCCTTGTAGAATCAGATTCTCCAGGTTCTTTCCCAGCTGGTAGGGAGGGCTTTTCCTTTAAATTCAATTCCAGGCAAGCCGCATATGTCATAAAGGAAAAGCTTCAGATTTTCCAGAGAAGCAGAGCTGCTCTTTCGCGATCCTGTCCGCATCTGAAGTGCATGGACTGTCTCCCTGCGCTGCCGTTCCGCGGGCAGACAAACTGCAAACGTGTCAGCAGCTGACAGACGGGAAGTTAAGAGCCCATAAAGGCTCGTGAGGCCAGGCTTTAAAAATAACCTTTTTGCAGTCTAGTCATCTGGGAAAGTGTAAGCGAGTGGAGCAGTCAAGGGGTGAATGCATACGCCGTCTATAGCAGCTGGGATGGTTGTGATGCTGGCACCTCCAGCCAATGGGTGGGGGGAAAGATGACAGCAGAATTTCCAGTCTGTGCCGTGTGATAATATGTGCATCAGTCCTTAGATCTGAGCTGAAGGAAGCACTGCAAAAGCAGAATGCAATAGAAATGCACATGTCCTTAGGAACATAGGAAGCTGTCTTTAACTGATTCTGACTATTTGCCCTTCTTCCCCAATACAGTGGTACCTCAGGTTAAGTACTTAATTCGTTCTGGAGGTCTGTTCTTAACCTGAAGCGCCACTTTAGCTAATGGGGCTTCCCGCTGCTGCTGTGCAGCCAGAGCACGATTTCTGTTCTCATCCTGAAGCAAAGTTCTTAACCCGAGGTACTATTTCTGAATTAGCGGAGTATGTAACCTGAAGCGTATGTAACCTGAAGCGTATGTAACCTGAGGTACCACTGTATTGACTACTCTGACTTGTAGCACCTTTCCAAGTTCACAGGCAAAAGGTGGTCTTTTCCACCACCACTTCTTCTTGTGTTCTTAAGCTCATTTCAGGTACCAGTTCTCTGGAACGCTCTTTCCATTGAAGTCAATAAAGTCCCAACATTGTGATACTTCTGTTGTTACATTAAACATTTCTCTCCCCCCCCCCGCCTCCCTAGGTTAGTCTAAATCAATTAAAAAATTGTCCAGTAGCATCTTAGAGAGCAACTAAGGTTGTTCTGGGTATAAGCTTTCATGTGCATGCACACTTCTTCACATAGCTTCAGATAACAGGTATCTGAAGAAGTGTGCATGCACATGAAAGCTTATACTGAGAACAGACTTTGTTGGTCTCTAAGGTGCTACTGGTGGGACGTGGGTGGCGCTGTGGGTTAAACCACAGAGCCTAGGACTTGGCGATCAGAAGGCCAGCGGTTCAAATCCCCGTGACAGGGTTATCTCCCGTTGCTTGGTCCCTGCTCCTGCCCACCTAGCAGTTCAAAAGCACATCAAAGTGCAAGTAGATAAATAGGTAGCGCTCCAGCGGGAAGATAAACTGTGTTTCCTTGCGCTGCTCTGGTTCGCCAGAAGCGGCTTAGTCATGCTGTCCACATGACCTGGAAGCTGTATGCCGGCTTCCTCGGCCAATAAAGCAAGATGAGCACCGCAACCCCAGAGTCGGTCACAACAAGACCTAATGGTCAGGGGTCCCTTTACCTTTACCAGACTGATGTCCTTACTTGGGAGTAGGGATGTAAAAACACATTCTTTCCCATTCCACCCCAAATATGTTGAACATAGCGTTATTCCCATTCTGCTGCAGTTCATCTTCCAGCCAAAACTACCTTGTTTATCTTGCTGCCCCCGTGGTGAAACTTTGTAACTTATGTTAATTGCATAATGCCATGACATTGTTCTACTCCATTCATTTCATTGCAAATTGGGGTGGATGAGTAAGTGACATAATAAATGCCGTATCATTTGTGGACTGAAAACAACAACAGCAAATACAGTACTGATAGTATTTGCTAGATTGTTTCTGACCTTAGACATGGGACGAACAAATCAAAATGGGCAATTTATGTTTCCGTTCTCATTCTGTTCTCAATCCACTTAGCACGCGGTATGATTACAGTCAGTTACAGGCTAGGAACATCCTCTGATTCACTGACAAGATTATCTCAATCCAGATAGGGCTAAGGGTATCAATATCCCACAATACTATTCCAACAAACCCTGCAGGGTCCCTTTTCCTTTTTTCACATGATTCCAGGCGGCAGAGAAACTCTTGCTACTGTGGACACCCCAGGCTTAAAGGGGGGAAAGATGTATCTATGGGGCAGTAGCTTAACTATATTGACCTTTTAAACCCAGGTAAGGTATATAAAGAGCTATTTTACTGCTGTGTCGTGGAGTTTGTGTAAGTCGTTTTTCCTTTTTCCTTTTTCTTTTTTTTTAAAAAACATGAATAGGTGTTTTGTAGGAATCCACTGTGTGGTCATTCACAAGGGCTCTGTTGGTCCTTTGAGAACAGCAGGAAGTGGAAGAGGGAGGTGAATAGAGTATCACATAGCAATTCTATCAATGAATGGATGTATTTGGGACCCTGGAAAGGAAAGGGGGGAATCAAACTTGTTCAGGGGCATTTAGCCTAGCAGCACACATAAGGAATCCATCATCATATTTGGAATAGATACGCAGTGCCTTTCAGGAGGGAATGTGCCACTTTAGATTGCAGGAGGTATATAAATACATTTAGATATCTCTGTTGGTTGAACGTAAGACTCTTCATCTCATGTTCATGGTTTCGAAGCTCATGCTGGCCAAAAGATTATTGCCTTGCAGGGGGTTGGACTACATGATCCTTGTGGTCTCTTCCAATTCTATGATTCTATATCTCAATTTTCTTCCACTATGGAACTCAAGGGAAATGTGCTCCTCAGCTGTCTCATCCAGACACTAACCAGAAACTAGGGATGCAGGCCCAGGGACGATTCATTCCGTTTACATTTTAATGCGCGGGTGGCGCTGTGCGTTAAACCACAGAGCCTAGGACTTGCTGATCAGAAGGTCGGCGGTTCGTATCCCCGTGACGGGGTGAGCTCCCGTTGCTCAGTCCCAGCTCCTGCCCACCTAGCAGTTCGACAGCACGTCAAAGTGCAAGTAGATAAATAGGTACCGCTCTGGTGGGAAGGTAAATGGTGTTTCTGTGCACTGCTCTGGTTCACCAGAAGCGGCTTAGTCATGCTGGCCACATGACCAGCTGTAAGCCGGCTCCCTCGGCCAATAAAGCGAGATGAGTGCCGCAACCCCAGAGTCGGCCGTGACTGGACCTAATGGTCAGGGGTCCCTTTACCCTTTACCTTTACCTAATTCCTGCTTCCCAAACCAACGCCCAAAGATAAATGCAGGTATCCATCAAAATTCACTTCTCCGCATAAAAATGTGTATCTTGGTGGGAAAGTGTGACTAAACTGTGTGTATTGGTGAAAATAATGTAGGAAAATGCATTCTGTCAGGGAAAACTGCTAGCAAATGTGCAGATATTAGGTAAAATTGCATCCCAAGTGCATGTATGTGTCTGTTGAAGCTACATCACAGGGCTGAGGTCCAGCGCCGAGGGCCTTCTGGTGGTTCCCTCCCTGCGAGAAGTGAGGTTGCAGGGAACCAGGCAGAGGGCCCTCTCGGTAGTGGCGTCCGCTCTGTGGAACGCCCTCCCAGCAGATGTCAAAGAGAACAACTACTACCAGACTTTTAGAAGACATCTGAAGGCAGCCCTGTTTAGGGAAGCTTTTAATGTTTGAAGCATTATTGTATTTTAATATTTTGTTGGAAGCCGCCCAGAGTGGCTGGGGAAGCCCAGCCATATGGGCGGGGTATAAATAATTTATTATTATTATTATTATTATTATTATTATTATTATTATTCACACCTGCTTGGATTAGATGACCAGTGTTCTCCATAGCTTCCCTTCCTAAAAGCCCCGCTCTCTGCATCTAGAAAACAAGCTTATCAGAAGGGACAGATAACAGTCATGTCCACAGCATACATTTACTTTAAAGCGCATTTAAAGCACTGGCTTTCTCTAAAGGACCCTGGGAACTGTAATTTGTTTTAAGGGTGCTGGGAATTATGGTTCTGTGAGAGGTAATCTACGCTGAATCGGAGACAACTTTACATTTTGAAAAGTGATTTCTTCTTCTTCTTTTAGGCAGCAGATTAAGAGCACTTCTGGAATATCCAGGACTTTTAGTCCAGATAAAAGGACAGTAGTCTCATGTCAATCTGCAGGGCGAATCCTGCAGGAAGAATCACCCGGCATTACAGAACTAATAAGAATATTGCCGGCTGTCAATAATAAGCCCTTGAACTCAGAACAGATAAGAGAGTTTTATGCGGAAGGTTGCAATTCTCTCCTCAAATTATCCTCTCTTAACTTATTTAAAATAAAGCTCCCCATTTGCAAGAACTGAAGGAGAAATGATTTCAGTCCTTCCATTATATTCGACAATTTCTACAACTGGAACAAAGAGAACATCTCCCATAAAGATTATCCCATAAATATAGGTGCTTAATTCCAGCCTGCCCCCAGGTTGCATAATGGCATTTCCCAGCAGTATGTTTTTACAGAATTATGGGGCTCCAGAATTTACCAAACTTTTTGGAGAATATATATATATGAGAGAATAGTTTCTGACTGGGTGAATGATGAGGTGAGGTAACGGACCCTCCAAGTGTTCCTATTTCCTTGGGACAGCCCAGATTTACAGAATGTGCCCCAGTTTCTGATTTGATCCCAGAAAGTCCCGCTTTTCCTTAGGACGGCCCTATTTTCATCAGAGAAATGTTGGGGGGGGGCGGGAAGGAGTTATCCAACCCGCAAGCCATCTGCAGGCAGCCCTGTACAAGGAAGATTTTTTAATGTTCATTGTTTTATTATGTTTTTATATATGTTGGAAACTGCCCAGAATGGCTAAGGCAGGTATAAATATATTATTATTATTATTATTATTATTATTATTATTATTATTATTATCATTATCATTATCATTATTATCATTATTGTTATTATTTAGGATGTCCTAGTGTTGCCATACGTCCAGAATTTCCCATATATTGCCAGGATTCGGCCATCGAAAACAGTATCCAGATGTATGCTGGAAGTGTAGATTTTAGTAAATTTCTTTTAAAATAGCTCAAACTTCTTTTACTTTAGATCTTGCGAGAAAAGCTCGACAACTCTGGGCAAAACTCAAAAAAAGCTGAACAACATCATTTCACTTTTTGAAATTTGGCAACCTTAGGATAAGAACCCCTAATTTCTTAGTCCTCTTCACTTTAACTCAGGGGTCAGCAAACTTTGTCGGCAGGGGGCCAGTCCACTGTCCCTCAGACCTTGCGGGGGGCCGGACTATATTTTTTTTTGGGAGGGATGAACAAATTCCTATGCCCCACAAATAACCCAGAGATGCGTTTTAAATAAAAGGACACATTCTACTCATGTAAAAACACGCTGATTCCTGGACCGTCTGTGGGCCGGATTGAGAAGGTGATTGGGCAAGATCCAGTCCCCGGGCCTTAGTTTGCCAACCCATGCTTTAACTCAAAAACATTTAAAGCCATATCATACTGCTTTACCAGTCATGGCTTTTCCCCAAAGCGCTGTGGGTTAAACCACAGAGCCTAGGACTTGATGATCAGAAGGTCAGCGGTTCGAATCCCTGTGACGGGGTGAGCTCCCGTTGCTCAGTCCCTGCTCCTGCCAACCTAGCAGTTCGAAAGCACGTCAAAGTGCAAGTTGATAAACAGGTACCGCTCCGGCGGGAAGGTAAACGGCGTTTCCGTGCGCTGTTCTGGTTCGCCAGAAGCGGCTTAGTCATGCTGGCCACATGACCCGGAAGCTGTACGCCGGCTCCCTCGGCCAATAAAGTGAGATGAGCGCCGCAACCCCAGAGTCGGTCACGACTGGACCTAATGGTCAGGGGTCCCCTTTACCTTTACTACTACTACTACTACTACTACTACTAATAATAATAATAATAATTTATTATTTATACCCCACCCATCTGGTTGGGTTTCCGCAGCCACTCTGGGCAGCTCCCAACAGAATATGAAAAACAATAAAACATCAAACATAAAAAAATTCGCTAAACAGAGCTGCCTTCAGATGTCTTCTAAAAGTCAGATTGTTGTTTATTTCCTTGACATCTGGTGGGAGGGCGGGCGCCACTACCGAGAAGGCCCTCCTCTGCCTGGCTCCCTGCAACTTCACTTCAGTGAGGGAACCGCCAGAAGGCCCTCGGAGCTGGACCTCAGTGTCTGGGCTGAATGATGGAGGTGGAGATGCTCCTTCAGGTATACAGGACTGAGGCCATTTAGGGCTTTAAAGGTCAGCACCAACACTTTGAATTGTGCTAGGAAACGTCCTGGGAACCAATGTAGGTATTTCAGGACCAGTGTTGTGTGGTTTCGGCAGCAGCTCCCAGTCACCAGTCTAGATGCTGCATTCTGAATTAGTTGTGGTTTCCGGGTCACCTTCAAAGGTAGCCCCATGTAGAGCACATGGCAGTAGTTCAGGTATGCCACCTTCATACCAGAAGGAAGAGGAGATACAAGAGGATTGGAAAAAATTTAAAGAATATTTAGCTAAATATTGTGATATAAGATAATTAGAAAATTCTTGGAAGTAACAAATAGACTTAGGGGTAGAATAAGAATAGGTGGTAGTAAATATTGAGGATTAGAATATTAATAAAAGAGATGAGGATAGTAAATGAAAGGAGTGAATATTATTAGAAATATGAATTTGGAGAACTGCTATACAGGGGTTATAATGAAATTCAGTTAGAGGGGATTTGAGGAAGTCAGTTATCAATGTAACAAGAATTAAAGATTTGAAGTAATAATTCTGTTTTGTGTTTTTCTTTTCTTTTTTCCTCTTTTTTTCTTTTCTTGTGTGTTTTATAATGTTTTCTTTCCCCCCCCCCCCCATGTGATAAATGTGGAAACCAATTAAAAATTTTGGAAAGAAAAGAAGAAGTATGCCACCTTCATGCCTCCAACATCCCTCAGATGAAAATAGGGACATTTCTCACTCCACCCTGTAACTGACCCTCCTCGAGCCGCATTTTTTGTCTCCCTACAGAGCATTTCTACCACACTGCTCTCTGCCTGCACCTCAGAACTGGTGTGTCACACGAGGCTCGGCCTTGGCATCTGTGGCAGCCTCTCTTCCTCCTCCTCCTCTCCCATTTTCCAGCAGCCACTACAAGCTGCCCAAAGGAGCAGGCCGGCGGCGGCAGCAGCCATGGAGAGGCCATGGAAATGAAACAGGATTCTCCCTCGCAGCTTCCCCTGCTGCCACCACCATTGCTGAGGACAAGCACTGACTCACGCTCATCCCCAAGGTCAATGGCAGTGGCACTGACAAGGGAAATAGGGACATTTCAGGATCAAATCAGAAGTCAGGGTGGCTTTTGGAATTCTGGGACTGTCCCTGGAAAATAGGGTCGCTTGGAGATTATGCACCCAGCAAAGAATTTGAATCCGTGCTCTCAAACCCTCTTGCTTCTTTATGCCTCAAAACTCTGCCCCTTTCTGCTTTACTCTAATCTCGTTTGCCTTGTCAAGTACTATTTGCCCCTGTGGAGAGGAGAGGGTCAGCATTTTTAAAATCAAAAGGCAGTCGAATAACTTTGGGGACCCAACAAGGAATGCTGAAGGTAGGGGAGGGAAAAGCCTTTCCTGCTGTTAGTTTGGAGACGGGCGTTGGAAGTGCAACAGCAGAGATCATCTTGTGTGCAACTTAAGGGTTAATTCCGTTAGTGCTAAAGTCAACTAGCCAAGAAGGGGCTGTGGAGGCCAAGTGGCATGATGTTTACCAAGGGAGCGCATGTTCCGATCAACTGTGTAGTTCTGAGGGAGTTTTTCCACTGTAGGTTTGGCCGAATGTTTTCCCGGCCATGCACCAAGGCAGGAAGTAAGAATGGCAAAACCTTTCTGCTCCTTTCTCCTCAAATTATATGCTGTTTTCGTCCAGTTTCCTCAGTAAAGTGTTGTCGGGATTTCTTGTCTCTCAGCTCTCCATCTGCGTTATTTCAGCGATGGTGCTAATGCAGGGGGTGGGAATCCCGACGAGGCAGACTGAGAGGTGAAGTTTTGAGTTTTTCCAAAAAGGTTCTTCGGCTCGATGTACAATGGGAACATCTGTGCTTGAGATGGACTTCTGGAAGGTCCTGTGGCCGCAGAGCAAACCTGGCACCGTCAAGTTACAGTACCGGCGTTGATTAAACACCCTCTCCCCACCAGCCCAGGCTGCTCCTAACTCCTCTCGCCTTCAGCCACGCCTCCAGCTGATGCCAAATTTGAACCGCTGCTGTAAATTCCTTCCTCCGGGTTGTCTTGTTCACTGCGAACTGGGCATATTTCAAGTGCAGAACCAACCCACGTGGGGAGGTGGGAGAAAGAGAGAGAGTTTAAAGGCCCTGGTCCTGGGAACAGCCAACCTTCTGTGCTGCTCATGAAAAGACTTTTCATAAACCCTCAGCTTGAAACATCCTTTTACCCAGATCCCAGCTGCAGCCCGGTTAAATTCGCTCACCGTTCCTAGTAACCGAGGTGCTAATATAACAGTCAGGAAAGTGCAAAGATAGTGGGGTTTGTTTCTAAATTGCCACCAGCTCCTCCCCATTCATTTGTTATTTCAACTCATCAATGCTTTGGGGGTGGTTCATAGATGACCCCAAAGAGGTATGAAAATACATTTTGAAGGACCCTCTTATACCTGTGCTAATTGATATTCTCTTGCTACAAAGAGGGGCAGCCTTTCGGACCTCTCCCGTATTTGTGAGCTTTAGCTGACAGTTTTTGCTTTATTTAAAAGGGAATCACTTAATCCCCAATTAAAGTAATGGGGTGGGTATGAAACCCTATATGCTCAAAATATTCTGGGAGTCCAAGGAAATCACAGCGTAGTGATAATTTGAATTTTACACAGCAGCTGTACTATGCTGATGTATCAGGTCATGTCCTTCAAAACGTGTTTATCTTTAGGAGGATTTGAATGGAAGGAAAAAGTGAATTAGGGGTTTTGACATCATCCCATAGAGGGTCAATTCCTGTGCAGTCAGGTTTGGTTGGTATTTAAAAAAATGCAAATAATGATTTACTTTATAGATTCATTTCAAAAAATCTAAAAATATGGCAAGGATGCAACCCAGGTTTCCACTGTTAAAAATCTCCAAATCTTTGCAAAGTGTGAAAAAGTTAAAGGTCCATACTGAAAAATATTTAGCACCAAATGTGTTCTTTTAACCTCTTACCACCAGTTACCTCTCTGTGCTGTAAACAGGAATTTACATTAAACTGAGGTCATTGTCAACTTTACACTGGCCTTGTATTTCAAACTTATCTCTATCTATCTATCTATCTATATCTATCTATCTATCTATCATCTATCTAATCTATCTACCGTATCTTTCATCTATCTCCAACTGGTATATCTAGATTCTGTAAATGGCTTTTTACAAGTGTCCTGGGGTTAAACTAGAATAAATCAGTCATTTTCGAGGTGTTATACTATCAAATAAATTTGTTCATAAGTCCATGGCATCCTGTTTCCGTACTAATCTGTGAATGTTTTTAATTTGCATGAAAATCCACATTTCAATATTTATTTACGGTACATCCATCTTTTGAAACATGTTTCCTCTCAAAACCTGATTTTTAAAAATATATTTTCTCTCCAAACAATTATTTATAAACAGTTGTTTCTCTCTCTCAAAGCATGCATTTCTAAAGACATTTTCTCCCAAAGTATACATTTTGAATGCTTTCTAAATATATATATTTAGGTGAGAATTACGTCAGAACCATCTTAATGTGTGAAAGATGATGAAGAAACTGAGGTCAGATCTGGACATTAGCCCATATGGATCAGGTCAGTTCGCAGTGGAATTTATAAAGGCTGAATTGCTCCATTATCCCTCGTTTATAATACTAAGGTCTGTCTTCCTCATGTGTCACTCATAACCGAGTTGTTTTTTTAAGTGTTTCACTCCTCTAGAAAGTGCGTATCAGGACAGCACAAGGCTGTTCAGAAGTTAAAACAGCCCAGATTTATTCATTGTGGGAGTGAGCAGGTATGATTCAAAAATAGAAGTTATATTCAATTAACTGGGAGGGTGAGGAGAGAGAGTGGCTCATTTTTAGACTCATTTTTCTCTGACGCAGCCAAACATTTTCCTAAAGTGGTACCCCAACATTGCCCCGCATAACCCCAACTTTGGTCATTTCCATTTCTTGGTTATTTACCTCGCATATCAATAGGTAAACAAGCTGAGTTGACCTGTCCTGCCTGTGGGTGTTTTTTAAAAAAAAATTGCAACAGAATGTGCTGTTTTTAGCTTATTGGGGTTTTTCCTTTGCAAAATGCGTGGAGAACATGAACCACAAAAGCTTTTCCATACAATCCTAAAAACAGAACATGGTTTCTTAACGGACAGGAAGGGGCCAGGGAAATTCCTAAAGCGAGGGGGCTGGATATGCATTGCTAAAAATGAGAGGATTTACATCACCCACAAAAAGAGGACACCTACTTGCGTATGCTAACTTACACATATTTAAAAATAATTGCTGCAGTTTGAATTAGAACCAAATGCATCTCACCAATATAGGGAAGGCTGTGGCCAGGTGGCTTCAATCTCTGCTCAGTCTTCTTCCAGGTGCTAACTGGGATGCTGAGGTCAGGTTACTGAGATGGGTGCAAGTTACACCTTGGCTGAGGAACTGCACTGGCTGTCGATCAGCTACCAGGCCATATTCAAGCCCTGAACAGGTTACCTGCAAGACCACCTCCCCTTGTATTATTGACCTTTAAGATAGACCCTCCATGCGTCCCTATTTTCCAGGGACAGTCCCAGATTTACAGAAGCCGTCCTGGTTTCTGATTTGATCCCAGAATGTCCCACTTTTCCTTAGGTGTCCCTATTTTCATCGGAGAAAAGTTGGAGGGTATGGTAGGACATCCCTATTTTCATTGGAAAAACGTTGGAGGTTATGGAGTTATGTGACCCCTGAGCCAAGAAGATAAGTAACTATACAACTTTTAGAAGACATCTGAAGGCAGCCCTGTATAGGGAAGGTTTTTTTAATGTTTGATGTTTTGTTATTGTAATGGTTCTAGGGGTTGCTCGTGCGTAAATCGGTGCCATGCTTGGCTGAGTTACCTGGGTGAACCCTTTCTGTCCAGACAACCACTCACCCGTGGCTGTCTCAATCGCTGGCAGAATCCGTCAGTGGGCGTTTCTTGAACTTCTTCCAGCAAAGAAGCTCTTTGACGCCTAGTCTCCGCCTACTCTCCCTGCGCGGAAGTCTTCTGCGCAGGGAGGGTGTGGGCAGCGGAGGACCCGTGCTCTCCCCGCTGGTCTCCGGCGAGGAGTCATGGAGCCACCTCGCCGATTCCCCCATCTGCCCCCCTTCTCCACTAGTGTTACGCTGATTTCCTTCCCCAGAAGATGGGCTGCTTCTCTCCCTCCCGGTACGCTCTCCAGAATCCCTCTGGAGCCCTCCCTCTCCCTCTGGCTCCGATGGCAGTTCCCTGACAGTTATGTTAACCGCCTTGAGTGGCTGGAGTAACCCAGTCAGATGGGCAGGTTGTTGTTGTTATTAAATAGGACATCCCTATTTGCATCAGAGAAATGTTGGAGGGTATGCTAAGATTGCTAAGATCATCTGAGGAAATTCTACTCATGGTACTGTGCCCTGAAGGATATCAGAGGGCAGTGACCCCAAAATGGGTATTTTCTGCTGTTGCCCGTTCTTTGGAATACCTCTCCCTCTACCATACATGAAACATCAACCACCAGTCTTGTAAAGGCTTATCTTTTTGCCCAGGCTTTCCCTGACCCATAAGATTGCACCCTGTTTTATGTGTTTAAATCTTCTGGATCTCCACTTTATTCACTTTTGTGTGCTTTTACGCTGCTGTTTCACTGGTATGAGGTTGTGTTTTAACAATAGATTGATTGCATGCTGCCTAGAGATTAAAAAAAAATAAATCAGCAGTATAGAAATGCTTTTAAATAAATAGTAATTGTTCATGGACAGAATTTCAAGGCCTTTCCTGCTCTCTCTCCTTGTCGCCCTCCCCCTTGACTCTTTGCTTGCATTTCTTTTGCCAAAGTTTGTGTTCCTTTTTGTTCTCCTTGTTTGGGCAAGACTTGCTGTTTTCTGAAGGAAGCCTTCTTGCCTCTTTTAGCTTCCTTGCTTCTGCTCATTAATCACACTGGCATCCTCTTGGATGCGGTGGTACCTTTGCTGATCTGTACATTCTTAATGGAACTTTTATTGTTATGGTTTTGGACTACCCCCAAGTGTACTGGAGAGATATGATGCTCCTGACCATCAGATTTCAACTTCCTTTTAACCAACCTGTTCAGGTGCTACCATTGAGCAATTAGGCAAAATCCAAGGTGTTAATATTAGCATAAAGGTAAAGGTAAAGGTACCCCTGCCCGTACGGGCCAGTCTTGACAGACTCTGGGGTTGTGTGCCCATCTCACTTAAGAGGCCAGGGGCCAGCGCTGTCCGGAGACACTTCCGGGTCACGTGGCCAGCGTGACATCGCTGCTCTGGCGAGCCAGAGCTGCACACGGAAACGCCGTTTACCTTCCCGCTGGTAAGCGGTCCCTATTTATCTACTTGCACCCGGAGGTGCTTTCGAACTGCTAGGTTGGCAGGCGCTGAGACCGAGCAGCGGGAGCACACCCCGCCGCAGGGATTCGAACCGCCGACCTTTCGATCGGCAAGCCCTAGGCGCTGAGGCTTTAACCCACAGCGCCACCTGCATCCCATAATATTAGCATATAAATCCCCAAATGGACCTAAGGACCTAAAGGAATGCCTTGCCCAATATCAAACATCTTGGACCCTACGGTTGGCAGGTGATACCTTGTTGGTGGCGCCAACAATAGGGGCTGCCTGGTTGGCGCTGATCCATGGCAGGGCCTTTTCAGTGGTGGTCAGGCACGCCATTTGGGGAGGGAGGCAGGGGGTCACCCCCTGAAATTTTTCCATTAAAAGGCCAGATATAGATTGTCACAACAACAACAACAACAACAGGTTGTGGGCAACCTCAATACCCCCTGCTTCCCCTTCTTAGAGTTCTTTTTCTTTAAATTGGACTTGGACAAGATAACCCTTCAAACAGACAGCTGCTTAAGACAGAGGAATTGTCCTCCAACTGTCATTCAAAATGGAGGATTGTCCTCTGTCAAATAGATGAGTTGGCCACCTTAATTCTAAAGGGATGGGTTTTATACATTTCTACTTTCAAGGTACCCTCTTCCACATTGATTTAGCACATGGATGTGTTGTGGAACCTGGCAGTGATGGTTGCTGTGGCAATTAAGAAGATGATCCCAGTGAAGGCAAGTTACAAAATTCAGAATTTGTGCTGCAGAATGTTTCTCTCTGTGTGTGTCTCTCTCTCTCACACACACACACACACAGAGAGAGAGAGAGAGAGAGAGAGAGAGAGAGAGAGAGAGAGAGAGAGGAAACCTGTTTCTGTGAAATTTGCAAGTCCGGAGCAACTGGTTCAATACTTTAAAATGGCCCTTGGATGCCCAAGACATGTGTGTGCCGCTAATAAACAGCCAAAGGCTTCCCCCCAGTGGCTAATAATGAAAGCACAGTCTTTATAAATGAGAAGCAAAAAGAAGAAGAAATTGAAAAGGCTAGTTCTTATGAGCATAAGAACCTAAGAACCACCCTGCTGAATTGGACCAAAAGCCTACCTAGGCCAGCATCCTGGTTCACACAGTGACTGCCTGCTCTGAAACCCACAGGTAGGACATGAATAACTCCACCCTCCTGTTCCTGTTCCCCAGCAACGGACAATCAGAGACCAACATGTTGCTTCTGATCATGGAAGTGGCATACAGCTCCCATGATGAGTACAAATGAATTGTTCATCGAGGGCACAGACCAATAAAACTTAAAGCACATTAATGCAATTAAAAACAGATAGCTATAAATATACATTTCCCCACTCTCTCAAACCAGCAGAATTTCTCTCCTGATCTGCAGTGAAGCCAGAAATCTTTTTTTGCATCCCTTTCAGGCCACTCCTATACCACACACTTAAAGCACCATCCTACTGCTTTAACAGTCTTGGCTTTCCCCAAAGAATCCTGAGATCCATAGTCTTTTTTATGGGTGCTGAGAGTTGTTATTCCGCTCACAGAGCTACAATTCAAGGAGTGGTGTAACTATCAATACTTCTTTCTTGGGAACTCTAGGAATTAAAACTCTGTGAGGGGAATAGGGGTCTCCTAACAACTTTCAGCACCCTTAACAAACCATATATCCTAAAGACAGTACAGTCTCCTCTGCCCTCCATTCCAAGGAAATCAAACCCATACCCTCCAACATTTCTCTGATGAAAATAGAGACTCCCTATCCCACAATTTTCTGATAAGAGTAGGGACGCCTGAAGGAAACGCAGGATGTTCTGGAATCAAATCAGAAACCACAACAGCTTCTGTAAATCCAGGATGGTCCCTGGAAAATAGGAAGACTTGGAGGGTCTGCAAACCCTGGGTAAGAGTGGGAAACCCTGGAATCTCTTGCCACTCGGGGATTGGAGTGCAAGCGACAACATGAATGAGTGAATAACCAATGTGGTTGTGGGAGCTAGACCACTGACACAACTCTCCTGCCCTTGCTCCTCGGCCCCGCTTGGGCAGCATCCTATTGGTCTGAAGCACCTTGCCGAGGAGGATGGAGAGGCAGAGCCCCTACTCTAGCTTCCTGTTAGGTAGGTCACTGTTGCTTACCAGGAGGGTGGTGGGGAGCTCAGCACGGAGCGCAAACACCAGCAGAGTCAATCTGATGTTCCTGCCAGTGTGTTTGCACTGTGCTGACCTCCCCTCTGCCTCGCCCTTTTTCTCTCCTTTCCGGAAAGCAACAGTGGCCCACCTGCTGCAAAACTAGCATAGCAGGTCTCCCTCGCTTGCTGAGGTGCTTCTGCTATGTCCATTCTCTTTTTTAAAAAAATAATTTTTATTAACCGGCCAATCAAACCAAATTAAATCACATCACATAGATTCCGAATTACAAAGCTGAATTTTAAATTTTGTTGGGGGGACCCATATTTCAAGATCCAAAGGGGGATTCTGATCATCTTCTTGCTACTGTGTTAATGTCCAAATCAATCCAAATCAGTCCAAACAGAGCTCATAATTCTATCCAGTCTTATCTTGCTGTTTCCACATCACATCTTGTTCATATATTTTCTCTTTTTTCTTTATGATCTCTTCTGATAGTCTCCTTAAGCCGATAAACACTAATAATAATCCTGTGTGAATTTTTCCGTTCTTCCAATCCTCAAATCGAGATGGTTTCCATATATCATCACCTTCATAGATAACATCGCTCTTTCCATCATTTATCTCACAAAACTGTCGCTCTTAAGTCCCTCTATTTCTCTCTTTGTCCTCCCAGACTCAAGACCTCTGACAGAACTTCCCAATATGGCGACGGCATTTTTAACTGCGTCATTCCAAAGCTCTTATACATTCCATGCTCTTCTTAAAACATGCTTTGGTTCGAAAGTTTATCTCCACACAGCCTTAAATCCACAGTTTAAGTCCTTAAAATGACAATTCTGACTCGTGAGGGGAGGGGATTCTTGTTTAATCACATAAGGAAAGAAAGGAACGTTTCCCCCCCTCCCCCTTCAGTCATTTGCCATACCGTATCTTGGCGTATCTTCTCCGGTTTTATTCTTGTCTTGTTTTATCAGAGATCTCTTCTGTTAGCAGTCTTTACTCCCCCTCCTTCCTTGAAATATGTGCATGCCTTCATCCAAATTGTTTCTTTTGAAGTTCTTGCAGCTAGTGGCAGGGACGGTGTCCAAGAGCGCCGGAATCCCACAGGAGGGCTTTGTGCCTAGTGCCCCCATCCCCACAAATTCGGGGGTGGTATAGGGCACAGCAGGCAAGGGCAGTCCCCCCCCCCATCCTGGGGTGGGGGTGGGGTAGGGAGGCTAATTACTCCCATCATAGCCTCCAAATTACCTCGTGTGGGTCGGAGAGATGTTATTGTCAGCCATCTTCCGATGCGCCCCCTAGTGCCCCCCCCTGCTATGTCCGTTCTCAGCCTACCCTCCCAGCTGCCATCGCTGTAGGATGCCCAGCCAATTTGTTTCATCCCTCAAACTGAAAAAGGAACCCCAGAGAAGCCCTTTTTAGAGCACCATGCTGCAAACAAAAAGTTCCATGTGCAAAATGGTCCATTCAGGTTTCTCGCAAATGCAAGCAGACCTGAGCTGTGGAAGGCTGGGCTGTTGTGGACAAAATAAGGGGCAGGCTGAAACTATGGCGCTGCCCTTTGGCTGGGCAAATGTACAGAGCTTCCTGGTTGCCATGGCATGGTCTACCAAGAAATCATCATAACTGCAATTCTGCAGGGCACAAGAATAGTAAGATCTTCCCCTCTTTATATTTCATTACTCCGTTTGTTTTCATTATCGAATACCCTGGTAGCTGCCATACAGCCTGTTTACTGAGCATTCGTCCTGATTTGTGTGCAGGGAGGTGATATGACACCCACGGTTTGCTGAGCATTCATTTCTATTTGTTTACGGAAAGCTTATCTGCTCTGGCATCAAGCAATTGTTATTGCACACTTAACAGTGTATATCCTCATCACTTTCCTTACTGCAAAAAGTCTGGTTTCTTATGGGGTGCGGGTGCATGAGTCAGTGGGTTTGCTGCCCAGGAGCTCTGAATCCACTTTAATTTCTGCAACCTGAATGTGCTGTAACTGAATTCCACCTGAAAAATAGCAACAGGCTGGAAGCAGCCCTGGTCTGTTTTGCTATTCATTAATTTTGTTACTCACATATGTTGCTGAGCTCGCCCTCATCCCATGCCCCGCCTACAGACAAAGCCAGGAAAAGGAGGGAGAGATGTTTGACAAAATCAGGCGGTGAATGATTTAGGTTGGAAGATTTTCTCTTTCAGTGGAAAACATGGGTTTATTTTGAATCTTTTGTTGGATGACTTTATTCTTATTTATTTGTGCGTGTCACTTAAACACTTCCCTTTCTCACCCTTAATCTGGTCTTGTACATGCATAATCCTGAGGAACAACAAAATCCTTTGAGGAACAACAAAATATGGGATGGATGGATAGTTACGGTAGATAGGCAGACCAAAAGGCTGCAGGCACGTGAATTATTCTAGAATCCATGGAAACTGAGTACTTGTTTCTTTTTAATATATTTTTTATTTGATTTTCAGAAATAAAAAAAGGGGGGGGGGAATGGGAGAGAAAACTTACATCAAAAGATCATACAAATTCCACATGTTGAGATTACTCTGAATCTCTCGACTTCCCCCCATCCCATCCATGGATCCTCTTAATTCTATTTTCAACTCCATATCAATACTTCTCCAATTTTTCATCTTCCTAAGTTATCTATACTTTCTGTCACATTATAAGTGCATTTAAAATCCTGCTAATGTTTTGACCTGTTTGCAATTATTTTATATATACATTATAAACATTTCCCATTCTTTTTTAAATTTATTGTCTTCTTGATCCCTGAGCTTCCCAGTTAATTTTGCCATTTTGGTGTAGTCCATCACCTTGATTTGCCATTCTTCTTTGGTCAGGATGGTTTCTTCCTTCCATCTCTGGGCTAGCAACATCCGAGCGGCCGTTGTAGCATACATGAACAGTTTCTTCTGATCTCAGTACCTATAATTCCTAATAAAAAAGCTTCTGGTGTTTGTTTGTTTTTTTAGCAAAGGTTAATTTAAACATTTTTTCATTTCATTATATATCATTTACCAGAATTTTTTTCTTACATTACAATTCCACTACATATGATAGAAGGTACCCTCTTTTCCTTTGCATTTCCAGCATATATTGGTACTTGTTCTATTCATTTTTGCTAATTTCACTGGGGTTAAGTACCACCGGAGACTGAGTACTTGTTTCTATGTTGTCCACACAGTCAAGATCTATTGCATATTTTGGTTGTCCCCCAAAAGTGCTTCTCGAGAAACTGTTTTCGTTCTGAAAATAAAAGCTCACTGCATATTTTTTCTGCATTACCGTGCAGTGTGTCCTTTGAAAAACAGGTGTAAGTGGCTGGAGACTTTCCATCGACGTTGTGGGTGAGTGTATACCAGGATCACAATAAGGGGGGAACCTATTCAAGGAGAGTTTTCACACACTTATCAAGGGACCACAACTGTCCTTGTGGATGGCAGGATCAATATAGATGGAAAGAGGCATTTTAAGGATGAGCAGGAACAATCACAGATTAAGGAAAAACTTCATTTTGTGCCAAAAACGGGTTCGTGTGTACATAGCCATAGATACACAGATGCCCTTACCTGGGTTGGAATAAAAGTTATTGTTAGGTTGATCGAAAATTAAAGAGGTACAGTTCCCTTTGCTTTAAAAAGCATATGCAGATTGTTTTAGCTAAACAGTTTGAGGATCTATACAACTTTGTAACATGCAGAAAATAGCATTATTGGAGAAACCAGACTGGAACTGAGAGAAGTCGGGGGGTGGGGTGGGGTTTTTGGGGGGGGGGGAGGAAAAATGGGGGGGGGCGAAATAAGGACATGTTTTTGGATAATATGTTTTGTTATAACTTTGAATAATAATAAAAAAGCATACGCAGATTGTTGATTCCTGACATTATTCTGGTTAACTCTGAGGTATCCAAGTAACCACAGAAAATGTTCTCACACACTTAGGTTTTGTTGTTGTTGAGTACTTTACCTGAAGGGTCAGCTTTAAGCCTTGCATAGAGATTGGTGATAAAAAAATAAAACTTCACCTGCTTCATGTTGGTGTTGTCATGCTGATTTTTAATTTTTTTTTAAAGACATAGCAGCAGGGACTAGAAAAAGGTGGCAACCTTTCTTCCAAGATGCTGAGATTTCTTTTTTTTTTTTTAGGAAACAGTAACAACCATCAAATTGTGGGTGGGGTTTGTTTGTTTATTTAATTTTAAACCGGACCGACTTCAACAACAACTGGCTCTGCAGAAATCAACAGTTGAGCCCTTTTTTTACAGCACAGAAATAAACAGTGTCTTTGCCTAATGACAACAGCAAGTGCTGGTAAAAACAAGAGCATTGTTGGTAAAAAAATGTTGGCAAACCTAGTCCTGAATCATAAGTAGTGAAAGAATAAGAAAAGCAGACAAGGCAGGAGGATGCTATATATTTTTTATTTTGTTTTTTTCACAAAAGCACTTGCACTCCATACGTTAACCTTGTGCTCCTGCTTTCTTAAAACACTCGATTTTGTCAATGCAGGACCCAGCTCTTTCTCTCTGAGGAACTTGCCTCCCTTGATTTCCCAGATAGAGCCATAATGTCTTGGTGTTCATTAGGGAAATGTTGTTACTAGGACACACCAGTGCCTTCCATTGGTTCACTGGGATCCATTTTAAACCAATCAGAAGTCAGCGAGGCTCCACTCACTGCCATGCACACATAGCAACAAGCGGTTGCTCACCTTATCCATTTGATGCTTGCAACGCATCTATTACACTTTCTCTGGGTGCCCAAGACAGTGAATAAAGCTCCCTAATTTTTCCTTTTCTTTTTAAAAAAATGCATTGGGCAGGAGGACGTGTGGTTTATAAGCAGCCAGGGGCATGCATGCTTGTGCGTGTGTCTAGGTGAAGAGGAAATTGCTTCACATTCCATACCGTTCTCCAGTACCTTCAACTGGTAAAATGTGAAAAATAAAATCACTCTGCAAATGCTACATCAGTTTGCAGCCCCACATCCGCGCCTGGTCAAAATATAATAAATAGATGCAGTTGGTGGTTTCGAATTTGGGGAAGTGACTTGACTCTCAAATGTGGGCGGATGTTTCTTTAAACATCAGCAGAGAGCCCAGACAATCATCGTTTTATTTAGGGGAAGTCAGGGATGAATGGCTAGATCAGGAATGAGAACAGCTTTGAGAAAGAAGGTGGTTTGGACCTTATGTTCAGTTTCTCCATTTCGTTAAACACTTACAAATGCTGGAGGAATCTCCTAGCACCATGACAGAAGAACAAGACTGGTATAACCACTTCAGATTTGGTTTGTTCCCCCAAAAGATAGTGTAGTGATTTCTCTATGGTCCCATATCATTCACAGCTATGCATGATAGACACAATTCAATTAAAAAACAACCCCCCAGAGTCGTGTGGTTGGAGAATGGATGGTGGCTAACAGATTGAGGTTGAATCCTGACAAGACAGAAGTACTGTTTTGGGGGGACAGGAGGCGGGCTGGTGTGGAGATCTCCCTGGTCCTCAGTGGGGTAACTGTGCCCCTGAAGGACCAGGTGCACAGCCTGGGAGTCATTTTGGACTCGCAGCTGTCCATGGAGGTGCAGGTCAATTCTGTGTCCAGGGCAGCTATCTACCAGCTCCATCTGGTATGCAGGCTGAGATCCTACCTGCCCATGGACTGTCTCGCCAGAGTGGTGCATGCTCTGGTTATCTCCCGCTTGGATGACTGCAATGCGCTCTACGTGGGGCTACCTTTAAGGTGACCCGGAAACTACAACTAATCCAGAATGTGGCAGATAGACTGGTGACTGGGAGTGGCCGCCAAGACCACATAACACTGATCTTGAAAGACCTACATTGGCTCCCAGTACGTTTCCGAGCACAATTCAAAGTGTTGGTCCTGACCTTTAAAGCCCTAAATGGCCTCGGTCCAGTATACCTGAAGGAGCATCTCCACCCCCATCATTCTGCCTGGACACTGAAGTCCAGCTCCAAGGGCCTTCTGACAGTTCCCTCACTGTGAGAAGCGAAGTTATAGGGAACCAGGCAGAGGGCCTTCTCGGTAGAGGTGCCTGCCCTGTAGAATGCTCTCCTAACAGATGTCAAAGGAAAAAACAACTACCAGACTTTTAGAAGACATCTGAAGGCAGCCCTGTTTAGGGAAGCTTTTAATATCTGAAGGACTATTGTATTTTAATATTTTGTTGGGAGCTGCCCAGAGTGGCTGGGGAAATCCAGCCAGATGTGCGGGGTATTAATAATAATAATAATAATAATAATAATAATAATATTCTGTTTATAGTCTTTCCTCCAAGGAACTCAAGTTATTATAGATTTATTATAGAACTGTAGAGTTGGGGAGGGGACCACAAGCATCATCTAGTCCAATCCCCTTCAATGGAAGAATATTTTTCCCCAATGTGGGGCTCAAACCCACGACCCTGTGTTTAAGAGACTCATGCTCTACCGACTGAGCTACACCAGCAGGTCCAAGTTAGCATTTGTGGGTTTCCCACCCACCCACCCTTTTATCCTCACAACTCTGCAAAGTAGGTCAGGCTGAGAGATAGTATAAAGTCCAAGGTCATCTGGAAAGAAAGTGAACAGAGAAAAGTTTTTCTCCATCACAATTCTAGAGCTCATGGACATCCATTGAAGATCCACGTTGGAAGATTCAGGGCACATGAAATAAAGTGCTTCTTCACACAGCACATAGTTAAACTATGGAACTCACTCCCACAGGAGTCAAGGATGGCCACTAACTTGGATGGCTTTGTAAGAGGATGAGACAGATTCATGGAGGGCAAGGCTATCAATGGCTAGTAGCCATGATGGCTATTTTTCTACCTCCACTGGGAATTGCAGGTGGGCAGGCTGGACTAGATAAGCCAGACATCCCCAAACTCAGCCCTCCAGGTGTTTTGGGACTACAATTCCCATCATCCCTGACCACTGATCCTGTTAGCTAGGGATCATGGGAGCTGTAATCCCAAAATATCTGGAGGGCCAAATTTGGGGATGCCTGAGATAAGCCATTGGCTTGATCCAGGAGGGCTCGTCTTCTGTTCCTATGCTCCCCCAGGTCCTAGTCCAACTACCATACCTGCTCTTGAAAGGTGCACCTGGAAGACTAACATATTGATTGTGGAATATGCACTGAATGCTCTGGATTCTGGTCAACCATAGCTGATGCCACAATAAACATGTGGTTTTTAAGGTGCCACAAAACTGTTCATTTTTGCTGCAGTAGACAAACATTGCTGATTCCTCTGGGAACTGATGTAATTCAATGGGTTAGTCTAATCCTACAAGGAGTATTCATAAAAACAAACCTCAGGTAAGGGTAGAAGGGCCTTTCAGTTTCAGTTAACACATTCTCATGTTTCCCGTCTTATATTCAGTTCTCCGCATTTTGCAACAATTGAGCTTTTTTTTTTTATGAAATAACGCTCATGAAAATTCATCAGCATTTTAGTGAAAATTTTTCCTAATAAACACATTTTCATGCACAGTTTTGACTACATGGTTTTGTAAGCACTCTTCCCTAACATAACACGTTTTTGTTGCTATTTTCATTAACAGCTTCATTTTTATATACGTCGGTTGGAGAACTGTGCCGCAAAACTGGGATAAGTGCACATTTTGAAGGACGGCTATGCTTCACTTTGCATATCGCTTCAGAAAGTGAGAATGTGATAGATTCAGCCTTAAATGCACAATGCATCAAATTTCTTCTCCATCCCTAACCTCACCTGTTGAGGGCAGTAGTGGTGGGGGAGGGGGTCTTCATTGCTCCCCCGACTTCACAACACCATTGATAGTTGCCAGTTACTGACATTCAGCATGGCACTTGGCAGCTGAAATGTTGGATTGGCTCCACACATGTTGAGAAGCTGGGAGATTCCCATTGGTGCCAGCCCACCGGCCACTACTGGTTGAGGGGTAAGATGGGGTTGCCTCCAGGGGGCAAACATCATTGCTGTGCACACACCCCATGCCACATCTCACCTTTGGACGTGTGGGAGAAGGAGCCTTATATGCATGCTGACATATTGGTAAGGAATATTAAGGATTTTCTGGATGCATGTATGCTGGCACAAATGTAGGGCTTTTTCTCACATATTCTGAATATGAGCAAAGGAGGGAAATATTGTTCCCATGTGTTTTCGCAGCCGGTGCGGGCACAGCCCACAACGGCCCCATGGCACTCTCATACATTCATTGAATAGGGGATGCAGGTGGCGCTGTGATCCAGACCATGGGTAAGCAAACTAAGGCCCAGGGGCCGGATCTTGCCCAATTGCCTTCTAAATCTGGCCCGCAGACAGTCCAGGAATCAGCGTGTTTTTACATGAGTAGAATGTGTGCTTTTATTTAAAATGCATCTCCGGGTTATTTGTGGGGCATAGGAATTCATTCATTTTTTTCTTCTTCAAAATGTAGCCTGCCCCCCCCCCCCAAGGTCTGAGGGACAGTGGACTGGCCCCATGCTGAAAAAGTCTGCTGACCCCTGGTCTAGACCTCTGAGCCTCTCGGGTTTGTCGATTGGAAGGTTGTTGGTTTTAATCCCCGCGATGGGATCAGCTCCCGTCGCTCTGTCCCAGCTCCTGCCAACCTAGCGGTTTGAAAGCATGCCAGTGCAAGTAGATAAATAGGCACTGCTGTGGCAGGAAGATGGTGTTTCCATGCACCCTGGCTTCCATCACGGTGTTCCATTGCACCAGAAGCAGTTTAGTCCTGCTGGCCACATGACCCAGAAAGCTGTCTGTGGACAAACGCCGGCTTCCTCGGCCTGAAAAGTGAGATGAGCACCAGTCACCTTTGACTGGACTTAACTGTCCAGGGGTCCTTTATCATTTACCTTTTACATTCATTGAACATGTAAGGGGATTTCTCTGAACCCTGCTGCAGTAATTAACAATTTATTTTTGTCAGCCTTGGTGGAACAGCCAGCAAGGGCAGTCCTGCTGCTGGACAGAGCAAGGCAGCTGCTTTAGCAGAGGCAGATTTTGGGTGGCATGACCGGTTCTGCTGTGCTGAGTGCCAAGCCTAGGGGGCGCTGCAGGGAGTTGCAACTATGACATAGTGAACCGAGCAGAACAGAAGACGAGAGGCGGGGTGGGGGGCACATTTTTTTGCCTTACATGGGGCATCGCTGAAATTTGAATGTCCAAAGTCCGCCCCTGGCCTCAGACAGCAGACTCAAGAGCTGTAGCACTTGGGGCTGGGATAGATGACCTTTGAGTTTCCTTTCAACTCTCTAATTCTACCTGCTCTCTCCTCTTTATGTATTTCTCTGCATGTGCTACCTTCCAAGAAGTTTCTTTCATCCCCCCCCCCCCACCCCACACTCGCACAAAAAACCTTGCTTGAAAGAGTTCTCCAGCTGTTTCAAACTGTTAGCTCCCATTGAGACAGCATCAACCAGTCTTTCTGGGTCATTTCCCTGAGAAAAAGTATGGCCAGGCCATTATCCAGGAACAGTATGTTTAAAGTAGCGGTGGATCACCTAGGATGTGAAGCCAGATCACAAGGTTTCTCTGTCCTTTAGGTTTGATGAGGTTTGTTATCAGCATGCACTCTTTGGGAATAGCACTTGGGAGGGCGAGAGATGCTAGAAAGTGAAGCAAGATTACACAGGCAAAGATGGAGGTTGTGGGGAAGAATGCGAGAAGGATCTGCGGTTCTTCTTCTGCAAAACAGAAGCCACAGACAATAGGATGCCTCAATCTCCCTGCTGCTTACACCTTTCTTTTGACTTCCTAAGAAAATTGTGGCGGCAACACAACAGCTGCCAGAGGTGAATGTAAGTTCAAGGAATCATCTTCCACAAGCAAATTCATTTTTTATTGTTTTATTGTTTTGCAAGCTTTTCTTTCACCGTGAAACGCTGGGTTGAAGCCTCAACTCGAAACATTGCCTGTTTCTCACGAAGAAGGTTGTTGCTAGACAGAAAGCAAATGAATGTGTACCAGCCAGCCTTCCCTCATTGGTGGGGAAAGAAATGTCACTTCCGTGACATCATCGCCAGTTATCAGCCCCAGCAGCTGCGGCAATATTTCTGGATGATAAAAGCTCCTTTCGCCCACCTTTGTTCCCTTTCATTATTAACAAATATCTAGGAAACTGCCCTGTGCGCGCAAACCCAAAGAGCATCAATATTTGCATAAAAATCAATGCATATTCATGCAAATCAATTTTAGTCATTCGGTCAAGCAATGCACTTGATACTGCAGAGGAAACAATAAATTAGGAATAGAGGTGCCCTGCTTTTTGTGGTCAAACACAAGCAATCTTGTGGCTTGTTAATGCAGATCTCTGCTGAGAGCCAGTGTAGTGAACATGCATGGGGCAGGGTTGGCATCAGTGCCTGACATCCTTGGCGCTGACTTGCCAGCACCCCAGCACTTTGACAGGGGCAGCTGCTGATGCCTGCTCTGGTCCCTGTCTCCTCCGTTCTGGCCTGGAGCTCTGAGCCATTCCTAGCCCATCTGGAAGCATGTTGTAAAGTGGCAGGACACAGGGCCTTAGGAACCTAGGAAGCCACCTTATACCAACTCAGACCACTGGGCCATCTAGCTTAATATTGTCTACATTAACTAGCAGTGGCTCTCTAGGGCTTCAGATGGGATTTTATACCAGCCTGGGACCTTCTGCATGCAAGGTAGATGTGCTACCTCCCTTTCCCTGGCTTCGCAGTGGCTGCAGATTAAGGAATGCCTTGGTCACTCCCCTTCCTGTTTCTCACCAGTTAAAGCTAAAGGGACCCCTGACCGTTAGGTCCAGTCCTGGCCGACTCTGGGGTTGCGGTGCTCATCTCGCTTTATTGGCTGAGGGAGCCGGCATACAGGTTCCGGGTCATGTGGCCAGCATGACTAAGCCGCATTTGGCGAACCAGAGCAGCGCACGGAAATGCTGTTTACCTTCCCGCCAGAGTGGTACCTATTTATCTATTTGCACTTTGATGTGCTTTCAAACTGCTAGGTTGGCAGGATCAGGGACTGAGCAACAGGAGCTCACCCCGTTGCGGGGATTCGAACCGCCAACCTTCTGACCGGCAAGCCCTAGGCTCTGTGGTTTAACCCACAGCGCCACCCGCGTCCCTAAAAACCGGGGACCTTTCATGTGTCAGGCCAATTACTAAAGCCCTTTTTTGATTCTGGCAGGCTTTTGTTTTAGAAGTCCTGCCCAGGCATTCACCTGGACACACAAAGGCTTAAATTAGTGGCAGGGGTAAGTCCACAAGCCCTGTCCCCAAAACGCTCTTCTGATCTTTGTATGATCAGCGAGCTTTTAAGCACACTCCATCGAAGGTGCTTGGAAACCCTTGCAGTACACACACAACACAGCTGGCGTCAAAATGCCTGCCTGCATTTCTCTCTCTCCTCCCCATTTAATATAGGGGTGGCCCTATTCCGTGGGGGAAACCAAAATGACCAAGGGGATAGATTGCTTCCTCCAGACCTGGCCCACCTATGAGGAAGGGTGAAGCAGCTGCCTCAGCTAGCGCTCCCACAAGCATCCTACCTGCTCCACAACCTGTCTCGCAAGATCTTGCCACAAATCAGAGTCGATAGGGCAGGGAAGCATTTGCCTTTTCTCCTCAAGCAGCAAAATGGGATGCAATGGCATGCAGTCAGTAGACTAAGCTAGTCTCCTATATGTTCCTGTGTTCCTGGTAAATTAGAGTTTTCAAGTATTAAAGTCTGGCTCCTCCTTCCCAAAGCCCAGGAAGCTTCTGCCAAGCTTAGTAAATAATGATGATGATGATGATGATGATGATAATAATAATAATAATTTTTAAAATTTATTTATACTCCACCCTCCCCAGACAGAAGCAGGCTCAGGGCGGCTAACACCAATAAAATTACAATAAAACGTAATAGAAAACAAAAGTTAATTAAAATACGGGTTAAAATACAATTTAAAATGCAGCTTCATTTTAGTAGTAGCCCATAAATCAGGGACGCAGGTGGCGCTGTGGGTAAAAGCCTCAGCGCCTAGGGCTTGCCGATCGAAAGGTCGGCGGTTCGAATCCCTGCGGCGGGGTGCGCTCCCGTCGTTCGGTCCCAGCGCCTGCCAACCTAGCAGTTCGAAAGCACCCCTGGGTGCAAGTAGATAAATAGGGACTGCTTACTAGCGGGAAGGTAAACGGCGTTTCCGTGTGCGGCTCTGGCTCTGGCTCTGGCTCTGGCCAGAGCAGCGATGTCACGCTGGCCACGTGACCCGGAAGTGTCTCCGGACAGCGCTGGCCCCCGGCCTCTTGAGTGAGATGGGCGCACCAACCCCAGAGTCTGGCAAGACTGGCCCGTACGGGCAGGGGTACCTTTACCTTTACATAAATCAAAACCATCAGGGGAGGGAAACATAAGGGTCAGACTGAGTGCAAACCAAAGGCCAGGCGGAACAGCTCTGCCTTGCAGGCCTGAGGAAAGATGTCAAATCTCACAGGGCCCTGGGGTCTTGTGACAGAGCGTTCCACCAAGTCGGGGCCAGTACTGAAAAGGCCCTGACCTTAGTTGAGACCAACCTAACCACCTTGCAGCTTGGGACCTCCAAAGTGTTCTTATTTGTGGACCTTAAGGTCCTCCGTGGGGCATACCAGGAGAGGCGGTCCCAGGAGAGGGAGGAAGGCATGATGCTAATGCATGCAACATCACCCTCCACCCCAATTGCCCTTGAAATCTGGCACCACTGGCCCTAAATGTTCCCCTACAAAATATTTCACCGCATGCCACTGGTGGGGTGTGCCAACTTTGGACTCCCCAGTGAGAAAAGTTTGCAGCACTTGGGACCTTTTCATTCAGATGAAAGTAAGGGCAGATGTGATAGAAGTCTGTAACATTATAGGATGAGGGATTTGATGGGACATTGGCTCTTCTCATGCTCTTAATGAAGGTGTGCTTGATGGCACCGTTCATCGTGATATGACCCTTCCCATGGCACACAGCACCCAATTATATGTATTAGGAGCAATTGCTTTTGCTTCTCAGATATAATCATTGTTCTTTGCAGGTTCTAGCCTCAGACTTCCCCATACTTTCCAGGAGGCATAGATCAGTTCATAGGAGACTAATAGTCACCCACTGTAGCCTGCCCATCTTGCTAAGCACAACCTAGCGCTCACAAAACATTTACCAGCGCATTCCGCTGCGAGATACTGTATGCATCTCAAGGCTTGAATTAGCAGAAGGGCTCAGCCGCCTGCAATTGAGATCAGACCATTGAAAGCCTTGAGCACAAAAGCTGCATGCATTAAACCCGATGGCAGTCGAAACCTTTCCAAGCTGAAGTTCAGGGTGCCCTCACCACAAAAAGGAAATTACCATGCTATTTTATTAGGCAGGTCTGAGGGAAATGAGTTGGAAAAGCACCTGCTCCTTCACGCTCCTTCACATATGTTTGAAACAGGAGCAGGAAACCTGATTTTAAGAAATTGTATTAAATTAATTTAATTTGGTTTGATTTGTAATAATCTGGAAAAATAATAAAAAATAATTTGGAAGAAAAACGAGGGTGGTATCTACTTTTCACTTAGAAAAAAATATGTTCTCTATCAGGGCAGTCTAAATTATGTGCTAACAAAAACTCAAGATCTGTGACTTGGACACTTCTGCACAAATTAAACCATATTTCCATGATGCCTCTTTTGTTGTTGCTGCTGCTTTCAGATGCACAGAGCACTACATATGGATTAGCTTGGTACAGTTCTAACAACATCCCTGTAAAGCAGGCTAGCATTATCATCCCCATAATTTATCCCACTATATATTGAGTTGTGTCCAACAAGGTTTTAACTCAGAGTAGGTGCAATGAAATTCATAGACCTAATAAGTCACATCCATTAAACTCAGAGGGTCTACTCTGAGTATGACTAACTTTGGGTACAGCAGTTGCTAAGGTTGCCAACTGACCAGGACTAATCCTGTGTCTTCAGCATTGTGACTGGTCGAAATAATCATGTGAAACTTTTCACTGGATGATGATGAATACTGCTGGGTCTGGCTTTGGTGATTGGCACTGGGCAACCCATCAGCAAAAGACTCACCAACTGGAGGCTGATCCATGAGGGCGAATGGGGCACGACCCTACCTAACTCAGTCTGCCCTCCACCAGCCCCCACCTGCCTGCTTTGTTACTCTCAACCAGCTTGGGGGATGTACTGTCTGTCAGCTTCCTCGTCCTTAGTCTAAGTGTTCCATTTATCAGGCAGACAGTTGGAGACAACATCAGATTTACCTGGCTCTGCCTGTCACTGGCAGAAGACATTGTATTGATGTTTTGGATGTACTATTCTGTCTTGTTTTGAAGAGTTCTGCTAGTAAAAATTTGAACACAGTCATACCTTGGATCCCAAGCGCCTTGGTACTCAGACGTTTTGGCTCCCGAACACGGCAAACTTGGAAGTGAGTGTTCCAGTTTATGAATGTTCTTTGGAATCCAAACGTCCGACGTGGCTTCCGATTGGCTGCAGGAGCTTCCTTCAGCCAATCAGAAAACGCACCTTGGTTTCCAAACGTTTTGGAAGTCGGACAGACTTCCGGAACAGATTCCATTCGACTTCCAAGGTACGACTGTAATATTTGTATGGGCTTGGACAATGATTTCTTCCAAAAGGAGCCAGTTCTTACATTTCCAGTTGCTTCAGACTGTGCTATACAGTGGTACCTCGGGTTACATACGCTTCAGGTTACATACGCTTCAGGTTACAGACTCTGCTAACCCAGAAATAGTCATTCAGGTTTAGAACTTTGCTTCAGGATGAGAACAGAAATCATGCTCTGGCAGCAGGGCAGCAGGAGGAGGCCCCATTAGCTAAAGTGGTGCTTCAGGTTAAGAACAGTTTCAGGTTAAGTACGGACCTCTGGAACGAATTAAGTACTTAACCCGAGGTAAAGGTAAAGGTAAAGGTAAAGGGACCCCTGACCATTAGGTCCAGTCGTGACCGACTCTGGGGTTGCGGTGCTCATCTCGCTTTATTGGCCGAGGGAGCCGGCGTACAGCTTCCAGGTCATGTGGCCAGCATGACTAAGCCGCTTCTGGTGAAGCAGAGCAGCGCACAGAAACGCCCTTTACCTTCCCGCCGGAGTGTACCTATTTATCTACATGCACTTTGACGTGCTTTCAGACTGCTAGGTTGACAGGAGCAGGGACAGAGCAACGGGAGCTCACCCCGTCACGGGGATTTGAACTGCCGACCTTCTGATCGGCAAGTCCTAGGCTCTGTGGTTTAACCCACAGCGCCACCCACGTCCCTAACCCGAGGTACCACTGTATTAATATTTGCGACAAAAAGGCTGCCAGTCTGTGCAGGTGATACTGATCTAAGGTGGACCAATGGTCTGACAGCTTCCTAACGCGAAGGCAGCTTCCTAATTTCCAGAGGTAAAGGACAGAGCTTTGTGTCCCCTTCTTCCTGCCCTGAGACCCTTAAGCTAGCTGGTTGCATTGAATGATTTAGCTGCCAATCCTTTGGGTTTCTATGCATGGAAAGGAGGGCAGAGAGGTCATGAACATAATTTGAACTGGATCAGGCCAATGGCCTATCTAGCTCAGCATCCTGTACTCAAAGCGGATAACCAGATGCCTTTGGGAAGCCAGCACGCAGGACCTGAGCACAACAGCACTCTCCACTAATGGGGTTAACAGCAACAGCTTCTATCTCGTCCTTTGCCCCAGGCTAGCAAAATATCTTGGGCTGGGTCTGTGGATACTGTGGCTCTGAAAGATAGGACACCCCTCGGCTTTTCAGCGTACAGGAAAAAAACGCCATTTTTGCTGGAAATGGGTCACAAGTGATGGTGGCGAGGTGACATCTCTCCCAGCTCTGGGGGTGATAATGGCTCACCTTTGTATTGTGCCAGTGGGGGCTCCCTGGCGCTTTGGGGTCCAAACTCCATAGACACTTCTGATTAGCAGCCATCGATTGAGAGCGTCCTCGTTTCAAACGCCCTTTCAGAAATCCAGCTCTGTATTGACTGCTGGTAAGAGAATGTCGAGCGAGACGGAAACACGCTTCTGAAAACTTGAGTTTGCAAACTTGTTGGAAATAATTGTAAAGAACCAGCAGCATTTCCCCATCTGCTCAGCTCAATGTAAAACATACACACACACAAAAAATTGACTTGCTTTGACTCTCTGTACAAAAACATGAGCTGTTCGAAAATTGCAAGAGGGTGTGTGAATGAATGAGTGGTCTATAGGAAGCTGCCTTGTTTTAAGCCAGACCCTTGCTCCACCTCTAATCACAGAATTGTAGAGCTGGAAGGGACCTCGATGGTCATCTAGTCTAACCCCCTGCAATGCAGAAATCCTGCCCACACCCATCCTTGGGTGGGCGCGAACCACCAACCTTCAGGTTAACACCCAGACCCACTGCAGGCTTCATATAGCTCAGTATTCTTGACAGTAGCAGCTCTCCAGGGTTTCATTTAAATAATGATGATAGTTCTTTAGAAGAAGAAGAAGAAGAAGAAGAAGAAGAAGAAGAAGAAGAAGAAGAAGAGAGAGGAGGAGGAGGAGGAGGAGGAGTTTGGATTTGATATCCCGCCTTTCACTCCCTTTAAGGAGTCTCAAAGCGGCTAACATTCTCCTTTCCCTTCCTCCCCAACAACAAACACTCTGTGAGGTGAGTGGGGCTGAGAGACTTCAAAGAAGTGTGACTAGCCCAAGGTCACCCAGAAGCTGCATGTGGAGGAGCGGAGACGCGAACCCGGTTCCCCAGATTACGAGACTACCGCTCTTAACCACTACACCACACTGGCTCTCCAGATTCAGGATGGCCAAAGTAGCAAAGGGGGAGGGGGATAATGCAACAGTGTGAGGGTGAGTGTAGCTCAGTGGTTAGAGCAGCCTTTCTCTACCTTGTGCTTCTACATGTTTTTGAACTACAACTCCCATAATCCTACCACTGGCCATGATGGAAGTTGTGGTCCAACATCTAGGGATCCAAGGTTGAGAAAGGCAGGACCAGGACTTGAGAGATCAGGGTTCAAATCCCCATTCGACCATGATGCTCACTGGGTGACCTTGGGCCAGCCGCTGCTTCTAAGACCAGCGCCGGATTTACATAAAAGCTAAACAAGCTATAGGGCCCCACTCTCTTGGCCCCCCCCCCCAAAAAAAAAATTAAAGGAAAAAAATCTGGATGTACATTTCCTTAATATAAAAAACAAATAAAACCTACATACAGCAACAGTTTTTGTGAGTCCATTAGGTCCATAAATTACCATATACTGTATATTCAACACAAAAACAGCGACAATTTGTTGTTGACAAAGGACAGCTGGACATATAAAGGGCCCCATTAGCTTCAGTAGCTTAGGGCAGGGGTCAGCAAACTTTTTCAGCAGGAGGCCAGTCCACTGTCCCTCAAACCTTGTGGGGGCCCAGCCTATATTTTGAAAAAAAAAAAAAATGAACCAATTCCTATACCCCACAAATAACCCAGGGATGCATTTTAAATAAAAGGACACATTCTACTCATGTAAAAACATGCAGATTCCCGTACCATCCGCAGGCTGGATTTAGGCGGCGATCGGGCCAGATCTGGGCCCCGGGGCTTAGTTTGCCTACTGATGGCTTAGGGCCTCATCAAACCTAAATCCAGCCCTGCTCTCAGACTATCCTACCTCATGGGGTCGTTGTGAGGATTAAATGAATAGTGGGGAGAACCATGTACGCTAACTCCTTGGGGGAAAATATGGGACAAATGCAATAAACAACCGTTTGAGCTCATTCCTGAGCAGAGTCTTATCTAAGGAGACGGTGGAAGGAGTTCCTCTTTGGTGTCACTGCTGAAAGTGAGGCATCTAATCATAAGCTTGCATTTTTATTAAAGCTTATATGTTTAATCAGGGCTTGTATTTTAAAAATGAGCTTAAAATGTTTTATGCCAGGCAAAAGACCAGCTGCCTAGAAGAACCTTGGCAATGTTTTACTCCTAGACAAGGGGCCCCCCTGATTTATAGCAGAAAACAACTCTCAAAGTCGTAAAAAGGGAATTACAGGCTGACAGCCAAGGTTACACTGACAAATTAAGGGTGGATAAATAGTAAAATGAGCCATATCTTCTTCCTAAGGTTAAAAAGGTCAAGAGCAGTGAAAAAGCATTTAGCTGGCAGAAAGAGAACATTTTGGGAAGTCTTTTCTAAAGCTGTTTCTTTCTTAAACTAAGATCCTTTTAAGATTTCTTTTCCTTTTAAAAGGTTATTTATGTATTAAATATATTAGCTTAAATATAATTATGCAAAGGATTTAAGAAATGCTAGATTCTTATTTCATATAGTTGTAAGAGTTGTAACTATCCTGAAATTAAGTCAGCCACCAGCCAAGCCCCTTGCCAGACAGAAGACGCCAATTGAGCACTCCTGATATATGGTTGTCAGGCCTTTTGTTTAGAAACCTTCAAATGAAGGAGATCTCTCAATGTTGATGTGAACTCAATCCTTGACATATGCATAAGATAAAAATTCAAGATTAATTATCTGTTTTGGAAGGCAATAGGGCAAGGAGGGCAAGAGGTGAGCTGGTAATTAAGATTCCTTGTTGAGACACATGTAAGATATATTACTACTTATTTGTCATTTATAGATAGAAGAATATATAGCTTTTTGATTTCCATAAAAGGGCAAGAGGAAATGGGTGTATCTTTTGTGATTGGTTCTAGCAAACAGCCAATAGGAATTTTAACCAGGCTGATTGGACAGAGGCAGCCACAGGAGGAGCAAGGGGGCTGGATTAAGGAAATATAAGTGCTGGCCAGAATGGCAAGAGGCCAGGCCAGAGCTTGGTAACCATATACCACTGTGCCTCATATTTATTTGTCTGACAAATAAATTACTATTTTAATTTCTCTATTGCTGCGTTGAATATTTCATTCCAGCTAAGCGTTAACCACAAGCAGGGTGCTACAAAAGAGAGAAAGGGCAGCCAAGATGTAGGAAAAGCATCAGGCCTAGGGGTAGCAGAGAAGTTCTGAAGGCAAGGCATGAGACAATGAGCTACGAAGCTGTGAGCCTCAGAGAATAAAGTGCATGTACTTCAGCACACCTCCCTTTGCCAGTGAAGAACCTCAGCATTCCAAAGGCTGATTCCACAATAAAATTGATTCCCTGCTTTTTCACATCTTATGATTCCTAGTACCGGTGATTACTTATTGCTAATTCTTGGCTTTATTTCATTCACAGTTGTGTTCATATTGGCTTTTATAATTTCTTGTAAACTGCTTAGAAGGTATTCTTACAATCAAGCGGTATGGGTATTTTGTTACGTTAAAAAAGAAAATGAATGATATGTGCTTATTGAGGGGCCAAGGAACTCAGGGGCTTAGGAAGGCCCAATCCTACACAGACCTCCGAGGCTTGCAGAATCCAGCCGGTTAGAGACCAAGAGGGACTCGCAATTTAACTACTCTGTTTGCAGAACGAAAAACATCTGATGCTTTTGCAGCCCACGGGAGGCTTACTTTCCCTTTTCTTCCCCCACTGGAAAGCTAATCATTAAGTGAGTCACATCTTTAGAAATGATAATACATTTCGCTGGCATTTTGAAACGTCATCTCTGCATGTCCTTCCCCTTGCGGGGCGGGTGAGGCAGCTTCGAGGGAGGGAGCAAGCAAGCAAGGAAGCCTCCCTGCTGTCTGTAAAGATAATTTCAGAAGCAGCAAGGCTGAGAATCGGGCAGCTGGGGCAACCTCGCTGGAGGCACAGTTTCCCCCAGCCCACCCACTGTGGAAAGCACCATGGAGTGAAGCGCAAGGAAGAGGGTGGAAGAATACATCTTGACAAATGGTGAATGAACATAGGAAGCTGCCTTATAATGAGTCAGACCAGCGGTCCATCTAGCTCAGTATTGTCTACACAGACGGACAGAGGCTCTCTGGGTTTTCAGAAAGATTTCTCTCCTGATCCAACCAGATGTCAGGGATTGAATGTGGACTTTCTGCATGCAAAGCAGAGGCATTTTGGGACTTGCCAATCAGAAGGTTGGCAGTTCAAATCCCCGCGACGGGGTGAGCTCCCATTGCTCGGTCCCTGCTCCTGCCAACCTAGCAGTTCGAAAGCATGTCAAAGTGCAAGTAGATAAATAGGTACCGCTCCGGCGGGAAGGTAAATGGTGTTTCCGTGCGCTGCTCTGGTTTGCCAGAAGTGGCTTAGTCATGCTGGCCACATGACCCGGAAGCTGTACGCCGGCTCCCTAGGCCAATAAAGCGAGATGAGCGCCGCAATCCCAGAGTCGGTCACGACTGGACCTAATGGTCAGGGGTGCTTTTACCTTTACCATCTGGAGGGCCAGTTAGCTACCCCTTCCTTAGATGCGGTGGGAAAATTTGACACGACTGTGGGCAACTCCACACAGATACTAAAACATGACTACACCTCCAAGAATCCTGGAAACTGTAGTTAGTCAAGAAGACTGTGATTTGTAAGTGTGGGTGGGGAAACTACAGTTCCCATGATGTGCTTTGCATGTATCCTGCGGGTCTGCCCTGTTTTACCTTTGAAGTTTATGGTGAAAAATTAAAAAGGTAAAAGGTAAAGGACCCCTGGACAGTTAGGTCCAG
Source organism: Podarcis cretensis (assembly GCF_951804945.1). Lineage (NCBI taxonomy): Eukaryota > Metazoa > Chordata > Lepidosauria > Squamata > Lacertidae > Podarcis > Podarcis cretensis. The sequence goes on from NC_137183.1 coordinate 19,998,108, forward strand.
TCAAAGGTGACTATGGGGTTGCGGTGCTCATCTCACTTTTCAAGCCGAAGGAGCCGGCGTTTGTCCACAGACAGCTTTCTCGGTCCTGTGGCCAGCATGACTAAACCTCTTCTGGTGCAACAGGACACTGTGACAGAAGCCAGAGCGCACGGAAACACAATTTACCTTCCCACCGCAGTGGTACCTATTTATCTACTTGCACTAGCGTGCTTCAAACTGCTAGGTTGGGAGAAACTGGGGCAGAGCAATGGGAGCTCACTCCATCATGGGGATTTGAACCGCTGACCTTCCAACTGGCAAGCCTAAGAGGTTCAGTAATTTAGACAGTTGTGGCCCACCATCAGTGTCAGGAAAGGAACTCCTGTCCTGGTATGAACCTACCTGGACCCTCAGATGTTCTTTCAAGGCCCATCTATAGGCCTCCCCTCCAAAGGAGACTTGGTGGCTGGTGGCAATGGAAAGGGCCTTTTCAGTTGTGGCTCCTCATCTGTGGAATGCTCTCCCAAGGGAGGTCTGCCTGGCACATTCACTGTCATCTTTTGGGCACCTGGTAAGACTTACCTTTCATCCCCTGGCTTTGGGTGGACCGAGCCAGTTTTGTTCTGCTGTTAGCGTACTAATGAAGGAGTGTGTGAATGTGAATTGTATGTGCTTGGAGGACAATGCTAACGTTTCCTCTTGGTTTTTAATGGCACAATGTATGTTTTTAATGACAGTCACTCAGAGGACCAGCAACCAATGAATCTAATAAGGAATAATTCTCTTCCCTCAGCACTGGAAAGCGACACTGATTGGGATGTGGCATCTGAAAAGGGAGCCCCTTGTAGAAAACTACAAATCTGATGGAGGAGGGAGGGTGTCATTTCAGTCAGGAAGGCCTATCTGTGACACTTCCCTTCTTTAAGCTTACTATTATCATTATTACTGTTAGGAAGAACGGTGGGGGGGGGGGGGTTTGGGAGGTGACACCCACCTGGGCTTTTGCAAGAATGGCTGTAAAATGCTCAGTTTCCCAGAGTAATTTTATCATTATTATTATTACTTCCATTTGCATCCCATCTTTCCTCCAGGGAGCTCAATATGGTCTCCAAAAGCAATTATTCTGAAGCCAACCCCTCTGCAAGGAGAAGCAGCAGAAAAACAAGTTCGGGCTCCAAATAATACTGTGGATGAGATCCTCCTTGCTACAAAGGGAAGCAAAGTACTTGTTCATCTATCAGCAGCAGCCCAGTCACAGAAGGCTGGGGAGGGGGGGTAGTCTTTGCAAGGGCTTAGATGTCCAGCATCACTCAGAACACAAAGGAATCTCAAATGGCTTGTGCCCTGTGCCAGGAAAGAGCCAGCAATCTCCTGTCTGATGGCAAGCCCAGTGTGCTTTCTGTGCCAGCTGTCCATCTGATAGCAAGCCAGGTGTGCTGCCTGTTAAGTCCAGCCAGCTGGAAGCTGCATCAAAAGCAAGGCACTACCTGCTATCCGGTGCAGAAGGCGCAGCTATTAGTTTGCTTGAGAGCTGCAGACCGCTGTGATGTATGGCAGACAGGTCCTGCATGGGATACGGCAAGAGCTTCCGCTATCTTGATGTCCCAGAAGCTCAAGGAACAAAGGAGACCTTGCTCTTAACATATGGTGCTGTACCTGAGCCAGGATCTGCAGAAAGCAAAGACCTCCAGCCGCTGCTGAAAAAATACTCTACTATAAGAGAGTCCTAGCAAAGGGGGAGTGCTGGGAAGTGCCTTAAAATGCTCCAGTCCTTATTGGCAGGAACAAACCATGACACTGTGAAAGATCTGTAAAGGACTAGGGCATAAGGTCTTTGCTGGAAGGGGGATTGCTTTGGGGCCTAACATTGCTCTAAAGTCAGGGATGTGTAAAACTCTGGTCCTCCAGATATTGCAGGGACTCCAACTCCCATCAGCGCCAGTCAGCATGACCAATAGTCAGGGATGATGGCAGCTGGAATCTAACATCTGGAAGGCCACAGGTTCTTAAGTAATCAGCATGGGGAACTGGCTATTGGTCCCAGGTCTATGTTCACAAGAGCAGTTTGGTAACAATATGGAACAGTGGGAAAGCCAAGCCCAGTCTCTGTTCTCACCAACAGCAGATAAGGCAATGAAACTTGAGTCCTGGACTGTGTCATTTCATACCACTAGCAGGGGCGTTGAATGTTCCTTACACACTTTTTTTTTAAAGAAAACCATATTAAGGAGAAGGTAAGACTACAACTCTTCTCTGATACCATTTTCAGTGTGCATAGTGTGTCTGTGTGCTCGTTATCCGCAAGGGACATCCAGTCCTGCAATCTTGTATTTTCAGGCAGAATGCAATCAAGGACAGCTCTACAACCTCAGCTACTGCTTGTACAAAAGGGAAAACCCACAAAAATGCCTGTTGCAAATTGTACAAGTAGTGCAAAATACTCTTTGTCCATGCACGTTCAAGGAAAATTTAAGGTGTGCAAATCAGTCGGTCATGGCTGGCCACACCAGCAATTTCCTCAGCTATTAATGTCACGGAAATAGCTTCTGGATGAACCCATGAGCTATCGGTTCATGCTACATCGCCCTGTGCAAGAACATTCCCGATGAGATTTTGGATTGCTTGCATGTAGAGGAAAAATGGTACAGGAACCAGTTGTGGCTTCACACACTAATCAAGTGTCCAAACTCTTTTGCAATAATAAATCAGAGCTTGGTTCTAACTCACCCTTGTAATTAGATAGGAAATCTGTGTTTAGGTCCCTAAGGCAGAGATCAGCAACCTATGGGCTGCAGAGGTGCACCCACTCCACCAAATCCCACTGTTCAATCCCACCTTGTCATGCAACTTACCTGTAGGTATTCCGAAAGAAAAGGGTCAATGGGGAAAGCTTTTCAGAAAGAAAAGGCCTTGGCAGGTGGATACAACCTACAGGACAGTATGTTGCCGACCTCTTCTCTCTTCTCCCAGGTGCGCAGCCTGGGAGTCATTTTGGACTCACAGCTGCCCAAGGAGGTACAGGCCAATTCTGTGTCCAGGGCAGCTGTCTACCAGCGCCATCTGGTATGCAGGCTGAGACCCTACCTGCCCGCAGACTGTCTTGCCAGATTGGTGCATGATCTAGATATCTCCCGCTTCAACTACTGCAATGTGCTCTATGTGGGGCTACCTTTGAAGGTGACCCAGAAACTACAACTAATCCAGAATGCAGAAGCTAGATTGGTGACTGTGAGTGGCCGCCGAGACCACATATCACCGGTCCTGAAAGACCTACATTGACTCCCAGAATGTTTCTGAGCACAATTCAAAGTGTTGGTGCTGACCTTTAAAGCCCTCCACGGCCTCAGCCCAGTATACCTGAAGGAGTGTCTCCACCCACATTGTTCAGCCCAGACACTGAGGTCCAGCTCCGAGGGCCTTCTGGCGGTTCCCTCACTGTGAGAAGCGAAGTTTCAGGGAACCAGGCAGAAGAGGGCCTTCTCGGTAGTGGTGCCCTCCCATCAGATGCCAAGTTTTTAATATTTGATGTTTTATCGTGTTTTTAATATTTCGTTGGGAGCCGCCCAGAGTGGCTGGGGAAACCCAGCCAGATGGGTGGGATATAGATAATAAATTATCACCATCATCATCCTCTAGGGTCAACCTCTTCTCTATGGTCAAAACAAACTAAAGGCCCAGTATAGGCAGTTTCTCTTTTTGGAAGATTCCCCCTTTTCTTACTTCAGAAGAGCCACCCTAAAGCAGCCCCTTTCAATCAAATGAAGAACACAGAAGTCCTCTCATCACCAGTAGAATCGTGTATTCTTGGGTTGTGCAATTTGGCAATAAATAAAGTTGCTACATTAGGTTCAGAATCATGGCCTCCCCACTCCTCAAGTGACAGTCCAGAACACACATTCTAGAGCAGCATCCCTGCCCCTGGTGCCTTCCAGATCTTTTGAACCACAACTCCCATTGTCCCTCACCACTAGCCGTGATTGAGTTTAAAAAAATAAAAGGACCACCTGGAGGAACCAAGTTGGGGAAAGCTGTTCTAGAGTTTACACCTTCATGTACAGCCTGCGTCAAAGTCCTTGGGCCAATACTGGTCATCCATGTAGCAAACACTCTCCCAGCTGCTATCTGGAGGGCTGTTTGGAAGGCTTGGCGGGAGGCTACTGGCCAGTGTCTGTTCCCATTGTACCTCCACCAATCTGTAAAGCTCCATAGACGTCTGAGCATCTTCTACTGATGAATGTCCATTTCGGCTAACCTAACAGATGGGAAAGGGAAAAAAAAAAAATCAAACTGTGTGTAAGGTTCTAGTCCTCCAGATGTGCCATCTAGTAGCACTGACCAAACCCAACCACTCCTACCAACTTCTTATAAAGTATATATTTGCAGTAGTTTTCCTATTTAAGAAGTACATCATAGCCAGTCCAATAGCACTGAATTCTACTACTAGGGGTTCTCATCCCTGCTCACCCCGCCAACCTCAATCCCTCCATTTACCACTTCATCCAACATCCCCGATATCCTCCCAGCTCCTTCAACCCCTCCACCACATCCTCACAGCCCCTCAGTGTTCCTCCATCCCTGCTTTACTTAAACCTATGATGTTGTTCAAACATCTCAAAACGCAACTTCTCCTTTGCTCGCCTCCTTTGCCCTGTCTTCATGCATATCCGGGACTGCGATGCGGCACTACAACTCCTCCAACGGGGGGCTGCGTGATGACAGCCTTGCATTTTTATGTATATAGGAAGATAACCCATGATAGCTGAAATGAACCTTTGTGCTCAACAGCAGTACAACTCTTATCTCTGAATCCTATCGGGATTGCCTAACAAGTTAATTTATTTAACAATTTATTTTCCGCCCTTCATCAGGGGACCAACATGGAGGTTTATAAATATAAAAATACATTAACATAGTGACAAGCAAAATAATACCACCACCCCACCCCACCCCCGGAGTTTAAAAAGCCATGGATTGTTTGATTATCCAAAGGCCTGGTAGAAGAGGAATCATTTTTGTCTGGCACTTAAAAATATGTAATGAAGGGCCCAGGTGAATCTCCCTGGGGAGAGCATTCCACAGTTAGAGAATTAGGGGATGGTAAGATTGAATCCTGAGGAACCCCACACTGAAGGCAGGTTCTACAGGACCAAACAGCACTCCCCAAGCATGACCACCCCTCAAGATGACCACCAAGGTTGGACAAGAGGCACTGCAAAGCACTGCTGCCCACCCCAATTCAGACAGCTGCTCCAGGAGGAAACCATGGCTGATGGCAGGGAATGCTGCCAAGAGGTTAAAGAGAATTAACAGAGACACGTTTTCCCTGTCTCTCTCCTGACAGGAGTCATCATACAGGTCAACCAAAGCAGTTTCTGTGCCAAAACTGGACCTAAAGCCCGACTGAAATGGATCTCGAAAATAAAGTTTCCTCCAAGAGTACTTGGATCTGGAACTGAGAGAGGAAGGCATCTCCTTAAATTACCTGAATATTCTTGTGTAGCAGCTCACTAGCCAGGCTCTTGAGAGAGACGCTGCCTTTCATAGGGAGCCCCATCTTCTTCCTCAGCAGGGGGCTCCGACTCGTGTCCCGTGTCCAGGCATGGGGGTGAAAGTATTTCAAGGCTCGGAAGTCGTTGTGGATGGCATGCCCCACCACTATCTTGTCCCTCACGATCTGTAGGATCTGCAAGAATTAAGAGGCCGTTTAGCCACCTGCCGTCACAAACAGAGGGCCTTAGGAAGATGGCGAGGATAGGCTGTGCTCTGCGTTTTTAAAGGACTGAACATAGGTGGGTCATAAATGTTTTAAAACTGTTTCGAAGCATGTTGTGCAGCGTGACTGGATTTGAGGGGATATTTGCTTGGAATCCTGGGGATTTGTGAGCTACAGCAGTTAGTGGGTCTGGGGCAGAGGCTGAATGGGATTCTTTAGCCTGGGACTAGGTCTAGGAGAAGAGATCCGATTTGAAGATTTCTATAAGAAAGGAGGAATGAATACTGTAAAAAGAAGCTTGTATCAAAAGCACAACAAACCTATCTATTGATTTTTCTCCTGTGAATAAGGGAGCCGTTAAATTATTCATCCTGGCCCATTTCCTATAGGGGTCTGGACACCCGCTACAAAGCAAATTGTGATAGTGAGACTATGGCAATACAAATTGACAGAAAAAAATAAAGAGATCCAGTATGGTGTAATGGTCAGAGTGATGGACTAGGACCTGGGAGACCAGGGTTCAAATCCCCGCTCAGCCATGTTGGGTCAGTGAGCATGACCTTAGGTCAGTCACTCCCTCTCAACCTAACCTGCCTCACAGGGTTGCTGTGAGGATGAAATGGCAGGGAAAACTATGTACACTGCCTTAAGCTGCTTGGAGGAAAGGTGGCCTATAAATGTAAAAATAACAATAGTATGAAAATCTGTACAACTATACAAAAAGGGGAAGGTTCCTATTCTGTGGAATAGCATTCCTGTTGAGATATTAAAAGGCACCCCCTATCTGCACTTTCCGGAAGGAACCAAACTTTCCAATGGGTTTTTCATTTTTCTGTTTTCATTTATCTTACACGTAAAGCATGTTGAAACGTTGTTTTAGAAGACGATTAATAAAGGGTGATAATAATAATACAGTCGTACCTTGGAAGTCAAACGAAATCCGTTCCAGAAGTCCGTTAAGACTTCCAAAATGTTTGAAAACCAAAGCATGGCTTCTGATTGGCTGCAGGAAGCCCTGTCGGGTGTTCGGCTTCCAAAAATAGTTCGCAAACCAGAACACTCACTTCTGGGTTTGCGACGTTTGGGAGCCAAAACGTTTGGGAACTAAGCTGTTCAACTTCCAAGGTACGACTGTATTCCCGATGGCTCTGTACAAAAAGTGCAAAACCTTTTGGACTCAAAAGCTGTGCAAATTACAAAGCACAAGGTACACCACAACCCATTAGCAATGCTGTTGGGTTATATCAATGGGACACAACTATAAAAAAAATTAAACCCTGATCTTCTGATAGTGGCATGCCCAGCCATAGCACACCGGGAGGGGAGGGGGACACACGTGTTAAAACATCAACAGAAAGGAAGTGGATAAGTTCAGCCAGCAAATACAAACCCAGGAATAGAGACCAGAGAACAGAGCATTTTGCAACAGACAGGTAGCCAGCAATTATTCACCTGGAACCGACCCCTGTGAAATGGGGTAAGCCAATCAAACGCAACATTAAAAGGCTTGTATTCAGAGACTTGAAACGAACTGGTAAGGATGTACTAATTAACCTAGGTGCCGTTAGCCTTCAAAGAACGAGCGACAAGGGTGAGGGGAGCATTACAAGCTTTTAAATTTTCTCGATTGTAATTTTGAAGGATGCAATAAAGTAGGAAGGTTAAAATGTATCACTCTCTTTAATAGCAAACTCAGGTGCTGAGTGCCAAGAGAAGTGGAGCCAAATTAGGGTGACTGACAAAAAAAATCCAGAGGTGTCAGTGTTGCAGGAAAACCGAAGGTTTGAAGTAATTGCAAAAGGTGCGATTGGGCAAGAGCCCACAAGATTATTGCAGATAACACACTGGAGTCCCAGTTCAAACACCCCATGTCATTTTGGAGGGTCTCTTGAACGTCAGGTGCAGGTGTGTGCATGTTGGGAATAAGGGATGAAGTGGGAGATGGGCCCCACCTGCACAATACATTGAAAGCAGTATCATACCAATATTTAAAGAGTCTGGGAACTACAGATTAAGGATGCACACAGAAGGTGCCTGCAACTCCAGGTAGGGCTGGAAATGCCCCTTGCCTGAAACCCAGGGCAGCCTCTGCCAACCAGAGCAGACAATACTGAGCAAGATGGACCAATGGTCCAACTCATTTTTCAGCAGCTTCCTATGTTCCTAAAACCGGCTTGTGCTTTTCCGAATCCTTCTAGGCTACTGCAAGCTGGCGGTCATGATCATTCCTTCTTCTTAAATGTACAGTGCACTATCTAAGGAATACAGGTGCTTATTAGTAGTGATAACATTATTTATTTAGTTGCATTTATATCTCCCTGTTTCCTCCAAGGAGTTCAAGCTGGCATACATGGTTCCCTCCTCGGCCCAGTATACTTGAAGGAGCATCTCCACCCCCATCGTTCAGCCCGGACACTGAGATCCAGCTCCAAGGGCATTTTGGCGGTTCCCTCCCTGCGAGAAGTGAGGTTGCAGGGAACCAGGCAGAGGGCCTTCTCGGTAGTGGCACCCCCCCCTGCGGAACACCCTCCCATCAGATGTCAAAGAAATAAACAACTATCAGACTTTTAGAAGACATCTGAAGGCAGCCCTGTTTAGGGAAGTTTTTAATGTTTGATGTTTGCTTTTTTATTATTAATAATATTCTATTGGGAGCCACCCAGAGTGTCTGGGGAAACCCAGCCAGATGGGCGGGGTATAAACAATAAATTATTATTATTAATATCTCATTTAATCCCTACAACAACCCTGTGAGGTAAATTAGGCTGAGGGGCAGTGACTGGCCCAAGACCACCCTGTGAACTTCACAGCCAAGCAGCGATTTGACCCCTGGCTTCCTAGGTCTTAGTCCAACACTCTAACCACTATACCACACTGGCTCTCAATTTCTCGTTTTTCAAATCTTGGAAGTTCAGTTCTCTGCATTTTCCACACCAGTTTGCAATTTTTGTCAAAGCAGCAGCAGCAGCCTTCATGGAATTTCATGGATTTGACTGCCGTCTCCTGGGTCCTAGTCTGACCCTCTCGCCACTAGACCACACTAATTCTGCAGCAAGCATCTAATTCTCCAGCTGCACGGATTCCAATCCTCAACCCCTCTTCTCCCTCCTTTGCTTACCTCGCTCCGTGCAACCTTAAAAGGAGTGGCCTTTTCCATGTGTCGCTGGGTGATCCCGCTCCACCGAGTCCTGTAGTCGACAATCGGGAACTCTGGTCGGACGTATTTGTCGTAGATGACGTCCCCGTCGTAGTTCACGACTGTGCACCGCGCCAACTCGCTTGTCCTCCCAGCAGGGCCCGTGCCCACCATTTCGCAGTCAAGCGCCACACATTTCCTGGGCGTCGCAGGGGATAAGGAACCGGTGCCCTTTCCACTAGGGGAGGCTACTTGATCCTTGAGACTTTGGGAAGATGTCGGCCACCTGCCTGGGTTCACTGAAGCACCTGGCGCAACCGGACAGAGCAGACAAGGTTCCCTAGGAGCCCCTGCTACATCCTCCTGGAACAACTGGTCGCAAGGGCTGACTTCACAGCGCAAGGACCTGGCTGCATCACCCATTTCTGAGCTGCCTGAAGTCGTCGGCAGGGCTTTTCCCTGCAGCCCTCTCTGCTCCAATGCCCTCCGTGCCATAAACCGCTGGTATCGGCGGCTCTTCTTTTTCTTCTGGCCAGAGGTTTCAGCATCCTGGGAACCTTTGTCGTGGCCCGGATCCCACTTAGGGCAGAGGCACCCAAGGTCCTGCTCATCACCCATCCCCAAGTTACCCACCTGGACCACTTGCGCCGGAGTTATCCCACCTGGTGAGCAGTTGGTGGTAGACGGCATCCTGATGAAAGAAGAAACCCCAACTAAAGAATCATGGCAAGAAAAATTGATGGGACTATGCAGAACTGGCAAAACTGACATACAAGCTACGGGACAAGGATAACTGTGACTTTAAAGATGAATAGGAACCCTTTACAAAGTATTTGAAGACGCAACAAAGCGAACTGGACTCCTTGGCTGGTTCTGAATAAACATTCACAAACTTTTTATTGATAATAATCAGCTAAATAGTTTGAGGATCTATACAACTGTGTAACATGCAGAAAACAGCATTTTTAGAGAAATCAAAGACTGGAACTGAGGGAAGTCAGGGAGGTGGGGTGGGGGTTCTGTGGGGGGAGGGAGGAAAAATGGGGGGGGGAAATAAGGATGATATGTTTCTGGATAATATGTTTTGTTTTAATTTTGAATAAAAAGTTATTTTTTTAAAAAAAGAAGAAGATTGGGGAGACTAGGGGAATGGGAGGTTAGGTGGAAAGGCTGATGCAAACACGAGAAGGCAGAGAGGAGCATGGTGGGGAGAGCAAATAAGGCGCTATCTCCTTGTGGGATGGTGATATCCCGCCTCTCCACTCAGGAGCAGGGAAAGCAGGGTGGATAAAAATCACATATTTTTTTTAAATCAGATTTTTTAAAATTTAAATTGGATTTTTAAAATAAAATGTTTTTGGAGGAAAAGTATTTCTAAAGATAGTTTTCTATTTAAGTTACATTATAGTCCAAAGGCTATTCATCAGGAAATAAGGATTTGTTTTGCTTTTCATGTGTGCTAAAACTCAGTCTAAGGTTTGTTTTTTTTAAAAAATCGTTTAACCACATCAGTTAACAAATATGGATACATATGCTATAATGTTATTGTTTTAGTTAAATAAATTTAACTAAATTTAAATTGTTATTAAGGAAATGATTATTTTTCTCCTGCCAATAAAGTACAGCAGAAAAGTTGCCCAAATATGAACAGTCAACTTATTAAACCTCACAATAATTTCGAAATTATCTATCAATCTATTTCTAATAGTATAACCAAATCAGTAATTTTTGATATAACTGTAAAAACTACTCACCTTCATCTGGTTGTAAATATTAAGACTATTACCAGCAAGAATGAGTCTTTCTGTTAAAAAAAAGAAGATTTAAATCAAGTCTTATTGACTAGTGATTTAAATCATGTCTTACTGACTAGTGATTTAAATCATGTCTTACTGACTACTGATTTAAATCATGTCTTACTGACTACTGATTTAAATCGATTTGATTTAAATCAAATCTACCCCGAGGGAAAGTTTTCAGGTTGTCCAGCGAAAGACATTTGGAAAGAATGCCTTCACCCAGGGACTCCTCCCCAGACAATTCACATCTCTCCCTGGACATGCTGACCAAGGCTGATAAGATTGTCCTAGGTGAGGGATGGGGCACCTGTGGCTCTCCAGATCTTGGGTGTACTACAGCTCCCATCAGCGCCAATCAGCTAGCCAATGGTTGGGGGTGATGGAACTTGTACCACTACAACAGCAGAAGGACCACAGGGTTCTAGTACGGTCTTGAGCGTGGCAATAATTTCTGGTAATCAATGCAAGGGGTGGTAGTGGTCTTGCCAGCTCATTTTAATCATTCATAAATATACCGAACCCTATCCTTTCCGAAAGGTCAGTTTATTTTTCCTGCCTCAGTTGTCCCATGCCCCAAACCTCATCTGAGATTTTTTAAAAATATAATTCTTCTACTACTTATTTATTGCTTACTTACTTACAAAGTGCCTAAAATTGCTGGGTGGTGGAAGCTCTGCTCTCAGGTTTATCATCTTAAAAAGCAAAGCCAATAAAATGCAAAAAAAAGAGGAAAAAGAAAATGATTTAAATTGATGTTGGGTCTTTATCTTAAAAACGGTGACAATCCTAATCAATGTTACTAGTAAGTAAACTTTATTGTATTGTTATATTTATTTTAAAAATATTTCTGGTTCTATGATCCCATGAAAGGTATCTGGTCCACCTTTCAACTACAACGTGTTCATAACGTAATGTAAAATAAACCCATTTATAAACATTATAAAACAATAAATTAAAGCTACATATGAGTAACAAATGTTAACAGAACCTAGCTTTCAGTGCCTTATGAGGGTATGTATGTGCAATCTTCACGTGCCTACAGAGAGAAGCCAAAGAAGAACTATCCATAGGAGAGTATTACGTAACTCTGAGACCACCACAAGAGAGCCCCTGCTTTTGGAAGATAATTGACAATGTTACCTCCCTAGGCTGGGGTACAAAACAGGTAGATGGGAATCTACTGCTATATCCCTAAGTAAAAAGGTAAAGGGACCCCTGACCATTAGGTCTAGTCGTGGCCAACTCTGGGGTTGCGGTGCTCATCTCACTTTATTGGCCGAGGGAGCTGGCGTATGTGGCCAGCATGACTAAGCCGCTTCTGGCAAACTGGAGCAGAGCACGGAAACGCCGTTTACCTTCCCGCCGGAGCGGTACCTATTTATCTATTTGCTAGGGAGCAGGGGGACCAGGAGCAGATTTCTGCATCAATGGACCTGTAAGCTTGATTATGTGATGCTGAATTCCTGCTTCCAGTCAGTGCAGACAATACTAGATGAACCTGCATCCTATTATCAGTAAGGCAGCTTCCTCTTATTAGTATCTGGTTGGCTACTGTGAGGAGGAGGGGGGGGGGTTATTGTTTTATTTTGAATAGTGTGGTCTCATTTTGTATTTTTACCTTGTGAGCAGCCCTGTGATCTTCGAGTGAAGGATTGTATACAAATTGAATAAATAAACAAATAAGGACAGGATAAGGAACTAGATGCCCCCCCCCCACAACTTTCCTCCTTCCCATATGGTGAGGTGGGATGCGGTGTGTGTGTGGGGGGGGGAGTTTTATTTATTTACTTTAACCATTTTAGGCTGCTTTATGGGCAAATAACCGTCCAAGGCAACTCACAATTAAAATCAGCCCAAAGGAAGAAAAAATAAATGTAACATTTTGAAAACTTAAAAGAGAAACAAACCCTGTTATCAAGGCCCGAAAAAGGAAAAAGTTCAATCAGACCACTACTTGGCTAAAGAACAGCTTATGAAATCTACAAGTCCCACCCCGATTCAGTCCATTTTCACTTAAGTTATACCCCCTTCTAAAAATAGGTAAGGGAGAATCCAAAATAGGTATGCGGACCATCTTCTCTAATACCCCCTCACGGGGCCTGGGAACTTCCCAAGGCCTCCTAAAGCCCCACTTTTTCTCTTGCCTTCAGTTACTTCCTCGACCCCCAACTTTTAAGGATGAGACCCGCCCCACCCTTATGCCCATTTCCCCCTTACCTAAGCAAGCCCGATCCCCACGTGTCGCTCCCGGAAGCAAAGGCTGAGCTGACGACTCTCGCATGCCCGGGCAAGTCCTGCGCTTCGGACGCGCCCCCTACCTCTCATTGGCTGCCTTAGCCAAGACGGTGGAAAGGCTATCTGCATAAATGGGCGTGGCTTGGGATGGGTGCTGGCAGGCGCCTCGCTGTCCGCGAGCAAGGGAGTCGTGCCTCGAGTCGAATGCTGCTTGCGTCCAGTTTTAAGAGGCTGTATCTTAACTGCCACGTAATTGTGTACAGGGCAGCCTGATTGAGTCTAATGGGAGTTTACGGTTGCAGTCTTGGGAGTAGGACCCATAGGACTTCTCTGAGCAAAGGTGGAGAAGATTAAGTCACCATGAAAATTGTGCATAGGATCCTAGCCGTGCATCCCGAGCTTGCCCTGGTTTACTTGGAAGTAAACCTCACTAAGTGCAATAGGGAGGTAAAGGTAAAGGGACCCCTGACCATTAGGTCCAGTCGTGGCCGACTCTGGGGTTGTGGAGCTCATCTCGCTTTATTGGCCAAGGGAGCCGGCATACAGCTTTCGGGTCATGTGGCCAGCATGACTAAGCCGCTTCTGGTGAAGCAGAGCAGCGCACAGAAACGCCCTTTACCTTCCCGCCGGAGTGTACCTATTTATCTACATGCACTTTGACGTGCTTTCAGACTGCTAGGTTGGCAAGAGCAGGGACCGAGCAACGGGAGCTCACCCCGTCGCGGGGATTCGAACCGCCGACCTTCTGATTGGCAAGTCCTAGGCTCTGTGGTTTAACCCACAACGCCACCTGCGTCCACAGCACCACCCGCGTCTCTCATGTATTTAGCCTTGCAGCTTTCTCCCGGCATTATTCCCTTTCCTAAGAAGTGGCTTAGGATAAACTACCCCCCGTCGGTCGGATTCAGACGTTCCATATTTCCATATGGGTGCAAAAAGTTTTCCGGGAACGCGGGGCTTCTTTTCAATGTAACAAAGTCCTTATGCTAGTGGCACTTTCTGCTTAGGAACTAGGCGTGCAGAACACCCAAGTATAGATTGTCCCACATGACAACTGCACACGTGTAAGTTTCACGGCATATGGGTGTACGAGAAAATTTGATGGTTCAAGGCTTCCCAGAGGGTGTATGTGCTCACTCAGATAAGGTTGTCAACGCTTTTGCCGGTCCTGCTCCTGTGTCTTAACAGAAGCCTTATGCATAGAAATGAATCAACTTAACCTTGTTTCAACGGCATGCCTCAAGATGCTCGCATGCACACAATGGTGTTCCTCAAAGAATCTGCATAACCAAATTTCGTTACAGGTGCTATGAATAACAACTCTGTGAGGGATAAACTATACTTCCCAGGATTCTTTCGGAGAAGCCCTATGGTGTGGCTGTGACCTTAACTAGTTGCATTTCTCAATGTCACACTACTATAAGCAGCATGGCTTATAGTAGCATGGTTTAAACGTTTTTAAAAGTTGTCAGTCTTTCATATACCAAAATGCACATGCATGCCTGCGAAAAACATAAATTTAGGCAATGATAGTTACATTAGGACATGGAAAGAGATTAAAAGAGAAATATTAATATGGAACAGATTGAAGCTCTCATTTTGGGGGAGAATCTCTACAATTAAAATGAATGTGCTGCCCAAAATGTTGTTCCTATTTCAGGCGATCCTAGTGATAGGCGGAGCAGGTTGCTTCAAAGAATGGAAGAGAGACTTGTCAAACTACATCTGGCAAAGGACCCAGAATAAAACATGTTACTTATAAACATTAAAGAAAGAGGAGGTTTTGCCTTGCCAGATTTGAAGATCTATTATGAGGCATCATGTCTATGCTGGTTAAAAGAATGGTTAGTTCTGCAAAATACGGAACTGTTGGATTTGGAAGGATGGGGCAACAGATTTGGGTGGTACACCTATTTATGTTATGGAAAGGTGAAGGTTCACAGGGGCTTTTTGAACCATATAATAAGGAAAGCACTATACACAGTATGGGATAAATACAAACAGTAAACCCCCTGGTGGCTTTCATCATTAGAAGCCATTTCAGTAAAGAAAAAAAATATGGAAAAGAATTGGGCAACATAAAAAAAATTATTGGAAGAGGAGGCAAATCAATTGAAGTTAAAGAAATTTGAAGAAATTTGGCATTATGTGACAGACTGGCTGCAATATTATCAATTGAATGAAACCTTTAAATTAGATAAGAAAAATGGATTCACAACAGAAAATTCAAAGCTAGAAAAATAATTAATACAAAATAGAAGCAAAGCGTTATCCAAAATGTAGAGATTATTACTTGATTGGGAAGTAAAAGTTGAAGAGGTAAAAGAAGTCATGATTAAATGGGCAAAAGATTTTGGGCATATGAAACAGATGGACACATGGGAAAATTTGTGGATCAGAGATTTAGAATTTACAGTGTGCTACACACTAAAATAAAGTATTATGAATATGTTATACAGGTGGTATTTAGCACCTAGTAAACTAGCAAAGTTGTACAAAACAAACTCAGATAAATGTTGGAGGTGTAAGCAGGTAGAAGGAACAATGTTACATATGTGGTGGGGATGTAAGAAAATTAGAAACTTTTGGGATAGTATTTATGAAAAATTGAAAAAAAATGTTCAGACAAACTTTTGTCAAAAAGCCTGAAGCATTTCTCTTGGGTTTACTATCATCAGATACCCCAAGCTATAAGGATATTTTTATATGCCTCTACAGTGGCAAAAATACTATTGCCAAAAAATGCAAGGGGGAAGAGATTCCAACAAAGGAAGAGTGGCAAAGAAAGTTATTTGAATACATTGAGCTGGCTAAAATGACAGAAATAATTAGGAACAGAACAAGTCAAAGGTTCAGTAAGGACTGGGAGTGTTATAAAAATTACCTAGAAAAACATTGTTCTCAAATAAAACCATTACTATGCTTGGATTATTTTTTGCAAAAGACAAAACAGTTATCATAATTAAATAAGTTCATACCAAGAAATGAAAAACATCTAAAGAAGGCAGTTAAGGAAAGAAAAGAATGACTCACATTGAGGTGGTGGACGGAAGACAACTCAAAAGACTAGAGTGCTTAGGTTTGATAATTCAGAGTAATAATCATGGGTAATTGGTGGAGGGAAAGATATTTAGTTATTATGTATTTTTATGTATTTATTCATTTTTAGTTTGAACTTTGGATGGATACTTTCTATGGATGTACGTAAAGCAAAACAATAAAAATTATTAACAAAAACGAAATGCACGTGCATGCAATGATAACTCACGATGACTCACACCCTTTCCTTTGTGGAAGTGGTTTGCCTGAATATGCAAAGCACATCCTGTGATAATGTAGGATTACCTGGGAGACAAGGGATCGCCCCTCAGCTGTGAAGCTCACTGGGTGACCTTGGGCCAGCCACTGTCTCTCAGCCTAATCTACCTCACAGGGTTGTTGTGAGGATTAAAATGGGGAGCTTGGAGGAAAACAATGGTATATAGCTATAAACAAATGAATAGTGGCCCCGGGATAGGGTGCAATGTCAGAAGACTGGAAAACTTGCTGAAAATATTTCATGAGACTAACCCTTTTCTATCTGCAAACTAAGATAAAAGTGCTGTAAGTCCAGATCTGCCATTTTATATGTTGAGGGCAAGGTTGTTTGTGCATGTGCACATTCAGGCTGATGTGTGTGTTATTTTCAATGTTTACACCCACCCCCATTCGGTATAAAAGGTAAAGGGACCCCTGACACTAGGTTCAGTCGTGACCGACTCTGGGGTTGTGGCGCTCATCTCGCTTTATTGGCTGAGGGATTTTCCTAGGTACAGCTTTTCTAGGTACAGTTGTTTTTCTAGGTACAGCTTCCGGGTCATGTGGCCAGCATGACTAAGCCGCTTCTGGAGAACCAGAGCAGTGCACGGAAACGCCATTTACCTTCCCGCCGGAGCAGTACCTATTTATCTACTTGCACTTTGACGTGCTTTCGAACTGCCAGGTGGGCAGGAGCAGGGACAGAGCAAGGGGAGCTCACCCCATCACGGGGATTCGAACCGCCGACCTTCTGATCGGCAAGTCCTAGGATCTGTGGTTTAACCCACAGCGCCATTGCAAATATCTAATAACAGTAGTTTAACAGGGGAATCCTAGACATGTTTACTCAGGAAGTAAAGACCCACTTTGTTTAATGGGACTTACTCTCAAAGAAGTGTGTAAAGAGCTGTAGCTTTAAGAGCCTTTGCTGCAATTACTGTTGTTCTGCAGAGAATCTGGGGGGGATCCATGATGAACTTGTTGTGGGATAGGTGTTGCTCAAGCATGCTTCCCCTTGCCCCAATGCCATCCTGCATTCAACCCTTTAATATGGATTCTGGGGGGATCCAGTAAGTAAAAACAAAACAGTTGCCAACAATGTATTTGCAATATCTGAACAATTTGTTCGCAAATTAAGCCTCCCTCTCCCACCCTCCCTAAATCAGGGGTGGGCAGGCTTGGGGGAGGATCCCAGAATAACTAATAAACTGGAATGCAGTACAGAAGCTCTAGTATAAATCCACTGTTAATGCATTATTATTGTGTCAATGCAGAATACACGAGTGGGGGGGGGGCTGCATTACCCACAACTATAGTCAACAATTTGTTTTTCTAGGAAAAGCTCCTGCTGTTCTTAAGAGCAGTCTGATGTGCAAGGAATTAAAGAGGGAAAGTTTTTCCAGGCATGAAACTCAATAATTTCACCTCCTTAAAAGGTAAAGGGACCCCTGACCATTAGGTCCAGTCGTGGCCGACTCTGGGGTTGCGGTGCTCATCTTGCTTTACTGGCCGAGGGAGCTGGCGTACAGCTTCCGGGTCATGTGGCCAGCAGGACTAAGCCGTTTCTGGAGAACCAGAGCAGCGCACGGAAACGCCGTTTACCTTCCTGCTGGAGATACCTATTTATCTACTTGCACTTTGATGTGCTTTCGAACTGCTAGGTTGGCAGGAGCAGGGACTGAGCAAGAGGAACTCACCCCGTTGCAGGGATTCAAACTGCCAACCTTCTGATCGGCAAGTCCTAGGCTTTGTGGTTTAACCCACAGCACCACCCGCGTCCCACTTCACCTTCTTAATTTCCTCATATTGGGTTTGCTAATGAAGACATAAGAGCAAGGCCAGTAGAAAACATAAGCTCTTTCCCAGCCCTACCTGGAAGTGCTGGGGACTGAATCCAGAACGTTCTGCGTGCAAGTGGTGATGCTATATCAGGGAGCTACAGCTCTTTCCCCAACCTTAACTAGGAGAGAAAAGAAAAGGGGGGCAGGGAATAGTTTCAACTAACAAAGGCAGTGTCTTCTTGGCCCTTTAACAGAATCTGTGTGTTTGCTCAAACTCCTGAGCACATGGTTTCAGCACACAGCATGCTCTCCCTCTCTGGAAGGGCTTTTCATTAGCAGCTCTGTCTGCATCAGAAGGGTTGGAAATTGGTTGCGATGGTGCGTGAGCTCTTCCTGTCTCTTCCTGCCTTCTCGGTCCCCCAGCAGAGGGCAGTTTCTGGATGCTCCAGGCCACATGCACAGACTTTGCATTAAAGCCAACGCCCCTGCCCTGTGGCTTGGCTAGCGGGGGACAGAGGCAGGATAATCTGACGGATGGCTTCCGCCAGCTCTTCAAAGGGAAGAACCCCGGCAAATTAGTCTGATGGCTTGCTGTTCCCCATCTTGCCCTGCACAGGACATGTCTGTCTCAATGCTGAGAAGATCCAACTTTCAAGTTAGACAACAGCTCGCTGTCTCTGATCCCCCTCGCTTCCTGGACCCCCTCAAGCTAAGGACTGCTGGTCTGTGGATTCAGGCTCAGGGAAATCTATTATTTTGTGTTTCATCTATTTCTCATCAAAGGAGGGTGGTTTTTTTTTTGGGGGGGGGGGCAATTTCAGAATACAGATTTCTTGTCTGAAAAGGGAGGCTTCTGCCTGATAATGGTCTTCCAAAGCAACTACTCTATTCCAAACTTAAAAATGGAAAGCGTAATGCTGGTGGTCAACAAAAGAGGTTTAAAGACTGTCTCAGGGCAATTTTTTAAAAATGTAGTATAAACACCAGCAATTGGGAAACACTTGCCTGCGAGCGCTCCAACTGGAGAACAACCTTTATCAAAGGTGTCATGGGCTTTGAAGACACTCAAACTCAGGATGCAAGGGAGAAACGTGCTAAGAGGAAGGCACGCTTGGCAAATCCACACTGTGACCAACTCCCGCCCGGAAACCAATGTCCCCGCTGTGGAAGGATGTGTGGATCCAGAATTGGCCTCCACAGTCACTTACGGACTCATTGTTAAAACCGTGTTTATGGAAGACAATTTTACTCGGCTAGAAGAAGAAGATTTTTTTATTCCCTTAAATTTCCACCCCCTCCTCCTTCCCATTAGAGAGCCCAGGACAATAACAACAACAACAAAAAACCCCACCCCCCAAAACCTATAAGTGAATGCATTTTAAATATTTTTAAAATGCAAACAAGTCACATATTCTCACAGCTAAAAAGTTGCCAACAAATACCAGGGGTGAGCAGGAATGTTTAAAATTTTCTCCTGAATGTTCGTATTAAGGGAAACGGATGCACCTTACCACAGGGAGCATTCCACAAATGGGGAGCTGCCACCACAAAGTCCCCGTCACAGGCGAACAACAACCAGGCGGCATCACCAATAGCATGTTAAAAACATAGCACTCTTGCCTTATACAGAGTCAGTCCACTAGTCTATTTAGCTCATTCTTTCCTGCACCAGGGTAGGAACTGTTGGCCTGCGTGTAGCCCATAACACAGGCAGCTTGTGGGCTGGGTGCAGTCCAGCAAGCTTTCAAGCTGGCCCACCAGCCACTCCTCTCAGGCTCCGCCTCTCTTCTCAGCTCCACCTTTTCTCAGAATGACTCCACCCCCTCTTGCACCCATCGGCAGTGGCTTTCCAGGGTTCCAGGCAGAGGTTTGTCCCATTCCTACTGGGAGATGATTGGTATGGAACACAGCACCATCTGCATTCAAAGCATTTACTCTCCTATGGAGCTCCAGCCCTTCCTTATAGCAAACCATCGCCTCCTTCATCATTCGTTGTATTATTATTTAAGAGAGCTAGCTAAGGTCACACATGAAATGGCTCGTAGCTGCAACAGCATCTTCTTTCCTGCTGCCTGTTGTCTCTTCCCCTCCCACCTGGTCACTCCTCATTAATTTTGGAAGCTTTCCATTGTGCCAAAATTCTCAACCTGTGTCCTCCCTCTGTCCCCCAACCCCCTGGAAGTCCAGCGTGAAGAAGAGGAGAGATGTTAATTTGCACTTTTCCTCTTGTGCAAATAAGATTTCTAATACGGACCAGACACCTGCTGGTTTCTTTGGCAGTGGGGATGATAGGAGGCAGGGCAGTTGCAAAAGACAGTGAGGAGCGTATCAGATTGCTTTCTCCTCTCTGCTCAGACAAGTGGGGTTGAGACGGAGCGAGGGGAAGAGATCACAGATAGACCAGGGAAGGTGGATTTGCTTCTGGAAAAGGAGGAGGCTGGGAGATGCATGATAACTCTTTTATTTTTCTCTCTGAGAATTGAAAGTAAGGCCTTGGTTGCTTGTGCTGTATTTGTGTGTGTGGATGTGCACGTGATTTAGTAAACACATTAATTCTTTTTTTTACAAGAATAGCTCAAAGTGATTTGCAACAAAATAGAACACATGCTTTAAAACCAGCAAAAACAAAAACAAAATCTAAAGCTCTTTAGATATATTCATATAAAGATAAATTGCTGGCTGCTCAAAACACAGCTACACAATGCAGTGTCTACATAAAAGGGTGTTCAAGAAATGTCTGAAAGACAAAAGTGAGGATGCCTCTGCTGCAACTCTTCTGGAAGAGTGTTTTCACAGCATGGGGCTGGTGTCCCTAAATGCCTGACTTCTAGTGGAAGACATTTGGGCCTCTGTAACACAGTGGTCCTCCAGATGATCTCAGTGCTCAGCAGGCAACCATGCTCTTAGCAGAATCAGATGGGTGAGGGCCGCCATCTTAATTTCCCACAAAGTCCCAGTGTGATGCTGCATCAGGGGCATTGTGGGAAATTAAAATG
The DNA here is from genome assembly GCF_951804945.1 of Podarcis cretensis. Lineage (NCBI taxonomy): Eukaryota > Metazoa > Chordata > Lepidosauria > Squamata > Lacertidae > Podarcis > Podarcis cretensis. The sequence continues at coordinate 20,019,044 of NC_137183.1, forward strand.
GCAGCTAGACTCAGCTGCCTGGTGCTGCTCTGACAAGAGCTGGTAGTGGTGTGTTTGTGTATGGGGGGAGACCTAAGAAAGGAATCAATGCTGGTGGGTCCTGTCAGGGTCTGGCCTCAGGTGGCTGTCCAAGCGTGCTGAGTTCTAGCACACAACTGTGTGTTTATTTCGCTAGTGAGTTGGTTCCTACTACTTCAGCGTGTGCTATTGCAAGGATGGACAACCTCAGGTTCAGGAGCCCTGTGGCCCTCCAGACCTCTGCCTGGTCCTTGGGACTCTCTCCAGGCCACACCCCTTTTCTGTGATGTCATCTCCCAATGCCATGCCCTCCATCCCTGTTTCTGCCTAGCTTGAATGTGTCCTTGAACTCTAATGCATCTATCTTGCCTGAAGGGAAGGGAAGAAAGGGGTGTGTGGATACAAATACTAGGTAAAATTACATTGATCGCTTTGCCCCCTTTTCCTTCTGGCTCTGCCCAACACTGGCATGTGGCCTCCAGAAGATTGCCTAGATGGGAATGTGGCCCTCAATAAAGGGTTCCCCATCTCTGCAGCAATTGGCTTAGCTGCTAACTCACCTGGCACTGAATTCTGGCGCCATCCTGTTCTGCAGAAACTTTTGGTGAGAGCTGCCAACATTTTCTCCTTTGGGCAGACGGCAAAATGCATTTCGGACCTGCCCTCTCATTGCTTTCCTCTCAAGCACTCACAAAAGCAACGACGGAGGTGATCAGAAACAAGAGGAACAGGAGGTGACTCAGCATCCTTCATGCATCTGCTATGCATCCCGCATGAAGACTGTGTGCAAAGACAACAATGGAAAGCTTAACGAGACCATAGACAGAGTTGAGGGGTTTCCGTGACATCACCGAAGCAGAAGCCAGGCTTCATAAGGCAGACTGTGACTTGTTGTCATGAGATAAAGAACAACAAAATCACTAGTCTTCCATAAGAAGCAGGGCAAGTGTGTTTCATGTGGGATTCATTCCCCACAATGCTGACTCCTCAAGCGTCTCAGATCTTCAGGTTCAGCAGACAAGGCCAAACTGGTGGTCCCTGTGCGGAATGATGTGCACGTAGTGCCTGGGCTCCTGGCATGACCTTTTCAGTAGTGGCACCACATGTGTGGAATACTCTAACCACACCATCATATTTTTTTATTTTTATTTTAAGAAAAAGGATGAAGACACACCTCCTTCCAGGAAGCTTTCAGATTACGAGATCAGCGTCTGAAATACGTAATATATGAACAATTTGATGTTGTTGCTTATTATGAATTGTATTGGCATAACTGTTTTTTGACTTTTGCATTTTAGGGATGTTTTGTTATGTTACATATATGTTACATTGGTTTTTTTTTATGGTGTAAACTACCCTTTGGGTGAAGAGTGGTTTAAGCATTTCTTTGTAAATAGAACAGTGCCCAACAGAAATGCAAGATGCCCAGTCAATAGCTCAACCATCCATACCAGAAAGACTGAAGTTGGAATAGACCCACCTGGAATACCATAAGTTCTTCCATTTTTCCCTTTCCTCTTGAGGAATGTGATGGGGAAGAAAAGGTTCTTACACCAAGGAACTCCAGGCTCCAGTAAGAGTCACTTATGTAGCACCAAAAAAGAGAAAATGTATTATCATCAATAACAGAAAAGATAGATTTGCATGAAATTTGTCAAACATAACGGATGGATGGATGGACCTTTGGAAAAATAACTATAAGCAGAAATGCAGTATGTCTTGTTGGGAGGGCAACAGCAGAAATCATTCCATGCATAACTAAAGGTTCATTTCTGTAAGTGTTGCTGGTGAATTCTGTCTGCATCTAGCAACAGGTATGAATAGAGTCTCAGAGTGTGCCAACTGCACACATGGAAGCTATCTCCACACAACCAGGAACATGGCAGAAGGTGGGGTCTCCCAATTACCTATATTACGGAAGCTACATGTGTCCAATTGTATGCATATTTATTTCACATTTAGCCTACCTTGCCTTTTTATTTCATTCTCTCAACAATCTTGTGCAATAGATGATAGTGACAGCCTCAAGGTAACCTAGTGTAAGGGTAGAGGGAGTGGGTGGCGCTCTGGTCTAGACTCTAAACCACTAAGTCTCTTGGACTTGCTGATTGGAAGGTCAGCAGTTTGAATCCCTGTGACGGGGTGAGCTCCCATTGCTCAGTCCCAGCTCCTGCCAACGTAGCAGTTCGAAAGCACACCAGTGCAAGTAGATAAATAGGTACCGCTGCAGCGGGAAGGTAAACAGCGTTTCTGTGCACTCTGGTTTTCGTCATGGTGTCCTGTTGCACAAGAAGAGGTTTAGTCATGCTGGCCACATGACCCAGAAGGCTGTCTATGGACAAACGCCAGCTCCCTCGGCCTGAAGCGAGATGAGTGCTGCACCTCATAATTGCCTTTGATTGGATTTAACCGTCCAGGGATCCTTTACCTTTTATCTTACCTAATCTAGTGTGCTTCAGTGGTTGAATGGCCAATAACCAGCCCTCCAATTCCAGCATCAGGCTGGCTCTGCCATTAGGAATAGTGAGGCAGCTGCCTCAGGTGGCTGATTTGAGCATCATGAAAAGCAGCATATTGCTACACACACACACACACACACACACACACACACACACATATTACTGTATTTTTACTACTAGGATGGTACTGTGGGATTTTCTATGTGCTTTTTGTGCCAATATAACATGGCCAGTCTGTATCTTGACTGGAGGAAGGGAAACATTTGTTGCTCTGCCTCTGGTTCCCACATGTCTTGGGCCAATATTCTGACTACTCATCACTGGGTCCGCAGCATGGAGCCTGGACACGATTCTGCTCCCCACTACATACATTCACAGGAATCAGAATCCAAAATTTATCTTAACACCCTCTCTAGAAATTAGGTGTGTGGTGGCCGTATCAAAATGAATATTAACCCCCTTTTTGAACTTACTTTAAGCATTTGCCATATGCACAAAAATAACATCACAGCACAATGCCTTCTTCATGGGTGGATTATGTGTACATTCTCCACAAGACTTGGGGAATGTGCACAATAACCAGTTGTTATATAACATTAACTTATCAGCTTACATTTCCCTCATGATATTTGCCACCTTTCCATAGGCATGGATCAATCTCATTTCTACTCCATGTCAATTTCCTATGCATTTATTCATCCTGTTTCTGCATTAATCACTTTTCTCCCCAAAAAATGCACGTGGAAATTTTAATTGAATGTCCATACTTCTAAATATATCTGAAAATGCACATTTCAATGCATTTTTGTACCTTTTGGGAGTTGAGAACTGCATTGCAAAATTTGGAGAATGGCAAATTCTGAAAGAGAATTGCATTCCAATCGGCATGTTGGTACAGAAGTGCCAATCAGCTCATTTCCTATCAGAAGTCTAATGTATTTCCACTCCTGATGCCCAAAGAGGTTTGCAATAAACTCTCAAATCTGGATTTTTCTGCTGATCTCTTATAGGCCTCGGGGCCGAATCCACTGTTCTCCATCTGCTAGCGCAAGAGCCCCCGCAGAGTTTGAAGATTGCGCAACAAAGTGATCCAATCTAACAGTTATGCTAGCAGAAGCTTGTTGCACAACAGCTGATTTTTGTTGTACAATCTGTTGCACAACAATCTTTGGTAATGTACTTCTATTTTCCCTTTTGCAACAGCTGATCCTCGTTGTGCAATCTGTTGCACAACGATCTTCTGCGATGTACTTGCTTTTTCCCTTGCGCAAGAAATTTCTGAAAGTGCCACAAGCTAAGTCGCTCAAAATTGGCCCTGAATTGGATACAACTGTCACCATTTAATGCATTTTCTCTCACTCTTCCGCCATTTCAATCACCAAAAGTTCCCACCTTTTTGAAATTTGACTGCGGCCCAAGAGTTTGGAAACTTTGCGACTTGCCCATTTTAGCCACCTAAGGGTGTGTTTATTCTTTTGAAGGGAGCAATTGTCTTCAAACCATAATTTCACCCCACCCCCCAATTTCATGGCTATAAAATCTCTTCCCTGACAGCCACCACCTCAAAAAAATCCAAGCATTTTCCTTCCCTTGCAGCCCTAGTACTAAGCTAATTAATCTTCCATTAATGAGTCTTTTAAAAACGTTTCACAATAGCTTCCTAGGAGGCCACTGAAGGTCATTCTTTTCTATAGGAAAGCTCTAATCTTGTTTATTATGCATGGCAAAACCACAGGGAGGTAATTATCCCTGTTCCGTTTGTTGGGGGATCTTAAGCCCTGGGTTGTTCTGCCAAATTGTTGTTTGGAAGGAGCGTTCTGGCTGTGAAATAAGACACTGTCCACTGAAAATGAAGCGAATGTAGAGATCCCCAAAATGGAAGCATGATCAGCGTCAACAGAATTGCAGAAGATTGTCAATGCAAACAAATTGGATTCAGGGGCCGAGAGCACAGAGTCCTCTGCTTCCTGAGCCACCAAACTTACTGGTAGGAGAAGTGGGGCATAAGCAGCTTGAGCCGGCACACTAACACCACAACCCAGAATCCTTCTGGGTCACAGAGATCAGGTGACCCTAGGAAGCCAATCTTGGGCCACTGCTTAAGTCCTTGACGGCCTCCAATCCTGAATGTGCCACTTTAAATTTACTCCATCCAACCAAGTGGCTTTGGACATCCCATAGGCTGCATCTACACCAGACATTTAAAGGTAAAAAAATAAAGGACCCCTGGACGGTCAAGTCCAGTCAAAGGCGACTATGGGGTTGCAGCACTCATCTCGCTTTCAGGATGAGGGAGCCAGCGTTTGTCCACAGACAGCTTTCTGGGTCATGTGGCCAGCAGGACTAAACAGCTTCTGACGCAACAGGACACTGTGACGGAAACCAGAGCGCACGGAAACACTGTTTACCTTCCCACCGCACTGGTACCTATTTATCTACTTGCACTGTTGTGCTTTCGAACTGCTAGGTTGGCAGAAGCTGGGACAGAGCAATGGGAGCTCACCCCGTAGTGGGGATTCAAACCGCTGACCTTCTGATCGGCAAGTCCAAGAGGCTCAGTGGTTTAGACCACAGCGCCACCTGCATCCTACCATACATTTAAAGCACTATGACACTACTTTAAACTGCCATGGCTTCTCTGCAAAGAATCCTGGGAGCTGTAGTTTTTTAAGAGTGCTGAGAGGTACTAGGAGCCCGTCTCCGAGCTACAGTTTCCGGAGTGGCTTAACCACCAATCCCTCTTTCCCAGGGAGGTTTCCCAGTGAGCGGTCTACAGAGTCACACTGCCTCCGACAGAGAAGGAAGAACAGCAGGAACAGACCTCACGGCTAGCTATGAGCACACCATGCAGTGTGTCCTGCACCCCGATAACTAGACAGCTGCCCTTAGGTGTTGTAGGGTTAAGGTTACAATTCACCTGCCAGTCCAGTCTGCTTCTGTACGCGGAGCTTGCGACAGGGGGAAGCAACATATTTTAATTCAGGCAAAAAAATGCCATCAGCCAATGAGAGCAGAGGTAGCATTTTGTTCCAGGTGGGTTAGACATACAAATAAGTAATAACACACACACACACACACACACACACACACACTCCCTAGGTGTAACAGATTTGCTTGCTGCTACAAAGGAAATTAATTTGTACATATGTATACATTTTTTATAAGCAAACATTTAAATGTTTAAATAGTTGAAAATCAAATATTTAAATATTTGACCCATAAACTGAGATAATTTGAATCCTTACTTAAGGAAAATGTATATTCTCTAACAGCAATATTAAAAGGTTTTGTATTAAGTTATAGGAATACTGAAATGTTTATATAAGAGGAAGTGCAGCATTATATACCGTATTTTTCGTCCCATAGGACGCACATAGTTTTTTTGGGGGGAAATAAAGGGAATTTTTTTCCCCTTTATTTCCCCCCAAAAAAACCAGGTCGGGGAACAGCGGGATGGCAGCGCTGTGCCTCCCTGCTGTCCCCCGAGCTTGTGGGGCTGGCCGATGTCTGCCCGAAGCGCGGGGTGCTCTACTTTAGGGCGCCTCTCGCGCCGGGCGGCAGGCTGCTATCCGCAGCGTGGGGAGCCCTCTGGGAACTCCTGCAGGGCTCCCCACACTGCGGAATTCTGCCCAGCGCGGGGGGCGCTCTACTTCAGGGCGCTCCACGCGCCGGGCGGCAGACTGCGGACACCTGCGCGGAGGGTGCCCCGTGCTCCGCGCTGCAGGCTACCGCCCGCAAGCCTTGCGCTCCCGGGGGGAGATTCCCCGGGTGCGCAAGGCTTGCCGACACCTGCGCGAAGCACGGGGCGTCCTCCGGAGGGCGCCCCGTGCTCCGCGTTGCAGGCTGCCGCCTGCAAGCCTTGCGCGCCTGGCTTCCTGGAGCTTGGAGCGCGAGAGGTGTCGGTGCGCACCGACGCCTCTCGCTCTCCAGGCTTCAGCGAAAGCCTGCATTCGCCCCATAGGACGCACGCACATTTCCCCTTCATTTTTGGTGGGGAAAAAGTGCGTCCTATAGGGCGAAAAATACGGTAATATTCTTACTAATATTTGCAGTGCTTTTTTTAAAAAAAATGTTTAGGGGTACTCTCATTTTGACTCAAGAAAATCACCATTTTATAGTTCAAATTGGGAAAAATAAATACAGTAAATGGACAAAAGTACAAAGATTCACAAAATGTTTAGGGGTATGCGTCCCCGTGCATCCCCCCAGAAAAAAGCACTGAATATTTGTATTATCATTAAGAGTATTGACGGCACATGCAGTGCCTATATTCATTAAATACATTGCTTATTTATTGTTTTTAATAGCATGCTTGTCCCCTCTGCCCTCCCAACGCGTTAATTAAACGCGTTGGGAAAAAAGGCTCTTGTTATTGAAAGGAGTAGAAAAGAAAAGAGATCTAGCTTATCTGTTTATTAACAGAATAAGGAAAGAAAAGTTAGAGGGGAGAGAGAGAGAGTCTGTGATCTGAGTAGTTTTCAAAAGTGAATAATAAGACGAAACTTTGTAAAAACAGTTCTTATAAATGTTCCTATAGATTATATAAGAAAAGCCCAAGAAAGCCAGTCACCTACATCTAATCTATCTTTTAAAATGGCTGCACTGAGTAGTCACAAAAATAATTTTATCACAAATATTGTTCGTTTCTAAGTCCTCTCAATGCGATTAGAAGAATCGCATTGGGAAGCCTGGAAGAAATCAAGGCCCCATTCATAGGTTTCCCCCAAAGAATCCTGGGAGCTGTCATTTGTTAAGGGTGCTGAGAGTTGTTCCCCTTCACGGAGCTACAGTTCCCAGAGTGGTTTATCAATCAATCCCTCTTCCCAGGGAACTCTGGGAATTTTAGCTCAGGTCCTCCTGCTGCTGCTGTGCTCCATGCAATTAAGCCAGGTAGCATTACAGCAAAACCCAAGCTGGTGGCTTGTCTCCCCCAAAACAAAAATGAACAAATCTGGGCAATAGCTGGTGGTTTGGAAAGGAGACAAAGGACAAGTCCCGGTTTGGATGAAACAGTAAGCCAAACCATGGCTTAGACCTGGGTAGCACAGTAGCAAGAGGACAATCTTTGCTCCAGAAGCCAGAACGTTTGTGCCAAGCCATGGTTGATCATAGTGGCAAAAGATAATGAAGGAAGGGGAAAGAAAGACCTTTTTAGGGAGGGAGCCCCCAAGTTAATTATAAGGCAGCTTAGAAGTGCAGTAAATAAAAATAAGTAAAATCAGAAGTCTGATATGTACAAGCCCAAGTGAAATAAAGGAGTGTTGACTCAAACACAGGGACATCGTAGCTTCAGATGCAACCTTGAAGCCTAACCATGTGGACAACCCTATTATCATGGGGACATTGGATATGACTTTGAGAAAACCCAGAACAGAGTGAGGTTTCACTGCATTTTTTGTGCATGCATGGGGGAGATTTTCCTTGCACAGAAGAGCAGTTTATGGAGTGGAAAGAATTTGAGAGCTGGCCCGTCTCCCTCGCTCTTCCTCCCTCCCCTCGTTCCTGCCCACTGATGTTACTTCGAGTTCCAGTTCACGTGGAGAGATCAGGTTGGTAGCATTTGCTGACCTTTTCATCTTATTGTCATATCCCCCTTCAGTGACCTGAAAAGTACAGCTAATGTACCTGAGAGAATTCCTGAGGGAAGAGAGACGAGCTTCTCCTTCAAGCGATCTGTCTTTGGAGAAGCAGGAGCTGTCGACTGCGTCAAGCAAACCTTTTGGAAAAAAAACACAACCAAACACAGACAGAATTATTGCATCCACTGTGGCGCACTGTCATTCTGCAGTGCACTGCAACAAAGAGTAGCAGTGTTGACTAGTGGCTATAGCATCTTTGGCCAACCTAGAGCTCTCCAGATGTTTGGGCCTACAACTGCTATCAGACCCAGCTGGCAGTCCAAAACATCTGGAGAGAGAAAAGATGGCAAAGGCTGGGCAGAGTGTCAGGCTAGGGAGAGAGCTGGGTTCAAATCCCAAACAATCTTGGAGCTCACTGGGTGACTCAAAAAATTATGGGGCTTTGGCAGAGACCAAGGCAGGATGTCGGATGAAGCTGCTGTGTCCAAAACCCATGACCATGCTGTGAACATTAGTGATCAAGAAGAGGCAGATTTTAAGAAGGACTGGAAACCTTTTGTAGAATATTTAAAGAGTTATTGTAAACATGTTAAAGCACAAGTAGGATCTGAATGAAAAACAGCAGTAAATATGCATTTGGGAATAAGTGGAAAGGATAGGACATAGAATAATTAAAATATGCAGCAATATTAGAAACTATGGGGAAACTGTGGCGGATGGGAAGTCAAATAGTAGTTGAATATTAATGGGAAAGTATGTATTTTGTATTAAATTTGTAAACTGTTGAAATTTATATAAAAAAATATTAAGAGCCAACACCAAGCTGGGACCGCCAGGATTATAATTTCTGTTAAAGTGCCTCCATAGGCATGCACACATGTTATCTAACCATATTCCATAAAATTAGTACAATAAAGTACTACAACAAAGTGCAATATATAAGGAATAAAAGAAACCACTGAAATAACAATGAATGGAAAATCAATATGACTATTTCATGTGCCATCTTCAGGCCACAAATCCACAGACATGCCTAGACCACCTGGCTGAACCTCATGGACCATTGGTGGTCTGTAGACCACAGTTTGGGAACTTCTTCTGCCCTTACACAAAGAGAGGGTTGGTTACAAAACAAATACAGATATATAATAGCGCCTTGGGGGGGGGATTAGGTGTTGTTACCCACATCTTGTAGATACAAGCATGTAATGGCTGCTAGGGGAAGCAAAAAGAGCCAGTATTCCATACTGCTCAGTACCATCACAAAAAACCAGATAGATAGATAGATAGATAGATAGATAGATAGCACATTAGGAAATTATCAAGATACACTTAGTACTCTCATGTCTTCATATCTCCATGACAATTTACAGAAAGGAACCCAACACCCTGTGTCTCTGCTGCTGCTTCCCCTGCTGTGATTTGCCTTTCAATTGCAGCTTTATTTTTAAAATATTTTTTAATTGCTAATTGTTTGTGGGTGGTTACCCCCACCCCTAATTCACTCTTGTTAACTGCTTTGGGATTTTCCTATCATGCACCAGAAATGTAGAACAGAAAAAGATTTCAGCCATAATCCTATACACCCGCCTTCACCAACCTAGTGCCCGCCAGATGTTTTGGATAATAATTCCCACCATCCCTGAGCGTGCTGGCTGGGGCTGATGGCAGTGAGAATACTCTAGGTCAGGGATGCTGAGTCTCCAGCACTCCAAATATTGTTGGACTCTAATACTCCCATTCGCCAGCATGGCCGATGGTCAGGAGTGATGGGGTTCACTGTCCAAGACATTTGGAGGACACCAGGTTGGCAAAAAGCCTCGCTGAACTCATGGGGGTTACTTCTGAATAGACAGGTGTAGCATTATATCATTAATCAACCACTTTCCTGGGGGTCAGGTTTCGAACCCACTTCCTCTACTTGATGTCGTACAGACCGTGGAAAAAACGTGGTTCGTTTTCCAGAGCTGCTGTTTCAAATGCAAGGAAACACTAGAGAACTTTATTCTTCCCCCCGCTCCACTCCTCTGCTGACTTGCTTTCCAACCTACTTCTAGACAGGAAAGGAAAAGTATAAATTGCCTCAAATTTGCTTTAAATTGGAATGTTTTAATGCAAAAGATTCCATTCCCTGCTTTATTTTGGTCAATTTTTTTTTGTTGTCGCTAGCCTTCGCTTTTGTTCCGGATTCTCGATAGTAATTTCCTATTAAGAATTGCTCTGATAAATTTGTCCAGTTTTATATCCCCATAAGGACTCTGGGGTGTTTCCCTCCCCATTCCCCATTCCACCTCGAAGTGGAAATACAGCTGCCTGGCCATCTGTCTGCATCAAAAACGTGGGCGTGAATTATGCAAATAGTGGCTATGCACGCTAAATCAATTTGTGGTCCTGATCCTGCAGCTCTGCTCGTATCGTGACTTCCATCAACCACCTGTTTCCCCGGAGGTCTGACTTAGGCTACTTGAGAACAGGTGGGTGTGAATGCAAAAGTTGGGTGACAGTGAGATTTTTGAAGAGTCTGACGAGGAGGAAGACTGTAGCACCTGGTATCTGTACTCAGGTGCTCTGGGAAATCTATATTTCCCAGGGTGCCTGGAACACTGGTATTGCAGCGTTCAAGGCACGAAGGACAGAGGAAGGTGCAACAGCTCAGATAGCAATCCTGAGCCCCCCATGTTCTCTCTGTACCCTCATCTCTGCCCTCTTTCTTTCCCTACTCTTCTGGTCTCTTTGCAATAGGGATGGGCAACTAGGTCGATTTTGGTTGCCCTTGCTTTCTCAAGGCATTCAGCACGTAATGGCTGCTAGGGGCAGCAGAAAAAGCCAGTATTCTGTACTGCTCAGTACCATCACAAAAAGATTCAGCACCCCAAATTTTTGCATCAGTTTGTGAATTATAATTACTATTAATGTCCTCATCAAAACCTGGCAGCATGTTTGTGCAAATTACTCCTAATTTCGTATGCAATTTTGCCTAGTAAACACATTTCTGCAAATCAACGTTCCCTGGTATAATGCCTTTTTGTAAGTTATTTTCACTAATGTACATCTTTATATGCATGCTTTATGCTAGTGTGTGCATTTCTGTATGCATTAAATGGCTGGAGAACTGTGCTGCAAAATTTGGAGAGATGCAAATTTCGAAGGATGGACAAATTCCTGTTTGCGTACAGTTTCAGAAACTGCAAATTAGGCACGGTTGCTTTTGAATGCAAACTGGATCAAATTTCTCCCTCGTTCCTATGCTGCAACCAGTACTAGCCCCCTTTTTTCTCCCTGCGCTTATGGGGCTTTCTCATCTGTCAGCACCACACTCTCCCTTTCTCCCGCCACCCATCACTCAACAGATTTTTATCTATCTCATCTCTTTGATCCCCCTTTTCTACATCCAAGGTTCCATTTGCTCCATCTTCTCCCCTCCTTCTCCTTGCAGACTTCCTCAACAAGCAACAACAGTCAACGAAGGATTATCATAGGCAGCTGGATGTAAAAAGCCTCTATGGTGGACCACAAGCAACTTGGTCCTGAATCCTGAATCCTAGGGAGCTGGTGAAGAAGACCAATGCAATGATCACAATCCATTTATTCTCCCACTTTTGATGTCTTCGGGAGGGACCAAAAATATTGGGAAAGACTACCAAAAATGGGCATTTAGAACTCCTCCATGAGGCTGTCAAGAGAAAGGGAGGGTGTTGCAACTGATCAATGACCCTTCTGTTCTGCTAGCTTTGTTGATTTCATTGTCTTTCCTTAATTTTTGCATCTACCACAACCTTCACCTGCCTGCCTGCCTGTCTACCTGTCTCTCTCTCCCTCCCTCTCACACCATTCCCAGCCTTCTCTTCTAATCAAAGCCAGATGTGGAATAAAGACATCTCAACATTTGGAGTGCAAAGGGACATGAATGTGGCGGATGGCCCAGCGCTGCGAGGGAGGGCAATGGAAGATGAGAGCTACAGTTCTGGCAGACAATTAACACAATCATGTTTATGAATGTGGATCAGTAATTCCAGGTAAAGTCCCCGAGAGCCCTAATGCTGAATAACAATGCCTTCTCTTTGCCCGGGAAGCCATGTGGTGAGCCGAGGCATCCAATGATACCAGCACGTTCCTGATGTGACTCCAAAATGCCTCATTTCTCAGCCCCAGCCTAGACATGTCTCGTTTTGTCTCCTTGAGAAGCGATTAGCAAGAAGCCGGGATTGTTAACTTTGCAGAGCCCAGCGGAGGGGGTGCATCGCAGCGCATTAGATATTTATCCCTCTCTCGCTTCTGTGGTCTTTGTCAGTGACAGAAAAATTTCTCTGGTGTTTAGCCACTGTCTGCAGGATAACAATATCAAGACAATGGCAATCTGGTGATCTCCCTGTCGCAGGTGAACAGAGGAAATTTTGCCTAACTTTCAAAGAAATATAACCACATAATAATAAACTAATAGTTGTTGTTGTTGTTGTTACCCCACCCATAATAAAACAGCAGACATTAAAAACATAATAAAATGGCAGACAGTAAAAACTTCCCAATACAGGGCTGCCTTCAGATGTTTTCTAAAAGTTGGGTAGTTTTTCATCTCCTTGACATCTGATGGGAGGGCGTTCCACAGGGAGAGCGCCACTGCTGAGAAACGCCTAATGGTCTGGGGCTCTTGCGCGAGTCACCTGGTTCGTGGCAGAGGGCCAGACCAAAAGGTCGGTTGAGTGGTATGGCACCATACATTTAAAGCACTATGAAACCACTTTAAACAGTCATGGCTTCCTCCAAAGAATTCTGGGAGCTGTAGTCTGTTAAGGGTGCTGAGAGTTGTTAAGAGGCCAGAACTCCCTATGAAGAGATGGGTTATTAAACCACTCCTGGACTTGTAGCTCCGTCGGGGAAATAGGGGCTTCCTAACAACTCTCATATGCCCGTTGTCTTTGTCCATGGAGTTTTCTTGGAGGGGCTTGCCGGTTCCTGCTCCAGGTGGACCATAAAGAAGGCTGATCGCTGAATAATTGATGCTTTTGAATTATGGTGCTGGAGGAGATTCTTGAGAGTCCCATGGACTGCAAGAAGATCAAACCTATCCATGCTTAAGGAAATCAGCCCTGAGTGCTCACTGGAAGAACAGATCTTGAAGCTGAGGCTCCAATACTTTGACCACCTCATGAGAAGAGAAGACTCCCTAGAAAAGACCCTGATGTTGGGAAAGATGGAGGGCACAAGGAGAAGGGGACGACAGAGGATGAGATGGTTGGATGGTGTTCTTGAAGCTACCAGCATGAGTTTGACCAAACTGTGGGATGCAGTGGAAGACAGGAGTGCCTGGCATGCTCTGGTCCATGGGGTCATGAAGAGTTGGACACGACTAAACAACAACAACAACAACAACAACTCTCATCACCCTTAGCAAACTACAGCTCCCAGACGTCCTTTGGGGAAGCAATAACCGTTTGAAGTGCTGATGCTTTAAATGTCTGGTGTGGCTGTGGCCTGAGACCAAAGGGGAGGAGGAATTTGACAGGCAGGGCAACCCTCTAGATTGGTTTTGAGTAAGAAGACAGGCAGGTGGGAGCTGGCTGAAGGCAGACTGAGGATGATGGGGCAATGACCCATTTGCTTTCCTGGGCCAGTCCCCCCCCCCTGGCCTCCCCAGCCCCCCATGAAGCTTTGAAGACAGAAGGATCCAGCCTAAAGGAGCCCCACTGCCTCTACTACTGAAAGACCGATTCCCACAAGGCTCCACTCACACCTTTAACTGGCTTAACCTTGGAAGAATGAATTGCAATTATGGGCCTTTCAGGCTTCATTATCGCTCCGGCTTGGCCACGTTCGACGAGACCCTTTTATTGCCAAAGTTATTATAAGCGGAACGCACAGCTCCGAGCTGTAATTTCCTGTCTGCCGTGATAAGCCGGGGTGCGCCCGCTGTTCAATAAATAGTTGTATATTTCCCCCACCCCCTTAACAACGTACGTCTCTTTCTTAGGGTGCGAAAAGGAAGGCCACCCTCTGTTAATTGCATTTGTTAATGAGATTTACCCTGATATCCCTAAATGGGGGGGGGCAGGGCTGATCTCTCTCTCTCTCTCTCTCTCTCTCTCTCTCTCTCTCTGACACACACATCCTCCATTTGGGACGCTTTGCAGCAGATGGGGCGAATGGATGTTCGTTGCAAGAGAACTGGGCTATCTGCCTGCTACACACCAATCCCCGAGCTGTGCGCTTGCATTACTGAGAAAATAAGCACAATAATTCAAGCCTCAAAAAGGTGCCACACAGGCGAGACCATTTCCAATCAGCCTCCATCACGGACAGGCAATTTGGCGCAGTCTCTGGAACAAGTGGGAAGGGTCGATTCAAAAGCACACGCCACTGGGCACAACCACCTTAGAGGAGGACCCTTTAAGAACATTAAGAGGAGCTTGGATCAGGGAAACGGACCCATCTAGTCTAGCATCCTATCTCATAGAGGCCAGTCAGATGCCCCCAAGCAGGGCCTGAGTGCAAGAGCATTCTCCCTACTTGTGATTCCCAGTAGCTTCGATTCAGAGATACACTGTCCCTGGCAGCAAAGGTAAAACATAGCCATTGTGGGCAGCAGCCATCGATAGCTTTATCCTCCATGAATTTGTCTAATCCTCTTTTAATAAGAACAACTGTTCCATCTCTGCATGAATCAAGTGTCTCTGGGATCACTTCCTTCCTGTCAGAAGGCATGCCCAGAAAAGCCAATTGCCTAGAAACACCCAGTGCGTGGGTTGTGGGGGAGGATGAGCTCCTACAAGCAAGTAATTCTCCTTACAAACTCAGGTTCCCCCACAAAATGAATAATAATAAAAACAGTTCAGCAAAGGATGTATTCTCTCTCTTTTTGTTGCAGGGGAGGGAGAGATGGTGCACTCCACAAATCAGAAATGATGCTCACTTATAGTGATGGGGAAGTTAAATACATATTTCTATAAAATATGCATTTGTGTGTGCCCAAAATGATTGTCCAGCCCTCTGCAGTAGGCAGCATGATCCTCCCTTGCACCCACACAGGTGCTGTATGCAAAATACTTTTAAAGCACATTCAAAGCACATTTTCCTCCTCAAAGAATTCTGGGTACTGTAGTTTACACACACACACACACACCGAGTTACAACCCTCAACAAACGTACAGGACCCAAAATTTTTGGAGGGAAGAAACATTTTTCAAATGAATTTCAAGTTGCATGTCTGATGTAGATTTGCACTTTTGCATATTTGCATGTGCATACATTTGGGTGAACCCCACTCCCCAATAACTTGATACAATTATGCATTTTTCTGGACCGTCCAAGAATTTTGCTGCACAAAAATCCCAGAAAAATAGCACTTCAAGACAAAACATCTGTTTAAACAAATATGCATTTCAGTGTTCTGTTTTGGTATGTGATCAGATCTTCCAAAGGTTTGGGGGCTCTTTCTCTGTTTTAGTTCAAAATAGATCTGAGCCAATTATTTTCAGCCTAGCTCTTTTTGACTATTCCCAGCTGGTGAGAGAGGTTTAAGAAACCACCTTGAAAGTTGGGAAGGGATGAGAAAAATTGCTAAGAATTTTGCAGGTTTGGGGCTGGTTAGACTTAACTTACTTTTTAGGATGAGACAGACAAATGGATTCTTTTTTTTTTTTTTAAGTGTTGTCAGCTGCCCTTCCCAATCAGACTTTCCACTCCAGCTGCCTCAGTTCCTCTTCCAGTCTCAGATCTGGCACAATTGCAGCAGCACCACTCTCTCTCTCTCTATATATATATATATAGGGAAAGGGGGAGAGACTCTGACTGGTCTCCATGGAAACATCCCCCTAAAAGTAATTGCTGCATGCCCCTTCCCCATGCCCTGATCCATTGGGATCAGAATCATTGCTGGGAAAGGAAAAATTAAGCCCCACCCCCATGTGCTGCAGTCCTGATCCAAATCAAAATCTCTCCAGCAGACCACAGAAATGTTTTTTTAGCCATCTCACCTTAAAAAAAAAAGCTGTCCAAATCACACCCTCCCCCATATTAGATATTTAATCCTACATACCTGAAAGCATAAGAAAAAAAATAACAACACTCCATCTTAGCGCGAGGACGTACAATCTACAAATATTGGGTGGGGGGGGGATTTCAATCCAGGTAGTTGTTCAAACCCTCTGCAGAAAAATCCAAAGTGGGGTCAAGAAGGGGGTGCTTTGTCTCTTTCGCATAACGCTTTGACATTTTCCAAGTTTTTATGCCCACCCAAACCTGGATAGTAAGGCACAGTGCAGGCATATCTAGGTACAGTTGATAACCATTATGTTTCCTTAGTACTGGGGTCCCCAATGTGGTGTCTGTACACACCAGTCATCCCCCCGGACACCCCTCCCTTTGCACCCTCCAAAGTTCTCTGCCTCCTCGTTTTAAAAACTTTTTGATTTGAGTGTTTTTGGCCTTTTTCTTGACGGCCTGCTTTTTTGTTTCGTTTTGGAGTGTGCCTCTTTTAAGGCAGTTCTGAGAATCATCCGTTTCCCCCCTGTGAAATTGGTATTTTGAGATGCCCATGACAGTTCCTTAAATTTCCATACATACCCCCTGAGGACTCCTGTCCTACTATAAGGTAAAGGTAAAGGGACCCCTGACTATTAGGTCCAGTCGTGGCCGATTCTGGGGTTGTGGTGCTCATCTCGCTTTATTGGCCGAGGGAGCCGGCGTACAGCTTCCGGGTCATGTGGCCAGCATGACTAAGCTGCTTCTGGCAAACCAGAGCGGCGCACAGAAATGCCGTTTACCTTCCCGCTGGAGCGGTACCTATTTATCTACTTGCACTTTGACGTGCTTTCGAACTGCTAGGTTGGCAGGAGCAGGGACCGAGCAACGGGAGCTCTCGCCGTCGCAGGGATTCGAACCACCGACCTTCTGATCAGCAAGCCCTAGGCTCTGTGGTTTAACCCACAGCACCACCTGCGTAACAGTGTCCTACTATATCCTTAAGCAAAAGACCTATAAACCTTTTTCAATCTGTGAAGGACACGAAATGGATGCAGTGCACTGGACAGCATGAAGAACTTTCAACAATGTCATAGAATCATAGAATTGGATCATTCCAGCCCAACCGCCTTCAATGCAGGAATCTTTTGCCTAGCGCGGGGCTCAAACCCACAACCCAGAGATTAAAAAGTCTCATGCTCTACCAAATTACCCCTGGCGTGAAAATAAGGTTACTAAAAGATAGGGACTCTTTTCCTCTGTGGAATGCTGGCAGTATGGACCCACCCAGACTGGTAAGGTGGGGGGTTTTTTTGCAGGTATATTCTGCAATATGTCATCGATGTCATAAAATAGAACATTAGTGGTGAATTTATACTGAACCGCCCACACATCATTCTGCCTTTATTAGTTGCTCTGCAATGCTTCTCCAATGTTACTGCATTATTGCCATCTGGTGGGGCACTCTTGCACTATAGCACAACCAAGGCAGGGTTATTTTGTTTTAAAGACAGCACCACCTGGAACTTTTTTTGTGTTATGGAAAGTTGACGGATTTCAGCAGAAAGTTATACACCCAATTGGAAACAAAACAGCACGTCCGCCCTGCAACTTCTGCAGGTCCAAACAGTATTGAAAGTGGAATCGCAGATAACTGCCAAAACTTTTAGGCAAAGGTAAAGGGACCCATGATCATTAGATCCAGTCGCAAACAACTCTGGGGTTGCGGTGCTCGTCTTGCTTTATTGGCCGAGGGAGCCAGCATGACTAAGCCGCTTCTGGTGAACCAGAGCAGCACATGGAAACGCTGTTTACCTTCCCACTGGAGTGGTACCTATTTATCTACTTGCACTTCGTGCTTTCGAACTGCTAGGTTGGCAGGGGCAGGGACCGAGCAGGGGGAGCTCACCCCGTTGCGGGGATTCGAACCTCCAACTTTCTGATCGGCAAGCCCTAGGCTCTGTGGTTTAACCCACAGCACCACCCACGTCCTTTTGACACAACATTTATCACAGCTCAAATCACCTTGAATGCACATTTTTAAAAAAGGATGTTTGAAGGGGTCCTATAAAGAGAGAGAAGGAGGGAGAGGGAGAGGGAGAGAGAGAGGGAGAGAGAGAGAGAGAGAGAGAAGTATAGCAGTTACCAGGCCAGACCAGGCAGACCCAGGTTCAAATCCCCACTCAAACAAGAAGCTCAGTGGATGATCTTAGGCCAATTCCTGCCTCGGTATAAACTACCTCACTGGATTCCTGTGTGGATAAAATGTGAAGCAGTAGCGGGATAGCAGAAGTAAGGAGGAAACTGTTGATATTAGCTCCCTGGAGGACTGGTGCGCTGATATTATAATTAATAATATGCACCCCAATTCTGCCACATCTGTGGCCCTAATACCTCTATCACATGCATGCATACACAAATACACAAATTCGTCAAATAGTGATATTGGGTACAGTACTGAATATTTGGCAGATGCACAACATCAATATCCGCAGTGGAAGATTCTGAAATGTCTTTATGGGGCCAATCCATTTTTGCTCTCAAATTTAACAGCCCAGCGGTGAAAGCTGTTATTCACCGGCATATATCCATTAGAAAAATGTGTCATGGAAGTTGCAATGGGCGGGGGGGGGGGCAGCAGAAATAAAATTACTATGTTCTGACAGCAGCAGGGGCTCTCTGTCCCTTGCTTGATGCTGAGTGCTGTACTGGGCTCGAGGTACATGCTCTATGACAGCCATCAAAGATGACATTTAACTGTATCTCACGTCTCTCATTTCCCTGTCACCTCCAGATGGACCAAACCACTGTAAGGCCCAGAGAGAGAAAGAGAAAGAGGCGAGAATTGCGGAAATGGGACCTGATCCCTCCTGGCACCACAAAGATGAGGGCAATCTTCATTTGAGGCACCAAATACGGGAAGGGAGGGGAAGCATGTTGTGGAGGCATCTCAAGATGCTATGAACGGCCTTTCTAGATCAGACGAAAGGTTGGTGTTGCCCTGTATCCTGACTCCAACAGTGGTCAGTCAGATAAACCTGGGAAGCCCACAACTGATATATTTTACATTTTTGTGTTATGTATGCTTTTATCATTGTAAGTCCCTTTGAGGAATTTTATGCAGTAAGTGATGAATAAATGTATTAATGCAACAACAATGGCATGAAGGCAACAGCTCTCCCGCACTGTCTATCCCCACATCTGATTTTTGCCACCTTCATCACATTTTTTCCAGTAGCAAATTAGGGAAATTAGGGGAAAAGTGGAGCGGGGAGTGGCGGCTCATGCAAAAGTAAGGGAGTGGTTTCTACATAATTGGGGGACTCCTTGGATATACAGAAGTATGGAAGTTTGAAAATTAGATTACGTTCACACACACACACAGAGAGAGAGACCCACCAAGGGTCCCTATTTTCCAGGGACAGTCCTTAATTTACAGAAGCCATCCCAGTTTCTGATTTGATCCTGGAATGTCCTGAATGCCCCTATTTTCATCAGAGATATGTTGAAGGGTATGGAGTTATGCGATAACCCCAAGACAAGGAGATAAGTAACTATACAACTTTTAGAAGACATCTGAAGGCAGCCCTGTAGAGGGGAGCTTTTTAATTTTTAATGTTTTATTGTATTTTTTATATTTGTTGGAAGCTGTCCAGAGGGGTTGGGGCAATCCAGTCAGATGGCCAGGGTAGAAATAATAAAATGATGATGATGGGGGTGGTGATGATGATGGAATAGGGCGCCCCTATTTTCACCGGAGAAATGTTGGTGGGTATGCACACACCCCAAATCGCCCAGCTAGGACCTGTGAGTTTCCAGGACTTGTGGAATAGTGAAAACAGTGGTTTAACTCACCCTGTAGAGATGGAACTGCTAGAATATGCCGAATGCCAAAACCAAGGGCTTGTAGTACCAATATGGCACCCAGCTAAAGACACTTAATTAACGGTATACTTTTTGCACTAGTGGCACTGTGCAAGAGAAAACACAAGTACATTTCAACAATTGTTGCACAAAAGATTGCACAGCTCTTTCACAACAAAGGATCAGCTAGCGCAGTGGATTCCACTGTTGTGCAACTTCTAAATTCCGTCAAGGGCTCAAGCAAATGAAGAAAGCTGGATGCTGTGATCTCTTCTTTTTTATTTATTTTAATGTTCCACTTAATGCAAGATAGGCTTGCAAATAGTATTGGAATCACAAAAGAATGGAGGCAAACATTGGAACATAAACATGCCTGCTCAAACTTTTCTTTGGAGGAAGGGAGATCTCAATGGATTTCTACAGGCAGTTCATACTTTTTCCGTAGGGAGAATTAAAACCAGCCTACCGAAACTTCGAACCTTTAGCCAAGAACTGATGGAAGGGTTAGGTCTATAGATCGTAAGCAAAGTTTTGGAGTACATTCAGATGTAGAGATTATTGGATTCGTTTTCCTGGTTGGAGTGGTAGCACTTCTGCCTTGATTTCTATCATTTCTTTTACACTGTTGGATTATGGACCTGAGGCCTTTTGATCAATATAAGGTAAAGGTAAAGGGACCCCTGACCATTAGGTCCAGTCGTGGCCGACTCTGGGGTTGTGGCGCTCATCTCGCTTTATTGGCCAAGGGAGCCAGTGTACAGCTTCCGGGTCATGTGGCCAGCATGACTAAGTTGCTTCTGGTGAACCAGAGCAGTGCACGGAAACGCTGTTTACCTTCCCGCCGGAGCGGTACCTATTTATCTACTTGCACTTTGACGTGCTTTTGAACTGCTAGGTGGGCAGGAGCAGGGACTGAGCAACGGGAGCTCACCCCGTTGCAGGGATTCGAACCACCAACCTTCTGATCGGCAAGTCCTAGGCTCTGTGGTTTAACCCACAGCGCCACCCGCGTCCCTTTGATCAACACACCCAGGGCTTTTTATCAGGGGAACTCATAGGAACTCAGTTGGGCACCTCTCAGTTGGGCACCATTGCCATTCTGAGAGAACAAGGGTGGTGTTCATGGAGAGTTCCAGCACCTCTTTTTCTAGAAAAATAGCACTGCATATATCGCCACATCCCCCTAAATGTCATTCACATTCGTGGTGTGACACAATAGCGGACATCATTGGAAAGGTCGCTACCGTTTATGTTCCCCCATGAAGACGGCAAGCAAGAACTGTATGCCAGAATACCATTTGAAAGTTTGTCACATGCCCATGAAAATAGAGGGGAAATGACCGCACAAAGCTCCCACAATTTCCCCGATTTATGGGGTTTCAAACAGATTTCCCCTCGTACCCAAAACAATCAGCATGGAGATGAGCTTTAAACTGCTGCTAGATTCCCAGAAGCGTTTTTTTACCCTGCACGAAAGATCACATAAAACATAGAAACTAATCAGGCAATGAAGCATTGGGGAAAGGGAATAAAGTGTTATCAGGTGATTCTCTCACCAAACTACAAATCCCAGGTACTTTGTGGAACAGCGTTACAGCTCAGCTGGTTAAAATGGGATTTATACTTTGGAATGTAGTTGTGTCTGCTGAATATTAGCTGTTCCAAAGACCAAACCAACAGAGAAAGAACAAAACGTGGTAAGCAGTAGGCCTAGGATCCTGGACTTTTACCAGCTCCATTCAGAGCTGACCCCGGGATGTCCTACAATAATAACAGCAATAATAATAATCTCTCCAAAGGACAGCACAAAGACAGAAGCTATTTTTGCTGCTGTTCCTGCTCTGCCGAGCCTTTAGCTAAATAGCCAAGGAAATATTTTCATCTAATTGAACTATTTCACAATGTCAGCTCCAGCTGAGCTCCAGTGAATGTAATTTGCAAGGAGCTGGCAGAGGAGCAGCTGCAAGGCCGTAGAGCACCTGGTGTCAGAGTCAGAAAAGGGACCCAGCATTTGGCTCTTTGGGGGGAAGTGAAACAGTCAAAGACTGAAGTCCGTGAGGCAGGATGAACCGCTTGCCTCAAACTGAAAACAACACCCCCCCAAGGAACGGCGCCCCTGTTACATCACCCAGCTTTGCCACGGGGCAGGAGGGAGAGATCTCCTGCCCTCCCTTCCAGTAGTGTAAGAGGGGTTAGGCAGTATGTCTGCTAGCATAAGGGCTCTTGTGCTAGTGGACAGGTGATTAATAACTTTTTTATTCAAAATTAAAACAAAACATATTATCCAGAAACATATCATCCTTATTTCCCCCCCATTTTTCCTCCCAGGGAGCGGCCACGGCAACACAGTCAGCTGGGAAGGGTATACAGTGGAACCTCGGTTTTTGAGCGTCCTGGAAGCTGAACGTTTTGGTTCTCAGACGCCAAAAACGTGGAAGTAATTGCTTCAGTTTTCAAATGACCCTCGGAAGTTGAATGGCTTCTGAGGTGTGCTTCTCTGTTTTCTCCATTGAAATAATAATAATAATAATAATAATAATAATAATAATAAATAAATTATTATTATTATTATTATTATTATTATTATTATTATTAAATAGGACATCCCTATTTCATTGGAGAAATATTGGAGCGTATGACATTGGATACAAGCCATTATTACTAAATCAGCATCTATATATATATAAAATGGACACAGGCAAATTTTATGCAAATCATCAGCGGTCAGGTCCCCCCTCTTTTTGGGGGTGTGTGTACTCTAGGCAGCTCAGATTCTAATAGTAAAATCCTATTTGGTCCTGTGAGGCTTCCTGCCAGGCAAATGGGCCTAGGTTTCAGCCTAAATGGATGAAGATGGGCATGCCTATAAATACAAGGTTTCTTCCTGACAGCATCTTCTTCAGATGTGCTTTCAAGCATCCGTATGTTATTTCCCCAACACTCCTCCCCCTGACTTCTGTTTTCTGCGACTTAAACAAGGAGAAGGGGGAAGAAAACTTCAAGGAGCAAACAGAGGAAGAGAGAGAAACCTCAGCTTGTGGTATTGTTGGTTAAAGAAAGAATACAGAAGGAGACCCGAGGAGCAGAAAAAGGAAAAGTAAATTAAATAAAAATCTTTGTGTGTGTTTGTTTTTTTAAAAAGAGAAGGCACTTCTTTCATTCTCTCTCTTTTAAAAGGGATTGAAAAGCAGCAGAGGTAGGGAAGGGTAATTATCCCTCCTTTCCAGCTGAAATACAATTAAGGCAGCTCTCAATGAGCCCCTGGGAGACTGTGGTTTACTAATTAACAAGCGGATATGCTGTGGCCCCTGTCAGGGCAATTAAAGCATGAGACAGGCTTCAGGAGTTCTAATTACACATCAAGTCAATGACATGCGCAGAAATACAAATCAGCAAGAGACCCTGGTTAGCTGTGGAAGGAGTTTACCTAGCAAGTGAAAAGGTGCTGTCAGATGACTGCAAGAGATTGTTGGGAGTTGTGGTCCAGTACGGGGGTTGAGACAGTAGAAAGAATGGACTCCTGGGGAAAGAATTTTCTCTTTTTTTAAAAAAAATAAATAAAATGGTCCAAAGCAGCAAATAAGGATGGGGGAGAAATTTAATTTTGTCTGCATTTTAATCATAAACTACTCGATTTGCACTTTCTGAACAAATACACAAACACAACTGTCCTTCAGAATTTGCTCTCCTCTGAATGTTGTAATGCCATTCTCCAACCAACGCGTGCATTAACAATGTATGCATTAGTGAAAAGAGCAGACCAAGACGCATTACGTTGGGGAAAATGCTTGCACAAATGTGCATATCAGTCAAAGTTGTGTTTTTAAAATGTGAGCTTTGGGGAGGAAATTGCACTGATATATACTCGTGGGTTTTCACGAGGATTCAAAAACAATTGCAAATCACTGTGGAAATGTGGACAACTGAATTTTAAGATGGGAAAATCAATGAGAAACTGAGAGAAACCGGAACTGACCGATTCATCCACCTCTAATAAATACATATGCCAAAAATGCCATCTGTTTAGGAAAACCAATGTTGAGCTGTAAGGACCTGGGAGGAATCGGTGCTATGCCACTGACCTCATCCCCAATGCAGCATGCATGTGCTCTGTGACTCCAACCCTACCCTATCTCTAAACATTAAGCAAAAGTCAGAAGGAGGAGCCAAGTGTGTATTTGGTTGATAAGAGCTGTTTGACAGTGGGATGGACTTCCTCCGAAAGTGGTGGACTCTTCTTTGTTGGAGGTTTTCAAACACAGGTTGGATGGCCATTGGTCAAGGCTACTTTAGTTGAGATTCCTGCATTGCAGGGATTGGACTAGATAACTCTTAGGGTCCCTTCCAAGTCTACAATTCTATGATTCTACTGCAGTCAGCTCCGTACAGTGGCATCAGCACATAGCCGAATCAAATTGGCTAGCATGTAGCATTGCGACAGCATCCTATGTGATTCCTGATAGAAGAAGAAGAAGAGTAGTAGTAGTAGTTTGGATTTGATATCCCGCTTTATCACTACCCGAAGGAGTCTCAAAGCAGTTAACATTCTCCTTTCCCTTCCTCCCCCACAACAAACACTCTGTGAGGTGAGTGGGGCTGAGAGACTTCAGAGAAGTGTGACTGGCCCAAGGTCACCCAGCAGCTGCATGTGGAGGAGTGGGGAAGCGAACCCAGTTCACCAGATTACGAGTCCACCGCTCTTAACCACTACACCACACATGGCTGGAGTCATGCTATGAAGGTGAAAAATACCCTAAGAAGAGTACGAGGGTAGGGAACAGCTAGCTAAAAAAAAAAAATCAGAGCAGAAAACTCACATTGCTAGATCATAAAAATTGGAAGCTGAAAGATGCAAGACTGAGCCAAACCACCCACACAGCCATACAATCAGAAGGGATTACCACATGGGAAAGGCCAGTGCTTGATGTTACGTCTCCCACAGAGATGCCAGATGGAGGCAGCCACTGGAACAAGCTGTACAAAATTGGGAGCACTTGAGGGCAAACAGAAGGCACTTGAGCATGGGCAGAGTGTTCACGGTGGCTGCCATTTGCTCACCAGCGAGTGTTGTGGACAGGCTGGTTCTAGCTGAATGGCTGCAGTGACTTTCCACAAATTAGGAGATTATGCTGTAGGTTAATTAGATTTGTTGTTGACGAGCTGACTCGATTCCCCCCTCCCCCTCTCTTCCCCTCCGTTGTTGCCGCCACACTAGGAGTAACTGCCAGAAACTGGATCAAAGTCCTGGAGAAGCTCACATGGCGTATTTATCCCTCAACACTTAAAAACATCGGTGCGGAATAAAATGGGGAACTCCACCATGTCTGCAAAGGGGCGATGCTGTCAGGGAAAGGGATTTAGATCATAAGAAACAAGCAGATTTTGAAAGAGGAATGGAGAGTTGGAAGAAGGTACAGGAGAAAGCAATTTGGCTCCAGCATTGGTAGACCTTTGGGCAAGTTGTCCTCAATAAGCCTCTGCTGGCCAAGGCCTTTGGTTGCATCTCCTGCACCCCCAAAGCTTGCAAGATCCCCATAAGCATGTGGGCAGCCTCTAGTCAAGATGGCTGTAGGCTCCCTTCCTGTTGGAGGCAGTATGCCTCTGAGCAGCAGTTGCTGGGAACGACAAGTCAGGAGAGCGTATAAAACTCAGCAGGAAGGAGGATGGGGACAAAACCAGAATCAGCTGGCTCTCTCTGTCATCTATTCTGGCGCCACCTACTGTTGGCCTCCCTGCCTTTTGTCCAACCAGTTCCAATGGGCAGGCACCAGCCACTGCTAGATATAGGCCAACTTGTTTTGCTAAGGTAGAGCAGCAAATGGTGTTGTTGTTTAGTCATGTCCAACTTTTCGTGACCCCATGGACCAGAGCACACCAGGCACTCCTATCTTCCACTGCCTCCCGCAGTTTGGTCAAACTCATGCTGGTAGTTCGGGAACACTGTCCAACCATCTCGTCGTCTGTCGCCCCCTTCTCCTTGTGCCCGCAATCTTTCCCAACATCAGGGTCTTTTCCAGTCTAGGTGCACTGAGTACCCAAGGCCAGCCATGTTATTTTTGCCCCTAAAGCATCCCCACAACTGTCTAATTCGCCTCCTTGGCACCAAAACTTCAATAGGCAATATTCAACTAATTAAAATGGGTCTACTCTGAGGAGGACTAACACCGGCCATGCCGGAGGTGCACGGTTACACTTCTGCAGACAATAATACAATACAAACCTGAAGGAAATGTGTTTTGCAGGGGGTGGGGAACAGGGCGGTTCAGCTTTTGTGCTGCCAACGTTAAAAATAAAGTATATTATTAATCATTCTTATTATTACTATACGGGAGGTAGGTGAGACTGAGAGACAATGACTGTCCCATGGACACCCAGCGAGGTTCATGGCTGAGTGGGGATTCAAAGCAGGCTCTCTCAGATTCTAAGGACATCAGAAGAGCCCGGCAGGATCAGGCCAATAGCCCATCTATTCCAGCATCTTGTTCTCACAGTGGCCAACTCGATGCCTGTGGGTAACCTGAAAGCAGGACCTCCATGCAACCGCACACTCCCCTGCTGTGGTTTCCAGATCAGGCAGGCCTTCAAATAAAGGACTCGCTTCAAATATTCACTTGTGCATAAAAATGTCTATAGTGCACTATTCATGGGGACTTTTCAAAGAATGAATGAATATCCAGTTGACAGCCTGAGAGGCAATTCAAAACAAAAAATTATGGAAAAGTGGGATAGATATATGTTCAAAAATACAGTAAAGGTTCGCTATCTATGCTAGCATTCGATTGACGTTGGAGAGAGACTGAGTTGAGAAATAAGACCAAGGGTACGTATTGATATAGGAATGTATTAGATAAAATGTAAAGAAATATACAATAATAAGAGAACATTCATTTGTAAAAAAAAGGAATATATAACGGGATAGACAGGAAATCCAAAGTGTTGGTACATATATGATTTTGGAATAGTTCTTTGTCCTTGTTTGTTTTCTTTTGTATACATGCTGAAAATTATATTATAATAAGCCTTGTGATGTAATATGATAATGTTTAGAATGAATATCTGCAAACTAACGCAGAGAACTGAGCTTGACACCAGAAAAATGAGAAAGCGAAACTGACAAGACTCAACCATCGCTACTCACAGTGCATTCTTAACTGTGTCTACTCAAACCTACGCCCAACAGAGGCAGATGAGAACATAATACAGTCATACCTCTTGTTACGTTCGGTTCAGGTTACGTCTTTTCAGGTTGCGTCCCGCGGCGACCCGGAAGTACCAGAAAGGGTTACTTCCAGGTTTCACCGCTCGCGCATGCGCAGACGTGCCAAATGACATCACGCGCATGCGCAGAAGTGGCGAATCGCAACGTGCGCAGACACGGGTTGCGTTCCTTTCAGGTTGCGAATGAGGCTCCGGAACGGATCCCGTTCGCAACCAAAGGTACCACTGTAATAGGCTGGATCAGGCCAGTCACCCATCTTGCCTAGCATCCTGTTCTCACAATGGCTATGAGAAACCCACCAGCAGGACCCGAGCAGAACAGCACTCTCCCTCTCCTATTGTTTCCTATGGCATTGAGAAGCATCGCTGCCTCTGATGGTGGAGGCACAGCCTAGCCCTCAGGGCTGGTAGCCACGAATAGCCTTAAACTCCATGAATTTATCTTGAAGCCATCCAAGTTGGCAGTTTTCACTGCTTCCTGTGGGAGAGTGTTTCACAGCATAACTATGCACTGTGTGGAGCAGTACTTTAATTTGTCCTGAATCTTCCAATGTCCAGCCTTTTGCTATGTGCATGAGTTCGAGCGTTCTGAGGGAGAAAAACCTTCCTCGAACCATTTTCTCGACACCATGCATAACTGTACAGTGATACCTCGGGTTAAGAACTTAATTCGTTCCGGAGGTCCGTTCTTAACCTGAAGCACCATTTTAGCTAATGGGGCCTCCTGCTGTCGCTGTGCTGCCAGAAGATGATTTCTGTTCTCATCCTGAAGCAAAGTTCTTAACCCGAGGTACTATTTCTGGGTTAGTGGAGTCTGTAACCTGAAGTGTCTGTAACCTGAGGTACCACTGTAGAGCATTATGATAGTGGCATAATTGCCTTTTTCACAGCTGCCACCTACTGGGCTGAAATCTTCATCAAGCTGTCCACTACAACCCCCAGGTCTCATTGCTGGTCAGTAATTGCCAGCTCAGACCCTATAAGCATATATGTGAAACCGAGGCAGGGTGAAACACAGGCTTCCTCAACCTCGGCCCTCCAGATATTTTTGAGACTACAATTCCCATCATCCCTGACCACTGGTCCTGCTAGCTAGGGATCATGGGAGTTGTAGGCCAAAAACATCTGGAGGGCTGAGGTTGAGGAAGCCTGGTGAAACAGGTCAGTGCATCTGGCTGTTAACCCGAAGGTTGGTGGATCAAGTCCACCCAGGGGTTACCCCAACCTGCATCACTTTAAACTTCCTTACTTAAAATTTGCATTTGCCATCTTACTGCTCATTCACTGAGTTTGGAGAGGCTCTTTTAGAGCTTTCTTCACAATCCCCCTCCTTGTTTGTTTTATCCACCATGAACAATTTACCAGCAAACGTGGCTATCTCACTGCTCCACCCTAACTCTAGATCATTTATGAAGGAGTTTCAAAGCGCAAGACTTATCACTGTGGGATTCCACTTGTTATATCCCTCCACTGGGAGAACTGCCTGTTTAGTCTTACTCTATGCTACCTGTTAGTTTGGAGGATGGGAGCATAAGAAGCTGCCTTATACCGCAGGCATAGGCAAACTCGGCCCTCCAGATGTTTTGGGACTACAACTCCCATCATCCCTGACCACTGGTCCTGTTAGCTAGGGATGATGGGGGTTGTAGTCCCAAAACATCTGGAGGGCCAAGTTTGCCTATGCCTGTAATACAGAGTCAGACCATTGGCCCATCTAGCTCAGCATTGCCTACACTGACTGGCAGAAGCTCTGCACAGGAATTTGCATGTGAGAAGGACTCACAGCGGATCAGTCACCCAGGAGCTTCAGATCCTTTTTGTAGTATCTACCATGGTGCTTTTCTAATGCAATAATTCCACATATTCAGTCAGGGAACACACAAACATAGGAAGCTACGGAGACAGACCATTGGCTCATCTAGCTCTGACTGGCAGAAGCTATCTGTGGTTTTGGACAGCCCTACCTGGAGATGCCAGGATTGAACCTGCGACCTTGTGCATGCAAAGCAGACACTCTACCACTGAGCTACAGCCTTAACCTCTCCTCCTGTTCCATGAACTGGGCTTAATGCTGCCACTGCAGGTTTATTCTTGTGTTGCTTGGGAAGGCAGAGGCACAACCAACCACCTCATGATATCGTATCCCAGCTGTCTCCCCTTCTCCCCATCAGCTCTCCAGTCAGCTGTTTCTGCATGCATCGCTTCCTGAGCCAGCCAGCCAAGGGAGGCTGCTTTCCAGCACTCTCAACAGGCGTCAGATGTCATGTTCAGTGAATTTTTGCAACAATTTGCGAGAATCCCTCCGAGGGCAGATCTTACAGAGCATTAAATGCCGGCACTGAAGCTGAAATCCTGCCCGCACTTACTTACTTACTTACTTACTTACTTACTTACTTACTTGGGAGCAAGTCACATTTGACGGCAGGCAGAATAACACATTCTGTGATGGAGCAAAAAATCAGGCCGCCTGGGTTCCTGCCAGAAAAGCTACAAAGAGGGGAGGTGAAGGGCAACGTGGAGCAGAGAATGCAGGGGAGAGGGTGCTCAGACCTCCTTGCTGACTCTACTTCCCTCCCTGGCACCTCCTTTGCCCTTTCCCTGCAATGTGGCAAAAGGTGTGTCTGGAACTCCAACTCAGGGTAAATGCAACTGGTGGGAAGGGCTTCAGGAGGAAGTGGTGGAAGGGGAAGGATTAAGCATCCCTTCTCACCCACTGCTTTTCCACGGCAAACAGCCCTCTCACCAGTGATGCCTGGAGAGACCAGCAGTAGGTAGAGCAATATAACAAATTCCCTGGCTGGCTTGTAAATAAGAAGGCAGGCAGCTGAGTGCTGGCTAAGGGCAGACTGAAGCTGATGGGGCAATGCCCCATTCACCCCAACAAACCAGTCCCCACTGCCTGTCACATTTCCATCTGTTTGGTCAAAACAACACAAACCTCTGTTATCTCTTCAGCAACTACTGTGACATCAAATCACATCACCTTCCAAGCTGCAGAGTGTAAATACAGTCGTACCTTGGTTCTTGAATTTAATCCGTTCCAGGAGTCCGTTCAACTCCCAAAATGGTCCAAAAACCAAGGTGCAGCTTCCATTTGGTTGCAGGAGCTTCCTGCAGCCAATCAGAAGCCGCATCGGACGTTTGGTTTCCAATAAACATTCATAAACCGGAACACTCACTTCCGGGTTTGCGACATCTGGGAGCCGATTTGTTCAACAACTAAGGCGTTTGATTACCAAGGTACCACTGTATTAAAAAGGGGGCTTAGGAGAGAAGACTGAATCTGTGGAGCTGATGGACTGATATTGCTTAAGAACATGGAAAGGGCCTGATGGATGTAGTCCAGTATCCTGTTCTCACAGCGAATAACCAAATGCCTGTGGGAAACTAACAAGCAGGATTCAAACACAAGTTTACTCTCCCCTCCTGCAGTTTCCACCAATTGGTATTCAAAAGCACTGCTGCCTCCAACTGTGGAGGCAGAACATAGCTATCTCGGCTAGTATCCATCAATGTCCTTCTCTTCCATAAATTTATCTAATCCTCTTTTAAAGTCATCCAAGTTGGTGGCCATCCCTGCCTCCTGTGAGAACAAGTTTCATAGTTTAACTGTGTAAACAGATACTTTCTTTCATGTGTGCTGAACCTTCCAAGACAGGTAGTTATAAATCATCATCATCATCATCAAGCTTGCTTCCTACCTACACAATCTGTGCATCTGAAAACAAGCATCACACTGGCTCTGTAAATCCCCTGTACTCTCTCCCCCTACAAGAGAGCTGCACCCAGAATTTCATTCTGCTTGAGAAAGTGAAAAGCAAAATGCTGTGCTATGGAAACAACAACAACATACCTTTTGCATTTTGCATTTTGTAGATTATAGCCTAGGTTACGAATGACATCATCTGTAACGAGAGGCACCAAGGGTATGGTTCCTCAGACAAGCTTGGAGAGTTGCTTGTTTTACTGATCCACAGCCTTCTTTCCTTGCCTGCCCCCCTTTCGTTGGTTGTTGTTGTCTTTTTAAACACAGCAGGTTCCGCAGTTTGGTAGGAAGTGTGGATTGGTGTCAGAGTAATTGCCAAAGAGCTAATTGGCTGATAAATGTTTATTGTATCTCAAGTTAATTTATACACCCTTGGCACCCATCACAGAATTGCATTTCTTCCTTTCTTAATGTTTTTTTTTTTAAAAAAATCCTGCTTATTGTCTCCCAGAAACAAGATAGATGTTCTGGCATCAGGCTTGCAAACTAAACAGATGAGGCACACAAGGGAAATGCGGAGTTGAGGGGAAAGAAAGATGAGGGGCTTCAAGGCGATAAAAATGGGGAGGGCGTTTTTTTTAACCAGGCCAGCCTGATCTTCCCTGGCTGGTGATCTTGTAGGCCAGAGATTGGGGAACCTGTGGTCCTCCAGCTCCATTTGGACTACAACTCCCATCATCCAGCACACAGTTAAAACTATGGAACTTCGCCCCCCCCCCCAGGAGACAGTGATGGCCCAACTTGGATGACTTTAAAAGAGGTTGGGACAAATTCATAGAGGCCCATGACCATCAATGCTTCCTAGCCACAATAGTCCATGCTTCTGAATACCAGTGGTCGGGGACAGCAGGTGTGGAGAGGGCTTTTGTGCTAAGGCTCTGCTTGCGGGTTTCTTACAGGCATTTTGGTGGCCCCTGTGAAAACAGTTTGCTGGACTAGATGGCCTTTTGCCTTGATCCAGCAGGGATTTTCTGCTGTTCTTAAGAAAGGGATATTATTGTGTAGTGGAGACAGGGGAGATCAGTTCATGACAGTGGAAGAGAGGGCAGTTGCTGAGGCAGAGCAGCCCATGATGAGAGAAATCTCTATTTTCATCTATGAACTCTTAGAGGATATGACTCTCAGGGGAGAACTGCGGAGCTGCAAGCGGTGGAGAAAAGGGCAAGCAGAAGGCTGAGGTAGTTTTTCTATGAGGAAATGCTACAATGATTAGGGGGTTTTTTGTTGTTGTTCAGAGAGAAGATGGAGGAATAAAATAACATTATGCTGGTCAAAGAGATGGTACAGTGGTACCTCGGATTACATACGCTTCAGGTTACATACGCTTCAGGTTACACACTCCGCTAACCCAGAAATAGTGCTTCAGGTTAAATACTTTGCTTCAGGATAAGAACAGAAATCGGGCTCCGGCGGCGCGGCAGCAGCAGGAGGCCCCATTAGCTAAAGTGGTTCTTCAGGTTAAGAACAGTTTCAGGTTAAGAACGGACCTCTGGAACGAATTAAGTACTTAACCTGAGGTACCACTGTATAAGCTAAAGCTCTTCTCTCAGATCCAACAGAGGCAGTGCCCCTCTGCTTAGTCCACCCCACACCCCAGTGAGAAAGTACAGGGTTGTCGCCACCTAAGTTTACTTAGAGAAAACTCATTGAAATCAAGAAACCTGTTAGTCATGCCCATTAATTTCAATGGGTCGCCTTGAGCACCTCGATGGAAAAGCAAGGTATCAATGTAATAAATAAGTATAAATGTAAAAATAAATAAAAACTTTTTTATTTTCACAAATAAAAAAATACTAATTTAGGATGCATTGGCTATTTTTCCCCCCTAATGCAATTTTATTGTTGATCTTCCAATGTTTGTTGCCATGGGTTTTCCTCCCCCCCTCCCCCGGCTTTAATGTTGCCAGTATAGAAACTTAAATAACAACTAATGAAATGTTGTGGCTACAAACAGCCTAAGTTCAGCAATGAAATTGCCTCTGTCTGCATGTTGGAAGTAGAGACCTGACGTGGGCAGGCTGTTGTGTACATCTTTTTTGAATTCTAAAATTGGTGCCTGGCCAGTGCTGGATTTACGAATAAGCTAAACAAGCTATAGCTTAGGGCCCCACACTCTTGGGGTCCCCCAAAAAAACTTAAAGAAAAAAACTGTACATTTCGAAAATATAAGATAAAAGACAAATAAAATAAAACCTACATACAGCAACAGTGTTTTGTGTTGTGTAGGCTCCTATGGTGTACGTAATGGGCCCCACCTGCTAGCCTGCTCCCTAAAATATCACTGGTTTGCTCATTTCTATATATAGGGTGCCTACATTCTGCGTGGACTTTTCAACAATTACTTTGATAAAATACATATTTTGTTATGTTCAAATAGCTTTAGATACCTATTAGGTCCATAAATTACCATATAGCATATATTCAACACAAAAAACAAGTGGCAATTTGTTGTTGACAAAGGACAGCTGGACATATAAAGGGCCCCATTACCCTCAGCAGCTTAGGGCCTCATCAGACCTATGATTTGGCCCTGTGCCTGGCTGTGGTTGAGTTGTGGAGTTGGGAGTTAAAAACAAAGCATCGTTGGACAAGCCTGAAGTCAGCTCATTCCTGGTTTCTCTGCTAAGCATAGGACCCATGATCTTTAGGGCCATTAGAGGTCGTAATCTGGCTGTTCTCATAGCACAGCCATCCTTACTTTGCAAGCCCCTCCCTTTCTCCACCATTACACACCGTTGAAGGCCAGGCCTTGCCTGGCTGTACTTTGCATTCATTTGCTTTGCGACAGCCTGTTTCCCGCTCATTAAAAACCAAATTAAGGGTGACCGTTCCTTTGGTTAGAGATGTACTAGGAAAACATAATGGTCCCACAGATATGCGACACGTAGGTCAGCAGCTGCCAGCTGTGCACAGTGTGGTGTCATAATAGTCATTCGCCAAAATACACATGCACACTGAGAGAGAGAGAGAGAGAGAGAGAGAGAGACGCAACATTCATCATGGTGAAAGCTTTGATTGGTAAGTTAATCAACTACAGCTCAAGTTGATTCACTGGTGGGAGTGATTCTAATTGTCAGGGCTGAAAATAAAGGGCAATGCCCTATTTGAAGCGACTTTTGATTGTGTTGTATTAACATGGAGGACTGGACTTTTGAGGAGCCCACAGTGGGAAGAAATTAAATAAGATGTCAGGGACGTTCCTCCCCAGAGTGACAGCCAGGAATCCGAAGAGGAAGAAGAGCAGACTGGAGGGAGTAGAGACTTCGTTCCTTCCCACATTGAGAGTGATGTAAGCCCCTCTCGCTCTGGAATACAGGTTGTCAATTCTCAAAGCAGCACAGAGCAGACAGAGCCAAATGCAGGGAAACAGCCTCGGCTCAGGAGGAGGAGGAGGGGCTGGCTGCACCCGAATCTCCTCGCAGCAGAAGGAAGAGCCGGGTACTGGGGCAACGTCAGCCCAGCAGGAGGTGGGGCAAAAGGTGGAGGATATCCTGCTGGCGCAGACGGCGTCATCCAGTAGGGCCAACTGGGTCATCCAGTGAAGACTGAGAGCTAGGAGAGCTCGGACTGTTGCTACTGTGTAATTACTAAATAAATCTAAGAGTAATTAACCTGCCAGCTTGCCGCGTCTTGTGTGGTAGAGACGTCGTAAGTCCTGACATAATGCAGCCTCTAAGGCTGCAATCCCATAGTTGCTTAAAAAGGTAGAGGGACCCCTGACCATTTGGTTCAGTCGTGACCGACTCCCGGGTTGCGGCGCTCATCTCGCTTTACTGGCCAAGGGAGCCGGCATACAGCCTCCGGGTCATGTGGCCAGCATGACTCAGCCGCTTCTGGCAAACCAGAGCAGCACATGGAAACGCCATTTACCTTCCCGCCGGAGCGGTACCTATTTATTTACATGCACTTTGATGTGCTTTCGAACTGCTAGGTTGGCAGGAGCAGGGACCGAACAACGGGAGATCACGCCGTCACGGGGATTCAAACCACCGACCTTCTGATCAGCAAGCCCTAGGCTCTGTGGTTTAACCCACAAAGCCACCCGCATCCCCTCCCATATTTGCTTACCTAGGACTAAACCCCATTGGACTCAATAAGTCTTATCTTTGAATACACATGTACAGGGTCACACTGTATGCTTGTGGAGACCATGAGCATGGAGCTGAAACACGAGAAATGTGGCAGTGTAAAGACTGAAGATTCCCAGGTAGCAGGAAATCAGGATCATTCCTGATACAGTGGTACCTCCGGTTACGAACTTAACTTGTTCCGGAGGTCCATTCTTAAGCCGAAACCGTTCTTAACATGAGGCACGCTTTCGCTAATGGGGCCTCCTGCTGTTGCCGCACCACCGGCACATGACTTCCGCTCACACCCCGGGGCAAAGTTCGCAACTAGGGGCATCTACTTCCAGGTTAGTGGAGCTTGTAACCTGAAGCATTTGAAAGGAGGACGGTACGTAACCCAAGGTTCCACTGAACACAGAAACAACTTGAGCATATATAGAAGTTGTTCACAAATTCAATATCACCAATAGCCTTCCTCTAAGGAGACCAGGGTACTTACCATGGGAATTTTATTGGAGGATGGACTATGTAATAATCCCTTTGCAATGAACCATGTTCGGGATTTTCATTCGGAAGGGAACGGGAAGGAGGTCCCTTGGGGGTGTTGAGTAAGTGGCAGGGAGTGTTGTCGAGAGCACAGAATGACAGTAGAGAAATGACAGGAGGCAGCTAGAAAAGAGAGAAGGAAGATGATGGAAGATAAGATGGGACTAGCAGGGTGAAAATACTATGATCGAGTAATTTCATTTCCGTGAATTCTAGTGTAAACTGACCTAGGGATGGATGAATCTGTCAATTTTGGTTTCTCCCAGTGTCTTGTTTTCCCCCATCTTAAATTCAAGTTCTCCATATTTTCATAGCAATTCAAATTTTTAAAAAAGAAACTTCTCATGAGACTTCATCAGCATATTACTCTGAATTTCTCCTAATGCTTTTAAATTCACTTTTGCCTAATATAGACAATTTGGCAAAGCTACTTTGCTAATATAATGCATTTTTAATTTTTTTTTTACTTTTACTAATATCTTAGTATATGCATTTCCATACACTTCCTACTTAGAGAACTACATCACAAAATTTGAAGAGGCTTAAATGGCAAGGGAAGCCATTTTGGTTGAGAAAATGTGAATTTTGTGATTTCTTACTGGAATGCAATCATAATCATATTTCTCCCCCATTCCAAAACTGACTTGATCCACACTGCCCAGACTAATAATGTGTGAATAAGAATGTAATCATCCTTTAGCTATTGCCCTTCACCGAGTTTTTCAATGCAGTTTTAAGCTTTATAAAAGTAGCAAAATGCATTAAAAATTGGATTTTGGGATAAAATATGTTTAGAAGCATGTATGTTGAAATAAAATATGTATTTAAATAAGAATTTACATGCAGGTTTTTTTGTTATAGATATATAAAAAATTAACAAGGATATGGGATAAAAAGGGTGTGTGAAGAGGAATTAGCCCACTGTACAAAGGCAAAATTTACATGTATTTCTCCACCCACTTTGGCAGCCCTGTTTAGGGAAGTTTTTAATGTTTGATGTTTTATTCTGTTTTTAATTTGTTGGGAGCTGCCCAGAGTAGCTGGGGAAACCCAGCCAGATGGGCAGGGTATAAATAAATTATTATTATTATTATTATTATTATTATTATTATTATTATTATTATTATCAGCAGCAGCTTCTGGCCCTGCCCACCAGTGGTACATGGCCTCCGTAGTGCTTTTTATCAAGAAAATAAGTGCCGGAACTCACGGTGGTTACAGTAAGTCACTGAGTGATTTGGGGCAGCCCTGAACAGATGCCAGTTTGACAACAGCGAACGTGGAGGTGCTAAAAACTATGGCAAGCCATCTCCCTAGCTGGTTTGGGGGTCACCCCTGGTTCTGGTGCAGGTCAAATAAATGCGCCCCCACCTCCCTTGTTCTCATAGATTCAGGTAGATGGCTAGGGCAGCTCAGAAGGGCCCTTGAGCAAACTCTTGTGTGCAACAGTAGAGGCCTGGCTTAAAAGATTAAGGCCCAGTGCCGCTACACGGAAGATGGATTGAAGAAAAGGAAATACAAATTGGTCCTTGCCCCGTAGCTTGACCAATCGCAGCTAGGAGCTAGGTAGAGTCATAGATCTACATTAAACAACAGGGTTGTAGAATTGCACACGCTGGCTAGCTTCCGTTTTGACTTGAAACATTCATTTTGGGCTTCTCAGAAGTACATAAAGCATGGGTAGGCAACCTAAGGCCCAGAGGGCCGGATCTGGCCCAATCCCCTTCTAAATCCAGCCTGCAGACGGTCTGGGAACCAGCGTGTTTTTACATGAGTAGACTGTTCCCTTTTATTTAAAATGCATCTCTGGGGTATTTGTGGGGCATAGGAATTCGTTCATCCCCCCCCAATATAGTACGGCCCCCCACAAGGTCTGAGAGACAGTGGACTGGCCCCCTGCTGGAAAAACTTGCTGACTCCTGACATAAAGGCAAGAAGCGGGAAGAGGGACTGCTAAGCCGCAATGGTGCCCACCAGAAAGGTGGTTCCAGCAAGTTCTGGCTGAAACAATAGCCCAGAAAGTTGTCCAAAAGGGAAGGTGGCCCTCAGGCGGAAAATGATCCGCCACTGTGCTTCAAATAAATAAATACATGGGGAAATCCAGTATTCCCCACCCCTACCCCACCCCATATATGGATAAGTCCTTGGAGGTTACATGGAGAGACAGGAACTTGCTTCAGCCACCCATCTGCTTCATAAACATGGAGGTTTTGCAACCTAAGCTACCCCAGCCTCGCTCTAACACTGTATCCTTCACCTCACCCTGGCTCTGTAGAGCCGAAGACCCTCCAGGGGCTTCTCATGCCCGCTTTTGCATAAGATGAAAGGGTCTGGTGTTCTAAAGTGCTCAGTACTTCGAGAGACTTGTCAATGACACTGGATTGCCCAAACCTTTCCCTCCCAGCCTTGACACTCGCGGTTGCTCCCTCGGAAATAATTGGTTGCCATGGTTTCCCCAAAGACAACACACACACCCCCACCTCAGTTTCCAGTTCCCCTCCTACCCCCCACCCACCCCCAGCTGGCTTAACCTTGTGGCAGCAATGACGACGCGCGTCTCCTTTCGAAAGGCCACTTCCCGTAGCTATGGAAACAATTAGCTCCTGCTTTATTCTACCTCAAGGGTTATCGTAACGAGAAGGGGCCAAGATTGGCCCCCTCCCAGGGTCTGGGTGCTTCCCACTTGGAACTCTGGACCAGAAGACTTCTGGGAGGATGAGCGCAGAAGTGGCTAGCCTTTCGTGCTTTGGCGTGGGGTGGGGGGCAGGTGTTGGGTGGGGGACAGCCTTTGCCAACCTGATGCCCTCAAACAACTGCAAATTCCTGAGGAGAAAAATTGTGGCCACTCAGTACAGGGAAAGCCCTGGGGACATTGATGGTGGATCTTTCAGATTGAGCCATCTCCATCCCCTTCCCGGTGTATTTTTATTTCACATTCATGGTGAGCTGGGCTCATGATGTCATACGTGGATCTTGCTTCCAGTGATGTCATTCTCCTCCTTTATTAATAAGGGCTCAAAATTCTCAGGCCCTTCCGATACCCATGCCTTGCTTTGAAGAGGCTGTACAATACAACAGGCTCTTCCAAAATAATTTAATATCTTGCTGTAATCTGTTCTGACTCGTTACTAGGTATTCTATAATCTGCATCAGTAACTGGATTCTGTTATGAACGCATTGCAGGGGGTTAGACTAGGTGACCCTTGATTTGCCTTCCAACTAAACAATTTTAGGTTTATTCAAAGTTGTTCTGTTTTGTTTTACTGAAATCAACAAGAACTATTTGTTAAAAAATACTGTTTGTGTCTGCATTTTTGTGGGGGAGGAGGAGGCAGACATACTGCTTTGTTTCTAATCTGTTCTCCTACCTTTTTGCTGAAATCCTGTAACTTTTCCTACCACAAATGTTGCAGTATTGGGGAAGGGAAGGGGTGTTGTCGGGGGGGGCGGTAGCTAAATTGCCTTTGCATGACAATAATGAGGAACTATTGGAGGACAATTACTAAAGTAGAATGATATGTGGACAGTTGTATAAATTCACCACTATTATTATTATGTCAACGGAATGTTGCAAAATACACTTGCCAATAATAATTAAAAAAGCAGTCTGGAGAGGCCCTGAGTAAGGTTTACTAAATATTCATTCAAAAACGACTTGGAAACCAAATGAAGGGCCACAGCTCAATGGCAGAGCACGTCGAAGTTCCCCAAGTTTAATACTGATTCATTTATTTTATTATTGATTAGATTTATCAAAAGATCTCAAGGCAGTTCACAAGAGCAGGAGAAAACAAGCTTGTTCCCTCTTCCATGTGAAAGCCCTCAAGATATTTGGCTCTTATATCTTTGGATGAAGAGCAGTATAAGGGGTTTTTCTTTCAGGGGGAATTTGGCGGAGCTCAGTTCCAGCACCTCTCAGGTGAGTTCTGGCACTTCTCAAGTGGGTGCCATTGCCATTCTAAGAGAAAGAGGGAGGCGTTCATGGTGAGTTCCGGCATCTATTTTTCTAGAAAAATAACCCTGTATATAAAATAAATAAATTAATAATAATAATATGAAGGGGTGTCTCGTGTCCTCTTTTAGTGTAACAGAATCTGTAAGTCCTACCTTTTATCTAAATATCTGTACTTTTAGGTTTTATCATTGGTTTTCATGTAAGTTGCTTTTACTGACTCTGTAAGAAAGGTGGCTAACAAATATGTTAAATAATCATCTGCTTTGCATGCAGGAAATCCTAGGTTGGGAGAGACACCTGCCTGAAACCCCTAGAGCTGTAGCCAATCAGCTTCCTACATGTAGACCAATGGTCTGAGTTGTTAAGAAGAAGTTTCCTCTGTTCCTAAATGTGTAATGGCCGTCCCATACCAGTGCTTGACATTATGCCAGTAACCCACGTCCAAACTTCACCTGCTCATTCCCCATTGCTGCATCACAGCATGAACAGCAGTTCTTCCAGATGGCTTTCATTAGCATATTTATGGGAGAGAACTTATTGGCCGCCGAGTTAAAGAGATGGGATCCAAGGGAGAGGGAAGATGCAAAGTGGGTATTACTTGATCAACTGCAAACGTGTGTACTCTAGCAGACTGTAAGAACCTTCTGAGGAAACAGGGAATGGAAAGATACAAGGCAGACAGGAGCAAGAACAAATCATGTGTTTCTGAATTTGGCGGCGGGGGGGGGAGCATTCAGCACAGAGGCAACAAGAGGAGGGTAGGGTGTTCCAAAACTGGAAACTCAGAACCAATAATGATATAGGTAGGACCCAAGGATGGTGGGTCTCCTGTACTGTCCTGTCCAGTCAGCAGGGGTACAATGAGAGCCTGTGCATGGATTGGTGAGGCTGTGATTGCAGGACCTTGGACAGCTCCAAGCAGACACCTTGCTCCAGCAAGGTCTGGAGCTTAATGGAAATTTTTTATCCCTCTTGGGCCACACTACCCCTCTCTCAGATTCCATTTCTTTAATAAAATTGATACACTGCTTGATTGTAGAAAAAAAATCAAAGGAGTTTACCAAAATAGATAAAA
The DNA here is from genome assembly GCF_951804945.1 of Podarcis cretensis. Taxonomy (NCBI): domain Eukaryota; kingdom Metazoa; phylum Chordata; class Lepidosauria; order Squamata; family Lacertidae; genus Podarcis; species Podarcis cretensis. Next base: position 20,059,547 of record NC_137183.1, read on the forward strand.
CAATAAAATTACCACAAGGAAAGGTTGCAACCCACAATAGACTAAAACAAATAGACTAAAATTAAACCCACAATAAACTAAAACAAATTGAAACTCATACCAACCTAATAAACATCTGGATAGGCTTGTCCAAACATGCTTTTAGCAGGCACCAAAAAGAGCAGATTGAAAGGGCTTGCTTGATATAAATAGGCAGAGAACTCCAAAGCACAGGTGCAGCCACACCAAACGACTAAGTTCCTACAAATGTGGAATGGGTTTTGTGGCAACTATAATAGTGCCAATTCCACCATGAAGGGAGTGCCAATTCCACCATGAAGGAGTGCCTTGACACTATGCTCCTCAGAGAAAAGGGTGGGATATAAATGCAATAAATAAATAAACCGTGCAATATGATATATGCTTACTCAAAGTAAGTCCCATTGTTTTCAGTGGGCCTCACTCCTAGGTTAAAGCATACAGGAATATAGCATTAGTGGGTGATTGATTAGATTGGTTGGATCAACTTAATTTTAATCAAGAAGCTGATTTCCTCCTCCTAAAACCCCACCACCACATTCCTATACATGTCTACCGAGAAGTCAGTTCCATTGGGATTAATGGGACATACTCCCAGGTATGCGTGTTCAGGATTGCAGAGTAAAACAGACATCTCCTTCTTCTCCCAGACACTTCTTCTAAAATGACCGTTACTGCAACACCTTTCCATCATGTAGAAACAAAGATAGACAAAGAGATTTGGTTCTCCCTTTAGAATAGAGGTGAAGAACCTGTGAGCCTCCAGGAACCACTGGACTCTAAGTGCTATCAGCCTCGGTCAGCATGGACAAGAGTCAGGGATGCTTGTGGGAGTTGTAGCCCAACAAGATCTAAGGGCCACAGCCCCCCCATCCCTCCTCTAGAACTATCAGTTCTACTTACTAATTTGTTAAGCTTTAATCACCTGATTTGTCAACTCAAACCCATAGTTAATCAGCTAATATTTCTTTAATTAGGTGACTGACAGCCCTCACGCTGTCAACCCATCTACGCATCAAAGAGTCCTCTCCTAATTTCAAAAGGAGGACTGTGAGCAAGGGAGCTATCTGGCTAAACATGAGATGCCCACGTCCCAAACTTGTGCTGTGTCCACATTTCTTTCCCAACATCAGCATCCAAGGCATCCTAGAAATCGCAGCCAAGATTCAACAACCCATCTCCTTCATCTTGTCTCTCCAGGATGCAACAGCTAGACAATGAGGTGCTGGTTGGGAAGCTAGCACAATGATAAGGGAGCCACGGGGAGAAGAGTGAAAAACCTCACCCCACCCCACCCCCAGCCAGCAAATCAGAAATTCAGGCTGGTGTGAAGATGTAATTGTGCCTGGAGCTGGGAGACAAGGAGGAAGAATGGAGTTGGTGGGGGGGAATTGGAGACAAGCTCCATAGCAACAGGTGTTTGTCACGTAATAGAGCCTTTTCACATTTGGGCTCCGCAGCGGTGCCGCCCTTATTTACGTGATCATAAATAATTCAATTTTTTCATTCACACACGTGAGTGCTACAGGCCTGGGCTCTGAGCAGATTCAGGCTCCATCTGTCTGGAGGGGCGGGGGTGGGGGCCGGTGCTGAAAAAAGCAAGGCACGGACTGATAACAGAGTCAAACATTTGCTTAACATCGGAGAGGCCAAGCCAGATGGTTGAGCTGCTGGGAGGAGGGCAGGGAAATCGTGGACAAGAATGAAGGTTGGAGACAGGTGAAAAGCCCCTTTACCTTTGAAAGGCTTTGATGATAGTTATGATTCTCTCTTTCTCTCCCTGTGCGTCAGAGCTGTGGCGGTGTTTGATTAAGAATGATTAGGAAAGGGAATCAAAACAGCAGCCTGCATAATCCCACAGTGTCAAAGCCTGACATGTGAGCACATTTTGAGTGCAACCTATGGTTCTGGTCACCCCATCCTAAAATGGTTATGGAAAAAAGTTTGGGGAAGGACAACTAAAATGATCGCGGGGGTGGGGTGTGCCTTCCATATGGGGAAAAGGCTAAAGCATGTAGGCTGGGGTTAAACTACATACTACAATGAATGTAGTATTTCTTCTTTCTATTGCACAGTGATGTATCCATTTTTGGTCTGAAGTTGTTGCTCGCATCCATTTTGTGTTGGTGAAATCGTTTATATTTGCAGGTGTTCATGTACTTTTAAGCTATATCCCTGTGTAGTTACAGAAGGATTAGTAGATGGAGCACAAAAGTGGATTTTATGGGGCCCTAAAGGTAAAGGTAAAGGTACCCCTGCCCGTACGGGCCAGTCTTGATAGACTCTGGGGTTGTGCGCCCATCTCACTTAAGAGGCCAGGGGCCAGCGCTGTCCGGAGACACTTCCGGGTCACATGGCCAGCATGACATCGCTGCTCTGGCCAGAGCCAGAGCCAGAGCCAGAGCCGCACACGGAAACGCCGTTTACCTTCCCGCTGGTAAGCGGTCCCTATTTATCTGCTTGCACCCGGAGGTGCTTTCGAACTGGTAGGTTGGCAGGCGCTGGGACCGAGCAGCGGGAGCGCACCCCGCCGCAGGGATTCGAACCGCCGACCTTTCGATCGGCAAGCCCTAGGCGCTGAGGCTTTAACCCACAGCGCCACCTGCGTCCCAATTTATGGGGCCCTATGGTGGCTGAAATACTTTGAGCCTGGAAGGACAAGCACTCACCATCGTTTATGCAACAGTCTAAGGACATCACTTTCCCATCTACATTTGAACATATTTCATATTGGCATCCATTTCATGTAGATACCTATTTGGACACCTGGAGGGCTTATATTAGCTTATATGTTTAATTTAAGTCTTGTACTGATGATCACCTAATCTTCAGTGTGAACAAATGGTAGTCTGCTGTTATTACTAGTATTATTTGTGTGTGACTGGGTTTATACATATAGATTAATTCTAATTCTTTTTTGTCTTTTCCCTTCTTAATAATAATAATAATAATAATAATAATAATAATAAATTTACCAGTTGCTTTTATGCCATGACAACTTACAATATTTTAAGCAAAAACCAAACACATACGTACATTAAAACCAGAAAAGATAGAAATAAGGGAAATCGCATTGGAACATCTCACCCACAAAAGGTGAGAAAGTTAAAAGGCCATAGAAAGTTAAAACCCAAAGGCCAGGTTAAAAATAGATGTTTTAAATCAGAAATGAATAAATAACTAAACAAACCCTGGCTTAGGATAAAGCATACCCTGAGCGTGAAGGTATCTGCAACTGTAAGGAGGGCCACGGATTCAAATGCACACCATTATTCTAGAAAAGGCAGTGCAGGCAATGATTATTGCCTCTTATTATTACGTCATGCAAATAAAGAAATAATGAAAAAGACCACGACTGTAGTTGTGTTCACAGTGCAAAGAAGAGAAGTGGGAGCGAGTAAGAAAATTGCCCAGAGACAGTAAAGGTAAAGGTAAAGGGATCCCTAACCATTAGGTCCAGTTGTGGACGACTCTGGGGTTGTGGCACTCATCTCGCTTTACTGGCCGAGGGAGCCAGCATACAGCTTCCAGGTCATGTGGCCAGCATGACTAAGCTGTTTCTGGTGAACCAAAGCAGAGCACGGAAATGCCATTTGCCTTCCCGTCAGAGTGGTACCTATTTATCTACTTGCACTGGCATGCTTTCGAACTGCTAGGTTGGCAAGAGCTGGGACCGAGCAACGGGAGCTCACCCCATCACGAGGATTCGAACCACCAACCTTCTGATTGGCAAGCCCTAGGCTCTGTGGTTTAACCCACAGGCCACCCACTTCAAGAGACAGTAGCCTAGGTTAAAACTGGACATGACCAGAGATGTTGGCTCCTAGGGCCAAACCCTATATTTTGGGGGTAAGGGTCAGGGCCCCCTTATGCTCCCTAAGAATGGAGCCAAAGAGCAAAGCAGAGCATGATGGACCTCCAGTGGCCAGCTCTTCTTCCTCCTCCTCCTTCTACCATGGAGGGAATGGAGGATCAAAGAGGCTCCCGCCAGGACTTCCCTCCCCTCTCCTTCCCCCTACATGAGCCCTACAGCATCCACAGATCTGCTCTGGAGGATTGGGGGGGGGGGGGGGACGGACCCAGCACATACCATTTTTTCCTCAAGGGGAGGAGGAGAGGCGGTCAAAATCCCATTGCTCAAGCAGAAGTCATTCTGCAACTGCATGCAAGTCAAATACAACCCGTAATAACCACCGCCCTCATAGTTTCCTCATTCCCTCTATATCCAGCATTCGGGATTTGAGTGCCATTGCATATATAGACAAAACTGAACCACACACAAACACACGAAGAAGGCATCAGCAGGCTTGGGTGGAACCCAACGTCTGGGAGAAATACAATATATCTTTAGATGTAAATATATATATATAGAGGGGTGAATCCCAAACAGTCAGAAGACAGATGTGCATGCTCAGTGGCCATGGATTGCTGGGAGGGGCAGTTGGGGGGAGAGAATGGAAAGCCTGGGTGGGACAGGGAATGGAATGAAGGCAGCATGGCAGGAAGCGGGCTAGACACGTCATGCCGCAACTCGATGGACCAATGGTTTGACACTATAAGGCAGTTTCCTATGTTCTTAATGCAGTTGTGGGACTGGACCATCTCCTAAGCCAGGCATAGGCAAACTCGGCCCTCCAGATGTTTTGGGACTACAATTCCCATCATCCCTGATCACTGGTCCTGTTAGCTAGGGATCATGGGAGTTGTAGTCCCAAAACATCTGGAGGGCCAAGTTTGCCTATGCCTGTCCTAAGCTTTCTTTTCACATCATAGACAAATGGGTTCCTACTTTGGCAGCTAAGAAAAGGCCGTAGCTCAGTGGCAGAGGATGTAGGAGGTCTCAGGTTTAATCCCCTGCATCTCCAGGTAGGGATCAGAAAGGTTCCCTGCCTGAAACTCGTGGACAGCTGCTGTCAGTCAGTGGAAACTGGTCCAGCATGGTGAATGGGGCACTCCCCACCAACCTCAGCCTGCCCTTAGCCAGCTCCCACCTGCCTGCCTTCTTACTTACAATAAATCCAGAGGGTGTCATTCAGTGGCGTAGCGCGGGTTGCCAGTGCCCGGGGCTAAAAGGGAGAGAGGGAGGGATGGAAACAGACGGAATATGCATGCACAAACAACTGCTTAACGGCACTTGTGCCACCCAGGAGATCGCAGGCACAGAGAGAAGAAAAGAAGAGTCATTTACCGGTAGTTTGCATGGAGAAGCCAGTTTCAATGGAGCCCAGCAACAGAAGTGCGTAGCTGTATTGAGGCAGCACCGGGAACCTTTGGCCCTCTAGATCACGGGTAGTCAACCTTTTTATACCTACCGCCCACTAAGGCATCTTTCTTGATGGTAAAATTTCCTTAACGCCCACCAGGGCTCGATGGAAGGAGGATTCAGCTTGTGCCGTAGAACCCGCTACCGCCCACCTAGAATCCTGAAACGTCCACTAGTGGGCGGTAGGGACCAGGTTGACAACCCCTGCTCTAGATGATACTTTACAACACCCATCATTTCTAGCAAAATATGGCCAGGGGTGATGAGAGCTGCAGCGACAAGAAGGCGGAATTTAGACACATATAAAAAACGCTGCAAAAATGCTTTTTAAAAATGTATTGAATTTGCCATTAGCTCACCATCACCATCTAGTGCCGCATTTGTATAATGCATTTAAAATATTATATTTGCAGCTGTATAGCTGAGTCCCTAGAGGGCTAGAGGCTCTCCGTACCTGGTGAAGATGATGCTGAGCAAGATGGACCAATTATCTGATTCAGCGTAAGGAAGTTTTTGTGTTCCTATCAAGATTCTGCAGCGTCCTTCTCTAGAACTAAATGTGACTTTTATTATGGTTTATTATTATTAGAAGAGGCATTTCTGGGTCTCTGATATTTTGCGCGCACGCACACACACACTGCTGTTAGATATATATTTAGATTTTAATTTTAATTTTTTTAAAAAAGAAGCTTTGTGTTGTTTAACAAAACTTGATCATTAATTTGAATCATGCATAAGCCACAGTAGGGGCCTAAACTGGATGGAAAGAGCCCAGGATACCTGCATATAAAATTATATAAAAATCTGTACATCCACCTGCTGTTAGACGTAGCAGCGGCGGTGTTTGAAAGTTGGCAGAGCTACTTACAATATTTGCCGAGAGAGCTGGCTACATCTTTTCTCTCCAGTTGCTTCCTGGGAGCCTTGGTAATTCTGATGTTTACTGCTGTGGCATTGTAATCTTGTAATCTTGCCCTGGCAGAAAAGGCAGAGCAGCCCCCCCCCCTGCTCTTCCTCCCCCCCCCCCCAATCTGCTGCCATTGTCAGGAAATAATGAAACCGACAAACAGAGAGACACATTGCAGAATGCCCATGTTAGTATAATTAGCAGCCTCTGAGCTGGGTGCTCTGTTGCAGGGGGAGAAAGTGGGTGGGGGGTGGGAGGCGGGTTGAGCTAGAAAAATAAATAATCCAGCTAGCAAAGCTCAAAGGATAGGATTGAAGAGGTTGCAAATCATGCCTGGAGTGGCCGTCCTCACATGCTGAACGCTGTAATGGAGGCAGGGAACAGGGTTGGCAAACAAGCTGGAACACAGGTTCTGCTCCCCAATCTCTTCCCATGTTCTTCGTTTACTCTCTCTCTCTCTCTCTCTCTCTCTCTCTCTCTCTCACACACACACACACACACACACACAAATATTTACAGTGGAACCTCGGGTTACAGACACTTCAGGTTATAGACGCTTCAGGTTACAGACTCCGCTAACCCAGCAATATACCTCAGGTTAAGAACTTTGCTTCAGGATGAGAACAGAAATCGTGCGGCGGTGGTGCGGTGGCCCCATTAGCTAAAGTGGTACCTCAGGTTAAGAACAGTTTCAGGTTAAGAACAGACCTCCGCAACGAATTAAGTTCTTAACCCCAGGTACCACTGTACTTTTGTTCACCTATAAAACATGCAGTCCCTGTTCTCGACATTGCAAGCAAATATACCTCTTTTTAATGGAATGCTCTGCACAAATGCTCCATGGGGGAAAGGACATCGCTCAGAGAGGACATCTGCTTTGCATGCAGAAGGTCCCAGGTTCAATCCCTGCCATCTCCAAGTAGGGAAGGAATGAGCCCTGTCTGAAAACTCGGACTAGATGGGGCAGATTTGGGGGAATCTGGGCATTGGGTCAAGTTGGGTTGAGACCGTCCCAGATTGAGCAGCCCACAGGAATCAGGAGCTTTCGAGGGGCATGGCATCAGGCAGGAAGAAGGAGACACCATGAGAAGGACCTACCTGGCACCTACATCTCTGTGGAAGTAAGTAGGGGTCAGTGTGGATGGATGCCACGCCCTCTCTCCCCAGGCCACGCCCCTCAGTGGCACTGCTTCACAATCTCCTTGGGGGTTTTTGTCTAGCTTAAAGGTGTCACTGAATTCTGATAACGCCTCTTCCTTGCCCGGATGGAGGACAGAGTGTGATGTGTCGGGTGTGGAAACTGCCCTGTCCACTTTTGTCTCTGATCCCACCCATCACTGGTACATGGAATTTGAAAGGCTGACCAACTCCGAATGTGGCCCTCAGACTGAAAAAGGTTGTCTACCCCTGCCCTAAAACAACTGACTCCATTGCCTCTGAAGATTTGCATCGCTACCCCCAATTATTGAGAGTTTTTGAATGAGTCGCTGTCGTATAATTTGCTCAGACTGGGGAGGCTCACATTTGTATTCCCACTCAGCCAGTAAGCTTTGGCTTGGGCCAGTCACCAATATGTCTGTCCAACCTACCTACCTCACAGGGCTGTTGTAAGCGTGGAGAAGGGGGGGTAGGTGTGAATGGGAGGGTGAAAGAACCTTCCGGAAGAAGGAGGAGGAGGAGGAGGTGGTGGTTCAGAGCACATCACAAGCATTAGTTTGCTATAATAATTACAAAAACCCTGTAAAGCACAAAAGCTGAGAGAAAGTGGCTTGAAACACTGATCTATTGAATGCAAAGCAGAGCTGAGATTTAAAATCTGGGAGTTCCTGATTTATAGCTCAGTGACTTAACCCCTACACTACTCCAGCTTTACAACACACTTTAAAAGCAGGAATGTCAACCAACGGATCAATTAAATATACAGTGGTACCTTGGGTTACATACACTTCAGGTTACAGACTCCTCTAACCCAGAAATATTACCTCGGGTTAAGAACTTTGCTTCAGGATGAGAACAGAAATCGTGCTCTGGCGGCTCGGCAGCAGCAGGAGGCCCCATTAGCTAAAGTGGTACTTCAGGTTAAGAACAGTTTCAGGTTAAGTACGGACCTCCAGAACGAATTAAATACTTAACCCAAGGTACCACTGTACAAGCTTTTAATTTTCTTACTTTGGTTTCTAACCACACACACACACCCGGACTGTTTCCCCTTCCTTCTTTTTCCAACCGATGGGGTGGTCACAATATTTGTAAAATAATTGTCAGAACTGGTCGCAATAAAAAGGAATCTATTGTGCCAAAAAATCATATTGACATCTCTAAAAATCACAGCAAAGCTCTCAATGTATTTCATGCTCAGTGGATCAGGCTACTCTCCTTGTGATATACTTATCTTGATTAGATTGTAGATATATATTAGCTAACTCATCGATCATATAGCATTTATCAAATTCAGGATATTTCCCCCCTCCCTCAGCTGAGAATAAATGGTGACAGGATAATCCATGTTTTTATTTACTTATTTATTTATTCTGATATTTTTTTTCATCCCACTCTTCCTTTCCAAGGAACAACCAGTGTTGTTGTTGTTTAAAAAATAATACAAAATTTTAAACTAAACAATGCAGTTCCACTACATACAACATTCATTTCCAATGCTGATAAAAACCCTTCACGTTCAAATGATGAAGCAACTCTCCTGCTACAGGTGTTCCATGGATCAAAAGGTGATTTCCCCCCCCCCAGGTTTATTTTTAAGTACCAACCCTACCAAATATTAGGAAAGCACAGCATCTAACTGTGCAATCCTATACACATTTCATTAAAAGTCCCACTTAATTTAGTGGAACTTCCTCCCAGGTATGTAGGTATAGAAAACTATCCCAAATGTACTGAGTAATGGGGAATCTCGGGACGCAGGTGGCGCTAAAGGTTAAAGCCTCAGCGCCTAGGACTTGCCGATCGAAAGGTCGGCGGTTCGAATCCCTGCGGCGGGGTGCGCTCCCGCTGCTCGGTCCCAGCGCCTGCCAACCTAGCAGTTCGAAAGCACCTCCGGGTGCAAGTAGATAAATAGGGACCGCTTACCGGCGGGAAGGTAAACGGCGTTTCCGTGTGCGGCTCTGGCTCGCCAGAGCAGCGATGTCACGCTGGCCACGTGACCCGGAAGTGTCTCCGGACAGCGCTGGCCCCTGGCCTCTTAAGTGAGATGGGCGCACAACCCCAGAGTCTGTCAAGACTGGCCCATACGGGCAGGGGTACCTTTACCTTTTACCTTTAATGGGGAATCTAGGAGATTGTGAAAATGGTTCTCCAAACCATGAGTTACTTTCAGATCAGGAAAGTATGAACAAAGCAATGAGCCCTGCATTCTGTTTTGGTTCCTGCTGAACATACCGTATATCCCGAACCATATCGTTTTCTTAATATACTTTTCAACTTTATTTAACCTCCAAGCCATCAAAAGCTGGGGACTTTTATCTCATGCAAGCACCTTAACTTCAGAGATGACAACCCTAGTTGCTCTGATTTTGGCTCTAATTGTTCTATTAAAAAATGGGGGGGGGGGGATCCTACTCTCTGCAATCTGAGATAATGACGCAGGACCAGGAAACAGCCACAGGGCAATAATACCTACACCAGCAGTTTGTACTTTCAGGAGGCTAGAGAAGAGACTGACCACCATTGTCCTTCCCTCTGGAGGAAGGATGTGGGGGCCAGCTGCATGTCATCTAGCCTGGTGAGAGGACCCCTCCCCTCTGAACTGCATTTAAGCCAGGCTCCTTGGAGTGCCATAAACCAGTGCCATAAACTTTATTGTCAATTAACTCTTGCTTTGCTTTGTGTTTATGTACTTAAACCTACATTATGATGATAGTGATGAATAAATTCTGTGTTGGTTAAATTGTTGATTTTTTTTTGGTCATTTTTAAATTTAGTGACATGTGCTCTGTATTTAATATACCGTATTTGTATTTTGATGTTTGCTGTAAGCTGCGTTGGTCACAGATCATTGTGGAAAAGTGGTATATAAGCAAAATGTTTTTTTCTCTATTCTTTTCGTCTTGTTGCTTTTGGTCCAGTTTCACTTTCTGAGCATCTCAAAGACCTTTGAGCAAATGACCCCTCAAAATTCTCCACCCTGTTTGTGAGCAGAGAAATTGAAGGGTGAGGGAGAACAGTTCACTAAATTTCTCAAGCGGGAAAATAATTTTGGGCTCAACATCAGCAACAGCCCAGCTTCTTTCCTTCGCCCATCCCAGGATGTTGTTGTTTGCTGCAAGCAGTACAAAGTGCAACTGTGTTGTCAACTTGAGCACCAGTTTGCACCCTTCACAGAGGCCTGAACCTAGCACCATGCCGAGTATTGGGGGGGCACAGCTACAAAAATATGGAGGAGAATAGTCAGATAAAATTATATGAAGTGCAGCGGCGTAGCGTGGGTTGTCAGCACCCGGGGCAAGGCAAGTAATTTGCGCCCCCTAACCCGGGGCAAGGCAAGTAATTTGCGCCCCTAACCCCTAACCTGCCGCCGCTGCCAGCTTCTTCTTGCTGCTGCCTGGGCTGGGGTATTTACGGTAAGGTAGCCACGGCGGCGGCGGCGGGTCCGTGTCAGGTGATGTGAGGCGAGTTGCCGCTGGTGCTGCCGCCCAAACGACACCGCTTGCCTGGAGGAGGAGGAGGGCAGAGAGGCGAGGAAAATGCAACATGGCCCAGCAGCTGCAGCAGCAGCGGTGGCGGCAGGGCTGTGAGGAGGGGCTGCCTGGCGCGCCCTCCGCGGCCCTGACGCGCAGGTACCATGGCAAGCGCTGAGAGCTGCTGCCTGCCGGACGCCTTCAGCCTGGACGCGCGCACAGCTCGTCGGTTCCGCGAGACGTGGGGCTCTGCTACAGCCTGCGCCCGAGGCTCTTCGGCGACTCCGGAGGCGGCGAGCGCCCCCCCCCCCCCGATCTTGCGCCCGGTGCGGCCGGCCCCCCCTGCACCCCCCACGCTACGCCACTGATGAAGTGCCCTTCCCTCATCTTCTTTCTTCTTCTGAGCTAACTAATTGCTTGCTTCATCTCACCTACCTCCGACTTCCTTCCCTCTCTTGCTTCTGCTTTTCTCTATTCCTTCCTTAACCTCTCTCTTTAATCTTACCCTTTCATCTGGCTGTCTCCCAGCCAGCTTTGAGCAAGTTTAATTTATTTGCCTAAAAAAACAACAACCCCTCAAATCTTCTGCTCTTATGGTTGATCAATTTATCTCTCCTCATTTTTCTGACAATTGCTTTTTCTTGGGATGCACCAAACACTCAGTAATGTTCATCTAAACCAAAGACTACCCCACCTATTTGGAGTTGTTGCATTCGTGTCTTCAAGTTGAGAAAGAAGGAAAGAATAAGCTCCAATTTAGCAGTCACATCCATTTCACGGATTGGGGAACGGTGTACAACAGTAGCCTGATCTTTCGAGAAACGTCCTGGTGACAATTGCATAGCCAAATGAAAGGAACGGTTGTAACAAGAAATATGCTAGCATCACATGTAACAGCACTAAAACATGATGATGAACAATATGGAAATATGACAGCGTTGTGCTGGGCACCATATGAAATAGAAATTAGGACCAAAAAGCAGTCCAGGACCCTCTGAAATAGCAAGCCAGCCAAAACACACGTCTTCTTCCAAGTAGAAGAATGTTAAGCACATCCTATGAAGTCAGCTTTCAGTTCCTTTAAATCAGAGGTGGCTAACCTGGGCCCCTCCAGATGTTACAGGGCTAAAACTCCCATCATCTCCGATCATTGAGCCATGCTAGTTATGAATGATGAAAGTTGGAAGTTGGAGTACAATATCTGGGAGGTCACAGCTAGCCACCCAGAGAACAATGTGTGTTGATGATACGAACTAAACAAACATGCAATGGTCAGGTGGACCATGGCCACAAAAGGGAGCAGAAATTGTGCGCAGAACATTGTGAACATGTTGAATAAGAAAAACTCTCACTTCCGCCTCCCCTCCCCAATACTGATTGTGTTTGTGAAATTGGAAAGGAATTCAAAGAAAAGCAGTAAAAAGAAAAGAAGACATATGCCATAAGAATGAGCTCCATTCACAAAACTGATGGACGTGACGGAAATAATGGCAGCGTATAGAGTACACTTTTTTAAAAAAATAGATGAGCTGTGAACATGTCTTGGAGAACACAAAAAATATGAGACATTAAGTGAAACGAGGGGGGCCGGGATGACAACTGAAAGCAGTTTGACAAGAAACACTCTCTGCTCCCCTTCTGAATTCTTTTGAGATGTTTCACACATTACACAGAATGAAGTGGTTGAGTGAGATGGTGGAATTACAGACCAGCCCACTTCATATTGTGGATGTGGAGGTTGTTTCTGAGTCCCCCCCCCCCCCAGGTAAGAAAAGCTTCCCGCTAGCTATAAACTTGCACTGTTTCATCCTTGCACTGTGCTAATTTGTTATATGCAGGCAGATGTTGTTGTTTTTAGATGCAAGGGATCTGGGCAAAACAAATATGGAATTTTCCACGGAACCTTTCCCATCTCTTTAAAACATCATCTTTCATTACATCCTCGACAACAACCCAAGTACGGCACATAGTCAACACAGCAGAAGATGTTATCTGCAGATGGATGGTGAAGAAAGTGGATGGAACAGATGCTCTCTCTCAGAAGCTGGACTTTGCATTCAGTTTGTCAGCAGAGTGTGGCTGTGGGTGGGTTGGTGGGGGGGGCAGGGAAAATATACTGTGGAAAGATGATCTCTAACATCATAGGATGACTCTGCTTGCTTCAGTGCCTGTACTGATAGTTTTTCTCAGTTTAGCACAGGGTGGCTTAGTCCAAAGCATTTTCCCGCTTGGGAGGTGACTGAGCCGAGATCAGGGTCTGAAGGCAGATAATACAACCAACTTGCTGAAGCTGTGTAAGACTGGGTCTAGTAAATGAATGAATGACGGGCTGTCTGGGAGCCCAGACCTACATCTCCATGATGAAAGAAAGGTATTTTAAGTGATATACAGAGATGAACTAGCCCATTTAAGTCCAGCTTTCCTTTAGCATGAGACAAACACCCAGGCACTCTGAGCTTTACACCAGCTGCAGTTCAAAGTACAAATTAAGCACAAGACAGCCTTAATTCAAAAGAAGTAACATAATTAAACAGAACTGATTCTTTGTCCTTGAACACAAGCCCGCATGTTGTTTCTCAGACACCCATGTCATACAGGTTTCTTTCTAAACCAGCTTTCGCCAAGTGATGTCAAAACATATATGTAGAGATATACGGTGAAGAACTTACTGGCAATTCAGTCCCATCCTGTGGCTGCTTTCTTCAGAAGTGGGAATCAGTGCCATGAAGCTATCCCTGTGAAACCAAAGAAAGAGGCTTCTCCCAACCCCTGTCTTTACTCCAGGAGAGCTTTTCATCTCCTCTGAGCAACCGCAGCAACTGCCGTTACCGCAGACACTCACCAAAGTAGCTGCTGAGATCTTCTGAGGCGTCACCTCTATTCCGCCCACCCCATTCTGGTCCACGGCTTTCTCTGAACGTATGCTAACGATTGCCACAATCACCTCCCTCCTCCTTCGCTCTGAAAGCACCCAGGACCGTCCACATCAACTGAACCAAGATTCAATTACCATGTTGTGCCCGAGCCTTTTGCCAGAGACATGCCTAGCACCAAGCAGTGATGAGAAGATATAAGCTAGTCCCCTTGGAAAGGATAGGCTCACATATCCTTGACTGGATCATGGGGCAAACCGTCTGCAAGAGACCTGCATTGCACAAACTAGAGCTCAAATATATCTCAAACTCTGCTCCCTGGCAAGAGAAAATGCAGCTCCACGAGTCGACGCCCAACAAGCCTCCAGTAAATTTAAGGCAAAGAAACAAAACCAACAAAACTGGGCACAATTCTATATATACAGAGAGAGATGAGGTGTGGTGTCTCTAGAATCTCCTTCCAGAGTTTTCCTGGTTTCACAGACAAAGACTTCAGTGTGCAAACACTTCAGGCGCAGTAGCGCCTCTTGCTTAGAAGGGAGCTGTCCATGACCCTAGTGCTGAAAGCCACTTCAGCACTGGAGACCAAAGACTTCAGAAGCTTCTCAGGGTTTATTTCCCCTTTGCCCTATGATTTCTAGGCACAGCTGTGGGAGGTTTTAGTTTTGCCCTGCCACTTTCCCTGGGAAAACCTTCTGTTTACTGATGAATCAGAGCAGTCGTCAGTCGGGTTTTCTAAGGATTGAAGTTCTGATTCAACAGCAAAACAAGAGGTTTTCCCGGGGAAGCAGCAAAGGCAAACCTCTCAAACCTGAGCCGAGAAATCATGGGACAAACAGAACTTTGGCTGAGCCCATAGTGTATTTTGTTCAGGAGGGAGCTGTCCATGAACCTGGTTCTGAAAGCTACTTCCGCGCTGGAGACCGCATTCTTCCAAGAAGCTGTTCCCAGTGGTGAAGCTGGCACTAACCCAAATGTTTAACCTGCCCTACATGGCTGTTTTCCAGACCGTCCTAATCTAATACAGTTAGAAATATTAGGCATATCATCAACAAGTGTTCTGGTTCCTCCCTTCTATTGAAATTGGCTATTATTATGCAAACACTACCAATACAAAAGCATCTCATATCCACTTTTTAAATTATTTAACAATGGCACTGCAGCAGAGATGACTTCCAGATCATGCAAAGTTCATCAGCTACAACAATTTATTCCCCCTTTCATCTGACCATCTGGGAAAACTTAAACAAAATAACAACAACGGCAAAGCAAAAACAAACAAACAAACAAGTGAACAGAAGTGGAGAATTTGGGGATTTTTTTTTTTTTTTAAGAATCAGATCACAAGGTTTCACCCACCATCCAAACTCTAGACACCAATATTCTCCTTTCTGAAAAGTCCACTTATCTATTTGGGTGTCCTGCACTGGGGAAAGGACGAATCCCTGAAGTTCCTTTCATTGCTAAAATTCAGTGGTTCTGCATTTAGCCTCTAAATGCAGGTTTTAAGGCTCTGTTGTTTTGGGACCAATGGCTGGCTTCTCTGTGATCAGAGCTGCACTTCTCTCAGGTTGGCATTAAGGAAAGAAAATAGAACATTGATAGCTCTAATTTCTGTTAATGCAGAAAATCAAAAGCCTGGGCTGGAATTCTCCTCTGCAGCAACCATTTGACAAACAGCAATCAGATAATTGGGGATGACAGTGACATCCAATGAAGCCCCTTTGTTAGCTCCCAGGGTGCGATTGTTCTCCAATTCAATTTGCACTACAGAGAATTCAAAAGAAACCATTTCTCCCCTCTTGTAAAGTGGGCATGGGGGGGGGGGAGAGACTGAAGCCCCAAGGAAATGAAAAAAGAGAGAGCTTCAAAGATTAGATTAAAGCCCGATAACACAATCAAGAGTTTGCAGAATCCTATTATTAGCACTCAACAAGTTCTGCAAAGGGCAATTTGCCCTTTTTGCAAAGAGAGGATCCTGCAGTGTCATTAATAGCTTGGATCTCCAAAGAGAAAAAGGGGAGAAGAGGGGAGGTTGGAAACCTAAATTAAATGCATAGTGAAAGAAAGCAAAAGGGGGGTGGGAGAAGCTTAGGACATTAGCAAAAGGAGATAGGAGTCAGCTTGGCTACCATCAAAGGCATAGCTGAGGGTGTCTTCTTACCATAAAGCTAAGCTTGCATTGACAGAGAGACATCTGGAAATACTAATAAAATAAACAGGGCGGGAAGAAACGTAATCAATGCAGGAAGGCTTATTAAACAAGGAAGTGAAGTTCAGATATATCAGAAAGAGGAAGCTAGTGAACAGATGGGAAGCCAGAGAAGGAAATGACCCTGATGCCAAGATTCCACAGTAGTGACTGAGGGTGGAGAGCACTCTACTTTTAAAAAACCTTTCACACTCTGCATATCCATCCTTCAAGATCCATAAGTTGGCTCAACAAGAATGTAAGCATTTTTTAAAAATTAACAGGATAGAAAAATAATGTCATAGAAAGGAGAGGGGCGAAAGAATAATGGAGAAGCCCAGCAAAGCCAAGGGAGGAATAGGGGTAACTTATTAGCCAGGATCCCCAAAGCCTCAAGGTCTATAGAGTAACTGCAAACAAAAAAACAAAAAACCCAGCTTATCTTAGTGGCAGAGCATCTGTGTTATATGCAGTTCAATCCCCCAAGTTCAATCCCCAGCATCCCTAGGTAGGGCTGAAAGCCCAAGAAGCCACTTCCAGTCAGTGTCAACAATATTGGGCTAGCTGGACCAACAGTCAGACTCTGAATAATTCAGCTTCCTATGTTCCTTAGGAGGTGAGGGATCTGGGGATGGGGTGGTTTCTGATGGTCTCCTGCTTCCATGAGAAACTTTGGAGATCAGTCTCGGAACTGGAGACCGGGAGGACAGTGTTCTTCGCTGCCAAGCTGACTTCGTCAGTAGGATTCAAGGGGATCACAAAGAGAGATCTAGAGGATCAGACCAAGGGGTTCCATCTGGTACTCCAACCCTCGCCAGCCAGAAGCCACCCTGGGTTCTCACAAGCAGAGCATGGAGGGAAGACAAACAACTTCTCCCCATAATGCAGTGACAGAGCATCTGCTTTGCATGCCAAGGGTCCCAGGTTCAGTCCCCCGACAACTCCTGTTAGGGCTGGGAGAGACTCCTGCCTGATATCCTAGACACATGCTGCCCGCCAATGCAGAGCAGACAATACTGAGCTAGACAGATCTGCGGTCTGACTCAGTAGGACGGCTAGCTTCCTCCATTCTTAACTTCTCTCCTGTTGATTTTGTGCCAGGCACCTGCTACTCATCACAAGCATGCAGTCAATGCCCTGTGCAGAGAGCTTCCATTCGCTATGATGGCTAGTGGCTTACAAATAGTTCAAGAAGATCAGTGGGACCCTATACAAATCCACCACCACACACACACACTCCACCCCACCTACAAAAGAAAATATAAAAAATAATATTTATTACTTTTAAACCTTACAATAAAAAAGAAAAAGAAAGGGAAAAAAGAAGAAGCAAAAGAAAGAAAGAAAACAATACGATACAATATATAAACAGTACACAATGCAAAATTAACACATTAGACTAAACAAAACAAAGCAAAAACAATTTAAAAACATACATCATACCATTTCAATGCCTTATCTTTCATTCCCTTGTTTCATCGACCTCCTCTCACCTCCCTTTTTGTATTCCACTTCTATTAATTGTTTCAGCAATTCCTTTCCATCTTTCCTGTCATATATATTTCTAAGATTTTTCCACCTCTCTTTTTCTTATACTGCATTTGAAAAACAAAATTGTCCATATTGCACAGTATTAAAAAGATTTTTAAGGAGCCTCCCAGGGTGTAGAAGATGGGAAATGGGTGTTAGCTCAAGAGCTCAGAGAACAATACTTCAGAGCTACCCTACCTGTTGAATGCCTTCTCTGTTTGAACCAGACGGAATAGTCTCCCCTCCAACACACACAGCTTAAAACACAGGCGCGCGCGAAAGAAAACATTTTCTTTTTCTTTCCACGTTCTGCTCCTAGATTTGGGGAGATCACCTTGCCACCATCCAGTACAGAGGAAGGAGGCGAGAGGAAAAACGGGAGAAGAGACAGAGCGAGAGAAAGAATAAATTTAGAGATCTTACCTCCAGTTTCACCTCTCTGGGGCGGATGAATGAATTGCAACGGAATGAATGAATCACAACATTCATTCCCGCGGCCTCCAGGAAGGGGTTTTTTTTCGGGCACAGAGCTGCCACTGATGGAGGCAGCCTTTTTTTCGCACAAGGGATTCTTCTGCGTGTGTGCATGTGTGTGTTGCGCGCGCGTGTAAAGGATGCTCTGCGTTCCTTGTACACGCGAGTTCAGCGCGTGTGCAACCAGGGCTGCCTGAATCAAGCTTCTGGGCGTGCAGGGTGTGGGTATGTGTGTGTGAAACGAGAGCACGACTGGCTCCGTCAGAGAGAATTTCCCCCTCTCTCCTCCTCAGATGCAGAGACAATAGCCAGGTCTCCTGTTCCCCGGCCGGAGCCTGTCTCTTTAAAGCCTCGCTCAACCCACAGGTGGCCCCGTCACTGCCGCGGGCGCCCATGACGTCATCCTCAAGGGGGCGGGGAGAGAGAGAGAGAGAGAGAGAGAGAGAGACCCACTTCAGAACAAAAGACCCCCGGCGCGCGGCCATGGCAACGCGGCTCCGCAAAGGGCCAGGTGCGGGCGCGCATGCGCCGCGCTCTCCCCTTCCAGAGCGGACATTTTGCAGCGTTGAGGAAGGCGAGGTTGTCCTCCTCTGCAAAAAAGGGCTGGAAGGATGGAAGGGAGTCTCATGGCAAAAGCTGCTTCATGCAGTCAAGCCGAGCACTGCGCCCTCTAGCGCAGGTAGTGGCACTGCGGGGTTCGGGGAAGGTTTTTGTTTATTGCGTTTCCATGAACTCCCAACATTTATCCAATGAAAACAGGGACACCCTGTACTACTACTACTACTACTACTATTATTATTATTATTATTATTATTACCCAGTGCAGTTGACTGAGTTGCCCCAGCCACTCTGGGCAGCTTCCAACATACATAAAAACATAAAAAAAATTTAAAAAACTTCCCTATACAGATGTCTTCTAAAGGTTGTACAGACGTACCTTGGTTGTTGAACACCTTGGTACTCATACATTTTGGCTCCCAAACGTGTTTTGGAAGCCAAACATCCGATGCTGTTTCCAATTCAGTGCAGGAAGCTCCTGCAGCCAATCGGAAGCCGCGCCTTGGTTTTTGAACGTTTTCAGAAGTCGAACAGACTTCCGGAATGGATTCCCTTTGAGAATCAAGGTACAACTGTATCGTTACTTAACTCCTTGGCTCAGGGGATGCATAACTCCATACCCTCCCAACATTTCTCTGATGAAAATTCGGACATCCTAAGGAAAAGCGGAACGTTCCGGGATCAAATCAGAAACCAGGATGGCTTCTGGAAGTCTGGAACAGGGACACTTGTAGGGTCTGTTATTGCCTTTCTAGACCACCCTTTCCTCCAAGGAGCTCAAGGTGGTAGACATGGTTTTCCCCTTCCTCATTTAATCCCCGCAACAACCCTGCGATGTAGGCTAGGCTGAGAGGCGGTGATTGGCCCCCAGGTCAACTTAGTGAGATTCATGGCCAAGTGGGGATTCGAACCCCAGGCTTCCAGTCCTTAGTCTGACATTCTAACCACTACAGCACTCTGCTTCTCCAAGCCCTTCTGCTTTCTCCCAACCCTACCTGCAGATGCCTGGGCTTGAACCTGGGGCCATCTATTTGCATGCAAGGAAGGTGCTCTGTTGCTGAACTACGGCCCTTCGGCATGAGGTATTTAAGAATACAGGAGCTGCCTTATACAAAGGAAGACCACTGCTCCATCTGTTTGTTGTTGTTGTTTAGTCGTTTAGTGGTGTCCAGCACTTCGTGACCCCATGGACCAGAGCACGCCAGGCACTTCTGTCTTCCACTGCCTCCCGCAGTTTGGTCAAACTCATTCTGGTAGCTTCGAGAACACTGTCCAACTATCTTGTTCTCTGTCGTCCCCTTCTCCTTGTTCCCTCCATCTTTCCCAACATCAGGGTCTTTTCCAGGGAGTCTTCTCTTCTCATGAGGTGGCCAAAGTATTGGAACCTCAGCTTCAGGATCTGTCCTTCCAGTGAGCACTCAGGGCTGATTTCCTTAAGAATGGATAGGTTTTCTTGCAGTCCATGGGACTCTCAAGAGTCTCCTCCAACACCATAATTCAAAAGCGTCAATTTTTGGCAATCAGCCTTCTTTATGGTCCAGCTCTCACTTCCATACATCACTACTGGGAAAACCATAGCTTTAACTATACGGACCTTCATCTAGCTCAGTGTTATCTGCACTGACTGGCAGCAGCTCTCTATGATTTCAGACGCGGCTCTCCAGGGTTTCAGACATGAATCTCTCCCAGTCTTACCTGGATATGCCAGGGACTGAACTGGGAACCTTCTGCATTCAAGGTGGATGCTGTAACCACTGACCTGTCTCCTGTTTTCTCTCTTCCACAAGCAGGAGGATCACAGCTTTACAGTATATGACAAGGACTCTAGGTGACTTCTCTACCTGCCTAGCCTTTGCGCCCAATAGCTTCTTTCAGTCTCCTCTTCTTTTCTTCTTTTCATATTATTTTTTTTTGAGCTGGAATCCAAAAAGGCAGAAGAAGTAGCAAAGTTGCCCTGAACTAGCTAAGATGGGGGAGCTATGCCTTTTCTCCTCCCCAATTTTTAAATAATAATAAAGTAATATTCCTGGCCCAAGTCTCAAAAGTCTTGGCTGCAAATTCTAAAGCAGTACTGTACCAGCTTTTAGGAAATTCCATGCCTGTCAGCAATAGCTTACGCAGATTCCAAGTTCAGAAGTGGTATTATTTCTGAATTGCTGGTGGCTGGTGCCCTTTGAGACTGGTAGGGCAGAAGGCAGGGAGGGAGGCCAACACTAGGTGGCGCCAGAGCCAATGGCAGGCAGAACCACCCCTTGACTGGTTGTAAGTAAGACCGTAGGTGGGGGCAAACTGAGGTTGCTGGGTTTGGATACAGTTTCACTAACACAACTTATTTACTATAATCAGAGCAAATAAGGACAAAGAAATTAACTGAGAAGTGGAGTTTGTGTATATCATTGGAACACAAAATTGCAGGAAAAGTCCCAGCCTATGTTTTGTTTGTGCTTATCTAAAATTGGCTATATACAGTCGTACCTCAGGTTAAGTACTTAATTTGTTCCGGAGGTCCGTACTTAACCTGAAAGTGTTCTTAACCTGAAGCACCACTTTAGCTAATGGGGCCTCCTGCTGCCGCCGCGCCACCGGAGCACGATTTCTGTTCTCATCCTGAAGCAAAGTTCTTAACCTGAAGCACTATTTCTGGGTTAGCAGAGACTGTAACCTGAAGCGTATGTAACCTGAAGCATATGTAACCTGAGGTACCACTGTAATAGGAAAATATATTGCTATCAAGGATGTGTTATAAGCACAGTGGCTGCTCTCAACTTACGTTCTGTATTACTATTTTTTCTTGACCAATATCTGTATTGCAGTTTTAAAAAAAATATCTATGTTATATTTAAGTATATGTGATGTAGTTCTGTTGAATGATATAAAGAAAATTTCATTTTCTAATTAACCCCTCCCCAGAAACCATATAAATGACTAAGTCAATTAAAATTACCATAAAAGCAGTGAGACATGCAACAGAACAGTGCAGTGTCCCTGTTCAGATTTCCAGCTGTTCCAACAACCCTGCTCCCCTCCCCATGTTTTCTGTGTTTGCTCCCAGCAGTCAGTCAACCTTCCATGCCCACTGAACATGTGCCATCCTCCCTAGGCTGCTTCTAGGCTGCATCCAAACGGATTGCAAGATGCTGTAACCACTATTGTCACACTGGTATGATGGGGGGAGCTGGTAGTCGGAAGGTGATGCTTCCAGGAGCTTCTCATAGTCAAAAGCAGTCTTGAAAACTTACAGGGAGATCTTAACTACTCAGAAGTAAGTCCTGTTGAATTCACTGGGGCTTATTCCCAAGTAAGTTGCCAAAACAACTGCCTGGTAGTCTGGCCATTCCTTTGAGATGGTAATCACTTAATTCCTGAGACAGGGACACGGGTGGCACTGTGGGTTAAACCACTGAGCCTAGGACTTGCTGATCAGAAGGTCGGTGGTTCAAATCCCCGCGACGGGGTGAGCTCCCATTGCTCAGTCCCTGCTCCTGCCAACCTAGCAGTTTGAAAGCACGTCAAAGTGCAAGTAGATAAATAGGTACCGCTCCAGCGGGAAGGTAAACGGCATTTCTGTGCGCTGCTCTGGTTTGCCAGAAGCGGCTTAGTCATGCTGGCCACATGACCCGGAAGCTGTACGCTGGCTCCCTTGGCCAATAAAGTAAGATGAGCACCGCAACCCCAGAGTCAGCCACAACTAGACCTAATGGTCAGGGGTCCCTTTACCTTTACCTTTAATTCCTGAGACAATGAGAAGGTTCCCTCTCCCTCTTTGCAGAGAAACATTTGGTCAGTTTGGGAGTCAAAATGGTTTCAGGACTGTATTCCTGTGCTGCTCCAGACATGTGGTTTATATATTTATGTACGTGTTTGCTTGGTACATTTATGAACATTTATTATATAACTTAAGACCTTAAAATTCTTATAACAGGTTCTGCTTTGAGCCCTGCTGATACAGAGGCAGGCGGGCAGCCAGCTAGGGCTTCACAGGTCAAAACACACACTGTCGGGCCACAGTTGTAAACGGCAAAGAATAGGTGCAAATTGCTCCCCCAGGACTGCGCTGATTACCAAGGATGTGGCTTGGTATGCATTAGCTTTGGTGGCTGAATGCGCTCAGTGTGCAGTCGGCGTGATGATGAATGGGTTGCACAAATGCCATCTCAAAAGAAGAAACCTGCAGCCAATGGCAGGTCCTCTACAACTGGTTCTTGGGTTTTTGGAAATGCTTGACCCCTGCACTCACATCACTGCATATATATGCCATTTCTCTCTAGATCTCACCAAGAGGTAAGCTGGACACTTCATAATCAAACAGGCTAAGTTCTCTGATTGTTGGAATGCTGGCTTCCACAATCCTAAAGTAGTAGCAAGTGCCACATAACATCCTGTCTGGCTTCATTCAGAGGTCAATCAGTTGGGTGTATTCAGCTAAGTTATACTAAGGGTAGAGCCACAGTTAGCCATGTCCTCTAATTTCAATGGGTCTACTCTGAGTAGAAGTTACACTAAAGGCAACCCATTCCTTCCCAAGAGAGGTTAGATTGGGTCCCCCTTTGCTATCCTTCCACCATCAGGCAGAACTTTGAAAACTAAGGTTCAAATCCCTGGGCTGCTGTCAGGGCAAACTGCATTTTCGTTGCTGCTTCTGAATGTGTTCTGTTGCATTCTAATTATTGTTTTTGACCAGTTTGTTGTTCTTACTTGGCATTTTATAATGATGTTTCTAAATGTTGGAAACTGCCTTGAATCCTAATTTGGGAGAAAGGCAGAATATAAATGCATTAAAATTAAAACAAAACAAAATAAAAACATGTGTAGAAGATCCCACCAAGAACAATCTTCTTTTCTTCTTCTTCACTTTTAGCACTAGCTTCTTAGCATGGTGAACTTAGTCCAAAATTTTACAAATCATGATGGCTTCACTCCCAGGCTCAGTTAGGCTTCCTTGAGTTCTGTGCGACTTAAGTACCAGCCATCGACATAGGATGGTAGCCAAAGGAATTAACAATTTGGCTTTCAACCATGTTGTGCTACTTAAACGTAATCCATAGGCCATAGAAAAAGCAACGCATGAGAGCCAGAACACACACATAGATGGCCAAATACCTATCCTGTTGGCATCGTTGCAGCTCTACAAGTTAGGGATGTTGCCAGGGTGTGAGGTCAGAATTAATCATACAACCCTTGTTAACTCTGAACATCAACTACGTTCAGCCACAGGAAAACCATCTGTGTGAAGTTCACTGATGAGGATAATGGTTTCTCCCTCTTGCATCACCTCCACAGTGAAGGCTGGTCCATTTGGGTGAGTTGAGAAGTGCCTCACTAACTTCAGCCAGCTTCCACTTGCCTACCTGTACAGTCACACCAGGGGGTGCCACTGCTTCCTTCTCCTTAGTCTCAGATGCTGTTGTGGAACTCAACAGGATGAGAACAAACCTAGAATTGGTTGACTAATAGTTGACTAAACCATACCTTATGAGGAATGGTTGAAGGAGCTCTATACGTTTAGCCTGCAAAAGAAGGGACTGAGAGGAGATACAATAGGTAAAGGTAAAGGGACCCCTGACCATGAGGTCCAGTCATGGCCGACTCTGGGGTTGCGGCACTCATCTTGCTTTACTGGCCGAGGGAGCCGGCGTACAGCTTCTGGGTCATGTGGCCAGCATGACAAAGCCGCTTCTGGCAAACCAGAGCAGCGCACGGAAACGCCGTTTACCTTCCCGCCGGAGTGGTACCTATTTATCTACTTGCACTTTGATGTGCTTTTGAACTGCTAGGTTGGCAGGAGCAGGGACCGAGCAACAGGAGCTCACCCCGTCACGGGGATTCAAACCGCCAACCTTCTGATCAGCAAGCCCTAGGCTCTGTGGTTTAACTCACAGCGCCACCCGCATCCCATACAATAGTCACCTTCAAATATCTCAAGGGCTGTCGCACAGAAGAGGGAGCAAGCTTGTTTTCTCCTGCTCTGGATGGTAGACTTGGACCGAGGGCTTCAAGTTACAAGAAAGGAGATTCCAACCAAACATATGGGGGACGACGACTTTCCAACAGTAAGAGCTGTTGGAACAGTGGAAGGTGTCTCCCTCAGGAGGCTGTGGACTCCCCTTCATTGGAGGTTTTCAAGCAGATGTTGGGTGGCCGTCTATGATGGACGTGTTAGCTGAGATTCCTGCATTGCAGGGGGTTGAACTAGATGACCCTTGGTGTCCCTTCCAATTCTACAGTTCTATGATTCTATGACTCTACCTGTCATTGGCTCTAGCTCCACCTACAGTTGGCTTCCCTGTTTTCCGCCCTTCCAGTTCCAATGGCCAACAGCCACCGCTGCACTTCCCATTTCAGAAGCTCCAAGCACTTGACCTTCATCACTTATGTCTCTGTGAAGCATTAGGTAGTAAGTGGATACTCCAAACACTCTCTGCTTCTCTCTTTCCCCATCAACCTGTCCTGCTTCTATGAAGCAACAGCAAAACAGGCTAGTCCACCCATTGGACATGCTGGGTATGTTCCCACCCAGGACATACAAGAGCAGCATAAAAGGGGCTGCCCTTATTTCTTCATGAAGTACGGAACTCCCTCCTACAGGAGGCAATGATGGCCTCTGTCTTGGATGGCTTTAAAAGAGGATTAGACCAGTGGCATAGCATGGGTTGCTAGCACCTGTGGCCACGTAGAGATAGAGTGGGTGGAAGGGGGGGAAACGGACAGAGTACATATGCACATTCAACTGCCTAAGGCATCTGTGTTACCAAGGAGATCGCAACCACGGGGATAAGAAAGGAAGAGCTTTTCCGTTGTCTGGAGAGGTCACCTTTTGGTTCGCATGGAGCCCAGCGATGGAAGCACGTAGCTGCATTGAGGCAGCACTGGGTGTTGAAATTTTGCACCTCTCACAAATTTTGCACCCACGGCAACCACCCCTGTGGGCCGCCCCACACTATGCCACTGGATTAGACAAATTCGTGGAGGAGAGAGCTACTGGAGGCTACTAACCAGCGCCTGCCAACCTAGCAGTTCGAAAGCACCTCCGGGTGCAAGTAGATAAATAGGGACCGCTTACCAGCGGGAAGGTAAACGGCGTTTCCGTGTGTGGCTCTGGCTCGCCAGAGCAGCGATGTCACGCTGGCCACGTGACCCGGAAGTGTCTCCGGACAGCGCTGGCCCCTGGCCTCTTAAGTGAGATGGGCGCACAACCCCAGAGTCTGTCAAGACTGGCCCGTACGGGCAGGGGTACCTTTACCTTTACCTTTTTAACCATAATGCCAGTGCTCTGCCTCCACATTTAGGGGCAGCAAGGCTTCTGAATGCCAGTTGCTAGAAACCACAGGCGGGGAGAGTGTTCTTGCGCTCGAATCCTGCCTGCTGGTTCCCCACAGGCATCTGCTGAGAGAACAGGATGTTGGACTAGGTGGGCCATTGGCCTGATCCAGCAGGCTCTTCTTATGTTCTTAAATGGTATTCCAGGATACACTAGTGCCCTGGAAAGAGGACTGGAGGGTGCTTTTGATAATCAAACTGTCATGTTGGCTGCTGATGCCATTTGATGCAAGGAGGCCCCCGGGAAACCTTGATTCCCCCCCCCCCCCCGCTCTGCCAACATGTGATTAGCATATTCACATTAATGTTGGCAGCTGGCAATGTTTATTTCAATGGGAAAGGCAGCAGCTCATTGGTGGAGCATCTGCTAGGCATGCAGAAGGTTCCAGCTTCAAGCCCTGGCATCTCCAGGTAGAGCTGGCAAAGATTCCCTTCCCGAAATCCCAGAAAGCTGCTGCCGGTCAGTGTTAACGGTGCTAACCTAGAGGGACCAACAGTCTAACTATGTAAGGCAGCTTCCTAGCATTTAGGGGAAGGGTGGGTCAGGGGAGGGAGCTGTAGCTCAGCAGCAGAGCACATGCTTTGGGTGTAGAAGGTTCCAGGTCCATTTCACAGCATCTCCAGGTAGGGCCAGAAATGGCCCCTGTCTCAGTACCTGGGCTGCCACTGTCAGTCAGCATCCACAATAGTAGACGGACCAAAAGTCTGTTTAAGACAACTTCCTTTATTCCTTCTTGTCTTGAGAGTAAGTGAGTAAGGATGCAGTGGAATGCCCTGATGTAATCGGCTTAACAGCTGACAGGAATAGGGGAATGCCAAATGCATCAACATTGGGTGGATCTACACGGGAATTCTATAAATAAGTCAGAAATTAAATCGTTATAACAAAAAAAAAACTTTATGGAAAATCAAATCGATTTTTTTTTACACCCCAGCGCCATCTGGTGTTGCATATTTATAACACATTCAAAACATTTTTTTTACTAATGTAGCTGAGTCCAAAGTACAGTGGTACCTCGGGTTACATACGCTTCAGGTTACAGACTCCACTAACCCAGAAATAGTACCTCGGGTTAAGAACTTTGCTTCAGGATGAGAACAGAAATCGTGCTCCGGCGGCGCAGTGGCAGCAGGAGGCCCCATTAGCTAAAGTGGTGCTTCGGGTGAAGAACAGTTTCAGGTTAAGAACGGACCTCCAGAACGAATTAAGTACTTAACCCGAGGTACCACTGTATATGACATAAGTTGTGGGGGCAGGGGTTGGCCTGTCTGATTTATTTATTGCATTTGTAGCCCACCTTTTTCTCCAAGGAGCTCAAGGTGGAGCACACAATTCTCCACTACCCATTCATAGCGGATAGCTCAGTTGGTTGGAGCGTGGTGCTGTTAACGCCAAGGTTGCAGGTTCGATCCCCGTATGGGAGAGATGCATATTCCTGCATTGCAAGGGGTAGACTGGATTACCCTTGTGATCCCTTCCAACTCTTCAGTTTTATGATTCTGGATCAAGTCAAGTGGGGATTTGAATCCTGCTCTCCCAGGTCCTAGCATGACACCCTAACCCATGGGTAGGCAAACTAAGGCCTGGGGGCTGGATCTGGCCCAATCGCCTTCTCGATCCGGTCCACTGACGGTCCGGGAATCAGCGTGTTTTTACATGAGTAGAATGTGCCCTTTTATTTAAAATGCATCTCTGGGTTATTTGTGGGGCATAGGAATTCATTCATGCCCCCCCTTCAAAATATAGTCCAGCCCCCCCCACAAGATCTGAGGGACAGTGGACCGGCCCCCTGCTGAAAAAGTTTGCTAACCCCTGCCCTAACCAGTACACCACACTGGTACCCTTGGGATCACTGCTGTGATAACACCCGCTGCTGTGATTCTTGGCTCTTAAGTTCTCATTGAGTAGAGATAGTGGTATGGGTTATCTGGAGGCAATGCTTCTAATGGCCTGTTTGGTGTTGTATTTTAAATGATTGATAACCCTTGACATTCAAACAATGCGTCTCAATAGAAGCTAAGGTACCCCAAGAAAGCAGAGCAGATGAACAGAGATGACTTATTCCCCTACGCCCAGCAGCTAGTGGGAGGGCCAGCCTGGAAGCTATGGAACAAAGTGCAAAGCAGGCAGCCCACAATTGTTTCAAAGCAGGTGTGGAGAAACCTGTGACCCTCTCGATGTGTTTTAAATGGACTGTGAATGTAGCTGAGTTCTGTTACTGAAAGCAATTTCCTAGGCTTAGCATGTGCTCAGAGGCACCCTGCCTCTGTTCTTCAAATCTATCACTGTCTCTCTCGCTTGTAGTTTCTGGAGTTCTAATAAAACCCAAAGCAGGGCCATGTTTGCACCTTACATTTAAAGCAGTAAGATACCATTTTAATAGTCATGGCTTGCCCCAAAGCATCCTGGGAGCTGTAGCTTCTATAGGGTGCTGAGAGTTGTTCGGAGACCCTGCCGCCCTCCCAAAGCTACAATTTTCAGATTGGTTTAATGATCAATCGCTCCTCACTAGGAACTCTGAATTTTACCTCTGAGGTTATCTGAATCCTCTTGTGATCTAGAGCCTTTTCTCTCTCTTGGGTCCTGCAGCCTTTCTGATGAGTGGAGAGCCTTAAAAGGGTAGCCCGTCCAAGTCTGGAGCCAAACACTCCATCCTCCCTCTGTTAGCATCTGCTCTGGGCCCTGCTTTGGGGGCAAGCAGGCCCTGGAGTCCCCAGATTCTTTGCAGGGGTGGAATGTGTACCTAAGGCTCAAGGGACTCTTGCCTAACAGGCTCAGTGTTGGGTGAGGAGCTTTGCAACTCCATGGCTTTCACCTCCAGATCCAGGGCTTATCCATGCTTCCTCTTGATCTATTGCTTTCTCCTGGGGAAAACAGCTCTTTAGCGCTCAATCAGAGCAATCAGCAATGTGCTTTTTCTCCAGATTGATGTTTACTCCAATTTAGCACTAAAGAGCAGGTTTTACCTGGGAAAGGAGCAGGGCAGGTGGGACACCCAGACCCTCCAGGTGTCCCTATTTTCCAGGGACAGAAGCCATCCCAGTTTCTGATTGGATCCTGGAATGTCCCGCTTTCCCTTAGGACGTCCCTATTTTCATTGGAGAAATACTGGATGGTATATGGAGTTACATGACCTCCAAGCCAAGGAGATAAGTAGCTATGCAGCCTCTAGAAGACATCTGAAGGCAGCCCTGTATAGGAACGTTTCTTTAATGTTTAATGTTTTATTTAAAAAAAATTATAAGTTGGAAGCTGCCTAGAGTGGCTGAGGCAGCCCAGTAAGATGGGTAAAAGGTAAAAGTAAAGGACCCCTGGATGGTTAAGTCCAGTCAAAGGTGAGGCGCTCATCTCGCTTTCAGGCCAAGGGAGCCAGCGTTTGTCCACAGACAGCTTTCCGGGTCATGTGGCCAGGATGACTAAACTTCTTCTGGCTCGATGGAACACTGTGATGGAAGCCAAAGCTCATTGAAACACCGTTTACCATCCCGCCGCAGCAGTACCTATTTATCTACTTGCACTGGCTTACTTTCGAACTGCTAGGTTGGCAGGAGTTGGGACAGAGGAACAGGAGCAGAGATTCAAACCTGCTGACCTTCCAATCAGCAAGCCCAAGAGGCTCAGTGGTTTAGACCACAGCACCACCCACATAAGATGGGAGTGGAATAATAATAATAATAATAATAATAATAATAATAGAATAGGATGCCTCTATTTTCATTGGAGAAATGTTGGAGGATATGCTGATCAAGAGGAAAACCATTTGGACCCTGCTTGTGTTGGAGTCCTGATTACTGCTTCTGGTCACGCTCATAGGGACCAAAGAAGCTTCTTTATATTGAATCAGAGCATTGGTCCATCAAGCTCACTCTTGTCTATTCTGGCAGTGGCTTTGTGGTGTCATTGGCAGGCAACATCCTCGGCCCTGCCTGGAGATGCTGGGAATGGAACCTGAGGGCTTGTGTATAGAAAGCAGCTGCTGTACCACTCAGTTACATCCTTTCTTGAGAGGGATGCATGCCATGTATGCTCTGTTACCTGTGGGACCACGTGCACTTCTGCAACTTGCCTGGGTAAAGAAAGGATGTGACAGAACAGAATGGCAGATGACTCAAGAGGCAGAGGAATCAAAAGTTTTCATAAGCCTGTTGGGCACTCCTTCAGGTGGTTAAGATTTGCAGCATCTGGTAGAAATGTAATTTAGAAAGCTGAGCCCTGTTCTGAGAATGTGATCCTTGGGAGGCAGACAGCCTAAGATTTTGGCAAGGAAACTGCCATTTCCCCAATGAAGTGATCTCAGCTGCTTGATGGTGTTTGTCCAAACGTCTTTCTGGGCAAATCTCAGTGAAAGCTATATTTTCTCTGCTACGGTGCGGAAGACACACTCAATGCTTTTGTCGAAACAAAACAAAAAAAAATTCCTTCCAGTAGCACCTTAGAGACCAACTAAGTTAGTTACAGGTAGGTAGCTGTGTTGGTCTGCTGTAGTTGAAACAAACAAACAAAATTCCTTCCAGTAGCACCTCAGAGACCAACTAAGTTGCTACTGGAAGGAATTCTCTCCCCCCCCCCCCACTAAGGCAGACCAACACAGCTGCCTACCTATAACTAGATCAATGCTTTTGTGGCATTCTGAAGTCCTTCCTCTTGCCTGGTAGGTTTTGATTATCTGTGCAGTATATTTCTGACTCGAGACAGGGTGTCGGGAGTCTAGCAGTAAAGAGCAGTAAAGATTCTGTAGGCACATCTTCACGGCCAGCTTCTATCAGTTTTTCATTAGTTTAACTGCCATGGCTTCTTTCCCACCCCTCAGTAATGATGGGAAATGGAGTTCATTGAAGGTGCTAAGAATCTAGTTAGACCTCCCTGACCTGCTTCAGAGTTCTCTATGGAGAAGGAATGTTAAACAACATTCACTCTGTGGTGTAGCTGTGCCCTGTGGATAGGAATATTTAGGTATTCTATCAGAAAACTAAAGCAATTTGAGGAAAGCTGCTTTGATTTCTGTGGTTTATTCTGCATTCACTTTTTCCCCCCAGGGGGGAGAACATTTCAGAGGACTGCTTTGGATAAGTAACACCTACGATGAAGAAGACATACATCTGAAAGCAGCAATGTACTCACTGAAGCTACCATAAAATGATCGCCCCAAAATCAGAGGCTTGTTTCTAGGGAGTCCAAAACAAAGGATTAAGGTTGGCTGCATAACTACCTCTGCACCACCATCACCTGAAAGGAAAGTAGATTTTTTGATCGAGATTTCAGGAAGTTGACATTGCTAGTTCTACCTGAAGATTCTGGGGCTTGAAGCTAAGAACTTCTGCTTGTTCTACCACCACCTTCCCCTGTTCTCTGGTCAAAGCAACTCTCTTGCTTCGACCAGAGGGAGACTGTTAGGGCTTATCTACACTTACCTTTACCTTCGCATTTCTAGACACAGGTCCGTGCTGTCCTGGCATGGGCAAGACTAAATGTGTGAACTATTCAGACTAGGTTCAGAAAGTTAAGACTAGGTTCTCTTTGTGAACCTCGCTAAAGCTCGTGAGTCCATGTGCTCTCTCTTCATTCATTTCCCTCTTTTCCTTTCTAAACCTGGCAGTGATTGTTTGTTTTCCATCCACATACTATGCATTTAGCAGATGCTCTTCAGTAGTTAAACTGATATCGCTAAGGTAGATCCCAATTAATTATGAGGAAGAAAACGGGAATTAAGGCCCGTTTGTCTTAATTCTGTCATCAGGTTGCAACTGCTGTGCTGGGAAAATCTCTCAAGCCCTGAGGTGTCCCAGGTTAATACGTCAGCTTCTGAATCCATTACCAGAGAAATCAAGTACTGGTTAAAGGGAGGGGTATGTGCATGCGGCGATTTCACTTTTCCATTTATTTTTAGGATTATGAAACTGATTCTTTTAGTGCCTGGTGGTTTCTGTTGTGTTTTATAAGAGTTAAACAACTATATAAATTTCCATAGACATCTGAAGGCAGCCCCGTTTTGGGAAGCTTTTAATCTGTGATGGTTTGTTTGTTTTTTGCTTTGTTTTATTTGTATTTTTGTTGGAAGCAAAATCCTGTTGTTGTGGTGGTGGTTTTTGTTATTATTGACTTGTATGTCTGTTAAGTAGCAAAATCTTTTACATAAATGAAATAATCACCAGTGTTTCCCCTCCTCTTTTCCATTGTTAAAAGTGCAAGCTCTTTGCATGTTTACTCATGAGTAAGTCCAGACTTAAATTTGTCAAGACTTACTCTGCTATAACCGTTTAGCCTCAGTTAATTATTGCATTTTGTTTATTTCCTACTACACGAAATTCTTGACTGTAAGGCTTACATCCATTCTAAGTGTGGGGCAGACAGCTTTAAGGCAGAGAATAGGCACCAACTCCTAAGCCTCAAAGCTCCCTCACTACTCCATAAAATATTTGAGGGGCCTGCCCCCCCCCCAGGTTGATGGGCATTGCCATTCAAATGGTGTGTATGCACCATGTAATGTTATCAACCCCATATTTTATTCCTGTTGGCACGCCTGAGGCAGAGTCCGGTCCATTAGGGCAAATGGGAACCATTTGCTTCAGCCAATGACCTTAGCCAGCACCACCTTCCCACTCCTTAGGCCAATTCTGGGAGCTGAGAGTTATTAGGAGACCCCCTCACAGAGCTACAATTCCCAGAGTGGTTCAACAGTCTATCCCTGCTTGTATGCGGTTCTGGGAACTGTAGCATTGGGAGCAGGATAAGGGCATCCTGGCAACTCTTAACACCCTTAAAGTACAGCTCCCAAAATTATTCGTGAGGGGGGAGCCATGACTGTTTAAAGCGGTACTTTAAATGCATAGTGTGACTGTGGCTTTTAGCCTCCTTTTTTGTCCTAGACAGTGGTGAGGATGGGGACAACACTAGAATTAGTTATCCCTGCCTGTCATTGGCCGTAGCTCCATCTAACCGCTGGCCTCTCTTCCTTCCACCTACTAGTCTCAATGGGCAACGGCCACTGCTGCTTTAAGGATAGTCGTTGTTTTTAATCATTCATGATACGTTCTCCCTGCCAGTCACGACATATGCAAAACCAGACCATCAAACTATCCATCTTTCAGTCACGGCAGGCTGGTACAATGGATCTCTCTCTCTCTTTCTTTCTCTTTCTAACCAAATGTGCTCAATTTTCTTGCATTTAATGTTTGATTGCCATATGGTTTGTTTGGCTATTTATTTTGGAGCTCTGTGTCATTTGTTCTCTCTCTCTCTCTCTCTCTCTCTCTCTTGCTCTTTTTATACCCTGCTGTGCATCTTTCCAAATGAAACTTTGTTATAACCGATGGCTAAAACAAATAAAATTTGATTTAATAATTAATAGCTCTAGATGATGAACAGTGTCTCCTCCTCTCTCTTTACCAATATATTCTCTCTCTCTCTCTCTCTCTCTCTCTCACACACACACACACACACACAGGCTATAACAACAATTGAGCCAGGCAGACATCATCCAACCTGAAGCACTGATTGACACCATCTTAGGATTTCTTGGAAAACAAGCTTTTACATTTGTGAGTTGACAGCTTCCATTTACAGAATGAAATCTTGTTTTTTTATGAGAGGAACATTTCTGTTGAAGTATTGCCCGTGGTCTCTTGATACGCATCTGTGGTTGAATATGAATCACTCGGCTGTGATTGGCTGAAGACTGAAGGACAGAAAAATGAGCTCCGTTGCATCAGACCCAAGTTCCACTTTGTTGTTGTTGTTTAGTCGTTTAGTCGTGTCCGACTCTTCGTGACCCCATGGACCAGAGAACGCCAGGCACTCCTGTCCTCCACTGCCCCCCGCAGCTTGGTCAGACTCATGCTGGTAACCTCGAAAACACTATCCAACCATCTCGTCCTCTGTCGCCCCCTTCTCCTTGTGCCCTCCATCTTTCCCAACATCAGGGTCTTCTCCAGGGAGTCTTCTCTTCTCATGAGGTGGCCAAAGTACTGGAGCCTCAGCTTCACAATCTGTCCTTCCAGTGAGCACTCAGGGCTGATTTCCTTCAGAATGGAGAGGTTTGATCTTCTTGCAGTCCATGGGACTCTCAAGAGTCTCCTCCAGCACCATAATTCAAAAGCATCAATTCTTCGGCGATCAGCCTTCTTTATGGTCCAGCTCTCACTTCCATACATCACTACTGGGAAAACCATAGCTTTAACTATACGGACCTTTGTTGGCAAGGTGATGTCTCTACTTCTCAAGATGCTGTCTAGGCCTGTCATTGCCCTTCTCCCAAGAAGCAGGCGTCTTTTAATT
Source organism: Podarcis cretensis (assembly GCF_951804945.1). Taxonomy (NCBI): domain Eukaryota; kingdom Metazoa; phylum Chordata; class Lepidosauria; order Squamata; family Lacertidae; genus Podarcis; species Podarcis cretensis. The sequence continues at coordinate 20,093,584 of NC_137183.1, forward strand.
TCGTGGCTGCTGTCACCATCTGCAGTGATCATGGAGCCCAAGAAAGTAAAATCTCTCACTGCCTCCATTTCTTCCCCTTCTATTTGCCAGGAGGTGATGGGACCAGTAGCCATGATCTTCGTCTTTTTGATGTTGAGCTTCAGACCATATTTTGCACTCTCCTCTTTCACCCTCAATAAAAGGTTCTTTAATTCCTCCTCACTTTCTGCCATCAAGGTTGTGTCATCTGCATATCTGAGGTTGTTGATATTTCTTCCAGCAATCTTAATTCCGGCTAGGGATTCATCCAGCCCAGCCTTTCGCATGATGAATTCTGCATATAAGTTAAATAAGCAGGGAGACAAAATGCAGCCTTGTCGTACTCCTTTCCCAATTTGGAACCAGTCAGTTGTTCCATATCCAGTTCTAACTGTAGCTTCTTGTCCCACATACAGATTTCTCAGGAGACAGATGAGGTGATCAGGCACTCCCATTTCTTTAAGAACTTGCCATAGTTTGCCATGGTCGACACAGTCAAAGGCTTTTGCATAGTCAATGAAGCAGAAGTAAATGTCTTTCTGGAACTCTCTAGCTTTCTCCATAATCCAGCGCATGTTTGCAATTTGGTCTCTGGTTCCTCTGCCTCTTCTAAATCCAGCTTGCACTTCTGGGAGTTCTCGGTCCACATACTGCTTGAGCCTTCCTTGTAGAATTTTAAGCATAACCTTGCTGGCGTGAGAAATTAGTGCAATTGTGCGATAGTTGGAGCATTCTTTGGCACTGCCCTTCTTTGGGATTGGGATGTAGACTGATCTTCTCCAATCTTCTGGCCACTGCTGAGTTTTCCAAACTTGCTGGCATATTGAGTGTAGCACCTTAACAGCATCATCTTTTAAAATTTTAAATAGTTCAGCTGGAATACCATCACTTCCACTGGCCTTGTTATTTGCAGTGCTTTCTAAGGCCCATTTGACTTCACTCTCCAGGATGTCTGGCTCAAGGTCAGCAACCACACTACCTGGGGTATATGAGACATCCGTTTCTTTCTGGTATAATTCCTCTGTGTATTCTTGCCACCTCTTCTTGATGTCTTCTGCTTCTGTTAGGTCCTTTCCACTTTTGTCCTTTATTATGGAAATCTTTGTACGAAATGTTCCTTTCATATCTCCAATTTTCTTGAACAGATCTCTGGTTCTTCCCATTCTATTGCTTTCCTCTATTTCTTTGCATTGCTTGTTTAAGAAGGTCTTCTTGTCTCTCCTTGCTATTCTTTGGAAATCTGCATTCAATTTCCTGTATGTTTCACGATCTCCCTTGCATTTTGCTTGCCTTCTCTCCCCCGCTATTTGTAAGGCCTCATTGGACAGCCACTTTGCTTTCTTGCATTTCCTTTTCATTGGGATGGTTTTCGTTGCTGCCTCCTGTATAATGTTACGAGCCTCCATCCATAGTTCTTCAGGCACTCTGTCCACCAAATCTAAATCCTTAAACCTGTTCCTCACTTCCACTGTGTATTCATAAGGGATTTGACTTAGATTGTATCTTACCGGCCCAGTGGTTTTTCCTACTTTCTTCAGTTTAAGCTTGAATTTTGCTATAAGAAGCTGATGATCTGAGCCACAGTCAGCTCCAGGTCTTGTTTTTGCTGACTGTATAGAGCTTCTCCATCTTTGGCTGCAGAGAATATAATCAATCTGATTTCGATGCTGCCCATCTGGTGATGTCCATGTGTAGAGTCGTCTCTTGTGTTGTTGGAAAAGCGTGTTTGTGATGACCAGCTTGTTCTCTTGACAGAACTCTATTAGCCTTTGCCCTGCTTCGTTTTGATCTCCAAGGCCAAACTTGCCAGTTGTTCCTTTTATCTCTTGACTCCCTACTTTAGCATTCCAATCCCCTATAATGAGAAGAACATCCTTCTTTGGTGTCACTTCTATAAGGTGTTGTAAGTCTTCATAGAATTGGTCAATTTCAGTTTCTTCAGCACCAGTAGTTGGTGCATAAACTTGGATTACTGTGATGTTAAAAGGTCTGCCTTGGATTCGTATTGAGATCATTCTATCATTTTTGAGATTGCATCCCAGTACAGCTTTTGCCACTCTTTTGTTGACTATGAGGGCCACTCCATTTCTTTTACGGGTTTCTTGCCCACAGTAGTAGATATGATGGTCATCCGAACTGAATTCACCCATTCCCGTCCATTTTAGTTCACTGATGCCCAGGATGTCAATATTTATTCTTGCCATCTCATTTTTGACCACCTCCAACTTACCCATGTTCATGGTTCTTACATTCCAGGTTCCTATGCAATATTTTTCTTTACAGCATTGGACTTTCCTTTCGCTTCCAGGCATATCCGCAACTGAGCGTCCTTTCGGCTTTGGCCCAGCCGCTTCATCAGCTCTGGATCTACTTGTACTTGCCCTCCGCTCTTCCCCAGTAGCATGTTGGACGCCTTCCGACCTGAGGGGCTCATCTTCCAGCGTCATAACTTTTATATGCCTGTTGTCTTTGTCCATGGAGTTTTCTTGGCAGGGATACTGGAGTGGCTTGCCGGTTCCTCCTCCAGGTGGATCACGTTTGGTCAAAACTCTCCACTATGACCTGTTCATCTTGGGTGCCCTGCTCGGCATAGTTCATAGCTTCTCTGAGTTCTTCAAGCCCCTTCGCCACGGCAAGGCAGTGATCCATGAAGTTCCACTTACCTCACCTCAAAAAGGAAACTGCAGAGTTGGAAAAAGGCATCAGAAAAGGGCAGCCAAAGTGATCAAGGCGATGGAGCGACTCCCGTACACGGAAAGATTGCAGCACTTCAGAATTTTTAGTTTACAGGAAAGGCGAGTGAGAGGTTGCATGCTAGAAGCTTATAAAACTGGTGCAGGACATGAAGAAAGCCAATAGAGAAAAGTTTTTCTCCAACTCTTTTAATACTAGAACTCATGGACATGCAATGAAACTGAACGTCGGGCGATTCAGGACTGTGGAACTCACTCCCACAAGAGACAGTGATGGCCACTAGCTTGGCTTTAAAATATATTGCAAGATGGCTGCTACAGGCAGTGGCAGCCTTTGGGCTCTCAAATTTCAGCAGTGACGTGTGCGACACCGAAATTTGGTGCATGCAGATACCTGCCTCTTGTGCTCCATTTGACATCACTGTTGCAGTATCCCCTATGGCACTGGCCAACAGGTCTTGCTACCCTAAAACCACCTCTGCTACATGCCTCCTTGAGCAAATGTCACCCCACACTTTCCAGCAACTCTCCCCTATCGCTTTCCTTACCGCAAGAAAGCTGGTGGGTTGTTGTTTTTCTTTTTCTTTTTTTTTTATAATAATTTTTATTCGTTTTTCAAACAGATAACAAAAGCAACACAAAACAACACAATTTCCAACTCATCGTTTCATACCCTTCTTTCTTTTGACTTCCCCATACCTCCCCATCCCTGCATCCTTGTTTAATGGTTCTTTAGCAACCCTTAGGTCCATTATCTTAATTCCCTTTCATAAAAGTTCCTTTAGTTTTTTTGATTACTGCTGCAATTTCTTTACCTCTTACCCCCTGACATCTTAACATTCATCAATTTTACAATTGTTCTTAAGATATATTTTAAATTTCTTCCAGTCCTCTTCCACTGTCTCTTTCCCCTGGTCACGGATTCTGCCCGTCATCTCGGCCAGTCCCATAAAGTCAATCACCTTTGTTTGCCATTCTTCCAGAGTAGGTAGTTCTTGCGTCTTCCAATACTTTGCCAGTAGAATTCTTGCTGCTGTTGTGGCGTACATAAAAAAAATCCTATCCTTCCTTAACACCACTTGGCCAACCATGCCCAAAAGGAAAGCCTCTGGTTTCTTAGGAAAAGTCCACTTAAGGACCTTCTTAATTTCATTATAGATCATTTCCCAGAAGGCTTTAACCTTTGGGCAGGTCCACCAAAGATGGTAGAAGGTGCCTTCAGTCTCATTACATTTCCAACACTTATTATTAGGCAAATGGTAAATTTTTGCAAGCTTGACTGGGGTCATGTACCACCGATAGATCATTTTCATAATATTTTCTTTTAATGCATTACATGCAGTAAATTTGATACCGGTGGTCCATAACTGTTCCCAGTCAGCAAACATAATATCATGACCAATATCTTGTGCCCATTTAATCATTGCTGATTTCACCGTTTCATCCTGTGTATTCCATTTCAACAGCAAGTTGTACATTTTTGATAAGTTCTTAGTATTGGATTCCAACAGTTCTGTTTCTAATTTTGACTTCTCTTTCTGAAATCCTATTTTCCTGTCCTGTTTAAATGTTTCATTTATCTGATGGTAATGCAACCAATCTCGAACCTTAGGCTTTAATTTCTCATAACTCTGCAGTTTCACCCTTTCACCATCATATTCTAAAATCTCATAATATTTTGGCCATTTAGAATCCATATTAAGCTTTTTAACTTCCCTAGCTTCCATTGGTGACACCCACCTGGGGGTTTTACTTTCCAGCAGATCTTTATATCTAATCCAAACATTATACAATGCTTTCCTTACAATATGGTTTTTAAAACTTTTATACACCTTTACCTTGTCATACCATAAGTATGCATGCCAACCAAAGTTATTGTCATACCCTTCCAGGTCCAAAATGTCAGGGTGGGTTGTTGTTTTTCTGAAGCACTTTGGTAAGCAAGAATCCACTTTAATTGTACCACCTGAACCTGCTGGTAGGCAACTGAACCCCACCTGCAAAATGATGACTGTCTGGCAGTGCCCAAGAGCAGGAGAAAGTTATGACTAAAGCCAATTGATGAGTTTATGGCATGTGGAGACCCCTGTTTGAAAGCCTGCGGAGCTGCTTCCAGCCAGTGTCGACAGCGCTGCACTAAATGGACTGATTGTCTGGTCTTGTCAGCTCCCTGTGTTTCTAATGGAGCTGTGGGGCTGCACTGTCTCCTCAGATCTTCTTCTTCTTCTTCTTCTTCTTCTTCTTCTTCTTCTTCTTCCCTGCCCATTTGACTGGGTTGTCCCAGCCACTCTGAGCAGCTTTCAGCATACACAGAAACATAATAAAACATCAAACATTATAAACTTCCCAGTACAGGGTGCCTTCAGATGTCTTCTAAAGGTTGTATAGTTTCTTATTTCCTTGACATCTTCTGGGAGGGTGTTCCACAGGGTGGGTGCCGCTACCGAGAAGGCCCTCTACCTGGTTCCCTGTAACTTCAAATCTCACAGTGAAGCCCTTGGAGTTTGATCACAGTGTCTGGGCTGAACGATGGGGGTGGAGACACTCCTTCAGGTATACAGGTCCAAGGCTGTTTAGAGCTTTAAAGGTCAGCACCAACACTTTGAACTGTGCTCGGGAATGTATTGGGAGCCAGTGTAGGTCTTCAGCAAACAGCTCCCTACTTTGGCAGCAAAGGAAGGACCTCAGTGGTGGAGCGGAAGGTCCCAGTTCCAGTTCCCAGCATCTCCAAGTAGGGGAGTTTGGAAATGGGACACAATAGGGCAAAGAGGAGAGTGAGTCATTTCCCTCCACTTGCCCCCTGAACAATGGAAGTAGAGGGGAATGACTCGCTATCTTCTCTGCCCTGACTACTGTGTCCCATTTCCAAACTCCCCTCAGCTCTTTGCACCTTAACCGGAAAGACCTGCTGCTCTCGCTGGCAACATCTTTCTCTTTGGGAAGCTGAGGCTGGAAGAGTCTCATGCATTTCAAGCATGCAAGGCCCACTGTTTCCAGCCTCCCCCTTTTCCTCCCCCTCCCCCACTGCTCTGAGGCTGCCCTTAACTTTTCCTGCCCCAGATGAGTGTCAACAGAGGTGTGACGCCAGCCCCACAACGGCAGCCCTTTTCTCCTTCTCTCTCTCTCCCCCCCCCCAGCCCCAGCAGAGGTAGCGGCTGGGTAGCTTTACTTAATGGTGCCAGGCCTCATTAAACCCAGTTTGAGCGAGCGAAGCCTGCACGGCTCCCCCTCCTTGCTGCGAAAAAAAGTTCAAAGGTGGTGCTAACAGATGTCCCCTATCAGCATCAGAGCACCCGAGGCTGCCTCGGTGTTGTTTGTTTAACAGCGTCATCAGTAACTGATTATTGGCACAGGCAGGGAACATCTGTTCAATTTACAGAAATGGCTGCACAGCCCCCTTCTCTTACCTGACATCCTCCCTGGGTTTTATTGAATCTTCAGGCCTCACAATTACCTCTAATTTCATTGCCGGCCTTGTGTGAAGAAAAGCACTTTCCCCCGGAGCCCCGGCAAGGCACAAGTGTCGATGGCCAATTCCCTTCCTCCTCTGCCCTTTATTGGACACGCGAGGCAACAGACGCAGCCGAGGCGTCTCCCCGGCATATGTCTCAAAGCACGGCTGTGGTCTGTGTCTTTCGGGCACCCTTAAGAGGGGTCCAAAGATCTTCCTCTACAAAGGCTCCTGTGTCATGAAGGACCAACTCCAACTACAAGAGGATTAGACCGATTCATGCAGAGAAAGCCACTAGTCGTAATGACCATTAATCAAGGCAGCTATGCTAGACCTCCTCACTCAGAGATAGTGAGGTCTGGAAGGCTCATCCAGACCTGGCATCAAAGTGAACATTAATTTTTTTATTTATTGCACAGAAGGGACCTGCAACTAACTACAAACACCCAATTTCCCACTTGGTATCCACTCTGGAGAACAGAGTGTGCCATACCCTCCAATATTTCTCCCATGAAAATAGGGACGCCCCAACCTAGCAGTTCGAAAGCACCTCCGGGTGCAAGTAGATAAATAGGGACCGCTTACCAGTGGGTACCTTTACCTTTACCTTTAATCCATAATAGTCTCCTGTCAACCTAGCAGTTTGAAAGCACAGCAAAGTGCAAGTGGATAAATAGGTACCGCTCTGGCGGGAAGGTAAACGGCGTTTCCGTGCGCTGCTCTGGTTTGCCAGAAGCGGCTTAGTCATGCTGGCCACAAGACCCGGAAGCTGTCTGCGGACAAACGCTGGCTTCCTCGGCCAATAAAGCGAGATGAGCACCGCAACCCCGGAGTCGGTCACGACTGGACCTAATGGTCAGGGGTCCCTTTACTAATCCATAATAGTAATGTTACTATTTATACCCCACCCATCTGACTGGGTTGCCGCAGCCACTCTGGGCACCTTGCATATATATATAAAAACATAATAAAAACATATATATATATAAAAATATAATAAAACATTAAACATTGAAAAACTTCCCTATGCGGGGCTGCCTTCAGATGGCTCGGGCTTTGGATAACTCCATACCCTCCAGTATTTCTAAGATGAAAATAGGGACGTCCTAAGGAAAAGGGGGACATTCTGGGATCACATCAGAAACCAGGGCAGCTTATGTAAAGGAAAATAGGGACACTTGGAGGGCCTAGCATTTTAGAGCTAGTTATCTGATCAAACTCCTACCAGTTTCCTCAAGAAAGGCTTTTACTGAGCTGCGTTCCCAAGTGATGGCCACTGCAGTCTTGAATGGCTGCTATGCTCATGCTCTAGTTGGATTCTGAATTGTGGTCCTGCGTTGAACAGTTCGGTTGAATTAGATCAGGAAGGGGGAACCTTTGGACCTCTGGAGTTTTGCTCTACTGCAAACTCCCGTCAGCCCTAGCAAACATGAGGTGATGGGGGTTGTAGTTCAGCGAGAACTGGAGGGCCCAAGGTTCCCTTGCTTGAACTAGATGATCTTCAAGGCACCCACTCTGTGACAGGAACCTTGATGGATCAGGTCAAAGGTCCATCTAGGTCACAGTCACAACATGGATTGAAAGCACAATGATACCACTTCAAATAGTCACCCTCAACAAACTACTGCTGCCAGAATGCTTTGTGGAACCTGTGACTGTTTAAAGTAGCATCACAGAGCTTAAACATATGGTGTGGACAGTGGCATGGCATGGGGTGGGGTCACAGGGGCAGTTTCCCTGGGCACAAAATTGTTAGGGGTGCATAATTTCAGTTAACAACTCTTCTTTTCTTATTTCTGTGGATGCGATCTCTTGTGTAACACAGATGCTGTTAGGCAGTTGAATGTGCATGCATACTCCATCCATTTCCCTTCCTCTTACCCCCTGCCCTCTGCACAGCCCTGGGTGTTGGCAACCCCTGCTATGCCACTGGGTGTGCATGTGGTCCTAGTGATTCCCACAGTAGCCAATCAGATACCTCCAGGAAGCCCCATACCCAAGCTGGATGTGAAAACAGTAGCCCATCTCTCCTGCCCAGGCAGCTGATTTCCAAAAGCTGATGTCCTCTGGATATGATGGAGCTCACCTTAAGTGGTCAGATTTCTCTTCTGAAAGCCATGAGCCATCACCTATGGTGGTGAAGATCTATACACACAGCGATATCTCCCTCGCACCATCCTCCGAAGAGGGAACAGGCACTCCAGTCCCACTCACCAGTCAATAAAAATAATTAAATAAAATCCAATCCTTGGATTTTTCTCCCCGCACCACAACGCTGCCGGCCCCCATCTCTTTTGTATTTACTCCACTTATAAAGGAGCATTGAGTGCCTGGATGGCTGGTGCTGGGAATGCATAATAAGCCACTCAAGCCTGGGAGAGAAAATGGACAGGCCAGCAGCCAGTAAATGGAACTCGAGAGACCCCTGACATTCTCCCTTTTAAAGGGGGGAAGAGGGAGAAAGGAGGAACTGAAGGGGAGATGGCGAGCACCTCTCCCTCCAGCACCCCTCTTGGCTCCCATTTCTCTCTCTCCTCCCTCTCTCTCCTATGTTGTTAATGCAAAAGGTTGGAGGAGAAAGTGCAGCTAAAAGCCCTGCTGCATGCCAGCTCTAGATTTCAGGGCAAATCTGAAAAGAGCTTTTCCAAACTCACCCTCTATGAAATGCGCTCATTGCTCCCTCATGCCCACCCCTTTCTGCACAGGGCAAACCCAACTGTCTTTCTGCATGGAAAGCTCATGTTCAGAGGTAGCAGGACTGGGAACACTGGGAACACCGGTAGCAGGACTGGGAACACTCAAAAGATCTGGCTGTGTCCTACGGAACAGAAGGTATGAGCCATCAGAACAGAGAGGCCTTGAGGAGGGTCCTTGAAGTTGCCCATCCACAATTAGGGGTCAGCAGAGCCCAGTCAAATGGCCAGAGTCACATTTTCGTTTGGCTGGAGAAAATGATAATAATAATATATTTATACTCCACCCATCTGGCTGGGTTTCCCCAGCCACTATGGGCAGCTCCCAACAGAATTAAAAGCACAATAAAACATCAAACATTAAAAACTTCCCGAAACAGGGCTGCCTTCAGATGTCTTCTAAAAGTCAGATACAGTGGCACCTCATGTTATGGATGGGATCCGTTCCGGAGGCCCATCCATAACATGAAAAGCCCACAACTCAAAGCACCGCATCTGCACAGGTGCACAGCGCAATTTGGTGTTTCTGCACATGCGTGAGCGGCGAAACCCAGAAGTAACCTATTCCAGTACTTCCAGGTTGCCACCGGACACAAGATGAAAACACGCAACCTGAAGCGGACGTAACATGAAGTATGACTGTAGTTGTTTATTTCTTTGACATCTGGTGGGAGGGCATTCCACAGGGTGGGCACCACTACCAAGAAGGCCCTCTGCCTGGTTCCCTGTAGCTTCACTTCTCACAGTGAGGGAACTGGCAGAAGGCCCTTGGAGCTGGATCTCAGTGTCCAGACTGGATGATGGGGGTATACTGGGCCAAGGCCATTTAGAGCTTGGAAACTCTGGTTTCTCTTCAGATCGTATAAATCTTTTAGAGCTTTAAAGGTCAGCACCAACACTTTGAATTGTGCTCAGAAACATACAGGAAGCCAATGAAGGTCTTTCAGGACCAGCGTTATATGGTGTTGGCAGCCACTCCCAGTCACCAGTCTAGTTGCCACATTCTGGATTAGTTGCATTTTCTGGGACAACTTCAAAGGTAGCCCCACAGAATTCAGACAAGTGCAAATTTCTAAGGAGGGCTACGTTTCAAGTCTCACATTTTTCAGAAAATGTGATTTAGATAGCTTCACCTTTCAATGTGAACTGAATCAAATTTCTTCCTGTCCCTAATCAAGAGTGGAAAAATGGGAGATGCACTTGGAATTTAAAACTATCTCAAATACCTTTATGTATCTTTAGATGTTAATATATTTGTCTGAAACCTGGGGAAGCAAATGGGGTAGTGGGGGGAAATTTGGAGGAACATCCCCTGCCCCTTGCTCCCTTTCTGACTGATTAGTCTCCTCCTTTCTTCTTCTTCTTGTTTCCCCTTTCTGTTGCCATAGTTCCCACACATTTCTCTGTTTATAGTGGGTGGAGGCAAAGCAGTTCCATCTGCCATATTTTTCTGTCAAGGGTCACCAACCTTTCAGGGCACATCTGCAACCTGGAGAGGATGTTGGGGGCAACATGCAGAGGCTGCAACCATGCACATGTGCCCTGCTACAGTGCACATGCATGCACACTCAGACACAGCTGCGGCTGTGACCTCCGTGCAGTAGGCTAAGGGATCTCCCAGATGACCTGTTTACTGAGCATTCGTCCTGATATGCTTGCACAAAGCTTTAGCGGGTTAGACTAGGGCTACGACAAACCTAGACAGCATCTTAAAAAGCAGAGACATCACCTTGCCAACAAAGGTCCGTACAGTTAAAGCTATGGTTTTCCCAGTAGTGATGTATGGAAGTGAGAGCTGGACCATTAAAAAGGCTGATCGCCGAAGAATTGATGCTTTTGAATTATGGTGCTGGAGGAGACTCTTGAGAGTCCCATGGACTGCAAGAAGATCAAACCTATCCATTCTTAAGGAAATCAGCCCTGAGTGCTCACTGGAAGGACAGATCCTGAAGCTGAAACTCCAGTACTTTGGCCACCTCATGAGAAGAGAAGACTCCCTGGAAAAGACCCTGATGTTGAGAAAGATGGAGGGCACAAGGAGAAGGGGACGACAGAGGACGAGATGGTTGGACAGTGTTCTCGAAGCTACCAGCATGAGTTTGACCAAACTGTGGGAGGCAGTGGAAGACAGGACTGCCTGGCGTGCTCTGGTCCATGGGGTCCTGAAGAGTCGGACACGACTAAACGACTAAACAACAAAGACTAGGGCTACATTCACACACTACACGTAAATAACTGTGGTACCACTTTAAACAGTCGTGGCTTCCCCCAAATAATTCTGTGAGATGCAGCTTGATAAAGATGTTGAGAGTTCTTATGAGACCCCATTCCAGTCTCAAGTTCAGTTCATCCCAATCTCCACCTCTGTTTGTGAATGCTTTTTTTTTAAGTCCTCAGCATTTTCATACAAATTTCTCCTAACATACACATTTTCGTATGCAGTTTTGGCTAATATGCACATTTTTGCACAAAGAAACGTTCCTTAAGGAGTTCTTCATGTACTCATACCAGACCCTACAAGTGTCCTTATTTTCCATGGACAGCCCTGGATTTACTTAAGCCGTTCCAGTTTCTGATTTGATCCTGGGATATCCTGCTTTTCCTTAGGATGTCCCAATTTTCTTCAGAGAAATGTTGGAGGGTATACTTTACCCTAGCACATGAATTTTGTGTATACATTATGCAGCTGGAGAATTGCTTTGCAAAATTCAGAGAAGCGCAGATTTCAAAGGCTGGCTGAGTTTGGGTTCATGTGTAGTTTGGGAAAGGCTAAATTCTGTAAGTTTGTCTTTAAAAGCAAACTGAATCGAACTTCTCCCCCATCGCTAGGTATGTGGCATGGGAAAGGTCCCAAGGGCCTGACAAAGAGGCATAGGGGGCCTCATTCTGTTCCCTAAGCCCAAGGTTCCCCATTGCCATTTTATAGCTATAAGAACAGGACGCAAAGCATTAGAGGAACCTTATTCGTGCTTAATGCTTATCCTTCTCATTGATATTCCAGGAGGAGGGAATTGAGCCAAGGAGCATTATCTTAAAAATAATAACTACTCTATTTGATGAAGCCATTTGTGGGCTTAGAAACTATTAAGAATGAGGAGGTGCCTTCCTAGAACGATCCTGTGACAAGGGAGGACCCGCAGGTTGCGCTCATCTGGAAACGATTCTCATGAAAAGCACGGCTTGCAATGCAATATGCATGCACTGGCGACAGACAATCAGAGAGGCAAGAAATGGACCTTTGGTGGTATAATATCGGTTGCCACAGGGCCAGGAATGTATCTCCCTCTGTGACAAATTCATCCCAGTCTGTGGCTCATTGTTTTGTGCACCTGTTCTAACAACATGGCTTACGCTTCCCTAACTCCCACTGATGCTATTGACTCACAGGACTTGAGCCAACAGACACGTTGTTAGCCAAACACAATTTAGTGGCCTTGATATTGTAACAATTGGAAGCAATTCAATTGCCTACATTACACAAGGCGCAAGCCCTGACGCGCCTAGTGGTCCCTTCTGACCTTCAAAGTGCATGCGTCGGTGAAACGGTACAGAGAACTTTTAATGGACAGATCGGCGGTGTTGGACCCTTACATGTGCTAACAATTAGGACTGCATTGGGCTTTTTAATTACTGTCTGATCTACTGAGGGCTCGGGTGCCAAAGCAAAGCAAAAACAACAACAACACAGGGTGAGTTGCTAAGGACACACAAGCCAAACCTGGGACTCAGCTACACAGCTGCAAATTAAACGTTTTAAGCGTGTTGTAGAGTGAATTATGCAAACGTGGCACTAGTTGGCGATGGTGAGCTATGGCAAATTCAATATATTTTTCAAAAAAAAATTTTTTTAAAGCATTTTCGCAATTTTTTTATATATATGTGTAGATTCCACCCCGGATGTTGCTTGGCAGGGCATCCACAGTTGTGCCATGAACAGCAGCCTGGGCTAAGGAGAAATCACTGTACCAGACCCAAGTCAGGTCCAACGCCATAATGAGACATCCTAGAACAATCTAGTCCCCAACCCCAACTCAGCACAGAGAAGGTTTGGAGTGCACCGTCATGCTGGACATTGTTGTTGTTGCTACACGTTGTTCCAATCTCTGCATGGTAAGAGACTTCAGGGATTCTAAGCACTTTCTCCAGGCTTTCAGTTTCTTATCTATCTATCTATCTATCTATCTATCTATCTATCTATCATCTATCTATCTATTTATCTATCTATTGGTTTTTACATATATTTTCCAAACAGAAAAAATCATCTCATCTCATCTTATACATCATTTTTGCTATTTTAGCCTGAGACTTCCATCAACCATGTCTTATGATTTTCAAACCTCCTCTCTTAATCTTACATTTGTTATCATAACTATTACTTTTAATAATCAGTAACTTAAAATCCATTCTCATGTCTTTTCTGCAATATTTCATATAGTTCTCCTTACAAAACTTCTTGTAATTCTACAAGTAGTCAATTGATTACAATTGTCTTTCAAATATCTTGCATATTTACTCCAATCTTTCAAGAATTTCTGGTCTCGCTGGTTTTGAATTCTCCCTGTCATCTTACCCAATTTTGCATAGTCCATTAATTTCGTCTGCTATTCCTCTTTCGTCGGTAGTTCTTCCTGCTTCCATTTCTGTGCCAATAATACTCTTGCTGCAGTTGTTGCATATAAAAACATTTTTTTATCTTGTCTATTAATATCAGTGCCCACAATACCAAGTAGAAATGCTTCTGGGTTTTTTTACAAATGTATATTTCAACATCTTTTTCATCTCATTATAAATCATTTCCCAGAAGCATTTCACTTTCTTACATTCCTGGCTTTCAGTTTTCTTGGAATGAGGGTCAGAGGAAACTGTGGTGTCTTTCGCATGAATGGCTTTATTTACACATATATTATGCAACTTGAAGACCGGGGGGGGGGGCTCACAGCATGAACCCCACAACATTTTGCTTCTCTATTCGGATTCCAGGCAAGCCCCCAAGTCACGGCTTTGGATCCAGCAAGGAGCAGACTGTGTCTCCTGCTTCTATAATCAGACCAGCTCAGTGTCAAACTGCAACTACACATGCAACAGATGGAAATGAAGTGCTAGAGCCCTGGAGTGGTAAATCAGGCTGTGTCCCATGAAGGCTGGGGCTGGCGGCAGCTGCAGTCTGAAACCTCAGAGTTGTGCCAGGTTGACAAAGACTCCTCTAAGCACATGTTTTGAGGAGAGGCTGTTGACGGTGGCTAGATGGAATCCATTGTAGCTTTTACCCTCAGCTCTCCACACTAAGAGAACGGAGACTCTCAGTGCCTGTTTTGATTTACTGAAGGACGCAAAAAAGAGAGACTGGGGTTGAATTGCGTCAAAAGGCAGCTGCAGCTTCTTACAGCCAAACAAAGAATCTGCTCTATTATCTATGGAGAAATAAAACTCCGGCATGAGGAACCAAAGCTCTTTGAGTAAGGCTCAGCTCTTAAATTAGGCCCTGGCTACTCCTGGCCATGGAAACTTTGAAAACTCAGCATCTACCAACAATAGGTTAGGTTGGGAATGAGCAAGTGCTTCAGGAGCTCATCTTGAGCAGCAGCTCAGACACTGGCTCTCAACCACATGAGGAAAAGCCAGCCAGATTAGTTGGACCAGCAGCACCAGAAGCCGAGGTGTTGGGTACCAATCCGGGCTGCAGCATCCTAGGTGAGCTTGTTGGCCAGGTAGGGTTAGCATCTTACGTACCATCAAGCACAGAGGGCACCCATTGGCATAAGTTTGCCTTTACTGATTTATATTTGTCGGTGGCCATTCGGAAAGAATTACTATGATTTAAAAAGGAATATGCAAGACATTTCACCATAGTGGGGTAGATTGTGACCAGGTGGCCTTTGTTAAAGTAAGGCAAGTGGCCGCTGTACCCTTGAGCCAAGCCCTGCTGAACTGAGACCTTCAGAGGCACTGACTCTTAAAGCTGTACCCTGCCCTGCAGAACGCAAACCCCACAAAACACACCACACTTCACAAGCCCATTAGACTGCTTGTTAACTAAAGAGACTGACAATGAGGAGACAATGAGGAGTCACAATCCTGAGTAGGCTCCAAGTCCTTAGTGAAGGCTGGGCCCATTAGAGTGAATGGGGCAGCGCCCCACCAAGCTCAGTTAGCCTTAAGCCAGCCCCCAACCCACCTGCCTTCTTGCTTACAACCTGCCCACAGGTTGTCACTGCCTGCCGACTCCTTCCTCCTAAGTCCCTTGCAGAACTCAGCAGGGAGAAGGATGGAGCTAAACTAGAATTAGCTGGCTGTGTCCTTGGCTTTTCCTCCACCTATCCTTGACCTCCCTGCTTTCTGCCCCACCAATGGCTACCAGTTAACACTGCACCTGAGGAGGTGCAGAAATTTAGGACAAGTAGGCTGGATGCACAAGAATAAAGGATCTCGGTTCAGCCTCCGACGGCAGAACCAATTGCTTCCTTGGTATTCTCTGAAGTTCTGCAGCTGAGGCCTGCTTTGCTCCATCACACCCTGTCTGCTTCTGCTCAAGGTCAGCATGGGATGGAGTCCAGCTTGAATCTCCTAGTGTGGTTCCTGTTTCCCCCCATTTTGGAAATTAAGGTGGTTGTATAAGGAGGTTCTTTATATTCACAGCTGCTATATAGCCTTTGTGGTGTAGTGGTTAGAGAGTTAGGTTCAAATCCCCATTCAGCCACAAAGCTCACTCGGAGACCTTGGGCCAGCCACAGTCTCTCAGCCTGACCTACCTCACAGAATTATTGTGGGGAGAGTGAGACACACCCTCCAACATTTCTCTGATGAAAATAGGGACATCAATAATAATAAAAACAACAACAACAACAATTTATTTGTAACCTTCCCATCTGATTGGGTTGCCCCAGTCACTCTGGGAGGCTTCCAACATATATAAAAACACAGCAAAACATTAAACATTAAAGAAACTTCTGCTGCCTTCAGATGTCTTCTAAAGGCTGTATAGGTACTTGTCTCCTTGGCTTGGGGATTGCATAACTCTGTACCTTCCAACATTTCTCTGATGAAAATAGAGATGTCTTAAGGAAAAGGGTTTGCAAGAAGATCAAACCTCTCCATTCTTAAAGAAATCAGCCCTGAGTTCTCACTGGAAGGACAGATCGTGAGCTGAGGCTCCAATACTTTGGCCACCTCATGAGAAGAGAAGACTCCCTGGAAAAGACTCTGATGTTGGGAAAGATTGAGGGCACAAGGAGAAGGGGATGACAGAGGACAAGATGGTTGGACAGTGTTCTCAAAGTTACCAGCCTGAGTTCTTGAAGCTACCAGCCTGAGTTTGACCAAGCTGCAGGAGGCAGTGGAAGACAGGAGTGCCTGGCGTGCTCTGGTCCATGGGGTCACGAAGAGTCAGACACGACTAAACGACTAAACAACAACAACAACAACAACAACAACAAGGAAAAGGGGGACATTCCAGGATCAAATCAGAGACCGGGACAGCTTCCGGGGCTGTCCCTGGAAAATAGGGACACTTGGAGGGTCTGCAAAGGGGAGCATAGGAAACATGTGCACCACCTTGAATGCCTTGGAGGAAAAGCAGAATATAAATGCAATGAATAAAGCACTCCTCCAGACCAGTGCTAATCCATATACAACCTCTCCCTGCCCCCCTCCCACCCCACAAGCTCATAATGTCTTACCTGGAGTACTGCAAGATGGCATAAGCTTTAGTCTAGCTCGCAGCAGCCTTATAATTGGGGGTGGCTGAACAAAAGACAGGTCAGACCCTCATAATGATTGCGATAGAAATTGGCTGGGAGCTGCATTGCTTTGCATGGACCCTCTCTCCCAGTGCCAGAGATGGGAGAGGAGGAAGAAAATTGTCAGAGGTGTAAGAGGCCTGACCTTTTGCTGCTTGTTTGTCCCTGAACCTGCCACATCTGTTTGAGGAAAGAACCCTTTTTTCCCTTTTCCCCTTTTTCATAGCTCTCGGGTATCATTTGTTGGGGAGCTGGCTGCTGTTTCCATTCCTGAGAAACCCTTTTTGAACAAGAGAGATTGAGCTGAGGACGAAACCAGGCCCTCTTACCATCAGGCCACGGAACCTGGGGAATAATATATCTGTCGCTGGGTGAATTCCTCAGTAACAGGGGCCCTAGGGTGGTTTTCACCCTCTCACTCTGCTCTCATGGAAGAAGCTTGGTTTGGTAGGGGACGGAGAAAGCAGCTTCAAACAAGCATGGCGCACCCTGTGGTTTACGGCATGAGGGTAGCGCATGTCAGGGTAAATGAGCGAGGTCAACTGCAGCTATACTAGAGAAGTACTTCACTGTCCTTGGTTGAGCAGTGCATGAATAGCAGAATGAAATGAAGCCGCAGACGGGCGAGGAACAGTGTTTCCTCCGCCTGCAACATCTTCCACATGGATATTTCCAGGCCTTCCGACATTAATGCTACAGTGCTACCTCGGGTTACATACGCTTCAGGTTACATACGCTTCAGGTTACAGACTCCGCTAACCCAGAAATAGTACCTCGGGTTAAGAACTTTGCTTCAGGATGAGAACAGAAATCATGTGGTGGTGGTGCAGCAGCAGCAGGAGGCCCCATTAGCTAAAGTGGTGCTTCAGGTTAAGAACAGTTTCAGGTTAAGAACGGACCTCCGGAACAAATTAAGTACATAACCAGAGGTACCACTGTATTTCATAAAGGCTTTGCTTATGATCTCCCTACATCATCTCCCTTCCGCAAAATCTCACATCTCTCCATCATTTCCTTTGGCACTAAGGGCTGGTGTTCTTTGTTTCAAGGTGTTCCGGCAGTCGTTTATCGAGAGTGCTTGTCTCTTATTTCAAAATTCAGGGGGGAACAGATGTCTGTGGATCTACTGTAACTGAAGATACTATCTGGAGTAACAAAGAGGGGGAAATTTGATTCAGCTGACATTTGAAGGTGAATCTACCAAATTAGCAAATGGGGAAGGGGATTAACTGAAACACAGGCGCCCTTCAAGATGTGCAGTTATCAGAATTTTCAGATACAAATCTCTAACGAATGCTTTCAAAAAATTATACATAAAGGGAAATTGTGAACAACCATGAATATATTTGTGAAATATAACACACTATATCATTAGAAATGCTAATGGTGGAGCAATATAAAAATGCCTTGAATAAATAATTGTGGAAATTGCTTGCAAAAATGTGTACAGTAGTCAAAACTGCCTACAGAAATATGTTTAGTACCAGACATTTGCACTAAAATACTGATTCTCATATGTATTTTTACAAAATAATAAATCGCTACAGAAATATGGATAACTGAATTTAATGCTGGGAAAAGTAGAAACTGAGAGAACCAAATTAACAGATCCATCCATTCAGTGCTATTTTTCTAGAAAAAGAGGTGCCAGAGCTCACCGTCAGTGCCTTTCTTGTTCTCTTATAATGGCAATGGCGCCCATCTGAGAGTTGCTGGAACTGAGTTCTAGTGAGTTACATCTGAAAAAACACCCTGTGTCAATTCTTAATCAGCTGCCCCCCTGCCCCCCTGGCTACGCCCATGGCAACGTGAGTTTCTCTTTGCTACCCATGAATATCTGAAAATAAGCACATAATGCACATCCGCAATGAGATTCTAATTCAAATAAGCTCACCCTGCAGCCACTCAAGAATGCAGAGAGCTGTGAAACTGTCGTAAGAAGGTATTGTTCGTTTCCAAGCATCAACTCTATTCTATTCAAAACATCCAACATTTTTTTTTACAAATGCACAAATCAACAATATGAGGCAGCGATGGGGAACCTCAGTCCTGGGGTGGACTCTCCCCTCAGTCTGGCCCTTGGGACTCTCCCCAGAACACACCTTTTCTACATCTACACCAATGGCTTCACACATTTTTTCCAGGCTGGAATGTGTCCTTGAATACTGATATTTTTGCTTGTCTTGAAGGTGGATCAGTGGCGTAGCGTGGGGGGTGCGGGGGGGGGGGGCGGCCGCACCGGGCGCAACATCTGGGGGTTAGGGTTAGGGGTAGGGTTAGGGGGTGCAAATCCAGGGTTAGGGGGCGCAAATTACTTGCCTTGCCCTGGGTGCTGACAACCCACGCTACGCCACTGAGGTGGATAGTGCCTCTCTCTGTGTGTGTTTGCAAATTTACCTTTTGTACAAAAGCAGAATTAGCATTTATTTCTGCACCCACCTTTCAATGCAGCCCCAATATGGTACAATGTGATCAAATTAAAAGCCACCCTCAAAGCCTGCTGCAATAAATGTTTTCACTGCCCAATGAAAAGGAAGATCTCAGGCGTTCTACATCCTTGGTGCCACAACAGAAAATTACATCTTCCTCCTGCTCGCTCGCTGAACTGAAAACAGCTTTTTTCTTTCCAAGGTCAGCACTCTGCACTGACACACACAACTGAGAATAGGAATCCTAACAACAAGATATGGTTGTGTGTGTGTCCAGATGTAGGAAATCTCATTTCATGTCAACAACGCTAGGCATGAGGTCAAGAGTAAATAGGCCTCCCACCAATAATTGAAAAGGCTCGGGAGGAATGGGATGGGATGGAGAAAAGTTTGCTGGTTATTTACTGTGACAGCAAGGCAGATCTCGAACTGGTTGTTCCTAGGGTTGCTAACACCATACTGGGTCCCATGGTTGTCTTATTTCATAACATTCCAAAAATGGAACTCTTTGATTTCAGCTACTTTCAGTCAATGCAGGGGAACCCATGGAGTTTTAAGTTGGATCCAAACACTCAGGAAACAGCAGGGATATTGATTTGTCTAACCTCCCACTAAAACATATTTCCCAAGCACTGAAAGAAGAATTCAAGTTGCAACACTTATTCCCAAACTTATGAAAATCTCGATCTGTTGACAGAACAGACAGCAAAGTGGCTTTTGCTGTTCTGTTTTCACAAGGCATGAAATCCCAATAGTCTACAAAGTGGGCCCTACATGAATCGCAAACGTTATAAATTTTGGGAACCTTGGTAAGTCCAGATCACATCTTTTTTAAAATGCCCAAATATTGCAGCGAACCATTTCTTGGAGAGCTTTAGACCAACAGTGATGAACCTTTTCTAGCCAGTTGTCCAGATCCTTAACACACACACCCAAGTGTTGTAGGTCATTTTGAATTTTTGACCAATGAAGACATTGTGGCTTTAGCTCCAAGTCAGCCTCCAAACCACATTCCTGCATGTGTGCGTCTTCTGCTTTGTTTACAGTGCAGTCTGCTGAAGAGTTCTGGTGGACTCAGAGGTGTGCCCTGGGAAGTGATGTTATTGGCTCTCCATTAAACAGTGGTGCTCCATTTGTGCCCAACCCTGTCCCACTGCAACAGTGCAGCAGAACATAATGCCATTGTAGGGCCTTGTTGGAAGAGTCTAGAGGCACAGCCTGGATTTGACTGGGAAGGGCTGTGTCTCTGCTTGGCTCTGCTCTCTGTGGGAGAGACCATAGTCTGAAATCTTGAAGAGCTGCTGCCAGTCAGAGTGGACAATACTGGACAATACTGAGCTAGATGGACCAATGACTCAACGGTACAAGGCAGCTTCCTATGTTCCTATCACACACATTACCGCTGTTTTGGGTCCTTCACAGCAGAACTGCCTGAGTGGTAAGGATATGCAGGTGTAACATTTCTGCTTTATTTCTGAAATTGCACTGGTGTGTTTTCCCTAGTAGAGGCATATCTCTGGATACACCAGTGTAGCAGCTTTTTCCAGATCCTAAAGTTCCCCAGCTGCCGTATTGGGAGCATAGGATTGTACCCTAAACACCATATCCTGATCCTTTGGTTCAGCATGCCTATTTGGATAACAGTCTTTGTTCCTGCAATTTGTCTAACTAGACAAATCATGAAAGGAATATTTTCCTAGGTGGATGGTGCTTGATTCTGGGGAATATATGCCTATTTAAAAGCACAGAATCAGAGATACTTCTTTTCTCGCCCTCTGCAAGTGTTTATTGACCACTTAAATAGAAAAATATCCAAAATGATATCATGCACGTGTAGTAGCTCTTATATTCCATCACCTGCATGTGCACGGGTGGAACAGTTTGTAAGAACTGTTTGTAAAAGCCTTTGTAGCCTATGCAATGTTAGGGGAACCTTTTCTTTTCTGCTGAGGGCCACATTCCCTTGGGGATACTTTTTTTTTGGGGGGGGGCGGCAGAGGGCACATGCAGTAGGTAGGGCCAGAGCCAAAAGTGGGCAGAATTTACAAGATTGCATAGAACACACACACTCTCTCTCTCTCTGTGTGTGTGTGTGTGTGTGCGCGCACACACACACACACCACACCATTCTCCCTGAGTGATTTTGATTTGTGTCCTTGAAATAGGACTCATTATAGCCTTTATTTCCCTAACATGCTGGATTAAGAAGAAAATCAGACAGATAAAAGACTAGCAGATGAACTTGAAGCTCCGTTAATCAAGAGCATGTGGCCATCTTTGATTGAGGAGTGCTGGGTCATGTTGGTTGCAAAAGCCATCAAGAAAGTCCTTAGCAGCTTTTGAGAGGGTAACTGATCCATTGTGATGCTTCATATGCATGATATTAGGGAGGACTTCAAAAGAAAGACTTCAGAAATATGCTTTTGATAGGAAGCCTTTAAAAATGATATTAGAAAGATACCAGCTATGGGAAAGGCTTCCAGCAAAAGTAATTGTGGGGTAAGTTAAGGATATAGATGATGAAATAGTTGGGATGGGTCAGGTCAACTGAAGCATGGCCATTTATGAGCAGATGACAGCAGGAAACAGGAAAGATATTAGGGCTGCTAGTGGAAAGATATGTAGAAGGGTGATAGAAAAACAAATTAAATAGTAAAAAAACAAGTTTAGTCATACATTTAGTCAAAACAAGATAGTATGAAGACTTGACACATTGGGGAAAACACAAGTTGGGCACAAGTCTCTTGTATGCCATATGGTAGCAAAAGGGTGGGAGATTCCCAGAGCAAGAAAGGGAGGAGCAAACCCCTAAAATGGCAAGTATTGGGGCTTTGGGGAGCATTCAGTCACAACTGACCATTTAAGAGGAGACTTTATTGCATCTGATCACACAACACCTTCTGGCTTGGTAAGACTCCTACCTATTAGTTGACTTCATCAACCAAATAGTCTAGATTTCTGCTGTGCTGGGATACTATACTGTTTGCTTAATATGTTGGATTATTTTTAGCATTGGTTGTGTACATTGAAGTAATGTATTCCATATGAGAACTGTATTAATCAAAGTGTGAATAATGCATTGAAAAGGCATTCTATGTCCTTGTCTCTTGTTACCAATACTGGTGGTAACTGACAACTGGATAAACATACCATTTTAGTTCGGTCAGGCATTTCAACCACAAAAATTTCTAAAAATATATAAAAAACAGTAATTGGTAATCAGTAACCTGTTTGGCTAACACTCACTGTGCCATCATATTTTCTCTCTGCTCCTCTCTGTGTCACCATCTGGCGGACCACAGGCTCTCTATCACGGATATAATGTATTGCTTACATTGCCAGTTACTATACGCCTTTGGAATGGGTGCTGTTTGTTAAGGTCTAAAATTTGGCCATGGCCAAGGCTATTTCATTCTTTTAAGAACTGGAAGATGTTCAGCCGATAGAACTGAAGCTATGTTTCCCATCACAAAGCCGCAGCGACGACAAAAGGGGCAACTGCCCAACAACTCAAATGGTTAGTAAAAACTGAGATCTATCCAGAAGCAAGGGTCAACATGGTTTTCAAACTGTGTTCCACTTCCAGTAACCCTGGAATTCCAAGAAAACTAAACAAGGACTTCTCAAGATAACACTGGTCATGACAGGGAAGTGAAAAGGCAGCTTACCATCCTCAGCTTACAATTTCCCTGTGATACACAGTGTTGGGTATGTCCTAGGATGCAAACAGGTGGAACAATAATGGGGCCCAAGACGTCAGTTCAATGCCCCATGTGAAGGCAGTGTGCACACCTTAGAAGAGGGATGGGTAACCTGTTTCAGTTTGAGGGCTACATTTCCCGCAGTGCAGTCTTCTGAATGGGGGGCACATACCAGTGGCAGGTGTGGCCAGAGGCAAAAGTAGCCAAAGCAATGTGTGGACATTTTACAGTAAGCCAGTTTCTACACTCCCCTTTCTCCTTCCATCTAGACAAGTAAGAGGCATTAGCTGAGTTCAAGGACATAGTCCAGCCAGCAGAAAAAACACCTGAGGAGAATGCAAAGCGGGACCGGTGAAAGGTGTGGCTAGGGAGAGGGCCAGATATTCAAGCCCCGAGGGCCGCATTTGGCCCTGGGCCTGAAGTTGCCCACTCTTGCCTTAGAACAAGCCCCCAAAATTTTTGCAGTGCAAAGAGCTTGCAGTATTTGTTTAGGAGTTTCCTCAGTGGAAAATAGAATAGTCTGTGTATTCTCTCAAGCTTCAAAGCCAGGGGCCTCTCAGAAGATATGTAAGTATGTATTTTTTCATCCTGAGGGAGAAAATCAGTTTTTGTACTGTTCCCACAGGGACGACATTTGGACATCAGAAATTATTTCTGACATGCTGAAGGTTTTTCCAGGGAAACAAGTTGTCACAGTGCCTGGAGACTCCCACTGGGTTAGTAGTAGTCCCACTGTGCGTCTGGGGTGTCCCAGTGCCTTTTTTGGGGTGCAGTAGAGTCATTGTTGCCCTCATGACCTGTTTGTGGAGATGTGTGTGCTTTGTGGTTGGTTGTGGGGAGAGACGTTGCCATGGTACCTAAGGTTGCCATGGCACCCTACTAGGCTGTGGTAAGGCACCCAACTGGTGAGAGCAGTTGGCATGGCAACCTCGGGGGGGGGGACTGGCATCAGGCTTCCTCCTCCCCATGCTGCACCGGGAGGTGGGGCAGAAATGGCCCACCAAAGGCTCCTTTATGGGGCGGGTACCGTACGCAGCCCCAGCTCTGATGGTGGCCACGTCAGTGGAGAACATGGTGGTGCTCATGCCCCCTGCCAAGGTATGGCGGAGCAGGCGTCATGACTAAGTCGCCATGGGGAGGAGAGAGGGATGCTCCACGTTTGCCGCGAGGAGCCCTCCCTCCTAGGAAGCTGGTTGCCATGGCGCCGCCTTAGGCGAGGATGCGGTTGCCATGGCAGCCAAGCGGGAGGAGGCGGAGGCAGCGGGGTACCGAGGCGCCAGCTTCGCGACCTCCGTCCGCCAGGGGCCGCTGCGGAAACACAGAGAACAGCAGCCGCCGAAAACCAAACCATTCTGTCCTCTGACGCTTGCCGCTCGGTGGTTCCTGGGTAAGTCCCCGCTTTACTGCGGCTACGCTCCTTCCGCTCGCGGTGCGGTAGGCTATGGGGACTCGTTGGTAGTGCCTGACGTCACTCACCCTCTCCTCCTCCTCCTCCTCTTTCTTCGGCGGAAACATGGCGGCGGCCTCCGCGGAGTGAGTTGTGGAGGCGGGCTGCTGTTCTTCCCCCGTCAGGGGAGGCCTGGGTGGGAAGCGGCGAGGCGGGACCTCTCCCTGCTCGACCCTTCCGTCGCACCCGCGGAAGCCCGGGTTTGGGGGCGGGAAGGGTTGGCTGAGAGGGGAGAGTTCGCGTTGCTCCCCTCGCCCCTCGCCGTGGCTTCGGGTCCGCACCTACCCAAAATAGCAAGGAAGTTGAAACGTTCAGTGACTACCCGGGGAAGCAGCACCTAGAAATCCCTTTGAAAGACCATCTTTGAGCAATTTAGCCAGTATCGTGTCGAGGGTGCCCCCCCAAAAAAACAATTCATAAATAAATCTAATGGTTGAAAGTTCCCAGAAGTCACACAGCTACCCGTGGAGGAGGAGGATGCCCACTGTCTCTGTTCAGGCTTGGCTGTCCTCATCCCGTGTTTCCTTCGAACCAGCATCTGCTGCTTGCCCATGTCTGCTTCACAATATAGAGATGCGCAGAACCGCCCATCCTTAGAGGAGGCTGCGTGTTGCATCTCTGCAGGAGTTGCTGTGCCTTCCTTTCCTCCTTCCAATCCTTTGGCTGGCCTGGAACAGTGACTTTTTGTAGAAACCAAGGTGGGTTGAGCGTCATTGAGGGTGGCTGATTACCCAGGAAGGTGCCCTATACTGAGTCAAACCATTGGTTCGCCAAGGTTGCAGACAGATCTTTCCAAACCTATCTTCAGATGTGAGTGTTTGAGTCCGGGACTCTTTGAATTCAAAGTATGTGCACTGCCACGGTGCTATGGCTATTTTCCATAAATGCCACACACACACACACACAAGTTTAGTTCTACCAAGGCACACTTTTCTGTCAGATCTTTGGGGAACACTAGATAAGAGTATTTGGACTTGGAGCCAGGTGACCAGGATTTAAATCCCCATTGAACCCTGAATCTGGCTGGGTGACCTTGGGCCACTCACTAGACTCAGCCTAATCCTTTCTCTAGTGGTCAAGTTGTAAAAGAGGGAGCCCTGAACTCTGAAAAGCATTGGAAATCCATGCTTCTGCAGTTTTGCTGTCATCTCTAACCTCAGCATTTCTTGTATGGCACCATGAAGATATTTTTTTGTTAAAGCTTGCTTCTAGTGTAATATGTTAGAATGATGTAATTTGGTTCTCTGCTGCTGTTGTTTCTAAAGTACTTTTTGTTGTATAATAGCAGGCATTCATTTTCATGATACATACATGTCACTCCAGAGAATCTTCATGTTTCATTTCAGCTCATATTTCCTGAGACACTGTATTAATAGATATAGCTGCCTAGCTGTTCTGTTGGGCCAGATCATCTGTTACTTTACTGCAAGAGTGCATAAAAATATTGAAGTGGGAAGAAGTTTTCTTACTCGCCAATTCCTTCTTGCAAAATTTTAAATGTTTGTAACAAATGTATTATTACAATTCTGGCTTTCCCAGAAAGAATAAGGCAATGATCAGTTCTCATATGTGTTTTGTTAAAGTCCGGGTATCCCCTTCAGGCTTTATATATTGAATATATGTAAACAGCTGCTGGCCAGTAGGTAGGCAGACATTCCTTTGGCACTCAATACAAAGAACTGGGCAGAACATTGATGGGGAACTTTGATATGTGGCTACAAATCCCATTATCCCAGACCATTGGCTGTGCTTGCTGGAACTGATGAGAATTGGAGTCCAGCAACATCTCAAGAGCCATAGGTTTTCCATCCATGGGACAGAGTGTTGTGCCACCTTTAAGCTAACAGAGGTATTGTTTCATAAGCTTTCATGGGCCAGAGTCCTACCTCACCCCATTTGACATACTAGATTTACCTATAGTATTTATTGTTGTTATATGAACCATGGTATATTTATTCTTAAAGAGATGCTGTGTGTGAATCTAACACTGACTTCTATTTCCTTTCATCTCTACAATTTGATTCTCACAGCAACCACACCCTTCTTTTCTTGGACAGCATGATATGCCTTTTGACTCTGTCAGATTCTAGCCACCCTGGGACTTTTTCCACTTGAAGATATTATGGATCATGAGGCCCCAACTATCAGGCCTCGTCGGATCCAGAACCAGAACGTCATCTACCGTCTAGAACGTCGAAGGATCACCTCTGGCAAGACTGGCACCCACTGGCACCAGGTGCGCATCTTCCACCAAAATGTCTTCCCCAATTTTACCGTGGTTAATGTTGAAAAACCACCCTGCTTCTTACGGAAGTTCTCCCCTGATGGAAGGTACTTCATTGCCTTCTCCTCAGATCAGACTTCACTGGAGATCTATGAGTATCAAGGGTGCCAGGCAGCAGAGGACCTCCTCCAGGGCTACGATGGGGAGATCTTGGCTAACGGCAATGACCAGCGGTCCATCAACATCCGTGGGCGGCTCTTTGAACGTTTCTTTGTTCTCCTTCACATTACCAACGTGGCCTCTAATGGCGAGCACTTGAACCGTGAATGTAGCTTGTTCACAGATGATTGTCGCTATGTCATTGTTGGCTCTGCTGCCTATTTGCCTGAGGAGCCCCACCCTCCCTTTTTTGAGGTTTACCGCAACAGTGAATCAGTGACGCCTAACCCCAGGTCACCTTTGGAAGATTACTCTTTGCACATCATAGACCTTCACACAGGCAGGCTTTGCGATACCAGGACGTTCAAATGTGATAAAGTCATATTGTCCCACAACCAAGGGCTCTACCTTTATAAAAATATCCTGGCCATTCTGTCTGTACAGCAGCAAACCATCCATGTATTTCAGGTAACACCTGAGGGCACCTTTATTGATGTACGAACGATAGGCCGCTTTTGCTATGAAGATGACCTCCTCACACTCTCTGCTGTCTATCCAGAGGTTCAGCGGGATTCTCAGACAGGCATGGCGAACCCATACAAAGAACCATTCATAAATTCTCTGAAGCACAGGCTGCTGGTCTACTTGTGGCGAAGGGCAGAGCAGGATGGGAGTGCTATAGCTAAAAGGAGGTTCTTCCAGTATTTTGACCAGCTGAGGCAGCTTCGCATGTGGAAGATGCAGCTCTTGGATGAGAACCATCTCTTCATCAAATACACAAGTGAAGATGTGGTCACATTACGGGTGACAGACCCTTCACAGGTATGGAGCTTACCTTTGTGGGAGCTATTCTGGCAGGATATTGAAACTCTGATATTGTTCTAAGAAATCCTGTCGACCAGGCTGTTTTGAGTTTTTGTGTGTGAGTAACAAGGAGAGAGACGCAGGTGGCGCTGTGGGTTAAACCACAGAGCCTAGGACTTGCCGATCAGAAGGTCGTCGGTTCAGATCCCCACAACGGGGTGAGCTCCCATTGCTCAGTCCCTGCTCCTGCCAACCTAGCAGTTCGAAAGCACGTCAAAGTGCAAGTAGATAAATAGGTACCTCTCCAGCGGGAAGGTAAATGGCATTTCCGTGCACTGCTCTGGTTCGCCAGAAGAGGCTTAGTCATGCTGGCCACATATCCCGGAAGCTGTACGCCTGCTCCCTCAGCCAATAAAGCGAGATGAGCGCCGCAACCCCAGAGTCGGCCATGACTGGACCTAATGGTCAGGGGTCCCTTTACCTTTACCTAACAAGGAGAGAGCTCCTGGATCAGGTTGAGGGTCATTCTATTCCACCATCCTCTTTCCAATAGTAGCTGGCAAGATGCTTCTGGGAAGCATCCAGGGACAAAGGCAATAGCCCTCTCATGTTGCTTATCCCTCCAGCCGCTGTATTTTATATAGTCAAGTTCCTAGTCAGGTTCCTAACCCTTAGAACCAGTCCAGGATATTTGAAATAAAAATGACATTTCTCCTTCCTTCAGTTACAAGAATTTAAATTAAAGTTGTCATTTAACCTGCACTCAATATAATTCATATTCCTGGAGCCCTGTTCCTATTGCATCTCTCCACTTTGCTTCAATGGCCGTGTTGTGTGTTTGTGTATTTATAGTTACCATTGTGTTCCTGAACGCTCATTGAACAAAGGTTCTAGAAACATATAAACTTGAATCCTATATGGACCAAGTGATACTGTTTGGCTGCTGGAACTAAAGGAAATAGTGTCCTCAAATGTAAATTTCATTAGTCTGTATAAAGGGGGGAAACCTGCAATCGTATATATTATTTAGTGAAAACATTTGTACCCTGCTTTTTAGCCAAAAAGGCTACCTATAAAAATGTGGCTTCTCATTGCAACCACTCAGCTGGGGAGCCTATGCTGTAGCATTCTGATGGTGACTCTTTCACAACTGTCTCTTATGAAATCTGCAGCAGCTTCCTTTCGAAAATGGAGCAAGAGCCCTGTACTGTTAAATAGAGTGGGAAACAGCTGAAGAAAGGAGGCATGCATGTTCATGCTGCTGGGTTGGGCTGGTTTTAGTTTCTTTCTTTTCTTTCCTGTTTGTGATGTTGATTGGTGTAGAAAGGTTAAAATTTTGATTCCCCCCCCCTTGCTCCTTTATTATTATTACTTTAAATCATCCCAGCCAATTGTGAGTCATGCCTCTCCTTCCATTAGGCAAGATTGATGGCCTGTTACTTTGATTCATCTGGAGCTCTTTTTCCCTTCCCAGCCAAGCCAAGAATGGGTTGAAACAGTGCTTCACAGAAACATACAAAGCTACTTATGCCAAGTCTGACGATTGGCCCATCTAACTCAGTATTATCTACACTGACTGGCAGAGGCTGGTTTCTAGCAGGAGTCTCTACCAGTTCTTCCTGGTGAGGCTGGGGAATGAACCTTGGACCTTCTGTATGCAAAGCCACTGAATTACAGTCCTTCCTGGCTACTCCAGTCTTTGCTGCCTGTTGGAATAGTTGCACGAGGGTCCTTTTTCCATTTCCAAGCACAAATCAAAGTGCTGGAGCTTGTGTTTCAAGCCCTACATGACCTGGGACCCAGGTGTCCGGGAATGGGGTCTGTTCCCCCACATCAACCTGCTCAGCGCTGATACTTTCTTCATACCCTCACCCATGCACAATGAGCGATGAGAGATACAACATGAAACAGAACTGCAGTAGGTTGCAAAGTGGAAAGATGTCAGCGGAACTAAGAAACTCTTATTAGCTGCAAGTCAAATGGCAGCATTAATGTTCTAATATAGGGCATGATCTGAGAGCACATGGGGCTGCCACCTTGCAGAAGCTATTCAGGTCTGGGTTTGTTCAGTGGTGGGTGCATGAGCACCTGGGAGCCACATGTATGCTGCCTTGGGTCCCACGATGGATGGAAGGCGGGGTATAAATGTAAGAAAAAAACACAGAACAGAATCGCACTATGTGGTTGTTTGCCACTGAGACTTAAGACTTTTAAAAAAATAAAAAAATATCTTGGGTCCCCACCATCCCTGACCATTGGTTAAGCTGGCTGGGCATGATTTGATTTGGAAACTAGCAACATCTGGGGACCTAAGATTGAGGAACACTGTCTTCTTGTCAACCTAACATCTGGTAGGGTGAGCCGTGGCTGGGCTTTCTCAGGGCCTTGTGGCACCCACTTGTGCAATTCATTTTCCAGGGAGGCTGGCTTAGCACCAGCACTGTTTAATCTCTGGTGGGTTTAAACTCCTGCTAAAATTGTTTTAAAGTGCTACCTTTAACAGTTGCTTCATTGATTACCATGGTTCTATCATTTTACGATCTGTTATAGGGGCTTAGGAGTTTAGGTTCATTAGTCATTAGTTTGGTTGTGACTCGCTCAGTTGTGCAATGGGTCCCAGCAGATAGACCATTTTCTTTTTTTTTACTGAAATGTTTTTAAGAGATAGGGAGAGGAGAAGGGCAGCGAGTGAGACAGGAGGAAGAAAAGTGGGCACAGGGAAACATGGACATTGAAAGTAGGCCTGTGTTGCAGGTTAGACTTAAAAATGGGTCAGGGGATTGAAAAGGTTGATCTTTGTGCTGGTTGATCAATTTGGGTTGTTATCTTGCAGTCAATCACCTTGCTCTTCAGTCGTTAAATTTGACCGTTGAGTCCACTGATTGACCTTTTCAAATAAATAAGAGTTTCCATGAATGACAACCATACAGTCTGATTTTGTCCACCTTTACCTGGAAGTAAGTGCTGTGTGGCTTGCTCCCTGGTAAAGTGTGAATAGGCCTACAAGATGAATGCAAGTTAGTAGTGTGGCAATGGGTCACCAAAGGCCCACAGTTCTTGGTATACAAATGTTTCCCTTAGAGAGAGGGCTGGTACGGTGCAGTGGTCAGGGTTAGGCTGAGACATGGGTTCAAATGCCTCTTTAGCCACAACGCTTTGTGTGGACTTGTCACTTTCTTTTTTCAACCTACAACTCTACTGAGATCAATTAATATTTCTGCTGCTGTGTATAGTACTGGTTGACAGGACTGGCTTTGTGTAGGGATTCATAGGAATATTGCAAGAATGAGACAAAGTCTAGTATGCGAGCTGTGGGTGGTGGTTGGGTGGAAAGGCCTTAAAAGGGCCTGGATATATGTAACCTGGATACCAGATTAAAATTGCTAATGGAAGCGCATGCTGATTAAATTTAACATATATGTTGGAAAGGCTATTGGAGAATGTGAGCTCTGTTATACACAGGACAAGAAACAACTTATTGGTAGGCTCAATGTTGGGATGTAAGGTTCTTTAGAATCAATGGAATAAGCTGTCTGAAAAGTTGAGGTTTTCCAGGAAAGAAGGGAGAGGTATTTATTGGGGCTTCTTCTGCACTCTCCAGAATCCTGCCTTTTTGAGGTCAATAAGCTGCATCTGCAAGACACTGGGTTGGACCTAGCACTTCCCTGCAAGATTTGAGTTTTCCCAAGGGGAAATCAATAGGGTTCTCGAGCACTTCCAGATACATTTTGTTGAGTAATCATTGTGAAGTGTTGGTCTTAGTTGTTGTGTGGGGTCCATTAGTGGTCTTTCACATTTATTATGATAAAGAGTGCTAAGTGAAATTTGGTCGTCCAAAAGTTGCAAGCACCTATTGTAAGGGTGGGGAACCTTTGGGCCTTCAGGTGTTGTTGAAGTACAACTCCCATCCGCCATATCAGGCATGGCCAGAGACTTATCAGTGTTTCAGTTCAGCAATATCTAGAGGATCAAAGGTTCCCCATACCTGATCTGTTGTATTATATCTGAGATGTCACTGGTTCCACTAAAGGTTGAATATGCAGGTCCAGGAAAGCTAGATGGTGCTTTCAGGATTTCACTCTCCACCTCCCTGCAAAAAACCCCCCATCTTTGACAGTGATTGGAGTAGCAGAGAAACAGCAAGAGAGAATGTGGAGGGTAGGGCTTAGATTGCCAGTAGCAGGCAATTGACCCTGGCATGGTGGCTATAACAACAAGCTGCATTCCTTCCCCCCTCCATGACTTTTCATGGACTTGAAACTTTTCCTTTATAAAAAGAATAGGGGATGCAAGGATTCTGGAGATGCCAAACTCAGTGCAGACTTGAGTAATCGGTCTGTAGACATGCAGAAATAAACATAGACCTGATCTTTTGTCCATAGCATGTTACCTAGGGAAAGATTTCTTCACAAGTACCTAGGTGACTGATTGCAAAACCAAAATGCAGCTTTTGGACATTCTTGGATAAGAACGCAAGTAATTCAAAAGAAATAGTTAATGGCGCTCAGTCTTTCATTTCCCCAGCAGCGGGGGACCCTGAAGGGTACACCATTTACAGGCAACAGTGGAGCACAATGCGCTTTAAAAGGTTCCTCTCGGCATGTTGGAAATATTAAGACAGGAAAAGAAAATAAGTGCCCCCCCAGCCCCTCCCCAAATAAAGCCTACCAACTCTCACCTTTCTGCATATACAGGGGGAAATAATTCATTGCTAGCCACCACCTGGCTTAAAAATCACTTCGCAGCAGGAGCTAAAATTAAATCTGCCACTCTGAAAAAACATTTCATGTTTGGCAGAGAAAGGAAAGAGCAACATTGATGTGTCCAGTTTGAAATAAACAAAACAAGAATTGGAGGAATTTCACATTGCTTTGTTAATAATTTGACGGTAGTTAATAGCATAGTTAATCTGTCGCCCATTGCGATAGCTGGAAGTTACAATGAACTTGGCAGGTGAAATGCAGAATCCTCCCATCCAGCCACAAAACAGCGTCGTATCTTGGTTGGTTTAATGGCTTGGTGGTGCAAGTTGCTCACTTAACATGGCCTTTGTGTCTTCCACCTGGGCTCAGCTGGCTGACGTCAATTCTGCTTCCTCCTGCTCAGCCTTCGTTTTTTGTTGTGTACAACATGGTGACCACCGAGGTGATTGCTGTATTTGAGAACACATCGGACGAGCTGCTGGAACTCTTCGAGAACTTCTGCGACCTTTTCCGGAATGCCACACTGCACAGCGAGGCGGTCCAGTTCCCCTGCTCGGCCTCAAGCAACAATTTCGCCAGGCAAATCCAACGCCGGTGAGCCCTTTGGACCGTGCATGGTTGCCCAGTCAGTTTGCAAAGCCAGTGAAGCTGGAGAGGCTAAAAACTGGCTTCATATCGAGCTCTCTGGCTCAACTAAATTTATTGCTATACAGTGGTGCCCCGCAAGACGAATGCCTCGCAAGACGGAAAACTCGCTAGACGAAAGAGATTTCCGTTTTGGAGGTGCTTCGCAAAACGAATTTCCTATGGGCTTGCTTCGCAAGACGAAAATGTCTTGCGAGTTCCTGCGGGTTTTTTCCCCCTTCCCCCCCTTTTTCTAAGCCGCTAAAAGCCGCTAAGCCGCTAATAGCGCTAATCCGCTAAACCGTCAATGGGCTTGCTTCGCAAGACGAAAAAACCGCTAGACGAAGAGAATCGCGGAATGGATTCTTTTCGTCTTGCGAGGCACCACTGTAGTGCCATTGGTGTACATGGGTTTAATAGGAATGATAACGATGATAGCAAGCATTTATGTAGTGCTGGGATAACCAACATGGTGCCCCCCAGATGTTGCTGGACTTCAGCTCCCATTACCCCAACTAATGTGGCCAGTGGTCAGGGATAATGGGAGTTGTAGTCTGTCAGCACATTAGATACCCTCAGTGTAGTGCTTTAACATGTTCCAAGTGCTTTACATACATTATCAGTCATCCTTAAACAGCTTTATAGGGTAAGCCAGTAGTTTTGTCCTCATATTGCAGAAAGTGAGGCTGGGGATGCTGGGTTACCTAAGGCCAGCTTGTAAGTTGGGGCAAGGGTTTGTTCATTGTTGTTTTTTACTAGACTAAGGGCCCTTAACCAGAACCATAGTGTGTACAACGGGAGTGGAGCCATGGGCAAAAATGGTGGCCTAGGGTGGAGCTGATTACCTCCTGTACCCCAAGAGGCAAATATTGGGATAACATGTATATGCAACTGAAATTTACTTATTAATTGTAGCACAAAAACACTGTTTCATGTTGCAGTAGCCACCTGACTGGATAACTGTAACATACACTACTTGGGGCTGTTCTTGAAGACTGTCTGGAAACTGCAGCTCATCCAGAATGTGGCTGGCTGAGTGGCACAACCCATTGGGACCACATAGCACTAGTTCCAAAGAACCTGAACAGGTTACCTGTGTGTTTCTGATCCCAGTTCACAGTGTTAACATTGACACAGGACCCCCTGAATGACTTGGGCCACAATACTGTTTTCTGTACCAACCTGCCCAGGCTTAAAGATCAGCATGGCAGGCCCTCTTGTGGTTGCACTGCCAGGTGAAGTGGAAGGTGTGGTGATGTGGGAAATGGCCTTCTCTGTGGTGCATCCCTGCCTCTGGAATGCCCTCCCCACAAAGATGCATCGGTGCCAACTCTACCTGGCTTTAGTGCCAGTTTAAGATTAATCTTTTTATTCACGCTTTTGGATGAGTTGTGGCCTGTTGCTGATTATATGTTTCACCTGCTGCCTTTTACATTGTATATGAATTACTTTTAAAAGGTTCGTTTTATGCTTAGAATTGCTTTATGATAATTGCTTAACATGACTGGTGTTGACCTGTTTTGTTATTTTATAGCAACTCTGTAGATTTGAGGGGGGATGGATTAGAATAAAATCAGACAGCAGAACTACATAAAGATGAGATCAAAGGGAACCAATTAAGACTCCTGTTTTACAAGTGAGGAACACTGAGGCTGAGACAGAAGCAATTAGCAAACGGCCAGCCAGGCCATACACATACACAAACACACACACACTATTCAACTATTGAGAGTGAGAAACTCCTGCTGTCCTGCAGATCGCCCAGAGGACTAGCAGATCTACTTTCTGCTAGCCTCTGCTCTAGCCACTGCATTATTATGGCCCTTTATCTGGCTTGAGGAAGACCAGGGTATACCAAAGGAATTCTGGAAGAGAGATGTTCTAGCTGGGAGTCTATATAAGAAGGGTGGGTGGCATGAGAGCCAGCAAAGTCCATGCATACGGCACAACAAGGCAAATAATGATTATTTGTGAATTGTACACTTGAGTCCAGTGACGAGAGCATAACACTCTCTTCTATCTCCAAGGCAAGAAAACTACTTTAGACTGTGTACTGGAAAGCATTTTCTAGGCAGCTCAACAAGAACAAGGTCTTCTTTGCCTCCACCTGCCTGTCCCTCATCTTTACATAATCTAAACAGCATCTGAGGGTGGTTTTTCCCCATCATCTTTCGACCTTGGAGGAGCCATCTGTAGCTTTAAACTTTTCCGCTTTCATGTAGCTCTTAGAGAAAACCTGTATTAATTTGATGGGTTCCTAATCCATACCTTTCCTCCCACATTTCTAGTTTCTGCTATATTATGTATCTTAGGAGCTCTTGAACCTGGGAAGGAGCCAATCTGTATCCGTTAAATTCAAGGCTACCTCCAGAAAGCAAAATATGAGTGCTGCTAAGGGGAATAAGGCAGCCAGTTCGTTATAAAGGCTTTTAATTATTGCAAGGCTGAAAGCTTTGACTGTTAGATTAATCAGCTAAAGCTTTAGTTGATTAATTGGTGGGAGTCAGTGTTGATCAGTAAAGCTGTAGGTTGATGACAGGTCTTTGACCTCATGCTCATCAGAGTGGAGCATACTAGCAAGGATTAACTCTTCTAGAGGCAGGATCAAACTTTTAGAGGGGTGCAATATTGATGGCCAGTCAGAAGGGGAGTGAACCTTCCTCAAGTATCCAAACTTGACTCTGCTTTCAGCAAGACTGCAGAGTAATCCTCTGACTCTTGTATGCTACCATCATAGGTGCAGGGCCCCATTTTTGCTAGCTCTTAGGATTTCTTTAAAAACAGCTTTGGGTTGCATGTGTTACTTTAATGGAATCTGCAAAAGAATATATTAAAGGTTGCTTCTCCTTTCAACAATGTGCAGTGGCTGTGCTGCTTTTTTATGTGCTTTTATCTTGTTGTGAAGAAGCAAAATAAAAAAGGCACCTAAATTGAATGCATATGCATTTAAGTGATTGGCTCATGTGGTAGCATCAGGAACCTCCTTCCACCTTGATTTTATCTGTTGGGGTCCCTCCCTGGAGACATCTGCATTGACATGGAACCTCAGGTCTGTTGCAGAGGATTTTGGACAGTGCTCTAGGACTCCCACTCACTTTGTTTGGCATCCTGCCTGAACACGTTGCGACTTATTGTTGCCCTGTGTAAAGTGAGTCTGCACCTTAGAACTTGGCCAGAGTAGTACGCCTGTGGTGAGCTGTTGCAGGGAAATGAGCCATAAGGATAGGCTCACTGTCTTTCAGGGAATCTTCTCCATTGCTCATCTTCTCACTGAGGACCCCATAATGTACTTCCAGGGAACGAGCACACTTTGAACACAGTTGCACCAAACAATTGCTGCTTAAAATGCGGGTTGTTTGTCAGGGGAAAAAAATACTGTGTAACTCGAGTGGAGAATCCTTGCCTCACCAGATGTTGTTGGATTACATCTTCCATCATCCCTGACCATTGGCTTGGCTCACTGGGGCTGCTGGGACTTGGGAGTCTAACAGCATCTAGAGGGTCACGAGGTCCCCAACTCCTGCTATACAGTCATACCTTTGTTCTCGAACGGCTTAGTTGCCAAACAAATTGGCTCCCGAACGCCACAAACCTGGAAGTAAGTGTTCCGGTTTGCAAATATTTTTTGGAAGCCGAATGTCTAGCGCATCTTCCACTTGAGTGCAAGATGCTTCTGCAGCCAATTGGAAGCCGCACCTTGGTTTTTTAACTGTTTTGGGAGTCGAACAGACTCCCAGAATGGATTCAGTTCGACAACCAAGGTACCACTGTAACTGGCATATGAAACTGCTAGCTTTTCACACACACACACACACCCGCCAAAAAAGAAATCCTTGAAATTGCAGTAGAAGTGCTGAGAATTGTGGCTCAGCAAGGGGTCTTCTATAAACTCTAAGCCAGGGGTCAGCAACCTAAGGACCAGAAGCCAGAAGCGGCCCGTGGAGGTCGTTTGACCAGCTCCCGAGCCCCTTCTGAACCGAGCTGCCCGCTCATGTGCTATGCTAAAGCAGCACGGCGCAGGAACTCACTTCTGCGGCATCCAAAATTGCGTCTGCACGGACACAGATGCCAAAAATTGCGTCTGTTCACATGCAGACACTGAAAATTCCGCACGTGCGATCTGGCCCACAGAGGGATCTCAGTGGGACTGATCCGGTCCAGGCAAGATAAACCTTGCCAACCCCTGCTTTAAACACTCTGAAGAAACTGCAGTCCCCAGGATTCTTTGGGGGAAGCCAGGGCTGTCAAAGGGGCATCATATTTCTTTAAATGTATGATTTGGATGCGACAGTGCTCTGTACAGCAACTGGCAGCAGCTTTCTAATGCCTTGGGCAGAGGTTCTTCCCATTGCTGCTTCCTCAGATATTTTTAGCTTGATGTGGCAGGGATGTGCTCCATTGAAACATGGATCCCTCCCTTCCTTTTGTATCTTTCTATCTCTGCTTCTTCCAAGGCTAAGACTTAGCGTTGTGGGTGGTGGTGATTTTTGTTTCGTGCCTTTCATCTCTATACCGCCAACCTGCCTGTTGCCTTCAGATTCAAGGACACCATTGTGAATGCAAAGTACGGTGGGCACACGGAAGCCGTGCGGCGGCTGCTGGGGCAGCTTCCCATCAGCGCTCAGTCCTACAGTGGCAGCCCCTACCTCGACCTTTCCCTCTTCAGTTACGACGACAAGTGGGTGTCTGTCATGGAGCGCCCCAAGACGTGTGGGGACCACCCTATCAGGTATGTGGCGTGCCCCCATGACGGTCCATGTTTAGGTCTACTACACAAGACCTTTGTGTATCTAGCACGTTGTGAAGGGGAAGGCTGGCTGCTGGCTTACATGAGCCTTAGTCTGATCTAGCTTTCACTTGTTGTGATGCTGCTAGGTGTCTTCTAAGAACCATTGTTACTCACCCATGCCAGCATTGATTCCCTCCTCTTACCCAGACTCTCTTGGGTGGGTAGGATAATGATTTTGGGGGCTACGTTACCATGGTGGAAAGTTGCCCGGGCCACATTCCCAAAGTGAGCAGGGTCAAATCCACATACAAACACTCCCTTAGCAAACACAGAATTATGCGCCAACATACCCGCAAAGCTATTTCCCATGGAAACAGAGGCATCCTTAGAAAAGCCACTCATTTTACCTTCCATTTTTCTTCATAGATTTTATTTTTTATAATGCTTGAAAAGAAAGAGTTTTCCAGCACCCTCTGTGCAAAAGGAAAATCAGCAACCACCACTCAGTCAATGTGCAGCTGAACTGCAAGCTCTGCCTTGCAGCTCCTTAAATTTTCAGATTTAAAAAATGCAATTGCATCCCCAAAACTTCATGCATGCAGTTGCAAAATGCATAGGCTACTTTTTGGATATTTGCCAGGATCACAAGTCTACTGAGACATTTCCCACTCAGATGCCTTGCATAGGACATCAATGCCCTTTCTAACCCTAACCCTGAACAACTAGGCCCCCCAGAGGGCAATATGAAATTTTGGCCAGATGTGACCTGCATACAGGAGTTCCCATGTCCCCAACCACACTCTGTGATCTGGAGAGGTGGATCCAAAGCCATCCAATGATTTTTTTGGGAATTTTTATCAAATTGATTTCCTTCCTGCCCACGATATGGTAGTGCCTCCTTTGCTCTCTCTGCAGTTTTGGGGGAGTGTTTGAACCATCTAACCCTGTTCAGTGTGCCTCCCAGTCATAAGAGCACTTAATGTATATGAGTCATCCCATCTTTCTTTTCAGCTTGTTTTTCTGCTGCTGTCCTTGATGCTATAGGAAGGCTCCACTGGGCTGTAGGTGGCAACATATTTTTTCTCCCGACAAAATGCAGATATTCTCACTAATGAGCTTCTGTAAACAAAGCAGTTAGCCATTTTCACATAGTTTGTCAGCTGGTGTTGTATAGGGCTAGAGGCACTATGTAGCATTTTGGAGCTCTTGAGTGGTTCTTGTGTCTTCGGGAGTTGCTGACCACACAGAAGAACCTTCAGTTGGAGGGGCAGAGAGGGGACAGAAAAATGCACCCTCCGTCTTTGAGAGACTTGCCTAACCAAGCAAGTTTGGTGCCTGAGACAGAATTTACAGATGGGGTACTCTCAGTAGTAATGATCAATTGCTACATAATTGGTTGGTATTGCTGCCCTTTCACGGTACCCCCAAATCAGCTGACTTTGCTGATGCCTCTAAATTAGGAGGATTTGCTTGTGGATTTCTCTTAAATTGACACCTGTGAACACATGACAGATCCAGCTAGCCCAGAATAGTCTCCACAGACTGAGAATGGCTCTCCAGACGTCTCTCGCAGAGGTCTTTCCTACCTTTGTAACCTGGAGATGCTGGCGATCGAACTTGAGAAGCCTGTCTGCTACTCCTGAGCTGTGGAGTTGCTTTATTCTCACCTAGCCCAGTACTGCCTGTTCTTACTGGCTTCAGCTCTCCCTAGATCCTGGAGGTGCTGCTAAAGAAACATTTTGACTCTAGAGATTAATCTTGGGACCTTCTGGTCCTCAGGGAGTTATACCGGCAGGAAGAGTGACTGGCCCAAACTGAAGGGGATGTATAATACTTCTCAAGGCATTCCTCTTTGGAGGGACGATCCCAAATGAAACATGTTTGCAAAGAGGATGAATTCCACCCTTTCAGCTTTAACTTGAGCATCAAAGATGTGCATTCTAATGGAGCTTCAAACGGGTGATGAAAATTCCAGACGCAGGACATAGGAAGAGCCCAGCTGCATCACACCAAAGGTCATCTCACCAGGCATCCTGTTTCCCCCTGGAGGCCAACCAAATGTGTCCTGGGAGCCAGAAAAGTAGGGCTCACAGGCAACAGCAGACTTCAGGGGAGCTACTGTTGTGCTCTTGAGTGAGTGAGAAACTGACATAAAAAGAGCCCTGCTGAATTGGGCCAAAGCCCAGTCCCATTCAGCACCCAGTTCTCACAGTGGCCAACCAGAAGCCCATGGACCTGAGCATCACAGCCCTTTCCCCACCTATGATTCCCCGCAGCTCAGGGACATTCTGCCTCCCACAGCAGAGGGAGAACAAAGCCATCGTGGCTAGTGGACTTTGATAGTCTTGTCCTCCATGGATTTGTCCAATCTTCTTTTAAGGCCATCCAAGTTGATGGCCATCATTTGTTCTTGTGGCAACAAATTCCTTAGTTTTAACTATGCTGTATGTGAAACCCTCTCCCATCACACACTCACCTCCTGCCTGCCTCCCCCCCCCCCACTTTTTCCTCCACAAAGAGAATTGCTGCTGTTCTTGCTCTTCTGCATTGTGGGATTGCTCCATGCCACGCGCCCACTGTGCCTTTGGTTTCTCCCCCTGCCCTCCCACGACCACACAGTGTTTCTCTTATACCAGGCTGCAGCTGGCAGAACGACCACATTTTGCTTCTTCTAACACCTGTGCCAGGTGGTGGGATGACTGGAGAGATTCTGGCCCCTCCCAGACTGCCCCACTTGAAGTGTTGTTTTTCAGGAGTTCCCTAGTTCAAGGATGAAGCTTTGAGGTGGGGACACAGAGGGAATAGGGGCACAAGCAATGGTGTGGCTTCCCCGTCTTCAGCCACTGTCGCCGTTAGAAAGCTTGGGAGACGTAAAGGAAAGTTTAATAGGCAACCTACTTGGGAGAATTTCTTTTAAGAAGCAAAACAACTTTCCATTTTCTTAACAATTGGCTTGGGGGTGGGGTGGGGGAGATGCTCAATATTACTGTTCTTATTGACACGCATCTTGCATTTCAGCATCTAATTTACCCACCGCATGTGAGTCTGTGGAAATGGCCTCTGATTGCAGAGCACTCTTCAAAAATAGATTTAAAAATACGGAGCCCATCTTGGAGATTACAGGGCGTTCTTCTTGAGTATGGTAAATTGCCCTGAATTGGAATGAGAGGAGCAGGCAGCAGACCCATGCTTTACATGGGAGGGGGGTGGAAACAACACTAGCTCCACTTCCTTTTCTCTTCTCCCTCCCCCCCTTCTCTCCCCGCCACCCCCAGTTCAGAAGGCTGCTCCTGTGAAGGAGGAAACCCTTTAGAATGCCAGCTATCAAGATTGTTGCTCTTCCACCCAGTCTGTTTCCTTTAATTGTCAGGCTAGCTGGGGCTTTCAAGAGGAGACACAGAGAGAACGAACAATGGCAATGCAGAGAGAATGTGAGGAATTCAGCTGGCTGCCTTATCCAAACCTGGAGGGGTGTCTACCTATTGAAAGAGCATCCTTGGTCCCATTCAGTAGCTGAAGTGGTTGGCCCAGGAGCCAAAATCCTGCTGGGGGAAGCACATGGCGCTCGCTTCTATAGGAGGGAGACATGTTGAGCTGAAAGCAGGGGAGAAGCGACTCGTTGCAGTTGCAGCCGCAACTCCCCCAGGACACGGTTGGCCTGTGCCTTTTGCTTATATTGTACAGCTGCAATTTTCAAACTTTCTACCTTTGGGGAGCACTTTCTGCACTGATTTCATCTGCCGAGGAATAAACTGCAGCGTCTGCCGCAGAAACCCAGCTCTTCCTTTCTTTGGTTTATTTTATGAATTGCTTCCTGTAAAGTGCCTCAAAGCAATTTCACAGTAAAAAACAGCAACAATTAAAACAATTCCACCTGTAAAAACAATTCTATATGTGGCCCGCCCGGCAGGGCAACGTGGGACAAATCCAGTGCAGATATAGACTGGGATAAAGACATCCACTTCAAAGATTTGTTGAGAAAGGAAGATCTCCACTACGGGCCAAAAAGGCAACTGAGATGGGTGCCTGCCTGCTATGTAGAAAGAGGCAGTTCCAGAGGTTAGTTGCTGCCATAAAGACCTAATTCCTACAAGGTATGGAATGGACTGCCTTATGAGACTTTCCCATTGTAGTTATCACCACATCTGGCATAATAATAAATGGGACCTTCCGCAGCATGTTTCAGTGTAGAATGCCATGCCTTTTCCTAGATCACTCTGCTGAATTCCTCCATCCACTCGCTCTGGTTTTCTGCCCCATCCTGCCTCTCACCCTCACAACCCCAAATCAGACAGCATTTTGTGTCTACTGAGTTTACTGAGTTTGCTCAGTTCTTATTGAGTCGTTTCAAGGTTCTGCTTGTATGTTTCCCGTGGGCATCAGGTTGGCAAGATGGGCCTCTTAATGCTCCTCTCATTTCAAACATGTTTGAATGCCTGGCAACCAAACAGCAAAGACTGTTAGGCTCTACAGACCAAGGAGCAAAAGGATACAGAACTGCTAGCTGTCGGGAGGGGAGCATCAATCTGCGCCCGCCCTGCTGCAGCCCGTCTTTATGGTCTCATTCATCATAGGTTTCCACCATTTCATGGGCCATTCACTAGCTAACCCATAATGTCCTTTAGGCCCCTTACAGTTCATTTTCTGAAAAGCTGGCCTTGATTTCTTCCGAACTGCATTTATGAGAACTTTCTCGCAATTCTGTCGTAATGCCCGCTTTTTCTTTTTATCACTAGTCAAAACAACATGGCATCTTTCTTTGCCTGCTCAGTCACAGTAGATTTCCTCTTACTCAGTTTCATGTAGTTAAGACTGGCCTATGAGCATCATTGTCTGTCTGTCTGTCTGTCTGTCTGTCTCCCTTGCAGGTTCTATGCCCGAGATTCCGGGCTTCTAAAGTTTGAAATCCAAGCGGGACTCCTGGGCCGGCCCATCAATCACACCGTCCGACGCCTGGTTGCATTCACCTTCCACCCTTTCGAGCCCTTTGCTATTTCGGTGCAGCGGACTAATGCAGAATACGTTGTAAACTTCCATATGAGACACAGCTGCACGTAGCACACTTTCCCCTTATGGTCGCCATGGGCACTGAGTGTACGCATTTTGTCAGAGGCACACCAAAGCTGAACATTCATGCTCTAGGAAACCAAACAGCTTTAGAGGAGTGATGTGCATCTCATCTAACAGTGTGCGGCTTTGATGCGTTGCCTGAGTACAGATGAAGTCATCGTTTTCCTCATGTTTCTCAGACTTTCAGCCCTTCTGCCATTCTCAATAAGCAAACAGATTATATTGTAAATTACTTCTGCTCCAATAATGCCTCGCATTGTTTTGTTTTTTAAAAAGATTGGCATTGCTACGTGAGCAAAATACAACAGAGGAACCATTTCCTTTTAACACCAAAGATTTTAGTCTTTCCTTCTCTCCCTCTTCCCGCACTGCAGTCTTGTAACAGTGGGATCAGAGTTCATCGCTTCAGAGTAGAGGTGTAAAATTTATGGAAATGTTAAAGCTCTGGAAAAATGTAATGTGTGTGTTGTTTTTCAGGGAGAGGGTGGCGTAATTTTTGAGGACATTTGAAATATATGCAATATTTATTTTCTTATGAAACCCAAATGTATTTTTACTGCTTTAACAACATAAAATGCATAATTCGTAACTTGGCACACAAGGTTATATCATGTGGCGTATTTATGAAATTGATAGGACAGTCCTATGCATATTTACTCAGAAGTATATGTTCCACTCTTTAGTGACGCTAACTCCCAGGTAAACAAAGCGTAGGATTGCAGACTCAAAAGTATAAAAATGCCTTAGTTTTGTGCAAGCAAAGTTGCAGATATACCCAATTCTAGAGAGAGATGCAAACTGCTGTACTTTATGCACATGTATCTTACTTTTTTGCCACCTGAGAAGTAGGGGGGGAAATAAAAGTTGAAAATAAGAACCACAAATTTTGTAGTAAAGTAAACAAAATAAAGTGTATGGTCCTCTCATGAAGATAGCAGCACCCTCTCGTTGCAGAAATGCTTCTGGATTTGAGTGTTGTCATTTATCACTACAGTATATTTTAGGTTTGGACTACAACTCCCATCAATCCTGACCATTGCCAATGCCAGCTAGGGGTGCTGAGAGTTTGAAGGCCCACAAATTTCCCATCCCTGCTGTAGATTGGCTTACACATAAATATTTAAAACCTTGCCTTAAAAAGCATTTCATTATTTTTTTAAAAAAGGAACGCATTTCAATGGAGCTGCTTTTCATGATTCCTCAAAATGTCCTGTTCTTCTGTGTGAAAAAATAGGTTCTCAAGGGAGAAAACACCCCTGTCCCTCTTCTTCCCACCCCACTCCAATATTTCCATTTCCCCCCTTGTTTTTCCTCAGTCTTCACATCTCCAGGGTCTTTCTACTCTAGTCAAGAATTTATTTGTTTTTTAGAAAGAAAAAGAGAGAGAAGTTTGCTTTTTATCTTCCTGCTACCCACATTCTGTTCTCCCTTTGCCATAATGCTGCCTAAATCTGCCCACCCAAAGGGAGTGAACAAGGAGTATTCTCTTTGCAAGCCAGTTTGTGGTATTTTCCCCCACAATTAAATAGTATATAATATTTTTGGAAATAAAACATTAAAGGGGAGGGACATGCCTTGCGGCGCTCAGGTGGGATTTAATTTTGTAAATAACTGGAAAAGCAAAAGGTAGGCCTTCCATGTTGTTTCAGCTGCATAGTGGCTGTCCATGTCTATCACAGGCACAAAGGGATGGCCTTGTTAACTTGCGCTGGTCACTGGAGACCACAGTACAGACATGGCCCAGCCTGATCCATTGGTCAAGACA
This sequence comes from Podarcis cretensis, assembly GCF_951804945.1. Classification (NCBI taxonomy): domain Eukaryota; kingdom Metazoa; phylum Chordata; class Lepidosauria; order Squamata; family Lacertidae; genus Podarcis; species Podarcis cretensis. The sequence goes on from NC_137183.1 coordinate 20,137,830, forward strand.
AAGAGCCATCTTCCCTCCAGCCACATTGAATGATTGGCACATTTTTGGACACCCACCCAAAATTCACAGCTCCGTAATTTAGGTCTCGGTCCAGCTGTCTGAGGATCAGCCTTGGTTGTATCTTGCCAGTTCTCATCAGGAAGCAAAGCCTTTAATGGAGTATCTTTGGGGGGCATTCCCAATGGAGGGGAAAGCACTGTGCATCTCACTCTCTCATTGCACTTTCCCACTGCTGTGAGTAGGTGCAACAACTGTGCACATTTGGACCTTGGGAGGTCTGGGTGAATTCCCATGAGATCTAAATGAGCGCCACTGAGCAATATCTTAACTCTGACCTAGGAACCTGCCTTGTACCAAGTCAGACCATTGGTCCACCTAGCCGAGTATTGTCTACAGTGACAGGCAGTGGTTCTGCTTGGTGTCAGGCAGGGTTCTCTCCCAGGCTGACCTGGATATGCTTCCAATTGAACCTGGGACCTTCTGCATGCAAAGCTGATGTTCTGCCACTGAGCTATGACTCTTATTTGCAATAGGTAACTTTCTGCCGTCTTGGTCCTGGAAGGTCCTTTTGAGCAGGATCACCTGCCTCATTCACTGTTCATTCAATCTTGCACTGTTCACCCTGAAAGCTGTTTAGCTTTAGAAGATTCTCTTTGCTTCTGTAGAACAAAATGACTTGCAATCGACATCCTTGGGCCTTAGCTTCCGGAGACAAAGAATGCATGTGTCTAGCATCCCTGTTTTCAGAAGCCCACAAGCAGGACCTGAGCACAACAGCACTCGGCAGTATTCAGAGGCATACTGCCTCCTGCGGTGGAGGTAGAACATACTGTATTTTTTGCTCTATAAGACTCACCTTTTCCTTCCTAAAAAGTAAGGGGAAATGTGTGTGCGTCTTATGGAGCAAATGCAGGCTGCGCAGCTATCCCAGAAGCCAGAACAGCAAGCTGTTCTGGCTTCTGAGATTCATAATATTTTTTTTCTTGTTTTCCTCCTCCAAAAATAGGTGCGTCTTGTGGTCTGGTGCGTCTTATAGAGCGAAAAATACGGTAACCATTTTGGCTAGCAACCATTGATAGATTGAAAAGTGCTGCGAATAAGACCTGGCATAGCTCAGTTGGTAGAGCATGAGACTCTTGATCTCAAGGTCATGGGTTCGAACCCCACATTGAGCAAAAGGTTCCTGCATTGCAGGGGGCTGGTCTAGATGACCCTTGTGGTGCCTTCCAACTCTATGATCCTGTGTTCACAACTATGAAGTATTAGGAGTGTATGCTAAAGGGAGGTGGGAATCACAGTGCAGCAGGGCAGAGCCTATCACTGTAATATCTGCAACAATGTATGTTCTTCCTTCCCTTTGATGTCTTTAGGAAACCCAAACAGGTAATATTTACACCTGATATTTTTGTTTCCACCAGGGATAGGGTGTGAATTTGTTACCTGTGCAACGTTAAAAGCATAATAAATTGGAATTCTATTTTTTAATACAGCTTTGTCTTCTCTTTGCTTTTACATACATTTTGCAGAGGTTGTAGAACAGACATAGGCGAACTCGGCCTTCCAGATTTTTGGGACTACAACTCCCATCATCCCTAGCTAACAGGACCAGTGGTCAGGGATGATGGGAACTGTAGTCTCAAAACATCTGGAGGGCTGAGTTTGCCTATGCCTGTTCCAGAACCTTTTGCAGAGGTGTTTTTCCATAGCATCCAGACACATGAAGTCTAAGGGTGAAGCTGGACATAACAGGGACACCCAAGTTTCTTTAGCCACATCTCTGTCCTGGTTGCATCTAAGCAGGGTCAGCATATATTTTCATAAGAAAAGCTCAGGTTAGGTTGGAGAGAATGACTGACCAAAGATCCCTCGTCAGTCTTCATAGCATCAACTCATCATGCCTTAAGACCATTTGAACTCTGATTTCGTTGGTCCTAGACTGAAATTCTTAACCAATACCATGCTGACTCCTGTGCTCCAAAAAGCACATGACTGACATGGGACAGGATTACAGTGGTGCCTCGCAAGACGAAATTAATCCGTTCCGCGAGTCTCTTCGTCTAGCGTTTTTTTCGTCTTGCGAAGCAAGCCCATTGACGGCTTAGCGGATTAGCACTATTAGCGGCTTTTAGCGGCTTAGCGGATCAGCTGATAAGCGGCTTAGCGGCTTAGAAAAAGGGGGGGGGAACCCCGCAGGAACTCGCAAGACATTTTCGTCTTGCGAAGCAAGCCCATAGGGAAATTCGTTTTGCGAAGCGCCTCCAAAACGGAAAACCCTTTCGTCTAGCGGGTTTTCCGTCTTGCGAGGCGTTCGTCTTGCGGGGCACCACTGTATGTTTGTTCACAAATGTATGTCACTTGATTTCTCTACACTTGTCTGCTGTTATTTTAAAGGCTAGCTGCAGAATGAATGTACAGTGGTACCTTGGTTCCCGAACGGCTTGGCTCCCAAACAATTCAGCTCCTGAACACTGCAAACCTGGATGTAATGTGTTCTGGTTTGTGAACGTTTATTGGAAGCCGAACGTCCATTTTGGCTGTTGGCATTGTTTCCGGGGCCAATCAGAAGCCGTGCCTTGGTTTGCAAACGTTGTGGAAGTCGAATGGACTTCCAGAACGCATTGAGTTCGTGAACCAAGGTACCACTGTATAAACTGAAAAACATCATGAAATGACATACAAGTGCCTCTCCTGTGGGAGCCCATTCCCCATGCCCATTCACACACACCAGGATGCTGCAGTCGGCCAAGGGATGAGCCTTCACGTGTGAACTAGCTCTTGATGACTACCAGGTGAAGGCAGCCAGTTAGCCCACTGGGAGGAGGCAATGCCAGCAGGGAGGAGCATCATTGTCAGAGTGGACCCGCCAGACAGCACTTTGCAAGGGATCCAGGGCTGGTCTGACACAAGGTCATGATGGTGCCCCCCTCCCCGCCTCCACAATTGCATGTACAGAATCTGACCAAACTAGCAGTTGACTCTTTCTCCAGCGCTGGTGATAAGGCAACTGCTTCCGCCATAGCCATGGGCACCTCTGGGATGGTGGGGCAGCTGCCTCCCATTATATAATAGTAGAGCCACAACAGCTACAAGTGTATTGTTAGCCCAGAAATGGAAGCAAGAAGAAATTCCGACGGAAGAAGAATGGCAGAGAAAATTAATGGACTACACAGAATTCGACAAAAGGACAGGAAGGATTCGCAACCTGCGGAACCAGAGATTTACAGAAGATTGGAAAAAAAATATACGAATTATTTGAAGAGCAACTGTAATCAACAAATTATGCTAGTAGGACTACAAGAAGTTTTGTAAGAAGAAATATATGAAATGTTGCAATGTAGAGAAAGAATAGAGATTTTAGTTATGAGATTTAAAGGTAATCGTGAAAGTAAGAAATATATATTAAGTGAATAGATTGGAAATTTTTCAGATGTGATTGATGGAAGTCAAAAAAATTGTATAAGATGTAAAAGTATGTTTAATTACTGTTGAAAATGATATGTTAAAAACATACATACATGTATGTGTTTGTGTTTGTGTGTGTGTGTGTGTATAATAGTAGGGCCAGACCTGGATCGTTGCTACTTGGGTGTCCTTGTCAAGCATAGTCTTCCATTTATTTGTTTTTTTAAAAGATCCATTGCGTCGCCTTATCAGGTCACAAAGCACTTGATCCATACAAGGGAATGGAAGAGTCGCTGCCCTTTTGCATGCATAGAATGGACAAACAACCACTCTTTTCAACTCGGAGCTGCACTGGGAACATTCCGTGTAGGGGGCTGCCTCTCCTGGTTGCCATGGTGACTGTGATCAGCAAGAGCTCCATCCTGGCGTGGCAGTGGGAGGGAGAAGGGCAAACTCTCCCTATCCCCTCAAGTGCTCTCCAAGGGCAACAGGTACACATAATCCTGGCGTTGCTGCGTTTTCAAGTCCCCGGCGAGCACCTAAGAGCTACTAAACGGCCAACTCTAAGCTTTGCACCTGTTGTACCGGGAAGGCTCAGCACATGGCTTCTTCTCTGATTAACGCTTTAAATTAAATCTCGGGGAGGGAATTGCTGGATGTGTTCCAAGACACCTCCGTTTCCTGCTTTGGCTCAGTTCCAGTCAGGGAAAACCCTTCCTTTCCTGCCAGACGTTGCCTTCCTTCTCTCGAAAATCTGCCGGAAGGATGACCACCAGCCCCAACTAGCCCATTTTCAGACGTTCAGTTCTACGGAAAGCTGATGCTTCAAAGCTTGCTCAGCCTTGCGGGCCCATTGCTTGGAGGCCGTAGCATCAAGTAGAAAAAGAAGAAGAGTCTGGATTTGATATCCCACTTTATCACTACCCGAAGGAGTCTCAAAGCAGCTCACATTCTCCTTTCCCTTCCTCCCCACAACAAACACTCTGTGAGGTGAGTGGGGCTGAGAGACTTCAAAGAAGTGCGACTGGCCCAAGGTCACCCAGCAGCTGCATGTGGAGGAGCGGAGACACGAACCCGGTTCACCAGATTGCGAGTCCACCGCTCTTAACCACTATACCACGCTGTGTAAACAAATCGTGGCAGATCAGGGACCCACAGGCAGGGCCTTCAGATTCTCTTTGGAGCATCCACACCATTCTCCTTTTTCAGTGGAATCGTTCCACATACGCAACCAGGGAACATGCGAACATAGGAAACTGCCTTACATTGAGTTCAGATCCTTGGTCCATATAGCTTAGTATTGTCTGCATTGCCTAGCACTGACTCTGCGGGATTTTAAGCAGGAGTCTTTCGCCAGCCCTTCCAGGAGATGCCAAGGATTGAACCGGGAACCTTCTGCGTGCAAAGCAGATGCTCCACCACTGAGCTATGGCCCTTCCTTGGGTTTGGCTCCTGGCAACAATGACCCTACCATTATGGAGAAGGAACCAGCTGCCTCAGGCAGCAGATACTGAGGGACGGGGACCAGGCAGCTTACCTTGCACCCCATAAACTAGCCTGCCTGCAAATCACCCAGCTCTGCCCAATCAGTTGCAGATGTTTCTTTTGAAATAAACAAATAAAAATTCTAACCTTAAAGGTGCCTAGCACAGAAATCATACGATTATTTGCCTGTAATCTGTCAGGCTTTATCCAGCTTTGCCTGTCGCTGATGGGAGTTGTCCAAAACATCTGAAATCACCTGTATCAGAAGTTTTAATGTTTGATTTTTAAAAATGTTTTTAAATGCTTTTATATGTGTTGGAAGCCACCCAGAGTGACTGGGACAACCCAGCCAGATGGGCAGGGTATTATTATTATTATTATTATTATTATTATTATTATTAGGGTTAGTGAAAGCTAGTCTATTTCAATTCCAGCTTCTTGCTATAGTAGAGGATGGGGAAAAACAACAACAAACACCTGTTGAATGAAGATGGCCTTACCTTCTGCCAAGGCATGACAGATTGTCATTTAAAGTACACTTCCACCAGCATCTCAAAAAGGTACCTACAACCACGGATTTGCTAATATGCAAACTTCATGAATCCCTTAGCTCATTGCCATGGAAGGCTGTGTACACATTCCTCCCCTCTCAGCTCAGATTGAAGCTGCTTTATAGAAAACACACCCAGATGCATTATTTCATAAAAAATGACAGAATAGATGTGCTGGCAAGAGTGAGCGCCTGCCAGCATATAACACCTCTGCTAAGAGATCTGCCCTGGTTGCTCCTGGGTTAAGTTCAAGGGGCTACTGTTGGTATTTATAGGGTTGCCATATGCCTGGGAAATCCTGGACATGTCCTGATTTTTTTTTGGGGGGGGGACTACATGCCCACCCGGCAGGATTTTTAAAATCGTAAGCAAATGTCCAGGTTTTGGGTTTCTTTTAAAAACAGTTTGTGTGCACGGCTGATTGGGTTCAGGCTTGAGCTCTGGCTCTGGTCCGGGCTTGGTGGTAGCGGCTGCCCCAGGGGTGAGCGGGGGTGATCACCCCAAAAAAGTCCGGATTTTTACATTTGGAAATATGGCAACCCTATGTTATATATATAAAAAAACACTGCTCTTATATCCTTTATGGGGTACCCAACCGCCCATATAGAGTCCTTATGTAGGTTCTCTATCGGTAGGAGAAAATAACAGAGGCCAAACAGAGAATATTGAGAAGCCAAGTAGCTATTATGCCTGATCTTTATTAAACTGTTGAAACAGGGTGCTCACTCACCACATGCAGGAGGAAGGAGGAACCCAGAACAATGGTGTGCAAGCCCCTATATATTTTTGAAATTGCCCACCCTGTAGCTCAAGACCCACCCCCCCCAAAAAAATCATACATACATCACAGAAGGATCAAGCCGCAGGGGCAGACTCATTCCGTGTGTGGTTTACCCTTGAATCTGCCCTGCAATAAGGCAGATGGCAGCACGTTGAATCTAGCGAGGGTAAATGACTGTAATTCTAAATTTGGTGTTTTTCTACTGATAATTCCATCCATTGTTTTATTCTCATTGTAAACCGCTTTTGAGGTTGCTGCTTTTTGCAATTGAGTGCTATTTTAATTTTATGAAATAAATAAATGTGGGTTGTGGCTAACTGGGTATGTAAACTAGCTTCCAAAACCAGCAGTAGACGCAGAGTAAATGGGAAGGGTGTATGATAACTGGAAACGGTGTTAGGAAGCTTGAAGTGTGAGAATCAGAGATCAGGCGCCGAGACAAAAGGACACGGAAGAAGAATGCACCTGGATTTTGCCAGTGTAATTCTTGCTCTGGTGACCAGTGATGAATGTCTTTCTGTGTCTCTGGTCATGAGCACTAAACTGGGCTCTCCAAATTATATCTTTTGCTATATATGCCTTGGAGGGGGTGAACACGGGAGGCAGCTGCATTTGCTGCACAGCGGAAAAAGCTTCAGCCTTGCTCGGCAGCTCACCTTACAAATTAATCTTCCTTCCCATCTGTCCGGTACAGGCCTGCTTGGGCAGACCTGAGTGCTGACAAGGCAATGGATTGATGCGCATCTGCCATAAACCACACCAAAAGCAAATGAAAGCCTTCGGTTGTTCCGTAAAGAGCGGCAAGAGGGCCGTTTCTGACAATTGCCCTGCGAAAGTCAGTCGCCTTAGGGCAGGAGGAAAATATTGCGATCATCTTTCTTCGCATTCACTCAAGGATCCACCATGGGACCTTGTGGGAAGACAGAAGAACCAAGCCACTAAATCTTGCCCAAGCAAATTCCTTCGCTCTCATTTCAAGGGTTTGCAAATAAGATGACTTACCTTTGAGTTACAGTGGTACCTCGGGTTACAGACGCTTCAGGTTACAGACGCTTCAGGTTACAGACTCCGCTAACCCAGAAATAGTACCCCAGGTTAAGAACTTTGCTTCAGGATGAGAACAGAAATTGTGCGGCGGCGGCGGGGCGGCAGTGGGAGGCCCCACTAGCTAAAATGGTACCTCAGGTTAAGAACAGTTTCAGGTTAAGAATGGATCTCCAGAACAAATTAAGTTCTTAACCCGAGGTACCATTGTACAAAGGTGCTAGGAATGGAAGCCTCTGAGCATGTGCAGAGCTCTGCACCCAAGACACCAGAGCACAGTTGCCTATTTTCTTTCCTTTATCTTAATCACTTGCCTCGCAGGGTTTTTGCAAAGAAAAATTGTATGAGGAAAGGGATTGTATACAACACCTTCCACAGATAAAGGGAATGAAATGAAATTATAGCGGGAAGCTGCCTTGAGTCCCTGTCATGGAAAAAAGCCTGAAATAATAATGACAATAATAGAAACAGAATGATCAGGAACATACCAGTGAGTTAATCCTATGGAACTAAGTGGGATTTAAGATTTTAGCAAAATGCTTTAGATGGCAGTATGTGGCCCAGTGTTGACCCAGTTACCTGGGAGTAAGCTCCATTGAATACAGTGGGACTTTCTTCTGAGTAGACAGGTCAGGCTCCATTTACAATCAAGGAATCAACACTCTCTGTGTTTCCTAAGAAATGTCTGCCTTTGCAGTGAAAGACTTTAAAGTGGTGACCTTTTCCTTCGAAATTATAGGGCTTCTCAGCATCACCGCTTCCTTTATTTGGTGCAGGGATTTTATTTTCCATATAAACAGGACTCTGTTTTTGCACTGGCACACATTCTGGGATCAAGTCAGAAACCGGGACGGCGTCTGTCATTCCGGACTGTCCCTGGAAAATTGGGACACTTGGAGGGTCTGTCTGTAGTAGAGACTGCCCTCCCCATTCAGCGCTTCCAAGGAGCGAAGGAAGCTGCCTCCTTCTTCCATCTGCCTCCTTTACCAAACTCCTCCATCAGGGCAAGGCCTCTTGGAGGCTTTTAGCCGGCTCGATAACAAAAGCACCCTAGCAGCTCCAGAGATGGAAAGAGTACGCCAATTAAAGCCAGGGTGACTTGCAGAGAGTGGAGAGGGTGGCCAAAGTACAGAAACAACAACTGAAGGGCCCTTGATCTTCTTTGCCCTGCGAAAAATGTGTTTAAGGAATGTGGAAAGGCGAGCCGGGTGAATAAATGCCACCTGGGATTGTGGAAAGCAATCGGAAGCGACTCCCGAAGGTTGAACGTTTGTTGTGATCCGCACTGCGCCGCCATTTTGACCGAGGCACATCAGGACATTGGGTCTCTGCCCCAAAGAGCTTACATTCCCCGCACAGGACACAAGAGGACCAAAATATTATGCATCCTGTGCAGGGTTGAAAGCGACGAAATACGAGAGATGTGCAGTTGGTCCTCTGGAGATTTTGAATGTGTTTTCTTCTTTTTCTAAGCAGCCACAGGGGCCTTCAATTTCCGAGAAGTAGCGCTAGGGGAGGGGTCCTCAACCCTGTACCACCCTCCTGAAAATAATGCAGAGATGGGGAACCACAGGCCCAGGACATGAAAGTGGCCCTTCAGGCCTTTCTATCTGGCCCTCAGGATCTCAAGCCAGCCCCTTCCCTTCTCCCCAGGCTACACCTCTCACAGAGCCTGCATTGCACTCTCCTCAAATATTTTTTGAACGGCTAGTCTGTGTTCTTGAATCAAAAGGAGATGCACTCTGCTGCAAGTCAGAGTGGATTGAGGGCCATGAGATGTGAGCACCTCCTGCCTGTCAGGAAGATCATGTTCAGCGGACCAACCTGTCCCTGCAGAAACACAGTTGCTCTGGCATGCAGAGGTTTCCCTGCTTCAATCCCTCGTGGCATCTCCATATAGGGCTGGCAACCTATAACCCTGGAAAGCCACTGCCAGGCAGCAGAGCCAGTGCTGAGCTAGACGGAGCCATTGTCTGACTCGGGTATAAGGCTGCTTCCTCTGTTGCATTACGCATATCCCATCGGGCAGGTGTGAAACAGTTCCAGGGAACTTGCTTCCCTCGCCTCCCTGCCACAAAGACATCTCAGCTCCAAATCTCAGATTTGGTGAAATTGGCCAATGGGAGCACCTTCGCTTCATGGAGGCACCTTCCCTTTGAGAATGTACAACTATTGGGTGCAAAAGGTAAAAGACCTGCAGACAGTTAAGTCCAGTCAAAGGCGACTATGGGGTTGTGGCGCTCATCTTGCTTTCAGGCTAAGGGAGCCGGCATTTGTCCATAGCCTTCCGGGTCATGTGGCCAGCAGGACTAAACTGCTTCTGGCGCAAAGGGACACTGTGACGGAAACCAGAGCACATGGAAATGCCGTTTACCTTCCTGCCACAGCTGTATCTATTTATCTACTTGCACTGGTGTGCTTTTGAACTGCTAGGTTGGCAGGAGCTGGGACCGAGCAACGGGAGCTCACACTATTGCGGGGATTCGAACCGCCGACCTTCTGATTGGCAAACCCAGGAGGCTCAGTGGTTTAGACCACAGCGCCACCTGCATCCCTTTTGCAGTCTATTGGGTGCAGTCGGGGAACAAAATGTGCTTTTATTTTTTGAAAACGGATTTATATTAAACTTTTAAAAAATAAAATACTAAGGATAAAACAAAAAGGTTTAAAGGTTTAACAGATTTAAAAAATCTCAGTGACTATACAAGCTGATTAACCATTCATTTTTCCTTAGCGAGAAAATAACTCAAAAGATCCACAATCCAGAGTACATGTCGGAGGGGGGGGGGCAGACATCTTTTACATTTGTGTAATCAATAAACGCTTCCCATATTTTCTCAAACGGGTCCTTCATCTTTTGCCTCCTGGTCAGCCCTTAGTGACCTTAGCTTTTGTGTTAATTTCTCTAAAACATTTTCAAAGTTTTGGGTGTCAGTGGTCAGTATTTACATTCTGAAGCATTTTCCAGTCCCAAAACATTTGAACTAGATGGAACTCCGATGTGATCCAGGAGGACAAAGCGATCCAAATATTTTCATGTAGAAGCTGCCGTATTTCCCTCCTTGGCCAAACCTGCATAGAGAGCAGCCCTTTCCAAAGAACTCTCCTGAAACTTCAGTTCATTTTTCCAATCTGTCCTCATTCCTTCTCAGTGTCGCTCTCTCTCCCACCTGCTGTAGTTAGTGCTGCCAGGTATTTAAAGGCACTAACCTTTAATTAACTCTGTAATTGAAAATTTGAATAGGCACCAGAACTTAACACCTGACACATTTCACTGACAGAAAGGGAAGCGGAGATGCTTTTGGCGGGGTGGGGAGGGGTTCAAAATCTCAAATAAGGGAAGAATGAGAACTAGCTTTGATTTAATTTTTAAAAGAAAACTATTGCTGATTGACTTGGCACAATTGTTTTCCCCTTTCATATTTCCTCCTCAATTTTACTTAATAGGTATTATTTATTTTATACCACACCCTTCCTCGCAAAACAACCTGGTGAGGCAAATCAAGTTGATAATTGATTATGTCGGGTGTCCCCCACCACCACCATCAACAAGTTGAGCAGCCAGTGAAAGTAGTTCAAAGAAGGCTGAATGGAAAAGGTCAAACAGCAAAAGAACACTTTTGCAAATTACATTAAAAAACTTTAGGGATGTTGGTGGCAGGCTTAACTCAAGTCCTTCTTCATGGCTTAATGGCAGAGGCAAAGTTCAGACAGCCTGCTAAGCCAGTTTGTGCAAACCATAGTTTAGAACAGGCACCCCCAAACTTGGCCCTCCAGATGTTTTGGGACTACAATTCCCATCATCCCTGACCACTGCTCCTGTTAGCTAGGGATGATGGGAGTTGTAGTCCCAAAACATCTGGAGGGACGAGTTTGGGGATGCCTGGTTTAGAATAACCATGGTCTGCGCTTCCAAAAGTACAACAGGCAAAGCATGGTTTAGACTGCGCTTCCTCATTGCTTTTCAATTCACGTACTATTTCCAGCTCTACAGTGGCTTTTTGCGGTGAGACAATGTCTGTCAGGACACTTTGACAGTTGAAAATGTCGCACCACACCTTGGTGATCACAACAAACTTAATGTGAGTGAATCCCAAAATAGGGTTAGTTTTCAAAAAAGGGAGGGGGAATTTGACAGCAGCCTAAGGGCTAGGAGAAAAAAAAGGATGTTCTTTAGCTATAGCCAGCTCCAGAGTACAGTATAGGAAAGTTCTCGGGAGCTCATCTTCGTTAGCCATATCGCTGCCATGGAGTCACAAGATACCCCACCAAGTCTGAAAGACAAAGGCAGAGAGGCTGATGTTTACAAACCCCTAGTGGAGATTATGCTGAGCTTGAGGATCTGCAAGGAAGCAAACATGTCAAGATGTTACATTTCCCTGGCCTAATGGGCAGCTGGAAAGGTAACAAGCCCGCCTTTGCCCAAGCGAGAGATGCACAAGGATCTGAAGAGCAAAGCAAACACAAATGTATAGAAGGGCAGGCATCAGATTGCTCCCAGCCAATAATGGGTCACATTCCTCACTGAGACGGGCTGGCTTGCCAGGCCAAGCTTTGCAGCTTACACAAATGTTAATGGTGCTATTTTAAAAGGGGAAAGCTGAAGGGCTGTATCTTGGGGATGTTCATGCGTTAACCTCTGAAAAAGGTGTGGTGTTTCGATGCTAGTGGATTGAAGAGAAACTTGGGTTTTCTGTCCAGTTGTGGCAGGACACGTTTTGATGTTGTGTAACAGAGGAATCCAGTGTGACAGCTGTGCTAGCAGAAACTCATTACAGGAAGTTGTGCTATTGTGGAACAGATTCAAAGGCAACCAGCTTGCGCATCCTATTCTGCAACAAACTTCTGCTGCCAAAACTCATCATGAATGCCTCCCTTGTTCTCTTATAATGGCAATGGCGCCCACCTGAGCTGCAAAAAAAGCTCTGGATAGAACAATAAATAAATAATTTTTTTTAGCCTATGTTGTGTGTTAATTGGCTTTCCAATGCCAGGAATTCTGTGTACCATTCTATGAATTATTTCTGTCAAGTGCAAGATTATCACTGTACTTTTCTGCATCTCCAACCTCACTTCTTACAATTGCTGCCTTCTTCCCACAGATGTGTATATATGTACCTGAAAATCACACATCTGATCAAATGTAGTCCTTTGTCTTTTAAGGAGCCCAAAGACACTTGGGTTGTTTTCAGGAATAGAACTGCGTTCTAATTTTGACATGCACCCCTGTAGGCAACTTAGGTTTCATATCGTGGGTGCAGGTCTTGTTGAATCAGCCAAAGGCCTGGTTTTAGAGAAATGTTTTTGCCTGGTGCCTAGAAAGATGTAATGAAGGCACCGCACAGGCCTTCCTGGGAAGAGCATTTCACAAGCGGGGAGCTACCACCGAAAAGGCCTGTTCTCGTGTTGCTGTGCTCCAGACCGTCGCAGAGGAGACACATGAAGAAGGGCCTCAGATAATGATTGCAGGGTCCAGGTCTGTTCATCTGGGGGGAGGTGGTCCTTGTGATATTGCGGTCCTGACTGGGTGAGCCACTGGGCTCATTTTGCATTCTTCCTAACCGGTTCAAATCCAACCCCCATCTCTGTAACTGCCTTAAAGCAAAACAAGTTGATTCCAATCCTCCCCCTCTCTGCAAACACAAATAAATGAAAAAAGAGAAGCAATAAAAGTTGGGGAGGGAGGGAAAAGAGTCGTTTTTTCAGCAATGCATAACAAGGGCAGTCAGGAGTTAAAATGGCTGCCTGGTTGCCATGGCACCCTTTCTTTTAAAGAAGAGCAGAGTTGATTACAACATTAGGAACCAAAGAAGGAAAAATAATGGCATCAAGGGGAGGGAGTCAGACACAACAACATTCACTTTGGAGCTGGCAGCTGGACCGAAGGGGAGCAATCTACGCCCCATTAGCGCTCATGACAAAACAAAGTATGTTTGCTGGCTGTTCATTAACTATAAGCATCGGCTCTGCTCAGCTTTCTTGCAAGGCTGGCTTTGAGTAATCAGCCAACCTCCCAGCTGCAATGGTCAACATTTGTGGGTCGCAGCTGCGAGGTTATCGGGAACAGATAACAGGGCTGTTTAAACTGGGGAACTGGGGAGGGGGGACTGGGAGCAACCTACCTTCCGAGCTGTGTGGTAGGGTGCAGGGAAACATATTGTGGCATGCTCTCACACCCACCCACTCCCCTGAGAAGTTCCAGGAACAGCCCTACCTCCTTCCGGTCTTCTTTGGACAAGAGATTCTCCTCCACATTAGACATTTAAAGCACACGGCTTCACCCCCAAAGAATCCTGGGAAGTGTAGTTCGCTAAAGGTTCTGGGAACCGCAGCTCTGAGAAGGGGCAAACTAAACTTCCTAGGATTCTTTGGGGGTGAAGCCGTGGGCTTTAAACGTAGGGATATGACCCCCTGTTTCCTTCACACAGCAGCAGGTGACAGAGTGGCTTGGTCATCAATCCCTCTTCCTGGGGAATTCCAGAGAGAAAATAGAGTAAAATAAAAATATGGCAGCCTGAGAAAGGAGACATTTAGAGGTGGGAACTTTAACCTACAGATTTTATAGGCAAAATTTGTTTGGATGATAAAAACAGCCACTTGCTTGTTCTGTGACTGGGCTAAGCTCAAGGCCATCTCTATTTTGACATTTGGATGGAGGAATGAGGGGCAGGTAGCGCTGCCCCCTCAAGATGGCTACAGGAGGCGCATCAGAACCAGACTTGCACGAGCCCCAAACACAGTCTCTCTTCCTCTCTCTTTTCGACCCTCTGCTCCCGGTTCACAGCCTTCGTGCCTTTCGAGGCCGGCAGCCATTGTGTGGGATCGGGGTGTCATCTGTAATGGAAATCACCTCCAAGCCACCCATGGTAAGTCCTTTGATGGCTGCCTGAAAGAGAAAGAGATGAGTGTTTTTTTCCACCCTTCAGACAACACAACATTTAGCTTCCTGCATGGGAAGACAAGAAGCTGACTCAGGCCCCATCTGCACTATACCTTTAAAACACACTGTGGTTTAACCAATTTAGCAGTCATGGCTTCCCCTCAAAATGCTGTTTGTTAAAGGTGCTGAGAGTTGCCAGGAGACCCCCTGCTCCCCTCTCGGAGCTATAATTCTCAAGAGTTCTCTGGGAAGAGGGAACGATGGTTGCACCACTCTGCAACTCCGTGAGAAGAATTAAGGAGTCTTAACAACTCTTAACAAACTACACTTCCCAGAGTTCTTTGGGAGGGAAGCCATGATTGTTTAAAGCAGAGTGCTGATTGGGCCTTATATGGAATCAGACCAGTTTGTTGTCGAAATCAGGCTTTCCAGACCTTCCACCATCCCTGACCACTGGACATACTGCCTGGGGATGATAAGAACTGTAGTCCACAACAGACGGAGGGCATGGGTTGGGGAATCCTGGGTCTACATAGTGATTTGCAGCGGTTCTCCCAGCCTCACCTGGAGATGAGCCAGTGTAGTGTAGTGGTTCGAGTGGCCGACTAGGAGCTGGGAGACCAGGGTTCAAATCCCCGCTTGGCCATGAGGTTTGGGTCAGCCACTGCCTCTCAGCCTAGCCTACCCCACAGGGTTGTTGTGGAGAAAAAGGAGGGATATAAATGCAATAGATGAATAAGATGCTGCATATTGAACCCAAGACCTTCCCTGACCACCTTCCTATCCGGTCTGTGGTGTCCTCTCCATCCTCTTCCCACTACTGCAATTCGGTTTGTGGGAAAAACCCTTCTATTAGAGCCAAGCGAAAGTTCCCCTCTCTCCATGCTTAATTACAGCTTGGGGGTAGGCGGGGATGTTTTCGGGGGGGGGGCTACAGTGGGAGAGGGAAAGCTTCTCCCCATGTGCTGTGGCCCCTGTGAAAATGGCACCCTTTGTATGGCAATTAGGCTTTAGTGTGGGGGACGCAACTCTTCTATAGGTTCCCAGTAGAAGGGTCTATTCTCCCCCCCCCCCTCGCGTAACTGCTTCAGGGGTGGTGGGGGGGGGAAGAGATGTATTTATTTATTAGATTTATATACAGCCCTTCATCAAAAGATCTCAGGGCGGTTCACAAGATAAAAACATGAGATCAAACCACAAATAAGTAGTTAAAACAAAAGCAAGAGAACAATAAGGTAAAGGTAAAGGGACTCCCGACCATTAGGTCCAGTCGTGACTGACTCTGGGGTTGCGGCGCTCATCTCGCTTTACTGGCCGAGGGAGCCAGTGTACAACTTCTGGGTCATGTGGCCAGCATGACTAAGCCGCTTCTGGCGAACCAGAGCAACGCTCCGAAACGCCATTTACCTTCCTGCCAAAGCGGTACCTATTTATCTACTTGCACTCTGATGTGCTTTCAAACTGCTAGGTTGGCAGGAGCAGGGACCGAGCAACGGGAGCTCACACCGTCGCGGGGATTCGAACTGCCGACCTTCTGATCAGCAAGTCCTAGGCTCAGCGCCACCCGCGTCCCTTACAATACGCCCCCCCAAAAAACCCACATTTTAAAGGCTGTAGAATATTAATCAGCTGAAGGCCTGGTTGAAGAGGAATGCTTTTTTGCTTGGCGCCTAAAGATTTATAAGGAAGGTGCCTGATGAACCTCCCCAGGGAGAACGAACAGCAGCTAAGGAGAGATGGGGAGGCTCAGTGGCCTGCAAGTTCAGGCAGAAACAAGACTCCAAATTGAGGCTACTTCCTTTGCCACAGGTCAGTTTCTCAATGGAAAAATTGCTTGACCCTTCATTTCCCAGAGTCACCTATGCATATAAATTAGCAAAGGCACGTTTTACGGAAAGTTTCACCCCAGAACTGTGTCTTGAGCCATGTAAGTTCTTGACAATCCCCATTAGTCCTCATCATCAACTGAAACAATTGGCTAATGTCCGTCCCCCACATTTGTTTCTGCTTCTACCTTTTAATTGTTGCAACTCTCCTGCTTTCAAAATTTAAAAGGCTGTGTGTTCCTTGGAGGCAGGGCAAGACTTGCCTTCTTCTATTTTGCCACCCTATAATGTGCCATCTGCACCAACAGCACCCAGGGTGGATTAAAATAGAATGGACTCTATGAAAAATGTTGGTCTGAAATTAAGAGAGACTTGGATAGTTGGACAAAATTGAAGCTTTCTTTGTTAGGCCGAATTGCTGCTGTTAAGATGAATGTATTGCCAAAGATGTTGTTTTTGTTTCAAACATTGCAGATTGTGGATAAGACAGAGTGCTTCCGGAAGTGGCAGAGAGATATATCTAAATTTGTCTGGCAGGGCAAAAAGCCCAGAATTAAGTTTAAGATACTAACTGATGCGAAAGAAAGAGGGGGCTTTGCCCTGCCGGACTTAAAGTTGTACTATGAAGCCGCAGCTTTTTGCTGGCTAAAAGACTGGCTACTTCTCGAAGACACTGACGTATTGGACCTGGAAGGTTTTAACAATGCTTTTGGTTGGCATGCATACCTATGGTACGATAATGTGGTGGGATAATGAGCTGCTTGTGCGTAAAAGCTTGATCCCTCAGAGCTTACTCAGTGTAGTGAAGCTCTGCCTTGAGCGGAGCCCTTTGGCATGGCTCCGTCAGTCGCTGGTAGAATCTGACAGTGGGCGTCTGCGGAAACGTTTCCAACATAAAAGCTGTTTGACGGAAATGCGTCTCCTGGATTCTCTGCGTGACAGTTTCCGGCGAGGGGTGGGGGTCCTTAAAGGGGGTCCTGATACCTCCTCACTGTTCTCACTGGAAGTATCCCAGAGCCTCCCCTCCGACTCCCTTTCCCTTGGAGCTCCTGCTCTCCCCCTACTGGTTCCCTCTTCTGCTGAAGTGTCTCTCCTATTCTCCTGGAGCCTTCCCACCACCTGTTCTTCCGATGGCAGTTCCCTGACAGATAAGGTTAAGATCAATAAGGTCTTTAAGAACCATATTGTCAGGAAAGCAGTATTTAATGTCTGGACAAAATACAAAGACTTATTGGAAAACAAAACTCCGAGGTGGCTTTCACCTCTGGGAGCTAAGGCCCGAAAAAGACCCAATATGGAGGCCAAATGGCCAAAATATTGGGAAATATTAGAAAAAGACGGAGACAATTGGAAATTGCAGAGTTTGGAGAAAATGAAGGATAAAGTGCGAGACTGGTTACATTACGCTCAGATTAAAGAAGTTTTTAAAAATGACAAAAAGGTAGGGTTCCAGGTGGAGAAATCGAAGTTGGAAACAGAATTGTTAGAACCAAAAACTAAGGTATTATCAAGAATGTATAACTTGCTGTTGAAATGGAATACACAAGACGAAATGGTTAAATCGGTTATGATAAAGTGGACTCAGGATATTGGGCATAATATCTTGTTTGAGGACTGGGAAAGGTTGTGGACCACTGGGCTGAACTTCACTGCATGTAATGCTTTGAAGGAAAATGTAATGAAAATGATATATAGATGGTACATGACCCCAGTTAAACTTGCCAAAATATACCATTTGTCTGATAATAAATGTTGGAAATGTAAAGAACATGAAGGAACATTCTTTCACCTCTGGCGGACTTGCCCTAGAGTGAAGGCCTTCTGGGAAATGATATATAATGAGTTGAAAAAGGTATTTAAGTATACCTTCACTAAGAAACCAGAGGCCTTCCTTCTGGGCATTGTCGGCCAGAAGGTGTTAAAGAAGGACCGAACATTTTTTATGTATGCAACAACGGCAGCAAGGATACTTATCGCTAAGAGCTGGAAAACTCAAGATCTACCCACACTGGAAGAGTGGCAGATGCAGCTGATGGACTATATGCAACTGGCCGAGATGACTGGTAGATTCGAGACCTGGGAGAAGAGACGGTTGAAGAAGACTGGAAGAAATTCAAGATTTATTTACAAAAGTATTGTAATTTGGTCGAAGGCTAAGAAGGATGCTAGATCATAAATAACTGCCTACCATTGAATTAGATTTGAATTTGACGATAAGTGAGATTGAGGAAAATATAAAATTTTTGGAGAATTATTAGATTAAATTAATTGAACGAGATTTAAGAATGTAAATAAGATGATAAATTGCTGGAAAAAGTTCACAATGATGTAAGTGGGAGTGGGAGACGTGAGGGAGTCCAAAGAAGTTTTGAAAAATGTGTTATGATACATGTTACATTGTTTATCATTTTTGCATTTTGTATTTAAAAAAATCTCAATAAATATTTATAAAAAAAAATAAAAAAATAAAATAGAATGGACTTAAGCTTGTAATGTCCATTAATTTCAATGAGCACAGCAGGACCAATGAGAATCCTCAGTAAGGAAACGCAGGCACTTACCAACCGGCCAGGTCCTAGGCCTTTCACCACAACTCGGACGTGGGACACACCCTTCGCCGAAGCTTTCTGAGTGGGGAAAACAAAGACGTTTTGCACATTTAGCCAAAGAGCCACCCCCACGTTCGGTCTCCACATTTGCTGTTGCTATTAAACAGTTCTCAAGCACCTGACATTTTCTGAGCGCTGCATATATAAAGACTGTCCCTGCCAGCAAGGTCATGCTCTCACAGACATCTCATCAAAGGAAAATGGAACAGGGAGGGAAGAGGAAAGCAAGCTGCTCCTTCTCTGGTCGGTGGATGGGGCCAGGTTGGTCTGTGTCTTGCTTGGTTTTTAAGCACCTTCACATTGTGCTTGAGCCAAAAATCACCCCTCCCCACCGGAGCAGCTTACTAAATCTATACAAAGACAGTCCCTCAGGCTTGCAACAAGAGCATGAGCTTTGAATGTCATTGAGGTGGGCAGCCTCCTAGAGACAAACCTTCCTGTTTAGGGTCAGTACCTGAAATATAATAATAATAATAATTATATTATTATTATATATTATATATTATTATAAATATAACATGCCACTAGAACAGTGTTTCCCAACCTTGAGTCTCCAGTTGTTTTCGGACTACACTTCCCATCATCCCTGACCACTGGTCCTGCTAGCTAGGGATTATGGGAGTTGTAGTTCAAAAACAGCTGGAGCCCCAAGGTTGGGAGACACCGCCCTAGAATACAGTGGCTTGCGAGGAGACCTCTCTCCATAGCAGGAAGGATGAAGGGGGGAAATAGTATGGTGTGTGTGGGGGGGGGGACGCAGACAATTTTAGGATTGTGTCTGTCATTTTGATGGTCACATTTCTTTCTATATATTTATTTACATACTTATTGCATTTATACCCCACCTTTCCTCCAAAATGCTCAAGGTGCAGTGAATCGTTCTCCTCCTCTTCTGATTTAACCTCCCAACAGCCTTGCAAGGCTGAGAGCGAATCCCCCAATGAGCTTTGTGACTTTGGTGGGGATTCGAACCCTGGTCACCCGGGTCTGGGTCCAATGCTCTAACCACTACGGCACACTGGATTAATGATTTCCTTAGGAAGAATGGGAAGTCAGCAACTGAGCAGCTGCTTGGTGGTGAAGAGGGAGAGAGAGCAGAGTTGCTAGATCTTGACTGCAAAGAAGCTTTTTGGAGTTGCATAAAACTGAGAATCGCAACAAATGTGGCTTAGGAAAGCAGCTGCCGTCCGAGAGAAGGTTACAACCCTTTTCAGCTTAGGTAAAACGGTGGGTGAGGAGCAACTTGATAAGACGATGGGATGTTGAGAACCAAGTAGATAAGAAATCGTTCTCCTCCCTCTTTGGTAATGTTACATTCCGGAGCCATTCAACAAAGCAGAACATTGGCAGGCGGAAGGCAAGCGAATCTTTCTTCACACAGTTGAGCTGTGGAACTCACTGCTACAAGAGGCAGGGATTGCCAACACCTCGGATGGCTTTAGAAGAGTAGACAAATTCATGGAGGCTATTGACAGCTAGTAAACCACAATGGCCACGTTGTGCCTCCACTGTCGGAGACCATATTGCCTCTGAGTAAGAGTGGTTGGGTACTGAAGATGGGAAAAGTCATGCCTTCCAAGTTCTGGTTGTGAGCATCCCAGAGGCATCTGACCGGCCCCTTGGAGGCAAAAATGCTGGACTAGATGGGCCCTTGGCCTGTTCTAAGAAACCACAAATAAGAGAATTATCTTCTTTTTTAAAATAATGGTGATGGATTGGAAACTGCAGGAAAAGAGCTTTGCAGTTGCAGAGGTACCGACGGGGCTTGTGCAAATAGGCTCTAAGTGGTAGTGGTTTCCTCTCTATCAGCCATATTGCGTTAAAGGGAAAAGGGCATTCTGGGAGGAAGGGAACTGTAGGGAATGGGACTGGGTGATGCTTCGGGTCCCTTCTAACACTACAGTTCTATGATTCTATGAATTAAGATGCAAAAAAAGAGAGATAAAAAGCAGGCTGCGGATGAGAGTTATGGCCTTGTAATGTGAGAGAACTGGCTACATTTGCAAAACTGAAATGTTACGTTCTAGGGCATTTAATCCTACCGCAGTGGCATTGTTAAATGTATTCTACTTCCAAACTGGCTACTGGCAACTTTCTAGAGAGAATATGGGATACCCTGACTATAATATGGGAAGGTTGCCATCTAGTGGCTATTTTAGTTGTCTTTTCTTCTACAGCAATACTGCAAATACAAATCTTAGAAATAAATAATTAGGGTGATAGTCACATGTTTGTCCTACTCAGAGTAAGCCCACTGAATTTAATGAATGTGGCTGACTTAGGCCCATTAATTTCAATGAGCAGGACCAGTGCTCATTCAGGGCACACAGGAACTTTTCCCTTTATAATGCTCATTCCCGTTTTCTGAGCCCACTTAAAACATACACCAACACCCAGAAAGCTGTTAGCAAGACCCTTGGGACACCAAGAACTGACAATACACATCCATCATCTCTGCGCAGAAGCTCTTCACAAGCACTCTGGACTGAACTAGACGTAGGAGAAAACCAATTTCCATCTTGAAAGAATGTGCAAAACTAAATGGGTTAATGAGTCAATCAAGTGAGGGAACGAGCCCCCAAATAAGAAGGGGGCTCTGTTTCAACGAAAGAGTGATCATTGCAGGCCTTTTCTCACTGGCCTTAGTGCTGTACTCAGATATTTCCTTTTACACTATGCAGCCACAAGCCTGGGTTTGCCACTGAACCAACGGCATGTTTTCTATTGCTTGTGCAAACATCTTTGTGATCAAGATCTTGCTGAGAATTGAGGGCTCCAATGTCTTCTGGGTGGAGAGGGGAAGATTTCAATATCAAAATCACAGGTTGACAAGCTAATGGAGGTGGGTTTTTTATTATTATTATCTGCTGGTTACTGGGTGGGAATATTGTTTTGTTTCTTGGAGGCATGCTGCCAATGTTTTCTATCACTTTTATTGGGGGGCTGCCCCCCTCATACGTTCCTTCAAACATTAACGTGTTATATGACCCCCTCCTTCACTTTTTCTACAGTACAATGTACAGTGGTACCTCAGTTTTCAAACGTAATCTGTTCTGGAAGACCGTCCGAGTTTGAAACGGTCAAAAACCCAAAACTCAATAACTGACAGCTAGGCCTCGGGATCTTGCACTCAGTGTTTCCTGTTCGACTTCCGATGTGTGTTCGAAAACCAAAGCATTTACTTCCGGGTCTATGGCGTTCGAAAACCGAAATGTTCGTCAATGGAGATGTCCGAAAACCACCGAGGTACCACTGTATTTATGCATATTTTTTTCAATGTCACTTAGAGACTCTTTGGATGACAAGTGACCAGTAAGTTTAACATCTAATAAAAATACTAGCATATATTTAAATGTGCAAAGAGTTTTGTGGCCATCATTTAGGTACAGGACGCAAGTGAGGAGCTCTGTGCAAATAACACAGAGCCAACACACTGGGATTCCCCGCCTGCGTCAAGAAGATCCGTCCAAGCGGGAAAACTGGCCCTCGCCCTCCCCCCTGGGGAAAACCTTTGCCTCCAGAGGTGCCGCGACTTGGATTTCACTCACAGCTGCTACTGCGATCCCCGTGGTCTGTGCTGCAATGGCGGTGGCCTTCCTGGCGCTCTTGAACCCTTCGCTACCGCAGGTCGACAGGGTCAAGGCGGCGTTCTCATGCGAGGTGATCAGGATGTGAGTGCTGCAAGGAGGGAAGAGAAGAGGGCATGGTTTCCACACTTCTGTCACGTCACTCCTCGCTTGCCTTTTCTCTAGACTAAAAAAACCCCAAATGCTGTAACCTCACAGCGGAAACTGCTCCACCCCCTTCGTCATATACCTGAAGGAGCGTCTCCACCCTCATCGTTCAGCCCAGACAGTGAGATCCAGCTCCGGGGGCCTTCTGGTGGTTCCCTCACTGCGAGAAGTGAGGTTACAGTGAACCAGGCAGAGGGCCTTCTTGGTAGTGGCACCCACCCTGTGGAACGCCCTCCCACCCGATGTCAAGGAAATAAACAACTATCTGCTTTTCAGAAGACATCTGAAGGCAGCCCTGTTTAGGGAAGTTTTTAATGTTTGATGTTCTATTGTGCTTTTAATTATGTTGGGAGCCGCCCAGAGTGGCTGGGGAAACCCAGCCAGATGGGCGAGGTATAAATAATAAAATCAGAGAGATGGCTGAAGATTGTAAAGACATTACCAGTCAGCTTTCACAGTCTGACTGTCATATACTTAACCCTCGAATGTCCGCCAAAGGGAGTAATATATTCAATAATAACTCCAGTCTCATACATGTATTAATTTTAGCTGTACAATGGTACCTTGAGTTACATACACTTCAGGTTACAGACTCTGCTAACCCAGAAATAGTACCTCGGGTTAAGAACTTTGCTTCAGGATGAGAACAGAAATCGCACAGCAGTGGCGTAGCGGCAGCAGGAGGCCTCATTAGCTAAAGTGGTGCTTCAGGTTAAGAACTGACCTCCAGAACGAATTAAGTTCTTAACCTGAGTTACCACTGTAATTCAATATCCTTGTAGATCTTTAATATTACAGAGGGCTACAGCCAATGGCTCTAAACATATAGCAAATAATTGTGGGGAAGGAGATGGGGGCATCCCTCTTTAGCCCTGCTCATGAGTCTCACAGAATTATAGGAATTAGTGTGAACCGGTGCATAATTTTCTTTATATAGAACCTTAAAGGTAAATGTAAAGGTACCCCTGACCGTTAGGTCCAGTCACGGACGACTCTGGGGTTGCGCACTCATTTTGCTCTATAAGCCAAGGGAGCCGGCGTTTGTCTGCAAACAGCTTCCGCATGACTAAGCTGCTTCTGGCGAACCAGAGCAGTGCATGGAAACACCGTTTACCTTCCCGTGGGAGCGGTACCTATTTATCTACTTGCACTTTGAGGTGCTTTCGAACTGCTAGGTTGGCAGGAGCTGGGACTGAACAAGGGGAGCTCACCCCGTCACAGGGATTTGAACCGCCGACCTTCTGATCGACAAGTTTAGACCACAGCGCCACCCGAATCATATAGAACTTTAATGGCATTTGATATTATTATTTTTGCAAAACGTTGTGTAAAACCATCCACAGCTAAGTCAGGTTGGCTCTCACCTCAGACATTTCCATGTTGTCTTTATTCAGCCCCATCGCTAAAGGGGGACAGATCCCCACCCCAAACTGCACGCTCGGGGCAAATCCACCACAGGAGAAACTTGCCACTTACTTGTTATATGTAGCTTTGATGTGAGCTATTGGGATCTCTTCGAACTTCTTCCCATCCCACCGCAGAGTGCTCCCTTTCCCTGGTGCCGGGGGGTAAAAGCTGAAAAGTGAAATGGGAAGGGAGAATGTGAAGTTTTGATGCAAAACTTAACATGGTCTGGGCATTCAGAGAAGAACCTCTGTGTGGCTTGGGGAGGTTTAAGAAGTCTTAACAGCAAACAGTGCACTTGGCTTACTCTTGCTTCACCTTGCCCATTCTCCTACCTTTAAGATGCTCAGGTTTAGTAAAATTAAATTGGGACTAAGCAGGCATCTCCCTCACCCTAATTTCATTAACTCATTCACAGATGGCTCAGAGGCCCCCTCACTCAGTGTTAGAAATTAGCCAGGTGCCCGGTGCATTTCTGCAACTGGCATGGGTCCACTTGCAACCCTGTGGAGATCTCTGGATACCAGATTAGCGACTGACATCTCTATCTGGCTGCAGCCTCCAGCTTTCTTAAACAGGCAAGCAGAAGAGCATATATTTTGCATTTACAGCCCATCTTTTTCTCCAAGGAGTACACCACCTCCACAGTTAATGCCTGCAGTGACTCTGTGAGCTAGGCTAAGAGGCTGTGACTGGCCCCAAGTTACCCTTTGAGCATCATGACTGAGTGGGGATATGAACCCTCATCTCCCAGGTCCTAGTCTGACACTCTAACCACTGAACCATACTGGCTTCCTACAGTACTTCTGTTTCGGGGCAGCTATATAAATCACGTAGGTTAAAAAAATATATAGGGAAAGCAAAATGTCACTTAGAGAAGGATCTCAAATATTTTCCTTGAAGCTTGAATTTCTTTTATTCTCGGTTGGTTTATTTGAGGTTTTAATGTGCTGTAAACTGCTTTGAGATTTTTCCTGTAAGCTGCACCTGCAAATTAGCCGCACCTTTAAAATTCAAGGTGGTGGTGGTGGAGACAATACCCAAATATGAGCCAGCTATTTTATTTTTCTTTACCTGAAGATGCAAAAAAAAAAAAAAAAAAAAAAGGCAGGAAATCTAGGGGAGGGACAGTAACTCAGAAGTAAGGTGTCTGCTCTGCATACAGAAGTCCCCAAGGTCAATTCCTGATATCTCCAGGTAGGGCCAGAAACATCCCTTGCATGAGATCCTGGAAGTCAGTGCAGACAATACTGAGCTAAATGGACCAATATTCTGACTTGGTATAAGGATCCTATAGGTACCACCCCTCAGTGTGGTTTTGTATCACACTGCGAAGTTCAGAGGCTTGGCAGCACAGTGACACTTGAAGCCACATCAGAGTGAGGGCAGTCCTTCTCGCCCTCTGTCTTTGCATGGACACAAAAGAAGAACAGGTACACAGCAGGAGCGAAGTCACTGCCAGGACCACAAACACTGGTTGAAGGAGGGGAGGGATGTGTGCAAATTGGGACCTCCTGGGTGCACACTGGCTCTCTCCCCCCGAAATTCAATTTTGAAACATGTGAGACTAAGCTGCAAACAAAACAATTTCAAAGCATTTCACACAATTCTAAAGGCAGTTTGCAACCACAGGCAGAAAGATGCAACTCCAAAAGAGCCGAGATCAATAAGCAATCTTCTGGAAAGGGACTCCAGAAATCTGTTTTCAAATTTCCTACGGTTTCTGCGTGTTCCTTGAGGTGGTCCCTTTGGGTCACAGGATACTGGGCCCTCTGAATGTCACAACAGCAGTGCCTCATGCCTTTTTTCGAAACCGCGTGAAACGACACCTCACCTGAAGTCGCTGTTGTTCGCAGCTTCTGCCTCTTCTTCAGCAGCTGGGCTGGCGGAATTCCCAGTTTGCCCTTGAAGTCTCTGGATACTTGTCTGCACACCACGAGACAGGGTAACCCTGCAGTTGCCATAAGGAGAGAGAAGCCGGAGGTTGCAGGTTAGCATAGCTAGAGCAGTGACTGGAAAAAACAACAAAACCGCAGACTGATGGAGTTTTAAAAATTAATTTTCAGGACTGGCCAATCAAATTCCACCTGCTGATAATCGCTGGATTTAAAGGATGGGGGCACTTTTAAAAGGCAAAAGTTGTACATGCAGTGTGTTCCTTTTCAGGGTACCCAGCTATGCCTTTCCAGGATGCTCCCCCTTCTAGGTTCCCTTCAGTTCCATCTCCTCTCCCCTAGAATCCCCCTCTTTCCCCTACCCCTGAGTATTCTGTGACTACCAAGCAATCTCCCTCCTTCCACAAGTTATTATGTACTTTTGAAGCTCACCCAATTTCGCCAAAGCATCCTCCCCGAGTGTGGATACTGCCATTTTGTCTACGCAGGAGGCCACAGTGGGAGAACGGGTTCCGGGTTCAAATCCCACAATGGCGCTCACTGGGTAGCCTAAGCCCGTCACACTCTCTCATGGCGTGAAGAAAGGAAATAGATGGATTTTCGCTCCCCTTCTCCCAATTGCATAATACTAGAGCCTAGGGACCGCCCAGTTAAGCTGAATGTTGGATGATTCAGGACAGAAAGGCATGAAGTACTTCTGCATGCAGCACTGGGCTAAACTCTGAGACTCGCTCCCACAAGATGCGGTGAAGCCTCCAAATACCAGTTGCTGCTGGAAATCACAAGTGGGGAGAGCGATGTCACACTCAAGTCCTGCTTCCGAACTTCCTACAGGCATCTGGGGGGCTACTGTGAGAATCAGATTCTGGATTTGATAGCTGTCTTGGTCCAATTGAGCAGGAAAGTACTTGTAAATGATCTACCATGCAGGGCGGTTGTGAGAATAAAACAAGGAGGAGCAAGGGTAAGAGAAGAAAACTCACATATACTGCCCTGAACAATTTGGAGGATGCTTAAGGGTTTGTTCTTGTTTTTTTAAAGTAGTAAATAAATCAACTAATGGTTTCCACATAGAGAGAAAATATATAGATCAAAGCCTCACTGTTGATTTTCAAACTCACCCACCTCACAAGGCTCCCCCCCCAAGTGGTTTTCTAAAGGCCATCAGAATTGTTCAATACATTTGCAAGACATTTACTATTGTCATTCCAGCGCACCAAAAGAGGGAATTAAAAACCAGACAACACTTGAAATACTAGTCAAGAATAATAAAAAGGGCAATCAGTTGTGTATTTTAACACCCACTCCCTGAAAACACCTTCTTAATTCAAGGATGTCTAGAATGAATGGGGTGGGGGTGGGGGGTGGGGAACCCATGCATTGTCACTTCAATAGGAAGAGGGCCATTTTCACTGCAAGTCTGTATTGCTACTTCAACAGCATACGTTATGAAGAGCGTATACAATTAAGAATATCACCCACAAAAGAAGTTCATCTGCAGACCTTGTCCAACCACGCAACATTGTTCAACCACTCCTAGCAATTAATTAAACGGGCTCATCTATAACCTTGCTGAACAGGATGGAGAGGAAGAGATTGCTATCGCTTCAGCAGATCGCAAGCGTTTCCATGTGAACCAACGGCCTTGCTGCAATAGCCACCAACTCCTGTGGCATCAGAAGAGCTGGGAGGATTTTAAAAAACAAACCAACCAAAAAAACAATGCCTCTCACAGCTCTGGGGACTTTAAAATATTTGATTGGGTTTAACAATATTTTTTAACCTGCTGATAAGTGCAACGGTGCCCTCACAAAGAGTTGAGTGCTTAATAAAAAGTTGCAGCAGAAGAACAGGAGAATCTGCTCCAGAGATGCAAGCGATGGATGGATATCAATTAAAGGCAGCCAGGAAGTGGAAGGTGTTCAAAAGGCCTCCCAAGTGCCAGAGCTGAAGGGGCAAGTCCATGATTGTTTCAGGACCCTTGCTGAGTAGCGCCCATCTCGTTTGCTCACCATCCTAAAAGGCAGGCACCCTTGGTAGATCTCAAGTGTATGGGCAGGGTTATACAAGTCAAGGTGGCCTTCACAAGACCTGGGCTGTAATATCTTCATCCCTGGTCTGTCTACCTACACAACAAAACAGTGGTTCTGTCCCCTTTCCCCCAACAGCCGAGAAATTTGGTAGCATCTGGAAGGGAAAGAGATGTGTCTGAAATACTACAGTGGTACCTCAGGTTAAGTACTTAATTCGTTCTGGAGGTCCATTCTTAACCTGAAACTGTTCTTAACCTGAGGTACCACTTTAGCTAATGGGGCCTCCTGCTGCCGCCGTGCTGCCGGAGCACTATTTCTGTTCTCATCCTGAAGCAAAGTTCTTAACCCGAGGTACTATTTCTGGGTTAGCGGAGTCTGTAACCTGAAGCATCTGTAACCCGAGGTACCACTGTACTGAACTTCAGACAATTCTCAGCTTATGCAAAGGTTGCATTCCAAGGATAGTACGTAAACTAAACTTGTGTATAGCTGGAACACATTGGATGTGTTGGGGGTGAGGATTGCCAAAGTCGTCCCCCCCTCCAGATGCCTGCCCCCTTTTATTTTTGCCAAGCACATAAAGCTGAATGTGCAGAAGTTAAATGTGCAGTTGTGTGTTATCAGCCTTCCCTAACTTGGTGCCCTCAGATGTTTTGGACTACAACTGCTGGCTGGGGCTGATGGGAGCTGCAGTTCAAAACATCTGGAGGGCACCAAGTTGGTAATGGCGCCTGCCGTGTGGAACGCCCTCCCATCAGATGTCAAAGAAACTAACAACTATCTGACATTTAGAAGACATCTGGATGCAGCCCTGTTTAGGGACGTTTTTAGTGACTGATGTTTTAATGTATTTTTAATCTTTTGTTGGAAGCCGCCCAGAGTGGCTGGGGAAACCCAGCCAGATGGGCGGGGCATAAATAATAATAATAAAGCTGTATGAACATATGAATCTGCTATGTATCCAACACGGTCATCTGGGATAACCTGGTGGCAGCAGCATTCCCATTGACCAGGTTTTAAGAACATAAGAGTCTGAATTAAAATAAAAAACTAAAATAAAAAGATCAAATTATAGTCCAAATCGAAGTATTATGATTGGATGTATTAATTGGATTTTTTTTATTGGAAAATCAATAATAATGATTTTTTTAAAAGAACATAAGTGCCTGCTGGATCAGGCCAATGACCCATCTAGCCCAGTTTCTCACAGTGTCTTTAAAATGCTGTGTGCTACTGCCAGTAGTTCCAGACAGGCTGGGGCAAGGGACATTTCCCCAAACCTAGGATGCTTTTAATGGAAGATGTCTGAACCTGGGACTTTCTGCAGGGCTCTCCCCACACAGATCTATGGGCCCATCCTTTAAAGGTAAAGGGACCCCTGACCATTAGCTCTAGTCGCGGCTGACTCTGGGGTTGCAGCGCTCATCTCGCTTTATTGGCCGAGGGAGCCAGCATACAGCTTCCGGGTCATGTGGCCAGCATGACTAAGCCTCTTTTGGCAAACCAGAGCAGCACACAGAAACGCTGTTTACCTTCCCGTTTACCTTACCTATTTATCTACAGTGGTGCCCCGCAAGACGAATGCCTCGCAAGATGGAGAACCAGCTAGACGAAAGGGTTTTCCGTTTTGGAGGTGCTTCGCAAAACGAATTTCCTATGGGCTTGCTTCGCAAGACAAAAATGTCTTGCGAGTTCCTGCGGGGTTTTTTTCCTTTATCCCCCTTTTTCTAAGCCGCTTATCTGCTAAGCCGCTAAGCGCCGCTAATAGCGCTAAGCCGCTAAGCCGTCAATGGGCTTGCTTCGCAAGACGAAAAAACCGCTAGACGAAGAGACTCGCGGAACGGATTAATTTCGTCTTGCGAGGCACCACTGTACTTGCACTTTGCCGTGCTTTCGAACTGCTAGGTTGGCAGGAGCAGGGACCGAGCAATGGGAGGTCACCCCATCACAGGGATTCGAACCGCCGACCTTCTGATTGGGAAGTCCTAGGCTCTGTGGTTTAACCCACAGCGCCACCCGCGTCCCCTTTAACTACCGGTAAATCACTTTACTCTCTCAGTCATGCCGATAAAGCCCAAAGGAGGTTTTTCATCCCGTGTTCTTGAAATAAACACATTATTGTACTAAAGCAGCGGGGAGCCCGCGGCCTCTGAATTGGGGATCAGCGCCCAAAGTGACTGCGGTGGTGGTACTCAGCTATTTCTGGTGGGCCACAAACCCAGCCGAAAAGCTGCCTCTCAAGATCCCTGCTTGAGAGATTGCACATACGAGAGACTGGTTGGAGGTCATTGAGCATGGCCGAGTAGGGATTCAAACTTAGATCTTCCCAAGTCTTAGTCCGAAACGTTTTTCCACTAGCTTGTGCATCTAAAGGTAAAGGTAAAGGTACCCCTGCCCGTATGGGCCAGTCTTGACAGACTCTGGGGTTGTGCGCCCATCTCACTTAAGAGGCCAGGGGCCAGCGCTGTCCGGAGACACTTCCGGGTCACGTGGCCAGCGTGACATCGCTGCTCTGGCCAGAGCCAGAGCCAGAGCCAGAGCCGCACACGGAAACGCCGTTTACCTTCCCGCTGGTAAGCGGTCCCTATTTATCTACTTGCACCCGGAGGTGCTTTCGAACTGCTAGGTTGGCAGGCGCTGGGACCGAGCAGCGGGAGCGCACCCCGCCGCAGGGATTCGAACCGCCAACCTTTCGATCGGCAAGCCCTAGGCGCTGAGGCTTTAACCCACAGCGCCACCTGCGTCCCTTTTTAGCTTGTGCATCTACGATGCTGCAAATCATTAACAGAATCACCGGGTACAGACGTCCCCCAGCATGGAGGCATGGGTGAAAGCTCCACCGGTTGGATTTCTGCCTTCCCTGCAAATTTTAAAGGCAGAAGAGCTCTGAAGGGAGACAAACCGCCTGGCATCCCCAACAGCAGCCTGCCCAGTGATGGCAGATGCTCCACCTGTTGGATTTCTGCCTTACCTACTGACTTCAAAGGCAGAAGAGCTCTGAAGGGAGACAAGCCGCCTGGCACCCCCAACAGCAGCCTGCCCAGTGATGGCAGATGCTCCACCTGTTGGATTTCTGCCTTACCTACTGACTTCAAAGGCAGAAGAGCTCTGAAGGGAGACAAGCCGCCTGGCATGCGCTCCCAAACTGAAGCCCTCCCAAACTGAAGCTCCAGAACTTTCCCCTCGACCAACCCAGCCCTCCCCCCGCCGGCCTGCGACTTCTTACCCCAAGCCGCCCCCCAAAAGCCCTCGCCGGGCAAGCGCCAACCAAGGAAGCATGATCCTTCCCCGCCACCGTCTGGATCCCTCTCGCCGGGCACCGCGAAGCTCTCGCAGGACGGTAGGGGCGGAGCTACAGCGGAAAGCTCTTCTCGCGGTTATAGGCGATGGCAAAATGGCGGCGCCCTCTCTACGTACAGAGTCTCTGCTTACGACTAATCCTAAAATGGCGGCGCCCAGGCCTGGAGAAAGCGTGGGCGGAGAGACGTACGGCGCCCAGGCCTCGACCATGGTGCGTTGTCGCCCCCTGCTAGCCAGCAATGGAAACTAGAGACGGATTTCCACCATGGAGATGGGAATTTCCTAGAGCTACAGGACGTAAACGTAACGAAAAGTCATAAATATATTAACGAAGAGTGATCATATCATTGTTCGGACACGGGTCCATTTTCGTGGAGAAATTTCTTTTAAGTTCTTTTACCTTCTTGTGAGTCGTATTGAGACTTTATTGTGTGTGTGTGAAAAACGACATAAATAATAGTAATTTTAAGAACCATTCTAAAAATAAAGCAGGGGCAGCTATTATGGTGACTGTCAGACTAGGACTTGGGAGGTGAGGGTTCAAATCCTCATTCGCCCATGAAGCTCACTGGGTGACCTTGGGCCAGTCACTGCCTGTTCAGCTTAACCTACTTTGCAGGGTTCTTGTGAAAATAAGATAAGGAGAGGGCGTTGCACTTCTTGGCGGAAAGGCTAAATAATTGTAATTATAAATGGGAAAATGAAATCGCCGGCAGCGTGTAACTCTTCATTCCTACCTCTACGGTCGGGTTGCCGCCGCGGTGCATTGTGGTCCGTCGGTGACAAACATGGCGGCGCCCTTCTCCAGGGTGCTTCTGAGCGGGGTTGCGGCGAACTGGCCGACCCGCGCTTGTTGGAGGGGCCTTTCCGGCGGCTCCGCGGCAGCCGGGCCGAAATGGAGGCTTTTCGGGGCGCTTTGCTTGCAAAGGCCGCCCAGAGTCAGTCAGGAGATGAGTCCGGAGGAGAAAGAAATGACGGAGCTGCTGCAGCAGGTGAAAGAGGCAGAGGGGCGCATGCGCACATCGGGTGGCGGGAGCAGCGTGTTGAATGGGAGAGGGGAGCCTCAGAGTGGCCGATGTAATAATTTGTTACTTACAAAAATTGAAATATATATATATATATATATATACACACACACATATATATATATTGCGTGTGTGTATATATATATATAGAGTGTATATAATTAACACACACATATATATATATACACACACACAACAAAAATAAAAGCAATATATATATATATATACATATATGTATATACACACACGCGCACACATACATACAGTGGTACCTCAGGTTACATATGCTTCAGGTTACAGACTCCGCTAACCCAGAAATATTACCTCGGGTTAAGAACTTTACTTCAGGATGAGAACAGAAATTGTGCTCCGGTTGCAGCAGGAGGCCCCATTAGCTAAAGTGGTGCTTCAGGTTAAGAACAGTTTCAGGTTAAGTACAGACCTCCGGAATGAATTAACTACTTAACCCGAGGTACCACTGGATATAGCTTTTAATTTTCTAAACAACAAATTGCCAGCCAATCTCTCCCCCACCCCCATTCAAAACCATATACAGTGGTGCCCCGCAAGACGAATGCCTCGCAAGACGAAAAACCCGCTAGACGAAAGGGTTTTCCGTTTTGGAGGTGCTTCGCAAAACAAATTTCCTATGGGCTTGCTTTGCAAGACGAAAATGTCTTGCAAGTTCCTGCGGGTTTTTTTTCCCCTTTCCCCCCCTTTTTCTAAGCCGCTTATCCACTAAGTCAATAAGCTGCTAAAAGCCGCTAAGCTGCTAATAGCGCTAATCCGCTAAGCCGTCAATGGGCTTGCTTCGCAAGACGAAAAAACCACTAGACGAAGAGACTCGCGGAACGGATTATTTTCGTCTTGCGAGGCACCACTGTACTGTAAAAGGTATTTTGCTGGATCAGATTGATAAAACTGCAATCCTAATCCCATTTACCTGAGAGTGTAGAATCACAGAATGGTAGACCTGGAAGGATATCGGCCACCATTTAGTCCAACCCCCTGCAACGCAGGAATCTCAACAAGTTAGTTGGACTTACTTCTGAGTAGGCATGGCTTGGTTTGCAGCCTAAAGCAGTGATGCGATTGTTGGGACTCCCTTCCCGGATTTCCCTAACTATTGTGGCCAGTCGTTGGGGGTGATGGGAGCTGAGAGTCCAGTAATATCTGGAGGAACCACAGGTCCCCTCTTGCTGCTTTAGGCTGCAATCTGAATCAGCTTTGCTCAGAAGCAAGTACAGTTAAATTCAGCGGGGGTTTCTCCTATCATCACTGGCTGATGGAGTTGAATGACATCTGGAGGGTCAAATAGCACCCTTCCTTCCCCTCCCAGTCAGCAGCTTCCCAGATTTCTCTGAGATGTTTACTTGGATGTCTACTTGCACGCAGATGAAGACAGCAGTATAGTGGTACCTCGGGTTAAGTACTTAATTCGTTCCGGAGGTCCGTTCTTAACCTGAAACTGTTCTTAACCTGAAGCACCACTTTAGCTAATGGGGCCTCCTGCTGCCGCTGCGCCGCCGGAGCACAATTTCTGTTCTCATCCTGAAGCAAAGTTCTTAACCTGAAGCACTATTTCTGGGTTAGCGGAGTCTGTAACCTGAATCGTATGTAACCTGAAAGCGTATGTAACCTGAGGTACCACTGTAATCTCCTGGTTTGTCCCTCCAACCCAGTAACTGGTGTTCACATGCAGTGGTCTGATGTTCGGAATTTAGAGGTCCCATTATCTTTATCTAAAAGATAATATGGAAAATTATTATACCATGTCTAAGGAATTATGCATTTATTTACTCTACCGTTTTATAACTGTCCTATGATTTTCAAACGAAGGGTGATATACAAATTTAATAAAAAACAATCATAAAAAAATAAAGGTTGCATTCCAGCATTGCCTACTCTTAAAAAGGCAGCAGCTATCCTGGGTCTTGGGCAGAGTTCCACCCTTTTAAAAAAAACAAATCTGTTGTTTTACTGCCTGGGACTTCTTTGGGACGAAAAGTGGAACAGAAATTTAACCAATTAGGGCTATATTCCTATTTAACTCAGAGTAGACCCATTAAAAGGGACGCAGGTGGCGCTGTGGGTTAAAGCCTCAGCGCCTAGGGCTTGCCGATCGAAAGGTCGGCGGTTCGAATCCCTGCGGCGGGGTGCGCTCCCGCTGCTCGGTCCCAGCGCCTGCCAACCTAGCAGTTCGAAAGCACCTCCGGGTGCAAGTAGATAAATAGGGACCGCTTACCAGCGGGAAGGTAAACGGCGTTTCCGTGTGCGGCTCTGGCTCGCCAGAGCAGCGATGTCACGCTGGCCACGTGACCCGGAAGTGTCTCCGGACAGCGCTGGCCCCTGGCCTCTTAAGTGAGATGGGCGCACAACCCCAGAGTCTGTCAAGACTGGCCCGTACGGGCAGGGGTACCTTTACCTTACCTAGACCCATTAAAAACAATGGGCACGAGTAAGTTGAGTCCATTAGATTCAATGGGTATATTCTGTGTAGTTGGGTATAGCCTTAATTCAGGTGTGGAAGACTCCAGATGCTGCTGAACTACAGTTCCCACCAACCCTGCCCATTGGCCATGCTTGCGGGGAC
The DNA here is from genome assembly GCF_951804945.1 of Podarcis cretensis. Taxonomy (NCBI): domain Eukaryota; kingdom Metazoa; phylum Chordata; class Lepidosauria; order Squamata; family Lacertidae; genus Podarcis; species Podarcis cretensis. The sequence goes on from NC_137183.1 coordinate 20,172,392, forward strand.
TGATGGGAGCTGTAGTTCAACAATGGCTGGAGAACCAAAGGTTCCCACATATATCTTAAATAAATAAGAGGAAGGGGAGGATAAATGTACACACAATTATCATGAGATTCAGTGGAGCGAGAAAGATGCTCTGAAAGGCAGACACTTGAGCTGAGTCAAATTAAGTCCCGGTGAGTGAATCCAGATAGTGAAGGGGTGGATGAAGCTGCGCAGATGGGGCTCCCAAGGGGCTGGTGATTTCTAGTGTCTGTTCTTCCATGTGGTTCCAGCAGCTGGAAGCAGCTGCTAGTGTGGGAGAAGGAGGACAGAGCAGATCCTGCCAGCTTCCTGCATGATTGTTTCTGAAAGCCACTCCAAAATTGATTTCATCGTGCGGCAGAGCTCAGTTTAGTGAGATATGAATAAGGGACGTCTGAGGAAGGGGAGGTGAAATAAAGATGTTGAGCACTGGCAACAGTTCTGAGGCATGTAAGCCTTGTGTTTGGAGGGCCTTTGGCTGATAGCAACAAGGCTAAAAAACCTTCAGCGTAACAAATAGCACATCTAATCTTTGTAAGAGGTAATTTTCACAATTACCACTCAAGGGACAAGGTGTGTTTTTTTTGGGGGGGGGGTGACTGAGGTTCCCTGGATTCTGTTCAACATGCTACATCTTGTGTTACTGGTGTTGTATCTTGCATGCTGAAATCAAAAATCTCTTTCCTGCACATCTTAGAACATGTGGCCCTCCAGATGTTGCTGAACGGCTTCCCCCATAATCTCGGACCATTTGCCATACTTGATGAGAGTGGGAGGACCAGAAATTCCCCAACCTCATCTTAAACAATGCAGCACTCAGGAAAGTGATTTGCAGAAGGCTGCTGGCTGGGCTCTGGATCAGAGAGTTTTCTATTTATTTTGCTTTGCTAGGTCGAGATGGAGAAAAGCCTCTATTCAGACCACGAACTCCGCCGCTTTGCAGAGGAGGAGCGCCTGCGGAGGAAAAAAGACGATGACGATGCTGGGCAGGAGATCGTGCTGATTCAAGATGTGGAAGACTTGTGGGAACAGAAATTCCGGAAGTTCAATCCTGCCCCACGGATAACAGGTTCAAGCCCATGCTGCCTCCACCTACCTCATTGGGGTGGTGTTGGGCCAGTGGTAGGGGAGCCTCCAGTCTGAAGGCCAGACTTGGCCCATCAGACCCCCCCCCCCTCTTTGGCTTGGCAGGGGATTTTCCTTAAGCTGCAGCCACCTCCCCGCTAACATATGTCAGCTGGAAGTGAGCTCTGGGTTGTTACTTTGCTGGAGCAAGACTTGTTTCAGCTGATGGGCAAGACAGGAGCATATTGCTCCAGTAGCACCAACGGGTATGCATCGAAAGTGCTGCTAAAACAGAGGTGGGAAGACCAGTGGTTTAGCAGCAGTTTCAGTGCAAACCACTTGGTTGCTACAGGAGCAGCAAAGCCACTTGTGCTGCAGTTTCTGAGTGCTTGGGAAGCTCTGTGCAAAGGACTTTGACAGGGGGTGGGACGGGCCACATGTCAATTAGCCAGTGGCATAAGGACATCAGATGGCTGGCAGGTGGGTTGCCTTGCCCATCTGATGGCATGATGACAAGGTGATTGACAGGTGTTTTGTCCCACTCACCTGTCCAAAGTGGGCCCATGGGATGGGGTCAGATAAGGACATAGCCCTCAGGTCCAAAAGGGTCCCTTAGCCCTGTTGTTGGGGATGCCTGGTTCTAACTAGGCTTGGATTAATTCTAATCTGGTGAGAATAAAATACAGGGCAGTGTGCTAGGAAGGGGGAAGCTTTCATTAGCTATGTTTTTAGTAAGAGAAACTGGATTGTGTCCACAGGGAGTGTTATGTTCTTTACAGGAAACAGTAGAGCCCAATGATATCACTTCCAAATGATTAATGAATTAAACAACATTTATATATTGCTTGATTCTAGTTAAACCTCTGCAGGATTTATCAGAAATACTAAAATTTGAAAAAAAAAGTTTTAAAAACATTTAAACAAAATATTTTAAAGCAGGTGCTCAAAAGAGTACAGCAAACACACACACCTCTCTCAAAGTACTGAGGAAAGCTATGGTTTATAAAGACATTTAAAGTTTTCTACCCCCTGTTCAAAAATGGACACAGAAATGAGGCTTTGATTCTTAATGCTCCTGTTTTGATTTTTATCCTGTAAGCAGAGCAAGGAGTCCTTTAATTTCTCCGCTTTCCTTAAGAAAACAACAGCTTGAGCCCACGTTACTCATTAATAATCAGTCTAATAATCAGATGTGGCATAAGAACCAACGTAGTCATGATTCCTCCACTTGTTCACCTGGAGGCAAGGCAAGTGGCTATTTGCAACCCTCCGTTGAGCATCCAGCTGCCCACTCTTCAATTAGAAGTGGAAAGCTCGCATTCAAGCTCTCTGTTTGAAACAAACAGTGTTAAATTTGGCTAAATCCAACTTCTCTGCCTTAAATGATTTTGTGAATTGAGCGGGAGAAAGAAGGGCAGTTTATTTTTAGAGGTAGACGTTGCCAAAAGGTCACGCACTTCAGAATCTGTGCACCCCCCTGCAGGTATTTTTGTCTGAGCCCTACAAACTAAAAGCCAATTTTAATAAGTCTAATAAGATTAGACACCGAACTACTTCAATGACCTTTTTTAAAATAAAAAGAGAGGTGGGGGGAATACGCAATTCTGCTTGTCACCCAAAGGTGCAAAATATGATGTATGCTGTTCAGGTTGCAAGCGGCGTCCAAACTCTTCCTAGCGTGTTGTCTAGGCAACCTGAACTGAGTGTTGCTACTTGACATGGTTTCATGTGGCCTTTTCAGCAAAGACTTCTGGGAATCCCATTCATCACTGGCAGGCTAAATTCCTTTGACTCGTGGCTTCTTTCTTTGGCAGAGGCTGACAAGAAAAATGACCGGACATCTTTGAACAGGAAGTTAGACCAGAACCTTCTGCTCCTGGTTAAGCAGAAGATTGGGGACCAAGACATTTGGCTCTTGCCTCAAACAGAGTGGCAAGAAGGGGAGACTCTGCGAGCCACAGCAGAACGGGCTTTAGCCTCTCTCTCAGGTCAGTGATTAAGGTGTGCGTGGGTGGCACTGTGGGTCAAACCACAGAGCCTAGGGCTTGCCGATCAGAAGGTCGGTGGTTCGAATCCCCGTGACGGGGTGAGCTCTTGTTGCTCGCTCCCTGCTCCTGCCAACCTAGCAGTTCGAATGCACGTCAAAGTGCAAGTAGATAAATAGGTACTGCTTCGGCGGGAAGGTAAACGGCGTTTCTGTGTGCTGCTCTGGTTCACCAGAAGTGGCTTAGTCATACTGGCCACATGAACCGGAAGTTGTACGCTGGCTCCCTCGGCCACTAAAGCGAGATGAGCGCTGCAACCCCAGAGTCGGCCACAACTGGACCTAATGGTCAGGGGTCCTTTACCTTTATCTGAAACATTCTCACTATCTTCCCCTGTTGATAGGTACCTCTATTTCCCTTTCCTTTCTCCATATCCTCCCTTGTGTCTTATTTATCACAATTTTTTGGTAGATTGCAATCCCCTTCGGACGGGGAACTTGTTACCAATCTTATCTCTTAAATTACTTCTGGGCCCAGTGGGGGTTTTGGGTTAGGAGAGCAGGAAACTTTATAGAGAACGGAAGTTCCAGACCACTGTTTCCCAAAGTGAATTATATTGCCTGCTGGGGGCGGGCACTAGAGCAATCTAGGGGGCGGTAGTAGCCTTGGGTGCAATTGGCGGGGGCCGTTGGATAAAAATAAGGGGGCAGTGGAAGCATAAAGAAAGAAGAAAATTTTGAAAAGCCGTTTGGAAGTGTTTCATCTGTGTAATGACACTTACCGGTGTAACATAGAGTTAAATGTTACTATGCTTGATTTTCATAAATAATTTTATAATTTCAAGCTTCAAGGTTGTCTTTATTTACAACAATATCTTTACTATGTTGTAGGACGTAGGTAGAAATAAAGATACATAAATAATGCACCTTTGTCACTGCATATTTCTGTTTGTTTGCTTAAAGAAAGTAGATTTCCAGAGGGGCGCTGAGTAATATATTTTTTTTACCTGAAAAGGGGGCAGTAGGCCAAATAAGTTTGGGAATCTCTGTTCCAACAGTTTGTGGATCTTGTGTGTGAAGCACTTTCAGCATGTTGTACAAATGCTAAATATTATTCAGCATATTTGAGGCAGTTGGTGCCAGGGTCTATATATTCCAGCCAAAGACAGGCACCTTAAAATGGGGTGCAGGGGCAAAAGTCTTCATCACCAGGTATATTTTGCTGTCTCTGTATCACCTGATCTTACAAATGTTTCTTCCCTTGTTTCTTTTCCTGCCTGACTCCTGAACCTCCAAGGAACCCACACGGAGGCCAAGTTCCTAGGCAATGCGCCATGCGGCTTTTACAAGTACAAGTTCCCCAAGGCAGCCCAGACAGAAGACGGCACGGGAGCCAAGGTTTTCTTCTTCAAAGCCCTCCTCCAGGGCAGCCACTTGCCCTTGGCCAGTGAGAAAGTGGACTACGTCTGGGTCAGCAAAGGGGAGCTGGCGGACTACTTGAAACCCAAGTACCACTCCCAGGTTGCTCGCTTTCTTGTGGACTTGTGAGTGCTGGAGATGGTGTTTTTATCCCTGTGTCAAGATTACTGCTTGGGCGAAGAATTTGTTCAGTGTTTGTTTCACGTTTGCAGAGCCGTGTTTGGCCCTGGACAAGGATCCCATTTGTGTGCATATTTTCCTCTTCGCTAAATAAAAGAGTCCAAGAATCAACGAATCTGTCCTATGTTTAAGCTGTGTGCTCTTAAACACACACACACCTCCTGGCAAGGCTAGCGCAGCACAATAGACAGTACAGACAGCTGCCTCATGTTGAAGAATTAGAGAGGCTTTAGGTTAATTGAGAAAACCCTCTTGGGGTAAAACAGCCTTTCTCCTTTGGGCATCACAGTCTCAAGTGTGGTACCTGTTGCATGTCCACACACTCACACTCACTGATTGCTGTCACTTATATGTGAATGGGGTGAAAGCCACTTCCTTTTTGCACAGTTCTGTATGGGACATGCAAACAGAATTGGCTTTAATTGGATTTCTCACCTATTCCAGTTTCTGGGCACATTCAACACCTGTCTGTCTTCCCATCTCTTTTTATAGATGTTCTGAGTTTTACTACTTTTTTAAAGCACCTGGAAGATCAGGAGCAGATGATGGGCTGAAGTTGCCAGGGAGAAGACTTTAGATTTGACTGCTGGTTCCCCAATTCTTTAGTCGCCCATTGTAAGGCAATATTGTGGTACTCAATGGAAATGGCAAAAATTATTTAAAAAATCATCCTTCCACAATTCAAATATAAATGTTTTAACAAAATTCAAAATTCCATTTCACAGATGGCAAAGGGATACCTCCTCTACACTTGGATTGTGGAAGCAAACTGTAATATATTTGGACTGCAAAATTTATAGGGTTGGAGGAGGTTCGATACACTTGCAACTCCAGCAACAATTCAAAATTTAGTGCCTTTCATTTTGCTCTCTCTGTAACTTGATTTTCCAAGTATCTGTTGGCTCTAGAATACAGGGAATTTTAGAGGCCTTTGCAAAGATTACTTCAGTGAGTTCTCTTAACTTGGAAGAGGTGGGGCAGCAAACAGGAACCTGATCTAATTAGGGCAAATGGGGTTTTGCCCCACCAGCCTCGGCTTGCCAGCTCCCACCTGCCTGCCTTATTACACCCAGTCCAGGCGCTTCCCCTGGCTGTCAAGTTCCTTCTCCTCACTCTCAGTGTTGCCCTTGCAGAACTCCACAGTGAAAAGGATGGGGACAAATCTAGAAGCATTGGGCTTCATCTGTCATTGGCTGTAAAGGTAAAGGGACCCCTGACCATTAGGTCCAGTCGTGGCCGACTCTGGGATTGCGGCGCTCATCTCTTTATTGGCCGAGGGAGCCGGCGTACAGCTTCCGGGTCATGTGGCCAGCATGACTAAGCCGCTTCTGGTGAATCAGAGCAGCGCACAGAAACGCTGTTTACCTTCCTGCCAGAGCGGTACCTATTTATCTACTTGCATTTTGACGTGCTTTTGAACTGCTAGGTTGGCAGGAGCAGGGACCGAGCAACGGGAGCTCACCCCATCGTGGGGATTCGAACCGCCGACCTTCTGATCGGCAAGTCCTAGGATCTGTGGTTTAACTCACAGCGCCACCCACGTCACCTATTTGTCAGTCTCTCTGCTTTCTGCCCTACCAATCCTAATGGGCCCCAGCCACTGTCAGCATCGCCCTTGAGCCAGTGCCACCGACTGGACTCATCCACTTCAGCCCCGACTGGGCCAGGCAAGCTGGGGTAGCACTTCCAGAGACCAACTCCCGCACAGGAACAGGTCAAAGTGCTGTGGACTCACAACTCAGAGTTGTGAGCACCAGATTCACTTCTGAAGACAGTCGTTGCACAGCAGAGTACAGCAGAGCATAAACCACTCAGAGAACAGCTCTGTAGAATAACTACTTTTATTCCATCTACAGCTATAATACAAACTATATACAGAGCTAAATGGAGAAGCTGGACTGCACTGAGTGTCTGCAGCTGCTCTTAGCAGCAACCTTATCTATACAGAAATAACACTCTCTCTCTAACACTCAATCTCTCTCTTTGATGTGAGGCTGGAGCGGAATAAGTAGTGAGCAGAAACCGCCCCTCCTCTCTGGAGAATCAGCAGAGAACATCAGTAGATTCTTGGAATGGGAGGGGTGAAATCTCCTCAGACGCCACTGACGACAAATTGAACGTCCTCTTGCGGTGCCTACAGCCTCTGAGACTGCTCTGTGCACAGTGAGTATTTATAAAGTCTCTGTGCATTTTGAACAGGTCTGGCCCAAGGCATCTTGATGCCTGAAGCAAAAGGCAAAACAGTGCTCCCCCTTGCCAAAAACATAATTCTATGGACGGGTTGTATCCAAAGTTAGTACTTCTCAAGAGTAGGCCTATTAAAATAAATGTACCTAGGGCCACATTAACACCATAGGCTTAAAATAGCATCATTCCTCTTTAAACAGTCATGGTTCCCCCCCCCCAAGATTCTTGGGAATTGTAGTTTGCTATGGGTACTGAGAGTTGTTAGGTGGTCCCTGTTCTCACAGAATTCCCTGGCAAGAGGGATTGGTTGTTAAATCACTTGGAGAACTGTAACTCTGAGGGAACTAGGGGTCTTGTAACAACTCTCGGCCCCCTTAACCAACTAGACCTCCCAGAATTTGGGTGCGGAGGAAGCCATGACTGCTTAAAGTGGAATGATAGTGCTTTAAATATACAGTGCAAATATGGCCTAAGTCATCCATAAATTTCAACACGTCTACTCTGAATAGGGCTAACAATACAACCCATTACTTTTCTTTGTTTTACTCTAAATCTGGTGTTTGTCAATGGACACTGGATTGTCATATACAGTGGTACCTTGGTTCTCGAACTTAATCTGTTCCGGAAATTTGTTTGACTCCCGAAATGTTTGAAAACCAAGGTGCAGCTTCTGATTGGCTGCAGGAGCTTCCTGCACTCAAGCAGAAGCCGCGTTGGACGTTTGGCTTCTGAAAAACGTTAAAAAACCGGAACACTTCCGGGTTTTCTGCATTTGGGAGCTGATTTGTTCGTCAACTAAGCCGTTTGAGAACCAAGGTTCCACTGTATTGTTATTTTCTGCAACTTAAATATATATATATATATATATATATATATATATATATATATATATATCAATTTTTTAAAAGTTGTTTAGCCTGTTCAGAGGCATTGCTGTTTCATTCTTTTAGCATTGATTTTTTTTTAATGACATTTTAGAGTTCCTAAGATATGAGCATCTTTCCTTTTCAACTGGCATCATACTGATACTTTAAGCGCCTTTAATGTTGCTCGTGACCTGAGACATGGTCACAACCGCAAGTTTAGATGGGTTTAAAAGGAGCTTGAATAATTTTGTGGAGAAGGAGAAGGGCTATCAGCAGCTGCTCACCATAATAGCTAAAGAGAACCTTCTTATTCAGAAGGAATAAGTTTCCTAAACTTGGGTCTCTAGCAGTTTTTGGACTACAAGTCCCATCATCCCTGACCACTGGTCCTGCTAGGTAGGGATAATGGGAGCTGTAGTCTAGAAACAGCTGGAGGCTCAAGTTTGGGAAACCCTGGAATTGACCGTTGCCTACCAACCGTGTGTATGTGTGTGTGCGCGCGCGTGCGCGCGCATGTGTGCATAGAGTCAACAATAAGGGAGTATTATAGCACTCACTGCCTCCTTGTGGGCTTGCTAGAGGCATCTGGTTGGTTATCGTGTGAAGCAGGATTTGGGGCTAGATGGACCTTTGGTTTGGTCCCGCAGGGCTCATTTTACATTCTTTGATTCACAGCTCTCCCTGTGAACAGAGGTTAGCAAACTATTTGGGCCAGTGGATAACGTTTGGTATTTGGAGGCTGTGTGGGTGACATTCACCAAATGGTTTCCGTGAGATGTGTGACATAGCATAAAATGGCTGCCACACCTGAGAGAGCAGAAAAGTGGGCAGGGATACAAAACGGCGTCACTGCTCTTTTTCTAGAAAAAGAGGTGCCGGAACTCACCATGAATGCTTCTCTTGTTCTCTTATTATAATTTACTGAATTTTTATATCGCCCTATACCCAAAGGTCTTGGGGTGGTTCACAGAATAAAATCAAAATATTAAAACCACAAAATACATAATCAAAACAAAAACCCAATAATGCCCCCCCAGCCCAAATTTTATTTTTGATAATAATTTCTGTTAGTTTTCAATTTCAACAATCCAATATTAGCCTCATTATAACAATGCCAAATTATGATACAATGAGTAATACCGATCATTGAGATGCCAAATTATACAATTTAGGTGCTAGAATTGATGGTTTGAGGATTTGGTCAGTTTGGGAGTCAAAATGGTTTCAGGACTGTCTTCCTGTGCTGCTTCAGACATGTGGTTTAAATATTTATGTACCTGTTTGCTTGGTACATTTATGAACATTTATTATATATCTAAGACCTTAAAATTACTTATAACATGTGGTAGGGACATTTAACTGCCCCCCCCCCCATTCCTGGTTTTAACAATCGCAACTGCAGTTTTAATGACTTCCATTTGTACTGACACATTAAATGATTTATACACCTATAGATGAGGCATTCAAACTCTCTCCTCCTTGTGCGTGGCAAAAAAACAACACATTTTCAAAGGACATAGGATAGTAACGGTGCTCACCTGAGAGGTGCCAGAACTGAGCTGCAAGTTCCATCTGAAAGAAAGGCCCTTAACATTGCAGATTTTTGAAGTGACATTTACTGAGATCGTATGAAGTGCTGGTAGGTGCCAGTTTGGGGGACCCCTGTCCTACAGAGTAGGCTTACAATCAATTGCTACTTGTTTGTTGTTTAGTCGTTTAGTCGTGTCCAACACTTCGTGACCCCATGGACCAGAGCACGCCAGGCACTCCTGTCTTCTGCTGCCTCTCACAGTTTGGTTAAACTCATGTTCGTAGCTTCGAGAACACTGTCCAACCATCTCATCCTCTGTCGTCCCCTTCTCCTTGTGCCCTCCATCTTTCCCAACATCAGGGTCCTTTCCAGGGAGTCTTCTCTTTTCATGAGGAGCCTCAGCTTCACGATCTGTCCTTCCAGTGAGCACTCAGGGCTGATTTCCTTAAGAATGGAGAGGTTTGATCTTGCAGTCCATGGGACTCTCAAGAGTCTCCTCTAGCATCATAATTCAAAAGCATCAATTCTTCGGCGATCAGCCTTTTTAATGGTCCAGCTCTCACTTCCATACATCACTACTGGGAAAACCATAGCTTTAACTATACGGACCTTTGTTGGCAAGGTGATGTCTCTGCTTTTTAAGATGCTCAATTGCTACTAGTGCAGCTTTGAGATCCCCTCTTTCCGTTCCCCCTCAGGGTTTTCTTCCTTCAGTCATCTTGTGGCCCTGGCAGATACCTGACCCATCTCTCTCTGATGCCAGAAGTGCCCAGGAGCTATGACTGATTGAAACACTGCTTTCTTCAAGGTGGGATTAGCCTGAGTTTCTGCAGTGGCAATTTTGTGGCTTTTTCCTCTCTGTGAGTTTCTCAAGCATTGAGGAAGGACCCATTCTTTAATTACCTGGAGACCGTGGGGCTTCGAGCTGAAGATTACTGGAGATATTTTGCCAACCCACCTTGGGAACCTGTCTTGCTAGAGGCCTCAAACTTTAAAAGAAAAGAAAAGAAAATCTAGTATTTTTTTAATCACTTGCCGAGCTGCCTTTAAGTGCGGCACGGCAGCCTTTTATTTTGGAGCAGTCGGGCTGCTGCTACGAAGCTGGAGGCTTGCAATAAATAAAATAGATTTTTGCAGCACACCCTTCCTCATCCCTTCCTCTGTTCTGAAACCACCCTGGGAGCCTCGGCAGGGAGTCAGCTCAGCTGCCGAGACCTGGGCAGGCAAGAGTGATGCAGGCTGCAAAGGGGAAAATAAATAAAAGGCGAGTATGAAGCTCAGGCCAAAGAACTGCAAATTAGTTTCCCAAGGTCTGGTAACTAAAGCTCTGCTTGTGGGGGCCGGAAGGTACTGGGGGGAGAGAACCGCATGGCTAATTTTAGTAGTACCCTTTCTCCACGGTCTAATATTGAATCCTGATGGCTGCACCCGTCCATTAAAGGACATTATTTCTCCCAAAGAACCATGGGAGCTGTAGTTTACCCTTAGAGAACTAGAGTTTCCAGCACCTTTAACAAACTTGGTCCTCCCATCAGATGTCAAGGAGTAGCTATATAACCTTTAGAAGACATTTGTATAAGGAAGCTTTTTAATGTGCAATGTTTTATTATGTTTTTATATACTACCCACAGTGGCTGGGGCAACTCAGACAGATGGGCAGGGTATTATTATTATTATTATTATTATTATTATTATTATTATTATTTACACATGCACAATACCCCAGTTATCCTGGAAAGGGGTTCCAGTTGAGCCACCTGTCTCCTTGACCTGCTTATCTTCTGCATGCAGGGAATTTGCATTCCTTGAGCTTCTCCCCAGCTGCAGTCTGGAGTGGTACCACAAGGGAGTATATTGCCATATTCTTTATAACATGTACTTTGAGGCCTGAGTTGGTAAACTTGTGTCAGGGCTAAACAGGTAGGAGGGGGTGGAAGGAGGAAGCTCTTGCTTCAAAATACGGTAACAAAATCATTTACCTGCAGGAGAAAAGGAGCCTCTCAGGGAGAGGAGCAGAACGCTTCTCTCTGACGCTTCTCCATGTTCAGGCAATTCAAAATATATGAGAATATGGACAAAGTGAAGTGATACGCTTCAGAAACAGGTTAATCTCCTCATCTGCTACTTTGGAGAATCAGGTTCCCACTCTTCCGAGAAAGCAGCCTGCACTTTTGGGAACACTTTAGCTAGGCTTTTGCTGTTCTCCCCTTCTCCCCTTATCTCCTTATTAAAAGCAAATCAAGCTCAATCAAGCCCTGTCTGTTTTGTTTTCTTTAATGCATGCATTCTGCTGGAACAAAAATGGGGGGGTGGGGGTGGGGTGGAAGAAAGATTTCGAGCTGTCTTGGCAGGCATTCCCTCATGTGAAAAATAAAATAAAATAAAAAATTGCTAGTTTATTTGTGTTGGAAATTCTTCCCTGTGAGAAGCCTGAGGAGTTTTGGACAGCAATGGCTTTGCTGCTCTCCATGTCCAAGAGTTCTGGCTGTTTCTCCCATGAGTTGGCATCCATGGTCTGATGAAGACGGGGGCCTGTGATGCTGTCAGAAAATAAATCCCACTCACAGCTGCCAGGTGGCACAACAGTTTAAGGCAGCGATTTCCTGAACTTTCCAGTCTCATGGAATCTGCACCAAGTTCTCTGCAGAGGAATCGTGGCTTGTCCGCCGTGGAATTTCTGCACAAGGCAGGGGATTCTGGGAAGCGTTCCAGGAGGCACACGGTCCGTGAAAGATGGCGGAACACTTGCATGATGCAGGGGATTCTGGGAAGTGTTCCGGGGGCATACACAGGTCAGGAAAAGTGATGTGGAACTCCTGCATAAGGTAGGACAGCTGTGATGGCTTGAGCTGATGGCAGTTTTAGTTCAAGGTATCTGAAGGGCACCAGGGGTCGAATCTACACCTGTCATTTATAAAGTTAAAATGCGTTATTAAAATGTGACACCAGAGGGCGCTGCAGAGCAGCAAGCCACCGGCAATGTGAAAATGCCATTAAGTGTTATAGAACTTATATTTAATAATGTTTAGAAGATCAATGTAGATCCAGCCCAGGTTGGTGAAGTCTGATGTATATCCTTACACTTGGCAACATGGATGCCAGGTCAGGACCCAAACATCATCATCATCATTTATTATTTATACCCCGCCCATCTGGCTGGGTTTCTCCAGCCGCTCTGGGCAGCTCCCAACAGAATATTTAAAACACAATAAAACATCAACATTAAAAAATTCCCTAAACAGTGCTGTTTTCAGATGTCTTCTAAAAGTTAGACAGTTGTTTATCTCTGTGGCATCTGATGGGAGGGTGTTTCACAGGGCGGGCACCACCACCGAGAAGGCGCTCTGCCTGGTTTCCTGTAACCTCACTTCTCGCAGGGAGGGAACAGCCAGAAGGACCTCAGAGTCTGGGCTGAATGATGGGGGTGGAGACGTCTGTTATGTTTTCTTTAATACATGCATTAAATGATGTCATGGGGTGTGTCCTGGAGACTGAGGTTGATTGGGAGAGAGGAACAAATGAGGGCAGACACACCCCCCCGGCATGTCTATGCTATAATTTGCAGCCTGCTGCTGCTGCTGGGCTGAAACTTCCAGGCTGCATACATCATCTTAGAAGCAGAATCATGGAGTTGGGAGGGACACTAAGGGTTGTCTAGTCCAACCCCCTGCAAAGCAGGAATATTCCCCTGTCCCACACGGGGATCGAACCTGCAACCTTGGCATTATCAGCACCATGCTCCAACTGACTGAGCTGTCCAGCTGAAGGCGGAGCAATGAATGTAAAAAGTAAGCTAGTTTCTACACAGTCAGACACCTTTGTATCCTCCGTCCTGACCAGCGAGAGGCATTAGTTCAAGGGCACATTCCAGCCGGGCAAAAACATTTGGGGTGCGAAGCAGCAGTGTGGCTTGAGGCAAAGGGAAGTCGCTGGGGGTGGGTGGGGGAGGAGGCCTGAGGACTTGATAGGGAGGCCTGGAGGGCCGCATCCAGCACCTTGAATGTGTGGAAAGTGGAATCAGAGCCTCAGCTTCCCAAAGACTGTATCTTTGTGGCTCTGCAGCTCCCGGCTTGCCACGCGCTCGCTCGCTTTCATTTATCAAAGTAATAGCGCACATTACATTTATCTGGCTGGGTTTTACCCTCCCAGCCACTCTATTCCTGAACATTAAAACGGCGGGTGGGTGGGAGAGTGAAATATCTGGGAAAGTAACTAGATTTAATCCACATTTAATGGGCACGTAAAGAAGCAGGACAGCTTCGGAAGGACAGCCAGCGCCCTCCTCTTTCTGGGCAAATGGGAATTTATCGAGATGTCTTTCTCTAGCCAGCTTAGTGATCTGTGAGCCCTGAATAATTGGTTTGGTGACCTGTCAGCGCTGCTCATTTCCAAGAGAAGGGGCGGGGGGGGGGGAGGATTCCACATCCATTTCCCCCCATTCCCTGGGAAATACAATGGGCCACAAATCCCATTCATGTTTGAATTCCGAGGAAATCATTCATTAAAAGCACATGGCTTCCCACCCCAAGAATCCTGGGAACTGTAGTGAATTAATATCCATTATTTCATATAAACAAAGATGGATGTATTGATGGCTGATCTATTCACAAGGTGAGCCTATGGAGTCCCCACACCTTCGGTCAACCTTAAATTTTTCTTTTCTTTCTTTGTTAGATTTGTTATGAAAATGAATAATAATAATGAAAACAAATAGCCAGCCAAATGCTTCTAGGAATCTCGCAAGAATGCAGGTGGCAACCTTCCTCTATTTTTGGTCCCCAACAGGGACGCGGGTGGCGCTGTGGGTTAAACCATAGAGCCTTGGACTTGCCGAACAGAAGGTCGGCGGTTTGAATCCCCACGACGGGGTGAGCTCCCGTTGCTCGGTCCCTGCTCCTGCCAACCTAGCAGTTCGAAAGTACGTCAAAGTGCAAGTAGATAAATAGGTACCGCTTCGGCGGGAGGGTAAACGGCGTTTCCGTGTGCTGCTCTGGTTCACCAGAAGCAGCTTAGTCATGCTGGCCACATGACCCGGAAGCTGTACGCCGGCTCCTTCGGCCAATAAAGCGAGATGAGCGCCGCAACCCCAAAGTCAGCCACGACTGGTCAGGGGTCCCTTTACCTTTACCTTGTGTTTAGAGGTATACTGCGGCTGAAGCCGGAGGCTCCATATAGCCATTAGCAGACCTACTCGCTGTAATCATCCCGTTCAAAGGCTAATAGTCACCATCGGCCCATCTTGTGCTACTGAATTCCTTAAGATAATTAGCTGTCGTGTGAAGAAGTGCTCTCTCGCTGCCCAGTCCTGGCCCTATCAACACTTGTCAATTTTCCTGGGTACTCCTGAGTTCTAATATTACAGCGGAGAGTGAGGAATACTGAAAACCACTGTCTTAAAAGGTTCTTAGGGGCCTATTTTTAGACCGCTGCTGTATGGAATTAGATGTCTGGTTCCAGCACGTTTTTGGCTTGATTCGAGAAGTGCTTTTTGAGTTTGACCTAATGTTCTGCTGAAGGTTACTACTGAAAGATGCACACCAAATCTGTCTAGGCCACTAGAGGGCAAGCACTGACTGGCAAAGAGTGTGCTTGTAAAATTCCCCATATATATATATATATATATATATATATGCGCCAAGCTCTCTGGTTGCAGTTCCCAATTAGAACAGGATTAGAAGCACATGCAAACACTCATATGCCATCATCCTGCTTTGTTTCTCTGGCTTGGAATGCATCGTGCGCATGGCTAAGCTGACATCTAAAGGGTTTGACATGAGCCACATATATAACTTGGCTGCCATTTGGAGGTTGGGTTGTAAACCGGCCTGTATGTTGTTTATGAATGAGCCAGTGTTCTGCATTCCCTATTTTTAAACCTTTCCATGGATTGACAGGGTCCCTTATTTCTTTCCACCTGCCTTTCTAGGTTTAACTCTGGAAAATTTGCAAAGTATATTTTGGAACTGGCACCATTTGTCAACATTTTTATTTTATCTCAACCCCCCCACCCCCAACTTTCAAGTTGCTGATGTGAAGGAGCACACTGGCACATGCATTAAAGCACCTTGATTAAATATGGACCTGATCGATCCATTGAATCAGGATTGCTTTTTGTTTGCAGTGTTTAAATCACTGCACAAATGCATTCCTGTGCATCAGGAACTTGCAATGCTGTTGGGGGTAGTGACACATAAACCATAAGCCCAGACCCTCCAAGTGTCCTTATTTTCCAGGGACAGTCCTGGATTTACAGAAGCCATCCTGGTTTCTGATTTGATCCCTGAATGTCCAAATTCCTTAAAGGTAAAGGGACCTCTGACCATCAGGTCCAGTTGTGGCCGACTCTGGGGTTGCTGCGCTCATCACGCTTTATTGGCCGAGGGAGCTGGTTTACAGCTTCTGGGTCATGTGGCCAGCATGACTAAGCGCTTCTGGCGAACCAGAGCAGCGCACGGAAACGCCGTTTACCTTCCTGCTGGAGCAATACCTATTTATCTACTTGCACTTTGACATACTTTCAAACTGCTAGGTTGGCAGGAGCAGGGACCGAGCAACGGGAGCTCACCCTGTCACGGGGATTTGAACCGCCGACCTTCTGATCAGCAAATCCTAGGCTCTGTGGTTTAACCCACAGCGCCACCCGCATCCCTAACTTTTCCTTAGGACATCCCTATTTTCACTGGAGAAATGTTGGGGGGTATGGAGTTATGCAACCCCTGAGCTAAGAAGGTAAGATACAACCTTTAGAAGACATCTGAAGGCAGCTCTGTAGAGGGATGTTTTTAAATGTTTAATGTTTTATTATATTTTTATACGTGTTGGAAGCCACCCAGAGTGGCTGGGGCAACACAGTCAGATGGGCAGGGTATAAATAATAAAATTATTATCTTTCTTATTATGGAATAGGACATCCATATTGTCATCGGAGAAATGCTGGAGGGTATGTAACCCATGAATGTGTATGCCCAGCTTCCTGAATAAAGTCCTGGAATGAAAAATAGTAGAATGGCAGTCTATGAACCATCAGGTAATTTGGTGGTGGTGAGGCAGAATCTAGTGAGCCCTGGACAGAAGAGCCAGGATAGTACCTGGAAGGTTATGAGCAGAGCCTGGCAGAATCAGATTTTCTGGAAGAACTTCCTAATGGTACGAGCTGCTGTTCAACAGGGGAAGAGATTGACTGGGAACTGACTGGTGGACTCTTCCTTGGCTAGAGGATTTTCAGCAGAGTCTGGATGGCTCTGTCAGGGGTATGTCTACGTCCTCTTTTTCCAGGACCTATCTGCTGTGTAAGTTTAAAAGGGGGAATGTTATTCTGCTAAATTGTAGAACTTGTTAACACAAGTTGGGAAGGATTTAATTAAAGAGTGTATCCTCCTCTGCCTCCTTGAACATTCCCACAGTATTAGTGAGGCATCTAATCATAAGCCTGCATTTTTATTAAAGCTTATATGTTTAATCAGGGCCTGTATCTTAAAAGACCAGTCTTAGAAGACCAGTTGCCTAAAAACCTTGACAAGATATTTTTACTCCTAGACAAGGGGCCCCCCTGATTTATAGCAGAAAACAATTCTCAAAGTCGTAAAAAGGGAATTACAGGCTGACAGCCAAGGTTACACTGACCCTACAAATTAAGGGTGGATAAATAGTAAAATGAGCCATATCTTCTTCCTAAGGTTAAAGAAGGTCAAGAGCAGTGAAAAAGCATCTAGCTGGTAGAAACAGAACATTTTCTGGGAAGACTTTTCAAAAGCTGTTTGTTTCTTAAACTAAGATCCTTTTAAGATTTCTTTTCCTTTTAAAAGGTTATTTATGTATTAAATATATTAGTTTAAATATAATTATGCAAAGGATTTAAGAAATGCTAGATTCTTATTTCATATAGTTGGAAGAGATCACAGGGGCCATCAGCCACCAGACCCCCCTTGTCAGACAGAAGACGCCATCGAGCACTCCTGAAATATGGTTGTCAGGCCTTTTGTTTAGAAACCTTCAAATGAAGGAGATCTCAATGTTGATGTGAACTCAATCCTTGACATGCATAAGATAAAAATTCAAGATAATTATCTGTTTTGGAAGGCAATAGGGCAAGGAGGGCAAGAGGTGAGCTGGTAATTAAGATTCCTTGTTGAGACACATGTAAGATATATTACTACTTATTTGTCATTTATAGATAGAAGAATATATAGCTTTTTGATTTCCATAAAAGGGCAAGAAGGAAATGGGTGTATCTTTTGTGATTGGCTCTAGCAAACAGCCAATAGGAATTTCAACCAGGCTGATTGGACAGAGGCAGCCACAGGAGGAGCAAGGGGGCTGGATTAAGGAAATATAAGTGCTGGCCAGAATGGCAAGAGGCCAGGCCAGAGCTTGGTAACCATATACCACTGTGCCTCATATTTATTTGTCTGACAAATAAATTACTATTTTAATTTCTCTATTGCTGCGTTGAATATTTCATTCCAGCTAAGCGTTAACCACAAGCAGGGTGCTACATTTTATGGTGCCTCTGTGACTCGGATAAGTGGTCTGCTGGAACGCAGCCCCTTCGCCCTACTGGGCAGGGTACAAGAGAGAGGACCTCTAAACTGCTTACCCAGCGCGCACTGGGAAATTTTTCCAGGGGAACGCAGAAGACTCGTCTGTCTGATACCCTGCTCACTGGCGGCGACGGACCGGGGGGAACCAGCCAAGGGTAAGTGCACAAAGGGGTTTTGGCCCTCCAATTAATTGGGAGGAAGAGAAGTCTTGATCAAACTTCTGCGTCTCAGTAAAGGGGAACTGAGTACGCTAGGTGGCTGGGTACATCAGATGGTGATCTGGTGTAGGGAAAGGTTGGGAGGTAGAGTGTGGTGAAGTATCCAGCGCATTGTATGTGTGAGAAAGTACAGAGCAATTTGTAGCTGACCTGAGTGTGGAGTGAGTAGTACTTCGGTTCCCAGTGAGGCGACTCCATCTGGGCAAGGAATCTCACAAAGCGTGTGTGTGTGTGACTGAGTGGATACTTCACAGGGCCATACAATGGGAGTTGGGGGTTCAAAGGGGGGAAATACACCTCTTGAATGTATGTTAAATAATTTTAAGAAAGCCTTCTCAGGGGCATATGGAGTCAAAATGACGCCAGAGCGCTTGAGAACGTTATGTGAATTAGAATGGCCGAAATACAATACTGGATGGCCATCTCAGGGAACCTTTGATATAAATTTAGTAAGCAAACTTTGGTCTGATATCACCAAAGAAACTGGAGGGTGCCCAGAACAATTTTCATATATAGATTCTTGGCTGAGCACATTAAATAAAAATCCTCCATGGATAAGGGAATGCAAAGTCAAACGATGCAAATTATTGGCTGTAAAAGCCGAAGCTAGGAAAGGAATCTTGCCAAATAAACTCAAACCCATTTTTGAGGGACCAGAGGAAGAGGTGCTTCCACCTCCACCCTATGCTCCACATCGAAGGGAGCCTAATCCAAACACTCCACCAGTTGTAACCCCAAGGCAAGAAACTGGAATGAATAATGGGGGTGGAGTCACAGAGCTTGATTCCTTGATAGATTATGATAAATATCTTCAGGAGGCATTGGAGTCCTATAATAAAGCCCAAGCAGAAGTGGTTATTCCACCTGTGACTCCTAATAGACCTCCATCTACAGTCTCCTTTAGTGGAACAACTGATTGCCTACCCCAAACCCCTGTACATCCAAGTCCTAGAGAAATATTACAGAAGTTACAGGGAGACCTTGATCGGTCAGCAAGCAATACAGCCAGGCGTATAAAGCTGCTAAAAGAACGCCTTGGGACAAATACTATCCCCTATGATTTGAGGCCCCTAGAGCAAAGTGAAGAAAAAGGTCACGTAGTAGCCCCTCTTAGAAGAGTATTTGATGCACTTGAGGAGCCTGTGCTGGTTAACGGGCAACCCGGACCACGGCCACCTCGAACTTCGACCCTGCAATATATTCCATTCACGACTACGGATCTGATGAATTGGAAAACACACACCCCATCTTTCGCAGAAAAACCTCAGGCTATGATGGACTTGGTGACTTCAATAGTAAATACTCATAGTCCTACTTGGACAGATTGTCGCCAGCTCCTAAATACTCTTTTCACCACTGAGGAAAGGAGAGACATAATTGAAAAGGCACAGATATATTTGCGTGAGCAGGCCAGAGTGGGAAATATTTTTAATATTGATCGTCATCTTCAGGACAACTTTCCCTTGGAAGATCCTAACTGGGATCCAAACAATGCAATTCACCTGGCCAGACTTACCACCTACCGCCAGACACTTGTGCAAGGTATCCGCAGGGCATGCCAGAAGCCCACTAATATGTCTAAAGTCTCAGAAGGGTAGATGTGCTACCCATAACACTGTTTCGTGTTCGGTGTGCACCCACAAAAAGACTTAAGTTGTCACCTTTTGAGCTCCTGTATGGGAGGCCACCCTCCTTTGTTCAGGATATTCCAGCTGACCTTAAACAAATAGGAGACCATGTGACACAGGAACAAGTGCAATCTCTCTCCCGTGTTTTTGTTTCTCTTAACAGGTGGGCCCTCGAGCGCACGCCGTGCAGCATTGCCGAGCCGATTCATCAGTTCCAGGCTGGCGATAGCGTATGGGTGAAAGAGTGGAAACGCGATCCACTTGCACCTAAGTGGCGTGGACCTTACACCGTCTTGCTCTCTACTCCAACAGCGGTGAAGGTAGCTGAGGTGACCCCCTGGATTCATCACTCTCGTTTGAAGAAGTCTGAAGGCAGTTGGACGTGCAAAGGTGACCCCTCTAATCCTTTAAAACTGACTCTCTCCAAAAACCCCTGTATCTAGCCCTACCGGGAACGGGCTAGGTCACGGGCAACATTTAGACGACCGGCCTGCTGCAGCCACAACCTGGAAGCTGGCTGACCTGCGCACGCCTGAAGCTTGAGGAGCGTCTGAACCAGTGACTGTGGACGGGAAGATTCTCTTATACAATTGATTGACTGCCCCCTTGTGGAACAATTATAAGGGATATTACTCATTGGGGATCCTCGGGATATATGTTTTGGTCTTGGTGGTTCCCCATTTCTGTCACTGGGGGAATTATATTGGGGCTAATATTTATTTGCTGTCACAATAAGGTAATTTTTTGTGGAAGGAATGCATATGCTAGACATCAACATGATTTTATTATTAATCCTGATCCCTTGGGAAGGGGAAGGGTCCTTGAATCTGACCAAATTTGCTAAATATGGATTCCGCCATGACCACAATATGTGGGTAGGCTTAGCTGAGATGGTAGCCAATGTTGCAAATAGGACTAATTGCCTTGTTTGCTCTCTTGGGCCAGATGATTCAGAGGGAGGTATGCCCTTATTACCGATACCATTAAATGCCATTGGTATGGTAAGCGAAATGCCACACCAAACAGAAGTACAGAATTTCCCCGGATGGAACTCAACTAAACCAATACGAGTTATACCTGTGCAAGGGGAATTCTGTGTGCATAAATCATCAGATGCAGCTGATCCTACCATGATAGGCTCTTCTCATTGCCACTATACTTGGGATTATATTAAGAATAGTCAAACCTGGGCAAACGGTACTACGTATCGAACTCGGAATACCTTGCCCTGTGCACCTCCTTTTATTCATGCATGGAAAATGGTATGGAACATAACTGTGACGGAAGAAGGCAATCTAACATACTGCACTGTGAACTCTCTACCCCTTTTGATATTTCGCCTTCTGCACTCCACGTACCAAAAACCTCAGACCCGATGGTTGTGGTGGATATGTGGAGAATGGGCATACAAGAAACTCCCTTCCAAATGGAGTGGGACTTGTTTCTTGGGATGGGTATTACCACCAATGTGGATTATGCCCACTAGTTCGGCCAAGCGTACACGAAGAAACGCTGACATTTCTCATATAGCAGGAGGAAGTACCCAAAGTTGGAGCGGTACTGATGATTGGCCACCAGAGCGCATTATAGCCTATTATGATCCTGCCTCCTGGAATCCTGGTGAGCTCATACAAGGGGCACGGGATCCTATTTATAATCTAAACAGAATAATTCGATTGCAAGCAGTAGTGGAACTTGTAACCAATGCAACGGCCCAGAGTTTGAGACTTATTGCACAACAGTTGGATGAAAGTAGAGCCGCCATTTTGCAGCTGAAAATGGGAATGGATTATGTACTTGCCAGGCAGGGAGGCCTATGTGGAGTCTTGAACTTGACAGGGAATGCCTGTTGCTTTAACATTTCTGATAATGGTGAGGCAATCCGTGTGTTGGCCACAAAGATGGAGAATATAGCACATGTCCCAGTACAAACATGGGAAGGATGGGATATGGGATGGCTCACCAATTGGTTACCTAATGTCGCAGGACTCAAAGGGATACTATTGTCTTGCTTGTTTTTCTTGACAGTAGTAATAATGGTTTTATGTATGGTGCCATGTATCATTTCATGTTTTAGAAGTACAATTAGCAAGATGATTTCAAATGAAACTCTACCTCATATCATGGCCCTATACAGAGCTTTACCTCAGGAATATGATGAAGGTCAAGCTATCAAGGACACTTGGGATGAAGGTCCTTGAGCTTGAAAGGGGGGAATGAGGCATCTAATCATAAGCCTGCATTTTTATTAAAGCTTATATGTTTAATCAGGGCCTGTATCTTAAAAGACCAGTCTTAGAAGACCAGTTGCCTAAAAACCTTGACAAGATATTTTTACTCCTAGACAAGGGGCCCCCCTGATTTATAGCAGAAAACAATTCTCAAAGTCGTAAAAAGGGAATTACAGGCTGACAGCCAAGGTTACACTGACCCTACAAATTAAGGGTGGATAAATAGTAAAATGAGCCATATCTTCTTCCTAAGGTTAAAGAAGGTCAAGAGCAGTGAAAAAGCATCTAGCTGGTAGAAACAGAACATTTTCTGGGAAGACTTTTCAAAAGCTGTTTGTTTCTTAAACTAAGATCCTTTTAAGATTTCTTTTCCTTTTAAAAGGTTATTTATGTATTAAATATATTAGTTTAAATATAATTATGCAAAGGATTTAAGAAATGCTAGATTCTTATTTCATATAGTTGGAAGAGATCACAGGGGCCATCAGCCACCAGACCCCCCTTGTCAGACAGAAGACGCCATCGAGCACTCCTGAAATATGGTTGTCAGGCCTTTTGTTTAGAAACCTTCAAATGAAGGAGATCTCAATGTTGATGTGAACTCAATCCTTGACATGCATAAGATAAAAATTCAAGATAATTATCTGTTTTGGAAGGCAATAGGGCAAGGAGGGCAAGAGGTGAGCTGGTAATTAAGATTCCTTGTTGAGACACATGTAAGATATATTACTACTTATTTGTCATTTATAGATAGAAGAATATATAGCTTTTTGATTTCCATAAAAGGGCAAGAAGGAAATGGGTGTATCTTTTGTGATTGGCTCTAGCAAACAGCCAATAGGAATTTCAACCAGGCTGATTGGACAGAGGCAGCCACAGGAGGAGCAAGGGGGCTGGATTAAGGAAATATAAGTGCTGGCCAGAATGGCAAGAGGCCAGGCCAGAGCTTGGTAACCATATACCACTGTGCCTCATATTTATTTGTCTGACAAATAAATTACTATTTTAATTTCTCTATTGCTGCGTTGAATATTTCATTCCAGCTAAGCGTTAACCACAAGCAGGGTGCTACATTAGGGTTGGCCAGTGCCATAGTGAACCGTGGGTGAACCGTGTCTTCCGATGCTGACACCACCGGATTCTGAGAGGGTGCGAGACAGCACACCCCCCCCCCCCATGACAGGTGCCCCGCGGGGAGGCAAATCACACCAGGACTGGGCCTTTGGGGCTGGGATAGAGCCTCCTTCTCCAAGAGAACTCCATGTCGGCTGTCCAGGCTCCCCCCACCAGAGCCAAAGCAGGACCATGCTACGTACCTGCCTGGCACCCATGCAGGGGTTTGCCTGGCTGACCAACGCGGAGCTACGCTCTCCTCTCTTTCTAGAAGGAGGTGCCATCCCAGCTCCAAAGGCCTGGGCCTGGTGCGGCTTGCCTCCTTGCAGGGCACCTGTCACAGGGGCTCCTGGTTGTGACCTTTATTGTCCTCAGAATCATGCACCCGGGGCCACCACCCCATAGCCCCGGTCACGCTCAGCCAGTGGAGTTACCAACTGGCCAGAAAACCTTCCTGGCTCGCTCATGTGCCTTTAACAGTAGCGCGACGCTTTTCACATTTAGGAGCAATAAAATGAAACAAAACCGCTAGCTGTTAATGCATGTACCTCAACTCTAAGGAACATGCCTGCATTTTTGCCTAGGGAGAATTTATCTGCCAGGTAGAGGTTTCTGTGCAAAAAACCAAGACCTTTGTGCAAAAAAAAAAATCTGCAAATGCTTGTGCGGGTTCAAGAAGACCCTTTTCACGGCTGCTTCATGGGGAGTTTGGAAGTTCAGCTGTGGCACAGACAGACCCACCGTAGGCCCAATTCACACATGCAAAGAGTGTTGGTGTTGTGGTAGCTGCCTGCAGAAAACAGTGTCATGTTTTATTCCTTTCATCAAGCCAAGAGTCTGCTTGGAACGGGGTGGTTTCCATGGCATTCGGAGGAGGAACTATTGGCGGAGGAATAATTCAGATCTCACATGGCTGGGAGGCGAGAATTGCTCCGGCAATGTCAGAGCTGCTTGACTCTCTCTCGCTGCTTTCTGGTGTTTTTTCTTTCTTTGTTTCCTTTGGGTTGGAGCTCAGTTTCTCTCCAGCATCTAAGGGTGCTTCCAGACTCTTGCCATTTCGGATAGAGTCCAATCACATTCACTGCAGATTCAGGCTATGCAGTTATATGGAAATTATGTGGAAGTCTCATGCAGCGAAACCACAGTTCCTCCAAATGTCGGACTTGTTGCAATTGTTATACCATATTTTTTGCTGTATAAGACTCACTTTTTTCCTCCTAAAAAGTAAGGGGAAATGTGTGTGCGTCTTATGGAGCAAATGAAGGCTGCGCAGCTATCCCAGAAGCCAGAACAGCAAGAGGGATTGCTGCTTTCACTGCACAGCGATCCTTCTTGCTGTTCTGGCTTCTGAGATTCAGAATATTTTTTTTCTTGTTTTCCTCCTCCAAAAACTAGGTGCGTCTTGTGGTCTGGTGCATCTTATAGAGTGAAAAATATGGTATGTGGTGGGAAAATAGAAATGGAAAGTATAAGATAATGCTTGCTTTGATGCCTAACCTCTCTGCAAACAAATCGGAGAGAATGCTCATTCAAGAGCTTGTGTTGTGTAATCTCACTCCAATAAATCAGGATGAATGCTCGCAGTGCTATTTTTTTTTCTAGAAAAAGAGGTGCTAGAACTCACCACGAACACATCCCTTGTTCTCTTATAATGGCAATGGTGCCCACCTGAGAGGTGCCAGAACTGATTTCAGGCTGAGAAAACCCCCTAAATGCTCAATAAACAAGTTTTATGAGCTCTTTCTCCCAGCTGTGAGCCCCTTAAACTGGCAACTGGAAGCCACTGAGCCAATTCCTGCCCTGATGCTGGGAGGCTCTGAAAGGTAGTAAGATGAGCTGTGAGGTCAAGAAGATCTGAGGGATCTGCAGAAGATTAAAGCAAGGCCCTTTGTTTCTGGCTGATCTTAACCAAGCTTGATAGTAACTCTGTAAATCTAGACTGGCATCAGCACTGGGCGATTGGTTTTGGGGAGCTGTCACATACATTCTATTCAGGATATCCCAGGTTCAATCCCTGACAGCTCCGTGTCATACATACACATTGCTCTGATGAAAATAAGGATGTCCTCTTCAACAATACAGTGGTACCTCGGGTTACATGCTTCAGGTTGCAGACTCTGCTAACCCAGAAATAGTACCTCGGGTTAAGAACTTTGCTTCAGGATGAGAACAGAAATCGTGCTCTGGCTGCATGGCGGCAGCAGGAGGTCCCATTAGCTAAAGTGGTGCTTCAGGTTAAGAACAGTTTCAGGTTAAGAATGGACCTCCAGAACGAATTAAGTACTTAACCCGAGGTACCATTGTACCTCAATGACCACCTCTTTCCATATGAAACTACCCAGACCCTGAGATCATGTTCCGAGGCCCTCCTTCCTGCGCCTCCTCCTCGAGAGGTCCGGAGGGTGGCAACACGAGAACAGGCCTTCTCTGCCATGGCTCTCCATCTGTGGCAGGGGTCAGCAGCCTTTTTCAGCCATGGGCCGGTCCACTGTCCCACAGATCATGTGGTGGGCCGGACTATATTTTGGGAGGGGAAAAAATGAACAAATTCCTATCCCCCACAAATAACCCAGAGATGTATTTTAAATAAAAGGACACATTCTACTCATGTAAGAACACGCTGATTCCCGGACCGTCCGCAGGCCGGATTGAGAAGGCGATTGGGCCGCATCCGGCCCCCGGGCCTTAAGTTGCCTACCCCTGGTCTGTGGAATGCTCTCTCCAGGGAAGTTTGCCGGGCGCCTTCATTATACACCTTTAGGCGCCAGGCAAAAAATATTCCTTTTTAACCAGGCCTTTGGTTGATCCGATTTACATCCTATGCCCTTTTAAAATGTGTTTATGTTTTTAGGGGGGGGGGCTATTAGGTTGTTTTTATTTTCATTATGTATTCTGTGGTTTTATATCTTGATTTTATTCTGTGAACTGCCCTGAGACCCCTGGGTATAGGGCTGTATATAAATTCAATAAATAAAAAAATAAAATAAAATAACAACAGCAACAGCAACAGCAACAGCAACAATTTTTCATTTATACCCATCTGACTGGGCTGCCACAGCCACTCTGTAGAGCTTCCATCATATAAAAGAATAATAAAGAAACATTGAACATTAAAAAAACTTCCCTATACAGGGCTGCCTTCTGGTGACTTCTAAAGGCTGTATGGTTACTTATCTCCTTGGCTCAGGGGTCGCATAACTCCATATCCTCCTATGTTTCTCTGATGAAAATAGGGATGTCCTAAGAAAATGTTGGACATCAAATTAGAAACCTGAATGGCTTCTGTAAATCCAGGACTGTCCCTGGAAAATAGGGACACTTGTGGGGGGGGTGTCTGAGTAATCATTCCCAAACTGTATGTCAGATTACACCTGCATGTCACATGAGAGAGCTGTCTGTGGATGAAGATGATGGTGATGATTGTTGATGTGGTTCATAACAATCAATCCCCCACTTAGCTCAGTGTATCCATTTGCAGAGGAGGCTGCCCACTACTTCTCTGTGTGATCAAGTGCTCTGGTCTAACCTTCCCATTATTCCCTGGGTGCTGGTGGTGGTAGAGGGATGGCAACCCAGTTAGCAATGACACTGCCATTGTGAAAAGTCTGCCATGTAGGACTGGGAGCGCTGAAACCCTGGAGAGCTGCTGCCAGTCAGTGTAGACAGTAGTAAGCTAGAAGGCCTAATGGCCTGACTCTGCAAAGGCCAACTTCCTATGTCTCCCTGCCTTCTTTTGTATCTGTTTGTCCACTGTGTAGTGCATCACCCCTGATCTGCAAAGTGTTGGGGACAGGCGTCACCTCGGTTGTGGAGCTGGCAGAGCCCCTTCTTGCCATTGCAGGTTCCCTCTAAGCACTTCCAGCAACAACAGAAAAGTGGGGATTATCTGGTGCTTGTCGGAGCCCTCGCAGGGATGGGGGGGAATTAGTCTCTTTGCTTGAAAATGTTCTCTTCGGCGGGATTACAAGATAATGCATACGGAACGACGTTAGCTCAGCCAGGTTTATGGATTACTTCAAAATCAAATTTCTCGTAATCTCATCTGCCATCTGGCATTGGCGGAGCGGCCCGTCGCCAGCCTGCTGCCATCCTTGCCTCCTGCCGCTGTGAAGCAGCCTGCAGCAATGCAGCTGGCCAAGGCACCATGGTCGTGAGCAGCCTGCCAGCGCGAGGCTTTGCAAACCACTACCAGCACCCCGGACTGGGCGGCCCTGTTGTCTCCCAACAGAGGCATTGAATAAGCTGGGTGTCAAAAGGTCGGCCTCTCTTCCTGCGTTTCCCTCTCCCCTCACATCAGATGCTCTGTGCCCACAGCCTGCCATGACTCCCCTGTGCAGAAGTTGCATGCCTTCCAAGCACACGTATTTAATGGCGATGGTTTGCTTATTTTGCTTCCTTATGTTTACCAGCTGCCAGTGCATATTGAAATCATTGCTTTATATGGGAAGGGGTTGGACCTTCCCGATCTGAGAAAGCACTGAACAGATGATATTAAATGTTAAACACAACAGGAATTTTATTATTATTATTATTATTATTATTATTATTATTATTATTAAACAACAGACAAGGAAACATTTTGAGTGATAGTCAAACCAAGGTCTCCTCCAACCACCTGTTTTATCAGCATTCGTCCCGATTTTACACTGTACACTTAAAGCACTGTGATACCACTTTAAGAACTCACAGCTTCCCCCAGAGACTTCTGGGAGCTGGGGGTTTGTTAAGGGCATTGAGAGTTATTGTTGTTGTTATTGTTATTGTAAAGGGACCCCTGACAGTTAAGTCCAGTTGCAGACAACTCTGGGGTTGCTGCGCTCATCTCGCTTTACAGGCCGAGGGAGCCCGTGTTTGTCCGCAGACAGTTTTTCCGGTCATGTGGCCAGCATGACTAAGCCGCTTCTGGTACAATGAAACCCCGAAACCAGAGCAGTGCACGGAAACACTGTTTATTTTCCTGCCGGAGCGGTACCTATTAATCCACTTGCACTTTTTGGCGTGCTTTCGAACTGCTAGGTTGGCAGGAGCTGGGACCGAGCAACGGGAGCTCACCCCGTCACAGGGATTCAAACCGCTGACCTTCTGATTGCATCCCTTTTTATTATTGTTATGTACTGAAGTTCTCACCCTGGGCCTGCAGGGGGATACTGTAGATAGTTATGCAAATAAGGGATTGAAAGTGACGTTCAGTGATTGGATAGTTTTAGAAAATTGTTACAGTTACGTTGTACTGGAGCTCAATATAAGCAGGCTGACTGAACCCTTCAGTTCAGTTCTGTTCTGGTCTGTGAATAAACAAGAGCTGTTTGAAGAATTGCTGTGTCCTCTGATATGTTCACCTACAACTTTATTATTATTATTATTATTATTATTATTATTATTATTATTAGGCCCCCTATACCCTTCCCAGAGCTACAGTTCCCAGTGTTCCCTAGGAAGAGAATTGTCACTCTGTGAGGGGAATAGGGGGGTCTCCTAGCAACTCTTAGCACCCTTAACAAACTATAGTTCCCAGGAGTCTTTGGAGGAAGCTGTGACTGTTTATAGTGGCATAATATTGCTTCAAATGTATAGTGCAGAGGGGTGATTTCTGACTTGCAAGAGTTTGACTAAAGCAACAGCTGAAAAGGCTTCATTTTTACTAAATTATGGTGCTGAAACAAATAATGGATTTTTTTTTCCGGGGGGGGGGGGAGTAGGGGAGAATCAGGAGTGGATTTGTGCCTGAAATGACTGTCTGATCAGCCTGTTTGGGGCAAGGTCCATTGCTCAGTGGTAGTAGAGCATCTGCTTGGCATATATAGAAGGTCCCAACTTCTGTCCGTGGCATTTCCAGGTAGACCTGGGAGAGACTGAAACCACAGAGGGCTGCTGCCAGTAGATGACACTGAGGTAGAGGGACCAATAGTATAAGGCAGCTTAATGAAACAATATCATCTGCCATCTATGGCTGTGCTTTAACTTCATTATTGTTATTGCAATGGAATGGCAGCCTTCTTTGAAATGCAACAGCACCAGACTTGTTGTTAGCCCTGCTTTTCGTAGGCAAGTTTATCTTGAATGGAATTCGCACCGAGATGCCTGTGTTTGTGCACTCCCTTGGCCGCAAGTCTATAGCCACAGGTCACGGGGAGGTGGAGGCCGTGCAGTCTGACCCATGTGAATGAGATCCTTCATGCGTAAGGACTGTTCCTGTGGCACTAATGGGATTTGAAATGATCTTCCAGACGGGGTCAGGTGAGGCCAGTAGGTCTGAGCCTGTGGAAAGACGCTGACTTGCGATTCCGCAAGTTTGTGTTTTCCTTATGAATATTAATCTGGAACTGTCAAAGCAGACCGAGGCTCAGCATGGAAACTGGAGATTCCTTCAGAGTTGGGATCAGGGTGATGCTGGTGACAAATTGAATTTTTGCTTGCAGGTAATGCCAGTGGTAGGGACACAGGTGGCGCTGTGGGTTAAAGTCTCAGCGCCTAGGGCTTGCCGATCGAAAGGTCGGCGGTTCGAATCCCTGCGGCGGGGTGAGCTCCCGCTGCTCGGTCCCAGCGCCTGCCAACCTAGCAGTTCGAAAGCACCTCCGGGTGCAAGTAGATAAATAGGGACCGCTTACCAGCGGGAAGGTAAACGGCGTTTCCGTGTGCGGCTCTGGCTCTGGCTCTGGCCAGAGCAGCGATGTCATGCTGGCCACGTGACCCGGAAGTGTCTCCGGACAGCGCTGGCCCCTGGCCTCTTGAGTGAGATGGGCGCACAACCCCTGAGTCTGTCAAGACTGGCCCGTACGGGCAGGGGCACCTTTACCTTTAATGCCAGTGGTGCAGCGTGGGTTGCCAGTACCCTGGGGCAAGGCAAATATTGTGTTCCCTATCTTGTGTTTCCTGGCAGGGTTGGGTGATGGTGGTGGGGAAGGGTCTTCTCAGGAGAGAGAGGGAAGCTGAGGAGACAACAGTGGCAGTGGCTTGTTATTTTATAATTATTAATTATTTCACCACTTGGTTTTTTTTAAAAAGCCTCAAAGCCAGGCATAGGCAAACTCAGCCCTGCAGATGTTTTGAGACTACAATTCCCATTATCCCTGACCACTGGTCCTGTTAGCTAGGGATGATGGGAGTTGTAGTCCTGAAACGTCTGCAGGGCCGAGTTTGGGGGTGCCTGCTCAAAGCGGGCCCCCCTGAAATTTTGAGCCCCCCAAATTTTTCACCCAAGGCAACAGCCCCTCTACCACTCCCCCCAACTACACCATTGGGTAATGCAAATAGACATGAAATCTCTTGGCAGAACTAGGAAGAATGAGAAGCAAAGAATCTCTTTTCCTCAACAAGACACTTACCAATTAAACACATAAGAGCAACTGGAGATGCCTGGTGACTGGAACTCTATATTTCCGCCTGTTGGGCAGCTAGCAGGGCTGTAGAAAGGCATCATTTCCCGTTCTGCCCTGTACTAGCCACATGCTTCCATTCTGCTGCAGCTCATCTTCTGCCCCAAACTGCATTATTCATCTTGCTGTCCACTGTGGTGAAATTATGTAACTTTGACCATCAATATGATTATATTGTCATCATGTTACTCCACCCCATTCAGGTCAGTGCAATGGAAACACAATGCAAACTGTGTGTTCTCTGTGGACTAAAGGCCACAACAGTGAATATCCATCACATTCACTGGAGTGATTTCCGTTCCGGACATGGGACAAATAAGTAAATGCTGGCAATTTCTATTCCCATTTCCATCAGAATTCTTGAACGGACACAGCTCAGCACCCTCATTGAGTGCTTTTGCCTGGCTGGAATGTGACATTGAATTGTCATAATGCTTCTTGCCTCCCTGGATGGGAGATGGAGGGATGCAGGTGTAGAGACCTCTGACTTTTATGCGGCTGTAATGTAGCTTACTGCAAGGAAGTAAGAGCCACATCCATTCAGTGGTGTAGCTTGTGTTGCCAGTGCCTGGGGCTGCAAGGAGGCTGGGTTGGGAGGGAGCAAAACAGATGGAGTACACATGCACATTCAACTGCCTAACGGCATATACACCACCCAGTCCCAGAAGATTGTAGCTGCAGAGATAAGAAAAGAAGAGTCCTTCCATTGTCTGGAGAGGTCATTTCCTGGTTCTCATGGAGAAGCCGTTTTCAAAGGAGTCCAGCGATAGAAACATGCAACTGTATTGAGGCAGCACAAGGTGTTGAATTTTTGTGCCCCTAACAACCTTGTACCCAGGGCAACTGTTCCTGTGGGCTTTCCATGCTATGTTACTGCATCCATTGTCCTGCTGACTCTTGCCTCTGGCCCTGAGCAACCCTGGCATGCACCCCTCAGAAGTTTGCCCAGGTGGGAATGTGTGTGTGAGCTCTGTTGCTTCTCCACATGGATAGCTAGGCTGTGCCCACCTATGAAGAAGAAGAAGAGTTTGGATTTGATATCCCGCTTTATCACTACCCTAAAGTGTCTCAAAGCAGCTAACATTCTCCTTTCCCTTCTTCCTCCACAACAAACACTCTGTGAGGTGAGTGGGGCTGAGAGACTTCAGAGAAGTGTGATTAGCCCAAGGTCACCCAGCAGCTGCTTGTGGAGGAGCGGAGACGCGAACCCGGTTCACCAGATTACGAGTCTACTGCTCTTAACCACTACACCACACTGGTGTGCCCAAGCATGAAGTTAGCTGCCGTTCTGCTTGGAGCTGACAGCGGGAGAGCAAGGAATAGACAGAGCTCTGGGAGCATCTCCAGCGCAAGCTGTATCTTGGCCTGATCGAGCAGGGTGATTCTTGCGTTCTTAGGCTATTTTCCACGAAAACCCTCAATGAGCCCCATTCAAATTCTGGTCAGCAAGCAGACCTGAGGCTCTGCTAGTCCGGCTTCAATAAGAGAATGTGGCAAAAGAAAGATAATTTGCTGGATGAAATGACACACTGTTCTAACCTGCTCAGCTGAGTAAATGCTCTTTTCACCTCTCTGGGCAATGTCTCCTTTCCATTCTCCCCCTCCTCTGAAGATAAGAAGAGCCCAGGGGGATCAGGCCAATGTCTAGTTCAGCATCCTGTGCTCACAGTGGACAGGCAGATGCCTTCTGGGAAGCCCTTTAGCAGCACCAGAGTACAACAGCGCTCTCCCCACTTGCGATTGGATCCTGGCAACTGGTATTCAGAGGCACAGCACCTCCAACACGGGTGGGGGGCAGAGCATAGCCATCATGGCTAGTAACCCCAGGAAGCCTTATCTTCACCACTTTGCCAATCCTCTTTTGAAGCAGTTCGAGTTGGTGGCTGTTGCTACGTGATGTGGGAGCAAATCCCCTTGCTCCACTAGGTGCTGCTGCTGCATGTGAAGAAGTGCTTTCTTTTGCCTGTCCTGAATCATCCAACATTCAGCTTCAGTGGATGGTCCTGGGTTCTAGCATAACGAGAGGCGGAGAAATATGTCTGGATGTGGGTGGCGCTGTGGTCTAAACTACCGAGCCTCTTGGGTTTGGTGGTTGGAAGGTCGGTGGTTCGAATCCCTGCGATGGGGTGAGCTCCTGCGGCTCTGTCCCAGCTTCTGCCAATCTAGTAAGTCGAAAGCACACCAGTGTAAGTAGATAAATAGGTACTGCTGCGACGGGAAGGTAAATGGCATTTCCGTGCGCTCTGGTTTCCATCACGGTATCCCGTTGTGCCAGAAGCGGTTTAGTCATGCTGGCCACATGACCCAGAAAGCTGTCTGTGGACAAACGCCGGCTCCCTCGGCCTGAAAGCGAGATGAGCACCGCAACCCCATAGTCACCTTTGACTGAACTGTCCGTGGGTCCTTTACCTTTTATGTTTTACCTAATCAAAGATCATAGAATTGTTGTGTTGGAAGGGACCCTGAGGATCATCTAGTCCAATGCAGGAATATGCAGCTGTCCCATACGGGGATCAAAACTGCAACTGTGGCGTTATCAGAAACATGCTCTAACCAACTAAGCTGATCACAGAAAGTCTAGTGTGTGGTTTTAGAAAACAACAACAACAATAGTGACAGAACACTTTAAGTGCAGAAACCTAAATTTACGTGATTGAATCCCTCCTGCAAAACACTGACAATCTGGAGGCGACCTTTGTCTTTTAACTTACATGCCATTCAACGCCTCTAAAAAGACACCTGGATCGAGGTTTTAGTAATAAGCAAATTGATTTCACATTTAAGCTTAAACGCTTGAAAGGGAAATGATGATTCATTAACTGAACAAAATTTAATTGGCCGTCAGCCTTAATTTTTATAGGCTTGTTTTGTCTGGATGTTTCAAGGTGCTGCCAGGCTTGGGGCTGTCCTGGGTTCTGGATTCTGGATGCGGGGCTACCGGCGCAGACGTCAGAAGTAGGTGATGTGGTTGTGAATGAGTTGGAGTTCTGGCAAACAGGACTCAAGGGCTGGAGGTGGGAGATGTTGCCATTGACCAGCTGGACGTTGACAGCAGATTAGATAGATGAGATGAAGTGAGATGATTCCAGGCAGAGCTGGGGAGAAGCATGAAGAGAGAGTGAGTCTGTGTTGTTAACCGATGGGAAAGTCAGAGCAGCATGTATGAAAGTGTTATATAGGGCTTGGTGGGGAATCTTGTTCAGCCAAGGGGCTGCGTTCCCTTCTGGGCAATCTTCTGAGGGCCACATGTCTGTGGTGGGCAGGGCTAGAGGCAAAAATGGGCAGAGCAATGACAGTAAAGTTTAAACAGCTCAGGACCACCATATCTCCCCATATAAACCACCCCAGACTCTGAGGCCCTTCTTCATATGCCTCCTCCATGTGAGGTCTAAGAGAGTCTGTGTACTGGTCCAGTAAACGCTTCCACTGCGCAACCAGCAACAGTTCTCTTTGCAGAGCATTGATTAAGTCCAGTGCAGAGATTCTTGTTGCAGTACAAGCTTCAGAGTCTCAGCAGCAAAGAAATAACGACACAGGGAAGCCTGTCTTTCCAAAGACAGGTTTATTGCAGAAAGATAACAGAAACACCTCCGGAGCTTTCAGACATTTTTGCTTCACGCCCCCACAGGCAGAGAAAACAAACACTCTTTATATAATGAGCAACTTAACAACTTAACGAGCTTGACTACTTAAAGTCACATGACATTGCTAACTTGCCAGCGTCTTAGGTTTCACACCCTAACAAGGTCTGGAGGGTGGCAACACGAGAACGGGCCTTCTCTGTAGTGGCTCCCCATTTGTGGAATTCTCTCCCCAGGAAGGTTCGCCTGGTGCCTTCATTATATATTTTTAGGCACCAGGCGAAAAAGTTCCTCTTCAACCAGGCCTTGGGTTGATTAATATTCTACAGACTTTTAAATGTGTCTTTGGGGAGGGGAGGTTATTATGTTGCTGTTTTGTTTCACTTATTTACTTGTATTTATCCTGTGAACCACCCTGAGATCTTTGACGAAGGGCAGTTTATAAATCGAACAGAAATAATAATAGAAATAAATAAAAATACCTTAGGACAGTGGACTAGTTTCTGCACCCGCTCACACACCCAACTGTGCACTCTAGGAGGGAAATAAGTGTCACGGCCTGGTTTACGGGCGGTCAAAGTCCCAGCTGAGGACATTGGGACCGGGGGCAAGATGGTGGGGTGGAGCAGGAATGGGTGTTGGGAAGCCAAGGGTCCGAGGGTCCGAGAAACCAGGAGGCAAGGGTCCAAGGATCAGGAAGCAAGGAGTCAAGAAACCAAACTCAGCAAGCGTGTTGCTGTGGCAAAAAGCCAAAGGGAAATGCTGACCTTATATCCCTTCCTGGCTCTTGCCACCAGGTGCTGTGAGTTACCAATCGGCCTCAGCTGTACGGCTGCACCTTGCCTCTTCAGAACAAACTTAGGAAAACCCCAGTCCTGCGAAGCCCTACCGGTCACAGGGCCTGGCTCCTGCATGCACTCCTGACAATAAGAGGCTTTATCGGAGCTCAAGGACACATCCCAGCCAGGCAAAAACACCCAAATGAGATGTGGCCAGTGAGAAAAGTGGCCTGGAGAAAGTTCAGAGGGCCAGGCAGATGTGTCTGAAGGTCTGCATTCAGTCTTGCGGCCTGAAGTTCCCAAATGTAGCATAGGAAGTGGTGCTTCTCCATAGGGATGCAAGGTCAGCTGACAGAACTCAGGCCAACACTCCAACTTGTTGGGTATCCTTAGCCTATGGAGCCAGGTCTGGCAAGCTGGTTTTATGGCTGAGTGTACTGGCAGTTTGGGGTAAGATGCTAAAGGTCAGAGACTGGAGACATCAATATAGGGCTTTGCCCCTAACCTGGAACCATACCTGTGAAGTGGGGGAGGGGTTTGATGTCCTCCATCCCGCCAACTTGGCTTGGTCGAGATGTTTACTCACTGCACATTCTTACTTGGAAAAAAGTCCACAATGAGTTCAGTGAGACTTACTAAACTCCAGGTGGCCCACCTGGTCATAATAAGGTTGGCCACGGAAGCCACCCCACGCAGGAGATGGAGGATCAAAAACAAGGGCAAAAGAGGTCACTGATATGCCTATTTGGAGGTGCCAGAAGTTGAACCAGGGACCATCTGCATGCAAAGCAGTTGCTCTGTCACTAAGCTGTGAACCTTCCCTGTAAATGTGTACACAAGTAAATTTATGGACCCATGACACTTAGGTGCCGTGCAGCAACAGTTCCAACATTCCCTTCCACAAGGTGTATTTTGAATTGTTGCTAATGCACTCTAACCGTAAGGCAATTATTTTTGGGGGGAGGAAAAAAAACTTTAGCCAAAAGAAGAAACACTCTCTCTTAGCCTTTAAATAATTGAGGGATGGTGTATTGCAGAGTCATCAAATGCACCAGGCAGAACAGGGAGCCTCAGGTCGGGCAATCACTTTTGAGAATAGAACAGGGATGTTACAAGCACATTTCGTCTGTGAAATGTGAAACAGTATAATTACTCCCCAGGTTGGCACCAGAAGTTGTCATTGCAGGGCACTGTCCAAGCCTCATGCCTCAGTAAAGCCCCCCCATGCCCACCCCACACAATCTCTTGAGCCTCCTGGCCCTGATCCTCCTCCTTGCTGCTGCATCTGTTGACCTTGCCTCTTTGAGAGAGATGAACAAGAAGAAAGAACAACAGCCTTCTGTATGTTTTGCCCACACTTATCGGCTAAATTCAGATATCTCCTCCCACAAACAATGGGTCAAGTTGGACAGGTGGGTGGGGCTCCTCAGCTGTTACTCACCACATGTCAGGTAACCTATTTTGGC
Organism: Podarcis cretensis; assembly: GCF_951804945.1. Lineage (NCBI taxonomy): Eukaryota > Metazoa > Chordata > Lepidosauria > Squamata > Lacertidae > Podarcis > Podarcis cretensis. The sequence continues at coordinate 20,208,574 of NC_137183.1, forward strand.
TTGCACACTGCTGTGCTTTGCAAGCCCAAACCACTGCCTGATTTTGAGGGTTCGCAAAGCCCTTTGCTGGTGCTGGGGACCAGCTGATTAGTGGCCCCTGAAAACCCCTTGTGGCCCAGATGCATCTTTACCTGATCTACACCTATATGGCATGAGACGTAGGGCAGCTGAGTGTGGCTTGACTGAAGTAACCCTGCAGCCCAGATTAGGAGGTCTGGTAGGCCAAATTACACCCACGGACCAAAAGTTCATCACCACTGCTATGGGGGATGATGCAGATAGAGCCAGGAGACACAGCAGCAGCAGCAGCAGCAGCAACAGTGGTGAGGGGCAGCAGGAGCTGGTGGGCACACTCAGGGAGGGGTGCCACTGAAAGCATCTTTCCAAAGTGTCCCCCACAACCCTGGTTAGTCTCCATTAAATGTGCACAGGACAGTATTTTGGCAATGCAATTCCTTGCATGTTTACTCCGTTCTCGCTGATGGAGCTGACTCCCTAGAAGGGACGAGGGAGAAATTCAGTTACGTTCATGTTCAAAGGTGAATCTCTCTGATTTGCATTTTTAAAAAAACAATGCACAAACTAAAACATAGCCATCCTTTGAAAACTGGCACTCCTCCGAATTTTGCAATGCTGTTCTCCACCCCAGTAATGTGTTCCCAGAGTGTGCATAAAAATGCATACACTTGTGAAAAGCGACATACAAAAAAATGCAGTACATTGGCAGAAATGGCTTTGCAAAAAATGTGTCTGCAAGGGGAAATTGTATGCAAAAACTTTGTAGAGTAATACCAATTTGCAACTAAGATGAAAAAGGACCAAGATGAAAATGTGGAGGACTGGATTTAAGAATGGAAAAAGGAGAAATGGAGAAAAGCCGAAATTGACAGTTACACACATCCCCTACACCTTAATCTTTGTGTTTAGGCTGTGCTTTTTTTCTGGGGAGAAACAGGGGTACACATACCCCTAAAAATTTTGTGAATCTAAGTTTGGCCTCCTTGAGGGGCAGTATTTCAATATGAGTAGGAAAATGAGAGTACCCCTAAACATTTTTAAAAGGAAAAAAAACAACACTGTGTTTAGGACTCCAGCTTTAGCCTTCAACATTGTACTCCACAGAGACCTCTTCATAGCAACACCGCACTGGCATCCCCTCCCCCCATAGGAGGCTTCTAAAAGGGGGGCTAACCTTATTATCAGGTGGCAGATCCTTGGGGGCTCTGGGGTGGGGCAGAGATCGCTGAACCTGAACAATTTTCAGCTTAACGATCCTCACTACCAGTGCAGGGCCCAGGTCTCCAGAGAGGGGCAGGCAGGTGGCGTGACGGTTGGACTCTTGGACTGGCTGAGATGCCTGGTCACCCCACTGGCAGCTGGGGAGATGAGCCATATGCTTCCCTGCAGGGTTACAGCCTTTCTCAACCTTGGGCCCCAGATGTTTTGGCCTACAACTCCCATGATCCTTAGCTCACAGGACCAGTGGTCAGGGATGATGGGAGTTGTAGGCCCAAAACATCTGGGGATCCAAGGTTGAGAAAGGCTGGTAGAACAAAGCAGGAAGGAAAATCAGGCAGGCAAAGGTAAGAGGCCACCTTATACTGAGTCAGACCATAGCTCAGTATCATGGATACTGAATGGCAGTCGATCTCCAGGGTTTCAGGTATGAGGACATTCCCAGCCTTACCTGGAGATGCTGGGGATTGAACATGGGACCTGCAAAACAGAAGATCTGCCAGTGAGCTATGGCATACCCTCCAACATTCGTCCAATGAAAATAAGGACATCCTATTTCACAATAATAGGGGACTTGGGTGGCGCTGTGGGTTAAACCACAGAGCCTAGGACTTGCTGATCAGAAGGTCAGCGGTTCGAATCCCCGTGACAGGGTGAGTTCCCGTTGCTTGGTCCCTACCCTGCTCCTGCCAACCTAGCAGTTCGAAAGCACGTCAAAATGCAAGTAGATAAATAGGTACCGCTCCGGCGGGAAGGTAAACGGCGTTTCCGTGCGTTGCTCTGGTTCGCCAGAAGCGGCTTAGTCATGCTGGCCACATGACCCGGAAGCTGTACGCCGGCTCCCTTGGCCAATAAAGCAAGATGAGCGCCGCAACCCCAGAGTCTGTCATGATTGGATCTAATGGTCAGGAGTCCCTTTACCTTTACCTTTATCTATCCATCCAGCCCCCAAGCCATTTGCCCAAATGGGCCCCCAAATGGTGGAACAACTGGTGGTACATGTACATGTTTGCTTCCATAGGAACACGGGAAGCTGCTTCATATGGAGTCAGGCCAATGGTCTATCTAGCACCTCTCCAAGTTTTCCAGCAGGGAACAAGTGCAGCCCTAGCTGGAGATGCCAGGGATCAAACCTGAGACCTTTGGTATGCAAAGCAGATGTTCTGCCACTGAGCTATGGCCCTTCCATAAAAGAGTTTAGCAATAAACAGCACATGGGGAAGCAGAGTGCTTGTTGGAGCAGTAAGGAGACTGTCCATGGCTCCATAACTTGTTTTGGACGCCAACGTCTTAAACTTCAACTTCACGGCTTGTGTGAGATCATGTTTTGTTTTGTTCATTTTTCATGCTTCCACGATGACAGGGACACATTCCAGAAGAGATGCCGGAAAAGGACTTTGGTGTCACATCCAAAAATGTGAAGACATGCTTTTTATTCCTCCCAGCTGGTTCCATAAATCTGCCTTTGACGTGTTTCTGCGTGGATATATGTGTGTCAATGGCCAGGGATGGACAGGGGTAACCTGGCCATAGTGATTCACACACTGGTAACCTCAAGAGAGAAGTCAGTTCTGCCTTCTCTTTCACCATTCAGTGTCCTCCCTTCCCTCCCCATTAGGAGCTAATGGGCCAATGCGGGCATGTATTACCTCAGCAAGGATCATGCCACTCTGCCTGGTTGCTAAGCAGCACTTGCACTCACACTCCTATTGGCTAGTTAACTTTAACACCAACAGAATTAACCCCTTAATTGCACAAGGAATGATCTCTGTTATTGTACTCCAACACTTCCTCCCCCAATTGGTCCTCTTTTGGGAACTTTCTACATTCGCTGAAAAACATGGGCCTGTCGCCGTCGTGTCTAGCTTGGTCTTTCTCACTCAGTTCCCATAGAAAATCAATAAAAATTGCATGGAAAATATTGCATCAGAACTGGCTTGAGACAGAAAACAGTTGGTGCTTTGCCAATCACATTGGAGTACAGGCGCAACAGCCAAATACGTCAGCTAGGAAATGTGCTTCCACAAGGTTAAGTGGACCACTGGGCAAACTGGACTGGTAAACTGAGGCAGCAATACCTTGTACTGCCTGTGGTGCATGTAGAGAGACTTTTTCAATCTGGGATCTTCCAAATATTGTGGACTACAACTCCCATCTGCCCCAGCCAGCTCAGCTTCGGAGTTCTAGTCCAAAACAACTAGGGGGAACCAGGCTGCCAAAGCTTGATGCTGAGGCTTGGCAACCCCAAATCCAGTTTATTTAGCAGCTTGCTAAAGCTCAGAGTAGATTTCAGTCACCATGGAGCTGTAGAGAACCTTTATTGTAAAAGAAAAATTGTGGGGTTTTCTATAAATATTTTCCTTCTTAATTCAAACCATTGGGCTTCATCCCCTCCTTCTATGTAACAAAGAACACTCATGTGTTTCTAGCTAGGCAGCCAAAAGAAAATCATTCTGGGTTCCTGTTGGAATGGGCTTGCATTTCCATATAAGACATACGCCAAGCCACATGTGACCAGACAGACATGTGCTTTTTCTCCCCTGGGAGCTGATCGGAGGCAACTTGCCCCTTGCAGTTGTCTGTCATGGGCCCCTTGGAATAGGGGTAGCTAATGTAGTGCCTGCCAGATGTTTTTGGACTCCATCTCCCATGATCCATGACTTAATAAGTTGTTGTTGTTTGTGTTGTTGTTGTTGTTGTTCAACAATTATATAACCATGTATTCATTTCCTCCTGACTATGCTGCTTATTGAACCTTCAGCTGGTAGAGAAGCCATCTTATCCTTCCCTCTGAAGATATTCCCTGAACTTCCCCTTGAGACAATTTTGGTAACCTGACCTTTGGGTCCACATTCATGAAACAACAGTCCTACTGAGAAAACAAGTAATTCATAGGAACATAGGTAGCTGCCATATACGGAGTCAACCCATTGGTCCATCTGGTTCAGTACTGCCTACATTGAACAGCAGCTGCTCTCCATGGTTTCAGAGAGGGTACTCTCCCAACCCTACCTGGAGATGCTGGGGATTGAACCTAGGAACTTTTGTAGGCAGAGTAGATGCTGCGCCACAGAACTGCAGGTTGTCCTAAGCAAGAAGGAACATAGTCAGATCATTGGTCCTTCTAGCTCTGTACTGTCTGCAGTGACTGTTAGCAGCTCTTCAGAGTTTCAGGCATCTTCCTACCTAGCGATGCCATGAGTTGAACCTGAGACTTTCTGTATGCAAAGCAGATGCCCTGCCACTGAGCTATGGCTCTCCTGATGTAAAATTCATCATTTCACATTGTGGGGAAACCTGTTTGTTTGAAGGCCAGAGGAAGACTACAGGGCATTAGGATTAAATGGCATTGAAAGGCCAGAGCACATGGTAATAGAGTCATAAATCTGGACTGGAGAGCATTGGAAAGTTGGGTGTAGGCCCAAGCTGTCAATTTTGGATGTCCTTAGCTTAAGGCAGTGATGCATCCTGAGAGTTGACAAGACGGAGTAGCTCCAGACCTTCCACTCTCTCTTGTGTCTGGAGAAGACCCACTTGTGCCACTATCTTCCCTTAGAACTTTGCTGGTGTCAGCAAAGTGCCGGGCACTCCCAATAAATCTCAGTTAATTTGTGCTTGCCCAGCACTTAAGAAATGCAAAGTGCTACCTTCCTTGCAGCCAACGAGTCTCTCATCGCGGTGTAGGGCACCCTCCATTTCTCTTTCTGGCATTCAGGTCTTCCTCTGATTGTCAGATTAGCAGCCAGTCTGCTTGTTTAGGCTTCTTATCGCTCTTAAGGTCCGTATCCTCCATTCCCAAGCACATGCTCTGAAGCAAAACAGAGACCTCATGGAAAACAAGGAGGTCTTCTGAACCTGCAGAGCTGCCAGCTGCTGCCTCCAAAGCAGGGATGGGGGACCTGTGACCCTCTAGATGTTGTTGGACTCTAACGCCCATCCACCCCAACCAGAATGGGCAATGGGAAGGGACAATGGGAATCCGGCAACATCGGGAGGGCCACAGATTCCTCGATCTGGTCCAAAGCCTTATTTGGACATAGTGATGCTAGATATTGATTTCAAAATATGTGTCCTTCCTGTCTTCTTTGTGGAATCGCTTATGTGCAGGGCTAGGCAACCTAAGGCCCATGGGCCAGAAGCGGCCCATGGAGGCCATTTATCCGGCTCCCGAGCTGAGTCGTCTGCTCTGCGAGTCCCCACATGCTGTGCTAAATCGATGCGGCGCGGAGCGGGGACTCTCTTCCGTGGCTCCGGAAATCACTTCTGCGCATGCCCATATGCTGGAAATTGCATCTGTGTATGTCTGTGGCCCGGAAATCACTTCTGCGCATGCCCAGACACCCAAAATTGCTTCTGCGCAGGTGCGATTTTGGGCGTCTGGGCATGTGCAGAAGCAATTTCTGTCACTGCACTATGCCAACTTGACCCACAGAGGATCTCCGCGGGAGTGATCTGGCCCATGCCCGGCAAGCCTTGCTGACCCCTGCTTATGTGCCTATCAGGCCACAAGTGCCTCCATGAGGCCTAGTCTATCCCTGGCATGGAAAAATTGAGGCCCTCCAGTGTTGCTAGACTCCCATCAGCTCCAGCCAGCATGGCCAGTGGTCAGGTGGCGGCAGCAGTTGTAGTCCAGCTACGACTGGAACGCAACAGGTTCTCATCCCCTGTGTAAAAATCTCTGATGGAGGTCCTAGGCATATAGGAAGCTCCCTTATATATTGAGACTATCAAGCTCAAATTAGACTCCACATCCCACCAACCAATTCCGGCCAGTGGTTTCAGTGTAAATTTTATTTAATTATTCTTGTAAGTAGCTTTGTAAAAAGAAAAGCAATTAGTAGGTTTAATAAATAAAATAAATAAACAACTGGGGAATTACGCAGGGGGGCGGCATTTCTTTCTTCCAGGGGGTCGGGGTGTGACATCCTGAAGGGGAATGATGTGTTGACAGAGTATTCCTGATTGTGAGCTTCATTTCTGCTTCTGCTTTGTTTTCGTGAAGCTCGTGCAAAAACCTTTTGCCATGCCGATTGCCTTCTGGACATGCCTGAGTTCGTCAATATCCTTCTTAAAATGCAGCACCCAGAAATGGACACAGATTTTTATTTTTAGCATTGAAGAGCATCCAAAAGTGCCCCCCCCAATAAACACACACAAGGCACAACTACCTCAGGCATCTAGCAACTCATTCTGTACACCTGCCTTGAGGTCATGTGACTACTTCACCAGAATAGTAATATCATTCAAATCAATTAACTCTGCACAGCAGCATCCTGTGAGCTACTGTGAGCTTACATTTTTGTTCTACTTTTGTTGTTGTTGTTGTTGTTGTATGGGGGCTGTGAAGCCTCTGGTTGTGATTGGCTCATTTGCCTAGTTGTCACAGGGAGAATAGGAAGCCTAAATGATGTCCGCCTCCCTGTGGCTGAGTTATCTTAAGAACTAGGACAACCATGTGTTGGTCCTCTATTTGAAGGAATCCCCTATTCCATTTTTTGTAGCGTTAGGTCCTTAGGTGTTCCTGTACTACAATACCCATCATCCCTGACCATTGGGCTCTCCTGGCTGGTAGCTGTAGTCCAGCATCATCTGGGAAACCAAGGTTGGAAAAGGCTGCTCCATTTGGTGGACTCTGTGTTTTAAATATAGGAGCATAGGAAGCTACCTTGTACCATCTCAGACCGTTGGTCCATCTAGTTCAGCAATCTTGATTGGACATGTTTTTCAAGGGTTTTAGGCAGGGGACATTCCCAGTCCCAACTGGAGATGCTGTGTGTGTGTGTGTGTGTGTTGAGCCTGGGACTTTTTGCATGCAAAGAGACACTCTGCCAGTGAGCTACAACCTTAAGAAGGGAGAGCAGAGGATTTGTAGAGGTTGGGAAAGCCAGTTGTCTTTTATTGATCCGACACAAGAAACTGCTTTCTGGGCTGCGAGCTTGAGATGGGGAAGCACAGGTCTGAATGGGGCACTCCAAAATTAGCAGAAGGGACATTTCTCCATATGTGGTGGGAGTGTAAAATTGTAAAGGAATATTGGGAAATGATTTATAGTGAAATGAAGAAGATGTTTAAAATAACTTCTGTAAAAAACCAGAAGCTTTCCTACTAGGTATTATGGGAGTGGATATACCACGATCACAAAAGGACTTACCAGTATTTATGTATGCAACTACGGTCACACAAATATTGCTAGCACAACATTGGAAAGAAGAAGGTGTCCCAGTTAAAGAAGATTGGCAAGTCAAACTAATGGAATATGCTGAAATGGCAAATTTGACAATTAAATTACGAGGCAGAGATGACAATGAATTTAAGGAAGACCGGAAGGACTTTATTGCATATATACAGAAGCAATGTACACAGGTTAACACATTAGCAGGATTTTAGAACTACTTGTAATGATATTATGAATGGACAATAAGTAATTTTAAAGGTTTTTAAATTTACAATAGACATGCGGTATGATGATAAACAATGAAACCAGGGAAGGGACCAGGGGGAGGTCAATTTTTCTATATTTGGTTATGAATTTGTATTGTTGTTGTTTTATTTTTTGTTATTTTTGGAAAACTAATAAACTATTATTTTAAAAAAGTGTGTTTCTGCCTGCCTGGATGATATCCTTGAACTCTGACAATGCCTCTTGTTTGCCTGGATAGAGGATAGAGAGGAGCTTGTGTAGAATATATTCTTCTGTAAAAAAGGTAAAGGGACCCCTGACCATTAGATCCAGTAGTGACCGACTCTGGAGTTGCGGCACTCATCTCACTTTACTGGCCGAGGGAGCCGGCGTACAGCTTCCGGGTCATGTGGCCAGCATGACTAAGCCGCTTCTGGCGAACCAGAGCAGCACACAGAAACGCCGTTTACCTTCCCCCCGGAGCGGTACCTATTTATCTACTTGCACTTTGATGTGCTTTTGAACTGCTAGGTTGGCAGGAGCAGGGACCAAGCAATGGGAGCTCACCCCATCGCGGGGATTCGAACCGCCGACCTTCTGATTGGCAAGTCCTAGGCTCTGTGGTTTAACCCACAGCACCACTGGTGTCCCTATATTCTTCTGTACAAAGGTCAAATTAACCTTGGTTGCTCCACCCACTTTTGCTTCTGGCCCCACCCACCACTAACATGTGGACCCTGGAAGGGAATGTGGCCCTCAAGGTGAAAAATATTTCCCATCCTGCTCTAGGTATTATTTATGATGTACATTCCTTTCTTCTTTTTGAAAGCTCTGCACCTCATGTGGAGCTCCCTGTGATCTCCCGCCTATGTACTGACCAAAGGTCTGCAGTTGCTTAGCCTCAATTATGCTACAGCTTAGGATGCAGCAGTCTGTTCACATCATTTGTTGAGCAACTGACCTCCGCAAAGCCTCCTCTACTCTTTGCTACCCTTGTTAGGAAGACAGCTTCCTGTGTGTGGGGGGAGGGGAAAGCTGCGTGCTGAGTTTATGGAAAGGGGAAGAGAGGGAGGGAAGAGTCTTAACTGGATGGTATCTGAAAGAAACCATCTCGGCCGTTCCTCGACAGTGACTTGCCCTGAGGAGTTATTGGGAAAAATCCTGCGTAAATGGAACATGAATGTTTTATGAATTCAGCCCCGGTGAAGTAAATTAAAGGGTCATTAATGGGCTCATTTACAGTGCTTGGCACTTAGAGCTGAATTATGAAAACCAGCACGTGGTGTTAAAACCAAATAGACTATTAGGCAGAGATATTTTTCCATATAGAAATACCCCCTTGTAACAACATCCAGGCTCCTTTTCTATGTCCATAAATAGCATGAGACAATCATGGTTTCCTAATGATACAACCATGGTTTCCTAAACTTTCCCATCATGATGTAGGTGTAGGACATGAATACTGAACCATGGTTTTATTTCTTTCTTTATCACATTGATGTCTGCCTTTTTTCAAAGAGGCCAAGGCAGTTCTTTCTGCCCTTCCCTTTTTCTCCCACAACAACCCTGTGAAGTAGGCTTGGCTGAGAGATATTGATCAGCCCTGGTTCACTTGGCCAGCTTCATGGCCAAGTGCGATTTGGAATCTGGATCACCCAAGTCCTAAGCTCACACCCTAACCACTATTCCACACTGAATAGGGACTGGACACAAATCAAGATATGAAATTAATTTATTAGAAGGGTGTGTGTGTTGCAAATTGTAATTTGTGTTAACCATGGTTAAGCATAGATCCTCTATAGAGGAAACTATGGTCAATCTCCTTTCTCCATTTTGTGAACCTTTCTTCTCCCATATGACAAGCAGATTTTGGTGTTGTCACCCTGGAACGCATCCTCTGGGGGAAAGACTTGAACTGGCAAGTTAAATAGTAGTTTTAGGGTATAGAATCTTAACCAAAGTTAAGGCAGAAAACCATGGTAACAATTTCCTCTACCTCTTCAGGCAACACAGGCTTAAGGCCTCATCTGCGCTATACATTTAAGGCAGTATCATACCACTTTAAACAGGCATGGCTTCCCTCAAGGAGTTCTGGGAACTATGGTTTGTTAAGAGTGCTGAGAGTTGTAAAGAGACCCCTATCCCCCCCCCCCTATAGAGCTACAATTTGCAGAGTGGTTTAAAGTTCCTAGGATTCTTTGGAGGAATCCATGACTGACAAAGTGGTATAATACTGCTTTAAATTTATAGTACAGGTAGGACCTAGGTTTAAGTCTTCCTTTCCCCCTTCTCCAGCCTCTTCTTGTACCTCTCATTTTTTAATTTTAATGCTCGCTTCAGAGGTGTCTTGTTACAGCACAAATCTCAGTTACTAGCTATCTAGAGTGCCGCTAAATTGATCTCATTTTCCCCTTCCCCCTTCTTCTGCTCAAGACTGCCTCAGGTGAGTACTGCTGACCAAGAAAGAGGTCCTTCATCTCTTCTCAAAAGTGCAACTTCCCTCAAGCAGGGCAGTACCTGAAGGAGCAACACCAGATCTGTGGTTGTTTTTGAAGAGCAGTTCTGTACATTCAAGCAAAGGCCAAGTTGTGTGTGAGACTAGGGATGCACTAATGTCTCCATTTGGGTTGCTTTCAGTTTTCTTCTTAAACCACATTTCCACATCGGTTTGTGGAATACACACACACACACACACACAGAACACACACACATTCACCAGCATATTAGTGTACACTTCTCCAAAGGAGTGTCCCAGGGGCAGAGGGAGAGGCCTGGAAGAGCACCTTCATCCCACGGAGCTATGTTTTCTCATCGTTGTTTTCACCCAGAAAAGTCATACCTGTCAACTCCCCTGGAAGAAAACAGGACATTCCAGTTTTTCTCACCAGAGGACAGGGACCAAAATGGCTACCACAATCTCACATGATTCTGGGCTGCACTCTTCTCGGGCATGGTGCCTGAAAACATGTGTTTTGGGGTGCCATGCAAGATTGCTGCCCCGAAAAGGCATTTTATGAGGCAGCAATCATGAACGGTGCCCCCCAACACATGTTTTTGGGTGCTGTGCCTGAAAAAGCACTTTTTGGAGGGCCGTGTTTTCGCACGGGTCATGTGACTCTAGCCAGTAGTGCAGACCCAGAAGATGGCGTCCCTGATTTGGGCTGCGTCATGTTGGAAGGTATGAGATGTTCCTCTAAACTCTTCCTCCGTCGCCAACCTTCTCCAGTCGCTCCCAAAGGCAAGATGAGGATTGATATGTTATGATGGCATATCATAAGGCCATCCGTTAAGTGTCAGTAACAAAGTTAATGGAATCGCTCCCCTCCCTGCTTTGCATCACATTCGCTACCAGATCTGCCATTTGCACTTGTGTTCGGCAGCAAAGAGAGAAGAAGGGTAAAATCCATTATGATTATAAATGGCAGAAACACCCAACGATGTTTCCATCTCCCTGTCGCTCGTGTCGGCCTCCTAAGAGGGAGCCCCTGAGCCTCTTCTCTTCCCTTTCAATTACCTCTTGATGAGGAACCCCCTGTGGCTGCAGAACGGAGGTGACGGGATATAAATACACATTTAATATCCTTATAATTGTTGCCATGAATAGATGCCAATTAATAGGTTCTTCTGGAGAGGCGGTTGGGTCTGAGGGAGACTCAGAACCCAGGCTGAGCATGTTGCTTCAGTCGGAAGGAACCTGACTTCAAAAGGTCTGCAAATCTCCTGCCAAGGAGGAAGGAAAATGGTAAGACAGCAGGCGGTCTGTGCCTCTATGCAGAACTGGCTTATTCAGATAATGTCCATTCTGTGGAGGGGTTTTTTTGTGTGTGTGTGGGCAGGGGGAGCCTAGCTTAAAAACAAAGCAAAGCTCTGGCCTGTGCCAGCCCTTTGACAACTGTTCAATGTCTGTTATTTACCCTCGCTAGATTCAACGTGCTGCCATCTGCCTTATTGCAGGGCAAATTCGAGGGTAACCCATACGTGGAATGAGTCTGGCCCTGCGGCTTGATGGAGGTAGAAACTGTCTCTCATGCCTTGTTACGCTGCCGTTTCTACGGGGATATACGCTCGGTATTTATTACCCCTGCTATGCAAAAAATCTCCAAATGAATCCGAACTTCTATGTCTAAAATCCCTGGTAGAGGACAAGGATCCTGAGTTCACCTTAAAGGTAAAGGTAAAGGTACCCCTGCCCGTACGGGCCAGTCTTGACAGACTCTGGGGTTGTGCGCCCATCTCACTTAAGAGGCCAGGGGCCAGCGCTGTCCGGAGACACTTCCGGGTCACGTGGCCAGCGTGACATCGCTGCTCTGGCCAGAGCCAGAGCCAGAGCCAGAGCCGCACACGGAAACGCCGTTTACCTTCCCGCTGGTAAGCGGTCCCTATTTATCTACTTGCACCCGGAGGTGCTTTCGAACTGCTAGGTTGGCAGGCGCTGGGACCGAGCAGCGGGAGTGCACCCCACCACAGGGGTTCGAACCGCCGACCTTTCAATCGGCAAGCCCTAGGTGCTGAGGCTTTAACCCACAGCGCCACCTGCATCCCTCTGAGTTCACCTTAAGGGTAGCCAAATTCTGTGCGTTTGCCATAAAACTTAGGGAATAAGCTGTGCTATCATAATGATTAAGGTCTTAAATGATAATTTTAGGTTATATGTTAGTGACTAAGTTTTAATTTATATATTTTTTAACTGTTGCTATATCTGTAGTGTCCCTGTTATAAAGGTAAAGGACCCCTGACCATTAGGTCCAGTCGTGACCGACTCTGGGGTTGCGGCGCTCATCTCACTTTATTAGCCGAGGGAGCCAGCGTTTGTCCGCAAACAGCTTCCAGGTCATGTGGCCAGCATGACTAAGCCGCTTCTGGTGAACCAGAGCAGCACACAGAAACACCGTTTACCTTCCCGTTGGAGTGGTACCTATTTATCTACTTGCACTTTGACATGCTTTCGAACTGCTAGGTTGGCAGGAGCAGGGACCGAGCAACAGGAGCTCACCCCGTCGCGGGGAATCGAACCGCCGACCTTCTGATCGGCAAGTCCTTGGCTCTGTGGTTTAACCCACAGCGCCACCCATGTCCTCAGCCCTGTTATACCTAATTGCAAATTCAAATGTATCCCTATCGTGTTTTATGTCTTCCTTGAACTGTTCAATGTACATGGGAACCTTTTTAGTTTAGAGAAAACTTAGCAAGAGGTGACATGTTAGAAGTTTGGATAGAGAAAAGTGGCATGGACGGAGAAGGTGGATAGAAAAAATAGTTCTCCCTCTTCCATAACACTTTAATTTGTGGACACCCCCTGAAGCCAGATGTTGGAAGATTCAGGGTAGGCAAGACAAGACTCTCCACACAGTGCATTGTTCAACCATGGACTTTGTTCCCACAGGAGATAGTGATGGGCACTTGGATGGCTTTAAAAGAGGATTAGACAAGTTCATGGAGGATATAGAAAGGTAGGAGAGCTGAAAATAACGCCGATGTATTTCACATCTGGCAACCAATTCTCCCTTTTGGGTAGATGAGTTTGAAAAGCCTGAGACAAAAATTTCCATGGCCCTCTATGTTGGCTCATTTACCAGAAGTCATGTATTTAGTGTTAACTCTGGCAGAGTACACTCGATTCTGACCAAACTACTGTAAACTTATTAGAGCAAAATATACACCAGGAGGCTTAGTTTGGTGAGAATTGAGTCTACACTTCCAGAGTTAATGCTACAGACATTATTTCTGTTAAATGAGCGACCATAGCTGCTAGAGGACCGTGAAAATGTGTGTCCCAGGCTTTTTAGATTTGCCTACCCATGTACTATTTGAAACCAAAGGGGCGCATTGGTTTTCCAGGTGCGACCCCCCCCCCCAGCTCTCCTACCATAGTATTAGGAAGAGGGATTGATTGTTAAGCCACTCTGGAAATTGTAGTTCTGTGAGAGGAATAGGGGTCGCCTAGTTATTCTCAGTACCCTTAACAAACTACACTTCTTTGGGGAAAGCTATGATCGTTTAAAGTGGTATAATAACGCTTTAAATGTATAGTGCAGATAGGTCCAGAGGGGGAAAAAAGAAGCAGGGATGTGGAATCAGGGGTAAACAGTGAAAGACTATGCAATAGTCTCAATACCAGGTGCTTTGGCTTGGATACAGGCTTAGATGTAGGAGGGCATGGCTATATTTTAAACAATAGCAATCAAGCATGGTACCCATGTACTATCTGAAATGAAAGGGGTGCCTTGGTTACCAGATGTGATTCTTTTTCCTGCTCTCCTACCCCACTAATAAGGCTATCACAGTGGTACCTCGGGTTATAGATGCTTCAGGTTACAGGCGCTTCAGGTTACAGACTCCGCTAACCCAGAAATAGTACCTCGGGTTAAGAACTTTGCTTCAGGATCAGAACAGAAATCATGCGGCGGCACAGCGGCAGTGGGAGGCCCCATTAGCTAAGTGGTACCTCAGCTTAAGAACAGTTTCAGCTTAAGAACGGACCTCCAGAACGAATTAAGTTCTTAACCCAAGGTACCACTGTAATGATGACTAACCATGACGGCTGTGTTCTACAGCCACTGTTGAGGTCATATGTGGGAAACCTCAGAAGGGGAGAACACCATTGAGCTCGGGCCCTGCTTACAAGCTTTGCATGGACATCTGGCTGGCTCCTGGCCTGATCCAGAAGATTCTTCTTATGTTCTTAAATCCCACACGTGAAGGTCCTTTCTCATGCCAGAGAAATGACACATCCTAGTCAGGCAAACATGCTCAAGGAGGGCACAAAGCTGGGCTGGTGAGAGATATGGCTCAGGACAATGTGTGGTGGAGGCCGAGCTGAAAGGGCCACATTTAGACCCCGGGCTTGAGGTTCCCCATCCCTTGTTTGAACATCTGTGCTCTTGACAGGCAAAACAGGTGTAGATTTCTCCAGCCCAAGAATGCAATCAGAGGGATGCTTTCATCTTCTCACTTGCTAATTTCTTCTAGATCAAAGCTTGGCTGTTGCTCATGCTTTAATACAAAACATCTGTATTTATATATCATTCTTTATATGTAGTTTACAGCTGTAGGCCAACCAGTCGTTCATTAGGTGCATCTGCACTTAATAATCTAAGGTAGGGGTCAGCCTAAGGTAGATCTGGACAGGCCCGTGTAGAGCAGCGGCATGAGGTAAAAGTATTTGTAGGGGAATAGTTAGGGCCAGAGGTGCCAGCTTGTGAGGGCAATGGGGGGAGGGATGTAGTGTGTGGCATCGCGATGTCTTAATACCACGTTTCATGAGCATTGCACATCCCTCCCTAAGCCAGACAGAACCTTCCTGGGTTTTGGGAAGGAGTTGCCAGGCCTCCTGCCTCCTTCCCCAAGCTGGGTGGGTTTTGGGAAGGTGGAGGGAGGGCTCTTGGACTCAACAGAGCATCACGCTTCCCTCCCTAAACTGGGGAGAAGCTTCCTGGGCTTTGGGAGGGAGGTGCCAGATGTTAATACTTTAATACTTTAATACTCTCATTTACCAGGAGCATTGGGATGCAGGTGGCACTGTGGTCTAAACAACAGAGCCTATGGCTTGCCGATCAGAAGGTCGGTGGTTCAAATCCCCGCGACAGGGTGAGTTCCCGTTGCTTGGTCCCTGCTCCTGCCAACCTAGCAGTTTGAAAGCACGTCAAAGTGCAAGTAGATAAATAGGAACCTCTCCAGGTAAACGGCGTTTCTGTGCGCTGCTCTGGTTCGCCAGAAGCAGCTTAGTCATGCTGGCCACATGACCCAGAAACTGTATGCCGGCTCCCTCGACCAATAAAGTGAGATGAGCACCGCAACCCCAGAGTCGGTCACGACTGGACCTAATGGTCAGGGGTCCTTTTACCTTACCAGGAGCATTTAGGGGACTAGCCTAGTCCCCCAGTTCATTGACAGCACACCACTGGTGTAGAGCTTTTCTGGGGCCCAGGCGGGGGTCCCTAGTCAGCAGGGAGGCACAGGGTATTCTTGGCACGACAGTGTAAGTCCAGCAGGCTCCTGGCAGCCCCTCCCAGTGTAGCTCTCCAAAGCCTCGGGCAAGTGTACCTGGTCAAGTGTACCCTCTCTCCACTGGTCTGGATCTACCCCAGTTAAACAGAAAGGATTTCAGATTCCCAATTGTTTAAAAATAAAAGCAGCAGCATGTCCCCTCCCTGCACTCAGTTATTTTGAAACAAAGACACCTTGAGATAACCAGGGATCAGTTTTTTGTATGGAAGTTCCATGCGTTCTCTTCAGCTCTGGTACTCAAAACAGATCCCCAGACTCAGAATTCTCTCGTTTTAAGAGTATCTATTTTGCACCAGGCTATGGTTGGTAGATCTCGAGGTTCTAGTGAAAAACAAAGTAGAGCCTGCAAGTCTGCTCACCCCTGATCTAGAGCAGTCAGGCGATGATCGTTTGCTTTATCTTTGAGCATCACCCTGATTTGTTTGATTCTAGTACTTTAATTTGGTGTTCTCTCTCTTAAATCTCTCCATTTCTAATCAGTCTACTCAGGGAAGTGCTGATTTGCAGGTACTGAAATCTAGGTGGAGCTATCTTCATTTTCTCCGGTAAGTTTCCCCCCCACCATTGCATGCATATTATATACATTTTACTGTAGTTTAAATATGTTTGTACATGTTACTTGGATGGAGAATTGATTGCAAAATTGGGAGAAGTGCAAATCCTGGAGATGGCTGCCTTTTGCTTTGTGTATTGTTTGGAAACTGCGAATTTGGTAGATTTGCCTTTAAATATGAACTGAATACAATGTTTGTATTATCTTTACCTACTACCTATCCCTTAGACTGTGCCCTTTGACCGTGCCCTTTGACAGCCTTTTCTGCATCTCCATCCTCTGAAACTTAGCTCAGGGCTGTTACCAAAAGTTCTCCTAACTAAGAGATTCCCTAGCGATTGGTCCTGACGGGCGAGGGGGTAGAAAAGCGAGAGCTACCAGCTATAGAGGTTTTCAATTTGCTTTATTAACGCGTGTGGGAATGTCAACGCCTGGATCTTTATAGGCATCTTAGTTGATCCTTGGCAGGCTTACTGTAGTTTTATTTTGCAGGCTGAGAGATTCCCCCTCGGCCTGACAGCTTTCCTTTCTCAGAATGGAGAGAGCTCGTAAGAAGGGTGCATTAGAGAGGTCTGCCAAGCACCACTTATGGGGAGTGGGTCAGAGAGATTTTTCAAGAGCTCTCAGCTTAGAAATTGCTGCCAGTTTATAGCTGACGCTTTCTTACACTGTCTCTGCCTGTTTCTCTCTCCCCCCCCCCTCCTTTAACCCATGGCCTGGTAAGAAGGGATTCATTGTCTAGGAACCCCCAGGGGACTGATTGCGTGCCCCTGGTGCGAAGGAGAATGAGGAGAATGCTTCATGCAGAATTACCCAGGGGGTAGGGCAGGTTTCTGCATTTGAAGGGGAGGGGGGGAGAAAAGAGTCAAAGCGGTAATATGCGCCCACCCCCTCATATTGCAATCAGAGCAAATTGCAGGAATGTATGCAAATTGGTGCCCATTAGCATGAGATTGCTTAATTTGCAAGATTTCTTCTGATAGGGGGTGGGCGAGAAAGAAAGAAGTTGGCTGCTGAAGGATGTGGAGTATTTCAGAGAGTGCTCATGTGTTCTACTTTACAGAGGGCAGTCCTCTGTTTGAAAGTGTCCTCTGAGTGCTGTCCAGTCCAAGCCTTTTTTAAAAGATCAAGAACCATCAAGGAAAGAGAGCAGCAGGGGCCTTGAGGTTTCCCCATCAACTTTGAGCAATGGCTAGACTACACCGATGGAACAGCTAGAGGTCAGCAAGAAAGGAAGCAGATCTCGGTTGTCAGTGAAGTTAACTCTCTCTTTTTTTCAGGGAAACAAACACACAACTTGGCCTAGTGATCTCAGCAATACTTCCCAGCAGGTCTTGCCCCTACGGAGCAGTTGCCAGGAGGACTGCATGTCCCTGCCTTCCACCCTTTCTAAGACTGCTCCTTTCCTAGATGTTTTCCAAGCCAACGGTATCTGCATACCTCTGACCTCTGTCCTGCTCTTCTCATTACTCTGCAAGTTCTTGAAGACCAGTGGGGAGGGGAGCTTGTCACTGTTATTCTAAAGCAGCAATGCAGCAGCAAGCAAAGGCTATAGCAGCCAAGTCAGCTGCTTGTGGCTGGAAAGCCAAACAGGATGTGTGTGACTGTTGCCATGGGAACAAAGGGGCAGTCCATTCTGTACTGAGCACCGGATGTTAGCTCAGTGTGTGTGTCATATGACCTGTACTGGAAGTACATGGGTGGAGTTTATTCTTACTGCTGTTGAGAGCAGACATGTTTTCTCTGTACTGATGTAAAGGACAGAAATAAAAGATGTAAATAGATTTCTGTCTGCTTCTTTCCCCTCCCTGGGGGACACCAAAGGGGAGAGAGAAGGAACGGTGTGTTTTTCTCACAGCCTGAGAAGAATCGCCGAGACCTCGCCAGCTTATCTGCCGGGAGTAGCAGCCGGGAGGTCGCCAAGGAATATCTGCCGGTGCCTACGCTGTGGCACATTCCTCTGACCCAGGCAGAATTCCAACAGTCACAGCAGGAGGGGGAGACCCCCTGGATCCTTCAGCAGCCTTTTGATTCCCTTCCTCTGCTTCAGTCTCAGAGTCTGAACTGCTGTCTGTCAGAGGCTCCACCTGCTCACTAAACCCTGCTGCCCCTTTGGCACCCGGCACCTCCTCCCAGTCTTCTCCCTCTGACCTCTCCTCGGTGTCCCACCTCCTATCCCTTGGTTCTGAGCCTTCCTTCTCTGCGGTTTCCCTTGGGGATTCACCGGCTAGTGCCTTCCATCTTCATTTAGTCAGACCCTGACAAAGGACTGAGGAGACACCCTCAACTTGGCTGTTCACAGCCCTGCCCCCTATCCCCAGTGAGATGTATTGCATTGCTGTTTAAATGGTGGCGATTGCTTCCAAGTGTGTGCCTAGGCATATAAATTACCACATGTAAGTTTTATGCAGTTACTGGTGACCTCTTTTTAGGCCCCCCATGAGGGAGTGATGGGTGATGGAGGCAATAGGACAGCAATGCAGAGGGAGCAGGTGCCTTCTGAATGGAGCATTGACATGGGGAGCTACTGTGGTGTAGTGGTCAGGATATTGGACTAGGACCTGGGAGACCAGGGTTCAAATCCCCACCTGGCCATGAAGCATCCTGGGTAACCTTGGGCCAATCACTGCCTTTCAAACTAACCTACCTCATAGGCTTGTTGTGGGGATGAATCACACGCCACCTTGAGCTACTTGGAGAAAAAGATGGGACACAAATGCAGTAAATAACGCACTATGTGCAAACCAGGGGAGGCTGGTCCATTTTGTGAATGGGGCAGTGTCCCACCCAGCTCAAGCTGCTCTCAGCCAGTCCCCACTTTCCTCATTCCTCATTAAAACAACTCCAGAGAGTGGTGGCACCGGCTGCCATCTTTGTCCTCTTCTATTGATGTATTTATTTTATTGCATATACAGTGTATCCCAACTTTTCTCTAGGGAGCTCAGAATGGTGTGCATTGTTTCTCCCTTCGTTTCACAACAACCCTGTGAGGTAGGTTAGGCTAAGAGGCAGCGACTGACCCAAGGTTTCCCGGAGAGTTTTATGGCTGAGTGGATTTTTTATAGATATTTGTTACTCTTTTTATTATTATTTTTTTGAACAAAGTAATAATCATAAATAAATAAGAATAAAAATGTGCACTCCACCACAGAGACCATTCCATTGTATCTATCCAACCTCTTTCAACACCTCATGCAATGGTTTGACCCCTTTCCATTTTAACAGTACAAATTCTACAAATGCCTCCCATATCTCCTCAAAACCATTTTTCCTACATATTCCCCATCTTACCTTAATGGCACGTGTTAATTTATCATTAATATGCTATATCCCACACCTCTTTATACCATTCTTCCATTTTATATTCTGCTTGCCCCTTCCACTTCGTCTGAGTGAGGATTTGAACCCCAGTCTCCCAGGCCCTAGTCAGACACTCTAACCACTACACCACAGTGCCTCCCTGTGTTGCCTCTTATAGCATTCAGGAGGGAGGAGGATGGGGTCAAAGATAGAATTAGTAAGCTCTGCCTGTCATTGGCTCTGTCTATTGTTGACTCTGCCTTCTTCTACTCTTGGGCTCCCTGCTTTCTTCCCTACCAGTCCCAACAGGCACAAATACCACTGATGCAGCTTGCACCAATTCCAGGTCCACAGACAGACCAGAGGGATGAAGAATGCCTGGAGACCATTTCATTCTCTCGAGCTTCTCAGACAAACTTGTGCAACAACCTCTAAGCCTTCAGAGCTGCCTGGGTCATGTGACCTCAGGAGAAGTCCTCTGATACCCAACTCCTCAACCCTAACGCTGTATATCTACATTATAAACTCTTTATCGTTAACATCTTCCCCCTTAATGATTAAAACATAATAATAATAAAAAATGAAACACTAATTACAGGTTGACATTACTGATTAAAATG
This sequence comes from Podarcis cretensis, assembly GCF_951804945.1. Classification (NCBI taxonomy): domain Eukaryota; kingdom Metazoa; phylum Chordata; class Lepidosauria; order Squamata; family Lacertidae; genus Podarcis; species Podarcis cretensis. The sequence goes on from NC_137183.1 coordinate 20,228,690, forward strand.
CATTATCCGCAGTAGAAAATAAGTTATCTTTACACGTTAATTGCACTGTGCTTTGTAACCAGTGGAAATGCTTGCCAAATACTCGGAGGTTTTCAGAATCTCTGACAGATGCTTTCCGTACTTTTCAAGCTTTGTCCTCATCTATGAAAAGTAGCGATACACCTCTGAGGACCAATTGATGAGAATCGCAAGGGAGGAGAGTGCTGTTGCCTCCGGTTCCTACTTCTGAGCTTCCCAAAGGCATCTACCTGGCTGGGACTCGTGAGAGCAAGAAGCAGATTCTTCTTACGACCTTTTCTAAAGTATATCCCAACTTAGCATTTCTTCCTCTCTCCCACCCCACCAAACTGAAGTTTTCAAGAAGTCCTTGAGGACAAACACATGTGTAATGTGTTGCAGAAATCCAGCTAAGAGGCTAACTTGTGGCCAGGCTCTCTCTGTTTAGGAGGCATCATAGATGGTGCATCAGCCTTAAGATCAGTAGCACAGCGTGGGTTGCCAGTGCCTAGGGCCACACAGTGCGGGGTGGGTGGGTGGGAGAGAAATGGACGGGGTATACTTGCACATTCAACTGCCTAATGGCACATTCAACTGTCTAACGGCACCTGTGTCACCCAGGAGATCACAGGTGCACAGATAAGTAAAGAAGAGTCGTTCCATTGTCTGGAGAGGTCACTTCCCGGTTCGCATGCAGAAGCCCTTTTCAACGGAAGCATGCAGTTGTATTGAAGAAGCAACAGGTGTTGAAATTTTGCGCCCCTAACAATTCTGCGACTGGGGCAACTGCCCCTGTGCCCCTCCCCACTACACCACTGCTTAAGACAACAGAAGGCAGTTTAGAAATGTCCTACCAAAGAACTTGCTTTTTGTGGTGTGAAAGACTTGAATAAACCCTCATCTGCTAACATTCTGGGATTGCTGATTGGTCTAGCCATTTCTTGTTCCGCCCTTGCAGAGACAGCAACATCTGCACATTTTTTCCTGTTCCTGTGAATTACCTCTGGAACAGCAACCCAAGAGTCAGCCAGTTGAAGGCCAATTGACGCTCAATCTTCTGTGGTTCATGCTGTTCACTGAGCATACTCACTCCTCACTGAGATGTGTGTGTGTGTGTGTGTCTGAGAGAAAGTCAGAATGACAGAATTTCCACCTTTTTTGTACTTCTGCAAACCTCAGGTGCCCCTAAAGCATGCTGATAGCTCCCTCCCTCTTCCTTCTCCTCCATGCCCCCATTTTGGTTCCATTCCTGTTGGCACAGAGGCACTGAGTTTGCTATTAGAAGGAGTGGTGATGAAGAATTGATGGGCGGAACAGTGCTGCTCTTGATGAGACCTCAGAGCCTGCAGATGTGTTGGCCTACTGCAGAATGAGACCGGACGCCTCTCAAATTAGGGCTGTTCTCGCCGCTCAGTCCTCCTGTGTGCCTCTCGACAGCTGCATGACAACACAAATTCAACAGGTGCATTTCTCCTCTGCTGGTGCAAGCAACGTCTGGCATCCCATCATGTTACGAGTTCCACCATTACTCCTCCATCTCCTTCCGCACCTCACCTGGCCAAGGCGACAATTAGCCTGCTGGAAACTTTGTGATGAGCTTCCCTGGCAGAAGACATAGTGTCTGTGCAAAGGCTTTTTAAGTGCAATCCTCCAGGTAGGGATCAAATCTCTGGCTGAGCATCTTTGCCCACCTGGCAGGGCAGCTGCTTATATGTTCCCCCCTCGCCCCTCTGTGCCAAGTGTCTAATGCTCCATTCTGGCAGCTGTGATGATCCCTGAGATGGAGCCAACCCAAACATTTGGGCTCAGGGCCACGCAGACTGACTGTGTTTACTCCAAAGAGCTGTGGTAATTTATAGCCCCCATCTGGCCTTGTGAAGTCAGCAGAGCTGAGGCGAAGCTTTTTAGAAGATGCCGGTCCACCCTGCAAGGGCAGCTTTACAGATGTAAGCTCTGTCTCCGGAATGGGGGAGGGACAGGAGGGAGGTTTAGTAGGTAGCGTATTCGTCTTGGATCAGGGAGAACTGCTGTGGCATGAAGCTTACTGGATGACCCTCAACTCACAGTCCCGCCAGCCTCACAGGATTGTTGTTGAGGGTCAAATGGCAGTTGTGGGGGGGGGGCAGCTATGGATACTGCCCTGAGCTCCTCAGACTCCAGCTCCCATCAGCACCAGCCATGGTGACCAATGGTGAGGCATGACAGGAGCTGTAGTCCAGCATGTTTCCCACCCCTGCCTTAGGAGAAGGGTGGAACTAAAATACCATGTGAATTAAGAAGTAAAATGAAACAACATGTGCAACTGTCTTAGCAGACAAGCATGCTGCAGAGGGAGGTGTGTGGCAGCAGATGGCCATGACCATTGGGAACTACAGTCATGTGGGTGGCACTGTGGTCTAAACCACTGAGCCTCTTGGGTTTGCCGATCAGAAGGTCGGCGGTTTGAATCTCTGTGATGGGCTGAGCGCCCGTTGCTCTGTCCCAGCTTCTGCCAACCTAACAGTTCGAAAGAACACTAGTGCAAGTAAATGGGTATCGCTGCAACAGGAAGGTAAACAGCATTTCTGTGCGCTCTGGTTTCCATCATGGTGTTCCATTGCACCAGAATCGGTTTAGTCATGCTGGCCACATGAACCGGAAAGCTGTCTGTGGACAAATGGCAGCTCCCTTGGCCTGAAAGCAAGATAAGTGCCTCAACCCCATAGTCACCTTTGACTGGACTTAACCATCCAGCGGTCCTTTACCTTTACTTTTTTTACATTCATAGCTAATTGGGTTAACCAAGAAGTCCCTGGTTCAAAGACAACCACACACCCAGGCCACTATAATTTAAGTCTCAGTTCACCTTACGTGGAATATGGGAGTAATAATTCTGGCCAACTAGAGATTGTTGTAAGGATTACATTATGTCAGGGTCCACTGGGGCCCAAAGCAAATAAACAACATGATTCAAAAAGGCAAATCATTCGCAGCGTAGAGAGTTTAGAGAGTTCTTACATAATGCCAGCAGGGTCTCTATTGTCTCCCAAGGTCATCCGATTCCTTCTAGGCTTGCTGGCTGCAGTTTCCTTTCCCGCCACTGTCAGGGGGAGTGCTGTGGAGCAGCAAGGCTCAGGCCTACCACTCTGTCCATGAGTAAGCCATCATGGTGGTCTAGAGGAGAAGGTGCCTGGGGTCTAGTTCCAGATTCCTTGACCTCAGCCAGTGGTATGAATTGCTCTGCACATTGAAGAAGATTCCAGATACATCCCTATGTGCACAGGTCATTGTCTTTCCATCCAAGGAATGGAAGGGAATGTTGAACGGGCTAAGAAATTGCCAGTGGGCGCAGTTATAGTGCAGCAGCAGTAGCTGAGTGACCAGTTAAATGTCCTAAGAAACTGACGTGGGTGATTTAGTGCAGTGCAGACATGAACCTGGCAGCCGTTACATCACTATAAACCATATTTATGGTGATGCAATTAGGGATCCCGTCAATATCGCTTAGCAGTCCTGCTGTGAGTTTTGCAGTGATGTTGCAGCAGAACCAAACGTGGAGCAAGCCCCAGACAGAAGTAGAACTCCTAACAGCTGGAAGTTCCATCGCTTGGGCCACATTCACACCATACATGCAAAGCACGAAGGACAACAGTCATGGCTTCCCCCAAAGAATTCTGGGAACTGCAGTTTTTTTGAGAGTTGTGAGGAGATCCCCATGCCCCTCCCACTGCTACAACTCTCAGAGTTGCCTGGGAAGAGGAATCAATTGCCCCCCCTCCTTTTTTTATTGGGTTTTGTAAACAAGAATAATGTTATACAAATAGGCATACCAAGTTTTCTCCTGTCATTTGTATACCACAAAAATAGCATAATAAATGTGGGAAAATATCTACAACATATGTTTCATTATTAGTGGTTAATGTATAAATTTTTGGTTTATGAATTGGATTAAATAATTAGGAAGAAGAAGAAGAAGAGGAGGAGGAGGAGGAGGAGGGGAGATTGGCGGGTGGGGTGGGGTCGTTATGCTTCTATTATTCTACTTGTGTGTGAGGGGTTGTGTCAGTGTTACTTGTATGGGTTCTTACTATTCACTTGTTGTAAGAGGAATTGGTTGTTAAACTACTCTGGGAATTGCATGAGGACAACACAGCATGTGCTCAGCCACAGAACGATGGTCCTGCCTGAGCTCCTCCCTCTTGTGAATGGACAACAAATAACTCTGGGTAGGTATGAATTTGGTGGCAAGACTTATTTGCAAACCACCAGCGGCTCTTGTTTGCTCCTCAGACCCGTTCCCCCCAAAGACACAGAGCAGTCGAGCAGTGTGTTAGCTGGAAACAACCTTAGCTTAAAGGTGTGCATTTTTCGTCAGCATCTAGTCTAGCCCACAGGCACTGAAACTGAACTGTGCAGCTGTCTTGTCTCAGTTTAAGCAAAGTTTATGGTCCCTTGCTTCCTAGAAACAAGGTCATAACTAGATGATTTGGTGTCCTGGGGAGACTTCTGCACCTCACTCTTCCCTTTCTGTTTTTTGAACAAAACTGACTCTTGGAGATCCAAAACAAAATGCATCTTTTGGCACGGTGATAATAGTAGCGATGTGACGATGATTCCAGAACGTTGCATGTTGATTTTCTTGCATGAGATTTTTGGGAAATGCTATTATTTCTACAGCTGAGCCAAACGTTTCCTATAAGCACTAATTTTTGGGGGGGAGAGGAGGGTTGGGGAAGGTGTTTCATTTTTCTTTGTGTTTTTGAAACTATAACAGAGAGGAAAGAAAGAAAGAAAATCATCATGTGACAATAAGAATAAAAATTTCCCATCAATCCTGATTTAAACATATAAACTAATAGAGACAGCCCATATGCCAAGATCGGTACCCAAATAAGACAGTTGAAAGCTATACAAACACAGGAAAGACATTAAAATCTTCAGACCACTAAGCAGTAGATGTTGGGCATTTATCCTCCCAGCTTTGTGATATAAGTGGGGAGAAGGGAAGGGGGGATCTAGGGGAGAGTGACTGGTTCACCCACACTGGGTGTTGAGCCGAGAGGGCGGCACAGCGGCTGCTGCAACAGTGCTGAACAACAGAAGATGAGAGGTGGTGGCAGGCAATCTGCAACAGAATGTTGCAGCGCAGAGTGCACTCATGCAAGGTGCCAGATCCTCCATTTCAAACAGCCCAATTTTTTTCTCCCCCTTCCAGTAAACATTTCATACCCAGTTTTCGTTGGGCTCTTTTTTGGGTCCTCCATTTGGCTGTTTTATCCCTCAATATACTGTATATAAATATAGCATTTTTGGAATGGATGATGTCATTTTTGACTACCACCTGTGCATTGGGAGTATGAGTAGCATATTGAGCCGGCGGCAGACCAATAAGGAGTGACCCAGGCGAAGTGCACTAAGCACTGTGTGAAGCTGCGAATACATACTGGCATTCTGGCTGATGGTTGCCATGGGAACGGTGACCTCCATCGGAGGTCAGGTGAATTGTCCAAATAGAGGGACCGGCTTAAATTGTTTAATTTGAGCAAAGAAATAGTCAGCAGTTATCTAATGCAGAAAGCTGAGTTAAAAGTTCAGGGGTTGGGTCAGCACAGACTCTGCACATTCCTTTGTCTCAGCAACAGGCCAAATGTTCAGGCCTTTTAGACATTATTGACATATTTCTGGCCATGGAAATTTTAAATGATAAGTTTAAAGTAACAATAGCAGTCTTCAAATATTTGAAGGACTGTCACATTCACAGACAATAGAGCGGACTGGCTTTGCTTCAGAGAGATGGGCTCCATCTGTGTTATACATTCAAAGGAGTATCAGACAGGGGTATTCGGTGCTCATGGCTTCCTGCAGAGAATCCTGGGAACTGTAATTTGCTGAGGGTGCTGAGAGTTGTTGGGAAGCCCGTATTCCCTGCACAGAACTTCAATTCCCAGAGTGCATTTAAACATCAACCCCTCTTTCCAATGAACTCTCAGAACTGTAGTTCTGAGAGGGGAACAGAGGTCTCCTAACAACTCTCAGAAAACAATCTCCCTCCCTCCCCACTTGCATATAAACAAACAAACAAACAAACAAACATTCTTTATTATGGTCCAAAGACCTGCAAAACAAATTCAAAAGCAAAATACAGCAAAAATGCAGAAAAGACATTACAGTACTAGGCAGTCACTGTGTTTTATCCAGGACATAAAGGTAAAGGTAAAGGTACCCCTGCCCATGCGGGCCAGTCTTGACAGACTCTGGGGTTGTGCGCCCATCTCACTCAAGAGGCCAGGGTCCAGCGCTGTCCGGAGACACTTCCGGGTCACGTGGCCAGCGTGACATCACTGCTCTGGCGAGCCAGAGCCGCACACGGAAACGCCGTTTACCTTCCCGCTGGTAAGCGGTCCCTATTTATCTACTTGCACCCGGAGGTGCTTTTGAACTGCTAGGTTGGCAGGCGCTGGGACCGAGCAGCGGGAGCGCACCCCGCCGCAGGGATTCGAACCGCCGACCTTTCGATTGGCAAGTCCTAGGCGCTGAGGCTTTAACCCACAGCGCCACCTGCGTCCCTTATCCAGGACAGGTTGACTTCTAATTCTTACTAATTCTGAGAGAAATTTTGTCACAGCCAGGGTTGTATCATTTTTCTTATCTTCAAGGAGATACTTGAGATCAAAGATATAGGAGTATCCAGTTAAATTTACCAATAAGGGCTTAATTAATTGGTTCCTGGCTTGTTTATGCAGCCCACAGTATAGTAAATTATGTTTCATGAAATCCACAGCCTGAGAACATAAACAGAGACTATTTCTGGTAAGGTGTACCGGTCAGTTTGCCATTTAGGACTTCAGATGGGAATATATTTAATCTAGCTTTGGTAAATAGATGACGGTAATTGGGTACGGACAGATTCGTAAGATATGAGGGTAATTGAAACACATGCCCATGTACTGAATTCTGGATGCAAACGGTGCACAGGTTACATACGACTGAGAATGAAGATCTCTGTATGCAATATCCTATAGCCTCTGCCTTGAGGAATATAAAAAAACCACAAGCATTTGGGAGAGAAATAACACTTTCCCTGACACTTCAAGAACAGTTCCACCATGTAACAATCTATTTGCAGGGCTGTCAGTTCTCCAGGTCTGACCTGAAGGCTCCAGGGCCCGCCCCACCCATGTAGAAGTTTTGAGTCTCCAGGCGGGATATAGATGATAGATAGATAGATGATAGATAGATAGATAGATAGATAGATAGATAGATAGATGATAGATAGATGATAGATAGATAGATAGATGATATAGATAGACAGAGATAGATATAGATAGACAGAGATAGATATAGATAGATAGATAGATGATAGATAGATAGATAGATATAGATAGATGATAGATAGATGATATAGATAGATAGAGATATAGATAGATAGATGATAGATATAGATAGATAGATAGATAAATAGATAGATAGATGATAGATAGATGATAGATAGATAGATAGATAGATAGATAGATATAGATAGATGATAGAGATAGATAGATAGATAGATAGTGCACACAGCTTAAGCTTTAACCTAGCAGGAGCTGACTGCAGCAAAATTGTACCATAGACATTGTTGAGGTGAAATGTGCCTCTCTCCCAATTAACCTGTATCCAGGACCTGCCCTAAGACATCACTAGAGGCAGCCCCTAGGTCTCAGGCTTGGGCCCTGAAATCTCAGTTTCCTGTCCTGGCAACCATATACATCTCTCAAGAGCAGGAATGGGGAACCTCTGCTCCCCCAGGTGTGTGCATATATACTTGCAGTCTCCAATTCCCATCAGCCCCAGCCAGTGAGCCCGGGGGTTAGTGTTGATGCTGGTCAGAGTTTTCTCCATCCCTAGTCTAGAGAGTCCCTTTCTTTTCAAACTGCAAGCAGACTAGATATGCTCCTTTGGATTTTCACTTAAACCCATCTCTTGACTCCTTCGCAAGTCCTCTTTGCAAACACATCGCCCATTTATTGCTGTGCATTCATTTGACTTTGCAATTATGCTATAAAATAAGCAGTTATCATGGTAATCATTATATTACAGACAATGTGGTAGGTTATAGTTATAATAATTCATAATCACAATAATTATAAAGTAATATAGTTGTAATGTGGATGGTTGTAAATAGTCAGGAAATTTCCCTTGATATACTATTTCAGTAGTGTATATTTTAAGTGAGCCCATTGTTTTGTTAGCGTTAAGGTTCTGATTTTCTTTAGCGGGGGATAAGGGACTGATCACTCCAGTCTAGAGATCTATCATATTAGCACCAGACCCTAGGCTGAAAGACAAATTATAGTAGCAAGGGAATGCACTCTTATGATCTGCGTTTTTATGTTGCACAGAGGATATCAGATTATTATTTCCTCCTCCCTGCAGATCTCACACATTCCCCGCAAAATCTGCTCTGGAAGGTCAAACACAGACACCGCTGGATACTGTTTGTTCATTTTAGTTTCTCTCAGTTTCTCTCTCACTCTCTTTTTCTGGTTGGAGCCAATCAGAGTGAAAGGACGCGAGTCAACCACTGAGGATTGGCTCTGAGGGTCATTCTGGAGAAGGTGCACAGGAAGAATAATGAGGAGGAGTTGTTGCTCCATAAGCTCCAAAGCTAAGCGTTTAGGAACACTGAAAACACAAGGTTTTTCAGCTTAAAGAGAACGGTGCCCAAATTCTGCTGATCATTGCACTGCATCCATAATTATTATCATTGCATAATTATAAGATGATTGCATAATCCTAGCAGGGTGCATAATCTTAGAAGGGGACGTGGCTGTGGCTACCATGAAGGGATTCTGCGCTTCTGAATTTTCCACCACGCTACCCATTAGGAAAAACCTTCCTCTTCAGACAGACCCATGAGACTTAAAGTACAGGTGACGCTGACCACTGGATTGCTATCAGGGCAAACTATTTTCATGGCTGCTTCTAAATGTGGATTGACGTATTTCAAGAACCGCTTTGAACTAGGTTGTTTTTATTACTTCGCATTTTATAACGATTTTTTTAAACGTTGGAAGCCGCCTTGAATCCCAGCTTGGGAGGAAGGCAGGATCTAAATACATTAAATAAATAAATGATAATGAAAGCCTTCAAAGGCCTCTCCCCCCACCGCCCTCCACTCTAGGAGCCAGCCCTGTGTGATTGGTAAAGTCAGCTGAAGGTTCCTGCCGCGAAAGCAGCGGATAATGGAAGAGCCCTCATCCATATTGCATGGCCCCCTGCATTTTGCTTGCTCGGCGGGCAGCGTCTGCCTCAGAAGGGCTTTCGCTGTGCACATTCTGCTACAGCCTCCCTCCCTCCTGGCTGTGGAATGGTTTTGGCTAAAAGGTCGATCTGGACATTATGCACAATAGGTTGCTAGATGGAAAGGGCAGAAGAAGAAGAAGAAGAGTTTGGATTTGATACCCCGCCTTTCACTCCCCTTCAGAAGTCTCAAAGCGGCTAACATTCTCCTTTCCCTTCCTCCCCCACAACAAACACTCTGTGAGGTGAGTGGGGCTGAGAGACTTCAAAGAAGTGTGACTGGCCCAAGGTCACCCAGCAGCTGCATGTGGAGGAGCGGGGAATCGAACCTGGTTCCCCAGATTACAAGACTACCGCTCTTAACCACTACACCACACTGGCTCTCATGAGCCGCTGGGGCAGAAATGCAAAAAGTTAAATCAAGCAAAGGGGGAATCTGCCTGCCAATCTAACCTTGCCTAACCAGCTCTGGCCTCTTTACAACCACAAATTCAAAGGGTTGGGGGGGGGGGTTTACCCCATTTTATTTTTGTTTTTAAGTTGTAATCATTCATCTTGTTTTTATTATTGCTTGTAAGCCGCTCTGAGCCCGGCCTTGGCTGGGGAGGGCGGGGTATAAATAAAAAATTATTATTATTATTATTATTATTATTATTATTATTATTATCACATTACAATTTGAGTTGGATAATCCTTTTGAATATCAGATATTGGAGGTAAAAAGAGAGGGAGCGTTGCCTTCTTTATCTGCTTGTGGGCTTCCTAAATGGCCACTCTGGGAAACAGGATATTTGGCCAGATCAGGGGTGGGCAATGTGGTACCCACCAGATGTTTTCAACAACTGCCATCCTCCCTCGCTATTTGCAATGCATGATTATTATAATTCTTAATTATTATAATGGTAACCTTCCACATTGTCTACAATACTATGATTAGGATGATACTTGCTTATTTTATAGCATGATTGCGAAGTCAAATAAATGCACAGCAATAAATGTTTGGGTGATGTGTTTGCAACAGAGTCAAGAGACAGGTGTAAGTGAAAATCCAAGTGAGTGTTTTCTAGCCTGGTTGTGGTTTGAAAACAGAGGGGCTGTTCTAGAGCAAGGGTGGCAAAATCCCTGGCCCTCCAAATGTTCTTGGGGTACAGCTCCCATCACCCTGGACCACTAGCCATGTGGTTGGGGCTAATGGAATTATTTTTTAAAGATCTGGAGAGCACAATGTTGGCTATCCCAGGACCAGGGCTGTCTGGTGCCCACTGAGAATGACAGGGCCAAAAGCAGAGAGTCCAGAGTCACCAGAGCGAGAGCCAAAGACAGGCAGTATGAACTAAGTCTTGTTTTGTCCCCAATCTCCTCCTTGCTGAGTTCTACATGCACAAAGCTGACACTGTGGTCAGTGACAACTCCTGGCAGGATGTAAGTATGGGGCTGGCTAGGGCTGCCAGACATCTAGGTTTGACCTGAAATTTCCAGGTTTGTCTGGCCCCCTCCAGGTGGAAGGCGGAGGGTTTGGAATCTCCAGGTGGGTGAAAGTGTTTTTAATTATCAGCATCATATCAGCACCATCATTATTTTAAAGAATATTGTGCATGCAACTTGGAAGCTTCAGCCCAGCAGGACCCAGCTACAAAGTATAGTATAGACACTCTTGGGGAGCAATGTTTGCCCCAATCCACTCCGCATTCCCAATTAACCTCCGTCTCCAGGGCCTGCCTCTGTGACATCACTGCGGGCTGGCCAATGAGATCACCAGGGTGGGCCACCTCTAGGTTTCAGGTTTTGGCCCTGAAAGCTCAGTGTCTGGGATGCTCCTGGACTGCTCCTAAAGTTGGCTGAGGGCAGGCTGAGGTTGATAAGGCAGTGCCCCATTTGCTCTCGTGCAACTAACATCCACAGTTTCCAAGTTGTTTAGGGCTTCATAACTGTCAGCACCAAAACCTCGACCTTGGCTCAGTTGCTAATAGGCAGCTAGGGCAGATCGTTCAACACTGGTGTGATATGTAAAGCTGGGTGTTTATGGAAATAGAAGTCATTAACAAATGCCATCCACAACCTCAGCATGTTTTTTCTCATCTCAACAGATCTTGGAAGTGCCTGCTATCTGTGTCTGAGAGGAAGAACATCTGTAGGAGGTGCGAGGAGAAATCAAGTTGCTGGGCGCAGTTATCTAACACAGTCTGGCCTCTTGACCTGTTTGCATATCAATCCTGATTCATTGCTACTACCCAGGATCTTTTTCCCTGTTCCCCACTGTGAGGAAAGTTGCAGCATTTGGGACTTTTTAGTTTAGAGAAGACAAGTAAGAAGTGACACGACAGAAGTTTATAAGATTATGGCATGACATGGAGAAAGTGCTAGAACTCACAGACATCTGAGGAAGCAGGATGTTGGAAGATTTGGGGCAGATAAAAAAGGACTTCTCCATGCAGTGCACAGTTAACCTGTGGAACTCATTGCCACAGGAGGTAGTGATGGCCACAAAAGAGGACTGGACAAATTCATGGAGGAAAAGGCTATTGATGGCAACTAGCCATGATGGCTTGGGATGCGGGTGGCGCTGTGGGTTAAACCACAGAGCCTAGGAGTTGCCGATCAGAAGGTCGGCGGTTCAAATCCCTGCGACAGGGCGAGCTCCCGTTGCTTGGTCCCTGCTCCTGCCCACCTAGCAGTTCGAAATCACGTCAAAGTGCAAGTAGATAAATAGGTACTGCTCCAGCGGGAAGGTAAACGGCATTCCGTGCGCTGCTCTGGTTCACCAGAAGCGGCTCAGTCATGCTGGCCACATGACCCGGAAGCTGTACGCCGGCTCCCTTGGCCAATAAAGCGAGATGAGCGCCGCAACCCCAGAGTCGGCCACGACTGGACCTAATGGTCAGGGGTCCCTTTACCTAGCCATGATGGCTATACGCAGCCTCCACAACTAGAGGCAGCATTTTTCTGAATATAGTACCAGCTGCTGGGAGCCACAGGAGGGAAGAGGGTTCTTGTGCTTAAGAGCCTTGCTTGCTGGTTTCCCACAGGTATCTGGCTGGCCGCTGTGAGAACAGGATGCTGGACTAGATGGGTAATTGGCCTGATCCAGCAGGCTCTGCTTATGTTCTTACATTCTTACGTTCCCTTCATCGTTTGCCTGAGCTCCTGGCGTTCATTTACCTTAAAAGGTAAAGGTAAAGGTACCCCTGCCCGTACGGGCCAGTCTTGACAGACTCTGGGGTTGTGCGCCCATCTCACTTAAGAGGCCAGGGGCCAGCGCTGTCCGGAGACACTTCCGGGTCACGTGGCCAGCGTGACATCGCTGCTCTGGCGAGCCAGAGCCGCACACGGAAACGCCGTTTACCTTCCCGCTGGTAAGCGGTCCCTATTTATCTACTTGCACCCGGAGGTGCTTTCGAACTGCTAGGTTGGCAGGCGCTGGGACCGAGCAGCGGGAGCGCACCCCGCCGCAGGGATTCGAACCGCCGACCTTTCGATCGGCAAGCCCTAGGCGCTGAGGCTTTAACCCACAGCGCCACCTGCGTCATTTACCTTAAATTGCATTATTTGTAGACCAAAGGCTTTCACTCAGAACCTTTGCCTATTTTGCCTGCTTTGCCCATTTCCCCTACAGCAGCCTTCCCCAACCTGGTGCCCCCAGATGCTTAGAACTACAACTACCACCATTATTCCTGACCATTGGTCATGCTGGCTATGGTTGATGGGGGTTGTAGTCCAAAATATGAGCTTGGAGGATAGCTGTACTACAATATTCCTTCCTCTCCCCTCCCAGAATCCTCTCCTTCCCCCCAACTCCTTTCTACCTAGCCTTCTTGCTTCCTTTTCACAACTGCCTCCTCACCCCCATCTCCTCCTTTTGTAGGATTCTGTCCTTTAATTCCAAGGCCTCCAAGCAAGCTTTATGCATATATAAGATCAGAACAGCTCAGCCAATAGCAGCCATTGAGCATTAGCATCACTGCAGTCCAGCCAATGGTAGCCAGAAACTATACAGTATGTTAAATTTATAAATCACCTTTCCTCCCAGGGTGGCAAGCACACAAGCGATAGAACAATGAAAACATTAAAAAATAATAATAATCTAAAAACAGACATGCAAGGGATAAAACAACTAAAAGGTCTAAAAACAACTCCAGTACAAATGCAGACTCTGAAAGATCTCTAACTTACAAGGCCCGCTGAAAGAAGAAGGTCTTAGGGGGGTTACTGAAATGACAGTACCTCTCTAATATTTAATGGGAAGGAATTCCAAAGGGTTAGGTGCCACCACGAGTAAGCCCCCGATTCCTATATTGTGCAGAATGGACTTCCTGACCAGATGGCACCTGCAGATTGTAATTCTGTGCACACTTTACCCCAGCACACAATTTAGCAGTGCAAAATTTGGAGACATGCACATTTCAAAGGATGGCTGTGTTTCGATCCTTGTATTGTTTCGGAAAGGCCAAATCGAGTAGGTTAGCCTTTAAATGCAAACCGACTCGGAATGCCTCGCCCACCCCTAACTATGAGATAGATCTTTGACCTTAGAAAAAGATACTGTCTACAGACCCCTGGCACACAAGGACTCTGAGCCTCACGGGGAGCCTGTGGACCATACAGCAATTACGATAATGAATAAGTCATAGAGTTGTTCTTTGCAGAGAAGTCGTCCCGCTTAATGTATGCAAACAGATTTCAGTTTCACGCCACTGGGCACAGCCAAGACCAGGGAAGGAATGCTTATCGTGGAATCCTTGAGCGCAGCCGAGAGAGAACCACAGCCGACGCATGCTTATCTTCCTCCAGAGCCCCTCCAGCTAAGGTCTTCAAGGAGCTTTACAAGCAAATCGAATGACAGGTGGATGCCTAGCAGAGGGGACATGCTAAATTAGATTTAACCCAGCAAGAGAGGAGAACGGTTTTTATATAACAGCCCATCCATTTTCAAATAGCCACCAACCAGCAATCTGGTCCCTTTCCCCACACAGAACCATCTTTCATCCTTTATTTATACGGCATGTGCCGCAGCGTTGCCAGGGACCTTGTGTCCTGAAGCTGAAAGTGTTACACCTCCAAGGGACTTGGCAGGCTTACAAGACCCCGGGAGCGGGCAGAGACTGTAAATGTAACTGCAGAACACGGCGTATTGGTGTCCTGCCAGCACGCAAACAATGTATGTTGACCCCTTTTGGCTCGCATGCCGTTTCCCAAAAAGGTGATGCCAATCTGTGCATGCAGATGCTAGGGTCCTTCTCCCAAAGCGCAGGTATTTGAACCTATATCCTAAGCCAGCTCTTCCCATCCTTACAGTTAGGCAATTCGTTTGTTGTTGTTGCTTTGCAAATTGGCCAAAATGCAAGATGTACTTTTCTGCACATCTCTGTGTTCTGTGCTGTAACTCGAGACTTTATTAAAATCTCTATGACCACAGTAAGTGCCCTTAGTCAGCATCTGCACAGAAAAGCCAGGTATTATGGATTCTTAGGACATGCTTTCTAATGCTTCAGGAGTCTCTGAATCTCTTTTTACTGCCAGAGGCTTGGAGTGAGCTGAAGCAAATAGAATTCTCTCTCTCTCTCTCTCTCTCTCTCTCTCTCTCTCTCTCACACACACACACACACACACACACACACACCTGAATGGGTAAATCTTGCTGAAGCACTCATATCTGGCCCAGGTTGGAGAGGAAAAATAAGGTTCGCATTAGCCCTCCCTTGCTCCTCTATCTCTTTCACCTGCACATTCAAGAGTTCTCTGGCTCCTGGAACTCTTCTCAGCGGCGTAGCGTGGGTTGTCAGCACCCGGGGCAAGGCAAGTAATTTGCGCCCCCTAAACCGGGGCAAGGCAAGTAATTTGCGCCCCTAACCCCTAACCTGCCGCCGCTGCCAGCTTCTTCTTGCTGCTGCCTGGGCTGGGGTATTTACGGTAAGGTAGCCACGGTGGTGGCGGCGGGTCCATGTCAGGTGATCTGAGGCGAGTTGCCGCTGGCGCTGCCACCCAAATGACACCGCTTGCCCGGAGGAGGAGGGCAGAGAGGTGAGGAAAATGCAACATGGCCCAGCAGCTGCAGCAGCAGCAGCGGCGGTGGCGGGGCTGTGAGGAGAGGCTGCCTGGCGCGCCCTCCGCGGCCCTGACGTGCGGGGACCGCAGCGAGCGCTGAGAGCCACTGCCTGCTGGATGCCTTCAGCCCAGACATGCGCAAAGCTCGTCGGTTCCGCGAGACATGGGGCTCTGCTACAGCCTGCGCCCGAGGCTCTTCGGCGACTCCGGAGGCGGCGAGTGCGCCCCCCAAGATGTTGCGCCCGGTGCGGCCGGCCCCCCTGCACCCCCCACGCTACGCCACTGGCTCTTCTCACCCTAGGGCAGTGGTCCCAACCATGGTGCATTCCTAAAGTTCTTAGACTGCAACTCCCATAATTTCTGATGATTGGCTTTGCTGGCTGTGGCCGATGGGAGTTGGAGTCCAACATCCATCATATGAGATGCTGATGAGGTGGTGCCTTCTGGGGCTTGTTCTTTCTCCTAGCTTTACCATTATGAGTATCAGGAATGGGGAAGATGAGATGCTTCAGGTGTTGCTGGACTACAAGTTGCATCATCCCTGGCCATTGTACATACTGTGTGGGGCTGATGGGAGTTGAAGTCCAACAATATCAGATGACCTGAAAACATATGATGAGCCAGCTGGATCATGCCAGTTGCCCACCTAGTCAGGGCTGTCTTAAGCATATGCGGCACCAGGGTGCAAAGATCTGCCCGGTGCCCCCCCCCCGGTTGCCCAGTCCCAGGTGCACAGGAGGGTGGAGCCTGCCAGCTGCCTCAGTGTCTCACTTGCAGCAGCAGAGGAGCCCACCATGGTGCTCTGACCAATGGGTGGGCTCTTTCCCGGACTCAACTCTCAGGCCCCGGACTCTTGGCCTGGCGCCCTGGCGCCCTGGTTCCCTGCATCCCTAGTGCCTATGGGTAAGCCGACCCTGCACCCAGTCCAGCATCCTCTAGTCACAGTGACCAACCAATGGAAAATCCCTCAAACAGGACCTGAGCGGAAGAACACTCTTCCCTTCTGCAGTTTCCAGCAACTGGTATTCAGAAGCATACTGCCTCCAACCATAGAGGCAGACTATAGCCATCATGGTTAGTAACTACTGGTAGCCTTATCCTCAATAAATATGTCTAAATTTGTTTTTTTTAATTGGGAACTCATTTATCCTGCTTTGTTTGCATGAAGTTGTAGGGAGCTTAGACAGTGTTGGTGACATACTGAGTATTCGTTCTGATTTGTTTGTGGGGAGAAGAGGTGATGTTGCATCTAGGAAATGAACCTCACACTTCCAACGGCATTTTCCAGTCACATTCCTGGTTGTGGAGAGTCTGGCTTTTTGTTTGGAAATGTTCTTGTTATGCATAGCACCAACGAATACAGTGCATGAATAAAATGTCCTGAATTTCCCGGAATCCCACCTGTGAAACAGAGACAGTCTACAAGAAACCTCAGACCTCTTCTCAGATAACAGGAAGTCTGAACTCCTGTTCTCACAGTGGCCAACCATGCTCAGCTATGACCCACAGCAACTGGTATTCAGAGGCATGATGCCTCCCACTGTACAGTTAGAACATTGTAGCCACTGATAGCTTTGTTCTCCAGGAATTTATCTTATCCTCTTTTAAAGCCACCCAACTCTGTGGCCATTGCTGCTTCCTTTTGGCAGCAAGTTGGAACTGCTTTCCCCACCCATCACAGTGTAGCAGTCCAGAACTTTCTGTGCACAGCTCAAGAATTATCCAGTTTTGATGTGTGGGGTTCATAGACCAATGGAAATTCTCCCAATTCTTTGCTTTGTTTTTTCCCTGCTTATCGAATGACAGATGGACAAAGACAGGACAGGGAAACAGAGTTACAGAGATGCTATCATCGTTGTTGTTTACAATTTGCCCTCGCTTCAGATGCTGTGGAGCTCCGCTGTCCGCTACCATAGCCAGCTGTGATGGAGGGTGCGCACAAAATCAGCCAGAAGCAAATTAAATCAAGGAAAAGCGGGGAAACAACACACACACACACACACACACACACACACACACACACACCATCTCAGAACCATGCAGTCTAGATCAAATGCAGAGGTTAGAAAGGAAAATCTCTCCCTCCCTCATGTATGGGTGAAGGAAAGAAGTGCGGGCTTCATCCCAAGTGGGAATTAGCTTTTGAGCATCACATGTGCCACGCACAAGAACAGGGAATTCATCTCATTCACACTTCATCTCCCCCTGGTGTCATCAGAAGTAGCTCTCAGATATGGCAACTTTTCTTCTCTCCTCCGGCCAATGGCCACCTTGAAAGGTACAAACAGAACCTACAACAAAATGTTGCAGGGCATTGTTTATTTATTTCAAATATATTTTAGCCCTCCTTTCACAAAGATTTGCCCAAACTTCAAGTAAAATCATATCAGGTGACATCACAACAACGGCTTAATTAATGAGCAATGACAAATAGAACTCGGAGGACATCACATGAACCTCATCACTTCTTAAACCAGAGTGTCCCTGTTAAGCACTCTACCGACCCAGCCAGGCATGCCCTCTGCCAAGATACACCATTCTGCTTTTCATATTTCTTTTCTGACATTTAACATTCTATGGCTACTGAGCATGCTCAGTCCTCATTGGCCTGTGGTTTTGTTGTCGTTGGTTTTTTTTGTGTGTGTGTGTGTCCCAATTTACTTATGGATGAATCTGTCCATTTCAGTTTCTCCTGGTCTCTAATTTTTCCAGTCTTCAATTCTCCACTTTTCTGTCCCAATTTGCATTTTTGAAAAGTTCTCATGAAAAATCATCAGCGTGTTATGACAGATTTTTCCAAATACACACATTTCGGCTTACAGTTTTGCCTCACATACATATTTTTTGCAATCAACGCTGACCACTTCTTTTTGGGCATTGCCATAATTCTAGAGTAATGAATGATACAAAAGCACAGGGAACACAGATTTCTATAAAAACAGTGACTTTGACCACCTTCCCTCCACCTAAAGACATTTTTGACAAAAGTAGAAGACCAACATCAGATAAAAACACAATCTGCAGTCTTTGACATCTCCCTGGCTATTGACTTTGACTTATGTCATCTGAATTGAATCCCCGGCACTAACATTGGCTCAGCTTCTGAAATATGACAGAATGTTTAGAAGCACTCCAAACGCTCGTGGTGTGAAGAGTGTGGTGGAAGAGGCAACATGACCACAGTGCAGTCCATAGTTAAACAGAATGTTTGAATATTTATATATAGCCTGAGAGTAGCACACCAAAAGGGTGCATAAAGAAAAATGGACACAATAAAAATCTCGTATGCAATAGGCTTGTTACACAGCTCACTGAACAGGGTTGCTTTGGTTAATTGGGAGGGGAGGAGTGCTTTCTTGCAGGTGAATCAAAATTATGGAATTGGTTCAGTGGGAAGAGAAGAATGAGCGTTGTCTCTTCCTTGATGTTATTCATGTAGCATGGTGAGCTGAAACTTCATTCCTATCCCTCTTGACCTCTTGTCTGTGTGTATGGTGGTGGAGAGGATGTATTTGGCTGGCTGATCACATAAGAATATAAGCAGAGCCTGCTGGGTCAGGCCAATGGCCCATCTAGTCCAGCATCCTGTTCTCACAGTGGCCAACCAGAACACTGTAGGGAACCTGCAAGAAGCACAAGAATCCTCCTGTGGTTTCCAGCAATCGGTATTTGTAAGCAGTAATACCTCCAGATGTGGGGGGAGAGGACAGCCGTTATGCTGTCACATGATAGCTGTCACTTGCTGGGTTTGGCTGTACAGTGGTACCTTGGTTCTCGAACTTAATCCATTCCGGGAGTCCGTTCAACTACTGAAACCATCCAAAAACCAAGGTGCAACTTCCGATTGGTTGCAGGAGCTTCCTGCAGTCAAGCAGAAGCTGCGTCGGATGTTCAGCTTTTGCATAGCTGTCAACTTTTCCCTTTTCTTGCGAGGAATCCTATTCAAAATAAGGGAATTTCCCTTAAAAAGGGGGAAAAGTTGACAGCTGTGGGCTTCTGAAAAACATTCACAAACCGGAATGCTTACTTTCGGGTTTGCGGCATTCAGGAGCCAAAACGTACGAGTACCAAGGCGTTTGAGAACCAAGGTATGACTGTATGACCATTTCCCTGGCCCCCAAAAGTGCTCTAGAGGTGGGCTCTCCAGGCGCTGCTAGAATCCAGCTCCCGTTGTCCCTGACCACTGGCTATGCTGCCTGGGGCTGATGGGAAATGAAGTCCATTGACATCTGGAGGGCCACAGATGCCCCATCCTTACTCTAGAGTCAGCCATCAGAACAAGAATCCCACCCATAGATTAGGGAGGGGAAATGAGTGGGTCTCCAGATGTAGCTTCCATCATCCTCGACCATTGATTATTGAGTTTGATGGCAGCTGAAGCCCAACACAACTCATGGGCCACAAGTTATCTATTTTTCTCTAGCACAATAAGCCACTAAAATTGCACATAAGTTTACCCACCTCACTGAGATCTAGGCTTCAATCTTGCCATTATACAACTCTATGGTCAGGGGCAGAATTTGGTAGTGTAGGGCCCTGAGAGAGGATAAAATTTGCCCCCCATCCTAAGCATTTCTTATTTTCATAATAATTCATTTTGCTACAGTTTACCCATATAAATATAGGTATTATCATCATTGTTTTGCACCTCCTCAGCTGGGGGAAACCACCCACACTGCCCTAAATTCAGCACTGCTATGGGGCAACCCCATGCAGAATACTCTGTGCAGTTCTGCCTGTCTCATTTCTAAAAGGATATTTTATAGTTGGAAAAAGCTCAGAAAAGCGCAACCGCAACGATCAAGGGGAAGGCATCCTGGAAAGGTTGCAGCATTTGGACTTCTTAGTTTAAAGGAAGGGTGAGGAAGAGGTAACATGCTAGAAGTTTATAAAATTGTGCATGGAGAAAGTGGACAGAGAAAAATATTTCTCCATCTCTTATAACACTATACATTTGGGAGATGTAATGAAGCTGAACATTGAAAGACTTGGAACAGGTAAAAGAAAGAACTTCTCCATGCAGGACATAGTCAAGCTATGGAAGTTTATCCTAGGCGAAGCAGTGATGGCCACCAACTTGGATGGCTTTCAGATAAGATGAGACTAATTCATGGGGGAGAAGGCTACCAATGTTCTGCCTCCACTGTCAGAAGCAGTAGTGCTTCTGAATATGAGTTGCTGAAAACCACAGGAGCAGGGAATGTTGTTGTGCTTGGGTCCTGCTTGTAGGCTCCCCAAAGTCATCTGGTTGGTCACTGGGAGAACAAGATGATGGATGGGCTGTTGCCCTCATCCAGCAGGCTCTTCTTATGTTCTTAATTTTCATGTTTAGAAGAAGAGGAGGTAAAAGATGGTAAATGAAGGAGAGAGAGAGAGAGAGAGAGAGAGAGAGAGAGAGAATGGAGAGCTAAACAGTTTAATTAACAAGTTTTTCAGAGGCGTCCGAAAAATCCTGAGCCCACTCAGTACAGCTAAAAATACTTCCCCAATTTGCCTTTCTTTATAAGCAGCCGCCACTGAGATGTTATCTCTTCGCAGTGGGAAGCCTGGGTGCAGTTGGTAGGGGAGTGATGCGTGGTGCACACTCTCTCTTGAAAGCTGTGGACCTCACTTAGGCAAAGTTCAGATGCTCCACATTGCCAAAACATGAAGAAAGAAGACCGAGGAGGAACATGTGTGTGTGTGTGTGTGTGTGTTTGAAAAGAAACCCACACAACAGTTTGATCTCATTAAAACTCGCTTCCCACCTGCTACTAATTTTCCTCCTCGTCACGCAGGACTTATGTTTGTTTGTTTGCCTGCTCAAACAAATGAAGGGGAACTGTTAAAACTCCTTCCTGAGCATCAATGATCGTTAAGTCGTTTTGGAGAGACATGCAAGCGAGCAGCGCAAGTGTGTCGGCCGACGCCAGGGCCAAAGAACCACACAAGGAGATGGCCTGCAGTACAAACTCCTCATGTCTCACAGGCTTGCCAGGCCTCAGGCAGGAACAGGCTGAAAATCTGTGCAGCCTAAAAAAGACACAACATGGTGTAAATTGGGGGGGGGGCAAGAAGGGCGTCTCCAGGGCCACCATGGGTATCTGGGCGGGATGATTTATTTTTTATTTACTAGTGGGGAGTGCCTGGCACTGCCTGAAATTTCGAAGAAACACCTCCCCTACCTGAAAATGTGATTTTGAGAATGGTGGCCAACATCCAAACATTTATGAAAACCCTTATTCACACCTCAGGAATCCCCATGCTGAGTTTGGCATTGATATCCTAAGAGGTGGTTGAACCTATGCCAGGCAAAGTCACATTTTGGTCCGCCATTTTGATTCAAAATGGTGCCTGGCAGCTAAACATTGGTGAAGACCCTCACCTCACGAACACTTGTGTTGAGTCTGACAATGATATCTCAAGAAGTGGTCAAACCAATACAGAAAAACATGGACAGACAAACCACTTTCCAAAATACATAGTAGATATATTTAATGTATTTATAGACCTCCTTTCTCCCAAGCTGAGATTCAAAGCAGCTTGCCACATTTAAAAACAACATTATAAAATGCAAAATAATAAAAACAGATGGGTTAAAAACAATAATTAGAAGGCAAAAGAACATATTTAGGACCAGAAATGAAAATACAGTTTGCCCTGACAGCAGCTCAGTGATCAACATCATCTGCACCTTAGTTTTTAGAGGCCTGTCTGAAGAGGAAGGTCTTAGGCTGATGGTGGAAGGATAACAAAGAGGAAACCAGTCTAACCTCTTTGTGGAAGGGAATTCCAGAATATCGGAGAACCACAGAAAAGGCTGTCTCTGGTGTCACCTCCAGCCATGCTTCTGTTGTTAATGGGCCCCAGATAAGATAAGATACCTGAGGATCTTAGAACCCAGGCCGGTTCTTATAGGGAAATATGATCTTTCAAATAAACTGGGTCCAAGCCATATGGGTCCAAGGACAGGGTGGGGAGATTTGATTCAATTAGCATTTAAAGGCAAACCTACCAGATTTGAATTTTCCAAAACAGTTTGTAATCAAAAACATAGCCATCTTTCAACATTTGAAGTTCTTTGAATTTTGCGGTACCATTCTCCAGTCAAGTAATGTGTACCAAAATACATATACTGGTGTAACGTGTGTATAAAAATGGGCATGTTAGTGAAAGCAACATACAGAAATGCATTATAAGAGGGAAAGTTGCTTTGTGAAAATGAGTACATTAAGCAAAATTGCACATGGAAGCATGTATATTAAGGGAAATTTGCCCTACAGTGATTATGAATTTTCATGCAGATTTTAAAACAAAAAGAATAAATCAGATACTGAAGTCGAAATGTGGAGAACTGAATTTAAGACTGGAAAAATGAGAGAGAACCAAAACTGACAGGTTCAACCTCTCC
The DNA here is from genome assembly GCF_951804945.1 of Podarcis cretensis. Classification (NCBI taxonomy): domain Eukaryota; kingdom Metazoa; phylum Chordata; class Lepidosauria; order Squamata; family Lacertidae; genus Podarcis; species Podarcis cretensis. The sequence continues at coordinate 20,251,377 of NC_137183.1, forward strand.
TCTGAGTCACCCAAAATGACAAAATGTATCATCCTTCCTCCAAAAATAAGACAAAAGTGAGCACAGATTTGCAGAAAATTATCATAGGCTGCTTCAGTGCTTTTTTCTGGGGGGACGCAGGGGTACACATACCCCTAAACATTTTGTGAATCTTTGTACTTTTGTCCAGTTACAGATAGGTAGCCGTGTTGGTCTGCCATAGTCAAAACAAAATAAAAAAATTCCTTCCAGTAGCACCTTAAAGACCAACTAAGTTAGTTCTTGGTATGAGCTTTCGTGTGCATGCACACTTCTTCAGATACACTGAAACAGAAGTCACCAGACCCTTCTATATAGTGAGAAGGTGGGGAGGGGTATTACTCAGAAGGGTGGTGGGATTGGGTGATTGGCAGATAGCTGTGATGAGCCTGTTGACGACTCTTAATGACTGCAATAGGTCTTACAGGAAAAAGCAAGGGGTGAGAAGGTGAAAAATGGCTTTGTCATGTATAATGAGATAAGAATCCTTCTCACTATATAGAAGGGTCTGGTGACTTCTGTTTCAGTGTATCTGAAGAAGTGTGCATGCACACGAAAGCTCATACCAAGAACTAACTTAGTTGGTCTTTAAGGTGCTACTGGAAGGAATTTTTTTACTTTTGTCCATTTACTGTATTTATTTCCCCTGATTTGAACTATAAAATGGTGATTTTCTTGAGTCATAATGAGAGCACCCCTAAACATTTTATTTTTAGGAAAAAAAGCACAGGGCTGCTTTATACATATAGATGCAAATTTAGAAAACTTTTATGTAATTCAAGCAGAACTAGAATACATCTTGCCAGAGGAGGAAAGTCTGTGGCTTGGTCTCAAACCAAACAAAGAGCTGGTTGTTGGTTTTTCTGCTGAGTTAGAAACCCCAAATCCCACTCACCCCATAGAGGTTCCTGGTTTAAGCCCCACCATCTCTCTAATAGGATTGCTTCTGATGTTTCAGACCACAAGCTTCGGCAGAAATATATTTTTGTGGAAGTCCTTTGGTTCAGATTCTGACTTTGCACCCGCTGTTTATGTTGTGGTAGCTTTACTACTTGACTAGTGGAATGTATCTACATGGGACGGGCCTTGGAGATTGTTATGATGCTACTGTTAGTGCAGACTGTAGCAGCTCAGCTCTGCTACAACTCTTCTTCCTGACATGCTAGTTTCATATATGAAAGGAGTGGATTTCTTTTCTTTTTTAAAAATAAATAAATAAATGCTTGTTTAAGATGTGGGTGTATTTATTTACTTACTGAATTTCTACCACCCTTCAAAAGATTTACAAACATACATTTTAAAAAGCCATGCAAACAATGTACACATGGGATCCTGCAATCTGCTGTCTTATGAGGTTAGTGCAGTGCAGAAAAAGCTTTACTGCTTGATTCTGAGGCCCCTTGCGGTTCACACTAGTGCTGTGCCAAAATCTGTTAAACAGTTTTTCAAAGGTTTTCTTCACCTGCAAAAGACGCTTTCGCATCTTTTTCCTGCTCTTTCTCAATGTGCTTTGGAATATGCTTTCAGTGGGGGGTAGAATCAAACTTACCTTATCATTGCAAGTAGGTAATTGGAAGTGGTGCTTTTCTTTCTTCCTCTCAAACATTTATCCAGCACTCTGCAGCCTCCCCAGCTGCCCGTGCTTCTTGATCTCAGAAAATCCCATGCAAGAAGTTGCATTGTGACATGTGTCTCCTGAGATTTGATTGAAGAGTGGGAAATGGGAAGCACTTTTTAAGGGAAGTATTTCTTCTTTCCTTTAAAAAAAAAATCTTTCTGCAGCATCCCCACCTTCTGCACCTACAGGAAAGCTCAGCCGAGTATGTGATGGGTTTTGCAGAAGTCCAGGCACCTGGGAAGGCTGCAGAGTTCAGACATTCATAGAGATGATCTGCAAAATGAAAAAATGGCACTCACAAGCAGGTTGGATGAATTTGTCAGTTTGGTTTTCTGTCAATTTCTCATTCTTTGAGGTCTCCACATTTCCACATCAATGTGCTTTAAAAATCCTCATTTTACTGCAATTTTCTCCTAATGTACATATTTTTGTATGCAAGTTCACTCGATGTACACATTTCTTCAAGTGTTTTCCTCTCGTACCATGCGTTTTAATGTTGTTTTCATGAATAGTATACCTATTTTGGTACACTTTTTGGGGTTGAAGAGCCGCATAACAACAGTTGGAGAGGTGCAGATTTTGAGGGATAGTTTGAGGGATAGTTAAGGCTCAGTTAAGGGCATGTGTTGAATGTAGGGGAGGTCAAGTCAGGGCAAGCAAAAACTGAGAAGGAAGTGTTTCAGCATGCACCACAATTTTTTAACGAGATGTTTACTGAGACCTTTTGTGGGCACTCTGAGACATATTGGTGGGGACAATGGTATCTGCAGAGAACACACTGGTGAACCCTCATCTAGGTCATAGTGGGAAGTTTAAATGACAGCCCAGGTTAGGTGAGACCCAGGGACGGTGATAATAGTAGTCTCTGGTACTGCTACCCAATAATGCCAACTGCTGTTGCTGTGATTGCTAATTCTGGCCTATTACCTTCAAGAATTGGGACAGGGTACAGCTCAGCAGTTAGAGCATCTGCTTTGTATACAGAATGTCCCAGGCTCAGTCCAAAACATCTCCAACTAGGGCTGGGAACAACTACTCTCTGCCTCAAACCCAGTCAGTGTAGACAATGCTGAACTAGATGGACCAATGGTCTGACTTGATGTCAAACAGCTTATCTTCTTGTGAGTCTAGCTGGTCACCTTATGGACCTCTTGTTTAGTCTGTAAACCATGGGGAGGTCATTGTAGGCTTCCCAGCAGCAACTGTTAGGCCACTGTGCAGACACAGTTGTGGACTAGATGGGCTCTTCTTATGTTCTGAGGTCCATACAGGTTGAATCTCTTCCTGGTAGCCACCAAGACATCAAGTTCAGGACCTGTTATGGGCTTATGGTCTGTAAGTCTGTTTGTTTTCTCCTCTTCGCGGGCCTGGGTGGCTGTATCTTGGCTTTTCTTCTTCTTCAAAAACTGTGCCTTAATGCCCATGACCTCATTTTATGGCAGATGTCTTTGTTCGCTCGCTGCAGTAAATAGCCATAAAGTGAGGTAATAAGCAGAGAGCAGTCCCATTAAAACACTCCATGAATGCAGACTTAAAAATCTTGCAGCACATCACGTTTTTGGATGGCGTGTTTGCTCCCTCCCCTTCCAGTCTCCACACCGCAGTCAAGGTTCCCAGAGAATCACCAAAAGGAGAAGAAACAGCAGAGAACCGTCGGCAGAGTGCTCATAAGGAAATGGGACATACAGGGGTGCTATACATTGGGGTGGCCAACCTCATTCATCCCAACGGCCACATTATCCCATTATGGCAACCTCCCAAGGGCCATTTGCCAGTAGTGGATGGGAACAGAGGCAAATATGAGTGCTGAAAACAAAAATGGGAATGGGAATTATGTAGGTAGCTATGGCTATTGCCAACTATGGCTATCGTCCTTTTGCACAGAGGTGGCGCCATGCCCTGGTCACTTCCAGATTAGATTATCACAATGTCTTCTCTCTGGGGCTGCCCTTGGAGATGATTCAAAAACGTCAACTCATCCAGATTACTGGCTGGGGTTGGTTTTGTGACTCATAGAAGACCCATTCTAAAACAGTTTTATTGGGCGCCAGTTCATTTCCAGATCCTGTTCAAGGTGCTTACACTAGAGTTTAAAGCCTCAAATGCCTTAGACCCCAATTATCTGAAAGACCACCTCTTTCCGTGCAGACTCTCCTGGGTGTTAAGCTAAGCAGAGGGGTCCCTTTTGATTGATCTGCCACCCTCAGAAATTTGAGGTGGTGCGGGCCCAGAGGAGGGCATTCCCTCTAGAACTCACTCGCCACAGAGGTGTGTCTGGCGCCTTCATTATATAGTTTCCATCTTATACCTCTTTATCCTGGCCTTTGACACATTTGAGATATCACTTTTTGGGACCCACTCTATTCTTGTGACCGCACTTTGTTCAACACTGATTTAAATATTGTATTTTTAAATTGCTGTACTTTCCCCCCTCCCCTGCCCCTCTGGGTTCTTATGATGAAGAACGGGTAAGGAATCATCACCATCATGTAGAGCTTTTTATATAAAAAACCCAGAGCTGCATGCTTTAATAGATTCTTATCAGTAGATAATCAAGTAAAGCTTGAATTGCAGATTAAAGTTTGCTCTCCCTACAATTAATCAATGGTGTTGCAAGGCAAAGATGCACGCCACGCTACTGAGATGCATGAACTCTCCTCTTCCCCGGGCTGAATTGGATGATGAAAAAGACAGTTCTAGGCGGCTTTTCTTTCAAGTGTGCCACCAGAGCTAGGAAATGTTCATGCAATTCAGGGTGAATCTGTGTTGCTTTCCCTTCTAGCAAGGATTCCTCAATGGCAGGGTGAGGACAGGGATTATAGCTTGCTTGCAGAGTGTCCTGCATCTCACTGGTTGGAGAACTAGAACTCTGCCGCTTCCCACTTCTCCCCTTCCATTATCCCCCAGCTCTTTCCTTCTTCTGTCTCAGAGTCATGACCTTCTGCAAACCACCGTTGTAAATCTATACTGTCCTCCTCTTCCAGGGAAGGTTCAGGAGGGGGTGGGGCCTCCACCATTCCTCTTCAGTCCAGTCCCTGACAATAGGTAAGCAGGGGTTCAAAGGCACCCTGAGTATGATTGGCCAAGTAAGCTAAAATCCAGTTGATCCAGAAAGTGACATGTCCCCTGCCCTTTGCTTTTAAAGAACGGTGCAGCCACAGCTTTAGTGTGGCAAGTGGGAGGAGTCTTTGGACAAGAAAATGGACCACTCTTTGAGTGGTGTGTGCCAGGGCAGTGTGTTCACGCAGACACCAGGGTCTCCATGTCCTAGGCAGAAGAGGAGGAGATAGCACTGGCCTTGTAATATGGTGTCCCCTCTGTGGGTGCAGACTCACTGATAGGTGGAAGCACCAGAGGTGTTTCCTGCACAGAGGGTATGGATTGGAAGTGTCTGGCAGCACAAGGGTGGGTGTCTTCTCTAACAACCCACTTGTTCCTTTCCTGGAATTGGACTCTGCAACTAAAGCCTTCTCCTTGGCTGTCTCCGAGGCTTCCCAGGGACCAGATGATGCCTGCCCCCAACTTGCTGGGACCCTTCCTGGGGTCACTGGATTCTTCTCACCCACCTTCCTGATCCAACCATTCCCTTCAGGACATCTCCATGATTAGCTCCGATGGCAGCAGCATTTATTTTTATTCGATCGCATCTATAGAGAGGGGGTTCACCCCATACTGGTCAATATGAGGGGGTGCCTGAATATAATAATTCAGTGTTACTTCTCCTGCTACCCTGCCCTGTGCTCCACCGATCTGGAATAGGGATGCAAGAAGGCATCCACTTCTGTTCAGACCCACATTCGTCGCATGCAGCACTGTTTCCATTCTGCTGCAGTTCAGCTTCTGACAAAGCAAAATTTTCCCACTTGGTGTCTGCTGTGGCCAAATTTTATATAATCCATTATGCAATTGATTCTGTTAATATTACCACATTCCACCCTGTTTGTTTCGATGCAAAGGAAACACAGTGAAAGTAGGAAAGAAAACATTATCAATTGCAAAAAAAGGAGAGTAAAGGTGAAGGACCCCTGGACGGTTAAGTCCTGTCAAAGGCGACTATGGGGTTGCGGCGCTCATCTTGCTTCCAGGCTGAGGGAGTCGGCGTTTGTCCACACATAGCTTTCTGGGTCATGTGGCCAGCATGACTAAACTGCTTCTGGCACGATGGAAAACTGTGATGGAAACCAGAGCACACGGAAATGCTGTTTACCTTCCCACTGCAGCAGTAGCTATTTATCTACTTGCACTGGTGTGCTTTTGAACTGCTAGGTTGGCAGGAGCTGGGACAGAGCAACAGAATCTCATCCTGTTGGGCGGATTCAAACTGACGACCTTCCGATCAGCAAGCCCAAGACGCTCAGTGGTTTAGACCACAGTGCCACCCGTGTCCCGAGAAACTGCATATCAATTGCATATCATTTGCAGACAGAAAAGCTCAATAACAACAGTGGATACTGATCATATTTGCTGGATTGATTTCCTCTCCGGACAGGGGATGAATAAGCAAACATAGGCAACTTCTGTTCCCATTTCCATCGGAATTCTCCTATATTCCAAATCTGGACCCAGAAACTGAGTTGGGGGTCTGGGAGTACAAGACAAAATGCTTCCTGCAGTCTATCTCCATGCACACAAAAGGGTGGAGGAGTGTGCTTTGGGATTTGAGCGCATGGTTGTGTGTGTGTGTGTGTGTGTGTGTGTTTATAGCGAGCGAGGAGTCAAGTAAATGAGCTGCTATATTTAACCTCTCCTCGCTCCACTGGCCACTCCTGCCTAGAGACGGACTTGGAAGCTGCGCCCGTGAGGAGCTGTCTCACATTGTTATGACAAGTAATTAAGGGGTGATGTGAGTTGCTCAAAAATTGCTTTATTAGGCAAAAGAGGCCTATAAAGCCCAGGAAACAAACAGACCTCTTAAACGTCTCCAGATTGTGTGTGAAATTCACCTCCGCCCCTTTTGTCTCTCTAGGCTCCCTTCCCACCCCGCCCCATCATGCACCTTGGCTGGAGAAGAAAGAGGTGCCTCTCTAGATTCTCTTCCAGAAATGATGGAGGCTGAGCCCTGGAAAAAACGCAGTAAACACACAGCTGCTGGCTCCAGAGCCAGCTGTCAGCATCATGCACACCAGGCAACCTCTCTCAATTGGCTCTTCATTCTCCCAGAGATATTGGGCATGCCACAAGGCCAATGAGGCAATCACATCAACATGTTAATTTGCAAAAAACCCCATAAAAACAAAAACCACCTTACAGGGTCAAACTGAGGGTTTGCTGAGTCACAGAACAAGAGTGTGGTAGTTGGTTTTGTGGGCCATTTTAAAAAGTCATGGCTTTCCCTCAATGAATTCTGGGAGCTGTTGTTTGTTAAGTGAAATATACTCAGAGTCAAGAGTGGATTTCATGCTCTTTATTCAGCTCATAGCGGTGAGGAGGAATGAAAGTTTCCCCAAAGTATCTGCTTTATATACATTATTTACACAATGGGCTGCACATGATTGGCTAATTCCAGAATTCTCCTGTAGGCCAATCAGGTTGTGGATTCACTTCCATCTGGAGCTGGATTGGGTGGCTCCTGCAGACCAATCATACTGTTGCATTGTTCTAGGACCAATCAGACTGCTGCATTTTGGATCCTATTCAACTCAGTACATAACATTAAGGGTGCTGAGCGCTGTTAGGAAACCCCTGTTCCCCTCACAAAGCTAGTTCTCAGACTTCCCATGGAAGACTGGTTGATTGTTAAACCACTCTGGGAATTGCAGCTCTGTGAGGGGAATAAGGAACTCTGAGACTCTCAGCATCCTTGACAAATCACAGCTCCCAGAATTCTTTGGGGGAAGCCGTGGGTGGGATTGTAGCGCTTCAAATGTGTGGTGCGAATGTGCCCTGGGTTGAGCTCAGCACACCACTGGCACAGCTACATGAAACCTTTTCTCCCATGGATGCTAACGATCCCACTGAGATGTGCAGATATCTCTAGGTGCAGCCATAATCGAGGATTCTGAACACTAGTATCTGCTAGGAACAAGCCATGCATCTGCTACCCAACGTGCAATCGTTAGCATGGCCACTAGGGGGCACTTGAAACTTTCTCTGCAGTCGCTCAAGGAAGTCCCCCAACACTGAAGGGAACACTGTTTGGTTGGAAAGCAAGGGATTCTCCATCATCAGTTAAAGAATAAAACGGCGAACCCTAATGCCAACACAATTCTTCTGGGCTATTCTATGGTTGTTGGACCATGCACTTAGATCTGTCCTAGTCTGGATAATAATCATACTTAGCGTTTATATAGCACAATTCAAATGCTCAAAGCGTGTCCTATACATTATCTCTGTAATTCTTAAAATAGCCCTGGCAGGGACGCTGGTATTCTTATTCCCCATATGGTAGAATGGAGGTTGGGGGAAGCAGAGACTGAAAGACCAGCCCCTCCACTCTTAAGCAGAGGCTTGACAACCATATGTCAGGAGTGCTCTGATGGTGTTTCCTGCTTGGCAGGGGGTTGGACTCGATGGCCTTTGTGGTCTCTTCCAACTCTATGATTCTATGATTCTATGATTCTATATCCTGATATACCCCTGCTGTTGAGATTCACTCTTCCATCCTCCTGCATCCTCCACCATCTAACCATTTCCTGCTCCCTTCAAAAGACTCCACTCTTTCCCCTCTTGCTGCCTCATTTGCTTGGAACTGCCTCCCGGGGCACATGGTTGAGGCAACTTCTTGTGCTTCCTACAGTTTTTTCTTCATAGCTTACCTTTGGCAGAATCCCTAGTGCTGGAACGGCAACAGTAGAGATCATTCAGTGTGCAACTTAAGGGTTAATTCTGTGAGGGTTGATGTCAATCAGCCAAGAGGGGGACAGGTAGAGGTGTTGCTTAGCAACCTGTATGATGGCATGATATTTACTGAGGTAACATGTACCGTGGTACCTCTAGATACGAACAGGATTTGTTCTGGAGCCCCGTTTGCATCTAGAGGTAAACGTATCTAGCGATGGCACGTCGGCACATGTGCACGTCACTTTTCACCACTTCTGCGCATGTGCGTGACATCATTTTGAGTGTCTGCGCATGCGCAAGCGGCAAAACCCGGAAGTAACACGCTCCATTACTTCCAGGTTGCCACGGAGCACAACTCGAATGCGCTCAACTCGAAGCATATTTAACCCGAGGTATGACTGTACTCTGATTGGCTATGTAGTTCTGAGGGAGCTCTTCTGCTGTATCTTTGGTTGAATGTCTCCCTGTTCTGAACAAGGCAAAGTAAGAAAGGCAACACCTCGCTGCTCTTTCCCCTTCGGTCTGCTGCAGAGGGAATGGTGGCGCGCTTCGTGTTGTTGGAGTAAAGGACAACACGGTAAAGGCTCCGGGGGGAAATGCCAGGCCTAGGCGACCCCCTGAAAAACCCCCATGGGTAAATGGAGACTCTAGGGGTCCAGGAGAATGAGAGAACTTGCTTCACCCTGACCTCCATGTCGCTATCTTTGCAAGGGGAGAATGGAAGAGACTTGAGTCTGCTCACGGCTCCATCGTACCCTACAGCCGAAGCCACATGCCGTAACCGCAAGCAGTGGATTTTTCAATTAGAGGTAAATAAGCCAAATAAAGCCTGAAGAATGAATTTAGATTAAATTAATTGATTTGGCAAAACGGAAGCAAAAAAGGAAGTCAGTTTCCGATTTCTGTGGACATGCTCCGCAAGGGCTTTCTTTTTGTGAATGGGAGCAGAGCACAGTAGCAGCAGCTAATTGAGACTTTTTAGTAACTTTGTGTTTTAAGAGATTACCTTTCTTTTGGATACATATTGGCTACAGTTGTGTCAAGTCACTCTTCAATGGCGTAACTTTGAGATACAGTTGACAGTTGGAGAGAGATATTTTGACAGATTGATACTTTGGCAGAGTAGAAAGTTAAAAGCAAAAATATTTTTGCCTGGAAAAGCTTGGGAAATACAGGCTATAAAATCTTAAATCTGGGACTTGGAGGCACAAAACCGAAGCTAAGCAGGAGAACTCTCTATCTACACTGGGGGAGGAATCTCCAAGGAAGAAAAGAGAACCTGGTATTGCTGGAGTTGGACTGGATTAAAAGTGCTTACTGAAGACCAGGGAAATTTATTGCAACACTACCTGCCAGTAAGTAATTTCTTAACACTTGCTTTCATTCAGTTTTGCCTAGCAAAGTGTTATCAGGATTTCTTTTCTCTCCAGATTCCGTCTGCGTTCTTTAAGTAACAACTAGTTCATATAGCTTGAGAGTCCCAAGGACTGCAAGAAGATCAAACCTATCCATTCTGAAGGAAATCAGCCCTGAGTGCTCACTGGAAGGACAGATCCTGAAGCTGAGGTTCCAATACTCTGGCCACCTCATGAGAAGAGAAGACTCCCTGGAAAAGACCCTGATGTTGGGAAAGATGGAGGGCACAAGGAGAAGGGGACGACAGAGGATGAGATGGTTGGACAGTGTTCTCGAACATGAGTCTGACCAAACTGTGGGAGGCAGTGGAAGACAGGAGTGCCTGGTGTGCTCTGGTCCATGGGGTCACGAAGAGTCGGACACGACTAAATGACTAAACAACAACAACAACAAAGCTCATATAGCCAGGGGGCAGGGAATTGGATCAAAATGGCAGGCCAAATCTTTATCTGCCCTGCTTCTGCTTTGGGCCAACTTTGGTGATGCCACCTGGCCCACTTTCCTTTCCTTTACCCGCACAGTATGAAATCAAGCCATGTAGGCAAAGGTACAATCAGCTGATTCATGGAGCTTGCAACGCATAGGCCTTTGTAGGTGCCAACAATCAGATGACTGGCAGTGCTGCAAAGGGCTGTGACTTTGCTCCCTAACAATCATTGTTGCTTCAGTGCCATTGTTGGAGCTATTGTTTATCGCTAGGTGTTCTGGAAACATTAAGAGCAGATATGCAAAACCAGTGGCGCTCTAGGTGATGTTGCACTCTATCAACCCCAGTCATATAGTCAGTCATCAGGAATGATGGATACTGTAGTCCGGCAATGTCAGATTGCCTCAGCAAGCTTTGACTGATGGTGAGGCACCTTCACTTGCAGACAAGCTGCTCAAAGTGGAGAGCCCACATTAGATAAGTCCTGGGACATGGGTGGCGCTGTGGGTTAAACCACAGAGCCTAGGAGTTGCTGATCAGAAGGTTGGCGGTTCAAAACCCCACGACAGGGTGAGCTCCCGTTGCTCGGTCCCTGCTCCTGCCAACCTAGCAGTTCGAAAGCACGTCAAAGTGCAAGTAGACAAATAGGTACCGCTCTGGCAGGAAGGTAAACAGCATTTCTGTGTGCTGCTCTGGTTCGCCAGAAGCGGCTTAGTCATGCTGGCCACATGAAGTCACCTCGGCCAATAAAGCGAGATGAGCGTTGCAACCCCAGAGTCGGCCACAACTGGACCTAATGGTCAGGGGTCCTTTTATCTTTAAATGAGGCTAGCAGGATCCCTAATGACTCCCCACATCACCTAATTCTTACCTGGCAGACTGGCAGGCTGCAGTTCCCCTTTTCACCACAGCCAGGGGGAGTGCTGTGGAGCAGCGAGGCTCCATGTCTAAACTGTTATGGTGGTGGTGCAGAGGGTAAAGGAGCCTGGACACCATATGCAGATCCCTATTTTGGAGATGCTGGTGCCTTTCAGAAAGTGGTGTGAGAGAGAAGTGTTCTGCACATTTCAGAAGATTCTGCACACATGCATAGATCATTGACTTTCCATTGAAAGAGTGGGTGGAAAGGTTGAACGAGCTAAGAGATTGCCAGTGGGCGCAGCTACAGTGCAGTGCCACAAATCAGTAGCAGCAGCTGAGTGACCAGTTAAATGTCCTACGAAACTGACGTGGGTGATTTAGTGCAGCGCAGACATGAACCTGACAGCCGTTACATCACTATAAACCATGTTTATGGTGATACAATTAGGGATCCCGTCAATACTGCTTAGCAGTCCTGCCGCGAGTTTTGCAATGATGTTGCAGCAGAACCGACATGGAGCAAATATCTAAAACTTGCCCAAATATCTAGTGCCATTACATTTTAAGATCTGAAAGTGAAAATTCTAATTTGCATGTTGACTGGGAATGCTTTTACCTTTGCATCCAGGTGCTTTATGACTTGACTGGCACCCCCTGGATATTTTGGCACGGATCGAATCGGGAGTGTCCTAAACTTCCAACTACACCATTGCAAGTCATTCAGATACTAAGTGCAACTGCATGCTAATTATGAAATACCATCATGAGCTAAACACCATTGCATGTTCATAAACAAGACTGCTGAATCACTGAGCTCGAATGTTGCAGAAAGTCAAGTGCAGATATCAAATATTTGGGAAATATTTCTTAAAAATCAAGCGAATGTCAGAGAATACATAGAGCAGGTGTGGATACACTTCAGGCCTGCGGACTGAATGTGGCCCTCTGGACTTCTTTATCTGGCCCTTGGTCTTTTCCCAGGACACAAACCCTCCCTAGCTATACACTAAACCTGTTTCACTCCTTCCTCAAATGGTTTTGCCTGGCTGAAATGTGTTGTTGAACTCTCACAATGCTTCTTGCTTAGCCGAATGGAGAATGAAGAGGGATGTATGAGAGTGTGCAAATTCACAGAATCATAGAATCATTGTAGGGTTGGAAGGGAGCCCAGGGGTCATCTAGTCCAACCCCCTGCAACGCGGGAATCTCGGCTAAGCATCCATGACAGATGGCCATCCAACATCTGCTTAAACACTCTGAGGAAGGAGAATTCATAACCTCCTGATTTTTTCCTGATGTTTAGTCGGAATCTCCTTGGTTCAAGTTCTGCCCTCCAGAGCAGGAGAAAACAAGCTTGTTCCCTCTTCCATGTGACAGCCCTTGAGATATTTGAAGATGGCTCTCATATTGCCTCTCAGGCTCCTCTTTTCCAGAAATTTATATTAATTGCACTGCCCACTTATAGCTCTGGACCCACCTAGTACTGCTATTTGCTCAAAGGTTTGGCCAGAAAGAAATGCAGGCCTTGACCTCACTCCTGATTTGGAGAATATTCCACTTTCATATTCACAGTGGAAAATTGGGAGGTGATGATTTTAATTTTTTTCTAAAGCCAGCTCCTTCCAGCTCTGCAGACTTTTGGCACCCCTGTTTTACTTTGGCCCCCAGGTGCTGTGTCAGAGGGATCCCTGCCAATCCATTAAGAGGTTTATTAAAATTTGATGCTCTAATTTAACACTTATTAGCAAGCGCGGTGCCCTTTCGGACGCACGGGGAGCTTGGTAAATGGAAGGGCCGGCTCCCAACCAAAGCCTTAAGTGGCAGGCTTTAACTTTATGGCACCAATTAGTCCCACGCTAGAACCGTCTTAACTCTGTGGGTTTATTAATGCCTGCCCACTCTCTAACCGCAGCTCTGAAGCTGTAATGGGAGATACTTGTTAGGTTTTTTATGGGATGTGCTTTTGAGTCAGAATTGGGCAGAGAGACCTGCCTTTCTGAGGTGAGGGCGCAGCAATTCACCTCCCACCGTAGCTTTGTTTCATTTGCCAGATCTGTGCAAATCATTCCAGGGACACAGAATAGCAGCCTAGGTCACAGTAGCAGCATATCAGATGAGCAGGAAGGCAGTGCCATTGGGTCAGGACTAAGGCTGCCACCTTTGTTCTCTTTTTTATTATTTATATTTTTTTCCAAATAAACACAAACAGAAAAAAATACAATACATTCATTAATAATTTCTTTTTTAGTCAACTCCCCTTCCATCCTTCCATGGTTTCCTCAAATTATCTATTACTGCTGCATATTCTAACTTTTCTAGTCATTTGTTGTTGCTTAGTCGTGTCCGACTCTTCGTGACCCCATGGACCAGAGCACGCCAGGCACTCCTGTCTTCCACTGCCTCCCGCAGTTTGGTCAGACTCATGTTTGTAGCTTCGAGAACACTGTCCAACCATCTTGTCCTCTGTTGTCCCCTTCTTCTTGTGCCCTCAATCTTTCCCAACATCAGGGTCTTTTCCAGGGAGTCTTCTCTTCTCATGAGGTCATGAGTCATTCTTCCATCCAAATCTTTCTCATAACAATTTTCAGCTGCTGAGCTTACTCCAAACCGGTTATCATTTTACAGCAATTTTAAAAAATAATCTACAAATAATTTCCATTTAAAAGTTGTCTCTAGATGTTATCTACGAAGGAGATATATGGAAACCATCTGGACTTAGTGGAGGAACGGGAAATCCACACAGGATTATTACACTTGCTATCGGCTTAAGGACTAACAGAAGAGATCGTAAAGGAAAAAGAGAAATTATACGAACAAGATATGATGTGGCAACACCAAGATAAGACTGGATAGAATTATGAACTTTGTTTGGACTGATTGGGACTGATTTGGACATTAACGCAGTAATAAGAAGATGATCTGAATTCCCCTTTGGATCTTGAAGTATGGGTTCCCCCAACAAAATTTAAAAATTTGGCTTTGTAATTCGGAATTTATATGATGTGATTTAATTTGATGTGATTGGCCAGTTAATAAAAATTATTTAAAATAAATAAATAAAAGTTGTCTCTAATTTTACCTGTTAAACTTGCTAATTTTTATTAAATGTTCTGCTTTACAATTTCAAATACTCATTTTCCATACTTAAGATATCAATGACTTCCCTTCTTCTCTTTCCATGGTTCATTTTACATATCTTAAATCCCTGCATATTCTACATACTCCATTAGTTTCATCTGCCACTCCTCTTTAGTGTTGTCACCTTTGTTCCGGCAAAATACAGGACCTGGTGGTAGGCAGGTTGGATGAGAACCTAGAACTCATTCAGTTCTAAATGGATGAGAACCTAGAATGTCTCTCCACACCTAGCAAAAGGACCCCTGGACGGTTAAGTCCAGTCAAAGGGGACTATGGGGTTGCAGAGCTCATCTCGCTTCAGGCTGAGGGAGCCAGCATTTGTCCACAGACAGCTTTCCGGGTCATGTGGCCAGCATCTCTAAACTGCTTCTTGCGCAATGGAACACTGTGACAGAAACCAGAGCACACAGAAATGCCATTTATCTTCCCGTCGCAGAGGTACCTCTTTATCTACTTGCACTGGCCTGCTTTAGAACTGCTAGGTTGACAGGAGCAGGGTCAGAGCAACGGGAGCTCACCCTGTCACACAGATTCGAACCACTGACCTTTACCACATTTCCCTTGCTAGTCCCTTTTCTCTAAACTAAACTCTAAACTTTCTCTCATCCCCGGATATTTTTGGTTGTTCTTTTCTGTGTCTTTCCCAACCCTTTTTGAGTTGGGAGAACCGGAAGTGTACACAGCATTTCAAGTGTGGCCAGGCCATAGATTTGTTTTAAGGGCATTGTGTTTCTGGCAGTTTTATTTTCAATCCATTTGCTAATAATCCCTAGCATGGAATTTGCCTTCTTCACAGCTGCCGCGCACGGCGGCTTATATTGCACCTATAAATTATATGGTGCATGTGTGCATACATAAACCCATTCTCCGTAAGACAAGGCCTAGCTAGTATCTCCTCTAATGGCAATATAAGGGAAGTGCTTTCACCAGGGACAAGCTCCAGAAATTTAGGCACTGCCACTGAAATACAAGGGCCAATGGATTCATAGAAGGGCTGATTTTTGAACCAGCTCACTCTCCCAGTGGTTCCTGCCATAGCAGTTTGATCTGTGTGCATCAACTGGTGATCATGTTTAGCACCATGCCAGGAAATACATCATGTCTGCAAAGCAAACCTCTCATGAGGGAGCAGGAACAGGCCAAGCTGCTTCCCACCACCCTTTGTGTCCAGTTGGTCCAACCTAGGAGGAACATACAAGAGCCAGGTCTGGTGTTAGGACTGTGGGAAAGTGATTAGATCACAGAGAAGAACTCTGAAGATTTCCAGACATTGCTGCAGTACAACTCTCATCAGCTCCAGCCGGCATGGCCAGTGCGCAGGGATGAAACATCCAATAACATCTGAAGGGGCATCCATTTCCTATCCCTGGGTTAGATATGAAAGGAGGGTGTTGGGGGAAATGCTTTTAATTTTTTTACCTGCCCAAGGTGAGCTATGTTTCCGAGCACAATTCAAAGTGTTGGTGCTGACCTTTAAAGCCCACAACGGCCTTGGCCCAGTATACATGAAGGAGCGTCTCCACCCACATTGTTCAGCCCGGACACAGAGGTCCAGCTCCGAGGGCCTTCTGGTGGTTCCCTCCCTGCGAGTAGTGAGGTTACAGGGAACCAGGCAGAGGGTCTTCTCGGTGGTGGCTCCCGCCCTGTGGAACACCCTGCCACCAGATGTCAAGGAAATAATCAACTATCTGACTTTTAGAAGACATCTGAAGGCAGCCCTGTTTAGGGAAATTTTTAATGTTTGATGTTTTATTGTATTTTTAATACTCTGTCAGGAGCCGCCCAGAGTGACTGGGGAAACCCAGCTAGATGGGTGGGTTATAAATAATAAATTGTTATTTTTATTCCCACAGTGATTTAAAATTCAGCATTAAAATGAATTTAAAACAAATTACAGGAATAGGGTGGAACCTAAAAACACCCCTCTCAAGTGTCAAAGGCCAGGATAAAGGGGTGCATCTTTATGAAACTTTATTTCATAGAGATTTGTGAAACATTTCAGCTTCCGGTAGAAATGGGTGCAGGGGTGTGATTTCTAAGCCCTGGTGAAGAGTTTTTCTTGTTAGAGAAGCCGATTATAATTTTATATATGTTCACAATTAGCTTGCATACATTTTGCAAACACGTGGAAGGGCAATTCAAGCTCCTAAGTCCCAGCAGTTATGAAGAAGGGGAAAAAATATGAGACCCAGTAGCAGTCATTACCCTGATAATGAAGAGCCCTAGCTATGAGAAAACTTATGAGAAGCTGGGAACTGGGATTCTGTGTATAAGACTAAAATGAGGGTTTGAAGGAGAGGAAGCAGACTATTCAACACCCCTCAACCATCCCAATTTTCCCAGGACATTCCCACAATTACAGAAGCCATCCCGGCTTCTGGTTGGATCCCAGAATGTCCCATTCCCACCCCCCTCCAGCTCCACCACCCAGCTCTCACACAAGTCAGGTGGCTCCCGCAGGAACACGGCACCAAAAGACGTGCGTCCCAATTTTCATCAGTGGCATGTTGGAGGGTAATCTATTCTAACATGTGCTAAAACCAAGATTGTTGGGTTTAAAAGGAAACCATTGGATATTTAAAACTGTGTCAATAGTATTTCAGATACAGAATTTTGTCAGCTTGTTAAACTAACCATCTAAATTTGTATTAATGTCTAAAGTTTGTTGTAAGTGCTTTTTTTGATTTGTGTTTAAAAGCCAATTAACCCTAGTGACCATCGTTAGCTCTTGAAGCAGCTAATTCCCTACATTAATTAAGTGGTGTTTAAAACAAGTATTATTATTTTTGGTCTGTCCTGAATTTCCTGCAAGTCGGGAAGTCTAGTATGATGAGGGAGGGAGGGAGACAGACTTTTAGGAACAGAGGAAGTTGCTTTACGTTGAGTCCTTCTAACTTAGTATTGCCTACACTGACTGGCAGGGGCTCTCTGGGGTTTCAGACAGGGGTCTCTCCCAGCTCTACCTGGAGAAGCCAGGGATTGAACTTGGGAAGCTCCTGCAGTGATCAGAAGCCCACTCACCTTCGAAGGTGGGCAGTGTTGCGGCTGGGCCATGACCATGCTAGTGATCCAGCAGCTGGCTGGTTTAGGATGGGGCTTCTTGCTGGCGATTGGCCAATGCCAGCAGGTAACACTGGGGGGCGGGGCGTGCCCAACTGGCCAATGAGCGTTGGGTGGGCCCGCTCCCTGGGGGAATAAATTGTGGCCACACTCTACTCTCCCCCTCAGCCACCTTTTTTTCTTGCCTGATCTCCGCCCCTTCCCTTTAATTAATTGGGTTCTGTTTATGGTAAAGGTAAAGGTAAAGGGACCCCGACCATTAGGTCCAGTCGTGACCAACTCTGGGGTTGCGGCACTCATCTCGCTTTATTGGCCAAGGGAGCCGGCATACAGCTTCTGGGTCATGTGGCCAGCATGACTAAGCCGCTTCTGGCAAACCAGAGCAGCACCGGAAACACCGTTTACCTTCCCACCGGAGTGGTACCTATTTATCTATTTACACTTTGACATGCTTTCGAACTGCTAGGTTGGCAGGAGCAGGGACCGAGCAACGGGCACTCACACTGTCGTGGGGATTCAAACCGCCGACCTTCTGATCAGCAAGTCCTAGGCTCTGTGGTTTAACTCACAGCGCCACCCGTGTCCTGTAATCTGTTTATGGTACAACCTTGCTATTGACATTGTGTGCCACCATATTGGGGCCAGGGAAGGATTTTTTCCCCACTTGGCAAACTGGCACTGGCCATTTGGTTTTCAGTGACCTCACAGCAATCATCACAACTTTGTGAAGTTACGCATTAGGTCAGCCTTGGCCATGGCTAGAGGGGAGGTTGTAGCCTCTGCCTGCCTCTCTTTGGCTAAGGGTATCCTGTTAAAGGGATCTAGGAGGAGTGGCTTCTGTCAAATGCCCAGGAGGGGGCTAGGACCATAAAACACTTCCAACTGTTACCCTTTGTGGAGTAGGAAGTTCATACCCACCCCCAGTTGGGTTTACCCTTAGATGCACTCCCAGCAAGTGGGCTGGAGTGGAATAATGTGGCTTCACCCAATGCCTATGCCAAACCGTTCACATCTGTAAGCAATAAAAGTTGTGGCCTGTTTGACCTCCAAAACTATCTGCTGTTGTCTTGTCTGGTTATTTACTCCCTGGGAACTGCGAGGTCAAAGGGGTCTTGGCACACAACTACTCAGCGTATTCCAAGTCTGGCTCTTGGAGTGAAGCAGCCCTTGTCTTGCTGTTTCTACTCAACCTTCCTTGCAGGCAGTGCTTTTTCAAATGGGTGTACGCAAGGGAACGCAGTACCGGCACCTTTATCCCCCAAATATTAAAATTGTGGCACTTACTCTAACAACTTCATGGTGAGCGCCGACACTTTTTTTCTTTAAAAACCGCTGGTTATTGTGTAAGTCAGAGAACAGGCTCGGCTCTAACACACCGTTCAGTTCAGTAATAATATCCCAGAACAAATCCCCCATGCACAACAATAAAAGCCCCATTGTCTGAGGTGAGGATGTGCCAGTCTGTTTGCTTAGCAACACAGCTAAGCACACTTCAGCCGGGAGTTCAGCTCGCTCTGTTGGGTGGCTTTTCGTTAGAGGGCCCTCTTCAAGGTCTTTCTCTGGATCTATGTGGAATAGGTGTCTTTGGTCACACACAGACACAAAGAGAAAAGTTTGTGCAAATCAGAAACCAGCTGTACAATTTGTCCCCACCCCCCTTTCTCACATAGCTTTCCTTTCAATCATTTCTTTGGTTTCCAAACAGAGGTCATGCAACACACCCACTCGCTCAGTAAACTTCTGTGTAAACAAATGCGCACACAAACAAAATACCCTATTTTCCTTGACAGCAGAACTAAGAGGAACAAGAAGGTATTAATTTTCTCTCCCCTGACCCTGAGACTCAGCTCTACAAACCAGCTTGCCTCACAAAGCTGGTGAGCACTTGTGAGTAGGTGGGTGTGGAAGGAGAAGCATGCCGTCCCTTCTTTCAGTATCGGCACAGAGGAGCAGCCCACCCTGATCAGCTGTGGCTGGTGGCAGCTGGAAGTGATGTCATCAGCAGGCACCAGTGGGCCACAGGCTGAACTGGAAGTAGAGGGAGGAGCCTAGCATCCCAAGCATGGGGGTGAAGATCTGGAGGCAATGCAGGGGATCAACACCTGTGGTCCAGGGGAAAAAACAAAAACCAATAGCAGGCTTAGCAGGGGTCATATGTCCATTTTGCAAAGGAATATCCCCTAACTAGGGACACGAATGGCACTGTGTGCTCAACCACAGAGCCTAGGACTTGCCAATCAGAAGGTCGGCGGTTTGAATCCCCACGACGGGGAGAGCTCCCGTTGCTCAGTCCCTGCTCCTGCCAACCTAGCGGTATGAAAGCACGTCAAAGTGCAAGTAGATAAATAAGCACCACTCCGGTGGGAAGGTAAACGGTGTTTCTGGTGCTGCTCTGGTTCACCAGGAGCGGCTTAGTCATGCTGGCCACATGACCCGGAAGCTGTATGCCAGCTCCCTTGGCCAGTAAAGCGAGATGAGCGCCGCAACCCCAGAGTCGGTCATGACTGGACCTAATGGTCGGGGTCCCTTTACCTTTACTATCCCCTAACTGTAGTAAGGATGTCGGAGAATGCCATCAGAAACAGAAGTGGGAGTGAAGCTTGCTGCAACCCACATGCCCATTAGTGGCAAGGAATGGAAATCATGAAAGCTTATATGTGTGGAATTTGCTATCTTTGGTTTTTTAGTCAGCAGAAGTCATGTAAACAATAATTGTCTTTGACGTTGGATTTCCATTGAAATTCCCCGAAATTGGTCAAATTATTGATTACATAGTGAATTACAGTGGTACCTCCGGTTGCGAACGGGATCCGTTCCAGAGGCCGGTTCGCAACATGAAAAGAATGCAACCTGTGTCTGCACATCTGCGCATGCGCAGGTCGCGATTCGCCGCTTCTGTGCATGCATCATTTTGCGCGTCTGCACATGCGTGAGCGGTGAAACCCTGAAATAACCTTTTCCAGTACTTCCGGGTTGCCGCGGGGCACAACCTGAAAAAACGCAACCTGAAGCAAACGTAACAAGAGGTCTGACTGTATATGTCTTTAGGACACAGTGAGTGAGTGAGTGAGTAAGACAAACAGCAGAAGCCGAACTGTAGCAGACTGGAAACAGCACTGATTGTGATAAACACAGGACAGGATAGAAATCGCTAATCTCTAATCTGAAGGCATCTTCTGTGTCCAGTTTAAATTTCAAGAACCATAAGAAAGTTCTACTGACTGCCCATCAGCTGTCAGTAGATCCTGGACAACAGACAGAACAGGTACACAGGTCACCTAGTCAGGTAAATGATGACCCAACTGGCAAACATGGGGGTTAAAGTAGGTATCAGCCCTCCTAGGTTCTTCTGGGATCTGAGGGCCCCTAGCAGCTGTTAGATGCCAGGACCTGATGCAGGGCCTTGCCTGTGGTAGCTCCACCTATCCAACAAGGCATCCATACAGATATTTTGGACTACAACTCCAGAAGCTAGTGGGGCTGATGGGAATTGCAGTCCAAAAGATATGGAGGGCACCAGGTAAGGGATAGCTGATTCTAGGGGACACAGGAACATAGGAAGCTGCCTCTTACTGAGTCACATTGGTTCATCTAGCGCAATACTGTCTGCACTGACTGACATTGGCTCTCCAGGATCTGAGGCAAGGTTCTCTCCCAGGCTTAGCTGCAAGTGCTGAGGATTGAACCAAGGACAGATGCTCTACCACCAAGCCATGTCCTTTCTCCAGGACCTGGGGACACATGCATTTCCCTCTCCAGACCAGGCTAGACCGAGCCAAGGAGGTTTCGAAGCCAAACAGCTCTTAAGTTTCTGTCGGCGGCCTCACGCGTGCTCCTGTGAATGCGTCTCATGAATTACACACCCGCCCAGATGACAAGCTGACATTTTAGCTCCACAACATTCTCCTATAATTAGTTGAATCTAATGCAACACAGGGAAGGGATCCATTTTACACACACATTATCGTAATGCCTTTAAATAAGATAATTGATTATGCCTCTGCATAAGAAAATGAAATATTCGGTATAATTAAAACCGGCATTTGGATTCTGGCACAGTGACAGGTGAGACTGTGTGACATTTTTATAAAATACTTAAAAGCGAGATTCACGCCCACGGAGACAGAGTTCACAAAGTTCTGAAAGTGATCTGATGGGCCTGCTTTGAGGCTTATTGCTCTAGTTCAGAAGAGGTTGGGTGAGCTGATATTTGTGAATAGGACCATATAGAGCTTCCTGAAAAGCCCTTGCTTTGGGAGGTGGCAGATGTAGTATTGTGAGGGTTTGAGAAGGGCACTTGCATACTCTCCAACATTTCTCTGATGAAAATAGGGACGTCCCATTCCATAATGATAATTTTACTATTTATACCCCACACATCTTATTGGGTTGCCCCAGCCACTCTGAGCAGCTACCAACATATATAAAAATGCAATAAAACATTAAACAAACTTCCCTATATAGGATTGCCTTCAGACGGCTCAGGGATAGGATAACTCCATAACCTCCAATGTCTCTCCAATGAAAATAGGGACATCCTAAGGAAAAGTGGGACATTCCAGGATCAGATCAGAAACTGGGATGGCTTCTCTAAATCAGGGACGTCCCTAGAAAACAGCTGGAGGGTCTGCACTTGCTATGGAGGGTCTGCACTTGCTATGTGAGGAAACCTTGCAAATGGGTATGCCCTGACACGAAGAATCAGAGTAACTTCGATATCTGTATTTATGCATTAACAACAGAACAGCAACTCAGCACAGCAGGTAGGATTTGCTATACAGGCAAGATTGAGGCAACATTCACACCATACATTTAAAGCACCATGATACCACTTGAAATTAATGATGATGATGATGATGATGATGTTAATAATAAAACAACTTTTATTTGTATCCCGCCCTCCCCAGTCAGGGCAGCTAACATCAAATATAAACACTGATATAAAATCCAACAATAATTAAATCACCTCTTAAAAACAAGTCAAGATAAAATTAAAATCTGAATTAGATGGCTTTTGGCAGGATTTGGGTTGGGAACAGTAAATGCTCACCAGGCCCAGCTGTGTATGCTGATCTTATATGGGCTTGTGAGAATGCTGGGAGGCCTTTTTCGTACTAGTTCTTATACAAAATGGCTTCCCCCAAAGAATTATGGGAACTGTAGTTTGTTAAGGGTGCTGAGAGTTGTTAAGAGAATCCCATTCCCTACAGACCCTCCAAGTAGTTGATGTTTGTGTCTCCTCTGAGTGGCAGCGATTCTCCTCGGTTTCAGGCAGAGTTATTTCTGAGCCCCACATGTGGACACCAGGGATTGAACCTGCAACCCTTGGCTTGTAAAGCAGATCCTCTGCCACTTAACTACAGCTGTTCCTCAGAATTCTGCTGTGCAATTGTGATTGTATCAACAAATTGCTCAGCAGGATCCCCTGCCCTCTTAGGAGGCATGCTCCACACTTGCCATACACCATGTAAGTGTGTTGTATGTCCCCAGTTTAAATCTGGTGTGAGTAGGGAGTGGTATATTTCGCTATCAAGAGCTGGACAAACACTGACTGGATGTCAGAGGCTAGTGGATCTGTGTGCATCTCCCCCATGCGGAGAGCCGCTGAAGTACAGTTGGGGTCAAGTACGGGAGTTCCCCTCTCCCTTCTGGTAGCTCATCAGTAAGAATTAATGAGCATTTGGTAGATTTATAGTCCTTTTATTTCAGCATTATGTTACAAGCACAAATCGGCAACCCTCCACAAGGATATCAGTTGCCTACTCTGACTCCCCCTCACTTCCGCAGCAAGAAGCACGCCAACCGGAAGTCCCTCCCCCCTGTGTCTCCTTTGTTCTCTGACACGCTCTGACCTCCGAGTTTGGGAGGAGGGAGAGGGTTCTCCCCCACTCTCGGTTGATGTATCGCCCAGCTGCTCCCTCCCTTCTGGTTGCTTAGCTACTATCTCATAGCTGGGCAGCTCCTCTCTCAACTGTACAGCTTCTGTGTCTGCCTGTCTCTCTGCTTCTGGAAACGCTGGAGTAGGGTGTGTGTGTGTGTGTGAATATTCCCCCTTCTCTTCTGTTAGGAGCTGATCTCCCTGCGATTGCATGCCCCAATCGTCCGACCCAGTCAAGCCCCTGACAGTTGGCAGTTTCTCCAAGAAGTATCTTGATACTTTGAACTTACTCCTCTACCTTGCCATTGGTCCTGCTAGACAGGAAGCAATCTAAGGGGGCTTCCTGTTCCATTTGAGCCTTGCTAGAGCAACAAGAAATCTGTCATATCTCTGCATCCTGTCCCTGACACACCTCAGCCTGCTGCTCCCAACTCTGAGAATTAGCCGACGTGATGCACCAGAAAGGAATCTCTCCCCCCCCCCCCAATGTGGCAATTGGCCACATCCACAACCTTAACCTCCTGCAGGGCTCCTATATGCCAAATCATCCTCCCAGAAACAAGTAAATAACTATTGGGTTGTATCCAACATTTTCTGTCCGCTAACACGAAAGCTCTTGTGCTAATGGGTGGAGGAGTTTTAATATTGCATGACAGAGGAATCCAGTGTGACAGCCGTGCTCGTGGAAGCTCGCTGTGCAACCAATTGCGCAATCCGTTGCACAATCAACTTGCCAGCCTCCTGCTTATGCATTCCGTAGTGCGACAATATCCCTCTGTCGCAAAATATTTCGCCTGTGGAACAAGTATACCGCTAAGTGACTTAAGCTACATTAGATACACCCCACTGTACTTTAAGTAACTGTATTAAATGATCCCTGGGCAGCAGCAGCAACATTGAAAATGGCAAGTGTAAAAAACCCAGCCACCTAAATGTTAGCGTGCTGCAGTCTTTGCAAAACTTCTTCTCCCTCATAGCACCCCATCAGGTGTCTCTTCCAGGATGCACTCTGAGCACTGTGAGCAAAAGTGCAGGCGATAAAGTTTATTTACAGCTTGGATAAGAAGGAGGCATGCGAAAACCTAAACATGAAATATATACTTATCATCTACTCTAATGCAAAAGCAGAGAAGAACATGGCAAGGTAATACCTAATAACTAATAGGCAATAAAATCTGGGCTTCTGTATTCTTCCTAGAAGTCCTATTGCAGTTGCCGATGGGCTTTGCTGAGGGCTTGTGAAGGTCCCAGCTTTGGAAAGGGCCATGGGGAAAGACACTTGAAGGGCAAATTCTTCAGGATTCAGGGGGGCTGGGAGGGTCCATGACTCCAGGTGCACAATTTCTGAGGGAGCGTGAAACAGGCACCCCTGTAGGTGCCCCCAGCATGGCCTGACCAGGTGCTTCTCTCCACCCACCAAGGGCCTTGTTGGTTCGCTGGGCTCCCCACTGTGCAGGTGGGCAGGTGGCTCAGCGTGGCCCCACTTTGCTTTGGTAGGAGTGGGGTCACTCTGGCAGCAAGGGCTAGGCTGCCAGAGCCCAGTGCGCGCCGCCTGCCCCGGGCACTGGCAACTGACGCTATGCCACTGTATCTAGCTAATATTATGTGTTAAAAGGGGCTACAGTATAATGCATAGTTGAGGGCAGCAGCTAAGAGACTCAGACATGGACTCGAACATGATGCCACTCAACTCTCATGTCTTTCACGAACTCCTTGAAGGTTCAACACGAACTCCTGTCTGTGAGCATCACTCCATTCCCTTGGGGAGAACAATACCAGCCTATCTTATAGGATTGTTGTAATAATATATGTGAGGTGCTTTGTACCTTTTGTAACCTTACGTATTATTGTTTAAGCATTTGCGCCCTAAACCAGGCATGGTGTCAGGCACCCAGACTGAGATCCTGGTTGTTCCAAAGGACCTCGGTTTTTGCGCAGAGACCTTTCATCTCAGCATATGAAGAGGAGGTAAAATGGAGCCGTTTTTAATAGACTCAAATACCTCTCCAAATCACACAGTCAAATAAGTCAGCTTTCCAAATTGGAGAACCTTTTGCTTCATAGGTCATAAAATGTGTCATCTGCCTGCCTGTTGATTCATAGGTCATAAACTGTGTATGAATAGCTTTTCACCTGAGAGAGTAGTGCAACAGCCAGCCCTAGATGGAGTGACTTCAAAAAATCCTGGTTTTCGAGATCCCTATCAAACAGCTTCTCTTCTCTTCTCTTCTCTTCTCTTCTCTTCTCTTCTCTTCTCTTCTCTTCTCTTCTCTCCTCTCCTCTCCTCTCCTCTCCTCTCCTCTCCTCTCTTTTCTTTTCTTTTCTTTTCTTTTCTTTTCTTTTCTTGGTGATAGATTACATCAATCTAAACTTCTATCATTGAAAGAATAACACTGCACTATAGTGTGACAAACTGGTTTTAACATAGCGTCCACACCATACATTTAAATACTATGGTACCACTCAAAACAGACATGGCTTCCCTCAGAGAACCCTGGGAACTGTAGTTTGTTAAGGGTCGTGAGACTTGTTAGCAGGCTTCCATTCTTCTCCCGGAACTACAGTTCCCAGAGTTCCTGTGAAGAGGGATTGATTGTTAAACCACTCTGAGAACTGTACCTCTGTGAGGGGCATGGTGGAATCTCATAACAACTCTCAGCACCCTTAACAAACTACAGCTCCCAGACTTTTTGTGGGGGAAACCACAGCTGTTTCAAGCAGTATCATAGTGTTTTAAATGTATGGTGTGGATGTGGCATAAATGTAGTCACAGCTAAATGGCCCCATGTTCAGTCTCAGGTAGAAGGGGGTCTCAGGTAGAAGGGGGTGAGGCCTTGGCTGAGCAAGGGATCTAGTTGTGGTGCAAAGCAAAAAATGGTGAACAGGAGGCAGAGGCAGGTGACTTGGACCAAGCCGGGTCCAAGTTTTCACTAAGGGAAGGGACTCTGAGGGGCTGTTTGGTTAGACAAGTTGCTTGAGCTGAAGGATTGCCTTGGATGCAAGGGAGTCCCTCAGCTTCCTTATGGTGGGGTGATCTGGTGATGAAATCAGCTGATTGCTCCCAGGCTGAAGCGGCAACCCAGAGAGCACCTTTGACCCACATAGCCAGATCTGTCCAGTTTGC
Source organism: Podarcis cretensis (assembly GCF_951804945.1). NCBI lineage: Eukaryota > Metazoa > Chordata > Lepidosauria > Squamata > Lacertidae > Podarcis > Podarcis cretensis. Next base: position 20,277,697 of record NC_137183.1, read on the forward strand.
GGAGGAACCAGAGCACTGCAGGTGCAGGAGGTGAGGTCCCAGAGACTGGCTGCCACTGGTTTGAGACTTACCCCCAACCTGGGGTTATATCTAAACCCAGGAAGGACACCTTCTTGAGAACTGCTGCTTGTCCAAGGATGCCAGGGGTGGCTAAGCTCTTCAGATATTTCCAAGACTACAGCCCCAGCCATTATCCCATGCTGGCTGGGGCTGATGGCAGTCACAGTCCAACAGTCACTGGAAGGACACAGGTTAACTGTCTACAGACTAGGCCACAGGTGGACTAGTGACTTGGTTACACAAGGCAGCGTCATTTATAAATGCAGATCCATTTACCACCATAGACATAGGAGACAACTCCTAGGGGCTGAGGTGTCTTTGCACCCCCCCCAAATATTAGAGGGGAACAGCCCCCCTGCAAAAGCTGATGGGCATTGCCATTCAAATAGTGTGTTTGTGCCAGCGGCGTAGCGTGGGGGGTGCAGGGGGGGCGGCCGCACCGGGCGCAACATCTGGGGGGGGGGGGCGCTCGCACTCACACCTCTAGTGGAAGAGACTCGAGTGCTAAAATCCACGGGTTAGGGGGTGCAAATTACTTGCCTTGCCCCGGGTGCTGACAACCCACGCTACGCCACTGGTTTGTGCCACATCATGTGATCAATTATAAGCCCTGGCCCCCCCAATATTTTATTCAAGTTGGCACCCCTGACCAGAGGCTTTCTCCTGCGGTCCCGAGAGCCCAGTGTCCCACTTGTTTTCCAGAAGATGCAGTGCATGGGGATGCTTTCCAGGCTCAGGTTCAATGTTCTTTTGTTTCCTTTCCACTTGGCATGTTTTCAATGCCCTCCCCCCCTCCCCAGCTCCATTTTAACAAATCCCCCCAAGAAGCAAGGAGTGCAGAGTGCATTTGCTGCTGCCCGTGACTCCCTGTGGACTTGGGCTCACCGCATTGCAAACCACAGCACCAGGAATACTGCATAAATGGCCTTAAGAGCAACTGATAAAAAAAAGCACATGGCAGGCAGTTAATGCAAGGAGAGGCAGACGCTCAGCTCTCAGCCATCCCCTCCCCATCCACAAGCTCACACATGCTGCAACTGCTGCCATCAGAAGTTCCAGCCCACCAATGGCATGCATTGGAGAGCCTTTTATTTTTTAAAAAATACATTTATTCATTTGGTTTTTCAAATTAAAAATTTTCACAGAGATATATCAAACATAAATCATAAAAACAAGATTCTAAGGAATCTCCTGGACTTCCATCCTCCCCTTTGTGGGTCCTATTATTAATCATTTCCTCCCGCATCTTTTATTATGATCCAAATCTTTTACATCTCCATTGTGTCCAAAATTCACCAATAAGCTACAAGTGATATTCCAATCCTACTAACGATTTTAACTGTTTCCAACGGTCTTTGAGATAAGTTATAAATTCCCCCCATTCCTTTTTAAATTTTGGTCTTCTTGATTTCTGATTTTTCTGGTCATTTTATCCATTTTAGCATAGTCCATCAACTTCATCTGCCATTCTTGTTTGGTAGAAACTTTATCTTCTTTCCATCTCTGGGCCAGTAACATCCGTGCAGCCGTGGTTGCGTACATAAATAGTCTTTCCTGCTCCCTTGGGATTTGGGCACCTATAATTTCTAAAATGAAGGCTTCTGGTTGGGGAAACTTTTCATCCTAAGGGCCACATTGTGTTGTGGGGAACCTCCTGGGGGCCACATGCTGGTGATGGATAGAACCACAGGCAAAAGTGTGTGGAACAATGGATGTGGTTCTATTTAAAAGGAAAGACTTGCAGGCATTATCCCTGCCTCCAAAAAACAGTACCAGTTGGGTTTTTCAGGCATTTGATTGATTAAACTGTGGATCTTCATCTTTGTCAGTTCCCTCTATAGCAGGAGCAGGAAAACGTTTTTGCTCTGAGGGGCCCATTTTTTCACAAGCAACTTTCCGGGCACTGCACCCCCGTGATGGTGAGGCTGAGGGAACCTGGTGCCCTCCCAGAGCACCTTTCTCTGACTTCTGGTAGGCATGCCACGTTTTCATCAAGGTGTGATCAGATTTCTTGCTCACAGTCCCACTTGTCAAGAGAAGAAGGAGTAAGACGCCATGAATATTTCATACACCTTTTATTTTATTGCTGTCTCAAGCAGATTCCGGAAGGGCAAAGGGTCACTGCTGATCTGCCTTTCGTGTAGGTGGGGGAACCTTTCAAGTTACACATTCATTCCACAGGCCTCTCATCGGTGATGTTGTCGCTGCATCTGAGCACACGGGTTCCTTGCCTGTGAAGTCTTTTGTCCACCAAAATATGGGATGGCAACAAACGAAAATCACAGGAACCTCAAAAACAATGAAAACCACGTATAGAAATGAGTTATGGCTAGTAGGGATGTCAGAGAATTCCAACAAAAACAAAAACTAGAGGACAAGCGGCCAGTGTTCACTTATTTGTCCCATGCCCAGGACAGAAATCAATTTGGCAAATGCACTTGTTCTTTGCTGCTGCTTTCAGTCTGCAAACGATTCGTAATTGATCAACCTCCCTCCCATTTACATTGTGTTTCCTTTGCAGTGAAATGAACAGCATGGAATAATGTAATGGCAATGCAATTTACATAATTGATTACGTAAATTATGTAACTTATGAAATTTTTGCCATAGCGGACAGTGACATGAATAAGGTCGCTTTATTGGGAAGGTGAACTGCAGTGGAATGGAAGCACTGCTGCATGTGATGAGCAGACAATGCCTTTTTACATCCCAGATGACTAGTGAGACAAAACTACATGAGAAATAAACATATACGTAGACAAAAGTGGCAGCAACAATGGAAACAATTCCTCCAGATGCTTCAAATGTCTGTGGTGAGATCTCCTGGGCTGTTTTCCACTTAACGCTTCATCGGAACAAAAATTGAGAATTTCTCACAGATGGCTGCTGCGGACCTCCTTATATCTTCTTGTTTGGCTTTATGGATCTGAGTTAATCTTCAGCTTCACAAAGTTTTGCTCATCTTAAAAATGTAAAAAAGGTAAAGGTAAAGGAGAGTTAAGTCCAGTCGCGAACGACTCTGGGGTTGTGGCTCTCATCTACTTTACTGGCCGAGGCAGCTGACGTTTGTCCGCAGACAGTTTTTCAGGGTCATGTCGCCAGCATGACTAAGCCGCTCCTGGTGAAACCAGAGCAGCACATGGAAACACCATTTACCTTCCCGCTGGAGCGGTACCTATTTATCTACTTGCACTTTGATGTGCTTTCGAACTACTAGGTTGGCAGGAGCAGGGACCGAACAATGGGAGCTCACCCTGTCGCTGGGATTTGAACCGTCGACCTTCCGATCGGCAAGCCCAAGGCTCAGTGGTTTAACCCACAGCACCACCTGTGCTTAAAAATACAATACAGTAAATAACGCCACTCATATGATGTCATCATAGCATTTGCCATCCTCAAAAGATGAATGGTAAGAGGCTGCCCTGATATTGAGCCAGATCTACGCCATTGACTGGCCGCAAGGATTAAACCAGGGGTCTTCTTCAGGCAAATCGTGGCTGACCACTGGGCTAGATTCCCTCCCAAAGTCAGAAGTCTTGTGGCCTCACCTTTAAATGGTCTCTTCCCTGGAGGAAGAGGGTGAGTGAAGAGCATGCCAGCATGCCAACCTCTGGTGGTGCTGAACCTCAGACTACAGGAGGATGGAGGTCAGGGAGAAGGAAGCTGTAGCAAGACACTCCTTCACTAGAGTGCTGGTACTGGCACCCACAACAGAGCTTAGGAAGGCACAGAGGTTAATATCTGCAAAACAATGGGAGGAAGTTGGCAGGACACTGCATGACTGCTGTGTGCAGTTCTAGTCACTTCACCCAAAAAAGGATATTGTAGAATTGGAAACGGTTCAGAAAAGGGCAACCAAAACAATGAAGCTGAATGCTGGAAGGTTCAGGACAGACAAAATAAAGGATGTCTTTACACAGTGCAGTTGAACTATGAAACCCTCTCCCGCAGGAGGCAAGGATGGCCACCGACTTGGATGGCTTTAGAAAGGACTGGAGAAATTCGTGGAGGATAAAGGTATCAATGGTTAATAGCCATGATGGCGATGGTTTTGCCTGCAGCTGGAGCATAATTAAGGCTAAGCTGGCGTGAACCTTTCTTGGTAGTACCTGGTTGGGAGACCACAGGGAGCTCCACATGAGATGCAGAGCTTCCTGAGAGAAGAACAGAGTGTACATCACAAATAATGCCTGGAGCAGGGTGGGGAATATTTTCCAACTCAAGGGCCACATTCCTGTCTGGGCAACCTCCCGCGGTCCATATTATAGTGATGAATGGAGCCAGAAGCAAATGTGAGAGGAGAAATGAACCTTTGTATAGGAGGCTAGTTTCTACACACACACACACACACACACACACACACACTGCCCCCCTCCAAATCCAGGTAAGTGTTCCTACCAGGCAAAAACAGCCAGGGGATAAAGCAGAGCCAGTGAGGGTTGTGGTCTGGGAACCATTCCAAAGACCAATTAGAAAGACCCGGAGGGCCACATTTGGCCCCCAGGTTGGAGGTTCCCCACCCCAATCTAAAGTAATGCAGTCACAGATTCTAAACAGCTGAAAAGATGTGTGTGTGTGTGTGTGTGTGTGTGTGTGTGTAAGTTCTGATCTAGTGCACGTATTTAACAGAAAAAAACGGGCACTCTGGTGGAAGAGGCAGCCATGGATTAAAATAGCATGCAGTCCTCCAGCAGAGCCTTGAATAGCAAGAGGGTTGCCCCTAGTTACGCAGAAGGCTTTCCTAGATTGGAACAAGACCTTCTCCAAAGGTGCTTCGGTTGTGCCAGGGACGTGGACCTTCCAGGGAGCAGGGTGACTGCAGCACAGTATGTTAAGCTTCATGGCGGGGTACATATTCATTATTCATCAGTCAATGTGTATCTCTTAGGGTTGACAGTGCTCAACTTCCACTTGGAATAACTGCAGCCTGTACATTAAGCACCGAGTGCTCCTTGGTGATGCATGTTCCTCGCCGTCAGTCAGCTGACTTCCCTCCCTCCCCTCCAAATCGCTGCACAGCCACCTACTCAGCCAATCCCTAGTGAATCATCTATATTATGCTTCTGCATCCCCCCTCCACCTTTTTTTTTTTTTTTGGAGAACATTTTTCTAAAGGTCTCTAAAGAGCTTTCTGCAGCGTGAATTAATTGCAACTCACAACACCCCTGCAAAGGTGGCAGCGTATTGTTCGGCAGATGGAGAAACCAAATCTCCAAATGGGGGATGGCGTGAGTCAACGAGCGGAGGTGAAAGCAGAACCTAGAAATGCAAATCCCAAATCTGTCTCTTTGGGGAGGTGGACGGAGCGTGATTTGGGCCAGCGTGTCAGACTTGGTTCATGTCAAGCTGGGGTGTGGGGGAGCTGCGGATGATGCAAAGGAAAGACCAAGGAAAACAGCACCAGAGTCCTCTTAATTCAGGGATGGAAAACCATTTTTTCAGCTGGAGAGGGAAGCCTTCCAGGGGCCACATGCCAATGCGTGGTGGACGCCAGAAGCAAAAGTGAGCTGAGCAGTGAATGCAAGTTCTACTTTCATCCAGGAGCTTAGTTTCTTCCCACGCCTCTTTATCCTCCATTCAAACAAGCAAGAGGTGCTATCAGTTCAAGGGCAGATTCCGACCAGGAAAAAACACTCGAGGAAGGTGCAAAGGAGGGTTAGAGAGGGGTGTGGCCTGGAGGAAAGGGTGTGTCCTGAGGACAATTAGTCAGATCTGGATGGCTGCATTCAGTCCCAGCCCTGAGGTTACACATCTTAATGCTGAGACCTGCCGCATGACCTTGTATTCCTATTGGTGCTGAAACTACCTTTTTGCCAAACGTGAGGATGGCGCACAGAGTGACTCCCTTCTTGTTATCCTTCAGATCCTAGGTTCAAGACCCAGTGCAGGTGTTATGTACTGAGTTGAATAGGATCCAAAAGGCAGCAGTCTGATTGGTCCTAGAACAATAGGATTCAGAATGCAGCAGTCTGATTGGTCCTAGAACAATAGGGTCCAGAATGCAGCAGTCTGATTGGTCCACAGGAGCCACCCAGTCCAGCTCCAGGTGGAAGTGAATCCGCAACCTGATTGGCCTACAGGTGAATCCCGGAATTAGCCAATCACGTAGGGCTCATTGTGTAAATAATGTATATAAAGCAGACATTCTGGGGGAACTTCCATTCCTCCTCACCACTATGAGCTGAATAAAGAGCATGAAATCCACTCTCAGCTCCGAGTATATTTCAGCAGGCTTTATCCCAGGTGTGGAGAACCAGATCCTTACCTCCCTTGCCACCACTGGCCAACTTTGACAGAAGGGTGGGGGCTGCACACCTGTCAATCACCTAGTGATGTTATGACATCAGGCAACAACTTCAACAACTCTGAAATGTGTGGAGATGAGCATAGTCTGAGAACAGGACCAAGGACCAGACAGAGGGGACAGGGGCCTGCATTCACCCCTGACACTTCCCACAGCTGCTCTATAGTTATGGAGGGTTCACGTCTAGTCAACTGCCCAACTCATCTACTCTTCCTGCCAATTCCCGTAAATGACATAACCTTTTCCCTTTCATTATCTAGGGGTCTTGGTGGACCACAAGCTTAACATGAGTCAACATTGTGATGCAGCAGCAAAAATAGGTAATGCTATTCTAGGCTGCATCAACAGAAGTATCGTGTCCAGTTCAAGGGAATCAATATTCCCACTCTATTCTGCCTTGGTGAGACCACACCTGGAATACTGTGTCCAGTTCTGAGCATCACAATTTAAAAAGGATGTTGACAATCTGGAAGGATTTAAAATTGAAAAAGGATGTTGACAATCTCAGCAGAGGAAGGCAACCAAGATGATCAAGGGTCTGGAAGCCAAACCTTATGAGGAGCGGTTGAAGGAGCTGGGTATATGTAGCCCAGAAAAGAGGAGACTCAGAGGAAATATGATAGCCATCTTCAAGTATCTCAAGGGCTGTCACATGGAAGAGGGAACAAACTTGTTTTCTCCTGCTCTTGAGGGCAGAACTTGAACCAATGGCTTGAAGTTACAAGAAAGGAGAGTCTGACTAAACATCAGAAAAAAACTTCAGTAAGAGCTGTTCAACTGTGGAACAGTCTCCCTCTGAAGGTTTTGGATTTTCCTTCCCTGGAGGTTTTCAAGCAGAGGTTGGATGGCCATCTGTCATGGATGTGTTAGCTGGATTGCTGAGGGTTGGACTCGATTACCCTTCAATTCCCTTCCAACTCTGCTATTCTATGATTTAGTTGAGGCTGAATTTGCTGTCACTCTCTTTCAGAATTCAGAAGACTCTGGTTTCATGTGAAAATCCTACATGAATAGAATGTACTATTTGGTAGCTGGAATCCCATGAAGTTCAAAGCTAGGAGGAAGTTTTGGAAAATGCATTCCTAGCAAAATGAGTGCACTGGCTTGAGTCATAATTTCTGGCAAAAGTTTGTTTATTTTAGTTGTGCTACAAATGTTCTAGGACAGCCATCAGAACAGGCGCAGAAAACAGGCTTGTGTTTTTTTAATCGTCAGTGATGTGCAAGTTGTTTCATACACACCAGGGAAACTTTTTTTTTTGTTTTTGTCCAAGGACTGCAATCCCTTATGGGCAATCCTTTGGCAACCTGGTTGCTAGTGATGGGCGGGGCCAGAGGCAAAAGTGGGCGGAGCAGCTAATGCGACTCTTCATACTGTCAGCTACATTCCAGCCATGAACAAGCCTGAGGTTTCTGCATAGACCTATCAGCACACAAACACATTTCTCCACCTGAAGAAGCAAGATACATCATTCCAATTCAAGGACACATTCCAGCCAGACATGCAAGGAGGGTGCGCAGTATTATGGGTAAGAGGGAATTTGGGACTTGCAGAGTTTGCAACTTTTTTGAAATTATGAAAGGTTTCAGCATTTGGGACTTTTGAGTTTAGTGACAAGGTGAGCAAGAGGTGACATGATGGAAGTTTATAAAATAAACAAAGCATGGTACAGAGAAAGTGGATAGAGAAAAGTTAGTCCAACTTATCCAGGCTCCTAGAAACATAGAACTGTAGAGTTGGAAGGGACCCTGAGGATCATTTTATTTATTTTATTCATTTATTGAATTTATATACTGCCCTATACCCAGAGAGACATCACCTTGCCGACAAAGATCTGTATAGTTAAAGCTATGGTTTTCCCAGTAGTGATGTATGGAAGTGAGAGCTGGATCATAAAGAAGGCTGATCGCCAAAGCACTGATGCTTTTGAATTATGGTGCTGGAGGAGACTCTTGAGAGTCCCATGGACTGCAAGAAGATCAAACCTCTCCATTCTTAAGGAAATCAGCCCAGAGTGCTCACTGGAAGGACAGATCATGAAGCTGAGGCTCCAAGACTTTGGCCACCTCATGAGAAGAGAAGACTCCCTGGAAAGGACTCTGATGTTGGGAAAGATGGAGGGCACAAGGAGAAGGGGATGACAGAGGACGAGATGGTTGGACAGTGTTCTCGAAGCTACCAACATGAGTCTGACCAAACTGTGGGAGGCAGTGGAAGACAGGAGGGCCTGGCGTGCTCTGGTCCATGGGGTCACAAAGAGTTGGACAAGACTAAATGACTAAACAACAGCCTATACCCAGACGACTCATCATCTAGTCCAATCTCCTGCAATGCAGGAATATACAGCTGCCCCAAATGGGGATCGAACCTGCAGCCTTGGCATTATCAGCACTAAGCTATAACCAACTGAGCTATCCTGTTCTCACAATGGCTGAACTGTGGCAAGCCTGTAAGCTGGACACAAACTCAACAGCACTCTGTCTGGCTGCGATTCCCAGCAACTAGGATTCAGAGGCATAATGCCTCTATTGCAGTGGAGGTAGAACACAGCCATTGTGGTAACTGTTGATAGCCTTGTCTGCCATGAATTTGTCCAATCCTCTTGTAAAACCATCCATCACTGCCTCTTGTGGCAGTGAGTTCCATAGTTTAACTACGAAGATGCACTTTCTTTCATCTGTCCTGAATCTTCCAACATTCAGCTTTATGGGATGTCCAGGAGTCCTTGCGTTCTGAGACTAGTGCAAATCAGCTCTACTGAGGTTGAAGTTCTCCACTCACTTACCTGGGGGTAAGTCTCATTGAACTAAGTGGGACTTCCTTCTGAGCAGGCATGACTAGGATTGTGCTTCGAGTGACCCAAAGTTTTTATTGCTAAAAAGAGGAGCGAATTCTCTGTCTCTACACCATTCATAATTTTATGATCCTCTATATAATATCCCCCATTCTCAATCTTCTGTTTCCCCTTATATTGTCAGAACTGACTCAAAGTCTGTTCCAGGCACACAGACAGACAATCTCCTCCTTTAATTTCACCGTGTGACAATCTCTCTCCTACATGTTCTTACATCCTTCACAAGTGCTCTCGCAGACCTGAAGCTCAGGCAAACACCCCCAGCCCAGCCCACTCTCAAAGCACCGTTTATCCATGTCTGTGCGCCATGGAGAAATACAATGCGATTAGTCACTCTTTCTGAGTAGGAGGAAATTTGTGAGAGGAGGAAGAGGAGGAGGAGGAGGAAGGAGAAGAATCAAACTGTGAAACCTGTTAGCATGGCATACTTGTTGCAGAGTTGTCCCCCTCCCTGTGCTTTTAAAAGTACTGTGAAGTAATTGGTGCCTAGTGACAAACGGCTGTGGTGTTGGTGAGGAAATGAATGCACCTTCTTATAAATCCAGCATCAGTCGAAAAAGCTCTTATTACTTGCTAACTATCAAATGATCTTCTTCATTCCTTGAACTTTATTACCCTTGACTTGTACTTCTACGTGGGGCAATGCACTCTACGTGGGGCTACCTTTGAAGGTGACTCGGAAACTACAACTAATCCAGAATGCGGCAGCTAGACTGGTGACTGGGAGCGGCCGCCGAGACCATATAACACCAGTCTTGAAAGACCTACATTGGCTCCCAGTATGTTTCCGAGCACAATTCAAAGTGTTGGTGCTGAGCTTTAAAGCCCTAAACGGCCTCGGTCCAGTATACCTGAAGGAGCGTCTCCACCCCCATCATTCTGCCCGGACGCTGAGGTCCAGCGCCGAGGGCCTTCTGGCGGTTCCCTCATTGCGAGAAGCAAAGCTACAGGGAACCAGGCAGAGGGCCTTCTCGGTAGTGGCGCCCACCCTGTGGAACGCCCTTCCAGCAGATGTCAAAGCGATAAACAACTACCTGACATTCAGAAGACATCTTAAGGCAGCCCTGTTCAGGGAAGTTTTTAACGTGTGATTTTACTGTATTTTTGGTTTTTATGGAAGCCGCCCAGAGTGGCTGGGGAGGCCCAGCCAGATGGGCGGGGTATAAATAATAAATTATTATTATTATTATTATTATTATTATTATTATTATCTAAGCCATCACTTGCGGCAAGGTCAGATGTTACTTTGGCTCAGGGCCGGAGCAAACATAAACAGAGGTGACCACGTTTGTTGCATTTGCCCATGAACAAACACCATTTTTTAGGGGGATGACTTGGCAAAATACTCACTGGTGGGCCTACCACAGAGTATTGCCACTTGCAGCCTTTCCTCCCTATGTCTGGTGCTATCATTAGGCGGGATGAGGCAGCTCCCTCAGTCAACAAATCACCAGGTGATGGTGGTTCCAGAAGACAGAACTGTGTGGGCCACATGACCTGTCTGTACCCCCAAAGCTCTCACATGTCACCAGCATTGAAGAACGATTCAGCTCCTAGCTCAGTTGGCTTTTGGACATGGAAGCTGGGTGCCATTTTGTCCTTCGCCGTAGGTGGTCAAAAGTCTTGGGCTGTTCCTCCTCCTTCCCTTCCATCTGCCTCAACATTGGGAATAATTCTTCAAGAATGGCTCTGATCCTGGCTGACAGCCAGAGGTGCCCAGCTTACGAAGGTGACTCGGGGGGGAAGGCAACATCGTGTGCATGACGCCACGTGTGATGTCACATGTGTGCGACTTCCCAACGTTGCGAATGTGATGTCAGGACATTGGGAGGAGATGGGAGCAGAGCCAAACACAGTGACTGCACAGCTTGAGCGGCCAGCGGCCATTTGGCTATGAAGCTCACTGGGTGACCTTGGACCATTCACTAAGTCTCAGGCTCACCTACCTCACGGGCATGTTGTGAGGATGAAATAGGGAGGAGGACAACTATATATGTCACTTTTAGCATCTTGGAGGAAGAGGATCAACAAATGCTTCCATTTTGGTGTAAGAATATGGCCTCCCAACGCTGTATAAGTGAATGGGATGACATTTGCAGAAATGCCCTTGCTTAGCTGCTCCAATTCAGTGTCGGGGGACATAATGGGAAGCAAATGGTCCTAGTTCCATCCTCAGCATCTCCTGGTAGGATTGGGGGGAAGAACCTAGTGTGGCGAAGAGTAAAAAGTACTAAGTAGCAGCAGCCAGGAGAATGCAATCGAGTCCGCTATCTGAGGGAAGAACTGTGTGGCAGGAGTTGCACTGCCCTCCTGGTCTGAATGCTGTCACCGACTCTGTTCCTGGATCTGATCTGGGGTAGGAGCAGTGAATGCCTCCATGGAGAGACTCCTCTTTATCAAGTGCAAAACAGCCAAAACCACCACTGACATTGGCCATGGGTGTGAACTGTAATTTAGATAACGTGTGTGCTTGTGCTTGCTTTCCCCTCCTCCCTCCTGTTCTCTCTTCCTTGTGTGCCAGGTCTGTTCTAGGTGGTGAGCCTGTGGTCAGGGACTGTCTTAGAACTCAATTGTCAGATGCTCTGAGAGCCTTTTGGGCTAAAGGGTGGGGTACAAAAGCTGTAAGTAACTCAACAAATAAATATCGGAAAGGGGGAGAGCCGCAGCAACAGGTGCTAGGGAACAGTTGCCAGGGAGGAGAAAGCAGTCAGGAAAAGGATGGTGGGATGAGGAGAAAGGAAGAAACAAGGCAAAAATGGAAAGGTTTCTCTCTCTCTGAAGTGAGATGGCATATGATGGCTCTCTGAAGTGGGCATCTAACCAGTTGGGAAGAGACCAGCTGTAAGGGGCAGGCAGGAGGTCTACCAGGTGAATGTCTCCAGTACAACAGTCACAATATACTGGCACTCTTTAGGGAAGAGCTGCAGCTCAGAGGCAGAGCAATTGCCTTGCAAGTAGAAGGTCCAGGTTGAACTGGGAGAGAACCCTGCCTGAAGCCCTAAAGAGCTGCTGCCAGCCAGTGCAGACAATATTGAGCTAGATGGACCAATGATCTGACTTGGTATAAGGCAATTTTTGATGTTCATATGTCATCATATGCCATCTCACTCACCAAAATGAAGGGACAAAAAGGGTTTAAAGAACCGTTGGAGTGAATGAAATTTATAGTTGCTGGATCCCCGCCCCCCCAAAAAAAGACAAAACCTCCTAAATTTATCATGAGGCTTGTATGGATCATAGGGCTGGAAGAATTTTTCAGTTTTGCTTCTCTGAGTTTCTCATCTTTCCAGTCTGAAATTCAGTTCTACATATTTCTACAGCAACTTGCAGGTTTTTTTTTTTTTTAAATCCTCATGAAAATCTGACTGCATTTTAGTGTGAATTCTCCTGACTTTTGTATGTACATTTTTGGAAGCCATTTCCTTAATAGAACACATTTTTGTATGTTATCTCCCTTAATGTTTGCATATTTGTTCATATTGTTGCTCTGTCAAGGAGCAGAGGGTAAAAAGAAAAGAAAAGAAAGATTTTGAGCACAATAGACACAGAAATGGGGTGAAGGCTAAAGATTATATTGAGCAAGGCATGTATCTGTGACAAACCTCCATCTTGATGGATGCCACAGCCCATCCCAGATAAGGAAGGGACACATCTGATAAGTAACGCTTTACTGGCAAGAGAAACACTTGCAGCAGCTGCCACGGTGCTCCAGATACACACAATCAGACTCTTCTAGCATCTAGACAGCTGTCCACGTGTCTGGGCACTATGGAACAGTCACAGCAACAGTGGGGACTCTCCTCTCTGCTCCTCTGGCTTATATACCCTCCTCTGTCAGGTGGCTTGGCCACAACCTGAGACTTCTCCTACATGGAAGTTGCTGCTGCTCTTCCCTTTTAAAGTCCCTCCTGGGAGAGTCGGTGGAAGAAGATTGGAAAAACTTTAAAGTTTATTTACAGAAACATTGCAAAATTAAGGAATGTTAGAAGGATGTTGGAATGAAGTAATGTGGTTTTAGCAGAAATGATATAAAGGATTAGGTAAAAATGGATTTGTTAATTGGTGAAAGACGAGAATGTAAAATTACAGTATATTAAGATAAATTAATAGGATAAAAACAAAGCTGGAAAGGATTTCCTGAAATATCTAATTGAACTAGAATACAAAAAAGGGAGGTGTGAGGAGGTCAAGGAAATAAGCAAAGGAAAGAAAGTTATGTAAAGGTTTGATCTGTGTTTTTTTTTAATCGCTTGTATTTTTTCTGTCTTTTTTATTTTTCTCTTTTTTGTTTTTTGTTTTTTCTTTGTAATCTTTAAAAGTTGAATAATTTAAAAAAATAAAAATAAAGTCCCTCCTGGGAAGGTGAGGAATCTACTGACCTATCCCTTGCTTGAAGCATCCCTTCTTCCTTGCTATATCTCAGCACACGTTTTTCAAATCTTTCACTCTGTCTCCAAGCAGTATTTACCCATACTACTACTACTACTACTACTACTACTAATAGTAATACAGTGGTACCTCGGGTTAAGTACTTAATTCATTCCAGAGGTCTGTTTTTAACCTGAAACTGTTCTTAACCTGAAGCACCACTTTAGCTAATGGGGCCTCCCGCTGCCGCCGCGCCGCTGGAACACGATTTCTGTTCTCGTCCTGAAGCAAAGTTCTTAACCCGAGGTACTATTTCTGGGTTAATGGAGTCTGTAACCTGAAGTGTATGTAACCCGAGGTACCACTGTAATAATAAAAATAATTTATTTATACCCCACACACCTGGCTGGGCTTCCCTAGCCATTCTAGGCGGCTCCCAACAGAATATTAAAAACATGATAAAACATCAAACATTAAAAACTTCCCTAAACAGGGCTGCCTTCAGATGTCTTCTAAACGTTAGGTAGTTGTTTATTTCCTTGACATCTGATGGGAGGGTGTTCCACAGGGTGGGCACCACCACTGAGAAGGCCCTCTGCCTGGTTCCCTGTAACCTCACTTCTCGCAGGGAGGGAACTGCCAGAAGGCCCTCAGAGCTGGACCTCAGTGTCCAGGCGGAACGATGGAGTTGGAGACACTCCTGTTGGTCTTGATTTGCCTTCTTGGTGAATCCTGCTGTGACATGACATTATATTATTATTATCTATTAAATTTATATTTTGCCCTTTATCTGAAGATCACATGACATCTGCACAACTGCGCCAACCAAAGTTTGCATGATGATGATGGGGTTGGCCATTCAATTTCCGTTCTGATTGGCTGTTTTATACATAAACACACAATTGGTGCAGTCATGCTGTTTGGCTAGGCATCCAAAGGAATTATCCTTTCAAGTCTCTGAGGTTGGAGAGGACCTTACCTAGGCATGTAGGGCACTTGACAAATGTGGACTTAAAAGAAAACAATGCCCTGGCATGGAACCAAACAGCAGGGTCGGTCTCTATGTGGGGAATAGTTTTGATGTTCCTTCTAACCTGAAAGCCCCGTCTCCATTCCCCCAGGATTCTGGCTCTCAGGTGTGCTGCTGGAGACTGACCAAGTTTCTGCAGGTTGTGTTGAGAGAAGAGCCGTGCTCTCTAGAACTCCGTTGCAATTTGACAGCAGATCAGTAAGAAATCAAAGCAGCCTTTCCTCATTAAAATTCAGTTCGTTGAAAGCCATTCCCCTTTGAAAGCCTTCTTAGTGTTTTGTGCCGCTCCAAAAACAAAACCCAATGGGCAAGGCAGGGAGAGAAGAGGGGAAGACAAACAAGGTAACATTTCTGCCTTCCATCTGTTACAATTATTGCATCAGCTTTAATTACAATAGAACTTTTCCGCCCTTTAAAGTGTGCCGTCCGCCGACTCCATTGCCAGAATGCTTTTTCCGGCGAACTGAAAAACAGTTTGTCATTCACAATCACGTCACATCCTTTTCCACCCCTCTCATCTTTGAATAGTCCCTCAAGATTCAGAAGGCAGAGAGAAAGATCAGGAGCTGTTGATGCAATTGGGGATTTGTTGACTTCAAACATACTCTTTCTTCCCTTATGGGTTTGTTTGTTTTTTTGGTTAAATAAAAGCATTACAAAGTTTAGTCCTATTTATTTATATAGCACCATCTACGTACATGGCATTTTACAAAGGAAAAAAGTGTGCAGGGCTCTGTTCCAAGGGGCTTACCATTTTAAAACAGACAGAAGAGAGGGAAGTGGGACTAATGAAAAGCAGAGCTCAATAGGGACAGCATAGGCAGTTCTTTCATTTATGCACACATAAGATTCCACAAGCATGAAAATGAGCAATGCAGGAATCTTTTGTGCAATGCGGGACTCGAACCCATAACCTTAAGATTGAGTGTCTCATGGTCAGTTGGTTAGAGTGTGGTGTTGAGAACACCAAGGTTGCTGGTTTGATCCCCGTATGGGACAGCTGCGTATTCCTGCATTGCAGGGGGCTGGACTAGATAATCATCAGGGTCCCTTCCAACTCTACATTTCTATGATTCTGTGCTCTACCACCTGAACTATTGCAGCATGACACATGGTTCTAGCCTTGCTCAAACCAGAGGGACCTTAATGGATGAAGTAGGATATAGAGCAAGAAAACCACCAATGGAATTCCTTCGAGAGGAAACACTACAACTAGCATAGGACCCTGCTGTCTGCCATCTGGCACTGGGGGAGAAAGGGGTGTGTGGTGGCTGTGGCCTGCCCCGGGTGTCATCCCTTGGGGTGTGTGTGTTTGGCATTGCCACACTGACCCCCTGGGATGCTTGCCGCTTGCTGTGGGTGGCTAGCCCCACCGATGGGTGTACAGCATGTGCGCCGCTCCTGGTGCCAGAGCAACTAGCTCTGCCTCTGCCATCTGGAAGGTGAAATAAGATTTGCTAAGGGTCCTCTGGGCTCCTAGTGGCCCAGATCTGCCAGCACATCTCTTAGCTTTGGTTATCAAGCTCACAACCCCCTCCACACATACCCCGAAAGAAAGCCAGGTTAGCAAACTCTCTGCCTGAAGATTGGGTGCAAAACACTGGACAGAAGAATGGCTCTCTCCATCTGTTCTGCTCCTTTGACAATCCGCCTCTGGAAATCATTGTTGCATAAATCTTGGTGGAAGAGAAACCGAAGCTGCACCTGGAATCTCTTTAGCAGATGAGGATATGCATTTCTCCTCTTCAAGCAAAGGGACTTTCTTCTTCTCCTGTATTTTGTGGTTGATGCATTTTAAGTTAAGATGTGCACTTTGGGGAGGTTCCAAAAATGGCTCACCACATTTAGAACAACTTAATTGAAGGTGGTGTGTGCCTGTTTGGGTGTGCGTTAGCCACTGAGTGGGTCTGGGTGCAAGGCAAGGATTTGCTTTAAAGAACAAGGGTAGTATTCAATGAAGTTTACCAATTTTACTCAGAGTAGACCCATTGAAATTAATGAGCATGACCAAAGTACATGCCAGGACTTTTCTAACATTTGCAAGTGATTCTCTTGGCTTCTCTGTCACTTGCTTTTTGATAAAAAATAATACACTAACACAATTCTTCCTCTATAGCAGTGGTAAGAAGAGAGCAGATCAAGATCTACTCAAGATCTCAAGGTCATTAGCAGTGGATTGGCAAAGATTTCGGATTCCCAAATGTTGAACAACAGTCACAGCTAAAAAACTTCTCTCTCTCTTTGGCCACACCTATCCATCCATATAGAGCATATGGCTTTCTCCAGAGTATTCTGGGAACTGTTAAGGGTGCTGGGAACTATAGAGTACACTATATCTCACAGAATTCTTTAGGGGAAGCCATGACTGTTAAAGAGCTATAAATGCCTTCAGCACACAGGTACTTTCACTGCAGACTGGTACAACTTTGTTGTACAAGTTAAGCAATAGCAAGAAACACAGCAGCTGGGAATTGAGTGGAGAAGAATGCCATTGTACTCAAATACTGCTTATGGGCTTTCCAGGGGCATCTGCTTGGCCAATGTGAGAACAGGATTCAGGGCTAGATGGGCCACTGGTTCTTCTTATGCTCTTAGGAAGGTTTCCTAAGAACAGGACTGCAACAGGACTGTTTCGTTGGAATCTGATGCTGTAATATCCCCATCTGCGAGATGCACCTGGAAGATGCTCAGTATATCAACAAGGCCAGTAATATCCCACTATTTGGATGCGGGTGGCGCTGTGGTCTAAACCACTGCACCTCTTGGGCCTGCTGATCGGAAGGTTGGTGGTTCAAATCCCCGCGACAGAGTGAGCTCCTGTTGCTCTATCCCAGCTCCTGCCAACCTAGCAGTTCGAAAGCACACCAGTGCAAGTAGATAAGTAGGTACCACTGCGGCAGGAAGGTAAACGGTGTTTCCATGCGCTCTGGCTTCTGTCACGGTGCTCCATTGCATCATGCTGGTCACATGAACCCGAAAGCTGTCTGTGGACAAACGCCAGCTCTCTTGGCCTGAAAGCAAGATGAGCGCCGTAACCCCATAGTCGCCTTTGACTGGACTTAACCATCCAAGGGTCCTTTACCTTTTACCTTTAATATCCCATTATTTTGCATGCCTGCTATTTTTGTTTATGACAATAGAAAAAAAGAAAGAAGAAAAGAAAAGAAAAGAAAAAAGAAGGAAGGAAATGGAGGGTACATTTTTCTTTCCAAAACTTGGTTATTGAAGTTCAGAAATCTTGATGCATCTGTGGAAGCAAAAGTGCAAAAAGCTTATGAATTCAGTTCTGGTACTGTATACATCTCATTTCTGGGCAAAGCTTCTGCTCAGAAGAATCCACTTTCATGATTCTGGATACATTCTGGATCAATCCTGTTGCTCCAACAGGATTTTGAGTACTGACTGGTTTTAATGAAAGGGTTGGTGCCATGCTGTTTTTATCATAATTCTTTGTATGGTTTTAATACATTTTAAACATATAGATGCATAGTTTAAATTGTTTTAATCAAAGTTTGTGGGTTTTTTTTAAATAATTGCCTCCCCCCATTCCGCTCCATGTTTTTAGTGGTTCTGTTTTCATCTGTAAACTGCCTTGAGTCCCTGTCAGGGAAAAAGGTGGGGTATGCATGAGAAGAAATAAATAAAGACCATGACTCGTCTCCAAGGAATTGTTTGGATCTGGCTTCTCTTGTTCAGCTGAGATCTACCCATTTCCACATCCGCTTACTGATTTATTTATTTTTGTCTTCATGCAAATGCCCAATGCCTCCTAATATCTTTGAACATTTGTAGGTAATGATCCATTTTGAAAAGAAAGGCTCTAGTGAAAATCTAGTGGGGGTGTCAACACCCTGCTAAATTTCGCAGGCCTCTTGCCCTGCTAGGATGTTGTGGCAAGCCCATTGACAGCTGTTGACTACTGTCAGGCACCTGCCAATTGGTTTCCATTGGCACAATATTATATCAAAGAGCTGACCAAAGAACAATCTTACAGAAGCATCTATGGTGGTTTTCTTTTTTCTTTTTCGGTTTGGGAAAATTATTGTTATTAATGAAACTTGGAGTTGAATGAACTTTGGTCAAGAGAACAGAATCACATAATTTTTTTTAAAAAAACAAACCCCTATAAAAATTGGAAATAGTTTTAAGGGAAATTTATTCCAAAGTTGTCATATTCCTGGCAACCAATTAGTTGACAAAATGTAAGCCTCAGGCTGAAGGGCATTATAGAAAGACAAGAAATTAATTATTCATTATAAATATGCAATAATGATCCAGGCTGTGAGGACAATCTGTCTTGTACACAGCCTCCCAAACAGGCTTCAGTGAAATTATTTCAAAATATGCTGTGGATTTTTTTCCTGATGTATTTTCCTGTTTGTTTTTGGCCCTTAATCCAGCACACAGTCAAGCTAGTGAGTCCCATCTGAAATGAATGGGACCTTAGCACCTTGGCTGTGGCTGGAGAGCAACCTACCGTATTTTTCGCTCCATAGGACGCACTTTCCCCCCTCCAATAATGAAGGGGAACTGTGTGTGCGTCCTATGGAGCGAATGCAGGCTCCTTGGCTTCAGCGATATCAACGTGAAGTCTGTGGAGCGCAGAGGGAGCGCTCCCTCCGCGCTCCAGAGGCTTTGTGCTGCTTTCGCTAAAGCCTGGAGAGCGAGAGGGGTCAGTGCGCACCGACCCCTCTCGCTCTCCAGGCTTCAGGGATAGCTGCCTGAAGCCTGTGGAGCGCAGCGCGAGTTCCCGCTGCACTCTGCAGGCTTCAGGTTCCTTCTGCTGAAGCCAGGAGAGCAAGACTCTCCTGGCTTCAGCAGAAAGGGAGAGCTGCGCAGCGCCCCTTCAGCCAAGTGGGAGGAGAAATGGAAGGGGCTTCATTTCTCCTGCCACTTCTTAGAAGGGGTGCTGAGCAGAGAGGGGGATAATTTTTTTTCTTGTTCTCCCCCTCTAAAACAAGGTGCGTCCTATGGTCCAGTGTGTCCTATAGAGCGAAAAATATGGTACATCTTTGCGATTTGTTTCTTTCTTTCGGGACCATAAGTATGGTCCTTGGCCACAAGTATTTGTGTGTCATGAAAAATCTCCCTACACTCAAATCTTCAAGAGCATATTCTAAGTAGAGATTTCGAGCAATAAGGATTTTAGAAGTTTCCTCCTGCCATCGTTACCAAGTGTAAAAAGAAGAAGTATGCAGCCAAACTCAAGACTCTCAGGTTCCATTTCAATGGGAGAAAATTAAGCCTTTGAAGTGTGCAAAGTCACAGCATGACGCCTTCTAACAGCTAACTCAGGTGGTATGTGCTGATTGTACCCAAAAGAAGGCCACTGAGAAAATTGTTGGTGGCGAGGAAATAAATAGGTATAAAAATGAGAATCCATGGATACCAAGATCCAGGTTTGGGGGAAAGTACTCTTTGGTGAAAGAACCCCAGCAGAGATTAAAAATCACAAAACGTGCTGCATAGAAAAAGACCACACATTTGGTAAGTTAAAAATGGGTTTACTTACAAACTCTTAAAAGGTGAGGTTCATGTGCTATTCCTTACAACAGTTAGGAAGGTTGCACAGGCAGTAAAATTTTGTTTAGTTCCAAAGTGGCAAAAGTTCCTAAATTATTGGTATAGGAACTCAAGAATGGCTTGTGAGAGCCATGGAGTCTGAATTGGAGCAACCAGTTCAGGCCTCTTCACATGCTGAGCTTCTCAAGTAGACTGAGGGAAACAAAGGTTTGATTACCTAGTTCCTCACAAGGTGAGCTAAGCCTGGCGGGACAGCTTCTTCAATGGTATTAACTCCCTCATGCATCAATTAGACTTAAGCATGTTGGTTATATGAGGCTGGTTATCCCACAAAAATAACAGAAGGTAACAGTTCTGAGGTTTGCAGAAGTAAAAGCAAAACACAAATGCACATATAAAGCTTGGAACATGTTGGAAGTGCAACAGTAGGGATCATTCACTTTGTAATTTAAAGGTTAATTCCATTTGTATGTCAACTAGCCAACCAGGGAGGGTGGCATGATGTTTTCTGAGGTAGTACATGACCTGACTGACTGTGTAGTTCTGAGGGAGTTTTCCTCCATATGTTTGGCTCAATGTCTGGCTCTGGATTCCATCTAAGTTGTTTCAGTGACATTGTTAACAGAACCCTCTCTCAACAGCCCAGTGAGAACTGAGGTGACCAGTCAAACAGTGGAGGAATACAGTGGAGGAGGTATACCTGGGCCTCAGCTCAGTATACCAGAAGGTGTGTCTCTACCTCTATCATTCAGCCTCGGCACTGAGGTCCAGCTCCGAGGGCCTTCTGGCAATTCCCTCACTGCGAAAAGTGAGGTTACAGGGAACCAGGCAGAGGGCCATCTCGGTAGTGGCACACACCCTGTGGAATGCCCTCCCATCAGATGTCAAGGAAATAAAGAACTATCGGACTTTTAGAAGACATCTGAAGGCAGCCCTGTTTAGGGAAGTTTTTAATGTTTGATATTTTATTGCTTGGTGATGATGATGTTGGGAGCTGCCCAGAGTGACTGGGGAAACCCAGCTAGGTGGGCAAGGTATGAAGAAGAAGAAGAAGAAGAAGAAGAAGAAGAAGAAGAAGAAGAAGTGTTACTCATCAGAGAAAAGAGGGCAGTGAAGAACCTTTGATTCTACCCATTTCCATTTCTTGCTTGCCCTGCCCACCATCGACAAATCCCTCAGATATCCCGGGCTCTAAGTTGTTTAGGGTTTGTTTCTGGAGAACCGCCCTCCTCCACAGACCTGCTGGTGAATTGTAGCTGTTTTTCTGGCCTCACACACATGCACAGATTTGTGCCTCAGCCAAATGCAAAACGATGTACATCCAATCAGCATCCCCAGAGGGCCGGCGAGATGGCAGCCAATCAAGACGCAACTGACCTTGGTCCTCTCTCCATTTGGCCGTGTGCATGAGAAAACAGTGCGACCGGAGCACTGTGAACTAATTTTCTTGTTGGGCGTGTATAATTGGTGTAAAATCTCCTGACTTGGTTTGCTGGCAGGTGGAATCGCTGCCAAAGAAAGATCAGGGAAAAGAGGTGAAGCGGAGGACAGTTGAGCAGGGGGAGGGGGGGGGGGAGGAAAGAAAGACGAGAAGGGCAAAAAAGGAACAAACGCCGAATCTTTTCTCTATCCCCCAAATCTGGTTTCATCATCTGCATGCTGATGCCCGCCTGCAACCCAACGTTTCAACTATGCCCGGCCATCTAACCTCTCCGCTCGCCACATTCTTTCCAGGTGAAAGCGGCTGTTGGAAAAGAGAGAGAGAGAGAAGGGAAGACAGACGCTGCTGTGGAATTATTTAACGAGCCAGAATGAATTGCATTTGAAATCATTTAAATGGGATCTGGGAGTATTTAACTGCAGCACAGGAACTTAACAAGAGTGGGAAAGGATCTTTGTGCTAATTGCCGGCAATGATATACCTACAGAGAGAACATGCAGCAATTAGCAAGCAAGTCTGTAATTTCTGTCTCAGGTCCCTGCCTGCCCTGCAATATGGCACGGATTCTTGGCCAGAGTAACTCATCGAGGCTCCTGGCGGAAGGTGACCAGTATTAAAACACACACTTTTCATCATATCAATTCAAATAAGTACTTTGCTGTGGAGATTTGGGAAGGGGTGAGGGCAAGATGGTGGAATCACATCAATCCTTTCCAGAAAACCAGTGTGGTGTAGTGGTTGGAGTATTGGACCAGGACCTGGAAGACCAGGTTTCGAATCCCACTCGACCCTGAAGCTCACTGGGTAGACTTGAGGTTAGTCACTTTCTAACCTGCCTTACAGGGTTAAAAATGGAGGATTAAATAGAGATGAGGAGAACCATGTATGCCACTTCAAGCTCTTTGAAGGAGAGGAGAGATTTGTTGTTGCTGTTCCACCACCAATGAGAGATATGAAAAGCAGATGCTCTACCATGGAGCAACTGGCCCTCCCTTACCTGCATTTCACATTATGAACATTTTAAAGGTGTATTGCCAAACTAGATTTACTTGACCATGGAGAGGCTGAAATATGAGCACCTGCCTTGTGACTATAACATGCTTTAGTAGATAGTGAGTGACAGAGAAAAGCATTAAAATATTTCTGATGGTGCAGTATATCAGCTTGCAGTGATGGTTTTTATTGTGTATTTCAAGTGTGTGTGTGCATGTGTGGAAGAAAATACTCTTATTGATTACGCTAGTTTTACAACTGAGAACAGAGAGACTTCTATTTTACTTAGCAAAATTTATTTAGCGCTTCATCAAAAATATCTCAAAGCACTTTTTTTTAAAAAAAAGAATACATAGTATTATCCTAAATATTTATAATTTGCATATCTATAGCTGAAGCAGACACATAAGAGAAAAGTAAGTCTATTTTTATCTGAGAACAGAGAGTGACCTTGAATCACTTTCTTAAAAATAATACATAATCTTATCCTAAATATTCATAATCTGCTTAACTGTAACTAAAATCGATACGTAAGAGAAAAGTAAGTCTAATTTGATCATCTTTTTGTTCGTGAGCAATTCTTAAAGGACACATTTTCCTAAGCAAGAAAAGCCACCATAGCTTATTTTATTATCCTTACCAATGTCAACACCATTAATTCATCTTAAAAAAATTAGACATATGCATTTCAATCTACCAAGAAGGGGCTAACCTTTCGTTCAAAAATTTTATGACTGGCCATGCCCCCATGGCAGCCATTATGTGTTTGATAACACCCTGTACACAGCAGACATTTTGTGCTGGCATCCCTGACACTTTTTTTTCACAGTTACAGATTTTGGCCAAGGGCGCCCCCAAAGGCTGAGAACCGCTGCAGTACAGCAAAAGAAGATCACATCAGAAGAGCATTTAGAAGATGAGATAAAACCCATCAAATACACTGAGCATCTCTAGAAGACCGGAAAGGTAACTGTGATGGTGCCAAATGAAATACCCTAGAGATTTTGGATCTTGCCCTTGGGCTTCCCATAGGCATCTGCTTGAGCATTGTGAGATGGGTCATTGGCCTGGTCCAAACCAACCTTTTTATGCTCTAAAAGTAATGGGGAAATGCATTAGAGACTGGGATAAGGCTTGCTTTGATACAATGTCACCTGAGCTTGCCACAGAAAAGTCAGAATGAATGCTCATAAAATAGTTGGTGGTGTCTAATTTCCCTGAAAACAAATCAGCATGGTTGTTCAATAAACAGTTCATCTGGAAGTGTGCTGCTATGCCACACATTGAATAGACAAATTAATATATTGTAGAGTTGGAAGGGGCAAGGAGGATCACCTAGGCCAACCCCCTGCAAGGCAGGATTTTTTTACCCAGTATAGGGCTCACACCCACAACCCTGAGATTAAAAGCCTCGTACTATTTCAATGCAATTCTTCCACCAGATAGCACATTCGTGGCTGCTGTCATGTGGAATGTGGTCGAGCAAATGCAACAAACACCTGCAGTGGTACCTTGGTTTAAGAACAGTCCGATTTGAGAACGATTCACTTTACAAACTCTGCAAAACTGGAAATAGTGTCCCGGTTTGAGAACTTTACCTCGGTCTAAGAATGGAATTGGGACGCAGGTAGCGCTGTGGGTTAAAGCCTCAGCGCCTAGGGCTTGCCGATCGAAAGGTCGGCGGTTCGAATCCCTGCGGCGGGGTGCGCTCCCGCTGCTCGGTCCCAGCGCCTGCCAACCTAGCAGTTCGAAAGCACCTCCGGGTGCAAGTAGATAAATAGGGACCGCTTACCAGCGGGAAGGTAAACGGCGTTTCCGTGTGCGGCTCTGGCTCGCCAGAGCAGCGATGTAACGCTGGCCACGTGACCCGGAAGTGTCTCCGGACAGCGCTGGCCCCTGGCCTCTTAAGTGAGATGGGCGCACAACCCCAGAGTCTGTCAAGACTGGCCCGTACGGGCAGGGGTACCTTTACCTTTACCTTTAAGAATGGAATACAAATGGTGGAAGGGCACCAGCGGCAGGAGGCCTCATTAGGGAAAGCACGCCTCGGTTTAAGAACGGTTTCATTTTAAGAACGGACTTCCAGAACAGATTAAGTTCGTAAACTGAGGTGCCACAGTATTGACGATTCTATTATCATTATCATCCACACTTCAATTAAAACCCAGGGGAAGATATCATGATGCAACTCCTCCCCGGGGCAGCTGGGGAAGTTGCATGGAGGCTTAGGAAATGTTTACTGTCAGAAAATTTTCCCTGATGTTTAGCTGGAATCTCCTTTCTTGTAACTTGAAGCCATTGTGGTTCAAGTCCTACCTTCCAGAGAAGGGGAAAACAAGCTTGCTCCAAC
The DNA here is from genome assembly GCF_951804945.1 of Podarcis cretensis. NCBI lineage: Eukaryota > Metazoa > Chordata > Lepidosauria > Squamata > Lacertidae > Podarcis > Podarcis cretensis. The sequence continues at coordinate 20,302,620 of NC_137183.1, forward strand.
CTCCATGTGACAGCCCTTCAGATATTTGAAGATGGCTATCAAATCTCCTCTCAAGTCTCCTCTTTTGCAAGCTAAACATACCCAGCTCTTTCAACCATTCCTCATAAGGCTTGGCTTCTAGACCTTTGCTTTCCTTACTGAAAAGGAACCCCCCCCCCACACCCTTTATCCATCTCATAAAAGAAAAGTAAGCAAACAACAAGAAATTCTCAAGAAATTCTCAAGCACCCTGAAAATTGAGGCAGAAGAATTGAATAAAACATTGAAGATGCTCAAGGAGAGTTGCTGTTGTTGCTGCTGTTGTTTCAATGAGACTTCCTGGTAAATGTATTTAGGATTACAGCTGTCAACCCAGGAGCCCTAAATAGATGCCCCACAAGATAAGAAGCCTCTGGGTGACTCTGGTAGCTATCTGTTCTGACAGCTGCTACAGGCAAGTACAGAGAGCTCCCCTTGCAGCCATCTCTCTCAATGCTTCTGTCTGTCTGCTCACATTTTTACTGGCCCTCTGGCAGCAACAGGTTTCTGCTAGCATCATCTTAAAAGTGGGTGTCAGAAGCCAGGCACCATCAAGAATACGAGTGAGCAACTGAGGTGGCAGCCAGGCAAAGTCTCAGAGTGAAGACTAAAAAGAGAACTGGCAACAAAACTGAAAATGAGACTGATCTCCCACCATGAGCTTGTGCATGTTAAGAAATTCCCATAGTGATTTAATAATCAATCCCTCTTCTCAGGGAACTCTGAGAATAGTAGCTCTGTGAGGGCAAATAGGAGTATTTTAACAACTCGCAGCATGCTTAACAAACTACAGTCCCCAGAATTCTTTGGGGGAAGCCATGGCCATTTAAAGTGGCATGATAGTGCTTTAAATGTATAGCACAACTGGGGCCTTGAAATCCTTCAAAGTTATACTCTAAAAGAAACTTAATTCACTTTTAGCTCACCTGGCAATTATGGGAACGACTTTCAGACATAGTTCAGAGATTTCTGAGCTATTTCAATGAGGATGTTCATTCCAAGCATTGACTATAATGCAGGGATGGAAAACCCTTTTCAGACTAATGGCCACATTCCCATCTGGGCAACCTTTTTTCTGGAAGCGCAACAGCAGAGATTATTTAGTTAAGGGTTAATTCTGTTCTCGGTGCTAGTAAACTACCCAAGAAGGGTAGAGGTGGAACCACTCAGAGTTGGAAGGGTGTTTGCAGAGGTAGCATGTGATCTGATTGGCTGTGTAGTTCTGAGGAAGTCTTCCCCTCTATAGTTTATTTCTCTTAAAATTATATGATGCGTTTTGTTCAGTTTCTTCTGTAAAATGTTATCAGGGCTTCTTTCTCTCTGGACTCTGATCTACAATGTTTCAGTGACTTTGCAATCACCTGTTTGAATAGAATATTTAAAATACAGTGGTACCTCGGGTTAAGAACTTAATTCATTCTGGAGGTCCATTCTTAAACTGAAACTGTTCTTAACCTGAGGTACCACTTTAGCTAATGGGGCCTCCCGTTGTTGCCATGCCACCGCCACACGATTTCTGTTCTCATTCTGAAGCAAAGTTCTTAATCCGAGGTACTATTTCTGGGTTAGTGGAGTCTGTAACCTGAAGTGTCTGTAACCTGAAGCATCTGTAACCCAAGGCACCACTGTAGTGTGTAAAGTCTGCCAAATAGTTTGTTTGCGACCTGACTTTATTTTTAGCGAAGTCAGTAATTTGATAATTCTTAACCTGAGTTTTGTCTATGGATATTGAATGAGTTTCAAATGTGAAGCAAAATCTATGCAAGATAGTTTTAGATACTGAAAGAGGTCCAAACATATACATTTCAGCACATCCAACACTGAATTAAACGGAAACATGAAATATGATTGCCTGGCTTTCAGGAAATGCTCTTCTATCAGAACTGTAGAGGTTTGCACAGGCTGTAACACCTCACTCTGGAAGGAGAGAATTGTATTTTGATAGATGCAGGGATTTGATAGCCATCAGGGAGCACTGCCCCATCGAAACTGCTTAGGTGTTCCCAACCTAATGAATTCTTACAAACGAAATTTGATACCCTGTGCATCAGAAAGGTTTGCCCTGCTAGCAAGGGAAGAAAAACAGGACACAGAAGAATCATGTTCATAGATCATCTGAAAACATTTATCATTAATCTGATGGGGTAAGGGAAATTCTGATGGGGTTAGGAAAGTGATATTATCTCAGCGCTTGGAGAATCATGATCACTTAGAAGTACATATGATTCAACCAAGGTTGATAGGGTGCTTACATCGTAGTTTTGAGGGACCGTTTTCAAATGGGCAAAGTATTTTCTGGCCAATTGGCTGTTGCAGTGCATCGGCATGGATCGAATGCTGTTCCTTTTGCCTTATCTGAAAAATGTCACCTTTACCTCTTTCTGTGTAAAAATAAAACGAGTTGCGTGTTAAGGTTCCCCCAAAGCCACCCCAGAAATAATTCACAATATACACAGAATTTTAGTTTAAGGTTTTTGGCATAATTTTGGCCACAACTTTATTGATTACAGCATGTGAGTGGTTGCTTAGGCATGGTTCCAGACTACCTGAACCTGCACTCAGGCAGGACCAGAACTGACATCTGCAGCCCTGCAGAAGTCAGTAAGGGAAAACATTCTGGGGGAGCATTGAGCTGGACACCAGTCTCTAACCTCACCCCAAATGCTCCCAGGGGCTCTGGCATGGCCCTAGCCTCTTGACAGGGGGTTTGGACAAAAGCAAAAGCAAGGTGAGCCCCTGGATTCCTTTAATGGAATACCCTTGCAGCAGCAACTTGGGGGGCAGGCACAGCCAACTACATCCTCTCCACCAACCAATTCAACCAATGCCTAACCGCCAACCTTACAAAGTTGTGACGATTTGCTATGCAGTAGGCAAAACCCAAGAGACACCAGCCAATTAGCCAAATGGCAAAATTCCTACTGGGCCCCTGCTCCAAAGCAGACAACCCCTAGACAGGCATAGCAAGGTCAAAAGAACAGCCCTAAATATGGGGAGGGAGGGCGGATGATCCTGTGCAGGCAACGAAAAGAGAAAGCTCAACATCATGTGCAGGGATAGATATATAGCACCTCGGTTGTCAATCACACACTCCCTGAGCCAAATTCCATCCCAGCAACCAAGGGGTGACCAATTGGGAGTTGAGGCCATCCAAACATACCTTCCCCAACAACAGCAGGGCAGCCTTGGTGACCTCACTGCAACAAGTGCTCTCCTTGATGGAGGACATGATTTTCCAAATGGCTAAATCTCATTCAGATTAGGAATGAGGAATCTTGTTCATCCAGAGGGCCCCATTCCTTCCTGGGCAACCTTCTGGGGGCCACATGCCAGTGGCGGGTGGGACCAGAGGCAAAATGGGTGGAGCAACAAATGCAGATGCTACCTTGGTTCAGCAGGTTTCTTTCTATGCACAACACCCAGAGAAGAAAGAGGCATTGCTAGAGTTCAAGGGAACATTCCAGCCAGGCAAAAAAACTCAAAGAGGATGTGAAGCTAGGCTGGGAAAGGGTTATGGTCTGGGAGTGGCCTGGAGGAAGTTCTGAGGGACAGATAGGTTTGTAGGGTGGCATATGGTCTCCAGGCATGAGGTCCACCTACCGGACTCTGATTATTCCTCTTCCCTCCCTGGTTTTTCCCCCTTGAGTGTCGTGGTGGTTTTTTTGTTTTAGATTGTAAGCCTGTGGGTTGGGACTGTCTTGATTTGGATGTATGTAAGCCACTCTGGGAGCTGCTTTGGCTGAAGAGTGTGGTACAAAAGCTGTCAATAATAAATAAATAAAAATATCCAGTGGAGTTGGCTGCAGCTATTGCTGCCTGTAGGAGAGGGGAGTTCTTACGTTCCTGTCCAGAAAACTATGGCCTGAGTCTTCCCAGAGGACACACAAGTGTTTGGTAACAGTGGCCTCTAGGAGAGCATCTCAGTCCTTAGGATATAACATATATCCCTCTCTGATATCAGAGGATATGTTGGAGATCCCTCTCAGGCGTCAATGAGTGAGCCAGCATGGTGTAGTGTTTAAGAGCGGTGGATTCATAATCTGGTGAATGGGGTTCGCTTCCCTGCTCCTCCACATGCAGCTGCTGGGTGACCTTGGGCGAGTCACACTTCTCTGAAGTCTCTCAGCCTCACTCACCTCACAGAGTGTTTGTTGTCGGGGAGGAAGGGAAAGGAGATGGTTAGCCGCTTTGAGACTCCTTAAGGGGAGTGCAAGGTGGGTTATCAAGTCCAAACTACTACTACTACTACTACTCTTCTTCTTCTTCTTCTTCTTCTTCTTCTTCTTCTTCTTCTTCTTCTTGCAGTTTTCTCACAGATTTTGTGTTTGTTGCTATAAGACCAGGATCCTGGACTTGATGGACCACTGTCCTGATCCAATAGGTGCTTATTACGCTCTTATACTGGTAAATGAGTAAGGATGGGATTCTTCCTTGGTGTCGATCTCTCCCATTGGGATAGTGTCTCTGGCATGTTTCTGTCTGTAGTGTGGGCTCAGCAGTTGCGATCAACCTCAGCAATTTCCCATTAGCGCTTCTTTCCCCAAAGGCGGTCAACAGTGCCCTCCCCCAAAATCTCCTGCTCCAATATCGCCGGCACATCCATTCTTTTTCTTGCAGCCCTTTTTTCATCTCATTAATTCCCATTCATTGACTTGTCCCTGATCTCTCTAATTGAGACCAGAACTTAATGTATTGAGGTGGTTGTGGTGGTGGTGGGGGAGGCTATTTTTAATTCACTAGGTTCCTGTTAATAACAAGTTCTAATTTAAAAAAATCCCCTGTCTTCCACCCTCCCAAGTTCAGAGCGCTGAGAGGGGGGTTGGAAATGCAGGGACTTTTCTCAGAGCCTTCCTCTGTCTGATAAATTGGTATTGCAGCCTCCTTGAACAGCTGTCCTCTTTAGCCGACATTGTAATTAATGTGAATAATAAATTCATTCAAAGCGGTTCGATCGCATGCGTCTTTCCTGGCCGTCCAGCTTCCCTGTGCAGAGCAAGATACGGATGTCAACATTTCCATTCAAATACAATAAAAAGGGGTCGCAGGATGGGCTGCCTGTGTCTGATATGCTTGTGTTTTGTTAGTGCTTCTCTGGTCCACTGTTTCCCCTGCCCCCCCAAGTCTCCAGGGATGGAAGGCTCCTGACGCTTGTGAGAAAAAAGGCCTGGATCTGGAAGACGAAGGTGCTTTGTCCTTTTGTAAAGATGGGGCTGCAAAGCTATTGCATCAATGATGGTTAGGAGAAGATATATTAATTGTAGGTTATCCCTCCAGGCTCCTGTATGTGTTGGTTGAATCTCCTGGAGGCATGTCTAAAGCTGGTTATACTAGGTAAATACGTAAAGGTAAAGGACCCCTGGATGGTTAAATCCAGTCAAAGGTGACTGTGGGGTTGTGGCGCTCATCTCGCTTTCAGGCTGAGGGAGCTGGCGTTGTCCACAGACAGCTTTAAGGGTCATGTGGCCAGCATGACTACGTGGCTTCTGGCGCAACGGGACAGCAGAGTAAACGGGAACGCCATTTACCTTCCCGTTGGAGCAGTACCTATTTATCTACTTGCACTGGCGTGCTTTTGAACTGCTAGGTTGGCAGGAGTTGGACAGAGCAACGGGAGCTCACCCTGTTGTGGGGATTCAAATTGCTGACCTTTGGATTGGCAAGTCCAAGAGGCTCAGTGGTCTAGACCACAGTGCCAACCACATTGTGGCACTGATTATACTACTTACAGTGTAACCAGCATGGCTTATGGCTCTTTGCTTCAGAGGGATGCATGAGCGGCTGTGGCACATATTTTATGTGAATGGGTGTGGACCAGGAGTGAGGAAGCTTTGGCCCTCTAGATATCAGATATCCTTGGACCACAGCTTCCCTCAGCCCTGGCCATGCTGGCTGGGGCTGATAGTAGTTGTATTTTGGCAACATCTGGAGAGCCATTGTTCCCCATACCTGGTGTACACAGTAAGTGGCTTTAAACATGACCAGGTGTGCATGGCTGTGACTTTCAAGAGGCGACCCTGCATTTCTGAATTTGCCATTACACTAATAGCAAATATTTGGATTTTGTATGTTTGTGATGATGAATGCTTTCTTATGAATGGATTTTACTAGCTTAACTTGCTTGGTAATAAAAAAATTATTTTTATTATTTTGAAAACATTATTATTTTACATGATTTTATATGATTTTACAAATATAAGTTTATAACAATACCAAATACATATCTGTATAAAGAGATTTCTCTGAATCTCAAGACTTTCCCCCATTCCCTCCATGGGTACTATTGTCAACATTTTCAACTGCATATTATTTCATAATCTATATTTTGTATCCATCCATATTAACTATAGTGTTTGCTACATTACAAGTGAGATTAAAATCCTGCTAATGTTTTCATCTGCTTACAGTGGTCTCTTAGATAAATTATTATTTTTTCCCATTTTTTAAAAAAGTTTTTGTCCTCATTTTTAAAAAAAGTTTTTGCCATTCCTCTCTGGTAGGGGCTCTTTCTTCTTTCCATCTCTGGGCTAGTAGCATCCGTGCAGCTGTTGTTGCATACATAAAAAGTCTTTTCTTCTCCTTTGGAATGTTGGTACCTATACAGACGTATCTTGGTTTCTGAACAGCTTAGTTCTCGAACGTTTTGGCTCCCAAACACCACAAACCCGGAAGTGAGTGTTCCAGTTTGCGAACTATTTTTGAAGCCAAACGTCCAATGGGGTTTCTATGGCTTCTGATTGATAACATTTTGGGGGGGGACCCAGAAACTTTTCTTTTAGGAATTATGGGATCAGAGTTACCTAAACAATATAGAGATTTATTTATGTATGCAGTCACTGCTGCAGGAATGGCATTTGCCCAAAAATGGAAAGAAGAAGAAGAAGTCCCAATGAAAGAAGAATGGCTACAGAAATTAGTGGACTATGCAGAAATGGAGAAACTTACAGGAAGAATAAGAAATCAAGACAGCAAATCAAAACTTTTTATTAAGGAATGGAAATTGTTTATTGCATATTTACAAACAAATTGTAAACAAATTAAGACCTTAGCAGGATTATTGTAAAAAACTTGCAGTTTCTAAAACATATATGAATTAAATGAGGAAAAAAATAAATAGGGTTAACTGGGATATGCAGAAGAAAAAGAGAGAGGGTAAATTCATGGAACCGCTGAAAGAGGGGGACGGAAGTCGAGGTTTGATAGGTGAGAATTGTTTTTTTAAAAAAATGTTTATTTCTTAAAATGTAAATTATAAAGTAACTTATTGAAAAAATGTTTTAAGCAGGCACTGAAAAGCAGACTGTGCAGGTGCCTGCCTAGATGCCAATGGATTTTTGATCACAATAACCTGGATTATTGGTATGCTAAGATTTGGTAAATCACCCTTTTTGATTATTATTAATTTTTGCATAAGCTAAAAGTGTCCAGAGGTCAAACAGCTCAGGATCTTCTTTGTCATTTGGTCTAATTTTATTTTATACACAAATACAACTTAGGGGTGTTAGGTGAAACAGTTCTGTACAAGTGGGCGCCATATTTTGAAGCGCAAAAAAAAAAAAAAAGAGGACACATTTGCCGACTTCTGCTTTTAACTATGGATCGCTATGATGACTCTACCCATGAAAAAGAGGACATGTCCCGGAAAAAGAGGACATATGGCAACCTGGTGGTTGGACTAAATAACCATTGGCGTCTCTTCCAACCCTATGATTCTATGATTCCTGATGACTGCTGCTAGTGGCTCCATAGAGGTAATAAGTAGGACATCCTGCAACATTTCTAGAGGAAGCCCTTCCCATTCCCATAATTCATTGCATGAACATTTACCTGGAGATGCTGAGGATTAAACTTGAGACTAATTGCATGCGGAGAATGCTCTCTGCTGCTGCTCTGCCTTCCCTCCCCTACTGACCTTAGGCACCTCTGTCTTTCCATTATTCTTGCTAGCCTCTGTTTGCCCATCACACATAACCACCAAGTTAATGGACTCCTCCGAGGAGGGGCCAAGCCGGGAGTCATCAAAGCAGATTTCCCTGAGATGAGCGATCCATTCCCAATTTCAATTAAAGCGTCATTAGCGTGAAACCTTATCCATCCCAATTCCCATTTGCCGGCAGGAGTTTCTCTCCTCCCCCAGTCCTGAGTGCTGTTCTGTGGTTAATACCCGGTGCTTTTTGCCAGAGCCCACCAGAATTGCTAAAACACAGCAGCTGGTGCTAATAAACAAACATATTGATCATACAGATATGGGCTGTCAGGGAGTTAATTCATGAATGAAGTGCGCTTTGAGAGTGCCTAGTGGGCGATGATTGCGCCGAAAAGGGTATCATCATCCAGTTTGCTGAGATAAAGGACCATCACAGTCAGTGCATCCTTTGCCTCACCTAGACCAATAGTTCTCCCATTCGATTACTTTGTAAAAACACACCCACACACCAGGTTTTAAAATTTGTGTTGCGTGTAGAAACCAATGAAGAAAGCTTCTTGTCACTGAGCCATTCTGTCAGGCTTCTGTCCCAGAACATGACGACAGTAACACTTATTTCAGAATAAGGAAGTATTCTAGTTATGTATTGATATTTATATGCCACCGTTCTTTTCCAAAGAGCTTGAGATTTCATACAGGGTTCTCCTTGTCACGAAATTCTACTCAGTATTGATCCAGAGCAGAACTCCAATGTATAGTTAGCAGAGTAAAAACTTAAAACACGTTGCAGGATTCCCAAAAAATTAATACTTTATCCAGCAGAGCTTTACCGCTACTGAAGGCAAATGAGCATAATGGTCACAAATCCAATACATTCAGGATTGGCACTGTCCATAAGAAATCCAGTTGCAGCAGGTTTAACTTAAACTTACAGTAAGTTATATTAATACTATAATATGTACAGAACACCACACCAAGAGATAGTAGAAAGAGTAAATGAAACCCAGTCTCCTTCTGTTGCTATTACAGTCAGCATGACCTTGACAGAAAGAGATAAGAGAACCAGTTTAAACCAGTTGTACTCAGCTTTTCTGAAGGAATAACCCAAACATCATGAACCTTCTGCTTGTTTCTTTCACACAGAGAAGCTTCCAGAACCCTCTTGAACTACGATAGGAAAGATCACATCAGATCAACATTTTCTGCACTAAGAAATGGAAACTGACATTCCTCCTCCCCATTTTATCCTCACAACAAGCCTGTGACTTCTCATAAATAGGCATATACTTGTACCATTGAGATGGGTCAGGTTTATGCATTGATGGAGTCGCTTCCATTCATTTCCGGATAGGTAAGTTAGACTGATGGGACGCAGGTGGCGCTGTGGGTTAAAGCCTCAGCGCCTAGGACTTGCCGATTGAAAGGTCGGCGGTTCGAATCCCTGCGGCGGGGTGCGCTCCTGCTGCTCGGTCCCAGCGCCTGCCAACCTAGCAGTTCGAAAGCACCTCCGGGTGCAAGTAGATAAATAGGGACCGCTTACCAGCGGGAAGGTAAACGGCGTTTCCGTGTGCGGCTCTGGCTCGCCAGATGCAGCTTTGTCAGGCTGGCCACGTGACCCGGAAGTGTCTCCGGACAGCGCTGGCCCCTGGCCTCTTAAGTGAGATGGGCGCACAACCCCAGAGTCTGTCAAGACTGGCCTGTACGGGCAGGGGTACCTTTACCTTTACCTTTAAGTTAGACTGAGATGCAATGTCTGGCCAAAGGTCACTCAGTGAGCTTCATGACACCAAATGGGGATTTGAACCCTGGTCTTACAGGTGCTAGCCTGACACTCTAACCACTCCAACACACTGGCTCTCTTATCCAGGCTAACAGCAGTACAGGTTCAATAGCAAGCAAAAGCTCTGGGAGTCAAGAGTTCAGGGTGCATGAGCAAGGCAGGAAAAACGAAACTGAACAGAAGTTATGATACAGCCTTTTAATGATGAGGCAGGGTGCGCTCACTCATGAGACTCCTCTTGCCCTATGAGTCTGGTGTGGGTACAGCTGACCCCACTTACAAAGACAGTGCTGGGCTTCTGGTATCTAACTCCTCTTGGCCGGTCTGGGTCTTCCCTAATGAGTCTCTGAACTTTGCAAGAAGGGCGATAGTGAGCGCTGGTCCTCTGTTTCCCCCTCTCTAATCTCTAAGATCAGGATTTCCCAAACTTGGGTCTCTAGCTGTTTTTGGACTACAACTCCCATCATTCCTAGCTAGCAGGACCAGTGGTCATGGATGATGGGAACTGTAGTCCCAAAACAGCTGGAGACCCAAGTTTGGGAAACCTTGATCTAGAGTTACAAGGGGAGGACCAGCAATCTCCATCTCCATCTTCAGGCTCCTGCCTTCCTCCTCCCCATCTCCTCCATCTTCATCTTCCTCCTCTTCTCTTTGGGGCTGCCATACCATGACTGATCCTGACAGGACCAAGGGGGCCATGAGTCCAGCAGCAGCCAAGATAGAAGCATGATTTGCATACAGAAGGTCATGGATTCAATCCTCAGCGTCTTTTAGGAAGAGCAGAGAGAGTGCCCTGCCTGAAATCCTGGAGGACTGCTGCCAGTCAGGGTAGACAATACTGAACAAGATAGACCAATGATCTGACTCAGCATATGGCAGTTCCCTGTGTTCCCAAGCAGTACAGCCTAGTCACAAAGTTTGCCACTTTAGTGAGAAGTAGGCCAGCAATCGCATCTTCCACCTTGGGGCACCAGCTGATTTTTCACCTGAATTATATTAGCTTCTGTTTGCAACACCGCTACAAGTTGGAAGCGGGGTGGCTTTTTTCAGGGTGCTGCAAAAAAAGGGAAGTGTGTTGTGAAAAACAAGGTCTGTTAATATCTGGGCCATATGTCGTCTGCACTCTAAAACAGAGAACGTCTGAGAATATTTTATCGCAAGCTTTAAAGTTCCCAAAGTCAACAAACACAACTGAGATCCTGAGCCAGGAAAAGCTAAACTGGGTGACCTATATCAGTTATGCAAATATAGCACATTAGCACAACATTTTGCAAAGTTTAGTAAGCATCTTTCCCCTTCCCTTTGCGTGAGTTTTCACTCACCCATCTGCTTTCCCCCCCTTGTCACGAGAACACCATTTTATTTCGAGAAGGAGGAGGAGGAGGTTGAGTCCTTTGATTCACGGGTGGGGAATCTCAGGCTCAAGGGCTGAATGTGGCCTTCCAGAAGAACTGTCTACCTATCTGCAGGGACACTTACCAAGCCACACTCCATCTGACTCCATTCCTTATGCCTCACTCACCAGCTTTGTGCTCTCCTCAAGTGCTTTTTCCTTGCTGGAACGTGTCCTTGAAAATACAGTGGTATCTCGGGTTACATACGCTTCAGGTTTCATACGCTTCAGGTTACAGACTCTGCTAACCCAGAAATATTACCTCAGGTTAAGAACTTTGCTTCAGGATGAGAACAGAACTCGTGCTCCGGTGGTGCGGCAGCAGCAGGAGGCCCCATTAGCTAAAGTGGTGCTTCAGGTTAAGAACAGTTTCAGATTAAGAACGGACCTCCGGAATGAATTAAGTACTTAACCTGAGGTACCACTGTATTCTCTAAAGAATTATTGCCCACCCTTCAGTGGAATGTCCCAGGACAGGTGAAAACAATTTTAAAAACCAAAAATTAAACAGACTTGAAACAAATGACCGTCGCAGGATCCTGAAAATACACAACCCAAGTGTCAAAGGCTAGTGTAAAGAGGTGTCTCTCCAGCATATGACAAAAATTGTACAGGGGATGTGCCAAACACACCCCTGTGGGAAGGAAATTCAACAACCTATGAGATACCCCAGAGAATGCCCTCCCCAGGGAGTGATCTGACTGCTTCATTTTACTGTGCACAGAAAAAAGCTACAATCGCTTTAATTGCTTTCGCTGTTTTAGCTGATTTTAATTTGTGTGGGGGTTTTCTCCTGTAGTTGTTTGTTTTGTGCCAGGCAAAGACATTCCTCTTCTCTCAAGCCATTGGCTAATTTTAAATCGTGTGTGTGTGTGTGAGAGAGAGAGATAGAGAGAGAGAGAGTGTGTGTGTGTTATTCTTTTCGTTTGTTATGATGCTATATAACTTTGAGTTTTTATATTGTAAGCCGCCCTGTGATCTTCGGATGAAGGGTGGTATAGAGAGCTAATAAAATGAAGAAATAAATATGTTCTGGGGTTCAGCCCTGGCACTGAAAACAGCTAGCAGGAGTGAGCCCTGACACAGGGCAGTCAAGCCCCTCCAGTGGACTGTGGGAATCTCAATTCAGGTACACATCCTTGCGATCCATCTGTTTCAGCCAGCCCTGATCAGGTGGAGATGCCTGAGGCTGTCTTTTGAAGCAAACACATGCTTCCAGGGCTACTATGCAGCCTGGAACACACCTTACCTTCAGTTTGTGCATATCTCTGAATTTTCAAAATTCAAAAAAAAAAAAAAAAGTACTAAGATGCCTATTTATCTCCTCACCTTGCTATGGACTTTGGTTGGTCACCTGCTTTTTAACAGGGGCCTGGTAGAATATTTTTCCACTTGGCAAATTGGAGTTGGCCATTGGTTTTTCACCTACCTCATGGCAATTCATCACAATTTTGTAAGGTTTGGTGGTTAGGCATTGGGGTATTAGGTTGAAGACGAGGGGAGGTAGTGGCCATCACCTACCCCTCCTATTCCTTTTTTTTATAATTTTTTTTATTGGTTTTACATTTTCGAAACAGATTTCTAGCAGCAATACTACAATACATACAAAAAACAGACAAAAAGTAACGAAAACACAGGTGCAAACCCTCCAACAAATACAAAAAAGAAAAAGAAAGGGGGGAAAAAAACCAAAACACCCACCCATCCCCTAACAGTGATTGACTTCCCTTCAGAAACGGCTTGAGTTGTAGTCCCACGCTATCTTCCTGCGGGGTGTTTTTTATCTCCTTTGTTTACACCTCTCAGACTTTATATATCACCTACTGTGATTTTGATGTTTCCTAAATTTATTTCCATATATGTAAGGAATTTACTCCAGTCATTAATAAATTTTCCATTTTTCTGATGCCTGATCTTCTGTGTCATCCTTGCTAGCTCTATATACTCAAATAATTTGGATTGCCAGTCTCTGATGGTTGGAATATTAGGGGTTTTCCAGTTTTTCGCTAGCAATATCCTGGCGGCTACCGTTGCATATTGGAACATGGTTTGGTCCTCTTGCCTAATCTCCTTCCCAACCATCCCTAAAAGGAAGGCTTCCGGCTTTTTGGGGAAGGTGTATCTCAAATTTTTTTTTAATTCGTCATAAATAAGCCCCCAAAACCTTTTTACTTTTTCACAGGCCCACCACATATGATGGAAGTCTCCTTCTTTCACCTTACATTTCCAGCAAGTCTTGTCCCCCGTCTTGTACATTTTTTCTAGTTTCACAGGGGTAAGGTACCACCTGTACATCATTTTTTGTAGGTTCTCTCGAAGGTCAACACATGCTGTGAATTTCATATCCTTATTCCAGAGTTTTTCCCATCTAGCGAAGTCCAGATTGTACCCAAGATCTATGGCCCATTTGGTCATTACCTCCTTTACCTCCTCATCCTTCATATCCCAATCTAATAATTGACTATACATATTAGATAGGAGTTTGGAGTTTCCTTCTATTATTTCCACCTGAAATCTGGACTTTCTCTCGCTCATCCCTGTTTTTTTATGCTCATTCCATAGGGAATTGATTTGGTAAAATTGCAACCATGTTGTTAATTTATCCTTCAGTTCTTCATAGGGTCTAAGCTTCCACCCTTTGTCTGATTTTACCAATAGATCCTCATAGGTCCATCTTTGACCTTCCATATTAGATTTTTTAAGTGTCAAAATATCGACTGGTGATAGCCACCATGGGGTGTCTTTTTCTAGAAGTTTCTTATTTCTATTCCAAACCTCAAGTAACGCACCTCTGATTATGTGGTTGGAGAATCCTTTGTGGGCCCTCTCCTTATCCTGCCATAGGTACGCGTGCCAGCCAAATCTGGCGTCAAACCCCTCCAAATCCAGCAGATCTACATTTTTCAAAACAATCCAATCCTTGATCCAGCACAAACACGCGGCCTCATAATACAGTTTCAGATTAGGGACGGCAAATCCTCCCCTGTCACTACGATCTGTGAGTAATTTAAATTTAATTCTTGCTCTCTTACCCTGCCAAATGAATCTGGACAGGGTTCTCTGCCAGTCTTTGAATGATGTCGTGCCCCTAATCACCGGAATGTTCTGGAATAGGAATAGCAGCTTTGGGAGAATACTCATTTTAACTGCGGCCATTCTACCCGACCAAGATAGTCTTAACCAGCCCCAGGTGTCCAGGTCTTTTTTAATCTCTTTCCAGGTCTTTGTGTAATTATCTTCTACTAAATTTATATTTTTCGCGGAGATCCAAATGCCCAGATATTTCACCTTTTTCACCACCTTAATTCCCGTTTTCAACTCTAACTGACTTCTTTGTTCTTCAGTTAAGTTCTTTGTCAGCATTTTAGTTTTAACTTTATTTAGTCTAAAGCCGGACAGATTTCCAAACTCCTCTAACGACTCTATAACTTTGTCGATACTCACTACTGGATCCCCTAGTGATATCACCAAATCGTCGGCGTAAGCTTTTAGTTTGTATTCTTTGTCCCCTAATCTGATTCCCTTTATTTTGGAGGTTTCCCTGATCTTGTTTGTAATCACTTCCAGTACCATAATGAATAATAGGGGGGATAGAGGGCAACCCTGTCTTGTACCTTTCGAGATCTCAAATGAGCTAGTTAAGTTATTATTAATAATCAATTTGGCCCTTTGTTCTGCATATATCGCCCTTATACCTTCCAGAAAGGGCCCCTCTATACCAACCCTCTCCATGCCTTTTAGTAGAAACCTCCATGACACGTTATCAAATGCCTTTTCAGCATCAATGAAAATTAGAGCTGCGGGGATATCAATCTTAAGATCCAGGTATTCAATAATGTTTATTATGTGTCTTACGTTATCCTTTAAGTACCTGTTAGGGAGAAATCCTGCTTGGTCTTTATGGATAGATTTCGATAGGTATTTTTTAAGCCTGTTTGCCATTATTCCTGCGAATAATTTGTAATCATTATTAAGTAATGATATCGGCCTATAATTTCTTATGTCCAGCTTATCCAATTCTAATTTGGGGATTAACGTGATGTGCGCCTCTTTCCAAGAGTCGGGCACCGAGCCTCCTAGTAAAATATTGTTCATCACTTTACAAAGGACCGGGGCCAGATGTTCTTCTAAAATTTTGTAATACTTTTGGGATAACCCGTCAGGGCCTGGTGCTTTCCCAGGTTTCATCCTCTTAATCATTTCCTTGATCTCATCAACCGTTATTAGTTTGTTTAGGTAGGTTTTCTCCTCATCCGTCATCTGTTCTCCACTATTCCTTTCCAAATACTTATCTATTTCTTCCGTGTCTTCCTCTTTCTTTTTATACAAATTTTCGTAAAATTGAAGGAACCTTTCCTCTATTTTACCGGGGTCCTCAGTTATTTGTTCTTCTAATTTAATTTTATTAATCACATTCTGTTTTTTCCTTTTTCTAAGTTGCCATGCCAATAGCCGTCCCGTTTTATTCGCATGCTCAAAATACTTTTGCTTCATTGATCTAATTCTCCATTCTACTTCTTGACTTATTAATATCGAGTATTGCGTCTGCAGCGTTTTAGAAATTTGTTTGGTCCTTTCGTCTCTAGGGTTCACTATTAGTTTTTTCTCACATTCCCCCAATTGTTTGACTATTTCTTCCTTCTTTGATTCTCTTAATTTTTTTCTATAGGTATTTTGCTGAATAAAAAAACCTCTTAGGACCGCCTTACTGGCGTCCCAAACCACGTTAATTTTTGTTTCTTTATTCAGGTTCATATCAAAGTATTCTTTAAGGGTAGTCTTAGCCTTTTCAGTTATCTCCTCATTTTCAAGTAAATATTCATTCAATCTCCATCTATATGGGCCTGATGATTTGCATTTTATTTCCAACACTATTGGGTTGTGGTCAGAAAGGGTTCTGGGTTGTATTTCACATTTCATTATTCTTATTGATAACTCACTTGAAACCCATATCTGATCGATTCTGCCCCAACTTTGGTGTGGTTCTGAGAAATACGTGAATTGTTTCGTTATTGGATTTTTATGCCTCCAGGCGTCGATTAAATCCAGATTTTCTTGAAGGTTATTAAATGATTTAGGGAGTTTCCCTTTGTTTAATTTCCTCTTTTTCCCATTTCTGTCTAATTCTGGCGAAGGCACTCCATTTAAGTCTCCAAGCAGAATTAATTTATGATTCTCTAATTCTAGTAACATTTGCTCCAGTTTTAGAAGAATTCTGCTTTCTTTGTATTGGGTGCATAAACCGTTACCACATTAAATTTTT
Organism: Podarcis cretensis; assembly: GCF_951804945.1. Lineage (NCBI taxonomy): Eukaryota > Metazoa > Chordata > Lepidosauria > Squamata > Lacertidae > Podarcis > Podarcis cretensis. Next base: position 20,318,998 of record NC_137183.1, read on the forward strand.
CCCCTTGATGGTTAATTTGAACTCCCAAAATTCTACCTTCAGCGTCTTTACAAATCAATACTGGTTCCCATTTCTCTTTAACATAAATTACTAGCCCTCTTTTTTTTTCTACATCCGAATTAATAAATTCTACTCACCACTTTTTATTTATCAATATATGTTTGTGTTTTTTGGCAATGTGTGTTTCTTGCCAGCAAATCACATCATAGTTTTTATTCCTTACAATTTTTTCTAGTTTATTCCTTTTTGATTTTTCATTCAAACCGTTTACATTCCAAGTCAAAAAGTTTAAAGACATTCCTAGCGATTTAATCTCTTTATTCAATCAAAATTTTTAACTTTGTATTTTGGGGCTTCCGTTCTTAGTGTAGTCCCCCTCCTATTCCAAGGGTATTCCGTTAAAGGAATCTGAGGGGTGTGGTCCCTGTCCAAAGCTCCAGGTGGGGGGCTAGGGCCATGGCACAACCCCTAGCGGTGACCCTGGGGGAGTTCCTAGTCGATGTGCATCAGCAGGGCTCCCCCTTCTGGTGATTAACCCTTCCAAGACTCCTGCAGATGGGCAGGAGTCAGATATAGTCATGTGGTTTAAAATGCCTAAGCCAATACAGTGGTACCTCGGGTTACACACGCTTCAGGTTACAGACTCCGCTAACCCAGAAATAGTACCTCAGGTTAAGAACTTTGCTTCAGGATGAGAACAGAGATCGTACTCCGGCGGCACGGCAGCAGCAGGAGGCCCCATTAGCTAAAGTGGTGCTTCAGGTTAAGAACAGTTTCAGGTTAAGAACAGACCTCCAGAACGAATTACGGTAAGTACTTAACTCGAGGTACCACTGTACCACTCACATTCTGCAGCCAATAAAGTTGTGGCCTTTTTTCACCCATTAACCTAAAATACTGTTTCATGTGTCATTATTCCACTTCCTGGGAGGGTTTGGGACCTTGTCACACAATGGAGTTGTTGCATCCAGCAACTGATAGATAGATATCCTCATCAGTTTCTGCCAGTCTACACCCACAAACACACATATGGAGGGGTGGGCAGCACCCCTGGAAACTGCTCAGAGTGGCTAGGGCATCCCACCCAGACTCACTGCACCTGCCTGACCCCCATGCTGGCCTAACCCTGGCTCCAGAGGAGCATGGTACAGTGCAATGAGGGGGTGGGGTTGCCCCCTTGCCCCCCTGTTTTACTCATGTCAGCACACTGATCTGGGCCCCACATTATTGTCCCGCTCTCCTGCTTTTAAGAAGATCTCGTTGGTTTCAAAATCCAAGCACAAGCAGGGATATTGACAGAAACATATCTTTACCTCCATGTGGACTAGAAACTTGTTTAGAATGAAAGCTGGGATTTGATGGGAACTAATTCTTTTTCTTCTCTTTTCTTTTGCAGGTAATATATTCCATGAATCGACATGCACTTGGGTGGAATCACACTATACAGACAACCCTAGTTACTATGCATCATGCAGTTTCCTCTCTTTGGGGCAGATGGCCCACCCTAGAGATTTAAAAAAAAACACAAAAAAAAACTTTGCAGATTTGTCCAAATTCTCTATTTTAAGGCCTAGGGGTTTTTTTTTTGGGGGGGGGGGTCCTCTCTCCCAAGGCAGTAAATATGAGTCTGCATACAGCAATGAACAAAGAAAAAACTCCAGTAGAGGAAAATAAGAGAAGGAGAGAGAAGTGAGAGTGAGCGAGAGAGATGGCCACTCCACTGTTTCTATACAAGGTTACAAAGAGGATAATGGGAAAATAATGCCACATCATCAGTTTTAACCTTTCTGAAAAATGCTCCTTCGAAAGGCCTAGTGATTTTTATTTTAAAATCAATGATGTTGTGCTTTTTTTTTGGGGGGGGGGTAAAATAAAATGAGCACGAAGCTATGTTTATTGGCAATCACAGGATGAAAAGGGAACTGGACAGTCCATGGGGAGAATCCTAGGACATCGCTGTTGTGACGAGGTAGGAAATGAATGGGGAGGGTTGAGGGAGAAAAGCCTGACCTGTCCCTTAGGGTTGCCAAATTTCAAAAAGTATAAACCAGGACACCCTTTGGAAATTCCCCACGGACGTCAATTCTGCCTTTGAAATCCCGGTAATGTCCAGGAAAATCTGGATGTAGGGCAGCCCTACTCTCCCTTCATAGCCCAAATACAGATTGGGGGGTGGGGAACAAAGCCGCCATTGATCTCCCTTCTCCCAACATTCTGCTGCCATTTCAAACAAACATGATTTCCCCTTTGAGAAATCAGTGTGGTGTAGTGGTTAAGAGCGGTAGTCTCGTAATCTGGGGAACCGGGTTCACGTCTCCGCTCCTCCACATGCAGCTGCTGGGTGACCTTGGGCCAGTCACACTTCTTTGAAGTCTCTCAGCCCCACTCACCTCACAGAGTGTTTGTTGTGGGGGAGGAAGGGAAAGGAGAATGTTAGCCGCTTTGAGACTCCTTCGAGTAGTGATAAAGTGGGATATCAAATCCAAACTCTTCTTCTTCTACTACTTTGATTCTCAGATGCTAGGTGCCAGTTTCAGAACATATGAAGCTTTCAGTGATGGGGAGCAACAGGGCTGGAGGGGCAGTTGCTGCTCTGCAAGCCTCCCTGCCTGTCTCTTGGAAGTCCCCCCCCCCAGCCACCCTCCCCGTGACCCTATTATGCTTTTGCCTGGCACGAATGACGTCGTGTCACTATGCACGTGCCACTGTAGAGCTTGGGAGCCCCGGACGTCGTGTTGGTGGCCCCGAGAGACTTCAGACTGACCTTAGAGGTCACAAAAAAATTGTGGGTGCCCAGGCCCCCAGGAATTGGCCCCAGTGCTCCCGTGGGAGTGAGTTCCATGGGTTAATTATGTGCTGCATGAATAATCATTTTCTTTGATCAGTCCTGAATCTTTCAACATTCTGCTTCATTGGATGCCCATGAGTTGTAGTACAGAGTACAGTGGTACCTCGGGTTAAGAACTTAATTTGTTCCGGAGGTCCGTTCTTAACCTGAAACTGTTCTTAACCTGAGGTACCACTTTAGCTAATGGGGCCTCCCGCTGCCGCCACACCGCCAGAACATGATTTCTGTTCTCATCCTGAAGCAAAGTTCTTAACCCGAGGTACTATTTCTGGGTTAGCAGAGTCTGTAACCTGAAGCATCTGTAACCTTAGGTACCACTGTATTGTCTACTGTACAAAGGCAAGAGTTTCATCCATTCTTCCACCCACTATTGCCACTGGTCTCCACCCATCACTGGCATATTGCCCCAGAAGATTGTCCATAAGGCTATGTGGTCCATTTGACCCAGATTTCGGTGGGAGAAGTCATGTACCGTAAATGTGCACTGAATGCTCTTTAAATGTATTGTGTAGGTCTGCTATTTTGCAGAGGTTTTTCCAACTCTCTGACCTGGACTCCCATTGTAACCTAGAAATGGAATCTGAGATGTTCTGCAGTCAGGGAATTAACTCTACAGTTGTTTCTACACTAGAAGGTGATCCTTTTTCTGCTGTCAGCTAAACACAGAATGTAAAACTATGGCTCCGCGTGACGTTTAAATTTAACGCAGAACCATATCATCTAGTGATGCCTTTTTTGACGACCAAGATCCTTTCCTGACATTTCCTCACCAATAGATCCTATTAGCAGAAGCCCCCTGCAAGGATAATTAGCATCTTCCGCTATATTCCAAGCAACACACTTGGTAACACGGGTTCTGGCAAGGTTCAGGCAAGCAGAGCAAGGTGAAGCGAAGTAGGATGAAGTCCAACTTCTGGCAAGGTGAGAGTTTCTGACAGCTCTGTGTGAGGCTCAGGCTGGAGATTTCAGAATAACATATGGATCCTGTTTCAGTACCAGTCAACCACAGGCTCAGCATTTGCAAAGGAGATGCAGTTCTATCTGAATAGATTCATCTGCCTTCAGGGAACCTCCTCATTTAAAGGAAGTCTTTAATGGTCATTGGCTCTCACAGAGCTCAGGGCTGTGATTCTATGGGAGCTTCTAAGAGGCCATGGTAACCTCCTCAGCAGAGAGGTACAGTGGTACCTCAGGTTACATACGCTTCAGGTTACAGATGCTTCAGGTTACAGACTCCACTAACCCAGAAATAGTACCTCGGGTTAAGAAATTTGCTTCAGGATGAGAACAGAAATTGTGGGGTGACAGTGGGAGGCCCTATTAGCTAAAGTGGTGCTTCAGGTTAAGAACAGTTTCAGGTTAGTGCTCGCTTCGGCAGCACATATACTAAAATTGGAACGATACAGAGAAGATTAGCATGGCCCCTGCGCAAGGAAGAACAGTTTCAGGTTAAGAACGGACCTCCGGAATGAATTAAATTCTTAACCCGAGGTACCACTGTATTGGCTTAACTTCTGGATTAGTCGTAATATCTGGAGTTGCCTCTGAGGGCAGTTTCCTCTCTCAGTCCACAGCCTCTTCACCTCAAGATGGGAAATCTGCCACCAGGATCATGACACCATCATTTACGCACCTTTTGTCAAGCTCAAGTTCATAAGTTTATTGTTCCAGCCAAAGGCCATAACAAACTTGCATTAGGCAATAGTATTAATAAAACAATACAGAACGTACATCCATAATATAAAAATCCATAATATAAAAGGGACTTTGCCAAGTTCCTGAGCATTAAAACACCGATTCCCTTATTCATCTCTGACAGCTCCGATTCTAATGTTATTTTGCCTTTTAAAAATCCAATTTGCCAACATCCATGAAGGAAGAGAGATAAGTTACTAGAGACACCAGCAAATTCAAATCCAGCTTGATTTCAGATTAAACCTCTGAAATACCACAATTTTATCTGCTTCCTTTTTTTCTTTTTTTTTGGCAGCCAGTGCATAGAGGGCCACTCTCTGTGTTATGAAGCTATTATTTTCACTTGTGTGAACAAAGGTTTCAGAAGGTCTCTATATAAGGTGTAGGCTAACAGATAATTAGTGATGCCGCTCAGTTGAGGTTGACCACAAATACAAAGTTTGTCTGCGTATGGGACCTTATTGTAGCTGCCATCCCAGACTGCAGTGGGCACCCCTTGGAAACACAGCTCAAAAAAGGCATTTCCTAAGGAAACTGGTGAGAGTTTGGTCAGATAACTAGCTCTAAAATGATCTGTTCTCAAGAGTGGCGATGAAGGGGGGGGGAGGGAGACTGGTGCATCTAATTAGCTGTAGGACCCTTCTTGATTCAGAAGAGCCAATCCCTTAGTTTGACACATATTCAAGGTCAAAGCAGAGCTCAGTTCTGGAAAATAATAATACAGTCATACCTCATGTTACGTCTACTTCAGGTTGAGCATTTTCAGGTTACGTCCAGAGATGACCCGGAAGTACTGGAAATGGTTACTTCCGGGTTTCGCCACTTGTGCATGCTCAGAGGCTCAAAATGATGTCACGTGCATGCGCAGAAGTGGCAAATCGTGACCTGGGTTGCGTTCTGCTCATGTTGTGAGCGGGCTTCTGGAATGGATCCCGTTCGCAACCAGAGGTACCACTGTAGTCTAAAACACCTTGATAAGCTGCAATCCAGAGTTGGTTAGCACCCAATTCCATATAGCACATTGTAGGAAAATGCTCCATGGACATAGTAAAAAAGTAAAGGGAAAGGACCCTGGACAGTTAAGTCCAGTCAAAGGCGGCTATGGGGTTGTGGTGCTCATCTCGCTTTCAGGCCAAGGGAGCCAGCATTTGTCCACAGACAGCTTTCCGGGTCATGTGGCCAGCATGACTAAACTGCTTCTGGCACAACGGGACATTGTGATGGAAACGAGAGTGCATGGAAATGCCGTTTACCTTTCCACCACAGCAGTACCTATTTATTTACTTGCACTGTTGTGCTTTCAAACTGCTAGGTTGGCAGGAGTTGGTTGGGACAGAGCAACAGGAGCGCACCCTGTCGCGGGGATTCAAACCACCAACCTAATGATCAGCAAGCCCAAGAGGCTACGTGGTTTAGACCACAGCGCCACCCACATAGTAGCAAGGGTCCAGTCTGCTCTTGCCTTTTGTCTTTTCTATTGCTTCCAGTTTAGTGTGCCTACGGGGTGGGGTTGGGGTACTGATTAACTGTCCTTCAATTGTGAGAATCTGTTCCCAGTTGCTGTTCTTGAGGTTTTTTTCCCTAAGGATGATTGAATTGCTGGTTTCCTTGCATTGCTATTTGCTATTGTTTTATTTTATAGTTAAATAGCAAAAGAAATATAAGTAAAAATAAGAATAAAAGAAAGCTAGTCATTAACACACACCCAGGGTGTGTGGAATAAGCGAGCAATTAAGAGCCAATTCATCACCAAATCAAGGTGCTAATTCAGAAAGCAGGAAAAACGATGCAAGGAGCAGAATCAAGAAGGAGGAATATTTTATTAGAAATGGAGTAGCCCTCAAAAGTTTCAATAGACTTGGGCCCATCCACACTCCAATTGCATTTTATTTCAAAAGGAAGAAGAAGAAATGAAAACCAGGTCACATGAACACATGCTTGAAGAAAGGGTTAGAGAAAATTCTTTTCATTATGAAGATCCATAAATATTGGCAATGCTATCTACTGCCAACTTGAATAAAATAGTGGGGGCCCTGCCTAATCAATCACATGTCACAGTGTGTGCACATCATTGGAGTGGCAATGCCCACTAGCTTTGGGGGAACTGGCTGGGGTCCATCAACAGCTGTAAGGCATGACGTTGGCTACCCTGGCCATAGGTAAAGGTAAAGGGACCCCTGACCATTAGGTCCAGTCGTGGCTGACTCTGGGGTTGCGGTGCTCATCTCGCTTTATTGGCCGAGGGAGCTGGCGTACAGCTTCCGGGTCATGTGGCCAGCATGACTAAGCCGCTTCTGGCAAACCAGAGCAGCACATGGAAACACCGTTTACCTTCCCGCCACAGCGGTACCTGTTTATCTACTTGCACTTCATGCTTTCAAACTGCTAGGTTGGCAGGAGCTGGGACAGAGCAATGGGAGCTCACTCCATCACGGAGATTTGAACCATCGACCTTCTGATCAGCAAGCCCTAGGCTCTGTGGTTTAACCCGCAGCACCACCCTAATTCTCAGCCTGACATTTGGGGCCACTGGCTTATATTGGCAGCTATTTTTCTTGCCCAGCAGCCATGATGAAGGTAATATGAGGAACGTTCAGGCGTTCAGGACAGGGGGAGCTGAGGGCTTAAAGGAGTTCTGCTGAGAGCATGGCAGAGGGGAGAGCAGAAACTCTCTGTACTGCTTCAGCTGGTGATTCCACCAAAGGGCTGTTGTTTCTGGAGTTGCTGCTAAAAGGTCAGACCTCTCAGCAGGAGGGAGAAGCCTGTTCTTTACTTGCTACTCCTTTGAGCTGTTTCATCAGCACTTCTTTTTCCTCCTGTTTCTTTTCTTCTTTTTAATCAGTCTGTAAAGAGAGGAGGGACGCAGGTGGCGCTGTGGGTTAAAGCCTCAGCGCCTAGGGCTTGCCGATCGAAAGGTCGGCGGTTCGAATCCCTGCGGCGGGGTGCGCTCCCGCTGCTCGGTCCCAGCGCCTGCCAACCTAGCAGTTCGAAAGCACCTCCGGGTGCAAGTAGATAAATAGGGACCGCTTACCAGCGGGAAGGTAAACGGCGTTTCCGTGTGCGGCTCTGGCTCTGGCTCTGGCTCTGGCTCTGGCCAGAGCAGCGATGTCACGCTGGCCACGTGACCCGGAAGTGTCTCCGGACAGCGCTGGCCCCTGGCCTCTTAAGTGAGATGGGCGCACAACCCCAGAGTCTGTCAAGACTGGCCTGTACGGGCAGGGGTACCTTTACCTTTACCTTTAAAGAGAGGAGGAAAGGAAGAGGCTAGGGAAGGAGAAAATAAGAGAAAGTTCAGTACTCTCACATACCCTCGAACACTGAGATCCAGTGAAGGTACCACTGCAATTGGTTCCATTGCCCCTGCTACTATTGGATAAGCTACAGTATATATACACAGTGTGTGTGTGTGTGTGTACACACACACACACACACACACACACACATACACACACACACACACACACACACACACACACAGTATACACAGTATATATATACACACACACACTTTTCAAGTTTATAGATTTCATTAATTCTACAATCAACTTAACATTTCAAAATTTGACTTCCTTCCCCCTCTTTCTGCCGTTCCTTAATTATTATTATTTAATATCTTCTGCATATCCAAATTCATTTACCGGTAACTTGCTTATTTACTTATCTACTGTAAATATATACTCTTGTGAAACTGCAGGTTATTACAATCATCCTGCAAATATTTTATCTGTTTACAATTTATCTGTAAATATTCAATAAACCATTTCCATTCTTTTATGAAAAGTTTGTTATCTTGATTTCTTATTCTTCCAGTAAGTTTTGCCATATCTGCATATTCCATAAGTTTTTGTATCCATTCTTCCTTTACTGGGACTTCTGTTTCTTTCCACTTTTGGGCAAGTAGCATTCTTGCTGCTGTAGTAGCATACATGAATAAATTTCTATACAATTTAGGTAGTTCCATCCCTATAATTCTCAAAGGGAAAGCTCCTGGTTTTTTTAAAAATAAAAGTAATTTTGAACATCCTGAAGGAGTGTCTCCACTCCCATCGTTCTGCCCAAACACTGAGGTCCAGTGCCGAGGGCCTTCTCTGTGGTGGCGCCCACCCTGTGGAATACCCTCCCATCAGATGTCAAAGAAATAAACAACTATCAGACTTTTAGAAGACATCTGAAGGCAGCCCTGTTTAGAGAAGCTTTTAATATTTGATGAATCATTGTATTTTAATATTCTGTTGGGAGCTGCCTAGAGTGGCTGGGGAAACCCAGCCAGATGGGTGGGGTATAAATAAATTTATTATTATTATTATTATTATTATTATTATTATTATTATTATTATTATTTTACTGTATATAATTTCCCAGTAACCTTTAACCTTACTAAAGACCACCACATACGATAAAAAGAACCTTCTTTCTATTTACATTTCCAACACTTGTTCGATTTAGATTTATTGTTTTATTTAGATTTGTTGTTTGTTGTTGTTTACTATTGGATAGGTTTTGCTCCAAAGCGGGTGGCTATGCTCCCTACTTTCCAGAGGCCAGTCCTCTGCCCAGTCTGCCCAGTCTAAAGCTAGATACCTATTAGGTCCATAAATGACCATATAGCATATATTCAACACAAAAAACAGCAACAATTTGTTGTTGACAAAGGGCAGCTGGACATATAAAGGGCCCCATTACCTTCAGTAGCTTAGGGCCTCAATTGAACCTAAATCCGACCCTGGGCATGTGCAGAGTGCCCATCCTCACGCCAGCGGAGTGTGCCAAAAGAACAGAAAAACACAAAAGAGCCCTAGCAAGAGTCAGTCACTTGACTGACAATATAATGCCGTTTCGGTTACACACAGTTGTAGATAACCATCTCCTTACAACATACAGACTATGCCTTGCTCAAAGGCAAGGGCAAAGAGCAAACTTGCCTGGAACCCAACAGCATTTATCCTGTAGATTGTGCCAGAGTCATTCTCACATGCATGCTGGCATATTCTCACATGCTGAACTAGCTGCAGGTGCAGGACAAAACACACCCAAATTAACCAGGACACCTAACTTAACCCTTTTTTTGTCCTCCCCCCCTTCTCTGCATGCACAGCCCTTATATATTAATATATTGTCCCTGCTGGGCTTCTGACAAAATAATCTGGAGCATGACAAGGGCCTTGATTCATAATTGGCCTAAATTTAAGACAATTTAATTATGAGCACATTGGACGCTTGGCAAATTAATTTGTTTTAATTGTGCCCATTAAGTGTCAGACCAAGGAAGGGGGTGTTTACCTATCGCTAGCCGCTGTGACAGCTGAAACAATGCTACATCTGTCTTCAAACTTAATGTTAGTCAGGGCCAATTTCCCACTCTCTGGTATGTTATGACTGGACCTGTGTACACTTGTCATGGTTTTTAAAACCCAGTAGACTGGGGATGAGAAACCTGTGTCCCTCCCAGATGATGCTGGACTACAGCTCCCATAATCCCTGACCGCTTGCCAAGGTGGCTGAGGCTGATGGGACTTGGGAGTCCAACAACATCTGGAGGGCTACAGGTCCCCCATCCTTGCAGGAGACAATAGGCGGCTTTCCCATCAATGATTTCTTTTCAAATGAACCTTACCTGAAAGAAATCTGTCCAAGAAGAAAGAATGTTTGGTGTGTGAAATGGAGGCATCAAAAGCAAGGAAAACCAGAGGAGAGAGAGAGAAAAGGACCAATGGTCCCTTTGCAGTGCCAGGTGAAAAATGTCCTCTTTTCCTGACCATTATTATTTTTTAGATGCACTCTTCACATTCTGTTTGATGCTGCTTTAATGATTTCTTTTTTTTCTTTTTAAGCTGTTTTATTCATTTATTTACTTACTTGCAGTTTAATTGCTTCCTTTTTCTTATGGAAACTGCCCTGGGAATGTGGCTGAAGGGTGGCATCAAAACAACAACAACAACAACAACAATTTATTTGTACCCCACCCATCTGACTGGGTTACCCCAGCCATTCTGGGTGGCTTTCAGCATAGAAAAAAAACATACTAAAACATTAAACCTTAAGAAGCTTTCCTATATAGGGCTGCCTTCAGATAAATACTTTATTAAATAAATAAAATAATAAACCAAGTAACCTAGAGAAGAGTTAAGTGGCTTGCCTTGGTTTGGATGTGTGTGTGTGTGTGTGTGTGTGTGTGTGTGACCTTCAGGCCATTTGTAGACATTTCTAAGTGGAAGCTTCAAATGTGGAGGCTGAAAAGGACTGAGGGGTCAAGGCCATGAACTTTTGTTTGGAGAAAGTAGCCTTTCTCCTCCCCTTCCATTTACTGGATGTGACCTTCTTTGCCAAGAGGTCAATAGGATGGACTCGATGCAGTAGCCACGCAAGAAAGTGGACCATCTTTCTCTACCCACTCCCTCTCTCCCTCTGTTCTGCCTTCCCCTCCTTCCAGACCACATGCACACCATACATTTAAAGCACACTTACATCTCTCTTTTTTAACACGTCTTTATTAAATTTGATTGCATGTTACAAGAATATAAAAGAAAAAAAAGAAATAGAAACAATACTGAACAATACATAAAAACATTTATCTACACATTTTTCAAAATGTAGATTAGAAAAGAAAAGTGATGAAAGATGGATGAAAAGAAACAAGAAAAAGAAAGAAGAGAAAAAATACTTTCTATAATCAATAATACCAAATTCATATTTCAAACATTTTCAGCATAAAAATCCTAGTTAAAATATTACATCTCTTTGGGAGTCATGACTCCCCACCCCCCCAAAAAATCTGAGAAGTGTATTTGGTTAGGGATACTGAGCATTGTTAGGAAAACCTAACTGGGAGAGGCTTTCTAAGGTTCCAGACAGGTGTGATTCCCAGCCCTACCTGGAAATGCCTGGGTATTGAAGCTAGGATCTTCTTCTCTGTTTCTTTTTCTTTTACCTTTTTAACCAGACAATGAGCTTTCACGGGTTCAGCCTGTAGCTCTTTAAACTAGATAAAAAGTGGGGGGGGGGGGGGGAGAGAGAAGAAAGAAGACGGCAATAATAAATCATGTTAAGCACAAGTGGTCTGCCAGGAGCTACGGCTACCTGTTGCTCATTTTGAAAGCTTTAGTAATGAAGAGGCTGGTTATAATGAACAATTCAAAACAGGTTTGCTACTTCCCCTCTCTTCCAGCTGTTAATTATTTTATTTACTTTGGGCCACAGCAGAACCATGGTATTCGCTCGCTGAGGAATTCCCATGGACTGATTTGGACGTAGGGTTTAATAGGTCTGAAAGAGTAATAAAATGTATTAGTGTTGGGAGACATGCATCTCATTTTAAAAATGATTCATATACTTATATAATCTCCCTCTCTCCCTCTCTGGTGAATTCATACATCGTTTTTAACACACTAGTATGTTTCTCTCTCCCTTCTGCACTAAGTAATGGAAAATAAATTCAATTCAATTCACATTTAATGGTGAATCTATGAAACTCACTGTTTCTGGAAAAAACACATAAACCGAAACACAGCCATCTTTCAAAATTTGCATTTATTTCCATTTTGCAATACAACTCTCCAGCCTAGTAATGTCTTCACACATGCATAGACTAGGTACAGTGTTCATGAAAACCTGTTAAGTGAACATTACAGCAAAAAAAAAAGAAAAGGAAAAAAGCAGCATTTATATTAGGGAAATTGCTTTTCAAAAATTGTGTATATTAGGAGGAATTCACATAAAATGCTGAACAGATGTAGACAAATTCATGAACAGATGTAGAGAATGGAAAGTACAACACGGAAACAATGAGAAACCAAAATCGACAGATTCACCAATTCTTATTCTACACATATTTAAATAAGATAGTTATTTTAGTAATTTCCAGTAAATCACATTGAAATGCCATCAAAACCCCCCACAATAAAATATTATTTTATTCATTTATCCAAATCATTTCTCTACAGCTTCACATTTCCATAGGAACCTGTCTTAAATAACCAAATAGAACATTAGAGATGATCAAAAGAAAGCATTACAAATGAGAATCAGACACAGTAAATATCCATATTTAAAATGGCATAATTGGCCGGAAAACAAAATATGATTTTAAACATTTAGAAAACATGACAAATAAAAATCCAATATGAAAAATACGATGAAAATTCTGTGTGTAAACATTGTTAATGACTGAGCAAAATAAATGAAATGTATATTTTGCCTACCTCCCTACATGCCAGCAAAAAGTTTCAGATAGCATTAAGCGCAATGTACAACGAGTTCATTTACCCACCTCATTCTAGGATAGCTGACAAGGTGCCCTCTAGATGCTGTTGGACCACAGCTCCCATCATCCCTAGTGATTGACCATGCTGGTTGGGGCTGATGTAAGTTAGGGCTCAGGACCACCTGGAAGGTGCTACTACGTTGACTACCCTGATCTAGAGCAATGCACAAAATGCAGCTTGCTACCTTGCACCCCTTAGTTCCCCACCTCCCATCAAGATAGGGCCTTACTCTGTACTGATTCTGCCTCTCACACTGAGTTGCCTCAAGCAACTTTAGAAAACTGAGAAACGTTACTAGACTCTTCCTCTGAGCAGTGAAAATGCAAACACGCACAAAAACACAATTCCAGGTACCAGTGATCCATCACTCACTTTCTCTTGCTGGATAATGAAATTCAAAAATACAAAATTTTTAAAAAAGTGAAGGGGGCATTCTAATAGTTGAAAATGAGCCACTTTCTCATTATACTTGGAAAGATTTCCCTGCAGCTTGACAGCCTGCCTATTGTTGAACTAAAAGATGCTGGTATAATAGAAGTCTTGGTTTCTTTATCATATCCACCCCCCCCCCAATTTTCTCCCTCTCCCATAACACAATAACTCTTGGATTTTGCCAGAAAAGCTCAAAAGCTTTGCTCCCCCTCCCATGTGGCAACCCTAGAATAGGGAAGTGAGAAGGGTGTAAATATGTGAGAATCTATTGCAAGTACTGGTCTCTTTGATGGCCTCATACTTGTCTTGCAACTTTGCTACAGCGACACCAACAATGGCTTCAGGAAGCTGTGGCACATGGCTAGTCCTCAGTCTAGTAGCTAACTGGTGATAATTCCATCAGGCTTACATTTCAGGACTTAGATATTCAATTAATCAATGGAATATTCCATTAGTGTGATAATCAGTTGGCATAGGCTGATCTATGTGTACATCTCAGCTGAGCCTTGCAAATTGATTTCTGATGAAGTTCTAATTGACTGGCTACTCAGGCAGGAACTGGTGTGAATGATCCAACCCCAGCTTCTGAAGGTTCCTGGGGGACAACTCCCCACCCCTTCCACTTGACAGACAATGGGTGGGAAAGTGTGAGTTATGTTCCCATTTATCACAGCAGTCTCTATCCCATGTCGCTTTATGGGCCCCAAGTGAGAGATTATTGCTTGCAGCTTTACGGCTGAAATTCTCAACCGGACAGAGATCCTTATGGGTCCACTAGTAGCAGCTTGCTTTTCAAGCAATGGCTGGCCTTTAGCTTGTGTAAATGTGACCCTTTTAATGAAGGTCTCAGGCAGGAGCAGATCTCCGGAGGAGAGGAGGGGTCAGTGTTATTGTCGCATGTGTGCTCAACCTTGTTTGAAATCCCCCACATCAACAAAGATACCAAATATTTGGAAAGCGAGGAGGAAGAAAGTATATTCAGAGAGCCCCTCACCCACCATGTATTGGCAGCGAGGTGAACTGCTGCATGACGACAGCCTTATGTTTTTATTTATAAAGGAAAAGCTATATAGACTTTCGCAACTGGGAATGAAGTCGGACCACTCTGCCTGGACAGATCGATGTGCAATAGAATTCACACCAAATGTTATTGAAGAACCTGAAAAGCATAAGTTGCTCAATGAATGCCAATTCTGGTGTCTGCTGCTGATCATCAGAGCCTTCATTGGTTCCATTATATTTCTCTTACGTTCTTACATATTTATAGAGCTGAGAAGAAACCAAGGATATATGGACAGCTGAACCTCAGGAACAGCTTGTTGGTTAAGCAAGCCACAGTGTCAAAGAGGTCCCTGGCAGTTCTAGTTCTCTGTGGCAGATGAAAGAGGCACAGTGAATGAGGCAATGTTGTTAATATTTGCAAGCCTTTGTTGGAATCTTGAGGACATCCCAAGACATTTTGGTTGACTGTCTCCCTACAAAAATGGCATACCCTATCTTTCCACATACGAGACTGGAAGTTGAATCTTCATTTTGATAAGATGACGGCCTCATAGGAACACAAGAAACTGCCATACAAAGTCAGACCAATGGTCCATCTAGCTCATGGGTAGGCAAACTAAAGCCCGGGGGCCGGATCCGGTCCAATCGCCTTCTAAATTAAGCCCATGGACAATCCAGGAATGAGCGTGCTTTTACCCAAGTAGAATGTGTCCTTTTATTTAAAATGCATCTTTGGGTTATTTGTGGGGCATAGGAATTCATTCATTCCCCCCTCCAAATATAGTCCGGCCCCCCACAAGGTCTGAGGGACAGTGGACCGGTCCCCTGCTGAAAAAGTTTGCTAACTCCTGGCTCAGCACCACCTGGTGAAGGGTCTCCAGTGATCCCCAGCAGGGCTTCCCCAACCCTATCTGGAGATGCATGGAATTCTGCATGCAAAGCAGATACTCTGTCACTGAACTGCAGCGATTCCTCTCCCCTGCAACTGAGGGTGTCAGGCTAGTTTAGGCTAGTCAGAGCATGCTGCATGACAGACACAGATCTATCCTCTTAACAGAGGGGAACCACCAAAAGGCTCAGGAGGAATGGCAGGCAATCCTACCAAGGTTGCTCCTCCTGTGTCCCAGGATCTGCTTTCTGTGGCAGCTGTCTAACCCTGCCTAATAGGACGGAATGGCCCTGCACAACCCGCAAATTATTTCCTTATGATTCTGTTGAAGAATACTGGGGAAAAAAAAACTAGGCCAATATCCCATCTATTCCATAAGGTGTTGTTCTAGGTAGCCACGCCAGTTTGTTCCATTTTTTTCAGTGTGCAAGAGAAAAATTAACAGCCATTGTAGAATTGTGTTCCATTTAATGTCCTATTCACTCTAACCGAACAGGGGACCAAGGGCATTCAAAGGGCACTTTGCTGGCGATGCATCAACTTCAGGGGAAACTAATATTCTTTTTTGGACTGGATATAATTTTATGAAAAAATCAAATGGATTTAGTGAAAAATAAAAGGGGGAAATAGATTCTTTTCTTTAACACAAACAAGCAAACTCCATATAATAATCTAAAGTGCTAGCAATCCTTTAACTGTATATGTTGTGCTCAGTAATAGCTTTGAGAATGAATGTGGGGGGAGGACCATTGCCGATAAGTGCCCTATTATAAGGATTTGAAAGGGGTTGAGGTAAATCATATGTTTCTCTATCCCACAATCTTCCCCTACCATTTTTTTTAAAATATAATTTTACAAGAGATGGAATTAAATGTTTTCTTCGAAAATATAAAGGCTGTTGTTGGAAGCAATGATGCTCTCCTTCTGAACATTACTGCCAGCTGGATCGCAGCATTGAATGTGTGGCTCTCACCTCCCTTTTCTAGAGTTGCGGTCATGTCCCTGCTTTCCCATTCATGGAAAACGGAAAACAATCCCTCCAGAGGGCCTCCCACTTCGATCTGAGCACCATCTCACACAGCGAAGAGGTGAAAGACTGAAGATGGACTTTCTGACTTCCTTCTTTGCCTTTTCTATCCTCTCATTCCTGTTCAATGATAGATTGATATATTTCTTCCAGATGAGTCAATTGCCTCGGATATATATACTTGATCCTCTGCTCAGTATTTATTTGTTTCTTTTGCATCTGCTTTCCTTTTTTATATTGTATTGCAATACTGAAAACATTAATAGAAAAAATATTACAAAGAATAAAGTGGTATAATTGTGCTTTAAATGTACAGTGCAGATATTGGCTACATACTCTGATGGTTCAGCACCAATCAGGCAGAGTCCAGAGGCACCATTTCTAGTGATCCAGCCTCTGGTGAGCTTTAGGATTACACTGCAGTTGCCTTATTTTTAATGCATTTGTTTTGATTTGGTGGAATCTCCCCACACCCCACAGCAGGCTTTGCTGAACTTGATAGCAGATGGGCAGAGCATACTGTGACGGAAAAAGCCTGTGCAGTGTTCAGCAAGTTGCAGATTTCCATATCCGTGCATACTGGGGACTACTAGGTGGTGGTGGTGGGAGAATTTAAATGTCACTACAGTATTAAGGTACAAGGCAGAAGTGTGGCAGAAGGGGAAGGTGTATTTTTATACTAGAGCCTCACACGTCTACTTGACTCATTCCAACGGATACAAGAGCGAAAATGGGCTTTGCTTGACACCCCTTCAATAACGCTGCTGACAGCGAATGTGTTCATTGTTGCACGCTTTCAGTCTGATACAATGCAAGTTAGATTTTGTCGTGCATTACCCAGTGCCTTGATTTTGTTTCCCTGCCCTGAGGTTAAAGATAATGGTGTTTGACAGGAGACCAAAACACAATGGAGAAGAAGGAAGCATGAAAAAAAAGCAGCAGGGTGAGAGGAAATCAGCTCAGATGAAAGAAGAAAGGACCCAAAAGGCTTGCAACACCATCTATTTAAAGTACTATGATACCACTTTAACAGCCAAGACTTTCCTTGAAAGAACACTGGGAGTTGGAGTTTGTTAAATGTGCTGAGAGTTGTTAGGAGACCCCATTCCACATCCACAGCTACAATTCCCAGAGTTTCTTGTGAAGAAGGATTGATTCTTAACCACTCTGGGAACTGTAGATCAGCCAGGACATAAGTGAATGACATTTCCTCTAATTTACACATTTCCGCAGACATTTCTCCTATTTTAGTACATTTTTGTATATTATTTTCAGCCGTGTATTGTATTTTCATGTACACTTTATATAAGTATATGCATTTTTTGTACATATTATTCAGCTAGTGTCCAGCTCTGCAAAATTTTGAAGGATGCTGTTTTGAAAGGCATCAATTAGGTTTACATTTAAATGTGAACTGAGTAAGATTTCTCCTTTATCCCTACTCTTCATTGTACTCCTATGAATAATAATTAAGTGTGTTCATTGGATATCCAAAGTTTGGCAAGACTGCATCAGCTCAGCTGAAACTAAAATGAACATTTGACACCCCCCTCCAGCTACCAAAGTCTGCTATGCGAGCCCCCAAGTATGTGTGTGTGTGTGTGTGTGTGTGTGTGTGTGTGTGTGTATTTGTGTGTTTAAGAGATGAGGAGAAATGCTTTCCCATGCAGATTTTTGTGCAGATTTGAAGATAAACCCAAGTCCCATGTCTCCATGTTTTAAAACAACTTTCCTTGGGAAGAATCCAGCATTTCCTCCCCATCCACCCTCCCTCCCTTCTAAATGGCAGTTTATTAGCCTAGCTAATTAACTAGTAATCAGTATCTTGCTCACATCTAATCACAGGCTGCTCACACCTTTGACAGAGAATGGAGGGATCACAGCAGATGCACCGATAAAACTGTAATTAAACTGAGGAGGACAGATCATTTAGATACAAACACCCCAATCTTGTAATTTTGTTTTTGCGGTTCAGGATCTCTGAGATGCTGACGGAACTCCCGAGCCTGTGTGAACTTCCATATTCATTTTGATGATAGTTATGGCCCAGGTGTGCTAAGGGGTGCAAAATGGGCTTTGGTCTGGGACAGCTAGAAAATTAATTGACCCAGTGCCACCTGTGGGCCAGGTCAGACACTGGCCAAGGGTTCCAGAAGCTGAGAAGGGCCTTTACCAGCCCTCCTCTGATGCTACCACTCACCCCCTCCCTGGCCACCTCCAGAGGCATTGCAGCGCTGAATAGGTGGCAATGTAGCTTTTGAATGGGAGCCAAGCTAGCTCCCATTGCCAGTGACCGCCCTCCATGTTTAATTACGCGAGTACATTGGCCTGGCCTATAGAGCTATGAAATTTGTAGCTCAAGTACGGGTTTCCCACACTCGGGTCTCCAACTGTTTTTCGACTACAGCTCCCATCATCCCTAGCTAGCAGGACTAATGGTCAGGGATGATGGGAACTGTAGTCCCCAAACAGCTGGAGACCCAAGTTTGGGAAACACTGCTCTAGTAGGACCGGGATTATATCTTTTGTAGAACTATAAGCTGGGTCAGTGCATTTGGGGGTAATTAAACATTGTGAGCAGCCGCCATCAAGCTTGACTCCCATTCAAAAGTTCCCAGTCAGTGTCAGAAGAGTTGCTGATGACAGGAGGGAAGGAATGTCAGTTCCAGGCAGTTGTAACCTGAGCTGTTTCCCCCAGTCCAGTCTGGGGCCAGATTCAGTGCTTCATCCAATCTAGGACAATCTGTGCCTGACCTGAACTGAATCTGGGAGCCAAGTTGATTTAATCAGTGTTTCCTTCTTGGTTCTGGCATTGGAACAGCAGGCCTGAGAGAGAGGACCAAAGGGCTACATTTGGCCCCTGGGATGGCGATTCCTCATCCCCGATATACCCTTTGTCTCCAATGACTACATTCATACAGGGATCACCACCAACGTCAAGCCCATGAGTCTTCTGTAACAAGCAGGTTTATTGCAAATACACACCCACACCATCAAATGCAACAGAGAGTTTGTGCTTCTCAAAGCCAGCTAGAGCATCTGTACGTCACTCGGAAATGATGGGGCTTTTTCTGAGCACATTCTCGATTTACCCATCTTTTCCTAGGATCATGTTCCCCTAGGATGACGACGATTTGACATGCCAAGATTGCTTTCCCCCCCCCCCTTCCCGGAAGCATCACCATACTGAGATGTGTTAAAATGAGACACTGCATTAAAACACACAAACACACAAAACACCATCACATGGTGACCCGAGAATTTTTCTCCATCTTCTTGCTGTTTTTGCCAGCTGGAAATAATTTTCACAAGGGTTAAAAATTGTCCTGCAGGGACAACATGTTCCTTTCAGATGAAATCAGGGCCAGGATAGCAGTTTGACTTGGGTGAGCATATTGCAATGTGTGGGTTTTATTCTTCTTCTTGTCTCTCCCCCCCGTCCCTTTCTTCACAAAGATTTATTTTTAAATAAGATAGCCGTCATAAATTGAGACACAGATGCTGAGAAGATCAGTACTGAGAAGATCGGTACAAATGGAACAGCAGTTAGTTCAGGCATTTTTTGACCACCAGTAAAGTGGATTCTTCTTTCCTTTGGTCACACCAGCACATTTCATGGTGAGACTGGTAGGAGTTGCTGCTTGTACACATTCTACCCCACTCATAAATAGCATGTACAGTCTTTTAGTGGCTGTGAATCACAGCTTTGTGTTCTGACACTCTGGTTGGGATACTTTTTCTTTTCATCTGACCTGGATGTTCCTTTGCTGTGTTGAAAAATAGAGGACGGTAAAAACACAGCAGTTTATGGGTTATGTTGTGCATATAAGATGCATGCAAGGTCTTGATTGCTCTTTACTAATAAATTATGCTCCAGTTCTTCAAGAATAGATACAAATGTAGGCAAAATCGCTTAAACACTGCAGATGGGGCCCAGAGAGAAAATAAATCCTGATAATGATTTACTGGGGAAATGGTACAAAACAGTATATAATTGGAGGAGAAAGGAACCAGGAGGTTTTGATTTTCTTATGTCAGGCATATACATAATAGGGAGGCATTCAGCCAAACATAGAGAGGGAAAACTTCCTCAGAACTACACAACCAATCAGAGCATATACTACTTCATTGAAGATCATGCCATTTTGTCTGGTTGCCAAGCAACACCTCTACCTGTCACCCCTCTCTTGCCTGGTTGATTTTAACACTATCAGAATTAACCTTTACATTACAAACTGAATGATCCCTACTGTTGCACTTCCACCAATGTTTCTGGCCTCTACTGGAAGTGGTTCCTCACTAATATCAAAGTCTGATCCAAGCATGAGAAGTGGGGATGAGAGGTATGATGAGTGGGATGGAATGACAGAAATGATTTCAGAAGCATCCCTTACATGAAGAAGCAATGAAATGCAGGAACATAGAAAGCTGCCTTGAACTGAGTCAGACCATTGCTCTATCTGGTCTAATGCTTTCTACTCTGACTGGTAGCAGCTTTTGGGGATTTGATACAGGGGTCTCTCCCAGCCCTACTTAGAGATTTCAGGGATTGACCCTGGGATTTTCTGCATGCAAAGCAGATGCTCTAACACAGAGCTGCAGCCCTTCCTCAAAGCCTAAATGTTCAGCCCCACACATAACTTAACTTGCTCTGAACTAAGAATGATGGCCTCTGTTATGAAGACAGCATCATGCTCCATAGTTTGTTAGGAATCAGACAGCTTGAGTAGTCAATGTGTCTCAGGGTTTACCCAAATTCCAAGTTTCTGATTTGCCATTAAGTTGTCACTGAGATACTCCGATGAAGCGTGGCCTGGTGCAGGTCAGGCAGTTGAAAATCAGGACCATGGAGAGTTCACTGTGGAGAAAGCTTTAGGATCAGGTGGGGCACTGAACTCCTGAGAATCACTGGCCTGGAACTGACTGTTGCTTTATATCCTTGTCCTTCTGCCAAGGTGAAGACACTTTTTTGTTCTAACAGACTCTTGGGAACTGACTGTTTTTAAGGAAAGGGCTGGTATTGTGATGTTTTTATTTTAATGATCTGTATGTGCATGCCCACACACACACACACACACACACTTCTATTAATGTTTAATTGTTTTTGTGGCCTTGAATAGCTGCCCAGAAGGGAATGTGACTCTCGGGCTATAAAAGATTCCCCACTTCTGGCCTTGATATTACTGTACTAGATGGACCAAGAGGCCAATTTGTAATAAGGCTGTTTTCTAGGTCCTTAAACTTTGGAGGTTCCCATAGAATTCCAATACCTTATTAGCAAGTTGGGCATCAGACAAACTCTAATGGGCCAAAGACCTGCCTATTGTGGAATATACTAAGCAGTCTAATACTGGGCCATATGACTGGTTCTTCATGATCTTCAGACACAACTTTCCCTTCCCTTGCTATCAGGGAGAACTTTGCTAACCTGAGTTGTCAGAGACTGAACCTGGGATATGATATGAATCATGAAATCTGCGCAGCTTTGCTACCGCTGAGCTGACTCCTTTCCAATGCGTCTGCACAGCCACATTTCACAAACTCACCAGGATGGTACCATTGCCATATTTTCTTGAGTTCCCTGTCCTAGTCTTGGAAGTCCCCCAAAGCCAATTTGAAATGGTTTTTGCAGCAGGATCAGAGAGCCGGGTCTGGGGGGAATCCCAAAGAAGATTCATTGTGGGCCTATTATTTCACATCTTGTTTTATCCTCTTGTTTTATTGCCATATTATTAAATGTCTGCTTTAAGGGCTTCTTTCCCCCCGAACATCTTCCTTTTTTGCAAAAGTATCTCTCTCTTTTTTGCCACTGACTTTATTACTGACACACAGGAGAGTGCAGAGGAAGACAAAATGTTTCTCTAGAGAGCAGCGCCATGGAACAGAGCCTCACTTGATTTCTGTGTAATTCATCCGTAAGTTCTTTTCGTGAAGCAAGTTCACTGAGGAGGTTTTTCGTGAGGCAGCCATGAAGGATGCCACCATTTTATTAATTATGCCTGCCTCTCTCTCTCTCTCTCTCTCTCTCTCTCTCTCTCTCTCTCTCTCAAAAGAAATATACCATTTGTTTGGCTCCATGTTCCAAGGTGCAGATATGGGGTTGTCCAAGTATTCCTCCCATATCTTCATCTGACCTTCATTCCTGACAATACTGGGACTGATAAATTTGAAGTAGGTGGGGTAAACTTATATTGCGGGGGTTCTTTGAAAACTTATGGCAAGTGTGGGAATCCTCAGGCCTATAGGTCACATATGACCCTCCAGGTCTCCCTAGCTGGCCCCTGGAATGCCCCACAGGCCACACCTTTCACTGTTTTGCATCTTCATAGAATAGAATTGTAGAGTTGGAAGGGACCCTGCAGATTAGTCCAGTGTTTCCCACACTTGGGTCTCCACCCCGGACTACAATTCCCTTCATCTCTGAACACTGGTCCAGCTGGCTAGGGATGGTGGGAGTTGCAGTCCAAAAACAGCCAGAGACCCACATCTGGGATGCACTGAGTCCAACCCCTTGCAGTGCAGCACTATGCAGCTGTCCCATACAGGGATTGAACCAGCAACCTTGGTGCTATCAGCACCACGGTCTAACCAACTGAGCTATCCAGGCTGACCTTAAGACCTTTTGTCTGGTGGGAACATCTCCTTGGACTCTGATGATGCCTCTTGCTTGTGTGGGTGGAGGTTAGAGATGGTTGTGTGAGGTTGTGTAGAAGCTACCCTAATGCACAAAGATAACATTCACATTAATTGCTCTTCTTACTTTTACCTCTGACTCCAGACAACACTGGCATGTGGCACTCAGGCTGTAAAACCTCTGACTTAACAGTATTATGGGATGCTCCAGAAGCTGCCTTAGAAAAAGAAGACAGTAAAAACAAGGGGCTAATATGTGGTCTTCCCAGTGTTAAAGGTAAAGGTAAAGGGAGCCCTGACCATTAAGTCCAGTTGCGGACAACTCTGGGGTTGCAGCGCTCATCTCGCTTTACTGGCTGAGGGAGCTGGCATTTGTCTGCAGACAGCTTCTGGGTCATGTGGCCAGCATGACTAAGCCACTTCTGGTGAACCAGAGCAGCGCACGGAAACACCGCTTACCTTCCCGCTGGAGCAGTACCTATTTATCTACTTGCACTTTGACATGCTTTCGAACTGCTAGGTTGGCAGGAGCTGGGACAGAGCAACGGGAGTTCACCCCGTCGTGGGGATTCAAACTGCCGACCTTCCGATCGGCAAGCCTAGGCTCTGTGGTTTAGATCACAGCACCACCTACGTCTCTTCCTAATGTTACTGGACTGTAATCCCCAAATAGCACAGCCAACAGGACTAGTGGTCACAGATGATGGGAGTTGTAGTCCCAAAACATCTGGAGGGCCGAGTTTGCCTGTGCCTAGTGTAGGGCTTTATAGGTCATAACCAGCACTTTGATTTGTGCTCAGAAGCAGACCAGTAGCTATTGGAGCTGCTGTAACAAGGGAGTTGTATGCTCCCTATAACCAGCCTTGGTTATTGGTAGGGCTGGATTTAAGTTTGATGAGGCCCTAAGCTACTGAAGGTAATGGGGCCCTTTATATGTCCAGCTATCCTTTGTCGACAACAAATTGTCACTGTTTTTTGTGTTGAATATATGCTATATGGCAATTTATGGACCTAATAGGTATCTAAAGCCATATAGAGATGAGCAAACCAGTGATATTTTAGGGAACAGGCTAGCAGGTGGGGCCCATTACTTACATCATAGGAGCCTACACAACACAAAACACTGTTGCTGTATGTAGGTTTTATTTTATTTGTTTTTTATCTTATATTTTGGAAATGTACATCCAGGTGTGTGTTTTTCTTTATTTTTTTTTAGCGGGGCCCAAGAGAGTGGGGCCCTAAACTATAGCTTATTTAGCTTATATGTAAATCCAGCACTGGTTATAGGAGATGTAATCCATTCATTTGAACTCATATACGTTCTCAGATAAGGCAAGTGGCAAAACTAAGTTCAAGTTACAAGTGAAGAATCTGCTCTGTTGGTTGTTAAGAATGTTCTGACTGCTGTAACGATGGCTCCATCTGACTTCAACCTATATATAGCCTTGCAGAATGCATGGTGATAAATAATAGATATTTTAGCACTAAAATAGAAAAATAAAATCTTTTTTTTAGTGCACCAGCAGAGAACCACAGAAACAATATGCAACCTTATAGATTTGGGGAGGCATTCCCTACACCATCCCCAGCATCACACCTTCAGGATTTATAACTCATCAAATTTGCTTGTCCCTTCTTGAAGTAGCAGTTCTGCGGGTAGAATACGAACATGAGAGAGGCCTAGTCTACAGACAATTCCCGTAACAAGTCACGCTCCCACAGAAGTGGAATTTGGGGAGCCTTGAGGCAGGAGCTCTCCCCTTTCCTGCAAAAGCACCTTGCTGGAAACATTTCAAAACAACTCCATAAGCATTTTAGTGCCGGTCGCAAAGATTCTTCATGGCCGTAAACCTTGGAATGGTCTATAATTACACACGATCTGCCCACTATGGAAAATTGATACTTACATGGTCCACTGCATTCTGTATCCTGGCGATGCAGTCTAAATGCAGATCACACATCCCCACTGGAATGGCCCACAAGCATCATTCCAGAGAAAGAAACTTAAAACAAAGCAGTGAAAAAATTCTTCATTATTCTTTTTTAAACAGGCAGAAATGGCTTCCATTTAACTTGAGCCCATGCAAACTCTTGGTTCTATGACTGTTAGAAAATGGCCTCTAAAACTCTCCATGTTATTTGTGGGCGGGAAGGTGGGAAAGGGGGTGGATTTTGCCAACCCTTCTCCAGGGGACAATTGAGATTTTCTGGTAATTAATCAGGAGGATCTAACACCCACCCCCCCTCCATGGCCAGAAAATTATTTTAAAGAGACATTTTGGCTCACTTGATGTTCAATAAAAACTCTGTCATTAGTTCCTACTGGTAGATGAAGGAAGCCATGTGCTAATATAGGAGAGCTGGGGGTGTCTTTGTTTCCTTCAAACAGTATTAAAATAGTATTAAAAAATAATAAAACTGGGTCCATGGCTGCACCTAACAGTCACAGATGGCAAAACCAAGGAGGGCATTTTGTTGAATCTTCTGCAGGAAAAGACTGAGATGCTCCAACAGTTTGGCAGCAGCGCGGGGGGGGGGGGCTTTAAAAATTCACATCATCCCCATTTGCTCCACAACTAGGGTGAGAAGAACAAAAATAAGAAGAGGCAGAACTCTGTGTGTCGTGAAAGTGTTCCTGCACCAGCTTTATTCAGGTGTCAGTTCTGCAGCTCTTGCAGGGAAGATGGTGGCAGAGTCAACCTGCCACAGCCTGGGAAGTATCCTGATCACTTTGACTGTTAAGCTTGTGTAGAAGTCAATCAGCATCACTTAACATACTCAGACTTACATGCTGAGCAACTTCCTTGTAGCTCTCCCAGTAGTCTTGCCCAGAGTTGAACAACAGTGCATAGGCTGAACCTCTTCCTGGCATCATTTAGGTCAGGAGTGTTTAACTTGTGACCTTCCAGATGTTGTTGGACTCCAATTCCCTTCAACCCTAGACAGCATGGCCAATGGGCAGGTATGGTGGAAGTTGTAGTCCGATGGCCTCTTGTGGTCTCCTTAGCTCCATCTCCAGAGATCCCCTTGGTTGCCCCACCCAGTAGTCAACAGCTGCTGCCGCTGCCCCATAACATCTGGAATGTTGAATGCAGTATTTAAAGGGCCCATAGCCATTTCTGCAGATGCATACTCCTCCATGACTATAGAGCAGAGTCTAGGGATGTTTGGTGTTTCCTGCTTGGCAGGGGGTTGGACTCGATGGCCCTTGTGGTCTCTTCCAACTCTATGATTCTATGATTCTATTCTATGGAGAGACAGGCTGGGGTAGTGAAGAAGGGACTGCTGATGGTGGGGTGTGGGGTGAGTGTTTGGAATCAAGGCATCTGGTTGGCCACTGTGAGAGCAGAATGCTGGACTAGGTGGGCCATTGGCCTGATCCAGCAGGCTCTTCTTATGCTCTTACTCCAGACTCAGCTGCCCATTGACTGAATCTGACCTGGTGGGGGAGGCAGTAGAAGTATGCAAATAGGAGGCAGTGGTGTGCATTCATGACCTCAATATGGTTGAGGTCATGGCATGAGGACATGAGAGTATTGCCACATTTCCTGATGTGCCTGATGTCAACCCAACCAAGCAAGGAAAGTGTTAGAGGAGAGGCAGTGAGGAAAGATGTGGGCGATGAACAGAAGCCTGGGACAGAAACAAAGGCAATTACTGTAATTGAACAGCTACCTATCAGCAGGCTGACACCTCATCAGTGCCTGCAGTGAATGACAGGTAAATATCTTCCCCTTTTGACAGTTTAATTAACCAAAATAAATGGGGCACTGGGAATTATGAGGTTTCTTACCAGAACATGTTTCCAAGGAGACTTGAGTCCCTTTCTTCCCTTCATTCGTTTGCCTCTCTTCCCATAACAGTCATGGGGGTGTCTTTGCTTGTAAGGAAACCACTCCATTATTGGCTAAGGAGCGCCAGTGTGAGGAAGGCTTGGAAGTCCTTGTGGCCCATATGGTGGTGGCGGCGATGAAGCCTCTGGGAGTGATTGGCTGAAATGTGCTGATGTCACAGAGATGAGAACAGGCAGGAAGGTCTCTGACTGCCATTGGTGGAGCAGATCTGTTCTTTGAGTGTGGCAGGAAAATCAAACGGTTTTGGGAAAGCTGCACATTGGGAGACTCCGACAAAAGGAAGTACTTATTCACACAGAACACCGTTACAACTATGGAATTTGGTTTCACAAGAATGACCACCAGCTTGGCCAGCTTTAAAGGGGGATTAATGGAGGATAAAGCTACCAATTGCAAACAGATTTGCTATACGGTGGCACCTTAGGTTACGAACTTAATTTGTTCTGTACGTCTGTTCTTAACCCGAAACCATTCTGAACCTGAGGAGCGCTTTTGCTAATGGGGCTTCATGCTGCCACTGCGCCGGCAGCACGCGATTTCCATTCTCATCCGGGGGCAAAGTTCATAACCCGGAGCAACTACTTCCCGGTTAGCAGAGTTTGTAACCCGAAGCATTTGTAACCTGGGGTACCTCTGTATATACTTGGTATCTGTAGTAGCAGAAGTAATATGCCTCTGAATACCAGTTTCTGGGGTTGGCAGGAAAGAGAGTGCTTGTGTTGTGCCTGTGGACTTTCCACTGGCATCTGATTAGCCATCCTGTAAGAACAGAATGCTAGACTGATCCAGCAGGGTCTGATCCAACAGGGCACCTCTTACATCTGGACTATAACAACTCCCAGGGGGAAGGCTGTCTTGGGACATAGGAAATGTTGAACTAGACCATCTGTCCATCTGGCTCAGGATTGCCTCTCAACACAAGTTGCTGGGGAACATGAGTGGGGAAGAGGTCTGTTGTGCTTCTGCCCTCAATGTGGGTTTCCCAGAGGCATGTGGTTGACTGCTGTAAGATGCTGGATTTGATGGCCTGGTCCAACTGGGCTCTTCCTATATTCTTATCTCCTCCAGTTGCTGTTGAACTACAACTCCACATTGACCATGATGGCTAGGGCTGACGGGAGTTGGCATCAAACAACATCTGGAAGGCACAATGTTGGCTACCCTGGTTTATATCATTGACCGCTAACCTCAAGGCACAATACTTTCCAATGGGATCTGTTCACAGATTCAATTGTAATCACAGAGCATTGAGTAACAAAGTAATGTGGAGATGGCTTTAAAACAGGATTAGACAAATTCATGCAAGTAAATGCTATCACTGGTTGGAGGCAGTAGGCTTCTGAATAGCAGTTGTTGGAAATTGCAGGAGAAGCAAGTGCTCTTGTCCTCAGGTCCTGCTTACAGGATGACCACTGTGTGAACAGGATGTTGGACTAGTTGAGTAATCACCCTGATCCAGCAGGGCTCTTTTTATGTCCTTTTGAGCATGTGGGCATACCTGACTTGTCTGATATTTAAGGCTACTCTGGACAACACTTAGTTCTTTCTTCCAGTCTCTTCTTTTATCTCCTGCCTTCCCAGAGCTTGACTATCTGGCTTTCTAATTCAGACATCTGTTAATTATATTTGCAAAGATTTCCGTTGTTGCAGGAGGACAGAGCTATCTTCCCCTTGTTCTCCCAGCTAACGATTTCTCTCTTCCTTGGTTATAATCTCGCCATTGAAGCTGATTCTGTTTGATCTTCTCATTGTAATGCAGTCAGGGGAAGCAAGTCCAGAAAACAGCCCTCTTTAGAATTAAACTGTTTTTCTCTAATGTGATTACAAATGGTTGTTAACCCTCCTAACCACATGAAGGAATTGATATTTAGGGATGCGGGCTGAATGGATGCCCCTCCTCTGCCAGGTGTCATTTCAACAAAGGGTGCCTGTTCTAGCCCAAACAATTATCCTCCCCCCTTAGCTTCTCACATCAGGGACGGGAGGTGGTGGGAATGGAATAATGACTGGAGAAAGGAAAGGCTATAATGCTTGAGAAGCTCTTAGAAGCTGTGACCCTTTATGGTGATGCTGGGTGAACATTGTTCTAAACTTTCTCATGTGTTTGCTGGAGGAATCCTCTTCAAAAGAGGATCTGGTGCTCCCCAAACCAAATATTGTGTGTGTGTGGGGGGGGGGGGGAGCAGTGTGTGTCAAGGGACCATGAGATGGAGTAAGGAGATCCAGAGTCTGCAGGGGATATGGTATCCCAACCTCCTTTGCAAGATGTCGAGGGCCCTTGCTCAGAACTGAAGGAGGAGGCCGAGCTGCCATTGAGCCCATATGATTATTCAAAGAACAGAGTAAAAAAAGGTAAAGGACTCTTGGACGGTTAAGTCCAGTCAAAGGCAACTATGGGGTTGTGGCGCTCATCTCGCTTTCAGGCTGAAGGAGCTGGCGTTTGTCCACAGACAGCTTCCTGGGTCATGTGGCGAGCATGACTAAACCACTTCTGGCACAATAGAACACTGCAACGGAAACCAGAGCACACGGAAACGCCATTTACCTTCCCACCACAGTGGTACCTATTTATCTACTTGCACTTTGATGTGCTTTCGAACTGCTAGGCTGGCAGGAGATGGGACAGAGCAACAGGAGCTCACTCTGATGCGGGGATTCAAACCGCCGACCTTCTGATCGGCAAGCCCAAGAGGCTCAGTGGTTTAGACCTCAGCGCCACCCACGTCCCTGTTCCAAAGAATAGAACCAAAGGTCCAATGCCCATCTAGCATCATGAAGCCTGCCACCCATGTGCTCTACTCATGAGAGGCTCAACACATGTTCCTGTTTAGAGTCCTGATTATACTTCAGGAAGCCTAATGGTTTGCTGCCACAACACCTCATCTTGCTTAAATTTCAGTGGCTTCTTAGCTGGACAGCTCCGCTTCTGCCTCGGACACTGTCCTTACCTATTGGACAGCTCCTTGGTCTTGCTGGGTAAGTGGGAATCTACACTGCATAGCCTTGATGGTGGGGATGGCACACCTCACCTCCTGAGCAATGTAACAGCTTTAAAAGAGCTGAAGTGTGGTGGGAAGAGGTTTGTGGTGGGAAGCTAGTGTGAACATTTAAGGAAAAGGGTCAAGGTCATTGTAACAATATGTGGTTTCCTAATGAGTGCAGAGTGCTGAGAGAGATTGCGGCCACTGGTCGCTGGATGCAAGTATCTTGTTTTCTGTGCCACCAGGTTAGCTCATGATGTAACTGGCCTGGTGCCCCATGGTGCCACTGTTGCAGAAGATCAGAAGATAGTACTGCAGCTGCCTATCTAGCAGGGATCAAATTATGCAAAGCAACAATAGGGTCCCACCTGGTCCTATAAAGCTGCTGGTTCTTGTGTGGCTCCTTTGAGCAAATTATCAGTCAAGTGAAGGCTGAACTTTCTATCCTTGTGTATGCATTTGGGAGATAAACATATGGGCTTGTCAATCACAACTGCACTGAAGATGGGAGGAGTGCAATAAGTATGGAGAAGGGAAGTGCAGCCTGGAAGAATTTCTTGCAATTGGATAAGGTGTTTCAAGTGTGAATTTTTCAAGTGTGAATTCCCCTTCATCATTGGTTTCCCAGGTTGCCCTCTCCCTAAAGGGAATATTGCCTTTATTCTCTTTCTAAATGTTTTTTATTCTTTTTCTGGAAACCTAAGAGTTCCCCACCCCTGCTGCCGCCACCGCACAATTTCTGTTCTCATCCTGAAGCAAAGTTCTTAACCTGAGGTACTATTTCTGGGTTAGCAGAGTCTGTAACCTGAAGCGTCTGTAACCTTAAGCCTCTGTAACCCAAGATACCACTGTATTATTATTATTATTATTATTATTATTATTATTATTATTATTTAAGATGCTAAGCTAGTGAACCATGTTCTAATCCAGCAAGACAGTCTCTAACATTCTTAATTCATAGGTTTGGATCCTTAAGATTGCAGTATCCAAATTTGACCTGTTGATGGAGAGAGCTTCATCTTCTGGACAGGAGCAAGCTTTCAGACTGGAACCGGAATCCATCAAGGCACAAGGCAGCATCTGGGCAAAGGAAATGATAGAGAGTGGGGCAGGGATATGGAACTTGCAGTCCTCTAAAAGTTGTGGGGTTCCTACTCCCATCAGCCCCAGCCAGCATGGCAAATGGTCTGGGGTGATGGGAGTTGGTTGGAATCCAGCAACTTCTGAAGGGTCACAGGTTCCTCAACCCTGCTCTAGAGGTTGTTGGGCTACAGCCCCAGCCAGGATGACCAATGGTCAAGGGTGATTGGGGTTGGAATCTATCAACATCTGGAGGGCCACAGTCTCCACATCACTGAAGGTGGGGGTGCCCACAGAAGCCCCTCTTGACAATGGGAGCCT
The DNA here is from genome assembly GCF_951804945.1 of Podarcis cretensis. Taxonomy (NCBI): domain Eukaryota; kingdom Metazoa; phylum Chordata; class Lepidosauria; order Squamata; family Lacertidae; genus Podarcis; species Podarcis cretensis. The sequence goes on from NC_137183.1 coordinate 20,350,021, forward strand.
GTGGAAGCAGGAAATCTTGTTCAGAGATGCCTGGGGTGCATGCGCATACATCTGTGTGTGCACATGAGGCACTTGAAACATAACTTGAAACAGTTGAAACAGTAAGTACCTTGTCGATGGCTCCTCTTTTTCTTCACGCTGACAGCTTGACAAGTGAGCAGGAAAAATGAAGTTGGTGAAGGAAGAAATGCTATCAGGAGTTCCATGCTAAAAGGGCAGACAGGCCAGATTGGAGGGAAATGAGAAGCTGTCTCGGCTAATGCAATCATTTATCACATAATCTCACCTGGCGGTTGGGTAAGGATGTTGGCATGCACAAGCATTAATCCAGAGGTAACCAATGGACTTCACGTACACAGGCTTTTTTCCCCTTTGAGCTCACTCACTCTGTCTGAAGTGTTCTTCTATAATGGCTTAGCTTGCTTATGATGGGGGAGGCTGTTCCTGCATGCAAGGGGCCAGGGTCTTGAAAGGGGCATTCTACCACTGGACCTCATCTACCCTTTTTCCTAGGCTACAGTTGAATGCCTGTAGTCTTCTAGATGTTGGACTCCAACTCCCATAAACCACAGCCAGTGTGGCCAATGATCAAAGACGATGGAAACAGTAATTCAACATCTGGGGGTGAGGAGGACACAGTTTCTCCATCCCTGCTCATGGTAGCTTGCCAACTGTCCTTCTTTGAGGAGCACCTCAGTATTAGCTTTGCCCAGGGAGGGGAACTGCAGTTCCATATTGGCCTATATAGTTAACGAGCGCGTCTATGGTCCACAGTTTAAGTAGCTTGATCCTCCTGCATAGGCCAAGTTGGTTTTGCAGGGTTAGCCAGCCTCCCCTCTTCAGACCACCAACACTTATCCAGGTCTGGCCCTACCATCAGACAGTGGGGTGGCTTGTCTTGGACAACAGATTATAGGAACACAAGAGCTACCTTCTATCAAGTTGGACCACAGGTCCATTCAGCTAAGTGCTGTCTACACTGTCTGGCAGCAGCTTGTCAGGGTTTCAGGCATCTGGAGATGTTAGGGATTGAACCCAGGGTCTTCAGCATGTAAAACAAATGCTCTGCCACTGAGACGTGGCCCTTCCTCCAGATTCCATCTGCTTAAGTGTATAAACATGTGGGTTTTCGGTCACTGCAAATGTAAATATTTATGCTGTTTTTGTCTCTGCATACACACAAGACTCTTGGCTAGAGATAAGGACCTGCATCTCATTCTAATCTCAACTGGTCAAACAGATTAGGAATAATCACACCATTGATGTCCTGGGACATAAAAACACCCCAGGCTTTCGAATGCATATACTTCTTTCAGCAAAGGGGGGGGGGGGCGAGAGAAAGTGAAAGAGAAAGTGGTGGGGGGGATGGGGATTGCATACTGTGGGAACTGTTGAAGCTTGAGAGAAAAGACCATGAAAATGAAAATGAAAATGAAAATGAAAATGAAAATGAAAATGAAAATGAAAATGAAAATGAAAATGAAAATGAAAATGAAAATGAAAAGAAAGAAAGAAAGAAAGAAAGAAGGAAAGATGGGAGGGCAAATTAGATAGCAGCGTGCACAGATTTACTGAGGGTGGGAAAATGGATTGCAGATGATAAAGGTATATGGAAAAGACCAAACCAAACCTGTCCTTTCTGCATCTAAAATGCAACAAAAATTTAAGATATATTGTGGGAAAGTATCTCTGCGGGAGTGTTACATATTTTAGTTTTCTTGTTTTTTAATTGCAGATTACTGTTGGGAAACATTGGGGCTTTGGCTCTATCTGCACTATACATGAAAAGCTAGATAGCTCAGTTGGCTAGAATGTGGTGCTGATAATACCAAGGTTGCAGGTTTGATTCCTGTAAGAGAGAGCTGCATATCCCTGCACTGCAGGGGGTTGGACTAGATGATCCTCAGGGTCCCTTCCAACTCTACGATTCTATATCGCTTTAAACAGCTGTGCTTTCTGGCTCAGAGAACCCTGTGAACTGCAGTTTGCTAAGAGAGTTGTTAGGAGACCCCATTCACCTCACAGAGATGCAATTCCCAGAGTTCCCTGGGAAGAGGGATTGACTGCTAAACCACTCTGGGAATTGTAGCTCTGCAAGGGGAATGCGGTGGGGTTTGTGCGTCTTCTAACAACTCTCAGCATCCTTAACAAGCTACAGTTCCCAAGATTTTTAGAGAGAAGGTGTGAATGCTTAAAGTGGTATTATAGCTACAGCTACAATGATGACTTTGCTTATATTGCTTTGCCTTGCCTATTCTGTATGCATTTTTCTTTTTGGAAGTCATTTTATCAGAGGTTCCTTTGGGCCTGCCATCGAGACCCCTTTTAAACCTCGTCTCATGCTGGATTTACAGCTTCCTCCCACCAGCGGTTGGGGTAATATACTATAGAGAGCCACAATGCAAATGGCCTCAGCTGTGGAATGCACTGATGCAGCAGCAAAGGGATTTGTTCCCTGCTCATATTGCAACTCGGTCACATTTTGCTCTGCCTCGCCATGTTTCGGCCCATACAATGGAGTGGATCTCTAAGGGATTATAAACATCTTCCATCAGAGATTATATCATTCACTGAAATGTACTCTCTTTCTGCACTTAAAGTCCCACGATCTCACATACTGGGCTTTTGACACTGCAAATGACCTGATTTCAAAATGAACATCGAAAACCATGAAAGTGGGTGTGTCACTCAGCTGCTACCATACTGTGGCTTCCAGAAACTAGTACATGATGGGTATTACTTGGCTGAGAACTGTGCTGCAAAATGCAGAGAATTCAAGTTTTGAAGGAAGGCTGTGCTTCAGTTTGCATATTGCTTTGGAAAGTGCGAATAAGCTAGATTTACCTTTCAATGTGAACTGAATCAAATCCCTCCCACCATTCCTAATATCACTTTTGCACTTGTCCATTCATGTTAGAGGATCAATTTCTTCTTTTTTAAAAGCTACACAAAATTGGCATTTAAATTTGTTTATCACAAAATGCATATTCAAATGGACGCATTTCTAAACATATTTTCTCCTAAAATACACATTTGCAAGCTGCTTTTGGGCTCCTTTGTTGTGCCAAAAATTGAAGCACACAAATCGGAAAGGTGTGGTATTTGAAGGATAAGTACTTCCTGATCCACACATTACTCCAAGTACAGATGACAAACCAAATTTCTCAACCACCTCCGCAAACTACAGGTTGTGGATTTGAATATTCTGTGTCCTCACATGTGAAAAAAAAGCTCCTACTTCTCCACATAGAAAGCTAGCATGCCAGGGAGAAGACAAGCTAGCACCCATCTCCCTGGTGTCTATTTCCCTATGTGGGGCAATGGAGGGGAGGGGGACTTGTGACCATTCAGAACTACAACTCCCATAATCCCTGACCAATGGTCAAGCTTGCTGGGGCTGATGGGTATTGGAGTTTAACAGCACCTGGAGTGTGGCATGTTCCCTACTCCAGAATTCAACAATCCATTCATACCGAAAGACCTTGAAAACTCAAAAAGTCACTCCCCCCCCTTCACATTCCTACCGTTCATTATTTCAATTTTCCCATAGAAAAACAATCCCATACTTTATCAAGCCATTCCACAAATGCTGAAGATTTCGACTGTCTCTGAAACCTGTCAGCTGCCATCTGATTTGTCTCTGAGATGTACTTTCTTCTTGACGTACATTAGGAGGCCTGATAATGGATCAGGTTGTGTTAGTCTCCATCCTTAAATAGGGGAGCATTCCACCATGCAATTTCCCTACCTGCACTCTGAAATGGTACAGCTCAAGCATTAGCATGTGGCGAGACCTTTTTGGAATCCTGACATCCGAGCCAAATGAGCGACATCATGTAACAGCACAGGGAAGATTTAGCAGACATGGTTTCTGCCACAAGCACCTGCTTTCAGCATTAGTGGCACGCGCTGGAGACATAAGGTTTTCCCAACGCTAGCGACAGTTGTGCTCCCCCCCGCACAACACACTCTTCTCCCCACTCCAAACCAAGAATACAAGTCGTTATTGCTGTTGTTATTATTGGGAATGTCACTGAAGGGCTTTAGAGTGATGGTAACTCTGCTAATTAATTAGATGTGTGTACTGTTCCCCTTCTCCAGGGTGCTCATTAGAGTATCCCAACAATGCTGGGGAAAGGTTTAAAACAAGCAAGAGGCATGAATGGATACTAATAAAGCCAAACAAAGTGGTGGCAATGAATGGAAGAGCATGATGAGAGGAGCCAGCCCAAAGGGGGATGGGAGCTTTATTCTCCAAAATGCAGCGATTAGAAAAACAAAACCTCAACAGGGTGGGGCATCTTTAATTCAGTGTACTCTTCCCTAGTTAGTCAATGGCACATTCATTTTAGATTAACCGCTTTTAGCTGAGATACATCCCTTCCCACTATTCTTCTCAAAATTCTCCCTGTGTTTAAAACCTGTTTGCATTATTACTCAGGGGTAGGCACAGACACACCTGGGCTGCTCAGGTATTCAAGCTGAGCACTCAGAAAGCCTCGGGGGTTTTGTTTTGAAGCATTGCACTTGGACATTTTGAGCATCGAAGTTCTCCCCTTTCCAAACCAATCTCCACCTGCTGTTCCTCCACCCTCCCTGCCAATCCTGATATCTGTGCCAAGGGAAGAAGTCATCCTACCCTGTAGAAGGGCAAGCTAAAGGTAAAGGTAAAGGGACCCCTGACCATTAGGTCCAGTCGTGACCGACTCTGGGGTTGCGGCGCTTATCTTGCTTTATTGGCCAAGGGAGCCGGCATATAGCTGGTCATGTGGCCAGCATGACCTCTGGCGAACCAGAGCAGTGCACGGAAACACCATTTACCTTCCCGCCAGACTTGCACTTTGACGTGCTTTCGAACTGCTAGGTTGGCAGGAGCAGGGACCGAGCAATGGAAGCTCACCCTGTCGCGGGGATTCGAACCGCTGACCTTCTGATCGGCAAGTCCTAGGTTCTGTGGTTTAATCCACAGCGCCACCCACATCCCAAGGGCAGGCTAACAGGCAGCAAAGGGCAGCATGAGCAAGCTAGGAGACATCCCACAATTAGTGGCAATTGCACTTAATATATGTGGGGTTTTGTGTCAGCGTCGCTTGTGCAGGTTCTGTGCTATTCACTTGTGTTCCTTTGGTGGTGATAGAGGTTGGGGTTGGCTTAGGGTGTGGCTGTTTGTTTGTGATTGGCTGTGGTTATCTTTGTTTTAATGTGTGAGTGGGGTGGGTGGGTGTTTTGGATCAGGTTAGCCATATTGATTTGTATGCTGTCGGTGGATTTTTGTCATTGTCTTGTTCGGCTGTGTATGTGATAAAGGGGAGCCATCCCCTTCTTCTTCCTAATGTCTCAACAAATGAAACTGACTGTAAATAATGTTACTTGGAGAGAAAAAGAGAGAGAGATATATTGCACATACTTTTTAAACTAAGGAAATCTTTAATAAAAATACATTAAAAAAAATTAGTGGCAATTGCTGGGGATCATGGGCCTTGCTCTCTCCTCTTCTTTCTTCATCCTTTTTCCTTTTGTGTTGTGTCTTTTAGGTTATATGCCTGAGGGGAAGGACTCTCCTGTGTTTTAGGGATCTCTAAGCTGTTCAAGAAGCCTTTTCACCTGAAGAGTGGGATAAAAAAAATTCTTAAAACGCTGCATGGCACCCTCTCTGCCTTCCTGAAAGCAAATTGTCTCAGGAGAGTTTGGGATTATGAGGAAATGTTCATGACTTGGGGCTGTTTGAATGCAGAAGGTTCTGTCCAAGTACTCTCCAGTGAACAGGAGAACAGATAACAGGTGAAGGGAAAAGACTCTTTTCTGTTTCAAGGCCCTGGAGAACTGCTCTGAAAAAGGCAAATTCCATACTAGACATCATTAGGAAAGGAATTGAAAATAAAAACATTTATATCATAATGCTATTATAAAAATCTATGGCGCAACTGCACTTGGAATACTGTGTAACCGGACCCTCCAAGTGTCCCTATTTTCCAGGGATGTCCCTGTTGTAGAGAAGCCACTTCAGTTTCTGATTTCATCCTGGAATGTCCCACTTTTCCTTAGGATGTTCCTATTTTCGGTGGAGAAATGTTGGAGGGTATGGTATTCTCGACCCCCAAGCCATCTGAAAGAATTCCTGTATAGGGAAGTTTTTTATGTTTAATGTTTTATTATGTTTTTATATATGTTGGAAGCAGTCCAGAGTGGCTGGGGCAACCCAGTAAGATGTGTGGGGTATAAATAGTAGAATTCTTATTATGGAATGGGACATCCCTATTTTCATCAGAGAAATGTTGGAGGGTATGGTGTACTGTTTTGGTCACCTCATCTCAAAAAGGATATAAAAAGGGTGACCTACTAGGACTTCATTAGTGGGAGGGGTGTACACACGACAGGGGCCATGATGGCTGCCAGACAACTTGTCCTTTTGAACCTTCTGGCGGTTCCCTCTGGTGAGATGTGAGGTTACGGGGAACCAGGCAGAGGGCCTTTTCGGTAGTGGCGCCCACCCTGTGGAACATCCTCCCATCAGATGTCAAGGAAATAAACAACTATCTGACTTTTAGAAGACATCTGAAGGCAGCCCTGATTAGGGAAATTTTTAATGAGAGCCAGCATGGTGTAGTGGTTAAGAGTGGAGGACTCGTAATCTGGTGAACAGGGTTCGCTTCCCTGCTCCTCCACATGCAGCTGCTGGGTGACCTTGGGCTAGTCACACCTCTCTGAAGTCTTTCAGCCTCACTCACCTCACAGAGTGTTTGTTGTGTGGGAGGAAGGGAAAGGAGATTGCCAGCCACTTTGAGACTCCATAAGGGGAGTGAAAGGCGGGATATCAAGTCCAAACTACTACTGTACTCTTCTTCTTCTTCTTCTTCTTCTTCTTCTTCTTCTTCTTCTTCTTCTTCCTCTTCTGTTTGACATTTTATTGTGCTTTTAATATTCTGTTGGGAGCCGCCCAGAGTGGCTGGGGAAACCCAGGTAGATGGGCAGGGTATAATAATAATAATATACATGTTAGGAACTCTAGGCCTTAGGCCTCTATCTGAGGCCTTGAAGTTCTTCAAAAGCCTGACCATAGGAGACCACCTCATGCATACCGTAGGCAGCTGAAAATAGTGAGTGGGCCACCGTTGTTTGGGGTTCAAGCTTGTTCTCTAAGTCTTTTAACCTAGCCCTGGCCTAGAAATTTGTTCGTGGAGAAATGAGCGAACACCTTTGTTTAGCCAAATGGAGTTCCATCAATCCAGCACAAATCATCTCTGTGAGAGATGGAGAGAGTGCCTGTGAGTGTTTGTGTGTGTTTCCACAAACCCATTTGCTGTTTAGGTGTCAGAAATAAATTTTACCACTGGAGTCTGCAGCATCTGATTAGTGAATTATTCAGTTTGGAGATTGTGTTCTGTGTGACCTCATTAGTAACCCTGAGGTGAGTGGGATGCATTAGACTAACCACGGCGTTGCCACCGAGGAGAAGGATGGAGGCATTAAAATGGATTAAAGTGCTTTACCAAGAAATGCAACGCAACTCATAAAAATATATTTTTAAAAGCACATTGTTAAAGCTGGAAATAAACAGGCCAGCATGAAGCCACCCTGGCAGGCAATGGCAGGTCTGGGAATACTGAGTCAACCATTCACAAGCAAGCAGACTCCTTTGCCTGGCACCAATTTTGCAGAGTTGCCACATCAAGCATGTGCAGGGAGACGAGCCTCAAAACTTTTAGTTCAGACCAAGGGTCCATCTAGCTCACCATTATCCCCACCCCCCAGTGCTTTTTCCTGGGGGGACGCAGGGGTACACATACCCCTCAACATTTTGTGAATCTAAGTTTGGCCTCTTTAAGGGCAGTATTTCAATATGAGTAGAAAAATGAAAGTACAGTCATACTTCAGGTTACAAACGCTTCGGGTTGTGTGATTTCAGGTTGCGCACCGTGCCGAACCCAGAAGTACCAGAACTGGTTACTTCCAGGTTTCGACGCTTGTACATGCGCAGAAGCACCAAATCGCAACCTGCATGTGTGCACATGTGGCGCTGCGGGTTGTGAACGTGCTTCCTGCATGGATCACGTTTGCAACCCGAGTGTAATGGGGTTTGGGGTTGCTTGTGCGTAAGGCGCAAACTGCTCCAAGCTGAGTAGTTTGGTTAAAACTTTCCCCTGACTGGACAGTCAGTATTCCGTGACTGTCTCAATCAGTGGCAGAATCCGTCAGTGGGCGTTTCCTGAATTTCCTCCAACATAAAAGTTCTTTGACACCAAGTCGCCGCCTGGCTTCCCTGCGCGGAAGCTTTCTGCGCAGAGTGGGCGTCCCAAGGGGAGGTCCTGTGCTCTCCCTGCTGGTCTCGCTGGAACAGTCCCGGAGCCTTCCCTCCGAAGCTCCCTCAGTCCCCTTTTTCTCCCTGGCGTAACGTCTGTTTCCTTCCCCAGCGGAAGCTCTCCCTCTCTCCTTGCTGGTTCCCTCTCCAGCATCATTGGGGAGCCTTACCACCACTCTTGGCTCCGATGGCAGTTCCCTGACACCGAGCGTCCACTGTACCCCTAAACTTTTTTTGGGAAAAAAGTGCACTGCCCCTTCCTCATGGTGGCCAACCAGGCTGCTAGACTAGAGCCCCATTCACAATACCAGTGACTGGGAATCACAAGTGGGGAGAACATACCACATTCATGTCCTGCTTAATGGCTTCCCATAGGCACATGGACTGAACTGAATTCATTTCATTAATTTTATTTAACAAAATGTGTCGTATTTTTTCATGTATAACACGCCCCCATGTATAAGATGCCCCCTATTTTTGGGGACTACAAACTGATAAAATGGGGGCAGATTGCCCAGAGTTGTTGAGCTTTTTAAAGGGGGAATTGCAGAAAATCTCTCACCTGTATGACCTGCGCGGCCACTTGCACACGTTGCAATACCCGCTTACCGTCTGTCCCCTCGCTGACACAAGCCGCCAATTCCCGGCCCAGTTCACACTGCAGCAGCCAATCAACAACAGCCCTTGCTGCAGCCATCCAATAGCATGCCCTATATCCACTGACAATCTCCGGCTCGCAACAGCAGCCAACCACACATCCCACCTATGCACTATCCGTGTATAAGACAAGCACAAATTTTTACATTTGGTTTTCAAATGTAATCTGTTCCAGAAGACCACCCGAGTTCTGAAACGTTCGGAAACTGAAGCATTTACTTCCGGAAGCATTTGCTTCCGGAAAACTCGATACGGAAGCCACGTGGAATGCTTGACTTCCAAAAAGTGCTTGAAAACTGAAGCATTTACCTCAGGTTTTACGGCGTTCAAAAACCGAAATGTTCATCAATGGAGGTGTTCGAAAACTGAGGTACCGCTGTATTGCTTGACTGTAAGAAAATTTCTATGTGAATTACAAAAATATAAAATATTAAAATTCTCAATATAAACAGTTAGAAGCAGGTATTTAAAAACATTCAAATGAACTTATTTAATTTTCTCCTATCCCTGGTATGGAGGGCTCTCCAAGAACTTTCCCAAGTCAGCCATGCCTTCCTTTAAGCTGCTTCATTCTATTCCCCTCTGGCCAGGTTTTCTGTCCATGCCCCTACGGTCAATCAGTATTCTGTGACCACTCATTGGGATCCATCTTTTTTCCCCCTAGGTTCCACCCGCTTCACGTTTGTTTTCTAAAAATTTGTTGCATTTCTGCAAACCTCGGGGTTTCCATGAACCTGCTGATGCCTCACTCTTGTATGGAGAGAGTGCTGCTTTGGCTATATGTGTATGGAGACTTGAAGAATTCGGAAAGCTATTACTCTGCTGGATCCATCTGGCATTCAAAGGTGTGCTGCTTTCCAGATTCCATTTAGCTATCCTCCATGAAACTGTCTAATTTTTTCTTAGAGTAATATTGTGGTAGTGAATTCTGTACAGTTGACTAAATAGAATCCACTTATCTACTGTAGGAAAAAATTCGCCTTTCCTTTTCTAGTACTGAATGTGAATATTTGTCTGAGCGGTCTCTTGGTGTGCAATTATATTTATCAGAAGATTTCCAGCTCCCTGCCAGTGTTAGACATCCGATGACTTTTCAGTGGTAGCCCATGTTTGACCACATTGGGCAGCTGGAGTGCAGCAATAGTCAATATTGGACAGTCTCTGAGATGAGTTCCAACATTTCCAGGTCAAATTTTACCTTCAGAATCCAAGTCACAATATGTGAAAATGCCCTGAACTCTGCAACTTTTCATTGTAAATGCACTTTTTGAATCACTGCACTTGCAAGTTATGCCTGGTGATCTTGAAATCATGTTCAGAACTATAGTTTAAGCATGTGAATAAAAATCAAGTTGGATTTGTAACCCTTTCCCCCTAAATTGGTGTTGCATGTAGATTTTATTAATGCTGACATCCATATGTGAATGCTAATGCCAGATGAATTTAGCAAATGCCCTGAAACAGATATATAGTTCTTCGCTTTTCAAATGAATACAAGTACGTGCTGACAATCATGTTAGTAAGCTGCCAGCATTCACTGAGTATCCCTGAATGTGAAGACAAAATTTGTCTGGGACTGTCAACATTAACATATGAGTGTCAACAGTCACCCACTTTTTTGACATTAACTGCAGTGCATATCATAAACGTTTCATGGAACAGAAAATGCAGAAAGACAGCGTAAAAGAGAAAGACAATTTTAGTCTGATTCATATTGTTCCAGGTGAGGAAACTCAACACTGGGTATGCTCTTCACTCTTTTTTTCTTTTTCTTTTCTTTTTTGCATTTGCCCTTCCTCCTTGCTTCTGCATGAGCTGGAGGTTGTGCGAGGAGGAGGGAGAGATAATTGGCTGAGGCCAATGGATTTCTCCAGGGGGACAGGACCGACATGGAAGTATTTGTTGGCTCAGCAGCAGTTGCAGATAAATGGCTGCTAAAAGGCTTTGTGGTTCATTGATGTCCGTGTTTTTAACCACACATTCTTCACTCCTTTCTTGGGACGCTGTAATCCTATTGTTGCTGCCACTGTTGCTTCTTGGCTAGTAAACTCGATTGCTTGTGTCATTTAACAAATCACATCTTTTTCTGAAGACCCAACAGCAGAAATTATAGGGAAATTTCACCTTTTGTTCCTATCTGCTTTACTTTCATCCACCCATGTTGCCCCCCGGTGCAAGACGAGACCTGAATCAGACTGCATTCTCTTGCATACTTGCCTGAGAATAGGCCCCATGCAGCATAGAGATCTTCTGAGTAAGTATACATAGGGTTGCACTGTTAATCTTGATGAGATTCTAAAGAACATAAGAAGTGCTTTGTTGGGTGAGATTAAGGTACATCTAGTCTAGCACAAAAGAGGTTTAGAAGTTCTTCTATCTCTTCCACACACCTTGACCACAGACAAGAGAATATTCCTTGGGGGGGGGGGGTAACACAGAAGAAACTAAGTGAAAAAGAGAAGTGAATTTTTAAAAATCTGTTATTTCAGGTCATGAACAGAGCATAACAGACTTTGTTCCGCTGAGACATAGCTGATCTGTTCAGACAATGATGTTGAAGCGAGATAATGAAAGCAAGGGGGCATTTGCATGGTTGTACAGTGGTACCTCAGGTTACATACACTTCAGGTTACATATGCTTCAGGTTACAGACTCCGCTAACCCAGAAATAGTACCTCGGGTTTAGAACTTTGCTTCAGGATGAGAACAGAAATCGTGCTCCGGCGGCGCAACAGCAGCAGGCGGCCCCATTAGCTAAAGTGGTGCTTCAGGTTAAGAACAGTTTCAGGTTAAGAACGGACCTCCGGAAAGAATTAAGTACTTAACCCGAGGTTCCACTGTATTCTGTTTGTTTCCCTCCCTCCCTCCCTCTCTCCCTTTGCATAGCCTCGGGCACTGGCAACCCACGCTATGCCACTGAGTAGTTGGGTAACCTTAGGTTTTTCACTCAGTTGTATTATGGGGAGCCACCTCTTTAAATTGGATTTTGGATGACTTCTCTTCCTTCCAAATGTGGGAAAGTGACCTTGCTGCCTTTGGAGGCCCTTCCGGCTCATTCTTCTGAGTGGGACCCTGGACTTTTCTTCTGGCCTGATGGTGCCATGCTTTCGTTGGTCAAAGCAAAGCCTACAGATGTCTTGACTCAGTAGAAATACTGGCGATGAACATAAGAGTGATTTTTCTGTATCAAGACCACCATCCATCACATCCTGCATTCTGCGCCATACAGCAGCCAGCCTGCTGTCCCCAGGTGCTCACAAGCAGAACATGAAAGTGATGTACTTCCCTCTATTGCTTGTTCCCAGATTCCTATATCCAAAGATGAATGAACTCTGTAGGGGGGGGGGGGAAATCCACTTAGCCTCCTGGAAAAAACACACAGAACAACTTCAGAATCAAGAAGAAGTTCTGTTTTCTGTGCTCTGTTATGGTAATCTCGACTGGGTTATTGAACACTTCTCCATGCTGTTGTTTCTCCATATGCCACATCTCCCTGAAACCAGTGTTGGTAGCCTTTTCTCGATGAACTATTCATTTTTAGAAAACATGACTATTTGAAAAGCCATCTAAGCTAGTAACCACCACCAGTTGGTTGTTTTTTTTTTTTTTTTGTAGCAGTGAGGTCTACAAATGAATTACGTTTTTGTGAAAAAGAACTTTTTCTCATCAGTTCTGCAGCTACACCTAGTCACCTTCATTAGATGACCCCCCAAATTCTAGTATTAGATGACCCCCCCAAATTCTAGTATTATGACAGAGGAAAGAAAAATGTCCCCCTCCTAATCCGATTCAAGTGCATCCCACATTTTCTCTGAATGAACTATTTCAAGCAATGAGCTTCTTGCTAGGCTTCTCCCCAAGGCAGTCTATCATTAGGAAGAAATTAAATAAAGCTATTTTTCCTGTGTGCCTTTTACGCACCAAATGATTTGTAGCATACAACCTCTTGCTGACAACTGGATATACACAGATTACAAGGCCCTTGAACCAGGGCCTCTAATCACCAGATGTATCCCAATGCAAATTGTGCTCTATGGATCAAGGGCATCATATGGGCCCAGTTCCAACCTGATCGTACAAGTTAATTGGAAAACACTGGTTCTTATAAAGCCCTTACACCAGTGGGGAATCTTACTCAGTTTGAGGGCCACAGTGCCCTTGGGGAAACTTTCTGGGAGACACATGCCAGTGGTGGGTGGGGACTAAAGCAAAAGTCAGCAGGAAGACACAAGACCTACCCACCTTGGAAGAATGGCAGATGCAAGTAATGGACTATATGGAATTGGCGGAAATGACCGGCAGAATCCGAGACCAGGGAGAAGAGTCGGTGGAAGAAGACTGGAAGAAATTTAAAATCTATCTACAGAAATACTGTAAAATTATTGAATGCTAATGACGTTGGAATGAAATGAAGTGGTTCTAGCAATAAGGAAAAATAAGAATATGTATGAAGGGATCGATATAAGATGAAAATTTGAAATTAGAATATGTGAAGATAAATAATTAAGGTTAAATTAAGAGGGTATGAATTTGCTGAACAAATTTTTAAATGGAATACAAAAAAAGGGAGGTGTGAGGAAGTCAGGAAAATAAGTAAATGATTGGAAGATATCAGAAAGAGGGATTTTTATTTTTTTATTTTTTATTTTTATGTTAAATCTTGTTTTTTGTATTGTATTTGGATTTTCTTTATGTGATTTTTGTTAATTGTTTATTCTTTTTCTTCTTTCTGTTAAAAAACTTAATAAATATTATTTAAAAAAATAAAAAAATAAAGCAAAAGTCAGCAGAACAATGAATGCTAATTTTATTATTTAGCAGTAGGCTAGTTTCTATGTGGGGACGCAGGTGGCGCTGTGGGTTAAAGCCTCAGCGCCTAGGGCTTGCCGATCGAAAGGTCGGCGGTTCGAATCCCTGCGGCGGGGTGAGCTCCCGCTGCTCGGTCCCAGCGCCTGCCAACCTAGCAGTTCGAAAGCACCTCCGGGTGCAAGTAGATAAATAGGGACCGCTTACCAGCGGGAAGGTAAACGGCGTTTCCGTGTGCGGCTCTGGCTCTGGCTCTGGCTCTGGCCAGAGCAGCGATGTCACGCTGGCCACGTGACCCGGAAGTGTCTCCAGACAGCGCTGGCCCCTGGCCTCTTAAGTGAGATGGGCGCACAACCCCAGAGTCTGTCAAGACTGGCCCGTACGGGCAGGGGTACCTTTACCTTTACCTTTAGTTTCTATGTGGCAGGGACGCAGGTGGCGCTGTGGGTTAAAGCCTCAGCGCCTAGGGCTTGCCGATCGAAAGGTCGGCGGTTTGAATCCCTGCGGCGGGGTGCGCTCCCGCTGCTCGGTCCCAGCGCCTGCCAACCTAGCAGTTCGAAAGCACCTCCGGGTGCAAGTAGATAAATAGGGACCGCTTACCAGCGGGAAGGTAAACGGTGTTTCCGTGTGCGGCTCTGGCTCTGGCTCTGGCTCTGGCCAGAGCAGCGATGTCACGCTGGCCACGTGACCCGGAAGTGTCTCCGGACAGCGCTGGCCCCTGGCCTCTTAAGTGAGATGGGCGCACAACCCCAGAGTCTGTCAAGACTGGCCCGTACGGGCAGGGGTACCTTTACCTTTACCTTAGTTTCTATGCACATACTCTTACACTCCTCTCTGCTATCTATTTAGGTAAGCAAGCAAAAAGCATTATTAGAGTTCAAGGACACATTCTAGCCAGGCAAAAACACTCAAGGAGGGTGCAAAGCAGGGCTGGGGTGTGGTTCAGGAGGGTGTGTGTTCCTGGAAGACTTTCAAGGGTCACTTAGAGAGGCTTGGAGAACTGCATCTGGCCTCGAGGCCTGAGGTTCCCCATCTCTGTCTTACATCCAAGTGAACGCCTAAGTTTGAACATCTGGATAGGAGGCTAAGACTATCAGGGGCTACTAGTCACAAAGGCTCTGCTCTGCCTCCACTGTCAGGAGCAGTAGTGTTTCTGGATGCCAGTTGCTGGAAACCACAGGAGGGGAGAGGGCTCTTGTGCTCGGGTCCTCTTTATGAGTTTCTCACAGGCATCTGGTTGGCCACTGTGAGAATAGGATGCTGGACTAGATGGACCATTTGCCTGACTCAAAAGGCTCTTCTTATGTTCTTAATGAACAAAGTATTGCCTTGGGCTAGAGTTTCCTGGGGAAAGTGGTCTACTTGGAGCTATCCAAGGTCCTGCAACTCCAGCTTGACCTACAACTGTTTTCCTGACTCTGGCTAGGTCATGCCTTCATGGAACAAGGGCAACACAGAGGCATCATTTCAAGAGCCCATTCAAGTTGACCGATATAAAGCAACACACTCAAAAGTGCTGTCAGAGTCAAAGCTTCTGAACAATGGGTGAGTCATCGCCAGACTTCAGAATCCCAACAACAAGCACATGTTTGGCTGGATCCATTTTAACCAGTCAGTTTCAAAAATAAAGATTCCTCCTTCAAGAGCCCAAAGGAAGCCGCTCTCTGATCTGAAACTCTCTTGAAAAGTTAGTCCTTCTCTCTCTCTCTCTCTCTCTCTCTTTCTTTCTCTCTCTCTCTCTCTCTCTCTCTCTCTCTCTCTCTCACACACACACACACACACAGAGGGAGGGGGGGAGATTTCAACCAAAATATATTCAGAGCAGGCACACTGAAATTATTGGACTTATCTACTGATTTCAATGGGGTGCTTTGAGCATGTCTTAGTTTGCTATCAGCCACAATATTTAATTGACTTTGGACCAATGAATCCAGGGACTCTGTTACAGTGTTTTATGGAACAGAATAATATTTTACAGGCATAGGGAAAGTACTTAATTTTCTGATTTTTAAGGCTAGAAACACCAACCAATAAATTAAATATTCATTTGACACATAAACAATTGAATTCATCTGCATATTATTTTGTGAAGTGGAAGGATGGGTTGTTTGGTCAAAGAAATTTTCTTTTGTGCATTATTTTTATCTTGATCTTCAACTGAAAGGGGGGGGGGGAGCTCCCAGAGCAGTTAGTAAAGACACAACACAAGAGGAAAAAAGATTATGGGGAGAGGAGGGGAAAAGCAAACCCAGGCATTAGTTCTTAGTTATTTAATTCTTATAAGTGTTATTTTGGGCAGAGAGGAGGGAAGCCAGCTTCCCACAGCTGCTCCTTCTTTGACTCACAGATGGGGCCAGGTTGGTCTTTCCCTTGCTGCGATGTTCCTCTTGGGAAATGTTCTGAAGAAGAAGAAGAAGAAGAAGAGGAGGAGGAGGAGGAGGAGGAGGAGGTGGAGGAGGAGGAGGACTTTTTACAGACACAATTCCTAAGGCCTTTCTGAGATTTACCTATTAACTTCCCACTCACTGCCAGTACAGAATAGGGGAAGAATACAAGAGTGGTCTTATCCAGAATAAGTAGCCTGAAAAGGCACACCCCATTCCATCCACTTTGGTATTGTGCCACTCAATTCAGCTGTGCAGGTAGGTTTTGGTTCTGCTACCACATTAAGTGTGCAGCAATCAAATGGATTTGTTTTAATTAAAAAAAAATATTTTAATAATGTATTTGCTGCTTAATGCCGCTGTATACAAGAAGTGAAACAGGAGGGGTACAAAAGGGACATAGCATAAAGTCAGTTAAAATTTAGCATCAAATTAGAAAAAAAAAACTAACTTAAAATGCCTGCTGAATTTTTAAGAAGTCTTTAGCAAGCACAGGATGTTTAGCTGGGAAGGTGGTCTGTCTGATCACACCTAGAAGGGAGCTTTGCAGAATTGGACCCACAATATTGAAAGCACGGCTCCTGGTGGATATGAGATGTGCGTTTGAACCATGGGGTTACTAACAGTGATTCTCCCATATATCTCTGTGATTGGTCAGGTGGTCTAGATGAGCCATTGGCCCAAGCCAGCAGGATCCTCTTATGTTCTTAGCCTATATCCTCTGGTGACCACAAAGCCGTGTGTCCAAGGAGCCCTCAGTTTTTATCCTTCCTTTCTTCCAAAGCAGATCAGAGTGGCAAAGAACATGCCTCCTTCCCATTTTATCCTTTGTGACCGCTCCAAGGTTACACTAAGATTGAACCGGTGATCTTCTGTATTCAAAGCAGAAGCTCTATCACTGAGCAACAACCCTTCCCCATTCTCTAGCTCTTGTTCCGCTTCCTTCCTGGAAAGGTACATGGCCCTCTCCCCATTTCCAATGAGAAATCATAGCAGAAGTAAGAGGGCATGAAGGATCTGGCTCACAATTAAATGAATTTTATTAGACGTAATTGTTCCTGTTTTCAATTAGGTCTGTATGTGTGAAGAATCTGAAATTCATCTTGTTAGACAGACACCCAAGCCCTCTTCAGGCATGCTATAGTCATCAGTAAACAAGTGAAGGGAGGGCAGAGCGGATGGGGACAAGAGTTCTGCCACTTCATCACTAAGCCAATGATGAATTGGAGAGCAATTTCATGGAGGAGAGGGCTCTCAATGGCTACTAGCCATAATGGCTCGGCTCTGCTTCCACAGTCAGAGGCAGCACTACCTCTAAATACCAGTTGCTGGAAACCACAGCAGGGGAAACAGGAAATGAGTAACGTATGTGCAACTAGATCAGTCTTCCCTTGGAAGGGGTATTCTGGCATGGCAGTAGAACATGTCTAAGGGCAGTTCTGGTCACAGCAACCACCTGAGAATCCATAAGCTATTGTCCCTAAGAAGTGGAACTGAGCCTGATCAGAGCAGTGATGGGAAATCTTTGGAAGCCCAATAGCCACTTCCCCCCAATGGCAACCTTCCAGGGGCCACAAAGCAGGGAGCACCAGATACAAAAGTGGGAAGAGCAATGGATATCACTCTCTCCTTTGTACAGTATCCTACATTCCAGCTATACAAAAGACTGGGGTTTGTATGCATATCTCTCTAACCTCCAACCAGGCAAGCAGAAGGCACTGACGCAGTTTGAGGGCAGGCTTCATCTAGCGAAAGCACCCAAGGAGCCTAGTGGAAAGGGTGTGGCTTGGAAAGAGTCACAAAGAGAAGTCTGGAGGCCCAGATTTGGCCTCTGGATCTGTGGTTTCCCAGTACATTTCCGAGCACAATTCAAAGTGCTGACCTTTAAAGCCCTAAATGGCCTCGGTCGAGTATAGTGGCGCCCGCCCTGTGGAATGCTCTCCCATCAGATGTCAAAGAGAACAACTACCAAACTTTTAGAAGACATATGAAGGCAGCCCTGTTTAGGGAAGCTTTTAATGTTTGATGTATTACTGTATTTTAATATTTGGTTGGAAGCCACCCAGAGTGGCTGGGGAAGCCAAGCCAGATGGGCGGGGTATAAATAATAAATTATTATTATTATTATTATTATTATTATTATTATTATTATTATTATTATTATTATTCATGCTCCAGAAGGAGTGCAACCACATCCAGAAAAGGATGTACTGCCAATTCCAGATTAGAATACAGTGGTACCTTGGGTTACATATGTTTCAGGTTACATACGCTTGAGGTTACAGACTCCGCTAACCCAGAAATATTACCTGGGGTTAAGAACTTTGTTTCAGGATGAGAACAGAAATCGTGCTCCGGCGGCCCAGCGGCAGCAGGAGGCCCCTATTAGCTAAAGTGGTGCTTCAGGTTAAGAACAGTTTCAGGTTAAGAACAGACCTCCAGAACGGATTAAGTTCTTAACCTGAGGTACCACTATACTACTATTCTTGTAAAGAAGCTGGTAAAATGCGGACTTGACTATGCTACCACTCAGTGGATTTGTAACTGGCTGACTGACCGAACCCAAAGGGTGCTCATCAATGGTTCCTCTTCATCCTGGAGAAGAGTGACTAGTGGGGTGCCACAGGGTTCTGTCTTGGGCCCGGTCTTATTCAACATCTTTATCAACGACTTGGATGATGGACTCAAGGGCATCCTGATCAAATCTGCAGATGACACCAAACTGGGAGGGGTGGCTAACACCTCAGAGGACAGGATCACACTTCAAAACGACCTTGACAAATTAGAGAACTGGGCCAAAACAAACAAGATGAATTTTGACAGGGAGAAATGTAAAGTATTGCACTTGGGCAAAAAAAATGAGAGGCACAAATACAAGATGGGTGACACCTGGCTTGAGAGCAGTACGTGTGAAAAGGATCTAGGAGTCTTGGTTGACCACAAACTTGACATGAGCCAACAGTGTGACGCGGCAGCTAAAAAAGCCAATGCAATTCTGGGCTGCATCAATAGGAGTATAGCATCTAGATCAAGGGAAGTAATAGTGCCACTGTATTCTGCTCTGGTCAGACCTCACTTGGAGTACTGTGTCCAGTTCTGGGCACCACAGTTCAAGAAGGACACTGACAAACTGGAACGTGTCCAGAGGAGGGCAACCAAAATGGTCAAAGGCCTGGAAATGATGCCTTATGAAGAACGGCTAAGGGAGCTGGGCATGTTTAGCCTGGAGAAGAGGAGGTTAAGGGGTGATATGATAGCCATGTTCAAATATATAAAAGGATGTCACATAGAGGAGGGAGAAAGGTTGTTTTCTGCTGCTCCAGAGAAGCGGACATGGAGCAATGGATCCAAACTACAAGAAAGAAGATTCCACCTAAACATTAGGAAGAACTTCCTGACAGTAAGAGCTGTTCGACAGTGGAATTTGCTGCCAAGGTGTGTGGTGGAGTCTCCTTCTTTGGAGGTCTTTAAGCAGAGGCTTGACAACCATATGTCAGGAGTGCTCTGATGGTGTTTCCTGCTTGGCAGGGGGTTGGACTCAATGGCCCTTGTGGTCTCTTCCAACTCTATGATTCTATGATTCTACTGACCATCAGACCTCTGCCTTCTCTGGGCTGTGTCACGACTTGTATGCCCAAACCCCATCCATCATTGTGTCCAGTATCCTTGGTATGAATTGACAAAGAAATATAAAGCTGGGCCTTTTCAGTACAGTGATGCTACCAAAACTCCTGAACCCCAGAAGGCCTCCCCTGGCCATGTTATCAAGCTTTACACAGGCACCTAGCTGGCTACAGTCAGAATGCCAAAGCTAGTAAGGTAGGCTTTGCCAACCTGATGCCCTCCAACTGTTTTGGACTGCAATTCCCATGAGCCCCAGTCACCACTCCATTCATCTGGTGTTGATGGGAACTGTAGTCCAAAACATCTGGACAGTTAAGATTGAAAATGGAGCCTGGATCTACTCTGGGCCTTCTTCCCCTCCCTACCCCACCAGGGGAAACCCTGATAGATGCAACATCCCATTCCTCCCTCTGCTCAACAAAACAAAACAAACACACCAACTCATGCATACTCAATGCAGGATTGTGAAACAGGATCATAACTGTGCCATCACCTCTCCTTATTTCACTCTCAGCCCCCATCTATCAAATGATTACGGGAAACTCATTGAGTGCTATTTAATAATATATCCACATCCGCTGTGTCTCTCAAGCTGTTTGCATTGTTAAATCATATGGGCTTATTTAAAGAGTCGGCAACTCTTCTTTGGGTGTTCAGATTGCCTTCCTCTAGTTGCCTACTTGATTACTTAAGAGTGCTTTCACACACAAACATAGTAGAGGACGGGAGGTGGGAGGAGAGAAAGGCTATGAAGCAATCTATTGTGGACCCAGTGAAACATGCAAGGCATCGCAAATAATACATGGGATTCGCTGCGTGGCAATCTGAAGAAGCTGGCATGCTTGGTCACTTGAAAAACTCTCAAGGCCAGCATAGGAAGCTGTCTTATACTGAGTCAGAATAATGGTCCATCTAGCTCTGTATGGTCTACAGTGACCATCAGTGGCTCTCTAGAATTTCAAGTAAGGTCCTTTCCCAGTCCTACCTGGAGATGATGGGGATTGAACTTGGGACAATTCCAAGCAGATGCTGTGCTGCTGAGCTACAGCTCCATTAATATTGCCTCCCAGCCATCCTGAGCTCAGGAATGAGTTCCATGCTTTCAGGGCAGCGTCAATGCTTCTGGGATCCACCCACATCTTTCAAGCTACTCAGCAGGTGGTTACAAGTAATCTAGGCTGATGCTGACCCCATCTTTCACAACGTGATCATCCATGATAGGAAGGGAAGTGTGTCAATGTGCACTAGACTTCCCTGACTACCAGTGTCAGCTACAGATCTCAAATAGGGGTCACTCCTAGTCCTGACTGGGGATGTCGGGGACTGAACCTGGGACCTTCTGAATTCAAAAGCGGATGCTCTGCCACTGAGCTACAGCTCTTCCTCAGAGCTGGTGCTGCCATGCCAATTTTGCAGACGGTCTCCATAGAGGTCAGATGTGGCCTAAAAGGCTCATCAGTTTGCATGCTCCAAGGGGGGGGGGGCACTGAGACTGCCAGGATTTGAGGATCCCCAAATCCTGGAGTCAGCACAGGTGCGCTATTTCAGGGATGGGTGAATTTGTCCATGTCAGTTTCAGTTTCTCATATATTTTTTCCAATCATAAGTTCAGTTCTCCACTTCCCCCATCGGTCTGCAATGTTTCTAAAGGGGGAAAAAGTCTTAATGAAAATCCTTCAGCTTCTTAGTACAAATGTATGCTAACAGCTACAGTATATGCATTTTTTAACGCATGATTTGGCTGGAGAACTGTGCGGAGGAAAATGAAGACGTTTGAAGGATGACTGTGGTTCAAATGATTTTAAAAGAGGACCAGATCAACTGATAGATGATCAGTCCATCAACGCTTTCATAACGAATGCAGCCTCCATGTAGGAGGACAAGTAGCAAGAGGTGGACGTCAAATTCATGCAGCAATGCTTTTGAATGCCATTTTCTGGATACCTGGATACCCCAGGAGTGCAGAATGTTGCTGTGCTTGCAACAGTTCTGCTTGCAGGTTTCCCACAGGCATCTGGGTAGACATGGTGAGAACAGGATGCTGGACTAGATGGGCCATTGGCCTGATCCTGCAGGCTCTTCTTATGTTGCTGTGGCCATATGGCTGTCAACTGCTGGATCCAAGATGCTGGAAGAATTGACCTTGGGGACTGACCTCTTCACCTGTTCCTTATGAAGAAGAAGGATCCATATTTTGCTCTGGATGGGTTTCCCCATTTCTTGAATCATGTCTCTCTTGAGCTGAGCTGCTGATTCCCACTCTTGCTCTCCCCAACGATCACATCCTGTGTGCGATCATCGCCCTCCCACATGGCCAGGAAACGTATGGTGCATCGCAGGCAGAAAGGGATCTCCTGGAAGCCTCAGGCTCTCACTTTCCTCCTTCCTCTGCATTACAGACAATTCCTGCTTTTAGCAAAAGGCTGTCGTTCCTGTGGCGCAAAGAAAAGTTCAGCTCCAGCACGAATCAGACCTCCTTGTGGGGGGTGGGAGGCAAGGGGAGCACCTTTGCCTGTTGCATGTCTGGGGAAAAGAGAGGAGAAAAGCTGTGATAGGTGCCGTTTACCTTTTGTGCCAGCAGGTGGCATAGCTCTCATTTCAAGCTCACTCCCCTGCCAGATCGCTTCCAGAGTGCTGATTTTTCAACTTGCTGTGTTAAATTCCTGGTGCCCAAAACAGCCATGACATGGGGGATCTAAGATAGGGTATTCCGGAGTCTTGCATTTGACGCTTGTTATTGTTTTTAAAGCAGCTGAGGGGAGTGCTGAGAAGCCTTGGGAAGAGATTCAATTTTTATTGAAGGAGTACTAGTATAACTCTCTTTTCTCCAACACCACTCTTTCAAGTGGAATCAGTGTATACAGCATACATCGGAAGCCATCATGTACCGAGTCAGATTCCTGGTCAATCTAGTTCAGTGCTATCTACACT
Source organism: Podarcis cretensis (assembly GCF_951804945.1). Taxonomy (NCBI): domain Eukaryota; kingdom Metazoa; phylum Chordata; class Lepidosauria; order Squamata; family Lacertidae; genus Podarcis; species Podarcis cretensis. The sequence continues at coordinate 20,372,722 of NC_137183.1, forward strand.
GGCAGCAGCTCTCCAGGTTTCAGACCAAGGACATTCTCATCCCTACCTGGAAATGCCAGGGATTAAACCTGGGACCTTCTGGATGCAAAGCAGATGCTCTATGACTGAGCCATGGTCCTTCCCAAATATATATACTCATGGCTGCTTTGAAGTGGAATGGAAAAAAGACAGCCAAGGATGGCTCTCCCAGGTCATCTCTCTTTCAGTCCTCCATCATTGCCTCTTTTCCTGATGTTCGGGTTGTGAGTGTTGTTGTGTATGCAACCAAAACAGTATCAATAAACACACAAGATGTAACCGGCTGTATTTTTGAATAAATAAGGAATACTATTCATTGTATCAAATTGTAGATTTCAATGGGAGTCTCATAAACTTCAACAAAAAAAGCAGAAGATCCAGTGGATCAGTTCATTCTCTAGTCAGTTCATGCATAAGGTACATACATGTATAAGTATCTATTCCATGTGTCTGTTGTTGGAGTGCAATAATCCACAGTTCCACAGAATCCTTTCACAGAGTCTAAGACAAGGATTTCTGGAATATTAGCCTTGTTTCGCTATCCTAGGCTTCATCAGTAGAACAGGCTCATATGTAATATTACAGGATAGTGGATCTTATAGCATAGTAGTGGTTGCATATGAGCCTGTTCTACTGATGAAGCCTAGGGTAGTGAAACAAGGCTAATATTCCAGAAATCCTTGTCTTAGACTCTGTGAAAGGATTCTGTGGAACTGTAACAACTCTTCATGTGGGTTATTGGACTCTATGAACAGACAGGTGGAATAGAAACTTACACATGTATGGATCTTATGCATGAACTGACTAGAGAATGAACTGATCCATTGGGTCTTCTGCTTTTTTCATTGAACTTTATGAGACTTCAGTTGAAATGTACAATATGATACAATGAATAGTATGCCTTATTTATTCAAAAATGCAGCCCCTTACGTCTTGTGTGTTTATTGAGTATGTTTCACGTAACCATAGGTTTGTTGTGGTTTTACCAAAACAGTATCAACGGGCCTGGTGCAATCCCAAGCCTTGCAGAAGTATGAAAAGGAAAGGAAAGGAAAGGAAAGAAAAAGCATTAGATAAAGTCCTAAAATGGTGGGGGTGGGGGTGCTCCATGACCATAGAGTGCTAACTGGGGTGGGGACCAAAAACTGGAGGGAAGTGGAGTGGGTAGAATCCTGAGCAGCAGAACTCTGTTCTGCAACATTTTCTCGCAGGTCCTGCTTCTGCATGAAGATTCTCAACTTGGTCAAAAAAATGCATACTTTTTGAGTGTAATTAGCAAAGGACAGCATTAGGTCTTTGCTCACCCCCCCCCTCGCATATGCAATCTGCAGCTCAATCTGGTAGCTCATTTCAGTCCCTGAACTGGTTTGGGGGCTTGCATAGTGTCTAACTAGGAATTAATCCCTAATTAAACATGCAGTGTTTAAACATGCAGGGGTGGGGGGTGGGGCGATAAGATGCAGGCAGGCAATCCTGTTGCATCTCCTTCTTCCTCCTTGCTGTCGGTGTGAGCCCAGCATTTGACAATGCCAGATTGCTCCATGTGGACCTGATCAGGGTCATCCAAGGCTGCCTCAACCCTCTCTGGTCAAATCCCAGGTTGACCCAAATGGGCCCAATTCAATTTGAGATCTGGGATTCACTCAGAGCCATTGCACAGCCCTAGACAGCACAACAACATGATACAATGAACAAATGGGCACTTGGATTTGGGGCAGTTGTGCAGAATAGGAACTCTCTGCGGGTGCAGCTTTTCACCCTGTTGCACCACTATGGCATGACAAATTGCAGCAGATGAAATTCATTCCCCTCTGCAACTGGTAAAGGTCTGTACAGAAATCCAATCTCCTTTCTATAGCTTGGCACCCTATGCAGATAGCATTGGATTTTATTTAGGTTCAGCAACAAAAATGTCAAAGGGCTTAAGGGAAAGCATGCATTTATTTCATAATAAATGAAAAATTAAACCAAATGGGGCCCATTTGTTACGACATGAATGCAGTGAGTTTTCATTTTCATTATCCTGTTCATATCCATTTGTCGTTCCTTTGGGAGTGGGGGCTTACCTTTCTCCAGGGGCAGCAGCTAATGTTATTTACTTCCCCAAATCCAAACCTTTACTGCTTAGCCAAAGGCCATTGCCAGTCATTCAATACAGCAATAAAAAAAAGTGGGACACCGCTCAAAAATATGATTAAAACATAAACTAATAGCACAATCAATTTGCAATTATTTATATTCCCAGAATGCCTGGGATGCTGTGTCGTTCTAAGATATTCCATGAGGGAGGGGAGGAGATATAGGCTGAAGACGCTGCCTTTGTGGGGACTGCAATTTCCCTGTATATTTATTTATTTAGAACATGGGTGGCTAACCTGCAGCCCTCTGGAAGTTGCTGAGCTGCAACTCCCATCAACCCTGATTCTTGGTCATGCTGGTTGGGACTGATGGCAGATCTGGCCCTCCAGGTGTTGTTGGTCACCATCTCCCTGATTGTTAGGGCTTCTGGTCACTGTGCTAGGCAAGCCCATTAATTGGATGGTCATTGGTCATAGATGCTTTAGCTGAGATTTCTGTATTGCAGGGGGTTGGACTAGATGACCCTTGGGTCCCTTCCAACTCTGAGGTTCTATGATCAGCTGACTGTAGGCATCAAAACCACAACAACCAGCCGATTGCCACGGCTTGCATCAAGTGCTGTGGATGGAAGCTTTGTCTACACCGTGTAATCAGTGGCGTAGCATGTGGGGGCCACATGGGTGGTTACCCTGGGCACAAAATTGTTAGGGGTGCACAATTTAAACAGCCAGTACATCTTCACACATCTGTCACTGGGCTCCGTTGAAAACAGCTTCTTCATACGAACCAGGAAGTGGCATTTCCAGACAATGGAACGACTCTTCTCTTCTTACCTCTGCTGCTGCGATTTCCTGGGTGATGCAGATGCCATAAGGCAGTTGAATGTCATGTGTACTCTGTCCCTTTTCCTCCCTCCCTCCCTTTATGTGGCCCTGGGCTCTGGCAACCCACACTACACCACCACATGTAATACACAATGGAGGATTCTGCATGTGTTCAATCTGTACACACCTAGAGTCCACACAAAGCTAATCAATGGCTTCCATTCTAAAAAAAATAAATCATGTATTGAAAGCAAGACAAACTGCCAACAAAAAAAGCTTCTAAAAACTCTCCCTGTTAAGCAAATAGTCTTCATTTTGTTTTGCTACATAGAACACAACATGTGAAAAATCTGTGCACTGACTAGGGGGATTGCACCTCTAAACCTCACCTTTTCTGCAGAGGAGCTAGAAATTGCCTTTCTCTCAATGAGGACGTGTGTGTGTGTGTGTGTGTGTGTGGTATTTTATTATTAAATTTATATCTCAACCTTTCATCCAAGGAGCTGAAAGTGACAGACATTCTCCCCCCTCTCCTTTTTAACCTCACACCAACCCTGTGAAGCAGGTTAGGCTGAGAGATGCTGGTTCGCCCAAGATCGCCCAGTGAGCTTCCTGGTTCAGTGATGATTTGAACCTTGCTCTATGAGGTCCTAGTGCAACACTGTAACCACTACTCCACAATGGCTCTATTTTTGTATTCAAGTTCTTTTGTATTCAGATTTTATACAGTAACGAATTAGTTATTATGAGTATTTTTGTGCATAAAATAGTTTTTGTGCATAATCATCAATCACCACCATCATTGTTTGCCTAGCGACATCCACATTAGCATCTTTTCAGCACCAGAGGAGAACCTTTTTGATTTCCCCAAGCTTTTAATGATAGATTTTAGTGCATTTTAAGATATTTGGCACTTCTGATTCCTTCCCTTTGCTAAGTTTTTGGCTTGACTTGATCTTATGCTGCTCTTGTTGTGCTGATTTTTGCTGATGACTAGATATTATACCCATCTCGATTCTAGTTTATTTTGATTGCACTTTGCAATTTTCGATGTTCCGCCAGGCATCCTGGAGGCTTAGCCGGGTGCCATAGGAATGTCATAACACAACAAGTATTATAGGAATGTAGGAAGCTGCCTTATGCCCAGTCAGGGCAATGGTCCATCTAGCTGAGTACTGGCAGAGGCTCTCTGGCGACATGTCCCACCCTACCTGTGGGTGTCAAGCATTGAGTATGCAACTATCTGCATGCAAAGCATGATCCACTTCCATGGGGCTGCATCCCTTCCCTACAAAACCAGATGGGGGTGCTAAATGGTTTTGAAACAACCATGCTACTTCTGCCTGCTCTCAATAAGATCGTGGCCAGCTGTCTTATACTGAATCAGACCACTGACCACAGACAGAATGGTGCAGCGAGGCTCCTCACGGGGTCCCTGCCATGGAAGCATATTCACCCAGTGCTTTACCAGTTGCACTGGCTCTCGGTGGAGTATAAGGTCAGGTTCAAGGTGCTGGTTTTGACCTTTAAAGCTCTTTGTGGCTTAGGGGCCTCGTATTTATGGGACCACCTCTCCTGGTATGCCCCGCAGAGGACCTTAAGGTCCATGAATAAGCATAGTTTAGAGGTCCCATGCCCTAAGGAAGTCAGACTATCCTCCACCAGGGCCAGGGCTTTTTCAGTGATGGCTCCAACCTGGTGGAATGCTCTGTCCCATGAGACTAGGGCCCTTCAGGATTTAACCTCCTTTCACCGGGCCTGTAAGACAGAGCTATTCTGCCTGGTCTTTAATTTGAATTCAGCCTGATCTTTTATTTCCCTTCTCTTCCCTCCCCCTCCCCTTTTATGAAGATTACCCGCTCTGAGACCCCACAGCTAATTCTCACCTGGCCTCCTCGCTGGCCCAAGTAGGACTAATTCAGCCAGCTAGCTCCAGTGACTATCTAATGCTTATTAGATGGATTTCCCCCAAATTGATTTCTGAACTTTGAATTTTATTGTTATTCATGTTTTTATACTGTATTTTATGTTGCTTTTACAATTAAGTGTTTTAAATTTGTTGCTAGCCGCCCTGAGCCCGGTTTTTTGAACTGGGTATAAATAAAAATTATTATTATTATTATTATTATTATTATTATTATTATTACTATTATTATTACTATTATTACTATTATTGGCATCAACTCCTAGGGGCCCAGCTCTCCCTCCCAATATTTTGGGGGGCAATCCCTCCAAAGTTCAAAAATATATGGGGGCAGAGGATGCCAAGTGTAGAGCTGAGCATGGTGTGGCTTCAGTAGCTGTCTCCTTCTCCTGCTGCTGTAGAGGGGAAGGAGAGGGGAAGAAGCCTCTGGCAGTGATAGTGGCAGCAGCAGGAAGAGGCAGCTGGGTGCCAGAGGGGAGGAGCCACTGGCCATTGAAGCTGCACTGCCTCTGCATTTGACTCCACCCCCTGGCTCCTCCCAATGCCCCGATGTCACATGTTCAACATCACGTGCATGACATCTCCCTCTCAGGTTGGCACCTCTCATCTAGTTCAGTATTGTCTACACTGACTGGCCGTGACTCTCCAGGGTTTCAGAAAGCCCTACCTGGATCTCAGGAGTTGGAACTGGGTCGTTCAAAGGATAACACTCTGCCACTGAGCTACAGCCCTTCCTTACATCCTACACATCCTACACAAAAGGGGGCGGTGACTTGATACCGAAGGCCTGCTATTAGCTTCCGGTCTTGACTGATTGCTGCCCAGATGATGTCACCGTTTCCACTCCCCCGCTCCCTTGCGAAACCACTTTCATTTACTTAGGGAAACCCGCCTCTGACTTTGAGAAGTGTAGCTATATATGCTGGACAAATAGGTGTAATTTTTTAAGCAAATAGCTTATTGATTTCCCACTCAGTTTCTCCGAAATGTTCTTCCCAGCACAGGGGCGGGTTTGCCTTTCTTCCACCCCGTCTTTCCCCACAGGACTCATTTTACATTCTGGCAGGTATCATTTGTAGCAGAGCAAGCTGGGCCTGGGAGCAGTTTCAGAATGCAGCTGGGCTCGTTTCTCACTCCCCTTCTCTGCATTCTAATGGAAGCGAGCACCCCAAACTTCTCTGTTGAAACAGACCCATGAAGTCATATTTGCACCCAAGGCAGAAAATCCAAATGGTATCTTCCAGTAACAGGCATTTGATCACATTCAACAAAATGTCACTGATAATTTGCTGGCCTTTAACATAACCTGTCACCTGAGTCAGATGCTTCTGCCTACCTCACAGTGAATTTAAACTTTCTGTTCTATGTTTCAGCAATTATAAATTAAGACCATTGTCATGTTCTGCCCTGATCAGGGCTGGATTTATGATGAGGCCCTAAGCTACTGAAGGTAATGGGGCTCTTTATATGTCCAGCTGTCCTTTGTCGACAACAAATTGTCACTGTTTTTCGTGTTGAATATATGCTATATGGTGATTTATGGACCTAATAGGTATCTAAAGTCATTTGCACATGCAGAATATAGGCACCCTATATATAGAAATGAGCAAACCAGTATATTTTAGGGAGCAGGCTAGCAGGCGGGGCCCATTACTGACATCATAGGAGCCTACACAAAACAAAACACTGTTGCTGTATGTAGGTTTTATCTTACTTGTTTTTTATCTTATATTTTGGAAATGTACATCCAGTTTTTTTTCTTTAATTTCTTTTGGGGCCCCCAAGAGAATGGGGCCCTAAGCTATAGCTTGTTTAGCTTATCTGTAAATCCAGCCCTGGGCCTGATGCTGGCTCCTGTTGAAAAAGCAGACTGACCACCCACTGCTGGACCACAGACAACTCCCAATAAAGAACTTGCTTCGACAAAGGTTGGGAGCAGACAGAAGTCTTTTAACCACTGACTCGGAACTGCCTCTTCCAGGCTCCACCCCCTTGTGGAGAACCTCAGAGCCTTAAAATGGGCAAGACTCCAAACTGAAGATGGGCCCTCTTCCTCCATTCCACAGCCTTGCTCCTGGTGAGGGGTGGTGGAAGGCATCTGGATCAGGGAGAGTTGCCAGAGAGGGTTTGCCTTCATAGGCCCTGGTGGCCTGCGAGGTTTCCCTGTGGCTTCCTATTCAACAACCTCAGATGCTACAATTTCCCTATGTTTAGCCCTCAGCCCTCATAATGCCCTGGCACCCCATCTGGTGCCTCTGCAGCCTCAGATTTTATCTGGATCACTAGTAGATTCAGGGGTCCTGGAAACTACAGCTGCATTGCAAAGAGTTTATTTTTAAATAAAAAAACAAACACATCCATAACTGAGCCCTGCCAATGCACCCATGCTGGTGTTTTTACTTACTTAATTAATCAATCAGTTAATATATTTATGCCCCACTTTTTAATGCCAAGAATCTATAGCAGCTTCTAAACTTCACGCACCCCCCCCCCCCCCGCACAAATAAATAAATCCCTTTTGCATGGTTGGGCAGTAGAACAGCTTTCTATCAGATATCTCTGCGTAGTACTCTTAGCTCACTCAAACAGGTGCCAGATACAAAAATAACAAATAAAAAAATGAATTTCATAAGCCAGCACACCAAGCAATTGACACCAGATTCCAGGAGAAAATACTCAGCAATTTGGCAGAGCAGTCCCAGCGCTTTCCCCTCAGAGACGATGCTGTTTGCGATAACGAGCGGAGTCATTTGCATAAGCCCAAGGAAGACAACAGGTCTGTGTTCCTCCTCAGCACAATTCAGCACGGCTGCTGACAGCATTTGTCCATTGGCAGGAGGAGCTGTTGTTTCTGAGAGTGAGTAAGATAAGACGTGGGTAGGTTTATTCAGTTCAGCAGCCCGACAGCGTCATGCGGGAGGAATTGCAAAGGGAACCACAAACATGCAGTGGGATTTAAAGCAAGAGAAGATGCTTGATCAAGTAGCTGAGCATCTGCTTTGCATGCAGAAGGCCCCAGGTACTATTTCTGACATCTCCAGGTAGGGCTGGGAGACAGCCCCGTCTCAAACCTTTGACAGCCTCTGCCAGCCAGTGTAGGCAATCCTGAGCTAGAAGGACTAATGGTCTGACTCAGTATAAGGCAGTTTCCTGTGTTCTTTTTTGGGGAGGGGGTGTAGCTCAGTGGTAGAGCATCTACCTTGCATGCAGATGGTCCAAAGTTCAGTTCCTAAGATCTCCAAGTAGGGATGGGAAAGACCTCTCTTCTGAAACCCTGGAGAGACTCTGCTAGTTAGTGTAGCCCAGCAATGGCCCCAGCCCTCTGGCTAGCCATTGGAAATCTACCCCGGCCCCACACCCCACTGCCCAGATCCAGCACTAGCTCCGGTGTTTAGGATTGGTGACTAATTCCACTATTTTCCTGACTCTCACTGGTAGACGCAGTAGTCAGACTCCCAACTAGCTTCTTGTCAAAGGCATTCATGTGTAGGTCACTATGATACATAAGTCAGGTTGCAAAGGATACAGGTCAACAGGTGCCACAGAGGTCTAGGTATAGAGCTAAGCACAAGCTGAGATGTTCCAACATTTGACACATCCTCCTTTTGAAGAGCTAGGAGGGCACAATCATTTGTGTGGCTGGTGTCCCATGCCACTGGGCTGGGCAAGCAAACAGGCAGGCATTCCTCTGGGCAGGCTGGGTTTGTGGAGCCAGTTTTCCGCTGTGCAACTGTCTCCACAGCCATGGTTACAGAGACAGAGTTGGCATGGCTTGCTCATCATTTGATTTATTTCCAGACACCTCCCCAAAGAGGAAAATCTCTTCACTGACTGGAGGCGGTTCCAGAGTCATGTCAGTCTGCTGTGATGTGGTGCTCAGGGTGTCTGATGGCACTGAGGTGGGCTTCTCTCCTGACAGTTCACTCAGCCCCCTCCTCGGGATCTGGATCACTGCCTCCCAACCTGCCGGGTCCCCCAGCTCCACATTCTCTTCTCGTTCTTCCTCCCTCTCTCTCCAATCCCACCAAGATATCTCCACAGGACTCATGACAACCAGGGAGGCTGCTTGTGGCAGAGACTGGCCATGCTCCACACTCACTTGGATACACTACTTAGACTCTTGGCTCAAGGAAACCTCAACACTTCATTTAAGAATGCTTTCTCAGCATTAGCTCCAAATGCAGGATGTTGTTGTTGTTTAGTTGTTTAGTCGTGTCCGACTCTTCGTGACCCCATGGACCAGAGCACGCCAGGTACTCCTGTCTTCCACTGCCTCCCTCAGTTTGGTCAAACCCATGCTGGTAACTTCAAGAACACTGTCCAACCATCTTGTCCTCTGTCGTCCCCTTCTCCTTGTGCCCTCAATCTTTCCCAACATCAGGGTCAGAATTCATAACATACTTCCAAGTTTCATGAATACAGTGGTACCTTGGTTTACAAACTTAATCTGTTCTGAAAGTCCGTTCTTAAACCAAAGCATTCTTAAACTTCCCATAGCAGCAGGGGACTCAATTTACAAATGGAACACACTCAGCAGGAAGCGGAACATGTTCTCCTTCCAAGGCAAAGTTCACAAACCAAAACCCCTACTTCTGGGTTTGCAGCATTCTTAATCCTAGTTGTTCATAAACTAAGCTGTTCTTAAACCAAGGTACCACTGTAGGTGATAGCTAGGACCTTGTCTCAACACCTGCCCTGCCCACTTACTTTACTTTTAAAGAGCAGGGTGGGGCCAGTCATGGTTCTTGTCCCAGATGAGAAGACTGACCTTGGAAACGTGTGCTCCAATGGATGAGGGGATTACCAATGCAGATGGTGATGCGTCCTTGGTGGTGGGACCTGAATCAGTCCCTCCTAGTCCCCCTTCCTCCTCTGGTTCCACTAGCTCTGCTGTCTGCTTGCCTCTTCAGGTATCACAGAAATTTCCCTCTCCAGAGGAGGAGTGGACACTAACCCACATGCTTCTCCATCCCCTTCTTTAACATCCAACATTTACAGGGCGAAGACCTCTCCCAGTTCATTTTTTGGCTCCCCCCATCTCCAGCCTTGGGGTCCTCCTCTGACGAATCCTGCCAACTCCTCCCTGGTTTGGTTGGTGCCGTGGGACCCAGGACAGGGACTCTATGACCATGTCTCATTGTTCTGCATCCCCTCCAAGTTGAGCTGGCCAACGTTCTCCTTCACTGTGGTTGACTCCACTGATGCATGCCACTCTTGGCAGTAGACCTGAATCAAGAATGCGTTTCAGTGCTTTGGAGCAAGTAGCTGCATAAGGGATTCAGTTGTTTAGGTAGAACTCTGCAACTGTCTTATAATTTTTGATTTCATTGCTCTGCTTTGCTTATGAGTTCCCCAGAGTTGAGCTGGGTAATCACACAGCACTCCCTATAAATTGATTTTATCCCTCTCGCCATTTGGCACAAACACTTTTTATTTGTTTTTTTCTGAGTTCCCATAATCATGATACTTTCTCTCTCTCTCTCTCTCTCTCCCCCCCCCAGTTTTTACACAACTCCTTCCAGTTAGGGCTCTCTCTGAACTAGCACTAATTGAAGCTGATAATACACAAAGTGGAAAATGATGTATCCACAAAATGGGGCTGTGTGCAGCTCCTCATCCCCAACCAGAACCCCTCTTTTGGAATCTTGGATTGCCCCTGAACTGGTCCAACCTGGGGGACACCTGACCTGGTGCCAGACACAGAATCCTTGGAGGATGAACCAGACACCCCACAGGTCAAGGACCTTGAGCAGCAGCCCTCTGAATCCAGTGCTGAGGATTCCCTTGAGGGGCCATCTGAATTGATACCTGACATGGAACCTAACAGAGCAGAAGATAAAGCAGCCCACACTAAGCCCTCAAGATGGCTGGTGCCAGAATCTTCAAGTCCAGACTAAATAGTGGTGACACCTTATTTGCCTAGGGACTCAGAATAACTGGTCTACTCATGAACAATCCTTGATACCCTCTCACTGCCAGCAGCTGTGGTTAAGGTGTGGTTTAGGAGACCAGAGTATATAAGGCCTTCCACTTGAACCTTCCATTTGATGGAAGCAGGACAAGTTTCTGGTTCCTTGATCATTCTTCTAGATTTCTCCTCATTGCTGAGTTCACTGTAATGGTGGCCTTGGATTGTTTCCTGACATTGTTTCTGGATCTTTAAAAAAAAAAAAAATCAACATACTTGATCTTGGCTTGTTGAGTATTGAAACTTGATTTTCCATGTCCTGTGTGTTTTGATAAAGGGCTTTATCCTCCCTGGACTGATCCTCTTGTTTCCTAGCATGACCGTGGTCTAGATGCTGTCAGAGAGACTTCACTGTAGGGTGGTCTGATGCAAAATAAGGACTGCTGCACCTTTAATCACCACTGTGTGAAAGAGGTTCAGCAGTTGTAAAGAATGGGATACTGGAATGTAGACTAAGAAAGTGTGACTGAACAGCACAGCTGGGATGGAAACATTGATGTCCTACCTCTGGGATTTTGCTAATATCTTCCATCACTCATTAGACACTTGCTTTGAGCTGTCTAGCTAAAATAAATCAAATGAATGAATGAGGTGGGCAGGTTGAATGCATGAAGCCTTCTTCTATGGAGTCAGACCATTGGGTCATCAAGTCCAATGCTGCCTGTGCTGCCCTTAAGTAGCCCTACCAGGACTTGGGCAGAGGTCTTTTCAAACCCTGGAACCTGAGATCCTTTCAATGGGAGACAAGGGTTTAACAATGGTTCTTCTGCATGCAACACACGTCCTCTGCCCCCAGCCTATAGTCCCTCCCTGCAAAGTGTCAGCAGGGTCAGAGCCCCAAGGGCAGGCCGGAGCAAATAATCAGCCAGCTGGGGGCCAGAGGCAAGTGGCATAGGCTAAGGCAGGCCAAAAGGTCAGGCTATGCAAGCCACAGTTAATGAGCAGATGGGTCAAAGAGGAGTGGGGGGGGGGTCTGAGGCAGGCAGATGATTCAGTCCAGCCAAGAAGATTACACATACAGACACTGCCTTGACATTTGGGGGGTTGCTAAAGAATGGCTCAGCAAAGAAGCTTTTAATAGGCCCAGTTGCACTGGCGGCAAGACCTTGTTCAGTCCAGACAGAAAGGATTCTGTAATTCCCCAAACTGTAACGCTAAGGGACAACTAACTCACGAAAGCCTTATCTGCACTATACATTAGTATCATGCCACTTTAAACAGCCATGGCTTCCCCCAAAGAATCCTGGGAGCTGTTGCTTGTGAAGGGTGCTGAAAGTTGTCAGGAATGCCCCTATTCCCCACCCAGAGCTACAATTCCCAGAGTGGTTTAACAATCAAGCTGTCTTGATTTTTGAACCACTCTGGGAATTGTACCTGTAGTTCTGTGAGGGGACTAGCGGTCTCCTAACAACTCTCAGCACCCTTCACAAACTACAGTACTCAGGGTTCTAGCGGGGAAGCCATGACTGTTTATGGTGGGATGCTACTGGCCAGATCTTCTCAGAAGGAAGATGTGCATATAGTTGGTCCCTGGCTTTACAGAGTTCCATTGGTTCCTTTGGTCACCTGACTCAGTACTCTGACACTGCTGGCATCTGATTGTGTCCAAGGGAATGTGGCCCTCATCAGAGAGAAAAAGGTTGCTCACTCTTGCCTTAGTGTCTTACAAGATTGTCATGAAGACTAGCCAGAGTCTACAGAGGTTTTGCTATCACTTATGCTGCTGACTTAATACCAGCAGGGGAGAATCAAGAGTGCCTATCACTTCTGGATAAAGTCTGAATGAGCTCTGGGTATGTAAAAACAAACAAAACAAAACTGAACAAGGATGGAAGACTGGGGTAGATTGAATCTGTATTTCTTCACCATGACACACACCTTTGCCCTGCTGCATTTTGCAAAACCCCAGATTTTGGGAGAGGAAGAGACAGATTTATTACCTTAGAATAACAGGGCTGAGTTTTTTTTCTTTTCTTTCCAAAGCATCAGTATGCCAGTGTATGTTTTCCCTAAATCCGACCGCCCCGCAAAAAAAGAAAGAAAGAAAAATCATTAACCATCACGTTAATGTGTAGGATCTAATCTCTCCCTGTGCGAAGATGACAGCAGCTTCGGTGCTCGATGGCATAATTGTGTTGTGATCTGACGTGCCAAGCTCCCCAAACTTCCACTTGACACATTAAGAAGCGATGCTGTGAAAGAGAGAGGGAGGGAGAGGGAGAGGAAGTCCCTTCCAGTTCTGCGGGGCTCCTCCCCATGGCATATGGGGTCCATCTCCAGCTCACTATTGGAGCCAAGAGGAATCAGGCACTCTAAATGGAGAACAAAATGATAGCAAATGAAAAAATGATAATCTCCAGCCTTCCCAAGCCAGCAAGGGGCTGGCTGTCTAGGGGATGGAAAAGCGCAGCTGCAGAAGCCCCCCAAAAGCCATGGTGCAACTCCCATCACTGTTCAGAGTGGCTTCTGTGCCAACATCTGAGTCACCCCCTGGACCCTTGTGTGGTTTGAGGCACAGATCTGGCATGTGAGAGGCAATGAATGTCCTGCCAGCGTGTCTGTAATAAACAAATCAATAATTAAGAGAGGATACACATTAGCCTTGAAACAGGGTCCAGATGGAAGTTTATTTTGGACCTTATGAGGAACATGGGGAATCCGGGTACATTCAGGAGCAGTGTTGGACAGGTGGGTGTTGCCACATGGGGCACATAAAGGCATATCTGCAAGCAGGCATGTCAGAGAATTTGATCAGAAATGAAAATGTTGGTCCAAGATCGCAAAAGGGGAAGCGCTCACAATTGTTTCTGTGAGTCTGCAAATGTTATGTAAATGATTGTTGTTTTTGTTTTGCATTGTCTTTGATGTTCCGCTTCCATGCAATGCACTCAAGTTTATTGTGTAATGACTTATGTAATTAATTGCTTTCATTTCTGCCGTAGTGTATATTGAGATGGAAAAAGTAGGTTTTAGCAGAAGCCGAACTGCAGCAGAATGGAAATAGTGCTGATTGAGAAGAAGAAGAAGAAGAAGAAGAAGAAGAAGAAGAAGAAGAAGAAGAAGAAGAAAGAATGGGTGCTACTTGTTTAGGCCTTAACTGCAAGTGAACTTAACAGTGAAGCCCTGAACATACTTCCTCGAGAGTAAGCTTCATTGAGTTTAGTGGAATCTACTTTCTAGGTGAGAAAGTGGCTTAGCTAGTCCTCTAGATATTTTTGGCTCCTATCAGCCCTAGCCAGCATGACCAATTGACAGGGATGATAGGGGTTATAGTACCACAGCCTCTGGAGGGCCACATCCCTGGTGTAAATGGACAACACAGAGCATCATCATGTTGATGACGTGGCCAAGCTGGGCTATCAGCACATGCAAAACAAGGGCAGTATGTGGTGAATACTGTTGTTGCCCAAGTTCAAGACCAGCATGATCCAGAAGTCTTCATGGTCCTTCAAGGTGAGGGAGATCCAGTGGCCCTTGAGGCACAGAAAGAGCCTAGGGTCACATTAGCAATGTGCACTGAAAGCACTGTGATACCACTATAAACAGTCATGGCTTCCCCCAAAGAATCCTGGGAGCTGTAGTTTGCTAACGGTGCTGAGTGTTGTCAGAATACTTTTAATCCCCTCCCAGAGCTACACTTTCCAGAGTTCCCCAGGAAGAGGAATTGACTATTAAACTATTTTAGATCCTGCCAGAAGCATTTATGTCCACGTGTGATCCATGGACCTATCAGTGACCTGGACACAGAGTTGAAGTGGTTCCAGATGGGGAACCAGGTGAGGGTCAGGGCTGATTGCTGACTGCTGGTAGGCCATTGCAATGGGAGGCCATTGCACCTGAGACTGTTGGCTGAGGCTCCCATAGGAAGCTTCCAGACCACCAGGATCTATAGGGTCAGAGACAAGACCTTCAAAGGAACCCTAGGAACCAGATGCCTCCCACTGCCCATCAGTGGGAGGGAAGCTACAGAATGGAGGAGTGCCTGTATTCAGGTCTGAGGGTTGAGCCTTTAAGACTCTGAAGATCTCCATAAGGGGATGGAGCCTGGACTAGGCAGCCTGGAGACAGAGGCTTAAAAGGCTTCAGCCTGCTCCCAACCTTTGTTGGAGCAAGTTGTTTACTTGGATATATCTGTGTTCTGGTAACCTTTGACCAGCCTTGCCTCTTTCTCCATGGGATATAGCATCAGACCTGAACACGACAGCCTGTGCATTAAGCAGGAAGCATGGGGAGCTCAGTGCTAGTGGTGATGCTGGCATCATTCCATGGACAGAGGCTAGTGCAGACTAGCAGGGCTGGGTGGAGGGAGGAAGTTCTCCTCCCAATCCACACATACCCAGCCTGGCACAAAGGGAGCTCGGGCTACAGTTCCTAACAAGCGTGTTCAACTCAGTACACCATCAAACATCTGAGACTCTGGTAGCCATGAAGAAACTTGTCTAGCTTGATCAAAATCCATATTAATCAATGACTTTAATTAGGATCTTTGGTCTTCATGCGCCTTTCTTCCTTCTCTTTCTCGTTACTAATTGCTAATAGGATGTTTGCAGGAGTATTTTGACCTTATAATTCGTGAGTTGGATTGTTTTGTTTGTAAGCTTAGTTGAGAATTCTATTTATATTTCTTTCTTTCTTGATTTAATTGAGGTCCTTAGGACCAGACATTTGCTTTATTTGCCACAATTCTTTGTAATTATAGTTTAATTGTAAGAGATAATTTTATACCTTATTTTCATTGTCATTGCCATTTTTTTTTTACAACGTCTTAGGAAAGCACTAAAAACTTCTAATTAGTCTGATTTGTGACTGGAGGAATTTGAGGTGAAACAGACACACTGTACGGTGGGGTATATGCACTCTGAACCTAAAATGGGAAGCATTCAAGGAGCCCATAGTTTTCCCTATAACCATTTCCAGTAGGGATGAGTCAAATTGGGCTTATTCAGAGGGATCTGGATCTTGGCTAAATAGGGCTGTAACTGGATGATAAGACCCTTCCCCTAATTGCTTTGGGCATGGATCTGGGTCAAGATGGGGATTGCCATCCTGGGTGGCACAAGGCAGATAGTCCTGATCCAGGGGGTCACAGAAAGGGGCCATACAGTGGATTGGGAGGACAGGCTGTACAGCAGAGTTTCCCAAACTTTGGTCTCCAGCTGTTGTTGGACTACGACTCCCATCATCCCTAGCTAGCAGGACCAGCTGTCAGGGATGATGGGAATTGTAGTCTAAAACAGCTGGATACCCAAGATTGGGAAACCCTGCTGTACACAGTCCTAGTTTCCATTTGCTGGTCAGAAGGACCTCAAAGGCCAGTCACAGACTATTGGCTCTTCTAGATGGGATTAACAGTGGCCTAATTTATAAAGGTTTTATAAGGATTACTGGGGGACATACGCGAGTAGATGGGTGCGTGTATGCATCACTTCAGAAGGTTCTTGGTTGAATCTCTGGCATCTTCCGTTAAAAGCAGGAATGAGGGTACATGTGGTTTTCTGGATGATGCTGAACTACAACTCCTGGCAACCCCAGCCAACATGGACTTACTTAAAAGGATGGTGGAAATTGTAGTTCAGCAACTCTGGAGAGCCACACGTGGGATATTTACTTCCGTCAAACCCAACAATTTCTGCTTGGCAAATTAGGCACACAAAGAGCTTTCCTGTAAACTTGCTAAAAGGAATTCTGTGATATCACTTCCCTATTTGTCTCCTGACAGGAAATGATGTATGCTCCTCGCTGCCTGGGTGCATCCTCTTTTCCTTCATGCCTGCAACATGAGAACACCTGTAATTCTGGGTTCAAGATCAGACTCCATTTTAAAGCTAGACTTAGTATGTCTTTGTAACTCAATTAGCATTTTAAGCCTGCCTGCACCAAGCTGCTGTATCTGTTACTCTTCAAGACCTATACTGAGTAAATGTTATTTTTTACTTTTAAAGGGGGAGTAAAGGGGGTAATACGGGACATGGGTGGTGCTGTGGTCTAAACCACTGAGCTTAGGGCTTGCCGATCAGAAGGTCGTGGTTCGAATCCCCGCGACGGGGTGAGCTACCGTTGCTCGGTCCCTGCTCCTGCCAACCTAGCAGTTCAAAAGCACGTCAAAGTGCAAGTAGATAAATAGGTACCGCTCCAGCGGGAAGGTAAACAGCATTTCCGTGCGCTGCTCTGGTTGGCCAGAAGTGACTTAGTCATGCTGGCCACATGACCCGGAAGCTGTACGCCAGCTTCCTTAGCCATTAAAGTGAGATGAGCGCCGCAACCCCAGAGTCGTCCGTGACTGGACCTAACAGTCAGGGGTCCCTTTACCTTTAAAGGGGGTAAAACCAGGAAAATCCAGTCTGCCTTAAAGCATCCTGGACTATTAATACTAAAATACTAATACTTATCTAAGCTTCCCCTTTAAGCTGCAAAAGGATGGCACTCTGCTGAACTCATAAATGTGAGGAAGGAAGGATATTATCTAATGAATATATTCTCTCCTAGCATCTAATCAAATCCCAACAACTAATTTCCCACTCCAGGCTAAAAGGATCATGTAGCAAGTGAAAGGAAAGGCTCTACGTGAGCACTGCCAGTCAGAGTAGACAGTACTGAGCTAGTTGGGCCAATAGTCATTATTTACTTACCTCCAAGCAAAGGTATCCTTCATCCCCAAGTAATCCTTCAGAAGTAAAGAAGGATGCATTCTCAAGAGTACTGTATGAAAGTCAATACCCTCTAACACAGTCCAATAATCCTTTCTAAACCAAATGAGGATCTTTCAGAAGGGAGACCCGCCTAATTTTGCAGTGGGTTTTTTTTGCAAAGTGCCCCCAAGTAAGTAAGATCTTATATGAACTGGATTTCTGTTTGGTTTTGAACCTCTTGGTGGACGGAGGAATCTCATCTTTGCAAAAAGGGACTGGTAGATCAAGGGGAAAGAGGTCATTTATACACCATGGACAGCAACATTCCTAAAAGGCAAGTGCTGTCCCTTTAAAATGGCGATCTTCCAGACAAAGTGTGCCCAAACTGCTGATTTCCAGTTATCCAGTGTTCATAACCAGCCAGTCCTATGATCCAAACAGGTTCCCAGTTCAACTTCCTGCAACTCCCAGCTTGAGAAGTAGCACTGGGGAGAATTAAGAACGGTTACACACTTTGAAGGGCACTGAAGCTGAAACTGAAAGCTGTTCCTACCACCCTACCACATCTGATGGGGCATTCTGGGAACAAGATGCAGGACTAGATGGGCCTTTGGTCTGATCCAGCAAGGGGTGCCATTCTTAAGAAACCAGAGGCTGATACCAACCTGCCTGAGGTCACTTGGTGATTGTTACAACCAAGAGATCCAAACCTCTTCTCTTCGATCCATGTCCACTACACCTAGGCATATTGGCTCATAATTATGTGTCACAAAGAGCTCTTTGTAGATGCTACCACACTGGCATCTAGGAGGACCTGGCTTCAATGGTAGACAAGGAAAAGGAAAGGTGGTCCAAATCAGGATAATAAAGGGCAAAAATAAAAGAACAGGGTACCAATCTGGGTTGTCCCTTGCTTATAGGTATGAAATCTCTTTTATCCTCTTGAAAAGGTTCTTCATGGTGCCCCAGGAGAAAATATCCAAGGATGCTGCTGCAAAATTATACTGGTTTGATTGATTGATAGCAGTTCAATTATTGTGGCTTCCCCAAAAGAATCCTGGGAGTTGTAGTTCAGTGAGGGTGCTGAAATGTCTATGTTACAGCATGGAGGAGAGGGAACTGGTGACCCTCCCAGTGATGTTTGCCTCCCAACTCCCATCAGCCTGGCTGGCATGGCCAAGGAGCTGTAGTTCAGCAACACTGTGGAAGGTCTGTAACTTAGTGGCATGACATGTGTTGTGCATGCAGAAGACCTTGAGTTCAGTTCCTGGCATCTCCAGATAGGGCTTGGAGAGAAGCCTGGCTGAAATCCTGGAGAGCTGCTGGCTGCCAATGTAGGCAATACAGAACTAGATGGACATAGGCAGATTCCTATGTTCCTATCTGGATGATCATAGATTCTTGCCATTAGAGAATCTTCTCCTGTTCAGAAGTCTGTAGTCCCTAGACACTCTGGGGAGAGGAAACAACTGGGAAATCAATTTGAGACACACTCTTGTCTTTCCGCTTGCTGGGAAAAGGGAAAAGGGGGTCAGTACAAAGAAAGCAGCAGTTGGACCAGTTTCACCTGCTCTTGCTTTCCTGCCCCTGGCCTCTTAAGTGAGATGGGCGCACAACCCCAGAGTCTGTCAAGACTGGCCCGTACGGGCAGGGGTACCTTTACCTTTACCTTTACCTTTAAGGTCATCCTGAGCATCTGCTGGGACCTAATTGGGAGCCGGGTACAAGCTTTGCTGCCTCCAGCCGCCCCCAGCTGCTTGCAGATTAACCCTGTCTGGTCCCCATCTCCCTAATTTGGCAATGCAGCTCCCGAGAGTGACAGATATCAGCTTTTCCTCCCCTTTCCACCCACACCCTCTTTCCGAGTCTCTCGGGTAAGACTGATCTGTTTGTGAAAGTCAGTCTCGTTGCAACACGTGGGCACCTTCTCCCAACACACTTGGGGAGAAGGGGGAAAAAAGCAGGCACCACATCAAAAGCTGCCTTCAAGCTACTCTGAGAGATAATGGGGAGGAGGGAAGGAAGGGGTAAAAATATGGAGTTCTGCTGTCAGCACTGTTTCCTTTTGATGCATGTGTGAGCTGAACAGCTTAGAAAAGCAAGGGGGGGTGAGCAGACTCCAGTGGGGACCGAGAGGACTTGGATTCTACTGAGATCTTGTATCTACCCCCCTTAGTGATGCTTTGAGCAGTAGTGGAGACCTTCCACCCCACAGGCCTTATTAGGCCCATCACTTCATCGCAATAGTTTCTGCATCTGTTCCACGTGCACAGGTAAGCACACCTTTCCAGAGGCCCGATGGAGAAAAGCTATTGGCAGGTTGTGCTGGGCCAGCCCTTGTACCTTTGCAACTGAGAGTCGAGACCTTCTATGCTTTGGAGGGAAATTGAAAATTCCCCTTAGTAGGAACCCATTACTAGGGATCTGGGGATTTAGGCTGCTGTCTCAGAGGTGTTTGCAATGAGCTCTGGTGGGAACCACAGCAACTTTATCAATTCATTATAGAGGAATTGAAAACCTCTGCATATAGATTTACACTCCATTATCATGCTAACTCAGACATAAGCCCTACTTTTTCTGAGGCAGGGAACATCCCAGCTACAGCCTGGGGATTGAATTAGAACAGATCAGGCAGGAATGACATTGGGAAACATGGCAAACTATGTGTGTGTGTTCAGGCTCCAGCATTCTAGCCCAACTATAGCCAGAGCTGTGTGCAATCTATGTCTGTTAAAAATTAAATTAAAAGATCTTCTGAAATACTAGCAACAAGATAAACCAGATTCTGCAACAAGGCTAGTGGTTTGCATCCCTCCTATTTTGCACAATGTATTCTGCAATATTTTATTGTTTTGCTAGGTTTTTCTGCTTCTGCAGTCACAGGGCTGTGTTAGTAGATAGAAAGGGCACTGAAGTCCTAACCCACAGTAACCTAGCCAGTGTGGTGTAGTGGTTAGAGTGTCAGACTAGGACCAGGGTTCAAATCCCCAATCAGCCATGAAGTTCATTCACTTCTGGGTTTTGATCATTCATGAGCCAATTTGTTTGGGAGCCAAGGCGTTCGAGATCCAAGGTATGACTGTAATCACAAATAAAATAGGCAGAAGATGCAAAACAATTTTAAAACATCGCTATGCACTTCCTCCTTCTCCAAAAGTCTGGGCAAAGAAGTGTATCTTTATCTGTCATCTGAATGAAAATAAGAGAGATGCACTTTGAAATGTGGGCAAGGGTTTGTCTCCAGTTCCAGTCCTACTCAGAGTAGACCCATTAAAGTTAATCACAATGGACTTCAATGAGCCTACTATGAGGATGAATAGCATTGGATCCAGCCCAAGGTATGTCCCCCCCCCCCCACTTAGGAGAACGCACTGAAAAGCACTGAAGTGTATGCAAAATGCATAAATTTAAATGTGGGCTTTTTGTGTGTTCCTTCAAATCACCTGCACGAAACAAGATTTAACAGACCTATAACTGAGCACCTGCAAAACTGAGATGGTGCAGAATTAAACTGTTCAGCCCGTCCCTTGTTTCCGCTACGGCAGTGCTCAGCTTATGCTGTTTGTTTGTGGATGTAAATTATGGGGAACTGATTCAGATTATCCTTCCCAGACAACAGGAAAGTATCATTGTCCCGTTGGTGCTTCATGCTGTTTGCAGGCTGATATGGAGGGGCACCAAGACTGTATCTTGGCAAGAGGCAAGACCAAAAATTGTTGCCTCCAGTCAGCATAATACATCTTCCCAGGATGCAAGAGGGAAATGTATGTGAAGGCTGAGTACATTTCCTTCCTTTGACTTCTTTCAGAGCGCTGCAGCAGAGGAGCCATAGATCAGTGGTGAAGCACCTGTGAAGCAAGTGTAACATCCCAGCTTCAATCCCAGGCATCTTCCATCAAGAGGACCTTTCAAAACAGAAGGGGGACCCTTTTTGGCTCCACAGGCCAGATCCTTATCAGGATCAACCTTGTGGGCCAAATTTGACTGGTGGGCAAGGTCACAAGATGTCATTATTACATTGCATGATTAACAAATGGGTGGGGTTGCCCATCTGTCAAATGCATGGCTTTGCAGGTCTCCGCCCTGCTCCTCCTTTAAGCTCCTGTTCTTAAAAGTTCAAAAGGGGAGTGCAGGGAAACATGCAAGAGCTCTATGATGGTCCCTGTGCTCCAGTTTCAGCCTGAAAAGGCAGCACGGGAACTGTCTTAAAGCCTTTTGCAAAAGTGCTGTTTGAAGCAGCCAAGGAGGGGGTGGGGGCTGCATCAAACAGCCCTTTTGAGAAGCACTTTAAAGTTTAAAATGCTTTGCCCAAGAGTTGTTGTCATATGACTAAAATTTCTGGATCCCCCCCCTTGAAAGAATTTCAGAAACTTTCTCTAACCCCTGCAGAAGAAGAAGGCCACCATGCAGAATTTTCTCCAAATATCTGCTGCCACACACAGACACAATGTCCTGGAATGACACAATCAGGATGCAGACATGTGAGCAGAAGTTTCAGAGTGTGGAAGTCAGCATGCCAAATGCTATTTTGATATAGGGTAGTAGCCCCCCCCCAATAGCTTCTATGCCTTCAAAAGACAGATATTCAGGAAATGCAAATTTTCCCATTGATGGGAAATGCAGTGATCCGGAAGCTACAACCACTGGATTTCTGCCGGCATTGCCATTAGAGCCCAGGTATTTCAGAAGCCCGATTTCAAAATGTACATTCTTTTGCAATTCAGAAATCTCATTTCCACATGAAGGTGTGACACATTAACACATTTGGCTTGTCACATGACATCTTGCTGACAAAATATTAAAGTTTTGGAATCTCGAGCTACAGTAGATGCTGGCAAAGTTGTCAAATCAAGTTTGCAAATGAAGGAGGTGTTTATGTGCCACCCAAAATAGACAAGAGGTGGGAAAGGGAAGTTAATGGTGGAGAGGGAACATTCTCCACCCCCTCTTCCAGAATAGTAGAATTTGGAGTCACCCGTGGCAACTGAGAAAAGGGAGTACCTCCCAGGGCTGCAAGCCCAGGCACACTTACTTGGGAGTAAGTTCCATTGAACTCAGTGAAGCATAAAGGTAAAGGTAAAGGGACCCCTGACTGTTAGGTCCAGTCGTGACTGACTCTGGGGTTGCGGCGCTCATCTCGCTTTATTGGCTGAGGGAGCCAGCTTACAACTTCCGGGTCATGTGGCCAGCATGACTAAGCCGCTTCTGGCGAACCAGAGCAGTGCACGGAAATGGCGTTTACCTTCCTGCTGGAGCGGTACCTATTTATCTACTTGCACTTTGATGTGCTTTTGAACTGCTAGGTGGGCAGGAGCTGGGACTGAGCAATGGGAGCTCACCCCGTCACAGGGATTCGAACCGCTGAACTTCTGATCAGCAAGCCCTAGGGTTTGTGGTTTAACCCACAGTGCCATAAGCATGCTTATATTTCTGCTTCAGAAAACACTCTCTTATTTGCTTACATAGCATCAGAACAAAGGAAGTTGCCAGTGCTTAAGGAACTACCTATTTGTTTTGGGGGCACAATTCAAAGTGTTGCTATTGACCTTTCAAGATCTAAGAAATCTTGAGTCCAGGATACTTGAAGGACCACTATTTCCCCAAGAGCCTGCCCAACCAGGCTTTGCTCAGGCCCTGCCCTAAGTGGCAACATGAAGAATGGCCTCCTTATTTGTAGTGTCTTAGAATCATAGAAGTGTAGAGCTTGAAGGGACCATGAGGATCATCTAGTCCAACCCACTATAATACAAGAATATTTCACCCAACGTGGGGCTCAAACTCACAACCCTGAGATTAAAAATCTCATGCTGTACCAACTGAGCTATTCTTGCGACTATTAAAAAGTCTTTGGATCTCCCTGCATTTGACCATCTGCCAGACTACCAATCTCATACTACATTAAGGTAGCAGGTAAAGATTTTGGGTGGGATCCAGAGTCCTGCTAGTTGAACTTAGGTCCCACTGAAATCAATGAAACAAGTTAGTTGTGGTGTGACTAAGTCCTATTGAATTCAATGGAGCTATTCCCAGATAAGTGGTGCTAAGACTGGAGCCTTCACTAGGATCCACTGATCCTCAACAACATCATCATCAACAACAAACCCATTCCAGACCAGGTCTTCTCAGTCAAAAATGTACCTGACCCACAGGACCTCAACTTTGACCAGGCTTCAGTTTAACTGTCCAGTTACCATTTTCTCCAAAAGAGTTGCACGGATTTGGCAAACGATTTTCTCTAGCTTTTAATTTTAATGGCATTTAATTTTGTTGTTGTTTTAGAAGCTGACTGCCACTGGTGTCTTTGATAGCCTTTTATTGTTTCATATATATATATATATATATATATATATATATATATATATGAGAATTTCAGTTGGTGTGAGATTTCTCCAGCAACCTGTAGCCTTCCCGAAGCAACCTGTAGCCTTCCCGACTTCTTGATCTGAAAAAGCTTGGTGGAATAATTTATCTCACGATGTCAAAGCTGTTGGGCTTTGATGAAGTGCTGGCACCCAGGAAGGCTGCAGAGTGCAGACTACAAGTGAGGCAATTTGCAGAAAAAAAGCAAGAACCCTCACAAACACCCCCTCTACTACCTAAAGAAGTAAAGTAAAGTAAGCAACTCAAAAACCCTGCACTCCGGCCATGAGAAATCTGCCCAAACTTTGTCTTCCTTTTGATAATTTTCAAATGCAATTTCTTCATTAATTCCCCTTCATTAAAGGTAAAAAAAACAACAACAACAAGGAGAAATGTTCAGCACAGCACTAATTTTAAATAGTATGTGTGAAATAAATTGAAGAAGCAAATATATCAGATGTATATCAGATTGGAGCCTTGGTGTGCTGGGTAGTGATCCTGCCCCACTGCCTTCAGTCTAGAGCAGCACAACTCTATGTCAGAAGAAACAAACTGTTTCAAACGATGAAAGGAAACTTTGAATCCAAAGCATCCATCAATAGTGGAGGAGGCTGCCCACTCGTGTCTCAGCATGACTCACTGCTCTGCCCTTCTCAACGCCTTCTGATCATCCTTGGCTGAGTCTGCAGGTCATTCTGTCACATCTCGGTGGTGGGTGTGATCAGATCGCTCCTGAAATAGGGATGCAGGAGAACTGACGAATCGCAGAGGAGGCTGCCTATTGGGTCTCTGCAGGAGTCCCCTCTCCAAGCTTGCCTCCCAGGAAGCTGCCTTATATAGTCAGACCATTGGTTCATCTAGCTCAGTATTGTCTGCACCAGACTTCACCAGCCAGGTGCCCTCCTGATGTTTGGGACTAACAATTGTTACCAGTGGTGGCTGGTGCTCGTTCTGACTGGTAAGGCAGAAGGTAGGGAGCCCCAACAGTAGATGGAGCCAGAGACAATGACAGGCAGATCCAACATCTTCTATGTTCATCTCCATCCTCTGTCCTGCTGAGTTCTACAAGTGCAATACTGAGACAGAGGAGGAGGCAGCTGGCAGGCAGTCCCACCCCCTGGACTGGTTGACATAAGAAGAGCCTTCTGGATCAGGCCAATGATCCACCCAGCCCAGCATCCTGTTCTCACAGATGCTTGCAGGAAGAAAGCAAGCAGGATTTGAGTGCAAGAACACTCCCCTCTCCTTTAGCTTCTGGCAACTGATATTCAGAAGCCTTCTTGCTTCCAACTATGGCAGCAGAACACAGCCATTATGGCTAGTAGCCATGGCTAGAGCGGTCCTCCATGAATTTGCCCAATCCTCTTTGAAAGCCACCCATGTTTGTGGCCAACACCACCTCCTGGTTGCATAGTTTAACTATGCGCTGGCTGGTGGCATGATGGACCAGCTTCCACTGCCTGTGGGTGGGCAAGAAGAGCTACATCAAAACATCTGGAGAGCACTAGGTATGCAAAGACTGGCCAACACAGACTAGCAGAGGATTCTCTGAGGTTTCAGACCAGAGCCCTCTGCTCCCTACCTGAAGATGCTGGGGACTCAGTCTATCCCCTTCTGTATGCAAAGCACATAGAGCTTATGCCCCCTTTCTCCTTCTGATCAAGGGATCTTGTTCAGCATCATGACTCATGCATAAATACCAGGAGGGGGCTTCTCTCCTAAGGGGGCCATTTTCACTCTCTCTTTTTTGCTTTCTAAAATAAAACCTCTTTTCCTCCGCTGAAAGAGTGCTCCTGGTTCTCGGTCGGAGTGGGGTAGCAGTTAACTCAGCTCCAATAAGTTTGGGAAACACTGGGCTCGAAGAACGAAGCTTTTCCGGCGCAATGTTTCTCCCCCTCTCCAAGAATCCAGGAATTCTTTCCCCAGGATTGTGAAAAGAGAGGAGGAAAGGGAGAGATCGAGAAGCCGGAGAGGGAGATAGATGGATCCACCTGTAAGCCCGCGCGGTCCTGCGGCTGGAAACCTCGAAACTCCGCCGCCTTCGTGGCTCTTGTGTCTGTGTGCAAAGGAGCAGAAACAAGAGGCGATTAAAAGAGATGGGGAAGGGGGGGAGGGAAGGGAAGGAGAAGCCACAGAGGTGGGGGAAGAGGAAAGCGCCATAGTGGAGAAGCAAAGCAAATTAAGCAGGGCTCTGATGTGCTTGGGTTGCCGCCTGCCCCAAAATGCACCCTGCATCTTAATTCGCTTCAGCGTTGCTTACACACGCACACACATCTCCCGGTGCCATTTCGGCTCCCTGAAATCAGCCCCCCCATTCTTTTCCTCTTATTTTATTTATCCCTGCAAAAACCCGCCACTACTCTTTCGGACGCCCCCTTTGCAATTTCCCAAACAGTCTCCCTTCCTCTCTCCTTTCCCCCTGGCAGGTCCCCTCCCCCTTTTAAGTCCTTCGCTCATTTCTCTCTCTCTTTTTCTTCAGACTCATTTATTTCTCTTCTTTTAAAGCTTGGGAATCCGACTTGAAGAAATAAAATAAAATGCACCAACACACCACTATTATTATTATTTTTTTCAAATATTATCATTCCTTTTGGATGCAGGAAAAGACAAACATTCCCCTTCTCTTGTTTGCAGATTCTGACTTGTTTGCTCGTGGGGTGTATCCCTCTTCGTCGCAAATTCTGCTTTTTTCAGAAAACCAGATTGCCGGAATAGAGAGGTGATTGGCGCGTTGTGTGTGTGTGTGTGTGTGTGTGAGAGAGAGAGAGAGAGAGAGAGAGAGAGAGAGAGAGAGAGAGAGAGGAGAGCCACAACAAGAGTGGACCCCCTCCCCCGTCCGGTTGCAATCCCACCCGGAACTTTTCTCACGTGCAGATCTCGCCAGGAACGTTTTCTCGGTTGTACGCCAGCCCAGTCCACCCGCGAGTGGCACAGGTCAGCCGCGCAGTCACGAGCGCAGGCTGCGCGCCCACGTGGTTCTCAAGCCCTTTTCCTGCGCGTGTTTCCTCCGAAGTAAAAGACGCCCCCCCCCTCGATTTCCAGAGTTCAGCAGAGCCTCCTTCCCAGGAAAAGGCGCCCGCAGGATCGTCGCCCCTTCCCTCGATCTCATCGCGGGCAGAGTTCCCGAGGATCGACGTGCCTTAGAGGATCGCTAGTTCCCCCCACTCGCCAATCTACCCCCTCCCCTAAGAGGTAGTAGGCAATATTGCGAAGCGGGCGAGGAAATCCTCCTTTCAACAACCAACAAACAGTCGCCCACCGCGAAGGCTGAGGGGGTTCCCTCTTGCACCTCGGCATTGCACGGCGGAGGTGGGGGTGGAGGAGAAAATTAATCTCTCGCGCTATATCGCTTGCGCGCATATTACATCTTTCTGCAGCACTGCTGGGCGTGGGAAGGGCTAGCTGGCCGGGTTGGAGGGGACAGACACACACACACACACACACACACACGAGACAGGAGGCGGCGGCGAAGGAGGAGGAGGAGGCAGGGAGCCCCCCCCCCTCTTCTCGTGCCCCTCCATCTCCTCCTCTCCCTCTGCGTGGCGTTTTTTCTTGCAGGTGTTTCAATTTTAATTCTGCCCGGTAGGTGGGACTTGGTGACTTTAAGCACCATCATATTTCGCCCCCACCCTCCTCTCTCTCTCTCTTCCTTTCCTCCTCTCCCTCCTCCTCCTCCTCCTCCTCCTCTTCTCGCTGCCGCTGCTGCTGCCTTCCCCCCTCTTCTGTTGCAATCTTCACAAGTCTCTGGGAGAGCAGCGAGCGAGCGAGCTACGGTGGATCAACAAGGCACCGAGAAACGCCAGCCGCACCGCGCACACACCAGCCAGCCAGCCAGCCAGCCGCGATGCAGCGCTCACCGCTACAGTAGAGGGAATAAGCCAGCATCGCCGACCTGCCCATCATGAGTCTATCGATGGAAGGATTTTTTCTCTACATGCCTCCGATCGCTTAAGGGTGGTTTATTTTGTCTTCTTCTTTTTTTTTTTGCTTCCT
This sequence comes from Podarcis cretensis, assembly GCF_951804945.1. Taxonomy (NCBI): domain Eukaryota; kingdom Metazoa; phylum Chordata; class Lepidosauria; order Squamata; family Lacertidae; genus Podarcis; species Podarcis cretensis. The sequence continues at coordinate 20,400,517 of NC_137183.1, forward strand.
CCCCTGTCCTCGCCCCCCCCTTTCCCTTAAAACCTCTCTCTCTCCCCCTCTCCTCTGTGTCCTCCCCTCTTTCCCCCCTCCCTTTCCACAACCTCCCCCCTCTTATTTCTTTCTCTCTCCACCCCCCTCCTCTCTCTCTCTCTCTTTTGGATCCCCATCAGGCTTAATTTTTTTTAAATTTTTTTTATTTTGTATATATCAGTAATTCTTCTGAAATAAAGCCACAGCGAATCGAAGATGGATGTCTTGTTTTGTCCGACCAAATGTAGTTTTTGGAAGGTTTTCTGGCTCTGGAGCATTTGGGGAGACTTCTTGGTTTCCGTCTTGGGTTGCCCTGCCAACTGCCTTTGCAATAAGACCGAGATCAATTGCAAAAAGCCGGACGATGGGAACCTCTTCCCCCTTTTGGAAGGGCAAGATTCAGGCACGAGCAACGGGAATACCAGCATCAACATCACGGACATCTCTAGGAATATCACTTCGATGTAAGTCTTGTTTCTTCACCCCCCCCCCCAAAAAAAAAAATCCCTCCCCATTTCTCTCTCTCCCCAAAGCTGTGTATTAGTACATGCATGTGATATTTGCAAAGGGGGAGGATAATGGGGGTGCCTTGTGTACCGAATAGAATAGATGCCCCTTCCCACTGCTCTCCTTCTCTGTGTATAAAGATCGGGGCATGTGCATTTCACTGAATGCAGATCTCCCTTCGGTTCTCTTTCAAAAAAATATATGTGTGTGTCTGTGGGAGGGAGGCCCCTGCAAATCCCTCCTCCTCCTGCTGAAAAAAGCAACAGTTTGGATCAGACTTGCCACGGCTATGAAGTCAATAAGGGTTTGTTAGCACCCTCAGGAAGAGGAAACCTCTGGCTATGTGTGTGTCTGTGCATAGATGTGTCTGGAAGATCATGTACGATGAAACCTCCAGTCTCCGGCTTGCTTTAACTGTGTCCGAAGAGGAACACACACTCTCTCGCTTTGGGAGACTTGCCATGATAATAGGATGGGTTTTTTCTCCCTCTTTCTCCACTCCAGTTCTCCTTTCTGTGTCCTCGTTTGTGCCTTCTCTCTCTCTCTCTCTCTCTCTCTCTCTCTCTCTTAAAAAAAGAAGCTTCACCGACCCTGCAGCTTTTCTCTCTTCAATGCACACATAGATTTTGGAAATAAGACAGGGAGGGTTGTCCCTTAAGTAGCTTATTCGAGATCACATTGTGACATATATTTTGTTGTTGTTTGTTGCAAACAAGGACTCTAATGCCAGAGAAGCTTTCCTGTAGCTTTCCCCCCTCTTGCAGTGGATGTTTTGATCTCACAGTCACTGGGGTGGGGGTTGTGGAACCAGGGAAATACACACACACACACACACACACACACACTTACTTAGTGGAGTGACTCTTTAAAAAATAAAAATAAAGCAAAGATGGTTGTTGTTGTTTTTATTAAAAAAAAATCCAAGTTCCTTTATTCTTGTTAGGAGATCCTGGTGGTTAAATCTCAGTCAAAAGCCCATGGACCTGAGAGAGGCAAGAGTGAGTGAGTGAGTAAGGGAGGGAGGGAGAGTAAGGGGGAGAGGGAGCGTTCTTACCACTCTTCCTACAAGCTCCATCCATCTAGATTTTAATTCTGTATGTATATTTTTATTTTTAAAAGAGCCATATCTGCTGAGATCTCTGCATGGTGTTGGTTTCCAACAATGCAGATATATCTTTTCCTTTTTGGGGAGGGCTGGGCAACGCTAAAACTCTGAGCCGTTTCATTAGCCTAATGCTAATTGAAACAGGGTTATTGTGCAGCCTCAGTAAGTTGCCCGTGGGAGTCAAATTAGGGTGTGGGGGTGAGGAAAGTGGATTTCTTTATGATTTTTCCTTTGGCACGAAGGCCAGGACTGAGCAATGGGGGGGGGGGAGAGGGTTGATTATTGGTTAATTAAAAGCCCAGTTGTACCCAACACATCATAGAAGGGCTAGGACATAAGATGGAGACAGGTGCCTTAAGGATGCTCCTCTGTCTTCCCCCCTCCCACCTTACCCAAAGGATGTGCTCTAAGTGCAGCTTTGGGGAAATGGCCCAAACATTTATTTGGAGAGCCGTGGCAACCTCGTCGTTTATTTATTTATCTTTTCTGCACCGTACAACTGGCGTGGCCGTCCTTAAAGCTGTCAGGAGTGGCCCTGCATGCTTTTCCAGGGATGGCTCTGTACAGAGGAAAGACTGTGTGCCCCATCTGGCAAATACATCTACAAAAGTTACAAGACTTCAGGGACTTGGGTGGCTGGAGAAAAAGGAAAGAAGGAATTCTCTTGAGGTTTGCAAAAGCTTCCCTGTTTGTGGTCACCTGGAGGTGACAGTAACTCACCAGAGGCGACTGGGCAAGTGGCTGTTTTTGAAGCCCCCAGTATGTTCCTTTGTAGCTGCCCCCTTGTTGCCCATTTTCTATTCTCCCTTTACTGAAACTTCTCCCAATGAAAGCAGAGAAACCTACTCTGGGTATAGCACCACCATCCGTTCCCAGATGTGCCCCATTTTTCTGCTGCATGAGGAGTCTTCCAGGAAATACTAGGGGGGGAAAAGTGAAAGAAAGTAATGTATTCTCAGTTTGGTGTGGTTTGGCCTTTTAGCTTTTGAAAACACACTTTGAAGGTGCTTTGAACTAGCGCCAGCCAGCCCCCCCCCCCCCGCAAATCTCTAAACGAAACTATGTCTCGAAAGAGCCATTTCTAGCATTTTGCTCCATGTGTATTTAAGCCAGCGTGTCTATATCATAATCTGGACTGCTGGGGGAGATATGATTATGTGAATCTTTTGTATCCGGAAAATAACTTGACTGCTTTGAAAATGCTGATCAAGCTGTTAGCAAAGTAGACGGAGGGCCCTTTCAAACTCCAGAATGAGCAGAGGTTGTATGTGTGTGTGTTTTGAGAAAGAGAGAGAGAGAATCTTTTTTAATGTCAGGAAATGATCTGAAGTTGTCAGGTTCACTGGAGGATTGAATCTGTCCTTGATCCAACTTCAGCCTTTCCAAATTGCTCAGGAAAAGGCACCGTTGTTGTTTTACAGCCTGGTTGTAATATTTTGCGAAATTATGGTTTGGGGCTAAGAAGACAAAGGAGGAAGATTAATTATTTTCTTGAAAAGGTGTGGGAACAACCCTTTAAATGTGCTTAGGAAATACGTAAGGATGGCAACATCATCTGTGGCTGTCAATCACAATAGCTGAACTTCATGTTCAGGGGCAGTCTACCACCAAGTGCCAGATGCCGGTGACAAACAACAAAAGAGAGCTTGTGGGCCTTGCTTGTGGGCTGCTCAAGGGGCACTTGGTTGGCCACTCTGGGAAACAGGATGCAGAATTAGATTGACCCTTGCATTGTCTATTATGGTACAGTATGTGCAATTATGGAAGACTATCAATTTTCCCCTCTCTCCCTCACATCCTCTGCTTATTAAAGGAGGTTATGGTTTGAGTGGGTGGAGGACTGTTTTAACAAAAGAAACATCTCACAAGGTTATGGCAGATGAATGGGTTCAGAGAGAAGATCAAGGGATCAACAGATCAACCTTTTCCTTTCTTCCGTTTTATGCTTAAGCCCCCTGATTTGCCCAGTAAGACGGTGCACAGCCCAGATGACAGGGTGAAGGGATGGGGAGATGTGAGAACCGCCTGCTCTGGACTTCCCTCTGTGAAATGGAGTAACCTGCTTTCTTCATTAAAGATGGCCTAACTGGTTTATTGTGAGATAACAGTCTCTCTGTTTAAGCCCAATTAGGGGCTTTTAATTCCATTAACTGTGTTGCTTGGTGGGGGTCACTTGCTTTGGAGAATTATGATAGTTGGAGACTTTCATTGGCTGTAGGTGCTTTCATGTGGGAAATGAAAAATCAAAATGATAGCCGCTCTTCAAAATAATCTCAAGCCTTCCTTTTCCTTCTTTTCAGGAAGGAAGCCAGTGCTGCCTTTAGGCAGACTGAAGCAACTGCCTCGGGTGGCAGGTGCTGAGGGTTTTCCTCACAAACCCCTCCCCCTGCCATTCCCCTGTGTTACCACAGGGCCTGTTTTGGCCCACATAATTTGGCCTATTGCCTCTGGTGTGGAGGCGGATGCAGTCCCACCACCAGTGTTGAAATAAGAGTCAGCTTCCAGTCCAAGCAGCTCCATTGGGGGCTGGGGCCCATTGGGACTGGTGGGTCAGAGAAGGCAGGAGCCCAACAGTAGGTGGAGCAGAGCCCACTAAACCTAGTGCTGTCTCCATCCTCTCCTCTGATGAGGCCTGCAGGTGCAACATTGAGACTTAAGGAGGAGGAGCTGACAGTCAGTGATACTTTCTGGAATGGTGGTAAGCAAGAAGGCGGGGGCTCACTAAGGTTGGTAGGGCAGTGCTCTGTTCACCCTAATGGATCAGCCTTCACTGATCGGCTTCTGTCCCCAGAACAGGAGGGGGCACCCTCATGTTCTTTTCCTTCTGCAGCAAAACATCTTTGGTTGGTTCTTACAAGAGCCTGGAATGGGAAAACTGGCACCACTTTGGGGTTATCCTGCCTAAGGCAAGATTGCTTCAGAAAGTGTCCTACTAATGGCAGCTGCAAACAGGCCCCATGGTTGAATAAGAGAAAGGTACTTGACTTATTGTGGAGGAGAGATATTGACAGATATTGATGGCTAGCTGGAAGGGGAAGGACCATAGCTTAGTGGTGGGGCATGCTATGCATATGAGAACACCCAGGCTCTTTCACTGGCTTCTTCAGGTAGGGCTGAGAGAGACTGCTCCCTCTCTCTCAAACCATGGGAGGCCATTGCCAGTCAGTATAGGCCAGTAGTCTTCAACCATAAGAACACATGGAGAACCCTGCTGGATCGGGTCAATGGACCATCTAGTCCAGCATCCTGCTTTTACACTGGCCACTCAGATGCCTTTGGGAAACCTTCAAGTAGGACCTGAGCTCAAGAGCATTATTCCCTCCATTTGGGGCTCCATTACGTAATCTTTTACCATATATTTGCATGGTGGTAGTGCTCCTGTTGTGACCCACCTTGGATCAGGCCAGTGGTGGGTCCTGACCCATCAGCTGAAGACCAGTGGTAGACAGTGCTGAGGCAGATTGACCAGTGGTTTGACTTGGTGCAAGTCAACTTCTTAATGTTCCTCAGCAAAGAAAGAGCTGGTGCTCATAAATGCACAGGCCTATCTACAAGCCAAGGTCTGTGAGTTGGCTGCAACCTGACTGTGTGCCCTCAATACCATATTAGCCATAGCGGTGGAACCATAATGTTTTCTGATATGGTGGTGTGGAGCTGTGTGTTTGTTCTCTCACTAATCTTGATTAGGTTGAGTTTGGCTTGTATGGTTTTTTGGGGGGAGAGGTCTTGGCAGAAGTCTGCTTGGCTTCAAAACAACTGGGGAGGAGATGATGATAGCCAAAAGAGAAAAGCGAGAAGGAGCCTCCTCACCACAAGAACGTATATTTTGAAATCAGCTCTATGCTCTCTGGCCTTGGGCCATCCCCTGGAGGCCTCCATCCTGATTATTGGGTTTTAAACATCAGATGTTCTTTATTATGGTCAAATAGTTATGTTATCATTGTTATGGCATGTGTGCCTGTAATACACACACGCCACAAAAAATATGTAAGAAGCTGCCTTACAGAGCCTGGTACCGCTCTATCTATCTTGGTGCTACATATCCCAGGAATAACCAATGTGGCACCTTCTAGATGCTCTTGGACTATAAGTCCCATCAGCCCCAGCCATCATGGCCAGTGATCAGGGATGATAGTTCAGCACCATCTGGAGAGTACTGCATTGGTTACCTTTGATCTACTCTGACCGGAAGCATCTCTCCAAGATCTGAGGCAGAAGTTTTAAACTGGAGATGCCTTCTACGTTTCAAGCATGTGTCCTGATGCTGAGTGCAAAGGGTTTGTGAGTCATCAATAGTGCTGAATCAGCCTGCCAGACCTCATAATAGCATTTATATGGCACTTTAGAAGTGTTCAAATTGCAAAGCATACATTAGCTTGTAAACTTTACAACAACCCCTGTGCAGGAAGTTCAGCATTAACTCCCTAGGGGGTTATTGGAAGCAGGTGGTGATGTAGCCTATATAAAGCAGCTTGCCTGAGGTCACCTAAAGAGTTTGTGGTAGAGGTAAGATTGGGCACCCATACATTATTGGCTTCCTGCTCATCTGTTCTTCCAACCCAGTGGTTAAAGTGTCAGATGAAGACTGGATGGACTCAGCTGTGAAGCTCATTGAGTAACCATGGACCAACCATCTTCTCTCAACCTAAACTACTTCACAGGGAGGTTATGAAGACATAAAAGGGACATCCTCCTTGGAGGGAAGGTGGATATACATGTAAATATGCAGTAAACAATCACAATCAACACTGCACTGATCCCTCAAGTTGATTGCCTTCAGTTCAGATGGAGTAGCTTGATTGTTGCAAGTAGAAGCACCTTAATCATTCTATATCCATCCATCCATTCATTTCCTATCCACAGAGCTCAAGGTGGCACATATGCTTCTCCCCTTTTTTATTTTATTCTAAAAATATCTCTGAGAGGAAGGGTAGACTGAGAGATAGCGGCTGGCCCAAGATAATCTAGTGAGCTTCATGGCTGAATGGGTTTTGGGCCCTGATTGCCCAAGTTCTAGCCCAATACTTTAACCACTATCCCAGTTGTGCCAAAGCTCCAATGGTAGCTCCACCCTGTTCCCACTCATCAGCTGGTACCTCCTTCTTAGAGGTACTTCCTGAATTTTGTGGTTTGCCATTACAGTTTCTGATTAAACAACATCTCATGGAAGTTCCTTTAGCTCCTCCCTTGAATTATTGGGCAAGTTAATGGAGATGGAGTAACAGGTTGTTGAAAAACATTGGCATGTGAGTAGGATGAAGTGGGCAAGAACCTTTCTGGTCAGTTAATCAGTCACCCAGTTAGGAGCATAGGAAGCGTTCTTGTACCAAGTGAGATCATGAATCTGTCCAGCTTGACATTCTCTGCACTAACTGGCAGTGACTTTCCAGGGTTTCAGACCAGGAGTCCTCCCCAGTCCTATCCGGGGACTAAACCTGAAATATTTTGTATGTAGAGCCTGTGCTCTAGCATTTTCATAGAATCATAGAATCATAGAGTTGGAAGAGACCACAAGGGCCATCGAGTCCAACCCCCTGCCAAGCAGGAAACACCATCAGAGCACTCCTCATTTTGCTGTGGCCCTTCTGTTTCCATCTTGTTCCACCTGGTATATTGCAAAAGGATCAACTGATGACCTTGACTGGTCTCTCTTCTGTCATCAATGGGCTGGTTATGAGAGGTTCTTTTCAAAAGAGCTGTTCTCCTGAGACCCTCATCTTTGTTCTCATGCTTCTTCCTGCATCTGGGAAGCATATAGATTTGAATCTGGCCAGAACATAACCAGGACTTTATTTAATTGTGTTGGTCGAACCTTGGCCAAAAACTGATGCATCCGATGGCCATGCTGGCTTGTTGCAATGGGTTTTCATTGCTTTTGCTTGTCTTTCTGCCTGCAGAATGGTGGCAATACAACTGGGAAGTGGTTATGGTAAAACCAAGGCTGAAGAGCCTGTGACCCTCCAGAAGTTGTTGGGCTTGCCCATCATCCATGACCATTGGCCATTCTTGAAGGAGAAGGAGCTGATGGGAATTGGAACCAACAGCATCTAGAGGGCTTCAGACAGTGGTGGCTGGTGCCCTTTGCAGCTGGTGAGGTGCCAGAACTGAATTCTGGTGAGTTCCAGCTGAAAAAAGCCCTGGGAGGAACCAACTATTTCTAATTTTATCCCTATCCTTCTCCCTGCTGGGTTCTATAAAGTCATTCTCAAGCCTGAGAATGGTGGGGCAGCTCCCCGTCTGTCCAAATGGACCAGCTTCTACTGTCTGCAGACCCCCAGCCCTGCTGTACCATAAGCACTGCCCCATCACATCCCTGTGACAACATCAGTTTGTGTTGTGCCTCTGATGGCTGCTTGCAGATGTGTCTACTGGAATGGCGACACCAGCCTGAGGCCCCAAGGTGGGGTGGTACTGGCAAAAGCCCAGGCGCTTCCCCCTTGAAGCAAAGAACCCCAGCCTGCTGCTACCTTCCAAATTTGGCTGCTCTGCACCATCCGTTGCCTCGGTGTGATATGATCATCCTCGGTGTAACTCAGTCTGCTCGTTTAAATGCTTGTTGAGAAATTGAACAAAAGCCTCAATTAATTAACGTTCTGCTTTGGATGGATTTTTCCTTTTCTCTCTCTCTCCCCCCCCCCCCCCGTTTCTCGTCCTCTCCTCTTCTCCTTCTGCTCTCTCCTCCTCGATCGCAAAACCGTCATTTTTGTCGGGGGCGAAGCAAGTGCTGTATGCTATTGTGTGCTGCAAAAGAGAACCAAGGTCAGGGGCAACCGGAGGGAGTGGGAGAGTCTGAGAAAGAGAGGTGTGGGCTGGGATAGTGTTACTTAGTGAGAACTCAGAAGCTTTCTCAGAGATGATGCCTCGTGTCTGTCTAAGGTGGAGGAGGACTGACGAATCACTAGACTTTTATTTATTTATTTTTGCCAGCACACACAGGGCAGAATAGAAGACAGGGTAGATTCACAAGTGCCCTGTATTCCTCCTGATGGAGGAGCTATAGCTCAGTGTTAGAGCATCTGCTTTGTATGGAGAAAGTACCGTACATTTCCGAGCACAATTCAAAGTGTTGGTCCTGACCTTTAAGGCCCTGAATGGTCTCAGCCCAGTATACCCGAAGAAGTGTCTCCACCCATCGTTCAGCCTGGACACTGAAGTCCAGCTCCAAGGGCCTTCTGGTGGTTTTCTCACTGCAAGAAGTGAGGTTACAGGGAACCAGGCAGAGGGCCTTCTTGGTAGTGGTGCCAGCTCTGTGGAACGCCCTCCCATCAAATGTCAAGGAAATAAATAACTATCTGACTTTTAGAAGACATCTGATGGCAGCCGTGTTGATCTTTTATCATCTTTATTATTATTATTAATAATATTCTGTTGGGAGCCGCCCAGAGTGGCTGGGGAAACCCAGTCAGATGGGTGTGGTATTATTATTATTATTATTATTATTATTATTATTATTATTATTATTATTATTATTTCGAAGAGAAAATCAACTACCAGACTTTTAGAAGACATTTGAAGGCAGCCTTGTTTAGGGAAGCTTTTAGTGTTTGATGGTCTATTGTATTTTAATATTTTGTTGGAAGCCACTCAGTGTGGCTGGGGAAACCCAGCCAGATGGGCGGAGTATAAATAAATAAATAATAATAATAATAATAATAATAATAATTATTATTATTATTATTATTATTATTTATTATTAGACCCAAGTTCAATCCCTGGCATCTCCAGGGAGGGCTAGGAGACACACTTCTCTGAAATCCTGGAGAGAAGAAGGCAGTCAGAGTAGAGCTCGATGGGCCAATGGTCTGACTCAGTCCCTTGTAGCTTCCTTTGTTCCTACGTTGATTGCTTTTGTGGAGGATAGAGAAGCAGAAGTTTGAATGCGTGCTGAAAGTAGCCTACTGCAAACTTTTTATTAATTGCTCTGCCCACTCTTGCCTGTGGCCTTGTCTGTCACTTGTATGTGGCCTCTGGCAGGAGAATGTGGCCCCCAGTCTGAATAAATTTTCCTCACCCCTGCTGTGTGCAGAGAGCTTAAAAAGCTGATTCCCAGATGTGTTTGTCGAGGCACCACTGATATCCATGATACACTTGCTAGTGTGAAGTGAGATGTTAAGGCCTTTTCTGAGCCCAAAGTGTTCACCCACAGTGCATTCATGAGCTTAGTCTTACCTTCTCTCCTCTCCATTATAATTTACTTGGGTGTGTGTGAAAGAGAGGTTTAAACCCCTCCCTTGGCCATGAAGCTCAATCAGTGACCTTGAGTGGACTGCATTTTCTCCCTGTCTAACCTACCTTGTTGTGAGTAGATGCAGTGGTGATGACTATGCCCAATAGCCTGAGTTTCTTGGAGGAAAAGCACAGCAACAGCAAGCCTTCAGCTCTTCTTTATCAGGGTGTGTTCAGAGCATTCAGTACCCCTCCCACCAATGCATGACAACAGGGATGACTTACCTGGTGTACCTCTGCATGAGTAGGCATTCAGGGCTTCCTCCCTCCTAACGAGCACTGACTTGTGCAGAGACACAAGGAGAGAGGGGTTCTCTTCTACCAATGGGCAATACTTGCCCCCTCCTTTAAAAGGAACCCTTTATGGGGTTAAGGGTGCAGGGAACCTCCAATTTTAATAGGGAAAAATGTTTCTCTTATCAGATGTTGGGGCAACACTGCTTTAATGAGCTAGCTGGGTTTCCTAGGAAAAGCAAGCAGAGCCCTCCTGTGGAGGAGTGTGGTTCTCTTGGCTTTCTGTTGAATAGCTGGAGACCTGAGTCTTCTTTCCCAAAAATGCTGCAGATAGTTCTGTCTTTATGATTCCAGGGATCATGTCTCAACTGTGAGCCATAAGCTCTTCTTGTCCCTTGGGAGTCACATGAGCAGAGCCATTATCTGTTGTCATGTAGAGCTGGGCATAATCCTTGGGTGAACAGCTGTTCCAGAGGACAGGACATCACTGAGCACCAGCTACCTGAACATTCTCTCCGGAGACTGATGTTTTCTCTCTCCTTCCCCTTCTTTGGACAAACCTTGTATAACCAACAAACAATGCTGATCTTCACCTCCTCACAAGGACCACATTGTCTTGCTACAAGATGCTTGTTGACCTTTGATGCACTGGCAGAATCCAAAGCCTGTGGACTGTTGGCTGTGAGTTATGTTTGCAGTTCCCATTCATTAAACTTCAGAGAAAGTGTGTGCTTAGCCTGGCTCAATTGCTTTATTTAATCAGTTGGGGCAATGGTTTTCAAGCTGCGTCCTAGAGCAGCCCACAGTTCTCTGACAGCTTCCCAGGAGTTGCTTAAGAAAATAGATCAGTAGTGGTGGACAAGCTTCCTTGAAAGTCAGTTTGCCCATTGCAGCTGATCTTCTGCATCCTCACCATACTACAATTTCCAATATTCTTTTTGAGAAACCATCCCAATCCAGTCCTAGGCCTAATCCATGCCATTTCTGGGCAGGACTGGGTAAGACTCCTATCTGAAACCCTGGAGACCAGTCATTGTAGACAATAAGAGCTAGATGGACCAATGGCCTGACTGTGGATAAGGCACTTCCTGGTTCTACACCAGCTTTCAATCTTGAGCTTAAACACATGCTCAGCAGCCTCATGTGATGCTCAGCTGTAGCATTTCAGATTGCATGCTGAAAAGTTTTCCTGTTTCAATGCTTTTGCATATCTTCCTATATACATAAAAATGTAAGACTGTTGTCACGCTGCAGTTTTTTGTGGTTGTTGATAGCAGCGGCAACCTCTAGTTAAAAACTGCCTGCAGAACTTGCATACTGGGAAGAGAGCTCTGGTCTTTCATTCTCTTTGATATGCTAGTCTTCTAAATGTAGGGAGTAGTTGGCCAGGGCATCATTTAAACATGAGATCCCCACCTAAATCCTGACGTGGAATGTACTGACAACAGAGGAATCTCAGGAAGCAGTATATTGTGGGTGCTTCTCCTCTCTCAATCTCTCTCTCTCTCTCTCTCTCTCTCTTTTTTAAAAAATTGAAATATTTTCATATATAACGGTCATGTCTCCTTTTTGACAACCAGGCAATTCTTTTCATGATATTTTCAGATCCTCACTGCCATTGCACTGCAGCCCTTTTTGGTGTGAATTGCCTATACAGTGGTACCTCGGGTTACATATGCTTCAGGTTAAAGACTCCGCTAACCCAGAAATAGTGCTTCAGGTTAAGAACTTTGCTTCAGGATGAGAACAGAAATCGCCTGGCGGCGGCGGCGCAGCAGCAGGAGGCCCCATTAGTTAAAGTGGTGCTTCAGGTTAAGAACAGTTTCAGGTTAAGAACGGACCTCTGGAACGAATTAAGTATTTAACTGGAGGTACCACTGTAGTACTATTGTCTCACTTGCGGCTGTGGAATGGTGAATGCCCGGAAGCTCATTTTGTCCCATACAAATTGGTTGCTCAATCAGACTGGCAAGTGAGGCTCTATGGATTTCCTTTCCGTCAGAACTCAAGCAAGTAGGTGACAGCAAAAGGCCGTCTTCAATAGTGGTGCCTTGACTCTTGAATGCCCTCCCTCCATTTTCAGAGATGGCATGACTCTGAATACCAGTTGTTGGAAACTGCAAGTGGGGGCAAAGCTGTTGCAATCAAGCCCTGCTTGTGAGCTTCCCCTTAGCACACCTGGCTGGCCACTGTGAGAAAAGGCTGCTGGACTAGATAGGCTCTCTTCTTAGGTTCTGACGGTAGTTGACCTGGTGCAATCATTGTTGTAATGTAGATGTCTGGCTAATAGGGTCCAGTTTTCTGTAGCTTATAATGAGCAACAATGGCTTTTATATCCCCCTTTTTTGGTTGCTGATTAGCGATTTTCATTATTTACTGCTATTTTATTCTTGTCTTAGGGATGGGGTTTGTGTGTGCACGCATGTAATTTATTTTTATGAGCCTATTGTAAGCTGCCTTCTGCATTTTTATGATGGAAAAGTATGATGTATGCATTCATGGAAGTTGTTAGTAATGGGATGAAATCGGCCTCTCTAGACCCAGTGGTCCTCTCCTCTTCCTTGCTGCCATAGCTATTGCCATTGCTATTGGTGGTGGTTAGAAATATGGACATAGCCACAGGTGGGGTGGGGGGACAGCGGATCAGCAGCCTCCCCTAAACCAAGTAAATAAAATTAAAATACTTAACTAAAAGTAGAAATAATCAGAATATTTGAAAGAAGAAGAAGAGTTTGGATTTGATATCCCACTTTATCACTACCCTAGGGAGTCTCAAAGCCGGTAACATTCTCCTTTCCCTTCCTCCCCCACAACAAACACTCTGTGAGGTAGTGGGGCTGAGAGACTTCAGAGAAGTGTGACTAGCCCAAGGTCACCCAGCAGCTGCATGTGGAGGAGCAGAGACGTGAACCCGGTTCCCCAGATTACGAGTCTATTGCTCTTAACCACTACACCACACTGGCTCACTTAGATGATGTTCTGGCGCATTCTGGTGACACAACTGGCAGCCTGATTGAGTGACAGGCGTGGCTTCTGCGAACAGACCAATCGCGTCACAGATAGCTCGGTCCTGCCCTCCCTCCCATAACATAAGTCCTGGCTACGCCCATGGTTATAAAAAGTAGGGGGGGAAATCAACCAGGTTTTCCCCCCTCTGTTTCAGTAGCTGGTCAGAGTAAGGCTGGCGAACCTGACAAGCTTCATCAGTCTCATCAGACTTCGAGGGAATTGCTGCAGAGGTGAGGGGGAAAGCCTTGTCAGCTTCGCCATGTAGGCACATAAATGTTGGAGCAGGCGGCGATATATAATGTAATATATTTGTGAAATGGAGAAGACCTTTGCAGCAACTCTGGGGTGCGGGGAATGACAGAGCTGGTCAGTTTTGCCAGCTCTGGGTACTGAGGTTGGTTTGGGGTACAGGGAGGCTTGCCCATTTTACTACTGGCTTTTTTGTTTTTTTAATGGTGGTAGCAGACGATTGATGTCTCTGTATGGGCTGGGGAGGGCTGCAGTTCCCATTTGTATCATAACTGCACAATGCCCCCTTCCTTGCTGAAGACGAGTGGTGTTGACATCAAAATATTCGGAAAGCCAAACAAAAGCTTTCTGTTTGCCATCGCCCCAAGCATCTTGGAGGCTTAAGGGCCAGTTTATCAATTTTTGTGTCAAGCAGTAAAGCTTTTTCTGGGCTGTATCATTTCAAGCTCTCTCTGTGTGTGTGTCTCTCTCTCTGTGTGCACATCTCAGAATGCAAATGCACCTCCATGCTGGTGGAAAAAACAACATTATCAGGAAGAAGGCTAGACTCTTTCCTTAAGATATATTGGGGTGCAGAGGAGTCACAGACAGATGGTATGGTTCAATAAGGATGGTGGTCAGCATCCAGGACAGGTAAAAAAAGATCCAAAAAATATCAGATGGCAGGTTCAATCCTCATATGGGACAGCTGCATATTCCTGCATTGTAGGGGGTTGGACTAGATGATCCTCAAGGTCCCTTCCAACTCTATGATTCTACAATTCTATGACCCCCCAAACCAAGGAGATAAGTAACTACACAGCCTATACAACTATACATCTATGATTCTGTGGTCTGGTCTTTGGGGTTAGAAAGAGGCAAAGTGAATTCATTTTGCATAATATAAGGATTGGGGTCTTTTTTCTGTCTGCATTCCCTTTGGGGTAATACATTTGGAGCTGAAATGTCAGCACTAAGTGACACTCGAGCCAAATGTAGGTGGGCACCCCCTCGTTCCCATCTGTCTTTCTGTGCCACCCACATGATATTAGGCCAAAAAAAACCCCACATGTCACTCACTTTCTTCTTCAAGACCTTTTCTTCCCTTTTCTCACGAGTTGCTATGTGTTTGAAACAAAATCTGGGGCAGTAACTATAAGGCAGGGGTGGGAAGTCTGTGGCCCTCCTGGTATTTATTTAGTTAACTTATACGCCACTTTGTATTTCATCAGAAATCACTAAGTGGTTTACAAAATCCCAACAAGGAGGAATCGATGCGAAAAATAAAATATGAATTTTGCATTCAAATCCCAACAACACCGCTACTACAGCTAGTACTTGGAAGTGCCACAGCAGAGATCATTCCATCTGCAACTGAAATGTTTAAACGGTTACTACTGTACTTGGCTAAGTCGACTAGCCAAGAAGGGGACCGGTGGAGGCAGTGCTTAGCAACCAGGCAGAGTGGCATGTTTTCATCTTATTTTATTAAGAAAATTTACATGCTGCTTGTTTGTAGTAAAACCTCTAAGCGCTTTACAAGAGATATTAAATGATGTCTACTGAGGTAGTACATGTTCTGATTGGCTGTGTAGTTTTAAGTGTGTGTGTGTATATGCATGTGCACACAAACACACATTTGGTGGATTTGCTTGACATAGCTGGAATGTGTATACAGTCTGTATAGGAAAAATACAGCTGATCCAAAACATCTCAGAAATTAATTTTTCTGGCAGATTTCCCCACCAAAGTTCCATTTCTTTTTCTTTAGCGTTTTCTGAACTGTGGGGAATTTGAATCCCTCCTCTGCAGAATATTTAGCACAATAGTAGTAGTAGTAGTAGTAATAATAATAATAATAAAATAATAATAATAATAATAATAATAATAATAATAATAATAATAACAACAACAACAAATGCTCCATCCAGATTTCAATATCCACAAACAGTTTAGAGAATTCTAAGAGTGGACCTTATGAATAAGGTTTAGGGTTGATTTATGTTGGTTGCTATGAATGATCTACCTACCATGGAATGACAAGGTCATATGCACAAATGCAAACCTAGGAACATAAAAAGCTGCTTTATACCATTCATCTGTTTACTTTAGTATTGTCCACTCTGGTTGGTAGAGACTCTCTATGGTTTCTTCCACTAATTTAAATGAAATCCCCACTTAATGCAACAGGTCCATGAATGACTTGCATGTGTGAGCCTGTCCATCTGAAAACTGCCTTGGGAGTCTGTGGAAGCCCCTTCTTGAACAGGCGGAAGTTGAGCAAATGTCTGCTAGGAGTGCATTTGGGTAGCTGCTCTCAAGCTTAGACGTTGCTCAAGATGAGGGCTGGGTAACCCTTTTCTGCCCGCGGACAGCATTCACACCCTCCAAGTGTTATTTTCCAGGGAAAGTCCTGGATATGCAGAAGGCGTCCTGGTTTCTGATTTGATCCTGGAATGTCCTGCTTTTCCTTAGGACATCCTTATTTTCATCAGAGAAATGTTGGAGGGTATGGAGTAATGCCACCCCTGAGCCAAAGAGCCAAAGAGTAACTATACAAGCTTTAGAACACATCTGAAGGCAGCCCTGTATAGGGACATTTTTAATGTTTAATGTTATATTATGTTTTTATATATGTTAGAAGCCGCCCTGAGTGGCTGGGGCAACCCAGTCAGATGGGCGGGGTCTAAATAGTAAAAAAATATTATTATTATTATGGAATAGGACATCCCTATTTTCATCAGAGAAATGTTGGCAGGTATGAGAGTCTCCAGGCCTGAGATTCTGAATGCTGCTCTCCCTCACCCGTGCCCATGAGATGATGGGTGCCTGTGGGTCTCTGGTTGACCATGAATTTGAGCTTGGGTTGAAGTGACACTAACCACATTCTCACCATGCATTTAAAGTGCTATGGCACCACTTTACACACACATGACTTCTCCCAGAGAATTCTGGGAGGTGTAATATGCTAAGAGTGTTGGTAAAGGTAAAGGGACCCCTGACCGTTAGGTCCAGTCGTGGACCACTCTGGGGTTGCGGTGCTCATCTTGGTTTACTGGCCGAGGGAGCCGGCGTACAGCTTCCGGGTCATGTGGCCAGCATGACTAAGCCGCTTCTGGTGAATCAGAGCAGTGCCCGGAAACACCATTTACCTTCCTGCTGGAGCGGTCCCTATTTATCTACTTGCACTTTGACGTGCTTTTGAACTGCTAGGTTGGCAGGAGCTGGGACTGAGCAACAGGAGCTCACCCTGTTGTGGGGATTCAAACCGCCGACCTTCTGATCGGCAAGCCCTAGGCTCTGTGGTTTAACCCACAGAGTCACCCACTGTGTAGTTACGAGACCCCTATTCCCCTCCCAGAGCTAAAATTCCCAAGGTTTCCTGGGGAAAGGGTTTGACTGTTATACTACTCTGGGAATAACTGTAGTTCTGGGAAGGTGGTCTCCTAGCAGTTCTCAGGACCCTTAACAAACTACACTTCCCAGGATTCTTTGGGGGAAGCCATGCCGGTTCAAAGTAGTATCACAGTGATTTAAAGGGAGGCCACTGTCTCCCTGACCCGCAGGAAAAGGGCTTCTTTAACACCCCCCCTCTTCCACCCCCAGCATGAGGTCTTGTAGCCTTTTCAGGCTATGCAACTCAGCATCTCTATCCCAGAGAAAAGCCCAAAAGGAGGCTAATGGCAGCAGGAGTGATGATCTTGACCAGGGGGAAATTCTGCCACTGGTAACACCAGAGGTGCAGGGCTGAAAGAGCCCATTGCTTTTTAGTTCAGTCGCCTATAGCATTCTGCTATAATCCAGGGAGGCACTTCAAGTTTATGCCTATCCAGAGGGGCGCAGAGATAGCTCACGGAGGCTGGATCGAGCAGCTACTTGCCTAACTTAGTGATGCCTGCACCTTCTAAAATGCACAAGATGTTTGTTTTAATGAATCGACTAGGGAGCCCGGTCTCCATTCAGCAAACCCAACCCTACCCACCCCCCTCCTATGGTGTTGCTGTCGTTGTAACATTTGGTGCTGTGTAGGGCAGTTCTCACATTCTCTGCTTGCTATGTGATGCTGTGGGAGGGATGCTGGTACCCTAGCAGTGTGCGTGGGGAGGAAGCTGGCGTAGAGGAGTTGGGCCATCTGGCCATCTCTTACTTCTCTGCTTCAGCTGTAGCTCTGGAGTGAGGACCCTGCTGGCTGCCTCATCCCACCACCCTTCCTCCCTGTGCGCATTTCTTCTCCATAGGGACTCTGTCTGGGTGGGGAAGAGTGCCACCTACCTACCCTCTCTGCAAAACAACAGCCATCTGAACCTACTCTCTTGCGTCATGGCGGATAAAAGGGCGAGCGTTTTGGTCTCTGAGGTGCTGTTTGTCTCGTCGAACAGCCAAAACTAAAAGGGGGAAGGGGGCGTTCAGAGAGACTGTTTCTCAAGGCCGGCGGCAGATGCTTGAAAGCTTGGCCTTGAAAGCAAATTGTGTTATCGTTCCTCGGGAGACAGATGGGCAACCTGCAGCCCTCCCTCCCTCAACCCAGTTTAGTGCATCCTTTGGCCTGATCTCCAGTGAGTGGCAAGGTGGAGAAAAGGGGAGAAATGGGGGGCTGGGGGGGAGATGGCAGAGAGAGAGAGAGAGAGAGAGAGAGAGAGAGGGAGAGAGAGAGAGAGGGGGGGGTAGGTGGTGGAAGTGATAGTGTGGGTGAGAAAGTGTGTGAGTGTGTAGTTGTGAAATGGGGTGTCACTGAGTATGCACATATGTAAATGAGGGAGAGAAGTGTGGCAGTGAGTGGGTGAGAGATGGCATAAAGTGTGTGAGTGAGCGGGTGGTGGCCTCATTCGCATTTCATGGAATCATAGAATTGTAGAGTTGGAAGGGACATCAAGGATCTAGTCCAACCTGCTGCAATGTAGGTCTCTCAGCTAAAGCATGCATGACAGGTGGCCGTCCAGCCCTGCTCACTTTTGACTCTGGCCCTGTCCTCTGCCAATTTGCAGCCCCTGGCTGATTACCCCTGGGGGACTACAGTCCTTAAAATAAATAAGGATGCCCTCCTCTGGCTCCCACCTAGCCTCATATCTCACATCCATGATGGATTCATCGGAAGCCTTCGGAAAGTTGATATCTTTCTCAGGACCTCTGCAGCTGATTTTTAAAAGCCTAGTGGTCCCCTCTCTCCATTCTCTATGCTCGTCTTATTGATCAATGATAACATATTTGTTTGACAGTATTCCATATCTCAGAGCCAAAGAGCTCCACAAGGTGGCTTAATGGTAAAGGTACCCCTGACCATTAGGTCCAGTTGCGAACAACTCTGGGGTTGTGGCGCTCATCTTGCTCTATAGGCTGAGAGAGCTGGCGTACAGCTTCTGGGTCATATGGCCAGCATGACTAAGCCACTTCTGGTGAACCGGAGCAGCGCACAGAAACGCTGTTTACCTTCCCGCTGGAGCGGTACCTATTTATCTACTTGCATTTCATGCTTTCGTACTGCTAGGTTGGCAGGAGCTGGGACCGAACAACGGGAGCTCACCCTGTTGTGGGAATTCGAACTACCGACCTTCTGATTGGCAAGCCCTAGGCTCAGTGGTTTAGACCACAGCGCCACCCGTGTCCCCCACAAGGTGGCTTAGAGCCTCACAATAGGAGGATGCCTTGCTTGTTTGTTGATGACCTCCCTTGCAACTGGTCACAGTGCTTATTTTGATTGCCTTTAGCTTTAGCTCCATTGTCCTGGACTAGAACCCTCTTCAGGCATCCTTCCTCCTTGCAATTGACATGGGGCGGTAGAGGAAGTGGGGATCGTGATCATGCCCACCACCTGCTGACGTTGTTGCCCTCCATGACTTGGAGGGTGACTGTCTGCAGCAGGGAAGTGATGGCTGCCAACTTTGACAGCTTTAAAAGAAGTGTGGACAAATTTGTGGAAGATAAAGCTATCAACTGCTGCTAGCCACAATGGCTATGTTCCGCCTCCACTGTTGCACCTTAATACCTGTTGCCGAAAGTCACAGGAAGTGAGTGATCCAGCAGACTCTTCTTATGTACTTTTGATTCTATTCTGCTCAAGTAGACTCCTTGTGCATTTTAGAACCCTGGCTGTCAACTTGGCTTCTTAAGTTGAATCAGTGCATTGGGATTCTCCACCCCACTTTCAAATAATAATAATGATGATGATGATGATAATAATAATAATAATAATAATAATAATAATAATAATAGTATTAATAATAATAATACAACTGTATTGAACACTGATTGCATATTTGACCATTTGATTATGGGCAGCGGTGTTCTATGGTGGCAGGGAAAGTAGAACCTGTGGTAGGAAGAAATAACCAAATGGGTCTTCGATGGAGAGGGGGCTGAAAAGTAAATTATACCTGACTAGCCCAGAAGCCAGTTGATTGACTCATGCAAGGGAAATGTTCCAAACAGTGGACAAGAGGGAGAGATGCACTTCGAAATCTTGGGTTAAAAGGGAAGCCATCTGCTTCTTGAGAGCAAAGGAGGACCTGTTAAGTTGTGGGATGGTTTGCACCTTGGTTTCTTAAAAAGGTAAAGGGACCCCTGACCATTAGGTCCAGTTGTGGCTGACTCTGGGGTTGCGGTGCTTATCTCACTTTATTGGCTGAGGGAGCCGGGGTATAGGTTCCAGGTCATGTGGCCAGCATGACTAAGCCGCTTCTGACGAACCAGAGCAGCGCACAGAAACGCCATTTACCTTCCTGCCGGAGTGGTACCTATTTATCTACTTGCACTTTGAGGTGCTTTCGAACTGCTAGGTTGGCAGGAGCAGGGACCAAGCAACGGGAGCTCACCCCATCGCGGGGATTCGAACCACCGACCTTGTGATCGGCAAGTCCTAGGCTCTGTGGTTTAACCCACAGTTCCACCCGCACCCCCTTGGTTTCTTAACAAGCAACAAATTGCCTCTGAAATGAGTGGGTGGAACCTGAGTTGGTCACAACTAAGTTGCACGTGGAGTAGACTCATTGAAATGAATGGAGCAGGGCTTTTTTTTCCAGCCAGAAGTCAGTTCTGGCACCTCTCAAGTGGGTGCCATTATAAGAGATCAAGGGAGGCATTTGTGGCAATTTTCCTTCTGCTCATGGTCCTTTTGAATCTAACTCACGGCGTTTTTACAATATGTTGGTTCCTTCCCATGTATAAATCGCCTATACAACCCTGTATGGTAGGTACAATTCATTTGCATCACAACTTGATCAGAGCGTGTGAGAGAAATTATGGCCTGCCTTGGGTCTGCCTAGTGAGTTCATGGCAGAGGTGAGATTTAGTGAGCCAGTGTTGCATAGGGTTAGTGTCAGAGTAGGACTAAGGAGATTCGTTTTCAAATCCTTAGTAGGTGACCTTGGGCCAGTCTTTCTCTCCTTCTCTCTCTCCCTCTCTGACTAACCTACCCTTCAAGTGGATAAAATCTGGGAGGGTGAGAATCATGTATGCTGCCCTGATCTCCTTGGAGGATGTGCAGAATAAAAAATTAAGTAAACAATAAATTGGGGATTTCCTGATTCGCATAGCCACTGTGCTATGCCAGCTCCTATACAGACCCTTGACAGATACTGCAGTTGAAGTGACAGAAGGGGTGTGTGAACGTGAGAGAAGGAGAGAATCAGCAAAATAACTTGTGTACAACTATTGACATCTCTTCCTAAATTGTTGATAGAAGACGCTTTGAATTACAAATGCAGGAACACTCCACCCCCACACCTCCAAAGGTTCAGTTTTAGACAGTGGAGTGTACAAATTACTTACCACCAAGAGAGCCTATCCTGTGTGTTTCTGAATGTGCTTCTGGAAGTAGGCAGCAAGCTCAGACCAGTGACTCATGCAGAGATGTGACAAGCAGCCTCCTCATTGGGCAATCATTTTGGCTGGCTCTCTGAGTCATTTCAGCATGACTACCTGCCGTTTTTGCCCACATCACCAGTTACTGAATGTTTCAATTTATTCCTTAAGCTGTGATTGAGCAAAAATAACCCCGGTGAAGGCTGAATGGAAAGTAGGTGGACCAGAGTAGTAAAATCAATATGGAGAGACAACAGGCAGCCTTATCTGTGGGTGGAAATTCTGGGCTCCCCAGAGTCCTCAACTTCTGAATCTCTGGGCATATCCAAGTGGGCACTGTCTCTGGCCCACTGTTTTGCTAATGACTCAGTTACGGGAATTCGAATGCCAGGACTGCATTGGGTTCTGGAGATCAGTTACCGTAGATAAGCAACTTTCAAGCTTTATTTTCCGAGGATGAGTTTTCAGGTTGGCCTGATTGCCGTGGGATCTCCAGTGCATTGCAGAGGTTTTATTTAATATAATTTTATTTTCAATATTTAAAGCTGCCATTCAGAGTTTACCCTTGATTAGGAGGTGTAAAATCTTGAGCAGGTGCTTAGATCTCATGGGACGTCACACCAGTGAGGTCTGTTAGGCTACCCCTGCCCCATGTCTACTGAGAAGGGGTTTTCACACATTACAGTCAATGAGTGTACAACCGGTGTGCACAAATAGTTGAACGGTTATTCTGATGTAACATCCAACAAGTGTACGGCTTGTGCACACAACACTTGAAATATACAAATCGGCAATTGTACACAGATGCTCTGCTACTGAGTTACAGCTCTTCCTCTAAAGGAAGTGGCAAAAGCAATTATTAGGGGAGCAAGTAATTAGTCCATGACATATATGGGACCTTAATATACCATGACTGAAAATGGGGGTAATGAATGGGATAGCAGGATATATATACATATATATTGGGGAAAAGATGCTCAACTCCTTGGAGTTGCCCCTGCTTCAGAAAAGTTCACCCACCTTTTCTGATCACGCCCTATGAATCTTCTAAGAAACTGCAGCTTTCCCCAGAAGCATAGTGTGCAAAACTAGCTGGAAGCCTGTCAGGTCCAGTGGATCAGTGATCCAACTTGCTTTCTGAGTGCTCTTTATAAATAGGCTGGGATCTTACACACACCAGAAAAGACAGGACCATCTAATTTTAGAAGGCAGCGGGAGGGAAAGCAGGAGGCTATGAGCACACTGTGGCTGAAGGTTGCTCCCCCCCCCCATTGCATCTTGAAGTAACGAGGGCCCTCTTACCAGTCTCTTTCCCATCTCTAAAAATATACCATGCAAAGGAAAGGTTTATGTGTCTTAATTCTTCCTTCCAAGGAAGCAGCGTGCGCCAAGAATTTGGGAGCAGCTCTGGGGTACCCGAATCTCTCTTTGGAAATAAGCTCAGGGATTAAAATGCTTTTTCCACTGTGTGTATTTGTGCAGATCCTGGGCTAAACTCTTTCCAAACACACACTCACACACATGCACAAGAGGCAGTTGTGGTAAAGTTACATTATATTAAGATAAATTATAGGATAAAAATTGGGAAAGATGGAAAGGATTTGCTGAAATAGCTAACCGAATTAGAATACAAAAAAGGGAGGTGTGAGGAGGTCAAGGAAACAAGCAAATAAAAGATAAGTTATGGGAAGGTTTGCTGTGTTTTTTTAACTGTTTCTATTTTTCTGTTTTCTGTTTTTTATAAATTTTTTCCCATAGTGTGATGTGTTGTTTAGTTTTTGCTTAACTTGGTGTCCTCTCTTTTTTCTTTTTGTAACCTTTAAAATTTTAATAAATATTATTTTCAAAAAAAAAGAAAGAAAGAAAAAAGAAAAGAGGCAGTCGTGGGAGCAGATTGATAGGACCAGCCTATGTTGAAAAGGCTTCCTGGTGATCACTTAGGCATCCTCCAAAATAAAAACAACAACACTGATTTGCATTATCCCCCATAAGTTAATAAATATCCAAATTTAGAAGGGATTAAAAGGTAAAGGTAAAGGAGCCCTGACAGTTAAGCCCAGTCGCGAACGACTCTGGGGTTGCGGTACTTATCTTGCATTACTGGCTGAGGGAGCCGACGTTTGTCCGCAGACAGTTTTTCCGGGTCATGTGGCCAGCATGACTAAGCCGCTTCTGGCGAAACCAAAGCAGCACACGGAAATGTCATTTACCTTCCTGCCGGAGCAGTACCTATTTATCTACTTGCACTGGTGTGCTTTCAAACTGCTAGGTTTGAAGAAGCTGGGACAGAGCAATGGGAGCTCACCCTGTTGCAGGGATTTGAACTGCCAACCTTCCAATCGGCAAGCCCTAGGCTCAGTGGTTTAGACCACAGCGCTACCCGCATCCCCAGTTAGAAGGGATTACTATCAATTAAATAGGAATACAATGCATCTCAGTGGGGAAGATTGTGACTTGTGTGCTCCTGCTATTGATGGACAACTTTAAGACTCCCTGGGGCTCTCCCATCAGATTAATATATACTGTATATATATATATATATATATATATATATATATATATATATATAACCTGGACTTGGACCAGACGGGTACTCCTTCAATCAGAGGATTGTTCAATGCATGGGCCACCCAAGTACAGTGGAAGAAGGTCACAATTGGAATAACTTCCAGGGGTCTAGGAATTGTAAGGTGCTGAGTTCTAAGCTTGCCACTTTTTTAAAAATTAGTTTTTATTAAAGCTTTTTTGTGTTACAAAACAAACAGATAAACAGAAAAAGGTATCTCTGTTGTCTCCACTTTCAGTTCATAGTCCTTTTCACAGCTTGATTCCATTTAGCAAGCAGCACTTTTGTCATTGACATCTTGCATTTGGGGGGAAAGGGAGGGGGGAAGAGAGAGATGGAGTATTGTTCTTTTGTTCTATTGCCTATTATTAGTGTAAGGGTTTGTGTCAGCATTATGTGGGTAGGCCTTTTCTTTATGTATTTACTTCTTATTTATTGATAATGCGAGAAGTTAGGGGATCTTGGGCATAGTTGGTTGCATTCAGTTGATTGCAGAGTGGCTTGTTTGTGTGTTGGGGGTGGGGAGGTTGTTGGGTCAGGTTAGCCATATTGATTCATATGCTGTTGGGGGGAGGGCATAAGTTCTATTTATTTTCAACTGGCTTTGCTTGTAAACCCGAGCCAGCCGCTGTGCTTTGAGAATGGCAACTTGGTGCCCATAAATTAATATTGGAAGGTTTTACCTCTGGCCCAGAGAGAATGTGGGCGTGACAATATTTTCCCTGTTTTTATTTCTGGGTGTCAGGCTGCTGTGTTAAAAGTTACAGAAGCACGACCATTTAAATAATAACAATAATTTGGCAGCCCTACCAGATGGCTTGAGAGAGAGAGAGAGAGAGAGAGAGAGAGAGGAAAGAGACATAAAAAACTGACCAGCAGATGTCAGACAGGCTTTCAAATGGATCTGAAAATTCAGCCCTTATCCCTTCTGAGTACAGTGGTACCTCGGGTTACAGACACTTCAGGTTACGGATGCTTCAGGTTACATACGCTTCAGGTTACAGACCCCGCTAACTCAGAAATAGTACCTCGGGTTAAGAACTTTGCTTCAGATTGAGAACAGAAATCGTGTTCCGGCGGCGCGGCGGCAGCGGGAGGTCTCATTAGCTAAAGTGGTGCTTCAGGTTAAGAACAGTTTCAGGTTAAGAACAGACTTCCGGAATGAATTAAGTTCTTAACCAGAGGTAACACTGTAGTTGCCTACCACCTCTGTGGATTGGGGTGGAGGGCACCTGGAGGTAAACACCTGCTGTCTGACTTGTGTAGGATCCCCGCACCACTTAGACTTCTGAGAGCCCAGAATTCTAGATCGCAAAGGAAGTCTACATGAATGGAAACAGTTCATGCTTCAGATGTCATCCCTCCAGCTCATGAAGGGTGATGGGAATGCCGGCACTCTCACCCCCAGTCTCCCTTACGCAGTGTGAGCTTGGAATGCCTGAACAAGGAGTTGATCTGATCCACCACGGGCTCTACTTGTCTTGTTGGCATCAATGCACCTTCTGACAGGTGTGTTGGGTTTGCAAACCCACCTCTGATTCTGAGCAGTGCTCCTCTTAAGCCCCTCCCTTTTGCTTTTGACATGTGATGCATTTCTGGAGTCCAGAAGGTGGGGAGATGGCCTGTTCTGGATGGGGCTGAGCTCCCGTGGAAGGAGCAGGTCCACAGCTTGGAGGTACTTCTGGAGCCAACGTTGTAACTGGAGGCTCAGGTGGCGAGGAATGCCACTTTCTAGCTCTGGTCAGGGTGTCTGTTGCTGCCTCTCTGGACAGTGATGATTTCACCACTGCGCTCCATGCTCGGGTGACTTCCAATTGCAACTCTCTCCATGTGGGACTGCCCTTATACATGACTTTAACTGGTTCAAAATGCAGGAGCCAGATGACTGGTTGAGATTCCATTTAGAACGCCTATAACCCCTGCTTTAAAATGGCTACATTGGCTGCCAGTTTGCTTCTGGGCCCAATTCAAGGTGCCCCCATTTGACTCCAGCCTCAAATATCCAAAAGACCTCCTCCTTTCCTATAGACTAGTGGTTCTCAACCTGTGGGTCCCCAGATGTTGTTGGACTACAACTCCCTTCATCCCTGAGCTCTGGCCTTGCTAGCTAGGGGTGATGGGAGTTGTAGTGCAACAACATCTGGGGACCCACAGGTTGAGAAAGGCTGCTGGGGGGTGGGTTAGGTAGTTCCATCACCCACAGCAGTGTGGGGAATGGCAGCCTGGGTGACAGCTCTCCCTGTGGCGATATTTACACTGCAGAACTCCCTCCCCACAAAGGTGTGCTTGGCACTTTTATTATGTCACTTTTTATTATGTCATTTCCATCATATGCTGGAGATGCACCTCTTTGCCCAGGCCTTTGATATCTGAGAAATATACATTTTAGGAACCACCCCATTCTCTTGAGTGCAATGTGTTTTTTATTTAAATGGTTGTCACTGGCCCTGGGACTTTATGGTACAGGGCAAATAATAATAGCGATAGAATCTTAGAATCTTAGAGTTGGAAGGGATCCAAAGCATCATCTAGTCCAATCCCCTGTAATGCAGGAATCTCTGCTAAACACCCAAGGCAGATGGCTATCCAACCTTTGCTTAAAAACCTCCAATGAAGGAGAATCCACAATCTCCCAAGGGGACTCCCCCATTGGACAGTGGACATTCCACTGTCAAACAGCTGCCATTATTATTATTATTATTATTATTATTATTATTATTATTATTATCAAGTCTATGGACAGAAATTAGCCCTCCAAGACACTCTATCCAGCTTTCCCTGCTTTGCACATGAGGCTGGGTTTTGCCAGGCTGAAATGTTTCCTTGAATTGTGATGGTGCCTTAAGCTTGCTTTGATGGAGAGGGGGTTGTGTGGCTTTTGTGTAGCCGGGATGTAGCCTACTGTTGAAAGAAAAGAGCTGCATCCATTCTTTAATGCACCTTTGCCTCTCGTCCTGTGCACCACTAGCATATGACCCCAAGATGGTTGCTGATGGACATATGCAGCCCACAAGGTTCATAAGTGGCCTGTCCTGGTTGTAAAGGAATTAATAACTCTAAGAAGGTTCTCTCTGGCCCTGTAGTCTTGCCCCTATTACCCTGTGACCGTCCCTTCTCTCTCTTTTCTATCAAATTTTGGGCAGTGTTACTTGTTCTCCCTCTTTCTCCGGCAGAACTGTGGTTCAACTTTCGCTAAGTGCGATTTGAGCCACGAGAGGGCAGCACAGTGTGCAAGAAGAACACACAGTGGAGTGGAAGAATAGATTCCAGGTACCCAGCAGCATCTGGTGAATAAAGCACTGGGAGAAGAAGGATAACTGGGACACAGGAGCAAGGGGATGCCTTGAATGGTTGCTTTCATCTCCATGCAGAGAGGGAAGGGAGCTGCAGCTTAAAAGAGGGTTGGATCTCTTGGCACAAAAGCTTCAAAAGCATTGGGGACGGGGAGATTTGAGTGTGGTGATAGGAGGCTTGTTGTCATGGGGAATTTTTCACCCAAGGGAAGCTGCATTGGATTTGGAAAATCTTGACTTCGTACATAACCTGTGGCAAAATAGTTATATGTACACCCGTAGCAAGGAGAGGCACCGTGTGAACATGGTCTGCACATAGGTTCTGTGCACAGAAGAATGAAATAACACCCGTGCAAGGAATCGTGGGATGTCAGACAGTGTTTAATGGTGGACAGTTTTGCAATCTATCATTGTATCTCTTGGGGCAAATGCTCCCCTGGATCAGTAGCAGACACTGGTGTCTCAAATTTCAGTGGCACCCTGTGTCGTGGCGAAATCTGGCACTCTCCCCAGAGGGGACAGAGGAGACTGAACCACCAAGCTGAGCGTGGCATCAAAGGCAGGCTCCTTCTGAGCATGACAGAGGAGGAACCATGGCCACTGAAGCTGTGTGACGCTGGGAAAGTCCTCCTCCTGATGACACACCTCCTCTCTACAACATGCACATGACGTCACAGGGGTGATGCACCGCTAGCCCCCTCCCCATCTTCAGTCCAAGGTGATGCCTCTGATTACCACTGAGCCACAACCCTTCTTCCAAATACACAGTAGAGGAAGTTCATGGACTCAAAGGCTTGTCTCTTGTTTTTGGAGCCTCATCTTCTGGACTCTTGGAATTTAAAGCTGGGCACGGCTCAGGCGAGCTATTGTGAAATCCAAAGTTTTGGTGAAGCAAGTGGCTCCCTCCTTGAAGACAGAGTTCAGGGTAAATGGTAGCCAACGTGGAAGCCTCGTTTTCTGAGTTGCTTGTAAGGCTGATGAGTCAATAGAGTTCAGTCAGGCAAGAGTCTTCCTATGTCCCCAGTATTGATTGTCTAACTGGCAGCTGCAGACACTTGGCCTAACCAGTGGTATAAGTGTATCTCCTAGCCAGGCCAGCCTTGCAAAACACTTCAGCAAAAGTTAGCCCACAAATTTTTACTAGACGTAAAGAATTGCAAATGCCATTGCTAGTTATCTGTGAAGGCTATATTTACTTTGTCCCTCCTTTGATTGAGTGTCATTCTGCCTTGTAATTCACTCGCTCTTGTTCATGCTTGTGTAGTTTCTCCTGTTCTGTTGCAAACCGATTTATTGGATCTTCTGTAAAGGGCCCAACGGGTAAGCAGAAGGTGGGGATGGGAAAATCTGTCAATTTCATTCTCTGCCAGTTTCTCATTTTTCCAACCTTGAGGTCAGTTCCCAATGTATCCTAATGTGCATGTTTCACTAATAAACACCTTTTTTTGCAACACAGTTTTGCCTAACACAACACATTTTTATATGCTGTTTTCACTATTGTGCGCATTTTCCTAGCGCATTGATTTGTGCACACACATTACTTAGCTGGAGAACTGCCTTGCAAAATGTGTAGAACTGCGAATTTCAAACGATGGCTGCATTTCATTTTGTGTGATGTTTTCAGAAAGTGTGAATTAGGAAGGTTTCCTGTAAGTTTGAACTGAATCAAATTTCTTCCTATCCTTAGGCCAAGGTGGATTGATGTTTACTGGTAGATATTGGAGTGATATCCAGCAAATTGGCAAGGCTTTCTTCCTCCCAACTGATCAACAATGACATCACATTTCCTCACCTGTATTAGGCTTACCAGGGGTGGACTTCTGTGTGAAAGGACCATGAGCCAAGGACGGTGAGAACGCTTAGTATCAGCATGGGGCCAGTCAGTGGAAATGGCAGGCAAGGCTGAGGAGGGGTCACCAAGCAAAGAAAGGCGACTTGGGAAAGAAAGAGTGTGAAGTAGTATTTGCCCCTTTGCGCATATTTGTCACATTTATCCTGCAAAAACTAGTTTCTGACCAGCACCACATTCACACCATACTTTAAAGCATTCTGATACCACTTTGAACAGTCATGGCTTCCTCCAAAGAATTCTGGGAGCTGTAGTTTGCTAAGGGGGATGAGTGTTGTTAGGAATCATAGAAGCAAAGGACTGTAGTGTTGGAAGGGACCCCCAAGACCATCTAGTTCAACACTTGCAAAGCAGGAATCTTTTGCCCACGTGGGGCTTGAACCCACAATCCTGATATTAAAGAGTCTCATGCTCCATCAACTAACCTGACTCCTGTCCCCCCCCCCCTCCGCCAAATGTTACATTTCTCAGAGTTCTCTGGGGAGAAAGATTGATTGTGAAACCCCACAGGAAACTAGCTGTGGGGACGATGACACAGGAATCTCGTGAAGACAACAATTCATTATTTATACCCCACCCATCTGGCTGAGGTATAAATAATGAACTGTTAATAATGAATTAACCCCAGCCATTCTGGGTAGCTCCCAACAGAATATTAAAATTGTGATAAAACATCAAACAGTAAAAACGTCACTAAAGAGGGCTGCCTTCAGATGTCTTCTAAAAGTCAGAAAGTTGTTTATTTCCTTGACATCTGATGGGAGGGTGTTCCACAGGGTGGGCACCACTACTGAGAAGGCCCTCTGCCTGGTTCCCTGTAACCTCACTTCCCACAGTGAGGGAACTTCCAGAAGACCCTTGGAGCTGGACCTCAGTGTCCAGGCGGAACGATGGGGGTGGAGACTCTCCTTCAGGTATACTGGGCCAAGGCCGTTTAGGGCTTTAAAGGTCAGCACCAACACTTTGAATTGTGCTCGGAAACGTACTGGGAGCCAATGTAGGTCTTTCAAGACCGGTGTTATGTGATCTTGGCAGCCACTCCCAGTCACCAGTCTGGCTGCTGCATTCCGGATTAGTTGTAGTTTCTGGGTCACCTTCAAAGGCAGCCCCACAACTGTCAGCACCCTCAACAAATCACAACTGTCATGATTCTTGGGAGAAGCCATGCCTGCTTAAAGTGATGTCATAGCACTCTGAATGTATGGTGTGAATGTGACCCAGTCAAATTCCTGTTTGTCGAATGATGGGGGCAGGAAGCTGAGGAAAAAAAGGTGCTGACCCAGAAGCACTGCTGTCAGGTGACCCTTGGGTCTGCCCTCCACCCTGGGCCTGAGGATGTGGCACCATTTTCTTCTGACTTCAATGCATAGCCTCCAACATTTCTGTGATGAAAATAGGGATGTCCTGTTCCATCATCATCATCATTATCACCATCATCATCATCATTCTATTATTTATACCCTTCCCATCTGACTGGCTTGCCCCAGCCACTCTGGGCGGCTTCCAACGTATGTAAAAACATGGCAAAACATCAAAAATTAAACACTTTCCTATGCAGGGCTGCCTTCTGATGCCTTCTAAAGTTGTATAGTTACTTATCTCCTTGGCCCGGGGGTTGTATACCATTCCCTCCAACATTTCTCCGATGAAAATAGGGACGTCCTAAGGAAAAGCGGGACATTCTGGGATCAAATCAGAAACTGGTACGGCTTCTGTAAATCCGGGACTGACCCTGGAAAATAGGGATACTTGGAAGGGTCTTCAGGAGCACCTGAGACTCTGTCATATTAGATAACCGGAAAAGGCTGTGGCCTCTTGCAGTACAGGTGTTGCTAAGAATCAGGCTGCAGCTGCTGCTGCTATGGCATTAAGGGCTTAATTTCAGCTTATTCCTTGTTCCTTGCTGGAGCATCTTCAGAGTTCAGTCCTCTCCAGACTCCTGTATTCAGCAAGGGTCCTCCTGCCTTGACATGCCCTCACCACAGGACACCAGGTCAGGATCTGCTTTGGATACAGGGGGGGGGGGGCAAAGCTCTGACCTCGCTCTTGGATTGAAAGCCTTTGGGGGACTTTGCTACATGCAAGGGAAGCTGTGCTCCTGGTTTCTCCTCCCTCCCCACCTCCCCACTTGAGTCCTCACATCCGTCCCCAGACATGCTAATTCTCCAATGTCTGGCTCGCGCCCACAGAGACTCTGGGAATTAATTGATAGATGGCGCCGGTGCTGGGGAGCTGCAACCTTACTGTAAATGTTTAACCGTATCTGTCCAGTGTCTGTGGATCTGAATTGCTTTCCAGGGCTCCAGCGTTTTCTAATGGGTGTTGGCTGGGGGAGAATCTAAAAAATAGTCAGTTTTATCAATATATGGGGGTTGGGGGTTGGGAAAGAGCCAGAAGTGAGATAGCTAAGACCATACAGTGACTAGTTCAGGCTGAGAAGAGGCAGGATCAAGGCCTGCTCGTGAGGAGAGCTGAAGCAGCTTCCTTGGGTAGCATAATCCAGTGGGTTGGCCTTCCCCCACTGATGAAGTACCATCTCCACCTTCTCTGCCCTGCACTCAGCCCAGCATTTTTCAGTAGAAATGGCGGCGGCTGTTGTTGTTTTTCTGCCTGTTTTCCTGATGATGTGGATTTTGGGTCATAATAAATGTGCAGCTGTGACTAAGAGGGTTGCTAGGTGGGAAAGGTTACTCATGCATCCCTTTGCTTCGGAGTGATTCAATTTGGGGCACGAATGTGCCGCTCAGAGTTGCAGCCTCTTTTGTATGGGATGGAAGCCAGCTTGTGGTTTGTGAGGGGCAGGCTGGCTCTGAGAGTGGCAGGCCGGAATAGAGTTTGGTCCAGTTGTTTATTATTACAGCTGAATGCCCAAATAGGCTTTGAAGCAGTTATAAGGTAAACGGTGTTTCCGTGCGCTCTGGCACTCCTCACAGTCCTCCATGCGCCAGTAGCGGTTTAGTCATGCTGGCCACATGATGCGTAAAGCTGTCTGTGGACAAACTCCCTCAGCCTGAAAAGTTATATGAGCACTGCACCCCATAGTTGCCTTGGACTGGACTTAACCATCCAGGGGTCCTTTAGTTTTTACATTTACCTTTTAAAAAGCAGTGTACGCAAAGTAAAATATGAACGCCCAGAATTAAAGTACGCTGTATTTTAAAAGAAAATAAAACAATCACATTAAAGCACGTCTACGCATCTTGGGAGGACTATCCCACTGTTAGACTAAGGCCACAACTGAACAATGCATTTAAAGAGCTATGATACCACTTGACATACTCATGGCTTCCACAAAATAATCCTGGGAACTGGAGTTTGCTCTGGGTGCTGAGAGTTGCTGTGAAGCCCATATTCTCCTCCCAGAGCTACAATTCCCAGAGTGGTTTAACAATCAATTCTTCTTTCCAGGGGGCTCTGGGAATTATAGTTCAGCACCCTTAACAAAGTCCTGTCCCAATAATGCTGGGGGGAGGGGCACCACCACCATGACTGTGGTATAATATTGCTTCAAATGTAAGGTGTGGCTGTTACCTAAGTGGAATGAGGATGATGGATGATAAATTCTTCCGTACCTCCCTGAAGCTTGTGCTTTGAAGCATCCCCCTTCTCAGTTGAGTGGCAAATTGACTAGACCAATATGTCTGGTCTAATCAATTTGTAGCACTCCATTAAGGCCTGTGGGGCTAAAAGGAGCAGCTGCAGTTATGAAAATTGGAGTGAACAGATGCCCCACTTGTTTTTTTCCCCTCCCTTCGTACAGTTATTGAGCTGCTGTGTAAGGGGAAAATTGCTCCTGTTTCTCTAGAGAGAACAACAGGAGTGGCCCACCCAGGGTGGTTCATAAGAGGATGTACAAAATGATGATAAAATCTGTATCACCATGCCAAATAACAACAAAAACAAGCAATTAAAAGCACTGGATAAAAAAGAGAGTTGAATACTCAAAACAAGAAAGGCTTTTGTCTGGTTCCCAAAAGATAATAAAGTTGATGAAAGGGAAGTTCTCCTTCAATAGAGAGTGTCTTTATTTAATATTCATGGGTACTACCAGATACTCCCTTGCAGATGATGAGGCGCACAGGCAAGGTTTTCTTACTTATTATTACACTTTTCTCCAAGGAACTGAAGGTGGCACACACAGATCTCCTTACAACAGCCGGGTGATGTAGATTTGACTGAGAGACCCTGACTGGCCCGAGGTCACTCAGTGAGGTTCATGAACGAGTGGGGATTCAAACCTGGACTCCTGGATTCTAGTCCAACACTATAAATCAGGAATGGGGAAACTTGGGCCCATGGGATTTCCTAAGCCACATCCCTCACACTTGCTTTGCAACTTCCTTGAGTGTTTTCGCTTGGCTTGGACACTGCTAATGCTTCCTGCTTGCCTGGATAGAGGATATGGGTGTGTGCAGAAAGTAGCCTACTATACAAATATAAAATTTACATTTGTTGTTCTGCTCACTTTTGCCACAGGTCCCACCTGCCACTGGTATCTGGCCCCCAGAAAGTTGCCCTGAATGGAATGTGGTCCTTAAGCTGCCAAGGGTTCCCCAACTAGCATAGTCTCATTGTGTAACTACAACAACACACTAGTATGGGAGCAAGTGTTCCTTTCAGGTACCCAAATCCCAAGCCATGCAGGGCTTTAGTGGAAAAACTCAGAACCTTGCATTGTGCTTGGAAATGGACTAGAATGGTTTTCTAAGCTCTGGCACAATCCACAGAATAGACTAGGAAGGGGACTGTTGAAGCCAAAGTTTGTCCCACTAGTCCTTAGTGGGATAAGCTGATTGCTAAAAGAGTCCTGGATCTATATTGGAAAACCTTGTAAATCCACAATAGTCACTGGCCAAACACATACAAAAATAGTAACTAGCTTTCTTGCTTTTGCATAGTTATATTAGTCACATCGGTGGTAGGAAAGAATGGGAGAAAAAATATCCCAAACTTTAGGTGAGGTTTAAAGTTTAGCTGATTGTGTGAAGAAAAGCTGAATTACCTAAGAGGCCACCAGGCCAGTGACAATTTGCAAGCCTGGTTTGAGTGGTGTTGTAGGAGTGCTGTGTGTCTTTCTGGGCTGATATGTGGCTTACCGGTTGCTCACTTCAAAAGCCTCCAAGCTATTTAGAAAAATGAAGACCCAAAGGCACAGCATAAAAACCAAAAGAATACAAAACAGTAAAACCCATCATAATGATCTTGAAGCAGACACAGCAAAATGCTAGCAGCAATCTCTTAGTCGCAGACTCATAGAATTGGAAAGGGGCCATGAGGGTTACCTTTTCCAACCCTCTGCAATGCAGGGATCTTTTGCCCAACTTGGGGCTTGAAACCCACAACCCTGAGCTCAAGAGCCTCATGCACTACCAGCTGAGCTATCCCAGCTTGGAATGTCTTTGTGTTTTCATACTCTTTCCATTCCCCAATGCCACCCATCAGAGTGCTGCATTGGGCCCATATATGAAGTCACTAAAGTTAGAACCAGGTGTCAGATCAGCGGTCCATCTGGCTCAGTACTCTCTAGCAGAAGCTTTCCAAGTTTCAGGCAGGAATCTCTCCCAGCCCTACCTGGAGATGGCAGGGATTGAACCAGGGATAATAATAATAATAATAATAATAATAATAATAATAATAATAATTTATTATTTATACCCCGCCCATCTGGCTGGGCTTCCCCAGCCATTCTGGGCGGCTTCCATAAAAACCAAAAATACAGTAAAATATCACACGTTAAAAACTTCCCTGAACAGGGCTGCCTTAAGATGTCTTCTGAATGTCAGGTAGTTGTTTATCACTTTGACATCTGCTGGAAGGGCGTTCCACAGGGCGGGCGCCACTACCGAGAAGGCCCTCTGCCTGGTTCCCTGTAGCTTTGCTTCTCGCAATGAGGGAACCGCCAGAAGGCCCTCGGCGCTGGACCTCAGCATCCGGGCAGAATGATGGGGGTGGAGACACTCCTTCAGGTATACTGGACCGAGGCCGTTTAGGGCTTTAAAGGTCAGCACCAACACTTTGAATTGTGCTCGGAAACATACTGGGAGCCAATGTAGGTCTTTCAAGACCAGTGTTATATGGTCTCGGCGGCTGCTCCCAGTCACCAGTCTAGCTGCCGCATTCTGGATTAGTTGTAGTTTCCGAGTCACCTTCAAAGGTAGCCCCACGTAGAGTGCATTGCAGTAGTCCAAGCGGGAGATAACCAGAGCATGCACCACTCTGGCGAGACAGTCCGCAGGCAGATAGGGTCTCAGCCTACGTACCAGATGGAGCTGGTAAACAGCTGCCCTGGACACAGATTTGACCTGTGCTTCCATGGACAGCTGTGAGTCCAAAATGACTCCCAGGCTGTGCACCTGGTCCTTCAGGGGCACAGTTACCCCATTCAGGACCAGGGAATCCTCCACACCTGCCCGCCTCCTGTCCCCCAAAAACAGTACTTCTGTCTTGTCAGGATTCAACCTCAATCTGTTAGCCGCCATCCATCCTCCAACCGCCTCCAGACACTCACACAGGACCTTCACCGCCCTCACTGGTTCTGATTTAAAAGAGAGGTAGAGCTGGGTATCATCCGCATACTGATGAACACCCAGCCCAAACCTCCTGATGATCTCTCCCAGCGGCTGCATGTAAATGTTGAAAAGCATGGGGGAGAGGACAGAACCCTGAGGCACCCCACAAGTGAGAGCCCAGGGGTTTGAACACTCATCCCCCACCACCACTTTCTGAACACGGCCCAGGAGGAAGGAGCGGAACCACTGTATGACAGTGCCCCCAGCTCCCAGCCCCTCAAGACGGTCCAGAAGGATGTTATGGTCGATGGAATCAAACGCCGCTGAGAGATCCAGCAGAACTGGATCTTTGCATGAAAAGCAGATTCACTGCCAATGAGTTGTATAGCCTTTCAGATCACATGATCCAAAACTGTTAAGAGGATATTAGCAAGCTGTATTAGACTGTTGGTCCATCTAGTTCAATACTGTCTACTGAGAGATTGGGATGGATTGAACCTGTGACCTTCTGCATGCAAAGCACATGCTCTTCCAGTGAGCTACAGCTGCTCCCCAAACACACACTCCTCCCTCACCGATCTCTTCTCTCCGCTTGGTGTCCTGCTCTCTTTTCTCTCACCACCCCCTGGGAGGCAGAAAGGCTCCCATGCTGGTTAATTGTAATGTGTATAGACAGGGATGTGTGTCTGGAAATGAAGACCTAGGCCTTGTATCGATTCCTGCACAGATGGCTGCTGAGCCGCCTCCGGGGAGCTGTAATGACTCGCTTGGCAGCTAAGCTCCCTCCAGCCTTGCTTTGCCACCCTTTCCCAGCATTGCTTTCACCTCTCAGAAGAGAATAGAGCCAATTCTCTACATGCAGTCCATCTCTTCTGTTAACCCATTCTTCCATATGGAAACATTGAAGCCTTGGAGATACTGGCCTTCTGTGGCACAATCCCTCCATGGGCTTGCCATTCAATTTGGCCTAGCTGAATGGCTTTGGGGCATCAAGGGGAGAGGGCTTCTCCCATCAGCTGGGATTATCTTGGCCTTGTTTTGGAAATGGTTGTTTCTGGAGTCTTCCAAATCCCCATCCTGGAAAGATCCAGTCCAATGCTGGCTTTCACAGAACTCAGTTGGGTTTGTTTATTCATTCATTCATTTGAAGCTTCTGCATCCCAGCTCTCCAGCCCAATAAGGTTTCCAGAGCAGTTCACAAAGATCAGTCAAAAGGCAGCCCTTACCATCAGGCCTTCCATCCAAAAGACATAATGCAAAAGAAAGAAAGGGGTGGTGGTGGGGACACAAAGGAAAGTTGCTGGTCTCAGCTGAACTGATGGAGTTGCCCTGATTCACTTCTCTCATTCTGTTACCAGAATGGCTGCTGGTGGGTGACAGTTTTTGGAGGGAGGAGCCTAACAGTCCTGCTTCCCTTCACTCCCTCAGTTATAGTCTGATGGATTCACTTTCCATATTTAGAAGCCAGATTGATATAAATTTCTTAAACATGGAAGTTCTGAAGCACCACACCATTGTCTTTCAGAGAGAAACACTGTGATATTAATACAATTGCTTCAAAATTTCCTCTGGGGCAGGAAAGTGATGTGATTTGAGTTTTCTTAGTCAGGCAAAGGGATGCGGGTGGCGCTGTGGGTTAAACCACAGAGCCTAGGACTTGCCGATCAGAAGGTCGGCAGTTTGAATCCCCACGACGGGGTGAGCTCCCGTTGCTCGGTCCCTGCTCCTGCCAACCTAGCAGTGCGAAAACACATCAAAGTGCAAGTAGATAAATAGGTACCTCTCCGGTGGGAAGGTAAACGGTGTTTCTGTGCGCTGCTCTGGTTCACCAGAAGCGGCTTAGTCATGCTGGCCACATGACCCAGAAGCTGTACGCCAGCTCCCTCGGCCAGTAAAGCGAGATGAGTGCCACAACCCCAGAGTCGGTCATGACTGGACCTAATGGTCAGGGGTCCCTTTACCTTAGTCAGGCAAAACATCTGGGGGGATTTTGATAGAACCCAAACATTTCCCGAAAACTAGTGAAATGTCTCAGCAGGCTTGCTACCAGATTTGGACTAAAATTAAATGTGAAGGCAATCTAGGGGCTGAGATTTCCATAGTATGGTGCTGTGCCATCTGCTAATTTTCCTCTACATATTCACCGATTAAAGGGGCCCTTTTCAAAAGCTTGGTTTAGAGCATGAGATTTTCATAATATGCTGCTGCTTTTGACAAAGATGCTACCACTGAAGATTAGAATGTTTATTAAATGCTCCATGAAGAGCCTTCAGCAATTTTCAGCGAGCTGTGAAAACAAAACTTGAGAGCTGGTGATCTACGTCACGGAACAGATTGTCCCCTGTGTGTTCTGAAGCTGCCAATTCATCGTTCTCATTCCCTTTAGACCAGGCCTGGGGAACCTCAGACCTGGAAGCTGAATGCGGCCCTTCAAGCCCCTCTCTTTGGCCCTCGGTACTCTCTCCACACTCCCTTCCCTAGCTCCACCAAACCTCTCTTCACTGGCCCTGCTTTTCACCCTGCTTGAGTGTGTATCTTTGGGTTCTGATAATGCCTCTTGCATGCATGGATGGAGAAGGATAGAGAAGATGTGTGAGTTTTTGTAGAAACTAGCCCAGGGGTCAGCAAACTTTTTCAGTAGGGGGCCTGTCCACTGTCCCTCAGATCTTGTGGGGGGGCCAGACTATATTTTGGGAGGGGAAATGAACATATTCCTATGCCCCACAAATAACCCAGAGCTGCATTTTAAATAAAAGGACACATTCTACTCATGTAAAAACACGCTGATGCCCAGAACGCCTGAGGGCTAGATTTAGAAAGCGATTGGGCCAGATCTGGCCCCAGGGCCTTAGTTTGCCTACCCATGAACTGAATAAAGGTAAAATTGATACTGAATAAAGGTAAAATTAATATTTGTTGCTCTGCCCACTTCTGCTCCTGAGCTTCTCCTCCACTGGGTTGCCCATAAAATAATTTAGCCCTTAGGCTGAAAAAGGTTCATAGAATCATAGTTGGAAGGGACTCTGAGGATCATCATAGTCCGATCCCTTGCAATGCAGGAATATGTAAGTTGTCCCATACAGGGATTGAACCTGCAATCTTGGCGTTATCAGCACCACGCTCTAGCCAATGGAGCTATCCAGTTCTCCAACCTCCTGGTGTATGCTACACCAGGACTGCAACATAGGTAAAAATTCAATGATGGCTGTAGTCCAAGTCTTACTCATATCAAATTCCCAAGAGCCCATTCGTTGGTGGTGAGAGCCAAATGATTCTAACAATGAGTCCTCTGAGGGTCCCTGCTAAGGATGTGCCAGCCATCAGACCATTTACCTTTAATTCCTTAAAACAAAAATAAAAATGAGATTTGAGATTTTTGTGCAAGTATATTCCAGGCATTTTACATTACATCAAACAAATGCCATTGAAAAACTGCTTGCAGCCTAAACATTTACACAGAACTAACACCGGTTAAAACAGCCAACTCTGTAACAGATACACAGTTTCTTAATGATCACTTTTTCTTCTGTTCCCCTTTAAATTTCAGTTTAGGCAAGACGCCCAGAAGAGGATGGTGGCCTTTGGGCTGACACCACTTCCCCATTCCTTGCCTTAGACTCTTTGGCCACCCAGCTATTCCCTCCCCTCTCTTCACCCTGCCTGCACACATCTCCTCTTTCCATCTTTCCTCTCTCTCTCTCTCTCTCTCTCTCTCTCTCTCTCTCTCTCTCCCTCTCCCTCTCCCCCCCCCCTCACTTGGCTGCTCCTTCCTCCTTCTGGCGAGAATTCAAGTAGATGAAAAGCCAATCTGCATATTTCCCATAACCCATTTTCAAAGCAGGGTTTATTGTTTTAAAACAAAATCAATTGGGAAACAGCGGAGAGGTAGGTGAGGATGCAGAGGCAGCGGGTGCCCTTGGCGGTGCAATCTCCCTGTGCGCGCTGCAATAAAAAGTTGTTCGCTTGAAGGGGCTGTGGTTAAAAAAATAATAAGAAAGCTTCACAAAGAGCTTGCCCTCTGCTGGCAATTGTCACAGGACCTTGAACTGTTCCAATGGAGAAACTGAGGTGGAGTGCGGAAAAGGCCCACTGGCCTAGAGGAGAAAGAACTGGGCAGTAACGTGTCATAGAAGTGAACTAGATGCAGAAATCTCAGCTAAAGGATCAATGACAAATGGCCACCCAATGTCTGCTTAAAAACCTCCAAGGAAGCGAAACACTTCCACTGTTGAACAGCTCTTACTGTCAGAAAGCTCTTCCTGATGTTTACTCAGAATTTCCTTTCTTGTAATTTTAGACCAGGGGTCAGCAAACTTTTTCAGCAGGGGGGCGGTCTACTGTCCCTTAGACCTTGTGGGGGGCTGGACTATATATTTTTTTTTGGGGGGGGTGAACGAATTCCTATGCCCCACAAATAACTCAGGGATGTATTTTAAATAAAAGCACACATTCTACTCATGTAAAAACACCAGGCAGCCCCCACAAATAACCCAAAGATGCATTTAAAATAAAAGGACACATTCTACTCATGTAAAAACACGCTGATTCCTGGACCATCTGCGGGCCAGATTTAGAAGGTGATTGGGCTGGATCTGGCCCCCGGACCTTAGTTTGCCTACCCAAGTTTTAGACAGTTGTGACTTACCCTAGAGAATCCTGGGAAGTGTAGTTTGTTAAGGGTGTTGAGGAGCATTGCCACAGAGCTGCAGTTCCCTGAGTTTCCTGGAAATAGGGCCTGACTGACAAGCCACTCTGTAAAATGTGGCTTTGTGAGAGGAATAGGGTTCTCCTAAGAACTCCTGACAGTACAAGCTGTTTGGTCATGTGCACTTGTGGAATATCCTTCCTTAGAAATTAAGCAGAGACTGGATGGCCACTTATTGAGGGCACTGTAGTGGTGGATTGTCCTTGTCAGCAGAGAGTTGGACTAGGTGCCCTTTGAGGTCCCTTCCAAAACTATGATGTTATTGTTCTCTTGTACTGTCGGCCAATGGGAGGCCACCATCTGTGAGCAAAGGCAGCAGGTGGGTTCCTCAAGGCTTTCTACCTTCTTTGTGGGTTTAAGAATGTAAAGGCCTCATCTCCCTGATGCCTGGGCATGAACAAAGGCCTTCCTTTGCTTTCCAGTAGCTTAAGCGAAGGGATTGAAAAGCAAGGTCATTTCCCCTTATTCTTGTTAGAAGGAAAAGACAAGGTCGGTGTGTGTCGCCAGGTGCAAAGGAGGTTCAGGAGCAGCCAAAAGACTCATTAGTGAAGATTCTCTGCTTTGTCTGAGGGTCCAAAGCTAGATGCGGGAGCTTACCTGAAACCTTGCCCTGTTTTCTGATGTGTCTGTTGGGCCTTGGAGGTGACCAAAGAGTTCTCTGAATGTAGCAAGAGGCCCTCTTGTGTGTCATGCAGAATGGACAAGCTAGGGAGATGTGGGTTCCAACTCCTGCTTGCTAGATAATTTCATAGAATTGTGGAAGGGACCCATCCAGTCTAACTCTCTGCAGTTAGCTTTATTTGCCAGATATCTAGAGATTACAGTTCCATGGCTGTCTGTAGGAATTTTGTTGTGGGAGCGGGGTGAAATGTGGGGCGAAGCAAAGAGAGTGGGCTAGTTTCTCATTAAAAACTAGAGTATAGTGCAGGCTTCCTCAACCTCGGCCCTCCAGATGTTTTGAGACTACAATTCCCATCATCCCTGACCACTGGTTCTGCTAGCTAGGGATCATGGGAGTTGTAGGCCAATAACATCTGGAGGGCCGAGGTTAAGGAAGCCTGGTATAGTGTGTCCATTTTTTGCCTCATGTCCCATCTTCTGCAATCTTATCCATCTATCTATCTATCTATCTATCATCTATCTATCTATCTATCATTTATCTAGGCACCTGGAGACAAAGCTTTACCCAGAGGTGGGGAGGTGGGGTAACTGCCTTCTTCCCCACCGAATGTGGATGCCAATAGATAGATCTCATTTCGGTGGTACACGCACTGACTACATCCAGGCTGCACTACTGTCATGCCCTCTGCATGGAGCCTTCCTTGAAGGCTGTTCAGAAGATTTCGTGTGACAAGAAGAATACGTGCAGGAGTTCAAATAAAATGTCTCACAGTTCTTTAGCTGAATTATTTCTATGGAAGGTGTACAAAGAATAAAAACAACAATTTTAGGATATTCCATGTTTACACAAAGAAATCCAAAAGCGGCATAAAACAGATTCGTCCCCAACCTGCAAAAAGTACATCTGATTGCCATTTCTCAAAATAATTATCTCAGCCACCTTGGTATTTTTTAATGAACCAAATCTCTCAAATTTTATAGACGTGAGCGTCTTTAAAAGCTACACCTTTGTAATCCATTTGAATGTCTAGTGCCCACAATGGCTCTGTGTTGCACCACTA
Organism: Podarcis cretensis; assembly: GCF_951804945.1. Taxonomy (NCBI): domain Eukaryota; kingdom Metazoa; phylum Chordata; class Lepidosauria; order Squamata; family Lacertidae; genus Podarcis; species Podarcis cretensis. The sequence continues at coordinate 20,442,248 of NC_137183.1, forward strand.
GGCTCTCTTATGTCCTTATAATCATGACTGATATTGATTCCAAAGGATGGACCTATGTATTTCCCCCCCAGCCCCCCCAGCGCTAAAAACTTTACATCTCCCCTGCTTCATCTGCACTTTCCTTTTAAAAAAGGAAAAAGGCTACAGCATTCATCCCTAAGTGCACATCAGTTATCTGAAAGGTTTTGTCTGTGTCACATTCTGCCAATATTCCTTTTATTTGTTTATTATTATCCTTTTGCAACAAAAACTCCATGTATTTACAAAAGTACATGTTGTATCTGTGATTTTGAAGCCACAACACCATTTTAAATAGACACATGAGGTGGGAGAAAAATGCTGCCTGCTATTCCCCCTGCTGGTGTAATTATTTTTGGAGGATGACTGGGACTCCCAAAGCAAAACTTTCCCCAGAGCAGCAGCCTGCGTTGAGGGACTGTGAGGCAGACCGAGGGGGAGTCTGAGTCCCTTAGTGGAGGTGGCAGCATGTCAATTCAGTCTTCTTCCTAAATGCAGGTAGCTTCTCCTTAGAATCAGAGGCATCCCAACATTCCCTGGAGTGTCAGTGTACGAGGAGCATTTTCCTTTGCTTCCAGCATTTACCTATAACTATTTTCCATGCTGCTGATATTTTATTTTTTAAAAACCCACCACTTTCTATTTTTATTCATATTTGTTCTCTAGCTGATATATCTAGAGTTGCATCCCCCACAGCAATAAATTAAATAAGGGTTAGCATGGAACTTGTTCTTCTAGAGCAGGTATGTGGAACCCTTTGACCCTCTCGATGTTGCCAGACTACAACTCCCATTGTCCCTGGCTGATGGGAGTTGTAGTTCAGCAAGATCGGGAGAGCCAAAAGTGCCTCACACCTGCGCTAACGGATGGTTTTGCACAAGCAAATCTTCTTCCCCAAGAGCTTCTACAAGTGAGGAGCTTGTATATTTGTAGGTACAATTTGTCTAATTCAGGAAAAGAAAAGGTAGTTTTGCCACATTCCCACTAGGGCGAGTTCTGCATCAACGGGTCCACCAGTGACACTTTTTGCAGTGGGTCCCTCCATTGTGCAACACTGAGAAGTAGGTTTCCACCAGTGCCAACTCTTGTTTGTTTACATAGATCTTGTCATACCCATGCTGCTGGCACCCTCAACGCTTTGGGGAAAAGCTGATTGACTTCCAAAGTGCACTTGGTAGAATAGATTTGTTTATGCGAAGATTTTAATCAGCATCTTGAAATATTAAACAGTCAACAAGACACCTCTAGTGGGATCTGTGTTTACAAACAGGGCCTCCCCCCACCCTTCACCTCAGAAAAGTGCCATCATTTTTCATAGTGCTTAACATCAAGGTTGTGCAGTGGCCAAAGAATTGACTGATATTTTCCCCACTCCGCCAACAAAGGAACAAGTAATTGCTCCATATTCCAGAGAAAGATTGTGATGTTTCTTGTGAGGTGTGTGGGCTGTGTTGAAGTTTGTGCCATCAGCCAGGATTTCACAGGTTCAACCAACAAAAACCAACTTTTGTTGGCCGATATTTAAAGTTTTATTTTGCTACACTTCTATTGTCATAGAACTCATGGCAGTGTACTTTGGCTCTTTAGATGGTACTCACATCTAGACTTGGACCAAACCCAGATTCAGCAACTCCATTGCATTATGCACCCTCCAACAGAGCTCTGGGAGTTAATCAATATGATGGTTCAAAAAGCTAGCAAACCCCCTTCAATCTATAGCTCCATTCACATTCTCAATTTACCTGCATTAGCTGCAGCTCCCCCAGGTGAAGGCTTCAGCAGGATGCCAATGGCTGGATCTGGTGCCTGTTGATGACATCATCACTATGCATCAGGGCCTCGAGGCTTATCATCCACCCAACCCTCATCCATTTTGGGCTGGACACTAGGCAGTCTGAGGTTCACTACAAAATGTTCCTTGCAAAGGCACTCAGAATGCTGTGTTTGAATATGTCGGTTCTGGATTCCAGCACCACTGCTAAATAGAATGGGGCTATAGATTGAAGGGGGATTGCAAATTATGTCCTGGGAGTTGTGGATAGCCAGGCTAACAGCAGAGGTTCAGGTTTTAGAAGTGGGTTCGCCAACAAAATCGTGCAGTAAGGCGTGATCCTGTTGTGGTTGCTAACCAACCACCATGCCCCTTTTCTGAATATTCCATTCAATTCACAACCCTATTTTCCATCGTCCCCCCACAACAGTCAGTCAGCATTTTATGCCCACTGAGTATGCTCTTTATTCACTGGACTGCTTTAGGGAGTTTTGCTCCCCCGCTGCAGTTGCAAGATTGCAGAGGTCACTGGTAATAATAGTCCAGTTTGTAGAACATGGGTCATCGATGTGGTGCCCCTGGGCACAACTGTAACCTCTACATATTGTTAGAACTGTTATTTTATAGTACAAAGCAATAGGGGCTTTGTAGTAGGAAGTATAAGAGAAGTGATGACTAGCTTCACAATTCTTTTCCATATTGTGATTTTTTACACTTTCACACACATTGTGATTCACGATATAGCAAATGTTAAGAAACAGTTAACACGATGTGGACTTCAAACCAGTTTTGGCTGATGCATTGATACATCACCTAGCCCTAACTCAAACCCAATGGACCTGAATGCTGGAAGATTCAGGACAGATCAAAGAAAGCATTCCCTGTATACAGTACTGTAGTTAAACCATGGGACTTACTCTCACGGGAGTCGGTGATGGCCACCAATTTGGATGGCTTTAAAGGAGGATTAGACAGATTAATGGAGGACAAGGCTATCAACTGCTACGATCCGTGATGGCTATGTTCTGCTTCCACTTCCAGAGCTACTTGCCTCTGAATATCAGTTTCTAGAAATCTCAGGCGGGGAGAGTGCTGTTGTACTTGGGTCTCCCCTTCAGGCTTCCTGCATTCAATTGCATGGCCACTGTGTGAACAGGATGCCGGACTAGATGGACCATTGGCCTGATCCAGCAGGCTCTTCTTGTGTTCTTATGGTCTGATATGCATACAGTTAGGGAGAGAGGTTTGGCTTGCAGCAGATTTGGTTGGGGAGAAGCTATTGATGATATAGGATTCTTAAGAATCCCCCTCCCCTTGTTTTGATTATTCAAGCTTTTCTCTCCTGGAGGAAAACAGCCTGGGGGTGCCTCTCTCAAATGGATTCTATCTGCCCCATTAACTTAGTCATTGAATGTAATGGGGCCTCTTACCGCCCTTCGTTCTCCCTCAGCCTTGAAGCAATCATTAGGAGGCAGAGATTATCAAAGCAAAGAGATGTCTGAGCTTTAGTCAAATTTTGGATGCCAGTCACTGAGTGTTGCTGGAGCCAAGTGTGTTCCATGACTCTGTGTGCCTGTTTTTTTAAACTGATCCCATTTACATCAATCACTATATTTCTTTTCGAAGTTGGTGAATGCCTTCCACAAATGTCTGATTTCTTAATATGACAGAAAGAAAGAGAGGAGGCAAGTACAAGGAGTGGAATTGTCCTTAAAAATAATTCAACGGCATCTACACAGGGTTGGAGAAGTTTGACGAAGTTCACATTTTAAGGCATTTGCCCTTTCCAGATTTATACATGAACGGAAACACAGCCTTCCCTCAGCATTTGCACTTATCTGAATCTTGAAATGCAATTCTCCAAATGAGTAATGTGTGCAAACATGCATACAGTGAAGGTAAAGTATGCTTTAAAATGCACTTGTTAGTGAAAATAGAAAACAAAAATTTCTAGGGTTGTGCATGGAATGGCCCTGATCTGCTCAGGGACAATCTAGGGTAGACCTGACCCATTTCTGGTCCCTGAATTGTTGTGGGAAACTTTGCTTAGGGTTTAATTGCAGTTTTAAACCCTAATTAAAGATGTGGTTCAGGGGGGAGAAAGAAGGAGATGCATGCAGGCTGATCTTGTTCCCCAGCTCAACTCACCACCATACTCCTCCCCTCCTCTTTTGACAATCTCAGATCACTCCAGGTGGAACTGATCCAACCCATGGGTAATCTGGGACTGCCTCAACCTGATTCTCAACCTAAATCCTGGGTTGACCCAAATTGGACTGATTTGATTCAGGATCCAGGGCATAGGGAAGAAAGCATTATATTGGGAAAGGTTGCTTTGCAAAAATGTGCCTATTAAACAAAACGGCATGCAAACATTTGTCTATTAGGAGAAAATCACACTAAAATACTTTTCGTGAAAACCTTTTTCAAACAAATTTGCAAACCATGGTGGAAATGTGGGGGACTGAGGAAATGAGAGAAACTGACACGTTTGCACATCCCTGTTTACATCTCCTCCCAAACAGCAGTGGTCTTGACACGTTTAGAGGTAATTGGACAAAGGCATTAAGTCTCCACTGTTTTGAATCAGTATTTCTGGCTCCCCCTTTGCAACTTGCAGGCACAGGAGGGGTGGAAGAAATGCATAGGAATCTGTCAAACCACAAAAGATACAGTTAGAGATTGCCTTTCACTGCAGTACTTTGAAATAATTATATCTTCAGCACCCTAAAAGAGGGAGGAGAGGAAGCTGGACAAATGTAACATTTTTCTTCTCTTTCACAGTCCACCCCCTTCTTATATTAGCCGGGCTGTTGTGGTTTTAAATTCCTCTCGACAGGTAGAAATTCAATGGGTAGAGCTGCAGTAATGGTAATGGCTTTACCAGCTGATTTTGCAGGGTTTTTAAAACTTCATGTTTTAAAGCTTCTTGATTCCCTGCCCTACACACAGAGGGAGTGTATTACAAAGGTTGTGCACCACACCCAATCTCTGCTGAGTGCCAGCATGCTCTAACCAACTGAGCCATGGTTTGGGCCTGAAATGCCCCACAGGCAACCCCAGTTTCCCAGTCTGCTTCTATTTCCCCACACCCCTTGGTGTTTGTCTTCAGAAATTCATTCCTGTATCCATGATGCAACAGCCTCCGGAGGTGAATTCTGCCTCATCAAGACAGACATCACAGACAAAGCTTTGAATGGAACCTCCCTTTGAACCTTGATTTCTGATTCCTCTTCGCCGGCTGACTGCAAGCCATGGTTTGTCAGTTCAGAGACACTGCATTATGCCATCATTAAGTTTCCTTCCTAGCCATGGGTTGACCTGATGTCTGAATTCAGACTTGTGTGTCTGAGAGTTCAGCCCCTGAGAGCTGTAAGTGCAATTGTCGCTGGCCGCGTCGCTTTGCTTGCTACGACAGGTGATTGATGGTGTCTTTCCCTGAGCCCTCGTGCTACTCATAATAGTGACTATTACAGATTGGGATATTAACTTGGTATGGCTCATAATCCCTCCGCTCTGAATAGCTGCCATCCTTCTCTGCCGATCGAGGGGAAGCAGGGAGGCTCCCTGCCTCGTGCAGGCAGGCGAGCTGGCGCCTTGAGCTTACTCTGCCTCATCCCGGGTCCATTTCCATCTTATTGATTCCACTCTGAGGCTGGCAAGCTTGTTCATCTTTTCACTGCCTGCCTGCTGACCCACAGGCAGCAAGGCTGTGACTCTGTTAGCGCACGCGTGTCTTGCTGCATTCTGAGATGCTTGCTCTTGCATGCACCTATTGTTATTTTGAGCATTTGTACTCTGTCCTTCCTGGGACGCAGGTGGCGCTGTGGGTTAAAGCCTCAGCGCCTAGGGCTTGCCGATCGAAAGGTCGGCGGTTCGAATCCCTGCGTCGGGGTGCGCTCCCGCTGCTCGGTCCCAGCGCCTGCCAACCTAGCAGCTCGAAAGCACCTCCGGGTGCAAGTAGATAAATAGGGACCGCTTACCAGCGGGAAGGTAAACAGCGTTTCCGTGTGCGGCTCTGGCTCTGGCTCTGGCTCTGGCCAGAGCAGCGATGTCACGCTGGCCACGTGACCCGGAAGTGTCTCCGGACAGCGCTGGCCCCTGGCCTCTTAAGTGAGATGGGCGCACAACCCCAGAGTCTGTCAAGACTGGCCCGTACGGGCAGGGGTACCTTTACCTTTACCTTACTCTGTCCTTAAGCCAAAAAAGGTTCCAGAAGTAACTTAGTTAAAACAAGATAGCACCTGCCTTCAGGCTTAGAATCGTACACAGCCCAAAAGGGGGGGGGTTGGACATAGAAGGAAAAGGAAAAACACAATCCTTAATTAGTAGTTCTTTTATCGACCAGCTGGAATGGAAACAATTCAGAGTAAATTTATACAATATATGAAAGAACATTGTAAACATCTGAGAATGTTTGCAGGTTTGATTTGAAATATTTTGTAATGATAATTTTTGAAACTGATTTACAAATACCAAAGTAATTTTTTTTAAGTATAGTAGTTGTTGTTTAGTTGTTTAGTCGTGTCTGACTCTTTGTGACCCCATGGACCAGAGCATGCCAGGCACTCCTGTCTTCCATTGCCTCCTGCAGTTTGGTCAAACTCATGCAGGTAGCTTTGAGAACACTGTCCAACTATCTTGTCCTCTGTCGTCCCCTTCTCCTTGTGCCCTCCATCTTTCCCAACATCAGGGTTTTTTTTCTGGGGAGTCTTGTCTTCTCATGAGGTAGCCAAAGTATTGGAGCCTCTGCTTCAGGATCTGTCCTTCCAGTGAGCAGTGTCCTTCCAGTGAGCACTTAGGGCTGATTTCCTTCAGAATGGATAGGTTTGATCTTCTTGCAGTCCATGGGACTCTCAAGAGCCTCCTCCAGCACCATAATTCAAAAGCATCAATTCTTCGGCGATCAGCCTTCTTTATGGTCCAGCTCTCACTTCCATACATCACTACTGGGAAAACCATAACTAACTATACGGACCTTTGTCAGCAAGGTGATGTCTCTGCTTTTTTAAGATGCTGTCTAGGTTTGTTTTAAGTATAGTAAGAAGGTAAATAGGGTGATACAGAAATGCTGAGAGGATTGTGATTGCTTAAGAAAGGCAGGGAAGGGGGGGAAGTCGATGCTCGGTATGAGCAAAGTTGTATGTGATGTGATGATATGATTTGAATGTGACAAAGGAAAAATAGAAAAACTTAATAAAAATTGTATATATATGGAATGGAAACAATTCAGGGGATGAGACCCTTGATGGAGCTGGTCTTTTGCTAGGGCCGAAGGAAGGCATTCTGTTAACCCATCTCTTCCACCGAGGTAGCCTACTGGAAAAGGCTGCTACCAGGTGACAGATCACCATGCACTCATAGAATCATAGAATCTTGGAGTTGAAAGGGACATCAAGGGTCATCTAGTCCAGCCCCCTGCAATGCAGGAATCTCAGCTAAAGCATCCATGACAGATGGCCACCCAACCTCTGCTTAAAAACCTTTAAGGAAGGAGAGTCCACAAACTCCCGAGAAAGACTGTTCCACTGTTGAACAGCCCTTACTGTCAGAAAGTCTTTCCTAATGTTTAGTTGGAATCTTCTTTCTTGTAACTTGAAGCCATTGGTTCGAGTCCTGCCCTCTAGAGCAGGAGAAAACAAGCTTGTTCCCTCTTCCATGTGACAGCCGTTGAGATACTTGAAGATGGCTATCGTATCTCCTCTTCTCCAGGCTAAACATACCCAGCTCCTTCACTCGCTCTCACTGTACCTATGGTTTGCTTGATTTGCTTGGGTGAATCTGTCAATCTCGGTTTCTCATATTTCAACTCTCCAGTCTTCCATATTTTCACATCTGCTGGTGATCTTTCTTCTTCTTCTTCTTCTTCTTCTTCTTCTTCTTCTTCTTCTTCTTCTTCTTCTTCTTCTTTTTAAAGAAGGACCCTCATTGAAATGAGCCAAGTTTGCCTCATTGACATCTTTTTGCAAATCTGTCTTTCTTCCTCCTATAATGCATTTTTGCCTGCTATTTTCAGGAATGGATGCATTTATATGCACACGGTACCCTAGTATATATACTTCTGCATGCATGACTTGGCTTGCAAAATTGGGAGAAGTGTGAATTTCGAAGGGTGGTTGTACATTTCAGGTTGTGTATTTTTCTGGAAAGTGTGAATTGGGTAGGTTTCCCTTGAACTGTGCACTGAATCAAATTTCCCCCTCCATCCCCAGCTATGAGCTAGTTTATTCTGCTTGCCTTTATTTGGCAGTGCCAGCTAAACCGAACTAACACTAAGAGATGAGACTGGCGAGACACTGTATCGACTGCCGTGCTAAATCCAGATATAGTAGGACTTCTCTGTCACGTAGAGCCACCAATTCTGCCTTTCTATCCAATGGAGAGAAGAAACAATCAGGTTTGCCTGGCAAGACGTATTCACTTTAAATCCCAGCTCTTATTGCTCAGCCTCCCCTGATCTTCTGGTACTTCCTCCTGTGTCGTGCTAGAGTAGATTGGAAATAATGACGTCTTCTTCTTCTTCTTCTTCTTCTTCTTCTTCTTCTTCTTCTTCTTCGCTACTAATACAGGTCCTGTTTTTCCTCAGCATCTTTTCCCTGATTTATTCTTCCCTCTATGGCTGCCTGCCATTTCATACCTGCCTCAGGGAATGGAGAGAACGCTCAAATCTGACTTGAATCACAATCCTATGCAGGTTCCCTTGTATGTTCAGTTCAGTTAGACTTGCACTCAAATAAGCGTTCTAGGGTTTCACCTTAAAAGTTAGTGGGGACGGCCCTAGCATTGGACCTTATAAAGCAGCCGCTTTAGGTGTCACAGATGCTTTAGCTGAGATTCCTGCATTGAAGGGGGTTGGATTGGATGGCCCTTGATTGATTCCAGGGGTCAGGGCACTGCTCTGTAACCTCCTGAACCTCCTAACCCATCCTGCATTTAGAGTTGGGTGAGAAATCTGATTCGATTTCCCCTTTAAGGTGAACCTAGCAAATGATCTCTTTCTAAAACAATACACAAGCCAAATCACAGCTGTCCTTCAAAATTTGTACTTCTCTGAATTTTGCAATGCAGCTTCCTAGCCAAGCGATATGTACAAAAATTCATACACTGGGGTAAAGTGTGTATAAAAATTCATGTGCTGGCAAAAATCTTATGCAAAATCACTGTGAAATTTTTTCATGAATTTCTCCTAATATGCATATTTTTATATGCAGTAATATACACATTTTTGCAAGCAATTTCCCCCGCATACTAATAGAAGAAGAAGAAGAAGAAGAAGAAGAAGAAGAAGAAGAAGAAGAAGAAGTAGTATACAGGGGGAAACTGCTTGCAAAAATGTGTACAATAGTCAAAACTGTGTATAAAAATATGCATATAAGGAGAAATTCATGCTGAATTTTTCATAGGGAGTTTTTGTGTGTGTGTGAAATGCAAATTGTTGCAGAAATATGGCGAATCAAATTTAAGATGGAAACAATGAGAAACTTGGAGAAACAAAACTGACAGTTTTGTTGAACCCTACCTGTGCTCCCCAGGGCCCCAGCAGAAGCCCCATCTGCACTTTCCCTTTAAAGAAGTATCATTCCACTTTAAACAGTGGCACCCTCCCACTTTAAATGCGAATCGAAACAAAATTCTCCCCCATGCCGAATTCCCAGTCGCTATAGTTTACTTCCGTCCCACTGGCAATAAAAAAAGAAAACTCCAGCCCTCCACACTTCCCCGCCGTCCCCCCACCCACAAATAAATGGGAGGGGAATGAATATAGCTGTTCTCAATGGATCTCCTCCCCACTGCATCCCATAAACATATTTTGTATTTATAAACCACCTTTTCTCCAAGGGTCTCAATATGGCATACATGGTTCTCTTCCTCCTCATTTAATCCCATTAATAACTCTGTGAGGTAGGTAAGGCTTGTATGCAGTGACTGGCATGTGTGTGTGTGTGTGTGTGTGTGTGTGTGTGTGTATATATATATATATATATATATATATATATATCCCAGTTAACTTCTTGTATTCCTCTGTGAGTTGCAGAAATGAAGGGGTGTCTGTGTGCCCCCAAAAAAATGTCAAGGGAAAGGGGCCATGGTTGGTTTAGTTTAAAAAGATTATTCTCATTATTGTTTTGCATGTTTAATTACATTTTCATTTACTGCGATTCTAATGCAGCTTGACTCAAATCCTAAGCTGGAAGGTAATTGCATAGTAAATAAGCAATATATTATCTGCCATTATCCGGCAGGCTGAAATGTACATTTAATTTTTTGTTGTTGTTGTTGTTGTTTTAAAAAAATGGGGAATTACATGAAGCTTTATCATTGTTTAAGTAAATGTTGCAGCGTTAGTGGGCCCTCTTAGGTAGGTAAAATATCTGCTAACTGCAGGATGGAACAGATATATTTAGTTGGAAATTAACACGCTTCAACTGCTCTATTAAAAAGTGAGAGAAGCACCTTTTTCTGTAGGAAATAGCTGAAGTGGAAATGCTAAACTTGATTAAAATCACTGATACAGATCAGGGCTTTCTCTCCATGGCAATTTGAAAATAAGATTCAAAGTGATGCTTGAGTTTCTCTTGGTTTTGAATCTATTCACCTAGGCAGTGGCAATGCATATTAGTGTGGATTTTTTTCTTCTTCTGAAAGTAAGGATGAGGAATCCATGGCCCTCCAGCAATTGTTGAACTGCAACTCCCATTGCCCTTGATCCTTGGCTATGCTTGCTGGGGCTGATGGGAGTTGTAGTTCAGCAGCATATGGAGAGCCAAAAGTTCCCTACACCCAGATACTGCTGGAAGACTTGTCATGAGAGTGAATGTAAGAATAGCCCTGCAGGATCAGGCCCAAAGACTCTTCAGCTTTGAGCTCCAGTATCTCTCTGTCGTACAGGGATGGGGAAGATATTTCATTCCATTCACAAGTAATGGTGAACCTATCTAATTGTCCTTTCCAAAACAATATGAAAACCAAAACACAGGCATCCTTCATAATCCACACATCTCCCAATTTTGACATGCAGTTCTGCAACCAAAAATGCCTATGCTAGGGTAAAGGGTCCATAATACAGTGGTACCATGGTTTAAGAACAGTCCTGTTTAACAATGATTTGGTTTACGAACTCTGCAAAAACGGAAGTAGTGTCCCGGTTTGCAAACTTTACCTTGGTCTAAGAACGGAATCCGAACAGTGGAAGGGCACCGGCAGTGGGAGGCCTCATTAGGGAAAGCGCCCCTCAGTTTAAGAACAGTTTTGGTTTAAGAATGGACTTCCAGAATGAATTAAGTTCACAAACCACTGTAATGAATATATTAGCAAAAATAACACACAGAATGCATTATATTAGGAAAACTGGTTTGCAAGGATGTGTGTATTAGTCGAAACTGTGTACAAAACTCTCGTTTATTAGGAGAATTTTGTACTGAAATCTAGATGAATTTTCATGAGTTAGATATATATTTTAATTGCACATATTAGATATAATATTTTAATTGCTGCAGAAATGTGGAGAACCAAATTTAAGATGGGGAAAAAATGAGAAACAAAGAGAAGCAAAATTGACAGATCCATTCCTACATCCTATATTATGTGTTTGAGATTATTCCATACATCAAAAACTGAAGAGCAAGACTTTCCTGGCTGGTGGGGAAAGGGGAAGAAGGCACTTCCCACATTGACTAGATTCTTGGCATCTTTCTCTTTTCAGAATTAGGCAGTGGGTGTGTTTCCCCTTTAGGTGAGATGTTTGTTGTGTGGTAGATGAACGTGTTTAAAAGAAGAGCCTTTGGAGTGGTCCTTAGCTTCTGCTTCCTAGCGCTTCTCCCCTCCCTGTTTGGAAGAGACTTTGTGGAGCTGTAACTTTGAGCAGGAAGGTGACTGTTCCTGTGATCAGCCGTGCGGAACGTCCTTCAGCAGCCTGTGACGGCCAATGAGTCACATTGAAGCCGAGAGGAGGCTGAATGGAGCCAAGAAAATCAGCCATGTTCTCTCTCTCTCTCCCTCTCTCTCCCTTTTCTGAATAATGAATGGTTGGGTGGGAGAGTTGCTTGAAACACGGGCCTCCCCAGCCCTGTTTCCATGGGCCTCGCCCCGCACCTCCTGCTCCCCTGTGTCGTTTCTTCTGCCGATCTGAATCCCGTCCCTGAAAAAGCAGCCCATCTGGGACTGTGCTCAAGCAAGGTGAATGGAATTATGGGGATGCCAGCGCAGGATTGATGAGGGTGGAGGCAAGGAGGCGCCTATGGGCTCCGAAGCGGGTGATTTACTGAACCGGTGTCGCACAGAAGCCGGGGATTTAGGGGGATGAAGAAGGTACAGGGCCTTTGCAGAAAAGGAAGGAGGTGATTTATGGGGTCAGCGGTGAGGGATTTATAGGGCCACTGGTGCAGGAAGCTCTGGGATTTACGGGGTATCGATGGAGGGGGAGGGAGGTAGAGTAGATGTGGGCAAAGTGGGGGAGTGTGAAGTTTTCGTTGTGTTTAAACCTGGCAAAGTGTTCTTCGTTGGGCATATATTGCATATCCTGCATGTAGTGTAGATCTGGCAGCTCTGCATGCATGATAGAGAGATTTGCACCCTCCAGTAAATTAGTTATGATCTTTCAGATATTGGATGGCTTTAAAGAGGATTGGAGAAATTCATAGTGGATAAGTTTCTCCATGACTGCTAGCCGTGATGGCTATTTTCCGCAGCTGGAGGCAGTGGTGCTTCTGAATACCATTTGCTGGAAACGACAGAAGGGGAGAGGGATCTTGTGATTGGATCCTGCAGGAGGGCTTCCCACACGTTGGCCACCATGAGAACAGGATGATGGACAAGATGGGACATAGGCCTGATCCAGCAGGATATTCTTATGTTATTTTTATTTCTGGAAGCAATTAACATGGAAATGAGTGCTGAACTTCCATTATATTCCACTAGATTTCCGGGAGTGGCCTGCACTTCATGAAAGCTCAAATATAGCACGGGAATTAGCAGTTAGGGAAACACTGGGGAAACCAAATAGACTGCCAGGCGAATGCAGCCGGGGTGTCTTGCCTCAAAAGGGATATTGCTGAGCTGGAAAAGCTTTGGAAAAGGGCAAGCAAAATGATCAAGAGGTTGGAGCGACTCCTATGAGGAAAGGTTGCAGCATTCAGGACTTTCTGGCATAGAAAAAAAGACCAATAAGAGGCGGGATGTGATAGATAGACAAAATAGTGCATGGCATGGAAAAAGTGGGTAGAGAATACTTTTTTCTCCCTCACAACTCATGGATCCAATGAAGCTGAATGCTGGAAGATTCAAAACAGAGAAAAGGAAGGAACTAAGCAGTGCTTAGTTAAGCAATGGAACTTGGTTCCCGGGAGGCAGTGACGGCCAGCAGCCTAGATGGTTTTAAAAGAGCATTAGACAAATTCATATACAGTGGTACCTCAGGTTAAGTACTTAATTCGTTCCAGAGGTCCGTTCTTAACCTGAAACTGTTCTTAACCTGAAGCACCACTTTAGCTAATGGGGCCTCCCGCTACCGCTGCGCCGCCCGAGCCCGATTCTGTTCTTATCCTGAAGCAAAGTTCTTAACCTGAAGCACTATTTCTGGGTTAGCAGAGTGTGTAACCTGAAGTGTATCTAATCCGAGGTACCACTGTAGAAGCAATTGGCCATGATGGCTGGGTCTGGTCTCTGCAGTTGGAGGCAGCAAATGTTTCTGAATATCAGTTGTTGGAAACCACAGGAGAGAAGAGGGCTCTTGCAGGCCCTCCAGGTGTCCCTATTTCCTGGAATACAGTCCTGGAATTACAGAAGCCATCCCAATTTTTGATTTGATCCTGGAACGTCCCTCTTTTTCTTAAGACATCCCTATTTTCATTGGAGAAATGTTGGGGGATAGGGAGTTATGCGACCCCTGGGCCAAGTAGATGAATAACTATGCAACCTTCAGAAGACATCTGTGGGCAACCCTGTTTATGGAAGTTTTAAAAAGTTTTATTATGCTTTGATATATGTTGGAAGCTGCCCAGAGTGGCTGGGGCAACCCAGTCAGATGGGTGGGATGATGATGATGATAATAATAATAATAATAATAATAATAATAATACAGTGGACACTCGGGTTGCGAACGCAGTGGCGTAGTGTGGGGGGTGCAGGGGGGGTCGGCCGCACCGGGCGCAACATCTGGGGGTTAGGGTTAGGGGGCGCAAATCCACGGGTTAGGGGGCGCAAATTACTTGCCTTGCCCCGGGTGCTGACAACCCACGCTACACCACTGTGCGAACGTGATCCATGCGAGATGCACGTTCGCAACCCACAGCATTTGCAATCCGTAGTGGTGCATCTGCGCATGCACGGATTGCGATTTGGCGCTTCTGAGCATGCGCAAAGCGCAATTTAGCGCTTCTGCGCATGCGTGACCCCCGAAACCCGGAAGTAACCCATTCTGGTACTTCTGGCTTCCGCGGGTCCGTAACCTGAAAAAATGCAACCTGAAGCGTCTGTAAACCGAGGTATGACTAATAATAATGGAATAGGATGTCCCTATTTTCACTGGAGAAATGTTGGAGGGTATGCCTTGTGCTTGGGTCCAGTTTGCAGGTTCCTCCAGGCATTTGGTCAGCCACTATGAGAATGGGATGCTGGACTAGGAGGGCCGTTGGCCGATCCAGCAGGCTGCTCTTATGATTCTATGTTCTCTACAATGCTAGTACGAGCACCTAATCCCAGGCATCACTACCAGTGCATTCAGACTGTGTTCAGATTTATGCTTAAGGGACACTGAGGGAAGGTCCCTAAACTGCAGCATAATAGGCTATTTAGTTAATCTGGCCTTGTGCACAGCTCCTGTGTCTTCCTGCTGTTTTCTCGGCATGAAGTTTCAAGCCAGGTTTCCAAGATAGTAATGACCAGAGCGAATCGATGCCTAGGAGCTCCATATATTTGATGCAGCTGCACGTTTTCAGCTACCTCCAGCAAACCTCTCTTTTATGAACACCTGGAAGCTGGGCATGAGTTCAGAGCAAGTGGATGTATACCCATGGGCAACATCCCTTAGAAATAATACTACAATTCTTTCTCCAATTGATTTTCAAATAGGTTTTCTTTCTCTCTTTTTTGGGGGGGGAGGTGGGGGGACGATGACGACCGTGTAAGAAGCAGGATAAAAAGCTAGACAGCAAAAGGTTTTTCACACTGTAGGAAGCAGAGAATGTATATCCTTGCATTGCCTCCATTAAATCTTGAAAGGTTTGGCTGAATACAGCATCATGTTGCCAAACTGCACCACTGAAATCACCCAGTAAGCGTCTGAAAATGAATTTTGTCCATCCACATTCCATTCTTTTCTATAGGAAAAAGCAGAACGCTGTCCACAATCTGTCCTAACCAGTCAACCAAGGGGAAATGGATTGGGTCCACCCACTGCAATGGGTCTGTGTCCCACCCCACCCCCTCACAAATCTATGGTGTGACCACATTTGGAACACTGTGTAACTTTCTGGCCTCCTCACCTCAAAAAAGATGTCGTAGAATTGGGAGATGGCAACCAAAACGCTCAAGGCTGTGGAGCAACTCCCTTGTGAGGAACGGTTTCCGAGTTTGGGACTCTTCTGTTTAAAGAAAAGATGAGCAAGAGGTGACATGATTGAAGTTTATAGAAGTATACATGGCATTGAGGAAGTGGACAGAGTAATGTTTTTCTCCCTCATAACGGTAGAGTTCACGGACATCCAGTGATGCTGAATGTTGGAAGATCCAAGACAGAGAAAAGGAAGAACTTATTCATGCAGTGAATAGTTAAACTATGGAACTCACTGCCACAGGAAGCAGTGATGGCCACTCACTTGGATGGCTTTACAAGAGGATTGGGCAAATTCATGGAGGGCAGGGCTTTCAATGACTACTGGTCATGGAGGCAGTAACTGTCACGGTCCAGTTCATGGGCGATCGAAGTCCTGGCAGGGGACGTCAGGACCGGGGGCAAGATGGTGGGGTGGGAGCAAGAACGGGGGTCCAGAAGCCAGGAAGCCAAGAGTCCAAGGGTCAGAGAGCTGGAAGTCAAGAAGCCAAGGAGCGGGAAGCAAGGAGTCAAGAAGTCAAGGGTCCGAGGATCAAGAAGCAATGAGTCCAGAAGTCAAGGGTCCCAGGATCAAGAAGCAGGGAGTCAAGAAGCCGAGGTTCAAGGATCAGGAAGCAAGAAGCCAAATGCGGCAAGGCAGGAAGCATGTTGCTGTGGCAAAGAGCCAAATGGAAATGCTGACTTTATATCCCTTCCCGGCTCTTGCCACCAGGTGCTGTGAGTTACCAACCGGCCTCACCTGTGTGGCTGCACCTTGCCTCTTCAGAACAAACTTAGGAATGCCCCAGTTCTGCAAAGTCCTATTGGTCACAGGGCCTGGCTCCTGCACGCACACCTGACAGTAACGCTTCTGAATGCCAGTTGCTGGAGGAGGAGAGAGTACTCCTGTGCTCAGGTATTGCTTGAGGGTTTCCCACGGGTATTTGAGTGGCTACTATGAGAACAGAATGCTAGCCTAGGTGGGGTGGGTTGCTGGCCTGATCCAGCAGACTCTTCTGTTTTTGCGTTCTCCCTCTCTACCTTTTTGCAACGGGATGTGAAACATCACTGAACGTGGTTTTGTAGGTGGTGACAATATTCCCACAACACCCCTCCTCTCTGGGCAGCACTCCCTTTAGAATGCTTCCAGAAAATGTTGAGAGTGGCGAGTTTCCTGGACTTCCCTAATAGCAAGGCAGCTACTGAGAATTAGTGATTTACGGAACTCCCTGGCTTCATAATTTAATGCGTCAATTAAGCGGACATCTGGGAGATGTCCGGAATTAAACTCTTCTTTTTTAACGGACAAGTTTTGCATTGGCAAGGCTCATAGGCCCCGTTGCACTCTTGAGAACATTAGTGTAAGCCCATAAGCCAGCGGTGGGAGGGCCTTATTCAGCCCAAGGACCACATCTCACTATAGGCAGGTTTCTGGGAGCTGCATGCCAGTGGTGGGCCATGGCTAAGTGGTACAGCATCTGCTTTGGATGCAGAAGGTCCCAGGTTCAATCCCCAGCATCTCTTGGTAGGACTGGGAGAGACTACCTGTCTGAAATCCTGGAGAGCTTCTGCCAGTTAGTGTAGGAAGTACTGAGCTAGATGGACCAATGATCTGTCACAGTCTAAGGCAACTTATCGTTGTCCCTGTGGTTTTACATAGATAGCTCAGTTGGTAGAGCATGAGACTCTTAATTTCAGGGTCATGGGTTCAAGTCCCATGTTGGGCCAGATTCCTGCATTGGACTAGATGACGCCTGTAGTCCCTTCCAACTCTACAATTCCACCATTCTATAGTTAAATTACGGAATTTGCTCTTGCAAGAGGTAGTGAATACCACCAAATCTGGATGGCTTTAAAAGAGAATGAGACAAATTATTGGAGAATAAGCCTATAAATAGAGACACGGGTGGCGTTGTGGGTAAAACCTCAGTGCCTAGGACTTGCCGATCGTATGGTCGGCGGTTCGAATCCCCGCGGCGGGGTGAGCTCCCGTCGTTCGGTCCCAGTTCCTGCCCACCTAGCAGTTCGAAAGCACCCTTAAGTGCAAGTAGATAAATAGGTACCGCTTTATAGCGGGAAGGTAAACAGTGTTTCCGTGTGCTGCTCTGGTGCCTGTTCGCCGGAGCAGCTTCGTCACGCTGGCCACGTGACCCAGAAGTGTCTGCGGACAGCGCTGGCTCCCGGCCTCTAGAGTGAGATGGGCGCACAACCCTAGAGTCTGTCAAGACTGGCCCGTACGGGCAGGGGTACCTTTACCTTTACTTAAGCCTATAAATGTCTATTAACCATGATGTCTCTCTCCTTCCTCCATGGCTGGAGGCCATCTGCCTCTGAACTCTTTCCTCCCTCCCTTCTGTAGTGCATACTGTACTTTCCAGCCTAGTCCATGCAACCCAAATTGTGTTTCCTTGACCATGCATGCTGGTTCTAGATCTATTCTACTAGTAATTGCCTTTACTTTATTTTACTGTTTTACTTCTGAGATGATGCACATTCTTTTGGAGAGGTTTGCAAGCAAAAGATACAGCAGTCAGCTTCTACATCATAGTAGCGACTCCAGTAAGCAGCTAACTGCAACATGGAATTCACACCGTACCGTGATTTAGATGCATCCATTCCCATGCTGATAAATTCATTATACATTGCTATTTTTAAAAAGCCTCTAGCTTACCACCTTCATTAAGAATTAGAAATTGGGTCATTCTTTGCACCAAAGCACTGGTGAGGTATGGGGATTACATTCCTGGATTTTGGAAACTGGGTCGCCCATGCTTGCATATTGGGACAGCGTGGAGAAATATGGGAATGCAGGAAGGTGTCTCAGAATCATGTCTGCTGGTTGATCCAGGGCACTGCTGTCAACTTTGATTGGGGGCAGTAGGGACGGGCAAATTTGTCAACTTCAGTGTCTCCTAGTCTCTGATTTTTCCAATCTTAAATTCATTTCCACATCATTCCTCATGAAAATTCATCAGCATCTTCATATGATCTCCCCCGGCATTATACATTTGTAGGTAATTTTACTTGATGATACAAACATCTTTGCAAGTAATTTTCACTAGTATAATGCATCTTTTATGTTCTTTTCATTAATGTATTATTTACTTATTGCATTTACAGTGGTACCTCGGGTTAAGAACGTATTTCGTTCTGGAGGTCCATTCTTAACCTGAAACTGTTCTTAACCTGAAGCACCACTTTAGCTAATGGGACCTCCTGCTGCTGCCACTCTGCCGTCTGTAACCTGAAATGTCTGTAACCCGAGGTACCACCGTATATACGACTTTTTTCTCTTGTGAGCTCAAGGCGACAATACATGGTTCTATCCCTCCTCATTTAATCCTCACAGGATCCCTGTGAGGTAGGTTAGTCTGAGAGGCCTAAATGGCTGGACTGCCCCAAGGTCACCCAATGAGCTTCATGACCAAGTGGGGATTTGAACCCTGGTCTCCCAGGTTCTAGACCAACACTCTAACCATGACACCACATTGACCCTCCATTGAAAAAAGGTGTCAGTACTCAGCATGAAGTTGTTACACTAAGTGCCACACTTTTAACATGGGGGGGGAGGTGCCGGGTCTGTCTCACCAGAGTGGTGCATGCTCTAGCTATCTCCCGCTTGGACTGCTGCAATGCGCTCTACATGGGGCTACCTTTGAAGGTGACCCAGAAACTACAATTAATCCAGAATGCGGCAGCTAGACTGGTGACTGGGAGTGGCCGCCAAGACCACAACACTGATCCTGAAAGACCTACATTGGCTCCCAGTACATTTCTGAGCACAATTCAAAGTGTTGGTGCCAACGTTTGAAGCCCTCAATGACTTCGGCCCAGTGTACCTGAAGGAGTGTCTCCACCCCCATTGAGGTCCAGCTCCGAGGGCCTTCTGGCGGTTCTCTCATTGCGAGAAGTGAAGTTACAGGGAACCAGGCAGAGGGCCTTCTTGGTATTGGTGCCTGCCCTGTGGAACGCCCTCCCATCAGATGTCAAGGAAATAGAGAACTATCTGACTTTTAGAAGACATCTGAAGGCAGCCCTGTTTAGGGAAGTTTTTAATGTTTGATCTTTTACCGTGTTTTAAATATTCAGTTGGAAGCCACCCAGAGTGGCTGGGGAAACCCAGCCAGATGGGTGGGATATAAATATTATTATTATTATTATTACTCCCATTCCTATGATGTACACAGTTTTGTTCACATTATTTGTTTGGAGAGCTGCACCACCAAATTTAGAGAAGTGTGAATTTTGATGGCTACTTGTGTTTCCCTCCACACATTGCTCTTGGAATTGAGAATTTGGTAGCTCCATGTCAAAACACGAAACCAAATATCTTCCTCATTCCTTCCAACAGCTATCTAGGGTCTCAGGGAGAAGTCCCATTTCCAGCCCCATTACTTGGTTGGGGATCTCCTCCCTTTTCCCCTCACAAGCACCCCCTGAAACTAACCCCCACAAAATCTTCTGTGATGGAGTTCCAAGATTTGAGTGGGAGTCATTCCACAGGTGCAACAACTTCATTGGATGTGATCTGTGGGAATTAGAACCATGCTAGATTGAAAGCAGAGTAATTATGAGTTCTGGCAGCATCAGTACTCAGATTCCTTTCTGGGCTCAAAAGCCCAGAAAGGAGCAACCAACCATGGCTGCTGCAGTTGACACACCATATCAAGTACCTCAATTAGCCAGGTGTGATAGAAATATGAGAAGCCTGATCTCCCTAGTGCTCAAAACATCAGACCCTATGCCCCCGAGGTATCCCAATTTTGAGAGTTCTCTTGTAGAGGCAGGTGTGAAGGTCTGGAGTGGAAGAAAGGGGGCAAGGCATTGATGGAGTCAAAGCCCGGGAGTAGTACACGCAGGTATTTTTAGACCTATAATTGTGGCAAAGCAATGCTGTTCTTCCTTGACGGAGATTGTGTATCGGATACACGTTGGCTTGTGATAATGATAATGATTGCCACACTTCAATATTTATAGAAACTGGTGCTTCCTCCTTGACAGGGTGGTGTGTGCTGAGTTCTGTCTCACCTTCACAGATCAAAACCGTGGCTAATTGTCAGGCAGAACTCTCTATTTACTTGCAAATGATTAACCATTTGATACTAGAGATGATGGCTGATAGTGGCTGGAGGAAAGGGCCAGTTTATTCCTGGCACTTGCATTTTGAGACCCTGGAGAATTTCTTTCATCTCCCCAATTATTTTATTTTTATTTTTTGGGGGTAGAGCAATTAAGGTTTGTGTTTATATATGTACATGAGAGCAGAGGGTGGGAAGGGAAGGGAGACATGTGTGAGAGAGCATCTAAGTAACTTTAAAAAAACCCCAGCTGTAATTTCAATACCTACAAGGACAACTTTTCAGCCTGTAGGCCACATTTCCTTGCTGGAAACCTCCCAGGGGCCACCTCTCAGGGGTGGGCAAGGCCAAAGTCCAAAGACCAGGCATACCATTGTGTGTGTGTGTGTGTGTCAGGGGGCCAAGGGTCCCCCATATTTAAAATTCCCTGAGGGCCATGTATGCATGGCATGGTGACATTACACGGCCCTGGCCCCCTCAATTGTAGGCGGTATGCTTGCCAAGCACACATTCCAGCTGAGTGTAAGACCAATGTGGGGTGGGGGTCACCTGGAGAAACAGAGTGTGGC
This sequence comes from Podarcis cretensis, assembly GCF_951804945.1. NCBI lineage: Eukaryota > Metazoa > Chordata > Lepidosauria > Squamata > Lacertidae > Podarcis > Podarcis cretensis. The sequence goes on from NC_137183.1 coordinate 20,463,212, forward strand.
CTTGGGAGAGTCCCAAGGGCCACTTATAGAAGCCTCTCTGTCTCCTGGTGTTGAATATGCAGCAGGTTTGACCAGCGGTTCTCAACCTGTGGGTGTCCCCAGATGTTGTTGGACTACAACTCCCATCATTCCTGAGCTCTGGCCTTGCTATTTGGGGTGATGGGAGTTGTAGTTCAACAACATCTGGGGACCCACAGGTTGAGAAAGGCTGGTTGCATGCCGAGTTCCCGCCTCCCCCCGGTGGAAATAAAGACACATGACACAATTCTTTAGGTTAAGGGGCAAAAAATAGCCACAACCTTATTGGTTACAGGTGATGAGCAGTATTGGCTTAGGCATTGATCCTAACCAACTATCCAGCTTCAGCCTGATTGCTTGAAGTCTGGGAAGAGTTAACCGCCAGTAGAGGGAGTCCTGCTGATGCACATCAACTAGGAACTCCCCCGGGGTCACCGCTTGGGGGCGTGCCTTAGGCCCTCACCTCCATAGGCTTCGGACAGGGCAACGCCCCCCGGAATCCTTTATTGGACTACCCTTCAATATGCAGGGGAGGTGATGGCACTTCCTCCCCCCTTCATCTACATAACAATACCCATATCAATGCCTAACCGCCAATCCCAGGAAGTTGTGACAATTTGCTACGAGGTAGGCGAAAAACCAAATGGCTGGTGCCAATTTGCCAAGTGGGAAAAATTCTTACCAGGCCCCTTAATGATGACCAACCGAGGTCCATAGCAAGGTCAAAGGAAAACCTTAAAGGGCGGGAGGGTAGGAAACTGGAGCAGCTGAAGCGACAAAAGAGGGAGATCCCCGGTCACGCCGGAGCTAAATAGCCCAGGCCACTTCCCCTAGGTTAGCCGAATGACTGGCCAGGGGATGATGTGCCCGGGGATTCCCTCAATCACGTGGAGGTTGAGGGCCAGCCCCCGCGCATGTGGAAAGAGCGTGAAGCCCACAACTCCACCTCCTCTCTAGCTCAGAAGTGGCTTTTAGATAATCTGCATACTGCTTTTATTTAATTATTTAGTTGTTATTACATTTATATCCAAGCATTTCTCCCCCTTTCCATTTTATCCTCTCAACAACCCTATGACTGACCCAAAATCACCCAGTGGGCTTCATGGCTAAGCAAGGATTTGAACTATAGTCTAACACAGGCTTCCTCAACCTCTGCCCTCCAGATGTTTTGAGACTACAATTCCCATCATCCCTGACCACTGGTCCTGAAAGCTAGGGATCATGGGAGTTGTAGGCCAAAAACATATGGAGGGCCAAGGTTGAGAAAACCTGGTCTAACAGTTCTTAGTCCAGTTCTCTAACCACTACACCACACTGGCTCTCCTATGACTCTATGTAAAACATGTAAAAGCTGTACATAGCGCCTTTGACTCAACCTGCCATTTGGCAGAGTGAGGCGGCTGCTTTGGGCAGCTGATTTTGGGTGTCGTTTGAAAGGGCAGCAAATAGTTGGTGATTTAATTTATTGTTCTTGCATTTTTTATTCAGAGAGGGGAAGATGTGTTTGCTTGCCTCAGATGCCAAAATAACTTGACTGAGCTTGGGTACCATGTGCAGTTTGACTTGGGTGCAGGGAGTGACACCATCGACTGCCCTCTTTTAGGTAGCAAAATGATTTGTGTCAGCCTTGTTAACATGAACAAAACCTTCCCTTATGCCCTTAACTGGAAAGTCACACTGAATTTATGGGAGTGATGACAATCTTGTATAGGTTGGATTGTTGCTATATATTGTTCACACCTTGATTTGATCAAATGTATGATATCAACACAAATTCTTGCATGCATTGTTTTACCAATGTGCACTCATGTGTCAGTAATATAGAAAGGGAGAAAGGCACCAAGGAGCTGAAAGGAGCATAGGAAGCTGCCTTCTGCTGTGTCAGGTGATTGGGCCACCTATCAGTATTGCCAGCACAGACTTGCAGAGGCTCTCTAGGGTTTCAGAGAGTGTCAGGGATGTGGCTGAATCGAACGCCTGGGAAGAGTCTGATTCTGGAGATGAAGGAATGCCAGTACAGACTTTTCGAAGACATCCCTGTTTAGGGAAGTTTTTAATGTTTGGCGTTTTTAGTGTTCTGTTGGAATCCGCCCAGAGTGGCTGGGGAAACCCAGCCAGATGGGCGGGATATAAATTTATTATTATTATTACTATTATTTTATGCCAGTGCTTCTGTTGCATTTTCTAATGTTCCTTTCAAACTGCAGTGCCTGTTGTGATATGGAACTCTGGCTCTTTGACTGATAAACTTGCATGTCATTCTAAATTTCATTCACACTTGTGGGTGTGGTGTGAGACAGCAGTGAACATCACTGGACAACATCCCTACTGCTTCATCCTTTCATACCTCCAACATTTCTCTGATGAAAATAGGGATGTCCTATTTAATAGCAGCAGCAGCAGCAGCAGCAGCAGCAACAACAACAACAACAATAATTTTATTATTTATACCTCTCCTGTCTGACTGTGTTGCCCCAACCACTCTGGGCAGCTTCCAACCTATATAAAAACATAATAAAACATTAATCATTAAAAAAAGCAACAAATACCCTATAGATGGCTGCCTTCAGATGTCTTCTAAAGGTTGTATCGTTACTTATTACCTTGGCTTGGGGGTCATATAACTCCATACCCTCCAACGTTTCTCTGATGAAAATAGGGACATCCTAAGGAAAAGTGGGACATTCTGGAATCAAATCAGAAACCAGGGCAGCTTCTATAAATCTGGGACTGGCCCTGGAAAATAGGGACCTTTGGAGGGGCTGCCCTTTTCACACCTGCATGCTTTTGTTCTCCCATGATTCCCCTATAAGAATTACAGGAATGAACTGTACACCCCAAAATTTCATCACTTTACTCCCACAGTTTTATGGGTTAAGGGGGCTGAAATCCCGCCCCCCCTGGATTCAACGGAAATCAGTGATAAAGACACACTATATTCCATTCGTTTTCTGGAAGTGGTTTTTATATCACAGGAAAAGCTCGATTATAATGTGGAAATTAACAATTAGGGAAACGGAATTAGCAGAGACGGAACTGGTTCCTAGGATCCTAGAACATTTCCCCTGCCATTCAGAGCCCTAGTGGGAGTCGGCGTCTGTAAATATGACAACTGTATCACCACGTGGAAGGATTTGTTGTGCCTGTGCGATGCATAGTCTTGCGCATGCTGGCGCCACTTGAATGCACATCTAAGCTCCCCTGTCTTCAGGGACCGACACCACTGATGTCAAGGGGAGCAGCTTACTTGCAGTTCCATGTTGCCTTTCAGACCTCTGTTCCTTTAGGTCGCATGATTCCACACCATGCTAGGTGTTGGGGAGTTTGGCTTATTCAATTTTGCGCTCTCTCTCCAGTGCCGCATAAGCTGTATTGATAGATTAATCTTATATTGTTGTGACTAAACAGCCCTGCAATTTTTTTTCCACTGTGCAGTCTAATCTGCCTTGACAGCTGTATCATTAGTTTATATTTGTTGTAATCTCATTCGCTATATTGGCTGTGCTGAGTTCTGATGCTAGTGTCTTCGTGCTGTCACAGCAGCTCCAGGCGGGCTCTGGGCACTACCCATCAGCTGTCTCCCAGGCTTGTCAGCTGTTCTCTAAGGGACTATTATTTACTCCAGGGGTGGGTAACAAAGTAGTAGTGAGGCAGATGGGAGAGAGGCCTTCTGAGAAATGTTGAGGCTGGCCAAAAAGGCTGTCCTACTAGGACCCAGCTGACGTTTGGGCAAGTTCTTTTGGTGCAAGTTCTTTTGGATCATGGAGAAGTTCTTTCAGTGCAAACAGAGACGGAAGGAGCAATTTACTCTGAAAATCTCTCCCCCCCCCCCCGCCGGCCTTTTGCTGTATTTTTTTCCTACATCCTCATCACCTCCCATTGCAGCTGCCCAACCCCAAAAGAGTGATTCTTGCTTGCTGGGTATGTGGTCTAGCCAAGGAGGGATCCTGTAGCTGGCGTGGTGATCTCATAGTGTTCAGGAGCCAAAAGAGATCTTATTGCACAATGAAATCATTGTGCCAAATCCGAGTGAGGGCATTTTCCAGCACCACCCTCGCTCCGAACTGAGTGTGTGAGGGCCATAGGCTGTGCCTTGTCTCAGCTGCTGCCATCAACAGTTCTCCGGATGTTACAGAAATCAGTGGATGGAAGGATCTTAGGGAAGATGTGTCATTGTGTATGGGAGTGGAGGTGTAATAAAGAGACTTGCTAGATCAGCGGTTCTCAACCTGTGGGTGCCCAGATGTTGCTGGACTGCAACTCCAGTCATCCCTGAGCTCTGGCCTTGCTAGCTAGGGGTGATGGCAGTTGTAGTTCAACAACATCTGGGGACCCACAGGTTGAGAAAGGCTGAGTTAGATGATTCTACCTACCTTTCCTCTCCACTCAGCTCCACGAGCCCAGGGAGCTGGAAGGAACTGCAATAGGGTAAACACATTTGGGCTACCATGACACAGAGGGTGAAGATACCAATCCATTTAGACCTGGAAGTGGAAGGTTAATCGATGAATACTTTTAAGACTGGTCCTGGGGTGCATTGGAGAGTGTGGTGTGCAATATTACCCCAGGTGATAGGTGGGCAGGGGGACAAAGGCTGCCAAAACAGTCCATTGGTGTTTTTTTTTACAGCTTCCCTTATTAGGTTTCCTGGTGATGCTTTTGCGTAGGCTGGCTTTAATATCTATGTTGAGATTTTGACTTGTTTTTTTTTTCTTTTTTAAAATAATTGTTATGGAGACATTATTGAAATATGTTATTTTCTTTGACGTGCCTATTGATGAATAGTTATTCATTGCTGTTGTTGTTTGTTTCACCTGACATACTGCTAGCCTCCTTGAACACCAATTCCTTTGTGCAACAGCAGCATGAAGTATTATTATTGAAGTATAATCCAGGGGTTGTCAGTGTGGCACAAAAGAATAGGTTGCATGGTGTGCTTAGTTGCAGCAGGTGTGTGTGTATGTATGCACCCACAATAGTTTTCCCAGTTTGCAAGTGTGCCCACAGGCTCCTTCAAAAGATTGGTGACTCCTGGACACACACTCTCCCTCTCTCCCTCTCTCTGTATGCGATCATCTATTTATTTTGGAAAGCTGTTTGCCTGTTTGCTGTGCATCTTAACCAATTTGCATGATGGCTCCAGAAATCAAGGAGTAGGTTCTTGTCAGGGTTTGGCTTTTGTAGCTGGAGTTGGTCAGGGCTTCACCCTCCCAGTCCAGGTGGGAAAAGACCAGTAAGGCAGGCAGCAGGTCTTCCATGACTCACTGCCAGGACTGGTTGGGCTCCCTCAGCAGGTAGTAGATTTTCCTTCATTGGAGGCTTCTAAAAAGAGGTTGGGTGGCCATCTGTCATGGATTCTTTAGCTATGATTCCTGCATTGCAAGTGTTTGGACCATATTACTCTTGGGGTGCGTTCTTGCCCTACAGTTCTGATTCTGTGAATGTTGACTGTGACTCTGCTAGTGTGTATTTGTGTGTGTGTGTGTGTGTTTGCTTTGTTCCAGTACATGTATTCTCATGGCTTTGGGAACATAACGTGTTGTATATAGCGGTTTTCTGTTTTGACACCTAGCTCAGTATTGTGTACTTGGATTGATAGCAGCTCTTCAGGGCTTCAGGCAGAGGTCTTGCTGAATCCTTGGCCCCCGATTCTGTTAACCTGATTTACTAGGGGAACTTGAGAACTTCTGCATCAGTGTCAGCTCTGGGTTTTGGAGGGCCCTTGGGCAAGACACTCTCTCTATACCCCCTCCCTGCTTTAAGTGAATGTACTTCCACAGTGGAGCAGGTACAGAGGCCTTTATTCAGTGAGCCCCTTGCTAGATTGTAGACAGGGGCAGAGGAAGGGGGTGGGGGTGGACCCCCCAGGGGTCTTTGCTGAGGGGGGTGACATTCGGTGCACCACCCGCCCGTGACTCCCAAGCCTACCACGAGCCGTCGGGGGAAGGGGGGAGCTGTGCCAACGGCATTTTCCCCCTTTGTTTTGACAGCTGGGGGAGGTTTGCGAGTCTTGAGTGGGCAGCGCTCCGAATGTCCACCATGGGCAGCACGCTGCGCCCCCAGCTGCAGGGCGCGCATGACACTCCAGGCACCCAAGTGGCTATCCCGTGCCTGAGAGGGCACCCTCCTTGCCATGCCCCCCCCCCCGGGCAGCACGGGCATATGCTCCACCGCTGATTGTGGGTCCTCAGCATGTGCCCAATTGTGCTCACCCTCTGTACCAGCCATGTTGTGCCTGCAATGCCTATGCCCAACCTCTGAGTTCAGCTTCCTCTCTTTCCTCAAGCCACCGCTGCCGCCATACTTAGAAGGTCTGCCTGGATTTACCCTCCGATGTCTGGAAGTCACCTTACTCCTTGTGTCTGTCATAGTACCTGAGGAGTCATTTCACAGCAGGATTTAGATTCATATCTACTGTCTCACCTGCCCTTTGCAGTGTTGTGTGGCTGCGGCTTTCAAGGAGGGCAGCTTGCATTTATTCAGCAGGACCTGGAGACATGAATCTGTCAAAGCAGCAGCCAGCAGCTGCAGTCCCATTTCAGAAGCAGAACCCCAACACTGGCCTGAATTCTAAACGTCTTTGAATCCACATAATTTGGTCTTCTGGTTGCTTATAGAAACATAGAATCATAGAATTGTAGAGTTGGCATGGATCCCAAGGGTCATTGAGTCCAACCGCCTGTGATGCAGGACTCTCAGTTAAAGCATCCATGACAGATAGCCATCCCACCTCTGCAATCCAATCTCTCCAAGGAAAGAGAGTTCACAACCTCCCTAGGGAGTCCATTCCACTATTGAACAGCTCTTACTTTCAGAAAGCTTTTCCTGATGTTCAGTTGGAATCTCATTTCTTATAACCTGAAGCCATTGGTTTGAGTCCTGCCCTCCAGAGGAGAGAAACAAGCTTGCTTCCTCTTCCATGTGACAGCCCTTGAGATATTTGGAGATTTTTTTATTATGGTTTAGAGCAGGCATAGCCAAACTTGGCCCTCCAGCTATTTTGGGACTACAACTCCCATCATCTGTAGCTAACAGGACCAGTGGTCAGGGATGATGGGAATTGTAGTTCCAAAACAGCTGGAGGGCCAGGTTTGGCCATGCCTGGTTTATAGTATTCCTTGCAGTTGCAGGAGAACACTGGGCTGATGGGAGTTGCAGTCCAACAACTTCTGGAGGACATCAAGTTCCCTATATCTGGTGAGGACAATACTGCACTAGATGGGACCTTACTCTGATGCAGTATAAAGCAGCTGCTTATGTTGCCTTAATGGTTTCGGATAAGGTTATCTGAAAGATGGTAGGGCACGGCGTGGCTCAGTGGTAGAGCATCTGCATTGAATGCTAAAGATCCCAGGTTCAGTCCATCACATCTCCAGGTAGAGTTGAAAAGATAGTCATCTGCTTGCTTACCACCTGACTCCCTCTCACCACTATTGTTGCTCAGTCACTGTCCAGCTTTCAGAGAGAAAGGATAGATGAGCAAGTAGATACCACTGCTGAGGAGGAGGCAGGGGACCATTGATGGTGCCCCCTGTCAACTGGACTGTGGGCTTTGCAACACACCTAGCCCCAACAAAATCTTTGGTCCCTCCTCTATAAATATGGTGAATTCGTTGCCCTTCTGCAAGCAGTGCTGAACGCAACTTGGCTTCCATCTGTACTATACATTTGAAGCAGTCTTATACCACTTTAAACAGTCATGGCCTCCTCCCAAAGACTCCTGGGCACTGTAGTCTGTTAAGGATGCTGAGGGTTGTTAGGAAGCTGCCTTCAGCTGCGTCAGACTAAGGCCACATTCACACCATACATTTAAAGCACTATGATGCTGCTTTAAATGCTTGTGGCTTCCATTGAAGAATCCTGGGAGCTGTAGTTTGTTATGAGGCCCCTATTCCCCTCCCAGAACTACAATTCCCAGAGTTCCCCAGAAAGAGGAATTGATGGTTAAACCATTCTGGGAACTGACACTCCATGTGTGGAATAGAGGTCACCTAACCACTCTAGGCACCCTTAACAAATGACAGTTCCCAGGATTCTTTGTGGGAAGCCAGGACTGTTCAAAGTGGCAGGATCATAGAATCAGGAATATGCAGGAATATGCAGCTGTTTCATACAGGAATCAAACCTGCAACCTTGGCGTTACCATCACCACGTTCTAACCAACTGAGCTATCCAGGCTGTCTGCTTTAAATGCAGCTGGGCCTTGGTCTTAATTTCCCCTTAGCATTACACTTTGAGGAATTCACTTGACGCCTTTCACTCCAGACTGAGTAAAGTTTTGCCACCATTGCAACAGGGCCTATTAAAAGCTTCCTCGCTGAGCCACTCTTCAGCAGCCTGCAAGTGTCAAGGCAGTGTTAGTGTGCATGATCTTCTAGGTTCCACCAAGCCCCTTGGGCACGTTGTGCCAGGAGGCCTGCGAGTCCCTGATTTGCATACTTGAACTTCCTGCTGTCACCGTTGCTAGGAACGTTGCTATGGCAAGTTGCAGAGGCTCTTGGGGTTTGTGCAAAGGTGACTGACACAGCTGCCTCGAACACGGATGATCCAAGTAGCAAATTGGAGGGCGGGTGGCCGGCTGAGGGAGCAGGTCAATTGGAATGGCTGCTTGTCCCAAATTAATTGGCTGAGGCTACTGCATAATTTCTAAAAAGCAAAAGTGAGGTAGGCTGGAGCTGCGGAAATCCGCCTTGGATTGGATGGCTGGTGGTTTCTCCTTTGCTACCCGCAATCCCAGCTATCCTGAGGGAGCTTAAAGCACACACCCCATTAGATAATTGGCAGTCCATTACATACCCTCCAGCATTTCTCCCATGAAAATAGGGACATCCTTTCCAATAATAATAATAATAATAATAATAATAATAATAATAATAATAATTTTATTATTTACACACTGCCCATCTAACTGGGTTGCTTCCAGCATATATAAAAACATAATAAAACATTAAAAAAAAACCTTCCCTATACAGTGGTACCTTGGTTTTTGAGCATCTCAAAAGCTGAGCGTTTTGGAATCCAAACTCCAAAAACCCAGAAGTGAATGCTTTTGTTTTCGAGCGCGCCTCAGAAGTCAAACGGCTTCCAAGGCGCCTTTCTCAATGGAATTTGCTGACCGCCCATTGAGCCTCTGTTGTCGAACGTTTTGGAAGTTGAACTGTCTTCCGGAACGGATTACATTCAACAATCAAGGTACCACTGTACTGCCTTCCCTTTCCTGCCTTCAGGTGTCTTCTAAAGCTTGCTTAGTTACTTAACTCCTTGGTTCAGGGGTCACATAACTCCATAGCCTCCAACATTTCTCTGATGAAAATAGGGACGTCCTAAGGAAAAGCAGGGTCAAATTAGAAACCGTGATGGCTTCTGTAAATCCAGGACTGTTCCTGGAAAAGAGTGATACAGTGGTGCCTCGCAAGACGAAAAGAATCCGTTCCGCGATTCTCTTCGTCTAGCGGTTTTTTCGTCTTGCGAAGCAAGCCCATTGACGGCTTAGCGGATTAGTGCTATTAGCGGCTTAGCGGCTTTTAGCGGCTTATCAGCTTAGCGGATCAGCTGATAAGCGGCTTAGCAGCTTAGAAAAAGGGGGGGGGAAGGGGGAAAAACTCGGAAAAACTCGCAAGACATTTCGTCTTACGAAGCAAGCCCATAGAGAAATTCGTTTTGCGAAGCGCCTCCAAAACGGAAAACCCTTTCGTCTAGCGGGTTTTTCGTCTTGCGAGGCATTCGTCTTGCGGGGCACCACTGTACTTGGAAGGCCTGAAGACAAATGACAGCTTCTTGTCAGTTTCCTGGAGGCCTCTGGTTGGCTACTGCTGTACAGAGAGACTCTTCAAGCTGATCCATCAGGGGTCTCCCCGTGATCTTACAAGTTGCTGTAATACATGGGAACATCACCTTCATTATGCAAGCTTTGAAACAACATATTGCTCCTTTTGCTGCCGAGTCCCTCTGGGCAAGGGACAAATATCCGTCTTTCTTTTCCTTTCCTAAATGGCTATTATGGGGGCTTAATAAATAAGCACAGTTTCTGGAACGCCCGGCCTGTTTTTTTGGGCCTGCGGTATCGCAGAGCATTCTTGTGTGGGCGTGAGCGAGATGCTGCTGGTTTCTCAAGACAAACACATCCGTCATCCCTGCGCTCCGTGATAGCTCAGGGACACTGGAGCCTGTCGCTGTGCAGAGGAGGAATGCTGAGTGGGAAGCCAGGGTTATCGGGGGCTCTGTTTGAGAATTGCAGTGGGATCTTTAACAGGCCATGGAACCTGGTGTTGCTTTTCCTCCAGAGGATCGTCTCCCCTGATCAGTATGCAGTTCGTGGAGCTCTTCTTGCACAGGCAGGTTGAAGATCCAGCCAGTAAGAGAGCCTTCGGGTGTTTATTGCTGCTCCCAGGAATGGCAAAGTGGCTGTGGCTCAGTGGGAGAGCACGTGCTTTACATACACAAGGCCCCTGGTTCAATACCTGCTGTTTCCAGGTAGGGATGGGAAAGGCAGCTGTCTGCACACCCAGGGGGAACTGCTGTCCATAGGCCAGCCTTCCCCAACCTTTTGATTTTTTTTTTTGGGGGGGGAACTTTAATTAACATTATTAACAACCCAAAAGTGCTGGGTATTACATCAGACTATATACAAAGCAAGCAAACAAGAAATAATAAAGGGGTAATAGGGTTATGCACCAATATAAATCAAGGCATCCATATTACCCAAGCACAGTGAAATGTGGGGCCTGACTTTAGTTTTGAGCCTCAAAACCCAGAAGCTGACTGCTGTCTCATGACATTTTAGTTGATCTCAATAGAGGTATTGCCCAGCTGTTGGTTTTAGAATCCTCTCTTCCCCTGAGTATGTTTAGAGGTGACAGAGGGATGCAAAACAGTCACTGAAACTCAAGCGCTCCGTTCACCATCTCCAGCAAAGCTCTTCCAAACTTTCTGTCCAATGCACACTCCCTTTTATCCAGGGCATACAGTGGTACCTCTGGTTACGTACTTAATTCATTCCGGAGGTCCATTCTTAACCCGAAACCGTTCTTAACCTGAGGTACCACTTTAGCTAATGGGGCCTCCCGCTGCCACCGCACCGACGGAGCATGATTTCTGTTCTCATCCTGAAGCAAAGTTCTTAACCCGATGTAATATTTCTGGGTTAGCGGAGTCTGTAACCTGAAGCGTATGTAACCCGAGGTACCACTGTACTAATTCTATAATACTAATTCTAAAATACACACCACTTTGGGAAAGGCCTTTTGAGGGGTTGGATATAGCAACAAGCAAATATACCAATTTTGGTTTCTCATTTTTCCATCTTCAGTTCTCAACATTTCCACAACAACTTGTAATTTTTTTTAAAAAAAAAATTTAAAACCTCATGAAAAATACCACCAGCATTTTAGTGCAAATTTCTCCTAGCAAGCACATTTCTGCAAAGTATCCCCCCCCCCAAAGTATCTTGCATTTTTGTATTTCCTCTAGGCCTCCGTGCATTTTTAGGCATTTGTGTACCCATTCTGGAAAACTGCATCGCAAAATGCTGGAAAACTGCATTGCAAAATTCACAGAATTTTGAAGGGTGTTGGCATTTCAGTTCATGGTTTGTTCTTGGGTTGTATTCAGTGCTAGCCCTACTCTGAGTGAGTCTGCATCAATGGACTTATGTAAGTTACTGATGTCCATTCATCACAATGGGTGTACTTTGAGTAGGACATAGCATTGGACATAATCCTCAGGAAGTGCTGATCAGGGGTGTTCAGTTTTAAATCTGAGCTGAATCAAATTTCTCCCCAACCTTTAGTTATATGAGGAGGGGCACAGTCAGAAAAGCTGGCACTTACTCTGGTAGGTAAACTTAGCATCTTGGCCCTGTTTGTCACAGCTTGCTACTTCCTTCACCCCCATGCTGCATACACTGCAGAGCTGAGAGCTGGCTTTCTGCCTCTTGGAAAAACAAAGCCTGCTCCCTTGAACTGGAAGCCACACAAACGGGAATGGTGGCTTCAAGCTGTGCTGAGTAAAGTTCTCCAAAACAGCCTTTTAAAAATCCTAGCTAGATGATAGGCTTTTCTGACCTAGGCACTTAGGAAGGTGGAAATGACTAGATGTGGTGGACAAGCTGTGAGACAGTCTGTTTCTCTTTTCCCCCCTCTGAGGTTTAGTGAGTCCAATCTAGGACAGCCTTGGGCAAAGGAGAGGGGCAGGAAGCAAAACAGCACTTGGAAGGAGAAGCCGTGCTAGGAATGTTGCCGAATTCCACTTTATGCCAAATCGGATGGATCTGTCAGCACTAAAAGCACGCTGGGTTGGGCCAGGGACTTCAGGGAAGCTAACTGAGGCCCTCTCTGGGCTGGGGTGCGTTAATGGCAATGGAATTTGGTCACTTTGGCATAGGGCTGGGATGGGGAACCTGTGGCCCTCTAGGTGCAGAAAATCAGCTGCAAAATCACTCCTAAAAGAGTTGGATCAAACAGTAACCATCTACATTGGTCAATGGCTTGTCCATTTCTTCTCTGTGTGTTTGGACACCTCTCAAGATATCCTCTCCAAATTTGGCATGAAGGTTTCCAAGGTGGGGTAGCAGTTGGGATACTGGCCAGAATTTTGAATCAAGATGGCTGACTTTGGCATGCTTTTTGATGTAGTGGGTCAAAACTACATGGAATTGGACACCTCAGAATTAATCATCACCCCATTTGCCAGGGCTGGTGGTTCCGACTTGCACTAACTAGGATGGCTCTGAAGCATTGGGCAGGATGGATACAACCTGCACCGACTGGGATGCCTCTTGAAATATTGTCGCCAAACTTGGCACAAGCATTCTCGGGGTGGAGACGGCAGTCTTCATCTATATTTGGATGCCAGATACCATGTTGAATCAAGATGGCCAATCAAATTGATTCAGGGCCAGGCCAGGTGTTCCCCAGGTCTCTCTCTCTCTCTCTTTCTCTTTCTCTCTCTCTCTCTCTCTCTCTCTCTCTGTGTGTGTGTGTGTGTGTGTGTGTGTGAGAGAGAGATCACATAGCCCCACACCTCACAAATTACACTATTCATTTAAATATCTATCTACCGTAGGTTCCGGTGTATTAGGCAACTGGGTGTATTAGACGACCCCCCCCCCCCAAATTGGCAGCTGCAATTTGGGGGTTCGTCTTCTAAGCCCAGTCGCCTAATACGCTGGGCAGCTCCTCGCCAGGAGAAAGCAGCCCAGCGCAGAGTGGAGCCCGTCGCCGCTGCTGCTTCCGAAGCAGCAGTGGGCGGGCTCCGCACCGGGCGGGTCTCTCCCAGCACACCGCCGCTGCTGCTTCGGAGCCACCACCGCCACGGGGGGTGGGGGTGGGCTCCGCGCTGCGCCGCCCATACCCGGCGTATAAGATGACCCGCGACTTTTTAACTTCTTTTCCAGGGTTAAAAAGTCATCTTAAATGGTATATCTACAGTATCTATCTATCATCTATTTATCTATCATCTAAATAATTTCAAATTCCTGGGTAGTGCTATAAATGGTCAGCACGTAAGGGCCCTTAGACCTGATATACCTTCAAATCAGTGTTCGAAACTCCCATTGTTCTAGGCACATTTTGCAAAAGGGAACTTCATTAGGGCGAGCAGTTTCTGAGCTCTGGGCACAATTCTGCACCTAAGATTTCAGAATAAATCTGCAGAGGGGAAGGAAAGGAGGACCTTTTTCTGCCTCCCCACTTCCAGCTACTTTCCAAAGACTGAAGAAGAGACCCTCTTAAGAATATTAGGGGGTGGGGTGGGCAGGGGAAGGACTGGACCATGTGAAAAAGAACATAATATTTTAGCTGCAGTCCATTCATTTTCAGCTTTGTATTCTTGTTATAAAAAAGCGTGCCTAGACATTCAGTTGTTGCGCTCATAACCTCGGTTTAAGGTGCCATTTAGCTCCTAGCTTTCACATCTCAGTTTCTAACACTGCTTCAAATAGAGGCTGACCTTTCAAATACAGGACTGTAAACAGTAAAGTAGGATGCTTAGCCACTCTAAAGTTGGGTTGAATCCAGATACTTTGTATGTACTCTGTGTGTGTGTGTATGGGCGTGTGTGCATACACACACACACACACAATTCAGTTTTGCCAAATTATTTTCAGAGGAGACGCAAGAGCCAAAAGTTTGGAAAGTGTTGACTTAACCCTGGAGGCTAATGAGCTGGCTGTAGCTCAGCAGACGGAAAAGAGAAATTTACTGTATTCAGCTTCCGCAGCCATTGAGAAAGTGAGTGGATGGGACCGAAGTTTTGGTCAAGCCCCCATCAGCATGGGCCTGATATGCCACCCCATGTTAACAGAAACCAGTAACAAATGCTTGGCTTGAGTCGTAGGAAACTGGATTGATCTCCACTCCCCCCCCCCCGCCCCTCCACCGCTATTACTGTTGAATGAGCCGCCCCAAGGCCCCGGGAGAGTGTTGGCTGTGTGCGAGGTGTGAAACAATGTCTCCATTCATTAACGGAATGAGCTTCCTTTCTCTTATGACTTTTTTGGATTCCTCCTGCGCTTCCCATTATCGCTCTCCCTCCCCTCCAAAATAACTGACTTTGCAAATTTTGGCAGCGGAGCAAGATGGGGGGGGGGAGGGTTTGGATAGCTGCTTCAGAATGGTTTTGGTTTCCTTCTCCTTTTGATTCCTCCCTCCTTCTCCCTGACTTGGCCTGGTGCTGATTCTGCCCTTTGGCGCCTGCTGTTGCCACGGCAACTCTGGATGTGTCTTTTTAGATCAGTGACATCATCGGGCATCCCAAACAACCGAGGGACTGTGCTCTGGTATTGAGACTTTTGGTCCGTGGCAATGTCGGCCATTCTTTGGCTCTTGAAACTTCCCCTTCCCATTGTTCTGCTCCTCTTGTCCGGCTGTTGTGTGTTCTTGGCTTGACTCTTCCCCTCCCCTCACTTTTCATGCCAGGATACATGTAGCACTAGCAAGCATAGAGCAGAAAAACAACAACTCTTCCTTCTCCACAAACTGTGAGGAAATGCCATGGGCGGGGCAAGGGGCATGTCAGGGCCATGTCAAATCTAGACGGCAGGATGGGTGTCTTATTCACACCATACAGTCAAAGTCAGGCATAGGCAAACTCAGCCCTCTAGATGTTTTGGGACTACAACTCCCATCATCCCTAGCTAACAGGACCAGTGATCAGGGATGATGGGGATTGTAGTCTCAAAACATCTGGAGGGCCGAGTTTGCCTATGCCTATTCAAAGTGTTATGATACCACTTTAAACAGCCATGGTTCCCCCCAGATAATGCTGAGAGCTGCAGCTTGGTAAATGTGCTGAGCAGGGGAGCCAACTATATACAATATTGGAGAGGCCCAGGGAAGCCCCGTCAATCACAAGATGGAATGAACACATACCATTTGAATGGAAATGCCCATCAACTTGGGGAGTGCCCCCCTCAAATATTTTATTGGGGGGGCATGAAGGGACCTCAGCCCCTAGGAGTTGGCTCCTATGGTACTGAGAGTTGTTAAGAGACTTCTGTTCCCCACACAGAGCTAAAAATTATCAGAGTTTCCTGGGAAGAGGGATTGATGGATAAACCACTCTGCAATTATAGCTCTGTGAGGAGGGAAGCTTATGGGGGCCACATTTGGTCTACGGGCCAGAGTTTCCCCATCTCTACTATCAGTTTATATCATTTTAATCACACAAGTTTTCCTTCCCATCCTGAGACTCTGGTGTTTGGTGAGAGTAGTGCTAGCAGTTTCTCTATCCTTTCACTGTCCTGCAGTTCCCAGGATTCCCTGGGGCAAAGGAATGGCTGTTTAAACCAATTTGTGCCTTTTTTTGTTTTTAAGAGAAGCCAGAACTTCCAACACAACCTTGTATGTGTTTATTCAGAAGTAAGTACCACTGTGTTCAGCAGGGCAGATTTTCTAGGCCTGCAGCCTAAACCACTGGGTTACAGGGAGGATCTTCTAAAAATGTTCTTAACTATTGTACTTTGCTTTGGAGATTCTAGCTGGGAATGAACAGGTTTGGAACCCGAGTGGGATTTTTGGGATGGTGGAGTAAAATGCCATAGTGATGATTTTGGGGTGGTGGAGGTTTGGGGTATCCTGGGAATACCCTATTTTTATAGTGCTGAGGGGGAAAGAAATGGCATTTTTATTTTTTCTGATCACATTTAAGTATGCTACCCACTTTCCAAGGATCTCAGAGCATCCATGAGACTGAGTGTTGGGTTGGGGACCTCTCCTCATCCACCTTCAAGGGCTGGATTCTGTCCTGAGTGACCTTTGGGTGGGGGCGGGGCACATGCCAGAGAAAAGCAGAGCAAGATGGAGAAAAAAGATGGAGCAAAGGATGTGAGCCTCATCTTGTATAGTAGGTCTTCTGGTGGTTCCTTCACAGCAAGAAGTGAAGTTACAGGGAATCAGGCCTTCTCGGTAGTGGCGCCCGCCCTGTGGAACACCCTCCCACCAGATGTCAAGGAGATTAAGAACTACAGTGGTACCTCAGGTTAAGTACTTAATTCGTTCCGGAGGTCCGTACTTAACCTGAAACTGTTCTTAACCTGAAGCAGCACTTTAGCTAATGTGGCCTCCTGCTGCTACTGCGCCGCCGGAGCACAATTTCTGTTCTTATCCTGAAGCAAAGTTCTTAACCTGAAGCACTATTTCTGGGTTAGTGGAGTCTATAACCTGAAGCGTATGTAACCTGAACCGTATGTAACCTGAGGTACCACTGTACGTAACTTTTAGAAGACATCTGAAGGCAACCCTGCATCGGGAAGGTTTTAATGTTTCATGCTTTGTTGTTGTTGTTGTTGTTGTTTAGTCGTTTAGTCGTGTCCGACTCTTCGTGACCCCATGGACCAGAGAACGCCAGGCACTCCTGTCCTCCACTGCCCCCCGCAGCTTGGTCAGACTCATGCTGGTAACCTCAAAAACACTATCCAACCATCTCGTCCTCTGTCGCCCCCTTCTCCTTGTGCCCTCCATCTTTCCCAACATCAGGGTCTTCTCCAGGGAGTCTTCTCTTCTCATGAGGTGGCCAAAGTACTGGAGCCTCAGCTTCACAATCTGTCCTTCCAGTGAGCACTCAGGGCTGATTTCCTTCAGAATGGAGAGGTTTGAACTTCTTGCAGTCCATGGGACTCTCAAGAGTCTCCTCCAGCACCATAATTCAAAAGCATCAATTCTTCGGCGATCAGCCTTCTTTATGGTCCAGCTCTCACTTCCATACATCACTACTGGGAAAACCATAGCTTTAACTATACGGACCTTTGTTGGCAAGGTGATGTCTCTACTTCTCAAGATGCTGTCTAGGCCTGTCATTGCCCTTCTCCCAAGAAGCAGGCGTCTTTTAATTTCGTGGCTGCTGTCACCATCTGCAGTGATCATGGAGCCCAAGAAAGTAAAATCTCTCACTGCCTCCATTTCTTCCCCTTCTATTTGCCAGGAGGTGATGGGACCAGTAGCCATGATCTTCGTTTTTTTGATGTTGAGCTTCAGACCATATTTTGCACTCTCCTCTTTCACCCTCAATAAAAGGTTCTTTAATTCCTCCTCACTTTCTGCCATCAAGGTTGTGTCATCTGCATATCTGAGGTTGTTGATATTTCTTCCGGCAATCTTAATTCCAGCTAGGGATTCATCCAGCCCAGCCTTTCGCATGATGAATTCTGCATATAAGTTAAATAAGCAGGGAGACAAAATGCAGCCTTGTCGTACTCCTTTCCCAATTTTGAACCAGTCAGTTGTTCCATATCCAGTTCTAACTGTAGCTTCTTGTCCCACATAGAGATTTCTCAGGAGACAGATGAGGTGATCAGGCACTCCCATTTCTTTAAGAACTTGCCATAGTTTGCCATGGTCGACACAGTCAAAGGCTTTTGCATAGTCAATGAAGCAGAAGTATATGTCTTTCTGGAACTCTCTAGCTTTCTCCATAATCCAGCACATGTTTGCAATTTGGTCTCTGGTTCCTCTGCCTCTTCTAAATCCAGCTTGCACTTCTGGGAGTTCTCGGTCCACATACTGCTTGAGCCTTCCTTGTAGAATTTTAAGCATAACCTTGCTAGCGTGAGAAATTAGTGCAATTGTGCGATAGTTGGAACATTCTTTGGCACTGCCCTTCTTTGGGATTGGGATGTAGACTGATCTTCTCCAATCTTCTGGCCACTGCTGAGTTTTCCAAACTTGCTGGCATATTGAGTGTAGCACCTTAACAGCATCATCTTTTAAAATTTTAAATAGTTCAGCTGGAATACCATCACTTCCACTGGCCTTGTTATTTGCAGTGCTTTCTAAGGCCCATTTGACTTCACTCTCCAGGATGTCTGGCTCAAGGTCAGCAACCACACTACCTGGGGTATATGAGACATCCGTTTCTTTCTGGTATAATTCCTCTGTGTATTCTTGCCACCTCTTCTTGATGTCTTCTGCTTCTGTTAGGTCCTTTCCACTTTTGTCCTTTATTATGGAAATCTTTGTACGAAATGTTCCTTTCATATCTCCAATTTTCTTGAACAGATCTCTGGTTCTTCCCATTCTATTGCTTTCCTCTATTTCTTTGCATTGCTTGTTTAAGAAGGTCTTCTTGTCTCTCCTTGCTATTCTTTGGAAATCTGCATTCAATTTCCTGTATGTTTCACGATCTCCCTTGCATTTTGCTTGCCTTCTCTCCCCCGCTATTTGTAAGGCCTCATTGGACAGCCACTTTGCTTTCTTGCATTTCCTTTTCATTGGGATGGTTTTCGTTGCTGCCTCCTGTATAATGTTACGAGCCTCCATCCATAGTTCTTCAGGCACTCTGTCCACCAAATCTAAATCCTTAAACCTGTTCCTCACTTCCACTGTGTATTCATAAGGGATTTGACTTAGATTGTATCTTACCGGCCCAGTGGTTTTTCCTACTTTCTTCAGTTTAAGCTTGAATTTTGCTATAAGAAGCTGATGATCTGAGCCACAGTCAGCTCCAGGTCTTGTTTTTGCTGACTGTATAGAGCTTCTCCATCTTTGGCTGCAGAGAATATAATCAATCTGATTTCGATGCTGCCCATCTGGTGATGTCCATGTGTAGAGTCGTCTCTTGTGTTGTTGGAAAAGCGTGTTTGTGATGACCAGCTTGTTCTCTTGACAGAACTCTATTAGCCTTTGCCCTGCTTCGTTTTGATCTCCAAGGCCAAACTTGCCAGTTGTTCCTTTTATCTCTTGACTCCCTACTTTAGCATTCCAATCCCCTATAATGAGAAGAACATCCTTCTTTGGTGTCACTTCTATAAGGTGTTGTAAGTCTTCATAGAATTGGTCAATTTCAGTTTCTTCAGCACCAGTAGTTGGTGCATAAACTTGGATTACTGTGATGTTAAAAGGTCTGCCTTGGATTCGTATCGAGATCATTCTATCATTTTTGAGATTGCATCCCAGTACAGCTTTTGCCACTCTTTTGTTGACTATGAGGGCCACTCCATTTCTTTTACGGGTTTCTTGCCCACAGTAGTAGATATGATGGTCATCCGAACTGAATTCACCCATTCCCGTCCATTTTAGTTCACTGATGCCCAGGATGTCAATATTTATTCTTGCCATCTCATTTTTGACCACCTCCAACTTACCCATGTTCATGGTTCTTACATTCCAGGTTCCTATGCAATATTTTTCTTTACAGCATTGGACTTTCCTTTCGCTTCCAGGCATATCCGCAACTGAGCGTCCTTTCGGCTTTGGCCCAGCCGCTTCATCAGCTCTGGATCTACTTGTACTTGCCCTCCGCTCTTCCCCAGTAGCATGTTGGACGCCTTCCAACCTGAGGGGCTCATCTTCCAGCGTCATAACTTTTATATGCCTGTTGTCTTTGTCCATGGAGTTTTCTTGGCAGGGATACTGGAGTGGCTTGGAGTGGCATGCTTTGTTAAATTTTTGTAATTCTATAAGCTGCCCAGAGTGGTTGGGGAAACCCAGCCAGACGGGTGGAATATAAATAATAAAACGATGATGATTATGATCAGTGATTTTTCTAAAAAAATTTTTTAGGTATACTCTCATTTTTCTACTCATATTGAAATACTGCCCACAATGAGGCCAAACTTAGATTCACAAAATGTTGAGGGGTATGTGTACCTCTGCGTACCCCCAGAAAACAGCGCTGATTATTATGATGATGAAGGTGGACACATGGGTTGACTGAGGACAGACTGAAATTGATGGGGCACTGCCTCATTTGCCCCAAGGAACCAACCTCCACTGTCTGTATTCCAGCCACACAAAAGTCAGAGCTTCCTACACATACATTGACCCACCTCTTCATTCTCCTCCCATGCGATATCACCCCTCAAGGACACATTCCACTAAAAGCACTTGAGGCTACACAGCAGAGTCAATGGGTGTGAGTCCCAGGTGAAGGCAGTGTGATCTGAGGGCCAGCTAGAGAGGCATGGGGGGCCATATTGAGTCTCTGGGCCTCAGGTTTACTTCCACTAGGCCAGCCCATTCTGTTTTTAGTCTATTCCCATGAAGGTGAAGTAATAGAGACTTTTCCTAAACCCATAGGGAGAGTTTCCTGGCTGAGTGAGGATTTGAACCCAGAACTCCTTGCTTCTTGCCCATTATGCTGTTCACTATCTGCTAGTGCCACTCAAGATGTTAAAACAATAGCAGGCACTGCGCTTGACTAAAGCTGTAAAAATGCCAAGGAGCAGATCAAAGTTCAAGGGAAGCACTAAAATACCTTGTGTCTGGTTTGGAATACTTAACAGGCTCCTTCTACTTTTGGGACAAAGGAGGAGGCATATCTGTGCTATATTTAGGGAGTGTTTTAACAGGAACTCTGGGGAGTAAAATCAAAATGCTGTTTGGGAGGAGTGAGATGGAGGCTTTGTAAGGAGAGGAAAAAGAAGGGGAGGAAAAAAAGATGGCAAGAGCTTTGCAAGAATTCCTACCGCTGAGGAATTGCTTGCTGGCAATTTTCTCTTTCCTTTTCTGCTGGCACGTTTGATGATGATTAAATGTGTTAACTTGTAAAACACTTAATATGCACGAGGCACTGTACATTAATTAAAAACAATAACAAGGGCAGTCTTGGAAATAAATTCACCTGCATGCTCCCATGTTAGTCATTTCTGGCTTGAGTGAGTGAGTGAGAGAGAAAAAAAAACTGAATTTCAGAAAGCTTCCTATCTAGTCACCTTGATGAGATTTTTAATTCACCCCAGGCGACCAGGCAACTGGCTGTTTAGAAGCTTGCCCTGAGCCAAGTTATAACACCCTTAATAAAGACAGATATCTTGTTTTGGCACTGGAGCTTCCAAAGAAACATTATCAAATGCAGGAAATCCGAATGCTGTCTCTCTGAATTGCTGTTAGCATCACAGGTTGTAACTGACGGTCCCTGGATTTGTATATCTACCTCCGTCATTTGACAGATGATAACAGGTATGCTTGTTTCCAGATTAAGCAGACAGATGGTTTGTAGGAAAGGTGTTGAGCGTGCCCTCTTTCTGCAGGTTTGCTGGCAGACTTATGATTTATTAACCGAGGTGTGAAGATTTCATTGCTGTGAAGGAATCCCTTCTTTTAAAAAAGATTTAGGGAAATCTGAACAGGGTTTTAGGTGGTGGCAAAGGAGAGAATTGGGAGTGGTTCTCTATATGAGGACCCCAGATCTGTCTTGGGCCAAGCCTGCTTCACTTTGCAAAACATTGTGTTTTTTTAGGATGGATATTTCGACTGTTTATTGTTTCCTCTTAGGAAAAGTGCTCCACTTCCCAGATCATGTTAGGCCTGTTCATATATTTAGGTCTCTTTGGGCCATAACAACTTGGGAATCAAGGGGTGTTTGCTGTTTCCTTTGCGCCCAGCCCCCCCTTGCAAAAGTTCAGATGATGCAGTTCCCTGTGAATCTTGCTGTCCGGTGAACAAACTGTCTTCATTTGGATGATTGATTGCGTGTCTAGCATTTAATTCTGGCATCCGCTCCAGCCTGTTGGCTAAGCTTAACTCAAAAAGATGGACCTCAACCAAAATTAGAGCAGGGTCAAACTGCCAGGGCTTTGAGGCCTGCTCAAAACAGTCACACACATTTCATGGAGCTCTTTGCTGGGGTCTTGTGGAGGACTGAGCTGTGGTGGGGAGGGGAGAGACTGGCACCCCTCCAGCCCCAACTGCGCTTCATAAAACCCTGAAGAAGTCAAAGAGAGCAGAGATGTGAATGAAAATTTTTTGGGTGGCCCCCACATATTTTCCGCAGGAGCAGGAAAGAAGGCTGAGAAAGATCACCATCATCTCTCCCATGGGTTGGCAAACTAAGCCCCGCAGGCCAGATCAGGCCCAATTGCCTTCTAGATCCAGCTGCAGACGGTCCAGGAATCTAGTCAGCCAGCATAGCGCGTGTGCATGTGTGATGGTTTTTGCGACTCAGCCAGGCTTGGGAGTCAAAAGTGAGGTGGGCGGCTGCTCGCGAGAAGCCCCTTCTCCGCTCATCACGGGCCCGCAGCAATCTTTTCTTCTGGGATGAGGGGTGGGGAAGAGGGAAAAGGAGCCACAGTTCAGATTTCCACCATGGAGCTGCTGGCGACTGATCTCAGGAAGGGCAATTGAGGCGACAGGGGCTCGGGGGCACCTCAGGAGCGACGCCCGCCGGTGTCTGTGGTGGCGGCGCTCCCCGCCAGAGGAAGCGGGGAGCTCCTAGGCGGCTGCACTCCAAAGCAGTTCTGTGCTCTGCTGGGGAGGCCACTTGTTAGCTACACGGTGAAAGCCATGGAAAGGTAAATAGCCGCCACCTCGTCTTCCCTCACACGGGGAAAAGAACATTTTTGCTTGAGCGGCGCTGGCCTGACTTAGCGTGGCCAACGGCTTTTCCCTTCACCCACGCATGCACACACGCTCTCTAGGGCTGACAGGAATGGTGTTCTTACCTCAGCCCCCCCACCCTGCCTTATGAGAGAAATAATAACTGTCAATGCGTAAAACGCAAAGGAAGCAGCGTGGGTGTATGAGGGAACACCCCCCAAAAAAACCCCTCATTTGGGCAACATTGAGGTTGGTCCCAATAAGGGTTTTTGCCAAAAATGTGGGTTATAACCATGGCAACATATAGTCTGCCCCTCCCTGAGGTCTGAGGGACAGTGGACCCGCCCCCTGCTGAAAAAGTTTGCTGACCCCTGATGATGACAACAACAACAATTTATTTATCCCCGCCCATCTGGCTGGGTTTCCCCAGCCACTCTGGGAAGCTTCCAACAAAATATCAAAATACAATGATCTGTTAAACATGAAAAGTTTCCCTAAATAGGGCTGCCTTCAGATGTCCTCTTAACAACGGGCATTGTCGCATTTAGTAGGTTTGTGTGTGCATGTATGTGATGGAGGACATGGGTAAAAGGTAAAGGTAAAGGTACCCCTGCCCGTACGGGCCAGTCTTGACAGACTCTGGGGTTGTGCGCCCATCTCACTCAAGAGGCCAGGGGCCAGCGCTGTCCGGAGACACTTCCGGGTCACGTGGCCAGCGTGACGAAGCTGCTCTGGTGAGCCAGAGCCGCACACGGAAATGCCGTTTACCTTCCCACCAGTAAGCGGTCCCTATTTATCTACTTGCACCCGGAGGTGCTTTCGAACTGCTAGGTTGGCAGGCACTGGGACTGAGCAGCGGGAGCGCAACCCACTGCGGGGATTCGAACCGCCGACCTTTCGATCGGCAAGCCCTAGGCGCTGAGGCTTTACCCACAGCGCCACCCGCGTCCCCTACACATGGGTAAAGGAAGATTCAAATAGCTCTGAGTTGTGGGAAGGCAGCTCCAGGAAACACAGGAAGATGGAGAGATGGAGGGGGAGAGTGAAACCTGTGAAGACGGTGTAGAGTCTGTGTCATTAACATTCTCTGGCGCTTGGAGATGCAGATTGCATATGGGAGTTGGGGAGGCTTTCTTTCTTCACAGTTTTTATATATAGGTCAGAGGTGTAGAAGGAAGTGGGAGGGGAGACCATCAACTTGGTCTCTGTGTTTTGCAGTTTAAGTAGGAGGGAGCAGGCGGTGGAAGCTTGCACAGGGAAGAAATCACAAGCAGTTTTGTTCTCCCGTGTATACAGTGCCACTAATGTGCAAACATGTTGCAGAGAAGTTGCGGCTTACTGATCATAGCAAAAGGGTCAGGATGTCTGGAGCTTCAGCAGAAAAGCTACAAGTGGAGAGCGGTGGAAATGAGGCAGGGGGAAGGATCTAAACTCCTTCCCTTCACCAAATATTTTGTTCATCTTACATATTTATTGCATTCATACTCCAAGGTGGCATTGATGGCTCTCCCATCTCCAGCATAGATGACCCTTTGGGTCACTATCAGATCTACAGTTCTATGATTCTATAATCCCCCCAACAACCTTGTAAGGTAGGTTAGGCTGGGAGGTGGTGGCTGGTCCAAGTTACCCAGTGAGCTTCGTGTCCAACTGGGGATTTGAACTCCAGTCTTCCAGGTCCTAGTCTGACATTCTAACCACTACAGCATCCTGGCTGTTACAAAGACCCTTAGTTCCCTTTGCCAATGCTGCTGCACATGGAGAAGGGCCACACTTAAGTGAAAGAGGATTTCCTTTGCATGCCAGAAGGTCCCAGGTCCAATCCTGCAATTACATATGCAGGTAGCACTGGGAATGTCCTCTGAATGAGACCTTGGAGAGTCACTGCTAGTCATTGTAGACAATAGGGCTGGCCAAAATCTGGTTTTCAACCTCACGATATATCGTCAGCTAAACATTGTGATACACCGATATATTGCAATGTCTGAAATAACGATGAAACTACATAGAGGTGAATGGGGTGATGTCCTGGCAACTGCTACTACTTAGGAGTCTAAAATCGATACATTTTCACTTACATTTAACATTTTGTTAAAGCTGTTATTTTAGAGAACAGAGCAATGGTGAGAAGGGGGGTAGGACTCATGAGAGAAGCGGTCCAGCTTCACAATTTCCCCCACATCACAACTGTTTACAAAGCACACACAAACATTGTGATCCGTGATACTGTATATTGCCAGGTCAAATATTATGAGACTGGTATCCCAAACTGGTTATATACAAACTGGTTATATTGATATGTCGCCCAACCCTAGTAGACGATGCTGAGGTAGATGGACTCAGTATGAGGCAGACCAGTGAACAGAAGCATGATTGTCACTGTAAGAGGTCCTGGGCTCAGATCCTAAATAAAGTCCTGCATGAGACTGGAGGTAAGTGGAGGAGAAGACAAAGTTTTATAAACTGGGCAGAAGAGTTGTAGCTCCATGTTGGAACACATGAGATGCATGCAGAAAGCCCCCAAGTTAAATCCATATCATCTGCATTTAAGTCTGGGACAGATGTAGGAACATAGTATATGGCAGCTACACCCTTTCCCCACTAGCTGTTTCTGACCTCCAAATGCATGAGACTACAACCCAATCCCTAAATGGTGACTGGTTTCAGCAGGTGCAGCTTGTAGGAGCCCAGCCGTTTCCTCTTTAGCATCTTGGCACCTTAGAGGATGAGGTCAGGGTCGTGGTAGACAATACTGAGATGGATTGACCAATGGCCCTGACTCATATGAAGACAGCTTCCTTTGCTATTATGCTAGTACATAAGAAAAGCCTGCTGGATCAATAATTATAATAAAAACAATAAATTTTATTTCTATCCCACCCTCCCCAGCCAAGATTGGCCTCAGGGCGGCTAACACCAGATATAAAAACAGTTGATTGAAATACAACTTAAAAAACAAGATTAAAATACAACATTAAAATGCAGCCTCCTTTCAGTAGAAACTCAAATCAAAAACTTTTTTGGGGATGAAAACATCAAGTCTTCACCAAACCAGATGCCCCAATGGGAATCATAGAAACAGAATTGTAGAGTTGGAAGGGACCCTGAGGAACATCTAGTCCAACCCCCAGCAAGGCAGGAATATGCAGCTGTCCCATACGGAGATCAAACCTGCAACCTTGGCATTATCAGCACCACACTCCAACCAACTGAACTATCCATTGGACTGCAATGAGAAGCCCACAAACAGGACCTGAGCACAACAGCTCTGTCCCCACTTGAGATTTCCATCAACTGGTATTCAGGGCCATACTGCCTCTGACAATGGAGGGTAGAACATTGCCATCAGGGTAAGTAGTCCCTATTTTCAAGCCACCTCAACTCCTCTTGGAACATTATGCTGCTGCTGCAATGCTCACAGCTTCAAGAAACATCCTCACAACACCCCATGAGCAAATAGGTCAAGCTATTCTTTGAAATGAGAGGCAGGGCTCATTACTCAGAAGCAAACCTGACTTGTGAGGAGGGGTTAAGCCATTTTTGCTGCATCAGCGATAACACTCACACCTGAACTGGAAAGCAGAGGGAATGCTTCTTACTAGCGCTGCTTTGAATGCAGGTCACACCCATCTGCCGGAGATGGGTTTTGTGTCCCAGGAATGTGTGGGCCAGGAAAGGGAGAAAGGAAGTCAGTTGAATTGGGTCACAGAGAATAGCTGGAGATTTTGCTGGCAAGAAGAGAACATGGGTGTGGTCAGGAGGCTGCCACTGCAATTTTGGGGGGGGGGGTGGGGGGAGAAGGGAATGATGCCTTGATGCTTCTGGGTGTCCCTGCTTCTTCCATCTCCAACCTGTGTTGTTTGTAATTAAATGCTCATTCTTGCAAAAGGTGCATTAGTCATTGGTTTCACAGCACAAGACCTTGGAACTGACTCCCACTTAGTAGAACACCTTTGGTTTGTGATGACCTTTAAAGCCCTAAACAGCCTTGGCCATGTATACCTGAAGGAATGTCTCCACCACCATCACCCAGCCCAGACAGTGAGATCCAGCTCTGAAGGCCTTCTGGTGGTTCTCTCACTTCAAGAGAGAGCCAGTGTGGTGTAGTGGTTAAGAGCGGTGGACTCATAATCTAGTGAACCGGGTTCGCGTATCCGCTCCTCCACATGCAGCTGCTGGGTGACCTTGGGCCAGTCACACTTCTCTGAAGTCTCTCAGCCCCACTCACCTCACAGAGTGTTTGTTGTGGGAGAGGAAGGGAAAGGAGAATGTTAGCCACTTTGAGACACCTTCGGGTAGTGATAAAGCGGGGTATCAAATCCAAACTCCTCTTCTTCAAGAATCAGTTACAGATAGGTAGCCGTGTTGGTCTGCCATAGTCAAAACAAAATAAAAAATTCCTTCCAGTAGCACCTTAAAGACCAACTAGGTTAGTACTTGGTATGAGCTTTCGTGTGCATGCACACTTCTTCAGATACACCAAGAAGTGAGGTTACAGGGAACCAGTCAGATGGCCTTCTCAGTACTGGCGCCCGCCCTGTGGAACAACCTCCCATCAGATTTCAAGGAGATGAGTAACCACACAATCTTGAGAAGTCACCTGAAGGCAGCCCTGTACTTTTTCATGTTTGATGTTTTATTAGGTCCTGTATATGCTGGAAGCCATCCAGAATGACTGGGTCAACCCAGTTGGATGGACGGGGGTACAAATATTAGAATTATTGTTCTTATTTTCAGGCAAAAGTGGGAGCATCCTGTTTCCAAAGTAGCCAACTAGAGGCTTATGGGAAGCCTACAAGCAGACCTGAGCCCTCTCCCCATGTGTGTTTCCCAGCAACTAGTTTTCAGAGACATACTCAATGGTAGCCATCCTGGCTAGTAGCCATCGAAAGACTGGCAGAATTGGGAGTTTTAAACTCAATACAACAGCCCAGTCAGTTAAGCAGGACTGGTTGTCACTATTCCAGCCAATAGTGGCTTCTGCTAAAGAGGTGTCAGAACATTATTAACCGCCCCCTTCCTCCCAAGCAGGCAGCTTGCATGTCTGAGTGTTGATTTGTCAGAGGCTAGTTCCCCGCCTCCTTTGTGTAACCTAGGAACACGTTAGCACACATGCCAGATTCAGGATTTCCAGCCTAGTGAAACATGAACAGGTTTATGGTAATTGCTTCTAATCCAGAGCATATGCTGTCGAAGCACAGCTGAGAAAGTTCTTGTAAGCAACAGCAGAGAAACTGTCGCTTTCAGCTGCAAGGGATCACTTTGCCAACGATCCGGGTGAAAGCTCACCACCCACTGAGCTGAGTGCAGCAGCAGCAACAACAATAAAGTTGGGTATGTAAAGAGAATGGCAAAGAAGTGCACCCCATTTGCTGCATCAAGGGAGAGATATCCACTCTGTGTAGTGGAGGTAAAAGCTTAGAAAAGAAGGAAATTTGACACTCCCGATGCTCACTTCTTCTCACTGTAAATCATCTCCACTCTTAGGAACCAAGTTAAATACTGTATTTTTTGCTCTATAAGACTCACTTTTTCCCTCCTAAAAAGTAAGGGGAAATGTGTGTGCGTCTTATGGAGCGAATGCAGGCTATGCAGCTATCCCAGAAGCCAGAACAGCAAGAGGGATTGCTGCTTTCACTGCACAGCGATCCCGCTTGCTGTTCTGGCTTCTGAGATTCAGAATATTTTTTTTCTTGTTTTCCTCCTCCAAAAACTAGGTGTGTCTTGTGGTCTGGAGCGCCTTATAGAGTGGAAAATACGGTACTTTATGCCATGTCAGGTCAACAGATCCTCTAGCACAGTAGCCTAGGTTCAATTCACAGCTTTTCCATGTAGGGCTGGGAGAGTGTCCCTGTCTGAAACCCTGGAGAGCTGCTGCCAGTCTGTGCAGACAACACTGGGCTTGATGGACTGTTGATCTGACTTAGCAGAAGGCACCTTCCTCTGTTCTTATGAGGTTCCTTTCCTTCTCTGTGTGGCTAGTTGTCTTGTCTCAAGAGCTCCCATTCCATATTTGTGTGTAAATGTCTACTCAGTCCCTTGGATTCCCTCTGTCCCACATATGGTTTCCATTGCCTTGTTGGAAATTACTGATATCTGTGACATATCTGCAAGTTTGAATTGCTATCTCATTCCATCTCCTGTTCTCTGTGCTACAATTCCTCTCCCTAATTGCTTTCTGAGCAGGCTCTCCAAATCTGCAAAGAGGTGAAGATTTGCAAGTACAGAGCGAACTGTGTCACAAATGCTATGCTTTTATGATCATTACCTTGACAAATCACAATTACACCCTATGGTTATGCTGATAATTACCAGGCTAGATTCATTTGTGTGTGGTGGTTCTTCTTTAAAAAAAAAATAAAAAATTGGCAACCTTAATTTATCCTCTAAATGCGGAAACTTTCCTAATACAGTATGGCTATTTCTGTTCATCAGCTGTGTGCAGAACAGGGTGTGTAAAAAGGCAAATATTTGATCCTTCATTGCCCTGTTACGGGAGAGAAAGCATAGCCCCTCAAAACTCTTTATGACACAGCAGCTCCTTTTTCATTTTCAGTTACTGAATTATATGACTTCCCAATACTTAAGGTATTCAGTTCTTCGTGCCTGTAGTTACTAAAATATATAATTCCATAAAGTCCAGCCACAAATTATTTATGGCTTCTCAGAAAGTAATAATGAGTGGTTGTCTAATGTCATCTCCCCCGCCCCCCATGCCCATTCAAGTCTGCATCAGAAATAATTCAAAGGAACTGGATAATTCTGCTAAATACTTTCCTGAAGATTTGTAAAAGCAAAAAACCCTCAGCAATAAAATAATTCAAGGTCTGAATCTGAGCAGTGTGCTGAGCAGGCCTTACACCCTATGACAGAGGAAGAATGCTCTGCCCCATGGGCCAGTCATGTCCCACCGGGGGGGGGGCGCTTCCAAATTCCATTTCCCCAAACCACACCCACCTGCTTGATCAGCTGACATCACTCATGGCATTGTTTGCTGAGTGGGAGTGTGGGGTTAATTGAATTGGCTGCATTTGCCTGTTCCCAGCTGGGATTCACATGGAATTCCCTGCTAAAATGGGGGAGGGGACCTTCACTTTAGCAGCAACTTGCATTTGACATCATTGTGATGTCAGGTAATTAACAGGTGGCTGGCCCCACCCACTTGTCAACTTTGTCCCACATTGCCAATCCTAATAAGAACCGGCTCACGGAGCATAAAGAATCCCCAGTCCTGCCCTATGAGGTACCCTTCCTTTCCCCTAACTCAGGGGTAGGCAGCCTAAAGCCCATGGGCCGGATGCTGCCCAATCACCTTCTAAATCCAGCCTGTGGACGGTCCGGGAATCAGCGTGTTTTTATATGAGTAGAATGTGGGGCATAGGAATTTGTTCATTTCCCCCCAAAAATATAGTCCGGCCCATGTGCTGCTCTAGTTCGCCAGAAGCAGCTTAGTCATGCTGGCCACATGACCCGGAAGCTGAACACCGGCTCCCTCGGCCAATAAAGCGAGATGAGCGCCGCAATCCCAGAGTCGGTCACGACTGGACCTAATGGTCAGGGGTCCCTTTACCACAAGGTCTGAGGTACAGTGGACGGGCCCATGGCTGAAAAAGGTTGCTGGCCCCTGCCCTAACTTCTTAGTAGCCAGAAGAACTAATGGAAGTTGTTGCTGTACCACTGGGAACCACAGGATGTAGTACCAAAAATCTCTGGGAAATGCTGTGCCCACAGATGCTGGAAGCCATAGGAAATACAGTGGTACCTCAGGTTAATAACTTAATTCATTCTGGAGGTCTCTTCTTAACCTGAAACTGTTCTTAACCTGAGGTACCACTTTAGCTAATGGGGCCTCCCTCTGCTGCCGTGCAATTTCTGTTCTCATCCTGAAGCAAAGTTCTTAACCCGAGGTACTATTTCTGGGTTAGCGGAGTCTGTAAACTGAAGCGTCTGTAAACTGAAGTGCCTGTAACCCGAGGTACCACTGTACATGCCTAGAGCTACCACAGTTTCTAAGCTCCCTCAGACAAAAGGAGGGGAAGTACAGTGGCACCTTGGGTTACATACGCTTCAGGTTACATACGCTTCAGGTTACAGACTCTGCTAACGCAGAGTATTACCTCGGGTTAAGAACTTTGCTTCAGGATGAGAACAGAAATCGTGCTCCGGCAGCATGGCAGCAGCAGGAGGCCCCATTAGCTAAAGTGGTGCTTCAGGTTAAGAACAGTTTCAGGTTAAGTACAGACCACCGGAACAAATTAAGTACTTAACCTGAGGTAGCACTGTATTGATTGTAAAAGGAATATGGCTCCAAGTAGAAGACCAGGTCTTCAAAGGGGTCCCCCTTGGATCTAGGGTAGACCTGAGCAACCAAATACCTGAACCTTTGGACTCCAGCACTACCAGAATCTCCTCTAAAAGAAAAAGAAAAAATCAATTTCCCCTAATACAATCAATGGATGCGAGGGCACCCCATTGATTGCCACCATTGATTTGACTAACTTGGCCCACTAGGTGAGTCTCCCCTCCCTCCCTCCCTTCTCCCTGAGCATCCATCTATCCAACATTTGCTCTGTACTTACCGCAGATTCCTTTTTCCTTGCAGAGGGGTCTGCCGTGGTGCTTCGCAGCAAGGTAGTGTTTCAGAAAGGCATCATCACCAATATAGAGCAGCAGGTTGGGGATAAGCTTGGGTTTGTTGTCATTCCAGTAGGAAGGAACATGCCAGGCCTTGCTCATTTATTCTTTGTCACAGTCGTTGCCTTTGATCCCCAGTCCCCGAGCTGAACAAACCTCTGATTCCTGACTCTCTCTCCCAGGCAAATGTATTTGAAAATTGAAAGGGAAGCCTGCTCAGCAGAGACAGGGAACATCTGGGCCACATTAGCCTGTGTAAAACAATCTTTTCAGCTGTCAACGATGTGTCCAGGTTTATAGCATCTGGGGCGGGGGACGAGGAGGAGAAGCCCAGTGTAAACTCGTGTTGTGAAAAGGCATGTACGTGTGACTCAGTGCTTTTCTTCACCTTTTGATCCAGGAGTGCTGAGGTTGTTAACAGTTGCAGGAAGGTTTTGTTAGATGAGAAATGCATCCCAGTGTTTTGCAACCACAGTTTAGGTGCAGATGGATGTAACAAATTTTGGACTGCAAGGGCTCGTTTTGAAAATCAACCATCCTGAGTTTGGGCTCAGGTTTGGACCTGGCAAGTAGGGATGGATAAATCTCTCAATTTCAGTTTTTCTCTGTTTTGCATTTCCCCCAGTCTTAAATTCTACACTCCACATTTCAGAAGGATTAGCAATTTTTAAAATAATAAAATAACTCATTAATGTTATTACGAAATTTACTGTGAATTTCTCCTAATACACACATATTGAATGCAGCTTTGATGCACACATATGTTGTAAGCCATCTCACTCAATGTAATAAATTATTGCAAGTTTATTTCATTAACATACACATTTTAAATGCACAATTTCCTTTTATATATGCATTTTAATACACATTGTTTGCTTGGAAAATTGGGGAAGTGTGAATGTCAGAGGCTTTAGTATTGGTTCAAGAAGTGTGAATTAGCTTCTCACTAATAAAGTCAACAAAACTGAACTAGTCCTTATGGATTTGTTGTTGTTGTTGTTTAGTCGTTTAGTCGTGTCCGACTCTTCGTGACCCCATGGACCAGAGCACACCAGGCACTTCTGTCTTCCACTGTCTCCCGCAGTTTGGTCAGACTCATGTTTGTAGCTTCGAGAACACTGTCCAACCATCTCGTCCTCTGTCGTCCCCTTCTCCTTGTGCCCTCCATCTTTCCCAACATCAGGGTCTTTTCCAGGGAATCTTCTCTTCTCATGAGGTGGCCAAAGTATTGGATTTATGCAGAGCCAAAAGATATTGGTTTCGGTTTATGCCCCGTTTCTCTTTAAGAACACAAGTCCTGCTAGATCAGACCAATGGCCCATCTCGTCCAGCCTCTTTTTCTCACAGTGCCCCATCAGATGCTCCTGGGAAACCCAGAAGGAGAAC
The DNA here is from genome assembly GCF_951804945.1 of Podarcis cretensis. Classification (NCBI taxonomy): domain Eukaryota; kingdom Metazoa; phylum Chordata; class Lepidosauria; order Squamata; family Lacertidae; genus Podarcis; species Podarcis cretensis. Next base: position 20,495,998 of record NC_137183.1, read on the forward strand.
CTGAGTGCAACAGCATTCTCCCCATTTGTGATTCCCAACAAATTGCCTGCAATAGTGGATGTAGAACACAGACATTATGGCACGTAACCATTGATGGACCTTTTCCTCCATGGATGTGTATAATTTTCTTCTAAAGCCATCCAATTTAGTAGCCATCACTATGTCTTGTGGTAGCAAATTTAACTGATTAAATATGTTTTGTGAAAATGTATCTTCTTGTCTCTCTCCTGAATCTTCTTCCAACATTCAGGTTCATTAGATGTTCCTGACTTTTAGTATTATGGCAGAACATAGGCATAAGAGCATTATGTTCTCAGACTATTAATTATTTCCTGGATCCCACCCCTCATAAATTGCATCTTAAGCTAGAAGGGTCCTAAAATTAATTTTGGAACTGGAGAATGTGCAGTTTGCCCTCAGTGTCAGTTCTTTTCATTCATTTGCTTCTTCCTTGCCTCGCTCCAAACTTATCAATGCTCACGTGCCTCAATAAATCACTGTGCAGAATAAAATGCATATTGGAGATTAATTTGGAAAACCATTAGTCAAGGAGGAGGGAAGTCTTAGGCTGAAAAAGCCAAATATTTTATATACAAGATGGATGTTTTGATGGAAAATATCTGGAAAAACCAATAAAAATTATTATATAATATAATAAAATAAAAAAAATACTATGCAAAAAGAGCCATTATAGGATTGGATGTGCAATTGTAACAGTATTATTTTTTGTGTTGTTTTCCTGATGTGCTCCTCCATGTTTGTAAATCCCTTGTACAGAACGTATGTTGATGCAATAAGGTATACAATTATATCAAAAAATGCTTGTTTTTGTGTGATGGGGGGCATTGTTTTATGAGCATAATGGGGAGATAAATGAGAGAAAGGAACTGAAAGGTTCAGCAAACTGCAGGAAGATTCAAGGACAATCAAAGAAACATTTAAACATTTCAGTGTAGTATAGTATCAAAATAACATTTTTTATTTGCAGAATTTGCAGCTGCATTGTTTTATAGTTTCTGGATATCCCATGTTCATATTATAAAGTAGTTGTGTTCTCTGTTATAAATCAAGCACAGCTAGGAGTTATTTCTTTTTGCTTTTCAGTGGATTTCTTATCTATAAAAAAAATTGCTCAGGGCCACATTTTATTCTGAAATGAAAAGCAAACTGGAGAACAGAGAATTTTTAAGAATTTGGTTCCACTTGGCACTTAGGTGCTGCTAATTCCAAACTCCAAGTACCAAGGAGGAATTAAGGTGAGAGAATTTGGGGAGGGTCCTTAGCAGAATTACCAGAGTGGAAATTGCCAGTGTTTGCTTTTTCATCCCATGCTTGCAACGGAAATCAGACCAGTGCATATGATTGCTAATCACTGCTGCTGTTGTTTTCTGTCTGCAAACAATATGTAATTGACTACATCCCACACCTCTTTGCATTATGTATTCCTTAACACTGAAATGAATAGGCTGGAATAATGTAATGGCAATGCTTTTTACGTAATTAATTACATAAATTATGCAAGTTATGTAATTTTTGTCATGGCAGACAATGAGATGCATAACACAGTTTTTGGAAGAAGATGAACTGCAGCAGGAAACAGTGCTGCATATGACAAATATAGGACAGGACAGAAAATGATGTCTTCTAAACAGATGTATTTCCCACAAGTGATATGACAGAGTATGGTACTTGACTTTGACTGATAAACTTGCACAACGCTGTAGAGCGATGCATGGAGAAACCAAACAAGATACTTTTGATGCTGACTTGTTTAAGTTTATTTCTTTTATTAACCATCACCTGGAGGAACATAGTTTCCCTGTAACTCATACATCTTTTTGGATTGCTTATTTAGCATAACATGTTGCTAATTCCTCCCCTGCCCTATGCATATCTTGACTATATTTCGCTTTGTATCTGGTGACCAATACTCATTATTTGTTGTTTGTATTGTTTAATGTTTTTTTAAAAAATAAAAATTATATATACATTTTTACATTCCTACCAGTAACTTCAGACAGGGCGCTGCTGAGAATACCATTTGCCCCAGAGACTCTCTTACCTTGTTCTAGAAACTAGGTTTTTAGTTCCAGTTACAGATAGGTAGCCGTGTTGGTTTGCCATAGTCAAAACAAAATAAAAAAATTCCTTCCAGTAGCACCTTAAAGACCAACTAAGTTAGTTCTTGGTATGAGCTTTCGTGTGCATCTGAAGAAGTGTGCATGCACACGAAAGCTCATACCAAGAACTAACTTAGTTGGTCTTTAAGGTGCTACTGGAAGGAATTTTTTTATTTTGTTTAGGTTTTTAGTGTTGTAACTGAAGCTCTCTGGAATCAGTTACCGGCTGAAATTACCTGGGCACCTGATGTTCAAGTGCTTACCAAAGAAGCTTTTCTTTAAGGCTTTCCCTGAGGTATAACCCAATCATTTACAGAATGTCAGCTGTACATCAGCAGACATTGTTCTTAGAGCATGGAAAGATGTTCTTATTGTTTTTAGAGTTTGTTCAAATGATCTTCCTTTTCGTTTAGAGTGTGGGCTTTTGTGTTTTATTCTGTTGTTATTTTGTATGATGCTTCGATGGCGTCTTGTGCCTCAGAACAGCCTATAAATTCATAAAAATAATAATAAACCTGCACAAGGGAGAGACTGTAGCTCAGTGGTAGAACATTTGCTTGTCATGCAGAAGGTCCCAGATCCAGTGCTCAGGATCTCCAGATAGGACTGGGAATGACTTCAGTCCAAAACAATGAAGAGCTGATGTCAGATGGTGAAGACCAACTTCCACCATTCTTGACTGTTGGCCATGATAACTGGGGTTAAGGGGAATTGGCATCCAACAACGTCCGGAGGGCCACAGGTTCATCATTATTACTGAGCTAGGTGTCCCAAGGCAGCTTCTGATGTTTCTACAAGGCTGTTTTCCCTGTAGAAACTGGGAACTATAAGATGCAGTTTTGCACAGATGAAGCTTTGGGCAAGAGGAGGGTGATTAACCCTTCAGACAGGAGAAGGGTTCTTTCCCACCCACATCTCCCCTCTACCAGTGGCTTTTACCCTTGCCCTGGTCCTGATGCCAGTAGTTCAGGTCTTCATAACCCTCACTTAGGAACTATAAAGCTGGAGGCATTTTCTCTGTCTCTCTACAGAAAGAAACATAAAGTAACAAATGAGACCATTTCACTAGCAGACAAAGTGACCTCTCTGAGACTCATTGCTTCAGGCCCTTTTGACACCGTGTAATTATCATGTCACCATTAATATAATTAACTTAGTTGAATTTTTAAGAGAAGACTGTTTTGGTGTTCCTGGTAGTTCAGAATCCTTGCTAGAACTGTTAAGACAGCATATACTAAACAAAAAGGAAAAAAGGTTTCATTTGACCCAGGTGGTGGTGGGGGGGGGCGAAAATGGATTTTTGTTTTTTAAAACATTAGCCTAATTTCAATTTATCTTTTAAAACATTAGCCTAATTTCAATTTATCTTTCCAGTGGATTTTTTGTTGTTGTTGCCAGGATCAAGATGTTCACTTTGAAATTCAAGATACAAAAATGAGAGAGAGAGAGAGAGAGAGAGAGAGAGAGAATTCTTAAAGAACAGGTAGCACTGAGAATAGGTACCTACAACAATTCAGTCATTGCAACCACAGCCCTATAAGGTAGATCAGCTTTATTATCTCTGCATTGCAGTTGGAAAGGCTGATGTTCAGTGTAGCTTTCCTAAGCCCATTCAATGAGCTCATGGCTGACCTTCTCATCTCACCATCTTAGATACTGCAGAGCATCAACTCTGCAGCAGATTCTGCTTTCTCCAACCTTTGCTTGTGTGGGGCTCCTTGTCATCTAAATTAATTCTGGGTCCCAGTGCAACACTGTGTGTAGCAAATAGTGTGAATTGGCAGGCCCTTCTCGGTATTCTACCTCTCAGGGGAGATCTATTAAGCAGTAACAGCTGATAGGACCTCCTCTGTTGTGGCCCCCTGCTTTGGATTTTTTGAAATACGGCTGGTGCTGACTCATTTTGCTTTACAGCACCAGCTAAACACAGTTATTTACCCAAATGTTTGGAGAGGATCATTGTGCACCTTGGGATTTTTATTAGTAGGCTGCTCTGCAGTTTTAGTGCAATTTAAATTTACCTGCTCATATACTTACCGTCTATATTCTGTTTGGTTTAGTAAGTTTTAGCAGGCTCCACCTTTTGATCATGTGATTGATGAATAGCCAGCAAATAAACTATTGCAGTAGCCATAGGGATAGTGCATTACAATCCACTGTCAGCAGAAACAGATTTGGCAGTTTAAGCATGTTTGCAGAATAGACAGAAGTTCAGGGGCGGGGGCTGTTGTTGTTTTGCCCTGGCCACAAATGGGACTCTTTAGGGCAAAAATGTCCTGTAGGTATCTGTTGGGAAAACGCCCTGGGGGTGCCCACCACACCCACCCTCATGCATGACATCAGGAGGGGGCAGGTAAGGGAGTGACTTAAAGCTCCTATTTGTTTTTTGGATTTAGCAAGACATGCTCCCCATATTTCCTCTTCAAACCACGGAAGGTGGGAACTCACCTTGCTGGATCCAAAGAACAGGAGCTTTGGAGTTGTGTGCAAAGGGCTTTGAAACAGCCCCCCCCCTCACTTCTTCAAACCAATGAGATTCAAAGGAGAAACCCTTTATAAACAGCCTCATGGAAAGTTGTCTACAAAGTGCTGTTTTAAAGGCCTGCGACCCACTTGCTTTGAAGTACCTAGAACTGAGGTTTCAAAGAGAAGCATCACCTGATGTCATAGTAATGGCTGGGGCATGGCACCTGCGAGGTCCCATCCACCTGCCCACTTTGGCTCACCAGAGGTGGAGGAAATAAAAATCTGGCCATTTGGCAAGAAAGAGAAGCTTCCCTGCCCCTGATCTATAGGTTAAGGGTGGAATTTCAGCACCTTGGAGAGTTCCTTGAACTTGGTCCCTCAAGAGTGTTCAGCTCTTCCATGTGATTAGATTAGAGCAGGGTTATACTAGCTGGCTCTTCCCCTTTCACTGAGTCCTTGTGCACTGGTAGTGTGAGGTTGAATCATCTGTAGGGTGAGGTTGAATCATCTGCAGCAGAGCCCCTCCCCAATAGTTTTCAAACCCTTGTTGCTTATGTTTCTAAACCTGTGTAGGCATAGTTCATGGACCTTCACAGGTGGTCATCCTGTAACATGTGGATGAAGGTGTTGCTGGTGACAGAGACATGATGAAGGGGGTGGAATGAGCTAGCAAACTCCCCCATTGTGTAAGAAGGACAATGCCTGGATAGAACTAATGTCTGGAACTCAACTGAGGCATTTAATTTGTTTTGGGCCAGTTTGCTCCCCCAAAGCACAAGCCTAGATCCAAGCACCAAGCCCATAGTCTAGAATTTTATCACCACTCATCTTGCAACCTGTGCAAGAAAGAAAATGAGGATTTGGGGGGTAGGAATCTACGCTAGGAATCTCATGCTCCTCAATGCCAGTCCTGCAGTTTGGACGCTGTGTTGGTGTCTAGAGCCATTGCTTATACCATTGGCCTTCTGTGTCAAACTGACATCTCCACCATTCACATGTTGGGTGAGTATCTTCTCTGCCTGGATCAATTCTCTTGCATAAAATATCATGCCAGTGTTTTCTCTCTCTGTTGTACCTCACTGAGGTTTAAAACAGTCTTATTCCTGGGTGTGTTTCATTGGGAAGGCATATTAGTTGAATTTACCAATGGCTCTCTTTTCTGGCTGGGTGGGTGTATGATAAGTGAAATCAAAAAATATTATGCAACACTGAAATACAGTACACCATTAGTGTGAATGGGGAAGTACTACAAACTGGCATTGTACAAAAAAAAACCATGTTTGTCTAGTTCCTTAACAGTTTCAATCGTCTGCAAAAGAGGCATCCATTTTTCTCTCTCTCAGCCTTATTCTTGGGGCATGGGAGCATTTCTTTCAAAGGTTAGCCCTAGCAGGATTTTGAGCTTCCTCTGCTGTTGTGCACATACTTTTATTTCTGGTAAACATTTATCCAGCATACCGTAGCCTCCCTGGCTGCCTTTGTTTCCTGATCTGAAAAAGCTCCATGCGAGAAGTGAGCCTCATTATGGCTCCATCTGCACCATATATTTAATGCACCATAGCTTCCCCCAAAGGATTGTGGGAGCTGTAGTGTGTTAAGACTGCTGAGAGTTTTTAGGAGACCCACACTCCCCTTCCAGAGCTGCAGTTCTCAGCATGGTTCAGCATTCAACCCCACTTACCAGGGAAATGTAGCTCTGTGTGGGGGGAATAGGGACCTCTGAACAACTCTCAACAACCTCAACAAACTACAGTTCTCAGGATTCTTTGGGGGAAGCTATGACTGTTAAAGTGGCAGCCTTAAATATACAGTGCAGATAGGGCCTATGTCTAGCCTTGAGTTTTAACTGAAACTCAGGCACCCAGGAAGGCTGCAGTATGCAGGCCACTGGTGACATGATTTGTAAAATGAATGGGCAATTGCAGGGGCTGCTTAGTCACATCAAAAGAAAGGTAATTGCACAGAAACCCCTGCACCCCACCTATGAAAATTTCTCTGAAAAATTATCTCCCTTTTGATACCGTAATTTCTGAATGCAACTTCTATTCTCATTAATTTATAGAGAATGTTTTTTTTTGGGGGGGGGGATAAATGCAAGTTGTTTTTTGGCACAGCACTACTGTGAGCTGGGAGAGACATCTCGGAAAACAAACTATTTTATTTTTCCTGAACGCTCAACAAGAGAGCTCATAAATATTGAACTGATTTCAAATTAAGCTGAGGGAAAGTCACCCCTCATTAGAATTAATATGGCTCAGCCCTGCCATTGTCAGTTAGGGTAAAATAGCCAGGCAGGAGTGAAGGTTGTTTTATGCTGAACTTGCAAATGGGGGCAGGCTACAGGGCTTCATGAGCCAGACTTGGCTCCCAGTTGCCAGTCCTTGCAATAGACTTATTTATGAAGATGTCAGATTTTGAATATTGCATACCAATGTCAGCCAGCCAAAGTGATTCAGTGGATAGAGATCTGGATGCGGTCCCGTGAGGTCAGGGCTTGATTCCCTCTCAATGTGTCTTTCGCACTGGGTCGCCTTGGCTAAGTTGCTCTGCCAGTTTCAATTCCTCACATATAAATTGGGAGCAATAGTTGCCCTCTTCACATCCTGCACTTGTTGGAAAGATGAATGACAGACACAAAGGATATATATATATATATATATATATATATATATATATATATGCTGTATAAATGATTATTGAAAATGGTCTTGAATCAAGGCTCTTCTTATTGAATTTATGAGTCTTGTTTCATTGTGACTCTTACAGAAATGTTTCAAGTTGAGTTACTGATTTTTTGCTGTGCGGATGTCAGAGCAGGTATCTCCTCTTCCCTCCCTGCCTCTGTTCCATTGACATTCCCATTTCCCCCCAGATTTGAGATCATTGGAAGCTGCGCTTTTCAGACAGATAGACAGATAAAGTTCAGACTGGAAATTCTAGTTTGCCAACGTGAATGTATTTATGTTAGTAAGGCTGCAGTTGTAGTCCTGCTTAGCTGGGAGTAAGCCCCATTGAATTCAATAGGACTTTCTCCTGAGTAGACATGGTTAGGGTTGTGCTGCAAATCCTCTCTTATATTCCTACCTTCTGGACCCTAAAAAAAAAAAAAAAAAAATGGACCTGCACTGCCATTCTACAATGCTGTTTTTTGCTTAATTTTTCAGAGATTCAGTTAGTGTTATTGTTTTATTTTCTGCTTTTAATATAATCTGTACTTGCTTTCACTGTGATGTTTTGTAACCTGACCGAAGACCATTTGGTGACAGCTGTATAAATAAATAAATAATAGACTGAGAGTTTGATAGTATGTAAATATGCTGTTAAATGCAAAGGTTTAATTTAAAAGGCAGTATTCTGAAGTCAGATGGGCGGGGTATAAATAATGAAATTATTATTATTATGCAATAGGATGTCCCTATTTTCATCAGTGAAATTTTCCGACCGTGAAAATTTAAAGTGTGGTGTATATTGACAACCTTACGATATTGCTGCTGAAACAGCTGCCCTAGGTCTGTGGCCCTGCCTTGCCTTCCAAGGCCGGAATAGAGCGTTCCCTCTCCGCCCCCCAGGATACCACCACGAGGGCCATCGGTGGTGCGTCCTGTCTGTGCCTCCCAAGCCTCCCCCAAGCAGCCAAAAAGAAGGGCAAAGGGGAGAAGGCTGCTGGCAAAGCAGCATGGCTCCCCCCTCCAGGAAGCAGCCCAGGAGTGTAGGGAATGGTACCCGTAGGATTTTCTTCTACACTTCCATTTACGGGTGTGAATGCCTGCATAATTTTAAGGGAGTGGCTTATTTTCAGGTATTCTCTCCCCCCCCACTTGAATTTTACAGGTGTGGCTTATATTTGGGTGCGGCTTATATTTGGGCCGATATGGTATTTCTTGCAAATTCAGTACAGTACAGTGGTACCTTGGGTTAAGTACTTAATTTGTTCCGGAGGTCTGTTCTTAACCTGAAACTGTACTTAAACTGAAGCACCACTTTAGCTAATGGGGCCTCTTGCTGCCGCCGCACCGCCAGAGCACGATTTCTGTTCTCATCCTGAAGCAAAGTTCTTAACCTGAAACACTATTTCTGGGTTAGCGGACTCTGTAGCCTGAAGCGTATGTAACCTGAAGCGTATGTAACCCGAGGTACCACTGTACAAGTAACTTGTAACAGTGCCAGTTCCACTCAGCATTATCCCCACTGACTGTTGGTGGTTCTCCAGGGTTTCTTACAGCAGGTAATAATAGTAGTAGTAGTAGTAGTAGTAATAATAATAATAATAATAATAATAATAATAGGAATTGCACCAGAAGGTCATACCTCAGGTATTAGCTTGCTTGATGGAGTTCTGTTGGCTTTTTCTGAGGGGAGGGGGAGGGGTGTTGATTGCTTTGCCACTGGAAGTGCTACCTAATGGAACCCCAGCAGCTCCATTAAGTTATGCCCCAGTGGAGAGACCCTACATTTTCTGCTGCAGACCTTAACACACTGCAGAGTGTAAGCAGCATAACACAGCTGAAGTGGGCTTCAAAGGGAGCTGGTTGAGCCTATCAACTTCCTAAGTACCTGTCTGCCCAGGTTGCAGCGCTTGCTTTGCTGTCTTTTGACAGCTGCCAAGGGGTTGGTGGGTAGGATGGAGAAGCAGAGAAACGCAGCAGATGCTTTGGGAAATGGACTCTTCTCCCTCCTTCCCTCTCTTCCTTTTCCTTTGTGGTCCAGAGCTGCCTTGCCGTCCTGCCTCTCTCTCTTTTGGTTTTGTTGTTTATCATGCTAAACATATCAGATAATTGAACACTAATGCCTCTGTATGGATCACTAGGCGCAATACGCCTGAAGGACAAATCAATTTTCTTGTTACCTTGCGAGAGCGCGGTCTCGGGTGTGCTGCCTGCGTTTTCCGTTGCTTCTCGTTTGCACGCCACTTAGCGGTTGCAATGCGGCACTCTGTTTTTGCAGCCTGTGCAACTCACATGCAACAAGGACACTGGAGGAAGGGAAAAGGGGCCTGCATTGCCCTCTAAGCACTCTTTGGATGAGGTTTTATCTTGGACATTTGTGTGCTTTCTGTAGACCTCTCAGGTGCCAGGGTCTCCAGAAGGATCTTCAGATCAGCCAGGCCTGAGCACCTTAATCTCTGTGCCAGAAGAGGGAGCCACCTGTTCACTGAGCATCACCTATGCATCTGGTCAGAATGATGCACTGACTTAGGGGTTGTCATGTGACCAAGTGCCCCACCCGGTTTCACTCAGTCCTGTAAACTCTTACGATCTGGTCAGTGCCTCACTCCGATACAACAACAACAAAGCAACAACAGCTCAGTTGGTTAGAACATGGTGCTGCTAATGCCAAGGTTGCAGGTTCGATCCCTGTATGGGACAGCTGCATATTCCTGCATTGCAAGAGGTTGTTCTAGATCAGTGGTTCTCAACCTGTGGGTCCCCAGAAGTTGTTGGACTACAACTCCCATCATCCCTGACCACTGGTCATGCTGGCTAGGAATGATGGGACTTGTAGTCCAACAACATCTGGGGACCCACAGGTTGAGAACCACTGGTCAAGATGATTCTCAGGGTTCCTTCCAACTCTATGATTCTGTGATTTCTAACAACTGCATTTATATCCCATCTTTTTCTCCAAGGAGCTCAAGGTGGTATACATGGTTCTCCCCACAACAACTCTGAGAGGTAGTTTATGCTGTGAGGCGTTGACTGCCCCAAGGTCACCCACTGAAATCCATGGTTGAGTGGGGATTTGAACCCTGGTCTTCCAGTACCAGGGACGTGGGTAGCGCTGTGGGTTAAACCACAGAGCCTAGGACTTGCTGATCAGAAGGTCGGCGGTTTGAATCCCCGCGACAGGGTGAGCTCCCATTGCCCGGTCCCTGCTCCAGCCAACCTAGCAGTTCGAAAGCACGTCAAAGTGCAAGTAGATAAATAGGTACTGCTCTGACGGGAAGGTAAACGGCATTTCCATGTACTGCTCTGGTTCACCAGAAGCGGCTTAGTCATGCTGGCCACATGACCCGGAAGCTGTACGCTGGCTTCCTCAGCCAATAAAGCGAAATGAGTGCCGCAACCCCAGAGTCGGCCACGACTGGACCTAATGGTCAGGGGTCCCTTTACCTTTTACCTTCCAGAAGCAACACTCTAATCACTACACAGCACTACAACCACAATCACCTTGGGATGGCCCTACAGATAATGTACTGCCTGAACTGTTGGCCAGGGAGAGAGGGCAGCACGTGATCTTAACCTGTAGCATCCCCATGTTACAGATGGAGGAAGTGAGGCCCATGTCATTTAAGTGGGATGTTTTGCACTTGGAACTTGGCACATTTGCAAACATTTAAGCAATGAGAAATGTTTGCTTTAGCTCTCTGTTAGAGACTCTAGGATGGTCTTCAACTGTAGTTGACACTTTTTTAAAAAAACAAAACAAAACCAAAACACCCTGGGGAATGAGATGATGATAGCAAATATTTTTCACGCAACTTTAGGCGAGGGCCCTGTTGGGTCAGGTCCTGGGCTTGTTAATATTGTGTGATGCCCGAGGGGAGAGGGAGTCCTCGCTTGGGTTGCTCCTTACCATATTGATAAACGTGACTCTGCAGTCCCTCTGAAGCTGTCGGTCTGGCTCTGATATCCACAGAATAACGAGGCGCACGAAAGTGACAGATCTATTTCAGTTTTCCCTTCTTTTATAACGTGCCTGCCACATTGCCCGTGGCTTGTGGAGATTGCTATAATAAAGGGGCACTCAAAATAACAAACCGCTGACACTGCTCTCCTGGAAACGCTTCTTGACCAACAGAAGAATTGAAAACACAGATTGAATGTTTGCAGACATTGTTGTTGAAAACCTACCAGTCAAGGGATTATGAGTGCCTCTTCAGTCTGCAGAGAGGTGTGTGCATGGAAGTTACAAATGTACCCCAAGGATGGCAGACAGGTGGCTTGCCAGAGTGGTTTAACAATCAATGCCAGAGAACTCTGAGAACTGCAGCTCTGTGGTGAGTGTAAGGGGTCTCCTAACAACCCTCAACACCTTTCCCAAACTATAAAGGTAAAGGTACCCCTGCCCGTTCGGGCCAGTCTTGCCAGACTCTAGGGTTGTGCGCTCATCTCACTCTATAGGCCGGGAGCCAGCGCTGTCCGCAGACACTTCCAGGTCACGTGGCCAGTGTGACAAGCTGCATCTGGCGAGCCAGCGCAGCACACGGAACGCCGTTTACCTTCCCGCTGGTAAGCGGTCCCTATTTATCTACTTGCACCCGGAGGTGCTTTCGAACTGCTAGCTTGGCAGGTGCTGGGACCGAACGACGGGAGCGCACCCCGCCGCGGGGATTCGAACCGCTGACCATGCGATCGGCAAGTCCTAGGCGCTGAGGTTTTACCCACAGCACCACCCGCTTCCCAAACTACAGCTCCCACAATTCTTTGGATGAATCCAGGACAGTTTAAAGTGGCAATAGCACCCTTGGGGCTGGTGGCAGGATGCCTGGTGGTTTCAGCTACTTCAGGGAGTTGCAAAGTATAATGGTTTGTTTGGTCAATGTGTTGAGCATCCCTTCCAGGACTGGGTTAACTATGGACACATTCACACAATACATTTTAAGCAGTCGAGTCCTCGCTTCCCCCAAAGAATCCTGGGAACTGTAGTTTGTTAAAGGTGCTGGTAACTGAAGCTCTGTGACAAGTTTTCTAACAACTCTCAGCACCTTTAACAAATTACAATTCCTAGGGTTCTTTGGGGGGAAGTCAGGACGGTTTAAGGTGGCATCATAATGCTTTCAGTTTATTGTGCAGATGAAACCAAAATTTCACTGGGTATTTTCTTAAACATTGATCTCTTTGTTGTGATGTTGTCTTTTTCTACCAAATGGTGGTTTTGATTGGTATTCTATAATGTCTTGATCTTGTTATATTTAATGATTTTGCAGAAGATTTTTGTTTTGTTTTGGGGGTGTACTTTGAAATGAAAGCTGCTTTGTAATTTTTGGTTGACATTTGAAGGCAGGCAGGGTACAAACCTTCCATGATTGCTCAAGGTGGAAACGAGGTGGAAACGATGCCTTATGAGGAACGGCTAAGGGAGCTGGGCATGTTTAGCCTGGAGAAGAGGAGGTTAAGGGGTGATATGATAGCCATGTTCAAATATATAAAAGGATGTCACATAGAGGAGAGAGAAAGGTTGTTTTCTGCTGCTCCAGAGAAGCGGACACGGAGCAATGGTTCCAAACTACAAGAAAGAAGATTCCACCTAAACATTAGGAAGAACTTCCTGACAGTAAGAGCTGTTTGACAGTGGAATTTGCTGCCAAGGAGTGTGGTAGAGTCTCCTTCTTTGGAGGTCTTTAAGCAGAGGCTTGACAACCATATGTCAGGAGTGCTCTGATGGTGTTTCCTGCTTGGCAGGGGGTTGGACTCAATGGCCCTTGTGGTCTCTTCCAACTCTATGATTCTATGATTCTAAGGTCCACTCAGATGCAGTGGGGCTATTTAAAATCAGAGTTGGTTCACACATTCAAATCAGGGACTGTGCCAGGAGCTGAGATCTTTGAACACCAGAATCCTGGAAGAGTGTACTGTCCAACTACCCTGAAAATCCTGGGACCATCCTAAAAGCCCTCTAGCCATCGCAGCTTCTCATGGTGCCACAGAGAGTCCCGACTTCATGAGAGGCCTTCCCTCCAAATAGCGGTTTAACGTGTTACTGGGAGTTCAGATCTGTGCATCTTTCTAACACACTTCTTAGAGCTATGCCTCCCATCCCCCCCCCCCAAAAAATATGCCACTTCCTGTTTTTATGAAAACAAGATCAGGGTCACATTAATGCCCCTAAGAAAGCCTTGGTTCCAGCTTGCTTCATTTGGCGACTACTTCCCTGCCCTGGCCAAGGAGGAGGCGTGGGGGGCGTGGGGACAACCCCATTTTTATCAGAGGTATGGTAGAGTACACCGCTGATGCCTGTCCCAGGACCACCAGAACACATTGTTTTTCTGTCACTCACTTACCATATTTTTTGCTCCATAAGACGCACCTGGCCATAAGACGCACCTAGTTTTTAGAGGAGGAAAGGGGGAAAGCCCCGTTTTGCGGGGGATCAGCTTGAAGTTGTGCAGCTTCTTTTGCAAAGGGGGAAAGCCCCATTTTTTGAGGATCAGCTCAAAGTTGTGCAGCTTCTTTTGCAAAGGGGAAAAGTCCTTTTCTTGAGAATCAGCTCAAAGTTGTTGAGCTTACTTTGCAAAGGGGAAAAAATCCTGTTTTTATGGGGTTCAACTCACAGTTCTGCAGCTTCTTTAGAAAAGGAAAGGGAGCCGTTTCTACAGTTTCCAGACAGATAATCTAATCAGCCAGTCACATGTCGCTGGGGAAACAAACGGCCTCCGTCTGCAGAACATTCAACAATGGAGGCCTGGGCAAGGGGGAGCCAGTGATCAACCACACATTCGCTCCATAAGATGCACAGACATTTCCCCTTACTTTTTAGGAGGAAAAAAGTGTGTCTTATGGAGCGAAAAATACAGTAACTCCCCTACTCCAGCAGCACCAGGTACCTGAATCTAGCTGCCATTTTCATTTCCCATAATGCCTCTGATCTAATGTCACTCTAGTCTCCAGCACTGCCAGGTAAGGCCTTCGTGACTGATGGATCCTGAGCTCTCTGCTTTGCCCAGGGCTTTGTTTGTTTGTTTGTTTGTTTATGTGCTGGAAACTGAATGTGTTTGAAGTCTGAGAATGGAAACACGGTTAACAGAATGAATGTCCTTTGCGGTTAGCGGGGTGGGAAAGGAATAAATGGAGACCTGGAGAAATTTGAGGAGACCTGGCAAGGTGTTTTTGAAATATGTGAATAATGACATACAGGATATATGGAGAAAGAAAAAGGTACATGAGATGTAGGCTGTGAGAGTTGCAGCCAACTATGATTCCAGATAGGTATCTGTTAGTGGGAAAAGGTTGGGGAGCCAAAGGAGGTTACAATGATAGCTGAGCATGCTATGAAATACCAGTTGCCGGGAGCAACATCAGGGAGCAGGGATGCAGGAGAAATCCAATCTTGTTTGCCTTTTAATTTGGACTTTTTGAAGCAGTATGTGAACCAAAACAGAGTTATTTTTCAAAATTAGCACTGCTCTGAATTTTACAATCCAGTTCTCCACCCAATAATCACATATTATGAGCAAGTGTATATAAATATGTGCTTGTTAGGAACATTATATTTGGGGAAATGGGTTGAGAAAGTATCTATCCCAGTCAAAACTGCACGCAAAAATGTGTATATTTGGAGAAATCCACACAAAAATGCTGACGAATGTTTGGGCCACAATTTTTGAATCTCAGATTGCTGCCGAAATTGCTCATCCAAGACTTGAGTTGGTTGGCTGCGATTCCGCCCAGCTCCTTCTTTACTGCCTGTTTCAAAAAGCTTCCAAAGAATTAATCCCCCCCCCCCGTATAAGTTATTTGTAAATGCACAAATGAATTTAAAATTGGGGGGAGGGGAAGGAGAAACTGAGGGAAACTGAAAATGACAGGATCATTCATCCCTGATGGGGAGATCACTGTTGCCCTCAGGCTCTGTTTGTGAGCTTCTGGTTGGCCATGTGAGAACAGGATGCTGGACTAGATCCTGGTCCTTTGGCCTGATCCAACGGGTCTCTTGTGCTGATCCTACAAGGAACTTCTTAAGTTATTATGGACTGCAACAACTCCCATGGACAATGCTGATTCAGGACACAGGAAACTGCCTTGAGCTAAGCCGGACCACTGATCCATCTAGATTAAGGTTATTTACGAATAACAGTTGCTGTGGATCATGACTTGAGGAGAGTTGCCTTTGTCCTCCTTGTGGGCTTTCCAGAGGCATCTAGTTGACCACACTGAAAACAGGATTTTGGGCTAGATAGGGCAGGGGTCAGCAAACTTTTTCAGCATGGGGCCGGTGCATTATACCTCAGACCTTGTGGAGGGTGGACTATATTTTTTAAAAAAGAAATGAACGAATTCCTATGCCCCACAAATAACCCAGAGATGCATTTTAAATAAAAGGACACATTCTACTCATGTAAAAACACGCTGATTCCTGGACTGTCCACAGGCCAGACTGATAAGGTGATTGGGCCGGATCCGGCCCCTGGGCCTTAGTTTGCCTACCCATGGGATAGGCCTTGGGCCTGATCTAGTGGGGTTTTTCTTAACACTCTTATGGGAGGAAAAGTAAAATAATATTTTTTTTCTGTTGTAAATTGGGGAGGGGATAGGAAGGAACAAGCAACCACTACATTTAAAAAGAAAGAAAAATGTAAGTCTATTCCTTTGCCTTACCCCCACAAGAAGCTTAGCTTTCATTGTGGCCGCTGCTCAGTTTTAAAAACCTATCGGTTAATTAATTGTCTGAGTGTTAATCAATCATTCACTTAAATCTGCATACATTTGCAAATAACGGGGGTTGAGTGGGAGAGAACAGTAGTTCCTAAAGAAAAACCCGGGTTTTCATTGGGTTGGAACCTGGCTGGGTTGAATGTAGTTTCCTTTGAATTCAATGGGTCTTAAGACATTACTCATTTGTCCCATTGATGTCAGTGGGGGTCTAAGTCCAGCTTTAAAGTCTGCCTCTTTTCTCTCCACAGACACATAGAATTTTGGAAGAATTTGCAGACACTGAACGCCGTAGATATGGAGCTGTACACAGGACTCCAGAGACTGTGAGTATGTTTGAAAAACTTCCTTCCCTATGGACACTCTTGGGCATTAAGATCAGCAGAGGCGGACCTCAGGGCCATTCCAGAGCCCTCTGAAGTTTGGGGTTGGCAGCCCACTAAGTTGTGGAATTGCCTGTCAAAGAGGTGTGCCTGGCACCTTCATTCTATCGTTTTCATTGTACCCTGAATATACACCTCTTTACCCTGGGCTTTTGAGACGCATATGTGTGTATGTTGATTCAGCTACATTGGTAAAGGAAAATCGCTTTATATGCATTATTTATGCATTCAAACACTGTGACACCAGATGGCGGTGTGGAGTTCCATTTTTGCTAACCCGATATCTCATACAAAGTTTGCAATGCTACTTTGATGTGTCTAGGTCTAGCCTGTGTGTCTGTGTTTGCACCAGTGCCTGATTACCAAATAGGCAGAGTAGGCACTGGATCAAAATAATATTGATTTGATATTGAAATAAAATTGGTTTATTAAAATTGTTGGTAGGTACAGGTGTTTGTGACAATGATGTGGGAGAGTAGAAGAACATGCTTTATTTTATTTTAGTTAAGTTTTTGTGTGTGTTTTGTCCTGCCCACCTGTGCTTCAATCCAACCCTTGGCCTGAAATTGGTTCCCCACCCTGAACTAAATGACCCCTGTTTTAAAAATACCTTTTGCTTACAAAACCCTCCCATAGTTGCCATCTGATCACAGGTCAGCAGAAAGGAGGAGGCTCTGCTGAGCCTCCCTGAAACTTAACCTTGGTAAGCAACTGTCTTCCTAAGGAATTCTCTATGTAAGCATCTGAAATTGCTTGTTCAGATCTTGTCCAGATTTAGTGCTGGCGTGTTGTGGTGGGCTTCTGCTTGCTTTGACTGACTCAGCTCCTTCATGAGTGGAAAAAAGGATCCTTCTTGAATGCTCTTGTGCTTGGGAGTGTACGTTTTGCTTTGGAGAGCAGCCAGAATTAGAACGCAGGTCAGGAGACTCCTGGTTCTGCACCCCCATGTCCCTGGCCCAAAGGTACTGTCCCTCTATTTGAAGGGCTGTCCAGTCCAAGTCAGGTGTAAAGACAAAGAGCCTTTCAAGGAGGGGCCTTGAAGTTGCCCATTGATGGGACCCAGAATGGTCAAACAGTCACCTTTCACAGTTCCTCTTCCCAGGGATCTCTGGGAACTGTAGTTCTGAGAGGGAGATAGGAGCCTCCTAACATCTCTCAGCATCCTCAACAACTACAGCTCCCGCGAATTCTTTGGGTGAAGCAATGGCTGTGTTTAAAGTGGTATCACAGTGCTTTAAATACAGTCCGTACCTTGGCTTTCGGACAGCTTAGTTCTCGAACGTTTTGGCTCCTGAACGCCGCAAACCTGGAAGTGAGTGTTCCGATTTGTGAATTATTTTTGGAAGCTGAAAGGACGACGGGGCTTCCGATTGGCTGCAGGAGCTTCCTGCAGCCAACCAGAAGCCATGCTTTGGTTTCCGAATGTTTTGGAAGTCAAACGGACTCCGTTCAACTTCCGAGGTACGGCTTTATAAGGTGAGAATGGGGCCCCAGTCACCTTTCCCTGACTTGTTCTGGTTTCCAGGCCTTCCCTGCTTGTCTCGTAATTTCTTCTTTCAAATGGGCATGGCATGTTCCTAGCTACCTCCTCAAACTGAGCACAGGGCTTTGACTGCCTTGGTATTGCTGACCTTTTCCATTTCTTTTCAGGACAATCATGGACTCTGGACTCCGGAGCATCCAGCCACGAGCATTTGATAAAAACCCCCACCTGCACTACATGTGAGTATGTTTGCTTTTCCTCCCTCCTTCAACCCCCTGACCGACCCATCTCTGCATGCTCCCTGCTGAGATGTGCAATTGCTTTTTTTTTTGGGGGGGGGGAGTTCTTCTCCACACAGTTGCTTGAGGACAGACAAGTCAGAGGAGCAGGGTAGAAGCAAGGAGAGGGGGCGAAAGGATGGGAGGCAAAGCGAGGGAGGAAAAGGAGGAAATCAAAGGGGTCAGAGAAAGGAGAGCCTCAAACAATTCTTTCCCCATGGGCAGCTGGCAGATTTAGGTGTCTTAATAACCAAAGCAACTTTGATTGTGGCACTAATGAGCGATTCCTCATTAACACCCATTAGGTGGTCAGTAGAAAGTTTCCCTTTCAGCATGAGGTTCGGGGGCGGGAGGGGGGGAGATACCATTGGGGGTGGGTGGATAGGGGGGAGACTGGGCCAAGGTGCTTGTATCAGTGTGGCATTTGCGACGCAGCCTCAAACTGTTCTCATTAACACATAACGAACGGGAGACGCAAGGCAATATCTGTTTTCCCTCCCTGCTGTCATACCTCAGGCACATGGCTGACAGCTTGCGCTCTTAATTACTGACTCGTTAGAAAAGCATATGAGCCGGGACCAAGCGATGATACAGGGGCTTTTTGACAGTGTAAGGCTAAGCTGGAAGGCATCTTGAAAACAGAAGGAGCTGGGACCACAAACAAGGGCTATATGCATGGTATTCAGTCTCTGGAAGTGAGACATGTCTGTGGAGTATTGGATGAAGCAGGTCAACTAGGTGGAATGACTGTTGTTCTAGTTATATTCTACACTTCCTGTATTTTTATTAGAATGGTTGGTTCTGGTGGAATCCACTCCCCCCCCCCCATCCCCAGTATGGGTGCTTGAGAAATTTGATTTCTGTGGATTTTGATGCAAACTGACTTTGATCTGTACCTCCTGGATCGGAATATAGTTATCCATTGGATTTCATGCTTTTCTGAAATTCACAATGCGGTTCTTGACTTAAAAAAAACGGGTGGGGCTGAACTGCTTTGAAATGTGCATTTAAATACAAATTAATTTTACCCTAGCATATGCCTTTATAAACATAAGTGTTTAAGTTTCATGAATTTTTAAAAAATACTGCAAGAAGTGGGTGAGACAGGCTTATGAAGGAACATATGGAAAAAATGGAATAGGCTAGAAATAGATTGATCCATCTATCCCTACCTGAAAAGCATTTTGAGAGAATATTCAGTTTTGACAAATCCTGTTGGCACCATTGTTTTCCCCTTGTCACTGCTGCTTCCTGTTCTGTGATTTAGTCACATGGATAGTGTAGTCAAACAAGGACTATGTGGTGATGGTCCAACATGAGGGAGCCAAATGGAATAGGGGTGATGAAAGAGAGCAATGGGAATGTCAAGAAGCAAGTGGGCATTTTGGCAAGAAATGCTGAAAAATTACTGAAAATCAGAAAGGAGTGGGGAGGCAGAACTGAAAGCATCAAACAGATCTTCTGATAAGTTTCTTCCGGATCCTGGAAGGATGCAGCTGATCACTAAAACCATATGCTTATTACAGCGACTAACAAAACAGAATTTCTGATTGTCGTAGCAAAACATTTGGGCTTCTGCGTTCATCAGTTGCTATGATAAAAATGATGCTGTTTCCAAGGTGGCCGTTATAGAACTTTGAAGAGGAGATGTTCAGAAGGAATCCATTTCCTGAAGCTAAGTGATGTTGGTACTATCTTCCAGGTTGAGGCCAGGTGTTGTTAATGTGCCCAGTATATACATCCAGAAATTCTCCTCCTACTTCTTTTTTTTGCTAACATTATTGGATCTGTTGACATCTCCATTGTAATTATTGCAAAGTCCAGCAAGCTGTGATTCTCCAAATATAAATGTTTAGCAACAGGTTGTGTCACTTTTTTTTTTTTTTTTGGTCAAAATTGCCAATTTGCGGTATTTATATATATGTAATATTGCACTGCCAACAATTTGCAAAACAGCTGAAACGGTTTTGACTCAGCTGTACTATGCTTCAATGCTAAGTTTATACAGTCGTTTCTTTCCAGGCATTCTGGTCTCTGGATTCTGTTGCCAGGAATGCCTATCCCACACACTTCGGAAATTCTGTGAACTTTCTTCTTTTTATTTTATTTTTTAAAACGAATGCATAATTGTATCCCTGAATGGTTTTACCCAAAGTATGCATGCAGAAGGTCAAATCTGTTGCTGAACGTCTCTCCTTCACCACTTCTGTGAGAGTGTGCAAGCTTTAGCTGCATTTGTGCAAGCGTTCACTGTAGAAGAATCACAGAGGACTAGAAGACTGCAGCCAATGATTTTGGAGGCTAAATTCCAATCCGCACAACTCTTCCTTTCCCCAGCTACTTTAATTCCTCCTCCCTCTCCTCCACCTTTTGATAAGTCCTGTCTATCACCTTGCCAACAAAGGTCCGTGTAGTTAAAGCTATGGTTTTCCCAGTAGTGATGTATGGAAGTGAGAGCTAGACCATAAAGAAGGCTGATCACCGAAGAATTGATGCTTTTGAATTATGGTGCTGGAGGAGACTATTGAAAGTCCCATGGACTGCAAGAAGATCAAACCTATCCATTCTTAAGGAAGCCCTGAGTGCTCACTGGAAGGACAGATCGTGAAGCTGAGGCTCTAATACTTTGGCCACCTCATGAGAAGAGAAGACTCCCTGGAAAAGATGGAAGGCACAAGGAGAAGGGGATGACAGAGGACGAGATGGTTGGAAGGTGTTCTCGAAGCTACCAGCATGAGTTTGACCAAACTGTGGGAGGCAGTGGAAGACAGGAGTGCTTGGCATGCTCTGGTCCATGGGGTAACGAAGAGTCAGACACGACTAAACAACAACAACATTGTTCCATCGGCTTTTTCTTACACATGCACTCCCCTCCCTCTCTTCTCTACATTATCTCATTTTCTAAGCAACCTCACAAGAAGAGACCTGCCAGGTCAAAGAGAGCAGTGGAGGGCAGATCCCACAGTGTGTCTCTGGTGTACGTCTAGGTGTGTGCATCTCCTACCTGAAAATTCAAGCCTGCCACCTGGAAGGGTCCAGGCAAATCTGGAGACTTCAAGTCAGCCTTGTAGGTTTGGCAGCTCCATATCAAATACCTGTAGGTCAATGGTAGAGCATATGCTTTGCATGCAGAAGGTCCCAGGTTCAATCCCAGCATTAACTTGGAAAAATCCCTGGTCTGAAACCCTGGAGAGTTTCTGCCAGTCAGTATAGACAGCATTGAGCCAGATGGACGAATGGTCTGGCTCAGTATAAGTTATTTGTTTTGTAAAATTTTATATACTGCTTGATTGTAGGAGACCTCAAAGCGGTTTACGAGAAAGCACAAGGCACCCCCTCCCTTGCAACAATCTAGTTTGGCACCCTGTTTTCCACAACATCAAGCAGATATCTCTGGGAGGTCCATAAGCAAGACAGGAAGGCAACAGCCTCCTCCCCTTTTGATATCTAGCTACTCTGAGAGCTTCCTAGAGGCAGCGGTTGGCCACTGGGAAGACAGAGGATCCTGGTCTAGATATGACTTTGGTTGGCTCCAACAGGGATCTTCTTGTCTTATATTACTAGGAGAGGGTAAAGCATGTTGGAAAGACAAACCCATGGAGGATAACACTGTTGATGGCTAAACCTTAATCTAACCATATTGGGAGACTAAGGAGGATTGAGGGGAGGAGCTGCTGCCCTTAGGCACCTGCCACCTAAGGCAGCTGCCTCAGTTTGGCTAATGGGATTTCCAAGCAAACACCCATAAGATTGGACTTCAGAAAGGGAGGTTCAAAACAGTCAAATGTTGTTGAGCTCAGGTCCTGCTTAAAGGCTTCCCGTGGGCATGTGATTGGCAAGATGCTGGACTAGACAGACCTTTGGAATTATCTGTCAGGGCTTTTCTGGTGTGCTTAGTCCTTGCTTTCGAGCTCCTCTGTTAGACTTTTGGCCTTGCCTTCAACTCCTTATCCTTTCATAGGCTCAATTAAGCAGGGGGAGGAAGCAAAAAGAGAATGCTTTTTGGTTTTTCAATATCTTGTTGCTTCTTCTGTTCTCCCCAAGCCCTTTGGAATTCATGGCTCATTTTCTCTGCATGTGCAGAAAAACTCTCCAGATGTATTAGACCTTCACCCCTCCTCATTCAGTTCCCAATTGATTATTCCCACTCCTCTGGAATTAATTGTTCTTATTCCCCGCTTGGAATTAATTGTGTGTTTTTTCTCCCACTCCACAATTCTCTTGAGGGGTTTGTTGCTCTTTCCCCCCCTACAACTGGTCCAATAATATTGATCTTTTTTTCCCTTACTGATGCTTCCTGGGCCACCATCCCCTATCCCCCCCCCCCCCGTCCGAAGTGACACATGCCCTGTTTTGTGGATGCTGAGGCTTCTTTGTGCACTATACAATATAATGTCCCAGCTTTATCGGTTAGATCATGGATAACAGAATGTGTTGATTCTGAAGCTGAACTGAAAATGGCTCCCGACTTTTATTGATGTCATGCCTACCTTTGCCCTTTAGCAAAAATGAAAGAAAAGGGGGAAAGCAGCTCTCAGAGTAGCTTACAAAAATCACTCTTACGGCGGTCCTTGCTTATAATCTAAAAAGTCAAGGCATACAAGGAAAAAGGGATGAGAGGGAGGAGGGAAAAGCAAGCTCAAGTTCTTAAAGCTACAGCTTTAAGAAATGGTGGCTTTGGCTGTCTTGTCCTTGATAAAGACTGCCCCACCCCAGCAGCAATCTTCCACCCCTTTCATGCACCTCCCGCCCCAGATCAGAGCCAGAAGCAGAGCAGGTGAAAATGTTCAGGTCAGGAAAGCAAGGCAGCTCGTGCCACACAGTCTGAGTCTGCCTTCAAGTACCAGCTTCTGTCAATCACAAGTGGGGATGCAGTTGCTGTTGTCCTTAGCTCCTGCTGGTGGCATCTCGTTGGCCACTGCAAGAACAGACGCTGAACTAGATGGGCCACTGCCCTGATCCAGCAAGTTCTCCTTGTGTTCTTACATACCCTCCAACATTTCTCTGATGAAAATAGGGACATCCATCCATAATGATAATTTTACTATTTATACCCCATATTGAGTTGTCCCAACCACTCTGAGCATCTTCCAACATATATGAAAACATAATAAAACATTAAAAAACTTCCCTGTACAGTGGTAGCTCGGGTTACATACGCTTCAGGTTACAGACTCCGCTAACCCAGAAATAGTACCTCGGGTTAAGAACTTTGCTTCAGGATGAGAACAGAAATTATGCTCCGGCGGTGCAGCGGCAGCGGAAGGCCCCATTAGCTAAAGTGGTGCTTCAGGTTAAGAACAATTTCAGGTTAAGAACGGACCTCCGGAATGAATTAAGTACTTAACCCGAGGTACCACTGTACAGGATTGCCTTCGGACGGCTCGGAGGTCAGATAACGCCATACCGCCCAACATTTTTCCAATGAAAATAGGGACATTCTAAGGAAAAGTGGGACATCCCTGGATCAAATCAGAAACTGGGATGGCTTCTCCAAATCAGGGACACTTGGAGGGTCTGTTCTTGTCTTCCCAGGTGGAAGGCATTGTCTGTGGACTTGTTAAAGGACACATTGATTCAGCAGGGTCATGTGGGGCTCAGAAGAATTGGCTGGGGGGGGGCAGAGCTTGCCTGCAGAGCATTGGCTGCCCCTTGGCCACCCCTCATTTTAAGTTAATCCACAAAGCAGCTGCAACCTTGAATGGTGCTGAGCACATGCAGACATCGCTTGAAGGGGAGGCCTGATTGCGAAGGCCAGGCACACAGAACAGGATGAATTACTGGTTCTTGTTCACTCCAGCGCTGCAGACTTGTGTTAACGGAAGTCAAATGCGCGTTTGAGATGACAGCGCGCTTACATGCCTACATAAAAGAAGACCATCTCTGCAAATGAAAAGAAAAGACAACTGGGTGGTTAAAAAAAAGCGTGGACAGAAATTGTTAAGAGCACTCAGCTGTCCCGGTAATAAATACATGCCGTGATTCTTAAAGACCATGAAGAGGGAGGGAGCTTGTCATGATGCAGTAAGCTTCATGTTGGTTCTGTTGAATCTTCCCTCCTCCCGCCTCGACACTTAAATACCATTTGGACTATCTGTTCCTTAAGTTCTTTCTTCTAAGGGAATGGAGATTGCAGCCAAGTTTCTTGCAATGGAGTGCAGCTCTTGAAAGCAAAGTGGAAACTGATGTTTAATGCAGCCCCTCCAAGTTCCTCTATTTTCCAGGGACAGTCGCAGATTTACCGAAGCCGTTCCAGTTTCTGATTTGATCCCAGAATGTCCCACTTTTCCTTTGTTGTTGTTCAGTCATTTAGTCATGTCTGACTCTTTGTGACCCCATGGACCAGAGCACGCCAGGCACTTCTGTCTTCCACTGCCTCCCACAGTTTGGTCAAACTCATGCTGGTAGCTTCGAGAACACTGTCCAACCATCTCGTCCTCTGTCGTCCCCTTCTCCTTGTGCCCTCCATCTTTCCCAACATCAGGGTCTTTTCCAGGGAGTCTTCTCTTCTCATGAGGTGGCCAAAGTATTGGAGCCTCAGCTTCAGGATCTGTCCTTCCAGTGAGCACCCAGGGCTGATTTCCTTCAGAATGGATAGGTTTGATCAGTCCATGGAACTCTCAAGAGTCTCCTTCAGCACCATAATTCAAAAGCATCAATTCTTTGGTGATCAGCCTATTTTCGTCAGAGAAATGTTGGAGTTTTTGGAGTTATGTGAGCCCTGAGCCAAGGAGATAAGTAACTATACAACCTTTAGAAGACATCTGAAGGCAGTCCTGTATAGGGAAGTGTTTTTCAATCTTTAATGTTTTATTATAGTTTTATATATTTTGGAAGCTGTCCAGAGTGGCTGGGGTTACCCAGTCAGATGGGGTGGGCGTATAAATAATAAAATTATTATGGAATATGACGTCCCTATTTTCATCAGAGAAATGTTGGAGGGTGTGTTGATGTAAACACACAGCCTCATTTACTCATGTAGTTTGGGGATTGTTTGCTGCTGTTGAACACTGTAATTCTGTCCACTCTTCATAGGCATTTGAATAGACCCTAGGGGTTAATCCCCACCAGACTCTTCATTAATACCCACAGGTCAATAGTGTAAGGATGACAGGAAGCATAGTTGGAGGCTGGGCAAGTTGCAGAGCTTTTGACGCAAGATGCAAGTATCTGTCTAGCTTGTTTTTATTTGTTGATGAATAGATTTTCTCTCAGCAGTGTACATATGTAATTACGATGTTCTTGTTTTCCTTTGAGGAGGATGTTCCGGTGTGCTTTCAGATTACTGTGCAAATAAAGGTATTTGTTCTGGGTCTGAGAAAATGCATTGTGATTTGTTGACAGGGGTTGCCATGGGAGATCTAGAACCTCCCTAAAGCCACATTTTATTGCAATGCTGGAAGTGTTCGTTCTTTTTTTTCAGGTCGGCTCTTCCAGCTAGATAAATGCATCCTGAACATGAGTGTCTATTTGCTAGGGTTTTAGTCTTGCTTTATTCTTTTTTGCCAAATCGTTTTGATTGATTTTCCGAATTTTACCAAATTTTACCAAATAAGCCACAGATTAAGACATCTGAAGGCAGTCCTGTTTAGGGAAGCTTTTAATGTTTGATGCATTACTGTAATTTAATATTTTGTTGGAAGCTGCCCAGAGTGGCTGGGGAATAATAAATTATTATAAATAATTTATTTATTTATTTATTATTTATAATAAATAATAAATTATTGTTATTGTTATTGTTATTGTTATTGTTATTGTTATTACTATTATTATTTAATATAATTTTTCTAAAAATTGGTTTCAGGCACTCCGTTCTTGAGTTTTAGTCTTGTTGTAAATGTATTTGTAAATGTAATGTAAATGTATTTGTAAATGTTGTAAATGTATTTGTTGTTTTTGTGTTTTTAACTATTTTTAATTATTTTATGTTTAAATGGCCTTGGGATGTTGGTTTAGAAAGTGATTAGTAAACAGAAGAAGACGAAGAAGAAGAAGAAGAAGAGGAAGAGGAAGAGGAAGAGGAAGAGGAAGAAGAAGAAGAATGCTCTGTATAGTGGTTGTCAGCCAGTGCACACAATACTGAGCTAGATGGATCAAAGCTATCACTTTGATGCAGTTTCCTGAGTTCCTCATTGTCTTTATTCAGCGTTATTGGCCAAGCAACTCTGCTAGACAGCCTGAATTACTGCAGCATATAAGTTGCTTTTCCAATTGGATCTTTCTCAGAGAGTTTCCTCTTCCAGCTCTGTGCTTTGCTGCTCCCAAATCCCATCCCTCTTACAGTTTGGCAGCCTTCTCATTCAGCCGGAGGGTCAGCCACATGGGCATCTGGCAGTACCCCCAGGATCATCTGCGTGAAACCAGGAGCGAGGCTGTGCCTGGTGCTGGGAGGGCCCCGTTCCTGCTTTCAGCCAGCTGCTGCCCTGCTTTGAGCTCAGCTTGCCAAGGGCTTGACATTTTCCGTAGGTGCTGCGCAGAGGGGCCGAGGATAAAAGGATTGGCGGAAATATCACTCTCTCTGGAGTTCTGGGCAGCAGGAACAGAGTACAGTAGCTGGTGAGATCAAAGGAAACTGTCCCAATCTGGCCTTCAAGGGAGCAGCTTCATGCTCTGCAGTTCAATGTGCATCTTAGTCACAATTTGGACAATGTTCCCATGGAATCACACAAGCAGCAATCTCAGGAGGGCGGAGAGGACACAACACCCTTAGGGGTATTTTGCTACTTCTACGTCTTTTCAATCGCAGCCATGTCTTTCGCAGGAATACTGGATTCTTCCTTAAACCAAATCTAATCAATTGGTCCATTTAGCTCAGTATTGCTGACACAATTGGCAGTATGGCAGAGACTCTCTGTTGTTTCAAAGAGGGCAGTTTCCGAGCCCTACCTGCAGACCCTCCAAGTGTCCCTATTTTCCAGGGATGCCCCTGATTTAGAGAAACCATCCCAGGTTCTGATTTGATCCAGGAATGTCCCACTTTTCCTTTGTTGTTGTTTAGTTGTTTAGTCGTGTTCGACTCTTCGTGACCCCATGGACCAGAGTACGCCAGGCACTCCTGTCTTCCACTGCCTCCTGCAGTTTGATCAAACTCATGCTGGTAGCTTCAAGAACACTGTCCAACCATCTCGTCCTCTGTCGTCCCCTTCTCCTTGTGCCCTCAATCTTTCCCAACACCAGGGTCTTTTCCAGGGAGTCTTCTCGTCTCATGAGGTGGCCAAAGTATTGGAGCCTCAGCTTCAGGATCTGTCCTTCCAGTGAGCACTCAGGGCTGATTTCCTTCAGAATGGATAGGTTTGATCTTCTTGCAGTCTATGGGACTCTCAAGAGACTCCTCCAGCGCCACAATTCAAAAGCATCAATTCTTCAGCGATCAGCCTTCTTTATCGTCCAGCTCTCACTTCCATATATCACTACTGGGAAAACCATAGCTCTAACTATATAGACCTTTGTTGGCAAGGTGATGTCTCTGCTTTTTAAGATGCTGTCATTGCTTTTCTCCCAAGAAGCAGGCGTCTTTTAATTTCGTGGCTGCTGTCACCATCTGCAGTGATCACGGAGCCCAGGAAAGTAAAATCTCTCACTACCTCCATTTCTTCCCCTTCTATTTGCCAGGAGGTGATGGGCCCAGTGGCCATGATCTTGGTTTTTTTTTTTATGTTAAGCTTCAGACCAGACTTTTCCTTAGGATGTCCCTATTTTCATTGGAGAAATGTTAGAGAGTATGGCATTATCTGACCCCCGAGCTGTCTGAAGGCAATCCTGTACAGGGAAGGGTTTTATTTTAATGTTTAATATTTTATTATGTTTTTATATATGTTGGAAGCTGCCCAGAGTGGCTGGGGGAACCCAGTAAGATGTGTGGGGTATAAATAGTAAAATTATCATTATGGAATGGGACATCCCTATTTTCATCAGAAAAATCTTGGAGGGAGATGCTGGCGACTGAAGCAGAGACTGTTTGCATGCAACTCATGTGTTCCACCACTGTGATATGAAAAAGGAGGGTGAGTCCTGGGAAAGATAATTTGGTGGTGAGAAATCTCCACCAGTGATTCAAAGCTACATTACTGCTCTCAGAGAATGGGGGGAAAGAAGATCTGTAGCTACTCTACACTTCTCAAGGAAAGGGAATTTATAGCCACGCCACAATTCCCAGGGCCTCTGGCAGGTAAGGAGAGGAAGGGAGATCCATAGCCACTTTACAGTTCCCGTGACTGTAGAGGAAAAAATGATAGTCGTGTGAGTTTTGAACTGTGTAGATGTTATGGGTGAGCAAAGCCATCAAGGTTCGCCTAGCTATATTTGCATTTTAAAAATTCTGCTCTGTGCTCTTTCCATTTCGATCTGTGTCTCAAGTGCTGAACCACTCCGTCTAAGGAAAAGCTCTGTTCCTTATTTGCTATAATAGGGAATCTAAAAATGGCTTTAAATTTACAAGCACACAAGCCCCCCCAGAGTGGATTAAGCTTGCCAAATTACAGACCAATGGGTCCAGGAGTTTTTGTGTGGGAACATTTGCAATATAAACCATATTAGGGCAATGCAGGTGACAAACAAAGCTCAAAAATCCATATTTTTGAGAGAGAGAGAGAGAGAGAGAGAGAGAGAGAGATGCTCGTTCTTACCTTAGACTGATTAAGATATGCTGAGTGAGCCCCATATCAGTCTTTTACTTTGTAAAAGCATCTTAGGCTGCTCTGCTTTAACAAAAAACGATTTCTTCAGGATTCCGCAGATAGCATTTGACGCAGACTTGCGCTTGTTTAAGACATGCCAGAGACCTGCGAGACCTATCTTGCAAGCAGGACCTGAGCACAACAGCACTGTTCCCAACCAGCTGCTGGTATTCAGAGATCTCCTACAGTTGAGTTAGAGCATAGCCATTATGGCCAGTAGCAGGGGCATCATCGGGGGGGGGGATGGGGGTGGGCAGGGCCCCACAATATTTTCAAGGAGGGCCCCCCCAAAAAATATGTGGTGATCCTCAAAGGGACATGCCAGTGTGACGCCTTTTGACGCTCGCCAAGGTGCCTTCCAAGAAAGTGCTCTGACAATCTGTGCCAGTGATGTAGCAGTGCGAAGTGTCCTTGCCTTGGTACATCTTCTGCCAGGGAGGCAGAAGGGTGAAGAATCTTCTCCCTGGCATGTTCCTTTCATGACGGTAAAATGGCTGGTGGGAGTGTTTGTGTGGGTGGCGGGCTAAGTCAGCCTGGCTGGGTTGGGGGGCATTGTATGTGTAACATCATGCACACACAACAGGTGCCCCCCTCCCCAGTGTTGGGGGCAACTCAGCGTGTCTGGCTAGTAGTGGCAGCCTTGTCCTCCATGAATTTGTCTGATCCGATTTTGAAGACATCCGAGTTGGCAGCCATTGTTAGATCTTGTGGAAGGAAGGGAAATTTAAGTTAATCCCCCACCCCATAACAACAAAAAAGAGTACTCTCTCAGATGAAAATATGGATGCCCTATAGAAGAAGAAGCAGAAGCAGAAGCAGAAGCAGAAGCAGAAGCAGAAGCAGAAGCAGAAGCAGAAGCAGATGCAGAAGCAGAAGCAGAAGCAGAAGAAGAAGAAGAAGTAGTACAGTGGTACCTCTGGATACGTACTTGTCAGGGACTCAGCGGGAGCGCAGGGAGGAGAGGAGATGGAAAGCGAGGGGGAGCAATCCGAGGGGAGCGTAGGAGAATATGACAGTAGCCCGATAGATTCCATGAGCCTCTCCAGCGAATCGGAAGATTCACAGAAGGGGGCGCCGATGGGCAGGGCAAGGGGCGACACAAGGGGGACACCCCAGAAGCAAGGGGCCAGCGGGTACTCCCAGAGCAGCAGTTGCAAATCAGGACCAGCTTCCCCACCAGAGCGTAGTGGGGGGGAGGAGTCCCAGGTGTCAGAGCCCACACATGCACCACCAGCGAGAGAAGATGAGTCAGGGTGGACCACGCCTCCATCAGAGAGCGAGTTAACGGTTAAGAGGAAAGTTGCAGGCTGGGCGCACGCGCCAAGTTCAAAGGTACAGGCGAGCGGCACAGAAGGTAGCCCGGATAGGGAACCAGGTCCTAAAGCCCGCCGGAAGGAGGGGCAAGAATCGTCAGGGTCAGCGTCAGAGGAGTCCAGGAAGGATGAGACCCTAGCGGGCAGGAGGGCCCAGAGGAGAAAGGAATTTAGGAAGAGGTGGAGCAAAGCGAGAGTCTTAAACTGGTGTGGAGGGGGAGGAGACTCAGACAGGACTTCGCCGGTCTAAGGTCGGGACGTAGAGCTGCACGCTGCGGCTTTGAAATGGAGACTGAATCTCAATAAAGACTTTTGTACATAACTACAGCCTAGCGTTGGTCCTCTGTGAGCTGGGACCTGGAGGCAGCTCTGACAGTACTTAATTCGTTCTGGAGGTCCGTTCTTAACCTGAAACTGTTCTTTTTTTTTTTTTTTAAATAATATTAATTAAAGTTTCCAGAATAAAAAAGGAAAGAAAGAAAAAAGAAAAGGATACATTTTACACAATTTCATTGACATCTTTCCAGGACTCCCCCCCCCTTGTATTCCATTTTCATTAAATTAATTCCACAAATTCTTACCCCAAATTTTAAAGCCTTGTTATAATTATAATTAGCCCATTTATTCAAAATTAATTTATCTTATTTAACCATTTCTCTTTATATTTTTTATACTTCCCTGAGATCGACCCCAGTTCCCTTCCACGAATTCCCCTATTTTTATAAAACAAGAAAGAATGAAAAAAAAAAGAATATATATATATATATATATATATATATATAGTTTTACAGCCTTTGGGTTCCAAATCTCCCTCCCCCCTTTCCCGGTTTCGATCCCCAAAGTTCATCCATCTGTCTACAGCCAGCCTAGAGAACCCACGTCCATGTCTAAGTCTCTCTCAGTTCCACTTTGCCGTCTTTTTGGTAGCTTTTAATTTCAAAAAGTCCAATCTCGGAGAAACTCTCAGAAAAGATCATTCTTCTTCCATCCAGACCTCTGTGTTTAAGAGTATAACTCAAATTCTGTTTCTTGATCCTTTTAAAGTCTGGATGTCCCAAATGTTCTAACTTCGAATTTAGTCCAGCTCTTATTCCTCAGGTTTCTTTTCCTGTTCTGCTGCAAAAACCTTCTAATTCAGAAACTTCTGGTTCCTCTACAGAGGCTTTATTTATTCAGGAACATAAACTTACGTCAAGTCCCTTCCTTTCTTCAATAGATAAATCCATTGTCTCCTTTAGTGTAGAAACCTCTGTAGACAAAATAATGCTTCGTTTTTGCAGCTTTCCCAAGAGATAACAAATCCTGCTCAATTTCCTAGTATTTTTCCACTTGCTGCCACTGTTGCAATGTCCCGAACTCCCTCTAGAGGGAATATGGTAACTTAATTTCTTTCCAGATCAGACCCAAAAGTCAAATAACTTGTTGCTTTTATTTCCAATAATTTATGTCCAAATTGTAACAAATCTAACCAGCAAAGCCATCGTAACAAAGTTCTCTTTAATTTTCCTGCTTTGACAGCTACTTTGACAGCTGTCAAAGTTTCTGTGTCTCTTCACCAGTCTCTCATGACGGATCACTCCCGGTTCCCGGGGGGTTGCATTTTAGTTCTCACAGACCAATCTTCTCCTCCAGCACAGTTACTTGTAATTTCCCTTCGTGAAATTAACTTTTTTTCAAATAAACAAGCTCATCTCTCGATCTTAGTTGTCAAATCCTTGCGTTAAAACATCTACAACGGGGGGGGGGGCGGACTTCCTTTTTGCACCTCCCCCGCTCGCTCCGAATTCGTAAATCAAATTTTTCCTTTTAAGTCCGATAAATTTACTCACAGGTTGTTCTTTTTAATCCAAAATTTTCAAAAGAAGAAGTCGTTGCTCTCCATCGAATGGCATGTGGCTTCGCTAGGTAGGGGAAGCAGTGGACTCATAGCACCACCACCCCGTCACCCGCTCCGCAGCCTTTAAAAAGGCTCCTTCGTGGGTCAGGGGGGCGCAAACGGTGCCCGCCGAGTCACCAAGTCCATGGGCATCACCGCCCATGGTTTTTGAGGGTCCCTGCGTCGCCGGTGCAGCAGGACCCAACCCCTACCCAGCAGGCTCCCTCTGGAGCTCGGAGGGAGTCCGCCATTCAGCGATGGCGCCGACCCGGAAGTCCAACCTGAAACTGTTCTTAACCTGAAGCACCACTGAAACTGTTCTTAACCTGAAGCACCACTTTTGCTAATGGGGCCTCCCGCTGCTGCTGCGCCGCCAGAGCACAATTTCTGTTCTCATCCTGAAGCAAAGTTCTTAACACGAGGTACTATTTCTGGGTTAGTGAAGTCTATAACATGAAGCATCTGTAACCCGAGGTACCACTGTAGTAGTCGTCGTCGTCGTCGTCGTCGTCGTAGTAGTGCTTTTTCTGGGGGGATGCATACCCCTAAACATTTTGTGAAACTTTGTACTTTTGCCCATTTACTGTATTTATTTTTCCCGATTTGAACTATAAAATGTTAATTTTCGTGAGTCAAAATGAGAGTACCCCTAAACATTTTTAAAGAAAAAAACACATAACAACAACATCTGCCTGGGTTGCCCAAGCCACTCTGGGCAGCTTACAACATGTATAAAAACATAATAAAATATCAAACATTTAAAAACTTTCATTTCTTCTAAAGGTTGTCTAGTTACTTATCTCCTTGGCTCAGGGGGTCACCTACCCTCCAACATTTCTCTGATTAAAATAGGGACGTCCCAAGGAAAAGCGTGGCATTCTGGGATCAAATCAGAAACTGGGACGGCTTCTGTAAATTCTCGACTGTCCCTTGAAAATAGGGACATTTGGAGGGTCTGGAAGAGCCTTGCTGGGTCAGACCACAGCCCCATCTAGTCCAGCATTCTCTTCTCATAGTGGCCAACTACATGCCTATGGGAAGCCTACATTCAGGACCTGAGTGCAATAACAACTCTCTGCATTTGATGCTGGTATTTAAAGGCATACTTCTGAAATCTTGCACCAACACCACTCTTCCATTCTTTTTCAGAAATGGTGCTCATCACTGCCACTGCAGGAAACCATTTGATGACGGGCTCCAATTATTTCTAAACACTGCTCTTTGCCAGCCTGTTGTTAGGTGCGTGACTCTGCTCGGCGTTTTATTTATGGTGCATTCAGGAAAACAAATTAAGGCCATGTAATTACGTACTGAGGTGCATGCTTTAAGCAGATCTCAAGCAGTCAGGACTCCGTTTAAAATATTAATAATTGCTTTATCCATCTGCCTTCGGTGGCTCCTCGTTGTGCTGCGTGAGGTTTTTTGTTTTCCTTTGCTTTGAAATAATCTGTCTCTGGCAGATTTGTGCTTGCTCTAAGTTGCCTAACGGGACATCTGAATCACGACACTTAAGCTGCCGTCCCAGCTATAGAAAAGGCCGTAGCTTAGTCTGGAACAACACATTGTGCAGCTCCTCTGGAAAGTGGTGCTGGAGGAGGGCAATTTGCAGAATGGAAGTGGTGGGCAGTTACCCTTTGTTTCTTTGTCTTTGGAACCTGAGCATGTGAAGAAAGCAATATATGGGGAAAGCGGTGAGCTTGTGGAGAGTTAAGCACTTCTCTCCCTGCCGAACCAATCAGCGAAGGTGGGTTGGCTAGGCAACGTGTAGTTCTAGCCTCAGTGACGCGATGCATGTACGAGGTTCCACTCTCAGTCCCTGGCATTTTCAGTCAAAGCAGCGATGGAGACGTTGTGTCCTACTATTTATTGAGGTTGATTGTGGAAAACGTCAAAGCAGTTTACATAGCCAGGGATGATTGGCATTGTAGTTCAAGGACATTTGAAAAGCTAAAGGTTCCTTGGTCTGTGTCATGTGGGTTCACCTTAACATTCCTGGTTGGTCTCTGAGCTGTCTAAAGAAAACTTTGTCTATATGTATCTACTCTCTCTCTCTCTCTGTGTGTGTGTGTGTGTGTGTGTGTGTGTGTGCATGTGCAGCGGCAGAGCAAGCCAATTGGGTGGCGTGTGTGCCCTGCACCCAGGGGCAGGGCCAACCGCCCTGCGGGGCAGGGCAAACCGGGGCAGGATGCTCTGTGGGGCCTCCGAGGAGTCTGCCTGCCTCCTCCCACTGCAGCTGAGAGGGAGGCATTGGGCATACTGTATGGGGCAGCGCGGAGCCTGTGGGCGTGCTGCAGGCCCCATGGGTGAGTGCCGCCCAGCATTTTGTCACCCCCTCAGTGGTGACACCCAGGGCGACTCGACCCCACCGCCCCTTCCTTCGCCCTGTGTGTGTGTTTAACTATATCTATAGATAGATATAGATACAGTTATATATTTATAGTGAAAGCTGATGTATTCACTGAGATCTTAATTTCAGTCTACTTCTAGAAACTACATCTAGGGCAGCCCAGTGCAGTGTTGTAGCATGGGGGATTGTGTGTGTGTGCCAGAGGTGCTCCTCTGAAGAGATCTGGCATGTGAGTGCCTGCCCATTGGTGGTGGGGGCTGGGGAATGTGGAGGGTAAAGAGCACCCTCTGTGTCTGCCCCGTGGCGAGGGCTGGGCAAGCACACTCCACCCCCTGCTGGCATGCATGTGTGCATGCGCACCCACCCCAGGGGCTCGCTGATGATGCTATGCCCTTGGCCCAGTGCATGGTGGGTGATTCAGAAAGACGGGGGCCCTTTTTATCAAATGGATTTATGAGCAATAAGTCTATCAGTGGTATGATGGCTGTTTATTACCTCCAGGGATGCAGGTAGCGCTGTGGTCTAAACCACTGAGCCTCTTGGGCTTGCTGATCAGAAGGTCGGTGGTTCGAATCCCTGTGAAGGGGTGAACTCCCATTGCTCTGTCCCAGCTTCTGCCAACCTAGCAGTTCGAAAGCATGCCAGTGCAAGTAGATAGATAGGTACCGCTATGGCAGGAAGGTAAACAGTGTTTCTGTGCTCTCTGGTTTCCGTCATGGTGTTCCGTTGCTCCAGAAGCGGTTCAGTCATGCTGGCCACATGACCTGGAAAGCAGTCCGTGGACAAATGCCAGCTCCCTCGGCCTGAAAGTGAGATGAGTGCCACAACCCCGTAATCACCTTTGACTGGACTTAATTGTCCAGGGGTCCTTTACCTTTACCTCCATGAACACCAGCTTCTGTTAATCAGAAGAGACAGAGGGAGTGTCTGATTGAAGGTGTCTCAGTGAGCTTCTTAACTGTGTGGGAATTTGAACCCTTGTGTCTCTCTGGCCATATTCTTGCACTCAAACTAGGGATGGGAGTGAACTTAGGTTCAGCTCCTAATTTGTACTTTCTGAACCAATACACAAACCAAGATACAGCCATCCTTCGAAGCATGCAGCCCACTGGATTTTGCAGTTCCATTCTCCAGCCCTGTATTGCACCAGAATGCCGTAGATATTTAATAAATGAAATAGTAACAACAAATTACATGCAGGTGTAAAGTGTGCATAGAAGTGCATAGGTCAATGAAAATAATATACAAAAAGTGCATTGTGCTCAGGACAACTGCTTTGCATAAAAATGTGTTTATCAAGCACATTTGCATAAAAACATGTCTATTGGGAGAAATTTGCCCTGGAGAACTGAACTTAAGAATGGAAAAAAATGAGCAACAGATTTGTCCATTTCTAGTGCAAACACACACACACTGCCTCCTGTTTCTTAAGGACAGGAGCAGAAGAAGCGTCACCATCAATCTTCAGAATCTCTAACTCTATATACCAAACCAAACTGGAAGAGGATTGTTTTGAGTGAGGTGAATAAGTGCTAAAAGACCTTTCCCCAAGGTCAGTGCTATTGTTTTTTCTAATCACAATTTTTAGTTTGTCATGTTACAGATTTACCTATATTGGCAAGGACCCCTCACTCAACCAGCAGAAGTAGCAGTTGACTCAAACACATTCTCTCTGCATTGGCAAATGCCAAAGGTCGTTTGTCTCGGCTGTGTAATTAATCAAAGCAACATTTGCATAAATGTGTGAAATGCCTAACATGCATTCTGCCTGTGGGCATCTTGTCAAATTAGGCTTTCTAGGTATCTCCCTCTCCCTCTTTCTCTCTCTCTCTCTCTCTCTCTGTGTGTGTGTGTTTTATATATCTTACTATTATATATATTGCAACAAACTAGGTTTGCTACCAACGGGCACTGAGTCACCATATCCATTTTCCTTTCCTTTCCCTTTTAAATGCTGGAGAAGGGCAGTTGCACTCCTAGCGCCAGAAGGCAAGTGACCTGGCATTCCCTCTGCCCGCCTGGGCATCTGAGGACAATTGCTACAGAGTCGCCACTCTGCTCCACGAGGCCATTGTCACACTGCCAGCCTCTCTGCAGTCCTTTCTTGGTTCGGATTCCCTGAAAGGCTCCTGGGGTCTCAGGTCTTGTCCGGCACGGATTGTGAAGCGGCTGCACATCTGGGCTGTGCACGGCAATGTTTTTGCCCTCTTCCTTTCATGCTGTTGCTGATGCCACATGGGATTGCAGATCTGTTCAGGGCCTTGGGCAAAGCGTAAACTTTGAATCAGCCACCTCTGAAGCAGTCGAGGCAGAATCCAAGTTTGTTGCCGCGCCACTGGAGCACAATTTCTGTTCTCATCTTGAAGCAAAGTTCTTAACCCGAGGAATATTTCTGGGTTAGTGGAGTCTGTAACCTGAAGTGTATGTAACCTGAAACGTATGTAACCCGAGGTACCACTGTACATGCAAATCTTTGCAACAATCCTGTAAGGTAGGAAAAGATTTATGATCAAGCAATCAGCTGTTCTGTGTACCACATTTCTAGCCTGCTTGCAATTTTCATATGCAGGGAGACCTGACTGATGCACCAATGTTGTCATATGTTTGCAAATTACAACCAAGATTTATTCAGAGCTATTTCCCCCCTGCTTTTGCACCTGCGATCTAAGTGCCCTTGGCATAACTAAGCAGTTGTATGGTATCTCTACCATCTTTGCATATCCTCAGATGTTGCTCATTTTAACCATTTATTTCCTTAGGGAAATAGACAGTACATCATTCCCTCAGTTAATCTTTGCTAAAGCACACAATTAGCAAGCTGAGCCCTCGAGTGACCAGGTGACATTTTTGCTCATGAGGAGTTTCTGGAAAGTCTGTTGCGTTGTTGTGGTTTAACGAGGGTCAGACTAAGACTAGGCAATTAAAGAGTGTCCAAATAATGCCAGGGCAACCCAGGTTCAGATCCTGACTCAGCCACAAAGCCCGGGGGGCGGGGGGCATCTTGAACTAGTCTTTTAATACTGTCTTTCAGCATGGCCAACCTCTCAGGGTTGTTATTAGGATAAAATAGAGGAAGAACCCTGCAGACCACCCTGAGTGGAGGGGGGAAGATAAAAAAGTAAATAATTGCCTCAGGAAAGCCAGAGGTAGTTGAGAAGCTGAACAATCAGACAGCACAGACTTTGTGAACCTCTTGTTAACAGTGTCACCTAAAAAGAATTTTTTATTGAAGATTTTCTTGAATTGCAAAAGTACATAGCATCTCTTTTTCCCATTCATAGAATTTTTTCCCACAGGTCAGTTATATTCGATGTGAGACACTAATGTTATAGATATTAAAAGTTTAAGGAAGAAGAGAGGTAGGGAATGAGAATGTGTGTGAGAGGTTAGGGTAGTAGAATTTTGTTCCTTTGCATAGTGTATGTGCAAGGCTTTTGTGTCGGTGTCATGTAGGTAGGTTCTCTTTCTATTCATTTATTTGTTGTCATTGGTGGCGAGAGAGGTGGGAAGGCTCAGGGCATGGTTGGTTGCCTTCAGTTGGCTGCAGTGAGTTTTGTTTGCCTGTGTGAAGAAGGAGGCACATTCGGAAAGTAAGCATTGCACTTTGGGGACACTTCTAGACTGTTGCTATTTTCAGGTGGGATTCCATCGCATACCGTCAAATTAAAGCTGATTTGGAGCTTTTGTGAAGGAGCGTCTCCACCCCATCATTCTGCCCAGACACTGGGGTCCAGCACTGAGGGCCTTCTGGTGGTTCCCTCACTGCAAGAAGCCAAGTTACAGGGCCTTCTTGGTAGTGGAACCCACTCTGTGGAACCTCCTCCCACCAGATGTCAAAGAGAAGAACAACTACCAGACTTTTAGAAGACATCTGAAGGCAGCCCTGTTTAGGGAAGCTTTTAATGTTTAACAGACCACTGTATTTTAATTCTTTGTTGGAAGCCATCCAGAGTGGCTGGGGAAACCCAGCCAGATGGACGGGGTATAAATAAATTATTATTATTATTATTATTATTATTATTATTATTATTATTATTAATCCATTTCCCCAAATGATTAGGGTCGGGGTTTCCTGGATAGACTCCCCTGTGAGGAAGGTTGCAGCATTTGGGACTTCTTAGTTTAGAGAAAAGGTAAGAGCTGGCATGAGAGAAGTTTATAAAATTATACACGGTATGGAGAAAATGGATAGAGGAAAAGTTTTTCTCCTTCTCTCATAACACCAGAACTCATGAACATCCAATGAAGTTGAATATTAAAGAATTCTGGACAGAGAAAAGGAAGTACTTCTCCACACTGCACACAGTTAAACAATGGAACTCGCTGCCATAGAAGGCAGTAATGGCTGCCAGCTTGGATGGCTTTAAAAAAGGATTGGACAAATTCATGGCAGACAAGGCTATCTGCGGCTGCTGGCCACAATACCTGTGCTTTGCCTTCTCTGTCAGAAGCATTGCCATTACGCAGGTGGGGAGAGTGCTGTTGTGCTTATGTCCATCTAGCAAGCTTCCCACAGGCATCTGGTTGGCCACTTTGAGAACAGGATGCTGGACTAGATGGGCCATTATGTTGTGCAAGGGGCCTGTTCCCTACACTGAGAGTGTGGTACAGTGTCAGACTGGAGACATGAGTTCAAATCCCCATTTGGCTATGAAGCTCACTGGGTGACCTTGGACCCGTCACTGCCTCTAGCAAGATCTACATTGGCTCCCAGTATGTTTCTGAGCACAATTCAAGGTGCTGGTGCTGACCTTTAAAGCCCTAAATGGCTTTGGCCCTGTATACCTGAAGGAGTGTTTCCACCCCCATTGTTCTGCCCAGACACTGAGGTCCAGCTCTGAGGGCCTTCTGTCAGTTCCCTCACTGCGGGAAGTGAGGTTACAGGGAACCAGGCAGAGGGCCTTCTCAGTAGTGGTGCCCGCCCTGTGGAATGCCCTCCTATCAGATATCAAGGAAATAAACAACTATCTGACTTTTAGAAGACATCTGAAGGCAGCCCTGTTGAGCGAAGTTTTAAATGTCTGATGTCTTACTGTGTTTGATGGTTTAATTCAGCCAGAGTGACTGGGGCAACCCAGTCAGATGTGCAGAACATCATTATTATCATCATCATCATCATCAACAACAACAACAACATCATCATCATCTCAGCTTAACCTGCCTGGCAGGGTTGTTTAGGGACTAAATGAGGAGGAGGGAGATCCATGTATGCTGCCTTGAGCTCCTTGTAGAAGAAGCTGGGATCAAAAATGCAGTAAATAAAGAAGGAAAGTGATGGGGGGGGGAGCAGAGGAAGGTTTAGGAAAACATTTGCTTTGATGCAGTGTCATCTAGCCTCACTGCAAACAAATATGAATGGATGCTCATTAAATGGCCAACGTCCTCTAATCTCCCTGCAAACAAATCAAGAGGAATGCTCAATAAACAGGAGCATTCCAAGGCTATGCTGTTGAAGCACTAAGTTATGGCAGGGTATTGACTGATGGGGCATTAATTTGCGCCTCATGCAGGACTAGGAACAATTTAATATGCCATAACTTCCACACTACCGTGTTTTATTAGAAGTATAAAATTTTAGTATGAGATTGTAGGGTCCTCCCCACTTCTATCTATATATCTATATAGCCAAACAGAGAATTATGTGGTGCAACAGAGACCAGGTGGGAATACTTACAATTCCACCAGTGCCGATTCCACATTAGAGGCTCTGTCATCACGGGGATAAAGCGTCACAGCCTGCATTGTCATTCTGGTTTTGTCGGCGGCACAGTCTGTGAACAGGATCTGTCAGCAGTAATGTGGGAGACGGTGGGATGTGAGACGAGAGCCACTCATTTCTTCAATGTACTGGCGCGTGAAGATGCAAACAGGCAAAGGTAAGGTTGAAGATGTAAGGTTTTGAGAGAAAAGGCAAACAAAACAAGCATC
The DNA here is from genome assembly GCF_951804945.1 of Podarcis cretensis. NCBI lineage: Eukaryota > Metazoa > Chordata > Lepidosauria > Squamata > Lacertidae > Podarcis > Podarcis cretensis. The sequence goes on from NC_137183.1 coordinate 20,536,237, forward strand.
TTCGGGGAGGAAACAACTCCAATGAGATTTGCGATTGTATTGTTTTCCACTGGGAGAGCTTTCAGAGCTGTTCTGGATCAGATTCATTCGCATACTAGGAAATTCAGGTTGTGTGGTTAAGCCCTTGATTTGGAGCTCTTGCACACAACACGTCCGCTCCCCCCAAAAAAACACACACACAACCCATCATACTTTTTGAGATAAGGAAAAGTGACAAGGAAATGCACTGGGGAAAGTGTGGGATAACACTTGTTCGATGTAACCTCACATAACCTCTCCACAAACAAAGCAGAACGAACGCTCAATAAGCCAGTCATCTGGGAACAACCTGGGGTGCAGTGGTTAAGCTGTGGTCATTATAAGCCAGCCTCCAGCTTTAGTTTGGGAGAATGGGGAATAGCAAGCCCTAGGAGAGGCTGCACAAGCAGTAGGCACGCTCAAAGCTGCAAGCAAGCAAACTTGCAGGCTGCATGTTTGGGTGACGGCGGGCAGAATGGAACGCAAGCAGACTCTCTGCCTTGATTTGATATGCACAAGGTTATTAGTCATCCACTCTTCAGTCCCAATGGTCGTGGTCATGGTCATTGTTTTCAGTACCCATGACCTTGAGCTGCAGTCCTGCAATTTAGAAATAAAGGGAAAAAACTGCTGGTGCAAGGCAAAAAGTAGCCTGGCCATCAGAGCCCTCAGGGCAAAAGGTGAGCTGCTTTTTGACTTAAAGCAGTCCTTTTGTGAGCAACTGGCTGTTCATCTCTTTGGACTGTATCCAACATTGCTATTACATGAGCAAGACAGACTTCTGCCTGTGCAACAGGACTTTTTCTGTCTCTTCTCCTCTCTCCAGCTCTGAATCTTCTCCAGGGGGTGTCACAAACCTCTGCAGCAGATTTTTGAGGCTGCATAGGGTGACAGCAACAACAGAAGAGGCAGCACCAGCAGCACCTTGCAAGCAAGCTAGCACTCTTCTAATAGATTTTCATTGTTACGAATCAGGGGATGTGGGTTGCGGTGTGAATTGAGCTTTCACTCAGGGGTCATCCAGCCTTCCTTTCTAGGCACAGGTCTGAGCTTGAAAGTACCATGTCTGAGCTGTGTTCCCCCCTCCCCCAAATTCGTTCCCTGGGAAAACCCATGTTTTACTTGCTGAAACAGCAGCGAGGGTTTCTTTGGGTTGCAGTTTGCTCTGATTCAGTGGTGAAATGAAGGAAAGTACCAGGACAAAAACAAGCAGACAAAAAAAAAATGCTCAGACCTAGAAAGCCCAGATTTGGGCTTAGAAAATGTGGAGCAAAAGTGAATGTGGATGAGCCCTCAGTTTTTGAGAAATGGCTCTGAAGGAAACATCTGGGGGGCAGGAGAGGCATATAATTTGGGGTGAATTTAGATCTAATCGCTGTTAGGAAGGTGAGTGGGAAATGGTGGTTATTGCACAAGCTGTTCATGTCAGGAGACAGAACCCCGTCATTTCTGAACACAGCTGGCAGATCCTCCCCCATCGTTCAGCCCAGACACTGAGGTCCAGCTCTGAGGCCCTTCTGGCAGTTCCCTCACTGCGAGAAGTGAGGTTACAGGGAACCAGGCAGAGGAGGTCCTTTTCGGTAGTGGCGCCTGTCCTCCCATCAGATGTCAAGGAAATAAACAACTATCTGACTTTTTGTTTAGGGAAGTTTTTAATGTTTGGTGTTTTATCGTGTTTTTAATATTCTGTTGGGAATAGCCAAGAGTGGCTGGGGAAACCCAGCCAGATGGGTGGGGTATATATAATAAATTATTACAGTCATACCTTGGGTTACAGAGACTTCAGATTGGATTTCTTCGGGTTACAGAAACCCTGAAGTACTGGAATGGGTTACCTCTGGGTTTTGGTGGTCGCGCATGCGCAGAAGCGCTGAATCGCAACCCACACGTGTGCATACGCGCTTCTGCGGGTTACGAAAGTGCATCCCACATGGATGACGTTCGCAACCCGAGCGTCCACTGTATTATTATTAGGCAGGAATGAAAAGAACAAGAGATTTGTGAGACAAAATGCCATCAGAGAGACAGGGCACTTCAGGCATAAGGAGTAGAAGCTTGATGTTGTCATGGAAAGCAAGCTTTAGGGGAAAGGGGGTAGAAGAGTTCTTAAAGAAGACCAGGTGAAGTGCATTTGTGCAAGGAGAAGGCAAGGCTAAGCAGGGTCCTGGAGGATATTGCAAAAATAGGCACGTGGGATAAAATTAGCTGGAATCCTCCCCGTGGTCCCCACCTCCTTCCCCTGACATTGGATCAGATGTGATATTGAAATGTTCCCAATTATTTTGCTTGGATGAGTTTTGTGATCCTGATGGTATTAATTATTCTTAAAGGTCAGCAGCGCTCACATGAATCCCCCTTCTGTTCTCTGGTGTAATCAGTTAATTAATTGGAAATCGTTTAGCAATGCCTGCCAGGCAACTTTTGCCTTGCCTAGCCTCTGCTTGGTGGCTTTTTCTTACTGCTCACACTCTCCTTGGTTGTCTCTCTTAGGATGCTTCAGGGATAGTCTGTTCCCATTCCTTCATAGCTGCAAACTAGGTCCAAGACAGTGGGTAATCGATGCATAGTGAAATGTGCCAAAGTTCAAGCTGGCAGGGCTATTTCTGTGATTTATTTTGTTAATTTGATTTATTCTGTTTATTTGTTATTTGTTAACTGGATAGCTCAGTCGATTAGAGTGTGCTGCTGATAACACTAAAGTTGCAAGTTCAATCCCTGTATGGGAAAGCTGCATATTCCTGCTTTTCAAGGGGCTGGACTAGATGAGCTTCAGGGTCCCTTCCAACTCCACAATCCTATGATTCTGTGATTTATTTATTTCATAAAATTTATACAGCATTTGATTGTAAAAAAAAAAAGCCCTCACAGCAGTTTACAAAAAGAACAATAAAATCAAGGATTTTTCCCCAGTGCTTTAAAATGCATGCAAAGTTAAAATGTTAAAACAGATTTAAATTCACACCAGCATTTCTAAGCATCTGAGTAGGCTTGCCAAAATCAGAATGCTTTTAGCAAGCACTAAAAAGAATACAGTGAAGGTGCCTGCTTGCTATCAATAGGGAAAGGAGTGCCAAAATGTAGTTCTCTTTTCCTCCAGATCTCACCTTTTGCCTTTGAAACTGTTAGCTTTGCCTCTTTAACCCTTCATCCCGACTGTAACAAACTCGGAGACCAAAAGTAAATGTGTGAAATCGGGGGTAGTCAACATGGTGCTCTCCGGGCATTGTTAGACTGCAACTCCCATCAGGTTCAAGGTTGGAGAGGTTGCAGCACTGGGGACTTTTTCTGGTTTAGAGAAAAGGCGAGACAGAAATTTATGAGATTCTTGAATATATGGGAAATAATTGTGTATAGCTGAAAATGCTGGCAGCATTAAGATAAATTCAACAGTGTAAACAATTTTTGATGGAAGTAGTAATGGAATACTGAATTGCATAGTTTTTCTAAAATGAATCACGGAAAGAGAAGAAGGGAAGTTATTGATATCTTAAGGATGTAAAATGAGTAGTAAAACACACAACTTAATAAAAATTATTACTATATCTACCTATCATCTATCTATCTATCATCTATCTATCTATCTATCATCTATCTATATCTATCTATATCTATCTATCTATCTATCTGTCATCTATCATCTATCTATATCTATCTATCTATCTATCTATCTATCTATCTATCTAATCTATCTATCTATCTATCTATCTATCTATCTATCATCTATCTATCTATCTATCTATCTATCATCATCTATCTATCTATCTATCTATCTATCTATCTATCTATCTATCTATCTATATCTATCTATCTATATCTATCTATATCTATCTATATCTATCTATCATCTATCATCTTTCTATCTATATTTTTTTCTTGGCATAGTGAAAGTGGATAAAGGAAAGTTCTTCTCTGTCTCTCAGACTGAACAAACAATCCCCATCCCTGCCCTAGAACCTTTTTCAAGCATGCCTGAAAGGGTGTTCACATGTTACAATCAACAAGTGTGCAATCTGTGTACCTGTGTATCATTTGAGCTGTACACTTGACCCGCCACTCAGATGTAATGCTCAACAAGTGTACAGCTTGTGTACCTGTGTGCTCACTAAGTTGATCTGTGCACATCAACGTGCATGTAGTGGTGGCTGGTACCATTCTTCAGTATAATGTGCAAATAAGCCTTTTCTCATGGAAGTCTCAGGCTTCCTTTTGTGTCCTGCAGAAAGAAAGCCCTGTTGCCCACGGAAAGCTTTTGTGCATCGCCGAAGAAGTAGAGAATGGTTGTTTCTCCCCCCATCTCTCCCCCCCTCCTTGCACCTCTTTGCCACTTTCATCCCAAGGAAATCAGCGATTGAGAGCAAAACAAGCCCATTAAACCTCACCCCTTCTGCTGGCGGTGCAGACTGGCACCTCCTGGCCTCAATCGGCTGAAATTTCCCATACAATTGCTGTTCACTGGAGCAGGAAGAAAGCCCAGCTCAGAGTCGTATTCCAGGCCTGAGAGATCTAAATTTATCGCAGCGTAGGCGGAGGAGGCAGAGAGAGCGAGAGACTCAGATGGGAGTTTCGGTGCTGGCAAACAGGCACAGAAGTGCTGAGTCTCTTTTGCAGATCTAGCTCAGAGTGGGCTTGGTTCTCATGTTCTCATCTTCATATATGGGGGTGTGCAACATGGGAGGTATAAACCCGCTAGCTGCTCCTCCATCAAATGCCGTACAGATGGCACTGTGTTAATGACAATGACCTGAAAGTTCCTGTCTGTGGTGTTTGGACATGGAAGGGCTCTATGCATACAGAGGCTATCGCTTGCCGTCCATGGAGATTCTGTGCTTGTGAGCTAAAAGGGTTTGGTGTGAAGTGACACAAGAATGGCTTTCAGTGCAGGGCTTGAGATTCTTGCCAGCAAGTAAAACAAGTCTTAAAGCTTGATTGCGAATAACCCTGGGGATCCTTTCCAACTCTACAATTCTATGATAAAGTCTATATATTCTATGGTTCTATGCAATAATGCTGAGCTAAGTCTAAATACAGTCATACCTTGGTTCTTGAATGCCTTGGTACTCGGACGTTTTGGCTCCCAAACGCTGAAAACCCAGAAGTAAGTGTTCCGGTTTTTGAACATTTTTCGGAAGCCAAACGTCCGATGTGGCTTCCGCTTGAGTGCAGGAAGCTCCTGCAGCCAATCAGAAGCCACGCCTTGGTTTTCAAACGGTTTCAGGAGTCGAACGGACTCCTGGAATGGATTCCACTGTTTCTACCTTTCCCTGATACAGTGGTACCTTTTCCACCAGCTGGAAAAGGTTTTAGGCTACATTGGCATTGATCATAGTGAATGTCTTTAAACCAATTTGATTAGAAGTTGGCATATGGGATTTGGCATATGGTGATTAATGAATTCAAGAAATACAGTGGTACCTTGGGTTACAGACGCTTCAAGTTACAGACTCCACTAACCCAGAAATAGTACCTCGGGTTACGAACTTTGCTTCAGGATGAGAACAGAAATCGTGTGGTGGCAGCAGGAGGCTCCATTAGCTAAAGTGGTACCTCAGGTTAAGAACAGTTTCGGTTTAAGAACAGACCTCCAGAACGAATTAAGTTCTTAACCCGAGGTATCACTTGTACTCTCTCCAAACTGAATGAGTTTGCCTTAAGACAGAATATGATGCAATCATCTCCCTGAAAACAGCTGTGTGTTTGGCATGCTTTCCATTAATGTGCGGGAGGGGGGGGGACCCCACTATGAACAAAAGTGTGGCACAATGAAGGGAAGAAGCACTTGCACACCCAGTAATGACAGGTTCCCCTTTTGTGATGGTGTGTTTGCAGAGAGAGTGTCTTCTCTGCTGCTAGCAATGTTAGTTAAAACTGGGAAATCAGGGGCAGGGAGGCATCTATGTTGCAATCTCCTAATTCAAGGCAGCATTGTGTATGTAAAGCCTTCCCAGTGTCAGGGACTGGGCAGAGGAGGAATGGTGGAGACCGCCTCCCCCTCCTGAACCTTCCAGGAAGGAGGAAGAGGAAGACAGTATAGATTTACAGCAGTGGGCTGTGGGAGGTCACAGCTCAGAGGCAGATGAGGGGAAAATCATGGGAGAGCCAGAGCAACACCTGGCTGACACATCATTAGAGGGCATTCCAGACCCTCCGTCTACCAGAACCTGGTGAGCCTTGAAAGTAGGAGAACAAAGAGCTCAAAGACAGAGCACACTTAGCAGCACCTGTAGTGGTGATGAATGAGGAACTGAGAGAGACGGGTGTGTGGGTAGATTCACTTGGGACAATGCCGTTATCCAAGAGGCTGGGTTCTATAGCCTCTCTCTGTAATGACTGAATGAAAAAAGAACAGTAAGAAACCTTCCCTTGTCTTTATACTTTCCTGGGTCATCAGCTGGGAGCCGCTGCCAGCATCCTGACATCCAGGTACTGAATAAGTTGCTATGGTCTGGTATGGTATCACAGAACTGTCCTAAACATTCTAACTGTGGAGGGAACTAAGCAGTCAGCAATATGATGTTCACAAACAGTCCAACTTCCATGAATGAACTGAAAGGTCAGTTTGGCGCATGGGGGGGGGGATTTCACAAAGTTTTAAGGGATGGAATATTGTAGGGAGAGATTTTTGATGCAGGGAAATGAGGGGTTTGTTTGCACATATAACAAACAATCATCCCCAAACAATGATTGCAAAATGAAGGGCTTCATTTGCACATGGGATTTGAAACCAAGACACACAGTCCTGCTTGCCAAATTGGTCCACCACCATACTGTGGTGTTGCTGGCCTTGTGCAGGGTTTCTTTCTGTTGCCAGTGACACACCTCAGCCCTTTGAATCCCATATTAGTGTGTGGGCTTATGAGCCGGAGGCCCCCCTTCCTTTATTTCAGAAGTAAGCATTCCTTCCACAAAGTGTCTAATTTCGCTTGCAAGACAATTATGGGTTTGCTTCAATGCTATTATTCAAAGATATCTTAAGAGCTTCTCCTCTGCCCACTCAGCTTTTGTTTCAAGAACATCATCTGAGAACTGACATAAATTGTTGCCAGGGAAGCCTCATACCCTCCTCCAGAGCAAGAGAGGAGTGTTTTTGCCCATCATCTTGTTCCTCGCCGTGCCCATGAGGCTGGGAGATGAAGTTGAACCAGAGACACTTCGGGAGAGAAGAGAGAGGGAATATCAGGGGGCTGAATGAAGAAAATTGGGAGGGGGCAGGGATTGAGGGCAACAAACAGGAGAGAAGGGCTGGATTGGTGGAACTCACACAGAACGGGCTGCATTTCCCAGGGCCACCTTCCTTTCTGGGCAAACTTCCAAGTGGAGGGTGGTGCCAGAAGAAAAAGTGGGTGGGGCAATGAATGAAAATGTTATCTTGGTACAATAGGCTTGTTTCCAGAGACAGTCACACAGCCTCTCTCTCTTCTCAAACCTAGAGGCATTAACAGAGCTGGGGGGAAACATTTAGAATGGAAAGCAAGTTCAGCAAGGAGTGCAGGCCGGATTACCAAACAGGCAGAATAGGCCTTTGGGCCCCACACCTCTTAGGGGCCCTGTGACAATGGATCAAAATAATATTGATTTGATCTCAAAAGAAAATTGCAATCAAGTTTTCTTAGTTCAATGTGAGGGCCATGGGCATAGCCAGGATTTTTGTTAGGGGCCAGCCGGCCAATGTTGAGCTTTTTTTAGGGGAGCAGGCAGCAAGCTTTGGTGGGCCACAGAACCTCTGCCAATTGAATACTTTCAATGCTTTTCAATAGTTTTTGTGAATCTAGGGGGGCATCTACTCCCAAGGTGAGGGCCCCCCTGAGATTTTGACAGCCTAGGGGCCTCCACAGGGTTTAATCTGGCATGGGAGGGGTGTGGGGCATTTCCTCTACCCCTGAGCTGCAGGCCCTTCCTTCTTCCCCGGTTCCCGAGACATAGCCTATGACTTAGTTTCTCCTGACACCTGGAGGTGCCCAATCATCTTCTATGAAAGGCAGAGGGAGAGGGAGGGAGTGGCTGGAGGCTATGAAACTCTCGTTTCATCAATTTAATGACGAGTCCCATTCTGCTAACTCATCCACTTTCCTCCTGCCTCTGAGCGTGGGGAGGGCAGGGCTCCTAATAGGCTTGGCATCGCCGGGCACTTCTGCAGGCTTCATCTTGGCCACAGCTGAGTTATCTGAGGTTTCAATTTAGTCTAATATTTGCAGAGACAGATCCACGGCGTGGGCCTGTGGGCCTCAGCTGCGGCTGCTGCTTCTGGGATTTGCTGGAGTAATTTTCAGCACATTCATTAAGGGAGAACAGTACATTCTGCCTTAATGAGGAAAGCTGCTTACTAAACAGGAAACGGAGGGTGGCGGCAGCGGGGGGTGAGGTTGGGAGCACAAGGCTGGTTATATTTTCTTTGGAGGTCAGTTCGGTCCCTCTGAATAGAGGGCAGGAAGCTGTAGCATCAGCCCCTGTCCTTGTTAGGGGTGGGGGAGGAATCCAGTCCAGTTCACATTTAAAAGCAAATCTACACAATTTGCACTTTCTGAGACACTATGGAAACTGAAACACAGCCGTCCTTTGAAATCTGCATGTCTCTGAATTTTGCAATGCAGTTTGCCAGCCAAGTAATGTGTAACCACAAATAAAGTGTGTATAGAAATAAAGGACTAAATAGGCCAATGTTACATATCCCCCCCAGCTGCATTATACATTTAAAGGGCTGCTATCCCACTTCAAACAGCCATATCTTCCCCCAAGGAATCCTGTGAACTGTGGTTTGTAAAGAGTGCTGAAAGGTATTAGGCTAGCCCTTAGAGATACCATTCCCCAGACTTCTCTGGGAAGAGGGTTGATTGTTAAACCACTCAGTGAGTGGTAGCTCTGTGAAAGGTCCCCTAAGAACTCTCAGCAACCTTAACCAATGGCAGCTCCCAGAATTCTTTGGGGGAAAGCCATGAGAGTTTAGAGTGGCGTAATACTGCTTTAAATGCATAGTGCAGGTTGGGCCATAGTATAAGGCAGCTTCATATGTCTGGAGATTTCTGGAGATAATGTGGACTTGTTTGCAAAAGTGGCTTTGGCTCATTGACAACTCAAACAAAAAACAAGCGACATATCTGGGCAAACCAAGTGTTGCTTCTCTCCCTCCTCCTTTCTTGCTCCAAATGAGCAAACACTATTTTGCACACACACCTTTTTATCTTTCAGTCAGCCTGGTGCACTGTGAGGATGGGCAAGCATACACAAGGAATCAGTGTGCAGTTGTGAGTCAAAGTGCACGAGATGTAGAGAATGTATTGTTATGAGTAGGGGGGGGGGAGAGGAAAGTCAGCTATATGTGAGATCCTTCTAACCTCTGGATCCAGCAAGTGTTAAAGTATAAGCCAGGCTAACTTCCTCATGAGGTAATAGCATGGGTGATGGGCCATTAAGGGAAACAAAGCAAAGAGGCTGTGTGTGAGACAGCAAATGTTTAGGGCCCCTTCCTCCTGCTCACAGTTAGAAGGACAAAGCAGAGTTCAGAACTGAGTTGCAGCAACATGACCTAGAAGTAAGCAGCAAGCTGGAGAGAAAGTCAGAGCAATGTTTGATAGAAATTCTTGATTTCTGCTTGAATCCAGGGCTATGGCTATGGGAGAAACAAGATGCTGCACTTTTCCATGTACACGGCAATGTTTTGTTTTTTTATGAGAAAGAAGAAGAAGAAAAGAGTTTGGATTTGATATCCCCCTTTATCACTATCCTAAGGAGTCTCAAAGCGGCTAACAATCTCCTTTCCCTTCCTCCCCCACAACAAACACTCTGTGAGGTGAGTGGGGCTGAGAGACTTCAGAGAAGTGTGACTAGCCCAAGGTCACCCAGCAGCTGCATGTGGAGGAGCGGAGATGCGAACCCAGTTCCCTAGATTGCAAGACTCTTAACCACTACACCACACTGGCTCTCAATAAAGAAAGCAATATTAAAAATTGGGGGTCGTCTTATACACAGACAGTGCAGAGGGCGAAATGGGGATTTGTTTCTGCTGTGAGCAGGAGATTTTCAGTGGTGATAGGGCGGGTGATTTGTCGCTGCGTCAAGGGCTGTTGTCGATTGGCTGTTTCTGCAGCAATTGGGTGGGTGATTGACAAGCGGGCAGGCACCTCCCCCCCCAAGAAAAGCTCAATAACTCTGAGCAACCCTCCTCCCAAAAGCTCAACAACTCTGGGCAACCCCCCCCCCCATTTTCTTAATTTAGAGTCCTCAAAAATAGAGGGCGTCTTATACACGGGGGCGTGTTATACATGGAAGAATACGGTAGTTTTGGGGTGCTTATGATGCAAACCCTTTCATCGTAGCCCAGGTTGTATATGTCTGTAAGTAAACCACGTGTCATAAAGACACCACAGTGTCTGCTGTGGCTCATTTCCGAAAGGAAACACAAACCCTAGACAAGCCCCTGGAATCTCACCCCACTCCGAGACTGGGGTGGGATGCAATGGTATAGTAAGACTTCACAGCAGCTTTTGTATTGCTTTAAAGCTGAAAAGCAGATGCAATGGGAGTAAATTGGCTCAGGGTTATGGCACTGGAGGGGGATCAGGTGTTTAACCCTTTCCCCCATGCTGTTTTCCTGATTGGAATATGTTCTTTCTGAAGCCACTGTTAACCCTGTCAGGTGGCAGTGGCAGGGCAGAGAGATATATACATGTATTATGCTTATCTATCTCCTTCAACCTCCCCAGGGAGGTTATTAGCATCTTTGGGAAGCATTTTCCATCAGGAACACATAATAAAGATAATTTGTTGCCACCATCTCTCCCCCAGCACTGCTGCTCTGAGCCAGTTCCACCTTCTCAACTGCTCTATGGCTGCTTTATAGCATTTTGCAAAAAGATGTCAGGAGATCCAATTGCAATTCACCTGTGCAGATCACCTATTGTTCTGCCCTGAAACTTCTGGCATATATAGATGCCTGTTGGACTCAGATTGATTCAGCAATAAGCAGAGCCATCCACCCCCTCCGTAGAAAATATGCAACTGGATTAGCTAACATGAAAGCCAATATGAATTTGGACCTCTGCCCACATTAGGGGGAAGCAGAAAGAGGATGCGAGGAGAAAAATCTGAGCATGGGGAGAAAATCTCACTTGTAGTCCCATGCAGAATCTGACCCTCCTTGGAAGAGGACACTTAGGTGAAGTGGGTCCCCACGCCCAGATTTTGCACCTGTAGGCTTTTTTTATATGTCCCTCTTTTCAGTTTAATGCAGCAAAGATTGGCACTTTTAGGGTTGATTTTAATTCTTCTGCAGCTTGGATGTTAAACTGAGCTGGAGAAGAATTTGGGGGCTTGAAAACCTCACATGCAGAGTTCATCTCCAAGCCTGAGCTTGAAGAAGTGAGATGGTACATACAGTTGGACCCACTTGAATATCCCCTGTATGTGGGGTGCCATGGAAAGAATGGTGTGGACAGTTGATCTGTGATTGTGAGAAAGGATATGTGAAGAGTACCAAAAGTCTTACAGACAAAGGTTAAAAAGCAACACAGAGTTCTCAGTTTGCGGTGCTAAGCAGAGCATGGTAATATTTTACCAAGGGTGACAATATGTCTCTCTGTGTAGAAATTCCTAATTCATACTTCCCAAAACAAGAAATGAATCAAAATGCAGCTATATTTTGAAATTTGCAGTTCTCTGAATGTTGCAATATAGTTCTCCAACCAAATGTCTACAAACATGCTTTATAGTGGGTGGGGGGAATGTGCATAAAAATGCATGTATTAGTAAAAAATATTTTTTTAAAAAAAAATGCATTATGTTATAGAAAATTGCTTGGGAAATGATGTAAATTAGGTTAAAAAAATGCATTTGAAAACATGTATTACTGGGTGGAACATGTGCGCAAATGATGAGTTTTCATGAGGACTTTTTGTTGTGATGAACACAAAAAGGTAAGACTGGAAGAATAAGCAATGGAGAAAAATCACAATGGACGGATCTGTCCATCCTTTAACCGTGTGTGACCTTCCTGGGGAGATGCCCTTATTTACTTAGGCACAGAACAAGCCTTTTCCCCATCAGCCCTGAATTGCCTTGCAAGTGAAGCCAACGCCGAGGAAAGCAGTTTACGGGTTTGTGCTTCACTTCTAATTTATTCCAGGCGTGCAGTTTCTTGCTGGCGGCTCCATGCTGCTAATCCACCAGATCAGAATTTCGTAGCTGGCAACATGTTATTAAAATGCGTTAAGAGCATCTCCCTGGCAGAAACAAATGTGTCAGGTTTGAAACAGGAAAGGAAGTGGGGAAGGTGACCGTAGAAGGGGACGTGGGTGTTTGAAGGGGGTGGCAATAGGCAACAACAACAACAACAACAACAACAACAACAATAATAATAATAATAATAATAATAATAATAATAATAATAATAATATGGTGGGGAGAAATGGGAGCAGGAGGGCTCCTTTCCAGCAGAATCATCCTCCTGCCCTGGCCTTGGACTGATCACAATAATATAGTTTGCAGCTTAATTACAGAGGCTCTTGCTTGTAAGTGTCATTAATGAGGCATCTGGCTTAATTTAGCTGAATAAAAATGACTCTTAATAGTAGAGCCCGCTTTGCTGGCGCTTAATTGAGGGAAAAGCAAACATGCCATTTCCCTTCACACTAAATTCCAATTGTTCTGGGTTTTACCAAGGAGAAGGGGAAAAACCTCCCCTGTAAAAAACAACAACAACCTTCAGATGTTTTAAATAAGATGCAAACCAGCAAATGTTGCCAGGAGCCGGAAGGGAGAGCTAGTTTTGCCAAGCCACCTTGGCCTGTGCTTCCCTGTTTGTTCTGCTGTGGAGATGAATTGTGGATGACCATATACCCCAGGTTCTAGCAACCCTCTCCATTGTCTTCTTTCCACCCCCTAAGGGAGATATTGAGTTCAAAATTCTACACTGAGAACACCCAATTTTGTGCAGAGAGAAACTGCATAATGAGGCTGTTTCCAACCAAGCTTTTTTCTCAGAATATTAATGAAATTAATGGTTCTAAGTTTGGCATGTCCACTAATTTCAATGGGTCTACTCTGTGTAGGACTAACATGGGCTACAACCCTCTGTAATCTATAAATTATGTAATATCAAGGATTTGCAAATATTAGGATTCACACTTATACCTCTTATTCCAGGAGAAAGCTCCCTTGAATTCATTGGGATTTACTTCAGAGTAGGGAGCTGTCTGTTTCAGTTCCCTGACAGTCTTAAATTCAGCTTCCCATGTTGGCATTAAAAAATCATCATCATCATGAAAATTCATCAGAATTCCTGTGTGAATTTCTCCCAATAAACACCATTTTTGTATGCAGTTTTGACTAATATGCATGTTTTCCCTAATACATGTTATCTTCACTTACATCTTCATTTTGATGTACGCTTTCCCATAATATATGCAATTTTGTGAACACTATTTGATTGGAGAACTGCATCACAAAATTCAGATGTATGAATTTACACACAGTTCAGCTCCTAGATTTGTCTTTAATTGTGTTGTGAATCAAATTTCTCCTCCATCTCTACTTCTTCTTTTTTTTTAAGAATAATTTTTTATTAACCGACCAATCACATCAAATCAAACCAAATTACATAAATTCCAAATTACACAGCCGAATTTTAAATTTTTGTTGGGGGTACCCATATTTCAAGTTCCGAAGGGGATCCAATCAACTTCTTGCTTCTTGCTGCTGTTTTAATGTCCACAAATCTAACCATATGATGTTCACAGTACTATCCAGTCCTTTCTTATTGTTTTTCCACATCTCTTGTTGTTATTTTCATATATTTTTCCTTTCTCTCTGTGACCTCTGATAGTCTCCACAAGCTGGTTAAAACAGTTTGTAATCCTGTGTGGATGTTATTATTTTTTATCCAGTAGCCATATCCAGACATTTTCCATATAACATCACTTCCATACATCAAAACAGTCTTAGCGTCATTAATCTTCACCAATCTGCCTCCTTTCTCAAACCTCTGAGGAGATTCACCAGGAATGCAGTCTGAAAACAAGTCTGTTCCTCCTCCCGGCTATAAATCCTTTGGCAAGATGGCGACTCTGAATTAATTGCTGCGCCATTCCAAAAGCTCTTATTGCTTCTCGATCTCCATAAAGCATACTTTTGGTTAAAGTTTATCTCCACACAGACCTTAATCATCCTGCTTGGGTCAGTTAAACCAACGGTTCTAATGAGGAGGGGTTCTTGGTAAATCACATAGAAGGAAAGTAAAAAAGTCCCCCCCCCATTCAGTCCCGTTGCCGACATACCCAGCCTTTGGTGTATCTTCATTGTAAAATATTCCTGTTGCTCCAACCCGTCGTCTTCTTTCACAGAGGTCCCTTAAATTAGCAGTCTTCACTCCCCTTCTTCACTTGAAATATGTGCATTTGCTTCTTTTGTAATTAATTATTCCAAATTGCTGCAGCTAGTGCGCGATCAGAGACAGCGTCCAAGAGAGCCGAGGTCCACACGGGGGCATTCTGCCTAGTGCCCTCACCCCCTTCTTTCGAATTTGGGGGTGATTTATGGGCACAGCAGGCAAGGGCAGTATTTCCATTCCCTTGGGGCAACAAGGGAGGCTGCCTACTCCCATTACAGCCTCTTAATTACCCCGTGTGGGTCGGAGAAATGGTATTGTCGGCCATCTTCCAATGCGCCCCTAGTGGCCCCCCTCCTGCATCTCTACTTCAATGTGGACATATATAAGTATAAAGAGGCAAAGAAACCTGCAGGAAACTGAAATTCAGCCCCCGAGAAACCTAGCTCAGCAAACACATGACTTTTGCCGGATTAACTTTCAGCTGCTTGAGTTGGATTTGACAAACCTATTTGTTTCCTACCTGCCCCCTAATTGGAAATTGAAAAATAGCTTTTTTCCCTGACCCCCAGTTCCCAAATCCATTCTCTCTCCCTCCTCCTCTCTCTCACACACATCAACCAACCATTTTTTCTTATGGCATCATTATGCTCATTAACTTGGGGGGGGGGGAACACGGCCCCCTTAAATATTTTATTGGGGGGTGAAGGGAATAATAATAATAATAATAATAATAATAATAATAATAATAATACGACTCCCATCTGGCTGGGTTTCCCCAGCCACTCTGGGCGGCTCCCATCAGAATATTAAAAGCACAATAAAACCTCAAACATGATAAACTTATCCATCAAATAGACTTATCCATCAATCCCTGGTGTATACATATACATGCATTTTGAGGCATCGAGAAGGACCTTGGCTCCTAGGAGTTGGCTCCTATGGAAGCAGCTCTGATTGGCATAAGAGCTGGAGGCTTCACCCTCTGGGATGCTAATCTAGACAAGTGTTTTAGTGTGCTTCCCCCTTTCCCCTAAGTGGTCTCACAGGCAGCTAACCACCTTGGCCCTGTGGTGCTGTGGCAAGAGGGCTGTGTGTGTTTCTGAGAGCTGTTCAGAAACCCAGGCAACTGGTATGGCAACATTAAGTCCTCGAGCAGTGATACCCAGATTCATTTGCTCCTCAAGGTCATTGGCAGCTTGGAGATCTCCTGCCAGGTCCTCCTTCGCTTGAGTTCCATCCAACTAAGTTTTAGTCCGAGTAGATCCATTGAATTGACTGGCTCTAAGTTGGCTATGAGGGTCAGTGGCTCTGCTCAGAGTAGCATTAGCATTGGCTGCAAACTCTTGTCCCTTCTCTGAGGATGCCTCTTGTTTCAGTACCAGGCAGGGCTAAACCATCACATCGCTGAGCAGTTCAGTATATTTTCTGATCCAGAGGAAAACAAAATGTCTTGAGGACGTGCTGCTTCATTAGTAATGCAGCTGAGTGCATAATGTCATTGTCTTCTTCTGTAATGGGATTACTGCTTCCCACAGTAATGGGATTCCATTACTGCTTGTTATTTATCTGTTACATTGCTTTCCAGTTCTATGTGTAGAACTTTGGACAAATATCCAAAAGCAAACACTTCTTTTTTAAAAAAAAAAATCTGATGCAAGTGGGCATTATAAATTGGAGTAGGCCGTAAACCAGGCAAGGTAACTGTGAACATCTGTGTTAAAATATCACCCCCTTACACACAGATACACACACACAACATACAGTTCTGACATCTGATCTGACATTGGCGACACAGTCCCCAAATCCCACTTGGCAACCTTAAGCGTTAAAAATGTAGCTTTTGTTTATGTATTAAGGGAGCTGTTTGTGGATTTTGTTTGTTCATTATGCTAACATTAATCATAAGACTATAAGAAGAACCTGCTGGATCAGGAAATTGGCTGATTCAGTCCCAGCTTCCTGTTATCATGGTAGCAAACCAGATGTCTGTGGAAAACTCACAAGCAGGATCTGAGCACAAGAGAACTTTCCTCTCCTGCAGTTTCCAGTAACTGGTATTCAGAAGCATCACTGTCTTGACTGTGGAAGCCATCATGGCTAGCCCTATCCTCCATGAATCTGTCTAATCCTCTTTTGAAATCATCCAAGTTGGTGGCCATCATTGTCTCCTGTAGCAGGGAGTTCCATAGTGTAACAAAGCACTGCGCGAAGGAGCACTTTTTATGTCTGTCCTGAGACTTCCAACATTCAGCTTCATTGTTCCAAGCACAATTAAAAGTGTTGGTGCTGACCTTTAAAGCCCTAAACAGCCTCAGTCCAGTATACTTGAAGGAGCGTCTCCACCCCCATTGTTCTGCCCGGGCACTGAGGGCCTTCTGGCAGTTCCCTCACTGCGAGAAGCCAAGTTACAGGGAACCAGGCAGAGGGCCTTCTCGGTAGTGGCGCCCGCCCTGTGGAACGCCCTCCCACCAGTTGTCAGAGAGAAAAATAACTACCAAACTTTTAGAAGACATATAAAGGCAGCCCTGTTTAGGGAAACTTTTAATGTTTAATAGGTTATTGTATTTTAGCGTTTTGTTGGAAGCCGCCCAGAGTGGCTGGGGGGACCCAGCCAGATGGGCGGGATATAAATAATCAATTATTATTATTATTGGATATCCCTGAGTTTTATGAGAGAGGGAGAAAAACTTATTTCTCTCTACTTCCTCCATGCTAAGCATAATTGCATGAACTTGTATCATTCCATCTCTTACTCATCTATGGTCATGTGGTTCAGATGCCTGATTATCGTCTTCCAAAGCAACTACTCTATTCCTAACTTAAAAATGGAAAGCAAAATATTGGTTGACGACAAAAGAGGTTTAAAGACTCTCTCAAGGCAAATCTTAAAAAATGCAGTATAAGCACAGAAAATTGGGAAACACTGGCCTGCAAATGCTCCAATTGAAGAATATCCTTTACCAAAGGCATCATGGACTTTGAAGAAGCATGAACTCAGGATGCAAGGGAGAAATGTGCTAAGAGGAAGACACACTTGGAAAATCCTCACCATGATCAACTCCCACCCAGAAACCTATGTCCCCACTGTGGAAGGACGTGTGGATCCTGCATGGGCCTCCACAGTCACTTACACACACACTGTTAAGACCATGTTCATGGAAGACAATCCTGCTTGGCTACAAGTATCGTCAGAGAAGCAGAAGAAGAAAGACATTTCCTCTAAACTGGAAAGTCCCAAATGCTGCAACCTTTCCTCTTGCTGGCATGGCTCCATTCCCTTGATAATGTTGGTTGCCCTTTTCTATAATGTGTCCAACTCTACCGTATACTTTTTGAGTTGAGGCAACCAAAACTGTACACATTATTCAAAATGGTGGTTCACATAATGGCATTATATTATTGGCATTTTTATAAAAAAAAATATGTACACTGGGCTGACAACTTCCTTTTCAGTGATGTCTCAGATTGATTCAACTGGTTTGAATGTTCAGATCGGCGACAGAATGGACAATTTTGTGTAGGAGCTGTAGGAGAGGACTTTGTCTGGTATTCAGTATGTTACTTCCTCTTTGTCAGCCTTTCTCAACCTTGGGTACCCAGATGTTGTTGAACTACAACTTCCATCATCCCTAGCTAGCTGGCCAGAGCTCAGGGATGATGGGAGTTGTAGTCCAACAACATCTGGGGACCCAAGGTTGAGAAACACTGCTCTGCGTGGTGGGCAGATCAACTTGAATCTCCTGGTGGGCCAATTTTGGCATGTGAACCAGAGGTTCCCATCACTTCTCTATAATATAGAACACCCACCACTTTTATTCTGGGATGCCAAAATGTTTTTTGTGATGCCTAGCCCTCCCCCCATCTGAAAAAGGTCTCACCCACATTAAGAAGCAGCCCCTAGAGGGTTGGCAATGGATGGCCCCCTGCCCTCAGCCACCCCTGCTATATAAGGAAGTAAGGCACACACTAAATACCTAGGGCATTGGTGCAAGCATTGAGTTGGGAGCCAGAAGTGACTCACCCTAGTAGCATTGCCAGTTGTGATTTACATCTTTGCAAAACTCAGACACCCAGTTTTGTGAGCATCCTAGAACCAACTCTTAGTGAGCACTCAAGGTGGAAGCTTTGCCCTCGTCCTTTTGCCCCTTCCAGCCCATACTGTGCTTCTGATGTAGGATTTCTTGCCAGCTGCTTAAAAGTGAAGGGAATGTGGCATGCGGATTATTGTTTTGTTGTTCTCCCAGAGGGAATGAGCGAGGCTGAAAACAAGAAAACATCTCCCCACCCCCTGTAGACCTCCATTTACCAGCTAGCGAGGAGGACCTGTTTCCTATCTCCCATTGTGCCCTGGCCTAAATTGTAATAACAATATCATGCTATTTTTGATTCCGTCTTTGCGTGGAAAGCTTGCGGTCTCTTTGTGTCTGTGTTTTGCTTTACTTCTTTAGAATCCAGTTCTTCTCTTGACATTTCTGCTTAATGTAGCAAAACATGACCTTTGCGAAAGGACACTTCCAGAGAGATGAGTATTCCCTTTTTTATTCTGCCTCAGAGTTGCTCCCCCTTTGTCCTTTCTCCCATCTGTTTTCTCTCTCCTCTACCCTAATCTTTCTTTGATTAGAGGATGGGGAGAAAACAACCACTTTCTCCCCACATCTCAAGCTATGGAATGCTTCTTGGTCCAATTCTTCCCCTATTGGACTTGTCTATTGAGAGATGGATGAACTTGTATGAAAGCTGATTAGATAACACTGAACTTAACTCAGGGTAGGGATGACCAATTCTGACAATTTCAGTTTCTCTATTTTTTCCAGCTTCTCTTTAGTTTTCCAAATTCACACTGCAGTTTGCAGCTTAAAAAAAAAAAAAAACCTAGAAAGAAAACATCAGCAAATTTCTTCTAATATACACATTCTTGTATGTGAGGTTGCCTAATAAATGCATTTTTCCTTAAGCATGTTTTCCGTAATATTTATATTTTTCCTCATAAGATGCAATTTTGTATGTTACTTTCACTAATATTTTTCCCTGCACACTTTCTGCACACACCTTAGACTAGACAGTTCATCCCTTTATGTCTCCTCTCAGCTGGCATATACACTACATATGCATTTTTGTACACGTTACTTGCTGGAGAACTTTGCTGAAAAATTCAGAGAAGTGTGAATTTTGAAAGATGGCTGCCTTTTAGTTCTTGTATTGTTTCAGAAAGTGAAATTTAGGTAGATTTAAATGCAAACAGAATCCTATTCCCACCCACCCCCATCCCTGTGCTTGTGAGAGCCAGTTTCAAGACCTTGTTGTTTTGATTTCTTGTTGCTATTATAAGAACGGAACGTGCTGCTTTTGCAAAGGAACAAATACAAAAAACAAAGCAGAAAAAACCCTCAACCCCATGGAAACCCCATGTTTCATGACCTTGATATAAACATTGCCACAAAGAGAGGCAAAAGGTCAACGTGTCAAACTGAGGCAGATTCTGTGTTAGGCTGTGGCTAGAGTCTAATTCTGGCAAAGGTCACTAGCCAGTGGAGAAGAAAGGGGCTGGTGGATGGGTACTGAGTGGAACAAATGAGAGCTAAAAAGTGTGGAATATAGCCAAATATGGACTTAAGGTGGATCCCTGCTGCCAAGGATTTGCCTTGGGTAGAATAGCATCCACAGTGACTGGCTCTTTAAGCAGGCTATAATCCATTTATCCAGGTGCCAAAAGAGGGGTGGGAGCTCAAGAGCTTAACCAGCCTAGAAGAAGTAGAAAGAGATTAGCTTGCTGGAGAAGGAAGGGGAGAAGGGAGAGGCTTTAAGACTTCCAGGTTCTCTTAAGTCCAGGGTAATGAAGTGCCCTCCATATGTATTTGGACTACAACTCCCATCAGCCCCTGCTTGTTCCAGTGATGAAAATCATAGTTCAACAGCAACTGGAGAACATCTGGTTTTCCACACCTGTCTGAAAGTGTATATTTTCAGTGTCCTGAGTTGGACAGTGCTGGGGGCATCTTTGTGTGTATTGTCTACCTCCACTGTTGGAAGCTGTATGTCTCTGAAAGCCAGTTGCTGGGGAAAGCAAGTGGGGAAGTTGCTATTGCACTCAAGTCCTGCTTGTGGGCTTTCCATAGTCATCTTTTGGGCACTGTGAGACCAGGATATTGGACTAGATGGACCATTGGCCTGATCCAATGGGGCTCTACTTATGTTATTAGAATGTGAGCTTAAGAGGAGGATACCACTGCCTGGCCTCAGCTTCTCAGTGGTGGCTCCTTGGCTACCACCACCCCTCATGGCTCGGTGCTTCTCCTTCAGTTGTATGCCTCCTTTAATGAACTGCTGTTGAGGGGCCCGAGAAACAACTTTGGTCCACAATGAGTCTAGTAGACTCAAGTAGATTTTGAGTCTAGTAGACCCAATTTGAGTCACTTGACTCAAATTGGTTGTTGTTGTTGTTGTTGTTGTTGTTGTTGTTGTTGTATATAATTCAGCAATCTCAAAAGTCTGAGAGTCAGTAGCATAGATATTGCAAAGGTGTGGTGATCTTTAATGGAAGGAGAAAACAATGGTTAACCAGACCTCTTTGCTGGTTGTGAAGGGGCCTCCATGACCGTTTAAGCTTCAGGGCCCCCAAAATGTAGGTCAGCTACAAGCTGAGTGCAACAAACAGTTCCAGGTGTAACTAGGGTTGCTGGTTGTTGAGCGTTTCCTAGATTTGCCAAAAGTTGTTGAGCTATTTTTATGGAAAATTGGCAAAAACAGCACTGCCAACATGGATTGCTATTTTCCTGGACATTTTTACGATTTCCGCCTGGACACTTCTAGAGACAGTATGGCAGTGATGATCAAACTTGGCCTTCCAGCTGTTTTGGGACTACAATTCCCATAATCCCTGACTGGTCTTGTTAGCTATGGATGGTGGAAGTTGAAGTCCCAAAACAGCTGGAGGGCCAAGTTTGGCTATCACTGCAGTATGGCAACCCTAGGTGTAACAAGGACAAAGCTCACGGCAACTGATGAACTCTAGGAAATGTGTTGGTGGGGAGGCTGGACCAGAATGGTGCCAGGGGTGATGGAGACCTTGTATAAACTGAATGGAAGAGCTCTGAGAAGGGATGTGATTTGATTCATCGTCATCACCAGCATTTTGGTTCTAATAGCCATTGCCTCCTCCTAGCGGTTCACAGTGCACTAAAGCCATACAGATAATTAGGTAATGTAAAATATCTAAACCAGAGAAAGTGAGGAGTGTGGGGGAATCAAAACACCAATATCCTGATTAAAAATAGTTGAAAGCCGGATGAAATGCATGTGTGTATTGCCTTCCTAAAGACAATGGATGGAACTAGTTTAGCACCCTTTGGGGAGACACTTTTGCAGCCAAGTTGCTGCCACAGAGAAGGCTCTGTCTCAGATTCCCACCCATGGAAACGCTAGGAATATAAGAAGTTGCCTTGAGTTTGGCTTCAGATGTTGTGGTTAAAACCTTAAAATATATTCATCCTTCAATCTTTTGTACAGCCCTGGGGACCATTCAAGAAGGGGCCATATCAGTGGCAGAGTTTGATCAGTGGGAAGACCTCTTGCTGAGACCCTAGAGAACTACTGCCAGTCAAAACAGAATAAGTGGACACATGGTCTGTTGTAGTAGAAAACAGCTTCCTAGGTTACTTGCTGATGCTTTCCCCTTTATCATGGGGTGAGGAACCTGTGACTATCCACTTGTTGGACTACAACTCCCAGCATTCCCTGATCATCGGCTATGTTGGCTGGGGCAGATGGGAGTTGAAGTCCAGTTCCCCATCCCTGCTTTACTACACAGAGTTGTGTATTGGTGTCATCTCTATAGAAAATAGCACTTTTCCTCTGTTGATGTCCTTGTTCTTTCTCAGCTCCCTAAGCGGTATGGGGAGGGGATGTGAAAGGGTGGGGTTTGGGATGCTGGTTTGTAAATGCTGCCTGTGGAAAACAGATTCTGCCCCCCCCCTCTTTTTTTGTCTTTTCCCGCTGGAGTGGAGGGGACTTCTCAGAGGTTGTCTTGGGTTGCCATGGCAGCAGCCTCATTCGGTGTGAATATGGCAAAGATGCAGAAGGCAAATTTAGATCCCCTTTTTAAAAAAAATCCTCACAGTATTAAAATTCCTCGCTGTGCTTTCATAAGGATGGCCTGTCAAACACTCTCCCCGTCTTGCTATAGTTTGTGTATGTGTACACACCCAGCAACCATGTTTCCACAACCCACCTTCCATTAAAAACACAAAAATAAAAAAGTATAGTTATTAAGGCCTGCCTTGGGTCCCATCAGCACTATACGTTTAAATAGTCCAAATGTTGGGTGTAAAATATTGTGGAGCAGGTATTTTAAGGATGTCAGTATGTGGAGGGGATGAAGGGGTGTGTGACAGTGAGTGAGTGAGTGACAGACAGAGAGAGAGAGAGAGAGAGAGAGAGAGAGAGAGAAATTTTCCAAAAGGAGATAAATATAATATGATAAAGGGACGTGGGTGGTGCTGTGGGTTAAACCACAGAGCCTAGGACTTGCCGATCAGAAGGTCGGCAGTTCAAATCCCCGAGACGGGGTGAGCTCCCGTTGCTTGGTCCCTGCTCCTGCCAACCTAGCAGTTTGAAAGCACGTCAAAATGCAAGTAGATAAATAGGTACCTCTCCGGCGGGAAGGTAAACAGCGTTTCTGTGCACTGCTCTGGTTTGCCAGAAGCAGCTTAGTCATGCTGGCCACATGACCTGGAAGCTGTACGCCGGCTCCCTCGGCCAATAAAGTGAGATGAGCACCGCAACCCCAGAGTCAGCCACGACTGGACCTAACGGTCAGGGGTCCCTTTACCTTTACCTTTATGATATGATAAGTTGCCAAGAGGGAGAATACAATACCACCATACTTTAAGTTCCATACCATTTTAAACCTCCATGGTTTCCCCCAAAGAATTCTGGGAGCTGTGGTTTGTAAAGGGTGCTGAGAGATGTTCCCCTCACAAAGGAAGAATTCAAAGAGTTCTCTGGGAAGAGGGATTGGGTTGTTAAACCACTCTTGAGAATTATAGCTCTGTGAGGGGAATAGGGCTCCCCTAACAACTCTCACTACCCTTCACAAACTACAGCTTCCAGAATCCTTTGGGAAGAGGAGAAGCCAGGACTGTTTGCAACACTGCTTTAAATGTATATTGCAGATCTGTGAAAAATGCTCTGGGGTTTAATTTATAAGTTTTCTTACCTGCCCTTCTCCATGAAGCCCCAGAGAGAGTTACAACGATGTAGTTATAAAAAAAAACCTCTTTCAATTCTTCAGTACAAATTTAATAAATAAAAATAAGTAGAAGCATTCCAGAACAGTGTAAATTGAGCAAAAGAGGTGGGTCCCACAAAACAAAGTACTCTAACTGTCAAAAGCCAGCAGAAGTTATGTAACAAAAGATCCTAGTGGGAATGAGTTCCACAGTTTAGGGGCCGCCACAGAGGAAGCTCTCTCCTGGCCTTTCCCAGCACTTCTGAGCATGGTGGAAAGACCAAGACAACTCCTTCTGCAGATCGTAACACTCCTGTTTAGAGTTATAATTGTTTCACATACATTATCTTGTTCCAATGGCTCTGTAAGGCAAAGTCATTGGGTTGTCTCCAAGTATGTCCTAGTCAGGGTAGACCTATGGAAAGTAATGGAGGGAGGGAGAAAGAGAGAGAGAGAGAGAGAGAGAGAGAGAGAGAGAGAAATTTGCCAAAGTTCAACTATAAGTCCCATCCCAACACTGAATTAGGTACAGTTAAGCCTCTCAATGAATTAAATTTTGCAGAATAGTAAAAGTGGTGGAGTGAATAGTGAAAAATAAGAGCTATAATGCAAATTGCATAATTTCTACAGCTTGCAGAATTAATGTCACAGAATTTGGATTGCCTGGGCATTTAAAACAACAACAGCAACGACATTGTATGGAATACTTACCACACTGATAAAACACCTGTTTAGGCATTGGGCCCACTTTGACATTAATATTAGAGTACCAATAGATCCTTGGAAATATTGGCAATAGATTTTTCCTTGTTTAATTAGAATCATTTATTCATGCTGAGAGAGCACATTTTACAATATATTGATTTTTCATTTTATCTTTCTAATTTTGGTTGTCGTGGGGAAAGACTACCTTAATTTCTCTTTTTCTGGTGTGAATCCCCCCCCCCCAACTTGTAATATCTCTACTTCTACAGGGTAATTATGAGCTGAGCTCAGTTGCAGAAGTTGCAATGCGGAGATAATTATTCACAGTAAATTCTTCCTCTCTCTTTTTTTCTCCCCCTCTCAGAAACCTCTCTGGTAACCGGCTGACTACACTGTCATGGCTACTCTTCAAGACATTGAGACTTACCGAGCTGTAAGTTTTTACTTGGGACATGGGTGTTTTCTGCAAATACAAATGGGAGGGGGAAGGCCAAAGGAAGTGTCAGTTAAGGGCCCTTTTCAGGATGCAAATGGGAGGGGAAGAGGCAGTTAGGAGACCTTTTAAGGATTCAAACAGGATGGAAACATTGGAGGAAGGTGTAGTTAAGGGTCACTTTTAAGCAGAAATGCATAATAACGATGAAGACATGGCTGATGCAGAAAAATGGTGATCCTGTGTTAACCCTCCTCCTCTTCTGGAGGTAAAAAAAATTGGGACACAGGTGACGCTGTGGTCTAAACCACCAAGCCTCTTGGGCTTGCCGATCGGAAGGTTGGCGGTTCAAATCCCCACGACAGGGTGGAGTTCCCATTGCTCTGTCCCAGCTTCTGCCAACCTAGCAGTTCGAAAGCACACCAGTGCAAGTAGATAAATAGGTACTGCTGCAGCGGGAAGGTAAATGGTGTTTCTGTGCACTCTGGCACTTGTCATGGTGTCCCATTGCACCAGAAACAGTTTAGCCATGCTGGCCACATGACCCGGAAAGCTGTTTGTGGACAAACCCTGGCTCCCTCGGCCTGAAAAGTGAGATGAGCTCCGCACCCCGTAGTCAAATTCGACTGGACCTAACTGGCCAGGGGTCCCTTACCTCTTCTGGGATGTGTTGTGAAACCTGCCTGGTCTCAAAAAAAGGGGACAAGGGAATCACAGGGCTGGACTACCCAGGAGGCAAGGTAAGGTGACCATTTCAGGTGGCAGATCCCTATATGGATCTTCATTCCCCATCTTGTTCCTTATGTAGATCTTTCCTTTCCCCTTTTTCCCTGGCTGGAAGAGGGAGGGAATGCCATTTTCTGATTTCCTTCAGGTACCAAAATGTCTTGGGCTGGTCCTGGGCAAGGGAGGAAGAGAAGTTTGCATTGTTGCATCGGGGCTGGAGCAAATACCCCATGAGAAAAGGTTACAATGTTTGGAGCTGTAGAGCTTGGGTCAGGGAGACCTATAAGTTAAGGGAGGATATGGCAAAGGTATACAAAAGTATACATCGTATGGAGACTGTGGACAGGGAGAAATGTTTTTCTCCTTCTCTCATAATACTAGAATCAGGCACCATCCAATGAAGCTGAATGGCGGGTGGTTCTGAACAAACAAAAGAAAATACATTTTCACACAGCACATAGAGAAACTATGGAATTTGCTCTTGCGAGATGTTGTCATGACCGGCATGTTGGACAATTTTAAAAGGAGGTTACACAAATTCATGGGGGATACGGCTATCCACGCCTACTAGCCACCTCCCCTGTCAAAAACAAGATGCCTCTGAATGGCAGTTGCTGGGAATCGCAACTGGGGAGAATGCTGTGAAGCTCAGGACCTAATTTCTGACTTCCCGTGGGCATCTCATTGGCCACTATGAGAACAGAATGCTGGACTAGATGGGGCATTGGCTTGATCCAGAAGACTCTCCTTATGTTCTTTGGCACATCTTAGCTGTAGTTTTTAGGCAGACCAGAAGAAGCAATGGCTTTTTGACCTCCCTCCTCTGCAACAACTGAAGCACTTTTCCGACTACTGCATGTGAGATAGGCTAGCATCTCCCTTGGGGCCTAGCAGGTCTGCAGCTTCCTGAATTATAAATAAAGCATTCAGCGCCATATGAGAAGAATAAGTGGACATGAAATCAATGGAGTGGTGCCCTGGTGACCTGTTTTGTTGAGTTTTAGAAATAGTTCTGTGTCAGAAATAAAAGCATATACGTTATGTAGGATTCATCCCAGAGGATCATGGGAATATCTCATTCATCCTCACCTGTGATCAATAGAGCTGTAAGTGAGAAGTGACTTATGGAAGAATAAAGACCAGTCCCTCAAGTGGGACTCAGTGTGTTATCACCAGTGTAAACTCAGCATAGTTGCTCCCCCCCTACCGTCAAGTCATTACATGAATAAAAGACTGATAGTCATATTGCAGAAATAAAGCAAAGCCCATGCTTGAGGGAGACGTCTGGCTAAAATGCTGAATTTGGAATTGATTCTCTGTGCTAATGGCAACTCAAACATTGTCATGCCCTGGCTTCAGATAATAGCTCAATTCAATTCAATTCAATTCATGTTCAAAGGTGAATTTACATAATTTGTAGCTTCCTAAACAATGCATGAACTGAAACTCAGCCATCCTCTGAAATTTGCACTTCCCTGAATTTTGCATTGAGGTTCCACCCAAGTAATCTGTGCTAAAATGCATGTATTAAATTGTTGTAGAAATATAGCATACAAAAATGCATTATATTAGAGAAATGTGTTCTGGGAAAATGTGTATACTAGGAGAAATTGCATATAATATATATTAGGAGACATTCACATTAAGCTGATGACAAATTTTCATGAGCAGCTTTTTAAAAATTGCAATCTGATTTTGGAGAACTGAATTTAAGATTGGGAAAATGCAAAAACCATCAACGATGTATTAGCCCATCCCTAGCGAGAGCCCCTATCTCCTGGTAGACCACACTTCTTTATATTCATAGCATCTGAGATTTAATTCTCCATTGAAATGATCCGAGATAGGCGAACTGCAATAAAGAGAGACCATGGAGTGCTGTTGATCCTTAATGTGGACAAGACTAGACTAGATTGACCAAACATCCAACTCTGTATCAGGACCAAGCTACATTTGATGCTTATCATGTAGTTTGCCCTTGTGTGCAAGCCTTTTCTTCCCAAATTATCAGTATAGGTCCCCCTTTTAAGGTTCAGGAGCCTGGTGTGGGTCTTGGGGGAGCTTTAACCCTTTAACAGTACAAGAAGATCCTTGCCGGATCAGACCAAAGCTCTATTTAGTCCCGTATTTTGTTCTCACAGATTCCTACGGGGAGCCCGCAAGCAGGACATGAGCGCAACAGCAGTCTTTCCACTTATGTTCTCTATCAAGTGTTATTCAGAGGCATGATCAGAGGCAAATTCAGAGGCATGCCTTTCTCTTTTCCTTTCCACCCGGCATACCTATGGGGAATCTTGTAGGAACAAGACATTAGGCTGGCAACACTTTCAACCTGAACGTACAAATTAAAAAATGCCGTCTGAATGCACTTGCCCTTTCCAGGAATAAGTATTGCTAAATAAGTCTCTAGAGGAGGAAACTTCCAGCTCATCTGGCTATAGCTCTGCAATGGCTCTTAAACAGATGGTTGGAATGGAGGGAAATTAACTTTACAAGGGTGCTAAGAATAGAAGAAAATTATCTCCTCCGACTTGGAAATCCTTTCTAAGATGTAACTTTGTTGTAGATAACTCCACATGGCTTGGGTCAGTCTGACACCAGTGCTGTGAGCCTAGGGATGAGCAAATCAGTCTATTACTGGTCCATAACACTTTGTTTCAAATAAATTTGCTTCAAAAAAACATACAAACCCCACATGAAAAATCACATTTAAGCATGTATTCATATATTTCTAAATTCAACCACATTTCAAAATGTATCAATCCTCAAAATACACTTTAAAAAAATACATTGTTAAAAAAGTATTTGGATATATTAGATTGATTCATTGTTTAACCTTTAGAAGACATCTGAAGGTGGCCCTGTATAGGGAAGCTTTTAATGTGTAATGTTTTATATATGTTGAAAGCTACCCAGAATGGCTTGGGCAACCCAGTTAGGTGGGCGGGATACAAATAATGATAATAATAATAATAATAATAATAATAATAATAATAATAATAATATAATTACTATTAGGTTAAAGTCAGTTACTTGTTGTGCTTGTGGAAGTTTGCTGCAGAAGGGAAAACACAAGTACAGTGGAACCTCGGAAGCTGAATGCCTTTGAACTTGAACGTTTCGGCTCCTGAAAGATTGTTCCATTTTTTGAATGATTTTCAGAAGCCAAATGTCCAGCATGGCTTCCACGGCTTCCGATTGGCTTCAGGACGCTCCTGTGGCTAGTTGGAAGCCGCGCCTTGGTTTTGGAGCTGTTCTGGGAGTTGAACAGACTCCCGGAAGCGATTTAATTCGAAAACCAAGGTACGACTGCACATTACCAACCATTGTTGTGTAATGGATTGCACAACAAGAATCAGCGGTTGGACAACAAGCATCCATTATTTACATTGGATTCCTTTGTGGTGCAGCCTTTAAACTCTGCCATCCACTAATGCAGGGGCTCTCGCAGTAGCAGACAGAAAATGCTGGAGGTGGCCCATTTAAGCTGCCAAGAATTGTGTTTTCAACATTTGAAGAAGTACAAAATCCAGTGTGGGTAGCTATTTTCTGAACCATGCATTAGTCAGTGAGGTTAGGGTTAGATTGGTTCACATGGGAATGTGCAAATGTCAGATTTCTCAAGCATCCCTAGGTGGGCTATAGATTTTCCTCTCTCCTTTCATTCTCTTGCAGCTGGCCTGTGGCATTTTCATCTTCTCTGCTCCTCCTTTGCGATGCTCCTTGCTGAGCCTACCACTGGGGGCAGACAGACGTGCTGAAAAGTCAACACTGGTCATCAGGGAGAAATGTAAAATGTTATTGCTTTGCACCCTGCTTTGCAAAACTCATTGGAAAAGCAGCTTTTACAACAAGGCAAGGGGGGAAACTGCAGAGAAGTCTATTTCCTACCAATGCAGTCCCACTGTCATTATTAACTTATGGCAGGCATGGCCAAACTTGGCCCTCCAGATGTTTTGGGACTACAGTTCCCATCATCCCTGACCACGGTCCTGTTACCTAGGGATAAATGGGAGTTGTAGTCCCAAAACATCTGGAGGGCCATGTTTGGCCATGCCTGACTTAAGGGATGCCCAAGCCCTGCAGCATCCTCTAGAGGATGCTAAAGGAACAGAGAGGGCTCAACAGACCCAACCATTGACATTTCACTGGTCCCAACCTCTTATGTTTTTGAGCTACTTTCAACTTAGATGTTGGTGTGGTAACTTGCTTGATTGTCTGCCATAGTCGCCAAAATCAAAAGTAACGACACTTTAGTTCCTGAAGATTTTGCAAGTTTATGTTTAAAGCACAACATACCTGCTCACATACAACATTTTTCCTGCACGGAAGGAAAATTTGTGTTATGTTGGAAGAATTATGTTTTTAGCTTGCTGTGAGGTGCATACCCTAAGCAGGCATATTGCCTTCCTCAACATGTGTACCTGAAAAGACATTAACTTCAGGTAATCATGTTTATTAACTTCAGTGGGTCCACTCTGATTAAAACTAGCACTGGATGCAACCCAGTGTCATAAGGGCCCATAACTGATCATTGAGAAAGCCAGTGTGGTGTAGTGGTTAAGAGCGGTAGACTTGTAATCTGGTGAACCGGGTCTCCGCTCCTCCACATGCAACTGCTGGGTGACCTTGTGCTAGTCACACTTCTCTGAAGTCTCTTAGCCCCACTCTCCTCACAGAGTGTTTGTTGTGGGGGAGGAAGGGAAAGGAGAATGTTAGCCGCTTTGAGACTCCTTTGGGTAGTGATAAAGCGGGATATCAAGTCCAAACTCTTCACTTCTTCAAACTCTTTTCCCTTGCCGCTTTTCCTAATGTAATGGGACCTATGGAGGGTTTCTTCTCCAGCTCTTGCTTGAATGCAGACCAGAATTTCCCAATTGTGTGCCTGTATGTTTCTTTCTAGCTACAGAAATGTCTGGCATTGTGACTGACAGATGTGTGTCTAGAATGGAGCTGCATCTGGAAGGAACTGTGTCCATTTCCAGTGCATTAGCACCCACTCCTTTTTCATGCTGCCTTACATTGTTGTGGGATGAGAGGTGACTGACTGACTAGGGCTGAGATGCTTGATCAGCTGTGCCCCATACTCCTGGCTCTGAGACATTTTTAGCAAGGAGTTGCTGCCTTCTGGTGTTTGCTCAAGGAGTGCTGCCCAAAGGAAAGCAAACCTTTTTGTGTGTGTGTGGGGGGGGGGGGAGAGAGACTTTGGAAGTGATGAAGAGCCAACTTCCAGAAGCTCTGCTGAATTGCTTAGATGCTTTGCTGTCATACTGAGATCTGTTGTATGTGAGAGGTGTCATTGATCATGCACACGTTATATTCTCCGGAGAGAGTATGGGGGTGAATGGACACATAAGTTGCCATCTGGCAATCCTGCTTGAGAGGAACATAGGGAGGTGCCTTATGCTGAGTCAGAACCATTTGCTCTTCCATCTTGGTATTCTCTAGACTTACTGACAGCAGTTCCCCAAGGTTTCACACATGGGACATCTCCAGCTCTTAACTGGAGATGCTGGGGATTCAGCCTAGGACCTCTTGTATGCAAAGCAGAAGACGTAATACTCAGCTAGGACTCACAGCTTGAAGGGGTCCTCCAGGCAATATGCAACCACCCCATCTCAGTAGCTCAGTTGGTTAGAGCACGGTGCTGATGATGATAATAATAATAATAATAATAATAATAATAATAATAATAATAAAAATTTTATATCCCGCCCTCCCCAGCCGAAGCCGGGCTCAGGGCGGCTAACAACAATCAAACAATCAAACAATCAGATAATCGCACATTCTAAAAATATTTCATTATAAAAATCAAATTAAAATCAAATTAATGGCAACTGATTAAGCAAGATTCTGTGCAGGTTGCCAGAGGAGGGAGTCAGGCTGCGCCCTGACCAAAGGCCTGGTGGAACAACTCTGTCTTGCAGGCCCTGCGGAAGGATGTCAGGTCCCGCAGGGCCCTAGTCTCTTGTGACAGAGCGTTCCACCAGATTGGAGCCGCAGCCGAGAAGGCCCTGGCTCTAGTTGAGGCCAGCCTAACCTCTCTGAGGCCTGGGACCTTGAGAATGTTATTATTTGCAGACTGTAGGTTTCTCTGTGGGGCATACCAGGAGAGGCGGTCCCGTAGGTACGAGGGTCCTAGGCCGTATAGGGCTTTAAAGGTTAAAACCAGCACCTTAAACCTGATCCTGTACTCCACCGGGAGCCAGTGCAGCTGGTATAGTACCGGATGAATGTGATCTCGCAGCGAAGACCCCATAAGGAGTCTCGCCGCGGCATTCTGCACCCGCTGGAGTTTCTGGGTCAATCTCAAGGGCAGCCCCACGTAGAACGAGTTACAATAATCCAGTCTGGAGGTGACCGTCGCATGGATCACAGTGGCTAGGTCAGGGCGAGAGAGATAAGGGGCCAACTGCTTAGCTTGGCGGAGATGAAAAAATGCCGCCTTTGTTATAGCTGTAATCTGCGCCTCCATAGAGAGGGAGGTATTGAAGATTACACCCAAACTCTTAACGGACGGTGCTGGCACTAATTGCACCCCCGCAAGAGATGGGAGTTGCCCCCTCAATCCCATATCGTCCCGCCCCAGCCAGAGGACCTCTGTCTTCGAAGAATTTAACTTCAACCGGCTCCCACGTAACCATCCAGCCACAGCTTCCAGACATCTCGCCAGTGTTTCTGGGGCCGAATCAGGATGGCCATCCATCAACAGATAGAGTTGGGTGTCATCAGCATACTGATGGCAACCCAGCCCCAAACTCCGGACAAGCTGGGCGAGGGGGCGCATAAAGATGTTAAAAAGCATCGGGGAGAGAATCGCACCCTGAGGCACTCCACACACCAAGGAGTGGCGCGATGACAATTCCCCCCCCCCGAGCGCCACCCTCTGTCCCCGACCAGAGAGAAACGAACGCAGCCATTGAAGGACTGTGCCCTGGATCCCCACGTCGGCAAGGCGGTGGTCCAGGAGTTCGTGATCGACCATGTCAGAAGAATCAGCAGCCCCGACCTGCCTCGATCCAGCTGCCTGCGGAGATCATCTGTTAGGGCGACCACAGCCGTCTCGGTCCCATGACCAGCGCGGAAGCCGGACTGGAATGGATCCAGAGCAGATGTTTCATCCAGAAACCTACCAAGCTGTTCAGCAACCGCTCTCTCAATCACCTTACCCAGGAATGGAAGATTCGAGACCGGGCGGTAATTGGATAGATCTAAGGGATCTAATGATGTTTTCTTTAAGAGCGGACGCACCACTGCCTCCTTCAGTTCCCCTGGGAATATCCCGGTGCCAAGGGACAAATTGATGATATCCCCCAGGGGGGCCCGCACCACGTCTGGACACGCTCTAATCAGCCATGACGGGCACGGGTCAAGAGGACAGGTGGTGGGCTTTCCAGCTCGGAGGAGTCTGTCCACATCGGCTGGAGATATCTGGTCAAAATGGTCCAATACTGGACCCGAGGACAGTCGAGGGGCCTCCAGTTCCTTTATTGTATCCAAATTGGCAGGGAGGTCATGGCGGAGCAACAGGACCTTCTCCGCAAAAAAGCTCGCAAATGCCTCACAGCTGTGTGTCAGATTGTTATTTAAATTTGGCTGTCCTTCAAGGGACGTTAAAGACCGAATTATACTAAATAATTGCGCCGGGCAAGAGCTAGCTACGGCAGCAAGGATTCTTCTAGCAAAGTATTGGAAGACACAAGAGCTACCCACGCTGGAGGAATGGCAGGCGAAAGTGATCGACTTTATGGGACTGGCAGAAATGACCGGCA
Source organism: Podarcis cretensis (assembly GCF_951804945.1). Classification (NCBI taxonomy): domain Eukaryota; kingdom Metazoa; phylum Chordata; class Lepidosauria; order Squamata; family Lacertidae; genus Podarcis; species Podarcis cretensis. The sequence goes on from NC_137183.1 coordinate 20,569,434, forward strand.
GAATCCGCGACCAAGAGAAAGAGACTGTGGAAGAAGACTGGAAGAAGTTTAAAATATATCTTAAGAGTTACTATAAAATTGAGGAGTGCTAAAATGCTAAGGGAGAGGAAGACGTAGAATTACAGCGGTAAATTTTGTTCGATTTAGGGTAAAATTGAAAAGGAGAATGAATTTATATTTAATTGGCTAAAAGGGTTGTTGAATAATTGTAAAAAAAAAAAAAGGATGCAAAAAGGGGAAGGTATGGGGAAGTCCGAGAAAAGAGGCTTATGGAAATAAGGTTAAGAAATTATGATTTTTTGTGTTTGTTTCTATGTTGTTTTTGTTGTGTTTGTTAAAAATTGGAAAATTAATAAAAAAACTTATTAAAAAAAAAAAAAGAGCTAGCGGATGCAATGGAGGCCGAGAAGTAAGACTTCTTAGCGGCCTTCACTGCCATCTCATAGGTTTTCATAAAAACCCTATAAGATGTTCTTGAGGCTCCGTCACGGGCACCCCGCCATACTCGCTCTAGCCGTCTGAGGTCCTGCTTCATTTTCTGAAGCTCCTCGGTAAACCAGGGAGCCCGGTTTCTGCGGGGTCGCAGAGGGCGCTTAGGTGCGATCTCATCGATGGCTGCCAGGAGCTAGGTATTCCAGCCCTCAACAAGCTCAGTCAATGAGTCGCCAGGGGGAGCAAGGTCCCGCAAGGCTTGACGGAATCTATCAGGGTCCATCAGCCTCTGCGGGCGAGCCCAAATCGGCTCGCCACCTAAGCAGGGTGGGGGTGGAAAGTCAATCCTGGCTTTCAGAGCGTAGTGATCAGACCATGGCACCTTCATCGAAGGAGACATGATCACATCTATACCGGCACCAAAGATCAAATCCAGCGTGTGGCCTGCTTGATGTGTGGGGCCCAAAACAAACTGGGAGAGCCCTAGTGTCGCCATGGAAGACACCAGGTCCAGAGCCTGTGAGGAGGGAGCGGCATCAGCATGGAAGTTGAAGTCTCCCAATACCAATAGGTTAGGGAACTCCAAGGCCCAGCCAGCCACCGCCTCCAGCAGGCCTGACAGGGTGGCTGCTGGTGCGCTAGGTGGCCGGTACACCAGCCAGACAGCCAAGCTCTCCTCGGAGCCCCACACTAGGCCAACACATTCAATGCCGGGGATCAATGGCGATGGTAGAGCCCTGAAAGAACAATCTTCCCGGATTAGTAATGCCACCCCTCCCCCCCGGCCCACAGTCCGTGACTGGTGGAGAACGGAGAAACCCGGGGGCGTCATCTCTCGTAAGGTAACAGTTACCCCTTCGCGCACCCAGGTCTCCGTCACACAAGCCAGGTCGACCCCCTGCGAGGTAAAGAAATCTCGCAGGGTGGCGGTTTTGTTGCCTATAGACCTGGCATTGCACAACACCAGTGAAGGAGGTGAGTAATCCTTGCTCACCCTACCCTCGTCTCTCGGGATGGGGCGCAGATTGGAAGGGGTACGAGCATATCCGTATCTCGATCCCCTTCGCCTATAACATCTGCCCCCACCGCCATACCTCCCTTGCCCCTCCACGGTAGCAATCCCAAGCCTCATAATAACCTCCATTTACAAAATAGAAAAACAAAACAACCGAAAAACAATTATGCCCAAACAAAAACCAATCCCCACCCCACTCAATATCCCACCCCAAAACAAAACCTTATGTCAAGGTTTCAGGTTCAATCCCCATACGGGACAGCTGCATATACCTGCATAATAGGAGTTTGACTTAAATGATCCCTGGGGTTCTTTCCGACTCTACACTTCTATGAAGTGGTGTGGGTGATAACCACAGCTAGGAGAATTGCGCCCGTCTGGCATGCTATGAATGTTGTAGACATCACTGCAAGTGCAGGGAAGCCAGCCACTGTATTTTCTTTCAAAAGAAAGCTAACCCCAGCCAAGTCCCTTAAGTGGCAGAGCGCCTGTGTGCTGGTGGCATGTGGCATGCCCAGTAAAATGCTGGGAGTTAATTTGCACAAAAGCTCCCCTGGGTACTGCGATTAGGACACATTACATCACCGACACGGCTGGGGCAGGCCATTGGAAAAGTCCACCCCGAGGCACACCGCTCTTATATTATTCATGGGGGAGAGTCATGCATTAAGAATGATCTGGGAAGCCTGCATTTTTATTACTTACAGTTCTGCCCCCTGAAGTGCTGCAATGGCAGCTCTCCTTGGCAGACAAATTTCAGGGAATGCCTTGACACCGGTTTGGATTCCTCCTCTGTCCCAGAGTGGTTTAACACAGACCCTCCAAGTGTCCCCATTTTCCAGGGACAGTCCCGGATTTTACAGAAGCCATCCTGGTTTCTGCTTTGATCCTGAAATGTCCCACTTTTCCTTAGGGCATCCCGATTTTCATCAGAGAAATGTTGGAGAGTACGGTAAAAAGGTAAAGGACCCCTGACATTTAAGTGCAGTCGTAGATGACTCTTGGATTGCGGCGCTCATCTCACTTTACAGGCCAGCATGACTGAGTTGCTTCTGGCGAAACGAGATCAGCGCACAGAAACGCTGTTTACCTTCCTTCTGGAGTGGTACCTATTTATCTAATTGCACTTTCACGTGCTTTCAAACTGATAGGTTGGCAGGAGCTGGGACTGAGCAACAGGAGCTCACCCCATCGCGGGGATTCAAACTGCCGACCTTCTGATCGGCAAGCCCCAGAGGCTCAGTGGTTTAGACCACAGTGCCACCCGCGTGTCATGGAGGGTATGGTAGGACGTTCCTATTTTCATCGGAAAAATGTTGGAGGGTATGGAATTATGCAACCCTCCCGAGTCATCTGAAGGCAGCCTGTATAGGGAAGTTGTTTTTTTTTAATGTTTAACATTTTATTATGTTTTTATATCTGTTGGAAGCTTCCCAGAGTGACTGAAGCAACCCAGTCAGATAGGTGGGGGTATAAATAGTAAATAATAATAATAATAATAATGACATCCCTATTTTCATTGGAGAAATGTCAGAGGGTATGATAACAGTCAATCCCTCTCCCCAGGGAACTCTGGGAATTGTAGATCTGCAAGGGGAATTGGGGTCTCCTAACAACTCCCAGTACCTTTAACAAACTACAGCTCCCAGAATTCTTTGGGAGAAGCCATGACTGTTGAAAGTGGTGGTGCAAAAGTGGCCTAAGTCCCCATTTCGATGCCCTCTTAAATTCTGCCCTATTTCTTATCATCACTTCCCTCAGTGGTCTAAGCATTCCGTAATATTCCCTTGAGGGTTTTCTCGGTCTCATGGTTTTGTAGGGGAGCTTGCAGAGCATTGGAATAGGGGTTGGGGAGCTTATAGTGCAGAGAGAGACAGGGAAAAGAAATCAATAATAATAATATAATTTCAGTACATAAAATACATGTAAGTATTTTAAGTGGAGTACATTAAAAAGCAGATTCCCCATCTGCGCTGCACAGCTGGGTCAATGGGGGTCTAAGTCTACAAAAGCTAGCTTCTATGTTCAATTAAAATGCATGTTGCCTCAGGTCCCTGAGCAGCAGTAGCTCTGAGTCAATGTGTTAAGGCAGAGTCTTATGGATTGAGCCTTGACTTTATGGGCATGGAGGGGAGAGGACAGATAAAATGGAAACTCTGTGCAGGTGAATAGTGGAAGGAAGGTGCACATATCTGAAGGAAGGCAATGACATCTAAATTTAACATGACGTTGAGAACCCTGATTCCTCCTTCCCCTCTGTTATCCCCGTAATGCAGCCAGGAAGGGCTGCAAACTTTGACTAGTTTAAACCAGTAGATGAGTCAACTAAATTTTTGTTGATTAACCTGTGGAGCTGTGACTTAAGGATGCCCTTTGCTAGTTTCTTTCTCACTTTGGCATTGGAAGTTATTTTGGTTCTCATATGAGAGGTGATTTCTGTTTTATTCAGTCAACAACAACAACAACAACAACAACAACAACAACAACAATAATAATAATAATAATAATAATTTATTTGCGGTCCCCTTAACCTGGAAAATCATAGGAGTAAAGTGATGACATTTGGGGCAGTACACCAACATACAGCTAGTTCTTTTCTGTCATTTTTATGGGGGGAATCATGTGGAAGCAGAATCACGCAGCTCTGGAAAGGGCGGGGAAGTAGCAATGATGTTCATTGTGGTGTCAAACCATACCTATTGGCATGAACGTCATTTCCATGGCATGGCTGTATATTGCTAAAAAAGAGGCCACAGTTCCATAACACAACAGACTCTGCAGTATGAAAGGAACATTAGAAAACACGGTAGAATCTTTAGCGTTATAATCAGGAAAATGAATGCAATATTCCCCACAAATGCACCCTTTGTCCAGGAGCCCCTTGAAGCTGAAGCTGGCCCTGTATCAATATTTTAAGGACATCAATAAATTCTGCTAATTTTCCTGCACCTAGCCACATTCCTTTCTTCTCTTTTGTCTCCTGGCTGTTTGGTTCCCAGCTTCCCAGCAGTCTCTAATCCAGGCCGACCTTCTGAGGCCAGCTCCGCTGCCATGATTCCATGTAACCTTTACCTCCTCTCCACCTTTTCTCTCTCACAGTCTCCCCTTCTCTTTCTGTGTAGGAGGTTAGAGCGAAACATGTTCAACTGCAGCTGCGACATCCGCTGGATCCAGCTGTGGCAGGAGAAAGGCGAAGCCAATTTGCAGAACCAGAACTTGAACTGCATGAATACAGAAAACAAAAACATAGCCGTGCACAAGATGAATGTCAATCAGTGTGGTAAGGAAAGAAAAAAACAACACCCCAAACACCACCCACTTAATTAGGCATCTGTGCTAGATTATGATTATTCCTTCTATTTTTGAGGTCCAATCTCTGGGTGCCGTTCTTGGTTTTTTGTGTGTGAAAACAGCACCAGGAACATCCATGCACAAAAGCGAGGCACCAGCAGACTTGGGGGAATCGCATCTTTTTGCAAAAGTACAGAAAGAAAGAAAAAATAATCTTTAGCAGGGGAATCCTTGGAGGCCTAAATCAATTCAGTGAGGACTGAGTGTATTCAGTCAGCTAGGAATGCTGGCTGGCAATTGGATGGAGGAGGAGGTGCATGGGAAATGGCAGTTGTGGTATGAAGTCGATGGAAACCTGATCAGTTGCATCCCACCCTGTAACAATTTGTTGCAGGTTCCACTGGGGGCAGCGATTGTTGTTATGCTTTGCTATGGTTCAACATGCATGGAGATTTGCAAAAGCATAAAAGACAGGTCCCGATCCAAATACAGTGGTACCTCGGGTTACATACGCTTCAGGTGACATACACTTCAGGTTACAGACTCCTCTAACCCAGAAATAGTACCGCGGGTTAAGAACTTTGCTTCAGGATGCGAACAGAAATTGTGCTCCGGTGGCGCGGCAGCAGCAGGAGGCCCCATTAGCTAAAGTGGTGCTTCAGGTTAAGAACAGTTTTAGGTTAAGAACAGACCTCCGGAATGAATTAAGTGCTTAACCCGAGGTACCACTGTAGATTATAATCCGTTAAAAAAAACCCTTTCTCTTTGCATGAAGCCGATTTATAGGGATGGACAGACAAGTTCATTTCTGATTTATATCACTTTCTTCCAGGCTCACCATAAATCTGCATTAAATTTGGGAAGAGCCACTAAAAAATGTGAATGTAAATTTAATTAAGATTTTCTCCCATTTCTAAATGTATTATCTCAGAATTTTTAAAGTGTATGGTTGATTCCTTGTTACTGAGCCAAGAAAGAGCATTTAAACACTTGAGAAGGGCAAAAGTGGACTGAAAGTTTAATTTCCAATCTGCGCATCTAGTCTAGGACAGGCTTCCCCAACCTGGTGCCCTCCAGATGTTTTCCCATTGATTCCTACCCATCACAAAGCTGTGGTGGAGTAGACAATGCAGGTGTGCTGATGGGAATTATAGTCCAAAACACCCAGAGGGCACCAGGTTGGGGAAAGCTAGGAAGTGTTGTAGAAAGGAGAGTGCTCTTCTGATTGGGTTCTGCTTGCAGAGTTCCCCGCAGGCATTTGTTTGGCACTGTGAGGACAGGATGAGACTTTGGTCTGATGCAGCAGGCTGTTCTTATGTTCCAGTCAGTTTCTATTGGAATGCACAAAGTCTGAATTCCTCTAGCACCGCAGATGTATACTGTCCACCTCAACACACACACACACACACACACACAAGCTGTTGCCTTCTCTTGTTTACATAACCCTTCGAGTTTTGAGAGGCTGTTTTTTGTTTCCCTCTTATCGCTGTGATCATCAGGTTTCCCCTTAAACTTATTACGTTTGTTTCCTGGTGGAGTCTCTTGAGCTGCAAACAGCTGTAGCTTCTCAACCCTGTTCAGTACTTCCCATAATTCTTTGTGGGTTTGCTGCTGCTTTGTTTGGAGGAGATATAAAGAGATGGAGTTATCAGCAATGATGCTCCTCTACCTACTCTCTTTGTGTGCCTCCTGGGTGGGAGTCCCTTGGGTAACAAAACACTGCAATCCATAGGTCAATGGAGGGGAAATATGTGGTCTTCCATCAGTCCCAGGCAGTGTGGCCAACAGCCAGGAGTAATGGGAGTTGTAGTCTAAGGTCATTTAGAGAGTCACAGGCATGGGGAATGATTCTGAAATGTTTCCCATGCACTTTTCTCTCCAGATTTTGAAATTCTGAACACCCTGGTCTTGATTCCAAATTAAGGATGTTTTGTGGTAGTTGCTGCCCTGATATCAGTAGTGCGACTCCTGCAACACGTTGGCGATTAATGTACACAGAACAATAATTATACATACTTTATCAACCTTCTGAGAAAAATACAAAACATTAAACAAAGCCACAAAGACTTGCGAACTACCCCACCTAAAATGAACTTAAAATGTCTGGTTTCAATAGATTTTTCAAATGCTTAACTCAGTCTTTTAGATAAGTTCATGAAGATACCAACAAAGGGTGAGTTCGGTGATATTCACAATACCGAGAGATGCTAGTAGAATTGTAGATAGATGTTAATAAAGTTGTAGACAATGAAGTTGTAGACGACAGGGTGCCGGCGTTTTGCCTGTATTTTTCTCAGAAGGTTGATAAAGGATGTATAATTATTGTTCTGTGTATATTAATCGCCAACGTGTTGCCTGAGTCGCACTACTTCTATCAACAGCACAGGTTGCATTCTTCTAGCCCTGATATCAGTGGCTACTAGTCATGCTGGCTGTGTTCTACCTCCACTGTCAGTGGCAATGTGCTTTGAATGACAGTTGCTGGAAACCTCAGGAAAGGGAGAGTGCCATTTCGCCCAGGTCCTACCTCCAGGCTTCCCACAGGCATCTGATTGGCCACTGTGTGAACAGGATGCTGGACTGGTTGGGATACTGGCTTGTTCCAGCAGGTCCTTCTCATATGTCCCAAAAGATTCAGGCAGAGCCGGACAATAAGCAAGCTTATTTTGCCACTGCTTGCAATTCCTTTGTTTTCTTCTTATCTTCCCTTTCCCTCTAGGCTATGGACGCAGCAGGCACACGAATTAATAATAAAACATTTTTTTTGGGGGGGGGCGGTCTTGCAAGAAGATGGGCTAGATGACCCTTCCAGCTGTACGAGTCTATTACCTGATTGCATGCCTGAACGCATTACAATTCTCAATGCAAAATAAACAAACACTTTATTTATTTATTAAATTTGTTCGTTGCTTTATCTTGCTCAGGGCAACCCAAAGTCACTTGCAATCAACCATAAAGACAGGCAACCCTCTTCTTCACCTGCGTATAGATACATTAAAGCCAAGAGGAAAAGGGAAATACATTAAAAACATCCCACTCACTTCTAAGAGGCCACAGATAGTTAAAAGCCAAAAGCCTAGCTTTAGAGTAAAGTTTTTGCCTGGTGCCTAAAGATATATAATGATGAGTTTCTCTGGGGAGAGTATTCCACAATCTTCATGCAATCCTACATGCAATAGTCTCAAGAATGTTTTAGTAACAGAAGAATGTAGGAAACTGCCTTTGTTGTTAGGATCTTCTCCCTTTTCTTCCTGTGCCCTCCCCATAATAGTCAGCATTCTGTGGCCATTGAGCAGGCTCTGTCCTCATGGGACAAATGCCATACAGACAAATCTAATTGGGTGTGCGGTGTCATCCTTCCTGTTGTACATTCCCTGCTTTACTGGGGACATCATGGAAGAAGATGAAGCCCCAATGTCCAGAAATAGTGCAAAAGTAGCAGACATGGGGTGGGAACAATTGCTGCCACTTGCTGCCAATAGTAGCAGAAAAGAGTTATTTTGGAGTTCTGGGTGGGGAATGAGTTGCTTGCTTGCCCATAACCTACCTTTCACCTTAGAAATGTTGGTGCATGGAAGCAATACACTACCTGTAAGCAGTCCCTGGCTTGTTGAACCTGATTTTCCTGATTTCCTGGGTCTGCATCAAAACTGGAGTTCCCAGGAAGCCCCTGGATAATGGGCTGGCTTGGTGAAGCTGTGTCAAGTTTGTTTTGTGTAGAAACGTAGGAAGCTGCCTTGTATTGAGTGAGAGCATTGGTCCATCTATCTCAGTTTTGTCTGCACTGACTGGCAGTTGGCTCTCCAGGCCTGCAGGCTGGGTTCTCTCACAGAGATGCCAGGGATCAAACCTGGGGCCTTCTGTATGCAAATCAGATGCTCTGCCACTGCGCTATGGCCCTTCCCCAGTGTGTTATGGCCCGGCGCCACGGAATATGTATAGCAGAACTTGATAAATAGCTCTATCTTCTGCCTGGCTTGCTTCAGAAGGCCTTTAGGGCTTTTCAGTTCAACTCGTTTGCACCGAGGTCAAATGTACTGTATCTAAACCTGACAAGAGCATTTTGCACGCTCCTCTTTAAAATCAGCGATATAAGAAATTTTGCAACTTTCCTTCACAGCTTCTACTACTGCCTCTCTGCCAGTGAGTCAATGGCAGAAGCGGGATTGAAGGTTAGATGCTTGCTTATTTGTAGCTGCCTCTGTTGTGTCTCTGAAAGAGCCACTGCTCTGGTCGGGGCACCTCCCAGCATAGAAGCACACCCAAAACAATGACTCATAGAAAACTCTAGGGAATGTGGGTTCTTCTGAGGACAGCCAAGTCCTTGGGGGAAGAGTGAGAACTTAGGGATGGAGCTACCTGTCCAGGGGGAAAAAAACAACACACACACACACTTGCCTGAATAAGAGTACAGTGGTACCTCAGGTTACAGATGCTTCAGGTTACAGACTCTGCTAATCCAGAAATAGTACCTCTGCTTAAGAACTTTGCTTCAGGATGAGAACAGAAATCGTGCTCTGGCGGTGCGGCGGCAGCTGGAGGCCCCATTAGCTAAAGTGGTACTTCAGGTTAAGAACAGTTTCAGGTTAAGAACGGACCTCCAGAACGAATTAAGTTCTTAACCCAAGGTACCACTGTATTCCGTGTTGCTTCCTTGTATCTGCCACAAGTTAAAAGGATAGTCACCTGTCCAGGGACTAGGAATGGGGGAGAATTTCAATTCAGGTCACATGTAGAGATGAACTTGCCTAATTCACAAACAATGCACAAACTGAAATGCAGCCATTTTTGGAAATTCCAGATTTTGCACTGCAGCTCTCCACCAAGGAATAGTGCACACATGCATATACTAAAGCATAAACATGTATCTGGGGAAACAACATACAGAAATGTTTTCTGTTAGGGAAAATTGCTTTGCATAATTATGAATATTGTATGCAAAATTGCATACAGAATATGCTTACGTAGAAGGAATTTGTACTAAAATGCTGATAATTTTTTGTGAGGACTTAAAAAAAAAATAGATCTGCAAACTGATCTGAATATGTGGAGAATTGAAATTGAGACTGGAGAAGAGAGAAACTGAAATTGACCGATTTCTGCTATCCCTGACAGGGACCACTCAAATCCTGTAGCTGGACTTGTGTACATAATTGGGTAGGTAGAGAGCACACTGTATTTCTCTTCCTACCTTTACTCCCTCCCCCAGTTATAGAACTCCTAGGAATTGCACGTGTTAAAACATCTCCCAACTTTGCTAAAGACAACCATACACTTTTCTGCCCCCCTCCCCTTTTTATTAAATGTTGGAAGTGGGCTGGGATAGCTGCATGAAGGTGAGCCAAAAGGGATTTGGGAGACAACTGAAAATTCCTCAGCAAATTGGAGGAGTAATCTTTGAGGATTAAGAAATCCTTCGTGAGCAAAGTAGCAGGCTGGGAAGACCTCTCTGACTACGATCTGGAGTAGATTTATGTACATTAATTTCCTGAGATTATGGGGTGAACAGTTTCCCTGACCTCCCTGCCCCCACACCACTCTCCATCACAACTGGAGAGAGATCTCCCTGCTGATATCTTTCCCTTCCAAAATGGAACTCTTTCGTCTCACGACAGTGGTTCAACGTGAAAGCGGTTTTCAGAGAATTTTACAACCGAGCCTTGCATTTGTGATCCAAGAAGCTGGTGGAGCTTGCCAAGTTAATTAGCCCTGGTATTTCCGATGTCCGGGCTGTGAGTGTAGTTGCTTAATAGAGCCAAAATGGTACCATCCAAGTACAAGAAGGATATATATGTAGGCTTGGGGAGAAAACCAGGGTTCTAGAAATGCAAAACCAGCCACTTCCAAGAAGGATGAGCATGTTCAGCGGCTGTGGAATGCTGAATGCCCATTTAAGGTGAGGATAGTGTGGAGGTGAGGGAGTGACATGGGACAGATAAGCAAAAATGGGCAATTTCCCTTTCAGTGGGAATTATCCAATGTTTCTATTGCTAGATATGCCCATCTCTGCTCCAAATTCAGCATCAGACTATAAGAAGAGACTTGCTGGATGAAGTCAAAAGGTCCATCTATTCCAGCATCTTCTCACGGTGGCCGATGCCTATAGGAAACCTGCAAGCTGGACATAAACACAGCAGCACTCGGCTCACCTGAAATTCCCAGCAACTGGCATTCAGGACATAATGCAGACATAGCCAAACTCACCCTCCAGATGTTTTGGGACTACAATTCCCATCATTCCGGACCACTGGACCTGCTAGCTAGGGGTCATGGGAGTTGTAGTCGCAAAAACATGTGGAGGGCCGAGTTTACCTATGCCTGACATAATGCCTCCAACAGCAGAGGCAGTACATAGCCATTGATAGCCTTGTCCTCCATGAATTTCTCTAATCCCCTTTTAAAGCAATCTATAAAGACCTAAGGCATTCCAATCCATGGGTTGTTCAACTTCCTCTATGGTGGCCTTGGATAGGAACACATCACCCATCCCTTCTCCATCCTGCTTGAGGATGCATTGAGGGATGTCTTTGCTGGCTGCTCCCCCATCAGCTGATGCTGCTTGGTCCTCCTGGTTAGTAATAGGCAGGTGGTGCCTTGGGCTGCTTTCTGCCATGAAGTTCCAGCTGCTCTTCTATTCACATGCCTGTTTTAGGGTACCCCTCACATTCTTTGTTTTGAGGAGCAATGTGGAAATCTTCCATTCTTAGATCTCTCTTATTGAGGTGTCTTGGAGCACATGCATTGACATTCCAGGTTTCATGTGCCTTATGGAGCTAACCTAACAACCTGGATTTCTTCTATGGATGAATCCATCAATCCTGGGTATATTATGTAAGGTGTGCCAGGCAGAGTCTGTCTTCCTTCTCACTCATTGCTCCTCTCTGAAGCATTTGATGCAATTCTTGTCCCATCAGCCCTCTCCTGTCATATACAGGTGCCTGTTCTCCTATGCCCATAGGTTTGCCACGTGTCCTCTTTTTCCAGGACGTCCTCATTTTACAGGGGTAAAATTTGAGACAAATTGCATTCATTTGCTTTGAATGGCCATCATAGCTTCCTCTTTTTTGCTCTTCAAAATATGGCAACCCTGTGACTTGACTCTAAGGACCAGCAAGGGAGTCTCCTGCTGCTCCTGCAAGATCTCTCTCAATAGCATGCAGTCCTATAAAAAAGGAGGATGCACCAGGCTATTCTTTGTGTGTTTTGAGAATTGCTAGCTGCAATTGAATGCTAAGCATTTATTAGATGGCAAACTACTCAGGAGTTTGGGTACCTACAGGGCAGAGCCAATGAGATGTATTCTCCCCCCCCCCCCAGACATGTGCTTCTAGCAATGTCAACATCTGAAGCCATTCTGAACCAGGTTTGAATAAGGGTCATAGCTCAGTGCTTAGAGCATCCTCTTTGCATGCAGAAGGCCCCAGGTTCAATCTGCAGCATCTTCAGGTAGGGCTGAAATCCTGGGAAGCTGCTTCCATTCATTGTAGACAATGGCTTGACTCAGTGTAAGGCAGCTTCTTACCTTCCTAGATTAGGAACCGGAGGTTTGAACCCTGGTGCTTGCAGTGGCATGTCTTAGTTGAACACCATCTTGACACAGATGCTTTTGTGTTGGTTTGGCTTCTTTAGATCTGCCTGAAATCAGTGTCAGCCATGTGAATCTGACTGTGTGTGAGGGGGAAAATGCTGTCATCACCTGCAATGGTTCTGGCTCACCCCTTCCTGATGTCGACTGGATGGTGGTAAATCTACGCTCAATCAACACTCATCAGGTAGGATGCTAAATCCAGGTGTTTTTCTGCTTTAATCTCCCAGTGAACTTCTCTGTATATATGGAGGATCCTCAGTTTAATATTAGTTGGCTTTCAATGCCCATCAAATTTGTTAAAGATGTGCACGATGCATGGTAATCTATATGGTAGGTTTCTCTTGATCCAGGGGCACAAATTGGCCAAGGGTTCAACAGTTCTTTTGTGTGTATGTGTGCTTTTAAACATTCCTCCCCCTCTCTTTTGGTTATTTTTAGACAAACGCCAACTGGACCAATGTCCATTCCATCAATCTAACCCTGGTGAATGTCACGAGTGAGGACAACGGGTTTCTGTTGACGTGTATTGCCGAGAACGTGGTGGGGATGTCTAATGCAAGTGTGCTCCTCACTGTATATTGTAAGTTAATGGGGAAAGGGAAAGGTGAGGGTTCATGGGAGACAGAGAGGGAGGGCAATGACATGGAAAGTATTCATTTGAACACACAGCACACAAAAACTTAGATCTTGATGCATGGCAATTCTACACTAGAAACACATTCCATATCTATCATAGAATTCCCAAAGTAGAACTGGGAATTGTTCTGCAAGGGTGCTGAGATTTCTCCAGGGTTCCTCAGAGTGAAAGAGAGGATACTACTAATAGACATACCCACTCTCTCAACCAACATGCAGCTTAGGCCCAGCCAGAGGAGGTTGGTCCAGTAGGGCAAACGAGGCACTGCCCCACTGACCGCCATTTGTCCTCAACTATTCCTTACCTGGGGAGGCGGGTGGCACTGTGGGTTAAACCACAGAGCCTAGGACTTGCCGATCAGAAGGTCGGCGGTTCGAATCCCTGTGACAGGGTGAGCTCCTGTTGCTCGGTCCCTGCTCCTGCCAACCTAGCAGTTCGAGAGCACGTCAAAGTGCAAATAGATAAATAGGTACCGCTCCGGCGAGAAGGTAAACAGCATTTCCATGAGCTGCTCTGGTTCACCAGAAGTGGCTTAGTCATGCTGGCCACATGACCCGGAAGCTGTACACAGGCTCCCTTGGCCAATAAAGCAAGATGAGTGCCGCAACCCCAGAGTCGGTCATGACTGGACCTAATAGTCAGGGGTCCCTTTACCTTTATTCCTTACCTACTTATGTATGCATTAAGAGTGATCCAGTTGCTGCCAATGTAGAGATTAAGTGCATCCACAACAGGGAGAGGCTGACTAGAAGGAGGCAAGGGCAGAGCAGTAAATCATACAGAGATGCATCAGGCACACTCCTCTGAAGTTGGGGATTTTGGCCACATGGGAGACTTCAGTATTTGTGTTATTTTCTCTTGGAACATGCTGAACTGTTCTGCCGTGGTTTACAGATTTGGAAATTGCTGCCCAGGAGACTGTTGAGTGTTGCAGTAGCTTCCTACATCTGTAAACGTTTTCCCATGGGTCAAATCCTTGAGAATCTTTCATAATATGTGCACACTTCCTTAACACTCTTCTCCCCACCCCCAGAGGCTTGCGAATGGCAGAGAATTACCTTCCACGCTCCAGCCTGCCCATGTATGCCTGTGCGCTTCAATTTTATGTGCAGAGCAGCAGCTGAGTGGAATTCCATAAGTGCATAGCGAGATAGTCAGAAATGAAATATTGAAGAGGGGACAGAAGATTCTCCACCTTTGTAATGCTCACAGTCCTGCCCAATGGCTAAAAGGTGCATCATGTTCCCCGCTGGGACGCACAGCCAAACTCCATTAGGATATATGGATGCTCGCCATGATGTACGTCAGCTTACAGCTGTATCGTACTCGCAACATAAGTATTATGACCTGAAATAATAGAGTATGGAGGATGTAGCAGGGGGCCTGTTCTCTACACTGAAAGCCAGTTTGGTGTAGTGGTCAGAGTGCTGGACGAACACCTGGGAGACCAGGGTTCAAATCTCCACTCAGCCATGAATCTCACTGGGTGACCTTGGGCCAGTCACAACTTCTGGGCTTAACCTACCACACAGAGTGGTTGTGGGAATTAAATGAGAAGGGAGAGAACCATGCACGCTACTTTGAGCACCTTGGAGAAAAAGGTAGGATGTAAATGTGATCTGTCAGTCGGTGGCGTAAGAAGGGGGGTGCGGTCCGCCCCAGGTGTCACCACTGGGGGGTGACCACAGGGCCTGGCCTGCAGCACGTCTGAGCCACACATCTCTCCTGAGGAGAGACACGGTGGCTCGGGCACCTGCAGCCTCCATGCTGCCCAAAATGGCAATGTGGGGCTTGCAGACTCCATGGAGGTTCCACGCGACATGCTCTGCCCCGGCTTGCCCTACCCTGTGGGTGGCTTGCCCTGCCTCCAGGTGCAGGGCATTAGCACTGCCCTGGGTGCCTGAGCTGCTAGCTACACTGTCAGTCAAACATTTCTCACCACTCTGCACAGGGGCTATCCGTAGAATGCTTTTAGAAGCAGCCATTTTCCCACTCAGAATCTCACTTGTCCTTATCTAACCTTTCCCCCCCTTGTATTCCATCTCCAAATGTGTGCAGTGACAAGTGTTGGGTACTCCAATGAACAAAGAAATTGGAGATATTTGTGAACCTGAATGTTGCTCCAATACCTTGTTGTGTATTGGTTGTATAGGATACCCATAGCCTGCATTAAAATTCTACTTCCGTGGTGAGGCATGGATGTCACTAGATTAGAACTGCTATAACCCATGACTGTTAGCCAGGCTGCCAGAGACTGGTGGGAGTTGGAGTCCAACAACCCCTGGGAGGCCACAGGTGCCCTGCTGCTGCTTTCCTGCATCCACAAGAATGCCTTTAAGTTGGAATAGGAAGTGGGGAACCCTGTCAACAAATCCTGCCCTACCAACCCTGCCTACCAGCTACACCAACCAATCCTGCCAACCTCCCCTGCCCAGCCAAGCTGGACTGTAGATTCTGCAGGATAGGCAACCTGCAATCTTCTGGGTGCTGTCATGCTGTAACACCTATCAGTCCTAGTTAGCATGACCAAGGGTCAATGGAGGTTCTGGTCCAGGGATGGGGAACCTTTCTCAGGTCAATGGGCACATTCTCTTCTGAGCTACCTTCCAGAGGCCAAAAGGGAATGAAGCAACAAATGCAAATTTTATCTTTGGTACAGAAGGCTATTTTTCTGCAAACAGTCAAAAATCCTCTTCATCCAGAGGAAGCATTATCAGACTCATTCTAGACAGACAAAGACAGGATAAGAAGCAGGGCTAGTGAGAGGGGTGGCCTGGGAAGAGTTCTGAAGGCCAGGCAGAGGTTCCCCACCCATTCTGGTCTAACAACATCTGGAAGAGTAAGAGTAAGAGTTTGAATTTGATATCCTGCTTTATCACTACCCGAAAGAGTCTCAAAGCGGCTAACATTCTTCTTTCCCTTCCTCCCCCACAACAAACACTCTGTGAGGTGAGTGGGGCTGAGAGACTTCAGAGAAGTGTGACTAGCACAAGGTCACCCAGCAGCTGCATGTGGAGGAGCAGGGAAGCGAACCTGGTTCACCAGATTATGAGTCCACCACTCTTGACCACTACACCACACTGGCTCACTGCTTCCCCACTCCTGTCCTAAATAAGAGGCATCTTAGAATTGTAGAGATGGAAGGGGCCACGAGGGTCGTCAAGTCCAACTTCTTGCAATGCAGGATTATTTTGCCCAACATGGGGCTCGAACCCCTGACCCTGAGATTATGAATCTCCTGCTCTACCAACTGAGCCATCCCAGAGCTTTCCTTGCAGGTTGTGAAAGTAGTGACTGCATTTTGCAGGTGGGGGCAGAGTTCAAGGACGAATGTCCCTCACCACACCAAAGAAAAAAGAGGAGAGAGAGTTTCCTCTTTATATTTTACCTTGCACCCTCAAAAACTTTTTGCAAGTTAGGTCCACCTTCCCTCCTTTCAGGTTTCCCAGAAAGCTGAGGCTGTTGAGACTGTGCTGTCCTTTGTAGGCTGCTGTTTTCATGTTGCCTTTTGTCTTCCCTTGCTCAGATCCTCCCCGGGTGATCAGCTTATTGGAGCCCATCCGCCACATGGAGCACTGCATTGAGTTTTCGGTGCACGGGAACCCTCCGCCCCAAATCCATTGGCTCTACAATGGCCAGATTCTCAGGGAGACAGAGTTCATCCGCATGGAGTTCTTCCAGGAGGGGGAAGTGTCCGATGGCTGCTTGCTCTTCAACCACCCAACGCACTACAACAATGGCAACTACACCATCGTCGCCTCCAACTACCTGGGAACGGCCAACCAGACAGTCAGAGGGCACTTCCTGGAGAAACCCTTTCCAAGTGAGAGACTGACAGCTTGCAATCTTGCAGCTCCTCTCCCCCACCCCTCTTCTTTTCTGTCCCTGAGGAGAAACTCACAGACTAGAAGAACCTCAGAGGGCTCCAAAATTACCAACTCTGATGAGATCTGTGGCTGAACTGAGGCTGTGAAAAGCCTCCCCCCTCCCTTAACCTAGGCCCGAGATTTGGGGCCCCAGCTCAGCTGACTGGGAAACACCTGAGCTGGCCTGAATCCAGTCCAGAGTTGTTCAAGAATCAATTCCTTTTCACTGGGAACTCTGGGCCTTGTAGCTGTGAGAGGCAGAATATGGCTCTCCATACAATTCTCACCATCCTTAACAAACTGTAACTCCCAGGATTCTTTGGGGGAAGCCTGGGTTGTGTAACACATACCCTCCAACATTTCTCCAGTGAAACTAGGGACAAACTATTCCATTATCATCATCATCATCATCATCATCATCATCATCATCACCCCACCCATCTTACTGGGTTGCCCTAGCCACTCTGGGCAGTTTCCAACATATATAAAAACATAGTAAAACATTAAACATTTAAAAGCTTCCCTATAAAGGTCTGCCTTCAGATGTCTTCCGAAGGTTGTATAGTTACTTCTTGGCTTGTGGGGGATCACATATCTCCAAACCCTCCAACATTTTTCTGTTGAAAACAGGGATGTCCTAAGGAAAAGTGGGACATTCCAGGATCAAATCAGAAACCAGGATGGCTTCTGTAAATACCGGACTGTCCCCGAAAAATAGAGACACTTGGGAGGGTCTGTTAATGTGGTGTCATAGTGCTTTAAATGTGTGAGGTGAATGTGGCCTATATTTTTCCCCTCTTGCTCTTTCCCCCTCTCCACAAGAGGACACAACAAGCAATTTTACATTCCTGCAATCTAGGAGAAAGAGCAACAGGGCCCTTGCAGTGCCTTCCAATTTTGGCTTAAGCAGGCCCCTGTAGAATTAGATTTCACAGGCATAGGCATGCTTGCTGCCATCTGGAATGCTGCTGTGAGAAAGAGGAGCGCCCTTTGCTGTCTCCCACAGCCCTGTCTCCCACAGCAAAATAGGACATTTTGCTATATTTAGAGAGTGCGATACCAATGGTATTCTAATTTATTATTTATACTTCGCTATACATGAAGCCCTCACTGCAGATGAGATATAGCCCATTAAAAGTGGAATCCTTCCCTTGGAGAACAAGCTATCTGTTGAGGTCCCAGCCGTCTTAGACTGGAGCAGAGAAATTATATTTGGGGCTTGGAGGCTGATAAGCTTTCTGGCAAAGGACTAGTTCACACAAGCAGCAAATGAGGTTCTAAGACCATTTATGGGCTCACGCCACTGGCTGGGGGTAGGAAAGTTGAGACTATCGAAAACAACTCCTGGTTTGTGCAAAATTATCTCACCAGGGGACAAGCTATGCAAGAACTCACCCCACCCCTAGCACAACATGTTAGTTCTATGTGTGCAGAGAGGCTTATTTAAATATGTATATAATGGGGAAAATTTATCATTTATTTATTGAATTTCTACCCCGCTCTTCCTTCTGAAAAAGGAACCCAGGGTGGCAGTGATGCAATCCAGTTTTCAGTTATGCAATTATCTATTTCAGGGGTAGGGAGCCTGAAGCAGACCCTACAAGTGTTCCTATTTGCCATGGACTGCTGTCCCAGTTTCTGATTTGATCCCAGAATGTCCCACTTTTCCTTAGGATGTCCCTATTTTCATTGGAGAAATGTTGTAGGGTATGGAATTATGTGACCCCCTGAGCCAAGGAGATAAGTACCGTATTTACGCGAATCTAATGCACTATCAAATCTAATGCGGACATCAGTTTTCAAAACCTTGAAACCGAAAAAGTATTTGCTGGCGAATGTAAATGTGCCATCAAATCTAATGCACACCCTAATTTTCGTGATGTAATTTGGCCAGAAAAGGTGTGCATTATATTTGAGTAAGTACAGCAACTATACAACCTTTAGAAGACATCTGAAGGCAGCCCTGTATAGGGAAGGTTTAAAATGTTTAATGTTTTATTCAGTGCTTTTTTTTTTTTTTTAAATGTTTAGGGGTACTTTCATTTTGACTCAAGAAAATCACCATTTTATAGTTCAAATCGGGGAAAATAAATACAGTAAATGGACAAAAGTACAAAGATCCACAAAATGTTTAGGGGTATGCATCCCCCTGCATCCCCCCAGAAAAAAGCAGTAGTTTTATTTTTTTTATTTGTGTGTGTGTGTTTTATTATATACAGTGGTACCTCAGGTTAAGTACTTAATTCGTTCCGGAGATCCGTTCTTAACCTGAAACTGTTCTTAACCTGAAGCACCACTTTAGCTAATGGGCCTCCTGCTGCCGCCATGCCGCCAGAGCCCGATTTCTGTTCTTATCCTGAAGCAAAGTTCTTAACCTGAAGCACTATTTCTGGGTTAACGGAGTGTGTAACCTGAAGCGTATGTAACCCGAGGTACCACTGTATGTTGGAAGCCACCCAGAGTGATTGGGGCAACCCAGTCAGATGAGTGGGGTTTAAATAATAATAATAATAATAATAATAATAATAATAATAATAATAATAGTTGTTGTAGTTGTTGTTGTTGTTGCATAGAATAACCCTAATTTCATCAGAGAAATGTTGGCAGATATGCTGAAGACTTCCAAATGTTGCTGGACTCCAACTCCCATCAGCCCCATCAGTGGTTGAGGATTATGGGAGATGTTAGTCCAACAACATCCAGAGAGCCACAGGTTTCCCACCTGCCTTATCTGTAGTCTAATGTGGCTCAGTCCAGGAACACTTTCCCCAGCTCACTTGCTTCTCTTACCCCCACCCTCCCATATGAAATAGGCCCAAATTAATTCACTCTGGGCTGTGTAGCACATATTGAAGTTCTAAATTCTACCCACAACTTCTCTGATTAAAGGGCTCTCATGTAGCAAGTCACGGGAAAGCCCTACTGCCAGTCACAGTATAGCATACTGGAAGAGAGGAAGGAACCATATGTACTGGGCCAAACCATTGGTCCATCCAGCTCAGTATTGTATGCACTGAACCTTTTTGCCCCAGCTGGCCAGATCCTTAGCTGGCTCCACCACCTTGGACCAGTGTTGACAAGAGGGTGAGACAACCTACATGCGAATAAACAAATGCCATGGATCAGCAGGTGGGTTGTTCCACCTGCCTGTCCAAGTCCGTTGTCCAGAGCTTCACAAACACATGACAGCCAGCTACTTGCTTGGAAACCACAGCCCAAGAGGTTTTGCTGCTCCAGTAACACCAAGCAGTTTCCATTGAAACCTCTGGAAAAAACAGAGGAAAAAAAAATCTCTGTTTAGCAGTGGCTTCAAAGCAAACTATTACTGCTATTTGAATAAGGTGCCCAACCCACTGCCTATCAAGTGATGGGCAGGAAGAGCATGTCTTGCTCCCATGAAGGAACAGTGAGGAGCTTACTTTAAGATCTCAATTGTTCCTTTGTAGCCACATCAGAACCTGCCCCACACTTGATCTCACATATGAAATCAGGGTATGGAACAGGTGGGTGCGGTTTAGGTGAGGCTTGATGGGCCAAATTTGGCTGATGTGTCAGTGATTCCCTACTCCTGGCCTACACTAATCAGCTGCAGTTCTCCATAATTTCAGAGAGTAGGTCAGGCATAGGCAAACTTGGCCCTCCAGATGTTTTGGGACTACAACTCCCATCATCCCTGACCACTGGTCCTGTTAGCTAGGGTTGATGAGAGTTGTAGTCCCAAAGCATCTGGAGGGCTGAGTTTGCCTATGCCTGGAGTAGGTCTTTCCCAAGTAAACCCAATAATGTCAGGGGTTGACCCTGACACCAAGGCAGATGTTCTACTACTAGTCTCGCTTAGCAGAGCAAACGGTCAGACCTGGTGTAATGCAGTGTTCAGGGTTCCAGGTAGGTCTTCTGCAATTAGGAAACAGTCACTGTTTTGTAGCAAGTGGATCCACATTTTAAAAAGTCTTCACGATCCCTCCCTCCTCAGGATTCATCCCACTTTGAAATGGAATTGCTGTTAACCTACGGCGTGTTCTGAGCACAATACGATTAGGGTTCCTCAAATCAAACCCTGTTTGCGTGTTGAGTCCCACAGTGCCACCCCCCAAAATAATTCACACTTCACACATCAATTTTTGTTTAAGGTTTTTGGCATAATTTTGGCCACAACTTTATTCAAATACAAAAAATGTGAGTGGTTGCTTAGGCATTG
The DNA here is from genome assembly GCF_951804945.1 of Podarcis cretensis. NCBI lineage: Eukaryota > Metazoa > Chordata > Lepidosauria > Squamata > Lacertidae > Podarcis > Podarcis cretensis. Next base: position 20,590,461 of record NC_137183.1, read on the forward strand.
GTTATGACTATCTGTCCATGCCCTCAGGGACAGAGCTGGCCTTCCGGACACCAACGGAAGCCAGAGTGGGAAACAAGTATTGGGTGAGAAATGAGGCTGGGAATCAGACCCACACTTCTCACCCTCATGTTCCTGTGGGGCTTGCACGGCCCAAGTCCGGCTCCACGGACAAGGACGAAAAGAATGGCAAGCCCCTGGATTCCTTTAACGGAATTCCCTTTCCGCATCATTTGGAGGGATAGGCACTTACCCCTCCAAGCACCAATTAACCAATGCCTAACCGCCAACCTTACAAGTTGTGACGATTTGCTACGCAGTAGGCAAAAACCAAATGGCACCAGCCAATCAGCCAAGTGGCAAAATTCCTACCAGGCCCCCGCTCCAAGGCGAACGACCCCATGACAGGCATAGCAAGGTCAAGCGATCAAGAAAAAACCACCCTATTAAAGGGAGGGAGGGCGGGTGATCCGGTGCAAAATGGCCAAGAGGACGTCCCCATGTCTGGCCCCTATATTTAAAGCCTCTGACCCCTCCTCCGAATTGGCAACAATCAAAATTCCCCAGCAACCCAATTAACCCCTTAAAGGCTAGGGTTGCTGACCAAATTTGCCTAGTCACAGCAGGGTGGCCTGTTCCCCCAACCGCAACACGTGCTCTCTGTTAGGGAGAACACGCTGTGTGCCACTCATTGGTAGATGAAAAGAGATGCTTAATTTAGCTAGCATGTAGCGTCATACATTTTCTCAGGGGATTAGGCAGTATTTCACACACAGGTAAGCCTCTTGCAGATCAGAGCTTAAGGTGTCATCCTATTGTGCAATGAGGATAAGCTAATGCTAAATGGTGGCTTCAGATCCTTCTTCTATACTGGCAATTCGGCTGTATTTAATAAAACTTATTGAGCAGCCTTGTGGATGACATACATTTCTGTTTCTTTAGTATGAACATGTTATACACATAGCAATAAGATGAAGGGCCTTAGCTCACTGGAAGGGTATCTGCTTTGCATACAGAAGATCCCTGATTTGATCCCTAGCATCACCAGAGACTCTTCCCTTGGTTCCCTCACCCTTTCATTTTCTTTTCAGCAGTGGTCCCCTTGCTATGGAATGCTCTGCCAGCGTCTTGATATCTTTCTGCCACTGACCCCCCCCCCCCAAGTTTTTAAACTCTTGATAGCCTCTTTTATTCAGGCTCATAGATTCTTCTCTTTTGAGCTCAGTTTTTGGTTTAATGGGTTATTTGTTTTGTGGTGTCCAAACTATTTTATCGTAAGCCCCTCTGATGATGTGCCTGAAGGGCAAGTTATAACTCTGTATTCATCCCATTCCATTCGCAGCACAGGACCAGCGCTCTTTTCCACACACACACCCCACTCCAGGCATGGGGAGTTGCTGACCTGGGTTTTAAAATCAAGTTGAGATTCTGCTCCCCCAAAAACACAAAATACACCCCAAACCAATAAACAAGCAAACATGAAAACCATTCCCCGCAGACAAACTTTTGTTGTGACCTACATTGAGGTCAGGAAGTGCTGATGTGGCGGATGGTGTCTCAGCATAACCAAATCCCTCTTTGTCAACAGAGCTTTCAGTTCACTGCGAGCTCCACTTGCAACCCTCCCTGGGGGTTGTACTGTCCTATTCTTTGCATTGCGTTCCAGATGCCACTTTTAACAGATAGCACTGCTAAATTATTCTGGGCATCCTCTGTCTTCAAAGCCTTGTCAAGTCCTCTTCGTATCAGGGTGTTTGTGTGTGTGTGTGTGTGTAGTTTGCCTCACGAGTGGATAAATGAAAAGGCGATGTTCTTTCCTGTACCTGTGTAACTTGAATGTCACCCGGAGGTGTTAAAAAGAGTATATATACCAAGGACTCTGACCAGCTGTTAGAGGAAATATTTATTTGAGGATGTTGATTCTCACGAGTCAAGGGCTTATGAAAGGCTGGTGTGTCTGGCTGGATCGTGTTAGCACCAAGCTACCATCACCATTATTTGCACCCAACCCATCTGACTGGATTGCCCCAGCCACTCTGGGTGGCTTCCAACATCTATAAAAACATAATAAAACATTAAACATTTTTTTAAAAAAACCTTCCCCGTACATGGCTGTCTTCAGATGTCTTCTATCAATAGGCCTCGCAATGTAAAAAGTCTGTTCTAGGAGGTGGTCATATTCTCCTGTAAGGATCTGCTGGAAGTCCTTGATGGTTTCCTTTAGGGGTACCACCTTGGCTGCATGGCCAGTGAAGACTTCAGCCACTTGGAAGGGTTGGGACAGAGTTGTCGAGCTCACCTGGAAGACAGGGAAGTTCCATAGCTCAGTGGAGCACAAAAGGTCTCAGGCTCAGTTCCTGCTGCTTTGAGCTCCTTAGATGAAAGGTGGGATATGAATGTAGATTGTGATCTGCGCCAACAGAAAACTGGTGTGCAGATTTATGGGAGTAATAGTACTGCTCCATTCTGCCTTGGTCAGACCACACCTGGACTATTGTGTCCAGTTTGGGGCACCACATTTTCAGAAGGATATTGACAAGCTGGAATGCATGCAGGGGAGGGTGACCAAGATGACAAAGGGTTTAGAAACCAAGCCTTATGAGGAACGGTTGAGGAAACTGGGTGTATTTAGCCTGAAGAAGAGTAGACTGAAAGGTGATACGATAGCCATCTTCAGATATTTGAAGGAAAGACAGAGCAAGCTTGTTTTCACCTGCTCCAAACTACAACAGAGGAGATTCCCACTAAACATTAGGAAGAACTTTCTGATGGTAAGAGTTGTTCAGTGATGGAACAGACTACCTTAGAAAGTGGAATAACCTAAAAGGGGACGGGGAGGTAGGTGGAATTAACCCATTGCAGTGTGTGCTTGATAACACAAACATGATCTGTATTCTCACCACTTCCCTTTCTCTGATGTTTTACATGTTGCATGCGTTGTTCGGAAAATTAAAATGATTTTAAAAAATGAATAGTAATATGAATGGTATTGTCCTTTGATAGTGCCATTAACTGTGCCACTTCCTTCTTCTGTCTCTTTTCATTTTGCAGGCATTTCAGATGGCATTGTCACATGTAAGTCTCTTCTCGTTGATTGAACTAACAATTATTATTGTTACTGCTGCTACAGTTTATTCCATTTTTCATTGCTTTCCACAAAGATGTCTCAAAATGAATTCTAAATTTATAATAGACCGAACAACTTGGCAGTCAGTTAAAAACCAAATACATAGAAAAAGTGTAATACAACAGAATTCCTAGAAGTGTTCATCCCACCATTAACATAGAAAGGATTCATCCTACATAACCACAGTAACACAAAAGCAACATGCAAAGTAGGCCAGACACTATACCAAACTCACAACCAAAAGCCTTAGGGATGTCTTAGCCCGGCTCCTAAAAACCAGCAATGATGGCATCAGGTTTGTTAACCTGGAGAGTGCAAACTGAATGCTTTCCCTCACATACGTTGTGCTGGTGGGCACAATTCAGAGTACTAGTTGTGACCAAGCCTCATAGGTCCAGGGTATCTGAAGGATCATATCTCCCAATATGATCTTTTCAGATCTTCTGGGGAGGCTTTTCTCTCGGTCCCACTGGTGGTCCACAGGCACATTTGGTGAGGACGTGAAACAGGGCCTTCTCGGTGGCTGCTCCCAGATTGTGGGAGACTTGGCTGCCCCCTGCTCTCCACTTTCCTTTCACTGGAAGGTGACTACATCCTTCCCCCCATACTGTAGGTCTTAGGCTGTTATGGTAGAGTCTTCTGAGGGTAACTGTTTTGGGTTGATTTTTGTGGGGGGGGGGTTGTATTTCTGCTTTTTGCTTTAAAATGGTTTTAAGTGTTTTGAAATAACAGCTTTTGAAATAACAACTTATGGTTTTCTGTTGTTGTTGTTTTTAATGGGAAATATATATAGCCTTGTTTGTTGTGCTTGCAGTATTTCGTGAAATGCAAAACTAACTAAATAAACAAACCTTTATTCTTTTCTCTTTTGGCTTCAGTTGAGTACAGTCCCAGTCCTACTCCTCTTATCACTGTGACACATAAGCCAGAGGAAGACACGTTTGGGGTAAGTTGTGTGGGTTAGATGGTAGGAAAAGTGGATTTGTGTTTGTTTGTTTGTTTGTTTGTTCATCAAATTTATAGCCCACCCTTCCTCCCCAAGGAGCCCAGGGCAGCAAAACAATTACACAATTTCAAAGCAAAGGCATTCTAAAGCAATCAAAATATTCTAATAACAATTGAAATAAAAAATAAATAAAAAACAGCTACAATTTAAACATCCTAAAAACAGTTTCAGGTTGTTGGTTTTTGTTTTTGTTTAAATCTACCCATCCAACGAAAGGTACTCTTCAGTCACTAAATGCCTGGGTAGACAGGAAGACTTTAAAATTACCTGGGGAACCACCACTGAAAAGGCCCTGTCACAGGTCAGTGCCAACTGGGCAATTCCTGGTGGCCGCACCAACATCAAAGCTGGCTGCTCATAAGGTGTGAAATGGTTGGCACTGAGGAAGGAGCTGTTTTAGGGAGGAAGAAAAAGAAGAAGAAGAAGGGGAGGAGGAGGAAGAAATTGTTGTTGTTACAGAATAAGCCATCCCTATTTTCATAGGAGAAATGTTGGCGGGTATGTAGTCTACTCTGAGTAAAAATTAGTTGCCATTGTGTGTCATGTAGAAAGCTAAAGCTGACCTTTTATTTCTGTCATCCTAAAGGGGTGTGTGTGCTTGTGTGTGCGCAGGGTCCATTTCTACAGCAGAGCTTCCTAACACACACCTCAAGAAACATAGGAAAGTTGCTGGAAACCACAGGAGTGGCAAGTCCTCTTGTGCTCAGGTCCTGCTTGTGGATTTCCCACAGGACTCTGGATGGGCACTTTGAGAACAAGATGCTGGACAAGATGGGTCGTTGGCCTGATCCAATAATAATAATAATAATAATAATAATAATAATAATAATTTTTATTTATATCCCGCCCTCCCCAGCCGAAGCCGGGCTCAGGGCGGCTAACAACAATAAAATAGTACAACATTCTAAAATCATTTCATTATAAAATTAATTCAAAACAAACCACTGGCAACCATTGGGCCAGAGCTCCGCGAAGATTGCCGAAGGAGGGAGTCAGGCTGTGCCCTGGCCAAAGGCCTGGTGGAACAGTTCTGTCTTGCAGGCCCTGCGGAAAGATGTCAAGTCTCACGGGGCCCTAGTCTCTTGTGACAGAGCGTTCCACCAGATTGGAGCCACAGGCGAAAAAGCCCTGGCTCTAGTTGAGGCCAGCCTAACCTCTCTGTGGCCTGGGACCTCCAAGATGTGTAAGGCTCTTCTTATGCCCTTACACATGAACACGACTTCCCATCTTGCTGACTGCAGTCAGAAAGAAATGCAGAAAACAACTAGGCAGATATGATAAAGCAAACACATAGAAACATACACAACAGCAACCACGACATGTATAAATAAAAGCATGACGGTAATCCAAGACTGGGTAAGGCACTAGTCTGCAAGGAACAAAACCTCTCTTTATTTTATGTGATATGTAATTCATTTTTTAAAAGTTGCTGGTTGCCAGTTTTTATATATAAACAAGCAAAGCAAGTTTCACAAAACAGAATGAATATTTTCCCTAATGCAGAAGGAAGAACCCCAGAGAGAATGCTGTCTCTGTACTGAAAAGCCAGGGATATTCTGTCAATATGTGCAGAAGGGAGCGGCTGCCTCCTCTTGCCTCCAACAAAGCGTTCTGTTTTGAGCCAATCCTGCTGCTCTCTTCATCTCCGCCCCCCCTCTCCTTTTCTCTGGCTTCATCTGAGGATCCCTCCTCCAGTGTTTTCATGGAGAAGCAGTTGTTATTTCTGCCCTTGATGAGTATTTCATGCCGCTGTTTTTGAATATTGTTTCTGGGCCATTCCTTGCACTATGTGGCAGAAAACTGGGTCTCCCTCCAAGTGGATGTTTGACCGGAACTTGCATCCAAATCCTTGCTCCTTGTCATAAGAACACAAGGCTCACCTTAGTGCAGGTTCCAGCTCTCATAGCGGCTAACCAGACCCCTATGGGAAACCTGAAAACAGGACCAGAGTGCAACTGTGATCTTCCTCTCCACTTGTGATCCCAAGCAAATGGTGTTCAGAAGCAATGCTGAGCTAGAGGGGTATATGATATTTTTTTTTGGGTAGTATGCTTTTATTTATTTATTTATCTTTATTTTTTACCAACAACCAAAACCCAACAGTGAAACCCCCCCAGGCGGCTGATACATACATAATCAGTATACATAATGAGTATACATAATCAATAATAACATATTCAAATTGACGATATGTACAATTCTATATACATTAACACTCCTTGCACCACAAGGTTTACCTAACTTTTAACATTTTAATTGCCCCTAATTGTTCAAATCCACCCAAATAATTCAATATCTTCTCAAAACAATCCTCTTTCTCACTGGCCTTAAACCCTTTCATTCTGTGTATCTTCACAGTTAGATATTCTAAAATTATAATATTATTCAATTTTTTTCCTCCATTGGTTCACCCTTAGCTCTTCTGCGTTTTTCCAATTACTCGCTATAACCTGTCTGGCTGCAGTTACCATCAATTTTACCCATTTACATTCCTCTTTTGTTTTTAACTCGGTGCTACTCAGGCTAATAAGAACCATTAAGTTAGAAATTTCCATCTTCCTACCCACAATTTCCGATATTTCTATACCAATCTGTTTCCAAAATTCATTAACTAACGAACAATCCCACCACATATGACTGTACGTTCCCATCACTCCAGATGGGTATTGTGATTAACTCCACATAAAACATTTTCTGATGTCCTAAATCTGCCATCTCCATGGGAGTCAGGCTGTTGGTACATCTACAGCAGTACTGTCTTGTACTGACAGGTAATGGCTGTCCAAGATTTCAGGCAGGGATCTCTCCCATCTTTTCCCAAAGAGATGCTGGGAGTTGAACTTAGGACTTCCTGCTTGCAAAGCAAATGTTCTACCCCTGATATATGACTCTGTTTATCTCCTTTCTCTTTCCCCTCTTTGTTCTCTCTTCTTTGTTTTCTGTAAATTCATTCATTGCTTTAAATAATGCACGCACATGGGCACAATGTTAGATTGTAAATTTGAGTGCAAATTGCTTTGAGTGTTTCAGTAATAATATTCAACGTGGTCTCTAATGCCTAGGGTGTCCTTTACAGGTGTCCATAGCTGTTGGGCTTGCGGCCTTTGCCTGTGTCCTCCTGGTGGTCCTCTTTATTATGATCAACAAGTATGGTCGGCGATCAAAGTTTGGAATGAAAGGTACAGGTCAATCTCTTCCTCCATCCACCAATGAGTTATTTCCTGGGAGGGGTGTTGGGTGGGACAAGTTGAGGAGAATTATATTCACGCCAACTTTCTGACACTGGTTCTTGGTTTGCAAGTATGTTCACGCTGGAAATGTGATTGCGTGTTGGAAACAGGTATTTGTAACACTAAGTAGTGCGAAGTTGGGGATCTCTCATTTCATGGTGTTGTGATCCCCAGCAGAACCCCCAGAAAAAGATGAATGGCTTGTGTGCAGCGGTGGTCACTGCTATTAATTAATTGGTTTGTAATGTAGTCTTTGGTGGACTTCAGCTTTTAAGATTGCTTGGTAGCGAACAGTGTTTGTTCCACTGACAAAGTGAAACGTTGAGTAATTCTCTTCTTGAAGCCTAAAATTATAGAGCAGGAAAGAGGGACTGATTGTAAATACAATGAAGAATGTCACGGGTTCAAGGTTGAATCGTGGACTGGACTTCCAGGCTCTCTGTCCCTTCTCTAAGATTAGGGGCTGTACCTAATTTACACAAAGCTGATTTCTTTTCCACTGGATCTTCTGATGCTTATTGAGGCTGCAGGCAGAGTTGGGTGAAGTTGCTGGACCATGGATAATCCTAAGTAGACATAGGAAACCTGTCTTATCCCACTTTAGACCACTGGTCCATCTTGCTCAGTACTATCATTCTACAATGATTATCAGCAGCTGTCCAGAGTTTCAAGCAGGGAACATTTCCCAGCCCTACCTGGAGGTGTTGGGGATTGAACCTGGGACCTTCTGCATGCAGAGCAGATGCTCTACCACTAGGCTACAGCCCTTCCCCATTTGCTGTCATGAGGTCTGGAACGCAACTGATGCTTTTTATCCTAATTAGACCAGGAGGCCCTTTCTAGGCTCCGCCTTCTTCCTGGAAGAGTGAAGAGTCTTAACAGGTTAGTCCTCTTGCCTGGAACTAAACCCATCACTAAGGAGGAGGAAGGATATGGAGGGAGAGGAAGTTGAAAGCCAGTGCCACCCCCTGAACTGCTTGTAAGCAAGAAGGCAGGCAGGTGGGTTGGTGGGTGGGTGATGTCTGAGAGCAGACTGGGTTGAGAGTTTTTGAATGGGAGGTGCAGGACGGGGGAAAACTCATTTATATTCCAAATTCACCCAGTTGGAGCTCTGTATCCACCACTCCACACTCTGTAGCTATCACCACAAGTATCTATCAAGGACCAGGGTAATGGATATTTTACATTCTTCCTTTCAAAGTTTAGCTGTGATTCCTGCATTGTAGGGGGTTTCAGTAGATGACCACTGAGCTCCCATCCAACTCCACTGTGCTTTGCTTCTGTGATGGAAGATTCCTAAGCTGCCTTTTACAACAAAGCTCCCTCAAGGCGGCTTACAGGAAACATTAATGGCAGTAAAATACAATCATAATTTAAAGCATCAGCTGAGATGTTTGAAAAGCCACCACATGCGTGTATTAATTTCAACTGGCTAACGATAGCAAATTTTGAACAGACAGTTTAAAATGAGCAGCAAAATGAAGCTTTAAAAAGTTCATCTTAATACCATGGTGTGATAAATATGCAGGCTGAAAAAATTCTCTCTCCCCCCCTCTTTCCCCCCCCCTCTCTCTCACACACACATACACACACCACTCAATTATTAAACCTAAACTGTGAATGACAACTGAAGCTGTCCACAAATTGTGAGATTGGCCAGTGTCTTGCATGATCCTCATTGAACGTGTGTGCGGTATTCAGCTGGTGTTGGGTCTTTTAACAAGGAATAACCATTCTTCCTTTGATAAGCTCTTGTACCAAGTTGTACTTTCCATTACTTCTCTTGTAAATCATAGCCATAAATGTCTCTCTGCAGAGTTAATTCTTTTTTTCTTTTTTAGAGCCTTTTTATCGGTCAGGTTGTTAAGCAGAATCCGCAGTACATGAATGTGCCTCAACCCTTGGAGAGCTCCTTTCCCCCTTCCCTGATTTATCTAGTCGGGAGCTCTGCGTAAGCACAAGGAATGACTGAAAGTTTCCTATTTATTTTGTGGGGGCATTTATCCATGCCACAGCATCTTTGGGACACTTAGCCATGGAAAGTAATTGGGAGGCATTTAAATTAGATACAGAGCCCACAAATTCCCAAATTGTTGTTGCATGCACAGTTGGTTTAATTGCGCACCATTCCCTGTTCATTAGTACTGAGTTAATGCCCATCTGAATCATTTGTTGGCTTAACAGCGCACATTTCAATTTGCCAAGCTGGGTCAGGCAAATAAAAAGGCTTCCTTCCTCAGCAGGCCAAGTGATGGCCACTGTGGAGCATTATACTTGGGGCAGGGTTTGAAAATGTTTGAAAACTTCAGCTGGTCCAGTATCCCAAACTCACCTAGAGAAGAGAAGACTGACTGAGAGGTGACATGATTGTTGTTGTTTAGTCGTTTAGTTGTGTCCGACTCTTCGTGACCCCATGGACCAGAGCACGCCAGGCACTTCTCTCTTCCACTGCCTCCCGCAGTTTGGTCAAACTCATGCTGGTAGCTTCGAGAACACTGTCCAACCATCTCATCCTCTGTCGTCCCCTTCTCCTTGTGTCCTCCATCTTTCCCAACATCAGGGTCTTTTCCAGGGAAAGTGACATGATAGCCATCTTCAAATATCTGAATGACTGACACATGGAATATCTTGGAATCTTAGAAATGTAGGGTTGGAAGGGACCATGAGGTTCCTCTAGTCCAGGAATGGTCAAACTTGGTCCTCCAGCTGTTTTGGCACTACGATTCCCATCTTCCCTGACTATTGGTCCTGTTAGCTAGGGATGATGGGAGTTGTAGTCCCAAAACAGCTAGAGGGCCAGGTTTAGCCATGCCTGCTCTAGTCCAACCCCCTGCAATGCAGGATTATTTTTCTTTGCCCACCGTGGGGCTTGAATCCATGACCCCAAGATTAAGAGTCTCATGCTCTACCAACTGAACTAAGATGGAGCCACCTTGTTTTCTGCTACTTCAGAGGGTAGGACCCAAACCAGTGGATTCAAATTACAAGAAGGGAGATTCCGACTAGACCTTTCTGACAGTAAGAGCTGTTTGACAGTAGAATGGACTCCCTCAGAAGGTGGTAGACTCTTCTTCATTTGAGGTTTTTTAAATAGCGATCAGGAGGCCACACATCAGGGATTCTTTAGCTGTGATTCCTGCACTGGACTAGTAGGCCATAAAAGGTAAAGGTAAAGGTACCCCTGCCCATACGGGCCAGTCTTGACAGACTCTGGGGTTGTGCGCCCATCTCACTTAAGAGGCCAGGGGCCAGCGCTGTCCGGAGACACTTCCGGGTCACGTGGCCAGCGTGACATTGCTGCTCTGGCCAGAGCCAGAGCCAGAGCCGCACACGGAAACGCCGTTTACCTTCCCGCTGGTAAGCGGTCCCTATTTATCTACTTGCACCCGGAGGTGCTTTCGAACTGCTAGGTTGGCAGGCGCTGGGACCGAGCAGCGGGAGCGCACCCCGCCGCAGGGATTCGAACCGCCGACCTTTCGATCGGCAAGCCCTAGGCGCTGAGGCTTTAACCCACAGCGCCACCTGCGTCCCCAGCCACCTGCGTCCCCATAGTGAACACATATTCCTAATATTTATATTGGGGGGTCTCCAACCTTTCAGGGCCGGGGCCACATTTGGAAATCTAAGAAACTGTGATGTTCCGCTTGCAAAACATATGCTCTACTATTGTCTTTCCCTTAAAAAAAAAAAGAAAAAAGCAGTTACAACTCCTGTTGCTTATCTCAGTAATCCCTGGATATTACAATAATTTATTCCTGCCACCTGAAGAATGAATGGAATGTCTGCTCAAATATACCACGTCTGAACTGAGTGGCTACTTGTGGGGCAGTGTGAGATTTCAACTCATCTTTAGTTTTAACCTACAAAGCCTAATTCTTGGATTGAGGTGTCTATGGAGCAGCCTTCCCCTATATGTCCCAGCCCATTGTCTGAGGCCCTTCAGACATTTGGTTGGAAGTTAGCAGAGACAAAGCCTTCTCTGTATTGGCCCCTGGTTTGTGAAATCATTCCCCAAATGTGTTCTCCTGCCGCTATGACCTCTCTGTCCATTAAAACTCACCTGTTCTCCTGGGACTGATAATAAATGGCATTAATCTTCTGCTTAACTCTTGTGATCCGTGTGCTTAGGTTTTAGGTTGTATGGTTTTATGGCGGTTATTTAAAGTCTTTTTGTATTATTTTGAAATTTAGTTGTTAGCAATGTAGCTGCCCAATGTACTGGAAAAGTAGGACATAAAGGGTTCAGATATATCTGGAAGTTCATGAATAGGTTAGGCCTGTGACTAATGCTAGTTCTACTCATATAAGACCCATTGGAAACAATGGAAAGTACTTGCAACAATTAATTTCAGCGGGTCCACTTGAGTATAAATGGACATTGATACAACTTTAAATAATGACTTTTTAATTCATTTTTAAAGGTCATCAATCAGTTTGATCTGAATGAAAACCCTCTCATTCCGAGGCCTTAGAAACCTTAAGCTTATGAGATGAAAGGAGATGTGGGGAGGGGGAAACCATGGAAAAAGAGGAAGACTAATCAATGATTGCTTGCAACACATTCTGTGATGTTTTAGGAATTACATTATCATTGGCTCATTTGGTATTCGTTTCTAATAGCGCCGATCAGAGCAGCTATATGAATGTGGATGTCAAAAGTACTTGCAGAGCCGTTCTGGTGTAATTTAGAATCAGTTAATAGGCACTTAAAGCAAAGTGGCTGCCTATCTGATTATGACTAGGGGTCCTTAATGCTTTCCCCCATAAACATATGGTAACTGTCCTTTGAGCTGATAGTCCAACAATGCCAGCATTCTTTTAAAAAAAAGAAAAGAAAAAAAGCGGACCAACTCTTGCAATGTCATCTTGGAGACATGCAGAAGAGGTCTGGCAGAGCCAAGCTGGAGCTGTGGATATCTGTTACCACATCTGGGTTCGCAGTGGGTGTTCACCACCCCTAAGTGGCTTGTGTTGGACTCTAAAATTGCAAGATCCTGAGACAGAATAAGCAGAAAGTCTGTCACTGTTAACCAGGCAATGATAAAAGACCTATACAGTGGTACCTCGGGTTACAGACGCTTCAGGTTACAGACGCTTCAGGTTACAGACTCCGCTAACCCAGAAATAGTACCTCGGGTTAAGAACTTTGCTTCAGGATGAGAACAGAAATTGTGCTCCAGCAGTGCGGTGAAAGCAGGAGGCCCCATTAGCTAAAGTGGTGCTTCAGGTTAAGAACAGTTTCAGGTTAAGAATGGACCTCCAGAACAAATTAAGCACTTAACCCAAGGTACCACTGTACTAGGTCCAGCCACTCCAGAGACATCAGCTCATTTAATAATAATAATAATAATAATAATAATAATAATAATAATATTTACTATTTATACTCCACCCATCTGGCTTAGTTTCCCAGCCACTCTGGGCGGCTCCCAATCAAATGTTAAAAACAGTACAGCATTAAATATTAAAAACTTCCCTAAACAGGGCTGCCTTCAGATGTCTTTTAAAGATAGGGCAGCTGCTTATTTCCTTCACATCTGAAGGGAGGGTGTTCCACAGGGTGGGCGCCACTACCGAGAATGCCATTGACCAATTGCAGGGGGCCATGCTGCAGACACACCTATTTCTTCCTGTTCTCTGAGGTATGGCAAATCCCAGATAGCTCACTAGACTGGGGTTGGGGGGGGGGTTTCCTTACATATAGAGTGTCTGATGAACAGGGATGGACAAATTTATCAATTTCTCCAAATTTCAGTTAAGATCTCCACAATTTTAAACCAGTTTGCAAAAATTTTCAGAAAGCATCAGCGTGAAAATTCATCAGCGACTTTGTGCAAGTTTCATCTAATACTGTATAACATTTTTGTGTGTGATGTTGTCTAACCTACACGTTTTTTGCAAAGTGACTTTTCTTAACAGGATGCATTTCTGCATGTTGCTGTCATTAAAATGTGTGTCCTAATGCACACATTTCCCCAACATATGCATCTTTTTTCAAAACATTTGGTTGGAGAATGGCACCACAAAATTCAAAGCAGATAGGCCGGTCACCTAGCTGTCAGAGAACCCATTCCTGATTAATATTCCTCCAGAGTGTATGTGAATGTGTGTGAGAGAGGAGAGAGTGTGAGAGAGACAGCGACAGCTCTCCAAACTTGATATCTGAATTGCATTCAATATACATATGTTTTGCTCATATAACACATTGTTCCATCCTTGATCCTCAATTCAAAATGTGAGCTCTCGCTTGCATCGCTGTTGCCGGCTCTTACCTGGATTTGCTTTTGTGCTGTGTCGAGTGCGAAAGTTTTTTCTTCTTCCCGAAAGTCATCTGAGCTTTAGGGCATTCTGAACTTGTCAGGGTTTTCACCTTTCTGTGTTTGTATTGCCGTTGTTTTATTGGGTTTTAAAAGCCTCTGGATCCATTCTCTTTGCTCAACATTCCTTATTTTCACCTGCCTTTGAACCTGAGAAGTGGTTTCAGAGGGACTCACAGCCATAAGTGCTTTATCTCTTGCCAAATTGAAGAGATATCTATTTTGATTTCAGCATCGTAAAAGCTGCCTGGTTCCTTTTCTTCAGGTAGCCTGCCATCCATTAAAGAAAACCGAATCTTGGGTCATAAAAAGCAATAACCAAGCAGAATGTCCGTGCAACCTCTCATAATTGTAACCCTATCGCAAAAAGATTGCATAGCAAGACCCAAAGGCTTTCCCAGCAGGTCACCCCCTAGTCTTTTCACAAAACATGGGCACAGTTTCACTGCTAGATCCAGCCAGGCTAAAGGCCCAACGGTCCCCTGTTAATTTCCACATTATATTTGAGAAAACTAATGGAATATCCCACATGTTAAGCGCTCGTTTTTGTGTCAGTTGATTCCAGAGAAGAAGAAAAACAGTTTGCAGCCCCATTGACCTAGAACATTGTGTCAACATTTACGTAACACAACAGTACATTGGTCAACATTTACGTAACACAACAAGTGCTGCAGTGTGAAAAGAACATTAGAAAATGTCATAGAGGTGCTACCATTATGATCAGGAAAGCTAGCACAATCTTCCCCATGTCTGAAAGCACACTGAGTCCTGACCCTGTACTTACAATGTCTATTGGAAGATCGCAAGCAGGACTTGAGCTTAGCAGCACTCTCCCCACCTGTGATTCCTAGCAGCTAGTATACAGAGTTACGCTGCCTCAAGACAGGGAAGGCAGAACATAGCCATTGTGGTTATCAGCAACTGATAGCTTTATCCTCCATGAATTTGTCTAATCCACTTTCAGAGCCATCCAAGTAGGTAGCCATCACTGGATCTCATGGGAATGAATTTGACAGTTTTGCAGTTTTAACTGTGCACTGTTTTAAGAAAAAAATTCTTTTGTCCCGAATTTCCCAGTGTTCAACTTAATTGGATGCCTCTGAGTTACAGTAGGGTAGAAATTCTTCCTATCTCAACCCTGTGCATAATTTTATACAACTGTGACATGTTTCCCTTACTCACCTTTTCCCTAAACCAGTGTTTCCCAAACTTGGGTCTCCAGCTGTTTTTGGACTACAACTCCCATCATCCCTAGCTAGCAAGACCAGTGGTCAGGGTGGATGGGAATTGTAGTTCAAAAACAGCTGGAGGCCCAAGGTTGGGAAACACTGCTCTAAACTATCCTCTCCCCAAATTTTTTAACCTTTCCTCATAATACTCCAACCCTGGTGTCATATGAGCTACAGACTTTAGGATGGATGTGATAACCATTTGTGAACTGCAGGTACTCTCTCTCACTGCAACTGGGACTTGCTGGTGGCTGTGTGTCCTGTTCCTACCTTACCTGGCCGATGCTGTGTCATCCTGGTGAGTTGGAGGAGCTGTCCAACAGGTTAAGAAACAGGTCTGTGGCAAGGCTTGCTAGAGTGCAAGGAACTGGAGAGAAGAAATTGTTGCATTAGCAACAGCCATTCAACAACTCTGGAGTTTTGTGCTGTCCACCTTTCCCCCAAGACCCCTGATCTGGAGTATGCACAAATTCTTGCTTCCTTCCCCCAAGGCTTCACACCTCCAGATATTTACAGTGCCCTCTGGACTGGGCATCAGCTCAGACTTTTAACTGTCATTGCTCTTGGGGACTTGGAGGAAATGATGAACAAAAGGTGGACATCACGTTCCCTTACTCCTAAAAGTTGGGATGTCTTCTTGGGTGGCAAAAACTCTGAGCACACTAATGAACACCCAAACTCTTCTTGACCCCTGTCTTCTGCCTCTTCTGAGGACCAGCCCACAGCCAATTCTGATTTAAGGCAGAGGCTGGCCCAGACACATGCGATTGGATCCAACTTGAAAAATGCCTGTAGTTTTCTCATCAAATGAGTTTAGCTGCATATCTTCCAGGAAGTTTGTCTTGGAGAGAACTTCTGTGGTCAGACTCTCACAGGAACCTCCATGATTGAGGTTCACAAGTGAGCTGGGAACTCTATTGTTAATGTGCATCAGGCAACGGCTTGACCTTGATTGCCTAATTAGTGTTGGAAAGATCTATAAAAGTGACACCACTGTCCTTTCCCCCAGCAGAAATGTATCCTGGTGTTTCTCCTTCTTTCCAGCCAAAATGTTTTAGTGTCCATGTCTGGCTTATCCCCCTCCTTCCCCCAGCGAGTGCTCTAAGTACACACCAGTGACTCCTAAAAGTTGTTTGTAGCCAGCCTGGGATGCAATGCACTAACATAGGAAATGAGTGGAAATAAACTTGCTGGTTTACAAAAGCCCAGCTGAATCTCCATCCTGAGAGTCTGATCTCTGCCCATTGCAGATTTCCACCTCTTTGCCTGGTATGACATTCACAGGATGTTGGAAGCGGCAAGGCTGTGGTGCCATTGAGTTAATGAGGAGCAGCAGGAGGCTGGTGACCTGGCAAAATGTTTCTAGAGTCATGCAAAGCTTCAAACTTTTGCAGCTGTTGTTGGAGCCTGCAGGAAGGGGAGGGTAAGGCTGAGTCAGGGTGAAGGAGCTGAGAAGGCCTGCGTTGCTCACGGCAAATTTGGAAGCCTCGAAGTCACATGGGTATTTGGTGTCCTGCTTTTCTCTTTGTGCCAGCATTTCAGCTTTAGCCCTCTCAAAACCCAACACGGCTGCACTTTTCACTCATCAAAGCCTTGATATTCCCTTGGTTAAAAAAAAAAGGGGGGGCCCTCTCTCTGACATTTTCTCCTCTATTCTTCTGCCCTTTGCAGTTCCAACTTAGGAGTTCCACTAGTTTTCATGTATGCTTTTTTATTCTCTCTCTCCCCCTGCTATGTCTCTCCCATTTCTTTTACAGCAAATGTTTAGCAGGGGTAGCCAATGGAGTGGATGTTATGAACTACAACTCCCATCAGCATCTGCAAGCTTGGCCAGGGATGATGGGAACTCTAGTTCAAAACTTCAAGAGGACACCATGTTGGCTGCCTCTATTCTGCAGCAAGAACCACTAACACAGTTACTTCAGCTTTACCATTGTGATTCCTAATCCCCTTATTTTATGGTGAACTTAGGCAGCAGCAGTATTTACTAAGCCAGAGCACTGGCCCATCTTGCCCATTGTCAATGCACTGGCCCATTGTCAATGCTAAGTGGAAATAGTGTGATTTGACCATCCCCAATTATATCACTCCAAAATTTCCATGTCTGTTTTAACCACCATACCATGCCAATCAGCTTACTGTAGGGTCGGGGAACCTGTACCCTTCCTTCCAGAAGTTGTTGGACTACAGATCCCACACTACCCCGTCCATTGCCATTTCTGGCAGGGGCTGATGGGAACTGGGGTCCAGGAATGTTGGGATGGCCTGAAATCACAAAATTTATTTATTTGGTTTTTCAGATTAAAATTTTACAGTCACCTGTCCAACATACAACATAAAAACAAGATTCCAATAAAACTCTTGGACTTCCCTCCTCCCCTATTTCCTCCTGCATCTTTTATAATAATACAAATCTTTTACCTCTCCATTGTATTCAAAATTCATCATTAAACTACAAGTGATATTCCAATCCTACTAACGATTTTAACTATTTACAGTGGTCCTTAAGATAAGTTATAAAATATCCCCATTCCTTATTAAAATTTTGGTGTTCCTGATTTTGACTCTTCCGGTCATTTTAGCCATTTTGGCATAGTCCATCAACGTGATCTGCCATTCTTCTTTGATCTGCCATTTATCTTCTTTCCATCTCTGGGCCAATAACATCCAAGCCGCTGTGGTCGCATACATAAATAGTCTTTTCTACTCTCTTGGGATTTCGGCACCTATCAAATTCCCTATTTGGGATGGATGGAGTTCCCTGAACAGGATGCAATGGATGCAGGTTCCCCATACAAGAAGCATGGTGGAAAGAGGAAAGAGGAGGGAGGGAGGAGACTTGATTGATTGCGTTTATATCTCACCTTTTTCTCCAAGGAACTCAAGGTGGTAAATGTGCTTCTCCCCATAGTTATTTCATCCCCACAGCAACTCTGTAAGGTAGGTTAGGCTGAGAGGCAATGACCCAGGGGGTTCATGGCCAAGAGGGGATTTCAACCCTGGTCTTCTAGGTCCTAGGGACGTGGGTTAAACCACAGAGCCTAAAGCTTGCCGATCAGAAGGTCAGCGGTACGAATCCCCGCGATGGGGTGAGCTCCTGTTGCTTGGTCCCTGCTCCTGCCAACCTAGCAGTTCGAAAGCACCTCAAAGTACAAGTAGATAAATAGGTACTGCTCCAGCGGGAAGGTAAATGGCATTTTTGTGCGCTGCTCTGGTTCGCCAGAAGCGGCTTAGTCATGCTGGCCGCATGACCTGGAAGCTCCCTCGGCCAATAAAGCGAGATGAACGCCGCAACCCCAGAGTCGGTCAAGACTGGACCTAATGATCAGGGGTCCCTTTACCTTTACCTTTACCTTCTAGGTCCTAATCCAACACATTATTATTATTATTATTATTATTATTATTATTGAATTTATATACTGCCCTATACCCAGGGGTCTCAGGGCGGTTCACAGAATAAAATCAAGATATAAAACCACAAAATACATAATAAAAATAAAACCCAATAGCTCCCTCACCCCCCCAAAAAAATCACATTTTAAAAGGGCATAGGATGTCAATCAGATTATCCAAAGGCCTGGTTAAAAAAGGAACACTTTTGCCTGGTGCCTAAAGGTGTGTGATGAAGGTGCCAGGCGAACTTCCCTGGGGTGACCATTCCACAGATGGGGAGCCACTGCAGAGAATGCCCATTCTCGTGTTGCCACCCCCGAACCTCTCAAGGAGGAGGCATGCGGATGAGGGCCTCAGAAGATGATCTTGGAGTCGGGGTAGGGTCATATGGAAGGTGGCTCTAACAACATTCCTCAGAGAGGCTCACCTGGCCCTTTGTTACATATGTTTAGGTGCCAGGCAAATTAATTTGGCTAAATAAGGAATCTATGGACTTACAACTGTATGTGTATATTGTTTTTGTTTGTTGCTACATTATGTTTTTTGTGTGTTTTTATATTACAAAGCACCCTGTGATCCTCGGATGAAGTGCGGTATCGAAATTTAATAAATAACAGCAGCAGCAGCCACACCTTGGGCCTTTCTAGTCAATCACTTCCAATTAAAGCAGTTGTGGAAAGATGTCTGAATGCCAGCACTTATGCATTTTTTGTTTGTCGAAAATGAAGAAGCAGCACCTCTTCCCTTGCTGCCAATAACGCCAACCCTTCAAGCTGTTGTAGTAGTTAAGGATAATTAACAGTTTTCCAATGACAGGAAATCATTAAAACTTCACTGATTTGACTTCCCTGGAGACAAACGTTCTCTACCTATGGAACACGTTCCAAATATAGCAACCACAAACTATTTCCCAGCTCTGCAAGCGGCTTGGGCCAAGCGAGGACAGATTGGAGGGTGTGTGAGTGAAAGGATAGGGTTGGCTGCTCTATAGCCCCTTGCTTTCAGCTGAAGCTGCCCCCAAAAAGGAGGAGATCTGGGGCAGGATTTGCTGAGTCGATTTCAGATGGGATGTCATTTTCCATTTCCCCTTCTCTTTCTTATTGGGAGTGAATCATGAAAAGCTAGTCTCTGTGAGCTGCTTGAATGAGTCTTGCTTCTCAAAAGACAGGCCACTGTGGAACCAAAATGCTATTCTGGTCTTCCCTGTGGATGCGTCCCGAGCTCCGCTGGCACACTTCAAAGGAGATATATTGCATTGTGCATCCTTAACTAGAAAACAAAGGATTAGGTGGTTTCCCAGCCAGCCCTTGGAAATGCCACGTTCTCTGTCCTGACAAGTGATGTGTCCATCTTCTTCTGGCAGCAATGTGGAATAAAATGACTCTGCCCCTTGACTCTGCCCTCTGTGGCCCTTACTCTGTTATGTACTCTGTTATGTACTGAGTTGAATAGGATCCAAAATGCAGCAGTCTGATTGGTCCTAGAAGAATAGGATCCAAAATGCAGCAGTCTGATTGGTCCTAGAACCATAGGATTCAGAATGCAGCAGTCTGATTGGTCCTAAAACAATGCAGCAGTATGATTGGTCTGCAGGAGCCACCCAATCCAGCTCCAGGTGGAAGTGAATCCACAACCTGATTGGCCTACAGGAGAATCCCGGAATTAGCCAATCATGTGCAGCCCATTGTGTAAATAATATATATAAAGCAGATATAGTGGGAAAACTTCCATTCCGCCTCACCACTATGAACTGAATAAAGAGGATGAAATCCACTCTCAACTCTGAGTATATTTCAATCACTGTTGTGGAACATTATGAATCCACCCACTTCTGCATCTGGTCTAGCCTGCCACTGGCAAGTGGCCCTTAGAAGGTGGCAGATGAGGAAATGTGGCCCTCGGGCTGAAAAAAAAGGTTTTCAACCCTGCTTTACTAGCTACTGAGCAGGATATTTTAACTTTCAAACTTTCTCATCTTGCCCTTTTGCCCGGGATCATATCTAATTAACTTCTGGAGCTCCTCCACATTCCAAAGACTCAAGTTATCACCATCTCCTCTTGTGCATCGAGCTATATTCTTTTACCTCCCAGGCTCCTGTTTATTGCTTGGGTACAGCACTCAGTTGCAAGAACAGTTTCCATTGCGAATTCACCGTTGATTAAAAACTGTAGCGCAGGAAGCGTGCTGGGAAGGAGGAGACAGGGATGAGAAGGGCAGCAGCGTCGAGCCTCGCTAACCGGTTGAACGGTGACGTATGCAGTGGGTTTCTTGAAGGGCCTTGCATGGTTTGAAAATGGACAATTCAGGGCAATTTCTTCCTTGCTGTTAAAGGAAGACATTAAAAAGAAGAGAGAG
The DNA here is from genome assembly GCF_951804945.1 of Podarcis cretensis. Taxonomy (NCBI): domain Eukaryota; kingdom Metazoa; phylum Chordata; class Lepidosauria; order Squamata; family Lacertidae; genus Podarcis; species Podarcis cretensis. The sequence goes on from NC_137183.1 coordinate 20,611,116, forward strand.
AGGAAGCGAATAAATTCAGCAAGGTAGAACACAGTGCACGAAGCAGTGAACGAGGGTGGGGGAGACCCAACCCCCTTCGGTTTTAATTAATGTTTAAATTAGGATCAGTTTATTCCGCTGTTACCTTCCTTCTCGAAAGATGCCGCAAGCTCATTAGAGGCGATAAAATTGTGCTTTGTAGAGGCTGCTGGTCAGCATTCATCCTACTTTCCATTCTCTGGCTTGCTTTCAGGGGATCAAAGTGCTGTTTTGTTTGCGTCGGCTCTGCGGCCGAGGATTTGAATTTCCCTGTTTTGCTTTCCCCCATTCATGGAGTGCTGGGGAACACTGCTAGACAGTTCCCAGAGCCCAGTCCTGTGGATTTGCTTTCTTGTCATTTGGTGTAGGCTGGTCAGTTTGGTTCAAGGACACATTTCTGAGTTCAAGGGAACTTTTCAGTCAGGCAATAGCACTCAAGGAAAAAGCAAAGTAGGGCTAGTAAGGAATGTGGCTGATGACAATGTGTGGCCTGGGAAGAGTTCCAAGGGCCAGATTGAGAGGCCTGGGGGCCACTTTGCGACCCTGGGCCTGAGGTTCCTCATGTCTAGAATGAAGCTGCTCACTTATAATAAATGTTCAGTTGTGGGATGACTCATTCACTAAATGTATCATGTGGAAGTTATACATCATAGTCAGGAAAATCGGTGATAGAGCACACACTTTGCTAGCTGTAATGTCCTAGGTTCAGTCCCTTTCATATTTAAAGGTAAAGGTAAAGGTACCCCTGCCCGTACGGGCCAGTCTTGACAGACTCTGGGGTTGTGCGCCCATCTCACTTAAGAGGCCAAGGGCCAGCGCTGTCCGGAGACACTTCCGGGTCACGTGGCCAGCGTGACATCGCTGCTCTGGCCAGAGCCAGAGCCAGAGCCAGAGCCGCACACGGAAACGCCGTTTACCTTCCCGCTGGTAAGCGGTCCCTATTTATCTACTTGCACCTGGAGGTGCTTTCGAACTGCTAGGTTTGCAGGCGCTGGGACCGAGCAGCGGGAGCGCACCCCGCCGCAGGGATTCGAACCGCCGACCTTTCGATCGGCAAGCCCTAGGCGCTGAGGCTTTAACCCACAGCGCCACCTGGTAGTTAAAAGATAGCAGGTATTGGGAAAGACCTCTGCTGGGGACTGAAATTCTGAAGCTCAGTGGTAGAGGATCTGTTTTGTTTGCAGATGATCCCAGAATCTGTCTTCGGCATTCCCAGACAGAACTGCAAAAGACTCCCTGCTTGAAATCCTGGGATGTCACTGCCAATCAGTGTAGACCATATTGAGCTGTGGAATATGGAATGCCCTGTGGAACGTCCTCCCATCAGATGCCAAGGAAATAAACTATCTGACTTTTAGAAGACATCTGAAGGCAGCCCTGTTTAGGGAAGTTTTTAATGTTTGATTTTTATCACATTATTATTATTATTATTATTATTATTATTATTATTATGTTGGGAGCTGCCCAGATGGGTGGGGTATTATTTATTTATTTATTTATTTATTTATTTATTTATTTATTTATATTATTAGACTCTATAAGGCAGCTTCATCTGTTCCATCAGCACCAACTACAACTCCCATCATGCCTGGACTTTGGCTGTGTTGGCTGGAGAGTTGTAGCTCCAGAACATGGAGGAGCACAACTTTCCACACCCCTGTTTTCATAATAAAGTTGCAAGCTATGAATATTACCCAAGAATCTTATTACTAGGAACACATCTTCCTGTGATAATGGAGAGCTATCATAGGAATAAACTATACTGGGTGGATCATCTGACTTGTTGGAAGGCAACTTCTAATGCATAGATCCAGTCTGGTGTATGGATGGGTTGTTCCTGGTAAGTTTCCCCTTTTATTTCCCTCTTAAAATAATAATAACATGACAGTGTTCTTTAAAAGTAAGAGTAAAGTTTACTTACATTCAGTTCACAGCAGTAATCTGAAGGCAGGCTTTATCTTGTGGTTACAGTTACATTTACAAAGAGAAGAAGTCTGAGCTAAGCCTCAGACAGTGTACGGTGGTACCTGGTTACAAACTTAATTTGTTCCAGAGGTCCGTACTTAAGCTGAAACCATTCTTAACCTGAGGTACCACTTTAGCTAATGGGGCCTCCTGTTGCCGCCGCGCCACCAGTGAGCGATTTCTGTTTTCATCCTGAGGTAAAGTTCTTAACCCGAGGTACTACTTCCAGGTTAGCGGAGTCTGTAACCCAAAGTGTTTGTATCCCAAGGTGTTTGTAACCTGAGTGTCAGGAAACTGCCATCGGAGCCAAGGGTGGTGGTGAGGCTCCAAAAGGATGCTGGAGAGGGAACCAGCAAGGAGAGAGAGGAAGCCTCCGCTGGGGAAGGAAATAGACGTGACGCCAGGGAGAAAGGGGAGTCTGAGGGAACTTCGGAGAGAAGGCTCCAGGACTCTTCCAGTGAAGCCAGCGGAGAGAGCACGGGACCTCCTCTGGGGACGCCCACTCTGCGCAAAAAGGTTTCACACAGAGAAGGCAGGCGGCGATTAGGTGTGAAAGAACTTCTATGTTGGAATAAATTCAGGAAACCCCCACTGACGGATTCTGCCAGTGATTGAGACAGTCACGGTGTACTGACTGTCCAGGCTGGGGAAAGTTTTAACCAAACTACTCAGCTCGGAGCAGTTTGCGACTTACGCACAAGCAACCCTGTCAGAGCTGCCTCTAGGTCCCAGCTCACAGAGGACCAACGCTAGGCTGTAGTTATGTACAAAAGTCTTTATTGAGGTTCAGTTTCCATTTTAAAGCCGCAGCGCGCAGCTCTACGTCTCAACCCTAGACCGGCGAAGTCCCGTCTGAGTCTCCGCCCCTTCCACACCAGTTTAAGACTCTCGCTTTGCTCCACCTCTTCCTAAGTTCCTTTCTCCTCTGGGCCCTCCTGCCCGCTAGGGTTTCATCCTTTCTGGACTCCTCTGACGCTGACCCTGATGATTCTTCCCCCTCCTTCCGGCGGGCTTTAGGACCTGGTTCCCTATCCGGGCTACCTTCTGTGCCGCTCGCCTGTACATTTGAACTTGGCGCGCGCGCCCAGCCTGCAACTTTCCTCTTGACCGTTCCCTCGCTCTCCGATGGAGGCGTGGCCACCCCTGACTCATCTTCTCTCGCTGGTGGTGAATATGTGGGCTCTGATACCTGGGACTCCTCCCCCCCACTACGCTCTGGTGGGGAAGCTGGTCCTGATTTCCAACTGCTGCTCTGGGAGTCCCCGCTGGCCCCTTGTTTCTGGGGTGTCCCCCCTTGGGTCCCCCCTTGCCCTGCCCATCGGCGCCCCCTTCTGTGAATCTTCCGATTCGCTGGAGAGGCTCACGGAATCTATCGGGCTGCTGTCATCCTCTCCTACGCTGCCCTCGGATTGCTCCCCCTCGCTCTCCATCTCCTCTCCTCCCTGCGCTCCCGCTGAGTCCCTGACAAACCCCATACCCCATTATACTGAGGTACCACTCTACTGCCTTGTGGCTTCCATCCTCTGTAAGGATGAGCCATGTGCTGCTGGCTAAGAGCCAGAAGATGAGTCCAAAAGGAGAAAATGGAAAAAGGGAAGATGGCAGATGGCTTTTACAGGGTCTACTAGGGTCACACCCATCCACTTGGGCACACACAGGGGGAGCAGACTCCAGAACAGGTATGACAGGAAGTCCTCCCTGTCTGGAGCTACATTCCCCTGTGCATTCACTCTAGGCAACAGGAAAATGTTGTATTTGACTGCTTCAGTGAAGATACATCCCACAGTCTCCTCCCTGCAAATGGGGGCTGTGGGTTATGCCCAAATTTGCATCTCTGTGCTAAACTGGATCCCTGTCTGACACAGCTCAGCATCTGCCTCTCACACAAAAGCCTGCAGCGTCAAGACAGCTGCTGGAATTGGGGGCAGAGTAGCTGTCCCTTTTGTTGCTGACAAGACAATTTCCATCTGATCCCCTAAAAGCTCTTGTGACATCCGCAATTTTCCAGATGGATAATGAAAACCTGTAAGCCGGGGCGTCTCGGCGGCTTTCGATGCGCCTGCCCGTGGAGCTGCATCCAGTGGTTTTCATATCTGCTGACAGGACTTAATAATCATTACACTAAGTGGAGCCGTCACGGTGGGAGCAGGTGAGGCTGCTGTCCTTGGATGGAGGCATATTCTTCCTCATTCATGACGCCGAGGTGTGATGAAGAGGCTGCTTAAAGCCAGCATGCCCCAAGCAAAATCTAGTTGGCCTAACCTGGTTTGCTCCTAGGAATCCAAACATTCTGCTTCCGTTTGGATGAGGACAGGCATTGGCAAGTCTCTGTTTTGTCTCCTGCTGACCTTGATTTAGTTGCAGAGAAGAAATGTAGAAGAATCTGCTTTCCTTAGCCTTAGGTTCAATCTCTCGCATTTCCAGGTATGGCTGGGAATAACCCCTGCCCAAAATCCCAAAGGGCTGTTGCCTGTCAGTGCAGACAGGACAGTGGTACCTCGGGTTAAGAACTTAATTCGTTCCGGAGCTCCGTTCTTAACCTGAAACTGTTCTTAACCTGAGGTACCACTTTAGCTAATGGGGCCTCCCACTGCCGCCACTGCACGATTTCTGTTCTCATCTTGAAGCAAAGTTCTTAACCCAAGGTACTATTTCTGGGTTAGCAGAGTCTGTAACCTGAAGCGTCTGTAACCTGAAGCGTCTGTAACCCGTGGTACCGCTGTACTGAGGCAGAAAAACTGATTGTCTGACTCAATATAAGGCAGCTTCCTATTATTATTATTTGGGGAGGGGAGTGGTATGGCACCTGCTTTGAATGTAGAAGGTCCATGGCTCACCCACAGAAGTGCCCATTTGTTGGCCCAGGGCAAAGGTGCCTGTTGTTTGCCAAGTTAAGGCTTGTGTCCACTCCCCTGTTCAAAAGGAAGAGGCAGGGGGGATTGGAGATTGTTACTTTATTTTAAATTAGTTTTTTAATAAAGTCTCTGAGTGTTTGTGTAAGTGTGTGTGTGACAAAACAAACAAATGAACAAGGAAAAGTGCATACAGCGTCTCCACTTTCAATTCATAGAGTCTTTTTCACAGTTTGTTTACATTTGGCATGAGACACTATTATCATAAATACGGGGGGGGGGATAGTGATATTTTGTTTTATTGCATAGTGCTTGTGGGATGCGGGTGGCAATGTGGTCTAAATCACTGAATGTCTTGGGCTTGCCGATCACAAGGTCGGCGGTTCAAATCCCTGTGACAGGGTGAGCTCCCGTTGCTCTGTCCCAGCTCCTGCCAAGTTCCTAGCAGTTCGAAAGCATGCCAGTACAAATACATAAATAGGTAACTCTGCGGTAGGAAAGTAAACAGCATTTCTGTGTGCTCTGGTTTCTGTCATGGTGTTCTGTTGCACCAGAAGCGATTTAGTCATGCTGGCCACCTGACCCGGAAAGCTGTCTGTGGACAAACACCGGCTCCCTCGGCCTGAAAGCAAGATGAGCACCACAATCCCATATTTGCCTTTGACTGGACTTAAATGTCTGGGGGTCCTTTACCTTTTTATAGTGCTTGTACAGGGCTTTTGTGTCAGTATCACGTGGGTTGGTCCTTTATTTATATAGTTATTTATTTTTATTAGCGCTGTGAGGGATTGGAGGGTCCAGAGCTTGCTTGGTTGTGTGTAGATTGTTGAGTCAACATCTGAGCTCGTACTTGAGCCATGTAATTAACTTGTGGTGTCTTTAACTCTTGCCTTGCCTACACATCGCTCAGATTTATGCATTAAAGGATTTGGCAGAAACAGAAACCTGAATTTGAGTTCTTCATCCAGCCAAGACAATTACAAGCCAGAAATTGGGGGGGGGGGATAGCCTAGGGGGTGAGAGCTGTTGGGGGTCCAGATTCAGAGTTCTAGCAGGCTATAACAGGCCAGCAATTTGGAGTTTCCCCCATCCCTGCACATCTGACTGTGCTGCAGTGGCGCAGTGATTCGTTGTGGCATCTGCCGTATTTAACCATCAAACCTGCCCACCTCTCGTTAGGGGTCCCCCTTGCCAGCTCTCTGGCACCTGTTCTGTCTCAGGGCATCACTCTGTTTGTTTAACAGAGAGATTAAGCACTGCGTGATGGCTCCCAGCGGAGGAGCTGAGGAAGCTGTTGCCATCTATAAATGGGAGTCTAGGTTTTGTGTCTGCATCTGTGTGTGTTTGAGAGCTTATTTTTTTCTGAAGTTAATTGATGTCAATTACTTGTGAGTCACTTTAAAAAAAAAAAAAGTAATGGCAGTAGTTAGCATTATATACCACAAACACAGTATGAAGTGGGGAATTTGAAGGCTTGGTTGCTATGATGGAAATGCTGACTGCCCCTTCCTTTCCATTCTTATCCTATGCATTTCCTCTGCCCCACATTTGGTTACACCCAGCTTGTGATTTAATTTGGAGAACTTCTAAGCTTCGTCTTGGAAGAGTTCTGCAACAATTCTCAGTGGGTCACTTTATTCTTTTTTCACTTTCAGTTACTGATGTGCGTCACATAGCATATGTGCGCTAAATAAATCAGAGAAACAGAGAGGAAGAGGAGGAGAAGTCTTGATAGGATTTGATCAGTGGTAGATAGTGCCCATTGGGACTGGTGGGGCAGAAGGCAGAAAGGCTAACAGTAGATGGAGCCAGAGCCAATGGTAGGGAGAGCCAACTAATTCTAGTTTTTGTCAACATCCTCCTCCCTACTGCATGCTACAAGAGCAACACTTGAGATCGGGAGGAGAAAGCTGACAGTCAGCACCACCCCATGGGCTGGTTGTAAGTCAGAAGGCAGGCAGGCAGGAACTGGATGAGGGCAGACTGAGATTGGTGGGGCAGTGCCCCATTCACCCAATTGGACCTGTCTTTGTTGGATTCTATGATTGCATCAATACACCTTTTCTCTCTTGCAATCCAATAAATGCACGTGTCTGTGGGAGTGCATCATATATATGACATGAATCAGAAACAATGCCAAATGGTGCTTATGCAATGGTTGAGGGAAGTCTGAAAGTCTAAAATGGAAGACTGGCAAATCACTAATGGAAGACTGGCAAATCACTAATGCAGGAGTAGCCAAAGTTGTCCTCCCTTCCGGCCAATGATGTGGACTACTAACACATTTCATTAAGCCTAATTTGCATCCAATTCTTGTGCATGTGGGTGTTAGGAGAGTTTTACTGTGCTAAGTCAGAAAATAAAGGTTCCCTGCAACCAACCAACAAACAAACCTTCCTGAAATGTGGTGGGACACCATTGCCTGCAAATTTAATCAACTTATGTGAGGGGGGGGGGAGAGAGTTACAGCCATATTTATTTATTTATTGGTTCCTTGTTATAGTGGGGGGAGGACAGAGTTTAGGATTGTACAGATCAGATTTGTACAAATCAGAATGACATAGAGTTAATCCAAAATAAATCAGGCTGTTTTCACATGCTGCGAATATAAGGTGAATCTTGTGGTTGCTGCTCATGCCTAGCCCTGAACTGGGGCAGCTGTACTTAGTGGGAGTAGGGCAGATAAGCACATACGGTAGTCTCAACACTCAGATAAATTCATTCCCCCACCCCCTGCACTCTATAAGTGCTCCCTTAACAAAGACTTTGTTTTGGAAACCCTGTGATTAATTTGGAAATAATGGCTAGTGCAGAGATATTTAGTAGACTGTGATTTTTTAATCAAGGAGAAGCAGCTGAATTTACAAACAGAGTAAAGCAGGCATAACAAACGACTACAGAGTCCCTGAGATCAATTTATAGTTTTCCTTGGCGACTCCCCTTCAGCCCCCCCCCCCATTGTCTTTAAAATGAATGAATGAATGAATGAATGAATGAAGACTGAATTTGCATGCATAGAATGGCAACATGATTTCTGGCAGCTGAGCTGAGAGGTTAGCAAAAGAGTTGTGTTTGTGTGTGCACTTGTTGTGTGGGGTTTTTTTTGGGGGGGGAGAGAATCTAAAGCACATCTGCCGCAAATGTTGCTATGAAATAACATAGGACTAAGATGGCACGGGTGGCACTGTGGTCTAAACCACCGAGCCTAGGGCTTGCCGATCAGAAGGTTGGCAGTTCGAATCCCTGCGATGGGGTGAGCTTCCGTTGCTGGGTCCCTGCTCCTGCCCACCTAGCAGTTCGAAAGCACATCAAAGTGCAAGTAGATAAATAGGTACCACTCTTGTGGGAAGGTAAATGGCGTTTCCGTGCGCTGCTCTGGTTCACCAGAAGTGGCTTAATCATGCTGGCCACATGACCCAGAAGCTGTTTGCGGACAAACACCGGCTCCCTCGGCCTATGGAGCGAGATGAGCGCGCAACCCCAGAGTCATCCATGACTGGGCCTAATGGTTACGGGTACCTTTACCTTTACCTTTAAGATGGCACTCTCCTTTCTAATACAGGGATAGAGAACCCACGGTCCTTCACCCATTATTGGGCTCAGACTCCCATCAACCTCAACCAGCAAGGTCAAATGTCAGAAGTTGAAATCCTAGAATGGGATACATTTTTCAACCTGAAGGCCATGTTCCCTTGTTGATAGACATCTGAGTGCCACCTGTCACCCCCATAACTAAGCAACTCCCCACAAGCAGGACTCAAGCACAAGAACTCTATTCCATTCTATGATTTATGTGTAAGGAACGTCCTACTTATTGAGAGTTGGTTGCTTAGATCCCTTCTGGCTTTTGAGAAAGCTCTTAAGACCCATTTGGGTTAGCATTTTCCCCAATTATATTATTCTTTTTGCTTTATTGGTCTTCTCCTCCATCATTCCTTCTGCCCCTTCTATTATATTATCCATTAGTTTGGTTTGCGTTTAAAAGCCTCCCTAATTCTTTCCTCCGAAAATAATGCATGAACCAAAATCTACACTTCTGCAGATGCAATTCTCCAGCCAAGTCGTGTGCACACTGATGCATATACTAAGGTAAAATGTGCACCAAAATGCATGTATTGGTGAAAATAATGTACAAAAGTGCATTCTGTTACATGGGCTTTCAAGTGTTGATCCTTTGGATAATGACTGATTTATATACTGCTTACATGCAAAAATGGCTTCTAAGCCATTTATAAAATCAGTTATAAAATCTACACTTCATTAAAATACACCGTAACACAATCCCATCAAAGCATTAAAAACATCCATAATTGAAACATACAGTGCAATCAAAAAAACGTAGAAAGTAAAATAGTGGGCTTTTTTTTTTTAAGCAACTAAAGAAATTAGATCAGGAAATTCAAGTTCAAAGGCATGCTTGCCAGGGATTCACTTTTATTTCAGCTACATCCACCTGAGTGGCATGAAAGGTTGTTGGTTGCCGTTTCCTTCTTCTGTCAAGGCACTGCCAGATAAGAGCTATATAAACACAATTTATTATTTTTATATATATTATTATTAGTATGATATGTGACAGCTTTGTGATCCGAGCCAATTTCAATTAATTTTTCAAGAAATGTGTTTCCCCCTTATGTTGTGCTGTGTGTCAACTGCTTTCCAAACCAATATATATTATGCCTGCCACATACCCTTTGTCAACTGATTTTGTAACTCTGTCCAAAGAGAGAGAGAGAGCGGGAGGGTAAAAAAATAAATGAATTGAGTTACACTGGCATGATTTCTTCTTTGTTAGCTTGTAACTCCTTGCCTTACTTATTATTTGCTCCTGGCTCTGCTATGCATAATAACAACTTTAAGTAACAACTTATCTTAGTAGAAGTTTATTTCTTTTCCCTTTGTACAAGTGACAGAGATTAGAACAAGGCTTTATCGTTTCCTTTGCCAGTCGTATTTGAGAAAGCAGACGTTTTACCAGATGTTTGAAATCACATGTTTGAAAAGGGGAAATAAAAATACAAAACGGCAAGGGGGTGGGGTTTGAATTAAAACTCTTATCTTCCTGTGCCCAGAAATGTAATGGAGCAAGGTCAGAGAACTGCGCTGGGGGCCAAATGGGGCCCTTCAAGTCCCCTCCAGCAGTCCTTCAACATTCTTCCCATGCTATTCCACCTTCTCAGCTACAATCCCTTTCTGCAGACCAGACCCTTCACTTGCCCTGGCTTCTCACCCTCGGTGAGGGTTTCTGCCAAGCTAGAATATATCCTTGAACTTTTATAATGGTTCTTGCTTCCACTGATGGAGGATCCCCCCCCCTCTCTCTGTGTGTGTGTAGAAACCAGCCTATGGTATGAAGGTGAAATTTAAGCCTATTGCTCCACCCACATTTGCTTCTGGCCCCGCCCACCATTGCCACATGGTCCCCAGAATGTTGCCCAGAAGGACAACTCTTGGCATGAAACCGACACCCCTATAAAAGTGTTTGGAAATAAGACCATTCTTATTGGAAATAAGACCACAAAGTTGATGATAGTTTCATGATGAGTAAGGTAAAGGGACCCCTGACCATTAGGTCCAGTCGTGACCGACTCTGGGGTTGCGGCACTCATCTCACTTTATTGGCCGAGGGAGTCGGCATACAGCTTCTGGGTCATGTGGCCAGCATGACTAAGCCGCTTCTAGCGAACCAGAGCAGCACACGGAAACGCCGTTTACCTTCCCACCAGAACGGTACCTATTTATCTACTTGCACTTTGACGTGCTTTCGAACTGCTAGGTTGGCAGGAGCAGGGACCGAGCAACCGGAGCTCACCCCGTTGCTGGGATTCGAACCGCCGACCTTCTGATCGGCAAGCCCTAGGCTCTGTGGTTTAACCCACAGCGCCACCCACATCCCCTTCATGATGAGTACAAATGCCTTTATTATATAGCTGCCAACAAGCTTAAGCCACTCCATAAGAAGCAGGTTCTGCTGGTGTATCGGTTAAGGGGAGGAATGTAGGTGGGTTATACATGTGTCATAGCTGGTTCCTATGGACTGTATTGGGACTACAGTCGTACCTTGGTTCTTGAACGCCTTGTGAGTTGAACGTTTTGGCTCCTGATCACCAGAAACCCAAAAGTGAGTGTTCCAGTTTGTGAATGTTTTTTGGAAGCCAAACGTCCAGTGCTGCTTCAGTGGCTTCCAATTGAGTGCAGGAGGCTCCTGCAGCCAATCGGAAGCCGCACCTTGGTTTTCTAACATTTTTGGAAGTCAAACGGACTTCTGGAATGGATTCCGTTCGAGAACCAAGGCACAACTGTAATTTCCTTATGCCAGGCCATCCATCTAGCCCCAGATTGTCTTCTCTGATTGCATCCAGCCTCCAGAGTCTCTAGCAGAGGTCTTCCTTGTGTTATAAATTTTTAGGGTACACACGCATAGCAGACACACTCCACAGAAAACCAATTCTCCACCCTTCAAGATTTAGGAAATATTCCCTGAGAAAATCACACATTATTTTAGCACACAGAACAATCCCCAAAAAGCTATCTTGGCTCCCCTCATTACACTAAATACTTCCTCTACAACAGGAAATATATTGGAGACACCTTTCCTGACAGTTCTTTCACTTACAAATCCTACAAATCCTGTCTTAATGGCATATTTTGTGTATGAATAGGGTATGCATGTGACTTGAATTCAAGAACTAAAGTATTTAACATTTCAAAAGAATGGCCAGACTGCCCAGGTAATTCAATCAGTAAAACTTTATTGGGTATCTTGGCAGATGGTAGAGAAGCCACACACTCAAATTTCTGTGACAGACCACCTCTTTCTGTGATGTATGTACTGTATGATGCTTTTAGGGTGGTCTTTGGCTAAGGGGTTGGGCAATGTCTGAATAATTTAAGGGTTCCTGTCCCCTCTTTTCTTGCAAGGAGGAGAGAACTTTGTTGCAACAGAAAAATAAAATTTGCTTTGCTTTCATTGGTTCCTGCGTCCATCCATTCTTTTTGAGCAGCAAAAGCCAGCCACCAATTTTTCTCCAACACTTGACATCTGCTATCTGATGCTATTTGGCTGGAGGTGTCAAAGATCAAATCCAGTACCACCTTCTTACAAACATGTGCTCTACCCCTGAGTTGTGCTTCTCCTTATTTCCACACCCCCTTTCAGCCCTTTCTGTGCTGCTGCTGTTTTTATTTTTGTTCTGAAAAGCAACGTTCAGCCTAAAAGCGTGGGATGCTGATCTGCTCATCCCCAGAATTGCATTATTCAGATAAGGCTATGGTAACTAGCAATTGGGCTTATGTTTCCTTGAGCTTCTCATGCTGTCTTCCTGCTTCTTGCATTATGCAGCAAGATAGGCCAGCTTTCCCTTTTAATGACCTTGTCGCTTGTCTGGGGAATTAGTTAATGCTCTTTAACACAAACAGTGAGCTGACTGGGATGCACCGTTTTCTTCCCTGTGCGCAAGCTGTTGGCGTTGCAAGATGTCTGCATATTTTACCCTTGGCGAGTAGAGTATGTAAATGCACCCCACACGGTGCATCACATAAGGTGGTTTCTTCCTTGACCTCGATTGCTTCTGTTTCCACATCTTCCCTTGTGCCAACGGACATTTGTATTTTCTGTGTTGGAAATGGGAGTTTTTGATTGTTTTCCCTTCCTTGGAGAAGCTGCTCTTTAAGACTGCAACTTGACTGTCACTTTATGCAACAGAATCCTTGACCAGACAGCTAATTTACATGAGTTTATGGTTGAAATAATGCAGCCGGAGATCAGAAAGGAAAGGGAAGGTTGCATGAAGGTGCATCAAAAATCGCTAGTATCCTCAAGTTCAGGCAGCCATCAAAATCAGTGCAATGAAAACACCTGCGTAATATTACTTGCAGCGAATAGAAGAAGAGGAAGAAGAGTTTGGATTTGATATCCCGCCTTTCACTCCCTTTAAGGAGTCTCAAAGTGGCTAACATTCTCCTTTCCCTTCCTCCTCCACAACAAACACTCTGTGAGGTGAGTGAGGCTGAGAGACTTCAGAGAAGTGTGACTGGCCCAAGGTCACCCAGCAGCTGCATGTGGAGGAGCGGGGAAGCGAATCCGGTTTCCCAGATTACGAGACTACCGCTCTTAACCACTACACCACAAAAATATTGGTCCTACACCAAGTGCAAAATTAACATTATTTGGCACTTGTAAAAAGTGCCAGTGCTGCAGATTGTAGTGTTCAAGTGGGTACATACTGAGATCTACCATCTCATCCCGATTTAGCTTCTCTCCATCCCTTATGTATGCCATCTGGGGATTTGCTTTTTCCAATCATGCCAATGCAGAAAAAAGCACAGAGGGCAGGGGAGGAAGGGGACCTGATCAGGGGTGGAGGAAGGGGAGTGCGGTGTGAGGGGGGCGCCCAGGGTGTCACCACTGTTGGGGGTGACAAAATGCTGGGTGGCACTTACCACGTGGCCTGCAACGCACCCAAGTCACACATCTCTCCTGGGAAGCATTGCCCAAATGGTCTGCTAGCTGCCTCCTCCCCCCAGCTGTAGGGCAGCTGAGTGGGAGGAGCCAGGCAGACGCCAGAGGCCCCACAGTGTGCCCTGCCCCTATAGGCGGCTTGCCCCACCCCTAGGCGTGCTGCCCCAAGCGCCCGAGCGGCTTCCTCCGCCACTGGACTTGAGTCTGCCATTTGCATAGAAATGCATTTAACTTCACACTCAGATGGAGTGTGGCGTAGGAAGCAACTTGAGATGGAAATACAAACAGGAGGCCACTTCCTCTTTCTTGAACACAGTACGGCACTTAGCACAGCACTTGGGAGATTTATAAAATAGTTTTACTCTTTACGTGGTTGTTGGTTGCAATCCTGTATTCACTTACATGGCAGTAAGTCCACTTGAACTCAATGGGGTTTATTTCTGAGTAGGATTCCATGGTAAAGCTGATTATGTATGCTGCTTCTATTTTAGAAAGGAGTTTTAAAGCACTGTCTGCTATAGTTTCAAAAGGCCTTCATGTTTTTTTGTTTTTGTTTTTAATATATTATTGCAATTGTGTCATTTTGCTCCTTTTTTGTTAGCTGCTCCTGGAGGGGGGAGTGCTGTTTAGAAATTTTATTTGATAATGATGATGATGTCGAGTCAGTGGTATCTTTAGGCTTCTAATAAAACAGGCATTGCTCCTTTCCAATGGACCTTAACAGCTTATTTTAATGTAAAATGGAGTTATTGAGGACTGGAGTCCCTAAATACAGTCTGCAATGACCCAAGGAACAAGCCACAGTCTCTTCTTCTCTTGCTTCCTTCAAAAAGCAGATTGGAACCCTCCTCCCATCTTTAACTCTTCACTCCCCCTATACTGTGACCTGGGACATTATCACACTGTCTACTTTAGTAGTCAATTTGATGTCATCCAAATGTTCCTGGAGACTACATATCCCATCATCCCTGAGCATTGGGCAATGGTGGTTGGGGATGATAGGAGTTGGATCCAGAAGTTTCCAAGGAAGAGGGATGGATTGATTTACTTGCTCATAATTCTTTCTGCCATATTGGACTCTTGAGGTACCACAAGGAAAACTGGAAGATGTGATAGAGAAAGCAGATTGCCCTCTCCCAGACTTGGCTTATTAGTTAAATTCTTCAGATTAATAATTTCCATTCTGATTACTTCCTGATTAAGTTGGCAAGGCCACTTCGTTACTTAATCCTCTTTGAAAACCCTCTGAGCACAACGCTCAAAGTAAACTGTGGGTGGAGGGACTGGAATATTAAATGAGGCAAATATGCTACAAACAGACATGATTCTCCCAGTTGGGTGAGCTGTCTTGCTCGGCTCATATTGATTTCCATTGTCTTCCATTGTGTCTTCCCAGAAGGATTCTTTGGCACTCATTTCGCTGCCTCCCATCGCACAACCTGCTTTGCGGACTGTTTCGCCAGTATCTCTATAACAAATTGCGCCACTTCACTTGTTGAGCCTGATAATTAGGGATGATATCCTAGCGATTTACAGAGGGGAAGAGGGAGGAGGGATGCCTTTGTTTGCCAGCTCTGTTTGGAAACATTAGGCGGGCCTTCTTTGTGTGTTGTCTTGATTAAAATGAGCTGCTCAACTCATAAGGCCAGCTTTGAATGCATTTCAAGAGAGCAGGGGGTTACCACCAATGATGGGTCCAGGTGTTTGGGAGACTTCCCAGAATGGTTTTGCCGACACCCGCTTGCCTTGCTTGGCAATGTCTTCCTGTTCTCCTAACCCTCATAGCTAAAATGTTCCTTGGAGAACTATTTGGATGTTATGATTTCCCACCTCATGTTTTAAATATATGAGCAGCAAAGAATCTGAGGGATTTCCCAGAGGCATGATCATTGGCCCATGCCAGTTTGAGGATTTGGGGAGGCTTTGGGCAATCAGTGAGAAGACTTTCCTATAATACTGGAACTTGTGGATATCCCATGAAGCTGAATGTTGGAAGATTCAGGGCAGTGCTTTGCGCAGTGCTCAGTTAAACTATGGAACTTGATCTCATAAGAGGCTATGGTGACCTCCAACTTGAATGGCTTTGCTCTGCCTCCATGGTCAGAGGCAGTTATGCTTCTGAATACCAGCTGCTAGAAACCACAGGAGGAAAGAGGCCTCTTGTGCTCAGGTCCTGCCTTTGGCATCTGTTGGGTGGCCAAAAGGATGCTGAACAGGTTGGGCCATTGGCCTGCAGCAGCGGGCTCTTCTTATATTCTTGAGAGCTAAGGGTTTGCAAACTGAGAATACCCTCATGCTGCTTCTGACTTTTTTTGAGTGTTCTGGGCAAAACAAGGAGGAGGAGGACACTGTTATTTCATTTTCATTTCATTTATAGAATTTATACACCGCCCTATACCCGGAGGTCTCAGGGCTGTTCACAAGAAAGATCACAAAATATACGAAATAAAAACTGTTATGTACTGAGTTGAATAGGATCCAAACTGCAGCAGTCTGATTGGTCCTAGAACAATAAGATCCAAAATGCAGCAGTATGATTGGTCTGCAGGAGCCACCTAATCCAGCTCCAGATCGAAGTGAATCCACAACCTGATTGGCCTACAGGAGAATTCCGGAATTAGCCAATCACGTGCAGCCCATTGTGTAAATAATGTATATAAAGCAGATACTTTGAGGGAACTGTCATACTTCCTCCTCACCACTATGAGCTGAATAAAGAGCATGAAATCCACTCTCGACTCTGAGTATATTTCACTGGCAGCGAAGGTGGGATCCCGCTGAGCTGACTGCCACACACAGCACCGCAGCACCGCCACCTGCAGCACTGCTGCCTCGCACCGTGTATCCTGTATTTTGGATCCTATTGTTCTAGGACCAATCAGACTGCTGCAGTTTGGATCCTATTCAACTCAGTCCATAACAAAAACAATAATCCAGTGCAACGTTTTCCAGCAGCTAAAAAGGAAAAGGTAAAAGTAAAGGACCCCTGACAGTTAAGTCCAGTCGCAAACAACTCTGGGGCTGCGGCACTCATCTCGCTTTACTGGCCGAGGGAGCCGATGTTTGTCTGCAGACAGTTTTTCTGGGTCATGTGGCCGGCATGACTAAGCCACTTCTGGTGAACCAGAGCAGCTCACGGAAACGCCGTTTACCTTCCTGCCGGAGCGGTACCTATTTATTTACTTGCACTTTGACGTGCTTTTGAACTGCTAAGTTGGCAGGAGCTGGGACAGAGCAAATGGAGCTCACCCCGTTGCGGGGATTCAAACCGCCGACCTTTTGATTGGCAAGCCCAAGAGGCTTAGTGGTTTAGACCACAGCACCACCTGCATCCCGTCCCAGCAGCTAGGTCACTATAGATGCCCAGACTTTTAATCATTTGGAACTGGCCTTGGAGGGTCAGAAGTAGCAGCAGATTTTATAAATGAAAATTATAAATAAGCTTATTTTAAAAAAAGAAAAAGAAGACGACTACTTGGATGGTGCTCTGGGGCATTCACCAGAGAACCAATACAAAATCATTTGGAGATGGAACCAGGAAAGTCCATCCAGAGAGATTATGACAAGGAGACAGGTGTGCAGGCAGAAAGGCAGGTAAGCCCGAAGGATGCTATGTTTGTATCAAACATAGCACTATGTTAACCTCACTTTGCAGTATACTTGTTCTGCTGGAGCAATGTTTTGCACCAGTGAAATGCTTTTTCACAAGAGAATGCATAAGCAAGTCACTGGTAATTTTGTTGCACAATGAATTTCCACTAGTGCAACTATTTCACCGATTCCTTTGCTGTGCAACAGTAAAATGCAGATAGAGAACACTGGATAGCACCCTAAATGACTGTGATGGGTAGGGAAAACAGACAGGAAGATAAAAGAGGACTGAGGCGGGCTGACAGGCAAAGCACCTTGATTAAAACTGGGGAAACACAACAGCACAGTTTGACTGTTGCCTAGGTGATTATCTAGGCCTGACCCGGAAAGATTTATAACTAGGTTAGGAGGAACCAATGAACAGTGCCTGGAATGTATGTGAAACCAGGTTGGGGCCTGAGATGACCATACTGCCCTATCTTTGAGACAGTAAAACAAATGTTCAGATAACAACAGCCAGTAACTTTTATTTTTAATGGGTATATTTTTAGTTGGCATGTATTTGAATGGAGCCCTGGGATCCTTCAGGATAAAGGGTAATTTAAAAGTCGAAATACAAATGACGATGATTCAGAAGTGGTAATGATGATGAAAGAAAATATAAATGCTAACACAGTCCCACACATAAACCATAATACCCAATAGATAAGTAAATAAGACAAAATAAACAAGGCTGTCGTGAATGGAGTTTAAATGGTTTTAAATCCCATCACACACTCTAGTCAGTCCACTAAAAATTTTAAAGCAAAGTTGGGGAACATTTTCAACCTGAGGGCCACAATGCCTTCTTGGTAACCTACTGAGGGCCACATGCAAGTGGAGGGCGGGACCAGGAGCAGAAATGGGCGGAGAAACAAATGCATTTTTTTACCTTTGTATGATAGATTACTTTCTACACAAACTCATACCTCCCCCCTGCCCGCACCATCTCCATTCAGGCAAGCAACTGGCCTGATCAGAATTCAGTGACATGTTCTAGGCTGGCGGGGCCAGTAAAGGTTGTAGTCCATACCATATAACATTTCTCCGATGAAAATAAGGACGTCCTATTCAACAACAACAGCAGCAGCAGCAGCAGCAACAACAACAACAGTAATTTTATTTATATCCCGCCTGTCTGTCTGTGTTGTTCCAGCTACTCTAGGCAGCTTCAAACATATATTAGAAAATTTAACACTTTTTTTTTGAGGGGAAAAAAAACTTCTCTGCACAAGGCTGCCTTCAGATGTCTTCTAAAGGTTGTATAGTTATTTATCTTCTTGGCTTGTGGGGGGGGGTTGTATAACTCCATACCCTCTGATGAAAATAGGGACGTTCTACCATACCCCCCAACATTGTCTGATGAAAATAGGGACATCCTAAGGAAAAGCAGGGCATTCTGGTATCTAATCAGAAACCAGGACAGCTTCTATAAATCCAGGACTGTCCCTGGGAAATAGGGACACTTGGAGGATCTGGGGAGAGGAATGTGGCAAGGGAACATTTCTGAAGACCAGAGAGTCTAAAGAGCTGCATTTGGCTCCTGAGCCTAAGGGGCAGTGATTGGGGTGGGGGACAATTGTCTGTTTAAAGCTTGCAGCCTTAGAGGGAATTTGTCAAAGAAAGATGGATCAGTATATCCACTGTCACAGGAAATGAAACAAAGCCAGGGGTTGACACAGCCGAATTGGTGAGGTGGCTGGAGCCCAGATTAGTGAGCAAATCTTTCTGAAACAGAGACGCTTCCACGTAAAAGGAAGCCAAAGGAAAATTCCAAGGAAGAATGCTTTTTATGCTAATCAGCGAATGATAATTTCTAAATGTAGAGGTTGTTTTCCGATACTAATAGCCATGATTTTAAAACCCAGGCATGCACTCCCCAAAGCCACTGAATTATTATTGCTATTTTAACAATGCATAAATAAAGGAAACTTCACAACCTGCCAAGGGGAATCAGAGTTTGTCTAAATGAGCCCCAAAGTGAGACAAGGAGCCAAACAAAATCTGTTTTGATGAACGCAAGCTGCAGCCCACAAGCTTGGTGCTCCGTGAACAGACACAACACCTTTCTCCCATCCATGAAGAACAACCCAACAAATCATGCAGTCTTTGGAAGAATGCCTTGCCAAGACCAAGTCCTCCCAGGACCTATCTGAAGCACAGCATCAAGCGTTGCCTTGCTTCCTGCACTCCCTCCCAACATTTCACAAAGGAAAACAGAAACATGCTTTTTAAAACACCCCTGTTCCTCTTCCTGAAGATCTCTGGAAAGGCCATCCATCACCCATGCATGTTACAGAGGGCTGAAGCCTTCCTGCTTCTGTATAGTCTGTTCTCTGACTCTGAGAGTCAAACTACAGGCACTTCCACACATGGGAACATAAGGAGCTGGCTTATATTCAATATGCTGCACCTCTGCAGCATTTCAGACAAGCCCTATCTGGAGATGTCAGAAATTGAACCTTGGGCCTTCTGCATGCAAGGCAGACATGCTACTACTGGTTTTCAACAAGAGGTAGTATATGGAACACACACAGGAGATTATAATAAGAAAAATAAAAATGATGAGGGGATAGCACAGGTCAGAATAATACATTTTGAACATGAATTGAATTAAGGTGAATAAATTATAGAGGCATGACATCTGCTACTTCACCACTCCAGTACTGGACAAACAGGAGCCATCTTTCAATAAATTTAGTTTGATAATTATTATATATATAGTTTTCCCTGCACATTGTCGCCCCCCCCACATGCCATTAACAGTTGGAGGATTTTTGCTTTTCCAAAAACAAAATATTGCTGCTGTCAATAAAGTCTCTGTCTACCATAGGAGCCAGCTCCAGGGGCACCCTTTTCCGGGGTGGGGCTCAGATGCAGAGGCAGAGTCTATCTCCCTCCAAATGAACTCACTCTGAAACTCACCTACAGGTGGTACCTAACACCAAGGAAATTAGCGCTAATACGCCCAAGAACCTCACCAAAATGCTGGAGAGGGTGTCCCTCCACAGGCACATACCTCCACATGTGGTGGGAATGCTCCAAAATTCAACTATTCTGGACAACAGCCATGTGGTAAATATGTAAAAATAACTAAACAAGTATTAGAAATCACCGCAGAACTGGCCCTATTAAACATCTTCCAAGACAATAATGGCTACTCACATCACAAAGAACTCATAACCCACCTACTCTCAGAAGCCAGAAACATCATAACCAGACACTGGAGAGACCTGTCAGGAGTAAGCATGGACCAATGGTACTGAATAGTATGAGAAACAGCCTTACTAGAAAAATTAACCAATAAACTGAATCTGAAGAAGAGATCTGAAGAAGATGCCTTCACCCCAGTATGGCTCCCCTTTATCACGTATACAGCCCCAAAAGACAATGACAAGATGTTTCCCTTCCCACGGAAAAGGGTGCCTCGCTGGCTGCAGAGAGGAAGAGGATGTGCGACACAGATGTGCGACATACCATGCACACGTCGCACACACTACATGCAGCTGTTTTTCATGAGTCATTAGTAAGGATGGATGAATCTATCAATTTTGGTTCTCAGATTTCTAATTTTGCCAGTTTGAAATTTAGTTCTCCACATTTCCGTGACAGTTTGTGATATTATTAGAAAGTCCTCCTGAAAATGGTTAAGTGTTTTAACATGAATTGCCTGAATATGCTTGTTTTTAATGCAGTTTTGTGCACTGATGTGCTCATTTCCTTGTAACAGAATTTTTTGTACCTATTTTGTATTTTTGCACCTATTTTGGGTTGGAAAATGGCATCACAAAATTCAGAGAACTGTGTATTCGACAGATAGCTGTGTTTTTGGTTTTGCACATATTGCTTTGACAAGTTTTGAATTGGGTAGTTTCTCGTGAAAATGCAAAGAAAACCCAAAGTCTCCCATTGTCCCTACTCTTTAGACACCAGCGCTTTCCCGATATTGTCCACATTTAGGCATTCTCCTTTCATTTTGGCTTAAGAGTCACTGATGGGTTTGGGGGGAGGACTTGAAGATTCCAGATGCAGGAAAGGAAGAAAGAAGATGTCGAGGAGTAGGGTCGATTAATGGCTTTTAGCGATTGCCTATAAAAGCAGGTCTTTGAGGCTTTTTAGAGCAGATGCCTATTGCTTTGGGGGCTCCTGGCCTTGTTGCAGAATTCTGTGCCCGAGTACGTCTGCCCAGATCTCCTCCAGCTACTCCGGTTATGATATTTAAATTGTCCTTTAGATTTGCTGCGTTGGTTTGTCCCCGCAGGAAACAAATTGCTCTGGCTGATAAAACAGATTGAGCCACACGCCGGGAATGTGCTGTTCTCCTGCACATGGCATGGAGTGAAGTGCTGGGAGATTACTCAGGCCAGAGCAGGCACAGAGACAGGCTGGGGCAGGCTGGGTTGAGGGAGGCTTACGTTTCTAGGGGGGGGAGTAGGGGGCTTCTCGCAACCCCCTCCCCAGCACTACTGCCACATTTGACAGACCATTCTTGTTTGTGCCAACTTCTATCAGGCAACAAATTGATAGCAGATCTCTGCCATCTTAAAGTGGCCGTATATAATTTTAGGCATCGAGAATGACAACAGCACTGATTTTGGAAGAGGTGTAGGCACCTTGGCAATATCAACTGGAAGTGGGGGTGGCTAGTAACCTGCCTGGGGACTCAGAAGGTGCCCATCTACATGCCCTACAACATTTCTCCGATGAAAATAGGGACATCCTATTCCATAATAATAATAATTTTATTATTTATATCCCACCCATTCAACTGGGTTGCCCCAGCAGCTCTGGGTGGCTTCCAACATACAGTGGTACCTCGGGTTACATACGTTTCAGGTTACAGATGCTTCAGGTTACAGACTCCGCTAACCCAGAAGTAGAACCTCGGGTTAAGAACTTTGCTTCAGGATGAGAACAGAAATCGTGCTCTGGTGGTGCGGGGGCAGTGGGAGGCCCCATTAGCTAAAGTGGTGCTTCAGGTTAAGAACAGTTTCAGGTTAAGAACGGACCTCTGGAACGCATTAAGTACTTAACCCGAGGTACCACTGTATATAAAAACATAGTAAAACATTAAACATTTTAAAAAAACTTCCCTATACATGGCTAACTTCTGATGACTTCTAAAGGTTGTACAGTCAAGCCTTGGTTGTTGAACGTAATCCATTCCAGAAGACTGTTTGACTCCCAAAATGTTTGACAGCCAAGGCATGGCTTCCGATTGGTTGCTAGAGCTTCTTGCACTCAAGCAGAAGCTGTGTTGGATGTTCGAGTTCCAAGGAACGTTCGAAAACCGGTGTATTTACTTCGGGTTTTCGGCGTTTGGGAACTGAAATGTTTGAAAATGGAGCCGTTTGAGAACTGAGGTTGACTGTATAGCTACTTATCTTTTTGGCTTGGGGGGGGGGGTGTCACATAATCCATACCCTCCAACATTTCTCTGATGAAAATAGGGACATCCTACCACACCCTCCAACATTTCTCCGATGAAAACAGAGGCGTGCTAAGGAAAAGCAGGACATTCCTGGATCAAATCAGAAACCAGGACAGCTTCTGTAAATCCGGGACTGTCCCTGGAAAATAGGGACATTTGGAGGGTCTGCATCTGCCCTCACCCAATACAGTATAACCTCTGATTCCACAAAGTTCCCTTATTATGCTCCTCAGATCTGTTTCCTTGCATGATGTGAAACAAAGGAGCATAGGAAAGTGACTTATATTGAGCTAGATCTTTCATCTATCTAGCTCAGTGTTGCTGACCTGCTGCTGCTCTCTAGAGTTTCAGATAGGGAGTCTTCCCCAGTCAAGCCTGAAGGTGCCAGGGATGGAACCTGAGACCTTCTGCATGTAAGGCAGATGTTCTACCAGATCTGCAGGGTGCCATACGGGATGACACTGCCTTATCCAAACCCAGTGCACTGATACATTTAGCATAATATTAACTCAGGTTATGGGCCTTGGTCCTCATGCATATTTTCCAATGTATCTCCCGCCCCCACCCTGTGCCCCAATAGCATAGGGTGAAGGGAAGGATAATATTACTTTTGCCAAAGGTCTCCCTAGGAGCTTCCATTGTGCAAGTTCTTTGTGCATGCAATATGGGCTTGTGCAGTGGCCTGGAATTTTTCAAATAATGCTGGGTGGTTTCGAGATGACCTAAGGGAACTGCATAAATTGGCAATCTTTCATCTCTTAGGGTCTTGCTGTGGGTGTCTGGCGAAACGGAGTCCTATTCATTAATTAATTCATTCATTCATTCATTCAAGCTTACTCTGCCTTTTAGTCAAATTATCTCCAAGACTCACAACAGATTAAAAAGCACAATAATAAAACACAAAGCAATTAAGAAGAAAACTGAAATCTGAAGTAGAACAGCATTTGCTTAATAACTACTGCAACTGTATTCCAATACAATATGTTACACAGTGTTTAAAGAACAACGACAAAAGCAGCCGCCACAACAGTAGTTGCCAAGCAAACACATTTGGAGAAGATGTTCCATCCAGGGGTGCACGAAGTGGGGGGGTGGAGGGGGCAGTCTGCCCTGAATGCCACTCTGGGGGGGGGGGTGTCAAGATGGCCCCTGCCTCTCCTCAGCTGTAGAGCAGTCAGTATGGGTGCCGATTGTGTGGTGATTGTGTGGCATCCGTATGGGCTGCCTCTCGCACAGTGACCATATGGGCTGCCGCGTGTGCGCACTCCATACAGGATTCCGCACGTGCGCAGTCCGTATGGGATGCCACTCACGTGGCAGCCTTATGGAGTGTGCATGTGCGGCAGCTCGTATGGTCACTGTGCATGTGCACTCCGCAGTCCATACGGATGTCATGTGTGCGTCACCGGGAGGTTCGCCCCGTCCTCAGTGTCCTGCCCCGGGCGCCAGAGAGGGTTCCTCCGCCACTGGTTCCATCGTCAAGTTCCTTGGTTTTGTGTATTTTTATCCCCAGTATGGTGTTCATCTGCACCCTGCTGACTGGATGTTTGGATACAATTGGGTGCCATTTTGAATCAAGATGGTGGATTGAACTTTTCAAAGCTCTGCTGATTGGTAACTGAATTTTGCATTATGGTTCCTGAGATCAAGGAGCAGGTTTTCATCTGTGTTTGAATACAGTTGGATACAAGTTGGAATCAAGATGGTGGACTGAACCTTTTAAAACGGCACTGATTTTAACTATTAATTTCAAAGCTGCACTTATTTTTTTGTTTCTTAGAATTCCCAAGCAAAGCTGGGTGTGCGGGTAGTAATAAAATCCTAATACTGGGGCTTTCTTTCTTTGTTTCTCTCTTTGTTTGTTTTTGCCAAGAAGTGCTTCTAGTCAGCTGGGCCCCTGCAGCAATGATATACAAATTATCTTAGTAATTTTGCCCTTTTCTCTCCCTTCAGTTATATAGTCTCAGAATGCCAAATGTCCTTTCTTTCCTGAAGCAGCTGACGAGACTGAATGAGCACCTCCTATGCACCCTTTTTATGCTCTTTCTCATTATTTTATCAAACAATGCTGTGCTTGTTCTACCTCATCCGCTTTTCCAAACACAGTCAAGTTCTTGGCTAAAAACAAAACATTTTGAGGGGTGGAAAACTGAAGCAAAATGTGGGGTGGCATCTGCACAGTTTTAGAGAGCTGTTGCCATACAACACCACAGGTATGGCATGTGCAGAAGCAAAAGGGAGCATGCCATTCACTTGCATAAAAGCTGAGGACTTCTTGTCAGAGATGTTTGTATTTTTTGCTCTGTGTTGAAACCTTCCCACATTCGTTCCACCACCCATACCGCTCCTTCTTTCACACATGCCTATGCCACTGGAGTTGTAAACTCTACAGGCCCAAATCTAGTGTCTGCAAGATTTATGTATATTATGTTCTTATTGATTTGTTGGTCATCTACCATAGGATGGTCTCTAGGCAACTTGCAATCTAGTTTAAAAACTTCTCAAATTCCATCCAATGTCCAGCTGAAGTGGAAAAGTATAGATATAGATGTCAAAGTTTATACAAAAGTAGGTATAAATCCAGGGTGGGGAACCAAGTCAATTCTAAGGGCCACATTCCTTATTAGGAACTATCCAATGACCATATGCCAGTTGTAGGTAGGATTAGAGCCAAAATCAAGCAGAGCAAGGAATGTAAATTTTACTGGTGCATAGTATGCAAGTTTCTATGCAAACACACACACCTACACCTCTGTCAACCATCTTGGCAAGCAAGTGGCATTATCAGAGTTCAAGGACACATTTCAGCCAGGCAAATGGCTTGGGAAGAAGGGGTGTGACTAGGAAGAGTCCTGGTTGCCAGATAGAGAGGCCTAGAAAGTCGTATGCAGCCAACAGGCCTGAGACCCGCCCCCCTAGTATTGATTGTGTTATGTATTCAGTGGTCTGTGTTTGCCTGAGCTTGAGTCTGGACTAAGGATTCTGAGCACCTGTGTTCTGATTTGATACATGATATCCAATCACAGAACATTTCAGGATTTGGGCCTCTGCCATTGGCCCTTAAATTCTGAGTCATGATTCGCAGCTTGGAAGTTTAGACAGCCAATCACGTTGGGAGTGGGAGTGGCCTGGGCCTTAAGAAATGTATATAAGCAGTTGCTTTGCCCCTGTTGTTCAGTTCTGTTAGTTCAATAAAGGTTCTTGCTGTTATCGCTGTGTCTTGCGTCGTGGGAACCAACCGCAGGATTTTAGGGAAGGGATTGCTTCCACTTTTCTCTCTCATTTCCCTTTAATGTTTTTTCTGCATGCCATTGATGAGCTTGAGGAGAGGTTTGTAGGTGCCCCTGCTTCAGAGCCCAGATATCTTCATGTTTGGTTGCAGGACGGCAGTGCCAAGGCATTGTGGCAGGGGGTGGGGGCCAGGAGGAAGATCTCATACTGCATCTGTTTTGTAGTTCGAGAGAGGTCATTGCCATCTAGAGCTGTCAGTCTGGTGTCACCGAGCTGAATAAAATTAAGTTGGACAAGAATGTCTTCCGTCAGTTTCCTTGCCTTTTCCAGCCTTCTGTAACTCTTTACAGCCTCTCCTTCTCTGCTGCATAAGCAGTTAGTTCAGTTTTAAAAATTATTATCGAGAGAGGGAGGGGGAATATACAGTATAAAATATATCGCAATTCCACTTTTTACACCAGAACAGCAGATTTGCTCTATTTAACTATACCTACTTACCTGGAAGTAACCCTATTAAACTCAGTGGGGCTTACTTCCGAGTAGATTTGTAGCCAACAGTAAAGTTGTCTGCAAATGCTGAGCTAGGCTTCTCTGACAAGGCCCTGTTATGAGACTTTTAGGACTGAGCTGTGCAGCAGCTCAGACGTACTAAAAAGTTTTAGTTATTTTACAAATCAGAGCAGTAGTGGTAGGTTGTGTGCTTTTTTATCTTTTTTTAAAAAATGGATTTGCTTAAGCTGCTTTGCAGTCTCTGTTAAAGCTTGTTTGTGGAACTTTATAGATCAAGTGGGTTGCAACCTAGCTAAGTTTCACAAGTGAGAATTTTGCAAGAAGGTTTAAATACACTTGAGAGTGACTATGGATGCTTGGAGATGAAAATAATGGCATTGTTCAGCATTATATTTCTATATAAACTCAGTGAATCCCTGCCTAGGTTCCTGGACATGCCTGGTGTGGTTCTGCTCACCCAGGAATGCTCAAAAGGCGCAACTGATTTTTGAGAGCAAGGATCATACCTCAGTGGTAGAGCATGCAGAAGGTCCCATATTCTTTTCTCTCTTTTTTTGATTTTTTAAAATTAGTTTATAATATTGCAATAGTAGCCTCATTATAACAGTGCCAAATTATAATACAATTACTAATACCAATCATTCAGGTGCCAAATTATATAATTTTGGTGCCCCCCACGTGCTAGAATTGATGGCTTGATGATTTACTTAATTTCTGCATTCCAAAATCTTATTAATTTCAATTGCAGTCCAGTCAAAATAACAATCCTTTATACAACAACTGCAATATTAACGACTTCCATTCGTATTGACACATTAAATCAGTGTGGGTTTTTTTCTGGGGGGGGGGGACGCAGGGGTATGCATACTCCTAAACATTTTGTGAATCTAATGGGAGAAGAAACTAATTATTATTTTTTTAAAAAAATAGTTTCTTCTCTAAAACGGTGAATTGTCAGTTCTGTTGCTACCCCCAATGGCAGCCTCATTTTTTGTCACAGTGTTTTCTGAGTCTCAGACAGAAGCGAGTATTTAATGTGTGAAGTAGGAGTTGGAATCTAGCACAGTGACTAGTCAGTTTCGTTGTTACCACCTCTGATGGTGGCTTCCTTTCTGTTTTTTATATATATATATATAATATTTATTCTGGTTTTAAAAATTACAAAAGAAAACACTAGATTAAGCAAGAAAAAATGAGACCATGAATACAGACAAGCAAAAATAAAAAATAAAAAACCCAGAAAAATGCAAGCAATTAAGAAAAAAAAGAAAAAAAGCAAAGGAAAAAAAAACAAATCAAACCTTCCCATAACTTATTTTCTATTTGCTTATTTCCTTGACCTCCTCACACTTCCCTTTTTTGTATTCTAGTTCAATTAGATATTTCAGCAAATCCTTTCCATCTTTGTTTTTATCCCAATAATTTATCTTAACATACTGTAATTTTACACTCTTCTTTCACCATAATTTATCTTAATATACTGTAATTTTACATTCTCTTCTTTCACCAATTAACAAACCATTTTTACTTTATTTAATCTTATTTCTCATTAAAATTAATATATTTGAGCTTGATCTCTTAAAAACATTTCCCCTAGGGTCATAAAATTTCATTCCACGATTTTTCCATCCCTCATTAAGTTTTTAAAGTCTCCTTATAAACACTTTAAATTCCCAGTCTTCTTCCACCATCTCCTCTCCCTGGTCTCGGCCCCTGCCGTCACTTCCATCAACCCCCAACAGTCCATCAACCTGGAGATCTTATATCCGAGGCTCTTAACTCTTCTTCACGTCCCTTCTGCCGGTCTTCTTGATGATCTTTGATACTAACAAGCAGATCTCGTGGATGCTCCAACCCAACAAGACTTTTATTCCTTCTTAATAAGTCGGCCAGGTCTCCATGGTTAAAACTAGGGCCCATAAAGCATTCCAAATCTTGTTTCGCAATTCCTCCAAATCCAAAGGCCCCAAAGGCTCCAATCTTCTCCTGGCTCAAGTCCATATCCCTGATGGTGGCTTCCTTTCTGAAGTGAAGGGCATGAGACAGGAGTTGATAATGCAGGTGAGCTGCGCACAGGTGAGCTGCATGCAAGCTGCCGGCCAGCCCTGTGGAGCCTTCTTTTATTGAGACAAATATGCAAACCAGGCAGATACATTTTGGGCTGTGACTTTTACACATCTTCCGGTCCCAAGATCATGGGGTGGTACAAAGATATTTTGGCCCCTGTTTCCACCGCGTCATTTTCCCCTTGCACAGGAGACAAAGGTCTCAGAGACAAAGGTTACAGACAGGACACCGCAGACTACTGAGACCACAAAAGGTTAGACAGAGGGAACGATGTTCAGACAGCCATGGCTTGACTGGGGTGTGTGTGCCCTGCACCCCAAGGTCACACGTGCACGCAGACTGTGGCTGCCTCCTGGTGGGGGGTGTGCTCCCTCCAGACCCCACTGCCCACTCCGCGATCATCCCTACACTTTCCTTTCCCAGTGTTTCCTGAATCTCAGACGGAAGTGAGCGTTTAATGTGTGAAGTAGTGTGGAAAGTGGATGTGTTGTGTTTTCCTGATGAAAGTTTGGCCTCATTGAGGGGCAGTATTTCATTCATTCATTCATTTATTGAATTTATATACCACCCTATACCCGGAGGTCTCAGGGCGGTTCACAAAAAAAGATTTCAATATGAGTATTTATTTTTCCCAATTTGAACTATAAAATGGTGATTTTCTTGAGTCTAAATGAGAGTACCCCTAAACATTTTATTTTAGAAAAAAAGTACTGCATTAAATGATTTTAAAAACTACAGGTGAAGCATTCAAACTATATCATTAGAAGGTTCAATCCCTGGCATATCTAAGCAGAGCTGAGGGTGACTTCTGGCTGAAACCCTAAAGAGGTGCTGCCTGTCAGAGTAGGGTGCAGCATGGTCACTTAAGAGTGTGATCTGCATAGTGGCTGATTCAACTGTTGCCTCAGGCACAAATTCACTAGATAGTCTTAAAGAAACCACCACTGCCTCAGCTTTCTCTCTGCAGTACAGTGATACCTCGGGTTAAGTACTTAATTCGTTCCGGAGGTCTGTTCTTAACTTGAAACTGTTCTTAACCTGAAGCATCACTTTAGCTAATGGGGCCTCCTGCTGCCGCTGCGCCGCCGGAGCACGATTTCTGTTCTCATCCTGAAGCAAAGTTCTTAACCCGAGGTACTATTTCTGGGTTAGCGGAGTCTGTAACCTGAAGCGTATGTAACCTGAAGCGTGTGTAACCTGAGGTACCACTGTATAAGGTTAATATAGTTCCCAGTGGGGTAGAACAATCTCCTTTGCATGCATAGAGTCCCAGGTCCAATCACTGGCAGACCTTGGGGTGTCAAATTTCAGAGGCGCCCTGTGCTTCCCATGCTCCATTCTAAAGCATAGTTGGGCATCCTCTGCAGTGCCCCTAGGCTCCATGCCCAATACGACCGAACCGGTTGCACTCCCCTAAATCTGCCTCTGGTCCAACCCTTGGCAGCTTCAGGTAGGGCTGGGAGGCCGATGGCCTGACTCAGCATAAGGAAACTTTCTTTGTTCCTAGGATTTCTTCCGGGCTGCTCACGTATCCACTATGCTGGATCACTTTATGCCACTTTCAGGTTTGCAATTGATGTACATGTGCATCAGTGTAATCTCAGCACAAACACACACAAAATGGAAGCTGAAGGAGAATGCACCCAGCTTCTATTTAGGGCTGCAGTCCTAGCAATGTCTACTCAGAATTAAGTCCTAATTAATTCAGTGGGTGTTGCTGTGGGTTAAACCACAGAGCCTAGGTCTTGCCGATCAGAAGGTTGGCATTTCGAATCCCTGCAACGGGGTGAGCTCCCATTGCTCGGTCCCAGCTCCTGCCAACCTAGCAGTTTGAAAGCACATCAAAGTGCAAGTAGATAAATAGGTACCGCTCCAGCGGGAAGGTAAACGGTGTTTCTGTGCACTGCTCTGGTTCGCCAGAAGGGGCCGGCTCCCTCGGCCAATAAAGCGAGATGAGCTCCGCAACCCCAGAGTCGGTCACGAGTGGACCTAATGGTCAGGGGTCCCTTTACCTTCAATTCAGTGGGGCTTCCTCCCAGGTAAGTAGGATTAGGATTGCAGCCCAAGGCTTATGTGTGCCCCCGCTGGAGATGTCTGTAAGGTGTTCTGCCACTGAGCTGCATCCCCAGCCCATGTTTTGCCTATAACTTTCTCCATGCATCAGATCTTAGGATCAAACGGTTGAATTTTCAGCTGCGGCCACTGATACTCTGTGAATATCAACTTGAAGAGCTAAAATGATACTTGTTGGTGTTTTCTCTCTTTTATTTCTTTTTTTCAAAAAAGGCATTGCCGAAAGCGTTCCAGAATAGGAACCTATAATGCTCAAGGAAATTTCTCATTTTAGCAGGTGGCCGGAGGGCGAACACAATATCCTTTCAATATTGCAGAGTATCAGGCTCTCACACACTCTGCGCTTACTCCCACATCCATCTCCCTCTGGCAGCTTAAACTCACTAAAGATGACTTAGCACATGAAGGATGCATGAGGATTGAACCCTAATCAGATCATTACCACACTAAGGCTGGAAGAATAATTTCCAATCCAGAGCTGCCGCTTCTTTTGCCAACTCGTATTTATTTTAAAATAGATATTTATTCATTCATTCCCTCTTTTGAGGAGGAGGGGAGATCTCGGTGGAGAGGAAGAGATGGCAGACAAAGAAGAAAGGTTGGCTTTATGTCCTTTCCATCTTATCCATCTATCTGTCTGTCTGTTTGTCTAGCTAGCTGTCAAGAGACCATGATCAGACCACGGGACTTTGCAGTGCAGTGACCATGTTGCTACAGTGGCTAATGAGATGCAACTGGGAAGTCCACAAGCAGGGCATTAGTACAACATCATTTCTCCTCGTGATCCCCAGCAACTGGTGTTTATGAGAGGGGTGCTTCCTCCAAAAATGGAAGGAAAACAAAGCCATCATGACCGGCTGTTACTGATAGCCTTATGCTCCTCAAATTTGTCTAATCCCCATTCGGCGACCATCAGCATCTCTTGAGGGAACAAACTGCATAGTTCAACTATGCACTGTGTGAAGAAGTACTTTCTTTTGTGCGCCCTAAATCTTTCAGCTGTCAGCTTTGTTGGATGTCCCTGAGTTCAAATAAGAGAGAGGAAAAAGGCCTCTTTCTATCCATTTTCTCTACACCATGCATAATTGCATACACTTCTGCCATGTCACCTTTTACTCACCTTTTCTCAAAACTAAAAACGACCCAAATGCTGTAAGATTTCTTTATTCCCTTGATCATTTTAGTTGCCCATTTCTTAACTTTTTCCATCTCCCCAATATCCTAACTTGAGGTGAGGTGAGCAGAACTGGATACATTATTATTATTATTAATTAATCAACTCTTAATAATTCCTGAACCTGGATCTGCCTTTCATCCTATATCCTATTGAGGCTCAAAAGGTTAGAGCTTCAAGCAGAGTTAGCCATCATGGTGCCCTCCAGATCTTATGGACTACAATTCCCATCATCCCTTTAGCTGTGCTGATTGGGACAGATGTAAGTTGTGGACCAGAACACCCCAATGTCACCACATTGGCTTCCCCTGGCTTAGAGCTCCTATGTTTTCCTGGGAGTGGTTCCCTGCATTGCCGTAAGCGTGGGAATTATGGGTGTCATTTGAGATCTACATTCCACTTCCGAGATGCTAAAG
The DNA here is from genome assembly GCF_951804945.1 of Podarcis cretensis. Lineage (NCBI taxonomy): Eukaryota > Metazoa > Chordata > Lepidosauria > Squamata > Lacertidae > Podarcis > Podarcis cretensis. The sequence continues at coordinate 20,642,941 of NC_137183.1, forward strand.
AAAGAAGGCAAAACAGTCTCCATTGTGTTAAAATAGAGACAAATGATAGTGGCTACAGCAAGAGAAAGATAAATAGACAAGTAGTCACTTGCTTAGATAAATAGGTTCTGCATGTAAACACTTAGACAGATACTGTAGATAATTATGTAGATAGATGGCTGCTTAGGCTAGTAAATAGAGAGGAATAATGATGGCATGCAGGAGCAGCACGGTAGAGCTATGCCTCTGCTCTCCTTTCTTGTGAAGGCTAATCTTCATTAGCTCCAGATCTCACAACTGTTTTCTTTGTGCAGAATTTTAGAACACATATGGCTTGTGTGCATGCCTGGACTTGTGCATCTTCTTTGGCATTTAATGGGCAGCTATTGAACCAGAAGTCTGGGAGTCCTCAGCACCACCTCTGAGACCAGCTCTGTCATCTCAGGCAGGGAGACTGCTGGGCAGCGAGGCGGGTGGCAACACGGCAGAATCCCTAATTTGTCCCAATTGTCCACTGCTAGGGTCAGGCTTTGGGGAATCAGATCCCTCCCACGGTGGCAGCCCAACATCAGAGAAATGGTAAAAGTTCTTACCAAGCAATTTATTCAATAATTCACAGAGAATCACAAAGAAATGCAGTCTTCCCTAATAATGCTCCAAGTAAAGTCCCACCTCCCTATGTCTCCCCTATTCGATGGCACTCCTGCATCAGTTAATCTGAACTTTCTGCCTCTGAGCTCTCTGTTCTAATACCCGCTTGATCCTGGGAGGGGGTGAGTCAGAAATGCTTTCCAAGGACACTGAGTCTGTCAGCTATCTCCCTCCTGCTGCTGCTGCTTCTTCCTGCTGTTCCTCTTCCAATATTTCCCAGCTTCTCCTCTCTGCAGCCTCTGAACTATACCCTTCTGCAAACCACTGTTCTAAATCTATACTGTCCTCCTGTTCTTGGAAAGGTCCAGGAGAAGGGGGAGGGCAGTCCCCACCATTCCTCCTTATTCCAACCCCTGACAGCCAGGAACATACACTTTGGATTCCACTCACCTGCCAACTGGACAGAGAGCCTGGAGAGAGGGGTGGGGGGTGGAATCTCTATAGAATATGGACTCCCCAACCCTTAAGTCTGCCCTGATGCTGCACCCAGGTGGGCACAGCTGGGTGAGATCAACTACACTCTGCTCACCTACTCAAGCCTTAGTGATACAGACCAGATCAGCCTCCTCATCCATATTCAGATCATGGATGAGAGAGGTCTTCCTCAGAGCGGACTTAATGTGATGGCCTGGGATTCCGATTCCGATTCAGAGGCTGAACCAGAGGAATCCCAGCCTGCACAGGAGTCCCCGCCTCCAGGGCCGGCTGAACTGGGGCAAGGCCTAGATTCTGAGGAGCCTGCACCTGTGTCAGATCCTCAGGAGCAGGCACCAGGTGAAACCATTCTGGCCCCAGAGGTGCTTGAGGACTCAGTGTCTACAGGTGAGCCTCCTCCGGGGCCCAGTAACCCTTCGGCCTCTCCTGAACTGCAGAGGCTTAGGGCAGAGAGGCGAAGGGAACTGGTTGCTCCCAGGAGGAGTGCTCGCCTTAAGGCCAGAGGAGGCGGGGCTCCTGGGGGCCGGGACCGCCCCTGGCCTTAAAGGTAAAGGTAAAGGTACCCCTGCCCGTACGGGCCAGTCTTGACAGACTCTGGGGTTGTGCGCCCATCTCACTTAAGAGGCCAGGGGCCAGCGCTGTCCGGAGACACTTCCGGGTCACGTGGCCAGCGTGACATCGCTGCTCTGGCCAGAGCCAGAGCCAGAGCCACACACGGAAACGCCGTTCACCTTCCCGCTGGTAAGCGGTCCCTATTTATCTACTTGCACCCGGAGGTGCTTTCGAACTGCTAGGTTGGCAGGCACTGGGACCGAGCAGCGGGAGCGCACCCCGCCGCAGGGATTCGAACCGCCGACCTTTCGATCGGCAAGCCCTAGGCGCTGAGGCTTTAACCCACAGCGCCACCTGCGTTCCTGCCCCTGGCCTTAGAAGAAGATAAAGGTCAGTCAGCCCGGTCCCAGGTTGCGGGAGCAACGTCGTTGTTGGCTTCAGATCTTCCAGTGTTCCTGTTCCCTGCCCGGCCTCCTGCTCCTGACCTTCCAGCGTTCCTGTTCCCTGCCCGGCCTCTTGCTCCTGACCTTCCAGCGTTCCTGTTCCCGCCCGGCTCCCAGTTTCGGACCTCGCCTCTCATCTTGTGAACTCTGACTACGATCACGGTACCTTCCCCCCGGGACCAGCACACTTAATGTTCAACAAAAGCAGCTGCAGACCAGAGTTGTAGGGCAACTACAGTCGCCCAGGTTAGAGGAGGGGCTGACACACGACACAGTCACTAACTGCCTGTGTCATGTGCTCCTTACCTGGGCTGCCCCATCATACTTCCCCCTACCCTGAACTCCCTGCTTTCTCCAGCTCCTCTCTTTCTAGACACATCTCCCCTCCCTCAGTAAAAGCAGACTAAAGGTAAAGGGACCCCTGACCATTAGGTCCAGTCGTGACCAACTCTGGGGCTGCGGCACTCATCTCGCTTTATTGGCCGAGGGAGCTTCCGGGTCATGTGGCCAGCATGACTAAGCCGCTTCTGGCGAACCAGAGCAGCACACGGAAACACTGTTTACCTTCCCGCCGGAGCAGTACCTATTTATCTACTTGCACTTTGAACTGCTAGGTGGGCAGGAGTAGGGACCGAGCAATGGGAGCCCACCCCATCACGGGGACTTTACTCCCTTGGTTCCTGGACCTTTCAAACAAGTGAAAGGATAGGGAAAGAATGATAGCTTGTAATTAAATGGTGTTGCTACACATAAATCTAGTGATTACTGCACCTAATGCTAGAAAGGTCCATAGCAGCCATGCATAACTTCTGTCCAACCAGAATGTTTGTGCTGTGTACTTTTTTCCTATTTCATTCAGGTGGCTTCCCATACTCCCTCTTATCTTGTCTGTATTTGATCACACATAGCACGTTCCCAGCCATTCGGGTTTTGGGCTTTTTTGTTGATGCAAGAGCTTTGAATAACCGAGGAGAATGATGAACCTAGTTAAACAAAAGTAACATTTATTCAAGTAAAAAAGAAGATAAATCCAGGTGAATAAAAAAGAAAGAAAGAAAGAAAGAAAGAAAGAAAGAAAGAAAGAGAATATAGGCTGAGATCTCCTGCAAAATTCCACTCCGCCTTCTGCTGGTGACTCTCCCTCCAGAATTACTGTAGGTCTGCTGTTTGGTACAAGATGAGTTTGCAGGCTTCCATCTAATATATTTTTCTGCACTAATGGAGTCACTCAAGACTCTCTTTGTTAATCCCAAGCATCTACTGAGCCATGGAGAATAAGCTCTTATCCTGCCCATAGGGGTATGACAACTTCACACGCAAAATAAAATTGTAAAAACCCTCCGAATTCCTAAACAGCACAGTCAGCAAAAAAACAACCCAAAACAGGTCCTCTGCCTGACCCTCTAAATGGAAGGTTTAGGTGCTCCAAAGAAGCATCTGGTAAATTGCCTTTTTACATTCCAAATATTGCAGTCATCCGGTTCCGACTGAAATATGTTAATATTGCAGGACTCCCCCACATTGCTTGGAAGCCATCCTCCATCTCGACTCTGTAAATGAATGGTAAAATGAAATGAAATGCTGTAAAACAGTTTGTTCCCATCCTGCTAAGAGGCAGATGCCGTCTTCATGCCTTCCCCTTTATGCCGATTTTGGCAGGGAAAGGAATGGACCGTGCAGCCTCCACTGCAGATGAGGGGAGGAAATGATGGCCCTCCCCATTGCTGCTATCGAATGGATATATCTCATGATGTTCACGTGCATTGCTCCATCCCATGCTCCCAGTCCCTTGCTGTTTTCAGAAACTCGTTTTCTAAAAATACTGTGTCCTCTCCAGGTGCACCCTTCCTCCTCTGTTGCTCATAATCCCCTTCCAAAATTGGGTCTGCATTATTTCCTACCACTGCTTCTAATCAGCAAGAAGCAGGAGGAAACCACAACTGAACTTTGCACTTCTTAATGAAGCAGCAGGAATGGCTGAGCTCCGCCCCATGTTGTGGAACTGAAGCCTCTCTGGGGAGGTCATTCTCTCCAGAACTGCTCCATGTGGTGAGCTGCATAGCTGCAATCTATCAAGGAGCAAACCTCCTGGACCTACCTTGGCTCCACCCACACAGCCTGGGCATTGGCTCCTCCTGAGCAGGAAGAAGAAAAAGAGAGCTGTGGTGTGGCTTGTGTTTCTAGTCTTGCTCTTTGATCCTACCTCCTCTGAGCCTAATTTTCCTTCTGTCCTGGCTACCACATCCCAGCTCTTGATTCATTGTAGACTGTTTCCTGCAGCCCAGCCCTGACATGAAGGAGTAATGTGGCAGGGGATTAACCTAGCACTCGTGGGGGCTGGTCCACATGGTCAAATGATGTCACTGCCTGTCAGGCTTCAGGAAGTCTGATCCCTTCCCCCTCACAGCAAGCTGCCAGTAATAGACAGACAAGAAGTTCTTACCATTGTAATTTATTCAACGTTCATAGAGAGAGAGGAACGCTGCATCTCAGGTTAATGGCGTTTCTCCAAGTACTCTCCCCCCCTTCCCTTCACAGTCGCCAACAGCACCACCCCCATTACAGTGGCTGCTTCAGGCCATTTGCCTCTTAGCTTTCTGCTCTCTCACTTTCACTGCTCACCAGGTTCTGAGAGAAGGGGGGTCTGGAATGCTCTCTAATGATAACGTGTCAGCCACTTGCTCTGGTTCTGTTTCTCCTCCCTCCTCTTCTCCTATTATCTCCCAGCTTTGTCCCTCTCCTGTCTCAGACCCGCAACCTTCTGCAAACCACTGCTGTAAATCTATTCTGTCTTCCCCTTCTTTGGAAGTTTCAGGAAGAGGGGGGCAGTCTCCACCATTCCTCCTCAGCCCAGTCCCAAGGGCGGTGTGGCATGGAGGGTGCCCTCCCAGGCATGGGATAGCCAGAGTGGCTCATGCACCCTGCAACACGAGACGCAGCGAGCCACCTACGGGGGCAGAGCGAGTAACCCATGGCAGACATGGCCACCTGCCCGCAACTCCCAAGCCAACAAAGGGGGGAGGGGGAATGTCACCGGCAAAGTGTCACAGCTCCCCCCTTACCCCGACGGCTCAGGGTAGGCTTGGGAATCACAGGCGGGTGGCGCGCTGAATGTCACCCCCCTCAGTGAGGGCACCTGGGGGTCCACCCCCACCGCCCCCTCCTACATCCCTGACTGCCCCACCACCCTCAGTCTGCCATCAGCCAGCCCCCACGACTGCTTAAACCCCATCAGAGAGTGGCCCTGGCTCCACCTATGGGCTCCAGCCACCACATCCTAGCACCAGCACTGCCTTTAATCCATTCAGGTTCTGGTACTGTGGCTACAGGTCTTGCTAGAATTGAGCTGTGGGCAGTTGTTAGTAATGAGCTGGGAACCAGGAAGCCAGATTCCAGGAACAAAGCGTAAGGGGAGGAGTAAGAGCCAATGGGACCAGAGCAGTTCCTGGTTCTAGCCCTGGCAGCTTCTGATTGGTGCTCATGTCTGTGCTGATGAATCGTGGCCTTCAGCCTGATAAAGGTTTCCCATCCCTAGTTAGAAGCCATTAGTTGTCTCCATGCAACTGGGAGTGAACCCCACAAGTCTTAAGATGCATTGTATGTGAAGTTGCGATGGAAGTATCTGCCAGTTTTTGTGTTCTTGGTTTCTCGTTTTTCCAGTCAGCTCTCCACATTTTGCAGCTATCTGCAAAAACACAATAATACTAATTTCTGCATAGAAATCCATCAGCATTTCAGTGTAAATTTATATAGTAGTAGTAGTTGTTGTTATTATTATTATTATTATTATTATTACTATTATTATTATTATTTATACCCCCCCCATCTGGCTAGGTTTTCCCAGCCACTCCGAGTGGCTCCCAATCAAATATTAAAAAACATAATACATCATTAAACATTTAAAACTCCCCTAAACAGAGCTCTGTTTTCTAGTAAAGGCATATTTATATGCAGTTTTGACTAATTTTCACAAATTGGCACAAATTGTGTAATATAATGAATTGATGTATGTTATTTTCACTAATATCTTCATTTTAATACACACTTTCCCATAATATATGCATTTTTGTAAACGTTGGTTGTGAACTGCATTGCAAAATTCAGATAAATGTGAATTTTGAATGCGATCTGTGTTTTGGTTCGCATATTGTTTCTGGAAGTTTGAATTTGATTGAGTCAACTTTAAATGCATACTGTATCACATTTCTCATCCATCCCTAGTGTGGAGTACATTTTGTTTGTTTTGGAACTGCATTCGGCTGCCCTGGGTAACTCCAAACTCTAGTTTTAATGCAGTGTGTGTGTTCAATCAGAGGAGAATTGTTGCTGGTTATTAGTGCAGTCACGTTGATGATCATGATGGGTCTCCCTGGGAGGTGTAGCATTGGTGTAGTACTTGCTTATGGATTTATCCAGTGGTGAAATTGGTTAATTTTAGGCTCTGGCCTCTATTTCGATGGTAATGTGTATTGCATCCTTTTTTTTCCAAAATGTGATAACCTGGCCCTATTACATTGTCTGTGATGGGGAGCTCCTGATCATTCAACTCAATAGGGCTCTGGACTTCTGCCCCAAAGTCCTGCTCTGATGGCACAACTGCTGGTTCGGTTCTTTATACTTGGCCTGACACAATGCCTTCTCTGGGTGTTTAGTAACAGATTTATGTGATTACACTTCTTATTCAGACCCTGGAGTAACTGTCCTTAATTAAATTTGGATTCCTCCTCCTCTTCAACTCCCTACCTTCCAATCACCCACTTGAGTGTTAAATTGTTTACTGAGAGCACAGCACTGTATTCAGAGAGCTTATAATGGACATACTGGTGAGAGTGGTTTCTCCATTTCTTCTAACAGGAATCCTGGAGAGCTGCTGCCAGTTAGTGTCAACAGCACTAGGCTAGATGGGGCCAGTGGTCTGACTCTGGGTAAGGCTGCTTCCTATGCCCACCCCACCAAGCCACCCTATAGCTCCCAGCAGTGCCCTGCTCCAGATCAGGTTGATCTGCCATATGCAACCCAAGATCTGTCTCTGAAGCAATCTACGGGCAGGGGTAGGTTTTTTGTTTTTTGTTTTTTAAAAAACCAATCTTAACATATAGTCGGAAGGGGGTGAGGGAAGGAGGACATGCTTCACCTCCTTCTCCTGACATAGATTAGGTGGAGTTGAATCCAGTGGTGTGTTGCTCCTTCTTTCAGCAGCTTCCCAGCATGTAAAGGAAGCCACTTGCGACGGAGCAGGGACTGGCACCACACAGGATCAGATCTTCCTCTTTACCAGCTGCTAAGAGGGGGATCTGATCCTGTGGGGTGTTGCTTCTTCAGAAGAGGCTTCCCTTAATACAGAATAATAATAATAATAATAATAATAATAATAATAATAATAATTTGGATTTGATATCCCACTTTATCACTACCCGAAGGAGTCTCAAAGCAGCTAACATTCTCCTTTTCCCTTCCTCCCCCACAACAAATACTCTGTGAGGTGAGTGAGGCTGAGAGACTTCAAAGAAATGTGACTAGCCCAAGGTCACCCAGCAGCTGCATGTGGAGGAGCGGAGACGCGAACCCGGTTCCCCAGATTACGAGTCCACCGCTCTTAACCACTACACCACACTGGTTACAAAGGAGCAACAATCGGCACTGTTCAAGGTGTTATGATTCATGCATTGTTTCAGGAAGTATGCATTAGGCAGATGCACATTAACATCCAAACTGAACCCAAAGTTCTCCCCATCGCTACTTGGCTCTGCTTCTTATTGTTCCTCATTATTGGGATCATTCTACATTTATATTATTTCTCTTAGGGGGAAAAAAGTTGCTTTGCTTCTCCATTCACTGTTGCTGCTGCATCTTAGTTGTTAAACCTTTTCCCCAACTCAGAAAGCAGGTGTGAATTTGCCAAAGACAGAAAAGCTTCTGTAATGAGGAACTGCTGAGAAATCCTGCTTGGGGCAGATCCTATTCTCAAAGCACTATGTTTAAACCAGGTGTGGCGTGTGTTTTGCTTTGTTCTTAATCTCGTTTTCAGTTGGCCATCTGATCTTTCAGATAAACTCTCCTGTCTGACCTGTGTATTAACTCAAACTCATATCTGTAAAGTCTCTCTGGTCTCGAAAGGCTGACTGTATACAAGCTTTGGATACACATTCACATTGCCTACAAGATATTGATGGAGCCTGCACTTTTCTTCAATCAGCAAATACAAACAGGTGGATCAGTAACTTGAAATCCTTGCTGCTTAAGTGCCTCTGAAAGAGCTCTGTCAGTTTCATTTTCTCCCTGTTTCTCATTTTTGCCAATCTTAAGTTCAGATCTCCACATTTTCATGTTTGTGATTTAAAACAAAAATTCTCATGAAAGTTCGTCAGTATTTTTGTGCAAATTTCTCCTAATATACACATTTTTGTATGCAACTTTGCCTAATGGATCCACTTTTTATCTCTTTTCTGCCTTTCCATGCTCAAGGTTGCTTGCAACATGAAAAGATTCACATTACAAAAATATAACAGAAACAATAAATAAAAAACACCCCAATAAGTTGTTTTCATATTTTTTGTAATAATGATGATGTTGTTGATGATGATAATAACTTTTATAAATTTTATTAATATTATTTATGTAAATCCCTTCATGTTGTAAGCCACCTTGAGCAATAAATTTTTAAAAATCTCAATAAGTATGCAATAAAATTAAGCATTCCCCACATAAGTCACAATAAGGTCTAACCATAAAGATGAAAAAAATAAATACCAAAAAACAGCAAAATTTAAAATTTGTCCACAACAGAAACCCCTAAACAATACCCCACCCCAAGAGGCTCTAGGCTTCCTGAGGAGCAGTCCTAAACAGATTGGAGAACTGGGCCAAAACTAATAAAATGAATTTCAGTAGAGACATGTGTAAAGTTCTACACAAGCAGGAAGAACCAGCTGCACAAATAGAAGATGGGGGATCCATCTTGCCAGTACTACATGTATAAAGGATCTAGGAGTCTTAGTAGTTCACAAGCTGAACATGAGTAAACAGTGTGATGCAGCAGCAGCAAAAAAAGAAAAGAAAAAAAGTTAATGCTATTCTAGGCTGTTCTATCAACCAAAGTATAGTGTCCTGATCAAGGGAAGTCATAAAGGTAAAGGGTAAAGGGACCCCCGACCATTAGGTCCAGTCGTAACCGACTCTGGGGTTGCGGCGTTCATCTCGCTTTATTGGCCGAGGGAGCTTCCGGGTCATGTGGCCAGCATGACTAAGCCGCTTCTGGCGAACCAGAGCAGCGCATGGAAACACCGTTTACCTTCCTGCTGGAGTGGTACCTATTTATCTACTTGCACTTTGACGTGCTTTGAAACTGCTAGGTTGGCAGGAGCAGGGACCGAGCAACGGGAGCTCACCCTGCCGCATGGATTCAAACCGCCAACCTTCTGATCGGCAAGTCCAAGATGCTCAGTGGTTTAACCCACAGCGCCACCCGCATCCCCAATGGAAGTAATAGTCCCTCTCTATTCTACCTTGGTCAGACCACACCTGGAGTACTGTGTCCAGTTCTGGGCACCACAGTTTAAGGAGGATGTTGACAGGCTGGAACGTGTCCAGAGGAGGGTGACCAAGAGGAATACTATGAGGAACAGTTGAAGGAGTTGGATATGTTTTGTCTGGAAAAGAGGAGACTGAGAGGAGATATGAGAGCCATCTTCAAATATCTAAAGGGCTGTCACATGGAAGAGGGAACAAGCTTGTTTTCTCCTGCTCTGGTGGATAGGACTCAAACCAATGGCTTCAAGTTACAAGAAAGGAGATTCTGACTAAACGTCAAGAAGAACTTTCTGATGGTAAGAGCTGTTCAACAGTGGAAAGGACTCCCTTGGGAGGTGGTGGACTCGCCTTCCTTGGAGATTTTTAAGCAAAGGTTTGCAGGGGTTGGACTAGATTACTCAGGGGTCGCTTCCATCTCTACAATTCTATGAAATTGGTGTCCGTGTTCCCTACTGACCTCGCCAGGGAGCCAAACACCTGCAGGAATAAGTGCAAACCAAATTGTTTTAGAACGTGAAATCCCAAACCCCGGAAGGAATCAATCATTTTATATTCTGGATCCATGCCTCCTGACTGATGTATATGAATTACAGATTGGCTGGCAGCGGTGGCATGGTGGAATCCATTTAAATGAATAGCTCTCTAATTTATTAAATGGGTTATATAGGCTGGCAGTACTGGCACTGTATCAAATTCTTGGAGAAGCAGCTGATTTCCTCTCTGCCCCTTCAAGCACCTTCCCCTTTGCTCCTTTGCATTTTTTATTTCCTCTCCTGCAAAATGTATTTGGGGAGGCAGAAGGGATGAGAAGGTAGCTCTCTTGGAAACATGTGCAGGTGCTGGATACTTTGTGAGTCCACACTTGTTCCTCAAATTAGTTCCATAGTAGTATTTTGCTTTAAGGTCCACCTGTGAAGTCTCTCTTCTTTGCCAGTTAGCCGGGGGAAGGAAAAGAATAGGGAAAAGCAAGTTATTTCTGTTCTTTGGACCAATGCATATTAGAAAGCAAGGAGCCTCTTCAGCCACAGATTGGGATGAGGGAGAGATTGGATTCAGTTTGCATTTAAGGTGAACATACCTAGTTCATGCATTCTGAATATGCATACAACCATCCTTTGGCCTTTGCACTTTCCCAAATTTTGCAATGCAGTTATCCACCCAAGCCATGTGCAAATACTACTACTACTACTACTAATAATAATAATAATAATTTATACCCAGCCCTTCACTGCCAGGATCGGGCTCAGGGTGGCTAACATCAAAGTATGATACATTAAAAACATAAATTATAACTGGGTTAAAGTATGCATAGAACTGCACCCCTTTAGCGAAAATAACGTAAAATTGCATTATGTTAGGGAACTGCTTCAAGTCTGTGTCCCTTTTCCACATCCTCAACCAAAAGTCCATTCTATAGCATTTCATTTAAAAATCAAAAATCAAAAAAAATCCACATGGACAAAATTTCACACACACGCACACACTGCATTCTAAGTGTGTGTCACACACATATGTTGGAACATACGTTGAAACATTGGGGAATGTGCAAAACCCGAGTCATAACTAAGTTTCAGTTTTCACATATTATGAAATGCCTTGTCCCATGAAGACCTCTCTCTACCTGTCTACCACTAGTTTGTGAATACTGTATTATTGTTATTGTTATTATTGTAGACTTTTAGATTGCCTTGTAGGTAAGGTTTTATCTGACACTTTTGCATTATCTACTAGCTGGGCCTCTCCTGTGTTCCTCTGTTTAACATTGTTTTATTCTGACGCTGTGATTCCAATTATTGTGTGCTGCCGTGTTGCATACATCTTTGAAGGGTGGGGGTAAAACCACTTATATTAACCTGGGAAGTATGGAGGCAGGGATCAGATCAATTCATATGGGGATTCACAGAGGCTGGGTTCCTCAAGCATACCTACATCCATCTTGTCCAGTTCTCTGCAATGTTTCCATTTTGAAGCTATTTGGAGACATATCACTTGCAATGGTCTGGGCAGAAATCACCCAACCCTTTATGCGTGCACTTTCAGTAATTGTAGTGTGGCTGTTGTGCAGATTTACAGAAGTACGTGAGATTGACAGATGGGGGCATTGTGTTTGCATACAAAAGCCTTATAACAGTGTATGTGGAACAGCAAGTTTAGATACATAAACAATAATTTTAACTGCATTTGCTTAAATTTCGATCAGCCTGCAAACACACATAGGTTCCTCTCCAGAAGCAAATGGGGAGCATAACAAGATATTTCTCTCTCATAATTCTATATAAAATATAGCTTTTAACTAGTAATGGGGTGGAAAACTGAGGTTTTTTTAATATAGAAGAAGCGAAAGAGTAAATTGCCCTTATGTTACAGTTTTCAAGGGCATGAGCTAGATTTTTAAAAATTCTTTCTTTTAAATCCTCCTATGGATTCTGCCTGTTGGATTTCCCCCACCCCTTTTCCATGCATGCCTTTTCATTTGTAATTTTGATGGAAAATTATAAACCAGAGTGGGGACAGGGAAATGAATGCCTTATAATGACAGCTGAATACCGAGCTGTCTTCAGAGTCTCATAAATCAGAAAACTTTCTGTGGTTGGGGGGAGAAGTATGCCCCACAGGAATCAAAGAGTTTCCAGTTACGGGTGGAAGGGGCAAGTCTGTTGGGCTTAAGGGTGTCTCTCCTCGCAAGGAGACTGTCCTGATGTCAGCATTAAGCGATGAGGCTTTAAGATAGCCTTGTCAGGGTAATTGATCTTGAGTCATTGCCTTTCCTGTCAGGGCTGTCTGTCTCCTTACCCACAATCCCCATCACTTTGACAACCTGTCAGGAGTATGGGACTTGGCCCAGTTTTGCCTTCATCCAATAGCATTATGAAATTGATACCGACACTTCCATTGACACTAATTTCTGTAAGATATTGGAGCCAAAGGACGAGTGATTTACTTCCACGGCAGTTATGACTTCCATGTAGGTCGAGATGGCTGGAGATCAACTCTTGTGGGGCTGAGCAGAAGGGGAAGAGCCATACAAAGGAGGGTAAGGTACTATTTTCCATAACATGAGGCCTTTTCAGGAGGAAAATATGTTTGATGGAATGATAAAGGGAGCATTCTCCCCACAACCATTGTGAGAGAGGGAGAGGGAGGGAGGTTCCATCTATACTATACGGTATCATAATGTAAACAGTCATGGCTTCTCCCAAAGCATTCGGGGAACTAGTTTGTTAAGGGGGCTGAGAGTTGTTAGGAGATCCCTCTTCCAACAGAGGTGCACTTGGATGCATTGCACCGTGACACAACCTTAAGAGTTTGGCTCGATGCCCTGCTCTGTAGCATGCTTTGCATAATATTTAATTCCGGAGCTTTGATTTAACTAGCATATGCAATACAATATCTAATCTATACTTTCCCCAGCTCAGGGGCAAGTACACCTTGGCACCCAGAATTAGGCAGAGTTCCTGACACAGCATTGCTGGAGTTGAAATGTGTGTGCTGAACCTCTGCTCCAGGGCAGCTTGGTATGTGATCAGAAGCAATGGGGTTTGGTTGAAACGTTTATCAGTTTGTCACAGTCTTGCTCAGTCATGGCTTGGGGCCAAAAGAAGAAGCTATAAATCATGCAAGACTGAAGAGAGGCTGTGTGTGGGTTCGTGTTTTCAGTTCTGAGCACCCACCTCATATTCAGAGGAGCCTCTTGTTTTGACGGTCTGATGGGGAAGGTCAAAGGTTGCCCCTCCAGCTTCTGCTGCCTCCTCTCCCCCAATCCAACAATGTCAACCGATTAGCTAGGTCCATGTGCTGCATTGAACTACTGGGTTTGGGAGCCCAAAGTAGCTCAAAAATAATAGTCATGTCTTGGGTGTCTTGGCGGCTGAAATTGGGAGCTCTGGAAGTTGGGCACTTGCTCCTTACTGTGGTACCCCATAGCTGGTCACAGGAAGGGAATTCCTGACATCTCAGTACCAATAGGCTGAAACCTCTCAGCTGCACCTTCCAAGCCCAGACAACAGCTGATCACAAGGAACCAAACACTTTGCATAGCCTTGCAACTATGTCACGAGGTGTGCCATCCCTAAAACTGCATGTAGATAGGAGCCTTATGTGGGAAGCAATGGCTTTTCTCAGGCTCCTAAGTGAGACCAAGGGTGAAAGTGTTCAGTGTTTCCTCCACTGCCTTTTTAAGTGAATCATTATGAATATGCATGCAAACAAACATAGACATTGGAATTAGCAAAGAGTGTCTGTGTGCCAAGGGGCAAGAAGGTCTGGATTAGTTTAGCAGGATTAGCATAGCCAAAGGATTTTCATTTCTGGCTTTGCTCAGTAGCCTTTAGCAACTCATTGTTCTATTGTTCTGGGAGATTCTTTCAAAAAAAGGGTGGGGGAATCACAATCATCTCATTTGACAATCAAAAGCATGATCAGTAGTACTCTGTATATATGTATCTAGCTATACTGGAGGGAGAGGTCAACGTATCTTCCCATGTTCATGATCAGACAAATGTTCCCTCTGGTATGCGCATGTGCAAATGGAAGAGACAGAGAGAGCTGCAGTATATAAAATACACCTTATGACCACAAGAGATTAGAAAGCTGATATGGTGTTATTCCGATTGATTTTGCTATTGTATTTATACCTGAAGGTAAAGAGCAGACACACTGGAAATCAATTGGCCCCGTCCTCTGTCCCCACTCCCTCTGCGGCACCGTTTGAATGAAATGCTTATATCATTTTTATGGTGTGTCTCTGATAGAGATGAGTGAGTCAAGAGATTAATAGGCACCACTGAGGTATTTGCCCAGCAACTGCTCATCTCTGGCACCATAAAGCACATGGTTCTAGAGTTCAAGGTGCCCTCGAGGCAGCGGTTTGGGGACTTGGCTGGAAAAGCAGGAGGTGAATTCAGGGCAGAAGGAAGGCAGGAAGCAGAAACCTGATGAGTTGGGCTCTAGGCAGTGCAGACTACCTGAGGGATAATAGGACAGAGTCCTACAGATGATGCTGTTCAATGCATGACAGTGATGCAGCCTGGACTGCAATAAAACTTGGAAATCCAACAAGAGATATCCGTAGTAATTACCCTGGAATGGAACAAGTATAATAATTGGTAGATGATTCCACTACAGATTGAGCTGATGAATTCACTAGGGTGACCTAGTCATGCTGCAAGTGAAGGGTTGGCTTTGTTATGAGGATGGGCTTTGACTGCAGAAAGGTGCTAGGTGAGAAATTAGGAATTAGTTTAAGGTTAGCTGCCTTAAACTAGGTCAGATTGTGCTTCTATCTAGGTGGGAAGCATTCCCTTGAGGGAAAGGGGCTGATGGACCAGTGGTTGGTAGGGCCACAGCAATCACCTACACATGCTTACCTATGCGCTACAGAACCATGTGTGCATACACTTGGGAGGCGGTAATGCTTCTGAATACCAGTTGCTGGAAACCTTAGAAAGGGAGCATGCTGCCAGTGGGTATCCCACAGGCATCTGTTTGACCATTGTGAGAACAGGATGAAAGGCTAGAAGGACCATTGGTGGGATCAAGCAAGCCCTCCTCATGGCCTAGCTCTCCTGTTCATCCCTAACCCAACATTCACGCCCTGCTCCTACACACCACTGCAACCATGCAAGTTGCTTGGCTTCCATGCTGTGCAATGAAAAAAGGGGCCCCTTTGGCGGAAGAGACTAAGTGGTGGAGCACATGCTTTGCATGCAAACATTCCCCACAATCTCCAAGCAGGACTGGGAAAGGATCTCTGCCTGACAGCGGTGTAGCTAGCTGCACAGGGGAGGCAGTGGCTGCAGGAGTCTGCCTGCCACCTCCCCCTCAGCTGCAGGGTGGCTGGGGGGGGGTGTGGTGGGTGGACGTGAACCCCACGCTGCCCTTTTGGGTGGTGCAGTGCCTGCAAGTGCCTGAACCACCACGTCACATCCAGGAGAGACGCATGGCTCAGGCGCGCAGCAGGCCCCCTGGGTACACTGGGTGATTGGTAACCCGCCCCCACCCCCCGCCCCCGCCCCCCTGCCCCCCTAGCTACACTCCTGCTACCTGAAACTCTGGAGAGCTGTTGTGAGTCTATGCAGGCAGTACTGATCACCACGGACTGTAACTTAGGATAAGGCAACTCCCTGTCCTCTCGCTGCATGAAAACACAACAAACTGCCCTGCGGAGGGAGATTTCTTTTTTTTTTCAATCAGCAGCTTACTTTACTTCCCTGCTGCATGGTGAGAAAGGAGCTCCCTTTGTTTCTGCACAGCATGGAAACTCAGTCACACTCCCTCTCACCCACTGCTGAACTGTAATTGCTAATCAGCCGAGCAGTGTGCAAGGGCAAGGGATGTATCACAGCCAAGGGAAGCTTATGCCTCCTTCCCACAGACTCCCTACCTCACATGCTTTTCAGCTGATTGGATATCACAGCTCAGCAGCAAGGAAAAGAAGGCCAAGGTGAGAGCAGTGAGGCTTGGGAAGAGACTGATGAGCTAGATAGGGAGAGACCTGCAGGCAGCAACGCCAGAGTCTCAAGCAGGCATCTTTCACACTACTTGCTATCTGATCTCTTGAAACTTGAGATGCCACTGATTAAAGCTGGAACCCCCTGTTTGCTACTGTAGAGCTGCTGATCTGTCATAGACCTATTGACCTATGATATGATCCCTGGTATCCAGTAAAAATGATACCTGGCAGCTGCCATGGCTCCATACCATGTGTCTTCAGGTGCAAAGTCCTCCTGTGACAGTGACCCCAAGGAGGAGATTGATAAATTTCTGGATCCTCCCATGTGAATCTGCTACATCAAATCCTTTTACATCACTCTGCCGCTGGATTCTGTTGAATGGACCACAGTTCATTGATGGCTCAAGAAAGCCCCAATGAGCTTTCCTCAAGCTGTCCCCACAGCTTAAAATGCCTCCCCCAATGAATAGCCAATGGCTGCAAATGAAAATAACCACAACCACAACACTGGCTCTTTAACTGGACAGTTGTAGCACTCACAGTTGGGGTTTCCATCTTGACTATCCAGCCCAGACTATAAAGCTCTACCAGTCACTCCACAAATCTGCTGTGTGTTTTCTGCCTCAGCTACAGGACCACCAGCTGTGGTCCTGAACAAGCACCTTGGTCCCTATCCAAGGTGCTGAATGTGCCTTGCCTTGCTTGTCACTGTTTCCAGAACTCTTACGAACCATCAAAGGCCCTTATACTCTGTCTTGATTGCCAAGGGCACTTCTGGTGGTTCCCCATTGGCCAGGCTGCTAGGACTGATGGGAGTTGTATTTCAGCAACATCTGAAGGGCCAAAGATTCCCCACTCCTGACCTATAGCAAGCTATCTTGTGCTTTGTTCATAGAGATCCTGACATTTTGATATTGGCTGAAATTGTTTCTAAGATTGCAGAGAAACTTATGCACCCTGGGTATCTTTGTGTAGCAATGAAGTTCACAGACTCTTGCAATCAGCAACGATGCAATGGTCATATGTCAAACCAGGGTCTGAATTAGCTGTCTAAGCAGCTAAAGGATGCATAGGGAATAAATCTGGTTAATTTGGATATTTTCAGTTGAACAAATAGAGATCTTTATTATTTAGCCAAAGGCCATAACCAAGTCACACAACGATACACTTTTAAAAATGGTTCATCACTCGAAAATTGATTAAAACAAACAAATAACTTAATCCATTGCAATGTCCAATATCTTTTACAATGGTCATAATAAACTACTGTATAATGCGTACTAGAAAGGAGAAAAGAGGATCTTTTCATTTACACCTTAATTCAGCAACAGAGTTTGACAGTTTCCTACTTGCTGGCATTCTCCCCCAATCTTCATTATTGATTTGCCAATATGGCATTTGATGGGTACACATCTTCCTGCTGGTGCCTGCAAAGTCCCAGTTCCTTTTTCTTCTGAAACTAGGCTGGAAATAAGCATTATATTGTAGCAACAAATAGGTGGCATTCTGTGCTTGGCTGTGATGAAGAGCCCTTCTCAATTTAGTGAGTTTGCACTACCAGTTGTCCATACTGACACCAGCACTCCTCCAGGGGAATCCCAATAGGATATTTTCCAGGGTGGACAGAGAGTGGTTATTTCCATCTTTAGCTCACTGTCTGGCAATCTTCTTATGCCATCTACAACAAAGATACCAAAGGGTGGTAAGAAAATGAGGAGGAAAAAAAACAAAGATTAAAGGCACAAGAGACAATGCTAATTTCAACCTGCCTCTCCAAACATAGTAGTTAGTTTCCATTTGGACTGGAGGCTTGTAAGGCAGGAGGCCAACATTAGATGGAGCCAGAGTCAATGACAAGTGAAGCCAACTAATTATCATTTTGTCTCCAAAAGCAAAACATTACAAGTGGAACACTGAGACTAAGGAGCAGGAAGCGGACAGGCAGTGTCAACCTCTGGATAGGTTATAAGAAGGAAGACAGACAGGTTTGAGGCTGGTGGAGGAAAGATTGAGAAATGGTGAGGTGATACCCTGTTTGCCCTTTATGAATAGCCCCTTCTCACAGCAGAAAAGAGGGAGCAGAAGCAACCATGTTATTGGAGAAGTGTCCTTTTGTACTTGCAAGGGAGTAGGAAAAAAGAGTTGTTGGCCATCTTCCTCCAGTTGAGTCCTTCCAAGAAAGCCATTGGTGTCTCCAGTCAGATCTCTGGCTTTCAGATAAGCAAGTGGAAGCTTGGCTTCTGGCCCAAGTCTGCCAATAAAAATTAAGAAATTGATTTCCCTTTGTTTGCCTGACAGGATGAAGGCTTTTTATGAGATAGTAAATGCAATCCATCTCTGAGCACAGCCAGATTTTTAATTGTATTTGTTGTGCTTTCACTTACTCTATTTTATGAGTTGCAGTTTCTATCCTTGCTGCCTTAGAAAGCTCACCCTTGAGGAATGAGAGAGGGCTTGATTTCAAAACAGCAAAAGGTTGGGATTTAACAAGAGCTGATGGCTGAGTCAAAGGCTTTTTATTTTTGTCAATGAACTATTTGCCTTTTAACCAATGGATAGGTTACTTAGTTGACAGCATGGAAATAATTTTGGACATTTGTGGAAATGTCATATGTATTATTTGTAGATGATGAGTTAAGCATTGCCATTTGATAAATGGAATTTGCCACTCATTCTCTGAAGGCAGAGCCTTCTGTATCATTTAATTTCCCAGTCTCTCTTAGACAAACACACTGGAACTAAAGAAGCCTCCAAAACATGGAGAAATGTGCCCTTAACTCAGAAAACTCCCTGTTAAAATTTGACCTTCTGGAGCAAAGAGACATATAAGAGCCAGGGAAAGCTGGTGGTTTGGAAACAGGTTTGGGGCAAATTATGAAATGATAGGAGAAGTGGTAGAAATGTTGTATATTGATTTTCTGGAAATATTGTATATGGATTTGCTCCCATTTTGAAGAAAAGCAGCACATACAATTCGGTACATAGATATAGATATGCACACACATTCATAGAAACAAGGGAAGCTGCCTTATAGTGAGTCAGATCATTGGCTGATCACCGCAGCATTGCCTACACTGACTGGCAGAAGCTCTCCAGGTTTCAAACAGGGGTCTCTCCCCAGATATTGTCAGGCTCAGGGAATCAGATCCCTCCCACAGTGGCAGCCCAGAATCAGAGAAATGATAAAAGTTCTTACCAAGCAATTTATTCAATAATTCACAGAGAACGACGAAGAAATGCAGCCTTCATAATACAGTGGTACCTCGGGTTGCAAACACTTCGGGTTACAAACACTTCAGGTTACAGACTCCGCTAACCCAGAAGTAGTACCTCAGGTTAAGAACTTTATCTCAGGATGGGAACAGAAATTGTGCGCTGGTGGAGCGGCAGCAGCGGGAGGCCCCGTTAGCTAAAGTGGTACCTCAGGTTAAGAACAGTTTCAGGTAAAGAACGGACCTCCAGAATAAATTAAGTTCTTAATCAGAGGTACCACTGTAATGGTGTTGCTCCAAGTAAAGTCCCACCCCCTACGTCTCCCCTATTCGACACCACTCCTGCATTGGTTAATCTGAGCTTTCTGTCTTTGAGTTCTCTGTTCTACTACCCTCAATGCATGGCGGGTCCTAGGAGTGGGTGGTCAGGAATGTTTCCAAGGACACTGAGTCTGTCAGCTGTCTCTCCCCTGGTGCTTCTCCTCCTTCCTGTTCTTCCCCTCCCAGTTTCTCCACTCTGCAGCCTCTGAACTATGCCCTTCTGCAAACCACTGTTCTAAATCTATACAGTCCTCCTGTTCTTAGGAAGGGGAGGGCGGCTCCTAACATTCCTCTTCAGTCCAGTCCCTGACAGATGTTTATTTTGGCAATTTATATACCACTGGATTTATAGGCATCTGTACAGGTGTACAGAAATCTCAAGACAATAGAGCTTAAAAGAGTTAAAATGGAATTTCTATGGAGATGCCAGGGATTGAACCTGGGACCTTCTGCATGCAATGCAGTTGTCCTACCACTGAGTTTTGGCTCAGTAGTAGGAAAAATGCTGATGAATTTTCATGAGATTTTTTTTAATAACAAACTAATGTGGAAATATGGGGAACTGAACTTATGATGGGGGGGGGGGATGAGAGAAATCAAAACTGACCTATTGCCCCATCCCTCCAAGAGGCTAACACAGCTGTTCCTCTGGAAGGCTGTTCTTTCTGCTGCTAGGTTTTTGGTGTGTGTTGGATCTATATGTTTTTATTGACTCCATCTTGCTGTTTTGAAATGCAAGTTAGACAGGAGAAGGGTGGGGGGGGAGCCATAGCTTAAATAAATACATAAATAACCTATAGTTCTACCCTGTGGGATGGAGAGGGAGAGAGAGAGAAAGGCATACAAATTCAGCCAGGGAATTAGAATCTCTGCTTGGCTTTCATTGATCCATGGCATTGATGCAGAAACCCAGATCCGCCCCTGGCTGGATGAATGATGCTAAAAATCAGCCAGTGTGATGGAATGGTAAGCAGGGTTACAGAGCACCAGTAGGAGCTCCTTAGAGATGAGTTAGCTAGGGGAGAGGGAAGCGAGTTGTAGGATTGCATGAGGGCAACTGATGCTAAAGGAGAGAGTCGGGAAGATTGTCAGAGCACTTGAGGAGTGCGGTGGCAGAGGGGGCTATTGGCGGGAGGCTTTCAAAAACATCTGCTCCCAAGAGGATTCCAACCGTGTGGATCACCTGGATTTGCAGGAGATAGGTGTCAAAAACTGAGACAGAGATTGACACTTCCTGTCAGGGTGCTTGTCAGCTCAGCTGAGTGCAAACTCTCTGGCAATGAGAAGTAGTCCAGCTTAAGCTGTTTCTGATAGTCTTTCATTGTGCTTCTTTGTCAGGCGTGTGTGTGTGTTATCTCAGGGATGTGGAGCCACAGGCCTGTGAACCAGATGTGGTCTTCCAGCCCCCTTTAAATGGCTTCCAGGACTCTGGTTCTTCTCTACCTTCCTTTGGTGTTTTCTTTGCCCACAGCTAGAATGTGTCTCCGAATCTCTCTCTCTCTCTCTCTCTCTCTCTCTCTCTCTCTCTCTCTGTGTGTGTGTGTGTGTGTGTAGATGAAACCTCTGGCTTTTGTGTTACTGGAATTTAGCCTACTGTGCACAAGGTGGCATCAGTCAGCAGAGCATGGGACTCTTAATTTCCGGCTCATGAGTTCAAGTCCCACATTGAGCAAAAGATTCCTGCATTTCAAGGAGTTGGACTAGATGACCCTTGTTTCCCCTTCCAACCCTACAATTCCATACTCTATGGGCGAATATAAGAGACAAGGCTACCCACTTTTGACCCAGTCCCATTGACCACTAGATGTTTCTCCCTCCCATCCTCAAACACTGCCTATAAAAGAATGTGGGCCTTGGTATACTAAAGATAGTCTACCCTAGATTTATCTAGTTCAATTGTGGGGAACCTTTGGCTCTCCGGATGTTGCTGAATTACAACTTCCATCACCCCTGAGTTGCAACTCCCTTCAGCCACAGTCAGGTTAGGGATTGGTTAGAGATGATTGGTTAGGGATGATTGAAGTGGCAATCCAGCAACATCTGTTGTTGTGGATCCCTCCCATGGACTTGGTTATTCCATTGGGAATGTCAGTTTGGAACATATAGACTCCATATGTCCCAGCTTTTGAGTGTCCTTATCTGCTGGACTGTGGCTGTGATCAGGCCTGGTATGGGTTATCCTCTGGTGCCACAGGACTCGTAGATAGCGGTGGCCTCTCTGAGTTGGAATTGGGGTTCAGACTGCTACTCGTGGTGTGGACCCTGACAAGTGCCTCCAGCACCACTAAACTAATACATCTGGTCATCACCTCCATGTCCACATCAGAGCCCAGGCTGTTGCTCTGGGCAGAAGTCCTAACATCCAGTACTCAACTATCTATCTATCTATCATCTATCTATCATCTATCTATCTATCATCTATCATCTATCTATCTATCTATCTATCATCTATCTATCTATCATCTATCTATCTATCTATCTATCTATCTATCTATCTATCTATCATCTATCTATCATCCATCTATCTATCTATCTATCTATCTATCTATCTATCTATCATCTATCTATCTATCATCTATCTATCATCTATCTAATCTAATCTATCATCTATCTATCTATAAAACAAAACCTCCCACCCATCCATCCATGAGTCTTGCTTCACGTTTCTCCGTCTATGAACCTTTACCCACCCGCCTGATTACCTTGCAACTACAGTGGCAGAAGGAAGGGGAGTCTCTCTCTAAATTCTCTAATTCCTGGCACCACTAAGGCAAGCACTACTGATAGTGGAATGGGGTCTGTGTGACAGGTCACCAGCCTTGACTTTTGGATCAGCAGGAGCAAACAAGGTACATTGGGAGGAGTGGGTTGGAGATTTGCAGGTCAGGAGATTGGAGGCGAACATGTCAGTCATGTCGGTGTAAAGGAAGAATTGAGTTCTTCTCTGGCTCAGATTGAAATTTGGGGCATAGAAGAACTCAAGGAGAACATAATGTACTCCTTGTCTTGGAGGCCGCCTTTAAGAGTCCCATGAAAATGTCAATACAGACTCCCCCTTCATCACAACTCATTGCCTGCTGGCGTGATCGGCGTTTTTCAAGTCTATAATGAAAGCTTGCTTAGTTTGGAAACAGCTTGTTTCCTCCTTACTTGTGGAGAAAACAGGAGCATCATAAGGATTATCAGTGCAATCTTGCGGCAGGGATCAGTTTCCTCGGCATGCTGTCTGCCATTAACGTCTTTGGTGCTGACTGCAACTTAGGCCAAGAAACAGTGACAGAACAAAACAACACAAACCAGTCAAACTGAGTTTACAATGTGTGTGTGTGTGTGTGTGTGTGTGTGTGTGTGTGTGTGTGTGGAGTAAAGACTTCTTCCTAGCAAGTAAAACACCTGTCAGGGCTGCCAGGAGTACTGCTAACTACACAGCAACTTTATTATGTCCCACTTGGAAGAACAAACAATACTTGAAGTCTTGAAAAATGAACAGGCTCCCCCCTCCTTTTTTTAATAATAAAAAAACAGATTAATGCATTCAGAGCGTGCATTCTCTGGATGCTCTCTGAAGCACCAAGAGACTCGAATGACTTGAAGAATCTCCTCTTTGTTACTCGTGTTCAATAATAAAGTAATTGTGCAATTAGAAATAGATTAGCGACAGGAGAGAGATCTCCCCCCCGCCTTCGCTGGCTCAGGTAAAAGACAGGCCTTTTGAATGCATTTGAAGTGTGCTTGCAGCAGCTTTTCCTCATCTTGCATTGACCTTCTGTTAGCCCCTGGCAGCTTCGACAAAACAGAAGAGAAACTTCTCCAGGCGCAGATTTTTCTTCCCTCTGTTGTATGAATAAATTTGCTGCTCTTTGATTAGGACGCTGAGGAGTGTGTCAATTTTTCTTCTACTACTTCTGAGCTCAGTGATAGATTCCTGTGTTTTCTCCTTACACCATTGGTTGCCAATGTGGCACCCGCATGTGGCAGTGTTCCTTCCTGCATCCACAAAAGCTCTCAGTAATTATTTTTAAATTGCATTTCATATCCCACCTTTTTATCCAAGCAACTCAAAGTGTCATACATAGTCCCCCCCCCCTCACCGAATACCATAACAATCCTGTGAGGTAGGCTAGGCTAAGAGGCAGTGGCTGCTCCAAGGTCACCCAGTGAGCTTCATGGCTGAGTGGGAATTTTGAAGTCTGGTCTCCCAGGTCCTAGTCTGACACTCCAATATCTCCTCAAAAGACCACAAGGCCCGAAAGACATTATGTTCTTCCTGCTCCGTACCAGTTTGTACTGGCTCAGCCTCCTGCAGTAGACAGTCCCCTTTCAACATGACCACATGTCTTGGGATGCAAACATTTGACACCCACTCATGTTGGAGAGGTACAAAGAGCTTCTCTTTGTGAGCAGGTGTGGTGATAATGGCTGATGTAGATGCCTCCCCCCCCCATTGAGGGCATAGTGGAAGCTAGAGGAAGAGCATGCCTGCTCCACTTTTAAGAAACTTATATAATCTCTTAAAGGCATTGAGAAACTGAACCAAATCCATTAGGTCATGGGTTGATAATGCAAGCAAACAGATAGTTCTGAGGCGTGCAGAAAACTCATAAAACAGGATGCTGTCCCTTGTAATGACTGGCTCCAAAATGAACCACCCTGAAAGGATATCAGAGAAATGGGGAACATACTCTTCTGTTTTCTTCATGGCTGACTATGTTTGTTTCTAGGTCCTGTGGCTGTGATCAGCGGGGAAGAAGATTCTGCCAGCCCCCTTCATCACATCAATCATGGCATCACCACACCTTCGTCGTTGGACGCTGGCCCAGACACAGTGGTGATTGGCATGACCCGTATCCCTGTCATCGAGAACCCACAATACTTCCGTCAAGGTCACAATTGCCACAAGCCAGACACATGTAAGTGTGCTTTCATTGTTTGCCTATGTATGATGAGGTGAAGACAGGGTGAGCAAGCCAGGGGAAAGTGAATCGAGGAATATGAAATGAAGATGCATCAGGGGCAGAGAGTGTGGAGAGCAGGTCCTGTATGGTCCAGAAACCAGAAGTGAATCTTGTGCCCCCAAAATCACAACATACACCATCCAGTAATCACTTCCTCTAGACATGGCACCAAATTTTGAGAATCTCATCTGCCTTTGAGCATTATATAGAAGACTTCCATGAAAAGAGGAAGGTAAATAAAGGATATGGTGCAATGAGAAGCTTCCACCTTTCACTTTATATAGGCTTCTCCATGGTTGTGGCACCAGGACTGTCCTATTAAACAGCAGACACCGCCTAGAGAGGGGGAAGAGACCATTAGTCAATACATTTCCTGTGCTATGATTGTGCATAGAGATACAAAGGCAAGAAGTGAACCACTGGCGATAGCAAAATCGGTAATGAACGCTTATATACCTGGACAGAGGATGAGGCTTTATATTGTGCTGACAGTGCAGAGAGTCCAAAATAGCTTGAAAGAACTAGTTTCTGAAACACTGTTCACAGTTGGCACAGACTCTAATCTTAAAGACTGCTGAAACAAAGAACTGGAGCAGAGTGCCTGTGATCTGCAAGTATTTGAGCAACTTGCAGGTTTCCAGTAGGATGATGCCCATGTTTCACCATTCTGCCTAACACAGAGCTTTTTGAAAGATTGCTCCAGATGTGGCTGAACTACAACTCCTATCATCACTGACCATTGACTGTGCTGCATAACAGAATAGGAGTCCCCCACCACTTGTAGGGTGAAATGTGATCCACAGCAACCTATTTTATGTTGGCATTTCTGTATGGTGCCAAGTAACTTTATCCAGTTTCCAAAGCCCTTTTGTTATTAAACCATCTGACATGTTCATAGGGACATTACCGAAACATTCTTTGCCAGTGGTTTGCTTCTTGCCCCATGACTCTTGTGGGATAGCTCCTTTTTTTAATCCCAGTGAACACTGAACTCCTTCCGTTAAAATCAAGAACATCACTAGGAAATAACTCATCCTTTCCAGTTTGTCGGGGGCCCTTGTAAGAGCATCTAAGGTTGGTTGAGACATATCCTCAGCTCTGTAGATTTTCCAGAATGGCTCCAAACCAAACCATATGAAAGGTCCCACCACTTCTTCCCCACCCGTCTCATACGCTTCCCATCCATGCGCTTTGGCATCATCTATGTTTCCTGCATCGAGTCAGGACGGTGGAAGAAAACAAATCTCACCCTGTTCATGGAGGTGGGGAGTCTCAGAGGTTCAGTGGGAAAGCTCCTTGCCAATGGCTTTTCAGCTGCGCCTTTGTTGTTCTATTAGCTTCAAAGAGTGTGGCTCGGAAAATGCATGCTTAGGATTCTACTAGGATGGAAGATTTAAAATTTATTAATAGACCGTGCAGCACAACTCCGTACATGTCTATTCAGAAGCACGACCAGTTGAATTTAATGGGATTTACTCCCAGGTAAGTTTTTATAGGATTGTATCCTTAGTTGGTTTAACCAGCAGATCTAATTATATTTAGAACTGTTCCAAATATTTATCATATTAGGTGTTTAAAGGTAAGAAATAGTAATTGCATAATGGGGACACACACACACATACACAAAGACCTTAGTTTCATCTTTGTGTAATCCTCTTTCATGCCATTATTACCCCTCAGTGCAACTGCATTAGTATCATCTCAACACCACCACTGACACACACCCTTCACCCTTCTTCCTCTTTCTAAACTAATGGCATGGGCCATTCCTGCCAATTAGAGATCCTGTTGTGAATGGCAGAAAACTTCACTTTGCTATGATCAATCACATCCAGCTGCATGACGACATCACTGATGGCAAGTGAGGGCAATTTAAACAGAAAAGCCAACGCTTTCGCAGAGAGTGTCAGAAAATCACTAATAGGCAGAAACATGCTTCAGTGCTGCTTAAAATGTTGGGGGGGGGGAGTGGGGTGCAGTTTCAGTTTTGCCCTGATTATAATTGGGGGATCAATTTTCATCAGAGGTGCTGGAAGTTAAGGCCTGAGGCTATTCTGGTTTAGGTTTGCTTCTGTAATAAGGAATGAAAAAGAAAGTCTGAATGACAGCCTTTCCTTCTAAAACAACATGTGGTAACTTTTGTGTTAATTCTGTCACCCTTCAGCATCTCAGAAAGGCACATCAATTGAGATTTTTTTTTTTGTAATAATCAACTAAAAATGCTTTAATCAGCTTGACAGCCCTACCTTTGAGATTCCATGTATTACTAGGCAATGTCGATGCCTTACTCTACAAACCTGTGTGTGTCCATCAGCCAGCCCAGAATAGTTTATTGTCTCCTTTTGTAACTAAGGACGAGTTTGCACATTCAACAAAATCAAATGTTAAAGCCATCCCTGGATTTCAGACTACAGGCTTGGGTTTATGTATTCAGATTCCTTTACTGGCCTTAGCTTGAGTAACACCCAAAGACAATGAAGAGGAGAATTTGAAGGCATTTACATTCTAGGTACCAGGGAGTGTGAACGACATATATATGCCTCCCACTCGCATTGTTATAGTTGGCAGCACTGCCAGGGCAAGCCAGAGTGGGAAGAAGCAGGGATGGGGCAGGTCATTCTTCTTCATTTTGGATTATGGTCCGAGTTGGAGAAGAAGTTTGTGGTGGCTCAGGAGATTGGTTCAGCATTTGACCATGAATAATGAGAAAAGCAAATGAATATCTCAAACCATCGCTACCACCAGTTCAAATCTGAGTGGCATCATTACACATCACAACTATTTACATGCAAATGTGCCAGAGTATGACCCTCTCCATCCTTTCCCAATGTGCCCCTGTTAAGTTTACCAAAGAGCTCCTTTCTAGAGAGAGCATCATTACAGTTTCACTGAGCATGTTCCTCCTTCTGGGAGGGAAAACAATGCAAGTACGTATAGCTGGGTATGTGAACATATTTGAAACATGGCATTCCCCATCCCCCACCCCAAACAATGCACATTAGTTGGACCCAATGATTTCTATCCTAAGTATGCAGGGGGGGGGGAGTCTCTGGAACATGCATTCTATCATCCTTTTCAGGCCCAATTTATACTCTACTTTGATGTAAATAGGCAGGGAATTCCAAAGTAAAGGTGCTGCCACACTAAAAGATCTATTTCTTACAAATGCAGAACAGGTGTTTTGTGGTACCTGTAACTGTGCCACAAAACACCTGTTCTGCATTTGTAAGAAATAGAGGGGGACGTTCTGCGTGCAAAGCAGATCTTCTACTGCTGAGCTATGTTTACTGGTACTGATCTGAAATCAAGCCCTAGGGATAGACATCTCTCAATATTGGAGACATGAACCACTTTTTCAGGATGAGTCTTGTCCTTGTTGCAGATTTCCCCCTCCGCCCTACCCCAGTGTGAACCAAACAGCAACAACAGCATGAATTAAGCTCTGGTTTAATTAACTAACAGCTATTGTGAGCATCATTCTTTCAGCCCATGATGGAATTTTCCCCATTGGGGTGGTCCTGTGCTTAATAGGCACTATAGCTGGAAGGAAGAGTCAAGGCCCGTAATCTGGAGCGAGTGTATCAAACGGTGGCAAGACATCACTCACCAGAGCAATGGGCTGTGTCTTCTTAATTTCACTTGGCTTTGACTTTGATTGTAATGTATTTGTTTGGAGTCTGTTTCTACCAAGAAAGGGGGCTGGTTCATACCAGGAAATGGAGGAGACGGTAGCTCAAGCAGCTTCCCCCCTTTTCTAGGTCAAAATCTTTCTTGCTCCCTTTTGCATTCCTAGAATGCACTTTAAAGAGTGCTTTCTGAACCGCAATTGGTTGGTATTTTCTTTCGCTGTCATCGGTGGCATTTATAAAACATGACAGCTGCCTTGCTTATGTGAATGACATTGGTTGGCTCAGTGGATTATTGTTTACCGTGAATTGGAAAGGTCCCTATAGGCCAGTCTGAGGTTTCTCGGTTGCCGGGAATCCTACAAAGAGCCAGGTGCATTGAACTGGAATAAGGCTAAGACGGTGGTGGAAGTAAACAAGCAAGCAGAGAGCTGCAGAATACAAAGTTGGAGCTACAGTCTTGAAGGCATATGATACAGTAGAAGCTAAGCCAATCTGGGTCTGGTTAGGACCTCCTGGGTAAACCTGTGTGTGTGTGTGTCAGGGACCGTGCTGAGGAGGGCTGCACTGAGGAGGAATGGTGGGAGCCCCCCTCCCCCTGTCCCTGAATCTTCCCAGGAGCAGGAAGACAGTATAGATTTAGAACAGTGGTTTGCAGAGGGGCATAGTTCAGAAGGCAGTCACTGGGAAATACTGGATGGGGAACAACTGGCAGAAGAAACACTGGAAGAGAGAATGTTAACCAATTCACAGTCTCTGAACAGCATCCCCACCCACCCATCCCCAAGGGCACGGAGAGCTCAGAGAGTGTTAGAACAGAAAGCACAGAGGGTACAAGCTCAGATTACAAGACGTAGGAGTGATGTAGATTAATAGGGATGGAGGAGGGGTGAGCCTTAATTGGGAGCACCGTCATTCTAGGGAGACGCTTTCTTCTCTCTATCACTGTGTTTATTAAAGAAACTAACTGGTAAGACTTCCCTTTCATTTGATCTGCTTATTTACTGCCATGGGGGAGGAAGCCAATTCCCTGAAGCCTGACAGTTTGCCAACTTGAGGTCCATGATGTAACATAGATGTAATAAAGCAAATAATCCGGGCAAGGCTATGTAAGTTTAGGAATCTTATCATAAGGACTAGTAACTTGAGATCTGTTTATGAAAAAACTAAGTCACTCAGGAAAGTGACTCCTGTGGCTCAGTTCCAAATTGCACCCCCCTCCCCCAAATGCATTGATAAACCAGTGTGACAGTTGATTGCTACTTCAAATGGTTTGGCATTCACGACCTAAGATTATGCCAGAGAGATATCTCTAACAATAAGTGGTGTGGTAATGATTTATCCCTCCTTTAGATTTTATCTTCCCACCGTAATTGTGATCTGGCATGTTCATAATGGAGTGTTTCATATCATACCATAAACCTTCATTTGATGCCAGAAATGCTTTGTCAGTACTGTCAGCACCATGAATACGATTTCTCCACCCATTTTCCAAAGACATCCTCCTGTATCCACAACACCCTACCTGGAAAAAGAGAGTGGGTGAGTCTGAGATTTTCAGCACAATTCTAATCATGCTTGTTTGGAAATAAATCCCATGCATATCAGTGGAACTTGGTACCAACTAATATCCTTAGAAATGCTGCCAAAGGACTGATCAATGAAAGCTGTTAAAAGAAGTATTTTGGGTGACATAATTTTGTGCATGCAGACCAGAGACCAAATCAACACCTTCTGTACATGATGGTATTGGATGGATCTGTCTGTTTCTGGTCAGTTTCAGTTTTACATGGTTTCATCCATAAGCTTATCCTATCTCTTTTTATTTTTATTTTTTTGAGCTGAGAACTGTTATCACAAAATCCATAGACATGTAAAAGGAACGTAAGACGAACTTGACTGAGTCAGACCAAATCACCCCTTTCTCACAATGGCCAACCGATTGTCTGTGGGAAGCCCTTAAGCTGGCTTTATGCAAATATATGTAGGTTTAATCAATTTGTTGATTAATTGGCTAAGAATTCTGCAATTGGGTGATTTCCTTATCACAATACTGAAAATAACAAATGGTAGAAAAGGACAGAGTTTGCTTTTTGTTCAAGTCCATGGAAGCTAAGTCAAGTCAGCCTTCGGAGCTGTCTGCCAGATGGTTTGGACCAGGCATAGGCAAACTCGGCCCTCCAGATATTTTGGGACTACAATTCCCATCCTCCCTGTCCACTGGTCCTGTTAACTAGGAATGATGGAAGTTGTAGTTCCAAAACATCTGGAGGGCTGAGTTTGCCTATGCCTGGCTTGGACTGTAATGCCAATCAGCACGGCCATACCAGCAGGGGCTGATAGGAGTTATAGTCCAAAACAACTGGAAGGCATTGGGTGGGTGAAATCGGAACAAAGTAGAGGGGAGCCCATTGTTTTCAGAACTTTCTTCTCCTTTTCCACCTCCTTCCCTTGGCACTCCAGTCTGGCTAGTCTACACAGCCAGTCCTCCTTTGATGAAGTCCATGCCGACATAGGTTACTGATCTGAAATGGTGGGGTGGAGAGAGAGAGAGAGAGAGAGAGAGAGAGAGAGAGAGAGAGAGAACTGTATATGCTTAATGCACTATTAATAGTACATTGGCATGATATAGATTTCTGTCACTTTCTATACTAATAGATATTGCTTATCACTTTGCAGGGAAAGGGGAGGGGGAAATGACGGATGTTTATTCTAAGCTGCTTGGTTCAGTCTAATAGAATGGCTGATGAAATGCAGAAAATCATAGTATCATCAAATCGGATTCCTGCTACCTCTGAAGCTGGGATGCCTTGTGATGGGCTACAAGACCTGGCTGCTATTTCTTGTTAATGAAAAAAGGGCAAATAGTGTTTTAGGGTATCTGCAATGTGCCTTTGTCCTGTGGCTTGGCGATCCAGTTCTGAACTTTTTGCCAAAGGCTGAATCTCATTACTGTGGTAGGATCCTGTGAAGGGGGTTGGGTGGGGGTTGGCAGTGCATGCCCACTCAGAAAGGATCCAAACTGGGTTATAATATCTAAGTGGAGTTTCCAGGAGTTACAATCTGAAAAACCCAAGGAATTCCTGACTTTTCAGTGGGTAAAGGTAAAGGTAAAGGGACCCCTGACCATTAGGTCCAGTCGTGTCCGACTCTGGGGTTGTGGCGCTCATCTCATTTTATTGGCCGAGGGAGCCGGCGTACAGCTTCCGGGTCATGTGGCCAGCATGACTAAGCCGCTTCTGGCAAACCAGAGCAGTGCACGGAAACGCCGTTTACCTTCCCGCCAGAGCGGTACCTATTTATCTACATGCACTTTGATGTGCTTTTGAACTGCTAGGTTGGCAGGAGCTGGGACCAAGCAACGGGAGCTCACCCCGTCGCGGGGATTCGAACCGCCAACCTTCTGATTGGCAAGTCCTAGGCTCTGTGGTTTAACCCACAGCACCACCTGCGTCTTTCAGTGGGTACTCGAGAGCAATTCATGAGACTTTTTATTGCATAACTGTTGAACAACTTATATCGGGGGTGGCAGCTTGTGTCAAACTATATCATTACCATCGTTTGAGCTATTTATATATTGCTTAATCATCATAATTTCTAAGTGGGGTACATATTTTATTTTATTGTTTAATCATACAGTGGCTAAAATCAATTAAAATTGATCATAAACGCTGAGAACTTCCTCAAAATGCTTGCTGGAATATAAAAGTATTTGCCAAGCCCCTGAACTGAACTTCAACAGGGAGTGAGCCTGCCTGATCTCAGCTGGGAGGCCATTCCATAGAATCAGGCTCAGGCCAAAAGGGACCACCAACAGAAGACTACCCCTCAGATCAGGTAGGGATATAAGGAATCAGGCAGCCCTTAAGATATCCAGGACCCAAGTTATTAAGGACCTTGCAAGCTGGTACAAGAACTTTTAACCTGGCCAAGTAGCAGATGGGCAGCCAAGTGTAAGCTTTTAAGCACCAGTGTTATGTGCCAGCTATAAGTACCAAGAAACTGACTGTGCAGAATCATTTATGCAATCTCCTAGGAACACAGGGACCTGGTGTATAGCAAGCCAGACCTTTCACCCATCTAGCTTAGTATTATCTACACTAACCAACAGCAGCTCTCCACTGTTTCAGCTGGGAGGTTTGGTGATTGGACCGTGGCCCCCTGGCATGTGAAGTATATGCTCTACCATGCAGGCATGGTCTTGCTATTGTGTTAATACCACTACCCTTCTTCAAAGGGAACTCAGGGCAGCACATCTCCTTCCCTCTGATGTTGTAACCTCTCAAAACTTCCTGTGAGGTAGCTTAGGTTGAGAGATGGTTTCTGACCTTTGGCTCTTCAGTGACCTACATAACTTAGAGGTGATTTGAGTTGAACCCAGGTCTTTCTTATTCTAGTCCTAACCACTAGGCGACGTTGCCACACCTGCAGGAGCATACTTCAAGCAGATTTCCTCAAGCCTTCTGCATTCCATCTGTCCCAGCCAGCTTGGCCAGTGGTCATAAACAATGAGTGCTGAAGTCCAAAACACTGGGATTGACACCAGGTTGGGGAAAACTAATCTGAATATTCATGCCTGTTCTCCATCTTAAGAGCCATATCTGAATTTCCTTTTTTTCTTTAGTGATCCTTCTTAAGATTATGCAAGGAGACTCAGAAAAAGAAGAAAATGAGTAAGGAGGAAAAAGAAGCCACTCATTTTCTAGACAAGGTGATTAGCAAGTTCACTAGCGCTCCACTGAGGCACTATTTAGGGGAACTCAAGTCTCTGCTTAAGATTGTAAGAGACTCCTCTTCTCTTACAATCAGTTTATAGGTAATTGAAAAGTCCCCCCTCCTCTTTTCAATGATGTGATGTTGTCTGATTATAGTAGAAACACCTGGCAAGCTTGCTGTTTTATTAATCCCATATGGCAAAACATGCATGGAATTCTGAGGTTTAGAGAGCTTTGCAAAGAAAATATTGTTTGTTACAGGCATTTTCATTTATTCATGGCACGTGAGATTGGATGCCATCCTGTTCTGGGCAAGTGGCAAGCTCCATTACAGACAAGAGGTTAGGGTGCACCACCCACCTCACATGCCATGACTGATTTTTTTTTTGCGGGGAGGAATCCTACAAATACTCTGTTAGGGATGTACATCTGCAACAAGATTCAACTTGCAATAGAGTACATTAGAGAAGCAGTCCGATCTGTTTCAGAGTCACCATGTCTTTCCAACTTGACTTGTTATTTGGGAATGAATTAGATCTTTTTTTAAAAAAAAAAAAAAGGAAAAGAAGAGCTCAGTTTTCTCCCATTCACTATAATGGAGGAATATAAAAATAGCTAAAACTTGCTTTACCTTTTCACAGAAGCTGATGAAATTTGCAGGCATAGCAACCTCTCCAGTGTGGGTTAAGCCTGCCAAACTGTAGGCAGATACAGCCAAGGATTTTCACGCCTTGATATTTTGTTTTTGCTTTTTTTTTTTTAAAAAAAAAAAAACAACTCCAAAAAGTCTGTAACTTTTTCATTTCCTGCCAGAATTCAGTACACTTTTCAGGCACAGTAATCCCTCATGAGAGAATGAAGTCTGCCAATTTTCAGAACAATGGCTGCAATATTTCTTCTGCAAGGGCAGACTTTATTGTTTTGGGGTGAGTACAATAGGAATCAGGGTGGGGGCAGAGGGGGGCATTGGGATGGAAAAATGAGCACTGCATAGTATAGAAAATACTATGGGAAATACTAGAATGGGAAAAGGTTAGTCCCAGAAAATACCGTTATCCGAAGGGCCAGTTGTGGTGGGGATGACCTTCTGAGCAACAAACATTCTATGGATTTTGAAAGAGGTGGCCTCTTTGCTCTGGGAGAGAAAGCTCTCTCCATTGACCTGCATATAGGAAGGCATAGATCCACATGAAAAACAAAGATTTTATCCTCAGTCTAAATCCCAGAGATTGAAGTACCCCGAGAAAAGAATTCACTGTTATTCTTGATTCATTCATGCCCGAGATACCAGAAGCTAAAACTTGTCCTCTCTTTGCTCCTAGACTTGACCAACAAAATGAAAGACGTCACTTTACTTTCTGCCCTATTGAGATCTGGGCATTTCCCAAGTCAGCTTGGTTGTTCTTGTTGTTTTGGGGGAAGGGTGGTTGCAATTTTTTGGGACACCTGAGGCTTCATAGCAACTCAAAAGTTAGGGAGTCCCTAAATAGACCTGAGTGCAACACCACTCTCTTTGCTTGTGTTGCCCAGCAACTGGTTTTCAGAGGTAACCTGCCTCTGACAGTGGAGAGAGAACATAGTCATCATGGCAGCCTTATCCGCCATGAGAGTTTATCATTCAGAATCTGCCACTGCATCCCTAGGGAAGCAGTGGGTCATGGACTCTTATTACAAGTGCTGGTGGCCCACTGTACATGCCTTGAGGCCAGGTCTTTTGTGGCGACATCCTCCACTTCAGCAAGAGAGCCAGGCTCTCCATGTGGGCGTAGCAGACGTCCTTCCAACAAGCATTTTAACGACCCCATTTATTACATACTGCCCTGGCATAATTGCATATTGCAAGTTAGTAATTACACATATTCACACTAATCGAGTAATTAAATATAATTATATAAGAACTGTAAATACATGGCAATCCACACACACACACTTTCCGGGGAGGAAACCCTTCTGCATAATATAGGATTTTATTTCATATAGATAAATTGATAGTTTATCCACATGGTATGTCAACTTTCTGTTCAAATACTGGCTGGATTGGAATGCAGGGATATTAGGAAGCTGCTGTATACTGAGTCAGACCATTTGTCTATCTATTTCAATTTTGTCTACTCTGACTGGCAGAAGCTCTTCAGGTTTTCAGATAGGGTTCTCTCCCAGACCTGCCAGAAAATGCGAAGTATTGAAACTAGGACGTTCTGCATGCATAGCAAATGCTCTACTACTGAGCTTGTCATTGAGAGGGTTTTGCCCAAGTGCTGAGATCCAAAGAAATATAAGTGTCTTGGACATGAAGCAGTCAGGTAGCCTGTAGGCTGAGGTTAGGCAGACTGAAGACCAGTAGTTTGGAGGCACAGAAGACAGACTAGGCTGCCACCTTGTTAGACCTTCAGGAAGCTTGCAGACAGACCATAATAGGGGTCTGATTCTGGGGCGTAAGCAGGCTGAGGTCCAGAGTCATATGACATTGCTAAGGAGAGCCTGTTAGGGTCAAGTTTCAGATCAGGCAAAGAAAGAACCAAGGAATGGAGCCAGGAGATGTGGCAGACAAATTCTGGATCAACAGGACTAGACAAGAAGGAAATCTTATTTTTCAACATAATAATCAGGGCCACAATTATGTAAACCTAGCCATGCCTCCTTAGCTTATCTGCTGCAGCTGAATTGATGGACCTTGTAAGGGTGGCATTGCAGCATGGGGTGGATCAGGTGATTAAGTCCTTCAGCTTGCAAGCTGCGTTCGTGGTTCATGGAGTAAGGTGCCTGACTCCTGTTGCCTGGATTCATAATTTGAGTCACCTGATGCCTCACACTCCTTCAGCAACAGGTCATCCTAAGTGAAGGAAGGCAAATCATGGCAGAGTTTTCAAGACAGTGGCATCAGATTGGTTTCACATGAAGTCACCTGCTGGAAAGATTTTAGACTGTGGTATTGATGCACTGTCAGTAAATGCCTGTAATTCATTCCTCTAGCAAGCAGCTCCAATGACATAGAAAACCAGTGGTTCATCATACTTGGCATCCCAATGGCATATGACACTTATTTTGGAGGTATTGCAAGGGGTTCAGGGCTGTTGCTAACTCCTAGTCTCTAGCTGCATTGGTGTGATGACCCTAGTTGGGATATCTGATTCTAGATTTCCTCCTATGTTCATTAAAAAAAAAAAATCATACACAAGATATAAACCCAAACAAAAATGATGAGCAAAATACTACAAAAAAACCAGAAATGTCATAGGAGGGCACATATCCATTCTCTTTTATTTGTCAACAAAATTGGAAGATATGGACATATTAATGTTTATAAGAACAGTTGTCTCATCATATTTCCCCTATTGGTAGCACTGAAGAGTCTTGCAGGTTAGTTGTATTGGTATAAATGATCAACTCTGATCATACAATATAAAAATGTTATGGATTTTCGAAGCCTCTGGAAAGCAACATATTGTCGTGTGTGTGTGTGTGTGTGTGTGTGAGAGAGAGAGAGAGAGAGAGAGAGAGAGAGAGATACCACAGATATATTTGCAGGCTTTGCAAAGCTTCCATTTTTGTTCTAGAGATACCCTAGATGCTGCTAACATCCATATAACCAATTCTTTAGTATTCATGTATGATCACCCCACATATTTAGAAGTATCTCTTCTGATGTGCCAGGTGTACTACAGTACCTGTCTGCCAACACACAGGTGTGTTACTTACTGCCTACAGCCAGGAGGTTGGGATCTGAGGTTCTGCCTCGTTGGCTCCTGTTTCCCTTTCACAAGTATTCATTGCAAGCGTTTATATCAACAATACAGATCAAAGGAAGCTAAGCGTAGCCCGCAAATGACTAAAGCTGACAGCACAGCGGTGCCTGGTGCTGTTGCAGCAGGGATCAACCACACTCCTGGGTGCGGAGAGCCCATTTCCATTAGAAAACAAACCACTCAATTAGTTGAAACTCCCTGATGGGGAAGCTGGCATTCATCTGTTAAGCGAAGAAATAATGTTAATTGGAGCACTGGGTGCTGATGAGCTTGCCTTCTCTGCTAGAGTCTGCTCCCAGTGGCTAGTTCAGTGTTTCCCAAACTTGGGTCTCCAGCTGTTTTTGGACTACAGTTCCCATAATCCCTGACCACTGGTCCTGCTAGCTAGGGATGATGGGAGTTGTAGTCCAATAACAGCTGGAGACCCAAGTTTGGGAAACACTGGGCTATTTCAATTGGGGGTTAAAGAGGCAGACTTCAACCCTCACATGCAGACAGACAAATCTGGCTCTCCCAATTCTCTGCTTGTTCAGTGAGGCATTGACACCAAGATGTGCTTATCAATCAAGTCTAGTGTCTGCATGGGACACTGTTGGGGAATCTCCTGGGGCTCCAGATCTCTGGCAACAGAATTCACCACTTCTCTACATTAGGAAGAACTTCCTGATAGTAAGAGCTGTTCGACAGTGGGATTTGCTGCCAAGGAGTGTGGTGGAGTCTCCTTCTTTGGAGGTCTTTAAGCAGAGGCTTGACAACCATATGTCAGGAGTGCTCTGATGGTGTTTCCTGCTTGGCAGGGGGTTGGACTCGATGGCCCTTGTGGTCTCTTCCAACTCTATGATTCTGTGATTCTATGATTCTAGCTGCCCTTCAAAACTAATGCTCCAATTGGTGCTTAGAGGTTAGTGGAATACCAGTTGCTGGAAACTGCAGAAGGGGAGAGTGTTCTTGGGCCCAGGTCCTGTTTGTGGCCTTCCCACATGCATATGGTGGACCACTGTGGGAGCTGGATGTTGGACTAGAAGGGTCATTGACATGATCCATCAGGCACTTCTTATATTCTTAGGTTTCCAGTTTAATTTCCAACAATACCCTCACATAGCATCACTCCATCCCCAGACTTGGTGCAAAATTAAAACGGCAGCTGTCTCACAGTGATGACCTGCTGTTATCACCCAACATCAAGTAAGCCTGCATTGAGTCCAGTGGTCCAGTGACATAGGAGCAGAGACAGCAGAGGGCACTCTGCAGAGTGCCCCTCTAACCCTGGAGCTGTTGCTAGTCAAGAGGAGCATTTGACCTCATCTAAAGACCATTTCCTGATCATAGTTGGTCTTCCATCAAGTATGTAAACATGAGGAGAACCATCTATGCCACCTTGAGACCCTTGGAATATAAAGTTGGTATATAAATGTAATAAAAATTTTACACACACACACACACACGAATAAAATGAGATAAGTGGTAGCAAGCAAAATACAGGTTGACCTGCTAATACTAATCTTGCCATCCAAAGGGTGATCTTGGGAACACTCTTAGTTCACCATAAGGTAAGAAAATGACTTGAATACAGAAAGTTGCCCAGTTATCCAAAGTGTGTGAGAGAGAGAGAGAGAAAGAAAGAAAGGTGTGTGTGTGTGTGTGTGTGTGTGTGTGTGTGTGTGTGCACTTTCACAGGCATCTGGTTGACCATTGTGAGAACAGAATCTTGGACTAGATTGGTCACTGACCTGATGCAGCAGACTCTTATTATGTTCTTATAAAATGGAAGGGAGAGCAAAAAGTGGGATAATTAGACTCCATGATGTCCTCCTTCAAAAGGTAGGGTGGTTATAGGTCTGCCTGAAAATAAGTAGGATGGGATCCCACTCGACACCAAGCACTTAAACTTCATTTTATCTAATCACATTATTGATCCATATAGCTCTGTCCATGCCATGGTGCTACCTAGCAACTAGATGTAGCTCTCCAGGGTTTCAGACAGAGAATTTTCTCAGCCCTATCTAGAGATGCAAGAGATTGAATCTGAGATCTTTTGCCTGCAAAGGATATTCTCTGCTACTCAGCTATGCCCCTCCCTGGACCTGTGAGTCATATGTGTGTCCTGCAACAGTAGCCTTTGATCTTTGCAAACTAATGACCCACTGCAACATGAGACCCACTTTTAATTCTCTGTGCCCTTCTCCTCTCTCTCTCAGGAAATATCTGCCTTCTTATTGGGGACCCTTTGGAACTGTAGATCAGTGAGAGGGGAAGGAAGCTTTCTAACAAATAATTTTTAGCACCTGCATCAAACTACAATTCCCAGGATATGGGGGGGGGGGAGAGAGGAAACAACGACCTTTAAATCAGTATGGATCAGTTATAAATTGCTAATGTAGACCTCCTGTCACTGTCTTTCTCTTTCATTTCATTTCATTCCATTTATTAGACTTATTAGTCACTTGTCACATGAAGGTCTCCAAGCGACTTACAATAGTAGTAGTAGTAGTAGTAGTAGTAGTAGTAGTAATACCATAAGGGGGAAAGTGGGGAGTCATATAATACATTGATATTTCATATAACATAACATCCGTTAAGAAAATACTCAAATAATAAGCAAACCAGTACAGAGGAACCTTGGTTTTCAAGCATCTTCGAAGCCAAACCATTTGGAACCCAGACACCAAAAACGCAAAAGTAACTGCTTCGGTTTTTGAATGCGTCTCAGAAGTCGAACGGCTTCTGAGGTGCGTTTTTCATTTTTTCCCATTGACTTTGCAGCCAGCCCACTGATCCTCGGTTTTCAAATGTTTCAGAAGTTGAATAGTCTTCCGGAATGGATTATGTTCGAAAACTGAGATTCTACTGTACTCTGATCCATTGATTAATAAATAAACCAAAGTAAACGAAACCTCTACCTCCCCTTACTCCAACCAACAATTTCCCCCCTTCAACCTCCCCGATTCTCCCAGAAGTCAGTGGTGGGTGAGGCCAGCATCTCTCCTCTCCCTTCAGAGGGGATGAGTAGCACAGCAAAGCAGAAAGATGGTAACAAACACTTTTACCAGCTTTGCAGTTGACCCGGCTCCTGCTGTTCTCCTGCTACTGGTGGGGGCGCAGAATGAATGATTGCTTGCCTGGGAATTTATCTTCCCACCTGATGTCAAGGCCAGCTGTTGCAAATCTTTCCCTGCCATTCCCCACCCCCACTTTCCTCTTCAAAGACACTGATGCGACCTTAGGTTAGGTCCCAGCATGCTACCTGAAGACAAATGTTCTACAACTTATACCAACATCCTTTGTGATGCTCAGGGATTACATGGTGTGGTGCAGTCAGCTGATGCTACTTTGAATGGTAATTGTTTATTTCTTCATTCACGTCAAAATGTGATCAGTCAGCCCTGCTTCAGACCCTTCTGCTCATTGTGCTGAGTGAGACCTGGACTGTTGTCCTAAAGACCAGGCGGCAACAGGTGCTCTAGGGATCCTGAACAGATAAGTTGAGGTGAAAGCATCCTCTCCAGGTAGGGATGGAAGAGGCTGTCTATTTCAATTCTCCACGTTCCTTCAGCAATTCGAATTTTTAAAAAGACCCATGGAAATCCTTCAGTGTTAATTTAATGCAAATTTCTCCTAATAGACCCATTCGTATCTCAAGTTTTGACTAACGTACGTGTCTTTGCAAGCAACAGCTCCTAATAACATGCATTTTTCTATGTTAGTTTCATTTTTAAAAAATTCATTCGCATGCATATTTTCTCCTAATATATGCATTTTTGTAAATATTGGTTGGTTGGAGAATTGCACCGCAAAATTCAAATAAGTGCAAATTTCAAAGGGTGTCTGTGTATCAGTTCTCATGCTGTTTCAGAAAATGCAGGTTTTACCAATTCAGCTTTAAATGAATGGCATTTCTCCCTCATCCCTATCTGGAGGTAATAAATAAATAAATTTTAAAAAATAATTCTTTTTGTTTCTCTGAGTGTTGTGAATATAGGAAGCTGCTTTACACCAGCTCAGACCATTGGTCCACTTAGCTCACTATTGTCAGTGCTGACTGCCAGGAGTTCTCTAGGGTTGAACCTTGGACCTTCTGCATTCAAAGCACATGTCTCTACCACAGACCTACGGCCCTTTCCTGAACTGTGGGAGCCAAGCATAGGTTTAGCATCTATACAGTCTTCACTAACTGCCTGTGGCTCTTCAGGATTTCAGACAGGAGTCTTTTCCAACTCTTTGTGGAGGTGCTAAGATTGAATACGGGACCTTCTGAATGCTCTACCAATGTGCTACAGTTCTTGACTAGGAACACAGAAAGCTGCCATATCCTAAGTCACGGAACCTTGTTGGCAATGACTGGCAGCAGATCTCCAGCATTTCAGACTGGAGGCATCCCCAGCTGTACCTGGAGATCTAGAACCATAGGATTGCAAGGGATCCCATGGGTCATCTAGACTAACCCCCCTGCAACGCAGGAATCTCAACTAGATCATATATGACCATCCAAACTCGGCTTAACCCTGAAGCCTCTTGCATGCAAGTTCTCATCCCCAGATGACTCAATCAAAGGTGACTTTATCAAGATAGGTGTTTCCCTTCTACCCCAGGTCATCCCCTTTCCTTTTCACTTTCATGAGATTTGACTGATCTTTACATACCAGGAAAGCAAAGCAAAGGGGTGAAAGGTAGACAAGTGTGGAGGTGGAAAGTAGCCGGGTGGGGAGGCTGGGAGCTCAAGACTAATAAAGAAATTACTAGCGTACTACATTATGAATTGGATGAATTTTTAATAGCCGGGAATGTGGTTGATTTATAATGCATCAGCCCTAGCCTCCAGAGCCCGTTGCTGCTTAATAAATAAATGACAGCCCCCTTGTATTAAAAGTATCCGTCATCTTACATCGCTGCCATGCAATTTATGGTGGAGTATCAAGGGCTGGATGGAGCATCCCTGCAGAGCAGACAAGCACCACCTGAGCAGGGAGAAAAGAAAGAGGAATAGATTTCCCCCACTGCTGTCTGGGCTCCTTATGGCCAGAAGCTGGTGCAATTTGGGCTGGCTGATGCAGGAAATAATGCCTTTCCACTCTTCCCTGTTTGGGCCACTACATGGGTCTGTCATGATTTGTGCTTATGATGGTATTGGGATGTTTATACATGATTCTGTCTGCAAAAGATTTGGGATACAGATAAGAACATAAGAGGAGGCTCTTGGATCAAACCAATGGCCCATCTAGTCCAGCATCCTTTGCTCACAGTGGCCAACCAGATGCCCGTGGCAAACTCACAAGCAGGATCTCAGCACAAGAACACTCTTCCTCCTGTGGTTTCTAGCAAGTGATAATGCTGTATTGTGTTTTTAATATTCGGTTGGGAGCCATCCAAAGTGGCTAGGGAAACCCAGCCGGATGGGTGGGGTATAATTAACAAATTATTATTTTATTTTATTTTTTATTATTTTATTATTTTATTTTATTATGTTGTTGTTGTTATTTATTCTATAGAAGCTTTACTACCTCTGACCATGGAGGCAAGGCATAGCCACCAGTTGCCCAATCCTCCATTCATTTGTCTAATACTCGGTTAAAGCCATCCCAGTTTATGGCCATCACTGTCTCCTGTGAGAGAGTTCTATAGTTTAAACATGAACTACTTGAAAAAGT
This sequence comes from Podarcis cretensis, assembly GCF_951804945.1. Taxonomy (NCBI): domain Eukaryota; kingdom Metazoa; phylum Chordata; class Lepidosauria; order Squamata; family Lacertidae; genus Podarcis; species Podarcis cretensis. The sequence goes on from NC_137183.1 coordinate 20,685,202, forward strand.
ACTTTCTACAATTCTGCAACTTCCAATATTCAGTTTGTAACGTCCATGAGTTCTAGCGGTATGAGAGGGGGAGAAAACCTTTTTCTCTATCCATTTTCTCCATATCATGAATGATTTTATAAGCTTCTATTACTTCCCTTTTCTCTAAATTAGAAAGTCTCAGATACTGTTTCATTTACAATTTGAGCTTCCTGCTGAAATCCTGTAACTTTTCATGCCACAAATATCCCATGGGGCAGGGGGTGGTCACTCTTTTGTTGTGCCATAGTATAAAAGTGTCCTTCTAGACAATAATAACGTGGTAACCTTGGGAAAGTGTTGCAGAATAAAACGGAAAGGTATGTGGATGTCCCAGTATAATTCCACCCATAATGCACTATTATTGTGTCAACGGCATGTTGCAGAACACACCAACCAAAAAACACCAGAATCTTGGAGGGGTCTAAGCGTCTCAAAACACAGGATCTAGCAAGGAGAGCCAGGTGGTGTGTGCGTGTGTGCGCACGTGCATTAGTTGTAGCTCAACCAGCCATGCTGGCCATAATGTCTGTAGGTTCCTATATCGGAGGCAACATGCCTTATCCTCCACAATTTCTCTCACTCACGATAGTGGCTTTATGGAGTGAGATGATGGGATGGAATGCAACAGTAGCCATTGCCCTGCCTTCCTCTGGACTCCTGTCACATGGAGATAGCACATAGGTTGGGCACTTGCACATTACCCAGAAAGAAGGGAAAAGCATCATCCTAAAAGAGAAGGAATGCATCACCCAAAAGAAGAACAACAATTTGCCTAACATTTGCACATGCTTATGTATATCTGTAGATTCAGACGTAGAAATAGCTGCTGAAACGGAAATGCAAAACATCTCACTGTACTGAGATGTAGTGACCTGTGTGCTTCCTCAGTTGGCTGTCCAGGTGGGAATGGTTGACATACACTTTCAAGGCTCCTGATCTCCCTTCTCATGGTTCTTTATCTTTAAAACAGACTTAGACTGAAGAGTCCTTCAAGCAGAGGACTGTCTTTTTTAAACACAGGAGATATGGCCACCCTAACAGCACATGACACTATTGACATGCATAATATGCACTCTTTAGCGGGGGAGATAATGTGCAACACATACTGTACCAGGATGTATCCAATGCTAGCCCTACTTGGAGTAGACGCCACTGAAGTTAACAAACATGACCAAACAGGGTCCATTAATTTCAGCATTTCTACTCTGAGTAGAACTTAGCTGGATACAAGTCAACAGTTCGTTTCCATTCCTCCACCCATCCACCACTGTGAATGGAAGCCTTTCTGAATAGCTCTATGATAGATCGTGCAGAAGAACTATAAAGAACTCTGCATTTTTCCTGCTGTCTCCCTTCTTTCTGTTGATGTTTCTGTGGGTGGGTGAACTGTGGTGACTCCATGGGACTCGCAATTCAGTGGACAGCCAAAATGGATGCTTGGAGGGGAGGGGAGGGCATTGCCTTATTTATTACATCTCTCGGTGGTAGCATAAATAATATGCTTAATAGATATGGGCCTTATGAATAATACAGAAGCCTGTATCTAAGCAATTGCAAAGCTTTTCTTATACATTGGATCTCCAGTGTCAAAGATTATTAATGATCTTCCCTATCTCTTCCTCTGCTGAGGGCAATTACAGAATCCGGGGATGGAAGGACTTGATGCAGTGGGGGATACAGATACATTGTGGGAGTAGGGGCACTAATGTGCTATTCAATCACTGTTTGCTCTGGGAAATTTCAGTGAGGAAGGAGATATCACTTGCATTTTGCTAATTTTTGCCTCTGCCCTCCCTGGGTCTTCTAAAATGGTATGTGATTGCAAGCAGTTCATTTAGCCCATTTAATGTGCATGCCGAGTCGTGAGTGATGCATTAATTAGAGCTAACAATTCAGGATGTTTCCTTCCTTCCAAGCCTGTTAATTCTGTTGAAACAGGTGATACATATTTCTGAGTAGATTCATGTCATATGAATTGTGCATCTCAAGTAGAGATGCCCTGGATATTATCCACCTTTGATTTTTGGTGGGAGTGGGGTGGGTGGATCAAGGCTGGATATTTTGATACGGTAGATTTCCTTTTGTCTCTTAAAGAACACTTTGATTTGTTTTATATTCTTTTATGGAATTATTTGATGCCACTGAGTTCCCTAACTGCAACTTCTTCAATGCCATTTCAGCATGTTCTAGTTGCCTTTACTTTCTCTTTCCAGGATTTGTCATGCATGAGATCCTACCCTATCAGGGATCAAGTCATGATACACTGTAACCAATCAGTTTTAGCTGTGTGATGATATCGGAGAAGGGAGCATAAATGAGTTAGTGAAACAAATATTAAATGGTTCCAAATTATTGGCAAAGGAGGATGTATTTTGAGCCAAAACTATGAATGCAACACTGTGAATAATTTAGAGCAGGGGTCAGCAAGGTTTATCTTGCCTGGGCTGGATCGGTCCCGCGGAAATCCCTCTGTGGGTCAGATTGCGCCCACGCCCATGATTTTTGGCATCTGTGCAGATTCAATTTTCTGCACATGTGCAGACGCAGATGTGATTTACAGTGCTGCGGAAGCAGGTCCCTGTGCTGTGCTGCGCCAGTTTGGTGCAGCATGCGAGCAGGCAACTCGGTTCGGGAATGTCTCGTGCGCTGGTCAAACGACCTCTGTGGGACGCTTCTGGCCCATGGGCCTTAGGTTGCTGATCCTTGGTTTAGAGTCTTCTCTTGTTCTGTAGAGAAAGAACCAGGCCTACAGACTGGGTGAAAGTGTATTTGTGGCCCTGTTGGATTCACAACTCCCATCAGCCTAAGTCAGTAGGCAATATCTGGAGCTCCCCAGGTTCCCTACCCCAGCTGTACACATTTCCCTGAAAATAATTTCCCTAGAACTGTCTGGGACCTACTTCTGAGTAAGACATGTATAGGATTGTACTGTGAGTTGGCACACATAGCTCTACTCCTTTCCATTTTATCCTCAACAATTTTGTGGGATAGGCTAAGCTAAGAGACAGTGACTGGTCACCAGAAAGCTTTGTGGCTGAGTGGTCTCCCAAGTCTTATTCCAGTACTCTAACCACTATACCACACTGGCTCCCTGAGATGCCCCTCTCCTGTAAAATACATTCTGACTGCTTCCATTCCAGCTGCAATGCACCAAAGTATCTTGGAATTAATGGAACTGCCTTGGAACTTTTTGTTGGTATGAGGTCCTCCTCTTCTTTTTTCACCATTTTTTAAAAAAAATTCCCAGACTCTGCAACTCAAACCCTGACTTGAGTTGTAAATCTCCTGTGTTATTCTTTAAATAAATAAAAAATCCCCCCTGCTCTCTGCCATGTTACTGCCTTGTGTACTTTTTGCTTCTTCCTCCTCGGACTCCTTCGGGATGGGAATTGGGGAGGAGATGATTCCCGCCCACTCAGAAAAGCTCTAAATCCTGCCTGGGAGGCTGGTGCCAAGAAAATTACACATCAAGGCAGGAGGAGGCTGCTTGGATACAGATATTCCTGGACCACAGCATGGTGAAGTCCTTGTTAAGTTACTATTCATCTCCAGCAACTTAGTCAGGATGGGAAGTGTACAACTACCTGCCCACCTGTATCCTATACATAGGGATGGGGGGGTGAAATTTGATTCTATTTACCTTTAAAGGCAAATCACCCTAATTCACATTTTGTGAAAGAGCATGTAAACCAAAATACGGTCATCCTTCTAAATTTTCACTTTTCCAAATTGCGCAAGGCAGCTGTCCAACAAAATAATGTGCACAAAAAATGTAGACATTGGTTAAAATATGCCTAGGAATGCATATATGGGTGAAAATAACATACAGAAATGACAAATGAAAATGCCTTGTAAAAAATATGTAGGTTGGGCAAAATTGCATTAAACAAGACCACGTTAGGGAAAATTTGCACTAAAATGCTGTCACATTCCCTGCATTTTGGACACCATAATCCTGCATGATTTTGAGCCAAGATCATGCCCTGAAAAGTGCTTTGGGGGGCACAATTGTATGGCACCCCAAAATGTGTGGTTTTGGGTGCCATGCAAACAAGGCCCTGAAAAAACAACTTTTGGGCTTTGATCTCACACAGGGTATGATAGATAGATGATAGATGATAGATAGATAGATAGATAGATAGATAGATAGATAGATATAGATGATAGTTAGATAGATAGATGATAGATAGATAGATAGATAGATAGATAGATAGATGATAGATGATAGATGATAGATAGATGATGATAGATGATAGATAGATAGATAGAGATAGATAGATGATAGATAGATGATAGATAGATAGATAGAGATAGATAGATGATAGATAGATGATAGATAGATAGATAGATAGATAGATAGATAGATATAGATAAGTGATAGATGATAGATGATAGATGATAGATGATAGATGGATAGATAGATAGATAGATGAGAGAGAGAGAGATGTATTTTGCAGGTCAGGTCATGAAGTCCAGGATTTCCTCTTGCTTCTTACCCCCATCCCTTGTGCCTTTCTCTCTCTGGGATGGAGGCTGGCATTATGCTTCTCCTGTTGTTCATTCACAGTGCTCATTCCAGAGACCCTGTTTATGGAGCATTCATCCTGATTTTTTTTTTTTTTGCAGAGATATTAGATTAATTTAATGAGCATTCATTCTGAAATATATGCAGGGAGTTTAGATGCTGCTGCACCAAGCAAGATGTATCTCACACTTTCCAGTGCATGTCCCCTTCATTTACTGCAAAAGTGCAATGTTTGGGGGGAAATAGATTTTTGTTGTGTGAAAAGCCCCCAGTGCCGTACACTAAGATAGATCACTGGTACATCCTGTTCAGCCTTGAGCATTCTGGAAAGGCACAGGGTCAGCACTTCTGAGCTGAGCAGTTTCCTACTTTAGACCTCTGTTGAATCTCAGCATCCAGAACATTTGTTTCCTGTTTCCTTTGAATTCCTTCTTCTCCTTCTTCTTCTTCTTCTTCTTCTTCTTCTTCTTCTTCTTCTTCTTCTTCTTCTTTTCTCTCTCTCTCTCTCTCTCTCTCTCTCTCTCTGTGTGTGTGTGTGTAATTGCTGCATTAAAAGAAATAATTCTCTTTCCTTCTCCGCAAAGTGCAAACACACCGTATGTCCACAACGGGGCCATAATGGCCTAATTCAATTATTGAGGGTCACTTTCCATGTACTGCTGTCTGATTTTCTTGTCAATCAATACAAACTTCATTCTAAAAAGCAAGCAAGTGTTGGGGAATATGGGGTGGGGGGGTGGGGGGAAGGTTGGGGAAGGTTGAAGCCCAGCAGTTATGTAAGGTCTACAGGACTTGTCTTTTGCTATTTGTAGCAAGTTGTTCCCCCTCCCGCTGAAGTTATGTGGAACACCTGGAAACAAGACAGTCTTGGTGCAAATGGTAAACTGAAGACTAGTAAGAATCATAGATCCCACTGTATTATTTTAATCAGGGGTAGGCCTTCTCTTGAAAATAAATTGGGTTTTTGATACTGGATGATCAAAAGGTCCTCCTGTAGTGTTGAGGCGACTGCAGATTGCTACAGAAGGGTTGCATGGGCCAGGGCATCAGGCAGCAAGGAGAGGCAGGCATCAGATACGATAACTCAACAAAAAATATACCTAGCCTCCAGCTGCATCTTTCTGGGAGAAGGTAGCAGCCTGACTTGCACCATCTCTGAAGCAACAACTCACATGTAACAGCTGTTGCGTGGAGGCACTGATCCTGTGCGGTGCAGGGTGTTGCTTTGCAAGCGGATCTCCCAAGAGGAAAGCCACTTACGAATCAGCACACTGCGATACTGAAACATCCATGCAACAGCTGTTTAATCCTGTAGAGTACAGGGCACTTCTCACCAGTGGCTTCCCAGCAGAGGAGCCACTTGCAAAGGAGAACCCCACAGAATTCATCCCTCTGCTCTCAAATGGGAAGTGGGGAAGGCGACACAGCATCGCCTTCCCATGCTCCCTCGTGACCATATGTTTCATTAGGTTTTCCTTTTTTAAAAAAAAAAAAATAATAACTAATAACTTTAGCTCCACTAATTCAGGACTGGTTCCAGGGGAGGTTGGTCCTCAGGTTGGCTCAGTGTGGATTGGCCTAATTGCCTCCCTCCTGGATTGGGGCCATGGGGCAGATTGGGTAGAGGCCCTGCAGGGAAGGTATAAAGCTGCATTATCTTGAGTCTGACCATGGATCTGTCTGGCCCCAAACTGTCTCCTCTGACTGGTGCTCCAAAATTCCAGACAAAATCGCTTTCCAAGCTTCACTTCCTGACATATTTTTTTGGCTGAAGATGCTAGGCTTGAACTTGGGGCCTTCTCTGTGTGGAACATGTGCTCTGTACCACAAAACACCAATACCTCCTCAGATGGAACACAGACTGCTTGGGGAGGTCCTTTATACCAGCCTTTATCAACCTTGTTCTCCATCAGATGTTTTGGACCACGACTTCCATCAGCCCCAGTCAGCACAGCTGGAAGTCCAAAACATCTGATGGAGAACAAGGTTGGCAACTTCCTGCCCCATGGTAGAACAGCTCATTTTCCATTCCCGTTCCCTGCCTGAATGCAGGCCCTGAATCAAGAGGAAGGTTCAGGCATCTTGAAATTGTTTCAGAACAAGGTTAGCCCTCACCCCACATCCTCATATGGAAACCAGCTAAGTGCAAAGATCAATGTATTCACCGCTGAACATTTCCTGGAGAAACATTGCATCCTCCCTCATTTACTTGATTATCTTGAGGGTGAATCAATCAAAGGAATGGCAATGCATGTTGCACAGGCTACAACCCTGTGGGTGTCCATTAGAGGGCTATCTGCCCAGTGATAATGGAACTGCTGATTAACAAGCATGCAGCGCTGTGGCTTGGGCATTTATTTGTTTCAAGGAGAAGAACTGCTGCTTGATGACAGTCCAGCATTTAGCAGCTGGTTTGTTAGCATCCTGCTGTCCTGAATGCTTCACATAACTCACTCAGATGGTGCCGACTTTGTTGGTCCATCCATCCATCTCCTGACTTTCTTGCAAAAGACAACGGTCTGGGAATTTGGTTGAGAACTTGATCTAATTTGGGAGACAGAGAGAGAAAGTTTCCTTGCATTTGTCGCTGAGGCCTGGAACTGCTACAGCCACTGTGATGCTCTCTAGAAGTAGTGGGACTCTCTAGAAGTTGTGGAACTTGCTCACACAGGAGGTCTTGATGGCCGCCAACTTGGATGGCTTTAAAGGAGGAGTAGATAAATTCATGGAGGAGAAAGCTGCAGCCATGATGGTGATGCTCTGCCTCCACAGTACGAAGTAATAGTGCTTCTTCTGAATGTACCGGTTGCTGGAATCCTCAGGAGGGGAGAATGTGTTCGGGCCTCACTTGCTGTTTTCCCAGAGGCATCTGATTGGCCACTGTGACAACAGGATGTTGGACCAGATGGGCCATTGGCCTGATTTAGCAGGCTCTTCTTGTGATTTTATGAACAACAGTTCCCATCAGCCTCTTCGAGAATGGCCAGTAGCTAGGGGTGGTGGGAGCTGTAGTACAAAGCATCTGAAGAGCTCCCCATTGGCTGTTCCTGAAATAGTGGGTCTGTTGACTAGGCAATGACAGAAATTTATCTTCAGGTATATTTATATGAGACTTATGCAGAGACTGCATTGTTTGCCAATTATATTATTAATTGAATGAATGAATAAATGAATTAGCTGCCCTTCACTAGCAGGTCCCAAGATAGGTTACAGCAATTTATAATTTAAAAATTCAGAATAAACCAGATTACAATCACACGTCTCAGGTGTCAAAGGCCAGGGTAAAAGGCGCACCTTCAGCATTTGCCAAAAGCTGTACACTCCATGTTATTTCCACAAATATATGCATTTCACGCACACTTTGCCCTAGCATATGCATTTTTGTACACATTATTGGCATTGCAGAATTCAGATAAGTGCACATTTTGAAGGACGTCTATGTTTTGGTACACATACTGTTTTGGAAAATGCAAATTGGGGAAGTTTGCCTTGAAATGTGAACTAAATCACCCCCCCTCAACTCTCCATTCCCAAACTAATCTTCATGGATCAACTGGAAGGGGACTATGAGAGTGTGGAGTTTGTGAGAGTGTGGAGTACCCACACCCACCACTGACATGTGGACCCCAGAGGCTTGATGAAAAGTGAATGTTAATGCCCTCCCCTTGTAAAAATTCCCATAATGTCTGAACATAGCTGTTCTTTGGCTGCCTTCCTCTGTATTATTTGATATCCAGTCCATCCTGGCTTTTGTAAACGTCTTGGCTAGACATGAAATTCTCTCGTATTCTCCCTGGACATTTATGCTGGGTGGCCCATATGTGTGGGTAAAGGAGTTCTCCCCTTCCGTGACCTCCTGCACACCCCTGGCTTGGGTCTAGTGAAAAGTGTGATGGATTGGCCTGACATCCTTGGCAGAGTTTCTTGGCCCTGTGATGGGAGGTCTCGGCACACTGTGGGAAGATATACTCCTTTTGCTCCCGCAGAAGAACATGTCAGGGTTGCAGTGACTGACAGGAAGCTGCCAACTTGGCACCACTGCAGTTCAGCTTATTGTGGGTCTTGATTAAGCCTCCCTCCTGGAAATGATTCCTCATCTCCCCACCTCCCCTCTTGCTCTAGTAAATGCTCCCGCTCCCTCACTTTGGTTCTGGGTCTTTACACAGGGCAGTGATGGAGATATTTAGGATCTATGTCCTTTCCAATCTATCAGACCACAGCAGTTAGCACTTTGGAATCATTCCATTCCATTAAAGTGTGCCAGAAAAAACAGACATGTGATCCCAGTTAATAGAGGAATGTCTCGTATTTAACAGGGAAACAGCAGAGTTCTGATAGGTGGAGGAAAGGGCTCCTGTGGAAAGTTTAATGATTCCAACAGTAAAGATCCCATGATCAAAATATGGAAATCTCAGAGGGGTGGGGGCGGAATTGGATTGACTTCTTTTTTTACTTGCTTGTCATCCCTATTCATTAATGGCCACCCCATAACCAAGGTCCTTAAGCAATGAAAGTCAGTGGTAAATTCACATTTGTCAAACAGAAGCTGCGTACACACGGCATTTTACTTGAGAATCAATGGAGACTGAGTACTTGTTTGTTTGTTTGTTTCCTGTGTAGCCCATGCACAGTCTAGAGAAATCACATATTTTTTGCCTCTGAAAAGTGCTTCTTCATTCTAAAAATAAGAAGCTCAATGCAGGCTGATTCTGCATTAGCCTGCAGTGTGTCCATTTGAAGGCAGATGTGGGTGGTCCTGGCAATGGGGTGGAATGGAGTCCATACCTGTCCAATGATGTTGTGGGTGGACTCATATCAAGATCACAGTCACCACTTACTTGTTCATTCACCTGGGGCTTGGGAAAAGGTGTGGATGACCTAAACAATGGGAGGGTTTTGAAACATGTGTTGAGTAACCATCCCTACCCTTTTGGATCGCAGGATCTAGAATCAATCTATATTGAAAGCAGCATATTGAGGATAAGCACGAACAATTCCAGATTAAGGAAAAACTACCTATTTGTGCTGCAAATGAGCTAATGTGGACACAGAGTCTCTGGGGCTCATTCACACATGACTGCATCTCTCTGGCTGACTGCAGCATCAAATTATAACTGCATGTGTGAAATAAGCAGTTTTTGGTCCAACAGCTCTAAGCAGACCTTCCATGGCACTTCAGACTTGGGTTTTGGAATAACAGTCAGGCACACATTTACTGTGGATACATTTCAGTAGCCAGTGGAATTATATTGTTATAAGAATCCTGTGACAGTAGAATGGGTAGCACCACTTCATCAGCCATTAAGTGTGTATGTGTGCTGGGTTTTTAAAAACAGGCGGAAAAGTAGTAGCACAGCAGGAAACCAGATGGACTAGAACTCTTGTGTGCTTTTCTCTCTCCCACTGTTGGTTAGTTACAGGAAGTTATTACACTGGAGAGCATAACAAAATGGCGCCCACCACCTACAATCTGAAGCAGTATGGTGGCTATGCTCTACCTCCACTGTCGGAGGCTGTATGCTTCTGAATGCCAGTGGCTGGTGAGCATAAATGGGGAGAGAGCTGCTGTTCTCAGGTCCTGCTTTCAGGCTTCCCATTGGCATCTGGTTGCTCACTGTGAGAATACGGTGCTGGACTAGATGGGCAATTGCTCTGATCCAGCAGGGTCTTCTTATATTCTCACAGTCTAATTAACCACACCAAAATTCTACCACCCAGATGAACAGCAGATTTGAGAGACCCTTGGCAAATTAATGTCCTGTGGGTCTGTAATGCTGTGCTCCAGGAATGGTGTGGGGTGTGTGTTTGTGACCTTGATGACAACTGCAACTGGAGGTAGCAGCTATTCCTACTTTTCTCTTTCCTGAAGTCTTTGAGGTAAACCTAACCTCTCTGGCAATGAAGCGGTGCCATAACTGACAGCAGTCGCAAAACATGGGAGATGCCATGTTTAGGGGCACCCATCTCCCAATGCCCTGGATGTTGAGTTGGTGGCAGTGATTCACACTGCTTAACACCCTCCTCAAGTGATTTTACCTGGTTGTAATGTGTCTTGGAACTCACATAATGCCACTTGCTTGTCTAGATGAAGGATAGAGGGATGTGTGTGTGTAGAAACTAGCCTACTATTTTGGTTTGTTGTGGTTTTTAAACTAGGGTACCATTGGTATGTGAGCCCTAGAAAGTGGTTCAGAAGAGAATATGGCCCTGGGGGTCAAAACAGTTCCCCACCCCTGCTGTATAAAGTGAGATGAAGTGCCTCTTTCTTTGCATTTAAGAATGGAGAGATGGAAATCCAGAAAGGAAAAGTGGGAGCAGGGGCAGAGAAGGCAGGGGAAGAGGTGTTAGAACTGTTGAGAAGGTGAGCAGCTAGGGCCAAGGGGCATAGTGATCTCTCTGTGACAAGCAGCATCATTTCACCTGTCCTTCCAGCCTCCCCCTTCCAGCCACTGCTTTCCTGTTGTTTAAGATTTACTTTATGGTGTATAGACCAACTTCAACCCAACCTCCGTCCTTTGTCTCCATCAGCAGTCGTCAAAGCCTTCCATATTCATGCTTCTCCTCTGTTTCATGATTGCCGAGAACGTCGTCTCCAGCAACTGGCAAAGAGGGAAAGGAACAAACCCTCTCCTTGCCCAACATGCTTGGACATTTTCATAATTTTCATTATGGTTTGGATAGCTTTGGGCCTTCAGGTATGGTGTGGACTTTTCCTTCCATTTCCCCCTTTTGGAAGAAAAAAGTCCTTGTTTATTTTAAACAACACAATAATACATGGACAGCTTTGTTTTCAACGAAGTTTAGCAAAATGAAGACCCAAACTAGTTGTATTGTTGGAAGGCCCATCCCCTTTTGGGTTATGCTTTTTTAAAGGTTATATGTGGCCATGTGGGAAGATATATCAATTCAGAACAGAAATGCAGTATTCACTAAGGTTTCCTGAACCAAATCATCCTCAATTTAAATCCCTACCCTTCTTTGGCCCTAATCTGAGTTAGCAACCCTACAGTTTCATGTACACCTCTTTAAAAACACAGGAGATCTGGGAAAAGATTCCCTTACCAGCTTCTCTAGCTGTGACTCCTGGAAACATTTAGATTTCTGAGTGCCAGCTAAGTAGGCAGTGGGGGAACATTCACTTATACCAAACTCCAGCTTATTGGTAACATTGCTGATCTCACATATGATGAAAAATGATTTGAGCCAAGCAAGAGCCATCTTGGTTTCTGATCCATACGAAGCAAAACTGGGTTTGTGAGGAATCTGTAGGGGAAGTGTAAGAGCATTTTCACACATGGTACTACAATTACCTTTCAGCCTCCTGCTTTCATTGTGCACATTTGCAAATGATCTTTAGTATAGGGGGGTAGGGGGAAGTTTAGGATGTGAACACATTATTATCAATTTATGAAATGTAGAGACCATGTTTTGTTGCAAAGCAATCAAAGGACAATTTCCAGGGGCTTCTAAGATATGCTGAATGAAAATAAAAGATCCTTGCTGCATTGGACTAAGGGTCAAATTACACATTATCCTTATTGCATACTGTGCAGCGACATAATCTGTTTTTTCTGTAATTGATTAAAGGTGCAGGGAGATTGTTACCCTGATTACAAAGTGTAATTCCCCTTCACTTGAGAACCAATAATATTTTTTTTTTTTTACTAAGCCCCATATCCACCCTTCGAGGGAGGTGTCTTTCTGAAGTATGTCCCAACACTTGAGATTCAGAGGTATACTGCCTTTGGATATAGAAGTTTGATTTGGCTGTCATGAGAAATAGCCATTGGTCAACCCTCTAGAGAATTTCTCTAATTCTTTTTGAAGCCTTCTAACCCATTGGTCATTACCGTAGGCCATATTGTTATATATGCTTTGTGTGAACAAGCTCTTCCTTTTGTCTGCTCTGAACCTATTGCCAATTGAAAAGCAACCCCAAAGCTCTGCTGTTACAAGAGGGGGAGAAAAATGTCCTCTGCCAGAACTCTTTAGGCAATATAATTTTTACATTTGTGTTACAGGTGCAGGAATTGTAAAAGGCCACCGAAATCTCATGTGTGAAAATGCTCAAATAATAGTCAGGAAAAATTCTGCAGGTTATGATGTTGCCCGTTAAAAAATGATTGACTAATGTTTGGGTAGATCTCTCCCAACAGTGAAGGTGAAGCAGGATCATCTCAGCCCTCAATTCATCCTCCTAAGAGGTACAACCACCCCAATGCAAAGGCCAAATTACTTGCCACCAAATATGGATCAATAGGATCATAGGAAGCTGCTTCACACTGAGTCTGACCCACAGGTCCTTCAAACTCAGTACTGTCTGCTCTGACTGGCAGTGGCTCTCCAGGGTATCAAACATGGGTCTCTCCAAGCCCTAACTGGAGGTGCCTGGAACTGATCCTGGGAACTTCTGCATTACAAGACTGCTCTACAACCCTTTCCCAATCAAGTTTACCTGTTCTTTCAGAAGTCAGCAGTGTCTGCCATAAGCATCAGAATTTTTTTCTACCTGCTTCCCATCTAACTGGGTATGGGACCTTGGGCCTTCCAGATGTTGCTCCCATCACTCCTGGTCATTGGCCATGCTTAATGGGAGTTGTAGTTCAGCAACATCTGGAGGGCTAATGGTTCCCCTCACCTGCCTTATCCCAAGCAGACTTTGGTGCAGGGAAAGATGGGACCACCCTACCCATTCTGGGATTACTTCCAACATTTCAAATAGGTTCAGACAGGTACATGAGCTTTATGTCATTTGAGAAAGGAATTTATAGCACGGAAGAGGGTAGTGGACCAAGTGAGACAGCCGCTGTTCTAGGGATCTAGCAGCAAGCCATGAAACATAAAATGTTGTTTGTTTTAACCTGGAGCTGCGTTTTCAATTTAGATGTCCATTATAGGTGCTGTAAAAGTTAGCTTACTTTTACAGTCATTTTATATTGCTCTCCAATTACTGAAACATTCAGAATTCAGAAACCCATAACACTCTAGCAAAATTAAGAGCAAGTTCACCAACAAAGAGAGTAATTTGCCAGTCACCTACCTATAGTGCGTTGGTGACCTCTAGGACATAACCTTCCCAATGTTGCTTGGCTGCCTTTTCCATCATCCCTGAATATTGGCTGTGCTGCTTGGGGCTGATGGGAGTTGAGTCCAGCAACATCTCTGTCCCAGCATCTCCAGTTGACATAAACCAGAGACACCTGTAGATTGTTTAAGTGTGCACTCTATTTAGTAAGTAGATGAAATTAGAGGTTATGATCTGAGAAAATGAAAGTTTCATAGCATACAGGTGAAACAAATGACAGGCACATCTGTAGACTTATTTACAAGGCTAGGCTTGGTCACATAAAGTAGCTCCTTTGTAAGCCTGGTGGGGACATTTCCAGATAATTACCAATAGTGCAATACATATTGCTTATTTACATAGCAATTGTTACTCAAAAAGTCGCCACATATTGCCGTGTTAAATTTTATGACTGCAGGCATGTTGGGAACCTGCAAGCAGTCCACATCATGTCTACAGAAGGGGTAAATTAGATCACTGCATGGACCCGTCCTCAAAGATTTGGGGTCTCTCTGAGCGAGTTGTCAGGTTGCCCTCTGAGAACACAATTCTGTACCCCCACTGCCCAAATGTGATCACATAGATGGTTGCTCTTGTAGGCCACCGTGGAACAAAGGGAAGCAATGAAAGCTCAGGGGCATTCAGGTAATTTAATAAGAAATAAATTAACTAAGGAAGGTGGTGTTAAACAGAGATGTCCCACTGAATAAGTGTTGTGCTGCTGCTTACCCAAGGCTGGTTTCTGAGCCCAGTTGAAAGGTATCCCTTACCCCAACCCCTGGGAACAGGATGGTGCATATGTGTAAATAAATATGGCACCACCACTTTGCTGAAACTAAGCAGGTCTAGGATGAGTCCTTGCTCAGCTGGAAAACACCCAGGGAATCCTATACACACCATCTTGAGTTCCATGTTGGAAGAAAGGCAGGTTTAAAGTGAAAGTGTGGCAGGAGGGTTGTATCCAATTATGTTTTGCTCAGAGTAGACTGGTTGAAATTAATAGGAATGGTTCACTTTGGTCCATTATAATGGGTCTGCCTTGAGTAAAATTTTGTTGGATGCAACCCAGAGAAATGGAATGTAAAGAAGGCAAACCTCTTATCTCCCTCCTCTAATTCAGAATGTGCCCTGCTCAATGCAGCTTTTAATTTTAATCTGATAGGAGGGGGAAGGTAGCAGTTTACGAGACAACGTGGATGTACCCCAACTGCAGCCAGGTGGCTACTTTTATTCCTTTTAGTTCTTTTGAAAACAATTACAGGTATGTCACTATCTCTCTGTTCTTTTCTAGTTTGGATCTTTATTTTGTGGGATTGCTTTATTTTTCCCCCCTTTTCCCCCTCTCTTCTCTGTGTTTTCTTTCCTCCCCCCTTTGTCTCCCATTCCCCCTTTCCCTGCTTTAGGTTTCAGAGAAATTATGTTGAATCCAATAACCCTTCCTGGACATTCTAATCCTCTTAACCATCATGGCATTTATGTTGAGGATGTCAGTGTTTATTTCAGCAAAGGACGTCATGGCTTTTAAAAAACTACAAACAACGGTGCAAAGCAAAAACAAAGACAAAAACAAAAACCTCCCTGAAAGGTTTCATTGTTCTGATGTCAAGTTTGTTGACTGTGCCCTTTGATCACTGTGGGACACAGTGGGAGACTGCGGTCTGTATATGGATCAAAGCCGCCGCCGTGTGGGACTGGACCTCAGTCTGCACCATGCTGAAAAAGACCAAGGGGTTATATACAGTATATTATTATTTTTCTGTCACCAGATCACAGGGTTATTCTTCTCCTCTGTTGGTCACTATGTTCTTTCCCTCTGTTGGTCACGGTGTTTCCTGCAAGGCACAACAAGAGCAAAGCAGAGCAACAAAACAAAAACAAAAAGTTTCTTTTTTTTAAGTAAAGAACCTTGAAGGCGTCATCCTAGCAGTTGCACTTTGCTTAAAAAAAATTAAAAAAAGAACGAAACCAACCAATTGAAGTCCAGCAACTTTAGCTGTGGCCCTTCCCACCTGGAATCCTTGTGACATCACAACATTCTGTTAAAGCCGCCTGCTAGATCAGTCACTCATGGTGGTGGCCAGGTCATGGGAGATGCCCCCGTGGAAGAGAAGATGGGGAGTACAGAAGATGCTTTAACAGAGTGAAGACCCTTGGTAAGAACAAAGCCAGCCCCCCTCCATCCCACTTCTGTCCCCACCCCACCCCTCCGTCCACCTAGCCCCAAGCTGTTACACAGAAACGATGGGTTTTTTTGTGACGATGGAGAAGTTCTGCTACCCTACCTGGAGGAAAAGATACCAGTGGCTTTGGGTTTGGGTTTTGTTTTTTTTTTAAAAAAAAAAATAATACAAATGTCCTAGGAGGATCTTTCTGTTTGTGTGTGCGCGTGCGTTTTGTGTGTTAGAGCCTCTCTTCAGCTATCTCAGTGTTCCATTTTTTTGTACGCCAGCCTCTTCCCTGCTGCTTGTATAATGGCTTTACCTGGGGGCGGGAGGTGTAGGGCAAGGCGGTGCTCTCCTGGACTTCACACCTGGATGGATGAGGAGTGGTGATCCCAGTCAGTGATACGCCAATAGGGCAGAGAAAGAGAAGCGTGGAAGGCCACGCAAGTGTATTTCCCCCCCCAATCTGCAAACCGACCGTCTCTTTTGCCTTCCTGAACACCTCCTTCCACCACCATAACCTCCCATTTCTTTTACACCGAGTTAGAGATGTATTATAATTCTGTTGTGCACACCAAATGGTTGGCTCAAGGCATACAAACTGAGCAAAGGGGGATCTGAGTCAAAATTTCATTGCTTATTCTCTGACATAAACACAAATATTGATTCTGGACTTGGATCAATATTAATATCTATATGTAGACACATTCCTTTCTTCTTATCATTTTAACTGCATCCCCAAAACTTATCATAATGGTGGGAGTGGAAGGGTAACCAATCCTTGAATACCACCCTCAGGAGTTTATTTTTAATTAAATAAAAAAACCCTCTATCTGGTAAGTATGTATTCTTTGAAATGACCAATAGCAGATAGAGTTCTCTTCCCACCCCTTCAGATTCCAGGTTGAACATGCTTTGAAGAAAATTTACTTATGCAAATCTGTTAAACACAGGCAGGCCGTCTGTTAAACAATTTGCAAGATTCTAGCAGGTGGTAGAGGGACATGAGGTCTCTTATCAGCCCATGAGCGATGGAGACATCAATTTTCTCAAATGCTCTCTCCATATTATGTAGTTTCCAAAATTGCTCATTCTGGTTGGTAACTTCATAGGCAGAGGGGGGAGAGAGAGAATTTTGAAGCTTGAGGTACCAGAGCTGAGGACATTCCACTAGCGTTGCCCTTTCATGCATCCGCTGGGATTTTCTCTTCAAATTTCTCCTCAGGATACTTCTCGAAAGCCATGCATCACTTTATTCTGTCTTTTGCCAGTTTGTGCAGATAGCCGAGTGAACTGGAGCCCAAATATAAAGCTAGCAGTTTTAATGAAATGACAGTGTAGACACAGGTCAGGCGTTTGCCTCCTTTTCAAGACTGGAGGAGTGGATTTGGTTGGAATTAAATAAGAAACAAAGCAACCAAAATGTGGTTAATTCTGAGAGGCTCTTTGGCAAAGCAGAGAATGCTGGGAAATGATGTGGGCCTAATCTCCAGTTTGGGTTACATTCACAGGACCATTTGTCTTGCTTGTTGTTGTTTCTCAACCCAGATCTGAGGCTAACTCAACGTGTCCTGGTGTTGGTATTACAAATTTTCAGGAACGCCATTACATTTTTCCTCACTGTGCTCAACTTAAGGCATGTCCACACTCCCATTTGTCCCATGATTCCTAGTCACGAGTCTGAGAGGTTCTTCTTCTGTCCTACCACTTTCCCTGGGAAAACCCACCAGAGCAAACATTGGTTTGGTTTTCTGTGAATTGATGTTTGTCTCAGCTGGGTTTTCCCAGGGAAAGTGGCAGAACAAAAGAAAAGAAAGAACCTCTCAAACCTGTAACTAGAGATCATGAGACAAATGGAAGTGTGGCTGATCGTTGTTTCTCATACTTCTGAGATCTATTGTACACTGAATTAAAACTGGAAGCACACTTTCGTCTTTTACCAGATAAGAAATATTTTTGTTGAAAGTGTGGAAAGAGAGCAGCTAAACACCTGCAGAGGAAACCACTCCTACTTTGTGTGGGTCACTGTTTGGAGTGGTAGGCTGAGAACAGTGACTCTCACAGAGAGCCAACAGGAAGTTATGGCTGCTTTGTGTCTGTATCAGCAGCAGTTGATTTTTTCCAATCACACCCATAGCAGAAACTTGGCCAAATTTGAACACCCCCAGCAGAAGCTTGATTGCTCTGACCTTGCCTTCTCCCAAGGTGTGATGCAGAGTCAACAGATGTCCTACTCCGTGGGTGGATCTGCTGAACTCACACTAGTCTTGAACGGTCGGGCTTATTTCTTTTGACACAGTTCTCACCGCGTAGTTTTGGAAGGACTGACTTGAGCAGTGGAAAAGTCTCTGGTAGTTCCTTAATGCTGAAAAGTGGGGCAGGGTGGGTAGGAGATCCAGGCCTTGGGCACTTGCAATTGGTGGCTTTACGTCGCAGGTTTTAAGGGAAAAGTTGTTCCTGATTTTAATTATTGTAAATCATTACCTCATTTCCCACCAACGAGACTCCTCCACCCCTGATCATTTCTCTTCTCTTATACCATGTCTGTCATCTTGTGCTATGAAAATGGGAACATCCCCTTTCACAGAGACTCTAGGGGTCTTTGATGTCTAGTTTCTTAATAAACACTTTATTTTCTAATTAAACTGCTGCATGGAGTCTTTCCTTTTGAAAGCAAAACAAATCAATAAAATTCCCAATGACGTGTCTTTTCTCATCATTGCTACAGAAGCCAAATGGCATGTGCTGTAGGGAGAAATGAAATTATTTGTCATGTGGCGGATGCTATTTGACCTTTGAGCTGGTCCACACAGGCATGTATGCACCACTTAATAACTTGACACTTGCTGGCTAGCAGTTGAATGTGTGAACTGAGTCCACTGAAAGGCACTGCATTGTGAGGAGATACTGTTGTCAAGCAGAGTGAAATAGAGCTGTAATTAATCACCAGTGTGCTGAGATTGTGCTGGTAAAGTAATAAAGCTAATTTATGCAGATAAAACAAGCTAATTCATTAAGGTAGTTTACAAAGATTCAAATCAGTGCAGTTGTTGAGTCTTTCAGAGGGTTTCTTAGCTGGCCAGGCAAAGGGGCCCCTCTGGAGTTCTTCTTGGCTCTTATAATGTCTTCAAGAATGATGAATGAATGGAAATTTTCATTTGCCCAACCTTGGACCCTCAGCTATTGTTGTACTACAACTACCAGTAACCATTGACCATGCTAGCTAGGGATGATTAAAGTTGCAGTCCAACAGCACCTGATGACTCAAGGTTGGGGACAGCTAATCTATGCCATCTCACTGAGGAGGAACGGTCACTAACCATTGAGCCAATTCTCCTGTTCTAGGGACATCAACCAGCCAATCACATTTAGAAGTAAAATTTCATAACCTTTTCCCAAGTTATGGTAGGTTCAAATTGTAGCATTGTGATAATGTGGTGAAAATGTTATGGGGGTCAATTGTACCAAGATTGTGATGATTTATGGTCCCGCACAGCTACAGTAAGTGCATCTCTGAGATGGATTCTTTTCCGTAAGATGGTTCCTTTCACATAATGGTGAAAACTTGATTCAGACATTCTAGTAAGCAGGCTGATGATGAGTAGCAATACCAAAGTTTCATGTAAATAATTGCTGATGAGTTTTCACATGTGCAAGTCATTGCAACTCTTCCATCAGCCAGCAATGAACATATGCATGTAAGCCATCTTTGAACCCTTCTTCTTCCTCTTCTTTTTTCCAGAGTGGCTTAGGGATGCCAACAGTAGGGAGATTACGTGGACTAGAGATGCATGATTTTTAAAATAAATAAAAAAATCAATATCAGCTGCATTTATATGGACAACTGGTACCTTTCTTACCATAAGGATAAATTAATGGATGTGCAGAATATTGATAGTTCCAACTTATTTTCAAAAAAAAAGTTATGTATTTTATTCTGAGGCAGCAGAACAACAGATGAACTGGACAAAGGAGGAGCCCTAACCCCACATAGTAGCTGTGAATTTCTTCTTAAGTGAAATCTGGTAATGATCATTGGATGTGTGAGGCCTTCCTTGAGAAAGATCCATTGCTTGTACCAAAATCATTGTTTGGCTTTCTTCAAAACCCCTCTAACAATTTTGACTGTAGGGGAACAATCACATTAACTTCATGTGTTGCTTTGGACAGCTATTTGGAGCCAACTCAAGCCAGTCGCATAATCACAGGTCAGCAGTTGGCTGAAGAAGCTATCTGTAGAGGTGAAAGATGGTTGCAGGAAGCAACTTTTAAGGGCAAATGAGGACATGTCCTTTTAAAGTGGTGGAGGAATTTGAAGTTTTGTTCTTTAGTTGCTTGGCCTTATCTAGCCAGAACTCTCAAGCTGTCTTCAGCTGTGCATATTCTTGTTACTTAAGGGGTCTGAGATGTTTCTGTTGATTATTTCATTTTTCCTTGTGGCCTTGCTAGAGTTTTAAAATGTCCCTAGAAGGCTCTGTCAGAATGGAGGACTGTAGCCTTCAACTGTGATGTGTAGATGGAAAGTTGCTCATAGATTAAGTTAAATTCATGTCACCCAGAGACTACCCCCTTTTGTCTCTCTAGAGTGGAGAAGGATATTGAGATTCCTCAGGGATGATATGAAAGGCCCCTCTTGTCTATGTGTCATACCAAGCTGGAAAGAACTTTTTCAGTGGCTACGTGAGCCATCAGATACTGCTGCCAATCTACCACTGTCTCTGAGGGTCCTTGAGAACTTCAGGGAAAATCCAAGATGGGGAATTGTTTCAACTGACATCAGAAGATGTTGCAACAGCAGTTTCACCACAGCTATCATGGGAGCGGGAGAAATATAGGAAGTTTCGATGGTCTCACACTAGTCCCTAATAAGTAAAAATAAAGACATTACTTTTGATGGTCTTTTTGATATCCAAAGCTGGCTTTCAGACATTATACATCCTGCTGGCACCTGGGGCAGGTTTTCTTCACCCTTTTCTCCCTTCTATTCACATCTAATTAGGGTATCTTCTGTGACTGGTGAGTAGATGCAGTGAACAGTAGAGTAACTATGGATTTCTGTGTCCAGGGAAAGCTCCAAGGGAAGCCCCACCACCACATCCATAAGGAAATTTGGCATTGGGGTAAGTTGGGAATGGTTAAGGACAGGACCTTAAAGATTGCTGCTGCTGAAATTCCATGTTCCCACTGCTCAAATAGACTGCTCCTACTTGGAAACTTATGTCTGTCTCTCTTTTCAGAGGCTTGAGTATGCTACACTCTACTACACTCTAGAGGTGTTCACACATTACTTTCATCAAGTGTACGATCACTGGACCTGCATCCACACTAATTGAGCTCTACACACATGCAGTTATTCACATGAAGTGCTCAGCAGATGTAGTCTGTGTAGACAACCGTTGAGCTGTGCAAGTAAACAAGTGTACACTCCTTCACACAAACACTTTTACATGTGTAGAGACAGCTTGTGCCTGTGCCTTCTGCTATGCTTCAACATATGAAGCAGTCTTATACCAGGCTGTCCATCTACTGTATCTCAGTATTGCCTACTCTGACTGACAGTGAGTCTTCAGGTTCACAGCCAAGGGGCCAGGAAGCCAAATCTGCATCTGGCCTCACCTCGTGAGGCATCCTTGACAGGTGAGTGGGACAACCTGATTATCCTTCACAAGACATCCCTATGACATCGCATGACTGAGAAGAGGGTTGTCTCGCCCATCTCTCAAAACCCATCATGCAAGTTTCCCAAGTGCCTGACAGCCAGCTTCGGTGATGAGGAGGGGAGAAAGAAGCCTGCTTTTTGCAGGCATCAAATGCAGGTCCCTTAACTGCCTATCAGCTGATGTCACTCAGGTCAAATTGAACTCCCTGGTTGAACAAGACTGGCCTGCAGGTTGGATATTCCTCCACCCCTGGGCTACCAGATCCTTTAAACTGCAGACTGAATGCAGGATTTCCTGCATGCTTTGGCCTCTCCACACTCCAGTGAGTCACCAATGAAAAGCTGGAATGTTGCCACTCTGTCTGGTCTGCTTAACTTATTGAGCCTCTGAACAAGCTAGCATATGACTTATCATCCACTGCAAAAATAAAAATGCTGAAAAATGCTTTTTTCCAAAGAAAACACTGCAGAAGTGAACAGTCAATATGTATTGCATTATCTTTGATCCTTGTTTTGTTCTCTGCCAACCTCTCCCACCTCTTCCCAGCTGAGGTTGTAGCAGGGTAAGTGCTGGTTATTGCCCTACCCTTCCTACACTAGGCCTGTGTAGCACACGTTGATTTACGATTTTAAGTCAACATGGGATTGGAAGAATCAGGTGGGATGTCAAAAGTGGGTGATGGTGTAGCAGTGAGGAGGGTGGAAGAAGGAGACATACAGGCAGCAAAAGCAACTCTGTTACCTTAATGGCCTTTCCCCATTTGCAAGGCTCATTCACCACCCTAATATGCTACTGCTTCTTCAGTGCATGTTTAGGACTTCTTCCTACTTTACTCTGTGATTTCAACCAATCAGGGAACACATAGTGAACCTAATGATGGCATGGAGCCACATGGCCAATTGTGTTTGTCCCATGGGACAATGTCATTGACAGCAAATGAAACCATCTCAGAGGGGGAAACACCTCTTTGTTGTCCAGATCATTGAGCTGATGCTTCCTATCTTGCTGTTTCTGCAGGCTACAATGGTGATGGGAACTGTCAGTGTGTTTTGGTGCAAGTCTCTCAAGCCAATCTAGTTCTAATGGGAGATAATTATGCATGACTAGTTCAGGAAGAATGTGTATGGGTAGGCACATCTGAAGTGTTCCTGAACATGCATCCCACTGACAGTAATGAAGTGTGGATGTCTGGCATCAAAATGAACATCCCTGTACACACTATAAACTGACTTGCATGGCAGGATCAGGGCAAGGGGAACTGTTTATTCTGATGCCTTGGCAACAGGGGCACATCCCCTCTTTCCCCAAACTCCTCCTCCTCCTCCCTGCACCCTGCTAACAGTTTAACACCCTTCTGTAGAATGGTGTCGACGTTGCAAAGAAATGTGATGCATGTTTTGTGGGAAGCAGGTGAAAAATGATTACGGTCCCCCCCCCCCACCTCCCCTGCTTGCGCACAATATATTGCTATAATTATTATAAGACATCAAAAAGAAAGAGAATATCCCCAACAAATACTCTTCAATTTATATATTGTTTGTTTTCCAGTGTATATGGATAGTTTATATTGAAGTTGTTTTTCACAAATTCTCCAAAGGCACACCCTCCAACCTGCTCTGGGGAAATCCAAAAGGATGTACCTGCCTTCTCCACCCTCCCTTGGCCCCAGTGACCACTGGGACTTCCGTCTTTGCCCCTTGGAATCCAGGAATCCGGGAAGATCAAAGTTCCCAAGAAGGCTTGTACACCCTTAGAGAATCATAAGCCCCCAAAGCTCTGGCAATGTCAACATAGCATCTTCCTCTCATTTCGATCTGAACTTTTGATGCCGTCTGCAGGTGCTTCAGGTTAAACTCAGGTATTAGAAAGGGATAAAAAGTAGTTCATATGGTGGTAAAGTGCTAAGCAGAGGCTCAAAGGAGTGGAGGAAATGTGTGTGAAAGACAAATTGATGGACGGAGGGCAGCACCCCTTTTTATGAGTTGTTTGTTTGTTTACTAGTTTGCACATTCCCAGCTCTGGCTTGTGTAATCAGTAGAGATGCCCTCCTTCCCTTGTTATTTGCCAACCCTCCAAGGTCTCAATCAATCAGCATAAAAGTTTAACAAGTTGCAAGAGTAATGACCAGAGATTCTCTGAAGGGGAAATTTATCTACTAGGGGTTAGCTTGAAAGCATTACTAATGGAAAGAGTCTGTTTGTTTATGGCAGGGGGAGGGTAGTGAGGTAGTGGGAATACATAATAACCCTATTCATACATTTACTTGTTTGTAGGGTGTTCATGTTTAGCAGCAGTAGTAGAGAATACTACTTCTGCCTGTGCTCCGATGGAGCACAAAAACAGGATACCTGATAATGCTGATGTCCTGCTCCCATGGAACCCATATGTATGAGCAGCTACTTCCTTAGTGTTCCCTTTTCTGATCTTCATACAGAACCTTGGGAAGAGAGCAGAAGGCCTAGTGACAGGGACACACAACATCGGGGTGGGTTGGATGCATAGCCCTGCTGCTGCGTGTGATCCCAGCACACAGTTAAGAGCACATTAAGAGCCCAGCTGAATCAGGCCAATGGCCCATCTAGTCCAGCATCCTGTTTTCACAGTGGCCACCCAGATGCCCATGGGAAACAGGACCTGGGTGCAACAGAACTCTCCCCTCCTTTGTTTTTCAGCAACTGGTAATTCAGAAGCATTACTGCCTCTGTCAATGGAAGCAGAGCATAGCCGCCATGGCCAGCACCACTGATAGCCTTCTCCTAGATGAATTTGTCCAATTGATGGTCATCATTGCCTCTGGGGGGAGGGAGTTCCGTAGTTCACACACTGCATGAAGAAGTACTTTCCTTTATTGGTCCTGAATTTTGCAACATTCAGCTTCTTTGAATGGCCATGAGCTCTTGTGTGTTTGTGTGTGAGAGAGAAAAAAACCTTTCTCTGTGTACTTTCTCTATGCCATGCACAATTTTTAAACTTCTATCAGGCCACCTCTTGCCTTTTCTCTAAATCAAATATCCCAGATACCTTCCCTCATAGCTGAATGTCCCCCTGGGCGTGCTGCCCGCCTGCAACTCCCAAACCTACCCCAAGCTGTCAAAATGAAGGCAAAGTGGCACAGCTCCTCCCTTGCCCCGGCGGCTCGGGGTAGGCTTGGGAATCACCAGCGTGCAGCGAGTCGAATGTCACCCCCCTTAGCGATGACACCCAGGGCATTCCACCCCCCCTTCCTATGGCTCTGCACTGCTTCAAGACCCGTAGCTTTGTACAGATCAGTGTCAACCCTAAGTACAGTCATTATGCACAATGGCCCTTGGAAACAGTGGTGAGAAGTGGGGTAGTGGTGGTTTGTTGCTGTTGTTTTCCCCCTCCAACCTAAATAAGTGTTGACGGAACTGTTGTTAAATCAGCTTAGAGACCCGCAGGCAGCCTCAGGCTTGTAAATGCACAATTTGTGAGCCTTATTTTCATGTGACTTTACAATAATTCATGTCTTCCCAAGTCATTATTTTAATATTTAACTAACTAGTAGCATTACCTTATGGCTGTCAACCCTGCATTACTTAAACACTGGAAATAATGGATGGCAAAGAGGGAATTATAAATCCACCAATGACAGCTGGCAAACAATGAATTCAGCAGGCGAGGAAATGAAGGATCTATTTGCAAAATTCCAAAGTCGACTTTGCATCCTGTTTGAATTTGGGATAAGCAATAACTGCAGCGTTTGTTTTGAGAATTAGTTTTTGGATTGAATATAGATGACAGGAACGAGCCACAGACCATACAGGGTATGAGTCCAAAACTTGGTCAGGTGAGTAACTCATTTAACAGGTGAAAGAAGAACACACTCTTAAGCCCTTGGACTTACCCTTTATTAGGAAAGGGGGGGATAAGTTTAATTCAGTTCACATTTAAAGTGACCTAATTCACACTTTCTGAAACAATGCATGAACCAAAATGTATGAATCTTCTGAAATTTGCGCTTTTCACATTTGGCAGCCAGGTAATGTGTGCAAAGATGCATATTTAGTACAGGGTGTATGTGTGCATAAAAATGCTTTGGATGCTTTGGGGAGAAACTGCTTTAGAAAAATGTGGGTATTAGGCAAAATTGAATGTGCTTATTAAGAGAAATTTGTGCTAAATTTTTAATTAGGACCTTAAAAAAAAAAAAGCAACCTGATGTGGATATGTGGATATGTGGATAACTGAACATAAAACTGGGGAAAATGAGAACCTGGGAGAAATCACCATCCCATGTTCTCTGGCAGTGTTTTAAATGAGGGAGCATTCAGAAATTCAGTCTTCCGTTGGTAATAATACTAGTACAACCCAGCAATATATATTCATCACATGGGACTGCTAAATATGTTTTTCACCTCCTTCACCCTGTTCCATCCACTGTGCCAGAATTCTCACATCCTGGAATAGCAGCATTGCTCCTGCTCCCCCCCTTCCCCCCTTTTTTCATTAACCGCTGTTCTAGGAGTCGTTCTGGAAAACAGCCATAGTGGTCAAATTGTGTGAAGATATTGCAGTCATAATTATATTCATGTTGTTACTGATGATAAATAATGAATATGCTTTCCCCCAAAAACCCAGTTTGCTTGCTCAAGTACATGAGATTAATTGATGGGGAGGGAAAGTACCAAGACCTCATTCTTGACACACATGCTCCATTCAAAATTAATTTGGTTTGCAAAATAAAGTTTGCAATGTGGGTTCAGAAACAGGGAAGGGGAGTGGAATAAAGTCCAGGTACTCAAAGACAACACCAGACTCATTGCCTGTAGATGGAAACCACTTGGGAAACTTGCAACTGTCATATTGCTTGTCCAAGCCAGTTTGCTTCCCGAAGTTCTGGAGTTCCCTGGAAACTCACAAACAGATGTTGCCAGGCTTCAGGTAATCCGATCCCACCCATGGTGGCAGCCAAGAAGTAGATAAACAAGAAGAGTTCTTACCAAGTCTTTTATTCAATGTTCACAGAGAGAGAAGAAGGAATGTGGTCTCTCTTAGATAATGGCATTGCTCCATGTAAAGTCCCACTTGCTCAATCCCTCCTACAGTGGTACCTCTGGTTACGAACGCTTCTGGTTACAAACATTTCAGGTTACAAGCTCTGCTAACCCAGAAGTAGCCGCTCCTGGTTGTGAACTTTGCCCCAGGATGTGAATGGAAATTGCGCACCTCTGGTGTGCGCACAGTGGGAGGCCCCATTAGCGAGAGCGTACCTCAGGATAAGAACAGTTTCCGCTTAAGAACGGACCTCCGGAATGAATTAAGTTTGTAACCAGAGGTAGCACTGTATTCTATGTCACCCCTGTGCCGGCTAATCTGTGCTTTCTGCCTCTGAGCTTTCTGTTCTCCTGCTCTCAATGCCCGCTGGGTCCTGGGAGGGGGGGGGGTCAGGAATGCTTTCTAAAGACACTGAGTCTGTCAGCTGTCTCTCCCCTGGTGCTTCTTCTTCCTGCTGCTCCTCTCCCAATATTCCCCAACTTCTCCCCTCCACAGCCTCTGAACTATGACCTTCTGCAAACCACTGTTGTAAATATATACTGTCCTCCTCTTCTCAGGGAGGTTCAGGAGAAGTGGGGGGCTGTCTCCACCATTCCTCCTCAGTCCAGTTCTTGACAGACGTTCCTTAATTTGAAGCCCAATAATAGCAGACAAGTTTTCCTGAAATGCATTTTGTTTTCATTCTCCCCTCTCACAACCATGTCTTACCTGCAGTGTGTCGCCACACCTTCTGATCCCTCTGAACAGTATTCTACCAAAGTGTTGGGCATATTGTCCGTTCATATTGTTGGGATTCGTTGTCGGTTCATTGGGGCAATGGCAAGTCCTGATGATCTTGGCTGGTTGCCCCCCTAGGTGTATTGAAAATGTCTTCCAGAATGATAACTGAGTCACAAAGGTTCTATGGAAGATGCACACAGGATTTCTTAGCAGACAAATCATTGCAGGAAAGGGGTCTCCAAAGCAAGAAGTTTGGGCAACATCAGTCTGATCTTTCAAGAAGAGATTCACTCAACTACAGCAAGTTTCTCAGTGCTTTGCTACATTCACAGCTACACTATTCATCTAAGGACATGTTCTCTCTTCCAACCCACTTACCAGTTTCTGCATGCCTAGTAAATTTTCAGACTCAGATTTTATGCACAGTCTAAAATCCTGTAAAAAAAACAGCAAATCCATCATTCTCTCTTAAGGCCAAATAAGGCCTCGTTCCTTAGCTCAATATGGAGAGCACCCTGATTATCACTGTAAAGGCAGAGAATGGGAGTGACTGTCAATGGCCTCTGTGGCTATATTCTACTGCTACTGTTGGAAGCCTCTGCATAGCAGTCCCTGGAAATCACAACTGGGGAAGAGTGCTGTTGTGCTCAGATTGGGATTCCCATAGGCATCTCTTTGGCCACTGTGAGAGCAGGATGCTGTGCTGGATGAAATTTGGCCCAATCCAGCAAGGCTCTTTTAAGTCATTAATGGGAGACTATGCTCTTCACACCCTCATGGGATTCAAAAGGAGATTCCCAACCTCCTGTGTGGCTAGGAGCCTTAGAAAAAGAAGCTCCCCATCAATGCCAATGGAGACTTTCCCCTCCTAGAGCATTGATCTCCATTCTGATCTTGGAGGGAGAGTGAAGAATGGAGCTTCTCCATCCTTAGTACCACCTTCGTAGTGAGAATTGGTCTCTTCCCATATAGTTAGTTGAGATAAAACAAGATACACCTATTTAAGTGCATGTCTCTTTGCCATGAAAACACCACGGCTGACGTCCTAAAAATGTTGGAAACAGCTGAGAAAGGAGCGTGCTAGAAGATGAAGGTAAGTTGGCTACATACCAGTGACTTGCTTGCACCAGCAGCCTTGGAAGGAAAGAGTATTGGTTTCTAAAGGGTTTCCCATTCCCTAGAAAGGGAAGAAATGGATACTCCTGGGACCAAAGATTCCTGCTTGGAGTGAGAAAAACTGTATGAATCCAAAACTGTGCAGTGTCCTTGTTACAAGAGTGGGTTCCATATGATAGGTGGGAGCCAGTTCAATAGTCTGGGCTTGTAGCATTCCTCTCTAGAAAGGAAAAGCACGTAGATCTCTAAGGATTAGACTGAGGCCACATTCACACCATACCAAGCACTTTGTATCACTTTTAACAGTCATGGTTTCCCCCAAAGGATTCTGGGAGCTGTAATTTGTTAAGGGTACTGTTAGGAGACCGTTATTCCCCACCCTGAACTACCATTCACAGAGAGGTTTAACAATCAATCTCTCTTCACAGGGAACTCTGGGAATTATAGCTCATGGAGGAGAGTACACAGGTCTCCTAACAAACTACAGATCACAGAATTCTTTGGGGGAAGCCAAGACTGTTTAAAGCAGTATCATAGCACTTCAGATATATGGTGTGCATGTGGTCAGAATCAAACTGTTCGCAGCTGAATAGCATAACCAAGGGGTTCCCCAAGTATTGTGGACAAGTTCCTTTTCCAGACATGTCCCCATTCCTGCCTAGGAAATGGAAACATGCCACTTTGCTCTGGAGGACACGGACAGGATTTAATCCCCCCCCCCCATCATCCTGTGAAGCCTATTTGGTGGCCTATTATTAGGTGTAAGTCTCGTAGAGCTGGAGGTGTTAAGTTATATTCTTTCAGCCTCACTTTCTTGCATTCAAATAATAGATATGGGTGGTGCAGGCAAAGAAATGCATTTTGGTTTGAATTTTAATGTGAACCTAACTAATTCACATGTCCCCAAACAATATGTGAACTGAAATGCAGCTGCCCTTCAAAAGTTGTACTTCTCTGAATTTTTGCAGTGCAAACCTGCAATCAAGGAATATGTACCAAAATGTGTGCATTAGGAAAGCACCAGTTGATATTGGGTTCATGGCCAGTGAGTGTGATTATTCTCCCCCCCCCCATTAGTTTACTGAACTCGCAAGGGGGTACTAGGGATAGTGGAGAAATTTGATTCTGTTTGCATATAAAGTCGTACCTTGGAGGTCGAACAGAATCCATTCTGGAAGTCCATTCGACTTCCAAAACATTCGGAAACCAAAGCATGGCTTCTGATTGGCTGCAGGAAGCTCCTGCTTTGGAAGCCACAGAAGCCCCATCAGATGTTCAGGTTCCAAGAAATGTCTGCAAACCGGAACACTCCCAGTTTTGTGGTGTTCGGGATCCAAAACATATGAGCACCAAGGCATTTGGGATCCAAGGTACGACTGTGAAGGCAAGCCTACCTAATTCCAAATTTCCAAATCAATTCAAGAACCCAAAAAACTAGTCATTCTTTCACATATGAACTTTCATTGAATTTTTCCATGTAGCTAAGTAATGTGTGTAAAAGTAAGGCATGCATTTAAAATGCATGTATTCCAACTCTAAAATGCATTCCAACTCTACAATTCTATGATTTGGGGAAATTGCTTTGCAAAAAGGTGTATGTGAGGCAATATTGCATACAAGCATGTATTAGGATAAATTTGCTGATAAATTTCCTGAGGATATGGATATATATACTTGTGTGTGTGTGTGTGCACGCATGTGCGCACACACACACAATCCTATGTGGAAATATTGAAAACAGAACTTAATATTGAGAAAATGAGAAATTGAGAGAATCTGAAATTGACATATTGGCCCATCTGCAGGGGATGCATGCAAACACTCTGTTGCTCAGGCAAACATTCAGTGATTTCACAGAGGTCATCCAGACCCGCTGGAGAAAGTTCAACATACACACCAGGTACATGCACACCTTGGCATAAAGCCGTGAGGAGACTTTGCATATGGAAAATGGGGGGGGGGCCTTCAACACTGGACGGTGTAGCTGATTTTGTTTGCCACTGATGGAGGGAGCTGGAATTCTGGGCAGTGAGTGTTTGCATCTTTGATCTCAAGATAAGGCATCTCTGCCTGACAAATAGTCTGAGATGTGAGAAAATAAGTGTTGGCTCTTAAGGAGGGGGGAGTGCCATTCTGCAAGAAACAAATTGGCCCAGGCCAAAGAAAATACTGGGCAGTGTCAGCTACTATGCGGGAGCTGGTTTTCCACCCTTCCTATAAAAATTCTGACTTAGCTCATGGTGTTAAAAAGAGGGGGGAGGGGGAGAGATAAAAAATAAAGGAAAGGGAGTCCATGAATCATTTATAGACAAAAAGATGAAACCAGACGTCAGAGCTGGAGAGGGTCTGAGGAAGGGAACATTTCATTATTTATGGGGCTGGATTTTGAACTGGAGGAACCTTTTCCTCACACTCTTAACCTTTTCCTTTCATGAGCTGCTCAGAGATAATGTGCTCTGATGTGCCATCCACTTCCTGCAGATAATTGTATTTTTTGTTTTGTTTTTGTTTTGTTTTTAAAAAAACCAAGAGCTAATCAGTGTCTTTCCTCTGCTTGCAGCTTACTCCTTGGCCTGTTGGCCTGAGACATTCCTTTAGTGAGGTTTATAACTGGACTGTGACTGCATAGCCTTTGGAAAGGGTGCAAGGAAATGGTGCATTTTGGGGTGTTTCACATAGGGGACACGGACCCCTGAATGAAATCCATCTCCCCATTTTTAGTCAGTTCATTCTCCCTCCAAGAAACCTTTCAAAAAATACTGCTTGAGGAACATAGGAAGAGTTCTGCTGGATCAGTCCAGTTGTCCGTTTAGTCCAGCATTCTGTTCTCACAGTGGCTGACAAGATGCCTCGGTTGGGAAGCCCACAAGTCAGACCTGAGTGAAACAACATGTTTGCCACTTGTGAATCCCAGCATCTGGTATTCTGAGGCACATGTGGTAACCAGTGAATTGGCTGCATCAAACTAAATTTTATTCAGAATAGACCCACTGAAATGAATGGGCCTAAATTAGTCATGGTCATTAATTCCCATGGGTCTACTCTGAGTAAACCATAGATTCTCCTAGATATAGTTTGCTAGTTACTATACACTCTTGACATCTTCAGTAAGGAAGGAATTCTACTCAGCTATCATGACCAGAAGCTGCATATAAGACTTTTTGTCCATGAATTTGTCTAATCCCATTTGAAAGTCATTCAACCTAATGGTTAAGACCACACCTTGAAGATGTGAATTCCATAAATTATGTGCTATTTCTCTGTCCTGATTTTCTTAGCAGTTTCAGTTGATGCCCCTGGGTTTTACAAGAAACACTTCTCTTCATTACCTTTTCCCAATGCCATGCATAATTTTATAAACCTTTTGTGCCTCCTCCCTAAACTAAAATGTTCCACTTACGGTACTCTAGCCTTCCCCAGCCTGGTGCCCTCCAGTTGTTTTGGACTACAATTCTCATCAGCCCCAGCCAGCATAGCCAACAATCAGGAATGATTGGAATAATGAAATTCTGGAGGTTACCATATTGGGGAGGTCTGCTGCAATCTTTCCTCATGTTTCACCTGAGGAAGTTATATGTATGAAAGGGGATGAAAAAGATCCGCAAATCCCACATCAGGGACAAAACTTGTACTCCTAGACTAATGACACCAATTTGTTGAGATAGTTTTATATAATATCAGTGCAGCTGGAGGAGTCTTCCAGAACTCTTCCTTCTTCACCAGGTGCAGGAGACTCTCTGGGGGTCATCTTGAATCTCACAGCATCTTCCAGGCATCATGAGAACAGAAAACTCTATTGAACATATTCCCTGTATTTCTGTCATCTCTCGCGAAGCACCACTCCTCCTTTGAACAGCATCTCATGCAACTGTAATTGACCAAACTTATTTGGAAGAAACAGTCTAAGAACCATTTTCTTTGATCTGGTCACCCCCAGCATTTCTCCCAGGAATGAAAGCAGAGTCTTGAGACATAAAAATGGCTTGGCTCAAAGATCTGCAAACAGCAAAGGCCCGTCAGAGGGTTTACTAGACCCATCTTGTATTTTACTTTAGGAAAACATTTTAGGAAAAGTATCCTCCTAAGAGAAGAGGAAAGAGGGGCTCTGGCAGTTGAACGTGTAGGAAAATGATCTGTGGTGTTTGGCCATGTGGCTTTGAATCATGGTAGCTCTTAGTTTCTGGGGAGGAGCCATAGCTTGACGATAGCACTTCCTGTCTAAGCCCAGCCCCTCCAAGTGTTCCTATTTTCCAGGGACAGTCCCAGATTTACAGAAGCCATCCCAGTTTGTGATTTGATCCCAGAATGCTCTGCATTTCCTTAGGACATCCCTATTTTCATCAGAGAGATGTTGGAGGGTCTGGTAGGATGTCCTATTTTCTTTGGTCCTATTTTCTTTGGAGCGTATGGAGTTATGTGACCCCTGAGCCAAGGAGATAAGTAACTATACAACCTTTCGAAGACATCTGAAGGCAGCACTGTATAAGGAAGTTCTTTAATGTTTAATGTTTTATTATGTTTTTATATATGTTGGAAGCTGCCCAGAGTGGCTTGGACAACCCAGTCAGATGGGCAGGATATAGATAATAAAATTATTTTATTATTATTATTATTATTATTATTATTATTATTATTATTATTATGCAATAGGACATTCCTCTTTTCATCAGAGAAATGTTGGAAGGTATGTAAGTAGAGCATCCCAGGTTCAATTCCTGCCATCCCCAGCTTGAACAATGGGGCAAAATCTCCACTGAAGAACACACATTTTGCACTTCTAAATCTCTTTGAGGTTTGGTTACAATCAAGTGCTAAATAAATTTTGTAAAACAAATGAATGCAGAAGATCCCAGGACTCCTGTCTGAACCCCTGGGGAGCTGCTGCCACTCTGAGTTGACAATACTAGCGAGAGGGATCACTGGTCAAACATGCTCTAAGGCAGCTTCCAATGTTTTCTTTTATTTATTGAAATATTCATAGGCTGCAGTTTCATAAAAGGACGCATATAGCTCACAAAATTACAATATGGATAATAAAAACATCAATGGGAATGCCTGTAAAAGCATCACTGAACAATGGTCAGTAAAAGGAAACTCACACTGCAAAGGCTGATCTAAGTAAAACACAGCTTTTAGGAGACATTTGAAAGAAGGCAAGATTGATTCCTGCTGAACCTCTACTGGCTGGAAGCTCCACAGGACATGATACCATGCTAAAGGCTTGGTGCCTAGTAAGGGCTGACCAAGCCTCAGGCATGTGGTGGAACCACAAGGAGGGCCTCATTGGAGGAATTCAGTGACTGAGGTGGAGCTTAAGGAACCATTGGTCCCAAGTTGTTTCATGTTTTGTGAATTAACACAAGAAACCAGTTCAGGGACTGGGATGTGTACGGCCTGAGACAGCCCCATGGTTGTTAAGGAGGCTGTGAAATCCTAAGCCAGTCCAACTGCAGCCTCAGCATAGATGTCAAAGATATCCAGAATTACTGTCTGGGATGCCTCAGTCAGGGATGTTCTTTGGCAGCTGGGTGGTGGTGGTACACAAACAGCATCCCTAAATTTCCTATGCTGCCCACTTTGGCTACAGCATGAGAACTTCCTCCTCCTTATTTTCCATAGGGCGATACACCCTATCCTTCCTTTCAGGCAAATCTGCCTTACAAAAATTGAAAGCAGAAAAGTAGATGGTCTTTGAGTAGACTAATCGTGTCACGTACTATCTATTGCTTATTAAGAGGTTTAACAAGCCCAGCTAATTACAATGTACTCAAGGATTTTCCAGCTTAGGGAAACTGTCCTTGTTTGTTTGTGTCAATGCATTTAACATATTAACTCTCCAATTAAATGGGGGGTTTGTATGCGAGGGCACTTGCAGCATCACCTCTGGAAAGGGGATTTTAGACAGAGGGAAGGATGCCTTGCATTTAGCAAAAAATGCTTACATTTTTTGAAATCAACAAGCGTGCTTGATATTGTATTTGCAGCTGCAAATGGCATCCTTCATTGTTACTAACAAACTTATGAAATAGGGGTGGGGGGAATTTCCATGGAAAAAATAAAGCAGTGGAATTTTTTTCAGGGGGGGAAATCATTGTTGTCAGCCTATACAGATATGGTATTTATTTTATTTGTAAAACAAACAGACAAACTTATGCAGTACTGCAATTTCATTTTTTTAAAAAATCAAAGTGATTTGTACCTATTTAAAAACAAACCCCAAAATATTATTTTTTTTAAAGCAAATCACCACTTGACACTTAATGGAAAATATGTCTCTTAATTGCCTACATAATCCTGGCAGCAAAGAAAAGTTTACAACAAACATTTGAAGATTAATATAGATGATGCATGCTTAATTGAAGATTATAAAATAAGTCTGTTAGTTTTCCAATATTCCCCCAATAATAGCCAAATTGTAACAATATCAATTAATTCCCAATTAATGCAATTATTCAAATGCCAATCAACTTCCAATTAATACATTTTAGTTAAAGTGGATCCCCCCATGGTGGATTTGATAATTGAAGATTATCTATATTAATGTGTGCTCTGTTGAAAGAATGTTTCACAGAAGTGCTTCCCCATTCAATCTCCCATTCTCTTCCTGGAATCATCACCTTCTAGTGTGACTTCTCAAATACCCCATATTGGCTTTCCCTGATACAACCCTCCTTTTAGGTGCCCGTACTCACCATGAAGTTAACAGTAAGTGTCACACTTTTATCCAAAAAGAGGTGCCAGTACTCACTATGAAGCTGTTATAGTAAGTGCCACACTTTTTAACAAGCAAAAAAGTTGTACCAGCACTGAATACCCTTGATTACCCCCTTAAAAGCTTTGCGTACCCCTCTTTTACATAAACAAAAATTCTGTGCACCTAGGAGCAGGGAACATGATGTCAAGGAGAAGAATTCTACCCTAGCCTCCTCCTTGGCACATCCGTTTTCTCTGTGCAGGGAATTTATTTTCATGGGCAAACATCCCAACGAAAGAATCTCCTGACTGAGGTCCGATGAGATACTGTCTAGGAACAGTTTAGCCCCTTCATCTGTTTCTTTTCTGAACCAAGCCTAAGAGCCAGTAAGCTTGCCATCTGTTTTGGATCATCTTCTGAAAGGAACTCGGAGACACACACCTGGAAAAGCAAACCTCTAGGAAGACCTGACCGGATTGAGACTTTGGGAGTTCATGCCTGTATCCTCAGAGGAGTGAACCGCCGCAGCCCATATATCCAGTTCATAAATGGAGAGTCTATTTAGATTGTCAACAAGCATTTGACAAATCTTCACGTTGGAGATTAATGGGCAAACTTAAGAATTCCAAAGGAGCTGGAGAATGTACACACACACACACACACTCACACACACACACACACACACACACACACACACACGAGAAATCTGTATGAGGACTGTTGATGACAATGAAGTTTCCACTGAATATTCTGTACCTGTAGGGAAGAGGTCAGAAGCATGAGGCCTCCTGAGTGCTTTTAAAGGTCCTCTGTGTTCCTAATCTGCATTAATGCATTTTGTCGAAAATAATAAATAGCTCCAGGCAAAATTCACCCCCTTAAGTTTAGTCTAATCGCTGGCGATGTCTGAGTGCAGTCTAAACATCTCTAAGGAGTGACTAAGAATTAGTTCTGTTTTGGAAAAGAAAGAGGAAGGAAGGAGACAGAACAGCCTTTTCCAATCTCGTGCCTTCCAGACATTTTGGACCTGCAATACCCAAGGATAGTGGGAATTGCTTTCTGAGACATCTTGAGGGCACCTGGTTGGGAAAGGCTGAGTTAGAATAATAAAAATTTAAGCAAATTAATGGGAGGATATAGGGAAATGGAGTAGATACAGTATTCATAAGAATGTCTCAGCAAATAGATTAGTACAGCCATGCTAGTTGTATTATAACTGCAGCTACCATATCATAACTTGGGTCCCATCTGCACTATATATTTTAAGGAGTATCATACCATTTTAAGCAGTCAGGGCTTCTCCCAAATAATCATGGGAAGAATCCTGATTTCTTAAGAATGCTAAAAATTGTTAGGAGACTTCCTATCCTCCTCACAGTGCTACAACTCCCAATGTTCCCTGGGAAGAGGGATTGTTTCCTAAACTACTCTGTGGGGAGAATTGGAGTCTCCTGTTGTTGTTTAGTCATTTAGTCGTGTCCAACTCTTCGTGACCCCATGGACCAGAGCACGCCAGGCACTCGTGTCTTCCACTGCCTCCCACACTTTGGTCAAACTCATGCTGGTAGCTTTGAGAACACTGTCCAACCATCTCATCCTCTGTCATCCCCTTCTCCTTGTGCCCTCCATCTTTCCCAACATCAGGTACTTTTCCAGGGAGTCTTCTCTTCTCATGAGGTGGCCAAAGCATTGGAGTATCAGCTTCAGTATCTGTCCTTCCAGTGAGCACTCAGGGCTGATTTCCTTAAGAATGGATAGGTTTGATCTTCTTGCAGTCCATGGGACTCTCAAGAGTCTCCTCCAGCACCATAATTCAAAAGCATCAAGTCTCCTAGCAACACCCTTTTTAAAAAATGACAGTTCCCAGGAAACTGGGGGGGGGGGGGGGGAGGAATATGGTACTCCTTGAAATCTATAGTGCAGGTGGTGACCTAGTCATTTGTACTATCTTTCCAGCGATCACAAATGGGAGCCTGTTGAGTCATTCTAAATTATGTAGAATGTGGGGGATAGAATTCTGGACCCTCTCATTGCTGGTGTGAAACCAAGTTTTTAAATAGTCCAGCTTTTTGATTATGGTGGTTTAGAAAACGGCAGGAGGTTTACAATATGAAATATATCATAAAAATAAAATATCAGGCCAGATCAGATATGGAATTAAATAATATACAGTAGATCATACTTAGATTAACAGGAAAAGAAAGCACACACACCCTTAAGTGTTTATTTCAAGCAGTAAACTAGCAGATCAGAGGGAATAGGTTTTTTTGTTGTTTTTTTTGTTTGCTTTTGCCTCCATTTTTTGGGGGAGGGGGTTTCCACTTTCGTTGTATGTTGCCTATGGGAGATAGGGAAATCTGTGCAAATCTGAAAGCATTTATTTAAAAGGTATCCTTTGGTACTCAAGTGACAAGTTGCAGTAGCTATTTTCCTTGGGTTGGTTTTCATGAGAAGCAGTGGTCCATGTGTGGTTTGAATCTAAGAGGTGCATAAGTCAGGGATGCCATGAAACCTGTTTCTCGTATTTAAGCAGTGCTTCTTCTTCTTTGAGTAAATTGACTTGCAGGGAGGTATAGCAAGGTGTCTTTCCTTGAGTTACAAACCTCCCAAAGAAACCCTCTCTTCAAATATCCAGACTTGTCTACTTCTAATGAGCTCAGTATGTGCAGATCATAAAAGACCTAGCAAAGGGAATGTATATGAAGATCTCAGGCTGCAATCTTATGCACACTTAGTTAAGCTGTTGGTAGGGAGGGTCAAATCTGACTCCCCCCCCCCCCATCTTAAATTTAGTTATCTACATTTCCACATCGATTTACCATGAGAATTTTTTTAAAAAAATAAAAATAAAACCCGCCAACATTTCAGTGTGAATGTCTTTTAATAGACGTTTGCATGCATTTCCTAATATATGCATTTTTTGCAAAGCGATTTCCCCTGGTAGAATGCATTTTTGTTTGTCATTTTCCCATATAGATGCTCTTTTATCCAATAATAATAATGATGATGATAATAATAATAATAATAATAATAATAATAATAATACCACCCATCTGGCTGGGTTGCCTCAACAACACATTACACTAATATATGCATTTTTCTACACATTAGTTGGCAGAAAAAATGCGTAGCAAAATTCAGAGATGTGCGCATCTTAAAAGATGGCTGTGTTTTGGTACACACACACACACACACACACACATTTTTGGAAACACTGTGAATTAGGTTCACCATTAATTGTGAACTGAACTGATCCCCCCCCCATCTGTAGATAACAGTAAGCCCCATCAAACGAAGTGGGAGTTACTTCTGAGTAAGCATGTCTAGGATTGCATTCTGAGTGGAACTAAATAGGTAACAGATAAAGGAGGATGGGAGAGGCACAGATGATTTAGGGTCAACATCCAGATGCCTAGAGTGTTCCATATAATCAAGATTCAGCAAGGTGGAAATTCTGACATTGATAGAAACAAGGATCAGAGAGTCAGTATAAAAGGTACAAGCTTTAATTTGCTGTGAGCAGCTGGAATAGTAATTTCTAATTATTGGAGAGGAAAATTAAAACATCAACAGTATTAGAATGACTACAGAGATCTTGGGAAGCTTTTTTAAAATAAATAAAGGATGAGACCCATAAATTCTTTCAGATTAAGGGTTGGCAAGATAAAATATTAAAGGTAACTGACAACCTTTGGAATGCAAAAGAGACCAATACAATTTGATAACAGGGCAATTTTATCTTTTGTGCACAAAGAAATAAGTGGGTTGGGGGAGGAAATGACAGTCGTAATTGACAGTGTCTTGCTCTCCGAGCTGCCTTAATGATAACTCCACTTTTCCTTAATGAAGTTGTCAGAGCCAGACTATGGACAGTGGTTTGAAGGGAGTCAGGAACTGCAAGCCAGGATCAAAGGGGCAATCATGATCTGAGAACAAGACAGGAGAAGATCAGAGAGAAATTCAAAGCAGACAGTGAACTAGCAGATAGGACGGGAGAAGAAGCCAGAAGTCAGGACCACAGGAACAAGGACAAAGGGCTGAAGGCTGGAGAAGTAGAAAAAGGCAAGACCAAGCTCTATGATACCATGTTAAGCAGCATTGTCTTCCCCAAAGAACCCTGGGAGCTGTAGTTTTAAGGGTACTGAGATTCCCCTTGCAGAGCTACAATTTCCAGAGTAGTAGAAGAAGAAGAGTTTGGATTTGATATCCCGCTTTATCACTACCCAAAGGAGTCTCAAAGCAGCTAACGTTCTCCTTTCCCTTCCTCCCCCACAACAACACTCTGTGAGGTGAGTGGGGCTGAGAGACTTCAGAGAAGTGTGACTAGCCCAAGGACACCCAGCAGCTGCATTTGGAGGAGCAGGGAATCGAACCTGGTTCACCAGATTACAAGTCCACCGGTCAATCTTTCTCCCAGGGAACTTTGGTAACTGTAGCTTTGTGAGCCTCCTAAGTGCCACAGTTCCCATGAGTCTTTGGGGGAAGCCATGACTGTTAAAGTAGTATTATCATACTTTCAGTTGTGTTGTGTGAATGTGGCCTTTGTTATTCAACCAAGGCTCTGCTAGGACAGAATGCCAACTTAGGTGGGTGGAAGTCAGCCCATAATGTTTTTCACTAAGAAGCTGTGGTAACACCACATAGGGGCAGTGGTCAATATTTCCCAGCACTACTGAGAAGCTGTAGCAAAACTGCTCAGGCTGCAAGGGCAGTGATAGAATCACAGAATCACAGTTGAGTGTTGAGCATTTCCTGAGTGATGTGGATCATGCCATGGTGCAGTGGTTTGTACAGATGTGTTTTCATTGTGAAATCTTTTTTGTCTAGAGATCCGGCTCACATGGGCAGACTGCTCTGTGTTTGGTGGGCTACAATGCTGCAGGTATGCTCCCAGGTGTGCAGACATCACTGAGGAAGGGTGGATGTGGGCACAGAATGAAAAAGGCTTAGCCCCACCTTCCCGTCTCATGCAACGATAACTGCTTGCACCAAACACCAAGACTGAGTTGTTGTCATCCCTCTTCCTTACCTAAAAGTGCACTCAAAACAGGAAACAATAGATGTGTCAAATGCATACATTTAAAATCAATTACAAATGGAAATGTAAGCAAAGCCAGCAGCAGGAGCAATACTAAGGCAGTCAAGAAACAGTGAGAAGAACATTCATTATTCAATACCTACAGGAATAAGAACTACAGAACCTGTTTGAAAAGGGAATAGAAGGACCCTGTGATTTACTCCAGTTGTGTGCACACTAAACCTTACAGTTTAGTTCATCATCCTGCTCTAACAGTGGCCAACCAATTGCCTATGGGAAGCCTCCAAGCAAGTCCTGGGTGCAAGAGCACTCCCCACAGCAGCTGGAGTAAATTGCACTGACAGTAAATGCATCTGACAGTGGAACATAGACATTGTGGCTAGTAGCCCCTGAAAGCCTTATCCCCCATTTCTTTGTCTATCCCTTTGTTAAAACTGTCCAAGGTGGAAGTCATCATTACACCTTCATAGAACCATAGAATTGTAGAGTTGGAAGGGACTCATCTAGTCTAACTCCCTACAATGCAGGAATCCAGCCCACATCTGTCCCTGGGTGGGCTTGAACCACCAACCTTTTGGTTAACAGCCAGATCTTGTGGGAGAACATTCCATTCTTTAACTATGACTGCGTGAAATACTTTCTTTTGTCTGTCCTGAATCTTCCTACATTCAGCTTCATTCAATGGCTCCAAGTTCTAGTAACATGAAAACTGCGGGGAGAGAAAACTTTTTTCTGCACATTAAGCATAATCTTATACATCTCTGTCTTATCCCACTTTGCTCTCCTTTTCTCCCTCTAAACTGAAAAGGTCCCAAATGTTGCTACCTCGCCTCATAGAGGAGTTGCTCCAAACCCTTGAAATTATTGTGATTGCCTTGTTGATTTATTGCAATTATAACCCACCTTTTTTCTTCAAGAAGCTTTGGGGTGGCATACATGATTCTCCCCATCCTCATTTAATCCCCAGAACAACTCTGTGATGTAGTTTAGGCTGAGAGACAGTGACTAGCCCAAGGTCACCCTGTGAGCTTCATGGCCAAGTGGGGATCTGAGTCCTGGTCTCCTAGACCTGATGCTCTAGCCGCTACACCAAACCCTTTCCAGCTCT
This sequence comes from Podarcis cretensis, assembly GCF_951804945.1. Taxonomy (NCBI): domain Eukaryota; kingdom Metazoa; phylum Chordata; class Lepidosauria; order Squamata; family Lacertidae; genus Podarcis; species Podarcis cretensis. The sequence continues at coordinate 20,726,326 of NC_137183.1, forward strand.
ATGAAAGCCTTTCTGAGGTGAGGTTACCAGAGCTATACATAGTATTCCACCAGAAACATCCACTTCATGGAGCACTCGACTGGGAAACAAGCAGGGACTATGTATCCTTCCATTCCTAACCACGCAAGTACCTAAATCCATTCATGAAGTAGCATCAATCCTGTCTAATGGGAAGCAGCTGCTAACCTCATCTGATCCACTCATTCCTTTGTAATTTCTTCCCCTCTTTCTGTCCTTCCTGCTACAATTTGCAGGAATAATAACTGTCACCAAAGCAGCCAAACCACGGTAATTTTAGAACCCCGGTGTTGAAGGGGTTGGAGGAGTTTTCTCACGTTACTCAGTCTTTGGGGGCTTTCTTCGGTCAGAAACGTTGGAGAGATGAAAGGGTGGAGGGTATGTGGATGACACGGAGGGAGGGGGGAGTTGCGAGAACCTGAGACGGAGGGAGAGGAGGAGAAAGGCTCAGTTGGGGCATTAGGAAAGCATTAGTCTTAAGTAATACCTTGTCAAGCCAGGGGATAGAGAGCAATTCCAGCTGTAAATAAGAAGAGGTTGCTTTGGGAGTTGAGCAAGACTGGTGTGGGCTTCAAGGGAAGAGAAACGGAAGATGGAAATTAGCTAAATTAGGCGGAAACGAGGCAATAAATCGGAAACATAAACTGCGAAGCATCTTTCAGACCCTCCGGTTTCAACAGCGTATGGTTTTACTTCCGGAGTCTTCTCATTCCACGAGCCTGGCTGCACGATGGTGGTCAACACAGGTCCTTCTTTGCTACTCAACAGGAAAAAAGGAAGGGTGAGGGAGATGGGCAAGCTGATAAAGGCAGCTTTAACTGTAGGGAAAAGAATGCAGGGGAGAGTCCACTGAGGGCTGACCTCTGCTATCATGATTGTAGCAAACTGCTCAGGGACCTATTTGGACCAGAGAGTGGGTTCTCAGTCTCCACTTTAAACCACTTCCTGCTCTCGGCCAGGCCAAAACTTGCAAGAGATCAACTTTTTCTCATGGTATTTTTGGCACTTCCATATCCGATAGAAACCAGAGCTTGTGGAGGGAGTTCTGAAAATAAAACAAGCTTTTGAAAATTTAATTAGCCAGTATTCTTAGCTGTTTCTTTGGAGAGAGCGAACGCTTGAATTTTATTCCCATTTCAGACAGAGCTATGCAGCCATGTTTAATTTCAGAGAGAATATCCCCACCATCACCATTTATAATGATCAGGGAAAATAGACTTTTGACTGTAAACCCACTTGTTTGAGTAGTTTCCTCCTTGCCTCACATACAGTTCAAGTTCTAACCCAGGGTTTTTCCACTTCTCATTGTTCACCTTCTGTTCTTTTTCTGGTGTGATCCTGCATTTGCCTACTCAGAAGTCAATTGTATAGAGCAGGCATGTCCAATCTGTCGGTCGTGATCTACCTATTGATCGCGGTGCATTCCTGGTCGATCCTGGTTGATTGCGTGATCCAGATCGATCCCTCCCCCCAAGAAACTCAACAACTTTGCTGAAGCCTTCCCAGAAAAGCTCAACAACTTTGGGTCTTCCTCCCTAGAAAAAGTTCATCCTTTAGTCAATCCAATGGGTTGATCACTGCCAGTTTTGGGAGTAGATTGCAGTCTCTTGGGAGTTGGACATGCCTGGTATAGAGGTACAATTCACAGATAAATGGGCAGAGGATTGCAGCCTCAGACATTTGAAAAAGGGTTATAATTAAATCTAACCAATCAATCTATTGAAAGCCTTGTTAAACAACTGAAAAGGCAACCCAGATTAACAGGGTAACACAGGTTTGTTCATTTGCTTGGCTAGTAGCATTTTATTGATTTTTTTTTTTTGGCATGCAAACAATTGTCAGTTCTCGGTTATTAGTTTATTTAGAATATATGTGCCCCACTCATCAGCAAAGAAGGCTCCCATATAATCAATTAAAACAATTACATGCAATCAATTAAAACAAGACAGTCCTTTCTCACAGGCTTAAAATCAAAACACACACAAACACAGGAAAAGAGATAGGAACAGAATCAAACTCAGGCACCGATTCTTAACCAGCTGTTCTCATAATGGCCAGCTAGAGGCAGCCCATTCCTTATCACCACCATATATATAGGTACCCCACATAATTTGAAACTTTCCAGTGCTGTACATGAATTCAGTAAATAACAGCTTCGGGGGCATCATGCCCACCCTTTGTCCCCAAGCCTGCTCCTTTTGTTGATTCCTCTCCTTCCTTTTCCTCATCACTTGCACACCATGCACACAAACTTCCATCCAGAAAACTAACCAGGAAAAGGGATGTGCTAACCAGATGCAGAAACGGTGTGTCAATCCTGTTAAACAAAAATAGATAAATAATTGGAGTGATGATATCGGTGGGAGAAAGGCAAGAAAATGAATGAATGGTGGTCTAGATATTTTTAATATAACAAAAAAGAAAGAAAGATGTGGCAATGGTCACTGGTGCAGGTGGCTTAAAAATGAGATGACATGCATTTATGGAGGATGAGCCTAATGTTATAGTTCAGAGAGATATGGCAACTTTCAGCAGCCAAAGTGCCTTCAGATCCCCAAGTCTGCCTCTGAGATTTAGAAGTAGTCTGGTGAGGCTCTCATCCTGGCAGGAAGTCCCAGCCCTTTCTCATCATCAGGAATTTAAATTATGAATAGTATTATTTGGCCAAATAATTATGCAGTCCGCAAAGTTTACCTTCTCTCTTATTCTCTCCCCGCCCTGCTCCTTCCACTGGGGGTGCAGTTCTATCACTCAGAGGCAGCAGTCACACAATGGTCTATTCTATTTCCCTGATGGTTATTTCCATATTATATTTGAGCTTTCAGGCGGTGTGAAAGCCGCTTCCAGAAATCTGATGTTCACATTGAACATCACAGGATGACGTCACTATTTCCCCACCCTTTACACACCTACATGAATATAGCATATGCTTCACTCTCATTTCCATGTTACATAATTTCAGAAGAAATTTGTTTGCAGCCTAGCAAATTGTGGGAGTAAAACATGGGGCCATATACCAGCCTACAGTTCTTTCCTGCCATTTTCATGGGGCAAGAGAAGCATGTATGTGTGTAATGGGTGGGGGAATAGTGACGTCATCCTGTGATGTTCACTGTGAACATCAGGACGAATGAAATTTAGCATCAGTTGCCAGTCTATCAGTCAAAATGCCACAGTTCCATAACAGAACAGGTCCTGCAGTGTGAAAGGAACATCAGCAAACAGGATATATGTGCTAGCATTATAATCAGGAAAACTAATGCAATAGCCCCCATATCTGAATGTGCCCACAGTCTCTGCCTGACTCCCCATCTCCGTTACTTATCTCTTTCATTTAGATTTCCTTCTCTGGGGTGCTAAGGCTTTTGCGGGCTGTTGATCTTCCTAGGTTTGGCAGCTGCCCCTCTTCCTATCACTGTTTGGCTAATCTGCCAGCTGATTTCCCTCCTGACTGTGTTTTGTGCTCAGCCATGATGAAACCAGAGAGGGCTGAAGACTCGAGTCACCTGTCAATGGCTCATTACATCTAACAATAGCTGTTAGGGTATGAGAGCTAAACAGATCCCTCAGATTCAGAAGCATGTATATACTGGGTGGTGGGGACAGAAACAAGTCAGGGCAATTGCTTCCCAAAGTCCTTGATTATGCTTCGTTTCCTAGATGCCTCTCTCTTTGGCCACAGCAGGAAACAGGAAGTGGGAGCTGATATATGTATGGTCTGATCCAGCTGAGCTCTCCATAAGCTCTAATGCACTCTGTGTCAGAACAAAAATATTCTGTGCCGATTTAACCCAAATCCTACCACACCCAAGGCCAAGATTCTGCAAATGCGTCTAAATGAGATGGGAGGTATTGAATAGAGAGAGGGCTGGCCCTTAAGAGCTTTGAGCCTGCTGCTTAAAAGCTCTCAAACCTTTCAGCTGCAGGCATTATCGGGATTATCCATCTCAGCCATAGGATGCCACAAAGTGTCTGATTACTATATTGTTAGAGTGCTGAAGTCTGAAATCTGACTACCAGGCAGGGCTCAGCAGGGACCCCAACCTTCTGCACTCTTCCACTCAAGTCACTTTTCAATCCAAAAGAGAGAGAGATTGGTGGGGAGAGTAAGATCACAAATGGAATCAGAATCTATCTAACTTAGCAATCAAGAGGGAAGAGAAAATGGGAGACGGGTTTTAGGGGATGAGAAAATTAAGAACTGGCTGGGGGGAAATCAAGCCTCAGCCTACAGAGTTTCCTGTGAAATGCAACTGTATCTCTCTCTCTCTCTTGTTTTTTAAACTTCCCTTCTGGGGGGAGCGAAGGGAATGGCAATTGCAGATGATGTAAAACAAACCAGCTTTCTCTCTGGCTCCACTTTGGAGCTCCCCCCCCCCTTCTCTCAAACCACCGCCACTGCTCCTGCCAGGCACACGAGGCTGGGGTGGGGTGGGAGCAGACGCTCTCCAAAGACTCCTTTACTCCACTCAAATACATTTGCTTCCAAATAATGTGTAATTAAATGTGTGGTATTGAATTAATGTTGCAGCTGAAGTGCTCTGGCAGCCTGGGATTCGGGGAGGGAGGGCTGGCTGGTGGAAAATAAAATATACCGTACTCACTAGAAAGTTTGCCTTCTCTCATTTCCTTTTCTTCCCATCCCTGCCAAACATTCACTCCCCAAACACCCTGTCCACACTCCACCTTTGCCCCCTCTATTTTCCAATAGGGCTTGGATCATGACAGCAAGGTTGAGGAAAATATCCCTTTCCATGGCAGCTGCATTTGCAAGGCTCCCTGGTGCTGCTTTTAGAGTCTAGCGACTGGACAAGGGAGAGCAAGGAATCTAGCCCTTAACAGAGGGAAGGGAAAGCACAGGTCTGGGAGCCCAATGCAGCTCTCCACATGGGTGTAGCCAAGGCCAGATTTAGGTTTGATGAGGCCCTAAGCTACTGAAGGTAATGGGGCCCTTTATATGTCCAGCTGTCCTTTGTCAAGAATAAATTGTCACTGTTTTTTGTGTTGAATATATGCTATATGGTAATTTATGGACCTAATAGGTATCTAAAGCCATTTGCACATGCGGAATATAGGCACCCTATATATAGAAATAAGCAAATCCATGATATTTTAGGGAGCAGGCTAGCAGGCGGGGCCCATTACTTACGTCATAGGAGCCAACACAACACAACACAACACAACACAACACAACACACTGTTGCTGTATGTAGGTGGGTTTTTTTTTTGTTTGTTTATCTTATATTTTGGAAATGTACATCCAGTTTATTTTCCCTTTAATATTTTTTGGGGGGCCCAAGAGAGTAGGGCCGTAAGCTATAGCTTGTTTAGCTTATACATAAATCTGGAACTGGACATAGCTAAGAGGGAAGCAGGGGGCAGCTGCCCCCTCAAATAATTCAATAAAAAATCCTTAACTGAGGTTCAATCCCCCCCCCCAACATAATTCCTGGCTACATCCATGGTTCTCCAGTTCTTTCTGCCAAGCTCCCAAACACCCTCTCCCCTCCTGCACTTCAAGTCACATTCACACATTTTTGTATACACCAGAGGGAGGGTGAGGATGTCTTTACTCTGTGCACCTTTCCTGTTTGATTTCTCCACGCCTGCCCTCAACCCTCTGTCATCCACACACATACTTCCATCTGTGCATGTGCAGTGGCTGTCTCAAAATGTACACACCTCCACTGAACTGTCAAATTAATGTAGTTTCTATTTTCAAATTGTGCTGGAAGCCGGTTGGAGGGGAAATCCATTAAGCCACAGTGCTTCTGAAGGAATTACAGGATAGATACAGATTGCGGCTAACGTCATGTGTACATGGCTTCAATGAGCAGCAGTGGCAGGGCACTAGAGGCAGTGTCAATGGTCACGTGTACACATTTGCTTTCTCTCTAGATGACTGGGAGGGAGACTCCCTGCATGAAATCAAGCAGATAGATACATAAAGTTAGGATCAGAGCCTCAGGCACTCCAGAAGCGTAGCCAATATGATTTTCTCCAGATATTCTTTGGTCTATACAACTCCCATCATCTCTGGCCAGTGACCATGCTGGTGGGGTTGGTGGAACTTTATTTATTTAAAATAATTTATATACAGCTTCACTACAATAGTTCCTAAGGGGTTCACAAAGATACAATGCAAACAAACCAACAAACAAATACAATTAAAACTATAAAGTCAAATATCAATTAAAATGGCAGCTGGAATTGAAAAGTATTCAGTAGGCACCAGAGCAGGGGTCAGCAAACTTTTTCAGCAGGGGGCCCGTCCACTGTCCCTCAGACCTTGGGGGGGGGCAGACTATATTTTGAAGAAAAAAATGAACGAATTCCTATGCCCCACAAATAACATGCTGATTCCTGGACAGTCCGTGGGCCGGATTTAGAAGGCAATTGGGCAAGATCCAGCCCCCGGGCCTTAGTTTGCCTACCCATGCACCAGAGGTTCAGTAGGGAGGAGGCCTGTCTGATCTCGGCTGAAAGGGAGTTCCGTAAAATTGGTCCCACAATTCTAAACACATGGGACCTGGTGGATACAAGACGTGTATCTGAGCCATGTGGTATACAAAGGCATGATGTTTACTACCCCTGCTCTGGATGGATGAATGGATAGATGGATGGATGGGGGCTTCTTGTGAACAACAGCAAGCAGGGATGTAAAAGCCTGTTCCTTAGAAAGGTGTGAAATGGATGTGTCTGAAATGCAGCATAGTAAAGGCCGATGGTGTGTATGACTGGGGGGAATGGAGCTATGAGTTGGGAGGGAGAGAGAGAAACTGGGAGTGAAAGATGAAAGGGAATCCTGCGTGAGTTATTCCTTTTCCCTCTGGCTGCCTAAGAAGGCCTCTAGAGGCTCCGTTGAATCGGAGCAAACAGCAATCCATGGAAAACCCAACTGTTGTTTGCTCCAATTCAGCAGTAAAATGTGGGTTTTCCCAGGGAAAGCACCTGGACAACAAACAAACAAAACGTTCCAACACAGCCTGGACCTGTGTCTAGAAACATGGTACAAAATGGAAGTCTGGGTCAGCTCTAGGGAAGCTGGAGAAAGTCAGTTCAGGTTGCATATAAAGGTGAATCCACCTTCTTTGCACTTCCTAAAACAACATGGAAAGTGAAATGCAGCCACCCTCCAAAATTCACCCGTATCCAATTTTTGCAAGGTAGTTCTGTAACCGAGTAATGTGGACCCCTTTCCAAACTGTGATCTTGTGTATGTGAGGTTAGAAGGTAACCAGACCAACCAGGCCCTTTCTGAAGAGGTTGCCATAGAGACAGGTGGGTGGGTCTTTTCCCATCTCACCTGGACGTATGCCATGTCCTCCTAGGTTGATGAACAATAGGTGAGTGTTGTGTGTTTTTGGCTAATGCTGGAAGCTGAGGACACAGAGGCATGTTTGCTGTGTGCTGGACCACAAAATTGTGACTTGGGACTTCCCCGGAAACCTAATGAGGAAGCAAGATTTGTTGGCATGAGAGCCAGTGTGGTGTAGTGGTTAAGAGCGGTAGTCTCGTAATCTGGGGAACCGGGTTCGTGTCTCCGCTCCTCCACATGCAGCTGCTGGGTGACCTTGGGCCAGTCACACTTCTTTGAAGTCTCTCAGCCCCACTCACCTCACAGAGTGTTTGTTGTGGGGGAGGAAGGGAAAGGAGAATGTTAGCCACTTTGAGACTCCTTCAAGGGAGGGAAAGGCGGGATATCAAATCCAAACTCTTCTCTTCTTCTTCTCTTCTTGGCATGTTGATGCATTGAGCCCCTCCATCCTATTGTCAGGTTGTATACATGTATAAACATCCAAAAGACACCACAGTCTCCACTGATCTTCATTCCAAGGAAGCCAAACTCTGAGTAAGTGCAGCCACTCCTAGAGTCTGTCGCTGCTTGGAAATTGGAACACACTCAACAATATACAGATTACAGATCCTCCAAGCATCCCTATTTTTCAGAGACAGCCTCAGATTTACAGAAGCTGTCCTGGTTTCTGATTTGATCCTGGAATGTCCCACTTTTCCTTAGGATATCCCTATTTTCATTGGAAAAACATTGGAGGGTATGGAATTTTGCAGCCCGCCAAGCCAAGGAGATAATTAACTCTACATCCTTTAGAAGACATCTGAAGGCAGCCCTATATAGATAAGGTGTTTTTAAAAAAATGTTTAATATTTTATTATGTTTTTATATATGTTGGAAGCAGCCCAGAGTGGCTGGGGCAACCCAGTCAGATGCGCAGGATAGAATCATAGAATCATAGTTGGAAGAGACCACAAGGGCCATCGAGTCCAACCCCCTGCCAAGCAGGAAACACCATCAGAGCACTCCTGACATATGGTTGTCAAGCCTCTGCTTAAAGACCTCCAAAGAAGGAGACTCCACCACACTCCTTGGCAGCAAATTCCACTGTCGAACAGCTCTTACTGTCAGGAAGTTCTTCCTAATGTTTAGGTGGAATCTTCTTTCTTGTAGTTTGGATCCATTGCTCCGTGTCCACTTCTCTGGAGCAGCAGAAAACAACCTTTCTCCCTCCCCTATGTGACATCCTTTTATATATTTGAACATGGCTATCATATCACCCCTTAACCTCCTCTTCTCCAGGCTAAATATGCCCAGCTCCCTTAGCCGTTCCTCATAAGGCATCGGTTCCAGGCCTTTGACCATTTTGGTTGCCCTCCTCTGGACACATTCCAGTTTGTCAGTGTCCTTCTTGAACTGTGGTGCCCAGAACTGGACAGAGTACTCCAGGTGAGGTCTGACCAGAGCAGAATACAGTGGCACTATTACTTCCCTTGATCTAGATGCTATACTCCTATTGATGCAGCCCAGAATTGCATTGGCTTTTTTAGCTGCTGCGTCACACTGTTGGCTCATGTAAAGTTTGTGGTCAACCAAGACTCCTAGATCCTTTTCACATGTACTGCTCTCAAGCCAGGTGTCACCCCTCTTGTATTTGTGCCTCTCATTTTTTTTGCCCAAGTGCAATACTTTACACCACCGTGGGAGCAGTGCCGGGGCGGGAGAGTGCTAGAGCTCTGTCTGGTCAAGTTGCATGGAATCAATTTCAATCCGTTACCCCCGAGGATGTGGACAGGCTGCTTGGACGCATGAAACCAACCACCTGTCTCCTGGATCCTTGCCCATCCTGGCTAATAAAAGCAAGCCGGGAAGGGCTGGGCGATGGGCTCTGCGGGGTGGTGAATGCTTCCCTCTGTGAGGGAACATTCCCAGATCCGCTGAAAGAGGCGGTCATTAAACCGCTTCTTAAAAAACCATCTTTAGACCCGGCCAGTATGGCCAACTATCGCCCAGTCTCAAATCTTCCTTTCTTGGGCAAGGTGATTGAGCGCGTGGTTGCTGAACAACTCCAGGCATGCCTGGAGGATGCGGACCATTTGGATCCCTTCCAATCGGGATTCAGGCCTCATCATGGGACTGAAACTGCCTTGGTCGCGCTGGTTGATGATCTCCGGCGAGCTAGGGACAAAGGTGAGAGCTGTTTCCTAGTTCTGCTGGATCTCTCAGCGGCCTTTGATACAATCGACCATAACATCCTTCTGGACCGTCTAGAGGGGCTGGGAGCTGGGGGCACTGTTATACAGTGGTTTCGCTCCTTCCTCCTGGGCCGTGTTCAGAAAGTGGTGGTGGGGGATGAGTGTTCAGACCCCTGGGCCCTCACTTGTGGGGTGCCTCAAGGTTCCGTCCTCTCCCCCATGCTTTTTAACATCTATATGAAGCCGCTGGGAGAGATCATCAGGGGGTTTGGACTGGGTGTTCATCAATATGCAGATGATACCCAGCTCTACCTCTCTTTCAAATCAGAACCAGTGAAGGCGGTGAAGGTCCTGTGTGAGTGCCTGGAGGCGGTTGGAGGGTGGATGGCGGCTAATGGATTGAGGTTGAATCCTGACAAGACAGAAGTACTGTTTTTGGGGGACAGGGGGCGGGCTGGTGTGGAGGACTCCCTGGTCCTGAATAGGGTAACTGTGCCCCTGAAGGACCAGGTGCGCAGCCTGGGAGTCATTTTGGACTCACAGCTGTCCATGGAGGCGCAGGTCAATTCTGTATCCAGGGCAGCTGTCTACCAACTCCACCTGGTACGCAGGCTGAGACCCTACCTGCCTGCGGACTGTCTCGCCAGAGTGGTGCATGCTCTAGTTATCTCCCGCTTGGACTACTGCAATGCGCTCTACGTGGGGCTACCTTTGAAGGTGACTCGGAAACTACAACTAATCCAGAATGCGGCAGCTAGACTGGTGACTGGGGGCGGCCGCCGAGACCACATAACACCGGTCTTGAAAGACCTACATTGGCTCCCAGTACGTTTCCGAGCACAATTCAAAGTGCTGGTGTTGACCTTTAAAGCCCTAAATGGCCTCGGCCCAGTATACCTGAAGGAGCGTCTCCACCTCCATCGTTCTGCCCGGACGCTGAGGTCCAGTGCCGAGGGCCTTCTGGCGGTTCCCTCATTGCGAGAAGCAAAGCTACAGGGAACCAGGCAGAGGGCCTTCTCGGTCGTGGCGCCTGCCCTGTGGAACGCCCTCCCATCAGATGTCAAAGCAATAAATAACTACCTGACATTCAGAAGACATCTTAAGGCAGCCCTGTTCAGGGAAGTTTTTAATCTGTGATATTTTAGTGTATTTTTGGTTTTTATGGAAGCCGCCCAGAGTGGCTGGGGAGACCCAGCCAGATGGGCGGGGTACAAATAATAAATTATTATTATTATTATTATTGGGAGTCCCCTGTCTCCTCCTTGGTGGAGATGGTATGCTCTGTTGCTTCCAAGAAGAGCTCCAGCTCTCTAATTCTTTGGAGCATAGCTACATGTTCCTCCAGTTGCTGGACTTTGTCTTCTAAGAGGACAATCAACATGCAATTGCTGCAGGTAAAGCTGCCTGCAACCTTTGGCAAGATGGCAAACATTGCGCAGGAACCGCAGGCGACTGCAGCTGTTTCCTCACCCTCCATCTTGAGAACGTGTCATTGGGGGTGGCTACAGCGGTCCTCCATCATAAAAAGCGTGAAGACAGGACAAATAACTCCCCCCCAAAAAAAAACCTAGGTCTCCCCCAACAAATGTTTGAGACTAGCTCCCCTAAATCTAAAAGATGGATCAAACTGTGTGTGCCACTGCCCTGCAAGCTCTGATAAGCTCCTCCCACAGCTAATCACCTGCCTCAACAGAAACCCTGCCCCCTCTGACCTTTGCACACGGAGAGCAGCTAATCAGCCACAAGAAACACACACAAAAGAAAACCCATTTTGCTCCTTCTTCAGCTGCTGCCCTGCAAGCTCTGAATGTAAATAGTAAAATTATTATTATTATTATTATTATTATTATTATTATTATTATTATTGAATAGAACGTCCCTATTTTCATTGGAGTAATGTCGCAGGTTATGAGATTAAGCATCATTCTTCAGCCTTATGAAAGATTTCTGCGGAGACACTAAACAAGTTGCTCTCACACACATGCATTCCACAAACCACCTTGGTTCCAAAAACATTTTAAGAAGTGATGAAATCCAGAACTGAATCAAGTTTTAATTTGAACAGCAGATCTTGCAGTTGGCTTGAGAGAGTGAAATTGGCCTGGGGATTGCACCCTTTTAAGTTTCCCATAATGGGTTTTGGATCCTGCTCGTGGATTTAAAACCTCATTCAAAGAGAATGTTTACCCCGCATGTTAGCTGCATGAGTTTCTAATCGGGCCTGCGTGATTCTCCTGCCTTTGTCTTCTGAAGCATTTCATGTCAGTCATCAGAAGAGCTGGGCAGCCAGTGTATGAATTGCTAATAACTTGCAGTCATCTGTATAGTTTTGAAATTCATTCAGCAGCAGTTAGTTATGTATCTTAATTACAAGTTGCCTCGCAGATTTGTGAATTTTACATTTGATGTTAATAGTTGCAGGGGGGCTCAGCCGACGTAACGTTTATTGTTACAATCATTCAAAGAAGAGATTAGTGAATAATTTTGAATAATGAATAAATAAGATGATTTCTGTATATTTCCATGGACAACTTGTGAACAGAAAGATTGGGAGGGAGGGCGGAGGTTCTGAGAGAAGAGAAGAAGCTGTAAAAAGAAAAAAGGAAAGGAAAATCACCCTCTTCTTCTTGAATTAATTATTCTCAGTTTTGCATTATGCGCTCACCCATTGTCATTATTCATAAAGCACAGTAGGTGTGAGCGTGGCTTTAGAAGCACATAAAAGCAGGCGTCCCTGCCAGGAAGAGTTTCAGATCGAGTCGGGAGATCAATGTGCTGTAGGACAGGATATAAAAGAAGGCAACTTTAAAGTAGGCAAGGAAGAACAGGGAGAAGGAAAGCATTCTAAAGGAAAAGTTTGGAAGAACTAATAAATGCACGGTTGCAAGAAGGGGCAAAATGGCCACAGTAGTTGTGCTCCAGTGTGAGTTACAGCAACAGATACCCTTTTAGCTTTGGGGCAGCCAGGGGAGGACATCATTTCCTCCTCCACCTGTCACACTGCCGGAAATTAGTTGGATGACCATTTGTCTCGCATGATTTAGTTGAGATTACTACAATGCAGGGGGTCGGACAAGGTTGTGGGATATAAGGCTGTCAGTCAAGTCCAACATTCCAAGAGAGGACTAACTGCCTCTATGTGGCAGACAGTTTTGTCAATTGGTTGCTGCAAGGAGTGTGAACTGGTAACTGCTTGGGTGCAGTCTTCTCATGACTCGCTACTATCTAGTACAGTGGTACCTCAGGTTACAGACACTTCAGGTTACAGATGCTTAAGGTTACACACTCCACTAACCCAGAAACAGTACCTCAAGTTAAGAACTTTGCTTCAGGATGAGAACAGAAATCGTCTTAAGGTTAAAATAAATTAAGGTAAACTGAACAACAGAATATAGTGAAAGATGGAAAGGATTTGTTGAGTTAATTAATAGGTTAGACTGTTGAGATAAATTACCCAATAAAAATTGAGAAAGATGGAAAGAATTTGCTGAAACAAATAACTAAACTAGAATACAAAAAGGGAGGTGTGAGGAGGTTGATGAAACAAGTAAATGGAAGATAAAGATATGGAATATTGGATGTGTGATTTTTTTATTGTTATTGTTGTACTGGTTTTTATTTTTTTCTCTTTTTTATGTATTGTAATATACGTTAATTTTTTTGTTGTTTTCTTTTATTCTTTTCTCTGTAATTTTTAAACTTCTAATAAATATCTTTTAAAAAAAAGAAGAGAGAGAACAGAAATCGTGCTCTGGTGGCGCGGCGGCAGTGGGAGGCCCCATTAGCTAAAGTGGTGCTTCAGGTTAAGAACAGTTTCAGGTTAAGAACGGACCTCCGGAATGAATTAAGTTTTTAACCCGAGGTACCACTGTATATAGTTTATCTGTTATGTAACGTGAGCCTGCCTTCAGGAATAACTCTGTAAACCTGAATGAACCTGATAGTAAAGTAGTTTGTGTTAATATGATTCAGATTCATGTGTGTTTTCTTTAAGAGAAAGGGATTATCAACCAAGAAGGTATAATTATTGATAGGATTCAAACAAGTTAGCAACCCGCTTGTCACTGCATAAACTCAAATGGGATCGTTTAAACTCTGCTAAATTATATAAACGTCCCCACAAAGGTGACCCACAGGGTCCCTTCCAACTCTACAATTCTATGATTGTAAGAGCCTGGGGTGCAGATCAGAGGGAAGACTTCATCTCCCTAGCTTTCCTCTGGTCCTCTCCCTGGGCCAAAAAGAAAGCCATGCCCAGGCACTGCTGTCAGTCGGAGCTTGGACTCCCCACTTGACGCTCTATGTGTTGGACTCCTTGAAGTTAAGTGGGCAGACCCTCTGTAAAACCTCACTATGGAAGTCTTCTTTTGCTATATTTGGGGCCAGGCAATAATTTGCCTTCAGGTGAGTAGGGTCCATATGAAGGCAATCGTCACAACTTGATGTAGGTTGAGGCACTGGGGGTGGATCCTTTGTCTAGTTGGATGCCAGGGTCAGAACTCAAATCAGCTGAAAGAATCATCTATAAGAATCTCACCTGTGATTCCCAGCAACTGGCATACAGTGGCCTACTGCCCTTGACAGTGGAAGTAACCATAGCAAACATGATTTGTAACCATTGCTAGCCTTATTCTCAAATTCTTACCCATTCATAAGAGCTTAAGCAGAACCTTGTAGGATCTGGTGAATGGCCCTAGTTCAGCATCATGTTCTCACAGGAAGCCCATGAGCAAGACCTAAAACAGCACCCTCTCTTCCTGCCATTTCCAGCAACTGGAATTTAAATGTGAACATAAAGTAAACCATATCTCTCCCCCATTCTTAAGTTTGCCTCCTCTGATTTAAAATTAAAATCCCTACATATGAAAAGCAAGCTTCTTATGACAAAAATTATTTATTTTTTTCCCATTTTCCCATTCTTTATTTATTTCTACGCTTCCTCCAAGGAAATCAGGGAAACATAGTTGTTTCCCCATTCTCCCCCCCCCCCCAATTGTATTCTCCAAACAAACCTGTGAGATAGATTAAGTTAGAAGCCAGTGACTGGTCCAAGGCTCAGCCAGTGAGCAAGGCTCAGAACCAGGTCCTAGGCCAAAACTCTATCCATTATTTCACACTGATTCTTGAGGTGCTAGGGTAAATATCTTTCTGCTGTAGCTGTGTTGAATGTGTAGTGTATTATTTTTGTCTGTATCATTCACATATTCCATTCGTAACTTACAGTTTGGAACACTACAGCTTTGTAATTCATGTGCCTTTGGAAACAGCTCCTTGTGCATTTTCTCCTTGTCAGATGGATTAAACAAAAAAACATCTTCATGATGCAGACCTACTTCCAAGAGTCTTAAAAAGGGAAATTTAGTTGAAAGTTGTAGACTTGATCCTTTTGGCTCTGAAAATGTTGCGGGCCAGACGGAGAAACATTTGGCCCTCCAGATGTTCCCGGACCATAATTTCTATCATCCCTGATCATTGGCCATGATGGCTTGGGTTGATGGGAATACAACAACATCTGGAGGTTCAAAGTTAGGCAGTATCAAAACTAGTCTTCACTTTTGCCCTGAGCAAGGAATGCAAGAAGCTGTCTTAAACCAGATCAGACTCTTTCTTCATCTGATCCAATAGTGTCTACTCTGACTGGCAGAACTCTCTGGGGTCTCAGGCAGAGAAAGGTCTTCCATATCAGCTTCTGCCTGATCTTCTAACAGAAGTCAGAGACTGAATATTCTGCTTGCATAGTGAGGGCTCTACCACTGAACTATGAAGTTTGTGTAACTGTCTTAGGCCATCTTCGCTACACATTTAAAGCAGTACCATACCACTTTAAACATTCATGGTTTCTCCCAGAGAATCATGGGAACTGTAGGTGGAGAAGGGTGCTAAAAGTTGTTAGAAGACCCCTTTTCCCGACACGGAGCTAAAATTCACAGAGTGGTTTAGCAATTGATCCCTCTTCCCAATAAACTATAAACTGTAGCTCTCTGAGGGGAATAGGTGGTTGCCTAACAACTCTTAGCACCCTTATCCAACTACAGTTCCATTATTCTCTCAGGGAAGCCATGAGTGTTTAAAGTGCTTTGGTACTGCTTTAAATGTATTCTGCATATGGGTCCGCACTTACATTAATGAGCATTATTTATTTTTGTGGTGTGTGTATCTCCATCATATGTTAAACTTTTCACCTCAAGCCTTGTCATATTTTATAATCTTACTGAGACTGAATATAAGTCCAATTGTATTGAGGCAAAAGGCTTGTGTGAGAGATTATGTTTGTTTCAGTGGAGTATATAAGCATCTGTTTACCTTGAGGACTACAAAACCCAAGATGTATTCTGGCTGTGAGGAAACATCACAAGTCTAGATTGCACCAAATTAGAGGAGTACAAAGGAACGGAGTCCATTTTATATGGATTTTCCATATAAATCCATTGCATGGGCTGAGAAATCAATGTTGGTGGATATTGTCCCTATGGGTTTGTTGTTGTTTTTTGTTCTTTTTTTCTACACAAGACTAGCATGAAGATGTGAAATGAAATACAAGAAAGGGGAGAAGGATCTGATGGAGGTGGGTCTTATAATAATGGTCAAAATAATATTGATCTGTATCGGGGTGTTGAGAAAAACAGTTTGAAAGAAGTTTATTTTCTCCCTCAAGTTATTTACTGGGGTCTTGTCGCTCAACAAAATGTGTATTAGCAAGGGAATAGGAATCATAGGGCATGGAGTGAATTAACAGAGCAGGTGACTGTTTCTGAGAGTGAAAATAAATTGTGTGAACCTGATGCAAATCAATTTTAATTCAGGAAGGATAAACAGCCCAAGCCATTATCTAGAGAAAGTGATTTGTGTGGCTGTCCATTTTGAGGGTGATAGTAGTTAATTGCAGTCAGGCTTGGGAAGGGCAATTTCATACACCTGTCTGCCTTCTGTAGGCTAAAGTTTGACTTTGGTGCCTCCGAGAGTAGATCACTGTGGTCAGGAAGATGTTTCCCCCTTCCCCGCCTCCCTTCCTTGGGATCATCAGAAACGGCTTCAGAGGCAGGCAGGATGTTGGTTAGCAAGGAGCAATAAAATTCACTTGTACGGCAGTGTGCTTGGCAAGGACATCAACAGCTGTGATGAAACTAGGGGTTCTTCAAGAAGCAATGTCAATGCAAGAACATGGCTGCATTGTGAATCTGGTCCATCTAGATTGGTATTATCTACTCTGACTGGAATTTCAGACAAGAATCTTTCCAGTGCTACCTGGAGGTGCTGAGGATTGAATGTGTGACCTTTATAGAGAAGCATCTGCCACCAAGCCATGGCTCTTTACATATAGGAACACAGGAATCTGCTAGGCAATTAGTCCACCGAGCCCAGTAGTTTCTGCCCTGACTGCATCCATTCTCTGGGGTTTCAGACAGGAGCTTTCCCCAGCCCTCCCTGGTGATCCAGGGATGGAACCTGGAAGCTACCAAATGCAGCAAACATGCTGTTCCGCTCAGCTATGCCTCCCTCAAGAGAATTGTCAAGGCGAAACAACATAAGGCTGTTTGTAAGTGGGCTTATGAGGATCTGCACAACTTTATTCTTCGCATCCTCAGACATCTTGCACACGACTGTGAAGATGATACAGAGTTGGTGCCAACATCAAAGGAGGACACAGCTGGGTTTCTGTAACAGACAAGGATGGGGAACCTGTGGTCACCAGATGTAGGACTTCAGATCCCATCATTCCTGGCTATTGCATGTACTGCATGAGGCTGATGGGAGTTGGAGTCCAACAATGATGTGTGCGTCAAAAGTTCCCTATCCCTGTTCTATAAGCAGCGTGATTTCCCTGTATCTGAAGTGGTACAGTATGACTAGAGCTGCTTCAGATGATTCTGCTGAGCATGGAATTCTGTTCTAAGGCAGCTATAGATACCTTCTCCATAGCTTAGGGGATTCTACTTGGCAAAGGCTTGCCAAAAATGGTGTCTCTTTCACAAGCATTAAAAGAAGAAATTTAGCTGTTTCTCTTTGGTGGGATTAAGCTGGCACTGCCTAAGAGCACCTGGAAGTCCAGGTGCCTTTGTGTCTATTTCCAACTTACAAGGCAATTGTTCACCCCTTCCAAAAACATGCTTTACACATGCAGCTGGATGAGGTAGAAGAGCCTTTTGATGGTAGAATGAGCCATACTATTTCAGATTGTACGGGGGAGGAGCATAATATTTCAGATTGTACGGGGGAGGAGCATAATATTTAATATTAGAACTAGGAGAATGGGAACCAATAATTCACCCTAGTGGTCTAGGTTGTTGTTGTATAAGAGTCCCTCATGGGCTCTTGATTGCTTATTTTAATTAAATTTAAGTTTTATTTATTTCCCATCTTTCCCCGCAACGTGCTCAAGGTAGTGCACATGGTTCACTTCCTCCTTATTTTATCTTCACAACAACCCTGTGAAGTGGGTTAGCAAGAGAGAGACAGGGAGCTTCATAGCTGAATGGGGATTTGAACCCTGCTTTCCAGAATCCAGCACTCTATCCACCACCACCATTTGTCTTGTTTATTTCATAAGAGGAATCTGCAACAAAATAATGCCCTTCATTCCCCCTTCCTCTCAGTTTCACTGGTTTCTCTTCCTCAAACAGACAGCCAATATTCTGTGCTCACTCAACATACTCTTTCTACATTGGGTTATTTTGAGGTTCTCATCTTTAAAGCCCCCACCCATCATTTCTGCAAACGATGAGGTTCTGCAGGCCTCTGATGGCACACTTTGTGCTTTAAAAACTGTGCATTTAAAGCAGTGTCATGTTACTTTATAGCTTCCCCCAAAGAAACCTGGGAAGCACACTTTGTTAAGGGTGCTGAGAGTTGTTAGGAGACCCCATTCCCTTCCTAGATCTACAATTCTCAGAGTGATTGACCAGTGGTTCCCTCTTCCTAGGGAGCTCTGGAAATTGTAGCTCGGTGATGGAACAGTAGTCTCATAACAACTCCTAGCACATAGGTAGGCAAACTAAGGCCCGGGGGCCGGATCCTGCCCAATTGCCTTCTAAATCCGGCCTGCGGATGGTCCAGGAATCAGCATGTTTTTACATGAGTAGAATGTGTCCTTTTATTTAAAATGCATCTCTGGGTTATTTGTGGGGCATAGGAATTCATTCATCCCCCCCCCAAAAAAAATATAGTCTGGCCCCCCACAAGGTCTGAGGGACAGTGGACCGGCCCCTTGCTGGAAAAGTTTGCTGACCCCTGTCCTAGCAACACCCTTAATGTCAACAATGCTGAGCTAGATGGACCAATGGCTTGACTCAATCCAAGTCAGCTTCCTGTATTTGACTGTGCAACAGTCTTTTACAATGAGTTAAAATGCTTTCTCTCCCCCTCCCCACCCTTCCCTGCTGTGCTTGCAGTCTGTTGTCCACAATCCTTCCTAGAATTATCTTGTTGGCTCCTGTTGGTGTCAATTAATGATGTGTGGAGGAGCTGGGGAGGACAAGGGGCAGAGGAAGGGATGGCAATTTGCAGACACCTTGTTAGTAAGGCTGACCGCAACCCAATGGAGCCAGACAACTAGGCTTAGAACACCTGACATCTTCTTCCAACAACAAACAGCAGCTGTTTATCAAGCACCATTCTGTGCATGCCAGGAGACTGTAAATAGCTTTATGCAGATTAACCTCCCAAGTGCCCTCACAACAGAATCTCCTGGGTGCCAGCCTTATTATTCACGAGGAAAGCTGAAGATGGGCTAGCAGAGAAGCGGTGGACATGGGATGGGAAGGCGATTTGACTCAGTTCACATTTAAGGGTGAATCTAATTTGAGCTCTCGGAAACAATACATGAACCTCAAATTTTGCTAGGCAGTTTTCCAGCCAAGTAATATGCACAAAAATACACAATAATATGCATATATTAGTGAAGATAACGAACAGAGATGTATTGTGTTAGGGAGTATTGCATGCAAACGTGTATATAGGAAAAATTAGCAGTACCCTGCTGATGAGGATGTGTGTGATTATTATTATTTAACTGATGTTGAAATGAGGACTGAAGTTAAAAGTGGAAAAATGAGAAACCAAAATGGACAGATTTGCCTATTTGTTCCTATCTTCCAATAAGTGCAAAAGCATTGGAGGGGGGTAACTGAAGGGCACCAAATCATTTTTTTAAAAAATAAAAATTAAAACTGAATAAATGCACTCAGTGTAGACAGTACTGAGCAAGATGAAGCAATGGTTCCATTTAAAGCAGCATTCTAGGTGTGCAGCAAAATGGACTTTTACATCTTTTACATCCTTTACCCTTTTAAATGTGCTTGTGGGAGGGGGTGAGGTTATTGGTTTGTGTTGTTCAGTGGCGGAGCTTCATGCTCCAGCACCTGGGGCAGAGAGTGGGTGGGGTGTGGCTGGCGTGTGTCCCAGGGGGCGTGGTGTGCATCCCGGGGGCATGGCACACCGCCCACAGGAGTGTGGTACACATCCCGGGGGCGTGGCGTGCGTCCTGGGGGTGTGGCATGCCGCCCGCAGGGGCATGGTGCGCATTCTGGGGGCATGGCACCCAGCACATGGGGGGCAGCCATGATGGCACCCCACTGGGATTGTGGTGCCGGGGGTAGTGTGCTCCCCCTGCCCCCCTCTTCCTCCGCCAGTGGTTTTGTTGTTTTGTTCTGGTTTTTATTATGCATTTTGAACTTTTATTTTGTATTTTTATGTTGTGAACTGCCTTGAGATCTATGGGGGAAGGGTGGTATAGTGTACACACACACACACACACACCATCTTAGCTTCAGAACTGCAGGTGATAATCATCATTGCCAAACCATGACCCAGTAGTCTGTAACTGACCTGCCAGGGACCCTGTGAAGGCTCAAGAGTTTGCAGCAGCGAGAGGCTTGCATTAGGCTCGGCTGTGCCTCAGACAGCGCTCCCCAAGGGACCGATCTTGATGGATGGCAAACATTTCTGCTCATTTGTGTGCCTTTGGATTAAGTGAAGCCTCCAGGATGCTCCATAACGTGCTGTCCCGTTTTATTTATTTATTTATTTCCAGTGAGATAACCAGGTGAGTAGGCCATGCTGGAAGCTGGGATGACAAAGCCGAGCTCTGATTGTGTCTTTATTGATGGCAAACAAAATAGCTTTCATAACACTGTCCCATTAATAATATCTCCGGCATGACTGGAAAAACGAGCTGCTCAGATTCCTATGGTGTAAGTGCTATGAAATAACAAAAGCACATGCTAAGAGTGTTCCCATTTAACACCAGATTTCAGGTTGGGTGGCCACATCTTTGATTTTCCAGCACTCAAGCAAGCAAACAAACAAACAAACACAATCCATACCCAAACACAAGTTTCACGCCTTCCTGACACAAAGTCTTCAGTGTGCAGGAAAGTTTATTGTTTTGCTGTGGTTTTTTTTACACACAAAAAAATACAATTATTTGGTCCTGTTTACAGTCTGAAGTGGCACTTTTCTCTTCCTACACGATCTGCTGCTTGTGTAGACTAGCTCTAAAGGGAAAAAGAACTATTGAATTCACAAGGGCAGCAGCTTGTTAGTTACAGGACCAAAAGATCTACCAAATGCAATTCTCCTTGAAATTCATGTGTGTGTTTGAAATGGAGTTGTGGTATACCATAAAAACTACAGAACCTATTATGCATTACAACAGTGGGCAGATACCCATGCATGGAAACATTGGAGACGTTTGCTAAATGTTCTGCTGAAGATCAGAACAGAAACACGGGATTCCCCCAGTAGGTTTCACTTATCCCTCATTCTGGCTACCACACAGTGCCTTAATATCACCAATATTGCTAATTTCAGTATATGCTTTTATTTATTTATGTTGCCCATTAAACAATTAATGAAAAGGTCATTGCGAATTCTCTGAAGCACCATCATCCATTTTGAGGACTGTTGGTTATGCAAACAGGCACCATCACTCTCCTCAAACAAGCAAAGATGTCTAGACTTGGTAGCTTTTATGCCAGCCCGTAATCTTCTAATTAGCAGGCTTAATTGTTTGAGAGCCATTAAGATGTTCTTTTTCCAAACCTTTGGCTTTCTCATAAGGAAAGAGGTGTCTGTGTCTTTCCATTCCCCCCCCCCCCCATGAAGATGAGTTACTTTTGGATGAATTGATGTTAAAAAGCAACAACGTGTTGCTATTATAAGCATCAGTAGTAAGCTGACCTTTTCTCATTCTGTCACTTTCTCTGTTCTCCCGCATCTTAGGAGCCACCAAGACAGGCACAGTCCACTTGAAATATAAAACACAGCACTGGGGGATGAATAATTTCATGGGTGGTTTCTTATGGGGGCTGACCTACAATTTCACAAGCAGACAGGCTGACAAGCACAAGTCAGGATGCAATATAATGTCAGAACTTGACTTGATGAGATGCAACTTTTTCTTGCCTGCCCTTCATAATTTAGCCACGAGTGCAGGGTTAAGGAACATTTGTTCAGTCTGAAGGCCACATTCTCTTCCAGGAGACCTTCCAAGGGCCACTTGCAGCGGTGGGCCAGGCCAGAGGAAAATGTGGGCGGAGCGATGGATGTTGGCTTTGAACATAGGCTAGTTTCTACACACACACACACACACACACACACACACACACACCACTCTCTCCTCCATCTAGCCAAGAAAGAGACATTAAAGGACACATGCTGAGTGACAGGTTCCACTCAGGCAAAATAACTCAAGGCCGGTGCAAAGCAAGGATGGAGAATGGGGAGAATCCCAAGGGGAGAAAAGGACAGGGGCCTGAAATTACCCAATCCTGCCCTACTCAGTGGGAATTTCACTTTCATTTGGTTTTGACCTTCCTAAGCAAACCTTCTGATTGGCTGTGGGTGGTGCTGTGGGTTAAACCACAGAGCCTAGGACTTGCCAATCAGAAGGTCGGCGGTTCGAATCCCCATGACGGGGTGAGCTCCCGTTGCTCAGTCCCTGCTCTTGCCAACTCAGCAGTTTGAAAGCACGTCAAAGTGCAAGTAGATAAATAGGTACCGCTCCGGCGGGAAGGTAAATGGTGTTTCTGTGCGCTGCTCTGGTTTGCCAGAAGCGTCTTAGTCATGCTGGCCACATGACCCGGCCACATGTACGCCGGCTCCCTCGGCCAATAAAGCGAGATGAGCGCCACAACCCCAGAGTCAGCCACGACTGGACCTAATGGTCAGGGGTCCCTTTACCCTTTACCTTTAAGCAATCTTCCACCCCCAGCTAGAAAAGATGGGAGGGTAGTTTTGAGAACAAAGCATGAACAATCAAATTGAGACAAATTCAATAGTCCAGCACCTTCAGTGAAGAGGGCTGGCTGTCTCTAAATGGCAAAGCACTTATAGCAGACGGGGCATCTTAACAATGTGGGATGTCCATGCTATTGAGGATAGTTAGTAAAGTTCTGCCTCCCTTGCAAAGCTGGAGAGTGAGAGATAAACAGGCAAGACTTTGCAAATACAGTGAAACAAAAGGGTCATCTTTTTTTTGCAAATGAAAATTAATGAGAGCCTGCCGGGGGGTGAAAATGAAATTATTTGTTGCATTAACATTAATTCCTAGTTCCCCTCCCTCCCGCCCCTTGCTGCCTACAGATGTACAGCATATTAAGAGGAGAGACATCATTCTGAAGAGGGAGCTTGGCGAAGGTGCTTTCGGGAAGGTGTTCCTGGCTGAGTGCTACAACCTCAGCCCCACCAAGGACAAGATGCTTGTGGCTGTGAAGGTAAATCCCAAGGACACCCAGGCTCTGAATTGCTGAGAATGAAAATTTCACACATAAGTAGAAACTGCATTTGTAGCTGCTTGGAAGACAGTTGGAAGTATCAGGTGGTACAGAGCTATTCTGGCTAGTCTCCTATTAAGGATTCACTGCAGCGGTTCATCTTACGGGGGGGGGGGACGACTTCAAATGTTAAAAACTTCTGCCATCAAGGTTGTGTCATCTGCATATCTGAGGTTGTTGATATTTCTTCTGGCAATCTTAATTCCGGCTAGGGATTCATCCAGCCCAGCCTTGAAGGCTGTTTTTATGTTCTTACAAAACAAAGCTGCTGGACCACGGACAGCTCCAGGCAAGCAACTGTCAAAAGTTGGGAGCAGATCGGGGCCTTTAAAGCCCTGTCTCCAGACTGCTTTCTCCAAGCTCCACCTGCCTTGTAGACAAGTTCAGAGACTTAAAAGGCCAACCTTCTTACCTGTCACCATTAGTTGATATTTAGTTGCCCAGCTGCTCACAGAACTGATGGTTCCAGGATCTAATCCCTACAGCTCCCAATCCCCTTGAAATATCATCGCAAAGTCACTTCCTCACCTTACATTTAAAACATTATTATATAGTTATATCTCCCCCCCAACCCCCCCCCCCAACATCCTGGGAACTGTAGTTGGGTAAGAATAAAGAGTTGCTAGGAGACTTCTATTCCCCTCACAGGGCTGCAGTTCTAATAGTGATTGTTAGATTTCTCTGACGCCTCATGAATCACAAAGGGAAGTGTGTTCTAAACTATAGGAGAAACCATGGAAAATGCCCACTTCTAAAATTTAATTTCATTTATGAGTCACTTCCCATAAAATATCTTGAAGCAATTTCACAGTAAAACTTCTGAGTCAATATTTGATAACTATTTATCAAATTTATGTAGATGCCAATCAATAAATGCTACATATATGGCTTACAAAGAAGACAGGATTGGAAAAACTATCTATAATAATTAAAATCAGCAATAACCAATGGAAGACATCAACCCTCTGTAGCCAGCAAAAAAAAATAGTAGCAGCAAACCTTCCTTGTAACAGAGACAGCATCTGGATTAAGCTATGCTAGGCTACAGCACTAGCATATGCAAACAATGCTAAGAACATTAGATGAATCTGCTGGATCTTGCTCCTACAGTGCCTGATCAGATACTCATGGGAAACCCAGACATTAATGCAACAGCACTCTACCCAGGCAAAATTCCCAGCAAATGACATTCAGAGGCTCAATGCCACTGATAGTGGAGGTAGATCATAACCTTCATGGCTAGTAGCCATTGATAGTTTTATCCTCCATGAATTTGTCTGATCCAAGCCATCCAAGTTGGTGGCCACCACTGCTTTCTGTAGGAGCTAATTCTACAGTTTCATTATGTGCTACATGAAGGAAGATTTCCTTTAATCTGTGTTGTGCACGGGGGGAGAAAAATGTTTCTTCATCCATTTCCCCCATGCCATGCATAATTCCATAAACTCCTGTCATGTCACATCATACTTGCCTTTCCTCTCAGCTAAAAAGTCCCAAACTCTGCAACTTTTTCTCATTTTGGGTGCCCTTTTCTGAACCTTTTCCAACTCTACAATATCCTTCTTGAGGTGAGGTGAAAACAACCCATATATGTTTGCAATGAGTGAAGCAAAGTCAGGTGGCCTTTTTTCAGTGGTCAGAAAAAGGAACACAAAGCAAGCCCAAAGGCTTTGGTCCACCCCTAATAGTAGACAGCATGGGGGGGGGGTGTTTGGGTGTGTGTGTGTGTCACAGGGTTGTGAAGAAAATGCAAGAGGCACCTCTAAGTTTCTTAAGGCATGAAGATATTAAATGGCTGAAAGTAATCAAGGGCCCAAGATGAGAATGGATGTTTTGCCATCTGTGCACTGCACTATCATCTATCTGAATCATCCATCTAAATGTCTCTAGTCAGGTTGTCCCCCAAGGGAGGAAAATTAAAATGAAATTATGTGATTTTTGAATAGATGTGGGTTAGAATGATAAGACAGGGATTCTGGGGTTTGGGTTGTGTGGTTTTGGTTGTGTGTGTGTGTGTGTGTTTTAAGTCTGCTCAATTTTAAAAGAGAAAAGTTTCTCTATCAAATGCCGTTCCACAGTATGACACTTCACACCTTGGCAAAAGAGACCAACTTGACATGGTTTTCTTTCAGAGTCTAACTCAATAGAGTCAGACTTCTGAAGAGACGTCAAGTAAGATGGATTCAATCTGCAATAGCTCTTGCTATGTCTTCAAATGCTTTCCGAGATTCCATTCAGACTGTTTTCACACATCATGCTTTTATGAGGTGGTGAGTAAAGGAAAGTGGCCTGTTCCTCTCACTCTTTGTCAGCATAGAATAATAACGAAGATAAAGAAAATGTCACTCTTATTATTTTATTCATTTAATAACTGCCTCACTTTTCAGTCCAAAGGGGATCTTTCAGGCAGGTCCTTACACAGTGTGGCAAAATGCAATCAAATTATTTCAATCCAGGGGCCACACCTGCTGTCCAGGCCCATATCGCCCCCATTTCTTCTTTCTATGCCCAGGTCAGCAGCAAGCAAGATTGAAAAGCATCAGAGGAGCAATGGAAGCTCCTAAGTTTAAATATTTGGTCTTCCTGGCTCTTTATTGTCTACACTGACTGGCAACAGCTCTCCAGGCTTTGTGAAAGGAGTTTTTCACAAGCCTACCTGGAAGCACCAAGGATGGAACTTTGAACCTTCCTCGTGTAAAGCCTGAGCTCTGTCACTGAGAGCCATGGTCCAGATTGCAACTGATGGAGACAAAAAGATGCGATCTCAGGCACTCGTCACCTATTGATTAATGTCAGATGCTCAGTACCATTGCTTGCCAGCTATTCAATGGTAAAAGACTAAATATAATTACATGACCGCAATCACATACTGTTGGATATGAGTTATGATGGCGTATTAAAGTCAGTATCATCCAGTGTCAAATACAGGTATGAAATATCTGCTGAATATTTGACACTGAATTAGGGATGGACAGATCAGACTAGATCCATATTAGTTTGGCATGTGCTCAATTATAAGCTGGTTACATTGTGGCTTTTTTGCAAAAAGGAAAAGAAAAGAACACAAAAATGTGTTTAAATTGTATGTACTTCCTCCTAAAGTACGCTTTTTAAAGCACTCTGTGAGTATTCTCATAAAACAAACTATTTTTGTATGAATCTAATGCATTTCCCTTGAAAATATGTATTGTGACTGCTTTGTAATGTATTTCCCCCCTAAAATATGCATTTTTATATGCTTCTCCGTGTAGTTCTCCTAAAATATTCATTTTGTGCACGTTTTCTTTGAAAATGCATCTTAAAATTCAGTGGTGAATAAACTGATTAATAGCTACATTCCAGTCTTTATAAAAGTGTGGGACCAAGGAATTAGGTCAACCTATTTTAAAAATGTAGACTTAGACTAAATCAATATCTCCCTTTCCCCCTACATTGAAATCCTCAATGAAGAATTCCTGAGAGCATATTCATCTTTAGCTGAAAGCTGTGTCTTCATGAGGAAACATACCAAACACAGGTGTAATATGCTTTCAACTAATTCTTAAATAAACCCAAAGCCACTCCAGTATTAATTCCATGTGCGCAATTGGCAAAAGTACCTAATCATGGCAAACCATGAGTGTGGTTGAGGAGCCATTTTCAAGATGAATACAAATTTGAGTCTCAGTCTCTCAATAAACTGTTTAAACCAAAGGGAATGAAAACAGGATTTTTTTTTGGGGGGGGGGAATTGCAGTAGCGATGACACACACACACCAACACATCTATTTACAGAATAAAAAGGTAAAGGTAAAGGTACCCCTGCCCGTACGGGCCAGTCTTGACAGACTCTGGGGTTGTGCGCCCATCTCACTTAAGAGGCCAGGGGCCAGCGCTGTCCAGAGACACTTTCGGGTCACGTGGCCAGCGTGACATCGCTGCTCTGGCCAGAGCCAGAGCCAGAGCCAGAGCCAGAGCTGCACACGGAAACGCCGTTTACCTTCCCGCTGGTAAGCGGTCCCTATTTATCTACTTGCACCCGGAGGTGCTTTCGAACTGCTAGGTTGGCAGGCGCTGGGACCGAGCAGCGGGAGCGCACCCGGCCGCAGGGATTCGAACCGCCGACCTTTCGATCGGCAAGCCCTAGGCGCTGAGGCTTTAACCCACAGCGCCACCTGCGTCCCATATTTACAGAATAAAAGACAGCAAATTCAGCTCTTCCAAAGTAAATGGGTAGACTAGTTCAGGAGAGTTGTAATAAGGAACTATGATGTTTTCTACCCCTCATTGAGAATTGGTTTCAAATTCTGGGTTCATGGTTTTCCAATTCTGACTGAGCTAGAAATAAGTGGAAGCTATTACCTTCCTGCTCTCTCACAGATGGGTTTGTGGAAATTCCACTTCAGTGAGATTTGAGCTTGGGTCACACACACATTTCATAACTGGTGATCTTCTGGCATTGTTTCTGAATGGGTCACAGTGCTCACGTTTCCCACTATATCAGGAGTGGGGAACCATTTCAACCTTCTGGGCAACTTTGAGGGGGGGGGGTCACATGCCAGTTATCTGCACACCATAGGAAGTTTCCATTTGATAGGTGGTAATCTGTATTTATGGGACGTGGGTGGCACTGTGGGTTAAACCACAGAACCTAGGACTTCCTGATCAGAAGGTTGGCGGTTCGAATCCCCGCAACAGGGTGATCTCCCATTGCTCAGTCCCTGCTCCTGCCAACCTAGCAGTTCGAAAGCATGTCAAAGTGCAAGTAGATAAATAGGTACTGCTCCGGCGGGAAGGTAAATGGCGTTTCCGTGTGCTGCTCTGGTTCGCCAGAAACGGCTTAAGTCATGCTGGCCACATGACCCGGAAGCTGTACACCAGCTTCCTCGGCCACTAAAGCGAGATGAGCGCCGCAACCCCAGAGTCGGTCACGACTGGACATAATGGTCAGGGGTCCCTTTACCTTTACCTTTTAATTTGTATTTACTCAATTTCAACATGCTTAAAGCTTAGGAGGAAAGTGGCCTTTGTTAGCATCCTCATTTTGTCTTTGTATCCTCCTCTTTCCCTCAGGCCCTGAAGGACCCAACTTTGGCTGCCCGAAAGGATTTCCAAAGGGAGGCAGAACTTCTCACCAACCTTCAGCATGACCACATTGTAAAGTTCTATGGTGTCTGTGGTGATGGAGACCCTCTCATAATGGTATTTGAGTACATGAAACACGGAGACCTGAATAAGTTTCTGAGGTAAATCCTGAACAAGCTTGGTTTACAATGATTTAAAGTCCTTAAAGAGAGACCTCAAGGAACCATAAAGCCTTCTGAAGTGGGAATTTTGCCCCACCAAGGGGCTAATAATGACTTTTAAAGCCTTGGGCAACTTGGGGCCTAGATATCTGAAGGGGTATCTCTCCCTATACCAATCTGTCATTGAGCAAACATCAGCAGTTGATGTCCTCTTGGCAATCTAAGGGCAATCTGTTATGCACTGACCAGAGAAAGGGCCTATTTTGTGGTGACACTCCGACTATGAAATGTCCTCCTACTTGAAATATGATTGACACAATGTCAAGTTCCCAGTAACAATTGAAAACCCATCTTTTTCCCCATAGACCACCATGGGGAGGACAGTTGCCTTGGCCAGATTAGACTATCGCTGCAACTGACTTTGCTATTGTTTTATCCACTCCATTTATATTTTGTTTTGATGTGAACTATTGTGTCCTGGAGTACTGATAGCTCACCACAGGGAACACCTATACACAGAACCAAAGGTTCCTGGTCCTATCCCTGGCAGCTCCTAACAGGCACAGAGTCTGATCTATACCTTCTGCCTCTTATTGCCTCTTCCTTCTTAGCTCTGCACCAATTTGCTGATTACTCCACAGCTCTGTGTAGGCCATTCCAAGACACGAGGAACATTAGGATACACTGGACTCACATTATCTTTTACTTCATCTGTGGCTCTTTTGGCAAGCGTGGTTAGCCACTGCTGGGCTGAACCAGCAGCAGCCGCACCTTTCCTGCTCACTGAAAATTTCAGCCAGTCTATCTTATAAGTATTTCATTTATCCTTGGATTCTGATCAATCAAAGCTACTAGTCATGATAGCTACGCTCTCACTGCACTGTTGAAGACAATGTCTGTTAAGGATCACAAGTTGTGAGAGTGCTACAGTCAGGCTTTGCTTGTGGGCTTCCCATGGACATCTGACGGGCCACAGAATGCAGGACAAGATGGGCCATTTTGATTTGATACAGCTGGGCTCTTCCTTTGTTATTATGTACAATGCAAGGATCTGTGGAGTATAAGACTTCCAATATTCGTGGAGTGCAGCATGCCCTTAAGTAAAGATCAGTTGTTAGTTCCTCGTATTTAGAAAATCAAAAGCTAGGTGTGTGTGTGTTTTGTTTCCCCCCATTGTGTTTATTCAGTGGGAGCATAAATGTGTTAACAATGCAGACAATGACCCATGAGCAATAGAGTTGAGTCCTTGCGACATTTGCCAAGGCGAAGTGCTCCAGCTGTGGAATCTGACTCGTGACTGGGACAAATAAATCTCTTTCCTCGGCTGCCATTTATTTTAGCTGGCATCTAAAAGGACAAGACGTTTTGGGAAGCATCCAAAGAGATGTTTAATAGCAACACAGGCATTTTGAGGGAGCCCACTCCCTTTCTGAAAGAAAACCAGAACCTTGGATTGGGGAGACTTTGAGAGATTAAATGCATTTTCCAAGTCACTCTGACAAGCTAGCAAAAATCCAAAAGCTTTGTTCCACTAGATTTAACAAAGGAATATTGGCAATCCCCCCCCCCCCCATGTTGCCAAGGTCAAAGAGACAGCAGCCTCTGAATCCACCTTGTGTTTTTCTAGTTCTCCTCAATGCCTTTCGCTCCGTGTAATTAAAGCACCATGATTCCCTCAGCAAATCCCATCCTCTACTTGTCGACAGCAAACAGACACACATTTGAAGGCACAGGCTCACTGCATGCATTAGCATCTAAATGAGGCACCATGTTCATGAAAGCCTCCATGTTCCTGTAATGGCTATTGTCTCCAATGGCTGCAGCTTAATACCAGTTGCTGGAAACCGCAAGAGGGTAGAGTGCCCTTGAGGTCAAATCCTGCTTGTGGGTTTCCCATAGGCTTCTGGTTGGTCACTGTGAGAACAGGATGCTAGGCTACAAGGGCCATTTGCCTGATTCAGCAGACTCTTCTTATTTTCTTAACTAAGGAGCTTCTTTCCAGACCTCCTCCAGATCCTTGCTTCCAGAAAAGAAAAAATGGAAAAAAGGTGACAGTACTCCGTACCAGTTGTTATCATCACAAAAAAGCCATAAAACATGCACACATACTTAGAGAGAAAGATTTAGTGACACAGTACAGTGCAGAATATCCACTTAAAATTAATACAATTGCTACAACCTGAAAAGTACTAAAGCATCACCCTGCTCCTGGCTTTACTGGAGCCAGCAAAAACCTGTACAGATGAAAAAGTATTGCAGTACAGTGTTTTGCAAACTTGGGTATCTAGCTGTTCCTTGACTACAACTCCCATCATTCCTAGATAGCAGGAACAGCTGTCAGGGATGATGGGAATTATAGTCCAAAAACAGCTGGAGACCCAAGTTTGGAAAACACTGGTTAGTTGGTGTGTTTAGCAATCAATCCCTCTTCCCAGAGAATTCTGGGAACTGTAGTTCTGTGAGGGGAATAAGGGTCTCCTATCAACTCCTAGCATACTTTACAAACTACAGCTCGCAGAGTTATTTAGGGGGAGTCATGAGAGCTTAAAGTGGTATCATAGTAGTATAAATGTATGGTGTTAATGTGGTCCAGGTCAGCTCATACCATAATCCACAAGGATCAAATTCCTCAAGCATCCCTGTGTCAGCCCTAGACCTGTCCTCAGCACTCGGCTTTTCCACTATGGGTGACTCCTAACAATGCAAGCCACTTGACCTGTCACATCCCCATTTGTGGAGCCCTGTCATCTTCCTCTCTCTCTCAACAATGCATTTTGGAAAGCATCTGAAGGAGAGCCGTGAAAAGCTTCAACAGCTGAACCAGAAATATTTTGGCAGAAATCTGTCGCTGCCATGTCATATCTGTCTTCCTTCCCCCCTCCCCTCCGCATATGCCTCAAGCTTATCAGAGAGAGAAATGCAAGCAAGTCAGAACTTGTTGCTCTCACAGTTTAGCTCCATGTCAAGATGGAGGGATCCATCTGCACAGGCATTTTTCAATTTGTTCACTCTCTGCAGGGCTGCTGCTGCTGCTGTTGTTGAAGAGGGTGAAATGCCAGGATTAATTTCAAACGAAGCCAGAAGAGAGAAACACAAAGGAAATGTTGCTGTTGTATCTAATAAAAGAGACAGGAGGCCACAGCAACATTGTCCTTCCTTCGCCACATATTAGGCATTTTCACCGTTCTGCTTCCATGCTGGCAATAAACTGGGGTGGATGGTGAAAACTGACCGAGGGCTCATGCATACTATGGTTTAATGTGGATAGTAAGTTTCTCGAACCTCTATTAATTCTCCATTCTCCATATCACAATATGTTTAGCCAGGAGAAGAGAAGACCAAGAGTTGATATGAGTGCATATACAGTGGTACCTCTGTTACGTACTTAATTCGTTCCGGAGGTCCGTTCTTAACCTGAAACTATTCTTAACCTGAAGCACCACTTTAGCTAATGGGGCCTCCTGCTGCTGCCGTGCCGCTGCCGCCCGATTTCTCTTCTTATCCTGAAGCAAAGTTCTTAACCCGAGGTACTATTTCTGGGTTAGCAGAGTCTGTAACCTGAAGTGTATGTAACCTGAAGTGTATGTAACTTGTAGGTACCACTGTATAGCCTTCTTCAAATGCTGCCACATGGAAGATGGAGCAAGCTTGTTTTCTGCTGCTCTGGCAGGTAGAGCCCAAACCAAGGGATTCAACTTGCAAAAAAAGGAGAGACTCCACCTAAACATTACCCTCTCTTGCCTTCCACAGGGCACACGGCCCGGATGCGATGATCCTTGTGGATGGGCAGCCTCGGCATGCGAAAGGGGAGCTGGGCCTTTCTCAAATGCTTCACATCGCCAGCCAGATCGCTTCAGGGATGGTTTACCTCGCCTCCCAGCACTTTGTGCACAGAGACCTGGCCACGAGGAACTGCTTGGTTGGAGCTAACCTGCTGGTGAAGATTGGAGACTTTGGGATGTCCAGAGACGTCTACAGCACTGATTACTACAGGGTAAGGTGGCTCTGGTAATGGAGCCCAGAACGGGTGGTACAAAAGCTGGGAAATGACATTGCAGAAGGTTTCCATATCTACCCCATCTTTCCTCACCCAAGCTTGATACAAAATGGAGGGCAGCTCTATCACTAGTTATTAGTGATGGCAGCTGACCAAAGTTTCCATTCTCAGACGCAGCATGCCTCAGTATCCCATAGGCTTGAATCTAATAACAGGGGAGGACATTATTATTATTATTATTATTATTATTATTATTATTATTGCTGCTGCTACCCACCCTTTACCAGCAAGTGCCATAGGCAGATTTAACAAATTAAAATTAGAAACAGTTAAAGCATATCACAATCAGAGGAATAGGGTGTGCCCTCCAAACAGACATCTCAAGTGTATGGTGAAAAAGTTAGATGCACCTCTTTGGGGAGGGCATCCCTCAATTCTGGGGCTGCCACAGAGAATAAGGAAAGTGGCACAAAAATGCACTGGCATGTGTGGGGGCAACAATTGCTTTGATGCAACACTGTGGCACCTCCCTTGCAAACAGATCAGAATGAATACTCCATAAACAACTGGATGTTTCACCACCCTCAAACTTTGGGCAAACAGATAAGGGTGATTGCTCAGTAAGCAGGATGTCTGTAGGCAACCCCAGTCTTTCAGCTGAGCCTTAAGACATAACAAAGTCCAACTGGCAGATTGAAGTAAAGAGGTTCAGGTAAGGTATGACCCTTTGATTCCACTGTATGTACAGAATGGGCCTCAGCGGTCCATGATGTCATAAGCAGTGGGCAGAGAGGGGTGACTCAAGGATCCTGGAAACCAATGTTCCCATGTGGTCGGCTGAGGCACACTCAGTTGGGGGGGGGGGAAATATTGTGGCTAAGTAAATTAGTAATTTTGGAATGAGCAGAACCAACAGAGTACAGCTATATTCTGAAGAAAAGCAGAATTGTGGATTGATCGATCGTTTTCATTAAAAAATGGAAATTACTGCAGTCGCTGAGATGTTAATGATTAGAACGTTCCATTCAGCAGCCCAAGTGGAATTTGTAGATCAGTGTTAGGGTTCCTATGTCTCCCCCCCCAGATGTTGTTGGGCTCCTAGTTGCCATCAGGCCCAGCCAGCATAGCCAGTGGTGAGGGGTGGTAGGAGTTGTATTCCGTTAACATTTGGAAAGACACAGATTTTGTGCCTTTGTTCTAGATGATCTCATGCTCATGACTGCTTTTTCAAGTGAAACAACTCCTGCATTTTAATTTTCATGCACTAAATAATCCACACCTATGCTTAGGCCACTCACCTACCTGTGAACCACAAAGCACTTTCTAGGTAGATCATTTGTTTATTACTACATTTCTATCTCATATTTCTTCCAAGGAGCTCAAGGTGGCACTCACACACTCTTCCCCTTCTCTTCCCCATTTTATCCTCACAACAACCCTGTGAGGTAGGTTAGGCTGAGAGGCTCTGACTCGTCCAATAAGCTGCATGGCTGAGTAGGGATTTGAACCCTGGTTTCCCAGGTCCCAGTCCAGCACTCTAATGCAGAGGCAAATAACCAGTCACCCTCCAGATGTTGTAGGCTCCAGCTACCATCAGCCTCAGCCAGCATGGCCAATGGTCAGGGATGAGAAGAGTGATGGTCATAGAATCATAGAATTGTAGAATTCAAAGGGACCATGACAATCAAGCAGCTGTCCCATGCAGGGATCGAACCTGCAACCTTGGCATTATCAGCACCACGTTCTAACCGGCTGAGCTATCTAGCTGCTACCACATTTTGAGAGCTACATGTTTCCCATCTCTACTCTAGCCATTACACCATACTGTTTGCAGTTCAGAAGTCTAGCAAGGAGCTGGGCTTAATTTCTCATTTTTAAAATAAAGTAAAATGGGAAAGTGCTTTTGAATGTACATGAAGATCTATTCTCAACCTACAATAGTCATCCCTTGTCCAAAAATCATAGTGCTAGAAACAGCAGTCATTCCCTAGAAAATACATAGAATTGTAATCTTTTCCCCCTTTCTAGCTATTTCTTATGCATTTACAATGCCTTCATTAATCCACATGTTGCCCTTCTGACATGTTTATCCTTTATTCCGCCGCATGTGTTCGACATCCCTCCCTCTTTTCTCTTTCTCTTTTTCTCCCTTCCCTAGAAACAGGCATCGCTACAGTGGAACAAGTTGTACATTCCATTCTCTTTCTTTTCTCTGTGTCTTTCATTAACGAAAAGACATTGATAAATTAAAGAGAATCCAGTGGAGGGCAACAAAGATGATTAAAGGATTGGAGGCCATGACCTGCAGAGGGAGATTAAGGAAACGTAATACGCGGGGCTTACAGAAAAGGCAACTGGAAGAGAGACTGATAACTGTGCATAAAATATGGGAGAGGAAATAATAGGCAATTTAGGACCGACCTCGGTACACTTCATTCAGCACTGAACACAATTCAGACAAGGGAATAATTTGTTGGAGGTAGATGGTTGGACACCATCTTTCGGGAAGGTTCAGAAGGATGCGAGATAAGCTCCTGTGGCTTGGGATCGGGGGCAAGAGG
The DNA here is from genome assembly GCF_951804945.1 of Podarcis cretensis. Taxonomy (NCBI): domain Eukaryota; kingdom Metazoa; phylum Chordata; class Lepidosauria; order Squamata; family Lacertidae; genus Podarcis; species Podarcis cretensis. Next base: position 20,761,388 of record NC_137183.1, read on the forward strand.
AGGAAGGTCCCTTATGGCAAACATGTTATCTGACAGGCACGGTCTTCAATATCTGACCCCTGTCTGCAAATCTCTTCAAATGTATGCTGAGTGGTGCTGGGGAAAGGGAAAAAGACAATTCTGGCCATGAAGAGCAAGTCTGACAATCGGTTAATCATGAACAGGAAGCGGTTACTATGGACAGAATGAAAACCCATGAACCAAGAACAGGATGGTCCAGTGCGCTGGCCCTAAGTATTTGGACTTATTTGATTTCCAGTTATTTCTAACCCTTTTATTTTGTGGGGTGGGGGGAGAGCGTTGAGGCAAACTATAGGATGTCACCCACACGCAAAGCACGTTAATGGTAATCTAACTGGATGCTGCCACAGGATGCACAACTGTGGGCAAGGAAGATCAGTGTGTGTTGCACCCAAATTGGACATTAAGAAGTACAGTATGTGAGACCACCATCCATCCCCATCACTTTCTGGGATCTCCCCAGCAACATCTAAGAAATCTTTATCTAAGGAACCCACAGCAATGTACATAGAGTTCATAGAACCATAGAGTTGGAGAGGACCCCCGGGGTCCCCATCTAGTCCACCTCCGCAGTGTAAGTGTAAGAATCTCGGCTAAAACATCCATGACAGATGCCCATACAACCTCTGCTTAAAGTCCTTCAAGGAAGGAGAGTCCCCAACCTCCTGAGGGAGACTGTTCCACTGTCGAACAGCTCTTCCTGTCAGAAAGTTTTTCTTGATGTTTAGTCAGCATCTCCTTGTTTTTGCCATGCTAAGTGATTGCTGCTTAAGGTCATCCAAAGCTAAGTGAGACTCTGAACTTAGTGAGACTCTGAACTTAGTGAGACTCTGAACTTAGTTCTCTTTGGTCCCAATGCTGCAGCATATTATTGTAATTATTGTTATTACAAAACGTAGCTTGCAGCGACTTACAAAAAAAAATGGTACATGCATTGAACATAAAACTAAAACAGAATAAAAGCTAAAAGTACATTCATATTGATAAGGAGGCATGCCTAAAGCATCCCACCCACTGAAAGAAGCCACAGATAATAAAAGGTCAAAGGCCTGGCGGAAAGGAAATGGGAAAGAGAATGGTGCATGCTACCTTAATCTCTGCGCAGTGCAAGATTACAGGGGTTCCAGGCACTTACCCAGGGTTAGGTTTCCTTGGAATGAGGGACAGCAGAGACTGTGGTCTCTTTATAGTATATGATTTATTGATGATGATGATGAACATTATTATTATTATTATTATTAGATGATAATAATACCCCACCCATCTGACTGGGTTTCCCCAGCCACTCTGGATGGCTCCCAACAGAACATTAGTAGTAATAATAATAAAGCTATAAAATATGAAACATTAAAAACTTCCCTAAACAGGGCTGCCTTCAGATGTCTTCTAAGAGTCAGATAGTTGTTTATTTCCTTGACATCTGATGGGAGGGCGTTCCACAGGACGGGCGCCACTATCGAGAAGGCCCTCTGCCTGGTTCCCTGTAGCTTCACTTCTTGCGGGGAGGGAACCGCCAGAAGGCCCTCGGAGCTGAATGACTGACACATATATGCAACCTGAGCCAACAGTGGAGGGGCTCACAGCATTAACATGCCAAGAAGGTCTGGTTTCTCCCATGGCCACAGCCTTGGATCCCAGAAGAGATCAGGCATGGCTCTCTGTCTCAGTTGTCCAGCCTGCTTCCAGCTGACACACACAGCTCTGGCTTTGTCGTTCTAACTAGCAGGGAGACCCACCCATTTATCCTCTGGCACAGAACCACTTTCTTTGAAACCCTAACAACCCATACTTAGGGGGCCATTACCAAGAAACTTGCTGGCTATTACAGCAATTGGATCATGGTTGGATTCAGGAATTAGAAGGGACTCTGGGACTCAGACATACAGCCTCCCCCCCCCAAAGAAACCCACCCCACCCCACAACAATAGGTAATGAATGATGATGCCAGGTGTGCCTCCCTGGAGATAGCATTCCATAAGTGGGTAGCCACTACTGAGAAGCCTTGTTTATTGTGTCGTTGTTCTTCGCACCTCCCTCAGAGTGGGCACACAGAGAAGGACCTCAGATTATTAACACATGGTATCAGTGGGTTCATGTGGGGAGAGGCAGAAAGCCAGTGCAATCATTGGTGTAGCCACTATGTGACTCTAGCCACTAGGCAAGACTTCTCCAATTTGGTACCCTCCAGATGTTTTGGACCGTAGCCCCAATCATTCCTGACCATTGGCCATGCTGGCTGGGACTGATGGGAGTTATAAACATTTGTAGGGCACTAGTACTGGGAAGGCTGCTCTCTATGATGCCATGCTGGTGTGAGAGTGTGCCTGATGAGCTTGACCTTTTCGCACATTCTTTGGCTGTGACCTTAGATCAGGCACACTCAGGTTGCAGCCCATGAAATCCAACCCACCAGCCATGTAGTGCAGACCATCAGTGTATTGATAAACCTCTGCTTCTGTAGGACTGCATGGGCTTGTCATTCACATGACTTGCTATAATGGCTGGATGGCTGTTTAAGGCTCAGGTCACAACGGATTTTATTTACTTATTTAAAATAAGCAAATGTTTCTTAATTTCCCTTTGATCAATTTTTTTCCAGGATCGTGTACTAAACTAATTCATAACAACACATCAATACGATTTAGAAACTCAACAAAAAGATAGAACATAGCAAAATGCAAGAAAGGCAAAAGCAAATAAAAACATGAAAAACTAAAATGCAGAATAGGGCAAACTAAATCCCCCACAAACCAAAAAAATGCTAAAATGCCTGGGCAAATGGGAAGGTCATCACCAGGTGCCAAAAATGCTTGTAATGTTGGTATCAGACACACCTCCTTGGGGAGGGCATTCCATAATCATTGCAGAAAAGCTCCTTATCTAGGATTGAATTAAGCAACATACCCTTCGGTGATAAGCGGAAGGGTCTCTCAGCAATTGAGAATAACCTTTTAATGGATTCAGATTTGCGGTTCCCAGGGCAGGAACCCAAAGCAAACTTGAGTTCCAGGTGATTTCACTGAAATGTTCCTGTGAGCGTCCATGCTGAGTTTCCCCTGGAGAATGCAGCAATTTATCATTTTCTTGGGTATAGGCTGTGAAGAATTCCATCTGAAGGTTGACATTGACATGACAGGTCTAAAGCTCACTGCAGGCTGCCAAGTTAGTTAAAACCCACCAGACCTCTCTGCATGGCTCTGGCTAGGTATGTTTGTCGGTATGTATGTGCCTGTAATTGCACACATTTTGCATTTTTACTAAGCACAAGTGATGGGATGCATGAATACATTCTGGGCTCAGGCTTGACGCCTGGCTCTTTGCTTTCATTGCTTGGATGTTGGTGGTGTTGTTGTTTTTTTAAAAGTCTTTTAAAACAAAGGGAGAGAAGCACCATCTGGCTCTCGCCTAAGTGGGATGCAAAGCGCTTTGCAAAGGTGAACTGCTTAATTTCCTGCAACACGTCTGTGTACAACAAACAGACATTTATGTAACAAAAGCAGCAGCAACATCAGCCTTCTTCTCCCCATAAGTCTCTCTGTGTTCTGCCTGAAGACAGATGCATCCTTTTCCTATTCAGATCACCTTGGAATGAGTTCAGCTGTTTATCCAGCTTTGACAAGGCAAGAGGGTTTTGTTTTATGGTTTGGAAAATCATTTTTAAAAAAAGAAATACACACACACATACAGATTGGAGATAACATTTCGAGCAGTGGAAAACGTCAAAAGGAAACTATCATCCTGGCAACTGTCATATTTCAAAGTCACAGGCATGGGTAGATTGGATTCTTGATATGCCTTCCTTAGAGGCAGAGGTGCGTGAAACCAGCCCCTTTATTTCCACACAGATGTGCACCTTCTCTCCCTTTAGGAGAGTGCGTGATTAAGACATTTATCTGCAAATACTGATATGCAGTTTTCGCAGTGCAGTTCTTAATCACTGTATTTCACTACAGGGTGCATTGCATTGCATTCAGTGAGCTTGATTGTCTATCTCCTTGCACATTCAGCTTGCACCTCCCACCCCCCATTGGCAATAACCTCCCGTCTGCTCAGGATACTTATCTGCTATAGAGAATTTCCAGCTTTTGCCATCAGAAGCTAAAAAGCTCAGGAGTTTGTGGCATTCCTTAATGAGGGTTTTTCTTCCAAAACCATGAGATTGCTGCTAAATCCAAGGCAGCTGAAAACATCTGCCCCCAATCCAGATCCAGTTCATGGATGGCATTCTCCTCTTCATAAGAGCTGCCCTGGTAAATATCTCTGGGTGTATCTAGATTTGTTCCCTCTGCTGAAATGAATGGACATCTTGTGCACATATAAGAACATTTTTCATAAAGAGTATACAAAGATTATGCTCTTATTATTAAGAGCTAGCAAATAGGCAATGTCCCTATTTGCATCTGATGAATCTTGGAGGCTATGGCCAACACCCTATAAGTTTAAGCAGTTCAGATGTGACCCTCACATGGAATGAGATGGAGTGACTCCCAAAGGCTGCAGCTTTGGGGACATTTTAGTTTAGAGAACAGGCGAGTAAGCAGTGACATGAAAAGGGGACTGAACAAATTCATGGAGGAGAAGGCTGCCAATGGCTACCAGCCATGATGGCTATGTTCTACCACCACTTTTGGAGGCAGCAATGCTTCTGAATACCAGTTGCTGGAAGCCACATGGGAAGAGAGTGAGGGTGTCACATAGGCCACTGTGAAATGCTGGACTAGATGGTTCATTGGCCTGATCCAAGCTCTTCTTATGAGATACCAGCCCTCTTTCTTCTTGGGCTGTGACTCAGTCCACGAATGCAGGCATACCCTCTTCTTTTGGTATGTGAAAATTGTTGCTAGAAATTCCGCTGCAGTATATTTAGCACATGGTTACTAGGCCACTCTTGGAAATCTAGCTGCAGCGTAACTGGATAAATCGATTCCTCACCTGCCCTTCAGGAGTTCTATCATTCCCTCCTATTTGATTGATGCTAATTAAATGAGCTTCTGGCCCTTTTCCCCTTGATTAAAACTGAAGAAATAATGACCTGTGAAATGCCGGCCATTTCCAGTTAAATAGAGTTGGTGGAAGAGCTGCTTGTGATCCCAACCCTGTCATTAGGGCACCTGTCAGTAGCCCAGTAGGTGTTTGGGACGAGAGGGAGTGCAAATTAGATGCCTCAGTATCTAATAAGCCATTTATTACTTTCCTCCCAGCAGAATCATTTTGTTCCTTCTTTCCCAAGTGATATGATGTTTAAGGCAGCTATTCGGCGTCAAACAATGCAAGCATCTCTGATGGAAGCTGGAAGCTGCCTTATAATGAGATGGACTGTTGGTTCATCTAGCTCAGTATTGTCTACACTGACTGGCAGAAGTTCTCCAGGGTTTCAGGCAGGGAATGTTTCTCAGCCCTACCTGGAAATGCTAGGGATTAAACCAAGGACCTTCTGCCTGGAAACCAAGTGTTCCACCATTGAGCTATGGACCTCTATATACCAGTTAAGAGAGGGGACTTCCAAAAGTAACACTAGGGTGATTCCTTTGGGGCATTTCATACAACTTGAGAAGCAATGGTGGCCACTCTGAAAATCCCAATGCAGATCTGTCCAACATGGGATGGGAGGAGAAAAATTCAGTTCATTTCAGTTCAGTTCACATTCAAAGGAAAACCTACCCAATCTGTACTTGTTGAAGTCTGCACTTACTTGCAGTTCTCCAGCCAAGTGATATATATAAAAGTGCCTGCACTGGGATAAAATGTGCATAAAGATGCATATATATGTGGAAATAGTGTATAAAACTGCATTGTGTTAGGGGAAATTGCATAGAAATTTTGCATGGAAAAATTGCATGGAAAAATGTGTATACTAAGAGAAATTCTTCACACAGTGCACAGTTAAACCATGAAACTTGCTTGCGCAGGAGTCAAGTGATGACCCCAAACTTAGATGGCTTTGAAAGCGGATTGGACAAATTGATGAAGGATACCACTGCCTGTGGCTACTAGCCCTAGTGGCTATGTTCTGCCTCCATGGTTAGAGGCAGAAATGCTTCTCTATATGAGTTGATGGGAACCCCCAGAAGACTGCTCTTGTGCTCAAGTCCTGCTTGTGAAACATCACAAGCCCTGGGCATCTGGGAGGCCACTCTGAGAATAGGATGCTAGACAAAATGGGTCATTGGCCTAACCCAGCAGGGCTCTTACTGTGTTCTTACTAAAATGCTGATGAGGACACTTAAAAAAAAAAAAAGTTAACTGATGTGGAAATGTGGAGATCTGAACTGGAGATATGAAAAACAAAGTGAAATTGACTGATGCCACCATCCCTGCTCCCAGTAGAAGCCCTTGCGTGGCGAGGCTCCGTGCCCTGCAGTTCCCTCAGAAGTAAACACACAGACACAAATATGTTGGGTTAATGGGATAAATTAGGCCACAACTTTATTGGTTATAGATGTGAGTGGTTTGGCTTAGGCAATTGGGTGAAGCAAGACTATATCCTGACTCCTACCTGTCTGAAGGAGTCCCATAAGGGTCAACCACCGATGGGGGAGCCCTATGAGCACTCCCAGGGGCACTGGCATGGACCTAGCTCACACCCAGGCTTCAGACAGGCACCACACCCCTGGATCCCTTTAACGGGATACCCTTAACGTGGAGGGGCAGGCCAGAGGCAACAACAGCCCCTCGCATGACAAGGCTTACCCAATGCCTAACCTTACAAAGTTGTGACAATTGCTACTAGGTAGGTGAAAACCAAATGGCTGGTGCCAATTTGCCAAGTGGAAAAATTCCTACCCGGCCCCGACAACCAGGTGACCGACATTAGTCATAGTAAGGCCATAGTCAAGCAACACAAGAAAAGGGGGGGGGAGGGCTGGGAGATCCGACAGTGGAGACAAATGGAGGCTGCCCTCCCCAGCCGCACTACGGTCTAAACACCATGTGACCATGCCCCTAGCTAACCCAATTGGTCAGCCGGGGGGGGGGCATGATATGGCGGCTGGGAGTTCTAATGATGTGGGCAGCACTCCTCTGCCCACAGCTGGGTCACTGGGAGGTTCCTGGTCGCCGCCCGCAGCACAGCCCCCCCTCCGAAAAGGGGAGTTGTTCTGTAGTAGCTTTCATAAGTTTCTAGTGAGTTTTTCTTTCTCTCTCTGGCTGTTCTCTCTTCTCCCTCATTTACACCTAACAGAAAAAAAGCCCCACAGTTAATGACTCCCACCCTCCTTTCCTTTTTGAAACTTGAAGAGCCCTTCATAGCAAAGCATTGTGAGTGCAGAGGAATTAATGGGACAATTAGGCTGTGTTACATTGCATGGCATTATCTCAGAGTGGTAATTATCCTAATTTCTCTGTATGTCCCCCCCTTCCCTGCAGCACCTGATCCTCAGACTCCCTTTCCCCACTTCATTCTCTCCCCTTCAGCTCTCCACCTGTGTGGTTGATACTTTCGGATGTGCTTGCTGTTCATTTTATTATCGGTAATGAGAGTAATGCTGACAAAGGAACTCCTGTCAGGTCGATGGGAAGCTCTTGGTTGGGAGTGCCAATGAACTGGAGCTTGCGGGTGGCGGGGAATAAGCATGGCTCACAGAAGCAAAAGTTGTGATGCCGAGAGCTGCTTAGGCCAAGGATGGCCTTGTGGGAGCCTTGTAAGGCCACTTTATTTAGTTATGCTTTCAATTTGTGTTTTCATCCTCTCTCTTTTTTATAACACTTATCCAGCAACAAGGACAGGGGGCTATGAGGAAAAATAGGTGATAGGGGCTAAAGAAGTAGCGGTATGAAAGGAAAGCTAATATAGTCATATTGACTAATAATAACAATAATACATTATTTGTACCCTTCCCATCTGACTGGGCTGCCCCAGCCACTCTGGGTGGCTTCCAACATATATAAAAATATAATAAAACATTAAAAAGCAGCCCTAAACAAAGTTGCCTTCAGATGTCTTCTAAAGGTTATATAGTTACTCTTCTCATGATGGGAGGGTGTTCCACGGGGGGGGGGGGGGCACTACTGAGAAGGCCCTCTGCCCCAGCCACCCTGGGCAGCTTCCAATGGATAATAAAACATCAAACATCAAAAACTTCCTTCTACAGGGCTGCCTTCAGATGTTTTCTCAAAGTTGTATCGTTCTTTATCTCCTTGACATCTGATGGGAGGGTGTTCCACAGGGCAGGTGCCACTACCAAAAAGGCCCTCTGCCTGGTTCCCTGTAACTTCAGTTCTTGCAGTGAGGGAACCGCCAGAAGGCCCCCGGAGCTGGACCACAGAGCTGAGTGATGGTGGTGGAGACGCTTTTTCATAAGACTTTGTAGACCGCTGGCTTCCAAATGATGGGTTGGATCTTACTGCCAGATCCATGGCCTGATCAAAAATGGTTCACAATAATAGCACCACCACCACTATCATACTATATTGGGGGGGGGTATAGATTTGTATAATGGCATTATGAAAACTGTTGAGACAGGCAGGAAGGCAGGTGGGGAAGGGGGTGTAGAGAGAGAATGTAAGGTCACTCACATTCATGTATCATTGCAAAGGTGGATCAAACCTAGCCAAGCATCTTGTTGATCAGAGAGAAACTCCAAAAGCATTTTAAAAGTATGTTTTTTGTGGTGCATTTTGGGATAAGTGGGGGCAAACACACACATCTTAGCTTGTTGAGTGTGCTGGGAACTCTTTAATTGTGACAAACCTGAAGGCTTTTCTTCATATGAAGGGGCATTCTGCAAGACATAGAGAAGAAGAGCGGCACAAATTTACATATAAATATCCTCCTTAACTTTTGTAATTACGATATTTGCATGGAAAGAGTTGTCTTTTTGGAGGGGAGCGGGAATTCTCCTGGCTAGTATGTGGTCAGAATATTTGCTCTTGGAATTTTCATTTCAAAGTGGGGAAAAGAACATAAAATAAAATATGCTATGAATTGAAAACTGCACGATCCTATGCACGTCTGCACAGGAGTCATACTGAAGCCAGTGGGACTGACTTCCAGATAAGTGTGCAAAAGACTGTAGCTGTTGTTACTTTCTCTGTCTTAATTGCTAAGATCAAGATCAGAGGATTAAACCAGAGGATGTTCAGTAAAGCTCAGAGCAGGGCTGGCCCAAGATATTTTGGCATCTGAGGCATCCCCCTGCCAGGGAAGAAGGGGTGAGTGAAGATCTGCAATGGGATAATAAAGACCTACATCAGGAACAAGGGTGGGAGGAGACCAGTAGTGCCTCCTATTCACCAAGATGCTACTGTATTGGGGGTGGGGGGACTGCTGAGGCACCAGCAGTTCCATCCTCCAAGGAGTGCACCACAGCTGTGGATGATACATTTCTTGGAGGCCAGATCTGCTGCCTTTGTGGTTCCTGCCACTTGAGGCAGTCTCTTCACCTTGCTTCATAGGTGGGCCAACCTTGGTTCAGAGGAAGACCTAGGAGGCAGGACTGAGGAATATTCAGGATCAGCGAATAAGACAATAATTCAGGCTAGATACATATCCAAACTCGGATAGACCTTGTTACTTGAGGAAAGTGCCACTAAGAAAGAAGGTTCTCTTCCCTATCTAGAAAAAGCCAATGGCCAGCCTGGTTGGTCTTGAAGGTTTTTTGGTGAGAAACTGCGGTGACAGGGCTTGCCACATGGGATAGTTGTCAGCAGTTCCTGACAAAAGCCATGGAGAAGTTTCTGCATTGCTTTGCTTTGGATACCGAGTGAAGGGGCCAAGAAACCCATCATTCACAGATGACATTTGGAAAGACGTGAGCATTTCTCCCTCCCACCCACCAGTTTTCATGCAGTCATTGCTAAAATAAAAAAGCTTTTTAGAGTTTTGGATTGGCTTGCAAAATGAAGCTCGTTATTTCTGTTTCACAGAGTCAGTTCAACGGTCCCATCGGCCACACACTCTTTCAGGATACTGATTCAATTCCCTCTCCAACTTTCTCATTTTCTCCTGTTCTATCACACAACATTCCAGGGCCATAACTCATTGGCAGAGCATCTATCTTGCATTCAGAAGTCACAAGTTCAATCCCCAGCATTTCCAGGTAAGACTGGGATGGAGCTCTGGTCTGAAACCCTGGAGAGCAACTGACAGCCAGTGTAAGCAACACTGAGCTACATGGACCAAAGATGTGATTCAGTATAAGGCAGCTCCCAATGTTCCTATGCTCAGTCTATAGCTGATTCCTTGGTTGGGAGGTTTGCCCCTTTAGGGTCGTTTAAAAACAACAGCAACAAACTACTGCCAACCTTGAATTTGCTGATATCTCCTTCTTGTTTCTCTGAGACTCCAATACTTTGGGCTGTGTTCACTATTAGAGGGAGTAATGGTGACTAGAGAGTTTATCCCTGGTTCCTTTTATGTGCATCATCTAAAGCTCAAAGACCAATCCTTTATGTGCCCACACCCCATATTGTGCTGATAAGCGTCAGTGGATATGCTGGTATAATGATAACCTTGTTCTTCTTAAACTCCCATTCATCCCCGTGAATCTTGCATGGTGGATGTCTGGCAGTAGCCTTTAATCAATAATTGTTGTGATTAGGGTCTCACACAGCGAATGTTAACACTGGTGGGCAATGGTGCACAAAATTGCATATGCATTGGAACAGGAGTTTTTGGAAGGGCAGCTCCTTGAATGTCTAAGGGAACAACAACAACAAAAGAATTTTCCTTCCTAATTCAAGAACATAAAAAGCAGCCCTTTTGCACAACATCTAGATGTGAATAGTTTGCAATGAGCTGGGCAAACAAATTGACCATGAGACCTCTGGGATGTGCTAATGAGGCCCATTTGCTCATGTTTCTCCACCATTGTACCATCGTCTGTATCTGTCAGCAGTTTGGACTTTAGCAGAAACCTAGATGAGTAAACTATATTGGAATGCTATCACACTAAGATCCAGCTTGCAGGTTTCCCAGTGGCATCTGGTTGCCCAATGTGAGAACAGGATGCTGGCCTAGAAGGGCCATTGGTGCAATCCAGCAGGCTCTTCTTATGTTCTTATATGGAGGGTGTGTGCTCAGGCCTCTGAGTACATTCCAGGGACATAGGTCAGCAGGGTTGATTTGGCCCCTGTGGTTGAAAAGTGCCATGAAGTCTCTGGATTGGCCAGGCCTGGTACAAATACTCGAAGCCTAACCTGCTGCCTTTCTTGGTCAACACTAGATATCTTCAGCCACTGGCCTGAGGCACCCTGAGCTGAAGACCCTCCAGGTTTAGATTCAGATATGGCAGTCTCCTTATGTGGATAGCATCATTATACAGTTTAGTCCCTAGGGGGCACTGGACATTAGTTGTATCTAGATGGAGTTAGAAATGTGCTGTTGCTGCTCTGATCTTGATCAAGAGATAGAATAACATTCTTGTTCAGCTTCCTGAGATGGGCCACAGGAGTTTGCCAGTCCTTTGCCAGCACCTTTAGGGATTTAGGGCTTTGCGAGCAGTGCACTCACACTGGATGCTGACGTAAGGGGATGCCGCCTCAAAGCCCAGTAAGTGAGGTGCTCGGCTTTGGAAAGGAAGTGTGAGGCTCTGACAGGGTCCCAGAGTCTTCCCTTCTCCTTCCCAAAGCCTAGTTAGCACTTTACCAGCTTTGGGGAGGATGTGGGTGGAGTATAGGACACTGCCAGAGCCTCATGCCTCTTTCCTGAAGCCAAGTGCCTCCTTGCCCACAAATTTGGGGGCAAATTTTGGCCTCACACAAGATGCAATAGAATCCTAAGAGTAGGAATGTCAACCCCCTGCAATGCAGGAATCTCAGCTAAAGCATCCATGACAGATAGCCGTCCAACCTCTACTTAAAAACCTCCAGTGAAGGAGAGATTGCAACCTCTCAAGGGAGTCTGTTCCACTGTCAAACAGCTCTTACTGTCAGAAAGTTCTTCCTGATGTTTAGTCGGAATCTCCTTTCTGGCACCTTGAAGCCTTTGATTCAAGTCCAGTCCTGAGAGGAGGCCTACAAAGGGGCTACTTGTTGCTGGGAGCAACGTGAGACATGGTGGAAGATGGCCTGTGAAGCAACGGAGCTGAACTACGTAAAGCCATCCTTGCAGTGGACCAGATCCAATAAGTAGCTTAGGTCCTAACCGAATTATTCCATCAAAAACAGGTTGCTCCAAATCCCTTCTAATTCTTCCCAGCAATAACTTAAGCTTTGCAACGTTTTGCTAGAATCTCACAGCAGCCAGGAAAAAAAATATTTCTCCTCTTTCTCTTCCCCTGACCATACAAAGGAAATGGATGAGATCATTGGGTTTTGTATAGTCTGAAGCAATGGCAGTTTCTTCATATTTACTCAAAGAGGGTTGTAAATCAACAATGGAGTGCCGTCTCTCTAAGTTATTTGCGGAGGGACGGGGGAGAGAGACATCAGTCTTTCATCCCAGCACGTTAGATGAGATTAGCACTGTTCTTTATTACATTTGTGCCCCCCCCCCTTCTGAATCTTGATTGCTTTTTTTGCTTAGAGTTTGTTTGTGCATAATGCCCCATTGTTGGCTGTGGGATTCTCATATCAGACAAATTGTAACTTCTGAATCCAGGGGAGTTTTCAAAAAATACAGCAATAATATTATTTCCCTCCCTCTCAACTAGAGCCTCCAACCATCACTGATCTCTACATATAAGCCTTGCCAACTTGGTGTCCTCCAGAAGCTTTGGGCGACAATTCCCATCATCTCCAGCCAGGATGCTATGCTTGCTGTGAATGATGGGAATTGTAGTCCAAAACTTATGGAAGACTCCAGGTTGGTGAAAACTGCATTGTATCGATATACGGATGCGGCTGCCGCTATTCCCTGCTTGTGAGCATCCCCTAGCACCAGTGCTTGGCATCCTTGGGCAGCTGTTTGGGGACCCACAACTAGGGCTGGGCAGTATCTGGGTTTCAACATTGTGATGGAGCTATGTAGAAGCATTGGCTAGCTTCATGGTTTTTCCTGCATCCTGATTTTTTCTGGCCCCTGCAGAGTTAACAGGGGCTGAAGGAATTGAGAGAGGCATTGGGTAGTGTTATAAGAATTTAATGTCTCAAATATATAAATTAAATGTACAAGGCAAACACGTGCATAAATACGTCTCTGAAACAGTATAGGAAAACAGTCCTGAAACCATTTTGACTCTCCCAAACTGACCAAATGTTTCTCTGCAAGGAGAGAGGAAATGAAAAAAAAAACCTCCCCATTCTCTCTGTGCTCACAAATCCTGCCTTAAGGGCACATTTAAGGTGTGAATAGGGTGAGCCTGTGACCTGTGACCTGTGACCTGGATTCAGGAATTAAGTAGTTATAATAACAAAAGAGTGGCCAAAACCCAGATAATGCAATCAGGTAACTTTCCAGACAGGAGATAAACAACACACTCAGTATTCTGTTTTGGACAGTTCCCTGTGATGTATGTATGTATGATGTATTGGGGTGGTCTAGAGTTTGAGGGTGGGCAATTTAAAAAGTCTATATAAGGGTGGGCACACCTTTGTTCTGGGTTCTCCTCCTTTCTCCTGCGTGTGGGGTGAGCACCCTGTCGCAACAGCTTTAATAAAGATCATGCTTACTAGCTGCTTTGCTTCTCAATATTCTCTGGTTGGCTCTGTTATTTTCTCCGACAGATGGAGAACCTACAAAGGACTCTATAAGGGCTCTTGTGTACCCTATAAGGGGAAAAGGGCAGATTTTGTTTCCAACAGTAGCTTCATGGCTTTTCCCATATTGTGATTTTTGCATAGCACATACACATACACACACACCATGATTCGCAATATATTGCCAGGTCAAAAATTATGAAACCGATACCACCATAGGCAACAACCTATCGAAAAAGCCTGAAATATGCATTAAGCTGTTGGAATGTTGCAGCCGGTGAAAAGACGTATGATGCAGTTAAAGACACACCCTTTCCCTTCTTGTCCCCTACTTCATTCCTTCACATATCCCCCACCCCCACCGTCCTCCCTCCCTGCCTTCCTTCTCTGTTTTCCCCCAACTCTCCTTTCCCTTTGTCTCCAACCATTCGCTGTCAGGAAGTGCCGCATCCGAAGGGCTATTTCAGGACAACGTGGCAGCAGCAGAGACTAGCAGCAATGGCAGCTACAACAGTGAGTGGATCTCGACTCCAGTGGGGGGGCAGTTGCTTGACTGAGAACCTGGTCACTGGGGCGGGGCAGGATAACCATGCTATAGATCACCCATGCTGTAGATTAGGTGTTTGGGCAGACTGCAATCTCTTGTCTAGAGGTCCCTCTGCAATCTGCTAATTTGCTCCTATTAAAAAATAAATACCGGTATATGTCAGCAACATTCACAATATACATTTAATGTATGTGATGCCACGTTAAGCAGTCATGGCTTCCCCCAAAGAATTCTGGGAGCTGTAGTTTGTTAAGAGTGCTGAGAGTTGATAGGAGAGCCCCTATTCCCCTCCTACAGCTACAGTTCTCTGAGTGGTCCAAGAATCAATCCCTCTTTTCACAGAAAGCTGGGGATCATAGTGTGTTAAATCTAGGTGCTTTAAATGTATGGTGTGAATGAATATGGCCTCCATCTCCTCTCCTATGTCTCATTACTCAAACTAAAGGGCTCCAGCCAGTGATCTAGATGCTGATATTTCGAAGCTATTCCTCATCTTGGTGGCTCCCCTCCACAGGAGCCAACTCCTAGGGGCCAAGGGGGCTTTGCCCCCCATAAAATATTTGAGGGGGGCAGGCCTCCTCCTCCTTGATGAGCATTGCCATTCAAATGGTGTGTCATGTGATCAATTATGCAGTGCAGGGCTTACCTTCCCCCCAATATTTTATTCAATTTCCCCCCCACTCCCCTCGGTGCCCCTTTGCCGCTGCCTTCCTAATTCCTTGGAACCCCATCCTTTTACAATGCTCCCTTCTTTGTGCTGGGCTGCTGCCTTCTCGAGACCCCCAGCTCCTGGTTATCCAGCTCCCCCAACCCCCAACCCCGCTGCTTCTGCTCCTTCCTTCCTCTGCACATCAACCTGACCTGCCTTTTCTCTGAGATGAGAGCCGCTCAATCGTTCTGTGCCTTGGGATGGGGAATTATCCCCCCTCCCAAAAGAGGACAAAAGATCTGCATAAAATTTGCATGTTCCGATTCCTATGTATAGATGCAAATTTAGAAGCTATTACTATAATTTAAATAGAAGTGCCATAGATATCAGCATAATGAGAAGACTGTCATCAGGGGACCTGTTGCATCCGCTGTCTCACTGTTGACAGGCATCTTCAAGACCTCCTCTGCTCTCCTTTCTTAAGATGCTTTAGTTTTAAGCCAGGTTTTGGACTGAGCAGCCCTTCACCCAGAGGACTCTTTCAAGCAGAGGAGTGTTCTCTCTGTAATGTAGCACACCTGGTCACCCTATTATATGGCCCACCTTTCTCTCACATTGACTCAGCTCCTCTAATTGCTTCTGGGAGTTTCATCTCTTGGATGAAGGACCACATAGCTCAGTGGCTGATCACATGCTTAGCATGCGGTAAGCCCCAGCTCCAGTCCTCAACATCTCCTACTGCCGATATTATTATTGCGCAGTTTGAAGCAACTGGATGAATGAGAACTGACTTTTGGAATGCATCATTGCCCACACCCATGAAAATGTTCCTTTTTTACCAAGCCTTTGGTTGATTTGATTGACATCCTATGTTCTTTTTAAAAATGTGGTGGGGGTTTTTTTGGGGGGGAGTTATTGGGTTGTTGTTTTTATTTTTGATCTTGTATTTTGTGGTTTTATATTTTGATTTTATTCTGTGAAACTCCCTGAGACTTCTTCTGGGTATAGGGTAGTATCATCATCATTATCAAACTTTTACTTGTAGAACTCTTCAAAACAAAACATAAACATAAGACTATACATCCAAAAATATCCATATAATATCTTGTGTTGTCCAAAAAGCCAGAGTTCCATATCACAACAGCTACTGCAGTATGAAAGGAGCATTAGAAGATGAGACAGAAATACTAGCATTATAATCAGGTAAACTAATGCAATACTCCTCATGTGTGAATCTGCCTAGCTCAGTTGGTTAGTTAGAGCATGGTGCTGATAACACCAGGGTTGCAGGTTCAATTCCCATATGGAACAGCTACATATTCCCGCACTGCAGGGAGTTGGACTACATCAGGGGTAGGCAACCTAAGGTCCAGGGGCTGCATGCAGCCCAATTGCCTTCTCAATCCGGCCCGTGGACGGTCCAGGAATCAATGTGTTTTTAGATGAGTAGAATGTGTCCTTTTATTTAAATTGCATTTCTGGGATATTTGTGGTGCATAGGAATTCGTTCATCCCCCCCCCCCCCCAATATAGTCTGGCCCACCACGTGGTCTGAGGGACGATGGACCGGCCCACGGCTGAAAAACGTTGCTGACCCCTGGACTAGATGATCCTTAGGGTCCCTTCCAACTCTACAATTATATGATATATGAATGCATCTTCAGTGTTGCCCTTTCAGAATTCAACAGAGAGGAGGATGGGGATAAAACTACAGCTGATTGGCTCTGGCTGCCATTGGCTCTGGCTCCACCTATCGTTAGTCTCCCTACCAATCCTGAAGGGCACCAGCCACTGCTGTTCCTACCCAAATCAGTCATGATCCTGCAATTCAATTCATTGTCTTTTCCAACCCAGCAAATGTACCACCTCCTGTTGCAAAAACACAGTGAACTTTCTCCTGGTATAAGGGTCTGCTCATTTATTAATGCTCCATGCTATATATATATATATATATATATATATATATATATATAGACTGATCTCCCCGCTCTCTCTTACATTGTAATCTCATTCTAGTAGCTGTCCTTTTTCACCAAACAGCCACCACCTTCTTCTCCTTCTTCACTTTCTTTCGTTTTTTTTTATTAAAAAACCTGATTTCCCACCCCCAGTCTATAAAATATGCTGATTAAAAAATTCCCTTAGTACATCTTGTATCATTTAATAATATAGCAATTAAATAATGTTAACACACTGGGATGATAGCAATTAAAGGAGTGAAGCTGCTACGGGGGAGGATGAGAAAGAATTCTCCATGCTGCTTTATCTAGAGGGTGAATCACGGAAACCACACAGTCATGATCTCAAAAGCAGACATCCCAAGCTTTCGAAAGCCCACCCTTACTTGGAAGCAAATGTCACTTCACATATGAGTAAGACACACAGTGTACATAAGAATCATCAACTGGGGCACCCTACAGGGTGGTCCTAATGCAGCTTCCAAGCTCTTCTTATCTACCCCCAGCTTAGACACCCATTCCAGGGACAATCCTCCTTCCATTCAGAAGCGGTCTTCCCTGAGTCAGACCACTGGTCCACCTGGCTCAGTATTATCTAAATTGACTGACAGCAGCTTTCCATTGACTCAGGCAGAGGGCACTCCCAGAGTCCTGACCCTACCAGGAGATACTGGGGTTCTAAACTTAAGACTTCCTACATCCAAAGCAGATGTACTACCTATGGCCCCTGCATAACTCTTTAAAGGTCAATATCTCTGGCTTTCCTAGTTGCCACATGTCTCTTAAAAATATATATATGCACTGCACTAGATGCATTGCACACCTAACATACGAACCTAGAAAGCTGCCTTCTTCTATCAAGCCATTGGCGCATTTAGTCCAGTGTGATAGTCACCAGCTAGCTAGGGCTGTTTCCTAGTCCGGCTATCTAAGATCTCTTTCCTCCCCTTGCAACCAGAGATTGAATATGAGGCCTTTTGCTTGCAAATCATGTACTCAGTTGGATTTCCCTAGCATCATCTTTCTCTTATATGAGGTAAGGTGCAAGCAATGGATCATAATCAGAGATGGGTGAATATATCAATTTCAGTTTTTCTCTGTTTCTCGTTTTTCCAGCCTTCAGTTCTCTACATTTCCACACCAGTTTGCATTTAAAAAGAGAGAATAGACCAATGAAAATTAATCCACCTTCTTGTGCAAATTTCTCCTCATGTACACATTTTTGCAATGCAATTTTCTATGATAGAATGCATTTTTTTGTTTTATTTTCACTAATGTATGCCTTTAGTTATATGTATTTTTGTACACCTCACGTGGATGGAAAACGGCATTGCAATGTTCAGAGAGGTGCAAATTTCAAAGGATGCCTGAGCTTCAGTTTCCATATTGTTTTGAAAAGTGCAAGTGCGGCAAACTTGCCTTTACAGGTGAACTGAATTGAATTTCTCCTTCATCCCTGATGAGAGGCCACTCCCTCCCAGAACACAACAGAGGCTTTGACAGAGTCCTTTGCTTAATGTACATCTCAGTTGCTCCCACATATGCAAAGAGGTTTTTTTTAAAAAAAAAATAAAAGCACAGAACACGAAACAAGCCTGCTGCATTGTAAAAAGAGCCTGGATCAGGCCAATGGCCCATGTAAACCAACTTCCTGCTCTCACAGTGGCCAACCAGAGGTCTGTGGGAAACCCACAAGTAGGACCCAAGCACAAGAGCACTTTGCCTAAATTCAAATTCTCAGCAACTGGCATTCAGAAGCATAATGTTTCTGGCAGTGGATATATGTAGTACATAGCTACTGTGACTCTGCTTTCCACTGTTTCTCAAAGCTCTGTTGGAATTTCCTCCTTATGTGTACTTGGGGCGGACACTTTTGTTTTTCTTAATTTTCAGTTTTTGTCAATTTATTTTTTTGTTCCAAACCTAAATTCAATTCAACCCCACAATCCTAAATTCAGCTTAGTTCCACATCAGGTATGCAACTGCAGGCTTCTTTAAGAAGTCTGCATGAAAATTTGCCCACATTTTTGTGTACATACCTCTTCATATCCAATTTTTGCAAGTGCTTTTATATGTTACGTTCTTTTTACTGCACACATTTTCTGTGGACACTTTCCACATTTGCTGTTGTTGTCACAGAAATGCTTCACAAAATGGGTGTATCTTAGGTGGCGCTATGGTCTAAACCAGGCATCCTCAAACTCGGCCCTCCAGATGTTTTTAAGACTACAACTCCCATCATCCCTGACCACTGGTCTTGCTAGCTAGGGATCATGGGAGTTGTAGGCCAAAAACATCTGGAGGGCCAAGTTTGGCCACCAACTCTTGGGCTTGCCAATTGGAAGGTTGGCAGTTTGATGAGGTGAGCTCCCATTGCTCTGTCCCAGCTCTTGCCAACCTAGCAGTTCAAAAGCATACCAGTGTGAGCAGATAAGTAGGTACCACTGTGGCAGGGAGGTAAACAGTGTTTCCGCGTGCTCTGGCACTCATCACACTGTACCATGCTGCCTGCTTGTTTGTGGACTGTGCCTGAAAATCAGGATGAGTGCCAAACCCCATATTCACCTTTGACTGGACTTAACCATCCAGGGGCCATTTATTTTTTAGCTTTTTACATGTAAAGTCCCTTTAAAACACATGACTTTTCCCCAAGAATGCTGGGAACTGTAGTTTTTTTAGGGGTGCTATAAACTGTAGTTCTGTGAAGGGTAAGTGACAGTTCCCAATGTTCTTTGGGCTAAATAACGTGCTTTAAATATGCATTAAATATGTTGTATGTACACAGCCTTATCAGTATGCCTGTTATCATGTTAGGGTTGACTGAACCGCTAATCAATGGCAATTCTTCTCATTACCTGATTACTCAGCATTTGCTTTCATGGTGTGGCTAACTGGGATGCTGTATCATTCAGTCATTAAATAATCATATCCACTTTTTTATTCTTCTTTTTAAGATGAGTTGTAAAATTATGCTTTATCAAACATCCATTACTTAGCTGTCCTGTAAATCGCTACCATCAACAAGACAGTAATTTTAAAGTCGGGAGAGCATCTTGACAGTTCTATTAGTGGATATTGACAATTCCACACACATATGCCCCATGAAAAACTCAGGTATCCTACGTTTGTATCAATACCAGATAAAGGCATCAGCGGCTCTCAAGCCATTCCCCAAATACCTTCCCCCATCAATTCCCAAAGGAACACATGAAATAACACAGCACAAAATAAGTCTTCTGGTATCTTAAAGACTAACAAATTTATTATGGCATAGGGTTTCGTAGACTCCAAATCATACACAGACAAAAAGCATTATGCCTTCCTTGATAAACAGTAATAAATTACCTCTGAGAATGTGCGTGTTCATATTTTAAACTCACTTAACCCACCATTATTTTCTCTGACTTTGCACCTTTGACCACTTACCAACTCTCAGTCTAACATACCTTCCATGGCTCTTGTGAAGATATAGAAAATAGTATAGAAATAGCTGCAAAAGGGGACATACCATAGTCCTTGTGTTACAGATATCAAATTTTGGTTTCTTTAACCTGAGCAAATGTACAGTGGTACCTCAGGTTAAGTACTTAATTCGTTCCGGAGGTCTGTTCTTAACCTGAAACTGTTCTTAACCTGAAGCACCACTTAAGCTAATGGGGCATCCTGCTGCTGCCGTGCCGCCGGAGCCTAATTTCTGTTCTTATCCTGAAGCAAAGTTCTTAAGCTGAAGTACTATTTCTGGGTTAGCAGAGTGTGTAACCTGAAGCATATGTAACCCGAGGTACCACTGTACAGAGATTCCAGACAGTGGCGGAGGAAGAGGATTGTGGGGGGAGCACACTGCCCCTGGCCGCACAATCCTGGTGGGATGCCATCGTGGTTGCCCCCACCTGCGCTGGGCGCCAAGCCCCGCAGGCAGTGTGCTACGCCCCCAGACGACATGCCACACCCCTGTGGGTGATGCACCACACCCCCAGGATGCCCACCACACCCCTGTGGGTGGCACGCCATGCCCCTGGGACGTGCACCAGCTTCACCCCCACCTGCTCTCCGCCCCCTGGTGCCGGAGCATGAAGCTCCGCCGCTGATTCCACAGACAATAATATGTGATAGCAAATGCACTACAAGTAAAATAGAAGCTCTTTAGGACTCAGGGATTTCGACCCTGGTGTTGAAACAGCTCACCTGCCAATCATAGCCCTGACTTCGCTCACAGTGGTTTAGCATAAACATTGCAAAGCAGGAACAATAAGGCTGGCTCATCTGCCTGCATGTTTTGTTTATAATTTTTGTAACAGGAGGTTGTTTACTAAAAAAAATAAAATCAGAGCCTGGGCCCCCTTGCAGCCATGGACCCCAGTGCAAGCAAATTATTATAAATTTGGCTCAGGCTGGTATAGAGGTAACTGGGGTGTTATAGTCGTGATGGTGAATGTACACTGAGCTGAGTTCAAAACTGGATTTTTATTTTATTTTTCAAATGAGACATGGTAGATATTTGGCCTGTTAACTTGGCACTCATACATATAAAAATGAGATGCATTTCTCGGGTAAGTGCCCGTTTGCATTCTGGAGTAGTGAATCCTGCCATCCTATGACAGCACCCAGCCTTGAAAAATGGACTATGAAGCGTTATTTTTAAATGTCAGAAGAGCCATATAATACCCGCCTGAATGCTTTGTAACAAATTATCAGATTTTATTGGACTATAATCTGAAAATCATTGCGGTGATTGCTTTATAAGCTATAACTGCTCCAGAGGGAGCAACATGAGTGGACTTAATGTGCATGAAAATATACGGATCATCCAAATAACGAAAGGGTAGAAATGCTTGACCCGTGCAGAAGGCAATTGCTGGCATGAGAGCCAGTGTAGGGTTGGGGGGTGGCGTGTTGGACCTGGGTTCAAATTCTTGCTCACCCATGAAGTTGACATGATGGTCAGTGTATAATCTTCATAGGTTTGTGGTAACGAGAAAAAAGTGGTGGGGCTGGAATCTCTCCCCATCACCCTGAGATCCTTGGAGAAAAGCTAGTGAAGGTGATTAGAGTAGTAATTAGGAATTCATAAATTGGTTTTTTTATCAAAAAAATATGGCTATATTAGAAAGGATCAAAATCAGGGCCAGATTGTAAGTGTCTGGTTAATCAATATCTGGGAGCAGGAACTATAGTAAAGAGTTCTTCCCTCTCTTTAGCTGCAGTTACTGGAACACACATCCTTTTTGTGCTGTGCTGTGTATAGTTGTCTGGCCTGGAGAAATTCCCAGGGGCCAGATAGAGAGGCCTGGGAGACTGCATTCATCTCCACAAGTAGCAGATGGTGTGGTGAGGTGACATCTCTCATCTGATCTCCAGTTGCTTGCATTACTGCTGCTTACCAGGAGGTAGCAAGGCAGTGATGAGGTCAGCATGGTGCAAACACACCAGCAAAGCTAGTATGGTCAAGGGGCTGTCAAGTGAGCCCAGGGCACATAGGAGGCATAGAATGCAATTAGCTTTTTATTAACATAAAATAACAATGTGGAGTCCTCTGGTTCGTCTTAATCCAGCTGAGATGTTGATGAAACTGACCACTAGCCCCACCTTTCCCCCTCTAGCCTCTCACTCTGGATCCCTACCAAGCAGACGAAGGCTGCGTCGAGAGGGTAGGCTCCTCCTCTGGGTCTGCCTGGCCCGTTGATCAGCAATGTGCAGGACTCTCCTAGAGCAATGTGTCAGATGGGGAGGAGAGCCCGCAGGACTGGGATTGTCCTGCTGCTGTGTAGCAGGGCCAAACTCTGACTCCTGTCTGTCTGAGTCTGTGCTCACACTGTGAATCTCAGCCTGTAACCCTGTCCAGGAAGACCCACCTTCTCCTGACCCCACTTGATCGCTCTACCCCTCTGCTTCTAGCATCTCCCAGCTCGTCCCTTCTCCAGACTGCTCTTCCGTGTCCCACTACCACGATCCAAGATCTAAGTCGTCATCTTCTGTGTCCTCCCTGGGTGGCTCTTGGGCGGGTGGCTCCCACCACTGTTCCTCATCCAGCCAGTCCCTGACAATGTGTTTTCCCTGCTCCAACTTCCTCATTGTCTTGACCCCTCCCATCTCCCAGTAAGCACCGGTGATGGAGCCGACTGGAAGTCAGGTGAGCAGTGATACCCACCATGGTTTTAACTACTCTTTCCACATGTAACTTTGGACTCTATGTGCCTCTGAAGCACTCTGTTCTGGAATTCTTTAGCTCCCTCCAAATCTACTTATTTTTCAAGGAACATTCTAGGGCAAGCTATAAGTGATGTGTTCAGTTCAGGTGGTAGCACAGGAATCTGCTGTCTAGAAGCTGCTATTTATCCATCTAACCTGGCTAGAATGTGATAATGCCTCTTATTTGCCTGAATGAAGAGACATACAGAACCTTCTGGCTTTTGTATGGAAATGTTGAAAAGCAAAAGTCCCATTCCATCATTATGTCAGGTAGCACCTTGAAAGGGACTCATGATCAGTGTCAATCAGCTGATCAATGCTGACACAAAGCTTATATTGCCAAGAAACAGCCAAGAGCTGATTCTACACTCCTGTTCCTTTTCAGTTGCATCTTTACTGCACCACAGCTGACATCACACAGAACATCAGGTGTGGGGCAGGTGGGCCTAGCTTATGGGGAAAAAGCCTTGTGGGCCGAGTGAGGTCTACTGACCGGGCTGATTAAACCCACAGGTGGGAGGTTCCTCACCCCAGCTCTTAAGGAAAGGGACATCTTTGTTTTCTTTTCTACCCCCTCTCCCCTCAAGCCTGTACAAGGCTGCTTCAGCCCATCATCTGTGTTTCTTGGTTTCGTCATGATTGCAGCGGAGCCTGTTTGCTAACCGTCTGCAGATATGCTGTGCCCCTCAAAGGTTATTAAATGCCAAAGTCAGGAAGTGTCAAGCAGGTTAAGAGATTAATTGCCATGTTCATGGCTTGTGTTTCAGTTTCTGGAGGAGGCTGCAGTGGTGCGGGCAGAAACACCAAGATCATTTCCCTTGCAAGTATATGCCAGATTACTCTGTACTTACAAGGTCACAGGCTACCATATAATTAGAGTTCCGCAACGCGTTCACCTCCGACAGGCTTTTGAAATCTTGCATTACTACCTGGCACCATGTTGGTAGAGAGGCAGAAATGTGCACATTTATTTGTTTGTTTTAAAACGCCCCTCATTTCCCATAGTAAATGTGGGTGAAAGTGTGAGGAGAGAGGAGAGAAAAAGAGAGAGGTGAGAGATAATGTAAAGATCAGATGGTGAGAGCCACAAATTGCAGCATGGCACGGAGGTGGGGACCCTGAGCTGAGGGCCACAGTCCCTTATGAGCAATCTTCCAGGAGGTGGCCAGAGCCAGAGGCAAGGGGGAATGGAACACTGGAAGCCAATGTCACCTTTTGTCAAGGGGCTAACAGGAAGATCAGGACATTCACAGGTCAGAGAAGGAGATGCGAGGCTAACATTCAGTTAGTTTATTAAGGAAAGGGAAAAATACAAGGAAGTTTAATAATAAACTTTTATTTATATCCTGCCCTCCCCGGCCGAAGTCGGGCTCAGGGCAGCTAACATCAGAAACATAACATTGGTATAAAATCAAACAATAATTAAATTACCTCCTAAAAACATGTCAAAATCAAATTAAAGTCTAATTAGATGGCTTTCCGCAGGGTTAGGGTTGGGAACAGTAATTGCTCCACTGAATTGAAATTTCAGCCTTCGCGACATAGGAAAATGGCCAAGTAAACAGCTATTTTCATGGAGGAGGGTCAAGATATTAACTGATATGCATGAAATTTCATATATAGCTATATAATCCCTAGTGTAGTAAGATAAGACCTTTGGACCAGGCATTTTCAAAACAAACATTTTTTATGAACCACCCTAGTAGGGCAGTAATTGTTCCGTGATAATTTGTCACCCCCCTCCATGATGGAACCTGGGGCGGACTGCCCCCCCCCGCCCCCTTCCTACACCCCTGCATGTAACATCTTTTGCGTTCTCGGAGTAAGTGGGGCTGGAGAGCTTCGGCAGAGAGGCTGTCCTGCTGGAGCTGCTGGAGAGATGCCGAGTCTGGCTCCCTTCCGTTGTCTCTGTTGGAGCCTGCATTCAAACTGGAAACATCATCTCTCTGCCCTGTGCTGGACTACTTGTCTGCTTCTGCCTCTTCATGATTTCTCAAGTTTCCTGCTTCTAGTACCTCCCCATTTGTCCCCTCCTCTGAGGTGTGGCCAGTATCCCACCACCAGGATCTACGATCTAAGTCATCTTCTTCTATGCCTTCCCTGGGGGGCTCTTGGGCGGGCAGCTTCCACCACTCTTCCTCATCCAGCCAGTCCCTGACACCTTTGTACTGTAAGTTAGTTTCTACACACACTCCTGTGCCCCTCTGTATCCTTCATCCAGATAAGCAAGAGGCATTAGCAAAGTTCAAGGGCATATTCCAACCAGGCAAAAATACTTGAGAGTGCAAGGCAGGGTCAGTAGAAGATGGTTCCTTGGTGAGAATTCCAAGGGTCAGATAGAGAGCTCTAGGGGTCTGCATTCAAGTTCTGAGCAATTAACCAGGCATGTGATCCACAATAGTGCTTCAAATCTGCATGTTGCTGCTTAGAGAACAGAGAACAGGGTGTGTAGTTAGGTCGATAATGTGAATGTGATAACACAGTGCCTCTTGATTTGCCTTGCAAAAAACCAGCATATCTGCTTTTGCAGATAAAGCAGCCCATACTTGGCATTGCAGGAAAGTGAAGCTAGCCTCTGAAATAAAAGAAGAATTTTCACACACCCCCTAAAGTGGCCTTGATTTAATATAGCTCAGACATCATTCTTGGTTTAGATAAGGAATTGAAAGAAACTTGGTTGGCTTTTGCAGACTGGAGTAACTTCACCCAAGTCGGCAAATGGAATGGAAGGAGATAAGGCTGTGGCTGCGGGGTTCTGACCTCAAGTCATTTAGCAGAATCTATGACTTTACAAGGATGTTGTTTGGCTCGAAATTACTCCCCTTTTATGTGGCATCCTGCTCATAACTGCCATGGCACCACTCATCCTGCCAGGTGCAGATGAAATGAGTGTCTCTCTTCTCCTCCCTGTCTCCTTCCAGCCTCCATTTGTGGCTAACCCCTAATGGAGGGGGAGAGTGCCCACAGAAAGACATCTGGGAAAGTTTAGCTGGTTAAGTCATCCAGCTGACTGGGAGCTAATGAAGTCTTACGGCAAAAGCTTTCAGTTGCATCCCACCTGGTGGCTGGTTTGAGCAAAATGCTTCCTTTGGGGGCCGGACAGCTTAGGACTTCCAATTTGCTTTTAGGAAGAGAAGGAAGTTGTGGCGCAGGGGACATCGGAGGGTGAGCTCACAAATGCTTTATTGGCTCTTTCTCACCCTAATGGCCCTTTATGACTCAAACATCTATTGACATTTATCTTCCCCCCCCCCTTCTTGTACATCTTCTTTGGTTTCTCCAAAGTGACCCCACATTATAGGCAATTAGCATTAGCAGACAGCTCACTCAGTGTTTCAATACAGACTACTAGCTCATTCTTGAGTTCTGTCCTAAGGCAAAACAGGAAAGTTGCACCTCATTGCACGAAAACTGCTAGATTGCTATAATGGGATTTCAACACCAACCAGCCAGCACATACCAATCCAGCTATCAGCAGCAAGTTGTAAGGGAGGCGTCTTCCCAGATTATCCATGCCAAAGCCATGGGTGATTGTGTTCGAATCCTGGTCTAGTCTGCAGATTTGCCAGCTTCCCAAATGCAGCACCACACTGAGGGCAGTGTTGATGGTTTCCCCCACACAGGGCAGCAAAAGGGGATGCACAATTGAGAAGCTCCATAACGGGGAAGATCCATTTGGGGGTGCCAAATTTTGGGCTCGCGCAGGGTGCCATGATATGAAAGATGAGCAATGTCCATCACTGTCAAATGCTTCCCTGTCCAATGAGGTAGTTGAGTCCAAGGCATGAAGCCCTTAACAGTCTGGGACAAGGGTACCTGAAGAATACCTTGATACCTTGGAGAGCTACCACCACTCAATATAAACCATGGGTGAGGAGCAAGGGTTTGTTGTTGGTTTCCCCCCTGTCAATGGCTACATATCCTGAGGGGTGATCTGCTGGAGGCTACATGTGGTGGTGAGCAGGCCCAGAGCCAGTGGTGAGTGGTAGTTGGTGCCAAAGTGGAGCACCCCTTCTCTCTGTTTTCAGCACCTGTCCCTCCCTCCCTCTTTTTCTGCTACCCCTTTCCCTCTGTTGTTCCCTGATTCCTGCATGAAATCATTCTGCGAGCTGGGATAAAATAGGCTGAAGACCGCCTGTGGCCCTAATATAGACAAGATTGAGGTGGTTTGGTCGATGGCCTGATTCAGTATGAGGTAGCTTTCTATGTGGGAAGGGCCGTAGCACTGTGGGAGAACATCTGTGTTGCATGCAGAAGCTTCCTGGTTCAGATAGGGCTGGGAGAAACATGTCTGAAATCCTGAAGAGCTGCTGCCAATCAGTGAAACAATACTGAGCCAGATGGACTAATGATCTGATTCAGTATAAGGCAATTCCCTATGTTTCATGCAGAACACTGTCCAGGTGAGTGCTTTTTACTTGCCCTCATTTCTTGGGCAGATTCATTCAAATAGCTCATTCTCTCATCTTAAGAGTCAGAAACCAGTTTGGTTTCAACTCGCTCAGTGTTTCTTTGACATTTCCACAGTGATAACCTGATTGCCATGTGTTACACGGGAATGAAAGACTCCTGATCTCAAGGGAAGTGGTAAAAGTGTTGTTGCTCAGAATATTGAAGTTGGCTAGACAAAGCCCTTGGAAATGCACAATTATGGAACCATTCCATGTTGGTTCACAAGAGATTGACTAAATGCCAGTCTGGTAGGTTTAGATGAGGCGGCATTGATTTAATGAGGACCATCCATCTATCCATCATAAAGGGACTTTCACCTTGTCAGAACAGTGAGAAGGAGAGAGAACTGTCAAAGTTTGTAGAGCAGCATGCAGCAAGTTCTTGACAATGCTGGCAGTAGATTTTATTGTGTGCCCAGACCATTGTGCAAGAGGCCACATTCATGTCATACATTTAAAGCACTTAGGATCCCACTTTAAACAGCCATGACTTTCCACAAATAAGTCTGGGAGTTTTAGATTGTTATGGGTGCTGAGAGTTGTTTGGACCACAGAGCTACAATTTTACAGTTCTCAGAGTTTTGTGTGAAGAGGGATTTGCAGTTAAACCACTCTGGAATGCAATCTTGCTTGGACTCTTTTAAGAGTCAGATGGTGGGGAGTGGTATAATTAACTTAATCTAAATACCCAAATTCCATCCACACCTCCCTCTCCATACTGCCTGATGCCCTGTGCCCTGACACCCCAGATTGCTCCGGAACACACAACCCATCCTGTAATGATCTGGAGCTGTCTCAGCCTGACTCAAACAAAGCCCAGACCCCTCCAAATAGGCCCAATTTCATTTGGGATTTAGGCTTCAGCTGAATCCAGAGCATAGCCCTGCAATAAAATTGGTGCTCGTTGAAACCCATTGATTTGAGCCTTGCCTCTTCAGTCCAGGAGATGGGTGCAATGAATCTCCCTGGATCTTGGAGTCACAATTTACTTCTTTAAATGGACCAATAGCTGAATGGAACAGCCATGGACCTGAAGACCAGAGGCAGGGGAAAACTCCAAAGGTCATCTATCAGCTTCATGGTCTTCTTCTCAGTTTCCAGAGACATCTAGGCTGGTTGCTGCTGGAAGCAGGATGCCTGATCAGATCAACCATGATCAGACCCAGCAAAGATGCTCTTATTCTCATGTTTTTCTTCTGTCTTGTGACCATCCAATTGCTAGTTCAGTGTTCCATAGTATGGCCCAATAGATGTCAGTGTGGTGAAACCCTCAGGACTCATCACTAGACAGTGTGTGTGTGTGTGTGTGTGTGTGTGTGTGTGTGTGTGTTGGGGTGTGGGGAGAGAAAACAATTAAGGGACCAGGCGGGTTTCAGGGCTAATGCTTTCTTTTGTGTTTCACTCAGCTGCTAAATCCATTCTTTGTGAATCTGATATTAATAGAAAATAGATTTCAAAACAATCAAGTCTAATGAATTTTGAATATTATTATGATTAATGCCAAGGCAGCAGCAGAACTGATTATGTGGCATCCAGAGGACTTTTTAAAAAGGGAGGAGGGTTGTTTAATTCATGTATACTCTTATTTAGAAACAGATCTGGTCGGATATTTGAAGTGGCCAAACTGAGACAAAGGCCATTGACAATCTTGGAGGCCATGGCTTGTAATGAACGAACAATACCATCTATATAAAGATGTTGGAATTTGCATTTTGTGAATTCCAAAGAACAGCAAATGTTACACAGAAACTATCAAAATGTCATATATATCTATATATTCTGCTGCCACTTTCCCCCTCTCAGTGTCTCTCCCTTCTCATTCCTACACCACGGCCACTTCTGTTGTGCAACCTGCCTTCTATTTTTCTCCCCTGCCCTGCCCCAACTAAATCATAAATCCAGGTTTGTGATGCGGCACTACTGATCTTCCAGCAGGGTGTGTACAATGTAATTCTTACATTTTTATTCTATAGAAAAAGATACTGCTCACTATTGTTATTGACACTTGCAGGCCTCTTAAGCACAGCAATCATCTCCCATCCTCAAGTCTGAGATGTGAATTGGGAATGAGATGAAGAAGGGAAATGGTGAAATGGCTGCTGTTGTCACAAAGGCACTGGTGGCTCCTTAGAGCAAGGGAAGACAGTGATATTCCTTTATGCCATTCCAAGGAGAACGGCTTCCAAGTGTTGCAGGGTCCCCGACTGCTATTGTCTTTCCTCTCAGCAGTCTGGTGATGCTGTGTTATGACAAATTTAGTTCTCTGTAGAGCAACTTCTATTATTTCTTTCAGACTTTGTTTCAGGCACATCTGTTGAACCGTGAATGTTGCGGTCAGACACTTTGGAAGAGAAGCAATTGTCAGCATTTCACTTAGGTATTAGCTCATTGGCTGTTTATATTGAGCCACCTCAGCAGGTGTTCAAGTTAGCAATGGACGCCAATCTGTTTGGGCAAATGGGCCTCTGCCTCACCAACCTCACTCTCATCTCAGCCAGACCCCACCTACCTGCCTTCTTCTTTATGCCCAGTCAAGGGTGTGGCTCGGCTGTCAGCTTCCTTCTCTTCCTTAGTCTTAGCGTTGCCCTTGCAGAACCTATAAGGGAGGAGGATGGAGATAAAGCAAGAATAAGTTGTGTCCCCATGTTATTGGTGCTGGCTCCAGCTACTTTTGGGGCTCCCTGCCTTCTGCTCTACCACTCACAATGGGTACCAGCCATCACTGAAAATTGGGCCAGAAGTCTATTGAATTTCCTACGCATTTCCTCTCCTCGCCCCGCAAAATTGTACTAAGAATATATAAACCACCCTCTATGTTATTGTCAGCATTTCTAAACAGCACATGTGAGAAAGGGCTCTTGGGTGTAGGTGTCTTGCTGAGCCGAAGTGATTTATCTCAGGCTCTTTTGAGGTAGCAGACTTTCACTTCGAGCAACAACCCCTGCATCTCTTCATTTGCATAGGTAATTGGCAGCTTCTTAATGGCTCATTAGGATTGCTCAAAACCATAGGATAAAAACAAACCTAACAGAGCAGAGAGGAAGGAGGTGGAGGGAAGGACAGGGTCCCCTCTTGCAAATTAGCACTGCTAAATTCAAGTTGATTTCAGAATTATGGGTCATAAACCAAGCAGATTGCTAAATGAACCATACATTTTAAAAAATAAAAGGGGGGGTTTCCTCCCAATTACAATTCTGGGCCTTAGCATCAAGAGTTGGAGCAATTCAAAATGTGCATCTCTAGGAAAGACAAACAAAATCTTTCAGTTGCATTGTGGCCACATCCATACAATACATTTAAAGCACTATTGCTGCTTCCCCCAAAGAAGACCCCTAGGACAGCCCTCTTCCCTTCACAGAACTACAATTCTCAGAATGGTGTAGCAATCAATCCTTCTTGGACCAAAAAGAAGGCTGATCACCGAAGAATTGATGCTTTTGAATTATGGTGCTGGAGGAGACTCTTAAGAGTCCCATGGACTGCAAGAAGATCAAACCTATCCATTCTGAAGGAAATCCGCCCGGAGTGCTCACTGGAAGGACAGATCCTGAAGCTGGCCACCTCATGAGAAGAGAAGACTCCCTGGAAAAGACCCTGATGTTGGGAAAGATTGAGAGCACAAGGAGAAGGGGACGACAGAGGACTAGATGGTTGGGCAGAAGCTACTGACATGAGTCTGACCAAACTGTGGGAGGCAGCGGAAGACAGGAGTGCTTGGCGTTCTTTGGTCCATGGGGTCACGAAGAGTCGGACACGACTAAACAACAACAATTTTCAACACCCTTAGCAAACTACAGCTTTCAGAATTCTTTAGGGGAAGCCATGACCTTTTAAAGTGGTATCAAAGTTCTTTAAATGTATGGTGTGAATGTGGCCTATGTCTTCCTTGAGCACATCCGCCTCACACCTTCCCTTTCTAACTGTGTACTTCCCCTACGTACATCTCATGTCGAAATCATTTGAGTCCTTCCCTCAGACTTGCCTTAGGACTTGGCAGGTTTGGAGTTTCGGGATTAGTGATGCCAACCAAATTAAAAGGCTGAGAACTCTCCTAGTTTACAGGACCCAGATGTGTCCTCAGGAGACCTTGACATTTTTGTTCAAAAGCAAATCCTCAGACTAGGAGCTCAACCTCGATGCCTTGAAGTGAGTGAAGAAGCAAATCCAGAATGAGGACTGTGAGCACTGTAGTTAATGCTATATCAACATCCATCCTGGGGGCTTTCTAAAGTCTCAAAATATTCTGATGCGCTTATTGATCTAATAGAAAAGCATAGAAAATTTTGTGGAGAAATTGTATAGGGAAATCTGGTTCTCCCTCTCACCTGACCTCACTGCTACTTCCTGGGAGGGAGAGGTGGACAAGTGAGGTGATGCATGCGGACAAGTGAGGTGTCAGCATGCTATAGACACACTGGAAGAGCCAATCTGGTGCTTCTGCTGGTGCGTTAGCAAGATGCCAACCTCAACACTTCCTTGTCCTTCCCACTCTCTCCTCCACCCCCACTTAGCACCAACCTCTTCTATTGTTTAAACCAGCCACTTTTTGCCTTTCAGTGTTCCTCCATTTTCAGTGTACTCAAACTTCTTTCTCTTCCATTCCTCAACTGCCTTGTGTGTGAGAGATGAGGGATTCAGAGCCCTCAAATATTTGATGGTACCTTCACGTATCACCATCATCCTCCTGCTACTGGATCTAGTCATGGTCAGCAGCCTGGATAGCTTTAGAAAGGGATTAGATAAATTCACAGAGAATAAACCTATCAGCGGCTACTACTCTATTATTAATAATGGCTGTACTAGATGGGCCATTGGTCTGATCCAGCAGGACTTTCCTTCTGTTCTTATTTATGGAGTTACAGCTCATAGCCTAAGGAAATACATTAAAGGAATTTTGCTTGATTTCACTCAAGATGTAACTATCAAAGAAATATGTATTATGATCACGTTAGCAGCTGCAAAAACTGTATGCTAAGCAGTGGGTGATAAAGAGTGTGCTGGAGTAGAGAGACTATCTGAGGAAAGTCTGACTAATCCAGGAAATGCTGTGTGTGTGTGTGTGTGTGTGTGTGCGCGCGCGCGCATGCACACATGTGCGCGTGCGCACACACACACACACAAATATATAATTGGGGAAAGGAGGGCAAATATAATTAAATAGTGCTTACAGAAAATTAGCCCCCACTGGAATAACAAATATGGATACATTCCTCAATATGAATAGCAAACTCAGTTCTCCCACTGCTGGTCCTCAACTACACAAGACAGTAGCATCTATGTGCATGATGGAGCCACCGACACACTTTGGGGAATGAGGATGGCATTTTGTGATTCCGAGCTTATCTGCACAGATTCTCTTGCTGCCACACACATTGCTGTCTTGCTTCTTGAACTCAATGAGAAACAAGCTATTTTGTTACAGGTTCCATGAAAAATATGAATTCCAGCATACTATATGGATTATCATGTGGGTTGTTTTACATATAATATTATATGTGTATACGGTTTCCTAAAGTAACTCACATGTAAACAGATACAGGTAATAATGCGTATAACTGTATAAAAATACTCATGTACTGTCAGGGACTGGACAGAGGAGGAATGGTGGAGACCGCCTCCCCAGCCTAACCCTTCCAGAGAAGAGGAAGGCAGTTTAGAATTACAACAGGGGTTTGAGGGAGGTCACCGCTCAGAGGCAGATGAGGGGAAAAGTTGGGAAATAATGGGAGAGGAAGAGGAGGAAGAGGAAGCAACAGGGGGTGACAGCTGATGGACACAGTGTCTTTAGAAAGCATTCCAGGTTAAGAACAGTTTCAGGTTAAGAACAGACCTCCAGAACGAATTAAGTACTTAACCCGAGGTACCACTGTAATGTCAAGTTGCTTTCTTTTGTAATAATTTTTATTTGGTTTTACAAATATAAATTTATAACAATCCAAATTACATATCCATATTTCGAGATTTCTCCTAATCTCTGGACTTCCCACCTTCCCCTCCATGGGTCCTATTGTGCACCCTATCAACTGCATATTATTTCATAATCCATATCTTGTATCTTTCCATATTGTCCATAATATTCACTACATTATAGTGGTCTCCTAGACAAATTACAAAATTTCCCCATTCTTTATTGAAGTTTTGGTCTTCTTGGTTCCTGAGCCTTCCAGTCAGTTTTGCCATTTTGGCATAGTCCAACAGCTTGGTTTGCCGTTCCTCTCTGGCAGGGACTTTGTCTTCTTCCCAATTCTGGGCTAGTAATGTCAAGTTGTTTTTTAAACAAAGAGGAGGAATTCCTAAGAGCTATGTGTGCTGCTGAGCCCCAGGTGGCAATTTTTGAAAGGAACTGGTGCTCTACTTTATTCTGTGCTGCAGTCAAATGGAGGGTCGCCAGCTCAGGTGGAATCCAGTGGCCTAAGAGGCCAGTGTCTGCCTTATTTCAAAGATGTTTCAATATTTTTCAAATGCTTTTTATTTGGGACCTTATTAGAGAAAGGTGAGTAAGAGGTGACATGGTGGAAGCTTATAGAATTAGGCATGGAACCAAAAAAGCAGATGGGGGAAATCTTTCCTCCCTCTCTCATAAAACTAGAACTCATGCACATCCAATGAAGCTGATCGTTAGTGGATTCAAGACAGAGAAAAGAAAGTTATTCAAACAACCTCCCACAGGAGGCAGTGATGACCCACAACTTGAATGGCTTTCAGAGAGGATAGGACAAATTCATGGAGGTTAGAGATATTGATGGCTACTAGCTAGGATAAGGACGCGGGTGGCACTGCAGGTTAAACCACAGAGCCTAGGACTTGCTGATCAGAAGGTCAGCGGTTCAAATCCCCGCAACGGGGTGAGCTCCCATTGCTCGGTCCCTGCTCCTGCCCAACCTAGCAGTTCGAAAGCACGTCCAAGTGCAAGTAGATAAATAGGTACCACTTCAATAGGAAGGTAAACAGTGTTTCGTGCACTGCTCTTATTATGTTCTTACTGAAATTCGACCATGAAGTCTTTGAGAGGGCTTATGATTAAAAATAAAGTATTTAAACACAGGAAGCTGAATCAGGCCAATGAATGATATACAGTAGTAAGAAGGCCAGGATTTGGCGTGGTGTGCACTAATATTGCTTGGATCACTGGATTAGCAGTGGCCTGGAGGGAGTTAGCAATTATGTTATTTACTTTGATTGGGCTGTTTTGTCTATGCTACTTATTAGTACCTATGCCCTTCATATCAAATTTCTAATCTTTGAATTATTTACCTAATTGTCAGTGTATTGGCAAAGATTTGACACTGATGTTGGTTGGATCACCAGATCAACACCACCCTTGGCAGCCATATAATGAGAAACTTAGTCTAAACGCACACCCACTGAAATTCTAAAGGAATCCTTGACTGCCCTGAGAATGAGGCAGAAAACTGGAAGCCTCTTTCGCAGAAGAGGAAACCCTTTGAGAAATTTCAGGACAGGTTTTTTTGACACGGCCCTGGTGCTAATTTGAATACCAGCAAGATAAGTTGAGCATGGCATGGCGTCGTTAAAGAACAAATATCATTTCCCAGTCATTTTGCATTCAGGTCCCCACTCCTCATCCTCTCCCATCCCTGTTACCGCAAGAACCTGCGGCTTCTCCCTCTCCCTCTCAACATACTCCAGATTGATTGATTGACTAGTGCGAATGCTCAGCTTCCCATGTACAGAAAATACATAATGATTCTCTCTAGAGCCAAGGACGTGAAATGTAAATTCCTCTACAAAAGAGGGGAAAACAAAGGCTGTTTTCATACTGAGGCTTGTTAAGCTCTGCACAGTTTTATTCCAGTGCCTTTGGCAATGCATGCTGCTCCTGGTGACTCCAGGTGCTGCATGCCGGCATGGAAATTTGTGCTCAGCGGATTATGCTGTTCTTGAAAGAATCCTCCGGTGCTCCAAATGTATTTCAGCCAGGACAAGCGGATTTATCTTCCTCCTTGGCCACAGCTCCCATAACATCCAGCTCACATTGATTGCCAGCAGGTTGCCTGCCTTAGCCAAGCAGTTTTGGGGGGAGAAGAAAGGTCCTCTTTGTAATTCTGAGCTTTACTTTCTGGAGCTGGCTTGGCATAGCAGGTAAGAGACTGAGGTCAGGAATTCCCTGCTCCAAATCTCACACCTGCTATGAACTCACTAGGGTCCCCTCAAAACTCCTTCCTCATTATGCATTCAGGATGATTTGTGCACGTGATGGTATTGGGGCAGTTATATGCGATCAATACTGTTTGCACCTGAAAAAGTTTCCAGGGAAGACATGCTGCTTAGTTTCCAACCGGTGCATGCCCCAGAAATTAATACTGAAATCCTGTAACGTTTTATACAAATGTTTCAGGCGGGGGAGAAGTGGGGATTGTCCCACTTTTGTTGTTCTGTTGTGCAAAAATGTCATTCCATACAGCGATAATGCAGTTCTTCCTGAGGCTTACTCAGACTTAGAGGAGATAGGAGAGCCATCTTCAAATATCTAAAGGGCTACCATGTGGAAGCTGGAGCAAGCTTGTTTTTTTCTGCTTGGGAGGGTAAGACCCGAACCAATGGATTCAATTTACAAGAAAATAGATCCTGACTGAAAATCAGGAAGAACTGTTCCTGAGAGCTGTTGAACAGTAGAACAGATCCTCTCAGAAGGTGGTGCACTCTCCTTGGAAGTTTTAAGCAGAGGTTGGATGACCATGTGTCATGGATGCTATAGTTGTGATTCTTACATTGCAGCAGGTTGGACTAGATGACCCTCAGAGTCTCTTCCAACTCTACAATTCTATGATCCTTTGATGATTCATTGGGATTAAAAACTGCACCTCTAAGGCCCTATTCAAGTACCCCCCCCCCGATGGGAATAACTTTGTATGAAAGGAAATAGGATCCTTTCCCTCTGTCACATTACTATTGGGATTTACTTCTTTCCGACATGTATAAGATTGTAATGTAAACCTTATTGCCCTAAAACAGCAATGTATTATTTCCTTACAGTACACCACATTTATGTAGACTTTATGAAGGTCTATATTACCAGTGTTCTTTCTTAACCACATGTAGGTTTTTTGTAAGTATGCAAATGACTTGATTTACACAGTTACTCAAACATACTTATCTCTAGAATTATTGTTTCTTGCAATGAAGGAAAATGGACAGTCTTTCCCCTACACACACACACTTCTAAACGCTGGCATCTCCATATCTCTCAAAGCTGTGAATATCTTATTCCTTTCTTAAATTATGTGTTCAATAATTTTTGTGGTTTTCTATTTCTTCCAGTTCAGTCTGGTGTATTATCTATGACCGTATTCATATCACCTCCTAAAATAATTTCCCTTGCATCAAAATCTATTACAATGTTTGCAAGGCTCTAACAAAAATAATAATCTTTTGCTCTGTATTGAGTATATAGCCAACCCATTCTCAGTTTCATCCCTTGATGTTCTCCTTTTGTTACAACATATCGATCAGCTGTATTCAAACAGGCACTGCTAATCTCGATAAATTGAGTTTCTTTAAATAAATAGCTGCTCCCTGTCTGTGTTATACTAGATGCAGCAGAAATGCCCCAATTTGTCATCCCCCTCTTAATATCTGTAGGTGATATGGGTATGGGTATTTGTTGGGATGTGGGTTGTCTGTGTGTACCCTGAATTGTTAGGTGATTCAGGGTGATTCAGGGAAGGTTCTCACATTCCTGAGTTGGAGGACTCTACAGTGGTACCTCGGGTTACAGACACTTCAGGTTACAGACGCTTCAGGTTACAGACTCTGCTAACCCAGAAATAGTACCTTGGGTTAAGAACTTTGCTTCAGGATGAGAACAGAAATCGTGTGGCGGCAGCACAGCGGCAGTGGGAGGCCCCATTAGCTAAAGTGGTGCTTCAGGTTAAGAGCAGTTTCAGGTTAAGAACAGACCTCCAGAACTAATTAAGTTCTTAACCAGAGGTACCACTGTATTAACAAGGCATCACAAGATGAATCAGGGTTTCCTACTCAGGACTCTGATTTTGCAAGGGTTCTAAATCTCATGGAGAGCCTTTATGAATAGATATAAGGCTCCTTGTTTCAGACTCCACCCTCTGACCCATGTGTTCTGGTTTCTTTTTTTCCTGGTGTAATTCTGTACACTGTTAACAAAACTTGCCTCATCGGTGGATGTCACAATTCCTGCTGGATAACTGTTTCTCATCCCTGCTTTGTTGCTGTCATTTCCCATTGCTGGCTCCCACAATGCTATTCTGTTTATCTTCCATTAGGAATGCCATGATCTTGATTCATTACTTGCACATAACTCACTGCAACTTGATTAATTTCATGTGTCCCAATGAATCACTTCTACCTTTCTCAAAACGGTGACTAATTTCCCAACCGGAAACAACCATGTCTTTAAAGAAGTATGATATAAACCTACTTTGAAAGCCCTGTGCAGATACCCTTGAGGCCAAGGATAATTGCTGATTAACTATACAGAGGTAGAAGTGGGGTCAGCTCTGTTGGCCCCACTCCTGGATTTCACAAGTCTCCCAGTCTAGTTCTCCCATTTACTGAAGTGGGAGAAGGGGGGAGAAGTTTTGAAAGATGTGGAATGGTTCTCGAGTGAGTGAAAAACGGAACCCAAACATTTTACATTTGTATTTATTTATTCATTTCTATTTATGAATGACTTTCTATGAATCTTTCCATCCCACTTTCAGTCCTGGGATTTCCCTGAATGAAGGCAGTAAGGATGCAGGACAAATTTGATTCAGTTTGCACTGGAAAAGCCAACACTTTCCAAAATTATATGTGGCTTGAAACACTGTTTTGTTGTTGTTGTTGTTTAGTCGTTTAGTTGTGTCCGACTCTTCGTGACCCCATGGACCAGAGCACGCCAGGCACTTCTGTCTTCCACTGCCTCCCACAGTTTGGTCAAACTCATGCTGGTAGCTTCGAGAACACTGTCCAACCACCTCGTCCTCTGTCGTCCCCTTCTCCTTGTGCCCTCCATCTTTCCCAACATCAGGGTCTTTTCCAGGGAGTCTTCTCTTCTCATGAGGTGGCCAAAGTATATGATCAGCTTCAGAATCTGTCCTTCCAGTGAGCACTCAGGGCTGATTTCCTTAAGAATGGATAGGTTTGATCTTCTTGCAGTCCATGGGACTCTCAAGAGTCTCCTGCAGCACCATAATTCAAAAGCATCAATTCTTTGGTGATCAGCCTTCTTTATGGTCCAGCTCTCACTTCCGTACATCACTACTGAGAAAACCGTAGCTTTTACTATATGGACCTTTGTTGGCAAGGTGATGTCTCTACTTTTTAAGATGCTGTCTAGGTTTGTCATTGCACTACCATCCTTCAAAATTTACCCTTACCTACATTTCTGCAATGCAGTTCTCCAGCCAAGTAATGTCTACAAACCTGCATATAGTAGGCTGGATGTGCATGCAAATGTATATATTAGTGAAAATATATATACAAAAGAAGGCATTCCCTCGGGGGAAAGTGATTTGCATTCATGAAATGCATGTATTTGTTTTGTTTATTTATTGCTTTTATATTCTGCCTTTCTGCCAAGGCACCCATGAAAATAACATGTATACTAGAAGAAGAAAAACAGGAACATGCTGATGAATTGTCATGAGTACTTTTATAAAAAAAAAGTATACTAGTTCGAGAAGATGACATTACAATGGAAGGATGGTTCCATGCAGCCCTGCTGAAATAACATAGGAGACAGAGAAACTGAAAGAGCAGTGGATATTATAAAGACATGGATAGGATAAAAGATCTGGCAGCTGGCAAAATTTATATGTATGTGTGTGTGATTATGTTTAGTTGTCTAGTTATATTTTGTTATGAAAACCAATAAGAAAATTATTGAAAATTATCGTACACTGATGTGGAAATGATGGAGAACTAAATTTAAGCCTGGGGAAAATGAGAAAGGGAGAGAAACTGAAACAGACAGAATTGCCCACACCTAATAAATGGTAAGCTTGCAGGCCTTCACTTCCACAATTCTCTGCAGATAACGTGGCTGATGTGTGGCATTGGGGATCAGGGCTAGCTTACACGATTCCTCTTCCATGTGTTTGATTATCCCCAGAATTAATATTGCCTCTGCATGGCTTATGAGTTCTATTAAAGAAAGTGCAGAATGCACAAATTCCATTTCAAATGATTTTGATGTCCTTGTGATTCATCTGTAAACATAATCCAAAACATTAAGGGTAACTCATGACTATGCAGAATGTGATGCACTATAAGAGAAGTGTTGCATGGTGCACATTTAGATTGCATAATATTGCTCCAGTCCCCTTATGAAATTAATCAGCCAAAGTGCTAAACCCATCCAATATTCAGTGCTTATTTTTCTCTTTTTAAAAAGGAAGCGCATTATATAAATCACTTCCCAGCTCTTGTTAATTGTATAGCTTAGCAGCAGAGCCCAAACTCTGTAGCACAATCCAGTAGCGACTACAATACATAGCTGTGAATGGTTCAGCTTCTTTCTGTTTACTCAGATGTTTCCTTCAGGAGTTGTCATTTAGTCCATAGCAGTTGATAAGCCAGAGGTCTTAAGTAGTCTATTCATCAATTAACTGTAAATCTCAGTTTAAGACTCAGAACTTCAGAGGTCCTGCTCTATGGACATAGCTTAGCCTTGACCAAAAAAAAGAGTACTGATCAGATTCTTCTTTTCCTGTTGGCCAGGTGGGGAAATGTTGTCCTCTAACAAGGATGTTGGAAAATTCTGACAGAAAGAGAAATGGGGGCAAAATTTGCTGATACTCACTTTTGATGCTGTGAATGAAAATTAACCCAGCGAATACAACTAGTATTTGCTGCTGTAAATGATACAGACTTGATTAAGTCCCAGCCCTCTCATTTGCATTGTGTTTCCTTTCCATTAAATGAATCGGATGGAATTTAATTAATTATGAAAGTTTTGTAATTTCATCACAGGATGAATAAGGCCATTTTTTGGCAAAAGACCTAACTGTAGCGGAATAGAAACAGTGCTGTGTGGCATGAATAAAGGGCTGGGAGGAAAATGATGCCTATTTACATCCCTATTTTCAAATAAGGAATTTGAGACAGGGCCTTCCTTAGTTCAGCCCATGCTATTCTGCAACCTCTCTTTGAATCCCAAGCCTTCAAAATCTTTCCTAGACTTTGCTCATTTTGTACACATAAATCCAGGCTGTTTTCCCCTCTGCTTTTATGCATCCACCTGGTGCACAGAAATAACTTTTAAAAAAGAGGGAGGAAACTGGTCCCAGAACTATTTTCCACCCTCCCTACTGCAATCCCCAAGGGGGCTGGAGCCATGATGCAGATGTTTCAAGAGCTGGGCAAACATCAGTGCTTCAGAAGCACAACGAGTCTTTTAATCTCCCTTGTTATGCTCCCATTACCATAGTATATGTAAGGGCCGGCTCGTCTTCCAAAGACTGCAGCTGCAAGTTACTCGTGTGCGCATACCATGACTTCAAGTGGATTGATGCCATTTTATAGACTTTATAAAGAGAGAGCAAGCCAAAAGAGAAAAGCCTAGCGCAAAAATAGCCATAATAGGCATAATAGGAAAATCGGCTCGTGCTTTAAAAAGTAAGTAATTTAAAGCAGGAAATCCAAATGCCTTTTCAGATTTCTATGTCTCGTCATCAAGCTGCATCCATGCCAAGAATCAGTGGAAGCACTAGAAGGGAAAGGTGCAGAACGTGTTGTTAAGATTCCACAGAATCTGAGTGTTATTAATATATGTTAAGAGTTCACACAAGTTTCTAGGCCAGGTGTCAGCAAACCTTTTCAGCAGGGGGCCAGTCCACTGTCCCTCAGACCTTGTGGAGGGGCCAGACTATATATTTTTTTGGGGGGGGGGGAATATGAACGAATTCCCATGCCCCACAAATAATCCAGAGATGCATTTTAAATAAAAGCACACATTCTGTTCATGTAAAAACACCAGGCAGGCCCCACAAATAACCCAGAGGAGCATTTTAAATAAAAGGGCACATTCTACTCATGTATATACACGCTGATTACCGGACTGTCTGCGGGCCAGATTTAAAAGGTGATTGGGCCGGATCCAGCCCCCGGGCCTTATTTCTAGGCCTTCAGAATTGCAAGGCTGCAAGGGCAAAAGCCAATAGTAGAGATACCACCTTATCACATTTTGACCCTGTAGCCTTTTCATTTCTCCACCTGTTCAGTGTAATAGAACAATGATCCTCCCTTACACTGAATAGGTGGAGATTTAAAAGGTATAGAAGTGGGTCGTTTTCTGTGTTAGCTTGGGGAAAATGATCCAAGATCAGGGGTAGGCAACCTAAGGCCCGGGGGCCAGGGCCGGCCCAATTGCCTTCTCAATCTGGCCCTTGTACGGTCTGGGAATCAGTGTGTTTTTAGATGAGTAGAATGTGTCCTTTTATTTAAAATGCAACTCTGGGTTATTTGTGGGGCCTGCCTGGTGTTTTTACACGAGTAGAATGTGTGCTTTTATTTAAAATGCATCTCTGGGTTATTTGTGGGGCATAGCAACTCATTCATTATTATTTTTTCAAAATATAGTCTGGCCCCCCACAAAGTCTGAGGGATGGTGGACCGGCCCATGGCTGAAAAAGGTTGCTGATCCCTGTCCAAGATCATCCACTTTTCTATCTAGTATATTTCCACGTTTAATCCAAGACAATTTGGGGAGACCTCTCCCATTTCTACCCAGGATATTTTCAAAACCTCCCTTGCTGTAATAAGCTAGCATCTTGGAACGAAAGATTGTAGCTGAGACATTCTCCCAGAGTTACTAGTGTTCAATTTGTGTATGTGTGTATATAGCATTCAATGATCCGAAAGCTGAACTTGACTATGGTCTGTTCTCTTACAGTTCTAATAACCAAAGTCTTGTTGTGTCTTGTGCTCCATCATGCAGGTTGGAGGACATACCATGCTCCCCATCCGTTGGATGCCTCCTGAGAGCATCATGTACCGCAAATTCACGACAGAGAGCGACGTCTGGAGTTTTGGGGTGATCCTCTGGGAAATCTTCACATACGGGAAGCAGCCATGGTTCCAGCTGTCAAACACAGAGGTATTGGGCATGTGGCAGTGGGTGGGTGTGGGGGGCACACGCAGAAACAATCTCCTGGCACGGCAAGGGTAGTTAATATCAATTGCAGGAAGCTTTTGCCCAGTATAGGGCTTGAACTCACAATCCTGAGATTAAGAGTCTCATGCTCTACCAGCTGGTCCAGAGGCATTGAAACAGCCAAGGGATACAAGACCGCAATCCACTATCCAAAAGCTTGGATAGGCAGAGACCAATGAAAATTGTAGGAAATCTATGCAGCAGTTGAGCAGGTGGCAAGCAAGCAAGTTTCCCAATTCCACCCTCCATAGTCCTGGGTTTCAGCATCCTTCCAGTTAGAACCGCAGAAAAATAAAATAACCTTGTAGGGAATTATGGAAGAAGAGAAAAACCTGTTAAGAGAGAACTGCTAGACTACATTTAGAGGTATCTGCAGAAATATCTCGTAAGGCTTAGCAGGAGATGCGACTCATGTGGTGTGAGATGCAAAATTGACTGAGGTGTGAGGGATGGAAATTTGCTCATATTTGTCCTTCTGTGTACCTATTAGATTTTCAGCTCTGCCTTTAAAAAAAAAAAAGTGTGTGTGTGCATTTTCTGCTTTCCAGATAAACATTCCTTAATTTGTAGACAGAGAATAATTGAAGGTGTTTATTTCTATGCCTAATGCAGGTCCTTCTATGCTCTCAGTGCTGCCTGTTACTGTCATTTAACATATCATGCACAACACACACACCCCATGCATTTGTGGGAAACACTTGGCCTAGGTTTGATGTGTGAGTTTGGCAGGAGGAATATCCAATCCTGTTTCCAGAAAAGCTGGTCTTAGGAGCAGCTAAGGGAAGAAATGATGTAATTTTGTCATTTGGAAACAATTCAGAATATTCTCAAGGTTTGCTTTTGAAGTTTGTGAGGGATGCTCTAGAAAGACCTACAGATCTTTTGGGTAGGGACATAGCTTAGAATGTTAGAAGAACAGTAGCTCCATGGAAAAGCATCTCCTTTACATGCAGAAGGTCCCCTGGCACAGTCCCTGACATCTCCTGGTGAGGTTAGGAGAGAACAATGCCCAGAACCCTGGAGAGCTGCTGCCAGCCAGTGTACACAGTACTGAGTTAGATGGACTAATAATCTGGCTCAATATAAGGCAGTTTCCTATGTTCTTGTGTTTGAGGAAGGACCATAGCTCAATGGTACAGCATCTGTTTTGCTTGTAGGAGGTTCCAGGATCAGTCCCCAGCATCCTCAGATAGGGAATGTCTCCTGGCTGAAACCTTGGAAATCTGTTGCTGCCAGTCAGTGTGGACAATATGAAACTATGTGGACCAATGGTCTGACTTGGAATAAGGCAGCTTCCTGTGTTGGGGCAATAAGCATTGGCCTCCATAATCACATGCCTCTAGCAGGTTCAATCTCTAGCATCTCCAAGTAAGTCTGTGTGTAGGGTGGAGGGGAGAAACTTTGGCTTGAAACCCTGGCAAGTCACTGCCAGCTACTGTAGACAATACTGAGATAGATGGACCAATGGCCTGATTCAGTATAAGTAGCTAAGTGTGGTTACTTCACATTTCATGGAAGGTGAAATTTCACTGGAACCTTGTACCTGCTGTCCAGCAGCCGGGCTGGAGCCACCACATTGGCAGACACCTCTCCCTATAGCCACCACCACTCTTGGCTTTGTGACGACATAGCTTTGTTTGCCTGTCATGGTTTTTTATCACCCCTCTCTCTTCCCTTTCTGTTCCACAGAGTTTCTTAATCTCTCTACCCTTTTTGCTATTTATATGCAAACATTGGAATGATAACTATCTGTTTGGATGTGTGGCAGTGCCCATTACTATTCAGAAGCAATAAGCTCTGGGGACCACCCTCGCTGGGTTTGGCTGCCTTCAGTGCATTGTTTGAGATCTGCTGCTATTGGCAGTGCATGTCAGGTCACTGGGATGCCACTGCAGTGCTGCTTATGAGCTTCAGACAAGGGAGAGAGGGCAACCAGTAATAACAGCTGCCTGGCAAATCCCACCCCCACCCCAGTTATCTTACCTAGGAGCAAGAATGGCAAGAGAATATAGGAATAAATTCTGGAGA
This sequence comes from Podarcis cretensis, assembly GCF_951804945.1. Taxonomy (NCBI): domain Eukaryota; kingdom Metazoa; phylum Chordata; class Lepidosauria; order Squamata; family Lacertidae; genus Podarcis; species Podarcis cretensis. Next base: position 20,805,939 of record NC_137183.1, read on the forward strand.
AACAGGTGGCCCCTGTACAATATTGTCAAGAGAATACTTACCTCCCACAAAAGCTAACTTGAGCAGGTTTTCCTTTCTTTTTTTTAAATAAACAAAGCAGCAAACTAAAATGCTTCATAAAAACAGTCATAAAGGCAAGGAGAATAAAAATACACGATAAAAAAATGAAGCTAAAAAAAGAATGAACAGCATAACATTTATTACCTGGCGGGATACAAGTTTCACATTTATAGAAGATATGGCAAGTATTCATAAGTGATGCCTGATAAAACCATGTTTGGTAGGAATGTGCTAACCATGAGATAGCGCCCCCAAGCAGATTCAAATTCTGAGGGGTCCACAATTCCCCTGGCACCATGTATCTTACGGGTCAGTTTTTCAGCGATGACAATAAACTTTACTTTTTAAAACGATAAGTCCAAAGAGTAACAAAAAGTGCTCTTCCATCCTTGAGCTATTATGTAATGAGCAACAACTAGCAGATATAAAATTAATTGTTGGCAAATAGGTTTGGCATTAGCACCATCAAAAGCATATAAAAGATGTAACTTAGGGACCAAAGTGACACGTTTGCCAATAATAATGCTAATTCCTTTTAAAGCCTGAACTTACAGAACTTGTGCATGTAGTTAAATCCCCTATGCCAGTGTGTTCCTTGTACCCTACAACCCTTCCAGCATATGGGAAAGCCAGATATTACAATATGAGCTAGTCAAACCAAGGTTAAAATCCAGCAGTAGCCCACATTCAAAGAATTCTCCCTAAAGTTAGCAGAAACACATCTGGAGGGGCAAGTGGACCTGACCTTAAGATACTGAGGTTTTGAGGTTCTTTCAGAAGAACCATTGTCATTTTTTTGCAGAATATTATGATTCAAAGTAAAAAAAAAAAAAAAAAGAATCCCAGAGCAGTTTTGTTTATTGTTGTTAATAATTGTAAAATGATTAAATCACACACATGCTCATCCCAGGTGGCTAAACTTTAAAAAGATGGTTCAGGGTGTATGTGACTTTTCTGTTATGCATTGCAGGTCATCGAGTGCATCACCCAAGGCCGAGTCTTGGAGCGTCCTCGAGTCTGCCCCAAGGAGGTTTACGACATCATGCTGGGCTGCTGGCAGAGGGAACCTCAGCAGCGGCTGAACATCAAGGAAATCTACAAGATCCTTCACGCCCTGGGCAAAGCCACACCAATCTACCTGGACATCCTTGGCTAGCAGCGGTCCCTTTCCTCCAACACCGTTGCTCTGCCCTTCTTCTCCCCCTCCCTACCTCTCCCTTGACCTCAAGCCAACATATTCATATAAACTCAAGTGCCTGCTACACATACAACACTGAACAAATAAAAAGACAATTACAACTTCAAACAGAAAGGTCCTGACAACCCACCTGTAAAGCAGCTTGGCTTACATATATATATATCTAGAGATAATATATATAGAGAGAAAGATATATTCACCTCCCACCAGAAGCTGCCATTACAGGAAAATGTAAGGCGTTATAAGAAAAAAAAGGAGAGAGCGAGGGAGGAAAAAGAACCTACAGTATTAAAAAGGAACAAAAAAGAAAAAGGGAAAACAGGATCTTTTAACTCAAGGTGTGGAACTGTGAATCCTACTGCGCTCTTTTGGTTCCACTTGCTGGGTGGAGCTCAACCCACTTGGGAACGCTAAGAGATAATCCCGCCAAAAAAAAAAAAAATTAAATTAAATTAAAAACTGGCGAGACTGTGCCTGATCTGTAGCTGCACTTTGCGGGCTCCGTCCCCTGGTGCAGAACTGGCAAAGACTGGGCTCTGATCCAGGGTGATGCCCCCTGGAAGAACTTCCTTTTACTGACCCCCAACCACCTTCGTATTGCCCCCCACCCAGCCCCGACTTCTACTTCCAGCATTTGGGGACAGATGCTGTTCCAAACAAGCCCCAGTTTGCTGATTCTTTCCCATGTGTAGACTCTATACAGTTTTGTTTTTCGTTATTGGAACATATACAGTTCGAAAGGATTTCATCACCTACGGGTAAAAAAACAAACAAAACAGAAAATAGCCACTAGACCACAAGGAAACAAGAATGGATGTAGTATTCCTGCTCCCCTTATTTACCGGTTTCAGTTTTTTTTATACATATATAAAAAATAATAGTGAATGAACCAGAGTCCTAGGAATGTTGCCAAGGTCCCGAACAGTCGTCTACGAGAACCATCCAGGGAAAAGGCATATGGGGAGAGGACAGCCTCAGCACAACCCCCTGGAACCCACCACTGGAATAAGCTTCTGTGTGTCAACACAGATCCAGCATTCACCACCATAACCTCAATGTAGCCGTTGGTTCCAAACAGGGTGGCTTGGAAGCCATGATCTCAGTGGAGGAAGTCTGAGGAAAAGGAAGAGCAACCCAGCCATTCAGATATACCTATATATATGTGTAAACACGTGCACACAGGCCCAAATCTGTCCATTTCCTTATTGCCCTTCATGCTAATTTATATTGCACATTTCCGTGTACAGAATACTTTGCAATCCTCCCTTCGATCCTATTGTGGTAGGTAATGTCTATCCCTGTTTTGGATACGTTGGAGACCTAAGGCCAACAAAGATGACAGAGAGATACTTGCCTGAAGACCACACAGTGAGTTCATGGTGAAGCACAAAGTTGAATCCAGATCTCCCCCAGCCAATGTTGAGGTCCACTGTGGGTTACTCTATTATGTCTCTCTTTTATGTCTTAACTGCAGTGAAGGATAAGTTTCTTCTTTGGAGGAGCCAAGGGAATACTTATCCTAGATCAGTTGGTTGCTACCTCTCCCCTCTCCTTCCACCCCATTCTGCTTATCTCCTCTCCCTTCCAACTATTGCTTCAGTTTGTTGTCTCTTATATTTCTGCATGCTGGGGCGGGTGGCAGGGGTGGGTTTGGGGGCTGTGTGGCAGTAGGATATGCATCAGTGCCACTTGTCCTTTCCAGCTTTCCCTTCCAGTTGACATGCTTCTGATGTTGTCGGCCCCCTGGAAAAGGATAGAGGCATTTGCTTTTCAGCTGCTGTGAGCTGAAGAGTAGCTCCACAGGCAGTTTGATGGGAGGTTTGGGGAAAGATAGGAAGGAAGGTCCTTTGGGAAGGAGGAGGTTCAGTGAACAGCCATGGTGGCTTGCCTTGTATCTCAATGAGCCCTGGGCTAGGCAGTGAAGGATTGCCAACAGGGCACTCTCTGAACACCCCACATTCTGTCAAGGGGAAAGGCCATAGATCAGTGGCAGAGCATGTTTTGCATACAAAAGGTCCCTGATTCAGTTCTGGACATCTCCAGGTAGATCTGGGAGAGACCCATGTCTGAAATCCTGCAAAGTTGCTTCTGGTCAGAGCAGACAACACTTTGCTAGATGCATCGATGCTATGCAAACTCAGAATCAAGCAGTTCCTTATGTTCCTATGTTCAAATCCCAACCACACAGTCTTTGAGGCATCAAACCTTTCTGGTTGATATCTTTCCTATCTAATCAGGCCGAGGACATTGCATGCTGTGCAGAAGCCCTTGCCAAGAGGAGGAGGGAAGCATGATATGTCAGCAGGTCTCTGAGTCACCATTGAGCAAATTTAAGTGGTAGAGCTTTTGTTTTGCATGCAGGAGGTCCCAGATTCAATCACTTGCATCTCCAGATAGAATCAGGGACATTCTTGCAGGAAATCCTGGAGTTCCACTGTCCATCAGTGTAGACAGTATTGAGGTTCATAGACAAAAGGTCTGTCTCAGTATAGGATGGCTGCTTATGTTCAAAGCAGATACAAAAGAGTGTAAATGATACAGATTTGTAATGGATTTAATATTCTTAATGTGTTTCATAGTCCCTTTAGCACCTTCCTCTTTCCCAAATCAACACAGTTGTGTCATTTAATCTAGGATGAGTTTGTATGCTTATTGCTGGACCAAAGGGGCTTTAGATTATCCTTCCCATTTTATTATGGATTTTACAGTTATAGCTCTAAGAGATCTGTGCATAACCGGGAGGAGGTCTTGGAATCCAGGATTGTCCAGAAAGAGGGAACCCTGTGGCTTATTTTGACTGTGATAGCTGTGTGCTTAGATCAGTTTCCAGAAATGAAGTCATTTGCAGAGTCCATGAAGTGGCATGGGGATTGTAAAAGGTTCCAGGGTTGTTTGGAAAGAGGGAACCCATGATTACCATTAGTTTTTAAATCATTATTATTTATTCAACACCATCAATGTACATGGCTCTGTACAGGGTAAGGTGTAAAGTCAGGTCACTTTACAATCTTAATTTCTGGGAAGTCCAGGAAACCACAGAAGGAACAGGAAAGGAGATGGCAATGGCAACAAAGAGCAGATGAAACTTATCCTCATGTTGGCTTTGTTACAAATTTGAAAGTTATTGCCAGCTGATTCAGATGAGCCAGTACATTCAGTTCATTCATGAGAAATGTCTTTAAAAGACAAATTAAAAACAAACAAACAAACAGACATGGATGTGTTGGCTACCCAGCCAGATGGGTGGGCTATAAATTATTATTATTATTATTATTATTATTATTATTATTATTATTATTATCATCATCATCATCATCATCATCCCAGGCTCCTTCGGGAGGAAGGGGATTCTATGGATTCAATAAATAAATATAATTAACATATGGAAAATTTGTTGCCCATCTAAGGTTTATAGCAGGAGTGGGGAGCCTGTAGCCTTCAGATAACAACATAGGGACTGCAGCTCCCATCAACCCCAGCCAGCATGGCCAGTGGGCAGAGATGATGGGACTTGTAGTCCAGCAACATCTGGAGGACCATGAGTTCCTCAGCCCTGGTGTAGAGGATGTCATTTCCCCCCCCTAGAGTCTCACATTTTCCTTTACGGTCTATAATAATCCAGACTGTTATTTTTCAATCTCAGTTCCACCATCTGCGTTCTTCATTACTCACCACCTTTCTGCATCATTTTTGCAAACTGGAATTATCCCTCCTTAAACATTCCATAGGATGTGAAGTATACTCTTTTTGTACTGAACTGAGGGTGGTAGTTTAGGGATGAATGGCAGCATGGGTAAGAATGAATGACCCAGGCAGAACGGGAGGCTGCCATTTGTAGGGAGAGATCCTGGAGACAGAGAATCATGCTCTCTCCTGGTCCTATGATTAGCCCCACCAAGAGCAACTGTGATGATAAATAATGAAAAGAACTATCAAACACAAATTGATAGTTTACTTTGAATGAGAGATTTAGTAAAGATCAAGGTGAAGTAATCCACCATTAATGCGTGTCTCCTGTCTCATTCAAAGCCACTTGTGGGGTATTGGTTAGCAGGAGGGAGGTCTGTTGTGGTTTGATGGGCTGCAGAAGCATCAGTACATTTCTTGGGATCTTTCTAGGGCAGTTTTGCTTCAACTGGAAAGTCTAAGCACTGTTTGACCCACTGGAAAGCTTTTGTTGGAAGTGAAGCTTATGTGAGTCTGGAAAGGTTAAGGGTTCCCTAAGTACTGAAGAGAGGGATGGCTCCCTATAATTCAGGGTTTTAATGATGAGATGAGTATTCAGTATGGTGAAGCTCTGCCATTCACTCTATCAGCTGAATGTGTTTCAATTGCTACTCAGCCCAATTGGCAGGTCAGGAGGCCTTTCTGAGCTACGTAAATCATATCATGTACCATGGACAGCTCCCAATTCAGGACTAGGGGTAGGTTTCAGTAGGTTTTCATACGCCTGGAATTTCCTGGACATATCTAGAATACCATTGTCCAGTTGGAAATCAGGAAAATTTCAGCAGTGCCATTTTCCCATAAAAATAGCTCAACAACTTAGCCCCCCCCCCAAAAAAAAAGCTCAACAATGTTTCTGTCCAGATTTTCACATTTTGAAATATGGCAACCCTAGTTTCAGTAGTTTGTCCTGCACTTGCCAGCAATTGCCCCTACCTGGGATATAATTCCTCAGTGGGCCCTCAACCATTACCCTTCCAGTCACCTGTACTGTTGGCTTCCAACAGGTGGCTCCTAGCTAATACTTATCTACTGCAATTTGGGTAAGTCAATTATTTGCTTCTTCCCATTTTGCAACTGGAGGCAGGGAAGACAACACTTATTTCTAGAGCCCCTTCCTCTTTCCAAAACTCAGCACCTACTTCTCTCCAAATTTAGGTTGTCCATGGCAAAAGTGTGTGTGTGTGTGTGTGAACACACACACATACCACATGTCCAGTCACAATTTATCAGCAATGTGGCTAAAGGAAGCTTCTTAAATGCCTGTTTTTGAAAGTGAATTTGACACATGCAATCCATGCCTATATTCCAAACAAGAGCCTTTCTCTCCCTGCATACCCCAAATTATTCTCCTCTAGTTAAAATCTGAAATAAAGAACCCCTCTTTCCCTTTGGCAGTCAAGAGATTGTATTCAATCCTAGTCCTATGCAGAATAAACCCACTGAAATGAACGAACTTGTTTATTAACTTCAGCAAGTCAGACTACTCTGAGTAGGACTAGCATTGGACACAGCGCAAAGGGAGGGAAATTTATTACACCAGGTCTGGCACTGGTATAAAGCTGTGCCATCAACAGGGACCTGGCTGTAGCCTGAAGAGGTATAGGAGGAGCAAGGAATCTCAGGCTCTTGGCTCTTCTCTCTATCCTCCTGCCACGTTGGCTCTTCTCTCTATGCTCCTGCCATGCTTTTGACTGGTTGGAATGTGCCCTTGAACTCTGATTACTGTACAGAGGTGTAACTTCCATTTGTTTTCAAACCCACGGTTTTCTCCGCCACTTGCAAGTGGTTTCTGGAAGGTTTCACAGAAGGAAATGTGGGCCTCAGGCTGGGGAGGGGAGTTTCTGACCCCTGAGGCATAGGATACAGCATTAATGTGCTTCTCTCCTTTGCCATATACACCCCCCCCCCCAACATGACTCCATCCTGTTTCAGCCATTCCATCAGCATATCTGTGCTGGTCCCTCACTCTTGGCATATCTGAGCTGTTCTGCTGGTACATGTGCCATGGCAGTGAAATACCTGGTATCCTGCTGGTCGCAGGGCTTCCATCAAGTCCTTTACAGTGTTAGAAACATAGATATGAAAGCTAGGAGCTAAATGGCACCTTAAACCTAGGTTATGAGCGCAACAACGGAATGTCTAGGCACGCTTTTTTTATAACAAGAATACAAAGCCGAAAATGAATGAACTGCAGCTAAAACATGGTCTAGTCCTTCCTCTGCCCACCCCCACCCCCACTCTTCTTAAAAGGGTCTCTTCTCCAGCCTTCTTCTCCTTTCCTTCCAGCAGTGGCAATTTTAATCTGAAATCTTAGGTGCAGTACTGCACCCAGAGCTCAGAAATTTGCTTTGCACCCTAAGTCATGCTACAATGCTTTGAGAAGCCCATTCATTTAGTATTTCAATCCTGAGTGTCACCGTTGGCAAAAAAAAAGAGAGGAAGAAAATCAAACAATAAATCACCCCTAACATAGTTGTGTGTCCTGGAATTTCTGGGAAATCTGGCCATAATCTTGGGCAAACACTTAGGAGATGGAAAACAAGAAGCCAAGGCTGTAATCAAAGCAGAGGAGATTTTATCTGGGGGAGAAAACAGAATAGGAAAGACGGCGCTCAAATGCCAGCTTTTCTGGTATGAAATTCAAGCTGCAGCAGTAAAGGCTGAGTGATGTTGACTCTACAAGGCCCAGACAACAAAAATACACAGCAAAAAAAAGCAACCTATTCTCCCTCCCTCCCTTTTCTTAAAAAAGGCTTCTGGCTGCTATGACCCAAACATTGCCTTTGTGGTTGGGCTTTAGTGATATTGCCGATGGTGAAACATACAGCCCTCAACTCCAGTCTTGGCAGGAGAGAGTGAAGGCAGTATTAATTTTTAAATGCGGATGTCAATCAAATGTAATGTACTTGTCATTCCTTTATACTTGGTATAGCCTATTAAGGATTTACTGGGCAGCTTTATTAAGGCTACATATTTTTATAAAGAAGCCTTATACCCCCTCCCCGTTTTTTGTGCTAACTCAGAGCCATTCTGCAGACAAATAGACACACACACACACACACACACACACACACACACACACACACGGAACACACACATTATAGGTACCTATTCTGTGAAGACTGCAGCTTGCCCAGTTGCAGACCTCATGTGGCTTAAGCACAATCAGGAGACTCCTGTATAATTAATTGTTTTTTCAACTGTATCACTTCTGATTGCGGGGGATCAATCAAACAGTGGAGACTGGGATGTCAGGGAAAATGGGGCATGGCCTCACTAACCTCAGACAGTTCTCAGACAGCCCCCACCTGCCTGCCTACATTCCTACTTACAACCAGCCCAAGAGGCTGCACTGCTGGTCAGTTAAATCTGGTCAGTTAAGTCTCAGTGCTGCCCTACGTAGAACTCAGCAGGGAAGAGGATGGGGATAAAACCAGAGTTAGTTGGATCTCCCTGGCAATGGCTCTGAATCGGCCTACTGCTGGGGATCCTTCCTTTGTACCCTACCAGTCCCAATGAGCACCCAATGTCTGAATGTACAGTCCTACCTTGGAAGTCAAACAGAATCCATTTTGGAAGTCCAGCCGACTTCCAAAACGTTCAAAAACCAAAGCGCAGCTCCCGATTGGCTGCAGGAAGCTCCTGCAGCCAATCGAAAGCCATGGAAGCTTTGGGAAGCCAATGGACATTTGGGTTCCAAAAGTAGTTCACAAACCGGAACACTCACTTCCGGGTTTGCGGCATTCGGGAGCCAAAATGTTCGAGAACTAAGCTGTTCGAAAACCAAGGTACAACTGTAGTACCATTTTTATTTTTATATTTTAAAAAGAGAAAAACATAAAACTGTTATGTCACAGAGTAAGGTAGGATTGAACTCCTTAAACTGCTAGTGGGGGGCAGGAAAGAGTTCTTTTCTATGCAAGAAGCAGGGAAACATTCCACCTGGCAGCATATACTTGTAAATTAGTACTAATACTGTTAAAATTACTGTTAACAGTAATATTAATGATGTTTTTAATATTGTATTTTTTAATTGTTGTAAACTATCCTAGGACCTTATAGAGGAGAGTGAATAATAATAATAATCATAGGGATAAAATGAAGGATTAAAAGAAGGATCATAACTGTAAAGTAAAAAATAAATTGCATGACTTTGCTGATCATGTAACTGAACATATATCACCTGCTAGTACTTTGCACCAGGCCTGGGGGCCAAATGTGCCCCTCTGGGGCCTTGCACCTCTTCCCAAGCCACACCTCTTTTCTCCAGGCTACACCCCTCAATGACACTACTTTGGACTCCAAATGTTTTTGGCTGGTATTTCCTACTTCCATAGATGAAGGACAGAGAGGGGAGTGTAGAAACTAGCCTCTGGTCAAACATAAAATATAACATTAATTGCTTTTATTTACTCCTTTGCCTCTGGCCCTGCCTATTAGTTGCATGTGGCCCCCAGAAGGGAATATGGTCCCCAGGTGGAAAACAGTTCCATACCTCTGCTTTTTACGTCATTACTCTGACTGCTTAAATTTGAGATAGCTCAGCTGTCAATCAGCCAGTTGAGGTATTCCAGATCTACCTCCATAAGATTTTTGCCTAGTGTACAGCCATTATCTTCCACATCAGTTGAATATGTTTTCACTTATAGGAGATCCTAACTGCCCAGTCACCAAGGTGAACTGAATTTTGTAGATGCGTATGGACATTTAAATGTGAAGAGAAGTTGATTTCCTCCACCTGCCATTGCAAATAGGACATTGTGGCTTGGATTGGCTTTTCTACATACTGTGCATCTTTTGTGGATAAACCCTTTTAGTGTATTTGTTCCATTTTAATGGATTTTTTATTATTCCATATTGAATGTTGGTGTCCTTGTAAATCGCTCTGGGGCTCCTCTTGTGTGAAGCACTAGATAAATTGAATTAATCTAATCTAGTTGAAATATATGAGGATAAGATGTTTATTTATATAGTATTTAAATACCTTTTTACATGTTTTGTTCATTTTTCAATGTCCATTGCAGGTGTGGACCCCAAATCCAGATAACCCCTCTCCCCAAAAAAAGAATGTATGAGGATCTGTGCTCGGTAGAACTGTGCAGTTAAGATCACGTGTAATGTGGGTCTTTCTTTTCTGTGAATATTGGGAAGGGCTATAGCTCAGTGGTAAGCATCCATTTTGCATATGGAAAGTCCCAGATTTAATATCTGGCATCTGCTGGTAAGGCTGGGAATATCTCCAGTCTGAATCTTAGGAGAGCCAAAGCCAGACAGTGTAGAAGATACTCAGCTAGATGGTCCAGTTGTCTGACTCTGTTTAAGGCAGCTTCCTATGTAAATTCTGCAACCTTTTGCCATGGCCATGGCCACATGCATCCGGTCAGTTCTAGGCAAATATAATTGATTTGTATTGCACTGATTCCACTGCATTTTGAATGCAGGCACTAAAACATGGCTTGCCATTTGGTTCTCGCAATTCCCACTGGTTCCAGGCTGTCACACTTTCATATGTCTTTCCTTTTTTTTGCCAATTAATTTCTATTAGTTTTCAAAAACAACAACAACAACAACAACATTACATCCAATTAAAAGCATTCAATACAAAACAGACTTAATATCCTGTTTTGCGGTGTTTCCCTTCTTGCTACATCATACTACATACATTACTTTCCAATCCTTTACTTAAAATAGTTTAACATTTTATCATTAATTATTTGTTTCCTTCATCCTTTTCCATAGGCTGTTCATTTTTCAGTTGCTGCTTGTACTATTACAATGGATAGATCCAATATAATTACTCTTCACATTGCCAAGCTACATGGACATTAGTTTAAAATTATTACAGTGTTCCTTAAAAGAACCTCATCCCCTGGCAACTTGCAAACACAAAGTTCCACTTGTTTTATTGTTTTTGGTAAAGCCTTTGATCCCCTTCTCCAGATTCAACTTCCTTGTTATGCAGATCCTCCGGCAACAAGACATACCAAAGCAGACATTGCTCATCTAATCAGGTAGATCTGCACTTTGTAATGTAAGGGTGAGGTATCCTAGAATGCTCTTGGTAAGGTCTTTCACATGGGGCTGGTACAACTGGTGCTTATTAGGTGGCAAACTGCTCTGATTTAAAGGCTCTTGGGCACCCAGAGCCTAGTGCTTACAAACCCAGGTACCAACAGTTGGAGAAGCAGCAAATATCTGGATGTCAGAGAGGTAGGGGTACCAGTGGGAGATGTTTCCAATAGTGATGAGTTGGCTGGGCTGAGTGGGTGTTGGAGGTAAAACTCTATAACAGGATCTCTTGTTTTGACTCTCTAGGGTCACCTGGTTTTTATGACCAGAAGGATTCCTGTCTGTAGCATTTGTGAGGTTCTGTCTTGCAGCCGATGGAACAGGGCAGGGGTGAGAAATCTTTCATCCTCCAGATGTTACTGGACTGCAGCTTCCATCATCCCAGACAATTAGTCATGCTAGCTGGGGCCAATGAATACTGGAGTCCCACAGAACCTGGAGAGACCAGAGGTCCACCTTGCTGAATTACCAAATCTATACCTCTCCCATTGCATCTCTTCTTCAAGCCCTGTGAGTCCAGCACCACTTTTGTATCCATCACTTCTGGCAGGATGAAGCAATTGATTCCAGATGTCCTTGACTTAGTAAATGCTCTTTATAGTACCCCCTGCTTTCTTTCTATACTTATATCTGACACGGGACTGTTTTCCCAATGCATGTTGCAAAAATATTGCTGTTTGCTACGTCGGTAACTTAAAGCCAACACAGGGATAGCCAACATACCACAGAGAACAATTTCACTTTGCCCTCCAGGAGGCAGACTGGGTTACCTGATAGGTCATTTTCATTTCTGCCACCTTCGACGCCCCATTGACCCCAATTTCAGAGCCATCTTCAGAGCAATCAGATGGCCTCCTTTTCATGCCCCCCTCATTTTTCTATAAACAACTGACCTTAGCATTCTTGGTTGGGGGGGGGGAGGTGAAGCAAATAAGGCCTGACACCAGTATAGGCAACCCCAATCTTTGCCTGTCATCAACATGTAGGATTTCCCTGTGGGGTCTAATCTGCCAATGACAACAAAGCAAGTGATCTTATGGCCTAAACAGCAGCAGTTCTTCTGAAGAGGTGTTCCTCCCCCCCTCCATCGCTGAAGCTACTGGCTTCTTAGCAGGAGCCAACTACAATGCTTCTGAAAGAAATCGGAACAGCAGGAGGGTGGAAAAATCTCAAATCTCACTCTCTTGTTCAGGTTCTCTACTCCCTGGGAAGTTGCTGCCTGATGTTTAGATAGTTTAAGGGACACTTTAAAAAAAAAAATCAGAATAGTCACGTGGTACAACTTTCACTGGACTGTACTATAATGGGGGTGGGAGTCATGGATACATATTAAAAGAAATCTCCCTGCACATACAAAACTAGTACGTGAAGTTTTCTTTGCATTTTTTATGTACATTAAAATTTAAACACCAGTAATCAGAATGTTCAATAAAATGATCCCATTAAAACAAGGGGGAAACTGAAACAAAGTTTGAGTTTGTTATTAGTGGAAAGATTAGTTCTGCTGTCCCTCATTCCCCACCCTACCCCACACAATAGGCCTGCACTTAAGAACATAAGAGCCTGCCAGAGCAAGCCACTGACCCATCTAATCTAGTATCTGGTTCCCACAGTGGCCAAACAGATCTCTGTGGGAAATTTGCAAGCAGGACCTGAGCACAGGAACACTCTCCCATCCTGTAGTTTCCAGCAACAGGTATTCAGAAGCATTACTGCCTTTAACTTGTGGAGGTAGAACATAGGCATTGTGGCTAGTAAACACTGATAGCCTTCTCCTCCGTGAATTTGCTTAATCCACTTTTGAAACCATCCCAGTTGGTGACTGTCTCTGCCTCCGGGTTGGAGTGAGTTCCGCAGTTTAACTATGTGCTATTGTGAACCATGACCTTCTCTTCTTGTCAAACATCCAGTCTCATGGCACCTTCTTGCCTGATGATCAGACATTTCAAACCAAGCGAAAGTCTTAATGTGAGGTGAATCCCAAGACCACAAACAGTTTGGACTTCAAACTGCAAGGAAATTGGTGCTGAATGAATCGGCGCGCAAAGCAGAAAACTTTCATTTCCTGCAGACAGGATGGAATTGACTGTTATATTAAGACTTCAGAAGGAGCACTACCCTGGAGTAATTTCACTGCTGTCAGGCAGTGTTGACATCTAGATTAACCTCTGTGCAGTGAATTTTACAGCAAAGCTCATTGTGATGCTTTGGTGAGGTGTGTGGGGGGTGAGGGGCCGTCTCTTGCAACTCTTACCTGGAGCCATGGGAGTTCCATTCTCCCAATCCCCCAGAAATTAAAGGTCATGGGAAGTTGTCCCAGGAGTGGGCAAAGCTGACCTTACCCAAGTAAGGTCTCGCTGAATTGACACTGTTTGCTCTGCTGAACTTACAGGCAGTTTAGCTTGTTCCTTCCCTTCCATCCCATTTAATCCCCTCAAGGTGTTGTAAATCAAGATGGTGAAATATTCTTTGCTGCTGACAAGTGCTTCTCACTGTGCATATAAAGAGAACCCATACGAACATTGTTGAAAGAAGCAGGGCAACCACGGGAGTGACAATTGGCTTATCTCTCTGAGGGTGAAGGACTTCATCTCTGAAAGCTAGTTGATGACTCCAACCTAGGGCTCAAGCTTTTTAAAGTGAAGCAACCTGACTTGAAATCCCTGGGCTGACATACAGTTATCCTTGCAGTTTGCTGAATGCTGTGATATGATTTTTAGCTCAAAAAAACAACAACCCCATAACAAAATGCATCTAAAATACACATTTTAAGACTAAAATGCATACAAAATAAGTGCTTTGTGAAAAAAATTAAATAATGTGAATTTCATGCTTTTAAAAATAAATCACAAATAGATAACAGAAACTTGATGGAACAGATTTACAAATGAGCACGTGTGAAACTGACACGGAATGAGCTGTCCTACTCTAGTTGTGTGATGCCTATTCCTTTATTTCTGTTTCTATTTCTGCCTCCCTCTGCCATACTGCCATACTGCCACTGGCATTGCATATTTTAGAATGCAGTTTCTGCAATGAATATTTTACTTATTTCCTGCACATTCCATGCATGCTGTTACGTTGGCTTAATAGAACATTATTTTCCCCATTGAAAAGTGCTACAGCTGTGACCTTTTGTAAGTAGTATAATTTAGATCTAAATTATCATTGAGCAGCGCAAGTGCTTTATTGTTAATGCTGCAACAGGTAGCCCCTCATTTTGATTTAGAACTAATGTTTTTCAGGAGCTGCTCTGAAACATTTTCCACCCCCTGTTGAAAAAAACCCTCTCCTCTGCACCTTCAATACCATTCCCCTCCCCTCTTTTAGTAGCAGCCTTCAACTTGACAGGGTGGTTCTAGCTAATCAGGGATCACATAGTGCTATGATAACTTTAGGTCAGATTTTATTACATGCTAGTATTGCTGAAGGCATACTAGGCTGATTTAGAGTAAGGGCAGTGCTTCCTTGACTGGCTGCATATCCAAGCAACAATGGAAAGGAAACAAACTTTTTCCTCATGACCCCTAAATATGAACTTTTGTCCCTTCCTGAGCATTCCTAGAAAAATAGACAAAAGGGGGGGGGGCTGCCTTTTGCTGCTTATTAAAATATTTGTGAAACACACCCTTTCCCTTTTCTTCTTAGAAAGGGAAGACTAATTCTGTTAATTATTACCCATAATTAACAGAATGGGGCAACTTATTGTGCCTGTGTTCTCTACTTTTCCTAATAGGTTCTGAGCTAATGTTCTCATGACTGCTGCTTGTTCAAGGCACCTACCTGCAATACACAATCTGTGGTTTTTGCCCCAGGAATGGGAATTCGCAGTATGTCAGCACGTCTTCCTCCAACTTAACACTTTTCATGTCCACTTCTCAAGTCACCCTGGTTCTTGCCCTTGGTTGCATGAAGCATTGTTCACAAGCATGAATAGCCAAACTTCCTACCCACTTTAATTTGTTTAGCTGAGTTGAATGTGTCTTTCAAAGGGAATACAGAAATGGTACATATTAATTTCAACCCCAGTTTGAACTTGAAACCAGAGCTTCTGGTGCCTTTGCTCACCAACTAAGCTGTAAACATGCAAAGTGTGTTGTTAGTAGCAGCCTATTTTTTCCAATACTGTCCTCCTTCCAAGGAGCTTGAACCAGTGTACATGGTCACACAACCACCACCATTTTATCTTCACCCAAACCCTGAGAGGTGTCTGAAAGTGACTGGCTAGCCTAACAACAGCCAGTGAACTTCATAGCTGTGTAAGAATTTGAACTGTGCCCCCTGCAATCCTTATTGAGTATTCTGTCCACTGTACCATAATAGTTGCGGCCCATCTAGGCCAGCATCCTGTTCAGCCAAGCAGATGCCTGTGGGAACCCTGTAAGCTGGATAGAAGCATAACAGCACTCTTCCCAGGTGTGATTCCCAGCAGCTGGTATTCAGTACTTTGCTTGCTGACAATTTAAAAAGAACCCCAATGTTCGATTTGATCATTTTTTGAACTTTGGTGAGTGGTCGGAGGTAGAGGTGTCTGTAGTGAAATCCCCAACACACACACACACACACACACACACCACAGCTCCCTCCTGTTTTAACCAAATTGTACCTTCTGTAGCCTCCTAAAATTCTAATAAGAGGGCCATCAGATATTGTAAGAGGTTGAGTCCCACTTTCCCTGTCTAGCTGGAGCACTGCCCATGCCTGGCGTTTTCTGCAAGCCGTATCACCTTGAACCATAGAGGAGAAAAGGTTTCACATATAAGCCTACTTCACAGGCTGCAACCCTGGGGTTTTGCAAAGCTGTTGATTCGCCAGTCACCAAAGAACAAAATACCAAACACAAGCTAACAGCCTCATTTAAAAGGTAATCGGCATTGCATTTTCCTGAGACATCTGTGCACTAATGTTCAGCAAATCAGATTTCCTCTCTCCTTGAATTATTGATGCTGTAAAATGTCATAGCACACAAGTTTCCTCCTGCTGAAGCCAATCTATGGGTTTTGGAGTCATTGTAGAGGAGCTGTTATTATTCCCCCACCCCATCCCATTCATTGAAGTCCATGGCTGGCTTTTGTATTCTTTGTGAGCGCAAAGTGGCTTGACCATAAAAAATCTGCCACTGAGTTGTAAGTATTTCTGCTTGAAATCTCTTTTCAGATCCAGCAGTGTTTCCAGGAAATTTAATCTGAGAAATCTCAGGACTCGTTACAAAGAGATAAAAATATGATGGCTCAGATTTAGTTGTACAAATAGCCTTGCTATGCATCTTTTGCCATCTCTAAAGTGCCTTTGCAATGGGTGAGTTTGTAGGATTGATAAATCTGAGAGAGAAAGGGAGGGGGAGAGGAAGGGAGGGAGGGAGGGAGGGAGGGAGGGAGGGAGGGAGAGAGAGAGGGAGGGAGGGAGAGAGAGAGAGAGAGAGAGAGAGAGAGAGAGAGAGAGAGAGAGAGAGTGCACTACCTGGAATGACACCAGGGAGAGACTGGACGATCTAGGTCCCATATAGACACCATGCAATTTTTGTTCCTGCATCCAACTGGAATGTGATCTTATTTTCAGGATCTTTTAAAAGTCTCCTTGAGAGTTTCTTGTGGCTCTGAAGTGGGATATAGTGACTATGGTCTGAACTATATATGCACATAATGGAGTGGTAGAACCCTGAAATGGTAGGGTGGAATGTGACCTTTCAGACTAAAGTCATGGAATATCATTTTAAAATGCATAAAGATGGATAGTCGATATAGATACATACATATAGATAGATAGATAGATAGATAGATAGATAGATAGATAGATGACTGATAGATAGATAGATAACATGGTATACCTTTTGGAACTTCCTCTCATTACATATCTGACTCATACCGTACCACCTTTGCAATCTTTTGGACACCCATTTAATACATTCCTTTTCCAATCACCTTTAAAGCAAAACATCCCAAAATGAAATGAAATTATTTATATAAAGGAAAATATTCAATAGGTGCCAACGAGACAGTAGATAGACACCTGCCTGATTATAATGAAAGGGGGTTCCAATGGCAGGGAGGGTCAAACTTTTGGCTGCCATTGGGGACGATGGAGATGGCTGTCCCTTTTGCCTTTCTCTGCTGTTGTCAGTTGGGTTTGGTGTTGACAGTCTCAGCAGTTCCCCTTTTGGTAGTTGCTGTTTTCTTTCTGTGAAGCCACCGCTATGCAATGCTTACATCTTACAGAAGGGGCTTCCTAGAAAAGTGGGAGGGCCACCATGTATCACACACTGTGGTTGTTATTTGTTGGGTGACCTATTGATTTTCCTATGAGCCTTTCCTTGATATACCTCAGTCTATAATCATCCATTCTAGCTTGCCAATGAAGATGGTCGGGAAAGGCCGTATTGTACCACCTTCTTCTTCTTCTTCTTCTTCTTCTTCTTCTTCTTCTTCTTCCCCTCCTCCTCCTCCTCCTCCTCCTCCTCCCCTCTAGACTTGGATATATTTATTCATATATTTATTGCATTTGTATCCCACCTTTTTCTCCAAGGAGCTCAAGCGTCTCCCACTCCTAATTTAACCACCACAACATCCCTGTAAAGGAGATTTGAACTGAGAAACAGGTCACCCTGTGAGCTTCATGGTTGAGTGGGGGTTTGAACTCTGGTCTCTCCCGGGTCCTAGTCTGACTCTCTAACCATTATATCACACTAATCCATATAATGATGCAGCCCAAGTCTTTCATGTTGCTCTCATTCTGCTACCTGGTGTGTGTGTGTATCTCCAAGAGTTTCCCAGCTTGTCCTCTTTAGCTGTGTTTTCAGCTTTTACGCTTCCCCTTCCAGCTTTCATTTTATTGCTTCTTCTGATACCACACATTTCAGTTGGCTGTAAACTGATTTTCTTCTGCCTTGCACATTTCTTCCAACCAAAACAACTCTCCTCCTCCACCACAGTTGCCGTCTCAGTCACTCTTCCTCCTTTGTCATTTTAAATTATATTGACTAATGCTAGTTCAGGTATTTATGCATAGGGTCACCTTGCTTCATTGCTAGCCAAGAACAGTCTCACACTTCCTTCTGTATCCTTTCCATCTTCCTATGTCTCTTTTTGTTCCATGCTACGATGTTATCTCTCACTTTGTGGTTGCTCGGTTTCCTTGATGTCTTTATCTGAAGGGCATTTCAACGTCTAAATAAATGATATGCACATGCTGTACTTTATACTTTCCCTTCCTCTCTCAAGACATTCTGATACAGTGTAGCATTTCTAAAGCATCCATGCATAATATGCAAAGCCTCCCCTAGTGCCCAAGTAAAGAACAAATGTCATGCTCAAGCCATGCCGTGTGAAAGATGTGCCTAATTAGCACAGCGAGCCTCCCTTGGTTATGGACAATGAATGAGCAAAAAGCCCATTATAGGAGCCCAAACTGGCACTTTCACACGTTAAAGGTCAATTAGTGCTAATGGACAGAACTACTACATAAACCTTTTAGACTTGCAAGTGTTGCTCTAATTTCAAAAAGGGTTTCTTAAAACTGAAGTGATATGTACGGGGGATCAGTGAAGTCTTCTTCCTTATCCATTTTTGCACATGCAAACTGATGTCCCACCAAACCAGTTTACAAAATCACAATCGCAAGACATTATAGACATCCATACCATGCAAATTAAAGGAGCACACACATATTAGTGCATCTTAGCCAAAACAGGAACACTGATTGCCTTTCGTAGCGTTTCTGTTCAGGGTTCCATCTGGCTGGCCACCCCCCCCCCCCCTTCTAGCATACTCCAGTTTTCCAGTTCTCCAACAGACGACCAGCATTCCTTAGTCACTGAACATGCTCAGCCCTCAATGTGATATTTTGAATGTGTCCCATATGTCCCTCCTTCAATCGTTTTGTACTTCTGCAAACCTTAGCTAATACCTCCCTGTTCTGTGTTGATGATGTTACTTCATCTACATAAGGATCCACACTGAGAGAACGGGCTTGTTATTAGTATATAACAACATGGTACCCCTGCCCCAGCTGTTGTAGGACTACAATTTCCACCACCCGTATGCTGCCTGGGATGGATGGGATTTAAAGTCCAACAACATCTGGACATGTTGCTGTATAAGATAGTACCATATTATCCTTGTTATATAGGATAGAAGTTCTGGGGCACCTTTCAAAATATGCTTCACAGCCTCCTGATATTCCTTTGCAAAAACCACACGTGGTGGCTTGTTACCATTTTACAGACAGTTGACTTGAAGCTAGATCTTCCACAAAGTCCATGTTGCTTAGCAACATTTTCCATAGGAGCAAGCTGGCCATGTCTCTGAGACTGTGAGTGAGGTGGGGAAACAGTCGACTATGAGTGTTGCTGCTTCTAAAACTTGTAGAGTCCTTGCATCTCCAACAAGTGCCTGCCTAAGGCCAGTAAGGGGGGGGAGGGTGTTCATTGGAAGCCAAGCAACCAGATTGTTTCAATGACCTGCCTGCACCTAGATTTTTGCAACATGGTAAGCACAGCTGCAGGGTGATTCTGTATTCATCGCTGGGAAGACTCCAGCACTGGAAACATCAATTCCAGACAGCTCTGCTTAAAAATGGCCATTGAAGTAAACATTATCAGAGGCAGGCTGTCATGCACCATCTGTGGGTAATGGCTGAGCCTTCGCTCTGTCAGACAGGTTTGTTCTGATCTCAGGTTTCAAAGGCAGCATGTTCCTGAGACCATTTAATTGGGTGCTGGCATGTTCAGCACCACGGACAGTGGTCCCCTGCTTAATTAAATGGAACTACAATCACACTCCATATTTCCTTTGCAAAGGCTCTTAATTGTTGTAAGCACTGGTGGCTGCCTGCCCAGATGTGTATGATTTCTTTAGGTGGTTCATTGTGTGACACTCTTTCACTCTTATTTAACCTTTGCTTGCTTTTGAAAACCAGGGTTCTGTGCGCTAGATCTGTTCTGCACACACAAGAAATTGAAAGCAAGGAAGTCCAAATCATCCAAATGGTCCAGTTGAACAGGGTGCTCCATATATTTTGGGAGTGACTTACTTATTCATTATTTCACACTGAAAGCTGGGTGCTAGGGACAATTGGCTAGAAAGTTTTAATACAGTGATGCTTTCATTTAAAACAATATGCTTGCATTTCCTGACTAATCAGTACTAAAACAATTTCTATAGCTTTTGACTGCATGCCTATCTAAAAAGAAGATTCATGGGAAACAAAATTCAAACCATGCATAAATATAATTATTGTTCTGGCGGTAACTTTATATATCATTTTTGTGGAGGGAAAAACAAGGATGGGAACTGTTGGGTATTAGGACCCTGGTGGGACCCAGCTCCACCAGGGTGACTGGTAAATAGACACTGAAATTTACATAGTTCAAGGAATAGCAGTGAAAGACTTTCACAAAAGCCTGAGACAGCAGCAAGCTAGTTCTCAATGCAAGCTAGTCAAGGAGAAAGCATGTAAATCAGAAGCAGGCAACGTGGTGCTGTCCATATGCTGCTGGGATACAACTCCCATAAACTCTGACCGCTGACCGTGGAGGGAGGGCTTATGGAAGGTAGAAGGCACCAGGTTGGATAGCCCTGGTGCAAAACAATTGCTATAGATACTGCAGACCAATTTGTTTCACTGAGGCTCTCACATAGTGGACTGCTCAGGGCCAAATTAGAGATGCCACCTTTCATTAATGTCTGCCCTCCTCCCATGAAAAATGGGAAATGCCCTGGGAAGCAGTGTTAAGCCCTCTCCCAGCTTTAACTTTCTGCAATCTATTGCCCCAGACTCTTGGCTCTTAATTATGCTCACTTCCAGTATTGGGACTAGATTGGAGGGGGGAGATTAAGGTGTCATGTGGTGGTATGGGATAGTTAAGTGTCCATCCCATTTTGAAATTAAAAGCAGATCCCCTAACCTATTTATTTCTGTATGGGGCAGAGATGTGATTAAGCAAACATAGGTCCCAGGGTCCTCTCTATCTGACCCTTGGGACTCTCACTTGCCAACACGCACCCCTCTCTCCAGGGGACACCTTTATCAACCCTGCCCTATGCCCTCCTTAAGTGCTTCTCTCTGTCTGGAATGTGTGCTTGAACTGTGACAATGCCCCTTGCTTGCCTGGAGAGTTGTATGGGTGTGTAGAGCCCTTTGAGTTTCATGTGGCTGGAAAGCAGTCAATAGGATCACATCCAGTGCTCTGCCCATTTTTACCCCCTGCCCAGAGAAAGTTGTCCATGATCAAATGTGGCTCTTAGCTTGGAAAATGTTTCCCATTCTGCCCCAAGGGAAAGCTGAGTGTGAGGAAGGGGTCAGAGAAGATGACGGGAGGGTGGACTTGTGTTTCCCTTTGCCTTGGTCCTCCCTGCCAAACTTTTAATCTACAAAGTGTTTTTCCTTCATTAACTTGTGCACCAAATACAACTATTCCTACAAGATAGATTGGTATCAGCCACACCTTTAAATAGCAGAAGCTTAAACTGAGGAACAACCACTTGCCAAGGCTCAGTTTCGAGACTTACCCAAGCCCAATGCTGTGGGCTGAATGCCTTTAAATCAGCACGAGTTTCCCTCTGAAACATATCCCTGCTTTCTTTTTCCATGTAACCTGCAATTTTAGACTCTATAACTCTGGTAAACCTCTTGTAAGATACAATTTTCAAGGCTCCCTTGTGTTTGCATCCCTAGGAATATAGTTTCAGTGTTAAATGAAGCAAGAACTAGCTAGTTAAAATGATGAAGACTGGCTGGCATTGCTGAAATTATTATTTCAGTGGTCAAAAACGGCTCCTGCGGTCTCGAACTGGAGTCCATCACCCTAAGGGATAAGCAAGCTACTTCCTCATGGGAAGTAATGAAGAGGATGCATTTACATAAGGCTGGATACCATAATCCTTCCTCTCATTTTAGATACGTAAATTTGAAGCTATACCCTGTTACTGGGAGAAATTGAGGTTTTTAAAAAATGAATAGGATAGGATAGGATAAGCTTAGGCCTGAACATAAACAGTGACCACAGCATCACTTTTCATGTGTTCTGTTTAATTAAAAACATGGGAGGGGCAGCAGAGATTAGCTATCTTTCACCCATGCACACAAAACACCCTTCTTGCTGCCTTCTGACTCAAGGAAAAGGGCGGCAGCTCAGTGGCACACCATCACCTTCAAATCCAGATGGTCCCAGGTTTAATCTCAAGAATCTCCAGCTTGGACTGGGAATGTCTACTGTCTGGAACCATGGGCAGCTTGTGCCAGTCAGTGTAGACAATGCTGAATGAGATGAGTTCTAAAATGTGGAGGGTGACTCCACAGATCCAAAAGGGTTTCCTACTGCTGAAGTTCATCTTCCATGAATTGGAAGGCAATGGGGATTATGGGGATGGGGAGGTGGCACTTTTGTACCAGCTGCGCCACCTCATGGATAATGCCTGAAGATGGCTAGAATCTGCTTTGTAGAACTAGTGTTCAAACAAGAAAATAAGCAGATAGATTGCAAGGAAACAGAATGCAACAACCTCCATGCCTTGTATGTCTTCCTGAAATTCGACCACTTGGGACTGAATAACCAGTTAAGCCAGAGAAGGGCTGTAGCTTGGTGGTAGAGCTTCTGTTTTGCATTCAGAAGGTCCTGAGTTCAATTCCCAGCATCCCCAGGTAAGGCTAGGCGAAAACCCTGCCTGAACCCCAGAGAGTTGCTGATGGTCCATTTGTATATGATGTGGAGTTAGATGGACCAGTGGCCTTACTTGTTATTTTTATAATGCACTCTCACACACATGGTGCTAAAGTTCCAACCTCTTTGCACATCTTAGTATCAAGATCACCCCACCATCCACTCACCAGATGCTCAGTCTCATGAGTGGATGAGAGGGAGGAATCTCTGCCTCATTCCCACACAAGCCCTCCAGGATGGACTTGCCAAGCCCTGAAAAGATGCTCCACAAGGAGGAAGAGGCCAAGAATTGATCAGTTCATTAAATTAAACTGCCAGCACCAAATTGCAAAGGGTCTTTGGGACATGAAAGCAGAGTCTCTCTCTGTGTGTGGATGGATGCCGTTCCATTGATTAATCACCCGCCTCTCCAACTGCCATTTGAGCATTGCTTTGGTTTTGCTAGTGATCAAGAGATGGCGAAGCTGTGGGCTCTTGGCATCAGGGCCTTCATTTTTGTTCTTTTTGCTTATTTAAATATTGAACTATTGTAAGTTGCTGTGATTTCAAAAGCACAATTATTTCCTAAAAACAATGAAGTGACTTGGCAGGGTGAGTTCTTACATTTTCAGTGGAGTATAGGGTGCAGGAAGAGGGATTTATGATAAGAAAAACATGGGAAATTAGAAGGAGCCTTCTGGCTGGCCAAAAGCCTAATAACTACACATTGTGTTAATGAAATGATTAGCAATTACATTGTGGGTTACAACAACAATTAAATATCAGGCATGCTGCCCCGATTGTGAATGGCAGGGAGGGACACATTTAAGCCTTTCTTTCTCCCTCCACTATGATTTTGATAAATAAATAAAAATCCCCCCCAACCCAGTGTGGCAGTCAGCAATGGTTAAGAACATTTCCCTGGTGCCAATAGGAGTCTTCCCTGACTGCCATGCAAAAGGAGGGGAAGTTTTATCAAGGTCACAGCTGGGGTTATACCTGCTATATCAGCATGCTGCATGCAGAAAACAACCTCACCCTCAGTGCTCAGTATTTAATGGTTAAAAAACCACAATGCAGTTGCTAATCACATCATTAAAGCCATGTGCATTTAGGCACCAAGTATCTGTGAAACTCATGAAATGAGTGGGCTATTGGAAGGAGGCAAATGGGAATGAATGTTTGATGAGAGCTCCAGTGCTGATCTGTTGAATGACAGCTCCAAGATTTGAAAGCTGTGGACCCTCCCCTTGAAGGACTGGATATCGTGATTCATCATGGGTTCTGCCTCTCCTTTGTGGAATGAGGGAAACCTTTGGGGAGATGCTGCATCTCAGTGGGTAGTGCATTGATTTTGCACAAAGAAGGCCCTCAGTTCAGTTCCCAGCATCTCCAGGTATGGCTGGGAATGTCCCCTGAAAAGCCATTGCCAGTCAGTGTTGACAGTACAGAGGCAAATGGGCTAGTGCAGGGATGTCCAACAGGTCATGGTGATCTACTGGTAGATCTCTGCAAGGTTTTGGTAGATCGCGGTTGATCTCTGGCTCCCTTTCCTTAGCATCACTAAAACTGACTCCTGCCCCGCCCCCTCGTCCTGCCCTCCATTGTTGTTTGATCTCTGGAAGGGAAGACAGAGCTTTCTCTGTGCTGCTGTTTTCATCCACAGCGATCTTTTTGTGAGTGACTTTACCCCTTTGACCCTTGCCTTTACCCCCCCCCAAAAAAACAGAAGTCCCCCCAAAAGCTTTTTTTAACCACTAAAAAGGGGGCTGTTCTCCCTAAAAAAGTTCAACAACTTTGAGCTGAAGCCCCCCAAAACTGGGATCGATCACTGCCAGTTTTTAATTCTGAAAGTAGATCGCAGTCTCTTGAGACTAGTGGTCTGGTTCAGCACCTGCGTTCCGATTGCTGGATGCATATTTGAAACATCTCCAGAGCTTGCTACATTTTCCAACAAAGTGAAGTTCCTCGGCCACTCATGGGCTGTTATCCATTCCAACATCATCTCATTGTGTTTTCTGTTCCTTGGTAGCACCGACACATCTTTGAGTGATTCCTTTTGCATTTAAAAAAAACAGAAAAAAACCTCACATCATAACATCATGAAAGTGTGATGTTGTTTTCCCCTGGAGAAAAGCCTCTTTTCAAAATTCCTGTTAAAGTGAACGTAATTTCTTGCATGAGCAGGCCTTGTATAAGTGCTATTTTACATATCTTATTTATGGAGGGGGAGGCAAAAGAAAAAAGTTGAAGGATTTCTAGCAGTGTAAATTACACACATTGATTTAGTTCATACTGGGCATTGATTGCTCTCCCTGCTGTGCTCAGAAGGTTTCCATGCTGGCAGGACTGTCCATCTCCCTGGTTGATGACCGGGCATTTGGGGAAAATGATACTTAGGTATGACAGCTGTGCCTCCCCTTTGAATTTCTATATTAAACATGTTCCAATTTTATTGCACTCTGTGTGGGGTGGGGTGGGGTGGGGTGGGGGGAAGCATTAGTACTATATATGTATCTATTTAATATGCTTGGGGTTTCTGGGTTGCTTCTTTCCCATATTAGAAAGTAGAAGAGTAGCTCTAAAGACAAAACAATCTACACTTCAGTTCCTCATTGATTGGGGAGAAGACCACGTATATCAGCAGTCTGGCCCAAAGTAAAGCTAAAGAGTGGGGGTGGGAGTGCTACACCAGAAAGCTGCATGGTTGGAAATGGAATTAAGCTTTATTCACCACTAGCAAAATGCCCATTGCAGTGATAGGTTTTGTGTGTCCAAAGGGGGGATTTGGACATTGCAAGGACACCTAATGTATTCTGTGCAAAGGACCTCTTT
Organism: Podarcis cretensis; assembly: GCF_951804945.1. Classification (NCBI taxonomy): domain Eukaryota; kingdom Metazoa; phylum Chordata; class Lepidosauria; order Squamata; family Lacertidae; genus Podarcis; species Podarcis cretensis. Next base: position 20,831,465 of record NC_137183.1, read on the forward strand.
GCGTATGTCTCCACAGGATCCACTGTACCAGGGCAAGATTCACTTTACCCCACAGAAGTGAATGGCAACTACACATTAATGCTGGAGAAAGTAAAGGGGACACCCAGTGTGTGTTTGTATGTAGGCTAACTGTGCTCCGAAGATGAGCCCCAGGAGGCTTCTGTTGCAATCATCTATCTAAAAGGGTTTTTGGGTGTGCATGTAGTGATGGTGTTGTTTTCAATATGCTGCTGCCACAAAAGTACCAGACCCTCCAAGTGTCCCTATTTTCCAGGGACAGTCCTGGATTTACAGAAGCCATCCCAGTTTCTGATTTAATCCCAGAATGTCCCACTTTTCCTTAGTACAGTACATCCCTATTTTTGTTGGAGAAATGTTGGAGGGTGTGGAGTTATTGACCCCTGAGCCATCTAAAGGCATTCCCATCTAGGGAAGTTCTTAAATGCTTGACATTTTATTATGTTTTTATATATGTTGCAAGCCATCCTATTATGGAATAGGATGTCCCTATTTTCATTGGCGAAAAGTTGGAGGGTACACTCCTCCCCGGGCTAAAAATCACAAAAATAGCCCCTAATAGGGCAGGATATTTGGTAGTCATTCATGGTTCAGCCTTAGCTTTTATTGGGAGGGAGGTATTAAAGGATGCATAAATGAATTAAGTTAAAGTGTACTCCTGAGCTGATGATACATAGACTTTGAGGACTGAGCCTTCTCCTATCTGCATAACTCCACCTCTCTATATGTAAAGCCCCAACCTATGTTCTGCTTCTGGGTCACTAGCATGTAATGGAAAGTTGAGCTGCCTTCTGTAGAAAAATATCAGCCTTATGCTCTGTGTTGCTCGGGAATTCTAAGAAACAGAAATAGTGCAACTTTGAAATCAGTAGTTGAAATCAGAGCAATTTTGAAAGGTTTGGTCTGCCATCCTGATTCAAAGTGATATTCAACTGTATCCAGACAGAGATGAAAACGTGTTCCTTGGTCTTAGGAACCACCATGCAGACTTTGGTTAAATCAGCACAGTTTTGAAAGGTTCAGTCCACCAACTTGATTCAAAATGGCATCCAGTTATATCTGAGGTTAGACCAAAAAACACCATTGACCTTGGTTATGATATCTTAAGAGGTGTCCAAATACGTAGCAATCAGATAAATATATAATGGATGTTGTGCAGGAGGGGGGAACTTCCTTTCCCCTTCTCATAAGCAATCATATCAGTGTGAAGGGATACAGAGAAAGGCGGAGGGAGAGAAGAGAAGTATACCCATTGCTTTAGCCATAGGATGTCTATTCTAAAGATGGGAATGGGCCCAGATAGTTGGGCCATTCTATAGAATGTCTCCAGTATATCAAATTATCAAGAAATGCAGTGGTGGACCCAATATGGAAAAGGATGGTGCTTAAGGCCTACTGAAACCACTGAAACACATCCATTGCATATAGTCCCATCGATGTCAACAACTAGTCTGAGTTCCAACTTATATAGGATGCCTCTTTGTTCGGGCATCAGTGGGTGTAATTTGGCCTCATTAAACACTTTAAAACCCCCTTGATTTCAACTGGGATGTTAAGAAAGTGCATAACTCTCTGTATTGCATGAAATGAGGAGCAAGAAATTCCCATCGTGACTGGTTTGCATCCTGTCCATTTGTTGTGAAAGACCACAAACCATTGTTGCACCTGGCTTTGCGACCTGACCGACTGCACTTTATGTTATACCCCTAGACCTGCTGCACAAGATACTTTGGGGAGAATGCAGCACATCCACCCCCCAAAAGGGAACAATTGGCTGGAATTGTAACAAGCTTTCATCTTTATCTTCATGTATATAATCAAAGAGGAAATGTCTATTCCAGAAAGACCATTCAGTTAATCTATATCAGGCATAGCCAGTGGTGTAGCGTGGGTTGTCAGCACCCGGGGCAAGGCAAGTAATTTGCACCCCCTAACCCGTGGATTTGCGCCCCCTAACCCTAACCCCCAGATGTTGCGCCCGGTGCTGCCGGGCCCCCCTGCACCCCCCACACTACGCCACTGGGCATAGCCAATGTGGTGTCCTTCAGGCATTGCTGAACCACAACTCCATCAGCCAGCAAGCGTGACCAATGGACAGAGATGATAGGAGTTGTAGTCCAACAACATCTGGAGGGCACCACATATCGTTTTGCAGTGAGCTGTGCAAGTCCCCTTCATTTGGATTCTCTTTCAAACCCGCATCTGCTGTAGCTCTTCCTGGACTTCCTCCACAATATTTCCTGTATGCTGGTGGAAGCCAACATGTGGCCTGAACGACGTTGCTGGACTACAACTCCTACCAGCCCCAGGCCATATGGCAAGTGGTCAGAGATGTTGGACACTGGAGTCTAACTCCAGCAACAACTGCAAGGTCACAAGTTTCCACACCCCTAGCTTACACAGCACACCTTTCTTTCTGTCTCATTATGGCTTGCTATTTATTTGAGGGTGGGTGACTGCCCTCATCTATTTATGAACTGGTTAACTTACCACGGTGCATGTGTGACCACTTTGCAAACCCATCATCCTACCAAGGGGTAAGGAGAAATTTCCCCTTCCAGGCTCTTTTCCTAGTTTTCATATCAAGTAAAGAAGAATGGTAAGATGGTTATAGCCAGGTGGTAGAGTACATGCTTTGCATGCAAAAGGTCCTAGGTTCACTCCTTAGCATCACTAGGTAGAGCTGGGACATACCCCTGCCTGAAATCCTGCAGAGTTGCTGTTGGCTAGGATAGACCATCGTGATTTGCTTCAGGTCTGGGGAACTTGTGGCCATCCAGATATTACTGGACACCCAACTCCATCAGGAGATTCAGTGGTCAGGGATTGTGAGAGCTGTAGTCCAACAATATCTGGAGAATTACAAACTCCTCATCCCTGACCTAGGTGGATCAATGGTAGCATGAAAAAAACCATCAAGTCAGACCATTGGTGCATCTAGGTCAGCACTGTCAACATTGACTGTCGGCAATGCTGCAAGGTTCCAGACATGGGACATTCCCAGTCCTACCTGGAGATGCCAAAGATTGAACCTGGGATTTTCTGTATGTAAAGCAGATGTTCTAGCCACGCTTACCAATAGTCTGACTCATGTAAGTCAACTTTCCATGTTCCTAAATTTTCTCGCCAGTTGTTGTGACAATCCCAGTGACCAATTTCCCAAGTGGTTACATGCACACTGTGGGGAATGTACCATTTCATAAACAGTCAACTGCCTGGGCTGAGTAAGTACCTGGATTCTAGCCAAGAGAGTAGCTAAATCCTTCATGCTCAATTTTGACAGAGGCCTTTGTTAATATGGGTGGAGAAAAGTCAGTTATATTATTAACTTGTCTCAGATAAGACTCTTTTGGGGGGTGGGGTGGGGGTGGGAAACAACATATATTCCAATTCATAAAAAATATATATTTTCAAAGCTGGATTATATTTCTCCCTTTTGCCCCTGTTCCCTGGCTCTTCCCCCACAAAAACCTTGGAACAATAGAGAAAAATTATTTTTTAAAGTATTGATAATTTATGTTTAATATAAAGGATGACTTAATGGAATCACCAAAGGTCACTTATCCCATCGGCATGTCATGCTCCTTCTTTGTGATCCCATCCACGCTCCTTACCCACCGCACACATAGCCCACTGCTAAGTAAATGCATTGTACAGAACGGAGGGGATGAGCAGTAGGTGACGTGACCTTGGAGGGCGGAAGCCCAAAGTCACTGCCGCTACCACCAAATGAAAACGTCTCCCTGGAAACTGCTGCCATCAGATGGCAAGCTCATTCCTTGACTTTCGTTTAAAAGAAGCCTTTTTTTACATATGTGTGTTTGTACACGGTCGAAAATGTACATCCTTAGACCCTCGTGTTTATGTGTACATCCACAAATGCACATCTCTCTCTCAAGTATAAATATATTGTATGTTTGAGCTGTAAATAATTCTCGGTCATGTGTCTTCTGTCTTCTCATAGTATCATATCCTCAGTGTTATGTTTAACGACGCCATTTATTGATTGATAAAACCTGTGTGTAGAGCTGTATCCTCCTGACATAGTTTATGTAGACCCCTCTTCTCAAATAAAGTACAAAAACAAACCATCAGCATTGTGGCCTTCTCTTTGTCTGCTTTTACTTTTAAAAAAGTGTTTCAAATTTTATTTTTGCAGCAGGGAAAAGAAGAAAGGAACACCATCAACTGGCCTCAGCAGTAAGAATAATCCATCATATCTGACTTAAACGTCTCAAGTGATATAGGAAGTCCATATGTCCAAATAAGTATCCAAATGAGCTATACATTCAGTGGTAGAAATGGCAGTGAGACCTTCAGACCACTGAGTAGATGGGGGTATTTAGCTGAATGTTTGCTTCTCATCCATCAGCTCTGTTTGGGCAAATACAACACTAGGAAATGGTACCTTTAAGTGTGTGGGAGGCAGGGATGGTGTCCAGGGTTTTCTGTAAAGAAATCCCCCCCCCCCCTTCACTACATTTCCAAGCAGCAAATGAGGGTTAGCTTATTTTGTTGATTTTCAGGAGTGAAGTGATTTTTGTTTGTTTGCTTGTTTCACTTAGGAAGACAGTGGTGGCTTCCTCTTCATCCTTTCCTTTCCCTTTCCTAGAAAAGAATATAGAAGATCCCTCTCCACTAAAATCATTCCATCATATTGAAATTGCCCTTCCCAATCATCAAACATTTAGCATCACATACTTTGGGTCTAGTCTTACCCTACATGCAACAGGAAAAAAATGACCTTCTCATCTAACACTATGCAGATTTACACACTGTTGTCATAATTTGCTGTAGGAAAAATGTCAGATATGAAGCTGCTGTAATAACATGTCATTTTGTTAAGGGTGGGACTGCATGTTGTTGTTGACAAGGGACTTACACCAAAAGCAGCATCAATATGTCATGTCTTTCACATTCCCCTCCCCACACGAAAGTGTAAGGATACTTACCAGTGTTATCACATTCTCATATTTGGTTGTTCCCTTAGCAACAGCAGAATGATGTGGAACGATGGCAAAGAAATGCATCACTGAATTATGTCATCACATATTTCTGCATTTTTTTCCAGAGAGGGGGAAGAGGATCAATTGATGTGGGGACAGAATTTGGGGCTTAACTGGAAGTTCCCCACCTCCCACTGAAGTTCTCCACCTTAGTTTCCCACTTTGATCTGAACTCCCTTCTCCAGCCGCTAGAGGAGCACTTGATTTGCTGTGAGAAAGATGAATGTGTTTGGATGAAGTAATTCCTTGTAACTTTTGATTTATATCTGTTTCAAGAACGAGAGCCAAGGAGTGCTTCTTTTGAAGCTCTTTCCCAGAGTCTGAACTGTTACTAATAGCAGCAGAGGGTTGCTGTGATTTCGAATGTGATGAGCCTTGCACAGGGACAGGAAAGACAGAACAAGGGTAGGCAATGAACTCCCGGAGAGACTGTGGGCCATTGGTTTGGAAATCCTATCCTATCTACCTGATCACTCAGTGGGAGGTTTCAGTGTTCTCCTTTATGCTGCATATCCTCAGGGCTTCAGTACTTCAAAGAGGAAGGAGCTGGTCCCCTGTGGGGTGCTGAAGGTAACTCTGATGATGATAAGTACTAAGCCTTAAATAACAAGGCTGCTGTTATGCATTGCATCGCTCTAAGGAGCATTCAGTGGTTTTCCTATGCTATCGTTAGTGCAGTGTTCCACTGGGTACCTAATTTACTGCTCCAAATTCTGTGCAGCTGGAAGAGGGCAACTAATAAAGGACTCCAGGTCTGTGGCAGCAAGATGAAGCTTGAGACTTGTGCATAAGAAGAGAAAGCAAGGAAGCCTTCAAGGTAACCCTGTGTCTCTGAACCAATGATTCATTCATTGTGTATACTTATTTGAAAATGTTTATATTCCAACCTTCTTTGAAAGTCAGGAAAACTCTTTTAATAGACACCACATATTCATATATAATGAATTCATTTGCCAAATCAAGAGCACATCATGTCAAAATCCTGCAGGATATCAAAAGTTTCTAGAAGTTTCTAGGACCACCGGTATGAAATTCATGGCATGCAATGCCTTAAGAGAGAATATTATGAAAATGATCTACAGGTGGTACATGACACCAGTCAAGCTTGCAAAAATATATCATTTGCCCGAGAACAAATGTTGGAAACGTAAAGAGAATGAAGGTACATTCTTTCACCTTTGGTGGACGTGCCCAAAGATTAAGGCTTTCTGGGAGATGATTTATAATGAAATGAAAAAGGTATTTAAGTATACCTTCTTGAAGAAACCAGAGGCCTTTCTCCTGGGCATGGTCGGCCAATTGGTGCCAAAAAAGGATAGAACTTTCTTTATGTATGCAACAACGGCAGCAAGAATACTTATTGCAAAGTATTGGAAGACACAAGATCTACCCACCCCGGAAGAGTGGCAGATGAAGGTGATGGACTATATGGAATTAGCGGAAATGACTGGCAGAATCCGAGACCTGGGAGAAGAGTTGGTGGAAGAAGATTGGAAGAAATTTAAAGACTACCTGCAGAAACACTGTAAAATTAATGAATGTTAAAATGATGTTGGATTGAAAATAAGTGGCATTAGCAACAAAGTTAAAAAGAGTATGCAAAAATGAATTGATAATGGGTGAAAACATAGAGTTATAATATGTTAAGATATAGAGTTAAGATAAATGAAAGAGGGTAAGGATTTGCTGATTTGATTATATTAATGGGAATACAAAAAGGGGAGGTGTGAGGAGGTCAAAGAAACAAGCTAATGAGTTTAAAGTTATAAAAAATGGATTTGTTTTAACTTTCTTTTTTCTATTTTTCTTGTTTTCTGTATTTTGTATTTTTGTCTGAGAGTTTTTTCTTTTTTTGTTTTACTATGTATTTTTGTATTTATGACTTTGTAAAATCTTAATAAATATTCTCCAAAAAAAAAAAAAAAGTTTCTAGAAGCAAAACATTGCTTTCTGGAGAGGCACGCAAGCCTGGCACAGGAGGAGTCAAAGTGGTTACCTCCAAAAGTGGTTGGATTATAATGCTCAACAGGCCTTGCTAGCTGAGGGGAGTTGTAGTCCAACGTCACCCAGAAGATGTGACATTGGTCATCTCTTATCCCAAAAGGGAATTTCAAAGACTCAGAGCCAGGCATGGTAAAAGGTCCCTCTCTGTTTCCAGATGATGCTCCCGTCAGTCCACTGATTACCTGACTGAGGTACACGATATTCCTAGGTCATATAGGGTTCCTGGTCAGCTGCACAATGCACCCAATGTTCTTGGGTCATATAAGGTTCCTGTAACTCAGCCGATTACCTAGCTGAGGCACATGAAGTTCCTGTAGTCACATACTGTTGCAATGTACACACTACCATGTGAAGCAGCGCTGACATACTTTGGTTGTTTTGTTGACCTTGCTATTATATTATATTCTAAGCTGGATGTCTGTCATTGAAATCTCAGATGGTGAAGCATTTGATAACCTTTTCAAGGTCCATAAATCCCTTTACTGATTAGCCTTCAGAAGTCAGCCTTCTATTCCATCCGTGGAGGCAGAGGGACAGAGATGGTGGTCTAGCAATAATGTCTTATGCACTGGTGACCCCATGAGATCAGAGTATGAGATGAGGCCAAATGCATGTTATATTTGGGTAAATGCAATCCCAAAGAGGTCTAGGAGGGGAACAGGCTGAAGATCTTTGTCATCACTGCTAGCCAGTTAATTAAGCCCAAGTAATTACTAGTTCCAATAACCTAACCTTGGGTCCTTCTTCTTGTTGTTATTAAACATGTTGCAACCATAGGGCACCAAAAGATTTTGCTGTATTCCTTGAAATGCAGTTGGTGTTTGGGGTGGTTTGGAGAGACAAATTATTGCCATCCAAAAAAGAAGCGTTAATGAAATTATAGGGAAACAATAAAATTTGTTAAACTGAAACCATTAATGAGATCAGCCTATAAGTTCCAGAGATTTCAACAAGGTATGCTGACTAGTCATAAAAATAATGTAAGAGAGGTGATAATTTTCTTTCATGGGCATGCTTGCTGCAATCAGGAGTGTGTGGAAGGATGCTCTGCTTTTATGATGATGCTATAGATCATGGGAAAGGGCGTAGCTTGGTGGTGGAACATCTGGGATTGAAGGACCCAGGTTCAATCCCCAGCATCTCCAGGTAGGGCTGGGAATGTGCCCAGTCTCAAACCCTGGAGCTGTTGCTAGTCAGGGTAGACTTTTTTATTTTATTTTATTTTATTTTATTTTATTTTATTTTATTTTATTTTATTTTATTTTATTTTATTTTATTTTATTTTATTTTATTTTATTTTATTTTATTTTATTTTATTATTTTACCCAATTATTTTCCCTGACAACGACTCAAGGCAGCTTACAGATAAAAATAGGAACAGCTAAAAATGCAGGGCAGTGGCAGGGGGCGGGGGGGGGATAATAAAAAAACAGTCAAACAATATTGAGTTTGGCCCACCTTGGGATGCGTACACACCATACTTTTAAAGCACATTTAAAGCAAATGCCCCCGATGAATTGTGGGTATCCAGCCTTGGTATACAGCAGCTTCCTATGACATCACAAGCAAATAAATAAACACAGCTCCAAGTAAATAGCTATAAGCAAACCAACATGGCTAAAGTTGCTTCCTCAGTTGAGTTGTTTGTTTGTTTGTGTGTTTAGTTTTTGCTAGCCTTGTCCAGGTGCTTTGAACGCCACACTGACCCAGAAGCTTAGTAGGTAATGTTTTCTCCAAGGCTATATCTCTGTTTCACAAAGGGCTTCATGTGATCGATGCTCTCTATGTTAAGCTATAGTTAAAGGAGCAGGGACATTAAGAGTGTGTGGCCATTGGATGTGTGACAGGGCTGGCCCAAGACATTTTGCTGCCTGAGGCAGAGAAGCCATAGTTGATGCCTCCTCTCACCTCTCTCAAGTCAAGGTGCATAGTAGACAAAGCCAGCCAATTTATGTTGTTGTTGTTGTTGTTGTTGTTGTTGTTGTTGTTGTTGTTGTTAATTTTAATTTTAATTTTATTTAACATAATTGTTACAAAATATAAGCAAAACACTGCAAATACATACACACATACACACTTCAAATAAGCACATATACATGAAAAAGGAACAAAAGAGAAAAGAAGAAGAAAAGAAAAAAGAAGAAGAAAAAATAAAGAGAAAAGAAGAAGAAAAGTTGGAAGAATTTCTTCCAAATCTATTCTACAAATATCTCAATATGAAAATAAAAATAAAATTTCATTGATTGACTTCCATTGCTTACACTGCACTTCCTATATACATTTTAAGTAAGATTATTCTGTTATTCCCCATTTTCCCCATACAAACTCACACGAATATTCTAATCAATAAGTTTTCTAAATCTTTCATAAATCTATTCTAAACACAACCAATACCTTACATTTAATCCTTGTCTACATAAATTTATTTTGGCACTTTAGGCTGACTGTCTTACAGGCGCCTCTTTGACAATTCACCAACTCAGACACTCAAAATTTTGAGGCTTGGGGGACAGTGAATTGAGTTAGCCTCCCTCATCATCGAAAAATATGCCCAACTGGGTGGGAGGCAAGTAACATGCAGCCGGCAGTCAGGATCAGGGCAGCCTCACCCAATGAACTTGGCACTTGAGAGGGAGGTGACCTACCAGCTTGTCCACCTCCCCTTGGCTGTAAACATAAATAAAGACTGGGCCCTAGTTACCCTACACACATGTCTCAACACTGGGGGCTGGTGCCTATTTTCACTGATAGAGTGGAAGGCAGGGAGCCCAAACAATAGGTGGAGTCAGAGCCAACAACAGACAGAGCCAGCTCATTCTAGTTTTGTCCCCATCCTTCTCCCTGTTGAGTTGCTTGATCACTTTCTTTTAGGCATGGGTGTGAGCATTTAAGACAGAGGTAGGGAGCCTCCAGGACGCAGGTGGCGCTGTGGGTAAAACCTCAGCGCCTAGGGCTTGCCGATCGAAAGGTCGGCGGTTCGAATCCCTGCGGCCGGGTGCGCTCCCGCTGCTCGGTCCCAGCGCCTGCCAACCTAGCAGTTCGAAAGCACCTCCGGGTGCAAGTAGATAAATAGGGACCGCTTACCAGCGGGAAGGTAAACGGCGTTTCCGTGTGCGGCTCTGGCTCGCCAGAGCAGCGATGTCACGCTGGCCACGTGACCCGGAAGTGTCTCCGGACAGCGCTGGCCCCTGGCCTCTTGAGTGAGATGGGCGCACAACCCCAGAGTCTGTCAAGACTGGCCCGTACGGGCAGGGGTACCTTTACCTTTACCTAGGGAGCCTCCAGGCAAAATGTGGCCTTTCAGGACTCTCTGTCCAGCCCTTCAGATTCTCCGAAGGTCACAACCCTTCCACAGTCATGTCATTTTCCCCAGGCCAAACCTCCTTTGCATCCTCCTTTAGTGTTTTCGGGTGTAGGAACCAACCTACTGTACCAAGGTGAAAAGGATGAAATCCTACTGTTCTGTCAAGAGCAGAGGTGCATTTTCAATTCAGGACAAGGCAAAGAGCACACTAGGGCTGCAGATTTTATGTGCAAGCAGGATGAGAGAACAAGGAACATGGGGCAAAGCAAAACCAAAAGGCAGACAGTATAAATCCAGCATAAATTTCCAGTTTCTGAGGACCCCTCAGAACAACAACAGACAGACTCATGCAGTGGTCAGTACATAGCACATTCCATGGTCTCGGTATACACTGAGCTTTAGGAAAACATACCCAACAGGGGCCACCCAATTTCCCCTTCAGCTGCCTGGAGCCCCAGGTAGAGCAGCAGGAGAAAGACCCCAACCGTCGGTCTCCCAACATCAGGTCCTTTGATCTGGGCAGAAGCTCACCGGGCCCCTCCCACCTATGGCTTTTATAGCCTGCCTTGATGTAATCAAATGCACCTGGCATTAAAGGTAAAGGTAAAGGGACCCCTGACCATTAGGTCCAGTCATGGCTGGCTCTGGGGTTGAGACGCTCATCTCACTTTATTGGCCGAGGGAGCCAGTGTACAGCTTCCGGGTCATGTGGCCAGCATGACTAAGCCGCTTCTGGCGAACCAGAGCAGCGCACGGAAACGCCATTTACCTTCCCACCAGAGCGGTACCTATTTATCTACTTGCACTTTGAGGTGCTTTCAAACTGCTAGGTTGGCAGGAGCAGGGACCGAGCAACGGGAGCTCACCCCATCGCGGGGATTCGAACCGCCAACCTTCTGATCTGTGGTTTAACCCACAGCGCCACCCGTTTCCCGGCTGAGTGTCTCCCACTACCTGCAGCCAGCATCCAGCCAGCACTTGCAACACAGAAGAAACTCCCGACAGGTGTGTAAAGCACAAGAATCCAACCGGGGATGTTAAAGGGAAAGGGACATGCCACCTAACTCCTCAAAATACAATTGTCTTCCACATTTCCACTACATCTGGCTTCTTTCATCATAAGCTTGTGCACAAGGTCTAGCTCTTTCAATCTGTTTACTTATTTTTACTTATAGCTTAAAGCAGGGATGGGGAGACTTTTCCAAAGAGCCTCATTTATGTTATGCTTTGTTTGTTTGTTTGTTTGTTTGTATGTTAATAAAACCATTTTGGTTCCCCTTCCACCTCCTCATTCCTTTTGTCCTGATATTCTTGGAAAGAACTGCTGCATTTGGCAGCACACCAGATACACGGGAGAAAAGCAAGATAAGAGAAAGATAAATGCTAGAACCCCAACAGCAAGTTCTTCATGAATGTCAACTGGAACTCTGTCCGGAGGCCACCCATTCAAGAGAAAGAGAAAAGTTGCTATCAGGAAACAGCGGGTGTAGTTTGGATGTACAAAGGAGGAGGCCAACAGGAAGAGACATCAAGAAAGAAGAGATGGTGAGGGGAAAGAGTATGAAGACCTTTGAAAGGCCCCATGGGTTGCTAGAGGTCACTGGTTATTTTTAAGAGGTCACGCGGGAGATTGGAGACATGCTATTTCCCCTGAAAGCTCTAGCCTCTCTCTTTCGATCCTGACTCCTGTCGTGAAGGAACATGCATGCCCTTTATCATTGCTTGGAAATCAAGGGAGATGCTTTGGAATTCAATTAGCCAAACAGTTGCCACAGCAACAGCAGCAACAAACATGCAGACTTAAATGATTTATACCAGCAGAAACCACTTCAAATAGGAATAAATTTAATACAGCAACTGGGAATGAAATGTTTCGTGCAATAAGAAAATTGTATTTCTCTCTCCCCACCCCGCACCTCACTCTCTCGCTCTTCCCTAGCGATAGACCTCAAGGTTCTAATGCAATATAGATGAAAGGAGAAAAATAGATATTTGCGCAGAGGTAGAATACATTGTGCTGTAGGTACAATGCCAACACAGAGGGTTTGATGTAAAATGAATGTGGGCATTGCAAAAAACAGTTTGGGGATTTGGTCCACCTGGTGGCTGAAAATGGAGCTGAGTATAGGAATGGACGAAGGGACATGGGTGGTGCTGTGGGTTAAACCACAGAGCCTAGGACTTGCCGATCAGAAGGTCGGCGGTTCAAATCCCCACGATGGGGTGAGCTCCCGTTGCTCAGTCCCTGCTCCTGCCAATCTAGCAGTTCGAAAGCACGCCAGTGCAAGTAGATAAATAGGTACCGCTCCGGCGGGAAGGTAAACGGCATTTCCGTGCGCTGCTCTGGTTCGCCAGAAGTGGCTTAGTCATGCTGGCCACATGACCCAGAAGCTGTACGCTGGCTCCCTCAGCCAATAAAGCGAAATGAGTGCCGCAACCCCAGAGTGAGCCACGACTGGACCTAATGGTCAGGGGTCCCTTTACCTTTACCTATAGGAATGGACACTTCTTCAATGCCTGCTTCCTTTGGCATATCCTCCAGATGTGAAAGTCTATTAAACCCAGGCCATTGTATCAGAAGAAATAATTGTGGTGATGCATGTTACCTGACCAAAGCAACCTTAGCCTCTAACAATATTCATGGAGGGCAAAACTAGCAATGGCTGCTACCCATTGCTATCCACAGTTGGAGGTGCCATGCCTCTGAATACCAGTTTCAGAGATATGTAAGTGAGCAGAGTGGTGCTGCACTTCTGTCCAGCTTGCAGCTGCTAGAACAGGATGCTGGACTAGATGGGCCATTGGCCTGATACAGCAGGCTCATCTTAAGTCCTTTTGGGAAAGGGTTAAGCTGTCCTCGTGTACCTGTTTTCAGCAGTTCACAGCTTGCCCAGCCTATTTTTTTTTATTTTTTGGCTTTAAAGAGCCATGGAGGAAAGAAAACACAGCACTACATGCAACGTGTCATTTGAGCCTTAATGTAGATGTGAAAAGTGGATAGCTTTCTCATTTGGGAAAGAAAATTAGTGACTATGAAAATGGCTTGCAAGCATTCAGGCTCCTCTGAGAACTTTGCTTTGATTGTAACTGTTCAGCTCACCTGAGCTCATTTCAGTACTTCTTTCATATTGTTACTTTGGATTCATTTCATTTACTCCTACTCAATTGTTTTTGCCTCTGCTTAGTTTCAGCTTAAAATAAAATAAAAAGATAAGTGGAGAGAAAGCAATCCAAGAATTTTTCACAAAACCCACCGTTGACCAAATCGAGCCACGTCCCTTGTGACTAAGAATATGCTGTCAGTGGCAATTGGCAACACAAACACAATTTCCCCTGCTTCATATCTTACAATGTCATAATGGAGGCTCTGTTTATTACTTGTACTTATATAGCTGGGATACAGAGCTGGTGGCCTTCCAGATGTTGTTGGCCTTAAACTCCTATCAGTTGCAGCCAGCATAGACAATGGTCAGGGATTACGGGAGCTGTCGTCCAACAATATCAGCAGGGCTCCAGGTTTCCCATCCATGACTTCAGATGGATGCAATACGTCTAGTTCTGGGTGCTATGCTTTAAGAAGGGGGAAAACAGATTGGAACTTCTTTACAGGAGGGCAACAGATGCTCAGTGTCATGAAAAACTGAGATTACTGAAACTGATAGAACCATCCACCCCTACACAAACATCAGGAGCAGCAGTAAGGAACGGACTCGCTCAGTGATGGAAGGTGAAGGTTTGTGTGCATAAACTTCTCTGCAGTGGAACCCTATTTGTGGAATGCTCTCCCCAGGGAAGTTTGCCTGGTGCCTTCATTATATATTTTTAGGCCTCAGGCAAAATAATATTATTTATTTATTTATTTATTTATTTATTTATTTATTTATTTCCCGCCCATCTGGCTGCGTTTCCCCAGAAGATGTGCACCTCCCAATAGAATATTAAAAACATGATAAAACATCAAACATTAAAAATTTCTCTAAACAGGGTTGCCTTCAGATGTCTTCTAAAAGTCAGACAGTTGTTTATTTCCCTCCTCTGCCTGGTTCCCTGTAACCTCACATCTCGCAGTGAGGGAACCGCCAGAAGGCCCTCGGAGCTCCTCTTCAAACATCCTCTTCAACCAGGCCTTTGGCTGATTCATATTCTTCAGCATTGTTTCCCAACCTTGGGCCTCCAGCTGTTTTTGAACTACAATTCCCATCATCCCTGACCACTGGTCTTGCTAGCTAGGGATGATGGGAGTTGTAGTCCAAAAACAGCTGCAGGCCCAAGGTTGGGAAACACTGCTCTACAGCATTTAAATGTGTCTGTGGGAAGGGGGGGTATTGTTTTGCTGCTTTGTTTTTAATTGTTTACCTGTTCTTATTCTGTGAACCAACCTTGCGAGCTTATGATGGGCACTGTATAAATCTAATAAATAAACAATAAAATAAATACCTGCTCCACCTAGTCCCTCTGTTCTCCTCCTCTCTGTTTGCGTGCTTGAGATGCCAAGCTCACCAATGGAAAGCTGAGTCATGCTACAGAAATCAGACACCCCTGCCCTTTCTGGCATTGCCTTCCGTGGTTTTGTTGTCTGTTCCAGTGGCCAGGCCATTGTTGGTTTTGAATCACGCCTTGCGAACCGACAGCACGTGGGTAATAAGCCAACATATCCTGTTAATGAAATCATTTTTATGTAGGCAGGAAGTAAGCTCAATTGCCTGGAGAGTACTAGACTTGACAAGTGTAAATACATCCCCAAATAAGTCCGCTTGACACGTTGCCAAATTTGCTCAGCCGAAGATGCCACTTTAGCGCTTGAAGGGCCCCCGTAGGAGGAGAAGCAGGGAAACGTCAAAAAAAAGGTCAATGGGCAAAAGATGGAGCTCAATCAAACTATTATGCAAACAAGCCCAGGTCTCTGAATGTGAGGCAGTGTTGTTGCCGCTGGAGGTGAAGCACTGCAGACTTGAATGCTTGGCATTGAGACACTGGAGGGAAAGTGCTTACAAGGTCTGCCCCTAGGTGCTCACTGACATAAAGAGGCTGGTTTTGGATCTACCATATCTGGAGTTATTGGAGGAGGGCCATAGCTCAGTGGTAGAGCATCTGCTTTGCATACAGAAGGTCCCAGGTTCAATACCTGGTATCTCCAGGTAGGGCTGGAAGAGACTCTATCTTTGAAACCCTGGTGAGTTGTTGCCAGTCATAGAGATGCTATGATGATGATAATGATGATTAATATTTCTATACCACATTATATTGTAAAGAAAAAATCTCAAAGCGGTTTACAATACATTACAACATTAAATCTCAAAACGGTTTACAATACATTGCAACATTACAACAAATGAAACAAGACAGAATGAATGAAACAAATTCAAGCTTCAAGGAAAATATTTCAGATCCTTCTCTTTGCTTTCCCCATATCTATTGGCATACCTACCCGTATTTTTCGCTTTATAAGACGCACCAGACCACAAGACGCACCTAGTTTTTGGAGGAGGAAAACAAGAAAAAATATATTCTGAATCTCAGAAGCCAGAACAGCAAGAGGGATCGCTGCGCAGTGAAAGCAGCAATCCCTCTTGCTGTTCTGGCTTCTGGGATAGCTGCGCAGCCTGCATTCGCTCCATAAGACGCACACACATTTCCCCTTACTTTTTAGGAGGGAAAAAGTGAGTCATAGAGCAAAAAATACGGTAATTTATATAGCTGCTCCACAGCAATAGTACTCTAGGAAACCAGTGTGCTGTAGTGGTTAGAGTGTCAGACTCAGAACTGGGAGATCAGGGTTCAAATCCCCACTTGGTCACGAAGCTCACTGGGTGACCTTGGGCCAGTTACAGTCTCTTAACCTACATCACAGGGTTGTTGTAGGGATTAACTGAGGAGGGGGTGAACTGTGCACTCCTTGGTGTAATGATCGCAGGCAGGCAAGCAAACCTCGATAAGAATTAATGACTTACTGGCAGTTTTATGGTACTTTTATTTACAAAAGACACATCTAGAGTGCGGCTTCCAGCCTGCTCTCATTGAAAGAGTTGGTCAGTCTGAATCTCCGCCCCTCTCACAGCAGGAAGGACACCAGATTCCCGCCCTTCCCCTCTTGCCCTTCCTTTGCACTCTGACCTTGTCCAGCCTCAGAGAACAGGGGCTGACAGGTTGGACTTCCCCCTCCCTGCTTCCACCAGACACACTCTCCATCCTCTGCCTCTCTGCTGGTTGCCTAGCAACCCTCTGACTGCCTCCTAACTCTCCCCCTTCTTGAGAGCTATGAGTGTCTGTGACTTCTTTCTGAAGGGGGCTTGAGCCCTCCCTTCCCAGCTCTGTCAACCAGCTTTCATCTGCACAGCCGGCCTCTCTCACACTTGGCTCAGTTTCTGAGTCTGGCTCTTCCCTGAGACAAAGGTCGGATATAAATGAAATAAACAAGCTCTTCTGCTTAACTGCTTAAGAATTCTCCAGATTGGTTTAACAGCCAATCCCTCTTCCCAGGGAATGCTGGGAAGTGTAGTTCTGTGAGGGGAAAATGGGGGTCACCTAACAACTCACAGAACACTTAACAAACTACAACTTCCAAAATTCTTTGGGTGAAGCCAGGTCTTTTGAAAGTGGCACCCTAGTGCTTTAAATTTATGTGGCCATAGTGCAGCCTCCAGGTCTCTCTATCTGGCCCCTGTAACTCTGACTAGGCCACACCCCTCTCCTAGGCCACACCCCTTACTGGACCTACTCTGTATCCTTCTCAGGCACTTTGCCTGGCTGAAATGTGTCCTCAAACTGTGATTAACACCCCCTGCTTGCTAGGGATCTAAAAGAACTTGTGGAAGCCTCTAACTTCTGCATGGCTGGAATATTGTATAAAGGTCAGAGTCAATGCCTTTGCCATGCCCACTGCTGCTAGTCTGTGCCCCCCCCCCAAATTGCCTTAGCTGGAAGGTGGTTATTGGCTGAAAAATGTTCTCCCCCCCCCATGTACTGCCATGTGCACCCACTATTGATATGTGGCCCCTGGAAGGTTGCCTTAGAGGGAATGTGGCCTTCAGTGTGCAAAAAGTCCTCCAGCCCATGAGTACATGGTAGTACCAGTTATCCGTTGTATTTCTCCTCTTCATCATATTGGAACAAATACATTTCCTAGGACACCCAGGCAGGAGGAGGGAGATGTCACCAAGCTATTGGAGGCGACGTTGTGTCTTAAACAGGAGAATTTCTCATTACAGGAAACAATGCTCTCTTACTAGGGCTTTTCAACAAGGCATTGATAAAGAGGAACCAACGGCTGCCTCATTCTAATTAGCCCCTGTGATTCTGAGTTTGCAGAGCCGATAAGCTCACTGAATTCCTCTCCATACCTAAAGAAGCCAGGCAGTTCATTTCTAAATAAGAAAGAGGAAAGGAGGCAGGTCCAGGCTATGGTCAGGCCAGTTGGTCTGGCTATTCCAGGGTTTCCCAAACTTGGGACTCTAGCTGTGTTTTTTTGGGGACTACAACTCCCATCACCCATAGCTAGCAAGACTAGTGGTCAGGGATGATGGGAATTGTAGTCCAAAAACAGCAGGAGATCCAAGTTCATAGACACAAACAGAACATAGCAATAATGGACAGGATTCCGTTTGCCTGGGATCCATTAGGGAAAGAAGCAAACTTCTAGGTGTTACAACTGCTTGTAAGCTTGTGGACAATGCATATTGAAATCTCAGGAGGAGGAAAGGTGTTGGCATAAGCTTTTTCGTGTTTGATGTGGGACATCATTCTCTTTTCTGTGTCCATAAATAACAAAAATGGAGTAAATTAGTAGGGGTACAATGGACATCCAGGTGAGAGCTGGAAACCAGATTTTGTGGGACAATGTCAGCAGTCAGAACCAAAGAATAAATCAGGATCAAAGGAGAAATCCAGGAGGCAGGATTTTGGAGCAAGCTGAACCAAAAGGACCAAAGGACTGAAGAGCAAGCCAAGTTTACTGAAGATGTCATAGTTCAGGAAGGCCATGTTATCCAAGCAAGGTAAAACTGGATCAAGAAGCTCTATTGTAATCCATCCTGTCCCAGAGGATCTAGTGGCCAGCACGGGTGGGGAGGGATAGTCCAGCATCTGAGAAACCTAAGCTGCTTAGACAGCTGTTGCAACATGTGCTTTGGTAGCTCACCAAATGGAGCAGCTACAAACAGAATCCAAACTTCCCTGGTGGGTCCTGATTAATGCAAAGTGAAGCACTAATGTGAGAAGGTTTACACTAGTCATTAGCTTGCCAGAACAGGGAGACATGTTGCCATATGACCTCTTTTGCCAGGACATGTCCTCTTTTTAATGGGAGTCCTCAGAGAGATCTATAGTTAAAAGCAGAAGTTGGCAAATTTGTCCTCTTTTTTTGCTCTTCAAAATATGGCAGCCCTAGCCTGGAGACCCAAATTCAAAACTCCACCCAGGCTATTTCTTAGCCTACCCTACCTCACAGG
Organism: Podarcis cretensis; assembly: GCF_951804945.1. NCBI lineage: Eukaryota > Metazoa > Chordata > Lepidosauria > Squamata > Lacertidae > Podarcis > Podarcis cretensis. Next base: position 20,850,244 of record NC_137183.1, read on the forward strand.
GTTGTTGTGAAGATAACAATGGAGAGTTCTGTGTATGCCACCATGAGAACTTTGGAGGAAAATCAGAATGGAATGCAATAATAATTATATGTTCTTATTAGGAGCAACTGGTGGTCTCAGGGCCAGGGTATTGGCTTCCTAGCAGTGGAGCTGGACTGCATGCCTGCAGTTCTCCTGAATGTCTGCCTGTCTTTGCTCCAACCTTTCTGCCTCCCTGACCTACATCTTCCTGATAAGTGGCAGCAACACTGCTGCAGGAGGCCAGCTCTGTTCCACCCAACCAACTGCTCCTGGTTCTTATCTGCCTTTGCACAAAGAGTGCAGCTGGTTTATATATGATGTGACTCCAAGTTTGGGTATACATTACCATTTACTCCAGCTCCAGTGCACTCCCACTGCTGGTGTGTGAAGCCATGTGCCCATGATGCTAGCCACATAAGAACATAAGAAGAGCCTGCTGGATTAGGCCAGCAGCCCATCAAGTCCAGCATCCTGTTCTCACAGCAGCTAACCAGATACAGTGGTACCTCAGGTTACATACGCTTCAGGTTACATACACTTCAGGTTACAGACTATGCTAACCCAGAAATAGTGCTTCAGGTTAAGAACTTTGCTTCAGAATGAGAACAGAAATTGTCCTTTGGCGGCGCGGCAGCAGCAGGAGGCCCCATTAGCTAAAGTGGTGCTTCAGGTTAAGAACAGTTTCAGGTTAAGAAAGGACTTCCAGAACAAATTAAGTACTTAACCCGAGGTACCACTTTACCTGTATCTATCAATATTCCGCCTATTCTGTAGTTCTGTGGGAAACACTGTTGTTTGAAGCATTGTCCCTCCAAACAGCTTCCACCAGATTTGAAAATGCAAGCTGCATTCACTTTGCAGTTAAGTGTGTGCATTTGAGAAAGGCATTATACATGCACAAACAACAACTTTATAAATAAGGTTGCAGCAAGGAGGAAAACAAATGTACACAAGGTGGAGGCATCCCTGCTCCCTCTCTTTTGTGTACAGCAATGTGCAAATGTAACTTGCAGCGGAGCAGGGGGAAGGAAACGAGCTCATTGCATTTTAAGTTGCTAATGTGTCCATAGACATTTCTGTATGCACTTCCTCCCTTATTTAATGCATGCATCCCATTTCCATTACTTTTTTTAACCTTAGAAGTTTCTATATATGTATTTCTCAAGTTGGGATCCTTAACGGATTGAATGGGGATAAACTGAAGCTCCATCTAATATTTCTCAACTGCTGCAGGTTACCATTTCCAAGAACTGTAATTGACTAGCCTTGTCAAAACACATCACATCTCCACCTTCGACTTACTGCAACCGATATGTGGAATTGGCTTTCTTTTAGGCTGTCATAGCGAGGGCTACAATTGTAAAATGCACATCCATTCTAAACAATGCATGCATGATCCCAGGAGTCTGTGCCTAAACCAATTACTGCTTAACAGTCTGTTGACAAAATCATAGGCCAATCTCCACCTCCCCCTTTCCCCCCTTTTTTTTCCTTTGGTGGGTGAATGTCAAGTGGTGAAATGCAAATACGAGATTTATTTTGAAGATGTCCCCCCCCCCGAAAAAAACCACCCACACACATACTAATGGATGCTACATTCCTTAGCTGTTTTACACCAACATCTGTTCCCTAGAAAACAAAACTTAGAAAGTTAAATGAGTTTGGGGATTCTGAGTGTAATGTTGCGTTCATCTTGAACAAATACAAAATACGGATGTCAGACATCTCACAATCTTCGCTAACTAGATCCTGAACCAGAGAGAAGACCCAGAAGCTGCTTAAAGCCTTTCTTTGCATCCTCTCAATAAATGGGTGACAGCAGCACTTCTGAAGAAGTGTGCATGCACACGAAAGCTTATACCAAGAACAAGCTTAGTTGGTCTCTAAGGTGCTACTGGACTATATATAGTGTCAGACCAACATGGCTACCTACCTGAATCCAGCAGCCATAAATAACACTGGTTCTGGGGCACAACATGCCAACACCCTTGGATGCAACCCCCATTCAAAGGTGTGTCAGAATGACATGTCAGGTGATAGGGGACCACATGACCCAGCCCTAGCCCCTACCCCCCCCCCCAAATTACCCTTCCCTCCAGGCAGGACCCTTACATTGAGTGGGAAGATTTGAATGAGTAAACTGATCCTTACCAAAAGTGGTTGCATTTCAGGGGATATTATATTTTGATCTGTGATAGGTCATTCATAAATGTAAGCCACCACAACCAGCCTGTTAAATGAAACAGACAAAAATGCAAAGTGGTCAAGTGGCTGCTACTTGAGCTGCATTTAGTAGTAAATGTGGGCATCAGACTGGATCTTGAGGCTGAGTGCATTGGAAGGAATTAAGGCTTGTCAGTGGCAATGTGGGATATTTAGAAGGTAAAGGTACCCCTGACTGTTAGGTCAAGTCGCGGACGACTCTGGGGTTGCGTGCTCATCTCGCTCTATAGTCCAAGGGAGCTGGGATTTGTCCACAGACAGCTTCTGGGTCATGTGGCCGACATGACTAAGCCACTTCTGGTGAACCAGAGCACTGCACGGAAATGCCGTTTACCTTCCCACCAGAGTGGTATCTATTTATCTACTTGCACTTTGATGTGCTTTCAAACTGCTAGGTGGGCAGGAGCTGGACCAAACAATGGGAGCTCACCCTGTTGCAGGGTTTCGAACTGCCAACCTTCTGAAAAGTAAAGACCTCTGAAATGCTTCATAGTGCCTTAATGACCCAGTCTTTTTTTTAATGCTACAAACAAGCATCTGTTGATATATATACAAAGAGATAGAGAGAGAGATCTTATCATAATACAATAACACCAGGCTGAGGGGATAGGTTGAAGGAGATAAAATACTACAGTGGAGTTGGAAGAGGACAGAGGGAATCGTGACGGACAAATCACAGCTGGAATCATTGAGAAATATTTTACCCAGAAAGCAATTCCCATTTAATTCTTCACCAATTGGAATGAGAAGTAAGCCAAAAGTCAGGTCCAAAGGACACATGAATACCAGATCTCAGGAAGACTGTGTTGCTCAGCCAGGGCTTGTTTGGAACAGAAGATGGCTTAAAGTCCTTGCTGTCCAAAAAGAGCCAATAATAAGCCTCCAAGCCCCCAAGGCTCCCAATGTGAGGTGCAGATGCTGGATCAGATCAAAGTCCCATGTAGTCCAACATCATGTTTTCACATTGGCCAATCAGAGTGGGGAGAGGACCTCTGTTGTGCAGGTTTACAGACAGACATGTCAGACCACAGCTCAATGGGAAAGTACATGCTGAAGATACAGAAGGTTTTTAGTCCAGACCTTAGCACCTACAAATAAATAACCTTGGGTACCACAGGTCTGTAAGAGTTCTCAGTTCACATAACCCTGGGGAGCCAATGTTTGTTAGTCAGAGCATTCAGTATTGGCCTAGACAGAGCAAAGGTCAGACTCAGTGTAAGGAAACTTTTCATGTTCCCGTGAACAAGGTAGGAATCATAAAGCAAGACACTTAAGTACACTGTAAAAGTCAATCAAAATGATGGACACCAAACATCTAAGATTTTAGTATGCCTATTCCTAAATGGAACCTTTGTTCCACTGAGACCTGGGGCATTTCCACTACAACAGCTAAAACCTCACTCTTCTTAAGAAGGAGAGACCTTTCCAGCAAACTTGGGTTGACCTCAGCACATTCCCTGTTGTTCAGTGGCGTTTTGCTTTATTTAAAACAAGTCCTCCGCTTTGAAATTTGCAGCAGCATATAATTGTTTCCCCTTAGCAATTCCACCCTGCCTTATTTATTTTGATCGAGTCTTTTTATGTTGGCCCTGAATTGTTTATGAGGTTTTTGTTGTTGTTGTTCCTTTATAGCTTGCAAGCAAACTTCTGTAAAAAGGACGAGGCTGGCTATCTTAGAAGGAAGCATGCTGGGTACGTATTTAAACCGCTGAGCAGCAGTGATGGATTAGATGTGGTCTTTTGCAATTCATCTGGTGGCAGGAAAACAAAATAAGGTTTCTTGTTTTAGAGAGTGGAGTCCTCCATTTTGAACCCACTGCATGCAGAATGGCATTCTGGAGTGGTCTCTCTGTGTGTTGTGCACATGCAGACAGAGCACTCTTGGCTGTTAAGATCACCAGAGGGGACCCTCTTGTATGTCCCACCTCCCTCAGAAGTCCAGAGGGGTGGTAGCCCTGGAGAGGACATGCTTTGTGACAGAGAAGCTGGATGATTCCCTTCCCACAGAGGTGAATCACAGACCCTCCAAGTATCCCTATTTTCCAGGGATGTTCCTGATTTAGAGAAGTTGTCCTTGTTTCTGATTTGATCCCAGAATGTCCCACTTTTCCTTAAAGCTAAAGGTAAAGGGACCCCGACCATTAGGTCCAGTCGTGGCCAACTCCAGGGTTGCGGCACTCATCTTGCTTTATTGGCCAAGGGAGCCAGCGTACAGCTTCCAAGTCATGTGGCCAGCATGACTAAGCTGCTTCTGGCAAACCAGAGCAGTGCACGGAAACACCGTTTACATCTGAAGGCAACCCTGTATAGGGAAGTTTTTTAAAAAATGTTTAATGTTTTATTGTCAGTTTTTTAATATGTCCTTATGGACAGAACCTGTCCTTACGGTATTCAGCCAGGAGTGTGGGGCAAACAGCGCCTGTCCTGCACATAGTCCCCCGTCCTCTTCCCCAAGGCCGGGAACGAAGAGAGCGAGGAAGGGGAAGGGCCACAAGAAATGCAGCACGGCTCCCCCCTCCCAGGCCAGTATGCAGCCAGGAGCAGCAAGGAAGGGAGCTGCTTATATTTGGATATTTTTTATCCCCCCCTCCAATTTTAAACGTGTGGCTTATATTCAGGTGTGGCTTATATTCGTGCCAATACGGTATTGTATTTTAAAATTGTTGTGACTCATACTGGAACCTCATGGTGAAGGGCAGGAAAGAAATGTAATAAATGATAACATCAACAATCACAGGGCTTATTATCAGCTGGAACTCACGGGAACTGAGTTCTGGCACCTCTCAGGTGAGTGCCGTTGCCATTGTAAGAGAACCAAGCAGGCGTTCACGGTGAGTTCCGGCACCTCTTTTTCTAGAAAAATAACACTGGCAACCACAATTATTTGTTCTCATTTATTCAACTTAAAGTCCACCATCCTTCCCACTAACGCATCCTTAATAGAACATTAACAAATAATAATAATCTAAAAATAGTTTAAAACATTTTGAAAACAGTTTCTTAGGGTTAACAGGATCAGCAAGAAGAACAACAGGTCTGATCTTCATTGAAGCACAGAGCTAAATTATGGCATTCACTCCCACAAGAAGCAGTGATGACTACCAATATGGATGATTTTTAAGAGAAGATTGGACAAACTCACAGAGGAAGAGGCCATCAATTCCTACTAGCCACGATGGCTAGGCTCAGACTTGACAGCCGGAGACAGAAATGCTTGCTGTTGCTGTTCCCGTTGCTGGAAACCACAGAAAGGGAGGGTGTGCTCAGGTCTTTCTTGAGGGCGTCCCATAGACATCTGACTGGCCACTGTGAGAACAAGATGCTAGACTTGATAGACCCCAGACTGATCAAGAAGGGCCATTCATGGGTTCTCAACAACAGCAGCAGCAACTGGCTCTCCAGTAACAGCAGCTGCCATTGTGATTTTGGATGGGGGCCTGCAGGGCCAGCACACCCATGAGACAAGGTGAAGCAGCCTTCCTCAGATGACAGAATCCTTTGGGGCAGTGCCCTGTGGGTATCTTGCCTGCCCTTGCTGCCACCAGGGTTACACAGCAGTGGCTTCCAGTGAGATTTCTGTGAGATCTCACTGGAAGCCCCTGCTGCCCAACCTCAGTAAAGCGAGCCTTCAGTGGAGGAGGTCAGCGCTTTCCTTTTTGCCTCAGGCTGCAAAATGGGATGGGCCACCCCGGGGAGCCTGATACCTGAGGTTCTCCACTTCTGGCACAGTAAATTTCTCCCTCCATTTCTAATTGTCGAACTCATCAAAACCTTCGTATTGATTTTTATTTTTAATTGGGGTTTATTTTTTTGTTTGTTTCATTTTGCTGTTAGTCTCCTTCCTTTGCAGAGGCACACACGACATCTCACCAACATAAAACTCAGCAGTTTACAGAGAAAGTAGAAAATACGGTGGAAATATAAATATCATGCATGAAAAGGGAGCCAGGAAGCTGGGAACCTACGAAGAAAGCCAGCCTGCTCTTCCCTCAGCATCAAGTGAGGTTGCATAAATCTGCATCTCAAGCAAACTTCAAAAAGTAACCCACAGTTCTGAGGGTTTGGGAGCTGAAATGAGCTCAAAGGAAGGAAAGGGGTTGTTAAGTCTTGCTTAGTGTTTGGGCCTCATCTCAAAAAGGACATTACAGAGCTTGAAAAGGTTCAGAAAAGAGCCAAGAAAAACAATCAAGGGGGGAGCAGACCCCGAGCAAGAAATGGTAAATGTTTGAGGCCTGTTTTTCTAAAGTGAAGGAAAAGGCAACATCAGCTATGCACAGCTAGGTAAACAAATTTGTAAGAAATATCCATGTACAGTCATACCTCAGAAGTCGAACGCCTCGCAAGTCAAACATTTTGGCTTCCAAACGCCAAGTGAGCGTTCTGGTTTGCGAACATTCTTTGGAACCTGAACATCCGACTCGATGTCCATGGCTTCTGCGGCTTCCGAAGCTCCTGCAGCCAATAGGAAGCCATGGCTTGGTTTCCGAACGTTTTGGAAGTTGAACGGACTTCTGGAACGGATTCCATTTGAATTCTGAGGTGCCATGGTTTTGGGGTTCTCCCACAGGCATAAATCAGAGCAAAACTAGAATCCATGGGGCAAGCCAGAAATCAGGAATAGGGGTAGCTGCCTTTATACTGAGTCAGACCATTGAGTTTTTCTAGTTCAGTAGTGTTTACACTAACCTGCAGGATTTCAGACAGGGCGTCCCTATTTCCATCAGAGAAATGGAGGGTATGGAGGTATGCGACTCAACCCAAGGAGGTAAGTAGCTATACAATCTTTAGAAGACATCTGTACGCAGCCCTCTATAACACAGTTTGTAATGTTTAATGTTTTATTGTGTGTGTGTGTGTGTGTGTGTGTGTGTGTGTGTTTGAAGCTGCCCAGAGTAGCTGGGGCAACCCAGTCAGATGGACAGGGTATAAATAATAAAAAATTGTTGTTGTTGTTGTTGTTGTTGTTGTTATGGAATAGGACATCCCTATTTTCATCAAAGGAATGTTGGAGGTATGTTTGTTATCACCAAGAGATGGAAATCCAGGAAGACATTTGGAGGAGAATTTCAAAAGCACTTTCAGATATATGACATCACTGCTTTCTGAGTATCCCTGCCCCTACAAACAGCAGCCAATTATAGTTTTATTACTTTTGACATTTATATCCTGCCTTTCCTCAAAAAAACTCAAGACAGCATCCATGGTTCCTTTGCCCTACCTCCATTTAATCTTCACAAGAACCCTATGAGGTAGCTTAGACCCAGTGAAACGCATGGCTAAATAGAAATTTGAACCCTGGTCTCCCTGGTCATAGTCCAACACTCTAACAGTGATGGCCAAACTTGGCCCTCCAGCTGTTTTGGGACTACAGTTCCTATCATCCCCGACCACTGGTCCTGTTAACTAGGGATGATGGGAGTTGTAGTCCAACAACAGCTGGAAGGCCAGGTTTGGCCATCACTGCAACCACTGCATGACATTGCAATGGAATAAGGACAGGACAATTCATTTGTGGAAATGTCACATGCCACACTTTCTACTACCAGACATAGTGCTGGAGAGGTAAGAGTGGAATAGGAGAACATGCGAGTTTCTGAGTTTCAGTACTGTGAGCAACAACACAACACAACACTCACAATGCCAAGTACTAGATGTTAAGTGTAGCAATTTAATTCACTGAAATTGCAAATGCTTGTATGCATTACTATGTGTTTAAATTTGATTGGTTGGCAACTGAATTCTACAGACTTCTCTAGTAGTTCTCATGTGATTGGCTAACATTGGTCACATAGGAGGTATCTGATGAAGGTGAGATTCTATTTTATGTGAAGCAAGGTGACTTTGTTTTAGAATCCACTGTGAACACTGCTAGGTTGAATAGAGTGTTGGAATGCTTCTTCTCTTCTGGAAAGAAAGAAAGTAAAGCTGCAGGAGAAGGTAAAAGTGGAAATCTCTCATGGCCTAATTGAGATATAGAAGGCTGAATGCTGAGCTCTAGAAAGAGAGGAAAATACAGTTGTATGGAAGTTAGAAGAAGACACTGTGAGCCCAGGCTTAGACAAGCATATGAATGTAAATATTATGTTTCAATTCATCTATAACTATGTTTCTGCAAGTAAAGCTTTTGAATGCTTAAGTCTGGACATTGGTTTAATTTCCAAAGAAGGGTGTCAGTCATATATATGATCTGAACTTTTTAGCTGTGGTTTTTTGCTACTTGTACTTCAATAGTAGACTCATAATGCAATACCCCCCTCCCCAAATTAAGCTTGGGCCTGGAATTCACAGGGGCTCTTTACTTCTGGTGAGATACCATCTGCTTTCAACCTCACAAAATTGCCCCTCTGAAGTCTTCCCACCCACCCAAAATACTGGGATTATGAAATGTTGCACTTTGCAAGATTTGATCCACTAATAGTCAATTGACTGACAAGCTGGCAAAATGAAAGGCTGTCATTGACTGCTGATTTCCCCCAACTGGATGATTGCATGTTTCTCCAAATGCTATAGAAAGGTTATCATCTCCTCTTGTGCTGGTTCTTTTTTTTTGGGGGGGGGAGAATGGGTGGTGTTTCACAGTGCATGCATACTGGGCTAGACTGCAAGGCTTCCGAAAACAACACTCCTTTTTTCCCCCTCCTCTCTAACAATCTTCAGGAGGTGTATATCAACAGTTAGACAAAGAAAGGCTAATAATAAATAGCTCCAATTAATGCAAGTTAAGAAGCAGTAATTAATAATTTGTCTACACAATCCCTTGCTTAAATGTGCTTTGCAATATCCAAAGCTGCAATGTGGGAAGGGAGGAAAAAAATCATTAGAATAAACAATTCAGAAGGCAGAAATGTAGAACCTGATGTTTGGAGAGTCTCAGGCCACATCTAGACTATCAGTGTTTTGTGGAAAGGCACAAAGCCCATATAGTAAATGAATGAAACCCATTCTGGAAGCCCATTCAAAAACCGAGGCACGGCTTCCCATTGGTTGCAAGAGCTTCTTGCACTCAGCGGAAGCTGTGTCTCCTGTTCGGGTTCCAAAAAACGTTCGAAAATGGAAGCATTTACTTCTGGGTTTTCAGCGTTCGGGAACTGAAATGTATGACAATGGAGCCATTCAAGAACCGAGGTTCCATTGTATGTACAATTAAAGTAAATGACAGTCCTTTGTTGCTCTAGAACACTAGAAAATACTTAAAACACATGCATACCACTTTTTGCTGTTAGAAAAGTGATGAGGAATGTACTCAAAAGCTTGGGATGAATGATGATCAGGAAGATTCCTTAATTGCAGGAGACCAGACTGGATGACCCTCAGGGTCCCTTCCAACTCGACAGTTCTATGATTCAATAACATGGGGTTGTATCCAATATAGCCCTACTCAGAATACACCAGTTGAAATTTACAATGGGCCACAACCAATTTAAGTCCCTTAATTTCAAGGGGCCTACACTTAGTAGGACTTAGTTGGAGAGTCACCTTTGAAAATGGTGCAGAAACTTCAGGTAGTCCAGAATGGACCTGCAAGACAGTTAAGTGGGACAGGAGATTCAATCATGTTCCCCCAGTGCTTCATCATTGGCTATACTCTACACACTACACACTTGATCTTAGCCAAAAGGCCGAGAAGGCTTTGGGAGTAAACCATGAAGAATTCTCTTTTTTTAAAATAATATTTTTAATTAATTTTTAAAGACATACCACACAGATTATTATACATATGTCCTTGTTTGGGCTTCCTTCAGCATCTCTGATAGTCTTCCATCTTGATTATTTCTCCTGCAATTCTTAACTTAATATTGCCTTTACATTTTCTAGCAAATCATTTCTCCCTTTCCATTTTTACAATATCTCTTAAATTACTCCTCCCAGAACTTCTTGTAGTCCTACAAATGTAATCTGATCATCACAAATACTTTTCAAATACTCAGTAAATTTAGTCCAGTCTTTGGTAAACCTCTGGTCCCGCCGGTCTCGGATCCTTCATGTTAGCTTGTCTAATTCTGCGTAGTCCATCAATTTCATCCTCCATTCTTCTAATGTTGGTAGTTCTTCTTGCTTCTAGTAAACCATGAAGAATTCAATGGTGATGATGATATGAGAGACAGTGGGTAGCTACCAGGGAAAGGACCATGTCAGTGGTGGCACCAGGGCTATGGATCGTTCTCCGTGGAGATCCTATTTCGTGCCATTTGGCAGCCTTTTTTCATCCCACAATGAAGAACTTTGCAATTGCCTTCAGCATTTTTGAGCTCCTAATTGTTAAACCTGGAAATCTGTTTAACTCCATTCACGGCTGCATTTCATTATTTACAACTGTATTTTACTGTTTTTATCCAAGTTGTCAGTCCCCCCCCCCCAAAGGATTTTGCTGCTGAGTGGCACATAAATATTTTTTAAATATATAACAGAGTTCTCCTCCATCCTCTGCTTTGCTGCTGCTTAGTTTAGCATCTAAAGTAGGCACTGAGGGCTGTTGTTTTTAAAGAACACAACATTATTTTTTCTCACTTTGGTTGGGGAAAAAAGCCCTCTTTTGGCATTTTTCTACTTGTCAGAGCAGTTAGCAAAAATGTTTAGAAAGTGCTAAAATAATCGTTTCTATCTATGATTATTTTAAAATAAATAAAAATCATTGCACTCAGTCCAGCTGTGAATTCATCACCTCGCTCCAGCAGTGCTGCAGCGAAAGAGACATGGTTGCTTTTTAGAAAGCAGAGTGGACACATGAGTAGTGACCCTCAGCTTCCCCCTTGAGCAAAGGCTTTCCTGTGTAGCAAACCTGTCAAAACAGTGAAACCTTTCTTCAGGGGTTGAGGCTGGAAGTCCAACTTGTTTAGTTGCACATTGCTTTGGGTTGCTTTGGGCGAGATAAAGCGACTACCAAATTTAATAAATAATAATAATAAAACTCCAAGGATGCTGTAGCAGCAGATATCATACACTAGCAAGGGGATGATTGAGATGAACTTTGAGGTTCCCCCTAAACTCTAGGATCCTAGATCTGCCGTCAGTAAGATAATACAATTTCAGGATGGATGGACTGAAATACTGATTCCATAAAAGGCAGGTGTTTAAGTCCAGAGAATTGTGGCACTCTTTGAATCCTGCCTTAAATTGCTTTTGATTCAGTGAGGGGTGGGGGTGGGGATTTATTTTGTGGCTAATCAGCTCTGCTGTTACAATTCCCAGGAAAACAGTCACCTCTGCAACTTGGCACTTGTGTGTGTGTGTGTGTGTGTGTCTGCGTGCACAAACGCACACACACAATTTCTCCAAGTGCTTTGATGACCTCCTAAATAGAAAGGCCTCAAATTAAATTATAACATTGCTGATAATCAACAGACCGAGGGATTAAACTGATTGGGGTTCTGCCAGACCAGCTTGAGCTTTCATTATGTTTTAAATACGACATCATCTTTCCCGTAGATGAAAGTTCTCATTTCCCCACCCCACTCCGCCTCCCGCGTTGCAATGTGGTGGTGCTCCCCCCTTCCTCCCCCCCCCCATCTAGCGCCGGAGTCAATGCAACGAGTTCCAATGCCATTTAAAATTCTAAGCCTTTCAAGGTCCGGAAATACTTAGGGTTGCTCTCCGGCTCTGTCTCTCAAACATCTGCAGTTCGGCGGGGAGGGGGGAAGCAAGTCATTTACATAAAGGCTCAGCTTGATGAATGCAAAAACACTAAAGAGCAGGGGCATCATCGCAGATAGTCTGAAAGGTGATTGTCTATCCCTGGGAAATGCAGCAAATAGTTTTATTTTCGTGGGCTTGCTTGCTTTTATCCCTTCCCCCCTCTGCCATGTGCGCGTGTGTGTATTTTTCCTAACTTGTTGACCTAAATGAGCTCTTACCACCATCAGATAGCTTAGGACAACAGACTAATCCTTCTAATAGAATTGCAGTCCACGCCAAAAGGAGACTTCTTATGCTTTGCATTGTAATGTGCGTTCATCCCCTTGGTTCACCTCCACCCCACCCTGAGCTCACATCAGATGGATACAGGGGGCTGGCTGGCAAAAAGGACGTGGAAATATTTCCCTTTGCTTGACAGATCAACTCTAAACCTCTCTTTCTCTCTGGTCTCAACCACGCCATACGTCTAAAGCCCATGTCTTCCCCCAAAGAATCCTGGGGAATTACAGGTCTACGAGGGGTGTGCTATAGTTCCCATAGACTAGGGAAGTAAGAAGGCATCGTTTCCCCTTTCTTCCTGAATTCATCACTATTTCTGTTCCACTTCAGGTCATCTTCCACCCAAACCTACTTTATCCATGCCACTGTCTGCTGTGGTGAAATTATGTAAATTGTTAAGGGACGCGGGTGGCGCTGTGGGTTAAACCACAGAGCCTAGGACTTGCTGATCAGAAGGTCAGTGGTTCGAATCCCCACGACGGGGTGAGCTCCCATTGCTCGGTCCCAGCTCCTGCCCACCTAGCAGTTCGAAAGCACATCAAAGTGCAAGTAGATAAATAGGTACCGCTCCAGTGGGAAGGTAAACAGCATTTCTGTGTGCTGCTCTGGTTCGCCAGAAGCGGCTTAGTCATGCTGGCCACATGACCCAGAAGCTGTACGACGGCTCCCTTGGCCAGTAAAGTGAGATGAGCACCGCAACCCCAGAGTCAGCCATGACTGGACCTAATGGTCAGGGGTCCCTTTACTTTACCTTTACCTTGCCGTTGCTTTATCGCATCACCATGTTCATTTCAACGCAAAGGAAATGCAATGCAAATGGGGATGCAATCAATTGTGCATCATTTCTGGACTGAAAGCAACAGCTACAGTGAATACCCATTGCATCCACTGGATTGAGTTCCATTTTGGACATGAGAATAACTGAACACCAGCAATTTTAGCTCCCATTACCATCAGAATTCTCCAACATCCTTACCATGTGGTGTAGTGGTTAAGAGCGGTAGACTCGTAATCTGGTGAACCGGGTTCGCATCTCCACTCCTCCACATGCAGCTGCTGGGTGACCTTGGGCCAGTCACACTTCTGTGAAGTCTCTCAGCGTCACTCACCTCACAGAGTGTTTGTTGTGGGGGAGGAAGGGAAAGGAGAATGTTAGCCGCTTTGAGACTCCTTCGGGTAGTGATAAAGCGGGATATCAAATTCAAACTCTACCATGTGTTTTAAAGTCTCTCTCTCTCTCTCTCTCTCTCTCTCTCTCTCACACACACACACACACACACACAGAGAGAGAGAGAGAGAGAGAGAGAGAAAGCCTCACAACCCAGAATACTCTTCCCCAAGTATCCTAAAAACACCTTTTGTGTATGTATGCAGTTCTGAATAATGCACATATTTTTGCAAGCAACTTTCCCAATATAATACCTTTTGTCTGTTATCTTCACTAACATATTCATTTTTTATGCACACTTTTTCCTAATATATGCATTTTAGGACATTGTTAGGCTGGAGAGTTGCATCGCAAAATTCAGAGAAGTGTGAATTTCAAAGGATGGCTGTGTTTCAGTTCACATACGGTTTCAGAAAGTGAGAATTTGATAGATCTGCTTTTAAAGGCAAACAGAATTGAATTTCTCCCCCATCTACTGCATCAATTGAAAGGAAAGGGCAGATCTGAGAAATGTCAAGGAGTTGAAAGGGATGGCCTCTGATGGATCTGCGTGGAAAAGGGAAAGAAATAGCACCTACCTGTTTTGATAAGAGTGATAAAGCTTAATTATTTGAGAAAGTAAACTCATGACTTTCCTAATTGGTGTGTGGATCAGGATCCATTGTGGGTTCCAAGTTTGCTGAGTATTTGGGGGGGGGGGATGCTGTGTACTCCTGCACTCCCCAAAGCTAATGTGTTTAGGTGCCTGGCAGGTTTACAACCAAGCAGGGGCCTTGACAAACACAACCCCCTTTTGAATCCTTAGCAACCCATCTGATCGAAGCAGATGCAGCCCATTGTTCACACCGACCAACCAACTTAAGAGGATTGTGTTGTTTAACCTCTTTGCTGCAAGTCTAGCAATCCAACTCACTTTGTGAAGTTTTCCGAACTGTGGTGGATCAAAGGAAAGCAGAGAGCGCAAGGTGCATTTTGATGAAAAGCCTGGCTTTGAAATTGACCTGCTGCTCCCATGAATTGCCAGGATGAATCCAGGCACTGCAACACAACCAAGACCTGCTTGGGCTTTTTATGTTGTTCCCAGCCCCACTGCAGAGTTGAAACATCAGCTGAGGTCCATGTCAGACCAGAGCTGTTAGAAATGCTTGCATTGTTTTCTCTGCTGGAGAACATGGGCCATGTTAGATCAGGCTTTGAACTGCCTTTGTTTCCAAGGGTGTGCAGGGAGCTTCCCTTCCATGTGGCCCTCCTTCCCTTCCCAAAGCCGTTGAGGCTTGCGAGAATATAGGGTGGGTGTCTGCACCTAAGAAACCTGGGAGTTCAATTCGGAATGGGCAAATCTGTCAGTTTTGGTTTCCATCTCCCCTTAGCTTCAACCAATACAGTCTGTAGCTCCACAGGGACACTAGTCTGGGACTGAGGTACCTCAAGGAACATGCAAGAGAACATTGCCCAACACCTGAGGCCTTTATTCTTATCTCCCCTATGACAAAAGGCCAGTTGATTGGGATGATGGGGGAAATCCATTTCCATTATGGAACCCAGATTCTAGGATATTTCTGCCTCCGTCCCCACCTCCTTAAGCAGGTTCCCCCCATTAATTGTCATTCAACTGGCTTCCCCCCTCCTTCTACTCCTGAATATTTTTCATTGAATGTTTATAAGAAAGAGCAAATATATAAAAGAACACGCAGACTCATAACACTTATCAAGGTGTGCATTTGTCAAGGCTTCAGTGAATCCTATCACTCCCACGGTGGCAGCAAAGAAGCAGATAAAAGAAAAGAGTTCTTACCAATTAGTTTATTCAATAATCACAGCGAGAGACAAAGGTAAAGTCCCACCCCTCTTTGTCTCTCATACTATGTCATCCCTGCGCTGGTTGGTCTGGGCTTTCTGTCTCTGAGCTTTCTGCTCAGCTACTCTCACAGCACGCCTAGTCCTGGGGGAGGGGTGCTCAGGAATGCTCTCCAAAGACAATGAGTCTGTCGGCTGCCTCTCTCCTGGTGCTTCTCTGCCTTCCTGCTGTTCCTCTTCTAGTATTTCCCAGCTTCTCCCCTCTGCAACCTCTGAACTATGCCCTTCTGCAAACCACTGCTTGAAATCTACACTGTCCTCTTCTTCTCGGGAAAGTTCAGGAGAAGGGTAGGCGGCCCCCACTATTCCTCCTCTGTCCAGCCCCTGACAACATTAACATGCATGATACATATCAATCCATACACATTAGCCAAACATCCAGCATGCAATGCCATGGGGATAGGCACAAAAGTTGTCTTATCCATCATAGTTGTTCCCAGGGCAGAATATAGTTCCAGCTGTAGTGTTCAAGATAGCTGTATCTGCAAAGATGTTTCAGAGAGTTTATCTTTAAGACCAGTATCATTTGTATATGGAATAAATGGCTGCCACGTTGCACAAAATTTGTCCATTTTTTCTGTTCCTTTATCACTTTTTAGTTATGCGTTATTCCTGAATATCTTTCATCATTGTTATTGCTTTTTTATTGCCGATATATCTCTTATTTTGTTTTGTTGTATTTTGGGAAGCTGCCTCGAGGAGCAGGAAATACCTTTTTTTTGGTAACCAACAAATGAACAATATTTCACCTGTTATATCAGGGGTGGGGGACCTGTGGCCCTCCTATGTTTCTTGGATTTCACCTCCCAGCAGCACCAGATAGGGATGCTGGGAGTTAGAAACCAGCAACATATTCAGGGCCACAGGTGCTGGTTGTCACTGCAAAGGGGTCTTTACCTGCCTCACACCTGACATCACATGGACATTAGGTTTAGGGTAGATAGGTGTGGCTTGAGGAAAACAGCCTGTAGCATTGAGCCTTTGAGCCAAAGTTTCCCTATCACCATTCTCAAGAGATGCAAAGCTACTGTCAGGGACTCAGCGGGAGCGCAGGGAGGAGAGGAGATGGAGAGCGAGGGGGAGCAATCCGAGGGCAGCGTAGGAGAGGATGACAGCAGCCCAATAGATTCCGTGAGCCTCTCCAGCGAATCGGAAGATTCACAGAAGGGGGCGCCGATGGGCAGGGCAAGGGGGGACCCAAGGGGGACACCCCAGAAACAAGGGGCCAGCGGGGACTCTCAGAGCAGCAGTTGGAAATCAGGACCAGCTTCCCCACCAGAGCGTAGTGGGGGGGAGGAGTCCCAGGTATCAGAGCCCACATATTCACCACCAGCGAGAGAAGATGAGTCAGGGGTGGCCACGCCTCCATCGGAGAGCGAGGGAACGGTCAAGAGGAAAGTTGCAGGCTGGGCGCGCACGCCAAGTTCAAATGTACAGGCGAGCGGCACAGAAGGTAGCCCGGATAGGGAACCAGGTCCTAAAGCCCGCCGGAAGGAGGGGGAAGAATCATCAGGGTCAGCGTCAGAGGAGTCCAGAAAGGATGAAACCCTAGCGGGCAGGAGGGCCCAGAGGAGAAAGGAACTTAGGAAGAGGTGGAGCAAAGCAAGAGTCTTAAACTGGTGTGGAAGGGGCGGAGACTCAGACGGGACTTCGCTGGTCTAAGGTCGAGACGTAGAGCTGCGCGCTGCGGCTTTAAAATGGAAACTGAACCTCAATAAAGACTTTTGTACATAACTACAGTCTAGCGTTGGTCCTCTGTGAGCTGGGACCTGGAGGCAGCTCTGACAGCTACGTTTATTATATTCAGAGTCTAAAATTACAAAACTGCACCACAACTTTGGACACGAGATACATCCTCACCTCAAAAGGGATATTGTAGATTTTAAAAAAAAAGTTTTGAAAAGGGCAACCAACTACCCTACGAGAAAACACTGCAGCATTTGGGAACTTTTGTTTACAGAAAAAGTGAATAAGAGGTGTTTGGAAACATGGCAGATGTTTCTAAAATAATCCATGGCATGGAAAAGTATATAGAGAACAGTTTTTCTCCCTCTCTCCTAGCACTAAAACTCATGGGCATCAAATGAAGCTGAATGTTGGAAGATTCAGCACAAAGAAAAGAAAGCACTTCTTCACCTACATTGGCTCCCAGTATGTTTCTGAGCACAATTCAAAGTGTTGGTGCTGACCTTTAAAGCCCTCAACCGCCTCTGCCCAGTATACCTGAAGGAGTGTCTCCATCCCCATCGTTCAGCCCGGACACTGAGGTCCAGCTCTGACAGCCTTCTGGCGGTTCCTTTGCTGTGAGAAGTGAGGATACAGGCACCGAGGGGTGGAGAGCGGGTGGGGGCGGGGCTAGCACGTATCCCAGAGGTGGGGCATGCTGCCCACACTCCTCTTCCTCCACCAGTGGTTACAGGGAGCCAGGCAGAGGGCCTTCTCAGTAGTGGCACCCGCCCTGTGGAATGCCCTCCCACCAGATGTCAAGGAAATAAACAACTATCTGACTTTCAGAAGACATCTGAAGGCAGCCATGTTTAAGGAAGCTTTTAATGTTTGATGTTTTATCATGTTTTTTATATTCTGTTGGGAGCCGCCCAGAGTGGCTGGGGAAACCCAGCCAGATGGGCAGGGTATAAATAATAAATTATTATATTATTATTACCACACACGGTAAACTATGGAAACGCCCCCCTCCCTACAGCAGACAGTCATAGCCACCAATTTAGATAGCTCTAAAGGAGAATTGGATAAATTCATGGAAGGTAAGGCTATTAATGGCTACAAGCCATGAAGGCTATGCTCTGTCTCCACAGTCAGAGGTAGAAACACACTGTCAGAGGGGAGAATGTTCTTTTGCTCAGGTCCTGCTTGAGGTTTTCTCACAGGCATCTGGGTGACCACTGTGAGATCAGGAAGCTGGACTGGATGGGCCCTTGGCCTGATCCAGCAGGCTCTTCTCGTGTTCTTATCCATTTGTCTTCCAGAAAGAAATTTAGCTTCTTGCGACCTTGGGTGGATTATGGAACCCTGAAAAATGGCACAACAAGGCACTTGCATGACTAACGTTTTAACAAGTTATCCCCCAAAATTAGAAACAGGGACAATGATTCATATGGGACAAGAAAAGAGGAAACAACCTTGGTAAATAAGAGCTGTCAGAAGATGTGTTTTCCTTCTTCTAGCTTGTCTCCTCTTGATCAGAAAATAAACACAATCACGCCCATCTGAGAAGTCATGACATCCTCCACCAGGAAGCAGGTAACTGATAAATATTTTACCTGCTGAGAGAGGACTCTAAACTCACAAGCACACTGTAAGATGAAAGATGCTATCTCATCTGGTTTCAGACATGCCAGGAATGTGGCAGCCTGCAGCTTCTCCCTCCCCCACTATGTGAGATGTTGCCTGCCTGCATAACATGAAGAAGCAACTAGCAATCAAAAGCTGCCCTTACGTGGGAGAGATTAACAGTGGGGTAAAATACATTTTTAAAAAGAGTTTTCTTTCCTATCTAGCATTGAGCAGGGGGTGTGCCTGATTTAGCAATGGGGAAGAAATTTGGTTCGCTCCATGCTTAAAAGCAAACGTACCGCAATTGCATTTCCTGAAATAATATGCAAACTGGAAAGCAGCCACCTTCCCAAATTTGCCCTTTTACAGATGTCACCATCCTGTTCCCCAGCAAATTTGTGTACATGAATGCATACACTGGGGTAAAGAGTGTGCATAAAAATGCATCTATTAGTGAAGATTATACATGCCAGAAACACATTAGAGAGAAATTATTTTGCAAAAAAAAAAGTGCATATTCAGACAAATTCACACTAAAATGCTGATGAATTTTCACAAGGACTTGAAAGAGAAAACCAAAACCAGATGCAGTCCTCCAGGACTCTCTATCTGACCCTCAGGACTCTCCAGGCACCACATCCATCTCCAGACACCATCCTTCTTCCGTCAGTATTCTGCCCAGGCCACACCTCTCATTGGCGCTGCTTTTGAGCCCTAGTATTTTTCCCTGGCTGAAATATGTCATTGAACTCTGGTCATGCCTAAAGTTTGCCTGGATAGAGGATACAGACGGGTATGTGAGCATGTGTGTGCATACTCTCCAACATTTCTCCGATGAGGGACATCCTATTTCATCATCATCATTGCACTGTTTATATCCCACCCATCAGACTGGGTTGCCCCAGCCGCTCTGGGTGGCTTCCAACATATATAACAACATAATAAAACATTAAACATTTTAAAACTTCCCTATACAAAACTGCCTTCAGATGGTTCGGGGGTCGGATTGAGGCATCTAATCATAAGCCTGCATTTTTATTAAAGCTTATATGTTTAATCAGGGCTTGTATTTTAAAATGAGCTTAAAGATTTTCAAATATTTCATGCCAGGCAGAAGAGCAGCTGCCTAAGAACCTTGGCAAAATGTTTTTCTCCTAGACAAGGGGGCCCCCTGATTTATAGCAGAAAACAATTCTCAAAGTCGTAAAAAGGGAATTACAGGCTGAGAGCCAAGGTTACACTGACCCTACAAATTAAGGGTGGATAAATAGTAAAATGAGCCATATCTTCTTCCTAAGGTTAAAAAAGGTCAAGAGCAGTGAAAACGCAACTGGTCTGGCTGGCAGAAAGAGAACATTTTTGGGAAGTCTTTTCTAAAGCTGTTTCTTTCTTAAACTAAGATCCTTTTAAGATTTCTTTTCCTTTTAAAAGGTTATTTATGTATTAAATATATTAGCTTAAATATAATTATGCAAAGGATTTAAGAAATGCTAGATTCTTATTTCATATAGTTGGAAGAGATCACAGGGGCCATCAGCCACCAGCCCCTTGCCAGACAGGAGACGCCATCGAGCACTCCTGATATATGGTTGTCAGGCCTTTTGTTTAGAAACCTTCAAATGAAGGAGATCTCTCAATGTTGATGTGAACTCAAAATCCTTGACATATGTTTAAGATAAAAATTCAAGATTAACCATCTGTTTTGGAAGGCAATAGGGCAAGGAGGGCAAGAGGTGAGCTGGTAATTAAGATTCCTTGTTGAGACACATGTAAGATATATTACTACTTATTTGTCATTTATAGATAGCTTTTTGATTCCCATAAAAGGACAGAAGGAAATGGGTGTATCTTTTGTGATTGGTTCTAGCAAACAGCCAATAGGAATTTCAACCAGGCTGATTGGACAGAGGCAGCCACAGGAGGAGCAAGGGGGCTGGATTAAGGAAATATAAGTGCTGGCCAGAATGGCAGGAGGCCAGGCCAGAGCTTGGTAACCATATACCACTGTGCCTCATATTTATTTGTCTGACAAATAAATTACTATTTTAATTTCTCTATTGCTGCGTTGAATATTTCATTCCAGCTAA
The DNA here is from genome assembly GCF_951804945.1 of Podarcis cretensis. Lineage (NCBI taxonomy): Eukaryota > Metazoa > Chordata > Lepidosauria > Squamata > Lacertidae > Podarcis > Podarcis cretensis. The sequence continues at coordinate 20,870,806 of NC_137183.1, forward strand.
GCGTTAACCACAAGCAGGGTGCTACAGGATAACCCCATAGGCTCCAACATTTCTCCAATGAAAGTAGGGACATCCTAAGGAAAAAACAGGACATTCTGGGGTCAAATCAGAAAACAGGTTGGCTTCGGTAAGCCCCTTGCCACATAATCGATCACATGGCATGGTGCACAAACATCATTTGGATGGCAATGCCCATCAACTTTGGGGGGAAGTCCCCTCAAATATTTTATTGGGGGGCAAGGCTCCCTTGACCCCTAGCAGTTGGCTCCTATGGTCTTCAGCAAATGCCTGAATAAGAGTCTAGGCCAGGCATAGGCAAACTCGGCCCTCCAGATGTTTTGGGACTACAACTCTCATCATCCCAAGCTAACAGGACCAGTGGTCAGGGATGATGGGAGATGTAGTCCCAAACCATCTGGAGGGCCAAGTTTGCCTATGCCTGGACTAAGGAAACATGCAGGAGAAGAGAATTTTGGAAGCATACCTGGAGATAGCCCAAGCAGTCAAGTGTTTTAGTTGCAAAGAAGTGTCCATATCTCTGTTGTCAGTTCACAAATTGCATGAGATTCTGGTTTCACTGGCTGCCATGCACACATCCAACTTTATTGATCGGATCTGGTGGTGCAGGAGCAAATATCCTAAGACAACCAGAGAGGCCGGCGCTCTTGCGGCCACATCCTAGCCTCCATCGCCAGAAATGCAAATTCCTACCTGAAGAGCAGCTCATGCGTAAAACAGATAAAATTTAAGGACTCCGCAAATGTGTATAATGCAATTTATCAAGGAGATGCGCCCTGAGTTTAAACGCACACACTGGCTCGGAAGGGGAAAGAAAAATAAAAGGTCTCTTTGAAAATGATTACCCTGTCATCTAAGTCAACAACAGTGGTACTGTGATAGAAGGCAGCAGTTTTGTCACATTGTTTTATCACTATAATTACATCAGGAACACAGTAACTGTCTGGGAAAGATAAGATTAAGTGAAGCTGCTCTTGTTAGATTTCCTATTCATGGCTTTGGGATTTATAGGATGGCTTCTTCTCTGGACACTGCACCCGATTACTTCCCATGCACTCAGAAGATCTTGCATCCCTTGAGTGGTACAATCAAGGGGTTTTCAACTAGTCTTCCATTTCATTAGAGTTGGAATCAAATGATAGCGAGGGATGGACCTGTCAGTCTGCTTCTGGTTCAGTTTGCTCACACTGCCATTCTGTTGCACAGCCACATCACCCTGTGGAATTGTTTTTTTAAAAAAATTAATCTGCATGGAAATTAGCATTTAAATTCATAGGCAAACATGTACTTTTAAACTACATCTTTCTCAGAATATGAATCTTTTAAATGCACGTGGACAACATTGTTCTGAGGTTGCTTTTTAAGTGTGCTGGAATTTATTATTTCTATTCATTACTTTTATATCCTACCTTTTCTCCTAATTGCTCAGGTTGACAGATTTCCCACTCCTCACAACAAAACTGTGAGGCAGTTTAGGCTGCAAGGCGGTGCCGTGCTTGAGGTTATCCGGTGTGTTTCATGGCCAAGCAATCTCCCAGGTCCTAGGCCATGGGTAGGCAAACTAAGGTCCGGGGCTGGATCCAGCCCAATCACCTTCCAAATCCAGCCTGCGGATGGTCTGAGAATCAGCATGTTTTTACATGAGTAGAATGTGTCATTTTATTTAAAATGCATCTCTGGGTTATTTGTGGGGCATAGGAATTCATTCATATATTTTTTTTCAAAATATAGTCCGGTTCTCCACAAGGTCTGAGGGACAATGGACCAGCCCCCTGCTGAAAAATTTTGCTGGCCCCTGTCCTAGGCTTACATTTTTACATGTTTAATGTTTAATAGGTTATTGTATTTTAGTGTTTTGTTGGAAGCCGCCCAGAGTGGCTGGGGAAACCCAGCCAGATGAGCGGGGTATAAATAATAAATTATTATTATTATTATTATTATTATTATTATTATTATTACATTCTCAAACCACTACACCACACTGTGTAACCAAGCATGGGAGCCTATGGTCCATGGGAGGGCATAGCAGGTACCAAATGTCATAGCAGATCTCCCTCTCCATGGGCAAGGGAGGGAAGGAAGTCTGCCTTTGAATGCTTCCATGTTGCAGGGGTGGAAAGGTCCACTGCTGTCATTCCGCCAACATCTTTGTTCCAGTGGAAAGAAGGAAAAGGAGGCATTATGAACAGAAGAAGAGCTTGCAGATCAGGCTAATGACCCATCTCGACTAGCATCCTGTGTTCACAATGACCAGCTAGATGCCCATGGGAAGCTCACAAGGAAGGCCAGAGTGCAGAAGCCCTCTCCTAAGGGGTGTCAGACAGATCAGTGGAGCCTTCAGATCTAGAAGAAGAGGGACATGGAGATTCTCATGGCCACAGTGATGAGGATGTCTTAGACTGCAAGCCTCTCTCCCTCCCATTAGCTTTTGCCCATATTGAGCAATATGACTGCCTCCGACGCCTTTGACTGCTGCTGCCAAGAATTAACCTGCACCTTACACTGGAGACCCCTACTTGTACATGGCCCCCTGGACTTGCAGATGGTATTTTTGTGGTCTCAGAGACCTGACAGCTTTGAGGGGGTCTGATTCCCAATGGGCCCTGAGATGCAATGGGCATGACTAACCAGTGGCCCCAAAAAGCATGCAGAAGAAATAATGCAATATGTGAGAAAATGATCCTGATTGTATGGATTTGCATAATTCATACAGCTCATGGGATTTTGCATTTCTCGCAGCATAATTTTGATTGCCTGGGTACAGAACTGACGATTCAGTCCTTACCATTTTTGTTGCTGCTATTTTGAGGGGGAGTGAAGCAGGGAGAAGCTCCCCTAAATATTTTTTTCTGATCTTCAGGAATTGAGAGGGATGTGAGAGTAGGTTGGAGGTGGAGTCTGAACACACAAATAGAATATAGCAGAGGGTTAAAGTCAGAGTGAAACCCTCTGCCACTTCATGCCTTCATGGTAAGCTTCCCCCTGAAAACATTTCTTCAATACTCCCCCTGCCAAATCTCTGAAAAAGACCTTTCACTTTCATGAGGAATGAATGGCTCCCTAAAAGTGGGGAGCAGCCCAGCTTTAATTTACACCATACAGAGCCAATGCCTGCTGAACCGGTCATCAGGAGAACAGCGCAGTCAAGAGATGTTGAGAGTCATGGAAACATTAGCTTTCTCCCTAATGCAAGCTGAGCACCATGCAAAAGCTTGCATCATTATGCAGAAGTGTTTTGTTCAAGGCATTCATTATTTTCCACCTCCCCGGGTCTGCCTGCACTCTGCCAAGAAGGCTCAGCTTGAGATTAAAAATGGCAAAACCCTTGAAGAAGTATGGCCATCTGGGAAATTATCAGCTATGTTTCAGAGTGTAAACCCTTTTGTGGGGAAAATATATCCTTTTATATCCATGAGTAGGAGAGACCCAGTTACTTGCAACCAGTATTGCAGAATAAACAGTGTAAACATACACATCACCTCCACTGATTTGAGGAGGGGGCGGGCACGGACAAAATTGTATGGTTGCCCAAGGGTAAAAAACTAGACTGTGCACCAGATCTAGCTGGATCAAGAACTGAATAAGACCAGTTCGGGTCAAACTGGGATCTGGTCAGATTGGGTTGAAACATCCCTGGATTGTCCAAGGTGAGACATCAGTTCCACCTACTGTGATCCTAGGCTGTCCAAAGGGGAGGAAATATCCTGCACGTGTCTCCTTTTCTCTCTCCCCTCAACTGGGCATGCTTAATTTAGAGTTAAAAGAGGCACTCTGTAAGGCTCCTAAATTGCTTTGGGGCCTGCATACAGTTTCTGTTGGGTTGGCTGCAGAACATTCCTGATCAGATTGGGGCCACATTAAAGTGCTGAATTGAATCAGGGAGCTGTATCCCTGAGCATCATTTTCATCATAGGGACATAGGAAACTGCCTTTTATTGATCCAGACCATTGGTCCATCAAGGTCAGTATCTGCACTGACTGACAGTTCCCCCCTCTGAATTTCAGACAGATATTTCTCTGAATCTTATATGGAGATGCCAGGGATTTAACCTGGGACCTTCTGCATGCAAAGCAGATGTTCTACCCACTGGGCTACAGCCCTTTGTCAAGATTCTTTCAATGTATCATACATCAGATTTATCTCTTGCTAAGAATCTGGCAACAGAGCTACAATACATTAAAACCTAGCTTCTTCTCAGTTCACTCCCTCACTCCCACCTATAAACACACACCAGTCTTTATATGTTGCATGAGGATTGCTGTGCCCTCCCTGCACTACAAATTATGAATTACTGCCGGTAGGAGACTGAAGTCCCTTCAAATTCACAGCCCCATCCATAAGTCACAAAACTGGGTGGGAAACATTTCTATTATCATGTAGTTTTGGGGGGGAACTCAAAATTCGAATAGAAAGGTGTTTCTTCTTTTCCCAAGAAAAGTTCCCAAACTTTTGTTGGACCACAACTCCCATCACCCTATGCTAGCTTGACCAAGGGTCAGGGATGGTGGGAATTGCAGTTCCCAAGTTTGGGAACCCTGAGCTAGAGCCTTGGGGTGCTGCAATAGGACCTGGGAGACCAGAGGTCAAATCTCCATTCAGCCATGAAGTGTCCTGTGTCAACTTGGGCTACTCTCTGCCTCTCAGCCTAATTTACCTCACAGGGTTGTTGTAAGGTTGAAATGGAGATGGGGAGAACCATGTAGACCACGTTGAGCTCTTTGGAGGAAAGATGGGATTCACAAAAAAATGAATTTTTAAAAATTCAACTGGCTGGTGGCTACCAACTCATCCCTTTTGCTTGCCTGGATGGAGAAGAGAGAGGGAGGTGTGTCTAAAAACTAGTCTACTGTACACCCATTTACACCCACTGCTTCTTCAACTTTTGCCAATGGCCCCACTCCCCTGTGGCCCCCAGAAGGCTGTTCAGAAGGGAATGCTGCCCTTGGGCTGAAAAGGGCTCCCCCTAGCTGCTGTAAAGTCTTGCATGTGTGTCTGCAGTCCGTGACTTCTCCTGTTTGTTGTGATAAATTCAGACTTATTTGATCCCTGGATTTTTTTCCGTGGTGACCCAGATGGCCAGTGAGAGCAGCAGGTCCTCTTATTGTTTTGCAACTCTTATGACTTTTGGAACATCACACTCTCCCTTCCTATCATGCCTATTGGAGCCATGAAGCTAAAGGAATCATCTGACCTGCTTCCTCATACATGGTCCCATGTATTCACCCAGTGTTTCCCCTGAAAGATATCTGGAGAGCTGGTGGTGTCAGAAGTGAGACAAGCATGAAATCACTCTCCACCACAAAACAGAGAGCGTCCCAGGTAAGGTTATCAGTTGATTTGGCTCTCGTTCATTGTGTTCACCTGGAAATGCCTTCGAAAGATAACAACAGATTTCTTTACAATCGGCATTCTGTTCTTCGCTGCTCCAGAGTAGTAAACCAGGATAATCTATATTCTGGTGAAGATGGGCTAATAAGTGAGCTTGCAGTTGGCTTGTGCATGACGGCAATCCAGTCGGAGGCGGGGGCGCAAAAGAAGATAGCCCTATCCAGTTTCCCCGACATTGTTTACTATTGCCTCCTGCGAAGGCGTCAGATGAAATATCCTCTTGTCTGAAGTTAGCAGCGACAGCACAGTTAAGGATGATCCGTCATGCCATGGAGCTTTATCATGGTAATTACATCAGGAACAAGTTTACTGTTTGAAAAAGAAGCGAGATTACAAGAAGCAATCCACCAAACCGGCAGCAGTGACACAGCAAAGAGATATGCAGCGGAAGAGAGGAAGGAATATGTTACATGGATCAGACGGCAATGAGATTTGTAGAAATCGGAGGCGCACCTTGCAGATGTTGCAGCAGCAGCACGCCAGCCACTTTCCGGTGGTTTGAAATACAGTGGTACCTCGGTTTACGAACTTAATCTGTTCCATAAATCCATTCTTAAACTGAAGTTGTTCTTAAACCGAGGCATGCTTTCCCTAATGAGGCCTCCCGCCACTGGTGCCCTTCCACCATTCGGCTTCCGTTCGTAGACTGAGGTAAAGTTCTCAAACCGGGACACTACTTCCAGTTTTGCACAGTTCGTAAACTGAATAGTTTGCAAGCAGGGCTGTTCTTAAACCAAGGTATCACTGTACTGGAACCCAAGACCATCCAAGGAAGCTGAACAATGAGATACTCAGGACAGGCTAAAGAAAGTACCTCTATATGCAACACATATGGAATTTGCTTCTAGAAGAGGATTAGACAAATTCAAGAAGGTTAAGGCTATCGGTGGCTACTAGCCATGATTGCTGTGTTCTACAAATGGGAAGAGTGCTGTTGTGCTCATGTCCTGCTTGTGAGTGGTATATGGTTGGTCAAGGTGAGGATGCTGAGGTAGATGGGTCATTGGACTGTTCCAGCAACTTCTTCTGATGTGCTTATGATGCCACACCATTAGGTGGCTAGGGCCAACTGCAGTGGTCCTTATTGGACCATATTGGTCCATATTGCAGTGGTCAGGGAAAATTAGGGCTTTGTTTGCATTTTGATGTGAACCTATCAAATCCACACTTTCCAAAAGAATGCACAAACCAAAACAAAGCTATCCCTCGATACCAGCAGCCCTCCAAATTTTGCTATGCAGTTCTTCAAGCAAAGCAAACGTTTTAGTAGAATGCATATATTAAAGGAAGGAGTGCATCATATATTCATGGTAAGCAACATACAAAAATGCATTATGGTTTGGGAAGATCGCTTGCAAAAAAAATATGCACATTAGGCAAAATTGCATAACAGTAGTGAGTGTAGCAAATTAGCAAATTTTTCAAGAGGACTTTTTTTAAAAATAGCAAACTGATGTGGAGATGAGGCAAACTGAATTTAAATTAGAAAAATGAGAAACTCGGTGAACTCAAAATAGACAAACTCAAGACACCGTAATAGGCAATGTCCATCCATCCCTAGTCCTTTCCCAAGAAGATAATCACCCTCCAAACCTAGCTGGGAAATAATGGAGTGACAGGGATGCAGGGACGATCTGAGACAGGGTGCAGATCCACACCATACATTTAAAGCACATACAATGCACATTTAAAGCACATGACTTGATCCAAAAAATCCCGGGAAGTGCCATTTGTTAAGGGTGTTGGGAATGTGTAGCTTTGTGAGGGGGTAACTGCATTTCCTGGAATTCTTTGGGGGAAGTCATTCTATATATTTATTTATTACATTTCACTCAAAGATTGCAGGGTACTTCACAATGAAAAACAAAGGAAAATGAAAGCATAAAATACAGAATTGAAAATAAAATAAAAAACCAAACCAATAACCAATAACATTTAAAAGGGCATATAATGTTAACCATCCAAAATCCTGGTTATAGAGAAACAGGGGTGTCACTGGTCATCATCAGGGAAGTTTTTAACGTGTGATATTTTACTGTATTTTTGGTTTCTATGGAAGCCGCCCAGAGTGTCTGGGGAGGCCCAGCCAGATGGGCGGGGTATAAATAATAAATTATTATTATTATTATTATTATTATTATTATTATTATTATTATTATTATTATTTACAGAACTCAGCAGGGAGGAGAAGAATGGGGAGAAAGTTAGAATGAGTTGGCTTTGCCTGTCCTTTGCTCTGGCTCCTCCTACTGTTTGAACTCCCTGCCTTCTGCCCCACCAGTCCCCCAATGACCACTATTGATAACCTAGTCTGGAACAGTTTCTTCACCAACTGCCATATGCTTACAGCATGATGTTATCTTGCATTGTTACTACAACACTAGCAATCTTCCACTATCCCTGGAGGTGGCAGGCTGGTTTAGGTGTATTACAGGACTGTGCCACTCAAACATAAAATTCTCCCTTGTCACTCACTTCCAGGAAGCAGCAGAAACTTAGCCCCCATTTGGAAAGGCAGTAATATTTTTAGGAAACGGGGGTTGGTGAATTTTGGTCCACCCTTAACTCACAATGCCTGCAATAAGTGGTAGTTATATTTTATGGGATATTTTCGGTAGCATTCAAAAAAAATATTTCTTTTTTTTTTAATAATTTTTTTATTAATTTTCCAATTTTAAGACAAAACAACATACACACATCAACAAACAAAAACAAACACACTAATATAGTTAACCTCATTTTCATAAGCCTTCTTTCTCGGACTTCCCCATACCTCACCCTTTTTGCATCCTTGTTTTACAGTTTTTCAGCAACCCTTTACTCCAATTAATTAAAACTTATTATCTTTCTCAATTTCATCTTAATTCAACAAACAATTTCCGCTGCAATTCTGTATCTTCCTTTCCCTTGACATTTTAGCACTCATCAATATTATAACAGTTCTTGAGATAAACTTTGAATTTCTTCCAGTCTTCCTCCACCGTCTCTTTCTCTTGGTCACGGATTCTGCCAGTCATTTCTGCCAATCCCATAAAGTCAATCACTTTCGTCTGCCATTCTTCCAGTGTGGGGAGTTCTTGTGTCTTCCAATACTTTGCTAGAAGGATCCTTGCTGCTGTAGTGGCGTACATAAAAAAAGTCCTATCCCTCCTTGACACCAATTGGCCGACCATGCCCAAGAGAAATGCCTCTGGTTTCTTGTGAAAGGTACATTTAAGTACCTTCTTAATTTCATTATAGATCATTTCCCAAAAGGCTTTAATCTTTGGGCAGGTCCACCAAAGGTGAAAGAAGGTACCTTCAGTTTCATTACATTTCCAACATTTATTATTGGGCAGATGATAAATCTTCGCAAGCTTGACTGGGGTCATGTACCACCTGTAAATTATTTTCATAATATTTTCTCTTAAGGCATTACATGCCGTGAATTTAATACCGGTGGTCCATAACTGTTCCCAGTCAGCAAACATAATGTCATGACCAAAGTCCTGTGCCCATTTAATCATGGCTGATTTAACTGTCTCGTCTATTGTATTCCACTTCAGCAACAAATTATACATTCTTGATACATTCTTAGTATTGGGTTCTAACAATTCTGTTTCCAATTTCGATTTCTCCACCTGGAAGCCAATTTTCCTGTCCTGTTTAAAGGTTTCCATTATTTGATAGTAATGGAGCCAATCTCGTACCTTAGACTTTAATTTCTCAAAACTCTGTAGTTTAAATTCACCACTTTCTTGTTCTAAAATTTCAGAGTATTTTGGCCATTTGGATTCTATATTAAGTTTCTTCACCTCCTTAGCCTCCATAGGTGATAACCACCTAGGAGTTTTATTTTCCAACAAATCCTTGTATCGAATCCAGACATTATATAGTGCTTTCCTAACAATATGGTTTTTAAAACCCTTGTGAACTTTAACCTTGTCATACCATAAATATGCATGCCAGCCAAACCTGTTATCAAATCCTTCCAGGTCCAGAATGTCTGCATTCTCAAGAAGTAGCCAATCTTTCAACCAGCAGAAAGCTGCCGATTCATAGTACAGTCTTAAATCCGGCAGGGCAAACCCCCCTCTTTCTTTTGCATCAGTAAGTATCTTAAATTTTATTCTGGGCTTTTTGCCCTGCCAGATAAATTTAGATATATCTTTCTGCCACTTCTTGAAACAATCTAGTTTATCCACAATTTGTAGTGTCTGAAACAAAAATAACATTCTAGGCAATACATTCATTTTGATCACTGCGATTCGGCCTAACAAGGAAAGCTTCAAGTTCGACCATATTTCTAGATCTTTCTTTACCTCTGTCCAGCATTTATCATAATTGTCTTTAAATAAATTCACATTTTTAGATGTCATGTTAATCCCCAAATATTTTACTTTCTTTGCCACCATTAACCCAGTTTCATTTTGGAATCTCTCTCTTTCAACATTTGTTAATTTTTCCCCCAAAACTTTAGTTTTTTGTTTGTTCAACTTAAATCCTGCCACCTAACCAAAGAATTGAATTAACTCTAAAACTCTTTTTGTACTAGTGTCTGGCTCTTGTAAAGTCAATACTAGGTCATCTGCAAATGCCTTCAATTTGTAGTGTTTAGCTCCGACCTGAACTCCTTTTACCAGCTGGTCCCCCCTGATCATATTCAACAAAACTTCCAGGACTGATATAAAAAGTAATGGGGATATTGGGCACCCCTGCCGTGTCCCTTTTTCTATGGAGAGTTCATCAGTAACCACGTTATTTACAATTAGCTTTGCCTTTTGTTCAGAATATATTGCACTTATACCATTTTCAAACCTTTGGCCTACCCCCATCCAATGGAGATTCAAAAAACATATTTCATTACTTCTTTAACAGGTTATTTCAATCTTTCTTTTAAAGAAACTTTCAGAGCAGGAAAAGCAACTTATGAGCAGGAAAAGCTCCTTATCTTTCGTTGGCTTGGTGCTGACAGCCCATGTTTGTTTTATGAACCGCACTCCATGCCAATGTAATGTAGCACCCTGCTTGTGGTTAACGCTTAGCTGGAATGAAATATTCAACTCAGCAATAGAGAAATTAAAATAATAATTTATTTGTCAGACAAATAAATGATAGGCACAGTGGTATATGGTTACCAAAGCTCTGCCCCCTTCCAGCCCTGATGGCCAGCACTTATATTTCCTCAGCCCAGCCCCCTTGCTCCTCCTTTGGCTGCCTCTGTCCAATCAGCCTGGTTGAAATTCCTATTGGCTGTTTGCTAGAACCAATCATAAAAGATACATCCATTTCCTATTACCTTTTATGGGAGACAAAGAGCTATATTTCCTTCTATCCATAAATGGCAGACAAGTAGCCATATATCTTACATTTGCCTCGACAAGGCACCTTAATTACCAGATCACCTTTTGCCCCTGTTGCCCCTGCATTCCAAAACAAATGGCTAAAACAAATGGCTCGTGGTATTAAATTCTATCTAAACAGAGATCTTGGGTTCACATTCTCACACACCATCAATGAAATAAGAATCTAACATAAGAATCTAACATTTCTTACTTTCTAAATCCTTTGCTTAATTACATTAAGCCAACAAATCTCATACATAACACAGATAGCTTTTTAGAAGAAAAGGCCTTTGCAAAGTAAAAAGGGACTCAGTAAAAAACAGCTTCAAAAGAAGCCTCTTCAGTTTACACCCCCCCTTTCCCAGCCAGCTGCTTTTCCCATTAGCTCTTCCCAAAATTTATTGCCCTTTAACTCTCTCAGTATACCTTAAACCTTAGGAAAATATGGCTAGGGTCTAATGGGAGGCACATGGTATCATTTTCTGTTAAACAATAAATCTTACTATTTACCAACTCTTAATTAGTGTTTTTGCAGCTTGATTGTATTCTGTAATATATAGGGTCAATGTAACCTTTGCTCCCAGCCTGTAATTCCCTTTTACAACTTTGAGAAACTTGTCTCCTGCTACTGCTATAAATCAGGGGGGCCCTTGTTCAGGAGAGCAGGAAGATAGACAACTGCCAAAGTACTTAGCCAGCTGGTTTCTGCCTGGCATGAAACATACAAACATTTGCAAATATATCTTTAAGCTCATTTTAAAATACAGGCCTTGATCAGATGCCTCAGTAAGATTTATGATAACAGAGGTGAATATACTAAAAGGCTTATTAACCAAACTGGGCACTGTTCTAAGGCATTTTCTGCATTCAGCAGAAACTAAACAGGAGACCATTCCTCTGTTTGGAACAGTTATTTGTTTAGAGACAGCCATAGTGTATCCTTGAGAGAAGATGAAACGGATTGACTCATGTTTTATTATATGTGTCGACCACCCAGGCTGATGATGTAGGAGAACTATTTCCTTCCCAGAAGTCTTTCAGTTGGAGGAAATATAGGACTGGACATGCATCAGTAATGCTGAACCTCTACCATGACCCCTCAACTCAACTCACCACTGAATTATTGAAGGAAGGGGGGCCATTTAGGGAGGAAGACTGTAAAAACATATGGAAAGCTGTGATGGATGAGGCTGGAGGCCTCCTGTTCTTATGGTAGCAAGACCAGAACACAATAGCCTTCTCTCTTCTAATGATGTCCATCCACAGGTATTCATAGGCATCATAAGCTAGATGGACCAATATTCTGACTCAACATAGGACAGTTTTCCATGTCCCAAATCAGCCTTCTCCATGGGATTTGTTATATAGCCCCGTGCTTTTGTTCTAAACAAAATGTTTAGGGGTACTCTCATTTTGACTCAAGAAAAATACCATTTTATAGTCCAAATAGGAAAAAAATAAATACAGTAAATGGGGGGGGGGGGAGCACTGCCTTTAGCTTAGCATCCCGCAAAAAAAAAAAAAAAGAGGGCAAGAGACTGTGGACCCTCAGTGGGCATTAAGAAGAAGGCACCTTCATTCAAACAGCAGCAGCTGTAGCTGTAGTTGTGCCAAGCTGTGCCGGGGTCTCTGTGTCCATGGGTGGGTGGGGGGGAGAGGAGAGACAGCAGGTTGCCCTCTTAAGTCACACATGTGCAGGCACCACCACACATCCTTTGCACCCTCTCAAAGAGCCTCTGCTCAACATCTCCCATCTTGGGGATGCCCATCATGGGCCGCTGAGAGGCTGCCCAACCTCCAGGCTGCTTCCATTCAGGCTTAGGCGCCCGTCTGCCTAGGGGAAAGTGTTGCGGGGCGGGGGCGCGGAGAGAGAGAGGACACTGCTGGCAGAGTCCCCTCAGTCACTCCGCTCAGAGCTACTGAAGAGAGGGAGGTGGGGATGGTGCGTTTGTTCCTCTCGGTGCCAGTGTGCCCCCGCCCCCTCTCCCAAAGCCCAGCCAGAATCCCCAGCTAAATACAAGAAAAGGAACTCATCCACAGAGAGGATGCCTTGCACCCTTTCTGCAGGGCGCCTAAACTATCTAAATCCCTGCTGCTGCTGCTGCTGCTCCACATGTTTAGGGGTACGCGTACCCCTGCCTACCCCCAGAAAAAAAGCATTGTTATAGCCCATAAGAACATATGGGCTTTTTCAGCAGTGGCCCTGATCTGGTGGAACGCTCTGTCAAAAGAGATTAGGGCCCTGCAGGATTTGACATCTTTCCACAGGGCCTGCAAGACAGAGCTGTTGCACCAGGCCTTTGGTCAAGGCACAGTCTGACCCCTCCTTTGGCAATCCTCACAGAATCTAGCTCAATGGTTGCCATTAATTTGATTTTGAATTGATTTTGGAATGAATTGATTTTAGAATGCATGTCAATTAATTGATTGTGATTCTATGTAAACTTGTTACTTTTATTGTTGTTAGCTGCTCTGAGCCCGGCTTCAGCTGGGGAGGGCGGGATATTATTATTATTATTATTATTATTATTATTATTATTATTATAGCAGTATAGGATTTGCCAGTGGCCCATCAACCCAGCATCCTGTTCTTACAATTTCCAGCCAGATGCCTATGAGATGCCTTCAAGCAGGACCTAAGTGCAGCAGTACTCTTCCCACTTGTGCATCTCAGGAACTGGTATTCAGAGGCATACTGCCTTCAACAGTGGCAAACTTAGCCATTGTTGCTCCTTGCCATTGATACACGTATCCTCTATCAGTTTTCACAACTCTCTCTTGAAGCCATCCAAGCTGGTGGCCACTACTTCATCTTACATTGGGTGCATTCCATAGAATCATAGAATTGTAGAGTTGGAAAGGACCCCAAGGGTCATCTAGTGAAACTAAGAACATAAGAACATTGTATGCTGATGACACCCAACTCTATCTGTTGATGGATGGCCATCCTGACTTGGCCCCAGACACACTGATCAGATGTCTGGAAGCTGTGGCTGGATGGTTACGTGGGAGCCGGTTGAAGTTAAATCCTTCGAAGACAGAGGTCCTCTGGCTGGGACGGGATGATATGGGATTGAGGGGGCAACTCCCATCTCTTGCGGGGGTGCAATCAGTGCCAGCACAGTCCGTTAAGAGTTTGGGTGTAATCTTCGATACCTCCCTCTCCATGGAGTCGCAGATTGCAGCTATAACAAAGGCGGCATTTTTTCATCTCCGCCAAGCTAAGCAGTTGGCTCCTTACCTCTCTCGCCCTGACCTAGCCACTGTGATCCACGCGACGGTCACCTCCAGACTGGATTATTGTAACTCGCTCTACGTGGGGCTGCCCTTGAGACTGACCCAGAAACTCCAGCAGCGAGACTCCTTACGGGGTCTTCCCTGCGAGATCACATTCATCCGGTGCTATACCAGCTGCACTGGCTCCCGGTGGAGTACAGGATCAGGTTTAAGGTGCTGGTTTTAACCTTCAAAGCCCTATATGGCCTAGGACCCTCGTACCTACGGGACCGCCTCTCCTGGTATGCCCCACAGAGAAACTTACGGTCTTCAAATAAAAACATCTTGAAGGTCCCAGGCCACAGAGAGGTTAGGCTGGCCTCAACTAGAGCCAGGGCTTTTTCGGCTGCGGCTCCAACCTGGTGGAACGCTCTGTCACAAGAGACAAGGGCCCTGCAGGACTTGACATCTTTCTGCAGGGCCTGCAAGACAGAGCTGTTCCACCAGGCCTTTGGTCAGGGTGCAGCCTGACTCCCTCCTTTGGCAATCTTTACAAAACTTTAGTTTATGGTTTTCATCAATTTTGATTTTAATTAATTTTTATAATGTTTTTATAATCTTGCACTGTTTTAGTGTTGTTAGCTGCCGTGAGCCGGCTTCAGCTGGGGAGGGCGGGATATAAATAAAATTATTTTTTATTATTTTTATTATTATTATTATTATTATTATTATTATTAAGAAGGACCCTGCTGAAGACTCATCTGGTCCAGGATCGTGTTCTGACGGTCCAACGTGCAGGAAGTCTGCAAGCAGAACCTGAGAGCAACAGCTCTCTCCTCACTTCCTATTTGCAGAATCTGGTATACAGTGAAGAGTGAAGGTTTTGTTCATAGACATCTTGGCTAGTAGCCACTGGTCGCTCTGTCCCCCATGACTTTGTCTAATTCTGTTTTTCTAGAAGAAAGGAGGGGAAAACCAGACAAAGGAGGATCAACTATGCATTTATTGTAATGTGCCATTTTGCCCCAGGATTGTGAAAAATAGGTGAAGTCTGCTAGGGAGCCAGGAGGGAGGAAAAATGCAAAGGCAGCATGTGAAAGGAATCCCTATGCATTGATTATCCTTATTCCTTCCACACACAAAAGGGCATCTGAAATACTAAAGGCCTCTCACATAAATGGAAGTGGGCTGTTAGTGCCATGGAGCGTACTCTGCTTGCTTTCTTACGGAGAGAGAAAATTGGGATTTTGCAGCCACATTTCATGAAAAGGTCAGGAACAGGCTGATTGCTGCACCTTTTTTGTACATTTCCCTTAATGCTTCTGGGTAAAATATGCAGCAGCCCTAATTCTTAACATTTACACCCGAGCAGCTGCCTGCTGTATTGGGGCAGCATTCCAGCAATTCCAGAGAAACTGCATTGATTTCAGTACAAGGAGAAAGGGTTGGATCCAGACTCAGTTGAACTTAGTTTCCTTTGAAGTTTATTTATTCACAAGCAGCTTTTTACATGCTGTTATTCAGGAATTATGAGAAGCCAAAACGTCGTTGCAGTTGTGAAATCAATGCTTCAGATTGGTGTAGTTTTGAAAAGTTCAGTCTGGCACCTTGATTCAAGATCCAGACATAGACAAAAACCTGCACCTTGATCTCAGGAAGCATCACACAAGATTTGGTTACTTTATCGTAAGAGGTGTCCGAAGGCATAGCAAACAAACAAGCAACTTTTGGAAATAAACAGTGGATAGATTTATTTCCATTTATGAATCACTTCCTGTAAAACCAAGCAATCGAACAATAAAAAGCACCAACACTAAAAACAATAAAACCATTTAACATGTACAAACAATTGAAACAATTTCACATATAAAACAGATTTTAACACCAATAAAGATACAGACTGTGATTAAAAATAATAATAATCTCCACTTAGAAAGCGTGTTGAAAAATGAAGGTCTTCAATATGTGCCAAAAATACATTAAAGACCCTGCCTGTCTGATGTGTAACAGGACTTCCAAAGGGTGGGTGCTGCCACAGTAAAAGCCTGATTCAATGGGAAATCAATGGGACATGTTTGTCATGACTCAAGCCCAATTGATTTCACTGGGCACTGAAGTTTAATTGAACTAGCCTGAATCCAGCATATAAGAATTAACAATGGTCCTTCAGACTAACAGTCCATCTAGTCTACCATTCTGTTTCTGCAGTGGCCGACTATGCAGATACCCTTAGGAAGCTCACCAGCAGAGTGGAATAGAGTAGAGGTGTTGGTGAGGGCAAGGGACACATCAGAAATTCTTGTCTGAATTTCTCCCCAGCTGCTGGTGTTCTGAATTAACTGGTCTTGTATCTCAATTGGGACCAGCACTCAGTGGAAGAGGATTTGCTTTGCATGCAGAAGGTCCCAGGTTCAATCTCCAGGTAGGGCTTGGAATACCTTCTGTCTGGAACCCTGGAGAGCCACTATCAGTTGGTGTAGACAATACTGAACTAAGTGGAACAATGCTCTAACTCAGTGTAACATAGCATTCCTATACTTTTGTTAAGCCATCCATAGCACCGAGATCTGCAAATGTGATTTTGGAGGCAGATTCAACAAACTCATACCAAGTTAAGAAACTTGAGGGGGAAGTCATTGCAATGCTTCAACAATAAAGTGAAGAAGGGTGCTAAGAACCAAATAAAAATAACCATTCATTACCTTCAAAGGCAGAATGAAATCACAAGAAGCTGTTCAGGAAGCTTTCCATGAAAAGAAGAGTGACTATATCAGCAACACTTCAACATACGGCGTTTGTTCTTCATTGTGAAATTCTAAAAGCTTCCAAGGCACCTTTTACTCTCAAACCAAAGATGTCATCAAAGGAGAAGCAAACTTCCATGCACTTAGTGTAGGTGGCCCAGATCCAAGATGAGAAAACACTGAGATACTAAGAACTCATCATCTCACTAAGATGTTGTAATGTAACCAATGGGTATGTGCAAATGATCAAACCACCTCCAATTTGCTGGTAAAATGGAAAATATCACTAGCAGCAGGAAGGTTCATGGTAGTCTTCATTATTTGCTCTGTCCACTTTCACATCTGCTCTCGTGGGAGCAAATTCCATAGTTTAACTCTGCAATGTGTGAAGAAATAATTACTTTTGTGACTTTGCCCCAGGGTCCCTCACACCTGGAGCTAGCCGTGAACCCGCTAACAATATATGCACAGTGCATCAAACTTTTTTATTTATTGCAATTATGTCCTGCCTTTTTCTCCAAGGAGCTCAAGGTGGTGTACTCATCTAATCCCTCCTCATCTAATCCCCACGACAACTCTGTGAGGTAGGTTGGGCTGAGAACCAGGGACTGGCCCAAGGTCACCTGGTGAGCTTGATGGCTGAGCTGGGAATTGAGCCCATGTCCTATTCTGGCCCTCTAAACATCACACCATACTGCCTGTCGTCCAGTCCTGCCTGTCTCTCACCTCACACCCCCAACAGCAAGTCCCACCAAAGTTTTTTCTGGCTCCAGTCCCATTCTCCAACCATCTGCACTCAAGGGTGCCATATGAGAAAGTGCCACTGCAGAGCTGCAAGGCTGCCCCGTGAGTCATCCCATTGTCTTCTATGAAGTGCTAATCGAGGTATTTGAGTTACCGACTGGAAACTCACATTCTTTTAATTGACTCTGCACTCTCCTTTCCCTTGATGAGTCATTCCAAGAGATATTAGCCAAATGAGAAGCAAGTGCTTGGTTTTGATTATGTGACTCAATTCAATGATTTGGAAGGTATTCATGCATTGCTGAAATATAAATTAAGGATGAGAGGATCTCTCTCCACCCCTCCCACATTTCATTCCTTTATCGTTCCTCTGGTTCCTTCTGCCCTCAACTTGCTCCCACTGAAAGCTGGTTCAGCGAAGAGAATTTGCAAAAATTGCAAACTTCATTTGTAATGCTAACTATGAGAGAAGTTGCCGTTTCGAATGATGCTTCTGTTCAAACGGTAGTGTGTTCTCCCTCTAGGGCTAGCTGACTAGTCGTGCTTTCTTTGTGGCAGAAACTGTAGCCCACTTCAGGCATTCAGCCTGAGGGGCACATGCCAGGGGTGAAGCGGGTGCCAGGTGCAGGTCAGCAATAACTCACACCTTTTAACTGTTTCCCATCATCACCTGTAATGGCAATATTAATGGCAAATTCTCTCTGCTAATGGCTTTGGTATCATCCCCATTCTTTTCATTTTTAACTGATATATAGCATAATGATAATAACAATAATAATAATAATAATCAGAATTTCAGTCAAACATGCCATACAGTGTACCCCATACTGCTCTTATAAAATATCAGTGGCACAAATTAATGACTATTAATACAAGTTAATGAGTATCTCCCTTTGCAGTATTACCATCTAAACAAGATAAAAACATCCATATCACAATCCAGTGATAGTCCATATAATAATCTGAGAACATGCACTAGAACATGTGGTATCCTGACATTCATATTTGCTGATTTGCAAATATTTGGTGAAAGCTTGTCCTGCTTCATTTGTGATAAAAGGCTGTCAAATACCATTTTGATTCTTTTTCAGTCTCCTTGATGTAGCCTTGACCCACAGTATTGTGGGTAAAAAATGGCAGCTGGCACATACAAAAATAGCAGCCTCAGTGCTTTTATTTTATTATAAAATATGATTTTATTCAAATTGGTATTTTCAGAGAGGGAAGGCAGTGGAGGCTAAAAATAAGAACATGGTACTCAGGGCAGGGTGGTTGAATAAGGAAATGACTGTGTAACAGAGCATTTTGGGACTTACGAACAGTTTTCATTATAATGGTGCTTGTTTGCTCTTTCCTCAAGCAGAGAGGAATTTTGGGCCAACGTCGATCAACAGCTGCTGTCTGAGGTGATAACAATTTGCCCTTTTTTAATTTTGCGAGGCAAGAAGGAATACACCATCGATTTGGCAGCACACTGCCATTTTAGTAAACAAGACTTCCGTTTCCTTCAGAAAGTGAGATGTCACAACTAAAGACCCCATTAGCACCTTGTAATCACTGCTTTCCATCAGATGACCGAACAAAGGCCTGTTCAATATTTTCAATAAAAAGCAACTTGGCAAAGAGCTTCTGAACAAGGCAGGGACGTCGCTAGCTGATAAGAACCACTTTGCTCTGGCTCTTAAAAGCTGATTCAGGGGGGGAAACAGGGAACTCTATCCCAGAAAATGTCTGTGGCACCACCTCTTCAACTAGGAAGTTGAGGGAGGGTCATGGCTCAGTGGACAAGCCCATGATTTGGGTGCCAGAGGTCTCAGGTTCAATCCTGGGCATGCTTCAGTGAGGCTGAGGAAGACCCTGGTCTGAAACCTTAGACTGCTACCAGTCAGAGAAGGCAATACTGAGCTGAGATGGACCAATGGTACAGATGTGAAATTTGAACTGGAGATGTCCTGAATGGTAGATCAGGTTCCTATTACTACATTACTCTGGCTCTCTAAGTCAGGGTTACCTAAACTTGGGTCTCCAGCTGTTTTTGGACTACATTCCCCATCACCCATGACCACTGGGAGTTGTAGTCCAAAAGCAGCTGGAGACCCAAGTTTGAGTCTGCTCTAAGTGAACAACTTTGGTACTTTTCAAGAATCTCACTCAGCAGTAAGTGGTGGGAGTCTGAGGAGGGTTGAGAGGTTTTGCAATAGGGCAGAAAAGTAGTCCTGCTTGAACAGATGTTGCATTTTTAGCAGCTTTCTGTTGGGCTGTGAACCTTTGCAGAGTACAAAGTCCACAGTCCAGGGGTTGACTCTATCAACTCTGAAACTTAGCATAGGGAGAGGAGGGAAGACTTAACCCCTTTCCAACAGCCTGGCTGGCCAGAATGCCAAGCAGCCCATTCAGTGCCAGATGTATGTATAGGCTAAGTAGGCTGAAGCCTAGGGCCTCTAAATCGAGGGTGCCTTGACAGCCCACCTGCTCCCCAGTGGGCAGTCTCCCCTCTCCCAAAATTGCAAACCCAAGACTTCATGTGAGGGCAGAACAACTTGGGCCTCTAAGTCTAGAGGGCCTCACCACCCTGCTCTCCCCAGTGCTGCAGTCTCCCATCTCCCAAAATTGTAAACCCAAGACTTCATGCAAGGACAGGGAAACTCAGGCCCAGCAACTATGAGACTCAGGACTAGCCAGTGGGGCCCGATTTGAAGCAGTGAGGCACAACTTGATTTTTTTTTTTTTTTTGGTAGGGCACCAGTTCACAGCCAAAGTCTACAAAATCTTACAGATATAAATAAAATCCATCTAGATTGCCCTGGTGTGGGGGCCCCCCTAGGAGCGGCACGCAGGGCCCAATTTGGCCAAATTGCTCCAATTGCCTTAAGGTCTGCCCTGATGAGACTGTGCAGGGGTTGGAGTGACAAGCCCTGCACCTTCTAGGTCCCTGGTGTCACTATTCAGAGTACAGACTCAAGGACTTGTTATGGAAATAAGGGGGTTACTTATTGCAAATCAGATTTGTCACCTCTTCCTCCTCCCCCCAAATCCTGAGACAATGAGCCCAGCCACCTTTTATTCACAGTTGCACAAGCATGACCATAAACCTGTACATTCAACCACTGAAATATACACGCAATATGTAGCAATGGAGATTTATGTTACTGCTTTATGAATGAACACTGTGTTTTATGAATGGACTTTGTATTTTGTGAATTACCTAAGAGCCACCAATAGGGAGCTCTAGATTCTGACAGCTAACCAATCGGGTACTACCAAACAGCGACCTTTATTGCTAAAAGCAAGTAACCAGCAGGGAACGCTTCAGCTCAGCCTTTACACTGTTGACTTAACACCTCCTGCTGTGCAGATAATGGAGAAAGCTCATAAATTGTAGCCCATCAGGCATCCTAGCCAGCTCTATTACTCTAGTGTAAACCCTGGTGCACCAGAAGCCCAGAATAGCAGCAAATAAAATCCGCTCATATGTCGGCAACCGATAAGACTTGTCAGCCAGTTCTTTCAAAGCCTTCCTAAATTATAAAGCTCCAAAATACAGGCCAAAAGAGAGCAGGTCTGGGAAGAGCGAGGCATACAATGGGCACCACCAATGAAAAGGCCCTGCTCCGTGTAGCTCCTGCAGCGTCATTTGATAGGGTCCCACTTGCCCTCCTTCTTTTCATGGAATGCTCTCTATTGGAGTCTCCAGGTCCAGTACAAAGACCATAAGAAGGGAGAACCAGGACCTTGAAGTTCCCAACAGCTGTTAATCAAGCACACAGATCACCTTTGTCACCGTCAGGACGCCTATGTCCTGGCCAGGCCTGTGCACAGTCTTGCTTTTGTACTATCTTGTTTGTCCTCAGTAACTAAAATTATATTATCAACATATACAAGGGAAAAAGTTGTTTTCCTTCATTTGCAAGGAATCATAGAAAACAAAGTGGCACTAATAAAGAAAAGTTCCAGGTTGGCAACAGAAAGCAAACTAAAAATGCTTTGCAGTTCATCAAAACTATCCAGCAACATCAAGTTATAAAGTTATAGGAAAACTGATGCTATTAACAGTAATCCTTCTAGTTGGTTAATTGGTTCGGCAACTTCCATGCACATGACGTGTGATGCTAATTATTTGCCCCAAGAGTTAAATGATAAATAATCAGAGGCAGCTACATTTGCAAATGACAACAAAATATCTGAGAAAGGAAGAGGAGCAGGTTTGCTCAAGTGTGTTGCAGGTAGAAATACTGTTTGTAATGAAGTGGGAGCAGTAGTTTACATGCTCGAATTAACAAATAAGAAAGTTTTGAGAATTTAAATTCTGGTTTTAATTCTAGATTAAAATTGATTACTTAATTGAGAAGGGGATTGTAACAAAAACACTGGGGCCTAATTTGAATAGTATAGTGCCTGGAATCTGGAGGGCAATCTCATCCTTTATTTCTACACTGTGGCAGCAGATCAAAACACTCGTCAGGAAAGCTATGAGATTCAGGTGAGGGTGAGATGCCTTGTCAATCCCAGCAGGTATATAACAGGAAGACCCGGCCTGTCTGGTGAGGGGCAGAGGATGGAGAAGTCCCATTGTGCTAGTAGTAATTCTTTTGCTGACTGGATGAGTTAATACAATACCATCCCATATTCCTGGAAGATGGAAGCATAGTAATTTAGTGCACTATTCTCCTTCCTCAACACATGTCTGTGACTGCCTGCAAATGGGAGCCTCCCCCCCCCCCATGTGCTCTAATACTGCACATTGCTTTGTAGCTTCAGCCAGATCCCATTAGACTTAATAGGAGCAGATTATGGGATCTGTCGCTACAATTAATGGATGCTTGGGTGATAATCTAAACGGTTTTACCATGTGTATCTTTTAAAAACAATGCAAAAGAGATGAAATACAATCTGTCTACACACTGATGTGAATAATGTCCAGCTGCATTTTTTACAAAGTCAAAGCTGGTTTTGAAGTTGGTGCGGGGAGGGATGGATATCAGAATTTTGCTCTGATGCTCGTCCCCTTGTGGAAATGCTGCTAAATAAATGCAAGCAAACAAGCAGGGGGTTGGGGATCCCATTTGGTTTGGAATGATTTATTATAGAGTTATTGTTCATATCCCCAAAGCATGACACTTCAAATCAGATCTCTGTTTCATTTCTTGGCAGGAAAACTATTCTCTAGTTTTGGCACTTATCCCACGGCATCCTTGCTGATCTGTCAAATCCTATGACTAGCTGGGATGGACAAAAAGGGCAGGTGAGGCATCCATAGGTATAGAGAGATGGATCAATCTATTTCCAGTTTGAGTCCATATTGCAAGTGTTCATTCATACATCTTTTTCATCCTATTTCTGATGAAGATCATTATTATTTCAAACCATCCAAAACCCATCCATATGGGTTTGTTCTCTATTCTCCCTCCTTAGCACAGAAGGGTGCATTAAAGGGGACTTTTACTTTTTGGGATTGCCATTTGTTTCCCAAAGAAAGATTCCACCTTGAGCTGATCTACTGATTTGTTTTAGGAATGTAATTTTTGACTCACTTTATGCTACATACATGTATGTGTTGTTGGTATAGAAGTTTTCACAAGTAAATAAATAAACAAATGAGCAGCATCTCATCCAGTTTGACCCTAACTAGCTCCTGTATGTCCTTTGGGAGTCCAGCATACATATGCTTAAGAAAATTCTCCATTCAGTGGGTAAAGGTGATGAGACTTGAGTCAAGGAGGGCCATTCAATTTCACCTGGTTTCCTGTTCCCAGAATCCTGTTTTCTTTTTGGGAAAAGCATTCTAAGGACTGAGGGTAACAAAGAAGAGTTTCATTGAGACGAATTTCTCTTGGAGCCTGATGCAATTAATGGGTGCGCCTCTCTAATTAAGGCTGTGGTGTGTCCCCAGCTGTTGAGATGAAGTAATATCTTCAGATTCTACCTTAAAAACTGGGGAAAGTAAATGGATCTAATGACCCGCATCCTTTCTACTTACAAAGATAAGGGGCCTTCAACATCTAGTACAGCCTTCTCCAACTCTGCAGCCTCGAAAAGGTTGGGGCTACAACTCCTATCACCCCTGACCATTGGCCATGCTGATTGGGGCCAATGGGAATGTAAGTCCAAAACATCTGGGGGGGGGATGCATATTAGTTGAATATGCATCCTGGAAATGGATAAGTACTTAGAAACTATAATATGGACTTCAGCTTACATCCCCTATTGAAACACCCCCTATTGACTGGGTGATGCCCCCCCCTTGCCTATCCACACATGCCCCTTATGGAATGCAGCTTAAAAAGAGACAGCTCTACTATGTGCTTGTGTCTCTTGATCGTCAATTGCTTTGCTCTGTTACAGAGGTGGCTAACCTTTGGTGCTCTAGATGCTTATGGACCATTGCTCCCATCTGCCCATGGGCTTTGCTGGCTGAAGCTGATGAGAATTGTGATCCTACAGAATCTGAAGGGCATCGGCTTCAGAAATTAATACAGTGCTTTGTTATTTACTTACACACACACACACACACACACACACAAGCTTATGCTCCAGCTTTTGACAAGACAAATGAAATATGCTTCTGTTAGGTTAAACAAAGATGGAGCATCTCCATGGATGTTGGAGGAGCAGGGAGCTCACACACATTTGCTACATCATAATCAAACTGTGAAAACCATTTCTATAATAAGGAGCATGTTGTTACATGGAACAATTAGTTATACTTGCAGCATATGTTGGCAAGGGAAGTTTTGTGCTGCCTGGATTCTGTTGCAGAAGAACCCCAGTGTTATGCAGAGTAGGGCTTCTCAGAGAGAGAGCAAAAAGGAAGATTTGGATCATTGCAAGCAGGGACCTTCTTATTCCAGAGCCTGGTGCTGGGAACAACATATGAGGCGGGCCTGCATGTTCTCAAGCACCCAACATGTTTTGGGTGTTGTGCACTATGGGATTCTAAACTATGGAACTCAGGAAGCAGTGATGGCCACCTACCAGTCCATAAAAAGGGTCCCCCTGCTGACCCAGAGAACTATTGGAACATCAGCCTTTTGTCTATCATTGGGAAAATCTATGCAAAATTTTTGCTGTCTAAGCTGTCCCATTGGGCATACGACTCAAATTTGATTGGCCACGAGCAAGCGGGCTTTAGGAACAACTATTCGACCACTGACCATATGGTAATTATGTATCATCTTGCCAGAAAATATTCTGCCCCGAGTCGGGGGCGCCTATGTGTCGCTTTCATAGACTTAAAGGCCGCCTTCGACAGTATCCCAAGAAACTGTCTATGGAAGAAATTAGAGAGATGGGGTATAGATAGAAGGCTGTTATGGCTTATAACCCAATTACACCACGGCTCGCCGGCTAGAGTGAGACTCACACCGGCGGGAAACCTATCCAATGAGGTCCCAATAAATAGAGGAGTGCGCCAAGGCTGCATTTTGGCCCCACTCCTCTTCAACTTATTTATTAGCGACATGAAGCTCTTTCTGAGTGAGTCTCAAGCCAACATTCATGCCCCCCGCCTAGCTGATTTTCGCTGCCCTCTGCTCTTATATGCTGACGATGCAGCGATCCTTTCCTACTCTAGAGTCGGTTTATGCAGAGCTCTAAAGATTTTTGCGGCTTATTGCAAACTCAACCATCTGACAATTAATCATGGAAAATCTAAAGTACTGGTCTTTACCAGGTCTCGGAAAACTTACAGCTGGAAGTTAGATGGAGTCCAATTAGAACAGGTTTTCAAATTTAAATACCTGGGAGTTTTTTTTCACTACAACCTAAGCTGGAAGCCACAGATACAGTATTTACTGAACAAAGAGAAAACAATACTTTACACTCTACTCCAATTTTTCGCGGTCGACGGAGCCTCCCACATCCCTTCTGCATTGAAGGTGTACCACGCAAAAGTGGTTTCCACCCTCTGTTATGCTGCCCCGCTCTGGGCCCCAGGGTCCAATTTAACACCGTTGGGGACATTGCAGAATCAGTTTCTCCGTCGCCTCCTGAAACTCCCCATGTGTGTGAGCAATGCAGCCATACATCTGGAGTTAAGGATTGCATCATTGGAGACTGTCATCTGGAAGCGAGTCTTTGGCTATTGGCTGTCCAGCTGGCATAGGCTTCCCGACCATTACCTCTTTCAGTGCCTCTGGCGGGATGACTTTGTTAACCCGTGGGTAGGAAAAATCCATGCCAAACTTCTGAGCATCGGAATTTCCCCAGCGGACTCCTTAAAAATGAACCCACGCTCAGCCAAAAGCCTTATCGAGCAAAAATTAGCAGACATTGAAAATCAACACAACCTCTCCAGGGGTGGGGGTGTCTGCTCCCCCAGGTATCACAGAATAACCCCACCATTTGGCCTTCCATCATACATGTCATCTCTTTCATCTGTACCACACCGACTTGCATTTATTTGTGCAAGGTTCAATGTTTTCCCATCGAACCTGCTGAGCCACAGATTTTCCAAGGGTTTGGTGTCTCCGCTATGCGAGTGTGACGGGAAAACAGTTGAATCTCTTCCACATATAATGTTCAACTGTCCCTTACATAGCATAGCCAGGACTAAATTCCTGGGTCCTGCTTTACTGCGCTTGGTTGGCAGGCCCGTTGAGTCACATGCCGCACTGCTTTTGCAGGACACAGACCCTTCTGTAACTCTGCAGGTGGCGAGATTCCTGAATGCGGTTAATTCACACACAAAAACCACCAAAAAACAACAACAACAACAAAAACTAATCGGACAGTTATGATGAGAGTGCATGACGGATCTCGCCTCCAGTTTTCCTTCTGTGAACCGTCCTTTCTGTGAACCGTCCCTTGGATCTTTCCGGGCCCCAAGCTGTTATTTGTCACTGCTCAATGACCCACCCTTGCATCGTGGTGTTCCCCTTCTGTTGTTAGATGTATTGGTTTTTTATGCTTCTGTGCTTTTATGTTTGTACATATTTTATGGGCTAATAGCCGTAATTAAAATTGAATTTGAATTTGAATTTGAATTTGATGGCCACCAACTTGGATGACTTTAAAAGTGGATTGAACAAATTCACAGAAATAGATGATCAAGGGCTACCAGCCATGCTGGCTATGCTTTGCCTCCACAATCAAGAACTTTCTTGCAGAATAGTGCTCAATACAGCTCTGAAACAAGATGGAATTAGCTGCTCAGCCCATCTGACATAACTAATTTAGGTCCATTAGCTTTAAAGAGTCTACTCTGGGTAGGATTTACTTGGACGCAACCCAGGATGCACGCCTGTGAAGACCTTGTTGTGGATTCTCTTTTAATATTGCAAATTTGTTTTCACTCAAATTCATTTGGCTATCAGTAACTTTCATTGGGAGTTGGGTGGCAAGATGGAAAAGAGCAGAAGGCTCCTACACCTTTGATGGGGGCGCAGGTTGCACTGTGGTCTAAACCACTGAGCCTCTTGGGCTTGCCAATTGGAAGGTTAGCAGTTCAAATTCCAGCAACGGAGTGAGCTCCCATTGCTCTGTCCCAGTTCCTGCCAACCTAGCAGTTTGAAAGCATGTCAGTGCAAGTAGATAAATAAGTACCACTGTGGCAGGAAGGTAAATGGCATTTCTGTGTGCTCTGGCTTCTGTCAGTGTCTTGTTGCACCAGAAGTGGTTTAGTCCTGCTGGCCACATGACCCGGCTCATTCAGCCTGAAAGTGAGATGAGCGCTGCAACCCCATAGTCGCCTTTGACTGGACTTAATAGTCCAGGGGTCCTTTACCTTTACCTTTTACAACTTTGATAGGTGTGCACAACAGGGAATTTCACCAGGGGTAGCTATACTTGCTGAAATTCTGTCTTACACCCAACCATTAAAGGTACAAGAGACCCTGTATCTGGAGAATCAATTGGGGATAGTTTGGCTTAAGGAACAGATGAAACTTTGAATGAAAGTTATTCTTTACCAAGGGTGGGGAATTTCTGCCCCACAGGGTGAGATCATTTTCCCTGAACCGTGCTCACTTGCCCATCATATGTGATGTCAAGTGAGGTGCAGGTAAAGCTGTTGCCTTCCCTTTTGAAGTGTGACTAGAAACAGCTTGGAAGTGCACTTCAAAGGCAATGTCTTTGAATAGGACTTACTTCTGAGTAGACACAGTGAAACTGTTGTGAACTTTGACAAGAATTCAGTGGGAGACTGGAGCAAAAGTTCAACAAAGAACTCCTTCTGGACTTCAGTTTCGTTCTTGTTTTAATCCCGTATTCTTCCGCCCATCAATGCCAAAGTCCCTCTCCAAGGAACCTAAAAAGAAGAAAAAGAAAAGCTACATTGTTGCAACATTTCTTTAAGTGAGCCTTGAGAATTTGCAAACAGGAGTTGTGGTTTGCATTTCAGCAGATGACTACAACATTGTTCTTTGCTACACCTGTGCTGCATTTTGTTTTATATACTCAGACCTAAAGCCCATCCCAAAAGCCTGTTTTGCTTAAAACCCAAACTTTTTTTTATTTTAAAAAGGGCAATAAAATAAAGTTTATCATGGAAATATGGGAAAATCCCTTCCGCTCGGCTGTCCCAGATTTTATTACCACAGGACAAAACAAGGTGGTTTTTTTTTAAAAAAAAAAGTGTTCAAGACACTAATCAATTAAGCATTTCGCTACAGCGTTTAGTTAAAATGAGAACATCTGGAGCTGAGAATCAATTGCGCAGAACTAGCGGCTTTGCTAATGAATATTAACTTCAAATTGCAGCTCTGTCAAGGTGTCCCCCCTCCCCTTATTTCTTGATGGCTGTTCCTTTGTGACCGAGGGGAGAAACCACAGAGACAATTCAGCCAAACTGAAGCAATGTGAAGTCCCATTGATTTTGCTGGGAAACACAGAGGTGAATCTCTCAAACGGTCATCAATGGGACAGCTCTGGCTGGATTGTTTTTCACATCTACATGACCCCGAAAACCATTTCACACAGCAGTTTACAACTAACTCAGGTTTCTTTGTCTAAAAGCATTTGTTGTTGTTGTTTAGTCATTTAGTCATGTCTGACTCTTCGTGACTCCATGGACCAGAGCATGCCAGGCACTCCTGTCTTCCACTGCCTCCCGCAGTTTGGTCAAACTCATGTTAGTAGCTTCAAGAACACTGTCCAACCATCTCGTCCTCTGTTGTCCCCTTCTCCTTGTGTCCTCCATCTTTCCCAACATCAGGGTTTTTTCCAGGGAGTCTTATCTTCTCATGAGGTGGCCTCATTGGAGCCTCAGCTTCAGGATCTGTCCTTCCAGTGAGCACTCAGGGTTGTTTTCCTTAAGAATGGATAGGTTTGATCTTCTTGCAGTCCATGGGACTCTCAAGAGTCTCCTCCAGCACCATAATTCAAAAGCATCAATTCTTTGGCGATCAGCCTTTTTAATGGTCCAGCTCTCACTTCCATACATCACTACTGGGAAAACCATAGCTTTAACTATACATACCTTTGTCGACAAGGTGATGTCTCTGCTTTTTAAGTTGCTGTCTAGGTTTGTCATAGCTTTTCTCCCAAGAAGCAGGAGTCTTTTAATTTCGTGACTGCTGTCACCATGTGCAGTGATCATGGAGCCCAAGACAGTAAAATCTCTCACTGCCTCCATTTCTTCCCCTTCTACAGTGGTGCCTCGCCAGACGAAATTAATCCGTTCCATGAGTCTCTTCGTCTTGCGGTTTTTTCGTCTTGTGAAGCACGGCTATTAGCGGATTAGCGGATTAGTGCTATTAGCAGTTTAGCGGCTTAGCGGCTATTAGCGGCTTAGCGGCTATTAGCGGCTTAGCAGCTTAGAAAAAGGGGGGGAAAGGGAAAAAACTCGCAAGAACTCGCAAGACGTTTCGTCTTGCGAAGCAAGCCCATAGGGAAATTCGTCTTGCGAAGCACCTCAAAAGACGGAAAACTCTTTCGTCTAGTGAGTTTTTCGTCTTGCGAGGCATTTGTCTTGTGGGGCACCACTGTATTTGCCAGGAGGTGATGGGACCAGTGGCCATGATCTTAGTTTTTTTGATGTTGAGCTTATAAACATCTATATATATATATATTTTTAAAAAATCTCATAGCAGTATGCAAAAAAGGAAACAAATAACATTAAAACAGAAATACACCCTAAATCCAGTAAAACAGCAGTCTAAAAAATATGTAATAGTCATCTATCAAAGCCAGTAAACAAAAAAGAGGGGGATTCCAGCAGACTATTGCTTTGCCAATATCTAAGCGCTGCAAGACAGAGCAACTGTTAACCATGGTTTCCTGATAAGAGTACTTGCATGATTCATGAATTTGTGAACAGATTGTAATTTTAGGAGTACATTTCCCCCAGCCAGAGGTTTTTATGCCAGGCCTAAGCTCTTTATATGGACACGACTGGTAATGATCAAATGGATTCTGATTTCTGTTTGTTGTGTCCATCCACAAACATCAATGAGAATAGGCTGGAAAGCTCAGAGACCCTAACTCCAATCCCACCACTGCAAGCCTCTATCAGCATTCTTGATTCCAGAAGAATCCAGTTAGAATTATTTTCCATCACAGCAAGCATAGATAGGGAAGACAGCCTTATTTAGGGCCCCGTCTGCACTATACATTTAAAATCACATTATACCACTTTAAACTGCAATGACTTCCCCCAAAGAATCACAGGAAGTATGGTTTGTTAAGGGTGCTGAGAGTTGTTAGGAGACTGGTAGTCCCCTCCTAGAACTACAATTCCCCGAGTGGTTTAACAGTCAATCTCTGGGAAATGTAGCTCCGAAAGGGTAATAGAATCTCCTAACAACTCTCAGAATCCTTGACAAAGTAAGTGATACACAATTCATTATGTCTGTCTGTCCTCCAGTATTTGTGTTTCCTATGCATGGAAATCAATGGAGTGGAATAATGGAATGACATACTCTTCGGTAATGATGCCTGTGAATCAGGTAGCAATTTGGTGGGTTGGGGGAAGGGTCTCACAACCCACTCGGGGAGCTGGAACCTGCAAATTCACCTGCACATTCCACCTTGGATATAAGCCAGTGTCAGCTCAACCTCTTGCTGATAAGACAGTTTGCCTTTTGTCCTGCACAGCTGAGCTGGAGGCAGACATGGGCCATCAGGTGTGATATTAATAATATTAATAATCACAATAAATTCCTTGTAAGTGTCTCTTCTGCACTACCTATCTACCCCTTTCAGGCATTATTTCTTCCTTACAATACCCCAGCCCCTTCATTATTCTTCCTGCCTTTGCAGCAGGCAAACTACTCAGAGAGGACCAAGTTAGCCTGGCTTGCAGCTAAAGCAAACGGAATTGTCTGTATTTGAGTGCCCCTTGGGAACAGAAAGGCAGAAAGTGCAAAAAAGAAGGTTTGTTTGGTTTCTCTGCTTTTCAGCATGATATTCCCCCATCTTCCTCTTCTAAGCCCTGATCAGGTACACACAGAAACTTGTTCTTAAGTTGCATTCTCCACACTTCCACATCAGTTTGCTTTTTCTTTTTTCTTAAAAAAAGTTCTCATGAAAAATCCTCACTGTGCAAATTTTGTCCACTATACATGTTTGTGTGCAACTTTGCCTAACACACAAAGCAATTTCCACTGTGCGAGTTCTTTTCACCAATATATGCATTTCTATGCACACCTTATTCTAGCATACACATTTTTGTATCAACGGGCATGGAGGGGGTGGAACAAGACTTAGGCTGGATCCTTAACCCATTTGGTTTGGTCATGTGACTTGACAGCCCAAGATAAATTAAGAAAGGGTGGTGTGACTCGAACACTAACTTAAAGCCTTGTGTGTGTGTTAAAGTTTCCCATCAACATCTAGGACCTGGACAGCAGACTGGGCCAGCACACAGTCTTCCCTGTGGTAGTGAGTTGTATTAGACTTCTATTTAAATTATATTAATTATTTCTAAATTTGCATCTGTACATGAAAATTGCACATGGACATTTTATGCAAATGTCCCATTACTTTTCTTTTCCAACTGGGTCTTTCAAAATTGTGTTATGATGGTGCTTTAGTTGTATAGGCAGATGCAAATGAGGACTTCACAGATGATGAATGAGGAGCACAGAACACAACAAGAGATATTATTCATCCTTGCCATTTACAGGGTCATCGATTGTAATCCATTTGAACAAGACATTAATAAACATAACTTACTACTACTGCCTCCACTCTCATTACTAGTATCATTATCATTATCATCAACATGATCACCACAAGTGAAATCTGCAACAAAGTGTTACAGTGTGGCCTTCTCAGTCCTCCGTTACCTGTTCATCGAACCTTCTGTTTTTGAAGATTTTATTAATATTATTTTTGCAAACCTTGAAGTTTCCCCAGAGTCTGCTGATACTTGTCTCTTGCACATGTAAGGGGTCATTTTCCTCCGATAAGAACCATCACTTGTATAATTAAGATTGCTTTTGTTATTATGATGAATGTGAGGCAGCAACTTCTCATCATCCCCTTTCTCCAAACCTTCTCAACCTCAGTCATGTCTGCCCTTATTGTGCCAATTCAGTTTGGCATATTTTCTCTTCTTTGGCATGATTGATTCCGCCATATTTCTTATTTTGCATAATTTGTTCAGGTTTGCCTAATCACAGGAAGGGCAAAGAACGCTGCAGGACACAGAGGCTCTCTCTCCAGCCACCTGAAGTCTGCTCCAGCCTTCCTGCCTCTTTCTGAAATTATTTCAGGCATCGCTAAAGCCACTTCCAACCCTAGGGAGGTGGTGGGGTTGCGGGCTTCCCGCCCCAACACCTGCACGTACAGGGGGAATCCTCTGCTGCGTCATCCCCTGGCCAGCCTATCGACTGGCTCGGGGGCGTGGCTTGCCGCATTTAAGGCAAGCGCGGCAGAGGAGCTTCCTTTTTTGCCGCCGATCAGCTGCAGAATTTCCCACCCACCCTCCCTTTAAGGTTTCTCCTTTGACCTTGCTATGGACTCCAGTTGGTTGCCATTAAGGGGCCTGGTAGGAATTTTTCCACTTGAAAATTGGCACTGGCCATTTGGTTTTTTTCTCTTACCTCGTAGGAAATAGTCACAATTTCCTTGGTTTGGCAGTGAGGCATTGGTCGGGGTATTGTTATGTAGATGAATGGGGGGGAGCGCCATCACCTCCCCCGCATATTGAAGGGTAGTCCGGTAAAGGATTCCGGGGGGCGTGGCCCCATCCGAAGCCTATGGAGGCCATGGACCAAGGCACGCCCCCGAGCGGTGACCCCGGGGGAGTGCCTAGTTGATGTGCATCAGCAGGGCTCCCCCTGCTGGTGTTAACCCTTCCTGGCCTCTCAGGCAGACATCCTGAAGCCAGATAGTTGATTAGGACCAATGCCTAGGCCAATACCGCTCATCACCTGTAACCAATAAAGTTGTGGCCACTTTTTGCCCATTAACCTTAATTATGGTGTCTCATGTCATTATTTCTTCTGGTGGGAGGTGGGAACTCACCACACAACACACTTCCAAGCATATATTCACAACCCTAACAGGAAAAAAAACAAGATTCTCAGACACCTGATTTCTGAGCCATCCACAGCTTTCTCATGCTGGCTGAGGCTGATGGGAACTGTAGTCCAAAACATTTGGAATGCACCAGTTTGGGGAAGGTTGTCATAGGCTGCATTTGAAGTTCAGAAGAAGGCTTGCCTCATTTCAGAGATTACATGTTGTGGGTGCATGAAGCAAAATATGCCGGTACCCTTCAAAGTGTTGCTGTGAAATAAAGCAGTCTGACTACTCCTGCTTTTCAGTATTTTTATCCAATAAGCGAAGTCAAAATGGTGATTGATGAGCAAGTTATTTGGACACCCGGCTACTGGAATCCCAGGGGTCCCAATGAGCTGCTGTTTTCTCTTCCCCTATAGTTCACTTTTCTTTCCTGCTTCATTTTCCAGTCCTTGGAATATCTGTATTTCTAGACTGACTAGAACTGTAGTCCAAAACCACTTCATCGAAACATCTCTCTAAGTGGTTTACATAAAACAATAATGAAATGAAATGAAAAACAACAACAACATGGTTTAGAACAGTACATATGCACTTATTGCCAGCTAATCAATTTTATCGGGGTTCGGGTAAGTATTATTACCTGAGGGAGTTATATTGCCCCTTGCAAACAATTTCCCAGGATGGTTAGTGTTATGAGGGAAGAAAATCCACCCCCTCTCTCTGCACACCATTCATAATTTTATTAAACCTTCATCATGCAAGGTGTGGATACATAGCTAGCCTCGCTGACATATTGCTCATCAAGACAGCCTGTAGCAGATATGTCTAGGGTGTCATTTGTAATCATTATAATGCTTTGAAATGAGCGCCACACTATGAGGAGAGTCAGGTTATGAACGGCCATGATTTGATGCATCCTAATCAATCCACTCAACTGAAACGGCCTTTCAGTGTGGTGCCTTCCCTCAAGAACGAGGGAGCAGTTTTCACTGGTTCACCCTGAATTGTAAGAAGAGCACATCTTCATCTAAGTTGGGGATAAGAAATATGTGACCTTCCAACTCTGGCTGGACTGCAACTCCCATGATTCCTAGCCATCATAGCCAATGTCCAGGGATGACTGGAGCTGTAACTCAGCAGCAGTTATTTATTTGTATATTGTCTCTAAAGTTTCATTACATCATACAAGATCCAGTACTCACCAGTGGGGGGGATCTGTCTGTCTATCTATCTATCTATCTATCTATCTAGCCATTCATGTATCACTCTAGCTATCAGATTTCTTACCCACTCTCCCTTGCCAACCCAAAGTGGCTTATATTAAAAAGTTTCAAATGTGCACTTCACAATAAATCATCAGGAGGAAACAAACGAGTAAAAATAAAATAAAGCAGAATTAAACACCCAGTCAGCCCACCTCACACAAAAGCCTGCGTGAATAACTGAGTTGGTGCTGAAAACTCAAAACAGGTCGGTTCCAGTCATGTTTGAGAAGGAAGTAAATTCCACAACTAAGAGTGGGTGGATGGTTGGGGGTACAGCAATACCAATAGACCAAACAGACTCTATTGAGTTCAGTTTTTCATTTGTTGTGAGCCACATACACATCGCCACTGTGATGTGATGTAGTGGTTAGTGTCCAACATGGACCACGGATATTAGGGTTCAAGCTGTCACTCAGTTGTGAAGCTCACTGGATGAGCCAGTCACTGCCTCTTGGCCTTACCTACCTCAAAAGGTTGCTGTGGGGATTAAATTAGGTGGAGAACCATGCACACCACCTTGAATTTCTTGGAGATAAAGATGGGATATAAATGCTAATGCTAATAATAATAATAATCCATGGACGCTCAGGTTGTGAACGTGATCCGTGTGGGATGCATGTTGGCAACCCGCAGCATCCGCAACCCGCAGTGGCACATCTGCGAACGCATGGTTGCGATTCGGCGCGTGCGCAAAGCATAATTTAGTGCTTCTGAGCATGTGTGACCTCCGAAACCCGGAAGTAACCTGGTTCCTGTACTTCCAGGTTTTGGCGGTCCACAACCCGAGAAAATGCAACCTGAAGTGTCTGTAACCCGAGGTATGACTGTAATAATAATAATAATAATAATAATGTTTGTAATATATGTGGATCACCTTATGGATTATATTACACACACACACACATGGTACTCCTTCAACCTCTGAGTCTCAGTAGTTCTGACCTAACAATGGACTAAAAATTGTTTCCAAAGTGAGAGGCAGAGAGGTCAAAGAGGATTAAAGAAATATGGAACGGTTTCTGCATGAAACAATAATTTATGACAGTTATTGCCCTCTGCTGCCACTAAACTGTGGTCCTCACTGAAAGCCGAATGCTTCCAAAGTGACCCTTGGTGACATGTTGGAAGAATCGTGCGTTACCCAGCCCTCCTCCATTCCCCTAAAAATGAGCAGACACTATAGGAATGGCACACAAAATAATGGCAAGATTCTTGGATGGCTGCTGCAATTTATAAAAGGTTCATTAAAGAACAACAGCTCATCCACAGCTGCTGAGGAATAGATCCAATATGTTCCTGCCCTAATAAAATAGTCTCTGAGGTCATCTTGACACTTACATTATGCTACAAAGGAAATTGTCTAATTACAGCATCTTGTGTGAGTTGAATACGAGCCATTCAAGCCAACCTTCCAAGGCATGCAGCACTCAATGGCAAGAGATCCGGGGTGGGATGTATGGCGGAGGGAAGGGGGAGAAGGAATACAGTACACACAGCTGATTGAATATATATCAACTGCAGAAACAATAATTACATTACTTTGTTACATTTATTAACATTATTGGACTGAGCCAAAGCCACTCATGACATATTACATATATCATTGGCAGCACTGAAAATTGCATCCTATTTTGATCTATTTCTTTCTGGAACTCCATGTGAAAACGTATCCTTATTTATTTCTGCTGCCCTCCGTTGCCCTCGCTTTCCCAATTGCTTTCACATGCCTTCAGTGGCATACTGAGCAGTGCTGAATTATCATATTATAATTCTAAAGAGCCTATCAGGTTTGACTGTGTGATCATGTCTCAGCCAAATATGACTGACAACGCATTGTTGCGACAGTGTCATCCCATTCCTTATTGGTTAGAAATGCCTTTGTCATCAGTCTGGGGAGGAGCTGCCAGCAGTCTACACCATGACTTAATGGGACATCACACAAATGACTCTGAAAAGGGAATTTGCATAGTCTTAAATGCTTTTAAGAGGAACCTTTTACACCACCAGAACCACTGTTTTCTGCTCTATAACTGAAACCACACCCAGCCCAGCCCAAATGATTAATAGCAGAGATTGATTAATACAATAATAATAATAATAATAATAATAATAATAATAATTTATTTATATCCCGCCCTCCCCAGCTGAAGCCGGGCTCAGGGCGGCTAACAACAATAAAATAGTACAACATTCTAAAATCATTTCATTATAAAATTAATTCAAATCAAATTGATGGCATTATATTGCAAGCTACTTGGGGTCAGAAACCTTTCTGCTTTTACTTATGTGAATCTGCAAAACACCAAGGACAATGATTGTCCTATATTGACAAAATCCACCTCCACTCACCCGCCTATCCTGTGACAGTTGATCCATACCCCTCAATGTTTCTCCAATGAAAATAGGGACGTCCTATTCCATAATCATAATGTTATTATTTAAACCCACCCATTTGACTGGGTTGCCCCAGCGACTCTGGGCAGCTTCCAACATATACAAAAACATAATAAAACATTAAACATTTAAGAACTTCCTTCAGATGTCTTTCAAAGGTTGTATACTCACTTATCTCCTTGGCTCAGGGGTCGGATAACTCCATACCCACCAACATGTCTCAGATGAAAATAGGGATGCCATCTCTCTCTCTCTCTCTCTCTCTCACACACACACACACACACACAGAGAGAGAGAGAGAGAGAGAGAGAGAGCGTGCTGGATTTAGGTTTGATGAGGCCCTAAGCTATTGAAGCTATTGAATAGGGCCCTTTGTATGTCCAGCTGTCCTTTGTCAACAACAAATTGTCACTGTTTTTTGTGTTGAATATATGCTATATGGTAATTTATGGACCTAACAGGTATCTAAAGCCATTTGCACATAACAAATAGGAGCCTACACAACACAAAACACCGTTGTTGCATATAGGTTTTATTTTATTTGTTTTTTATCTTATATTTTGCAAATGTACATCCAGGGTTGGTTTTTTTAGTTTTTTGCCCCCCCCCCAAGAGAGTGGGGCCCTAAGCTATAGCCTGGTTAGTTTATACGTAAATCCAGCACACACCCACACCTCCTAATATAGAGGCTTTAGGACAGGGATCAGCAAACTTTTTCAGCAGGGGGCCAGCCCACTGCCCCTCAGACCTTGTGGGGGGCTGGACTATATTCTGAAGAAGAAAAAATGAATGAATACCTATGCACCACAAATAACCCAGAGATGCATTTTAAATAAGAGGACACATTTCACTCATGTAAAAACACCAGGCAGGCCCCACAAAAAACACAGAGATGCATTTTAAATATAAGGATACATTCAACTCTTGTAAAAATACGCTGATTCCCAGACTGTCCGCGGGCTGGATTTAGAAGACGATTGAACCGGATCCAGGCCCTTGGCCTTAGTTTGCCTACCTATGCTTTAGGAAGTTCAACAGCACATGAGCAAACTGTTTTACCCGAACAGTCAAAAGTTTACCTTCTGCTGTAATTTTAGCCCAAAGCTGATTTCAGACACCAGGAACATACCATAGTAGGGGTTTGGGGGTTGTGGGGGTGGGTTTGAAGAGTAGAAATAATTACTCTGCTTGTTTTCTTTTAGTACACAGCTGTTGTTATTACCATGCATGATATATATTGAATCCAGAGCAATTTTTCTTAAGACGGCAAGCCACTATTGCTGATTTCCCTTGCTGCCTGTATAGCTTCGGTTCATAATGAAAAATCATTCTAAAAAGGAAGGGTGGGAAGCATTTTAAGATTTTTCCACAGCTGTGCTTTCAGATGCCCTGAACAGGATGACAACCTGGCCAAAGGAGGTTGGATGTTGGGGTTGATTCTGTGCCGTTGGCCGTTCTGCCATCTAAGACATCGATCACATTCACATCTTATGTTTAAAGCACTAGGATACCATTTCAAACAATCATGACTCCCCTCCCAAAGAATTCTGGGAGCTGTGGTTTGTTGAGGGTGCTGAGAGTTGTCAGGAAACCCTGATCCCCCTCACAGAGCTACAATTCAGAGTTCCCCAGGAAGAGGGATTCATTTTTATACCTCCATGGGAATCGTAACTCTGTGAGGGGAGCTGGGGTCTCCTAACATCTCTCAGCACCCTTAACAAACCACAGTATGAGGAAAAAACACATGAAAAATACATTTGGAAAGTTTGTAAGTAAAAGCCATTTTTAACTTACCAAACTGTGTGGTCTATCCTATGCTAAAGGAGGTAGAAAGGGAAAATGCTGTAGGCAACTTAAAATAGGAGATTTGAAAGGTCTAACAGCCGATATTATTATACTTTACTTTGCTACATGTTTTGTGTTTCAAAACTTCTGCTGGGTCTCTGAAGAATATTCTACCCCGCAGAATATTGGATGTAGGGATCCAGCGAATTCTTCTTTACGTAACCATCACAACTGACAGAAACTAAGACATGAATGGGCTTTGTGAAGTCATATCTTAGAAATATTCAGTGTTGCCATTTATTACTGGCTTGCTTGAGGAAGAGACTGGGGTCAGCTCTGTGGTCCCAGCAGGCTTCTCCTCGCATTGACAAGTAGGCGCTTTAATGCACAGGACTGATTGCAATTACTGTGAGACTGCCGCTGAGATAGTGAGGGTGATTAAATATCTGTTTGCACACACCTTGTCAGTTAAGCCATATGCAAATGTCAGTGCGGTGTTTTGCATATGGAAAAATCAAAGGCTGTCGGGGAAGAGTCAGCCCACAGTGCTTTGCTGAATAACCAGGACAAAGAACAGTGTATTCTTT
This sequence comes from Podarcis cretensis, assembly GCF_951804945.1. Lineage (NCBI taxonomy): Eukaryota > Metazoa > Chordata > Lepidosauria > Squamata > Lacertidae > Podarcis > Podarcis cretensis. The sequence goes on from NC_137183.1 coordinate 20,909,677, forward strand.
GCTAGGGGAGTTGTGGAAAAGGCCAATATTGTGTGTTCCTGTGCGGCTTAGAGAGTGAGTGATGAAGCAGGAAATCCACAGGTGGAATCTCGTTTCTGCCATGAACTTACTAGTGAACTCAGTAGACCACTGTTTGACTGCACCCACACAGCAGATTATAGTGGTACCTCGGGTTACGTACACTTCAGGTTACAGATGCTTCAGGTTACAGACTCCGCTAAATAGTACCTCGGGTTAACAACTTTGCTTCAGGATGAGAACAGAAATCGTGCTCCAGCGGCACGGCGGCAGCTGAAGGTCCCATTAGCTAAAGTAGTGCTTCAGGTTAAGAACAGTTTCAGTTAAGAATGGACCTCTGGAACGAATTAAGTACCATACTTAACCCAAGGTACCACTGTATTCCATATTCCTAATGTTTCCCTGCTAATTTCTGCATGATATTTGGGTGTTCACATGATGCAAAAGCCACTTCTGGAAATCTAATGGAATATGGCACATATTTAGCACTCATTTCCATGTTATTTGATTCCGGGGGTGGGGGGATGTTGGCAGCCCCCTCAACCCAGAAAACCACAGTAGGAAAGTGATGAAATTTTAGGCAGAATGTTGGCCTGTTGTTGTTTCCTGCTGTTTTCACGGAGGAAGCATAAGGATACGAAAGCATGCATGTGCAGAAAGATGGAGGAGGACTGACATTGTCTCATAATATTCATAGTGGTGCAAATCAAACTTAGTTTGACATGCTGGTATATCGGTCAAAAAGTCACAGTTCTATAATGTAGCAGGTCTTGCAGTGTGAAAGGAACCTTAGAAAATGGGACAGCAGTGCTATCATTATAACCAGGAAAACGAAAGCAGAATTTCCCATCTCTGAATGACCCTTTATTCATAATGTGTTCACAAAGTTACAGGGAAGGGTCATGGCTCAGTGGTAGAGCATACTGTATGCATTGTGTGTGTGTAGAAGTTGAACAGCTAGAATCTCCATGTGGGGCTGGAAATGTCCCCAGTCTAAAACATTGGGCAGCCACTGCCATTCATTGTAGTAGGAATAATAATAATAATAATAATAATTTATTTATACCCTGCCCATCTGGCTGGGTTTCCCCAGCCACTCTGAGTGGCTTCCAACAAAATATTAAAAATACAATAAAACATCAAACATTTAAAATTTCCCTAAACAGGGCAATACTAACCTAGAATGACCAAAGGTCTGGATATAAGGCAGTTTCCTGTGTTCCCATGAACCCCAGCATTATACATTTGATCAAAGGTAGGCGTGAATGGATGGATTGTATCAATTTTGTTTCTCTCGGTTTCTAATCTTTCCAGTAAAGTAGATATTTGTGCCTGCTCCAAACTATGCAATACTGTTCTCTGACCAAAGTTTACAGAAATGTACAGATTAGGGAAACATGGGCATATAAATTAATGTGTTACTGAAATAACATACAAAAACGCATTGAATCGGGGAAAATTGCTTGCAGAAAATATGTAAGTTACCTAAACAAAAAAGGGTACTCTTAGGAGAAATTCACACTAAAATATGGATGAATTTTCATGAGGACTTTAAAAATAGGACTTGAAGAGTGAAAGTTTTAGATCTGAACTTTATGATATCTTCTGCCATTCCTGGCTGGAGGTAACCTTTTAAGTTACCTGCACCACCCAATAACTTATTTTTTTTCATTGGTGTTGCCTCTCACTCATCCCTTATTAATGTGAGCCAGTCACTCTTTTACGGCTGAATAGGGGCACTATTTTTGCCGACCACACTGCTCTTCAAATTCTCACTTTCTGAAACAATATGCAAACTGAAGCACAGCCAGGTGACCAACTCTTAGGGGTGGAGGTGTCTTCGGTGCCCTCAAGATCTGCTGGCAGGGGGGTCGGGCCCCCTCAATATTGAGGGGGTGAAGGAGGCCAAGTGTGGAGCCAAACACAGTGTGGTTCAGTGGCTGGCTCCTCCTGAGCCCAAGAGAGGAAACTCCACATGCAGCCTTCTCCCAATGATATGATGACACAAACTTCCCCTTTTCAGAATGTGTACAACTCCTGGTCTTGACCATATCCCTAAACAAGTCTCCTGTCAGACACTTAACAGTGACTACATAATCGCATGAACACTGTTCCAGAGAATTTTTCATTATATCTATTCGAAAAAAGATTGGTTAATGAAGAAATTACATATCTTTCTACTTACAAGTGTTGAACTAATTGGCTGGTGAAGAATCCAACGAAACAGTAGTTGTTATCCGGAAACACTGTTCAGCAGAGTTCAGAGTTGGACATCAGAATTGGACATTTGCTGATTATACAAAGCTTCACAGCTTGCTCTCCGCTGGGGTAAAGTCTGGCACCATGATTCATTTAAGGACTTTCAGAGACTTCAGTTTGTTAGTTTTGATGTTTTGAATTATTCCATAAAGTTTTCCACATTGTTATTGTTTTTGGCCATCGTGTTGCTTTTGATGTTGCTGACTCATATTTTGCAACACAGGGGTTGATTTGTTTACTTATCAGCAGCGGCAGAGCACATGCCCGCGTTGCCCAGGGCAGGTATGCTCCTGAGGGCGGCATGGTGCACTCCTGAGGGAGGTGTGGCTAGGAGGGTGCCCTCCCAGGATAGCCGCTCAGGTGCCCGGAGCAGTGCACGCACCCTGCAGCCGGGGGCAGAGCGAGCCTCCCATGGGGGCGGAGCAAGCTGCCCATTGCGGACATTCGGCACACCACCTGCCCACAACTCCCAACCCTCCCCCAAGCTGTCAAAATGAAGGGGGAAGGGGGGAATGCCGCCGACAAAGCAGCACAGCTTCCTCCCTTACCCCAATGGCTCGGGGTAGGCTTGGGAGTCGCGGGCGGGCAGCGCGCCAAATGTCACCCCACCCCAGTGAGGGAACCCAGGGCAGTCCACCCCACCCCCCCTTCCTAAGCCCCTGCTTATCAGTACCAAATCTCTAGTGAGCTTTGAATAAACCTGCATCTAAGAAAGTCTTTCGCTACTTCAATAGTTATGGAGAAACCTAGGAACTGTAGTTTACTAAGTGCGCTAAGAATCGTATCTCTGTGAGGTCAGCATTCCTAACCAGCTACAGTTCTCAGGATTCTTTGGGGGATATTAAATTGGCTATTAAATTGGTGTTTGAATGTCTTAAAGCTATGGTGTAGCTGCAACCCCTGTCTCTAACAAGCTGTATAAATACCTGCATCAAGAAGCTGGATGTGTTTTTTTGGATGCATATCCTAAAGTGATATTTAATATATCTAACTTTTTCACCAGTTCATGCCCCTTGAGCCTTCATTCTGGGTTTGAGTTAGCAACTGCAACAGCCCCTAATGGCATGCCAAGAGTTAAACAGAACCCTTTGCTTTGCGATTCACTTGGGCACCTCAATTTCTATATTATTCACACCTCAACAAATCATATTTCGTTAAGGGGTGTTTTTCACCCCTCCTTCCCTCCACCCCCTCCCCTGAAACCGCAAGGGTAATTTTAGTGATTAACTTTAAATTGAGGATAATGCACTGACATGCATTAACATAATGTCAAAACAATTTCTTACAATTATTACTTAACCTCGGTCAAATCATTTGAAAAAGCCTTCTCCCCTCTCTGCTGCTCCTCCTTTTTGCACTCAGTTTCCAACAGACCTTTATTAATAGGGCATGGGCAACTACACTGGAACTCTGGGCACAATGCTAGAGAGAATGATTAAACAAGGGTAGTCACTTACAATATGTGACTCACATAAGCCAAAGATAGAGGGGAATGGGGGGGCAACTAAATTCCTGTTGAACTGGTGCTACCCTGTGGGACATGGGTGGAGAACTTCAGGTTCTGGGGCCAAATGGGACATTGTATCTGGCCCTCAGGACTCTTCCCTTACCCCCTCCCTGGGCCACATCGATCTCCGGACCTGCTTTATGTTCTCCTTGAATGTCTTTGCCTGGTTGGAATGTGTCCTTGTGTCTTGCTTGTCTGTGTAGAGGAGAAAGAGGGGTGTGTGAGAGAATGTGTGTAGAAACTAACCTACTATACAACCGTAACATTCATGTTTAATTCTCTTGCCTGATGGCATGTGTGGCTCCTGAAAAATTGCCCAGGAGTGAATGCAGCCCTCGGAAATTTCAGTGGGTCCTTTGCAGTGAGTGGTTCATTTAAAAAGAAGAGATGTTCAAATCTATGTCAAAGATCAAAGGAAGACCCAACGCCAACAACAAAGGCAGTGATGAATAAGTGTGGCTGGGTTAGTCAATTTGCAATCATATGTGTTCATTCATAAGTTAGTTCTATGTGTATATTAATCCTCTTCTTTTAATAATAATAATAATAATAATAATAAGCAAATGCAAGCATTTCAAGCCACATTTAAACATATATACAGTATATAAATTGAACACACATTGCTAATATCTTATCTCGAAACACACATTTTAAAAAATACATGTTGATGCAGTTTTTAAGCTGAGAACTATGTCACAATTCCTGGAAATGTGCAAAAACCAGCAGGTAGCTTCATTTTGATCCAGACATTAGCTTGGGAGTTGAAGATCAGCTCAGCTCATATTGAAATGCTCAGTGACTGAATTCTTCACACATCCTTATTGAAGGGGGCCACTGAGCAGGGAGAGCCTGGAAACCGTGGCATATAAGGAAGGGCAGCGGTAGTGGTAGAGCATCTGCTTTGCCCCAGGGGCAATCCTAGCATCTCTCAATAGCACTTGTTGTCCCCAGTCTTAAACCTTGGAGAGTCACTGCCATGGTAGTGATGTATGGAAGTGAGAGCTGGACCATAAAGAAGGCTGATCGCCGAAGAATTGATGCTTTTGAATTATGGTGCTGGAGGAGACTCTTGAGAGTCCCATGGACTGCAAGAAGATCAAACCTCTCCATTCTGAAGGAAATCAGCCCTGAGTGCTCACTGGAAGGACAGATTGTGAAGCTGAGGCTCCAGTACTTTGGCCACCTCATGAGAAGAGAAGACTCCCTGGAAAAGACCCTGATGTTGGGAAAGATGGAGGGCACAAGGAGAAGGGGGCGACAGAGGACGAGATGGTTGGATAGTGTTTTCGAGGTTACCAGCATGAGTCTTACCAAGCTGCGGGGGGCAGTGGAGGACAGGAGTGCCTGGCGTTCTCTGGTCCATGGGGTCACGAAGAGTCGGACACGACTAAACGACTAAACAACAACAACAAGATGGCATATCTTGGTATAACAAAGCTTTGTACCATTGTGAGTTTGGGCGATTCAATTTGGGTTATTCAGACCAGCTTCATAGTGAGTTAATGGGCCTAAGCATGGTCCTTAGTGTAACAAAGGAAGCTGCTCTGTGCCAAGGGGCAAATGGGTGGGCCCCCTTCCTCACCAGGCTGGTAGTGAGGAAGTCCAAAGCCAGTGTGTGTCGGCTGAGCTGGAGGCAGGCAGAAGCCGGAGAGTGAGAGCCATGGTTCATTTCTGCTGCAGTCCAAGCAGGGGCACCAGCTCCTTGGGTTTGAGCCCCTTTGGGGCCCCCAAATAGTTTTGGGGTAGTGCCTAGCCCCCCAATATCCAAAAAGCATGGAGGTGAAGCAAGGAGCTTAGCAAGGAGCACAACTTCTCCTTCTCCTCCTGCCGTGGAGGGGAAGGAGGGTCGAAGCCGCCTCCTGCCACCAGGAGGAGGCGAAGAAAGAGTTGCCCACCATTGAAGCCACACAACTGCTGCTTTCGGCTCTATCCCTGGCTCCTCCCAACAACCTGACGTTGCACACGCAACGCTGGGATCCTAAACAGCCTCGGTCCAGTATACCTGAAGGAGCGTCTCCACCCCCATCATCCAGCCCGGACACTGAGGTCCAGCTCCGAGGGCCTTCTTGCGGTTCCCTCACTGCAAGAAGTGAGGTTACAGGGAACCAGACAGAGGGCCTTCTCGGTAGTGGCGCCTGCCCTGTGGAACACCCTCCCACCAGATGTCAAGGAAATAAACAAGCATCTGACTTTCAGAAGACATCTGAAGGCAGCCATGTTTAGGGAAGGTTTTATTGTTTGAGGTTTTATCATGTTTTTAATATATTCTGTTGGAAGCCACCCAGAGTGGCTGGGGAAACCCAGCCAGATGGGTGAGGTATAAATAATAAATGATGATGATTCAATTATTGTTGATGTCACACGTGATGTCACATCTGCAACATTGTCCCCACCCCATCATCCCTGCCCCCATCGCCCTTGCAAGCTGGTACCTCTGAATCCAAGGCTGTGGCTATGGGAGAAGCAATACCTCTTAGGGTGCTAATGCCATGAGCCCTTCCATCTCAGGCTAAAGTTGCATATATGTGTAAATACAGTGGTAACTCGGGTTAAGAACTTAATTCATTCTGGAGGTCCGTCCTTAACCTGAAATTGTTCTTAACCTGAAGCACTACTTTAGCTAATGGGGCCTCCCACTGCCTCTGCGCCGCCACCGCACGATTTCTGTTGTCATCCTGAAGCAAAGTTCTTAACCCAAGGTACTATTTCTGGGTTAGCGGAGTCTGTAACCTGAAGCATCTGTAACCTGAGGTACTACTGTATATCATATATCATAAAGGCACCACAAACTCCAGTGTCTCTCATTCGAAGGGCCAAACCTTGGAGCCCCCTCATATCCTTCAGAGATTGGGGTAGCATGCAATGCTAAATTGCTAAGATACCAAAATCTATCTTGGTGATGGTTTTGTGATTGTTCTGATGATTGGTGGTCGTATTGGCGATTGTGTGTGTGGTTGTATTTTTTATTTTATTTTTGAAACTGCTAGTTTTAAAAACTTTTTTAAATGCTGCATTTTAAATTGTAGTAACCCATCCAGGCACATTGGGGTGAAGGGCAAATAATTTAATGATAATAACAACAAGCTCAATGTTTTGTTTCCCATCTGTGACCATCCATTTTCCACTGCGAATTCGCACATAGGTTCCCAATTGAAACATGTACCCAGTGCTGGACTGTATTACTTTGGACTCGACTGGGGTGTGTGTGTGAATTTAGGATGCTCCCTTTTTACAAAACACACACACACTTTAAGTATTCAAAAGTTGTATGTCAGAGGAAGCTAAGCTGGGACGTGGCTCTTTTACACTAGGAGTTCTTTTTCTTCTTTTTATTTTCTTTTATAGTGAGGAACGCGTAAGTATTTCTCCCCTTTCTTGCTGCTCGAAATAGTTGAGCCCAGCCAAAGCCACACCAAGTGATTCTTCTGTTCCTGTGTCACGGTTCTCTTTAGGAGCAGCACCTTTGGGACTGCCACAGCCTCATCTTGATTCTGACAATTCATCACTGCAGGAAGGGGCCCGTTCTTAGATCTTTAGTCAAACTGAGGGAACAACAGTCAATTTTACTAATGAGCTATTAGAAGCTGGTTTTCTCGCCAGCCATACACTTTGCCCTCATTATAGCTGCGTATCCAGAAGCTACAGCTCTCTGCCCCTTGTAATGAAAGCTTGAAGTAAAGCCTGATTTTAATGAGAGATGCAACATGGATGCAAAATGGAATATACAACACCAGCATCCTCTCAGCTTTCACACAGCCTGATGATCCTAGGGGTGTCTCCTTGGGAGTAAGCCCTGTTGACTTCAGTGAAGCTTGCCCTTATAAATTGTGCAGAGGAATGTAGCCTTGAATTAGCTAATAAAGGTGTTGCAGTTATAGAAAGCAAGTTAACTGGGAATTTGAAGCCAAGGGCCGAACAAATAAGTCTCAATTCCCTTTTGCTAAGAGCAATCTCAAAGAGAGAGACACTTGCATCCAGAGTTTTATTTATTATTTACTATTCCAATTTTAAGAATTTATATCCCGCTTTTCTTTATCAAAATAAACCCACAGCAGCTCACAGCACAGAATCAATAAAACAACACATTCAGAACACAGAATTACAAATGCATAAACCGCTATGAATAACAAGAGAGTGAAGAATATGGTCCCTTTGCAACTTCATGGAACAGTAGCTCACAATGAGAAACTCTAGATCTTGGAAAGCTAAAAGCTTTCAGCTGAAATAGCCACTTCTTTTTCTTGCAGTGGTTTGCAGTGGTGGGACTTGGATCATTTCATTGTTGCATTCCAACAATCCAAAAATGAATAAACGGGACAAAACAGAACTGCTAAAATGAATTCTTTCAGAAATTTCAGCTGTTTCGTATTCCCCTTCAGAAAAGAAGAGGCAAAAATAGAACATTCCTCCAAAATTCAGCTGGAGTGCCTGCCACCAGATTGTGGGCCTAGCTAGGATTTCTGTTAGTGGGGGGCAGGACACCTACCTGTCATCATCCTTTGTCTGGCTCTGTCTAGCAGATTCGGAATGAAATGTCTCAACAACAGCTATTTTACATTTTTTTCTTTTGACCCCAAGTGCTCTGAAAAATCTGTCAAAATCTTCAGTCATTTGAAAACTAGGAAGTTAAATAAAAAATTAGCACCAGGGAGTACCTTTCATGTGGTTAACGAGTATATTGTGCAAAATTACAAAGAACACACCTCTTCTCATCTTTTTCTAAAATAAAACAAGTTTTACTGGGTTTGTTGAAAACTTTTTCTCAAATTCCTCCCCCACCCCCCGTGTACTTTTTCTGTGCACACTAAGGAAGCATAGCCCATGGAGATGCTCCCCTTTCGTCGTCGACCTTAGCCAGGTCTTTCCATTTTGCATTTTGATTTCAAACATTCTGATTATTTCTGCTTTTCGTTAAGTATTTTTATTTATTTACTTGATTTCGGGTGGGGCAGCTGCCCTCCCTGTTCCCTGGCTACACCCACACACAAGGTACCAATCCAGTAACTATTTTGGAAGCAAAAAACCCCTGCAAAATCTGGGGCAGAATCCCACCTAGAAAAATTCCTACTGGTTAGACATGGGTCCTGTCTGTCCTACATATTTAAAGCAGTATAATACCACTTTAAAGGGATGCGGGTGGCACTGTGGTCTAAACCACAGAGCCTAGGGCTTGCTGATCAGAAGGTTGGCGGTTTGAATCCCTGTGACAGGGTGATCTCCCATTGCTTAGACCTGCTCCTGCCCACCTAGCAGTTCAAAAGCACGTCAAAGTGCAAGTAAATAAATAGGTACCACTCCGGCGGGAAGGTAACCGGCGTTTCCGTGCACTGCTCTGGTTCACCAGAAGCAGCTTAGACATGCTAGCCACATGATCCGGAAGCTGTATGCCGGGCTCCCTCAGCCACTAAAGCGAGATGAGCACTGCAAACCCAGAGTCATCCGCAACTGGTCAGGGGTCCCTTCACCTTTACCTTAATACCACTTTAAACAGTAGTTACTCGCCTCCCCCCCCCAAAAAAAAATAATAATCCTGGGGACTAGGGTTTGTTGGCACTGAGAGTTGTTTGGAGACCCCTATCCCCTTACAGTGCTACAATTCCCAGAGTTACCTGGCAAGAGGGATTGATTGTTAAACTACCCTGAAAACTGTAGCTCTGTGAGGGCAACAGGGATCTCCTAACATAAGGTTACCAGACGTCCTCATTTCTTGGGGATAGTCCTTGGATTTACAAATCAGTCCCCATACAAAATCCATTGAAGTTGAAAAATGTCCCCGGATTCATTGAAAAAAATCTGGTAACATTATCCTAACAACTCTCAGGAACGACTCACCCTTTTCCGGCATAGGTTAAGCTGCCTCTCAAGATATCTTCACCAGCCTTGGTGGGTTTCCAAGACAGGGCTGGTGGGCTTCATTGATGTTTTGAGGCCAGTTGCCAATTTGAATAATGATGGTGGGCCAAAATATGGCTTTGGCGTGATAAGCCTAAACTCACAAACTAAACTGTCCATTTAGAAATCTTTTTTTTTTTGGGGGGGGGGGGGATCTAAAAAAATTCAGGCAGCACCGAACACTCCCCACTAGCATACTACTAAATAGAAAGCCAAGCTTTGCACCCTCCTTCGTGTACTGCCTCCTCGAGAGGTCCGGAGGGTGGCAACATGAGAACGGGCCTTCTCTGCAGTGGCTCCCCGTCTATGGAATGCTCTCCCCAGGGAAGTTTGCCTGGTGCCTTCATTATACACCTTTAGGCATCGAGCAAAAACGTTCCCTTTTAACCAGGCCTTTGATTGATCTTATTGACATCCAACACCCTTTTACAATGTGGCTCTTTTGGGGGTTTTTTTAAACTGGGTTATTATTTATGGTTTCATTTTATATGTTGTGGTCTTGTTTGTGAACTGCCCTGAGACCTCCGGGTATAAGACGGTGTATAAATTGAAATAATAATAATAATAATAATAATAATAATAGGTGTTTTTTCCTAAAAAAATGTTTAGAGGTACTCTTATTTTCCTACTCATATTTGCCCTTCAATGAGGCCAAACTTAGCTTCACAAAATGTTTAGGGGTATGTGTATCCCTGCGTCCCCCCAGAAAAAAGCACTGATACTAATAATAGTCTTCACAACTGCAAAAAGTAGGGTGCACAGAGGGGCTTCTCTGGTTGGGAGCTTCTGGATTATTTGTGTGGTTTTCCCAGATGGAGATCCACTGAATTGTTGGTGGTGACCTTATCAGTAAAGAACCATCCAGACATTATCCATCCACCTTGGCTCAACACTGGATCTTTTTGTGTAGGCAGGAAGCCGAGCCTTGGTTGAGCAACCATGCTTCTCTGAGCCCTGTGCTCTTTTTTCCTGGTTTTGCTTTTTGAGCCTGACTTGTCCATCAGTTCTGATCAATGCATCTCCCTCACAGCACCTGTTTCCAGGCTCCTGACTCATGCCAAACTGCTGGCCACAGCCCATCAGTAATGTGATCACAGAAGTGCTGCCTATGATACACAGATGCTAGACTATATGCAGACAGAGACCTTTAGAATCTGGACAGCCCAGCCAGTGGAAGCCAAATTCTTCTGCTTCTCTTCACCTCTCCCTTCTGTGACATCAGTGCAGCTCGACCAATCACTGCAAGAGGCTTTGCCACTACAACAACACAAAATTAAAAATACTTTAATGCAATACAATATACCAGGGGCTGCCGACCCTGCTCACATTGCTCACCAGGCCCACCTGCCAAACCCCCATGTCCTCACAGTTCCTTCAATGCCCTCATTCTCTCACACCTCTTCTTTTATCCTCCATCCCTGCTTTATTCAAATGTTTGCTGTTGTTTAAAGCCACCATTTTAAGATTTGCCTTCTCTTAGGCACCTCTTCTCCACCCTGACCTCACAGAAATCCAGGATTGTGATGAGGCATTACAAAATGCTGCGCTGAGGGAAAGCTCAGTTGGTAGAGTGTGAGATTTTTAATCAATGTGGGTTTAAGCCCCACATTAGTCAAAAGATTCCTGCTTTGCAGGGGGTTGGACTAAATGACTTTTGTGGCCCCTTCCAGCTCTTCTATTATTCTAAATCCTTCAGTGGGGGACTGTGCTATGGCAGTCTTACATTTTAGGTACCGTATTTTTCGCTCTATAGGACACACTTTTTCCCCTCCAAAAATTAAGGGGAAATGTGTGTGTGTCCTATGGAGTGAATGCAGGCTCCTTGGCTTCAGCGAAAGGAACCTGAAGCCTCCGAAGTGCAGAGGGAGCGCTCCCTCCACGCTCCAGAGGCTTCGCGTTGCTCTCGCTCTCCAGGCTTCAGGGATAGCTGCCTGAAGCCTTTGGAGCGCAGTGCTGGTTCCTGCTGTGCTCTGGAGGCTTCAGGTTCCTTTCGCTGAAGCCAGGAGAGTCTTGCTCTCCCGGCTTCAGCAAAAGGAACCTGACTCTCCTGGCTTCAGCAGAGAGGGAGAGCTGCGCAGCGCCCCTTCAGTGAAACGGGAGGAGAAATGGAAGGGGCTCCGTTTCTTCTGCTGCTTCGCTGAAGGGGCGCTGAGCAGAGAGGGGGAGATTTTTTTTTCTTGTTCTCCCCCTCTAAAATAAGGTGTGTCCTATGGCCGGGTGCATCCTATAGAGCGAAAAATACGGTATATATGAAGCCATTCAGTTCCATAGTAGGAATATATTTTTTAGGAAGAATACTTAGGGAAGATGTTGCTGTTTTGAAACCAGATGCATAATGCCAAACCATCACTTTTGGCTGAGCTAATAAGGAAGAGGATTATTTGTGGGGGTATTAAAAATCATTTTGGTTATTCTCTCTTCCCCTTCACCCCTGCCAACATTTTTTCATGGTGATGAAAACAGTATTTCTTGCAGCTGGCGAAGAGCTGACTTTCCCCCACTGGACTTCTGAGCGTCACCTGATTCTGTTTCCTCTTTGAAAGCAAGCAAATGTTTGCTTGAGGCTGAGAGGCTGAAAATTCAACAATATCACCCAGAGGGGAAAGAATGCCATGGAAAAGAGCAAGATCTGATAACGATATTTTTTCTTCTCCTTCCAGAGATCAAATTGGAGATAGACCGAAGAAACACGAGGAAGTGAAAAAGAAGCTCTCACAGTGTAAAACATGTCAAAGGGAAAATGGGAGCTGTGCAAAAACAAGGACATAGGCTGGATGTTCAAGAAACATTCCTGGAAAACATTTTCTGGGTGTGGAGGAGGTGGAGAGTTGTGGCAGAGGAGGCTGGATCTGCTGCCTGAGGTGACTGGCTCACTTCACCCCACAAATTGGATGGTTCTGGATCTGGGCCAGGGATTCAATACAACCTTAAAAAAGGCAGAGAGATCACCTTGCCAACAAAGGTCCGTATAGTTAAAGCTATGGTTTTCCCAGTAGTGATGTATGGAAGTGAGAGCTGGACTATAAAGAAGGCTGATCGCTGAAGAATTGATGCTTTTGAATTATGGTGCTGGAGGAGACTCTTGAGAGTTCCATGGATGGCAAGAAGATCAAACCTATCCATTCTGAAGGAAATCAGCCCTGAGTGCTCACTGGAAGGACCGATCGTGAAGCTGAGGCTCCAATACTTTGGCTACCTCATGAGAAGAGAAGACTCCCTGGAAAAGACCCTGGTGTTGGGAAAGATTGAGGGCACAAGGAGAAGGGGATGACAGAGGACGAAATGGCTGGACAGTGTTCTCGAAGCTACTAACATGAATTTGACCAAACTGGGAGAGGCAGTGGAAGACAGGAGTGCCTGGTGTGCTCTGGTCCATGGGGTCATGAAGAGTCGGACACAACTAAACAACTAAACAACAACAATGACCTTAAGAGATTGGAGAAATGGGACCAAACTAACAAAATGAATTTCAATAGGGAAAATTTAAGTTTCAACACTTAGGCAGGAATAACTAGCTGAACAAATATAAGATGGGGGACAATTGGTTTTCAATAGTACATGTAGAAGTGATTTAGGGTCTTGGTGGACTACAAGCTTTATGTGAGTCAACAGTGTCATGCAGCAGCAAAAAACAAAAATAAAAAAATAATGCTATTCTAGTCTGCCTTGACAGAAGTATAGTGTCCAGATCAAGGGAAGTAATAGTAACTCTCTATTCTGTCTTGTCAGACCACATCTGGAGTATTGTGTCCAGATCTGGGCACCACAATTTCAGAATGATATTGATAAGCTGGAATGTGTTCAAAGGAGGGAGACCAAGATGATAAGGGTTATGGAAAACAAGCCTTGTGAGGAACGGTTGAGGGAATTGGCTATGTTTAGCCTGGAAAGGAGGACTGAGAGAAGATATGATAGTCATTTTCAAATATCTAATGGCTGTGTCACATGGAAGATGGAGAAACCCTCTCCTTCTCTGGAGGGTAGAACCCAGATCTTCAAGTTATAAGAAAGGAGATTCCAACTGAACATTAGGAAGAATTTTCTGATGGTAAGAACTGTTTGACAGTAGAAAAGACTCTCTTAAAAGGCAGTGGACCAGCTGTTCCCCACCCCCACTGTACGCTTTTCTGTGGTTGACGGCAAGAATAGAGAAACAATAAAACCCTAATACCTGGTCACCATTTGCACCTAAAGTGAACAATGTGCTGAAACTTGTTTTCCAGTTTCTCAAATGTTCTTTTCACATGCAAAAAAGTAAAAAGAAAAGAAAAGGGGAGGCTTATGTTTTTTTCTGATTGAGAAAAGGATGCTTTTCTTGCAGAGCTTGAATGGGTGAGAGATGAGTAGGTGGGTGAGAGGTGAGAATTTTGTATTGTGGCGGTGAGGTATGTGTTTCCCTTTCCATTAAATACTTAATCAAGAATTCTGTGGCTCTATCACTGATAATATTAGAACCCAGTGTGGCCTGGGTACTGGACAATTCAGGACAGACAGAAAGAGTTACTCCTTTGTACGAAGCTAGATTAAACTGCCTATGCAAAGAAAAATACCCTAGCCACCCAGAATGGCTGAGGCAACCTAGTCAGACAGGTGGGGTACAAATAATAAAATTATTATTATTATTATTATTATTATTATTATTATTATGGTGATGATGATCATGCAGATTATTATTTTTAAATTAAATGGATGCAGAAATGGGCTGAGAAAAGATAAGAAATGGAGAGAAACTGGAATTGACAGGTTCATCCATCATTATATTATCTATAGTGAAGTTCAATGCAGATTTGGAGGTTCCTCTACAGGTGAAACATCTGCAAAACATGGAGGGATGCAAAGTAATTTAATGCTCGGTGAGGGTGTCCCACACATCTGTCTCAGATGTCTCACATTCTTTGCAACTGTAGCCCAAAACCTAGGATAGTTTTGAATCGGTCCAGTTTTAGTATATGTGCTGCCAAAGCAAGCACAAAACCTAAGATAGTTTTATGGGCCTAGACTGCAGAGTGGCCAAGATGTGACCTTTGGTGGCTTTTGCTAAAGTCATTCTTCCCCAATTTTCAAATCCTAGGATAATTTTCTAAGGCTGGGTTGATGAGTGAAGAAGAAAAGGTTCTGCAGCCTTGGATGGCTTTTACTAGCAATTATTATTCCCTAGTCTTCAAATGCTAGGATGATTTCCTAGTGCTGAACTACAAAGTGAGCATGGAAGGTCTGTGGTCCTCAATGCTGGATGGCTTCTACCAGCAATTACTCTTTCCCAGCCTTCTTAGCTTGACCTTTGTGCAGCTGCCTCTGGGAACCCTCCAGCAGTGCAGTAATTGGCAAGGCTAACCTCTGTCACATGTGGTTTGTTCTTTCTGGTTTTAGTCCCCGGCACATGGTCTTGGCTCGTGTCAGCCTGAGGACTTTGTGGCCCAAGCTTAATGTGGCTGTTGCTCTTCAGCCAGCATGCCTACTTTCTTTTAAACATACAAACACATATGTAACAAAGGTTGGCTGTCAACCAGTGATGCCAGCCCTGCTTTGCCATCCTGCTCAGGTAAAACACCCCAGCTATGCATTGGCTGAGATGTCAAGTCAGATCTGGGCCACAACAGGAGATGGCTGGTTAGTAGCTGTCACTTGCTTGGCTGGACTGCTTGTCTGGTGCCAGGAGATGGATCATAAGGAGCATGCTAGCTGCCAAGTTCTGCTGCATGAATGATGCTGTCTGCTTGCACAATGCGATAGGTTGATTCTGCCTCTTCCTGCAGCTCCAAGGACATTGTATGTATACACACAGAGAGGAGAAGGCAGCTGACATTTGCAGCATGCCCTTCAGAGAGGGCAGTTCTGGCACCCTGGAATCGACACCATGAGAAACGCTGACCTGGTCCTTCGGTTTGGTTTTGAGTTGAGTGATGCACAAATGGCCTCTGGAAATCATCCATTTCATTTGTGGGAAGAGAAATGTGAGGGGACCATTTCACCAAGTTTCTTCAGGAGGCAGGGAATTTCTCCCGACAGTTTTTCAGGTGTGGGACTGTCAGGGACTGTGCTGAGGAGGGCTGCATTGAGAAAGAATAGTGGGAGCCACACCCTAATCCTGATCCTGAATCTTCCCAGGAGCAGAAGGACAGTGTAGATTTGAAACAGTGGTTTGCAAAGGGGCATCGTTCAGAAGGCAGAAGCTGGGAAATACTGGAGGGGGAACAGCTAGCATAAAAAGAAAAGGGAAACATTAGAAGAGAGAGAGAGTTGACAGATTCACAGTCTCTGGAGAGTATCCACACACACCCCTTCCCCAAAGTCCCAGAGAGCTCAGAAAGTGGCAGAACAGAAAACACAGCAGCTCCAAGATCAGATTACAAGATGTAGGAGTGACATAGTTTAATAGGGGGAAGGGAACTTAATTGGGAGCACAGCCATTTCCAGGAGATGTGTTCTTTGTTCCCTCACTGTGATTATTGAAGTTTCTAACTGGTAAGAAGACTCATGTTCAGCTTACCTACTGCCACGGGGGGAGGAAGCTGATTCCCTGAAGCTTGTCAGGGACTCACAATCAGCAGCCTTTTCTGTTTTCTAGGCAGGGATGAAGGAGCTAAATCAGACTGAGGGGCTGTATCCTGATCTCCTCCACCACCCATCTCCCATGTGGGCCATGTTTTGCAGGTGGGTGTGGTTACCCACCTGCCAATCACTGCTGCCACAAGATGCCAAGGGGTCTATTTCCCCCCACATGTACAATCAGCTGTTCATTGTGGCTGCAAAATTCTATACATGGAGCAATGCAAGACTCCACTATTAGCTGATCACCAGAATTTGCATAACTGTGCAAACACCATTTACCTGGATTAGGCAAACAGGAATAAAGGGTCAGAGACAAAAGATGTGGTCACACAGAGGTGGGAAGTCACTTGGGCCAAACCAAATAGTCTGTGTTGCTATTTCACCAAGAGCACTTCAATTTGCTTGCCTGCAGAAAATATTGGTACTTTTGTAACCCTATTTCCCAAAGGTAAGAGAAACACGTGATTCAAACAAAGATGGGGGAGGCAGAGAAGGGTAGCCAAATCCTATTGGCTACATGATAGTGACACATCATCACATTTTGCATTTGATCCCTCTAATTGGCTGGGCTTATGGACAGAGAAATGAAACAGAAATAGCATCAGCAAATGGGAGCTGTGGCTTCAATCAATAATGGGCAGCTGTAACAGAAAGCAAAATTAATGATTTTTGGAAGAGATTTGGTCCCTTCAAATCCCAACTGTCAAGCCAAAAAGTGAACACAGGGACCTTTCAGCTCAGCCATTTCTAGCTCCCATTCTTAGCCATTATGCTGTAGCAGCTCTCAGAATGGCACTAATAACCATCATTCCTCTTGTTGCGTGCATGCACTCTCTTTTCTGCATTGCTACAGAATGGAAGCACGGGTGTATGCTCGCTCACTGCATAGTGATCGTTACTGAAGGAGTACAAAAAATACATTTGTCCCTTTTAATTAGTTCATGTCAACATGCAGTGCTGTTTGCCAGATGCTTTTCTACCAACAGTTGGAGATTCAAAGAGGTGTTGAGGAAATCAACAGTGCACATATGTTCATTAAGCCACACGAACAGACAAGGTCTGTAGGAATGCGAGTGTTTGCCAAGTACAGCTCCTCTTGTTAAGGTCAACTGGATATTAGCTGGGGGGGGGGGATGTTCCTGGCTAAGCTGTTGGTACCTAGATTTCCCGCCCCCCTACCGCAAAAAGCCATAATATCCTTACTGCCTCCCTCTCAATTAGTTTGGCTCAGAATAGTCAAAGTCACCATGGCTGCTGGCCATGATGTCTATGTTCTTCATCAATTTTCAGAGGCAGATTGCCTTTGAATACAAGTTGCTGGGAAACACAAAGTAAGGAGAAGCCAGAGGCCATCTTGGCTGTGAGTCCTGGAAGACGTGCTCCCTCCCTTGCAGGCCTTTTCCTACCTGGCCTGGGAAGGTGGGGCCCTGACTGACTCCAGCTAAAAAAGCTGAGGCTGCTGAACAGACTTTTGAGCTGAGCTACTGCTTAGCGGGGGGGGGGGGGGATTGTTGCAGGGTGGGGAGTTATTGCTGTTATTGATATTATTTTGGGGTATTATTATTTTAGATCTTATTATTACAGTGGTACCTTAGGTTAAGAACATAATTCATTCCGTAGGTCCGTTCTTAACCTGAAACTGTTCTTAACCTGAGGTACCACTTTAGCTAATGGGGCCTCCCGCCGCCGCTGCACCACCACCGCACGATTTCTATTCTCATCCTGAAGCAAAGTTCTTAACCCGAGGTACTATTTCTGGGTTAGCAGAGTCTGTAACCTGAAGCGTCTGTAACCTGAAGCGTATGTAACCCGAGGTACCACTGTATTCATATGGAAAAGGTTTCAGTTTCATTGTGTACTTTTTGATGGTTTATTTACTGTTCACAATTCCTTTGGTTATGTTGGCAATTGTGTAATATTTTCATTCTGCAAGCCGCGTTGAACTTGGTTTTTACTATGGAAAGGTGACATACAAATAAAATGATGTATGTATGTATGCTCTGGCACTCAGGTCCTAGTCGTGGGCTTCCCAGAAGCAACTGGTTGGTTGTCATGAGAACAGGATGCTGGCCTAGATGGCCCTTTGGTCTGATCCAGCAACTCTTCTTATGCTGTTCTTATCACACTTTCCATCATTTCCTGATGGAAAGACACACCTCTGTTCTGCCTGCAAAGGGAGTATGACATTGTCTGTAGAATTCCAGCTAGCAATTCTATAGGAGGATGGATTTTAGCTCCATAGCAGAGAGGTACTTCATATATAGAACACCCAGGTTCAGTCCTTGCTTTCTTCAGTTAAAACAGATCAGGTAGCATCTGGTAGCCCCAGAGTCCCCTTCATATGCTGCTGTGGGAAGCTGAGTTGATTGTATTAATGAGTGTGTTAATATATTAATGATTTCAAGGCAAAGTTATGAACTGATGGTAGCCAAAACTCAGATGCTTCAGATACACACACTCTCCTACG
Source organism: Podarcis cretensis (assembly GCF_951804945.1). Taxonomy (NCBI): domain Eukaryota; kingdom Metazoa; phylum Chordata; class Lepidosauria; order Squamata; family Lacertidae; genus Podarcis; species Podarcis cretensis. The sequence continues at coordinate 20,928,372 of NC_137183.1, forward strand.
ACTTCTAACTTCAAGAAGATCCAGAAATGGGGAAGTTGTATGGGAGTGGCAACTCAAAAGACAACAGCTTCTCTGCCTGATTCTCCCCTTTGGAGGGAGAGCCTTATCCATGCTTGCCACTGACTGCTCAGTGAAAGAGAGGGAGGGAGAAAGCTGCCAGTGACTGGGGAATAAGCAGCCTCAACGCTTGCTACAAAAGAGCATCGCCTCTGCGTTTGAAAAGGATCCGTCTCGACAACGGCGAAGCCAGATTTGTAGCCTGCCACGTGGCAACAGACTAATCTCTTTAGCAGCTGGCTGCAGTGCCTTGTCCCCCCCGGGGAAGTTTTGCAGCAATTGTCAGAGTATATTTTAGATGACAGAACATCGAGGTTTCATTGCACAGCAAATGGGCCCAGTGGAAAATGGAACGAGATGGATTATAAGGCAGGAACTTTTCCACCAGGGGTGTAGAAGTTTCTTTGATGAGTGGAACAGAGCAGTGGGCTCTAAATTCACCTTTGGCATTATTTGGGCTGTTGTCTGTAATGCTTATGAACCACCCTTGGCATAGCCTAGGAGTAATTGCTTTCACAAATGATTGGGTTCTCAGGAAATGTGCTTCTCCCAAGGGGGCACTGTGTCCTTGAGACTGGATGTCTTGCAAGGCATGTTTGTGGCAGCTAGGTCAAGGACAAAGGAGGATTCAAACAATATGTACTGGATCAGAGCAAGCGGTGTATTAAGGACTTGTAAGGTACAGAGGAGGAGGTCTTTGAACCAGGAATCCGACCACCACAACCCAGCACACTAACTAGGGCTGTCAGAGAATTCAGACAAAAACAGAAATGGGAGTTGAAATTGCCAATGTTCACTTATTCATCCCACATCCAGAATGGAAATCAATCCAGAGAATATGGTCAGTATTTGCTACTCTTGTGGTGTTCAGTCTGCAAATGATACATAATTATTTATAACACACACACACACACACCCATTTGCCTTGAGTTTCCTTTGAATCAAAATGAAAGGGTTGGAGTAACATAATGACAATGTAAGTTATGCATTTTCTGTCATAGCAGACAGCTAGATAAATAACGTAGCTTTTGGTGGTAGTCTGGCAGCAGCAGAATGCAAACAGTGCTGCAGGTGACAAATGAACGGTGGAATGGGGAACGTTGCCTTCTCACAACCCTAAGTGGGTGAATGGATGAATCTCTTAATGTTGACTTTTCTCTGTTTTTCGTTTTCCCACTTATAACTTCAGTTTGCCACATTTCCACACCAATTTTCTATTATTATTTTTTTAAGTACCTATGAAAATTTGTCAGAGCTCTGAGCAGCCTTTCTCATAATATATATATATTTGTGAGCAATTTTCCCTAACATAATGCAGTTTTGTATGTTATGTTCACAGACAGAGCAACCCAAACACTTTGCTCTCAACTCAGAGTGGCGGGTGGGTGGACTGGGCAGACATTTCCCTTCATCGAGACCTGCTAGCCTCAGCTTGCACAGACCTCCCTTTTCTGTCTGTCAAATTGGGGTGGGGGAAGTAGAAAGCCCAGAAAGAGAGGTATTGCAGAGACAAAGAGGGGATGAGCCAGCCTAGAGTCATGTGGTGGAATCAGGCCTAATCCAGGCCCATTGCCCACTCTCAGCCCTGGCCAACATCCTCCCAGGCAACTATTCCATTAAAATATGCCAAACACTGCATCAGATTAAGATTGCACACTGATATCTACAATCCTATGGCACTTTCATTTTAATATACACATTTTTGTAGATATTGACTGGCTGGAAATCTGTATCGCAAAGTTCAGAATTGTGAGAACTTTGAAAGATAACTGTGTTCTGTCTTGTTCTGTAGACTGAAGACGGGACAAAATTTCTCCGTTATCCATAAAAAAAAATCATAGGGAAAAGTATGGAGACATCAGGTAAGGGGCACACAGGTGTAGTTCATTGGACCAAATTGAGATCTGTGCCTGACCTAACTAGGCCTTCAGGTTATGGGTTCCCAACTACTAATTAAAAGGAGGAAGGGTCACCAAAGATCCCCCGCAATATGCCAGTCCCTCAAGCACACCTACAGTAGCTTTTCGGATCCAGCTGATCTACAGAAGAGGTTCCGGATCAGGCCAATGACCCATCTAGTCCAGCATCCTGCTCTCACAGTGGCCAGACATGTGCCTGTGGGAAACCCAAACACTAAAGTACTTTTCCTTCCTGTGGCTTCCAGCAGCTGACATTCAAAGGATTGCTACTTCCAACTGTGGAAGGAGAAGCAAAGCTGTCACAGCCAGCAGACATGTACAGCCTTCTTCTCCACGAATCTGTCCAATGCTCTTTTGAAGTCTACCAAGTCGGTGGCCATGGTTGCCTCCTGTGGGAATGACTTCTTCAGCTTAACTATGCACTGCATGAATAAATTCTTTTGTCTCGACTGAATCTTCCAGCAGTCGGCTTCATTGAATGTCTGCAAATTCTCCATCTGCTTTCTCCATGCCGTGCATGATTGTACAAACGCCTGTCATGCCAACTCTCTCTTGTTTTGCCTCTAAACTAAAAAGTCCCAAGCACAGCAACCTTTCCTTGGGGAAAGGAAGAAGCAGGAAAAAGAGTGCTGCGACTGATCTTGTTTAGTGTTTGGCTGCACCTAATGATGTTAATGGAGCATTTCTGTGTGCATTCAAGCAGATGGGTCATTTTACAAAGCCCCAGAATATGGTGCAGTGCAGGCCACCCACTGCCTTTAAAGCAGTCATGAAATAAGACTATTTGCCCCCACCCCCAAATCTCCACAACTTATCTGAGCTGTTACGCGACATGCTGCAATATGCAAGTCTTCCCCCTCCTGCTTCCAGGTACAAATCTCTGCCTTGTTGCCCTCCATGCAACTCTTCAGACGTGTGTTTATCTCAGCAGGCCCGCCAAGCCGGCTATGACTTACTTGCTTATTATCTGTATAGGGCTTTTGAAAGCTACTTTAAAATGCCCATGATTAAGTGTACACCAGGGGTGTGATTTACCAGCAGGAAAGGGGTGGAGAGACAATGTATCACACTCTCCATGTCTGCAGGCTTCGTGAGAGGCCAGCTCAGTGGATGAAAGATTCAGACAAGACTGCACCTTTGCCATCCTCCTTCGTCTCCTTGTTCACGTCTGTATCCCTTGCCTCTCTCATCAAGCTGGTCCCTCCTTCTTGGCATTATATCCAGAAATAGCTCGAGATCAGTTCTACACTAAGGGAAAGCATCTCCTCCTCAATGATTTCTTACATTGTTTCAAGGATTTAAGTCAATTTGATCCCACCCTTGAAAATAAAAACATTTTGAAGAATAAAACAAATGCATCAAAAACAATTTGAAAAATATTACTGTCGAGAGACAATTAAATGCTTTAAGAACACAATATTTATTTTTTAAAATGCAAGCTATACAAGAGCCAGCAAAGGGGGGGGGGGTCACTCACAAGAGCTTTGCAAAAGCAGACTACCTATGATAGTATCATCATACCCTGAGACCTCCGGGTACAGGGCGGTATATAAATTCAATAAATAATAATAGTAATCAGGGTTGTTCTTTTAGTGAAAGCTAAAAGCCAATCCTGTTGTTTTAAAAAGGAGGATAGAATCATAGTTTACCCCTCTGCCATGAGGAATCTCAACTAGATCATACATGGCCATACAACCTCTGCTTAAAAACTTCCAAGGAAGGAGAGTCCACTGCTTCTCATGAGAGTCTGTTCCACTGTCAAACAGGTCTTCCTGATGTTTAGTCAGAATCTCCTTTCTTGTAACTTGAATCCATTGGTTCAGGCCCTAGGCTCTGGAGCAGGAGAAAACAAGTTTATTGCATCCTCCATGTAACAGCCCATTAGATATTTGAAGACGAATATTGTATCTCCTCTCAGTCTCCTCTTCTCCAGGCTAAACATACCCAGTTCCCTCAACCGTTCCTCATAAGGCTGAGTTTCCAGACCCTTGATCACATTGGTTGTCCTCCTCTGCACACATTCCAGCTTGTCAATATGCTTATTAAACCCTGTTCAATTTTGGGGGGAAAGGGTCCTGCTTATAGATTTTGACTTTGTAGGCTAGCCAATTCTTTCTTGATTTCCGACTCTTTTTTTATAAGCTCTGCACCACTCATAACAGCAAAAACCTCTCTGTGTAGCTCCCCCCAGCCTCACTTTTTGGAATGCCTTGAGAACCATGCCATATCATGTTGCATTGGGCACTCACAAAGCATTCTGGGAAGACCTTCGGTTGGCCATACATATCATGAAGATCCCTCCATAGCTTATCACTGACTGTCCTTCCTTGCAATACCTATTTCCCTAGACTCCCTGTGGCCTCCCAAGCTGCCCACAGTTCTTGATGTGACAAAGCCCCATGTGGGGAGTTAGTTAATTATGTCTTACCCTAGGCTTTAATTAAGATTTGGGCACCTGGGGAGGCTGAATCATGCAGAGCACTGGTGAGATTTGTAGTGTGAGATAAGAGACACAGACACCCCTCTCAGCCACTTCAAAAAGTAAGGTAAGCAGGGCAGAAACCTTGTGTCGTATCCATGAGAACGTTACTGAAAATTTCTCACCCCTTTGATAATTTCCCAGTGCAATTTCCTTTCTCATTAATTGTTGAGAAAATGATAAAAAGAAAGGCAGGAGAAATGTTCAACCCAGCATTAGGGAGCATGATGCAAACCACTCATAAGGTACATTCAGACAAGGGGAATATTGCATTACCATTTCTGATTATAATGCTTGCGTTTCTGCCCTGTGTTCTAACATTGCATTCACAATGAAATACCCTGCTGCAGTATGAAAGTGTGATTTTTTGACCCATATACCGGCATGTCACAGTAAAATTTCATTCACATCAGTGGGCGCATTTTAACACAAACATCACGGATAACGTCACTTCTGTCCGCACATGCATGCTTCTGTTCCCCGCTGATTTGCCCATGAAACCAGCAGGAAAGAGCTGTATGCCAGTATACTGCTTCAGATTTTGTCACTTGCTCCCTCAATTTTCTGGGTTAAGAGGGTTGTAAATTGATTTTTTTTCCCTGAAAGCAATTAACATGGAAATTAGTGCTAAATTTCTACTATATTCAGCTAGAATTCTGCAAGTGGCTTTTGCATCCGGTGAAAGCTCAAATATAATGTGGAAATTAACAGGTAGGGAAGCATTGGGGAAAACGGAACACGCTGCCGTGTGGATATAGCCAGAGTGATGGGTGCCAGTCCATGTCTGGAGCTTCCAGTTTCAGAGACTTGAGGATGGGTACCACTGCTCTCGTGTTCTCCCTGCAGTCTTCCTAGAGGCATCTGGTTGGCTGCTGTGGGCAACGGGATGATTAATTAGATAGGCCTTGATGCCTTGACTCTGCCTCTGCACCTGTAACTTAACTGAGAAATCAAGGCCTACCACTCCAACACCCCATCAATCACCAAATGTATTTTATTCATTTTATATCCTGCTTTTCTCCCAGTGCAGTTCGTGGCATAAATAAAATCAGATAACATCTAAAAGCGCTATATATATTCATGGCCCACCCCTTTCTCTTAGGAGCTCAAGATGGGGTACATGGTTCTTCCCTGCCTTGTTTAATTCCCACAACAACCCTGTGAAGTAGGTTAGTCACTGAGAAACTGCACCTGGACCAAGGTCACCCAATGAGCTTCATGGCTGACTGGGGGGAACTGGAACTTAATTTCACAGTTCCTAATCTAAAACTCTAGTGACTGCACCACACTGACTCTTAAGGAACATTCAAATAAGCAATCCTATTAAAAAAGTAATGAAAATTCTTAACACCATTTAAAAGTGTGCGCATATACACAAAAGGAACAACACCCAGTCTCAGAAAACCCTGCTAGCCAGTTAGCAGTCAAAGGCCTGTCAGAAGAAGAAGAAGAAAGGCTTTGCTTGCCTGGTGAAATGGAAACAGAGAGAGGGGCCAATCTAGCCTCCCATGGAAGGGAGTTCCAAAATCTGGAACAGTCACCAAGAACGCCCTCTCTCATGTCCTCACAAGAAGTAGCCGAAAAGGTGGTGGGACCAAGAGGAAGGCCTCCTCAGAAGATCTCAAATCCCAGACAAGCTTGTATAGGGAGATACCTTCCTTCAGATAGCCTGGACTCAACCCTCATGGCCCTGGAAGTCTTAGACAGAAAGACCACCCAGTGTTTCTTGAGTACATGGCTCCAAGCCAGGGCTCTCCAGACGAGAGAAATGTGTCTCTACCTTCAAAGGATGGACCTTCTTAAAATAGTAGCATTGTCAGGCTGTTTGTTTATAGAAGCTTCAGTGTGACCAGGGCGGTATATTTCACAAAGAAAAGCAAGGAAGGCAAAGAGAGAGAGAAAATAGAGAAAAGAAGGTAAGTTATTGTCCTTGAAGCATTTATCTCCAAGGGTGTTTCCTCAACAAAACCAATTATTTCCCTTTTCCCCTTGTGGAGCAAATAGGCTGGTATCAAGGGGAACAACCAAAGGAGCTGCCAAATTTCTCCCCACTTGGAATGGTTGACTTCATGGGTTCTGACTAGGCCTTAAAATGAACTAGTCTGGTTTAATGAAGTTCACGGAATTCATTCAAAATCTCTGAACTGCACGTGAAAGTAGTTCCCATAATTGCCAAGTGAACAGGACACGAATCAAGGGTGTTTTTTTTTTTTTTTTTTGGGGGGGGGTAGAACTTTGAACAATTTGACAGGGAGAGTAAGAAACTGAACTCACATTCACACCAGACATTTAAAGCACTATGGTGCTACTTTAAATACTTATACACCCCCACCCCATGTCACAGTTCCCAGAATCCCCTCAGAAGGGCTATATATATTGTTAAACTATTATATGAATTGCTCTGGGAGAGAAATACGGGTCTCCTAACATCTTTCAGCACATTTAATGAACTACAGCTCCCAGAATTCTTTGAGAGAAGCTAACCCTGTTTAGAGTTACCGTAGTCTAAACAAAATAAAAAAATTCCTTCCAGTAGCACCTTAGAGACCAACTAAGTTTGTTATTGGTATGAAGTGCATGCACACTTCTTCAGATACTAAAGCTCATACCAATAACAAACTTAGTTGGTCTCTAAGGTGCTACTGGAAATAATTTTTTTATTTGTTTCAACTACAGCAGACCAACACGGCTACCTACCTAAAACTAGAACTAGGTATCTGAAGAAGTGTGCATGCACACAAAAGCTCATACCAATAACAAACTTAGTTGGTCTTTAAGGCGCTAGTGGAAGGAATTTTTTAATCCTGTTTAGAGTGTTATCATAGTGCTTTAAATGTATTGTGTGAATGTGGCCTGAGAGGAACCAAAATTGACAGAATTACCAATTCCTAATTAACACATTTATATCCCACATTTTTCTTCACGGAGCTCAAGGTAGCATACATGGTTCCCCTCACCTCTTTTAATCCCCACGACAACCTTATGAGGTAGTTCAGGCTGAGAGGTAGTGATTGGCCCAAGGTCACCCAGTGGACATCATGACTGAGTAGGGATTTGAACTCTGTTCTCCGGATCCTAGTCAAAAACACTTAACTGGCTCTTTTTTAATTAATTGATTTTTATTTTTTAGCCTTGGTGTAAGAAAAAAAAAAAAACTATTGCAAAATCTGGAGATGTCAGAGAACAAACCTTCTGTGTGCAAAGCATGAGACTGAACACTGAGCTCCAGCCTTTCCTTGGTCCGTTTGCAAGCCAGACAATTTGCAAATAACCTTGCTTGCCTCAACATTCCACATTCATTACAGATTTAGTAGTCGATGTCTCTAGGGTGCCAGCATGTCATGTTTCTATGGAAGCTTTTCGGCTTGTGTAGCTTGAGGATGGGAACAGGTTTCATGTTGAGGTGAGGCCTACCGCATGCACACTTGACCCCTCTCCCTTGTGGCTGATTAAAGAAGCCAGAGGAGTTTGGCTGACTGGATAATGGACATTGTAAATGTCTCATTAAGAGTCAGTGTGGTGTCAACAGTTTTAAAATCTGCTGTTGCAAATCCATTTACTGAAGAAAACTTCATTAGATGTCACAGTGCTAAGCTACTATCTCCACTCTTGGGGAAGCTATTAAAAGTGTGTGTTAGCATTGCAGAGCCAGAGTTTTCCTAAATGACTCATAATCTGGATATTTTTTGACCCTTTCAGTTTGGCTTGAAAATATTGAGGAAGGAGTGGAGTAGGGTAAGAGTCTTTTTGCCAGTGGTGGTTGGTGCCCATTGAGACTAGTGGGGTGGAAGACAGGGACCCCAGAACCAATGGTAGATAGAGCCAACTCATTCCAGTTTCATCTTCATCCTTCCCATTGTTGAGTTCTGCAAGGGCAACATTGAGATTAAGGGCCACCCTCTGGACTGGATGCAAGTAAGGATGGGGGTGGGCAGAGATTTGATTCAGTTTGCATTTAATGGCAAACTCACCAGATTCAGGGTTTCTGAAACAATATGTGAACTGAAACACAGATATCCTTTGGAGTTCTCTGAATTTTGCAATGCTGTTTTTTCGCCAAGTAATGTGCACAAAATACCTATGTTAGGTTAAAGTGTGCATATAAATGTATATATTAGTGAGGAAGAAAATGCAACAATGCATTTTGGTTTGCAAAAATGTTTATGTTTGGCAAAACAGCAGATAAATTGTGTACAGTAGCAGGAATTTGCAAAAAGTGCTGATGAATTTTCATGAGGATTATTAAAAAAACCACAAGCTGATTCAGAAATGTGAAGAACTGAATGTGATTGGCAAAATGAGAAACAGAGAAAACGAAATTGACATTTTTGTCCATCCTTAGTTGCAGGTAAGAAAGCAAACATGTGGGGGTGGGGTGGCTGAGACCACATTGTGGTTGGAGAAACAGTGCCCCATTTGCCCATATGATTTAGCCTCCACTAAATTTTTTCTTGCAATCCATGTCTGCTGGGTACAATGGGACTTACTCACAGATAAGGGTGTATAGGATTGCAGTCTCTTTCTGCATGCACAGAAACTGTAGGAAAAACTGAACGTGAAACTAGAAACACACCGGTTAAACAGCTTTCCTTCAGTCCCCTACTCCTATCTTTGTTGTAAAATTATCTGTGTTCATTCTGTCTGAGTGTCTCATAATTGTACCAGTTCCACTTGATTTCCAGTGTGCTCACTTGTGTCCTTGTTAGAATAAAAAAAGAGGTCTGAAAGTGACAAGCGCCTGCTTCTTTCTTAGGGGTCTTCGTAATACTTGCAACCATTCCTCTGAAGTTGTTGGTGTCTGTCTTTCTCAAGAGACAATTGAGTGCACCTCTGGGGGGGTGAAGTCAAGCCGCTGGAGAAGCTGTACCCCCTCACTGAAAATGTTGGACACATACATATGTCTCATCATGGGACTCAAAGCAGCATGCCTATGTGTCTGAAGAAGCAGGCACAGCATCTCCCTGCTTAGGCTGCCATCCATATGGTCAGCTGCAGATGTGAATCAAACTAACCAGAAGTGGCAATGCAGGTGGCACCACCAAAGAAGGAGCTATGCTGGAGGATAAGCACATGACACATGACTCATTCAGAGGGATTCCAAGGGGCAAGGGAGCAAGGATGGGGAAGAAATACAGTGGTACCTCGAGTTAAGAACTTAATTCATTCCGGAGATCCGTTCTTAACCTGAAACTGTTCTTAACTTGAAGCTAATGGGGCCTCCTGCTGCCGCTGCTGTGCAATTTCTGTTCTCATGCTGAAGCAAAGTTATTAACCCGAGGTACTATTTCTGGGTTAGCAGAGTCTGTAACCTGAAGCGTCTGTAACCTGAAGCATCTGTAACCCGATGTACCACTGTAACAGAAAGATTAAAGTGCTAGACTACCGGTGTGCCTTGCCACAGTGACTTAGGACACAGCAAGGAGAGAAGTAAAAGGAAGCAATTCTAACTACCTGAAAGAACATAAGAAGAGCCTGCAGAATCAAGCGGATGGCCCATCTAGTCCAACATCCTGGTCTCACAGTAGCCAACCAGATGCCCATGGGAAGGCTGCAAGCAGGACCTGTGCCCAAGAGCACCCTGTTGTCCTGTGGTTTCCAGCAACTGGTATTCAGAAGCACTACTGCCTCTGACTTGAATGGCTAGTAGCCATTGATAGCCTTGTCCTCCATAATTTCTCCAGTCCTCTTTTAAAGCCATCCAAGTTGTGTGGTAAGTTCCTGCCCCCCCCCCAGTGGAAATAAGGACACATGACACAATTATTAAGGTTAATGGGCTAAATAAGGCCACAATTTTATTGGTTACAGGTGATGAGCGGTATTGGCTTAGGCATTGGTCCTAACCAACTATATCCGACTTCAGCCCGTCCACTAGAAGTCCGGGAGGGGACCAGTAGGGGGAGTCCTGCTGATGCACATCAACTAGGAACTCCCCTGGGGTCACCGCTAGGGGGAGCCCCTTAGGCCCTCACCTCCTTAGGCTTTGAACAAGGCTACGCTCCCCAGAATCCTTTACTGGACTACCCTTCAGTATGCGGGGCAGGTGATGGCATAACCGTCCCTCTTACATCTACAGAGCAATACCAATGCCTAACCACCAGTACCAATAAAGTTGTGACAATTTGCTATGAGGTAGGCAAAAACCAAGTGGCTGGTGTCAATTTGCCAAGTGGAAAAAATCCTACCAGGCCCCTCAACGGCGACCAACCAAGGTCCATAGCAAGGTCAAAGAATGAAAACCTTATAGGGCGGGAGGGTGGGAAAAACCGGAACAGCTAGTAAGTGGCAAAGAGGGAGATCCCTGGCTGCGTCCTGCTTTAACTAAGGCAGGCCACACCCCCAGAGCCAGCCAATTGGCTGGCCAGGAGGTGACGTGGCCGGGAATCCCCCTAATCACGCGGGGGCTGGGTTCCAGCTGCCGCGCATGTGGTGGGGGCTGTGAAGCCCGCAACTCCACCTCCTCCGAAGGGTGGAAGTGGCTTTGGTGGCCAACACTGCCTTCTGTGGCAATAAGTTCTATAGTTTAACTGTGCTAGCTAGCCTGAGTGCTTCAGGGCTGGCTCACTCTTCCAGAGACTCCCAGAAACTGGCATCCAGTCACACAAAATTTAACCTTCACGGGGGGGGGGGGTGTGTGTGTGTGTGTATATTTTGCACCATGCACATACAGTTCTCACTGAATCATTTTTTTTGAGGGGGGGACTTAAACCTCCTCCTAGAGACTTAATGCTGAGTGTTTTATGCTTTGACATACTTCAGGTTCTGCATATTATGGCCACAGATTCCTCACCCCTGCTATTTATTTTGGGGTCAATTGACTAGAGAACAAAAGGGAAAGGCACTTTTTCTGTTAACGGTGGCATGATTATTACCAGCAAAAGGCTGGAAAACAGCCCTGTTACCTTCTATTGAAGTATGAAGGGAGAAAATGTGAAGCATTGTGTCGGGGAATCAGATCATTTATGGGAAAGAAGAAATAATTCAACAGAGACTTTTGGGAAAAACTGGACATTATTTGTCCAGTTTTCGGAAGAGAAATAACCCCAGTGAACTAGTACCACTGGATATTTTGGTAATGTGTTAGAATGGACTTGGATAATATGAAAAGGATGAGAGATTTGTTTGTGGGATAGTTAAGGCACTGCACTATTAAATTCATGTTTGAAAACAATATAAAATTTATTTGTTACATATATTGCCACCTTTCTTCCATGTTGCTGAAGGTGGTGTCCATTTTATCCTTACAACAACCTTGTGAGGCAGGTAAGGCTAAGAGATCATGACTGGCCCAAGGTCACCCAGTGGGCTTTATGGCAGAGTGGAAGTTTGGACCCTGCTCTCCAAAGGTCCTCATCATAGAACCAGAGAGTTGGAATGGATCACAAGGATCATCTAGCCCAGGCCTAGGCAAATTCTGCCCTCCAGGTATTTTGGGGCTACAACTCCTATCATTCCTAACTAACATGACTAGTGGTCAGGGATGATGGGAATTGTAGTCCCAAAACATGTGGAGGGTCGAGTTTGCCTATGCCTGGTCTTGTCCAACCCCCTGCAATGCCCAATGTGGGGCTCAAACTCATGAACCTGAGAATAAGAGTCTCGTGCTCTATCAACTGAGCCATCTCCAGTCTCCAATCACTACACCACACTGGAATTCTATAGACCCATGCAACAGCCCCTGATGATGGTTATCTTATTGTGCCTTAAGAATGGGTTCTGTCCCATGTAGCAGTAAGTTAAACTCACTTAGCCATATACTTGTTCCACTGGCAAAACGATTTGTTCCAGAGGAATTTTCCATGAGTGAATTGACAAACCTTTTGGTGGTAACTTGGTTGCATAATAATTGTTACCGTCTGTTGTGCAATGCGTTTCCACTAGCCCAGCTGTTGTGTTGGATCCCTCTGTCGCACAACATCAAGACTCAACTGTCTGCTAGCACAACAGCTCTTGCCCTACAAGACAGGGAAAGCTGGATAGAGCCCTCTGTCTCTTTGGTCTATTTGTGAAAGTCAACCCTTGATATTATTCAGGTGATGAACATGCCTGTATGAAGAAGAAGAAGCAAAAGAAGCAGAAGCAGAAGCAGAAGAAGAGGAGGAGGAGGAGGAAGAGGAAGAGGAGGAGGAGTCTGGATTTGATATCCTGCTTTATCACTACCCTGCTTTATCACTACCCTGGACGCAGGTGGCGCTGTGGGTTAAAGCCTCAGCGCCTAGGGCTTGCCGATCGAAAGGTCGGCGGTTCGAATCCCTGCGGCGGGGTGCGCTCCCGCTGCTCGGTCCCAGCGCCTGCCAACCTAGCAGTTCGAAAGCACCTCCGGGTGCAAGTAGATAAATAGGGACCGCTTACCAGCGGGAAGGTAAACGGCGTTTCCGTGTGCAGCTCTGGCTCTGGCTCTGGCTCTGGCCAGAGCAGCAATGTCACGCTGGCCACGTGACCCGGAAGTGTCTCCGGACAGCGCTGGCCCCTGGCCTCTTAAGTGAGATGGGCGCACAACCCCAGAGTCTGTCAAGACTGGCCCGTACGGGCAGGGGTACCTTTACCTTTACCTTTATCACTACCCTAAGTAGTCTCAAAGCGGCTAACAATCTCCTTTCCCTTCCACCCCCACAACAAACACTTTGTGAGGTGAGTGGGGCTGAGAGACTTCAGAGAAGTGTGACTAGGCCAAGGTCACCCAGCAGCTGCATGTGGGGGAGTGGGGACGCGAACCCGGTTCACCAGATTATGAGTCTACCACTCTTAACCACTACACCACACTGGTTATGACTAACAGATGTTCATCACCTTGGGCCATGTGTGCAAGAAGATTAATTAAGGAGGATTACCTATCTTCCTGCTCACTGGAATGACAGCTCCCCAAGCTGAGGCTGCAATACTTTGGCCACCTCATGAGAAGAGAAGACTCCCTGGAAAAGACCATGTTGCTGGGAAAGATTGAGGGCACAAGGAGAAGGGGACGACAGAGGACGAGATGGTTGGACAGTGTTCTTGAAGCTCCTAACACGAGTTTGACCAAACTGTGGGAGGCAGTGGAAGACAGGAGTGCCTGGCGTGCTCTGGTCCATGGGGTCACGAAGAGTCGGACATGACTAAACAACTAAACAACAACAACCTATCTTCCTGGTTGGAGGCCAGTAATGTTTCTGAATGCCAGTTACTGGAATCTGCAGGAAAGGAAGGTGCTATTTTGCTAAGGTCCTGTTTGTGGGTTTCCCATTAAGGTATCTGGTTGGCCACTGTGATAAAAGGATGCTGGACGAGTTGGGTCATTGGCCTAGTCCAGCAGGTTCGTCTTATGTCCTTTTGTTCTGGCGGTGATGATTAAAACATTTCTTCGACATTGCTGGGAAGAAGAAGAAGAAGAAGAGGAAGAAGATTTTATTTATACCCCACCCTCCCTGGCCAAGACCGGGCTCAGGGTGGCTAACACTGAATATAAATACAGTAAAAACATTAAAAACAAAACAAACAAAACAAACAGTTGATTAAAATATAAGTCAGAATACAGTTTAAAATGCAGCTTAAAATGCAGCCTCGTTTTAGTGGTAGCCTATAGATCAAAGCCATAAGGGGAGAAAATGTCAAATATTCACCTGGGCCAACTATCCATGCTGGTCCTACATGGGCCAGCAAAAAGAGCAGAGGGAAATTTTATATACAAATCCCATATAAGGGGTTCCATCAAAAAATAAAAAAAATGAGTGGGGCGGTTACCAGCCCAAAGGCTAGGCAGAACAGCTCCGGCTTGCAGGCCCCGCAGAAAGATGTCAAATCCTGCAGGGCCCTGATCTCCTGCGGTAGGGCATTCCACCAGGGCTGAAAAAGCCCTGACCCTGGTTGAGGCCAATCTAACCTCCTTGGGGTTCGGGACTTCCAAAGTGTTGTTATTTTATGGACCTTAAGGTCCTCCATGGTGCATACCAGGAGAGGCTGTCCCGTAGGTATGAGGGTCCTCGGCCGCATTACCTACAAATAACTGATTTCTTTATTGCACCCATCAGGTCTGGCCCAAGGTTTTTTCCTACCTGAAGCAAAATACAAGACTGCACCAGCTCCCAGCTCCAGGTACAGAAACCACCTGTGCAGGCAGCTGAATTTCACTTCAGCAGGAGTGAGAAGGCAATGACCTCCATTGGTTCTGAGGGCAACAGGGACTCAGCTAGATTGATAAAGAAGAAGCGTTTTATATGTGATATAACACTGTGGCACCAGATGACACTGTGGAGTCTGTCTTTCCCTACTGGATTTCCCTGTGTGAGTTTACAACCTGCTTAACCTAATCGCTTCTTTGACGTCTAGATCCAGCCCAGGTTAGTTTGGTGATTTGCAGCAAGCTGTTCATTGGACATACAACTCTGCCCTCCAATAAATCATCAGTAGCATTTGTGCCCTCAGCTTCCGCCACCTGAGGTCATTGCCTCACTCTGCCTAATGGTAGGGCCAACGTGGGTGCTGGCTCTTTCAACTTACACCTTCATTGTTGACTATGGAATTTTCAGCACAATGTTGAAGGAAGTGATAAAAGGAAAGGCCATGCACCAGATTTGGCTGAGTTCCAAGCAAAATCAGGCATCTTTGGAGAGATTCAGGAGTCGACTGAGTTGGGCTGAGATAGACACAGATTGCTCTGGGTTCAATTTTATGTCCCAGAGTGATTTGGGGTTCTTAGGGTGGGTGCATCAAACAAGAAGGGGAAGCAGGCATCAGGCAGGAAAACCCCACAAAAAGGCCAAGATCTACCTAACTGCCATCTGCATTTCCTGGAAGTAGGCAGGAGCCCAATGCTGACTGAATCTCCTTTCAGCGCCATCCCTGAAGCAGCACCCTGCAGGATTGAAACTTCATTGCAGCAACTGCTCAACAGAGGCACTGATCCACCATGCTGAAGGCTGTTCATTTGCAAGCGGCTTCCCTGCAGGAAAGCAGCACCCTACAGATTTGATCTTCCCTCCTGCTCTCCGTTGGGAGAGAGCAGGAAGGAGTTGCATTTTTTCATTCCCACACCCTCCTCCGGGCTGTATGTTTCATTAGGTTTCTTTAAGCAACCCTAATTGAACAATACCCTGACCTCTAAACCATGGGTAGGCAAACTAAGGCCCAGGGGCTGGATCCGGCCCAATCGCCTTCTAAATCCTGGCTGCAGACGGTCCAGGAATCAGTGTGTTTTTACATGAGTAGAATGTGTCCTTTTATTTAAAATGCATCTCTGGGTTATTTGTGGGGCATAGGAATTCGTTCATTTTTCTTTTTCTTTCCAAAATATAGTCTGGCCCCCCACAAGGTCTAAGAGACAGTGGACTGGTCCCCTGCTGAAAAAGTTTGCTGACCCCTGCAAACTCATTCAGGACCAAATCCAGGGTGGGTTGTCCCTGGGTTCACCTAGAATAGGTTAGCCTTATTGGGAGCCCCACAGATTAGGGCCACAGGGTGAAGGGGGGGGCAGGGGCTGTGCAGAGCCCTAGTAAAAACTGCAGCTTAAATACAGCTCTCCAAATGCAAGTCATTGAAGCTAGATTCATCCTTCATGGAGCATAATTAAGTTGAGGGGAATTACACCTGGGGTGTCTTTAGTATTCTTCCTGTCCTCAACTCTCCAGTTAATTTAATGCTCTCTTTCCGAAATAAAATAAAAAAAAATCAATGGAGAAAAACATACGCGCACACTTCATTTATTCAGCCAAGAAAGAGATACAGTATTAAAAGAAAATGTCTCCTTGTTTTATAATACCTCTGGCAATAACACATTGAAATTGTTGGAAAAGAAATGATTATATCAGAAGCATCAAACACTGAAACACTGGAAAAAAATTCATATATATATCCCCAAACATAAGAGAGAGAGAGAGAAAGCTCTACCCTTCATAAATAATATACAAAAGCCCTTCAACCACTGCAAATTCAATACACACTTATTAGGATGTCACTGGACTGCAGAAGAAATCGGTATTTTAAAAAGAGGCAGAAGAAATGCCCCAAAATGTCAGAGTCTGCAGAATTCTCAAAGGACCCCCATGCCCAAAGAACCCTCAAGAAGAAATGGTAGCAAAGAAGGGCTATGTGCCTTTGAAATAGTGATGGAAATAAGAATGTTAGACGAGTCACTGGATCAGGCCAATGGCCCAATCAGTCCAACATCCTCTTATCTCAATGGCCAACCAGAGGCCTATGTAAAGCCCACAAGGAGGACCAGAGTGCATCAGGGCTCTCCCCAATTGTGACCCACAACTGGTATACAGATGCATACTCTGATGTCATTGTGATGCAAGGTGATTGACAGGTGAGTACCTCACCCATCCAACAAGCTTTGTCTCATACCCTCCAACATTTTTCTGATGAA
The DNA here is from genome assembly GCF_951804945.1 of Podarcis cretensis. Lineage (NCBI taxonomy): Eukaryota > Metazoa > Chordata > Lepidosauria > Squamata > Lacertidae > Podarcis > Podarcis cretensis. Next base: position 20,945,167 of record NC_137183.1, read on the forward strand.
AATAGGGACACCCTATTCCATACCCTCCAACATTTCTCCAAGGAAAATAGGGACATCCTAAGGAAAAGTGGGACATTCCGGGATCAAATCAGAAACCAGGATGGCTTCTGTAAATCTGAGACTGTCCCTGGAAAATAGGGACACTTGGTCTGTTGTCTATGTGGGTGTCAGGCTCCGGGGACTTCGCTTTCTCCCCTGCTTTGGCTATAGATAAGCAGGACAAAGTGAAAAGAGTCCCTTACCATTTAAAAAGTCTTTAATGATCACAGCAAAAGAACAACCTGATCTCACAACCACCATGCTTTTTGTGTAGCCACCTTATCTGCTCTACGTGACCTTGGACTGACACACTGAATACTTTCAAGCAAGAGAGAATCTGTTAGCTCTCTCTCTTCCAGTTCTTCTTCAGTTTGCTGTTCACCCCCCAGTTCTTCCCAACGTTTGTCTCCAGAACTATGCCCTTCTGCGAACCACTGTTCCAAATCTATACTGCTCCACTGTGGGATATTAAAAAAAAAAAAATGTTGTTGTTGTTGTTGTTATTTATTTGGACGTGAGGGCGATCTGGCTGCAGCATCTGTCACCCCATTGATCGCCAGGGTTGATTTGGCTGATTTCTCTGGCTGGGCGGGTGTTTCCACCCTCCATGTACGCCTCTCCTGAAGCTGTGCACTCAGTGGAAGAGGACACCCATCCCAGACAGAAGGAGTGTACCATTCTTCGGTCAAGGGTATACAATAGCTGCTCTCCCCATTCATCTATCTATCAATCTATCTATCTATCTATCTGGGTGGGACACGGGTGGCGCTGTGGGTTAAACCACAGAGCCTAGGACCTGCCGATCAGAAGGTCAGCGGTTCGAATCCCCGTGACGGAGTGAGCTCCCGTTGTTCGGTCCCAGCTTCTGCCAACCTAGCAGTTCGAAAGCACAAAGTGCAAGTAGATAAATAGGTACCGCTCCAGCGGGAAGGTAAACGGTGTTTCCGTGTGCTGCTCTGGTTTGCCAGAAGTGGCTTAGTCATGCTGGCCATATGACCCGGAAGCTGTCTGCGGACAAATGCCGGCTCCCTCGGCCAATAAAGTGAGATGGGCGCCGCAACTCCAGAGTCGGTCACGACTGGACCTAATGGTCAGGGGTCCCTTTATCTATCTATCTTTTTTTTCAAAATAATATTTATTACTTTTAAAAGGAAAAAAAGACAAAACAGAAAAAACAAAAGAAAAAAACAATATAATACAATATATAAACAATACAAAACACAACCTAAACCCATTAAACTAAACACATTAAACTAAACTAAATCAAGCCCACTCCCTAACCCTAAATAAAACAAAACAAAAACTATTTAAAAAAAATACATCCCCCCTTTTCGATACTCTTTCTTTCATTCCCTTGTTTCCTCAACCTCCTCTCACCTCCCTTTTTGTATTCCACTTCTACTAGTTATTTCAGCAAATCCTTTCCATCTTTCTCTATTCTCTATCATATTATAAATAACATATTTTTTAAACCTTATTTTAACATTAAAACTAAAATACTTATATATGTTTAACTCCTTATAACATTTCTGCTAAATCCATAAAATATCAATCCACCATTTTTCTATCACTCATTAATTTTGCGATATTTCTATATATAAACTTTAAATTTTCCAATCTTCTTCCATCAACTCCTCTCCCTGGTTTCGGATTCTGCCATTCCTTTCCGTCAAGTCCATATAGTCCATCAACCTGGAGATCTTATGTCCGAGGCTCTTAACTCTTTTCCAGGACCCTTCTGCAGATCTTCTTCATATTCTTTAATGCTAGAGAGCAAATCTCGAGAGAACTCCATCCTAACAATACTTTTATTCCTTCTGGACAGTTCAACCAAATTTCCATAGTTGAAGCTAGGGTCTATACAGTGTTTCAGGACGTATTTCAAAATTCCTTCAAATCCAAAGGCCCCCAAAACTTCAATCTCCTCCAAATCCAAGTCCATGTCCCATAAGTCAATTAATCCCTGGATAGAGGGATCTTTCCAAATTTCCTTCTTCAGTCCAAGCCAGGATCCAGTCCTCAAAATCTGGCTTTTTCTAGATTCAATCATAAAAGGCCTCAATTTATAGTCCTCAATTTGCTTCTGTAAAACTAAGGATCCCGCTTGTGTTATTTTAGGTTCAAAAACAATGACTTTCTCCTTTTCCTCCACCATTTGTTCTGCCAAAGTAGGTTCCTGTGCCAGGTCCTGAATTATTTCTGTGTTGGTGCTCGCTTTTTGTCTCAAATTAGTCACTTTCTGTTCCAAATTATCAATTTTAAAAGTCATGTCATCCGTCTTTTTATGAAGCTCTTCCAGCAAATAGTTTATCTTACATAATGCAGTCACAATAACTTCTCCTATCAATATTTTGAATGGTCCAAGGTCAATCTCTGGTTCTCAGAATCCTTATCTTGCAGCTGGAGACCTCCCAGTTACACTCCTATAACAATTTCAAAGGCTCCCTCTAGAGGGAAACAGTCTCCACTTGTATTAGTTCTTTCAAGCACAACTCAAGCAATAAACATAGTTTCGATTTTCAGTTACTTTTTCCTCCATTTTAAATGCAGAAGAGGACAATGGAAACAGTATCTTACTCTTATTTTAGCTAGCTGTCAAATCCGTTCTGTCAATAAACTTTCCCCAAATGTCATCTGGCAGCCCGTTCCCAAGTTCGGAGCTGTGGTAATTTGATTTTCCCCTCACTCCTGCAGGCTTACTAAGTTCAAAATTTCCCCCCCCTTCACCTGCTTCCAAGGGGGGTATTGTATTTTTAACCGATGGAGATTTGATCCTTTGTCAAAAGCTTTCAAAGACTTTAGCTTGTAACATCTTTGCTTCAGTCTATTTACAAAAGCAGAAGGCGGACTTCCTGTTTTTGACCTTCCCGCTTCGGCTCCAAATTAAGGTATTTAAAGATCCAATTTTCCGTTCTACTCACGGGTAGTTGTTTAAAATCCAATTATCCACAGGAAAAAGTCAGCGCTCTCCAGCAACAGCAATGCGGCTTCACTCCGTGAAAGAAGCAGTCGATTCAAAGCACCGCGCCACTCACCCCACGTTGCTCCGGATCCCCAAAACAGGCTTTCCCCACAAGTAGGGGAGGTGCAAAAGGTGCCAGCCGAATCCCACGTTCACAGGCTTCTCCCGCCTGTGATTTCAATGGGTCTCCGCCTTCGCCGTGGCGGTCAGACCCTGTTTTTCATGGAGTAAGTTCCTCCCGATCGGAGGAGCTCAGCCATTGCCGGAGGCGCCAACCCGGAAGTTCTCCCTTTATCTATCTATCTATCATCTATCTATCATCTATCTATCATCTATCTATCATCTATCTATCATCTATCTATCATATCTATCATATCTATCATATCTATCATATCTATCATATCTATCATATCTATCATATCTATCTAGAGGCAGATTTTTGCTCCCTTTCCTAACTTTAAAAATTCAGAATGCTTCTATGTGTGTTCTTGTATAATCCGGAATGGCTTCTGGATGAAAAGTGCTTGAATATATGTTAGAAATTCATTATTCATTGCATTTTCCAATGGATTATACACACTTTGCTGCCCATCAAGGTCAGCAAAAGGAGCAAATCTTCCCTCCTCCTGTCTCTGATGAGCTATTCCCTATGAACTGTAAATCGAACAAATCTTCTTGTATTGGGTTTAGTCAGCAAGAAAAAAGAGTGTTTTTTATGTTACGCTGCAGAGGTGCCAACTGGAATAAAATATAGTGGGGGCCCAGGTAAGCCCCGCCCTGCATAATCAATCACATGATGCAGTGCACACCCACACCATATGGATGGGGATGCCCATCAACTTTGTGGGGGCCCAGCCCCCCCATATATTTTATTGTGGGGACTGAAGCCCCCATGGCCCTTAGGAGTTGGCTCCTATGTTACTCTGGGCACATGAGGCTGGAAATCATAGCTGCCTTTCTGTCTGTGATTTTGTGAACCTTCAGCTTTTACAAGGCCACATTACCTGTTTTCAGGAAGGGTAAGAGTTTAATTTATTTATCTGCTGTTAAAAAGGCAAGTGGGGGATTATATGCCTAAAAGCTTCCCTGCATCAAAAAATAAAGCTCCATTGTCAGCCTGTCCAATTTCAGCACCTTATTTTGCAGGTGGTGACTCTGAGGAGACCTTTCCTTCCATTTTCAGAAGCGGAGGGTGAAATAAATAAATACCTGCCTGTGGAAAACCAGCATGCCAAGAGAAGCAGTCTAGCTTTCTGCCTAATATGTTAGATTTCTACATGCAAGGAGGTTTTGCGTGAGGGAAACATTCACATATGCAACCCCACACATACATATGTAAGGATCACATATCTATGAGAATAGTGTATTTGCTTATAACATGATAAAGGTAAAGGGACCCCTGACCATTAGGTCCAGTCGTGGCCGACTCTGGGGTTGCGGCGCTCATCTCGCTTTATTGACCAAGGGAGCTGGCGTACAGCTTCCGGGTCATGTGGCCAGCATGACTAAGCCACTTCTGGTGAACCAGAGCAGCTCACGGAAACACCGTTTACCTTCCCGCCAGAGCGGTACCTATTTATCTACTCGCACTTTGATGTGCTTTCAAACTGCTAGGTTGGCAGGAGCAGGGACCAAGCAACGGGAGCTCACCCTGTCATGAGGATTCGAACCGCCGACCTTCTGATCGGCAAGTCCTAGGCTCTGTGGTTTAACCCACAGCACCACCCGCATAACATGATACCTCCACTCAAACACCAGCATATGTATACACACACACACACATACACCTATCAAATATGTAATTTATTTATGGTCCACTGACCCCAAATAAAATTAAAAAGTAAAACTGTAAAAGTGACAAAATATAAAATAGTAAGGTCGTTAAAGGTTGAGAGAGAGTCAAAAAGCAATCATAGATTGCCTGGGCCCAATTGCTACATTTAGGAATTTTGCAAATGGAATTAAATTTTGCAATCACGTTCATGCCACAAATGTAGATTTGAAGTCTAAGCGCCAGCTCAACTCCCATACCTGTACTCACTTATGCAGGGAAAGAGGCAAAAGATATTGACAAACCTTGAGTTTTTAAACATAAGTTAATAACTTGAAAGGTGGAGTTACCCAGACCTACCACCACCACCTCTTTAGTCAGAGTAAAGGTAAAGGGAACCCTGACCATTAGGTCCAGTCGTGACCAACTCTGGGGATGCGGCGCTCATCTCACTTTATTGGCCGAGGGAGCCGGCATACAGCTTCTGGGTCATGTGGCCAGCATGACTTAAGCCGCTTCTGGCAAACCAGAGCAGCGCACAGAAACGCTGTTTACCTTCCTGCCGGAGTGGTACCTATTTATCTACTTGCACTTTGACATGCTTTCGAACTGCTAGGTTGGCAGGAGCAGGGACCAAGCAACTGGAGCTCACCCCGTCACGGGGATTTGAACCATGACCTTTAAGTAGCTTAAAAGGAGTAAATAAAAGTCCCATTAGTAAAGGGAGATAGGGTTCTTTGCTTGGTTTTTTCATATTTACAAGGATGGCTTTGGATTCTAAGCCTACATCATGGGAGCTAGTTTCATGAATGTTTCATAAGAATGTCAGAGCTTGGGGGTTCAGTGGGAAACCATAAAAGGACTTCCCCCTGACTATCTGATAGTCTCAATGTTGCCCTTTGCTGGCTGGAGGCATGCAAGGTTGCTTATACCCAACAACTAAGACCTGCAACAAACTGTTGTAGCGTGGAATGTTCAAGATTCCAATCTCCTTCCTTATTGACCTTCTTCCCCCTCCCCAACAGTCAGGTAACACTCTGTGGCCACTGTAAATAGCCCTCACTGGGATATGTTAAGTCCTTCCACCTCAAAAAAGTTTGGCATATTCCTGAAAACCTTGGGATTCCCCAAGCCTACTGATCCCACTCACCCACCCCTGGTGCATTATTTTGGCAAAATAATTTTGAAGACATTGTGTTTTTGTCATGGATGCTGAGGTGTGGTGGGAGGAACCAGTTGCCTGGCAAGGTGCCCCCCCCCCCGGTAGTTGAATAAAGACACTTGACACCTGTATTTAAGGTTGATGGGCTAAAAAAGGAGGCCACAACTTTATTGGTTACAGATTGTGAGTGCTATTGGCTTAGGCATTGGACCTAACCAACTATATCTGACTCCTGCCCGTCTGCAGGGAATCCGGGAAGGGTTAACCACCAATAGGGGGAGTCCTGCTGATGCACATCAACTAGGAGCTCCCCTGGGGGGGGTCACCATTAGGGGTCATGCCTTAGGCTCCAACCTCCCTAGGCTTCGGACAGGGCCACACCCCCCGGAATCCTTTAACAGAATACCCTTCGATGCGAGGGGCAGGTGATGGTGCTACCTCTCCTCTTCTCTTCTCCAGTAATATTCCAATGCCTAACCGCCAAACCTTACAAAGTTGTGACAATTTGCTATGAGGTTGGCAAAAACCAAGTGGCTGGTCCAATTTCCCAAGGGGAAAAAGTCCTACCAGAACCCCCACCTCCTCCTTAAGGCGGAAGTGGCTTTGGGGAACCCCCTATGGAACCCTCAGGTGAAGAAGACTCAGAGCCAGGGGATCGCTGATGGTGGTGACGAGTGGTCAGAGGGAGAAAAAGAAGCAGACTGGGAGGAGGAAGGGTCAGCAGCAGGAGAGGTGACAGGGTTTAGTGAGCAGGAAGAGGCTGTGGCAGAGAGCAGTTCAGACTTGGAGGCTGAAGCAGAGGCTGGAGGGGAGGGTGGCCAAGAGGCAGAGTGGAGACAGGGTGCTGAAGGATCCAGGGAGTCTCCCCCTTCTGCCGCGACCAGCTCCCCTCCCCCTGGTCCCCTAAAACTCACAGAGAAATGAAACAGGCAAAGAGGATGGTTGTGTGCAGACACAGCCTCAGACTGTGTGGGGAAGACCCTGGAGAGCAGGAGTCCTAGGGCACTGGGAAAGTGGGGACTTTCAGTCCTCGCAACTGCTTCCTTGGGGAAGACCGCCCAGAAAGAGTTGCTGAGACCACTAGGACTGAGCTGTGGTAGTTTCCTTGACTAAGTAGTTAACTTCAGTGGCCTTGGGTGAGTTATTGCTTTGTTGATGATCTGCACTTGACAGTTTGTTATAGAACTTTTGCTTCAGTTACCCATGTGACTTAAGTGTGGGAGGAGAGAGAATGGCCGGGTTTGTGTTGCTCAGTGGCAGAGCTTCACATGCCTTGGAAGCAGAAGGTCCCAGGTTCAAGCCTCAGTATGAAGCCCTGGAGAGCTGTTGCCAGTCTGTATTGGCAATATTGAACTTGATAGACCAATGACCTGATTTCCATTATTCCTAAGAACAAGAGCCCAGGAAATGGGGCCAAACAGGACTGGCAGGGGGGAGAACATTTGCTTGGCCCCCATTAAAACCACTACTTTCAACCTGTTCTCCTCAACTTCCCCGCTCCCTTCATCAGCTAAATTGGAGAATATTTATTACTGGTGCCATTATCATGTTTGACCCCACCTTGTCTTAGCATCTGGTGGAGAATGGCATCTCTGACTATTAAAGCAAGCCCAGTTATTTGACTCCTTTTTCTACTGGTCTTCTACATGTGCTGCTTGGGGAAGATGTGGCAATATTCAACTCCTCCCCCACCCTGTGTCCACTAGATTTTTTTTTTTTTTAAGTAATAAATCCCACAGTGATGGAGCCACTGCCTTAAGGGCAGGAGCAGAAAGGCTCATCCCTCAAGACTGCAATTTGCATGAGCTGAGCATCATACAGGGGACTGTGAATCACCATTCTATTAATGAGCCGATTGTGTTAGCATTTTAAAGTCGGGTAAGCACATCTGCAGCATGGCAGACGAAACGTTTCTGCATTTCTGCATCCCAGAGGCATCAAGGCTAATGAGATGCTTCCTGTTAAATAACTATGAATAGTGTGTGTGTGTGTGTGTGTGTGTGTGTGTGTGTGTATATAAATATATATATATACAAATATAGAGAGAGATCAATAAAACATTCAAGCACATTTTTTTAAAGAACAGCGTTTAGGAAACTGGAGTGGTGGTGAGGGAGGGAGTGTCACTTCTTCCAATTAAGCCAGTCAGCACGTAGGACATTTTCATCAGGTTTTCATCAGATGGGAGCTTTTCCCAACACCAATTTCCATGGCTTACCTCTTCATTCTGGGAGGGCACCCTGCTACTTTCGCACTCCATTTAACCAAGCCCAAACACTTCCTTTCCACCACCTGCCATTCAAATCTTTGCAAACAAAAAAACCCAAAAAAACCCTCCAAAACTCCGACTCCATTTGGGCATTTGGCTGTGAATTAAATACATATTAATTCCCAAGTAATACATTTGTACTGTCACATAACGTTCCCCTGGAATACAATTTTCCATTGAATGAACTTTATTCACCGTGTAGCACGGTAGCTGCACCCACAATAATGTCTTTTTGGATTTATTCATTACCTGAATTGTACTGATATGCCAGGCTCTGGTATTTTAGCAGCATTAGATTTTGTGGTGTGGGTGTGGGTGTGGGTGTTGCAAGGCTGGTCTGATACGCTGGTAGCTTCTCCTGCGTTCTCCATGGAGATGCCAAGAATTGAACCCAGGACATTCTGCTTTCGCCCTCCAAAACCTTACCTATTTGAACTTCACAGGACCAGGACTGTACTGATATACCAGACACTGGCACCTCAACAGGGTTAGATGCTTTTAAACAAGAATGGGCCTGATCTTCTGGTAGCTTCTCCTGTGTAAGCCCACATACAGTGAGCACTGTGTGAAAGCTTCGTAGAAGAGAAGATAATTCTGATGTACCTAGGCTGCATCAACAGAAGTATAGTGTCCAGATCAAGGGAAGTAATATTCCCACTCTATTCTGCCTTGGTGAGACCACACCTGGAATACTGTGTCCAGTTCTGAACATCACAATTTAAAAACGAAGTTGACAATCTGGAATGTGAGCAGAGAAAGGCAACCAAGATGATCAAGGGTCTGGAAGCCAAGCCTTATGGGGAACAGCTGAAGGAGCTGGGTATATATAGCCCAGAAAAGAGGAGACCCAGAGGAGATATGATAGCCATCTTCAAGTATCTCAAGGGCTGTCACATGGAAGAGGGAACAAGCTTGTTCTCTCCTGCTCTGGAAGGTAGGACTCTAGTCAACGGCTTCAAGTTACAAGAAAGGGGATTCTGACTAAACGTCAGGAAAAAAATTCTGACAGTAAGAGTTGTTTGGCAGTGGAACAGACTCCCACAAGAGGTGTAAGCCCAGGTGAAATGAGCACTGTACGAAAGCTTGGTAGAAGAGAAGACAATTCTGATGTACCTAGGCTGCATCAACAGAAGTATAGTGTCCAGATCAAGGGACGTAATAGTACCACTCTCTGCCTTGGTCAGACCACATCTGGAATACTCTGTCCAATTCTGGGCACTCCAATTTAAGAAGGATGTTGACAAGCTGGAACGTGTGCAGAGGTACAGTTGCCATACGTGTCTGGTCTAGATTTTGGTGAGTTTCCTTTAAAATAGCTTAAAAACTTTGTGTCCCCGTCCCCCAGGAATGTTTAGCTTGGAAAAGAGGAGAATGAGAGGAAATATGGTAGCCATCTTCAAATATCTCAAGGGCTGTCTTAGGGAAGAACATGGAGCAAGCTTGTTTTCTCCTGCTTTGGAGGGTAGGACTCAAACCAATGGTTTCAAGTTACAAGAAAGGAGATTCTGATTAAACGTCAGGAAAGAAATTCTGACAGTAAGAGCTGTTCAACAATGTAACAGACTCCCTCAGGAGGTTGTGGGCTCTCTTTCTTTGGATGCTTTTAAGCAGAGGCTGGATGGCCATCTGTCATGGATGCTTTAGTTGATATTCCTGCATTGCAGAGATTTGGACTAGATGACCTTTGGAGTCGCTTCCACCTCTACAGTTCTGTGATTCTATGATTTTATTTGTTCACATAGGAAAGGCCTGCCTTTGTCTACTATGCATGAGAGTTCAATGGAACCTCCAGATTTAGAAGCATTATATCTCTAAGGCTCCATCTGCAATGATAGATTCAAACCAGCACCATACCACTGTAAACAGAAATGGCTTTCCCCTCAAAATCCTGGGAAGTATCATTTGTTGAAGGTGCTGAGAGTTGTTAGGAGACCCTTGTTTCCTTCCAAGAGCTACAGTTCCCAGAGTGGTTTAACAAACAGTCCCTCTTCCCAAGGAACTCTGGGAATTGTAGTTCTCTGAAGGAAATAGGGGCTGAACAATCAATACTTCTTCCTTGGAAACTCTTGAAATGAAGGTCATCTTCTGGTCTTGTCACCTTGGGTATATGGAATGAAGGTGAAAGCATATTATCCTTCACAAGGGAGCAAGATGGGCTTGTGGGTCTGACAGTGGGACCTCCTTCAGACTGAGGGCCGCATTCTCTTCTGGGCAACCTTTTCAGGGCCAGGTACCAGAGCTGGGTGGGACCAAAGCAAGTAAAGCAATAAATGCATAATGTATCTTTGCACGGTGGGTTAGCATACCCTCCAGCATGCCCTAAAGAAAAACCAAGACGGGCGTCTTTTGGGGCTGAGCTCCTGTGCAAATCACGTCACACACAAGAGAGCACGCCCCACCAAAAAATGCACACCTTTTGGGGCTACAATCTCCCAAGAACCACGTGACTCATGTGACAGAAAGGCCCCCAAAATGGGAAGTCCCACTTAAATTTAGACCATTGAGGGTGAGGGGGTGGCCTGTGAATTGCTCTGAGGGTCAGGCAAAGAGGCCTGGGGGGTACATTTAGCCCGTGTGCCTGAGTTTCCCCACACCTGGTTTCAGGAACCCTTATCTGTCAACTTTCCCTCTTTGAACTGCACCTCCCCCCCCCCAGCAAACTGAAATTTCCTCCCGAACTCCCAGCAAGGCTCTTTCTCGTTCACATCTCATTCTGCCCAGACAATGGCAGTGAGCAAAGTCTGTGTGCCAAAATAGAAAAAGTATCGATCTTACCATGAAACCCGCACTGAGCGGGTCCTTTTTAATTATATTTTCTGGCTCGTGCCTGTGCATCTTTCCCTTTGTCAGATCCTGTCTCTCTGTCCGCAGGCCACACACCGGAACTCCACCGGAGTCCCCTCTGATCGCTTGGAGTCAATTTGCAGCCTTCCAAAGAAAAAGAAAACCCAGAGACAGGATCTCATGCTGAACAAGATTGATGGGCTAATAATGTGTGTCCATCTCTCTCACTAAAACCATCAGCATCATTTACAGTGTCAGCTGTAATTGTGTTGTCTCCTAAGAGGGGAAAGAATGACACAGCCATTATCCTAATGAGTCAAGAGGCACTATCCCTTGGTGTGACACAGTTTGATAGTTCCATGGAAGGGGGGAACATTTCTTGAAAAGTGTGTGTGTGTGTGTGTTGTTGTTGTTGTTGTGGGGGGGGGGAGAGACCAGTGCCAATGAGCACAGGCAGTAATTAGTTGTCAGAAAATAATTAGTGACAGAAGCACCTCCAGGCAAGAAGTAGGAACTGCTCCTGTTATTCCTGTAAAGGTAGAATGACCTCACTTAGTGCCTATTATCTGGTGTTTTCCAGGTGTCTTATTAAATTCTGCATTGCCAAGATCTCCAGGAATTGGCACCACTATATTCCAATGTTTTTTACCAAGGCAACAGCAGCGCAAGAGCAATTGCTTAAGAGATTAATTAACTTGTCAAATAATTAAGCAGACAGCGCTGTAATCGAGGTTTCGGTTTCATAATTGATTTATCACTTTTGTAGGACTGAAGTCCTTTTTCTCCCTCCTCCCTCCCCTTTTCTGACGGACTGAAATATCTATTAAATATCAAGCTATCTTAGATTTAAAGACAAGTTCTTACACATTTAATAGAATTATCCACTGGGTTTCTGGACGGGGGGGAGGAATACGTGATCCACTGTCACAAAAAAAAATAGATCAGGCAATCGCTTCAAAATAACTTTTATCCCACAAAGGACCAAGGCAGACTATTAGTCCACATAGATCTGTATTTAGGCCAACCAGTGTTCCCCATATTGCCTTGCAAAATGTGTTTATTGGGCTCCATCTGCACTATGCAGGGAAAGCAGTATCACATCATTGTGAAGAATCATGGCTTTCCCCAAGTTAAGGTTAAGGATGGTAAGAGCAGTTCGGTTGTTTCTCAGATTGTTTTAACAGTCAATCCCTCTTCTCAAGCAATTCTGAAAATTGTAGCTCTATGAGGGGAATAGGAACCTCCTAACAACTCTCAGCACCTTTACAAAACTACAGTTCCCAGGATTCTTTTTTTGGGGGGGGGGGCATGAATGTTTGAAGTGGCATTACAGTGCTTTAAATATATGGTGCAGATGGGGCCTTAGTCAACATGGCATACAAAAATGTGTTTATTAGGAGAAATTTGCACCAAGATTTTTGGGCACCTTTGGAAAGAAGAGTGGGATAGACATTTTAAAAACAAACTAATGAAATCCTGGTGAATTTTAATGAGGGTCTGTTTGTGTCAAAATATGGGAGACTGGATTTAAGATTGGAAAAATGAGAAACTGAAGATTTGTCCACTCTAAACAAAACTTGTTGCCATTTTGGCAAAACAGCAATTTGGGTAGGGGTTGTTACAGCCTCAATAACAGCTAGGTTGCCTTCCCATGGCCTACTTGGATATCTGATTCCCACAAACCCTGGAGAGGTCACCAAACCCTTAGAAATGAAAGAGACAAGCCCATCACACTGACAGAGATAAAACAGGGACAGTGATATATACCGCAGAGAGAGATCAGAAACTATGGACTGCCTCAGTAGAGACAATTGGAGCATGTGAAAGATTTGTAATGTTCAGACATGTTCCACTGGTCCACAGGGATGCGGGGAAGAAGAGGAAGCAAGCGGGGGTGCCAGAGAGGTAAACTTGAAAGCAGAACAGAGAAAACAGAGAGGCACACACAGCCGGTGGGCTGCAGAGGTGAGGAATTGCATCTTGATTTGAAATCACTAGCCAGACCTCAGGCTGCAGGCTTCCAGTGTTCACCTAGTGCTGAAACATCAAAAATTCCTAGCTCTCGACATTGCATTGTATGGCTATGTTTCCTACCCCTTTTGTTGATGTTGTTCTAAAGACCAACAAAACAAATTTCTGCCCCTAATAACAAAACAGGGAGAGAGGGAGAGGGACTGTAATCAACTTGACAGTGTCCTTTCTTTTCTCTCCTGACCTTTAATTTGGCTGCTATGGATATTCTCCATGGGACCTATCAGGCATCGAGGCAGTGATGCATGATGCTATTTTCGTGTTTCCCCTTTCCCAGTGCAGACCCTCAGCATCTCATTTGTAGTTGTTTGCTGTCATAGCTGATCTCTTTAAGGACTTAAGGGAGAGAACACTTTAATTAGCCCTGATGAATGTTATTCTAAAGCAGCAATGCAGCAGCAAGCAAAGGCTCTAGCAGCCAAGTCAGCTGCTTGTGGCTGGAAAGCCAAACAGGATGTATGTGACTGTTGCCATGGAAACAAAGGGGCAGTCCATTCTCCTTATTGAGCACAGGATGTGAGCTCAGTGTGTGTCATATGACCTGTACAGGATGTACATGGGTGGAGTTTGGAGTTTGGAGTTTCTCTCTGTTTGTTGGTGAGAGCAGACATGTTTTCTCTGTACTGAAGTGAAAGACAGGAATAAAAGCAATGTAGTTACATTTCTGTCTGTGTCTGATTCCCCTCCCTGGGGATATGCTGGAGAGCAGGGAGGAGGAGAGCAGTTGGTGTGTTTTCCTCACAGCCTGAGGAAAATCGCCGGAACGGACCTCGTGTGTTTTTCCTACCGGGAGTCGCCGGAGGGAGGTTGAAAGAATTCAGCCGGTGCCTGGAGAGATAGGCACATACCTCTGACCGAGCCTGAATTCTGACAATGGTAGCAGAGGATGGTTTCGATCCATCGACCTCTGCATCAAGGAGACTGTATTCATCCCTCTCCATGTAAGCCTGAGATGGAGGCTGATTCTCTGCAGCCAGAAGCTGACCAGAAGAAGCTGAAAGCCAAGCTACGGAGCCCAGGTATGAGATTTTCGGGCTTAGAAGTGTGAATGCAGATGGATTAATTCTCTGCTTCATGGGAGCAACGTTTGGGAAAAACAGCTCCGAGAGAGAAGAGTCTGCATTCCAAACATTCCTGTGGTTTTTCCTGTCCAAGGAAAGGAATGTGGTTGCTTAGCAACGCAGATAAGGGCTGGAAGTCAGGCTATGCCCAGAGAGGCACAAACAGCTCGTGTTTTGACTAGGCCTTTACAAAGGAACTGTTGGAAAGGGACTTTCCAAGCAGCCAGTGTTATTGCTGCCAGGTGCACAGAGTGTAAACAAGCCAGCTATTGGATTTTAGAGGCTTGTGTTTGAGAGTCAATGAAAGGACTCAAAATGGATGCCAAGAAGGGGGAAGGCCTGCCTTCTCCACCCCTCTTGACCAGTGACAATTATGCATCTTGGTCTATTAAGATGAAGGCCTTGCTGCAGAATCAGAGACTGTTTGAGGTGATTGAGAACCCCATCCCTGCAGCACCAACGCGTCCTTGGGAGTCACAGGATGTGAAGGCCAGAACTGCTATAATTCTGTGCGTGTCGGACTCTCAGCTTATTCATATACAAGATTTACCGCACGCGAAAGATGTTTGGGACACGCTGAGAAGGACACATCAGAGAGATGCAGGTTCTTCAGCGTTGCTGTATTTTGAAAAGCTGACCAACCTGAGGCTTGCGCCTGATGGAGATGTTCAAGCGCACCTGACGGAAATGAAATTTCTGCGTCAGCAGATGGTGGAACGCAATTTCCGTCTGCAGGAGGAAGTGTTTTGCTTCATGGTGATCAACAGCCTGAATCGGACTTACAAAACGGTTGCCAGTCAGCTGGGGTCCCTCCCAGCGCAAGATCTAACGTCGGACAGGGTCTTTGCCGTGGTTCTTTGTGAACATGACAGACTTGCCGCCCTGGAAGTCAAGGACAGGGGGAGACAAGAACAGAGTTCTAACACCCCCACTGCTGTAGCTACTGGAGGAGACGCTGTAGCTTTGAACGTTGTCCGATGTTTCAATTGTGGGCAGACTGGGCATTTTCAGCGGAACTGCAGGAAGCCACGTCAGAACAAAGGAGCCAAGGGAAGCTCCACGAAGTCTGAGGCGTCAGGCAGAAGTCATGCCAAGTCACAGGCGAAGCCTGCAAAGGCTTTGATGTTCCTAAAAGCCACACCACAAGTGGGGAATTCCTTCGTTTTAGACACGGGAGCGACGGTTCACATGACCCATCGCAGGGATTTGTTTTCGTCGTTTAAGAAGCAAAGCTTCGTTGTACAACAAGCCAACGGTCAAGAGCTGGAAGCCACCGGAATTGGGACTGTGTATCTTAAAAGTCTGAACTTGACTATAAACGATGTTTATTTGGTTCCAGGGTTGAAGTACAATCTGCTCAGCGTTTCGCAGATTGCCAAGAAGGGACTAAAACTGTCCTATGATGATCAACACTGCGAGATCTACAAAGATGGAGAGCTGTATCTTTCTGCCAAAGAGAAAGATGGACTGTATTTGTTGACTTTTGATCAAAGTGATTACATGGAATGTAATTCTTGTGATTCTAACATGATTTCTTTTGCAGGTGTAGCTGAAAAGAACGCCAAGCAGGTCACCTCGAGGGTCGACAAGGCATTTCAGCGGGTGTATGCTGATGTGATTGGTCCTTTAGCACCATCTAGAGGCAATGCAAAGTATTACCTAATATGTGTTGATTCTTTCACAGGTTTTGTCTGGATTTATCTTTTGGAGAGACCGAAAGAAGCCTTAGAAAGGTTTAAAGAGTTTTGTGACAAGGTTAAAAATATGCATGATGCTGACATAGATTGTCTTTGCACAGATGAGAAGCCAATTTTTCTCTTACAGGATTTCCAGAGGTTCCTGAAGAAGAAAGGGATAAGACACAAAATTGCAGCTTCCGAAGAAGCTTGGAACAGATGTGTCTGTGTTAGAGTGAACAAAGAATTGCAAAAGGGAATGCATGCGCAATTGCTTAGTTCACATCTGCCACATGAGTACTGGGCTGAGTCACTAATGTCATATTGTTACACGTGGTTGAGAAAGTTTTCAAAAGAGTTGGGATGTTCTCCTTTTGAGAAACTGTTCCACAGAAAACCTTCTGTTGCCCATTTCAAGGTTTTCGGGTCTCATGTGAGAACAGAAGCTCCAGGTGGAGTAAAGAATGCCAGAGGCATTTTTGTGGGTTATGAAAAGGGTCTCTACAGAGTAATTTTGTCTGAATCTGGTAAGGTGATTCTCACAAAATTTCTAGAGAGTGCTCCTGAACAGGAGCGAGTGATTGTTCACACATTTCCCACAGGTGATGTTGATGATTCTGATGATGATGATGATGAGTTTGATCTTATTGAGTTCAGTAGTACTGATGATGACAGCGATAGCTCAGACAGCTCAGTTGTCACAGTCATTGAGAGGAAATCTCACGTAATGACTAGACCCTCAGAAGAGGAGGATGAACCACTGATTAAGCTTAGTCCTGGTTCTCCAGAGAGTTCAGAGGCTGAACCAGAAAGCAGAGAAGAGCAGCACCTCTTACGTAGGTCTGAGAGAGCAACGAAGGGTGTACCACCCAAGAGGTATTCAAAAGAGTTTGCCAACCAAGCTATTGCATGTGTTGCTGTTGTAAACGACCAAGGTCAAATTGAAGCTGTGTCTGAGTCAGAGACAAAGGCACAACAGAGAGTTGCTAACCAAGGTAATGCAGAAGCATTCATTCCTTGGAAGTCACACAACCAGAGAGGTACATTGGTAAAACCAGTGGCGGGTAGTTCCAAGGGTGGAACTGAAACAACAGGGGAGTGTTATAAGTATAACAACTGTTTGTTTTCTTCTCTGGATGACGCTTTGCTCGCAGCACGCATTGATACTTTAGGGGGAGTATGTTATTCTAAAGCAGCAATGCAGCAGCAAGCAAAGGCTCTAGCAGCCAAGTCAGCTGCTTGTGGCTGGAAAGCCAAACAGGATGTATGTGACTGTTGCCATGGAAACAAAGGGGCAGTCCATTCTCCTTATTGAGCACAGGATGTGAGCTCAGTGTGTGTCATATGACCTGTACAGGATGTACATGGGTGGAGTTTGGAGTTTGGAGTTTCTCTCTGTTTGTTGGTGAGAGCAGACATGTTTTCTCTGTACTGAAGTGAAAGACAGGAATAAAAGCAATGTAGTTACATTTCTGTCTGTGTCTGATTCCCCTCCCTGGGGATATGCTGGAGAGCAGGGAGGAGGAGAGCAGTTGGTGTGTTTTCCTCACAGCCTGAGGAAAATCGCCGGAACGGACCTCGTGTGTTTTTCCTACCGGGAGTCGCCGGAGGGAGGTCGAAAGAATTCAGCCGGTGCCTGGAGAGATAGGCACATACCTCTGACCGAGCCTGAATTCTGAATTTCCCCTTTCCCAGTGCAGACCCTCAGCATCTCATTTGTAGTTGTTTGCTGTCATAGCTGATCTCTTTAAGGACTTAAGGGAGAGAACACTTTAATTAGCCCTGATGAAGTGGCGAGAACCAAGCAGAACCTGTTAGCTCTCAGCCTACGTCTGTTTGCATTTCCTGACACAGATACGGGAAGCTTTCCTTAAACTGCTCTTTTACCGTATCTTGACATTATTATTATTGTTTCGGGTTTTCCCCAAATATTTTAAATATGTTCATCTCGCAACCTCGTTGTCACCTACAAAGGACTTACAAGCAATGTGGCATGTTAGAAAAAACACATTGATGTGATGTGTGGATTTACATTTGTCAAGTTCAATGTAAATAAAAGGGAAGGAAGTCAATAGATAGGAAGCTGCCTTATGTTAGGGTCACATTATTTAAAGCACCAGTATAACACTTTAAGCAGTCACAGATTCACTCAAAGAATTCTGGGAGCTGTAGTTTGCTTAAGGTGCTGAGAGTTATTAGGAGACCCCTATTTCCCTCCCAGCACTAGAGTGGCTTAGCAACAAATCTGTCTTCCCAGGGAACTGTAGTTCTAGGTGTGGAGTAGGAGTCTCTTAGCAACTCTCAGCATCATTACCAAACTACACCTCTCAGAATTCCTTTTGGGGGAAACCATTACTGCTTAAAGTGGCATCACAGTTCCTTAAATATATGGTGTGAATGTGGCCCAAGTCAGATCACTGGGCCACCTAGCTCCATATTGTCTTCACTGACTGGCAGTGGCTTTCCAGGGGTTCAGGCACTAGTCTTTTCCAGGCTTACCTAGATCCTGGAGAAGGATCTGGGTTCTTCTGTGTGCAAAGACCTTCTTATGTGCTCTACCACCTGTGTGAAAGAGCCATTGTAGATAATAACACTAGAGGAAAAATGTTCATGTTGCCACAACATTACTTCAACGGAATCTTTTGTCAAGAGGAATCACTTCACACATTCAAAGCCAGTCATTAACAGCTGCAATTCTATGCATCTCTGCTCAGAAGTAAATCCTTTTGAGTCCATTGAGTGGGGATGGATTCCAGCCTAAGTGTACAAAAATCAAGCCTAGAGACATTGATTCATCGTTCATTTAACTCATCTAAACCTCATCTTTCCATCCAGATGTTGAAGGCAGCTCTTGAAAGTAAAAAAACAACAGAACAATTGCAAGACCAATAATGTCTGAAGAGAGAACACAGAGTATAGCAGCAAGCCGTCTAAAAATAGTGGGCCTGTGTGAAAATTGAATCCTAAAATTCTCCATGCTATTGCGGGGGGGGGGGGGGGAGCAGAGTTTTTTTGGGGGAGGGGACATTTCACTTCCTGCCACTGTATATTTCACTGTATATTTTCCAATTTCTCCCTAATTTTTGAAAATCTGGAAAAAATATGAGAAATTTCAAATCACATAATATTGAATGAAATCCTGATGTTCATATTGATGAATCTATGGGCTAAGAGAGAAGGAGAGGAAGGCGGGGGCATAACCATTGCCCCCCCCACCACCACCACCATCTTAAAATAAGATCAAACCACAGTAAGACAAGATTGACAGCTACTGTTAGAGTTATTGGTTTGTTGGTTGCTAGAGAGCAATCAGGCAATATGCCTCCAAAGTGTTTTCTAAGGCTTTCTTATTAGTGATAAAACCTTTAGAGCCAGTGTGGTGTAGTGGTTAAGAGCGGTAGTCTTGTAATCTGGGGAACCGGGTTCGAGTCTCCGCTCCTCCACATGCAGCTGCTGGGTGACCTTGGGCTAGTCACACTTCTTTGAAGTCTCTCAGCCCCACTCACCTCACAGAGTGTTTGTTGTGGGGGAGGAAGGGAAAGGAGAATGTTAGCCGCTTTGAGACTCCTGAAGGGGAGTGAAAGGCGGGGTATCAAATCCAAACTCTTCTTCTTCTTCTTCTTCTAGAATGCAGAGCACCTGTATTCTTGCTCATTCACTGGCAGAATCTGAGAGTGGGCGGTCCTTAAACCTTCCCCAGCAAAGTAGTTTCTTGACGCCCAGTCTGTGCCTCCCCTCTCTGCGTGGAAGTTTTCTGCGCAAGGAAGGCTTGGGTAACGGGGGACCTCCCTCCTCCCCGCTTTGCTCTGGCAAGGTGTCCTGGCACCGCCTTGCCTCCTCCGCCCCCTGCCTCTCCTCTCTACTAGAGGCGTGGCTACCTTCCTCCGATGAGGAAGTGCTGCTTCCCACGATCTTTGGGGGCTCTCTGTAATCCACCCGGCCTTTCCCCTCTCGCCCCTGAGCCGATGGCAGCTCCCTGACAGCTGCTTCCCAAAATTCACAGATTGCAAAACAGTAGTGAAGGCCATTTCATGGAATATTCTCCTTGGGTGGATTGAAATTCTTCAACAATTCTGCTTCTCCCTCCTTTGCAGAAGGGCTGTAGCTCAGTGGTAGAAAATCTGCTTTGCATGCACAAGATCACAAGTTCAATCCCCAGCCTCTCTAGGTAGAACCCTTGTCTAAAATCCTGGAGAGGTACTACTGGTCAGTGTAGACAGTACTGAGCTAGATGGACCAATGACCCTGATTCATTATAATATAGCCTCCTATGATTTTGTATATATTCCTGTGATCTTGGGCCAATCTCTTTCCCTGCTTATCCAGAGCCAGTGTGGTGTAGTGGTTAAGAGCGGTGGACTCATAATCTAGTGAACCGGGTTCGCGTCTCCACTCCTCCACATGCAGCTCTCCCTTGGCTTCCAGAAACTGGTAACTCAGAAGCATTACTGCCTCTGGTCCATGAAAACAGGGCATAGCCTGTATTGGTATCCTCTGTGAATCTTCTTTTAAAGTCACTAAAGGAGCCAGTGTGGGTTAAGAGCGGTGGACTCATAATCTGGTGAACCAAGTTCGCGTCTCCGCTCCTCCACATGCAGCTGCTGGGTGACCTTGGGCTAGTCACACTTCTCTGAAGTCTCTCAGCCCCACTCACCTCACATAGTGTTTGTTGTGGGGGAGGAAGGGAAAGGAGAATGTTAGCTGCTTTGAGACTCCTTCGGGTAGTGATAAAGCGGGATATCAAATCCAAACTCTTCTTCTTCTTCTACCTCTCAGGGCTGTTATGTGACTAAAAGGGAAGTGGCAGAATCGTGTGTGCTGATAATAATGTAATTAGAAATAAAAGAAATGTTTTCATTAGCGGTGTCTTAGGGTGATTCAGCACACCCCTAGTTTATTTTTCATTAGAACTGGCAATGACACAGCCTTAGGGGGGCAAGAGGAAGCCAGCCATAACTGTGGAAATATGGTTTTCTAAGTGGGATGCCTTTGGATGGCTGTTGGCAAGGTACATTCTTCTGCCTAATTTACAAAGCAGATGCTTTGAAAATAAAATAAGCCCCTTTGCCGCTCATCCCTTGCACTCAGCAGGACTGGCATTCACTCACGAACTCATGCATCAAAGACAAATGAATCAGCCCCAGCACTTGCTTATAAATAGTATCCCCATTAAACGCTCGACAGTAACAACTCCGAAAGACAATGGGCCCTGTGTGACTCTCACACGCACAACAGTTCATAGGCTTCACTCCAATTATCCCCAAAGATAATTGTAAAGATAACACCGTTTAAAATATCTAATGTTTTATTCAATATTGTGGCGAGTTTCAATTACTCCCAATTATAATTCAACAGCTTTCTATTTAAAACAATTATTGTCTTTTCCAACGTGCTCCAAGTCAAATAAATGACATGCCACTATTCATCATTGGTTTGTGCCTTTTCCTTCTTTCTCGGGACCCCCACCTTCCTCCTTGCTTCTGGTGCTGTCTCTTTGATTCTTGTCAAAGATACCCAACTCTTTCCTCAAAAGGTGTCTTCCAAATAGGCAACAACATCATGTTTGCTTGAAAATCAGATATCCTGGAAAAGTCCCCAGGTGGTCAAAATCAATTCCACTCATTCGAAATCAATAGGAGTCTATTGAGAGGCCATAAGGATCTGCTTGCAGCAGCATCTTAAGTCTAGCACATGGGTAGGCAAACTAAGGCCCAGGGGCTGGATCCGGCCTAATTGCCTTCTAAATCCAGCCTGCAGACGGTCCGGGGATCAGCGTGTTTTTACATGAGTAGAATGTGTCCTTTTATTTAAAATGCATCTCTGCGGTATTTGTGGGGCATAGGAATTTGTTCTTTTTTATTATTATTTTCCCCAAAAATAGTCCGCCCCCCCCCACAAGATCTGAGGGACAGTGGACCGGCCCCCTGCTGAAAAAGTTTGCTGACCCCTGGTTTAGTAACTCTCCAGCATGGAGAGGTAGGAAAACCCTGCCCATCTCAACTCAGAGATGGGAAACTAGATTCAGCAAGATCAGCTGCTGGTGCTTGCAACTGAAACTGAATCAACTGAGCTTGCAGAGTCTCCTTTGAAAGAACCTCTGCATAGGGGCAGATAGATCTGTCAATTTTGGTTCTCTCTGTTTCTCATTTTCCCCTGAATCTTAAATCCAAGTCTCCACATTTCTGCAGTATTTTGCATTATTTTAGAAAAAGAATCCTCTTGAAAACTTGTAAGCGTTTCAGTGTGAATTTCTCCTAATATACACATTTCATCCAACACACACACACACACACACACACACACACACACACACGTTTGCAAAACAATTTCCTCAATACAAAGCATTTTTATATGGTATTTCCATGGATATGTGCATTTTTATGCACATTACTTGGCTGGAGAACTGCACTGAAAAATTCGGAGAGGTGTGAATTTCAAAGGACGTGTCTTGGTTCGCTTATTGGTTTTGAAAGTGTGACTAGGAAAGTCACCAGAGCAGTAATGATTCATTAACTGCATACAAATAAACAATAATACTGGATTAAAAATTTGTGAAAAACTTTGGGCTCCACATTGCATTTTGATCATTTCAGAGCAGACTAATCAGACATACTTTTTTGGAGAGAGAAAAATACTGTTGCTGCGAACTATTCATTGCGCTCAATTTCTTCATCTGCTGTTTGTTGTGTTTAAGAGCCCCGTCCTGTGTATGTTTACTTAGAAGTGGGCCAGTGGGCCTTTGGGGAAGAGCCATAGCTAAATGACGCAACATCTGTCTTCCATGCAGAAGGTGCCAAGTTCAATCCTTAACATCTCTAGGTAGGGCTGGAAGGGACTCCTTCCTAAAACCCTGAGAAGTCGCTACCAGTCGGTGTAGACAATAATGTATGAGAGGGACCTATTTTCTGACTTGAAATAGGACAGCTTCCTATGTACCTAATTTCCTGAAATGGGCACAGACCAGTGTGGCAAATGGTGTTTCCAACATGTTTCCTTTTTGTCGTGCAGTGTCTGTCTATGCTGGAGCTATTCTGAGGCCGATTTGCTGCTGAGGTGGCACAATTAAAGAATTAACCGTTGTCCTAACTGTCCATCCTTCTTGCCTCCATCAAAAGCAATTAATGTGGATTATGTATATTTTGTAAGGGGAATGTCTTTCATTTCAATGCTTGGTATGACTCCAGGGAGGATTAGGGAGCCCAACTGAATGAGATAATTTGCATAAATTAGGTCACATGCAACTAATAAATTTGCATTCAGATAGGGGTCTTTGTGATGAAGCAATGTCTTATGTAGCACTGGGCAAAAGAGCTGGTTCTATAGCTTTACTCCCTTGGTTCTTAGCTTTACTCCGCCCGAAAGCTTAGTGGTGTGTTCTGACACACATTTCCACTTTATTATTGCCCAGGGAGAGGGCATGCATTCCCCCCCCCCCCAAAGTAGTTTATTAAAAAGCTTTTATCTTCTTTCCCCTCCCACACACCCATCTTGTAGAATTGGAATTATTCTAAAACTGGATCTATACCTGCAAGCATATGAGATGGGACACTTTTAAGGATGTGGGAAGCTAGCTGCCTTTTACTAGGTCAGATGATGAACAGGGAGGAGCTCTGCTGGATCAGGCCAGTGTCCCATCCTCACATCGGCCAATCAGATGCCTGAGGGAAACCCTCATGCAAGGCCTGAACACAACAGCCCTCTGCCCACTTGAAGTGCTCAGCAACTAGGAATGGTGGGATGCCAAGAAGCAGGGAGGGGGGAGTTCTTACCAAGTAGTTTATTCAATATTCACAGAGAGAGGCAAATGAATGTGGCAGGCATAGGCAAACTCAGCCCTCCAGATGTTTTGGGACTACAACTCCCATCATCCCTAGCTAACAGGACCAGGGGTCAGGGATGATGGGAACTGTAGTCCCAAAACATATGGAGGGCCAAGTTTGCCTCTGCCTGGAATGCGGTCTCTCTTAGATAATGGCATTGCTCCAAGTAAAGTCCCAGCTGAGCCGGCTGACCTGTGCTTTCTGCTTCTGAGTTTTCTGTTCTACTACTCTCAAGGCATGCCTGGTTTGGGGAGAGGGGGGTTCAGGAATGCTTTCAAGAGACACTGAGTCTGTCCGCTGTCTATCCCCTGGTGCTTCTTCTTCCTGTTGCTCTCCCAAAATTTCCCAGCTTCTCCTCTCTGCAGCCTCCGAACTATGACCTTCTGCAAACCACTGTTCTAAATCTATACTGTTCTTCTCTTCTTGGGAAGGTGTGGGAAGGGGGGGGGGGCGGTCCCCACCATTTCTCCTCATTCCAGCCCCTGGCACACCCCTCCGAGACTATGCCACTGAACATCCACAGTGGCGAGTAGCTTTCTCCTCCATGAATTTCTAGAACCCTCTTCTAAACCCCTCTAAGTTAATTAAACTTCAGATTGGACAAAATATAAATAAAACCAGCAGCTTTGAAAATATGCATCATCAAAATAATAATAATAATAATAATACATGCCAAACATACAGAAATGGGTGGACTTTCCTACAAAGCATGTCTTCTTTTAAGCAGGTGCCCAAAGATGCCTGGAATGGAATGTGTATGCATATATCCTGCCTAAGAGGCTTTAGAAAAAGAAGAGGAAAAAGGGAACTGAAGGAGGGCAGATTTGAAAGTGAATGCTCAGAAGATCTATGACTTTGTATGCATGGTGTTAATAGGGTGCTGATTGATTATAATACAGAAGTGGGCAGAATAGTCTCTTAAGACATCCTTCATTTGCTGAGGAAAGTCTTCAGGGAGAATTGTCACAGTTCCGGGGAGCTGTAGATCCTTGATTTATCCACTCCTTGAATTTTGCAGGCAGTGCATTCTTCTCAACAGCTTTTAATTAAAATAATACTCGGGTATCTGTTCAAGAGAGACCCTCAGGGTGTCTTTGTATTGCCTTGGGCAGGCTTGACCTTCTAAGCAGATGTGGAAGTCATCCATGCTGGTACAATTCAAAGGGTGCTCACCATGCCGGTAGCAGTGTTTTGAGACTAGGGGTCTCCTGTATGGATCACTCCCTCCGTGAACTGAAAGTCCACCCTAGGAATCACACGGGGCTCTGGGTGGGTTCACATTCAGTTCACAAATCTACTTTATTTGCACTTCCCAACTCATGAAGCAAAATGCAATATGGACCAATATTCATACGTCTGTGAATTTTGCAAAGTCAAATGACAAAGAGGCAAAATATCAACACGGTAAGAACATGATATTCATAAATGCAACCTGGTGACCGCTTTGTCCCAGAGTTACCTTTGTTTCCTTGCAAAATGATAAGACCTTCATGTTAAACTCTGATTAAGTAATGGACTGCCCATTACCACACTCAAAAAAGTCAATTCCAGGGGATGGGGGCAGAAATCTCAAATAAATAATCTAGATGCTGAATGAAGGCTGGATTCCTTTCAAGAAGAAATCATGCCATTTTTAGGCACCAGAACATGGATACCCTGCTATGAACTTGATACCATGTGTTAGGCCCACCTTGATACCATGTGTCAAACCCACCTGGACATCTGCAATGCTCCACAAGCTTCCTCTCAGGTCCAGCTGAGTATTGAATGAGAATTCAGAGGAAGAGGAGGACCTTGTCACTAGTCCTAGCACCTAGTCTCACCACACAAACAAAGCTCTAGAACCTCCAAGATGACCCCCAAGTCTATAGGAGCAGAGGGAACGACATGTCTAGGTGAAAGAAGCTGTAGTTAGCAAGAGGCTCAGTTAAGAACCTAAGAAGAGCATTCTGGATCAAGCCAATGGTCCATCTAGTCCAGCATCCTGTTCTCACAGTGGTCATCCAGATGCCATTAGGAATCCCTCAAGAAGGACCTAAGCACAGGTGCACATTTCCCTTCTGTGGTTTCCAGCAACTGGCATTCAGAAGCATTACTGCGCTATTCGTGGGTTTTGTCACAATGGAAGCCAAACCCCACAGAACTCCGGATGTCGTCTGTTCAACATGCATTACAGCAGTAATTAACTTTGCTTCATTTCCTGCTCATTTCGCAGGTGATAGACCTGGGGCGTGTAGAGAATGTTTGTACACACAAAATGATCACATAAGCTACAAATTGTACTCTAAGCAGGCTACTGGATCCTATCTGCCAATGTATTGTCCATAGTGATGGCAGTAAGACCCAGCATAGAAATTAAAGCTATGTCTGCTTTGCAGAACTCTCCAAACTGTGTCTGGATTGAAATCTCCAGAGTGACAACAACAAAAAAAAGTTTTGTATTTTTTTTAAAAAAGCAATGATTTTATTGCCATCCATTTAAGCTGCCAAGCTTGGCTAAAACTGCCATATGAAAAACTCCATAGATCGTATCGGAGCTGGCATTAACACCTGGCATATTTGGGCATCCGCCAGGGCCCCATGGCATGTCACATCGCTGATGCCTGCCCTAAGCCTCCCCATACTTTAATTCCTTTGCACCCTGGTGCTCTGAGCAGCTGAGTTGAGCTGCTGTTCTAATTTCTTGCAATGTCCCTGACACAGCTTTGCTCTGGGGCATGATGAGAAATTAAAATGGTGGACCTCTGCCAACCAATGCTTCTATTGCCCACCTCCATGAGGAAGCTTGCCAGGGCTCACCGACCGAAAATGCCAATGCAATCACACTGATCATATCCAGAACCAAACACACACACACACTGTAGAAAGGAAAAATATATTAATCAAAATAGGCCAGAAAGACTAAGCCAACTGCATATGTTCCAATTCTAGAATTAGAATTGGCACTGCTCAAACTCTCAGCACAGTGAAATAATGGAACAGAGGAAATCCTATCCCCCTTAAATTGAAATAGGGTGCTGAATGAGAACTGCATTACTGTACTCAGTTCCCTAGTTGCATACCCTCCAACATTTATCTGATGAATATAGGGGTGCCCTATTCAATTGTTATCACTATCATTATCATTATTATACTATTTACACGCTACCCATCAGACTAGTTTGCCCCAGCCCTTATATCAACGGCTTCCAACATATATAAAAAACATTAAAAAAAACTCCAAACCGTCCAACATTTCTCCAATGAAAATAGTAGGGGTGTACTAATGAAAAGCAGGACATTCATGATGAAATCAGAAACTGGGACAGCTTCTGTAAATCTGGGACTATCCCTGGAAAACATCGACACTTGGAGGGGCTGTGGTTCTTAAAAGCTCCTGGCATTTGTGGACAGTCTGTGTCGTAAGACTCTAAACCATGAGGGGCTACTGCTCCTTCTGCTCCTCTTCCTCTTTGAAGTTTAATGAAATGTAGTAAGCTATCTCATATTGAGTCCAACACATTGTATCATCTAGCTCAAGACTGTCTACACAGACAAGCAGCTCCAGGATTTCCATCAGAGTTCTCTCTCATCCAGGGCCAGATTTAGGTTTGATGAAGCCCTAAGCTACTGAAGGTAATGGGGCCCTTTATATGTCCAGCTTTCCTTTGTCAACAACAAATTGCCACTGTTTTTTGTGTCAAATATATGCTATATGGTAACTTATGGACCTAATAGGTCCATACACAACACAAAACACTGTTGCTGTATGTAGCTTTTGTTTTATTTGCTTTTTATCTTATATTTTGGAAATGTACATCCAGGGTTTTTTCCCTTTAATTTTTTTTGGGGGCCCCAAGAGAGTGGGGCCCTAAGCTATAGCTTGTTTAGCTTATACATAAATCCAGCACTGCTCCCATCCATACAATGTCCAGAGTTCCCTGGGTTGTGTGTTAAGCCACTCTGAGAATTGTAACTCCGGGAGGGGAATAAGGGTCTCCTAACAACTCTCAGCACCCTTAACAAACTACACTTCCTGAAATTCTCTGAGGGGAACTGTGACTGTTTAAAGTGGCTTTAAATAGTGCTTTAGATGTGTCATGTGAATGTGGCCTCAGCTGCAAGACTGAGAATCTCACAGGAAGATTAAATGGTCTGCATTGACTCTCAGCATCCCATGCAGAGATGGAAAAGAATGAATTCTCCTAACAACACAGCAGTACAGTGGTACCTTGGTTTGCATACATCTTGGTTTGCATACGTTTTGGATTACAAACACGTCAAACCCGGAAGTGAGTGTCCCGGTTTGCAACCTTTTTTTGGATTACAACCCTTTTTTTTCTCTTTTTTTTTTTGGATTATGAACAGTTACAACCTGTTTTGGTTTAAAAACAGCCCTCTAGAATGGATTATGATTGTAAACCAAGGTACCACTGTATTGAATTTTGCCAGCAGCAATGCTTGCTGTTCCTTCTTGAGAGCTCACAGCAGGCTGAGTGGCAATGCTGGACAGGGCAGGAGCCAGACATAAGTACTGATGCCGCTCTGAGGTTTCGTGATCGACTGCTTGCCCCATCCCCTGTACGCTCTTGGGGTGCAGCTTGTTAAAAGTGACATAAAAGAGAAATCTTAAGCACCAAAATATACAGGGCCATAAATCATGCAAGACACTTACATTGCATGTTTCTTTTCCCCTTGCAAACTATAAGTATGAGTATATATTCCATTTTCTGCCTTCTTAAAAAAGGGGGCCCATCCGCACTGTACCTTTAAAGCAGTATTGCACTACATCATACTCTCAAACATTTCTCCAATGAAAATAACGTAAAGGTACCCCTGACAGTTAAGTCCAGTTGCGAACGACTCTGGGGTTGTGGTGCTCATCTCACTCTACAGGCCGAGCAAGCCGGTGTTTGTCCGCTTCCGCAGACAGTTTTCCCGGGTCATGTGGCCAGCATGACTAAGTCGCTTCTGGCGAAGCCAGAGCAGTGCACAGAAACGCTGTTTACCTTCCCGCTGGAGTGGTACCTATTTATCTACTTGCACTGTGTGCTTTGGAACTGCTAGGTTGGCAGGAGCTGGGACCGAGCAACGGGAGCTCACCCCGTCGCAGGGCCTCGAACCGCCAACCTTCCGATTGGCAAGTCCAAGTGGCACAGTGGTTTAAACCACAGTGTCACCCACGTCCCAATGAAAATATAGGGACATCCTATTCAATAATAATAATAATAATAATAAATATTTTTATACCCACCCATCTGACTGGGTTGTCACTTTGGGAGACTTCCAACATGTATAAAAACATAATAAAGCATTAAACATTAAAAAAACCAACTTTCCTATACAGGGAAGCCTTAAGATGTCTTCTAAAGGTTGTATAGTTACATATCGCCTTTGCTCAGGGGTTGCATAACTCCATACCCACCAACATGTTTCAGGTGAAAACAGGGATGTCCTAGGGGAAAGTGGGACATTCCAGGATCAAATCAGAAACTGGGACGGCTTCTGTAAATATGGGACTGTCCCTTGGAAAATAGGGACACTCGGAGGGTCTGCTACATTACATAGCTAAGGCATCCCCCAAAGAATTATGGGAAATGCAGTTTAAGGGCTGCATTATGGGAAATGCAGTTTAAGGGCCTCCCAAAGCAACAATTCCCAGAGTGGTTTTACAATCCATCTGTCTTCCCATGGAACTCTGGGAGCTAGCCTATTGTTGAAAGGTAAGTTGTAAATTAATAGCTCTTCTCACCACTGGCATGGAGCCCCAGAGAAGATGCTTTGACCCACAGCCTTGTTGGGTCACCCAATGGGGCAGCTGCTAAGAGAACCATGTTTAGGCCTGGTCACTCCAGAGGAGCACCATCCATGTCCACAAAGTCAAACGGGGGTTGAGGAAAGTGAATCTAACCGAGTCTTAATCTTTCTTTCTTGCAATAAGTGCAAAAAAATCTCTCTTGGAAGGCCCAAACCTTCCAGGTTTCAATTGGCTCCCATCACACCATGTAGTTAAATGATGCTCTTTCATATCTTCCAAGCCATAAATGTAAGGTATGATTCACAGTTATTACACTTGACTGTAAAGGTAAAGGGACCCCTGACCGTTAGGTCCAGTCGCGGGTGACTCTGGGGTTGTGGTGCTCATCTCGCTTTACTGACCAAGGGAGCTGGCATTTGTCTGCAGACAGCTTCTGGTTCATGTGGCCAGCATGACCAAGCCGCTTCTGGCAAACCAGAGCAGTGCATGGAAACACCGTTTACCTTCCCGCTGGAGTGGTACCTATTTATCTACTTGTACTTTGATGTGCTATCAAACTGCTAGGTTGGCAGGAGCAGGGACCGAACAACGGGAGCTCACCCCATTGTGGGGATTCAAATCGCCAACCTTCTGATCGGCAAGTCCTAGGCTCAGTGATTTAGACCACAGCGCCACTCGCGTCCCATACACTTGACTGTATGTAGATCCTAATCAGAACAACATTGGGCCAAACTTCCTTGAGAACCATAGGAGCTGAAGTTTTGCAAAGTCATCCAAAAGGGATGTTCCACTTTACAAGAGAAACCCACTATGGAGGATTTGCCTTGTGCTTTTGAGCCCTGGTGTTTGTACCTGGCCTCATTAAGAGAAGCTAGCTACACTCCAAGTACTTTTACAAACCACTTAATCCAACAACAACACTTGACACAAGGGATCTCACTAAGGTCTCGCTTTAGGGATTCTTTTGTGACCCATTAAACAAACCAATCTTATCTAATACTAACAAAAGAAAGATGTTTAAGAAACAAATAAGTTCATTACCTATTTTATTTCTCCCTTAGTATTTATTAAGAGTCTCTCCCCTCCCATCACCACCAATCTCTCAGAATTGCTTTCCTCTTTCTTTACATCCAATTCTAAAAGTTTACATCTGTATTTATGGGACACGGGTGGCGCTGTGGTCTAAACCACAGAGCATCTTGGGTTTGTCGATCAGAAGGTTGGCAGTTTGAATCCCTGAGATGGAGTGAGCTCCCGTTGTTCAGTCCCTGCTCCTGCCCACCTAGCAGTTCGAAAGCACATCAAGTGCAATTAGATAAATAGGTTCTGCTCTGGCGGGAAGGTAAACGGTCTTTCCGTGTGCTGCTCTGGTTTGCCAGAAGCAGCTTAGTCATGCTGACCACATGACCCGGAATCTGTCTGCAGACAAACGCCGGCTCCCTCGACCTATAGGGCGAGATAAGAGTGCAACCCCAGAGTCGTCAGCGACTGGACCTAATGGTCAGGAGTACCTTTACCTTTACCTTTACATCTGTATTTATGATGTTTTAAATGATAAGATCTAAAAATACAACTGCAATCTTGGGTGCTGGTGCTCCCCCCACCCAAAGACCATCCAGGGATTCCATTTAGAGCAAGGTTACCAGATTTTTTTCAATGCATCTGGGGACACTTTAAAACTTCAATGTATTTTGTATGGGGACTGATTTGTAAATCCGGGGACTGTCCCCAGGAAACGGGGATGTCTAGCAACCTTAATTTAGAGAGGGTGGGAACATTCCCACACCCTGGGATTTTTGGAACACATGGGTCTCTGCTTATTAGGAGGTTTAATCACTAAAACAAAACAAAACCCCAAACCCCACTTGTTTCTACTGTAATTTAATTCTTTTCTTTATGTATTACAAATAATATTTCATTCCATGTTTTGTTCTGAAGACACACACACAATTGATATGTCCAAGAAGAACCATTATGAGATTTTGGATATAATAGCCAACTTTCATCATGGGAAACGTTATGGAAAGAGGAAATAAAATTTACTGCATGCTGTTCGTTGAAAGAAAATTATATGAAAATGATGTATCGTTGGTATCTAACTTAAGAAAATGTATAAAACAAGTTCAAATCAGTGTTGGAAATGTAAAGGGAAGGAGGGTACTTTTTACCGTATGTGGTGGATATGTGCACTGGTAAAAGCATTCTGGGAAATGATATATAATGAATTAAAGAAAATGTTTAAAAATACACTTGTTAAAAAAATCAGAAGCTTTTCTGTTAGGTATAATAGGTAAAGACATACCAAAAGAGGATAAAAGACTTTTCATGTACGCAACAATGGCAGCGAGAATGCTACTACCCCAGAGATAGAAAGAACAAAAGAAGACTGGCAGACAAAACTGATGGAATATGCAGAGATGGTGAAACCGACGGGGAAGATCAAAAACCAGGAAGATCAAGTATTTTAAAAAGACTGGAGTAAATTCTTAATTTATTTGAAAGACCACTGTAAACAGTTAAAATCATTGGCAGGGATGTAATGACACTTGTAATGTGGAATTAACTATGGCAGTTATGGATATACCTGTACAGGTGAGTCCTTAAAATTTCCAGAGTCCCCTGTGGAGATTTGACTCCTGGCCTGTCCTCTCCAATTCCTCCCTCCATGCTTTATCTTTCAAAGTTTAGAATGTCATTCCTCCTATATTGAAATTACTGTTCTACGTTTCTTACCTTTTTTTTGCTTTGTTTTGTTTTCTGAACATTGCCAAGCCCTGGCAGGCTTTTTCATTAAACAACAAACGGGTCATACGATGGAAATCTCAGTATATCATTATCAGATGCCAGGAATCATTTTCTCTGTGTAATGCATGCATCTGTGTACATAGACATAAATAATCCATTCTGTTACTCCACAGAGGACTTCACTCGGATCTTGCCTTGGGCCAAAAGTGAAGAGTGGGAGAGGGAGATTAATACAGGAGCCCATCATCGCAATGTTTAGAAATGCTGCTCAGACTTCAGCATAGCTGGTTTTTATTTTATTTTATTGAAGGGGGGTCATTGTTGCTGGAATCTAGATGATCATGCAGGTGGAAGGGAAGGGAAGGGAAGGGAAGGGAAGGGAAGGGAAGGGAAGGGAAGGTTTCTTTCTTTCTTTCTTTCTTTCTTTCTTTCTTTCTTTCTTTCTTTCTTTCTTATAAAAAATGAAAATTCCACTGCTTGCTTTGAAGACCTATTTCCAACATGAAAGCAGGCCATGCGAAAAATGGCCAGCCAAACTGGAAATGAGCAGGCATGCTTTGAACATCTGCAAATATCCAAGCCCTTAGGGATCGCAGGAAGCTGTTTTATACTGCATCAGGTCATAGGTCACTCCAGCTCTGTCTGCTCTCACTGGCAGCACCTCTCAGGGGTTTCAGGAAGAGGTCTCTCCTAGCCCAACCTAGAGATGTTGAGGGTTGACTCTGGGTTCTTCTGCATACAAGGCAGAAGTTCTGCCACTGATCCACAGCCCTTCCCCGCGATGATAATGATGAAGACCTATCTGTGTGAGCTGTGCTACCTTTCCCAATAAATATCACCTGCGGAATGCTTGCTCTCTTTGCCCATTTTCTGAAAAGACCCAGAATTGATGGGTGGAACAAGTAGCAATAGCAATTAATCCTAGTTTTACTCTCAACATGATTTCCCCCCTGCTTCGTGGCAGGCACTGGAAATAGGCAGTGTGGTATACTGGTTAGAGTGCTGTACTTTGACCGTGGACATTCAGACTTCAGCTATGAAGCCCATTGTGTGTTCATGTCCCCAACACTAGTTATTGTATAGACAGACGGATTAACTGAACATATGACTTACATTGTGTTTTCTAGGTGGTACAGAGAAATCAAAGCACAGCTTCAATTTTCAACACAGCCATGAAGTTCACTGGGTGACATTGAGCCAATCTCTCTGTCTCTCTCTTTCAGTCTAACCTACCTTGCAGGGCTGATGTGAGAATAAGAAATAGGAGAAAGGACCTTTGTATACAGTGGTACCTTGGGTTACAGACTCCCCTAACCCAGAAATAGTACCTCAGGTTAAGAACTTTGCTTCAGGATGAGAACAGAAATTGTGTAGCGGCGGCGTGGCGGCAGCGGGAGGCCCCATTAGCTAAAGTGGTGCTTCAGGTTAAGAACGGTTTCAGGTTAAGAACAGACCTCCGGAACGAATTAAGTTCTTAACCCGAGGTACCACTGTACTACCTTGAGCCCCCTAGAGGACTAAATGAGTAATGACAGTGAGCTTTTCCTTTTGTTCTAGAATATGCTGTTAATACGAACATTCCACTTAGCTATACAGGAGCCATAGCTCAATGTTAGAGCAACAACTTTGCTTTGCATGCAGAAGGTATCACAGGTTCAATCCCCGGCATCTCCAAGTTGGGCTGGGAATGTTCCTTGCTTGCAACCCTAGCGAGCCACTGCCAGTCAGTGTAGACAACACTGAACTAGACAGACCCATGTTCTGACTCGGTAAAAAGCAGCTTCTTTTGTTCCTATGCTTCTTGCATTTGCATATTCCTTTTTAAAACTCCCACCGACCATGACATTAACAATGGATCTCGAGGTTGAAGACAAAATAACGTGTGTTGAACAGTTTCTTAGCAGCAAGGAAAGGTGTTGGCAGCCTCAATGAGCTGCCGAGGTTATTGTCTTCCAGGGTTCAGAAATCTGAATGCACAGAGCTTATGGGCAAACAACTGAAAGCTGAACTCTGGGGTTCTCGCAGTTTGTGCAGAAAAGCTTGCATTTCATTCTAAGCACCCTCCCGCCTCCTGTTTCCCCATAAGCCACAATTTCTGTCTGGTAGTCAAATCCTCGCACAGTCAGACGGCCTCTGTGGGCTTTAGAAGTTCATTAATTAGCATCTTTTTTAAATGCTTGGATAATATTCTCCTATTCCGAGCCATTTCCCCAAGTCCTAATTTTAATAAAGCTGGTGCTTATGAACATTTCAATATTAAAGCCCTTGGTTACTGGCAGACGGAAGATGCATTTTAAAAGACAGAAGATCAAGGAGGACTTAAACAGCTAGTACAACTCCTCCCTCTATTGCCCTCCCTCCTTTGCCCTGGGATCCATGATACTTTTCAGATAAAATATTGTCTTAAGAGGCAGCTGCTCTTGTGTGAATGTGTCTAGCTTGGAATCAGGATAAAATAGGCAGCCATGCCTGGAAAAGTGGCCTTGGGAATAAGAGAGAATTATTTGTTGTTTAGTCGTTTAGTCGTATCCAACTCTTCGTGACCCCATGGACCAGAGCACGCCAGGCACTCCTGTCTTCAGAGAGACTTATGGGAAAGTTAATTGAAAGCAGTATTCCCCAAACTACCAGCTGACTGTCAGGACTTGTGAAGCCCCTCAGTCTCAGCTGTGTCTGTACCGGCTTCATGCCTGATGTCATATATGATGTTGGGTGTAGGGAGGGATGCATTTGAAGGCAAATTTACCAGATTTGTGTTTTTGCAATGCAAGCCAAAACACAGTCGTCCTTTGAAATTTTCACTTTTCCGAATTTTGCAGTGCCAATCTCCTGCCAAGTAATGTATGCAAAGATGCATATTCTAGGGGTAAATGCATATATTAGAGAAAATAACATGCAAAATGCATTATAGAAAGTGGAATTGCTTTGCAAAAATGTGTACATTAGGCAAAATTGCATCCAAAAATGGCTGAATTTGGAGAAATTTGCACTAAAACGCTGGTGAATTTCAGGGTAGCAGATTTTAGCTAAACCATAGCAGAATGACAGTGAAACAGGTATGCCTCTGGAGGTGGTGGTGGGGTCTTCTTCACTGAAGCAGAACCTGGGTGACTATCTGTCCAGGTACCATCTGTCAGGGACACTGTAGTTGCATCCATTTTGCAGATCCTGCATTAGCTGATCTCCAAGGCCTTACTTCCAACTATATAATTCTATTAGTTACTGCACTGACCACATGTCCTTCCAGTTAGTCTCAGAACAGTGACTCATATAGAGGCACAGTAGAAAGGCTGCTCTGAGGCTGGTAAATTCTTTCTCACAAAATGATTTGTGGTATAACTCCAAATTTAATTCAGAGGAGGAATATTCTTTAGCTTTCAGACATTTGGGAAACATTGTGATCTTGAACAGCAGGTGGGGAACCTTAGGATCAGGGGCTAAATTTGGCCCTCCAAGGATGTCTGTCTGGCCCTCTGTACCGTCCCCAGGCCATACACCCTCCCTCACCAGCCACATCCCTCACCAGCCCTGCTTTGTACCCTCCTTGAGTATTTTCTTGAACTTGCTTTCCTGGATATAGAAATTAGCCTAGAGTTGGGGTGGCCAACTCTCAAGAGACTGCGATCTACTTTCAGAATTAAAAACTGGCAGTGATCTACCCCTGGTTTTTTTTTTTTTGGGGGGGGGGGAGTTCAGCTCAAAGTTGTTGAATTTTTATTAGGGAGGAAAAAAGCCCCATTTTTAGGGGTTAAAAAGTTTTTTTGAGGGGGACTTCTTTTCTGGGGGGGTTAAAGGCAAGGGACAAAGGGGTAAAGTCACTCACAAAAAGATTGCTATGGATGAAAACAGCAGCACAGAGAAAGCTTTGTCTTCCCTTCCAGAGATCAAACAACAATGGAGGGCAGGATGAGGGGGCGGGGCAGGAATCAGTTTTAGCAATGCTAAGGAAAGGGAGCCAGAGATCGACCATGATCTACCAAAACCTCGTGGGGATCTACCAGTAGATCGCAATTGACCTGTTGGACATCCCTGGCCTAGTGTACTGAAGTACAGTGGAACCTCGGGTTACGTACCGTCCTCCTTACGATCGCTTCAGGTAACGAGCTCCGCTGACCCGGAAGTAGATGCTCCTGGTTGTGAATTTTGCCCCAGGATGTGAGCAGAAGTCGTGCGGCATCGCGGCGCAGTGGCAGCAGGAGGCCCCATTAGCAAAAGCATATCTCATGTTAAGAATGGATTCGGGTTAAGAACAAACCTCCAGAGCGAATTAAGTTCCTAACTGGAGGTACCACTGTAAAATATATGTTTGTGGCTCCACCTACTTTTCTCCCTGGCCCCGCCCATCATTGACATGTTGCCCCCTGGAGGCTGTATAGAAGAACCTACAGCCTTTGGGCTGAAAAAGTTTTCCCATGCCTGATCTGGAGCAAAGCGCTATAAACTGGACCAACAATTTGCTTCATCACGGCAGGAATAAGAAACTTGTGGGTTTTATTTTCCGACTTTACAAACAGCGTTTCAGGTGCTAAAGCTGAGCCATTTAAAAAAAAAAAATTAACGAAGGGTGGAAATCAATTAAGCTCCAAAGATTTCTATGTCATCAGAATTTCACACACTGCTTTTCTATCTTTGCAGGAACATATTATTGCCTTCTCCAGGCCTTTAGGAAAGAAAACTATGACAGAAGACTCCATTTGAAACCTTTGTGTCAACACAAGTGCTGATTAACCATGAAGGATGCTTTTGACATTCCCCTTATATGGTGGCACAATTTTGGCCACAAGGGTTGTTTTCTGTCTATTCATGCATTTGCTGCATTTATATCAACCCTATGAGGTAGATTAGGCTGAGAGGCAGTGACCCAAAGTCATTCAGGAAACTTCATGACCGAGTGAGGATTTGAACCCTTTTCTCTCAGGTATTCATCCTGCACTCTGACCACTACATTAGCTCTCTGCTGGTACTACTAAGAGTAGACCCATTGAAATAATTAGACATGACTAACTTAGGCCCATTAAGTTCAATAGGTCTATTCTGAATAGGACTTAGTTGGCTACAACACAATATTACTGAGAAGCATGTACCCTTGTGCTCAGTGGGAAAGTGTTTACAGGAAAGTGTTTACAGGACTGCAGCCTGAATTACCCTCCAGATTTTGGGATCTTAACAATCCTTTTTATTAAGATTAATTTTTATTAGATTTTTCAAAGGTTTTAACAAATATACTTCACATACACCATTCACTTATATTTTTCTTCTTGATTCCCACCCCTCGTGCTCTGATGTTTTTTATTCTTATCCTTACTAGGATTCTAACAATCCTTTACTGCTAACTATGCTATCTGGCTGAATAATGTATAAGGCTTTGGGTCCCCCCCATAAGGCATAGATGTTCATCAGTTCTCATCACTATTTACCTCAGTTTCTCATGCATGTTGCTACCATGTCTGCCTGCACTTTTATTGACTAGCTCTCCAGTTCTCTCATTTGGACAAACCTAAATATATTCACAAGGGACGCGGGTAGCGCTGTGGGTTAAACCACAGAGCCTAGGGCCTGCCGACCAGAAGGTTGGCGGTTCGAATCCCCGTGATGGGGTGAGCTCCTGTTGCTTGGTCCCTGCTCCTGCCAACCTAGCAGTTCGAAAGCACATCAAAATGCAAGTAGATAAATAGGTACTGCTCCGGAGGGAAGGTAAACGGCGTTTCCGTGCTCTGCTCTGGTTTCACCAGAAGCGGCTTAGTCATGCTGGCCACATGATCTGGAAGCTGTACGCTGGCTCCCTCGGCCAATAAAGCAAGATGACCAGAGCAACCCCAGAGTCGGTCACTACTGGACCTAATGGTCAGGGGTCCCTTTACCTTTAAGTATATTCACCCTTATGATTTATCCATGCTCAGGGCTAGCCTAAGACATTTTGGCACCTGAGGCGACCCACAAAATGGTGCCCACTTCCCTGCCAGGGAAGAAGGGGTGAGTGAAGTTCCAGAAAAAAAGGTCATAAATATCTACATCGGAATCTCTGTCATTGTGTGACCTAATGCCTGAGGTGGTCTCCTCACTTTGTCTCATGGGTAGTCATGCTGGCTGATGAAGGTTGGAGTCCATCCAAATATGTCTGAAGGGCCACAGGGTCCCTTTTCCCTAGAACATAAGCCTCACGCTCTCCCATAGATGTTTGTTGCAGAGAGGAACCACAAATGAGAGAGGCAACATTTAATTTGCAGACGGGTTTATCTGTTTTGCACCTTTCTGCAATGGTCTTTGCAAATGGAAATAATATTGTGGAAAATAAATAGTGTGGCATTCTTAAAATGCTCCCAGTTAAATATTTTCAGCCTCAATATCTTATTTTTCTATCATCCAGGACAATAATTGCTTAGGAGAGGAGTCCCATTCTAGATGAGACAGTAGGTGGGGAGAAGACATATTTTTCATCTGGCAATTGCATAATGGGTGAAAGACATCATTACCGGTTGCAAGAACAGCTTTAGGCCTTCATGACTTGGGATAAAAACATCCTCTGTGTCTCTCTCTCTCTATTCCACCATGCACACAGGAAAGTGATTTCCCTCCTCCCTTGTAGTAATTGCATTTTTAGTCACAATTGACTATTTATTGCCTTGCAGCCTACAGGTAGGGATATTGGATTCCATTGTGGAGTTATGCCGGCATTCATTGCTCAGACTCCTTTATGACAAGTAATAAACAAGCTTGCGGTTCCTGACCCCTCTCCTCCTCTGTCCCCCACCACCACCTTAATGATCATGCACAGAAAGCAATGAACCATTCTGGAATGACTGCAAAAAATGATATTGTGGAGTTGGAACAGGTTCAGAAAAGACTCGCCTATGAGGAAAGGTTGCAACCTTTGGAGCGTTGTAATTTAGGGGAAAGATGACAGAGGTGGATACAATAATGCACGTGTGGAGAAAGTGGGTGGAGATATTTTTTCTCCATCTAATATAATACTAAAACTCAGGGATAGCCAATGAATCCGAATTTGAGAAGATTTGGGACAGGCAAAAGAATAGACTTCTTCAAGCAGGACATATTTTATCTGTGGAATTCAGCTACCAGTACCCCGCCTCCAACAGCCCCTGTTCCCCTGTCACAGCCCACAGTCCCATTGGTCATTGTCCTGCTTTCTCTCCCACCCCCCGCAATCTCATCCATCTCAGATCTGCAAATCCACTTCTTACACCCTGGGCAATACTTTGAGACTCAAGACATCTGGGTAACAAGCAACAGCATTTAAAGCTAGGGATAGGCAAATCTATCCATTTGTATCAGTTTTGTATTTTTCTAGTCTTCCATCCAGTTCTCCTCATTTCTAGATCGGTTAAAGTTTGCTTTTGTTATATTAAGTCCATAAGAAAATTAATCAGCATTTTAGCACAAATTTATTCCAATATGAACGTATTTGCAAAGCACTTTTGCCTAATATAATATATTCCTGCATATTGTTTCCACCAGTCTGTGCATTCTTATGCACACTTCACCCCAGTTTATGCATTCTTTTTGTTCACATTACTAGGCTGGAGAACTTCGTTGCAAAATTTGGAGAAGTGCAAATTTTAAAATACGGTTATGTTTCAGCTCACACGTTGTTTCAAAAATGACAGCACAAGTTATGAGAGTTCACCTTTGAACGTGAGCTGAATCCAATTTCTGAAGCACCATCCTCACTGCCAACCTGAGCTTTGGAAATCAAGGGAATGATGCCCCCCCTTCATTTATTAAACTCCCAAAGCAGTGAGCTACAAAAGCCCAATAATGTCAATAACATCATAAATGGTAATAATTAAAGCAGTGGGAAATAACGTAAGGAGAAGGAACAGCAGATTGAAATCAACATGAAAAGGCCTTGTGAGAGAATAAAGCGGTCACTGAGCATGCAAAGGACAGAAGAGGGTCTGGAATTAAGACCCGGACAGTGAAAACACCCTTTCCTGGAGCCCTTTCCAGGTATTCAGTTTGGACACATTGAGGACATCAGTGTGCAGAGAGGTGGAGGCATGCACTTCAGCTCACCCAAGGCATCACTGTACATGTCCCCCGATGTCAGGGACTGGACTGAGGAGGAATGGTGGAGACTGCCCCACCAGGAGAAAGACAGTATAGATTTACAAAAGTGCTTTGCAGAAGGTCACGGCTCAGAGATAGACGAGGGGCGAAGCTGGAAAATACTGGGAGAAGCAGAGCTGGAGCAGCTGGCTGATATGTTATCACTAGAAAGCATTCCAGACCCCGCTTCTCCCAGAACCCGGTAAGCATTGAAAGTAGGAGAGCAGAGAGCTAAGAGGCAAACGGCCTTAAGCAGCCACAGTAAGAGGGTGGTACTGTTGACGATTGAGAAGGGAAGTGGGGAGGAGATTACTCTGAGCAAAGCCATTATTCCAAGAGGCTACTTTTCCAAGCCTCTCTCTGTGAATATAGAATAAAAGACTTGGTAAGAGCTTTTCTTGTCTGTTTATTGCTGGCTGGCTGCTGTGGGGGGGGGGAGAGGGGGTCGGATTCTTGGATGCCTGACACAGACATTCCCAACTTTCATGCACCTGTTCTTAAGTTCTGAAGGGGACTTGTGAGGGGACTAGAGGGAGAATGGTTTCTCTTCCTCTCTCATAACATTAGAATTCACAGGCCTACGGTGAAGCTGAATGTTGGATGATTCAGGACCGATCAAAGAAAGCAATTCTTCATGTAGTGCATACTTAAACTGAGAAACTCACCCCCACAGATGGCCACCAACTTGTATGGTTTTTAAAGAGAAGTGGAAAAAATCATGGAGAAGGCCATCAGTGATTATTAGCCATGACGGCTGTGCTCTGCCTCCAGGGACGTCTTACCCATAGAGGCTAGTGGCACAGGGCGCCAGGGCACCAAGTTCTGGAGGGTGCCAGGGAAGAGGTGAAGGCTGGGTGCGGTGCCTCCCAGCATCAACTCGCTGCCCTCGCCTACCTCCACCATGCCATGCCATGCCAAAGTAGCACCATGCTGTGCCCGGAGCCTCCACTTGCCATTGCCACCATGGCACAAAGCAGCCAGCTGAGCTGGGAGCCACCACGTCCAGCCTCCGCCTCTTCCCCACTGGAGGAGTTGTCCTCCAGCTGCTGCCCACCTCCTTCAGCCCCGCAAAGCTGGGCGCATCGCCAGTAGTGCGGTCCTCCCTAAAAAAGGTCAGCAACTCTGGGAAGGGGGGGGCGCTGGAGGGATCTTTGCACCACGGCACCAGATATGACCTAACCTGGGGAGAAAACAGCAAAGACCTGATGAAGAGAGCACAGCAGAGGTTATATTTTCTGAGAATCCTCCAGAAAAAAACAATCTCTCAAAGGACCTGTTGATGGCATTTTACCATTGTACTGTTGAGAGTGTATTAACTTATGGTCTCTGTGTGTGGTTTGGGAGCTGCACAGTCAAAAAACAATGCTGTCCAGGGTTGTAAAGACTGTGGAGAAAATAACTGGGTGCACTCTTCCCACCTTGGATCAAATCTATGCTTCCAGGTGCCATAAGAAAGTTGCAGAGATAGCGCAGGGTAGTGCGCACCCCAGAAATGATCTCTTTCAGCTTCTGCCTTCTGGAAGAAGGTACAGAGTTATGAAGACTAGGACTAGCTGCCTGAGAAACAGTTTCTATCCAAATGCGATTTTGGTTTTAAACGCAGTGTAAAGTAGTCTCTATGTGAGTATATTGTATTTAAAAATGGGGTATCAGAGTTTTTAGGGGGCTAACCAGGTTGGGATAGCTGGGATAGCAGGCTTGTGGGTTTTTGAATGTCTTATGAAGATTTTTTTCAATTTCGTTGTTCTGTATGGGACAATGACAATAAAGATTATCATATTGTATCATATATGCTTAAGACGGCCCTGTCTGCCTCTATGGTCAGAGGCAGTCATGCTTCTGAATACCAGTTGCTGGAAACCACAAGAGGGGAAAGTGCTTTTGTGCTCAATTCTTGCTTGTGGGTTTCCCACGGTGTGGCCACTGTGAGAACAGGATGTGGGACAAGATAAGCCAATGGTTTGATTCAGCAGGCTTTCTTATGTTCTTAAGGTTCTTATAAGCTTCCATGCAGTAAAGAACCCTGGCTTCTTAGCCTTCCCTCAAAGAATCTTGGGAGCTGTAGTTTGTTAGCAGTTCCTCAGATTCTCTCCAGGAAGCCATGTGCTTTAAATCTATGGTGTGCGTGAAGCCAGAGTTGTGTATGTTACACCACTTTTCCTGGCCAACATAGTCTGTTGCCTCAGATGTAGCCAAGGATGCTATCCTATCACCAGTTTGTTTGTTTGTTTGTTTTTATCTTCAGCATTGAAGGAAGATTTGGCTGTCATTCCAATCGCCTTCTAGAATGGGTAGGAACAGTGCTTTTGTCTGGGGGGAGACGCAGGGGTACACATACCCCTAAATATTTTATGAATCTAACTTTGGCCTCATTGAGGGGCAGTATTTCAATATGAGTAGGAAAATGAGAGTACCGCTAAACATTTTTTTAAGAAAAAAAAGCACTGGGGAGGAGGCACCATCTTGTCCTTCATCTCAGTCAGCAAGATATCTTTCTCCTCAAGTGACAACATGGTGGCCCTGTCAAATCAAACAGCTGCGTATATAACCCACCACAAGAACGAAATTTCACTAAACACAGAACTGCACAAAAATGGCCTCTCAAACTAAATTGGGGATAGGGCATTTCACTGAATTTCAGTTACATGCTCTAATCATGGAGTCTGATCTTTGAGGCCATTAACATACTGGAAAAACATACTGGGGGAAAATGTTTTGTAGTATTTTGGCAAGAACAGAGAGGAGTGGTCAACTTTTACAGCTGTTCACATCACTGTAAACTGGCTCCACAGAAGCTTTTTTTCTCTCTCTCTCCCTAAAACAGAGCTCATTAATATACCATGACAGAGAATATATTTATACGCTGCAAACCCCTTTCCTTTCCCTCCTCCTGTCTTTCTTCCTCTCGGTCCCAAAGAGATCACTTCAGTTCACACCGCCAAGTCGCCATGGAGACTGCATCCATATGATGTCAAAGATGTGACTCAACAACACGGCTGGAGCCTCGGAAGTTAATTATTTATTAATTGGGTTTTTCTCCCCTCCTCCCGAAATCAGAGTAAGCTCCGGAGATTAAAACATCTTGTTACCAGGCTAGAAAAGAGGCAAGAAATGAAGGTGGGAACTGGGGAGGAAGGTTTTCCTGAGCAATTACAAATAATTAATTAGAACCACTCCAAACAAGCCCAAAAACATGTAACAGGATCGGCGGCCTGCAACTCTAGCACCTAGAGGTCAGTGAGTTGGTAAATGTTACAAATAGCAACTAGATTAACAGATATTTCCGGATTGATTTCCAAATGAACTGTTAAACGAAACGTGTTTTGCTCGAAAATAATTAAGCTAGCGCTAATGGAGGAAAGAAGACCAAATTTTCATGTGTCCAGGCACAGCGATGTTTGAGGGAATTCATTTTTTTTCCTGAACTTTACATTATGAATTGACCTGAGACACACTGTCAGGGGCTCAGGAGCAGAGGCATAGGGAAGAGAGGAGATGGAGAGCGAAGGGGAAGAATCCGAGGGGAGCGTAGGAGAAGAGGACAGTGGACCGAGGGATTCCATGAGCCTCTCCAGCGAATCGGAAGATTCACAGAAGGGGGCGCCAGTGGCCAGGGGTAGGGGGTTCCCAAGGGGAACGCCCCAGGAGCAAGGGGGCAGCAGGGACTCCCAGAGCAGTAGTTGGAAATCAGGACCAGCTTCCCCACCAGAGCAGAGTGGGGGGGAAGAGTCCCAAGGATCGGGGCCAGTGCATTCCCCACCAGGGAGAGAAGATAAGGCAGGGCTGACCACACCT
This sequence comes from Podarcis cretensis, assembly GCF_951804945.1. Classification (NCBI taxonomy): domain Eukaryota; kingdom Metazoa; phylum Chordata; class Lepidosauria; order Squamata; family Lacertidae; genus Podarcis; species Podarcis cretensis. The sequence goes on from NC_137183.1 coordinate 20,989,086, forward strand.
CCATCGGAGAGTCAGACAACGGAGGGGAGGTCAGATCCGGCCAGTATCCCGGAAGAGGGAAGCAGTGACAGAAGTAGTGTAACGGTCAGGAGGAAGGTCACTGGGTTGGCGCGAGAGGCAAGTTCAAATGTACAGGAGCGCGGGACAGCAGAGAATGAGGATTGGGAACCGGGTCCTAAAGCCCGCCGGAGGCAGGGGGAGGAGTTAAGCGACTCAGCGTCAGAAGAGTCCAGAAAGGGGGATGCCCCAGCGCGCAGGAGGACCCAGAGGAGCGGAAAAGGTGGAGCAGGGCTAGGATCTTAAACTGGTGTCAGAGGGGAGGAGATTCAGATGGGACTTCGCCGGTCTAGGGTTTAAGACGTAGAGCTGCGCACTCCGGCTTTGAAATGGAAACTGAACCTCAATAAAGACTTTTGTACATAACGACAGCCTCGCGTTGGTCCTCTGTGAGCTGGGACCTAGGGGCAGCTCTGACACACACCTTCTGAAATGATTCCTGTCAGAACTTCATTATCTAGAAGATTTCAGGTTTCCTGAATGGTCCAATGTAGTGATCAGCTGAAAAGAAATGTATCAAAATTAAAGGTGCAACACCAATGGCCCCACACTTTTGTGGGTCCATATACCCCCCCGCTTGATAACGTGGGGCCACTTTCTTCTGCATTGAGCTGGGGGAAGGGGTTTTTGAGACACTTTTTATGAGGGGGAGAATGAGGCTATCAGATTTAATTTACCAGGGCTAGTGTCAGAAGTGCGTTCATTTTCTTGGTTGTGATGCTAGAGTCTCTGTCTTAGGTTCTAATGTTCCTTTACACTGCAGTACCTCCTGGGTTATAGTGCTGTGGCTTTTTGAACAATATTTCACCAGGCTTGCTAAATTATAAACGGTGGAGAATAAAGCCACTTCCAAGCTGGAGAGGGGGTGGGGTTGCGGGCTTCACACACCCCCATGTGCGTGGGGGCAGACTCCCAGCCCCCGTGTGATTGAGGGAATCCCCTGCCATGTCATCCCCTGGCCAGCCAATTGGTTGGCCTGGGGGGCGTGGCCCGCTCTATTTAGGGCTGGTGCGACTGGAGATCTTCCTCTTTTGGCTGCTTCAGCTGCTCTGGTCCCCCCCCCACACACCCTTTAGGTCTGGCTTTCTGACACTGCTATGGACCTCGGTTGGCCGCCGTTAAGGGGCCTGGTAGGATTTTTTTCCACTTGGCAAATTGGCTCCAGCCACTTGGTTTTTCGCTTACCTCGTAGCAAATCGTCACAACTTCCTTGGCATTGGCGGTTATTCATTGGTAAGGGTATTGTTATGTAGATGAGGGGGGGGAGGAAGCGCCATCACCTCCCCCGAATATTGAAGGGTATTCCGGTAAAGGATTCCGGGGGGGGGGGGTGGCCCTGTCCGAAGCCTTTGGAGGTGAGGGCCTAAGGCATGCCCCCGAGCGGTGACCCTGGGGAAGCTCCTAGTTGATGTGCATCAGCAGGACTCCCTCTACTGGTGGTTAACCCTTCCCAGACTTCAAGCATGCAGGCTGGAGCCGGATAGTTGGTTGGATCAATGCCTAAGCCAATACCGCTCATTACCTGTAACCAATAAAGTTGTGGCCATTTTTGCCCATTAACCTAAATACTGGTGTCATGTGTCTTTATCTCCGATGGGGGGGAGGCGGAACTCGCCATGCAACTGTATGCTAGGATACTGCCTCAGATTTCGTCATGTGAGCAGCAGTGGCATGATCATGAGAACCACAGGAAAATTACAGTGCAAAACTCCCATGATTCTCCAAGTTGCAAAGAGAATCCGCCCCCCCCCATGATACAATTAACACAGAAATGAGTGCTAAACTTCTGCTAGCTTCCGTTAGATTTCCAGAATTAGCATTTTTGTCGTGTGAAGGCTCACATATAATGCACCAAAAAAAGCAGGTAAGGAAACATTGGGAAGATGGAATAAGTCCCCTCTGAATGCATCCTAGGGCTACAATCCAGCTCCTCTTACTTGGGATCAAGGGCCATTGAATTCAATAGGACTTACACTCTGAGTGGACATTGTTAGGATTGTACAGTTAATAACTGTATGCAGAGATGGAAAATCCCACAATTGCTTCTCTCCCTCTCCCTGGGAGCAGAGAGATAATCAAAGGATAAAGTAAAACAACTTAATCATTTGCTGCCCTTTTGTGATACCCAATACTCCACCTAATGGTAGGACCGGCTTAGCTAGGCCCTGTTACTTATCATGAGGGATATGAGTAGCATAAGGTCCTTGAAAATCATGTTCTTAGCTTTTAAAATCTTATCATTCATTTTTAATTGGCCTAAATGTTTCTGGCAAGCCCCATGCAATAAATACATACAACAGTGAAGAGTATCAGGAGGGTCCTGTTTGTTTACTGTTGCTGATGTGAGGAGAGCATTTTTCTTGCATGCAAAAGGTCTCAGGTTCAGTCCCTGGCATTTCCAGGTAGGGCTGGAAGAGAATCCCGTACGGATATCTTAAAGGCGGTCACATGGAAGAGGGAACAAGCTTGTTTTCTCCTGCTCTGGGGAATAGGACCCAAACCAATAGATTCAAGTTACAAGAAAGGCGATTCCTGTCAGGAAAAAAACCTTCTGACAGGAAGAGCTGTTTGACAGTGGAATGGACTCCCTCAGGACTCTTGTTCCTTGAAGGCTTTTAAGTAGAGGTTGGGTGGCCATCAGTCATGGATGCTTTAGCTGATATTCCTGCATTGCAGGTGGTTGGACTAGATGACCTTTGGGGTACTTTCCAGCTCTGTGATTCTATGAAATCCTGGAGAGCTGTTGCCAGTCACTGCAGATGATACTGAATTAGATGCACCAAAGGTCTGACTTTGGGCAACTTCCTATACTCCCTGTGTTCCTATAGCTTTAATTTGATCCCACTCCTGAGGTTGCTTTGCAATGGGAAGGGGAGAAGAAATAATAATAATAATAATAATAATAATAATAATAATAATAATAAATACATAAATTACACACAGTGGTACCTCAGGTTACACACGCTTCAGGTTACATACACTTCAGGTTACAGACTCCGCTAACCTAGAAATAGTACCTTGGGTAACCTAGAAATAGTACCGCTAACCTAGAAATAGTACCTCAGGATGAGAACAGAAATCGTGCAGCGGTGGCACGGCGGCAGCAGGAGGCCCCATTAGCTAAAGTGGTACCCCAGGTTAAGAACAGTTTCAGGTTAAGAACGGACCTCCAGAACGAATTAAGTCTTAACCTGAGGTACCACTGTAATATATAATAATAATAATAATTTATTTATTTATACCCCACTCATCTGGCTGCATTACCTGGGCGGCTCTCAATAGACCACCAATAGAATACCAACAACAATAAAAAGTGATAAAATATAAAACATCAAAAACTTCCCTAAGCAGGGCTGCCTTCAGATGTCTTCTGAAAGGCAGATAGTTGTTTATTTCCTTGACATCTGCTGTGAGGGCATTCCACAGGATGGGCGCCACTACTGAGAAGGCCCTCTGCCTAGTTCCCTGTGACCTCACTTCTCTCAGGGAGGGAACTGCCAGAAGGCCCTCATCGAGCGGCAAGGATCTCCATACGTTTCTAGCCTGGAGTCCGCTCATCCTGCAATATCAGCTGGAAAGGCACAGCATCACAACACTGTGTCTTTCCAGGAAATGTGTCCTTTCATCTCTATCCATTGGCACGTGGCCCCTGGGAAGCATCCCAGAAGGGAAAGTGGACCCCCGTCTTCCTATTTCCCAGATCAGCCATCTTAAATTATCACAATGATCTCAAGTGATGCCCAATTGCGGAACAATGTGGGAGATTTAAATGGTGTCTGGACTGCCTGTTGCTCCTTGGAGCATTGGAGCTAGAAACATGAAAGCCCCAAAGAACGCTCTGCCACAAGAGACTAGGGCCCTGCGGGACTTGACATCTTTCCGCAGGGCCTGCAAGACAGAGCTGTTCCACCAGGCCTTTGGCCAGGGCACAGCCTGACTCCCTCCTTTGGCAATCTTCACAGAACTCTAGCCCAATGGTTGCCATCAATTTGATTTGATGTAATTTTTTAATGAAATGATTTTAGAATGTTGTATTATTTTATTGTTGTTAGCTGCCCTGAGCCCGGCTTCGGCTGGGGAGGGTGGGATATAAATAAAAATTTATTATTAATAATTTATTAAAGCAGAGGTCAATGGTGACCCCGGCAAGGGTGCTGTGACCCTGGCAGCGGCCCGAGGATGGTGGAGGCTGGCACCCCTCCAGCCTGGCAGACACTGCTTTTGAAGGCAAGGCCAGTAAAGTGCTAATGGCTTATCTCGTGCTTCCATCACATAGCGGGATTCAATTCTTCCTTTGCAAAGGATTCTATTTTATTTAAGGGCAACTGAAACGAAGTTTGAAGCGCTGAAGATAGACATCAGGCTCTGTGTATTGAGGAACTATGGAACCAAGTAGCCGAGCGAACAAAAACTGTTTCACAATATGTCATCTGGTGGAGTGGCAGGAGGGGGCAGGGAACACTTCAAGAGAAGAAGCGGGAAAATGGGGGGGGGTAGCAGAATTGCTTTGACCCCAAACTCGATTTCAAAACAAGCCCGCAAGGGAGTGTAGAGCAGAGAGCCAAGGAAACTTAAGAAGCAAATCTCACAAACAATGAAAAGTAACCACGCTGACCTGACAAACAACCATTAAATGTTAAATGCCGCGCTTGTAACTGACAACCCCAGCAGCTTCACAGGGCTGTTTTGCAAGCACGTTCACAGGCGAGTCGGGAATGGCTGTGCTCACACACGGAAAAGGGATGAGAGTGGATTTAGAGTTTTATTTAAATGGTGTCCAGAGAACGAGATGCATGAATCAAATGAAAGCTTAATTGAAATTGATGAAGGGTGCTCTCAGAGGTATCTCCCCCTCGAGAGGAACTGCCGAGAGCATCAAGACTCAAAAGACCCCGAAGCTTAGATGATGGTGTCATTGCCAATAATTGCTACTATGCAAGGTCACTGGGCATACATTTACGCTATCTTGGAATTGCCACAGGCTGTAAGAATGAACTAAGAGCCCTGCTAGATCAGAACAAAGGCTCATCGAGTCAAGCATCCTGTTGGATGACAAGGCCCCGGGCCCTGTAGTTCCTTTATATAATAAACACACACAGACACAGAAAATTTAGGTTAATGGGCAAAAATAGGCCACAACTTTATTGGTTACAAATGCAAGCGGTTTGGCTTAGGCATTGAGCGAAACCAGACTATATCCCGACTTCTGGGTTAAACCACCAGTAGGTTTGTGGCATGGCCCTAACTCACGACCAGGCTTTGGAAAGGATCCACACCCCCAGATCCTTTTAACAGGATACCTTTATTGAGAAGGGACAGGCAGAGGCAACAACCTCCCCTCTCATCACAAAGGTTTACCCAATGCCTAACCTTACAAAGTTGTGACGATTGCTACAAGGTAGGTGAAAACCAAGTGGCTGGTGCCAATTTGCCAAATGGAAAAATTCCTACCAGGCCCCATCAACATGGCGGTCGACATATGTCCATAGCAAGGGTGCTGTCATAGCAATGCATAGAAAGGAGGGCAGGAGGGCTGGGAGATCCAGTGAGGAGGCGAAAGGAGGCCGCTGCCCCCCGGGTGCACCACAGTTTAGACATCCTGTGGCCACACCCCCGGCTGCCCGATTGGTTGGCCGGGGGCGTGACGCGGCCGGAATCCCCATGACATGGGCGGCATCCCCCCACCCCCAATCCAGGTCACTGGGGGTCCCAGATGCCTCTCTGCAACACCACCTCTCAGGGAAGGAGAGCGGACTTCTCACAGAGGCCAACCAGATGTCCTAATGGGAAGCCTGCAGGCGGAAGTTGAGTGTCACAGCACTTTTCCAACCTGTGATTCCCGGCAAGTGGTATTCAAAGGCATACTGTCTCCAATGGTGGATGGATGATTAACAGCCAATGATCGCTTCATCCATTGATAGTTGCCACTGATTGCCTTAGGCATTGTTAGGAGCAGAATTTGTTTTGTTTTGGTTTTTGGCAGGAATTTAGGCTTATCTTTTCTTAATTAAATAATTAGTTTGTTTGCCGGGGGTGGGTGGGCAGGAACAGATATACACCCAATGCCTGAGCCCAAAACCCACCTACAACAGTAATCAATAAAGTTGTGGCTATTTCTAATCCAGATCATTGTCTCCTTGAGTTTATTAATCACATCTTACATTTAGCCACTGCCTGGGGCTGCGTAGGTGGCACTGCGACTGGGCCTTCAATGAATAAATAAATGAATGAATGAATAAAGTATCTTCATGGTGTGTTCCCCCACCATTTTTTCCAGAAAGAAAACACTGGTCAGTAGCCACTAATAATCATATCCACTGATAGTATCTGCATCTGCACTCTACTTTAAAATCACTAGGGTACCACTTTTAAACAACAATGGCTTTCCTCAGAGAATCATGGGGAATGTAGTTTGTTAAGGGTGCTGAGATTTATTAGGAGACCCAATTATCCTCACAGAGCTTCAATTCCCTGGAAAGATAGATTGACTGATAAACCACTCTGAGAATTGTAGCTCTGTGAGGGGGATAAGGGCCTCCTAAACAACTATCAGAACACATAACAAACTACAGCTCCCAGGAGTCTTTGGGGGAAGGCATGACTGGTTAAAGTGGTACCCTAGTGCTTTAAATGTACACAACAGATGTGCCCTGACATGATGATTACTCTGAAACCATACAGCATAGTAGAGAAAAGTTTTAGAAGGGTGAGAAGGAAGGGGACAACTTTTTGCTTTTAGTTTCTTGTGGGCATGTCTACTATTTTGTGACTTATCTCTATTTCAGATCTTTCCACTCACTTATAGAGAAGGAAATGAAGCTACAAGCTAGAAAGACAGAAATCTTGCAGGAGGAAAATTCCCACTGAAACCCCTTGCACAGAAAAAAAAAGGATGTGTGGTGCTGGGTGAGAGCAGCCAACGTAATTTTTGCTTCATCCAGCGTGAACTGGCTCCATCCCAGGTTTTCAGCCAGGACCGTAAAATAGGAACGAGATGTTGCTAAATGGGCATGCCCTGTGTGTGTCCCTTGGAGGGGATTTGGTAATAGGCAGAGGAAGCTCTTTGGATGATTCCAATCAGACCCTATCCTTATCAATTCATCTCTCCATGCAGGCCTTGACTGTTGAATTCCGGGCTTGAGGCATGAGGAGTTAGCGTGCAAGACTAGCTGAAGCCAAACGTAAGAAGAGCCCTGATGGATCACACCAGTGGCCCATCGACTCCAGCATTCTCTTCTCAGAGTGGACCCTCCTGCAGCCAATTGGAAGCCGCGGAAGCTCCACTGGACATTCAGCTTCCAAAAATAGTTTGCAAACTGGAACAGTCACTTCCAGGTTTGTGGCGTTCGGGAGCCAAAACGTTTGAGAACTAAGCTGTTCAAAAACCAAGGTATGGCTGTATCTTAAAGAGAGAGCAGCAAACCTAATTACAGTGGTACCTCGGGTTACATATGCTTCAGGTTACAGACTCCGCTAACCCAGAGATAGTACCTCAGGTTAAGAACTTTGCTTCAGGATGAGAACAGAAAACATGCTCCGGCAGCACGGCGGCAGCAGGAGGCCCCATTAGCTAAAGTGGTGCTTCAGGTTAAGAACAGTTTCAGGTTAAGAATGGACCTCCAGAACGAATTAAGTACTTAACCCGAGGTACCACTGTACCTTAGTGTGGATCAAGAGCAGTCAGCATGTGATCCCTGATAATTCTTCAGGAACATCACAGACAGTAGTGATCTATGGTGTGTCACAGGTGGGATGGTGTTGCTTGCTTACCTGCCTTCCAAACACCAAGCATACTGCTGGATCCTGAGGTGAAGAGGGATGAGGTGCAGGGAGGGATGTTTACTGCAAGCATTGTAGCAGGAGCGATGAATTGGCTCCACCATCCTGTCCGCACTGAGGCTAAAGCCCTGTCCACCACCGCCCTATTGACTGCTACTGATCTCAAGGTACTCCAGACCACGGCCAGTTTCTGGTAGCTCTGGGCTGGCGCTTCCCTAATCACATCGAGTGCAGCCAGCTTTAGCCTGTCATTTAAAATATAATCGTTCTTTAATTTACACTTGTTTCTTAAATGGAGGCTGAACCTCCCAAGCCTTTGCTGGAAACTTCGCTGGAAAGCCTCTGGCGAGGCAGGGTGAGGCGGCGGAGCTTATTATTTGCGAAAGAGGAGCTTTTAATTGGAAAATGTGATGGAGAGAAAATAGCGAATTCCCAGTAATCGTCTTCCAAAATGATAATGTGCACAGCTTAATGAATATTAATGTACCGTATTTATGAAGTAAGGAAGTTTTAAACATGCAAGATAAGGTTGCTCTCTCTGTACACGCTGCAGCCAGGCATATAGCCATGCAGCTGGAGAAAGAGTTTCCTAACCATCCACACATAGACTCCATCTGCACTGTATATCTAAAGCAGTGTCATACCATGTTAATTAGCCCTGGGTTCCCCCAAAGAACCCTGGGAGCTGTAGTTTATTAAAGGTGCTGAGAGTTGTTAGGAGACCTCCTATTTGCTTTACAGAGCTGCAGCTTCCCAAGTGGCTCAATGGTCAATCCCTCTTCCCAGGGAACTCTGGAAACTGTAGCTCTATGAGGGGAATAGGGGCTTCCTAACACCTCTCAGCACCATTAACAAAGGACAGCTCCCATGAATCTTTGGGGGAAGCCATGACAGTGGTATGCTGCTGCATTAAATTTATGGTGTGTATGGGGCTTAAGACTTCCTTATGCGTCCTTCCATCTGCCCAAGTACATAAAGTAAGGAAGTTTTAAAAGTGAATTGTGTTCTCGGAATGCACCCCCTGAGCTCATAACTTGGCCTTGGCAACAGCAACGACCACAGTAACTTGTTTCTGATGCAGTACTAAGTTAAAGACACATACTCATAGAGTTTTAACATTTTTAGGGTTCTTCCTCATGTAACGGAACACTGACAATATGTACATGCAAAGTCCAAAGTGTGCTGTTTATCGGGAACACCTGGACAAAGGGACCATTACACCTCTCCCCAAATGGAAGACTCACAGCTGAGTCCCTTACACATCTACGCAACGGCAGGTCTCATTCAGATCAATGGGACTTACTCCCTAGTAAATGAGAATAGGGCTGCACCTTCGAAAAGTCAAACTGGAGATATTAGATGGAGCCAATTACAGTTGTACCTTGGATCCCAAATGCCTTGGTACTCGGACGTTTTGGCTCCTGAACGCAGCAAATCTGGAAGTGAGTGTTCCAGTTTGCAAACATTCTTTGGAACCTGAGCGTCCGATGGGGCTTCTGCGGCTTCTGATTGGCTGCAGGAGGCTCCTGGAATCAATCAGAAGCTGTGCTTTGGTTTCCGAACGTTTTGGAAGTCGAACGGACTTCCACAATGGATTCCGTTTGACTTCCAAGGTACGACTGTACTGGTGTGGGGTGGAGTTTTAATCACTGCAGGATTACAATGCATTTTCTTTCCCTCTGTTGTTTCATCTAGTTTAGTTCTTTCCTTGCCAATGGTCCAAAATGATCCATTGCAGAGGACTCTTCCCTTTCCCTTTCCTCCTCTCACGCTTCTTCTCTCCCTTCAGGCTTCCCCACCTCCCACCTACATGAAATTAGGCTGTGTGCTAGATATGGCCTTCAGGTTGCAAGTTCTCCATTCCAGCACTAAACTGGGGGGGGGGGACCCCTGTTGAAGAATCCAGGATTTAAAAGCGAGAAAGAGAGTCACAATCTGGGTTACAGATATTTATATAGTCAACGTTGTTAAGTGTTGACCAAAAATGCCCTCGAAACACCCTACATCACCTAAAGAATATAAATTTAAATTCAACTGGAAGATGAAAAGATAAATCTGGGATAAGTAATATTTTATGAGTAAGCTTCAATAAGTGTATGTTAAATCCCAAAATTTGAGATATTAAATATTGGAAAATTATATAATATGAATTAAATCAAGTTAATAATTTGCTGGTAAAACTTATGTTTAGAAAGCAGGAACAAGAGATGTGAGGAAGTCCAAAGTTGAGAATGAAATCTGGATAATGGAAAATATTATGTTATTATGTATGTTCTTTATTGGTTATACAAAATTTAATAAATATTATTATATAAAAAAAAAGAAACACCCTACATCACCTTTAGGTCCTAAGATGCTTTTAAAATATTTCTTCCTGGGTGGTAACTACAGCGCCCAAGGCTTTCTAAGGAAATTACCTGCTTCTTAAGTATAGTCATTACCTATTCCAGCCGATTTCTCGGTAATTTAGTTTCATAGGGTTGGTGGTTTTTATAAAAAAAAATAATTACCGTGGAATCTGTGCTGAAACTTAATGGGCACAGATAATCATGTATTTGCTTGATCTTTGTATTGTTAATGCCATGCTGTTGTGCATTTAACTTGGTATTCAATGGCTAAGAGTAGTAACACTGGGCACTAATTGGAGAGGCTGAGGGATCATTTCAGACATTCTTCAGCCCTTTCATAATGAAACATCCCTTCCCATTCTAAGCAGGCATGTAGTACCAGAAGGCTGCCTCAGAGGAAATGAAGTGGAAAAGATCTCAGCTTGCTGTTGTTGCTGTTGCTATCAGTAGTGTAGTGGTAAGTTCAGAAGGCCAGGGTTTCTTCATAAGAGTTGCAGCTATGACCTTTCACAGCCACACTCTCACCAGAGGCAGATTTAAGGGGAATGCAACCGGTTCAGTCGCACTGGGAACAGAGCTTCAGGGGTGCTGCAGAAGATGCTGCGACTATAATTGAGAATGGAGCAAGAGAGGATGGGGGCACCCAATTTTGGGCGCCGCTGAAATTTGAGACCCCAAGGTTCCTCCATTGCTCCTTCACAGCCATGCCGCTTCTAAGATTATGCAATGATCTTATAATTGTAATAAGAATTAGGGATGCATTGCAATGATCCTTTAAGCTGGACCTACTATTTTCTGTGACGCGGGTGGCGCTGTGGGTTAAACCACAGAGCCTAGGACTTGCTGATCAGAAGGTCGGCGGTTCGAATCCCCGCAATGGGGTGAGCTCCCATTGCTCGGTCCCTGCTCCTGCCAACCTAGCAGTTTGAAAGCACCTCAAAGTGCAAGTAGATAAATAGGTACCGCTCTGGCGGGAAGGTAAATGGCGTTTCCGTGTGCTGCTCTGGTTCGTCAGAAGCGGCTCAGTCATGCTGGCCACATGACCCAGAAGCTGTACGCCGGCTCCCTCAGCCAATAAAGCGAGATGAGCGCCGCAACCCCAGAGTCGGCCATGACAGGACCTAATGGTCAGGGGTCCCTTTACCTTACCTTACTATTTTCTGTGCACATACATGGGCACAGAGGCGGAGCAAGACAATTGGGAGCCTGGGGCGGCATGCATGCCCTGCACCCAGTGGCAGGGACAGCCACCTGAAGGGTGCGGCAAGCTGGGGCAGGACACTCTGTGGGGCCTCGGAGGAGTCTGCCTGCCTCCTCCCACTCAGCTGCCTGATAGCTAATGGGGTGGCGGTAGGCGGACCATTTGGGGCAGCTCAGAGCCTGTGGGTGCCCAAGCCACCACGTCACTCCCAGGAGAGACGTGTGGCTCAGGTACACTGCAGGCCTGGTGGTGAGTGCCATCCGGCATTTTGTCACCCCCCTCAGTGGTGACACCCGGGGAGGTCCTCTTCCATCGCACCCCCTTTTCTCTGACCCCGCCTGGACAAATGATTTTGAGTGCTCCAGTGTACTCTTCTGGAGTGACTGAAGTTGCATTGTATGTTAGCAGAACATTGTGTTGAAACTGAGGCCCCTTGTGTTTTCAGTACAGTGGTACCTCGGGTTACAGATGCTTCAGGTTACAGATGCTTCAGGTTACAGATTCCGCTAATCCAGAAATAGTACCTTTGGTTAAGAACTTTCCTTCAGGGTAAGAACAGAAATCGTGTGGAGGCAGCGGGAGGCCCCATTAGCTAAAGTGGTACCTCAGGTTAAGAACAGTTTCAGGTTAAGAACGGACCTCCAGAACAAATTAAGTTCTTAACCTGAGGTACCACTGTATTCCTAAATGCATAGTGGCTAGAAACCTCCCAATTTATGCTAATTTGGTCACTCTGAGATGTTGGAGATGGGGACCCTTCTGCAGAAATAATAATGGATCTTTAACTGCCTCCTGCCCCTGCCCCTAGATCAATACCCTCATGAGTTATTGTTATTCCACATATATCCCAGCTTTCCTCAGAGGAGCACCAGCTGACAATCATGATTCACCCCTTTTCATGCTATTCTCCCCAAAACTCTGTGAGGTAGATCAGGCTGAGAGATAGTGGCCATCCCAAGGTCACCCAGTGAGCTTCAGGCCTGAGTATGGATTTGACCCCTGAACTCCAGGGTCCCAGACTAGCACCCTAACCACTACACCATACCCCCATTCCTTCTGTTAAGTTCAGAGGAGAATACTCCAACGTTGTATTTTGCAAACTCTTCCCACCTCCCATTTGAAGTTCTATAACTTATCTGACAGGGCCTTTAAGATTACATTACAAACTCCTTTATCTGACAGGCATGGGGGACATGACTTCCTGTCAGATGGCTTGGTTGATGGAGGGAACGGCAGACAGCTGTCAGCTGCAATCTCTTAATGAACTGCCCTTTGGTGTACCATAAAGTGCAAGTTTATTAAACAACAGGACCAATTCAAGCACAGGCTCATAATTATTCTTAAAATGTCTAATGCATTATCGAGGATGTTGTTGAAAGAACAGCTTGCAGGAAGGAAGGGAGACATTTTCAGTCCCAGAAAATAAACTGTTCCAAAAAGCATGTCCGGAAGGGTACCAGTGCGAGTCTGTTGCAACAGCGAATGAGTGCTGTGGCACTTTAAAGACTAACAAATATATTCCGGGATGAGACAGTCTTCCTCAGTGTGGTGTCCTCTGGATGTTTTGGAACGCAGCTGTCACCAGATCTCCTTCACCAGCATGGACAGTGGTTTCAGATGATGGAAGGTGTAGTCCAAACAGTCAGGAGGTTGGGAACAGCTGACATAAGCTTTTATGAACAAGAGTCCAACTAAAGTCTATTCCATGAATGTTTATGCTCCAATGAATGTGAGAGTCCTTAAGGGTGTCGCTAGACACTCTGTTGCTTTTGTTTCAAAAAGCAGTGCCGAAATCAGATCCCTGCAGATGTTGCTGGTCTACTACTCATTTCAGCCAGATTGGCCAATGATCAGGGATGATGGGATTTGTAGTCCAACCAAAGATGGAGGAAACAGGTTCCTGCTTCTCCTGCCCTGCCCTTACCACTACACAAAGACCACTTTTTCTGGTATGCATGGAGGAGAAATTTATACATTACAAGGACCCTGGGGGTGGGAGGTCTGTGTGCTTTGCAGAGAGTCATACTGTACTACTTTTGAAAGACTGTGTCTAGTGGTCTGAACAATCTGAACCTAATAGTCTTAGCTGGAGCTCATCCTTCTGGACTTCATGTGTTGCATCCAATGCAGAGATTAGGCTTAATTAACATGACGAATATATGCCCTTTATTTATTCATTATAGTTGTTAGTTGCTTTTTCAAAGAGTAACCCAAAGTGGTTCATTAAAACAAAATAAGAACTTCAGGTCACTTACTCACAGCCAGTGGCGTAGCGTGGGGGGTGCAGGGGTGGCCGGCCGCACCGGGCGCAACATCTGGGGTTAGGGCAAATCCACGGGTTAGGGGGCGCAAATCCATGGGTTAGGGGGCGCAAATTACTTGCCTTGCCCTGGGTGCTGACAACTCACGCTATGCCACTGCTCACAGCGCCTAGAAATAGAGTTAACTAGACGCTGGAAGGACTTATCAGGAGTGAACATAGACCACTGGTAACAAAATGGATGGGAAACAGCCCTACTAGAAAAGTTTATTCCATGCATGACAGTTTATTCCATTTCCCCAACCATTGATTGCTGCATTGTATTTGAGTTTTCACACGATGTAAAAGCCACTTCTGGGAAATTAATAGAATATAGAGTTTAGCACTCATATCCACATCATTTGATGCCAAATGCAGGCCCCAAATCTGGAAAACTGTGGGAGCAAAGTTATAAAATTTGGGGTAGAATCCTGACATACAGTTATTCTGTGCTGTTTTCATGGGGAAATAGAAGCACATGTGCAGAAAGGATGGAGAGAGTTGAGATGTTTTCCAGTGACGTTGGTTGTTGTGCCATACCACACCCACTGGTGCGAATGAAATTTAATGTGATCTGCCAGTATATAGGTGAAAAAGCCACCGTTGCATAATGCAACAGGTATTGCCATGCTAAAGGAACATTAGAAACTGTTACAGAAGTGGTAGCATTATAATCACGAAAACTAACACAATATTCCCCATGTCTGAATGTACCCCTAGGATCAGCCCATTCTCATTATAAAACCAATCAGAAAGAGGTGTGTGTGTTTGTGTGTGTGTGTGTGTGTGTGTGCATGTACTTTCATTAAAGGGGTGGAAATCTCTTTGCTAGCTTGAAATAGCCACATAATTAAGCAGCACCATTTTTGAAAACACGAAATAAACTCAAAACATGATTTATGCGGCACATTTGTTTTCAGCTTTCTTTTTTGTCAAAAGGCAGCCAATTTAAAATTGGTTTCATTTAGTCTTTAAACATCCCCTAGACTTTGTCTAAACCACTAATTTAGTTATTTCCATTTAAAATGTAATTTACAGGCTAGATCTACAGTGACAAAAAATTAAATCAAAATCAGAGATGTGTTATCAAGAGAAGCTTCGGGGGAAGTTTTGTTTGATTTATGTATGCAGACACAACAAAGGTTGTGTGAAGTGTTAGCAAAGCCACTTAAATAATACAGAGTCCAAAGGGAAACATATTGATAACATGCTTCTGACTAAAGTGAACAAATGCAGTCCATCATTTGAGGAGAAATTGGAAGGTTTTGTCTTTCTCAGTAAGGAGTGGGCTTTAGTCTTTCAGATTTCAATGGTGCCTGCGCATGGCCAAAATTTGGGAGGCCCCTGCTGCCTCTCACCTTCCATTCTCCTCAAGTCATTGTCCTAGTTGCCATGCCCTGCAGCGCCCCCTAGGCTCAGCGCCCAGTGCTGCGGAACCAGTCGCTCTGTCCTAAATCTGCCTCTGTCTCAGTTCAAGCCTTGTACACGGGAGGAAGACATTCAACCAAACATACTGAGGAAAACTCACTCAGAACTACACTGCCAATCAACAGGTGTGCTACCTCAATGAGCATTATGACATTCTGCCTGGTTGCTGAGCAACCCATTGCCTTTTGGCTACCTTGACTAATGGAATTCACCCTTAGGCTGCAACAGGACGCACATTTTGGTCCCATGGCTTGTTGAAACTGCAGCTCTCAGACTTCATTAGACGCCCACCAGGCTCCCCTAGAAGATATTTCCAAAAGCCCATGAGGAAATGAAGCCAAAGGGAGTGGAGGCTGGCTGAGGGCAGACTGAGGCTGGAGAGGGAATGCCCAATTAGGATAGGTTTGCCGTATGTCCAATGGCAGAATTAGCATCTGGTGGGAATTTCAAAATAATAATAATAATAATAATAATAATAATAATAATAATAATGGCAAAATACCTGGATTTTTGAAATTTTCCCCAAACCTCAACAACTTTTTGTGCCCAGATTTTTACTTCTTGAAATATGGCAACCCTAATTAGGGCTGGGTTAAAGCCTCAGCGCCTAGGGCTTGCCGATCGAAAGGTCGGCGGTTCGAATCCCTGCGGCGGGGTGCGCTCCCGCTGCTCGGTCCCAGCGCCTGCCAACCTAGCAGTTCGAAAGCACCTCCGGGTGCAAGTAGATAAATAGGGACCGCTTACCAGCGGGAAGGTAAACGGCGTTTCCGTGTGCGGCTCTGGCTCGCCAGAGCAGCGATGTCACGCTGGCCACGTGACCCGGAAGTGTCTCCGGACAGCGCTGGCCCCTGGCCTCTTAAGTGAGATGGGCGCACAACCCCAGAGTCTGTCAAGACTGGCCTGTACGGGCAGGGGTACCTTTACCTTTACCTTTAATTAGGGCAAAGGCCAGCTCGCACCAGACTGTTCACTTCTTTACAACGTCCAGGAGGTAGCATTGCTTTAGGCTCAGTGTTCTCCCTTGCAGAGCTCAGCAGGAAGGAGGATGGGGACAAATCTAGAATCAATTGGCTCTGCCTCTCATTGGCTGTTGGGCTCCCTGCCTTCTGCCCCATCCACTTCAATGGGTGCCAGACACCACTGGCTCAAGGGAAGGCATTCCTTCTACTTCTCTTGACACACCCAGTGCAATGTGTGCAGAATAGGAACCTGCAACCTAAAACGCCTTGCTGCGAAAAACAAACAAACGAAAAACAACTCCATGAAGGCAGCAACTTTGTCCGTCAATAACTTGGCTCAAATCATGACGGAATCACATTATATTTCAGGGATATTACACACACACACACACACACACACACACACACACACTTTTTTAAAAAGTTGGACCTCGAGGCTGCTTTACATCAACCTTCCTGCTGCATTTCGATGCTTGGTTGCCCGCAGACCTTTTGAATTAAATTTAACATTGATTTTTTATGAGCCGTTATTGCATGTAATGTCTGAGCACGCCAACCTCTCCCTTCGTCCTCCCTGGTGTGGGATGAAATCGAGTTCACAGCAGGAGTATAATGGATGCTTTGGATTGAATGGCAAAAGGGAGAAGGAGAAAAAGTTGTGTGAGTGTATTAGGAGGGGGGACTATCCTCTAATCATTGAAAGGGGTGAGGGGTTGAGGGGGGGGAGTTGGTTTTTATGCCCCTGAATAAAAAGTGCATTAAGTTTTTGTGTGTGCCAGAAGCCAAAAAAGTGTCTGGGGGAATGGGGGTTCTTAGATCTGTTGTGCCAAATGTAGTCTTCTTCAATTCCTTCTCTCTCTCACTCACACTCACACACCTCCTCACTAAAAAGATGGTCCCAGACGTCTGTCTCCCTTTATTACTCACATCGGGGGTCTCGTAAAAATAATGGAGGAGGAGCTCCCTCCACTCAAGGAAAGGGGATGGAAAAGGGCTTTTGGCATCTTTTTTGCATGATGTCATGATGTGCTGAGCTGCGCTGCCATCAGCTTGCACCTGTCCACCATTTAAGGAATAATAGGTGAGGCAAGTGATGGCGTGCCTCTGCTTTGCAAAGTGCCCAGGGCCCTTTAAAATGATAGCTAATGCATCCTTAAGAGAGTTTTTGGCATAAGGAGACTGATACCCAATACCCCTCATGCTCTCCACTTAAGAGCTGTACCGAAACCCAGTTTTGCAAGATGAGTTTCATTTTTGAATGGGAGGTAGGGAGGGTTAAAGCAGGAGGAGGAGGGTGCTGGGATTTGCTTTGGAAAAATCAGCAGACAACTCTGCGGGCAAGGAAGCATGGATTTACTTACTTAGTAATCTGCTTATTTCCATTTACGAATCACTTCCTATGAAACATCTTGAAGGGCTTTACGGAAAAGAAATTCAACAATTAAAACATTTTCACAGATGAAAGAAACAAAATAATTCCGGATATGCAAGAAAATTCAATACAGACACAGTGGGATAAAACGTAAGCCCCCCTGAAAAGGCTTGTTGGTGGCTGCATTCCCTCAAGGGGTGACATGTCAGTGGCTGCATGCTGATGAGGGGTGGAGCCAGAAGTGGGCAGGGCCAGCAATAAAGTGGGCGGGGTCAGAGATGAAAGCCAGCTGGAACACCCTTTTCCTCTCTTTTTCTGGTGCACACTTTCTCACCTCTCTCTCTCCCTCCCTAGCTCTCTCCCTCCTCATAGAATCATATAGAGTTGGAAGAGACCCTGTGTCAAGTACGGGAGTTCCCCTCTCCCTCCTGGTAGCTCAACGATAAGAATTAACGAGCATTTGGTAGATTTATAGTCCTTTTATTACAGTATTATGTTGCAAGCACAAACCGGCAACCCTCCGCAAGGATATCAGTTGCCTACTCTGACTTCCCTTAACTTCGGCAGCAAGAAGTGCGCCAACGGGAAGTCCCTCCCCTCTGTGTCTCCTTTGTTCTCCCCCACGCTCTGACCTCCGAGTTCGGGGGGAGGGATGGGGTTCTCCCCCACTCTCGGTTGATGTATCGCCTAGCTGCTCCTGCCCTTCTGGTTGCTTAGCTACTATCTCATAGCTGGGGAGCTCCTCTCTCAACTGAGCAGCTTCTGTGTCTGCCTGTCTCTCTGCTTCTGGAAATGCTGGAAGCGGGGGGAGGGGCCCCTGATACCCTGACAATCATCTAGTCCAGCCCCCAGCAATGCAGGAATCTCAACTAAAGCAACCATGACAGGTGGCCATCCAACCTCTGCTTAAGGAGAGTCCACAACCTCCCAAGGGAATCCATTCCTTTCTCTCTCTGCCACTCCCATTCTGCTCTTTCCCCCTCTTTCATTCCACGATCACGTTCTGCTCCAGCATTTCTGCATGCTCTTCTTCAGTGTAAGAGTATCTCCACTTTGCATGCAGAAGGACTGAGGTGCAGTCTCCAGGTAGCACTGGCAGAGACCTATATCTGAAATCCTTGAGAGCTGCTGCCAGTCAGTGCAGGTGATACTGATCTAGATCAGGCATGTTTTTTGTGGGTTTCCATCTGATTAGATTTCACTTTGTTTCTGATTTGATTTTAGGATGTATTTTAATTGATTGCTTGATTTTATGGTAATGTGTTATATATTTGATGTTAGCCACTCTGAGCCCGGGGAGGGCGGGGTATAAATAAAAATGATGATGATGATGTCCAAAGTCCGTTTTGGGGGTCTAATCCAGCCCACCAGTCAGTTTAATCCAGCCCCTGTGGCAGTCTATCTCCTGGGGTAAAATCCTTAAAAAAGCTCAACAACAATCTTAAAAGAAAGTCAACAACTTTGGTCAGCCCTCACGCATGTTCACTTCATCAAATCCAGTCCTCTTTGGAAAAAAGTTTTGGCGCGCAAGATCTACATGGAGCAGTGCCCTTCCTATAGCCCCCAAGCGGGCCTCAGTTCCTGGGGCAGGGAGACTGCAGGGAAGGCTCTTGGTAAGTTAAACTGCCTCCGCTGCACATTATCACCAGCCTCCAATCCTCTCATTTCAAAGCTGTTTTCGCATATTATTGCTAGAAAATGCCATGCAATTAATATCAATTATTTAGATTGGCCTGTTTAATAGGTGTCAGGTTTGAGGGTGTGTGTGTGTGTCTTCTTTGCAGCTAAGAACAAAATGTTCTTCTGTTGCTATTAATTGCTGCCATGGAATGTCTAGATTCCATTAAGGGAGCACGTGCCACAAATCTGTTTGCAGGCAGGCAAATTCAGAAGACGGTGGAATTGTTTTCCTTTGGAAAGACCTCCATCCAGATTTGATATTGAAATAACCTAGCTAAGAACAACCTTGCAGATTAATTTGCAAAAAAATGTCTTGCCCACAGTCACTTTTGCTTGCCCACTGGTGAATGGTGCATGGCAACTGGAAGAGCAGGATAGAACATTTTATATAAATCAATACATTTAAAAAAAATACAAAATGTGTAGCTCACTGTTAACGGTCTATATTTTAATGCTTTGATAGGGTTGTTTTATTGGTATTTTATCATGGCGCATGGCTAATTATTCAGTGTTTTAACAATGTCATGGTTTATTTTATTTGGTTTATATTTTGTAAGCTGCTTAGAAGCCATCTAGGCATTAAGCAGTACATAAATTAAATAGCAAAAACAAAAAAGTGGGGGAAAGAACACATCAAAATAATGCAACATAGCAATGGGGACTTTAGTGTGCTGGCACTTCCCCTTTGAAATTCTTCTCCAAATAACTATTTGACAGGTGCCATCTCTGTTGTCTTTTTGGGGCTTAATGAAAACTTTCATTTTCCAGCAAGTCTTTTAAGTAGAGACCTTCCCCAGTCTGTATCTGTATTGGAATTGTTTTTAGATGCTTTTAGCTCTTTTCATTTTCTCAGCTTTGCTTTTGCTGCCCAGGGACTCAGCTATACAGCTGCAAATATAACATTTTAAGTGTGTTTTAAGTGCATTATACAAATGTAACACTAGATGGCAATAGTGAGCTAATAGCAAATTCAATATATGTTTTAAAACTTTTTTTAAAAGCATTTTCACAGCATTTTTTATATATGTGTAGATTCAGTCCTGGACTCCTTTCAGAGGAAAAACAGAATGTTGTTGTTGTTGTTGTTGTTGTTGTTGTTGTTGTTGTTGTCCTGTTCACCATAATCATTCATCTTTCAATTTACTGTGGTACCTTGGTACTCGAACGGCTTGGTACCTGAACAAATCAGTTCCCGGATGCCGCAAATCTGGAAGTAAGTGTTCCAATTTGCAAACACTTTTTGGAAGCCGAATGTCCGACACGCCTTTCACTTGAGTGCAGGAAGCTCCTGCAGCCAATTGCAAG
Organism: Podarcis cretensis; assembly: GCF_951804945.1. Classification (NCBI taxonomy): domain Eukaryota; kingdom Metazoa; phylum Chordata; class Lepidosauria; order Squamata; family Lacertidae; genus Podarcis; species Podarcis cretensis. The sequence goes on from NC_137183.1 coordinate 21,009,514, forward strand.
CCACACTTTGGTTTTCGAACCATTTTGGGAGTCGGAAGGACTCCCGGAATGGATTAAATTCAAGAACCAAGGTACCACTGTACAAAAGTTTCCTTCTCCTGTAATTCCTGGGGGAGATTATTTCTTCTCAGAAATAGCGGTGCACCATGTACTTGTTTGGGAAATAAACAAGCCAGGCCTACTTTTCCCGTGTGATATGGGAAAGCACTACATGATGGTTGGAGCAATAAGTGAAGGCAGGCATCTGAACGGTGTCAGGTTTATTCCCCAACATCTCCAGGCAGCCCTTTCTGTGATCCTGCTAATCAGTGTTGTCAATGCTGGATCAATGTCCTGACTCAGTATAAGCAGTTTTCTACATTCCTATGTTCCCATTTCAGTCTGGCTGTTTCTCCTTACTCCTTATAAAACTTGCCACACAGGTGATTACACCTGATCACATAAGCTGGTCATTGGAGACAACACCGAGCTGGACTTAGGAACATAGGAAGTTGCCATTATACTAAGTTTTCGAAGTGCACAAGGAGTCTTTATGGGTAGAAAAGGCGCTCCACTTCGTTCCTTGATATGTGATGGTCCAGGAGAAGCCATGTGATCTTGGGAGTAGGTCCCACAGTCCTTATGTAGCAAAGTTGTCCCTTTGCATCAGTGCTGTTGCACACAAGTCTTGCTTGGAAGTAGCGGTGGAGCAAGCCAATCAGAAGTCTGGGATGGCGCATGTGCCCTACGCCCAGGGGCGGGAGCCCAGGGCGGAGCTAGCCAGGGAAGGAAGCTCTGCAGAGCCTCCAAGGAGTCTTTCTGCCTCCTCCCACTCAGCCACCCTACAGCTTTTGGGGGGGGAGGCAGTGGGCAGACCGTTTGGGGCAGCGTGGAGCCTGTGGGCACCCAAGCCACCGCGTCACTCCCAGGAGAGATGTGTGGCTCAGGCACGCTTCAAGCCCCACGTTGAGTGCCGTGCAGCATTTTGTCACCCACCTCAGTGGTGACACCCGGGACAATCCACTCCCACCGCACCACTGTTCCTCCACCCCTACTTGGAAGCTTCCCAGGGACATCTGAGTCTCCACTGTGGAAGCCGAAGGCTGGACTAGATCAACCTTTGGTCTGATCCAGTATGGCTCTTCTAATGTTCTTACGTACGGCACATCAAGATGGCTACCTTCAGCAAAACTGCATCACAAATTCTATATAGCCAATCAGATTTAACTGAATGGTGACATCATCGCTGAGGATAATATGCATGAATCAGAGGCACCAGCTTCTCTGGACGACTGTGGGGGCCCAGTACGATGTCCTGACGTCACCTGGGCAATGTTGCGCAACATCCTGACATCACACACTGGGCCCTCTGAATATTGAGGTGGCCAGGCCCCCTCAAAATCAAGGGGGTGAAGGGCAAAGTGCCCCAGCCCCCAGGAGCCAGTACCCTTGGCATGTCTTTTGCAAGGTATGCTGGAAAATCAATTATAAGAGGCTCCCCCCCTTCAGGCACCAATTTTTTGTTGTTGAAAAAAATGCCTGTGAATACTTTTAGCACATAGAAATGAAGAGCCAGACTGTAAACCTAGGCTGCAGTATATTGCAGATCTCTAGGTACAAAGCACATGTTTATTTTACAAATAAACATCTGAGAATCAATCTTCATTTCATATGAAAAAATACCTCTCTTAAGATGCAATTGCAAATGTAAGGACGACTCCATCATATGTAATAACATAAATCGATCAGTCCACAATGGATGGAAGGTGCATGCATGAGTGGAATAGTAATAATTATAAAAGTACAAGAAGAGAATCAGTTTCTACCCAAGAATCCATGATTGTAAAATCAATTTATTCATGGATGGCAGTATCTTTATTTAGTGGTCATCGTACTCTGATCAGACCAGACTCCTTTATTTCTCTCTAGTCCTCTGCCATTAAAAATGAAAGCTACACTCACATGGTAGTTTATTCCAATTTCAGAGAATTTCCCTAAGAGTTAATTTCCACATTGTATTTGAGCTTTCACACAATGTAAAAGCCATTTTGGGATGTGGAACAAGTTTAACACTCATTTCCATGTTATTTGCAAACAGATTTTTTTCCCCTGGAAGCAAACAATATGTTAAAGAGCACTAAATTTGCACTATATTCCACTATTGTTCCAGAAGCGGCTTTTACGTCTTGTGAAAGCTAAAATGTAAATACGGAACTTAATAGGAAGACGGTAGCAGATATAAACTGGGAGACAAATAAACTACAACTTGAATTTGAATGTTTCCCTACCCAGGGTGGACCCACTCAAACCTATTGATTGCAATGGGTCTATTCTATAGGCGCCAACTCCTAAAGTATGTTGGGATGCAGCTGAGGCCCCACGCTCCCCATGTTGAAGGGCTGAGTCTCCCTGCAGTGACTGGTGGACCTCTTCCCAACACTTGTGACATCACACATGTGCATCAGATGTGTGATGTCACTAGCACGCAATAGGCCCCTCCAATATTGGGTAGAACGTGGCCAAGAAACCACATCAAGATCCTTTGAATAAGGGTGGCATATATAATAAATCAGGCCATTCTTAAGGAAATCAGCCCTGAGTGCTCACTGGAAGGACAAATCCTGAAGCTCAGGCTTCAATACTTTGGCCACCTCATGAGAAGAGAAGACTCCCTGGAAAAGACTCTAATGTTGGGTAAGATTGAGGGCCCAAGGAGAAGGGGACGACAGAGGACGAGATGGTTGGACAGTGTTCTCGAAGCTACCTGGATGAGTTTGACCAAACTGCGGGAGGCAGTGGAAGACAGGAGTGCCTGGTCCATGGGGTCATGAAGAGTTGGACATGACTAAATGACTAAACAACAACAAATATAATAAATAATATAAAGCCAAACCCTAGTGATATGGGGCCTCAGCATCTTTGTGAACTTCAAATCATCTAAAGAACTTAGGAAGCTGCCTTATACCTGTCAGACAATTGGCAGAGTTTCTCCCCAGCCCTGGTTCGAGCCCCCAATCTCTGGGGATCAAACCTGGGCTCTCTTGCATGCAAGGCTGATGCTCTTAACACTGAGCTTTGGTACTTCTCTTGACAGGTGTGTCTTAGCATTCCAGGGCTCCAGATTTGTGCATCTCCATTGTTCCACAAATGAGAGGAAAGGGGTGTTTTAAAAGGGTTTGTGGGTGGGGGAATAATACCCCAAGTGATAAACTGTTTACAATAAACTTGTTGTTTTCAAGCCTCGGGAGAAAATGCAGCATTTCCCGCAATTTCTGAAAATGCATTACCAGAATAGGCCGGAGAGAATATTATCTCTAAAAGCTTATGCATCATCCTCTTTAAATGTTAATGTTTCCATTTTGAGCAAAATGAATAAACCCATGCAACTAGGATGCAACAGGTGCTAATGAATAAGAGTGTAGGTTTGGATAATAATAATAATAATAATAATAATAATAATAATAATAATAAGTTGCTTCATATATATATATATATATATATATATATATATATATATATATATTAAAATGACACCGGAGGGGATGTAAGGCATTGTTTAAAAATGTCTCTCTAAGTGCACTGCAAACAAAGGGCTCTTAGCTTGAAAGTGCCAAATGGTTGTTTTATTCCCAATCACTTCCTTTTCAGGCGGGGAGTAAGGAAGAGCTTTTGGTAGATTCTTCAATGGAGAGTACGCAGGATGAAAAATTTAGGAGCCTGTTCTGCCAATTGGCCATTCACACTCCGAGACACGTTCGGTTTTGTCTTCCTAATGTGTTTGCAATGCGCTGCCTGTGAGTATATTTTAACAGTGCCACTATCTCTCTGGAATGGCTTCCTCTAACATTTTAATGTGCCTGGGGGGTTGCTCTTTTGGAGGTGCATTTTAGCACAACACAAAACAATGGGTGACGCTCATTGCCATGGGAAATGGGGCTTATTCAGACGCCCTACCGCCGAATCTGGGAAGCATCAGAAGCTGGCTGATACTGAGTCAGACTCTAGGTCCCTCTAGCTCAATACTGTCTACACGGACTGGCAGCAGCTCTCCAGGATTTCAAGCAGGAGTCTCTCCTAACCCTACCTGGAGATGCTGCGGACGGATCCTGGGATCTTCTGTGGGCACTGAGCTACAGACCATAGCTGTCAAGTGTCCCTTATTTGGTGGGACAGTCCCTTATCCCAGCGCCATGTCCCGCTGCTGTCCCCTATTGATGACGCTTCATTTGGCTGCTGGCTGGGCTTTCTGCCTTTTGCTCAGAGGGGCTCAGAAGTTGAACATACCTGTGCCTGGAAAATCCCTTATTTTGGCTGCTGGTCCCTTATTTTCAAGGCTGCTGGTCCCTTATTTTCAAATCTGTAAGTTGACAGCTATGGCTACAGACTGCCTGCTTCAAGCATTTGGCATCTCATCTTTTGAATGCTTGTTTTGTTTGTATTACAATGGCGGCTGGAGAAAAGTCTGCTTTTATTGGTGTCAGGGGACTGTAGCCAATGCTAGTCCTACTCAGAACCATAGGCACCACCTAGGGGGGCCCGGGAGGGAGCGAGGATCCCCCTCATTTTCAAGCAAGGGGCATTTTGAGATCTACCAAAATAAATAGCAAGAACAGACAGACCTCAGCATAATTGGAAGAGTAAACACACAAAACAGAGCACGTTTGGCTTCCAAAAAGTTCGCAAACTGGAACACTTACTTCCGGATTTGCAGTGTTTGGGTTCCAAGCTGTTTGAGTATCAAGGCGTTTGAGAACCGAGGTACCACTGTACCATGATGGGGGAGAAATAGTTTAGCCAGGGACCTTTTTTTAATATATTTATTAAATTTCTATAGTGGTCTTCATCCAAGGATCACAGGATGGTTTTCAACGTAGGAACACAAAAATATAACAAACAAAAACAACACCTCTCGTATACACAGAGTTTAAGAGAAGTGGAATGTTTTCACTTGGCACCTAAATATATGTTAAAAAAGCGTGCTAGGTGAGCTTCTTAGAGGAGGGTGTTAGACGAGTGGGAAGCCAACATGAAAAAAGTCAATTTCTGTGTTGCCACCCTGCAGACCTCTTGTGAAGGAGGCACATGAAGAAGGGCCTCAGATGATGATAACAGGGTCTGGGTTGATTCATATGAGGAAAGGCAGTCCTTGAGATATTGCAGTCTTGAGTTGTTAAGCCTTTATCGGTAAAAACCGGCACTTTGAATTGGGTCTAGAAACTCATTGGCAGCCAATGCAGTCAGGCCAGGATTGGAGTTACCGTATTTTTTGCTCTACAAGACGCACCAGACCACAAGACGCACATAGTTTTCGGAGGAGGAAAACAAGAAAAAAAATATTCTGAATCTCAGAAGCCAGAACAGCAAGAGGGATTGCTGCGCAGTGAAAGCAGCAATCCCTCTTGCTGTTCTGGCTTCTGTGATAGCTGTGCAGCCTGCATTCGCTCCATAAGACACACACACATTTCCCCTTACTTTTTAGGAGGGAAAAAGTGAGTCTTACAGAGCAAAAAATATGCTATATGCTCAAACCGTCTTGCCCTGATGAGCAACGTGGCTGCTGAATTCTACACCAGCTGAAGTTGCTGAACCATTTTCAGAGGCAGCCCCACATGTAATGTGTTGCAGCAATCTAACCTACAGATTTATATCATATGTAAAGTAACGGGTCACACCTACACAAGCACTCTTATACCACTTTCAGAGTCATGGGTTCCCCCCCATAGAATCCTGGAAACTGTAGCTCACACAGCTGCAAATCCCAGCACCCTTAACAAGAGTCTGTTGGAAGAAGCCATGACTCTTAATGTGGCATGTGTGTGTTTTCAATGTGCGGTGTGGATCGGACCATGGTTAACCCAGTCCTGAAAAGGATGCTCAACACACTGGCTGACCAAACCCTTATACCTTTCAACTCTCTGAAGCAGCTGAAGCAACCAGGCATTCTGCAACCAGTCCCACAGGTGCTATTCCCTTTTTACACCGTTGCGTCCCTAAGTGATGTCTTCAAATGTTATATCCACTGAGGAAGGATAATCTGCTGAAATGGGCAGTGCATCTCTCTGCCAGGCAAAGCCCCCTCATGTGTGAAATGCGTTGCCTTCCCCTTTAAGGAGTTTACTGCCTCAGTGACCTTTATGTTCAACAAAGAGGCATTTTAATCTCCTACCCAGCTTCTCCACTAAGTGGTTTCTCATTTGACTGGCATTATTGAATGAGCTTTCTGCACTGGCTGGTTCTATTAAGACATCAGAAACTGGACTGAAACTCTCTTTCTGCAGCATTTACTCCTGGTATTATTGATTATTATTATTATTATTATTATTATTATTTGATAAACTTAGCTCACTGGCTGTTTATAACCCAGATTCGTATGTCCAGTGGATGATGCATGAAGAAGGACAAGAACATCATTAATTAAATCTCTTTTGCTCATCAGAACTGCTTAGCTCAGCCGAGTTAGGGAAGGAAAGCAATGCTTTGGATTAGTATTAACAATATATCAGATCTGTAGCCAGCAAAAGTGGGACTGAGTTGCTCACAACACTGAGACAGCCTGGAAGAACTTAATAGCTATATTCTACCTCCACAGTCAAAGATGATGTCCTTCTAGGAACAAGAGAAAGCAGCCTTTTAATGAGTTGGACCAGATCTAGCTCAGTATTGTTTACACGGACTGGCAGCAGCTTTCCAGAGTGGGGTGATAAGGTTTGTTCCACATATCTGTTTGTTTATTGCATTTATATCCCACCTTCCAAGGAGATCAGGGTGACTTGCATGCCCTGCCCCTCGTCACTTAATCCGCATAACAACCCTATGAGGTAGGGTAGACTTAGAGGTGGTGACTGCCCCAAGGTCACCAGTGAGCTTCATGACCAAGTGAGGATTTGAACCCTGCTCTCATAGAATCATAGAACTGTAGAGTTGGAAGGGACCCTTGGGATCATCTAGTCCAACTCTCTGCAATGCAGGAATATGCAGCTGTCCCCTCCAGGGATCAAACCTGTGACCTTGGCATTATCAGTGCCATGCTCTACCCAACTGAATGCTCTAACCACTGTACTACACCATACCCTCCAACTTTTCTCTGATGAAAATAGAGAAATCCTATTCCATACCCTCCATTATTTATCCAATGAAAATAGGGACATCAAATGCTATTTTCCTAGAAAAAGAGGTGCCAGAACTCACCACGAACCCCTCCTTTGCACTCATAGAATGGCAATGACACCCACCTGAGAGGTGCTGGAACTGAGTTCCAGTGAGTTCTGGGTGGGGGGGAAAGCCCTGGGGATGTCTTATTCCAAACCTTTCCAAATTTCTCTGATGAAAATAGGGATGTCCTAAGGAAAAGCAGGACATACCGGGATCTAATCAGAAACTGGAACGGCTTCTGTAAATCTGGTACTGCCCCTGGAAAACAGGGACATTTGGAGGGTCTTTTTGAAAGAAATGTTACAGCATATCCCTCTTTAATGCTCTCATCCTAAACATGTTTCCTCCATAGTAATTCCAATTGCTTTTGGTGTAGACTGCTTTTGACTATGCATGCTTGGGATTCCTCCCTCAGTTAATGTCCAGGGTATGAGTTAGCTATATCTAGTATGCAATTTTTAATAATAATAATAACAATAGTGTCTTTTCTTCATCTAACCTGAGCAGATCAGCAATGAGAGGGGACAGGAGAAAGCTGGGAGAAGAAGTGACTTGTTACATGGGCCTTTGCTCTTCCCTGGTGCTACCTATGCTTTCAGGCTTTTGCTCAGGTCAGAAGATGACCCCTTAAAAATGGGTGGCTGACCAGCCATTAGCAGCTTTTGTTAATTTCTGGCTTCAGCAGCTGCATTTCCAGGGGCAAGGAGCCAGTGTGGCTGGATCATCATTAACATGCGCTGGGATGCTCAAGGTTTTACAAAAGCACTTGTCAGTCAAGTGCTTGCCCATTATTTTAAAGTTGGCGGCGGGGGGGGGGGGGCACATGGATATCCTAAAAACAACAACAAAAGCTCACACGCCGCAGCACACACACACACACACACACATACACACACACACACACCATCGCTGTGTTAACAAGAGGGCGGAAATGATCGAAAGTGTCAGCGTTCTCGAGTGCTGCCTCTCTTTAACAACAATTTTTAACTAATTAGGCTTTACACAGGAAATCAAATGAAATGGCATGAAGACTCAATTTCCCATACAGCTGAGGATCTGACCTTTTAGGAGTGGGGGAAGAAAATTATTTTTAATTAACATGATTAATCATTTCCTGTTGTTTCCAGTTAATTGGTTTTGTTTCTTTTTTTAAAAAAAAGCCCAAGCCAGAGGGCTGGCTTTAAAAGGTGGCAGCGGCAAGGGAAAGCGATAGGCGAAAGAGATGGTGTTGCCGGCAGTTTTAAACCCGTTAGCTCCTGCAGACGTTCCTGTCCAAATAAGGAGACTGTAACATTGGTCTTTAATTTTCCCATCAAGTCTCTTAACCCAGTGTGTGTATGTTTAGAAAGTCTGCTTAGGAGCCAGGCAAAGATTTCATCTCGCAAATTAATTACTGAAACACCAGCAGAGACCTCATCAGCACAAGATGCTATAGGTGACTCAAAACCATCCTTCGGCAAGTCCTGTATGAATCTCTATTATTCGGCTGCATTCAAAGCTGAGTAATATTGTGCTAGTTTTCCTGATTACAGTGGACGCTCGGGTTGCGAACGTGATCCGTGTGGAAGGCACGTTCGCAACCCGCAGTGCTGCGTCTGCGCATGTGCAGGTTGCTATTTGGTGCTTCTGCGCATGCGCAAAGTGCAATTTAGCATTTCTGCACATGCTCGACCATCAAAACCCGGAATTTACCCGTTCCGGTACTTCCGGGTTTTAGCGGGTCTGTAACCCGAAAAAACATAACCTGAAGTGTCTGTAACCCAAGGTATGACTGTATAATGCTTGCACTTCCATCCTGTTTTTGAACATCCCTTTCACGCTGCAGTGCCTGTTGCATTATGGAACTCTGGCTTTTTTACTAATACAGTACACTAATCTGCTAAATTTCATGCAAAAAATGAACATCAAGGGCCACTAGTAATGATGGCTATGCTCTGCCTGCATTTTCAGAGGCAGTAATGCTTCTGAAAATCACAGGAGGGGAGACTGCTGTTGTGCTCATGCCTTCCTATGGGCTTCCTACAGGCATCTGAGTGGCTGCTGTGAGAACAGGATGCTGGACTAGATGGGCCAATGGCCCAATCCAGCAGGCTCTTCTTGTGTTCTTAAGTTCACATTGTTGGTGGCAAGGAAATATAAGTAGAAAAGGAGAACTCCCTGGATGCCAAGATCCAGGTTTGGGGCAAGTACTCTTTGGTGAGAGAATACCAGCAGAGATTTAAAATCACAAAACATGCAGTGAAGTAAAGCATGGAAACATAAGCTGTTAGACCATCAAAATACAGTGGTACCTCGGTTTAAGAACAGTCCTGTTTAAGAACAATTGGTTTACAGTCTCCGCAAAAGCAGAAAGAGTGTCCTGGTTTGAGAACTTTACCTTGGTCTAAGAACAGAATCCGAACGGTGGAAGGGCACCGGCAGCGGGAGGCCTCATTAGGGAAAGTGTGCCTCGGTTTAAGAACAGACTTCCGGAACGGATTAAGTTTGTAAACCAAGGTACCACTGTACTCTGTTCTAAGTTCCTTCCAAAGTTCCCCTCTTCCACTAGCATAGAAAAAGACCACACATTTGGTAAGTTAAAAATGGTTTACTTACAAACTCTCCCAATGTCTGTTTCATGTGTTTTTCCATACAGCATTCGGGGGGGGGGGGAATGCACAGGCAGTAAAGCTTGGCTTAGTTACAGTGGTGTGAAAGTTCCTAAATTATTGGTATAGGGACTCAAGAGTGATTTGTAAGAGCCATGTGGTCTGAGTTGAGACAACTTCACACCTTGAGCTTCTTTGGTAGATTGAGGTACAACAATAGGCATGATTACCTTCCTCCCAAGGTGAGGGAGAGTGACCTAGCTAAGCCTGGCAGGACAGCTCACTCTATGGCATTAACCCCTTCATGCATTAATTAGACTTAAGCATGTTGGTTATACGAGGCTGGTTATCCCACACATGTGATCCCGGATCTGAGTTTTCTGATCCACATCCTAGAAGGATCACAGGCCGCTTCAATTTGCCACACCCCACCTCCTCAGATGGGTGAAAGAGACTAACATGAACTAATGATGTGATTCTCCAAACAGTAAAAATATGTTCAAAGGGAAACATTTTCCTTTTCCCTAAAGCGGTGCTGAGTCAATTGATGCCAGTAAGCAGGCGCCACGCTGCAGAGGGTGGGAATGGGTGACTTTGGAAGGGGGCAATCAAACGCAATTAGTGCAGCCAAAGAAACTGCACTAGAAAATGCACTTTGTTCATCATTTATTTTAACAAGTGTCATTTACTTTCAATTATTTATGGCCCTACTTAGAACTCTCATAAAGGCGCTCCGGCATATTGTGTTAAAAGTAATGGATTCTGGTAATACAAAACCGGGGTTATTACATTTTGTTGAGAAATCGGAGGACATCACGGATAGCATTGGTTAAGATAATTGGATCTGTAGGTTAGTCAGCGAGGGAGATGATTTGGTTCCTACACAGGCATTGAAAAAGAAGAAATAAACGTGTGCCCACTGTCATGGAGGAAGAAAAAAATCCAAGTCCAAGTCAGGCCATCTAGCTCAGTATTGACTACAGTGGTACCTCAGGTTAAGGTACTTAATTCGTTCCGGAGGTCCGTTCTTAACCTGAAACTGTTCTTAACCTGAAGCACCACTTTAGCTAATGGGGCCTCCTGCTGCTGCCGCGCCACCGGAGCACGATTTCTGTTCTCATCCTGAAGCAAAGTTCTTAACCTGAAGCACTATTTCTGGGTTAGCGGAGTCTGTAATCTGAAGCGTATGTAACCTGAAGCGTATGTAACCCGAGGTACCACTGTACACTGGCAGGCAGAGGCTCTCCAGGGTTTCAAGCAGAAGTCCACCCAACCACCCACCCCAGCCCTGCATGGAGGTGCTTTGAATTGAATCGGGAACCTTCTGTATGCAAGGCCGATGCTCTAGCACTCACCTATGACCCTTCCTATGGTGCTGCATCTACTCCTCTATCACCCTACCCCTCAGATGATGCAATAAATAATTTTGCTTGGAGTATAAAGCCATTCTACCACCTTAAAGGTAATGGGACCCCTGACCATTAGGTCCAGTCGTGGCCGACTCTGGGGTTGCAGCGCTCATCTCGCTTTACTGACCGAGGGAGCCAGCGTACAGCTTCCGGGTCATGTGGCCAGCATGACTAAGCCGCTTCTGGCGAACCAGAGCAGCACACAGAAACGTCGTTTACCTTCCCGCCAGAGCGGTACCTATTTATCTACTTGCACTTTGACGTGCTTTCAAACTGCTAGGTTGGCAGGAGCAGGGACTGAGCAACTGGAGCTCAACCTGTCGCGGGGATCCGAACCACCGACCTTCTGATCGGCAAGTCCTAAGCTCTGTGGTTTAGCCCACAGCGCCACCCGCGTCCCTTCTACTGCCTTAGCAGGGACATATTTACTGCAAGGGCCAGAAGATGGGCAAACATTCCAGTCCCCTCAAGGCTGGGGAGGAACACAGCCAGTATGACATGTCTTTTTAATTTTTTAATTTTCAAAAATATACATTTATACAACACTCTCTGTTTTTGTTTGTAACAAAAAATAAAATGATAGCAACTGAAGCAAAGATGCTTCATATACCCCACATGACACTACACATGACAGTACAATTTATGAAAAAAGAAAAAAAATTAAGAAGAAAAAGTAGTTGAGGTTTGAAAAAGACTTCCAAACATTTTCATTGTACGTTATCTGTTAAATACACTTTTACTATACAGTTACTTATTTCTTCTATTTTTTTTATCGTATTTCTATATAAATTGTCAATTACCTTTATGTACTACAAGGTTCAGTCTAAGTCTGCCAGGAGATGACCCTTTATACCACGGTTCTTCAAATATTCTTTAAATATTCTCCATTCCTTGTGGACATTTTGTTTTGTTTGGCCTCTAACTCTTCCCTTCACCTTTGCTAGCTGCAAGTATTCTACCATTAATGTTTGCCAGTCTGCTATATTACGTGTTTTAGTATTTTTCCAATTTCTTGCCACTAAAATTCTTGCTGCCATTACCCCATACGTGAACAATGGTCTTTTCGATTTTCTTATTTTAGTTGGCAATATACCTAAAAGAAATATTTCTAGTCTTCTTTTAAATGTTATTTTAAATATATTTTTTTAATTCTTCATATACATTATTCCAAAATTCTCGAATTTCCACACAGTTCCACCACATGTGTAAATAAGACCCATTTTCCTTATTGCATCTCCAACATATGGGTGACCTGTTTTTATACATTTTGGCAAGTTGTACTGGTGTTTGATGCCACCTGTACATCATCTTCATAGGATTTTCCAGGCCGTAAACCTAATGTCTTCTTGCCATAGTTTTTCCCATTGTTCCATAAGAATTTTGTAACCTAGGTCTTGCACCCATCTTACCATCACGGTCTTTACCTGATCTTCCTTTAATTCCCATTCTAATAATAGGCTATAGACTCGTGAGATATATTTTCCTTTACTTTGTGTTAGTTCTTTTTCAAATCTTGATGTTTCTTTTGCAGTACCTATTTTCCTGTCAATACTGTAATTAATCTTTGATTTACTTGGAAATATTGCAGACAGTCTGTCAGATTTAATTTCTTCATACTTTTTTTAGGGTTGTCTCTTCCCGTTTTTCTTCTAATATTGCTTGGTATGTGGCCCATATCCCCTCCATATTCTTTTTCTTAACTGCCATCGCTTCTGTCGGTGAAGTCCACAGATGTATCCTGGGTTCCAATATTCCTTTATATTTTATCCAGATCTTATATAACGATTTCCTTATTAGATGATTCAAGAAACCCCTGTGGACCTTCACCTTCTTGTAAATTAGATAGGCATGCCACCCATACCGATTATCATATCCCTCCAAATCCAACACATCTGACTCTCTTAATGTTATCCAGTCTTTGAGCCATAGAAGACCTGCAGCTGCATGGTATAGTTCTAAATCGGGAAGTGCAAAGCCTCCTCTCTCTTTTTAATCTGTTAATAGTTGATATTCTATTCTCGGTTTCCCAACCGTTCCATGTGAATCTCGCCATATCTCTTTTCCATTCCTGAAAACACTTCATCCCTCCCAGTATCGGAATTGTTTGAAATAAAAATATCATTTTGGGAAGTATATTCATGTTAACTACTGAGATTCTGCTCCATAGAGAGAGTTGTAATCTTGTCCAGTTTTCCATATTTCCCTTAACCTCTTTCCATACTTTGGTGTAGTTATCTTCATATAGTTTAATACCCTTTGTTGATCTCCAGATCCCTAGATATTTTACCTTGCCTTTAATCTCTAATCCTGTCAGCTGTTGTATTTCTTTTTCCCCCCTCCGTATTTAGATATTTAGTTAATATCTTAGTTTTTTGGTAGTTTCAGAGCCGCCACTTTTCCATATGCTTTAATTACTTCTAGAGTTGCTGGAATACTTTCTTTTGGGTTTGTGTTGTTATTATCAAGTCATCCATGAATGCTCTAACTTTATATTATTTTTCCCCAATTGTAATTCCTTTTATCTTTTCCTCCTTTCTAAGATTTTGCAACAAAACTTCCAAAGCTAATATAAATAACAGGGGTGAAAGGGGGCAGCCCCTTTGTAGGCCAGTAATACATGGCATAGGTGAAAAGGCATGGTCTTTCCCCTATGTTTGGGAAACGCTGGTCTAACCTCAAGGCCGCCATCATCGTCATAGGTTGTTCAAACCACAGCAGGTCACATACAGCTTAATTACTTAAGAACCATGTAGCACATGGTTCGATTGTGGGCTCCCAGAGAAGGCAGGAATGGCCACAACTTTTGGTTCCTCCAAAAGAGGACTGGACAACTTCATAGAGGACAAGGCTATCAGTGTCTACTAGACATGATGGCTGTGCTCTGCCTCCACAGAGGACTCAGCTATACAGCTGTAAATATAATGTTCTAAGTACATTCAACAAAGGTGATGTGGGCGGCGCTGTGGTCTAAACCACTGAACCTCTTGGGCTTGCTGATCGGAAGGTCGGCGGTTCGAATCCCTGTGACAGAGTGAGCTCCCGTTGCTCTGTCCCAGCTCTTGCCGACCTAGCAGTTTGAAAGCACGCCAGTGAAAGTAGATAAATAGGTACTGCTGTGGCAGGAAGGTAAACGGTGTTTCTGTGCGCTCTGGTTTCTGTCACGGTGTCCCGTTACGCCAGAAGCGGTTTAGTCATGCTGGCCGCATAACCCGGAAAGCTGTTTGTGGACAAATGTCGGCTCCCTTGGCCTGAACGCGAGATGAGCGCCACAACCCCATAGTCACCTTTGACTGGACTTAAATACCCAGAGGGCCTTTACCTTTTACCTTTTATAGAAATGTGACACTAGATGGTGATGGTGAGCTAATGGCAAATTCAATAGTATATTTTAAAACGTTTTGTTAACAAGGCATTTTCACAGCATTTTTAATATGCAGTCATACCTCGGGTTGAAGTAGCTTTGGGATAAGTATTTTCGGGTTGCGCGTTGCAGCAACCCGGGAGTAACAGAGCGTGTTACTTCCAGGTTTCGCCACTCGCGCATGCGCAGACGGTCAAAATGACGTCACACGCATGCGCAGAAGCGGCGAATCACGACCCACGCATGGGCAGACACGGGGTGCGTTCGCTTCTGGATGCGAACAGGGCTCCAGAACGGATCCCGTTCGCATCCAGAGGTACCACTGTATGTCTAGATTCAGCCTCAGAGGCAGCAATGCTTCTGAATACCAGATGCTGGAAATAACAGAAGGGAAACAGGCTCTTGTCCGGCTTTCAGGTTTCCCTCAGAATGCTGGACTCAGAATGCTAGACCATTGGCCTAAGCCAGCAAGGCCCCTCTTCTATTCTTATGCTCTTATCTCTGAGAAAAAGAAAAAGTTTAAAAGGCGCAAGGAGATAGGATAATAACATATCAAGGGTGGAATAACAAATAAAGTGAATAACACAACAATAAGAAAAATAATAGTAGGTACAGAAGATCACACACGGGTGAAGGGAAGTGCTGGGCTGTGGGGGAGGGAGGTGAAGGGATTAATTGAAATTGTTAAAGATTGGTATAGGATTTAAGAGATTTAAATTTGTATAAAGCTTCTATAAGGAAATCAGAAAGCAGCAAGAAATATCAAGTAAAGTTTTGGGAGAGGAAGTCACTGTAAATGAAAACATGAGACTGAATGGTTTTGTTACATATGATTTTATTCTGGAGTTGTCTGCTTATTTTGGAGTTGTTTGTTGTAAAGAATGTATATTACGTGAATAAAATGAAATAAAAAATTTTAAAAAGAGAGAGAGAAAGAAATGCGAGAACACACTTTTTATAACTTTCTGCATTCTTCTCATTTTAAAGACAGTTAGCTTTCAGCATTTCATTTTCTGCATATCTCTTCCCCAGCTTCACATCTTTTATAGGCATATATAAACATGCATTACAACATACTCAGGATGAGAGGGTGATATATAAAACCTTATTCTCTTATGATTTCTTTTTTAAAGGGGGGAAAACCTGTCCTCAAGCCTTACCTCTGGTCTCACACCAGTGGACCTGTCAACGGAATTAAACAGAGAATATGAAACTGATTGCTCCAAGGATATGGGTGGGGAGAGCCTAGCGCAGCACTTTAAAACAAAATATCCTAATAAAAACAGCATCTCATTTAAATTTTATTTTCCATGCATACGCAAGATAAAGAGAGTCCGACGCTATTAAGAAAGACGACTGTTGGAGAGTGGGGAAAGGAAGTGACCTTAATTTTGAGTGATCTGGTATTTTAT
The DNA here is from genome assembly GCF_951804945.1 of Podarcis cretensis. NCBI lineage: Eukaryota > Metazoa > Chordata > Lepidosauria > Squamata > Lacertidae > Podarcis > Podarcis cretensis. The sequence continues at coordinate 21,025,415 of NC_137183.1, forward strand.
TTTAATTTTTTTGAAAATACTGCTGAAGGTAGCAAAAAGAGCAGACAGAAAAATCTACTGGTAAATTATACATGAGATCCAGCTGATGGTAGCTGAAGAGAAAACCTGAAGACAAGCCTATGGTATCATATAAAAGATGTCACATAGAGGAGGGAGAAAGGTTGTTTTCTGCTGCTCCAGAGAAGCGGACACGGAGCAATGGTTCCAAACAAGAAAAAAGATTCCACCTAAACATTAGGAAGAACTTCCTGACAGTAAGAGCTGTTTGACAGTGGAATTTGCTGCCAGGGAGTGTGGTGGAGTCTCCTTCTTTGGAGGTCTTTAAGCAGAGGCTTGACAACCATATGTCAGGAGTGCTCTGATGGTGTTTCCTGCTTGGCAGGGGGTTGGACTCGATGGCCCTTGTGGTCTCTTCCAACTCTATGATTCTATGATTCTATCTTCATCACCACTGACTCCTAGGGTGTGGAGCTGGAACTGCACAATGTAGGGAGGGGAGGGGCGGGGCTGTTGACCCCCCCCCCATTCCTGGCTCCAAGTACAGTGGTACTTCGGGTTAAGAACTTAATCCGTTCTGGAGGTCCATTCTTAACCTGAAGTTGTTTTTAACCTGAGGTACCACTTTAGCTAATGGGGCCTCTCGCTGCCGCCACGCCACCACCTGTTCTCATCCTGAAGCAAAGTTCTTAACCCGAGGTACTATTTCCAGGAGTCTGTAACCTGAAGCGTCTGTAACCCGAGGTACTACTGTACAGGATCAAAATGTGATTAGTATGAAGAGTTGCTACTGAGATTTGCATTCGCTGGTGCCTTAGTGATCCTTATTTATTTATTATATTTATATCCCACCTTTCCTGCCGGGAAATAAAGGTGTTGTATGTGGGTCTTCCCCCAGTACATTTTATCTTTGCTCTCAGTGACCCTGTGAGGTAGGCTAGGCTAAAAGACTGGCTCAAGTTTCACCCAAGGGGCTTCATGGGACTGTGAAAAGCTCCAAAGAGATTCTTCTGAACTAGGGTGGGGAGGGGAATCGTGGATGGGCAACAAAATGGCATCACTACCACCACCACCCCACACACACTGTATAGAAAAGTTTTTAATGTTGGATGTTTTACTGTGTTGGATGTTTTAATTTATTTGCTGGAAGCTGCCCAGAGTGGAGGGAGTCCAGCTTTTACAGCATAGTCATTTCAAGAGCGGCTTGTCCCCCACAGCAGTGCAGCCAGCCTTCAGCCAGCCTGGCCAAGATGGAGCCTGGGTATTCTCCTCCTCCTCCTCCTTCTTCTCCTCTTCCTCCTCCTCTGACAGGGGTTGAATTGGTGATGATAATTGGGAGTGTGGGAGAGAATATTGAGGTTGGGGAGGATAACTGTGAGAAAATGTTGACTCCAAACTCTCCAAGTGTCCCTCTCTTCCAGGGACAGTCCCAGATTTACAGAAGCAGTCCCAGTTTCTGATTTGATCCCTAAATCTCCCACTTTTCCTTAGGATGTCCCTATTTTCACCAGAGAGATGTTGGAGGGTGTGGTAGGACGCCCCTATTCTCATCTGTCATGATGTGACCTCCAAGTCAAGGAGACTATACATTACTTAACTATACAACCTTTAGAAGACATCCGAAGACAGCCCAGTATAGGGAAGTTTATTTATTTTTAATGTTTTTATGTATGTTGGAAGCTGCCCAGAGTGGCTGGGGCAAACCTGTCAGATGAGCGGTGTACAATTATTATTATTATTATTATTATTATTATTATTATTATTAGACTTCCCTATTTTCATCGGAGAAATGTTGGACAGTATGTGACTCTGCTGCTGCTGTTTAAAAGGCAAATCCCATTCCAGGAAATGAATGATAACAAAGCTGCTAAATTCATTCCCCGCCTCCCAACTTTAAAGGAAAAGGGGATAGAGGGCTGAATGCTCTTATGGTCAAATCCTGCTGGTGGATTTCCCGCAGGCATCTAGTTGGCCACTTTGAGAACAGGAATTTGGTCTAGATGGGCCATTGGCCTGATCCAGCAGGCTCTTCTTATGTTCTTATCCGTGTGTTACAATTTAATGCACCTATTCATCACAACAGCATGCCAAAATGTATTATATTAGAGAACACCGCTTGCAAAAAAAAAAATGTATATATTTGGAGAAGTGTGCGCTCAGATCTTGAAAATGTTCTGGAGGGCTTTAAAAAGAAGAATTGCAAACTGATGTGGAAATGTGGCAAAGTGAGCTGAAGACTGGAAAATGAGAAACTGAGAGAGAGCAAAACTGACAGATTTATTGTGTTTATGAATCACACTTCCTCTAAAAGGAGCCCAGGGCGATGTACACTAAAAAAGATAAAACAAGAAGCTACATCAATAAAGAAAATGCATACAGATAACCAGAACTAACTGAAACTAACAAAAACCATTAAGACCCAGAAATCATTTGCAGCTGTTTGGCAGTAAAACAAGAAAATATTAGTAGGCCTGGGATAAGGTATTGAACTGGTGTCAGAATATGAAAAGAGAAGACAAACATAAGTACAATGAGAGAGGGTATGTCAAAGTGGGGTGTCACCATGGGGAAGGCCCTGTTCTTCATCCATGAAACCTAGTGGAAAAGTACAGGCTGGATCTAGACATAAAAACTGTTTCAGGAAAACACATTGTAAACCTCATAAGGGGAAACCATGTTGCTTAAAGACGGAACTCCACAGTGCTATCTGGTGTCACAGTGTTAGAACACATTTAAAATGCTTTTTCTTTATTAATACAGTGGTACCTCTGCTTGCGAACGTGATGCGTTCCGGAGCCTCGTTCGCAACATGAGCAGAACCAACCTGCTTCTGTCTTTAAAATAATATTTATTAAGATTTTGAGGGTTACAAATCAAACAGAAAAACACCAAATTAAACAAAAAACAAAACAATGTATCACATTAAAAAAAGAATACCATACAAATAAGTAAAAAAGAGAAGCAAAAAAGGTTAAAGAAAAAAGAAAAACAAAAGCAAAAAACACATCAAACCTTCACATAGTATATCTTTCATTTGCTTGTTTCCTTGACCTCCTCCCACCTCCCTTTTTTGTATTCTAATTCAATTAAATATTTCAGCAAATCCTTTCCCTCTTTTTCTCCTTAAAATTAATATATCTATATGAACTTAAACTCTTAAAACATTTCCCCTAGGGTCATAAAAATTTCATTCCACGATTTTTCTCTCCCTCATTAAATTTTACAAAATTTCCAAATATAAACTTTAAATTCCCAATCTTCTTCCACCGTCTCCTCTCCCTGGTCTCGGCCTCTGTCGTCCCTTCTGTCAACTTCAAAAAGTCCATCAACCTGGAGATCTTATATCCGAGGCTCTTAACTCTCTTTCACGTCCCTTCTGCCGGTCTTATTCATAATCTTTAGTGCTAAAAAGCAGATCTCGGGGGAGCTCGGGGAGCGAGCACAACCCGCTTCTGCATGTCTGCATGTACACGGGTCGCGATCTGCCACTTCTGTGCATGCGCGTGATGTCATTTTGAGCATCTGCACATGCGCGCATGGCAAAACCCGGAAGTAACCCTTTCCGGTACTTCCAGGTCACTGCGGGACGTAACCTGAAAAGACGTAACCTGAACCGAACGTAATAAGAGGTATGACTATATAGCTGAGTGTATAGTCTCTCCATTTTCAATTCATAGAGTCTTTTTCACAATTTGTTTATGTTCAGTATGAGACATTACTGTCCTGGACATCTTGTGGTTGGAGTGGAAGAAAGAGGGAGGAGAGATGGGGGTAATGTTCTTTTGTTCTATTGCACAGTGCTGGCAATAAAAAAAATAAAGACTTGTGCTCTGCTCCTCTCCCCCTTTCTTCAATCCCAGGGATACCCTCCCCTCTGCCTGAACCTCAGAGCTGGTATAACACGCAAGGCTAGACCTCAATGGCAGCAGCAGCCTCTCCTCCTCCTTGCCCTCTCTCCAGCAGCCACTACAAGCTGCCCAAGGGAGGAGGTTGGCAGCGATGGCCATGGAGAAGCCACAGAGTGGCAATGGGGTGCTCCCTCACAGCCCCCACTGCCCCCGCTGCCATTGCTCAGGAAAAGCGCCAGCTCATCCTCTCTTCCGAATTTGGTGGCAGTGGCACTGGCTGGGAAAATTAGGGACATTCCAGGATCAAATCAGAAGGCAGGATGGCTTTCATAATTCTGGAAAATAGGGACACTTGAAGCACACACACTTGCAGGAGGCATGAAGCATAGCTGTTGAGGTGTGCAGCCCGATGAATCTCCTGAGGGCCAGACAGCAAGGCCTGGAGGCAGAGCCATAGCTAGGCGATCTTGTGCCCCTGGCAGAACCGTCCAAATTGTGCCCCTTAGCCACGGACAAATTAGCACTTCTTTCCGCCTCTCCCCCAAACCCCACCCCCTCCAATTCAATTCACCCTCTATTTAAAACCATTTCTTTTGAGGCAATAATAAATATTTATATTTATGGACACATTTTTAGCCGATTTTGTGCCCTCTTCTATCACCTGCGCCCCTGGCAGGGGCCCACCTCCCCAACCCCTAGTTATGACCCTTTCTGGAGGTCCACACTGAACCTCTGGGCCTGATGCTCCAACCCTGCTTCAATTTAAGCCAATATTATTAATTCCCATATTACAGATCTGGATGAGGGTGGGGAGTTCTGAGGCTGAGAGACAACGGATTGCCTCAGGCCACCTTCTGAGTCCACGGCCAGAGGTGAGATTTCCGGATTCCTTGATTTCTAAGCTCAGCCTCTGAGCCTCTCTACTCTTAGGAGCCTATGGTGCTGGTGTCAGATGCAGCTGGAGAGACATTTCGTTGCACTCAACTTACACGGACCTGGCCTTGCAATGTAATAATAAATAAGAATAATCAGATAAACAACTTGTGTTAAGATCATGCAGCAGAGGGGGAAAGCCTTTTTGTAACACTCCCCTCCCCTTAACCAGATGCTTGATAAAAGAACAGGGGCAGGTGATGGCTAGATTTGCTCCATTAAAGAGATACCCGTATGATTTGCATTTTATAATTGTTTCTGCAAAGGACGGTAGGAGCTGAATTGCATCCCAGCTGTCTCCTTTATCTGCTCCCCCTCCTCCTGTGGAGTGGCAGAATGTTAAATACCTCCGATTCCATCATACTGGAAGGGATAGGAGTGTGATCTTTTGATCACCTCTTCAATTACAATAGCAAAATAGGCCTCTCTCTCTCTCTCTCTCTCTCTCTCTCTCTCTCTCTAACACACGCACGCACACACACATCCGTCTTTTTGAGCCCAAGACTTAAGTGTCCTATGCCAATGAGTTCTACGGCTATTTCTCACAGACAAAGTGGGAGCGGGCTGGGGGGGGGGGTCCCAAAACGTTCACCCCGGCTTCTCCTCCTCCCACCCACTTCTAAATTAAACAGAACAGAAAATGATCGAAGGCCGCTCCCAATTATTAATCCCACTGTGATTCTAAATGTCGTGCTATTACCGAGCGCACAAAGATACTTGAAGGTTTTCTGATTTCAATTAAGATTATTATCTCCTCTGAGGGATGGGGTTCTGGCTGCTGGGAAATCTCTTTAGCTGATCTGTTCTGAAACGATAGCAGTTTAAGTGGTAAATAGTAGGCTGGTTTGTATTAAATTTGGAACTCCAGCTGGCCTTCCTTGGCGTTCCCAACCTCTCTGGTCCCACGTCCTGCCCTCTAAAAGGTTATAAATGGCTTAGGACTGTTTTTCTACAACAGATGTGATAACAAGGTTGGGTTTTCCATGGCTACACCACAGAGGGCCGTGGCCAATCCCACTGCCCCAAAGAGCAGGGGTCCACACAGTTTCAGCCGCCAAGCCATAATTTGTAGATGTCACCAATGGGGCTTGTGTGTGGTCTGTTTGGAGCAATGGGTCACAGCTCCACCAACCAGTTGCTGGTAACTGGGGAGAGTGTTCTGGTTCTCAAATTCTGCTAGCAGGTTTCCTACAGGCATCTGATTGGCCACCGTGAAAACGATTCTGGACTAGATGGGCCAGTCTTCCTATGGGTCAGTCTTCTTCTTAACCTCAGCTAACTCTCACCCACCTGCCTGCCTGCCTTCTTTCTTACAACCAGTCAAGGGGGTGGCACTGTCTCCTCCTCGTCCTTCTCCTCCTAGTCAGAAGCCCCTTTCACACCATACATTTAAAGCATTTAATACCACATTAACCAGTCACAGCTTCCCCAAAAGAAGTATGGGAACTGTATTTTCTTAAGAGTGTTAAGAGTTGTCTGGACACTCATATTCCCCTCAAAAAGCTCCACTTCACAGTCCACTTTAACAATCAATACCTCCTCACAGGGAACTCTGGTCAGTGGCAAATCATGGCAGGCCACAGGGGTGGTTGCCCCGGGCACAAAATTGTTAGGGGGTACAAAATTTCAACACCCAGTGCTGTCTCAATACAGCTACGTGCTTCCGTTGCTGGGCTCTGTTGAAAACAGCTTCTCCATGTGAACTAGGAAGTGACCTCTCCAGACAATGGAACAACTTTTCTTATCTCTGCAGCTTCAATTTCCTGGGTGACACGGACGCTGTTAGGCAGTTGAATGTGCATGCATACTCTGTCCATTTCCCACCCACCCACCTGCTCCATGCTGGCAATCCACGCTATGCCACTAACTCTGTGAATTGTATCTCTGTGAAGGGTATAAGCTTAGTTTGGTCAGAATCAAGTATATACTTCTAGAGTTAACACTAAATACATTACGTCTGGTAAATGACCCACCAGAGCTGCTAGAGGGCTGTGAAAATTTGTGCCCTGGGCTTTTTCAACTCGTCTACCCATGTACTATCTGAAACCAAAGAGGCACATGGGCTGCCCGATGTGAAATGTACAGTGGTGCCCCGCAAGACGAACGCCTCGCAAGACGGAAAACCCGCTAGACGAAAGGGTTTTCCGTTTTGGAGGCGCTTCGCAAAACAAATTTCCCTATGGGCTTGCTTTGCAAGACGAAAATGTCTTGCGAGTTCCTGCAGGGTTTCCCCCCCCCCTTTTCCTAAGCCCTAAGCCGCTTATCAGCTGATCCGCTAAAAGCCGCTAAACCGCTAATAGCGCTAATCCGCTAAGCTGTCAATGGGCTTGCTTCGCAAGACGAAAAAACCGCTATATGAAGAGCCTCACGGAACGGATTAATTTCATCTTGCAAGGCACCACTGTATTGGAATATTTTCGGCTCTCCTACTCTGCTATCAGTGTTGTCCTGGGTAGACTTCATCAGGGAGGAAGGTGGGGACAAGACTCAAATTAGTTGCCTGTCCTTGGCTCTGGCTCCATCTCTTGCTGAGGATTTGTGGAAGAACTCAATTCTTGAAAGGTAGTGTGCAAATGTTTTCAGTAAATAACCAATCTGAGTTTGGGCACCTAAATTTGAGGCAGGCAGAGTGATGGAGGAGACAAGCAGCAGTTCCTCTTCTATCTTAGTCAGGGTCATAATTTTCATAATTTTCATAATTTTCATAATTTCTTCCTATACCAGCTCCAGGCTGATGTTGGTGAGCAGCACTTTGGAGATCCAGGGGATCCAAAGTTGCCTGCCACCCAACTCCCAGTTGCTCACTGTCAGGACTTTGCACCTGCTCCAGCCAGCTGGTGGAAGCTTTTCATCTACCTGGATGCATCTGGGGGTTCAGCAGGACAACACCCCACCCCACCCCAGTGGCTTCCCTGTCCATCAGCAGAGGCCAGTGGAAAGGCATCACGGAGCCATCCTAAAGTGAGCACCCCCCCCCCCCCGGCTATCAATATCAGAAGCATTAGGATTGCACTCATTGGTCTTCGTATTCAAATAACTCAATAGAAAATTATGCGTGGACCTCAATCATACAAAACACTGCATTATAATAATGGTTTATTATAATTTGAAGTATAGGTTTAGTTCTTTTGTTTTCAATCACTTTTGTAACTGAGGATGTTAAGTCCTTGAATGTTTTATGCATTGAGCCATTTGAGCTGTGATTCATTTGTTTTGAGTGCCCTTGAAGAAAATATAGCCCCAAATGTGTTGGGTGTTTTTTGTGTGTGTTTTTTGTGATAGTTCTCAGTGCTGTTTTGAAGCTTCTCCTCTCTATGTGGAAGGCTCATAGCTTCATAGTAAAGCAGATCCTCCAAGTGTCCCTATTTTCCAGGGACAGCCCCAAACTTACAGAAGCCATCCCGATTTTTGATTCGATCCCAGAATGCCCTGCTTTTCCTAAGGACACCCCTGTTTTCATTGGAGAAATGTTGGAGGGTATGGTAAAAGGTAAATGTAAAGGTACCCCTGCCCGTACGGGCCAGTCGTGTCCGACTCTAGGGTTGTGTGGTCATCTTACTTAAGAGGCCGGGAGCCAGCGCTGTCCGAAGACACTTCCGGGTCACGTGACCAGCATGACGAAGCTGCTCTGGCGAGCCAGCACCAGTGCAGCACACGGAAACGCCGTTTACCTTCCCACTATAAAGTGGTACCTATTTATCTACTTGCACTTAGGGGTGCTTTCGAACTGCTAGGTGGGCAGGAGCTGGGACCGAAAGACGGGAGCTCACCCCGCCGCGGGGATTTGAACCACCGACCATACGACTGGCAAGTCCTAGGCACTGAGGTTTTACCCACAGCACCACCCGCGTCCCGGAGGGTATGGTAGGAAGTCCCTATTTTCATTGGAAAAATATTGAAGGGTATGGAGTTCTGTGACCCTGAGCCATGCAGATAATTAACCGGCTTTAGAAGACATCTGAAGGCAGCCCTGTATTGGGAAGTTTTAAAATGTTTAATTATCTTTTTATATATGTTGGGGCAACCCAATCAGATGGGCAGGGTATAAATATTATTATTATTATTATTAATCGGAGAAATGTTGGCGGGTATGCTAGTTGGATATCCTCTCTCATTTATGGGTTATGGACAAGAGGAAGTAGGATGTAGTGCCTGCTACAAGGTCACATTAACTTGGTTTAGAATGGAGAAATGTTGGAGGGTATGGTAGGATGTCCCTGTTTTCATCAAAGAAATGTTGAGGGCATGCCTGCTTTGCATGTAGAAAGCCCCAGGGTTGATCTCTGGCATTTGGAAAGCTGCTGCCAGTCTGTGTAGACAGTCCTGAGCTTGATGGACCTATGGTCTAACTCTGGAAAAGGCAGCTTCCTCTGTTGCTCTGTTCCCCTTCTCTCTTTCTCCATGTTTCCTATGTGCTTCAGATAGTTAACTGAAACTCTTATGGCAGATGCATATTAAACTGAAATGAAACTTCGAGACTCCCGAAAGAAAAAGAAAAAGAAATAAATGGGGAATTAGAATGTCTATGTCATACTGGAGATGAATTCCCCGCATCGATACCATCTCCAGCAAAACAGAGCACTTGGTTTAATAAATCTGTTTATTAAATGTATAAAGGATTGGTAAAAGGAGTTCTTGTCTTGTTGAACCGCATTAGCTTCGTCCTTACTTAACATTTGTTTTCTTGAGATGAGACAATGTTGGTTAAATCCCGAACATGTCATTGAGTAAAGCGCCTGCCGTTGATTGAATCAGACTTTAAATATTAAATTTTCCCGTTTGCCAGACCCGGCTCATTGTTTAATCTACAAAGAGATCTTACAAGCACAATGGAAGGTTTTGCTAACTCCAAAATAACTGTTATTGAGTCTCCAATGGGCTTGAAAAGAGAGAGAGGAAATCTACATAATATTTAATAAATCTCAGCCAAGATTTATTTAAATCTATTTAACCTCTGCTCAAAATGAAAAGGAAATTTGTTTTGGGGGGGAGGGGGTTTTTTTGGGGGGGAGGGGGAGTTTTTTTTTGTCAGAATGCCAGAAAACCTGGGAAGAGTATCAGCTGCAGCAAAATCCTATTAAACTGTCGTGAGTGTTTTTGAATTTCATTTTCCTTCGTTGTTGATTAATAACGTATCTGTGCATAAATAGCTGCTTTTGACACTCCATCTGTAGTGCCAAACTGCTTTTTCACTGCTGCTGTTAATTCAGCTGCTTGGCCATTCGGTACTGGAACGGATCTGAAATGCCTGTTTCCTTTCTGCTGCCCCCTCCTAGATTCTAATTCCATTTCAATTATCTGAATGCTGTTCTGAATGCAGCCAAAATGTCAAGAGCCACCCACGAGATTGAATTTTGATAGAAATAAAATCAAAATCAAATAAGAGGGAGGTATCAGCAGGCTTGGGGTAACTCTAAGCTACTCTGCCACTACTGTAACTGGAAATAAACACCTCTGGGGCAGAGGTGAAATCAGGATGGGTTGGGTGGGGCTGGTGAATACCTTCACTTCTCTTGCCAACATATAATGAGACAGGTCAGTACAAGAGGGGCAGAAGCAGCTTATGGGAAGCAGAATTTACTTACTTTGAGACAATGGGATGTTGATGCAACCTAGAATAACATCAGCTTTTTTTCTGCATCACCCTGTTGACTCATGTTAAGCTTGCAATCTAAGACCCCTAGACCCTTTTCACATGTGCTACTGGTGCTGTGGGTTAAACCACAGAGCCTAGGACTTGCTGATCAGAAGGTTGGCGGTTCAAATCCCCGCGATGGGGTGAGCTCCCATTGCTCAGTCCCTGCTCCTGCCAACCTAGCAGTTCAAAAGCACCTCAAAGGGCAAGTAGATAAAAAGGTACAGCTCCAGCGGGAAGGTAAACGGCATTTCCGTGCGCTGCTCTAGTTCTCCAGAAGCAGTTTAGTCCTGCTGGCCACATGACCAGAAGCTGTACACTGGCTCCCTCGGCCAATAAAGCAAGATGAGCGGCGCAACCCCAGAGTCAGCCATGACTGGACCTAATGGTCAGGGGTCCCTTTACCTTTATCTTTACCTTTCCTGACAAGCCAGGTATTCCCCCCATCTTACATTTGTGCAGCTGATTCTTCTTACCTAAGTGCAGAACCTAACATTTGTCCCAATCAAAATTCAGTTTTGTCCCAGTTCTCTGATCTGTTAAGGTAATCTTGACTCCTGATTCTGCCTTCAGCAGCGTTGGCTACCCCTCCCCGTTTGGTGTCCTGCAAATTTGATTAGCATCCCCTCAATACCTTCATCCTGGTCATTTATAAAGATGTTAAACAAGAACAGGTCCAGGACAAAACCTTGTGGCACCCCACTTGTCACTTTTTTCCAGTATGAGGAAAGATTAGTGAGCCCCCTTTGTGTTTGGATATAGTCAACCAGCTACAAATCCACCTAACTATTATCATGACTCTTCCTTTTCTGGATGGAGGATAAAGAGGGTTGTGTGAGGGAGTGTAGAAACAAGGCTTTTTAATTAAGAAGTTTTTTTCTCCCCCTCTCATAACAGTAGAATCTAGAGACACCTAATGAAACTGGATATTGGGAGGTTCAGAACAGAAAAAAGAATTTCTTCATGCAGTGCATAATTAAACTACGGAACTCACTCCCACAAGAGTGACCTCCAAAAGAGGACTGGACAAATGCATGGAGGACAAGGCTATCAAGGACTACTAGCCATTATAGCTATACTGCGCCTCCATGGTTGGAGGCAATAGGATTCTGATTATCACTTGCTAGAAACCACAGGAGGGGACAGTGTTATTGTGCTCAGGGCTTCCCATGGGCAACTGTTTGGCCACTGTGATAACCGAATTCTGGATTAAGTGGGTCATTAGCCTAATTTGGCAGACTTTTCTTCTGTTCTTAACTTGCTTTCTTTCAAAGTATGCATTTCTAAAGTCCCACCCTTCAATGCTCGACTTGAGATGTTTAAAAGACATCTTTTGAATGCATAGGAATGTTTGTGAAACATGTTGAATAACTATGTTCTGATTGGCTTATTAGTCCGGCAGATGTGCATCAGGTCAGTCCATTTTGGAATTCTTCAAGATCAAATTCTTTAAGCAACTCTGTCAGTTATTAGAAAATTGATAGATTTAATACAAATGATGGCAAATCACAAGGGTGATCCATTAATTGATGTTTATGTCACCATTATGGATTTGGAAGGCACATAATGAGGAAAAAGCAGTTGCCATGTGCAATAACTGCAATTAGTTTTCGCCATTATTTGAGAAATATTTCCATAGCAGGAAAAAAAAGGGATATGATGAATTATGAATGAAGTGATCTCCTTGGGTTGTGTCATCTTTTCTGATTATGTATTGATGCCTAAGTAATTTTGCACTGCAATGTTACCAACTTCATCATTGTTTTAACTCTTCAAGGGACCAATTAGAATCAAAAGGGTTTGCAGCCCACTCCAGCACATGTTTAATAGGATTTACTCACAAATGAGTGCATAGATTGTAGCCTTGCATGTGCTAAACTAGATTATGTTTATAAAATAAATAATGTAGTTAAGTACAGTCTTATCTTGGATCCCGAACGCCTTGCGAGCCTAACGTTTTGGCTCCTGGACACCACAAACCCGTAAGTGTGTGTTCCGGTTTGCAAATGTTCTTTGGAACCTGAACGTCCGACACGGCTTCTGCAGCTTCTGATTGGTCCTGCAGCAAATTGGAAGCTGCACCTTGGTTTTCAAATATTTTCAGAAGTCGAACAGATTCTGTTTGAGAACCAAGATACGGCTGTATAATAACCCCCCCCCAAAAAAAAATAAAATAAAAAAATTATGTGACTTTGTGAAGCAAAGCATCCTCATAGGCTAGGAGTATTATTTTTTTTTACCAATTTGGGTTGCTAGGGCAACTGCAGCTGTTCCTGGATTGGGGTAACTTGATCACAGTTGTCTATGTACCAGTACCCTCAGACCTAGATTATTGCAATGTACTCTATGTGTGGGCTACCCTTTGTGGTTGGTCCAGAAGCTGCAGCTGGTACAGAACACAACTCCTAGGTTGCTTATGGAAACAAACCACCACCACATACAACACCCTGATTGTGGGTGTCCCTACTGGGCCAAGTTTAAGGTGTTGGTGCTAACATATAAATCCCCATACAGTTGAGGACCAAGTTACTTGAGAGACCACCTTATCCCCTTACACACGTACTTGATCATTGCACTCTGTGGGAGAGATTCTCCTGCAAGTTCCAAAGTTCTCAGAAGCCCACTGCAGAAACTCAGAGCAGGGCTTTTAGTGTGACTGCCCCTGTTCTGTGGAAAGACTCTCCTCCCTGAAAGAGAGGGGAGTGGTTGTGGACGGGAGCCCGAGCACCGCTCCTAGCAGGGGGCGTTGCCCCCTGCCTCCAGCACACCTGGCTGGCACTCACGCCCCCCCAGTGGCTGTCCAACCAGGTGCCATGGGGGGCGTGTCCAGCAGCCTTTATGCTGCAGTGCCAGCCTCCCCCCCGGCCTCATTTCTCTTTGTCGTCCTGGGCGAGTCACCCACCCTCCACTCCCTTTGAGTTAGGGCTTAGGTCATTGGCCTTGCTATGGACCTTAGGTTGGTCGCCCCGGTTGCCCGGGGGGCCTGGTAGGAGTTTTTCCATTTGGCATTAGGCTTTTTGGTTTTTTCGCCTACCTCGTAGCAATCGTCACAACTTTTTGGTGGTATTGGTGGGTAGGTTAGGCATTGGAATAATGTGTTGTGGTGTGTCGAAGTGCTAGGTGTGGCCATCGCCTATGCCTTCAATTTCTAGGGGTATTCCGTTAATGGAATCTGGCGGTCGTGTATTCCGTCCGAAGCCTGCTTGGCGGGAGGCCATGGCACGACCCTCGGTGACATCAGGGGTGAGCCTATAGTTGAATTAGCATCAACAGGTGATGAACCCCAGGTGAATAAACCCACTTGTTTCGCGATCCAATGCCTAAGCCAATACCTTTTCATTGCTGTAATCAATAAAGTTGTGGCCTTTTCTAGCCCATTAACCTTATATCGTGTCCCTGTGTCTTCATTTTACTTCGCGGGGGTCGGGTCCTCGAACCACAATAGCATTCCTGTCGAGATAGGACAGGAGCCCACTAGCTGCAATTTCTGGAAACAACTGGAGACATTTTTGTTCCAACATTTTGTTCCCAGACGGATAAATGGATCTTGATCATGAGTGTCCACTTGTTAGGATTTTAGTCTTGTTTTAAATGTATTAGTTACATCTGTGATTTCAATTATTTTGTGTATAAACTACCTTCAGATTGTGGTTTAGAAGATAATCAAGAGAATAATAATAATAATAATAATAATAATAATAATAATGCCAATGCATGGAAGTTGGGAGTTGGGAGTGAGACCAGTTGGTGCACTTCCAACATCCCTCTCCATACATTGACAATTTCCAGTTTCATTGACTGTACAGGGCATATAGATTTAGAGGTTTTAATTCACTGGAGAGGGGGAATGACATGGGAGTGGAGAAGAAAGCCATCCACTTTCTATGCCAGTCAGTTGTCACCTTCAGTAGTGCTGTCATCCAAAACCCACACAGAACAGCACCATTTGCAAATACATGCACCATCTACATGTCAACTAATTACCCCATCTAATCAATCCCAAACGACCTGGTTAATGAACAACCAGCTGATTACTTCTGCTCCTATAGTAATCTGTTTCTTGTTTAACCAACAAGGTCATCACAAACTCCAGAATGTCACCTGCAAGCAGTGCTTTTTTCTGAAAAAAAAATGTTTAGGGGTACTCTCATTTTCCTACTCGTATTGAAATGCTGCCCCTCAATGAGGCCAAACTTAGATCCACAAAATGTTTAGGGGTATGCGTACCCCCCCACCAGAAAAAAACACTGCCTGTTAGAAAAGTATGATATTACATGACCAGAGGGCAAAATAACTTCCTACAGTGAAATCAAGACAGGGATTTTGGGATGAGGAGATTCAAAACATTAATGTGTATGTACTATAATGTGTATTTCTATAAACTTAGCATGCTTAATGAAAGAGAAAATAAATGAAGAAATGAAAGGCATAATGGGAAAAGATTGGGATCACAGAGTAATTCTGAGGGCTCACCCACACTTTCGCTTGGTCCATATTTTGATCATATTGTGTGCCAATTAATTCCTCCATGTCAAGGAGCTTTTAGTGTTGTTCTGCAGCTTGCCAAAATCCGATCTTACCCACTGAATTGAAGCATGTTTAAGCAAAATCTCTTTTTGGATTTTCCACACCACTGATAAGATCAGATTCAGCAGGTAAGATCAGTTTTTTGCAAGGCACAGCCATGGAACAACGAGAAAAGCTCTAGGACCCAGGGAAATTAATTAGTACACAAAACAATCAAAATAAGGGTTGAGCGAAAGCGGGGATGAGCCCTTACAAATTAACAAAAATGAATCTGATGTGTGAAATGATTTAATGCAAGGTCTAAAAATGAAAACAGAAAAGTGTTGCTTGTTTTAAATGCAAAAATAAAGCCAAAGGAAAGCAGTGCATGGTGACAAAATATCAGCAAGGTAAACAGTTTTAACTCACCAAATATAAAGACATACCCTCCAAGGCTGGATCTAAGAAGTGTTTCAGTTTATAGCACTGTAAATTTAAACAGGGAAAACAGATAGAGAAAAATGGGACTCCACATCGCCATCTGGTAGCACAATGTTATATCACACATACAACACATATAATTCGCTTTTTCTTTACCAGTTTAGCTGAGTCCCAAGTGTCCCAATTTTCCAAGAACAGTTCCAAAATTGCAGAAGTCATCCCAGTTTCTGATTTGATCCCAGAAAGTCCCATTTTTCATTTTTCCTCCTCTCCACATCTTGTAGAAGAATTAAAAGTGGGGTTTGTGTATGTGTGTTAGGTACGAAATACAGAATCCTGTTTCTACTCAAAAAAGATATCACAGCAAATGAAGGAAATGGTGAAGCTGGCAAATGGTGAACCTTCCTATATTTCTGAAGGAAAATGTCACTAATCTACTTTGAATTTGTTAATTGCAAGGCTTCCACAGCCAGCCATTTCTTAAGAAATGAGGGGAGTGTTGATTCCTTTATTATAAATGGAACACTGTCTACTCAGAAGTAAGTCCCACTGTATTCAACGGAGGTTACTTCCAAGTAACTGCATAAAGACTGTGCAGCCTTACACTGTAATCCTAAGCATTTTTACTCAAAACTAAGTCCCACTGAGTTCAACACGATTTACCCTCTGGTATGTTCCTCACTTCTTCTTCTTCTTCTTCTTCTTCTTCTTCTTCTTCTTCTTCTTCTTCTTCCTCTATTACAATTTTATTTTTTCCTTTTCTTCACACTTTTCTTTAAAACAATCCTGTGTGAGGCAGAGAGGCAGTAAGACTTCCTGATGTAGAATAGGATGTCCCTATTTTCATCAGAGAAATATTGGAGGGTACGTCAAGAGAACCCAAGCACTGTGGTCTTCCACAGTGCTCTCTGCACCATGTTATGTAAAAAAAAAAGTCTACTAGCAGAAATTTGCACAAAAATGTTGATGAGAATTTAAAAAAAACAAAACCAAAAACCCACAAACTTATTGGGAGATGTGGGGAACTGGACTTAAGATGTTCCTATTTGGGGACCTCATCAAAGAAGGCAGCTGTAGTTCCTGGTTCTGGGGTTTCCTGGTGTTAGCAAAGTGAACTCAAAAAACTCAATCCTAGTCCAGAGAGAAAGGAAATCATAGTAGCACTTTACTGGTAAAACTGACCAAAAGGAAGTGTATAAATTGAGGAGAAAGAAAAGAGAGATGTTGCCCTTCCCAATATGGGGCACACACGCCACAGGGGGGCAATCTGATTTTTAAGGGAGGGTACAATTTGAGGATGTGTTGTTAACAGTTAATGGCCTTTTAGGCTTCCTCCACATGAACAGGAGTTCACTTTTTGAATAATAATAATAATAATTATATGTCACATGGGGCGGGCACCAGGATTTTAGAGATGCTTAGGTGGGGCATGGCCAAAAAAAGGTTGGGGACCCCTGCTCCAAAGACATAGAGGAAAAGCTCTCTCAGAACTACACAACCAATGAGGGTGTGCGTCACCTCAGCAAACATGCTACTTGGTGGTTGCTAAGCAGCTGCACCACAGACCCCTCCTCTTGGTTGACTTACCGATATCAGAATTAACCCTTAGGTTGCAAAGTGCATGATCCATGCTGACTTAGGTTCTAACCCTGACAGCTAGGAATTTGCCACAACATGCAAGGCAGTGGCCAGCTTTTTTGAAAGCTAGGTCCTTGAAGCACACAAGCGTCATAAGGATTCGCTGGCTTCCTATGTGCTGCCACGGCACACCCTCCTGGCATCTCTAAACACTCCAGGGGCCTCTTTGTTTATCGCACTAGTGCTTGGTAAAAGATATCATGCATCATTGGTGACATTACTGTCATTTCTACTCTGGCAGGGTTGTGACAGAACATTGCAACTCCTCTTCAGGGACAGGAGGCATCTGGTAGAGAGTGAAACTCTGATTAAACCCACCCACATGATAACAGTGATGATCATAAAGTACGCAGAGGAAGATAGCAGGCCAAGCACTGAGAGGGATCCAGTCGTCTTGCAGAGAGGCAAATTAGGAGTAAGCCAGCCAAGGTCGGCGGCATTACAATCATGAATGAGATGAAGGGATCCGGCCTCCTATCAAGCGAGCGTCTCCTTGTTTTTCTGTCTGATACAGTGCAGAGGTCCGTATTGGAAAAGCTCTGTTTGTATTAACCTTTCTTGATTCTGCAGTGAACTTGAGATGAGAGAAAAGATAGAAGGCTAGAGACTGTCCCATGCATAAGTACGCAAGACGGATGGAAGTACTTGGAGTGTATATTCCTCTCAGATCAATGACCCGGTTAAGGCTAATTACTGCATACTCTCACTCTAAATTAAAAAGGACCTTAATAACTGGAAGGACCATTATGATTAACTGGCTCTAGAGATTAACTGTGATAAGGACGACTGGATGCTTCCAGGTCTCCTTGATGGTACCCATTTGTCTCTTTCAAAGCTGGCTGTATGGACCCAGAAGCTGCGTTTTATAAGGTCTGGGAAATGGATGGGCAATAATTTACCGGGAAAGGAATGCAAAGATGAGGGGCTTTTTCCTGCACCGAGCAGCTTTTTGTCATAGTGGCGGAAACTCTATCAAATGTGACATTTTCCCTACGTGGCTCTACAAGGAAATAAAAACAAGGAAAATGGCCTGCTTCAGGCATTCAACCTGCACATGCTAAGGAAGAAGCTTGCAAATTGACAGGACACAAGCATCAGCCCTGCCGAAAGTCTCCAGGCATACCCACTCTATTCCCATTTTTTTATTTAGCACAGTTTGAAGAGGGCTTATAAGCACACTGGCCTGAGCAAAGCAACTCTGAAAATATAAACTTCCCAACTGCAAGTCGGCCCGTAAGCATGTTCAGGTCTACCCTTCAGGCCAAGAGACATAGCTCTGTAGTAGAACATCTGCTTTGCTTGCAGAATATCACAGGTTCGATCCCCAGTATCTCCAGGTAGGAATGGGAAAGATTCCTGACTAAAACCCTGGAGAGCCACTGGCAGCCAGTGTAGACCATACTGAACTCAATGGACTTGTTAAATGGCAGCTTCTTAGGTTCCTTCGTTCATGGGAAGGGCTGTAGCTCAGTGATAGAGGAAATGCTTTCAATGCAGAAGGTTCTAGGTTCAGTCTACACAGAGGGCTGGGAATCCCCTGCCTGAAAAGCTGGAGATCCACTGCCAATCAGTGTAGACAATGCCTAACTGTAGCTACAAACCCCCTTCAGACATTCATGCAGAAGACATAATATATAAAATATTAGCAATGAGGTTGAGGCAAGGAAGAAGGGCTACCCTTATGCTATTCATATAATCAGTTATCAGTAATCAATATATTCATATATGCTCACACATAATCAGGGCTTACAGTATTTTATAATCCATTTTGAATCAAAGGGAAGCTGTGCCTTAGCTAACTGCAAACTGCTTGAAACAGCAAAATTAGGAGCCGACCTTTCCCCTACAAACATCCGTATACCCTGGACAAGGGGAAGACATGAATCAGAGATACTGGTGCAAAATCCCCTCAGATACAGGCTAAATTAGTCCACTGGAACAGGAAGAGCTAAACCACAAAATCTCCAAAACTCCCTGTCCTGTCATAACTAGGGGAGAGGTTAGACAGAGCGTCACGGCAAGCAATGGAAAGCAGAAGTAGAACTCCGTGCTTGACCAGTGCTTGACCAGGAGCTGGAAGCATGGCAAGAAGCTTGCTAATTGGCTAATTTTCGCTGACGATATCGTGACCGTTTCATGGTTGTCTCATGATCTATGATTTGCTGTGATCTGCTCAGGTATAAAGACCTTTGGATTTCTGTCAATCGGGGTCCCAGTTCCTTTTGGAAGAGATTCCAAACTGGGTCCTTATTGCCTGGCAATAAACTTCACCTTCTAATTCTCCATTGCTGCGTCTGCCTGATCCTTATTAACGCCGAGTGGGTACCTGCTTACGTTCACGTGCATCATTTGGTACCGTGCTCGGATCATACAGGCCAGTAGGGTATTTTTTTTTACCCAAAAAGTTCACGTGCATCAAGGTAAAAATTCCTTCAGATCCCATTTAAACGCAAACCTACCAAATGCAACACTGTGCAAATGGAAACAAAACTCTCTTTCAAACTATGCATGCCTTTGACTTTTCCATGTAGTTCTCCAACCAAAGAATGTGTATATCAGTGCAAGCAAAAATGTGTGTATTAGTTAAGATAATGCACAAAAAGCCTTTCTATTGGGACGGGTGGGGAGGGGGCTTGCTTGCTAAAGTACATCTCAACAGCACATCCTTGGAGGGTCTGGGCAGCCGCCTCGCTGCCCATACCCAGGCTCAGGTGTCTCCCTGGTTGCCGGGGCGATCTCATTGGCAGGAGGTGTGATGTGGGCTGCTCCAAGCCCTCCCTCCTCCGTGGGGGTGCCAGCATCAGCAGAGTGGGGATGTCTCCCCACAGACTACTCAAGCCCAGCACTCTCATCCCATTTCTCCTCTCCTCCTGACCAGTCCTGCCAAGAAAACTTTCTGGAGCTCATGACAATTTTGGCCGTTTGCTGTTGGAAAGATGGCTGTTTGCATATGCCTTGCTGTTCTTTTCCAGACTGCTCCTCGCTCATTGAGTTTCGATGGTGCTTGTCCAAGGTCTGACCCAAAACACTCCCCTCAAAAGAAATGAAACCGATTTCATCAGATTTCCGAAACCAACCCTGATTCAATTAGAAGAAGAAGCCGATCCCACTGTATAAACTGTGTACAAAACAGCTTATCTGATGCCTTTTATTGAAGCAACAAATGAGTTATAAAATGCATGACCTCTGGGAAACAAAATTTCACTTTTTTGGATATTGGCAAGCCTAGAAACAAAACAAATAGCCATTTGTATTAATCTTGTTAGAGCTGAGCCATTGGCAAACACAGACATGCAGAACTGGCACAGTATAAAGGCAAATATTCAGCTCAGGTCTCATTTACAACAAGGTGGGGGTCCATCTTTAGCCTGAAATGCCAGTGGTGGCTGATACTAGAAAAAAAAAGAGCTGGAGCAACATAGGTAACATTTGTACATTAGGGTGTTGTTGTTGTTGTTGTTGTTGTTGTTGTTGTTATTTCCACTCACATGCTCTTCTTTATTCATCAGACAAGCAGGAAGCTTTGCGTGTCCAAGTCCTCAAGCCACCCCCAAATGAATTCAGACTTCACATAGGAATATTTGTTTAAGTTTTTTGGCATAATTTTGGCCACAACTTTATTAAAATACATAATGTGAGTGGTTGCTTAGGCATTGGTTGCAACCATCTGTCCCCACCCAGGGACAGAACTGACATCCGTAAACCTGCGAAGTCAGTAAGGGAAAACATTTTTGGGGAGAAAATGGAGCTGGGTGCCAGACCCTCATCTCTCCCCAAATGCTCCTAGAGGCTCTTGCGTGGCCCTAGCTGCCTTGACAGGGGTGCGGACAAAAGCATGGTGAGCCCCTGGATTCCTTTAATGGAATACCCTTGCAGCAGCAGCATTGGAGGGGCAGGCACAGCCAATCCGTACCCCTCCACCAACCAATTTTCTAAAACCAGTGCCTAACTGCAACCTTACAAGTTGTGACGACTTGCTACGCAGTAGGCAAAAAACCAAATGGCACCAGCCAATCAGCCAGATGGACAAAATTCCTACCAGGCCCCTGCCCCAAAAGCCAACGACCCCATGACAGGCATAGCAAGGTCAGACGCAAAAGCCCTAAAATTAGGGAGGGTTGGCCGGTGATATGATGCGCGCAGCGAAAAGAGGAAGTTCAACGCTGCGCGCAGAGAATATATAACCTAAGGCTGTCAATCAATAATTGGCAACATCACACTCTCCCCAACAACAAGAGGAGCCCAATCACAATGGTGGACATCCAAACTAACCCGCCCGGCAACAGCAAGATGTCTTGTTAACCCCACAGCAACCCGTGCTCTCCATGAAGGAGAACACGCTTTATCAGAGTCCAAGGGCATATTCCTCCAAAGCAAAAAATAAAGTTGGTGTATGAAGCAGGGTCCGTGAGGGGCATGTCATGCAGATTGGTTCCAGTGGCCATATGGAGAGACTTAGAGGGCTGCTTTCACTCCCTAAGGTCTCCCCAACCCTACACTTCACAGCTGATAGCTAGTGCTTTTGTAAACCCCTCCTGCTCAAAAATCACAAAACATGAGTGCCGGCTATTTCAAAGCATTCCAAGTATACTTGTCTTTACTACTGTTGTTCTAATTAATAATATGCTTATAATGGGGGGTGGGGGTGGATATGTCTTTCAAATCCCAGCCTATTCCATTGATGCCAAATGCTAGATCAATCCCTTCACATTTCAAAGCGGTGCTTGTTAAAAGGGAGGGGGGTAGTGGGGTTGAAAGCAAGTTCAATTATGGAAAGAGTTTGGCTGTTGGGACGGGGGAGAAACCAGCACACAAACAGGATTAGCTTCTGTGGAGAAATCATTGATGGCCGTGCAATTGACACAGAATCCAAAAGCTTAGCAGCAGTAGTCTCATGTTCAGGGTTCCTCTGCTTTTATCTTCAGCCACAAGGAAGTTATGCTTGCTTTCCACCATCCTGGGTTTTCATGAGTCAATCTTAACGAGTGATGTCTCTGAAATCCATGACTGCTTGGCTCAGAATGCAAATTTCTCCACCTCCTAATGCTCAACTGTATCTGGCTCAGTACCATTTACACCCCTTCCAATTCCTCTCATATAATATTCCAAGCTTGTACACAAAGGAACAGAGGTGCACACCATTTTCCTGAGTGCATACAAAGGATGCTGCTGCTGCTGTTTTAATATATTACCCACCCTTCACAGCAATGTAAAATACAACATTAAAAACAGTTTAGAGCAACTTGCAATCATAATATTATTGGTACAATCCATTACCCACCAGGATTCAGGTGCCCTGGGAAAGTGATGTTTCCCAAGTTCCCTCTTACCTGCACAACTGGATCTGTCAGTTTCAGTTTCTTATCTTTCCAGCCTTAAGTTCAGCTCTCCACAATTCCATATCAGTTTGAAATTTTTGTTAAGTCCTCATGAAAGTAATTGAGTCCTAATACGCTCTTTTTTTGTATGCGATATTACCTAATGCATACATTTTTGCCAAGCAAAGACCCCTACTTATACAGCACGTTAATGTTATTTGCACACTCTATCCTAGCATATAGTTTTTTTGTACGCGCTACTTGGCCAGGGAACTAAATTGGGGAAAGTGCACATTTTGAAGGATGGCATCGCTGGGCTAAGGTGTTGCATGGCAGGCTGAGATCCTTGAATCATAGTATTGTAGAGTTGGAAGGGACCTCAAAGTTCATCTAGTCCAATGCCCTGCAGTGCAAGAATCACAACTGCATGGATGAGAATGGATGAGGATGAGGAACAGGAGGATGACAGCAGGACAGGGACTGGAGATTAGCACTTCCCCGTCCCAGAGTACAGCTAATCTGGATGTAGAAGCAGGCTCCTTCTTCTCTACTTACCTCCCAAGGAGTGGAGCACAGCAATGGAATCCAGGGGTGGTATCAACCAACTGCTGCGATGGAGGAACTAGAGCCAAAAGGGAAGGACACAGCCTGGCCCCCCAGGACCTGGC
Organism: Podarcis cretensis; assembly: GCF_951804945.1. NCBI lineage: Eukaryota > Metazoa > Chordata > Lepidosauria > Squamata > Lacertidae > Podarcis > Podarcis cretensis. The sequence continues at coordinate 21,048,399 of NC_137183.1, forward strand.
AGCACTCTTGTCGCACTCTCCTCAATACAATGGGCAGCTGCCTGCTCCACTGCCTCACAAGACCTTGGAAGGAAGCTCACGTTTCCCCATCTCTTAAAACTTGGTGGGTGGGTGGATTTGCTAACCCATTGGGACAACTCCATTACTTCCACACAGCACTAAACTCCTTGCCCTGGTCCGTAAGCTTGAACTACCTGTCTAGCCTCACCTCTACTGTCCCATAGACTACTCTAGCTATATCTCTACTCTGCTTCAAGAAAGATTTCTTCCTTACTCTCAAGTAGGAGCCTCTGTTGCCATGGTTCAAGAGGGAGTCAGGACAATGGCTGTGTGTTTTGGTGTGTGTTTTGCTTTGGAATGTGCAAATTCGGCAAGTTCATCTTTAAATCATCGTAATCATTTTACGGGTCTGCCACTTTTCCACAAAAAGAATTGTGTTCAAAGTGGCTTACTATAAGGAAAACAGGAATACATCTCAAAATCAACCATCACAAAAGTAGTTAATAAAAACAGCAGCATAATAGAAGATCTAAGTCATACCAAACAACATTTCAGTGCTGTAAATACAACAAGATTGCATTGAGCACACTGCACTTCCTGGCAATAGCAAAAATAACAAGGGAGCGTGGCACCTTGGTCCTAAAAACACCCATGACAGTTCCTCTCTTGCAGCAGCTTGCAAGACTTCCAAAGGTGGGTTAGCTGGAAACACCTCTCCTATGAAGTTGCCCCTAAATGCAAACTGGGTTGAATTTCACCTCCATCCTTGCTTGGAACACTACCTATTACAATGTTCCACACAGCAAGGAGGGAAGGAGGGAGGTCTTTGGTAACTCTCAATGCTGCCACAACTAGCAGTTAAAGAGCAAGAAGAGGTGGGTAAGAGATCACAGGGGATTCAGATCCTATTATGTTCCAGATGACGGTTTTTGGAGTATGATAAGGTCCAAAATTTGGACGCAGGTGGCGCTGTGGGTTAAAGCCTCAGCGCCTAGGACTTGCCGATCAAAAGGTCGGCGGTTCGAATCCCTGCGGCGGGGTGCGCTCCCGCTGCTCGGTCCCAGCGCCTGCCAACCTAGCAGTTCGAAAGCACCTCCGGGTGCAAGTAGATAAATAGGGACCGCTTACCAGCGGGAAGGTAAACGGCGTTTCCGTGTGCGGCTCTGGCTCGCCAGAGCAGCGATGTCACGCTGGCCACGTGACCCAGAAGTGTCTCCGGACAGCGCTGGCCCCTGGCCTCTTAAGTGAGATGGGCGCACAACCCCAGAGTCTGTCAAGACTGGCCCGTACGGGCAGGGGTACCTTTACCTTTACCTTTAAGGTCCAAAATTTGGAACTGAATTTAAAAAGCTACACCAGCACACATGTTGCCAAGCTATTTTCTTATGTTCTTGGATACTTTGCCATGCTTGGTCGCAAACTGAGCTCAGGAGAGTTCACACATCATAGCAGAATGCAGTTCTGGAAAATCATGAACACGCTGAGGATATGTGACATTATCAAGAGATGTTCAAGAAGAAAATCCCATTATTTCAGTGATTCTTATAACAGCCCTGCCAGGCAGGTCAGTTTTAGTAAAACCATATTGCAAAGTGGAAGGGAACTGAAATTTATTTATAACAGTGGTACCTCGGGTTAAGTACTTAATTCATTCCGGTGGTCCGTTCTTAACCTGAAACTGTTCTTAACCTGAAACACCACTTTAGCTAATGGGGCCTCCTGGTGCCACCGTGCCGCCGGAGCATGATTTCTGTTCTCATCCTGAAGCAAAGTTCTTAACCTAAGGTACTATTTCTGGGTTAGCGGAGTCTGTAACCTGAAATGTATGTAACCTGAAGCGTATGTAAACCGAGGTACCACTGTACTTATTTTACACACTTAGGAATTGCTTCACAGCCCGAGGCTTTGTGCAAAACCAAACAATAATATAAATTTCCAAAGAATTAAAACCAAAATCACAAATTCTAAAAATAATTAAAGCAATTACAACAGATGTACAGTCAAGATAAGATAAATGACTGGGTCACAAATTGGAGAAAGCCTTCTTAAACAAAAACAGCTTCAGTAGGTAACAAAACATCATGATGGTGGGCAGCTGTCTAAATTCAGCTGGTTGATTCCAGATGGCTGGAGTTGCAACACTAAAAGCCTAGTTCCAGTACAAACTAAGCATGTCTCAGCAGTGCCCCATTTTCCAAGTACAGTTGCTGAGTCCTTTAGATTGCGACTGAACAGGCACTGCTTTCCTAAGGGCACCCAGTGTCTTCTTGGCTATGGCGAAGTTTCAAACCAGGCACTTTTCATCTCACACCTTTAGTGACTCTACTACATCAACACATTTTTTGGTTACTTCTTGCTGCCTCGCAATTTGAAATCACAGAGCGGTGAAAATCAGAAATGTAAGGGAAGAGAGAAGCTGCGTTTCATTTTTGTAATGGCATGAAACTCTATGTACAATTTTAATAGGGAATATTCTTTGCCTAGTAAAATGTATTGCTAACCTTCAACACTTATAAAATCCAACATGATACAAAAAGAAAAAGAAATGTCCTTGACTTGAGCTCTTTATGTGTCTCATGGCTGTGAAACACTGCAAGTAACTTTCGCTCTGTTTTGTCAGTTGCCTTTTCTGAAAGTGGCATGCATGCCATTTTGGTCACAATGACACTTATTCTTTTTTTGTATCATGTAACAAGCAACTCTAGCAAAATAAATAAATAAATATTGCTTTGTATTTTATTGAAAGAAAAATGCACGGTGAATTAATTTGAACTTATCTTTGCTTAGTGTTAACCTGAATTGTTTGGACATGCCTTCCTCCCTCTCTGTCACAGTCCTATGCATCCATGGGACACAAGAACACTGGAATTTGTGGATCTCCAGTGAAACTGAATGTTGGTAGATTCAGAACGGATTTAAAAAGTGCTCCTTCACACAGTGCACAGTTAAGGTATGGAACTCACTGCAACAAGAGGCAGTGATGGCCACCAATTTGGAAGAAGAAGAAGAGGAGGAGGAGGAGGAGTTTGGATTTGATATCCCGCTTTATCACTACCCGAAGGAGTCTCAAAGAAGCTAACATTCTCCTTTCCCTTCCTCCCCCACAACAAACACTCTGTGAGGTGAGTGGGGCTGAGAGACTTCAGAGAAGTGTGACTGACCCAAAGTCACCCAGCAGCTGCATGTGGAGGAGTGGAGACGCGAACTCAGTTCACCAGATTATGAGTCCACCGCTCTTAACCCACACTGGCTCCTTTAGTGACTTTAAAAGAAGATTCACAGAGGATACCAATACAGGCTATGCCCTGTTTTCATGGCCCAGAGGCAGTAATGCTTCTGAGTTACCAGTTTCTGGAAGCCAAGGGAGAGGAGAGTGTTGCTGCGTTTGGGTCTTGCTTGCCAGTTTCCCACAGGCATGTGGTTGGCCACTGTGAGAACAGGATGTGGGACTTGGTGGGCCATTGGTCTGTTTGGTCTAACCTATATTTATTCATTTAAATTGGTTTTTTTTTATTATACATTTTCTTGCGTTACAAAATAAGCAAATAAACAGGGGAAAGTACATGTTGCGTCTCCATTTTCAATTCATAGAGTCTTTTTCACAGTTCATTTACGTTTGGTATGAGACACTATTGTCATAGACATTGCACGGTTGAGGGGAAAGAAAGGGGAGAGAAAGAGAGGGAGTCAGGGCAATACTCTCTCATTCTATTGCATAGGGTTAGTGTAGGGGGTTTGTGTCGGCATCCCATAGGTAGTTCCTTTATTAAAAAAGATATTTATTTGTATTGGCATTGCAAGAGATGAGGGGTTCCAGAGCTTGATTGGTTGTGTTCAGTTAGTTGTGGTGTGGTTTGCTTGTATGTGTTCGATCAGATTATTCATATGCTGTTTGGGGTGTGTGTGGAGGGAATAGGTCATTGTCCTGTTGTGCTGTGAATGTGATAAAGGGGAGCCACACTGGGGTGAAATCATCCTCCACTGCTTGTCCTGGTGCTAGTTTAAGTTTGTTGATCACCTTTTCTAATCGGTTATGCCCTCTGTAATGGGAAAGGCTGCCGATCAGTGAAAATTTGTATGCAGAAGACCGAAAGTTCAATCCCCACCATATCTACATAGGGTTCAAAGAGACCCATGGATGATGATGATGATGATGATAATAATAATAATAATAATAATAATAATAATAATAATAATTTATTACTTGTACCCCGCCCATCTGGCTGGGTTTCCCCAGCCACTCTGGGCGGCTTCCACACCACTCTGGCAAGACAGTCCGCGGGCAGGTAGGGTCTCATCCTGCGTACCAGGTGGAGTTGGTAGACAGCTGCCCGGGATACAGAATTGACCTGTGCCTCCATGGACAGCTGTGAGTCCAAAATGACTCCCAGGCTGCGCACCTGGTCCTTCAGGGGCACAGTTACCCCATTCAGGACCAGGGAGTCCTCCACACCAGCCCGCCCCCTGTCCCCCAAAAACAATACTTCTGTCTTGTCAGGATTCAACCTCAATCCATTAGCTGCCATCCATCCTCCAACCACCTCCAGGCACTCACACAGGACCTTCACTGCCTTCACTGGTTCTGATTTGAAAGAGAGGTAGAGCTGGGTATCATCTGCATATTGATGGACACCCAGTCCAAACCCCCTGATGATCTCTCCCAGCGGCTTCATATAGATGTTAAAAAGCATGGGGGAGAGGATGGAACAAGTGAGGGCCCAGGGGTCTGAACACTCATCCCCCACCACCACTTTCTGAACACGGCCCAGGAGGAAGGAGCGGAACCACTGTATAACAGTGCCCCCAGCTCCCAACCCCTCTAGACGGTCCAGAAGGATGTTATGGTCGATTGTATCAAAGGCCGCTGAGAGATCCAGCAGAACTAGGAAACAGCTCTCACCTTTGTTTCCTAGGTCGCCTGAGATCATCAATCAGCACGACCAAGGCAGTTTAAGTCCCATGATGAGGCCTGAATCCCGATTGGAAGGGATCCAAATGGTCCGCATCCTCCAGGCGTGCCTGGAGTGGTTCAGCAACCACTCTCTCAATCACCTTGCCCAAGAATGGAAGATTTGAGACTGGTGGCGCTGTGGGTTAAAGCCTCAGCACCTAGGACTTGCCGATCGAAAGGTCGGCGGTTCGAATCCCTGCGGCGGGGTGCGCTCCCGCTGCTCGGTCCCAGCGCCTGCCAACCTAGCAGTTCGAAAGCACCTCCGGGTGCAAGTAGATAAATAGGGACCGCTTACCAGCGGGAAGGTAAACGGCGTTTCCGTGTGCGGCTCTGGCTCTGGCCAGAGCAGCGATGTCACGCTGGCCACGTGACCCGGAAGTGTCTCCGGACAGCGCTGGCCCCTGGCCTCTTAAGTGAGATGGGCGCACAACCCCAGAGTCTGTCAAGACTGGCCCGTACGGGCAGGGGTACCTTTACCTTTACCTTTTTTAATAGTTGGCCATACTGGCTGGGTCTAAATATGTTTTTTTAAGAAGCGGTTTAATGACCGCCTCTTTCAGCGGATCTGGGAATGTTCCCTCACAGAGGGAAGCATTCACCACCCCGCAGAGCCCATTGCCCAGCCCTTCCCAGCTTGCTTTTATTAGCCAGGATGGGCAAGGATCAAGGAGACAGGTGGTTGGTTTCACGCGTCCAAGCAGCCTGTCCACATCCTCAGGGATAATGGATTGAAATTGATTCCATGCAACTTGACCAGACAGGGCTCTAGCACTCTCCCGCCCCAGCCCTGCTCCCACGGTAGTGTCTAGCTCCTTCCGAATATGAGTGATTTTATCTGCAAAAAACTTTGCAAAATCATTGCAGGAGATCTTGGGGTCTTTACAAGGCCCCAGTGGTAAAGGTGGTTCCGTTAAATTGCGGACCACCTGAAAGAGTCTCCTGCTACTATTTTCTGCAGATGCAATAGAGGCGGTGAAGAAAGTCTTCTTTGCCATCGCTATCGCCACTTGGTAGGCTCGACGTTGAGCTCTAACCTGTGTCCGGTCAGATTCGGAATGAGTTTTCTGCCACTGACGCTCTAGCCGTCTCAGCGATTGTTTCATCGCCCTCAGCTCTGAAGAGAACCACGGGCCTGTCCGGGCTCCATGCAATCGGAGAAGGCACTTCGGAGCCAGACAGTCGATAGCCCTGGTTAACTCCACATTCCAGCGGGCCACCAGGGAATCAGCTGAAAGGCCATCAACATGGGATAAAGCATCCCCCACCACTCTCTGGAAACCATTTGGATCCATTAAGTGGCGGGGCGGACCATCCGAATTGGTCCCACCTCCCTGCAGAGGGGAAGGGTCGCGGAGAAGTCCAGTTGCACCAGGAAGTGATCTGACCATGGCACTTCTTTTGTTTCACTTTTTCTTAGTGTCAGATCACCCACGTCACTAGAGGTGAACACCAGGTCTAAGGCATGTCCATGACTATGAGTTGGGCCAAACTTATTCAGGGACAGCCCCATGGAGGCCATGCTTTCCACGAAGTCCCGAGCGGCCCCTTGTAAGGTCGTGTCGGCATGGATGTTAAAATCCCCTAGGGCGAGCAAGCTAGGTGTCTCCAGGAGAACATCCGCCACGACCTGAAGCAGCTCAGGCAGGGAATCCTTGGTGCAGCGGGGAGGTCGGTACACCAGTAGGAATCCTGTACTGCCCCTATTGCCCAACTTCCAGAGCATGCACTCAGAAAACTGAGTCTTCCCAGTAGGGTGCCTGATGCAAGCTAATGGCTTCCTAAAAATCACTGCAACCCCCCCTCCCCGCCCACATGACCTGGGTTGCTGTGTGTAAGAGAAACCTGGTGGGCAAGCAGCGGCAAGGACAGGCCCATCTGCTTCCTCCAACCAGGTCTCTGTCACACATGCCAGGTCAAATCCTCCATCCACAATCAGGTCATGGATGGCAGTGGTTTTATTCATCATTGACCTGGCATTACACAGCAACACCTTCAGGTCATGTGGGTTTCCCCTGTTGATTCCAGTATCCATCCAGTCAAGGCCAGACCTGAAGGCAGGGATAGTCTTCAAACAATGACTAAACCTGCCTCCTCGGTAATGACATGGCCTGGTCTTAGCGTAATTCCGCCTCCTGCCCATGATCACTGAGATCGGATGTCCCAGTGCTCCTCCCCCCCCCCCCCCCGTGGAACTTGTCCCAGCCATCGTGTTGGCTGGGACCCCACTCCCAGGCAGCCCTGATCCCGTCCCTTAAAACAAAACACAAACTATACAGAACCAATAAAACAACAAAAAACAAAACCAGAACAATTATACTATAATTAATCCCCAACCAAATATCCATCCCACCCACCCCCAACAAAGGAAAAAAGGAAAAAAAAGAAATAAAAATTTAAAATGCCACGACTGCTTGAGGACATTTTAAAACACATTAACCACTTGGAACAGGAAAGCAATGGCAGAACAACTTCCCACACTTCCCCAAAGGTTTGTTCCAAATAAGGGCCTGGGCCACGCCCCCTGGGCCAGTTGGAAAAGGCCCTGGAAGGGAGCAGGCCCTGCAGTCCTCACCACAGCCGATGGTCCAAGGGCTCACTGCAGCAGGAGTCCCTTTATAGCTGGAAAAGTGAGGGCCTGGGCCACAGCCCCTGGGCCAGTTGGAAAAGGCCCTGGAAGGGAGCTGCTTCCAGTGCAGACCAGCCTTCCCTAACTTGTCACCCTCCAGATGTTTTGGATTCCAACTCCCATCAGCTCCAGCCAGCATAGCCCATGGTCAGGGATGATGGGAATTGTAGTCCAAAACATCTTGAGCATACTAGGGTGGGAGATGCTGGTGTAAACAACAATGAGCTAGATGGACCAATGATGACACTCAGTAGAAGGCAATTTCAAGTGTTCCAAAGAAGAGTACAGCTGGATCAGACCACAGGCCCATCTACTCCATCATTCTCTTGGCTAGCATGCAACACGGCATTGTGGTGAGAGTGTTAAGTAGGACCTGGGAGACCAGGGTTCAAATCCCCACTCAGGCACAAAGCTAACAGGGTGATTGTGGTCCTCGAATGTCTCACTTTTCCTTTGGACGTCCCTCTTTTCATCGGAGAAATGTTGGAGGGTATGGAGTTATACGAATCTGAAGCCAAGGAGACAAGTAACTATGTGACCTTTAGAAGACATCTGAAGGCAGCCCTGTATAGGGGAGTTTTGTTTAATGTTTAATGTTTAGTTATGTTTTTATATATGTTTGGAAGCCGCCCAGAGTGGCTGGGGCAACCCAGTCAGATGGGCAGAGTAAATTTTATTATAATTATGGAAATTATTATTATTATGGAATACGATGTCCCTACTTCCATTGGAGAAACGGAGGGTATGTGAAAGTCTTATCCTCCATGAAATTGTTTTATCTTTTTCTGAAGGTGTCTGGGCTGCTGGCTAAGTTGTATTAGAGAATTCTGGTTTAACGCAACCCTGTGTGAAGAAGTATTTTCTTTTGTCTTCCCTGAATCGTCCTTCACTTAGCTGTATTTGATGAATCCATGTTCAAGAACAGAGAGGAATCTCAGTTGCAAAGGCCAAATGTGGCCCACCAGTCTTCTTTATCTCTTCCTCAGAACTCTCCCAGACATACCTCTTTCCCCCAGGAAACAACCCTCACTGCTCCTGCTTCACACCCTCCGGGTGTGTTTTTATCCTGGCTGGAATGTGTCCTCCTACTGCCTGCCTGGATGGAGGATAGAGAGGGATGTGTGAATGTAGAAGCTACCCTAGTGTAAAAAGGTAAACATTGGTCCACCCACTTTTGCTTCAGACCCTGCCCTCCACTGGCAAGTCACCTTGAAAAAGATTCCTCATCTCTGTTCTAATATTATGAGACAGAGAATCTACAACTTTTGTAAATTTGTTTGTTTGTTCATTTCATTCTTCTTTCTGCACACAGACATTGCCATCATAAAAAATAAAATAAAAACCAGGGGGCTTTTTCTGGAACAAAACATAAACAAACAAAATAAACAGGGACAAGCAACAACCCAAAAAGCCAGAAAAAAACACTACAGTACCATAAATAAGCGGAGAAGATCAAATAAAATAGATTGAAGTGAAAACTGATAGGAATCAGGCTTTTAAGCAGAAGAACCTAAGCTGTCAAATTAATTCTGATACGATTGGTAGAAAGTCCACACATTTCAAGCTATTGCTTTGTGTAGGCTCTCAGATTTACAACACAGAGGCCCCGAATCTCTCACAGTCTGGACAAGAGTGGGTGATTTATAATATTCCTTTGCTGACAAATCTCAGATCTTTTTGACTGAGTGAACAAACACCCTGAAAGGGAAGAAAGGGGTGGTCAATGTGCCACACATATTTGCAGTCCCCTGTTTCTCTCCACATTGCTTCCTGCCAGTGGAGATTGTAGACTCCCTTCTTCTCCCTGCTAGTACATTTCTGCCATTGAGTGAAGATCTTTATCATGAGTAATTACAAATGGTCCTGGGTAATCATCAGTGTTACGGTACATTGAGCTCATCTGTGTGAAACAGAGACATCCCTCATTTCCCTCCCTTTGTCATATGCATTGTTAAAACACCTCGACAGCGTACAGTGAATAATTCAGATGTGTTTATTACAACCTCTGGCAGAGGATCGGCAATAGCAGAGGTGGAAATGCAATAACATTTATCTTTCCCTGGCATCTTTCATCTATGGAATCACTCAGAACATCACTGGGAAGGTCAGGGTGACCTAGGGGCTACTCACAAAGTAATTCCCAAGCTGGGTGCTGGGGCAAACAAGGATGCCACAAGAAATAACTTGAAACTCTTGTGTCACGTGATGAGTTGTAAAAGAGAGAGCAGGAGGAGTAAAATCATTAAGTCTCTGTGTAGCAATGTAAGTAGGCATCCGTTTCCATTCCACCCTGTGTTTGTTGCACACAGCGCTGCTTGCATTCCCCTGCGGTTCACCTTCCACCAAAAACCTACATTATTTGTCTCACTGCCCATAATTTATGTAATTTCCGTAGTTGTTTTACATAAATTGCGTCACCATTGCATTATTTCACCTCATTCATTTCTGTGCAAACGAGACACAATGCAAATTGGTTGGGAGATGCAATCAATCACATATTGCTTGTGCACAGAAAGCAATAGCAAACACCGATCGTGTTTGCCGGATTGATTTCTGCTGCAGATATAGGACAAATAAACAAACACCAGCAATTTCCACTCCTATTTCCATCTCTATGGAACTCTATGAATTCTATAATTTAACTATGCAGCATGTGAGACCAGGACCCTGCAGGATCTGATTTCTTTCCGCAGGGCCTGTAAGACAGAGTTGTTCTACCTGGCCTTTGGCTTGGAATCAACTTGATCCCCTCCCCTTCTTTCCTTTTTCTGTTCTTGTTCTGTAATGGAACTCCTATTTGGGGACTTCCCTGGCTTTTTTCTGGTCCATGTAGGACCAGAAAAGTGAAGACTTGATGTTTTCATCCCCCCAAAAGTTTTTGATTTGAGTTCCTACTGAAATGAGGGTGTATTTTAACGTTTTAATGTCATATTTTAATCTTGTTTTTAAGTTATATTTCAATCAATTGTTTTTATACCTAGTGTCAGCCGCCCTGAGCCTGGTCTTGGCTGGGGAGGGCGGGGTATAAATAAAATTTATTATTTTTTATTTTTTTTAAAAAAAATTGTCCTGAATCTTCCAATGCTCATCTTTACCTGCCCTCTTTGAGTGCCCATGGATGGGCAAATCTGTACCAATCTGTCCCATTGTGGTGCCACATGTGGATGTCTTAAAGAACATCCCATCTACTTTCTCTATGGCTTTCTTATAATACTTCTGGGAAAATTCTAAGCACACCTCGCAGCTATTGCATCTGGCCAGGGTTGTATCCAAAGCTAGTCATTGGAACTGAAATTAATGAATTTAACTTAGTCATTTCCAATATATTCAGTGGGTCTGCTCTCAGTAGGACCAGACTTGGCTGCAACCGAATCACACAAACGGGGAGATCCGAGGGCTCCCTCTTTCTTTTTTATTGACTTTTTGTTTTAACAAGCTTCAAGCGGCTTCAAAGCACAGCACCTTTGGCATGCAGGGTAAAGACTTTTAAAAAAGGTGGTTGAAGCGACTGCACGCCATTCCCTGTGTAACTGTATGTACAAAGGGGCATGGTACATAAAAAAGGCTGCTCCCATCAACAACATGGGAGCAGCCAACCTTTTGTATGCACCATGGACCTTTGGATTTATTTGTTTTATTTATTTTATGTGAAGCTGCTCTTTCTCCATTAAAACAAGAGAAAGAGAGTGGGGCAAGTCTTCAGTTTACCTTGTTAAGTACAGTGGTTGAACCAGCCCTCAAAACACTTAGCAGATCTGCAGACTAATCTGTAGGTCTACGGTCCATTCCAAGAACTAGCTGAATGGGACTAACGAGGAGGGGTTTGCAGCATGCTGTGGTAGTTGGAGTGTTCATTTAGGACTTGGGAGACCAAAGTTCAAACTCCACACTCAGCCATCCATGATTGGGCAATCTTGGACCAGTCCTCATCTCTCAGCCTAATATGCTCCATGGGGCCATTTGGGGAGAGGGAGAACCATGTATGATTCCTCAAGCTCCTTGGGTGACAGGTGGAATATAAATAATATAAATGTGTTAATAACATTAACGTTACAATAATCCAGCCTGGATCAAAATTCTCCGACATCCCTTTAAATGACCAAGCAGTGTACAGAGCAAGAAAGGAGAGTATGAACCTGTGCATGCCTTGTACAAGCCCTCTGGGACAGAGTTTGGATTGGGCAATGATGGGCAGAAGCAACACTGATGGTGATGATGATGGGAGGGACACACTTAGGGAAAGAGTATACTGAGAACATACTTCCCATGTGCTCCCATTCCCCCAAACACCCACCCACACCCACACCCACTACTGAGAACATCCTTCCCACGTGCTTCCCTTCACACACACATGGAACCAGCTCTAAGGAGAGGGCTTTAGCCTTCCATAGTTAAGTGCAAAAACCTAGCTGTCCACTTTAGAGGTAGAACATCATAGCTCAGTGGAAGAATGTCTGCCAGGCATGAAGAAGTTTCCAAATTCAATCCCTTGCATCTGAAGAGTTGCTGCAGGTCAGTGTAGGCAGAAATGAGCTAGATGGACCAGAGGTAAAAGGTAAATAGGTAAATGACCCCTGTACAGTTAAGCCCAGTCAAAGGAAACTATGGGGTGCAGCACTCATCTTGCTTTTCAGGCCGAGGGCGCCGGTGTTTGTCCACAGACAGCTTTCTGGGTCATGTGACCAGCATAACTAAACCTCTTTTGGCACAATGGCACACCGTGATGGAAACCAGAGTGAACAGAAATGCTGTTTACCTTCCCGCCACAGCGGTACCGATTGATCTACTTGCAGTGGTGTGCTTTCAAACTGCTAGGTTGGCAGAAGCTGGGACAGAGCAACAGGAGCTCACCCCATTGCACAGATTTGAATCACTGACCTTCTGATCAGCAAGCCCAAAAGGCTTAGTGGTATAGACCACAGCGCCACCCACATCCCTTTTGGACCAGAGGCATGAACCCAGTGACGGTAGTTTCTTCTCTTCCTGAGTAACATCAACTAGTAACAACAAGAAAAGTTATCTCAAGGTGCTGGGGAAATGGCTGTCTGGATCCACACCGAAAGAATTCTCTTGACTAAGTGTTCCCAAACAGGGTTAATATGCAGCAGAGATATCTGGTTGCTTAGAAACCAGTTTCTGATGGTGGGTTTTATTAATGCCGTTCCACAGATTGCTCTTATGAACCTCTGAGAAGATAGTTTTTGCTGCCTTCTGTCTTAATTAACAGGCACCTACCAAAAATATATGTAAGAGCTCAATAAAGGGCAGAGGCCACTTTCGTTCATCCTTTATGTATCCCCTCAACTCGCCCTCCTGGGAATCTGATGCTTATATGGCCTCAGAATTTCCTATTCTGTTTCAGCAGCAACCAGAACCTTCTTTGGCAGGTGGGAGAGGCAGACAGAGACTTCTCGTCCTGCAGTGAATGCCTCCTATATAGAGACAGGGAGGAGCGGGCAGTGGGGAGAAACAGCAAGGAGGAGGAGCGACACTAACCAGACCTCCCACCACTGCTATTGCTGGAAGAAGAGGTGAAGGGGTGAGATGGTGGGAAACTGGTGCAGTGCAAACATGGACTGACCTCCCTGTCACCTTACCCCTCTCCCTTCTGGTAAGTTGCAGCGACACTGTTAATGGGAGGTCAGGTAAATGCCATCACTCTACCCTGCCAGCTACTACCGCAATTTTTCCTCAAACTTGGGTCCCCAATGGTTGTTGGACTACAGCTCCCATCACCCCCAACCACTCATCCTGCAAACTAGGGATGATGGGAGTTGTAGTCCAACAACTGCTGAGCACCCAAGTTTCAGAAATACAGCATTGCACTACTCTACTGGATACAAGCATCTCTGTGGGCCAATGGTACCATTCCTGAGATGAGTCAGATACTTCAATTTCAGTTTCTCTCTGTGTCTACTGTACACTCAGTTCTCCTGATAAACTGCAGCAACACCAGTGATAGGAGGTCAGGCAAATAATAATAATAATAATAATAATAATAATAATAATTTATTTGTACCCCGCCCATCTGGCTGGGTTTCCCCAGCCACTCTGGGCGGCTTCCAACAAAGATGAAAAATACACTAAAATGTCACATATTAAAAACTTCCCTGAACAGGGCTGCCTTCAGATGTCTTCTGAATGTCAGGTAGTTGTTTATCGCTTTGACATCTGATGGGAGGGCATTCCACAGGGTGGGCGCCACTACCGAGAAGGCCCTCTGCCTGGTTCCCTGTAACTTGGCCTCTTGCAGTGAGGGAACCGCCAGAAGGCCCTCGGAGCTGGACCTCAGTGTCCGGGCAGAACGATGGGGGAGGAGACACTCCTTCAGATATACTGGACCGAGGCCATTTAGGGCTTTAAAGGTCAGCACCAACACTTTGAATTGTGCTCGGAAACGTACTGGGAGCCAATGTAGGTCTTTCAAGACCGGTGTTATATGGTCTCGGCGGCCGCTCCCAGTCACCAGTCTAGCTGCCGCATTCTGGATTAGTTGTAGTTTCCGGGTCACCTTCAAAGGTAGCCCCACATAGAGCGCATTGCAGTAGTCCAAGCGGGAGATAACCAGAGCATGTACCACTCTGGCGAGACAGTCTGCAGGCAGATAGGGTCTCAGCCGACATACCAGATGGAGCTGGTAAACAGCTGCCCTGGATACAGATTTGACCTGTGCCTCCATGGACAGCTGTGAGTCCAAAATGACTCCCAGGCTGTGCACCTGGTCCTTCAGGGGCACAGTTACCCCATTCAGGACCAGGGAATCCTCCACACCTACCCGCCTCCTGTCCCCCCAAAACAGTACTTCTGTCTGTTTGTCTGTCTGCCACAATCCTTCCCCAACCTACCATTACTGGATACTGTTTGTGAGATGAGTTTCATATTCCCGCTATGGGTTGACAGACAAGCCAGTCCCCCCCCCCCTTTCTTATTTCTGTAGCCTTATGAAGCTGAGGCTCCAGTACTTTGGCCACCTCATGAGAAGAGAAGACTCCCTGGAGAAGACCCTGATGTTGGGAAAGATGGAGGGCACAAGGAGAAGGGGGCGACAGAGGACGAGATGGTTGGATAGTGTTTTCAAGGTTACCAGCATGAGTCTGACCAAGCTGCGGGGGGCAGTGGAGGACAGGAGTGCCTGGCGTTCTCTGGTCCATGGGGTCACGAAGAGTCGGACACGACTAAACGACTAAACAACAACAATATTCAGTTCTCTGCATGTCTGCATCAGTTTGTGATTTATTTTATATAAGTCCTCACAAAAACGTTAATGCACTTTTCTTCTACTATACACAGTTTTGTATGCAGAATTGCCTAATAGCCACATTTTGCAAACCATTTCCCCTAAAATAATGCATCCTGAATGTTATTTTCATTCATCTGTGCCTTTGTATATATTTGTATGCACCCTCAGAAGAATGCATCCTCAGAGACTCACCCCCCCCTTAAATTAAACCAGAAAATTTAGGGAAGGAGCTGCAATATCTCTGAGAGAGACAGCCCACCCACCCCCAGCTCCCCAACATGGTTTATAGCCCTTGGACAAACTCACTTGGTGGGCTTAAAAGAAGACGCAAAAAAAGAGAAAAGAACAGAAAGGGTACAAGAAGGTCACTGGCCTATTAAGAACAGAGGAAGCTGCCTTATGCTGTCATACTATTGGTCTATATAGCACAGTATTGCTTGCATTAACTGACTGTGTCCCTCCTGCTTCTCAGACAGGGACACTCCCTACCCTACATGGAGACCTACTTGGGATGCAGGAGGCGCTGTGGTCTAAACCACTGAGCCTCTTAGACTTGCTGGTCAGAAGGTCAGCAGTTCGAATCCCCGTGACGGGGTGAGCTCCCAGTGCTCTGTCCCAGCTTCTGCCAAGCTAGCAGTTTGAAAGCATACCAGCACAAGTAGATAAATAGGTACCACTGCAGCAGGAAGGTAAACGGCATTTCCATGCGCTCTGGCTTCCATCACAGTGTCCCGTTGCACCAGAAGCAGTTCAGTCCTGCTGGCCACATGACCCAGAAAGCTGTCTGTGGACAAACGCCGGCTCTCTTGGCCTGAAAGTGAGATGAGTGCCGCAACCCCATAGTAACCTTTGACTGGACAACTATCCAGAGGTCCTATACCTTAACCTTTTTAAAAAAACACACAAACATTTATATGGAGACCAGAACACTGGAAGACAGGAACCTGACTCATACAGAGGCCTCATTCACAACAACAATCAAGCAGTGTCTAAAGTTTGTGAAAGAAATAAAATAAATAAGCCCACACTCACACCATGCATTTAAATTACTAAAGGTGCTGAGAGATAGGAGACCCTCTATCCACCTCCCAGAGCTACAGTTCTCAAAGTGGTTTAACCAGTGCTATTTTCCTAGAAAAAGAAGTGCCGGTATTCATCGTGAATGCCTCCCTTGTTCTCTTAGAATGGCAATTGCACCCACCTGAGAGGTGGCAGAAATGAGTACCAGTGAGTTCTGGCTGAGAAAAAGCCCTGGGTTTAACAACCAATCTCTCTTCCAAGGGAACTCTGGGAACTGTAGTCCTCTGGAAGCCATAACTGTTTATAGTGGCATCACAGCAGTTTAAATATATGGTGTGAATCTGGCCTGAGTCAGAAGATAGATTGATCCATCCAGCTCAGTATGGTCTGCACTGAGTGGTGCTGCTTCTCCATGATTTCAGAAAGGGTCCTTTCCGTCCCTACCTGAAGATTCCAGGGATCAAAACTAGGACTTTTTGCAAGCAAAGGAGATGCTTTCCTACTGAGCTATGGCCCTCCCCATATCCCAAGCGGGACTCATTTGCGTTCAATGTCCATGGTATTTGGCAGCTGAGGCTGAGTGAGGGAATCCATATTACAACCATGTCTCCTCTACTAATTGCCCTGTGTGTAGAATTAACTCTCCAGTCATCCCAATAATCATGGCTGCCCCTAAATCTTCCCCTTTAATGGGCTCTGGGAGAACAAACAGCACAGCACCTGAACTGTGCTCACAACGGCATCAATCTTTCCACTCATCACATCCACTCTGAGCAGCAATCGAGGGAAACAAGCACTGACCTGAGCAGGTTAGTGTGGCTGTAGCTCTTCAGTCTCGTGCAAAGCATATTAGATTAGACATAATTGTATAGCTCAGAAGGGAAGAACCCTCAGTGATTGCAACTGGCGTGAGTGGTGAGAGAGACAGCGTTGATGACAGGGCAGAGGCAGAAAGGAAGCATCCCATAGACACAGGAGCCTAGTCCATTAGGGCACAGCCCCACCAACCTCAATCAGCTGTCAACAAGCCAGCACCTGCCCTCCTTCTTACACCTGCCCTCCTCCAGTCCAGAGGGTGCCAGCTTCCACTCCTTAGTGCAATACTTGTGAAACTCATCAGGGCATCATAATGTGAAGGCTGGACAAATGGGACACGTTCTCTTATAGGGTTGCCATTTGTTAGGGAGATCTGGCTGGTCCATATAGCAGAGGCTCACTTTCCATGATACTACAGTGGTGCTGTGGTCTAAACCACTGAGCCTCTTGGGCTTGCCGATCAGAAGGTTGGCAATTTGAATCCCTGCAACGGGGTGAGCTCCCGTTGCTCAGTCCTAGCTCCTGCCAACCTAGCAGTTCGAAAGCACGCCAAAAAGTGCAAGTAGATAAATAGGTACCACTTCAGCAGGAAGGTAAGTGGCGTTTCTGTGCGCTGCTCTGGTTTCAGTGTTCCGTTGCAAATGACCTGGAAAAACTGTCTTTGGACAGATGCCTGCTCCCTCGGCCTATAAAGTGAGATGAGCGCCGCAACCCCAGAGTCGTCTGCGACAGGACTTAACTGTCAGGGGTCCTTTACCTTTACCTTTTTTTACCTATTACATGTTTGAATTGTTTTAGGTGAACAAGTCAGGGTCTGATGGATTGTCCAACCACCTCAACCTACCTCGTGCAATCTTAGAGCCAGCTCGATGTAAGTTTGGAGCCCCGGCCACAGGAAATAAAAACTGATGTGCAAATATATACCACATGGTGTACCCTTTGGAATAGGAATAGGAAGGTGCCTTATATTGAGTCAGACGATTGGGTTATCTAGTTCAGGATTCTTTACATCGACTGGAAGCTGATCTCCAAAATTTCGAAGAGGAGACCTAGCTGGGGATGCTGGAAGTGGGACCTTCTGCACCTGAAGCAGTTGCTCTGGGACTTAAATATGGGTCACCCTCATAAAGACACGACAGCTTGAGTACCAGACTGCACTTCAACTATGGAACTTAAATCCTTGGATGGATTTAAAGGGGGATTGGACAAATTTGTGGAGGAGAAGGCTATCAATAGCTACTAGGCATGATGACTGTGCTCTGCCTCCATGGTTGGAGGCAGCAATGCTTCTGACTACCAATTGCTGGAAATCACAAGAGGGGGGTCTTCTTTTGCTCAGCTCCTGCTTGCAGGTTTCACACATGCATCTGGTTCACCACTGTGAGAACAGGATGTTGGACTAGATGGTCCACTGGCCTGATCCAACAGGCTGTCTGTATGTTCTCATGACCAACTGCCTAAGTGAAAATGAACCTGGTGAAGCAGAAAAGCAATTCTTTTCCCCTGTAAAAATAACCCAGTCGTTTCTTCCAAGAACTCAAGGTCACATGAGTTGATTTGCATGAGAGATTCTGTCTGTGCTCTCGGAGGAGAGGAGGTCCTCTTGCTCCTTCATTAAAAAGCAATGCTCATCCTCCATTCATAACGAGAGGTGCGAAACAGTAGCATCTCTGCAGTTGTCTCTTTTATAATAGGATTAATTAATAGTTCTGCGTGCACCAAGAAGCTTAGAGGAATTCTAAAATTAAAAAACTAGATTGAGGAGTTCAGTCAGGGATTATGCCAACAAACACAAGAAACACGGGGGAAAGAAGGAAATGGTCTGAACCCATTGACAATGAAAAGTGGTTTGATTGTTGATGAATTTCTTAAAAGAAAGAGTCCCTCTGTATACAGTGAAATATTGGAATTTTGATGGTGAAGGCTTTGTCACTGAATGGCTATCATAGCATGTTCTGGCACAGAATTAGGCAGCTTCCTATGGCTTTATGTTCCTCTGAAATGCCAAAGGAGGTTCAGGAAGTTCCATCAGTTGGGTGTTTTAAATAGGAAACAGGGGGCTGCCCTACACTGAGTCAGACCATTGGGTTCATCTAGCTCAGTGTTGTCTAACTGACTAGCAGGTCTCCGGGAGTTCAAAAGGTTTCCTCCTAGCCCTCCCTGAGGATGCTGGGGATTCAATCCAAGACCTTCTGCATGAAAAACATATGCCCTGCCACTAAGGAACATAGAAAGCTGCTTTATAACAAATGTAGCAAGGCCAACGTGTCTTCATTTGCCAACTTACGTTGTTTCTTTTTGTTCAATGGGATTGTAATAGGTGGACAAATCTCTATGCTACTCTCATTGCTTGCTCTGATCTCCATGCAAGCAGGACCAGGTGAATTATAGCACAGCATTTGAGCACTTAAATATGATTAAATCTGTTGCTTCTTTAAGAACATTGCTTAAAAATAATAATACAATTTTTTAATACATAGCCAACACATATAGTTAAACTCATTCCGTAACAACATAAGGCTCTGCAGAATGTTCTTCAGTTTTGATTTCAGATCCAAAATAGAAATTTTCAGTGGGATAAAATTATCCCACTAAAATGCTTCATGCAGATAATATCCCCTGTTATATGACTATTTAGTGTCATCTGTTCCTCTAGCTGGGAGTTCTTTCTCCATCCTGAACTGGTCACATGGATACTCCCAACAAATCAGGGATTATGCAATAAATGAGAAGCTACATAGCCAATTAGGCTTGGCTTTATGTCACTGAGGGTAAATATTTTTCCCTGCTCAGGAATACAGTGGTATCTCGGGTTAAGTACTTAATTCGTTCCGGAGGTCCGTACTTAACCTGAAACTATTCTTAACCTGAAGCACCACTTTGGCTAATGGGGCCTCCTGCTGCCACCGCGCTGCTGGAGCAAGATTTCTGTTCTCATCCTGAAGCAAAGTTCTTAACCTGAAGCACTATTTCTGGGTTAGCGGAGTCTGTAACCTGAAGCGTATGTAACCTGAAGCGTATGTAACCCAAGGTACCACTGTATCTCTGATTTCTGAAAAACACCGGGGGAGTGAAAACCTGTGGAGGACCATTCATGATGACCCCACTGCAGTGGCACAGCATGGGTTGCCAGTGTCCGGGCCTCATGGTGAGGGAAGGGAAGGGAGGGAAACAGATAGAGCATGCATGTGCATTCAACTGTCTAACAGTGTCTGCGTCACCCAGGAATCGTAGCTACAGTGATAAGAAAAGAAGAGTCATTCCGTTGTCTGGAGAGGTCACTTCCTGCTTCGCATGGAGATTTTCAATGAAGCCCAGCAATGGAAACGCACAGCTGTATTGCGGCAGCACCAGGTGTTGAAATTTTGCACCCCTAACCATTTTGTGCCCGAGGCAACCTTCCCCATGCCCTCCCATGCTATGTCATTGTCCCACTGAGCCCTGTGTTTCCTACTTGCTCAGATGCAGAATCAGGGCCCCTGTCAACAGGGCTTGTTGGAAGGAGACCTTGTCCATAAAAAGGACACACACCCTCACCTTCCACTGAATGTAGGTCCAGGTTGTTGTTTTTTTGTAGCGATAGTAGCAGAGATTCTTTTCCCTCCACAATCACTTTCAAGGCTAGGGAGTTGAGGTTTGTCTATTTCTTGGCCTTAAAAAATCTAAGAGGTGGCCAACTGATATGTATTCTTGCATATATATATATATATATATATATATATATATATATATATAATCAGCTTCAAACTTTAAGCTTGCTTATGTTTTCCAACAGGCCTTACAATGTGAGTCTGTCTTGAATGCTGCCTGCAGAGCATTGAAGAGCTCTGGAATCTGTTTTTGTTGTTGTTGGCAAAGCACAGCAAAGGAGGATTTCCAATTTTTTTAAAAAAAAAAAAAAAGTTAGAAGTTTCATTTAAGTCTTTTTAAAATTCCTATGTTGCTCTGCTTAAAACAACAACAACAGGTTCTTCAGAACTCTTGCAAAGCCCATGTCTACAGTCACAGTTAGATTCATGCACACAGTGAATATACAATAAATTTGATCTAAATTGGGAGCATTCATTTCAAGCTTTTAATTATCCATTTTGGTCATTAGTCAGCCCACCCACCCACACTTGTTGCCATCCTTACTGAGATATGCTGCTTGCTTTCATTCACTTTCAAGGGACTCTTCCCAAAAGTTTCATGAAGAAACAGTTAAAAACACCCACTTACATCAAAACCTTGCTTCTGAGTTTTTTTAAAAAAACATATAAAAAATCTGATTTTAGTCAAACCAGAGGGAAGGAGGACGGGAAGGAACAAACATTTTGCAAGATCCCTAGCTTACAGTGTGAAACAAAGAGCTGCGATGAAGATAAACAGATGGAAAGACAGTGATACACAGATGCAGAGGCAGAGTGAGCTGCTGGAACCAAATGGAACTTCAAATGAGAGTGTGACAGTTTGAAGAAACCGTTTTTGGTCATGTTCCTCTCTTGTTAGAAACTCCCCCTCCCCTCTTCCCCTTTGATTCTGATATACCAGCAGCAGATTGAAAACATTTTTTTTTTTTTGGGGGGGGGGGGAATACAAATCAAGTTTGGATAATAATGCAGAGCATTTACATGGTACTTAAAATAAGATTGCAAGTATTGTTTTGCTGCATCAGATGAAGAACGCAATAAATTTGAATTTCTCCCTCAATTTTGGAATACTGACCTACCTGGCACTGTTTGCAAAGTGGAACAAATGCATTGGAGCCAGCCCCCCCCCCCTCTCTCTCTCACACACACACATTTATTTTTTTTACAGACTACTATGCATAGACAATGTGCTGAAGCATTTAGGTGGCAATTCTGTATACACTGGGTGGAAGGCTCATTTGATGCAGGGGGGCTCTGAGAAGAAGAAGAAGAAGAAGAGTTTGGATTTGATATCCCGCTTTATCACTACCCAAAGGAGTCTCAAAGCAGCTAACATTCTCCTTTCCCTTCCTCCCCCACAACAAACACTCTGTGAGGTGAGTGGGGCTGAGAGACTTCAGAGAAGTATGAGTAGCCCAAGGTCACCCAGCAGCTGCATGTGGAGGAACGGAGACACGAACCCGGTTCACCAGATTACAAGACTACCACTCCTAACCACTACACCACACCGGCTCCCAGATAGTAGCTCAGTGGCAGAGCATCTGCTTTGCATGCAGAAGGTCCCGGGTTCAAGCCCCATCACCTCCAGGCAGGACTGGGAGACCCTCCATTCTGAAACTCTGGACAGCTCCTGTCAGTCATTGTCAACAGTACTGAGTTTGATGGGCCAATGGTTTGACTTGATACATAGCAGCTTCCTATGTTCCTGTGAGTAGACATACCTAGAATTGCATTTTTTCAGCTATTTCAATTGTTTTCCCTCTCCACATTACTGGTGCACATACATAGTTGTATATATCGATATCAAAACTGCAGGGAAATCCATCTTGAAATGATTCCATGTAAAATAACGTTAAGGTTCTTTCCCCTCTATGAATGTGGTACATTACATGTACACATCAATCAAACAATGCTTCATGAAAATAAACTTAATGCAGGCCTTCAAAGGATCACTCCAAGATTGCTTCTCTGCAGTGTATTATCAAAGCCCCCGGGGCACATTGAAACCGAAGTCATAGAGAAAAAATTATGGAGCAGTAATGATTGCCTTGTATTCGAGGCAAGCATACGAGTCTCTGAGGTTTGTATTTCCCAGCCAGGAAATATGATCTTTGGTGACGCGTCTAGTTTCTTTTCAGAATTGGAAAGGTGAAATTGGAAAATCCAAATAGTCACAAACATTTGTTTCAGCTCTAGTTACCTCCCTCACCTTCAAAATGGAACCTGCCTTCCCCCCGCTCCTTATATGCTACTGCGTAAAACAATATATATAGTGATCATGTTCAATAAACAAAGTAAATGCTACAGTAATAATAACTTCAGCTGGGACTTCCAAGTGTTTGACTCCTATTCTGTGAATCAGGCATGGCTTGCAATTTTAACTTTTGATAAGCTTCCGGGCAACGGATGTGCTCTCTCTCATTGGCTTAATGATATCTTTAATTACAGTGTTTCACTCCACACAGCTGGTGTCTGCGTAAAAAAAATGAATGAATGAATGAATGAATGAAACTTTACCAAAGTCAAAAGGGGAGGGCGGAATACTCAAGTCATTAAAGGAGGCTGAACAATATCTAGTGTGAATTTCCCCAGAATTACTGTATTTAGTGTGCCCGCATAAGTGTGCACTTGTGTCCGTGTTTTAAAAAGTAAATTATTTTTGTGTTAATGGGCACTGGGGCAGTATGACACTTAGTTCTCCCTTTATGTGACACATTTCATCGCTCGGTCATTGTTTTGCTCTTGTTGACTGATAGCTTCCCTTCTTAGATGGTCAGTGAATTCTGGCTAACATTCTTTTCGTTTAGTAATAACAACAAACCGGCATATAATGGGAACATGAAGAAACCCAAAGATCTCTGCTAAACATGACTATGGTTGCTTTTTTTGCCCAAACTGGAATTAATAGATAGATAGATAGATAGATGATAGATAGATAGATATAGATGATGATAGATAGATAGATAGATAGATAGATAGACAGACAGATAGATAGATAGAGATGATAGATAGATGATGATAGATAGATAGATAGATGATAGATAGATAGATGATAGATAGATAGATAGATAGATAGATAGATAGATATAGATATAGATATAGATAGATAGATAGATAGATAGATAGATGATAGATAGATAGATAGATGATAGATAGATAGATAGATAGATAGATAGATAGATAGATAGATATAGATAGATAGATAGATGATAGATAGATAGATAGATGATAGATAGATAGATAGATAGATAGATAGATAGATAGATAGATGATAGATGATGATGATAGATAGATAGATAGATAGATGATAGATAGATAGATATAGATAGATGATAGATAGAAGGCACATATCTGAGGCCTGTGCACAACCTTAGTCTACTGAGCATCAGCTTGGAAATAACAGCAGTCATGTCAGTGCTACATGGGCAGTGTGAAGTGCATCACCTCAAAGTTGTTACAAAAGAGAAAGAGAAGAGAAATTGCCTCCAGCTGCTGTGAGCTGTCATCATTTGATGGCTTCTGAAGTCCTCACAACTTCTTCACCCCTGATATATACAGAACACCTGCCACAATATGTTAATATGAAATGAGCCGCAGAATACAGAAACCAAGACGAGGGTGGAAAACCACTTAACCCTCTAGCTCAACTCTTAAACGTATGTCTGAGGGCTGACGGGCAAACATGGTGAAACTGTTCCTGGATTGTATTGCGTGGACAGGCGGAGTCCCCAGATCCCGAGTGGTCCCCCCCGTCATGTGGAATAACAACTCTAGACAACGTGCTATGGGATTAAATTGGCCACAACTTTATTAAATTTCAAATGTGGGTAGACCTTGGCTCAGGCATTGGGCGTTCTCCCTCCCTAGTCCCCAGCCGGGGACCTAGGGAGCATCAGGGTTATCCAGTGTGTGGGAGGGGGATGGGCCGGCTCTGGAGAACATATGTTCAAGCAGAGATAGCCGCCCCCGTTACACCGCCGCAGGGGAGAGCAATGACGACCTTTCGGCGTACGGCCAAAGCCTCCCTTCAAAACCCCCTTTAACGGGGAACCCTGGTATCGCCGCTGCAAAGAGGAAGATGGACTAAAGGATTCCGCCCAAGGCCTGATACCACCAAAGTTGTGACGTTTTGCTACGGGAAAGGCGAAACCTGCCAATGCAGGGAAATTCCTTTCCGGCCCTTTAACAGCGACCTTATCGTAGCAGCGCCCGCATACCTGTGGAGACAGGTTAACCTGCAAAACCTATGAAGAAAAGTTAACCTGCAAAAGAAGACATTAACTGAGGGTGGGTAGGGTGGGAGAAGCTCTGGAGCCAAGTGAGGATTAACAATTAAGATCCACCCTCTATTGTGTGGGCAGGTAATCCCTCCCCTTACCTGGCCTGGTTTCCCTGGCAACGCTTCCCCCAGGTGGGATTGGACAACTCACTGGGGTAGGCGGGGACCTCCAGGTATCCCACCTGAGGGAAGGCAAAGCCTATGCTGATGGGGCCACTCCAGATCCAGGGCTGCACGCGTCCACGCAAAAGGCGCCCCCCCGTTTTAAGTGGGGAGCGGTCATTGGTGTGAGATTGCGTTTCTGAATGGTCCTACCTGGGATTTTTTTGTGTGAATGCTGCCTATGACATTTCAACCTAACATTTCAAAGAGATGGCTAGTCTCAAAAAAAAACCTCTTCTCTTTAACATTTAGCTTTGTTAGCGCACTATGCCTTATTTGTGTGTATCTCTGTGTGAGGTGAGTGGAGTATACAATCAACCATGCTTACCCTTCTAGGGGTTTAAAGTGGTGTCACCCAGGGGCAGTTTTGCTATGAGATGAAGACATCAGGCCTCAGACTGAATTTGCCTTAAGTGGAATCCAGCCTCTTTTCCTGAGAGAAGGACAGGGCCGGACTAAGACATTTTGGCACCTGAGGCAAACAACAAAATGATGTCCCCTCCTTGCCAGGGAAGAAGAGGTGAATGAAGAACAAGGGGGCAGGATATAAAAATCTACATCAGGATTTGCTGCCGCTGTGGATCCTGCCACCCATGCCTCATGGGTGGACTGGCCCTGGAAGAATGTCACATTCAAACCATACATGTAGAGCACTATGATACTGCTTTAAACAGTCATGGCTTCTTCCAAATAATTCTGGGAGCTGCAGTTTGTTAAAGGTCCTGAAAGTTGTTAAGAGACTCCCTTTCCCCTTCCAGAGCTCTGGTTCCCAGAGTTCCCTGTGATCACTAAACCGCTCTTGGAACTGTAGCTCCAGAAGGGAAAGAGGGGACTCCTAACAACTCTCAGCACCCGAATCAAATTACAGTTCCCAGAATTCTTTGCAGAAGTATTGTTGTCATAGTATATAGTAAATGTATGGTGCAAATGTGGCTGCAGTCTCCTGGAGTGAGGTAGGGTGCTGGCTAGCTATGGGAAATCCTAACAGGGACTGTCATCAACAATATCCTGGTGGGTCTAATGACAGTGGCGCCAATGGCAGAACCTGGATACCCTATGTCTTCTTCTCCATGAGTTCCAATGCCAAACTGGGCATGTTTGAATGCTTACATGTTGTGAGTAGGCTAGAACATACACGAGCATTTCCTTTGTTATTGTTCTCATGCTGACTTTGCATGGGATCCAGTCATGCAGAGAAGGGATGTCCAAGCTGAAGAAAACAGAGAAACACAACCCCTCTTTTATGGCTTGGTCCATCTGGTGGTGTATCCAGATTCCTGGGATCTCTGAACCTAAAAAATGGTAAAGGTGTGCAGCCATATGGTAAAGAAATAAAATGTGTACTTGTACTCTCAATGCTTTATTTCCACCTGCCAATAAGATGGGCCTTTGGCTTGATCAAGCAGAATGTTCTTAGTCTTTGTAGGGTTGCCATTTATGAATGTTGGCAGCTTTGGGCTCAGCTGTAAAGTGTGGGTTCATCTTCCCTGATGCTACTCTTTGCATGTGTGAATTGTTTAGGGCTCACTGATCTTCCATGACAGCAACTTCAGCATTTGGTGGATTGTTCAAGCATCCATGACAAGTGTCATCTTAGAACCTGCTCTGTGTAGGTTTCACTGCAGCCATATACAAATACAACTTATGTACCATATGTATCCATTCCTTTTATGCTGCTTTGGATTGGGAGCAGAGTGTGTTTCTTTTTGCTCCTTAATCCTAGAACAACTAACAACCGGAGAGTAATTTCTATTACTAAGAGGGTGGGACTCAAACTTCCTGCAGCCACTCCCTTTCTCACCAATGGATGAGACTAGATGGGTCTCTCTCTTGCCACGACTTTTTTTCTCGGGAGTAGCACCCGCCCTGTGGAACGCCCTCCCATCAGATGTCAAGGAAATAAATAACTACCTGACTTTTAGAAAACATCTGAAGGCAGCCCTGTTTAGGGAAGTTTTTAATGTTTGATGTATTTATTGTGTTTTTAATATTCTATTGGGAGCCGCCCAGAGTGGATGGGGAAACCCGGCCAAATGGGTAGGGTATAAGTATTTATTTATTTATTTATTTATTTATTTATTTATTTATTTATTATTATATGGACGCCAAAGAGTGCAACTTCCCAGAAGGTTCTGATCCCCTGGCCTATGGCAGAGCGCTGAGTCTGTTGCCCTTCTGCTTTCCACTTCTTGGGAAACATATGGAGAGGGACGAGACTATAAACACAAGGTATGGCTGTGTCGATAGCCCTTTATTTCTTATAATGTGCAATTCTGCCCCAGGGGCCAAACAGAATGATGTGGCCTCTTTCACACAGCAAGCTGCTGCCAGTGTTGAATTTCCAAGTCCGTTCAACGTCCCGCCATTCTGACCTGCCAGGCAGTCCTCCTGAAAGTATGTTGGTTGCTGTTCCACCTTCAGCCTGTCAGATCTTGTTGCAATGATGAGATAATCTGATTAGGGGAGTTGGGAATTATCAAGATTCACTCACCATCCATATATTTTCATATCACAGCCAGAGCAAGCTGGAGATTGTCAGTGATCAGCGAAGCGCATGTCGAGTGGCCAATTCAATTCCCTGGGCCCCATTCCCCCCGCCTTAATATTCAAACTGAAGGATCTGGCTTTTCATCTCCTTCTTTCAACACTACAGCTGCCTTCCACATCCCCTGTTGCTCCAGACATCACTCAAGGAGACTTGCTGAAACACATCCAACACAGTGGTGATTATTAAGCAGGGCTCCACTTCTGTTCCTTTCCAGAGTATCCCTTGGGTGACTCCTTGTGGCTGCAGATACATTTATGACTAGGGAAGAGGTTAGGGATCATCTTGCTGCCATTCAGCATAGCAGGAGCTTACACTGATGATGCCTAACACCTCTTGTTGGTCTGGCACCTTGACCAGAGACATCCTTGGTCACCCCACTGAAACATAAACCTGGAGTTGGCTTGCTTGTTAAATGTCAGTCCCGACCTTTCTCCCAAAGCAGCCCAGGACAGCAAACATGCAAGCAACAAAACACCCCAAAACAATTCCAATCCAGATGCAAACTCAGAAATATCTCTGCTTAAAAGGATTGTTAGAAAAGGTTATCACTAGGCACCGAAAAGACATCAGGCAAGTGGTGTCTCTGTTATTTAAGGAGAGGGAATTGAAAAGGATAGGTCTTCTTCTTTCTTCTTTGGCGATCACTCGTAGCCAAGTAAGCTCGGCAAGTGCGGCTTTCTCCCAATTGAAGTGCAGAGTGTTTGAGGACTCGGACATTCACAGGGAAACCAAAATGCTTGTTTACAAAACCATTGTACTAACAACCTTACTATATGCTTGTGAAACATGGACGACTTGTAAACGCCATCTCCAGCTCCTCAAAAGATTCCATCAACGGTATCTCCAAAAAATTTTACACATCACTTGGGAAAACAGGCGAACTAATGCCAGTGTACTGGAAGAAGCAAAGATCACCAGTGTTGAAGCAATGATTTTTCAACATCAACTTCGTTGGACTGGTCATGTTGTGCGGATGCCTGATTATCATCTTCCAAAGCAACTACTCTATTCTGAACTTTAAAATGGAAAGCGTAATGCTGGTGGTCCACAAAAGAGGTTTAAAGACTGTCTCAAGGCAAATTTTTAAAAATGTAGTATAAACACCAGCAATTGGGAAACACTTGCCTGTGAGCGCTCCAATTGGAGAATAGCCTTTACCAAAGGTGTCATGGGCTTTGAAGACATTCAGACTCAGGACACAAGGGAGGAATGTGCTAAGAGGAAGGCACACTTGGCAAATCCGCAATAAGTACCACAATTCTAAAGGCCTGATTCCTACATTGCATGAAAATAACCTACTGATAAGGGTGGCGCTGTGGGTAAAACCTCAGTGCCTAGGACTTGCTGATCATATGGTCGGCGGTTCGAATCCCCTCAGCGGGGTGAGCTCCCATCGTTCGGTCCCAGCTCCTGCCCACCTAGCAGTTCGAAAGCACCGCTAAGTGCAAGTAGATAAATAGGTACTGCTTTATAGCGGGAAGGTAAACGGCGTTTCTGTGTGCTGCGCTGGTGCTGGCTCACCAGCTGCAGCTTTGTCACGCTGGCCATGTGACCCGGAAGTGTCTTCGGACAGCGCCGGCTCCCGGCCTCTTAAGTGAGATGAGCACACAACCCTAGAGTCGGACACGACTGGCCCGTACGGGCAGGGGTACCTTTACCTTTAAGATGGCATCTTTAGGAGGCCCCACCTGCAGAGATGAATTGGGTGTCTAAGAGATGAGGAGATCTTTCAGGTATCCTGTTCTCAGGTTATATAGAGCTTTATGCACCAGAAAAAGTGGGTTTCGGTTGGTCAGGCAGATGTTTCCAAAATTTCCCTCATCCAAATTTTTCACCAAGTTTTGCTGTTTCCTACAGCCTTGTTTTGTATACAGCCTAGTTGTAAAGAAAAGAACCCCCCACCCACAAAAAACAAAAACTCTAAGTCGTTTACATAAAAAAATACATTAAATTTATCCATTAAGAGTCATAAGTTAAAAACAAAATATAAATAAAACCAGGTGATATAAATCTGTGTTGTCTGTATTAACAATACATATTTAAATGCATGCCAGTTTTCCATGTCTGGCTAAACAAAAGAAGTCTTTAGCAAGTGCCAAATTCTGCACAGTGAAAATGCCTGCTTAACATCAATAGGCAGGGAGTTTCCACAGTTCAGGTGATGCAATGTGGAAAGATAAATTCCTTACAGGTGCAGAACAGACATGGGGTGGCGTTTGTAAATATGCTAGTTCCACAGAACAAAGTGGTCAAATGGGCATATACAGGGCAAAGCAAACCTTCAAGCAAAGTGGTAAATAAATTAATATTGCCAAGTGCTCACGCACACAAACGGAAATGTTATGATTGCAGTGAGTCCTTTTTGCCTTGCTAAAAGAGAGTGGCACAGCTGTTGCTCTGGGCCACTTTGCTAAGCAAAGCATCTCATTGCAGATGAGTGTTTACCACTTGTATCTGGGGAAAAAGAGGGAAGAATTAGGTAGTGCTGATTGGATGCGAAGCCACGAAGAACATCTCTGCACACTGATTAATGCTATCACAGGCATTCCAGATTCTCTCTGCAATCCCCTTGGTCCCTGACCCTTTGCTCTCTCCCCTCTGCTCAGCTGTCGGGAGGAGAAAGCGCAGCTCACTCACAGCCCAGGTTCCAGGAGGCGGCGGTGGGGGAGAAGAATTGCTGTGCTATTGACAGATTTATTTGGGTGTTTGAATCTTTGTGGGGGAATGGAAACAATCTGCAAAAATCAAGGAAGAGGCAGGTGCTGGACACAGCTGAGAGATGGAAAGAGCACAGTGAATGAGGTTATCAGGGCAGCGAAGGAAGCATTTGACATGGAAGAGGAGGAAATATCATGGGAACGCAGACCAGAGACAGAGTTGTATCCAACGAAGGCAGCAACCACACTTTGGTACTGCCTGCCTATTAATATCAGACAGGTGTCTTCACTGTTCTCTTTTTGATGCATGCTATTAAAAAAAAAACCCACCTTGCTTAGGAAAGCATACCCAGATATCTAGTTACAGATAGGTAGCCGTGTTGGTCTGCCATAGTCAAAACAAAATAAAAAAATTCCTTCCAGTAGCACCTTAAAGACCAACTAAGTTAGTTCTTGGTATGAGCTTTCGTGTGCATGCACACTTCTTCAGATACCTCAGGTATTCTTCAGATACTTCTTCAGGTATCTGAAGAAGTGTGCATGCACACGAAAGCTCATACCAAGAACTAACTTAGTTGGTCTTTAAGGTGCTACTGGAAGGAATTTTTTTATTTTGTCCAGATATCTAGAATACTGATGTGTGTTTTAATCTATTTTTAGTTTACTGAATGTGAATGTGGCCTGTTGCCTACTCAGAGTAGACCCATTGAAATTAGTGGACCTAAGTTAGCCCACTAATGTCCATTAATTTCAATTGGTTTATGTTGAGCAGTGCTTTTCTTCTTAAAAAAATGTTTGGGGTACTCTCAATATGAGGGGTACTCAAGAAAATCACCAGGAAAGGAAATGAAGCTGCCTTCAGAGGTGGTAACAACGAAATTGACCAATCACCATGCTAGATTCCAACTCCTACTTCACACATTATCATTATTATTAAATTTCTATACCCCCCTATACCCAAAGGTCTCAGGGCGGTTCACATAAAATATCAAATACATAGAATCAAAACAAAAACAATCCAATAAAATAACCCAAAAAGATGTAGAATCAGGCATGTCCAAAGTCCGTTTCAGGGGCCTAATCTATCCCCTGTGGCAGTTTATTTCTTGGGGTAAAATCCTAATAACAACTTCAATCACAAAAGAAGCTCAACAAGTCCAACCCTAAAAAAGGTCAACAACTTTGGTTAACCTCATCAAATCTGGCCCTCTTTGAAAAAAGTTTGGACACAGTCAGGCAAAGGCCTGGTTGAAAAGGAACACTTTTGTCTGGTGCGTAAAGGCGGATAGTGAAGGCGCCAGGCAAACTTCCCTGGGGAGAGCATTCTATAAACATTAAATGCTCACTTCCGTCTGAGTGTCAAGAAGCACCGTGACAAGAAATAAGGCTGCCATCAGGGCTAGCAACAGAACTGACGATTCACTGTGCTAGAGAAGAAACTATTTTTTTAAAAAAGTTTCCTCTCCCGTTAGATTCACAAAATGTTTAGGAGTGTGCATTCCTGCGTCCTCCCAGGAAAAAAAGCACTGATGCTGAATATACTGAGTATTGGATACAACTATAAACCCTTCCCCCCCCCATACACACACCCCAGATGGATTTCATGAAAAGGTTATTGTATTCCACTGGGGCAGGTGCATCAGGGGAAGGACAAAGTAATTTGCTGAAGATTAATTGAACATTGATTTGCTTTTAATGAAAAACACAGATACCACATGGCCGTATCTGTCCATACTTAGGGTGCAATCTTTCTTCTTATTATTTTTAATTAAATGTATTTGATACGAGTGTCAAAACATATTGTTACACACCACACCAATCTCTGAGCTGTGTGAGATTCTAGGGGTCTTGTGGTACTTACCCAGGGTTCATGTTTCCTTCAGAAATTAGGCACAGCTGATACTGTTGTCTTCGTGATATAAGGTTTATTTACACATATATAGAACCTGAGTCACATCTCAAGAGGATTTTTTGCTCCTCTCTTTGGAGCAGCAGCTCTAGGTCTACAGGCAGAGGAACCAGCCATGCTCAGGGCCGGATTTAGGTTTGATGAGGCCCTGAGCTACTGAAGGTAATGGGGCCCTTTATATGTCCAGCTGTCCTTTGTCAACAATAAATTGTCACTGTTTTTTTGTGTTGAATATTGTGCCTAAAGAGTTCTTTATGAAAACAACTACTGGCCTCCACATTTCATTAACAGGTTTGAATGCACTTCGAATTTACGGAATGCCATCAACTGAACCAATAAAGGAGTACCTCATAATTTCCTCAGCCATTCTGATTTCCTTACATTTCCAATGACAGGAATAAACCAGTCTAGCAAGAGCTAGAGCATTTAATGCCACCATACGCTTCTCTCTGGGGACTATGGTATAAACTGAGACAAAAAAAGAGTTTCTAAGACATCATTGTACTCCAGCAATGCAGAAGTCTGACTCCCATCATTTAACCAGTGTTGTTGGCACCATAGGAACTGTCATTTAACAAGAGTCTTCCCCAGTCCTACCTGGAGAGGGTGAGGACTGAACCTAGGATAAGCAACATGCAGAGTGCATGTGCTACTGCCATTATGCTGGAGCCCTTCCTAAATTTTGCAGACATATGTTATAACCAGGGTATCCTTGCCACAGTGCAAGTGGGATTTACCAGGGGACTGCTGCGAAAGCCCAGCACAACTTATTGTTTGTTTTACTGGTACAGCTTCCTGTTTCCTGGGCTTCCAACCATGCCATCTTCATGCATTCTTCGAAGAACAGGCTTGGAGCTAATCCCCGATGCCAGAGGCTTTGTGAGCACCGTTTAAGCCATAGCTTAAACTCCAATTAACTTTGTAAGTTAACACTGACACATTCTGTTTCAGATGAAAACACACTTCGGGAAAGAACTGTGTTTCTCTCTTTTCTACGCCTTTAAATCTCCCTGCACTGTGGCTGTCCTTTCCCTGAGTCTGCAAAGCAAGCCAGAAGAGTTTTTGGAATGATGAATTGTTGGGTAAAGTCCAGTCGACACCACAGAGATGGTTCCATTCCACTGGATAAAGTGCGCTCTGGGCACATCTTGGCATCGCCGTTGGATGGAATCGGGTCTGGGCCTTTGCCTTTCACCCCCCACAGAGCCCCCCAAGCCATCATCTGCAGAGGAACATTTTACACTTGGAGATCAGTGACTGAAAGCTTGTGTGTGAGAGAGAGAGACAGAAATGGCACAACTGCCACTGTGAGCAGCTTGAAGGTGCCAACTGACTCAGAGGAGCGTGTAAAGCGCCCTGGCTCTGCGCAGGCACTGTCTGCCGACTGTGTCACACATTGCTTTGCTAAGGAGGAAGCACAGGAGCCAGACCCCATTTGCATGAATTTCACATCCTTTTCTTTGGCTGAGAACATACTGTGCTGTTCAATGGACAGTTCCTTTCTGATTCACTGCTCTAATTATATTTTACAGCTAGAATATGGCAGTTATGTCAAAGCTGATGGGGAGAGTTCTCCTGAACGGCAGTGACTCAAAAGGGGGTGGGAGAAGATAAAATAGTGTGCTGTATTCCCTTTCCAGGTATTCACAGGTCTAGACAGGGGAGTCCAGAAACCTCTTTTTCTTTGGCTTAGGACTGTTCTCAGTGGTGCTAGCATGGAGGGCATTGACAGAAATATACATTTGGCACATACATCAGTGCACATGTTTGAACCCCTTTGCATGACTGCTAAATACACGAAGGATGAAAGCATGAGATGCATTATCAGAACCCCCTAGTGTTAAGCAGACTTGAGTGTATATATTAATTATTTCAGCGCATCATTAAACTATGGAACTCCCACAGAAGACAGTGATGGCCACCAGCTTGGGTGGTGTTGAAAGAGGATGAGACAAATTCATGGAAGAGGATATCAATAACTCTGCCTCCTCAGTCAGAGGAAGCCATGTTTTTCTATACCAGTCGCTGGAAACCACAAGAGGAAGGAGTGCTGTTGTGCTTGAATTCTCTTTGTGGGTTTCCCACAGACATCTGGGTTGCCACTGCAAGAAAAGGATGCCGGACTAGATCAGTCATTGGTCTGACTAATAATAATAATAATAATAATAATAATAATAATAATAATGCAATCAGACGTCCCTATTTTCATCAGAGAGATGTTGGAAGCACAACAATGTGCTTCTAGACTGCATGCAAACACACCTGTTGAGCATGTCGAAGTCAACAGCAGGCAAAACAGGCATGAACTTGAACACTCCTTCCATGTATTCAATTGGCACCCACAAGAAAATAAGTAAAACATCAGAAGATCCCTGCCATATGAGGTCAAAGGCCCATCTAGATTAGCATCCTCATTTCCCAGTGGCCAACCAAGCAGCAGCGTAGCTAGTCACTGAGGAGCCCGGGGTGATGTGCATGCTCTGCCCCCAGGGGCGGGGTGAGCCGCCCATGGGGTGGGGCGAATCAGGGGAAGGAGTGCCGCAGAGCCTCCAAGGAGTCCGCCCTCCGCCTCTCCCTCAGCTATCATTTCAGGCAGTCCAGCTGCTGCTTCTCCTTCACTCTAAGCACTGCAGGCCCCATGGTAAGTGCCACCCCCTGTGGTGTGGTGCCCAGTGTGCCCCCATGCCCCCCTAGCTACAACTCTGCAACCAAGTGCCCATAGGATGAACACAAGCTGGACGTGAGCACAACAGCTCTCTCTCCCTACTTCCTCAAGAGATAGCTTTGAGAGGATATGCCTCCAACAGTGGAGGTGGAACATAGCCATCATCATCATCATCATCATTTATACCCCGCCCATCTGGCTGGGTTTCCCCAGCCACTCTGGGCAGCTCCCAACAGTATATTAAAAACACGATAAAACATCAAACATTTAAAACTTCCCTAAGCAGGGCTGCCTTCAGATGTCTTCTAAAAGTCAGATAGTTGTTTATTTCCTTGACATCTGATGGGAGGGCATTCCACAGGGTGGGTGCGTGCCACTACAAGATGGCCCTCTGGCTGGTTCCCTGCAACCTCACTTCTCACAGGGAGGGAACTGCCTGAAGGCCCTCGGAGTTGGACCTCAGTGTCCAGGCTGAACGATGGAGATGCTCCTTCGGGTATACTGGGCCAGGGCCGTTTAGGGCTTTAAAGGTCAGCACCAGTAGCCATTGATAGTCCTAATCCTCTTTCAAAGTCATCCAACTTGGTGGCCATCACTGCATCTTTTGAGACCAAATTCCATAGCTTATTGATGTTCCATGTGAAGAAGTATTTCCCTGTTGGGAATCTTCCAACGTTCAGCTTCATTAGTTGTCCCCAGGTTCTAGTTCTGGGAGAGGGAAGGAAAATGTCTCTTTTCCCACTTTCTTCACACCATGTATAATCTTCTTTGTCTCTATTGTGTCTCCTCTTCCTTGACTTTTAAAAATACCCCTGAAAACTCCAAAATGTTGTCACCTTTTCTCGCAGGGGAATTGCTCCATAGTCCCTCCTTGATCACTTTGATTGCCCCTTTCTGCACCCTTCCCAGCTATACACAAATGAATGCCTGGTATGGGGCAGGAGATGTTTGGCCTCAGGAAGAAGAAGCGAGAGGGGACTCAGATGAAGCCACCTCGGCTGCAGTAACAGGATCACAGCTTGGATAACAGAGGGACGTGATCTCTCATTTAACTGCGCTAAAAGACAAATTGCTCACAGACAAAGCTGCCCCTTAGGGAGAACAACCAGAAAATGAATTCCTAGAGAATGGGGAAAGAGCAGAGAGAGAGAGAGAGAGAGAGAGAGAGAGAGAGAGAGGAGTGGGGGAAGAGAGATGCTGCATTTTATGTGCTGAACAGGTGCTTTCTCTTTTAAAAACAATTCTGTTACCAGAATTATTTCCCCTCATTTCCAGAGGAACATTTGATGTACCGTTATTCTTAGTCTTCATCGGCAGCATTAAAATCACTCAGGGAAAAGCTCAGGAGGCTGTTTTGAGAGGAAAATCCAACTCTTTGTTCACTGATTCATCTTCAAGCAGGCCTTAAAAGAGAGAGATTTAATATTTTGCTAGAAAGAAAGACACACTTCTCTTTCTTTAACTCCTTAGGAACAAGGTTGTTAACATTAAATTTCTGAGGTTTGGGCCACTGTTGAGACACACACAGGTCCAGGAGAGCCAACTTGGGCACCAGGTTATGGGTGCCCAGTGAGTGTGATGTCATGTTGGCATGTTACAGCACGACATCATGACGCCACACACGTGTGTTCCAGACTCATAACCTGACTTCTGGTGGCACCGGAAGTCAGGTTTTGAGACATTGTGAGACCTTGGAAAGCATCTGAGGTCTTAGAGATGCTGTCCGAGGCCTTGCAAGACATCAGAAGCTGTGTTGGGGGCCCTGCGGTGTGGGTGCTAACTTTTTGTGGGTGCCCAGGCACCCAGAGCTCCCTATGGTTGGTGCCCCTGCAGGGGTCTAAATATTCTAGGTTTGTGGGTTCTCTACTATGAGTATTCAGCCTGAATGCCACATTCCCTCTTGCAAGGACTGTGTGTCAATGGTGGGCTTGGCCAGAGTCAAAACTGACTGTGACCAGAAGCAAAAGGAGGTGAAGCAACAGATGTGATTCTTGTCTTTGTAAAATGCATTCCATCCATGCAAAAGCCAGATGTTTCTACACTGCTTTTAATATTGTGTAACCGGCCTTGGGACCTTAGTGTAAAGGGCTGGTGCAGTGGTACCTCAGGTTATGAACTTAATTTGTTCCAGAGGTCCGTTCTTAACCTGAAACCATTCTTAACCTGAGGCGTGCTTTCGCTAATGAGGCCTCCTGCTGCCGCCGCGCCACCACCACATGATTTCTGTTCTCATCCTGGGGCAAAGTTCACAACCCGGAGCAACTACTTCCAGGTTAGCGGAGTTTGTAACCCGAAGCCTTTGTAACCCAAGGTACCACTTTATATAATAATAATAATAATAATAATAATAATAATAATAATACACATGTACACATGTATCCAAGCAAGCAAGGGGCACCACCAGAGTTCAAAGACTAATTGCAGCCAGGCAAAAGCACTCAGGAAGGGCACAGAGTAAGGTCAGTGAGAGGTATGGCCTGGGAAGAGGAGGTGGGGCCTGGGAGGGTGGGGCCCGGAGAGATATGTGACCTAGGGAACAGTGTATTTAGATGTCTGTTACAGCACACAGGCTGGTCCTATACATTTACAGTGGTACCTCGGGTTACATAAGCTTCAGGTTACATATGCTTCAAGTTACAGACTCCGCTAACCCAGAAATAGTACCTCGGGTTAAGAACTTTGCTTCAGGATGAGAACACAAATTGCTTTCCGGCGGCATGGTGGCAGCAGGAGGCCCCATTAACTAAGGTGGTGCTTCAGGTTAAGAACAGTTTCAGGTTAAGAACGGATCTCCGGAACGAATTAAGTACTTAACCCGAGGTACCACTGTATTCATTTATTTCATAAAAGAGAGAGAGAGAGAGAGAGAGAAGCTCATTGAATTAGATGCAAAAACTTTTCTGTTAGGTGCTAAGTTCCATCAATAATGCATTTCAGACAGCATGCCTTATTAATTCAGACTTATTATGTCTTTTTCAGCTGGGGCATAAATTACTCTTACCATCATCAAAGGTGTTTCTATTTATCTGGTTTTGTCATTTGCCAGTTGTTAAAAAAAAGCCATTAATCATTGACTCTCTGATGTTAAATTTGTTGTTGAGACCTCCTTTCAGTATATGTGGCCACTAGTGGGCATGAACATGTGTTTTGCACATGTCTTTGTGCGGGTGGGAGGAAGAAGCCAGTTCAATGTCAGGGAGTATCTGGGCTGCACAGCCTTGGGGACGGGGCGGAATTGTTCCTGCTAAGATGTGTGTGCTAAATTAAAATAAGAGCTGGTGGATTAATCCTTGGTCAACATTTTGTTGATGAAGTGAACAAATATTGGCCTTGTGAAACTTGCCTTAGAATTCTCTTTGCCTTTTCCTTCCAAGGCAATGAAACCAAGCCTGAACATCCCCCCCCCCCAAAAAAAAAAAAACCCAAACCCCAGACATTTCTTTTAAAATGTAAAAATCCTCCTGGATGGAAATGTTCTCCCTCCAAAAGAGGACATGTCCAGGTTTTCCCAGACGTATGGCAACCCTACACATTCTTAAGCCTAGTACCCATGGAGAGAACTCTTCCCTGGCCCCAAAATATTTTCATGTACAACTGCCCCTCCATTTTATATCCCTTACCCAAATTCACCATCCTGACTGCACCCAAAAGCCTTCCCACCTGAGATATTTCTGGAGAGCAGATGACCAGTCACACCAGGCATGCGTTGGTCAGCTGACCACCTGCTGAACTATATGGCTTACTTCTGCGGGTCAGCTACTCAGATGACACCATCATAAGCTTGGAGTATGTTGTTGCTTTGAGCCAGGTGTGGAACTTAGGGGCTTCCAGACGTTGTTAAACTCCAGCTCCCATCAACTAATGATCAGGGTTGGTAGGAGCTGGACTCCAACCACAACAACTGGAGGCCCACAGATTTCTCATCCCTGCTCTGAGCCATTCTCATAACTGATTTGATACTTTGTAGGGTAATCAGCAGGGATGTGGGTGGCGCTGTGGGTAAAACCTCAGCGCTTAGGACTTGCCGATCGCATGGTCGGCGGTTCGAATCCCCGCGGTGGGGTGCGCTCCCGTCGTTCGGTCCCAGCGCCTGCCAACCTAGCAGTTCGAAAGCACCTCCGGGTGCAAGTAGATAAATAGGGACCGCTTAGCAGCGGGAAGGTAAATGGCATTCCGTGTGCTGTGCTGGCTCGCCAGATGCAGCTTGTCACGCTGGCCACGTGACCCGGAAGTGTCTGCGGACAGCGCTGGCTCCCGGCCTCTAGAGTGAGATGAGTGCACAACCCTAGAGTCTGGCAAGACTGGCCCGTACGGGCAGGGGTACCTTTACCTTTACCTTTAGGGTAATCAGCAGGTCTGAGAAGTTGGGTGTCAGACACAGGGTGTCAGAGTGCCCTGTATACTGAAACACGTGTGATTGGTAGGTTGCATGATTAGGGTATTGTTCTTTTCCACACTTCTGTCCATCATCCCTG
Source organism: Podarcis cretensis (assembly GCF_951804945.1). Lineage (NCBI taxonomy): Eukaryota > Metazoa > Chordata > Lepidosauria > Squamata > Lacertidae > Podarcis > Podarcis cretensis. Next base: position 21,087,376 of record NC_137183.1, read on the forward strand.
GGGGGTTACAATGGTGTGTGAGAAATGGCATCACCATCCCATAAAGCCTTCTAGATCTGGCCCTCGGACGGTCCGAGAATCCAGGCAGCCAGCATAGCGCATGCGTGCCATGGTTTTTGCGATTCAGCCAGGCTTGGGGGTCAAAACTGAGGCGGATGGCTGCTTGAAAGAAGGCCTTTCTCTGTCAGTCGCGTGCGTGCAGCAATCTTCTTCAAGGTGGGAGGGTAGGGAAGAGGGATAAGGAGCCACAGTTAGGATTTCCACCATGGAGCTTCTGGCGACTGACCTCAGGAAGAGCAGTTGTGGCAGCAGGGGCTCAGAAGCACCTAAGGAGCGATACCTGCCAATGTCTGTGGCGGCAGTGCTCCCCGCCAGAGGAAGTGGGGAGCGCCTGGGCAGCTGCACTCTGAAGCAGTTCTGTGCTCTGCTGGGGAGGCCACTCGTTAGCTACACGGTGCGAGCCATGGAAAGGTAAATAGCCGCCGCCTCGTCTTCCCTCACGCAGGGAAAATAAAGTTTTTGCTTGAGTGGCACCGGCCTGACTTAGCGTGGCCAACGGCTTTTTCCTTCACCCACACATGCACACACACTCTCCAGGGCTGACAGGAATGGTGCGCTTACCTCGGCCCCCCACCCCGCCTTACGAGAGAAATAATAACTGTAAAGGCATAAAACACAAAGGAAGCAGCATAGGTGTATGGGGGAACACCCCCCCCCCAAAAAAAAAATTGGGCAACATTGGGGTTGATCCCAATAAGGGTTTTTGCCAAAAATGCGGGTCATAATCATGGCAACATATAGTCCGCTCCCCTCACAAGGTCTTAGGGACAATGAAAAAGTTTGATGACCTCTGCCATAAAGCATATGTGGTTCATGCATAAGGGTGTTTATGTATAAGGGAAACCCAGCCAGATGGGCGGGGTATAAATTATTAGTGTTGTTGTTGTTGTTGTTAACTATCCCTATCTTTACCAGTGCAGTCTCCTAAAGGTGAGCATCAGACCTGTGCATGCACTGAATAATGAGACAAACTGAAGTGATTTCCACACTCCTGAGACAAAATATGGTCAATACATAAACACTGCATTGGATTTGGAACCCTGCAAAGCCATGTGTCACTCTATAATTCTTTTCTGTACTTTTTGGTGCTGTAACTCATGTGTGTGTGCGTGCGCACGCGCATGCGCATGCGCCTTATGGCCATGGGCTCTGCAAGTAGCAAGGGTGTTTAGAACATTGCCTGTAAAACACTGAGCAGCTCTGGATTTTTGTTGTTGTTAAAGTACAGAGGATTTTTAAATTTTAAAAAATATTTAAAAAACAAAAAAATCTACATTGCTCTGCTTTAAAAACACCAAATATAGCTCTTCAGAATTTTTCAGGGAACATTTTAGACACCCACAGATTGTAAGGTCTTTCAGAAATCTGTTAAGAGACCTGCAAAGCCTATGTCTGAAAGCCCATTAGAGAACACAGGCAACCATCAGAAAGATAGGCAATGTGAAGTTGATAATTTTTATAAGAACATAACATGAGCTTGCTGGATCAAGTTAATGGCCCATCTAGTCCATCATCCTGTTTTCACAGAGAATGACCCAATGCCTTTGGGAAGTCTGCTAGCTGGGCATCAGTGCAAATCTGTCCACCTGTGATTCCCATCAAATGATAGTCAGAGGCATACTACCTCTGACAGTGGAGGTCAATATAAAAGCAAGAATACATACAACTTGGCCACTTCTTAATTATTTTAGGGTATGAAGAGACCCCCCCCCATGCTCCAGTAAGGGATTACAAGAACCCCTTTTACTACTATAAAGAGTCCCTAGACTAATTTGTCTGAAATTTGGCATGCTTGATACAATCTGGAAGGGCTCATGTGCCTGCAAATTTCATTCACTTTGGCCAAAAGGCAGAAAAGTTATAGCCATTTGTTTCTCTTAGATCCTCCATTATTGTTGGTGGGGCAACATAGCTTTATTTCATACAGAGGAGTTTAGAACCTGAAACACCGATCAAAGCAGAGAGGGCACAGAGTGACTCAGAAACAGATCAGCGATTTAAAAAATGCAAAGTCATAGGATGAATCATGGGGCCGCATGCACACCCTTGCTGTGTACTACCAATTGCCCCATGGGAAGGAATTCAGGAGAGAGAAGCATACAGGCAAAGACAACACCAGATGTCTGCTCTAGCTCCAGATGGAGTGCTTTTGTTTTGTAAGTGCATGACTTTTACTGCATTCATTGCATATGATTAATTTTGTGAGCCGCTTTGAGGACTTCAGTCAAACAGCAGGATACAGATCAGCTGAACAAACAAACAAGGAACCAGGCCGTGTATGTAGACTAAACCACAATGGTAATGTATGACTGTTGTGAGTGACTGCCTATTGTGATGGAATATAGCAGGCGTGGGGAGTTTAGACATCCATGTTGTAGGAGAAGAGGATGACTTGTGTAGATTGTGGGACTCCAGAAGCACATGGAAGGGGAATAGCTCTTGCACTGCAGATTCCATTGCACAAAGCAGCCTGTGGACTTTCTCCCATGAAAGACACTGAGAATTGAAAACATACCATTAGGTGCATAGCCTGACCTCTTCCTCAGCATAGCTTCACCCTGGACTGATTCCATTAGGAAGATTATGCAACCACCCAAATGTGTGAGAGAGTTTCATGAGCCGCATGGGCTAGCTCTGCCCCTGGCACTGTGTGCCACGGCCACTACCCCACTGCCCCCAGTGGAAATGCTTCCCCAATGCCCTGTAAGCCCAGACTGATGTACGGCAAGAAAAACACACAGAGAGTGGAAAGTGTTGCCAATTAAATGTAACAAAAAGACAAAGTCTTTTCAACTCAGTTAAGAGCGAGAGAGAGATGTGTGTGAGATACAAGCCAAGGCAGCAGATAAATTCCAAGTAAAGGCCACTATACAAACAACAATACATATCTGCAAACTATTCAGTGCATGTAGGCAATAAAATACTTATCTGAATAATACAGGGCAAGATCAAGAGTGAACCTCGCTTTGAACTTCTTTGGTCACCAAATGAAGAATATGCATGGATGGCAGCAATTAACCCCTTATCGTTTCAGTTCCCCCCACCCTTGTTCTGTGTAGTTTGGAGAATGGTATCGTTGCTTAAATACTGGCCTTTGCTTGTAGTTATTCAGAACACTGGTCTCACTCAGTGTAACATACCCTCCAACATTTCTCAAATGAAAATAGGGATATTCTATTCTTCATCAGGAAGCTTCTTCCATGTTCGATCTCCTGCACACACATACACAGACCAGCGCCACCATTTCCTTCATTGGGTGCTGGCATTTAATTTTCAGTATTTTTGCATCTACACACATGCACCAAAGACTCTTGTTTCCAAAAAGGATAGGAGGGGGCAGTGGCAGGGTTCTGAGGGGAGGAAAAAGGAAAACTGGGACATTCTGGGATCGAATCAGAAACCGGGATGGCTTTTGTAATTCCAGGACTGTGCCTGGAAAATTGGAACACTTGGAAGGTATGGGAAGCTTCCCATGTTCCTATGTCTTAATAGCTCAGGAACAGCACACCTGCTTTGCATGCAGAAGGTGTCAGGTTCAATCTGTGACATCTCCATGCAGGGGATATCCCCTTGCCTGAAACTGTAGAGCTGCTGCCAGTTAGAGTAGACAGTATTGAGTTAGATGGATCAATGGCCTGTCTTCAGTATGAAGCAGTATACTGCATAAATGCCTCTGGGGGCCATTGGTGCCCCCTGGGCTATGGTGCACATGTGGGGCTCTTGGTCATGCGTGTCAAATGTGCAGACAGCAGGGAAGCATTTTCAGTGCATGTACATTCAGGGACGTCTTTCCCGTTTGGCTGAGTGGCGCCCTGCGCCACAGCGCCCATCCAGGGGCGCCCAGCAGCAAGAATCCGGGAACAGCTGCTCCGCACGCTGCTCCTGGCGGCAGTGGCGTAGCGTGGGGGGTGCAGGGGGGGCCGGCCGCACCGGGCGCAACATCTGGGGGTTAGGGTTAGGGGGCGCAAATCCACAGGTTAGGGGGCGCAAATCCATGGGTTAGGGGGCGCAAATTACTTGCCTTGCCCCGGGTGCTGACAACCCACGCTACGCCACTGCCGCCTGCCCACCTGCCCGTCTCTCTCTCACACACACACACACTCTCTCTCTCCCTCTCCCCCTCTCTCCCTCTCGGCTCCCTTTCCTCTCCAAGCTCTTGCGCCCTCATCGGCCTCCATCCCGCCCAGCGTTGCCTTTCCCTCTCCAGCCGCGGGAAGCACGCCTTCCCCTCCGCCTACCGTTCCACTGTCAAACAGCTCTTACTCAATCATCAAATGATGTGACATAAAAGTTCCTCCTTCCTTCCAATGAAGGAATAGGGCAGGCCCACCTCTCTTTCCCCTACTGTTACTTTAAATCGCAGCTGACTTCGGGTCAGCATCCCCAAGCCCTTACTCCACCTTACTTTCCCCTACTGTTGCTTTAAAGCCTTTCCCTCAAACTCATGGAGCGCTAAAGGGGCTTTCCCCCATGTCTGTTGTTCTTTGCTTTCCCCATGAGCTCTAACCCCCAGTAGGCAAGCCCGATTCAGAAGGAGGAAGGAGGAGGAGGAGCCTGCGATGGACCTCAGGATCCACATATTGGACATGCCTGCCCTAGAATTATAGTATTGTAGGGTTGGAAGGGACCCTGAATAATAATAATAATAATAATAATAATAATAATAATAATAATAATAATAATAATTTATACCCCGCCCATCTGGCTGGATTTCCCCAACCACTCTGGGCGGCTTCCAACAAAACATTAAAATACAATAACCTATTAAACATTTAAAGCTTCCCTAAACAGGGAGCCCTGAGGATCATCTAGTCCAACCCTCTGCATTGCAGGAATATGCAGCTGTCCCTTCCTTTTTAGATTTGCTCTCAGCCCTCATTTGCCCTCCTACACACACACACACACAAACGGTTGCCTCGGGTGCTAGTCCTAATCAGAGTAGACTCACTGAAATGAATTAAAAATCCAAACTTTAATTTCAAAGTGTCTGCCCTAAGCAGGATTTAGTTGGATGTAGCCTGTTGTTGTTTTGTCCATGGAGTTTTCCTGGCAGGGATACTGGAGTGGCTTGCCGGTTCCTCCTCCAGGTGGATCACATTTGGTCAAAACTCTCCACTGTGACCTGTTCATCTTGGGTGCCCTGCTCGGCATAGTTCATAGCGTCTCTGAGTTATTCAAGCCCCTTCGCCACGGCAAGGCAGTGATGCTTTGTTGTTTAGTCATTTAGTCGTGTCCGATTCTTTGTGACCCCATGGACCAGAGCACGCCAGGCACTTCTGTCTTCCACTGCCTCCCACAGTTTGGTCAAACTCATGTTGGTAGCTTCGAGAACACTGTCCAACCATCTCGTCTTCTGTCGTCCCCTTCTCCTTGTGCCCTCCATCTTTCCCAACATCAGGGTCTTTTCCAGGGAGTCTTCTCTTCTCATGAGGTGGCCAAAGTACTGGAGCCTCAGCTTCACGATCTGTCCTTCCAGTGAGCACTCAGGGCTGATTTCCTTAAGAATGGAGAGGTTTGATCTTCTTGCAGTCCTTGGGACTCTCAAGAGTCTCCTCCAGCACCATAATTCAAAAGCATCAATTCTTTTGACCAAACTGCGGGAGGCAGTGGAAGACAGAAGTGCCTGGTGTGCTCTGGTCCATGGGGTCAGGAAGAGTCGGACATGACTAAACGACTAAACAACAAAGCCTGTTGTTATGACTAAAGTATCTTACCCAAAAATATCTGCACAAACCAGTTTACCTGAACAAGGGTCTGGTGACTTCTGTTTCAGTGTATCTGAAGAAGTGTGCATGCACACGAAAGCTCATACCAAGTACTAACCTAGTTGGTCTTTAAGGTGCTACTGGAAGGAATTTTTTTATTTTGTTTTGACTATGGCAGACCAACACGGCTACCTATCTGTAACAGTTTACCTGAGTGCATTATTCTCAGTTCATTATTTATAATTGCTTAATCATGTGGGACTAAATAGCATTATGTTGTAAGGACCTTTTATTAAATCTTAGAATTGTAAAGTTGGAAGGGACCCAAGGGTCATCTAGTCCAACCCACTGCAATTCCTGGAACCTGGCATTGGGCTGCAAGAAGGTACTGTAAACTATCACATTTTCAAAATGTCTGATAGCCAAGTTCCATTACTTTTCACAGGCTGGGAGTAGTGGCTCCATCATATTGTACCCATTATGGAATTAAGACTTTAAAAGAAAGTACTAGCACAGTTTGTGTTGTGGATAAACTACTTCCATAGTTTACTTGACATGGTTCAGACTGACCTATGCATTGTTTTCCATGACAGTCTGTGGCAGCTGAAGCTGTGAAATGTGCTAGGGGAAAGCATTTTTGTTGTTGTGAATTCTACTGATGTTAACAACATTATCTGACCAATAGTACGCAAAATCTCTTAACTGGTATTTGAAGCATACAGTATGTGTTAATTTTTTGAGAGCTGGCTTGATGTAGTGGATTTCAAATTTTAATTATTTCAAAATATGTTTGCACGTTGTTTTAAGGTCTCCCTTATTAAAGCAAAGGATTAAGGTGTTAGGAGAAACTTAGAATTTGGGGGGAAACTACACCATACAATGTACAGTATCAAACTATTTTACATGAATAACGCAAGTATTCTGAATTTACAAAGAAATAAACATTGTTAAAAACAAGGTGTTATAAGTTGTCTTAAATCTGCCCAAATCAATGTGGTGGTGTCGTATATATAAGTGCATTGTTAATAAACGAGCAACTAAAAAAGTTTGTTTCTGTTTCCTAAAGAAAGGTTGACAACTCTGGGAAAGGAGGGGGGTGTCGGGTGGATATTTGCACCACGGCACCAGATATGCTTAAGATGGCCCTGTGTACATTAGCTGTGGTACAAGGCAGTTGTGGTAATGGGCAGGGGCAGGCAGTCCTGCAACGCCCCCTGACTCCTCCTTTCAGCAGGCTGTTTGAACCTCCCCTGCGTCACAATGCACTGTGATGAGGAGACAAAACTGAGGATTAGGATTTGCATGCCAGAAGAGGAATCATTTGGATTCAGAACAACCTGGTGCAGCTCCAGATATTGTCAGAAGGAGGAGGTGAGATGTGTAGGCTGCAGATAATCAGAACATTTCAGCCTTCAGGGCTACTAATCCAGCCCCATTCAACTCGCTTTCAGAAATAAAAAAGAAAGGAAGAAAACCAGAAGAAAGAACAAATCAATCCTAGTGGCATTACAGAGCATCCTTTTGATTGTCTTCTTGTTCGGGAATGAGGATGTCTGTGTTGAGGAGGAGGGGAGAGAGAATAGGAAAGGATGTTTTGAATGTAAGGAGTGAGTGCACTACGAGTGACGCTCCTAAGTGACAGAGCAGGGGCCTCACTTGGCTTGATTTATTGATTGTAAAGGGTTTGCTGTTTTTGTTTTCAAGATTCGCTCATCTCATTTTCAAATAACAACACAGAGAGGGGCCCGAGGCGAACAAATTTGAACCATTCAGACATTCTAAAGTGTACTATGATCATCCTCCTTACACTCCACGCTTAAAAGGGCTTGAACATAAGAAGGCAGAATTAAAGGCACCTCTGGCATGTAAATAAGGACAGCTCAGAACCTCGGGACTCCATTAGGGAAGAAAGAGAATCGGTGGGCAGGGAGGAACCAACACAACACACGCTCCATCAATCAATATTTTATTATCATAATATATTTGGCTGGTACGCATATTTGTGGTGTGAAAAGGTGAAAGTCCACAAAGGGTTTAAAAACCATATAATTAGGAAACATTTGTATATAGCATGGATAAATATGGCCTTCACCTTTGGAAGTCATAGTGGTGAAGAAAGAAGCATGATGGAAAATTGGGTAACTTACAGAAATTTGTTAAGAGAGAAAGGTGGAGAATTTAAATTAAGAGAGTTTAAGGATTTATCAGGAATGTTAACAATATGGATATAATATCATCAGTTGAACAAAGTAGTTAAAAAGGATATGAAATGGGGGTTTGGAGGACAAATATCTCAACCAGAGAAAGACCTGCTTGTAATGTCTAAAGTGATGTCTAAAATGTGTAAAATGTTATTGGAATAGGAGACAAAAGATGAAGAAGTGAAATCTTCAATGATACATTGGGCAGTAGACATTGGTCATAATATAGAAATGGAGGAATGGGAACAATTGTGGAACATTTATATAAAATTTACAGCATGCTATGCTATAAGAGAAAATTATATGAAAATGTTATATAGATGGTATTTAACACCTAGGAAACTGGCAAAAATGTATAAATAAGTGTTGGAAATGTAAAGAGAAAGAAGATACCTTTATTCCATAACCTTGCAACAAGGTTAAAGCTTATTGGGAAATGATATATAATGAATTGAAAAAGATGTTCAAGATAACATTTGTAAAGAAGAAGAAGAAGAAGAAGAAGAAGAAGAAGAAGAAGAAGAAGAAGAAGAAGAAGAAGAAGCCACAGCTTTTCTTTTGGGGATAATGGGGTCAGAGCTACCAAAGCAATGTTAAAATGTATTTATGTATACAACTACAGCCACAATAATGATATTTGCCCAAAAATGAAAGGAAGAAGTTCTGATGAGAGAAGACTGGTTACAGAAACACTGAAACATCTACCAGGTTTATAAAATTATGTGGGGCATGCAGAAAGCACATAGAGAAAAGTTTTTCTCCCTCTCTCACAACACTAGAACTATGGACACCCAATATGTTGGAAGATTTGGGACAGACAAAAGGAAGTTCTTCTTAACTTAGCACCTTAATTAAGAGATTTGGCCACCAACTTGGATGGCTGCAAAAGAGGTTTAGATGGATTCATGGAGGATAAGGCTTCAATGGTTAATAGACATAATGGCTATGTTCTGCCTCCATGGTCACAAGCAGTAATGTTTCTGCAGCTAGGTGGCCACTTTGAGAGTAGGATGCTAGATTACATGGACCACTGGCCCAATCCAACAAGTTCTTATGTTCTCGTGTTCTTATTCTGGAGGGCAACAGGATGCCACACAGAGTAGGCTGTGTGGAACACAGGGATCTATCCCCCTCCCAATTACTGCCACTCCTTGTCCCCTTCCCAGGCATACATCTCTGGAGGCCACTGCCCCACTTTGTCCAATAGCAGGGCCAGCCCCAACTGGGAGGAAAACATAGCTGCTGGCTCTTGTTTCATTCAGCATTGGGCCAATTTTAATGTATTAAGTCATCGCATTTTTTGTGCATCCACACTTTTTAATCTGTTTAATGCCTTTGATTACTGCATGTCAAAAGAGAAAGGGAATAAATAATAGGAAAAAAGGCTGCAAGTGCATGCTAGAAGGGAGCTTTCCTTCACCTGCTGCCAAAAGAAAGCCTGGGTTATTGTTATTGGGGGTTTTTATCAGGAGGGGTGAGTTGGCTCAAAAATTTCACTTCATCATATTTCCACTTGGGCTACAGGCAGGCAGGCTTGTCTTAAATCAAGCTGAACAACAGAGGTGTTTGGGGAGCTGGTTTTGATTCACAGCCGGGATGTGAGCTTCAAGCTTCATCCAGTAATTAGCGAAAATCTTCATTTGAAATGGCCCTAACTTTGCCCACAAAGGAAGCTCCTGCTTGTAGAACTGCAGATAGGGGCTGACAGTGTTTTTAGCATGTTTTGACAGGTAAATCCCGAGGTTTCTAGAGATGTCAAATATTTGGGATATTAAATAAAATTGCCTTCTCCATCATCCCTCCCACTGCAAATCATTAGAGGATCACGGGTTTCTACCAAGCAGATGTCTCCCTGCACTTCTTGCTCAGGAAGAAGTCTTTCATCTTGTCTCTGAGGAAGGGTTATAGCTCAGTGGTGAAGCATCTGCCTTTCATGCAAAAGGGTCCCTGGTTCAATCCCCAGCATCTCCAACTAGGGCTGGGAATACCCTGAAATCCTCGAGAACCACTGTCACTCAGTGTGGACAATGCTGAGCTAGATGGACCAAGGATCTGATTGGGTTCTCCTTCCTATAGTCCTCTTTCCCTGCTCCCCTGGTCCCGGGTCCTTGTGGAACAACCTGTTTCTCCAACACCAGCCCCAAAATAGAGGTGACTGAGTGTGGACTTCTCCCACTGTTGTAAACATCAGCCTCAGCTGCCAAGTATCATGGATAATAAATGCAACAGTCCTGTTTTGGATAGAGGTGGGCATAGCTCAGTGGAAGAGTGTCTGCTTTGCATGCAGAATGCCCTGGATTCAATCTATGGCACCCCTAGGTAGGACCGGGAGAGAATGCCTGCCTGGAACCCTGGAAGCTACTGCCAGTCAGTGTAGGCCATACTAATCTAGATTGACACAATGGTGTGTGGGTGTGGGTGTGTTCCAGTTAAAATGTTACAGTCACATATTGAACATACAACATAAAAACAAGATTCCAAGGAACCTCTTGGACTTCTCTCCTCCCCTTTGTGGGTCCTATTGTTAATTATTTCCTCCTGTATCTTTTATGATGATCCAAATCTTTTACATTTCCATTGTATCCAAAATTCACCATTAAGCTACAAGTGATATTCCAATCCTACTAACAATTTTAACTGTTTACAATGATTTTAAAGATAGGTTGTAAATTTTCCCCATTCCTTATTAAAAATTTGGTCTTCCTGATTTCGGACTCTTCCGGTCATTTTAGCCATTTCGGCATAATCCGTCAAGCTGATCTGCCATGCTTCACTGGTAGGGTCTTTATCTTCTTTCTACAATAATCTGATTCAGCAAAAGACGGCTCAAATGTTCCAAACCTCAGGTACTTCAGTTTTACTTCTTCACAAATGGAAGTACAAATGTACATACAAATTGAATCCCTGGCCACACCTTCACAGCCCCATTCTCATACAGTGAACATTTGGGGCACTTTATCCATGTGGGGGAGGCTGGCTAAGCTAGTGAAATGTTCCTCATTTCAGGGGTAGGGGAACTTATTTTTCTTATTTTTTAGACAACCTTTTTGCCATCACAAAGGAGGTGACATTCTAATGTCTGAGGCTATTTCATCCCCTATGTCAAAAGATGCTATGCCTTGGTGTAGTGTCCTTCTAAAGGATCTCTCTTGGGGGGGAGGCAGCTCAATGGGAGATTGAGGTGGTAGACCGAGGTGGCAAAATTGTGGACTGTACCACTTTTAAATTGCAGGTGAGGTACATATTTTGCACTATTAGCTAGCCCAAGTCCACTGCCTATAGGAAATTAGTAGGTCTGCTTTGGTGAAAGGGGGAATAGATTAAGGAGCTGCTCCCTTCCACATGATCATGGAGGTTTTTTAAATGATGGAACATTGAAAAATACAAGCCTCCCTCCCCCTATAATCCTATGGGATAATCTATTCCCATAACACCTGCCCAACTATTATCATATTCTTTGCAGGCTTTGCATAGAGGGTTCCACTTTCAGAAATGAGGTAGGTGGAATCATAAGATGGTCATAAGGCCTCAGCTGTGGAAACCTGCCCTCTCCCTGTCCTTCCTTGATGTCTTGTAGGTTCTGCTTAAAAATGCTGTTTTTTTTCAACTTTTTCAGTGATTTCTTGCTTGATTTTATACACTTTCTGATGTACTCTGATGATAATCTCTTTCTACGGTATTCTGCTGCTGCTTTATTTGTCTTTGTTTTGCTCCATTTTATTTCTTGCAAGAGTCTTTAACTGTGATTGTAAGATACTCAAGGAAGCAAGGCAGAAAGGCAGAATATAAATATTAGTGCTGTGTTGAAATCTGCTTACAGACCACTGTATTTTAATACTTTGTTGGAAGCTGCCCAGAGTGTCTGGGCGGGGTATAAATAATTTATTATTATTATTATTATTATTAGTAGTAGTAGTAGTAGTAGTAGTAGTGTTCCGGTTTGCGAACATGAACGTCCGACGGGGCTTCTGTGTTCAGGAAGCTGTGCTTTGGTTTCCAAACGTTTTGGAAGTCGAACATACTTCCAAAATGGATTCCATTTGACTTCCAAGGTACGACTGTATTCAAAAGCATTACTGCCTCTGACTGTCAAAGTAGAGCATAAACATCATGGCTAATAGTCATTGGTAGCCAAATGATATTAACTCCCCCACCCGCAAAAAATAATTATCACTGTGGATTTGTAGACAGCCATTAAGTAGTAAGATGTAGTATTCCAGTGAATACACAATCATTGAAATCAGAAGTTGTTGGCACTTGCTCTCCTTTTAGCCTAGATACCTGAATTATACAACCAACCTTCCTTTTCAGAAAGAGCAAGTGCATTGCCCAGCAGACATATGGCTGACTGAAATAAAATCAGAACTTGGAAATGGAAGGATGGAAAGAGTGGAAGGGAATTAGAAGAATCTCTGGAGCTGGCGGCGGCAGTGGGGGCCTTCCTATCAACACTTCCCATCAGAGCATAAAGATAGCGGCACTTGGCAGGCACCTATGGTGTTTCCTGCTTGGCAGGGGGTTGGACTCGATGGCCCTTGTGGTCTCTTCCAACTCTATGATTCTATGATTCTATGATTCTACCTTTGAGCCTCACCGCTGCACTACACAGCCTTCAACTGATGCTACAGGGGTAAGGGGGGAAAAGATACGAGTAAATAAAATAAAATAAAAAAAGAATCTCGTACGAGATATGTAGCTGTTCCAGGGAAAACAGATACCAGATCAAAAGGGCCTTCTTAAAGACAGTACATATGCCAGCTCCGGGGGATTTCAAATATTTATACTTCGCTACATTTTTAATGTTTAAGAGTTCTAGGAATGCTGTGCTTGGAATCTAAGAGCAACACAGTCACTCCCTGAGAAGGCTCCTGTTCTTGTAAAATACAGCAGCAACAAGTAGAGGAAAGGGGAGGGGAGCTACAAAGAGAGGAGGGAGAGTTTTAAGATTCGGGATGAATAGCTTCAATATTTGAAGGGAGGCATAATTGAGTTATGGGACTTAATGCTACAAGACTTAGCAAGGGGCATTTGAGTATGCTTCTTTAAAAGGGGTTGGACAAAATTATGGCAATTGATCTATCTTCATCTATTAGACAAAAGTAGGTGAAAAGAACCTCCCTGTTAAGGCAGTTTCCTGGCCGACCCAATCATTAGACAGAGTGAAGTGGCTGCCTCAGGCAACAGATGCTGAGGGGTGGCAGTGATACTGCACTGAATAGATCCTCAGTCGCATCGCATTGAGTTTTTCTTACTCGATGCTTTGATGAAAGGTCCAAGGGTCAGGAGTGGATTTTGCTGACAGCTTCACTGCTCCATCAGAAAGTTGGTGCCACCCAGCAGTGGGGGCTGACTTCACATTAGTATGCTGATGGCAATGGCCTCTCTCTCCTTTCCCTTGCAGTCAGGTGAAGTTGTTCTGGTTCTTAACCAGTGTCTGGAGGCAGCGATGGGCTGAATGAAGGCCAATAAAGAGAAATTGAATCGCAACCAGACTGATGTACTGTGGATTGGTGGCTCCTGAGTCTGGGAATGAGGTGAATGGCCAATTAATCATTCCCCCCACTTGCAAGTTGCTATAATTATTATCATTTTTTGTTGTTGCCTGTAGTGAAATTCAATAAGAATTTGGAGTATTTCCCTCAGGTGATACATCTGAGGAATGTGCCAGGGGGAGCCAAAAGGGTTTCAATAAGACCAGCACAATTTGTCAGGGTGCGGAAGATTGTGAAGTCCCTCTTAGTGGCCTTAGCCAATCAGGGATCCCTCTGAGATACCAAAAGATCCAGTCCTTTTACGGTGTTACGGTGATCCTTGGGGGGGGGGGGTGTAGAAGGGGGTGGAGACTTCAGATTTTGATGCACTTTTTCACAAAACCACTCCCTCTTTTTTCTTTGACATGAATTCAAAGGAAGACCTTGTTGTTTCTGTTCAAAAGCGCTGTAGGTGCCATCAGGTTCCACCTGAAGCCAAGTCTGAGGGAAGTTTGAAGGGCTTTGTTTGGTCGAAATGCCTGAGGAATTTTTGAAGGGAGATCAAAAGAGTTTCTCCACAAGACAAGCAAGATTTCTCAGGGGTGTTTCGCACATCCTTGATATCCCCAGCCTTCTCTCTTGTACAGGAAGATGAAGCTATTCTTCACTCTTCTGTGCAACCTATATATCAAGTCTTCCACTTCCCAGCTGATTAACAACCTGAAGTGAATTAATATTTAAAGAACACACTAGGGAGCCATTTGCAAGGCGATATGAACTTTGCAGAATTGACTTCAGCAGTGCTCTGCCTCAGTTTTTTATATCTTAACAGCCTCTCTGTTTTGTGTGTGTAAGATGTGTGGGGAGAAACATGTGTGTAAGCTTAATGCTTTCCACCTAGGTTTTTCTGCTCATAATTATTTCAGAGGGTGTCAACTTTTGTTACATCGGATTTGAGCCATTTTTGTCCGATTCCCTTCTCTTTCAGCACACACTTCCTTTTACGATGTAACAATTAAATTGGACATTTTAAAAAATTTAAGTGTTGTAGCTCAGTGGGAAAGTAGATGTTTTGCATGTGGAAAGGTTTGATCCCTAGTATCTCCAGGTAGGGCTGAAACCCTGGAGAGCTGCTACCAGTCAGTGTAGACAATACTGAGCTAGGTGGACTATTGGTCTGATTTGGTATAAGGCAGCTTCCTATGTCCTTATGCAGAATTTACCTGAGCAAGCCTTATAGATGCTTATTCAGAAATAAGCACCTCCAAGTTCAGTGTGGCTTATTCTCTCATGTGTAGATGTTTGCAATGAAGCCTAAAACTCAGCAGGGTGGAATGATGTCTCTGTACTACTTTGGTCTAGACCTTCACCTGGCTATTGAAGGTATTCTTATTTATCTTTCCAAATATGTCAGCACCTTGAATGCCCCCAGCCTATTTTTTTAGCTAATGAAGAGAGAGAGAGAGGGAGGGAGGGAGAGGGAGGGAGGGAGCTTATAAATATGGGAATGTTAACAACCACCCAGGGAGCAGACATTTTAGGTACATGAAATCTGCTCTACTGCTTCACTGCAGACCTGTCTTCAAAGAAACCATTGAATTCATGCTGGAGAAAATTATTAAAAGCAGGTAGTGTAAACTCTGTAGGGAAAGCCACTGTTTAACATGCTGGTGCGTGAACAGCCGATGCAATGTGGGTCAGTTGTAAATCAGGATGCCCGCAGGGGAACAACTGAATTTAGTGTTAGGGTCTTGGACTACTGAACCACAAAGCACACATGTCCCAAGGCTGTTGCCTAGCCTAGTGTCAGGGGCTGATATGAACACAGGAAGCTGCCTTATACTGCAGCAAACCATTCACTCATCTAGCTCAGTATTGTCCTTGTGGGATGTAATCCACTGAGAGCAGTCAAGTACAACATTCTTTGTTTTGCTAGAGTGGACATGCAAGCGGATGTTTGGTCCAGCCAGTTGAAACTTCCTGTTCTTCCTGGCCTGGAGCATCCTTCCTTGTATGTGACTAGTGGGTGGGCATGACCTTTTCAGACCTGGCAAACGGCCAAGGCATACAGCCACTCCCTCCTCTTTTCCATCTTGCTTTCATCCTGCAAACTTCCAGGACTGCTAATTGCAGTCATTAGGTCAACCCACATATAGGGTAAACCTGTTTGTATATGTTTGTAACTTTAAGCTTTAAGCCTGCCTTCAGGGATCACATTGTGCTCTGCCTGATCGTGAGTAAACCTTCTTGTTATTGCTTAATAATAATAATAATAATAATAATAATAATAATAATACCCTGCCCATCTGGCTGGGTTTCCCCAGCTGCTCTGGGTGGCTTCCAACAAAATATTAAAATACAGTGGTCTGTTAAAAACATTAAAAGCATCCCTAGACAGGGCTGCCTTCAGATGTCTTCTAAAAGTCTGGTAGTCGTTCTACTCTTTGACATCTGGTGGGAGGGCGTTCCACAGGGTGGGTGCCACTAGCGATAAGGCCCTCTGCCTGATTCCCTGTAACTTGGCTTCTCACAGCGAGGGAACCGCCAGGAGTTTCTAGTCCTTGTACAGTGGTACCTCGGGTTAAGAACTTAATTCATTCTGGAGGCCTCCCACCGCCGCTGCACCGCTGCCCAATTTCTGTTCTCATCCTGAAGCAAAGTTCTTAACCCGAGGTACTATTTCTGGGTTAACAGAGTCTGTAACCTGAAACGTCTGTAACCTGAAGAACCACTGTAGTTCTGAATAAAGGCACTATTGTCCTGGAGTGTGTGTGTTCGTGGGTGGAGGGCAATGGCTTCTAGTGCTACAGATAGCTCCTATGGTAGCATCTGGCTCGGCTCTATGGATTCAGATACAGCCACATGCTGCCCCACTTGCCATATGTTCTGCAGACAGACAGCAGCCAAGGCAGACTCAAGAGGTGGTGTGATCATTTTGGCCCATTGTCTTCAGGATATCAGAAGTGGTTTTGGGCCCGGTCCAAGAAAAAAAACAAAAAACAAAAGAGTTAACGCTAGTTTTTATTATTGTTATCATTAAGAAAGATCCACATCAAAGCAGCAATATGTACCTTGCAGTCTAGGCCTTGTTCGTAGGGGCTTGGATGAAAGATTGTGTGCACGCTGTAACAAATTCAGTACGTGTTAGACTTTCAAGATGGCAATTTGAAATGAAACAGATGGTATTGTGCACATTCCTGCAACTTACCGGTCACGTTCTGCCCTGGGGGAAAATATTGTAGTTGCCACAGATATATGTGCATATTTTTTTGCCATATGCTATATGCCACGGGAATTTTTTCCCCAAAAAACACCTGAAAGTACTACAGAGTAGGCAGGGCTGGATTTAGATGAAGAGAGACTCTAGGCTACTCCACTTGTGAGGCCCCTCCCCCACCCTTTAAACTAGAAGAAAATGGAAGTGTGTTATAAACAAAATTGAGTGAAGCCAAGGATGATGACAGGTATTTAAAATTCTGAAATCCACAATTTCTCCTCTAAAGGACATAAGATATTATTGTTAAATACCATGGTGATTTTTAAAAATACATAAAATTAACACTGAAAAACTTTTGCAATAACTGAACTTTTTAAACCTTTTGTGGCCTGGGCAGGCTGTGTCTTCCTGTTATATACCTGCTGGCATTGACAAGGCATCTGACCCGGAAACTACAACTAATCGAGAATGAGGCAGCTAGACTGGTGACTGGGAGTGGCCACCGAGACCATATAACACAGGTCTTGAAAGACCTACATTGGCTCCCAGTACATTTCCGAGCACAATTCAAAGTGTTGGTGCTGACCTTTAAAGCCCTAAATAGCCTTGGTCCAGTATATCTGAAGGAGCGTCTCCACCCCCATTGTTCTACCCGGACACTGAGGTCCAGAACCGAGGGCTTTCTGGCACTTCCCTCACTGAGAGAAGCCAAGTTACAAGGAACCAGGCAGAGGGCCTTCTTGGTAGTGGCACTCTATGGAACGTCCTCCCACCAGATGTCAAAGAGAACAACAACTACCAGACTTTTAGAAGACATCTGAAGGCAGCCCTGTTTAGGAAAGCTTTTAATGTTTGATGGATTACTTTATTTTAATATTGTGTTGGAAGCCACCCAGAGTTGCTGGGGAAACCCAGCCAGATGGGCGGGGTATAAATAATAAATTATTATCATTATTATTGCTACATATTGGGTGTATATTTCAGCGGTTGAACGTACAAGCTTATGGCCATGCTGTAGCGTAGTGCTTATGCGACTGTGAATAAAAGGTGGCTGGGCTGTTGTTGGCATTCGTCTGTCTTAAGATTATTATTATTTATTCAATTTTACTATTTAATTAATTTATATACCACCCTATACCTGGAGGTCTCAGGGCAGTTCACTGAACAAAATCAAAATCTAAAACCACAAAATATATAATCAAAATAAAAACAACAACCCAATAACCCCGAGAGACAATGGAGTGCACCTCTGAGGGTGAAGTCAAACTGCTGCATTAGCAGCACTGAAGTGACCTCCCTGGGGCGCAAGCCTAGCCCTTGTGTATGGAGGTCCTGGGCGGCCCAGATGCCAAGACCCTCCCTCTTGGCCTTGCTGATGTGGTCCAATGGAAAGTCTTCGCTGCAGTCGTTTTGGCACCTGCTGAACAATTTTGTTTGTTGCCTATTCGGACTAGTAGATGATGACTTGTTTTGCTCTTGTTTACTTTTAATTAGTTTAAGTGTTTTAAACTAGTTTTTATTGATAATTTTAATATTTATTGTAGACCCCTTTGAGGTCTTACTACAATCAAGCAGTATATATCATCAAGCATCATGCCAAGAAACTGAAACCCAGGACAGGGACATGCAGTTAAAAGATGGAGCTATATGACAATGTGAAGCTGCTTTGTCCAAAGTCATACCATTGGCCCTTTCAGACCAGTACTGTCTACTGTGAGTTTCAGTGGCTTGGGTAGAACTCAGGCAGAGGTTTCACCAAGTTCTGTGCCAGTGCTTCCTTTCTCTACTGACAGTTTGGCAAGAAGGAGCTTTATAGAGGAGGAGCTCTATGGATGATGATGAGGAGGAAGAGCTTGATAGAACCGGCCTCTTAGCAGAGTTATTGGATCCACCATTCTTCCCTTCCTTTCCTTCTCTCCCAGCCTGATGGACTGCTCCTGTTTAGATTGCCAGCCAGCCATTCCCATTTAGGACATCCCACTCTACTCCCTTTTTCATTTTTCTTTTCCAGCTGACACTCCATAGTCCATGGTTACTGAGCATGTTCAGTCTTCATTGGACTATTTCTTTTGGAGGGTTGAACCTTAAGGATTTGGGGTTGGGTTTTGTTTGGGTTTTTTGGTACTTTTGCAAACTTCACAGTTCCATAAGGATACTGATACACCCTCTTCTTTCTCACTAACCTCATTTTAGGACCTTTCTACAGGTACCATTTAGAGTGATAGAGTTGCTACTTTTTCTGATATTTTGGCAAGCTGCTACATGGCACCATCATGATTCAGCTAGTATTCTGCTGGATGCCCCTGCTTTTTTGTACTACAAGTAAGCCCAATATGGATCCTCACTATTGTCATTTGTGTAGCATGTGTACAAGCATCAACCTGTTATCTGGGAGGAGTGGCTGGATGTTGGGGGGTGTGGTTTGGAAGACAGTTGTTTTGTACCACTTGCCTCTCGCCAGGGACAGCTGTCAATTCATGTACCCAGTTCAGAGGAGAGATAGAGAAGATGGTGCTGAGTCAAAGTACCACTCACAGCAGCAACTATTAACTGCACACAAAATTCACAATGCATACACACTGTCCCTCTTCTAATCACCTAGACTCCCATAACATTAGGATTCTGGAAAACTAGGCATTTTTAATTTATTTTTTAAAGCCACAAAAGGACAATCCATGCACACATGTGCATAACTCTGTGATTTACTGGCTGGAGGATCATGAGGGTTATGTAACAGGTTGACTACAGCCCAGGAACTTTTCTCAATTTGGGTACAGCCCATGATTTGTGTAGAAAGGAAAACCTCATGCTCCTTCTCTGATAACAGTGACAGGGGGTCAAAGGAGGAGACAATCAGCTACAAATTCACTCTTCAAAACATTGGGTCAAAGAGTAACGATATCATCATAAATGGGAAGTACAAAAAGGCCCCAGGTTTTCTGTTACATAGAGTGATAGCTGTCATTCAGTCATGTGTATAAAAATAACATGCCACACTTGTCAGAGCTGCAGCGGGAGAACACCCCGCTCATTAAAAGCCATCTCAGGAAGGAATGCAACCTGCTCCATCATAATGACTGGCATTTAGCTAGTGCTATATAAAGCTTAATAAAAGAACATGATTGAACAGTTTCAAGGTGGCATGGAGCATCTGCTCTTATAGTTGTTGTTGTTGTTGTCGTTATTTGATTGATTTTTTGTTTTACAACAGAGGTGGCTAGCCCCAAGCCCAGGGTGCAATTCAGCTTACCTCCCCACAAGCATGCCCCCAACTCTCTGAGCTCCCAAGACCCAAATGATTTTGGTAGTGGCAAAACAAACAAAAAAAGAAATGAATTTAACTTAGCACTGGGGATTTGCCCAGCCCAACATCTTGATGGGGATACAAACTGCATTTCCATTGGTCATTGATAATTTGATGGGTGAAGAAGGAGGCAAGAATGCACCTCCTCAGATGATCTGCATGGATCAGCCTCAGAAGGGTGCTGTGTGGCCTGTGTGTTGGGGTGGAGGAGAAATCCAATGTAATGTTAATTTAAAGGCAAAATTCACTGAATTGCACTCTCAGAAACAGCCATCCTTTGAAATCTGCACTCTTCTGAACTTTGCAATGCGAAATTATCCACCGGCATGCACAAAAAGTGTGAATATAATTATGTGTATTAGTGAAAATAACATACAAAACTGTATTATATTAGGGAAAATGGGTTTGCCAAAACATGTACGTTAGGCAAAATCCCATACAGAAATATATATATTAGGAGGAATGGACACTAAACTGCTGGAGCAGTTCTTCTAAAGATAATAATAGTAATTGCAAAACACTGTGGAAATGTGGAGAACTGAAATTAAGACTGAGAACATGAGAAACAGAGAAGAAGAAGAAACTTACAGCTTTGACCAACCCTGGTTGTACCTGCATTCAAAAGCATGTGTAAAATTTGGCCACACCCCCTGCACCCATGCAGTCCCTGGACAGTTGTCCAAGCCCTTGAACCAGGGCTGGATTTAGGTTTGATGAGGCCCTAAGATATTGAAGGTAATGAGGCCCTTTATATGTCCAGCTGTCCTTTGTCAACAACAAATTGTCATGGTTTTTTGTGTTGAATATATGCTATGTGGTAATTTATGGACCTAACAGGTATGTATCTATAGCCATTTGCACATGCAGAATGTAGGCATCCTATATATAGAAATGAGCAAACCAGTGATATTTTAGCGAGCAGGCTAGCAGATGGGGCCCATTACTTACTTCATAGGAGCCTACACAACACAAAACACTGTTGCTGTATGTAGGTTTTATTTTATTTGCTTTTTATCTTATATTTTGGAAATGTACATCCAGTATTTTTTTCCCTTTAAATTTTTTGGGGCCCCCAATAGAGTGGGGCCCTAAACTATAGCTTGTTTAGCTTATACGTGAATCCAGCACTGCCTTGAACCCCCCCCCCCCCCCCGGTTATCTGCCCCTGTTTAAACAGTAGGATGAGTCAATAGGTAGAGAAAAACTACCTTTGGTTAGTGTTGTCATCATGTCCATAAACTCACCAGTCTGGAAGAACGAAAGGTTACTCATCTGTCTTTCTGTTTGTCTTTGGCACTGTTGGTATCATCTGCTTTCATGAAAAAAGCACCCCCGAGAGACCAGGACAAGCTTGCGAGGATTGACAGCAGGTGAAATACCAGATGGGAAAACGTTGAATAATAAATGAGCCTATATTTTAAAATCTGATGTAGGAAAATATTAAATGTTAATAGGGATAACAAAGACTCTGCTCCCTGGCATTCCCCATCTTACAGTCAACCGGCCTGCACTAGCATTAGGCGGTTTCAGCTTTCATACACTCAGGTCTCTTAAGAAAACAGCATTTTCTAGTAAGAAGATGGCTTTTGCTGCACTGACGTTGCAGAGTTTGAGAAAGGGGTGGGGTGAAAGTGAAAATAAAGAGCCTTTCATGATCTGAGCCAGAGCCTAAATGTGTTTGGATTTCGGCTCGGCTTGTAAATGAGCATGTGGCATTCTGAGCTGCTACCCACCACCCAAACTTCTCTTTTCATTTTCCCAAAGTGTATCTTCCAACAACTGAGTGGGGAGAGGCATGAGGCAGGGGGTTCCTTGGGTCCTAAATAGTCCATCAAAGTCTACCGACAGCACAAATACCCCTGGGGATTGGAGTTTGCTGTGGCTCCAGGGCTCCAGTGATCTTTGCATTGGGAACATTTTTTTGGTAAGGCCTTGTGTGGCCATGCCGTGTAAATTTCTCTCAATATATGGTTTGGATGCCTGAAATGGATCACAGAATTGTAGAGTCGGAAAGGAACCCAAACACCATCTAGTCCAACCCCCCTGCAGGAATCTCAACTAAGCAAAACAACAACAAACCTATGGTTACGTAAAACATACTCAATAAACACACAAGACATACCTGGCTGTACTTTTGAATAAATAAGGTATACTATTCATTGTATTAAATCGTAGATTTCAACAGAAGTCTCATAAAGTTCAACAAAAGAAGAAGAAGACCCAGTGGATCAGTTCATTCTCTGGTCAGTTCATGCATAAGGTCCATACATGTATAAGTTTCTATTCTACCTGTCTGTTCATAGGTTGTTACAGTTCCACAGAATCCTTTGTTGAAATCTACAAATTGATACAATGAATAGTATACCTTATCTATTCAAAAGTACAGCCGGTTACGTCTTGTGTGTTTATTGAATATGTAATCTCAACTAAAGCATCCATGACAGAGCCAACCTCTGCTTAAATACCTCCAAAGAAGGAGAGTCCACCATGTTCTGAGGGAAGAGTTCTTACCATCAGAAAGTTATTCCTGATTTTTAGTTGGAATCTCTTTTCTTGTAACTTGGAGCCATTGCTTTGAGTCCTTGTTTGAGAGAAAACAAGCTTGCTCCATCCTCCATGTGGAAGCCCTTAAGATATTTGAAGGTGGCTATCATGTCTCCTCTCAGTCTCTTCTTTTCCAGGCAAACATGCCCAGCTCCTTCAACCGTTCCTTGATCGTCTTGGTTGTCCCCCTCTGCACATGTTCCAGCTTGTCAATATCCTTCTTAAATTGCGATGCCCAGAACCGAACACAGTATTCCAGGTATGGAATGGCCAAGGCAATATAGAGTGGTACTATTACTTCCCTTGATCTGGACAGTATATTTCTGCTGATGCAGCCTAGAATAGCATTTGCTTTTTTTACTGCTGCACCCAGGGCTGTAGCTAGGGGGTGGTGAGGTGGGTCCCTGCCAGGGTGTGTGCAAAATTGTCTTAAAAATATGTCCATAAATATAAACATCGATTATTGCCTCATAAGTAATGGTTTTAAATAGAGGGTGAATTGAATGGGGGGGGGGTGGAGGAGAGGCAGAAAGAAAAGCTAATTTGTCTGTGGCTAGGGGGCGCAATCTGGATTGTTCTGCCAGGGGCGCAAGATCACCTCGCTATGGCTCTGGCTGCACCGCACTACAGTGGTACCTCGAGTTAAGAACTTAATTCATTCTGGAGGTCCGTTCTTAACCTGAAACTGTTCTTAACCCAAGGAACCACTTTGTGCCACCGCACAATTTCTGTTCTCAACCTGAAGCAAAGTTCTTAACCTGAGGTACTATTTCTGGGTTAGCGGAGTCTGTAACCTGAAGCGTCTGTAACCCGAGGTACCACTGTATTGATTCATGTTAAGCTTGTGGTTCACTAACACCCCCAGAAGAATCCTGATACCTCTTTGAGCCCCACTTGCTTTGCTGAAGATGAAAGGATAATCTTGTCTGTGAAGGCTCAAGTAACAGCCCAACTGGCCAGGAAAAATGGGCTCGCGTGCTCCTGTGTAGGAGCCGCTTTGTGCACGACAATTTTCCAGTGATTCTTTCTGTCATATGGTGCTAAATGTCACTGTGTACATACAAAAGTATGTAGCTCATGAAGCTGTTAAAAGCAGAAGAGCAGGCATGGTAACAAATGCTGGCAACCTCGGTTTCTGGTGCAGTCTCTTGTTCTAGCCCAGTATTCCACAACAACTTCAGCAAAGAAATAAATAAAAAGACTACTCAAATAAAGGAACTACGAAATAACACACTTCAAGGTCATTTGGCATAAAACATGCTCCACATTCATCATATTCCACTGGGGATATTTCAGTGAAAATATCATCTCGTTTTCCCCAGCAGAGTCCAAAGGAAAAAAAAAAAAGACAAACAGAATTCATTCAAACACTGTCATTTAGAAGAGGAGGGGGACACAAAATACCCTCCCCTCTGCCAAGTTTGAAGATATCAAGGTCCCAGGTAGGAATGAATGAATTAATAATCCAGGGCAGAATTTCTGTGATAAGAGTGGGGAGTAGGGGATTTCTGCCAAGGGAGTGATTTGCAACCTGTAGCATCCCAGGGAAAACACATACCTTAGATACAGATGACTGTCACTGGGAAATACAGTCTGATGTCATCTCTGAAGGACTGCTCGCATTCGAGGCAGCCTGCCTCCACTTAGGGAGTGGAACTGTTTGCCATTCAGACAATTCCAGTCAAGGACACTAATTGCTGTGGGTGAAATTAAATGAGATGGCAAAGCAGTGAGACTCAAGGCCTGGAGGGGGCTGGGTGTGTGTGGAAGCGGGAGATGGCTTCCTTCACAAATAACAAGTTTTGAAAAGAGCCCTGGTTGCAGATTAATCCGTCCCAAATAACAAAGTTCAAACTTGGTTCAATTTCTGAGAGTGTACCATTTGGCTCTCAGGAGGTGCCATCTTGACATTTGAAAGAGACAGCACCCTCTGAGGTTCGGCAAATTTCAAACTGCCATTGGAGCATTTACATCCAAAACATTTCACAGAATGCATGTAGCATCTCTGAGCCTTCTTGCTGTCTCCAGGCCAAGTGAAATTCAGAAGATGCTCAACTGATGTCTGGTGAGTGGCGAGGTTCCTTCACGCTCTGTTGTCTTCTAAGCAAAACTCTGGAGGCATAGGGGCAGAATGGAGTTTATAGGACTTCCAGTTTGCTTCTACAGAAACCATGCCTGTAGAGATCAGGGTGCTGTGAGTATTAGTGACTCCCACAAACAGGGCTACCAACTTGAAAAAAAAAAATTTTGAGGGGGGGGGAGGTAAGCCTTGTCCCACATAATTGATCATATGACATGGTGTGTGCATACCATTTGAACAGCAATGGCTATCAACTTTGGGGGCCCCAGCCCCCTCAAATATTTTATTAATGGAGGGGCCAAAGGGACCTCGGCCCCTAGGAGTTGATTCCTATGCCCACAAGTTAAACATCTGCTGTTGTTGAGGGTGTCATGAAGAGATTGGAATTCTGTGAATGTGCTTGTTAGATTTTGGGGGGAACATCGGAAGCTTCCTTCTACTGAAGGCTCACCCACACTTTTGCTTGTGTCAGACCTAGAAAGCATGGCTCTAAGCGGTTTTCCCCTTGCCTTGCTCCTTTCCAAGGAAAAACCCATTCTTTATCAATAGATTGCCATTTGCTCCAATTGAGCACTAAAGAACAGTTTTTCCCCAGGGGGAAGCAGCAGGACAAGAGAAAGTGTGTCTAAGCCCTATGCCTGACCATTAGTTCATCTAGCTCACGATTGTCTCTTCCTTAGTCCCAGCCACCATTCAGAGCAAAGGGTTGGAGTAAACTAATATTTACTCAGAGTAGATCCATTGAATTTCATGATCATGACTAACTTAGGTCAATGGATTGACTCTGAGTAAAAGTTTGCTTGCTCTAACCCAAATAATCTGATGTGGTGTGAGGCAGGTTCCTTACTGAAGGGTATGAGAGAATGAACAGAGCCAGACACAATAGGCAAGTCATACTTTTGCTCTTAGCAAATGGTCTTGGAGGACAACATCATACAATTTCCACCCAGCATTAGTCAGGCTGAGCAACCTTGGGGCGCCGGCAATTAAATTCTTTGATAATAAAACACCAGAAGCAGGACTGAGATGGATGTGAAAATAAAATGCCAGCAATTATCAGCCACATATTACTCAAGGTAAAACCACCAACTATCTGATAGATATCCTGTTAGAAACTCCCTAAAACCTTCGTAGAAATGTTGTTAATAGTTATTTGGCATTAATTTGTCATGCAATAATTATCCTATTAAATCTAAATTAAACCCCTCAACTCGCACACTTCATTTAAAGTGTGAACATAACAATTAAAGAAAGGAGAGAAGGAGGAAAGAGAATAATTTCTCTTGCAGCTTCTTATCGAAAGATCAGGTTTCTTGTCAAGGTTAGCAGGGAAATGAAAGTCTCTCTGTGTGTGTGTGTGCATTCGCACAATTAATAGTGTTTGCAGGCTAAAAAGGTGAACTGGGACCTTATGCAAATATCCAAAGAACATAAGGCGATGAAGACAAGGCAAAAATGGGTTGCTTGGTTTCCTTATCCCTAGGCCTCCTAATGCAGCTGATGTGGGCATTACCACAACCTCAGGCAACATTCTTGGCACCCATCCAGCCCCTTGCCACTCCCCCCTTTTTTAAAACAATTGAGCTTTCTTTAAAACAAAAACAAAAAACCCAAACCCTGGGTGGTTCTGAGGTGTCTGGAAACTGACCAGTGGAGGCTGGCCCATTAAGGTAAATGAGACACAGCCTTACCAATCCCAGTATGCCCACATTCAGGGCCCACCTGCCAGTAATCAGTCTGGTGGGGTCACAGACTAATTTTCAGCTCTCTCTTGCTTAGTGTCAGTGGTGACCTTGTAGAACACAACAGGAAAGAAGACGGGGGACAAACCTTGAATTAATTGGCTCTAGTTGTAGGTTCTGGTGCCACCTACTGTTGGACTCCCTGCTTTCTGACCTACCAGTCTCAATGGGCATCATTCACTAGAAATAGTGCTGCATGTGACACAAAGAACATGGGATGGGGAACAAGGCATTCTTACATCCCTACTTGCAGCTGAGGCAGATCTGTTGCTCCTCTATAGGGCTTAGTCTAAGGTTAGCCATTGCTGAAGCAACACTAGAATTCTGCTGTCCTTCTACATCCAGCCCAAATCCTGCAAAAGGTCACCTCATTGCAGGTCAGTGCTTACTGGAGCTTAGATGTCATCCATTACCATGCAATAGCTTCACTTCACAGTGGATTGCATTGCACTTATTATTGTATAGCTCCAGTTCGGACCTATTTTGCCATAACATTTGCTATCTGGACTGGCAATTCTGGAACAAACGGTAGCAAGGAAAGTAGCATAGTTTAATGCAAGTGTGTGCAGACACTAACATAGGTGTGTGAGGGGAGGAGTTCAAGGGACACCCAAAATTGTGAAGAAAGGTTGGGTAGGGATTTGGCAGGTACCAGGAAACAGGCATGGTCTCTGGGGGAAAGGTACAGTTGGAGAGGATGCAGGTACATCATAAGAAAATAAGGTGAGCCTGCTGGTTGAGGACAATGGCCTATCAAGTCTAGCAATGGCCAGTGGCCAACCAGGTGCTATGACAAGCCTGCAAGCTGGATATGAGTGCAGCAGCACTCTAGAGAACATACTATCATGACTAGTAACTGTTGGTAGCCTTGTCCTCCATGAATGACCGCTCCCCACATCAAATGGGGGGGGGCTTTTGTGTGGTCGCGTGCAGCCCCCCGGATCCCAGTGTGGCTCCCGGTAGTTCAGGCTGGCTTCACCCTCCCCAGGCTGGATACCTGGAGGTATCTGCCTATTTCAGTCAATCGCCCAATCCCACCTGGAGAGGCGTTGCCAGGAGATTGTCCAGGTAAGGGGAGGGACCGCCCTGCCCACACAACAGAAGATGACTCTTACCTGTGAAGCATCAGTTGGCTCCAGAGCGTCTCCCACCCTGCCCTCCCTCAGTTAAGTCTTCTTTTGCAGGTTGACCTCTTTTCCACAGGTATGCGGGCCCTGCTACGTCAGGGTCGCTGTTGAAGGGCCGGAAAGGAATTTTCCTGCATTGGCAGGTTTTGCCTTTCCTGTACCAAAATGTCACAACTTTACCGGTTTCTGGCCTTGGGCGGAATCCTTTAGTCTATCTTCCTAAATGGGAGGGGTGAAGCGTTGACACCCCCCGTTGCGGTGGTTATCCCAGGGTTCCCCGTTAAAGGGATGTTGAGGGGAGGCATTGGCCATACACTGAGAGATTGTCATTGCTCTCCCCTGCGATGGCGGTGAAACAGGGGGCGGGTTCTCTGCTTGAACATATGTTATCCAGAGCCAGCCCAATCCCCACACATTCTGGATAACCCTGATGTCTCCCAGATCCCCAGCTGGGGACTGGGAAGGATCAACACCCAATGCCTGAGCCAAGGTCTCCCTACACCTGAAACTTAATAAAGTTGTGGCCAATTTTAATCCCATAGCACGTTGTCTTGAGTTATTATTCCACTCGGGGGTCTCCTGGACTTACAGACTCAGTGTTTAGACCGTGTTCATGGAAGACAATCTTACTTGGCTATAAGTGATTGCCAAAGAAGAAGCTCCATAACAGCCTGGATAGAACTACAGAATTAGAGGTACCTAATTGGAGGTACCTAATGGTAGGCTACCTAATTATCAAGATCTGCTGGTTCTGAATGCAGTTTTCCCCTGTGGGGAATCACTGAACTGAAGGTGACCTCTTCATAGTGAAATGTTTTTAGGCACCAGACTTTGCACATCTTGCTTGAAAAACAATGTCTTGTTGAAAAGCAGGGTGATATTAATTGCATTATTATTATTATTATTAGTAGTAGTAGTAGTAGTCTTTGTAAGTTTCAGTACTAAGTAACCTGAATGGAAACATAGTCATCCATTGACTTTTTCATATCCCAAATTTCTCAAGCCAGAAAATTAATTGAACTTCAGGTTCATAAATCACTCCACAAACAAAAGCTGCCAAAGTGGTATACAATACAATAAAAGACAGAAGATTACATACTCAGTAAACTGAGAGCAATAAACCATTCAATGACTGAGCTATGCTTCAGGGAAAGCCTTCTTAACCACAAGCATCTTCAATAGCCACCTAAATATCAAGTTGTTCTGTGTTTATCTAATTTCAGTTGGTCTCTGATTCTAGGGAGTTGGTGTTGCAATCCACCTCCAGGGCTTGCAGTACATTTTAAGAACACATTTTCCAGGCAAAGATATATGGAGCAAGGGGGTCCATTGTGCTTTGTATGATATGTGTATTTTGAGGCAAAGTACAAATGTAAATATGTATTTAAATAAGAAATATATATATTTATCTTTTTTTAAAAAAAAAAGAATAGGTGATTAATGTGTAGATAGGATGAGACAGATTGATGGGCAAAAACATGTGACAGTAACAGAGGCCAGGAACAGACTGATTCCCTCATTCCCATTTCTAATTATGCTGCTACTAAAACTGCTCCTGTGAGTGTACATGCTTAATATTTAGGAAATTGGGAGGGGGAAAGATAAGGGGGAAAGGACAGATGCATGATTTAAAAATTGCTGCCTTGCCCATTAACTGAATACTGAATCCCATAATTATCCACTCACAACTAGATGTTTTGCTTCCCTTACAAATTGTATCAATACTACTTTGTGTTGCTGCCTTGAGCTTTCATAAATGAGCTCATTGAGTGTTATTATGTTCCTGTGTTAAGGTCAACAAATATAATCCAAGCAACTAAAATTAAAGACAAAGGAAAGATATGTTATTTTGAGATGTTCAGTTAACGAACATTTGCACTGCTTTCAATGCATGCATTTTAAAAAAAAAGTAGAGGTAAGCTTGTGTTCTTGTAAGTTAAATTTTGTAGTTGTTAGTTACCCAAAAAATCTTCAAGCAACTTACAGCACATTTAAAACCACACACACACACACACACATTGCACCATAAAGACCTCTCTAGACATGTTATTGTATTGTGCATACCTTTTAAAAAAAACTTTATTTCTTCTGTATAATTTATCTGTATAATAAATTTATTTTTATTATTAATGATATTTCCTTATGAGCATGTTATATTACTTTATATAAAATGCTAAGAGCTGCTTTTTTGGATTAAGCAGTATATAAGTATTGCTAAAAAAAGAAACAACAATACGGTGACTATGTGTAGATTTTTATGCAGAGATGAATGATATTTATAAAGATGCATTTATTCATAGCAGGATGAAATACCACAGGCTTCTCTGCTTTCAGCATTCAAGCATACATCTGCTGCTTCATGATGGTCTCACCATGATTGCTGCTAAGTAAGTGGTTCTGAGGCACGCAAAGTCTCAAGAAGCGATTCTGTTCATTTTCATGGAGCAATACCATTGTTTGAGGGGCAATACCATCAAGTCTCTCAAACATCAAATGATCCCAGTTGTACTATTTGATATGCCAGTCACTGGGACTTGGAGGCGAGCAGAGTGCTGTTGAGCTCGTGTCCAGCTTGTGTGCTTCCCACTGTGGGTCAGCCACTGTGAAAAGGTAAAAAGGTAAAGGACCCTTGGATGGTTAAGTCCAGTCAAAGGCGACTATGGGGTGTGGTGCTCATTTCGCTTTCAACCTGAGAGAGCCGGCGTTTGTCCATGTGGCCAACATAACTAAACTGCTTCTGGTACAATGGAACAACATGATGGAAGCCAGAATGCATGGAAACACCATTCATCTTCCCACCGCAGCTGTACCTATTTATCTACTTGCACTGGTGTGGTTTCGAACTGCTAGCTTGGCAGGAGCTGGGAAAGAGCAATGGGAGCTCACTCCGTTGCAGGGATTCAAACCACCAACCTTCCAATCGGCAAAAGAACACTGTGAGAACAGGATGCTGGAGTAGATGGGCCACTGGCTTGATGCAGCTCATCTCAGAATACACCAAGTTATTTGCTGAATAGGGGAGGAAAGAGAGTTTGGTTTTTCACTTGTCTAAAACGAAGGAGCATTCAGTCACTTGATTTCCTCACCCCGACATCTGCACCTGAAAAGTGGTCCTGTCCACAGTTTAACTCACTCATGGATCGTAGAATCGTAGAATCATAGAGTTGGAAATGACCCCAAAGGTCATCTAGTCCAACCCCCTGCAATGCAGGCCTCTCAGCTAAAGCATCCATGACAGATGGCCGTTTAACCTCTGCTTAAAAACCTCCAAGGAAAAAGAGTCCACAACCTCCCAAGGGAGCTCTGACTGTCTGAAAGTTATTCCCGATGTTTAGCCAAAATCTCCCTTCTTGTAACTTGAAGCCATGGGTTCGAGTCCTACCCTGCAGAGCAGGATGCTCAAAGCCTCTAAACTTTCCATGCACTTTTAACATGTTGACCCTCGAAAAAGGAATCCTCTTCCTCCCAGTTTTTCTTCCACTGTCGCAAAGCAAGTACCGTAAAAGCAATTTCATGTCTCCAACTGTGGCATTGTTCACTCAGTGCAAGGAAACCTTGTCGGTGACTATTATGGCCTGAGGGGAAACTGTTTCCCTAACCTTTCTCCATGCTGAAGCATGGCATGTGCCTTAAAGCACGATGGTTTACAAACAGCCTAAGGACCGCTGTGACCTATGCCGGTGGTTAATTACCCCTCTGGGAGTGTTAAGGCAGCCTGGAGTATCACAGAACACTGCCATGTTGAGTACTGCGACTTCACATTCACTAGAAGACAAAAACATGGGTGGGAGCAGAGAGTATAATTTTGTATTGCCTGCAGCAGCAGCAGTGACTAGCCCCCATCCACCCCATCACATATTTCTCCCATCCCTCATGCCTCTTCTGATTTTGCAGTGGAGAAGAAGGGTGATAAAGTAAGACACAGTGCACATTCACACCATGCACTTAAAGCACTATGACTGCACTTTAAACAGTCATGGCTTCCCCCAAAAGTATTATGGGAGTTGTAGTTTGTTAAGGGTGGCTGAGAGTTGTCAGGAGACCCCTATCCCCCTCCTGGAGCTACAACTTCCAGAATGGTTTAACAAGTAGTCCTTTACAGGGAACTCTGGGAATAGTAGTGCTGGGTGGCAAATATAGGGGTCTCCTAAAAGCTTTCATCTACCCTTCGCAAAGGGACGTGGGTGGCGCTGTGGGTTAAACCACAGAGCCTAGGACTTGCTGATCAGAAGGTTGTGGTTTGAATCCCCATGACGGGGTGAACTCCCGTTGCTCGGTCCCTGCTCCTGCCAACCTAGCACTTCAAAAGTACCTCAAAGTGCAAGTAGATAAATAGGTACTGCTCTGGCGGGGAGGTAAACGGCGTTTCCGTGCGCTGCTCTGGTTCACCAGAAGCGGCTTAGTCATGCTGGCCACATGACCTGGAAGCTGTACACCGGCTCCCTCGGCCAATAAAGTCAGATGAGCACCGCAACCCCAGAGTCGGCCACGACTGGACCTAATGATCAGGGGTCTCTTTACCCTTTACCTTTACCCTTAGCAAACCCAATCCTAGTACTGATTTTGGGGGATCAAGTTAGGCGGATCCCACCCTCTGATTGGTTCATAATGTGCCAGGTTGAAAGTCAGGAAGTTCTTGGTGGTGTCAACTGGGGTAAGGGGTGTGTGTCTAATTTACTGCACTTTCATCATTTTCTGATTATCCTTTAAAGCCGTGCAACTCAATTTGAGCTGAGAATGCATCCAGCTCTCAGGGAGATCATGAATCGTGTAGGATAGTGCAATTCCTTACTGCTGCTGTTTCCACGTTCCAGACTAAGTATGTTAATCCCTCTTTCTTGAGCAAAACCACAGGGCTCACTTCTAATGGTGCAGAGGTTACCTTGGGGACCAGGGCAAAACCTATTTGATAATAATTAGCTCTCTAAATTAGTCTTATTTCCAATTCTAATCCTCCTTCCCTCCCTGCTCCAGTGGTCTCATGCGGTCAGGGATTTATTTATTTTTGTTGTTGTTGGTAATAATTTCCCATCTACTTTCTCATTATCACCCTCGGTATCAAAACAGATATCATTCATACCACCCCTCGCCATGCAGTTTCCCTTGTGATTGCTCAAATGGGATCACAGGCCCCTTTCTTGCCACGGTGCTGGAGGGAGTGCTAAGCCCAATTTTCACACAACAATTGGGGTTTTTTTCAGTACACAAAACAGGCATGCACAAGGTGCAGAGGGGGAAAGTTCCCCAAAAGGAGGGGGATAAACAACTCCAACAGCCTTTCACATGTCCCTCCTCAGGAAGAAAACTATAGGAAATTTGGGGGAAGGCAATACGATCTAATAAGATTAGCAAAATTTCTCACAAAGGCTTAATTTGTTCCTTAAAACCACACTGAATGCCGGAGTGAGGTAGCAATTGGAGTGTTGAGCCATGACCTGAGAGACTAGGGTTCAAGTACCGATGCAGCCATAAAGGTCATGGGGTTACCTTGGACCAGTCATTGCCTCTCAGCCTAACTTACCTCCCAGTTTGTTTAGGGGGGAAATTGAAATGGAGAAGAACTGTATATGCCTTCTCAAGTTGCTTGGAGGAGAGGTATGAAATAATAATTAAAATTATCAAAGCAAGCAAAACTGACCCTTCTTCCTTCATTTATTTTTAGTAGTTTGCAACAATCTTTGGCATGGCATGGAGGTTTTTTGGTGATAATGTTTTGCACAGACTTGTGCATTTTTCAGATCTTCTCCCTTTCAACACACACCCCTTTCTTGATGCCAGCTTGATTTCTCACACTCTTGATCTGAACATATGTCCCAACTGTCCAAGTTTATTACATTTAAAGCTTTAAATAGCTGGGCACCACTATATCCAAAGGACTCTCGACTCTCATAAGAGCTAGCCATCCTTTAAGACAGGGTTGAGAAACCTTTCTCAGACTGAGAGCCACATTCTCTTCTGGGCAAGCTTCCGGGGGCCACGTGCCAGTGGTGTGTGAGGCCCGATACAAACAAGAAAAGAATATTAAAAAGTTAATAAGGAAAGCTAATTTCTTCACACTCAACACACACCTCTCTTTCCTCCACTCAGGCAAGCAAGAAGCAGCATCAGAGTTCAATTATGTATTCCAGCCAGTCCAAACCTCACAAGGATAAAGCGAAGCAATTTCGGTGAGGGCTGTGGCCCAGGGAGAGCTCTGAACATAAGGCCCCCTTCCCTGCTTTAAGATCTCCGCATCTCATTATTAGCATTATTAGCAGAGACCTGGTTAACTGGTAGTCACAGCAAGGCTATGGAACGCCTTATCCTGGGAATTTAATTTGCCGCCTCCCTTAGCCATCTTCAGGACCGCAATACTTCAAGGACCGTCTCTTTCCATATGAACCTACCCGGACCCTGAGATCATCTTATGAGGCCCTCCTTCATGTGCTGGCTCCTCGAGAGGTCCAGAGGGTGGCAACATAAGACCGGGCCTTCTCTGCAGTGGCTCCCCATCTGTGGAATGCTCTCCCTAGGGAAGTTCTCCTGGCACCTTCATTATACACCTTTAGGCACCTGGCAAAAATGTTCCTTTATAACCAGGCCTTTGGTTGACCTGATCAACATCCTATACCCTTTTAAAAATGTGGATCTTTGAGGGGGGGTGTTATTGAGTTATTATTATATATATATATATATATATATATATATATATATATATATAGTGATCTTTTCTGTGAACCACCCTGAGACCTCTGGGTATAGGGCAGTATATAAATTGAATAAATAAATAAATAATTTGATTAAGATGTTTCTTTTCCACTATTTGGCCTGCAGACTCCTTGCTTTCAGGTTCTTTTTAGCTGTAGCCACCTGTCTTGATGTCAACCTGTGTGGAGTAGTGGTTAGAGTGTGGGATTCAGACCTGGAAGGCCAGGGTTCAAATCCCCACTTAACCATGAAGCTCAATAGGGGACTTTGGGCAAGTTGCCATCTCTCAGCCTACCCTACCTCACAGGGTTGTTGTGAGGATAAAATGGAGGTGGAGAAGTGTGTACACCTTGAGCTCTTTCAAGAAAAGGGGAATGTAAATGTAGTAATTCACCATTTTTCAAAATCAGCACCAGCATCCTTATTGCTTTGATCCACTCATAACACTCTTTACAAAGGAAGGATGGAGAAGTGATATTTTAAATAAATAAATACTAGGTTGTTGTTGTTTTTTAAGCAAACAGAAAAGAAAAACCACACAATGCAATGAAAAGTTATCCAGCAACAACATCTTTTGAAGGAACCATCTGGAGCGGTCGGTATCCAGAGTCAGCCTTGACTAGTTTGCATTGGCACAAAGAACTATAACTAATTATAGTTCCAGAGAAGCAGACACGGAGCAATGGTTCCAAACTACAAGAAAGAAGATTCCACCTAAACATTAGGAAGAACTTCCTGACAGTAAGAGCTGTTCGACAGTGGAATTTGCTGCCAAGGCGTGTGGTGGAGTCTCCTTCTTTGGAGGTCTTTAAGCAGAGGCTTGACAACCATATGTCAGGAGTGCTCTGATGGTGTTTCCTGCTTGGCAGGGGGTTGACTCGATGGCCCTTGTGGTCTCTTCCAACTCTATGATTCTATGATTCTATGATTAATTTGTAGACATTCCTGGGTGCTTTTCTAATTTGGTGTGGTTCCTTTTTGCTCTCATGTATGGGATGGACTAAAAAAAAAAGTCCTTAACCACATAGCACATCATTAAATGATGGAATTTAATGGCCACCAGCTTGGATGGTTTCAAAAGAGGATTGTACAAAGTCATGGAGGACAAGGCTATTACAGTGGCTATGTTCTACCTTCACCAGCTGAAGCAGCATATGCTTGTAGCATATGCATCTGAATACCAGTTACCAGGAATCACAAATGGGGAGAGTGCTGATGCACTCAGACCCTGTTTGTGGGCTTTCCATAAGCATCTAGCTGGCCACTTTGAGAAGAGGATGTTCGACTAGGATGGGCTTTTGGCCTGAACAATAGGACCTTTCTGATGATCAGAGCACAAAATTCAACTGCATATTTGTCTAACAGAGATGAAGCTCCACATTGCCCCTTGAAAGCATGAGAAGGGTGTCTGAGAGATTTAAAAACAGCAGCCATTCACCAATAGACCATGAAGAGTGTGTGACTATCTCCTGCAGTTGTTCTCAACAGTCAGCTGATAAAATTTCTATTATATGGCTCTTCAATAATTGGACCTACGTTGGAAACATTTTATCGTTTACCTTTTCATCCACTTGCTAAGAGCTGTTTCCAATCATGGAAAGAGTTTTCTCTCTATCTCCTGCATGTTCTCTCTCCCCCTCGTTTTGCCTGTAAACTTGTGGGTCAGCCACAGGTCAGCCGCGATGAAGATGATATGAACAGATGCGACCTTGCTGGCTTTGGTATTAGCAGATGGTTTCTGGATAAATTGGATTAAAATACTTTGATTTGTCACCTCTAGAGTACTGCTGTCCTATCTGCCAGGAAATCTCAGTGGTAATATTACTGCTGTTATTACACTACTTGGCTCATCATCTTATGTGGCTCTTTTTTCCGTGTGATCTCCTGGTGTTGTGTTAGTTAGTTAGTGCTGCTTTACCTCCAGGAAAGAAAAGGAGAAGTCAGCCAATGGAATCATAGTTGGAAAGGACCTCAGAGGTCCTCCAGCTCAACCCTCTGTGGAATGAAGGCTCTAGAATGCAGGGTGTAACTACAGAACCCCTGGCAGATGGCCGTCCAGCCTCCACTTAAATACCTCCCAGCAGCTCCCAAGGCAATCTGTCCTACAGTCAAACAGCTTACTGTTAGAGATTTCTCAGCATGTTTAGTGAAAGATTGCTTTGCTGCCATTTTAACCAATGGATTCCAGTTTGTGGGACACCAGTGCAGTGCACTAGCTCCCAGTCATCTCTCCTGATTTGCTAGAGTGTTTACATGGAAGAGATGTGACTCCCTGTCTCCACAAAGTTAGCTCTCCCAAGAAATCTTGTTGGAAGGCTCAGGACAGATGAAATAAAGTACTTCTAGACACAGGGACGTGGGTGGCGCTGTGGGTTAAACCACAGAGCCTAGGACTTGCTGATCAGAAGGTTGGCGGTTCGAATTCCCCCCGACAGGGTGAGCTCCCATTGCTCGGACCCTGCTCCTGCCAACCTAGCAGTTCGAAAGCACGTCAAAGTGCAAGTAGATAAATGGGTACCACTCTAGCAGGAAGGTAAACGGCATTTCCGTGCGCTGCTCTGGTTCGCCAGAAGAGGCTTAGTCATGCTGGCCACATGACCCGGAAGTTGTATGCCTGCTCCATCAGCCAATAAAGCGAGATGAGCGCCGCAACCCCAGAGTCGGACACGACTGGACCTAACGGTCAGGGGTCCCTTTACCCTTAACTTCATTCACAGCACCGAGGTAAACTTAATGAAACTTGTTCACGCAGGAAGTAGTGAGGGTCACCAGCTTTGATGAATTAGACCAGGGTTTCCCAGACTTGGTTCTCCAGCTGTTTTGCGACTACAATTCCCATCATCCCTGACCACTGGTCCTGATAGCAAGCCGGAGATCCAAGTTTTGGAAACCCTGAATTAGAGAAATTCAGGGAGGACAAAGTTATCAATGGCTACTAGCCACAATGGCTACATTCTACCTTCATTGTCAGAGGCAGTCGGTCTCTGAATACCAGTGGGTAGAGCATGCCATTGTGACAGGTCCTTCTAGCAGTCATCCCAGAAGTATCTGGCAGGCCACTGTGAGAACAGGTAGCTGGACTAGATGGGCCATTGGCCTGATCCAGCAGACTTGTATTATATTCTTATGCAGAGTCCTTCCCTGGTACCCACAGCATCACATTCACCTTCCTCCTACCCCTGCTGAAATTTGGCTTGTAAGTCAAGATGGGGTACAAATTTGATTTACTTGACATTTAAAGGCAAACGTAGCTAATTCACAAGTTCTGGAAGAATACACGAAACAT
The DNA here is from genome assembly GCF_951804945.1 of Podarcis cretensis. Taxonomy (NCBI): domain Eukaryota; kingdom Metazoa; phylum Chordata; class Lepidosauria; order Squamata; family Lacertidae; genus Podarcis; species Podarcis cretensis. The sequence goes on from NC_137183.1 coordinate 21,124,800, forward strand.
AATTCACACTTCTCTGAATTTTGCAAGGGAGTAATGTGTAACACCTCCCCCCCCCGAAAAAAGAGCATTTACTGGGGGAAAGTGTTTGTAAAAGGGCATATGCCTGCGAAAATAACTTCAAGATGCATTTCATTAGGAGAAATTTCCTTGCAAAAACAATGTATATATTCAGGGAAATTCACACAAAAATGCTAACGAATCCATAACCTGATGTGGAAATATGGAACTGAATTTAAGTTTGGGGGAAAAATAAGAAATTAAGAGAAGCTGGAATTAACAGATTTGTCTTGCCATACTTGCAAGAAGCCTTCTACTGTAGCCAATGAGAGGCTATTTTAAATCTTAACTGTAGCATTAGGGCAGGCTTCTTCAAACTCGGCCCTCCAGATGTTTTTGGCCTACAATTTCCATGAGCCCTAGCTAGCAGGACCAGTGGTCAGGGATGATGGGAACTGTAGTCTCAAAACATCTGGAGGGCCGAGTTTGAGGAATCCTGCATTGGGGGTGATTGTGGGACTTTGGGGGGGGGGGAACTGATGCTGCTTTTTCCAAGCCTAAGTTCTGGTGTGTTGGGAGTGTGAGGCAGCAGATGTGTGTGCAGTTGTGCTGCAGCAGTTGAACCTACCACAGTTTCTCAGATTTGCAAATGTAACCACCCAGCCATTCCCCGCCGCAGCCGCCCAAAGGTTGATGGCTCCAATGCCCCATCTTCATCTTTCTTTGGTGAGTCATTTAACCTGCTTGAATTGATTGATTTACTTAGCATGGGTTACGGACAGCTCTGGCCATGTCTTCTTCACCCACTGGAATATGTCTGTCTGTCAAATACATGACATTCAATCTCTCTGTTCTACCGCAGAGATTTCAACTCAGCACACGCACATGCACACACACACATAGAAAGAGAGAGAGAGCTAGAGATGGGACAGAAGGATTGTTTTCAGCAGAAAGCAACCTCCTGACTCCCAAAATGTTTATTAATAGCCATAAGATGAGCATAATAATAAGCACTCAAAATTCCCCCTCCCCGACTTTCTTGTAATAGCCTTAATAGCAGGAAGATTAAGCACATTATGGGGCAAGTCAATGGAGTTTTGACAGGGGATGGATCTCTCATATTAGCTAATTTTCTTTTTGTGCCCTCTTGTAGCTTCAGCAAGGCATTTTTATTTTATTTATTTTTCCTATTAGTATTAGCCCCATTTCTCTGTTAAATAATATAACCCCATGAGTTATTTCAGGAACTCAAGCACAGCTTTCATACGACAATAATATCTGGCTCCTTGGTGGTGGTTGGTCAACTTGGAAATACTTTGAGAGAGGTTCCAGGACCCAACCATAGCTGTCAACTTTTCCCTTTTCTTGTGAAGAATCCTATTCGGAATAAGGGAATTTCCCTTTAAAAAAGGGAAACGTTGACAGCTATGGATCCAACTCTCCCTTCAAAACTGCACCAGGGTGGCACAGCCAACTTCTGCAGACTCAAAAGTGAATTGGTTCACAGTACCCCAAGCTATGGGACGCAGGTGGCGCTGTGCCGATCGTATGGTCGGTGGTTCGAATCCCCGCAGTGGGGTGAGCTCCCATCGTTCAGTCCCAGCTCCTGCCCACCTAGCAGTTCGAAAGCACCCCTAAGTGCAAGTAGATAAATAGGTACCGCTTTATAGCGGAAAGGTAAACAGCGTTTCCGTGTGCTGCGCTGGTGCTGGCTCGCCAGCTGCAGCTTTGTCACGCTGGCCAAGTGACCCGGAAGTGTCTTCGGACGGCGCTGGCTCATGGCCTCTAGAGCGAGATGAGCACGCAACCCTAGAGTCGGACACGACTGGCCCGTACGGTCAGGGGTACCTTTACCTTTACTTTACCCCAAGCTATTTCCCTAAAAAAACCTAGGAAATAGTTTAGCTCTTTGCAGACCAAATGTTTATTTGAATTTCCTTTTATTTTATGTAATTTTATTATAAAAACATATCTGAGCAGCTATCCTGGTGCATTATAATATAAGAACAACAACAACAATACAGTATTTTAGTAAGGTTAAAGCTTACTGGGAAATGATATACAATGAATTGAAAAGGATGTTCAAAATAAATTTAATTTTAAAAAACAACAAAAAACACCAGAAGCTTTTCTTTGGGGAATTATAGAGACTGAAATACATAAATTGTATAGAAATTTATTCATATATGCTACTATAGCAGCAAGAATGCTACTTGCCCAAAGGTGGAAAGAAGCAGAAGTCCCAGTAGCCATGTTCAAATATATAAAAGGATGTCACATAAAGGAGGGAGAAAGGTTGTTTTCTGCTGCTCCAGAGAAGCGGACACGGAGCAATGGTTCCAAACTACAAGAAAGAAGATTCCACCTAAACATTAGGAAGAACTTCCTGACAGTAAGAGCTGTTTGACAGTGGAATTTGCTGCCAAGGAGTGTGGTGGAGTCTCCTTCTTTGGAGGTCTTTAAGCAGAGGCTTGACAACCATATGTCAGGAGTGCTCTGATGGTGTTTCCTGCTTGGCAGGGGGTTGGACTCGATGGCCCTTGTGGTCTCTTCCAACTCTATGATTCTATGATTCTAAAGAAAGAATGAATACAAAAACTCATGGAATATGCAGAAATGGCGAAACTTACTGGAAGAATAAGAAATCAAGATAACAAACTTTTTACAAAAGACTGGTAATGGTTTAGTGACTATTTACAGATAAAATGTAAACAGTTAAAAACACTAGTAGGATTATTGTAATAACCCGCAGTTTCACAAGAGTATATATTTACAGTAGATAATTACATGAGCAAGTGAAATGAATTTGGATATGCAGAAGATATTAAATAAATAAATAAATTTAAGGAACTGCAGAAAGAGGGGGAAGGAAATCAAATTTTGAAATGTTAAATTGACTGTGAAACTAATGAAATATTTAAACTTGAAAAGTATAAATAAAAACTTAACAACAACAACAATACCATGTATAAAACAATGTTCCGTATATAAGACAATGTTCCGTGTATAAGACAATGTTCCATGTATAAGACAATGGTTTTTTCCATTCAAAAATTATGGGGGTCGTCTTATACACTTACCAGTAGTGTGTGGGAAGCACCGAATTTTCCCAAAAAATCTCATTAAGTTGGGGTGATCTCCCCCCACCCCCGAAAAGCTCAACAACTTTGGGTAAATAATAAGTTTGGGTCATCTCAGGTTGTTACCGTGGTTGCCGTGAAGAAGCTGCCAGAACCACCAACTTCTGCCAGCCATTACAGGGTGCCCACGGGTGATGTTTTAATATAATATCAAAGTCAGTCTGTTTGATGTTTAAAATATTGATTACTTAATTTTGGGTTCAAAAAATAGGGGTTGTCTTATACATAGGGGTGTCTTATGCATGGAAAAATATGGTAATAATAATTTATGTGCAGTCCATCTGATAGGGTTGCCCCAGCCACTCTGGGAGGCTTCCAACAAATTAAAACACAGCAAGACATCAAATAATAAAAACTATGCTTAAAATTAAAAATGATAAGAAAATACAATACAGTGGTACCTCGGGTTAAGTACTTTATTCGTTCCGGAGGTCCATACTTAACCTGAAACTGTTCTTAACCTGAAGCACCACTTTAGCTAATGGGGTCTCCTGCTGCTGCCACGCCGCCGGAGCCCGATTTCTGTTCTTATCCTGAAGCAAAGTTCTTAACCTGAAGCACTATTTCTGGGTTAGTGGAGTCTGTAACCTGAAGCATATGTAACCAGAAGCTTATGTAACCCGAGGTACCACTGTATGATAAGCAATAAAGAAGCGCTGAAAATCCATCAAAATAATACGAATATCTTGATGAAAAGTTACAGATAGGTAGCCGTGTTGGTCTGCCATAGTCAAAACAAAATAAAAAAATTCCTTCCAGTAGCACCTTAAAGACCAACTAAGTTACCGTAGTTCTTGGTATGAGCTTTCGTGTGCATGCACACTTCTTCAGATACCTGAAGATACCTGATGGTATCTGAAGAAGTGTGCATGCACACGAAAGCTCATACCAAGAACTAACTTAGTTGGTCTTTAAGGTGCTACTGGAAGGAATTTTTTTATTTTGTTTTGATGAAAAGGATGCACTTGTGTTAAAGTTCTTTCTCAATGCTCTCCGCTCTTCTAAACATGCCCCTGCCCAAAAAATATGTTGACGTGGAAAGCAACATGACTGTTCCACAGCGAAGGCAGTTCTTCGTGAAGATCTGTGTTCATCTCCTCAAACATATATGGGCATAAGCGGACTTCTGCTGGATCAGATGAAAGGCTGATCTAGTCCAACATTCTCTTTGCACAGTGGCCAACCAGATGCTTGTGGGAAGCTCACAAACAGGACATAAGGGCAATAGCGTTCTTCCCGCTCGTGTTCCTCAGCAGCATGTGCATAAAAACACATATATTAATTTTAATGAGTTAATTAATTAATTAAAACGAAACAGGATGCATTATATCGGGGGGGGGGAATTGCTCATCAAAATGTGCATGTTAGAGGAAATCACACACAAATATATTAGGAGAAGTTTGCGCTGAAATGCTGATGAATTTTCAGGACCTTTTTTTCAGTGTAACTGATGTGGAAATGGATTTAAGGTGGGGGAACATGAGAAACCAAGAGACACCTAAAGCTGACAGACCCAGCCATCTGTACTTTCTGGCTCACAGCTTACTCTCTTAACCAGTGCACTGCTCTCTTTCAAACGTACAGCAAAGCTCAACGTCGCCTTTGCCCGAGCAGATTGCAAGGGATAATGTGGGAACTGCCGTTTCCTTTCTTCATTAATATTGCTAACACGGAAGGCGCTGCCTACTGCTAGCGATGATGATTCCGGAGTAATATATTTTGAATGTGGCAGAGAAGTTAGTGCATTCAAGATCTGGTGTCACCCCCACAAGCACTTGCCGTATATTTTAAACCGCAAGGAAAACAGCTTGACTTTGAAAGATTTCATAAAGGAGCGATTCTTTCTCTCCCCCTTTCTGATATTGCCACATATATTAAACTTAGGTGTTCAATGCATTTTATGCCATGTACAGTATTTCAGCTATATAGAGAAACCTTCTGTCAACCAATCCCCTTTTTATGGGATGTACTAGCAGGATTAATGCTCTCGCTAACAGATTCAAGGATGACAGATTTGTGGCCAAAATCTTGGAGGTTATTGTGCTTAAAACTAGATAACATCCTCAAATATCTTTGTAATCTATCAAATATTGTTGTTGGTAGCAAATAGATATAGATTGAATTACCACTAACAACAACAACAACAGCATGTTAAAGAATTAAAAACATAAGAAAAGGGTTTTTAGTTTTAGGCCAAAGGTTAATTGAATCATGTACCCTGTTCTCGCACTGGCCAACCAGATGCCAAAACTTTTTATTCCCAGCAAATGGTATTCAGAGGCATACTGGCACCAGCAGTGGAGGTAGACCATAGCTAGCATGACCAGTAGTTACTAATAGGCTTATCCTCCATCTGTACTCCTTTTAGCAGCCTGGAAAACAAAGAGCAAGCCTCTTTTAAAAACGAACATTCCTAGAAGGGTCTGGACATTTATGTTCACATCCTTTATAGATCCTAGAAGGGCACGAGGCACTTACATTCCAGTGATTAACCATACAGTTTGATGTATGTTTATTTGGGGATAAGACCCCTGCCCCTGATTTCAGGAGGATTTAATTACAGTGGTACCTCAGGTTAAGAACTTCATTCGTTCTGGAGGTCCGTTCTTAACCTGAAACTGTTCTTAATCTGAGGTACCACTTTAGCTAATGGGGCCTTCTGCTGCCACCACACCGCCACTGTGCAATTTCTGTTCTCATCCTGAAGCAAAGTTCTTAACCCGAGGTACTATTTCTGGGTTAGTGGAGTCTGTAACCTGAAGCGTCTGTAACCTGAAGCATCTGTAACCCGAGGTACCCCTGTACCTAGCAAACAGATGTGCAATCAAGGTGAAATGCAGAACTAGAAATCCTATATAGCCTGTAGTGTTTTCAGCTATCATGACTGTCTGGCAGGCTGTCAGCTCCAAGGCTGGTCCGTCCCTGGGGCAGGCAGGCCAGCAGCAGATTGACAGGCAGGTCATCCAGTAGGATGGAGGGGTGTGTGTGTGATAGAGCGGAAGGTTGTGTGGGTGGCCCAATGGAAGGTTAATCTGGTCACAAGGAGCTGATGCTGTCATAACTAAGAAGTTCTAGCACCGTGTGAAGCTGCCTTGTTTGGTGAACATCCACAATGCAAACAAATGCAAGGCTCTGTATTTAGGCAGGAGTAATCAACTTCACAAATATAAGATGGAGGACACCTGGCTTGCCAGCAACATGCGTGAAAAGGATCTAGGGGTCTTAGTAAACCACAAGCTTGACATGAGTCAACAGTGTGATACAGAAGCAATAAAAAGAGAGAGAAGCTAATGCTAGGCTGCGTCAACAGGATAGTGTCCCGTTGCAGAGAAATAATAGTTCTACTTTATTCTGCCTTGGCCAGACCACACCTGAAATACTGTGTCCAATTCTGGGCACCACAATTTAAGAATGATATTGACAAGCAGGAAGGTGTGCAGAGGAGGGTGACCAAGATTTTAAAGGGTCTGGAAACCAAGCCTTATAAGGAACAGTTGAGGGAGTTTAGCCTGGTATGGTATGAGGAGATATGATAGCCATCTTCAAATATCTAAAGGGCTGTCACATGGAAGATGGAGCAAGCTTGTTTTCTCCTGCTCCAGAGTGTAGGACCCAAGCCAATGGATTCAAGTTACAAGAAAGAAAATTCCAACTAAACATCAGGAAGAACTTTCTGGTGGCAAGAGCTACTCCACAGTGAAATGGACTACCACGGGAGGTTGTGAATTCTCCTTCCTTGGAGGTTTTTAAGCAGAGATTGAATCTCATTTAGTTGAGATTCTTGCATTGCTGGGGGTTGGAGTAGATGACCCTTGGGATCCTTTCCAGCTCTGCGATTCTGATTCTATGATTCGGCTGGAGCGTTGCCACACAACAGATAGCTTTTCTAAGTTTCTCACTAGGAGCTATCCATGGTGCTGCAACACTTCAGTTGCCTTGCTTCCTTCACTTCTCTGCGGAATCAGAACAAGGTAAGAGCAGAGAGTAAAGCAGGGGTCAGCAAACTTTTTCAGCAGGGGGCCGGTCCACTGTCCCTCAGACCTTGTGGGGGGCCAGACTATATTTTTTGGGGGGAAAATGAATGAATTTCTCTGCCCCACAAATAACCCAGAGATGCATTTTAAATAAAAGCACGAGTTCTACTCATGTAAAAACACCAGGCAGGCCCCACAAATAACCCAGAGATGCATTTTAAATAAAAGGACACATTCTACTCATGTAAAAACACACTGGATTTAGAAGGTGATTGGGCCAGATCCAGCCCCCAGGCCTTAGTTTGCATACCCATGGAGTAAAGCTTTAAAAGACACCCCATCCTCTCTTTCAAGAATAATCAAGAGGGACTAGAAACATGAAAAAGTAAGCAATGTTCCCCTGCCCAACTTTAAAGAGCTAAATTTATAGATTTGGGCTCCCACCTTTTCTTCTGCTAGTGGCTGTCTTTTTTTTTCCTGAAAAAGGACTAGGATTTTGTTACCAAGGGACAGTGGTGAGGGGGTTTGAGTGCTGGCTACCAAACTTTCCCTACTATTGCCAGGAAGGTAGTGTGTGTGTATGTATGTATGTGTGTGTGTGTGTGTGAGAGAGAGAGAGAGAGAGAGAGAGAGAGAGAGAGAGAGAGAAATTAGAACCACATGAATTAGTCTAGCATTAAGAGAACTCATCCTGGGGTCAAAGGAATAAAGCCCACAACCCTCTACCAACCCACTCACCCTGCTCATCCCAGCAATCTGGTTTGAATTGAGGGTCCTCACACTATAAAACATAAACCCAACACCCCACAATTCAGTGTAAATGACATGATTAATGCCATGTGTCATTTGATAAATAAATAAACTTTGGCCCGAGATATGCCAAATGATGTACAGTGGTGCCCCGCAAGACGAACGCCTCGCAAGACGGAAAACCCGCTAGACGAAAGGGTTTTCCGTTTTGGAGGCGCTTCGCAAAACGAATTTCCCTATGGGCTTGCTTCGCAAGACGAAAATGTCTTGCGAGTTCCTGCGGGGGTTTTTTCCTTCCCCCCCTTTTTCTAAGCCACTAAGCTGCTTATCAGCTGATCCACTAAGCCAATAAGCTGCTAAAAGCCGCTAAAAGCCGCTAAGCCGCTAATAGCGCTAAGCCGCTAAGCCGTCAATGGGCTTGCTTCGCAAGACGAAAAAACCGCTAGACGAAGAGACTCGCGGAACGGATTAATTTCGTCTTGCGAGGAACCACTGTACTTATGAAGAAGAAACATTATTATTATTATTATTTTATTATTATTATTATAGATTTTCTTGATTTACAAAAGTATGAGCAATGTCTCTCTTTTTTTCCCCAAGTTAAATTTTTACAGATCAGTTTCATTTGCTGAGACATTAGTGTTATATTCGGAAGAAAAGGGGGAGGAGGTGGAGGAGGAAAAGGTGAGTGGGGCGGGGGTGGGTGACGATGTTTCTATTTTACTTAATATTTGTGTGAGGTTTAGTGTTAGAGTCCCTTGTGCAGGTTCTCTGCTATTTGCTTGTGTTCCTTTGGTAGTGAGAGAGGTTGGGGTTGGCCTAGGGTGTAGTTGTTCATTTGTGATTGACTGTTAACCAATAAACTGAAACTGACACAGGGACAAATTGAAGAAGACGCCTTCACCCCTGTATGGCTCCCCTTTATCACATAGACAGCCCAACAAGACAACGACAAAAACCTACCAACAGCATACAAACCAATATGGCTAACCTGATCCAAACACCCACCCACCCCACTCACACATGAAAACTGAAGTCGCTTTTGAAGCCCAAATGCTGGATTCCTCATAAAACACAAGCTGATTCTCAGCTTCCCTGCTCTAGCATCATTCCTTGCCACCTGTTGGGGGTTGTCTGCAACTGCTTGTTAGGAATGGCATGGGAAGATTGTGTGAATTCTCCCCCAGGAGATCAGCAGCCCCCAGCAGCATCAACTGAAAACTGCCAAGCAGCAAATACAGCAATCGCAATAAAGGAAAACAACGTTAAAGGAGCTGCCAGAGATGAAGCAGAAGAAAACACGGGAGTGTTTTCATTGTTCTTATATGAAATAAATAATGCCACTCTGAATGAAGATCAAGATTCCTATTTGTGCTCTCTGCAGCTCCTTTTCATCCCGGGTACAGCAGCTGAAATGATGATACATTTGCTGTTTGTTGTTGCTTTTGCTTTTCGTCAAGCACATCTCTCTGTTTCACGGGAAGGGGGCCTTTGCCACCCATTTAATGCTCCTCCTCCCCATTATAGTAGCCCAGTTGCAGAGCTTGTGCTTTGCATGCAGAATGTCCCAGGTTCAATCCCCAGGATCCCCATGTAGGACTATGAGACACCTCTGTTTGAAACCCTGGAGAACTGCTGCCAGCCAGTGTAGATGAGCTGGAAGGATCAATGGGATGCCTCTGTATAAGGCATCTCCTGTGTTCTTCCTGGTTTCCTTGGTGAGAAGGCTGGTTTCAGGCTTAGGAAAGGATGTGGACAAACACCGGTTCCCTTGGCCTGAAAGCGAGATGAGCGCCGCAACCCCATAGTTGCCTTTGACTGGACTTAACCATCCAGGGGTCCTTTACCTTTTTTTACCTTTACCAGTCACAGTGGCTACATTCTTCCTCCACTGTCAAGAGTCAGTATACCTCTGAATATCTGTTGCTGGGAAGAGTGCTGTTGCACTCAGGTCTGGCTTGTGGGCTTCCCATGTTCATCTGGTTGGCCGCTCACTGTGAGATCAGGATGTTGGACTAGATGGGCTTTTGCCCTGCTGCATCAAGCTCTTCTTACCTAGGACTCAGCTACATTAGCAAAGAAACTGTGATTTGAATGTGCTACAAACACACAACACCAGATGGCGCCAGAGAGCGTGAAATTTTAAGACACAATTTTCCATAGAGATTTTTTTCTTTTGTTATAACAATCTAATTTCTGACATTTATAGTGTGTCCCCCCCCCTGGGTCTAGATCCACCCCTGGGGTAAGATAGCTTTCTTGTCCTTTGGAGAGGCGCTGCACCTCAGTGGTAGAGCATCTGCTTTGCATGCAAAAGGCTGCAAGTTCAATCTCTGCCATTTCTTGGTAGGGCTAAAAAAGACTCCACTCTGAAATGCATAGAACTAAGCGGCGGAGTAGACAAAACTAACTTAGATAGACCAATGGTCTGACAAGGTGTAAGTCCCTTTTCTAAGGGGTGCTTATTTACTCATACTAGTGCACAAAACTCTGCACAGTTGGGGCCAGGATACCTAAGATATTGTCTGACGTCCTTCTATACCAAACTGCCTTCTATAGAGACCATCACATCGGGAGGTCCATTTGATGCAATGCAGAAATTGGGCTTTTAATGTGGTAGCACCTACCCTTTGGAAATCTCCCCATTATGCACAAGATATGCAAGATCTCTAATTTTTTTAGCACTTTCCCAACGAGACTTTAAAGTGGAGTTTCCTATCCCAATCTGCATCTGCATTGGTTTGATTTTTTTTAAAAAAATATATATGTTCTTATTGATTTTTTTTTTTAAAAAAACTGTTAATTGTTTGGGGACATTGCATGGGAAGGCATTTGTAAATGAAATGAAATAAATAATAAATCCTCCATTTTTCTTACATGTACAGATTCCGATTTTGGAAATTAGCTCCATTTCCCAAGCCTGAGTCCAAATTGAGTCAAGAAGCGGTTGAAAACCATCCTATTACTCGCTCTGACATTTCAAGATGCCGATTATGTCTAATCTCTAGGGAAGGGCCATTCTGAAAGTGTTCTCTCTCTCTCTTTCTCCCCACACACACACTTTGCCAAGGCGATCCCTCTGTCCAATTAAGCATTTCTGCTTGTTTGCTCCTCATTCTATCAATTCAAGAAATGGGACAAGTCTGAGGCTGTTATTAAAAGGCTTTAATCTTCTGAAGCCAAACACTTTTCCACTGCCCATTAAGGGTGATCTTTAAATGGTAAATATTTGCGCCTCTAAGATGGAATGTGGTTTTGCTAGCAAATCCATTTTTCTGCTGCATAAACCCATTTTTCCCTCTTTCTGTAAGCCAGATTAAATCCTATGTTTCAGTATCTTATTTATTTATTTATAAGCCTTTGTAAGCTGCTTAATATTAAAAGGGGAAAAAATCTGTAAGCGGTGTGCACTATGTACAATATAGAAACAATATCCATTATGACATAAATATATCCTAAAGCCAATGAGACAGTATATAAGTACATAAAAATTAATAAAACAGAGTTTCAGGGGATTCAAACACATAAATCAGGGTCCAATCTTGTAGGTTAGGGAAAGCCTGGGCAAAAAGATAAGTCTCCATAAGACTTCAGAAGCAACTGATGGTTGATGCTTCACATATGGTCAAGGTATGGCATTCCATAGTACAAGGGCAATAGCAGAAGATTTCTGTTTTGGGATGACCACCGCGTAATATTATGTAGGGTGTAGTGCCACAGGTAGAATATCCCCAGATGACCTAAGTGAGTGTACAGGTGTATACAGGGACAGGTGATCTTTCAGGTTAACCTGAAAGTTGTTTAGGGCTTTATATATTGTCATAGATCTGGGGTACCAGAAATTAAGAAATTGTAGTATTTAGATAATATTTGGGATATGAAGGGGAAATACAAACTGCAGAACTGTGCTGGACAAGAAATTACTGGGTTAGCTTATGCAAACCAGCCTGGCTGGGTTAGCAAGCTGCAGAGCCAAGTCTTGGACCATGCAAAAACTATTCTTCCCCTATGCTCCAAGAAATGGACAGAGACAGGAGATTTAGAAGGGTGTGGTGTCACACAGGAGGAAAAATGTGTCCCTTTTAAAACAGAGGGGTTTGGAGAAGGGGAGGGGCAGTTTAGCAATTCCATCAGTTTATTACGGTAGCAGACAAGCAGTTTAAAAATAGCTAAAGTGCAAAATTATAAAAGTAAGATACAATAATTATATTTTTAAAAAAGCCAGAATAAGAGCAGGGAGACAAGAGTGGCTGACCAGCACGTTAAAACAACTATGATTAGAAGGGGCGGCTTAACAAAGGTTCTTGGGAAGGAAAAAGGAGAGATGTCAGAATTCCAGGCAGAGGCTATGCAGGGCAGAACCATCTTGGCAGGCTGGAACAGAGGCATGAGAATCACAGTCATTGCTCCACCGACATCTAGAAGGCCCTCCTCAAGGGACCCGCTTCCCTCAGGATGAAACACCTTCCCCACCCCTGTGCCAGGAAGGTGATTCGCAAGTTGCTAAGACCTTCCTCCTTTGTTGTTGTTTAGTCGTTTAGTCATGTCCAACTCTTCGTGACCCCATGGACCAGAGCATGCCAGGCACTCCTGTCTTCCACTGCCTCCCGCAGTTTGGTCAAACTCATGCTGGTAGCTTCAACAACACTATCCAACCATCTCGTCCTCTGTTGTCCCCTTCTCCTTGTGCCCTCCATCTTTCCCAACATCAGGGTCTTTTCCAGGGAGTCTTCTCTTCTCATGAGGTGGCCAAAGTATTGGAGCCTCAGCTTCACAATCTGTCCTTCCAGTGAGCACCCAGGGCTGATTTCCTTAAGGATGGAGAGGTTTGATCCTCCCTTAGCACCAGCCATTTAGAAGTGAGAGGTTTTCTCTCTCTCTCAACGCTGTGCCATCCCTCTAGGCTTGTTCACACACACACACCCCCCTTCTTTTTCTTTTGCAAAACTGTCATTTCATTCATGGCTCAGAGAGACTTCTTTCTTTCTTTAATGATGTGAATTGAGCTAGGTCTTCTATTGGGCTCGGGTAATTAGTGCTGGAGGACTCTGATTATCTCTTTGTACCACTCCTCAGCGTTTGACACAATCCCGCATAATAAGCCTCCTCTCCGACAAACGCCGGCTAGGCCCTGCCAGTATCTCCTCAGAGGCTGGTGTGGTGTGTGGAGTGAGGAGATGCTGGCATTCTGTCCTCGCCAGGTGCCAGCTTCGTTTTTTCCTTATTAATACTCATTGGAGTACGGGGCGGGGGGGGGGAGGAGATAATGAACTGAATGGAGGAGATTCCCTTGCCTTATCTTTTTCAGCTGCTAAAGAAACACACATCGGAAGAGCATTTGGTCTCCCTTCCCTCCCTTGTCCCATTCTTCGCCTTTCCCTTTCTGGAGTGTGCCGCATTATAATTAAAAGGCAAACGGATGGACGACAGCTCCCACAAACCAAGAGGCGCCGGATTAAATATTCAAGAGGCATCTCGTGAGGAGAATGGCTGGGGCGGGGGGGGGGGTGGAGGAACAGAAGAGAGAAAGAAACAACCAACACACATACACACAACACAAAAACCCTATGAGCGAGGTTATTAAATAAAATCAAGCAATTTCGCTCAAATGGAATGGGGAATTAAAAGATGCATTCTGAACATAAAGCCACAACAAAGGCATCATGATCAATTAAGAAACAAAAAAGGCTGTTATCTATGTCTCCCCGTATAAATAAGTGCCGTAAAGAGATTGTTAAGTAGGAGGTGGGGGAGTGGGGGAGAGCAAACAAATCAACAAGCCTTGGCGAAGAGGAGAGAATGACTAGCGAGAGCGAAGGACCTTTGGGAACTCAGAACTCTAATTAGAGAAGCCGGCCATGCATTTGGTTATCTCTTCTGAGCAATGAATGGAGAAAGGATGGGGAGGAAGATGGTTGGGCCGTTTTTTGGCTGCGGACTGACCTGATCTGATTCTCTCCTGCCCTTGCATGAGGATCAGAACCCATCTTCCAGCAATGCCAGATTAAGAGCAGTGCAGGCAGTTCCCCACACAGGGCACTGAGCCAAGTGGGCAGATGATGATGATGATGATGATAATCAATAAAGCCTATATTTATGTGGGTACCTCCTCAAAGTTAGGCCCCGATTAGACAGGATATTGATTTGCTGCAACTCTGAGAGCATGCGCAAAATGGAAGACGAGAGGGAGGAGGGCACCAATTTTTGTCCTCACTCAGGGTGCCATATTACTAAAGTCTGCTGCTGCTGCTGCTGCCAGTCAGATGGTGAACTTCTCCAGATTTTGCAATGCATTCTGGCAGGGTAGAAATGTGCACAAATACATATATTCTGCATTAATGAGGGATATAAATTGTGTTTGCCTTTTGCAGCGGACTGACCCGATCTGAAACTCCAGTGCTTGCTTGAGGATCAGAAACTCATCCCTAGCCATAGTGCATTGCACACCCAAAAATATGTTTTACCTGAAAGGTGCATATGAAATGCATATTGTGCTGGTGAATTTTTCAAAAAAAAAGCATTGAATATTGTCTAAGAAGTGCATGATTTCCTTACAAAGTGTGCACAAAATGCGTGGACAGAACAGAATTCAATATGTGTGGCACTTTCGTTACTTATCTTCAGGCACCAGACAAAAACATTCTCCCAGGCCTTTGGCTAATTAAGCCATCTATGTCCTTTTAAACTAGGGTGGGGGTAATATTTTTGTCATTATGGTATGTACTTGTGTTAATCTATTGTAAACTCTAGAAATTTAACTAATTAATAACAGCATGCAGGGAAACCCTACAAGCCCTCCCCCCCCAGTAGTAAAAATACAATAATAAATTAAGTAACTAACAATGCAGTGCCCTTTCATCTTCATGAGCCAGTTGTTTCACCCAGCCATACGGAGAGATGAGAGCCAGGGGCCCTCCAAATGTTGCTGGACTACAGCAGCTCCCACCATCCCTTGCTGTTGGCTTAGGCTGTTGGCTTAGGCTCCTTTCAGCCTAAGCATCCTGGCTTAGGTTGACAGGAATTGTCCAATGATATCTGGAGGGCCACAGGTTCCCCATACCTTGCAGGGCTGTTGTAAGAATGATTGAGATAACATGTGTGCAAATGGCTTGGAGCTCTCAAATGGTTCTCTAGGAGTGCAGCATTTGATTAAATTGTAATCTGGAAGTTTCCTCTGCCAGGTTTTTATTATTATTATTAAATATATAGACATATATATATATATATATAGAGAGAGAGAGAGAGAGAGAGAGAAATGTTTTAAGCCCAGACGCCTTGGAAGGCATTCAGCAAGGAGCATCAAAAACGAGTTACAGGTGCTGAAGAAGTATGACTTATGATGAAAGATTAAAATAACTAAATATGCCAAGCTTGGCAGCGAAATGACTTGAAGGTTGGGGAGATGATAAACGTCTCCAGATATTTGAAAGGCGTGATGTGCCGGGAACGGGATTATGAAGCGGCGAGGAGTAGCAGAGGAAAGAAATAAGCGGCAAGGTGGTGGAAATGAGAGAGGTGGTGGTAGTGGGGGGATGTGAAAGTGAACCAGAAGAAAATTCACTCTGACAATGAAATATACCCTTTGGTATAGTCTCCTGTGGGAAGTGGAGAGAAGCGCCATCATTAGACATTTGGAAAGCAAGATATGACACTGCACTCAAACCTCGTAACACCAGAGGCTCTGCTAACAAGAGCACTTGGTGAAATAAAGAAATAGGTGGTGGCAGGCATGCTAAATGCCTGCTGTGTGGTGAGATCACTGTGGGCAACAGGGTCCCTGGCTTGATGTCCTTACTCCATAGGAAATCACCTGGCACCATATCAAACCACCCAGTGTTGTCTACCTTGGGGTAGTCAACGTAAGAACATACATCAGAAGAAACTGCTGGATCAGGCCCATTCAGTCCAGCATCCTGTTCTCACAGTGGACAGCCAGATCTTAGCTGTCAACTTTTTCCTTTTTTTAAGGGAAATTCCCTTATTCTGAATAGGATTCCTCGCAAGAAAAGGGAAAAGTTGACAGCTATGAGCCAGGTGCCTATGGGAAACCTACAAGCAGGATCCAAGGACAAGAGCCCTCTTCCCTCACGCGGTCCCTGCAATTGGTGCCCCTTAGACAGCAGCACCGAATTGCACCCAACTTTGTGGGGGGCAGTGTTAGAAACTAAGACATGAAAGCTAGGAGCTGAATGGCACCTTAAACCTAGCTTATGGGCACAACAACGGAATGTCTAGTTGCGCTTTTTCTATAACAAGAATACAAATATGAATGAACTGCAGCTAAAATATTATGTTCGTTTTTCACACAGTCTAGTCCTTCCCCCGCTCACCCCCCTAACATTCTTAAAAGGGTCTCTTCTCCTGTCTTCATAGAGTAGCTGGAAGTGGGGAGGCAGAAAAAGGTCCTCCTTTCCTTCCACTCTGCAGTTTTATTCTGAAATCTTAGGCGCAATACTGCGCCCAGAGCTCAGAAACGGCTCACGCTAATGGAATTCCCTGTCGCAAAATGCGCCTCAGACAGTGGGAGTTTGGAACACTGGTGGGGGCCTGTTGTGTGTGCATGACATCACACACAACGCCCCCCCCATGCAGCTAGGCTGGCTCATCCCACCATCCCCCCCACACCAATAGCCACCAACACTTTTTGTGTGTTTTTTTTAATAATATTTATTAAAAATTTTCCAGAATAAAAAGGAAAGATAGCAAGCAAGAAAGAAAAAACAAATATGATTTACGCTTGGTTTCAGTGGCATCTTTCCCGGACTCCCCCCCCTCCCCCTCTTGTATTCCATTTCCCTTAAATTGATTCCACAGATTCTTACCCCAAATTTTAAAACCTTATTTGTAATTTTAAATAACCCATTTATTCCAAATTAATTTATCTTATTTATCTTAATGAACCATTTCTCCTTATATTTTATATAATTCCCTAAGATCGACCCCATTTCCCTTCCACGAATTCCCCTATTTTCAAACAACAAACATGAAAAAAGAAAAGAAAGAAATAATATATAATTTTACAGCCTTTGGATTCCAAATCTCTCCCCCCCCCCCATTCCCCGGTTCCAATCCCCAAAGTTCATCCATTGTCTACTGCCAGTCTGGTGTATCCACGTCTATATCTCAACTCCACTTTGCCGTCTTTTGATAGCTTTTAATTTCAGAAAGTCCAATCTCGAAAAAACTCTCAGAAAAAGTCATTGTTCTTCCATCCAGACCTCTATGTTTAAGAGTCTAACTTAAATTCTATTTCTTGGTCCTTTTAAAGTCTGGATGTTCCAAATACTCCGGCTTCAAATTTGGTCCAGCTCTTATTCCTCAGGTTGCTTTTTCCTGTTCTGCTGCAGAAACCTTCTAATTCAGAAACTTCTTGTTCTCCACAGAGGCTTTTGTTATTCAGGAACATAACTTGCGTCAAGTCCCTTCCTTTCTTCAATAGATAAATCCATTGTCTCCTTTAGTATAGAAACCTCTGTAGACAAAATAATGCTTCGTTTTTGCAGCTTTCCCAAGAGATAACAGATCCTGCTCAAATTCATAGTATTTTTCCACTTGCTGATACTGTTGCAATGTCCCAGCCTCCCTCTAGAGGGAATATGGTAACTTAATTTCTTTCAAAATCAGACCCAAAAGTCAAATAACTTGTTGCCTTTATTTCCAATAATTTATGTCCAAATTGTAACAAATCTAACCAGCAAAGCCATCGTAACAAAGTTCTCTTTTATTTTCCTGCTTTGACAGCTACTTTGACAGCTGTCAAAGTTTCTGTGTCTCTTCACCAGTCTCTCATAGCGGATCGTTCCCGGTTCCCGGGGGGGGGTGCATTTTAGTTCCCACAAATCAGTCTTCTCCTCCAGCACAATTATTGTAATTTCCCTTCGTGAAGTTAAAAATTTTTTTCAGGTAAACAAGTTCATCTCTCGATCTTAGTTGTCAAATCCTTGCGTTGAGCCATCTACAACAGGGGGGGGCAGACTTCCTTTTTGCACTCCCCCCGCTCGCTCCAAATTCAAAGATCAAATTTCCCTTTTAAGTCCAATCAATTTACTCACGGGTTGTTCCTTTTAGTCCAAATCCGAAATTTTCAAAGAAGAAGTCGTTGCTCTCCACCGAATGGCATGCGGCTTCGCTGGGCAGGGGAAGCATTGGACTCACAGCACCACCCCCCCCCCCGTCACCCGCTCCGCAGCCTTTAAAAAGGCTCCTTCGCGGGTCGGGGGGGCGCAAACGGTGCCCGCCGAGTCACCAAGTCCATGGGCATCTCCGCCCATGGTTTTTGAGGGTCCCCGCGTCGCCGGCACGGCAGGACCCGACCCCTACCCAGCCGACTCCCTCCGGAGCTCAGAGGGAGTCCACCATTTGGCGATGGCGCCGACCCGGAAGTCTGGCCACCAACACTTTTTGAAAGGGACAAGTGGGGGCAAAATGCTTCATCCTGCCTGAGTCCCTGGCGATCCTCAAAATGATGCTGCAGGGCCAAGCATCTTCGTTCTGGCACATCCTTTTTAAGATTGCTGAAGAATTTTTTTGGGGGGACCAGCCCCCTTCTGGAAAATATTGGGGTTCCCTGCCTCCAGAACTCTGACTCCAATCAGCCCCAATTAGCCAATACAGCTGATGCTCAAGGCTGTTCCACAACATCATCATGTTGGCTGCTCATTAAATCAGCCACTTTATTATGGTCAATGGATCAAAGGCGTGCACAGACCCACCCACAAAGCCAGGGGAGGCAACCAGCTTTGGTGGCAGGATCCCCAGTGGCAGCAGATCCCAATGTTGATCTTTCTCTCCCCCCACCATTCCTGGTGTCTGTCTTCATACACTCTATCTTCCCTCGTGAGGAGGGGAAGGCCCTATTTTGGGGTTTGTAAAAAATGTGTAGCTTAAGCAAAATGGCATACAAAAAATGTGTATACAGTGGTACCTCTGGTTACATACTTAATTCATTCCAGAGGTCCGTTCTTAACCTGAAACTGTTCTTAACCTGAAGCACCACTTTAGCTAATGGGGCCTCCCGCTGCCGCCACACCACCGGAGCACGATTTCTGTTCTCATCCTGAAGCAAAGTTCTTAACCTGAGGTACTATTTCTGGGTTAGCGGAGTCTGTAACCTGAAGCGTCTGTAACCCGAGGTACCACTGTATTTTGCTTTTAGATGTCAAACAGATAAACAGCTATTTGACTTTTAGAAGACATCTGAAGGCAGCCCTCTTCAGGGAAGTTTTTAATGGTTGATGTAACCTGAAGCGTATGTAACCCGAGATACCATCGTATTAGGAGAAAATTGCACCAGTAACTAGATGGACCAATGGTTTCACTCATCATAAGGAAGCTTCCTATGTACTCTTATGATTCTATGCAACAGTTTTTAAAAGTACACATATCTTTCCTGCTAGTAGGTTCCATGTATTGTAGCTCAAGTCTAAGGCTTAGGAGGGGAGGAGGGTTCAGTCTCAATGCAAGCCTTCTCCTTCACAATAAAGCACCTCTTCTTGTGTGCCGATCTGCTAATACTGCTGCTGTTTTTACTCTGTCCCGAGATCCATCAGTATTAACAGCTCTCTCCATCATACCCAATAATGCCTCCTTGGATGCACCCCAGGGGAGGAAATCCCCTAAATAAAATGGCCCATTAAATAGAGCTGGGAAATGCAAGGACATTAGCTTGTCAGCCAGCCTGAGCTTCCACATGGGACCCACTGACTAATAAACAGATTGTTAACTTCTGGTAACAACTAATTCCTCAAAGATCCATGGTTAACACTCAGTCCTCCAGACAGAGCAGCTGGGTGGCTGGTTTTCCCATTAGGAGCTGAGCTGAAGCGCAGCCATCAGTGAAGGGAAAGGACATCGCACAACGTCTTTCTTCCCTTTTCTCCTTTTTGTGATTGAGAGCAAAATCTAGTTCTTCCTCTGTCATACTCATATGAATGTTCTGCTGCTTTTGTAAGAGTGAGGCAATTAAGCACTTCTTCACAATGCACCATTAAACAGTGGAATTTGCTCCCTCAATAAATACTGGTGGAGGATAAGACTGTCACATACCCTCCAGCATTTATCTGCTTAAAATAGGAATGTCCTGTTTTAGAACAACAACAAGAAGAAGAATACCCTGTCCATCTGACTGGGTTGCCCAGCCACTCTGGGCAGCTACCAACATATATAAAAATAATAATAAAACATTAAACATAAAAAACCTTTCCTGTACAGGGCTGCCTTCAAATGTCTTCTAAAGTTTGCATAGTTACTTATCTCCTTGGCTTGGAAGTTGCATAACTCCATTTTCTCCAATATTTCTCTGATGAAAATAGGGTCGTCCTAAGGGAAAGTGGGACATTCTGGGATCAAATCAGAAACCAGGATGGCTTCTGTAAATCCAGGAACGTTTCTGGAGAGTAGGGACACTTGGAGGGTCTGCTATCAGTGGCCACCAGACTCAATGGCTAAGTTCTACCTCCACTGCTGGAGGCAACATGCCCTTGAATATCAGTTGGTGGAAATCACAAATGAGGAGAGGTTGTTACAATCAGCTGCTGCTTGCAGACTTCCCATGGTTGGCCACTGTGAGAACAGGATGCTAGACTAAATGGGCCACTGGCTTGATCTAGCAGGGCTCTTATGTTCTTAAGTGGGTTTGGGTATCGTTTGCTATTGTACCGCCATGCCATATTGAGGGACAGCTTCCTGCATTTCCCCCCTAAATGGTTCCCAAGTCACAACACTGCAGTGACCGCAGAAATCACAACCGGCAAAGTTCCCCTATTAGACTGTCAGCCAGCATTTACCAGTTTAGTGCCCTGCATATGTTTTGGACTACAATTATTAGTAACACTTGAGAGTGATGGCTGAGGCTGATGGGAGTTGTAGTCCAAAAACAGTTCTGCCCCATAGTCAGAAGCAGTACATCTCTGAATACCAGTCGCTGCTACTTGACCATCTTCACTGGATAATCTAGGGATTGAACCTGAGTTCTTCTGCATACAAACATGTGCCATACTACTAGGACATGTTCCTACCTGGAAAAGCCAGTGAATGAACTTGGGACATGGAACTTGCAAATGGAAAGTGTGTGCTCTGCTACTGGCTTCAGTATCTCCTAATCCATTGACTTTGGACCAGCATCAACAACAGCAACATGACAAGCCTTACTTCTATTGGCAACCTATTACAGAATCACATCATTCAAGAAGGAGAGTAGAGTTTATTTTAACTCTATTTCTTTTTGCTGTAGAAATTCCCATTATTTTTCAGAGATGGTCTTTATTCCAGATCTCAACAGATCTGTCGAACATAAAGGTGTTGTTTTGTTTCAGACCTCCCCCACAGTACTTTCAAGAATCTGCTGGTTTTAGGTAAAAAAAAACTATGCTCAGCTAATATTATCCCCTTTATTCCCTCTGTGGCAATTTATCTTTTCACACAAGCTGGAAGTGAAACCCTCCCTGGTCTCCTTAACTGTGTAAAGCCTCTTTGAGGAAACGCAGAATAGCAGGTGTGGAAGTTTGTGATTTATTACAGGCACCTTCTCGTTCCTAGCAACAAAACTTCCTCTTCTGATTTCTTTATTTTTATTTTTCTTAAAACAAAAAACACCCAAACTTTTCCACACATGGCAGAGAAACAGCTGCACTGAACAATGTTGCAGAAGACAGCACGAAAGCTTCATTCATCTTCAAGTAGAGCTGTGTGACACTCCACAAGTTCAGAAATCATTCATATGGACCAAACATCTAACATCTGAGGCCTAAGGTAGTTTTTTGAGTGCTTACAATATTGTTATCAATATATGAGTGCCATAGAATTCAGTGCCAGGTCAGGTCTGAGGAAATTTGGCTCTCCAGAGATCGCTGGACTACAACTCCCACCATACTTGTCCATGCTTGCAAGGGCTGATGGGAATTGTAGTTCAGCAGCATCTGGCAAGCAAAAGGTTCTCTGCTTCCATTCTACAGCTATACCGTCAATGGCTATCACCCAACTCCTTATGTTGCAGTGGCATAGCATGGGTTGCCAGTGCCCAGTGCAAGGAAACTATTGCACACTGTAACTGGTGCCTCCATGTGGAACTGCTGCTGCTGCTGGATGGAGCTGCAAGGCAGTGGAAGGACATACATGAGCACCTCCTCAGGCTGCCCCCGCCACCACTGCCATGAGTCTCACCATCCACCTGCCTCCCTGGCAACAGGGGACATTGCGTGGCGAGTTCCCACCTCCCCATCGGAAATAAAGACACAAGACACCAATATTTTAGGTTAATGGGCGAAAATAGGCCACAACTTTATTGATTACAGGAACTGAGTGGTATTGGCTTAGGCACTGGTCCTATCGACTAACTGGCTTCAGCCTGATTGCTTGAAGACTGGCAAGGGTTAACTGCCAGTAGGGGGAGTCCTGCTGATGCATATCAACCAGGAGCTCCCCCGGGGTCTCCGTTCGGGGGCGTGCCTTAGGCCCACACCTCCATAGGCTTTGGACAGGGTGACACCCCCCAGAATCCTTTACTGGACTACCCTTCAATATGGGGGAAGGTGATGGCGCTTCCTCCCCCCCCCCCCATCTGCATAACAATACCAAATGCCTAACCGCCAATGCCGAGGAAGTTGTGAAGATTTGCTACAAGGTAGGCGAAAAACCAAATGGCTGGTGCCAATTTGCCAAGTGGAAAAAATTCCTACAAGGCCCCTTGACAGCGACCAACCGAAGTTCATAGCAAGGTCAGAGAGCCAAACCTAAAGGGTGGGAGGGTGGGAAATCGGAGCAGTTGGAGTGAAGAAGAGAGGGAAATCCTCGGCCACGCCAGCCCTAAATAGCGCGGGCTATGCCTCCCAGGCCAGCCAATTGGCTGGCAAAGGAGATGAAGCGTCCGAGGATTGCCTCAGTCTTACGGGGGCTGTAAGCCAGCCTCTGCACACGTGGGGAGGGCGTGAAGCCCGCAACCCCACCTCCTCTCCAGCTCGGAAGTGGCTTTGTGTGACCAAAGGATTCACTGCTGGGCATGTTGCTCAGGTGAAGCCAGCAGGCGGGATGGAGAACGCCTCCGGTCCTGGCAGCAGCTGTAGAGGCGTACCCCTAAACAGGGCAATTGACTTGGTAGCCCCCCACCCCCACCCCATGCCTCTGTGCAGTCCTTGCTCTCCTCCTCTGGGCTAAAAGCAATGCTTGCTTGAGTAGTAAACTGCTCTCTCCCTCTCCTTCCTCAGAAGGCTGTCCTTTGTTAGGATGGCATTAAAAAGAAAAAGAAAAAAAGATCTCTGCATGGAGGGAGGGAGTGTTGTAGTGAAGTGTCCTTTTGAAGGGAATTTCTAAGCGCTTGAAAGCATCGCTCTCCCACTATTACAGGTTGCTGAAGCCTCCGCTTTGCCTGATGCATTCATTGCGTTTTCTCGACAGTAGCCTGTCCTCAAATTGAAAAGCAAAGAGGGAAGTTTTATTATGATTAGAGGAAAACACAATTGCCCTATAATATATTACCAGCTGCTTATGATGAAGCTCTCAGCAGCTGCGGTGTGAAAAATGGAAGGAAGGAAGCTGCAAGGGGCCTCGGCATTTGTGGATATGCATTAAGGATCTACTTCCAGTCTGGGTCAATTTTGCATGGCTTCATCCATAACTCTATCCTGTCCCATTTGCACTTTAATCTGAGAATTTTTTATTTATTTTTTTAAAATCCACACGAAATGTCATATTTAAATATATGGTCATATCCACACCATACCTTAAAGGCACATTTCAAGCTTCTGCCCAAAGAATCCTGAGAACGGTAGTTTGTTAAGAGTGCTAAGAATTGTAGCTCGAAGGTGAGGAAACTACACTTGCTAGGATTTTTGGAAGAAGCCGTGTGCTCTGAATGTAACCAGAATCTTAATTGTTAGACATAAAATCAAAGAGTCCCTGACAAGTGTACTGTGGAATGAGTTTTTGTGGACACATGCCTACTTTGTCAGATAGCATGATGTGAAATCTTTGTTGGCAAGTATATAAAGGGGGAAATTGTGATATGGGAGTTGAACGGCAGTGCAAAAATTACAGTCAGAAATAACTAGAGCATAAATATATGTTGAACAGACACATCATTAACCTTTTAAAGTAGCAGATGGATGATAATAGCCAATGTGATTGTATTAACACCTGTTGAGGGGCAGAAACAGTCACAGATAGCACAGATAACCTGGCATTGGGAAGCTAATTAAACAATTATGTGGCTTATCAATTCCAGGCTATCAGTACCATGTATGATTTTACCTAGGCATTAACATCTCTAGGTAAAGGTAAAGGGACCCCTGACCATTAGGTCCAGTCGTGGCCGACTCTGGGGTTGCAGCGCTCATCTCGCTTTATTGGCCGAGGGAGCCGGCGTACAGCTTCCGGGTCATGTGGTCAGCATGACTAAGCCGCTTCTGGCAAACCAGAGCAGCGCACGGAAACTCCGTTTACCTTCCCGCAGGTATTTATCTACTTGCACTTTGAGGTGCTTTCGAACTGCTAGGTTGGCAGGAGCAGGGACTGAGCAACGGAAGCTCACCCCGTCGTGGGGATTCGAACTGCCGACCTTCTGATCAGCAAGTCCTAGGCTCTGTCCTGGGCCAACCGCGTCCCTATTAACATCTCTACCTCACAACAAACAAACCCTGAAAGCTCCCTTATTTCTATCAATTTAGTAATTATACTTTTAAGTTAACATCTCCCCCCTGTGCTTTTTTTGCCTTGATTCCTAGTACTATAGGATATGTCAGGATATGAGTATTATGGTGAGATCTGTAATGGAGCCTAATTCTCTCTGGAGGGTGAAGATGGAGGCCAGATGGATGTACAGAATCAGCTTGCTCCAAAATCTGGATGTTTGGCACCTCTATTTTGCAAGGGGATGGATTCAAGTCCTCCTTGCTAGTAAAAAATTATATGGAACTCTGCAGCCTCCCTAGGTGCACACATTGAAAAAAGCCCCATGAGATTAGTTATCTCATGATGTCTTCCACTGGGTGGTGCATATATTTTCCTTTCCGGTGAACATGTCTCCATCCTTCCTGCAGCCTCCCCAGCTGCCCTTGCTTCTTGTTCTTCCCAATGGCTTTGGGGAGGATTTATCTCATGATGTCTTCCACTAGGCAGTACAGGGTGCAGACCACTGGTGAGATTATTAGTAGAATGAAAGAAAGGAGACTTACAAACACCCTCTAGGCCACCTCAGAAGTAAGGTAAACATGGCAAAACCTTACACTATGAGAATTTCACCCGAACTTTATCTCCCCTTTGATAATTCTTCAGTGCAATTTCTTTTCTCAGGAACTGATGGACAATGGTCAGGGGAAAAACGTGGGATAAATTTTTGGCATGGCATTAACATATACACAGATCTTTTCAAAGAAACCGAAAAGGGCAGATAATTGGGTAAGGACAGGGAAGCAGATGAACCAAATGAAAAATACTTCAAAGGCCCCTCGCCTGCAGGCCTCATTAAGGACAACAACAAAAAATGGTGCCTTTGAATGCTAATTGAAGGCATTTCTTTTTCTCGTTTTGAAAAGGTATTACAGCATTGCACTTTCAAGAGTAAGTTATGTTAAAATGTCTGATCGATCAAGGTGTTCTAACACGCTTTGATAAAGGGGTGATTTCCACTTGAAACCATTCAATAGGCACCTTTTCTTATTACCACAAAATTTTGCCTAACGTGAAATTCAAGACAGTGTGGTATAGTGGTTGGAAGTGCCTGGGAGACCAATGTTCAAATCGCCACTCAGCCATGAAACTCACTGGGTGACTCTTGGAGAAACTATTGCAGTGGTTAGCAGCTGTCAGGAGATCTGTGCAATGTCAGTAGCTTTTGGAACATACCGTTTTCCCAAGGGCATCTGCAGTGTTGTATCATGGGATGCTGCAGTGGTGTGAACCATGCATCAGACTGGTTCAGAGAGAGGGATATTCTTCTTCCCTTTCTCTGAAACTGCCTGCCCCTACTAGCCATACCTGTCAGGAAAGTGTGTTTAAAGAGAAGAGGAAAAGAGGGTGGAATATAAGGAGGTTGGGGTGAGTGGGCGAGGGTTGGAGAGGAATTCTCCTTCGGCTTGGATTCAAATCTGATACGTGGAAGGATTTGGGGCTTGTAATATTTATTTAGTACTTGAAGCAAGTATTATGAGCCTGCTGAGCCTCATTCTTTGAGTCCAGAAGTATGAGGCTGACACCTTATCTAGTGTTAATAATGCATCCACATTTCACAAACAGGTTCCTCAGTGGCCTTCTTGTTATGTCCAATGAGCTTGTTTTTCTCACTAGAGGCACAGATTGTTGATGTGCATAGAATGTTTGTCTCCAACACTAGTATTTAGCTCTAGGATTATATCTAGTTCTAGAGTTTTACTTTTACCTGCATATATAAGTAAATTATATATGTCTATCAAACATATACCTACTATTGAATCAGGCTCAAGGTTCTATTACTTTTAAAACACAGGAATGTTGAAACTGGTACTTTAGGGGCTGCCTAACCCCTTATATCCCAGATAGATACCTGAGATCATCTGTAGGAGTGTCACTGGTTATCCATCAGTGGGCAAGGCTCATCTGATTTCAACATGAAACTGAGCCTTTTATGTCATTGACCCAGTTTTGTAGAATGCCCTTTTTAGAGAAAGGGTGTGCATGATAGAAGGGTATGAAACTTGGCATGAGGTGGAGAAACTGTTTCTACCTCTCTCATAATGCTAGAACTTGTGAATATTCTATGAAGCTAAAAGTTGGAAGAGTCAGAACAGAAAAAAGAAAGTACTTCTTCAAGCAGTGCGGAGTTAAACTATGACATTCACTCGCAGAGGAGGCAGGGATGACCACCAACTTAGATTGCCTTCAAGGAGGATCAGACAAGATCGTAGAGGTAAAGGCTATCAAGGACTACTAGCCACCAGAGGCAGTAATGCTTCTGAATACCAGTTGCTTGTTTGCTTCCCACAGGCTGGCCACTGTGAGAACGGGATGCTGGAATGAATGGGCTATTAGGATGATTCAGCAGGTTCTTATGTTTTATGTGCATTCTCCTAGACTGCATGGAAGAAGGTTTCTTGCTGTTGCATATTTACAATGGGACGCGGGTAAGGCTGTGGTCTAAACCACTGAGCCTCTTGGGCTTGCCAATCTGAAAGTTGGCGGTTCAAATCCCCGTGATGGGGTGAGCTCCTGTTGCTCTGTCCCAACTCCTCCAACCTAGTAGTTCGAAAGCATGTCCAAGTGTAAATAGATAAATAGGCACTGCTGCAGCGGGAGGGTAAAGGGCATTTCTGTGCACTCTGGCTTCCATTGTGGTGTCCCGTTGTGCCAGAAGCGGTTTAGTCCTGCTGGCCACATCACCTGGAAAGCTGTCTGTGGACAAATGCCAGCTCCCTCGGCCTGAAAGCGAGATGAGCACCACAATCCCATAGTTGCCTTTGACTGGACTTAGCCATTCAGGTGTCCTTTACCTTTTAACCTATTTACAATTCTTTAAATCAAGCACATGGACGAACTATGGAACTCACTCCTACAGGATGCAGTGATGTCCACCAAAGTGTTTTTGGTTGTTGCTTTTTTAAAGGGTAGTGGTCTTTAAAAGTCTGTTCATCTGCTTATCGCCCTTGAGTTACAGGAGAAATTGAACAAAACGGGGGTGGGGGGTGGGGAGAGATGGCAAATGTGTGAAGAGTGGCTTGTATCTGACTTTCCAAACTTCAGCAAAACTCCCTTCTAGTTTCTCTTCCCTGGCTTATGCCAACGTGGATAAATGTTGATCCATCAGTGGGGAAAGAAAACCAAATTAAACCAAAGCAAATCAGAAGTTAATGATTCACCATCAAATGTAGACCCCCCCCTCCCCAATTAATGGATCTTCACATCTGATTTAATAGCTTTCGGTACATTGACATGGATATCAGCTTTGCTCCCATCAAGTAGTTTGCATTCATTAGTTCATTAAGCAGCAAAATACTCAAACGAATTGAAGTCAAACTTTATTAAAAAGTCATGGCAGAGCTTCAATAACAAAAAAAAAAACCCCTGCACTGTGTGATGAATGCCAAGCCAATCAAACGAAAATGAATATTGGATATCAAGTGATCAACGTCTATAGTAGAGAATTCAGCACTATATTCAACACAATGTTTGGGAAATAAAAGCAGTTAAAAGTGATTAAATCATAGGTGATTGGGGCCTGTGGAGTCTGGAAGGGTGGAATCAGAGCCAATGATAGGTAGAGCCAACTAATTTCAATTTTGTCCCTCTCCTCTGGTTCAGTGCTGGATCTGATGGAGGAGGCAAGACAGACTATGGACTATGGATAGCTCTGAGGAACAACTTACTCTCACAAAGACTGAAAGCAGACTGAGATTGCATCTACACTATCCATTTATAGCAGTAGCGCACCATTTAAAACATTAATGGCTTCCCCCAAAGAATCCTGGGAAGTGTAGTGTGTAGTTTGTTATGGGAGCTAAGACCCCTGACCATTAGGTCCAGTCATGGCCGACTCTGGGGTTGCGGTGCTCATCTCACTTTATTGGCCAAGGGAGCTGGCGTACAGCTTCCGGGTCATGTGGCCAGCATAAATAAGCCGCTTCTGGCGAACCAGAGCAGTGCATGGAAACTCCGTTTACCTTCCTGCCAGAGCAGTACCTATTTATCTACTTGCACTTTGATGTGCTTTCCAACTGCTAGGTTGGCAGGAGCAGGGACTGAGCAACGGGAGCTCACCCCGTCATGGGGATTTGAACCGCTGACCTTCTGATCAGCAAGTCCTAGGCTCTGTGGTTTAACCCACAGTGCCACCCTACTCCCCTTACAGAGCTACAATTTCCAGAGGATATTAATAGTCAATCCCTCTTCCCAGGGAACTCACGAATTGTGTGCATGGGGAATAGTGGTCTCTTAAAAACTCTCAGCATTCTCAAGGAACTAGATGTCCCAAGATTCTTTGGGGGTAGTCATGTGTGTTTAATACAACATAAGAAAGCATTAAATGGATAGCACAGAAGGGCCCTAAGCTTGTTTAAGCTCCTGCTCTCAGACTACCTCATTTAGGCTCCACCCCTTTGTCACCAACACTGGATTCTTAAAGGGTGAACCCTCCTGACCTGAAGATATCCTCTGTTGTCCTCTGTCCTCTAGTCTCCTGCCTGGTGAAATCCTTCTACTGATGGGTTGGTGAGCTCTTGATGGGGCATTTGGTTACCTATGGGAAGGTGCCCATGAGGACTAAGTCCCTGGCCTTACAGATACAAGTGGTTCTTCTGGGGCTCATGTTCCTCAGCTCAGTTGTTTCCTATTCTCCAGCATGAGGGTCAGGAAAAGTGTGGGTGCAGAAATATGTAGATTCCCAAGCAGGCACCCAGACAACATCTATTGGCGTTCCACACTGGGATTTGTTTTCTCCATATTCCCACCCTGTCTCTAGCTTCAATCACATTCTGTTTGGCATTTGGTTGTTTTCACACCCCTATAGGCGACTGCCTTAACTGCCACTCCAAGTCACTGAACACTGATCCATCATTCCAGCCATAATCGCGTCTTCCTTAGAGACAAGACGCCAGATAGTCAAACATCAGGAGCCTTGATGTGTTCTCCAAAGTCCTGGAGATGGAAAAGAGGAAGCCCAGCTCCCTTAAAATTGTTCTACTTTTTTATTTATTTTAACACAGAGGAGTTCATTGCTCAGAACTGAAGGGAACTGTAACCAGGACAAGGGCAGCCTTACTGCTGAGAGAGGTGATGCCTTTTATCTTTCCTCCTTTCTGAGATGTGCTGCCTATTTTCAGCTCTTTGTACAATGGTGTGAGGTTGCTAAGCAACACTTCTAGTGGTCCTCCAGTGGGTGGCCAGTTAACTGCTTCACAACAGTGGGGAGGATGGAGACAAGTGTTGACTGAGAGGCAGCAAAACAATGTGGTTTGGGTATCCTGCCTTCTGTTTCCTCAAACAAGAAAAGTCTTTAAAACAACAGCACATCATATTAAATCCCAATCACTAGTTACTCATAGCAGAAGAACAAACTGTTCTTCTCATAGCGATGACAACAAAATTTGCCTAAATGTGGTATGTTGTCTTTTCTGTTCCTTGGGATGAAAGTATGTGATTAATTAGGCTTCCACAAAAGACTGACTGGAATTTGAATCTGGAAGAGCCCTCTTTTGTGCAATGCTCCACAGGTTGGGAACCTCTTTATCCAACCCTTGAAACTCTCCATGGACCATGCCCTCCTTCCCAGGCCACACCGATCATGAGCACTCAGATACGATTGGCTGGTGGGGATGTGTACTTGAATCATGACAATGTCACTCACTGAGATGGATGAAGGACAGAAAGATGTATAGAAGAGTAGAAATCTTTGTGTGGCTGGGATGTAGCTTAGTGTACAAAGGTAAGAGTCTCATATATGACTCCACCCACTTTTTGACACTGGTCCCACCCACCCCTAGGATTCACACCACAGAAGGTTGCCCATGAGGTAATAATGCAGCCCTGAGGCTGAAAAGGGTTCCCTGTCTCTGCTATACTCCATTTCTCCCTTCTCTCGATGCCCCCCACATAGTTCAATGGTAGAGAATGTGAAAGACTGGCTTCTACCACATGCACACCATCAGCACTCCACAACTCTCCATCCCAGAAAATATGACGTAGGGACGTAGGATTGCAGGTCCAGAACGTATTCCCACCAGGCAAAAACGCTAGGAGAAGGTGCAGAAAGGGGTCAATGAGGGACATGGCCTGGGCCAGGTAGAAAATCCCATTTGGCTGCATTTGACCTGCAGGCTGGAGGTTCTCCACCTCTGCATTAGAAGATGCAACCAGAGATCTCTGAAACATGACGCAAGGCAGGAGGCAATTAAAGGAATCCAGCCAACCATAGAACATGAATACATGTGGCGCCATTATGCCTCTGTTATATGATTCAATCAGCTTTATGAAGAAGGAACCCTTTTTCTCCCTCCTGTTGAGCCAAGAGACTTACCATTTAAATTGGTTTGGGGCTCTGCCATTCCTTGGCGACTTGTGGCTCAGATATGCAGCGTGCCACTGCCCATGCGCCAGCCAGGCAAGAAGGCTCCAATAGTTCAAAATGTTCTCTTCATGTCAGCGAAAGTAGAAAGTACAAAGCTGCTCTCGCGACAAAAGGCCTGGCAAGGGAGCCAGCTGGCACCAAGTGCAGCGGTTTCCTCGTATCTCCTGGAGACTGTGGGCTCTGTCTCTTGGCTCCAGCCCTATTTCTCAACCTTTATGCTCTTAAGTGAAGGTCGAAAACCTTCCACGAGAGGGCAAAAAGCCTGGGATAAAATGGAATTATACACAGAGGGAGCCAAGGAAAATAATGCCCGAGGATCTCAATTATATTTCTTTGTCTTCTTTTTACAAAATGCGTTCATTTTCTAGCTCCCAACCAAAATGATCAAGGGGATAGAGTAACTCCCCTTTGAGGAAAGGTTGTTTTGGATTTTTTAGTTTAGAGAAAAGGCAAACAAGAGGTGAAATAATACAAGTGCATAAAATTATGTATGGGATGGTGAGAGTGGACAGAGAAACTATTTTCTCCCTCTCTTCTAATACTGGAACTTGTGGATCTCCAATGAAGCTGAATGTTGGAAGGTCCAGGACAGATAAAAGAAAGTACTTCTTCATGCAATGCATCATCATATTTCATTGTTTATATGTCACCCCTCAGACAGGGTTGCCCCAGCCACTCTGGGAGGCCCACATCAAAAAATTAAAAACATGGTAAAACACCAACCATTAAAAACTTCCCTGAAGAGGGTTGCCTTCAGATGTCTTCTAAAAGTCAAATAGCTGTTTATCTGTTTGACATCTAAAAGACAAATACAGTGGTACCTCAGGTTACAGACGCTTCAGGTTACAGGCGCTTCAGGTTACAGACTCCGCTAATCCAGAAATAGTACCTCGGGTTAAGAACTTTGCTTCAGGATGAGAACAGAAATTGTGCGGCAGCGGCACAAGGCCCCATTAGCTAAAGTGGTACCTCAGGTTAAGAACAGACCTCAGGAACAAATTAAGTTTGTAACCCGAGGTACCACTGTAGCTGTTTGCCTGTTTGACATCTGAAGGGAGGGCACCACTGCCGACAAGGCCTCTGCCTGGTTCCCTGTATAGCTTCATGTTTTGCAGTGAGGGAACTGCCAGAAGGCCCTTGGAGCTGGTCCTCAGTGTCTGGGCTGGACGATGGAAGTGAAGACGCTCCTTCAGGTATTCAGAGCCAAGGCCGTTAGGGCTTTAAAGGTCAACACCAACACTTTGAATTGTGCTCTGAAACCTCAAAATATATCACTCTCTCCCACAGGAGGCAGTGATCGCCACCAACTTGGATGACTTTTAAAAAGGGTTACCAGTGGAGACTATCAACAGCTAAAGGTCATGATGGCTATGTTCCACCTCCATGCTCAGAGACAAAAGTGCTTCTCCTGTTGCTGGGAACCAAAGTGCAGGAGAGCATTCTTGCGATGGGGTCCTGCTTCTGGGTTTCACACAGGCATCTGGTTGGCCACTGTGAGAACAAGATGCTGAGCCAGATGGGTCATTGGCCTGATACATCAAGCTCTTCTTGTGTTCTTGTATTCATGGTCAAACACCATGGCTGACATTCAATTCAAGAATGAATTGTGCAAGATTTGGTTCAAAACACAGTATAGATCAGGAACAGAGGAACC
This sequence comes from Podarcis cretensis, assembly GCF_951804945.1. Classification (NCBI taxonomy): domain Eukaryota; kingdom Metazoa; phylum Chordata; class Lepidosauria; order Squamata; family Lacertidae; genus Podarcis; species Podarcis cretensis. The sequence continues at coordinate 21,157,338 of NC_137183.1, forward strand.
TGCTGTGGCGTTTGCCCTCCTAGGTGACATCATGCCGGGTCATAAGGAAAGGGTTAAATGAGTGTGAAGTGATTGGCAAGTGGGAAGCCAAGGGGAGGAGTTAGAGTTAGAGTTAGTGTTGTTAAGGAGTCAGTCAGGTGTTAGAGAAGAGAGAGGGAGGATAAGTCTGTGGGTTGGGATAGTTTGATGTGAGAGAGTGAGAGAATCTGTTAAGAGGAGTCACATAGACAGTTGGGATAATCAGTTAGAAGTTATTAGGAAGGTATAGGCCAGTAAAGAAACTAAGATTAAGAAACTGACAAGAAAAATTATCTGAAACCATAAACTTGTTAATGCTTATAAAATAAACTTGTTTGTTTGGTTTAATGTTAACAACTGTCTGGACTCCGTGAATACCTGAGAGAAACGGGTTGGTGGGAGTGGGGAAGCAAGCACAGTGGTGGCACAGGGATCAATAGACCATCAAATGTCCAGGGACCCTGTGTGATCACCACACCTGCCTTATTATAAGAAGATTCCATTGGTTCATCTGAGTCAGTATTGTCTACAGTGGAGTGGGGGTACAATCCCTGCCCCACCTGCAGACAGTCATGGGAGAGAAATTTGGTTCAGTTGCATTTTAATACTAACCTACCTCTTTTGCACTTTCTGCACCGATAAGCAAACTGAAACACAACTATCCTATAAAATTTGCACTCCTTCAGTATTTTTTTTGATGCAGTTCTCCAACCAAATAATGTGTACAAAATTGCATACATTAGGAGAAAGTGTGCATAAAAATGCATATATTCTCGAAACTGGCATACAAAAAAAAAAATGTATCATGTTAGATAGCTGAATCACATGATTTGGAGAAGCATGGATTTTGAATTGTACCTGCTTTCTGCTTCACATGTTGTTTAGAAAGAGTGAATTGGGTTAGGTTCACCCACCCAGATTCTCCATCAGCTTTCTTGAAGGTAGGGTGGTTTATTTAAAAATAAATGCTTCAAAAGATGCTTTGCCAACCACAATTAGCAGCTGAGACTCCCTGGCTGCTGATCCTGGTTGGTGAAGTTGCAAAAAAAAAAAGAGCCTTCAAGGGAATGATCACCTGAAAATGGAGAGGGGGATTTATCTACTACTAGGGGACATTCAAGGCTTATCAGTGAGCACATGCAACACATCAGTGAAGACAGCCAGGCATCTGTGCTGCCTTTCCATTGCATACTGGCCCCCATCCCCATCTTCCTTTTCTTATTTTGCAAAGCTACAATAAGAAAAGAAAAGAAAAGAAAAGTGCAGGGGAAGGGGAATAAGCAGCATCCATAGAAATAATCGATGGATCTTTCAGATTTTATCTGGGAATGTGAGCCAAGGGTAACCTTAAGCCCTCAGATGATCATTGATATAGACTTAATAGCACAAGAGGTGTTGAAATTTGCACCAATAATAACACAAAGGCAGAGTGTGAAGGGGTGGGAGGAATCCAGCTCTATTTCTCTGGATTTGCGAAATAAGCAAATTTTGCTTATTTAAAATATGTCTATGCCATTATTAATTGAAGATCCATAGATGTTCAAAACAATTAAAATAAGAATACATGTAGCAGTGAGTGTAAAATGCAGCAGTACAACCCTCAAAATGGAACAGGGCAGAGCAGAGGTGAATTCCCAAATGTCTGCTGAAACAGAGAAGTTTTTTTCTTGTCTGTAGAAAGCAGAGAGGAGGCTGTTAGAATTTCCCAAAGGAGGAAGTTCCATTCATATTAGGGCTCCCATAGAAAAGGGTGTGTTCCTGACAGAGACTAAGAACACCCCTACTTCTTTCTTTCTTTCGTTCTTTCTTTCGTTTGTTCTTTCATTCTGTCTGTATGTATGTATGTCTGGTTTATATCCCAGCTTTTCCCCAAGGAGCTCAATATGCTGTACAGTGGTACCTCGGGTTAAGTACTTAATTAGTTCCGGAGGTTCGTTCTTAACCTGAAACTGTTCTTAACCTGAAGCACCACTTTAGCTCATGGGGCCTCCTGCTGCTGCCGGGCCACCAGCGCACGATTTCTGTTCTCGTCCTGAAGCAAAGTTCTTAACCAGAGGTAATATTTCTGGGTTAGCGGAGTCTGTAACCTGAAGCGTCTGTAACCTGAAGCGTCTGTAACCCAAGGTACCACTGTACATGGTTCTCCCCCCACCCACAACAAACCTGTGGGTAGGTTAGGCTGAGAGGCAGTGACCATTCCAAGGTCATGCATTGAGCTTCATGGTTGAGTGGAGATTTGAACCCTAGTCTTCCAGATTCTAATTCTGGCATTCTAATTGCTACAACACACCGGATGGCTGGACTCTGGAACCTCATCAGTAAACCCTCAGTGTCTCACTTAGTTTGGAGACACCAATGGTTGTCTCAGCATTAACTGCCGCACTGTGGATTATATCTAAGTTCTACTCAGAGTCAACGTATTGAAATGAATGGACCTAAGTTAGTTACGTCCAATAATTTCAATGGGTATGCTCTAACTAACATTGTGTTCTAGCTTTGTGAAAGTCCTTGTGATAGTTCTCACAATGGGATTGGGAGGGCATGTCAATCAGCTTCCTGTTTGATTTCTCCTCCCCTCCTCCTCCTCCCATATCTCTCTTAAGGAAGCCAAATGCCTTGGCATCTAATTAGTGACATGCATAAATGGATGAATGAGATTCTAGATGACTCTTGGGATCCCTTCAAATTCTAGAAATCTTTGAGCCTATTATTCTATACTTCTGCTATTTTATGTCCATTAAACAACAATTGGAAGGCAGGGGGACTTTTCAAGAGCTGAAAGAGGAGCACATTGCAAGACCTCTTCCCGCACCCCCAACATATTAAACAGGGTTGCCATATTCCGGGCATCAAAAACCCAGACACCTTCCCACCATCGGGGCACCCCCCCATCCTGCATCTCCCTCACTTGCCCCCTCCCTACCGCTAACCCCTTCCTTGCCTTCCTGTTCCCCCCTTCTTCCCTCCCCTCTTTTCCCTTTGCTTTCTTCAGCCTTCTGCTCACGATGGGAGGCTGAGTGGCTCTGGGAAGGTCACACAAAGGCAGGGTGACCAGCAGGACTGACACAGGGCCTAGCGCAGCCCCAGGAAGGCCACCCAAGTCCTGACACCAACCAGGAGCAACACTAGCTCTAGTGTGACCCCCAGCAGGCCGCTGCAGGCCACCCAATGCCTGCTTCCTGTTCTGGGGCACAGTGCCTTCTGAGCGCTGTGCCCAAAAAACCCCATAACCTAAAAATAAAAAACCCAAACCTAGACATTTAATAAAAAATCCACCTTGATGGGGGTGCTGCCCCCCCCCAACTGGATGTGTCCAGGAAATTCTGGACTTATGGCAACCCTAGATTAAATCACCGTAAACTCAGGGTGAGAACACATGGCTCAGTTTATGCTTTGTATGTGAAATGACCCAAGTTCAGGAGTACTGAATCAGGGTGGTCTACTAAAAAAAGCAGACTGAACCAATTCCTCTTCCATTCCTAACTCCTGCCAAACTGGCAGCAACCCCATTGCTTCATATCAAACACCCTGGGAGAGAGAGAGCTCTGTTTACCCAGAAGGAATCTTCTAACTCTCAGTCTCATCATGCCCATCATGATTTATTCAAACATGGTTGGGGAACCAGTTTTTGCTGGGAAGGCAAAGTATGGCAGGTAATCAGACCTACCCATGATTCCATCTTCTGATATCACAAGAACTCCATGTGACCCATTTTTGCCCATCAGCTGATCAGCAGTGCCTGCAAACCCTTTCTGGTCCAACCACATCTTTACCTGTAAGGAAGATGTGAGTGGCTTGTTGGAAACTGCATCATGGTGCAAAATGGAGACTTCTGGCAGGCCTAATTAGACTTGCAGCCTGGAGGTTCCCCACCTGCCTTAACCCTCTGTTTCTTCACATGCACACTGCAGCATCACTGAGATGGTTGGAGGAGATGATGTCGGCTTCCCCAAGCTCTGATAGGTTTCCCATTCCAAACTGTATCAAGAAACTCTCTTCCTGTAATTAGCTGTCACAAAGAGACATTCTTCTATCTAATAATTTATATCATCAGACATTTAAAGATCAGAGGTTTCTACACAGGCACACTTTCATCTCCCAATCTGGCAAACAAAGGCATTATCAGACTTCAGTGGCACATTCTAGCTAGGCAAAGGCACTTGGCAGGGCTAATGAGATTTGTGGCCTGGGCAGAGTCTTGGGGACCAGATAGTGAGTCGGGGGGGGAGGGGAGCTGGAGCTGAGTTTTCTCCACACATGGACACCCACTCACCAGGTCTCTTATGCCACCCATGAAGGGTGGTCACCCACTGGTCAACAACTTCCATTTCCTCTTCCCATTTACTACATTGCCTGCCAAAGTAGAGACCTTTCCCCGTGTATTTATTATTTTTTTTTAAAAAAAAACTCAGCTTGATAAGAGATTGGCAAGGGGAAGCTGACTTTTAAAAAATTATACTTCGCTATTAAGCCAAAGCACAAAAACCATCTCACGGACAGTTAACATAGTCAAAATACACCGTTAAATTGATGAGCGACCTATATATATTTTAAAAATGGAACGGCTCGGCAGCCCTTTTGCACATCAGAGTAATTTACCCCTTCTCCTGCCCCTTTCATCTGAAATGCTGAAAGCATCAATTTGCACCCGTGAAATGAGGAATAGCCTTGTGCGCCAGGTGGGGAGAACTGAGCAGCGAAGGAAAGAGAGGAGCCTGGCTTGGGGACTCATATACTTCCCGAACAACTCTTGTGTCGGCAGTTTTTGGCAGCCAGGTGCTGGGAAGAGGTGATGGCAGCAGTTCCTTCATTGTCATTTCTAATTAGTCTATGGCTTATGTGCTCTCTCTCTCTCTCTCTTGCACATGCATGCACACACACCCCTAAGCACATGTACTAGGAAAATATATTCCATTAAAATGAATGGGATCTACAGCCAAAATGATAATTTAATATTGGAGCATCAAATGTCTGTTTTCAATTCATGTGGGGCAGCACCTGTTACAGACAGCTGTCAGCATTGCTGGGACAGCAGTGACAGGAAGAGACTGGAGCCCAGGTGCAAAGGACTCAGGATCTGACCCTTGCTCCCAGATATTAGGCAGGTCAAAGGTTTACAGTGGGGAAGAAAGTCTTCAAAAGTTCTGCTTTTTCGTTTGGAAACTATGAATGTAGGAGGCTGCCTTATACAGAGTCAGCCCATTGATTCATCTAGCTTGGTACTGTCTACATCTATTTAAACTTGTGTTCCCAGATGTTGCGTGACTACAACCCCCATCCTCAGCCAGCTTAGCTAATAGTCAGGGGTGATGGATGTTTTCATCCAGCAACATCTGGCAAGAAAAGGTTAAGTAACACCAATGTAGACAGTACTAAGCTAGATGGATCAATGGCACTGTCTACAGTGGTGTTATTTAGTCTTGTGTTCCCAGATGTTGTTGGACTAAACTGTCCATCATTGCTGACTGTTGGCTAAGCTGGCTGGGGACAATGGGAGTTATAAATCCAGCAACATCTGGGGACCCAAAGTTGAAGATCATTAGTCTACACTGACTGGTAGTGGCTGTCAAGATTTTCAGGCAGGTGTCTTTTCCAGCCCTACCTGGAGATACTGGTTGGAGGCAGTAATGCTTTTGAATAACAGTAGCAGGAAACCACAGGAAAGGAGAGTGCTCTTGTGCTTGGGTCCTCCTTGGGGGTTTCCTGCAGATGGTCATAGGCTGGTGAACTAGATAGGCCAATGACCCTCTTTAGCAGGCTCTTCTTATTTCTGTTCTTTGCCTGGCAAGTCTGTGCCATGGTCCCAGGACACTGATTTCAAATCCTCTCTGTCTCTGTCTGTGTCTGTCTGTCTGTCTGTCTGTCTGTCTCTCTCTCTCTCTCTCTTAGTGAGAGCTGTTGCTTTCATACCTCATTTCTGGACATCCAGGAAGCATCTGATTGGCTACTGTGAGAAACAGGATGTTGGACTAGATTAGGCTGTTAGTCTGATCTAGCATGGCTCTCCTTATACTATCTGAATTGGGCTAATTTATCAAGCTCCCTCCTGGAACTAAATGAAGCTGATTTCTTTTTTCATCAAGACTCAGTAGGGCCAGACCTCCACATAACTGATTTGAATGTCTTTTCATCTTATTCTCTCCCACTTTCTTTCTTATTGTTAATTATTTGTTTTGAGCTCCAACCTCAGAGAGCTTTTTCTAAAGACAATTTCACCCAAAGCTTAGGAGGGCATCAAAGGAAACGGCTTCAAGCTGTGAAAAGGTCACTGGCTGGCACCTAATTAGACTGCCACAATTTTGCTAATATCTGCAAGAAGGGCGAGGAGAAAATTCAGGATGAAGCAGATTGGAGCGGATGCTGTACATCTTGGGTTTTTGCTGTGGCATATGGGCATGATAGAATCAGGCTGACACAGGACCACTCTTAGTAACTGGGAGGGCAGGCAAGAAAGCATCCCCTTGAGCAGAGGGTGTTGTAGTGAGAATCACCTTAGATGTTATCTGACATAGTTAGGAGTATCTCACTGTAGGTTAGGAAGGGCTAAAGCTCAGTTGGCTTTCAGGCAGAAGTCCCTGGTTCAATTCAAGACTCCAGGTAGGATTAAAAGAGGCTGCTGCCTGAAATTCTGGAGAGCTGCTGCCAATAGACAAGACTGAGCTAGATACTTGCTGAAGAGGCTTGCTGACTTCCTGGAAAAACACAAATTCGATCTTCTCCTTTTAGGTAAAGATAATAAGAGGACCCGGACAGTCGCCAGATTCTGTCTACAGATCTGTAGGCACAGACCATCCCCCAATAAAAATTAGTCCGTCAAGAAAATCCCCATACATGGGTGACTCTGGGCCAATTTTCTATGGTAAAAGTAAAGGTAAAGGTACCCCTGCCCATATGGGCCAGTCTTGACAGACTCTAGGGTTGTGCGCTCATCTCACTCTAGAGGCCGGGAGCCAGTGCTGTCCGCAGACACTTCCAGGTCACGTGGCCAGCGTAACAAAGCTGCTCTGGCGAGCCAGCACCAGTGCAGCACACGGAAACGCTGTTTACCTTCCCGCTATAAAGCGGTACCTATTTATCTACTTGCACTTAAGGGTGCTTTCGAACTGCTAGGTGGGCAGGAGCTGGGACCGAACGACGGGAGCTCACCCCGCCGTGGGGATTCAAACCGCCGACCATGCGATCGGCAAGTCCTAGGCGCTGAGGTTTTACCCACAGCGCCACCCACGTCCCCGATTTTTTTTTCTATGGTAGTTTTCCCCAAAGATTTTATGTGTTTGCGCATTTAGCGCATTTTTAAACATGTAAGCCATTGCTGTATATTGCTTTACATGTCTGCTTTGTTTTTGGGAGTGCAGTCCCCTTATGTGTTTTACAAGCTGGTATCCGACCGTAATAATAAATTATTATTATACTGAGCTAGATGGGCCAATGGTCTGACTCAGTATAAGGCAGATTCCTATCTCTTGAAGGTGACACTTCTTCTGGGGATGAAAGTGGGGGAGAATGCAATAGAGCCAGTCTCAAGAATGAGGACTCTGCCTCTAATACCCTTCTCACTAAGAGTAAATGGATGGTAGCTGTCCTACTGCCAACTCTCCTATTAAGGAGAACAAGGAGCCTGCCTTACATGGCAGATGCTTGCAGGTGGGTAGTGTAGGACAAAGCTGTGTGTGCCACACACTCCATTCTCCACTTTCTAATATAGCCTGCCCCTTTGGGTATGATGGGGGATGCTGGCCCTTCTGGGAAGGGGGTATTCCATCAGCAACATGACTTGTGAGTGGGTGTGCTGATTGGACAGCAGGGCTACTAGTTGAGATAATGCAGAATTCAAAGGTCCATGCAGGGTGCATGCAGCACAACGTGGACTGCCGTGACTCCAGAAGGGTAGCATCTCATGGCCAGTGTTCTGGGCTGAGGATTTAGGATGCTCTCTGTGTAACTTGATGAGAACTTTTGCTCCTTATACTACTCCCTTCTCCACCCATGAACTACCAAGTAGGTATAGACCACAGCCCATGTCTATTTTGCATATGGGTTCATTGTAAGCATATGGGTTTACTGGATCCTGAGTGGAATTGGATCAATTCGGGTTCACCCAGGATTCAGTTTGATTGGGATGAAGCTGCCCTTGATCACCCCGAGTTGAAACCAGGGTACCAGACTGGACCCCAATTTAGAGGGGATGGGCTATTCACAGCCCTGTTCATAGGTCCATTCCATTCTGTTTCTGCATCAATCTTAATTTTTTTAAAAAATATATGTGCATGAAAAATTGTATTCTTTTTCTCTCACACACAAAAAGAATCATATACTAGGTTCCTGCAGCTACTGCTAATTTACTTATCACATCAGGGGTGGGATCCAGAGGCACCGATGGCTGCTGTTGCCTCGCTTAGTGTTTCAGTTCAGTCTGGGGTGGTATTAGACCAGTAGAGGAGGAGGGAGCTTTTTCCCCAGCCTGAGGGCCACATTTCCTTATAGGCAATCTCTCAGGGGCCATATGCCAAAGGTGAATGTAGCCAGAAGCAAAAGTTGGTGGAGCGACTGCTATTCTCTCCCCCCAAAAAAGAGGTGCCAGAACTCACAATAAATGCCTCCTTCATTCTCTTCAGATTGCAATGGGGTCCACCTGAGAGGTGCTGGAACTCACTTGAGAGGTGCCAGAACTGAGTTCTGCTGAGTTCCAGCTGGAAAAAAGCCCTGGGTGGAGCAATCAATGTTCCTTTCACCTTCATACATCCTTCTACAGTCATACCTCATGTTATGTCCGCTTCATGTTACGTTCTTTCAGGTTACGTCCCGTGGTGACCCGGAAGTACCGGAAAGGGTTACTTCTGGGTTTCACCACTCGCACATGCACAGAAGCACAAAATGACGTCACGCACATATGCAGAAGCAGCAAGTCGCAACTCACGCATGCGCAGATGTGCCGCTGCAGGTTGCGCTCTTTTCATGTTGCAAATGGGCCTCCTGAACGGATCCTGTTCGCAATCAGAGGTACCACTGGGGCTGTATTCCCTCCAGCCCAGCAAACTGCCTTATTGACATTCAAGGGCACATTCCAGCCATGCAAAAGCATACAAGGGGGTGCAGAGCAGGACCATCAAAGGGTTTGGCCTGGGGAGAGTTCCAAGGGCTGAGAAAGGTGGGGAACAATTGTGCCTTGTGCAGAGAGGAGACCATCCTAAGATGCTGCTGCTGCTGCTAGCACTGTGAGAATGAAGCTGTGCCTGCCAGAATTCCCACCTTCCTCAAATGATGGGAGGAACCAAAGCTCTTTGTCCTGCAGGAAGGGTGGCACCCTGGTTGCTGTGGTGAAAGCTCCTATTCTGGGGGCCAGGAGGGGTGTAGACACCCTCTCGGAATCACAAATGTGAATGGATAAACAAGCTGGGAGTTAATATCAAATTGTTTTACACTCTGTCTCATTTCAGTCAATGCATTTCCGTTCCTCCGTGCAGAGCCTAGTTCTGCTTAATTACCATGACTCAGGGAGAATGCTAATTGCCGGAGAACCCTGGCAGGAGCCACAACAGAGGTCCTCTCCTGACCTCTAGGGGCCAGATGGGTGATGGAGACGCAGATTACATTCCAAACCAAAGGATGGTGCTTGTACGCCAGTGAGAGAGAGGCCAGCTTTTTCTAAGATCCTTTTGAGATGTCATTTCCTGTTAATTTCTCACTTTTAGAGTTACCAGATGCAACAGAAGACCCCTCGACCTGGGCCAGCAGCTTGATATGGATGACAGTGTTCCATGGCAGGGCAGGAGCAGGGGTGATAATTCTTTCCTTGGCTGATCTGCATGGATCAGTTTAGAAAGGGGGTTTGTGTGTCCTTACATGTGTGAGTAAGTGGGTAAAGTAATGAAAGTGTAGACTGGCCACATCCACTGTTGGTCAGACACACACCATTGGCACGTGGCCCCTGGAGGGCTGGCAAAGGGGAATGTGGCCCTCATGTCAAATGAATTTGCCCATCAGCTGTTTCAAAAAAGCCTTTGACTGGGCTGTGATAAACATAAGGGTGTGAGGCCAGTGTAAACGAAACAGGGAAAAATGCCCTCCCCACAAAAAATGAATGGCCAGACAAAGGGTAGATGGTTTAAGCTCAATTCTGCTTTTCATACAGGCTGCATTCACACAACACTTTATTCAGTTTCCTCAACCTTCCTCTAACAGTTACTTTCTGCATTATAGTTGAGCTTTCACATAAGAACAAAGGCCAACTCAGGGCATTCTTTAGCATATGTGGTGCCGGGGTGCTAAAAAAACTGCCCAGTGCCCCCAATATTTTTGGGAGGGCCGGCCAAAGTTGTTGGGAGCTTTTTTTAGGGGGGCAGCTCAGAATTGTTGAGCAACTCTCTCCCATGCCGCTGCAGGTGGAGGGAGGAGAGCAATCTCCACGGAGGCTTGGGAGGGAAACTGCATGCCTCATGTGAGCAGTGTGTGTGCACTGAGTGAGCTTCTCAACTGCCCACCAATCCCAGGCATGCAGGAGGGCGGAGCCAGCTGGCTGCCTCTGCGCCTGCAGCAGAAAAGCCTGTGGCACTCCGACACGCTCTGCTCTGCTTGGCAGCGGCTGTCGGCTGGCCTGGCTCTTCAATCCCCAAACTCCAAATCTCGCCCCCGGACTCCCAGCCCGGCGTCCCTGAGAGCCTGGGGCCCAGGTGCCCCACACCCCTAGCACCTATGGGTAAGACGGCCCTGGGCCAACTTCAAAAAACTATTTAGTGCTCATTTCCATGTCATTTGATTCCAGCAAGTTTGTGTGTGTGTTACAATTTCAGCCCCCTTTGTCCAGAAAATTGTGGGAGAAAAGTGACTAAATTTGGGGCAGTGTACTGGCATATTGTTCTTTCTTGGGAATCATGGGGCGAAAGGAGTGCGTGGGTGCAGAAAAGGTGGGGTAAGTATTGATGTTGCCCAATTATCTTTGTTGTTGTATCACAGCACACCCGCAGGTGTGAATGGAATTTAGTGTGGCATGCAGGTATATTGGTCGAAAAGCCACAGTTCCATAACACAAAATGCACTGCAATGTGAAAGGAACATTAGAAAACAGGGCAGAAGCACTAGCATTATAATCAGGAAAACTAGCACAACATTCTGCGCATCTGAATGCACCTGCAGCCTTGCAAAGCATTATCCTTTAGTCCACCACAATTTTGAGTGCCTCAGCCTAAATGTAGCCAGGGGAAGAGCTGCATAGAAATGCACAGCACCCTCCACTGCTTAGCATCTGCCCCACTTCCTTGCTGCTCAAGGAAGCTGTCTGACAGTAAAGATAATATAATAAATGACATTTTTACATCCCATTCTATACACCGAGCAGGGCTCGGAGCACTGACTTTGACCCAGGAAACATTAGAAAGGCCAAGAACGGCACAGCCATTGCCTGTGGTACTCTTGTACTGTCACACAATCCCCCCCTCTCTTTATTATTATTTTATTACATTTTAAACATTTTCATGACACAGAGGGGGCAATAAATCAATCCCATTTACAACTAACCCAGGAGGAAAAGGAGGAACCGTCCTCCATGAATTCTAATGTACCAGTGAGCAGGCTGAGAGGCGCTAAGCAACTGATGTTTTCGGGTTGATGTTTCCTTATGCCTTCCTAGTAAGAGGAAGGCTCTCAAATGGTGGAGGTTCAGAACAAGGACTGGTGGAACCAGGAGGAGCTGGCACATGCAGAGATAAGGACGTCTCCAGGTGGTTCGCTCCTCAAATGGCATTTCCTAGGAATTTTGGGAAGTTGTCCGTCTGCTTTTTTGTGCGCTCAGGCACCTCTTGAGAAATCATCACCAAATTTGGCATGTTCTGGAGCCCCGGTGGAGTGGGGGAGTGCCAAATCAAATGAGTAATGATGAATAAACAAGTAATGATAAATACTGCAGCTTAGTTCCAGCTTCCAGCTCTGCTGGCCCTTTGCCTGACCTCACAGCACCTCTTACATATATCGTTAAAAAAGAGGATGAAACGGACAACTGAATTGCAAACACTCTTTTATACATATAGCTGCAAATTTATAAATAACTGCTATAATTTAAATAGAGCAAAAAAAATACATCTCATCCTAGTGGGGAAGATTGTGACTTCAGGTGGTCCATGTACCTGCCTGATCAGTCTCAACACCAACAGCAATTTTAATGCTCTTCCTGATCTCCAGTCTTGATATTTAAACTGAACTTAGATGAGTCAGTCCTTCAAACAATTAACATCTTCCACACAAAGTTTTCCACAAAGTTATCCACAAAGTTAATTTTATTGCAGCAGAAGCCAGCGACACAGAACACCACAAGGTCAAACAAAAGGAAATCAACAACAACATTAAAAAAAAAAATTACACAAGGGAACTTCGCAGTGTGCCATTCAACAAAAGAGATTTACGCTTCCTGTTTGCTAGAGTGCAAAATTTGGCCACCTCATATGATATTGAGCTTGAGGAATCTTCCAGAAGGTATTTTCGTAGAATTTCGGGGGAAGATTCCAAATAATGTTGTAGGGGTATAAACTTTGATAAAAGCGGCAAAATAAGTTGAACTCATTCTTCACTATAAAATTCGCAAAATAGAAGGATGTGAGTGACAGATTCTATCTTATTAGACATACAGGGGCAGAGACGCACATGCACTGGTGCCCGCGTAAATTTGCCGTACAGCACTGCTGAGGGCATTGTCTCAAAGCGGGCTCTGGAGAAAGCCCATCTATAAGCTTCGCTAACATCTTCCAGTGGAGGGCTGTCCCCTGAAAGCTTTTAAAAGAGAGGACTGTTCTCTGTTTAGATGGACTTATGATCACCCTAGCCTGAGAAATAAATGCCAAAGCTAACTTAAACAGAAAAGTATCTCACCATGGTGAGAATGGACAGGTGAACTGCCTGCTCAGTCTGTTTTCCGGATGCTCCTAAATGTTGATGGGCAACGTCAAGGCCCCTGTTGCTCTCCTTTTTCAGGGTTATTTATGTTTAAGCCAAATGTGGACTAGACAGCCCTTCAAGAAGAGGACTCCTTCAAAAAGGGGACTCTGCTCTATAAAGGTAGGACATGTAGGTCCCCTATACTTAGCTCTGGTCCACCTTGTTGGACTCCCAGTGGAATTAGAAGTGGATCTGATACTGTTGCCTTTGTGCACTGGGATAAGAAAAGGTCAATTGAAAATCTTCACCCTTATGCTCAAGAAGAGTTCCTCCACCAACTCAATCAATAACATTGCATGTGTGTGTCTGAGAGAGAGAAGACAGAAAAACAAACTATTGAGCAGAAAACACTGCAAAAGAAAAGCGCCATCCGTCATGCAGCCTCCACTTTTGGCTAACTGGTGCTCACACATTGCTATAGAGATATATCAGTACATTACAAGGACCCTCTCCCTCTTTCTATGGAATCTAGATAATAGTTTCAATAGCAAAAAGAAGAACAGAGAGGTCTATTTTGGAAGTGCAAACGGGGCAACACATCTGGGATTGGAACTGTCACCACATAAAAAGCAGATGCAAGCTGTGAGCTGCCTGCTCATTGCTTGAGGATTGATGGCTTGGGCCTGCTCTCCAGTCAGCTGAAGACCCCAAGCATTGTTGACAGCAATGGGAGATGCTGGCTGCTTGGGCTGACTCAAGATGTAGAAAGTCCTCCATGTGATGTGTGTGTGTGTGTGTCAGTGTCATACATCTTTCCTCTATTGGCTTCTGATTCTTCTTTGACTCCTTCAGCCCTGGAGCGATACTCCTAGATCTCTTTGTCCAGCTCCGAAAAGTCTCCTTCCTGGTCAGAGCAGCTGTCTGTGTTATAATCCACTTCATCCCCAAAGGGAAGTTCATCGTCCGTCTCCAGGTTGCCGTTGCTGCTGTTGCTTCTGCCACAGAATTGCAAAGAGAGAGAGAGATAAAGAGAATTGAATGCAGGCAGCAATACACTTGATAAGGCATCACAGCACATGTTAGTATGTGGGAGGGGACTGATAGAATGGCCAGAAATTAACACATCTGTCAGTTTTGAATTCTCATTTTTCTAATCAGTTCTCCACATTTCTGCATGATTCAATTCTATGATCTTGTTTTAGAAGAAATCTGGTACCTGCTTAGGCCAAGCATCAGTGTGTTACTGTGGCCTGAACTTCTGGAGAAAGCCCTAATACAGTAGTTCAAGCTTAACACCCTCTCTGTTTTGGATTCAGGTTTCCAATACATAATTGGGAAAGCTGAGATTGCTGTGTGTGTGTGTGTGTGTGTGTGTGTGTGTGTGTGTAGCTAGGGAGCCCTTGCTCAGCAGGAAAATGAAATAAAACCACATTCAAGCAATGCACACAGATACATAGGAATTGATTGCCCCGCTGCACATTTAACGCCTATTGTCCCATAACCCCATCTAGTGAGGTCTATGGGAGCCTCAGCAGCAATTTGCAACTTTATGATGTGATAAATAGAAATCCTTTGTTTTGATTTTTAATTTGCATATTTATTGAGAGATGACTTGATCTTAATTAGTTCTGCTTTGTATGTATGTGTGTGCGCATATTTGTTTGTTTGCTTGTGTTCTTGAAAGGCTGCTTTGTATGAGTAGGAGCCCCGCGTTCCTGCTGACATAACCAAAAACAAGAGAAAAGACAGACCCATTGGGGCTGTTATTTATTCCTAAGTCAAACACCCCCTCCCCCAACTCTCTCACTCTTCTAGAAAAGGCTCTTTTATGTTAAATGCTGGCATAAACATTCAGTTCATGCTATGTACGCTAAGCTCTCAAGCTTCGATGCTCTTCTGCATTTGAACATCAGAATATCTTGCTCAGCATTGTCTACACGGACCGGTAGTGGCTCTCCATAGTTTTCCTTCCTGCACTACCTAGAGACTACCTAGACCAGGGATTGAACCTGGGACAGTGTGCAAGGCCGATGCTCTACCATTGAGCTACAGATAGCACTCCCTCTTCTTCTGATGATGATGAAGAACTACTTCAGGATGAGCTGCAGCCCCCAGAAACTCAGGAACAGCCCAGAACAACAGCCATGGAGGAGTTTCGATGAGGTTTCCCTCAGCCAAATCAACATTTCAATTTCCTCACAATCTGCATTGTTTCCTGGTGATATATTATATTACATTACTGGCAGCTTCCTACAAGTAAGTTGTAATGTTTGTGAACATTCTTTTTTATTCTTTCTTTTTTATTTCAGACAAAACATTAAATTAAGCAAACCAATATAAAACAAGCCAAACATTTCAAAGATCACACCGAGAGAAAGAAATACATAAATGAACCTTGTGTGTACTCATTACACACTTTGGAAAGAATATATCTATAAATGCCAAACATACAGCAGACTTACAAAGTTAACAACGATGTCCTTTAAATCTTCGCAATAGTCAGTGACATGATGTCTAATTAAAGAAAATGTGGAATATTGAGAAAAAGTTCAGGATAGCATACATCCCCCAAAAGGGGGGTATGCCCAGTTCTTCTGGTGAGAAATTAATGAAAGGAAGGAAAGGTGACTGGTTATCATAAAATTTATCTTGTTGAATATCACTTCTGGCTACTCTGCAATGTTGTGTTAGTTTGTCTACAAGTGACATCTTGCAAACCCTATTGTAGTAAAGGTAAAGGACCCCTGGATGGTTAAGTCCAATCAAAGGCGACTATGGTGTGCAGCAATCATCTTGCTTTTCAGGCTAAGGGAGCCGGTGTTTGTCCACAGACAGCTTTCTGGGTCATGTGACTAGCATGACTAAACCACTTCTGGCATGACGGGACACCATGACACGTACCAGAGCACACGGAAATGCTGTATACCTTCACGCCACAGCGGTACCTACTTGCACTGCTAGGCTGGCAGAAGCTGGGACAGAGCAACAGGAGCTCACCCCATCACATGGATTTGAACCGCTGATCTTCCAATCAGCAAGCCCAAAAAGCTCAGTAGTTTAGACCACAGCGCTACCCGCGTCCCAAAAACCCTACTGTACCATCTCTGTGTAGTTAACAAATGTTCTCTTCTCCATAAGAATGCAATCTCCAACCAGACAGGAAATGGATTATTAATGGCTTAAAAATATGTATCTTTACTTGCTCCTCAGAATAATGATAGCAAGACCAAACTGTGGCATTTAACCACTGTAATATTCAGAATTTTAATAACTCAGTGTAAAACATCATCCCAAAATTTGGTTATGGCTCGAAACTCCTATCAAAAGTGAATATAAGTAGAACACCTCCACCAACCAAGAGAAGAAACCAATCAACAAATATGACATAAATGCACTGGAGTCAGATTAATTTAAGTGATTGTTTCTTAACAAGTGTAGAGATCAATTTAAAAGAGGGTGGTCACCATACAGCCTTTCAGTCCCTTTCAGATATTTCTGCTATATCTGCTTCCTATATCCAACACAAGTCCCCCTTATCAATGAATAAGTTTATGAACATCCCATGACATCATAGCACCTCATCCAATGATTGCTCCTCTCTGCAAATTATTCATCATCATCATCAGCCCATCTGTATAGATTCCTGGTTCAGAGCTGTGGCAAACACCCTATAAATAAACACTGTTTATTACAGAGAAACAATTAATAGTTGTCTCCAAGATTCTGTTTGTGATGACTATTTCCCCGATAAGCTTCCTTTTTCTGAGTTCACATTTCCTTCTCTTTCTCCATAAAAGTCTAAAGGAAAGGTATAACTTGTTCGGACTTGTACTAATTAGTTTTTCAGGCGTTCCCAAGGTAATTGCAGCTTGCAAGGTTTGTAATTGATTTCGCCAGATTAAAAAAAAAAAGACGCCTGATCGAGGCCTGTAGAAATTTATCATGTCAAGGCAAGGGGAAAACAGCTTGTCAGGCTAAATGGAAGGCTCATAAGACTAGAGAACCAAAGGGGTTGACTTCTGGCCCACAATGTATCAATTTCTTTAAAGTATGTTTGACCCACCTCACCTTTTGACTATAAGATCCTTTCATCAGTGAAGGCTGGTGCCCATTGGGACTGGTAGGGTAGAAAGCAGGGAGGCCAACAGCAGGTGGCGCTACAGCCAATGACTGGTAGGGCCAGAACTGATGATACACAGAGCCAACTAATTCTGGTTTTGCTCCCATTCTCCTCCCAGCTAAGTTCTACGATGGGAACATAAAGACTAAGGAGGAGAAGGCTGAGAACTAGCAGCATCTGCCCCCAAGACTAGTTATAAGTAAAGAGTTGGGGGTTGACTCAGGGCACACTGAGCTTGGTGGGACAATGCCCCATTCACACAAATTGACCCGCCTTCACTGCCTATCACTGCCTCAATAAATAAATAAGAAAAAAAGAAAAAATATAAGTGAATGATATATTGTATGTGCAGTAAATTTGTTAAAAGCTTTGAAAAATCTAATAAATATTAAGATTAAAAAAATAAAACCAGCAGGCTTTGGGGAACTGACTGATTTTAATGAAAGAGCTGGCGGTGTGTTGTTTTAATTGTAGTTATTTGTGTGGCTTTAATAGATTTTATATATGCATTCAGGTAACTTGCAACTTAGCCACATTTAACTTGTGTGCATTCAGCTTTATGTGATTGGCAAATTTCCCCAAATATTTTTTTAAAGTGAGCAGAAAGAGCAGGTGTCCAAAAAAAAGGACTTTGGCAACCCCACCTGCCATTGAACCCAGTGTGTTTTGGCTACAGGCAATTTGGATTTACACACAGTCCCGGAACGTAACCCAACTCTAAGTTGAGAGTTGCCTGTATAGTTGAAATTCTGTCAATGCTTTAAAAAATAATAATGATATTTTTCCTTTCTCTGTTGTTAGCAGTTCTTGTTTTTATCTGTAAGCCACTTTGAATCCCAACAGTGAAAATGGTAGGGAATGAATGAATGAACCTGTAGATTGCAAATCTAATTTAAAAACAATGTTAGCATGAAATGATAAAACCATAAAAAAGAACACAGTTGAACACAGCAAATAGTAAATAATAATATTAATGCCAATACTACTATTAGTAATAATAAATAGGAGGAGAAGCAACAGCCACATAACACAAAGCAAGTTGACCAGATGCAATAGTCTGGGATCATGTTATTTGCAGCAGTATGATGCCACTTTAAACAGTCATGGCTTCTCTCAAAGTATTCTGGGAAGTGTAGTGCTGAGACTTGTTAGCAGAATCCTATTCCGCCTCACAGAACTACAATTCACAGAGTGAGAGGCACCAACTCCTGGGGGCCCAACTCTTTTCGCCTCCCCAAATGTTCAAAATAATTAGGCCCAAGCACTGAGCCAAGCGCGGTGTAGTTTCAATGGCCAGCTCCTCCTCCTCCTCCTGTTGAACCCATCTGTTCCTTAGAATCAGCATCAGAGGCATTGCTCATTGGCCCACCTTTGAAATCAGTTAGAAGGCCATTTCCCCTCCCTTAGTGGAGACATTCCATGGCAGAACCATGGAACAGAACAGCTGGATTGAGCTGTTATGAGGTTCAGTGACAGAAGAGATCACTTTGTGTAGACTAAAGAAGGAAAGGGCAGAGCAATCTTTAGGGTGGAGAAATAGGAGGGGGCAGTTGAGAGATTAAGGTGCATCTGTTCAGTGGGGGTACAGAGTAGATTTGTTATCCCAATATGTGTGTGTGTGTTTGTTTGTGTGTGTGTGTTAGTTAAAAAATAATGCAGAGCTAAAAATTGCAACCAAAAAAGGTTGCTTTCCCCCTGGTAACCATAGCAATGCCACCCTCCTGCATTAATAAAAATGAAAAAGTGGCCCTTGGAGTAATTTAAGTTGTGAACCCTTTGTAACAGAGCTACAATCTGGGAGAAGCACATCACTGCATCAGTAAACTAAATAATACTTTCCCTCTAGATACTTTCATGCATTTGAGCTGAAATTTAATTGAAGCATTTTTTTTTTCTAAGGGAAAGAACGAGCAGAAATAAAAAATAAAAAAACAAAGAAGCTTTGGGGATCAGTACAGAGACTTGCCTCCCCCTGTTTTGTGACTGCCTTGCATCTGTTCAAGTCAGTTTGTTTTATTAATGCTCACTTGGCCTAAAGCGATCGGAGGGATGTTAAAAGATGCAGTGTTAGCACAGTACTGACACAGGGATTCCACCCCCCTCCCCTGTAAGAAAGAAAATTAACGATTGCACATAAGATTGAACCCGGCCTTTCTCCAGCTCTCCAATCTTCCACATTTTTTGGGTTAACCCCCCCCCCCCAACAAACCTAGCACAGCGGAAGGAGAATAAAGCACATAGATGTATCGCTCCATTATATTAGGATGCCTGCAAGAGGGTTCAGAGAGCCAATATTGAAGGAGAGCAAATGATCTGCAGAGACCTTCAAGTTCAGGTCTAAGAAAGCTATAAGATTGCCACTTTTCCCCCCAGCCCCTGCTCTTCTGAATTTTTTGGTAGCAAACATTAGGAAACAAGAATTCTGATCTCCTTGTCAAGACAAAAACTTGGGGGTAGAGCAGCTGTTTTGTACGCCGTGGGTTCCTGGTTCAATTCGCGGCCTCCCCTGTCAAAAAGAATTCAACTAGCAGGTGATTGGGAAGATCTTCTGCTTGATATCCTGGAGAGTTGCTGCTGGTCAGTGTGGACAATGCTGGCTAAACCTTAGATCAGGGTTCAATAAACCACACAGTCATGAAGCTCATTGGGTGAGCACAGGCCAATTGCCATCTCCCAGTTCAACCGACCTCACAAGCTTATTGTGATACCAAAATCTCGAGGTGAGAACCATGGATGGTACCTTGAACTGCTTGGAGGAACGGTGGCGTACAAATGCAATCAGTAAATGAAATATCTGGTGCTAGTGGCAAAAATAGACACTTTGAAGCCACAATCCTATGCACATTTATCTGAGAGCAAGTCCTCAGCAAGTCCTGAGCTGTGGGAGTTAAAAAGGTAAAGGGACCCCTGACCATTAGGTCCAGTCATGGCCGACTCTGGGATTGCGGCGCTCATCTCACTTTATTGGCTGAGGAAGCCGGCGTACAGCTTCCGGGTCAGGTGGCCAGCATGGTGAACCAGAGCAGCACATGGAAACGCAGTTTACTTTCCCGCCGGAGCGGTACCTACAGTGGTGCCTCGGGTTACATACACTTCAGGTTACATACGCATCAGGTTACAGACTCCACTAACCCAGAAATAGTGCTTCAGGTTAAGAACTTTGCTTCAGGATGAGAACAGAAATCGTGCTCTGGTGGCACAACGGCAGCAGGAGGCCCCTTTAGCTAAAGTGGTGCTTCAGGTTAAGAACAGTTTCAGGTTAAGAACGGACCTCTGGAACGAATTAAGTACTTAACCTGAGGTACCACTGTATTTATCTACTTGCAGTTTGACGCGCTTTCGAACTGCTAGGTTGGCAAGAGCAGGGACCGAGCAACGGGAGCTCACTCCGTTGTGGGGATTCAAACCACCGACCTTCTGATCTGCAAGTCCTAGGCTCTGTGGTTTAACCCACAGCGCCACCCACGTCCCTTCTGTGAGAGTTACTTTTGAGTAAACATTTATATGATTGTGCATAGGCATGTGAGCAATCTCCATCCCATCCTTTGTTTATCCCAATCACTGCTGCTTCCGTTCTGCTACAGTTCAGCTTCTGATAAAATCTATGTTATCCATCTCACTATCCACTAAGGCTGAAATGAACATAATTAATCATGTGATTGATTTCAATGCTTTTCGGTGGAAGGGAAGCATTAAAAAACACCCAAAATAACATAATTGTCCGTATGCTATTTGCAGACTAAAAGAATGATGGTGGTCAATATCGTTCATATTCACTTTTGTGATTTCCATCCCTGACCTCAGATGAATATGCCAATTGTGTCAATTTCGGCTCCCATTTCTGTTTCCAACTCTCCAGTCTCCCTAATTGTGCTGCAAGCGTCACACCATCCCTGTGTAAATAATCTAGGTTCTGGCCATTTTTTTATAGGGTAGCTGGAAAACTGATGTGAGAGATCTTCATCTTACACAGCACCAAAAGACAGGAAGCGCATCACATACACACACCCCACACAAAAGACAACTAAAGTGGATACAAATTTGCATGAAAGTTCTGTATGCTAATTTACATGTATTGGTGCACACTTAGACATGATTAATTACTAAAATTCAGTGAAAAATGCCTCTTGCTGGACAGAAGGAAGACTGGCCAATGGAACTTGTGCCTGTTCAATCTGGAGATCAGATACTGATGGGCAAGAAAAAGTTCTCTGTGTCCCCTGTTCTCCCTTCTTATGATTTCTCTCTTTGAAGCAGACATTCACACTATGCATTTAAAGCACTATGGCCCTACTTTAAATGGTCTTGGCTTCCCCCAAAGAATTCTGGGAGCTGTAGTTTGTTAAGGATATGGAGAGTTGTTAGGAGACCCCTATTCCTCTCACAGAACTACAATTCTCAGAGTGCTTTAACAATCAATCTGTCTTCAGATGTTCAAACAGTATGTATCATTTGGAAGCCTGAGAAAGGCAGAGTCAGCTCCCGAGAAACGCAGTCGGCCGGTGAGCATGATCCAGACCCCACCCTCTCCATACATTCATTCATGTGTATCGGGGAGTATTGTGGTTTTTATTATTTTTATTATTTGTTACCATGTTATGTATTATTGTGTTTTTATATTGTAAACCATCCTGTGATCCTTGGCTGAAGGATGGTATAGAAGTAGTAGTAGTAGTAGTAGTAGTAATAGTAGTAGTAGTATCTTTCCCTGAACTTCGTGTGTTGTGTGAAATATGGCGAAAATCTGAACTCATAGAAACAACAACTCTTGAGTACTGTGGAAGCTGAACTATTAGAGTAAACATATGCAGTCTTCAGAGACGAAACAATTTAACATATGTATGAATAGTTCGAATTCAACATGGACATGCTCCTTAGATCTGCAACTTGACAATGGAAGTTTACAGAGAAAATTGATTTAATTGCTTTGCAAATCTATAACTCTCTGTAGGTTATTCATGTATTCATCTTCCATTATGTTTGAGTTTGAGATTATGTAAATGTGTTTACATAAACCATGGTTGGCAGGTTCATCTGTGTCCCCTGATGCACAGCTTCAGCTATGTGGGGGGAAGGGTTTGGGGCTTGGATCTGGGTCCAACTCCTTGAAGGTTTGAAGAAACAATATTAGTTTGGCAGGGGTGAGGGGTGTGTGTGTGTGTGTGTGTGTGTGTGTGTGTGTGTGTGTTATTGACAGCTTAAAAGCCAGAAATTTAAATGGGAGCGGCAACAATTTGCTGCTTGTAACTGTGATATTTTGAGCTAACGTCTTGTTAATGAACCTGTGTTTGAAAGCTTTGATCACACACCTTATGTCATTTTTTTGTTTCTACCATAATGGGAGGGGGGAATAATGTTTCGTTCCCACAGAAATGTGCTGGGTAATTAGTTGCCATTTACTTCATCATATGCTGCTCAGGCCCGGCTCTGATCTGCAGTTAGTGTCATGAGTCCCGTGGAGATCCCTTGGAATAGGGATCCTAGCAGATGGAGGAAGAGATTGTGGAGTTCGAGCTAGACAGCGCAGAGGAGGGTCCGAGCAGGATGGGGTTGACAAGACTGGTGCCTCAAAAAATGTCTGAGTTAGAAGACGTGGCAAGTGATCAGACTCAGGAGCTGGATCCTGGAGAAGGTTCAAGAAGGTTGTCAGAGAGGTATCCTGCCCCTATGATACCTCTAGCCAGGTACCTCTAAAGGGTCACGGCACCTCTAAAGGGTCCTCCTGTTACTCCTCTTACTAAGCAGCCACCTCCAGGAGAGGTTCAGGAGAGTGAGTTGGCTACAGAGCTGGCACCTCCAGCACCAAGGACACAGAGGTGCCAGTGTTGCCATGTACAAACCTCACAAGCCCAGCCCAATTGCAGAAGCACCCATTTGCTAGCCTGGAGTAGAGGTGGCTGCTGTTTGCCATGCTAATGCTTCTGCCTGCACACACACACACCCCCTTAAAAGGAAGAGGCAGAGTGTGTGAAGCTTGTTGGGTCAATGTCTCAACTCAGGTCACTATTTTAAATCAAACTGTAGGCTAAGCATATGACAATGGGCTGTAGCCAACTAAGTCAATGTAAAGGTAGAGGTAAAGGGACCCCTGACCATTAGGTCCAGTCATGGCCGACTCTGGGGTTGCAGCGCTCATCTTGCTTTACTGGCCGAGGGAGCCGGCGTACAGCTTCCGGGTCACATGGCCAGCATGACTAAGCCGCTTTTGGCGAACCAGAGCAGCGCACAGAAACACTGTTTACCTTCCCGCCAGAGCAGTACCTATTTATCTACTTGCACTTTGATGTGCTTTCGAACTGCTAGGTTGGCAGGAGCAGGGATCGAGCAACAGGAGCTCACCCCCTCGTGGGGATTTGAACCGTTGACCTTCTGATCAGCAAGTCCTAGGCTCTGTGGTTAAACCCACAGATCTATTTAAATCATTGGGATTAAGTCAATACTTTGCTTGTGGTGGGTCTTCTCTGAGTTGACTTCCATACAATACCTCATGGAGGGAATGTTTAAACTGGCCATTATTTAGGGGGAAAGCCAGACATAACCGTGAAGCTTGCAGTTCCGAGATTCATATTTTGGGCAATGGAAACTCATCATGATTCCCCCAAGTATGAGGGCAGCATTATATCTCCCTGAGTCCTTTAATAGCTTCCCAAATAATAGCTTCCCTCTTCCTTCCTCTCAACCCAATCAGCAAACATCTCTTTCTTCCTCAGCTCTCTCTTCACAAGTGCTCTTCTCTTTCTTTCCATGGCTACTGATGCCTGACTAGGCTCCAGCATAGGAGACAGAAAGGTCTTCCTTCCAAGGTAAGTGGCCTGATGGGTTTGGGGAATCACAAGTGTGAAGGAAAGGGATTGGGGGGACTCAGGGGACAGTGGAAGGATCAGAGTCCATTATACCTCTGACTGGGTGTACAATAGATTCCCATCCTTTGAGGAACTGGTTTGTAATATTTTAAGCCAGGGGTTGCCAACATGTGACTGCCAATGTGTTTGCCAATACTTCTTATGGTGCCCATGAAAGGTCTCATTAAACATCCCACCAGAAATGCACAATAGACTGTTGGCTGTCCCTGCTCAGTTCCTGTTTGCATAAGTGCTCAGCTTCACCAACACTGCTCCCTTAAACATGCCCCCTTGGATGCCAGAATTGGACACCCATCCTCCTATCCATTCTGAGCAGAAGAGAGGCACAAAGAGCTTCATTTTGTAAGGGTGGTGGTGATTGGTGTACGTGCTTTTAATTTCCGCTGATGGTGTGGCCAATGGGGACAGGGAGGTTGCCCACACCATTTTGTGGTCCTTCCTCTTTTGGATGTGGCAGCCATTTTGTTATGCCACACAGAGCTTTCTCATAATTCCAATGGTGTCCTCTGCCCCTTAAAGCTCAGTGATTGCTTTTAATTAGGTGAACTGGGGAGGCGGGTGGGAGTAAGTTGTGCTTCACTAGACTCTTACAGCATCTGATTTACAAAACAGAACTTCATTGGTTAAAAACTGGAGAGCTCAACCAGAAAAAGACCCTGCAAATCCAGTTGGCAATTATTAAAAGGGGGGGGGAGCACACCCATGTGTGTTTTCTCAAATTAATTTCCACCAGCTTTGCTCATAGGCCATGCTTTTCTTTGCTTCTGTTGTCTGCCTCACAAGGGATCTTTGAGTTCTGATTAGTGCAGAAGACAAATGTGGAAAAGTTGTGTGCGTGTGTGTGCTTTTGTGTTACCGAAGGGACCTTTTTCCCATTTGCTGCTTTCATGTGTGCCTTAGCGAATGGGTTTAAAAGAGGATTGGACAAATGCATGGAGGAGAATAAGGCTTCTAAGTGGCTACTAGCCACAATGGCTATCCTCTAACTCCACAGTTGGAGATAGCGATGGTTCTGAATACCAGTTTCTGGAAACCACAGGAGGGGATCATGTTCTTATGCTCTGGTCCTGCTGGTAGGTTTCCCAGAGGCATCTGGTTGACCATTGTGAGAGCAGGATGCTGAACTGGTCCAGCAACCTATTTTCATGCTCTTACTGCAGAAGTAGGGAACCATATGCTTAGAGGCCAAGTGTGGCCAAGTATGGCCCTCAGTCCTCTTCCCAGACCACATCCTTCATTGGCTCTACTTCACACCCTCCTTGAGTATTTCATACCTTCCAACATTTCTCCGATGAAAATAGGGACGTCCTATTCCATAATAATAAAGGTAATTTTATTATCTATATCCTACCCATCTGACTGCGTTGCTCCAGGCACTCTGGGTGGCTTCCAACATACATAAAACCATTAAAAAAAAACTATACAGAGCTGCCTTCAGATGTCTTCTAAAGGTTGTATAGTTAGCTATCTCCTTGGCTTGGGAGTCACATAACTCCATACCCTCCGATGAAAATAGGGACGTCCTACCATACCCACCAACATTTCTCCAATGAAAATAGGGGCATCCCAAGGATCAAATCAGAAACCGAGACAACTTCTGTAAATCTGGGACTGTCCCTGGAAAATAGGGACACTTGGAGGGTCTTGTATATCTGCCTTGCTGGAATGCTTGTTGTTTGTGTGGATAGAGGTGTGTGTGTGTGTGTGTGTGTGTGTGTAGAAACTAGGCTGCTGTAGAAAAGTAACTATTTACATCTATTCAGTGCTATTTTTCTAGAAAAAGAGGTACCAGAACTCACCATGAATACCTTCCTTGTTCTCTAAAAAAAAGTCACATCCCTGTTGTAGTATAATTCAGACACATGCAATAGCTGGCCTAATGTAGATCACCTTCCATATAGTGTGGCTGTCCAGATGTTAGACATCTCCCCTGTTTTTGGAGCCATAAGCAGGCAGTAAGAGCTGAGTTTGTTAATCCCCAGGTGGGTCATAAGAATAATATTTAGCATTAATACAGTGCTTTCGAGTACTCAAATCAAGATTACTTATCTCAGTAATCTCAGCCTTCTGCATAGCATTACACAGGAGACATCTTGTCTCTTGTCCCTATTCATGAACGTTTTTCACTTGAAAGCTGGTCCCATTAATGTCACTAGAATTGACTTCCTGAATGGCAGTGCTTAGAATTGGCAATATCAGCAATGTTCCTTAATTATCTGGTTCAGAATATGAATTTGTCCAGCTCTTCATGCTCTGCTGCATTAGAAATTAAGCTTCATTGCCTCCCAAATGTACCTCTCTGGCTACGAAAGTAAAATAAAATTAAGAAGAGAAGAAGGACCCTGCTAGATCAGGCCAAATGTTCATCTAGACCAGCAGCCTATTCTTACAGGGGCCAACCAGATGCCTATGGCAGGGGTGGGCAACTTCTAGCCCACAGGCTAAACATGGCCTGTCAGAGATCTTAATTAGGCTCCCAAGGCATTTCCCCCATACCACACCCACCCCACACCTGGCATCATATAGGATGACAGGTGTGGAGTAGGTGCTGACATGACATCGGAGAATAATTCAGAGGTTGAAGTGAGCTCCGGGTTGTTTTTTTTATTTGAGCAACAGTGAAAAACAGGGGTTGAAGCAATATGTGACCCAGCGTACAATTATCCTTCAAAATCTGCACTTCTCCAAATGTTGCAATTTAGTTCTCCAACCAAAGCATGCAAAAATGTATATATTAGGAGTGCAACATTAGTGAAAATAATGTACAAAACTAAAGTTCATTTCATGAGGGGAAATT
The DNA here is from genome assembly GCF_951804945.1 of Podarcis cretensis. Classification (NCBI taxonomy): domain Eukaryota; kingdom Metazoa; phylum Chordata; class Lepidosauria; order Squamata; family Lacertidae; genus Podarcis; species Podarcis cretensis. The sequence continues at coordinate 21,184,000 of NC_137183.1, forward strand.
GTTTGCAGAAAATATGTACTTTGGTGAAAACTGCATGCAAAAATGTGTACCTTAGGAGAAAAACACACACATGAAGATTAAAATTTGTGAAGTACTAAGAAATGTAGAGAACTATATTTAAGGGTTGTATCCAACAGTCTCTGTCCACTAGTAAAAGGGTTCTTTCACTAGTGAACTTTAATTTGCAAAAGAGAGGAATGCAGTGCAACAGCTGGGCTAGAGGAAAATAGTTGTGCAACCAAGTTACCAGCAACTTGCATATTCATTCTTTTGTGCAACAATGTTCTGCTACCACGAAAGCCTTTCACTCATGGAGCAAGGCTAAGTGACTTTAACTGTGAGCTCCATTGGATACAACACAAAGTTCGACGGTGTGGGGTGGGGGGGGGGGGTGGAGAACAAGAGAAACCAAAATTGACAGAGTCATCCATCCCTTTTCTAGATCTGGGCTTCATAGAATGGAGGAATAGAGAAGGTCCAAAGTTCTTCAGTCAGGTAGCAGCTTTTTTTTCTTTCTTTCCCTGCCTGGTCACTCCACAGATTCACTGTGTCAGATTTAATGGTGCTCTCAGCTACAGTTGGTTCAGTTATCAAGGAGCAGAAAACATCTCTCAGGCAAGATGGGTTATCAGCTTATCTCGCAAAGCAGCCTATCAAGCAACACTGGCAGGGCGATTTGAGAAATCTATATTTTAGCTGTTACCTTAAGCCTGAAACTTTGTTTGAAAACTTCATACATCTCTCCAAGCAGGAGGTAGCAAAACCCACTAAGATCAGATATCTGTCCAGATGAAAAAGTAATACACTGGAAGTATATGAACTGCTGCTTTCAGACAGCAGGGGGGTTGGGGTGGGATGGAGATGACACCGGGAGAATGAATGCTGTAACCACCCTGCCTTCTCCAATACTGCCAGGTAACTTTTCTTAGGCCTTCAACATTCAATTACCTTCTCGCCAGCAGAATCTCACTTTTGGATTCACAGAACAATTTGTGTGGGGCTTGAACTGACAGCTAGAAAGATTGCAGGCAGATATTCAGTCTGCACATGACCACCCATCTCTAGGCATAAGATAAAACTGCAGGGAGACAGGACACATTAGCTAAAGAAACTTCCCTTGCCCAGATAGGCCAGAGCAGATCATGTGATAGCTTTTCATCCCTCAAAGGTTTTGGGTTCGAGCATTTAGGATGGGGTGGGGAGAACCTCAAGCTTGGGGCCATTTGTGGTCCACCAGTCTTCTCTGTTATTTAGCCCTCAAGGCTCTCCTCGGGTCATGACACATCCCGAACCAGCCTTGTCACATGCCCTCCTCAACTGCTTCTGCCTGGGCAGAATGTGTCCTTGAACCATGGTGATGCTTCTTCCTTGCCTGGCTGGAAGATGGAAAGATCTACACATGTGTAGAAAACTCTGGTTTACATGTGGCTGGAATGTAGACTACTGTACTGTAAAGGTCATAACCATTGCTCCACCTACTTTTGCCTTATACTGAGTCGGACCATTGGTTTGAATTCAAGTTGCTGGAATCACAGGTGGGCAGAGTGCTCCTGTGCTCATGTTCTGCTTTTGGGCTTCCCATAGGCATCTAGTTGTCTGTTGTGAGAAGAGGATGCTGGAATAGATGGGTCATTAACCCAATCAATCAGGCTTTTTTATTTTCTGATGTCCATCTAGCTTAGTGTTGTCTATACTCACTGTCAGTGGCTCTCCAAAGTTTCTAGCAAGCGAGCTCTACCAGGCTATCCTGAGGATTGAACCTGGGACCTTCTACTTGCAAAGCGGCTGCTCTATGTGCTTTAAAAGGGGGTTAGACAAATTCATGATGGATAAGACTATCAGTGGCTGCCAGCCATAATGGCTATGTACTTCCTCCTATCTCCAGGGGTATGCCCAGCCTAAGGACAGCTCAGTTAGTTAGAGCATGGTGCTGATAGCACCAAGGCTGCAGGTTCAATCCCCACATGGGACAGCTGCATATTCAGGTTTGACCTGATGATTCTCAGGGTCCCTTCCAACTCTTTGATTCTATGACCCTCTATGACCAGTGGCTGAGAAGCAATAGAAGCAGTGTTATGAGTAGAAGCAGTGTTGTTGCACTGAAGTCCTGCAAGTGGTCTTCCCATAGGCATATGGTTGGCCACTGTGAAAACAGGATGCTGCAGAAGATGGACATTTGGTCTGACTGAATAGGGTTCTTCTTATGTTCATCAGTGGAACAGAAGCAGCTCGATACAACCCAATATGCTTGAACCTTCTCAATAAAACATCAGATGGTTTTAAAACAAAAATACTATTTGAAGATGGGTTTTCATTTAAAGTGGAGTTCATTTAATCACTTTCTTGGCAGGTGGTCCTTAGATATGCCTTAGAGGCTAGCTTCCAGCCTTCTTCAGTGTCATCAGTTGCCACTGACTAGGACACCTTCACTTTAATAGTGCAGTGTCATTATCTGGAGCAAATGGAAAAAGGTTTGATGCTGGTTTTGTATTTAATTTGGTTTGGGAAGCAATTAAATAGATGCCTGCATATTTCCTTCTGAACTGCTCCGAATCGGGGCACCCTGGAGACAGCTGGACAGGGGGCTAGGATATCAGGGTGTGCAAAGCTGTTAACATTTTGTCCAGATGGAATGATTTATTAAACATATACTTTAAGATAATGCCTCTCTAAGGAAGGAGGGAAATGGAAGGCCTCATGACTCCAGACTCCTTTGAAAGTTAAATTATGCTAAGAGTGGTTGCCATAGGAGAAGCACCAAGGTTAATGTGTCATTCCTTTCATCTTCTGAAATTCCATTATGCATGTGATGTGCAGGTCATAAATGGAATGAACTGGAGAGGCCCAGCCCTTAGTCTGCCAATTGGTCTTTGATGCTCCTCTCAGATTTTCTTTCTTTCTGTGGAGTGGTTGCTCACTCCAGGAAAGACACAGCTCTGCACCATTACAACTGTTGGAGTGTTTATTGCATTCACGTAGGATCAAGGTATGCAGCTAACCATAGACCTATTTCATTCTAAATAGGGCTTAACTGAACACATGAGGAAGGAATGGTGTGCATGAGTGTGCTACTCCCACCCCTGTTACTGACACATTTTTCACATGTTCAAGGGCAGCTGTCTGCAGCTTGGAAACTTCCCCATCATGGTGTTCTATGGCTGCTAGCCATTATGGCTGTGCACTACCTCCATGGCCAGAGGCAGTATGTGAATGAATACCAGTTGCTGGGAGCCACATGTGGGGAGAGTGATCTTGTGCTCAGGATCTGCTTGTGGGCTTCTCATAGGGCCACTGTGAAAACAGGGTGCTGAACTAGATGGGCCATTGGCCTGATCCAGCAGGCTCTTCTTACTGTCTTATGAAAAGGGAAGACTCCAGGGTTTCAGTTGCTCTTGAACACAAAAGGGGATGGTGATTGGAGGCAGAGCTTAGCATGCTCATGGATGCTCTTCCCTCCTTGCATTTTTAGTTAAACACCCTATACAGAACATATCAATAAGGTTATTAGGATGGTTTCTGAGATACCTCTCTCCTGTTAAGTGGACCCAAACCAAGTAGATGCATACTGGACAATGAAACGGTCATTAAAGGATAGGAATAGAGAAATCTGTCAATTTCAGTTGCTCTCAGTTTCTTATTTTTCTAGTCTTAAATTCAGCTCTCCACAACAGCCATCTTCAAAGAACTCAGCACTCATTGGGATGTTTTAGATCTCCAAACCCAAGCCAGCAACATCTCAATTGTACACATGGATAGCACTGTTTTGGCTGCTTAAGTAATAGTGTTCTCCTCTGAATGTTGGAAAGAGAAGAAGTTAGGTTTATTACTGGGGAAAAGAGGGAATATATGTGGCAGGATGTTAAGCAAACTTATTGGGCGGATTCCAACAGTCTCTGCATTAGTGGATGGCAGAGTTTAAAGCTTGCATAATAAGGGAATTCCATGCAAAGGATGTGCTGTTGGAAGCATGTTATGCAACCACTGATCCTTGTTGTGCAATCCATTGCACAACCATCTTTGGTAAGGTACTTGTGTTTCTCCTTGCACAACTGCTGGTTCTTGTTGTGCGACAGCTGGTCCTCATTGCGCAATCTGCTTCACAGCAAACTTTGGTAAGGTACTTCTGTTTTCACTTGTGCAACAATGTTCCACTTGCACCTTCCACTAACATTAACTGAGTTGAACATAGTGCTGCACTGGGTACACGCCACTGCATGCCCTGATAAGCCCACACTAATGCCACTTCCCTGTTGCCACTCCTGTCACTCTCCAGCTCCTTGAAGGCAAACATCTGGGCTTGTGGATTTCCTCTATTCTTGGAGGCTCCCAATGCATTTCAGAATCTTGATTCCCCACCTTTTTAATGCCCGGGGGACAGTTCTGTTGCAAGTCCAGTTATGCTTCTATTTGAGCAACTTGCTACAGACTCTCTCTCTTCCTTGAGAAGTAATGTATGTCATTTCTTGCTGTGCCATCAGTGAGGCATCCATCAGGCCTTGAGAGCTTGGAACCCGCTGATAAATGGTTGTTTTCCCTGCTCCAGCTAACATCTCTTAAAAGTTTAACAGCACGATTAAACACATGCCTATTGGCTGCTTGGTTACTTTTTATTTTGGATGAGGCGCTGTGCTGTTCATTGGAAAAGAGTGTGTGTGTGTGCAAGCGTGTGTCAAATATTCATAAATGGCAGAAGAATCTGAAGAATCTATCTTCAGTATTTATTTGTAGCATTTATCTATCAAGAGTATCTATCTTTGCATTGCTAGCTGCTGTGTAAGCTGGTGCCTTATCCATTTTCTCTGAGCATCTATCTGTCTAGCAAGACCCTTCTCCTCAGAGCATCCATTTGTAGCATTTGCCTGTCTACGGAATCATTTTAGGTTTCCTCGCCATATCCATCTCTTTAATGCCATCTATATATCCCCACTATCTAACTCGTACATCTATCCAAAAGTGTTTACTGTATCTTTCGATGGTAACTCTTTATCTTGCCTCACCATCTCTCAGTCACATTCCAGCTCAGCTTGTATTGCTGGGGATTCTAAGACTCCAAGGTCTTCTGTTTGGTCCTCAAGCTGTGATGACTGCCTCCGCAAAAGTACCAATTAATTTATCTACTTTGCAAGAAAGGTTAGGCGTGAGGAAATGAACTCTGAAAGGGCACAAATACCACCGGGTTCACGTCTGTTTTCCAGACTTGAATGCTTTCTCTCCCTATCACATTGGAGGGGGACGTAGCTAATAGGAAAAAGAGTGGGCGACAACACACTAATTGATGAAGCAAATGACCCCAAAAGGTGATGAAAGGGCAAAGGGCAAAGAAATATAAGTTCTCTTAAAGTTATTGCAGCCAGCTGGGAGTTTTACACATTGGGAGGGAGGCTCCTGGTTATGGAGAGACCTGATATCCCTGCAGTGATCACTTGGCATTAAAGATTAGCAGATTTTTAATTTTTTTAAAAGAACATATGCTGTATCCCGAAACATCTTTCAGGGAAGCCGCAAATCCAAACAGAACCTCCTTGGATTAGAGGTGGCGAAGAAGTGCCCCTCCAGATGTTGTTGGACTCCAACTCCCATCAGGCCTGTCTGGGCCTGTTGGCTGGCGCTGATGGGAGCTGAAGTCCAGCAACATCTGGATGCTCACTTGTTGGATCCTTGCAGTGGGTGGTGTGTTTATTTTGCCTATGGAGGTGTAAATAGGTAAAGGCATGGCTTAGGTTTTAAGTTGCTTTTCTGTTAAAGTGGGGGTGGGTTATGTCTGACAGAGCCTCTCCTCCTCCCGGAGGGGAGGGATTGTGATCAGGAGCCTTTCCTGCGCTTTGCAGGGGGCGTGCCAGCCCCCCTGCCCATCATCCCTGCTGACGCGCCCGCTCCCCGGTCAGTCTTCCAATCGGTAGGAAGCTCGGGGGCGGAGTTTAGCCACCTAAATGTGGCCGCGGCAGCTCTTCCCCTCATTTTGCTGCCATTTCCATCAGGTCACCCACCCACCCTCCCTTTAGTTCATCCTTTCTGAATGACCTTGCTATGGACCTTCGGTTGGTTGCCTTGGTTGTCCGAGGGGCCTGGTAGGAGTTTTTTCCCCAATTGGCAAATTGGCACCGGCCTCTTGGTTTTTTCGCCTACCTCGTAGCAACTTGTCACAACTTTCTGGTATTGGCGGTTAGGCACTGGAATCTGTGATTGGTGTATGGAAGGGCAGGGTGTGGCCATCGCCTACCCCTTCCTTATGGGTATTCCGTTAAAGGAATCCGGCGGTCGTGGATCCTGTCCGATGCCCTGCTGTGGCTGGGGGCCATGGCACAACCCCGGTGACATCAGGGGAGAGCTTATAGTTGTATTTGCATCAACAGCCTCCCCCTACTGGTGGTTAACCCCTTTTAGATTCACCCCTCCCTGAGGGGCGGAGTCGAACTTTGAGGTTTCTCCAATGCCTAAGCCAATACCTCTCACATGCTGTAATCAATAAAGTTGTGGCCTTTTCTAGCCCATTAACCCTAAATACTGTGTCTGTGTGTCTTTCTTATGCCCAAGCGTGGGGGGAGGGTCCTCGAATCACAATTTCATGTCTGAAGTTCCATGTACCATTCAAAACAAGTCCTGCAACCCTCAGGAGCAAATATTAAGGGCTGAAAGGAGACTGCAAAGGCAAGGGGTGAGGAGAGAGGAAAGCCCCATTCTTTGAAGAAGGACCATAAGCTTGGTGGTAGTAATCAGGGGGTTTTTCAGCCCAAACTCGCCAGAACTCAGTTCCAGTGCCTCTCAGGTGGACACTATTGTCATCAAAGGACAACAAGGGAGGTGTTTATGATGAATTCTGGCACCTCTTTTTCGAGAAATATAGCACTAGTAGTAACTGCTTTGCATGCAAAATTGGGGATGTAAGAATCAGTATATTATTGGTTCATGCTAATTGGGCATGTGGTTCATGCTAATTGGGCATGCTAATTGGCGCTGTGGGTTAAAGCCTCAGCGCCTAGGGCTTGCCGATCGAAAGGTCAGCGGTTCGAACCCCTGCGGCGGGGTGCGCTCCCGCTGCTCGGTCCCAGCGCCTGCCAACCTAGCAGTTCGAAAGCACCTCCGGGTGCAAGTAGATAAATAGGGACCGCTTACCAGCGGGAAGGTAAACGGCGTTTCCGTGTGCGGCTCTGGCTCTGGCTCTGGCCAGAGCAGCTATGTCACGCTGGCCACGTGACCCGGAAGTGTCTCCGGACAGCGCTGGCCCCTGGCCTCTTAAGTGAGATGGGCGCACAACCCCAGAGTCTGTCAAGACTGGCCCGTACAGGCAGGGGTACCTTTACCTTTACCTTTAATTGGGCATGTGCTTATTCTTCAGCTTCTTTCTGATCAGGGTCACAAAATAGCGCAGGCATGACTACCTGCTCTTCACTGAGAAAATAGCAACTAAATCAACCTCTTCCACACCCAGAGAGTGAAGCTTTTTGCACCTCTCCTCTCTTCAGAACAGAAGTAGGGGCTGAGTGTCCAATCCTAACATCTAGTGAAGTGTGGGCATATTGGCAGGGTCATGCTCAGTGTAGGAAAATCTGATCCAGTGCAAGCAGGAATTGAGAAGGGAGAGCAAACAACCTGCCATGCATTCTAGATGTTTAAGGGATATATAATGAGAGCTTTTGTGGGTGCCAGATGATGTATTGCCAGGAACACTCTGGCATCTGTAGGCATTACATTGGCAACCTTTGTTTTAGAGACTGCAACAGAGAGACAGGTTAGAGAATAGGTTTGGTTTGGTTTCTATTTCCAAGGAAAAGATTTGAGCAGTGAAGCAAGAGCTTTGGGAAACTCAAGTGCTTTTTAACATGGAGTGGCTTACCCCCCTCCTTTTTTGCATCACTTCGAAATGTAGATGGATAAAGAGGATAAATTTGCATGGGGAGGAGAGGGCGGTGGCAGAGGAAACTGAGAGAATCAGTGGTAACCATGTTTGATAAGGCTGTGATTAAATCAAGGTCTCACTCTAATTACGCTGCATTTAAAAAAAAACTTAGTCTAGTAAGTAATTGTAATTAAACTACAATTAAACATGTATTTATATCACTCTTTCCTCCTCCTTGCAGCTGTTTGGATGCACCTCCTGTTGTTGCTGTTTACCTTCCAAAACCTCTCCAGTCTGGCACAGGGGAGCCCATTAGAGGGGAAGAGGATCTTCCCCAAGCACCAGGAGGTGGGGGGATATAACACAGCAGAAGTTTCCTAGGGTCTGAATTAGAGGCACATATTTGCAGACCTGCCTCTAGGAGAAGGAGGGTTGATTTTTAAGATATAAAATATTTTTGGAGCTCCAAGCAATGGTCCTGAAACTAGTAGGAATGAAGGAGAAGCTTGATGAAATATGCATTTAAAGCTGAATCAATTTTGCACTTGCCAAAACAATCTGCAAACCAAAGCACAGCTATCCTTTGAAATTCACACTTACACAAGTTTTGCAGTTCTCCAAACCATGTTTATGGAGGGGGGAATAGGGGTAAATGTTATTGGGAATAAAGTGTGTGAGCTTCCCTTGGTTGCCTAGTTGGCCACTGCAAAAACAGAATTGTTTACTAAATAGACCTTTGGCCTGATCCAGCAGGACTTTTCTTATGTTCTTAGAAGACATATCAGCAACCGCTTCCTGTCAGGAGCTGCTGGATCTAGAACGGAGGACCAGTGGTGTTGCATCCTTTGCTGGCACCTGGGGCATGCATGTGTGCATCAGGTAGGACTAGGGGCTGGATGCAGAGGGTAAACAAAACCCACCATGCTAACTTAACACTTGCCAGGCAGGTGCCAGGCATGGAGGGTTCATGGGGCACGCTGTGCGGCCTGCCTGCCCGCCCATGCAAGGGGAGTCTGGCTGGCCGACCTGACCCATGATGGGTGCAGAATTGTATAATGAATGGGATGCCTGGCTTACGTCCCCTCAAAATCATGTGCCTGGGCTATGGCCTCCTTGGCCCTCCCCACGCTATAGAACCTACAATGGGTCAAAGCTCAGTAGTAGAGCATCAGTTTTGCATATAGAAGGTTCAGGATTCAAATCCCAGCATCTCCAGACTGGGCTGGTAAGGAGTGCTGCTTGAAACCCCATAGAGTCAGTTCTAGTCAATGTTGGCAACACTGAGCTAGATGGACTAATGACTTGAGTTGATATAAGGTGACTTGAATGCCTGCAAAAATGAAATGGGGCAAAAGTACTCTGTTCTGTTCATTGCTTGCTTCCACTGCTGATTTTAATACTCATGCAGGTTTGCTATATCAGCGGTCTTCATCAACCTTCGGTCCCTGATGTTGTTAGACCACAATTCCCAGTATCCCTCACCAATGGCTAAGCTGCCTAGGGAATGATGGGAGTTGTAGTCCAACAACATCTGGAGTTTCAGTACTGAAGAACATTGTGCTATTTTATGCCATTTAGTACATATATTTTAAAATTGGATTTTATCACATGTTGTTTTGAGTGCTCTATAAAGCGGACTGCAGTCCATGAGAATCCATGCCTTTATAAACTGGTTAGCAATTAAGGTGCCACGAGGCTCTTTGTTGTTGTATACACATAAGCATTCTATAAATCATCTTGATGTTTACGACGATGTCAGAATTTTGCTTGGGTGGAAATGTGGTAGCACCTCTTCTTGACTGAATCTTCTACATGCACTTAACTATGCTAAATTTAGTAGCCAGGCAGCCTTGTCTTGTGCAGAGGAGTTTGCTAGCAAAATACAACCTTCCAAACAGCCTCAGGCTTCCAGTGCTCTATCTGAGCATGAGGGCAGGTTTGTTTCCTGACCTGTCACAAATGCTAGTCTCTCCTGGCTGCACCTCTGCAGGTGGGGGACATCAAAGTGAACTTGTCACGGCTTCTGCTCTCTGGTGCTCTGCGAGCAGTCTGTTGCCCTCGGGCTGCAATTTGGCTGTGCTGTAAGGAAGCATGTGTTATTTCCCTGAGTCCCAAGTAAAAGGAGAAATATTGCTGTGCAGAATTTTGGTTCACCCCAGAACCCTTGGCAGCTTTGCCTGCAAGTCATATGGGTTACCCAAGGTCAACCACTTTTGATTTCATGCCTTAAGGCAAGAGATGGGGGACCTTTTCCAGCCCATGGGCCTAATTCCCTTCTGGACAATATTCCAGCAGTGGGCACCCCAGGGCAAAAGTGGATGGAGCAAAGAAAATGTCCCCCACCCTTTGTACAGAAGATTAGTTTCTATATACACACTTGTCTATTTTCCAGCCAAGCAAGCAAGAATTGCTATTAGAGTTCAGGGATCAGGGCTGGATTTAGGTTTGATGAGGCCCTAAGCTACTGAAGGTAATGGGGCCTTTATATGTCCAGCTGTCCTTTGTCAGCAACAAATTGTCACTGTTTTTTGTGTTGAATATATGCTATATGGTAATTTATGGACCTAATAGGTATCTAAAGCCATTTGCACATAACAAAATATGTATTTTATCAAAGTAATTGTTGAACTGGAAAACATTGGGGCCCCCAAGAGAGTGGGGCCCTAAGCTATAGCTTGTTTAGCTTATACATAAATCTGGCACTGTCAGGGAGACATTCCACCCAAGCAACAACACTGAAAGTAAGGCAGATGAGGACAAAGGGTTTGGGAGAGAGGGTGTGACTCAGGAGGAGGTGGGGTCTGTGGAAAGTCCTATGGGCCAGATACAGATACTTGGAGGGCTACATTTCATAGAATCATAGAATTGTAGAGTAGGAAGAGTCATCTAGTCCAACTCCCTGCAGTGCAGGAATCCTGCAGAAAACTATCCCTGGGTAGGCTTGAACCACCAACCTTTTGGTTAACAGATGTACTGATTATGCCACTGGAGGCCCTTGGCACTTTGGTTTGAGGTTACCCACCCCTGGTGTAGGGTAATAATTTTCACCTACAACAAAACAGGTTGCTCCCCCCCCCCGTTGTGTACCTGGGGCAATGGGCCCCCTGCCACCCCCCATGCAATGCCACTGTCAAATTGCGAGTCTTTACTGAAAAGATGCCCACAAAGGCTATCCTCGCTGGGGAGTTCCTTCCACAGGTGGAGAGCCACAACTAAAAAGACCTTGTTATTACTCTCTGAGCTTCCCTCAGAGGAGGGGTCAAGAGAAGAGGCTTGGATGGTGATGGAAAGGGATTCTTCTCTGGCTCAGATTAAAATGCAAGGTAGAAAATAATCCAAGGAGTCTTAATTCTTGAGGGTGGGTTGGGAAGGGGAGCAGCATCATGAGATCTCAAGCTCCTGATTTATAAATTCAGAAATAGGAGATTTGCAGCATAGCTGTGTGGGGCCTGGCACAATGTGGAGCTTACTGGCCTCTCCAGTACGAATCCCAGCTCCCTGACAGAACATCAGCACAGTGAAATACTGGCTAGGATTTCATCAAATGTTGACTTCCATTACTCAGTATCCATGTGTTTTGAGGGCCTGATAGGCTGCAGGGAAATGAATGCTGGAATATTTGTCCCCAACAAATACCCACAAATAACTCTTGGCTGGTCATTTCATGTTTCTTGATGCAGAAGGTAACACTTGCAAGTTTAAGAAAAGATTGGAAGAAATTGAGAGCCTCGAGCTCAAGATCTATATTCACTGACAAGACTGATTGGGCCAGTTCAGGTTGATGGCTATCATATCACAAGAATGAGATTAATGGGGCCACTGTGTTATCTTGCACTAATACCTGGCAGCGGCCAGGCTTGAGACAAGCTATTTGTGAGGAAAAGAGCAAGAGGAGGTGAAGGGGCAAGAAAATTAATGGGCATTTCACACAGCCCCGATGCTATCACTGGACCTTAGGAAGGGATTTCTGCCGACGTGGCTTCAGACAAAGCAGGCTAGACTTTGCAGCAAAATAAATAATAATGATAATAATTACGCAGCAGAATGCATGACAATTAGTACATTCTCAAAACTCCAGATGTGCCAACTGGCTCAAAAAGGTTGGCAACTGTGGGTCAACACTGACAGGATTTCAAGCAGGGGACATTCCCAGTTCTTCCCAGAAATGCTGGAGATTTAATCTGTGACTATCTGAATGCTCTACCACTGAGCTATGACCCATCCTCACCCCCACTACTCACTTATCATGGGTGTCTAGAAAACAGAGGCACCGACTGTGGTCATCACACAGGGTCCCCGGACATTTCACTATCTATTGATCCCTGTGCCACCACTTTATTTCTCGCTGCCACCACCCAGGCCCTACCTGGTACAATACTGAGTCCAGTCAGGGTTAAATTGGAACATAAACTTCTGTTTATTTATTGCAGTTTAACAAGTGTGTGGTTTCATAAATGGTATTGGTCCATTACAATCATGGGTTGCCTATCCAGACCTATAATTTCTGCAACTTGCTCTCACTCATTAAACCACCTCTCAGATATTTATTTGTCTTCCTAGTTCCTCACTGTTCCTGACTCAGCTTATTTCGCTACACTAATTCAACCTACCCACAGACTCTATCCCAATTCACTCCCACTCCAACCAACCAACCACCCAACTCCCAACAAAATCCTCCTTCGCCCCTCCCAGAGCTGGTTTTATAGTCCCTCTGACTCCACCCCCTGGGTTCTGATTGGGTAACCTGTTTAACTATTTCACCTCCAGCACTCTCATATGTTAACGTCACACCGGCTTGCGAGGGTGATGGGGGGGACAACAATGTTGTGTGTGTGATGCCTCGACATGCCAATGTAGCACACATGATGTCCTGAAGTCGGAAGGAGCAGGGGCTGGAGCCAAACGCAGCAGCTGTGTTTGCAATGGCTGGCGGCTTCTCCTCTGCCTCCTCTTGGCAGCAGCGCTTTGACCCTTCTTCCCCTCCATGGCAGGAGAAGGGGGAAAAGGAGTCAGCTACTGGAGCCATATTGTGGTCAGCTCCATGCTTCACCTCCACACTTTTGTGGGGCCAAAGGGCTCAGCCCCCAGGAGCCGGCACTCCCGGTAGTGAATAAACAAATATGGTTTGTGTGGCACAATTGTGTGCATATGCTCTAAAGTCAAGAAGCATGTGGGTCACTTGATAGTTAACCCAGGAGAGGGGCTTCCAGATGTTGCCTAGACTACAATTCCCATCATCCCTTTGGCCGTGCTGGGTGGCATTGACAGAAGTTGGAGTCCGGTAACATCTGGAAGATACCACATTGCCTAACCTGGCTTAAAATCTGAACAGTACCAGCGGGCTGTGTGTGATTGACTGTCGCGGTATTATGAAAATATATTCTTAACCCTTCCTCCCCCCAAAAGGGGGGGAATGGGGGTGATGTTTTACAAGGAGCAGGTACCAGCAGATCATTGGAGGGTTTTAAAAATGAAATGAAATAAAAAAATAAAATAAAATAAAAACAAAATGCTTGTAGTGAGAGCTACACTGTTCATATGTGCCTATAATGACTTGCTGTCAGGGAGATGCATGCTCATTTTTTCAGCAATGGAACACAAAGAGGTTGACTCTGGAATTTTCCCAATCCCTTAAATAGGGCTTTGCTAGGAGAAGAAGGCAGGTGTAGAAGCTTTTCATCTTTGTTGACAGCAGGAGGAAAGTTCACCTGAATTCAACTATACAGCTCAGGGATCTGTCCTCACCTCCTTTGTTATATTTCCTTTTTCAGGTGATGCGCTTTTGCCTGTTTTCTGCATTGCCTTATTTGCCCTAATTCAAACTGGAAGAACCATAGGAAAATTAAAGCTGCCTTATACTGAGTCAGATCCTTAGTCCGTCTAGTTCAGTATTGTCTGAAGCAGGCGTGAGGAATCTTTTTGGCCCCGCGAGCCAGATCTTCATCTCTTCCCACCTGCATGGGTCCACTTTGATAGGTGGGTGAGACCACCCGGCAGTGAATCATGGGGTGGTTGACAAGTGAATGGTCCAGCCCAACTGTCAGTTGGTCCATGGGGTGGGGGGAGATAGTGACCAAGGCTATCAGCTGAGGAGTGAGGAGTTCAGCTCTGCTTTCTGCTTGGGCTGGTTGCGCAAGCTAGTTTTTCGCAAGGAACTATCTCATGCACCCAAATGAAGCAGCCACATGGGTGGGGTATAAAATAATAATAATAATGATGATGATAATAATAATAATAATAATAATAATAATAATAATTCTTCATGATATAATAATAATAATAATAATAATAATAATAATAATAGGTATTACCTGGCGCCTAAAGATATATAATGAAGGCACAGGTAAGTCTTCCAGGGAAGAGCATTCCATAAGCAGGGAGTCACAGCAGGAAAGGCCTGCTGTTATTGTGTTGCTGCCCTCCAGGCCTCTTATAGAGGGAACACATGAAGAAGGGTGATTCCAGGGTCTGGGTCCGTTCATATGGGGAGAGGCGGTCCTTGCTCACTTAAATTTTGATGTTAAAATTGAATTGTTGATGTATCCTATCATTTTTGTGCTTCAACTTTTTTAACGTGAACTGGTTATAGCCAAGGCTTTTTTCTTGGCCGGAACTCCCTGGAACTCAGTTCTGACACCTGTCAGGTAGGCATTCTAAGAGAGTGAGGGAGGTGTTCATGGTGAGTTCCAGCACCTATTTTCCTAGAAAAATAGCACTGATTAGAGCATGAGTAGGCAAACTAAGGCCCAGGAGCTGGATCCGGCCCAATTGCCTTCTAAATCCGGCCTGCGGACGGTCCAGGAATCAGTGTGTTTTTACATGAGTAGAATGTGTCCTTTTATTTAAAATGCATCTCTGGGTTATTTGTGGTGCATAAGAATTCGTTCATTTTCCCTCAAAAAAATATACTCCGGCCCCCCACAAGGTCTGAGGGACAGTGGACCAGCCCCTTGCTGAAAAAGTTTGCTGACCCCTGGATTAGAGCACTGGTATTTGTGAGAGTGGTGGGATAGAAACGGGCACTATTCCACTTGGGATTCAGTCGCCTAGCTTCAAAAGCCAGGTTACACAATTATCATTGATTGGGAGGCCTTGTGAAACAATAAAGATTGGATTTTTTTGTGATAAGAAAAATGATGGGGAAATGCCCGGGAAAATGTTAGCCGACATGTCCTTGATGCAGCAACAGCTAAGCTCCCTGCAAACAAATCAGGATGAATGCTTAATAAGCAGGTCACCATACCCTGAAAGCACTACGATACCACTTTAAACACCCATGGCTTCCCCCAGAGGATTCTGGGAGGTATAGTATGTTAAGTGTGTTGAGAGTTAAACCAGAGTGTTTTAACAGCTCTTCATAGAGACCTCTGGGAATTAGAGCATGACAAGGGGAACAGGGGGTCTCCTAACTATTCTCAGCACCCTTAACAAACTACAGTTCCCAAAATCCTTTGAGGAAGCCATGCTTGTTTAACGTGGTATCCTAGTGCTTTAAATGTGTGGTGTGAATGTGGTCTGTGGAAGGCAAACAGAGGTTTCAGGGTTGGGTTTATCAGCTATCATTGAGTAGTTCATAGTTTCGAAGTGTTTTCCTCCCCGGGCTTTCAAAATTCCCCTTGTTCCTCCCCTCCCCTGCCTATAGTGTTGGCTTTGCAGCCTGACCCCTCTGTGCTTGCAAATCATGCTAAGTGGGAGAGAGCAGAGCTTTAGGTGGTTGCGTTTGATGCATTTTGTTTAAGTTGCTCATGCTGTTCCAACATCTGTCATTCCCTCTGCAGCCGTGCAATCAAACTGTCAGGGCTGAGTGAAGTTTTGCTGATCCAATCTGCTCCTGCTGCAGTTCCTTGTCAAAAACATCAGGATGTGGTGGATACAGTTGCATGCTCTTTAAACAACACAGCTTTATTTTCCCCCATTAGGGGTACTGTGGATGTTTTGGTCGGTTCTTTCACAAGTCCCAGAGTACTCTCCTTCATTTGCAAAACATGTGTGGCTTGGGTTGCCATCACAGTAACACACAACAACACCCTCATTCCAGCAGTGTCAGAAAGCATCTCATTCTTCCCTCTTCGTGTGCTTGTGCTACCCAGACAGAAGACAACTATATCTCTCCATCTTGTTTGCAGCATTCCAAAAACACATCCTAGGAATGGATTTCTTGGGGGGCCCCATTTGTTTCAGAACAATTCCAAGCGCTGAGTTTGACTGTTAGATCACAGGTAAAGAACTTGGGCCCTGAAGAAATATTTCCCTCCACATTTGTCTGTTGATACACCATGATGCAGCAGCCAAGATGGCGGTCTCTAAATTTTGTTGGATTAACAGTTCCCATCTTCCATCACCACGGACAGAAGTTGATGGAAGTTGCAGCCCAACAACTGCTAGAAGGCACCACTAGGCAGGGGCGCCGACTTGGCCCCCACAATATGGGTGCCCAGAGCGCATACGTGCGCCACAAACATCACAATGTGACATCATGGCGGCACACTCTTGTGTGTGTGGAAGGAGCCTACTGTGTTTCGCCTTGCCAAGCACACCTGGGGTGTACATGACACAGCCTCTCTCTCTCTCCAGGTCAAGGCTCTCCCCGGGATGGAACTGCTGCACCTGGGCGGTAGGATGGGTGTGGAAGGCACATTCTGCTACATGTTGTCCCAACCCGGTAAATAATCAGGTTATGAGCTAAAGCCCAGGAGGCTACACACACAACACACAGCAGGCTAAAGGCATGGATCTGCACAGACCTCCACTGGTGCTCTCTAACTTGCTTGCAATCTTTATTTTTTTAAAAAATAATAATAATAACTTGCTTGCCATCTTTCCCTCCTTCTGCTTTTTAAACAAATAACTGAGCACCACGCAGGCGACCAGATTGGAGCGCCTTGGGTACATTCCCTCCCAACTTTGTATACCTTTTATTACGCATTGGCCAAGAGGTCAAATGTCCTCCAGAAAATTCACAAAAATTTCAGTGCAAATTTCTCGTAATATACCTATTTCTGCAAGCACGTTTGTCTAACAGACACACAATGTAAAGCATTTTTATATGCTATTTTCATTAATATATGCAATTTTATGCACACTTTATCCTGATATATGGGGTTTGGGACATATTCATTGGCTTGAGAACTGCATTGCAAAATTCGGAGACCCTCAAATTTTGAAGCACGGCTGTTTGTGTTCACACATTCATTCAGACAGCCCAAATTAGCAAGGTTGACCTTTCAAAAGAAATGGACTAAAAGTCTCCACTTGCACCACTGCATTCATTCCTATGCACCTTGTTAGCTACCCTTGCACTAAGATCTTCAGCAGAAGCACTTCTTAGGGTTCCCCCACAATCTGATGTGTGTCCGATGACTACCAGGGAAGAGCATTCTTAAGAGTGCCTCCCCAAGTGGAAAGTGCTCTCCCTTGTAGGGACTTGAATGGTTCCTACTGTGATATCATTTTGTAAATAGGGGAACTAAATTTTATTTCCCCCAGGCTCTTAAGCCCAACCTTTATTATCTCTGCACGATTGCTTTTATGCTGTGATGATGTTGTTTTTAATCTACAGGTGGTTTTTATGCTGCTCTTTAAAACTGTGTTGCCTTTAATGCTTTTGTTTCAAATTGGTTCCGCTGTAATATTAACTCTTTGCAAACCACCCTTGGAACTCTGGGGAAGGGCTGTAGCAGGGGAAGGGTCATAGCTCAGTGGTACAGCATCTTCTTTGCATGCAGAAGTCCCCTGGTTCAACCCCTGGAATCTACAGGTAGGGCTGAGAACAGAGGCAGAGCTAGACTTCCTGATCTATGATTGCAGTCATAGGATTGTTGTCTTTCACATGACGGTATAGGTTTTGACTCCACAGAGTGGGAAGTGACAGAGACAGGATGTTTGTGTTACTGTGTTCCGTGAAGTGGGACTATTGTCCTTTGCTATTTTTCTCTTTGCTGTCTGATGCTAGAGGGAAAGGGAGCCATATTGCAGTGCTCCATGTGTGTTTATATGTAAATAAAGTAGATTAGCCAAAATGCTGAGTTGCTGAAGTCTGTTATGCAACTGTGCAAATTCTGCGGATCTCTAAGTTTGCCGGTGTCGGTTGGCATCGGTCGCTGTGATGTTCGGGCTGAAGAAAGCTTATGAAGCTGCTGAATGATCGACCAGGAGGGAGGGAACATGCCAGTCAGGCATGTGTCTCTGCCAGGGTCCTACTTGAGTGTAGGCTGAACTCCTGACAAGCCAGACGCTCCGGCACCCAGACCTGTGCACCAAGGGGTGAGACTAGCCGCCTGCGAGCATCCCGGGGGGAGCAGGGGGCGATGTCACCCCCCTCAGGGATAGCACCTGGAGCAAACCGCACCCACCCCTTCCTCCACCAGTGGCTGAGAGCAGCTGCCAATCAGTGTACACAATACTGAGTGAGATAGCCTGCCCCAATATAAAGTAGCTTCTTATGTTATCAGTAGAAGGAAGGTATGGATCTCTAATATTGTATAGTATAATATTTATTCATTCATAGGCAATGCTGGCTAGTTGCCATTGAGACAGAGCCAATGGGACAAAAGTTAGCAAGACAAAATCCCCTTCCATCCCCGCAGGCTTAGCCTGTTGCCTGCAGAGCAGAGCCTTATCGAGGGCCTTTTTTTATGTGTCTCACACACCTCAATAAGGAAGGCACTTTTCAGAATTCTCTCTGAATATTCTCCACCAATTGTGTATCCCAGAGTTTAAGGGAGCAGCCAATTTCTCCCTCAGAATGCCACCATGTTCAGGGACACTACAGGGTGTGGGTGTGTGTAAAATGTGGCTATCTGCTAAGACCATTGCTGCTATTGCCACTTTCAGTAATAACCACAGCAACCAGAAAGAAATCCCCCAAACCTGCTGGTGGGGAAATTTGGTGATGTAGTCATCAAATAAGGTGCAGAATTTTGAATTTGCACACACCTCTACTGCAGGGTGCTGAATGGCCAGGTTGTGAACTGCACATACCGCTTCCCTTTTTGAAGTGCCACAAACCAAATGAAAAAACACCCTTACCATTTGTCAGGGGCGACTTAAACCACATTTAATTGAAAGCCTTGTTGGATGCATGCTGGTATATATATATATATATATATATATATATATATAGCAACGTCCTTTAAAGATATTAGTAAAAAAGAAAGAAAAACCCACATCAGAACAAAATCAAAGTCAGACACTGATAAAGAAGACCTAAACTGGAGCAACTGATTATGAGAACATGCTCATCATTAGTGGTAAAAAGAAATTGGCTATGATTTTTAAAAAGGGGGAAAGTGGGAGGGGGGTTAAGAGAACCCACTAACTACCACCAGGACTAAATGGAGGTGAACAGCAGTTACTTTTTAAAGGCACAATCTCTCCGACATTGCCTACATCTTAATAGTTGAAAGTATTAAGAGAGGAAACGGTTCTGATTATGCTCTGTTAACAGCCACATGCATTTTTAATCCGTTTTGCTGGCGTGTCGCACCTTATTCCTCCTCCTCATCCCTGGTGCTGTTATGTACATGGTCTTTAATAGAATCTTGATATGCCTTTCTTTTAATAGGACTCTGAACTTGGAGTTGGGGGGAGCTGCCTGTGGGTGCCCTCACTCCTACAGCGACTGCACGGCTTCTGCGTCTCACCCTCATCAAGGGGAAATTGCCTTCCAAATTGTGCTCCAGCCTATATCCAACCTGGACCCCAAATGCACCTGTGCCCCTTTCCTCAGCCAAAGAGAAATTCCTGCAGAGATTTCAAAACAAAACCAAGCTTACAAATGCTGTCATATGTTCAAAAGGGTAGAAATGGCAGGAGGAGGACCAGTAACAAGCTCTGCTACATTTTCTTTCTTGAAAGATATGGATATTATCCATATCTATAGCTTAGCCCCAGGAGAACCATATGCACCCAAATCAAAGTTTAGTAATCTTTTTCTCCACCAAGTGCCCCAACTGACCTCTGGGATGACACATTCAAGGAGCAAAGCAAATCCCAGTTATAATATGAACCCTAAAGTTCATCATCTTCTCTCTCTTTTTTCCCCTTTGTGTGTGTGTTTCATCTAGACAAACCCAAGAATCACTGAATCCCGGTTAAAGAATTCATTTTCCCATGCAGAGAAAGAAGGTGGAAAATGTCAACTGCCACTCTCCCGTTTATACTGCTGATGAAATAAAAGTTCAGGCAAAGAGGTAGAATGGTTCTGCAGAAAACTAGAAATTTTGATGATAGAGAGACGGGGGGGGGGGGCTTTCCTGCCTGATTTTATTGCTTGTGCTTTGGCTTTTCCAAGTAATATATATAAAAACATGTATCTGTTACTCACAGCCAAATACAATGGATACCTAAAGAAGAAGGGGGGGGAGAGCTATTGGTACAGTATTGAGGAGTTGATGTCTCCTATTCTGCTTCATTATTATTCCACAATTCTGATGCCATTTGTATTCCACTTAGGTTGTCTTCTAGCAAAAGAGAAGAGAGGTGGTGTGCTTAGAGTGCTAGACTAGAATCCAAACAAATTGATGGGTCCAGATAGCATCCACCCAAGGGTCCTCCAAGAAATCAAATGTGAAATTGCTGACCTTCCAACAAAAAATATGCAACTTGCTCCACAGGCCAGTATGAAGGCCTGTAAAGTGGGCAATGTAACACCAATTTTTAGGAAAGGATCCATGGCACATCTTGGAAATGACAGGCCAGTTAGCATAATGTCTGTCCTGGGAAAACTGGTGGAAAGCCAGTTGTTAAATATAAAATAACTCAGCATATAGAAGAACAAGCCTTGTTGCAGTAGAACCAGCATTGCATCTGCTAGGGCATGTCCTGTCTCCTGAACCTATTAGAGTTTTTGATAGTGTCTTCAAGTGTAAAGGTAGAGATGATCTGCCTGATATAGGGTACTTGACATTTCAAAGTTTCCAACAAAGTACTTCACCAAATAGTAAGCTTAGAAGTTATGGAATAAAAAGTGAGACCCTTTTTGGATCAAGAACTGGTTACGTTTGTGGGTTAGCCAAAATCTACAAGAGGAGATCGGAGTTGTGTTGGAGATGCAAAAAGGGGATTGGAACATAGTTGCATATGTGGTGGGAGTGCAAAAAGATTAAATAATTCTGGGACATCATTTATAATGAGTTAAATAAGATGTTCAAGTTCCCATTCACTAAAAAACCGGAGGCTTTCTGACAACAGAAATCAAGAAGAAGGTTAGACCACTATCCATGTATGTCACAACTGCTGCCAGGATTCTAATTGCAAAAAAATGGAAAAGTGAAACTATCCCCTCAAAAATTGAATGGCAGACCAAATTGGTAGAATACCTACAGTTAGTAAGGATAACCGGGTTAATGAGAGGAAACTCAATACAAGATGTTAATAAAGAATGGATAGTAATCAAATAATATTTCAAAGGTTACTGTGATAACAAAAGCTTTATGGCAGTTACTGAATTAGTCTTGTAACATAAGGCAATATCGGCGGAAACTATAATAAAAAAGGAGAAAAATATTTTCAGGAAACTGTAAAAAACATAATCTAAAATAGTACAACAAGTATAGTTGGAAGGTTCTTGTTATTGTAAATAAAATTTATATCCTTCTGTATATTTATAATTTGTAATGTCTGAAATGTAATGTTTTATATTGTATGTATTTAAATATTTCTGTATAATAAAGGTTGATTTAAATAAATGTGTGTGTGTGTGTTTGTAGTTTGTGGGATGCTCTTCCCAGGGAGGCTTATCTGGTGCCTTGTAAATCTTTAGATGCCAGGAGAAAATCTGATTAAACAATCTATGGCCTTTAAAACTGAGGGGAGCTGTTGTTTTATTTTATTTTATTTTATTTTATTTTATTTTATTTTATTTTATTTTATTTTATTTTATTTTATTTTATTTTATTTTATTTTATTTTATTTTATTTTATTTTATTTTATTATTTTATTAACATATAAAACACATACACTTACATTTACACAATACATATACACAACCCACTACCTTATTTTCATAGCATAAAACATACCTACATTACTCTATATAATACCTACCTATACTATACATATCAACATACCTACACACCTACCCCACACCGACACCCACCAAGTGACTTGACTTCCAGCCGTTCTTCTTACGCTACTTTATTTTTCCAGCTAGATTAAACACATTTCATTATTTGTTTAATCTCTTCTTCTATCTTAACTTTATTCTCCTTTCCCTCTAATCATTTTCTGGATTCACTCAATATCTGTCAAAAATTTCTACTTTTTTCACATAGATTTTGCTGTATTTCTTAAAGATAGCCCACTCCTTATTCACTTTTTATTTTTTATTTTTTTTAAATGATATTTATTGTAGTTTCACATAATATACAAAAAACCAAAAACAACTTTCCAGAGAAAATATAAAAAGAAGAAGAAAAAAAGAAAAGAAAGAAAAGACGGAAGAAAAAAGACAAAAATTAGAAAAGAAAAAAGAACATTCCTCATTTACAAACCTGATTTTCAGTAACTTTTTTTCTGCGACTTCCCCTCGCCTCCCTTTCTTGTATTCCATGTCCGAATATTAGTTCAATAAGATCTTATCCCAAATTTTTTAACCCTGATTTATTAATTATACTTAATACAATTTATATATCAAATTTTAACTTATAGACATTGGTCATGGCGCTTAAAGACTTTTTCTAAGATCGACCCAGTTTCCCTTCCACGGATTCCCCATCTTTGTATTGATAACAAAACAAAAAAGAAAAAACATTAGAAAAAATCAAAATATATTTGTACACCCTTCGGATTCCCAAACCCCACCCTCCCTTTCCCGGTTTCAATCCCTAAACCATTATCTATTAGTCCATCTGGTATCAGCCTGGATTCCTCACATCAGAGGCTCTTAATTCTCTCTCAGTTCCTATCTGCCGGGTTTTTTTGATAGTCCTTTGTATTAACCACCAAATCTCGGAAGGGCTCTGTCCCAAAAATGTCCATGTTCCTTCCAGCCGGGCCTCCATATTTAAAGGAGGGACTTAGAACTTGTTTCTTAATCCTTTTAGGTCCAAATGTCCCAAAATCTTCAGATCTCCACAAAGGGAGGTCTTTCCATTCCTCCTTCTTCAATTCAAACCAAATTTTCATCACCCAGTCCTTTTTTTCTTTTATATCCATCTTGACAGGCCTCCGGCTCTCCTTTGCCTTCTGCAGCATTTCAGCCCCTCCTTCCTGCTGCTCCTGTTCAACCAATAACTCTTTCTCCACTTCCTCAGGTTTCTCAAGTTTCCTTTCTTGTTCAGCTGCCTGGACTGTAGACAAAACATGACTTTGCTCTACCAATTTTCTCACGAGAAAGGCAACCTCATCCAGATCAGCTAGTATTTTCCGGCCTATTTCCATTCTTGTAGTGTCCCTGAACCCCCTCTAGAGGGATTCTGGTTATTAAGTATTCCTTACGCTTCCAGCCCAACAGTCCACTTAACTTGTTTCAATTTCTTCTTTATTTTCAACAATTTATCACTATATTGTAGCAAATGTAACCAGCAAAAACATCAGAAACAAAGTTCTCTATTTTTTCCCACTTTGACAGCTAATTTGACAGCTGTCAAAGTCTTCTATGTCTCCTCAGCAGGCTCCTCTCGTGGATCACTCCCGGGTCCCGGGGGGGAAAAACTTTAGCTCTCAAAGTTAGCTCTTATCCTCCAGCACAATTATACTTATACTGTCAATCCATGTGGTTAATAGTTTAGTCCAATAAAAAGGAGATATTCTCTCGACCTTAATTATTTAGTCCTTGCTTCAGATTGTTTACAAGGCAGGGAAGACGGACTTCCTTTTTGCGTCTTCCCCGATCATGCCAGATTCAATAATTTTTTTTCCTTTTAGAAGTCCAATTTCCGTATTACTCACGGGTTGTTGCTTTTAGTCCAAATGTTCCCAGGAAAAAGTCAGTGCTCTCCGTCCATGGCATGCGGCTTCACTCAGCAGGGGAAGCAGAGGACTCTCAGCACCACGCTGCTCCCCGTCCCCCGTTCCGGAGCCTTTAAAAAGGCTCCTTCGCAGGTCGGGGGCGCAAATGGTGCCCGCCGAGTCACCAGGTCCACAGGCTTCCGCACCTGTGTTTTTTTAGGGTCCCCGCGTCGCCGCCGTGGCAGGACCCAACCCCTGCTAAGCCGATTCCCTCCGGAGCTCGGAGGGAATCCACCATTCGGCGATGGCGCTAACCCGGAAGTCCTCTTTTTTATACCATATCTCCTCGTATATAAGAGGAGAGAAGAGGGGGGCTATTGTTTTGTTTGTTATTGTGTTGTGTGTTATTGTGGTTTTATACTATAAACCGTTCTGTGATTCTTGCATAGAGGGTAGTAATATATATATATATATATATATATATATATATATATATATAAACAGGAAGCAGAGAGGGTATGCAGAATGTAAAGTCCCTCCCTTCGAGGATATCCATTTAGAATTCGAAAAGATATTAAGAATCTCCTTTAATTTCAAACCAGAGGCAAACTTATTGGGTATTATTGATGCGGACTTTCTTAATAAATTTAAGGATATTTTTCTCCATGCAACGGTGGCGGCGATGGTTCTTATAGCCACAATGTGGAAAAGTGAAAAAGCTCCCTCAAGACAAGAGTGGGTCCAAAAAAATGATTGACTATGCTGAATTAGACAGCCTATCTAAAAAATTAAAGAACAAACCAAGGAAAGAATTTATTTCAAAATGGGAAGCATTTAAAATATATTTGAAAATTAATAATACTGACTTAAAATCCGTTGCGGCATTTGAACAATACCAGCAATATCGTACATTAGGTATATGATATAATACATTTTGAACTGATTTGAGATTATAGCAATAATAGGTACTGGCAGCAAAGAATGGTAATTAGATTTATGGAGTAGATGGGAAGTCGGATTTAAAAGGAAGAGACCATCACAGTTTATGGATTATGGAATTTATATTAATTCTTTATGTAATGCACGACTGATGATATTCTTATTATGGTGTAATATGTCTTTTTGTTGTTATGTGTTGAGCAAATAATATATATATATATTTTTAAAAAGTCCCTCCCTTCAGGGATCAATATTGGGACTTGTGATTTTAAATGTGTTCCTAAAGTACGCAGTGTTAATGGTAAGCAGTGAGGTGGCCAAGTTAGCTGAAGATGCTAAATTGTTTGGGGTTGTGAAGACGAAAAGGATTGCAAGGAGCTCCAAAAGGCCCTCTCCAAATTGAGTGAATGTGCAGTAAAATGGCAAATGCCATTCAATGTTAAGTTCAATATAAGGACAAACAAATAAACAAATTCAAGAATAGGCTGATGAGGTCTGAACTAACTAGGATGAAACCTTGGGATTGTAGTGTGTGGCAGCTGTGGAAAAGGCAGGTTCCATGCTAGAGATCTTTAGAAAAGGAATTGAAAATAAAACTGCTTAGGACTTCCGGAGGCGGTGCGAGGGCAATGGCTGCCCTCTTCTAACTGCGAAGAGGGAGCTCTGCAGGAACGGGTCGTCCGCTACGGCGCAGTGGAGACCCACATTGGAAAACCACAGGCAGCGTAAGCCTGTGGCCGTGGGACTCGGCGGGCACCAGGAGCACTCCCCGAAACGCAGAAGGGACCTCGTAAGAGGCTCCGGAACGTAGAAGGGGGTGCGGTGCTGTGAGTCAATCGCTCTTTCTGTGGAGTGAAGCCGCGTAGCTGCTGTCGGTGAGCGCTGTCTTCTTTTCCTGGAAACATTCGGCTGGAAACCAACAACTCGTGAGTAAGAAATGAAAGAAGGATTTGGTGGATAAATCTTTTGCTAATTTGGCTAAAAGCGAGAGACGAAAACAGGAAGTCCGTCTCTTGTCACTGCTTAAGATCTAAAGCAAAGACTTTGACGTCTGAAGTCTTTGAAGAGGTGTTAAAAGGCAATTGACTCTCACATCTATTTAAGTTGCTATTTAAGACTCAACTTTTTAAAAGTTTTATTTCAAATACGAACTGTGTCTGTACCTCCCCTGCTGGATTTACAAATCAACAAAGGAGGAAAAAGATTTTAAAATTGTGACTGCCTTTAGGCTTGGGAAATTCAGAAAGAAGGACAAGCCCAGAGACTGTTTGATTACTTGGAGAACTAAGGAGGAAAGGGACAAAATATTAGGACTGCACTACGGAAAGTCACTTCAAATTTTGGATAAAAGAGCAGAGATTTACAAGGATATTCCTAAACAACTTCTGGACCTTAGATCCACCTATCTTGAATTAGCCAGGCTGTTGAGAAGTAATTCAATTGTCTTTAGGTGGGAATATCCACAAGGACTATCTTTTACGTTCAGAGGGAAGAAGGTAAAAATCAAAACAGCTGAAGACAGAGATAATTTCCTGAATATCTACAGAGAAGACCTTCAGAAAGGGATTGAAACACCTCCAGGGGCTGGACCACAGTCTTTACCTACACCTACACCTTTGGGGCCTGAAGGCCAGGACAAAAAGACACCACCACCAGAACAATAACAGATTTGACCAGGATGTCTCTGCAACTTCTCAGTTGGAATATAAATGGCGCCAACATCCCGGAGAAAAGAAGAAGGATATTTCATATTTTGAAAAAAGAACAATTGGACATTATTTGCCTACAAGAAACGCATGTGACCAGGCTACATAGAAAAGTATTAATAAATAAAAGATTAGGTCAAGAATTTATCTCTTCGGATCGAGTAAAGAAAAGAGGCGTGGTGATTTATGCAAAAGAGAGCCTGTCACCAAAATTTCTATTCAAGGATGAACAAGGACGTATTCTGGCAATTGAGATTCAAACTCAAGGAGAAAAGTTTTTGATATTAGGAATTTATGTGCCAAATGAAGGAAAATCGGAATTTTATAAGAAGCTGCATGAGACTATGCTGGACTATCTGAACTATGACAACATCATAATGATGGGAGATATGAATGGGGTGGTTTCAACGAACATGGATAAATCACATAGTCAAAATGTAACAAAAGAAGGCAGACTACCTAAAACCTTTTTTGAACTGACTGACAATATGGACTTGATTGACATCTGGAGAACAAAGAACCCTCTAGGAAGAGAAGGAATATTCTTTTCTGAAGCCCAACTGACTTGGACAAGAATCGACCAAATTTGGACAACTAGAGGCCTGGCACCCAAGATAAAAAAAGTGGAAATCTGCCCAAAGACCTGCTCCGACCATAACGCTGTAAAGATGGATATGAAATTAATGCCAACCGGCTCCTTTAGATGGAGGATGAATGACAATCTGCTTAGAGATCAGGAGATCAGTAAAAAAGCCCAAAAAGCTTTGAAGGACTATTTTGAAATAAATTTGAACACTACGGTGGAAAAAAGAATTGTATGGGACGCAAGCAAGGCGGTTATGAGGGGGTTTCTGATACAGCAGAATACCATTAAGAAAAAAGCACAGAATGATAAAAAGGATAAGATCTTGGAGAAAATTAAAGAAGGCGAGAAGAAATTAAGATCGAAACCGAAATCAAAGGAGATTCTAAGAGAAATCAAATATTACCAAGCACAATATTCAAAATTAATAAATCAAGAAGTGGAATGGAAAGTCAAGTTAATGAAACAAAGATCTTTTGAATCGGCAAATAAATGTGGAAAGCTGCTAGCATGGCAGCTGAAAAAGAGACAAAAACTGAATACAGTAACAAACTTAGAAATTGAGGGAAGAAACATACAGAACCCAGTGGATATCAGAAAGTGCTTCCATAGATATTTCAAGCAATTATATACACAAGGGCTGCAAAATGAATCAGAGATAGAACAATTTTTGAAGGAGAATGGTTTACCAAGGTTGTCTCTGCGGAACAGAACAATCCTGAATCATAAAATAACACAATTAGAGATCGAAGAGGCCATTCAGAATATGCAACTGGGCAAATCTCCAGGGCCAGACAGGCTTACCTCCAAATATTATAGGACATTGAAAGATTATTTGATACACCCACTAATGGAGGTTTGTAATGAAATCATGGAGGGGAAGAAGGCACCAGATTCGTGGAAGGAAGCTTTCATCACATTGATACCTAAATTAGAAACTGAAAAGACACAACTTAAGAATTACCGCCCCATCTCCCTCCTAAATGTGGATTACAAAATATTTGCAGACATTTTAGCAAGTAGATTTTAAAAAGTTTTGAATGAAGTAATTCATAAGGACCAGGCAGGCTTTCTCCCAGGTAGACATTTGTTTGCTAATACAAGGAACATTATTGACATTTTGGAACTCTTGCAAACAAATATCAACACGAAAGCAGTTTTGATATTTATAGATGCGGAGAAGGCCTTTGATAATATCTCCTGGAAGTTTATGAAGAAGAATTTGGAAGGAATGGGAGTGGGGCGGGGGTTCCAGAATGGGATAGAGGCAATTTATTCAGAGCAAAAGGCTAAACTGATAGTGAACAATGTGGTGACAGAAGAGTTTAGAATTGAAAAAGGTACACGACAAGGTTGCCCTATATCCCCTTTGTTATTTATATCGGTCCTGGAAGTGCTCTTAAACATGATTAGAGGAGACCGGTTGGTAGAGGGTATTCAGGTCGGAGAGAAACAGTATAAACTGAAAGCATTTGCAGATGACCTAGTATTGACTTTACAGGAGCCAGAGCCTAGTACTAAAAGGGTTTTGCAATTGATTCATGAGTTTGGTCGAGTGGCGGGATTTAAACTTAATAAGCAAAAAACCAAGGTTTTAGAAAAAAACTTGACTTTTTCAGAATCAGAAAGGTTTCAGAAAGAGACAGAATTAAATGTGGTCAAAAAAGTAAGATATCTAGGGGTAAATATAACAGCGAAGAACAGAAACTTGTTTAAGGATAACTATGAAAAATGTTGGTCTGAAATCAAAAGGGATCTAGATGTTTGGTCAAGATTGAAACTTTCCTTGTCAGGACGTATTGCTGCTATTAAGATGAATGTATTGCCAAAAATGTTGTTTTTGTTTCAAACTTTGCAGATTGTGGATAAAATGGAAAGTTTCCGGAAGTGGCAAAGAGATATCTCTAAATTTGTCTGGCAGGGCAAAAAGCCCAGAATTAAGTTTAAAATACTAACTGATGCTAAAGAAAGAGGGGGCTTTGCCCTGCCAGACTTAAAATTGTACTATGAATCAGCAGCTTTCTGCTGGTTGAAGGATTGGCTACTTCTTGAAAACACTGATGTTTTGGATTTGGAAGGATTCAACAATGCTTTTGGTTGGCATGCATATCTGTGGTACGACAAGGTTAAAATACATAAGAACTTCAAGAATCATGTTGTCAGAAAAGCAGTGTTTAATGTCTGGTTGAAATATAAAGATTTGTTGGAAAACAAGACCCCAAGGTGGTTATCACCAATGGAGGCTAAGGCCCCGAAAAGACTCAGTATGGAAGCCAAATGGCCAAAATATTGGGAAATAATAGAAAAAGATGGAGATAATTGGAGGTTGCAGAGTTTGGAGAAAATAAAAGATAAAGTGCGAGATTGGTTACATTATGCTCAGATTAAAGAAGTTTTCAAGTTGGACAAAAAGATAGGATTCCAGGTGGAAAAATCAAAGTTAGAAACAGAACTGTTAGAATCCAGCTCTAAGACATTTTCAAGAATGTATAACTTGCTGTTAAAATGGAATACACAGGATGAAACGGTCAAATCAGCTATGATAAAATGGGCACAGGACATAGGGCATAACATCATGTTTGCTGACTGGGAAAAGTTATGGACCACAGGTTTGAAATTTACGGCATGTAATGCCTTGAAAGAAAACATTATGAAAATGATATACAGGTGGTACATGACTCCAGTCAAGCTTGCAAAGATATACCATGTGTCTGATAATAAATGTTGGAAGTGTAAAGAAGCTGAAGGAACATTCTTTCACCTCTGGTGGACTTGCCCTAGAGTGAAGGCTTTCTGGGAAATGATATATAATGAGCTGAAAAAGGTATTTAAGTATACTTTCCCTAAGAAACCAGAGGCCTTTCTTTTAGGCATTGTCGGCCAGAGTGTGCAAAAGAAGGATTGAACTTTCTTTATGTATGCTACAACAGCAGCAAGGATACTCATCGCTAAATGCTGGAAAACTCAAGATTTGCCCACACTGGAAGAATGGCAGATGCAACTGATGGACTATATGGAATTGGCGGAAATGACGGGCAGAACCCGAAACCTGGGAGAAGAACTGGTGGAGGAGGATTGGAACAAATTTAAGGACTATTTACAGAAATATTGTAAATTGTATGAATGTTAAGAAAGATGTAAGATTAGTAACAACATGGCTTCAACAAATCAAACATAAAAAACATAAATTTAAGCGTAATTGGAAGAAAAGATAAATTTTGGTTAAACAGTATTTTATTATTAAGTATTTTATAAGTGTGATTTTAAATTCCGAAATTTGAGAATTAATTTGGGGAAATTTTATCATATGAATGGAACTATTTTAATAATTTGCTAGCAAAATTTATAAGTCTAGAATGCAGGAGCAAGAGCTGTGAGGAAGTCCAAGGAGGTGCATGAAACATGGATATTTGAAAATACTATGTTATTACCTATGTCTTTGATTGTTTTAAAAAATGCTTAATAAATATTTATTAAAAAAAAGAAAAGAAAAGAAAACTGCTTACACCATAATCTGGCCCACAGACAGTCCAGGAATCAGCATGTTTTTACATGAGTAGAATGTGTCCTTTTATTTAAAATGCATCTCTGGGTTATTTGTGGGGCATAGCAATTCATTCACTATTATTTTTTCCAAAATATAGTCCGGCCCCTCACAAGGTCTGAGGGACAGTGGACCGGCCCCCTGCTGAAAAACTTTGCTGACCCCTGAACTACACCGTAACTAAGGATGGAGGAACCTGTCCATGTTGGTTCCTCTCAGGTCCTCATTTTTCCAATGTTCTCCACATTTCCATGTCAGTTTGTGATATTGTTTATTTATTTATTTAAAATCCCCATGAAAAATTATCTGCACTGGGGGGTGGGGTGGGGCAGTACATAAATACTGCTAGGAATGAATGTTCAAATGACTGCCTGATCTGGAAACCACAAGAAGGGAGAGTTCCCTTGTGTTCGAATACTGATTGCAGGTTTCCCACAGGCATCTGGTTGGCCACTGTGATAACAGGATGTTGGACAAGACGGGCCATTGGCCTCATCCGGCAGGCTTTTCTTACGTTCCTATGAAGAGAGATTGATGGTTAAACCACTCTGGAAACTGTAGCTCTGTGAGCTGTTGCTCTGTGCAGGGAATAGGGGTACCCTAACAATTCACAGCACTCTTAACAAGCTACAGCTCCCAGAGTTCTTTGTGGGAAGCCATGACTGTTTAAAGTGTTACCATGGTGCTTTAAAAATGTATAGTGTGAAAGTGGTCATGGTGTTAGGATGCCTCATGGGCTTAATTGTAACTTCATCTTCTGAACTTGCCTCGTAGCTGAAAATTAAAGGGAAAACAATCCTATTTCTGAATGTCTTGGTTCCATAGGTGGCCCCATCATTGCTGGACCCCCATCGTTCCTGAATGGAAATACATTTTTTCATATATCCAGACTGCTTTTCTTTATTATCCTCGATCAATATGTATATAAAGAGTAGCTCCCCATGGGCTCATTTCCATCTGCTGATGATAGAATTGGAGTGGGGAAGAGAAATTTGAAGCTGGAAATATCCATTAGGGTCCCTAATTAGACTCCCTTCCAAGCCATTGCCATTCAGCTGGTGCGCACAACTGATATTTCTTTCTGATGCCATCTCAGCTTGGCCTGACTGAGTACTGAGGTGTTCCACAGAGCAACTAGCACCTTTTCAGAGAAAATATGGGTTCCTCATGAAAGTAGCTGAGTGCTTCCTTACGCTTGGCAAAAGAACAGCAGCTAAAGCAGAAGTGCAGAAACCTTATGCCCACGACCCCATTGCAGCCCCCAAAGTCTCTCTAAATGACCCTCATGACCTCCCCAGCCACACACCCTCTTGCCAGTCCAAGCCCTTCACTATCCCTGCTTCACACCTTCCTGGGTTGTTCTTATTTATTTCATTAAATTCTAAAAATAGCATATAGTACCTAGTCCACCCTCACCCAGAAGATGGTGTTTAGGCAATGCATGCAATATAGGTAAAAGGTAAAAGACACCTGGAAAGTTAAGTACAGTTAAAAGGCGACTATGGGGTTGCAGCGCTCATCTCGCTTTCAGGCCGAGGGAGCCTGCGCTTGTCCACAGACAGCTTTCTGGGTCATGTGGCCAGCATGACTAAACCACTTCTGGTGCAACAGAACACAATGACAGAAACCAGAGAGCACGGAAATACCGTTTACCTTCCTGCCATAGCAGTACCTATTTATCTACTTGCACTGGCGTGCTTTTGAACTGCTAGGTTGGCAGGAGCTGGGACAGAGCAACAGAAGCTCACTCCATTGCAGGGATTCGAACCACCAACCTTCTGATCAGCAAACCCAAGAGGCTCAGTGGTTTAGACCACAGCACCACCCACCTCCAAATAACACAGCAAGTTCTTATCTCAGGCTACCATTTGTATAAAAGGCGATAAACTGTTTATGTCAGGGCTCAGCTAACTTTTTCAGCAGTGGTCTGGTCCACTGTCCCTCAGACCTTGGTGGGGCAGACTTTATTGGGGGGGGGGTGATGCAAGAGCAGCACAAGCCCCGGTGGCTGTTTACCTGTGTCTTGCGATCGGCAGGGGCTGGCGGCGGCAGGGCGGCAGAGGGACAATGAGCGGTGTGCAAAAGGGCTCCAGAGAGGGGCTGCTTAAAATGGCAGCTGCTCAAGTGCTGCTGCTGCTGGCACCAACAAAGCCCAGCCCCCTTCCTCCTCTAGGCAGGGCAGGGAGAAGCCAGGAGGAGGGAGGGAGAAGGCGCAGCCACTGCCATGTGAGGGAGAGGAAAAGAAAGTGTGCATGGCGATCCATGCAACGATTCCCACAACATCCACAGGCCAGATCCAGAAGCCAATTGGGCCTGATCTGGCCTGTGGATCTTAGTTTACTGACCCATAGTTCATGTCAACCTAAAGGTTTGATAATATGAGGGGGATCCTCTTCGTTTTCAGCCACGTTCATAATAAAGCTGTGCCAATCAGTTGTAAAAGAGTATTTGTACTTCCAGCCTTGTGCCAATTTTATTCTAAAATGCCAGGCTCACATGCTTCTCTGTCTGATCTTTGGGATTCTGATCAGGACACACCCCTCCCTAGTCTTGCTTTGCACCCTTCTTGAGGGGTTGTGCCTGTCTGGAATGTGTCCATGAACTCTGTTAATGCTTCTTGCTTGACTGGATGGAGAGGAGCAAGAAAGCAAACAATGGATGCAGGATGCAGGTGAAATGGTGGGGCTCTGCAGACAGAATCAGAACCCGTTTGAAAGTTCTTTCAATAAGCAGGGTGAAGTCTGGAACATCGTTGGTGGTGACGACTTCCTCTGAAAACAGGGATCAACAGGAACAGACTTTTTACCTCCCCACCTGACATCTCAGTTGCATTCCCTAGAACACCTTTTGCAACCTTTTATTTCAATTCACTTCAATTAAGGGGAAATCAAGCACTACGTCTTGTGACAACTTTGTGAACATTTCCCCTGGCAGGGGAGATACCATGATCACTGACTCTACAGCTTTCAGAGACAGAGACTTTAGGGATGTGTCCATTGCAATTTCCAGCCCCTCCTCTATGTGCATATGAACGTCATGATGATGTGTATAGTTATTAGTTGACAAGAATATCCCTAATGCAAAAAGTGAATATGTATGGACAAATGTCAGAATGACCGGTTAAGACTACAATTCCCACTGGACACAGTGGGATGCAATTTCTGAGTAAACATGCAGAGTTTTGTGCTGCTAATGCATAACTAAGTCAATGGGGTGCACAGGAAGAAGATTCAGAGCCAATGTGACGTGTAAGTCCCAGTTTCCTTGGTTTGCCAACTAACAAATTTGCTGGGAAATACATTTGAAGAAGAGGATGGGAAACAGGAGCTTTGGGGGTGAAGAGCTGGGCAAGGAGAATATGTACATTGCTTCCTTTATCCAGGGTGATGGAAAAAGAATACTGGAGGCAAGGCAATTAGATCTGAGTTCGCCAATTGCCCCCTCCCCCCAAATCCACAATGACTGGACGAGATCCTTTAAAAACAAAAAATAGGGATGCCTTGAGGTGAAGCCAATTCAATTAGTTTCCACGGTATAACTGTCAAGAGCCAAATACTAGGTGGAATAATGAACTGATTAAATCCTGTAATTGCAATTCAATGGAGGAAACCATTCATCACGGAGATGGCAACAGTCCCCATTTTCCAGACTGCACTGGGCTGCCAGTGGAAAGATGGCATGAACACGAATCCTTAATGGAAACTTAGTTTCACTAAGCAATTATGCATGGATGAATTTGGGCTGCAATGGGCGGGGTGGGGGGAAGGCTCTAACTACACAGCTTAAAGGGTGAGGGAAATAGGTTTCTTTACTGAACCTCCCTCTCTCACGCACACAGTTGTCAGCTGCTCAGAAGCAAACGCATGAAGACCTGGCTAGATCATTCCCAGCCAAAGTCAGATCTCATAGCTCTTCTAAATCTTATATGTGGTACATGAACTGCGTGGCTGTTTTAAATAAAGTTGGATCATTAGGAAAGGAAATGAAAATAAAACTGGCACTTATCACGATGCAGTTACACAAAACTGTGGTGTGACTACTCTTGGAATACTCTGTCCCATTCCAGTTGCCTCATCTGAAAAAGGATATTGCATAGCTGAAAGGGGTTCAGAAAAGGAAGGCAAAAAGTTGAAGAATTTGGAGCAACTCTTTTACAAGGAATGGCTACAATACGACATTTTAGTTTAGAGAAAATGTGAAGAAGCAATGATGCGCTAGAATGATGCATAGTCTGGAGAAAGTGGATAGAAAGTTGTTTTTCTCCCTCTCTCATAATACTACAACCTGAGGCTACCTAATGAAGCTGAATGTTGGAAGATTTAGGACAGACAAATGAAAGTACTTTTTCACTCAGCACATAATTAAACAATTCATTCTCATGAGAAATAGTGATGGCCTCCAAATTGGGCGGCTTTAAAAGAGGATCAGAAATATATGCATATTGTGCCCCAATATATGCATTTTCATGCACTTTCTGGGTGGGAAAACTGCTTTACAAAATATAGAGAACCATAAAATTTTGACGGATGGGTCCATTTCAATCTAGGTATTGCTTCAGGAAGTGCAAATTAGGTAGGTTTGCATCAGAATGTTAACCGAACCCAATTTCTCCTCCTTCCCAAAGTTGCTACCGTTCCAAAGTTGTTGACTTGTCGATGGTAGTTGAGGGTGTGGTTGGGCTCAAGTTAAATGACCCCTAATTGTTTGAGATGTGCTCTGCTCCCTAATTGTTTGAGATTTGTTCAAGTGTCATTTCAGTTTGGGTGCCGTTTTGAACAACTGTTCTTTTCCCAAAAGAACTGTAAGTCACTTACAATGTAGCTTAATGCCACCACTGCAGAACTCCTTATCCATTTTGAGTGGAAATCTTTTTGGCCTTCACCTATTACCAGTTGTGATTGATTCAGGGTCAAGCCAAGCAATTCAGGTTCAGTTCAAACACAGATGATTTACAGGTGCTACTGAGATACCAACTTTTGCAACATGGAGTCAATTCACACATTCCTTCAAGTCCAATTATGTGGCATATATCAATGTGTAAACCAGTCCCAGTTTTCTAAGTATTGATTTTTTTATTTTATTTTTTGCAAAGGTCTGCCTGTAGCTGTGCAAAGGAAGGAGGTTGTGTTGTGAAGAGGAAAGGGGAGGGCAGCAGTAATTCTCTTCAACAAATGAACAGCCATTTTGTAAATTTTACATCTGGGACTCCTGAAGGGAACAAAAGCTTTAGGAGACAAATATGATTTCCTTTTTGCCACTGGCTGACTTCACTTTTGTTGATGCTTCAGTAACAAGGGAAAATGGCTCTATTTCTGGAGGTGGAGGTGGGGAAAATTGGGGGGGGGGGTTGTCTCCACAACACATGTTTTTTAGATGTGCAGGAACTGTGAACCATCACTACAGGTGGCTAGCAGTTTGTACACTCAGCCTACCAAAATTGAATACCAACTTATTACAGGGGTTAGAGCTTTTGGTTTATTTTTCCCCCACTTAGAAACATAAGAACTTGCTAGATTAGGTCAGTGGCCCATCTATTCTAGCATCTTGCTCTCACAGAGGGCAACTAGATGCCTGTGACTTCCAGCAACTGGTATTCAGAAGCACTACTGTCTCAAACTGTGGAGGCAGAACATAGTCATCATGACAAGTAGCTATTGATAGAGTTATCTTCCATGGAAGCCTTATCCTTCTACAGAACTGGAGTTCTGAACTCTTATGGGTCCACAATGAGCTCTACTCCAAAACTCTATTCTAAAATGGATCAAGTCCAAAACTGATTGTGATTCTTCAAAGCATTTCTTTGCCTTCCCATTCCTCCTCTTCTTTCCCTTTCCTATTTCTGCAGCCCATTTCTGGTTTCAAATCTCGGTTGAAGCACAATACCCTGCCCACATCAGAGCTCCAACACTGGTAGGATTGTCAGGGGGTGGTTTATGGTTTGTGTCAATGCAAACCAGGAGAAGGCATGCCCACAAACAGGGAGAGAGTCATGCTAGCTATGGATGTCAGAGAATTGTGATAAAAACACAAGTGGGGGGTAGAAACGGCTCATATCCACTAATTTGTCCAATGTCTGGAATGGAAATCAATCCAGCAGCTACAACTGGTGTTTTCAGCTGTTGTTGATTTCAGTCTGCGAATGATAAGTAATTATTTTCCCTCCCACATTTATGTTTCCTTTGCACTCAATTGAACATGGTGGAATAACACAATGACAATGCAACTTAGGTAATTTACAAAATTACTTATGAAAGTTATGTCATTTTTGCCAAAGTGGACAGCAAGAATAATAATGTAGTTTGTTAGCAGAAGGTGAATTGCAGTGGAATGGAAACAATGCTGCACCCAACAAATACAGGGCAGAAGTGAAAGCGAAGCCTTCTGACACCCCTAATGCCAACTCAGGAACTGCTATTAATATATGCTGCTAAATTTCCATCCCATTGTTTTCTGCTTGCTTGTCTTCTGCTCGAGAACTGTAGCACAAACATAAGGGTGGATGAATCTGTCGATTTTGGTTAAGCTTAGTTCTTCCTTTTCCCAGTCCTACATTGAGTTTGTTCACTTCTGCAACAGTTTGCAAATTTATTTATAAAAATTCTTTACATTTCTCCTAATGTACACACTTTTGTATGCACTTTTGCCTAATGTATGCATGACTGCAAGCAGCTTTCTTCAATACAGAGTGTTTTTCTATGCGAGTTTCACTAGCATTTGTTCGCATCCTTTTCCTCTAATATATGTGTTTTTGCATGCATCTTTTGGCAGGCGAGCTGCCTTGAAAAAATGTGGAGAGGTGCATATTTTGAAGAATAACTGGGTTTCAGTTAATGTGTATGTGGATAGCTTATGGAACTACAACTCCCAGCATCCCTGAATATTCACCATGCTGGCTGCCGTCCATGACACCATTTTGGCTACCCCTGTTGCACTGATTCAGTGTAATAGCTCACATCAAAATGAAAACTGAACAAATTCCCCCACCTCAATTCTAAGTATGACCCAAAAGAGCTTTGCAAAGAATTTCACACACACACAACTCTGTGGGTCACTAAATGCTCTGCCTCTAAGGAAGCAATCACATACACAAGAAGCTGGTGCAAAACAAGCTGGCATAAAGTGCACCAGATCCAAACCTTCACTCAGGAGTGGGGCTACTTCTGGGTGAGCCAACCCAAGCCTGGCAGAGAGAAAAAGAAAATGTGCTTGAGTAATCACATCCCTTTTACTGGCTGATGTTAGGTTACCAAGTCATGTGTTGAAGCTGAACAGGTTTAGGAACCAGCCTAAGTCCCCCCACCCCAGTCCCACCCCCACCACTTCCCTTTCCAGGGCTTATGCCAACTTAAGATCCACCAGGCTTGACTCAGCCAGCTTCCTGAGCTAGGATGGGGAAATACACCAGCATATATCTGGTTGAGCCAAAGATGTAAAGTTGTACATAGCCCAGCTGTGCTGGCAACCTCCTAGCTCAGCCAGAAATCCACTGGATCTTAACTCTGCTCATCCTGACAGATCTTGCTATAGGATTGCTTCCTTAGGAAACTTTCTCCCCCAAATTACTTTCCCTTGACTTTTTCATTCTCTGCTTCAAGCTACTACTCTTTGTCTTACCTAATTCTGAGGCCATAAACAACTCTATTCTTTATTTATACCGCTCCCTTGAAGATGCTTATAGACATTGATCACATTGCACTGAGTCTTCTCTTTCCTTTCAGTACATAAATTTTGGTCCCTTGGTTTGTTGCTAGTCATATCATTGCTGTTGTCTTACCTTATCCCCCAGGGACACCACTTTGTTTATTTGTTTCTGCATCTCTTCAAACTGGCAAGGACCAGAACATAAAAATATGTGTTATTAATAAATAGGATAGAGTGTTGTGACATCAACAGAGCTTTGGTGATTGACATGGGCTTCAGATCTGTTCCAAATTATGTGATCCCATTGTGTCAATAATCTAGAAGGATCTATAATATAAATCTCATATTTTTGTTCATTTTTTTTGGGGGGGGACCCTATCAAACTGACTAAATTTATCCTCCCAACTAAAATATATGTATTGCAAGAGTCAAAGACGTAGGAGGAATGACTTTGCATCATCTCCCTGTTGAAATAGGTATATAGCAGTTTTTGTAGCATCCCAAATTATTATCATATATGTTGGGATTGTTGTACTTGTTGTTTTTAAAAGTTGCAATTGTTTCACTAATGTTTATGTTAATTATATATATTTAATTATTTTTATTAAGATTTTACAACAAATTTTAGCATAATCAAAAATTCAAATTACATTTTACTTTTTCAGTTAACCCCCCCCCCCCCGGACTTCCCCCAACTTCCCTTTCTGGTTTATAGCATATTTATTTCTTCTGCATATAATTTTATTGTGTACTAAAATGTACTAAAATTAAAGTTGTACCTTGTCAGTCTGTTCTTAACATTTTAACCTCATTTTTCTATTTTCTATTTATATTTGTCCGTTGTAAGTGTATTACTCGAATCCTGCACTAGTAATATGTTCTATTATTTTAACCCACCCTGGGACTTTATGGTGAAAGGTGGGTAAGAAATCTTTTGTATCTTATACATCAATACATATAATGTATGGAAGATGCAAAATCAGGGCCAGCCCAAGCCATTTTGCCACCTGAGGTGGGGCAGGATTCACAATCATCCTGCCATGCTATCCCACAGTGGTGATTACCCCAGGCACAAAATTTTTAGAGGCACAAAAATTCAACACTTGGTTCTGCCTCAAATACAGCTGCATGCTTCCGTCACTGGGCTCTGCTGAAAATGGATTCTCCAAGCGAAGCAGGAAGTGTCCTTTCCAGACAATGGAAAGACTCTTCTTTACCTATCTGTGCAGCTGTGATCTCTGGGTGACACAGATGCCATTAGGCAGTTGAATGTGCATGTGGACTCAATCGATTTCCCTCCCTCACACACTCCTTTGTGTGGCTCTGGGCTCTGGCAACCCATGTTACGCCACTGCTTCCCCCAAAAGACAAAGGGCAGAACTCTCCAGTTTTCCAGTGGTTTGTAAAGTTGGGTGGGCTAAAATTAAAAGCAGCTTCTCCCTGCCCCACACACTTAAAAAAAAATTAGCTTTAATGTGTCCTTGAAATCTGATCATGCTTCCTGCTTGCCTAGAAGGAGAATGGAGTGGGGGGCAGAAGTGAGTGTGTGTAGATCCTAGCCTACTGTACAAGGCAAATTTTTCATTCATTGCTCCAGCCACATTAACCTCTGACCCCCCCCCACTGCTTGCATGTGGACCTCAGAATGTAGTCCAGAAAGGAATGTGGCCCCTGGGCTTAAGAAGAGTCTCTGCCCCTTTTGAGAGTGACTGGCCCAGTTCCAGCAGACTCTAAACAGTAGCTTTGCTCTTAGGTGCATATAGTTTCTTCTCTCATAAAAGGCATTCAGAGAAGTTAAATCCCCACTATCATTTGAAATGTTTACAGGATTTATTTCTACAGGCTAGAGAACTATTTAATCTCCAAAGAAGATAAAGTTTAATTCTTCCTCAAGTTTAATAATATCCACAAGCTGTTGACAAGCAGTGTGAGTCCCCCCCCTTTTTTTTCAATTTTCTTTTTGAGTTATACATCTTCAGCATAAACCAAGATTCAAGCTCTCCTCTCAACAAGGCTGTTTCGTACATTATCCAAGCTGGTTTGTAGTCTCATTAAGGATGTTCTCAGTTCCTGTGGCATTGGCACAGGAGATAAGCCGAGCTACTTCTGCCAACGAATCAGAAGTGGCTTAACTTATTCTCTGAGCCAATTAGGCTTCAGAAGTCATCCATGCCCCAACCCTCCTCTCCCGCACCCCATCTTTCTTATTTCTCTCCAACCCTCTCCATTTTAGGCAGTACTAAGGACTCATGTGCACTATACATTGGAAGCTATATTATGTCACTTTCATCAGCCATGGTTTCTCAAAAAATAAATAAATCATGGGAATTGTAATTTGTTAAAGGTGCTGAGAATTGTTAGGAGACTTCTGCTTGCCCTGCAGAGAAAGAATTCCCAGAATACGCTAACAATCAATCCCTCTTACCATTGATGTATGATCAATTTAGGATCAATATACCACCCTGTCACACTGAATTTCATTCATACCAGTGGGTATAGAATGACCAAACAGTGGGCATCATTGGACATGTCACTACCCTTTATGTACATGTGAGCTTCTGTTTCCTAGTGATCCACCCGGGGGGGGGGGCATGGTATGTAAGAATACTGCCCCAAATTTCATCACTTGACCCTGATCCAAGGAAACTACAGAAAATGATAGCACAAAACTCTCATGATTTTCTGGGTAAAGAGTTTTTCTGTTGTTTTTTTCCTGAAAGCAATTAACATGGAAATGAGCACGAAACTTCTGCTAGATTTCAAGAAGTGGCTTTTACATTGTGTGAAAGATCACTTAAAATTCAGAAATTATCACCTAAAGAAATGTTGGAGAAATGAGATAAAGTACTGCTTGAATACAGCCTTTGTATCATCATCATCATCATCATCATCAAAACCATACCTTTCCTGTCTGTTTGGTACAAATATGTTTATATGTTGCAATATTATATTTTTGCTTTTTATCATCATGGTGTTTTCATATATATTTAACTTGCAGGTTAGTTTAGCAGCCAGACTGAAAATAACTAGAGTAATGAAAAAGTCCATCCCATGCCTTTAATGTAGTTACATTGCTTAGTTCTAAAGCTTTTCTCCTTGTTCTAGTGCAATCTTGATCCAGAAAGAAACTTAAAAGTTCTGCCATGACCTTTCCTGGAAGAAAAAGTGAGCTTTGAAGCAGGGAAATGGTGGGTTCATGGGTCATTTTGAGAAGATGCAAAGACTTGTCAAACCCAAAAATATATTTCCTTCTCTAGTGATACAGAAAATGGAGTCTCTTGTGACTAGGGGCAGATTAATCTGTCTATTTTGGTTCCATTTCTCATTTTCCGTGCTCTAAGTTCAATTAACCCCATTACCACATGCGTTTGCAGACTTTTTTATTAGACTACACAAACATTGTGACACATTCTCACATGCACTTCTCCTGATAGATGCATTTTGGATAAACATTTCCTAATATAAGCATTTTTGCAAATGGTTTTTTCCCAACTGCACTTCAGATTTCAGCAAAGTTTTGACTTTGAAAGACAGTATATTTGTTCAGAAATTGTGAATGATTCTATTTATGGGTGCATAAACAACTTCTGACAAATATTTCCAGTATATACACATTGGTGAAACACACACACACAATGTTGCAAAATGTTTTGACTTCCACCTTCCTCATCTGCTCTGATAAAAATTAAATGATGCTGTTTCAAAAATGGCAGTTGTAGAGCTTTGACGAGGGATGCTTCATTCACTGAAGCTAAGCAACATTGGTACTGTCCTACAGGTTGAGGCCATATGTTAATGTGCCCATCATGTACATCCAGAAGTTCTCCATTTTTCCTAACATAAGTGGACGTGTGATATCTCTATTGCAACTGCTGGTAAGTCTGGCAGGCTGTGGTTCTCAGAATTAAATGTTTCACAACAGATTTTGTCAAAATTGCCAATTTGTGGTTTCTAAAACGTGTGCATACATTACTTGTAGTTTTAACTGCAGACTGGATATGACATCCTGTTTTTTGTTTTGTATTTGATAATATAGATTATACTGCAGGACCTGTAGGTGATGTTTGTTTGATGTA
Organism: Podarcis cretensis; assembly: GCF_951804945.1. Lineage (NCBI taxonomy): Eukaryota > Metazoa > Chordata > Lepidosauria > Squamata > Lacertidae > Podarcis > Podarcis cretensis. The sequence continues at coordinate 21,226,217 of NC_137183.1, forward strand.
ATATGGTCTACCTGTCCTGTTGCTTTTGAAGGGATCTTTCTCCACAAGCTACACACAGGTGATACAGTGTTTGGAATTACAAGGATGAGATCAAGGATTGCTGAGAGATGGCTTATAAATGCATCTTTCACTAATTTGAGTCAGGGCCAGATTAGAACCTTTAACGGCCCCATGCACTTAAAAGATTTTGGTGCCCCTGTATATATCGAATTCAAAATATAAACAATAATAAACCATAAAATAAAATACTGCTTTTGAAATGGAACAAAACCCAAAGTAAGATGGAAAACAATGTTTATTTTTTTTCCATATTTGTATAAACAATGTTTATTTTTGTTCAGCTGCACCATATGGTCCATGGTAAATCCAGCAATGGTCAATTTCTCTGGTGCCTCCCCTTCCCTTGATGTTTTAAGCATGTGCTTATTTTGCTTAATGGTTTATCCAGCCCTGATTTGAGTAGATTTGGAGATCAGCAAAATGCTGTAACAGGGGACTTGTTGAGAGCTATAGCAAGATATTTTGAGTTTGCTAACAATAGGTAGCCTTCTCTGATTGCCAGGTGATAGTTAGAAGATGCAGGATTGAAATCTACCGCAAATGGGACACATGGTTCTTTGTTAGTTGACACCTCACTATGATGAAGGAGGTTTTTCTCTCCACAGGATGGAAGCCCAGTGCCCGTAGCAATCAATTTCATGTGGAGAATATCATCTTTGCAGAAGGTGCTCTTTAAATTCACTCATCTTTCTTTAGTATTTTTCTTCATTGTTGCAAATGCACTTGATCCTGAAAGCCAAGGTGTAGACAGTGTTTTTCTTTATATGTTTTGGATGGCAGGATTTTCAGCATAGGGAGATGTGGGCATCAGTGGGTTCCTTGTAGAGATCATTGCTGTTTTGTTCTCAGTGGTGAGGAGTATATCAAGGAAAGGGATTTGTGGGTTATCAATGGTGTTGCTAAATTAAAACTTGATAAACCCTTGGATGGATAGGGATGGTGGAATTTATAGATTGTTCAAAGTTCTCCTCATCATTTGTCCAAAGAAAGGGTTGTTGTTTAGTCATTTAGTCATGTCCGACTCTTCGTGACCCCATGGACCAGAGCACGCCAGACACGCCTGTCTTCCACTGCCTCCCGCAGTTTGGTCAAACTCATGCTGGTAGCTTCGAGAACACTATCCAACCATCTCGTCCTCTGTTGTCCCCTTCTCCTTGTGCCCTCAATCTTTCCCAACATCAGGGTCTTTTCCAGGGAGTCTTCTCTCCTCATGAGGTGGCCAAAGTATTAACCATGGGGTGAATTTTATCTATTCCCACAACTTCCACCTTCCCTTCCCCAAGTTAAATTCTGCTGCTTGCCCTGATCCTGTTTGTAACCAACACTCAGGAGTCACCTATCAAGAAACAGAATAAAAATGACAGCTCTTGGTGGGTTCTGAAAAGGCCAGATCCTGCTCACAGCAACAGGTGCACATCCTGGACTCCACTTGCCCCCAAATAACCATGGCAAAGTCCAAATGCTCCATCAGTTCCCAGCATTGCTGCCAATGCCAGCGAGTGATCCAATTTACTTTTTGGCCCAAAGAATAATCAGATTAGTGGTGGGGGATTACATTTCGGTGGTGGCAAAGGGGAGCCTTAATCTGGTACTTGAACAAGGCATTAATTTGCATATAGGGCCAGTCAGCCAGCATATCAGAAGAGGATAATAACTTGGGTAGCTTCTTCTTCTTTATCTTCTTTTATACCAAAGCTTTATCATTCTTCATATCTCAGACAGCAGACGTATTTTCCATAGTGCTGCACATCCAAATATATCACAGTACTTTTCAGATATTAATTATAATTAATTACTGGCTGTGGTATGTTAATAATTCACAAGCTGCAAAAAGCTGAGAAGTTTTTCCTGTCTTCCTGTCTCCCTTCTCAGTTCCTCTCATGCACCTCCTTTTGCTATGCCATCCTTTCATGACCTGCTGACTAGGTAGGGGTAGGAGATCAGTCTAGTTTTGTTTGCATTTTATTTATTTAGGAAAATATTTTTAAGAATGTAAGAAGTGCCTTGCTAAATCAGGCCAATGGCGCATCCATCATCTTGTTTTCACTGACACTTCTGGATTTTTCCTCTTTCCTCAAATGTTTGGCCTGATGTCTGACACACACACACACACACACACACACACACCTAAATTCACTTTGAAATTTGTTGCGGGTAATATGTTTGCTATAACTTATCTCCTGATTGCCACCCGCCATCTAGGGTTGATTCTTCAGCTTTCCTTAATAGGCATTTTCTCAATGAAGATCTGAAATTCAGAGTGAATCATCCTTGACAAACTTTTGGCACTTGCCCGTTATTTGGGTGTATTGGGGGGGGGGGGGAGAGAGTTGGCTGGAAATCTGATCACAGCGACCTCTGGGAAGATTTTTTCAGAGCTTTTTCTTCCTCTATCCAGTTTCTGCCCTGATCAGATGGAAGCATCAGCTTGCAATCAGAGACGTAACGGCCAAATGGAAAGATCAATTGGGAGCTATCAGCAATTAGTACCGTTGTTATTGGCTGCTGCATTTCTAAGTGGAGGGGGGAGAGAGAAACGAAGTGGGCAAGTCAACATGTGCCTGAGGAACAAGAGGCCCTTGTCACACAGAGACCTAGGAATGGCAGGAGACGAGAGAGCGGTGGTGGCGTTGATTTTTCAAAATTGCCTTTCATTTCCCATTCCGTCGTCACAGCTTGTAGCCATCTGGCCCTGTGTGCATTCTGTCTCCCAAGACCATTATCGAACCATCTGGTTCACAGAAAGAGCCAGGTGGCATCCGTACCCTTTTGCTTGCAGAATCGCGAAGCAAGTTTGTGAGATGGAGAAACCTGGTGGGAGTAACAGAATCCCAAGTGCAGGGGGTGAGGGAGTCTTGATTGGCCTAAGGCGACATTGACATGCACAGAGGCAGTAGCTTCAATCTTGCTCTTTCCAGACCTTGAGGAAAGCCATCAATATCAAACTGCCCATGGTAATCTTTTATTGTATGTGTCATAGATGGGCAACCTGTGGCCCATGGAATGGATGTGGTCCCCAACCACATTTTATCAAGCCCCTCAACACCTGCTGGAACTCTCTTGCATCTCTGCACCATCAAAACTCCTTCCTTCCTGCTTCCTTCCTCTTTATTTTTCCTGTCCTTTAAAAGCTGAAGAACCATAGCTCAATGATAGAGAAGCTGCCTTGCATGTAACAAGTCCCTGGTTCAATCTCTGGCATCTCAAGGTCAGGCTGGAAATTCTCCTGCCTGAAATTCTGGATGGCCACTGTCACTCAGAACAGAAAACGCTGAGTCAGGTGGGTCAATGGTCTGAATCCATAACAAGTTTGTTTTGGGAACTGCCCATCATTGACTCTGGCTCTCCCCACCATCAACATGAATTCTCTGACAGATTACCAACGAAAGAATGCAGACCTCACCAAATAAAACGTTATCCCCAGCTACCTCTCATTCTATATCCAAGAACAACTAGAGCCAATCTGGGCCAACTGGAAGAAGTAGCACTCAACATCATGTTTTCTCTTGCTGATTCAGAATGATTAGGCAAATGGGAAGCCACTAGGATGAATTCATTCCTTAAGATATTTTTATCCCACCGCTCCATCTAAAGACTTCCAAGGCAGCTAAGAACATAACATTAACACCATGGAATCATTAAGAACACAATTAGAGATGAGTGGGTTTCTGATGGCTCATGTCAGATCAACTTGGAAATAAACTAAGATACATCAACAACTGGGAAATAGCTCCGCTTATTTCTGAGCCAAATCAATATTGGCAACCTAACAACTCACCCAACCACCCTCGCAGTTGTCATTTGCAGATGATGCTTGTGGAACATGCAATAGTCAGTGTGGTGCCCTTTATATATTGTTGGGCTACAACTCTCACCATTCCTGGCCACTGGCCATGCTGGCTGGGTCTGATGAGAGTTGGAGTCCAACAACATCTGGAGGATCAAAGATTCCCCTCCCTGTATTAGATTTCCCTCTTGCCAGCAAGGCCAGGGACCTGGACTGTATCAGGCTGGCAAAAGTCGTTCTGAAATACGAGTGCCTGGGGCTCTGAAGGACTTGTATCTCATTAAAAACACAAACATATGGAAGCAGCAATCAGGAAAGGATTATGTTGTTGTTTCTTTTCAAGGAGACATGCCTTTATTTTTCCTATTGGCATGGCCCTTTACACTTGATGAGATGTACATGTATTTTGCACCTGTGTATGCATAAATTTATTCAGGGTGTGGGAAAAGTGGACAGAGATAACTTTTCCTCCCTCTCATCCAGTACTAGAACTTGGGGAGTTAAACTGAATGTCTGAAGATTCAGGACAGAAGAGAGGGGAAAACACAGCACATAGTTAAAACTATAAAATCTACTCCCACAAGAAGCAGTGGTGGTCATCAACTGAGATGGCTTTACAAGAAGATTAGACAAAGCCATAGAGGATAAGGCTATCAATGGTTATTAGCCATGGTGGCTATGTTCTACCTCCACTGTCAGAGAGGCATTATGCCTCTGAATACAAATGACTGGGAATTGCAATTGGGAAGAGTGTCCTGTTGCACAAGCATCTGTTTGGTGACTGTGAGAAAGGGATGCTCAACCAGATAGGCCTTATGCCTGATCCAGCAGTACTCGTGTGATTATGAACCACAAATCCTTCCATGGGGATGGCTGATGTAGGACATAGGAAACTGCCTTTTGTTGAGTCAGACCATTGGTCTGAATAACTCAGAATTGCCCCTGAGCGGGTGGCGTTGTGGGTTAAACCACAGAGCCTAGGACTTGCCGATCGGAAGGTCAGTGGTTTGAATCCCCACAATGGAGTGAGCTCCCATTACTAGGTCCCTGCTCCTGCCAACCTAGCAGTTTGAAAGCACGTCAAAGTGCACGTAGATAAATAGGTACCGCTCCGGCGGGAAGGTAAACAGCATTTCTGTGCGCTGCTCTGGTTCACCAGAAGTGGCTCAGTCATGCTGGCCACATGACCCGGAAGCTGTATGCCGGCTCCCTTGGCCAATAAAGCGAGATGAGCGCCGCAACCCCAGAGTCGGCCATGACTGGACCTAATGGTCAGGGGTCCCTTTACCTTTACCTTTTTACCAGTTGGTAGGCATCATGAGCAGGGAGGTTGTAATCATGATTGGTGAGGGAGGGGAGTTGTGATTGTGCCTTCTATGTGCATTTCCCACAGGCACTTGATTGGCCACGGTGAGAAAAGGATCCTGCGCTAGATGGGCTTTTGGCCTGATCCAGCAGGCTCACCTTATGTTATGTTAATATCCAGATTCCAAAAATCATGAAATTAAAAGCAGGGCTGTGTGAAGGAACCAACTGTTCAAATAGCTGAAAGCAGAAGCGGTCAAAACAAAGGTGAAAACTGTGTTCTTTTTCCCCCCTCTTTTTTTTGTATTGCAAGTTCCCACTACCACCATCCCCAGGCTGGTGATATGTTATTCTCCTTTCACCTTCAAAAGCAACATAATTTGAACATCAAAATAAAATTAAAACCACTTGATACACCTAAACATTTCATTTTTTTCCCCTTTGGAAAAGAAAGAAAGAAAAAACCCCAAGAGTCTTGTAATAAGAACTGACTTTTAAAATATGGCTTTAGCTGTAAGCTCTATCCCAGATGCTTTGGCGCTGTTGGTATTATCTGTTACCTTGAGGCAAGATTACTTTGAGTTTTGGAATGCATTAGAGTTCATTTGAGACTTTGGGATCATCCTCCAGGAGAGAGGGAAGATGAATCCTAAAAAGGAGAAGAAGAACTACTTTATGCCAAAGACTACTCTCCTTAGAGGGACGCAGGTGGCGCTGTGGACTAAAGCCTCAGCGCCTAGGGCTTGCCGATCGAAAGGTCGGCGGTTCGAATCCCTGCGGCGGGGTGCGCTCCCGCTGCTCGGTCCCAGTGCCTGCCAACCTAGCAGTTCGAAAGCACCTCCGGGTGCAAGTAGATAAATAGGGACCGCTTACCAGCGGGAAGGTAAACGGCGTTTCCGTGTGCGGCTCTGGCTCTGGCTCTGGCTCTGGCCAGAGCAGCGATGTCACGCTGGCCACGTGACCCGGAAGTGTCTCCGGACAGCGCTGGCCCCTGGCCTCTTAAGTGAGATGGGCGCACAACCCCAGAGTCTGTCAAGACTGGCCCGTACGGGCAGGGGTACCTTTACCTTTTTACTCTCGTTAGGCCACAATCCTATACACTTATCAAGGAGTAAGCCCAGTAAACTCAGCCAGGCTTCCTTCCGGGAAGATGTCTAGTATTGCATTGTGGCACATAGGAACACTGGGAGTTGCCTTATTCCAAGCCAGGCCCTTGGTCCATGTAGGTCAGTATTGGGTACCCTGACTGGCAAAGGTTTCTCCACAGTTGTCAGGCTGGAACATTTTCCAGCCCTACCTGGAGGTACCAGGGATTGAACTTCTGACTGTCAATATGAAAGGCAGATGCTCTTCCACTGAGCTATGGTCTCTCCCCCGCCCCCTCCACACTTATGTACAAATCCCCACTTTTCAAGTCACACCACCCACATGGGTTATTGCCTGTGAATCACATGTATGTCATTTTCATGACTGAAGAAAGGAGATAAATAGATGATAGATAGATAGATAAGATAGATAGATAGATAGATAGATAGATAGATAGATAGATAGATGATAGATAGATAGAGATAGATGATAGATGATAGATGATAGATAGATAGATAGATAGATAGATAGATAGATAGATAGATAGATGATAGAGATATATGATAGATCGGTAAGCAGTGCTCTTTTTCTAGAAAATGAATTCACCATGAACACCACCTTTGTTCACTTAAAATGGCAATGGTGCTCACCTAAGAGGTCCCAGAACTGAGCTCTTGTGAGTTCTGGCTGAAAAGAAGCCCTGGTAGTAAGTAAATAAATTCCCCCCTTGTAGCTGCTAGAAGAGAATTTCTCTGTTCTTCCCTAGCACCTATAACAGCTACAGGCTCCCCTTTCTTCCCTGTTTTCCCTTTAGTGCCAACTGAGCCTGGGGCCCAGGTCTCCAAGAAAGCATCACAAACAGAGATTTGTATTCTGCTGTCAGGGGAAAAATGGCTTCCCTTTTCAAAGTGTTGCTCTGAGGCCTTGAGTCTAGATGGTTGCCTAGGGTGACCTAGGGAAGTTGAAATGCAGAGGAACAGAGAGAGAGGCAGCCTGCATGTCTCTGCTTAACTCAGCTGGAGATATTTGGCTTTGCAGCCCATGGATGATTTAACCTAAGTTCAGAGAAGTTCAGCTGGAGGCCTCCCTGTCCAGATAATGGCACCAGAGGGGACCATTTAGAATAGCTTCATTAGTGAAGCTGCATAACCTCCGAGTTCTTTGGCCAATTTCAGCTTGGTGTCCTTTTTCCAGCAGAACGTTTATTGCAAGCCTGCCTTACAGGAACAGCTTCAGGCCACCTTGGCCAAATCAGCTCACTCTGTTCCCTGCCCCCTTTTCCCCTCCACCTTGATTACATCTAGAGATTGAGCAGTGCAAGTCAATGATAATTGACACTTTGGCATGAAGTTTTACAGTCCTAGCGAGCCTCAGCTTGGCGGAACTTGACAATGCTAGGCATTGTCAGAGGGTTTGCACAGAAGTTAAGCCTTCCACGTGGCAGTGCATTTCCAGTAATCACAGGGAGAAGAGCCAGGACTGAAGGCAGCAGAGGAAATGAGTCAGGGATTCCTTTATAAGGCTGATCCACCTTATCCCTTGAAACCACTTTCACCTCCTTGAGTGGTTTGTGGCAGTTCTCTCCTCTCCCCCCCCCCACCTCGTTCCATGAGGAAGGGAATACTAGGAATTGCCTTGCATTAATTCTTGCGGATGATGTCTCCACTTCTTCCTTCTAATGCCAAACTTGAGTGTCAGGGTACCAATCAGTCTGACAGGTCAAGGGGCCACCCAAAATTAAGGTAAAGGGTTTGTGTATTCTCAGATTCTCCAACTTTGTGGAAGTATATTAATAGGTTAACGAAAGAAAGAAAGAAAGAAAGAAAGAAAGAAAGAAAGAAAGAAAGAAAGAATAACAGCCGGCCTCACAACGATCCACATTCTTGAATGGTGTCAATTATAGAGGGTGGAGAAATAAAAAATGGGAGAGGGTGAAATTGGCACCCCTTCCTGCATTGTACAGAACAGTGTCAGGATGAGAAAGGGACACATTTGCCCCCTAGAATCATAGAAGTTGGAATGGACCCTTAGAGTCATTTACCTCTTCTAGTTTGGTGACATCTGTAATTTAGATGAGCATCCCCTCAATTTGTTCATCCAAGTCCTTTATAAAGACGTTGAACAATAACAGTTCCAGGACAGAACCCTGAAGCACCCCACTTATCATTTTTTTCCAGGATGACAAGGAACAATTAGTGAGCACCCTTTGGATTTGGTGAGTCAACCAGTTACAAATCTGCCTAATAGTCACCTCACCCAGCCCATATTTTACCAGCTTCTCTACAAGGATATAATGGGGGACTTTTTTTCAAAAGCCTTATTGAAATCAAGATACACTATGTCCACAGCATTCCCCTGATCCACCAAACTTGTAAGAATACCAGCAAAATAAATGAGATTTGTCTAGCATGACTTGTTTTTTGAGAAATCCATGCTGGTTCTCAGTAATTATAGCATCCTTTTCTAAGTGCTCACAGACTGTCTGTTTAATTATCTGTTCAAGGACCTCTCCTGGTACTGATGCCAAACTCACTGGTTTGTAGTTACCAGTGTCTTCTTTCCCACCCTTTTTGAAAATGGGGGCAACATTTGGCCACCTCCAGTCTGCAGGGACCTTACCTGTTCCCCAAGAATTTTCAAAGATAGGCAGAGGAGATTACATCTACAAGTTCCTTTGTTACCCTTGGGTGCAGCTCATCAGGCCCTCGAGATCTGAATTCATTTAAAGTAGCTAGGTGTTCTCTTACCACCTATTTTCCTATCTTGGGCTGCAGCTCCATCCTCGCATTGTTTATTCTGTTATCACCAGGTTGCGCACTGCTTTCCTTTTGGGTGAAGACAGAGGCAAAGCAGGTGTTCAGCAGTTCCATCTTCCATATTATTCCCAACCCTTATGACTGGGTTGCCCCAGCCACTCTGGAATCAGTTAGCAGCTGAATGCAAGATCAGTTTGGTCCAAAATTCACTGTTCATTTTGCAAATTTCTTATCACCATGACTCTGCTTGTTCCCGGTATTCAATGCCTCCATGGCTGAGCTTTTAAATTCCTGCAAGTCTCAGAAGGTTTGCAACCCACTCCCATAAGGTGTTTTGAAGTGCAAATGAACGGAATCTAGGTAGAAGCTGCAGATTCAAAGGCAATGAATGATCAGCTATCAAGAACAATTATGAACAGGTACATATTTTAGTGGGGCAGAGAAGGGGAAATGCTGAATGACAGAAAATTCTGGAACACCTGGCTGCAAACTCCCTAGCATGCATATATCAAAATATATATTCTGTGCAGCTGCTGACAATAATAAACATGCTTAAGATTCCTTCTGAATCCCAGGCCCTCCGTCTATTCAGTGCAACAACCACCTGGTTATTATGCTGTAAAATCTTAATCCTCCTACACTTGTAAACAGCACTTTATTAATCAGATATTAGGGTCAATCAAAGCCTAATTTAGTTATGATTAAAAATGAGATTTATTTGACAATAACTACAATTCCATGCAAAAAATAATGATGATGGCATTTAGAACATTGATTACAGTACAGGAGTACTTTAACTCCAGTTGTTAAATATGTTTCCTGGAGCCTGAATTGTCTCCTTCTTGTCCAGCTTGGATGTATACCAGATTGTGAAATTTAGGTCTGGGAAACAAATATGACCCCATGTTCTCTGGCCTAATGATTTGTCTCCTCTCAGGAAGCACCACCTTTCTAATGCTGAGAATGCCTTGCTGGGTCATGGATATATTCTGAAGTTGTTATCTGCATCAATTTTGCATTGGCAAAATGCTTGATCTTTTCAGATGTTCACATGCTTTAAAATTATAATTCTGCAGTATGGGGTTTAATGGAAGGACAACAAAAGTAGACTTTGTGAGCCTTTATGGTTGCTATGAGACTTCTACTTTGAGACTGAAAGGATAAATACCCACCATCTTTTACACAATACCTGCAACCTTGGCACCATGCTCTAACCAACTGAACTATCCAGCTTAAGGATACCTATTTGGACATCTGGAGGGCTTATATTATACACTTAACTTAAGATGCACGAACTGGTGGTTACCATATCTTTAATGTGAAATGATGGTGATTTTTTGTTAGTATTATTACTATATTATTTTCTTTTTTAAAAAATGTATTTTGCTTTCATACCCCCCTTCCTCTTTTTTTCTGAAATTTGCAGAAAAATACATTATTATTATTATTTTAAGGAAATGCCCCCTCCCTCCCATGCCACACACCCTTATAGCCCTAATCAATGTGCCCTTGAACTGTGCCAATACCTCTTGTGCAGGATAAACCAGAGAAAGTACTTCTTCACGCATGCACTATGGAAGTTTTTCCCACAAGAGGCAATGGAGGCCAGCAAATTGGATGACTTTAAAAGAAGACTGGGCAAATTCATGAAGGATGAGGCCATTGATGGCTACTAGCCACTAGCTCTGCCTCCATGGTCAGAGGCAGTAATGCTTCTGAATAGCAGTTGCTGAAAGCCACAGAAGGAGAGTGCTCTTGTGATCAGGTCCTGTTTGCAGGTTTCCAACAAGCATCTGGTTGGTCCAGGATGCGGGAATAGATGGGCCATTGGCTTTTTCTATCAGGCTCTTCTTGTGTTCTTGTTTGCCTGGGTGGAGGTTGATTGTGCTTTGATGCCTGTCTAGAAACCTCTGGCTTTTGTGTGTACCCTACTGTACAAAATTATGGGTTTTGACTGTTCTTCCATCCACTTATGCCCAACGACAGAGGAAGCTGCTCGGGCACCTGGGGCAGTGCACCCAGGGGCGGGGTGGGGCAAGGGCAGGGTGAGCTGCCATAGGGGCGGGGCGCACCCAGGGGCCTCTGGAGTCTGCCTACCTCCTCCCACTCAGCTACCCTACAGCTGGGAGGGAGGCAGAGGGTGGACCGTTTGTGCAGCACGGAGCCTGTGTGCGCCCAAGCCACCATGCCTCTCCCTTGAGAGATGTGCAGCTCGGGCAAGCTATAGATCCCCGAGAAGTGCTGCCCGGCATTTTGTCACCCCCCTCAGTGGTGACAGCTGGGGTGGCCCGCATCCACCGCACCCCCTGTTGAGATTGTGAGAAACGGCAGCTTTGAAGTGGACAATTAGTGAGTTGGCAAGAAGCCAAGTTAAGTAAGAGTACGTGAGAAAGTCTGCTGGGAGGTAGGGAAGCCTAGCAACAGGTGATGATTGGCTAAACGTTTTCCCTTATAAGCAGCATTACACAGTAGTTTGGTGTTGGAGTTCAGAGGTTGGTGTGTAGAGTTTGAATTGAGTCTGTGTATATAGTAACTTGTACAAAGTTGTGCTATAATATAAACAAATACAAATCAAGTTACTGTTCAGCAAGTTATGTTCCTGAGTTGTCATCCTGGACTACATGGACTAAGCAGCCGGTAGCAGAGAGTTTTGGTTGAGATCCATCAACATCCCCTTCCTTCGCCCCTGCTTATGCCTCTGGTCCTACTATGGAGGGTGTGTGTGTGTGTGGAGTCAATTCACATTTGAAAGTGAACCTGCCTAATTTTCAATTTCCAATACAATATGTGAAATGAAACACAGGCATCCTTTGAACGTCATACATTTCTGAATTTTGCAGCACAGTTCGCCAGTTAAATAACGTGTCCAAAAATGCATGTGTTGGGGTAAAGTACAGTATGCATAAAAATGTGGTGGGGGGAATGCAGGGAGAGTCATCATATGTGAGGAAATGGTTTTGTAAGACATGTTTACGTTAGGCAAAATGGCATGCAACAAATGTGTGCATTAGGAGAAATCTGCACTGAAATGCTGATGAATTTTTATGAGGACTTAAAAAATAAAGGGAAAAAATGCAATTTCCCAAAAAGAGAAAGTGAGAGAAAATAAAACTGGCAGATTTACCCATCTTTAGGCCACACCTAACACTGGCCTGCAACCTTCAGAAAGCTGTTTCTGAGAGATCTCTGTTGTTGAGTGGCAAAGGTTCCCCACCCCTGTGCTAGAAAATGATTTCAATCCAGCACCATTGCACTAGCATATACTGGAACAGTAATTAACTTGTCATACAAGAGAGTGCTTCTGTTAAGAAAGGATGGGGGATGGAGGGAGGGAGGGAGAGAGGGGGGGGGTTTACATTAGCCAGAAATTGTTTTTGTTTACCTGGCTCTTTCTTTTCTTTTCTTTATGGCACAGCAGCCATTAAGGTTGACTGTGATCTGATTGCAGGGTTCTCTCTCTCTCTTTGCTTTCTGGGTTTTTCTTTTTTAATTGCATAGAATAGGGGTATTTTGGAAGATGTGTAATTTAAAGGCTCGTTGATTGCCTCCAACTTGGAATTACACTTTCAGGAGTGGGCGGGTGGAAGGGGATGCTAGAGTCCCTTCCATTGGCAATCGGCTGCTTGCATTCCACACTACCAAACACCTGAGAAAAACTCATATATATATATATATGTATGTTATATATTTTCCCCAGCAATGAAATGCTCATTGTGCTCAGAGAATTGCAGTTAAAACAGCCTTGGCCAGAGGCTGGTCGTGTTCAAGGTGGGATCGATGGGAGGTGTGCAAGGAAAGGACTCTGTGTAACTGACAATCTACCTGCTCCACCAACTGCCCACCCTTGTAGAAGTCAACAGGTGGTGGTGGTTGTTGTTTTACTCTTGCATTTCTGGGGAGAACTTCTCTAACTTCTAAATGTGTGCTTCACTCATTTGCCTCCTGCAGCGATTCCACCAGCATTGTGAATATGTTCAAAAGCAGGATCTCAATACAAATCAAGGTCTGGTTAGAGGCAGAAGTGTGGAGCAGAAACAGTTTGCATCTCCCCCGGAAAGCCTCTTTGTCTCTGGTCCTACGCTATTACTTAGCAACCCACTCAGCTGCTGCTGCTGCCACTAGAGTACAGGGGTCTCTCCCCCCACCACCACCTTAAGCTAGCCACTGGTTTTATTTAGACACAGTTGGGGAGTCTGGATGCTGATTTTGGCTTTATGAGTCTTCACATGCCTAGGCCAGTAGGAAGGCAGATCTTTATTTTAGCAAATTGTTTGGAGGCAGAGATGGGGGAGAAACTATGATGGTTCCCCACTAGGAACTCTGTTGGTGGGCATATATTCTGCACCACTTTGATACAGAGCTATATAATACTGCTGCGGATTCATGGCTCTTCTTCCATGTCACAGTCAGAAAGAAAGCATTATGGACCTAGATTAAACTAGCTATGTAGCTATCCCCTACCCCAGGTGACCAATGTGTTGGTTGATTGTTTGCCTGCCTCACTGGGATTCAAACAGTTCCAGGGCCAGTCCTACCATTAGGCAGAGTCGGGCAATTTCCTAAGGTGGCAGATGCTGTGAGCATAGAATGAATGCATGAAGATGCAGGCAGGGTGGTTAGGGATAATTTATATCAGCCCGAATCCCAACCTTCACATTTTCATTCAACCTTTTATTCTGGAACTTGAATGCAGCTTGAATGCACATAGGAGCTGCAAATCAAGGGACCACACCCTATGCACAGATAACCTATCCAGAAGATCAGATGAGCATGTAGAGCAGTGTTTCCCAAACTTGGGTCTCCAGCTGTTTTGGCTCCTTCATCACGAGCTAGCAAGACCAGTGGTTACGGATGATAGGAACTGTAGTTCAAAAATAGCTGGAGACCCAAGTTTGGGAAACTTGTAGAGGATGGTATGAGGCCAGAGGATGTCATTCAAAGGCTTCCCACCTCAATGCCTTCACCCTGCAAGCCATCTGCACCTGGCTAGTGAATCTACACAATGAAAAGCTCTTGGTGCCAAGGGCCTGTTGGCTCAGAATTTGGTAGCCCCAGATGGACCAGGGGAGGAGGAAGGAGAAAATGGGACTATTTTTTGCCTGTCTGGTAAAGGTAAAGGGACACCTGACCGTTAGGTCCAGGCGCAGAAGGCTCTGGGGTTGCAGCTCTCATCTTGCTTTATTGGCCAAGGGAGCAGGTGTACAGCTTCCGGGTCATGTGGCCAGCATGACTAAGCCACTTCTGGCAAACCAGAGCAGCACACGGAAATGCCATTTACCTTCCTGCCAGAGCAGTACCTATTTATCTACTTGCACTTTGACAGCTTTTGAACTGCTAGGTTGGCAGGAGCAGGGACTGAGCAACGGGAGCTCGCCCCGTCACGGGGATTCGAACTGCTGACCTTCTGATCAGCAAGCCCTAGGCTCTGTGGTTTAGACCACAGCGCCACCCGCGTCCTGGCTTGAAAGTGTCCTAAAACTCCTAAAACTCTGAGAATGCATCTTGCTTCCCTAGACGGAGAATAGAGAGGTGTGTGAAAACATGTCTAGAAATTAGCCCACTGTACAAAGGTAAAATTTGCATTCACTGCTTCCCTCACCACCGGCATGTGGCCCTTAGAGGCTTGCCCAGAAAAGAATGAGGCCCTCAGGCTGGAAATGTTTCTTCCTCTCCTGAATTACACACTGGAGTTTTGACAGCCCAGGAAGGTGCAATACACTAGAATAGGGTCAGTTAGGAAAAAATGCTACTCACAGTGCACATATTTCACATGAATATATTGACACTTGTAGTTTTCAGAGCTGTCAATCAAGCCCCTTTCACAAAAGTTGAAGGAGGGGGTTGGAGAGAGGAGGAGAGAAGGGAAAAAAAATATTTCTCCACATCCTCCTCCCTCCTCTTCTGTAACCCAATTTGATATCTTTTTTGTTGTTGGAGTCTTGGAGCTCGTGGATTTTTTAAAAAATTTTTGGTAACATGTGACTGGCTTCAACACTGCAGAGAGGGCACACACGTGTCTAGGATGTGTGTTGTTGTTTTTTAAAAAAAGATATATATCTAAAAATGTACATGGAAACTTGGATCACAGGAGTCCTGTGGAGGTGGAACTGAGGAGAGATCTAAAGAGATTACTTAAAGGGATGGACAGCTCACAAGGGGTAGGGGAATAAAAGCAATTTCAGATGGAGGGCATGGAAGGGGGAAGGGGGAAATGAATGGGGGAAACTTTCTCCTTCTGAAACAATCTGCAAAACTAGGAGCTGCAGGAGAACCAAGCGATGTTATAGCAATTCCTGTGGGAGATGGGAGATTGCTGTTTTCCCCGAGCCTCCCAATTAATTATGCATGACATTGAAGAGATGTAACCCAGTTTCAAAAAATAAAACAATGATTTAACACATACACACACACACACACACACACACGAATGAAGAAGAAAGGAGTGAAAAGACAAAACAGTTTTGTTAATCCATGTTAGAGCTAATTTTGCTTTCATCCTAACCTGACAGGGAAATGGTATGCCGCAGCTCCTGTCATGTGAAGCAAAGATATCTCCACTGCCTGTAATGGGCAAAAACATTTTGCCATTGACCTTCAGAGGGAGGAGAATGTTCCTGGGCATGGTTTCAAGAGAGGCTAATATTTTCTGCCATTAGCTCTATAGCTCGCTGGTCGTTGAACTCGCAGCTTGAGTAAATGAGATGTGTATCGTAGGGTTAGCATCTTCAAAACATCTGTTTAAGGGTGGTGTCGGAATGGCCACACTCTGTGCATGCCGAACACCTCATTGAGAAAGCTTTTTAGTTCTCTTGGAACACCTTGGGTTCCTTTAACATCCAGCCCACACAGGAATCACTGAATCACACACACACACACACACACACACACCGGAAGAAGTGGTGTAAAGTTAGAGTTCAACTCTATCGTGTGAGTTGGGCCTTGTAAATGGTGTTATTCTCCACCTACAGAGAAAAAGCTGTGTTGGTGAAATGAGATGCTGGTTCCAAGAACACCCCACCACCTCCATGGAAGCAAAGTTGGCAAAATAGGTTTAGCTGCCAGAGGCAAAGGACAAAATTCTCCCCCTTCCCCAAAGTATAGAACTGTCCAGACTGGTAGGTGAAAACACTAGTAGTATGACAGTATCCTCCACCACAACAAGCGAGTTTAGGGGTGGAGACCAGACTGTATGGCAGTCCTCCAGCAGAGGGGAATGGGTGGTGCTTGGGTGGGTGGTTGCTCAGGACAGTGGAGGCTCGTCCATTAGTCCTAGTTTTGCTCTTGTACTACTTAGAATGGAGGAGGAAAGGGAGAAAATTAAAATTAGTTGGTTCTGCCTATCATTGGCTCTGGTTACACCTACTGTTGGCTTCTCAGCTTCTGCCCTACCAGTTCCAATGGGCATCAGGCCCCAATGGCTCAGGAGGAATGCCTGGGATGCAGCCACTGCTGCCCCACCAGCGTCTGCTTCCGAAGACAGTCACCACACTCTGCCTAATGACAATACTGGTACAGGTTTGGGCAGTGCTTTTCCCCTAGAAAAATAGGTTCCAGTACTCACCATGAAGTTGTTACAGTAAGTGCCACACTTTTTAACAAGAGTACTGTGCCCCCTGGGGGGGGGGGAAGCACTGGGTTTGGGAGGGGTGGTCAGACTGAATGATGTCCATGGGTCTGTTCCAGACCTATAATCCTGTATCAGTGAGGTTAGAATATATCCGAGGAAACCTGTCAAACCGGTTCCTTTATTAAGGTAATGGGCTTAGCTGCTCAGCTAAATGCTCATCAACAGAAGCTTAAAAAGCAAGCTCTGTTGTCATAGAGACAAATGACTGGTTCTTTCCCCACCTTACGTGGCTAGATGCCAGGTCATCCTAGAAAGGATAAAAGTTGGCTATCTTGGTGAGTATGGGCTGATACTGGAAGCTGGAGATGCAAGAGACTTGTCTTGTTCTGCGCTGGACCCAAAGCTACAGCCTGGTGATCTATATGAGAACCTGATGGGGAGGCAAGGTCCGTGGAAGGTTAATGCTGTGAGCCCCTCTACCCTATGCTATGGTGTGTGTGTGTGTGTGTGTGTGTGTGTGTGTGTGTGTGTGTGTGTATGCAAATATGTAGCTGGTTGATTTTTGTGTGGCTCCTACTGGCCCTCAACATTTCACAAACAAAACTAGGGGCATGCTTACAAAACCCAAGTTCTCTTACAAAAGATGTAAGTCCTTCTCCTTCCTCGTCACCCCACAGATGCTGCTAAAGTCTCCACTGTGTCTCCTGTATGCTGTTATTGTTTTCATCTGCAATTGCCAGTCTTCCTCTGATCTAAAAGCCAGGAGGGTGCTTGTTCTTTTGGTGAGAGATACTCTAGAAAAACCTATTTGTCCTACAATGGGTTATTAACAGATTGTACTCTGCAGCTGCATTGTTTGAAATGGCAGGCTGTGCTCTGCATTTAGTGTTGTGTATGCTGTGTGGCGGGATGCGGGTGGCACTGTGGGTTAAACCACAGAGCCTAGGACTTGCCGATCAGAAGGTCGGCGGTTTGAATCCCCATGACGGGGTGAGCTCCTGTTGCTTGGTCCCTGCTCCTGCCAACCTAGCAGTTTGAAAGCACGTCAAAGTGCAAGTAGATAAATAGGTACTGCTCCGGCGGGAAGGTAAATGGCATTTCTGTGCGCTGCTCTGGTTCGCCATAAGTGGCTTAGTCATGCTGGCCACATGCTGGCCACATGTATGCCGGCTCCCTCGGCCAATAAAGCAAGATGAGCACCGCAACCCCAGAGTCGGCCACGACTGGACCTAATGGTCAGGGGTCCCTTTACCCTTTACCTTTAGGCTGTGTGTTGCTGTAGCACTCATGCCTATGTGTTGATGCTTGACATGTTGCATGGTCCACCCTCCACATCTTGGGACCCAGAGGAGGGAGCTGAACCCTGAAGAATCACAACTCAAGTGACTCACCGTGACAAACCATGAACAAAGTCTCACAAATAGATATTCTCATGACTCAGGGACTATGCAGTGGATGACTCAGAGGCAGGGACATGCTGGCTCCAGGATTGCCAAGACCTTTCTTCAGAGGAGGAGTCCCCATGTCTCCCCAGCCCCGCAGGAACCAAAACCAGAAAAAATGAGGCAACACACCTATAATAGACAGACAACTCCCCTGGGAAAGTGGGTCTTACTATGTTAGATCCAGTTAACATATGCAGTTCAATTATCTAGGTTCTTGCTGGTATAATAACTTGCACAGTTGCCGCAGCAAAATTTTGGGAGCTCTCCAAGGTTCTGCAGGTGCTTTGGATTCCTGCCTTAAGACTATTGACTTGGCCTCTTGATGGAACACTGCTGGACTTCTGCAGCAAGCCTCAAGCACTCACAGAACAGGACAGTGATGTAGCACAAACTGATTTAGTAGGGATAGATGCGAGAAAATCTGTGAGCAGTCCATGATAAATAGGGGCAGCCATACTTCCACTTATTTTCAACCACTGCCCTCTTTGTTTAAGGGGTTACACCAGGAATAGAAACTTTTTTTCAGAATGAGAGCTGCATTCCCTTGTGGACAAACTGCTGGGTGCCACAATCCATTGATGAGTAAGGAAAGGGAGAGTAGGGGAACAGAGCAATGGATACAACTCTTACCTTTACACATTAGATTCCATTTCAAATAGGGGTTGCTGGGTTCTACATGCACTAGCATATCTTCTTCAATGTCCACCAACCAGGCAAGCGAGGGACATGATCAAAGTTCAAGGATACAATGCAGTGAAGCAGAAGCACCCAAGGAAGGTGTGGAGAAGGACTGGGGACATGGACTGGGGTAGTCTTGAAGTCTAGATAGAAAGGTCTGGAGAGCCACATTCATTTCACAGGCCTAAGGTTCCCCACCCCTGGGTTACACAGCTTGAACCTCCTCTATCTTCAAGTGGTGGTAATATCTCATCCATCTTCCTAGTCCACAGAAGCTATTGAGGCTGGCGTAACCTTCTCCCATGATATCCTGGCACCGATCACAAGACCAAAACAAGGGAGATCCCTTGTCTCATGTGAACCAGACATGCTGTAGATCAGAGAACCATTTAACTCTGCTTGATAAAAGCATGCTCTGCAAGCTCGAAACATCCCTTTTGCTTTGTGGACCTTCTCAGTTCACTGAAGCACAAAAGCATCAGGGACACAGGCTGTAGACACAATCCACTCCATCATTCTCTCGCTGTCTTGACAAGTGAGACACAGCATCTTAAAGTGGATTTTCCTTTTGTTGGCCCTGTAACATACTTCATGGCAGCTCTTGTTTTGCAAACACAGCCCACTCTGCAAGCAGTAGCGAATGGTGGGAGGCAAGGGAAATCCTCAGCAAGAAAACAAGGGTGGGGAGAGGTGACATTTCCTAGAAGCATGTCAGGTTTCCTCTTTAAAAAGTACTGTTGTTTTCTGTACAGGAGCAACCATAATTCATTCATTCAATCAATTAAAAAAAATGCACTCCTGCCTCCAGCTGTTACAGATGGGAAAAAATCTAGCTTTCTTAAGCATATAGATGCTGGAGGCATAAATGGAATTTAGGAAGCTGCCTTATAATGAGTCAGATCAATGGTTCATCCATCTAGTTCAGTGTTGTCTACGCAGCAGCAGAGCATATGCCCGTGCTGCCCAGCGCAGGTGAGCTCCTGAGGGGGCGTGGCACAGAGGGTGCCCTCCCAGGCATGGGGTAGACACTTGGATGCCCGGAGCAGTGTGCGCACCCTGCAGCCGGGAATGAAGCAAGCTGCCCATGGTGAACATTCGGTGCACTCCCCACCCACGACTCCCAAACCTTCCCCAAGCTGCCAAAATGAAGGGGGAAGGGGGGGATTGCTGCTGGTAAAGCAGCACAGCTCCCCCCTTTACCCCAACAGCTCAGGGTAGGCTTGGGAGCTGCAGGCTGGTGGTGCACCAAATGTCACCCTCCTCAGTAAGGGCACCCAGGGCGGTCCGCCCCCACCGCCCCCTTCCTATGCCACTGTGTCTACAATGAAACTCAGCAGCTCTGCAGGGTTCAGACACTAGATATTCCAACTTTCATTGGAGATGTTGGGGCATAGCTATCAACTTTTCCCTTTTCTTGCGAGGAATCCTATTCAGAATAAGGGAATTTCCCTTTTAAAAAGGGAAACGTTGACAGCTATGTGTTGGGGACTGAACCTGGAACCTCTTGCATGCAAAGCATGTCCTCTACCACTATGCTATGATGCTTAATATTTGGAAAGAGTTCTTTCTGTAGCCATGGCTGGATTATGGAAGTTCCTACATGGAAGATGCAGCTCGCCCCATCTCCTCTAGGAAACTGAGTTAAGAAGACCTTTTTATCTGAGCTGTCAGACTGAATAACTTTATTGGACCAATCATTTGTTTTTAAGCTGCTTGATCTGCTGTTTATTTTTGTTTTACCATTTTAATGTGTGGTCTGTAGGATGCCTGGAGCATTGTGCTGGATCCAGTGCTGGATAGAATAGACCTGTTGAAATTAATGTACATGGCTACCTTAGGTTCATTAACTTCAATAGGTCTATTCTATCCAGCACTGGATCCAACACAATGCTCCAGGCATCAATTTCATTGAGTCTACTCTGAATAGAACTATCATTGGAAGGGTCAGATATTCAATCAAAAAAGGACCTGAGTAAAACATAGTTGAATACCATACATTTATTTATATATTTGCTACATCTTATCTACTTTCTGTGGCCTCCTGCCTGAAGTGTTCCCTGTGCTGTGGGACAGGGGCAGTAGGATGGGAGGTATTTGCTAGAACTACTCTATTCTGTAGTGATGTATGGAAGTGAAAGCTGGACCATAAAGAAGGCTGATCGCCAAAGAATTGATGCTTTTGAATTATGGTGCTGGAGGAGACTCTTGAGAGTCCCATGGACTGCAAGAAGACCAAACCTCTCCATTCTTAAGGAAATCAGCCCTGAGTGCTCACTAGAAGGACAAGTCCTGAAGCTAAGACTCCAATACTTTGGGCACCTCATGAGAAGAGAAGACTCCCTGGAAAAGACCCTGATGTTGGGAAAGATGGAGGGCACAAGGAGAAGGGGACGACATAGGATGAGATGGCTGGATAGTGTTCTCGAAGCAACCAGCATGAGTTTGACCAAACTGTGGGAGGCAGTGGAAGACAGAAGTGCCTGGCGGGCTCTGGTCCATGGAGTCACGAAGAGTTGGACACGACTAAACGACTAAAAAACAACAACAACAACAACAACAACAACAACAACAACAACAACAACTCTATTCTGAACTTTAAAATGGAAAGCGTAATGCTGGTGATCAACAAAATAGATTTAAAGACTCTCTCAAGGCAAATCTAAGAAAATAGAGTATAAACATCAACAACTGGGAAACACTGGCCTGCAAGCGCTCCAATTGGAGAAGAGCCTTTACCAAAGGTGTCATGGGCTTTGAAGGTGCTCGAACTCAGGACACAAGGGAGAAACATGCTAAGAGGAAGGCACGTTTGGCAAACCCTTACCATGATCAACTCCCACCCGGAAACCTATGCCCCCACTGTGAAAGGACATGTGGATCCAGAATTGGCCTCCACAGTCACTTACAGACTCACTGTTGAAACCGTGTTAATGGAAGACAATCTTACTCAGCTACGAGTGATCGCCAAGGAAGAAGAAGAAGATTTGCTAGGCTTGGGAGAAACACTCTGTTAGGGTCCTAGCTTGAGAGTCCCCCAGGAAGAGGGGGCTGATTCTTAAACTACTCTGGAAATAGCAGCTCTGTGAGGCAATAGGGGACTCGTGGCACCCTTAACAAACTACAGTTCCCATACTTTTGTGGAGGAAGCCATGACTGTTAAAGTAGTATCAGAGCACTTTAAATGCATGGTGCAGATGTGGTAATGGACTAGGCCAGCTCATCCTCCTTTGATGCTGAGCCCAAGACTAGGGCCATGGCATCAGGTGACAAGAAAAAAGAGGGCTTTCTTGTCTGTAATGCCCTCCTTTTGGAACTCTCCTACCTCCATGGAGGCCAGCCTGACCTCCACTTTATTTTGGGTGTCAGGTGAATAGAATTTATTTTTTTCTCTTGGGCATTTAATGCTTCGGAATTTAAATATCAGAGGGATGCTGCTATTTTCAACATGAACAATTTACTCTGCTCTTTTAATTGAGATTTAATTGTGCTGCTTGAATTCAATTCAGCTGCTTTATATTTGATTGTTGCTGTTTTGTTTTTAACTGCATCATAAACTGTCTTGAAGTAGATATTAGGGTGGTATAGAACAGTCTCAAATACATACTTAAATAAGCAAACATTAAATAGACAAAATAAATGTTGCTCCTCATTATGACCTGATAACATGGGAAGTAATGATAGTGCCAAGTGTTTCTGGTAGTAAGGAACCAGGAACTTAAAGGGAGAAGTTTTGTGACAGTTGGAAAATAAGCCCACAAAAATTCCACAAAATCGATGAAAATGAATTCCTCCCAACACACCCAATAATGACACGTATGACACTATACTGGATTCCATTTGCAAAAATTTGTCAACATCCCCAATATGTCAAAAGATCTCTGCAATAATTATACGTGTGTGTGTGACTACATTTGCGGGGCTGAATAACCTCTAGAGCCTCAATCTGAGAAATTTTTTATGGTACGGTTCCAATTACCTGAATGCAGAAAATCCAAATTGCCTGAACTTTTGTTGTCAGGAAACCTTAAACTTGCAATGCATCCCTGGGTTAGCTATGCCCACTATGTAAACAGAACTCATTTTGATCAAAATAACCCGTTTAAATGAAAATATAAGCACTCTCTGCCAATCACAGATTGGACTCCCCAACACACACACCGTTGGTGGAGACTGCAATATAGTTTTGTAGGTAAAGATTAACAGTTTCACACATACTGGTCCTGAAAATAGCCTTGAGTAACTAGATTAACTTCCTGAACATCCTCCAGATATGCCAGGCATCAGGCACTGCAGGCATCAAAGAGCCCAGCCTGGATTTATTTTGGATTTGAACCAGGGTCCCCAATGCCTTGGAATCCACCCTAATATAGAGCCATCAAAAATGGAATCCCCAAATGCAGGTTGCAGAGCTAAGCCTTGCCATGCAAATCTCCCAGAGCTGCAGCTGGCAGAGTGGAATAACAATCAATCCCTCTTCCCAGGAGACTCTGGGAATTGTAGCACTGTGAGGGATGTAGGGTGTGCTAGCAACTCTTATCACCCTTAACAAACTACAGCTCCCAGAATGCTTTGGGGAAAGCCATAACTGTTCAAAGTGGCATCATAGCACTTCAAATGTATGGTGTGAATGTGGCCATATTAATGCAGAAATAAGATGAACTGAATTTACAAGTGAAGACATGAAAAAGTGGCCTGGGTTGGTGACAGACTGATCCCACTCTTTCATTAAAAGGAAACTAATAACTCCTTCGCAACCCTGTATATGCCAAGATTAGGTTATGGTGGATAAAATCTAAAGGAAGGGGTGGCAGTTTATAAAACAGTCTGACTGAGGAGGAACTGCAGAGGAGGTTACATCGCCTTACATCAGGCATAGGCAAACTCGGCCCTCCAGATGTTTTGGGACTACAACTCCCATCATCCCTAGCTAACAGGACCAGTGGTCAGGGATGATGGGAGTTGTAGTCCTAAAACATCTGGAGGGCCGAGTTTGCCTATGTCTGCCTTACATTGATTCCTATGCATCCTTTCTGCGGTCCACTTTGGAATTTTAAGTACATTTCCACCACTGACGTGAAAAACCTTTCCTATTTACCAACCCTCTGTGCTGAAATTCAGTGACAACAGCAGATTTCACTCAGAGGGTGGTATGGGATTTATGGAGCAATCTCTGAAGTCTTTGGGCTATTAATTTTGAAATAATAGCAATAATATATGAGTATTTGGCTCTGAGGGGAAATGACTTTCTGGATTGTTGGTCAAATTTCTACCCTCTAACCTAAATCGGTTTTTGTTGCAGAGAGAAAGTAAGAACAGTACAGAGTCTGTATGTTTTCCACATTATGCAGTAGAGTTTCAACAATTCTAGCTCATCATTCCCCAATCTGGTGCCCTCCATATGTTTTGGGTCACAACCAGTGGCGTAGCGTGGGGGGTGCAGGGGGGCCGGCCGCACCGGGCGCAACATCTGGGGATTAGGGTTAGGGGGCGCAAATCCACGGGTTAGGGGGCGCAAATTACTTGCCTTGCCCCGGGTGCTGACAACCCACGCTACGCCACTGGTCACAACTCCCACCGGCCCAAGCCAGCACAACCCAATGTATATGTGTGATTCCCAAGTGGTCACCCATCCAAACACTGACCACACCTAGTCCTGCTTAGCTTCAGCAAGGCGGTGGCCTCCTGTCCCTTCGGGCCATACCTGTTCTTTCTTTCTTTTTAAATTGTACTTTATTGCTTTTCAACTCTTACAGAAGTTGTTCTAATACAATGAAGAGAATTTTTTTTAAAATGTAAAGCAGTAAACAAAATAAATCTCCCCACCTCCTTTCTTGCTGCAGTATAATGTTGGTAAAAGTAAAGGAGAAAGCTTTAGTCCACGATGCTGCTGAGGCTCCAATACTTTGGCCACCTCATGAAAAGAGAAGACTCCCTGGAAAAGACCCTGATGTTGGGAAAGACATTACAAGGAGAAGGGGACGACGGCGGACGAGATGGTTGGACAGCATTCTCGAAGCTACAAACATGAGTCTGACCAAACTGCGGGAGGCAGTGGAAGACAGGAGTGTCTGGCATGCTCTGGTCCATGGGGTCATGAAGAGTCAGACACGACTAAACAACTAAACAACAAAAACTGCTCTAAAGGCATGCATGTGTCGAAGGCAGGCAATATCCATGCTCCTTTGTCCTTAAGAAATAAAATGTCCAAATAGCATGGAATTTGTCTGTTGTCTGGTTTTTTCTTCTTAGCTCATAACTCTAAAGGTAGTTTGTCCATTCGTGGACAAAGTTCAGGTGTCCACTCCAAAAATAAACCATAACTTATGGATGCCTATTCTATAATAAGAACCCCCAGTTGGCTATGTTCTCATTGTTGGAGGTAGTATGCCTCTGAACACCAGTTGCTGGGAATCAGAAGTGAGCTGAGTGCTGTTGCACTAACATCTTGCTTTCAGGCTTCTCACATGCATCTGTCCCCCCCCCCCAGTGTGCATAGCAGAAAGGCAGGTTTAAAAAAGTACATAAGATACAAAACCAAAGTCACTATTCATTCTGATTATTATGTCTCTCTTCAAAGGTCCCATAAAAGGTAAAGGGACCCCTGACCATTAGGTCTAGTCATGGCCGACTGGGGTTGTGGCGCTCATCTCACTTTATTGGCTGAGGGAGCTGGCATACGGCTTCCGGGTCATGTGGCCAGCATGACAAAGCCACTTCTGGTGAACCAGAGCAGTGCACGGAAACACCGTTTACCTTCCTGCCGGAGCGGTACCTATTTATCTACTTACACTTTTGACGGGCTTCCGAACTGCTAGGTTGGCAGGAGGAGGGACTGAGGAACGGGAGCTCGCCCCATCGCGGGGATTTGAATCGCCAGCCTTCTGGTCGGCAAGTCCTAGGCTCTGTGGTTTAACCCACAGTGCCACCCGTGTCTCAAAGGTCCCATAGTGTACGGCAAAGAGTTCCAAAGATACTCATCAGTGATCTCTGATCTCATCTTTTTGCCCTTATGAGTTCTGTAAACTCACATACGCTTTTCAAAGTATGCAAGGGGAAACAGCGATACAGCCCTCAAACCACTTTTTAAGTGTCTTTTTAATGTAAAAAACTAAACAAAACCCCAAAATACTACGCCTTAAAAAAGAAGAAGGTGATCTGCATGAATTTGTCCAAAAAATCAGCATACCACCAGAACAGGAAAGACTTTACTGCAGTCTTTTGTGAAACTGGGACGAGCTGGAATTTAATCCTGAGATAATCCCTAGGGAAAGGATACTGGCTTTTAAATAAACAATTTCAAAAAATAAAAAAAGATCTGATCCAAACTAAGTTTGTTTCATTTAGTTCTCCAAGTGCATTTAACCTAGTCTGAATACAGCTTGTTGGGTGCACAGTCTGGTTTGAGTTGCAATCACACACACCCCGTCCCCTGCAAACTATGTTTGCTGGATGCCCAGCTTGCTCCAGCAGCATCCATCGTCGTCCTTGTTTTTACTGCAATCATAAGGTGAGAAAGAAAAGGGGGAGAACAGAGAGTGACTGTCTGCATGCCCCACCAGTGTCATGACCATTTATATCACACACACACACACACACACACACACTGCCCCCTTCCACCTTTCTTCCTACATTTAGAAGTCACTGAAAAAATGTTAATGGTCTGCTGGTGAAACCTGTGATTGGGAATGACGAATGAGCTGGCTGCTGAATGAGGGTGTGTAGCTAATGATTTTCTACAAGTGCTGATTAAAACATCTTCTTTCCATCTCCTGCCATCTAATTCTCCCCACTGCTGATTTATGGGGGAGGGGAACCTCAGTACACCATGGCTGCAGATTTATTAGCTGACAACAGTTTAGCAGACCGACAGATTTTTCTCCCTTTGTCTCATTTTCTTCTAATGAAGGGGGAAAGAAGAGGAAAGGAAATATTTAATAGTCTTTTCTTCCCCATGCCTCCTAAAATAATTGTTGCTGTTTTAGGATTTTAAAAATGGGGTTGCGTTTTAAACATCTAGGAGAGGGAACAAAAAGCTATCAGTTGGTATCCTGCATATCAGCTGGGATCTTGAATGATGATGTGCTCATTACAACATCAAAAGAGATTATAATTTTGCAAGCTATTCCATTTTTCTCCTGCTCACAAAGGCTGTCTGGTGATATTTCTCTGGGCTTCAACATAGCTCTATGCAATGTAGTATCCCTTTGAGCAGACATACAGTGGTACCTCTGGTTATGTACTCAATTCGTTCCAGAGGTCCGTTCTTAACCTGAAACTGTTCTCAACCTGAAGCACCACTTTAGCTAATGGGGCCTCCTGCTGCTGCCACGCCGCCAGTGCATGATTTCTGTTCTCATCCTGAAGCAAAGTTCTTAACCCGAGGTACTATTTCTGGGTTAGTGGAGTCTGTAACCTGAAGCATATGTAACCTGAGGTACCACTGTACTTGCTTCTGCCCTCTCCAAGAAAAATCCAAACATGGTTCCAAGGTAGAACAAGGACAGCAGGGACAGCTCAGGGAGGGTCCACCTGCCGTTCCTACAACTCCGACCATCTTTTGACATTGGTGATGTTGGCTTGGACTGATGGGAGTTGTGCTCCAGGAATATCTGGAGGGCACCATCAATGGTGGCTCGGGCCCATTGGAAGAGGTGGGATGCAGGGAACCCCAACAGTAGATGGAGTCAGAGCCTATGAGAGTTTTGTCTTTCTCCCCCTCCTCCTTGCTGCTGAGTCATACAAGGGCAACACTGTGACTGAATAGGAGGAAATGGACAGGAATTGCCACCCGCTGGACTGGAGGCAGGTAGGTAGGGGCCAGCTGGGGGCAGACTGAGATTGGTGGGGCAGTGCCCCATTCACCCAAACAGACTAGTCTCCATTTGGGCACCATGTTGGCTATGCATGAAGTACAGCATCCCTTGTCACTGCCAGGAGGCTGTACTAACAGGCCCTGCCAAAAGACCTTTTCTAGAAAGAAGAGTTTCTGATAACCTTGTGTTCCAAGCAAAAAAATATATATTTATGTTTACATAATATCCTATTCAAGTTGTAAATCACATTTGATGGGAAGTTGTTGCTATATGAACAGTCACAGCTATTGACCCTGAAGGAGGAACCCAGATAAAATAAAATAAAAATCTTATTTGTACAGCTTATTGAGGCTGCAGTCCTTTATCAGGATCCTGCAATTGTACGTGAGTGTGAGTGTGTGCAAGTGTAGGCTGGTGGAAGTACACATGTGTTAGCAGATATGGGTCTGAGTGAGTAGAAGTGTAATGAATGAGTGGAATTCCATGTTATGGAGCTTGACATTTTATATATTGTATTATTTATAGATTTTGATTTTTGCACACAGTATTTGATTTTGATTTTGCATGTTTTGCCTTTTCTTTCTAAACTGTTTGCAGTCTTTTTCGGATGAAGAGAAGTATAAATACTTGAAATTAATTCTTTAAGATGTATTTTCTTTTACAGAATCAAATGCAATTTCCTCTGAGTTTTAAAATCAGAATGACTGGATTTTTTTTTTTTTCAGAAAAAAATTTACTGAGCCCATCTCTGTAGGAACAACACCCTTCCATCAGCACATCACCTGCCTCCATTGCCTTCATTTCCCCCTGTCAAATTCACCTCACTGTCCACTCATCCCTTCAACCCAGCAGATGCCAAGAAGAGTGACTTCAATTGCTTTTGGAGCAACAATTTACTCGCCTGTCCTCAGAAAGGCAAATATACCAATGATGCAATTCCCCTGCCGTAACTTGTGACACGGAGCACTTTCAAAACAACTCACAAAGCCTGGCCTTTCCCCCCTAATTCTCTCCAGCTCAGAGTGAAAAGAAGTCTCAGAGAAATGGAAGGAAGGTGAGGAGTTATTTGAACAATAACCCCATTCCTTAGGTAGTGCACAATTCGCACCCACTCCACCCACGCACTAGGAGCTGCATGGATGTACTAAACCCATTAGCAGCTCTGATACTAGAAGGTCATCTTGAAATAAATGACCATAAAGTATTCTGCCAATTATAATGTTGTCTCTGGAAAGTGTAGGAGACCTTGGCTGCTCAGATGTGCTAATGGTGTGTTAATTGGAGAATGCTCAGGTAGCTCTTTGTCTACCTCTTGAGAGGTCTCCGATTCACATCACAGGGAGTCACTAGCGAGGACAGATGTGGACATGGATTCTTCCCCAAGAGTTGTACCTTCCTGAGCCTTTTGTATTGCCCTCCCAGAAAGGAGGCTTACCTTATAGGAGGAAAAGTAAAGTGTTATTGTTATTGTTACCCCACCCATCTGGCTGGGTTTCCCCAGCCACTCTGGACGACTCCCAACAGAATCATAGCTCTCAACTTTCAGATTTGAAAATAAGGGATCAGCAGCCTCACCTGTCCCAGGGACAGTTTACAGGATATCTAACAATCTGGGATAGCAGCAGGAAGCAGGGGGAAACGGCACTGGAATAAGGAAATTTCACACAAAAAAAGGGAAGGTTGACAGCTATGAACAGAATATTAAAAACACAATGAACCATCAAACATTAAAAACTTCCCTAAACAGGGCTGCCTTCAAATGTCTTCTAAAAGTCAGATCGTTGTTTATTTCCGTTGACATCTGATGGGAGGGCATTCCACATGGTGGGCGCCACTACCAAGAAGGCCCTCTGCCTGGTTCCCTATAAAGACACTCCCACCCTGTTGAATGTCAGTCAATTGACAAAGAGTTTTTGAATTTATGTCAGCCGTCATTTTAAGTAAGGTGCCTTATGCCTATTTCTCAAACTTGAGAAACTTGTTAGTTTTAAACATTGTTTTAAGAAGTAAAACAATAAAGAAATAAATATAGGCCTGGCATTAGTACTGGGCAGTCTTTGGCTCCAGTTCTGGTTTTCTGTGGACCCAACATGCAGATAACTGAGCTACCCTTGCCAGTGTTCCTCAAATGGCTCTGTGCCCCCCTCCCTGCCTGCCTAGGGAGGAATTTGAGGAATTCTGGGTGGTCCAGCAGGGTTGCTGAGCAGAATATTTGGGCCTTGTGCAAAGGTTCATTGGCTCCACAATTTCTAATTATGATGGACCCGAATATATGGGGGGAGGGAGCAAGGACCCAGTGAAACAGTGATGGCAGTGCTGGGGGCATTGTTTTGCTTAGTGTCATCACCACAGGTGGGTCAGGATCCTACCTACCAACTGGTGTGCCACCACCAGCTGCCGCGTAAATGCAGTACACACAGGAGGTGAGCACCAAGATAAACTTGCTCAGGTGTTCCCAGAACATGGAGGTGAGGGTTGTTTGAAGAAATGCTAAGCCTATATAAAACACAATGAATAAAAAACCAAATTCACAGAGGAAAATACAGACTGGATAAAATAAATAATGAAAGCCTCATAGAATCAGGGCATCACCATGACAATTTGTAGAGACATGATTGAGGCATCAAATGGAAAGCACAAAATGTTCAATTTCACAGGGGGAGCAGAGAAGAATGGTTCTGACAATTTGCCACTTGAGTAAGAGAAGCTGAAGAGAAGAAAAGGAAACAGTGGTTCACTCCATGGAGGAAAGCCAGTATGGTGTAGTGGTTAGGGTGTCAGACTAGGATCTGGGAGACCAGGGTTCAAATCCCTACTTGGCCATGAAGTTCCCTGAGTGACCTTGGGCAAGTCACTGCCTCTCAGCCTAACCTACCTCACAGGATTTTTGTGGACATTACTGAGGTGTGGGGAGAATCATGTGCACCATCTTGAGGTCCTTGAAGAAAAAGGTGGGATATAAATGCAGTAAAGGGGAATAAGAGTAAATAATAAAAATAAAAAGTAAACTAAATAAATAACTAGGAGATGCTCCAGGGAGGGATGCTGGAGAATTCTTGCAAAACCATTGCTGAAAAGGAATCCAGTGGTTGCAATTGGTATTCACTGTCGTTGCTTTTGGGCCATAAATGATATGCAGTTGATTACATTTCCCACATTGTGTGGCTTTTCCTTTGGTTTCGGCATTGTGTGTGTGTGTGCGTGCGCGCGTGTGTGCGCTTGCTTAAACCTAAGTTGCTTTGAGTCTTTTAATAATAAATAATATATAATAATTATAATTGTGGTAAATTTTTGAGAGGACAACTATGGGTGCATTCAAATGTGGGTTTTCCCGGTTAGTTTTCCTGATTACAATGCTAGTGCTTCTCTACTGTTTTATGCAGCATCTGTTACATTATGTTACATTTTGGAACTATGGCTTTTTGACTGATATACCAGCATGCTGTGCTAAATTTCATTCACACTAGTGGGCGTGGAGTGTCACAAAAACAAACTTCATTGTACATCACTACTACGCCACCCTTTCTGCACATGCATGCTTCTGTTCCCTCTTGAAAGTGGCAAGAAGAACTATATGCTTGTATACCACCCCAAAATTCCATCACCTTTTTCCTGTGATTTTCTGGATTAACAGGGATGCAAGCAAATTATTTTGTTTAATGGTATCTTAATACAGAAAGGGCGAAACTGCCCTAATGAAGGCAACAGTGAGAGATTCAGACATCCCTACTCTGAGCCAGTACAAGTATACACCTAAGATTATAGGTATTATTCTAAAGCCTTCCTCCCAGCTACTGGGCAAGACCTCCTCCATAGGCTTCAGTCACCCAAAGAGGAAAACTGACTTCACTGCTGAGGTGGGTTCCATCTCGTCTGTAGACTTCATAAAAACATAGGATAGGTCCAGTGGTCAACAAGATGCCTATGGGAATCTCTCCAGTAGGATTTGAGTACAAGAACACTCTCCCCTCCTAAGGTTTCCACCAATTGGTATTCAGAAGAATTGCTGTGGAGCATTCAGACGTGAAGACAGAGCATAGACATCATGGCTACTAGCCTTGGATAGACCTTCTCCCCCATGAAATGGCCCAACCCTCTAATCCAATCAGGAGAAATGGCTTCACTGATGAGGCATTGTGTTGTACAAATGTCCCAGTTTCTCAAAAACTTAAAATAAAGCCTGTCAACACCAAAGTTCTAGGAACAGATAGGGCTGTTGGCAGGAAGGGTGTTGGAGAAAGAGGGACACAGCACTATCAGAAGTGAAGTGTTAGACCGAGAAGTGTGGCCACGTGTGCGTAACACAGAGAGGGATAGATGAATGAAATGCGTGAGTAGTACAAATGGGTGCGTGTGCACAAGAGTGAATGGGAAATGGAGGGTCCCATAAATAAAAACACACCTGCTTTTTGAACACAGTTCTCTGCTTTTCAATGCCTTGATTTCATTGTACGCCACTCCGATCTCCAAGCGGTGCAAGATTCCAGAGATTCTGAAGGAATGGGTTTCCAAAACCTAAAACCTGACTGGGCAGTCAGTTTGAAACGGGCCCCAAAATCCGCATTTTTCCTTCTCCAAGGGAGCATTTCTAAAATGCTTTAACTTGAGCTCTTGAGCCAAAACCCAGCTGTATAAACAAGTGCTCAAAGCTCTCTCCTTTATCAGTCCATGACACCTAAAGAATGGCCTTGTCCATTCCAAAGTGGAGCAGGGATGACGCATCTGGGTCTTATCTTACACTGAGGCACAGACCTTGTCAGCCACCTGGGAACGGAGCCAGGAGTTGGTGACCTCTTGCTCCAAGATAAGAGTATAGGTACAGGAACAGGAACACCCTTTTATGGTCAAGAGTACAGGAAGAGGAATACCCTTTTATGGTTAAGAGTACCAGAGCAGGAACATCTGTCATGTCAGCCTGCATGTATGAGCTGACGTGGTTGGATTCCTGGGGAAGGAGGGGAGGGTGCCTGGAGGATATATATACTGCATGAAATCTCTCATTTCTTTGGACTTGCTGTGAACTGACCACGCAAGTGCCTTCTGCTATCCGGAGAGCAGAATAAACTCTTTCTCTGAATCAACCTCGGTGTCATTTGACTTCCTTCCGCCCTCCCGGGAGCAACGTAGACCCCCAGGTGCTGGAATCCCTGGAATGAGGCAGAGGCTGGTGTGTCTTCATGATATATGGTTTATTTGCACATATATATAACCCGAGCCTGCAATGGAGGGGTTCCCAGCGATAACATCCCCAAAGAGTTTTGTTTCCCCCCATAGCCGCAGCCTTGGATTCAAACAGACACCAAACATGGCTCTGTCTCTCTGCCTTCTCCTAGCTTGCCGCTTTACTCTTGGCCTACATCCCTGCCAACACTCAGCTCTTGCCTTAGTCTAACTACCGGACAACCCCTCCCATTTTCCATCTCACATAAATCCATTTCCTTTGTTCCCTTAATGGCCCATCACCCAGGCTATCACCTCAACAGGAAGCTAGCCTGGCTTATATTTTAACACTTGCTGGATTTAGGGGTTGGAAGGGTCTCTGCAAACAGCCTACTTCCCCCCACCCCAGACTCATTATGATATTTATAGATGTTTCAATTATGTTCCTGCATGCTATTTTGTGGTTGCAGAAGGACTTCAAGGTTGGGATGCTGCCGGGAGACGGGGGCATTTGGCAGGCCGCCCAGCTGGCTCCAGCCACCTGCTGGTAGCTGGGCGAGCTCCACTCCTCGGAACAGCATCAAACAGCAACACTAGCCTCAAAGACCTTTATAGACTTGGCACGCTCTAATCAGCAGAGTGAATAACTTCTCACAATGGAAGTGGCGGACAGAGACATGTGTAAGCATTATTTACAGGCGTTTATTCAGCATAGTTCAGGAACAAAGGAAAAAACATGTCTACTTCCCTTTGTGTCCAAGCACACAGCAGTATAGCAAAAGCAATATACAAACGGAAGTTCCCAGCAGACTGTGCTGGAAGTAAATAGGCATGTGACACACAACAGTCATGCCTGTTCCTTTTAAGGTGGAACAGAACTATATCCTAACAGGATAAACGCCTACCATCCATTACTCAAAGGTCTGGAGACCTTACTGCCCTTCGCCACATTTGAATGTCTATCTTACGGTCATCAGTGTTGTTTGGATATCTATTTAAGCTTAGGTACAGCTTAAATTAATGTACATTTAAATTAGGATAGGATGAATGAATTATAATTATTATTATTAATGTCAGCTGACAGTCCTTTCTTTTTTCTTTTAGTAATGTTTTTATCTCATAAAATGTGTATACTGTTTGATTGTTTTTTAAAAAATGAAACAAAACCTCAAAGTTATTTTCAAAAAAGAAAACAATAACTTATCAATAAGAAGCACAAAATCGTAGAATCGTAGAGGTGGAAGGAACATCAGGAGTGATCTTGTCCAACCCCTGCAATGAAGGAATCTCAACTAAAGCATCCATAACAGAACAAGAATCTAAAACTCCCCCCCCCCAAGATAAAATCAACCTTAGACTAAAATATATATTAAAACATGCATCAATTTTCTAAATATCTGAGTGGGCTAGTCTAAACAAACATGTTTTTAGAAGGCACCAAAAAGAGAACAGGGAAGGTGCCTGCCTTATATCAATCGGAAGGGAGTTCCAAAGTGCAGGTGCTACCACACTAAAAGATTGATGTAGAATGGCATTTTGTGGCATCTGTAACAGTGCTAGTTCCAGCAACTGAAGCAATCGAGTGGGTGTAAATGAGGTATACATAGGTAAACTGGCCCCAAGTTGTGAAGGACTTAATATACTCATAGTAACACCTTGGACTGGGCCCAGTAGCAAATCTGAAACTATTGCAGATCTCAGGTGAGCACAGGGGTTATATGCTGCCAGGCCACACTCCTTAGTTCTGGAAGGATGGCACTCCAGCAAATATAAGCCAAGAATTTGCTTCATCCCAGAGCCGTGCAGGGAGTCAGGTGTCTGAGTTCCTGGTGTGATTCCCTCAGAACCTGTCATCCCTACAACCTTAAATACACGTCTGTGTTATCGTGCCCAGTGGAGGAGAGGAGCTGAGCCTGAAAAAGAGAGTTTTTCAATGCCAGATAGTGAGTTCACAGAAGAGGCAAATTCTGGACCATGGGTCCTGCTGCTGCTCTGCAGCTCCATCTTTCAGCTGCTGTGCTATGCTGTCTCTCCCACCCCCAAAAGCTCAGCACGCACAGTTCCTCTGGCTGAAAAATGACACTGATCTTACATTTCAAACAAGTGTCTTATTAGGACTCATTTCAAAGGCACGCAGGCCTTGCTCTGTCAGTCCTTTATGCAGCACACGGACTGTCAACGCCAGTCCTAGTGCGACTGTCGGAATGTAAAAGAGACAACCCAGAGAGGCAGAGATTACAAACATTGATTGAAATGAAATCAAATACCATAGGCCCTGTGTAAACCATGGACTAGATTTATCGTTACAGTAACTGCATCATTACACCTAAGCATCGAGGACACCACGTGCGCGGCTGTTGGCTCAATAAGAAATATTGATCGACAACTTTGCCAACACCTGTGATCTCAATAAATACCAGACAGCGCCGTATTTCAGATCTAGCATCTGCCCATGTTTGCAATCTGTCGTGCTTGTGCGTTGGAAGGAAATTCATACGATGAAGACGTGGACTGTAGGCTCGTGTCTTCACCTCACCTTTGAGCTAGGATGGCAGGGCTGTTTCTTGCATGGCTAGCATCGCTGCCAGGAAAAGCAGCTGTAGCTCAGTGGTCGATCACCTGCTTTGCATGCAGAAGATACCAGGTTCAAGCCTTGGCATTTCCAAGCAGGACAGGGAGACCCTCCTGTCTGGAACCACGGACAGCTCCTGCCATTCAGTGTAGACCAAGGGTCGGCAACCTAAGGCTCATGGGCCACAAGCGGCCCACAGGGGTCATTTATCTGGCCCACGACCCACCCCCAAACCGAGCCACTCACTCGGCGAGTGAAAATTGGCATGGGTAGGGTGCTTCAGTTCAGGGGGGCTGCATGAGGAGAGAAATGGTGGGACACAACACAGCTGTCTTTCCAGTTCTCCCTGGGTTTCCCCAAGTCTTCCCCCTCCAAACAGGAAAAAAATTGAAGGTCATCAAGGGGAGGGTCTCTCTGTGCGAGGAGCAGCGGATTAAGATATGAGCTCAGATACCAAAGTTAGGGAGGCAACATTTTGGAACCATTGGTCCTTCTAGCTAGGAATGATGGGAGTTGTAGTCGAATAACAGCTGGAGATCCAATAATGGGAAACCCTGGTGTAGAGAATAGTGCTCTAGGTGGATCAATGGTTTGATTCAGTACAAGGCAGCCTCCTGTGCTTGTATTACTGTATTCATGGCCTGATTTTGAACTACCTAGAAACATGGGGAAAGATTTTCTTTTTGTTTTGACACAGAATGCTGGACTTCATGGACCTTTGGTCAGATCAAGCAAGGACCTTTCTGATCCAGCAAGATTCTAATGTTCCTTGTATCTTGTTTTTATTCCCCATATCTTGTTTATTTGTGTTGATAAATCACAACTGTGTCACTGAAGAGATTTCTCATTTCTTTCAAAGAGGAACAGAAAAGACGCAGCCTTGACCCTTCTTTTTCTACTTTATTCACATTAAGCCAGAGAGTCTTTGATCATGAAGCTTTTGCAAAACTTACTGCTTAAAGTTTCAGGTCAGATTTGGAGAGGTGGGGAAATGGCTGCTCAGAAAGTAGCTCAGATGGAGACTGCCCTCAGCTGGCTACTTATAGGAAGGAGAGAAGAAAGCCTGTGATTGAAAACACCAATGGTGGTAGGGTGATACAATGAGCAACAAACCTAGAGGGGTGTATGTCAGTTTTACTCTTGCCTTTGCTACTGTGTTTTCTATTTAGAACCTGGGATAGAGCTGTGGGTAAAATGGCTATCTTAGAATTAGCACAGCATGCCAATATAATGCAGGTATTACACTGGTGGTTATGATCCCCATATATTTTCTACTGATGCAAGGACTGGAGCATTTAAGGATCAGAATTCTTTCTTTCTTTCTTTTCTTTTTTTCTTCTTTCTTTCGGGTGGAAACCTTTCCAAATCCATGAGTCAGAGCCTTATTAGGATTTACATCATGGACCAATTTGACAGGTGAGTGCGGCCACCTACCTGTCAATCACCTAATGTCACAAATGACATAAGAAGGGGATTTGTTGCTTTGAAGTCCTAAGGTTGGGGTTTCAAAGCACTAGCAGGCACCAAGGCAGTGCTGAAAGTATGCATTTTCCCATCTTCATTTCAGCAGTTTCTTCACTGAAAGACACTTTGAAGTGAAACATCTGTTGAAATGAAAGCAGGGAGATACCTGGACCAAGCAGGACCACCTTCCCCTCACGTCAGCTGATGGAGGGGTGATCCTGCTTAGCACTGGTTTGGGGTGAGTGAGAGAGCTCCTTGCAGAGCTCTTGCACACACCTGGACTGACAAGGATCTGCCTTCTCTAGCTTCATTCAATGAAGAGAAGAGAAATCAAGCACTGAGATCCTGATTTCTGCAGAATTTCAAAGGCTCCCAACAACCAGCTCCTTGTTGAGTGCTTTGGAAGCTGCTGAAACATTGGCCATGTTGGCTGGGGTTGACAGGATCTGTAGTTTAGCAACATCCAGTGAGCCAAAGCTTCCCCCCATCTGATGCAATGCCTCAGGAGTGGGGAGACTTTGTCTTTTCAAGAGCCGCTTTGTATTCTGGGCAACTTTTCAAGGGAAACATGCTGGTGCTAGGTGGGCCAGAGGTTAAGCAGACAAATCAGTGGAACTTTTTTTCTGTGAACCACCCTGAGACCCCCGGGTGTAGGGTGGTATATAAATTCAATAAAATTAAAATAAAATAAAATAACTTACTCCCAGGTAATAAGGTTAGGATTTCAGCCTTCACTGACCACAACTAAGACCCACACAATTAGTTGGTTGGTGTTTCTTTAGTGAAACAGCATTTGTAAAGTCAAATACAGTTGCCACTCAGTTGTTCTGGAAAGGTTTTTTATGTGAATGTAGAATTTCAAGGAAGGCAAAAAAGTTTTTTGATAAGGCTAGCAACATTTATCAGGCTGAAGGGATTCCGATAATCTTGGCTGCTGCCAAATCCATCATAAGGCCATAACTCTAAAAGAAAAGGGGGGGGGGTCTATTCATGTGCTTCTTGAGAGTATCTAGCAAACCCAATCCAAAATGAAATCTGAAGTGGATCCCCTCCCCCCAGCTTTAGGTTGCTTTTCAGGTGAAATGCCTGATAAATTTCTAGTGAAGTTAAAAAGCTTGCAACATGTCTCCAAAAGGTTTGCACATCCTTCATTTTAAGTCAACCCCCGCCCTCGTGAAACCTGTTGGCTCTCACCTTGATCTAATCTTACCTCGATCTATAGGCTGAACAAGAGCTGCCTCTGTCTTTGAAGATTGATGCCCTTGTACTCCACAATTACTTTATGACCTAGACTCCCTAACAAAAGTCCCTTGATTTATCTATGCTGCGGTGATGATCCTCACCCTGTGCCATAACCACGAAGGTCATAAGAAGGGAGATATTTCTGCCAGCTCATACAGCGCATCAGCTGCCAACACCTCTTAATTTGCTGCACTGTCAGAATACAAGGAGTGGGGTCAGGAGAGTCCATGGTATGATATATATGGACCCTCCTGGAACTTCTGGAAAGAAGTAAGCTCTTGACAGGAGGCAAAGATTAACAGGAGAAGGCCCCAGTGGCAAGAATCACCAATACAACTACCCAGGGAGTAGGAATGGGAACCCCCTGGCCTCCAGACATTGTTAGACTCCTATCATCTCCAGCCAGCATGGCCCAATGATCTGGGGTGGTGCGAGTTGGAGTCCAACATCATCTGGAAGGCTACTGTTTTCCTTGCCTGGGGGGGGTTGTTTTGTATAGAAAATAAGCCCACCTAACATCCAAAATATTGAGGTTGCTCCAAAGGCGGGTTGGGATTTTGGAGAGCCACCACATGATTTGAAGTAGATGCTAAGTTGGGACCAGCCCTAGCTGGAAAAATGCAGTAGTCAGGCTGCTCACAGGAGCAGATTACTATATGCATGTTACTCCACTGCTGAGAGAGCTACACCGGTTGCCAATTTGTTTCTGGGCCAGGTTCAAGGTTCTTGTGCTAATTCTCAAAGCCCAAAACAATTTAGGCCCAAAGTATTTTTAAGGATTGCCTGATTCGTTGTGCTCCACCATAATCACTAAGATCCTCCAATGGAGCACTTCTGGTGGTTCCCTATGCCCCTGAGGTTGGCCTTCACGAGGGACCAACCTTACTGTGACAGGCCCTGCTCTATGGAACTCCTTGTCCCTGCCATTTTCCAGATCTCTCTTGACATGCATGTGTTCCTTCTGTGCCAGGAAGAATGGCCTGAGGCACAAGGCCACCCCTTTCTCAAGTAGTCCCTGGTCTTTATATCAGCTTTTGGTTATAACATTGGGGTCCAAATTTATTAAGGGGAGATAAATTCTGACTATGGTATAAAAAGGCTCTATAGCTACAACCCAGTGTATTTTATTCTTCTCTTCTTCTGATTAAAAGAAGGGGGGCATTGTCTTTCTGACTAACATGACGCAGCTGATACGTCCCTCCCCAGAAGCACTGCATTCCAGCAGCAAGCAAGCCACCTCTTTGTGCCACCGTGAATGAAGCCCTCGGGACCCGTTGGGATGAAAGGAGCTATATAAATCTCAGTTATGGCTTTTATTACTTTCTCCCACATTTATCCACAGAGTAAATGGCTAGGTAAGTTGATTTTTTTTTCCAGGCGGCTTTTCATTATTTGTCGAACAAAGCTACCTGCGAGCACCTGGCTATTACTTACCCCAAAATTTAATTTGGCGGCTAATGCATCCTGGCATCCTGTGAAGCTGAGACAGTATAATCAACCCAAGGAGACACATATTTACTAAGTAGGAGCCAAGGGGTATATTCACGTCCTTATGGGAGTTGTGAAAGTTTTACGCTCAGGGGATGTTTCAAGATCATTGCAGCTCATCCATATCACTGCTCTCCAGCTGATGGGTTGGGGCCCAGTATTGGACTTCAGCCTAACCTAAGGTGGCGTGCAGCAGCAGTAATGTCACCATACAAATGCATCTTTGGTCTGAAGATGGGTCCCAGATGTTGGAAGCATAGGTGCAACTGAGTTGGCATAAAAGGGTTTGCATGAGGTTAAAACAGACAGAGAAAGGACCTCCAGATTCCCAGAC
The DNA here is from genome assembly GCF_951804945.1 of Podarcis cretensis. Lineage (NCBI taxonomy): Eukaryota > Metazoa > Chordata > Lepidosauria > Squamata > Lacertidae > Podarcis > Podarcis cretensis. The sequence goes on from NC_137183.1 coordinate 21,265,974, forward strand.
TATCCCTGCACCATTGACCTCTATGCTGAACTGTCTATCCTTTGAAGTTTAGACTGATAGGTTGCATCCCCTCTACAACTTCCATCTCCTTCTCAAACTTCTCTCTTCGACCTCAAGATGATTGGAGCTATCGTTTGAGAACAAAGGAAAAAGTGTGATTACCTTTGCCTTCTCTAGACTGTTCAACAGTGGAATAGAAGGTGGTGGACTCTCCTTCATTGGAGGTTTTTAAGCAGAGGTTGGATGGCTATATGTCGTGGATGCTTTAGTAGAGATTACTGCATTGCAGGGTGTTGGATTAAATGACCTTCTGAGGGGGTCCAGTCCACTGTCAAACAGCTCTTACCATCCAAAAGTTCTTCTTGATGTTTAGATGGAATTTCCTTTCTTGTCACTTGAATCCACTGCTTTCTGGTCTGACCCTCCAGAGCAGGGCTGCCAACTTGAATAAAATATGGGGGGGGGGGCAGGTAAGCTCTGACCCTCATAATTGATCACAAGATGTAGCACACATACACCATTTGAATTGCAATGCCCATCAACTTGGGAGGGCAGCTCCCTCAAATATTTTATGGGGGGGAAGGGAACCCTAGGAGTTGGCTTCTATGCTTGAGAGCAGGAGAACACAAGCTTGCTCCATCTTCCATGTGACAGCCCTTTAGATATTTGAAGGTGTCTACCCTATCTCCTCTCACTCTCCTATTATCCAGGCTAAACATACCCAGTTCCCACAACTGTTCTTCATAGAGCTTGGTTTGCAGAACCTTTGTCATCTTTAGCTCTCCCAGAAATGAATTTCGCAATCTGCTTATGTATCCATTGTATGAAAATGTCCTTCCCTTTGTCTTTTCCGGACCCTCTGCTGGACCCCACCTGTGGAGGGATGCTAGTGTCACTCCACCAGCACAGAGCTTCCCCTTCCACCTGCTGAACAGATGAATGGAAGTGCAACTGGTGGATTCCCAACAAGTGACAGTCAAGGGTAAAATCCCAAAGCAAGGTGTTTATTTAGGGGTGAGGAGGAATGCAAGAGGCTGTGCCAGGCTGGGATCCACTTCTACCCTGCCAAATCACTTCACCAGCTCCAGTCTAAACCTTCCACCCAGCTGGTATGCTTAGTAGGGCTGTAGATGCAGTAGTAGCTTCACTGCTCTAATAAATCTTGCCAAGAAGCTACGAGAGTCAGGATTGCACCCTACATTATCAGCTGCACATTAGCCCAGTAGGTGCAAATCAACTTTGATTCAGTGCTCCTTTAAAGTCAAAAGTCACGCTTTCTAAAACAATACACAAACCGAAACACAGCTAAGCTTTGTAATTTGCACATATCTGAATTTTGTGGTGCAGTTCTCCAGCAGTGTTCACAAAAGTATTATGTATTTGTCTTACAGTTTCTAGGAGAAACTGCTTGCAAAACTGTGTACATTAGTCAAAATGGCGCATAAAAACTGTGTGTGTTTGGAGAAAATCACATTAAAATTCTGGCAAATTTTCATAAGGATTCTTCTTAAAGTCACAGATTGCTGCAAAATGTGGATAAGTGAATTTAATATTGGAAAAAATGGGAAACTGAGAGAACAGAAATTGATGGATCTTTCCATCCCTTACCTAATTGGAACAGATCAGATTCCCCAGGCACCCTTATGTCAGGCACAGCTTTAAAATCCTCACAGATGTGACTGTCCAAACATCAACCTTGGACACTGTTAAGAAAAGACATGTAAAAAGAAATAGCAGTGTATGTGCAGGGGAGGCGGAGATGTGGCTTTTCCTTAGCCAAGTTCCAATCAAGAACTGGTGGAATTCCCTAATGGGATCAGATTACCAGGTAGTCAACAGCTGACTTCTGCCAGACCGTGGTTAGTCATCCTTTCCCAATAGTCATGTATGTGATTACAAAAAACATGTGTACCTTGCACCAACTGAGAACCAAGCATGTCTGTTTAAACTGCTGCTCTTAAATTTCCAAAAGCTGTTTGTTCCGCAGCATGAAGGCCTATTGTTTGAGCATCATCAGATCAGGCCTGTGCAGAATCAATCACTTTGGTTGTCTAGATCATGGCCTGCATTTGCTGTCCAGGTCCCAATGTTCTTTCCTTCATTTTATAATAAAATTGGTTCTAAGTACATGAATGGTGAACTGTTGCTCTGGTTCTTAGGTATAAAAATACTCACATCGTTTTACAGGTTTCACAGGTCTTTTCTATAAAATGGCCAAGGTTGATGATGCAAAGGTGTTTTGGAAAAATGCCTGCCCTTTCTGAACTTTTTTTTTTACTCCTTTGAAAAAGTACTTATTCATTTAAATTGATTTCAGTCACCCTTAGTGATATTGCCATGCAGTCATATCTGTTTGACTACATAGTGTTTTCTGCTGTGCTGAGAAGCACAGTGTCTGTATAGGTCATCTCATTCCCTACAGGATCCCTGATTGGTTGGGATCACCCATGCAAGAGATCCAGGAAGGAGGAAGCAGAAGCAAACAGGGGAAAGGGGATTGAAAATAAAATTGAAAATTAGCACAGTATATGCATTCTTCGGGGGGGGGGGGGGGAATAGCAACCCTGCTGAAATAGCTAGTTTCAAGCTGAAAATGTAAAGTGAAGAATTTGTCACAGTCCTAAATTTAAAGCTAAAAATATCTCCAAGATGTATATAGCCCCCATTGAGGTTATATACAACCATTTCCTGAATGTTGGTACAGTTATTTTTCATGGCTCCCTTGCTAGGGTCATCAACCTTCCCAAACTGTCCTGTGTGCTCTCCAGAAATTAAAGATTAATCACCCGGATACTACTGCTGGTGGCAACTTGGGAGAATAATTGTAGGAAGTTCTCTGAATGAATTCTGAATGCTAAAGCAGATTTATCTTGTTATTAGTCTCTCATTAGTTTCATGCATTCCTAGAGACCCCATAAGCCTGTAATTATAGTTTATAATCTCAAGTGCACACTGGTGCTCCCCCCCCTTTTTTTTTCACTTGGGGCACAGTCTGGGAAATTGCTCATTCCACAGAAAGCACCAAGTAAGGTTCACAATCTTGGAAAGTACTGCTGAACCAGTATTTTCACTTCTTTTTTAGTGGGGGGGGGAGGCATTCTCAGAGGAGAGGCAAAGAGAAACCATGCCTGGAAACTGGCAAGAAGGGAAATGTTTGTGAAATTGTGGGGGCTGAAATGAGTAGCACACCTAGTTTAATAACTGGAGGGGGTGCCTGACAGTTGTCACTATTTCCTTCCCTTTAAGAGACTAAAAAAAAGCGGGGGTTAAAGGAATTTAGCACCACTCTTAGGCATCTTCTCCAGCTTCCTGGCTGGCTAAAAGGTAAAGGTAAAGGGACCCCTGACCATTAGGTCCAGTCATGGCCGACTCTGGGGTTGCGGCGCTCATCTCGCTTTATTGGCCAAGGGAGCCGGCATACAGCTTCCGGGTCATGTGGCCAGCATGACTAAGCTGCTTCTGGCAGACCAGAGCAGCACACGGAAAGGCCGTTTAACTTCCCGCCGGAGCGGTGCCTATTTATCTACTTGCACTGGCGTGCTTTCGAACCGCTAGGTTGGCAGGAGCAGGGACTGAACAACGGAAGCTCACCCCGTCGTGGGGATTCGAACCGCGACCTTCTGATTGGCAAGTCCTAGGCTCTGTGGTTTAACCCACAGTGCCACCCATGTCCTCCTGACTGGCTGCACACCCTCAAATGCCAGAGTGGGGAAAGTTTTATTTTATTTTTTCAGCCCGGGGGCCACATTCCCTTTAAGGCCACCATTTGGGGGCCACGTGCCAGTGGTGGGCAGGACAAGAGGGTACAACTGGGTACAGCAATGAATGTACGTAAAGTTTGCCATTGTACAGTAGGCTGGTTTCTCTCTCTCTCTCTACACACACACACACACCTCTCTACCATCCAGGCAAGCAAGAAGCATGACAAGAGTTCAGTGACACATTCCATCCAGGCAAAAACACTCAAGGAGAGTGCAGAGCAGAGCTAGTTGTTGGTGTGGCTGAGGAGGGGTACATGGCCTGTGGAGAATCTTAAGGGCCAGATAGGGAGCACATTCAGGCATCTGCTCTGCATGCTGAAGATCCCAAGTTCAATCTCTGGCATCTCCAAGGAGGGCTGGAAATGTCCCTCATCTGCAACCTTGGAGAGCTGCTGCGGTCAGCAACTGACCCTAGGTCACCCATTGAGCATTTATAGACCACATGGGGATTTGAACCATGGTCTCCTAAGTCCTCTTCTGACCAGGGCCATCTTACCCATAGGTGCTAGGGGTGCAGGACACCCGGGCGCCAGGCTCTCAGGGGCGCCAGGCCAAGAGTCCGGGGCCTGAGAGTTGAGTCTGGGGAAGTGCCCACCCGTCAGTCGGAGTGCTGTGGCGGGCTCTTCTGCTGTGGGCAGCTCTGTGCCATGGGTTTAGGGGCGACTGAGCCAGCGAGACGCTGAGGCAGTCAGCTGGCTCTGCCCTCCTGCACACCTGGGACTGGGTAACCTGGGGGGGGGGGGTGCCGGAGGGATCTTTGCACCCCAGCACCACATTTGCTTCAGACAGCCCTGGTTCTGACACTCTAACCGCAATAGCATGCTGGTTTTCAATTGCATTCCCAAATTGATCACAAATCTAAGATATTGTTCCATCCTGAGACAATCTGGGCTTGGGGATCTTCCCTACCAGCATTGTATAAGTGTGTCTGTTTCAGTTTCTGTATGTTCATTTAGCCAATGAATTTGATAATTATCCCCTACCTCTTTTAAAACATTCACTTTCCCCTCTCTGCAATAGATCTCTCCACCAAGTCAGCAGGAGCTCGGCTCTATCAAGCATCCCAGGGAGAAGGGGTTGTTTAAGAGCCTTATCTGGGCCAACCAGCTGGGGGAACATGGATGGTATCACAAGCCAGTAAACCATCCCTTTAACTGCCGCACTAAATTCTGTGCGACTCCAACCCCTCTTTGTCATAGAGGTGACTGGAAACCTTTGAGCAACAAAATGTCAAAGAGATATATATCATTCCACTTTATGGGGCCGGATCGGAGAGGCTCTGGGAAACTTGTTTGAACTTTTCCTCCCTGCACATACCTGTCACATTGGGAAAGCCAAAAGAGTTCGATTTACACCAGATGCATGTAAAAACTAATCAGTACTTCTTTTTCTGGCTGTGCTCGGAAATGCCTTCTTCTTTGAGATGTTGTTATTGTTGTTGCTGCTATTTTGCACTCTAGCAGAAAATATTCACTTATCAATTTACATTGCTCACACTTGTTCATAATCTCAGGGCCAAAACTGGCATGACGTTATATGCATCTTTGTATTTATGTGCAGGGTTTTGGCTTTTCCCTTTTAAAAGTAAACTGCACCAGCTTTGGGGTGGGGGCCAAGCTTATGTGAAATTTCCCCCCAGTTCAAATATCTGCTTCACATAAAAGATGTTACTCTGGACCACTGCAGGGGAGAAAAGGTGACCTTTCTACCTGCTTCAGTTCTGACAGTTATCATCCCCTCCCCTTGCTTTTTTAAAAATCGCATTTTTAGAAGCCTACACATTAAATCAGGACACGGGTGGCACTGTGGGTTAAACCACAGAGACTAGAACATGCCGATCAGAAGGTCGGCGGTTCAAATCCCCGCAACGGGGTGAGCTCCCATTGCTCGGTCCCTGCTCCTGCCAACCTAGCAGAGAAAGCACCTCAAAGTGCAAGTAGATAAATAGGTACCGCTCTGGCGGGAAGGTAAACGGCGTTTCCATGTGCTGCTCTGGTTCGCCAGAAGAGGCTTAGTCATGCTGGCCACATGACCCGGAAGCTGTACGCCGGCTCCCTCGGCCAATAAAGCAAGATGAGCGCCACAACCCCAGAGTCGGCCACGACTGGACCTAATGGTCAGGGGGTCCCTTTACCTTTAACATTACACATTAAATCAGGGTTGGGGGATCCTTTTCAGCCTGTCAACCCCACTCCCTTGTGATAAACCATCTGAGGAACAATATGTCAGTGGTGGATGGGGCCAGAGGCAAAAGTGGATGGAGCAGTGAATGTAAATTTTACCTCTGTACCACTGGCTGCCTTCCAGCCATGTGTATGTCAGGGGTTTCTACACACCCATCTCTCAGTCCTCTACCCAGGCAAGCAAGAGCATTATCCCCATTCAAGGACACATTCCAGTCAGCCAGAAATATTCATGGAGAGGATGTAATGGTTGAGGGATGTGGCTTGAGGAGAGGCCAGAGGAACAAAGAGGCCTAGAGGGCTGCAGTCAATCACTGGGCCTGACGTTCTCGACTTCTGTGTTAAATGCAAAGACACATTTAACTCCACGTCTTGCTTGGTCCTTTCCTGCCCTCAGTGATGTCATCACTAAGCAGAATCTGATTGTCTACCATTCTGATGTCATCCTGTTCATAGTTGGATGCCAGATTGGGTGGGATCACATATGTGACTAACCCAGAAGAAAGAAGAAGAAGCAAGTGGCAAACACAACAGAACCAATCAGAATCACAGTGATGAACATTTGTGAAATCTACATGCACACTTCCCCTTCTGCAGAATAAATTTCCACCCCACCAATATCACTAGTTTCTACCCCAAAACTGAAACCGGGGAATATTCAGTACAAGTCTTATTTACTCTCCTTCCACTGATTTAGTGTTCCCAACCCAACAGTCACTTATGATTCCTTAAATTGTGCTGAAAATGAAGCCAATAAAACAAGGTGAGGTGTATTTGCCGTTAGTTAGAGCTATGGTGACCAGATGCGATAAATGACAGGAATCCTATACCTGTAATAGCTACAAGGCAGGCAGGCAGAGCATACCATTTTACAGCACTACTGTGGAGAGATAAACTATAGCTGCCAAAAATCACAGTTCTCCACAATTATTAAAATATTTGAGGTTTTCATCTTTTGCTCTTGATACCCCTAATTAGGCCACTTTCTTTAATTAAGAAAACAATGAAAGCAAACCATTCCGGTTCTTCATCTAAGGCCCTCTCTGTACTATCGATTTAAAGCTGTTTCATGCCACTTTAAACAGTCATGTGTTTCCCCCAAAGAATCCTGGGAACAGTAGCTTAAGGGTGCCGAGAGTCGTTAGGAGACCCCTATTCCCCCCACAGAGCTATAATTTCCAGAGTGATTTAACTTTCAATCCCCTTTCCCAGGGAAATAGAGTTCTCCCAACAACTCTCAGCAATCTGTAAAAATTTGGGGGAAGCCATGACTGTTTAAAGTGGCAAGAAACTGGAGACAACCATGTACTGTGGTACCTCGGGTTAAGTACTTAATTCGTTCTGGAGGTCCGTTCTTAACCTGAAACTGTTCTTAACCTGAAGCACCACTTTAGCTAATGGGGCCTCCCACTGCTGCTGCACCACTGGAGCATAATTTCTGTTCTCATCCTGAAGCAAAGTTCTTAACCCAAGGTACTATTTCTGGGTTAGCGGAGTCTGTAACCTGAAGCATATGCAACCTGAAGCGTATGTAACCCGAGGTACCACTGTATATCCGATTAGGCTCCTTGGGGGGCTGGGGGCTGGAAATAAATAAAAGATTGACATACTGACAAGAAGCACTGAATGTTTACAATATCCAGCTGAGTTTCCTCAACTGTCTGGAGGGGGGAAATATGTACTTTATTGTCCTTAGTAAGACAATGGACAGGGGGTAGATCTTTGTGCTTTTCTGAGAGGGATTCCAGCTAGGGAAGCAGAAATGTGCCTCTAACAGATGAAAAAGATTTGTATGATAAGGCGTCTTCTATCGCTTCATTGTCATGCAAAGTATTAAAAAGCCTGTCTACAAATTAGCATGCACTGCAAAAGTTCTTCACTTCATCACGTGCCTCTTTCCTTTAATGAGCAGCATATCTTCACAAGAACTCAGGTGGCAATGCCCCTCAGAGCAGCAGTCAGTTCCTGTTTGCACTGGTGCTCAGCCTCTCCTACATCAAATACAAACACCCCTCAAACATTTACAAAAGCAAATGTAGGGTTGCCGTATTTCAAAAAGTGAAAATCTGGACACAAATGTTGTTGAGTTGCTTTGGAGGAGCAGGGGCAAAGTTGTTGAGGGTTTTTTTGCACAATCTCCAAAAAATTGAAGTCTTTTACCTATTTCTTTAGTAAAAATCACCAAAAAAAAATCAACACTTTCGATACAGGTTGCCATACGCCCGGGTTTTCCAGGACATTTTGGCTGCTTTTTGAAAATTCCACCTAGACACCATTTTTGACGGATGAATCCCAGCTATGCCTAGGAAATTCCAGGTATATGGCAGCCCTAATGTAGGTGCCTTTTCCCATTGGGTGGGGCATGTCTGCACCATTCAGCATCCTGGTTTCTTGTGGACCGCCGTTTTGTGAACCTTGCGGCCGACATTTTGTGCTATGACATGCCCCACAGCACCCATTTGTGTTATGCTACACCCGCATTGCACTTTCTCAAAATTCCAAATGGCCCATGATCCCTAGCTAGCAGGACCAGTGATCAGGGATGATGGGAATTGTAGTCTCAAAACATCTGGAGGGCCGAGGTTGAGGAAGCCTGGACTATAGAGTGGCCACCATCTATGGAGGCACAGAATGGAATCTAAGTGTGTTTTAATTCATAGATCTCTGTTTTGCTGCCTGCAACACTGTCACATAAACCACACTAACCAAAGAAGATTCTGGTACCTATTGTTGTTGTTTAGTCGTTTAGTCGTGTCCGACTCTTCGTGACCCCATGGACACGCCAGGCACTCCTGTCTTCCATTGCCTTCCGCAGTTTGGTCAAACTCATGCTGGTAGCTTCGAGAACACTGTCCAACCATCTCGTCCTCTGTCGTCCCCTTCTCCTTGTGCCCTCCATCTTTCCCAACATCAGGGTCTTTTCCAGGGAGTCTTCTCTTTTCATGAGGTGGCCAAAGTATTGGAGCCTCAGCTTCACGATCTGTCCTTCCAGTGAGCACTCAGGGCTGATTTCCTTAAGAATGGAGAGGTTTGATCTTCTTGCAGTCCATGGGACTCTCAAGAGTCTCCTCCAGCACCATAATTCAAAAGCATCAATTCTTCAGCTATCAGCCTTCTTTATGGTCCAGCTCTCACTTCCATACATCACTACTGGGAAAACCATAGCTTTAACTATACGGACCTTTGTTGGCAAGGTGATGTCTCCACAGATAAAAGATGCAAGCTACCTCCCATTGAAGTAAATGACAAAATTCCCATTTATTTGAATGCATCATTGCATTTCCCCCCACCTCACTTTTATAAGGCTGCCAAACCACAGGACTGAAATTTTCCACCTCCACTGACCTCCCTTACATACAACTTTCTATTTGTAAAATATGTCTCTTTCAGAAGGAGAACAGAAAATGAATGATTCCATCTCGCTTTTCCTGTTTATGAGTTGCTCACCAGCCAACTATGGCTTTCTGAAATATGTTCTGGGGCCAGGGAAATTTAATTATGTTGCTTTATGAAGAAAAAAAGAGGAAAGTTGAACAACATAATTGAGATTTCTGCATCAGTGCTACAAAACCCTGTTGCTCATTTCCATCATTTCCAAAAGCCAAACTTTCAGCTTTCATTTGTTTGTTCCTGATGGTTCTTTCTGATCATAAAACCATAGAATCATAGTGTTGGAAGGGACCCAGAAGGTCATCTACTCCAACCCCCTGCTTCACAGGAATCTCAACTGAAGCGAGACAATATTGAACTAGATGGACAATCTGAATTGCCATGAAGCTGTTCCTTATGTTTTGAAAGAGATTAGTTGGCTAGAAGAACAAGCCTGTTGATTGTTTTAAACAAAGAAGCTGAATATGGGACTCAGCTGATACCCAGCTACAAAACTGTTTACCATCTCCTTCTGATGTTAGCTATTGCTTTAGCAGATCTGCTAAAAGTCAAGCAGAACTCCGTGTAATAACCAGGAAGCTTATGAAGTTCAGCACTCCTTGAGCTTGCCTTCATCAGAGGATGTCTGGCACTATCACTTATATTATTGTCTGTCCTAATCTTTCTTCCTTTGTGTGCATTATTTGAGGAGAAAGGGGGAAATTCTTAGCGTTCTTGCATTTAAACAGAGCAGAAAGAGGGAAAGCCAATCAGTTACCACTTTCCTATTGTAACAAGCCCAGAAAGGATCATGAAAAGTAACCCATGCAGGAAGATATTTTGGAGAGTTAAGGAGCAGTTTCTTTAAAATTTGCTACCACGTGAAATTTTAAGCTATATTTGGAGAGCAGAAGAAGAGCCTGCAGCATCGGGCCAAAGCTCTGTCTAGTCCACTCACAGTGGCCAACAAGATGCTCATGGAAAGCTTGCACGAAGAACCTGAGCACAACAGTGCTTTCCCAACTTGCAATTTCTAGCAACTGGTATTCAGAAGCATGCTGACCAGTTGCCATTTATCCTCCATAAATTCAGGCTCCGGGTGAGAATTTCAAAAGCTAATAAGGTTAATCAGGGTGCGGGGGGGGGGGATTGCATCCATTATAGCATTAACAATAGGTGCCTTTGTGCACAATGAGTGCATAATCTGTGTACACATAGCACTGAGCTCCACACACTGGTACAGTTATTCACATGTAATAGTCAGTGAGTGTACCATCTGTGTACCTTTGTAATTGAGCTGTACAAAGAAAGAAGTGTATACTCTTTCGTGCAAACAGTGGCACATGTGTAGGGGTAGCTTGTACCTGGGTTTAGTGCATGGATGGCAGAGAAATAGAGTTCAGTTTGGATCTCAGTATGCACCTACTTAATTTGCACCTTCCAAAACAATGTATGAACTGAAACACAGCTATCCTTTGAAATACTAACTCCCATGAATTGTGTGGTACAATTCTCCAGCTATATAATGTGTACAGAAGTGTGCATATCAGAAGATGTATCCCAGTGAAAATGCTATGTATCATGTTGTTTTGCAAGATGCTTGAAAAGATGTGTACATTAAGAGAAAGTGGTTCAAAAATGCTCGTGAATTTTCACAAGGACTTTTAAAAAAAACCAAACAGAACAAATTGTGAACTGATAAGAAATGCAGCGAATTGACTTTAAGATTGGGGAAATGAGAAACTGAGGGAAACTGAAACTGAGAGATGTGTCCCTCCTTAGTTTGGTGTAGTGGGTACTGAAGTCCACCCAGAGTGAAAATCAAGGTGGAGCTAGAAGTTCCTGCTCAGTTAAAACCCCAAAAGGGTTTCACCTAATTAATTACAGCATGAAATAAGAGCTTTAGGAGATGTATGCCATTCTCCCTCTTCCTGTTTTATCCACACAACAACCCTGTGAAGTAGTCTAGACTGAGATCTATAGCGACTGGCCTACAGTCACACAGTGAGCTTCATGGTTGAGCAAGGATCTGAACCCGGGTTTTCCCAACTAACCATTGCACCACACTGACTCTCACTTCCCACCTGGACATAAGCTAAAAGATTTATAGGGCCCACCTCAGCCAAAATACCTCAGGGATTTGGAGAAAACAAAAGTAGAGTAATATTTCCCCATCCCCTGTCACCTCCAGGGTAGGTTTGAACATTGCTAAAGTGCTTTGCAAGATCGCTTTCAAGGCCAGTGGGGAACTGACAAAGAGAAATCAACACTCAAACTTCTAATTTTAAATCAAATTCCTGCACCCCAGATACACATACAACCCCCCAAAAAAATATTTTTTACCATCTTCTTATGTCTGACTTCCAACTATGTTCTCTTTCTTGGAGTTATTCTTTGCGTTGGCAATACAATGAGCTTAAAATTATGCTGGCAAATTCCCCGAAGGTCTGTGGAACGAGATCCCAGGGAAATTATTTGTCTTTTCTTCCCACTTATCTCCTCCTCCCCCTTGGCGTACAAGCTAAAAAGGCTGCAGTGCATCGCCAACATTATTATTCTCTAAATTGCAGCCAGGACTTCAGAGCTTGCTTCACCCCAAGAAAGATACAAAACATGATTAGATACAAAAGTGTGATGAGGAGGAGAAGGAGGAGTAGAGAACACCTTGAAATATGAAGGGAAGATGAAGAAAAAGGATTGAAATCTGCTTTCAGGATAACCATCTTTTCATCTGTCGCGTTGCCTGGGCTCTGATGCAAAGCCCCATTGAAGTAAATGAAAATCTTCCCATTGGTTTCAACAGGCTAATAAATAATTCTTCCTAATGTTTGCACACAGGCCTGTGTTTCAACCTCCAGTACCTCATCATTTTTGAATAGCATTTTGGTGCTTAGCACCCCTTAGAGGTGGAATATTTGCACTCTTCCAGACTAGTAAATAAGGAGAGAAAATTTAGCAGCCAAACGAAAGCCTGTATTCATGGAGGATAAGGCTATTATTGGCTACTAGTCATGATGGCTGTGCTTCTGAGGACCAGTTAATGGAAGCCACAAAGGGGAAAGTTGGTTCTGTTTGTGGGTTTGCCACAGGCATCTAGTTAACCACAAGATGCTGGACCAGGTGGGCCACTGGCCTGATCCAACAAGATGTTCTTATATTCCTATCCCACCTACGTTACAACATTTTTATATCAGTAATTTATGGAATCATTTTTTTTAAAAAAAAGTTTTTTGATGTAAGCCCAATAGGGCTTACCCACTTAGGAAAGGACCTTACAAAATAGGGGTGGACTATCATACATCATTTATAGAGGACATCCCTCAAATCTGGAGCTGGTCCTGTTAACAGCAGGTACAATATTTGGGTCGCATCCACACCATACACTTAAATCACCCTTATACCACCTTAAAAGTCATAGGCTCCCCCAATCAATCTGGTGAACTACAGCTCATTATGTGGGCTGAGAGTTATTTTTATTTAATTTTTTATTAGATTTTCATAACTTTAACTTCAATTAAATTCAATCTTCAACTTTGTTATATTTTTCTCTTAGAATTTGACTTCCCACATTCCCTTCCACGCTGTTTTTACATTCCTCTCTTTTAGATCCTGCAAAATATCACACTTTTCACCTAATACATTTTCCTCTGTTACATCACATATTTCATCTAAAATATGTATTCCCTGGTTTCATATATTATCAGTTCTTCCCATTGCTCAAATTTCAAATGCTGCCCACGATTTCATTTGGTTGTTATATATATATTTTCAAATAATCCAGAAAAGGCTGCCAAGGGATGAGAGTTATTAGGAGACCCCTCACAGAGCTACAGTTCCAGCACCCCAACAAGCTATAGTTCCCAAGATTCTCTGGGGAAAGCCATGCACTTTAAAGGTGCATTAAATATGCTCTAAATGTATGGTGCACATGCAACCTTTCTCTGTCCTTTCTGCTTCAGATTCTGCCTTTGTGATTCCAGTTCAGGTCACCTTCCGGGCTTCAAATGAGATTAGCCTTTGCTTTTTGTGCCACAGAAAATTGCACACAGTGGTTTCCACCCAACGGGATACTTTTCCTGCAGACTATAAAGCAAAATGAGCTGGACATTGTTGTGAGTAGGGTTGCTGAACAGCCTGGAAAGCAAGTCTTAAATTGAGTCTTCAAGTAATAAATATTGTGGGTAATAATAAATAATAAGAAAAACCTTGATAAAACTTACAGAGTAGATTATGCCCCACACTAGCTATGAAGTTAGGGTTGCAGTCCAAGGAAAGTGCTTGACAAATCTTTGCAGCAGGAACTCCGCTGTATTGAACTCTGTTTGGCTTTAGAGTTCAAGGTCTCCTGTCTTTGGGCTACAGAGGCTTGCTAAAGATAGGGATGGAAGAACATGTCATTTTCATTTTCTCCCCCTTTCTCATTTTTTCAATCTTAGGTCACATTCACACCCTACAGGCTGTTGTTGTTGTTTAGTCATTTAGTCGTGTCCGACTATTCGTGACCCCATGGACCAGAGCACGCCAGGCACTCCTGTCTTGTGTCTCCTTCAGTTTGGTCAAACTCATGCTGGTAGCTTCGCGAACACTATCCAACCATCTCGTCCTCTGTCGTCCCCTTCTCCTTGTGCCCTCCATCTTTCCCAACATCAGGGTCTTTTCCAGGGAGTCTTCTCTTCTCATGAGGTGGCCAGTGAGCACTCAGGGCTGATTTCCTTAAGAATGAAGAGGTTTGGTCTTCTTGCAGTCCATGGGACTCTCAAGAGTCTCCTCCAGCACCATAATTCAAAAGCATCAATTCTTCGGTGATCAGCTTTCTTTATGGTCCAGCTTTCACTTCCATACATCACTACTGGGAAAACCATAGCTTTTAACCATACGGACCTTTGTTGGCAAAGTGATGTCTCTACTTTTTAAGATGCTGTCTACGTTTGTCATTGCTTTTCTCCCAAGAAGCAGGTGTCTTTTAATTTTGTGGCTGCTGTCACCATCTGCAGTGATCATGGAGCCCAAGAAAGTAAAATCTCTCACTGCCTCCATTTCTTCCCCTTCTATTTGCCAGGAGGTGATGGGACCCGTGGCCATGATCTTCTTTTTTTGATGTTGAGCTTCAGACCATACATATAAACTACTATTCCCCCTCACAGAGCTACAGTTCCCAGAGTGGTTTAACAATCAATCCCTATTCCTAGAGAACTCTGGGAATTTAAGCTCTGAGAGGGGGATATGGGGGTCTCTCAGCACCCTTAACAAACTACACTTCCCAGGATTCTTTGGGATAAGCCATGACTGTTAAAAGTGGTATAATAGTGCTTTAAATGTATGCTGTGGATGTGACCTTAGTATCCCCCCCAAAAAAAACACACTGCATTGGGACATTTGGGAAATGGCAAAGCTGGGAATAGCTCTGTTCCAATCTGCACAATAGCCAGGGAGGTGCAGTTCAGGTCAGCCTGTACTGGAATTTGCAAAGATCGAATTCATCAGGCAGCCTGACCCATTAGTGACCTTCCCCCTGGAGGAATCCTTGTTGTGCCTTTGAAAACCACCAGCTTAGATCCTTAAACACAAGCAGAACAGAAAAGGCCTTGTCAACAGGTTTGGTTTCCGATACGCTGAAAGATTTCTTTGAACCTTTGTTTCTTTCTAGTCTACAAAAGGCGCTCTCTCTCTCTCTCCATGCATTAGCATTTCTATCCACAAGGATAGGCATAGTGAGGATAGATGGGACCCCAAGGCTTTGGAAACTTCAGAAGGTTAATCAGCCTGAAGACTGTGGAGGTCAGTAGGTTCTGAAGGATGAGGGGAAGCAGCCTAGCAAGCACTTGACTTTGTGCCAGCAACCCAGGAAATCCAATACCACACATTGTCCTAAGTGGCTGAGGGCACAGCTCAAAACATTTTCTGCACGGAGCTTGATTGCCTTCATGCTGGGATCTATTGAAAAGCAAGGGGAGGGGGCTCACTCTCATCCATATGATCTCGTTTCCAGGAGCATTCATCAAGGGTCCCGCTCATTCATTAACAAGACATCACTTCTACTTTTTAAAAAAGCCTATGCAACAAGACGCAATCTAGCATGCCTTTTGGGTCTCTCCATGAGCAGCTTGATAGAGTTCATAATCTGCTACACTTCAGCGGTTTGCATGGGGGTGGAGGAGCAATTTCCTCCATTCACATTTGAATGTCAGCCGAATTCACACTTCCTGAAACATGGACCGAAACACAGTTGTCCTTCAAAACCCATCCTTTTCTGCTTTGAGAGTAAATGGGTGGAGGACACTATGTACACTTTTCTGAAGGAATGGCAGGAGCAGTCTATCAGATCATCTGGAATTTCAGCAAATTCCCTTAAAATCACCCTCACCTGTTGATTCCTCTTCTATCAGGGAGATTCCATCCTTTACTCACTAGGGCCTGTCCCAGCACTTGTTCCCAGACCCACCTAGAGATAGTGGTTATTCTTGAAATCACAAGGTGTCAACCCTGGTGAAGTTGCTGCTTTGGAAAAAATAAAACCTTCTGAACTTTGGTACTGGCCTAATTTATGAGTTAAAAACACTGTCTCCTTTTCTATACTTTTGAGTCCTTTTCATGATTAATTTAGTTCCACTGAATTTCCTTTACTAACTGCAGAGCAGAAAAACGCATTTCCTAGCCTATTAATCTCCACTCTGGACCCATTTACAGAGGGCTAAATGAGGGAGAATCCATTTGCGCACTTTGTTCTCAAACCAGGACACTTTGGGAATAGTAAAGCATTCTGTGCCCTGGAAAGGGCAATAAAAAATCATTAAGTAGAAAGCAGGAAGGATGGCTATCCACAGATAGTTCCAAGTTTCTTTCTAGCACCAGAGGCCAACAGCAACAAGTGGATAGCTCAGTGGATTAGAGCATGGTGCTGATGATGCCAAGGTTGCAGGTTTGATCCCCATATGGGACAGCTGCATATTCTTGCATTCCAGGAACTTGGACTAGATAATCTTCAGGGTCCGTTCCAACTCAACAATTACCGTATTTTTCGCTCTATAACATGCACCCGACCATAACACGCACGTAGTTTTTAGAGGAGGAAAATCCGTAGGCATGCCACCCGTAGGCATTCCCTCCATAACACGCACAGACATTTCCCCTTACTTTCTAGGAGGAAAAAAGTGAGTGTTATGGTGCAAAAAATACGGTATATGATTTTATAATTATGGGAACAAAACAACAACAACAAGCATTTCCAATGCATTCTACAAAAGCAATGGGAGAAATCTAGCCTGGTCACTGGGTCCTATCTGGAGATGCCAGGGATTGAACCTATGGTTGTCTGCATGCAAGTCAGATGCTCTTTGCTATGGAGCTTGCTGCCAGATCATAACATTCAAATTCCCCCATCTTTGGTTAAATGTTCAGGGGACATGTAATGGGAAAGACTTCTACTCGAAAAGCACTGCAAGTCAGTGCTGACAATACCAGGCTAGATGGATCCAGGAAAAGACTCATCTGTGACACTGGGTTTCAGTTCTAACACCTACACTGCTGATACTCAGTGCACTCCCCCTGGCCCCAATTAAAATAGGAAGGACAGTTTACTCTTAGACTGGAAATGAAATTTGCTCTTGATCAGCTCCTAGCACAATGGGAAGGTGCTCATCTCAGTGCTGTTTTTCTAGAAAGAGAGGTGCTGGAACTCACCATGAATGTCTCCCTTGTTTTCTTTATAATGGCAGTGGCATCCACCTGAGAGGTACTGTGGTCCAGCTGAAAAAATGCCCTTCTCCTTCTAACATTCCAGTTTTACAGCCCAATTGACAGTATCCCATTCACCAGGGATCAGGGAGGCAGCAATTCTCCATTCCATTCTTTTGTTGTTCCCCCCTTCACTGTCTTGACCCCAGACCCGGAATCAGCAAAGTCCTCAGGCACCAGCCCTGGGAAGAAGATAGATCCACTCCCTGGCCCACCACATGTGGAACCAGAGGTACAACAGCACACATCTCTTCACCAGACTCCTCAGGTGACACCTCTGCCACCAGGCTCCAATGACCAGCCCATACTTTCCTCAGGAGATCAGGAGAACCAGGAGGAGATATCTCAAGGCCTAGAATAAGTCATGCAGGGGTGGGGGGGAGAGACTTGTCAAAGTGCCCTCCTTGGGGGGGGGGAACACCCTCACATAAATTAAAAACTGTCCAGGGGCCAAAGTGCTTGAGATTGCATATGACATAAAATTAAAATGGCAAAGAAGCAAACACAGCAGCTCAGGAATGACAGGTACTCTATGCAGGTGTCTGGATTTTTGTACAGTTTACAGTTGCTATCTTCTTCTTCTTTTTGAAATAATAAAAAAGTAATTGTTTTGATTTGGACTATGGAACCCTACATAAATATAGCCCACAAATCTTTTCCCTCTTGGTATGTTTTATTATTGATGCAGTAAATTGCATAGCTGTATCTTATATTTCCTTATTGGCAATTGTGACAACACAGAGAGATATAGTTCATTTCTTTTTTCTGCAACCTGTGTGTTATAAAATTCATTACAAATAATTAGGGGGGGAAATGAATGTGGGCGGAGGATACACATGCAAGAACATGAAGGCCCTGGAAAAAAGCTACAGAAAATTGGCCAGGTGTGCAGTATCAAATTTGGGGACGGGAAAGAAACCAGGCAGGGGGCAAATAGACAGAAATGGAACAATGCAGTTCTCCTAACATTTCAGTTCCCCCTTTTAGCAACAGGAGCAGGACATTCAAAACTCCAAAATATGGGGGAAATTTCAGATGGAAAAAAATAAATCTGCATGAAAATTTGTACTCATTTTCATGAGCATTTCTCCTAATAGGACACATTTTTGTACACAATTTTGACTAGCACGTGAGTCTTTGCATACAACATCCCCCTGATAGGATGCATCCTTGTATATTATTTTCATCAACGCACACATTTTTGTTATGCATTGGTTCAATAGGTGTGAATTCAGGAGGTCTGGTGAATGAGTTTCTCCCCTCATCCCTGTCAAGCTGCAGATGGTGACCAACCTCACATACTCTCTTATTCACAACCTTCTCCTCTAAGCTATGTATTTGACAGTATTCAGCTCCACTAAACCTGGCAATTTGTTTTCCTGCCCGCAGTTTCCAATATGTACATCTCTTGGGACCAAGGTAGACAGGACAACTTACATCTCCTTGTTTGCTTCAGGCATTGGTCTCCACCTACTCTGGGGAGAACAAGCATAATAATACATGAATAAAAACTCCCGCCGCCACCACCCCCATCCTGCGAATTACAAGCTCCTTTGATGTAATGGTGACCATAGAAGGCAGTTGCTCGAGATCAGCATCTCAAAACCTGATGCTGATGGTACCGCCAAGGACATTTTTAATGATGGATCAAGGACATTGGCTGGCTGTTTATGAGAAGAGTTGTTTAGACAGGCTGAGTGACAGTCTTAGCATGCAAAAGCAGCTTCTCACACACAAAAGAATCTAGGAATGTGAGCATGAGAGTCTAAGGAAGAAACTATGTCTTAGTTTTCCATCTTTTCTGATCCACAAGCCACCTTTAACTTTAGTCTTTTCATTTTAGGAATGTACATATTCCTGCTTTTCTCTATACAATAAGGGTGCGGATCCTGTGACCTTTCAGATGTGGTTGAATTCCAGCTCTCAACAGCCTCAGCCAGTATGGCCAATGGGTAGGGATGATGGGAGTTGCAGTCCAACAATATCTCAAGGGTCAAAGGTTCTCCATCCCTGGTCTAGGATGATCAGATGCCATTGTGTAGAAGAGGGTGCCTTTGTTGATGCAGCTTTTCATGCAGAGATGAGAAAAGCTACACAGAGGGATGGGAAAATCTGTCAATTTTGAGTTCCCTCGGTTTCTCATTTTTCCTGAACCTTTCAATTTCTGAATTATTATTATTTTGCTAAAAAAATATCATGGTAAAAATTCATCAACATTTTAGTGCAAACTTCTTCTAATAGACACAAGTTTGTATACCACTTTAACCAGTGCTTTTCTTCTAGACAAAAAGGTGCCCGTACTGCGTAGCCTTGAGTACCCCCCCCCGGGGGGGGTGAGCACTGTTTCCCTTACAATAATGCATTTTTCTATGTTTAATGCATTTTATGGACACTTTACCTGAGTATATGCAATTTGGTTTACATTATTTGGCTGGAGAACTGAAGAGCAAAATTTGCGGAAGTGCAATATTTGAAGGATGGCTGCGTTCTGGTGCTTGTATTGTTTTGGAAATTGAGAAATAGGCAGGGTCACTTTTAAATGCTAACTGAATCAATTTTCTGCCCCTTCCCAAGCTACATGTGCCAGAATCTCTTCGTCTCCTATCTGATAAAAATATAGAAGGCCTCCTGCCTCCACAACTAGTGAGTCTTTCATCTGTTTTTGCTTTCCCATAAATCAAGAAAGGAGATTCCTACTAAACATCAGGAAGAACTTTCTTACAGTAAGAGCCTTTTGACAGTGGAACAGACCCCCACAAGATGTGGTGGACTCACCTTCCTTGGACATTTTTAAGCAGAGGTTGGTTGGCCACCTGTCATGTATGATCAAGTTGAGATTCGTATGATGCAAAGGGGTTGGACTAGATGACCCACAGGGTCCCTTCCAACTGAACAATTCTATGATCCTATGAAAAGAGAATGGTGGTGATTGAAGATGTACTGCAATGGGGGTGGAGGGAACAGGGCTGTTCCATCTGTTCTGCTGAGAAACCAACTGCCTCTGGTTCTCCTTCATCACCTGGTGGCAGCTGAGAGACCAGCAGAGACCATCTGTCTTTGCCATGGGTAGGCAAACTAAGGCCCAGGGGCCGGATCCGGCCCAATCGCCTTCTAAATCTGGCCCGCGGACAGTCCAGGAGTCAGCATGTTTTTACATGAGTAGAATGTGTTCTTTTATTTAAAATGCATCTCTGCGTTATTTGTGGGGCATAGGAATTCATTCATTTCCCCCCCCCACAAGGTCTGAGGAACAGTGAAATGGCCCCCAGCTGAAAAACATTGCTGACCCCTGGTCTTTGCTTTCCTTTTCCCCTCTTGTGTGACCTAACAGTGGCCACTCCATCAGACTACCTGCACTGCTTCTATCCTAGCTGGTTGCTATGAAAGCTATGCTGTGTAAATGTTGCACTCCAGCTCCCATCATCCCTGATTTTTGACCATGCTGGCTTAGGCTGATGGGAGCTGTAGTGCAATGAAATCTGGAAGGGACCATGCTGCTTAGCTCTGGACTAGATTTTCCACCTTCCCTATATTAGGCAGTGTCAAAGCTTGAAGGGAAACTGACAAGTCTTTGTTTGGTATTTGATAATGATTTCAGAGCAGAACCAGATTTAGGTATGATGAGGCCCCAGGCTACTGAAGGTAATGGGGCCCTTTATATGTCCAGCTGCCCTTTGTCAACAACAAATTGCCACTGTTGTTTGTATTGAATATATGCTATATGGTAATTTATGAACCTAATAGGTATCTAAAGCCATTTGCACATTAAAAAAATATGTATTACTTTCTATGGGAAGGTGTGGTTTTGGAATGCCTTGGTTTTGGAACAGACTTCTGGAATGGATTAAGTTTGAGAACCAAGGTGCTACTGTATATAGAAATGAGCAAAACAGTGATATTTTAGGGAGCAGGCTAGCAGGCGGGGCCCATTACTTACATCATAGGAGCCTATAACAAAACAAAACACTTGCTTTATGTAGGTTTTATTTTATTTGTTTTTTATCTTATATTTTGGAAATTTACACCCAGTTTTTTTTCCTTTAAATTTTCTGGGAGCCCCCAAGAGAGTGCAGCTCTAAGCTATAGCTTGTTTAGCTTATACAGGACATACAGCCCCTGGGCTATTTCATGATAGGGAGGAAAAGGAGAAGTAACAGTTGTTGATTGGATAATAAGCATCTGATGGAGACATGGGGCCTGGTTACTTGCAGCCCTGTGCTCTTGGGTAATTTGAATAACCTCCATGAATCACATTAACAAGCATCACAATTGTAGGAGTTTGAAGTTTCCAGCTTTGATGTCTTCAGTTTCAGTTTCCAAACCAGCACCCCACGCCCGCCCTGTCCTCAGATTTAGTAGATGCTATTTGATAAATTAATTACCTTGGCAGTGGTGTGCACAATTTGAGCCCCGCCTGGCACTCAAGTCTTGGTTGGGTGTTTGATAACAATCTCAGGGGCCATGCAGCTCCTAGGCTATTTCATAATCAAAAAATGTCAATCGGATAATACGAAAATGAGCAAACAGAGGAAGGCACACACAGCTCGGGAAAAAGCATTAATGAAAAGTCGCTGAATTAGAATGGCCCACCTGTGGATGCCTACGTGGAGTCCATCTGAATACCAAACATATTCATTACCGCCAGCTCTGCATGACTGAGTCTCTGAAGAAGGCATTGGGACTGAGCCGGCATAATAGGAAGAAAGGGATGTAACAGTTTGCAAGGATAACAAAGCACTCTTCAGGTCAAAGCCCCTGAGTGGTTGTTGCACTCAGGTCCTGCTCATGAACATCCCACAGGCACCCTGTTGGCTACTGCTGAAAACAAGACAGGGGTGTAGCGGAACAGGGCGATGGCTGCAGGCACATTTTTCTGGGAGGTGCTGTGCATTTGGCTCCACACTCTGCCCTGCCAGCCCTGAGCCTCTTTGTGATGCTGGGATCATTCCAGCCTTGTAAAGTTGTAGAGGGCTGGCAGAGCAGCATGAGGAGGATGCAACGCCCTCCAATCCCAGGATCATCCTTGCTTTGTGAGGCTGGGTTTGAAGGGTGCACGGCTGTTGCATCCTTTTCACCCTGCCGTACCTGAGCCACTTTGCAAGGCTGGGATGATCCAAGGGCTGTGTTGGCCGACCGGGCTCCCTCCCCCATGAACAGGCAGGCAGTGCAGCATGGCCCCAGGATCGCTCTGGCAGCGTCAGTGGTGAGGCTTGGGCTGGGCTGCCAGAGTCGGCTCCATTCACTCTCTGTGCCCCACTAACCCTGGTACCTGCAAACCATGCTACACCACTGGAACAAGATGCTGGACTAGATGGGCCTTTGTCCTGATCCAGGAAGGTTCTTCTTATGTTTATAAGGCTTCTCCATGTGAGTAGAAGAATAGGGGAGAACGAGGACATACTTCCTAGCCTCACCCCTTTTGTATAGCAGAAAACTCTTTCTATTTGTGTAGGCTGTTCACATGATTTAGAACTCTAAGGGTCAAATTACAAATTCTCTTTGAAAACTGCTTTGAGGGAGGTTATTCCCCCCCCCAAAAAAAAAAAAATCAGGCAATGTATAAAGCTTATGAAATAAATAAAACCAGCCCAATCTGTCAATGTTTCTCTTAGTTTTCTCATTTTTCCAATCTTAAGATCAGTTCTACACATTTCCGCATCACTGTGATTCTATACACAAACACACACATATGAATGAAAAGGTCCTCGTGGAAATCCACTGGCATTTCAGTGTGAAGTTTTTCCTTACATACACATTTTTGTATGTCATTTTTCATTAATACAATGCATTTTTGTATGTTATTTTCACTAACGTGTACATTTTAGTGCACATTTGATGCCTTTAGGTACATAATTGCACAAGTTACTTGACATTGTGAAATTTGGACAAGCACAGTTCCAAAGGATGGCTGCTTCTCAGTTCATATGTTGTATCGGAATGTGAAAATTTATTAAATGTGAACTGAATTTAATTTATTCCCCACCCCTACTCCAAAGCTGTCGCTGAGTTGGAGCAAGAAAGGAGGCCTACTACATCTACTGGAACTGCTTCCAAGTCCAGTTGGGTCCAGGATTATTTGCTACTGAATATGCCACTAATATGCCACCTCAAATGACTATTGCGGGCAACCCTCATTCAGCACAGAAGCATTCTCTTGGAAACAAATGGCTTTATAATTCTTGAAATGCACACAGGAGATTTCCAAGCCTAACTTCATGGGAGGAATAATAGGGAAAGCAGGAGGGAGTAAAAAGCTGCGTTAGGAAAGGGAGCTGGATGCCTATCCTAATAGAGTTTTTGTTTCTCTCCAGAAGAGGAAGCAATCACAATTGCCGTCTCCTCATTGGCCATGACAAATGCGAAGGAACTCAGAGAGTGTTGACTAGAACCTAATCGCTTTTCTGGCAAATGAGCCATGAAAGCTATTGTCAAAAAACATGATGTCCAAAGTGTTTGCTAGCACTTCATCTTCCTAGCTGAGAGAACTCCTGGAGGTTTGAGGTGATAGGGAGAGGTTCTGTGAATGCAACAGCCGTGACGCTTTCAGGTATGTTCCTAGAGCATTCTGAGGAAGCCATCATATAGCTGAAATACCTTCTTCCAATTTTTGCACCCATTTGAAAGCAAAAAAACAACCTCTAGGCACGCACACAATTAAAAAAAATGATTTTTCTTTTCTCTTTTATTCTTTATGGTTTTGTTTCTCTGCAAACACCTATGAAGTATCTGGCCTTCCTATTGGTGGCAACAACCATGCACCTACTGGCTGCCCCTGTTTTAGGTGCAAAATATAAGACTCAAGGCAGGAACCACTGCCCTCACTCTAATCTGGCTTGAGTTGGCACCATGTAGCTCTGTGTATAGCCAATTAAGAACGAGGGCGTGGAATATTGCCCTTCCTCTTATTTGGCTTCAAAATGATTTCAAATAAATCATGAGATTTGGCTATATGATGACAGCTATATAAATCCCAGAGTGAGGATAATGCTTTCTGCCTTCATTTTAACATCACATTGGTGAAAAAGAAAGAAAATGTTGACCAGCAGGAGTGATATGCACAGTTTTTTCCATTGCCTGAACCATGGCTATATGGCACAAAAAGGGAACAATTGGGTGGCCTTTGACTCTTACTATGAATGCTTTGTATTATTTTTTTAACATGCACACATTATACATAAATTGCCTTGCATATCCATTGACATATGATTGTTGCAGTCCAAATAGGAGCATTATTGCTTTACTTTTTTCCTAGAGCTTTGTTTGTTGACTTCATTAAAGTTGTTCATTGTTAGAGGGATGAAGGCTGCAATTCTAACCATGTCTACTCAGAAGTAAGTTCCACTGATTTCAATATTAGGAGAAATCAACAAAATTCTTTAAAAAAATTCATGAGCATCTGGGTGCAAATTTCTCCTAATCAACACAATTTTGTATGCAGTTTTGACTAATATATACATTTTGGCAAGCAATTATCCGCATTATAACACATTGCTTCATGTTATTTTCACTATTATTTTTTATGCAGACTTTCCACTAATAAATGCATTTTTGTCAACAATGGTTGTTGGAGAACAGCAACGCAAAATTATGGATAATTGCTAATTTTTGCTGATGGGTGTATTTCCATTCTCACATTGTTTTGGAATGTGTGAATTTGACAAATTCACCTTTCTATGCAGACTAAATTGAATTTCTCTCCCAATCCCTAGTCTTACCCACACATCTTGTTATAGAGTCAACCCTATCACAAAGCTAGGGGATATGTTGGCAACAGTAGCACTGCTCTCATCATGCTACCAATGAGAAATGCTTCCAGCTCCACTTTTGTTCTAAAAGATCACTTAATGTCAGCTACAGAAGTGGTCATATTGTACCGTTTCTGAGCCAACATGACAAATAACACAAAGCCTAACTTTCCAACCAAGTGTTCCACACTGGCAATGCCCTTTGCAAATGTCTCTGATCAGGTGAGTTCAGAAAGGAGGAAGGTGTGCTGTCAGTTCCATTCTGGAAAAGACGTGGGGCTGAAACAGTTGAGAAAGGTGCATTAAAGGGCATCTATACAGATAAGACCTGACAGGTAGAATCAGTTGCTGTTGCAAGACAATGCTCACCTGGAGAGTGACACTGCCAGCTATATCAGGTGCTGGAGCAAAGGGAAACTTGTATAGGAGACAAAGAATAGAGAAGGGGGATCAGTAAAGATGAAGAGATAATTGATCGGCGGCAGAGTGTATGCTTTGCATACAGAAGGTCCCGGGTTTGATATCTGGCATCTATAGTTAATTTATATGACTCTCTTGGTCTTCTCTAGGTAACAGGCTATGGACAAGACCTCTGGGTTGTGTTTGTCTTGTTGGGCCAAAGGTTGTGCAAAGTTGTAGTGTAAATGAACCTCTCATTTCACATTCAGGGAGAGGTCAAGGATTAGAGGTCAACTGCAATACCTTGGCATGCAGAAGGTAGCAGGCTTGATCCTAAAACTCTCTTCATGCAAGAGTGGGAACCCTTTTTCACCTGTCAAGTGCCATGATCATTTGGGGATAATCTGTCGGGGGCTGCATGGCCAAAAGGGCACCCTGAATGGGCACCCTTCCTTGCCCTGAACTCACTTTCTTCTATGCTCTTCCGTCCCCCCTTTTTTTCCTTGCCACACACACATGAGAACAGGCCGAGGGCTGCATTAAATTGGGCCAAGGCTTTCATGCTACCATTAGGCTGTACGTTGCCCACCCCTGTCTTAAGGGATCTCAGGTAGCAGGGAAAGTCCTCAATCTACCTGGGACCTCCAAGAATTGCAGTCAGTGAAGACTAGATTATACTGTGATAAGCAGACCAGGTAGACCAGGATGAGGCGGATACATAGGGTAATATTTGGTAGTGTGTTCTTTCAGGATCCTTTTGTAGCGATCAATGTAGTGATCAATTTTCTTTATGTATATCCGTATGCAAACTTTGCTCATATTTATTCTGAGTCTAAAGCGGTAGGCTTACAATGATTTTAAAGCCATAACACAGGAAGCCACCAAGGAAGCTGTCATTAAGTTAACAGCAATTCAATTAAATGCTGTCGCAAAGGATCACAGTACCAAACACAGCCATAAAACGTTTCAACCAGCCCCAAAACGTGAGTCTTGCATTGCTTCTGAAAAGTTAGAGAAGAGATACAATTCACAACCATGTATCCACCACATACTTTCACTGTTCCCTTATGGCTTTATAAGCCACCCATCATTTTGCAGAGTGTATAATAGGATAAAACCATTACAAAACATAGTCACAATTCTGAAAGCAGCAGAATAATAAAAACAGATGTTGGCAGTAGAAACAGCAACACACACACCAAAGGATCAACTTAAGCCCGCTAGAATGATTATTGATCTTCAGCTGGTGGGTTGGGATCCACTACTGACTTGTATCCTGAGCTAAGGTGGGTCACAAGAACAGCAGCCCCTCCAGACAAATGCATGGTTAAAATAAGCCAAGAAATTGGTTTGGTGGACTATCCTTCAGCCGCCAGGGAGCAAAACTCCACCCAGCACCCTCAAATTTAGTTGAGCTGCCCCAAGTTGTTGAGCTTTTTTGGGGGGGGGGGAGATCACTCACCTGTAACGACACAGCAGAAATAATTGCTTTTGTTTCCTGACTCTTTGGCACTATTTGATGCTGCAGAGTAACAGAGCGATGGAGGAGGTTAGAGGGGACTTTTGCTCCATTGCTTTTCACTGCCGCCGATCGAGAGGGACTGGTATACAGTAGGTATACATTTGGCACCCCCCAGAATTTGGTGCTGGGGTGCCCTTGCACCCCCAGGTAAAGACTGCCCTGCTCTCCTTCATTGGAGGTTTTTAAAGAGAGATTGGATGGCCATCTCCCAAGGGATTCTTTAGCTGTGATTCCTGCATTGCTGGAGCTTGGGCTAGATGACCCTCAAGGTCCCTTTCCAACTCTACAATTCTATGAGTCTATGATCTTCAAATGCATGTTTGAGTTAAAGTTGAGTCCTGTATCTGAAACTGTGGAAGACTATTGAGCTAGATGACATGTCAGAAAACCTGGCAATTAATTAAAAGTCTTCCCCTGGTCTCATGAAGACATCAGGCTTGGTGCATATCAAGAAAAGCAACGGGTCACATTAAGAAAGAGATACAGAGCTTTGGACCAAGGCTTCACTTCCACCGAAGGGGACTGCCGATAAATCCTGCTCACCCCAGCAACCTCACCCTCCGTGCTGCTTTGGCTACTGGATACCTCAGGATACACCTATCATAGACACTGGCTTAGTCTCAGAATGATATGGAAACACGGCTGTGCAATGTCACTTTTTTGAGCACCACCACCATTTCCCATCTGGTCAAAAGAACCTGCAATCAAATGAATTTTCTCACGGTTATTTCAGCACATCTTGTTCTCAGGACCTCTCACTACCCCACAAGGCTGGGATGCAAGAGAGGGATGAAATAAAGTCAAATCACCAAAAAGGAGAAGAAGAGAACAAACAGCATGCTTTGCGTCCAGGTCAAGATGAAAGCCAGTGATGCTGATGGACGTCGTTCTGCCCTCAATTTTTGCTGGTGCCCTTCTGCCTCTGAGCCAGCTTGACCCTCAACACCACCACCTGCCTTCCTGCAACAACTATCTGCCTTTTAAAGAAATTTCTTGGCTTTGCCAGGTGTTTGGAATGTTCCTTCCCTATCTCCAAGTTATTTTAACTCAAAAGGCTTACGCAGCTCTCCTGCTCTGAAGTCAGGTTTGATTTATGCCTGGAATCCATCCGTCTGGCCAGGCTTGAATAGCTCCCTTTAATGACACGTGGATTGCTTGTCAGGCAGCTGTCCGTGGCATGGCTGGTGTTTGGAACACACAGTAATTGCTTCATTTATACGCTCACATGTACAAGCGAGCATGACTAATCTAAAGAAATGTCTCTATTTTTAAGGCTATTTGCCCCCTTCTCTCTCTCTTTCTCTCTCTCTCCTTCCATAAACATAAAAAATGATGAACAAGACTGTAAATATGGTCTCCAGCAACACGAACAGGTGGTTCTAATGGCTGTTAAAGCATCCCTGAAGGGAGAGGATGGGAACCCACCATAAATTACGGGGTATATCTGCAACAATGAGAGGGGGGATACCATTGCTTTCTGGGAGCTGCAACTCTCTGCAAATTGTGCTTTCTTTCTATGCTGTTCTTGGAAAGGTGTTAGGTTGGCATGTAGCCATGTGTCCAGGAAGTAATCATATCTTGGATCTGGCCAATTTACTTGGGTCCACAAACTCTGTAAGGCCAGTTGCATGAGACAATCATTCTCTTTGTAGCCTTGTTGTTGCACACACTTTTAAGGAAATATTATTGCCCCAACTTGGACGTACAACCTGGGAATCTTCCATCTCTATCCCCATCTCCAGCAAACCTCCATTACAGCTCCCAGAAACAGACTTGGGAAACACAGAGAGGCTTAGGCAATAGTAAAAGCCTCTACTTTTCAGGTAGCATTAAGACTTTAAATACGAGAAAACCACCTGGGGGAGGGGAGGAATCAGCCCATGCACTTAAAAGAATTTATTTTGCTGGTTACTTTCTGTGCCACAATATTGAATTTACTAGCAAACTTACTATCTGGCTGGCAACATAGCATCAGATAAGTATCACACCACACAATAAAAAAAAAATCCCATTGCCTGATGCCTTGAGGATCAAGAACAGTCACAAATCTGAATTGGGTGGCCATGTGTCCCATTTTACAGTGGATAGTCCTCCATTTGGAAGAATCCTCTATTTGGAGGGCTCTCTGGTCTATGTCCAGTTTAGAAAATCATAAGACAAGAGAACTGTAAGGGCCTTGAAGTTGCCCCAAAACAGTTAGCAGCTAACATCTACATGCTGTTCACATGTACTACTGACAAGCCAGGTGTCCCCCATCTTATATTTGTGCACCTGGTTATGAAAATTTATGCAAATGTTCATGCTGCTTAGGTAGCCACCCTAGTGCTTCCACTGAGGCTAGACACAGATGTTGGGAACAAAATCAGGTGCAAATTGTGCTGCTATTCTGACCTTTGGGCTCGGAGGTCTGTGATTTCCTCTTCCACGTCCAGCAGAGCTGTTGCTTGTGCCATCACCTTCTTGCTGCAAGGCAGGGATTTCAGCTGCAGGATGAGGAGCCCAAGGCAAAACTTGGCTCCCATCTCCTCCAGTTCCCAAGTCCCTATTTGTAGACCCTGGGGACACATAAATGGAAACCATCAGAGCTCCAAATGAAGTCACCAAATTAGGACTGAGTGTGTGTTGGAGTTTGGCAAATATATTGAAGTGGTGTACAGAAAGAAACAGGCTGACAAGATTACTGCATGAAAGAGATAAAGACAACTTAAGGTTTATTAGTCACAGAAAACAAAGCAAATTCGGGGTTCAGGTTTTACCAGAGGCTGAAACAGAGGCACTAGTACATGCTAACTCATACTGAGTGGCTTAAAAGGACTAACTTGGAGAAGAACCAAGAAGGGCGTAAAAACTGGAAAGGAAGTAACCAACTTTATGAACAAGCAGAAGGAAGGAACAGGACAGGTGAAAGGGAAGGAACAGGTGAGGAGGAAGAACAGATAGGCAGAAAGACAATCGCCCCTACTGGTTCATGTAACTAATTGCAAGCATTGTTGCTTTACTCCCAACAGTGAGATAACCATTTTGCTACATGTTCCGGCTGAGGAAGAGGGCAGAAGCAAATGACAATCCCAACCAATGTAGGGCCAGTAGGATGGTCCACTGGCATATAGACAGTAATGATGAGCCTTCATGAGAGCTGCCCATTTGAGCTGTATCATTCCTTTGATTGCACCAGTAAACTATTCAGATTCCTTCTTTTTGGGGGGAAAGAGCTGCATCCTCCTTGGGGGAACGAAGAAGGCAAACACACTCAGGTCACACACCATTTAAAGCACATGACTTCCCCCAAAGAATCCTGGGGAACTGTAGTTTGTTAAGGGTACTGGGAATTGTAGTTCCCTGAGGAGTAACCTACAGTTCCCATGATTCTTTGAGGGAAGCCATGGCTGTTAAAGTGTTATAAATATGCTTTCCATAAACTGTGTGGATGTGACTGCCATCGTTAACAGGGGCAGAAATAAAAAGAAAGATGGGTAAAGGGAACATAAGCAAAGGATCATTTGTTGAAGAACAAGCAAACAACAGGAAGCCAATTACAAGAAACACACCTAAGAATCACAACTGTAGGGTTGGAAGGGGAGCCAAAGGTCATCTAATCCAACCCCCTGCAACACAGTGAGAAGGTTTAATATCACATCATACTGGGAAAGGCTTAAGGACTCCAATCTGTGTGAAGCTGGTTTGAGAAACAACACATTGAACATTGAATATTTTATAACAAAGTCAAGGTTACATGTGCATTTTTGGATGAAAAACCCAGCACTGGAAACTCAGCAAGTACACAATAAAGGGGAGTGTGAAAGCAGGCTAGTTTTAATTCCAATCATATTGTAAGGAAAGTTCCTCAGCCCACGCTGAATCCACCCACCTCCTTTCCATTAAAAAAACATATTTTTTATTTTATTTTTAAAAAACAGCATGTGGAACTGTATCCAGCTCCTTTAAACCGCCACGACTCAGCTTCAGCAAGCAAAGCAATGCTAACTCCAGCCTGGACAACTGCAAAACCTTTTATGTCTCCCCATCCTGCTGAATGCTGACTGCTGAAAAAGCACCAAGGATGAAATGAAATAGTCACAGGGTCCTCATTTGCTCCCTGCGGGACACAAAGCCATTCTCAATTATTTCCAATGGGAGCCTCTCTATCCTGGGGCGGTGGGAATTGGACCCTGGTGCATGCAGGGAAGTGAGAAAGTGCCTGTGAACTCCCCTCTGCTTTGGCCCTCCTTGACCCTTACTAAATGCATACATCGAAGCTCTCGCACAGAGGGCAGGCTCAATTGCCGCGCTGCCTAGCTCCTTTGCTATCAAGCCAGCCTGACCCTGCCGCACCAACCCCTCCCTGCCAAAGCTCATTGACACGGGCTCCCATTGCCATTACTACCAAAGAAGGTTTCCTTAGTAACAGCAACGAGCTGCTTCCCAAGGTGTGAGCTACGTTCCAGCATGGCTGTTTCCTTTCTATGCTTGTGACTCAGATTAGGGGCTATTATTAACTAGCAAAAAAATGTGCATTGTGATTGCTGGCTGGGGCAGAGGAAAGGTGTGTACGCCTGTTGCAGAGAGGCATTCGCCAGCCAGGCTGCCTGTTTCGTTTGCCTCCCCCTTGCCACAGGGCCATAGATTGCAGGCAGATTGCTTTGTGCCCAGGGCTTTGAAGCAAAACGACTGCCACTTCTCAGTCACGGGATTCCCTATCAGAGGAAGGCATGGAGGCCCCAGCATTACACCAAGTCCTGGGTCAGGCTCAAC
This sequence comes from Podarcis cretensis, assembly GCF_951804945.1. Lineage (NCBI taxonomy): Eukaryota > Metazoa > Chordata > Lepidosauria > Squamata > Lacertidae > Podarcis > Podarcis cretensis. The sequence goes on from NC_137183.1 coordinate 21,297,439, forward strand.
CTGGACGAAGGAGCCAGAATCCTTGGAGGAGGTGAAGGCTGGGTGGGTATGGCCTCTGATGTCAAGACCAAGCAAGTCCTAGGTCTGAGGGAGAGATGGTGGCTCAAACAGAAACTTGTCCCATCAGGAGGACCATCCAACTCCTAAGGATTTGGACATGATCCTCAAGGAGACCTCTAGATCAGTGGTTCCCAATTAGCTAACTCCTATGGACTTCCAGTTTTCAAAAGCCAAGCCATTGTTATAAGAATTCTAAGGTTTCAAATATAAATTAAATGTTCATAAATGTACAAGGCTAAAGCATACATAAGTATATAAACCATGTGTCTGAAATAGTACAGGAGAGCAATCCTGAAGCCATTTTAACTCTCCCAGTTAACTCAAATATTCCTCTGCAGTAAGAGAAGGAAATGGGGAAAGCCTTCCCATTGTCATTTTGCTTGCAAATCCTGTCTTAAGGACATATTTGTGTATGACTAGGGTGAGCCTGTGACCTGGATTCAGGAACTAAACTATGAACCATCACAAAAGAATGGCCAGGCTGCCCAGGTAAGGCAATCAAGTGACCAATATCAGGTATCCTGGCAAACAGGATTTCTACTTTAGACTGCCTCCTGTGATGTATTTCTGTTGTAGACCACCTCCTTCTGTGATGTAGGCATGGTGTTTTTTTTTTGGGGGGGGGGCTACAGGGTGGGCAACTTCTATATAAGGGCTTGCACACCATTGTTCTGAGTTCTCTCCTCCCTCCTGCGTGTGGTGAGTGTGGACCCTGTTGCAACAGTTAATAAAGATCAGGCTTACTAGCTGCTTTGCTTCTCAATATACTCTTGTTGGTGTCTGTTACTGTATTTTCTCCTACCAATAGGAAACCCACTTAAGGACTCTATATGGGCTCTTGGATACCCCATAAGACAGGTATGTCCAAAGTCCATTTCGGGGGCCTGTGGCAGTTTACTTCCTGGGGTAAAATCCTAAAAAAAATCCCTCAACAAATTCAAAAAGAAGCTCAGTAACTCGAACCCCAACTTCAATCCTAAAAAAAGGTCAACAACTTTGGTCTGTCCTTTGGACGGTCCCCATGGCCCTTCACTTCATCAAATCTGGCCCTCTTTGAAAAAAGTTTGGACACCACTGCATAAGGGGAAAGGAGCAGGGGTTTTTTCTTATAACACCATGGAACCCCTAATTTTGAAAAAAAAGAAGAAGATATCTCTACAGTGGTACCTCTGGTTGCGAATGGGATCCATTCTGGAGGCCCATTCGCAACATGAGCAGAATGCAACCCTTGTCTGTGTGTATGTGGGTCACGACTCGCCGCTTCTGCGCATGCACGTGACATCATTTTTGCGCGTCTGCGCATGCGCGAACGGAGAAACCCAGAAGTAACCCTTTCCAGTACTTCCGGGTCGCCGCAGGACGCAACCTGAAAATGCTCAACCTGGCAGAATCCGAGACCAAGGTGAAGAGTCGGTGGAAGAAGATTGGAAAAAATTTAAAGTTTATTTACAGAAACATTGCAAAATTAAGGAATGTTAGAAGGATGTTGGAATAAAGTAATGTGCTTTTAGCAGAAATGATATAAAGGATTAGGTAAAAATGGATTTGTTAATTGGTGAAAGACGAGAATGTAAAATTACAGTATATTAAGATAAATTAATAGGATAAAAACAAAGCTGGAAAGGATTTGCTGAAATATCTAATTGAACTAGAATTCAAAAAAGGGAGGTGTGAGGAGGTCAAGGAAATAAGCAAAGGAAACAAAGTTATGTAAAGGTTTGATCTGTGTTTTTTATTTTTAATTGCTTGCATTTTTTCTGTATTTTCTTGTTTTTCTTTTTTCTTTTTCTCTTTGTAATCTTTAAAAGCTGAATAAATATTATTTTAAAAAAAGAAAAGAAAAGAAAATGCTCAACCTGAAGCCGAAGTAACATGAGGTATGACTGTATGGTAGTTTTCATTATGTGAAAGGTTACGCAGATCCCCTGGGTGTGTTCTGTGGAACCCCTGGTGTCCAATGAGCCCCAGTTGGGAACCACTGCTCTAGATGAAGGCAATGGATAGGAAGGTACATCTGCAGTGAAGGCATGAGAGCAGGGAATCCTGGCTGGGCAAACTGAAAGACTGCAGACATCCAGAGGACTCTGCTCAAGTTTGCTTCCATGTTTGCTCTCCAGCATGCTAAGGATGGCTCCTATTAGTATGCTGCCCGAGATCTCGCTGATGGAATTAGCGAGGAAGAAGACTGTCAATTTATTTATACCCAGCCTCAGGGTATTACAACTGTGTGTGTAAAGCTATTGTGATGCAGAGAGCATTCAGTGTGGTGCATACATGTATAGCCTGGCTAGGAACAAGGCGGATAATGCAAAGCCGCTGTCCCCAGAGAGAACACCTGGATTATTCTGCTGCCAACCAGAGGTCAATTTTTCAAACTTGGAAGGATTTCGTCTCTAAAAGAAGAAAATCCTCAGTTCATCAATGCGTTTTTGGACTCTGCTTTCCTCATCCTTTGCATGGATCTCTAACACACTTGCCCTCCCTATTTTTAGATGAACTTTGCTCGATAATGCTTCTGCCGGCCACAGCAATATCCAAAGGTCTAATAATTAATGTATTTCTGTCTAGTTTTGTGGCTCCTCCAGAGGGCAGTTTGCCGAATAATGGAAAGGGATTGTTTTTGAACACGTTGAAACTAAATATTAGACCTTTCTTTGTAATTATTTGTGTAGTTCCGATAGCCTGTTTAAGTAATGACTTTCTGCTTGCTCTGAATTTCTTGCCAGGGTTTCTCCTGTATATGTTCCAGGATTATTTTTTCATCTTCCACCTTTAATTATTTTTTTTTCCCTTAGAGGACACATTTTTTCACTGCAAAAATATTTATTTCTGGTACGTTATATTTGGTTTTGTGGCGTGAGCTGCTGATAATAATAATAATAATAATAATAATAATAATAATAATAATAATTTATTTATTTATACCCTGCCCATCTGGCCCCTTTCAATGCTTACAAGCTTCTGGACATGAAGTGGGTTTCAGGCAGTGCTCTGGGGAACACAGAGCTCTGAAGATGCTCCAGCAAGAAAAAGATAGTGGGAAAGCCCTTATTTGGTATCAGTAGCAGGTGCTGCCTCGTTGTTTGTCCCACTTGTACTGCAAGATCTTGCTTCACTCAAAGGGGCCTAACTTTCTCCAGCAATCTCCTGCAGTGATGCAGTAGGGGAGCCCCAGCTCTTCCTGGACCTTTTGCAGTAGATTCCTCTGTGTTCGAGACAGCAGCAGAGCCAGCCCACCCATGAGGTAGGGTGAAGCAGCTGCCTCAGGTGGCAGAAGCCCTTGAGGCGGTGCCCCCTGCAGGTGCCCCACCTGCCTAGCCACCCTCACCGCTGCTGAAGCAGTGCCACTACCCAGTGCCGATTTCGGGTGAGATCTCATGAGATCGTGCCAAAATCTTGAGACATCTCATGAGAACTTGGTGAGATCTCATGGGATCTTGCCAGAAATTGGAGCCACTCACAGTGGCTCCACCAGTGGCAAGGGCAATGTAGTGGGTGATGTGGCAGCAGCCCTGGCAGTGGAGGTGGTGGGGTGGGTAGAGCAGCTGAGCAGGTGGTCAGTGTGGGGCGGCATTCCTGTTTTGCCTCATGTGGTGAAACGGGATGTGCTGCCCCTGGACAGCAAGTCACATCTTTGGGCTGAGTGAGCGGTGGTGACATCACTCTGTAAGACAGAGTTATTCCGCCTGGCCTTTAATTTGAATTCAGCCTGATCTTTTATTTCCCTTTTCTTCCCTCCCCCTCCCCTTTTATGAAGATTACCTGCTCTGAGACCCCACAGCTAATTCTCCCCTGGCCTCCTCGCTGGCCCAAGTAGGACCAATTCAGCCAGCTAGCCCTGGGGATTATCTAATGCTTATTTCCCCTAAAATGATTTCTGAATTTTGAATTTTATTGTTATTCATGTTTGTATACTGTATTTTATGCTGCTTTTACAATTATGTTTTAAATTTGTTGTTAGCTGCCCTGAGCCTGGTTTTTGAACCGGGAAGGGTGGAGTATTAAAAATTATTATTATTATTATTATTATTATTATTATTATTATTATTACTCTACAAAGAGGCATCTGGCTCCTGGTTCCTGACACCCACTTCCTCACAGAGTGGACTTTAATTATAAGGGAAATACAATGAAGATGCACTGGAAAGTATGGAGTAATGTTTTCTTTGGCATAGCATCATCTGATCGCCACCAAAACAAATGCATGGTCCCTTCCAACTGTACAATTCTCTGATTCTGTGAAATCAGAAATGAATGCTTATCAAATAGCCAATGTCATGAAATCTCCCTGCAAATTTAGCAAGGTGCATGTTCAATGAACAGGCTATCCGGAGGTGCCCTAACCTCCTCTCTCACCAGCCTGAAATTCAAATTTTAAGGTCCTTGGGGCACATACTGTATGTCACCTTTTGCCAGTGTACACTGCTTCTGCCAAATTAATAAAAATAACACCTGTTGTTTTTTCAAAAACTCAGGGAAGAGCAAGGATGGGTAAATCTGTGGAGTCTGGTTTCTCTCGTCTCATTTTCCCAGTCTGAATTTCTGAAATAGACGAGAGGGGAACCATGTTCTCAGGAGAGCTGGAGGAAATGTTCTCCCTTTGCCCCTCTGCAAGGAACAAAAAAATAAGCTCAGCCTGTCAACTCTGATTAAACCTCAGCACCCAAGCATCTAGAGAGAGAAATCTGGCACCCAGGGATCACGAGGATCCCTGTTTCCACAATATCACACAACAATACTTTACCCGAGTACAATGGTACCTCCGGTTATGAACTTAATTCGTTCCGGAGGTCCCTTCTCAATAAGAACCCGCTCATAACATGAGGTGCGCTTTCGCTAATGGCACCTCCCGCTGCTGCCGCATGACTTCTGCTCGCATCCCGGAGCAAAGATTGCAACTGGGAGCATCTACTTCCCATTTAGTGGAGCTCGTAACCCACAGCGTTCACAAGGGGGACAGTACGTAACACGAGGTTCCACTGTATGTGCATTGGCTGGAGAAATTCATTGCAAAATTTGGAGAGGTGCAAATTTCAAAGAATGGCTGTATTTTGGTTCATGTATTGTTTTGGAAAGCACAAATTACAGTAGGTGGGTTCACATTTAAATGCAAACTAAATTGAATTCCTCCACACACCCACACCCTGCGCACCAGGAGGAGGTAGCGAATCACAAAGCAAGAGCACTCTGATGATCTCACTGAGCTGAAACATAAAACCCAGTCTCTGTTTGAAGTGAAGAGTGTGTGTTAACAGGTAATCCTCCCTCCAAGGGTCTCCAGCTGTTACACTTGAGCTATCAGGTTTATCAAAGCAATGTGGGGCCCCAATAGAATCACTAACCAGAGCAAGGACAATTACAATTTGGTGCTTCTCAGGTATATTATGGTTTTTATTATTATTACGTTTCTGCTCAGAGGTTGTGGGTATTTTTTAAAAGTTTCTTCATATCACCAAATAATGCCCCCGGGAATCATAAAACCACAGGAAACATTTCAGCACTGTGGCTGCCTTGAGTTTTACAGACTGATTAGTATTTTGAAGGGAGAGGTTGCCATGGTATAACGGATCCAGAAGTCCCCCCCCCTTTTCTGTGCTGTTGTAGAGGGCACAGATATTGTTTCCTTCTCATAAGAGCAAAATAGGGGCATAGTAAGCTTCCCTATATGTAATTTGGCTACAGACTTGGGAAGGGATGAAAAAATCCAGACCAGCCCCAATGGAACAGATGGTTCTCAATACAAGTTTCCTAAGAAGGATGAAAGACACTTTGAGAAGAACATGCCATACTGAGCCAAGACTGCACATTCCATGAGACACAGACATAGAAAAGTGTGGCACACAAAGTGAGACCATTGGTCCATCTAGTTCCAACATTGACAGCAGATATCCAGGGTTTCAGGCAGGGGCCATTTCCACCCCTACTCTGAGATGTCCATGATTGAACCTGGCACTTTCTGAATGCAAAGCATATGCTCTACCACTAGGGATGTTGGAGAATTCCAAGGGAAATGGGAGCAAAAATTGGCCACGTTCAGTTATTTGTCCCATGTCCAGAACAGAAATCAGTCCAGTCCAGCAAATATTATTGGTATTCACTGTTGTTGCTTTCCAACTGCAAATGATACATAATTGATTACATGCTCCTATTTGCATTGCGTTTCATTTGCACTGAAATGAATAGGCTGGGAAAATGTTAACTATGGTGATATTATGTAACTCACATGGGTGGCAAAATGAGTAACAGTTTTTGGAGAAAGGCAAACTGCAGCAGAATGGAAACAGTGTTGCATGCAACCAGTGGAGGGCGACACAGAAAGCTATGCCTTCGTACATCCCTACCTACAACTGAACAACTTCCCTTTCCAATTCTCTCCCTGCTGAATAATTCCCAGTTTAGTACTGCTGTACCATCTGATCTGTTAGTGTGCCAGAGTCTATTCTGCAGTTGCTGAAATGTTTTCTTCCCCTCTGCAAAAGCAGCTTCCATTTTTTGGCCCATTCTTGAGGCACTTCAGGATTTCTTTAGGATTTTAGTGGCTGTGGGGTATTGCCTTTCCCTTATTGTTGTGAGGTAGCCGAAGGTGGTGCGTTGGTCTGCTTCCTTTCCATTAAACACTTCTCCAGCACTCTGCAGCCTCCCTGGCTGTCCACACTTCCTGATCTGAAAAAGTCTCAGTTCCGTAAGACCTTCAATTCTGTGACGCCTTCCTCTGGGCTTTGATAGAAGCATGGGCATTCAGGAAGGCTGCAGAGTGTAGACCACTGGGGAGATTTTTTGTGGGGAATGAAAGGCACCCCTCAAAAGTGCATTGAAAACCCTGCACTCCACCCATGAGAATGTCACTGAAGTTTTCTCTCCCCTTGGATAGGTCTCAAATGAAATTTATCTTCTCATTCATTGATGGGAAATTATTGGAAAAAATGCAGACAAATTATGAAGAGGGGAGGCATACCACTATTCTGACACAGTACGGGCATCCTCCCACTTACATGGGGTTACGTTCGGCCTCCCTGGATGCATAAGTGAAAATCATGTAAGTGGTGAGCACACTCTAAAGAGCCTCTAAACGCCCATTCTGCCCCTCTGCTGTTCAGCTCTCTCTCCTGCTCTCTCTCCACACAACTCTCTCTTCAACTAGAAACTCTGGAGCTGAGTGGAGGTTGGAGGACATGTGGAAAAGTGGCTGCTGCTGCTGCTGCTGCTGCTGTACGACCACACATGTCAGCTGCTAGGCAGGGAAGCTGAGCAGCCTAAACAAAGCCCCGCTGTGCCTCCTGTCTGTTTGGGGCTTCCTCTGGCCTCACTGAAGGCCTCTTTGGACTCTGGGGAAGGTCTCCTTGTGAGTCACAAGGACTCTCCAGTGCTCTCCCACTATTTCCTGGTTTAAATGTATTTATTTATTTCCTGGTGCCGTGTGTATACGCAGTCGCGTGCGAGTCGATTGCACAGGGGAGACACCTGTAGAGCACAGCACAGCTCAATTTAGAGGCAGGCGTCTAACTAGGAACAGGTGAATCCATTTATTCCCTGTCTGTGTCACTTCTGTATGTGTTGACTCATAAAGCCATCTGTTTGGTTTTAGTAGTAATCCTATAATTGCTTGTCACACGAGCTTGATGTTAAAGCATCATTTTATATTGCCGAGGTCATAATTATTGTGTTTTAGACACTTCAGTCATACGTATGTCGGGGAGTGTTAAACTGTCTTCTCCTTCGCCTGAGGCAGCAAAATGTCTTGAGACAGCCTTATCTACCATTGAGCTATGGACCCTGCACCATAGACTCTATCGTCCTCACTCAGAACATGGGACTAAGCCAGACTATTCCAATGTAGTCTACACCGTAGGAGTAAAAAAATAAGGAGCTTTATGGCCTCCACAATCTAAAGCTGCCTAAAGGATGCAAAGATCCAATTTTGTACTTAATGCAAATCTCTAATCCTTCCAATGAATCCTGACTGTGTTATTTCCTTTAATAATATCCACAGGTTAATTATGGGCCACGTTTGAGTAGGGTTTATGATTCCTCCCCTTTCATTTCTACAAGGGGTCCTCTTGAGCTCATGTTGTGTTACAGAGCACTAGGACAGCCTTCTATATGCCATGCAATATCCAAGGTAACAATTTCATGGCTTGAGCTTGAGCAGAGATGGATGCGCCGTAGCCTAGTGACATGGCTATTATATTATGGACTGACAGGTCCAACATGCCAAGTGTGGATAAAGGCCCCACCCAGGGACCAAATTGCACATGGTGCTGCAGGAGGTCTCCTGTATTTTGCTTTTTTAATATGTAAAAGAACCAGAAGTGTGGTGAAGTGGTTAGAGTATTAAGCTAGGATCTAGGAGACCAGGGCTCAAACCCTCACTCTGTCACAAAGCTTGTTGGATGACCTTGAGCCAGTCGCTGACTCTCAGCCTAACCTATTTCACAGAGCTATTATTGTAAAGATAAAATTGAGAATGGGAGAAGAACAATGTCCACCACCATGAGTTCATTGGAGGACAGGTGTGATATATATGTGATAATGATCCCCAGCATCTCCAGGTAGGAGTGGGGGAGACTCTTGGCTGAAACCCAATCTGTGTGGATAATACTGAGCTAGATGGACCAATGATCTGACTCAATATAATGCAGCTTCTTGTGTTCCCAATTTCCTTAGGTGTTTCATTTGCTGGATGATTCTCTCCACCTATGCCACAAAGCTCTTTCATAAGATGGAAAACATTATCCTGAAATCAGCCCTGAATTTCAAGCTCAGTATCTCATGCAACATTAAGCTACATAGACAAAAGGCTTTGGAATGACAGACCACTAACATCTTGTTCACATAGGACTGGTTGGCCACACCTAATAAACTGGAGAAACCAACCGACAGATGAGATGGTTGACTGATTCTCTTTGGCACATTCCTGGTTCTAATACCCTGTGAGTTTCCCACCAACAACCTTGGCAACTGCATTGTTTGGGGTCTCCTGTGAACAGAGATAAATTTAATTTTTCCAACACCAGGGGCTGAGCCAAGAGAGTGCCACCAAGGGCGCCCCAACAATAACTTAGAATGGAAGGCGAGAGGCAGGAGGTGTCAAATTCTGCTGCTGCCCAGGGTGCCACTGAAATTTGAAAGTCCAAAGTCTACCGTCCAGACAAGCAAGAGTCATTTTCAGCATTCAAAGACACATTCCAAACAGGCAAAAACATTTGGGATACATAATAGGGCCGGTGCGATGTCTGGCCTGGGAAGCAATGGTGAGAACTGAGGAGTGTTCTGAGGTCCAGACAGGGAATCCTGGAGGGCTGCATTTAGCCCCTGGTTCCTCATCTCCAGAATAATGGCTGGAACCAAGCTGAGTTTCTCCTTGCTGGGGGAACGATACAAGCCCCCCTCTCCCATTACTGTGTCGTTGGCCAATTGATCCTTGCTTCTGTGGTGAAAAGGCAACTGGGATGGGCACAATTTATTTTAAGCAGGGGACCCAAATGGACCCAAATGGATGGGCACAATTTATTTCAAGCAGGGGAGCCAAATGGATTTAGGAGGATCCTTTATTAATGCACATAAATGGAGCAGGAGAGAAATGGGGAGCATCAATGCTGCCTGCGACATGCCACGGTTTCCTCTCTGCTGCATTAAGAAGCGTCAGCTGCTCTTTGAGTTGAGCACAACCCCCGTTTCCCACAGAGATTTGTACAGAAGTGTCTGCAAAACCATCAGCAGGCACATTTTGTCCCCTACTGCCTTTCTTCTCTTTCTCTTATTGTTAAAATAGTGACAGTTTCAAATGAAATATCACAGGCATATGCAACGCCACTTGCATGTAGAGTCTTCTTTTAAGGGACCAATCCACTGAGGGTGAGCAGAAGCCAGAAGTGTCGTGTGCCGTTTTTGAATGTCAAATGTTTTAAACCATCGCCTCTGGCACCTGCTCTGAATTCCACAGAACAAACAGTTGTGGCGGGAGGGGGGGGGGACTTTCTTCTTGCTTGTTTTTGCATCCTCCCCTTTTTCTCTCTCTTTCTTGATCTTTTCCTTCATTTCTTTTTTTGCACAATAAATGAAATGCAGCCCAGCTCTCCCCGAAGAGCAATTGGCGTGGGATTACCCACAAGGTCTTGCGCCGGGGTAAGACGCTCCAACTCCTGGTGCAGATTAAACTTGACGGTGCGAAAGAATGTGTCAAAGGAAGGGAGGGGAAATAAATGATAACGGCAAAAAGATAGTTACGATTTACATCACCCACTTCTGTAATCTGCCAAAATACACTCTGAAATAGACGAGGGGGGTGGAACCCATGTTCTCAGGAGAGCTGGAGGAAATGTTCTCAACCCGGGCGGAAAACAAAAGAGGAAAAAGGAAAAGAAAGGAAATAGATCCCTGAAAATTGCTACAAAGTAGAACTATAGCTGGTGAGAAAATGCAAGGTACATTTCGCTCACCCCTGCCCACGCATATAAGCCTGCTCTTAGATTTGCACTCATGCAGTGACCTAAAAAGGAATCTGGCTGAACCACAGCAATGGGGTTCTTCTCCCCCTTTCCTCTCCCTCCCACACATCCTTGTATTCCAGCCCTGGCAGATTTACACAGAACATTGTGGAGCAGAGACTCTGGTTCGGAAAATGAGTTTGGGAGTCCTCCAAAGCAGCGAGCCACTGGGGAAAGAAAACTGCGCAGATCAATTCTCCACTAGGCAGGTGTCAAAAAACACAGCTGAGACAAGATTTTTGAGGACCAACTGTGGGGTGAGACCTATGCATTCTCTTTCCTTTATGCACATACATATTAGGTTTCCTAAGTGAGACTTATGGAGGTCCACCAAAGTCTGAAACCATTCCTAGTCAGAGCCAGCAATGCTTGGGCATTTGATAGCCCCTGGTACTGGATTATTCAAAGGGGGAAAACTGGGGGGACTCTAGTAATTTGGGAAGGCTTATTGGGAAGGAAGCCACTTTTTATTTTATTTTTCCCAAAGGGAGTTTTGTCACTGGTCAGCAACCTGGCAGCCACAATTCCACACACCTGCTTACATGTACACACACACACACACAGAGAGAGAGAGAGAGAGAGAGAGAGAGTGCTTCCTCTGAAATTACATCATAATGAAGTGCCATTGCGGAGGTATTGTTGAGGAAGGGAGAGTGGCTCCTGTAGACTTCTGCAGGGCCGGCCCATCCATGAGACAGACTGAGGAAGCTGAATCCAAGCGGCACCTCTGTGGGCACCGCTTCTGTCACCAGAGAAGCAAGAAGGGGCTGCTGTGGCTTCCAGGTTCCAGTGAGATCTCACAAGAGGCCTGTGTCAGGCTTCGGGGACTCAACTTCCTCCCCCCCTTTGGCCGTACATAAGCAGGACATAGCGAAAAGAGTCTCTTATCATTTAAAGATCACAGCAAAAGAACAAAGCAGCCATTCTCGGAATGAAGGTGCTCCCAATGAAGGTTACCCCCCACTTCCCCCCATGTCACTTCTGTCTTGCAGCCTAATCTCTCAACCATTGTGCTTTTGCTCTACATGACCTCGGACTGATATGCTGGGCACTTTCTAGTGAGAGAATCTGTTAGCTCTCACTCTTCCAGTTCTTTTTCACTTTGCTGTTCACCCCCCAGTTCATTCCAACTTTTGTCTTCAGAACTATGCCCATCTGTAAACCACTGTTCCAAATTTATACTGCTCCACTGCTCCTGGGCAGCTTCAGGATCCTGGTCAGGAGCAGGGAGAGGGGGAGGCTCCCACCATTCCTCACGACAGCAGTACTCATCAGCCTGGTCTCTGACAGCCTGCAAGATCTTACCATAACCTGGAAGCTAATGTCACGCAACCCTGGTAAACAAGACTTTGTGGCAGGGGTGTCAAGGGGGTGGGGGTGGCCATGGCATTTGCACAGGGAACACCTTCCTCTTTTGTGTCAGGTGGCAAAAGAGAATGGACCACCCCTGGACTTCTGATAGAAGCTTTGTCACTCATGGGCGGATTCAGCAGAACATAACAAAGACCCAGGCATAAAAATCTGAAGAACATAACCAGAGACTATTTATTTATTTATTTGATTCCATTTATGAACTGCTTCCCAGAAAATATCTCAAAGCAACTTCACAGTGAAAACAATTCCATATGTAAAAAAACAACTCCATATACACAAACAGTGAAAAACAATTCTATATATAATTTCATTTATAAAAACAAGGCCAAATCCAAGACTGTGATTAAGATCTCTACTTTAGATTAAGAGCTCCATTTAAAAGGCCTTGTTGAAACAAGGAAGGCCTTCCAAAGGCAATAGACAATAGAAGCAGGATCTGTCTGATATATAATATGAGTAAGTTGCAAAGCTTGGGTGCCACCACACCAAAGGCCCTATTCTTATATAGAACTGATCTCATAATGCAGGCATCCTCAAACTCGGCAGGAAGCTCCTGCAGCCAATTGGAAGCCACGGAACCCCTGTCGGACATTCGGCTTCCAAAAATAGTTTGCAAACTGCAAACAGGGTTTGCGACATTCGGGAGCCAAAACGTTTGAGAACCATGCTGTTTGAAAACCAAGGTATGACTGTACAACCTTTAGTAGACATCTGAAGGCAGGCCTGTATAGGGAAGTCCCCCCCCCCATGTTTAATGTTTTATTATGTTTTTATATATGTTGGAAGCCACCCAGAGTGGCTGGGGCAACCCATTCAGATGGATGGGGTATTAGTGTTGTTGTTGTTGTTGTTGTTGTTGTTGTTGTTGTTGTTGTTGTTGTTTAGGAGGTCCCTATTTTCATCAGTGAAATGCTGGAAGGTATGCCACCATGAGTACGAGATACTGGGCTGGATGAGTTTGTGGCCTGTTCCAATGAGGCTGTTCAGATGTTCATGCTTCTAGTCATAGTTCAGAGCCCATCCATGCATTCTTTGAGTGCTGTCATTCTGCTCATTTAAAATAAAATTTAAAAAAGCTTCCTGCCCGCCTGCTACAGTACTGACAGGTTCCTGGAAAGCTTTAAGCCCTGCTCCTGCTGTGATGGACAGAATGAAAGCCATTACAGTTTCACGGACTCTGATAAGCTGGAGAAGGAATTGCAAAGATGTTGGTGGCAAAGTGTGGATGGAAGGCAGAAGAAAAGAAATAGAATTCAATCAAGTGCCATGATTCTTCTTGATACAAGAGCAACGTGTTGATGCATTTGCTAGGACGGAACGGCCCACCTGCCATGGAGAGTAACATGACAAGCTAAGGGCTCCTGCAGACATTACCAAAGGAAGCGGCAGAGAGAAAGCATGCTCAATGCTACTGCTGCTGCTTCCCAAATGTCTGGATCAGAGGATGTATGCCATGTTCCCAAAATGAGGAAACATGGATTCATCTACAGAGGAAATGCTCAGAATCCCATACATCCAGTGGTGAAGTCCAGCCCTACCATTAGACAAAGTGAGGAAGATTATTTTGTATGTCCAATAAGATTACACTGTTGTTGTTTTTGTTGTTAGGACTGTGTGCTTTTTATCTCAGTCTCTTAATGCTGGTCTTTAGAAATCATAATAAATATTTGATTTGAATTGATATTATTATTACTCCAGGGAGGAGAAGCACTTGAAATGTTGTGCCAGACCCTTTAAACCAAGCTGTTCAGTTCCAGTGATACTTATTCCTGGGGAGATAATTCTCATGCATCTAATGGTCAAGAGAGGATAATCTGAGCAAAGCTTATAAAGACCACTGATTTCACATAAACATTGGGTCAAGTGTTAGTAAACCTAATGAGGCAACTTAAATCCCTGAGCCAATCAAAAGACAAGTGGCTTTCTGCAAAGTTCCCAAGACAATGGTGTTTATCATGAACACAGATCACCTTCAGCAACTTTTATGAATAAGATACATAATCTGGGAATTGCATGATTTTAAATCCTATGATTTTAAAGCACTCTTACACCACTGTAAGAATCAAGTCTTCCCTCAAAGGATCCTGGGAGGTGTACTAGGTTAAGGGTGCTGAGAATTGTTAGGAGACCCCTAAACCACAGAGCCTAGGGCTTGCCCATCGAAAGGTCAGCAGTTTGAATCCCCACGACGGGGTGAGCTCCCGTTGCTCAGTCTCTGCTCCTGCCAACCTAGCAGTTCAAAAGTACGTCAAGTGCAAGTGGATAAATAGGTACCGCTCTGGCGGGAAGGTAAATGGCATTTCCGTGAGCACATGACCCGGAAGCTGTCTGTGGACAAACACCAGCCCCCTCAGCCTATAGAGCGAGATGAGCACGCAACCCCAGAGTCGTCCACAACTGGACCTAACGATCAGGGGTACCTTTACCTTTACCTTTATTCCCCTTAGAGAAGTACAATTCCCAGAGTGGTTTAACAATCAATCCCTCTTCTCAAGGGACTCTGGGAATTGTAGCGCTGTGTGGGGAATGTGTGTGTGCAGGTGTCTCCTAACAATTCACAGAAGCCTTAACAAGCTATGTTTCTCTGGATTCTTTGAGGAGAGCCATGACTCTTAAAGTGGTATAATAGCGCTTTAAATCATAAGGTAATAGCAAAACCTCAAAAATCCTGGGAACTGTAGTTTGCTAAGAATGCTGAATGTTATAAACTCACAGAGTTACAATTTGCAGAATGGTTTAAAAATCAATCTGTCTTCTTGGGGTACCTTGGGAGTTGCAGCTCTGTGAACTCACCACCTTTAACAAACTACAGTTCCCAGAAAGGTTGAGGTTTTGAGAATACCTTATCATTACAGTGGGTGAAGTTGGTGCATCTATTTTCCTTGCAAGTAGAATGTTTCTCCAACACTCTGCAGCCTCCCTAGCTGCCCAAGGTTCCTGTTAGGATAAAGACTTCTTCTGGGTTTGGATTGAAGCATGAGAACCTGGAGAGGCTGCAGAGTGCAGACCACTGGGGAAATGATTTGCGTAGAATGAAAGAAAGGGCACAAACAAACACCCTTCAGCAACCTCAAAAGTAAAGCAAGTGCCTCAAAAACGCTGTGCTCGACCCATTAAAATGTAACTGTAATTTTCTCTTCCCTTTGATTAATTTTGAACGCAATTTCTTT
The DNA here is from genome assembly GCF_951804945.1 of Podarcis cretensis. Taxonomy (NCBI): domain Eukaryota; kingdom Metazoa; phylum Chordata; class Lepidosauria; order Squamata; family Lacertidae; genus Podarcis; species Podarcis cretensis. Next base: position 21,312,530 of record NC_137183.1, read on the forward strand.
TCTCATTAATTGACAGGGAACGGGGAAACACTGGCAACATTTTCAACGCAGCCCTAGTTTTGACACTGCCAAAAACATTCACACAAAAAACACCCTACACATGCATTACGGCTCATCCCTAATTAGAAGGATTCTGAAATGAAATTGTACGTTAAAAAGACAAAGAGGTTCTAGGACACAAAATGGTGCGAATGTGTTAACATAGCCTAAATAGATGACAAATGGAGACGCAGCTAGACTGCCCATGTTTGGATGCAAAATTCCTGACTGTGCTTAGCACGCTTGCATTTATTAGCCCAACACAAATTACAGCTGCTAATTAGAGATACAACAGAAGGGGAAGATATTCCTGCCTAATGCTAATCTCTCCCCTTTTGGAAGTGAATTTGATTATGCCCAGTCACAAGCAAACGCCATGTTTGCCAACCCCTAATAAATCCTAAAGTGATGGCACAACAAGACTGCTGATGTCCCCCCAATTCCTAGCATTTGCTTCAGTGTTAACATGGATTTATTCAGCAAAGCATAGGGAAATCAGAGCAATAAAAAAACAAGACTTAAGCAGAGAGAGAAATCAAGCTCTTGGACACATAATTGGATTGGAACCTCTCTTGCCCAGCCTTTCCCAGAACAAAAGGGAAACACTGGTTTCCCCACGCCATCCCTCCTCTTTGTATATTTGGCAGGAGTAGGGAACTTTGGGAATTGTAGCTCTATAAGAAGGAATAGGGGGACGATGGGTGGCACTGTGGGTTAAACCACAGAGCCTAGGACTTGCCGATCAGAAGGTCGGTGGTTCGAATCCCCACAACGGGGTGAGCTCCCATTGCTCGGTCTCTGCTCCTGCCAACCTAGCAGTTCAAAAGCACATCAAAGTGCAAGTAGATAAATAGGTACCGCTCCGGCAGGAAGGTAAATGGCGTTTCCGTGTGCTGCTCTGGTTCACCAGAAAGTGGCTTAGCCATGCTGGCCACATGACCCGGAAGCTGTACGCCGGCTCCCTCGGCCAATAAAGCAAGATGAGCGCCGCAACCCCAGAGTCGGCCACGACTGGACCTAATGGTCAGGGGTCCCTTTACCTTTACCTTTCCTAAGGAGGAATAGAATTCTCCTAAGAAGTTCCCCCACCCCCTGGCCTGGTCAAGAGGCTTTCTGGTAAAGGAGATGGTGCTTTCATGGACGATAGCAAAACAAAACAAAACCCAGCACTCAACCCCCAGTCTAGCCTGATGCTGTACCAAGTGACCAGGCAGGCACTCGCCCAAGTCACCCAATGCAACCAAGATCGAGTTGTGGGTGGTCTTATAATAATAATAATAATGAATAATAATTTTATTATTTATACCTGCCCATTTGCTGGGTTATGGAGAACATAACAGGGCATACAAGGGGGTCGCATAACTCCATACCCTCCAACACTTCTCTAATGAAAATAGGGGCGTCCTAAGGAAAAGTAGGACATTCCAGAATCAAATCAGAAACCGGGCTGGCTTTTGGAAATCCGGGATTTTCCCTGGAAAATAGGGGCACTTGGAGGGTCTGCACCCACACTTTGGAACTCCTTGCCTATTGACACCAGGCAGGATCCTTCATGGCATTCCTTTAGGTGCCAGTGAAAACATTTTTGTATAGGCAGGCCTATCTAGAAATATAGAACGTTAACATGCATTGCAATCTGGCTTGTAGCTTATTTTTTATTGTTTAGTGTGTGTGTGTGTGATTTGTTTTGAATGATTTGTTTTGAATTTTTTTCCTGATAATTTCAATGTTTTATTCTTTTTGTAAACCACTTTGAGGGGTTTTATTTAACTATCAAGCAGTAAATGAGTGTTAATAAACAGAATAGATAAAACCAGCTCCCAGCACTCTTAATGAACTACAGTTCCTAGGATTCCTAGTATGATACCACTTGAAATGTACAGTGCAGATGAGGCCTAAGCACTGGCAGAAGAAGAGGGGTGTGGAGGGGCGCAGCACGATCCCGGCAGCACGATCCCGGTAGGATGCCATCATGCCCAACCCTCAGCCCACGCTGGGTGCCACGCCCCCGCAGGTGGCGCGCCATGCCCCCAGGATGTGTGCCACACCCCCAGGACGCACACCAGCATGAAGCCCTGCCACTGGGCCTAAGGTATGGTCCCTCTTTAGCAAAAAGCAACAGAGAATCCTGACTCTGTGATTGTTGCACTTCGTTGATGCATGTGTTTGCAGAAAACGCATCTGCCGTGTGCACTTTATTACATTTTTAGGCACATACTGTGTTGCTGTTGGTTTGTTTTTTTCAAGAAATCTGTCTAAGAAAATGTTGTTTATTTATTTTAGTAAAATATTGATATCCTGCCATTCCATCCTTAATGGAACCCTCTCGATGCAGCTCCCAGCCATTATTTAAAACATTAGCAACCAAATAAAACAGCATAAGGAAAGAATAAAAGCACACATACCAGAAGACAGCAGCAATATTTCATCAGCAACTAACAAATATGCACGACAGAACCATCTCAGATTACTGCCCATCTAAAAAAGGACTGCTAAAAAACTTTTTGCCTAAAAACAGAATAAGGATGTCAGCTGAGAGTCCTGGGATAGAAAATATATTAAGTGGCCCTAAGACAAGATGTGGGGAAACTCAAGGCTGGGGTGCAAATGCAGACTCTTTATGTGGCACTCAGGACTCCCCCTGGCCCAAACACTCTCTTCAGCCAAATGCCTCACCGGTCCAAGTTTACACCCTCCTGGGGTGTTTTTGGCTGGTTGGAATGTACCGTATTTTTCGCTCCATAGGATGCACCGGACCATAAGATGCATCTAGTTTTAGAGGGGGAGAACAAGAAAAAAAAATTCTCTCCCGCTCTGCACAGCGCCCCTTCAGCGAAACGGCAGGAGAAACAGAGCCCCTTCCATTTCTCCTCCTGCTCTGCTGAAGGGGCACTGAGCAGAGAGGGAAAGCTGCACAGCGCCTCTCCGGCAAAGCGAAGCCAGGAGAGCAAGAGGGATCATTGTGCATTGATCCCTCTTGCTCTCCTGGCTTTGTGTTGCTTTCGCTGAAGCCATGGAGCCTGCATTCACTCCATAAGACGCACACACATTTCCCCTTTATTTTTGGAGGGGGGGAAGTGTGTCTTATGGAGCAAAAAATACGGTATTCTTGAACTCTAGAAAAGTCTCTTGCTTGTCTGAATGGAGGATAGAGAGAGCTGTGTGTAGAAAGCAACCTCCCGCACAAAGCTAAAATTTCCTTCACCCACTTTTTGCATATGAACCCCAGAAAGTTCCCCAAGATGGAATGGAGCCCTCAAGTTAAGGAAGATTTATCAGCAAAGATTAGATTTTTTAATAATCTTTATTACTTTTCAAACTTACGACAGACAAGAAAAAAGAACAAAAGAAAAAACAATACAATAAACAATACAAAACACAACCTTAACACTAAATTAAACAAAACAACAACAACAACAATTTAAAAAACATATAGCATACCATTTCATTAGTCTATCTTTCATTCCCTTATTTCATCGACTTCCTATCAGCAAAGATTATCCTTATGATCATCATACCACTGCACTCTCTTGAAGAATCACAAGTGGCAAGAGTTCCATGATGCACCTTCAGCCCTCTTAAACGTCTTTGCCTATCTCCAGCCCTACATGGAAAATAAGGCCAGGTGCAAGACCGGTGTGGCATTTCCTCCATTTATTTTTGCATGCAAGCACACAGGCACCTCGAAGCACATGCACCCAAGGTGAGGCACATGAGGACGCCTGCACTGCTGTACCCATTTTGTGGAAGTCCTGTATTGCGCTACAGCACAGATTGGGACATTAGAGTCAGTAGCTCATCTCTAATTACTTGCAAATGAAAAAGCACCAAAAAGGACAGATTTCCCCGCTAGCTCTGCATTTACTAAAAGGTCACAGTGGATGTGTGATTTCTCTCTCTCTCCCCCTACTGAAAAGCGATATCAGGGACTAATCAGATCTGAACTTCATCATTAACTGCATCCTACGCTATTTTCACTTAAGCGCTCTCTCTCTCTCTCTCTCTCTCTCTCTCTCTCATCCCTCCACACTCAGAAGCAAAGACTTCCTGAACACACACAGCTCCCTCAAAACACTGCGGATATCAGCTCTTGAGTTTCTTAGCCTCCTGCCTGGGTCTGGAGGGCAATTTTGATCCTCAGGTTGAGGACTTCACAGCCAAGTGGGAAAGCCATTTTCCATATCTGTTTTCTCCTTTCTGACAGTGACCCATCTCCCTTTGCCATCATTGATCTTCTCACTTTCACACTCGGGATGCAATTCTATACTCTCTTTACCTGGAAGGAAGCTCAACTGAACTTCTGAGTGGACATGTATAGGACTGCACAATCATGGGAGAATTGCACAGCTAGTCAGGTAGCTATTTGTCCTACTTTACAGAGGACACCCCTCTATTTAAATGGAGTCCTTTATCTGAAGAGCAGCCTGGCCCAAGACTGGTTTAAAGAGAGAGAATCATAAGATGGAAAAAAAGGCATCTTGATATTGCCTGTCAGCAGTTAATAGCTGGCATATGAGTCAACTTCTAGGGACTGAGGCCCCTTCACCCCCCCCCCAATCAAATATTTGAAGGGGCCATCCGCCCCAAGTTGATGGGCATTGCTGCTCAAATGGTGTGTGTGTGCTGTGTCATGTGATCAATTTTGTGGGAGGGGGCTTACCTGGGCCCCCCAATATTTTATTCAAGTTGGCACCCCTGATAGCTGGAGAGAAGACTGAGCAGGGACAAAGCTCACCTGGTATCAGGGACTGGGCAGAGAAGGAGTGGAGGAGACTGCCTCCCCAGCCTGACCCTTCCAGAGAAGAGGAAGACAGTTCAGAATTACAACAGGGATTTGAGGAAGGTCACAGCTCAGAGGAAGATGAGGGGGAAAGCTGGGAAATAATGGGAGAGGAGGAGGAAGCACTAGGGGAGTGACAGCTAATGGACTCAGTGTCTTCAGAAAGCATTCCAGACCCCAACCCCTCTCCCAGAACCTGGCAAGCCTTGAAAGTAGGAGAGCAAAGAGCTCAAAAGCAGAAGGCACTTTTCAGCAGCCATAGCACTGACTCATGAGGAAGTGGGAGAGACGGAAGGGGTAGAGATTCATTCAGGGCAATGCCATTATTCTGAGAGGCTGCATTCCCAAGCCTCTCTCTGTGAATATTGAGTAAAAGCAGATGGTAAGGACTTTTCCTTGTCTTGTCTGTTTTTTGCAGCCTGCTGTGGGGTTTGGTTCCTCTGCCATCTGACACCTGGCCACAGTTTCCCCCATGGTGGTGAAATGTATTATATTTCTATTTCCAGTACAGTCATACCTCGGGTTAAAGTTGCTTCAGGTTGAGCGCTTTTGGGTTGAGCTCCATGGAGACCCAGAAGTAACAGAATGGATTACTTCCAGGTTTTGCCGCCCGTGCATGCGCAGACGCTCAAAATGACGTCACGCACATGTGCAGAAGTGGCGGATCACGACCCGCACACATGCGGGTTGCATTCACTTCAGGATGTGAACGGGGCTCCGGAATGGATCCCGTTCGCCTCCAGAGGTACCACTGTATAGCTTTAAATTTGATGGCTGTAAAAGGGGTTAAGACAAATTCATGGAGGTTAGAGCTATCAATGGGGACTAGTCCATTGTTTTACCTCCACTGCTGGAGAACAGTGTGTGTCTGAATACCAGTTGCTTTCCCACTCAGGTCCCGCTGGTGGGCTTCCCAGAGACATCTAGTTGACAAGGATGGTGGAATAGATGAGCCAGCAGCTTTCTTCTCAGGTTCTTACAACCATTATAACTAATTGTAGATCAGTGCAGTGCTGACCCAGCACGATTTGTCAGCTCCCAAAATGCCTGCCCACTCCCTGTCAGGGAAGAAGGGGTGAGGGAAGATCTACATCAAGAATAAAGGGAGAAGAAAGATTGACACTGGGATCTGCTGCCCTGGTGAATCCTACCACCTGAGGCACTTGCCTCCTCCTGCCTCTGGGTGGGCTGGCTCTAAATCTGTGTCCTCTTAATTGGTGAACATCTTCCACCCAAACGGCAGTTGAGCAGAGAATGGGACCGGAGAATGAAGGCTCTGTGTTAGTCTTTTCGCTCTCCTCCTTTATGTCTACAAACAGCACTTCTCTCAACTGCAGGATTGGTTCGTGCTGCCCCCTGCTGGAATATATATAAAATTTTGGGTCAAAACCTCAGCTTTGACTGGCCACTAACATTGTTTGGATATAAATAAACAAACAAATTAATTAATTAAAAAATTGTCCAGTGGCACCTTAGGGACCAACTAAGTCTGTTCTGGATATAAGCTTTCATGTGCATGCACACTTCTTCAGATACACTGAAACAGAAGTCACCAGACCCTTATATACTATATAGTGGGAGGGTGGGGTGGGGTATTTCTCAGAAGGGTAGTAGGAGATGGGTGATTGACTCAATGGTTGCGGTAAACCTGTTGACGACTGTTAACGACTGCTTGGCTATGACTTCTTAGTCTTTCTTTGGTGCACTTATCCTCCCTTCCCTTCCTCTATTTTTTGCCCCATCTTTGCTAACTTCCTCCCTCGGTCTTAAAATTCTGGCTTTAGTAAAGCAAACAAAACTTTAACACATGGCACGATGAAAGTCTGTATATTTTTTTCAGGGCAACTTATTTGTCGTAACAATTGTTTTCTCACAAGTTATCTTCTGTACCATGGAAATAAATAAAACCTTATTTTTAAAAATCCACAACCCCTGGCTTTGACCTTGATCAAAAGGTACACGGGCTTGTTGATTTCATAAAACCTCTCATTGGAGAGCTGCTAGATTTCATGCTTTCAGGATGCAGGGAGATTGGGTATGGATTCTGATGTGCATTTTGGGGAAGTATTACCAAGTGAGAGGATCATACCTGCTGAGCACTGGCACTTTTGAGTCAGCCTTCACCTGCCCCCCCCCCTTTGCAACCCACTGCTCCCACTCCAGGAATGTGAGGCATTTTAGATCAATAGCCCCCTAAGAGCCTTTCAATCCAACTCTGTCAACGCCGTCCTCTTGCATTTGCAATGACCAGCATGCTGACTACAGAAGCAAAAGCATCAGTATTCAGGGGAGGTTAGGTAGACACCAGAGTAGTTTAGCATATAAGCCAGGTAGCTGCTGCAGAACCTTGAAAAAACATCCTGAGTTTTTAGGTCATGTATATTTTTTGCGAGTTGCACACAACCCAGGATTTTCACTGAGTGTGATTCTTTTACTATCACAGAGAAACTATGAGCGGTGCATTCGTCTTCACGATTACATTTGCATGCAGCCTTCCCGCAACAGGAATCATGCTCAAAGCACCTTTCAAAAAAGCAGGACTCCATCTCAAAATTAAGCATTGCAAGAGCAATTTCATAATGATATAATAATGCAGCAGCATAATAGCAGAGCTAACAATGTACACAAAAGCACAACATTTCAGTATTGTGAAAATAGCAAGATTGCATCGAGAACATTACACCTCCTGGCAACAGCACAAATCACAAGGGAGCTTGACAGGTTCAACTTGATCCCTAGAAACCCCATCTTTGGGTCCCTCTCCTGCAGCAACTTGCAAAGCTTCCAGAGGCATTAGCAAAGGTAGAGTAGCTGTAAACACTCCTCTCATGGTGTTTCTCTCCCCTGCACACCGCTTTAAGGCAGAGGACACCTCTCAAAGTCTGGCTGGTTTAAGAACAGATTTCTGGAACAGATTAAGTTCATAAACCAAGGTACCACTGTACTAAGCAAAACTGTGCACACCAATCTCTATAGTAGAAGAACGCACATGAAAGGTATACATATTGTCATGCCACAGCTGCCTATAACAAGATGCCGATCTTCCATGAAACTACATACACTCATATTCATCTCCTCTTCTGGAGCAGTATTGAGGGTCTCAACACTCCTATTAAATGGAAACAGCAATGTAAATTTGAGACTTCTCCACTGCTACTAATGCATATCAATCCTTCCCTGAAGCACATTTGGCTTTTCTATTATTGACACTGATGCTCAGCTCCGAAGCTACACTTCAGTGCCCCCCGGGCTCATAAGGCCACAAGCCTCCCCACTTCTGAGTACCTTTTCAACATACTCCATGCAAGTCTGCATGTGTTGGGTTCTATCTTCAATCCATTATCCAAGGCCTTATGTGTACTATACATTTAACGCAGCATCATACCCCTTTCAACAGTCATGACCCCCCCCACTAGACTGAGAGAGGATAATTGGGCCCAAGGTGGATATCAGCCTTTGCCAACCTGGTGCCCTCCAAATGCTTTTGACTACAACTCTCATCAGCCCTGGACCACATGGCAGGAGCTGGCCTACAAAGCTCCTTTGCCATGTTCCCTAAATGTCTTCACAATCTCCATCCATCATGGCTTGGTCGAAGAAGCGACCTTTCTGTTTAGCTCTTGAAGCCATCCCATGTCCTGATGTTAAGTTCTGTGCATTTTATTTCTGCCCCTTGGGGCCAAAGAAAATGACCATTTTTAAAAGGTCACTGGGAAATCAGTGTCCAGCTGTCAGCTCAGGAGACATCCATATGGCTGTCAAGCTGCAGGGAACATCAGCTGCGGAATTCAACCACCGGGAGCAATTTAGCTGCTCGTGCCAGAGAGGGACAATGAAGGTATTGCACAGAACCATGTTATCAGTGCAAGAATGCTTATTTCAGAATGCAAAGAGCACTGCTGGATTGCACCAAATATTTTGCTAACCTAGCATTCTGTTTTCAAGGGTGGCAGGAGCCTCTTGGAACCACACAAGCAGGGCATGGAGACCACAGTCCACTTCTGTCTCCAGCCTCTTCGGTTGCAGCCAATGTAGCGCTAATTAAATCACTTTGCAATATATACCAGCAAAATGTTGTTCCACAAGAGCACACATATCCAGGGATGCTGGTGATTTTGTTGCACAAAATCTTTCCCTAGTGTAACTGTTGCATTGGATTCCTCCATTGTGCACATTTAAACTCAACCTTGCTTGCTCTAGCAGATAGAGAACTTTGGATACAGCCCCTTGAGTTCAGAGGTATACTGCGTCTCGTCTTCCATTCTGCATCATAGTTATGGTGTCAGCTACAACATCCCTGAGGCTTCACGTCCAGTGCAGCTGAACTGGTTGCACTCCCTAAATATGCCTTTGCTGCATCTGAACATGCAGGGACCATTTACATTCAGCTACTAAGAACAATGGAAGAGCCCAGATAAATCAGGCCAAGGGTCCATCTAGTCTAGCTTCCCGTTCTCACAGTGGGCAGCCAGATGCCTATGAGAAGTCTCCAGGCCTTTAAATAAGGTTAAAGAGACCTCCTTGTCTCAGCTGGCAGATTAGGAGGGTAGTGGATCAGTACCCTGTTTGGCCTATCCACCACTGCCCCTAACATTGCTCACCTATAGAGCTGCCCACCACTGTTTTTCTGCCTGCCTGGCTACTGCCAGACACTCAGTCAAGTGTCGACTGGATGGCTACTTTCTGGCTCATCTCATAGCCTCAAAGTGAGGAAGGGTCCTTCCTCAGAGTGAGGCATTGTGGTCATAGTGGCCCTGAATAGAACCTATTTCAAATTTCACTGTTTACTACTTTGAAATGTCAAAATAGTATTTGCAGCCACAAAATGGCAGCAGCATAGATGCCTTCCAGGGCTACCTCACCCACAATGCTTCACTCTGAGAGAATACCCTATGTTCCTCCATCATGGGTTTTGTAGTTGTATAGCTGCATAAACTGTGGATGTTTCCCCCCCCCCCCAATCAAACTCACAATGCATCATTGGTTTTCTTTTTAGTCTTACAGGTACATGGACAACGGAGCTGTTTTGGACTGAATACTTAGGACAGGCATAGGCAAACTCAGCCCTCATGATGTTTTGGGACTACAATTCCCTGACTAATCATCCCTGACCACCGGTCCTGTTAGCTAGGGATGATGGGAGTTGTATTCCCAAAACATCTGGAGGGCTGAGTTTGCCTATGCCTGACTTAGAAGATCTTGTGAAAGCATGCACGCACGCACGCACGCATGCGCGCACACACACACACCACATTTCTAAGCACAATTTTGATATGGTGGAACCCTAAAACAGCACCCAAATTTCATTTTGGGCAACACTCAGTGGCAATACTGTATGATTCTCAGGGGCTAAAATTAAACCAAGGTCTGATACAGGAATGAATGCACAATTAGACCATGTTGCTCAAGCAGAGAATGTGATTAAATGTGAAACAACAGCAATTAAGAGGAAATGAGTAATCACAGGAACAACACACAGTGTGGCTTATTGTACAAACAGAGTTCCAGATGCCCCCTTTCCCCCTTTCTTCTCTCTCTGCCTTTAAAAAAAACAGCAAAAACCCACTTATTTTCTTTTCTGCTGTTGCCTTTGCATGGGACTAGCATTTCAAAACAAGCACTCATCTTCTCTCAGATCTCAATTATTGTGGAAGATGAAATCATTTTATAATGTGCTTGCTTCCCCGTCCAAATGAGTTGAAGCCTTGTTGGCTAAAGAAGAAAGAAAGAAAGAAAGAAAGAAAGAAAGAAAGAAAGAAAGAAAGAAAGAAAGAAAAGGGAGAGAGAAGTACACTTTCTACTGAAATGTAAATTGGCTTTCTGATTAGATTGGTTAAAAAAAGATTATAGAGGCCTGGCAGAAAATGTTCCCTCCAATCAGACTGAGTTCCGTAGGAAATGCACCCCCTGCAGTGCATGAGAGGATCAGTCTCTGAGTCACCGGCAGTGTGTCTGTCACCTCCAAAAATCCTCTCCCCCGCCCTCGGCTTTCTTTCTTTTTTCTACAATTCCATATTTCCGCTTTCATTCTATGAGAGGCAGCATGGATTATGGCAAGACTGCTGGACGGAGAATCTGAAGAAGAGCTGGCTTTCCATTTGTGACTCTGTCGCTGCATATTTTTAGCAGCTCTCTGAAAACTCCACGGTCACTCTCTGCCCCAGTTTCCACACTTCTCAAACTGGGACAATGATCATGAAATTCATCGTCCCGGGGGAAAACGGGGGGGGGGGGGTTCTACAGTAGGAAAGTGGGCAGTAGATTTCTGCCCTTAATCAACTGCCCTTCAATCAAAGGTGGTAATCCAATGTCCACTTTCCCAGTGCAGAATTTTCCCCAGAGCCAGAAAGTTGGCACAAGAATGAGCAAAATGGCGTCCTGAAGTCTCCAGACTCACCTGTGTACCTGATAAAATCATATTCAGAGACTTTGGGAGCAATTCAAACTCCCCTTCCCAGCCTGGCAGGGCTGTAGAGTGAGGAGAGGAATGTGCCACATCAACACCCCGACGGCACACAGCAGCCAGAGGGGAAGAAAGGGGGGCGGAGGCAGATCACTGTGCCAGCCTGGGCCCACATCAGCCCCAACACTTCAAATGGAAGGAGGTGGGCACAGTGCTTGGCAGTGGAACTAAGGGAGGCTGCCCAGCCTGCTGATGCCACAAGACATTTTCTTCCTGCCTTGTCATTGCTCTCCAGCAGTATCACTTCAGCTGCTTTCATTCACAGGATTTTTTTATGGAGAGGGGAAAAGGCAGGTTCTTTCTAATAACCCGGAGGTACAAAATAACCAGTTCTATAAACAAGGTGGGAGGAGAGAGAGGGGGGTCAACTATCATGCTAAGAGTAGTCAGGGGTGGAGGAAGGGGGGACAGTGGGGGCAGCCCACCCCGGGTGTCATCACGACTCTCAAGCCTACCCCGAGCCATCGGGGGAAGGGGCAGAGCTGCGCCGCCTTGCCGGCGGCCTTCTCCCCTTCTCCTTTCATTTTGACAGCTCGGGGGAGGCTTGGGGTTCATGGGCGGGTGGAGCGCCATTGCGCCCCTCTGCTCCTGGGCTGCTTAATGGGGAGGAGCCTCCCCCGAGCTGTCAAAAGGAAGAGGGAAGCTGCTGGAAGCTGCCCACCATGGATGGCTCACTCCACCCCCCATGGGCGGCTCACTCCACCCCCCATGGGCAGCTCACTCCACCCCCAAGGGCATCTTGCCCCCTGGGACGTTCGCCACAGTGCCCCCCTGGGATGTTCACCCTGCCTCCATGGCCCCGCCCCTGGGTGCACAGCATGTGCACCGCTCCGGGTGCCGGAGCAGCTAGCTCCGCCTCTGAGAGTAGTTTGTTTTGAAATATCTCAGCCAAGACAACACAGAGCATTTGTAGGAATCTGAGCATCACTGAAACCTCCCTTAAACTAAACTCAGCCACAAGAACTAAGTACAGTGGTACCTTGGATTAAGTACTTAATTCATTCTGGAGGTCCATTCTTAACCTGAAACTGTTCTTAACCTGAAGCACCACTTTAGCTAATGGGGCCTCCTGCCACCGCCGCACTGCCAGAGCACAATTTCTGTTCTCATCCTGAAGCAAAGTTCTTAACCCGAGGTACTATTTCTGGGTTAGTGGAGTCTGTAACCTGAACCATATGGAACTTGAAGCGTATGTAACCTGAGGTACCACTGTAATTTGAACTCAAAGCAGAAATGCAAATAGAATATGCCAACGGTTCGTTCAGAACAGGGTTTAGTCCAGCATCCCTTTTCAAGTGAATCCCCTTCCCCCCAAATAGATTCTGGCTTTCTAAATTGCCTGGCCTTTTTTTAAAAAAGGGGGGGAGGTGATGCATTAGGCATCATCCATGTAATACTTTTCTCGTATATATAATTCCCAGATTTTCTGCAGTTTCCATGTGCTGCTTCTTACCACGTGTCGTCCCTTCAGTGCCCTCCTCTCTTTCCTCCATTTTGCATAGATGCACTGATAAAATACTAAACAAACACAACCCTAATGTAATAGCCTGTGTCATGCTGCCATGTGCTTCTTCATTGTGCTTTTATCAATGTGTGTATGTGCAGTTATAATGCAGAGAGAAAGAAAGAGCAAGTGGACTAACCTGAGCGGGAATATTTTGGAATACATTTTTCTGAGGAGATTTTTTATTTTCGTTCCACACAAACCACCTAAGAAAAAATTGACACTTTGCAGAGTTTTATCCAAATGTGTCCACCATTTCTAGTGGTAGCTGGTATGCCTCCCCCACCGCCCAATTTCTCAGAATGATGTTGGGTCCGTGGCATTTTGGATTATGCAAAATGGACCCAGTCAGCCAACACAGTTGCTGCTGCTACGAGTTATGGCAGAAAGAAAAGACTCTCTTAAGAGAAAAGACAGAAGCTATGTCTCGCTGCTGAGAGACTCTTGGGGGTATTTCTCAACCCCCTACCCCTCTTGGAGTAATCAGATGAATTTCCCCCTAAAATGTATCTGTTCACAAATAGGGTGGAGAGTTTAAAGGACTTTGTATGTGAGCAGCTTTAAAACGGACTCAAGGAACTTCTTGCTGAAATGCACGGTGGGTGCTGCAACCCCTGAATTAAAGTTTAGAAAGTCTCCTACTTAAGACTAGCATTCAGGAGGAGAAATTGAGGGTGGGGTGAGCCTATAAAACAACCTTCCCCAACCTGGTGCCCTCCAGCTGAGGCTGATGGGAGTGGTGGTTCAAAACATCTGGAGAGCACTGGGCAGTGGAGGCCAGACCATTAATCCAAAAGGGCACTGCCATATCAATCTTAGTCTAACCTCAATCAGCCACCATCTGTCTAACTTTTGACTTACACCCAGTCCAGGGGATGCCACTGACTGCCACCTTCCTCCTCTTTAGTCTCAGTGTCACCCCTGTGGTACTCAAGAGGGACAAAACCAGAATCAACTGGCTCTGGCTCCACCTACTGTTGGTCTCCCTGCCTTCTGCCCTACCAGTCTTAACTGGGCACCACCAGCACCAGGTTGGGGGATGTTGTCGTAGAACAGAATGAGGAAGGGGGATCCACTTATCCCTAAGTCTTAGTAGTCTATAACAGTGACAAATCAGATTGGATATATAGATTTCCAGTCTGATACACACACATACCTCTAAGGCTCCCTCCTTTCTTTTCCTGAGAGCCATTTTGGCAATAGACAATGAAACGTTTCGCAGAGAAGCCACAGGATAGAACACCTTCTCTGGCTTTTTGGCACTAGTGGGGTGGGAGAGTCAATGATCCAAACTAAGTTGAGGTTTCTTGGTTTGTTTTCCTATTGAGCATAGTTTTGTGAGTCCGTCCATAAACATATAAAGCAACTTAGATGGATAACTGGGAAGATGCAAGTAGACCTGCTCCAATCACCAGGCAGAAATACACATTTCTGCTCCTAATAACGCAGCGGAAGTACCCCTAGGGGTACCTAAAGCGGTTCTCAGAAAGTGTTACGGTCCAAGGGCCTGTGAAATCCCCACATTTCTGCCCTGTATGGGTTTGCAATCTGGTTTCAACTTCATATCACTTTAATCTGTTGCTTGCTATGCATTATCGTTTTGACCTGTGGCTGCAAGAAATAAAACTAAGCGGAGCTAAAAGAGTTGAATGATCATATGATAAGGATGTGGGTTGTTGCTTTTCTTTTCTTTTTCCTGGAAGGGACCATGGAAAGGATAATTGATGACATTTCCCAAGGTTTCGTTTGCCAGATCACACCTCAGGCATGAGATTTCTTAACCCCAAGAAAAGAAGCCTTCAGATGTTCCTCCAGGATTTTGTACGGGCTCCATCCACCAGGGCAACTTGATCTGGTTCGGGGAGATGGTTCCCAGCACTGCAGTGGGATTAATTTCCTAGATAGCCAGACATTAGCATCACGGAAACACCCCATAGTCAGATACCATGGTCAGCATCCAATGTGAGAAAGCCTAGAGCTGCAATCCTGATGCTTCCTTGGAGATGAGGCCCCCTGTACTTAATCCTAAGTAAGCGTATATAGACGCAAGCTATGTGTGCACTTCAGTATGCCAGAGAGGACCTTTTTCAATGTTGCCTCCCTGCACCAGCCCTTCAAGGTTGCTGTTTCTTTATTGTTTAAACAAGTTATATACCACTTAACTACAGTGGTACCTGGGGTTACATACGCTTCAGGTTACAGATGCTTCAGGTTACAGACTCCTCTAACCCAGAAATAGTACCTTGGGTTAAGAACTTTGCTTCAGGAGAACAGAAATCGTGCTCTGGTGGCACGGCAGCAGCGGGAGGCCTCATTAGCTAAAGTGGTGCTTCAGGTTAAGAACAGTTTCAGGTTAAGAACAGACCTCCAGAACGAATTAAGTTCTCAACCCGAGGTACCACTGTACAATAGTCTCTGAGTGGTATACAAAAGTGCAACACAAAGACTAAAAATCAATTAAAATTGCAAAATTGGACTTCAATTAAAATTCCTGCTGGAATAGTAGTAGTAGTAGTAGCAGTAATAGTAATAATAATAATAAAGTCTTTGGTACGTGCTGGAAGTTCAGGGGGCGGGGCTTGCCTGACCTCAATGGGAAAGCAGGTGCTTTGAAATGGTTCAGGTGCACCTCAAACATGTCTCCTGAACAGAAGCACAAGCTGCTGCTCTTTTAGCCCCAATGTTCACTGCCTCCCCATCCTTATTTCCTATGCCTGAGGATTCATGATTAGACTATGAGCTTCATCAAAGGGCAATTTTCAGCTGCCAAATAGATTTGTACAATAAATCCACACGGGGCCAGATTAACGAGCGAGAGAGACATCCGAAATCAAAAAAGCGAGCTGCTGTAATTCCACAGTAAACTTGAAAGGATGATGTAGGAATGATGTTTAGGCGGTTTAAAGAGACGCCATCAACATAACGCTCTTCGTATCATCCTCTCTCTCCTCCTCCCCCCTTCTCTCTCTCTCCCCTGGCATCACTCCCACTCTGGTGCTCTCTTTTTCCTGTTGCCATTGTAGTTTTTTAGCTGGATCCCAGCTGCATAAAGCTGGCAACCAAATATTCAAAGCTATTTAGAAATTAAACAAGATATATTATCCTCTGTATCGGACTCCCCCAGCCTTGGGTCCCCAGGTGATTTTGCACTCCAAACCCCATCATATCTACGCACTGAGGGAGTATGGAAGCTATAATCCAACATCTGGGGTCCCAAACTGGGATGGGCCGAACAGCTAATCCCCCCCCAGTTCATTCTTGCCAGCATTCAGTCTGTTCCATCTCACTTCATGTCATTACATCCCATTGTATACATTTTTCCATACTTTTTCCATAAAACGCACACCTTTCCCATAAAATGCAGGCTTGTGAGTTAATGTGTCCATAAAGTATACATTTTGTATGCACCTAGGCTCCCCATGTGCATTGCCTGGAAGCCTCCACAATGTATCAGGGACTGGACTAAGGAGGAATGGTGGAGAGTATAGATTTACGACAGTGGTTTGCAGAAGGCCATGGCTCTGAGAGAGAAGAGGGGCAAAGCTGGGAGATAATGGGAGAAGAGGAGGGGGAAGAAGCAGAGCCGGAGCAGCTGGCTGACACGTTATCACTAGAAAGCATTCCAGATCCCCCTTCTCCCAGAACCCGGCGAGCAGTGAAAGTAGGAGAGCAGAGAGCTAAGAGGCAAATGGCCTTAAGCAGCCACCGTAAGGGGGTGGGGCTGTTGTTGATTGAGAAGGAAAGGGAGGTGGAGCTTACTCGGAGCAACGCCATTACTACTAGAGGCAGCATTTCTAAGCTTCTCTCTGTGAATATTAAATAAAAGATTTGGTAAGAGCTTCTTGTCTATCTATTACTGGCAGCCTGCCGTGGGAGGATCGGATTCCCTGAAGCCTGACACAATGGGAGTTGCAGCTCACTGGGACAGCTTGTGGGCATCTGGCAGGCTCTCCATCCCCTTCAGATGTCCCCTCCACACAATCTGTGGACAGGACCAGGAGAGGCTGGTGAGGAGGAGTGTGATGGAGGGGCAAGTACACACAGCCATGCCATCTATCTCCATGCAGTCTCAACTGTGTGGAGAGAAATGCCTGAACAGAATGAGTGCTCCCCAAGTAAGAGACACAGCAGAATCAGCGAGAGCTGCCTGTCACACCTCTGCATGATCCATGGGCCTTCCTCCTTCTGTTCCAAGAGCACTTCCAAAATCATGACTAGTGCACAAACAGCAGGGAGGAGGGTTATTCTGAGGGTGGGTAAGAGTAAGATTTATACCTGTACAGTGGTACCTTGGGTTAAGAACTTAATTCATTTCGGAGGTCCGTTCTTAACCTGAAACTGTTCTTAACCTGAAGCACCACTTTAGCTAATGGGCCTCCCACTGCCGCCGCGCTGCTGAAGCACGATTTCTGTTCTCATCCTGAAGCAAAGTTCTTAACCCATAGTACTATTTCTGGGTTAGTGGAGTCTGTAACCTGAAGCGTCTGTAACCTGAAGCATCTGTAACCTGAAGCGTCTGTAACCTGAAGCGTCTGTAACCTGAGGTACCACTGTACGTAAATGTCAGCTATCAGAGATTTTGTAGAATAGTACAGAGTACAGAGAATAATACAGCACTTTTCAAAGCACTTCATTCCCATTCTCTAGTCGTAATCCTTACATACCGCCTTCTCTTTGTAGTAACCAACCCGATCTGATACTCCTGAACTTCCTTGCGATTGGAATGCAAATCCCAGGTAGAATTTGCACTTGTCTGGATTTTGCAGTCCACTTTGGATGCCCAGAAAGTGCACATAAACATCCATTTTACATAATGCTTAACTCAAAATGCATATTTCGCTGGACAATGAATTGGAAACTGTGTGTTTTGAGGGTGTGTTTCACATTGAAAATGAGCACAAAAATTAACGCAGTGGGATTCAACAGGATGGAAAGACTTTTAACTGAAAGCCAGCAAGACTGAAACCAGATGCAATCAGCTGCTTACCCTTGCAAAGTAATCCAATGTTATCATTCCCCATGTTGCGGAGAAGGGAGACAAGGATACCTAGTGAGTTCAGGGCAGAGGTGAGAGTTGAACCAGGAACTTCCTGAACTTGGAGCCCGCTATGCTACACCATCCTCAACATTTTTCCACAGCATTGCCATTGGTGGCCCCATCTGAGGTCATTCAAAACTCTCCGCAAACCAAAACTCTTATGCATCTCACTGAAAAGCCTGACCTCAAACTCACCCCAGCAGTATAACCCAAGAGCTCAGATTCCCCAGTAGCTTTCAAGTCAGATCTGTTTTCTCATCTGCTCCTACCAGATTGGATGCTACAAGTGAAGAGCCTCCCCCCCCCCATATACACACG
Organism: Podarcis cretensis; assembly: GCF_951804945.1. Lineage (NCBI taxonomy): Eukaryota > Metazoa > Chordata > Lepidosauria > Squamata > Lacertidae > Podarcis > Podarcis cretensis. The sequence continues at coordinate 21,330,672 of NC_137183.1, forward strand.
CAGTCCCTGATGAGCATGCAAAGTTCCCTTGCCAGCAGTCACGATAGCAAGGCAATGGACTAATGTGCTGTCAGATAGTGTTGTGTCAAAATCTGGGTGATGAGTACATTTATACCAGCACCACGGTAGTAGCACCTAGAGGTGCAGGAATGTTGATAGAGAGCCAGTCTTCGCCACTGATAGCAGATGAGCCTGGACTAGCCCAGATTCCTTTTCAACCCAAAGCAGAATTGCTGGCTATTTGTGTGCACACAAGTTTGTGTTCCTTTTTTTGCTCTCCTCATTTGGACAAGGCATCCATTTTATGAAGGAATCCACCTTGATTCTAAAAGCTTCCTTGAGCTCTGAATGCTAACCATGTTAGGCTCTTCCTGGATTTGGTGGTAACTTTTGTGATCCGCAATGTACACACTCTCGGTTTTCAATAATTTCCAAGCTGTCTGGAAGGATATTACTTCCTTAACCAGCATTGAGAAGCCTGTGGTACTCTGGATATTGCTGGACTCCTAAAATATACTCACTGTAGTGATTTCATGCTCTTTATTGCAGCTTGTAAAACAGTAATTTAATTGCCCCCCCCCCAACCTCAGGCTTTTATATACATTATTTACATAATGAGTCCCATCTGATTGGCTGATTCTGCTTCCCTCCTGGAGCCTGATTGGTCTTTTTCTACAGGCCAATCAGTTGTTACATTCTACGATCCTACCAGCCTAATAGGCTGATTCTGCTTCCCTCCTGATTGGTCTTTTCCTGCAAGCCAATCAGTTGTTGCATTCTAGGATCCTACTTGCCTATTGTTCGAGGATCCAAGCTTAGTACATAACTCTCAGTTCATAATGCCCCTGACCATTAGCTATTCTGCCTGGGGCTGGTGGGAGCTGGAGTTCAGCAATTTATGGAAGGCCACAAATCCCAGATTCCTGCTCTTCACTTTCACCTTCCATTTTACTGGCCTACTCATTTTTTTTTTTGTCATTTGGGCATCTATAACTTTTGTTGTGACAGGAACACACCTTTGCCAAGTGTGCCAAGCAGCTGCAATGATGGAATCTTTATTTGCCCAATGTGGGTTTGAACCCATGACCCTGATATTAAGAATCACATCCTCTACAAACTGAGCCATCTGATTTACCATATTTTTCGCTCCATAGGACACACTTTTTCCCTCTTAAAAACTAAGGGGGAAAGTCTATGCGTCCTATGGAGCGAATGCAGGGGAGAGGCAGGCAGGAAAAGCCCCCAAGCTTCGCGTGGCTCTTGGGGGCTTTTCCCCAGGAGGGAGAAGGGACTCACGCGGCCAGTCAGTCCCTTCTCCCTCCTCATAGAAAAGCCCGCAGGAGCCGCGCGCTCCTTAAAGGGTGCACGGCTCCCATGGGCTTTTGCGGGAGGTGGAGGAATTGCCATAGCCGCGCGCAGCCTCTCCAGCCAGGAGAGGCTGCAGAGGGCTAAAGAAACCAAGGCAGTGAGCGAAATCCATCCCGCTCGCTGCCTTGGCTTCCTCTTTAGCCTTGTGCAGCCTCCCCCAGCTGGAAAGGCTCTTTGGGGCTGGGGAGGGGGGGGGATATTTTTTTTCTTGATTTCCCCCTCTAAAAACTAGGTGTGTCTTGTGGTCCGGTGCGTCCTATAGAGTGAAAAATACGGTACTTTTACACAACAGTGCTCAGAGTAGCTCAAAACATAAACACACACACAGAGTTGTAAATACTCACAGGCATAATAAATACAGAAAATAAATCCATACAAAAACAATGGAAGTAAGCTAACCTAGCATTTTGGTTTATTTTGGTTCCATTTTTGTTGTGCTATAGCGCCTTCGGACAGGAGACCGGCAAGTGGAGCTGTGGGTTAAAGCCTCAGCGCCTAGGGCTTGCCGATCGAAAGGTCGGCGGTTCGAATCCCTGCGGCGGGGTGCGCTCCCGCTGCTCGGTCCCAGCGCCTGCCAACCTAGCAGTTCGAAAGCACCTCCGGGTGCAAGTAGATAAATAGGGACCGCTTACCAGCGGGAAGGTAAATGGCGTTTCCGTGTGCGGCTCTGGCTCTGGCTCTGGCTCTGGCCAGAGCAGCGATGTCACGCTGGCCACGTGACCCGGAAGTGTCTCCGGACAGCGCTGGCCCCTGGCCTCTTAAGTGAGATGGGCGCACAACCCCAGAGTCTGTCAAGACTGGCCCGTACGGGCAGGGGTACCTTTACCTTTACCTTTAGCGCCTTCGGACAGCAATAATGTGGCTGAATTAGGGAAGCATCACAGAACAACTAATAAAGCCAAATAAAACCACCACGAAAGCATTATTATTGTGTCACAAACATGTTGCAGAACACACCCATAATAACACACCAGCCTGTGGGGGACCATCTTCTAATCCCTTTCCACCCTCTGTGGAGACCACCTTCCAGACCAACTCCAACCTGATATTTCTGAAACTTACAGATTGTTTTGAAATCCACGGGGAGAAAAGCAAGACAGTGATCACATTAGGGTGAAAAAGGATCCTGGAGGAACAAGTCCTGAGATCACTGGAAGGTCACTGGTGCTTTTTCAGAAACACTCTGTATTCCTGGAGGAAACGGATAGAAAACCTTTCCAATCCCAAGGAGACCCTTGTGTTTCAACGTATTTTATTTATTTAATTATTGTGGTCTGCTTTGTTTGCAAAATGGAACATCATTATTCCTTAATGAGTAAATGGGAGTAAGTGTTTGTAGGAGGCACACCAGAAATAAGGTATTTAGATGCTGTCCCCCACTACACACACAAAAAGCTAATAGCAGATCTGTGAAAATTGTTTCAACATAGCAGACAGCAGGGTAGCTTCAATTTGCTCAACCCCAGCCAAGAATGATGGACCTGAAAAGCACTGGATGACTCCCACCTCCACAGATTCAGATCTCTTCTATTCTGATCTCATCCTTGTCATTGTAGGGCTTGTATGCTGTAATTTAACCATATGGTGTAGGGCTTATTCTCCAGTTACAGGCTGGGTGATGCCCAAAAACCTGTCAGCAGTGAAGAGGAAATAACTGATTTAAGATGTGCCATTCCCACTAAAGGGGGAGCCAGGCCTTTTGCTAATGGAGCAAGAGAAACAGAGGTCCTAGGATTCCACATGGAGAGGACTTTGATGTTGCTTCCAAAACCCAAGCTGTCTTTACAATCTGTGGTCCAAAGCCATTTCTCCCCTTGTTGTAACATTTGTATGTTACATAAGACAGGCCGAGATGATGCATCATCCACTTGTCTTCTAGGCTCCGATTCAAAATTCAATTTGCAAGCCTAGTCGTTCAGAAAGGGCAAGGAAAGGTCAAGTGTTGACGCAAGATGGAAAATGAAAAGAACAGTTTGTCTCAGGTTCCATAGCTCTCTATGGCCTTACCCCATCCAATTTCTCAGTCCTAATATTCTCCATGACCTTTGGTCTCCCAACTGTACCATCCTCAGATGCCCAAAGACCTTGTAAGCTTTTAAACAATATGCTTTATCCTTGGATGCTCCTCATGCTTTTAGGACAGCAATAAGATGCCTCTCTGTCTCATCCATTCTCCAAACTCACCTCTTCCTAAAGCCTTTTGTTTTTATTCTTATTCTTAATTAAATTTGTATACTGTCCTATACCTGTAGGTCTTTGGCTTCCATGGTAACATAGGAAGCTGCCATATAACAAGTCAGATCATTGGTATCGAAAATATCAATTGGCTCTTCAGAGTTTCAGACAGGAGTCTCCCCCAGTCCTACCTGGAAAGGCCAGGGATTTAATTTGGGACTTTGTGCAGGTGCTGTACTACTGAGCTACGGCATAACACTGTCACCTTCCTCCTCCGTTGAAATGAATCCTAAGTAGCTGAAAGAGTCTTTGCTCATCTTCGTACCTTGTTTCTCTGGCCAGTGGCGGAGGAAGAGGAGTGCGGGGGGAGCGTACCGTCCCTGGCAGCGTGATCCCGGTGGGGTGCCATCACGGCTGCCCCCCCCCCCGCTCGCGCTGGGCGCCATGCCCCCACAGGTGGTGTGCCACGCCCTCAGGATGCATGCCACGCCCCTGTGGGCAGCACACCACACCCCCACCTGTTCTCTGCCCCCCGGAGCATGAAGCTCCACCACTGTCTCTGGCCATAACCCCTCCCTCTCTTCTTGGTTGTCCTTGCATAGACTTCTTTTCACGGTGAGGAAACCTGGAGGCCCAAGCACTATTTCGGACAGACCTTGTTTCAACCTTCTTGCCCATGCAGAGATCATTGTAAGATGGAAAGCTTCCTGTAATTTTCTCCCAAGTCACAGCTCTAAATTCACTCCTAATGCAATTTTGAATAAAACTAGATATTAAATTTTGGTCCCAGGATCCCAGAGGAAATAAACAAAGCAAGGCAAAATAAACCAAGGTGGGTTCTCCCCTGTAACAACAGTAGTTTCAAATAAATCTCTCCAACCTTGATTAAATCAGCCCCAGCAGTTTCTCTTTGTTTACATATATTCTAGAAATTTTAAGCACACTATTTTGTTACTAAGACTGATATAAAGGGCCTTCTGCCTCATATTCAAAGCCATTATAAAATGGACATGCCTGATTCTAAACTTATTTTCATGGAAGTAAGTGCCTTCGATTTGGATGAAACCTATTTCCATTAAAAGTTGTGATCCTTTACACACCTCCTCCACAATATGTTCAATTGGGACTTACATCTGAGTAAGCATCAATAAGATTCATCACAAGCATGCTTACAGTTTCAAGATAAAAAAATTGCTCACATATTTGAAAAGGTTGGATTATGAAGCTCTATGCAGCAGGGACTTCTCTACTCCCCACTCCCCCTTCTCTTTTTGATTATGAAATTTGTAAAAAAAGAAAGAAAGAATTTTTTAGTGATGATGGCAGAGTAGACCCAGTTAAACAAATAGAATTGAGTTACTGAGGTAATTTAATTCCAATGGGTATGCTCTGAATAGGATTAATGTTGGATAATGTCAATTATGACCACCTTAAAAAGTAAATAAATTTTGCATTGGAAAATGTTCAAATTATACCTTTTGAAGTTACATTTTGACATACTTTTTGAAAACAAACATCTAGTCCCTTGATTACATAGGCTAACTTGCTAAATCTAGTGGTCACAATCTGGCTAAAGTTAGTTGTGAATCATGACCTGCTGGAAACGTAAGAGGCTGCTTCCATTGATTTCAACAGGCTTTGGTCATGATGGTGTTCACTAGATGGAGAGAAATAATTCCACACTTGATGTTGTCTTTAAAAACCCAACCAAATCCAACCACAAAATTAGCTAAGGGATTCTTATCCCTTGCCATTGTGCTTCAGTTCTGTGTAGGATTGCAACCTATGCCCTTTTTTGTTCGAAGGGATGGAGGACGAATCTATTTTAAATAGATTTATACATGGAATTTGGCCATTTCAACTGAACTGATCTTTACCAGCCTTCTGCATCTAGCACTGAGTTGTCACGACACTGCAGCCTCACCTCTGAGATGTCATTGATCAGATTTGCTGTTTACTGTTGCTGCTGGTAAGGAGTCCCAGGGCAAGGGATGGCCTACCATGTTCCCAGTTGTCCTGCCAGCCAGGATGCCATTGCTGATTCCAGAGCAAGAGAAGAGTGGAAACTACTGCAGCTAACTCTCTTGTCTTCTTGTCCACAGATTAGATAAGAGGGATGGGCAACCCTGATGGCGTGACCCCAAAGGGAGTTGTCTCTGAGTTTTCTAGAAGCACGAGGATTTGTGATTCAGCAGAAGACCGTCAGTAATGTATTATTGGATGGGAATTGAAACTGTGTGTTTGCTGCCCAGAGTGAGAGTCTTAATTGCAATGTTTTTAACACGTTGCAAAGTTGCAGATACCACTCAATTCGAGAGACTGAACCAGTATAGAGTAAGGCCCTACCTGAGTGAAAGGCAGGCAGGCAGGGATTATCTTGCTGTTAGTACGATGCTGTATTGCTCTAGGTGGAGGTGAGTAAATCAGCTACTTGTAAATTATGCTTAATGCTGCCAAGAATTATTATTTTTTAACTAGGCATTCATTTTGTGACAAATTTGGGAGATGTTACTGTGGAGGGGGAATAATAATAATAATAATTTTCAAATATAAAGTGGTATGGGGAAACAGTTTATGCACAAACATACACACACACACATATAATTAATCATGTGCAAAATAATATGCAGTTAGATGTATAAAAGCTGTATATTTTTATAGAGTTATATGGATTGTTGCATTATCTGTTTATGTGCTTTTCATGTTGGGAAACCTGGAGTGTAGAAGTGTTCAATAAGTATACACTATTATAACATAATAAGGTGTATATAATACAGAAAACAATGCACCTAAATTATGTTGATGATATATTTTTAGCAGAACAACTAAAAAAAAAACCACCTCAGTGAGATCAAGGAGCAAGATGGGAATTAGAAGAAAGAAAACCTGTGGCAATAAGCTCAATGTCAAGATTTTCAGAAAATCCCAATTCCATTTGTTCCTAAGTACATTGAGGCTACATCAAGCTTGGCATGGAGGTAGAAGGACTAAATGGGCCATTTTATCCCTTTAAAGTCTCTACTGCGCTACTTCCACTAGCATTATAAGTCTGAGCACAACAGTGTATTCCTCCAGCACCTAATGCCAGAATCCATCAACATGGGAGCTGGGAGCAGATGGGGTGAGTGACAGCTGAAATCCACCTGAGCATGTGCCAGGGGAATCCTTTCTCCAAAGACGGCACCATGGGGTACCTTAGCAGATGGACCACCACTTGGCAGTTGACAAGCAGCCAGCTCCTGTGCTTACCTCCTGAAAAGAGACAAGAAGCCTGTCCTGTTTAAGGAATGTGGCCTTCCATTCCAAACTTGCCCTGGCATTTTTTTTATAAAGAGGCGATCCTATTCTATTAAGCTCTTTGCTGCTGCCTTCTGGGTTTCTTGGTGTGAAATAATAATGACGAAGAAGAAGAAGAAGGAAAGAAGGAAAGAAGAAGGCATTGCTTATAGAGACAGGGGGACTCTGTGACTGTCACTCCATTAACCTGCATAAAATTATACCTACATTGATGGACTTTTAGGCTCTCAAGAGAAATGCTTCACATGGGAAAAACCAGTCAACGTGGATGAACTATGTGGGGAAACCTTTTCAGCTGTTTCCAGAATATGCAATTTGTAGTCAGATCTTTGCTTGGGTGCAAGCTTAAGGACCATGCGACTGGTTTCTCCCATGAAATAAAACAAAGCATGAGCCTCTAATTATTCCAGGGCCTTTAATTATTTCAGGGCTCTTTTGCTTTCAACTCAACACCGCCACAACTTGTTTTGTGTATTCATGTCAGAAATGACTGACAATTAAGGAGCAGTTGTCTAAAGGCAGCTGATGGTGTCCTTGAGTCCTGAGAGAGCACCTGTTCAAGCTGAACCTTCTCTTTGCTTCATTCACTTGTGAGGAGTGAACTGTCTAACTAACACTATTCATATGGGAAGCCTTTGTGATAGAAATGTCAGCTGCTTGGAATGTCACTACCAGATGCTTTCAAGTTGTCCTTAAAATTTCAGAGGACCACAAGTGATGTCTCAGATGAAACCTGATAGCTATCATGCTCCCCCTATGTTGCCATCACTGACACCAATTGTTTCTAAGATCTATCTATCTCCATGTCTCAATCCAAGCTGAAGAGAAAATCAGATCTGTTTAGCTTCCCCCAGTTAGAAAAAATTATGGTGGGCAGAGGAAACTCTCTCCTTTCCATTCTCCCAAAGGCTCTCTTTAAAGAGAAATCCATATCACAAGTAAAATACACTTCAAAAGAGGCCAGAGTAGTATCTGTAATCATTTTTAAACTCATTTTTGTTGTTCCCTGTTGCTGGGAGTAATCCGTTCATAGCTTGATCTGAAACGTGCTTTGTTGTCAATCACTTTCTTCAAGGCCTGGAGACTCTGGGCAAAATTCCATTCCAGCATCCTAAAAGGTTGCTTAATACAAGGGTACGCTCAATGATCCACAAGGCAATTTGACAGTGGAAGGGGACATTGGACAATGGAATGGTCTGGAATTGGCCGGCAATATGGATATGAGTATTGGGTACTTGAGAAGCAAGGGAGGAATGTACTCTAGAAACTCTCCCCTTGGTTGGAAATGATGTATGATGAAGGTACAATTCATCTCCTCTGCAGAATCTGACCAAAGGCCCATATTTCTTAACTCAGTGTCAGAGAACATGTTTTGCATGCAAAAGGTCCCAAGTTCGATTGGGACCAGCTAAACAAATGCTGCTAAGTGGATGATTTGATTAACATCTCTGTGATCAAGGAGCAGGTGACTTGATGGACCTCTATCTGAGACCTTGGAAAGTGGATACCAAAGAGCTACACAGGGAAAAATTGAGCTGGTGTAAGGCAGTCTTGGGACACGGATGGCGCTGTGGGTTAAACCACAGAGCCTAGGACTTGCTGATCAGAAGGTCGGCGGTTCGAATCCCCGCGACGGGGTGAGCTTGTTGCTCGGTCCCTGCTCCTGCCAACCTAGCAGTTCGAAAGCACGTCAAAGTGCAAGTAGATAAATAGGTACCGCTCTGGCAGGAAGGTAAACGGTGTTTCCGTGCGCTGCTCCGGTTCACCAGAAGCAGCTTAGTCATGCTGGCCACATGACCCGGAAGCTGTACGCGGGCTCCCTCGGCCACTAAAGCGAAATGAGCGCCGCAACCCCAGAGTCAGCCATGACTGGACCTAATGGTCAAGGGTCCCTTTACCTTTACCTTTAAGGCAGTCTTGGGATGGTGACAGATCTGGATAACAGCTGGATTTTATATTTTCAAAAACGTGGGAAAAGCCATTGTGCGTTCTTCTTCCCAGAAACAAGCCTTCTGCACAAAGGTACAATTTTCAAATATTGCTCCATTCGCTTTTGCCTCTGGCCACCTCTGCCACTTCACACATCAGGAAGAACTGTGGACCTTGTACAAAAAGGGGCTCCCTGCTTCTGCCCTTATGGGGCATGAACCAAGACAGAGGTGGCTTATAAAAATACCAAAAACCGATCACAAGAGGCTGTGGTTCTGCCATCACTACCCAAGTGTCTCCTGCTGCAAACAGTTCCAGGTAGCAAAAGTGAAGACAGAAGACAAGAGACTTCAGAGATTTGTTGCCCTAATAATTCAGTAAGGAAGACCAGGTGTTGCCTTGGGTAACAACCTCATCCTGCCGTCAGCCTTTGGGCAGATGGGGACAGGAGGACCATTTCCCTGCCCTTGCAAACAGGTTCCTTTCTGATTGTTTTTGCCACTTTCAAGCCGAGGGAGTAAGGGCATTCTAGCCTCTGCCCTCAGCAGCACTTTCAGCAGAGAAACACTTGGCTGTATGACTCAATCAGAGGTGAACAGCAAACAGAGTGTGTGGGGGGAGAGAGTTTTCTTCCTTTTCCTTCAGTAGAATAAAACCTTGCATGAGATCAATAGTTTCTTTGGTTTTCTGTTCCTGCTCCTTAAGGGCAGCTGGCTTATTGCATTTCCATTGATCAGATACACAGGCAGGGCAGCTCGGCAGAGATCAACCGAGTGTTGCGATTTAATTTTCAGCAATTTGGAGCAAAATGACTTTAAAATGAGCCAGGGAGGGGCATGGGGGGGTCACTCTTTGTTCTTATTAGAATATCACCAACATCAAACTGTGTCGTTTTCACACTTTTGACATAATCTCTATCCTCCCCACCCACCCACCCACCCAAAATTTTTAAAAATGGGATTCTAATTTTTGAATTCTAAATTGACAACTTTCCCTTCACTTGGAACCGAAAGTCAAGCTATACACAAGTGGCAGGAGTCACCACATGATGAATTTTGTCAAGGAAGGGGAATGAAATGTTCAGGTGCATTTTTAAGAGAGGGAAGGGGAAGAAAGTGAAGGGGGAACATCTGGTATGAATGCAAATAACTAGGTATGGCGGAATAGACTATCAAGGACAACCAGGGGCTAGGCTATTGGAGAGAAAGTAGGCTAGAAGCTATGAAGCACAATCCTTATAAGTTCAAGGGGGCATATTTCCTTTGTGTATAAGAGTGCACGGGATTTGTAGACCCACAGCTTGACCCTATGCTTGGTCATTCAGAAATATGCCCTGCTTATCGCAACGGGACTTACACAGAGCAATCCTATCCACAACTGCTAAAAAGTACATCACATTGAATTGAGTGTGGCTTACTCCCGCATAAGTGGGGCTCAGATTGCAGAATTTACTCCCTCACAGGGATGACTGATCACCTTCTCATTCTCTCTAAAGCTGGTCACAGCTTTTTGGATATTCCATGCAAGCACTTGAAAAGCCTTGAGGGGTCGTCCCCCCCCCCCCCCCCGTGCTGGCTTTGAACACCTGAAATATTCCCTTCAGGTATCCACTGCTGCCATCTCCTGCCCCTTCCCCAAAGGCAAAAAAATTAAAAAAGCATATTGTGGAGGGAAATGACAGCAAAGGCAGCAGCAGTCACTCCCACATGTTTTTCCTCCTGGGGATATAGGCTGAGAATGCAAATCCCAATATCCTTGGTGAGGAAGAAGTCATTTTTTTTTTTTATTTCCCACTGCAGAGGAAGCTATTGGGAGAAGCTGTTTTGAACTGCATAAGAAGTGCTCTTCAGGCTGAAGTGTTCTCAGGATTGCTCGGTCCATTACTCTCTAGTAAGTCCCACTGTCTTACTCCTTACTGCTTAGGATTACCACCTAGGATTCACTGACACCCAAAGACGATCACAAATGATGCAAAGATACAACAACAGTCCTTTCCTTGGGGGCAAAACATAGCTAGAGTTGTCTGCCTTGCTCCAACAAAGATGCCACATTACCTCTTGGTGGTTCTTATTTCCTGGGATAAACATAAAAACCATTGTCTACACAAGTGATGGAGAACCCGTGGCCTTCCAGATGTTGAACTTCCTTCATCCCTGACTATTGGCCCTTCTGTCTGCAGCTGCAGGGAGTTGAAATTCAGCAACATCTGGAGGTCCACAGGTTCTCCAGCCATAGATGGCACTGTTTGCTTGTCTATTGGCTTGCTGCCTGGCAGGTGAGCAGCTGGAAGGATTCTTATATTTGCCTGTAGGGAGATACCCAAACCTATGTCACACCAAAGCCATATTTCGGTCTGGCATCTTGATTCAAAATGGTGGCCAACATGCAAACACTGCCAAAGAGCACTGCCCCCAACTTGGGAACTCTTCTGCCAAGTTTGGTAACAATAGCTCGACTTGTCAGAACTTACAGAGAACAAACAAATTGGTGGGACCAATTCGGATGGTCCGCCCCCGCCACTTAATGGAGTGGTAGGGGATGCTTTATCCCATGTTGATGGCCTTTCAGCCGATTCCCTGGTGGCCCGCTGGAATGTGGAGTTAACCAGGGCTATTGACTGTTTGGCTCCGAAGCGCCCTCTCCGATTGCATGGAGCCCGGACAGCCCCGTGGTTTTCCACGGATCTGAGGGCAATGAAACAATCGTTGAGACGGCTAGAGCGCCGGTGGCGGATAACTCATTCCGAATCTGACCGGACACAGGTTAGAGCTCAACGTCGAGCCTACCAAGTGGCGATAGCGATGGCGAAGAAGAATTTCTTCACCGCCTCTATTGCATCTGCAGAAAACAGCAGCAGGAGACTTTTTCAGGTGGTTCACAATTTAGTGGAACCACCTGCAACATCGGGGCCCAGTACGGGCCACATGTTCTCCTGCAATGATTTTGCAAAGTTTTTTGCAGATAAAATCGCTCAGATTCGGGAAGAAGTAGACTCCACCGTGGGAGCAGGGCAGGGGCGGGAGAGTGCTAGAGTTCTGTCTAGTCAAGTTGAGTGGGATCAATTCCAATCTGTTACCTCCGAGGATGTGGACAGGCTGCTTGGACGAGTGAAGCCAACCACCTGTCTCCTGGATCCTTGCCCATCCTGGCTTATAAAAGCTAGCCGGGAAGGACTGGGCAATGGGCTTCGTGGGGTGGTGAATGCTTCCCTCCGTGAGGGAGCCTTCCCAGACCCGCTGAAAGAGGCGGTTATTAAACCGCTTCTTAAAAAAACATCTTTAGATGCGGCCACGATGGCCAACTATCGCCCAGTTTCAAATCTTCCATTCTTGGGCAAGGTGATTGAGCGAGCGGTGGCCGAACAACTCCAGGCACGCCTGGAAGAAGCGGACCATTTGGATCCCTTCCAGTCGGGATTCAGGCCTCATCATGGGACTGAAACTGCCTTGGTTGCACTGGTTGATGATCTTCGGCGGGCTAGGGACAAAGGTGAGAGCTGTTTCCTAGTTCTGCTGGATCTCTCAGCGGCGTTTGATACCATCGACCATAACATCCTTCTGGACCGTCTTGAGGGTCTGGGAGCTAGGGGCACTGTCATACAGTGGTTCCGCTCCTTCCTCCTGGGCCGTGTTCAGAAAGTGGTGGTGGGGGATGAGTGTTCAGACCCCTGGGCTCTCACTTGTGGGGTGCCTCAGGGTTCTGTCCTCTCCCCCATGCTTTTCAACATTTACATGCAGCCGCTGAGAGAGATCATCAGGAGGTTTGGGCTGGGTGTTCATCAGTATGCGGATGATACCCAGCTCTACCTCTCTTTTAAATCAGAACCAGTGAAGGCGGTGAAGGTCCTGTGTGAGTGTCTGGAGGTGGTTGGAGGATGGATGGCGGCTAACAGATTGAGGTTGAATCCTGACAAGACAGAAGTGCTGTTTTGGGGGGACAGGAGGCGGGCAGGTGTGGAAGATTCCCTGGTCCTGAATGGGGTAACTGTGCCCCTGAAGGACCAGGTGCGCAGCCTGGGAGTCATTTTGGACTCACAGCTGTCCATGGAGGCACAGGTCAAATCCAGAATGCGGCAGCTAGACTGGTGACTGGGGGCGGCCGCTGAGACCATATAACACCGGTCTTGAAAGACCTACATTGGCTCCCAGTACGTTTCCGAGCACAATTCAAAGTGTTGGTGCTGACCTTTAAAGCCCTAAGCGGCCTCGGTCCAGTATACCTGAAGGAGCGTCTCCACCCCCATCATTCTGCCCGGACGCTGAGGTCCAGCGCCGAGGGCCTTCTGGCGGTTCCCTCATTGCGAGAAGTAAAGCTACAGGGAACCAGGCAGAGGGCCTTCTCGGTAGTGGCGCCCGCCCTGTGGAACACCCTTCCAGCAGATGTCAAAGCGATTAACAACTACCTGACATTCAGAAGACATCTTAAGGCAGCCCTGTTCAGGGAAGTTTTTAACGTGTGATATTTTATTGTATTTTTGCTTTCTATGGAAGCCGCCCAGAGTGGCTGGGGAGGCCCAGCCAGATGGGCGGGGTATAAATAATATATTATTATTATTATTATTATTATTATTATTATTATTATTATTTTCCAAAATATATAGTAGATTTGTTTAATTTAATATACTTATATCCCACCTTTCTTCCAAGTTGGGATTCATTATTCTTACTAGTAGTAACACATTTGCTTTCCAAATACTGTATTTTTCCGTGTATAAAATGATGCTTTTTGCTAAAAAGAGAGAGAGAGGCAAAAATTGGATGTTGTCTTATACACAGATAGTGAATGCAGAGGGGGAATGTGCGATTAATGGCAGCAGCAAACAGGAGATTGGCAGCAGCAATTGGGCGGGTGATTGGCAAGTGGGCAGGTGGGCTGTTGGTGGTGGTGAGTGGGCAGACAATTGGTGGCTGCGGCGAAGTGTTCAATCGGCAGTTGCTGTGGCAAGCAATCGGCAGTGGCAGGCAGGCGGTTGAGCAATTGGCGGAAGTGACCTCCCCCACCCCCAAAAAAGCTAAACAACTTAATTTCTTAATTTTGGGTAAAAAAAAAATAGGGGTCGTCTTATAATTGGGGGTATCTTATACACGGAAAATTATGGTAATCCTTTCTGGCAGTGCATGGGTAGCAGCCCTTTGCCTTTCCACGACAGGCATGAAAAGCAACCCAGGAACATATGTATTTCACATATGTTCCCATGTTGCTTTTTACACATCACTTCCCTGAGTAGCAATCAGGACAAAGCACACACACACACACACACACACGCATTTTGCTCTCAAGTATTTACGGTCAGGGGTCCCTTTATCTTTATTTACATACAGTTTCCTACCACTGTAACCTGGTGCCAGGTCTCTGCAGTGTTTTTGACTTTCTTTCTTTTTTAACTGCAAAGCTCTGCTGGATCAAGCCCACCATCAATAAATAGATTGAAGCTTTCAGGGTCAATGCTGGTCCCATAGTGGTTTATTTTCAGCAGATGCAGCAATATTTGCAAGCTGGTCAATTTCTTCGTAAAGCCAGTGTTTGGGTTTTGAGAATTAAAGCTGGCATTTTGCCGTTTTACCAAGGTGAAATGGCATTACAAACAAACTGAGTAATGAAGCAGGGGAGGATTAATATCCTCATGCACATTCACCAGATGCTAATGCCCCTTCCGATCTTCAGGAGGAGGGGGGGTTGTGGGATCACGACCCCGCCCACACTCGCTCTCGCGAGGCTGGCGTCAGCCTCGCGGGAGACAGGGATTCACCCAATTAGCATACCCTGTGGCGCCAGCCAATCGGCTGGCGGCAGGGGAGGGCCTTCGTAGGGCCACATAAGGTCAGGGCGGACCCTGGCTCACCCCCTTTCTTCCCTGGAGACGACGCGGTTTCCCACCCACCCGCCCTTTAGGTTTTGCCACTGACCTTGCTATGGGCTTCGGCTGGTCGCCGCAAGGGGCCTGGTAGGAGTTTTTCCATTTGGCTAATTGGCTGGTTTTGTGAGCCACTTGGTTTTTTCGCCTACCTCGTAGCAAATCGTCACAACTCCCTCGGTTTTGGCGGTTAGGCATTGGCCGGGGTATTATCATGCAGATGAGGTTGGGGGGGAGGAACGCCATCACCTCCCCCAATGCTTGAAGGGTAGTTTGTTAAAGGACTCCGAGGGGCGACGCCTCGTCCAAAACCTACGGAGGCTAGGGCCTAAAGCGCGCCCCCGAGCGGTAACCCCTCGGGTAGCGCCTAGGGATATGCATCTCGGGTGGCTCCCCCTGTTGGTGTTTAACCCTTCCCGGTCAGACCGGATAGTCGGTTAGGGCCAATGCCTAAAGCCAATACCCTTCTTTCCTGTAATCAATAAAGTTGTGGCCATTTTCGCCCATTAACCTAAAACTCTGTATCCGTTGTCTTCATTTATTCCACCTGTGGGGGGGAGGGAATAGCCACACAACTATTGGATAACCAACCTCATAAAACCAACATGCTTATGTCTAATTAATGCTTGAAGGGGTTAACACCATAAAGTGAGCTGTCCTGCCAGGGTTAGTGAGGTGACTCCTCCTCACCTATATCAGTCATATAGTTGTACCTTAGTCTACTAGAAAAGCTCAATATGTGAGTAGGTCTGTTCCAGTTGTTCCGGTTCTGACCACATGGCTCTAACAGCCTCCCTTGAGTTCCTATACCAATACTTTAGGAACTTTTACCACTGTAAGTAAGCCAAGTTTTACTGCCTGAGCAACTTTTTTCTGAATGCTGTATGGGAAAGCACATGAACTAGACACTGAAGTGTTTGTAAGTAAACCAATTTTAACATACCAAACATCTGGTCTTTTTCTATGCTAGGAGAAGAGGGAAGTTTTGGAACTCACAAGGGCATATTTTAAAAGCCTAACAGCCTATATTTCCACACTCGGCTTTGCTGCATATTTTGTGGTTTTAAATCTCTGCTGGGGTTCTCTGGGGTATTTGCCCCAAACCTGGATCTTGGCATCCAGGGAATTCTCCTTTCTATATACCTATTTTATTTTTTCCTTGAACCAACAACAGAGAAGTTTTATACAACAATGTCCCACACCTCTGAGCAAGAAGATCATAAATAGTAGGGCTGTGCATCAGACTGAGCTGAACCAGAAACTGAATTGGTCCAAATGCAAAGTGGAATGTGTCTCTTCCACCTGCATCCACCTCAAAACTATATGTTTAATTGGGGGTTTAAAAAAAACCTTAATTAAGCATGTAGTTAGGAGGCAGGGTGGGGAGGAGAAACAGCATCTCCTTCCCCAACAGAATGCAAACTGCTTTGAGGTTTCGTTTTTAACAATCAAGCAGCATACAAATTGTATTAAATAAATCAATAAATAAATGTTCTTGTGTGAATGTCCTGCTTCCAGACTTCCCATAGGCATCTGGATGGCGACTGTGGGAACAGACTGTGGATTAGATGAATCTTGGCTCTGGTCCAGCCTGGTTCTTCTGTTTGAAGGACCTGGTCTCCAAGCTTTAGAGTCTGACCACTGTCTCCTCCTGAACTGCATGGTCAGTGCTGGTGTTGAGAAGGAATTGTCAGAGAGATGGATGAGAGGAGATAATATATTATGTTTTGGAGAACCAGCAGCCTTTCATTTCTGGAGGGGATCCAGAGCCTCTTGACTGCCCCTTCTCCTGAGAAAAGCATAGGCGAATTGCACTAATTTCTAGTATTTATAACAGCTAGTGCTCCAATCCCCATTCTCACATCTGGTTGCATAGCTAGCTAACTTCTTTGAAATAAGCAAAGGAACAATACCCATCATACCAAGCAGCTCCAGGAGCAAAAGGATGAATGTGGGCATTCAGCACAGAGCAACAACCAGCACAGCACTGGGGGGAAATATTTGAGTTAAATGACGGGATTCAGTCGACAACAGGCAGTGGTGACCACCAACTTGGATGACTTTAAAAGAGTATTAGACAAATTCATGGCGGAGAAGGCTCTCAGTAGCTACTAATCCTACTAATATTCAGGGCTGTCTTGACCCAGGGGTGCAAGGGGTGTGGGGCACCCAGGTGCCAAATTCGGGGGGGCGCCAGGTGCCCACCGCTGAAGCCGCCTAAGCTCTTAACTATCTACCGGTTATGAAATAATAAATAATTTAGATCAAGCTAGAAAAAACAAAATACATACAGTGGTACCTCAGGTTAAGAACTTAATTTGTTCTGAAGGTTCTTAACCTGAAACTATTCTTAACCTGAAGCACCACTTTAGCTAATGGGGCCTCCTGCTGCCGCTGCGCTGCTGCTGCACCATTTCTGTTCTCATCATGAAGCAAAGTTCTTAACCCAAGGTAATATTTCTGGGTTAGCGGAGTCTGTAACCAGAAGCATCTGTAACCCGAGGAACCACTGTATATACCTAGGTATTACCGAAATGTATACCTACTGTTTCACTAAAGGACTTTCGACTTTGTGCGCTCATTTACCAAAGATACTTGTCATTCACAACGGCAGCAATGGCGCCCTGTACGTGAAATTAATTCTTACATCATAATAAAATTTAATTTGGGGGCTAAACTAAATTTGAGGGCACTGGGCAGATCTTTGCACCCCAGCAGTGCATATGCTAAAGACTGCGCTGGATATGTTCTGTCTCCACTGTTGGAGGGCACATGCCTCTAAATACCAGTCGCTGGGAGGGAAGAGGTGGTGTTGCACTCAGGTCCTGCCTGTGGACTTCTCACAGGCATCTGGTTGGCCTGATCCAGCAGCCTCCTCTTGTGTCCTTTTTCTTCTTATGAATTCTTAGGAGAAAATGGAGGACATGGAGTAGCAGATGCAGAAGTGGGGGTTCCAAGGGATTGAAAGTGGGGAGAACAGGATCCCAGGGAAAGGGTTCTGGGAAATAGAGGTTTGGACAAGCATATCTCCTGGCTCCTTTGTTACAACCCATCTTTACAGTGACACTTCCATACATATTTCCACCATTTGGAGGGCATTTTACTAGTAAGTTATAAGGCATTAAAATATCAATTATTGGAAGGTAATAGCTTTATGTTCTCTTATGTAGCTCCAACATAAATGTCAGTGTTAAGAAATGATATTTCATTCTGGGACTAACAAATCAGGGACTTAGTGTACGGGGGAGAAATGATTGGAACTACTTGAAAGCTGCCTGAACCAGAGAAACTGCAAACATATTTATATTCTTACGACGGAAGAGGGGAAAATACACCCCTGGGCATGTTTTAAGTGTCCTCCGTCTTTTGGATAAATGGTGATGCTAAACAAAAAACAAAAAAAAGGGAAAGGGGGGAAATGAAAAGATGACCTTACAATAATAACCTCATGATCCAACTGTGACTGAGCTTTCCAACATACCGAAATCATTTGCAATACGTTCCGAGTGGAAATTTTTATGCTGCTTTATAATTCATCTGCTTCCTTATGGACCTGAACAAAAAAGGGCAGGATTTCCTTCCCTCTCTTTCCAAATGGTGTCTCGCGTGTAGAATTGCCGGGGCACCCTCTGGGGTTCATGCAACCTTGCTTTGCTTTCACTCTCAAGAGGCAGTACTCCTCTGAATATCAGCTGCTGGAAAACACAAGAGGGCAAGTATTGCTGCTTGTGGACTTCCCAAAAGCATCTGGTTGGTCCACATGGGAACAGGGTGCTGGGCTACAAGGGCCATTGACTGCGAGGCTCTCCTGATGTGGTGTAGTGGTTAAGAGCAGTGGACTCATAATCTGGTGAACCGGGTTTGATTCCGTGCTCCTCCACATGCAGCTGCTGGGTGACCTTGGGCTAGTCACACTTCTTTGAAGTCTCTCAGCCTCACTCACCTCACAGAGTGTTTGTTGTGGGGGAGGAGGGGAAAGGAGGTTGTTAGCTGCTTTGAGACTCCTTAGGGTAGTGATAAAGTGGGATATCAAATCCAAGCACTTCTCTTCTAATGGAACCAGGAGTACTGGAACCTACTACGCAAAGTCCTAGACCTATGAAGTGCCTGGTTTGTTCCCCGAGTACCCAGTGTCTGACACCAGGTCAGGGCTAGGCATGAAACCTTTCGACAGAATTTGAAGCTCAGGACTGAACCAGATGTTATGCACACCATAGGGATTGCAAGTGAAAATCGTGTTGCTAGGACAGGATTTCTGATCCATCCTGCATCTGGAAACAGTTATGCCATGAACTGGCCCTCCACATTGTTGGAGTGTACGGCTATCAGTGGCTACTAGCCATTATGACTAGGTTCTGCCTTCACTGTTGGAGGCAGTATGCCCCTGAATACCAGTTCCTGGGAATCACATCCTGCACTCATATCCTGCTTGTAGGCTTCTCATGGATATCTTGTTGGCCAGGGTGGGAACACAACGCTGGACTAGATGGGCCATTAGGTTCTGGGGTTCTTGGAAGAATGAAAATAAGTGTTGATATATTCCTGATATTCTACAGAACAGCAAAGGCTATCCTTTGAATAATGGTCCATTCTAGCCCATGCCAGTGAAAATACAGACAGTGCTACAGAAATGCAAAAGGGGGCTGAGCCTTTTGAAATTCATATCCTTTGAATGTGAAGCTTTTTTCAGAGAGCCAGTCATGATGATAGTGACTCAAACATGAGGTCAAATGAGGATTTTCTACACTTCTGTATTCCATCTTTCTTATACAGAGCTCAGAGTGGTGGCATAAGTGGTTCCCCCCAACCAACCACCCAATCCATTTTACCACCATAGCAGTCCGGTGAGGTATGCTGGGCTGAAGGAGGTGACCAGTCCACAGTCACCCAGTGAGCTTTGTGCTTGAAAAGAGGCTTGAATCTCCTTGCTGTGGACTAGAAGGGATAGGGAACCTCTGGTCCTCTATATGTTGATGGACTCCCAATTCTCATCAGCCGCAGCCAGCAATGGTCAGGGATAATAGCAGTTGTAGCCGAACAACATGTGGAGATCCACAAGTCTACTACAGTGGTACCTCGGGTTAAGAACTTAATTTGTTCTGGAGGTCCATTATTAACCTGAAACTGTTCTTAACCTGAGGTACCAGTTTAGCTAATGGGGCCTCCCGCTGCCTGCCGCGCCGCTGCCCCATGATTTCTGTTCTCATCCTGAAGCAAAGGTATTATTTCTGGGTTAGTGGAGTCTGTAACCTGAAGCATCTGTAACCTGAAGCGTCTGTAACCCGAGGTACCACTGTATTCCTGTCCTGGGATAGACAATACTAAGCTACATGGACCAATGCTTTGACCTGGCAGCTTCCCATGTTCCTTAGCTAATAAACAGCCACTTTGAACTGGAGGAACAGCAAGGTCTCCTCATGTTACTCATGCATCTCCCAACTGAATAGTTGGCCATGGTGCAAGCTTTATTACATTGCAGAGTCCAGCTTAGTGCAAGCTTCATTACCCGGCTTAGTGCACTGCTTACTGCAAGCAAACTTGCCTCTCTCGCATCGCTTAGTGCAAGCTTTCCTATATGGCTGTGTCCGACTTTAGCAGGAGCTATGTCTCTGGAGGTTTTCCTCCTGAAGGGTTATAGTTCCATCGCAGGACTGACAAAAGGATCAGAGTGGCACAGAATGCATAAACATTTGATGTAACCTATGGGTCACAATAAACATAGGACTCTAGCATAAGGCATGGAAAAGCAGCAGCCTCAGATTACAGATTCCAAGTGCCTTGAAGGGTAGCAGAGTTGGGAGAAAAAGCACAGCATACTTTTGGGCAAGAGAATCCATTGTTCTTCTCTTTTGTTCTTTGACACCCTGGTTTCCTTTGAGAGGAACTGGGGAGACAGAAATTTAAAGTATAAATAGATAAGCAAACAAACAAACTCACTAGAGAGTCCTCAGCCATAAGCCTCATGGAATTTAATAGGCTTTCTTCCCATTTCAGTGATGTTATAGCTAGAGAATTGCCTTCTGATCAAGTGTGTGTGTGTGTGTGTGTGTGTGTGTGTGTGTGTGTGGTGCAGGAATGTCAGAGAAGTCTGGTGAAAATGGAGCAGAAATTGCCAGTGTTCATTTATTTGTCCCACTTCCAGAATGGAAATTGACCCAGCAAAAATTATCAGTATTTGCTGTTATTGTTTCTTTCAGTCCACAAAATGGTACATTACTCCCCCTCCCCCATTTGCGCTGAAATGAATGGGGTGGAATCATGTAATGACAACCTAATTTAGTTAATTAATTGTGTACATTACATAAGTCACATACTTTTGTCACAGTGGACAGCAAGACAAATAACATAGTTTTTGACTGAAGACGAACTGTGGAACGGAAACAGAGCTGCAAGCTGTATGCAGGACAGAATGCAAAGCAGAACGCAGGACAGAATGCAAAGCAAGGCCTTTTCACATCCCTTATACGGTGGGGGCACCAACCAGATTTCCTGCATCAAAATGTTTTGAGCCTGCCCTTGGCTTAGGAAGGAGATTGGAGGTTGGGAATAAAGGTCAGAGCTACCCATGTTCTCACAATTTGCAATAATAAGCTCTTTTGGCCCACAATGTTGGAGCAACATAAAAAGAAAGAATTTGCTTCCTTAAACCCACTTTTACTTCTGGCCCTTCATGTTTTTTGTTCTTGGTCATTGAGAAACAGCTTTTTGCAACATCCACCCATGTACTCCAGGTGTAGGTTTGGAAATGGCTGTCCCTTTTCTCACAAGTGGGATGTGTTTAGTATGTTCCAGCCAAGCAGAGCAAATCCATTTCCCTCCCTAATATTCCCTTCATATATACTCCTGTGTTTTCTGTCCCGCACGGTTGTCCTGGAATTCTGTGTGCGCTTAGAACAGCTGCTTGGTTCCTCCTTGCTACGCTTCACTGATGCGTGGAGTGACAACTCTATGGAGTTTGTAATGAGCTTCATGGTCCCTTGACTCTGATCATAAATTTGATTGCTAAATAATCATCCATCTATTTACTTGCTGCATCCAATGAACATGCCTTGTAGAGATAAATAATGGCGTTGCATCGCTGTGTTTCTTCCTCCAAGGAACTCAGAGCAATCTCTTGGGTTCCCAAGCAATTCCTCACCCAAACACTGATGAGGCTCAGATCTGCTGATCTTCAGGGGATGGAATTGCATCAGAGTGCCTTCAAATTGTTCATTGTTGAGGGCCAGTAAAAGGTAAAGGTAAAGGTACCCCTGCCCGTACGGGCCAGTCTTGACAGACTCTGGGGTTGTGCGCCCATCTCACTTAAGAGGCCAGGGGCCAGCGCTGTCCGGAGACACTTCCGGGTCACGTGGCCAGCGTGACATCGCTGCTCTGGCCAGAGCCAGAGCCAGAGCCAGAGCCGCACACGGAAACGCCGTTTACCTTCCCGCTGGTAAGCGGTCCCTATTTATCTACTTGCACCCGGAGGTGCTTTCGAACTGCTAGGTTGGCAGGCGCTGGGACCGAGCAGCGGGAGCGCACCCCGCCGCAGGGATTCGAACCGCCGACCTTTCGATCGGCAAGTCCTAGGCGCTGAGGCTTTAACCCACAGCGCCACCTGCATCCCCCTACTAAGGGCCAGTAGGAGTACTTAAAGTAGGGGTGGGCAACCCATAGGCCACTTCCAGCCTCCCAAGCCACTGGAAGTTGCCTGTCAGGGCCCCCCTCTGCCCTACTCCTGATCCAGTTAGGAAATGAAGCCCTCTTCTATTTCGAGAAAATCTTCAAAGAGCAAGAAGACAGTAGGATCTTTTCTTCCACCTTAGTGATAAGTACCACAGCACTAAGATCAGTGATCTGCCTGCTCTGTAAGACTAAAAGGCAGTATTTACACACACACACACACACACACACACACCATCACTAGGATAGGGAGAAATGCTTCCTTTTGATTCTTAAAAAGCATGTAGACAACACTTGAAGGGCACCAGGTTGGTAATGCCTGGCTGAAACTCATACCCCAACCTGTGTTTTTAGTACCTCCATTATTACACTGTGTAACCCATAATGTGGGCAATTCCATGAATCAGGCTGGCAGCCTGGCTGAACCTGCTGAATTCCCAAAGAACTTGCTGAACTCACAACAGAACAGCAAATGAACTGAAGGCCTCTGACAGGGCTGAGGAAACTTTTTTAGCCTGAGGGCTCCACTTCTTTGTGGACAACCTTCCAGAAGCCACATGCCAGCGTTGGACAAGTCTAAAAGCAAACATGGTAAGAGCAATGGATGTGACTCTTGCTCATGTTCTATCCATGTAAAGACACACACACACAAACAAACAAACAAAAAACCTCCAGGGCTGGCCCAAGACATTTTGGCACGTGAGGCAAACCACAAATGGTGCTCCCCTACCACCCGGCCAGGGAAGAAGGGGCAAGTGAAGATCTACATCAGGAGATATGATCACTGTTGGAAGCTCTGCCAGTGATTGAGCCCTTTGTGAAAAGAGCCCCACCCTTAAGGATGTTAGAAAATTCCAGTGAAAACAGAAACAGTACCTGAAAGTGCCAATGCTCACTAATTCATCCCACCTTCAGAACAAAAATCAATCCAGTAAATATAATCAGTATCCTCTATTGTTGTTGTTGTTTTCAGTTTGCAAATGATACGTAAATGACTACAGTTTTCCCCTGTTTGCACTGTTTCCTTTGCAATGAAATGAATATAGTGGGAAAATATAATGACAACATAGCTGACATAAGTTGTGCAATTAATTACATAATTATTTTTTTAATTTAATTTACATAATTAATTACATAATTAACTATCTGCCACAGCAGATAGTCAGACAAAGAACATAGCTTTTGGCAGATGAACTGCAGTGAATGGAAACAATGCTGCTGAATACAGGAGAGAATGGAAAATTTTTCCCTCTTACATCCATACTCATGCCACCACATACACTCAATTTGGTAATCACAACCCACGCACCACCAAATCCCTCCATCAAAGGTGCACCAAAATTCTTCCCCCCGCTCAGCTTTTTCACATGCCACTTTACCTTACATTCCCCTTGAAGAACCAATAAACAGCTTATAATTATAAGCTGCCTAGATGGAGTGGCCACAAAATGTTAGCTGCTCAAAGTTCTTTGGAAGAAGAGCAGGATATAAGTGGAATGAATCAAGCCAAAAAAACACACAGCTGTTTGGCCTAAGAATTTTTCTGGCAGGCGGGTGAGATCAGATGTGGCAATCCTAACCCCACAGCCCATTGTGTACTATGAAAACTTCTGTCCAATATATCCTAGCAGAACGAGCCTCCATGTAATTTAATCAGAAGAATGAGCTGGAAATGTTTGCAAGAGCTAATGTTTGCCCTTCTGAAGGTTGGAGATTTGGTTTTAATTAAATTACAAGTGCTCCTTGTTAATATAACCAACGAAACATTTATTCTTTAGCCCCAATTCTTTTTCTCCTGCACGCAAGATCTATGCCCAGTTCCTCAAGCAAACAACCAAGTCTTTTTCGGGGCTCAGCCCTACCATCTCAGGCAAAAAACACAGAAGTTAAAGAGTAACAGTCACTCCATAATTTAGTTCATGCTCGTATTTTTTATCATGGGTTGGAAGCACCATTTGGAATTTCTCCTTCAGCAATCAAAATGTTTTAGGTCATTCCTCAGCTTCTCTTTTTAGCTGCTGATCTGAGATACACATATACAGCCGAACCCATCTGCAGTGTCATAACACTTTAATCAGTCATGGCTTCCCAAAGTTCAAAGTCCTGGGAACTGTAGTTCCTTAAGGGTGTTTTGAGTTGTTAGAAGACCTTTATTCCCCTCACAAAGTTACAATTCCCAGAGTCGCCTGTGAAGAGGAATTGTAGTTCTGAGAAAGGAACAGAGATCGCCTAAAAACTCTCAGCACTGCTAACAAACTATACTTCCCAGGATGTGGGGAAGCCTTAGCTGTTCAAAGCTATATGGTCTTGATGGCATCATCACGTTGGCTACAAGTAGTTCGAATTGGATTCTGATTTTGTGTAGGTCTTTTTGAAAGAAAGAAAGAAAGAAAGAAAGAAAGAAAGAAAGAAAGAAAGGCACCTGCATGGATAGTATATAAAGAAGGATGAAAGAGGTGCACACAAAAATTGTTTTCCAAGCAAGCATCACAGTACCTTGTAGAGGCCATGGCTGCATCCGCAGTAAGTGCATTCCATGGTGTAGCTCCTCTGCACTCCGATTTCCCGCCAAACCACCACGCGGGCTGTCGAGTCACGTGACTTCTCTACCAGGAAGCTGCAGCTGCTCATGAGAAATACAGGAGCTACTTTGTCCAAGATCTTTGGCAGGGTCTGCAACACATACACACACACAATAAATCTATAATCATTTAAATGTGTTCATCGTTGGATAAACCTACCACATTTTATCTACCTTTACAGCTACTTTTTTTCCCTCCAAGCAGCTCAAAATAGCACCCGTGGGTTCTTCCCCTCTCCTCTAGTTTATCCTCACAACAACCCTGTAAGGTAGGTAAAGCTAAGAGACAGTGACTGGTCCAAGGTCACATCATGGCTGAGTGGGGATTTGAACAATGCTCTCCTAGGTTCTAGTTAACCACAACACCACACTGTCTATGACAGTGCATATATGAAACCTGTGATGTAGCGGTTAAGGGATTGTGGTGTGATCTGGGATACCCCCCAAGTTTAAATCTGGGAACTGGTCATAGCTCAGTGGTAGAACATCTTCTTGGCTTCTAGAGGTCCTAGGTTCAATCCCCAGCTTCTTCAGGTAGGGCTGGGAATGTCCCCTGTCTTAAAACCTGCAGGGTGACTTCCTGCCAGTGTAGGCAGTACTGAACGTGGTGGACTAGTGATCTGACTTGATATAAGGCAGCTTCCAATATTCTTCTCTCATCTCAGTGATGAACCCATTGGATGTCCTTATGCAAACCAGTATCTCTTGACCTCTGTCTTTGTCCATCTGTATTGGTTGTTGCAGAATTGTTTCAATCATCTGTTCAGCAACTGTTTGTCCTGGATGACTACTCTGGGCATGATGGTATCTCGGTCCTGCCCCCGCTTTCCACATACAGCTAGCTGAGTAGCCTGCCAGCAAATACTTCTTCCCAGGTACTCCATTCTACTTATCTCTTTTCAGTTTCAGACTGACAACTAAAGCAACAGGCAGCAGCATTCAAGAAACCAGTTTTGGTCCAGAGGCTTCACGTTGCTGACTGATCCCCCTGCTGTAAGAATTGCTAAAAGTTTGCAATTGTTAAAAAAAACCAAATGAAATACAAAAACAAAGGAGCTCCATTGGCTTGAGTCATTTTATTTATAGGAATGAATGGGAATTCAAATGAAGGAGTCCCAAATGTGTTTCAATAGCGCTGCTGGAACAGCCTGTACAGGCCACAAGAAAGGTTACAGAGAGGAGAAGGAAAAGAGCAATTAGGCTGTGATGGGGGGACCTTTTTAATTGCTTCTAAATAGGGAGTTTTTGTCCTATCTGTCTGAAATTTGGTAGATCTGGGCGAGGAGCATAATGCTTTAAAAATTCATGCCAGCAGGATGAAAATAAATCACAAGCAACAGAAGACAAGCTAGATCTCCCACTGAAATCGTTGGAAAATAACACTGAATGGAAGTTACATAAACCAATTATCTGGTTCTGAATTAGTAGGAACAGAATAAAAGAGTAATGGGATGTACTAAACATTTAATAATGAAAATGTATGGCATAACTAACCAGGAAAAAACCATTTTCTTACACATCTCTGAGAGTTGAAGAGATAATGTACAGGAAACACTTCAAACATATAGGGAAAATACCATAAATGATATGATTGATGTGATTGGATTTATTGGACTTGTATATAGCTTTATATTCTGTACACACAAACCCCAACATACATATACACATATATGCACAATTTATTATATATATGATGCAATAAAACAAATTTAAACAATACACAATATCATCAGAATAACCACTGTAAGCACACGTGTATGTGTGTGTGCGCACGCACACACACGCGCGCACACACACACACACACACATACATACTAAAGCCCAGATTAAGAAACTGTAACAGCACTATCATTAAAGCTGTCCATATGCCAAATGCCCTGAATTCATTCATTCATTCATTCAAGGATTTATATCTCTCCCTTCTAATGCAATGCATTACTCAGGTCAGCTTTCAGCAATTAAAATATCACAATTCTTCATAAAACAACAGGACCGATCATGTAATGCAGTATAAAATAGAGGAAGGTTCAGGAAAGGGGGTGGGGGGACAGAATTCATCTGCTTGGAAAAGCAAAGCTCTCCAGGAAGAATTTTGAAAGTCTTAACCAAATCATCAGAAGTAGTGGCCTAGATGCACTGCATGGGGTAAGGTGTTCCACAACGCCGTTACCAAAAAGGTCACAAACCTTCATGGGGGGCAGGCACCAAGAAGGACATATGCACCAAAGCCACATTAACAGCAAACCTTTAAAACACAATGCTACCACTTTACACAGCCACATAACCTCCAAGTGTCCTGATTTTCCATGCATGGTCCCAGAATTGTGAAAGCCTTTATGTATTTGGTTTTAAATGTATTGCAAAGGCCTTTGTATCTTACATAGTTTTGTATCTGTAAGTCATTTCAAGGCTTTTTGTGTGTGGAAGAGGTTAATGCACATTCAAGTATTTATAATCTGCACTTCATAAGAGTAGAGGCACACGACACAAGATTACAATATCAGTAAAAACATTGGCGCTCTAAATCATTGCATCACACTGACTCTCAACATTCCGGAACACAGCAAAGCAACTTTAGAAGGCTTCTGAGTTGGGCTTTCTTGCTGGTCTGAGAAACCAGGAGACTCTGCTTTGCAGTGGCGTAGCGTGGGGGGTGCAGGGGGGGCCGGCCGCACCGGGCGCAACATCTGGGGGTTAGGGAAATCCACGGGTTAGGGGGCGCAAATCCACGGGTTAGGGGGCGCAAATCCATGGGTTAGGGGGCGCAAATTACTTGCCTTGCCCCGGGTGCTGATAACCCACGCTACACCACTGCTGCTTTGCCTTGGTCCTCCTCTGCCACACACAAACCAGCTTAACAGATGTCCAGTCCGAGCCCCCGCTGGATGAAAAGCAAACACAGGAACCATTCCCCAAGGCATGCAAATGCCTGCTAGTGTCACTCAGAATGCCCCTAGACCAGCCGAGCCAACCTGGTAGCCACACCGGCTGAGGTTGATGAGAATGGTCTCGTTGCCATTTCCATGCTGGATTAGATGGGCTGTGGGTCTGATCCAATAGGGATTTTCTTAAATTATTAGTAAGGTGGAGAGTACCTAATATGGATTCATGATATGGAGCTATTCTGATTTTCTTGTGAATTGCAACTGGAGATCAGCTGCGTCCTCCCCAAATCTCTGTGTATCTGCCTCTAATTTAATAGATACACACACAAATAAATACTTTGTGCAAAACTGTTGGACTTTATACTCTAAATGTTCTTCTGTTCTTCTGGAGAAAACGGTTGCAATATCTATTAGGGGGCGACTTCAGCTCTGATATACACCTTCTTTCTTTACCTGAGCAAATATCGCCACCTATGGTTCCAAGAGGGGACAGGATTCTTTTCACAGATGAATTGAGCTTGTTTGCTTTCACGTTTCATTATCATTGGTCGGTAGATTACCTGATGCTCTATTATTATTATTATTATTATTATTATTATTATTATTATTACTAGCCTACAGCTAATATTGTTGGCTGATGGTAAAAGACCCTAACTCACTGCTTGGAAGAAACACACACAGATCTAGGAGCCACACTGAGCATTTTAAACTATCAACAGTAAGCAGCAGTTTTATTGTATTTGCATCCTCCTCCATCACCATCTTTCTCACACACACATACACATATATGTGCATTTGTGTGGTATTTCATACTGACAAAACAACAGGCATCCAGACACATTGACATGGATCCTCTTACACACACACCGCAAAGGCATGCTCAAGGTGTCATTCAAGAGAAACAGAATAAATGCTATGAAGAGTGACATTGCCAAAACAAGAGGAAATGCAACACACACACAAAAGAGAGGATGGAAGAGGATGCTGGTTTGCCCATCACTTGCATATGCTAATTTGTTTTGAAATGGATGCAATAGTTTAAATGGAAATGCAATACCTCTCACCCTAGTGGAGAAGGCTGTGACCAGGCAATGGCCCCTGTGCCTTCTCAGTCTTCTGTCCAAACGCTGTTAACTGTGGTTGGGCAACTTTAAGGCCCCTATCCCTTATTCTTCTTAGGATTAGTTTAACTGGACTTGTACCAGACAGCCCTTCAAATAAAAGGAATATCCTGTGTGAAGTTGGACACAGGACCAGCCTAATTATAAGCCTTTGAGTCTCTCATCCAGGCAGGTCAAAGCTGGGCAAATCTCCTGTTTCATCCCCAAACATAGTTTGCTTAGGAAAACATTCACCAGCAGCTTAAGCTGATCCTGGAGCCTAATAGGTAAGGCCAGCCCAATCACAATGCAAACTGCAGAAATGACGAGTATTATAATGTGCATATGTCAATCATCTCCAGTCACCAAGCGTTCAATAACCCAGTGTAGAGGAGGAGTCAAATGATAAATGCATGAGCAAGTTTTCTGCCTTGTACTAGCTGGGCAGCCTGAATTGTCTATATCGTGTGTGTTTTTCTCTTGCAGTTCTGGCTGGACAGCTAGCTGATCACAGAAAAGGGCTTCCTTTGCTCCTATATCAGCTTGAACCAAAAAATCTGCAAGTGAAGCTTTTTTGGGAAGCAGGAAAAAAATAAGCATGGACACCTGCTCATACTTGCAGATAACAAAAGCAATGGGGACTTGGGAGGGGGTGGAATCTGGCAATGCTAAATTCCTTCCTTAGCCCTATAGAGCCTTCAAGTTCCTTAAACAACATGTTTCAAAGACTGTTGGGAAGTTCTTGGGGGTTTCAAACAGTGAGTCACTCCCAGCCCTACCTGGGAATACTGAGGATTGAACCAGGGACCTTCTGTATGTGAAGCAGATGCTCTACCATTGAGCTACCATGGTTTTGTTTAGTATAAAGGAATTGTTGGAAACTTTTAGTTTGTAGAAACTTGCCGCCTGGTGCAGTGATCACTGTGGTCCATGGCTTGGGCAGAGTGGAATGTTCTAAAGATGCTCACCAACTTCCTCTCCCCTAGTTGCCATTCGGACAACATACACACAAATGCCCCCAAAACATCAGACCCACTCAAGCATCGTCTGTGAAGGTCTGAGTATTTTCTTCTTGTCCTTGCCCAGCTGAGCCCAACCCAACGAAGGGATGATGAAAAATATATATGAAGATCCCCCAGCTCGATTCAGCTCCTTAAGACAATGGAAATTGTATTTATAATCAACCTTTTTTACTTTAATTAAATAAAAAGGCTGGTAGGTAAGTGGAACATAAGTGTGTGGAGTGCTCATTTGTAAACATTAGCAAATACGAATTTAATATTCTGTTTGTTGTAACCGTGTTTCTCAGGTCTCAAGCTAATGGTTCTTTCCTCTCTGTTTATTTTCTCATTAATTATCTTTTAATTGTACATTTCCAACAAAAAAACAAAAAAACAATTCCAACCGACCCCATACCAATATACAAACAGATCTATTTGTAACAATGTGCCAAAATGACTGTTAAGGACAACTTTTCCTTTCTGTTTTTCTCAGATATCTCCAAGGAGGTCATTTAAAGCTAAAGAAAGCTCACCTACAAAATCAACATTCCAAGAGCTCAAGCAAGTTACACAGAATTTGCAAGCCCATGCGCTAAACCCTGTCGCCTACCCACCCCCCCCCAGAAATGAGACATGACTACAACGTATGGGTTTAAATTAGGCCACAACATTGTTGAATTTCAGGTGTAGGAACCTTGGCTTAGGCCTTGGCAGGTATCCCTCTCAACCCAACAGGGGCTGAGGATGTGCAAGGCAGTCAGGTGCAATGGGAGGGGACTGTAAAGCATGAACTTACACAGTGTGCCCTCCCACTTCACCAAAGCTGGGAGTTTGACCTATATGCCGCCGCTCTAGGGTCAGTGACTCCCACAATCAACCCTTTAATGGGCCCTGCAAATGCTGCCACATGTGGGTGCATGAAGATGTTAACCCCCCCCCCCATATCTCAAAGATAGACTATAGGATACTGACCAAGGCCTAAAAACCGCCAAAGTTGTGACGAATTGCTACGGAGAAGGCAAAACCTGCCAATGCAGGCAAAATTCCTTCCTGGTTCCGAATACAGCAACCATTTCACGACCATAATAGCGCCCGCTGATCTAGGAAGCAAGAGGTTAGCCTGCAAAAGGAGACCATGTTACATTTTTAGGGAGGGTTGAGTGGGTGAATCTAGCAGGAAAACAAAGTGAGTCTGGGCCGAAGGGCATCAGCCTTTTTCCTGGCCCTCGCCCCACCCCCAGCTGGCAGCCCATTGTCCTGCCAAGATGGGGGCGGGGCGACGGCCACCCTGCAGCAAGGTGGGTGGCACCTGGCCAGGTAAGCCCGCATGGTGTCGCAAACCCCGCCCACCTCTTGGAGGCGGTGAGCGCAAATTTTTGCAGTACAAAAGCAGAGAATATCCCGTTAGTAAAGGTAAAGGTAAAGGGACCCCTGACCATTCAGTCCAGTCGCAGATGACTCTGGGGTTGCGGCGCTCATCTCGCTTTACTGGCCAAGGGAGCTGGCGTACAGCTTCCAGGTAATGTGGCCAGCATAACTAAGCTGCTTCTGGCAAACCAGAGCAGCACACAGAAATTTCAGGAGTAGTACCTATTTATCTACTTGCACTTTGAGGTGCTTTCGAACTGCTAGGTTGGCAGGAGCAAGGACCGGGCAACAGGAGCTCACCCCGTCATGTGGGGATTCGAACTGCCAACCTTCTGATTGGCAAGCCCTAGGCTCAGTGGTTTAGATGACAGCCTATCCAGTTAGTAAGCTGAGGGTTAATGCTGTTTACAGTTAGCCAAAAGGGGTGTGTGGAGGTGTTGCCTACAAGTCAAGACCCAGGGTAGCCTGAGTCCACTTATGTGTGGAGTCAAGGGCAGAGCTATGGCATTGTGCAGAAAGGCTGTCTGTGGAGCTCTCAAGAAGGAAAGACAATACTAGGTAAAGACTGCATGATGCATTTTATGGGCTGGTGGGTCACACCTGTCGGGAAACAGGTTTCATAACATGTGGGTGTCAATGTTTAATGCCTCCACTGTCAGACTGCAGCAGAAGTTTGCTCATGGCTCATCCATTGCGGATTCAAGGCACACACCTCGATTGCTGGAAGGCAGCCCTTTGATGCTCTCTATATGCTTGCCAGCAATCCCCGGTTTCCTAAAGTTTGGCGGCAACAAAGCTCCAGAAGATATGCTGACGACGAGCTTTTCCCCCACCTTGCCGTCCCTCACCCCACCAACGCTATCTTGCTCAGGCTAAGGAACGCCGTGTGAAATATTTCCTCTGGTCAATGTTTCAGGCTCACGGTGTGCTCTATTAAGATCACTTCGGGAAATGCTTTCACTTTCAATTACAGCAGGTGCAGCTAACCCTTAGCACTGCAAAGTGAGAAAGCAACACACACAGCCAAAGGTATTTACAATAATTTTATTCACCCCCCACACAAAAGGTGGATCCAAAAAAAGGAAAAAAGAAAATCATTCCATCTCCCACCACCACCTTGGTTTCCCATATTCACTTTCCAACAGATGCCACTTTAAATAGTCATGGCTTCCCCCCTGGGAGGCATAGTTTGTTAAGGGTGCTGAGAGTTGCTAGGAGATGCCCTATTCTTCTCCTAGACCTACACTTGTCAGAGTGGTTTAACTGTCAACCCCTCTTCTCAGAGAACTCTGGTCATTGTAGCTCTGGGAGGGGAATAGGGATCTCCTACCAACTCCCAGCCACCCTTAACACACTACACTTCCCATGATTCTTTGGGACAAGCCATGACTACTTAAAGTGGTAGGATATTGCTTTAAATGTATAGCACACATAGGGTCAGATAAACAATATTCCATGCTGCTGAGCAGGCTTTGTTCTCTTTTGGAAGTGTTTTTTGGAAAGTGGGTGAGGAGGCAACTTGTCTTCTTAGGTTTTAGGGGTTTGGGGACTTGTAAAAACCTCAGGCTTCTGAACATGTTGGCACCTCTTATCTGTTTCTCAATTGCTCTGTGTGGTTTCCTCTCTGTTGGAATTCTTACCACCTAAGTTTGTTATTAGATAACATAATTCAAAAATCTAAAGCAGGAAAGTCCAGGGCTGTCTCCAGACTAGGGATGTTGGAGAATTCAGAAGAAAACAGAAAAGGGAAGTAGAAATTGCTGTAGTTCATGTGTTTGTCTTTGGTCAGGAACAGAAATCAGGCAAGCGAATACGATCAATATTTGCTCACCTCTTTGTTGTTTAATTGTGTCTGCAAATGAGATGTAATTAATGACTTTTTTACATTGCTTTGATGTTTCTTTTACATTGAAATTAGTGTGAGCTGATTAAGTTATGTAAACAGTTACAAAAGCCATGTTAAGTAGCAGACAAGGGCACAAATTATATTAATAGTTGGTGGAAATCGAATTGCAGCAGAATGCAAACGGTGCTGATTATGATGAATACAGGTCAGAACAGAAAGCGCTTCTTAAATTCCTACTCAAGACTGTCAGTATTTTCCAGAAGGTAGTCAAGCACATATCAGGAAATGTAGGTTTGCCCAATTAAAGTAGGTTAAAGTGTTCTGTCATGCAACCACAAAAGTTCCACTTTGAAAAAGAAATACAGACTTTTTCCAATGGAGGGTTGACTCAACTATTGTGGAATGAATGAACAATTAACAGGAAGGTGTATGAATTCCCTGCAAGCAAATCAGGATGGATGCTAATTGTCAAATAACCTTCCTGCAAACAAATCAGAATGAATTCTGAATAAGGATCAAATACCATTTCACCTCTGTGTAAGCTTTGCGCAAGCAAATCAGGACAAATGATCAATAAAAAGGCCACTCAGAGGAGCAGCAGGGCAGTTTCACCTGGAATTTCTGTGCAAAAGTCTGTACTATAAGAAGAACGTCTTACCCTGTATCCAACATCCTCGGTGACAACAGTCGTATCAACAGTACGTCCCGCCTGCCACAAGGTCTCCTTTATACTGCATCCGTATAGAAATGCATTCTTCTTCTGGGAATGGCCGTGGTAGTCGCAAAACACCTGAGGATAAGAGAAAAAGAAAGCTCCTAAATCTTGCTGTCTTGCAGGAGAGAGCTGAGTAGTTGCTAAGAAACCACTACTGGGCCAAAGAGAAAGCTGTTAAAAAATGAAGCCTGGCCTGGTCACCTGTGCTGAATACAGCATTGCCTCTGGGTGACCATGCATGACAGTAAAGGACATTGTTTCTGTTGGGGGAGGCTGATAAGCTAGAAATGACTAACAAAGGCACAAGAGAGGTTAGCAACAATGGATCCATTCCTACCTGGATGACCGATTCCAGAAGTTTTCTTTATTGCTATGCTGAAGTTTCTCTCTCTATTTTTTCCCAGCCATTCTTCGGGTGATTTGTGGAGAATCAAAGCCCCTCCAAAAATGTCATAGAGAAAAAGAATTTTCTCCAAAATCTGCACATTAGGATTTAAGGATTGAATGGATGAGGTGTTTGGTGGTTTGGGGCTCTCTCATATTCCCAGTGTGATGGGACCCTTTCTCCCTGTCTCCTCTACCAGCACTTAACTAGAATGGCTTCAGAACAGTGGAATGCAGTGTAGTGTTTCGTCACTTCCAAGTCACTCCAGGAGGAAGTAAAAAATGAGCCACAGATCCTGAAGTGGTTTGGGAGCAATGCAATGGCACATTGTATCATTCTGAAACGATTCTACTAAATGTGGGAGTGGGGAGAGCAATGTTGCCCTCAGGACCTCCTTGTGTGTTTGCCATGAGCATCTGGTTAGCAACTGTGAGAACAGGATGTTGGATTGGATGGGAGTGGCCCATTTTAAAACATTGAAACTGAACCCAAACTCCTTAACTTTGTAGAATTAAGGTGAGCAGCAGCCCACACCTGTGTAAATATTTTGGAGAGATAAATCTGTCACCCTAAAAATCAAGAGAATAGTGCACCCCAGTTTTTGTGTGGGTGCAATATATTTTGGAAACTGAAAGTAGGGTTTTTGGACCGTCTCTACCTTGGTTTAATTTCATTCCTCTTTTCCACAGTGGATTGTGCTCAAAGGTGCACATAAGAAACATCAACTTATAATCAACATTGCACTTTGAAAACTCAAATAAGCAAAGGCAAACACTTAATAAGCAAAGAATAAACTAAATATTATAATGAAATAATCTAGTCTTAATGCATACCAAGAACAATGTAAAAGATACATTAACAGGATAAAACAAAACGAAAATCCAGTCCTGCAAGCACTAATTTTGCTGTTTCAGATATTGTTCAGAGATGTTGGGAATGGGATCATCTCACAAGACTAGATGGTTTGCAAGGTGCTGTTGGGCATTTACCCTATGTCTGGTGGGGTGCCTCAGGCCCAAGGGCCAAATGAGACTCCCAAGCCCCTCTATCTGGCCCTCAGGTCAGTCCCCTTCTGCTCAAGCCACACCCCTCACCAGCCCACCTTTGCACCCTTGGACCCTGATAATGCCTCTTGTTTGTCCAAACAGAGGGTGAAGAGGGGTGTGTGAGTGTGTTTAGAAACTACCTACTGTACAAAGGTAAAATTTAAGGCTGTACAAAGGTAACCTTTACATTTGTTGCTCCACCTACTTTTGTCTCAGGCCCCACCCACCATTGGCATGTGGTCCCTGGAAGGTTGCCTAGGTGGCCCCCGGGGTGAAAGAGCTCCCCTACACCTGGACTATGAGGTCCTGCAGGAGTCTATCTTGTATCTCACACTGTTTAACATCCACACGCAACAACTGAGAGAGGTCATTCAAAGATTTAGGACAGAGCTGTTCAAAATGTAATTGTGGACGTTGCTGGCCCATAGCTACTCTTGGGACTTCTCTGCACTTCAGATTTGCATTGATTTCATAGCTGCCATTGCTTCCCCCAAAGAATGATGAGGTTGCTAAGAACTTAGCAACATAAGACGTTGTCTTTCAGTATGTTGAGCCAGACTGTTGATTCATCTAGCTCAGCACTGCCAATACTGACTTATAGTTCTTCAACGTTTCAGGCAGTAGTCCTTCCCAGCTCTACCTAGAGATGACAAGAGATTGAAACCTGGGACCCTCTGCATGTAAATCATGTGCTCTACTACTGAGCTACACCTCTTCCCGAATTCTTTGTTAGAGACCCTACAGCTCCTAGGTTCCTCAAGAAGAAATGTCTCTTGAGACAGTTTAATTCTAGAGTGCAGATGCAACCACGGAAGAGAAGTTCACAAGATTCTACTCTGCAATAGCAGGACAATTTATCAGCTTCCTTTTTGGTTTCCCAACCTTTCCTGTTATCATTGAGAGAACTGAAGCCTGCACATTATGAAGCAACTAAGCACCACTTGGCTGTCTTTAAATCCACAGCTTATACCACGCAGTTTGCAGGAATGGAAAAGCATGCAATTATGTGAGCTGCTCCTGTACACTGTTATTACATTATGTACATCCAGGTGAATTAAGGAACAGTACATGACCTTCCTTTGTGGCAAAATACTTGTGTTTCCCCCCATCTAATATGACTGTCTAATCCATCTGCCTAGCTTCTGCTGTTGCACACAAAGCTGATGGTTGTTTTATCAAGGCCACATTCAGGTTGCCTTTATATGCAGCTATCGACTGATCAGAGTGAAAAATCAGGATTTATTGACGCAAGAGGCTAATATTGACCGGGGCTTTTGAAGAACAATCAATTTGTCCCGTTTGCCGAGATGGGAAGCCAATACCCATTGGCGCTACAAAACTTCTCCACATCTTCACTACAGTATTGGGAAATCTCTAACTTACAAGCATAGGTTTTTAAGGAGTCAGTTGCTTCTTTAAGGTAATGTCTCCAACAGAGAACGAGAAGGCTGCAGGGAGAAATCAGCAGTGCAATTTATCTCTGACTCCCCAGTGCTGCTTCCTGTTGTGTGAGAGAACTGATAGTGATGGGCAGATGAATTAGAGTAGAGGTGGGGAATTTCAGGCTTGTGGGCCAAATGTGGCTACTGGGAAAAGTGGGAAAAGGAACAGTTTTTCAGGGATAGATTTGGGGTGGGAGTGGTGACTCCTGAGGCAGCAGAGGGCAAAATGCCATTATCAGGGAGCTGCAAATCGGGGGTGTCCATACACACACACGCGCACACACACACACAAATACATAAGTGTTTTGGAGAGTGTGTGAATGAATGCCCAAAATTTGGTGATTGTCAACTTTCAGCTATTAATTCAAAGATAATTTTTTTGTGAATTCCTGAAAAAAAGCTCTTTCCTCACTTTTGGGAAATGGAACAAGTTAATATTTCCAATCTCACTACATCTCCCATTTGGCTGTTCATAAGAATGGAGATCATCAAGATCGCCATGTGAAAGTCAGTTGTCACTGCATTTCAACAATCAATGTAACGTCGTAAATAGAGTGTCTCTTTGGTCAACCCTGATTAACCACAACCCAAACCGACAAATCGACTGAGGGAAAGTCATGAAGATCAGAAAAGATGACTATGCAGGTTGGTTTGAACTCCAAGATCTCCTCCTTTCAAAAACAAAGCATTGTCAGGCTATCAATAGCTATTAGGCTGAGCAGGGAAACAGGGCTATTCCATCCGCTCTGCTGAGCAACCAGCTGCCTTTGGCCCTCCTTCCAATCTCATATGGCCATTTCATTCTGCTTCCCAAACTGCCAGGTGGGCATTTTAACAACAGTTAGTTTAAGAAACGGGCACCTGATCTTCCTGTTCCCTCTCCTTCTTCCCCATTCCATCTTCTCCTTTCCTTTTCTGCCCTGTCTTTCAGATGTTAATCCTGAGAGAGTAAAGACTGCCTTGACTACTTATCTTGTAAGTTACTCTTGGAGTCTTCTTTGGTGAGAGATTGGGGGTGGGGATTAAAAAAAAAAACAGAAAAGAAAAATGTTCAGAAGCAATATACCTCAGGATACCCAACAGGAGACAACCATTGTCTTCATGCTCTGCTGGAAGGCTTCCCACAAGACTCTGATTGCCCCCTGCTAAGAAACTGAATGCTGACCCAGATTGCTTTTTCAGGCAACCCAGGAAGCTGTGCTTCTGTTCTTCTGATGGAACTCCATACCCCAATTAGAAAGCCAAGAACAGGCAACATTTCCAGAGCCTGAGTCTTTTGAGTTTCTTTCTCTCTACACCGGTCCTTTGCTACTCTTTGAGTCATGCACATATTTTCTGGCTCAGTCTCCAGTTCATGTATTTTGGAAGTAAGCCTCTGTATTGTGTTCAATTACCTGGTATTGGCCCCATCTGAACTGAGTTTTTCATTAAAGAAAGTGGCTGCAGATATATAGATACAGATGATATAGATATATATGGATAGATATAATTTGGCTCTAGTATTACTTCCAAGCCCCTTGATGGATCACTCCTTTGCGATGGCGAAGGGGCTTGAATAACTCAGAGAAGTTATGAGCTATGCTGTGCAGGGCCACCCAAGATGGACAGGTCATAGTGGAGAGTTTTGACCAAACGTGAGCCACCTGGAGCAGGAACTGGCAATCCACTCCAGTATCCCTGCCAAGAAAACTCCATGGACAAAGGCAACAGGCATATAAAAGTTATGACGCTGGAAGATGAGCCCCTCAGGTCGGAAGGCGTCCAACATGCTACTGAGGAAGAGCAGAGGACAAGTAGATTAGCTGATGAAGCGGCTGGGCCAAAGCCGAAAGGACACTCAGTTGCGGATATGCCTGGAAGCGAAAGGAAAGTCCAATGCTGTAAAGAAAAATATTGCATAGGAACCTGGAATGTGAGAACCATGAACCTTGGTAAGTTGGATGTGGTCAAAAATGAGATGGCAAGAATAAATATTGACATCCTGGGCATCAGTGAACTAAAATGGACGGGAATGGGCGAATTCAGTTCGGATGACCATCATATCTACTACTGTAGGCAAGAATCCCGTAAAAGAAATGGAGTGGCCCTCATAGTCAACAAAAGAGTGGTGAAAGCTATACTGGGATGCAATCTTAAAAATGATAGAATGATCTCGATACGAATCCAAGGCAGACCTTTTAACATCACAGTAATCCAAGTTTATGCACCAACCACTGGTGCTGAAGAAACTGACATTGACCAATTCTATGAAGACTTACAACAGCTTATAGAAATGACACCAAAGAAGGATGTTCTTCTCATTATAGGGGATTGGAATGCTAAAGTTGGGAGTCAAGAAATAAAAGGAACAACTGGCAAGTTTGGCCTTGGAGTTCAAAACGAAGCAGGGCAAAGGCTAATAGAGTTCTGCCAAGAGAACAAGCTGGTCATCACAAACACTCTTTTCCAAAAACACAAGAGACGACTCTACACATGGACATCACCAGATGGGCAGCATCGAAATCAGATTGATTATATTCTCTACAGCCAAAGATGGAGAAGCTCTATACAGTCAGCAAAAACAAGACCTGGAGCTGACTATGGCTCAGATCATCAGCTTCTTATAGCAAAATTCAAGCTTAAACTGAAGAAAGTAGGAAAAACCACTGGGCTGGTAAGATACAATCTAAGTCAAATCCCTTATGAATACGCAGTGGAAGTGAGGAACAGGTTTAAGGATTTAGATTTGCTGGACAGAGTGCCTGAAGAACTATGGATGGAGGCTCGCAACATTATACAGGAGGCAGCAACGAAAACCATCCCAATGAAAAGGAAATGCAAGAAAGCAAAGTGGCTGTCCAATGAGGCCTTACAAATAGCGGGGGAGAGAAGGCAAGCAAAATGCGAGGGAGATAGTGAAAGATACAGGAAATTGAATGCAGATTTCCAAAAAATAGCAAGGAGAGACAAGAAGGCCTTCTTAAACGAGCAATGCAAAGAAATAGAGGAAAACAACAGAATGGGAAGAACCAGAGATCTGTTCAAGAAAACTGGAGATATGAAAGGAACATTTTGTTCAAAGATTACCATAATAAAGGACAAAAGTGGCAAGACCTAACAGAAGCAGAAGACATCAAGAAGAGGTGGCAAGAATACACAGAGGAATTATACCAGAAAGATATGGATGTCTCATACACCCCAGGTAGTGTGGTTGCTGACCTTGAGCCAGACATCCTGGAGAGTGAAGTCAAATGGGCCTTAGAAAGCACTGCAAATAACAAGGCCAGTGGAAGTGATGGTATTCCAGCTGAACTATTTAAAATTTTAAAAGATGATGCTGTTAAGGTGCTACACTCAATATGCCAGCAAGTTTGGAAAACTCAGCAGTGGCCAGAGGATTGGAGAAGATCAGTCTACATCCCAATCCCAAAGAAAGGCAGTGCCAAAGAATGCTCCAACTACCACACAATTGCACTCATTTCACACGCTAGCAAGGCTTAAGCAGTATGTGGACCGAGAACTCCCAGAAGTGCAAGCTGGATTTCGAAGGGGCAGAGTAACCAGAGACCAAATTGCAAACATGCACTGGATTATGGAGAAAGCTAGAGAGTTCCAGAAAGACATCTACTTCTGCTTCATTGACTATGCAAAAGCCTTTGACTGTGTCAACCACAGCAAACTATTAAAGAAATGGGAGTGCCGGATCACCTCATCTGTCTCCTGAGAAATCTCTATGTGGGACAAGAAGCTACAGTTAGAACTGGATATGGAACAACTGACTGGTTCAAAATTGGGAAAGGAGTATATTGTCTCCCTGCTTATTTAACTTATATGCAGAATTCATCATGCGAAAGGCTGGGCTGGATGAATCCCAAGCCGGAATTAAGATCTCAGGAAGAAATATCAACAACCTCAGATATGCAGATGATACAACCTTGATGGCAGAAACTGAGGAGGAATTAAAGAACCTTTTGATCAGGGTCAAAGAGGAGAGCGCAAAATATGGTCTGAAGCTCAACATCGAAAAAACGAAGATCATGGCCACTGGGCCCATCACCTCCTGGCAAATAGAAGGGGAAGAAATGGAGGCAGTGAGAGATTTTACTTTCTTGGGCTCCATGATCACTGCAGATGGTGACAGCAGTCACGAAATTTAAAGACGCCTGCTCCTTGGGAGAAAGGCGATGGCAGACCTAGACAGCATCTTAAAAAGCAGAGACATCACCTTGCCAACAAAGGTCCGTGTAGTTAAAGCCATGGTTTTCCCAGTAGTGATGTGTGGAAGTGAGAGCTGGACCATAAAGAAGGCTGATCGCCGAAGAATTGATGCTTTTGAATTATGGTGTTGGAGGAGACTCTTCAGAGTCCCATGGACTGCAAGAAGATCAAACGCATCCATTCTTAAGGAAATTAGCCCTGAGTGCTCACTGGAAGGACAGATTGTGAAGCTGAGGCTCCAATACTTTGGCCACCTCATGAGAAGAAAAGACTCCCTGGAAAAGACCCTGATGTTGGGAAAGATTGAGGGCACAAGGAGAAGGGGACAACAGAGGACGAGATGGTTGGACAGTGTTCTCGAAACTACAAACATGAGTCTGACCAAACTGCGGGAGGCAGTGGAAGACAGAAGTGCCTGGCGTTCTCTGGTCCATGGGGTCACGAAGAGTCGGACACGACTAAACAACAACAAATTACTTCCAAGCTCACACAGCTACTTGCACTCATAGCTTTGTTTAACCATAAGTGGGACATTGTATGTATGTATGTATGTATGTATGTATGTATTTACCATATTTATTTCACCTCCTCTTTGAATATTGAACAGGGATTTCATAGCCTCGGTCCCATTCTGAGATAGAACGCCCAGTTCCGCTGGGTACCAATTACCTGCCAATTTAGTGCACTCCTAACAACTAAAAATGATCAGACATTATCCACCTAAAATACAACTTTCCACGTTAAAGAAGTGCCCAGGAAACCTCAGTGTGCCAGACAGCTGGACCGCTTAAGCTTCCCCAGTTTACCATTTTGCATCCGAAAGATTAGTACAGGCAGATCTGTAATGATAGGGCCATTATTGGCATGCTGAGAGACAGGGAGTCCCACTTGCCAGTGCAGGATTATACCAGATCATCAGATGGAAAGTGTCTTGGGAGCTTCAGCAGAATTTAACCTGTTTCAGCTGAAAGCAGCAAGGCTATTGGCAATGGGAGAATAATAGCTGTCTTATCGACTGTTGCAGTTTGTTGTTTTGTTTAATGGCCTAGGCCATAGGAAGCTGCCTTAAACCAAGTCAGACCTATTGATCCATCTAGCTCAGTATTGTCCACACTGACTGGCAATGGCTCTCCGGGATTTCAGACAGGGGATCTTTCCTAACCCTACCTCCAGGAATTAAGCACGGGACCTTCTGGACTTAACCAAGACTCATTCTGATAGAACATTGCTGCACAGGTTTGCCTAACATTTTACATTTTACATTTTACCCTGCGACTTTACATCTACTGCTGCAAGGTCAGAAATAATTGTCATAACTGAAATCACTGAAGCAAAAATACAATGTCTTATAAGACTGTGACTAGGCATCCTTTGTGCCTGCTCAGTCTGCTATCGTTGGTGTTAACAACTGATGGGCAACTTCAAGGTCCTTGATCTCCTTTCTGAAGGCTCATTATCTTTCAGCTGGACTCGAACCAGGCAGCCCTTAAATGAAGGATGCCTTCAAAGATGTCTCTCCTCTGTAAAGTAAGACTCATGGCCACCTTAAGGGATAGCATCTTAATTCTAGTTCAAATGCATGTACATCCACGTGCAGCAGGAGCAGACATTGTGGTGGGGCAGTGCTGCTGTGACATCAGATTTATCTGCAGAAGGTCCTAGCTTCAATCCCCAGGATCTCTAGGCAGGCGGGGAGACACCCCCTGCATATGAACCCCCTGAAGAAGCTCTGCCAGTCAGTGTTGACAATACTGAGCTATAATTATTTATTATTATTATTATTATTATTATTATTATTATTATTATTATTAATTTGTACCCCGCCCATCTGGCTGGGTTTCCCCAGCCACTCTGGGCAGCTTCCAAAAATATTAAAAATACATTAAAATGTCACACATTAAAAACTTCTCTAAACAGGGCTGCCTTCAGGTGTCTTCTAAATGTCAGGTAGTTGTTTATCTCTTTGACATCTGATGGGAGGGCGTTCTACAGGGTGGGCACCACTACTGAGAAGGCCCTCTGCCTGGTTCCCTGTAATTTGGCTTCTCGCAGTGAGGGAACCGCCAGAAGGCCCTCGGCGCTGGAGCTCAGTGTCCGGACAGAATGATGGTGGGTGGTGACGCTCCTTCATGTATACTGGACTGAGGCCATTTAGGGCTTTAAAGGTCAACACCAACACTTTGAATTGTGCTCGGAAACGTACTGGGAGCCAATGTAGGTCTTTCCGGACCGGTGTTATGTGGTCTCGGCG
The DNA here is from genome assembly GCF_951804945.1 of Podarcis cretensis. Classification (NCBI taxonomy): domain Eukaryota; kingdom Metazoa; phylum Chordata; class Lepidosauria; order Squamata; family Lacertidae; genus Podarcis; species Podarcis cretensis. The sequence goes on from NC_137183.1 coordinate 21,373,774, forward strand.
GCCGCTCCCAGTCACCAATCTAGCTGCCACATTCTGGATTAGTTGTAGTTTCCGGGTCACCTTCAAAGGTAGCCCCATGTAGAGCGCATTGCAGTAGTCCAAGCGGGAGATAGCTAGAGCATGCACCACTCTGGCAAGACCGTCCGTAGGCAGGTGGGGTTTCAGCCTGCGAACCAGATGGAGCTAGGTGGACAAGTGGTCTGGTTGGATATAAGGCAGCTCCCTGCATTGCTGTGACACCTTCCAGAGAATGGTGTCCTTGCTGCTTACGGGGGCAGGATGGAGCAGGGCAATGCTGAGGTTGGGCTGCACAGGTACGCTGGTGGGAACCCGCACAAGGCTGACTTCGCTACTGCTCTCCCCCTGCATCATCTGGGTAAGCAGCAGCAATGCCGCTGTCACCACCTAATTGCACCGGCCATACAGAGGGCCACTATATGTGAATCTTTGCTTCCCTTCCCTGCAGTCTGCCCACCTTCGTAACTGCCTATCCAGATAAGGAATGGGCTGCTAAATCTGTCGCATTACAACCAGCCACCTTGAGGATGCAAGACACAAAAGCTTTCATTTTAAATCAAATGAAACCGGACTCTTGTATAATAAGCACAAATAAATCGACTATGAGATTAACCATCCTATGGTCAGTTTAATCTCCACTGTGCAGGAGTTGAGGGGGCGGGAATCATTCAGCCATGTGTAATGGAGGAAGGCTCAGGCTGTGATCCTTGGTGTGAGAATTGAGGTGTTTGTCATGCACTCCACAGCACTGTTGGGATGGTTGGAAGCAATTGGGTTGGCAGGCTCTGGAGGAGGAGGAGGAGGAGGAGGAGGAGGAGGAGGAGGAGGAGGAGGATTGTGGGAACCTGGGTTGGAGGAGAGGGATCTCCCCTTCCCCTTCCCACTTTGAAAAAGGGAACAGAGATGCTGAATCGCCCCGCTGACCTTCCTGCAATGCAGAGAGCCTCAGGAGGGCTTTCCTCAGCCATGGGGGGAAGCAGAACAGGAGATGACAGAAACTGAACAGGAACCTGAACATGAGGGGGCAGACTTGTTGCCTAGAAATAAGCACCACCTTCACACATGGGAGCAGACCCACCCGCCCTGAAGAAGTGCACACTTGCAATCTCAACATTCCTACAAGGCAAGAGAGCCTCACAACTGAGCTCACCACACCTGATTTTAAAGGCTCGGTGAGAGGGTATTGGAAACTTGTTTGGACATCTTTGTTGCTTCCGTCCTGTTGCAATCTTCTTGCCTTGCTTCTGAACTCCCAAATTGTGACTCCCGAGCACTGTGTCTGCTGCTAAGCCTGTACTGTTACTTGCCTGAAGAAAGGTCTCTTTCTTTCTTACAAGTGGGAGCCACTGTCTGTGTGTGTTGGGCAGGAGCCAGCAGAGTGTTATAAGTATTACACAAGACACACGCAAACTATCCCCACAAGCCTGTTTGCTCCCTCAGCTTTTAATCACATCTTATTAAGCACAGATTAAATTCACGGTCCCCTAATAATTGCATTTGTCAAAGCTTTGCTCCCCCAAGCCATTTGCTTCTGTTGTCACGCCTGATTATGGCACCTTAAAGACTAACAGATTTATTGTGGCATAAATTCTGTAGCCTAAAACCCACTTGATCAGAAGTCCAGATGTTCTAGACCACAAAAACTTATGCCGTAATAAATCTGCTACTCTTTAAAGCTCCACAAGACTCCCTCTATTTGTTTATTTATGTAACAAACTAAACATGGCTTCCTCTCTGGACGTACACAAGAATGCCCCTATCTTCACCTGTCAAATGCTGGCACATATGACTTGGTACCTGTATCAGAGCTATGGTGCAAGCAAAGCACCTCTGATTTAATCCAGTAGGAGGCAGTGATAAGCCATGTGGACTTCTGTCCACAAATTATTAAAGGGGCATATGAACAGCAAAAAGTTAAGATGGGCAGCAATAAGAAGGCTACACCATTAAATATCTCAAAATTCTATAGCTCATAAAAATGACACTTGGAGCAACTTGGTATATATAATCTATTAGCAGAAAGTGCCCAGTGCTGCTCGGGTATTCTAAGAAACAAAACAAAAAAAGTTATTTTAAAATGGATAGTGTAATTTGGGTTGTGTGTATTGGTCTACCATCTTGATTCAAAGTGGTGCTCAGCATCTAGACATTGACAAAGACCACTGCCTGCCCCTTGGGAAACCTTGTGCTGAATTTGGCAATGATATCTCAAGGTGTGGATGAACCCACAGAGAACAGACAAATGGACAGACAACCCACTTTCCAAAATGGTGTGGTCTACAAATGTACCAAACTGAGAACTGATTGTGGGGGGCGGCGTCCCTTCAGAATTTGTACTAATAAAGTTAGGTGGTTTAGGAAACTACAAAAGCTTACTCATAATTTTGAACAGATTTACAGGAGTATTTCTTTCACATCCAGACTCATTAAGGAAGCTGATCCTCTGTTGGTTTGGTAACTTTCTGAGCAGTGGTTCAAAAATTATTAAGGTTTCCATGTTCCATTAAAGCCCAAAGCAGCAACTACTGGTAAATTAATGTGGTATGTGCACATTTCATTTTTAATTAAACAAAAAAAATCCCAGTGTCTGCAGTCAGCCACATAGTGGGCACTATGCGCAATATCTATGGTATTCATTTAGCTATGGAATATGATAGTAAAGTGCAGTAGTCAGATGAGGAGTGGCCAACCTTTTGGGGCCCATGAGAAGGTGCTGTGAGTCCTGAACAAACATACCATACTTTTCCTTGTATAACATGCCCCCATGTATAACACAACCCCTATTTTGGGGGACTCAAAACCTAGTATTTTAACAAATTTCCTTTTTAAAAAACCCAGGGAAATTCATTTATTAAAAACCCTGCTGGCTGAAGGCTAGAGTTAAGGCTATATTGTTGGCTCAAGCACCGCAAAGCTTAGAAACTGGAAGTTAATGCTGATGCCTTAACAGATATAACCCTGTGATCAGCAAAGGTGTTGCACAATCTTGCTGTTCCTTGCATAAGTATCTGGCAGGACGGTTCAAACACTGGGAGATAGGGGCCTCTTCTGATGCAATAGGAGTGAGACTGGTGGTACTCCTCATGACCTGCTACATGAAGCTCTGTTTCCAAGCACTGTCATGATGGGTGATTGTGCCAGTAATGAAAAATATCAAAGCAAGTTTTGAAAAACAGTTCGTCCATTTAAACAGACAACACAAAAGGTGAATCTTGGCAGTGTGCAGGCAGTCAATATTCTGATTTTTAACAGGAATGAATTGCTTAATGATTCTGATTTCAGTGCATTTTAGGCCAGTGCCTCTCCACTCCCCACCACCCAAAAAGTGCTCACAGGAGCTCACGTCAATTCCAAGTTAGTCAGCTGAGCTCACAAGGCAACCACAGAAGTCTTGCAGCATGCCTGCTGGCAAAAATCTCAACGTGATAGCAAATGGACATTTTGTTCTTGTTCATCATGCGGCAGTTCCCAAACCAGAATCAGAAAGCTGAACTGTCAAGTCATTCAGTTTTGCTTTGGGACTTACAGTCCTGACTTTGGGACTTCAAAGCAATCAATCATTTGGCATCAGTCTGGCATCAAGCAATTGGAAGACAGGCAGGCCCTCCCATTGGTCAAATTTGAATTGCTAGGTTAGGGCTCAGTAAGGTGCTGAACCACAGAGTCAAAACGGTTCCCCATCCTGGTCTTAACCCATCCTGCCAGCTACTGATGTAAGCCATAAACAGGCTTGTGCCAATTCTCAGGAAGATTCATCTGCAAGTACAGCAAGACACGGGACCATTGCTCCGTGGCACAGCAACTGCCTTGCAAGCAGAAGGTTACGGGTTCAATCCCCAACATCTCCAGGCATGGCTGGGAGAGAGTTTCTGCCTAAAACCCTGGATAGCAGCTGCCAGGCAGTGTGGACAATACCGAGCAACATGAACCAACATCTTGACTCAGTATAAGGCAAAGTGGGGCATTTTGGGTTCAAAGCACTCCATCCTCCCTCACTGAACCTGGGCCTGAAAGACCAATAAAAGGTTTGGCCAGGTGGAGAGGGTTGTAAGCAAGAACAATTTGTGACATTACACAACAGAATTACTGATCACAGGGCACACATGGTAGTTAGTTTCCTGGCTTTGGAGAGATTGAGACAACATGAGATAACTTTAACTTGAGTCTTCAATTGGCAGGTTTGTGTGTGTGTTTTCACTATTGGATATTTTTCTCTTCTGGGTACAGTGTCCTGGGCAGAACTTAGCAGAAAAGTCTGCCAGGCCTGCAGTTCCTTTCCTTCCCAGGAAAAAGTGATCAACAGTTCAGCTGCTTGCCCTATCGAAAAGCTGTTAGTTTCCCTCTTTCTTTTCCTTTGCTCCTTTAAGCTGCCATTCCCGCTTTGAAGAAATGGGAGATGGGGGGGGGGATGCTGCCCACATGTCACCAGGACAAATGAGACCAAAGTACTTCACTGAAATCGTTTGGCTATTGGTGAACTTGGTTCTGTAAGCTCCCTTGGAAAATAAGAGTTTTACTTCCAAAGCAAGGAGGAAAGGTGTGTGTGAGAGAGCATGTATAAACTAAAATCAATGAACCCTTCAAAGGCAGGGAAAATTCAGTTCTCCAACAGCCTGTCATGTTCTAAAGGCCAAGAAAGAGTGAGACAAAGGAATCAATAGCTAAGTCTAAAGCTAAGGTTTGCTGGGAGCTTGCAATGGCCTTTGCGCAAAGAGACGCAGCTCCAGGCCCTTCTGGACTCCAGGGAGTGAAGGCAGATGGAGGCCCAAAGGTAGAGATGGAAGGATCTGTCAGTTTCAGTTCTATCTTTTGCTCATTTTCCCTATCTTAAATTCCGTTCTCTACATTTCAGCCACAATTTGCAATTTTTTGTTTTTAAACCCTCATGAAAATTCACCAGAAATTTTAGTGCAAATTTCTCCTAATAAACACATTCTGGGTATGCACTTTTGACTAATGGAAACATTTTTGCAGGCAGCTTCTTCAAATATAATGTATGTTGTTTTTACTAATATGTTGTTTTTTATGCACACTTGACCCTACATATATGCATCTTTCATAAACATTGTTTGTGAATTCAAAAGGATGGCTGTGCTTGAGTTCTCATATTGTTTCAGAAAGTGCAAATTTCATAGATTCACATTTAGATGTGTCAGGGGCTGGACTGAGGAGGAGTGGTGGGAGCCACCACCCCTTCTCCTGAACCTTCCCAAGAACAGGAGGACAGTATAGATTTAGAACAGTGGTCTGCAGAAGGGCATGGTTCAGAGGCTGCAGAGAGCAGAGCTGGGAAATATTGAAAGAGGAAGAGCAGGAAGAAGAACCAGCGCTAGGGGAGAGACAGCTGACAGACTCAGTGTCCTTGGAAAGCATTCATAACCCCGCTTCTCCCAGGACCAGACAGGCATTGAGAGTAGTATAGCAGAGAGCTCAGCGGCGGAAGGCTCAGATTAGCCGACATAGGACTGATGTAGAGTAAGGGAGATGAAGGAGAGGGACTACAGCTGGAGCAATGCCATTTCTAGAGAGAGACCACATTCTTTTGTCTCTCGCTGTGATTACTGAATAAACTAATTGGTAAGAACTCTTCTCTTTTTATCTTCTTCTTTGCTGCCACCAGAGGAGGGTTCTGATTCCCCGAAACCTGACAAAATGTGAACATAAGCAAACTTCCTGTCATCTCTACCCATGGGTATTTACACTTGTGGGGCTCTTCCTATCTTTCAATCCCATATTTTCATAGATGGGTTTAGTCAAGGGCACTTTGGCCTAGCTTTCACAGAGGCTATACCATGGATGGAAAGTCTGTAATTTAGTGGAAGAGCACGTGCATTGCATGCAGAGGGACCCAGATTCAGTTCCCTACATTTCCTTGTTTGTTTATCCATGTATCTGTTTATCTAGTCATATTCATTTATGCATTTTAATCTGCTCTTACATAAGGCTGACTACAATATATAAGCATAAAATCAACAAAAGATCCATAAAACATCATTAAAACCACAAATAAAACCAATATCAATCAATACTGTCTAGTTAAAAGAGGAGGAAATCTGATTTTTCTTTTAAAAAAGTATTCATGAAAGTTCATTGGCATTATACTGTGAATTTCTGCTAACGAAACAATTTTTACAAAACAATCTCCCCTAATAAAATCCTTTTTGTGTGTGTGTAAACTCATTGCTTAACTCACTTGAGCTCAGTATATGCATTTTTTGTACACATTTATAGGCTGGAGAACTGTACTGTACTGTGAAATTTGAATAAGTGCAAATTTCAAAGGAGGACTGTCTTTTGGTACATGTATTGTTTCTGAAAGTGCACAGTGGGTTGGTTTGCCTTTAAATGTGAACTAAATCCAATGTATCATTCCACTCGGACCCCATGTTGTGGTGGAGGGCCACAGGTCCCCCACCTCTGCAGCAGAGGTAGATAATAGTCTAAAGATAGTTGGGCAAAGAAAATATGAACGACAAAGACTCACCACTGGAGTTCGGCCTTGAGTACTGAGATAGTAAAGGAGGCCCTTTGTGTGGTAAATGGTGGGCTGGCATGCTGGACTGGGATCCAGCCATCGCCTATTCAAGTCATCCGCGCTTAAGGAGCATCGTTGGCTAGAATTAAAGAAGAAGAAGAAGAAGAAGAAATCTAAGAATGAAAAAAGAAAAAGATTGAAAACCGCAACTCAGTAATCCTCACAAAAGGTGTTGAGAGCCAGGGCAGGCTTGGCTACTCACACTGTTCTTTATTCCTGCACACTTTCAATTTTGATGGAATTGAATGAAGTCAAATCTCCAGAGTTGTTTATTTTAGAAGCTTCATTTCTGTGCTGTATTCATTATCACTTTCTTTGCCTGCTGAGGCATGTACTGTTGGACTTAACAATATTAGGGGCAGTCTTATTTTTACAGCGAGAGCAATATATGTAATTCAAAAAAAGACTCTTTATTGTAAAATACTTTGCAAACATCCATACCTAAGAGATGCTACACAGGAGTGTTGCTTTAAATAGCTCCCTGTTGGCTGTATAATGCGAGCGGGGCTCTATGGTGACGCATTTCTCCCCAGGTACAACTTGACCAGGGCTGAAAATTGGCCTCAGATATCCTGAAATATATTCTAAACTTGCAGATATCCAGTGAAGCTGAATACTGGAAGCTTCAAGACAGATAAAAGAAAGTACTTCTTGACATAGCGGAACTATGAAACTAGCACCCACAGGAAGCAGTGGTGGCCACCAACTTTACAAGAGGATTGGACCAATTCATGAAGAATAAGTCCAAGCATAATCTTCAGCCTGGGGGCCATGTTCCCTGGTAGGGAGGTCCAGAGGTCATGTACCAGTGGCAGAGAAGGTGTGATGCAAAAGTGGGGAGAGCATTGGAGGTGATTCTTACCTTTGATCAGTAGCTTGTAAATTCCAGTCATGCAAAACCCAGGTTTTCAGAGACACACACACCACACATCCCTCCATACTCCTTGCATACAAGCAATTGGCTTTATCATAGTTCAGTGACACATTCCAACCAAGCAAAAGCACTCAAGGGAGGGTGTGGCCTGTGAGAGAGGAGGTGTGGCCTGTGAGAGGGGGTGTGGCATGGGGAGCATTATGGCCTGAGTTCCAAAGGCCAACTAGGGAGGCTAGAGGGTAGCTTTTGGTCCTTGGTCTGCAGCTCCCCAGCCCTGCTTTAACTGCAGCATCCAGAGTGTTTGAACTGGGAGTCATTTGCATAGCAGTTTATGTAAACCACTGCTGGATTATATAGTCTTTCTGTTGTGTACAGCCAGAAGGGGCTCTCCAGTTACTATATCCAAATCATTATCTAGTTTTGTAAAATATTAATGGTCTGTACTGAGCACAAAGTTACAGGCTTTTATAGATTGCCAGAAGTATTGAGGGTTTTATTTCTCATTCTGCATAAAGCAATTTATTACATACTTTGCCGTTTGCTTTGTTTTTATAATAATGCCTTAATTTAACACCTTTTTTTTAAAGGAAAGGCAAATGTGCTTGAGGCTTTCTTCATTATTATTTTTTACAGCATCACAAGCTCCACTAGAGCATTATTCCTTTCTCTCAACTCTCCTTCTTGACCCTGCAATTTTAGTCATCTGCCCCCTTACAATGCATGCTGTAGATAGTAAAGCACTTGCAGTTTCTCATCCTCAGTGAACTGGAATCTGCTATTAATGAAAAACGGTACATTCAGTACAGCTGGTGTCCATCTCATTCATACTGGCTGGGGCTGGTGGGAGGTCCAAAATATCTGGAGGATTCGGGCAGATGCTCGAGGGCAGCGGAAGCTAACGTCATGCCGTGCAGATGTGGCTGGATTCCAGCCCCAACCAGCCACAGCCAACATAGACCATGATCAGGATTCAGGAACCCATTAACGAGCCTGATAACTGAGTCAGACCATTGGTCCATCTAGATCAGGATCATCTACAGTGATTGGCAGCAGCTTTCCAGGGTTCCAGACAGGGATTATTCCTAGCCCTACTTGCATATCCGCCAAGTGTCCCAGAAAAAAGGTACATCCCATATTTACATGTGAGATCGGGGTGGCAATTTTTGGTGGCCTACTCTTGCCCAGGAAAAAGTGCTTTTCATAGAATAGAATCATAGAATTTTAGAGTTGGAAGGGACTCTAAGGGTTTTCTAGTCCAACCCCCTGCAATGCAAGAATCTCAACTAAAGCATCCATGTTTTGGGGGGTGAGAGGGTGGAACGGGACTCATGACTCGCCTGGGAGCATGTGCTGGAAGAAGCACATCCTGAGTTGTTGTTTTTTTAATCTGAAAAAAGTTGGACAGTATGTACTTGGAGACGCCAAGGATTGGAACTGTGAACTTTTCCATGAAAGCAGATTCTCTACCAAGAAGCTAGAACTTCTTCCTTCTTCCTCCTCTTCCAGTGTGTGCCAACAACCAAGCAGAGTAAACAGGAAGCTTCCTATGTTCCTATGAATTTGATCCTGTTGTTGTTGATGATGATGTTGTTGTTGTTGATGATGATGATATTTCCCCACAAATAAACAGCTATATCTTTTTGGGCTTATTGTCAAGGCTCAATTACTACAGCCACACTGAGCTGAGGAAGATGTTGTCAATATGCATTCACAAGCTGCTGTACAAGACCATGGAAAACAGGAAGTTGCCTTATATTGAGTCCAACCATTAATCCACCTAGCTCAGTATTGTCTACAATGGCTGGCAGTGGTTCTCTGGGGTTTTAGTCAGCAGTTTTCCCCGATCCTATCTGGAGATGGTGGAGATTGAACCTGGGACCTTTTGCATGCAGAGGAGATGCTCTGCCACTGGGTAAAGGACCCCTGGATGGTTAAGTCTAGTCAAACTGGACTATGGGGTGTGGTACTCATCTCACTTCAGGCCAAGGGAGCTGGAGTTTGTCCGTAGACAGCTTTCTGGGTCATGTGGCCAGCATGACTAAACTGCTTCTGGAACAACGGAACATCGTGATGGAAACCAGAGTGCATGGAAATGCTATTTACCTTCCCGTCACAGTGGTACCTATTTATCTACTTGCACAGGTATGCTTTTGAACTGCTAGGTTGGCAGAAGCTGGGACAGAGCAAAGGGAACTCACCCCGTCATGCAACCTCAAACTGCCGACCTTCTGATTGGCAAGTCCAAGAGGTTCAGTATACCTCACCATCTCATGACCAAGGGGGCAGTGGCTTCATGGGCACCAGGTGACAACCTTTATGAGGCCCATTGGGCTCATGGGAACCACACTGGTGATCTATCTGGGTTAGAGTGTTGAACCTGGGCTCAAATCCCCAGTCAACCAAGAACCTCACTAGGTGCCTGGGCCAGTCGCTGTCTCTTAGCCTACCCTAACTCCCAGGGTTGTTGTGGGGATTAAATTAGGAGGGGGAGAACTACAGATGCTCCCTTGAGCTCAGGAGGGATATAAATGCCACAAATAAATAAATGAACCACTGCCTTGTGGTGATGGTGGGGGTTAAGTTCTCCTTGGGAATGTGATGTGCTTCTTTTAAGGTGGGGAGGAAGAGCGATAGCTTCCTGCTCCTTTGTGCTTCTACTGAGAACACGGCCCAGAGATTCCATAATGTGCCGACACAAAGCTCTCCTTCCCCTTGTTCCTTGGCAGGAGCCATTTAGCCGCACATTGCATTGATGCTGCCCCATGCTGCTCCAAAGGCATCCTGGTGTGTACTTGCATCTCTTTCCCTTCTATAGATATTCTTGCCCACTGCCGACACTGCTTTCCTCACTCTTATTAGGATGCGCAGTGAATTGCAAAGCGGCTCTCCAGCTATCAAACACAATATGTCCCTTTAGATTTTTATAGCTGGCTGTGCCCCAGGTGCTATTATTATCAGTCCTAACATCACTCACTCCATATGATGGTCCCTGTCTTTCTAGTTATCTGTAATGGGCAGAAGATTTTGGAATCAGTTTTATCTCCCTGCTGCAGCGGCATTTTCTCCCTAAGAAGTGACTCGTGACTCCCTCCTGCTCTCTTTGTCTCTCTCATTCTCTAGTGTTTCATTCTCTTCCCTTTTGTATTATGCCTACTGTGGTTTTTGGTCTCCTTATCAGTGTCTGCATCTGAATTTGTCTTTGTTTCCCTCCCTCCCTCTCTCTATTTGTCTTTCCCTTTCTCACTTAGTGTTTCTTTTGCTGAATCCTTCTCTCTCTCTCTCTTTCTTTCTTTAAAAAAACAACCACAAATCTTTTCCTTTACCTATAGCCAGTTCAAATGTCAATCCTATATAGCAGTCCTCACCAACCTGGTGCCCTCTAGATGAGCCACATTCACACCTTACATTTAAAGCACTGTGATACCACTTTAAACACAGCCACGGCTTCTCCCAGAGAATCCTGGGAAGTGTAGTTTGTTAAAGGTGCTGAGAGTAGTTGGGAGACCTCAACTCCCCTCACAAAGCTACAATTCCCAGAGCATTTAATAATCTATCCCTCTGCATGAGAAACTCTGGGACTTCAGCACGGGAATAGGGGGGTCTCCTAAGAACTTTCTGCATCCTTAACAAACTACAACTCCTGGAATTCTTTTGAGGAAGCCATGACTGTTGAAAGTGGTACCATAGGCCACATTCACACCATACATTTAAAGCACTGGGTAGCTTCTGATATTCATACACTCTCAGGACAGTTCACACCAGGGGTAGCCATAATTGCACTCTCCAGATGTCTGATGGGAGTTGTAGTCCAACAAGATCTGGAGTGTACTGCATCAGCAACCCCTAGCAAAGACCATTGTTCAGTGGCAGAGGGTGGGAGCGGGTGGCACTGTGGTCTAAACCACTGAGCCTCTTGGGCTTGCCGATTGGAAGGTTGGTGGTTTGAATCCCTGCAATGGGGTGAGTTCCCATTGCTCTGCCCCAGCTCCTGCCAACCTAGCAGTTCAAAAGCACGCCAATGCAAGTAGATAAATAGGTACCACTGTGGCGGGAAGGTAAATGGTATTTCCGTGTGCTCTGGTTTCCCTCACAGTGTTCTGTTGCACCAGAAGCGGTTTAGTCATGCTGGCCACATAACCCAGAAAGTTGTCTGTGGACAAATGCCAGCTCCCTCAGCCTGAACCAAGATGATATCTATTAATTGCTCTACCCATTTTGAAAACACTTAAACAGTTTTAACAATGAGATCACAAGTAGAGTTCAGGGGAGGCTTGTCTGAACAGGTGTCTCTTCAGGTGTTTGTGTGATGTCACAACAGGGATGGGCCCTCTCATATTTCAGTAGGGAGGGCATTCCACAACTCTTAAGAAAAATCTTATGTTGCCACAAGCCAACAATCATCAGGCCATGACAAAATTAATCAGGTCCCATCAGCTGATCACAATGCCCTTCATGGGAAGTGAAGTAGAATACTTATTTTCAGGTAACTGGTGTGGAGATTTAGGGTTTTGTATGTATGTAGCAGGCAGTGCAGATCCCCCAGCACTAGTGTGATATGTGTCTGATGAAAATATGAACAGAGTGCACCCCCCACACCTTTAAAAGGGCTATATTTAACTTGCTAATGGGCCTATAATCAGGGTATAAACTTGGAAGTTAATGTGGTGAGCTTCCTCCATATTTGAAGGAGAATGGGAAGTTTATTGGGTTACCCCCATGACAGTAATTGTCACAGGGAAGCTGATCAATTGTGCCATTCCCTTTGAACAGACCTTTGTGCCTTCCACACATAAAAATCCAGGGAGGATACATAAATGTGAATTATTTTATGCTTAACATGATTTAATGCAGAAATATTTTTTCAATCTGCGAACAGCAGAGAATACTGTGATTAGGCAGTTGGGCGTGTTCTGGAAGGCTAAAGAGCAGGCTGGGAAATGAATCAACATTTTTTAAAGCATGGAGAAAAAGAGGAGAGGTACAGATGGAAGGGATCCCTTTTGTCATTCTCTCCCTGAAAATGTGGTTACATGAGACAAGATGTAAAATATAGCAACTCCCGAGGTTGTTTTCTAGCAGATCTTAACTTCAAGTATGGATGGACAGATCAGTCTTCCAGTTTTGCACCTGTTCATTCATTAGTCAGTTCCATCCTGTTTTCACAGGATTCTGCTTTAAAAAAAAAACACTTTTGGAAATCCACATTTTAATGCATTGTACCACAAAATACACATTTTTGGTATGCGTTTTACCATAAAATGCATTTTCACTTGCAATTTCATATGCTTTCCGAGGTGAGTCGAGAACTCCGGAATAACAAAGGTTAACTTCGATCTGATCCAGGATGTGTAAATTCCATTCAAAATGTAAACTGGAGGAAATCTTCCGGCATCTTTTATACACAAGATGTTCCCTTAGATGGCCTGGGAGGGGGACTATTGTGGGGTGTGTGTGTTTTCCTTTTCTTTTTAAGCTGTTTTGGTTCTAATGTGATATTTTGACTGGGCACTCCAAAGAAATACATAAAATTGTCCTTTCTCCTGATAATAAGCTGCAGCTTTCATTTATCAAAGAGCAAGTTCTCCCCTCTCAGCAGGAATGCCATTTAGGGAAGGCTGTGTCTCTTGTCCTTTGGATTCCCGCCCCCACCGCCCCTTAAGAGCTTATTTCTGGCTCACTCATGGGTTCTTCATACAGACTCACTGGTCTTATACATAATTCAACAGGCCTATGGATTACAAATGTCAAATATACAGATGCTTTAAAAAAAAGTGATTGTCTCATCTTCTCTGTAGTGATTGTGTAGAGTGCTTCAAAGAGAAAAGGAGAAGCATTAAAAATGCACTTAAAACATACTGGTTTGGGGCAATTTAACCACAAAGTATCACTACACCTCTTAAGAAGAGCCTGTTGGATCAAGCCAATGGTCCATCCATTCCTGCATCCTGGATTCAAAGTGGCCAATCAGATGCCTGTGAGAAGGCATCAAGCAGGACCTGAGCACAAGAGCATCCTCCCAACCTGTGGTTTCCAGCAACTGGCATTCTGAAGCTCTACACCCTGCCATCATGGACACAGAGCATGTTACCACATGTGGTTCCTCCTGCCTACCCTCTTGTTCTTTTCAGATCTCCTCCCACAGCCGGACCTGAAACTGCATCCTTTTCTCCTTCACCTTGACTGAAAGCCATAAAACAAACCTTTAAATGTTTTGTGAGTTGTTTTTCGACCTTAAGCCAAATGCCATTGTATCTTGGGGTAGTAAAATGTCCCCTAAACACACCAAGGTTGTGGCCTTGGAAGGAATCTGCTATCCTATATTAGTTTACGAGAGAGAGAGAGAGAGAGAGAGAGAGAGAGAGAGAGAGAGAGAGAATATTATAAGGTGTGTTGCATCCCAATAAGTGAGCATGGATTGAGCCAAAAGCAGGGAGGATAGTGGAGTAGAAATAAATAAATAGCTTGCTAGGGACATTCTTTTGCTATTTCCATGAACAAAACTCTGCATGGAAACTTAAATATTCATCCCCAATTCAGTTTTTTCTCAGACTTTCGCCCCTGGTGCTTTATATATACAGAAAAAGGAAATGGTAAGCAGTCACTGTTGAACAGGTGACAACATCCTAAGATAGGGTTGAGGAACTGGTGGCCTTCTAAATGTTGTTGAATTCCAACTCCCATCATCTTTGGCCATTGGCCATTCTGGTTGGGGCTTATGGGAATGGAGTCCAGCAATTTCTGGGGGGCCACAAGTTCCTCACCCCAAGTCCTAGAAGGACTATCTGCTTCTGTGGAAATTCTGCAATAAAAATTGCACCAGGTTGTAATTGCAAACCCAAGGCCTGAAAAAGTCATTTACACTGAAGTTGGCTGGGGGAAACCCAGCCAGATGGGCAGGGTATAAATTATTATTATTATTATTATTATTATTATTATTATTATTTATTGGAAAGAACATAAGAGCTGGGTTAGATCGGACCAAGGGTCCAACTCATCCTGTTCTCCCCAGTGGCCAATAAGAAGTCCAAAAGTGTAGTGGAAATAGCCCTCCTTGATTGCTTCTCCCAACAGCCAACAATATGCAAATGTATTTAAATACAACCAACCGATAGGTTAAAAGGTAGGCCAAAAGACAATATGTTATTCAGCCAACAGCCCTGGCAAAATGCACAACAGCTTTTTAGCAACTATAACAAGAGATCACCATATATATATCTCTACAATATTATTAGCAGCATACGCCGGGTCAGCCTAGTGTAAAGCTGCAGAACATCTCCTGAGCCTTTTGTCATTTCCTCCTGGAAGTCATCAGTTCTGCACCTGGGGCAGCCAAAGGGCTTTCATCAGCATGACACTCAGAGGACTCTTCACCCTGATCGACTCGAGGAGACAGAGATAGGTGATGCTGTTGCTTTGCCAAGGGATTACAACACTTCAGACCATTGCGAGCACACATAACAAAACACAGCTGGAAAGCCACAGGGCATGAGCAGGTGTTTTTCATGAAGGAATCCCTTCTGCTCTGCTTAGTTGCACACCTCCTTTGTCTATGCAATCCCACCACCCCAGCACTAGAAGAAGCTAACAAGACTTGGGGGCTGGGGCGGACCTGTCGACTCCACACATAATCATGGCAATAACAAAATAAGGCACCAGCTGGCTGGTCAATGCAGCATCGCTAATAGAGCAAAAAGGCGCATTTCCGCACACAGTCAAGATGCAAGAGGGTTTAAGAGGAAGAGGCCAGGCCAGGTCAAAAGGATTCTGCCAAGATGACTCACACAGCTCTACTCCCATTCAAGATTAATGGTCTGCTTGCAATCCGGAGCCTAGTCAACTGTTCCAAAGGCACAGTCCTCAGAATCCCCAGGGAGGACCAAATGTTTCCATTCTTTCCCCTGTCAGCTGTAAAGCTAGGAAGGAGGATTCAAGTCTAGCAACACTTCACAGATGAAAATAAGGTGCCACTTTTACTTCTTATTGTTAGGTCAAGGTCACCATCGCGTACATCCCCCACAACACACGGCCAAATACTCCTCCATTTGCTGTATGCTGGGTGATGTCCAACTGTGGGAGTCTACTTGGGCAACAGCTATTCTGCTAGCAGGGATCCCATTCTCAGCATAGAATCTAATGGGTGTCTTGCAATTGCAAAAGGGGTTGTCCGATCCCTGGTACAACTGCAACTTCTATACCTGGTAATAATAATTAATAATAATAAAAAAAAAATAATAATAAACTTTATTTATATCCCACCCTCCCCAGCCGAAGCTGGGCTCAGAGCAGCTAACAACAGTAAAATGATAAAACATTCTAAAATCATTTCATTATAAATTTAATTCCAATCAAATTAATGGCAACTATTGGGCTAGAGGTTCTGTGAGGATTGCCAAAGGAGGGAGCCAGGCTGTGCCTTGGCCAAAGGCCTGGTGGAACAGCTCTGTCTTGCAGGCCCTGCAGAAAGATGTCAAGTCCCGCAGGGCCCTAGTCTCTTGTGACAGAGCGTTCCACCAGATTGGAGCTACAGCCGAAAAAGCCCTGGCTCTGGTTGAGGCCAGCCTAACCTCTCTGTGGCCTAGGACCTTCAAGATGTTTTTGTTTGAAGACCGTAAGTTCCTCTGTGGGACATACCAGGAGAGGCGGTCCTGTAGGTACGAGGGTCCTAGGCCGTATAGGGCTTTGAAGGTTAAAACCTGTACCTTAAACCTGATCCTATACTCCACTAGGAGCCAGTGCAGCTGGTATAGCACCGGGTGAATGTGATCTCGCAGCGAGGACCCTGTAAGGAGTCTCGCCGCAGCATTCTGCACCCTCTGGAGTTTCTGGGTCAGTCTCAAGGGCAGCCCCACGTAGAGCGAGTTACAATAATCCAGTCTGGAGGTGACCGTCGGTGGATCACAGTGGCTAGATCAGGGCGAGAGAGGTAAGGAGCCAACTGCTTAGCTTGGCGGAGATGAAAAAATGCCGCCTTTGTTATAGCTGCAATCTGCGCCTCCATGGAAAGGGTTAAGCATTGTGCGCTACCTCTAACACCACTGCTTGTGCAACCACTTGTGCAACAATGTAATCTCCTCTTGCACTAACATTGCATTGGATCTTGTTCCCTCTGTTTACTCAAAGGGTGGGCTGAAATTTCTCAGAACAGAATTTCCTTGACTAACATTTTGACAGTCTTCTTTTTTCTTGCTTCACCCAAATTCCCTCCTCGTAAATTTTGGGCACAACTCTGCATCCAGTTTTAATATTGCTTAATATTATTTTAATATTGTTGAAGTCAGCTGGACCCTCCCCCTCCCAGTTCTCTCTTAGCTCATGCCTTCCTTCATCTGCTAATATGAACTAACAACTGAGTTTCATTCAACATTAAATGAGCCAGAATATTGCTGAAGAGAATTTTCTGGGGGGAAACAGCTGGAGAATTTCATCTATCTCCACCACACCATACTACCCCAGCAAGAATATTTAGCAAAATGTCCCTTTCACCCCTCACAAATAGCCATTTTTGCTCAACCCTAATTTTCTTATTATACAGTCATCTAAACTCATCAGGTTTCTGAAATGGGGTTTGCTTGTACAAGGCATGTTCCACTTTTTTCACTTTTTTGTGCTATGTCCTACCCTGAGGTCTGCTGACAAAGGGTGGGATATACCTTATTTAATTATATCGATAACATTTCCTCTTTAAGAAACAATTCAGTGTAATATTAGTTTTTATTTTTATTTACCCCCACCTTTCCTCCAAGGAGTTCAAAATGACATATACGTCTGTCCCCACCCTCACCTTTATTTTAATCCCTCAACAACCCCGCAAGATAGGTTAGGCCAAGAGAAAGTGACCGCCCCAAGGTCACCCAGTGAGCTTCATGGCTGAGCGGGAATTGAACCACGATCTCCCATGCCCAGCACTCTAACCACTACCCCAGTGTATCTTATTTCGCTCTTGATTCCTTGGGGTTCCTGCAAGTGCTCTTGCAAAAAATAAATGCACTAAAGTAATAAAAAAAAACCCACCTACTCCTGCACACAAAAAAATCAGAGTTTTAATTTATAGGGCTCCAGAATTGGGGCTGAGGCACTGCTTGACAGGACTGACTTTTTTGCCCCTGTCAGCCTCCTTCCCAAGTCTCATGGGGCTAGCAATTTTACACAGTGCTGGCCATCGGACAAAGAGGCCTCTGCCTCTTTCAGACAGAGCTTCCCCCCCCCCTTCTCCCTCCTCATCTATATTTCAACCAGCACACAAACGCATCAGAACTCATCTTGCCAAGTGACATTTGGCTGCCAACCAGCTTAATGATGCCGCTGAAGGTCTCCTTCCTGCTTACGGAGGGGAGACGTTGCACCAGTGGGGAGGGGGGGCAGCGCCTTCCCCATTCCAGCTCCCACTAATGAAGGCTTGGTGCATAATGCTTCCTCTCGGGCAAACACTCTTCTGAAGCATTACTTTGTCAGCTCCCCCTTGCCTCTCGATAGCTTGAACACACTGCCACTAATTAGCGTAATGAGGTTTCGGTGTTTCACCTTCTACGTCTGACTGAGTTTTGTCATGCAGGATGATCCTTTCTTCTCAAGATAAATGATGCAGAGTCCAGGCCCCCTTTTACTCAGCGCATGTCTCGCTGCAGCTTCTCCGCGGTATTTACCATTGCAGGTCTGGCCCTGAAACCGAATGGTGGATTTGCACGTGAGCCTATCCTACAAAGGTTTGTGGAGGAGAGGGATCATGCATCGGCGTGGAACCATTTCACATCTCTCCAGCTGAATTATGCCCAAAGATGGAAAGAAGGAGAGGCGCCAACGAAGGGAGAACAGCTTCTGAAAATGATGGCATATGTGGAACTGGCAAGATGAGCAGCAAAGACTGGAGACCAAAATGATGAAAAATTCCTTGAGGACTGGAAGACTTTTATTGCGTATTTAAAGAATTACTGGAGTGAGATGAAAACATGAGCGGGACTTGAAATATAAGCAACAGTGTTAATTATTAAGATAAATGGGCTAAAATGGATGTGTTGAATAGTATATGTGAAATATGCAGCATTCAAGGTAAATATGGAAACCATGGAAGGGGAGGACGGGAAGTCAATGGATAAAGTAATTTATGGCCTATGGTTTTTTTAAGGAAAAGATCAATAGATAAGTGGGCTTTTTAATAAAAAAAGAATTACGTGATCATAAGGACATAAGAAGAGCCTGTTGGGTCAGGCCAATGGCCCATCTAGACCAGCATATTTTCTCACGGTGGCCAACCAGATGGGAACCAGATGTGGCCAACCAGATGTGGGAAGGCAGGACCTGAGCACAAGAGCACTCAGCCTACCTGCAATTCCCAGCAAGTGGCATTCAGAACCATTGCTGCCTCCAGCTGTGAAGACAGAGCATACCCTTCATGGAAAGGAGCCCAACTGATAGCTTAGTGAGAGATTCAAACATGGGACATCACTTGTGAGATTTCAAACCAGCAGAGGAAGAAAACCTCCAGGGACGACAGTATTTTGAGTTCAGTGTGGGTATCCTAAAATCTGCTGAAAAACTGGAACTCGAAGGGTTCCTCTTCCGTTCTTTCCATATTGGCACCATACCTCCTTCTCTTCCTAACTGCAAGAAATCCAACACCCTTTGGCCAAACCAAGGGCTCTTGGCTCACAACATTTTGTGTGAAGATAAGTGGTAGGAGTGTGCAACACATTTCGAGAAGTGCACACTGAGGAGTGGAAGATGAGCGGCCAATGTTTGCGAGCGCACACACACACACACACACACACACACTAAGCACCTTCCATGGAAAATGCCTGAATAAATAATGGAGCTATTAAGTTATCCAGCTTGATACCAGAGAACAGAAAGGTGACTTGGTTCTTCCCAACAAGGCATTCACAGGGTTTGGACATGATTTACAGCAGAGATGGCCACCAGCTGCCATGCAAGAGGAGACACTGCACTTTCCCTGTAAGTAAATTATAGCTCTGTCAAGGCAGCATTAGCTGAAATATGCTGAGTGAACAAGGAAGGGTGCTGTTTGCTAGCTCAGCTTCCTTCGCCGGGCAAGCAAAGTGTAAGCAAAAGAGAACCAGCAACTCCGTGATCTTCTGCAGCCATAAGGGCTATATCTCATCAGTTGAGCTTTTGCTGTGCATGCAGAAGGTCCCAGGTTCAATCCCTGGCATCTCCAGGTAGGGCTGGAAGAGACTGCTTGAAAGCCCAGAGAGCTGCTGCCGGTCAGTGTAGACAACACTGAGCTCAATTGACCAATGATTTGACTTAGCGAAAGGCAGCTTCCTTTGTTGGGCCTATGTTCGTGGGAGTTCAATGATGCCATTCTAGCATGTACAGTTATCTGTGTATAGCACTTTATGACTTACACTGCAATCCTATGTAAGTCTCCCCAGAACTAAATCCCACTCCCAAATAAGTATAGGATTGCAGCTGGAATTCTAGATGACAGGGATGGGGAACTGGATCCAGCCAGTGGGCCAAGTCCTTATCTCTGCCACCCCCTGCAGGGCCACCCACCTGTCCATCACCTGACATCACAGTGACATATAAGTGAGTCATTTTGCTCACATAGTTTTAGATCAAAGGTGAAACCCTGCATTTTGTAAGCAGAGCCCCATGCACAGCACTTTGCCAGCACCAATGACCAGCTGACTGTTGGCGCTTGCAAATCCTAGTGCACAGGGCTTTGTGAGTGCCATGAATCAGCTGGCCAGCAGGGCTTGCAAACTGACTTTTGGCCCAGCCATGGTTTTACCTTCCCCACCACTGATGTGAAGTATAGGGCAGATGAATGTGGCTTGGCTGAAACGGTCTCACAGGCCAAATGCAGAGGCCTGCCAAGATTGATTTGGCCCATGGTCTGAAGCTTCGCCACTACTGCTATCTATGCACATGTACTGGAAGGAAGCCACATTGAACATAGTGGGGTTTACATGTGAGAAGACAGGCATCAGATTGTAGTTTTACTTTAATATACAAAGCCAGAAAACAACGAGCTTCGCATGACCAGAAAAAAGCAGGCAGAATACAACTGTCCGCAAGCGGTATCTTAAAATTATCTGTGATGCTGATCTTATACATGCTAGGCCTGAGGTCTAGCCTGAGGTCACATTCCACCTTCCTCTGGACCGTCCTCAAATGCTGGTTTAAGTGTTTTTTTAAACCTTGCTTTCTGGGGTTAACCTGTGGCCTGAGGCTGTGGCCCTGAGGCTGACCAATTGCAAAAGAGGCACCACCGAGGAAACATTTGCTGTTCCAAATTTTCAGTCACCCGAGAACATAAGTTCCATTTAGTAAAATGGTAACTAAGCCTTGAATACATACCCTCCAAGTGCCTCGATTTTCTAGGAACAGTCCTGGAATTACAGAAGCCATCCTGGCTTCTGATTCAACCCCAGAATGTCCCTATTTCCCTTTGCCAATGCTGCCACCACTGAGCTCAGGAAGGAGGATTTGTTGGCGCTTGACCCAAGTGGCAGAGGTGGCGAGGGAGCATCCTGTTGCCTCTCCATGGCGGCTGCTGCTGGCCTCCTCCCTTAGGTAGCTTGTAGCAGCTGCTGGAGAATAGGTGAGGAAGAGGAGGGGCTACCACCACCAAGGCCCAGCCCGGCATGACGCACTGGTTCTGAGGCGGAGGCAGAGGACAAGGCTGCCCTGGGCAGGAAGGAATAGGAAGCAAAACAGAGCACAAGGAGTCTTGATTTAGATAATAATATTTATGCCTCCACACCTAATCTTTCCCCTTTCTAAAACTGATTTATTAGCGTGTGTTTTTCTTTTTGTAAATGTACCAAAGAATAAAATAAAATTGAGATTAAGGGATTTTCTCAGGACCATGGAGGCTGTGTGTGCTGTGTCACATCGGTCAAGTGATGGTGGCACTTGCCCTTCTTCTGGTAGGAAATGTTCTGTGGTGGGGGGGGGGCACAATCCAGGAGGGTCAGTTGGTGGGTGTGGGAAATGGCTCTATTTTCATCTGAGGAATGTTGGAGGGTATGTTTATGCACACTGTCATCTAAAAATCGTAACACGATACAACACACAAAGCCCTTCCCTACAAAACAACTAAAAAGGGGATGAGCCTATGCCCTTGTCACACCCCAAAGGTCAACCCAAAGAGATAACCCCTTTGGTATCTCCCCTTTGGAGTCACTGCTGGCAGAGCCACCCACCACCCCAGCAGTCTTTGCTTATGTCTTCCTCAGCGCCAATAAATGCAAGGTATGTTGTTTTGTGGGCTGTGCAGGGCAGCTACTACCACTCAGGCAAATGGCTTATAGCCTCAGTAAGTCCTAGACCTGATGTCTCCCCAAAACAGCAACTTCTTGGATATGGCTGCTTCCCAAAGGGGACTGATATTAAACTATTTATGTCTCCCCACTCTCCCTATCTCAGCTAGCTGCCTGCCTCCCATTCACCTTCTTCAGCTGCTGCTATGTATACCACCTTGAGCTCCTTTAATGAAAGATGGGATATACAGTGGTACCTTGGGTTAAGAACTTAATTCGTTCTGGAGGTCCGGTCTTAACCTGAAATTGTTCTTAACCTGAGGAACCACTTTAGCTAATGGGTCCTCCCGCTGCCACATGATTTCTGTTCTCATCCTGAAGCAAAGTTCTTAACCCGAGGTAATATTTCTGGGTTAGCAGAGTCTGTAACCTGAAGCGTCTGTAACCCAAGGCACCACTGTAAATATAAATTAAAGCACCAGAACTACAAATGTCCAACCCAGAGCTCCATCAATGGATTTAAGCATCCTGTGTAGCTTGTTTGCCTCCACTGCCATTTCCTTACCAGGAATATGATCCTGGAAAAGACTGTTCCTAAGCATCTGGCCACACAGGGAAGCATGGAGCATGAAACACCAGGTGATTTATACAGACAAGGTAAGAAGAGGTAACTTGGGAGAAGGGAAACTCAAGAGGCAGAACAGGCAGCAACTGGCAGATTCCCTAAGCTATTTATTTCTTTGTTCCCTTCCTCATCGTATGCACCAACATGCACCATACACTCCTTGAATGCTAATTTCCTGGTTTGGAGGGGGAAGTGGGCAGGGAAGGGAGGAAGTAAGAAAACAAAAGAAATAAGAGTACAAATTGCACATACATAACTGTTGCTCATCCAAGCAGGTTTTTTCTGGGCGCTTCACAGTAGTAAAGTTAAACGAAGCATTCAATGCACATTTATTAAACTAAAGTATCCATGGGAGAAACCTCAATGGGGCATGCAGCATTCTCTGCAGAACATTTGTAAAATAAATAAATAAATAAGCAGACAGGAAAGTTGTTTTAACCCCGAATCTAAAAATTGCTGACTTTAGATTTAAAAATAAATAAATCACAACGACTGCCTGTGTTGCTCCCTATGGTAGGGCTAGAGAAGGCAGAACCACAGGGAATCAGATTAGTCAGGGGTGGAGTCAGAACAGGAAATGCCTGATAAGGGGGGGAGCCTTAAAAAATGGATATTGTGACAATCTTGAGCTGTTTTTGTGAGACGACAACACTGGCTACCTAAGGGTTGGAGATAAATTAGCTTCCACTTTCCAGGGACATTGGTCAATCTAGCTCATATTGTCTACACCAGGGATGGGGAACTGTTGGCTCTCCAAATGATGCTCCCATTGTTCTTGAACTTTGGCCATGTTTGCTTGGGCTGATGGGAAATGGAATCCAACAACATCTGGAGGGCTGCATGTTCCCCAACCCTGGTCTCCGCTGACATCTCTCCAGGGTTCCAGACAGGAGTCTTTCTCAATCTTATCTTGATATAGAGCACTGTTTCCCAAACTTGGGTCTTCAGCTGTTTTTTTTGGACTACAACTCCCATCATCCCTAGCTAGCAGGAGAAGTGGTCAGAGATGATGGGAATTGTAGTCCAAAAAACAGCTGAAGACCAGAGTTTGGAAAACACCGATATAGATCCTGGGCCCAAAGTGGTAGAGCAAAACTCATGCTCTACTACTGAACTATGACCCTTCTTTTACTAAGCCAACTCAGGTAAGGGACCATCCACTTCACAGATCACACAACAGCTATCCTGAGTATGCCTACAAAATCTCCAGTGAGCAAGGCTGGCAGCCAATCCTAGGTCTTCACCAGTAAACCTGTTGGATGCATGCATTTTCAAACTCACTTTTGCCACATATCGCATTTTACACCCAGAGAACCTTTGGCCAATTTCCTCTCCCCAGTGGAGTTGCCAACATTTTTAACCACCCCCAGATCCTGTGTCTTTAACAGTAACATGATTAGCAGACAATAGAAGGTAATGATAGTATTATGGGCATAGGCAATGCGGAGGGAGGGGGATCAGTCAAGGATAGGCAAGTACTTGACCCAGACAAGTATCTCGCCATCCACCCCATGATTATTTGAAATAAAGACACTTTTTCTCATGCAAATTATAACTGGATCATAAACTGGAAATTAATATAAGGCTGTAATCTTCAGCATGCTAACTTGAAAGCTAACACCATCAAAATTAATAGGATACACTCTAGGAAAAAATATATCTTTAGGATGTTAATTTGAAATATGCCATTATTTCTCTGTTAAAAACTTGCCATGTGGAACAAAGCTCATTCACAACCCTTCCCCAATATATTCTTTTCTGGTGACACCACTTATGCTGAAGTATTTCACCTGCTGGTTTTTGCAGATCAAATGGCTACTATTGATACAACGGGGAGGTCTATGCCTCAATAAAGGAACATCTGCTTTGTTTGAAGAAGGTCCCGGTAAGGACATCTCCAGGTAAGGATGGGAATATTTCCTGTTCAAAACCCTGGAAAGCTGCTGCTGTGTGGACAATACTATGCTAGATGCTCTGAATGCAGGGAGTGCAAGGTTCAATTCCTAAACATCTCTCCCCAGGTTACTGAACTCATCTCAACTCTTGCCCTGCATTTTATGCAGGCAACTCACAACTTAGGCATATTTAACTTGTGAGCATTCAGCTTTACACGCTTGGCAAATAAAAGGGGTGTGTGGAAAGAGGGAGGGCATGAAGAGGAAAAAAAGACTTTGGCAATCCTACCTGCCATTGAACCCAATGTGTTTTTCCTAGATGCGATTTTGGCTTTATGCTCTATCCCCGTAGCATAGCCCCTGGGTAAGTTGAAAGTTGCATGTATAGAGGTCTCTTTCAGGGTGAGATCCAGCCCTTTCTTGTTGTTGGAGGGAATGGCCTTCCAGATTCTTCCAGCCTCACCATCAGATGATTTAATTGGCCTCTGATATGCCTCCTCAGAGGGGAGGGGGGTTGAGGGGGGTTTTGGAACTCTGCCAATTGAGCTTGACAGTGTGGTGGTCTTCATAAGGTTCTCTCTCTAACCATTGATTGATATGCACACAAAGTCTCTCTCTTCCTCATCTTGCTGGTGCTTCTGAGAAATAACAGACTGTCAATTTCCACTTCCCCTCACTTAAGGCGATGCAAAGAATGTCTCTTCTCTAATCAGCTATTTAAGCCAGATGTTGCACTGGCAGGTAGCTCTGGATTGGCCAATACAGTGGCTCCCAAATGTTCCTTCTTGTTGCACAAGATTTAAAGCCGGTAAACGCTCACATCAGTGGTCATATGCTGCTTTCAGCCTGGAAATCTGGAGTGATTTCACACACTGTAAATTGAAGTCAAGGCTCTTGCAGCCAAGAGTGAGGCATGTTTTGAAGGCTGCAGCCTGAGCTCAAATCTCAAGCTTTTCTTTCTTTTATCAAGACTTGGACACTTGAACCTGTCAGTCATCTGACATCATGACGATGAGGTGTCTGCTTCGAAGCAGCCCCAGCAGGATTGAATCCCCGGCTCAGGCCTGTTCATACCTTCAGGACTGGTCCAAGAAAATTTTGCAGCCTGAGGCGAAAGACGAGATGCTGACCCCTCCATTCCTTGTGCTTAAGCCACATGTACTGACAAGTGAATCCTATTTCAACACTGGCAAAGACACAGCATCCTCCAGTGTACCTGAAGGCAACAGGTTAGTTTAGGAGGCGTATAATAGGCCTGGGGGAATGCAGCCCTTTGGGGAATGGCTTGAAAGGTACCATTGCTGCCTCCCAGCATCTGCCGCCTGAGGCTTGCCTCACTCCACCTACTGGTAGGGTTGGTCTTGCTGAAAATACCTCATTGAGGCGGACAATATGGAGACCTCCAGCAACGTTTTCTTTTTGCTTTGAAGTTATTGTCCACATTAATTTTGTAATTGGGTTTTTTGTGAGCCTTTACGGTCACCAAGAAATTTACAACATGACCTTGGAACATCACCCAACATCTATATTGTGCAGTGGTCTGTGGACCTCACTGTCCTTGCTACATCAGAATGCATTTTTGATAAACATTCATTTCATTGCAATATCTTGCAGGACTTTTGGGTGGTATATATAACATTTTATGCTTAAACTGAGATGGCTATATTGATGGTTATTATGTTACTAATGTGAACAGATTCTCCCTCTTTTCTGTCTCTTCTTTCTTTCTTTCTTTCTTTCTTTCTTTCTTTCTTTCTTTCTTTTCTCTACATGTTAAATTTGTTATAAATAGACCTTGGTTACAATTTGGTAAGGCTACTTTCCAAATAGATGGTTCTGGTCCACAGGTTGTTATTGGCCATCCCCAGTGCTATTTTTCTAGGAAAAAGAGGTGCTGGAACTCACCACCAATGCCTCCCTTGTTCTCTTATAAGTGCCAGAACTGGGGGGGGGGGGGTTTCCTGGCCATCCCTGATATAAATAACATGCAAAATACATAATTACTTCCCCCCTTTCTTTAATAGTTTCTTTGTTGCACTCCTCCACCTTTTAGTATGTCGGAATGCACAGTCATTAATGAGCAGTCATAAATGAAAGCATGCCGTGTAGAAATGGCAGGGATGTTTACGGGAAGTGATGGAACATGAGAATCTATCCTGAGCCTTCTTTCTTCAGACAAGTGAGGCATGAGCTGCATTATTCCAGCAACGATTAGGAAGCATCCGATCTGTCTTTACCCGCACATCACTTTATCAAATGAGTTTTGGAGGGGGGAGGAAGCAATGAAATCTACCCCCTTCCTGATTGAAAGATTGATCATTCTTCTGCCCTTCTAATCCACACACACACACACCCCGCACACCCTTCTCTGTTCACCACGAGGTGCTCTTAATACCATAATTACTGAATTATTAGCTCAAAAAGGAATTTACAAAAAACCGGCTCATTATTTCTCAGTGATGAAGGGAGCGTGCCATGGAAATGAAAGCTACTGCTTGGAAGATATAAACCTGGGGACCTTATTAATGGGCTTTAGGCTTGTTTTAGATCTGAGCAGAGTCTGAGCAGCAGCAGCACCAACAACAAAAGGGTACTCTGAGTGCCATTAATGAGAACATTTAGCATTCTATTACTCGATATAAAAACAGCAAGATGCAAATAACCAGCCGGGAGAAAAAGAGAAAGACGTGTGTGTGTGTGTGTGTGTGTGTGTGTGTGAGAGAGAGAGAGAGAGAGAGAGAGAGAGAGAGAGAGAGGTGTTAGTAACGAATGCAAGGAAGAATAATGACAGGGCCATCCCTACCATTAGGCAAAATGAGACAGACACATCAGGTGGCAGATGCTGAGGGGCAGGGAGAAGACAGAGCTGTCTGTCTCCCATAGGCATGTAAGAAAGTAGTGTTTTCTTTCCTGTCCTGTATTAGTTATATGCAGCACTGCTTCTGTTCCACTGCACTTCATCTTCCACCCAAAACTAGCCATTGTCTGCTGCAACAAACTTACATAATGTAACTTATGTATTTATTCTGTAAACTGATTGTCATTATGTTATTCCACCCTTTCATTTCAGTACGTGGCGGGTGGGTCACAATCAATTATGCATCGTTTGCAAACTGAAAGCAACAAAAACAGAATGGATGCATTCCCTATATAGCAGATAGATTTCTACAAGTGCCAGAAGTCTTGATGCTACTGGTGGACCTACAGGGTGGGAAACTGGAGAAATTCATTTCATCACTCTCCGTCTGGAGGCGGTTGGAGGATGGATGGCGGCTAACAGATTGAGGTTGAATCCTGACAAGACAGAAGTACTGTTTCTGGGGGACAGGAGGCGGGCAGGTGTGGAGGATTCCCTGGTCCTGAATGGGGTAACTGTGCCCCTGAAGGACCAGGTGCGCAGCCTGGGAGTCATTTTGGACTCACAGCTGTCCATGGAGGCACAGGTCAAATCTGTGTCCAGGGCAGCTGTTCACCAGCTCCATCTGGTACGTAGGCTGAGACCCTATCTGCCTGCGGACTGTCTCGCCAGAATGGTGCATGCTCTGGTTATCTCCCGCTTGGACTACTGCAATGCACTCTACGTGGGGCTACCTTTGAAGGTGACTCGGAAACTACAACTAATCCAGAATGCGGCAGCTAGACTGGTGACTGGGGGCGGCCGCCGAGACCATATAACACCGGTCTTGAAAGACCTACATTGGCTCCCAGTATGTTTCCGAGCACAATTCAAAGTGTTGGTGCTGACCTTTAAAGCCCTAAACGGCCTCGGTCCAGTATACCTGAAGGAGCGTCTCCACCCCCATCATTCTGCCCGGAAGCTGAGGTCCAGCGCCGAGGGCCTTCTGGCGGTTCCCTCATTGCGAGAAGCAAAGCTACAGGGAACCAGGCAGAGGGCCTTCTCGGTAGTGGCGCCCGCCCTGTGGAACGCCCTTCCAGCAGATGTCAAAGCGATAAACAACTACCTGACATTCAGAAGACATCTTAAGGCAGCCCTGTTCAGGGAAGTTTTTAACGTGTGATTTTACTGTATTTTTGGTTTTTATGGAAGCCGCCCAGAGTGGCTGGGAAGGCCCAGCCAGATGGGCGGGATATAAATAATAAATTATTATTATTATTATTACTTAATTGAATGAGAAAGGCCGCAGGTGAAAAATCCTTTTCCTGCATTTCCAAAGTGCATCCCCATTGCCTCTCTCCTTCTGCAGCAAAAGGTCAGGAACTCTGATAAGAACAGTATCCTTCATATATATATTGCACCTTTCATTCCCCAGGATCCCAGAAATGTTTTATAAATTTATGCTTCTATATAATGTCCCAGGCAGAGAAAGGAGATTGCGGGCTGACTGCTGTGTAGTTGAGAATTTTCTGTATCCATGTGAATGAGGAACCCAGGACCGTCTTTGTATCAGATGCTTCCAGAGTGGCTAATGCTACAAAGGATTGATTTCAGATCACTGGTAAGGTAAGGTGAGGAAGCTTCCCCAAGATATTATAAACATTTGATTTTAAAGAAAGTGTGAGCTCCTGGGAAAAAGCCACAGGGTGGAGGTAAGGCATGTGTAGGCAGGGATGAATCTGGAAGGTTGGGGCGATGCATTGAAGAATGCAGCAGGTTGTAGAGCAAATGTGGGGCAGAACTCAAGAAGAACAGAACTAGATATCAATGGAATCTAACAGCACCTGAAGCTTTTCAGACCTCCAGACTTCAGCATAAGTGGTGTCACCCAGCAAAGGGGACAAGTGCTACCCACAACAAAATGTTGTCGTGTATCCTTACCTCCTAATAATCTTAAGTTGTTTAAAACTGTTTTAATATTGTGTTTTCATGTTGTAACCTGCCCTGGAACCCTAGAGTGAAGGGGGGGGGGTTAACAACAACAACAACAACAACAACAGGAGTTTTCCTGTTCAGAGTTGCAGCCAGACAGTTATATCCTCCTGCAGGATACTCCATTCCATTCCCCCCTCATTTCCCATTTTTTCTTTTCCAATGGATGTTCAGTACTCCATGGCTACTACTGTAGGTGGGTTTTGTTCTCATGCACAAGCCTCCTTGAAAGAGAACTGAATGAGAGCAAAAGGACTGGAAAACCCGATTTCCTACTCGTGTCTTACACAGGTTTTTCTTTTTTGAAAATCACATTATATATCCCATCCTTTTCCAAGGAACGCAGACAACAAGCTACCTTTGTTTTGTTCACAGAACAATTTCTGTAACATAAGTGTGTGTGTGTGTGTGTGTGTGTGTGTGAGAGAGAGAGAGAGAGAGAGAGAGATATTTGCGAAAAGCCATTCATGGAGCTTTATGTTTCAGCAGGAATTTGAATCAAGATCTTCCCATTCCAAGATCAACACTTCAGCCATTATTCGACACTGATTGTCCTCAGTGTGTATATGGAACTAGAGAGAATTGTGTTGAAAAATTATCAAAGGAGAGAGAATTTTTAAGTGACATTCTCATGAGCATGCTGCAAGGTTTCTTCAGTGCTTTCAAAGAGACTGAGGGATATGTTGGTGTTTGTCCTTTCTCTCATTCTACTTATCAGCTCGCCAGCAGTCTGCATTCTGCAGCCATTCTGGAGGCCTGTGACTCATTTAATGCCCAAGGGAGACATCAAGAGAGAACTCCTCCCATGGGGAATTTGCTGAGCAGGAAGTGTAGGTATTATCCCTGACCACCTCACAATGATATGGAAAGCTTCAAAACTTGCACCTTCTGAAAATCTAAAGTGCCCTGAGAATGTGGAAGAATAAATGGAATCCTGTCTCACAGAGGGAGAAAACCATGGAGCATTGCCTTGACATGTCTGCTTGCCTATACTCCCCTGACATAGGCCAAAACATTTCCCCACCACCACCTCTCCCCATTTCTCATAACTGAGCAATTTTCCTTTCCCGAGCACCATCCTTTCCCCTGCTATTCATCCATGGCTTCTTATCCACAACTAAGGTGAGTAGGTGTGAGTCAAATTGGATGCTTTGATTACAATTGGGCAAACTGGAAGGCAGATAATAGTCTAGTCTTCCCACACCTGATCTCCTCATGAGAGGTCAGTGATGGGGGTCAACAGCTGAAATAAGAGTCACTGCATGTGAAGGAATGGCGGGTGGGGGAGAGAGAACCTGTATCATCTAATAAAATGCAACAGAACAGGATGGGGATAAGGACAGGGTGTTGAGAGGGTTTGTATCGTTTTGTGCTTAGATGTCACATTGGAAGAAGGGAAATGATTGACAGCCTGAAAGCTGGTCATTCTCTTGTGTTTATCCTGTAAATTGATGTCACCAGGCGGCTCCTTCACCCAAGAATTGCTATGCCATGTTAGGAACAAAGTGCATTGGGCGCCCATTTTGTCTTCAACAGTGGCCAGACACATGCACCAGAGAAGGTTACAAGCATGCCACAATGGCAACCACCATCCTCTACAGACTTTGCACCAGCTCCTAGCATGGTTAGGAAAATGCTAGTGTCCCATAGGACCCACCACAACTGATGCCAATGCCCATTTCTTTTAGGATCTGGCTCTTAAAGTGTGGGTCTGCACCATAGAAGCCAACTCCTAGGGGCCAAAGTCCCTTCCCCCGATAGAATATTTGAGGCCACCCCCCAAAAAATAAAATGTTGATGGGCATTGCCATTCAAATATTGTGCGCACCATGTCGAAGAAGAGGAAGAAGAAGAAGAAGAAGAAGAAGAAGAGTAGTAGTAGTAGTAGTAGTAGTAGTAGTAGTAGTTTGGATTTGATATCCCGCCTTTCACTCCCTTTAAGGAGTCTCAAAGCGGCTAACATTCTCCTTTCCCTTCCTCCCCCACAACAAACACTCTGTGAGGTGAGTGAGGCTGAGAGACTTCAAAGAAGTGTGACTGGCCCAAGGTCACCCAGCAGCTGCATGTGGAGGAGCGGAGACGCGAACCCGGTTCCCCAGATTACAAGACTATCGCTCTTAACCACTACACCACACTGGTGTATGATCTTATGATCAATCATGTGGAGTTGGGCTTTCCTAGGCACCCCCAAGTTGGCAGCTGTGGTATGGACAGAGCAGCGCACGGAAATGCCGTTTACCTTCCCGCCGGAGCGGTACCTATTTATCTACTTCCACTTTGACATGCTTTCAAACTGCTAGGTTGGCAGGAGCAGGGACCGAAAAATGGGAGCTCAGCCCGTCATGGGGGGGGGGGTCTCAAATTGTTTTTGCTTCTGACAATGTTTATAACATATGATATTGTTCAGAACATTTTTAATCGTTTTCTTTTTACACGCAAAAGTGTTCTCTGAGTTACTTTTTTAACTGTTATAACTGTTTTCATATATATGAAATTGTGCCATTTGTGTAATGGTTTTTATTGCATATGCATTTCTACTGCAAAATTGCTTTGAGATCTTTTGTGGCAACAGACCATAAATGGGGGTAGGGGTGTGTCTTTCCTTAAAACAATGTATATGATTGGCAAAAGCTCCATACAAAAAAATATGTATTTCTTTAGTTTCATTCATGTACATTGCAAACTGATAAGGAAATAGGGTGAAGTAAAGTTGGGGGGGAGGATGAAAAACTAAGATTGAAATGAAGATGGTGGCTGCAGCAGCCACACCTCAGCGCCGAATTTCTCCCCTCAGCACTGGGCACCTGGCAGTGCTGAGAGAGGAACCAGGTACTGAATATTTGCTTTTTTCTCAAGTCTTCCACACCTCACCATTCTCCCTCACCACTGCCTGTCCTTTTCGCATCCCATACCCACCACCCACTGAGATAACTGGGGGAGGGGGTCAAAGAGTGATGCCTCAGGATGGCAAAGAAATTCAATTCAGTTCATAGCTAAAGCAAACTTAACAAATTTGCGCTTTCTGAAATAATAGGAGGACCGAGCCGCAGGCACCCTTCAAAATTGACACTTCTCCAAATTTTGCAATGCAGTTCTCCAGCTAAGTAGCGGGTACAAAATCGTTGAAAATAAGAACATTGGGGGGGGGGGGAGCCCTGTAGTCAACCAGTGTGTGAGGGAGCTACCAGGAGAGGAATGCAGAGAAGTGAAAACAAATGGAGTCAAAAGGGACAGAAAGAAGTGAAGGAAAGCGCTGAGCAGGTGATTAGTTCTGACCTATGGTGATGAGATGGGAAGGAAACTGAAGCAGACTGAGAGATGACGGGATGGGGGAAAGAGAACATTGTTGGTAGGTGGGTGGGTGTGGAAGGGAGGAGGAAGGAAGAGGAGGAGAAGGAAGGAAGAGGAGGAGACAGTCCTGCAAATTCTGCCCATGTTTGGCTCTGGCTCCACCCAAAGAAAGGTCCCCAACTCCTGCTCTAACAGAAGGGATTCCCTGGGCATCAATGTGCATCAGTTACTGGACATGGGGTAGCTGTAATTTTAGGATGTGATTATATCATGATTTTAAGCTGCTTTTCTTTTCCAACTTTTTCCCTATTGTGTACTGCACAAATGTTGTTTTCCATTATCTATCTTGTGCATGCCATCATGCTCCTAAATATTTTTTTAAAAAGGGGGGCACAAAGTGCAAACAAATAAATAAACGTGGCCACCACGCTGTGCCTACAATGTGAGCTTCGGTTTTCGCAGGCTCTCCGCGGCTTGTCTGGGTGGGTGGTCCCTTCCTTCGTCACCCTCTCCTCCACTCACCACTCATCATGGCAGGAAAGAGGAAGCCGGCATGATGGATCACAGAAGCCCCTTGACATATTGTGTCATTTATCACACAACAGCTTCCCGTCCTGCTAAGGGGGCCTCGTCCATATGTCAACGTCGGCTTCTGCGCCACCCCAATGCATCAGAGGGAAATGTTTGAATATGGAGCAGAGCAATTCCTCAAGCTTGTCTCAGCATAGATCCCCACATACGTCTTGTCCCTTCCTGAGTTTGTCTTTGGTGCTTATTTATTTAATTTGCACACAAACGCATACACACAGTTCTTGTGCTTCTATTAAACAAAGCAATCACGTGAAGACAGCAGATGGATGAAATCAGCTAAAAGTCACGAGGCCCTGGGAGAGAGGCAAATATAGCTGAGTTTAGGGATGGTGCACATATTTGGGATAGATTGTCTGTTTGTTTGGGATATTGCACACCCAAGGCAAAATTTGCTGTTCCATATAAGTGTGCCAGACAGGGGATAAGTGTGCCAAACAGGCAGCAGGTTTTCTACATTGTTGTTCTGTCTGCAAAAATAAAAGTAGTGGCATAATTGTACAGCTGCTATGTTCAGAACTCAACCCGTGATTTAGATCTACATTAAATTTAAACTGCATGCTTGTAAAAGGGTGATACAGTGGTACCTCGGGTTAAGTACTTAATTCATTCCGGAGGTCTGTTCTTAACCTGAAACTGTTCTTAACCTGAAGCACCACTTTAGCGAATGGGGCCTCCTGCTGCTGCCGCGCCACTGGAGCATGATTTCTGTTCTCATTCTGAATCAAAGGCCTTAAACCGAGGTACTATTTATGGGTTAGCGGAGTCTGTAACCTGAAACGTATGTAACCTGAAGCGTATGTAACCCGAGGTATCACTGTATAATGCAAAATGGTACATAAAAATACACATATGATGGGCAACACTGATCTGCTTTGGGTGGGGGGGGGTTCATTTCTGCTTTGCAGGATAAGCATCCCAAACATGCGATGGTACCAGCTTCCAAAATGGAAGAAAACTGCTCTCCCCTGCTTCTTTCCAGTAAAGTTTTTCCCAACACTGTGCTGTTGGCTGCTGAGGCTTCCTGATCTGTGGTGGGGAGGCTTATGGGAGGAGGAAGCTCATAAAGTTTTCTTCTGGGCTTTGGTTAAAGTGCTGGCACCCAGGAAGGCTGCAGAGTGCAGACCACTGATGATAAGGTTTGTAGAATGAATGAAAGGATCCTAACAAACACCCACTTGGCCATCTCAAAGGTAAGGAAAACATAGCAAAAAATAAAATAAAAATCCAACATACAACCTAGTAGGATGTCACCCTCCCAAAATTCTCTTTCCTTTGGTAATTTTTGAATGCAATTTCTTTTCTCATCGATCGAGGGAGAATGGTCGAAAAAATGCTGGAGAAAGATTCAGCACAGTGCTCATGAAAACCTGTACTTATTCCTGACAAAAATTGCATTGCATTAAAAAAACCAACCACATTATTTTTTAAAAAAATAAATAAAATGGTTTTCCAATTACAAAATTGATATTAGAAATATGAAGCAACAACCAGCCAAAATGAAGCATTTTAAAACCCTATTAAATTTCATGGCAGGGACTGAAGCTCTTTTTTGTTACCATTTCCCACCAGCAGAATCAGCAGAATTTTACAGTGTTTCAGCCTGACTGGATCCCACACCGCCCTTGGTTACTTTTACTGTGCAGCTCTACTCCCGCCTAAATAAGCAAAATTTCTGTTTCATAAACATGTAATGTGTCTGCAAAAGGAATCATGGGCAATTTATGCCTGGAAAATTGGCCAATAAAGTTTTATGGCACCAGGTTCCTACTGCTTCTTTTAATATGAGGAGATCTGAAATTAATTCCTTCCTAGGCAAAGAGTTATAACCCCAGCTCTTCAGGTCCAGACCCAACCTTATGAAAACCCCCATGCTGACTTATTTTGGAGATGATAATTTTTCTGTTTGCACAGTATGCCCTCTATAGGCGAAGTCTTTCAAAGGGATGAAATGAAGCAAAAGAAAGTGAAATCCCAGCAAAAATTAAAACCTGATGAAATCTTGACATTTCCCCAGCATTCTGTGTTCTATAGAACGTGCAATGAAATCCATATACAGTCACACCCTGGAAGTTGAATGGAATCCGTTCCAGAAGTCCGTTCAACTTCCAAAACAATTGAAAACCAAAGCACAGCTTCTGATTGGCTGCAGGAAGCTCCTGCAGCCAATTGGAAGCCGCGGAAGCCCCATCAGACATTCGGCTTTCAAAAATAGTTCGCAAACCAGAACAGTCACTTCTGGATTTGCGGCATTTGGGAGCCAAAACGTTTGGGAACTAAGCTGTTTGACTTCCAAGGTACGACTGTATAAGTACACTTTCCTTTTTATTCTAGTACAACAATCCATATTAGAGTCATTGAACAAGTTGCTATTTGGTGCCAAATGAATTGTTTTACATTTTCAAGCTCAAATAATTGCTGTGCCGGGCCTGTGAGGAAAATTGTATCAGGGGTGCTATATTACAAGGATTATGTGCCCCCAATAATTTGCACCACTGGAGAGAAAAAGGAATTTTAAACCAAGTTACTTTATGTATTTACATACTAGTAAAATTGGCTTGCATTTAACTTAGTTGACTCATTTATGAGATAAACTGTTACATGGTGCTAACTCATAAACAGTTACGAGATTTGGCTTTTCAGAGGCAGAAAACACCTTTAACATTGTGGGTAATGATTTAGGACGGATGTGTTTCCAGTTTTGTTCAGCCTTCAGGCTGTGTGCCAAATTTCTAGCTCATGGGGAAAGACCTTAACAATTTTGATTAGTGATGAGCAAATTTCCCTCATCCCAAATTGTAATCAGTTTGCCAATTACGAACACAGTCTGAGAATGCTGGAGAGGGAGAATTGGGGGGAGGTTGCCCCTCCCTTCTTGGAATTCCAAAGTGTCTTTTAATTTTTTTGCACATGTGCATGCTAAAAGTTTATCATGCTTGAGAATTATAGGATGGGATGGAGAAGGAATTGAATTGACTGAGATAACCATGTTGCATGTTACAGTGCCTTGCCCTATTTTTAGTTTTTAAAAGCAATTTGTTCAGTTAAAAACAATTAGGTGTTTTGTTGTTCATGATGTGTCAAGATTGAGTCTGTGTTAGCCATGGTGCGCAGGTCAGACCCATGCCATGTGGACCAGAGGTGGGAATAGAGGAGAGATTTGATTCAGTTTGCATTTAAAGGCAAACCTACCAAATTTGTACTTTCCAAAATAATATGCAGCCCAAAACACAGCCACCCTTCACAGTTTGCACTTCTCTGAATTTTGCAATTAGCTTCCCCAGCCAAATGATGTGTACAAAAATGCATACCCGAGATACCACTGTATTACACTTCACCCAGAGCCTTTCACAAAGTCCAGCATCTCTCACAAGCCTGCACAATAACTCCAACACTGAGCTCCAGAAATTCCTAACCCAAATGGTAGCCTCCACATGCAAATTTTTAATGCCCAAATCACTAAACCTATGAAGGCTGTGTTTTGGATTCTGTATTATTTCAGAAAGTGTGGGTGAGGTACATCTGCCTTTAAATGTGAACTGAATCAAATTTCTCCCAGCCACCTATCCCTAAATCCAGACTCATGTTTTACCTTTTTTTAAAAAAAAAAAAAAGTTCACATTTACATGATTCATGCCTGGCCCTTGAAGCATACATGCGCAGGTTTGTTGTTGTTTTTCTGATCTGGAAATTCCAGCTAAATTGATTGCTTGAGTCAGGAATCATTAGCCCTTTTTAAAAGTTCAAGGCAATTTCAGCAATCAGCCAGTGTGCACCAGTTGCTGCAGCTGCCTCTGTTAGTGCTTTGCCCAAGGAATGCAGATGGCACAGTGCAAAAATAGGTGCATAATTTTGTGTTGTTCTCAGTTCAGATCAGAAGCATCCCGCAAGCCTGGTGCGTTCGGCTTGTCATTTAGACGGCAAGTCTGTCATTTTTCAATTTCAGCAGCATCAGGGTTACTTTAGGCTCAAATATTTTTAATGTGAGGGACGCAGGTGGCGCTATGGGTAAAACCTCAGCACCTAGGGCTTGCCAATCGCATGGTCGGCGGTTCGAATCCCCGCAGCGGGGTGAGCTCCCGTCTTTCGGTCCCAGCTCCTGCCCACCTAGCAGTTCAAAAGCACCCCTAAGTGCAAGTAGGTACCGCTTTATAGCGGGAAGGTAAACAGCGTTTCTGTGTGCTGTGCTGGTGCTGGCTCGCCAGAGCAGCTTCGTCACGCTGGCCACATGACCTGGAAGTGTCTCCGGACAGCGCTGGCCCCCAGCTCTTAAGTGAGATGGGCACACAACCCTAGAATCGGACACGACTGGCCCGTACGGACAGGGGTACCTTTATTTTTAATGTGGAAGGGGAAGCCAGTCACCACTGAACAACTAAAAATAGATGTAGGTGACCTGAATTTGTCCTGGTTGTGGAAGCACCAGCTCTCCCACATTATGAAGGATGCTATTGCAAAAAATTAGCTATTTGGGCATTGGCAAGTTTCAAATGCGCAGGGACGCAGGTGGCGCTGTGGGTTAAAGCCTCAGCGCCTAGGGCTTGCCGATCGAAAGGTCGGCGGTTCGAATCCCTGCGGTGGGGTGCGCTCCCGCTGCTCGGTCCCAGCGCCTGCCAACCTAGCAGTTCGAAAGCACCTCCGGGTGCAAGTAGATAAATAGGGACCGCTTACCAGCGGGAAGGTAAACGGCGTTTCCGTGTGCGGCTCTGGCTCGCCAGAGCAGCGATGTCACACTGGCCACGTGACCCGGAAGTGTCTCCGGACAGCGCTGGCCCCTGGCCTCTTAAGTGAGATGGGCGCACAACCCCAGAGTCTGTCAAGACTGGCCCGTACAGGCAGGGGTACCTTTACCTTTACCTTTAAGTTTCTAATGAACCGTATTTGGGACCGGGCAGGAATTTTCCACCTGACAAAATGGCTCTTGCCTTGTGGTTTTGCGTACCTAATAGCAATAGTCACAACTCTCATGGTTCAGGCATTGGGTAAGCTTTAGTCTTGGTGTCAGTTTCTCAGATCATGTGGTTGACTGTGCATATAAGGGATAAGGTGATCCTACAGGTAAACTGGCCCTAAGCTGTTAAAGGCTTTGTCTATTAATATTAACCCACTGAACTTGGGCCAGTAACAAAACAGCAACTAGGGTGCCCCCCCCCTGCATACTTCCCTCTGAAACAACCAAGCATTCCCCTATAGGGATGTTGAAATCAGCCCTACTGGCAATAGCACATCATGTGGACTTGCTAATGTTCTCCAAAACCATACATTACCTGCTATCGACCATCTTTCCCCAAAACACACCCAAAACTAGGAACATGGGGTACCTTGGCAATGTTTTTCATTAGGTAGAAGCATCTGTCACTAGGAGGTTTAAACGTAAGATTTTAGCGAAATCGGCCTTCCCCGCAATGCAAATTGCTTACTTCTCCAATCTGCTTTTTGGTAGCCATGGAAAATGATTGCTCCAAATCCTTCATATAACAACGCCATTATATACCTGAAAACAGTCATCATCTCCTTCCCCAATCTTCTCAAAATTTAAAAACCTATCCAATACCCTTCCTGCTTCCCCTTGTGTTGTTGCTGGTGAAAACCTTCCATTATTTCCATTATCTACCTCTGAACCCACTCCAATTTATCATCATTTTTTATGTGAGAAGAGTCTCCAAATTGAACACCAGAGTCTTTTTTTCCCCTCCCCTGATGTTCTTTCATGTTCTTTTGGGGTTGTTTCACATCAAAGCAAAACATTGGCTCAGCATCTGTAACAAGTATTTGCTGCCTTCAAGATAAACTGATAATACTGCTTGCCCTAAGGTGAGGAGACCAAAGGCAGCATCAAAATCTGTCTTGAAGAAATGGGCCCTTTTTTGAAGTGTACTAACTGCTGCCAGAAAAGGTAGAGCATAGTGGGCTGGCCCTACCATTAGGCCAGGGATAAAGAGCATTAGGCCCAAAGGTCAAATGCAGCCCTCCAAGCTTCTCCAGTTGGTCCTCAGAACTCTCCCCAGGCCACACCTCACAGGCCATATCCTCCTCAAATGCCGGGGAAGTATTTTGGAGTCAAAGGTCTGTGAACTCAGTTTAGATCTGGTATCCAAAACATCTTTTTTTTCCAGTTCAGAATTAAGCCTTTTGCACTTGGCTCTGATTCTTGGGGTTCCAGCAGAAGCACAAAGTAGATCTTGCAGACCCTCCAAGTGTCCCTATTTCCCAAGGATGTCTCTGATTTAGAGAAGCCATCCCAATTTCTTATTTGATCCTGGAATGTCCCACGTTTTCTTAGGATGTCCCTCTTTTCATTGGAGAAATGTTGGAGTATATGGAGTTATCCAACCTCTGAACTGTCTGAAGGCAATCCTGTATAGGGAAGGGTGTTTTTTTCATGATTAATGTTTTATTATGCTTTTATATTATGATGGAAGCTGTCAAGAGTGGCTGGAGCAACCCAGTAACATGTGTGGGGTATAAATAGTAAAATTATCATTATGGAATGGGACATCCCTGTTTTCATCAGAGAAATGTTGGAGGGTATGGATCTTGCAAACCTGAAGCCTGCCCACCTCTGGTGTCCAGCACCTTCCAATCCCCATTTACAAACACCACCATCCATAATAACCAGAAGGCAACTCAGCTTATTCCCAACTTTCTTCCTCAGGACTTCCTTCTCCAGCCCAGGGAGTCAAAATTTATACAAGACATTTTGGAACCTGAGGCAAACCACAAAATGGTGCCTGCTTCCCGACCAGAGAAGAAGGGTGAATGAAGATCTATCTACTGCCCCTATGGATCTTCCCACCTGGGGCAGTTGACTCACTTTGCCTCATGGGTGGGCCAACCCTGCAATCTCTTACAGCCTTCCCAACAGGGGTCTTCACTCTGTGTTTGTGTTTTAACAGATAGAATAACGAATAAACAAGCTGCATATGTTCATTCATTTTTATGGGAGTCAGCAAATGTGAATTTGGATGAATCACATGAACTGGATGGAAATATATTAGTCCATTCATTTTTAATTGCTTTGCAATGGAGGTTTTGTTTTGCATTGAAGAAATGGGCTAGGATGTGTACAGCTCCCAGGGATGAAATTGACCAGAGTGAAAAGCTCTGTTTAATTAAGATAGCAGTTAGGCTGCAACCCTAGCATTGGAATGTAGGAAGTTGCCTTATATAGAATTGCATGAAAACCAATTTAATTGCAGACACAGAGCCTTCAGTCCAGATTGGGGGGGATTGTAAGCTGTACTGGGAATTGGTGGTGGGGACTACTCTCAAAGGCTGAACTACTCAATTAAAGTCCCGTGAAATTTGTCCTTAGAAAGCTGTGTAATCACGGTTGCAAATTGCATGGGGAAACTGCATGGCAGGCTCCCCACTGCAGCCCTTTGCACTCCAATGCATGGAGGAAGGTGGGGGGGGGGTTCAGGTGACAGAAGGGGCAGGATAAGTGAGTATGTTCCTGCTCTCCTGTCATCACAAGAGGCCTTTAACATCTGAATTCATTTTGGATCTGTACAACTTTTAAAATGGTTGATACAATGAATATTGTTTGTGTTATCCACCTGAAATTTGGTGGGTTAGCAATGTTGGGTGGTGGAATTGGCTATAGAATGCCTCTACTGGCTCCCAGGCACAGTTTCTGGGCACAATTCAAAGTGTTGGTGCTGACCTTTAAAGCCCTAAATGGCCTCGGTCCAGTATAGCTGAAGGAGCGTCTCCACCCCCATCGTCCAGCCCGGACACTGAGGTCCAGCGCCAAGAGCCTTCTGGCAGTTCCCTCACTGCAAGAAGAGAAGTTACAGGGAACCAGACAGAGGGCCTTCTCAGTAGTGGTGCCCGCCCTGTGGAATGCCCTCCCACCAGATGTCAAAGAAATAATTTTAGAAGAAATCTGAAGGCAGCCCTGTTTAGGGAAGCTTTTAATATTTTATGCTTTATCTTGTTTTTAATATTTGGCTGGGAAGACCCGGCCAGATGGGCAGGGTATAAGCGATAAATTATTATTATTATTATCATTATCATCTAAATTTCATGTCATTAAGATTGCAAACATAGAACTTTCAGGCAGCAGAACACTGGCTGGATATTCCATTGAAATCAATGGAGAAATGGGTGAAGTTCCAAAGAATGGGAAATGAAGCAAATATGTAAGAATTCCTCAAGCAGGACCAGAGCAGGGCAACAGCACTCTCCCCACTTGTAATTCCCAGAAAGTGGTATTTGGAAGCATACAGTCTCCGACAGAGCTACCGAGGGCTCTCCAAAGAACCTGTGTGCAGCCAGAGTTTCCCAGTGGGTATCTGGCTGGCTGCTGTTCATGC
This sequence comes from Podarcis cretensis, assembly GCF_951804945.1. Classification (NCBI taxonomy): domain Eukaryota; kingdom Metazoa; phylum Chordata; class Lepidosauria; order Squamata; family Lacertidae; genus Podarcis; species Podarcis cretensis. The sequence continues at coordinate 21,414,971 of NC_137183.1, forward strand.
TATATTATAAGGACCTTGGGGGACATGGGTGGTGCTTTGGTCTAAACAACTGAGCCTCTTGGGCTTGCTGATCGGTAGCTCAGTGGTTCGAATCTCCGCAACAGGGTGAGCTCCTGTTGCTCTGTCCCAGCTCCTGCCAACCTAGCAGTTCGAAAGCATGCCAGCACAAGTAGATAAATAGGTACCACTGTGGTGGGAAGGTAAATGGTGATTCTGTGAGCTCTGGCACTTGTCATGGTCCTCCATGTGCCAGTAGCGGTTTGGTCCTGCTGGCCACATGATCCGGAAAACTGTCTGTGGACAAACACCGGCTCCCTCGGCCTGAAAGTGACATGAGCGCCGCAACCCCATAGTCACCTTTGATTGGACTTCACTGGCCCGCCTTTTACCTTATAAGGACCTTGGGTATGAACCTTGGGTTCTGAGCTATTCCAGCCAGGAACAGATTATGTGCAATGAGTGGCGCTGGGGGAACGCAAGAAATAAGTGCTTGTTTCCCTGCCACAGTCATGAAAGTGCACAACGCATAGTGGAAAAGCAGAAGGGAAGGGGGTAAATGGGACATGCTGAGGTCTTGGAATGTCTCAGGGAGGCAGTTCAAAGTGCAGAGAGGCACAGTGCAATAAGAGCAGCTGGTGTTGAGTGATGGGGCAGCAATGTGGCCTCTTCCAAAGGCCCAGGGATACATGGAGATGAGAGATGGGCATGTTGCCACCACGGTGACACCTGGCCGCTAATTAGCCATCATCCCTCTCCCCCTCCTCACCAGCGTGGCACACTGTACACCCTGATCAAATTACATTTTTTTTAAAAAAAAAAGAAAGGAAACTAAAACACAACAAAGCAAAATCCTACTGCAATCTCTCCCCGGCGACCCCTTTCTTCAGCTCTTCTCTCGCCCTTTTATTTATTGTAATTACTTTAGTAATAAGATTTGTTTTCCTTGTTATTATATATATTACCGCGCAGGGCAACAACGAAAACAACAGCAGCGGAAAATAACAATGACTGGGAAGAATTATGCATTTTATTTATCTCTGTGGCCATTATGGGGCCACTGAGCAAAGGAAAGCAGGGAGGGAAGCTGGAGCAAATGCGGATGGGAGGGAGCAGTTGGGGGAAGCTGTAAATAGAGAAGCAAACACATTCCTGGGGAGCCAAGATGTATGGGAGTGCATTTGCCAAGGAGGAAACAGTGGTGCTAAATGAAGCCAGCTCATAATTCATGCAGCAAGGCAGCTCTGGCAGATAAAGGATGGAATAAATAACACTCTGGAAGAGTGAAGGCGAGTGGAAGAGTTCTTGTGGCCCACGAGAAGAGAAGATGGCGATTTGCAAGGCCTGGATTTCAAAACCAGTGCTGGGATTCTGGTACCTTGGGGTGTTTTTTTCCCTTCTCTCTGCAACGGCGGCTGTTTTTCGCACATTAAATGTGCATTTGTTACTTTTACACTGCACAAGGCCATGATATTATATTATATAAAGGTTTATTTAGATACCACTTTTTTGGCCCAGAGGCCCCAAAGCGGCGAACAATATATTGCTGCATACAATGAAAGTGCAATGCATCAAAACGATAGCAAACAGCAAAATGGGCAGATATCTGCCAATCACATTTGGGAGCTGCCTTCATGCTCTCACTGCTGTTGCAGCTCTCTAGCGTTCCATCGCTCACCAGAACACCCACTTCCTATCTTCCAGTCTCCCTGCTTGCCTGTAGTGTCAATATATCCACAAGTGTTTGGGTTGGGAAAGGGAAACGAAATGGGGGCGGTTCGGAAAGACGAAGAGGATCTGCAGGAATCTTTCACTTTGATTCCATGTATTTCTCTGTCAGCTCCAAGTCTGATCAATGATTCTGCAGCTCTGAATCATTTTTAATTTAATACTTCTGGGAAGAGGGTTAAAAAAAATTCAATCAAACATGGGCACAGTTGGCGAGCAGTGGGAATTAGCATTTGGCAGCGTTCATTATTGCTGTTTATGATGAAATAAATTAGGAGGGTTGTTGTTTTTTTACTGATGCAATTAATAACCCTAAATTTAGGTATCATAAATAACAATATTTATCTGGACTTGCAGTGTCTGGGAAAGACTAGCCAAGAGCTCAGAATGCCAGCAGTTTAGGATTGGATCTTGCACAAGTGATGTGGCCCAGGCATTTCTTGGTGTGACATTAAGAGAGTGTGCCAGTAAAAGAAGTGAGCAGCTGAGAATAGGGATGTTGGAGAATTCCAATGAAAACAGAAACGGGAGCGGAAATTGCTGATGTTCACTTATTCATCCCATGTCTGGAAAGGAAATCAATCCAAAGAATAGGATTGATATTCACTGCTGCTGTTGCCTTCAGTCTGCAAATGATATGTACTTGAATACTCCTCCCCGCCACACCCCATTTGCATTGTGTTTCCTTTGCACTGAAATGAATGAGGTGGAATAATGTAAGGACAACATAAGGTAAAGGGACCCCTGACCATTAGGTCCAGTCATGACCGACTCTGGGGTTGCGGCACTCATCTCGCTTTATTGGCCGAGGGAGCCGGCGTACAGCTTCTGGGTCATGTGGCCAGCATGACTAAGCTGCTTCTGGCGAACCAGAGCAGTGCACAGAAACGCCGTTTACCTTCCTGCTGGAGCGGTACCTATTTATCTACTTGCACTTTGATGTGCTTTCGAACTGCTAGGCTGGCAGGAGCAGGGACCGAGCAACGGGAGCTCACCCAGTCGCGGGGATTCGAACCGCCAACCTTCTGATCAGCAAGTCCTAGGCTTACATAATTAATTAGGTAAATTATATAAATTACACAATTTCACCACAGCAAACAGTGAGACAAATAACACGGTTTTCTGTGGAAGCTGAACTGCAGGGGAACGGAAACGGCACTACAGTCGTACCTTGGATCCTGAACACCTTGCGGGTCAAATGTTTTGGCTCCCAAACACCATAAACCCGGACGGATGTGAGTGTTCCAGTTTGCGAATGTTCTTTGGAAGCCGACGGGGCTTCCATGGTTTCCAGCTGGCCACAGGAGCTTTCTGCAGTCAATCAGAAGCCGCAATCTTGGTTTCCGGATGTTATATAAATCAAGCAGACTTCCGGAAGGGATTCAGTTTGACTTCCGAGGTACGACTGGACATGCAATGAATACAGTGGAGGATGGAACATGGTGCCTCCTTGAATCCCTAGCTGAGAAGGTGCTGCAACTCTATTTCTGCTGACCATGGGTACATGGGTCAGCTGAATTGAATGTGCTAGAGGGTTGAAGAAGCCCCCCTGCTGGTGGCGGCAGTGGGAGGAGGCCATGCTGCCACCATCTTTGGTTCCCCCCGGCTCCTCCCAACATCCGGATGTTGCTCATGCAATGTCAGGATGTCACACGCATCATGTGAGACATTCCTCCTTCCCCATCGCCCTCGCAAGCTGGCGCCTCTGTCATCACAACACCATAATTTAACTCTACATTGTGTGAATAAGTACTTTCTTGTTCTTGAATCATTTTTCAGCTTCAGTGGATGTCCCAGATTTCTAAGTGTTCTAGTTGTAGGGCTATGGGAAATAGAGAAAAGCTTTCCGCTATCCACTATCTCCACACTATGCTTCAAAGAGGAGCAATGCGCTACCCCTCCTTTTTTTTTTCCAAGAAGGCTCTCTTATCCTTGAGTCAAACCATTGTTTTGTATAGCTCCAGATTGCAGATGGGGAAGAAATGTGTTCGGTTCCCATTTTAATAAGAACCTCCCTAATTTGCACTTCCCAAAGAGAACGCAGCCATACTTAGAAATGTGCACTTCTCTGAATGTTTGTGATGCTGGTGCAATACAAAGAAGCATATATTTGGGGAAAGTGCACACAGAAATTGATATAGTGGCAAAAGTAATGTAGAAAAATGCACTGTATCAGAGGAAGTGCCTTGCAAAATAATATCAATATTAGGCAAAATTGCAAGCAAGCTGGGATTTCATTCTTACAGTGTGGTGAAGAAGTCCTTATTACAAGCCAATAGAAAGATTGCTTCATTACCAAGGGGTTATACAGTATAGCCCTAGCTCAGTATACTGGTGTACAATAGGTACAAACTAGATAACGCCCTTCCTGGAGACAACAGCCTACAGGTGTCAAACTTTGTCACTTCCCCCACCTCCTTGCACGTTGGCATCACACATGACTGAGAAACTTATCTGCAAGAAACATAGTTTTTTGCCTGGCAGATGCAAATCATCCCTATGTATTGTACACTTATTGTTACCTTCCTTTGGCTTAATTGCACCTTTCTTTTTCAGGCAGTGCAATGCAGATGCAAATCCCTATTAGACAGAGCATGTTCAACAGACTTAAGTGCAGAACAACTTGTCCTTGGGACAGCTATACAGCTGCAAATAAAACGTTTTAAGTGTGTTTTAAGTACAATATACAACGTGACACTAGATGGCGATGGTGAGTCTTATGGAAAATTTGATGTACAGTCGTACCTTGGAAGTCGAATGGAATCTGTTCCGGAAGTCCGTTCGAATTCCAAAATATTCGGAAACCAAAGCGCGGCTTCTGGTTGGCTGCAGGAAGTCCTCCTGCAGCCAATCGGAAGCCGTGGAAGCCCCGTCAGACATTTGGGTTCCAAAGAACGTTTGCAAACCGAAACATATGCTTCCGGGTTTGCAGCTTTTGGGAGCCAAAATGTCCAAGTACCAAGGCATTCGGGATCCAAGGTACGACTGTACAGTGGTACCTCGGGTTACATACTCTTCAGGTTACACATGCTTCAGGTTACAGACTCCGCTAACCCAGAAATAGTACCTCAGGTTCAGAAATTTGCTTCAGGATGAGAACAGAAATTGTGCAGTGGTGGCGGCACGGCAGCAGTGGGAGGCCACATTAGCTAAAGTGGTGCTTCAGGTTAAGAACAGTTTCAGGTTAAGAACAGACCTCCAGAATGAATTAAGTTCTTAACCTGAGGTACCACTGTATTTTTAAAAAATGCTTTTAAAAAAAGCATTTTCAGAGTGGTTTTTATATGTGTCTAGATTCCGCAGAGACATCACCTTGCCAACAAAGGTCCGTATAGTTAGAGCTATGGTTTTCCCAGTAGTGATATATGGAAGTGAGAGCTGGACCATAAAGAAGGCTGGAGGAGACTCTTGAGAGTCCCATGGACTGCAAGAAGATCAAACCTATCCATTCTTAAGGAAATCAGCCCTGAGTGCTCACTGGAAGGACAGATCCTCCAATATTTTGGCCACCTCATGAGAAGAGAAGGCTCCCTGGAAAAGACCCTGATGTTGGGAAAGATGGAGGGCACAAGGAGAAGGGGACGACAGAGGACGAGATGGTTGGACAGTGTTCTTGAAACTACCAGCATGAGTTTGACCAAACTGCGGGAGGCAGTGGAGGACAGGAGTGCCTGGCGTGCTCTGGTCCATGGGGTCACGAAGAGTCGGACACGACTAAATGACTAAACAACAACAACAACAAAGATTCCGTCCAAGTCACATACCACTTTGTTTGTGAGAGTAGGTATGTAACATTCTCAAACCTGCTGCTTATCTGGGACACTTAACCACAACAGAAAACATGAAACTGTTCTAATCAGAAGTGGGACACAGCATGGATATATTTGTTTCATTGCTTCCAGGGAGAATAAGCAGGGTAGGGGGATGTTCCCCACTTGAGCTATATGCTGCACTAGTGTAATTACATCACCACCATCATGTTTGCCGTAGAAGTACATTTGCTTATAGCTTTCAGATCACATTAGCAAAAGCAGGCACCCGGGCCTGGTTTGTCTTGGGACTTCTTAAGCCTTCTGGAGCATGATCAGGGAAGGTCCTGTTGGGATGAGAGCTCTCCTCAACTGGGCAGGGTGTACACTGATGTGGCAGCCGATGTCTAGGCTGCTGGCAGGAACCCTTTCTAAATGCCACATATTGGTGCCTTATCTCTCTGACTGAGCAGGAAGGCTTTGGCACTTGCAGAAGAGCCACTTCAAAGCAATGCGGGGAGGGGGGAATCCCTCTCTAAATCAAGAAAGATGCTGAGATAAGTAGACGGAAGCAGCATCAATAGCACAACTAAAGGGAAGGGGGGGGAGAGATTTATAGGGGCATCTGCGTGCGAGATGCAAAATCACTCTGCTCGTTAAAAAGTCAGATCCGAATGGGGATACTCAGAATAATCATCTTGTTCAGAATTGTCCTGGCAGGCTTCTTTATGAGCTTTCAAAGGAAAGGAGAAGATATTAATTTATACCAGCACTTTAAAGACAGTGAGTTGGAGAAAGTAGGCAGCATGATTGGAAGGGCTCTGGAACATAGGGAGGAAAGGTGAACTGAAACTGCTTGGCTTGTCACCGATGTTTTCAGGAGGTGCGGTGGGGAAAAAGCTTCCCTCTCTCTTCAGAGGTTTTTCAGCACCTCTTTCAAAAGGTTGACTTATTGATTTATGCTGCCTTCATATCACGCCGTTTTCAGTAATGCCACTGCATAGCCAAACCTGATTGGCTGTGTGGCATTGTAACATCATCTTTTCATCATTTGACTCCTGGTCCTGGTGCGGTCCCTTCTCAGCTCATCCAGAAAGCAGCAGCAGCAACCAGAGGGAACATTCTGGTAATATTCAGAGCAGATGTCTTTGGCATGAAATCATCAGCTCACCACAACACCTCACTTAGAAGGGGTGATGCAATATTCCTCAAAGTTTTTCAAGGATAAGCCATCTGCCTTATTCTGATGTACTGCCCACATCATCTCCTTCTGCCCCTGCTCCTCATTGTCCAGCTGCGGGATAAGCAGCCTGATGCTTATGTTAAGCATACTAATGCATGAAGGGGTTAATACCACAGAGAAAGCTGTCCTGCCAGCCTTAGCTCACCTTCAGAGGGACTAGGTCAGTGATGGCCAAACTTGGCCCTCCAGCTTTTTTGGGGACTACAATTCCCATCATCCCTGACTACTGGTCCTGTTAGCTAGGGAAGATGGGAGTTGTAGTCCCAACACAGCTGGAGGGCCAAGTTTGGCCATCACTGGACTAGGTAAATAAGACTTTGTTCCCCTCAATCTACCAGTGTGTGAGGAAATCTGTGCTAATTGCAGCAGCTAAGACCACATGGCTTTCACAAGCCGATCTTGTGTTCCTGTACCAATAATTTAGAAACTTTACCACTGTAATTAAGTCAAGCTTTACTGCCTGTGCAAATTTTCTGAATGCTGTATGGAAAAGCACATGAAACAGACATTTGCAGAGTTTGTAAGTAAACCATTTTTATCTTACCAAGCGTGTGGTCTTTTTTCTACGCTGGAGGAAGACGGAAACCTTAGAAGGAACTCACAAGGGCATATTTCAAAGATCTAACAGCTTAGATTTCCTTGCTTTACTTTGCTACATGCTTTGTGATTTTAAATCTCTCTCACCAAAGAGTACTTGCTTCAAACCTGGATCTTGGCATCCAGGAATTCTCCTTTTATACCTATTTTTCCTTGCCACCAACACCAACCACATGTTCTATGAGTGTTTAACACACTCAAATCATTCTGGACAAATCCCAGATCAGCTTAATTCAGTTTGGGATCCAGACTGAAAATACACAGCTAAAGAGACAAAAATGAGAACACAGCAGCCTAATGGGGACTGAGTATGCCCAGTGCATATAGAATACAAAATGACTGGCGGGGGGGGGGAGGCTGGGAAACCAGAGGAGGAAATGGAATAGAGCATCCTGGAAAAGGGCATGGCTGGCTGACAGGAACCTGAAACAGGAGGATTCCATATTGCCACATTTTGCTGCAACTCTCACTTGTGATATACAGTCATAGAAATGCAGGGAACGCTTTTGCTCCTCAAGGAACACCCTTCTTTCCAAGAGTCAACTGGAAATTGCAAGAAAGGTCAGGTGTTCCCCCAGGCCTGTGTCTAGTGGAGATTTTAATTATGTGCAGTGATAATGGAAAGCTGGGAAAGCAGAAGGCGTTTGTCTGGCCCTCGACTTCTCAGGGGCTGTGAGGTGTGTGTGTGTGAGAGAGAGAGAGAGAAAGATTTGAGAACCAGCTCAGGGCAATATCCCGTTATTTCATTCAATAGGATCCTGAGCTACTTTCCCTTTCAGCTGTTGTATCAGTGCCACAGCATGAAAGGTGTGAAGGAGAAGTGAAGCATTCTGAAAAATATGGAGAGACCCAAAAAATCAAAGCTTCCAATAAGCCCCTCTAAGGCAAACCTTTGCCCCTCCTTTCTATTTCAAAGGGAACTCACTTTAAAAACTCGATAAAGTACAGCTAAAAAAATTATTCTCTCTCTCTTTTTCCTTTATGTTTTGTTTTTCCCAGCAAGATTCAGACCACCATGACACAAAAATAAACCACTGAGTTTCTCAGGCACGGTTCCTGGGCACAAGGATTGGGGCACTACAAACAATTCTATACTTCCATCTGTGAAATACTGGAGGCCATGCAACTCAGAGCAGACCCATTGAAGTTAATGGACCTTGTCAATTCATTCCTATGGTTCTACTCAGAGCAAAACTTAGCTGGTTCCAAACTTATTCATCCTTACTAAGCAGTAGACACTCACTGTGTTTAAGGAGGATTTTTCTCTGAAGTACTTGTCCATAGAATTGTGGCCTTAAGTCAACTTAACATTCAGTCTGATTGAATAACTCATTAACAGCTGGTGGGGTGGTGGTATTTTATTGTTTTTAAAAAATGTGGATTTTTTTAAAGAAAAAAACCTGATGATCAATCAAGTTTCCTTCCCTTGAAAGGATCTCCAGCACTGATGCCATTGATGTAAATGATCAGCCTCTCATGACTCAAGCAATGTGTTTTAAGATAATTTCCCAAGCAACAAATGAGTCCCCCCCCCCGTGTTAATCAGTCAAGAGAAACTGTTGTCTTCATTAAATACACTCACTATGTCACTTCCACTGAACTACTGTAAAATTTATGTTAATTGGCTAAATAACTGATTAATTGGTTAAAAGGTAGACAGTTAATTTACCCAGAAAATGCATTATTCGGTGAACAGCCTAATCAAATACAAACTTGGGAGAACCATCCTATTGAAAAATGCATTCTATATTTAGGCAAGGGCAAGAAGCATCAGCAGCTCCAAGTCACAACTGGACAAGGGCCCAAAGTTGTGTACCACTGACAGTGGTTTGAATAGTGTTGAAATATATAATATTTTAAATAATAATAAAAAAATCTGTTAAAATAGGAATCATATAGGGTTTGAATATGGGAGCTGAAAAGCTAAGAGGCTTAGCAAGGGCAGCCGACCAGGCAGACCAAATACCACTACAACTGCTCATTAACGTATTTCATGCTAATAAGGAATGTCCCTTGTTGCTGAACGCAGTAGCTGGAACTCACAACTCCATAGGCCTTTTAATATGGCCAGCTTAATTGCTTGCTAGTAACTGCAACCCAAGCGATGCAACTCACTTGCCATTGATGACTCCATCTGGATTCAGCATGGGGATGACCTTGAAGATGAAGCATTGCCTCAGGAGATCTGCAATGGGGTCACTGCTGAGCAGGAATTCAAGTGTCCCCTTCATTACCCAGCTGGCATTGCTCTCACCAGGATGGACCCTTGCCATGAGCACCACATAAGGACGGTCACCTAGAAAACACAGTAGGAGGGGTATTCTTTAAAAAAATGCTTTTTCCTGTCCTTCTCCCTCTCAACTATTACTACTTCTACTACTACTACTACTAACATACAGTCGTACCTTGGATCCCAAACACCTTGGCTCCTGAACAAATCGGCTCCCGAACAATCGAAACCCAGAAGTGAGTGTTCCGGTTTGTGAACGTTCTTTGGAACTCAAACATCCAGTGGGGTTTCCATGGCTTCCAATTGGCTGTGGGAGCTTCCTGCAGCCAATCAGAAGCCGTGCTTTGATTTCCGAACGTTTTGGAAGTCAAATGGACTTCCAGAATATGGATTCTATTCGACTTCCAAGGTACGACTGTATATCTGTCCCAATAACCTCATGGGAGCTTTATATTCTAAAATGGCACTAAATGCACCATGAGACTTTCCCGCGAGACTTTTCTTCTGGGTGGAAAAAGAACAGTGCTTTCTGTTTTGGAGCACCAGTGGTCCACTGGCTTTGTTCATGTGGTCCACAGCACGTCTATGGAATTCAAATTGAAATGCCATAGAATAAAATACAAGAGATAAAAGAAGTAATACAAATACAACTAAAAACCATACAGCATCTAGCACAGAACACAGGCAGAAAAATTGTTAACTGGTCTGCCAAAACACTTAGCAATTTTCAAGTGGTCGGAGGGAGGAAATGGAGGAACCAGTGGCTTTGACACCCAGAGCTGCTTTCTCCATTACTCTGTCAGGTTAAACAAGCATGCAGCAAAAACACATATGTCTGTAGTGGCCATCATTTCTGACAGCCACTACAGACAGATGTTGGCAGAGAATCAAGGCCTTCCAACCAATTTTGGCTTTGCATCACATTTGACAACATACCAGCTGTATTCTTTATTCTCTCTATATTCTAGCCTGCAGCTGAGAAAAGGGGGAAAGTACCATCCACCAGAAAAAGCAAGGGAGAAAAATAGGCCATGCTGCGATTTGGGTCTCGCATGTATTAGTACATATGCAGTAGAATGATGTGGTCATGTTCTGGGATTGTAGAATGGATTGTACCAGTTGGAGACTATACAGGTGGGGAGTAGCATTTCCAATGTTCCCCCATGTTTTAAAAAACCCACAAAAAAAACCTGCAAGGAAAGAAAACTGCAAATGCATGTGCTGCTGTGGGGATCTTTGGCTCTCCAGATGTTGTTGGATTCCAACTCCCACCATCCCTGACCAGGCTGGTTGGGGCTGGTGGGAGTTGTAGTCCAATAACATCTGGTGGGTCATAGATTCCTCACCCCTGAACTAGTGCAGCCAGGGGAAATGTACCGTGTGTGTGTGTGTGTGAGAGAGAGAGAGAGAGAGAGAGAGAGAGTTCATAAAATTTATACACCAGTTTATTAAAGTATACAAAAAAATAATAATCAAGAGAATCATTGAAAATTTACAACCCTACTTTAAAACATACAAAGGTTAAAATATTTTAAAAGATTAAAGTCAGCTTAACTTTCTAAGCATTTTAAATATATGTCCACCTTTCAATAAAAAGCAATTTTCAAAGCAGATTAAATTATAATACAAATAATTGAAAGAAATCGCAGGTTTAAAAATTTATAATATTTTTTTTTTAAAGAAACTTGATGAACAGAAGTGAAAACAGTAAAATCAGCAGCAATCAAACAAAACGCCCCCTGCGATTCCAGTTTTCTGCTTGCGGTGAGGTCAGCTGGCTTCTTTGACCTAGGCGAGCATGCAAAAATGTTGCTATTCCAACTCAAGTTTGAAGTGGTACACTACTTTATACCTTCCACTGCTTACTTAGATCCAGCCTTCTCTATTATCTCTAACAAGGAAAAGCTGCTAGGTAATGGGAGGCAAAGCACAGCCTAGAAGAGGGCTCTCCATGTACAGCTCCTTGTACTGGCTATCAGAGTCAGAGGCCACTACAGGAGCAGTGAGACTTCAGCACAAGTGGCCCCTTACAAAGAAATTAATGTGTGTGCTGGCCCATATCCGCTGTCTCAATTTAAACACCATTACTCACAGCTGCAAACACAATTCCAGGCACTCGCTTGTTCGAGTAATGAACAGCCACTTCTGATTCCGAGTCCCTTTCAAAGTTTGCCAGTAAAAGTGGAAGGAGAATGAAATATCTTCTTTCTGAGAATGATGAGCGTTGACAATCTTGATCCCTAGCTGGCAACCCATCTGACAATTATATGATTTGGTGTGACACTCAGTGAGAGATCGTTCCCCCCCCCCTTTTTTTTTTCCCCTTGCGTGGGGAAACAACCATTGATGGCACCACGCTGGTTCTGAGACTGTTTTGTCATGCTCAACCAGATCACTTCAGAAAAATGTAAAGCTACATTCAGTTGCTTCGTGGGGTTTGGATTCGGAAGAGGCCCCAAGGGAAGGACGAAGTAGGAATGACACTTCTCTCTTTTAAGAAGAGTCTAAAGCAAGAGCACTGTTGCAAAAGCTGCTTTTATGTCACGTCGTGGTGCTACTGTGTATCTCTCTGTCATCCATGGATTGTGGAATCATCTCACGCAAGGATGGAGAATCAGTTTTCAGCTCAAGGGTCACAGTCCCCTCCTAAGACCACATGGCAGGGCCAGAGGCAAAATAGTCTATAACGGTGTGGGACGATTGCAGAACAAATGAATCCAGCATAAAGGAGATGGAAGCATGTCCAACGGGTCTTGATATGAACCATGCGCCTCTCTTCATCTGTCAAAGCCTAGAGAGTTTGCACTCACTGGGTGTTTCTGCATGAGTTGCTAGTTGTTGTTGTTTAGTCGTTTAGTCATGTCCGCCTCTTCGTGACCCCATGGACCAGAGCATGCCAGGCACTCCTATCTTCCACTGCCTCCCACAGTTTGGTCAAACTCATGTTAGTAGCTTCAAGAACACTGACCAACCATCTCATCCTCTGCCGTCCCCTTCTCCTTGTGCCCTCCATCTTTCCCAACATCAGGGTCTTTTCCAGGGAGTCTTCTCTTCTCATGAGGTAGCCAAAGTATTGGAGTCTCAGCTTCTGGATCTGTCCTTCCAGTGAGCACTCAGGGATGATTTCCTTCAGAATGGAGAGGTTTGATCTTCTTGCAGTCCATGGGACTCTCAAGAGTCTCCTCCAGCACCATAATTCAAAAGCATCAATTCTTCGGCGATCAGCCTTCTTTATGGTCCAGCTCTCACTTCCATACATCACTACTGGGAAAACCATAACTAACTATACGGACCTTTGTTGGCAAGGTGATGTCTCTGCTTTTTAAGGTGCTGTCTAGGTTTGTCATTGCTTTGTCATTGAGTTGCTAGATTCGCCCCCTATTTGGAAGGCCTTTCCCAATGGGGTTGCTCAGCAGCATTTAACAACATACAATTGATCAGCTACCTTTGGCTAGATGTTCCACAGGCCTGACCTGTCTATTCCAGATGCTAATTTGCTGTGCTGGTTGGGGATAATGGGAGCTGCAGTTCAACAACTGGAGGAAACTTTGTTACATCTCTCCTCATCCCTGACTATTGACCTTTCTGGACAGGGCTGATGGGAGTTGTAGTTTAACAAAATCTGGAGGGCACCATATTGGCTAACCCCAGTTTCCTATATAGTCTGTGCTATGCTTGAAGTAACAGACAGTACAAATGCCTGCTCCTGAATCATATGCATCATATTTCTTATTTCCCAGCGATTTCATTTGCTGCCCCCCTCCCTCTTTCGTCTTCTCCCCCTCACGATGATTTAGAACTGCTCTCTGGTCTCATTGCTGAGCGAAACTTATGGGATTCTGCATTTGTGGCTTGGAATTGGACTCCTGAGGGCCCCTAATGGACAACAGCTGTAAATAGCACTGAGCCAAATACAACATGCTGCCTTAAAAAAATAAAATAAAATTGATGACTGAAGCCTTAACAATCCTTATCTGTTCTCAGAGGGGTGGGGAGGGAAGGGAGCAAAGCATGTTAATTGAGATGCCTTGTTTCTGCTTGTAGATGCCTTATTCTTTTTGATCAGAGGTACGGATGGAAGGGTCTGTCAATTTCAGTGCTCTTTGTTTCTCATTTTTCCTACCTTAAATTCAGTTCCCCACAATTCTACAGCAATCTGTGATTTCTTTTTTTGTTAAAAAAAACCCCTCCTGAAAATTATCCAGCATTTTAGCATGAATTTCTCCCAATAAACCCATTTTTGTATGCAAGCAATTTCCCCCAATATAAATAATTTCTATGTATATATATTTTTATGCACACTTTTAACTATTGTACGCATTTTTGTAAACATTTGCTAGAGATCTGTATCGCAAAATTCAGATAAATGCAAATTTCTAAGGATGGCTGGGTTTTATTTCACAGGTTGTTTCAGAAGGTGTGAACTGAGTAAGTTTGCATTAAAATGCAAACTGAAATGAATGTCTCTCCTATCCCTGCCACTCCATTTCATTCTCACTGGCACATTAGTCTGTTCCATCCTGTTCCACCCCCTTGCATGCCATTCCATCCTATTATATGCTTTTCATACCCACTTTTTAATGTAACAAACATGCTTTTCAATATGTTAATCAGCAAGACACGCATGCTGTTGCAAACATATTTTAAATAAAATATGCATATTTTTTCAAGTGCATTTTTTTGTAAACCAAAACTGTATTGCACAATCCAGAGAGGTGTGTTGTCAGACTAAGGAGTTGCAAGCAAGTCTGGGAGAGTTAGATTGGGTTAGTGGTCCACTGCACATAGCATACAAAACAAACTTCTCTCCTATCCCTAAGTAATGCTTTGGTGAGCAGGCTGGTAAGCTCACCCAGGGATGGGGGAAAGGATCAGAATGGTGAAAACACACTCATCTCTTCTGTACTGTAATCAAAGAATTGCAGAGTTGGAAGAGACTACCAGAGTCATCTAGTCCAACCCTCTGCCATGCAGGAATCGTTTGCCCAATGTGGGGCTCAAACCCACAACCCAGAGTTTAAGAGTCTCATGCTCTCCTTACTGAGTTATCCCAGCAAACATATGATGCTCAGATACATGCCTGAACTAGCCATTCAAATGGTATTACTGATTCATCATGACCTCAGATAATGAGGCAACCCAAGTCAGAATTGCCTCTGCAGTACCCTAATTCATAGCTGCCTAAACAGTGCAAATGTCTTCCCAAGGCATATTGCATGGAACTTGTACAAGGTCTCTTAATGGGCCGAGGTCCTTCAAGGCTGTGTTCGAAGGCCAGCTCTTTCAAAGCATTAGGTGACCATTTTGAGAAGAATCCTTATTGGATTCTGGGGAAGCTGCCAGCCAGCTCAGGTTAGCTATTTATCTCTGCAGAAACCTCATGTGGCACATAACCTTCTCTGGGAATGTAAATAATAAAAAGGGGGAAAGCGCAGGAACCTTTTTCCGCTACATAAAGTCTCATCCAACATATCACATCTTGTTACACTGCATTACGTTCTGACATGCCCAGAATATAATGCCGAACTGCTGGCAGACGTCAGCCAGGAAGAGGTGAATGAGGGTTGGTGTCATGGTTTGTATGTGTTTACTGCAAACTGGAGTAGAAACAGAAAAGAAAAGAAACGTTCACAGTTTTGAGAGACAAAAAGTATCAACAGGTGCAGAATTTTTAACACTGCAAACAAGCTGCAGGCTGCTATTTGCCTGGAAAAGTGGAGGTTTGGAGGAAATGCCTCAAAAATCACAAGGGAGGGTGTTCTGGCAAATCTCCTAATGTCTATCCTAGCTGATTGAGAGAGACAGTGCAGATTAGTAGGGATGGATGAATCTGTCGTTTTTGTTTTTCTTGGTTTCTCATTTTTCCAGCAGTAAGTTCCATTCCCCCCTATTTCCGCATCAATGTGCAATGCTTTCTTTTCAGGAAGGCACATTCCATGTGCATTTCCCCAAAATTATGCATTTTCATATGACAATGCTGCCCAATGTAAGCATTTCTGCAACCAATCTTTCCTAATACGATATAGCTTTGCATATTATTTTTCACAAATATATGCCGTTTTGTGCAATCTCTCCGGTTGGCAATCTGCATAACAAAATTTAGAGCTTCACGATTTTGAAAGGTAGCTGCGTTTTGGTTCACTTGCTAGTTTAGCAAATGCAAAATTGGTAAGTCTACAGGAAAATGTGAACTGAACAAATTTGTTCCCCTTCGTTACCTGGGAATGGGGATTCTATGAGCCAATTCTTACAGACGTAGGCAGGTATCTTTATACTTACATATTTCTCAAACTACAACTTCCATCATCCCCGAACACCAGCCACACCAGCTGGTGATGATGGGACTTGCAGTCTTCAAGTCATGTGGCCTGTGGTTTTCCAGGGTTTCAGACAGGCGGTCTCTCCCATCACCACCTACCCAATCTTTTTTTGCAAGTGAGAGAGATTGAAGCTGGGACCTTCTTAATGGAAGGAAAAGCATGCACTCTACCACTGAGCTGTGCTCCATCTCCTGATATTCTACACCAGGAGTAGAGAACCTCAGTTATGCATCCCTCCTTGCCTCCTTATGTGGCCCTTTGAATTCCCTCAAGGCCACAACTCTCCCAGCCACAACCCTCACTGGCTCTGTTTTGCACCCTCCTTTTCAACCACCTTTTCTTCCTTCCTTCCTTTGTCCCTCCTTCCCAACTGCTTCCAAACGCCCTGTGCACAGAAACAGTTTCTGGATAAAGGCAACGAGGGTCCTGACAGTCTGCAATGATTCTTTCGGATTTTGCAACTATATATTATACATGCAGGCATTGTTATTGTTGCACACGGCAAAAGGGAACATTACGAACGTTAAATTGCTTTGCCCATGAACTGCCTTGCTCAGTACTTTCATATCCTGGTGGGGTTGTTTCATGAGCCACGTTGCCTGGCAACCTCTTTTGTGTGCCTGTGTGTGTGGCAGTGTTATTGGAATGCACTCACCTTTTAAGTGAGAGATTCTTGGAAGGGATTGGGCCATAAAGAGAAAAGACCCAGACACAGATATGTGATGCCCAGGCCACAGTCCATTTCATGTCTTAGAGAGGTTTGCTGGATGTGCTTTGAGAACTAAGTGTGGCATGATGGACAGGAACACAGAAAGCTGCCTTATACCATGTCAGACTTCTGGTCCATCTAGCTCAGGCACCCCCAAACTCAGCCCTCCAGATGTTTTGGGACTACAATTCCCATCATCCCTGACCACTGGTCCTGTTAGCTATGGGTGGTGGGAGTTGTAGTCCCAAAACAACTGGAGGGCCGAGTTTGGGGCTGATCTAGTTGAAGGGCAGGGATCCTGCACCCTGAGGAGCAATCTTGGTCCACTAAAGGATGCAGTTTGGTCCAGGAGCCAAACCGCACCTACCTGTGAAACAGCTGATGGCACAGGGTGATGTCAGCTGATGGGCAAGGGGTGGGATTCAATTCTGCATTCACAGTGCACACAGAACTAGCATACACAGCTAAAGCAGTATATTTAATCTCCCATTCATTTTGGCTGGAGAACCACATTGCAAAATGCAGAGAAGTGCAAATTTCAAATGATGGCTGTGCTTTGGTTCATGCACAGTTTCAGGATATGTGAATCAAGTACTGGATTATGGAAACTGGATCAAAATTTTGATGATAGGATAACAATCACTGGGGCATGTTTCAGTTGTCATTCTGTTTGCCTGTTTTGTGAGTTTCTTTCTGAACTTTTTTTACCTGTACCGAACCCTTAGGAAGGGATGGGTTCAGGAAGGTAAGCAAAGTTGTGTTTGGTAAGCCCAGGAATAGCTGGCCTACCTGGTGGACAATAGCCACAGCAATAGCCTCCTGACAGCAAGAGAGAAGGACTTGTGTATGAGAACACCATATTGGCTCTGGCAATGCATCTGTGCAGTCCCAAACTTCCCACTGCCTCATCATCCCCTTCCTAAGAAAAAAAAAAAGGAAGGGGTGGGTTCAAACTGACCCACCCCTCATGAAGGAGGCTATAAATAGCCACTATCCACAAAGGTTATACTCTACTACTGGAGGCAGAATGCCCCTGTATACCAGTTGCTGGAAATCACATGTTGGGAGAGTGCCGTTGCCCTCAAATCCTTCATGTGAGCTTCCCAGAGACATCTAGTTGGCCACTGGGAGAAGAGGATGCTGGAATACATGAGCCTTCAGTCTTATGAACCAGCACAGCAAAGGCTGATTTAACACATAGGAAACTGCATACTTCCATAGTTAAACTATGGACTTCACTTCTGCAAGATTTAACAATTCATGGAGAATAAGTCTATCCATGGCTGCTAGCCATGAAGGCTATGTTCCACCTCCACTGTTGGAAGCAGTATGCACTCAGGTCTGGTTCAAGGGCTTCCCATTGGGGCATCTGGTTGACCATAATAATATAATAGTAATTTATTATTTATACCCCACCATAGGGACACGGGTGGCGCTGTGGGTTAAACCACAGAGCCTAGGACTTGCTGATCAGAAGGTCGGCGGTTCGAATCCCTGAGACGGGGTGAGCTCCCGTTGCTCGGTCCCTGCTCCTGCCAACCTAGCAGTTTGAAAGCACGTCAAAGTGCAAGTAGATAAATAGGTACCGCTCTGGTGGGAATGTAAACGGCGTTTCCGTGTGCTGCTCTGGTTCGCCAAAAGCGGCTTAGTCATGCTGGCCACATGACCCGGAAGCTGTATGCCGGCGCCCTCGGCCAATAAAGCGAGATGAGCATCGCAACCCCAGAGTCAGTCACGACTGGACCTAGTGGTCAGGGGTCCCTTTACCTTTACCTTTTTACCCCACCCATCTGGCTGGGTTTCCCCAGACCACTGTGAGAACAGGATGCTGGACTAGATGGGCAAAGGAAACTGCCTCAGGCTAAATCATTCCAGCTACAGTGGTACCTCGGTTTACGAACTTAATCCGTTCCGGAAGTCCGTTCTTAAACCAAAACCATTCTTAAACCGAGGCACGCTTTCCCTAATGTGGCCTCCCACCGCGGGTGCCCTTCCACTGTTTGGATTCCGTTCTCCGACCGAGGTAAAGTTCTCAAACTAAGACACTATTTCTGGTTTTGTGGAGTTTGTAAACCGAATTGTTCTTAAGCAGGACTGTTCTTAAACTGAGGTACCACTGTAGAAGAGAAGAAGAGGAGTTTGAATTTGATGTCCCACTTTATCACTACCTGAAGGAGTCTCAAAGCGGCTAACATTCTCCTTTCCCTTCCTCCCCCACAACAAACACTCTGTGAGGTGAGTGGGGCCGAGCGACTTCAGAGAGGTGTGACTAGCCCAAGGTCACCCAGCAGCTGCATGTGGAGGAGCGGGGAAGCGAACCCAGTTCACCAGATTATGAGTCCACCGCTATTAACCACTACACCACACTGGCTCTGTAGTTCAGGATTGCCTCCGATTAGCAGTTGCTGGGGATAAACAGGAGAGCAGGCTGTTGAGCTTTTACCCTTCCCATGGGGTTTCCAGAAGCATCTGGTTAACATCTGGGAGAACAGAATGCTGGTCTAGATAGGCCTTTGGTCTGATTTAGCAGGGCTCTTCCTACGCTCTTAAATTGATCAACTATTGCAAGCAACCATCTTTCTGGAGTATCTCAGCCTGGATCTTGGTATGGGAAAGCACCAGTAATTCAACTTCCAACATTGTTATGACTGAGAACAGAGGGTTGCCTGCAGTATCATTCCCTCATCCTCTCCTCCTTCCTTCCTTCCTTCCCTCCCTCCCTGTTTGCAACGCTGTTGTCATTTCCTAACGCTGATGTCACCCCAGTAAATGCAGGCGGTGTTAGATTGGAGTCGCGAGGGCAGGGATATCCATCATGAGCCGTTGCCATGATATCTACTTCAAAGCCTGAATTTGTTCTGAGGCAGGAGGCAATTTGGGATCCTCTTAAGTATTTTACGCTGATCACTGACCTCCCTGTGGCGTGTTTTGAAAATGGAGCCTAGCATGGGTGAATGGGAGAAATTGCTTTTGCAGAATTGAGGCAGGATGCCTAGGATATGAAAGGCAGGCGGAGAGGGGGATGGAGGAGACCATTTCTTCAACTGAGCATTACATGAGAGAACACAACTACCTGCTTTTGCATGGTCTGAGTGGCGTGCTGCATGATAGGAAGGTGGCTCAATCCAGGTTCCCAACTGCTCTCCTTCATTAGAGTAAAGGTCAAAAGACTCTTAAAGGACAGAGATAGCAGAGGGTGTGAATCTTTTCAGGAGGCAAGCTGCTCAGTAGAATGGAGAGGTTCAGGACAGTACTTTCTGCTGGGCCCCATCCTGTGTCCATAAGTTCCCCTGGTGGACTTACCCAGTCATAGGCAGCAGCATCTCTCTGCTGAGTGCCAGGCAGGTGGGTCAGGTTGCCACCACCAATTTAATTTCCTACAATGCCACCAATATGGCATCAACTCCGGAGTAAAAAGGTAAAGGGACCCCTGACCATTAGGTCCAGTCGTGACCGACTCTGGGATTGCGGCGCTCATCTCGCTTTATTGGCCGAGGGAGCCAGCGTACAGCTTCCGGGTCATGTGGCCAGCATGACGAAGCTGCTTCTGGTGAACCAGAGCAGTGCACGGAAACACCATTTACCTTGCTGCTGGAGCGGTACCTATTTATCTACTTGCACTTTGACGTGCTTTCAAACTGCTAGGTTGGCAGGAGCAGGGACCAAGCAACGGGAGCTCACCCCGTGGCAAGGAGTCAAACCTCCGACCTTCTGATCAGCAAGTCCTAGGCTCTGTGGTTTAACCCACAGCGCCACCCACATCCCCTAACTCCAGAGTATTATGGGGCAATTAGATGGCAGCTCCTGGACACTCCCATCTCAGATCCCTCATGCATTGTGGATGTTTGAGGAATTTTTTTACTAAGGCCTTTAGAGAGTGCCATGCAATAGGCCCACTGGCACCTGCAGGCACCACAATGGATGTTTCAGTGTCTGAGCAGTGGTATCACAATATATGCATAGGGGCACAGAAGGGGCAAACTGCATTTCTAGAGGGAGGGTAAGCTTTGCTAGACATTACGTTTTTGAAAGAGAAATAATGGTATATTTCCCATGAATGCTCCATCCCTAAGCATATTTCCTCTGACACAGGAAACTGCCTGAAACCATCTAGCTCAATACTGTCTACAATGACTAGCAGCGACTCTCCAGGATTCTAGGCAGAGACATTATCAGCCTTACCTGGTGATGGCTACGGGTTCAACCTGGAACCTTCTGTGTTCAAAGAAGATACTCTATTGCTGGGCTATGGCCCTTTCCTTCTGAAGTAAGCTCTATTGATTTGGATGGGATTATAAATTCCTGCCACCACCTTACCTGACTTCTGGTACTAGCAGATGGAACTGACCCATGGGGAACTAGTCTCCATATATTTTGATTGATTACAACGGAGAAAGACACTTGTGCAACCCTGCATGTGTTTACTGAGAAGTATATCCCACTGAGTTGAATGGAACTTACTCCTAGATACTACCTATAGGAGTCTGGTCTAAGTACATGAACAAATGCTTTTCGTTGAAGTAAACAACAAAAAAAGTTACATAAATGATGGAAACTGCTTCCACGAGAGACAGTGATGGCTGCCAAGTTGGATGGTTTTAAAAGAGGATGAGACATTCATAGAGGATAAGGGTACAAATGGCCACTATTTCTGATGGCCTATGTTCTACTTCCACTGCTAGAGGCATGATGCCTCTGAATACCAGTTGCTGTAAAACCAAAGGACGATAAATCGCTGTTGCACTCAGGTCCTGCTTGTGGAAATCCCCCGAGCATCTGGTTGACCACTGTTGAGAACAGGATTCTGGATTAGACGGGCCACTGGTCTGATCCAGCATGCTCTTCTTATGTACTTAACAGGGGGGCTGTTTTGTAACAATTTCAGACTCCCAACAGTTACTTGGGTTCCTTTTTGGTTCATTCCTAAGAGGCATTCTAATTATATGAGGATTGTTGCATGCTGACAACAGTTACATTTTCTCTTTATAAAGCAGAGGTGGGCAGCTCTCAGGGACCACATCCCCTTGGGGGTAATGTTCTGAGAGCTGCGTGGTAGCAGTGGGAAGACCCAATGATGGATGGAACCAGAGACAAACTTGTTCTAGATTAACTGATCCAGAATAAAGACCACCCTCTTTTCATGGTTGCATCAGATTAGAATTCCCAGTCTCCCAGTCCTATGCTGATATTTTCTTAACCAGAAGAGTCTACCAATGGAAGCCACACTGCTCCTGTGTCTTGTGCTAAATGCTGTGTTAGGAGACAGCAACAAAGTATTTTTCCTATGCCCAGGAGCTCTAATATCCCAAAGACTTGGAATTCTACAGCATCCGTAGCACAGATGGTAGCAGAATGAATGGCAAGATATCTGTAGTAAACATGGAGTGAATGGCCTCTGTCCACACCTAGCGAGCCAATATTGAAGATGCAATCATATTCAATTTGCAAACATATATCTAATCAGCATAAAGCAATCTAATTTTAAAATGGTAAAAGTGCAGGATTCCAGACTTCTTGCTGCGAAACAGGACAGCCGTGCGTTCCCCAAATCCCTTTGGGTGGGCTGGCATTTACTTCTTGAGAATTAATCATGTTGTTTTGGACGACATGTATTTTCTTTTCAGTGTTAATGTCTATGCTTTTGATATTTAAGAGAGTGGGGAGTTAGAACTTGCCTTAAACACTCTAAGGACCAAGAGTGACAGTAATTCAAAGTAATAAAATTAATAACCTCAGCAAACAGAGGCACTATTATAGAAAAGTATGAGCTGTGCCCCCCCTCCTCCTCCTCCTCTCTCTCTCTCTCTCTCTCTCTCTCTCTCTCTCTTTCACACACACACACACACACACACACACACACACACAAACAAACAAACAAACAAACAAACACACCATTTGCAGTCCACATCCGATTATTGGTTTGAAGCAACTCACTGCTTTTATTTCAGACATACAGGGGCTCTCAGCAGACAAGTTGGCACAGATGGAATCCCATCAGGTATGGAGAAATTCTTTGAGAATGTCTAGAATTTTTCAGAGAGTTTGATTCTATGAGCTTAGAACTCTGAAGTTTACTTTCTCACTCTCCATCATGTCATAGGAAAGCCAGGAAAATTATGATAGCTTGCCCCCCACCCCCATTGCCAATGTTTTGAATTACCGCTAAGTATATCTGGCACACATTTGAGTTTTGTACATGAATGTCATAGACCTTACAATGCTTACAATTCATGACCTTTTTGACCCCACACTGCTTACTGATTTTGCTCTCTACATACCTACAGATAGACAGAGTGATAGATCAGGGTTGGCTGAAGGCATTTTGCTGCCAGAAATGGAAAAGGTTCACTGACACCCCAATGACGCTGGCTGTTGAATCCTATTTCAATACTGGCAATGGAATAGTGTCATCCACACGTGAAGGCAGAAGGTTAGTTATGGGGTGGCAGAACATTCCGTGTAGCACATAAACCTCTGTCCCCTAGAAGGCCACAGCCAGGGGGCTCAGGAGAAATGGTGAGGTGATATCATGTCAGGAATGAGCCAGCTCCAAGTGAAGGTTTGCAGTCAACTGCAGAAAGCAGCCAGGAGCAGAGAGGTTTAGATGTTAGTCAGGCAGGGGAGAGCAGACAGCTGCAGACTTCGGCTCTTCCTGACCTTGACGGGCAGACTGATAAGGCAGTAGCTGAGAGCAGGCTAGAACACAGCCAAAGCTCACATGAAGCAAAAATAGGCACGAACAAACTCAGATACAGCCTATCAGAAAAGGAAGAGTTTGGAGCTGATCCACTCAGTCTGAAAAGTCGGAGAATGGGAGGGCCGCTAGATAGGCAGCAAAACAAGAGACGTAAAGGTTGTAAGTTCAATATCTTCTGTCAACGCTGGAAAGAGTCTTCAGAAGGGTCATCTTGAGTAATGATGCCAGAGGCTTTGTTAGAGCCATCCAGAGCTATTTGTTTTTATAGTAAATCCTATCAAGCGGGGAACCTGAACTCCTGACATATCACTACTGCCCCTGCCCCAGCATCTGCCACCTGAAGCTCTTGCCTTACTCTGCCTCAAAGGAGGGTAGAAAAATCAATTTCAGTATATTTCAGTTTCTCATTTTTGCAATCTTAAATTTGGTTCTCCATATTTCCACATCAGTTGGGAAATGACAATTTCCAGGAATCTGCAAGGAAGGTGCTTATTAATTTGAAATTGTCAGCAAGATAGGTTTTATTTCTCCACTCCATTCTTCCAATTGTTTACATAATAGCAGCTTATTTATTTGTAACAATCCTTGATCTTGTTTTATGCTTTGTAAATCGTTTTGTACTGATTGAAATGTTTCACTTTTATGTTCTATGTTTTTCTTTAAAATTATTTTTTTATAATAAAAAAAGCAAGTTGCCATGAAAATTCGTCAGCATTTTGGTGCTATTTTCTCCTAATATACGCACTTTTGTATGCATAATTGCCTAATATACACGTTTTTGCAAAGCAATTTCCCCCAATATAATGCATTTTATGCAGCATTTACACAAACACATGTGCTTTATGCATATATTATTCATGTGCATGCATTTTGTGCACACATTACTTGGCTGGAGAATTGCAATGCAAAATTTGGAGAAATGTGAATTTTCAAAGAATGGCTGTCGTTTGGTTTGCACATTGTTTCAGAAAATGTGAATTAGATAAGTTTGCCTTTGACTGCAAACTGAATCAAATTTCTCCCTCACATGCAACTGAGGATAGACAGACTTTGAGCATGTGATAAAATGGCTCTAGGAACTGGAATACAAGAAGGGGAGGGGAGAGGAGGTCTAAGAAAGAAGTTATATGAAAATAAGCAATTGAAATCTCATTTGTTTTTAATTGTTCTTTTTTTTTCTAAATTTTGTATTTTTTGTTATTTCTTCTTTTTTTGTGTGTGTGTCTATGTGTATTATTGAAATGCTAATAAATATTTATTAAAAAAAAAATGGCTCTAGTCCACAAAGTCTGATGCATGAAGTTTTCAGTCTTTATGGTGCCCTGTACCACTTGTTTTATTTTCTTTTTATTCATGAAGGAGAAGCAGAACGCTCCTAGGTCCCAGCCTAGAGATTCTGCCTCTCTGAATTTTTCTGCTAAAAATTGCGCTGAAGCATCTGCTTCGATTAGGCAGCTTGGCACGGCATAAGGAAACAGGCAAACACTAAATCCTACCTCCTGCTGGTTGGAACGCAGTTTGTATCCACGCCATGCTATTTCTGTAATCTCTTTTTTCATATTTGTGTCAGGAAAAATCAAAAATGCTTTTAAAAGAAGCGTCGCTTATTTAAATAAAAGTGTATCCTTGTAAATCATATTGTCATAACAAAATGGATGGCTCGCATACTCCGTGGAGCTCATTTATTTTTCTCCTTTCGCCTTTCAGAAAGCCTTTTTTATGCCTGCACTCTACTCGTGAGGTATCTGACATGCATCCCACCACAGATCTTTAATTGCCTAAAAAGGGTGCGCGTTTGTGTGCAGTGGGAGAGATATACAAATAGAAGAGAAAAAGTTATTGCTGGGTCTAAAACCCATCATAAAACCCAACACAGTTTTTATTGTGCTGTGCTTATCTGAACTGCCTACTCTTGCAGATTGGGGCAAATGCACTGATTCTGTGGTACATAAGAAGCATGAAAGAGCGTAGGGAGTGGAATGGAGATGTGGCGATCAGAGCAGGCTCCTTGGCTTTGCAGTTAATATGCATGGCTATGTAGCTAAGGTGGAAGGCAGCTGGAGGAGGAAAAGTTGGGAAGATGCCAGTGAAAGAACTGGGACTGGAGGGAGTGGCCTATTTGTCATCCTTAGGACCGCCAGGGAAGCTTGCCACACCCGATACACCTGGAACTGGGTGCAGAGAGTACACTTAACTGCTAAAGGGAGCAAAGCTGTGGGCAGCCTGAGGACTCTCCAGCCCCCTTGATTCCTGTCCACGGGCAACAAGTGAGAGTCTAGACAGGTGCAAACAGGCTCCAGGAACTCTGTTCTTTGTGAGCTTTTGTGGGTGAGCTGTAGGTTTGTTTAGGCCCTGGGTGAGAGACAAGGTGGATGGGGAAAGTCCTGAGAAATAGCCAGGAGTCTGAAGGCTTAGCCACACTTACCTTTCTTCCACTCTTTCCAGGCACAATTCCAAACTCTGTGTCCAAACGTCCAGAGTTTTCCCTGCGAAAACCCACTCTTTAAAGCTCAATCGGAGCAAAAGTCAATCCACACAAAACCCAAATTGATATTTACTCCAATTCAGCTTAAAGAGCAGGTTTTCATGGGGGAAATTGGGGCACGGGGACATTCAGACATGTACCTCTGCCTGGAAAGAGTAGAACAAAGGGTAAGTGTGGATAATTGGAAGGAGTTGGTCTATAGCTTACTAATAAATTCAACATTTGAAATGGTAACTGTGTATTTTTTTTTTTGTAACATTTGTTGTTTAAGCTGTCTGTTGGTGCTTTCGCTTTCTGTACACAGCTTATTTATTTTTATTTCATAAAATTTAAATACTGCTTGCTTGTAACAACAACAACAACAACAACAACAACAACAACCCTCAAAGAGAACTATTTTTATATACCAAATGGTATAGCAGTATAGAAATAGTCTAAATAAATAAGGTACTTCCATGGGAGTGTGGGAAAACCTCAGACTGTGACACTGGGTTGAAAATTCAGCTTCCTTAGAACCTCTATTTTCATTTCCCCAAGTTACTAGTCCCTATGGCTGAGCAGATACATTCAAATGTGTACAAGGGATGTCTGTTGAAGTCTCAGAAGACAATGAGGTTCCTGAGTAAGATACTTGGGGAAATGGTTTCAAAACTCTGATTATCTCAGTCCTTTCCTGTAAGGAGCAAAAATAAGAAATCATGCAAATATTCTCCACTTGCATAATTTTAGAGGATGCACAGTTCAGTTTTCCCTGGCACAAAATTTGGATAAAACCTAAATGTCATGGGGCAGTGATGTATCACATCCTAAAGTAAATAAGTGGGATAGCATAAACTGACGGCATCGTTGTTATTTATTCATACCCCACCTTTTCCCCAGAACTGGGACTCAAGGTAGCTCACAAAAAATTAAAGTAAATTCAAATAAAGCACACATGGATAAAACATATAAATAGTTATGATTAAAAAGCAATTTAACTATCTATGGAATTAAAATAATGTGTATATATATATATATATATATATATATATATATATATATAATTGCAGATAGGGTGGGGGACAATACAGCACACTATCAAGAACTCTTTCCTTGAAAGCAATCAGTTTGGCTTCTTTGAGATCCAATATGTAAAAGGGTCTCTTTGCCATTGGTTGACATTTTAGGAGAAAGGCAATAACTGTTTGGGAAGAGAAACACAGCTCAGCGATAGAGCACATGCGCTGCATGTAAGAACATCCAGTTTCAAAGACCCTGGCAGGTGGCAGGTGCTTGGACAAGCTTCTGGCTAGGACCTTGGAGAGCAGCTGACAGGAGAGCTGCACACAGTCCTCCTGACCTAACTTGGATCCATTCCCAAATCAGTTAAACATATGGGCAGGAGAGGGTGGGAGAAGGAGATACTGTGTCTCCTCGCCCACCCCAAAGAGAGCAGGAGAATCAATCCTGCTGACTGGTGTTTCACATGCATGTTCCCTGCAGGGTACACAATGGCAAAGCAATGTTCCCTGCAACTGGCAAGACTGCACCCTGAGCAAAGGATTGAGCTACATCAGTTTGACTCCACATACGTGTTCCACTGATGGGAACAGGCACATGCAAGCTAAAGCTCATTCTTGCCCAATGTCTCACTCCTTAACAGTCCTGGAGTTGCTTCAGGAGGCCCAACGTGACTCATCCAGAGCTTTCTCCAACAGACTCTGCTGGAACCCAGTTCTGCCCAGTTAGGTTTGATCTTCAAGTCTTTGGCTGAATTGGGTGCATGGTCCTAGCTAACAGTTAGAATAGACAATTGGTCTAATTTTATTTAAGACAGTTTTCTATGATACAGATGGTCCCACATTTATTAAGGGATAACATCTTTCATTCATCACAAAAGAGAGGAACTCATGATGGGTCAACATGAGATCAGTCATAATGATATAAGATCTTATTGATATATCAGACTAACATACATCTAGCAGTCCATAATTCAGTCCCAAAGGTGGCCAGAAGGGCACAAGTAAAGCCATTCACTTGCCATCTGTCTCCAGTGTCTGTTATTTAAGGGTATACTGCTTCTGTGTATGGCCCTTCCATTAAGCTACCCTGGCTTGTAGTCCATCAAATGAAAAATGAAGGCTTTAACACCATGTTGAAAGGGCTGCTGCCTCCCTAGGAGTTGGTGTCATTGTTGATGCTTTTTGCTCTTTTCTTGTTTGACAAACCAGTGTACAAAAAAGGACCCTGGCATCAAAGAGCCCTAGCAAGCAAGACATGACCTGATGTGCGAAACACAGCTAAATAGCTCATGCTGCCAAAGAACAGGATTTATACACAGGCATTTAAGAGAGTAGTCATCAGCTCCAGTTTGACAAAATGTACTTCTCACAACTCAGGTTCGGAACACATTCCTGAGCCATACAGCTTGACCTTACAGCAGTGCTTGCTTATTGGCAGGCTAATCAAATATTTGACATTTGGTCAGGCTAAGTCAGGCTTTGCTGTTGTTAGAACAAAGTCTGCCCCTTCAGAGCTGTCCCAGGTCCTGAAGACACTGACAGACCCAGTGGCCTTGTTCTTGTGGAAGATTGTAAGCTGCCATGCAGGCTGTATTCGTTCGGTCTTCGAGTAGACAGCTTATGGGACTGAGCACTCCCCCACAAGAGAAAAATCCTATAGAAGAGTAGCATGTCATAGGGAAAGCTATGCTAAAACTTTCCCCCTATACATACCAATTTTCTGATGCAAGAATTTATTCTTTTTGGTGGGAGGAATATTGAGTTATATGACTCCCCACCTGCAGTCAGAAGTGGTGCAGTCCCAACACAACTACCATTTCCATGAGATCTAGGCCTCTGATTCTTTGGTTCCTGATCAACCTATTGTATTTTGCCTGTTACATACTGTCTTGTCATATGAATTCATTGGTCCTCCAGTCAAGACTGAACTGTAGGAAGATGTTGAGCCAGGCAGAAACCAGGAACCATGGCAAGAGTCAAGATGGGAGATCAAGACAAATGTCAGTGCCGAGAAGACATCTATTTCCTAGAAAAACTCCAAGGGCCTGATAGAGGGACTCTGAGGTTCCCCATCTCTGACAAAAAGGTGTGTGTGTGGGTGTGGGTGTGTGGGTGCTTTGCAGCTGTGCTTTGGTAAGGGAACAAACAGTGCTTTCTGTTAGTTCATTCTTTCTTCTCTTCCTTTGAAGCCACATTCTACTTTTTAGAGCAGAAGCATTGGAAATATATTATCTCTTCCTCCACAACCTTCATACCACAGAGAGAAGAGGCATTTGTACCCTCCATGAGGGTCTCTATTGATGACTGTTAAGCCACCCAGTCTCAGGTTGTGAGTATATTTTGCCCTTAGTGCAATGTTGCCATACGTAATTTTCACCATGGAAATTAATCTATAGTCAAAAATAAGGAAGTACACCTGAGGCCACCATTACAGTAGTGCAAAATCTGTCCCCTACCCTATTGACTCTGGCAATTGTGAATTTGGACATGCTCCTGGACTAAAATGTGACCAGCTGTTGGTAATAGATGTGTATGTGTGCTTCAAAAGGGGGAGATCAAGACCCTTACTGAACAGCTCTCCTTCCCTTTCCTCAACAGTTGCTTAAACAGATTCAGTGAAGAAAACCGGGGGCGGGGGGACAAAGGCTTGTAAAAGAATTATGAAGTATCAGGGAAATTACATTTCCCTCCCCTCCAAAACTAAGTAGCATGACAATTGCAACTGATAGAGCAAATTAAATTCTAAATGCACTGGTGATTTGATATATATCATTTTGCAAAGTGTTACTGAGAAAGTGCTGTTGCTGGAAAAAAGAGTTAAGTTCCAGAACGAGCCTTGTCGGTTCTGAGACCTGATCCAATTATGTAGAGTTCATTAACATAAATGTAAGGATAGGGAAGGACACAATGGAACAAAAAGAAAAGCAAAGAATATATTTCAGTACACTCTGTTTGGGGAACTAGAACTCTTTTGACCTCAAAAAGAGGATTAGTCAGATCCATGGAGAAGTTCAACAACTACTAACTTCTGTTAGAGGCAGTAGGCCTGTGAATATCAGTTTCTGGGAAACACACATGGGGAGAGTTCTGTTGCACTCAAGTCCTGCTTGTGAGCTTCCCATACCAAGGGCATCTGACTGGCCACTGTAAGAAGAGGATGCTGTGCTAGGTGAGCCTTTCACGATCCTGGAGGGCTTTTCTGGTGTTCTTAAAATCCTGACCAGCATGACATGGCTGACCAGCATGACAATGCCCCATCTTTGCTGTCCCAAGCAATGTCACCTGAGAAAGGTCTCTATGCATCATTCTGCCTCAAAATGGAGCAACTAGACTGTTGCCTGATTTCCACATTGTGGATGATTTAACACCAGTCCTCTGCTAACTGCACTGGCTTCTAGTTTGTGCCGGATTTGGGGCCAAGTTCTCTGAAAGACTGCATTCACAAACCAGCCCAAAATTAAGAATCTTCAAGAGAGGCTTTGCAGTCATTGCATGTGGAACCATTTCAGATCTGCTGCAGTTTGTTTTCCACAACCCCTCCCCCCCAAAAAACCCCAGCCCTATGTTATTTGTCGCACTGTCTGCTCTAGTGAAATTGCGTAACTTACATAATTAATTACATAAATTACATTGTCCTATAATATTCTTCACCATTCATTTCAATGTGAAGGAAATGCAATGCAAATGGAGATAGGCATAATCAATCGCTTATCTTGAGTGGACCAAAAGCAACAACGTATACACTGGATTGATTTCCATTCCAGACATATAATTTTTTATAAAAACACATCAGCAATTTCCTCTCCCATTTCCATTTTTGTTAGAATTCCCTGACATCCTTTCTCATGCCAAAGAGGATACTTGGGGCAATTCCTTTTCTGCTGCAGTGCCCCAAATTGGTGGCTTTGATGCTATC
This sequence comes from Podarcis cretensis, assembly GCF_951804945.1. Taxonomy (NCBI): domain Eukaryota; kingdom Metazoa; phylum Chordata; class Lepidosauria; order Squamata; family Lacertidae; genus Podarcis; species Podarcis cretensis. Next base: position 21,445,643 of record NC_137183.1, read on the forward strand.
AATGGTTAGAGTGTTAGCCTTGGATCTGAGAGGCCAAGGTTCAAATTTCCACTGAGTTATGAAGCTCAGTGTTGTGGGGTTAACAAGAACAATAAGAATAACCCTGTTGGATTAGGCTAAAGGCCCATCCCATTCAGTATCCTGTTCTCACAATAGCCAACGAAATGCCCGCAGGAAGACCGCAAGCAGGGCACGAGTACAACAGCAGACTGAGGCAGCAGCCTCGGGCAGCAGATAGCAATGATAATTTAATAATTAAAAATATTTTTTATACCCCACCCATCTGGCTGGGTTTCCCCAGCTTACAGCATATATAAAACATAACAAAACACCAAAGATTAAAAACTTCCCGATACAGATGTCTTCTAAAAGTTATGTAATTCTTAATCTCCTTGCCATCTGAAGGGAGGGGGTTCCACAGGGAGGGTGTCACTACTGAGAAGGCTTTCTGCCTGGTTCCCTGCAACTTCGCTTCTCACAGTGAGGGAACCACCAGAAGGCCCTCTGTGGAGAGCCTCAGGGTCCAGGCTGAATGATAGGGGTGGAGACGCTCCTTCAGGTAAGCGGAAGGGGAAGAATTCCACCACCACCTTTCTCCCAGAGTTCCCTAAATTAGCTTGCTTTGCACCTTTTAAGCCAGTCTGCTGTTCTCAGGTGCAATAGAGGAGGGTGCCCATTTGGAAATAAGAGTTGATTGTCAACCTAGGCAGGTTCTGTACACGGCGGGGCAGGGTGCCAAACATATTGGGCCGATTCTGTTCATTTACCCAGGATAATTTACACCATTAGCATCCATGCTCCTCTAAGATCTGAGCCCAGGTCCCCCCCCCCCATAGCCATTTTAATGTTCACATGACACATGCACATTTTGTTCCAGGGAAGATTAGGTGGGAGGACAAAGGGATGCTCTTATAATAGCTATTAGGAATGGAGGTGGGGGAGAGAAGCAAGCTCTTGTTCAGTTATTAGAAAACAATGGCTGAGCCATTATACCTCTCCACCCCCCACCCCCCACTTCTGTCTTTTGCGCTGTGTCTGTGTGCCTGTTCCAGGACTACAATAATAGGAATATAATCGCGGTGTGGCAGATAATGAATATCCAGAGCTCTTTTCCAGGTGAGAAGTGCTGTATTGTGACTAGAATGAAAACAGACATAAAGCACTCCTTCTGGGGTAGAGGCTTTTGAGGCTGCTCCTGGGATACATAGCATGAAGATTGCTGCAAGGGGAAAGAGAAACTCCAGAGAAAGAAGCTGGCAGTAACTGTGACCATTTAGAGCATTATTTTATAGAGTTCTCGCCTCTGGATTTTGACTAAAATGATACTCAGAGTGAATACTGAGGATGCTTCTTGGGCAAAGCAGACCAAGGCAAGAGGAAAGAGGCCACCTTTATAACAACCCCTGTATCCTCACATGGGAAATGAGCATGCAAGACTAGGGATGGGTGAATCTGACAATTTCAGGTTTCTTACTTTCTCATTTTTCTTCCAATCTCAACTTCAGTCCTCTGCATTTCCACACCAGTTTGCAGAAACACAGGAGAATTCTTTAGGAAAATTCATCAGCATTTTAGTTGTAATTTCTCCTAATATACCCATTTTGGTATGAATTTTTGCCCAATATGCACTTTTTCCCCCCAAAGAAATTTCCCCTAATGTGACTGTGGGTTTTTTGCATGCTATTCTCAGAAACACATCTCGTTTTATGGACACATTACCACCTGCATATGTATCTTTCCACACCCTATTTGGTTGGAGAACTGTGCTGCAAAATTCAGAGGGCTGCGGATTTTGAAAGATGGCTGCGCTTCAGTTCACGTATTGTTTTGGAAAATGTGAATTGAGTAGGTTCACCTCTAAATGTGAACTGAACAGAATTTCCCCCACTTCTCTACATGATGTGGGGTTAAAGGCCAAAACTTTATTAAATCAAGGACCTGCAAGGGAAAGAAACATTCCCTCCTTAAGCACTTTTGCAAGGCTCACTGTCTGCTGTAGTGTCTCACTGTCTGCTGTAGGGAAATTATGTACATAATTAATTACATAAATTACATTGACCTATAATATTCCTCACCATTCATTTCAATGTGAAGGAAATGCAATGCAAATGGACAGAGGCATAATCAACTGCATATCTTGAGTGGACCAAAAGCAACAACGTATACACTGGATTGATTTCCATTCCAGACATATGATTTTTTAAAAAAACCACATTAGCAATTTCCTCTCCCGTTTCCATTTTTGTTAGAATTCCCTGACATCCTTACTCATGCCAAAAAGGATACTTGGGGCAATTCATTTTCAGCTGCTGTGCCCCAAATTGGTGACTTTGATGCTATCAATGGTTAGAGTGTTAGCCTTGGATCTGAGAGGCCAATTGTGCTTGAAGTGTGATGGGTGTCTCTTGCTTTCCTGGATGGAGTGTGTGCCCGCACACACACAAACAAACACACAAACACACACCATAGGCAGCTGTAGAAAGGTAAGAGTAACAAATTAGATTTAGCTAATTTGATGAAGGCTGCAAGAGGAGTCTTCGCTTGGGCTCAAGGTCTCTGATCAGACAGTTAACTGATCAATGCACCTCATAGTCTACTTGACCTTTGACCTTCCTGATGCTGCTGAACTACCACTGCCATCATCCCTAGTCATTGACCATACTTGCTGGGGCTGGTTCAGTCACATCTGGAGGGCCAAAATTTCCTCACACCTGTTCTATGCATTGATATGCACCCAGCGGCTGAACTAGAGCTCGACTTTAGGGTCTCATTTTCATCCACATCCTGCCGTTAGATGAGCATTTTGCTTGCAAGTCATCAAAATGTCCAAAACTGGGCAAGCCCTGAGCTCCAGGTGCCTGCCATTGCATGTGCATTCTGTTTTGCTTCCTGATGCCATCCCACATCTGCGATAGTCCAAAAACGATGCCCTCCTTTAATAGAGCTGCCTCTTGGCACAGGAAGAGTCAGTTTAGAGTAGCTCAAATGCCTGCCTGGCTCTTTTTAAACACTACAACAACATTTGACCTTTTCATGCATGCCTCTCCAGCAGCAGGAGAGTGACTGGAATTTACTACCAAATCTGGGGAAATGCAGGAGTCAGTGAAATATGCCCTCTCTCTCCCCCCTCCCCCTATGTCACAGTTTGAGCTGGATATCAGAGGCCCAGTAACAGCTCAAGGCTCTCTTTTACCATTTAGAAGAGGAGAAGGAGGAGTTCATTGCCTCCCGAGGACCATATTTCATTGCTCTACCAGACAAACATGGGTGATTGGAAGCACAGCATGCAGAGGGTATTTGAAGGCCATTCCAGCTGGGAAATTAGATGGATTCCCACCCACTCGGAGAATCATGAAAGTGAGTCCTAGCACAATAGCAACCAGCTTCACTGCACTGCATCCCAAATATTTATTTCAAGAGCTGGTCTAGCTTCGTAACAGTTCACAGCTAACCGACTCCTATTTTGAGGGGAAGTTGTATATTAAGGCTGCAATCCGATATGCACATAAAGGTAAAGGTACAGGGGCCCCTGACCATTAGGTCCAGTCTTGACCGACTCTGGGGTTGCGGCGATCATCTCGCTTTATTGGCCGAGGGAGCCAGCATACAGCTTCTGGGTCATGTGGCCAGCATGACTAAGTCGCTTCTGGTGAACCAGAGCAGTGCACGCAAACGCCATTTACCTTCCCACCAGAGCGGTACCTATTTATCTACTTGCACTTTGACGTGCTTTCGAACTGCTATGTTGGCAGAAGCAGGGACCGAGCAACAGGAGCTCACTCCGTCGCGGGGATTCGAACCACCAACCTTCTGATCGGCAAGTCCTGGGCTCTGTGGTTTAACCCACAGCGCCATCCCCATCCCCATATGCACATACCTGGGAGCAAACAAGTGGGACTTGCTTTAAAGTAAACATGGCTGGGTCTGTGCTTTTGAGCAGCATTAAAGACTGGTAACACAAGTTCCCCATTCCTGGCCTTTGGGTTGTATCCAGCATTAGACATACTCAGAGGAGTCCCATTGATATTAATACATAGCCATTAATTTCAAAGCATCTCCTATGGGTAAAACTTAGTTGGATACAACCACATAGCTCCCCAGCTCCTGAGCCCAAACTGACAAGATCATGTGCCTTCAGGGGAGCGCAACTGCGACAAGGCCGTAATCTAATTAAGTTCCTGTTTTGCTATCAGATACGTCATCTCTTTCCTCTGAAAATGTTATTGAAAAGAGAGGGGGAGGACAGAGCGTGAGCTCTTTGTAATTAACATGCAGCCGTGCCTGTCATGCAGGGAGCAGGCACAGTTATAATAACTCGGGAGTCAATAATTCATAAACCATAATGCATTATTAATCAATTATCGAGGCCCGAATTACATTTAATGAGATTAAGCTGATTGGAGCGCTAAGCTGTTTGAATCGTATTGATTTAATCAATGTGCTTAATTAAACTGTGTACATTTTCCCCACACACAATCGACAGTTCACAACACCCTGAAAAAGTGGCCATCTCAGCCCTTCCTTGCTGTTCTTAATTAGGAGGGACGTAGGGAAATTGTATTTCATTTTTTAAAGTGGGGGGGGGGGGATAGACCCCTGTTTTTTTATTTTAAAAAATGACAGATCAACCAACAGCTTATTATGTGGCTGTCAGTGGAAAGCTAACAGATTTTGCAGAGCTAGCAGCTCCTATGCCTTCACCAGTGTGAAATGATGTCCTTCAGTGAGGCCTCACAGCTCATATCCCACACAGTGGAACTGACAGGTGGATGAGGCTAACCTTCCAGATAAGTGCTTAAAGTATGGGTGAGGAATGTTTCTCAGCCCAAGGGCCACATTCCCTCATGGGAAACCTTCCAGGGGCCACCTATATCAATGGGGGTGGCCAGCGGCAAAAAAATGGGTAAGCCCTGAAGCAAAAGTCTGTGCTATGTATAATCTGGTTGAGATTCCTGCGTTGCAGGGAGTTGGACTAGACGACCCTTGGGGTCCTTTCCAGCGTTCGAAACTCCCATTGTTCTGGGCGCGTTTTGTGACAGGGAATTTCATTAATGCGAGCAGTTTCTGAGCTCTGGGTGCGGTACTGCACCTAAGATTTCAGATTAAAACTGCCACTGCTGGAGGGAAAGGAGGACCTCCCCACTTCCACTTTCTGCCTCCCCGTTTCCAGCTACTCTCTGATGACTGGAGAAGGAACCCTCATAAGAATATTAGGGTGGGGCAAGCAGGGGAGGACTAGACCATGTGAAAAATGAACATAAGATTTTAGCTGAGGTTCATTTTCAGCTTTGTAGTCTTGTGATATAAAAAGCGCGCCTAGACACTCTGTTGCGGCACCCATAACCTAGGTTTAAGGTGCCATTTAGCTCCTAGTTTTCATATCTCCGTTTCTAACACTGGTCCCTTCCAACGCTATAATTCTATGATTCTATGGTTTTAAGTGACTCTTAGCTTTCTACAGTAGGAGGGACCGGGTGGCACTGTGGGTTAAACCACAGAGCCTAGGACTTGCCGATCAGAAGGTCGGCGGTTCGAATCCCCATGACTGGGTGAGCTCCTGTTGTTTGGTCCCAGCTCCTGCCAACCTAGCAGTTCGAAAGCACGTCAAAGTGCAAGTAGATAAATAGGTACCACTCCGGCGAGAAGGTAAACAGCGTTTCCGTGTGTTGCTCTTGTTCGCCAGAAGCGGCTTAGTCATGCTGGCCACATGACCCAGAAGCCGTACGCCAGCTCCCTCGGCCAATAAAGCGAGATGAGCGGCACAACCCCAGAGTCGGTCACGACTAGACCTAATGGTCAGGGGTCCCTTTACCTTTACCTTACCTTTCTACAGTAGGGTACATACATTCCAGTCGCCAAAGGACAGAGGTTTCTACACACACACACACACACACACACACACACACCACAGCTCTGCATCCTTCATCCAGGCCAGCAAGAGGCATGACCACAGTTCAAGGATACATTCAAGTCGGGCAAAAGTGATCAAAGAGAGCATGGAGCAAAGCTGGGGAGATGCATGGCCTGGTGAGAGTCACATTCAGCCCCAAGGCCTGAGGATCTCCTCTACCTGGCCTAGAGCTATGCACAGATGGGCCTCTCTACACTATTTATAGGCAGAGAAATTGAAATGGTTGGACCATTTCACCAAATTTATCCAGGGAGAGGAGAAGTTCCCCAACATTTTCTCAGAGATGGAACTCATCATAGTAGAAAGTACAGATATTCCCTTCCTTCCTGAGGTTTTCTTTGCTTTTGGTGCTGCTACAACCGCAGTCTGTCCATCATTTTGCACACTCCACAATGCCCCAGAACCAGTGTTATTGTGGGTGCCACACACAGACAAAAAGCGGTGGAGAATATTCAGACGGGGAGGATCTGTGAAATTGCCTTCTTTTGAGCGGAAGATGTAGGTCTGAAAAAGAAAAAACTGTTCTCGCAGGGGGGAGGAATGTCATCTGAGAAATTTTTGCTCAGCTCTAGTGCTGCTTCAGAACATTCCCCTGTCAACCAGGCAAGGTAACAATGGCCTCATCAATGACACATTACAAAAGGCAATGATTTTGCTTACATGGAGGCTGTATACCTTAAGCACCATTCCTTTGAAATTGACTTTGTTGCAATCAACAGGGCTCCCTTCCAAATACACAAAGCCTGGATTTAAGTTTGCCATCCGTTTCTTTCTGGCAGGGCTCTTGGGACTTCAACAGCTGCCTGATAGGGCTGATAATCAACAGGCAAAGCTCTTCCCATCACTGTGAGTTAATGGAATAAATGGCAGTCATTTACTTTTATGGGAGACGCTAAAGGGGCTTAGGGGGAGCCCAATGGGACAGGAAGTTAAATCAGCCACCTGCCTCTCCAGTTTCTTCAGGGAGGTGGAGAGGTAGGTTTATAACAGTCTGAGTAACAATGTCATGCCACTCCATCTGACTACACAGTGACATGCGAAAGACAGAAGTAGAAGTCCTTTTTTCAGCTCTAAGGCTACATTCCCTTTAGGGTAAGCTTCTAGGGGTTCCATGCTTCTGGCGGTTGGAGCCAATAAGCACACACACACCCCCAGGGCTTCTCCCCAGACTGCACCTCTAGGGCAGAGAACTCACAATACACACAGAAAAGTGAGCCAAGCCAACGACTTGGGGACCAAGTCATATCCTGTGGCCCTTGATAATGGAATTATACTGATATATAAAAGTTTACCAATTTTACAGCAGGTAAAATAGACACACACACACACACACACACACACACACATCTACACACTTTCATACAAAATATTGCATGAAATTGCTCAACAAGGACTTACGATCAACAATGGAACCCAGTTAATTTTGCTGCTGCCTGATGATTATCAAATTGTCATGACACAGACTTCTTCACTGGTAGCACCCGTGTTGCAGAATGCAGTCCGCTCTGAAATATGGGATGCCTCATCTTTATCAGCACTCTGCTAGCTTTGGAAGATGCACCTGTTCACGCAGGCATTCCCTTGATCTCTCAACCTGAGCCTCTTGTTTCAATGTCTCTGCAGCATTGGTCTCTACTACAGCAAGAGCTGTAACTCTGTCTCTCTCCCCCAAAGGCACAGTCCTCCATTGCCTCCTGAGACAGACGGATGCCAATCATAGATGTTTCCCTGGAATTGATTTGTTGTGTATTTTAGTTGGGGGTGTTAACATTTGTGTAACTGGCTCCCATAAATAGTAAACCACTTAGAAGTCTATTTTAGAAGACCGCCTCTCCTGGTATGTCCCACAGAGGAACTTACAGTCTTCAAACAAAAACATCTTCAAGGTCCCAGGCCACAGAGAGGTTAGGCTGGCCTCAACCAGAGCCAGGGCTTTTTCGACTGTGGCTCCGATCTGGTGGAACGCTCTGCCACAAGAGACTAGGGCCCTGCGGGACTTGACATCTTTCCGCAGGGCCTGCAAGACAGAGCTGTTCCACCAGGCCTTTGGCCAGGGCACAGACTGACTCCCTCCTTTGGCAATCTTCGCAGAACTCTAGCCCAATGGTTGCCATCAATTTGATTTGACTTAATTTTATAATTAAATGATTTTAGAATGTTGTATTATTTTATTGTTGTTAGCCGCACTGAGCCTGGCTTCAGCTGGGGAGGGCGGGATATAAATAAATTTTTATTAGTAGTAGTAGTATTTTAGCATTAAATTGTATCTAAATGTAATACAAATACAGTGGAGGTCCATTCATTAGCTGAAACTGTTCTCAAGCCAAGGAGCGCTTTACCTAATGGGGCTTCCCACCACAGGCGCTCTTCCCCTGGTTGGATTCTGTTTACTTTCCGGGGGAAAGTTTGCTGGCGAGAACGCCTACTTCTGGTTTTGCGGAGGTCGTTCCCCGAAGCGTTCATTGACTGGACTGTTCGCAGACTGAGATACCACTGTAATATGATATACACAACTGTTCTGGTGTCCACGTAGGCAGGTAAGAATCCTACAGGCATGTATACACACGCAAACACATACACAAAACCATGGGACACTCTCTGCACAGAGGGATCCCACTATGGCCATTGCTTTCCCTTTCTCAAACAATCTCCCAGGGGAATTCCAGCAAGAGTAGGAACACAATGAGGCAAGTGATGGCAAATGTGGGCAAGAAAAGGCAATGGAAATGAATGTGAGGTTTTTCAAAGTGCTTTTAAAAAGTTACCAAAAGGGAGGAGGCTATTTGGCACTGCCAAAAATGCCCCCCTCCCCCCATAAAAGAAGAAATGTGAGTCAGTTCAGCTTTAGTTTCAAACCCCATCAGCTACCACAGTGAGCACTTCAATGTCCTTACTTAACATGGGCGTTAAGTGCCCAATGCTGTGACAGTTTAATTTCTCCCCTTGGTGCAGTTTCTAAGCTGTATGATGCAGCCTGAACATAATACATAATAAAACCTTACACTTGTCATAGCACAGTTTGTCCTGGGCGGAATCTTTAATTCCATTGACAATGCAAGAGCCAATCAAAGACTCTCGCTTAGCATCCACATCTTCCAAAATGAATATGCAGTGTTGGCAGGGGGTGGGGGACATATGAGTGTTTGGTTATCATGGGAGGGGGGTGATGAGTGGGATGAAACCAGCCACAAATCAGCTTCCTTGGGCATTCTGCACATTTAGAACAGGAGCATTTGAGAAGCAATGAGAGACTCCGTGAATTCTATGATGACTCCCTCTTTCTTGTAACCCTCTTCCAAAGAGAAGCGACATTTTAATAAGCAGGTTCGTGCAGCTTGAATAACCGATCTGTTATCTCTAGAATTAGAAAAGGACGAGGGTGCTGGAATGTATAAAACATGCAGGTCTCAATAGATTTGTGCATGGAAGATGAATACTAGGGTGGCTCCTTATGCCTCTCCTTCCCATGTTCTATTACTGATAAGTAATAAGCAATTACTGGAAGGGACAAGAAGGAATGCCTGCAATCTCAAGCAGCTCTGTGACAGAAATTGTAAATCACGGGACACCTGTAAAGCAGAGGTGGAGAACCTTTTGCAGCCTGAGGGTCACAGTCCCTTGTGAGCAACCTTCTGGGGGCCACATGCCAGTGGTGGGAGAGGCCAGAGACCAAAATGAAAGGAGCAACAAATGCAACGCTTACCCTTGTACAGTAGGCTACATACCAGCCATGCAAAAGTCAATGGTTTCTGCACACACACGTTTTCTCTATCCAGGCCAGCAAAATCTATTCCATTAAAACCAGAAATAGAACTTGAGCAGGACCAGGGAAGGGAGAGTCTGGAGGGACATGGTTACCTTCCCCTGGTCTGAAGTTCCCCATCTGCAGCTGGCTCAGTATGGGAGAAGGAGACAGTTGTCTCACTCTCTGTAGCACCAGGGCAGCTCACAGGAAAGTGATGGCCCAATTCTTGCTGCTCCATGGCACCATCCTGATCACATCTATAAGTCTGGGTTGGGGAGCTTTTGGTCTTCTAGATGCTGCTGGTCTACAACTCCCATCATCCCTCTGGGAGCTTGCAATCCGCCAGCATCTGGAGGGCCACAGCTTCCCCAACCCTGACATAGCCTTACATAACCAGTGCCTCAGGCTTGAGGAAGTCATTAGCCAGAGTTCTCGAAGACTTCTGAAGCCTAGCTTGGTCTAGCCTAATACCTGCTCCTGCTTATTTATCCTTTTAGAACCTGACCTCTGCTGGATCAGACCAAAGATCCATGAGAGTCCAACTGTTGAATGGTCACTTTAAAATGTGAAGGTTCATTATTGTTTCACAAGTTGTGTATGTCTTTAAGGGCAAGGGCCAGGGCAAATAACGAGACCCAGTCTTACAGCTGTGAAACATAGCAGGTGCTGCTGAGTTGTGTTAATCAAGCTGTGTCAGCAATTGGGTATAGTATATAAGGAGCAGCACCTAGCTCTCCCATTACCCTGGGGGATGGGTTGGTGGTTGGGTCTGGTTTGTTGTTGTTATCTTTAGTGTAAAGGAGTTTTTGTTTTTGTTATTAAAACCTTTGTTAAACTTATTTTTGAGTTCCTTGTATGCATGGTCTCCCCAGCAAGCTCTCTGCAGCGCTACTAAACTGCAGAAAGCCAACACCAACATCCAACATCCAGTAGCCTACTAAATGGCTATGGGAAGCCCGCAAGCAGGACCTGAATGCAACAGACCTCTCCCCACTTGTGATTCCCAACAACTAGTTCTGCACTGAGTTATCTTCCTGTTCCTCCTTTGGAACCCAACCTCTTGCCTATCTTGGCCTACTTTCCCTTTCATGTGACCCTGGGGCCGTACTCTCCATCTTCAGGGCATGAGATCAGGGATGTGGTCTGGGGAAGAGAATTGCCTTCAAGGTCAGCACCAGATGTTTCTACTGACCCGGAAGCACTTGTGCAAGAGGGACCCATTGTGCCAATCCCACTCTGGACAAAGGCACTGGAGTTACCTTGCTCCACACCCACCCTAGTGGAAGAAGAGTCTCCCTTGCAGTATCAAACCTGCTAAAGCAGGTTGAGGTTCGTTAAATGAGGAGGTTCCACTCACTGAATGTGCAGCTAACTACTCGGACTTGCAGCTCCTTTTCAAAGCTCAGCCTCAGGTTGACTGGTGCTGAAACTTGGGTTTTGAGCTTATGGAGTCTGTCTAGCATGGAGCTGTCCAGGGTGCTTAAGTTTGCCTCAACTCTTCCCTACATAACCTCATCTTGCTCAATTTGCCCAAACCTGAACAGGATGTCAGGTTATATGGACCTCTGGCCTGATCCATCAGAGCTTTACTTATGTTCTCATTGCTCACACCTGGTGCCTCGGATTAACAACCAGTACCCACCTTTTCTTGAAATATTAACCCATATAAAAATGTTTTGAAATACATCAAGTAAGTCGATTTAGTCTTGAGAAACCACATTTTATATGTCTGCTTTGAGAGGTGGAGGGGGGCAGCTCTCTGGGAAAGCAAAATTATTGTAGATGTTGCCATTATGGAAGATTTGTATACTATTTAATCAACATAAACCTCTAAGTAGTTTACATAAAACAATATAAATATTCATAAGAAAAAATACTGGGGGGGGATTCAAGTTCATGAAAATATGAATAAAATTGGCGATTTTAAAAGCAAATATGCATTAAAAAAATTACATTGGGACCCAGGACTTGCTAGTGAAGAGTGGATAATAAAGACATTTATTAATGGTGGTGGTATTGTCTAGGTACACGTTCCTAAACAAAAAAGTTTTAGCAGGAACTGAAAATTACACTGCAAAGAAACCTGCCTTACTGCAATGGATTTTGAAAGGAAGTAACAGCAGGGGAAAGTAGCAGAGTTCCTTGTGGACTTAGGAACAAAAAGCACACCTGAGGGCAATGAAAGAAGAGCTGTCTTCAGCTCTGCTCCACTGCCTCAGCTGACCGGGTCTCCAAAGTTCTAGATGACACCCTTGCTGAAAGCCACATCTTCCATCCATGCGACTTATCCACAAGTGATGAAGGGAACTCCCATTTGTACCGGTGACAAAAAGCCTTTTAAACATTTACTGTGTTTTTCCAAAGCTTGGCCATTTATGAAATTGCAACAATGGACCCCCTTATCCCTTCCTCCCTGACCCATAGATTAGAGGGCTTGTCAAAGCAAAGCCAGGGGAGTGAGGCATGGGGGTTGATCAAAGCTAGGAGGCAGGGAAATGAAATTTGGTGTATCTCCCAAAAGCTATAATTAACCAAACTGCTCAGATGAAATAAGTAAATACATGATTATTCAGCCTTGCCCGGAGGCAAGCTTGTAGCACACCACATGGTACAGTCTCTTTCTGACAATTCATCCAGCAAATCAAGTGGATTGCATACTTAGAACATCACTGTTGTTATCATTCCTGGAGCATGCCCCAGGTCTGAGTGGCACCTTAACTAGCAAGCAGGCTACACTTAATATACATTGGTCCCTGAAGCAACTGGGTACACAGCCCATTTCTGGCCAAGTTGCTGAAGCAAGTGACATTATTTGGTGTTACAACCAGTTCAACTAGTTCTTCCCTTTAGGTAAAGGGTAAAGGGGACCCCTGACCATTAGGTCCAGTCGTGGCCGACTCTGGGGTTGCGGCGCTCATCTCATTTTATTGGCCGAGGGAGCCGGCGTACTTCTTCCGGGTCATGTGGCCAGCATGACTAAGCCGCTTCTGGCGAACCAGAGCAGCGCACGAAACACCGTCTACCTTCCCGCCGGAGCAGTACCCATTTATCTACTTGCACTTTTGATGTGCTTTCGAACTGCTAGGTTGGCAGAAGCAGGGATCGAGCAACGGGAGCTCACCCCGTCGCAGGGATTTGAACCGCCGACCTTCTGATCGGCAAGTCCTAGGCTCTGTGGTTTAACCCACAGTGCCACCCGCATCCCATTCTTCACTTTAGAAAGAACAATATTCAAGTTTTCACCACAGTCCTTGTAAGCAGCATTTCCAAAAACAAACAGTAGAAAACAAAGCCCAATCTGGGAGTGTTTCTCGACAGCAGTGAAAATTGGGCAGATAATCCCAGTTCAGCCCAGGGTTCCATCTGCTGCATTTTAATCCATTGCATATGACTGTTAAATGCACACTGTCACTCACATTGAGTTTCCAAATGGAGGAAGGCTACAAACCAAATGAAATGGACTAACTCAGAGACATCCATGACTTACGGAACTGCTCCAGATCATCACTGCTTTCTGACTCAGGCATGGCTGTGATTGTCAGCAGGGGACAGGGGTTTCCTCCCAGAGTGTGGCACAGAGTCTGCCTCCTGAAGAAGACTTTCTTTGCATTCCTGGCTTGCTCCAAGATGTCAAGGTGAGACTGGAGAGAGGGGGACAAAAGCAGGACGACGTGTGAAAAGTCCATCCAAATAAAATCAAGGATCCTTATCACCCAGCACCCTCTTTGCAAAAATGAGCAGTCAGATGCTCCTGGACACTCACAAATCAGGGTTGTTGTTGTTTTAATGTGCAATTGACCACCAAATGTGCAGTTAGGGGGAAACTGTGCAGCTGGACAAATGGGCTGGGGAAGACTAGACATGTCAATGTTTGTGTTTTTAAAGCACTTAAATGATAGGAAATATGCGGGATGGTATGAACACAAATTATATAAAGGGTCTCATTTCCATACTTTCAAACTTCCCAGAATATATTAAAATACCTTCTTCTTGGGGACCTGGCCCTCCTTTTCATCACCTTCATCTTTGGGCAGTCTACATTTCATCACATCCTTGTAAATGCAGTGGTACCTTGGGTTAAGTACTTAATTCATTCTGGAGGTCCGTTCTTAACCTGAAACTGTTCTTAACCTGAAGCACCACTTTAGCTAATGGGGCCTCCCACTGCCGCCGCACCACTGCCACTCGATTTCTGTTCTCATCCTGAAGCAAAGTTCTTAACCCGAGGTACTATTTCTGGGTTAGCGGAGTCTGTAACCTGAAGCGTATGTAACCCGAGGTACCACTGTACCTGTTTTTGCATCTTAGCTCTGTCTCGCACCTTGTGTTCCTTCTGCTTCAGCCAGTGCAAAACAACTGGTCTGGGGATCCACTCTGCCTATTGTGACACATGCTATAAAAGATGCAAATATCTACCTGCCCAACAATGCAATCTGTCTCTGTGCACTGAGGAATTAGGCAGCTGAGCCAAACCGGACCCAGCCTACCAATTCAAGTGCTGCTGGGTGAAAGGTTGCAATGTCTGCATCCCCTTCACAGCAGCTCTTCAAAGGTTGAGTGGTGGTGGGGTTAAAAGAAGTGGCAACAGAGCAATGCAGCAAGCTGGCATCCCTTACAGGCTCACCCCATACCTGAGCTCCGCAAGAGAAAGCCTCCTGCAGATACTATCTTATCAGGAAGTCTGTTCCTCATTGTGTCAGAATTGGACCTTTAGTGTGGCAGCACCTGCCCTCTCATTGCACACCAGACAGACACCATCTCTGTTTCCTCTTCAGCACCTGTTGAAGACCTTCAATAAGCCTTTTAAGTGGAGATATTTATACCAGTCGGTATCTATTTTTAATGTACCGTATATAGTTTTAATCTGTACATATGCAGACACGCATATATTTGCAGTTGTTTTAACTGTTTTAAGTATGCAATTCTTTTATATATGTTTTTAATGTGTTATTACGAGATGCTTTGAGATGCTGCAAAGGAAGCAATTCATAAATCAACTAAAGGACAACACCACTGGAGATTGGTTTCACACCCAATTCCCTTCACTTCACCTCCTTCACCCTGCATTAAAACAAACACAGGGTCACTCCACTGTACCTGCTGGTACCAAAACATTTTCTTATTGGTCCTGCTTCTGCACAGTTATCATTGCTTTTGAAATCAAATTTGGCCCTCTAGGTTCCACTTATATGTGCTTGTGTGCAGCAAGACTCTATTAATAACTATTTTCATCTATCACCCTGGAGTAAAATACATTCATTCATTACTCAGAGTAACAGTGGCACTGAATACTATCCCTTTGCACAGTATGCAGAGGTGTGCTATAAATATGCTTTCAGTTATTAAATGCACATTATATTATGATCAGTGTTTCCAAGTCACTGTTTCCATATGGGATTTTATCATCTTTTCATCTGCATTGTGCAGGTAATTGAGCCCCTGAGTTGCTAAATCACTTTGAATTCATTACTGATCTGAAGGGACACACACGGACACACACGGACACACACACACACACCCCACACACACACACATATTTTGCATGGACATATGCTGGAAAATAAAACCTAATGATGCACATTCATGAAATGGGTTTTTGTTCATCATCCAGTCTGCAAAAATGGAATTGTTTTCCCATGACAAAAAGTTAGAAGCTCCGGGAGAAAGATGTGAGTTATTTTAGCTGACCTGGTCAAAGCCATCACTGGGCAGGAGGTGGGGGGGAATGTCCCTAGCCATCATGATTTGGCCAGATTCAGGAAATGAGTGTTTCTCCATACCTTAGTACACACAGGAGATACACCTTCAATTTATTTTAAATGTAGTGTAGGGTAGTGTAGTGCTGAAACTATTCCCCATATTTCATGGACATTTGTAGCATTGTCAAAAAAGCCCTACTTTTTATTATTGTTTGGTAGTACTTGGAGAAATGTTAATTTGCATTCAGACTCTCTTATTTGCAGTCTCTCTCTCTCCCAAGACCCATTTAAATTGTTATTTCCCCCCAAGAAATACCATCATATAGCCAAATCTGACTGAGGACTCAGATGAACAACATCATCTCATTCACTATATGATTTCCACAGACCAATGACAAATCCAAGAAGAACTGCCCTCACTCACAATTGACTTGTTCCCCTCATTCATTACATAGCCAAAACTAATTTGCAACCGTACATATAGACATTGTTTTCTTCCCTATATGGTCCTATGGCAAAGGACCAGCTGGTCAGGACCCTGGAGAGCTCCCTATAGCTACAGTAGCACTTCCTAGAACTATGTCAGGGAACTATTGCCTCAACAGCAGGCTGAAGCCTTCTTTTATGAAGGCTGGAAAAATACCTCCAATCAGCCCACC
The DNA here is from genome assembly GCF_951804945.1 of Podarcis cretensis. Lineage (NCBI taxonomy): Eukaryota > Metazoa > Chordata > Lepidosauria > Squamata > Lacertidae > Podarcis > Podarcis cretensis. The sequence continues at coordinate 21,461,657 of NC_137183.1, forward strand.
TCCTTTAAGGGGCTGTCTGGTCATTTTAAGGCCCCCTGCATTTTGCAGTGTATTAAAGGGCAATTACATTTTGTAGAATTTTAAGATTATGTACTGACTTTTTGCTTGTGATTCTGCTTGCAATTGCTATGAACAGGTTAGAGATTTTGTTATATTGTATATAAGTCATTAAAGTGAATTTAAACTACTTTATTATATAATCTCTGGCTCCTACAGCGTAGAGGCAGTGAGGGTTGCATGGAGACATGTCCTCTGATTCAGACAAGCCAGGCAAAACCACGTCCTCTGTCCTGAATGCTCCAGGAGTGAGGGGAAGTGTGGCTCTGCAAACAACACCTCCACTCTGCCTCTGAGACTGAGACTGAGCATAGCTCATGGCCAAATGTAGTGAAGCACTGAGCCTTTCCCCATACCAGAATGCAAACTGAAACAAATTTCTTCCTCATCCCCAATCTGGAAATTCATCAGAGGAAAGAGTTTTACCATCATAGCAGAGTAGGTGTAGGGATAATGGTATGCCAGGTAGCAGACATCTTCTTTATGAGGGAAAACAATGCTGAAAGTAAGTGTGTAGCAGGATTTCCCATGGGTTTTTCCTGAAGCTGTAGCCACTGTGCAATTTTGGTAGTGGTTTCTGGTAAAAGGAGGGAGGGAGGGAGGGAGGGAGGGAGGGGGGAGGGGGAGAGAGAGAGAGAGAGAGAGAGAGAGAGAGAGAGAGAATAACCTGTTATTCTCATTATTGCTGCTGTTGTTTATATACCACTTAATGCCCAGAAGGCTTCTAAGCATTTTACAAAATAGAAAACAAACAAACAAACAAACAATTGCACAACACTGTTACAATACAGGGTAACTACAAATACACTGTAATTAAAATATGCAGTGAAATAAATCCCATTAAAATATAAAGGGCCACGACTGAAATGAGCAATAAAACAATCCCATTAACATAACACAGCAAGTAAAACAGCAATCAAAGCAGGAGACTCTGGTCAAGAGATCAAGGGAATGCCTGTGTAAACAAGCGAGTCTTCTAGGGCCGGCAGTGTGCCACTGCAGATGAGGCCTCTCATATTTCAGCAGGGAATGCCTGACTCAATGGGGTAGCAGAGGAGAATCATATACATACAGATCCCGCTACCCAAACAACGCATTCCCAGGAAATTGTTCATTAGGCAAGCATTCACATAATGAGCTGATTATGTCAATTATTTCCTATGGGAACATTTCTAAGCTGTGATTTGTCTGTTCTTCTTCTCTCCCTCCACACTTTCTGCCTGAAACTGGTGTGGCCAATCAGCAAAACTCAGACAAAAGAAAAATGGGTTTGTCTGATTTCTCCTGCTCCCTGATTTGTCTGATCTCTCTCCCTTCCTCCATGTTTTTGTTGGTTTCTGCTCTCTTCACTGTGCAGCGAAGTGCTTGTCACAAGACAGGTGTTTACATTCCACAGTCAGTTGCTGTTGGGTTTTCCCACGGGAAAGGAGACTGGATGTGACGTACACTGGTTTCCTGTTTTTCACTGTTCTCACTGTTCTCTCCGTGCTTTAGAGGAGAGAGGATGCTTTCTCTGCTCCGGCAGAGGCAAGATGTTTTTCTGTAATCTACCAGCTTTGAAGTGTAAATAAAGTAATATAGAGTATGTGGCACGTACTCCTCATCATTCCGCTGTGCACGGGCTACTGCAATTCAACATTACTGGTTATGGGCCCAGAAAAACGCAGTCAAAGTGACGGATGGACTTCGGAGTGCCGGCAAAGAATGCAAAGGAATGCAGAGGGACAGATCGGACGATATCTCTGCGCGTCAGGATGATTGATGAGAGGTATGTTGCTCATGCTACGGGCAGCCTGCCAGCTTCTAATTAATGGCTTTATGGCTGGACTCTGAACTTTTATGGCCATTTTGCCGGGCACAGGCAAAGGCTCAAAAGAACAAGCTCCTATGCTGGGGGGAAACCAAAAGTAGCTTTTAAAATTGCTTTTGGAATGAGGTTTGGAAGCAGCTGCAGCTGTACACAGACGCAGCTTGTATAAAGCAGCTTGATTTGAAGCAGCAGAGACGCAGCTTATTTAATGCTGCAGAAGGCTAATGCCAGAGTCATGATGGCTAGCTGCAGAAGGCTGGCTGATGCAAATGGGGAATCTGATGCCAATCAGCCACATGCTCAGCTCAGAGTAGCCTGTGATACTGCCGTGATTCAGAATGAAGCAGACCGCCAGGGTGATAGCTGCATGGGTAAGGGGGAGTCTTCACAGACGTCATCCCAGAGTGCAGTGGAACCGCCAGATGGCACCAAAGCTTTGAACGCAGTGAAATGCTACTCGTGTGGACGTCTAGGCCATATGAAGAGGGAATGCAAATATCCCAGGGCCAAGACAGAGCAGCGCAGCGAAAGCTCATCGCGTGGAAAAGGCCGAGGCAAAGGCAAAGGTCCAGGACAACGCAGCACAAGGCAATGGTCTCACGCTTCACTCCAAAGGTTGCAAAGGTCCAGAAGACGTCTAGATCTTTCTTCGTTGTTGATTCGGCTGCAACGCACCACATGTGCAACAATAAGCGACTGTTCGTGTCTTTTACACCGCAGGAAGGTACAATTCACCAGGCGGATGACCACACAATCCCCAGTAAAGGCTACGGAACTGTTGTTCTTCACAGTTTGGACTTATCGATAAAAGATGTACTTTATGTACCAGATGCTAAACATAATCTGCTCAGCGTTGGACAACTGAATGAGCGGAAAATTGACGTTTCCTTTAAGAACAAAAGGTGCGTCATTACAAAGAAAAATGATTATGTATTGCATGCTGAATATGTTGATCGTTTGTATGTTTTGTATTATGATGATGTTGTGCAGGATGACACTTGTTGCATTGCAGGTTCTAACAAAAGTTTGCATGCAGAATGTATTCATGATTTTCATCGAAAATTTGGTCATTTGAATTTTGAGGCAGTATCTAAAATGCCTGCCTTGGTTGAAGGTATGACTATTAAACCCTGCAGGTACCACATGAAGTGCAAGGCATGCGCAGCAAACAAGGTGAAAATGGCTGCGAAAGGTAAGGTGTCTAGTAGGCAAGCTACAGAACCATACCAAATTGTTCATGCTGATTTGGTTGGACCATTAGCGCCCTCTTTGGGTGGAAATAGGTACTTCATGGTTCTCATTGATGCATTTTCCAGGTATGTTTATGTGTACAATCTCAAGCAGAAATCAGAGGCTTTTCCAAGGTTCAAGGAATTCTGTGCTTGGTTGGAAAATGTGCATGGTAAGAAGATAAAAATTCTTTTCACTGATCATGGGGGGGAATTCACTTCTCAGCAGTTTGAAGCTTTTCTGTCTGAGAAAGGAATTCAACACGATTTGTCTAGTCCTCGCTCGCCATGGCAGAATGGACTTTGCGAGAGGGCAAATCAAACATTGCTTCAAGGGTTAAAAACCTTGCTACATGATGCAAATCTTCCAGAGAGTTATTGGGCCGAATCTCTCTCGTGTTTTGTTTACAGTTATAATCGCAGGTTATCTTCAGCGATTGGTTGTACCCCCTATGAGAAGATGTTTGGCAAAAAGCCATACATCAAACACATGAAAATTTTTGGTTCTGACATGTGGGTTCACTCACCACAAAGTTCCAAGTTAGACAAGCGTGGTTTGCATGGTATCTTTCTAGGTTATCAGAAAGGTTCTTACAGAATAATGATGACTGACTCTAAGACAATTAAGCTCACAAGAAGTGTTGAGTACAATGCCAAGTGGGGGGAGAATGTGGGAATTTTCCAATGTTATCCTGATGACAGTGATGAGACTGAGGATAGTCAAAAGCAGCCACAGCAACCCACACCCACTGATGAAGGTTCTGATTCTGAGTCTGAAACTGAATCGGGTGATTCAGAGGATTTCAAGAGTGCGAAAGCCTCTATGCGACCCTCTGAAAGTTCTGTTCACAATAGGCCACTTTTCTCCTAAGAAGGAAGAGGAAAGTGTTGAAGACTTAAGGCTAATTTGCAGGTCACAAAGAGCCACAAAAGGTAGACCTCCAAAGAGATTTGCTGATGAGTTTGCCAAGATAGCAGTAACAGCTGTTAAAAGCTCCAAGAAGGTATTTGAACCTTCAAGTTTCCAAGAAATCCAGGATTTGGATTCAAATGAAGCTGAGCCATGGTTAAATGCCATGAAGGCTGAGCTTGATTCCTTGGAAAGGAACAAAACATGGGAACTTGTTCCAGTAGTTCCAGGAATGAAACTGCTTGGAAGCAAATGGGTCTTCAAAGCGAAGACTGATCAAAATGGCAAGATAGTCAGACACAAAGCCAGATTGGTAGCCAGAGGTTTTGCACAGGTACCAGGTGAAGACTATCATGAGACCTACTCACCCACAGTGAGGTATGAGAGCATTAGGCTTATGCTCAAGATAGCTGCAGAGGAGAATCTACACATTAGTCACCATGATGTGAATACAGCTTTTCTGTACGGATCTCTAGATGAATCACTTTATATGCTTCCACCTGACGGCGTACAGGTAAAACAGGGATTTGTTTGTGCTCTGAAGAAGTCCCTTTATGGTCTCAAACAAAGTGCACAGTGTTGGCACACAAAACTCACTGAAGTATTGTTTTCTCTAGGTTTTAAGCAAGGGAAAGCTGATCCATGTGTATTTGTCAAAGAGGAGGGGCAAAAGAAGCTGTATTGCTTGTTTTATGTTGATGATCTTTTATTCTTTTGGGATGATGTCACAATGTACAATAACGCCCTAGCTCAACTGAAAAAGCACTTTGACATGAAAGATCTTGGTGAGGTAAACAACTACCTATCTCTGGAAATAGAGAGAGATCAAGATGGTAACAGTCTAGTACACCAGTCACAGAAAATTGCTGATGTGTTAAGCAAACTAAACCTGATGGATGCTAACCCTGTAGACACACCGATGACAACAGGTTATCAGGCAGATGACACTGAAGAAGCATTTTCTGACACTACACTGTACAGAAGTGTGCTAGGCAAGCTAAACTTCATTGCCAGATGTTCAAGACCAGACATTGCTGTTAGCTGTAATTTGCTAAGCAGACAAGTCAACAATCCTACTGTTAAGGATTGGAAAGCTCTGAAACGCATAGCGCGGTATTTGAAAGGCACTATGCATTACAGATGGGACGCAGGTGGCGCTGTGGGTTAAAGCCTCAGCGCCTAGGGCTTGCCGATCGAAAGGTCGGTGGTTCGAATCCCTGCGGCGGGGTGCGCTCCCGCTGCTCGGTCCCAGCACCTGCCAACCTAGCAGTTCGAAAGCACCTCCGGGTGCAAGTAGATAAATAGGGACCGCTTACCAGCGGGAAGGTAAACGGCGTTTCCGTGTGCGGCTCTGGCTCTGGCTCTGGCCAGAGCAGCGATGTCACGCTGGCCACGTGACCCGGAAGTGTCTCCGGACAGCGCTGGCCCCTGGCCTCTTAACTGAGATGGGCGCACAACCCCAGAGTCTGTCAAGACTGGCCCGTACGGGCAGGGGTACCTTTACCTTTACCTTTTTATGCATTACAGACTGAGATTTAACAATCAGAAGTCTGGTGGTCTTGAGATATTTGCAGATGCAAGTTTTGGAAGTGACACTACAGACAGGAAAAGCACGTCTGGAGTTTGCTACATGTACAATCAGGGTCTATTTGATTGGTCATGCAAGAAGCAAACAACAGTTAGCTTAAGTACTTGTGAAGCTGAACTGAATGCACTGTCTTATTCACTCAAAGATTGTGAATGGTTGTTACAATTGTACAAAAACATGAAAATTCCTGTCAAATGTCCAATCCAGGTTTACCAGGACAACAAAGCATGTTTGGCTTTGCTGAATTCTGAAGGTTGTAAGCAAAGCACGAAGCACTTGCAATTGAATGTGCAACATGCTAGGGAACGTATTCAGAAGGGACTCGTAACGGTGTCCTATATGCCAGGTAATGAAATTCCTGCTGATGTATTGTCCAAGATTGTATCAAGGGATCAACACTGTACCTATGTGCAGAAGTTGGGTTTATACTGATATTGTACGAACACGCTGCCCAGTGATGTTCACAGAAAGGGGGAGGATGTTGGTTTCTGCTCTCTTCACTGTGCAGCGAAGTGCTTGTCACGAGACAGGTGTTTACATTCCACAGTCAGTTGCTGTTGGGTTTTCCCACGGGAAAGGAGACTGGATGTGACGTACACTGGTTTCCTGTTTTTCACTGTTCTCACTGTTCTCTCCGTGCTTTAGAGGAGAGAGGATGCTTTCTCTGCTCCGGCAGAGGCAAGATGTTTTTCTGTAATCTACCAGCTTTGAAGTGTAAATAAAGTAATATAGAGTATGTGGCACGTACTCCTCATCATTCCGCTGTGCACGGGCTACTGCAATTCAACAGTTTTCTCCCTGAAATGACAGCTGCCAATCAGCAAAACACAAACAAGTAAGAAAGTGGGGGAACTCCAGCTGTTTGGATATCTGAATCAGCTGTTCATGTGGCAAGGTTTGGGTATAATTCTTTATGTTTGGATAACAGGGATTTCAGATAATGAGTTTTCTGATGGCAGGACCTGCATGTATACTAATAGGAATTTCAATTCTCCAAGTGCAAGTCCTGAGCTAATAAAAATGGCACCAGCCATACACAAGCAGAAGGAATCCACATGCCCAGAGGACTCTGGAGGACAGAGGCAGAAATACCCCAGTGATGATTTAGCATGCTCAAAGGGCGTGGAACAGTGACTATCTGTTAGACAGTGCAGAGGTTCAGGGTGATCACAAGGACAGAAAGCATAGAATGGAGTGGCTGAAATTCTGACGAGGGATCACTCCATACTGCAATATTTTGTTGCATGTCTCATTTTGCCGCTGTCTAATTTCTTAGATTCAAGGAATTTCAATGCAACACTGAGCTTTTGAAACTGACTTATGATGACTGCAACCTGACTAGTGACTAACATTTCAGAGTCTCAGTTTTTCCAGTTGTAAGGTCAGATTTACCCTATTTTGGCACCAATTTGTGATTTAAACAAAAACAAAAACATTTTTTTCAAGTTTGCACAAAAAGCCATATGCATTTACTCACACATTTTCCTAATATGTGTATTTTTGTATGTAATTTTGCCTAATATATGAATTTCTGCAAGCGGTTTTCCCCAATATAATGCAACCTTGGTATGTTTTTTTTAACTAATATATTAATTTTTGTATGCACTCTTAGGTTGGTCACTTCACTGGAAAATACACAGAAGTGCAAGATTCAAAAGTTAGCTTCAGTTCATGTGTTTGTTTGGGGAATTCAATTTAGTGAGTTCATATTACAAATAAGAATGTAAGAAGAGACCTGTTGGATCAGGCCAGTGGCCCACCTAGTCCACCATCCTGTTTTCTTATTGGTCAACTAGATGCCTATGAGTATCCTGCAAGCAGAACCTGAGTGTAACAACAACTTTCCTCATTTGTGACTCCAAGCAACTAATATTCAGAGGCAATCCTAAACTAGATGTGCCAACAGTCTGACTTAGCATTAGGCAGTTTCCTGCATTGGCCTTCCCATATGGAGTTGTGGTAGTCCTTAGGGACATAAGGAGAGCCCCGTTGAATCAGATGGTAAAGGTAAAGGGACCCCTGACCATTAGGTCCAGTCGTGGCCAACTCTGGGGTTGTGGCGCTCATCTCGCTTTATTGGCCAAGGGAGCCGGCGTACAGCTTTTGGGTCATGTGGCCAGCATGACTAAGCCACTTCTGGCGAAACCAGAGCAGCACACAGAAACTCCATTTACCTTCCGGAGCGGTACCTATTTATCTATTTGCACTTTGACGTGCTTTCGAACTGCTAGGTTGGCAGGAGCTGGGACCGAGCAACAGGAGCTCATCCTGTTGCAGGGATTCGAACCACCGACCTTCTGATGAGCAAGTCCAAGAGGCTCAGTGGTTTAACCCACAGCGCCACCCGCATCCCTACAAATCAGATGGAAGTCACACCTAATCCAGCAACCTGCTCTCACAATTGCCAACCAGATGCCGACGAGAGGGGCAAAAGGAGGACTTGAGCTCAACAACACCCTAGCCACTTGTGATTCCTACTTGTGAGCCGAATGATTTCCATTCCTACTCCTGATCTGAGAACACAAAAACCAGGAGCGTCATTCCCAAAGGTTTGGTGTATGGGAGAGGCAAAGTTTGCAGCAAGCTTCAAAGGCATTCTCTTGTTGCATATATTCAAAATGAAACCGGGCGGGGGGGGGAGGAAGAGAGAGAGAAGCAGGGTATGCGGAAAGCATTTGTTCTTGTTAACTTTTCTATTAGGGTGACCAGATGGAAAGGCAATGGAATTACTTTTAATAGCGCTGGAGAAAGGATTTCAGCAGGTTCAGCTTCTCACACCACTGCATGACAAGCTGCACTAATAGAAATCCCCTCTCCTACACAATAATCAAAGGTAAAGGAGTCCTGGTTTCTTTTGCTGATCCTAGTTTTGACTCTTTGTAATGGCTGAAGATGTATCTGTTTCTGGTAGTAATACTCACCTGTGACAACATCTCCTAGGATCGCCTCCCTGTTTAGCATCATAGGAAGCTAGCTGCCTTCCACTGAGTTCAGACCATGGGTCCCTCTAGCTCAGTGCTTCCTATACTGACTGGCAGTGGCTCTCCAGGATTTCAGAGAGGGGTCATATCTAGCCCTACTTTGGAGATGCTAGTGAACCTGGGACCTTCTGCATGCAAACCTGATGCTCTACCACTGAGCTATAGCCCTTTCCCTAATTTTGAAAGTAAGATGTGGGTGGCGCTGTGGTCTAAACCACAGAGCCTAGGTCTTGCCGATCAGGTCGGCAGTTCGAATCCCCGCGATGGGGTGAGCTCCCGTTTCTCGGTCCCTGCTCCTGCCAACCTAGCAGTTCGAAAGCACGTCTAAGTGCAAGTAGATAAATAGGTACCACTCCAGCAGGAAGGTAAACGGTGTTTCCGTGCGCTGCTCTGGTTCGCCAGAAGCGGCTTAGTCATGCTGGCCACATGACCCGGAAGCTGTACGCCGGCTCCCTCGGCCAATAAAGCAAGATGAGCGCCGCAACCCCAGAGTCGGTCACGATTGGACCTAACGGTCAGGGGTCCCTTTACCTTTTTAAGCAGCATTGAAGGAAATTTACCATGGCAGATGGCTTCTTAGGCCTTCTGCCATCAGGTAAGTTTGCAGCTGGTGGAGGCACTGATGACCTTGCGCATTTCTGCACCCCACCCTGACCTGGAGCCAACCCAGGCAGAAAGCAGGAATGCAAATGTTTAAAATGTTTAAACAAAAGATGGGTGGTTCCTGCAGATTGACCATGGCTGGGTGCTTATGCTTCTACCACTTTCTGTCTGCGACAACTTTAGCCCTGCCTTGATTCTGATTAAATATATGCACGCACGCGTGCACACACACACACATATCACACTCCCCAGGAAAATACAAATCTTAAGAACGGATGTTCCTTCTCTGTCCTCACCTGGTCTTTTGCAATGTATCATTTTTTTTTAAGAGCCAGCTTCAAGGGTGATGGTGAAAGAGTTCCCATTGGCTGAGATGAAGAGCCAATTCACGCATTTCAAAGCAACCGCATCGCACCAAATTGCATCCGCAAGTACATCTCAGACAATAATTTCCCCTGCCTAGCACCAATTATGCTGTTGCTAAACCTTCCCATTCTGAAGGACTCTGTGATACCCCCCCTTATTGTTTTAAAAAAGATATCTTATCAGCATTGTATTAAAATGCAAAATATAAGGAAGAGACCGAAAGATGCAATTTCAGCTGCTGAAATTTACACAAACTGTTTATTTCCCTTGTGTTGGTGTTGTTTTTATTCAGTGGGGCAAAGTCTCAAGATAATGATTCTCCTGAAATCCCATGGCCTAATCATAGCTTCTTTTGTATGAGACATAAAATAATTTGTTGACTTACAAGAATGAAATGGGTGGAAATGTAGCAACAACAACAACATAAAGCTGATAGTTCAGTTGGTCAGAGCAGTTGGTTAGAGCTGATCATGCCAAGGTTGCAGGTTCGATCCCCATAAGGGACAGCTGCATATCCCTGCATTGCAGCAGGTTGGACTAGATGATCTTCAGGGTCCCTTCCAATTCTACAATTCTTTCATTCTATGATTCCTTTCAGAGCAGCCTTCCTCAACCTGCTGCATGCCAGATGTTTTGAACTACAACGCCCATCAGCCCCAATCAGTGTGGCCAATGGACAGGGATGATGGGAGCTGTAGTCCAAAATACCTGGAGGGCACCAGATTGGGGAAAGCTGTTCTAGACATTGCATTTCTTAACTCAGAAGCTGCCTTCCAGTTTCCAGAAATGTGAGTTCTGATTTTGCTACCATAGTATTACTTTGCACATGCACAGAAGCATTCCCCTCCATCTATCTCAGGAGGTAGGTCAGAGAAGAAGAAAAATACATTCTCACACTGACTCCAATTTAGCTAAAGTTAGTGATGACTTACAGTATGATTTTATGCATGTCTACTCTGAAGTAATAATAAATAACAAGATGAAAGACTTACTCTGAAGTAAGTCTCATTGGGTTAGTTCAGGCATAGGCAAACTCAGCCCTCCAGATGTTTTGGGACCACAACTCCCATCATCCCTAGCTAACAGGACCAGTGGTCAGGGGTGATGGGAGTTGTAGTCCCAAAACATCTGGAGGGCTGAGTTTGCCTGTGCCTGAGTTAGTTGAATGGGTCTTAACTCTTTTCGCTGCAAACCTGCATCCTCTCACCTAGAATTAAGCCTCTTTGAACTTAATATGATTTATGTCTGTGTAGATAGCATAGCATGGAGCTGTTAGTCCCATTGAAATGGAAGAAACACTTTAGAACCAAATTACATGTTACATTAAACCTACTGAAAAACAATTACTTATGTAGAGGCTGTAGTTCAATGACAAAACATCTGTTCTGCACGCAGAAGGTGTCATTCTTGATCCCTAAAATCTCCATTGAAAAAGACCAGGGATGCAAAAGACCAGGCACCCTGGAGGACTACTACCAGTCTCAGAAAAGATTACAGGTAGAGAACCTTATGACTATAGAGGCAATGCCTCTCTGTCTGGCCCTCAGAACTTTCACCAGACCACATCTCCCCAGAAGCCCTGCTTCACATCCTCCTTAAGTGATTTTGCCTGGCTGGAATGTGTCCTTAAGCTCTGTTCATGCTTCTTGCTTACCTGGAAGAGGACAGAAGGTGTGTGGGATGGGGGGGTTGTGTGTGGGTGTGTAAAAACTAGCCTGTTGTACAAAGGCACCATTTGCATTCATTATTCTGGCAGCTTTTGCCTCTGCACACTCAGTTCAGTGACTGCAAAGTGGTTCCTACAAGGGTCCATATGATCAAGAGCCTTGTGTGATTGGGGATACTGCTTACATGCAACTGTTCACACACATATATTTTTACTGTAATTTTACTGGTGTTAGCCACCCTGACCCTGGCTCTGGCCAGGGAGGGTGGGGTATAAATATTTTTTAAAAATTATTATTATTATTATTATTATTATTATTATTATTATTATTATCTCCCCCCACAGCAAATGTTGTGGTGAAGAGACGGGGTGAAGCATGCCCTGTTGCAGGTGGAGTCAGAGGTACGTTACTCCCTCACATGCTAATGCACATAGGAAAGCATAGATGGAATGAACTATTTTCTCCCCTTCCTCACATTAACTGTGTGATCCACATTAAGTCTGAGAGCAAGCAACTTTGCCAAAGTCACCCACTGCAGTTGATGACCAAACTAGAATCTGACTCCCTGTCCTAGTCAGACACCCAAACCATAACACTGGATCACACATTCTTAAGCAATTAGCCTGAGCTTGTGATTGCAAGCAAGTCCTATTGAGTTCTTCAGAACTTACTTCCAGCCCTAATAAGTTCCCTAAACTCAACAGCCTTTGCAAAGCCAAAAAAAAAAAAGAGCACCAGCATTAAGAAAGAGGATATTAATCCAAATCACAATGCTATTAGCATGCAGACTCAATTCACTGTGCTTTTGAGTCACTTTATAATAGTCAAACCCTAAAGCAAGCTATTTCTCCTTCAAACACTTTGCACTGTTTCCAGCACAGCTGGCACCACCAGTTAATTAATAATCATCATAATTATTATTGTTGCTATCATCATCATTTACTGCGCACATTGTTTTTCATGTTCAAAGTGCTTTACAAATGTTATTGAATTATCCCCCACATCTCCCTTCTTCAGCCAAATTAGCAAGACCAGAAGGCAGAAACTATTGCTATCATTATCCAGATTTTGTAGCATGGGAATGGAAAGAAAGGCAACAAATGCAAAACACACACACACACACATATATCCTGGCTTGTATTTGATGACAGAGATCAACATCACAAAAGCTCAGTCTTATTTGTGATGTGAGAACTGCCACACTGTGGCTAGTGCTGAACCAGAAGCTCTCATCTGTGAACTTTCAACTCGGATTTTCGCCTGTGGAAGGAGCAATGAAAAGGGTCCCTCAAACCCCTGACAATTGTTTTTCTTTTTGTGGGGAGAGGGGTGGGTGGAATTGAGGGGATTACACCAGCAGCATTCCTCCCCCAGCATCCATCAGCTGATAGCTGTCATTTGTTCCCCCCAAAGGAACATTACCCTATAACAGGGTCCAATGAATGGTCCATCTGAGTTCACCAAAGATCCCTGTTGGGTCAGACCAAACATCTATCCCATTTCACACAGTGGTCAGCCAGATGCCTCTGGGAAGCCCACATGCTGAAGAAGGGCATCTGCTCTCCATGGTTTCAGAAGCAGGAGACTTTCCCAGCCCTACCTGGAGAGGGCAGTAGTTGATTCTGGAACCTTTTCCCTGCAAAGCATGTGGTGTACTACTGAGCGATGACCCTTCTCTTCATCAGAAGCCCTGATTAGATCAACTCTACATCATCCTAGATATATATGATCAACTGGAAGTCAGGTATTTAATGTCACCAATCCCATACTGTGGAATACTCTTCCAGAGAGTATTCTAGAGATTTGGCAGGCATCCTTGCTAACTGACCTTCAAAGAGGATGGAGGGAGAAGTAGAGGCACATATTCTTCTCTGCCCCACTTCTGACCACATGTCTGTGCAAGGTCACTGAATTGGTTCAGGGTAGATCATCCCGGGTCAGATTGGGGCCACTCCAAAGCAGCAGCAGAAGAAGAAGAGTTTGGATTTGATATCCCACTTTATCACTACGCGAAAGTGTCTCAAAGTGGCTAACATTCTCCTTTCCCTTCCTCCCCCACAACACACACTCTGTGAGGTGAGTGGGGTTGAGAGACTTCAGAGAACTGTGACTGGCCCAACATTACCCAGCAGCTGCATGTGGAGGAGCAGAAACGCGAACCCAGTTCACCAGATTACGAGTCTACCGCTCTTAACCATTACACCATACTGGTTCTCCAGACTGGGCCTTGAATTGGATGGAGGGGCCCATATACAGCCCTAGATTACAAAGTCAACAAAGTAGAGAAGCTAAGGACTGTAGAAGGTCAGTTTGCAGATCAAGGAAAACACGAGTGCTCTTTGCAGGTTAAATGAAAGAGGCAAGGGGGACAGTATGGACTTGCACAGTAACTCCTCCCTCCTCTGCTATAATTTTGGGCATCCTCCAACTTGTGGAAGGCAGCAGTCTACAGTAGTGCACTTCTGATCTACAGTAGTGCACTTCTGATCTAGAAGGACTATCCAGATCAAGAGAATCTAAGAGCCCAAGACAAGCCTGCTAGTTCAAGCCATGGGACCACCTTGTCCAGCATTCTGTTCTCACAGTGGCTGACCAGGTGTCTGTGGGAAGCCTACAAGCTGCCCACCTGTGATTTCAAACAACTGGTATACAGAGGCATAATCAGAGTAAACCCATTGAAATCAATGGACAGGACTAACTTAGGTCCAATAATTTCAATGGGTCTGCTGTGGGTAGAAATTAGTTGGATACAACCCACTGCAATGTAGCACCGAGTTGAAGTGGAATATTGTTGCACAAGGAAAAACACAAGTGCATTACCAGAGAGTGTTGACAACAATTGCACAACAAGAATCAGCTGTTGTGGGGGGGGGGGACACAGGTACATTACGAAAGAGTGCTGTGCAATGGTATCAGATGTTGCACACCAAAAATTAGCTGTTTCACAAAAAAAGAGTTTCAACTGGTGAAACAGCTGCATTGGAATCATTTGTTGTGCAGCCTTTAAACTCTGCTATCTACTAGGGCTAGGCCCCCGTGTCTCCAGAGAAACTGAGGAAATCAGATAAAGTTCTGGTTGCTTGTGACCTTCTGCATTAGGAACCAGCACCCCCACACACGCACACACATGCACACACACATCAATGCTTTTCTCTTTCTATTTTTCTCTTTCCCATGTCACAAAGGACACCAAACAGCCAGCAGGCAAAAAAGAAAGGAAAGGAAGTGTATGTGGAGAGAGGGGAGTAAGAAACTACATTTGTACTGATCTGGGCAGAATTTTAACTACTGACCTAGAAATAAAAAGTTCAGCATCCAATTACCAAGCCCTTGAGCCATCCAGCTTTGCGACAGCTCAGGTGGGGTTAGACAATGAACTGGAAATGAACTGTGGAACGCAATGCCCAGATGTGCCATTGGGAGCCTCACGAGCTGCTGCTGATGCTCCTTAAATAATCAGCTGGAAAGGAACATTATTGCTCTGTGTGTAATAATTGTAAACAGTTGCCAAGACAGCAAACAGTGAATTAGATCATTTTATAGGGGCTCCCGCAACACACACACTTTTCGCTTTCCCACACAGGCACTAGTGTATAACTGTCACTTTGCGGGCAGGCAATAAACCAGAGCAATGGCGTTGGCAAAACCCTTTTTGACAGAAGGTTTTCTAATAATCTCCATAACGTGTTTGGGGTTGTTTTTTTAACTCTCTCTCATGGGAAGGGGAAGGGAAATGATGCCAGAGCAGAGACGTGGGCTGCCACATTTTTCTTCTTTGGGAGTGAGTTGTCCCTGCTCCCCGACCGCACACACATACCTCCAGAGGAAGACAAATGAGAGTGGAGTTCGGACAGCGTGTGATCTGCAGACTCGTACATCTCACTTCCCTCTGTCCTTCAGCTCAGAGCAGTCATTCCTGAACTGTGACTAGTTAACAGGAAGAGTGATGCTGCTGTGGCATATGTTAATTAAACACTCTGCGACTGCGGCAGTGCTTGGAATGAACACGTTCAATTTAATGGAGTCAGTTGAATTAGTTCAAAAATCTCTGAACTGCACCTGGAAGAAGCTCCCACAATTGCCAGGTTAAGCGAACATGAATAAAGATCATTTTGGAATAGAATGTGGAGTGTATAGGGTTAACCTCCTGAATGTCCTACATCTGGGGAGGAGCTTCCTACATAAAACAACGTGCGGACTTTTCCTTCTTCTCACATGGAAAGCAATCGCTGATCGCTCTGCTGCTGTCTAGCAGGATTTATGCACAGAGGAAACGTGCTGGACAGGCAGCAATTCCACATAGAACTTTGCACAATTTCTAATTCATCTTCAAGTTCATTCTCTCTCTCTTTTCCTATCTAGACCCTTTGGGCCTTTAAGCTTAAAAATTGTAATTGTTAGAGAAAACAAATGTTTAAAATTCACATTCTGCTGTGTGTGGGCATTGATATTCCCTTAGTTTTCTTATGTATATTTTATGCACCAGCACAACTTGTAGCATTTTGAAGGCTGAAAAAATATATATTGCCAGGGCCCATTTGGATGACTTCAATTTAAACTGGACATTAATGAAGCTGGTTGGTTGGAATCAGTCCACACAGTGATGGTGGGTGGGTTTCAGGGAGAGAGGCATGGAAATCATTTGGCAACTGTATACCACAGTCTTGAGAGTCCAGGTTTCCCAGTCTTGAATCTCTTGAGCCACATGTCAAAAGAATCCCAAGAAGCAGGTCACGTCCACTAACGTCAGTGGGTTTGTTCTGAGTAGGACTAGCATTGAGGACCATTGAGTGGACTCAGACATATAATTCTCTCTTCCCTCTCTCTGTTGCAAATTGAAATTGTAAACTCCTCAGGACTGAGACCTGTCTTCTTATCATAGCTGTCAACTTACAGATTTGAAAATAAGGGACCAGCAGCCTTGAAAATAAGGGACCAGCAGCCAAAATAAGGGACCTGCAGCCTCACCTGTTCCAGGCACTCCAGTCTTCCCATCCTCCTGCAGTCTGGTCAAACTCATGCTGGTAGCTTCGAGAACACTGTCCAACCAACTTTGTAACCAGAGGTTCAACTGAATAGAATCTGAATGACATGCACCACAAGGCCTATGCAGCCTCAACTTAAGATGGCTCCCCGGCCTGGCTTTGCACTGCAAAGTTTGCAGCAGCATGTGCAACAAAATGGCGTCCAGCATTCAAAAAACCCATCAGCTTGCATTAACTAGCCACACACAAGGCATGCAAGCTCCACCCCCAGTTGTTCTTAGACTTCTTATTGGGTGAGCAACACAGACAAGCAACACAGTTGGAGCCTCTCTCCTCCCTGGCCGGCAGGGAGGGAGGGAGAGGAGCTGCTTCATTTGAAATTTAAGGGACATCATTTAAGGGACATTTAAGGGACATCCATCATTAAGGGATAGCAGCGGGACATGGCGCTGGAATAAGGGACTGTCCCTTCAAATAAGGGACACTTGACAGCTATGCTTCTTATATTTGATAAAGTGTTGCGCACAATGGTTGGGTGTGTGATGAATAGACAGGTTTGCATCCAATGTAGCACTAAGCTAAAGTCACTTAGTGGTATTTTTTTCCTTTGGTGAAATGTTGTACAAGAGAATCCATAAGCAGGTGGCTAGTAACTTAGTTGCACAAGAGATTTGCAATCTGTTGTGTAATGAGTTTCTGCTAGTGCAGCAATTGCATAGGATTCCTCTGTTGTGCAACGTTAACGTTCTCACACCCACTAGAACAAGAGTGGACAGGGAATGCTGTAAACAATCCATAGTTACTGTAGCTACTAAAGTTAACTTGTATGTCTATGGGTGTGCCTGTATGTTTGCAAGCACTGTTATCATTCTACTTCCATAAAGTTATTCATTTGCTGTTTGGAAGTGCATTTCTAAAGCACAGTAGGGTCCTGATCTCTCTCCCTGCACCAGAGAACATGGAACATGTTGTGGGAAACTTTGTTACACAATGGATTGTGCAAACCTGTTTCACAACGAGTTCCGCCAGCACAACTGTTGCATTGGGCTTCCTCTGTTGCGTGACATTAAAACACACCTGTCCACTAGTGCAAGAGAGCTTTGGATGCAGCCCAATGCATCCAATAATGAACAAATAAGGTTTTCCACCCTGGACAGTACCTAAAATTTGCGCTCAAATTGTATGTGAGTATTGGGCAGGGGCAGACGGAGTGGGGTTCAGGAACTATGCCAAATCTTGTTTTAAATGCACTCTCTGTATTGCAAAAACCCACATTCCCCAGGCCTATTTTGCATTTCTGGATGAGTTTCAAAGTAGTTTCTTGTCCTTCAGCTGTTCATAATAATAATAATAACATGTATATAGAGTGTTAGAGTATTCGAAGTGCTTTGCATTCATTAGAACAGTAATCTTCAGAACAGTCCTGTCATATCAGTAGGTCAGTATTACTTTTCCTGCTTGTTACAGATGTGTAGAGGGGGAGGAAAAGCTGATAGATGGTATTCTCCCAAGGCCATCATTGGCAGAGGGATTCCCCAGGTCACATCTAACATAGGAAGTTGCCTTCAACTGAGTCAAACCATTGGCTCCTTCTTGCTCAGCACTGCCTACACTGACAGGCAGAGGCTCTCTTGGGTTTCAGGCAAGGGTCTTTCACAGCCCTACAGGAGTTGAACCCAGGAGCTCCTGCATGCAAAGCAGATGCTGTACCACTGAGCCAAGGCCTTTCCTGCATTGCCTGAAGTTAATTTGCCAAGGCTGAGCTAAACATTCAGTCTCAATTTTGGGACTAGGACTGGTGCAGGAGCTGCCAGAAGCTTTGAACCCATCCACTGCCTCAAACTGCCCTTCTTCACTGCCAGTTGTTTTGCAGTGTGTTCCTTGCAGCTGCTGCCATTGTTGGTTTTCGTCCTACAATTCCTTTCTGAATGATGCTGAAAGGTGTTATGAATGATGCATAGTTCAAAGCAGAATTGATGGGAAAAGAGAAATGGTGGAGACCAAGCAGCAGAAAGAGCACCACCATTGATAAGTTCACTTCTAGGCCCATTTTTATTTTCATTGCTGCCCATAAGGGCTAATCATCAGTATTAAAATTATATCGAATACCAAAACTGGTGCCACAGCTGCACCCGAATTTCACAGACGGGAAAATGAGAGCCCATCCCACTATGTATTCTCCCGGGTCGGACTGGTGAGGCTTGAAAAATAGAACACCTTTAGGAATTTTATCAGAAAAAGTCATTTCTGAGAAATTTCAGCCTACCAATTATCTAAAGAAAATTGATGATGTGTGAACTGGGAAATCAGATTAGATTAGAGGAATCCAGGCAGACGTTGGTGGCAACTGTGATCCTAGACAGATATATGGGTGGATAGGAATCAGATGACAGAGATGAAGAATGAAACCTTTCCAGAGCACATCAACATAAAATTCAGCACATTTCATATTCTGGGAGAACAAGCGGCGGGGGGGGGGGGGGCAAGGGGAGAGAGAGAAAGAACAAGCCAGTCCTATCCCATCATCTGTAGCCTATCCCTTTCCAGAATATGATTAAGAACTTAATTGCACTTTCACAGTTTAATCGTACCAGTCAGCTGCTATTTAATCGCTGCACAATAACGGCCTTGTTAATGACATTAGGGCCCATTATGACTGTAATCAGCCTATAAGCCTTGCATCCCCTACATCTGCTTGCGCCCAAGTCTGCCAGCACTCGGGAAAGTCGTTCATGCCAGGAGAAAGCAGGAGGGAGGGAGGACATGCAAGGAGGGGAAAGGGGGCCATTGATCTGGCTGGAAAGTGGAGCGAGGTTGCTAGATCAGGATGGAAAGGGAGGAGGAGGAAGAGAATAGGAAACAGAATGTCATGCAGTCAGAATCTCCTGTTAAAAGCTAGCTTGCAACAAGGGCCTAAGAGGTGCTCTAAAAATCATAAGGAGTAAAGAAGTGGGTGCCCACTACCTAAAATCAACTAATTGAAATTGCTTCAGAATATCAACAGCAGAAGGAAGAGAGAACATTGTTTCCCAAGGCAGCTAAGGGATCAAGGTTTTTCTTTTCTTTTCTTACATTATGGAGTACTGCCACCTCTCTTTTTTGCTGCTCATGGCAGCCATTTTGTGCGGGCACCCACGGCCTTTGAGGGGGATTTCTTTCAGAGAGGCAAAATAATACATTATTTTCAAGGTGGGGAGCTATTCATTATAGCAGGGATAGAGAACATCAGGCCCCAGGAGCTAAAGCCAACCATCAAGCCCTATCTGTCTGGCCCTCAGAACTCTCCTCAGAACACACCCCTCATTGGCCCTACTTCTCACACTCCTTAGGAGTCTCGGCCTGGCTGGAATTTGTCCTTGAACACCATTCGCTGGCTGGTTGAGAGGGGGGTGTGAGCGTATGTAGAAACTATCCTACTGTGCAAAGGGGAAATTTGCATTTGTTGCTCTGCCCACTTTTGCCTTTGGCCCTGCCCACCAATGGCATGTGCCACCCACCCAAAAAGGTTGCAAAGAAAGGAATGCAGCCCTTGATCTGAAAAAGGCTCCCCAACCTTGCATTACAACAACAATGGTTTTCCCCTCCTTTTTTCCGTTTTGATTAAAACCCTTTTTTACACCTGCCATAAACAACAGCGGTAGAGTCACTACCCGTGGTCACCCATTCCAACGCCATGACCAACCCTCAATGCTGAGGCACACGTGTGTGTGTATTTGTAGTGTGTAGGGAGTGGCAACATCCACTGAGGTTCCATCCTACTGATAGCAAATCTACCACTTTCATTCCTTTGTTTGGAAAAAAAACCCAAGTCTATCCCATCCATCATTGTTGCCAAGGCAACATTATACGAGAAGTAAAACAAGCTTTCAAAAAGCATTGGTGGGGGGAGAGAAGTTGCTCCTGATAGTGAAAACACATAGAATTTTCACACCCACATAACTGAAAGTTGCAAGCGGTTTTGAAGGAGGAGGGCTGTTCTCAACCCCAACATGTAGGTCAAATGTTCCTATTGGAGAAAATGTCACTCTGCATTCATGCTTAAAGGTAAAGGGACCCCTCACCATTAGGTCCAGTCATGACCAACTCTGGGGTTGCGGCGCTCATCTCACTTTATTAGCCAAGGGAGCTGGTGTACATCTTCTGGGTCTTGTGGCCAGCATGACTAAGCCGCTTCTGGCGAACCAGAGCAGCGCATGGAAACGCCGTTTACCTTCCTGCTGGAGCGGTACCTATTTATCTACTTGCACTCTGACGTGCTTTCGAACTGCTAGGTTGGCAGGAGCTGGGACAGAGCAATGGGAGCTTACCCCGTCGTGGGGATTCGAACCGCCGACCTTCTGATTGGCAAGTCCTAGGCTCTGTGGTTTAACCCACAGTGCCACCCACATCCCACATCATGCTTACGGAATTAAAATTGGAAACATGGACAAAGCCCTCATTAATATTCACCTGCATTTTAGTGCACATTTCTCCTAATATTTTGCCTAACATACACATCTTTGCAAAGCACTTCCCCTAATATAATGCATTTTTGTATGCTATTTACACTAATATATACATCCCACCCACCTCCTGCACAGTTTACCCCAGCATACGCATTCTTGCATGCAGCCAGAGAACGGCTCTGCAAAATTTGGAGAAGTGTGAATTTTAAATAATGGCTGGGTTTGGGTTCAAGTATTATGTATTACAGGTAAGTGACTGTAGTTGCATCCATTGCAAATGGTTGCCCACAAAGAGAAAGAAACCTTCAGACTGAAAAATGTTCTCCCCACCACTGCCCTAGAAAAAACAGCAATGATGTTTTTGTTCTCCATCATTTTGTAGCCCCTGTGATCTGCATTTACTGGGTGAAGTAGAATTGGTAGTGCAAAGTTAATAGGGTAATAATGACTAGCAGGAGAGGAAGGAAAGCCCAAGCAACATTCTGGAAGAGGAGGTGGAGTACACTTACTTGTAATAACAGATATCATAGCCCACCCGAATCCAGTGAGGTCTGCCCTGGAGAGCTTCCTTCACTGAATACATGACCGGTTGCATGCCTACACAAAACAAAGGCAGTTTTTTTAAAAAAGCGATATGATGTCCTCTGCAACTGCAAAACAGCTGTTTTACCCAGGACATTTCTTAGGTGAAGACAGACACTTTTCAGGTGAAGACAGACATATACGTTCAGTGCAGTGAGGTTATTCTGAAAGCAGTTCTGCAAATACTTTTCTCTCCAGAATTGAGCACTGAAGGGCAGGGGAACTCACTGGTTCGGCAAGTTTGGGGCAGAAACCAGCTGTGCATGGCAGTAATCGGTTGCTTGCTGTGCGCAGGATAACGTCACCAAGAAACCTTCGCTGACCCAAAACAATGGTGTGATTTGCACATCCCTGTCCTGTTCTTCATTAATAAGAGGGGTGTCCCCATGTTGCATTCGACTGTACAGGCTTTGTGCCCAAACAGTTGACTTGCACAAATGAACATGTTGCGCTATTTCACACCAACACCTGATAATGTTTAAAGACAGCTTGTGACAAATCAGTGGGGATATGCAAAAGTTCATGCAGTGGGTTTTAAAAAATGTGGCTCTTTTAAAGCAGACTTTCCAACTGAAACTTTGAGCAAGGGGCAAAATGGGTGGCAGCAGTGGACTAGATGACCGTTATGATCCCTTCCAACTCTACAATTCTAAGATCTGATACTGTCATTTCAACCATGAAGGCAGGAGGAAGTTGGAATTGTCTCATGGATGAGGGGCATGTGTTGTGAATTCCCATTATATATTTAGTCTGTCTTCACCATAGTTCCCACCCCACCCCGCACTCATCCCACAACAAAAAAGTAAAGGTAAAGGACCCCTGACGGTTAAGTCCAGTCACAGATGACTCTGGGGTTGTGGTGCTCATCTCGCTTTACAGGCCAAGGGAGCTGGCATTAATCCGCAGACAGTTTTTCTGGGTCATATGGCCAGCATGACTAAGCTGCTTCTGGCGAACCAGAGCAGTGCACGGAAACACCATTTACCTTCCTGCCAGAGTGGTACCTATTTATCTACTTGCACTTTTTGGCGTGCTTTCAAACTGCAAGGTTGGCAGGAGCTGGGACCGAGCAATGGGAGCTCACCCCGTCACAGGGATTCGAACTGCCAACCTTCTGATCAGCAAGCCCCAAAGGCTCAGTGGTTTAGTCACTGCCAATTCTCTGCTTAGTTTTCATTAAGGCAAATACATGTCAAGAAGTCCTTAACTTCTTTGCTTTTAAGAGAATGCCTTTTAATCAAGATCATCAGGTGACAGATCTGGAGAACATAGCAAACATTTATCCAGATCTGTCACTCTGCCTGGAATCAAAACTAATCAAACGGCATAGAAAAACATTTTTGAAGAAATAATATTATAAATTTGAGGGGTATAACATCAAGACCATTGTGGAAAGCAGCAAAATTGGTGGAAATGCAGGACATGTCTGAAAGTCAGCCAAATGAATCAGCCCTGTCAGATTCCGACAGTGATCTCAACATGGCACTTAATGACAGTAAGGCCTGCGAGGGGAAATAGTGAAAAAAAACATAGCCAGAATCAGATGATTGTACATGCAGGTCTCGCTCTCCAAACACAACGCGTTCTCAGGAAATTGTTTATTAGGAAAACATTCACATAATAAGTTGACAATTTCTATTTATTCCTATGGGGAAATTTCTGGTATGTAGGGTATGTATTTTTGTGTTTTTATATTGTAGACCACCCTATGATGCTTGGATGAAGGACAATACAGGAAAAATATATTGTAATAATAATACTGTAATAATAACAGCAGCAGCAGCAACAACAACAACAATTCCTATTCTTATTCCAAGGACTTCTCACAGGACTATCAATGAAACAATTAAAAAAATGGCAAGAGCTTTTGGAATTCTTTAGTAGTATACGCAATTGGAACAGAATTAGCAATAAAGTGATTCGTCAGCATAAGCTGAGAAGAGAACTGAGTTTCCCTCCTTTTTTGTCATTTGAAACAGTGCTTTTTTCTGGGGGTATTCAAGGGTACACAGTAGCTGAACTGTTTTTTCTAGAAGAAGAGTACTGGTTAAAAGTGTGGCACTTACTATAACAACTTCATGGTGAGTACCAGCACCCTTTTTTAAAGAAGAAAAGCACTGACAACTTTTATGCATAATCTGTGTGGATTTCTCAATCCCTTGGAAAGGTACTGAACTGTCTATAGATTCCTCTTGGCTGGTGACATTTCAAAGTTCAAGAGCAGGCATAGGCAAACTTGGCCCTCCAGATGTTTTGGGACTACAACTTCCATCATCCCTGACCACTGGTCCTGTTAGCTAGGGATGATGGGAGTTGTAGTCCCAAAACATCTGGAGGGCCAAGTTTGCCTATGCCCGTTGAAGAGTTTTGACTCTTGTTAACCCATTTTTAAGGCTACGATTCAGGTTTGCAGGTGTTGGGCTAAAAACTTAACACCATATAATTCCCCCTTAATGCTCATTTTGGAACATGCAGACTTTAGGTATGTGGATAAATATTGCCAATTGCATCCTGGGAATCAAAAGGAGTTTATAGAGTATGTGACCTTTTTAAGAATGGTAAGCCCCTTTCAGAGACAGAACTGCTCCAAATATTAGATGACATTCACCCAGCCTGGTTTCTAGTATTGCAAGTAGGATCATTTGCATGCCACCAACTAAGAATTAGGAAAGACGGATGTCCTTTGACTTGAAAATTTAATTTTACAGGGTAGATCAGGTTCCAAAGGTATGATATATTATATTTACAAAGCTCTTTTTACTGAATGGACAGGTAGCTTTTTTTAGTCCTAAAAGTGTGTGGGAAACAGATCTAGGGAAAGAATTAACAGATGAAGCTTAGAATGATATAAGGGGCAAAAAAACATTCAAATCTATGTCAGCTAAAATACAGGCCCCATTTAAGAATGTCCATAGGTGACACTGGATCCCTGTAAAACTTAACAGAGTCAACCCAAGCATCTCACAGGATTGTTGGTGAGGCTGTAGGAGGAATGGAGATTTCTTCCATTTTTGGTGGGAATGTCATTTTGTGATGTATTGCAGAAAAAAAATCAATTACATATCTTTCCTCCTGATCCAGCATGAGAATCGTTTATTAATGAGTCAAACTTCTGATGGCTTTCAAATAATTCACTGAGAATTAGTAGCCTTGCTGTTTACTGCAGCAGGAATGGAAAGATCATGTCATTGGAAGATGACTGGAGTCCACTATGCAAGACAGAATATGGGGCATAGTGTTATCAGAGCAATTGGTCTATCACAATTGAGTGGTTACTGGCATTGCCCAAAAAGATCAATTTGACATAATACAGAGGCCCTTTATCTGATATGTCAACAAAGATGGACACTTGATGCAACCTCCATCAAGCCAGATATGAATGTGGTGGAGTTATATTCAAAGGACTGATACAGCTTAAAGATATTGGTGTACTTTGTGATAATTTCCCCATTGTACCTTTTGCTGTTACAAGTACTGTGTCCTTGTACCTTGTCACTTGTGAAAAAATTCAATAAATATATATATATACACCAATATTGTTCTATAATGTAGATAAGCTGTATAAAACAATGGGCACTGCAATACCCCTTATCACTCAAGTTTCCAAGAACATTAAAAAAAAAATCTCAAGCAGATTTTTTTAAAAGGAGTTTCAAACTGATATACTGTATAGTCCAGCTCTACTGACAAAATATTACAAGTGAGAGTTCTTTTGATGATTAAGAAAAGAGGGAGAGGTGAAGCAGTCAAGCATACAGATCTGTACACCAGAAACATGAAAGCTACTCTTATTTCCTTGCAGACCCAGTCCTTCTGGACCCAGGAGGATGGACTAGGAGTGAATAACCTTTTCAGCATTAAGCTTTACTGTGTATTTTGCCTTCACCGTCGCCTCCAACTTCCGCTCATCTTGTCTACCCTTTTTGAAAACATAGACTGTAAGCAGTGGCCGAGCTTCATGCTCTGGCACCGGGGGGCGAAGAGTAGGTGTGAGCGTGGTTGGTGCTTGTCCTGGGGGTGTGGCACACTGCCCGCAGGAGGCCCCTTTAAGGGCCAGAAGGCAAGATATAAATAATTTTATAAATAAATAACAATAATACATTTTTTTAAAAATAGAGTCTTCAAAACACACAGAAATGTGGCAGATTCGGTGTGTCAGCTTCTCTTTTTGTAAGAGAAGCTCAAATTAGCTCCATGCAGGATTGGTAGTGGGCATCATATAAATATCACTGATGACGTTAAGAGGCTGATTGCAGCAGATGCTGTTGACCAAAAGGA
Organism: Podarcis cretensis; assembly: GCF_951804945.1. Lineage (NCBI taxonomy): Eukaryota > Metazoa > Chordata > Lepidosauria > Squamata > Lacertidae > Podarcis > Podarcis cretensis. The sequence continues at coordinate 21,487,158 of NC_137183.1, forward strand.
CTGACCCACACACATAAACACACACACATACAGTGGTACCTCCGGTTACATACGCTTCAGGTTACATACACTTCAGGTTACAGGCTCCGCTAACCCAGAAATAGTACCTTGGGTTAAGAACTTTGCTTCAGGATGAGAACAGAAATTGTGCTCCAGTGGCACAGCAGCAGCAGGAGGCCCCATTAGCTAAAGTGGTGCTTCAGGTTAAGAACAGTTTCAGGTTAAGAACGGACCTCCGGAATGAATTAAGTACGTAAGCCGAGGTACCACTGTATCTCAATGCATCACTAAAGCTTTGTGGCTTGTTGCTACACATCCATGAGCTCCTACCATCAAAAAGCCCTTTGCAGATTGAACACTAAAACAGGAAGATCTAGCTTCCTGTTCCTCCTCTGGCAGAGGCACAAGGAAGGGATCAGAAGTATCCAGTTTCATTTGTTGCTTTGCCTGAACTGGGGAATGCAGTTAGCATTGACCATGGTTTATCCAAACAATTTAGGATAAGAAACCATGGTTTTATCCTGGCCTGTTAGGACAAGCCATAATGAAAACAAAGCCCATTTAACCAGTCCTGGTTAGCTGACCATGAAGGTGGATGCCCCTGATATCATTGTGGCTGTGATGGAGGATGAAAGGGCAGAAAGGAGTGCCCAAGCCTAAGGGCTTGTTCGTGTCACACTAAAGTATGGTTTAGTGCTAAATTCAACCTGCCCATGGCATTTGATCTGGGGTAGCTGTTTTATGGGAGCAATGTTTAATGTTTAATGGGAGCGACGGGGTGAGCTCCCGTTGTTCAGTCCCTGCTCCTGCCAACCTAGCAGTTCGAAAGCACGTCAAAGTACAAGTAGATAAATAGGTACCACTATAGCGGGAAGGTAAACAGTGTTTATACATGTACATCGATGCTTGAATCCTGTTCAAGCATGGAGGGCTCTGTCCACTTGACCAGGAGCCCAATTTCCAAACATGTGTTTGGACCCTGCTGTGATTACACAGTTGTGCATTAAGTTGCTCCATCTACATGTTCAACTGGGGTATAGCGTGAGGCATGGAGAAGAGCATGTGTAGAAACTATGCTTTTTTCCTAGAAAAGTAGGTGCCATGAAGTTGCTACAGTAAGTGTCACACTTTTTAACAACAAAAAAGAGGTGCTGGTACTACATACCCTTGAGTACCCCCTGAAAAAAGCACTGGTAGAAACTGACTTTTCCCATGGGTGGAATGTAGCCTATTGTACGAAGACAAGAGGCATACTCATTGCTGTAGGTCACATTGATCTTCTACATTAAAAACACATTTACAGTGCATGGTTTGCCCTCAATATTAATGGGAAGTTCGGTTTGTTAAGGGGGCTGGGAACTGTGGCTCCATGTGAGGGAAACTACAGTTATCGTTATACTTTTTTGAGGGGGGGATATGCTTTAAATGTATGTTGTGTGGATGTGTTCTGAAGTAATGGATGTGTCTCTTTTACCTGCTGACTTTGGGCCCTAGAAGTTCCCCATGAAATAATGCAATCCTCAGGCTGAAGAGGGTTCCACACCCCTTACCTTAAGTAATCACCCCCTCACTGCCAACATACACTCCCACTTTTCCCTTCCTTGTTACCTATTTTCAAAAGCAAGAGTGGCGGGAACTGTGATGAGAGACAAAAGCAAGGCCTCAATCTCTCCCTCTCCTCCACCATTACCCAGCATTAGAAATGCTGCTATTGATGGATTCTAGAGTGGTAATTCCTGAAAGGACCTACAAAACCCATAAGCCAAAACCATGCCACATGATCCTCTTACTCTAGGCCAGGCATAGGCCAACTCGGCCCTCCAGATGTTTTGGGACTACAACTCCCATCATCCCTGACCACTGGTCCTGTTAGCTAGGGATGATGGGAGTTGTAGTCCCAAAACATCTGGAGGGCCGAGTTGGCCTGTGCCTGCTCTAGGCCAAGTAGAAGCTAACAAGAAGTTATGCAGCCCTCCTTTTGATGCTTCCCCACCACTATTGATATCTCAATTGTAGCCTCCTCTGGGCAGGGATTTATCTGTTTTGCTGACGTTTCTTTGCAAAGCACAAAGCGTAAAGAGGACAATTCATAAATGATAAATAACCAATTATTCCTACACTAGTCAAATAACATCCTCCATAACTCATCTGCCTGCATCTTTCATCTTCAGCTACAAATAGTTGTTTAGTTGCAAATCTCCACATTAGCAGATTTATGTTCTCACTTTCTTCCCCAGTGCTTTGCTGGTGAGAGAAGAGAATGAGAGATCATTCTTTTGATAGGCTGATTTCAAGGCAATGGCCAGTCAGCCAAAAAGGAGCTGGGCAGCTCATTTGAAAAACAAATCATGTGGCCAAGAAGTGAAAGTCAAATGGAGCAAAAACTGGTATGGAACTGGTGAGAGGTGTGAAAATAATTTGGTATGCAAGAGGGTAAGTAAGGAAGAGAGAATCAAGCACTTTTGAAGACATCAAGGTTTACGTAGTTTGGGCACTTGTGAGAGAAACCCACTGCCTTTTCTCAGATCAAGAGTTGGCCTTGTACATCAGGACTGGAGAACCTTTTTCAGCCTGGTGGCTGCATTCCTTTACAACTCTCCAAGAACCACATGCCAGTGGTGGGCGTGGCCAGAGCCAAGAGTGGGTGGAGCCATGAATGCAAATTTAAGTCATACCAAACCCTTGGTAGGAACAAGCTGCACTAAGCTTTAGGTCTCTGTGCTCCTCTTGGAATAGAGTCTGACATTAATCTTAACTATGGCTTGTTTGAAACAAGCCAAATTCAAACCATGGGTTTTGAAGTTGGCTTGTTTCAATGGACAGTAGTTAAGATTAACCACAGTTTAGGGTATCAGCTTCAGTCATACATCACTGTACCTGGAGAAAGAGGGTGACATGGGGAGAGTTCCAAGGGCCAAATATATAAGTTTCCCCACCCCTGGTGTACATGGATGTACTTACCCTCCATTGTCACAAGCACTCTTACCAAAATTAAACTGGCTGTTAGGCTTCTCACAGTTGATGATGTTGAAGCGATAGGGTGTAGCTGACTTCATGGCACTGACCTCAAAGTAGAACCACTGGTGATGCTGGCAGCTGTTGACATCAGGGTTGAGGATCAAGTCGTACTCAAACCTGGATCACAAGCCACAAAATGTGCAGCATTAAGAACCAAACAGCCAAGTGATGCATTCAGCATTATGGGGCTCTAAGAAGCAGAACACATTAAGTGTTCACAAGCAAACCCAGCCAAGTCAATAGTTGAGGTATGCAATGTATCAAGGTGAGCCACTGAACTTGGACTGCAGTAAAGGAAGGGACAACCTTGGCTTGGAATCCTGGAAGATCTGCTCCACACCTTGCTTGGGAGGGTGGGACTCTGAGTGCCTCTTTGCTGGACCCCAAGCTATGACTTGTGGATTTCTTTGGGAACCTAATGGGGAGGCAAGATCTGTGAAGTGCTCATGCTGTCAGCGCCTCTGTCCTATGCTCAGGTTGTACATAAAACCTTAGGTCCTGAAGACACCATAGTCTTCACTGATCTTCATTGCAAGGAAACTTAACTCTGGATAAGCTCAGGCATCTTTCTCATCATTTGGAGATTCGGCTGCCAGCAAGAATATTTTGCTTTTCTACTCCTATATTTTCTCCTGCGCTGCCAATTCTGGTGAACACACATAGCAGCAGCAGTGTGCCAGTTAGCCGGTGTACATTTTCATTTTCCCTGTCTTCTCAAAATATTGTTTGTTGATGGCGGCTTAATTGATGTAAACATAATAGGTCTTGTTCATTTCCTTTCATATGCTTTAAAGTTAATTTTACAGATGAATAATATGCATGCATACATGAGTAATGTGTCTCTCTCTCTTTTCTTTTTTTGGTAATGTCTGTTCCTTTAAGCACAACTTACTTTTTTTAAAAAAATAATCTTTATTTGTAATGTCAGTTTGCCACATGGAATGTAGAGTTATGTGATCAGTGTTCACCCAAGCTAATAACTTAATTTTCAACAAGTGAAAATAAAACATATGGCCTCCCCCCACCCCAACTCCTTAGCAACAGGCATGGGTGCCAGTCTGCATACTGCATGTGAAACAGAGGATTATATTATGGATGTTCTTCATACTATATTTCTTTCACATTTCTCAGGGCAGTAGTGGATGGTCCCAATTTGGATTGGTGCAATCAAAGGTAGGGAGGCCAACACTAGGTGGCGCCAAGTAAGGGTTCATCAACATTTATTCCCCGTTGTCCTGCCATTCCTTCCATTCGGTCCATGACTTCTAGGCACAGGTCTGAGACATTTTGTTTTGTTTTGCCCCACAGCTTGCCCTGGGAAAACCCGCTGTTTACCACTGAATCAGAATGAACGTCAATTCACAGAAAACCCAGTTGGCATTTGCTCTGATTCAGCAGTATACAGCAGATTTTTCCAGGAAAAGCGGTGTGACAAAAGAAAAAACCTCCCTGACCTGGGCCTAGAAGTCACAAAGCAAATGGAAATGTGGAAGAGTCCTAATTGTAGTTCTGTTCCAATCTTCCTCGCTACAAGGGCAACGCTGAGAATAAGAAAGGGGAATACTGGAGGATAAGACTGGCTTTAAAAAGAGAATTGCACAAATTCATGGAGGATAAGGCTATTGGTGGCTACCAGCCATGATGGCTATGTTCTGCATCCACAGTCAGAGGCAGCGGGCTTCCAAATACCATTTGCTAGAAACCACAGTAGCGGAGAGTGCTCTTGTGCTTGGGTGCTGCTTTGGGGTTTCTACAGGCATCTGGGACGGGATGCTGGAATCAATGCACCTGACCCAGCAACCTCTCCTTACGTTCTTAAGCTGGCAACCAGTAGGACCTCCTGGGCTGGTTGTAAGAAGGCAGGCAAGTACAGTCAGGTTCAGGGCAGATTCAAATTGGTGGGGCAGTGCCCCTTGCACTCAAATGGACCAACCTCCATTGGGACGTAGGTAGCCAATGTGGTGACTGTCAGTTTTTTCTAAACTACCACTCATATCACCCCTTCCAATTGTCCAAGTTAGCCGGGGCTGGTGAGTATTAGAACAACATATAAAGGGCTTGTTGTTGTTGTTGTTGCTGCTGCTGCTGCTGGCATCCATCTGTCTCGGGAGACAATGGGAAATGGCACCACTGGGGGTAAAGTCAAACCACTGGAGAGTTACAGTGCCTGCTGTGGCTGTAGAGACCAATACAGAGAAGACATGTTTTGTTGCAGCTAGGGCAAGTGAAGGCATCCAGTTGTGCTGCTAGAGATACTGTGTTGCATATCCCTATGTTATAGTAGCACCTATGTGGCAAACTCCTATCAGTTTCATATTACAGTGGTACCTTGGTTTACGAACTTAATCCTTTCTGGAAGTCCGTTCTTAAACCAAAGCATTCTTAAACTTCCCATAGCAGCAGGGGACTCAATTTACAAATGGAACACACTCAACAGGAAGTGAAACATGTTCTTATTCAAAGGCAAAGTTCATAAACCAAAACACCTACTTCCGGGTTTGCAGCGTTCTTATTCCAAGTTGTTCATAAACTAAGTTGTTCTTAAACCAAGGTACCACTGTACTTAACAGTTGCAGCTTCAGCGTTGTCTATAGTAAGTTGCAATAGCTGTCCTGGATTTCAAACAAGGGACTCTCCCAGTCCTACCTGGAGATGAATTTGGGACCTTCCATTCGTAATGCAGGTGCTCAACTACTGAGCTATGGCCCTTCCACAGATGGTGGTGGTAGCACCAGCCAGCAAGCTTGGTCCTCCTACCATACCTCCTACCTTCCAGCTCTACCTGGAGATGCTGAGAATTTAACATGGGACCTTCTGCATGCAAAGCAGATGCTATACCATTGAGCTACAGCCCTTCCCCATGCAGAAGCATTGCAAGCACATACTGCTAGCCCCATTCTTGCTTGTGGGGTTATTTCAGCTACTTACTCTCGTATTTGGATAGCCTTGCGTAGGTTTCCAGATTCAAATTTGGAGAAGAACTTCAGGCATTCTGGAGTATCGGAGCTCAAAGAGCTGAAACAAGATTTTCAACAGGATTATGGAAAGGCTTGATGGCTGAGGAGCAGCAGCTGCTACTCCAGTTCCCTATTAGGGAAATTAAAGGAGGGCAGCTGGGAGCAACAGAAATGCAGCTAGCTGATCATTGTTTGGATCCCCTGTAGGTAGATTAGCTTTCCATCCTCTTGATTCTGTTTCAACACTGATGGAAGGAGGAGAGGCTCCACAAAACCACTGTAAAGCAAGTACATGATTGTCTGGGAAGTTTCAGCACTGATCACTCTCCAAACTTCACAAGAAGCTGGCCTGTACCAAATAAGACTATTTGACTACTTTAACTATCTTCACAGTCTCAAACAGGGTATATTCATATCAATGGCAGCTGCCCCCTGGAGAGAAATTTTACACTTGCCTCTTGGCTGTATTTTACCCTTCTTTCAGTGATAAGATGACTTTGTCAGACACTGGTCTTTTTCTCTGTCACAACGTGGGTGGAAATGGTATTGGCAGGATACGCAAACAACCTGAGGTGGCACACGAGCTCCCAGCCATTGCTTGGGTGAGGTCGTGCCTAACATCACTCACGTCAGATTGTCAGCGGGCCCCAGTCACATGGCCTGCACCACATTAGGCTCTCTCCATTGGTCAACTCTCATGGACATACCTCAGCAAGTATTTTTCAAACAGGACATCGAAGTTTGAAATGGAAAACTAATCTGTGCCACAGTGCCATGCGAACCCCACTTATCTTGCTGTAATCCAGTGATGGCCAAACTTGGCCCTCCAGCTGTTTTGGGGACTACAATTCCCATCATCCCTGACCACTGGTCCTGTTAGCTAGGGGTGATGGGAGTTGTAGTCCAAAAACAGCTGGAGGGCCAAGTTTGGCCATCACTGCTGTAATCAATAAAGTTATGGCCTGTTTTCACTCCTACACATCTTTTGGGCCACCTGCACACCATACATTTAAAACACAATGTTGCCACTTTAAATAGTCATGGCTTTCCCCCAATGAATTATGGGAGCTGTAGTTTGTTAAAGGTGCTGAGAGTTGTCAGGAGACCCCTATTCTTCTCTCAACTATACAGCTCCCAGGGAATTAACTGTAAATTCCTCTTTACAGGGAAGCCTGGAAATTGTTCTACCACTGAGCTATGGCTCTTCCCCTTGTAACCAGTGGTTTTACCTACTGATGAATCCTGCTCCCCTGGGAAGCCTGCCTGGCGCCCACTTTGCAATAGCAAACAAATACTTTTTATCCCTTTTAAGCAGCTTTAACTTTTTGTACTGGCTGTTAGTCCTTTCTACCCTGTGATCTATTGTTTTACATAGGGGCTGTATTTGTATTTTGCTGTTGCAAGCTGCTTCGGGAATACTGATTAGTACTGAAAGGCAAGATATACATTTCAGAAGTTTCATTTTGGAGAGCAGCTACATCACTGTGAAGCTCATTCCCATGGAGATATGCCAAAGCTCACATCTGATTATAGTACAGACATTTGTGTATCTGCTAACTTCTCAAATTCTTTTCATTGGGCTGCTTTTTCAGCATGTGGGGGTCATAGTTTGTGGAGGAATGAATGTCAGTCCTGACCTCCTTTCACATTCCATCTGACTTCCATTAGACATTTCATTCTACATTGGATGTCTTATGCCTAAAAGCATTAGTAGAAAAGAGTCTGGAAATTTAAATAAATGCAATAGTTAGTTGCTTGCCCTTGCTCTAGTTCCCAATGACATCACCCTGATCTAGAAGACAGAAACTTACCTGGAGCTATCCAAGTCAAAGACAACTCGATTGATTATATCAGCTGGCTGGATGACACGACGGATGTCATCAAATATTTTGGCCCTGTGATGAGAAGAACAAGGCCTAAACCACTGAGGAAATTATGCACACAGAAGGAAATCTCTCCCCATTTTTAAAAATATCATTGTCTTGCTGCAGCTTCCACCCTCAATTCTTTAAAACAAGCAGAACTTCCACTAAAACATGTAAGTGATCTAGTTCAGGACTTCAGCCAGCTAGCCAGCCATGTCCTCTTCCAGGAAACTCCATTACATTTCTTCTCCACCCCAGATTTCCATTCCTCCTCATCCCTTCAACAGACACTCAGCATTATCGGGCTACTGAGCATGCTCAGTTGTAATTGGAGAAACAGGTGGCGCCTTATAGTATGGTTTTCTAAACAGGTTTTGTTGTTGCTCTTCAGCTAATATTGAGGTCAGTGGAGGCTGGTCCATTAGGACACTGCCCCACCAAGCTTAGCCTGCCCTTGGCCAGCCATCACCTCCCTGCCTTCTTACTTACAGCCAGTCCAGGGGGTGGCAGCTTCCTTTTCCTTAATCTCAACGTTGCCCTTGAAGAACTCAGCAGGAAAGAGGATGGGGGCAAAACTAGAGGAAGTTGGCTCTACCTATCATTGGCTCTGGCTCAGCCAATCATTGGCTCTGGCTCCACCTAATGATTGAGTTCCCTGCATTCTGCCCCATCAGCATCAATGGGCACCAGCCACCAATGCTTAAGGAGCCTCTTGTTTCTCCATGGTCACATTTTGACCATCTAACTGTTGGCACTCATTCCCCAAGTTGGCTGTTAGAAGGAGTGATGCCTGACATTGCTCCATCTTATCACACATGACACTGTGCTTGTCTGTGTGCATGTCTTTGTACTGCCCTATCTTTATAACAGAAAGGGGGAGACTTACTTTTGGATGCCATATCTCCTCTGCTGAACAGACTGGCTATAAGGACATGGTTGGTGACCCCAGAAATCTGGGAATGCCAACACTCTGTAGTCTGGAATGGACTGTGTGGAGCCAGCCCTTGCCATGTAGAAGCGGGGGTTGTGAAAAGGGATATTCCCCGGATGTCTCTCCAAAAGCTTTCTCACAACCTCAGAAGCCTCCACTGTCTTTTGGCAACTGGGCCTGCAGGAGTTCATATGCTGAGGCTGAGAAGTTGTTCTGTTCCTCAATATGTCCTTGGGAAGAGTGTGCAGAGTGGTTGCACAGCCTTTGTCTGGGATGTCACCATCTCTGAAGAAACCTGCCAAAGGCTTTGACTCATCACAAGCTACTTTCTCAAGTTCTTGATACGGATTCTCTTTTTTCACCCAGCTCTGTACTGGAACTCCAGAAGCCTTTGGGGGCAGTTTTCCATCTTCAGTGATTTGGTCCTTTTCTCTGCATTCAGGCTGGTGCTTTGAGGGAGCAGCGTTTGGAATGACGTGGAGGCAGGAGCCCGTCAGGATCCCAGGAACATCCTCAGAGTTTAGCTCATCTTCAGATTCTGATTCCAACTCCTTTACAAGATGAAAAAAAAAGATAAAAGCCACTGACATGGCCTCTTCTATACAGCAGCCTCTCAGATTTATTCAAAGATCGTAAACCCCTTCATCTCACCAGAAAGTTACAGCAAAGTTCTGGACACATGGCTTCATATTGTTTGAGTTCTGATTCAGGCCGGTCAAGATCTGGTTTTGACATGAGCTTCTCAACATCAGTCTCTAAGTCATCATCCTGCAGAATAAGAGCCAGAAAGGTAATTGTGAAAGGCACCATCTACTGGTACCAGGGTTAGGGAACCTGTGGCTCTCCGAATTATGTTGGACTTTAGCTCCCATTATCCCAGGACATTCTCTCCCTCCCTCCCACTCCACCCATCTCTGTGGTGGTGCCTCATGTCAGGAATGGTTAATTCTTGGTTGAAGGATTGCTTGGACTCCCTAAACAATTCTCTCTCTCTCTCTCTCTCTCTCACACACACACACACACACACATGGACCTCTCCATTTTTGTCAGTAGGGAGGTGGGTTTCAAGGCAGTGTACTTGGTGTTCCCCACCTTCACAACAACCTTGTATATGGGTTAGGCAGGGATGGATAGGAGCTGGCCCAAAGTCATCTGGTGAGCTTTATTTGTGGCTGGGTGGGAATTTGAACTCTGGTCTCCCATGTCCTAGTTGAACATTCCAACCACAACACTGGCTGCACCTGTTAAAGTTTCCTCTTCCCACATCTATTAAAGATGTAGGAGTCCTGGCCTTTTTTGTTGTTTATTATTTGACGCATGGATGGTTGGCCTTAAACAGTGTCCAAAAGAATACATACTTCCTCCTTATTCTCCACATCCTCATTCTCTATGTCCTTCTCGATTTCTTCTTCAACATCATATTCACAATCATCTGCAAGAAGATAAAAGAGAGTATGAGTCATTGACAAGACTAAGAGTCCCACTGATGACCAAACTACCCAAGAGGTTGAGCTCTTTCACATCCAAGGATAAACAACAGGGAGAATTTCACAGCACATGAATGCCTCAGCTGTTTCCTAACATGTAGGAGTTATCTTTTTTTAAATGACCCTTTTAAGCAGGAGAGGGGAACCTGTAGCCCTCCAGATAGCTAGCTTTAAAAGAGGATTAGACTAATTCATGGATGATATGTCCATCAATGGTGACTAGCTATGATGGTTTATGTTCTGCCTCCGTAGTTGGAAGCAGTAATGCTTCTGAAAACTGGTTGCTAGAAACCACAGGAAGGAAGAATGCTCCTGTGCTTGAGTCTTCCTAGAGGGTTTCCCACTGGTGCAGCTGGCCAACCACTGTGAGAACAGGATGCTTGACTAGATGGTCCACTGGCCTGATCCACCATGCTCTCCTTATGTTCTTAGATGTTCCTGGACCTCAGCTCCTATCACCTCTGGCCATTGGCCTTGCTGGCTGGGGCTGATTGTAACTGGAGTCCAACAACATCTGGAGGGCTGCAGGGGTCACAGGAAGCTTATTTATATGGACCATTGGTCCATCTAGCTCAGTACTGACTACACTGACTGGCAGTAGCTTTCCGAGACTTTTAGGAAGGAGTTTTCCCTAACCCTACCTTGAGATGCCAGAAATTGAACCTGGGACCTTCTGCATGTGAAGGAGATGCTCTACCACTAAATGACAGCAATTCCCCAAAACGAAGCTCCTCCTCATTTTAGTAAGGCTTGCACAACAGAACATCTGGCAGATTTTGCTTTAGCTCACTCCTCTCTTTTTCAGCCAGCATCTCCTCCTTTTCCACTGTTACTCAACCCTAGCACATATGATGATAACTTCAGTTCAGTGGCAGCTGGGGCCCCTTGGGACTGATGGAGCAGAGAGCAAGGAGCCCAGCAGTAGGTGGAGCCAGAGCCAATGACATGCAGAACCAACACATTCTAGTTTTGTCCCCATCCTCCTTCCTGCTAAGTTCTACAAGGGCAACACTCAGACTGTTGGGGAGGAAACTGACAGGCAGTGGCACCCCCTGGGCTAGTTGCAGGTTTAAAAAAAGCAGGCCAGTGGGAACTGACTGGGAACCAACAGAGGTTGGTGGAGCAGTCCCCCATTCATTCAGTCTTGATTCATTCCTTTCCCCTTCCCACTTAACACATTGAAGTAATTTACAGTACCTTCAGACTTTGGATGTGAAGGTCCAGTTGCCCCAGGGATGGGAAAGGAATAGGAGCTGCTGAGAGTAGCTGAAGGAAGTGGCGTCTTGGGGTAGGTTTTCCTCAGGATCTGAATCACCGTATTGACTATTGGATCCAGACTCTTGCTGCCCAAGTAGTCCTAGATACCAATGAAGAAACTTAGACAGTTCTTTCCCTGCTGCAATTATTCCTCAAGACGGGGATGAGGGCTCTCAAGCCAATGAATCAAATACCTTCAGACCTTTACAACTGAGCTTCAGAACTCCTCTGAGGTCACACGCCTTTCCAGTTTACAACCCTCATCCCCATGCAACATCCCTCAATGGCTGTGCTTTGTGTCCTCCTTTGGTGCTTTTGCCTGAGTGGAATGTTTCCTTCAACTCTGATTATGCCTCTCGCTGGTCTGGAATGAGGATGGGAAGCTCAGACTTTTACCATGTAGAGGTAAGAGTCACACTTTTTGCCCCGCCCACTTCTGCTTCTGGCCCCTCCCACCACTAGCATGCAACCCTACCCCTGGAAGGATGCCGATGAGCAAGTGCAGCCCTTAGGCTGAAAAGAACTCATCATTCCCTGCTCAAGATTTCTATCCACAAGGATCTCAGCTACTCCTGGGGATTTTGCTGCACCATCCTAACAATGTTTATTCAAAAGGATAAGAAGTGACAAAGACAGCTCTCTGTGGAAACATCTGAGTGGCAGGCACAGCCCTGACTTCCTGTGCAGGGTTGTTCAAGAATTCTGATAGAAATGGAAATGGGAACAGGAATTACCGATTGTAGCTAATTCATCACGTGCCCAGAACAGAAATCAATCCAGCGAATACAATTGGTATTTGCTCTTGTTGCTGCTGCTCTCAGTCCAGAAATAATACTTAATTTATTAAGTTTCTTTCCCACTTGCATTGTGTTTCCTTTGTGTTGGAATGGATAGGGTAGAATAACACAAAATAGCAAGGTAATTTACAAAATTAATTATGCAATTTATGTAATTTCACCCACATTGGACAGTGAGATGAATAAAGTGATTTTTGACAGAAGACAAACTGCAGCAGCATGCAGACAGTGCTCCATGCAACTAATACAAGCCAAAACAGGAAACAAGGCCTTTGTACATTCTTATTCCTCACCCGAACACTGATTCATGCACTTCTGCCAGATCTGGTGGGGAGGCAGGTGCTCCCATGAACCTATGAAACGTCCTTCTGGATCAGGCCATGGTCTGGTTTAATCCAGCATCCTATTCTCATAGTGGCCCTTTTCTGCACTTTTTCCAGATCTACAACTTCCTTTTGCAGGGGGTGGAGGTGGCAGTCAGAACAGTGCAATGTATTCCAAATATGCTCACACTATGGATGTGCATCAAGTCATTACACTCAACACAGGTGGAAGCTGTCTCAGCACATGTGCCAGGGTTTGCATGAAAGTGTACACTTGTCGATTTGTACAGCTTCACCAGTGAATAGACATGTACACAGAATATACACTCAGTATGCTGATTGTACACTCATTGCATGTAACATGTGAACACGCCTACTGGCAAAATACCACCATCCGTAAACATCAGATACAGGGTTGGAGTCTACAGGAGGGTTTTTTGATTGTTAGATAGATTTTTTTATCCCATTTCCATTAGTAAAAATGAGGCATCTAATCATAGCCTGCATTTTTATTAAGGCTTGATCAGGGCCTGTATTTTAAAATGAGCTTAAAGATTTTCAAATGTTCATGCCAGGCAGAAGACCAGCTGCCTAAGAACCTTGGCAAGATGTTTATTCTCCTGGACAAGGGGGCCCCCTGATTTATAGCAGAAAACAATTCTCAAAGTCAAAGGGAATTACAGCCAAGGTTACACTGACCCTACATATTACAGAAGATAAAAAAAAAAGAGATAAACATAATTAAGAGTGGGTAAATAGTAAAATAAAACCATGTGCCTCCCATTAAACTTGAGCCATATTTTCCTAAGGTTGAAAGGTCAAGAGCAGTGAAAAAGGCAACTGGCTTGGCTGGAGAAGAGGTTTTCTTTCTATCTTATTTTGAGGCTGTAAAATGTTCCTTCCTTTTTTTACTTTGAAAAGGTTTATTCTTCTAAAAAGCTATCTATGTTATGTATTAAATATATTGGCTTAAATGTAATTATGCAAAGGAATTAGAAGCTAAGAAATGTTAAATCCTTATGCTAGATTCTTATTTCATATAGTTGGAAGAGATCACAGGGGCCATCAGCCACCAGCCCAGCCCCCCCTGCCAAGCAGGAAACATCATTAGAGCACACATATGGTTGTCAGGCCTTTGTTTAAAAGACCTTCAAGAGAAGGAGATCTTTCAATGATGATGTGAATTCAAGATCCTTGACATCTGTTTAAGATAAAAATTTAAGATTAAACCATTTGTTTTGGAGGGCAATAGGGCGAGGTGAGCTGGTAATTAAGGTTCCTTGTTGAGACACATGTAAGATATATTACTACTTATTTGTCATTTATAGATAGAAGAATATATATCTTTTTGTTTCCCATAAAAGGACAAGAGGAAATGGGTGTATCTTTTGTGATTGGTTCTAGCAAACAGCCAATAGGAATTTCAACCAGGCTGATTGGACAGAGGCAGCCACAGGAGGAGCAAGGGGGCTGGATTAAGGAAATATAAGTGCTGGCCAGAATGGCAGGAGGCCAGGCCAGAGCTTGGTAACCATATATCACTGTGCCTCATATTTATTTGTCTGACAAATAAATTATTATTTTAATTTCTCTATTGCTGCGTTGAATATTTCATTCCAGCTAAGCGTTAACCACAAGCAGGGTGCTACAAATCTGGCTCTGTTGTCGTTGAAACTGCATTGCTGTCATTATTATTGAACAACTGGATTGGTCAACTTGCTAAATTCAGTGATTACTTCTTTTAACTTCTAAAGCTGTTCAAATCCAGTAGACTGGTCATTAGCTGGCTTTGATTCCCTAGAAACTGCATCTGGCTTTTCTTTTCAAAATAAATTTTGTTATTAGTAAACAAAAATAAAGTAAAGGTAAAGAGCATAAACAAATACTGTTACAGCAGGTTTAAAGCAGCATAAGGTTGCATATTATCATTGAACTTGTTCCAAATCACTGCCTAAAATACCAATTTTTCCATAAACCTTATAAACTGCTGCTAATATTATAATATCTAAAAAAATTGTGTGGGGGAACATATCTCTGACTGTATCTGAATGGATTGAGAAAATTTGGTCCATAGTAACTATGATTCAGCTAATTTATTATAAAAGAATTCAAACTGCAACTGGCTTTTCATGCATTACCTAAGACTATTTTTCATAGAATCTGCCAGATTTGTTTCTGTGGATGTTTTTCTCTGAACTCAGCTGGAGAAGAGATTCTCTTACACAAATGAGTCAGCACAAGTTGCTTCTGCCCTCTGGGATGGAAGCAGAGCAAGTCCTCAGCATCAGGTAACGCAGTCAGAATGCAAGGATGTCTCTGATTCCACCCCATTATTCTCTTATTTGATTTGCCCTGCACCCCATGATTCCTGAGTGCTAGGTGAATGTTGAGAATTAATTCTGGAATTGGAGCACGGGCAGTCTGCATCTAGACATTACAGATGCACTTTTCTTCTTCTTCTTTGGCGATCACTCGTAGCCGAGTAAGATTGTCTTCCATAAACACAGTTTTAAAAGTGAGTCCGTAAGTGACTGTAGAAGCCAATTCTGGATCCACATGTCCTTTCACAGTGGGAGCATAGGTTTCAGTGTGGGAGTTGATCATGGTGAGGGTTTGCCAAGCATGTCTTCCTCTTAACGCATTTCTCCCTTTCATCACACTGACCAACACACAGTCTTTGCAGTAAGGCTCTATTCCGATGGCATGAGTAATCACGATGACCGGTAGATTCTTATCTGCTGCAGCCTTCATCCACCTTCACAGCCGTTGTAACATACTGCTTGTTATCTTCCGCCTGTTCTGCTGTTGATGACTTTTTGTATCATGCTTTGTCTAGCTCCTCTCCATTGACTTTACCACCTTGGGTGACCCTGCTGGGAGTACGAGACTCCCGACAGCTTTGCTCACAAGGGTCATAGGAACATGCAAGCCCACTCAGCACAAGGTGATGATCCAGCGAGTGAGATACACTTGTGCCCATTGACAAAACACATGCACAATATATGTACAATTGTCTTGAATAAGTTTTTCAAGCACCACATCTCAATGGTAGAGTATCTGCTTTGCATGCAGGAGGCTCCAGGTTCAATTCCCAGTACCTCCAGATAGGGCTGGAAGAGACTCCCTGACTGACTGGTGCAAGTTAGTGTACTGAGTTAGATGGACCAATGATCTGAACTCAGTATAAGGGCAGAGTCCTATGTCCTATGGCCATCTAATTGCTATTGAATTGTGCCATTGCATAGGCAGCTTCCTGTGTCCCTTCAGTGTTTTGCTGAAGTGCACATCCGCTCCTGCACATTGATATAAGCATCACAGACCAAAAAGAATCTTGATGCAACCAGAAACCCAAGCATCCTGGTTTTTAGTTTTGGCAGTGTTTTGTCAATGTTTGCAGATGCATGAGTAACAAAGAGCGAAGGGAGATGTGAAAGAGCTGAAAGCTGCCTGTAAAGTGCTCTGAACAAAATCCGGAAATTGAAAGGGGGAGAAATCCAGTGGAACTGGCAACTAATTGTTGCAGCATGGAATGGTGCTGTTCAGGATTTCAGCGACTCCATTCCATTGCCCACTCCACATTTTCCATTTTGCCCGCAACAGGTTGTTGGCTTTCCATGTCTATTGATGCTGTTCAGTCCTCATCCAGCTGTTTTGAAGGAGGTGTATGGTTTATTGGAGGAGGGCTGCCCTAATGCCCCTAACACTTCCCTCTTGCGTGTGTGGTTGGTGCCTATTTGGCAACATTAAATAATAATAAAAATGAAACTCTTAGCTTGAACCTCAGAAGTAGAGGGACTGAGAGAACAATGGAGATTCCCCAGCGTGTTGGCTTCATTTCAGGAACAAGACTGGTTAATTCAGAAACCGCAAAAGGTTGGGAGGAAATTCACAGGAAGAGAACCTTGGACGAATCCTTACTGCTTTGGTTGTCAGCTAAGCACAAGCCTCTGCAATTCTCTCCTTACAAATTAAAAAAAAAACAAAACACCAACCTTTCCCTGCCTGCTAAATGACCGCTGTCTTGGTGGCGAGGACAGAATTCTTAACCATTTCAGATGTGTAGTGTTCCATAATCTTGGAGGCATTGCTGGTACAGCTCACATACCCAAAAGAAAAAAAAAAACCCGCCTCCAGAGAGGGAGAAGCAGAATGGCAACTCGATCATATATCTTTGCTGCTAAGCTGCATGATGCCCATCTACATAAGAATGTGATTGGTTTTTCATCCCTGATGATTTGAGGGAAAGCCTTCCAATTCCCCCATAACAGAAGCAAAGCACGAAGTTCAGTATTGCTGTGCAGAATAGGCACGTGTGTTTATTAAGACACACAGCCTGCAACAAAATGTTGCAGTGTGTGCTCACCGTCCCAGCAGGAATTGCCCCATCCTCCAAGATACTATCAGTTCTTAAGAGCTTTAGGGAGGGCTGTGGCTCAGTGGTAGAGCATCTGCTTTGCATGCAGAAAAAGGTCTCAGGTTCAATCATCAGCATCTCAAGGTAGGGCTGGAAGAGACTCTCCATCTGAAACCCTGGAAAGTCACTGCCAGTCAGTGCAGACAATACTGAGTGAAATGGATCGTTGGTCTGATCCACTGTAAGGCAGCTTTCTATTATTATTATGTATGTTTCTACTGTTGTAGATCTAGAGTTAGCAAATGTTAGAAATTAGTAAAATGGTAGAATTTGGATAATATTTAGCGTATTGATGGGAAGATTCTGGGCCAGTGGAAAAAATAAAGGCAAAGCTTCATTTCCAGGTCAGGGTCTCACCTAGGATAGAGACCGTTGTTTTTTATTTTGTTTAATAAATAATAAATAATAATAATATACTGCCCTATACCTGGAGGTCTCAGGGCAGTTCACAGAACAAAATCAAAATAAAAACAACAACCCAATACCCCCCCAAAAAAAGAACCTAAACGAAGTACCTGTTTCTGGTCCCCAAAAACCAGTTCACTCCTTTTGTTCCACCCTGCCAGTCTTGGGAAGAAACTAAGCACAAAGCTTGACTCAGTACAGTCAAACTTCAGTTGTTGAATGTAATCCATTCTGGAAGACTGTTTGACTTCCGAAATATTCGACAACCGAGGTGCAGCTTCCAGTTGTTTGCAAGAGCTTCCTGCACTCAGGTGGAAGCTGTGTCAGACGTTCAGGTTCTTAAAAACGTTCAAAAACCAGAGCATTTAATTCCAGGTTTTTGTCATTCGGAAGCCAAAACATTTGAAAACTCTTGCTCTTTTGGTGGCAGGTAGAGATCACTCAGGGTCCAAAGACTGAGCAGAATCGACCACAAACACCCCCGTGATCGACCAGCTGGGGATGCCTGTTCTACAACATCAGAGGTGGGGGGGGGGGCGGTATTTCAGCCTGAGGGCCACATTTCTCTCAAGGCAACCTCCTGAGGATCACATGTTAGTGCTGGGTGGAGCCAGAATCAAAAGTGGGCAGAGCAACTTTAAATTTGCCGTAGACAAGTTTCTACATCCACACCCACACACCCCTCTCCGTCTTCCATCCAGGCATGCAAGAAACATCAACAGAATTCAAGGACAAGCACTTGGGGGGCAATGCTGGGCAAATGAGAGGTGTGGTCTGGGGAGAGTTCAAAAAGCCTCCTTTCATCCCCTGGGGCCTGAGGTTCTCCCACTCCCACTTTAGAGGAAAGCAACCTTCAAATGCAATCCCAACGGATGCCAGGGCTTCTGCAACAAATGTTTGATCACCTGGGTTGTTTGAAAGAGAGTCTCCATGCCACGTGCGAGGAGGAACGCTTCTCTGCCAGACCGAACATTGGTGATGTGCTTGAGGCAAAGCAGGAGACCCCTCCGGATGTGGACATAACTGTTGGAAGTATCGTGGTGATGCCAGTCCTGGTACAGCCGGAGCAGTTTATGAATATAGCCTCTGTTCACAGCTCGCCGGCTATTCGACTCTGAAAGCAGAGGACAACAGGTGACTTAGCAGCTGCTGGGAAAGTGCACAAATGAGGACACAGCTATCATTTACACAAATGCATGCATTTTGTTCCATCCGACATGCTGTTTCTCAGGGCTATTAATATTTGCAGGTGTAAAAGCGATTCTACCAGGAGATTTCTATTTTCCACTGACAATGCATGACCCAAATCAAAATCTGTCTGGTTCCATGCAGACTTCCCTCCCTCATTGTCTTTGTAGTTGTACACTCTAAGCTGAGCTATAACTATAAGCACTCGTCTTTTCCCCCTTGGGAAAATGCATCATAGATTTTGTAGCTGTAAAGATGCATAAATTTCGTTAGGTGCCATGTATTTTTTTAACTCCAGTGCTTAAATGTCCACTGTATCTTTGCAAAGAAGGAGGATGTGGAGCAAAGCAGAACTGGCCACACCTTTGTCGCCTTATTGTTCACACCCCCATGATTTCCTGGTCCAGTAGGCACCATTCATCACTGCTGATACAGTAGATGAAAGTTAAACGTATTATGATGCAAGACTATGCAATGCTTGGCGATAACTTCTGGATGAGAGAGCAATGGCTCTGACAGATGCAAGGCTGATTTTGCTTAAACCCACCCTAATGAAATTATCCATTTCATAAATCTAAAGCAAAGCCCTAACCGACAGCATATCACACAGCCCATGTGGCCCCATATCATTCCGTGAGATTGTGTCTGGCTTTGGGAATATGTGCTCCCATTCTAAGGGTCTTTTTTTTAATAAAAAAAGGTCAGACTCATCAAAAGCTGTCAGAAGCATGGTAATCAAAGAGACTATTGAGCACACCTTCTTGAATCACAATCATAGGAGCTACGATCATTCAGACTGTCTGGTTTGTGGCTTAAGTGTTTTCAAGTCTACTAAGGCACCAATCCTTTGTGACATTATCAAATTGGCCCACAGATACCAATGAAGCCATAAACAAGTGAAAGGACAAGGTTAACACCAGCTCCATTTGTCCCAGCTTCAGAGATAACCATCAGCGTGTGTGACATGAATATCTGTGCTAGAAGCAGAGCCTTTCCAACCATCACCCCAAAGCTGTGGAATGAGAAATTGTTCCTCCTTGCTTTTGTTGAAAGAAGAGATCATGGACCTTCCTTTTTTTCCACCTGGTTCTCTCAGTAGGTTGTTGCAGGGACCAGTAAAGGCCTCAGGTTGTCCTTTTATATACCTGCTGGGATTGACAAGGCATCTGACCCTCACCTGAATCTCATAACTCTCCGGACAGGTGATTTGGTCTGCAGCCACAGTGTGGAAATAAAGGAAGAGATCGCCCACCAGATACCAGGCACTCTACTATTTAAAATAGGCCCCAGTGTTTTTGTTACAATCCCCTTCTCAATTAAGTAATCAATTTTAATCTAGAATTTAAATTCTCAAAACTTTCTTATTTGTTAATTTGAGCAAGTAAACTATTGCTCTCACTTCATTACAAACAGTATTTCTACCTGCAACACACTTGAGCAAACCTGCTTCTCTTCCTTTCACAGATATTTTGTTGCCATTTGCAACTGTATCTGCCTCTAATTAGTTATCATTTAACTCTTTGGGGAAATAATTAGCATTACACATCATGTGCATGGAAGTTGCCGAACCAATTAACCAACAAGAAGGATTACTGTTACTAGCACCAGTTTTCCCCTAATTTAATATTGCTGGATAGTTTTGATGAACTGCCAAAGCATTTTTAGTTTGCTTTCTGTTGCCACCCTGGAACTTTTCTTTATTAGTGCCACTTTGTTTTGTACGATTCCTTGCAAATGAAGGAAAACAACTTTTCTGCTTGTACATGTTGATAATATAATTTTGGTTACTGAGAACAAACAAGATTGTACAAAAACAAGATTGGGCACAGGCCTGGCCAGGACATAGGTGTCTTGACTGTGACAAAGGTGACCTGTGTGCTTGCTTGATTAACAGCTGTTGGGAACTTCAAGGTCCCTGCTCTCCCTTCATATGGCCTTGGTACTGGACCTGGAGACTCCAATAGAGAGCATTCCATGTCAAGAAGGAGGGCAAGTGGGCATCCTATCAAGTGACAGAGCAGGAGCTACACAGAGCAGGGCCTTTTCTCTGGTGGTGCCCATTGTATGCCTCGCTCTTCCCAGACCTTCTCTCTTTTGGCCTGTATTTTGGAGCTTTATAATTTAGGAAGACTTTGGAAGAACTGGTTGACAAGTCTTATTAGTTGCTGAAGTATGAGCGGATTTTATTTGCTGCTATTCTGTGCTTCTGGTGCACCAGGGTTTACACCATCATAATAGAGTTGGCCAGGATGCCAGAAGGGATACAATTTATGAGCTTTCTCCATTATCTGCAAAGCAGGGGGTGTTCAGTCAACAGTGCAAAGGCTCGGCTGAAGCATTCCCTGCTGGTTACCTGCTTTCAGCAATAGGGGTCGCTGTTTGGTAGTACCCAATTGGTTACCTGTCAGATTCTAGAGCTCCCTATTGGTGGCTCTTAGGTAATTCACAAAATACAGAGTCCATTCATAAAACACATTGTTCATTCATAAAGCAGTAACATAAATCTCCATTGCTACATATTGGGTGTATATTTCAGCGGTTGAACGTACAGGTTTATGGCCATGCTGTAGTGTAGTGCTTAAGCGACTGTGAATAAAAGGTAGCTGGGCTCATTGTCTCAGGGTTTGGGGTGGGGGAGCGGTGACAAAACTGATTTCCAATAAATGCGCCCCTTTATTTCCATAATAAGTCCTTGGGTCCGTATTCTAAATAGTGACACTAGGGACTTAGAAGGTGCAGGGCTTGTCAGTCCAAACCCTGCACAGTTCCATCAGGGCTGACCTTAAGGTAATTGGAGCAACTGGGCAATATTGGGCCCCGTGTGCCACTCCTAAGGGGGCCCTGCACTAGGGCAATCTTGATGGATTTTATTTGTATTTATAAGATTTTGCAGACTTTGGCTGTGAACTGGGGCCCTGGGGGGGAATTCAAGTTGCACCCCACTGCTTCAAATTGGGCCCCACTGGCTAGCCCTGAGTCTCATAGTTGCTGGGCCTGAGTTGCCCTGCCCTTGCATGAAGTCTTGGGTTTGCAATTTTGGGAGAGGGTAGACTGTGGCACTGGGGAGAGGGCAGGCTGGTGAGGCCCCCTAGACTTAGAGGCCCTAGACTTCAGCCTACGTAGCCTATACATAAATCCAGCACTGTGGGAAGGACCCCATAATCCCTGGAGAGGCAGTGCTAGTCAGTGTAGACCATGGGTAGGCAAACTAAGGCCCGGGGGCAGGATCCAGCCCAATCACCTTCTAAATCTGGCCCGTGGATGGTCCGGGAACCAGCGTGTTTTTACATGAGTTGAATGTGTGCTTTTATTTAAAATGCATCTCTGGGTTATTTGTGGGGCATAGGAAATGGTTCGTTTTTTATTTATTTTTTCAAAATATAGTCCAGTTCCCCACAAGGTCTGAGGGACAATGGACCAGCCCCCTGTTGAAAAAGTTTGCTGACCCCTGGTGTGGACAATAGTATAAGGCAACTTCCTATCTTTTCTATAAATTCCACAATGTTTTGACTTGTTTTTCTTGCAAATAAAGAGTTATCTGACTCAAAACACACTGGATGATTTGTGGATGACTTTTCTTTAAGATCTTTCTTCTGCCACCTTAGGAACAGTCATTTTCTGCTTTGGAGAACATTTTGAGACTATAATTGCCGGTCTCTTTAAATTGCTCATTGTCACTGTTGTTGTTTTTTCTCAGAAAGAAGCAGAGCAATCCGCTTTCTGGGGGCCCCTCCTCTTTTTCATTTTTTTCCCCCTTCTTCCCATAACCACCAAGCAAATGCCTCCAAGATCCGCTTCAGCTTGCTAATTTCCTTTAAAAGCTGCACAAGTTTCTAATGCTGGTGAATGCTGATAGTCGGCAGTGACAAATATGACCAACATTAGATTAAAATAACTGGTTGATAAACAAATTACTCACTAAAAATAAATATTGGATTAAGGGCTTTGGAGGGTAGCATAGTTATGGTAAGAGTGCCACCATGTGGAGCCAGGAGACTATCGTTTGTAAGGAAAGAGAAGGTGGTGGGGGAGGGGAGACAAGCAGTGACAGCTCAAACTGAATCCTACAGTCTTTGAATTAATGCACCAGTTATTTAAATTGCAATGTTCAGAGCGTGTGTGTGAATTTGTGTTTATTTATTTTTAGAGTGACATTTGGCATGTATGTGTCTGTGCACACGTGATCCTATGCACATTAACTTGGAAGTGAGCCCACTGAGTTCAATGGCACTTACTCCCTAGCAAGTGTGCATAGGATTGCAGCCCTGTTTATTTCATGCATTCCCTATTTCCCTAGTGGGTTAAAGCTCCCAAGGCAAACTGCAATATACAAAGGGAGGCATCCAAGTAACACGTCTTGTCAGTGCAAGGATTGACGGTTGCACAGCAGAACTTCCCCTCCTCTCCTCCCACCATGTGCCCCTTGAATCTGTTCTAGAGGCAGATTTGTGGAAGGTATGGGGCACAAAGGGAGGATAGAGGGGAGGGCTATTGTGCAAGCCTAAATCCATGCACAGATGGGACTCTTTGGTTGGATTATACTGCCCACACAGTGCAAAACCTCTAACTTTTATAACAGAAGTAATAGCTCCCAGTTAAGTGTTGGAGGGTTCTTAGGTTGCTCTGTTGTTTTCATAACACACGGGGTCACTCCTGTCATTAGGCAGAGTGAGGCAGCTGCCTCAGGTGTAAGAAGCTAGGGGGCAGGCAGCAGCAGTGAGGTGCTGGAGAGGTGCATGCCATGTGACCTGCCTTGCTGAAACATGTCCTAGAGTCATTTTCAGACTTTGCTTGCCAGGTTGGATGATTGGGAGTGGGTGCGATGGGTGGGTTTGAAATTTACATTCATTGCTTCATCCACATCCAGCTTTGCACACCACTAGCATGTCTTCCCAGAAGGAAAGGTGATCTGATCAGATATCATCTACTCTGACTGGCTCTACCTCTCTAAGGTCTTAGACAGATGTATCCCATCTCAGCTGTCCAAGATCCTTAAGATGCTAGAGATTGAGCTTTCTGCATGCTAATGTGTTTGCTCTTTTGCTGAGCTGGGACCCACACAACCTAGCAAGATGCTGTTCATTGAGTCACACCAGAAGTCTATCTAAGCTACTACTATCTGCTCTGATGAACAGGACTTCTCCAAGCAGAGATTTTAGCCAGGCTTCCTATTAGTGGTGCTCTCAGGGAAGGACTTTTGGGCAAATCCAAACAAAGCAGGGGGGGGTTAGCCAAATTTTGAAGTAAGTTTCCATCTCAAGACAGAAGTGGGACCATGCTTCACCTGGTTCCGCCTTTGCCAACCTGGTGCCCTCCAAATGTTTTTGATTGCAACTCCCATCAGTCCCAGCCAGCACTGCCTGAAATTAAACAGTGAGTGGAGCCTATTTGATCTCAGCTGGGAGGCAGTTCCACAGAACTGAGCCCAGCGTTACTGAACGTACAACTCATGGTGAATATAACCTCTGAATCTACATCTCACTAACAGAGAGTCCTGCAAATCAGGCAAGGATATAAGAAATCATTAGGTATCCCGGACCTAAGTTGTTACAGGCCTTGTAAATTAAGAGTAGCATATGGGCAGCTAGTACAAGATTTTAAGGACTGGAGTTATGTGCTGGAGGCAGAGGCGGTTTTAGTGTACCACAACCGGTTCAGCCGCACTGGGCACCACACAACCGGGGGCACCACAGCAATGCCATGGAATAGAGCGAGAGAGGCAAGATGCACTGAATTTTAGCATCACATGGAACACTGCTGAAATTTGAGTGTCTGCCACTTCTGGTGGTGCTCTGTCCTCTCCCCCCCCCCACCCAACAGTCTAGCCACAGCATTTTGCACTAGCTGAATTTCTAGCCAGGCCCAGGGGTAGAATAGTAAAGGGTGACCTAACTGTACAACTGCATCCCACCCGAGAACCTGAAATTCAATTGGAAATGCCAGAAATTGAACTTAGGACCTTCTACTTGCAAAGCATGCACTCTGCCACTGGTCCACACCAACTCCACATTGTTGCCTCGGTATTTATGCTCAACAAAGGTACCCTCCTAGCCTTGTGATCTGTTCTCTGCCTCCTTTTGCCCTTTCCTTATTTTTTTTGCCAAGACTCCAAACTCAAACACTAATATTGACTAGCCTTCTGGGTCAAAAACAGTAATGTCAGGTCTTGCTACTGACAATCAAGCTGCAACGCATGCACGCTCGCAAATACCAGAGGGGGAACAAAACCTGACTTGTGGAATTTTCTCCCACGTACAGTGACTCCTGTAGCATATGTCTGACCAGGTGTTGTTGTGTTAATGCTGCATCTCTACTGCCGGTGTTACTACAATACACACCACACAGTGCTATGCCGACGTAATAGATACCACTTCTTCCACTCTGTGCCAGGTGTAGCTGTAGTCATGCCAATATCAGCAGGGACACCACAGAGATTTCAGGCTCAGCTGAGGTCATCAGGAAGAATCAGCTGTTCTGTATGTTTGGAGGTCTTCTGGAAGCCCCTCCAAATATATAGAACAGCTGATTCTTCCTGATGACCTCAGTTGTATGTTTGGAGGCCCTACCATTTAAGGAGAGTGAGCCACCTGAAGCAGAGTTTCAGGGCCAGCCCTATCAATAGGCAGAGGAAGCAAGTTTGGAACTAGGACATAAAGCTAAACTGTGCACAATCAAAAAAGAAAGCAAAAGCTTTTGATCTCTTCCTTGTGGCCACATCAGAGGAGGAGAGAGGAGGAAGTGACTAGGTGTGATGTTTGAATGCAGCCAATACTGCTACTCAAATCTGTTATCTTTGTTTACACACACACATACACACACCCTCTATAAACAGATAACAGGTTTCAGGATTGCTCCCTTCCCCAATCTCCAGTGTCCTCCAGAAAGCATCTTCTAACAATGTCCTCCCATCAAGACCCATTCCTTCACCATCTTTGGCCATTACAAAACACTGACCAAACACTGGTGTACTGTGCTCAGGCTTTGCTTTTCAGGGGAGCCCATAGTGAGAATCTCACAACCCTTTTAGAGGACAATTTAAGTGCATCTTTAACCAGAACCCCCTTCCTGCTTTTAAATGAGTATAAGACAAGCAGAATATACACTGCAGAGTAAATGAGAACATTATACAACAGGTTTATTGAAGAAAAACAATCCTCCAACAATGTATAACAGTGGGAAATAGGGAGTGGCTCAGATACTGACCCTTGGTGCATGAGACTAAAGGGCTACAAGCACAGGGACATCTTCATTTTAACCGTTGAATACTGGAGGGTGTGGAACAGCACCCACAGTGGCCAAAGTGAAAGATAAACTGAGAACCTACATCTAAGTCTAACTGACTCCCTCATCAAACCAACCCATGCAGAGGGTGGCTTGGCTTGCTTACATGAATAAACTGGAGTTAACCAATGCCTGCCTTCTGCTTCCTCATCCTTGCTAGATTAACCACACAAGTGATCCCAAACAGTCAGGGATCACACCATGAATGGTCCCTTGCTTGGATGGGCCACTGTGGCTTCATGTTGATAACACTGAGGGGGAGAGCAACTCCCCCCCCCCAAAAAAAAGTTACAAAAATATGACTGGGGAAAGGTGATAATTCTCAGCAACACCATTGGGGGGAAAACCTTTGTACTGTTGTCTCAGCTCTAACTAAGCTTCAGTGATATGAAGGTCCTGGAGATGTCCAGGAAAAAAGGATAGCAAAGGGAAACTCTTCCCTTCCCTTACATTCGTTTCTGCTCTGGAGCGGCCTGATCATATCCCTTATTAAGATTTAATGTCTGAGCCAGAAGGTGTTTCCTCGTTGCAATAATTTGACCTTTAAGTGCCCAGGTTAATGCTAGAGTATTATTTGCAAACGGAGAACATGAACTGCCTCATTTAAGTACAGCTTTCTCTGGATCCAATTTTTCACCAATGCATTCATTCCTAATGCTCATAAAAAACAAGGAGAGAGGGAGAGAGAAGGAGACAGGGGCAACGAGGAAGAGAACGAGAGAGTGGGTGAGAGAGAGAGAAAGGACAATACTTGCATTGTGATTTATAGTCGGGAAGATTGTCTGCAATGGTAGAGCACTCTTTCTTAATCAAAGCTTTATTAAATTCTGGTAATAAAAGGCTAAGTGTTTTTAGATGGGGAAGAGGCATAATAGGGTATAGCATTCTCTTCACGAACATTCATCCTGAGTGTGCGTGGGCTCATATAAAAGGCCTTTCCGTCTGACAGATACTCTAAAGGGTAGATACAAACTGTCGCATATCAGTTCGGTCATGATGTTCAAGTACCCCTACCCCTCGCACCCCCTTGGCCATTTCAGATTGGATCAGAAATGAACAGAAGTATCCCCCCAAAATAAATATATATATATATATATATATATATATATATATATAATCAGGAAATGCACCGATCCAGATTAACACACCCAAGTCCCATTGGAACTGGTGGGACAAAAGGCAAGGAACCCATGTACAGTGGTACCTCAGGTTACATACGCTTCAGGTTACAGACTCCGCTAACCCAGAAATAGTACCTCGGGTTAAGAACTTTGCTTCAGGATAAGAACAGAAATCGTACTCTGGCGGCACAGCAGCAGCAGGAGGCCCCATTAGCTAAAGTGATGTTTCAGGTTAAGAACAGTTTCAGGTTAAGAACGGACCTCCGGAACGAATTAAGTACTTAACCCGAGGTACCACTGTAGTAGATGGAGCAAGATCCAATTGCAGTTAGAGCCAACGAATTCTAGTTTTGTTCCCAGCCTCCTCCCTGCTGAGTTCTACAAAGGCAACACACAGACTAAGCTGGAGGAAGCTTGCAACCAGAGACATCCTGTGGACTAGCTGTAAGCAAGAAAGCAGGGCGGGGCGGGCAGGGAGGCTGACTGAGGTTGGCTGGGCAGTGCAATGCTTCTCCTAATGGACAGTGCCAGGTCCTTTAATCCCTCCAAGTTCCTCTTATCCGCTGCAATGCGTCCTTGAACTCTCTTAAGGTGCTGCCCCCCACCCAGCCCACGTCTCATAGTTAAGTCTTTATTGACAAAGAAGCACTCACAGCAGCTCTCGCAGACACAGACACTTCTAGACTCCAGACAGCTGTCCTGCCCTGAAAAGCAGTTGCAGCAACAGGGGCACCACACACACATACACCCAGCTTGTGTATCTGACGGGGGGGGCACACACATGTAACCTGAGGCTCTGCCTACATGGAAGCAATCACTGCACTTCCCTCTTCAAGCCCTTCCAGGAGACAGGGGGTGGGGGTGGCAGGCAGCCTACTGGCCCATCCCTTCCCTGAACGCTCTTCCTCCTCTGCTACATCCGGCATCCCTCCCTCCCTCTCGGACAGCTCTGTCCCTTCCTCCTCCTGCTGCCCTGGCTCCTGCCACGCAGCAGCTCACCGGGGTCTCTCGGGCAAGGGTCTTCCCCAGCCCTGCCTGGAGATGCCAGAAATCAAATCCGGGACCCTCTGCATGCAAGGCTCTAACCCCAAGCCAAGGGCCCTCCCCTATGGTCACTGCTAGTCAGACATCGCTGGGATAACAATGGCATGTCTCAGGAGAAGGCAGCTTCACAAACATCAGAGCAGTTAAGATATTAATCTTGCCATTTTAGAAACGGCACCCCGGGGGGCATTTTCCCCTCTTACTGCTTTTGTAAGTTATGCATTTTGAGGCACAGTAAATAAGGTAGGACATGACCTAAATATCACATGCAGCCTCCTCTCTTTTCACTGTATTAGTCCTCTGTGCCCTGTTTGCAGTTTCAGACAAGCAGTACTGATTAGGATGAAGGAGGAAAGAGGATATATCTTTGGGGAAACAGGAACATTTCTACCTACATAGACAGTGCAGGAAAGGGGAGGGCTGGGGTGGAATTCAGCGAGGAGGTGGAAAAGCTTACTTGATTTCAACAAAGCTGCCAGAGCTTCAACTGCTGCCCTGGGGAAAGAAAAGAAAAAGAAGGGAAATATCATTTTCTTCCATAATTTCTGTAACCTTTGGCTTCATAATCTCTCCTGCGGTTCCCCCAGCTACTGCAAACTGAGCAGAAGAGCTCTGTGGAAAAACCATCACACTTCCATCATCTTGCACCAGCTTGCAAGGCCTTATCCTTTGCGTTTGGCTCAGTTCTACAATTAGCCTTCTAGCCTTGCATTAGCGTTACACTGATCTGTAGTGACCAGTCAGTAGAAACAGCTACCCAGTGCGTCGTGAGGAATTAGGCGGAATGCTTCTCTTGACACAACTCCTCCAGATCTTGCTCTCTTTTGCTGTCTAGGAAGCTCCCTGAGACCAAGTCAGACCACTGGGTCCATCTGGCTCAGTGCCAGATACATAGGCCAGCCGTTGCTCTCCAGGATTCTGTGCAGGAATCTCTCCTAGCCCTACAACGAAATGGCAGGGGTTCAACCTAAGACCTTCTGCATGCAAAAGAGATGCTCTGCCCCTGAGCCGTGCCCCTTCCCCCAATCTGGGAGAAACTGGCTCTGGATTTCAGTGAACTTCCTGGTGCCTAAGCCATGACTGACCACAAAATATTTCCAGGAAGTACATTCTGGGATTCTAGCCGGGAACTTGTCACTGGTCTTCTAAACCAGTTGCATATCTACACCACAAACATAAATATAGAACTAGATATATGTGTCAGGGACTGGGCAGAGGAGGAGTGGTGGAGACCACCTCCCCAGCCTGACCCTTCCAGAGAAGAAGGAGACAGTTCAGAATTACAACAGGGGTTTGAGGAAGATAACAGCTCAGAGGCAGATGGGGGGGGAAAGCTGGGAAATAATGGGAGAGGAGGAAGAATAAGCACCAGAGGGCGACAGCTGATGGACACAGTGTCTTTAGAAAGCATTCCCCTTCTCCCAGGCACTGAAAGTAGGAGAGCAAAGAACTCAGAGGCAGAGGGAACTTCTCAGCACCCATAGTGATGACGCATGAAGGGTGAGAGGGAGTGGTTGGAGACTCACTCGGGGCAACGCCATTATTTCAAGAGGATGCATTTCCAAGCCTCTCTCTGTGAATATTGAATAAACAGCAGTTGGTAAGGACTTTTCCTTGCCTTATCCATTCCTGGCAACCTACCATAGGAGGTTGGCTCCTCTGCCACTTGACAATATGCATCTTGTATATCTTGATTTTTACCTTTTTGTTCTATTACTGTTCTTATATTTGGGTTTTAATATTTCTTTTTATTTTATTTCTGTTATCTTTGGGATAAAAATGTCTCAAGTAAATATAATAAACACATTAGCATAATAACTATTATTAATATTGTAAAATATCATTAGTGGTACTGAAGGCTGCTGGGTGGCCCACCAGGATCAAGGCAGCCAAACTCCCCCTGTCTTTTCCCCAGCAAAGCACATCTCACAGAGGGGGTGTTCACACAGTTACAAGTTATGGCAGCTCCTGTGCACTCCTGTCACTGTGCTTTTTAAGCTGGGTTCACACAGCATTAGCCACAATCCATCTGCATCCTGTAAGTCAGTCAGTCAGTCAGTCAGTCAGTCAGTCAGTAAGCAAGTTCCTAGAATCACATGTTAACCATTTAACCACACAGCTCCACCATATACCGTATTTTTCGCACCATAGGGCGCACCGGACCATAGGGCGCACCCAGTTTTTAGGGGGGGAAATCATGGAAAAAAATATCCCCCCCAGCCCCAAAGAGCAGCGTACAGGCTGCACACAACCTCTCCCTGCCAGAGGGGTTGCGCGCAGCTATGGAAGAAGGCAAGGGAGCCAGCGGGATGGATCCCGCTCGCTGTTTTGGCTTCCCCTTTAGCCCCGTGCAGCCTCTCCCGGGAGGGAGAGGCTGCGTGGGGCTAAAGAATCCATAGCTCCGTGCAGCCTCTCCTTGCGGAGGGGTTGCGCACAGCTATGGAGCAAGCCAAGGCAGGGGGCGGGATGGATCCCGCTCGCTGCTTTGGTTTCCTCTTTAGCCCCGTGCAGCCTCTCCTTGCCGGGAGACCCTGCGCGGGGCTAAAGAATCCATAGCTCCGTGCAGTCTCTCCTTGCGGAGGGGTTGCGCGCAGCTATGGAGCAAGCCTAGGCAGGGGGCGGGATGGATCCTGCTCGCTGCTTTGGCTTCCCCTTTAGCCCCGCGCAGCCTCTCCCTCCCGGGAGAGGCTGCGTGGGGCTAAAGAATCCATAGCTCCGTGCAGCCTCTCCTTGCGGAGGGGTTGCGCGCAGCTATGGAGCAAGCCAAGGCAGGGGGCGGGATGGATCCCGCTCGCTGCTTTGGCTTCCCCCTTAGCCCCGTGCAGCCTCTCCTTGCGGAGGGGTTGCGCGCAGCTATGGAAGAAGGCAAGGCAGTGAGCGGGATGGATCCCCGCTCGCTGCTTTGGCTTCCCCTTTAGCCCCGTGCAGCCTCTCCTTGCCGGGAGACGCTGCGCAGGGCTAAAGAAGCCATAGCCCGTGGAGCCTCTCCCTGCCGGAGGGGTTGCGCGCGGCTATGGCAGAAGCCTGCATTCGCTCCATAGGACGCACACACATTTCTCCTCAATTTTTGGAGGGGAAAAACTGCGTCCAATAGAGCGAAAAATACGGTACATAACATCTATTCCCTCACTGAATTTCAAAGATGGAGGACTGGTACTTCCAGGTCAGACATAATGCGGAAAAGTGCCAAAATGCCATTGTTGGGGCAGCTAGCAAAGCAGCTAAAAAGACAAGTTTATGGAGCATAATGTTGCTGCTCTGTTTCCCTGCTTCTAGGAAGTTCTATGTGTCCACAGCATGCCACATACTGGCATCTTCAAAGCCCCACATGCCCGCTGCATTGTTTCACCGAAATCACTATATAAACAAAGCCTCCGATAAATCGCATTAGCTTTCTCACCAAGCCAATTATCAAGCTGCAGTTGGAAATAAATATTTTATTGCCATTCAGCTGCCATTTATCGCGTATTCAGCTCGGCAGCCAAGCAGAGGCGAGATTGCGGGGCAGAGAAGCCCACTAGCACCCGCTGTTCCAAGGCTGGCCTTCTTCCTTGTTTACAATGCGATCCCACCCCCCTCCCCACAAAATGAATCAATTGGAGTCCAGAAAAAGCTTTGCAAACAAGCAACAAATCACCATGTAAAAGCCAGCTGGGCTGATGCTTCAGTGCACTGATTGAAAACTAGGGCAGTGATCAGAGCCGCAGAACAGGAAGAAGAAGGAGAAAAAATTATAATGGCCAGGTGGTTACCGAGTGGTGGCCAGTGAGACACCAGCCAGTTTTGTCTATCAGAATGCCACCTGATGGAATGGGAATGAGCAGACTGTGCCAGGAACACGGCAGTATTTCTTTGCTACATCTCCTTCTGTGTGCACCTGTACATCTCTGCACAAATCAGAAGTGATGCATAAATGACAACGGGATTTTAACAAGGAAGATGGGGAACATCTGCCCTGTGCTGAATCAGACCCACGGTCCATCTAGCTCGGCATTGTCTACACAGACTGGAAGTGTCTCCCTCTGGTGAAAACCATACATCCTGCAGAAAGGCTAATTCATATTAGGAAGCTGCCTTTCACCCTCTGGCCAGTGGCCCACCTAACAGTACTGTCTACTCTGCCTGACAGTGACCCTCCAGGGTTTCACAGGAGTATTTCCAAGACCTCCTTAGACATCTCAAGGATGGCACCTGGGACCTTCTGCGTGCAAAGCAGATGCTTTGCCACAGAGCTTCAATCCTTCACACTAAGAAGCTGCCAGGAAATCAGACCGTTTCCCTTGGTCCATGTAGCTGATGACACTTACTGGAGGTGGCTCTCCAGGGTTCCAGGCATGGGTTTCTTCCTGATGAGAGATGCTGGAGGATGAACCTGGGATCTTCTCCTTGGAAAGTAGATGCTCTGCCACTGAGCTATGTCACTTCCCAGGATGTAAGGATGGATGACTCTTCCCATTCTCCCTTCTCTCCCCCACCACACCCACACAAGGATTATGATTGTGATAATCATAGGTATGGCCAGTGAAATTCTCAAAGGGATGGTAGATGCAAGCATGCTCACAGGTGAGTCTGGTTGGCCACTGTGGGAACAGAGTGCTGGGTTGGATGGCCCATTGGCCTCATCCAACAGCCAGGATCTTCTTATGTTCTCTGCCACCAGAATGGAGACTCACAGAGAGGCTGTGGACCTCTAGTGCCTGAGATGCAAGGTCAGTCTCAGAAGAGCAGGTGTATCCTGCCCATTAAAAAAAAAATCTCATCAATGAGTTGAGGCTGAGTTCATCCTAGGAACATGTGAGCACAGGAAGCTCACATGAGACCATTGGTCCATCTAGCTCAGTTTTGTCTACACTGACTGGCAGTGAAAAAATTCTGCACCCCTGCTTGAGTTCCAAGGCTCCAATCCTTGGTCTCCAGGCTCTGGATCTGATCCTCTAGCAACACTAACACAGGAAAGACCAGTCCTTACTTAGCCCCTGCATTTCATGTATGTTACAGCCTTGTTGGGTTGCCAGACTTCCATGGCTAACCTGAAGTCTCCAGCTTTGCCTACCTCCCTTCAGATGGCAGGTGGTGGGTTTGAATCTCCAGCTGAGAGATGATGATGATGATGATGATATGGTTTTAAAAAATTATTAAGAATGCAGCTTGCAAGCTATAGCCCAGTGGGAACATTTAAACCTATCTGGCCAGAAGCAAGTAGGCTAGATTAAATGTTCCCTGCCCAGGCTCCTGAAACAGATGAGAAGAAATGGTCCCCTCACTTCAGCTGGACCTGAGAACATCCTCTGTAACTAAGCTTTCTATCTTACTTTCCAGTAAGTGATGTGAGGTCTGGGATGCTCCTGACCGTGCAACAGGAGTGATGCAGTAGAGCAGTAAAGCAAGAGGGGGACACTGTGTCATAGATATGGCAAGTTGACAAATTCACTGCTACATACCGAGAAAGTGAGAGCAGGAGATGGGTGGTTTTTGTGCACATGGTCACCTGGTATCATCATAAGGCAAAGCAATGTTCTTTCCTCCAGCATCAGAGGGAGATAATGAGATGAAGAAGGAGAGAAAAGTGAGGATCTGGATAAAGGTGGGGGCAATAACCAACAGTAAAATTGCATGGCAGAGAGAGAGAGAGAGAACTACAGAGAAAGTGAAAAGGCTCTGAAGCTGTGAGCATATGCTGCAGCAGAACTCTTGACATTGTGCCCAGTGGAAAACCTGATAATTGTCTCAAGAAAATATGGGAAATACACAGACAAAGCTCCATTCCAAAAACCCAGACCTTCGCCAAGGAGATTCTGATGAATCCCTGTAACAAAGAGCCAAGTCACTCCACCAAACTCTTTTAAAACTGCCTCAAAGAGGGGGTGGAGGGAAAGAAGATAGATGATAGATGATAGATTAGATCAGGCTTCCTCAGCTTCAGCCCTCCAGATGTTTTGAGACTACAATTCCCACCATCCCTGACTACTGGTCCTGCTAGCTAGGGATCATGGGAGTTGTAGGCCAAAAACATCTGGAGAACTGAGGTTGAGGAAGCCTGGATTAGATATGGACCAGAGCATGAATTCTCCAGATTTTGCAATCCTCATACCAAGATATGGAAAACAAAGTGGCATATTTCATAGTAAAATATGCTTAGAAATATGCACATTATGCACATTGAGATAAGATATGCATGAAATGGAATTTTCTGTTGAAATATGTATATAAGTATAAAACTTCATTCATAGTTGTTTTTTAAAAAACAACAACCCACAGATTAATGCAGACACAGGATAGAAAGGATTTATGAATGGAATTATGGTCCAGAAATAGACTGATCCATCCTAACTACGTTATTTTTACATAGTTTCCCCTGGAAGATGGTATCTATCTATCTATCTATCTATCTATCTATCTATCTATCATCTATCTATCTATCTATCATCTATCTATCTATCATCATCTGTCTTTACAGTATTAGTCAAAGAGGTGGAGATCTGGTCAGTTCACCAAAAGTTGCCGACCAAACAAAATTCTCCTCCATCTCTAGAACTTCAGTGTAAAAAAAAAGGAGGCTTGCAGGACTTCTAAGAGGTAAATTAGTCAAGTAGAACTTTAACTGATAGAACTTTAAGTGGTTTAATCACTGAGACCATTCATTTTATTGATGGGGATGCAAAGCAAAGGCACATTTGCTTATTAGGGGGAGGAGTTGCCTGTTCTCTGGTGTGCTGCTATAATACTGAATGCAAAAGGAAATTTTAACCATCGCTGTTAGCTTTTTCAATTTCTTATGAGATAAGTTGCTATTTAACTTGCACATTACGGAGAATGGGCTCCTAGATGGCTGCGGCAGAAGGCAGTTCAGACTGCAGGCACAAAGAACCATATTTTTCAGAGCTTCTCCACTTAAATGCCTTCCTGTGTGTACTTAAACAGCACATCTGAGTGAAAAGTTTAAAGTAATTTTCACCAGGATGCGCCACTTCGCCATATACAAATGACATTTTAATGTGGGTTCTCCCCCCCCCCCCCGCGCCACATTCCTCTTATGAATTCCTTCCCCTGAAACATCCCAAAGCGATTGAGAACTAAAGGCAATTTCAGATCCAGTGCCGATATAGATTGAGATAAGATTCACCACTGTAAAGGCTTGTGGGGAAGGGGAGGGTGTCAACAGACACTGCAAAGAGAATAGAGGTGGCATCAGTCTGATATGTAAGGGAGAGCATTTTAAAGGGTAAGTTCCAAGTCACATGGTATGGAATGGGCCTCCTGATGAGATGGTATGCAGCTGCAGCAGGCTCCATTCTGCAGAACACAAGTGATTGGTTGGGTCTATGAGATAATCTTTTGTAGTTACAGCACACACACACACACACACACACCCCGACTACAAACCTACACCCTCAGGGGGAGTACAACCCTGACCAAAGCACACAACTGACCAATTATCTGGACTCAGGGTCAAGGGAACACCTAGTTGGGCATGTCATTGCTAGCACCTTGTTCACGGCATCAGGCCACATCATTGAAACTGATCATGTGACTCACAGGAAATGAAGGAATAAAAACGCCTTGGCTCCCAAACAAATTGGCTCCCGAAAGATCGAAACCCAGAAGTGAGTGTTCTGGTTTTTGAACATTTTTCCAGAAGCCAAACGTCTGGTGTGGCTTCCACGGCTTCCAGTTGGCTGCAGGACACTCCTGCAGCCAATCAGAAGCCGTGCTTTAGTTTTCGAATGGTTCCGGGAGTCGAATGCACTCCCAGAACACATTCTGTTCAAGAACCAAAGTACAACTGTATTGTATATTAAATATATATATATAACCCACAATCCAGGTTATGCATGCACACGTCGGCAGCAGAAACATGAAGTTACACAGCTCAGAAAATTCTGCCACTCATTCTGCATGAATAAGCTCAGACCAACCCAAGGAACCTACATGGGAATATGGGAAACTGCATTATACCAAGTCAGACCATTAATCCAGTATTGTCTATTATAATAATTGATAGTGGCTCTACAGCAAAAATTTCCCATCTCCACCTGCAGATGCTGCAGATTGAACCTGAGGCTTTCTGCATGTAAAGGAGATGCTCTACCAGTGAGCTATGGCTCCTCCCATGTGTCCACATGGTCTCTCTTCGCTTTTCAATCCTGCTTTTCAATCCTCATTTATAAGTAGCAGTTAAACCACAGTTTCCCAATTTGGATGTCATAATAAACTGTTGTTTTATAAGCCAGGACAGAAGGACCAAATCTAGGCATGTGGAAAGGGGGATAGGTGGAAGAGGAAGGAGCAAAGAGACACCCAGCTCATTCATGGGCTTTGGCTGGACCATCCCAATACCTCAGAGAAAGCTTGGGTGCCATGCAGATGTGGGTTTTTTAAAAACCAGGTCTGTGACTGTATAATGAAATTTGTATTTGCTGCATTTGTATTTCAAATTATTTGTTGCATTTGTTTTTCAAATTGTTTGGTTAGGAGCCAGATGACTACTCTGCTGCAAATTATTTAGCAGCTTGACAGTGCTGTTCAAAATGCATAATCATATGAGATGCTTTATAATCAAAAAGCCTTAGAGCTAGAGAAAGGGACAAAACCTATAGCGATCTGGCTGCCGAGCCAACCGCTCCAAACAACAAAGGCCTCTGAAGCACCTCCAAAACCAGCAGGTTGGACAGGGAACAAGCAAACAGATTGAAAAATGCTTCTTGCACATTCAATGTGTGCAAACTATGGACATAAGCAAGGAGGAAGCTCTTCATTGTTCTCTGTGCCAAATGAAAATGAGATTATCTAACAAGACTGGACAAGCACAAAGATGTGGTAATAAAGGAAAACAATCTTTTATCTTGATACGGCCAAACCCAGGGGCCCATCAAACTTCACAAAATCCCTCTGCAGAAACACACTTTTGTGTAGAAATTAAGCAGGTATGAGGCCACATATTGATGGCTTCGTGCAGGCAGGATTGGCCATAGCTAACTACAAGGGAAAATATAGGTGTACACAAACACTGCATGATTTTCATGCTGAGTTCATCATGAAACTGTGTCCTGTGTGGAATTTTGCAAGATTTCTAACAGCCCCTTAGATTTGGGTTGCAGCACAATAAAAAGGAACAACGGATGAGATTATGACTCCACAACCCTGGGGCCCTCCAGCTGGCTGGGACCATTGGGGATTGTAGTAAAAAAAAAAAATTGTTGTTGCTTAGTCGTGTCCAACTCTTCATGACCCCATGGACCAGAGCATGCCAGGCACTCCTGTCTTCCACTGCCTCCCGCAGTTTGGTCAAACTCATGCTGGTAGCTTTGAGAACACTGTCCAACCATCTTGTCCTCTGTCGTCCCCTTCTCCTTGTGCCCTCCATCTTTCCCAACATCAGGGTCTTTTCCAGGGAGCCTTCTCTTCTCATGAGGTAGCCAAAGTATTGGAGCCTCAGCTTCAGAATCTGTCCTTCCAGTGAGCACTCAGGGCTGATTTCCTTCAGAATGGAGAGGTTTGATCTTCTTGCAGTCCATGGGACTCTCAAGAGTCTCCTCCAGCACCATAATTCAAAAGCATCAATTCTTCAGCGATCAGCCTTCTTTATGGTCCAGCTCTCACTTCCATACATCACTACTGGGAAAACCATAGCTTTAACTATATGGACCTTTGTTGGCAAGGTGATATCTCTGCTTTGTAAGATGCAATTACCGTAATTCTCCTTTTGCTTGCAGTGGAAGAAAGTGACTTACCTTGGGGAGGCAGATTGAGAGTAGTCAGGCAATCTGCCTCTGCAGCTACTAGTGTGAGTGAACAGTGGAAGACAGAAGAGCCATAGAACTATGACGGAAGAATTGTTTTGCATGGGAAAAGTTCCAGGTTCAACCCCTAGCATCTCCAGGCAGGTCTGGGAAATACTCCTGCAAATAATACCAATGGGATCCCCAACCCTTAAGCACTGGGCCATCACAGTTAAGTGTGGGTGAAGGCAAAGCTTTTGTGTTAGGTGAGCATTTGGTGTTAATGGACCATGAGGAAGCACATCACAAAACTGTGAGTGATTCTGACTCTTCCCTGGGAATCATCATCCCTCCCTTTGTTCCTGTGCATTGTGCTGCATCCCAGTTGTGGCTCAAGCCCAGGGTTTCCCAAACTTGGGTCTCCAGCTGTTTTTGGGCTACAGTTCCCATCTTCCTTGACCACTGCTACTGCTCGCTAGGGGTGATGGGAGTTGTAGTCCAAAAAGAGCTGGAGGCCCAAGTTTGGGAAACCCTGCTCTAGCCTGATTGGGCAGTCAAGAAAATCAACAGTTTAAAATATACACTATAACAGGACTGTCCAACAGGTCGATCGCGATCTACCAGTCGATCGTGGGCTCCTCCCTGCCCCCACCCCCGCACCAAAAAAAAAAAGTTGGACAGCCCTGCACTATAAGATAAAATTGCTGATTATAATACATGTCAGCTTTATACGTCAAGGTAAAGGTAAAGGGACCCCTGACCATTAGGTTCAGTCTTGGCCAACTCTGGAGTTGCAGTGCTCATCTCGCTTTATTGGCCAAGGGAGCCGGCGTACAGCTTCCAGGTCATGTGGCCAGCATGACTAAGCCGCTTCTGGCAAACCAGAGCAGCACATGGAAACGTCTTTTACCTTCCCACCAGAGAGGTACCTATTTATCTACTTGTACTTTGACGTGCTTTCGAACTGTTTGGTTGGCAGGAGCAGGGACCGAGCAACAGGAGCTCACCCCGTCGCGGGGATTCGAACCGTCGACCTTCTGATCGGCAAGCCCTAGGCTCAGTGGTTTAACCCACAGCGCCACCTGCTTCAAGGCAAACTTATCTAACTAGAAAGGTTTTTAGAAGCTGCTGAAAAGAATACAATGGGCAGGGAGTTCGAGAGTTTAGGAGCTGCCACACTATAAGATTGATTTGTTACAAATGCAGAAGAATAGCTACACATTATGGTCTGCACATTCATCCTAGAGGTGCAGATTGAGTCAATCCAGACTGGAATTTGCAAAGATTGAACTCCTCATGTCTCCCTCCCCACCCCCCGCCCTAAACTACTATATGCAGGTCACTGAACCCTTCCCCTCCTACAAGCCTCTGCCTCTCCCAACTGCTGCATGTTATAAGGCACTCTGGAGATAA
This sequence comes from Podarcis cretensis, assembly GCF_951804945.1. Taxonomy (NCBI): domain Eukaryota; kingdom Metazoa; phylum Chordata; class Lepidosauria; order Squamata; family Lacertidae; genus Podarcis; species Podarcis cretensis. Next base: position 21,526,378 of record NC_137183.1, read on the forward strand.
AAGATGCTACCATCAAAAGAGAACCCAATACAGAGTGTTCTCAGACTGTAACGATGTATGGGAGATAAGAAGAGTGCTCATTTTTAGACTTATCTGCAAGGAGATAAAATGCAGCAAAACTAAATTAAAAACGCCGAATGATTGGGGAGGGCTGGGGTGGAACAAACTAGAAAAATGTAAAGACCAACTTATAGCAAGATAAGGGGGGAATTGCAGGGTATGTTCATCCCAACCCTGGCCATGGGGATGAAATGCATGTCAGTGGAGAGGATCTGCTAGAAGAGAGCAATGGGAAACATAATATCATACAATGAGCCCACTGGTTCAAACCAAAGGTACATCTTTTCAAGCATCCTATTTTCACAGTGACCAAGCAGGTGCCAATTGGACCGGGCCAATGCACCCATGAGGCAAGGTGAGGCAACCGCCTCAGGTGGCAAGGTCCGCCAGGGGCAGCAGATCGTGATGTCAACCTTTCTTCCTTCCTTCCCTTGTTCCTGGTGTAGATTTTCCCTGATGTCCTTCTTCCCTGGTGGGGAGGGGGGATGCCATTTTGGTGGGTCATTTGAGTGGGGGGCAAATACAGGGATGGGAATCCTGTGGCTCTCCAGATGTGGCTGGACTCCAACTCCAATCATCCATGGGCCAAGTTGATGGGAGCTGGGGTCTAAAAACTACATCTGCAGGGCTGTAGGGACCCACCCCTCACTTAACAATTTTATAAATAAATGAATAAATGCTTCCACCCATTTTGGGGGGTGGGGGGTTTACATTCTGTGCCAAAAAGTCTTACAGTTGCTTCCATTCCAGGCGGCATCTTTAAGTGCTGCTTTTCCCCAGTGCTGCACAGAAACTGACCCATTGATTTAAATGAGGTTTTTTTTCTCCTGTGAAAAAGGCTTACACCTCAATCTTGGCACACCTGAGAATTTCTTTAGAATTTCAGCGGGTGCAGGGTTCAGCTCATCATTACAATGTGGATGAGTGGCATGTGCATGCATGTGCGCTTCTTTCCACTGAATGTTTCTCAAGCTCTCTGCAGCCTCCTTAGCTGCCTGAGCCTCCTGATCTGAAAAAGCCCCATGGAAGGAGCTGCCTCGTGATGTCTTCCCCTGGGCTATCACTGAAGGCACCCAGGAAGGCTGCAGAGTGCAGAACCCTGGTGAGATGATCTATAGAATGAAAGAACAGACACTCACAAATACCACCCGGCTGCTTGAAAAGTAAGGTATGCAGGACAAAGCCCCTGTACAATACTCCACCCATGAGAATTTCACCCAATTTTTCTCTCCCCTTTAATTTCTTTTTAAGTGCCATTTTCTGTTCTCCTAAGTGATGAAGAATGGTCAGGAGAAATGGCAGGAGGAAATTTTGGCATGGCACTAAGCAAGATTTCAGCTCCTCCTTGGATTAAGTCCAGGGGCAACTCAACCCCAGGCTTTGTTTATAGATTTCTGTCTTGGTGCTGTCACTGTTGATAACAGCCAGGGAGGTATGAGTGAGGTGAAGAGTACTGACAAGTTTATCATGGCATGAGCCTGCGTATTGTCTCCATCGCCAGTCCGCCATGCTGTACCAAACTCATCATACTTGGTCTTTAGGGTAAATGTAGGAAGGGCATTTCCTTGGGGCTGCAGAACCAGGCAAGGATCTGGCAAGTCACGATAAATGCCTAACATATTTTTTACTGGATTTTCAGACTCTCAATACTGCTCAAGCAAGGCTTTTTGGGAAGGGTTGCCCAGTGTAAGTCCAGTTTAATCCTAAAACGGGAGAGTGGCTTGTCAATTGTTGGCACCTGCAGTAAGAACATAATAAGAGCCCTAACTGGATTAGGCTATTGGCCCACCTAGTTTAGCATCCTGTTCTCACAGTGGTCACCCACATACCTATGCAGTGGCATAGCGTGGGGGGTGCAGGGGGGCCGGCCGCACCGGGCGCAACATCTGGGGGTTAGGGTTAGGGGCACAAATCCATGGGTTAGGGGGCGCAAATTACTTGCCTTGCCCCGGGTGCTGACAACCCACGCTACGCCACTGTACCTATGGGGAGCCTGCTAGCAGGACCTGAGCACAAGAGCACTCTCCCCTCCTGTGGTTTCCAGCAACTGGTATTCAGAAGCATTCCTGCCTCCAACTGTGGAGGCAGAGCATAGCCATCATGGCTAGTGGCCATTGGTTGCCTTATCCATGAATTTTCCCAGTCCACCTAAAGCCATCAAAATTGGTGACCATTTTTGTCTCCTATGGGAGTGAGTGCCATTGCTGAAATATCTGCTGAGTTTATCTATGCTCCTGGGTACCAGACTGAGCAGGCAGATGGGTTACCTGTTCACAATCTCCTCCATTAGGGTGAGATGTATTTCTATTTAAAACGTAGACATTATTTCTAAATTGGCATCAATAATAATGATTTTTATTTATATCCCGCCCTCCCCGGCCAAAGCCAGGCTCAGAGCGGCTAACAACAAGTAAAAATAGCACAGTGTACATAAAATCACACAGTGAATTAATTAAAATACATCCGAAAATCAATTCAGAATCAAATTAATGGCAACCATTGGGCCAGAGTTCCATGAGGATTACAGAAGGAGATAGGGGGTCAGACTGTGCCTTGGCCAAAGGCCTGGTGGAACAGCTCCATCTTGCAGGTCCTGCGGAAAGATGTCAAGTCCCACAGGGCCCTAGTCTCTTGTGACAGAACGTTCGACCAGATTGGGGCCACAGCTGAAAAAGCCCTGGCTCTGATCAAGGCCAGCCTAACCTCTCTGTGGCCTGGGATCTCCAATATGTTTTTATTTGAAGACCGTAAGGTCCTCCGTGGGACACATCAGGAGAGGCGGTCCTGTAGGTACAAATTAGCGCCTGCAAATCTGTGTCTTCCTTGTTACTGATAAGGTGTTTTCTCTGCTTTTGGCAATGCATCACCCAAGCCGACAGAAGTTGCAACGGCAGCAGCTACACAAAACTTTTCACATTATACAATAGCCCCAGGTGATTAAAATTATAATGTGTATACCGTATTTTTCGTCCTATAGGGCGCACCGGCCCATAGCACGCACCTCGTTTTTTTTTGGGGGGGGGAAATGAATTTTAAAAAAATATCCCCCCCCCCAGCCGTGGCTGCCACCCCAAGCCTTGCGCACACCTGCCCGAAGCACAGGGCACCCTCCGGAGGGCTCCGCGTGCTTCGGGTTGCAGGCTGCCGCCTCAAGCCTCGCGCACCCGGCGGGACCTCCCGCCGGGCACTCAAGGCTTGCGGACACTCGCCCGAAGCACGGGGAGCCCTCCGGAGGGTTCTGCATGCTTCGGGCGGCAGGCTGCCGCCCCAAGCCTCACACGCCCGGCGGGACCTCCTGCCGGGCACGCTAGGCTTGCGGACACTCGCCGGGGCTGCAGGCTGCTGCCCGCAAGCCTTGTGAGCCCGCGGGAACTCCCGCCAGGCTTGCAAGGCTTGCGAATAGCTTCCTGAAGCCTGGAGAGCGAGAGGGGTCGGTGCGCACCGATGCCTCTCGCTCTTCAGGCTTCAGCGAAAGCCTGCATTCGCCCCATAGGACGCACACACATTTCCCCTTCATTTTTGGAGGGGGAAAAGTGCGTCCTATGGGGCGAAAAACACGGTGTATATATATATTAAAAATCTATGGTGAATATAATCAGAAGAGGGGGATTCAAATGTGCACAGAGCTGCTAACAGCTGAATGAAAAACATCCTCTTCTGACACTTCTCAGGAACTGTTTATCATCATGCAGTTCAAGAGCCCTCGTGGGATTCTTTCCCTTTTTGTCTCAGGGACACATGAGGAAACAGCCAGGCAGGAGGGTGAACTGAAACATCTGCTGCCGTTGTCTCTGCAATGATGGTAATTCCAGAGAGCTTGCATACAGATTCCCTCCGTGCAATCAGAATGTCTGAGCAGCGCCGAAATCCATTTTATGACCTGGGCCAGGGGTTGCCAGTGCGGGACCCATGGGTGCAAAGGCACCCTTGAGGTGCACACAAAGCCAATCTTAGATACCTTATCTCCACGCACAGCCCCCATTGGTCATAAGGGGGAGGTGAAAGTGGTTTTCTCCATGAAAAGTACATAGAACTGGAGGAAGAAGTGGAAAGAGTCAGGATCGACAAAAGGAAGTACCGTATTTTTTGTTCCATAAGACGCACCAGACCATAAGACGCACCTAGTTTTTGGAGGAGGAAAACAAGAAGAAAAATATTCTGAATCCCAGAAGCCAGAACAGAATCCCAAAGCTGTTCTGGCTTCTGGGATAGCTGTGCAGCCTGCATTCACTCCATAAGATGCACACACATTTCCCCTTACTTTTTAGGAGGGAAAAGGTGCGTCTTATAGAGCAAAAAATACGGTACGTCTTCACAAAGCACAGAGTTTAACGTAGTTAAACCATTCGCTTCCAAATACCAACATCCTCCTTCAGATGGCGCCAGAGCTGTTGTCACACCATCACCTTAGCACCTGCCATCTGGAGCCAAGTCCTTTTGCAACTGCCTCTCCCCACCTCGCTGGCTCATCGTCTATTTTCAAAACCTCATCCGAAAGCATCTATTTCCCTCCCGTGACTTTGCCTTTTAATTTTCCAATCTCTCTCCGCTTCTGCTGTTTCGCTCTTCCAGTGCCAATAACATATAATTCGGCACTGTAACTATATTTACCCCGAGAAGCATTTCTGACATAGCGTTGCTATGAAATCAGACTTTATTGCTTATTACAGCTCAGGCAGGTTGTTCTGGGAAGGAAATGATATAGACCGTAAAAACAGATATGCAGGGGAAAGTGTGTAAATGAAGATGCCTTGACTTCAGAGCTCATTTGTTCTATTAAAATGGCCCATTGCATAGAACTCAAATGCAGTGTTTTATTTACTTATCCTACTGATGTCACCTCCCTCTGTGCCATGCAATCTGAAATATGAAGTGAGCTTAATAACTACCTAGTGTAGCAGCGAGGACAAGTTACCTTCTTCTACAGCACTATAGAAGCAGCACTACCATCTTCGATGCCAGCATGTGCGCTAAGTACTGGACAAAACACAGAAACCCAAAAAATAGCCCCTGCCTAGTCTAAAAGATGGGTCCATGCATTCAGCTAGGCAAGATCGAAGCACATATGAGCACAAGGAGCCCTGCTGGATCAGGCCAGTGGCCCATCTAATTCAGCATCCAGTTCTCGCAGTGGCAAACCAGTTGGGAAGCAGGCAAGCTGGAAGTGGGTGCAGCAACAACTCTACCCGCTTGTGATTTCCCAAAACTGCTCTTCCGAGGCACACTGCCTCTGACAGTGGAGGGAAAGTGATAACTGCTGATCACTCTGTCCTGCATGAGTTTGTCTAACCCTCTATTGAAGCAATTCAGGCTGGTGGCCAGTGAATTCCATCTTGTGGCAGTGAATTCCATAGTTTAATTATGTGCATAGCGGTGTATGGAAGTGAGAGCTGGACCATAAAGAAGGCTGATCACTGAAGAATTGATGCTTTTGAATTATGGTGCTGGAGGAGACTCTTGAGAGTCCCATGGATTGCAAGAAGATCAAACCTATCCATTCTGAAGGAAATCAGCCCTGAGTGCTCACTGGAAGGACAGATCCTGAAGCTGAGGCTCCAATACTTTGGCCATCTCATGAGAAGAGAATACTCCCTGGAAAAGACCCTGATGTTGGGAAAGATTGAGGGCACAAGGAGAAGGGGACAACAGAGGATGAGATGGTTGGACAGTGTTCTCGAAGCTACCAACTTGAGCCTGACCAAATTGCGGGAGGCAGTGGAAGACAGGAGTGCCTGGCGTGCTCTGGTCCATGGGGTCACGAAGAGTTGGACACGACTAAATAACAACAGCACCAAGTATGTGCAAAGTTAAGAAGTCCTTCCTTTTGTCTGTCCTAAATCTTCTGCCATTCAGCTTCACTGGTTGAACCTGGGTTTTAGATTAATGAGAGAGAGGGAGGAAAAACATCTCTCTGTCCACACCAGGCGTAAACCTGTACACCTTCATTCAGGTCCCTCCTCACTCCCCTTTTCTCTCACAGCTTAAAAGCTGCAAATGTTTTAACCGGTACTATTTTTCTAGAAAAAGAGGTGCCGGAACTCACAGCGAGCGCTTCCCTTGTTGTCTTATAATGGCAGTGGTGACCACCTAAGAGATGCCGGAACTGAGTTGTGGCTGGAAAAAAAGCCCTGGTTATAACCTTTCCTTATATGCATAGTAGATGGGAAGCTGCTGTGTCGCTCTTGCTTCCATGTATCCAAAGCAACATGCAATTCTACTGTGACATGCATTCAGCTACAAGCTGTTGTGCCCCGATTAGTGGGGAGGTTCTGCCTTGTACACACGCCGTCCTTCTCAAGAAAGTGCTTTCCTTTTCCTTTTTTCCCCCCTTTCTTTGCTTAGCAGGATGTTCTATTCTAAATCCCATGTGCCAATCTGAAAGGAAAACGCCCAAATCTGCCTGCGACCTAGCCAAAAGTACGTATTTTTTAAGTTCTCCTCTGGGAACTCCCACAGGGGATCAAGTGAACTGTATAGGAACTTCCAAATAAGTGGGCATTAACTAACAGTGAATTCTTGACTGCATTCCAATAGAATTGTATGTTCCTGTCCAAGTAAACACCCAAGCAGCTCAGCACAATTAATGAGAAATCAGCAACTAACAAGGGGAATTAGGGCTGATTTGCTTCCCGCTTCACCTCCAAAACTGCTGCCAGATAAACATATGTATAAAGCTGTCCGAAGACTATTCCTCAAAATGTACCGATCCTTGGCAGCCACACTTGTACGTTGCCAAGGAACTAATCAGTGTGTCGGTGCACTGAGTTCATTTCTCATGCTCAAAATATTGGCTGGCAGAGACCGAGGGAAGAAGGGGCACTCTTGGGCTTCCAACTTCTGCTCAAACATTGGGAGGCAGGGGCTAATTCAACTATGGCAGAATTTCACAGCTTGAGCAAACAGTGTGGCCTTCTGGAAGCAACCAGTAGGATGGTGGTGTCAACCAGACCTCTCGTCACCAGCTTCTCTGCACTTTTTGAGGCGGGAGGAATAACATGGGCATGATGCAAATGCATTGGGTTGACTCCACCAGTGTGTTTGTCCGACACTGCCCCCATCACTGTCTTGACCCTGTCGCTTTTGAGAAGCTGCAGTGCCACCAATGGTGGGTGGTGAAGTAAGCACCCCCATGCCGACCACCACTGATGACTTCAAAACCACCATTAGTTTACTCCTCCCTGTCTTTGGCCTTGTTTGAGAACTTGAGAAGCATGCTGGATCAGGCTAGTGGCCCTTCTAGTCCAGCTTCCTGTTCTCACAGTGGCTGACCAGATGCTTGTTGGCAACCGATAAGGAAGACCTGAGTACAAGAGCACTTTGCCCGCCTAGCAATTGGTGTTCAGTGGCATACCACCTCTGACAGTGGAGGTGGAACATGGCTGTTGTGGCTAATAGTCAAGGTTGGCCTTCTCCTCCATGCATGTTTCTAGCCCTCTTTTAAAGCCATCCAAGTTTATGGCCACCACGACCTCCTTTTTTTCTTTGCCTGTTACCTTTGGTCCCCCAGCTTCAACTATCTGAAGGTCTCCTGCTCTCTTCTGTAATGCCTCTAATCTTTCTATTTTGCCTCTGGGGATGCTTAAGGAATTTGATCTTCATGACTTCATATACAAAATTAGCAGATCCACATCTCTCAGTCTAATGTGTACACGAGAGCTTAAACTATCGATTGGATTTTATGCTTCTCTGCCACGGGTATCTCCTTTCAGTGTTTTTCAGTTCATTTGCTATTATTTTCTGAGCTGCTTTTCTGTTTTCCTAAGCTCTTTTTATTACATTGTGTGCATCGCCTTGAGACATATGTGTGGAAGATGACTAATAAAAAATAATTTAAACATGTCCAATATGCCTTTTAAATGCATACATTTGGAGAAAATGTGCATTTAAAAGCCCATGTTGAGAGAGAGAGAAATACAGTATACAGTTTAATAGATCTTAAACGTTATTTTGTGAGGAATCTTCTTTTTTCAAATTGCAGATTAATGTAGAAACAGAATGGAATCCTGGGTTTAAAATGTGGAAGAATCATAGAGCTATATCCATTCCTAATTGGCTGCCTCCCAGAACATCTATGTGATCTTCTATGATATGTGATGCCACCTAGCTCTGTTCCTTTAGATCTCGGCACAAAAACATGAATTTTCCTTTGGCTTAAGCCCTTAATCTTTATTCTCAAGTGAAATGAGCATTAAATGCTCATATAGCTGCCTCTGATCATGTTCATTTCTAGTTACCCTCCTTCCTTTCCAACCCTTAGTCAATCAGAAGTTCCTGCAGCCCATGTCAAAATTAGATGGAAAACTCCTTAATGCAAGGATTGGCTGTTGGCTTTGAAAAACACCATATACAAAGGGTGGTGAAGCTCTTCAGAGACTGAATAAGTCTGGATCTGGGGACTCTATTCACTAGCCCTGCTTTGAGTGTTTTGGCCTGCCTGGAACAAGTCCTGAACCCTGATAATGCTTCTTGCTCACCTGGATGGAGGGTAGAGAGGGATGCTTGAGTGTGAGAGGAACGAATGTACTGCACAAGGTAAACTTTGCATTCAAAGCTCCGCCCACCTTTGCCTCTGTCCCCGCCCACCACTGGCATGTCCAGCCTGGAAGGTTGTCCAGAAGAGAACGTGTTTCTCTGTCTGGAAAAGATTCTCCATTTCCGATATCCAGTGGTGGTGCATTCTTCACCATGGTTGAAAAATGTCAGTCATAGCAAATCATTGCATAACCATTCTGGTCACTTTGCTTCTGCCCACCCTCCACAACCACAAAATACAACTGCAAATCCCAAGTTCACTTTATAGATTGAGTTGTATGGTGCTATCTATGCGCATGGCATTTTACGAAGTACAAGAGGACAGATCCCGAGGTACCTACAAATGTTATTTTCATCTCCTCAGTTCACTTTCCTCTCTGTCACAACTTGCCCTTAATCAAGATGCCCCCTTGGCTCTGGGCAATATCCACTCAACCTTTCAGTAAAGAGAGGGCAGTGCACTCTGAGCTTATGCCTGTCTTTTCTAAGACAGCCTCTGTTGTTTCGCTTCACAGAGGAACAGGAACTGCTGAAGCACCAATAAACAGCGTCTGAGGATAAGCAGGAGTGCTGATCGCTTATTCCTGCCATAAATTACCTTGTAACCCCAACGCTAAGTATTGCTTGCATCCGAAGGCCCACCAGTGCCTCGCTGCTCACAATATTAGAAGGCCATCCAGCAAGATTTGACACTTCTTTGAAAGATTGCCACTGGTGAGTTTATTCACTGATGACTGTGAATCGCATAATGTTAGAAATGGCTGAAAAATCCACCCCTATCTGATCCAAGGTGGGGGAGTACATTGCTGACGGGGAATAATGAGCCATTTGGCATGCATCCCAAAAAAGGTCAATTGGGGCATGGGTGAACCTCCATCTAAATAGCCCAGGGGCTGATGCCAGTGAAATAAATAGCACCATGTATCTTGTTACTACATGCTAGCAGGCTTAGTAAATAGCTCTTGTCTCTGTGATTGACAGGGCTGGCTCTCGAAGTGACCTTGGCTTAACCGGGAGATGGCTGGCCACCTTCATGGGATGGGATGTATAGACATCTCTCAGGAGGGGTGAGCTGTGCATTCCATATTCTTGGAACCTAACCAAATAGCAAGGACTATACATGCCTTTTTGAGGGAAAGCTGTCTGCTCCTTCCTTATAGCCAGTGGAGAGATTTCTGAGTGAGTGCAAGAACTAAAGGAAGGCTGCGTTTGTCCGGAGTAAGGGGTAAATGGGCATATGAGGATTGGGGATGGGTGAATATGTCAATTTCGGTTTCTCATGTTTCCAGTCTTAAAGTACAGCGACCCACATCAGTTTGCAATTAAACTACAAAGTCCTCGTGAAAATTCAACAGTGTTTTAGAGCTACTTCTCCAATAATAATAATAATAATAATAATAATAATAATAAATGTTTCACTTAATAATCCTGAGCTGGTAAATAGCATTAGTCAGGAGTTTTAAGATTTTTTTTCAAAGAAAAAATACACCAGAGGTCGCTTGGTCTGTTATAAGGGATGTGAGTAAGGCATGTACACGCAGGTCCCATAGAACCGTAGAGTTGGAAGGGACCACAAAGAGCATCTAGTCCAACCCCCTGCGATGCAGGAATTACAGCCGAAGACCCTGACATATAGCCCTCCGGCCTGTTTTAAAACCTCCAAGGAAGGCAGGTCCACAACCACTATCCTCATACTCACTATCTGAAAATTCACTTATCTGCATGTAAAAGACGATACTCAAACCTCACTGTACATTCCACATATTCAGATATCTAATCAGCTGCCTTCCTTATTTCCTTGTTTGTTTACTGGTTGGTGGCAGCCGTTTTCAGGTGGAAACCACGGAGAGTGTGATCAGATGAATCACAGAACAGGAGAAATTGGATAAACCGTTCCCCCCCCCCCTTTTGTTTCTCTTTTTCTGATTGGCTGCAGCCATTTCAGAAGGAAACCATGGAGAGAGGGAGGAAAGAGATTGGACAGATTCCACATTAGAAATGTTTGCATAGGAAATAATGAAACTGTAGACTCGTTATGCGAATGCTCACCTAACAAACGATTTCTAGGGAACGTATCATGATTGTTAAGAGGGACTGTCACATTTTTAAAAAGGTACAATTATTTTTAAAGTGTCAGAAACACAGAAAAAGAATATTCAGCAAGAAATTCAGCTGAAAACGATAATTAACACTTAGATTTTACGTTGAAATAAGTGGAATTTTATGGCCACAATCCAAAGCACCCTAAACACATTTACTTGAAAGTAAACCGAGTGCCGCAACCCCAGAGTTGGCCACGACTGGACCTAATGGTCAGGGGTCCCTTTACCTTTACCTTTTTAAACCTCATTGAACACAGTGGGACTTGGATCTGAGTAAGCATGCAGAGGGTTGCACTGCACAGTGTCTACAATTGACTGAATATTTTTAATGGAATTTACTTCCAAGTAAGTGGGTTTGGGATTAAGGTACTTGTCTGTGAAGTTATCACGCAAAGATTGCTCTGAGCATTCCCAGGATAATGGCTGCAAACTTTTGCATTAATGAAGCTCTCAACTGAATGAATTTTCCAGCAGCGTTAAACCTGCTGTTTGGAAGGCCCCAAACCAGCCAGCCATGCTCTGTAATCTCCTAGCCACACTGGTGCATGTCAGATTCCCATTATATATCTGCTTCTCTGGAGCCATAAAGTGCCTCTATGGCTAAACGCTATTCTAATCACAGGCAGCAATCCAGCAGGAAGGACAGAGGGAGGGCAAACAGGATTTGCTTACTCAGTTAAGTGTAGCAGGGACCCATCAATCATGTCTTCAGTAGCTGCAACTGTCTGAGGCCGTGCACTTCCAGAGCCAATGAATTTCCAGGCCCACCGTTTTGCAAAAGCACGCGCATGCACGTACGCCGTGACCCCAGCTCTTAAGAGGCACAGCACATAAATCAAAGAGGAATTTTCCTTAGGATGCTTTGAATGTCTAGGACACACGTGGGTATCATTCATTGAACTGCTCGTTGCCTTCAGCTTTGAATACTAAATGTCTACATCCCCGAGTCTTGCTCGCTGAAAAATACATGGCCAGATATTTAAAAGGAAGGAAGTTGTATGATCAGATGCTTGTTCAGCTCTCAATTAAAGCAGGGTGGATTGTGGCCCAAAACTGTAACTTTATAGATTTGGAACAACTAGAGAGAGCAAAATGTTACCAGAAGGATGACAGTGTTACATGTGTTGTGGCAAAAACCAGGAAGGAGTTTCGTGGAATTCAACTAAGGGTAGAATTCAACATCACACTCTTCCAATTGCTCCATCTGCAGATGCATTCCAGTCTGCCAGACAGAATGATCCCCTGCACTGTTTGGGGGATTCTCCTGACGCTCCCCAGAGTGAATTTGGGGTTGGGGGCAGGGAGGGGGAAAGCTGAAATGCGCAAGCAGAAAAGTCCTTGTGCTTTTCCTTCCACTGACAGGGCTGGCTAGGTTTAATCCCACCCTAGCACATTTATTATGGGATAAGCTTTCACAGACCAGAGTGCACTCCATCAGGTGCATGAAACATAATCCTAAATTGGCAGGAATATATACGTTAGAGGTGATGTGAGCTGAGCAGCTAATTTGCAAAGCAACTAGTCATTGTGCACATTCACCATGCATTTAATCAGCTCATATCATAAAGAGGGAATTGGGTGTATTTCCTGCTCAGTAAGCAATGGATTGTACTCTGTGCTAGTCCTGCTCAGAGTTGACTCCTTGAAATTAATGGACATGAATAACTTGGGTCCCTTCATGTCAATTGACCTCAAAGAATCCTTGAAGCTGACTTTTTTAAGGATCTTGAGTGTTGTTAGGAGACCCCTATTCTGATCACAGACCTACAATTTCCAGAGTTTCTTGTGGAGAGGGACTGACTGTTAAACAACTTTGGGAATTGTAACTCGGGGGGAGGGAGGAAATAGGGGTCTCCTAACAGCTCTCAGTGCCCTTAATAAAGTACACTTCCCAAGATTCTTTTAAAGTGTTTAAAGTGGCATCATAGTGCTTTAAATGTATCATGTGAATGTGGCCTTAATTGGATATAGCACTCCATATCACACTATACTGGGGTAGTCAACCTTTTTACACCTACCGCCCACTAATGCATCTTTCTTAATGGTAAAATTTCCTTACCTCCCACCAGTGCTCGATGGAAGGAGGATTCTGCTTGTGCAGTAGAATCCCCTACCACCCACCTAGAATCCTGAAACGCCCACTAGTGGGCGGTAGGGACGAGGTTGACAACCCCTGCTCTATACAGTGGTACCTCAGTTTAAGAATAGCCTTGTTTACGAACTACATATTTGGCATACGAACTCCGCAAAACTGGAAGTAGTGTTCCGGTTAGCAAACTTTACCTTGGTCTATGAATGGAAGCCGAACAGTGGAAGGACATTGGCAGTGGGAGGCCTCATTAGGGAAAGCATGCCTCAATTTAAGAACAGCTTTGGTTTAAGAACAGACTTCCGGAACAAATTAAGTTTGGTGAACGGGATCCATTCCGGAGGCCCGTTCGCAACATGAGCAGAATGCAACCTGCGTTTGCGCATGCGCAGGTTGCAATTCGCCGCTTCTGCGCATGCACGTGATGTCATTTTGTGCGTCTGTGCATGCGCGAGCGGCAAAACCCGGAAGTAACCCTTTCCGGTACTTCCAGGTCACTGCAGAACGCAACCTGAAAACACGCAACCTGAAGCAAATGTAACATGAGGTATGACTGTATGTGTATGTAGGAATGTAATGTTCCCTGAGGATGAGCATGCAAGGCTTAGCTGCATGGTAGATGGTCCCAGCTACTGCAATCTGCACACATTCAAAAGACACACGAATGCAGACTTCCGGTTGAGAGCGACCCCATCGCAAGCGGGGATTTTTCCGAGCGGAGAATCCCGGGTTTTTCGGAGGATTTAGGGGTGCCACAGGGCACAGTGGCCCCCAGAAGTAGTGTCTGGAGGGTGTCCAGACACTCAGGTTCCCACGGAAGCTGAAACGCAGACCACCCGGCCACCAGGTAACTCCCAAAAGGAGCGAAGAGTGCGGCGGGGAGGGAGAGCGGACTGAAGGGAAGCCATAGCTACCTCCGGAAAAATATTGGAGAACGGCTCGAGTTCTCAACCAGAGACAGATTCGATGGGCACAGGAGTTCTCCAAGTTCTTCTTTGAGATCCAGTACATGCCGGGAAAAGAGAACGTGCTTCCAAAGATGTTATTCTTATTTCAAATGATTCCTATAATCAAAGGGACAACGATCTTTAAAGAGTGGCAAAGAGTAATTTCAAGATATATTTGGCAGGGTAAAAAGCCTAGAATACAATTTAAGTTATTAACAGATGCGAAGGAAAGAGGCGGCTTTGCCCTGCCAGACTTGAAATTATATTACAAAGCGTCTTGTCTCTGTTGGTTGAAGGCATGGATAAAATTAAAAAATAACAAACTGTTAGACTTAGAAGGATTTGATAACAGATTTGGATGGCACGCGTATTTATGGTTGGAGAAGAAGAAAAGTCATAAGGGTTTTGAGAATCATATCTTCCGGAGATCTTTAATAGAAATATGGGATAGGTATAAAAATGTATTAGAACCTAAAGTCCCACACTGGTTGTCTCCATTAGAGGTTATGAGTGTAAAGAAAATTAATATGAGAGGGAATTGGATTACTTACGGTGATTTAATAATTAAAGAAGGGGGGAAATGGAAAATGAAGCCATATAAACAAGTAAAAGAACATGTGTTTGATTGGTTGCATTATTTCCAGGTAAATGAAATGTTTAAAAAGGATCTTAAAGAGAGTGGATATACAGAAAAAGAATCGAAATTTCAAACAGAGATAATAAATAATGATTATAAGATAATGTCAAAAATGTATAAAATGTTCTTGGAATTGCAAACAATGGATGAGGAGGTAAAGTCGGTTATGATACATTGGGCCAGAGACTTTGGTTATAATATACAATTGGTTGACTGGGAAAAAGTATAGAATGAAAATATGAAATTTACTGCATGTACTGCGTTAAAGGAGAATATTATGAAAATGGTATATAGATGGTATATTACACCAGTTAAGTTAGCAAAAATGTTAAAAACATGTAATAAGTGTTGGAAATGTAAAAAAAAAGAAGGATCGTTTTTCCATATGTGGTGGGAATGTAAGAAGGTAAAGGGTTTCTGGGAAATGATATACAATGAGTTGAAGAAGATGTTTAAATACACATTTGTAAAGAAACCAGAAGCCTTTTTGTTAGGAATATTAGGAAGAGAGATAAATAGAAGGGACTACAAACTTTTCCAATACGCAGTAACAGCGGCAAGAATATTAATGGCCCAAAAATGGAAACAAGAGGAGTTACCGACCCTTGAAGAGTGGAGAATGAAACTTATGGACTATGCAGAATTAGACAAATTGACTGGGAAGATCAGATATCAACGGGATCACAAGTTCATCGAGGACTGGGAAAAGTTTACGGATTATCTGGAAAGCATATGTGACGAACAGACAACGCTAGTGGGTTTTAAAGAGGCTTTGTGAAAGTTAAAGATGTATTGTAAAAAAGAAATAGAATTGAAAGGATAATATTAAATGACAATGCTAAATATAGAGAATGCGTAAAAATGGAAAATATGGATGATTGGTGGAGAAGCTGGTGGAAGTCCAAAAAGTTGAAATTTGTGAGTAATGTTTGAGATGGCGAATTTGTAAAAGGAAAAATTTAATAAAAATTATTATTTTTTTTAAAAAAGCCACATGAATGAGGTTTGCATTACACACCATCGGTGGGGTGTGTATGGAAGTAATCTTTGGCGGAGAAAATTTGATCAAACATTTTGAGAAACAAATCACAACTTTCGAAGGAAACAGAGAATTGACAGGAATCTGATCTTTTTACATTAAGCTCATGAATCTGCAGATAAGATACATTGATCTACATGCAATCAGAATAAATACTGAACACCTTGTGTGCCAAATATGTTGGCTCAGTGGAAGAAAAGTTGCCTAAGGGGTGTTTGTGGGGTTTTGTGGGGTTGGAGGGGGTTATGATGATTCAGACAGAAAATAAAACTGAGGAAAAGGCAACTCTGTAAAACTCTGGCAGCTTTTCTCTACACTTCTGGAACAATGAGGAAAAGGAGAAGATAGATGTGGAAATGATGTGCTCATTAATGCAAGTTATAATGTGAAGAACGGTCTTACGACCGGAGATAAGTAATGGGAGTATCTTGAATTCTTACAAAGGTAATACATGAATTGAAAGCAGATAGAATGACATTAATATGTGGCATTAAAATCTTTCATTATGATAAATGCTGTCTTGCGGAAGAAACTTTGAAAAATAAAGGTGAAGAACCAAACTCTATCTTATGTGAATGTTTGGCTCCAGGTGCTTCTCGGGCTCTTTCTACTCCCCCCCCCCTTTTAATCTGTTCTTTGATAGGTTAACCTCCTTTGATGTTTCGTTATATGTATTTGCTGTGCTGTTGAGTGAATTGCAAGTTTCCTTTTGATATGGCTGCTGAGGATTGCAACTCAGTCTTGTCACTTTTATTATTTGTTTGTTAAAACATTGATAGCCCATCCCTCCCCCACCTTAAAAATACTTTTTTGGAAACAACAGAGAAACAAGTAGAACTCAATCAACAGGAACACAACAACTGCAGCACAACAAAGACTTCAAAATCAGCAGAGATAACCACTAAATACAGCAGTAGTGGGGGACCCCAAACTGGGGCTCAAATGCAGCACTCCAAGTCTCTCTATCAAGCCCTCTAAACTCTCACCAGACCACACCTACAGTGGCCCTGTGTCACACCCTGAATGCTTTTGCCTGGCTGGAATGGGTCCTTGAACTCTGATCATGCCTCTTGCTTGCCTGGATGGAGAGTAGAGAGGAGTGTTATCAGTTGGTAGAGCATGAGACTCTTGGGACTCAGCTACATTAGTAAAGAAACAACTATTTGAATGTGCTATAAACATGCAACACCAGATGGTGCCAGAGAGCAGGACATTTTTATACACAATTTTACATAGGGTTTTTTTAAAAAAAAAATCATCTAATTTCTGACTTATTTATAGCGTTTTTTCCTATGTGTAGATCCACCCTTAATTTCAAGGTTGTGGGTTTGAGCTCCATGTTGGGTGAGATTCTTGCATTGCAAGGCGTTGAACCAGATGATCCTTGCGGTACCTTCCACTGACACCAAGCAGGCGCTTTCATTGTACTCTTTTCAGAAGTGGCTAAAAACATATTTCTTTAGGAAAGTCTACTCAGATGTGTGGAATGTTGACATGCATTTTAACCTGGGTTTCCTTCCTTCCTTCCTTCCTTCCTTCCTTCCTTCCTTCCTTCCTTCCTTCCTTTTTTTCCTTTCTCTTTCTCTTTCTTTCTTTCTTTCTTTCTTTTTGGCTTATTATTGATTTCTAGTTATTCTTTGAATGTTTTCTATGACTGTTTTAAACTGTTTTTTGTTCATAATTTATTGTCTTATTCTTTTCTAAAATACTCTGATGTTTGTTTGTTTGTTTGTTTACAATCAAACCATATATATATTTAATAAATAAATAAATAAATTTAAATTAATAAATAATGCTCCACCCACTTTTGCCTCTGATCCTGTCCACCAGTGGCACATGGCCCTTGGGAGGTTGTTCAGAAGGGAATGTGGCCCTTGTGCTGGAAAATGCAATGCAGAATCACCATGAAATGAATGTTCCATTGAAGAGCCATCTCTTTTCTATGTGGCTGAACAGGCATTGTCGAGAAAAAGAAAATGCATGGTGGGGAAGACTGTTCACTCAGTCTGCTGCCCAGGTCCTGCTAACTGTTGGTGTCCCTCCTCTCCTGTCTTACAATGCTTCATCTTTAAACTGGGCTTGGGCCAGAGACCCCTTCAAACTGGAGAATGACCTCTGTAAACTAGGACACATGGCAAACCTAGAAGGCAGCAAGGTGCCCTGACAGCTGCCTGAGTGTGCTGGGTGCAGGTGGAACATTCATTTCATGGCGATTTTGCATTGCCTTTTCCAGCCCTGTGCGAAAGAAAAAGAGGACACAACGTTGCATAAAATACACATGTGCACTCTCCATATTTCTCCCATCAACCCCAGCCAGTGTCGCTGTTTTGCCTACTTCAGCACAGTCCTATGATACTGATGGGATTTGTAGTCCAAAACATCTGGAGTGCACCGGGTAGAGTAACACCTTTATTGGGACCAATGACTACGGTATTGTTTTTATTATTGCTATACAAATTAGTAGGGATGCGGATGGCACTGTGGGTTAAACCACAGTGCCTAGGACTTGCTGATCAGAAGGTCGGCAGTTTGAATCCCTGCAACGGGCTGAGCTCCCGTTGCTCGGGCCCTGCTCCTGCCAACCTAGCAGTTCGAAAGCACGTCAAACTGCAAGTAGATAAATAGGTACCGTTCCAGCAGGAAGGTAAACGGCATTTCCGTGCGCTGCTCTGGTTCACCAGAAGCGACTTAGTCATGCTGGCCACATGACCCAGAAGCTGTACACCGGCTCCCATGGCCAATAAAGTGAGATGAGCGCCGCATCCCCAGAGTCGGTCACGACTGGACCTAACTGGTCCCTTTACCTTTATACAAATTATTATTGCTGTAGCTAATACTATCATCATCATTATACAGCAGCGCTATGTTCTTCTTGCATCCAGCCATCTTAGGGGCATCTCTATTATTGACATATTATCATAGCCATCATTATTACAACTGCAGTGCAATGTTCTTCTTGTGTTATTATTATTACTGCTGTTATTATTATTGCGATAATTCAGCAGCACTGTCATTATTCTTCAGGGGCACTCTGTTCTTCTTGCATCTGTCCATCTTCAGCACATCTTTTCCACAGTCGCCCATGTCTTGAGCTTTGATATTTCTCGGCGCGCCGCTCCTCTTGCTTCCTGCCACATCAAAGCAGCAGGAGAAGCAGAAGCAGGCGCAGCTCTGGGTCACGTGCACCTTCTCTTTTATAAGGCGTGCACACCTTGTAAATCTCGCTCTGGGAACTGGCTGGGGACAGGACCAGAGCAAGACAGCTGTGTGGCTAATTTTAACTTCACACTGGAGAGTCACAGCAGCTTTCAGACTTGGCAAGGGAGAAAAAGGCACTAAAAATAAATAAATAACAGGGTCTCTCTGACCCTTGAGGTTTTAGTGGGAGATGCATCTGCAAGGCAGCTTACTGTGTTATCCATTCAGTATCCAATTCCTGCTCCTGCTTCCATGACATTTAGGGGACGGGCTGCAATGCAGTGGTAGAGCTCATGGCTTTGCATGCAAAAATTCCCAGTTTCAATGCACTGTATCTCCAGACAGGGCTGGGAAATGCTCCTGTCTGGAGCATTTGAGAGCAATGGCCAGTCTATGTAGACAAAGCATAGGCAACATGATGTTTTCCAGATGTAGGCTACAGCTCCTTTCATCTGTTAAACGGTCTCCCTCAGGAGGTTGTGGATTGCCCTTCCTTGGAGGTTTATCAGCAGAGGTTAGATGGCCACCTGTCATGGATGCTTTAGCTGAGATTCCTGCATTGCAGGGGTTGGACTGGATTAGCCTTGCAACTCTACACTTCTATGATTCTACCTCTAATGTTGGCTGCAACTTATGGGAGTTGGAGCGTCTACTCCTGACGTAGAGACATATCTGAGCTTGGTGAGCTAATAGTCTGATTTCCTTTATGCATGTGGACATCAACGCCTTGGCTTAATTTGGGCTGGCACCTTAGCATAAGGGTAACATTTACCTCTGTTCACTCCCCAGCCGGTCACTTTGGTCTTTAGTACTTTTGCCACACACACACACACACACACACACACACACACAAGTCCAGAGAAGGTATCCCAGAAATTCCCCCCGCTACCTTGTCGTTCTGGTGTGCTTCTTGGTGTAAGGTGTAATGACTTTGAAGAGCAGTTCCATGGCTCCATTCACTCCCAACATGGTTCCCACGGTAACTATGCAAAGGAAGGAAATAGGCAGTCAGGCTAAAACTGGAGGGGGGGTGTATGTGTGGGGAAATAGCATGGTTTTGGAATCATAGCCTAAGAAAGTGGGCTTCTGGTGTTGTTAACAAATTTCTGGCTCTCTCAGCAATCTTATTATTATTTTTTATTTGTTTATCCAATTTCTATCCTGCCCTCCCTCTCAAGGGAGCCCAGGGCGGCAAACTACATAGCAGTAAACAGTTTAAAACAAATAAAAACATCCAAACATATTTCAAACATAAAAACCTCTTTTCAGACCAAGGGAATCTGTAAAGGAATGAGAGCAGTCTTAAAGGGTTGAAGCATTTATCCATCTGGCCCCACTATCCTGCCCCTTGACTTGCTAGTTTTCAAACTGTGGGTTCAGGAACAGGCCCAGAGTCAGCAGGTATACTCTCAGGTGGATGCTAGGGTCCTAGCAGAGCTTAGAACTTATGCCTGTCCTTGGGGCCCCATTATAATAATCCTTTTTCTTGTGCACTGATGAGCACCAGGCACTGGGCCTGGGAAGCCGTGGCCATTTTTATTTCCCACAATGCATTGCTCTGGGCAATGGAGGACACTAATGTGGTGGCTCCCAGTGTTCATTAGAGGACACTTTGCCCAAGGCTTCTTCAAATCTGGAATCGGCCTTTTAGTGAAACCTGGGGAATTACTCAGTCAGGTGTTCTGTAACTTCCCTGAAAGAGTTTGCCCACTACAGGAAGATATTTCCCTGCTATGTTCAGCAACATGATAAAGTTGGGTGTATTGGGATTTAGTCATATCTCAAAATGGCAGACTTGTGGCCAGCACTCTGTGTGAACCCTGTGTTCAGTCAGTGTAGAAAAAGGAATACCAACCTTTGGAAGCCAGTGGATTGGACACATTAGGAATTTTGAGGAAATGCTGTGCGAGGCAGTCCCAAAACAGCTCTTATGGAGGTGTTTAAGAGAGGTCAAGCCAGTACAAACAGGAACCAAGCAGGAAGAACAAACACTTTTTAATCTGGTGATCCAATCAACATCAGGGCACACTATGGAATGGACTATCAATCGATTCTAATCATGATTCGTTTTTGCTCAGTAGCAACCCAGTGGAATAGGGACTAAAGCCTGCCCATAAGAACCAGACTCCAAGTGAAACAAATCACTCAGTTTATTAATATACAAAGCTTAAGTGAAATGAAAATGAAATTATGAATCTTATAGAACTTATAGAGAAAATTGAATTTCTAGGAATACAAAGCAACATAAAATATGATTACATTTAGAGCGACTTAAATCAATTGGATATAATTTGCATATGAGCTATGAAGTAGCATTGACAAAGCAATCAAACTAAATGGAATATGCACTATTATGGATTAGATCACCAGATTAACAACAGTCTCCCACCCATTGTGGATTTTTGAGTGGAGATTTCTGAACAATATGAGGTACTGGTAGGCACACTTGTACCCAAGGCACCACCCTGACAAGCCCTGGTAGAACATACACCAGAGTCCTCTGCAACACATACTCTCATAGGTGGCCCATTTCTCAGCTTTGATAAACCATTTGCCCTCATGATTCCTCCCTTGCCATCTAAGATGATAAATTTGCAGGAATGTACCCAGTCACAAAACTTCACATTCACACCATTTGTTGAAAGGGCCCTGATGTTGTAAATATTCCCACAATCGCAGAACAACACCGCAGCCATTAACACAACACTGCAAACCCTACAAGTGTCCCTATTTTCCAGAGACAGTCCCAGATCTAGAGAAGCTGTCCCAGTTTCTGATTTGATCCCAGAATGCCCCTATTTCCATTGGAGAAAAGTTGGAGTCTATAAAGTTATGCAGCCCCCGAGCCAAAGAGCTAAGTAACTATACAACCTTAGAAGACATCTGAAGCCAAAGAGCTAAGTAACTATACAACCTTAGAAGACATCTGTACAGTGGTACCTCGGGTTACATACGCTTCAGGTTACAGACTCCGCTAACCCAGAAATAGTACCTCAGGTTAAGAACTTTGCTTCAAGATGAGAACAGAAATCGTGCTGCGGCGGTATGGCAGCAGCAGGAGGCCCTATCAGCTAAAGTGGTGCTTCAGGTTAAGAACAGTTTCAGGTTAAGAACAGACCTCCAGAACGAATTAAGTACTTAACCAGAGGTACCACTGTATAGGGATTTTAAAAAATGTTTACTGTTTTAATATATTTTTATTATATATTTTGGAAGCCACCCAGAGTGGCTGGGGCAACCCAGTTCTATGGGTGGGGTATAAATAAAATTGTTGTTGTTGTTGTTGTTGTTGAATAGCAAGTCCCTATTTTCATCGGAGAAATGCTGGAGGTTATGACACTGGCCACACAGAGAGATCAGTGTTGCCAGCTTCTCAAGTGCTTGTACCATATTTTTCCTGCCATGACAGTAGCAGCACCCACAACTGAGCTTGGCACACACTTTCGAGTTAGGCATCCCAAGTGGCTGCTGGCTCCTAAATCTGGCCCTGCACCTCAGCATTCCAGCTCCTCATTCTGCTGCATGTGGCAACCAGGCAAAGTGTGAGCAAGGCCCCTGACACTGCAAGGCACATGGAGGGGGGCTGTGGATAAAGCACCCTGCAATCTAAATCCAGATGCATTTCAAGTGCCATCTCTGTTACATTCACCTTTCAAATAATGCTTATCTCAGAAGGGCTGGAAGAACATGCTTGGCAGCCTTCCCAGGAAGGTCCATAGTGAGAAGCCAGTGGGGCTCCTGTAAACACATAGGAAACCCACGAGGCCAGCAGCCAGTAGCATTAAATCTTCAGGGGGAAGATCTGAAATGCTAAGCTTGTCGAGCCATGCCAAAGGCTGGTGGCCCAATTAGGATTTTCCAAAGGGGAAACAACCACTAGGTTAGAGGAGGTCAAGAAGGAGCAGTGAGAGCAGTTGGCAAAGACTGATGATGTCGGAAATTTGGGACAGAATCACCAGTCGTTCTGCTGGAGAGAATCATGTGCAGACCTACCACTAAGCAGGGTGAAATCTTTCATAACAGTAAGATCTTGTGGACACCCAGAAAAGCTGAATGTTGGAAGATTCAAGGCATATAAAAGAAAGTCCTTCATCATGCAGGTCATAGTTAAACTATGCCTTTAAAAAAGGAGTGGGCAAATTCACGGAGGGGAAGGTTATCAATGGCTACTGGCCAAACTTCCACCTACATGGTTAGAGGCAAAAATGCTTTTGAATACCACTTGCTGGAAACTACAGAAGGGAGAAGGCTTGGGTCCTGCTTGTGGGGGTTCCACAGGCATCTGGTGAAAACAGGATGCTGGACTAGATAGGCCATTGGTTCCTCTTTTGTTCTTACATTCATAACCTCCTTCAAGTGGTGTCCATAGGGGAAGGTGGAATAGATAGCAGCAGGAAGATGCAGCAATACCTTTGGGTCTTGGGCTGGCATTGTCTGGATGATTCATTGACACGTCCTTTTGAGAACCCACTGATGAAGAGCCTGGGGATGGAAGGATTTGCTAACGTATGACCCACTAAGGTTGCTAGACTCCAACTCCCATCAGCCTCGGCCAGCATAGTTGATGACCAGGGGTGATGGGAACAGTAGTCCACCAATATCTGGAGGGCCACAGCTTAGCCATCTCTCTTTTAAAAGATGCCACATTCTACCAACCCAGGTTATAATTGTAGGTGATCACAATGGCACCACTAATTTGCCTGCCTATGATGGTCCAGAAGCTGGGAAGTGCCGGTGTGAGTAAGTTTGGGTTCTGAATTTTTAATACAGTGCTATTTAATACAGTGGTACTTTGGTTTTCGAACAGCTTAGTTCACGAACAACTTGGAACCCGAACACTGCAAAACCAGAAGTAGGTGTTCCAGTTTCTGAATGTTTTTTCAGAAGCTGAATGTGCTCTGTGTTGAGTCCCCCTGTGTTTCCTGTTGTGCTGCTAATTTGCACCCCCCCCCCATTGTAATTCAAGCCTTCCATTTCTGATTGCAGTGTTCTAAGGTGATATTTGGAGCTTATATTTGGTGCTTTTGTTTTTGCTATTTAGTTTGCATTTTTTGTTTTGAGGCTTTTTCAGTTAATTTTTTTTTTTTGTGACTGTGTGGATCCCAGTTCAGCTACTGATTGTTTGTTTGATTGTGTGACTGTGGAAATGGATAAAAGCCCCCCATCCAAACAATGACTATCATCAGTGCAGGGAAGAAAAACAATTTATCATCTACAATGCTGTTTTATTTATTTTATAGTACAGCACATTGATTATTGCTTTCATTTTATGGATCAATGGTCTCGTTAGATAGTAAAATTCATGTTAAAATGCTCTTTTAGAGGTTGCATTTAAAAGTCTGGAACGGATTAATCTGTTTTGCATTACTTTCTATGGGAAAGTGTGCCTTGGTTTTGGAACGCTTTGGTTTTGGAACAGACTTCCGGAACGGATTAAGTTTGAGAACCAAGGTACCACTGTATTGTCACGATGTTCTGGATTGTAACTCCCATCATCCCAGATGGAACAGAAATCTTCAGTGGGGACCCAGAAGTTGCTAGAAGAAGCCCCCCACTAACCATCTCCTAAACGAAAGTTGCTTCTCAAAATTCTCCACTCTATTTTCAGGCAGTATAACTGGGCTGGGGAACCACTTTGACAGATAAAGAGAGAAAAGAGAAATTATCCAGTGATTTGGGGGGGGGGGTAGGAGTAGGACTGTGGATCATCATCATTCCATGGAATTATGGGAGGAAAGGGCTGTTAACGCACAGAAGGAAGAAGGGGAAGTGATTGCATACTCACCACTAGAGGCATAAACATGCAGTGCCCAAAGGCAGTGGGTGAGATTCTGGCGGTGATTTAGATTTTTCCTTGCCAAGCTGAGTGTCATATCAATCACCTCCAGTCTTTGTGCCTTCAGCCCAAATTTCTTATCTGAGAGACAGCAGCAGCAGGAGGAGGAAATGATTTTGATTATTTATTTTTTAACAAAAAGTTTGAATGCCGCAGTCAAACCTCCTAGCAATTTTCAAGAAATATCAAAATTATCTAGAAAAACATTTTTCAAACTTATTTTTAAAAAATTGAAACTAACAGGAAAAGAGATTAAAACACATCAGCATCCATGTGTCCAGATAGACTTGCCTTTAAAAAAAAGTCTGACTCAAAGTAAGGTAGCTTCCTGGGTTCCTAGGTGCCCCAACCCCACACCCTGGTCTAAGCCTCAGTGAGGGAAACACAACTGAATACTACCTCTGTGGCTTTGACAGTTCAAAGTGCCTCAACTAGGGACCTCATATTTTTTGAGGTGATAGAAATATCTCACTCTGAGATGTGGAGTACAAGGTAAAAGCTAAAAGGTAAAGGACCTCTGGATGGTTAAGTGCAGTCAAAGGTGACTATGGGGTGTGGTGCTCATCTCACTTTCAGGCTGAGGGAGCTGGCATTTGTTCACAGACACCTTCCCAGGTAATGTGGCCAGCATGACTAAGCCACTTCTGGCGAACCAGAGCAGCACACAGAAACGCACACTTCCCGCCACAGCAGTACCTATTTATCTACTTGCCCTGATGTGCTTTCGAACTGCTAGGTTGGCAGAAGCTGGGACAGAGCAATGGGATCTCACTCCGTCATGGGGATTCGAACCGCCAATCTTCTGATCTGCAAGCCCAAGAGGCTCAGTGGTTTAGACCACACCGCCACCCACATCCCTATGTGGGACACAATGACACAGCTAGCAACACAGCATCGCAATACTGATGGACATGCACCCATGGTTCAGCAGCTGTACCTTTTTGGCCAACTTTGGCCAGCAGGCGAAACAAGGGCAAGAGGATGTCATAGTCTGGTGTGGGAGTTTGTGTCGCATTCACCAGAGCCTGCAGAAGTGCTTCGCTGCCGCCTTTGCTAATTGTATAGTGAAGCCTCCTGTTCGTCCCTAAGTGGAAGCAAGAAAATGGAATAGTTGTGAAGTCCTTTCCCCACCACACATAAACATACAAGCAAATATTCAAGTCCAACAGGACCCCTTTAAACTCAGAGTGGCTTTCACGTTAGTTTTTATTTACTTACTTACTTATCTCAACAATCTGTATACCACATAATCACAGTCACCTCTCAGCGGTGTAAAGGAGACTTGATGCAATAGGGCTGAGAGTAAGTTAAAACTTATTATGTTTTTATATTTTATTATGTTTTTATAGTCTGCTGAAAGTTGCCCAGAGTGGCTGGGGAAATCCAGCCAGATGGGTGGGGTATAATAATAATAATAATAATAATAATAATAATAATAATAATAATAATATCAGAATTCAGCCTGTTGGACTAATAATAATAACAATAATAATGATATAGATTTTCAGTTTGAGTCTGTCTGACCTCAATCCCCCATTCACTCTAATGGACCAGCCTTCACTAGAGGGTACCCAGAAAGACTGCACAAAAGTGAAAACAGTGTCATGATTTGTAGAATGAATGAATGAAAGGGCACTCATAAAACTCATCAGCCACCCGGAAAAAAAGGATAAAGTGAAACAAACAAAAACAAAAACCGACCCATAAATTTTACTGAAAAAGTTCCCTCCCTTTTTCTAATATTCAAATGCAATATTTCTTCTCTCATTAATTGATGGGGAAGGATTTTTTGGCAATGCACTACATGAAATGTTCACTTTTCCACTTACCAACAGAAAGGAGGCATGTGAGAACACCCAGGATATTCAGAATCACATCCTTATCATAGGAACTCTGCAATATGTAAACACATTGTTGTAAATGCTACGGTGCATGCCAAAAAGGAATACACAAAGCGCTCGCTCTCCCCCTCTCCCCCGCTTTATGAACCCTTTGGGTAAAATGGAATATGGAGAGAAGTTCCACAGAGAAGAGACAAATGATGGGTATTCAACAGTGGAACAGACTCCCATAAGAGGTGTGGACTCTCCTCACTTGGAGGCTTTTAAGCAGGGGTTGGGTGGCCATTTGCCATGCATGATCTAGTTGAGATTCCTGCAATGCAGGGGGTTGGACTAGATGACCCTCGGGGTCCCTTCCAACTCTACAATTCTAGGATTCATGTGTCACATGCCGCCTGGCATGTGATCACTCTTCACTGTCTTGGAGCATTTGCTGATATCCACATTTAAGAGCTGCTGGGACGGAAAGAGAAATCAAGAGTACAAAAACAGCCGAGTGCCTTCTGGCACCTGTAAACCAAGCAAGTTTATCATAGTAAATATCTTCATAAACTGTAGGAACACAAGAAAGTGCTTTCTACTGGCTCAGATCATTTGATCCACCTAAAGATTTTTTTTAAAAAAAAGGTAAAGGGATCCACCTAGCTCAGCATTGTCTATGCCAACGTTTTCCAAACTTGAGTCTCCAGCTGTTTTGGGACTACAACTCCCATAATCCCTAGCTAGCAGGGCCAGTGTCAGGGTTGATGGGAACTGTGGTCCAAAAACAGTTGGAGACTCAAGTTTGGGAAACCCTAGTCTATGCTGACTGGAAGCGGCTGTCCAGGGTTACAGACCAGAAGCCTTTCCCAGCCCGACTTGGAGAGGTAATGAAAATCAGATGTTCTACCACAAAGCAATGTCCCTTCCCCAACCACAGCAGGGGGTGAGGAACCTCAAGCCTGATAGCCAAATGCAGTCTAGGCCTCTCTGTCTTGCCAGTAGCATTCTTAACAGGTTACATCCCTTTTGCCAGCCTGTTCTGCACCTTCTTCATGTAATCATGGGCAACTTGTCCATTCATAAATAAGCAGAAATTGCAGCTTTGCGTAACACCCAAAGACTTCTGAAATGAAGCTGCCTGCCATAGTTGATCCTTAATGCTAGATGAAGCACTCAGACACATTTTTCCCCTTCAGATCCTGTAGGGGGCTAGTTTAAAATGTGTTGTTTTTGTTTCCACTGGGTAACATGTTTGAATCTCAGATCAACTGCTCAGCAAGTCGCCAAAAAAAACCACCTTATGTCATCACCGCTTGTGTTAATGGCTTAGGCAACAGGCAATCCAATCGGCTAAAATAAACAACTCAGTGCAATGGGAGCATAAATCAACACAGTCTTTATTGCTGAAATCTAACCATGAAATCCATCCACCTGGTGAAGGAAATGATACAGTACCCGCCCCCTCAGGTTTGCAAAGTGACTGGTCAACTTGATCAGGGATGAGCACCATAGGTCCAAGGCTCAAATGCAGACCTCTCTACTGTCCCTTGAGGCTCCTCACAAGCCCAACATCTTATTAGGTGCCCTGCTCTGCTGTTCAGCAACATAAGGCACAGCCCAACCACAAGGCAAGCTCTAGGGTAGACAAAGCTCTGGAACCATACTAGCAAGGACCAAGCCGAAACTGAGCCCTTATATAGTAGACGCAGCCTGATTGTTAGCACCACCTGTGCTGCATGTTGCTGCTTGACTTAAAGTGGCCCACTCTTCTCCAGTAATCTCCTACTGTGATGGATTTCGAGGAGGGGGCTTCAGGATCTCCTGGATCTTCAAAAGTAGAGTCTTCTGAATCAGAAGAAGGCAGTGCCACATTATGAGGCTGGGGGTATTCATCTGATAGCAGAGCTTCTGGGGCTGGCCTTGCTCAGCCTTCCCCACAAGTCCTTGCCTCCATTACTTAGTAAAAAGGAATCTGACTCCTGGTCCCTGACACAAGGGAGTATATTTCTATAAGGGGATACAAATAAAAACTTGTGTGTGTGTGTGTGTATCTTAGTTTTATGGCATTTCTGTGGGTGGATCTACATGTTACAAGGTAATATGGTCAGAAACCCTGTATGAATGTCATAATATTAGTGCAATGGGACATTTCTGGGAGAGAATCACTAAGCAGAAGGGGATGTACTGATTCTCCCTTACAAAGACCCTTACCACATCCTGGCTATGACACTGAAAGTAAACCTAAATGGAAGGAATTTGCGGGATGGTAGAGACTGGCTAGGGGGAATCCAATAGGTGTGTAAGTGGTTGTGTATGAGACAGGTTAAAGAACCTCCCATTCTTCAATACCCTGTTATTTTTGCAAAAGTGTTTTTGAGAACATGTGTACTGTCACCTTGAGACACCCAGAAAGTGTGTGCTGCTGATCAAACCCAACTTATGGGGAAGGAAAGAAGCAAAACACATAAGAAATTTAGCTCAGGAAAGGAATGCACAACTTCATCTTCCAGACAAGGGGTGGAATATCTGGGGTTGGCAAATCCCAAAATACATGGCTACAAGGCTTCAGGCAGCACTTGAAGTTGCTCCTTCCTTCACCTCTTTCTACATAATTCCCTTTGTCGGAGTTCCTGTTCTGACACTGCTGGCTCCATTGAGTGCTTGTGCTAAATTCAAACGCACGAAGCAGATCAAAGCCATGCAGAAGTCAAGGTAGCTCTGTTTGTGCCTGATTTAAAGTCACAGAAGAGAAAAGGAAATCTTAGGCAGGGCTGGGTATTCAGCACCAAGGACAGCCAACTCTTGCCACTAAATAAAGTAGGGATGGGGGAGAAATTCAGGTTGGATCCTGCTTTAATGTGAACCTACCTAAATTCACACACCCTGAAACAATACACAAACTGAAGCACAGCTATCCCTGAGAAATCTACAGTTCAAAAACTAGTGCCTTGTTGAAGTCAACACGTTGGTATTTGTGGCTCAGTGGTAGGAATGTGGTTCAATTTGCATTTCCATACAAACCTACCTAATTCACAGTTCTGGAAATGATACACAAACCAAGATACAGCTACCCTTCAAAATTCACACTTCCCTGAATTTTCCAATGTAGTCCTCCAAGCAAAAAAAAAAAAAAATGTGTACAGAAAAAGTATACAGATTAGAGGTCTGCATAAAAATACAGATAATGGTTAAAATAATGTACAGAAAGGCATTATACTGAAACAAAGTGTGTACAAAAACATGTGTTTTAGGAGAAATGTCCACTATAATGGTGATGAATTTTCAGGAGAATATTTCAAGAAGAAAAAGATGCAAGCTGATGCAGAAATGAACTCAAGAGTGGAAAATGAAAAAAATGTGGAGAAACTGAAAGTTCACCCATCTTTAACACAAGGTATCATAATTGTTGGGGCTGGGCTATTGGTAGCAGTCTGGAGTTGAGCTAGGAGCCCAATGCTTGGAACTGTGGGATCATCCAGTAGTCAGAACCAAATGGAAACCAAAGAATACTGAGTAAATCATGGGGCAGGGTCAAGAAGCAAGTCACAAGTTAGGACTGAAGAGCACATCAGGATGGAAGGACAAATGAAGAGGCAGCATTGTCAGAGGCATGTCTGGGAGAAGGTCAATGCTGAGGTTAGGGATGATGCGCTTGACCCTCCTTCCCCATCAGTATACATCTGGGAAACACTCTTGTGTCAGCCCCAAGGCATTAAATTTAATAGAATGCATTAATCACACAAAACTCATTCCAAATGTTTCCAAGTGTGATCACATCTTGGAGTAAAGGGAATCTAAAGAAAGGGGAGACCAAGAAGAAAAATAGAACCAAATCCACCTATTTTATTCAGTGGGATATTTATCAATAAATATTTTATTTGATGTGAAGGAGGAGGAGAAAATCGTTTTATCTTCCCCAGGGTCATATCAAACGAGCAATTAAAAAATAAAATGCTCTTCCAAGACTGAAGTTGGGTGGTATGTGGGAGAAAACCCTGGGTTTTTTTGTATTCTCTTTGTATATTAATAATGGGTTATAATCACTCAAGTGACTTTTGATTTTTTTAACATTGCAACAAAATCATTGCTAACATCAGCACCACAAAATGGCTTGCCACATATTAAATAGCTGTATGTTAGCCAAACATGCAATGTCCTTTGTTACGTGAGAAATATTTTCCCATAGTTCTACAAATCAACTCCTCTTTTTCCCCTAACACTATTAGAGAGCAATCCTAACCAGCACCAAAGGATAGGTTGGAAGTTGTCTTCCCCCAGTGGAAAGGAGTTCCACCAGAAGGACAGAAGCACTGTGCAACATGCCCTTGGCATATGCAGGGAAAGCTCCAATCTAGTGTTCCTACTGAGGTGCCCACAGAGGGAGAAACTCTCCACTGCCAGGAGGCTAGGTGCATAGTTGCATCCCTCCTCACCATCCATCTCTGCTTTAAAGCAAGATTTGGTTCATCGGAACATGATGCTTGGGAACGGCTGTGGAAACTCCACCAGCATCAATTCTCCTGGACCCACCTCTAATGCATTTCTCAAAGCATCCAGTGTTCAAAACAAAGTTTAGCTGGGTCTTTCTCCAGCTTTTTAAACTACCCCTTCCAATTCTAGTTCCCAGGTCTTTGAGGGCTGTAGTTTTTTCCTGACGTTTGCAATGCCATGGGTTTTTATCGTATTCAGAGTGAATACACATTTCATTCAAAGTCCCACTGCATCCTAGAATTTGCAGAATCAGTGCAAACTAAGACCTTTCCAGTCAAAGAATGTCAATTTATTCAACTGACCCACTGAGCCCTGACCTGGCACCAGCTATGAACCTCTCAGAGGACAAACCAGACAGACTGAACACTTTGAGAAGCAGGCGGGTCCCCTTGAATCCAAAGCTAAGGATCTTGGGGCTCTCTTGGTTGATACCGTGGAGAACCTCTGAAACTCTAAGAGGAGGAGGTAGAGAAGCCCCCACTCCAATTTCCAACAGCCTTGGTGCCAAAAGCTTTGAGTCCAGCCTGAGGAACAATGGCACAGTATGCATCTATGGGCCCAGAGTTATCTGTCTACACAAAGCTCTACTTTGCCTTTTCGTCTGCAGGTGTGTTAGTGCTGAACCATAGTCTTGCCTCGGTAATGGACTGGATGAGAGTCAATAAACTGAAACTCAATCCAGATAAGAGTAAGGCACTGTTAGTGGGTTGTTTCCTAGACCGGATGGATAGGAGGCTGCCTGCCCTTGAAGGGGCTACAGTCCCTCTGAAGGAGCAGATACGCTGCTTGGGGTTACTCCTGGACCCATTGCTGTTGCTTAAGGCTCAGGGAGCTTAGTGGTGCAGAGTGCCTTCCATCAGCTTAATTCTGCCATCTATGTGCTCTGGTAACCTCTAGGTCAGATTAATGTGACCTGTCACTATGAAGATGGTTCAGAAATTTCAGCTAGTTCAGAATCAGTGGCGTAGCATGGGCCGGCTGGGGGGGGGCATGGCGCTTTTCTTGAGGGGGTGCAAACAGAGACAGCTTCCTCACACAAAGGCCCAACACTGCCAATTGTAGCTCCATCCATGGGTCAAACCTAAGCCGAGGGCAGAGAGAGGAGAGTGGGCGGCAACACTGCCACCCGCTAAGGCAGCTTTCTCACACCCAGCCGCAACTCCACTTCCAGGTCAAGCTTGACCAAGGGAAAGAGAGAGGTTCTTTATCACGAGTGTCTACTTCTTAGGGGTTTAGTCTTGTTTTAAATGTAGTTGTTGTTTTGTGTGTTTAACTGTTTTTAAACATCTTGTGTATAAATTGCCTTGAGACAGTGCTTTAGGAGGTGATTAATAAATTAATTAAGGGATGCGGGTGACACTGTGGTCTAAACCACAGAGCCCAGGACTTGCTGATCAGAAGGTCGGCAGTTCGAATCCCCGCGATGGGGTGAGTTCCCGCTGCTCGGTCCCTGCTCCTCCCAACCTAGCAGTTCAAAGTGCAAGTAGATAAATAGGTACCACTCCGGCGGGAAGGTAAATGGCATTTCCGTGCACTGCTCTGGTTCGCCAGAAGTGGCTTAGTCATGCTGGCCACATGACCCAGAAGCTGTTGTCCGCAACTGGACCTAACATTCAGGGGTCCCTTTACCTTTAAATAAATTAATTGCATTAATATCATTATTATTAATTGTCTGGGCTTTTCTGCATGGATCAGGCAGAACCTTCTAAATGGCTTGGCATGTGCAAATGGAGAATAGCGTAGGCTCCTCTGTCCTTTTGCCAAACCAAAGTGGCCCTCAACCCAGCATTTCTATTTTGGCCTCAGCAAAAGTAGGCCAAATAAATGCAATGGAGCCTATTTAAAGGTGATGAAAGGGGGCTCTTGAGGCTCAATACAGACATATTAAGTAACAACTTTAATCCTCCAAGAAAAGTGCTCACAGCTGAAGAGGATCGTGTATCCTCCAAACTGTACATTGTGCATCTATGGAGGTTTTTCCAGAACAGGACATGCAGTTGACAAGTTCTCATTCTCTGGTCCTCAAAATTGCTATACGAAAAGTGGCTTCGCACATTACCAAATGTTGACGCAGGACAGAGTCCCTGTTTGCATCTCTTCGTGCACATAAAGGGATGCACAGCATGTGTACAAGGTTGAGTAGACACCATACCCTTGTGCTGTAATTTTTACACAGGTGTCTGACCTCCACACATAAGGACCAAGGTGTGGGTTTTGCATTCTTTTCCAACATGGGCACAACTTTCGCAAACCATCACAAATGCCTCCAGCTCCTCAAAATTAGAAGTTTGCAGGTGTGTGCAAAGAAAGAAGAGGGGATTGCCACATTACATGTGTGGCTGGTTGCCATGCCCATGCTTCATTGGTAATGTTTAAAATGCCCCCA
Organism: Podarcis cretensis; assembly: GCF_951804945.1. Taxonomy (NCBI): domain Eukaryota; kingdom Metazoa; phylum Chordata; class Lepidosauria; order Squamata; family Lacertidae; genus Podarcis; species Podarcis cretensis. Next base: position 21,559,518 of record NC_137183.1, read on the forward strand.
TGCCCCTCCTGGAGATAAACTTGAAACTGAGCCAAAGCATCTGCTATTGAGACTATTGCATAGGAGTCTTTCACTGTTTACTCCTGATTTCAGGTCTCTTCCTCTGTTGTTTTTCTCCTCTGGCCTTTTCTGCACTATACATTTAAAGCAGTATTATACTGCTCTAAACAGGCAAGGCTTTGTTTGTTAAGGGTCCTGAGAGTAACTGGGAGACCCCTATTCCCTTCACAAACCTACAGTTTCCAGAGTGGTTTAACAATCAATCCATCTTCCCAGTAGTGGGGTGGGAGAACGGGGGGGGGGGGGTCACATCTGACAATCAATGTGCCCCTTTGGTTCCAGATAGCACATGGGTAGACAAGTCTTAAAAGCCCAGGACACAAATTTTAATGGTCTTCTAGCAGCTATGGTGGCTCACTTACAGAAGTAATGTATTTAGAAGTAATGTATTTAGTATTCTCTGGAAGTGTATACTCGATTCTGACCAAACTAGGCCTCCTAGAGCAGAATATACACCAGGAGGCTTAGTTTGGTCAGAATCGAGTCTATACTTTCAGAGTTAATGCTAAACACATTACTTCTGGTAAATGAGCTGCTAGAGGGCTGTGAAAATTTGGGTCCCAGACTTTTTAGACTCATCTACCCATATACTTTCTGAAACCAAAGGAGAGCATTCAGCTCTCCTACCCTACTACAGGGTTCTCTGAGAATTGTAGCTGTGTGAGCAGAAGAGAGGTCTCCTCCTAATAACTCCCAGAAACCTTAACAAGCGACAGTTCCCATGTTCTTTGGGGGAAGTCATGACTATTTAAAGTGGTAAGATACTCCTTTGAAGGGACCTCTGTCAATTTTTAGATTGTAATCACCTGGGGGGCAGAAACCTGGCCCCTTGTACTCAGTAAAGTGCCATGCCACCTGGTGGCATTTTGTGAAAAATAATTTATGCATTTTCTACATCATATGCTACATCTCCTTGGTTGCTAATCCATAACTGATACAGTGCATAGCTATCTCATATCATCTCCTCATTTGAATTTTTGCTGATGTGGCATTAGATCTAGCAATTTAATAAAAGATAGGGAAGTGTTGGATTAAATGACTCTTTGCTCCAATCTCTCTTTAGAAACTGAAAAGCATTTTGAAGTTCAAAATACCCTGGGGTAGCCAAGCGCCTGATTGGAAGTTTCTGAGGGCCAGATGGGAGCCATAGGCTACCATAAGCAGATTCCTAGTGCCCAGACATGGGGCAATTCCACCCTTCAGGACTGGAATTAGGAAGGAAATTGCAACTGAAAGTAATCTCACTGCAACACTCTTTGGTCCATGACGGATAACTGCAAAAACTAGACTCGGTAGCATCAAATCTTGTGAGTCCCTTTTTGTAAACTTAATTGCTTTTCTCCTTTGTTCTCACTCTGGGGTGTGAAGGTTTTTAAAAGATTATTTTTAAAAAACAAAACAGTGCCTCTATGCAAGCTCCCCAGACACCCCTTGAATTGCTTTATGCTGTTTCCCTCCCTTCCGTTACTAATGCATTTTTAATCACACAATTATTTTATTATGCGGTACTTGTCATAAAACACACTATTGTCTAAGCTTAAAAGGAGTCTCATCAAATTAGACTATTGAGAGAATCAAAGAAATCTGAAAGAAAATCAAAACACCTGATACTTTGCAAGCAGTGTTTTCAACTTTTTTCCCTCCCATTAATGTTTCTCATGTTCTTTCAAAAACAAGAAACCCAATTTTCTCTCGGGGGTAACCTTTTATTTCATAATAGGCTTGCTTATAATATACTTCACTTTAACATTTGTTCTCATCATTCGTTTCTTTTTAGTTAATGCATTTTTGTGTCTTTATGTGAACTCTCATTTGTTGAGGGCTGCTGTTTTTCTCCCAGCTGAAACTCTTTCATATGCTGTTAACCAGGTTCTTTAAAATGTGATTTGGGGGACTTTTTAATGACAATAATCTATGTGCAGGTCAGTCCGAAGCAAAATCTTTGTTAGGGTGGCTTTGAGCCAACAATTTTAAAGCTATGACTCCCTTAAACCCTGCATGCAAATCATTTAAACTGTGTTCCACTTGAGAATCAAATCTGGGCTGACTTCGAAGGAGAAAGGAAAGCTCCTAGGTGGAAGGTGGGAGAGTCCACCATTTTCTGTGTGAGACAAGCGTTAAGGGCTACCTTTGTGAGACGACCCTGAGTTTTCTTTTCTCTATTCTCCCTCTGTTTTTGTTTTTATTTAGATTAGTTTCTTTTGTCTTAATGTATTATGAAAAAGCTTTCATAAAGTCTTATAGGGGGGATGAAATCTGGGCAATGGGAGGTGTCAGAAGGGGTTACAAAAAGGCTACAAGATGCCCCTCACACTTTACTTCCATTACAAACCATCTGTTTTTGAAAAAACGAATGCCAAACCATAGTGCTCATTGAGCTCTTATATGCTCTGTCTTGCTTGGGAAGCAATGCTCTTTTTGCATACCAGGTCATACACCAGGTCCCATGAGATCTCATGGAACTGTCCAAGTTCCCGCAAGATCTTGTGGGGCATCCCAGGTATTCTGAAGCAAAAATGCAGAGAGGGCTTTGCTTTCCTAGCAAAGCAGAGAGCTTTTAAGCTCTCTGCCTTGCTTGCATTTAACCTGAAGGACTTCAGCCCGTGGCCTTCAAACGCATCAGCTCTGCTGCAACAGACCAGGTCCATCAGGCCTCTTTTCTCTCAGCTGTCATCTGGAGGCACCTTTGCTAGATGCCTCACTCCATCATTTCCTGCCTCTGAACTATGCCAGATGGTCTATACAGGAACAACTATCTAGAAATTGGTGTCTGAGTTTTTAGTTTTATTTTCCTCTTCCCTCCTTGTCCCCCTTTTTCCTTGTGTGTTGTTCATTTTACTGACTGGTTGATAAGAATGTAAGCCTGCAGGTACTTGCAGGTGTCTTGTTTTGATTTAATATAAGCCACTCTGGAAGCCTTTTCTGGCTGAACAGCGGGGTACAAATGCTCTAAATAAATAAACAATATTGTTAAAGTGGCACATAAGTCAATTACACATAAGTTGCAATAGTACCAAATGTTATTTCAGTTTTAGACCGTGGGCTTGCAGGGGACACACACACGCTCCTGGAAGCCAAACTGTTTTGGGCCCCCTCAGTATCTTTTGGGAGGGGGCTGGGCACCCCCAATGTTGAGGGGCTGGAGGAGGCTGTGCACTGAGCCAAGTGCAGAGCCGAGCATGGCTCCAGTGGCCAGCTCCTTCTCCTCCTCCAGCTGCTGCAGAGGTGAAGGAGGGTGGAAACATGCTCTTGTGTCCTAACAGTGGCAGCTCCAGGAGGAGGTGGAGGAGGAGCTGCCGGCCATTGAAGCTGCGCAGCCGCCACATTTAGTTCCATCCCCCAATGTCCTGACATCATGCACACGACGTCCCCCCACCCATCACCCTCACAAGCTGGCACCTCTGCTTGGAAGACTGACATCACTGCTGCCAGAACTTCAAAAGCCAGTTTAGCCAGTCAGAAGCACTTGGGGGCGGGGCATGGATTGTTAGTTTTTGTGTTTTACCACTGTGCAGTGCTTTTGGAGTCACAGGACTCTGTTTACATTCCAGAGACATTCCAGGCTGTTGGAAGTCTCACGGAAGACAGGAGACGTATGTGATGTTACTGTTTTCCTGTTCCTTTGTTTTCCAGTTGTTCTCTGCTTTCACAGAGAGAGGATGTATTTTTATTTGCTGTCTGCGTAGATAGCAATAAAGCATAGCCATGTAGCCATAAATCTCATCACTTCCGTGTGCTGCTTTGATTCTCTGCTGAATGGGGTGTGCCTGGAGCCTTATCAGTGGCTCAGGTCGTCAATGACATTGGAGGGCAATTCCGAAGGACGATGAGCTTTATCAGCTCGGTTGAATGCAGATTCTGACATGGAGCAGGTCTTGTGAGGGGTATGACCAAGGGCCACATAGGGAGGCCAGGAGGGCTGCTTCCCCCCCCCATCTGATCTTCTCCACCACTGCTTGAGCAGCAAGAAGTTGTATTCCAAAATTTCTGGAAGGTACCAAATTGGAGGATGCTGCTGTTGCTTCTCTGCTCATTTTCTAAAGTGCTACGGACCAGAAATGCCTCCTTTGTAGATCTCAATACCAACAGGGAATTGGGGGGGGGGGGACTGAAAATATGATGAGAGCTTTTATGATGAGGCCATGAATTTTTCTTTTGGGATAACAAGAGAGAGGGCACTGCAATTTAAGATACCTCTCTCTTTTTCTCATTACGCTCCTTTTCCTGCTTATGCGTAAACTTAGAGAGCCTTACCCAGCAAAGTGGTGCTCCAGACACAATTCTGATAAGATGAGGGATCTATCTGACTTCAGCCGTCCCCTCTGAAACATCCTTCTTTCTTTCTTTTTTACCCAGGCAAAGAGTCACCGCGGCGGATGTGAAGTGGAAGCGCATTTAGGGAATAGATTAGGAGCGAAGGGCGAGTGGAGCTTGTGCTGTACAAGATTGGGCCTGGCTGCATGCATCTCTTATTAACTCACTTGAACTTTGCCTCTCCCCTCTTAACTCTCCTGCTGCTTACCCATGTGGAATGCAGAGTGAACTACAATATCTAATTTATTTCTCTGTCTCCTGTAGGGCCAGTCTATAGCATCACCAAACTGATGTCGCTGTTAAAGCTTGTGCGCGCATGTGTGAATGCAGGTGTCTGGGGAAGAGGGGATCTGGGCTTTTTTTCAGGGGGAACTCAACGTAACTCAGCTCTTGCACCTCTCAGGTGGGTGCCATTGCCATTCCAAGAGAAAAAAGGGGGCATACATGGTGAGTTCCGGCACCTCTTTTTCCAGAAGTGAGTTCCAGCACCTCTTTTTTCCAGAGTGTAACCTGCAATCTGGAATGCCCAGGAAAATATTTTCTATTGGAATCAACCCTTTGATTGTATAAACTGGTCCTGATGTTCATGTACACATATACATAATTGGCCCATTTGTTTCCAGAATAGCAATTTATTCTTGGAAAGATGAAGCATGCAGAAAAGCAGCTCCGCTCACTCAGCTTCCAATGACTTCAGCCATTCAGCATTTTAATTGCAGGAGAAGGTCAGCTGTACCAAACTTCCCTTCCCTGCTGGTGTCCTTCTGTCCATCTGTGTTGCAGACAGGTGGGTAGCTCAGATGCCAACGCAGAAGCATCTGTTCTTCCCACTATTTCCCTACTGCTACCACTCATGCTTCTAGGTAGATCAGTGCAAAGCAGAACAATTGCAACTTTATCTTTTGCAAGAGGTCGTGGCTACCTGATGCTTCCAGTTGCAAAGACTGTCTAAGGTGGCATTAAATATTCCTTCTTTTCAGCTTTGACTCTGAATTCATTCATTTTAGCAGGGCTGAAGTATTTCCAAACAGTCACTTAAATTATATAAATATGCACTTTTTTCCAGTCATGTTTGGCATGTTCCTGCTTCTCTGCCCTTTCACTCCATGGCCACTAATTTTTCTTTTTCTTTCTCTACAATTAGTTACAGGGATAATCCCAGCCAATCAGCAATTGTGTGGTGGATGGAATGATGTCACAATGCCAGTGTTTTTTTTCTGGGGGGACACATACCCCTAAACATTTTGTGAATCTAAGTTTGGCCTCATTGAGGGGCAGTATTTAAATATGAATAGGAAAATGAGAGTACCCCTAAACATTTTTTTTAGGGGGGGAGCACTGCACAATGCTACATAGAATTGCAAAACAAAAACCGCAGACAGCATCTAAAATGAAACATCCAACACAAAACAAACAAAGGAAAACACTGACAGCATCCAAAAACAAAGAAAACATTTCTCAAGATCCGGGGGGGGGGGTATTTTCAGAACAGCCCAACATGTTTCGGCCAAGTGAAATTGAAAAAATAGCCTACAGAGATTTCTGCAAAATATATCTTCCATACAGTTACAAATCAATGTGTAAAGGACATTGAATAACTTTTATTGCACAGGTCCTTAGACCACAACAGCACAAAGCAAAATAATAAAAGGGAAACCAGGAAACAGAATTTGCATAAATGCACATAGAAATCACTACTCGATGTTTGAGATTTGTAATTAGTAAAATTAGCAATCAGGATAAAATAAAAACATATTAATGTTAAAGCATAAAAAATCTTTATAAAATAACACACATTACTGATTTAGTACAAACCATGATGAACAATGCAAAAGTAAACAAGGAAGACAGCCTGATATAATGAATGATAATAAACTATCAATAAGGGAGTGGCTATTTTTGTGATAATGAAGGATACTGAACATGTGCAGCAGCAATATAGCTGGCAGATCTCTGCAAGCTGTTTTTCAATTTAACCACATAAGGCTTTCAACAATTACCGCTGGGTTTGCGACCCAGCACGGGGTTTCCCAGGACCAGGGTGCCATCCACCTTGGCTACAGGGTGGCCTTCACCCCGCCCCCATCCCAGCAGACCAATGGGCTGGGGGCGGGGGCCTGAAAAGGGGCCCCTACCCACTCCCAGCATCTTGAAACAGTGCCACATAGTGAATCAGATCTGGCAATGCTTACTGATGGGGAAAAAAACCTGTAGGAGTTGAAAGTCTTGGCATTCATCAAAGCGAAGTGACGTGCTTCAGGTAGGGAAATGGGGTAGATGAAGGCAGGAAATGGAAATAGTTAAACTATGCAATTTGGTCCCACAGGAGGCAGAGATGACCACCAACTTAGATGGCTTTGAAAGAGTAGGAAAGAGTCCTTGGCCTATAAGGCTACTAGCAATATTAGCTATGCCCTGCGTCCACCGCTGAAGGCAACAGTGCTTCCAAACGCCAGTTGCTGGAAACCATGAAGTGGGGAGTACGCTTGTGTTCAGATCCTGCTAGCCGGATAGGACTAGCTGGGCCCATTGTCCCAATTTGGGCAGCTGTTCTTATGCTCTTGTGGGAGGCACCATTTGTGTTCCACTTGAGGTCACACAATGATCTTGGGCCAGCACCGCAACTGAGAGCGAAGGCCATGCTTCCTGTATTAGTCACATGGGGACTGCCACTCAATCAGGGATCATACAGTAGGTGGGATGATGTCACAATCCTATTGGGCTGTGTGATGTCATCTTAGAGCAAACTCAATAGAAGGGGAGCACAAGGGAGGTTAAAATAAATGAGCAAACATGTGTGTTCCAAAAGTATCTGAAAGGGAGCTATTTTACAACAGTGTCAGAAAGGTCTTTTGAAAACCCACCCTATGAATCTATTTCAGCCCCGCTAAGTATCATTGCATGCCAACTTCCAAGCTAAAAAACTGCTGCACGTCAGCTATGAAATACAGACAATATTTGGAAATCAAATACCATGAGATGTCTAATACATGCACCAGCTACTGGCAAGTATTTAGGTAGTGAGGTCCGTGTCCCCTGAAAAGGGGGTGGGGTTAAAAATGGTAAGAGATAAATAAAATATTTGGCATCAAAATTCACAGAGCATAATTTTCCAAGAGCAACTGCGTGACCCAACTATGCCTGGAAGCACACAGACTCCCTATTCCCTTCTCTAGCAAATACACCCTTCTCTGGCATGCAGAATGGTGCTTTTGGTCCCATTAGCCCATTCCACAGCCCACCAGAAAGCCTCACTGTGGACAGGTGTGCATAGCCTCTCCATGAGGCAAGCTCTTCCATGAGGGAAGCGGAGAATTCTTTTGTCTCCTAGCTGAACATGATGAGAATGCAGCCTGGGGGCGTGGAACCTGGCAAGAACCCTGGCCCTCAGACGGGGCTTTGAGCAGGGCCAAGCTCAAATTAGTTTGCTTGCACCCAAGTGGGAAACTACTTATTTGGTTTCTATCCCACCCTTCATCCTGTAGGAGAAAATGTATGTGCAGGGAGAGAGGGGAGATGGTGGGGAAGGACCATAACTCATGGGCTTTGCATGCAGAAGGTCTCAGGCTTAATCCCTGGGTAGTCCTGAGAGAATATGCAACTTGCATGCAAATCTGTCTCCCCTTTCTTGGTGATACCTAAGTGGCCACCTTAATTGTCTGGCTGCTTATTGGGTTGAGCTTTGTTCTTTGTTACAGAGAACATAAATACCTTATTGGTCTGCATATGGGCCACACTTTCCTCCCAGATCTGGCTTGTATAAAACCTGAGTGCAGCCTGTCATCATGCTGCTATTGGTAGAGCTGCGATTTAAGCTAAGACCTTGGGAACCCCACAGAACTTCGGTAAACTTCAGTAGTTTTTGTAAACGGATATTTTACGCCCTTCTCGACAGGTGATGCTGGTTGCCCAGTGAATTGTTCACTATGAGACAAGGCAAGAGGTAGCGTGTATTTTTTTAGATTGTAAAAAACACTGGATGGTGCCAGAGATTTACAGTATTTCCCCCCCTTTCAAAGAGATCTTGTTTTAGGGATGGCTTATATTTGGACCAATGCAGTATATTCCACTGCCACAAGCACTCTGTGCTATCTACTGGGTTGAGAGAGCCCTTGCCTCTCTAGACCAATTTGTTCAGCTGTGACTGAGATGGGAGCCAAGGCCTCTTTGACTCCTTTCAGAATCCCAGCTTTGATGTGGAGAGCTTTAAAGTCTTCTGGGTTGCCAAATTCCACACAAGAAGCTTGAAGATTAAAGTCACTGTGTTTAGCTTGTGACGAAGCAGTGTTGAATTAACATTTGGTTTTCTGGCAGTGGCACCCACTGAATTCATGGGAAGCTGATTCATGTTGCTGCTCTTTTAAGGAGCACAGGTGAACAACAGAATCAAGTGGTAAAGCTTTTCCAGGACTACCATTTTCAGTGGCCATCAGGGTGGAGGGAGCACCACACTGCATGTTCGACTGATGTATAAACACCTCCTCTCCATACCTTCCAATATTTTAAAATATGAATAGGGTATGTCTGCAACCTGGATTCAAGAACAAAGGTATTTACCATCTCTAAAGAATGGTTCGTATAGTTAAAGCTATGGTTTTCCCAGTAGTGATGTATGGAAGTGAGAGCTAGACCATAAAGAAGGCTGATCATCGAAGAATTGATGCTTTTGAATTATGGTGCTGGAGGAGACTCTTGAGAGTCCCATGGACTGCAAGAAGATCAAACCTCTCCATTCTTAAGGAAATCAGCCCTGAGTGCTCACTGGAAGGACAGATCCTGAAGCTGAGGCTCCAAGACTTTGGCCACCTCATGAGAAGAGAAGACTCCCTGGAAAAGACCCTGATGTTGGGAAAGATTGAGGGCACAAGGAGAAGGGGACAACAGAGGACGAGATGGTTGGACATTGTTCTTGAAGCTACCAGCATGAGTTTGACCAAACTGCGGGAGGCAGTGGAAGACAGGAGTGCTTGGTGTGCTCTGGTCCATGGGGTCACAAAGAGTCGGACATGACTAAACGGCTAAGCAACAACAACAACAACTCTATTCTGAACTTAAAAATGGAAAGCGTAATGCTGGTGGTCAACAAAATAGATTTAAAGACTCTCTCAAGGCAAATCTAAAAAGATATAGTATAGTATAAACACCAACAACTGGGAAACACTGGCCTGCAAGTGCGCCAATAGGACACGACTAAATGACTAAACAACAACAACAAAGAATGGTCACATTGGCCAGGTAATGCAATCAGTGACCAGTATCAGCAGGGCCAGATTTAGATGAAGAGAGGCCCTAGGCTACTCCACTTGTGAGGCCCCTCCCCATCCCCCACCCTCACAACTAGAAGAAAATGTAAGAGTGTTATAAACAAAATTGAGTGAACGCAAGGATGGTGACGGGTATTTAAAATTCTACAATTCACAATTTCTCCTCTAAAGGACATAAGATATTATTGTTAAATACCATGGTGATTTTTAAAAATGCATAAAATTAACACTGAAAAACTTTTGCAAGAACTGAACTTTGTAAACCTTTTGTGGCCTGGGCAGGCCTGGAACTAGTTCCCATGTCTTGTTCCTCTCTAAGGAACCAAGTTCAGCCTTCATGGCATTTAACCATGGCTCGGCATCCTCTGAGGTTAAACTTTGGACTTCTTGGAAGCTTGAAGGTTTCCAAACCTTCTCTAACAGCTGTATCTGCTTTGACTGTTTTAGCAAACTCTTCAGCATACCTTTTGGGTGGTTTACCCTTTGTGGCCCTTTCAGATCTGCATACTATACACAAGTCTTCCATGCTAGGCTTCTCCGCTTTAGCAGGCAGACCAGGTTGTCCCCTTATATACCTGCTGGGATTGACAAGGCATCTGACCCTCACCTGAATCTCATAACTCTCTTGTAGCTGCCTCTGATTAGTTATCATTTAACTCTTGGGGAAAATAATTAGCATCACATGTCATGTGCATGGAAGTTGCCGGACCAATTAACCAACAAGAAGGATTATTGTTAATAGCACCAGTTTTCCTCTAACTTAATATTGCTGGATAGTTTTGATGAACTGCAAAAGCATTTTTAGTTTGCTTTCTGTTGCCACCCTGGAACTTTTCTTTATTAGTGCCACTTTGTTTTGTATGATTCCTTGCAAATGAAGGAAAACAACCTTTCTGCTTGTATATGTTGATAATATAATTTTGGTTACTGAGGACAAACAAGATTGTACAAAAACAAGATTGGGTGCAGGCCTGGCCAAGACATAGGCGTCCTGATTTTGACAAAGGTGACCTGTGTGCATGCTTGCTTGATTAACAGCTGTTAGGAACTTCAAGGTGCCTGCTCTCCCTTCATATGGCCTTGGTACTGGACCTGGAGACTCCAATAGAGAGCATTCCATGTCAAGAAGGAGGGCAAGTGGGCACCCTATCAAGTGACAGAGCAGGAGCTACACGGAGCAGGGCCTTTTCACTGGTGGTGACCATTGTATGTCTCACTCTTCCCAGACCTGCTCTCTTTTGGCCTGTATTTTGCAGCTTTATAATTTAGGAAGACTTTGGAAGAACTGGTTGACAAGTCTTATCAGTTGCTGACGTATGAGCGGAATTTATTTGCTGCTATTCTGTGCTTCTGGTGCACCAGGGTTTACACCAGCATAATAGAGTTGGCCAGGATGCCAAAAGGGATACCATTTATGAGCTTTCTCCATTATCTGCACAGCAGGGGGTGTTCAGTCAACAGTGCAAAGGCAAGGCTGAAGCGTTCCCTGCTGGTTACCTGCTTTCAGCAATAGGGGTCACTGTTTGGTAGTACCCAATTGGTTAGCTGTCAGATTCTAGAGCTCCCTATTGGTGGCTCTTAGGTAATTCACAAAATACAGAGTCCATTCATAAAACACAGTGTTCATTCATAAAGCAGTAACATAAATCTCCATTGATACATATTGGGTGTATATTTCAGCTCCCTATTGGTGGCTCTTAGGTAATTCACAAAACAGTGTTCCTTCATAAAGCAGTAACATAAATTTCCATTGCTACATATTGGGTGTATATTTCAGCGGTTGAACGTACAAGTTTAAGGCCATGCTGTAGTGTAGTGTTTATGTGACTATGAATAAAAGGTGACTGGGCTCATTCTCTTGGGGTTTGGGGGGAAGAGGTGACAAAACTGATTTCCAAGAAGTGCCCCCTTTTATTTCCATAACAAGTCCTTGAGTCTGTATTCTGAATGGTGACACCAGGGACCTAGAAGGTGCAGGGCTTGTCAATTCAACCCCTGCACAGTCTCATCAGGGCTGACCTTAAGGCAATTGGAGCAATTGGGCCAAATTGGGCCTCACAGGCCGCTCCTGCACCAGGGCAATCTAGATGGATTTTATTTATATCTATAAGATTTTGCAGACTTTGGCTGTGAACTGGGTGTTGGATTTCTGCCTCAGTCAGAGGGATGTGCCAGTCTCCAGGCACTGGCTGAATTCCTTTTGACCTCCCTCCCGCGACTCCCAGCAGAAATCCAACAGTGGTAGCAGAGGATGGTTTCTACGATCCATGGGAGTCTGCAAAGATAGTAGCAGAGCTGCTGTTTCCATCGCTCCATGGAAGCCTCAAGGGAGGGGCTGTTTCTCTGCAGCAAGAAGCTGACCAGAAGAAGCTGACAGCCAAGCCACGGAGCCCAAGGTATGAGATTTTCGGGCTTAGAAGTGTGAATGCAGATTGATTTATTCTCTGCTTCAAAGGAGCAGCGTTTGGGAAAAACAGCTCCGACAGAGAAGAGGCCTGCATTCCAGACATTCTTGTGGTTTTCCTGTCCAAGGAAAGGAATGCACTGTTGCTAAGCAACGCCGGCCAGTTACTCGAGAGAGCTGGACAGTCAGGCTGTGCCTCAGAGAGGCAAAAACAACCTATGTTTTGACTAGGCTCTCATGAACTATTGGAAGCAGCCAGAGTTTAGAGCTGCCAGGTGCACAAGAGTGTAAACAAGCCAGCTATTGGATTTTAGAGGCTTGTGTTTGAGAGTTAATGCAAGGACTTAAAATGGATGCCAAAAAGGGGGGAGGTTTGCCTTCTCCACCCCTCCTGACCAATGACAATTATGCATCTTGGTCTATTAAGATGAAGGCCCTGCTGCAGAATCAGAGACTGTTTGAGGTGATTGAGAACCCCATCCCTGCAGCACCAACGCGTGCTTGGGAGTCACAGGATGTGAAGGCCAGAACAGCTATAATTCTGTGTGTGTCAGACTCTCAGCTTATCCACATACAAGATTTAGAGCACGTGAAAGATGTTTGGGACACGCTGAGAAGGACACATCAGAGAGATGCAGGTTCTTCAGCATTGCTGTATTTTGAAAAGCTGACCAACCTGAGGCTTGCGCCTGATGGAGATGTTCAAGCGCACCTGACGGAAATGAAATATCTGCGCCAACAGATGGTGGAACGCAATTTCCGTCTGCAGGAGGAAGTGTTTTGCTTCATGGTGATAAACAGCCTTAATCGGACTTACAAAACCGTTGCCAGTCAGCTGGGGTCCCTCCCAGCGAATCAATTGACTTCGGAGAGGGTCTATGCAGTTGTGCTTAATGAACAGGACAGACTTGCTGCCCTGGAGGTCAAGGACAGGAGGAGACAAGAACGGAGTTCTGACACCCCCACTGCTACTGCTACTGGAGAAAACGCTGTAGCTTTGAACGTTGTCCGATGTTACAATTGTGGACAGACTGGGCATCTTCAGCGGAGCTGCAAGAAGCCACGTCAGAACAAAGGTGCCAAGGGAAGCTCCACGAAGTCTGAGGCGTCAGGCAGAAGTCATGCCAAGTCACAGGCGAAGCCTGCAAAGGCTTTGATGTCCCTAAAAGGCACGCCAGAAGTGGAGAACGCTTTTGTCATTGACACGGGAGCGACGGTTCACATGACCCATCACAGAGAGCTATTTTCGTCGTTTAAGAAGCAAAGCTTCGTTGTACAACAGGCCAACGGTCAGGAGCTGAAAGCCACCGGAATTGGGACTGTGTACCTTGAAAGTCTGAACTTGACTATAAACAATGTTTATTTGGTTCCAGATTTGAAGTACAATCTGCTCAGCGTATCGCAGATTGCTAAGAAGGGACTAAAACTGTCCTATGATCATGAGAGCTGCGAAATCTACAAAGATGGAGAGCTGTATCTTTCTGCCAAAGAGAAAGGTGGACTGTATTTGTTGACTTTTGATCAAAGTGATTACATGAAATGTAATTCTAACATGATCTCTTTTGCAGGTGTAGCTGAGAAGAACGCCAAGCAGGTCACCTCGAGGGTCGACAAGGCATTTCAGCGGGTGTATGCTGACGTGATTGGTCCTCTAGCACCATCTAGAGGCAATGCAAAGTATTACTTAATATGTGTTGATTCTTTCACAGGATTTGTCTGGATTTATCTTTTGGAGAGACCAAAAGACGCCTTAGGAAGGTTTAAAGAGTTTTGTGACAAGGTTAAAAATATGCATGATGCTGACATAGATTGTCTTTGCACAGATGAGAAGCCAATTTTTCTCTTACAGGATTTCCAGAGGTTCCTGAAGAAGAAAGGGATAAGACACAGAATTGCTTCTTCAGAAGAAGCTTGGAAGAGATGTATCTGTGTTAGGGTGAACAAAGAATTGCAAAAGGGAATGGAAGCGCAATTGCTTAGTTCACATCTGCCACATGAGTACTGGGCTGAGTCGCTAATGTCATTTACTTATACGTGGTTGAGAAAGTTTTCAAAAGAGTTGGGAAGTTCTCCTTTTGAGAAACTGTTCCACAGAAAACCTTCTGTAGCCCATTTCAAGGTTTTTGGGTCTCATGTGAGGACAGAAGCTCCAGGTGGAGTAAAGAATGCCAGAGGCATTTTTGTGGGTTATGAAAAGAGTCTCTACAGAGTAATTTTGTCTGAATCTGGTCAGATGATTCTCACAAAATTTCTAGAGAGTGCTCCTGAACAGGAAAGAGTGATTGTTCACACATTTCCCACAGGTGATGATGATGATGTTGATTTTATTGAATTCAGTAGTACTGATGATGACAGCGATAGCTCAGACAGCTCAGTTGTCACAGTCATTAAGAGAAAATCTCACATAATGACTAGGCCCTCAGAAGAGGAGGATGAACCACTGATTAAGCTTAGTACTGGTTCTCCAGAGAGTTCAAAGGCTGAACCAGAAAGCAGAGAAGAGCAGCACCTCTTACGTAGGTCTGAGAGAGCAACGAAGGGTATACCACCCAAGAGGTATTCAAAAGAGTTTGCCAACCTAGCTATTGCATGTGTTGCTGTTGTAAACGACCAAGGTCAGATTGAAGCTGTGTCTGAGTCAGAGACAAAGGCACAACAGAGAGTTGCTAACCAAGGTAATGCAGATGCACTCATTCCTTGGAAGTCACACAACCAGAGAGGTACATTGGTAAAACCAGTGGTGGGTAGTTCCAAGGGTGGAACTGAAACAACAGGGGAATGTTATACATATAACAACTGTTTGTTTTCTTCTCTGGATCAAGCATTGCACGCTGCACGCATTGATTCTTTAGGGGGAGTATGTTACCATAAAGAAGCAATGCAGAAGCAAGAAGCAGCAGCTACGTTAGCTGCTGGAGGCTGGAAAGCCAGACAGGATGTTTGTGACTGTTACCATGGCAATAAAGGGGCAGTCCATTCTCCATATTGAGCACAGGATGTGAGCTCAGTGTGTGTCATATGATCTGTACAGGATGTACATGGGTGGAGTTTGAGAGTTTCTCTCTGTTGTTCGAAGAGAGCAGACATCTTTATCTGTATGGCTGCTAAAGACAGGAATAAAGACATGTAAATACGTTTCTGTCTGAGTCTGATTCCCCTCCCTGGGGACATGCAGGGAGGAGGAGAAGCAGTGGTGTGTTTTTCTCACAGTCTGGGAAAAATCGCCGATACGGACCTCATCTGTTTTCCTGCCGGGAGTCGCGGGAGGGAGGTCAAAAGGAATTCAGCCGGTGCCTGGAGACTGGCACATCCCTCTGACCGAGGCAGAATTCCAACACTGGGGCCCTACCAAAAAAAAAAAATTCAAGTTGCGCCCCACTGCTTCAAATTGGGCCCCACTGGCTAGCCCTGAGTCTCTTTGTTGCTGGGCCTGAGTTGCCCTGCCCTTGCATGAAGTCTTGGGTTTGCAATTTGGGAGAGGGGAGACTGCGGCACTGGGGAGAGGGCAGGCTGGTGAGGCCTCCTAGATTTAGAGACCTTATTCTTCATCCTACTTAGCCTATACATAAATCCAGCACTGAGTATCAGCTATCTTGTCAGGAGACAAGCCACACTCTCAAATTTCTGTTGTATACCGCCTCTTTCTGTGGCACATGTATGATGCTTTTTGGGATGGTCTTTGGCTACGGGGCTGGGCAATTTCAAAATCTTTAAAGGTTCTTGCCCACCTTTGCTCTGGATCCTCATCTCCTTGCAAGGGGGGGACTCTGTTGCAACAGAAAAATAAAGATCTTCCTTGCTTTCAATGGATCTACTCAATTTTCTCTGACTGATAACGGAATTAGCAGGGATAATGAACCCCTTGGGCTGTAAAAGCCAACCTAAACTTTTTCTATACCAATACCACTTTAAACAATCATGGCTTCCCTCAAAGAATCACGGGAACTGTAGTTGAAGGGTGCTGAGAGTTGTTTGGAAACCCCTGTTCCCCTCCCAGAGCTACAATCTACAGAGTGATTTATCCAACTAAGTCCTCTTCCCAGGAAATTCTGCAAATTGTAGTTCTGTGAGAATAATAAAAGTATTCTAGCAATTCTCAGCATCCTCAACTACAGTTTTAAGTATTCCTTTTGGGTACCCCTGACTCTCTAAAGTGATATGGTACTGCTTTAGATGTATAGACCAGATGGGGCCATATAAACATGTGTGATTTAAAAAACAAAACAGTAAAAATAAAATAAATTAAGCTCCCCGAGGCAACAGCCCAATGGACACTAAACTCCATGCTGCACCAGAAAACTCCCCTTCAGTTCCCAGAATTGTTTTCCTTCTGGAAAACCTGCAAACAAGGTGTGAAGTTAAAAATTCCCTCACATTGTTGCTCCCCAGTGACTGGCATTCAAAGGCCTGCTGCTCCTCTTCCTGCCATCATGACTCATAGCCATTTTCAAAAATACGTCCCACTGTGCTCAGTGGGGCTTATGCCCAGGTAGAGACAGGGTAGAAATGTGGTTCACATCTCAATGCAAGACTACCTAACCTGCAGTTCCCATAACAATACAGAAACAGAAAAGCAGATATCCTTCAGAATTCACACTTCTCCAAATTATTTGATGCAGATCTGGGGGGTGTATAAAAATGTATATATGGGTCAGTGAGTGAAGATGCATATATTTGTGAAAATGACAAAACAAAAATACATTATATCTGCTTTCAGAAATGTACTCACAAATTTTCATGAGGACCTTTAAAACTTTTTTTTTTTTTTTTGCAAAAATGCTGTAAAAATGTAGCAAACAGAATTTAAGATTGGAAAGACAGAGGGGGGACAGAATTGACATTTGCCCATCCCTACTCCCAGGTAAGTATGTGTAGGATTGCAGCCTCAGTCAACACCAAACATCATTGCATAGGGTATCAAGTCAGAGGATTTCCCCCTTGACCTCAGCATAAAGCAATATCTCAGTCTGTCATCTGCAAAGCAAGTGCTGGGAAAGAGGAGGAGGGCAATTCATGATGTCTAAGGGAGGCTCTTGTGTCTGTTCCCTGCTAGGTTCCTGTCTTGTGCAGAGAGGAATCCACACATCCTCCATCAACACATGATTTTCACCTCTTTCATTTTGAATTGTAGCCTGCTGTCAAGCTGGCTGTCCAGCGCACTGGGGTGCAGGTCACGCAGGTACCTGCCAGCCGTCCCAGAGAGTGCCAGCTCTAAATGAGCACAATCCAAAACCCAGAGGTTGTGGCCTCAGCAAACATGTGTGCCATTCTGAGTGCTGGAACTAAATCTAGGATGCCTCATATAGTGTCTGTATCCACTGCCAATGAATAACAAGAGCATCCTGTCATCTTGGGCTTTGGAAAGATATTGGAGGCTCATCAGATGTTGGAATTCTGCCTCGGTCAGAGGGATGTGCCAGTCTCCAGGCACCGGCTGAATTCCTTTTGACCTCCCTCCCGCGACTCCCGGCAGGTAAAACAGATGAGGTCCGTACCGGCGATTTTTCCCAGACTGTGAGAAAAACACACCACTGCTTCTCCTCCTCCCTGCATATCCCCAGGGAGGGGAATCAGACAGACAGAAGCGTATTTACATGTCTTTATTTCTGTCTTTAGCAGCCATACAGATAAAGATGTCTGCACTCTTTGAACAACAGAGAGAAACTCTCAAACTCCACCCATGTACATCCTGTACAGATCATATGTCACACACTGAGCTCACATCCGGTGCTCAATACGGAGAATGGACTGCCCCTTTCTTGCCATGGCAACAGTCACAAACATCCTGTCTGGCTTTCCAGCCTCCAGCAGCTAGCTTAGCTGCTGCTTCTTTCTTCTGCATTGCTTCTTTATAGTAACAATATCTGTTTTAACACATTGGGGTTTTATTTTTTCCCTTTTGACAGGCTGTGGAATTACAAGTTATTTTTTTAAAAAAGCAAAAAAAAAAATCTAGCCTCAGTGTTTCTTGTATTTTATTTAAAACTTAGTGGGCTGAATTCAAAGTTCTGTGTCCGCAAACACAGGGGCTCTTGCACTAGCAGGTGCATTCGTTTTCATGTAGCATAGCAGAAAGGCCCCTCTGAGTAAAAGGGTGTAAATGTCTAGTTTAGGGTCACACGCTTTTGAATACTCCCTGATTTTGAACTCTGGGAAACAAAACCTTTTTAAACAAAAACAAAACCAAAAAACTAAGTTGAACTATTTCCCTTGAACTGTTTGTTTTCCACATGTAAGGAGTATTGGGGATGAAGGACACTCAAGCATGCAATGAATAAAAGCCCACACAGCAAGAAGCAGTATATTCTAGGTTAAGGTGGCACTGCTTTATTTCGCTGATTCGATCAACTGAGAGGTGGGTCTGAATGCTGAACTTCAGAGGATGCATGAAAGTAAGGGCTCATTTTAGGACAGATGGAAAAACTAGACTGAATGAGGCCCATTCAGTTCAATTTGCACTTATCTGGAATAAACACAGAGCGGACAGAATGGGCATGAATGGGACTCCTTCTGTGTCCATTCAGACCATGGTGGGGTTCACATACCTATCTCAGGTAGTGGCCGAGAAGATATTACCATCATTTATTTTCCTTGCTCCATGAACATTCTAGTGCAGACTTACTCTCAGACATTTTGTGGGGGAATTGTAGCTGCCCCCCCCCCCAGAGAGAGAGAGAGAGAGAGAGAGAGAGAGAGAGAGGGAATGAATGGAATATTTTTCTCCTAGCCACCACCCAACATCACAAATGGTCTGCACTGGGATGTTTGGGGGGGCAATTGGAAAGGGGGTACAGAATGCCATCCAAAAGCAGCTGCTGATCTCTACACTACCTCCACAGGGGAGGACCCAAAATTATTATTTAAAAATAGCAATGTGATCCTGAGTACCAACATGAAAAATTAGCCAAGACAGAAAGCATGAAAAAGAATGGAATTTCAGGGAAGGAAACATGGGATGAACAGATTTTTAGAAATAATAATAATAATCCTTTTTGCACACTCTTACATGAATACAAGGTGTGAGTCTTCAATTTGATCTGCATTTTGCAGGGGGGAAACGAATTCTGCAAATCGACGGAGCTCATGAATTTTACACAAGGAACAATCTGAAGACAAACGTCTGCCACACCAAGACATCTGTAGTCTATGTAGTTCTACTTTGAAGCCACTAAGTCTTTTTTTACTTGTCATATGCCCTTCCACAACACATGGCACAACACACCACCATTTAATTGCTTCTGCCTGTCTTTAAATAGAGACATTTTTTTTAATTGCACCAAGGAATGAAATTTTCCATGAAAAAGTTCCAGAAATTAAATGACTTTGCATCCCGACTCCAATTTTCTTTCTAATTATGTAGCGGGTTTTAATTAATGGGGGAAAGCCAGTGAAGTAGCAATCGTGGTTTTTCATTTTCTTTATCACATTTTCATTCTGATCTTATTCTGTTTGGCTCAGGGCAGTGGGCAAGGTTTGCCCACTCCTGTTCCATTATCAAAACAGCCCTGTCAGATAGGACATCCCTGTAAAGGAATGACTGGCACAAAATTATCAAATATCCAACAGGCTGAGTGAGAATTTGAACTAAGGCCTCCCTGCTCCTAGTATAAAACTAACTACAGTGGTAAGGTAAAAGTAAAGGGACCCCTGACCATTAGGCCCAGTCGTGATTGACTCTGGGGTTGCGGCGCTCATCTCGCTTTATTGGCCAAGGGAGCCGGCGTTTGTCCGCAGACAGCTTCCGGGTCATGTGGCCAGCATGACTAAGCCGCTTCTGGAGAACCAGAGCAACACACGGAAACACCATTTACCTTCCCGCCGGAGCGGTACCTATTTATCTACTTGCACTTTGGCATGCTTTCAAACTGCTAGGTGGGCAGGAGCAGGGACTGAGCAATGGGAGCTCACCCCATCGCGGGGATTCGAACCGCCAACCTTCTGATCGGCAAGTCCTAGGCTCTGTGGTTTAACCCACAGCGCCATCCACGTCCCTTAACTACAGTGGTACCTCGGGTTAAGTACTTAATTCGTTCCGGAGGTCCGTACTTAACCTGAAACTGTTCTTAACCTGAAGCACCACTTTAGCTAATGGGGCCTTCCTGCTGCTGCTGCGCTGCCGGAGCACGATTTCTGTTCTTATCCTGAAGCAAAGTTCTTAACCTGAAGCACTATTTCTGGGTTAGCGGAGTCTGTAACCTGAAGCGTATGTAACCTGAAGCGTATGTAACCCAAGATACCACTGTACTAGTTAGTTGTACCCAGAGAAGACCCACTGAAATTAATGAACCTAAGGGGTTGTTGTTAATGGGTAGTTAATGTTCATTAACTACCCATTAACAACAACAACCAACAGTGAGTCAGGGGCAGTTTCACTCCTCCATTTGTTCTTTCTCTCATCATCATCATCATCATCATCATGTTATTATTACCCATCTGGCTGGGTTTCCCCATCCCCACTCAGCCATTAACCTCATTGGGTGACCTTGAGCCAGTCACTGCCTCTGCCTAATTTACCTCACAGGATTGTTGTGGGGATTAAATGAGGCAGGATGAGAACCATTGTATGGATGAGAACCATTGTATGCCACATTAAGTTGTGGAGAAAAAGGTGGGCTGATATTAACAACACATTCTAAAAACATCCTTATAACCTCTTCCCTGCCTCCACACACACAAAAAAAATACCACCCACAAAAAACGGACAAAATCAGAACTTTGATTTAGTAGGGAAATTTTGGGACCTGTTAAATAGGGACAGAGGAGTGTATATAGCTATCTACCAAGAGCGGGGAACCATTTTTCTCAGCTTGATGCCCACATTCCTTCATGGACTGCCTTCTAGGGGCCACATGCCAATGGTTTGCAGGGCCACAAGCAAAAGTTGGTGGGGCAATTCATGTGATTCCTCCCTTTGTACAGAAGGCTATCTCCCAAACTCAGAGGCTTCTGTACAAACATTCAGACAAGCAAGAGGCATAATCCCAGTCCAATGATACATTCCAGCTAAGCACCTCGTAAAGGTGCAGAGCGGGATCGGTGGTGGCCCCAGAGATGAGCTGTGGCCTGGGAAGGGTCCAGAGGGCCTGGTAGAAATTCCTAGGGTGTGCCTTTGTCCCCTGCGACCTGAGATTCCCAACCTTAGACACACACACACACACACAGAGAGAGAGAGAGAGAGAGAGAGAGAGAGAGAGAGAGAGAGAGAGACCCACTAGGGACCCTGCCATTTCCACCACCCTTCTATTTACTGCCTTCATAAAGGTAAAGGGTAAAGGGACCCCTGACCATTAGGTCCAGTCGTGACCGACTCTGGGGTTGCGGCGCTCATCTCGCTTTATTGGCTGAGGGAGCCGGCGTACAGCTTCCGGGTCATGTGGCCAGCATGACTAAGCCACTTCTGGTGAACCAGAGCAGCACATGGAAACGCTGTTTACCTTCCCACTGGAGCGGTACCTATTTATCTACTTACACTTTGTCATGCTTTCAAACTGCTAGGTTGGTAGGAGCAGGGACCAATCAATGGGAACTCACCCCGTCGCAGGGATTCGAACCGCCAACCTTCTGATCGGCAAGTTCTAGGCTCTGTGGTTTAACCGCAGCGCCACCTGCATCCCTACTGCCTTCATGCTCCTGCCTTAATGACAGACATGCTACATCTCCATTAGTGCAAACTAGGATGCTCCTCTCCCTCCATAGCAGCTGCTGGAAGGTGTCACATTCAGGATGTCAAAGATGCTAGCATAAACAGCACGAGCCTTAATTCCCAAACTGCAAAAATCCACTTTCTGTTTGCAGGTTGGAAGGTTCAACCTCTCTTTGGGCTTTCACCAACATAGGAGAGATTTTTTTTAAAGAAAATTCTGTTGAAAGGTTCTTACATATACAGAAATCATTCTTAGGCTTCAGGTGTCTGGAGTAAATAACAACAACAGCATCCATTCTATGCAGCTACAAATCCAAGCCTAATTTCAAAACAAAACAAAAAAATGGATGCTAGACCTGAATGCATAAACTGAGGGTAAAAATCATTTGTTTTTCTGTTCTGAAACCCAAAGCAAATCCCAAACTTGCAGCAGACTTAAAACAGCTAGGACTGTTGCAAGAAAAGATTTCAGTGCAAACAATCTATTGCCTAATATTTACACAGCATCTGAATGTACAAAAAGCACTCTATGTACATTGCAAAGTTGGTCAATACTGTATTATTCTTTCTGTGTTGCAGACAGAGGGCTGAGAAACAGACGCTTGCCTAAGCTGGCCACCTGATAAGTTCATGGCATGGGTGAGACTTCCTGGTTCAGTGCTCACAGTCTCATTCCATGCACCCAATCTGATTTTGGACAGCATGGAGGTGTTAAATATCAAAGCAGGTACATCCATTCAATTCTTATGGCTGACCTTGAGACAGGAGGGAAGCAGGCAGGAGGGAGGGGAGAGAGTAAGACAGAACCAACAGGGGTCTCCCCATTCTAGCTACTTTGAAGTCCTCTTACCTGAAGCGTAGAGAGAAGAACTTGCAAGCCACTAACTTCTTGCTCAGCCATGCTGCTCTATGCTCACTCTCTAAGTACTAGCGGTGCATGCAATTCCAACAGTTGCTTTGCTAACAGTCCTCGGCCTGATTCAGAGAGAGCAGCTAAACTCCAGAGCAGGAGAAAGTAAAAAACCAGAGCAATGCAACTCTAGACCTCCACGCAAGAGATAAATGTACACACAGGCACTCACACTCTCCCTTCACATACACACAGCCCGCCCCCTGGTCTCCTGTCCCTGTAGTGGTCTCCCACTGTGACAGAGAGATTAATTCCTATATAAAGAATCTGAGGGATTAAGCAAAGTGCTCTGTGAAAGGTCCGGGTGTTGGGTGCACAGCCAGAGGCGTGCAGGGTGGGTGGTGATGGCAGCAGGAGGAAAAGGCAAAGAGAGGAGAACCTCAGATCCTCTGGGCAAAGCCTGCGAAGAAGGAGGGGAGGGCGATCGAGGCTGCCTGCCTGTCAGACATTCTCAGCTGACCTGCTGATCAGTTCCAGAGAGCCCTCAGAGGCCAGTCTGCTCCGACTGCTTCTGTCCTAGTGAAATTGGAGACACATGGAGATTGACAGGGCCCTAGACATTGGCAAGCAGAGGAGTCCTGCAGGCTTAGTAAACCAGAGCTCTTCACATGCTTTGTTTTAAAAAAAGCTGTTTTTAAGCTGCAGCCTATCTTGTATGCAGTACATGAACTGGCCTAGGTGTGTAGAGGGATTTTAATCAATAATCAAGGCAAGTCAGTAGGCTGGTCAGCAGCTGAGAAGAGAGAGCTTGGGGGGCTCCCAGCAATCATTCAAGCCTGAGCTGTCAGGTCCAAATGGTGGATCTATTTTAGTACAGCTTTGAACTTTATTATATTATGAATCTTTCCTGTGCATGCAAAAATCTCCAGGATCTCCAGGTAAGGATGGAAAAGACTCCAGTCTGAAACCACCAGAGAGCTGCTGTCAGTCAGTGTTGGCAAGACTGAGTTAGATGGTCTGACTTAGGAAGCTGCCTTATTCCAGTGGTCCATCTAATTCAGTTTTGTCAACACTGTCTGGCAATGGCTCTATGGGAATCCTCTAAGGGAGAAGTGGATAAAAATTGGGTGAGGAAGGATTAACTAAGGCGTGATCCTGATTGATTGCCCCCCCAAAAAACTCAACAAGTTTGGGTCTCCCACCCCCAAAAAAGCTCAACAATTTTGGTCAATCCAATGGATAGATCATTGCCAGTTTTTTTATAGTGGGAGTTGATCGCAGTCTCTTGGGAGTCAGACATGCCTGTTTTAGAGCAAGTTGCTCACTAGAAGCTCTCCATGGTACTGCAAAAACTTGTCCACCTTACTGCCTTCACAGGATCAGAACACAATGGCTATGTAGAAGGCAAAGTCCTATCCCCCAGCCACCGAACACTTTAGACAGCCACAATTCTGGTTTTCCAAGATTTCAGCACAATCTGTGATCCAGCAACCATGCTGAAGCTAAGCAGGACTGGCAATGGCCAGTGCTTGGATGGAGAAGATCTCCTATGTTTCTCTGGTAAGGTAAATTGTAAAAGAACTCTGGATGGTTAAGTCCAGTCAAAGGCGACTGTGGGGTGCGGCATTCATCTCACTTTAGGCCGAGGGAGCCAGCGTTTTTCCGCCTACAACTTTCCAGGTCATGTGGCCAGCATGACTAAACCACTTCTGGTGCAACAGAACACGTGATGGAAGCCAGAGTGCACGGAAACGCCATTTACCTTCCCGTGGCAGCAGTACCTATTTATCTACTTGCACTGGTGTGCTTTCGAACTGCTAGATTGGCAGAAGCTGGGACAGAGCAACGGGAGCTCACCACCATCGAGCAGATTCGAATCGCTGACCTTCCGATCAGCAAGCCCAAGAGGCTCAGAGGTCTAGACCACAGCGCCACCTACGTCCCTCGTTGCTCTGGTATGCAGAAGCAGGTGGGTGGATCCTCTGCCCTCCACAGCCAAGACCAAACACCAACACACACACAGAGGTGATGGGAGTTGGTGTCCAACAAACCTCTGGAGATCATCATATGGGCTGCTCTTGGGCCAGAGAATGAGCAGCTGCAGGGACCTTAATGTTAGTATTTCACGCCTCCGATGCTGCAGATAAGATTGGTGTAAATCACATGCCTGTCTGGGAGAGTGTGGGAATGGAAGACAGTCTTATTTCTTCCGCTGTATGTACTATTGTACTGTACTGTACTTTTGCTTTTACTTGTTTCCTGTTCCTCTCTCAGAGCTGGAGAGAGAAAACATCATGATTCCTTTGTCTGTACATAGTGTGCATATAAATACTGTACGTAGATTAGCTCTACAATGTCTCATGCTTCTTGCTGTGTTATGCTAGAAGATTAGTGTGCATATATCATTTGGTATATGTCGCTGAAGCGCACTGGAGAAGAAGGGAAATGCCTTTTCCAGAGGTGAGCATATCGGAGGACGCTTGGAGTTTGGGGGCTGCAGGGGCACCCCAGGGCGTTTTCCAACACTTAAGTCCTCACTCCCTGTCAGGTAGAACTCCATGCCAAATGTCAGTTTCCTCAGGATTGCAAAGGTAAAAAGAAGCATGCCCAGGCCTCTGGTTGGCCACCATGAGAACTGGGTGCTGGTCTGATCCAGCAAGCACTTCCACTTTCATTAAAAGCTGAGATTTTTTTGGAAGCTGGACATTGTGCCCTGTTCCACATTGTGTGCTTTCCCTGCACTCCTGCAGAATCACCGCTTATACTCAGCCTTTTGCATAGTCAGATATAGAAACAGGGCAATCAGAAGATATTTCCTTAATAAACCACCGTCGGACGCTTCATCACTTCCCACCACTTCTATCCTGCCATAACACGATTGATAACAGACTTTACATCCTGAGGAGTATTTCCATCCAACTTTGTTCTCAGCTTTGTTCTTGAAGCCTTTGTTCTGAGAGCACCCAAGTGACTTACATCCAAGCCTGGCTATGTAAGAACCCTGATCAATGCTTTTTTTGCTCCCTTTTTCTTTTAGCCTTCCTCTAGACAATTATGCTTGATGAATAAGCTTTGAGTGATTACAAGTCAGTTAGAAAAATAACAACTAAGGCTGAGGGCAATCCCCAGGTTTGAGAAGGTCTCTTACAAGGTGCCTCCAAGTGCCCAGGTTACTGAGCCACCTGGCCTGCCTAGCAACAGTGGCTAAGTCCCAAAAGATGCCCACCATTTTGAATTCCCACAGTGTCCAGAAGTGACACAACATCAGATCCCCCAGAACTCAGTGGGAAACTTAACAAAGCAAGGTGGCCCCCAGATCTAGCAGGCAAAATTCACAGTGCTGGTTATTAGCTATAAAGCACTATCTGGCTTGGGCCCAGACTACTTGAAAGATCGTATCTCCCTGTGTAAACCTGCCCAGTTGCTAAGATTCTCAGCTGAGCACCTACCCTCAGTCCCTTCAACAATAGAAACACAATTAATGGTGACATGACAGAGTGCTTTTTCTGTGGCTGCTACCATCTTGCAAAATTCCCTCCCAAGAGAGGCTAGATTGGCTCCCTGATTGCTTTCATTCCACCAGCAGGCTAAAACCTTCCTATTCAGACACACCTTACAAAACTAAGGTACAGATGATGCTGATCACTGGGATGCTATTGGGGCAAACTGTATTTTAACTGCTGGTTTGAAATGTCTTTGGATGTATTTTAACTATTGTTTTTAAACTAGTTTGGTTTTGTTACTTTGCTTTTTATAATGATGTTTTAAATGTTGCAAGCCTCCTTGAGTCCCAGTTTGGGAGAAAGGTGGGATATAAACATATTTTATTTAAATTAAATTAGCAGCTGCCATTCGATACATACATAATCAGGAGTAATGTACTGGTGCACACACACACACACACACAGAGAGAGAGAGAGAGAGAGAGAGAGAGAGAGAGAGAGAGAGAGATTGTAATCTCTCAGGAACAAGGACATGTATTTTGTTCATATTATTCTGTAAAGCCCCATTGATGGCATGAGCTAAATGCCTTGATAATAATGTTAAGAACATTAGAGAGACGTATGGAGAGAGATGAGTGCAAGTGTAGAAACCTCCTACTTTTGCATGGCTACGTTGCCAACAGTGCAAAGACAGGACTTGCATTCATTGCACCCACTTTTAGCTTTGACTCCACCCACTAATAGCATGTGGTCCCTAGACGGTTGCCTGCAATGGAATGTGGCCCTCAGGATGAAAAAGCTTCCACATGACCAGGTGTATATTTAGAAAGGCGGTGAAGCAGAGCACCTTAGTCGGACTACATGCTGGGCATACTATTCAGATAGCCAGTTTTGCAGATATGTGCTGAACATGCAATGCCAGATTACAAGGAAAGCATAATATCTGCTGCCACCCCCCCCCCCCAAAAAAAAAAATGTGGACCAAGTCTTCCTTTCACAGGATGGTTGCCCCTTTATCTGCCTCCTGTGTCTCCCTTGTTTCCGTTGCTTTGATCTGTCTTACCAAGCTGGCATATTAAAAACAAGTTCTCCTAAAAATACTGCACTCTGCGCATCCTGCAAGAATCTCGACTTGGAGAAATTAACACAGCTGTCAACTGTGCTTCCAGGGTCAATCTCGGAGGCTTTGTCTCACCCTGGCAGGGCCCAGCATGTCTAATAAAAGAATTTTATGTAATAACCAAGGGAGAAGAAGTGTAGAGGAACAATGCTGCGAGATGAGCAGAGGAAGAAAGAAAAGGAAGGGAGAGGAAAAAAGCCCTTTGAAAACATATTTTATAAGCCCGGCTAGCACTCAGCATGCTGCAGTGATTAATCCATTGACGAAAAATGACTTTGCAGCTAATTAAAGGCAGCTTAAAGAAGCTGTTTTGCTGGCACCCCTCTCTGGTGCTAGTGGTAATTGCACCTGTCAGCAAAACCTGGGTGAAACTATCAATTTCTACAGTGTTATATATTTTTGCACATATACATATATATTTTAAAGGAAAGTGTCATGCGGTGCAGGCCCATAACGCAGTTCAACTACATCATGGGCTTTTCTTCTGACAGCCTCAAAGTAATAGCATTTACTTATGCCATTAATTCTAGTTCCATTGTGGGAATGCCAGCTGTCTGAATCTACTGGAATTGGAATCTATTCTACCTCCCAAAATACCCAATAAGTCTTCCATTTCCTGAAAGTTTAATGGTTCCCTGGATCATTGATTCTCAGCTGGAGAGACCTGGCCCCCTACTGGGCTGCAGCCTAACCCAAGGCAAGTTGCAACAGGACTACTGCCACATATGGAAAGAAATTATAAAGTGTCTCCCAATTGCATTTGGGGGCTAAATGCAGGTCCTAGATCTGAAGTGGCTGAAACCTAGTGTTCTAGATCCAGGCTATTTCATATATTCAGTGTGGTCTATCAGTTGATGGATGATCAGGGCTGAATCAATTTGCTCCCCTATCTGCGGAAAGAGTAAGAACACACTGTGCCCTCTCCATTAACCCAACATGCTTCCCCCACCTCCAATGTCAGTAGGTGTTCATGAGGAACATAATGTTCTAACAGGAAATATGCAGAAGGAATTCAAAGCATGTAGGCACAGAAATCAACAGTGCAGAGATATGGTGACATCATGCGGCAGCTATACTTGTGGCTGGGGGCGGCCGCCGAGACCATATAACACCAGTCCTGAAAGACCTACATTGGCTCCCAGTACGTTTCTGAGCACAATTCAAAGTGTTGGTGTTGACCTTTAAAGCCCGAAACAGCCTCAGCCCAGTATACCTGAAGAAGCATCTCCACCCCCATTGTTCTGCCCGGACACTGAGGTCCAGTGCTGAGGGCCTTCTGGTGGTTCCCTCACTGCAAGAAACAAAGCTACAGGGAACCAGGCAGAGGGCCTTCTAGGTAGTGGCACCTGCCCATCAGATGTCAAAGAGATAAACAACTACCTGACATTCAGAAGACATCTGAAGGCAGCTCTGTTTAGGGAAGTTTTTAATGTGTGGCATTTTAATGTATTTTTTAATCTTTTTTGGAAGCCACCCAGAGTGGTTGGGGAAACCCAGCCAGATGGGCGGGATACAAATATTATTATTATTATTATTATTATTATTATTATTATTATTATTATTGCATCAGAGGGAGTGCAAGGAGGATAACCGTGCATTAATTTCCCACTACAGGTAGGGGAGCAAGCAGAAGCAGCTCACTAGGTAGGGCAGGACTGCCAGGCTAGCAACAGGTAGGCTGCTGTTGCTTACCAGAGGTAAGAGACCTGAGGCAATGGGGAGGTTGGCATGGTGCAAACACTCCAGCAGAACCAATCCAGTGCCTCTGCCAGTGCATTTGCACTGCAATGACCTCCTTGCTGCCTCGACCCTCTCCGTTGCAGTAAGCAACAGCAACCAGCCTGCCAGGATGCTAGCATCCACTCGAGGTAGCAAGAGGGGAAAGTATCATATGAGCTGGTTTTTAGTGACTTGCAACAGAATATATGAAATTGTGCTCACTGAAAAGACCCTGTCAACTGGTACTTGCCAATCTGAACTTAACTAACAGCAGTCCAGAGAGAGGAACACCTGATGCTGATGCAGGTGGGGTCATATGGTGATAAGTGGTCCTTCAGATAACCTGGCCCTAAGCCATTTAGGGCTTTAAAGGGCGGCCAACAGCACTTTCAGTTCTTGCACTGGTGTCTGCATTTGCATGTAAGGTGATGTCAAGCCAGAATGTCCTTTAATTATCTTCCAGTTAATAACCAGGAAAAACAACAGGGATGAAAGGTTGATTCTCTGTTCAGTATCATTCCTACATTGAACAACAATGTCTGGATTTCTCATTAGAAGTGGAATTCAGAAATAAACCAGAGATATATAGACAGCTGTTGCTGAAGCTTTGATCTCCCACTGAAAAGATGAAATACTTTTCACCTACCTTCAATCCCTACAATAACTGGGGCCAGAGGGGTTTGATGGTTTCAGATAAGCATTTTAAACAAAGTTCAATTTATTCTCCTTCAACCGTGACAGATTGATTGTCAGATGACTTCTGAAATAGTTTCAGTTAGAAGACCTATTTATGATAAGCTAATCTTATTTTTTGGGGGGGAGGGGGTGTGTGGGTCATGGGCACAAAATCTTGGAAGTGAATTCTATTTATTTAACTGCATGGCTGGTCCCCTGCCAACCCCAGCACCCCTGTGTTCTGGCACCCAATGAACATTCTTACAATGCTAATGAACAGGATCTGTGCCGACAGATAGGATCCAGTCCATGAACTATGCCTAATTTGTCAGCTGTATAGTTTGGAGAACACTTGCTGTGAGACAGAACACTTCACATCTTTTTTCACATACACAAGCCCCTGATGTGCTAACCATATGCAATTCCACCAGAGAAGAAATAGCTGCACAATGTGTGAGTTCTTCTCATCACAGAGGAGCTCTGACATCAGCTCAATGGAATAATGGGTCTGGCTAATTCTGAATATCTCTTTCTAGCATGGAACCATTTTCCAGCTGATGCAGCATCCCAAAAAAGTCATTGGGAATAAGCACCAGTCTTTAAATACTGCATTTATTTGTGTATAAAGGTAAAGGGACCCCTGACCATTAGTTCCAGTCATGGCCAACTCTGGGGTTGCAATGCTCATCTCGCTTTATTGGCCGAAGGAGCCGACGTACAGCTTCCGGGTCATGTGGCCAGCATGACTAAGCCACTTTTGGCAAACCAGAGCAGCACACAGAAATGCCATTTACCTTCCCGCTGGAGCGGTACCCATTTATCTACTTGCACATTGACGTGCTTTCCAACTGCTAGGTCGCAGGGATGCGAATCACCGACCTTCTGATTGGCAAGTCCTAGGCTCTGTGGTTTAACCCACAGTGCCACCCACGTCCCATATTATTTGTGTATACATAAATACATAAAGCTCCCAGGAGAGAGCTAGGAGGGTCTGTCATTATGGCCCCATCCGCATTATATACATAAAGCAGTATGATAGTCATGGCGTCCCACAAAGGATCCTAGGGATTGTAGTCTGTCAAGGGAGCTGAGAATTGCTAGGAGGCCCTATTTTCACACATCAACAATTCTCAGCTACCTGGGAAGAGGGCTGTTTATTCTGAGAACTATAGCAGCTTAGGGTTG
This sequence comes from Podarcis cretensis, assembly GCF_951804945.1. NCBI lineage: Eukaryota > Metazoa > Chordata > Lepidosauria > Squamata > Lacertidae > Podarcis > Podarcis cretensis. The sequence continues at coordinate 21,590,195 of NC_137183.1, forward strand.
CCATATTTCAAAAAGTGAAAATCCAGACATAAAAGTTGTTGTTGTTGTTTGCAAAATCTCCTATCATAGCTCTATGTAGGGAATAGAGGCCTCCCACCAACCAAAGACAAAAAGCATTTTAATATACATTTGATTGATATGAATGCCAATTTATTTGAAGGAGGGGAGGGTCGTTTGGTTCATACAACAGCCTTGTGCACTATCTCTCAACGTACTTCACAGTGTAGTTATATGGGCAAAATATACCAACCCATGTACAGTGTCGCAAGCTACTCAGAGAAAAGGCAAGATTAAGTGAAATTAGGCTCCCATTCCTAAGGCTACACAAGATAGCTTCTTGGTAAGTTTCATCCTTGATGATGATGATGATGATGATGATGATGATGACCAAGGCCTCAGATCTGATCAAAGAAGCATAAGGTAAACAGAGGAGTCCATGGACTCAGTTAGACTGGGCAATTATAGTGTTAAAAACGTGTTATAAAAATGTGACACCAGAGGATGCTGTAGAGCAGTGATCCGTCGCCAATGGTAAATTGCATTGAGAGCTTTTTTATAGCGGATTTTTTAAATAGCGTTTTCCCTGTTCATGTAGATCAAGCCCCCTTTACTCGATGGTCTCATTACTGAGGTAGAAATATTATCCAGGCTGTTGCTTAAGAAAACAAAAATGTATTACAAAAACAGACTTCTTTCCAATCTTATATTTCCATATCTTGTGTTCCATTACTCAACAAAACAATTCCATATTTTGGGGGGGGGGGTCAACTGTTCTACAACCTTCCTTTTTTCCTTTGGAAGCAGCTTGGTTAATTTATCAGTTTCCACAAACCCCATGCATTAGATCAACCACTCTCTTTCTCTTAGAGTTCATTGACATTTCCATTTTCTGGCCCATGCTACCTTAGCAGCTACCAATAGAATGCATACTAATGATTTGGTATGAAGTAGAACTGATTAAAAGGTTGAAGGTGAACAGAAGGGAATATGGAATTTCTTGTCATTTCTTGCAAAGCACAAATTAAGAGTTCTCACACTTATTTCCTGTCAGGGAACTGACATCAGAGCGAGAGGTGGAGGCAAGGCTCCAAAACGATGCAGGAGAGGGGACCAGCAGGGGGGAAGGAATGCAGCGTAACACCAGTGGAGAAGAGAAGGAGATGGAGGATTTGGAGACAGGGCTCCAAGACCCTTCACCAGAGACTAGTGGGGAGAGCGCTGACACGCCTCTGCCTTCCCCTTACTTGCGCAGACGAGTTCCGCACAGGGAAAGTAGGAGGAGACTTGGCGTCAAACAGCTCTTATGCTGGAAGAGGTTCAAAAAACGCCCACTGGCGGATTCTGCAAGCGACTGACCGGCCACGGAATGTGGGCTGTCAGCCAAGGCATGGTGAACCAAGCAATCTAACTGAAATTGAAGGCAACTTACGCACAAGTAACCCCTTACAACCATTACATTTCCACATAATGTTTTTCTCCTTTTTTTCTTTACCTTGCCACTTGCTAAATGTTCACTCCTCCATCCTGTGACTAGCAGAAGTGGAAGAACCTTCATGGGCTGCACAGTTGTGACCCAACAGTCATGAATGGTAGCCTGCAAGGGGGATTGGAAACCATTCTGGCTTTGTGCCTCGGGCTGCAAAATTGGTGCAGCAGGGACAGAGTTTAAGCAATTGGCTGGCCACAATACATGGCCTGGTGTGCTGCATTTGACTTGGTGAACCAAACAGTTTCTGGGCCGGCTATCAACTACGAAAAGTATTTTTATGATTATCTTTAAAATAAAAGCCCTATCTACTAGTACCAGTCTGATGCTTTGACTTTGAATATCTACAGCCCTATTAAATGTTTCTTGCAAACAAATTGCTCCTTGGCCCAAATCCAGGTGAAAATGTACGAATGCCCTATGGAACAGTAAAGTCGTAACAATATGGACAAGTGTAAAGACTTTAAAGAGCTCTCCAGGTATACACAATAAGCGCTTGTGCAAATCAAGGAGTAAAGATAAAGGGGGGGGGTAAGAGAGAATGGAGCTCATAATCATTTTACGACTACATTCATTTTTATGAACATCCTTTTGTGTGTGTGTGTCAGAGCTCTCCAAGACAGATTCAGGTATTGATCTTTCCAGTATTGTTAACTCATAACCAGACCATATTTGAAAACATAAAAGTTTAAGAGGGATCATAAAGAAAAGACAGACGGCTTCGGCAGATCACCTCTCACCACGGGGAATTGGGAAGCATAAATCTCACCAGGTTTGGGGAGGCGGGTGGGAATTATGCACGTCGAAATTAATTCCTGGCCATGTCTATTTCTTAGGGCATCTATAAGCTTTAAGTCATCATATGAAGATGGAATGACAGACAGCATAAAGTTAGGATGAGGGGAGCTAAGGGAGCTATAAGCAACTAGGAAAGAGGGACTGGAGGAATTAAATCTTCCCCACACTTCCTGCATGCAGAGCTGAGCAAGCCTAGATGCATTTGCTGAAATTCACTCCTTGTTCTGGAGAAGGAGAACAACTCAATGGAAGAACACCAGCTTTGACTACAGAGGGTTGGTGGGGATGAATAGGAGCAACAGACCTGGGGTCTGCACCATGGTGGGGGGCACACTTGGTACTGGCAGGAACAGCAGTCACTGCCTGGCTGGCGTCCTTCTAGGGATGGAGGAGAAAATTGATTTTGTTCACATTTTAACGAGAAAATGCCTAATTTGCAATTACTGAACCAATAAACAGAACACAACTATCTTTCGAAATTTGCACTTCTCTGAGTTTGGAGATGCGCTTCTCCAATCAAAAAATATGTGCCAAAATGCATATATTATGGGGGGGTTAAAGCCCATATGTTAATGAAAATAATATAGATAAATGTATTATATCACAGCAAAGGGCTTGCCAAAATGTGTCCCTTAGTCAAAACTGCATACAAAAATGTGTTCATTGGGAGAATTTTGCACTAAAATGCTGACGATTTTGGGAGCAGATTTTTGAAAAAAAATCACAAATTGCGGCAGAAGTGAATTTGAAAAATTTGAGAAAGTTAGATAACTGGAATCAGTGGGTTCACATCTGGCTGCCTTCTGCCTCTGGGCGAGGCTCTCCACCTTCTCCCCTCCTAGAGCAAGGCAGGGAGAGAGCAAGGAAGTAGAATCAAAGGCTGAGGAGAAGTGTTAGAAACTGAGATATGAAAGCCAGAAGCTAAATGGCACCTTAAACCTAGGTTATGGGCACAAGAATGAGATGTCTAGGCACACTTTTTTAATAAGAATAAGAATACATACAGACAATACTGGTCTAGATGGACCAATGGTCTGGCTTGGTATAGAATAGCAGCTGCCTTTGTTCAGTTGCCATTTTCAGACACTGACTTTGGTGGGTCTGTAGCAATAACGGTGTCCATGGCAAAGCAGCAGACTATGTTGACTAAATCTGATGCACTGATGGTACCATTAAAAGAGTTCCATTGGTGGAACGCAGAGAATGGAATGGTAGGAACTGGACTCAAAAGTATGTTGGGCCAAAGCCAACTAGGGCTTTGTAGTTTATAATCAGTACTTTGAATCCTGCCAGGAAGAGAACAGGGAGAAATTCAACTCTCAAAGTGCAAAGCTTCCCCCACCCCCACCCCCCCAAAAAGAAAACAAAACTAGTCCTATAAATTAGGAAGCCTTGAAATGAATGCACTCACCAAATGTTTCTAGCCTGTAGTCACTTTTACTTACATTAGACGGTGTGCTCATTGTTTATTTTATGTGTTTGGTTGTTTGGTTCTAATTTATGTTCTCTACCCCACCCTGGTATCTGCAGAGACGAAGGCCAGGTTTCAAATATTTGTCATAAATAGATAATAGTAAAATCCACAACAGTAGAACATAACCTTGCCTCTGCCTTCTCTTTTTTCCTAATGTAACTCTCTCTGATGTCCCTTAGATTAAAGCTCCTTTCAACATGAACAGGTGTGGGAAAATGGAACTTGAGTGGTTAAACTGAAAAGCAACCAGCCATTATGCATATTCACCAAAACTCGTGGAGAATGTGCACATAATCTGCCCATGAAGAGTGAATTGTGCACATTTCCCAGTCACTGTACATAATCTCCAACAGGCCTCCCTATCTAGTCCTCAGGACTTTCCCCATACCACACCCCCTCTCCCCAAGTCACTTTCAATATTCCTCGAGTGATTTTGCCTGGCTGGGCTGTGTCCTTGAACTCTGGCAATGCTTCTTGCTTGCCTAAATGGAGGATAGAGAGGAGGAAGTGTGTCTGTGCAGAAACTAGCCGACCGTACAAAGGTCATTGTTCTGCCAACTTTTGCCTCTGTCCCTGCCCACCCCGGGCATGTGGCCCTTGGATGTTTTCCCAGAAGGGAAACCTCAGGCTGAAAAAAGGCTCCCCACCAGAGATTTAGAGGATGGAAAACACGCCGAAGAAAGATTGTCGCTCAGCTGACCTTGTTAACATGCTCAGGGATGGCTGAGGTGGATGATTGTTATCATGAATCTGCAGCCTTTATCTATTAGCCAGAGGGTTTATATCGTGTTTACATTGTGTTTGACACAGTGCAGCCAAATCTGTGTTGCAAGCCTCAACGTGCTCCTGCACAGGGGACGCAAGATAGACCAAGCCAAGGGAGAGAAAGACAAAAACACTTGTCCCATGCAGCCACTTTGCAGTGGGGAAAATGCTGCAGTCATTAAAATTAGCAACATGTATATGTGCTTGTTTGAAAGAAAGACCCTCTCTGTTTTTTTGCCCCAAAACAGCAATGTACCATGAATGAAGCTCTGGGTTATTTACTACTGCTCTCTTGTGGACAAAACCAGAACCACTTCTTTTTACATCTGGGAGCCTGTTTGTTGCAAATGGTCAAGGATTATGGGAGTTGTAGTCTAGCAACACCTGGAAGACCACTCAGTCCTAGGGTTGCCATATTTCAAATGGTGAGATATGGCAAAGTTGTTGAGCTTTTTTGGCAGATTTGCAAAAAAAGAAAAATTAAGTAGTTTTTGAGCTATTTTTAAGGAAAATTGCAAAAACGACACTCCAAACGTGTGTTGCCAGGGATTCTGCATTTAAATAAGATGGTCTGCCACTGAGCTACAGCCTTTACCCAAACAGCAGGAATTTACCTTCCACCCGCCAGACACGCAGATTACCAGGTCACACTCCGCCCTACTCAGGTGGAAATGCATTGCATGTCTATTTAAATTATAGTAATTGCTTCTATACATGCTCATTTTATGCAAAACAAGGAGGGTGTGGTGCATTTCTTCTTTTCAGACAGTGTGTAAGTGGCTACCCCGGGGCAGGAGCCAAAAAAGAAAGCAGTTTCCCTGACTGGGTAGATGTTGACAGTTGTTTCAGCCTTACAAGAATTGCCGTAGAAATTTTAATTAGAACCACCGAGTCACAGCCAATCCCTTCACGCTCACTGTGTCTGGGAGCAGATTCTGAGCTTGGAAGGAGGCCTCCCTTCAGGATTTCACCGGCTTTTATTTGCACTGCAACTGTATTAATTTTATTCCCTCTGACAGCTGTTTTAGACCATTTCACTCTCGGCTGGAAGCATGATCAAGCCTGAAATGCAGGCTGTAAATAGAAGCCTGAGTCGCACAGTAAACTGATTTAATGTGTAGCATGTTTTATTAATGTTGCAACATTTATTGTGTATTTTAAATCGTCATTGATTTTTATTAAAATAGACACTTTTATTACGGGTGCTAAATAAAATACTGTGTTTCCTTTCTCCCCCTCTTCTTGCTGTGAATTCTAGTTAATTTGGAAGTGCTTGTGGAAGCTGGAGCTGAATCTTTCCAGCTTTAGTCAACTTTACCACTTGGCAGCATAGACACCAAAGAACAGGATCAGAACTACTGGCTCCTTAGCCGCTGAAACTGAAAACCCCCAGTTCCATTAAGGATAACTGCTGAATTCTAGCTAAAGTGGAATTGAGGGCCTGTATTGGGACATATTCAGAATACCATTGTATTATGAAGAGTTAGGTGTAATGCTCTGCAAATTTCCTCTTGGGATGTCTTCAAAGGTGCCCAGGCACAGACCTGGACATAGATAGCACTTCCTGGTGGTTAAAATAGAGTAGAGCTCTGCAAGAGTTAATCACAACTTGCTAGAGTTAGCATTTTTTATAGAAAGGCCAAGCGATGTAAGGAGTGGGAGACATGAGGCCACAAATCCTTTAGAGACAGTGCCACCTGGGGTCCCCACATGACTTTAAGCAGTGGCGTGGCATGGGGGAGACCACAGGGGCAGTTGCCCGGGCACAAATTTGCTGTCTCAATACAGTTCTGTCTCAATACAGCTGCATGCTTCCATCACTTGGATCCACTGAAAATGGCTTTTCCATGCAAACCAGGAAGTGACTTCTCCAAACAACAGAACATCTCTTCTTTTCTTATCTATGCAGCTGCAATCTCCTGGGTGATGCAGATGCCGTAAGGCAGTTGAATGTGCATGCATACTCTGTCTATTTCCCTCCCTACCACCCACCTTCCATATGGCCCCGGTTGCTGGCAGCCCACGCTACGTCCCTGCTCATAAGACACTGACTTTGCACTTTAAGTGCTGAGCAGCATAGTATGGGACCATCTAGGCCACCCCAACGTTTTGCAGTTCATTATGACTACTCCCCTGGCCTTGCCAGACAGAAAAATAGACAAGGTCATGGGAAGGTGACATTGGTACAGATGCTCAAGTGTTGTCAGGACTCCCAAGCCCTCCAAGGGCCAGTGGGAATCTTAAGGGGAGAAGTGCAAGTTGGTGATCCTTTTGTTCCCCTTATTTTGACAAAACTTCTTTTTCTAAAGGTAGCCTTCTTTCCTCTACTATGAAAAATCATAACAAGTGTATATCAGGTGTAGCCAAAGTGGTGCCCTTTAGATGTTGAGGAGTATAACATCAGTCCCAGCCAGCATGGCAAAAAGCCAGGGATGATGGTGAGGTAAAGGTAAAGGGACCCCTCACCGTTAGGTCCAGTCGTGACCGACTGGGGATGCGGCTCTCATCTTGCTTTATTGGCCGAGGGAGCTAGCGTACAGCTTCCGGGTCATGTGGCCAGCATGACTAAGCTGCTTCTGGTGAACCAGAGCAGCACACGGAAACGCCATTTACCTTCCCGCCGGAGCAGTACCTATTTATCTACTTGCACTTTGACATGCTTTTGAACTGCTAGGTTGGCAGGAGCAGGAACCGAGCAATGGGAGCTCACCCCGTTGCGGGGATTCGAACCGCTGACCCCTCTGATCGGCAGGTCCTAGGCTCTGTGGTTTAACCCACAGTGCCACCCGCATCCTAAGGGATGATGGTAGTTTTAGTCAAAAACATCTGGAGGGCACCATGTTGACTACTCTTACTCTTACATTCTTCTGCATGGTTAGCTTGGTTGTCCGATTCCCCCCATAACCTATACATGCGGCACAACAGCTGTAGAAAATGAGAGCTACTTTATACTAAGAGAGAATGCGCAAGCTTACCAGCATGAGCCACATTAAGCCTGGCAGGTGGGTGAGCCACCTACTTGCATCATCCATTAATTCCTAAATGCTCCCCGCAGAAGTTACTTCTTCTCTGAAACCAACCTGCTTTTGAGAGCACCAGAGGACCCTTAAATGTCTGGCTAGCCAAGGTGATTGTTTTCTGAGTGGGACCCATTTATCCCATCACTGGCAAGCATTCCCCACAAACGGCACACTGCTCTTCTCTTCGGGCTTCTACCTCGCCATTTAGCTCTTGCAATCAGGTCCTGAGAGTGGACAATCAGCTCTCCACATTTGAGCCACATTATTAGCAGGAAGCGGTTGCAAACTCCAAATGTAACAAGAGTCTGATCTCTTACTTATTCTGCATACAGACACATCCGTTTCTTACTGACCCAGTCTCCTGTGCTTCTAATAGCAGGACCGTGCAGAGCTTGTTGGAGGCCCAGGGTAGATGTCTTTTTAGAATAAAGTTATAAACTCAAACAAAAAAAAAAGCAGTCTGTCCCTGGCAGGGCCTTCTAACCAGATTAGCCCTCCAAGACCTGGAGCAAGTGTACCCAGCTGAAACTCTCTCTTCTACACTGGCCTACCTAACACCAAGTGGGCACACAGGATTTTAGGAGGTGAAGCTCCTACTACTTAGGTCTATTCAAGGAGGAGGTTTTCCCTGCTAAATGTCAGCATGACGGACTGCAAAGGCACAGGAGTGGTACTCAACATACGATTTTAATGCTATTGTTTTACTGTATATTTTTATGGGTGGTATTTTAATTTTGATTTTATGCTGTTGGCTTTTATACTTGTAAACATCTTAGAATTATGTAAAAAATTATTATTATTATTATTATTATTATTATTATTATTAATTACTACTACTACTCCCTCATCACCTCTAATTGCTTGCTGTCTAACTTTCAGGAGAAGTAAAACATGGGATAAACTTTTAAAGTTGGACTTTTAAAAGAATTTTTTACATGGAACAATGCTTCTTTGTTATTTTGACTGAAGAGTAGAGATGGCAAGTCTGTCGAAAACTGATAAGAGAGAGAAATTGAAATTGACAGACTTGCCCAACTCTTTAGTTCTCCACATATCCACATCACTTTGCAGTTTTATTTTATTTTAAAAAGCCTTGTGAAAATTATTAGCATTTTAGTGTGAATTTCTCCCAATATACTTAATTAGCATGCATCTTTTCCTAATGTAAATATTTTAGCAAAGCATATTGCCCCTAATATTTCCATACCATAATGCATGTTTATGCACTCTTTACCCTGGTGTATGCATTTTTACATACATTCTTTTGCTAGAGTACTGCATTACAAAATTCAGAAAAGTGCAAAGTTCAAAGGGTGGCTGTGTTTCAGTTCACCTGTCGTTTCAGAATGTGCAGATTGGGTAGCCTCACTTCTGAATGGAAACTGAATTGAATTTCTCCCCCACCCCTACAGAAGAACTAGTGCAACTATCATTGCTAACTTTTCAGTGCCACTGTTAACTGTGTCCTTTTTTAGAATGGCTTGATCTACAGACATTAGCAGGTAAAAAAAAACATTGATTCCAAAACTGTTTCATTTCCAGCTGATTTCTGCTGCTCAAACCACTGTCAAGAACACATCAGAAGGCATTTTTCTTCCTGGGAGAGTTGGTTATACAGTGGTAGCTCAGGTTAAGTACTTAATTCATTCTGGAGGTCCGTTCTTAACCTGAAACTGTTCTTAACCTGAAGCACCACTTTAGCTAATGGGGCCTCCTGCTGACGCCGCACCGCCGGGGCACGATTTCTGTTCTTATCCTGAAGCAAAGTTCTTAACCTGAAGCACTATTTCTGGGTTAGCAGAGTCTGTAACCTGAAGCGTATGTAACATGAAGCGTATGTAACCCGAGGTACCACTGTACTATATTCAATGCAACTTTGTTTGGAAATGAGAAGAACTGGTGCCTGTTCTATTGTCACTGACATTATGGAAGTATATCTGTAAGGCTCATCTACATACTTGTTTACAGCAATTGCTGCTGCTCCTGCTTCCCGATTCCTTGAGGTGAAGAGTCTCCCATTTGTCACCAAAGTCAGCCATAGAGACCTTAAGCTGCTTTCTGTTCAGACAAGTTAATCAGGTGCTCCTTGTCATCAGAGTCGTCTGGGGAAGATTCATGAGACCCTCGTACGAGCCGGGTAAGAAAATATACTGGTGTCCATGTTCCACACCATTTTGAAGTTATTTCTAGAAAGCCAATTTCAGCACTCCTCGAGATTAGATGGGCAAGTCAGAGATGGAGAGAGAAAAAGAATCCAGGCCTGTGCTTTGTGAGTGGCTCGCTGAGTGAAAAGTTTCCCTGCTGCAAAATTCCTGAGCTTTTTTTCCCACACTTGCAAGTGGTCTGTGCTTTTAGCAGGTACTTCACAGGCAGAAACCCAGAAGGTGAAGCCTTTATCATCATCACTCTCTGCCCTCCAGCATGATCCACCTGAGATCAGCCTGACCCTTTCCATAACAGAGGCAGGATTTCAGTTGAGTTTATAATGAACTATTACGGACCTCTGGGTAACGGGGGGAAGAGTATTAAAGGCTAACTATTTGTTAGCAGAAGCTTTAGCCATCTGAGCGCCATTTTGTAGACCATCTGCTTAACACCCTCAGCCTCACCTTTCTGATCAAATGCCTGGAAGAGGCCACTTTTGATTGGGGGGGGGGGTTATTGTTCTGGTGTTGTCATCTCTTTTATGCTATAAACTGGCAGGCCTGAAGCAAAACTTCAATTGCTCCAGTACCTGAATAAGACCTGCTCAGGAATGTGGGGGGGGGGGGAGAGAGAGAGAGAGAGAATCCTGAGGTGGTAGAATGGACTGTACCATTTCAGACTTCAGGTGAGAGGAGGAGGAATAACATATTTTTTAAAAAAATCCCACTTGTTGTTGTTGTTTTAAAAACATCTTTCCTGCTATCCAAACACTCATTATAGAAAAATTCACTTATTCAAACACAAGGAATGAGCACACAAACCTCGCTATACACACTGTAGATTCAGTTATCCAAACATCTGGAGCTGCATGTGGTACTGTAAACAAATAAGCAGCCTTAAACAAGCCTTACTTTTTGTGTTGGAGATGAAAATGCTTGCTGGTTGGCAATCTTTTGGGGCTTTGAAAAAAGGGGGTGTCAAGGCGGGTGCCATGAGTAGTGCACTGAGGCACTGGCAAATGTCCAGATATGTGGACAGTGGACCTGCAACTTCCAGCTTCTTAGGTTTTCCCTTTATGAAACAGCACCTTTATTTATTTGAGAAATTTCTATCCTACCCTCCTGCCATACTACCAAGGTAGTTTACATAAGAACGGAACAAAATAAAGAGTGCAAATTACAAAGCCCGGAATCATAACAATATAATTCGCATAGATTGAGAAGAGGTTTCAATTTGTTGAGACACCGCATTTAGCTCATAGTGGTCCACCTCTGGAGAATAAGAAATGGATATTTTACAGGCCTTTGACACAGAGTTCTACATCTTTAGAATTACACGCCAATCTCTCAAGTTACACAGCTCTTGAGATCAGAAGCAATAAAAAACCTCTTCACCTGAGGCAAGTTTAACAGCAGCTTTTCTTATTTCTTTAAAAAACAAAACAACCAGTGCTTTTAGCATTTCTTGCTACCTCAAGCAAGTTATCACTGATTTGGCATCAGATGCAGATCGTGTGTCAAGTCACTGCCAAATAATGTAAGAAATATATCCATATATTATTATTTATTATCAGCGTTATTTATTAGATTATATATTGTTGGCATGCTGAAATGGCTTCTAATAGGAACCAAGAGGAAAACAACTCTGTAAAAGACTGGGGGAAATTGCAGATTATCTTAAATGTTATTGTAGACTGGATTAACTTAAACCAAACAGTTAATGTTAAACAATAACTAGGGAAGAATTGTTAATAGGAGTATTGAAGGAGATGCAGTGTTATAGATTAAAAATTATAAGAAACTGCAAAGGGAATGAGGGGAAGTAAAAATACATATATTTGTTGCAAAATATTGCATTGTATTTATGTAGAAAAAATCTAAAAAATTGAAAAATAAAAAAAATTGAAAAATAAAATGTATATATAAAAAATTATCCTCCTCCCCCCCAAAAAAAGGCTTCTAAAAATCTTTTTGCAAATATAACAGGAAATAGAGCTAAACTTGTGCTATATTCCACAAGAATTTTGGCAGTGGCTTTTATGTTGTGTGAAAGCTCAGATATAATGCAGATATTAACCGTTAGGGAAACATAGGGGAAATGGAATAAACTGCTGTGTGGATGCAGCCTTGTGTTATATTTTGGTGTATTTCTGGAAGTGGCTTTTGTGTTAAAGCTCAAATATAATATGGAAATAAATAAGAAAAGATTGGGGAAATAGAATAAACAGCTGTGTGAATGCAGCCACACTCAGCTACAGTACCCATAATCAAATGCAGAAAGTCAAAAGATGCAGTGTGTGTGTGTGTGTGAGAGAGAGAGAGAGAGAGGTAGGACTCATCTACACAACTGCAAATAAAACATTTTTAATGTGTTGTAAAGTGCAATATACAAATGTGACACTAGATGGCAAAAGTGAGCAATGAAAAATTCCATGTATTTTTCAAAATGTTTTTTTAAAAAAATATCAGTTTCACAGCGTTTTTATATGTGTGTAGATTCCACCAGAGTCTTGTGCATTCTTACGAAATGGAAATGCTACAACTCAGAACACCATCTCTTAATCTGTATCATTTATCTCTAGTCATCTGGCAACAACATTTTTCAAATACAGAGGTAATATATACAACTGAGGGAAATGAAACACTTTCTCACTCAATTTCTTTGGTACATAAAATGAAAGAAAAAGATTTGTTTCTCTGTGTTAAATGCCTTGCCAGTTCTGTTTATAATTGACCCATTCGTTATCTGTTGGTGTAGTTTAACTGTGACATCACTGAGGATTATTTTCCTCCCCGCACAGCATGATTTTCTCATGAGGTCCAGATAGCTCTGTTGTCCAGCCCCACAATGAGAATAGCACTGTAACAAGGTTATAATGTAAAGCACTAAGCAATTAGCTGGCAGATTTACCTCTCTGTCTTAAAAGGATTTTTATTGCTTAATCAATCTCAAGCAATTTATAAACAAGACTGGGGTTTTACGGTGGAACATAAATCTGCCGTATTTGCTTCCCGGATAGAATGGGAGGCTATGTGCGCAATGATCTAAATTTCAAGGCGACATTTTATCAATTAAAAACTTTTTTTTAAAAAAACTCTGTAAGGGGTAAAATTCAAAAATAGCAGCTATCCCAGGGAGAGAAAATAGAGAATTGACTTATTAGGCCACACCTGGGTATTTGCAATGACTTCCAGGTACACAGTTTCTTGAGAGCGCTGAAACATTGATTTACAGTGCAATTCTATACATGTCTACTCAGAGGCAAGTACATTTGAGTTCAATAGTGTTTACTCCCAGGAAAATGTGTATAGGATTGCTGCCTTTGTCCTGGATATCCCCCATGTAGTGATGCTCCTCTTTTAATAGAGTGATTAATGCTTGTCCTTGTTAATATATTATTGGATAAGTATTTTAAAATGAAAGAAATGTTGAGTTGTAAGGGAGTGGTCCACCCTGTAGAACGCCCTCCCATCAGATGTCAAGGCGATAAAGAACTGCACAACTTTTAGAAGACATCTGAAGGCAGCCCTGATTTGGGAAGTTTTTAAGGTTTGATGTTTTATTGTTTTTTTATATGTGTTGGAGGCTGCCCAGAGTGGCTGGGGCAACCCAGCCAGATGGGCGGGGTGTTGTTGTTGCTGCTGCTGCTGCTGCTGCTGCTGCTGCTATCGCTATCTAAATTAGGGGCCATCACTGTCTTTTGTGCAAGCAAATTCCATAGCATAACTACTGTATGCCCTGTGGAGAGAAGTACATCATTCTGTTTGTCCTGCATCTTCCAACACCAGCTTGTTTTTTTATATATATATATATATATAATTTTTATTATTTTTCCAATTTTAAGACAAAACAACATACACACATCAACAAACAAAAACAAACACACAGATATAATTTCATAACCTCATTTTCATAAGCCTTCTTTCTCGGACTTCCCCATACCTCACCCTTTTTGCATCCATATTTTACAATTTTTCAGCAACCCTTTACTCCAATTAATTAAAACTTATTATCTTTCTCAATTTCATCTTATTTCAACAAACAATTTCCGCTGCAATTCTGTATCTTCCTTTCCCTTGACATTTTAGCACTCATCAATATTGTAACAGTTCTTAAGATAAGCTTTGAACTTCTTCCAGTCTTCCTCCACCGTCTCTTTCTCTTGGTCACGGATTCTGCCAGTCATTTCTGCCAATCCCATAAAGTCAATCACTTTCGTCTGCCATTCTTCCAGTGTGGGGAGTTCTTGTGTCTTCCAATACTTTGCTAGAAGGATCCTTGCTGCTGTAGTGGCGTACATAAAAAAAGTCCTATCCTTCCTTGACACCAATTGGCCGACCATGCCCAAGAGAAATGCCTCTGGTTTCTTGTGAAAGGTACATTTGAGTACCTTCTTAATTTCATTATAGATCATTTCCCAAAAGGCTTTAATCTTTGGGCAGGTCCACCAAAGGTGAAAGAAGGTACCTTCAGTCTCATTACATTTCCAGCATTTATTATTGGGCAGATGATAAATCTTCGCAAGCTTGACTGGGGTCATGTACCACCTATAAATCATTTTCATAATATTTTCTCTTAAGGCATTGCTTGCCGTGAATTTAATACCGGTGGTCCATAACTGTTCCCAGTCAGCAAACATAATGTCATGACCAATGTCCTGTGCCCATTTAATCATGGCTGATTTAACTGTCTCATCTATTGTATTCCACTTCAGCAACAGATTATACATTCTTGATACATTCTTAGTATTGGGTTCTAACAATTCTGTTTCCAATTTCGATTTCTCCACCTGGAAGCCAATTTTCCTGTCTTGTTTAAATGTTTCCATTATTTGGTAGTAATGAAGCCAATCTCATACCTTGGGCTTTAATTTCTCAAAACTCTGTAGTTTAAACTCACCGCTTTCTTGTTCTAAAATTTCAGAATATTTTGGCCATTTGGATTCCATGTTAAGTTTCTTCACCTCCTTAGCCTCTATAGGTGATAACCACCTAGGAGTTTTATTTTCCAACAAATCCTTATATCGAATCCAAACATTATATAATGCTTTCCTAACAATATGGTTTTTAAAACCCTTGTGAACTTTAACCTTGTCATACCATAAATATGCATGCCAGCCAAACCTATTATCAAATCCTTCCAAGTCCAGAATATCTGCATTCTCAAGAAGTAGCCACTCTTTCAACCAGCAGAAAGCTGCCGATTCATAGTACAGTCTTAAATCCGGCAGGGCAAAACCCCCTCTTTCTTTTGCATCAGTAAGTATCTTTAATTTTATTCTGGGCTTTTTGCCCTGCCAGATAAATTTAGATATATCTTTCTGCCACTTCTTGAAACAATCTAGTTTATCCACAATTTGTAATGTCTGAAACAAAAATAACATTCTAGGCAATACATTCATTTTGATCACTGCAATTCGGCCTAACAAGGAAAGCTTCAGATTCGACCATATTTCTAGATCTTTCTTTACCTCTGTCCAACATTTATCATAATTGTCTTTAAATAAATTCACATTTTTAGATGCCATGTTCATCCCCAAATATTTTACTTTCTTTGCCACCATTAACCCAGTTTCGTTTTGGAATCTCTCTCTTTCAACATTTGTTAAGTTTTTTTCCAGAACTTTAGTTTTTTGTTTGTTCAACTTGAATCCTGCCACCTGACCAAAGAATTGAATTAACTCTAAAACTCTTTTTGTACTAGTATCTGGCTCTTGTAAAGTCAATACTAAGTCATCTGCAAATGCCTTCAATTTATAGTGTTTAGCTCCGACCTGAACTCCTTTTACCAGCTGGTCCCCCCTAATCATGTTCAACAAAACCTCCAGGACTGATATAAAAAGTAATGGGGATATCGGGCACCCCTGCCGTGTCCCTTTTTCTATGGAAAGTTCATCAGTAACCACGTTATTTACAATTAGCTTAGCCTTTTGTTCAGAATATATTGCACTTATACCATTTTCAAACCTTTGACCTACCCCCATCCCATGGAGATTCTTCTTCATGAACTTCCAAGAGATATTATCAAAGGCTTTCTCCGCGTCCACAAAGATTAGGACTGCCTTCGTATTAATATTTACAGTTAGCAGTTCCATAATGTTAATTATGTTCCTTACATTATCTGATAAGTGTCTTCCTGGGAGAAAGCCTGCCTGGTCCTTATGAATCTCCTCCATTAACACCCTCTTCAGTCTTTTTGCTAAAATGTCAGCAAATATTTTGTAATCCACATTAAGTAATGATATAGGGCGGTAGTTCTTGATCTGGTTTTTTTCAGTTTCAGTCTTTGGTATAAGTGTGATGAAAGCTTTTTTCCACGATTCAGGTGCCTTTTTCCCCTCTAATATTTCATTACAAACCTCCTTAAGCAGCTGTATTAACCATTCTTTCAATGCTTTATAATATCTGGAGGTTAGTCCATCTGGTCCTGGAGATTTCCCTAGTTGCATGTTTTGAATGGCACCCTCCACTTTCTCATTTAAAATCAACATGCTTTGTTGCGAAATTTTTTGTAATCCATATTTCTTAAGAAAATCTTCTATGCCTCCTTCGTTTTCCGGCCCTTGTGCATATAATCTCCTGAAATAACTCTGAAAGCAGTTGCTAATCTCATTTGGTTTAAAGATGTTCTTTCCGTCCACCTCCAAACTTGTGACTGTATTTAATTTCTGTCTCTTCTTCAATTGCCATGCTAGAAGTTTCCCACATTTGTCCGCTGATTCAAATGTCCTCTGTCTCATTTGCTTAATTTTCCATTCTATCTCCTGGTTCATCAATTCCATATATTGCATTTGATAGAACTTAATTTCTCTCAGAATTTCATGAGACTTTGGTTTCGACCTCAGTTTCTTTTCTCCTTCTTTTATTTTTTCCAGAATCTTATCCTTCCTTTCATTTTGTTTCTTTCTCTTTAAAGAGTTCTGTTGTATCAGAAAACCTCGCATCACGGCCTTGCTTGCGTCCCAAATCACTCTTTTCTCAACCTCTGTCCTCAGATTTATCTCAAAGTAGTCCTTCAAGGTTTTTTGGGCCTTTTTGTAAATCTCCACCTCTCTGAATAGGGTGTCATTCATTCTCCATCTGAAGGATCCAGCTGTTGTTAGTTTCATTTCCATCTTCACTGCGTTATGGTCGGAGCATGTCTTTGGGCAGATTTCCACCTTTTTTATCCTTGGAGCCATTCCACTAGTAATCCATATTTGATCTATTCTTGTCCATGTCATTTGTGCCTCTGAAAAGAATGTTCCCATCTCTCTCAAGAGGGTTTCTTGTTCTCCAGATATCAATCAGGTCTATGTTTTCAGTCATTTCAAAAAAGGTCTTAGGTAGTCTCCCGTCCTTAGAGACCACCTGTCTTTGTGCTTTATCCATATTTGTAGAGACCACACCATTCATATCTCCTAATAAGATCACCTTATAATCCAAATAATCCGTTAATGTCTCATGCAATTTCTTGTAAAATTCTGCCTTCCCTTCATTTGGTGCATAGATGCCCACTGTCAGGAGTTTTTCTCCTTGGATTTGTATCTCAATTGCCAGAATTCTTCCATATTCATCTTTAAAGATCAATTTTGGGGCCAATTTTTCCTTTGCATAAATCACCACTCCTCTTTTCTTAACTTTGTCTGATGAAATAAATTCCTGTCCTAATCTTTTATTTATAAGTAGTCTTCTGTGTGCCCTTGTTACGTGGGTTTCTTGTAGACATATCAAATCCAATTGTTCTCTTTTCAAGATATGAAAGACCTCACGCCTTTTTCTGGGAAGGTTGAGTCCATTACAGTTCCAAGTTAAAAATTGCAGAGACATTATTAGTTAGTTACCTCCAGCTGCTCCCTGCAGCTGTTCTTCTTCCGTTGGTGACTTCAGTCCAAATGTCAAGTTTCCAAGGTCTGTGTCAGAGGTCGAGTCTAGCACTCCTTTCACAAGGTCCTCCTCGTTTCTGTCTAGGAATTGTTCTTTATCTTGCACTGTTCTTATTTTGACTTTCTTTCCTTTGAAGTTAAAAGACAAACCTTGTGGAAATTCCCACCTAAAAGGTATGTTATTCTTCTTCAGCAGGTCAACCAGATTCTTAAAATAAGTTCTTACCTCCAGAATATATTTTGGGATGTCCTTATAAATTTGAAGAGAAGCATTTCCAATCTGAAGGGTTCTCTGGTAATGTAAATTTAAAATTTTATCTCTTTCCTCTTTAGATCTCAGAGTTATCAGACAATCCCTTGGGATCTTCCTGCCTTGCCTTCTGCCCAATCTGAAGGCGGTTGTTATCTTAAAATCTTCTTCCTCTGAGTTTACCTGCCAAAATTCTGATAATTCTTTTGTGAGAAAGTCCACTAGGTTGTCCCCTTCACTTTCAGGGACCAACCTAAGTCTCAAATTCTTCTCTTTCCTCTGCATCTCCCACAAAGACAAGGCCGCCTCATGCTGGTCCAACTTCTTACAGACTGGTATTAGACTTTCCTGTGTAGTTTCTGCAGTAATTTTAGCTTCTTCTGCAATTTTTCGAATTGTGGCGTTTTCTTGAACCAATTTGTTTATGGTTTCTGTATTAGATGTAATGCTTTTGGTATTTAAGTCCAATTTTGTTGTAAGTTCTGTCAGTTGTTTGGTATTCTCCGTGCTCTGCTTAGTCAAATTTTCTAAAGATTCATTTATTTTAAGTAATGCTTGAGTCACTGAATCCATGAATACGTTTATTCCTTTCTCCTGTCCAGCTGTGCCTGTTGGCAGTAAGCCTGATATTGAGCCTCTTTTCTTTTGTGCAGCTTTAGCCTTAGATCTTGTTGTTATGTCTTCTGCGGAACCACTCATGTCCCAAGGTCGTTCCCACAGGAACAGCTCTTAAGTAGCAAAATCCAGTGACTTGTTTTTATTTGACAGTCTATGTTACAACTGTAATCTTTCAGCCCTCTAGAGGGAGCAATACATTGTGTCCAATAAGCAGAAGAAACAAAGAAACCAAAAACCCTCTTGGAGAGAGGTTTGTTTTTTTTTAGAAACTTTCAGTCTTTTAGAAACTTTCAGTCTTCCAATTGCAACAGTAATATTTCTGTAAAGTCCCAAAAATTGTATCTATTTGAACTCTCCGCTTTGCAGCAGGTTTTGTCAGACAGTTCCTGTCAAAGCGCTTCACCCAGGCAGTCTGTTCCCAGAGTCAGAGACAGCAGGAATTAATCACTTAAATTTCCTCTCACGCAGGTTAAGCCAAGTTTCCTTTTCTTCCCCCCCTGCTCCTGCTTGCTGGAGGGGTAGTTAGAGTTCAATGCCAAAGTTAAATAATTCTAAAGTTCAAAGTTACTTTTCCTTCAATTGCAGCTTTCCAGTTCCGTTGCTTTAAAAGCCATGCAAACCGGGGGAGGCAGACTTCCTTTATTTACCATCCCCGTTTTCAGCCAAATTTCAAACGTTTTTTATAATCCCAGTAGGTTTCCCAATCCTACTTACGGGTATTTCAATTTCAGTCCAGATTTCAGGAAGGAATCGGCGCTCTCCGCTTATGGCTACGCGGCTTCACTTCACGGGCTGGGTAGCGACTCTCAGCACCGCACGATCCCCCGATGCTCTTTTGCAGTAAGGGGGGGCGCAAAAGGTGCCCACCGAGTCTCCTTGTTCACAGGCTTCTGCGCCTGTGATTTTAGGGGTCTCCGCTTCGCCGTAGCGGTCAGACCCGAACTCGTGAAGCAGCCCTCTCTCCGGAGATTGGGGAGAGAGCGGCCATTCAGCGCTGGCGCCGACCGGAAGTCTCGACAGGTGTGCCCACCGAGTCTCCTTGTTCACAGGCTTCCGCGCCTGTGATTTTAGGGGTCTCCGCTTTGCCGTAGCGGTCAGACCCGAACTCGTGAAGCAGCCCTCTCTCCGGAGATCGGGGAGAGAGCCGCCATTAAGCGCTGGCGCCGACCGGAAGTCTTCCAACACCAGCTTGATCCCGCAGAGTCTTTTCATGATTCTTATGTGGTTCCATTTATGAGCTTCCCATAGGTAAAGGTAAAGGACCCCTGGATGGTTAAGTCCAGTCAAAGGTGATTATGGCGTTGCAGCACTCGTTTCGCTTTCAGGCCAAGGGAACCAGCATTTGTCCACAGACAGCTTTCCGGGTCATGTGGCCAGCATCTCTAAACTGCTTCTGGTGCAACGAAACACTGTGATGGAAGCCAGAGCGCACGGAAACACCGTTTACCTTCCCACCGCAGCGGTACCTATTTCTTTACTTGCACTGGCATGCTTTCGAACTGCTAGGTTGGCAGAAGCTGGGACAAAGCAACGGGAGCTCAGTCCGTCGTGTGGATTCGAACTGCCGACCTTCTGATCAGCAAGCCCAAGAGCTTCCCATAGGACTCTGGTTTACTACTGTGAGAGCAGGATAGTGGGTTACATGGGCCACAGGCCTGATTCAGAGGCTCTTCTTATATGGTTGGGTTTCAGCTCCCATCACTCCCAACCTCTATGACCAATGTTGAGGGTTAATGGAAATTGTAGTCTGCAATATCTGGAAGACCATGGGCCCCTCATCCATGCCACAGACACTTAGCGGCGACAGTGCACAAAACAACAATTAATACCTCTGTGATGCCTGAAGAAACAAAGAATCTGGCCAGAAAAGCGGCATCTGTTGCTCAGGAAACCCTAAACCTTTAAGAACATAAGAATGTTGGTCAGAAAAGCCTGAACCTTTAAGGAGATTGAATGGTGCCACACTTGCAATCCAGGCTTCGGTTCTTGATGCCACATCACCAAAAGGACTTTGCAATTCTAGAAAAGGTACAGGGATGGGCCACTAATATGGGCCTATTTAGTTTAGGCATGAAAGCAGACAAAACAGAAGTTCATAAATGTATGCATTGTGTGGAGAAAGAAGACAGAGGTGCTTTAATAAAGTCAGAACCTGGGGTCAACCAATGAAGATGAATGGTAGAAGATTCAGGAGAGGGAAAAGAAAGTATGCCAACAAACAGTGCAGAGTTCAACTCTTGTTAAATCTCTTTGGGATGTTTTATAGTACATGATTCATAAATGAAATAAATGAACAGGCTAAGGAATTGACTCCAACATGACCGCCAACTTTAGACTATTTTTAAACGGGATCAGAGAAATTCATGGAGGAAAAGACTACCTAGGGCTACTAGATCATGGGCATCCACAGGAGTTTTTCTTAGGTGGGAGACAAAGTAAGACATTGAGCAGGCTCATTACTCACCAAAAACGTATGAGCAACGCCTATACTTTTTGTCTTATGACTCAGGTTCTACAAATGGTGGAAACTCTCTCTTTTTTTAATGGAATTATGGTTTATCTGGTGGAGGCTATTCCACACTTGGGACACGAGTGGTGCTGTGGGTTAAACCACAGAGCCTAAGACTTGCCGATCAGAAGGTCAGCGGTTCGAATCCCCGCGACAGGGTGAGCTCCCTGCCAACCTAGCAGTTCGAAAGCACGTCAAAGTGCAAGTAGATAAATAGGTACCACTCCAGTGGGAAGGTAAACAGCGTTTCCGTGTGCTGCTCTGGTTCGCCAGAAGCGGCTTAGTCATGCTGGCCACATGACCTGGAAGCTGTATGCCAGCTCCCTTGGCCAATAAAGCGAGATGAGTGCCGCAACCCCAGAGTTGTCCGCGACTGGACCTAATGGTCAGGGGTCCCTTTACCTTTACCTATTCCCCACTTACTCACCACTATAAATGCCCATTTACAGATAGGTAGCCGTGTTGGTCTGCCATAGTCAAAACAAAATAAAAAAATTCCTTCCAGTAGCACCTTAAAGACCAACTAAGTTAGTTCTTGGTATGAGCTTTCGTGTGCATGCACACTTCTTCAAGAAGTGTGCATGCACACGAAAGCTCATACCAAGAACTAACTTAGTTGGTCTTTAAGGTGCTACTGGAAGGAATTTTTTTATTTTGTTTATAAATGCCCATGTTCAGGATACCAGTGACTAGGGAACCACAGTGGGGAAAGGGCTACTGACCTCATGTGTTGGTTGTAAACTTCCCATAGGCATTTGGCTGACCCCTGTGGAAACAGGACATTGGGCCAGAAAAAAGCTTTGGTGTACTCCACCAGAGCTCTGCTGATGTTCTTCTGCCCTTTCAGCCAGGAACTCTCTCATGAAGCATCTGCAGCATCACCTCTCTCTATTTCCACACACACACCTTCAATTCCCCCCCCCCAAAAAAAAATCTTCCTCTTCGTCCTTTGGCTTAATCCCACCTTGCACAACAGGAATGAGGGACTCCTGGGCCAAATTAGGTTCTGCAGTTTCCCTTCAGACCAAGGCTACCTTCCCTACACCTGCCATTTTATGTGAGCTAGGTGGAGATGGCAGCTGGAGCACCTGTGCAGCTGAGTTTTCCTGTAGGGAACTCAAGCATGCAGCTGATCTCTGCCTATGCTGGGTGTTGTGCTGAGCCACAGGACTGGCAAAGCCCTTTGTGCTGCAGTTCCCAAGCGCCACACAACCAGCTGGATGCCAGTTACTTCGGAAGCACTGTGCAGGGGACTTTGGCAGACGGCTGGGATAACCCACCTGTCAATCATCTGGTGTCATGTGATTGACAGGTAGGTTGTCCCACCCACCTAACAAAATTAGTCTGCAGAGATCTCTGTCCCACCAGGCCAAAAAGGTTCCATAGCTCAACAATGTACCATGTGGTGGAAATGTAAAAAGGTTTTTTTAAAAAAAAAACACTTTTGGGGAAATTATTTAAAATGAGCTAAAGAAAATATTCAAATTAACTTTCATCAAAAAACCGGAAGCCTTCCTTTTAGGTATCATGGCTGCAGACATTCCAAAGGAACTAAGGAAGGTATTCATGTATGCAACCACTTGCCGTGAGAATGCTGATAGCCAAAGGGTGGAAGGGAGATAAAATACCAACTAAAATGAGTGGCAGGTGAAATTATTTGAATATGCAGAATTGGCAAATCTGACAGAAAAAATTAGGAACCAGACAAACCAAAAGTTTAACAAAGAATGGGATATTTATAGATTATGTTTAAAAGAACATTGTTCACATACGAAATCTTTGACATGCTTTGATTAACTTCTGCAATGTTATATGCTACAAAGATTATATATAATTTATGGTATGGTAAGTTAAAAGTCATACAATATGCAGTCAACAAGGAAACGAAGGACCCATACTGAGGAAGACGGACGACTCAATGTACGGAAGAACCTTATTTTATATATAACATTTTCTTTGTATTTGATGTGATTTGTTTCTTCTTTTGTTCATTTTGTGGTGAATGGATTCAATATTTAAAATCAATAAAGATTAAATTGCCAAAAAAAGAAGGTTCCATAGCTGTGCTGGATAGAAGCTGAATCTAAGTATGTACAACTGAATTTGTGTGCCTTATTCCTCAAAGTACCATTGCCTTACCCTCCTTTTCTTCTGCTTGTCTTGATCTTGACAAAATTTAGATTGTAAGCTGTTCTAGGCAGAGACCTAGCTTTTTCTTGTGTTTTCTAAAGGTCTGCATATGCCAAAGGCATGCCGTAACTGTTGTTAACAGTTCAGAAGTCTCCTGTTTTTAAAAGTCCAAAGCAATTAAACGGCCATAAAAGCATCTGTTCCAGCTGTCAAAAGAGAATACGACAACTTCATTATATTGCATTGCATAAGTAATTTCTCCTCTCCAAAGGATTCCCAGGACAAATGCATTTAGTCCTTCACTGGGGCACCTTTTCAATTAATCACCTGTCAGCCAAAAGTTGTCCATCAACTGCCAGGCAGCAAATCGAGCGCATGCTTATGAGGGCTAAGGAAATCCCAGGTGACTGCTCACATAGATGTCTAGGAACACGACCTCATTTCTTATTGCAAGAATGGGAGGGAGACCATCTCTGCATGATTTAAAGGGCCTAGTTCTGGAGATAGACTAAATTGAGGGGATTATGCCCACAACAGCACATTCTAACAGTGCTTTTGTGGTTGCATAATTCTAACTCATTATAGCAGTGGTACCAGCTTGCATAAAAGTGTCCCCCCATCTCTCTCTCTTTCACTCTCACACACACACCACTTTTAAATAAAGTGATTTGAGCCTACAGTCTGCACACTTGAGACACAGAGCAATGTAACAGCTTAGAATAGCCATTCCGCATTTAGATCTAGTGCTGAGCCAACAGTTCACCAAACAGAACTTTTGATTGCATTGGGGAGCTGGGGTTCCTAGTAATACAGGAGTGTTCTCTGTAGCCTTTGGGGGATTGGGTACACTCTTTTGGGGGGGACAACATTCACCAGCATTCCTGCAGCCTCCCTTTCATTCACAATGTCAGGGAGCCAGCCAGCAACAAATCACATGGAGTACATGAAGTTAACTCTTTATTAGCAGAAACCAGGCCATCCCAGGGGAGCCAGCAATTTTCATATACATATTTCAGATACAAAATCTTATTTCATACACATTTTCCACCTAATATAATCTCTCTTTTTGGCAAAACAATTTCCCCCGATGTAATGGATTTTCATATGTTATTTTCACTGATATATGAATTTTTGTATACCTTACTTGCACAACTCAGAGAAACACAAATTGTGGAGGAAACCTGTGTTTCAGTTCACATATCACTTCAAAAAGTGAATTAGGTAGATATGCCTTTAAATGCAAACTGAATCGAATTTCTCTTTACCTCCTCCACACACGCCCAAGTAAATGGGGTTAGAATTGTAGCCTAAGTCATCTGTATTCCCTCCTCACAAAGAAACTGAACCCTGCATTGGCGGTCACATGGGAAAGTGCATAATGGAACAATCTGCTTATTCTCTGCAACCTCAACTACAGAGATCAAGGCCAGACATTCAGAACCCAAGTTCCCTGCTTTTCAGCAAATCATCTACTTCAATTATATTTTTTTTAAACACACATCCTTTGAGATAGCCTAGGGGAGTTTTCAGATAGATACAAGTGCAAATTAAGATAAAGCTGTATGTATAGATAGAGGTGTAGATAAGCAGATACAGATTCCAATATAGAGATCTGCAAGTGTGTCGCAGAGCCTGTGGGCCATTATGTATTGAATGAGCTATGTTCCGTGCAGTGACTGTACGCAAGGCTCTCGCTTTTCAACACCTAATAGGAACAAATGTATATTCACACAGTTCACTGATTTAACAGCTCTTAGCGTTTTTGATGAATAGCCCATTATATTTTCAATTCCTAGACTTTTATGGCAAAAGGTTGGTGGGGGAAGGGGAGTCAAGAGCCAGCAACTCACTGGCTTATACCTTCCAAACTTGGCAGATAAACTCTGCTTTGCCCCCCGATTCAACAGCAGGGGAAAAAAATCTAAGGCAGGAACAGATCCCCAAAATAAAAGGATGGGAGAATAAAATATTTGCCTGCGCAATGATGTCTAAATTAATACAAGATATAGGATTAAAGCAAGGAATACAGAAAACTAATATACATACATAACTGATTACTTTGTATTAACTATTGGAAAAAACATAGGACAAATCAATATATATTTTATGTATGTTTTCTTTATTACAATTAAGCTATTAACATCAAGAACAGTAAATAACTTTTATGAATCTGATCACAAAATAGCCTCATCCTTCTTTACTCCTTTATCATTGTATGCGTACTGTAGAATTTTTTAAAATGCAATTAATAGCCTAGTGTTTGCACAAACATTCTTATTAACGCAATGCAGTAGTTTTCATAAGAACATAAGAACCACCTGTTGGATCAGACCAGTGGCTCATCTAGTCCAGCCAAGCAGTGGCCAGCCAGATCCCTATGAGAAAACACAAAATAAGACCCAAGACCATTCTGCCCTCTTTTGGTTTCCAGCAACTGGTATTCACAAGCATTGCTGCATCCAACTGTAGAGGCAAAGCATAGCCATCATGGCTGGTAGCCATGGGTAGCCTTTTCCTCCCTGAATTTGTCCAATCCTCTTTTAAAGCCATCCTAGTTGGTGGCCACCACTGCTTCTTGTGGGAGTGAGTTCCACATGCACAGCTTGGAGAAGTACTTTCCTTTGTCTTCCAGTGATCAGCTTCATTGGAAGCCCACACAAATTCCAGTGTTGTGAGAGAAAGAGAACATCTTTTCTCTATCCACTTATGCTGAGTTGCGCCCATGGAAATAATGAGACTCCTTGGAATTCCCTAATCAGAAGCAGTGGATGTATGGTCCTTAAAGGTCCCATAGCTCGGTGGCAGAGCACATGTGTTGCATGATAAAGGTCTCAGGTTCGATCCCTGGCGTCTCCAGTAACAGGTTGATCTCTGCCTAAGGTTCTGGAAGGGACGCGGGTGGCGCTGTGGGTTAAACCACAGAGCCTAGGACTTGCCGATCAGAAGGTTGGTGGTTCAAATCCCCACGATGGGGTGAGCTCCCATTGTTTGGTCCCAGCTCCTGCCAACCTAGCAGTTCAAAAGCACGTCAAAGTGCAAGTAGATAAACAGGTACCGCTCCGGTGGGAAGATAAACTGCGTTTCCGTGCGCTGCTCTGGTTTGCCAGAAGCAGCTTAGTCATGCTGGCCACATGACCCCGAAGCTGTATGCCGGCTCCCTCGGCCAGTAAAGCGAGATGAGCGCCACAACCCCAGAGTCGGCTACGACTGGACCTAATGGTCAGGGGTCCCTTTACCTTTACCTAAGGTTTTAGAGAGACACAGCCAGTCCGGGTGCCTGATATGATTGGTCTGATCTGGTTTACAGCAACTTCCCATTTCTTTAGGGCAGTTTGCCCATCACTGCCAGGGCAGCTATCCTGGAGACAGCAGCTGGTTCCACAGGTGAGTCAAACAGATGGATTTGTAGCTTGGTCTGAGTTTCCCAACCAAAGTCAGGCCAAAGTCAGCACAGGCCAAAATCAGACCACTGGTGCCAGATGACGGTGCACAGGTGAGTGGCAACAGCTCTGACACCTGCAGTAGAATGTCTCACACCAGATCACTCCCTTGAAGCAAGGAGAACCCCAATGGAGACAGGGAATAAAGACTTTGATCCTCCTCTTAAGCCACTAACACTTGTTTGCTACAAACCCACATGCCCCGTAGGCCATTTTGAACATGTTTAGGGCCCATTTCATGTGATGTGCTGCCCAGGTCTTTGGGGCCTCCAGTTGGCATGCGTAAGCTGAGATGAAACATTCTCACTGCAGAGAAAGCCCAGTAAGTGCCATGCCTGGCCCTGACCTGGTACCAGAGTCCTTGAATGACAAAGTAGGCACCTCATCCCTCATCCCCACACACACCCTCCTCACCATTTCCACTTCCAGTCAGGGAAGGTGGAACAGGGAGGCATCAAGCAAGCTTGACTCTGTCAACAACTCTGGCTGCAGAACGTTTGAAATGCACTGGCTTAATGGGTGGGGCCCAATTTTCCACAGCCTTTCCCCCCCACTGGTATATTCATCCTCTCCTAAGTGCTTTGGGGCATATGTGAAGGGCTACCTAAGCCTTCTGCTGCCTTCTTGTTGTCTGTGCTGAAGGATGAGGATCTAGCCTCCAGGAAAATATGTGTCCACCAGGTGACAATGAGAAGCCTGACACCCAAGTCAAATCCACATGGGGCAGTTTCACTAAAGCTTGCTGAAGATGCAGTGGGTAGTCTCTCTCTCCCCCCCCCCCCAGCTCTGCTCCTTCATCTCCCATATCAGAAATTTAAAAATAGAGGAGTAAAGCCTGAGAATGTGGCCATGTCACAACCAGCATCATCAGACATCTGCTAAGGCTCACAACCCAGCAGGGGGCCACCCAGAGGTCAACACACACACACACACACACACACACACACACTGCCTCTTCAAACATGAGTAGTGACAAGTTACAGGCACTGGCCTGAAGTCACCTGAGGCCACCACCTTGCTGAAGCTACCATAAGTAGGTCTGGATCAGGTCTAGATATGGTCAGTACCCACCAGGGAACCACAAATATGTCAACTTGGGTTCTGTCATGGAAGAAAGGTGGGGCATGTATATCTTCATATATACATAGAAATGTAAGGCTGGCATCACACAGCTCCCATTGGAGGATTTACATTCAGTCAGGACAAGGGATGGAAGCAAAAGAGCAAGCAGGTTTTGAAAAGCACAGATTCAAACAACAGCAGACATTTGAATAAAGCAGGGAAGCAAGTACTCAGAGGAGTTGTGAGGCTATGCCGGGGGGCCTTGAAGCAGCTGTGGGGGTGGGGAGTCAATGAAAAATATAGGGGTTGAGGTTGGTAGGGGGTAGGCAGGGTTGGCGAGCAATGCGAGAAGGGGGGGTGGCCCCTAGTAATAAAATAAATGAGCAGGGTATGTCCTTGCTGCAGCATTATCTTCAACTTCAGGAAGTGGTAACCATTCACTTGGTTCTGTCTTCGGGAGGAGAGTTAAACCTGCCCAACTCCTCTGAAATCCCAGCTATTTAAATAAAAAAAAAATTAAAGGCTGCTCCTAGATGCACAGCTCCATTGCAATTTCTGTTTCTTTGTTACACAGCAGCCAGGGTGGGGAACCTCAGGCCCAGGTGCCAAATCTAGCCCTCAAGGTAGGAATGGAGAAGAAATTTGATTTTGCTTGCATTTTCTGTCCTCTAGGGGCACAAGGGTAGTCTGGTACACTAAGGATAAGAAGTAAACATCCATCCGGTTCAGTTTTCTAGCACCCTTCGGTTCCATCTAAGACACCTCCCTTGACATTTTGGCCATGAAAGCTAACAACTGTGACCCACACACTAAACATAGACCAAATCTAATTGTCACATGCTGCTGGGTGTAAGTCCTGTGGTACAGCCTGTCAGGAGGGGGTGGTAATTTTTTCCTACTCCTGGTTTATGAGAAGCAAATGCATTAGGTCTTTGCAGACATCAAGGTATTGCCAAGTTTCCTTTCCCCCCATTAGAGGTCAAATTCTCATTGTGTCTCCATTGGTGCTTTATTTTCCCATTCATACTTCACCAAAATTCAGTTTCCTCAGCATGCTGTTTTCAGCCTAATCTAAGTCTTGAATCTAAGTCTTGCCATCCACAAGGGTGGGTGCAGTTACCGTATTTTTCGCTCTATAGGACGCACTTTTTCCCCTCCAAGAATTAAGAGGAAATGTTTGTGCGTCCTATGGAGCGAATGCAGGCTCCTTGGCTTCAGCGAAAGCAACGCAAAGCCTCCAAAGTGCAGAGGGAGGCTACGCGTTGCTTTCGCTGAAGCCTGGAGAGCGAGAGGGGTCGGTGCACAGTGACCCCTCTCGCTCTCCAGGCCCCCAAAGGCTTCGGGTTCCTTTTGCGAAAGCCGGGAGAGCAAGACTCTCCTGGCTTCAGCGAAAGGAACCCGAAGCCTTTGGAGCACCGCGCGAGGTCCCGCTGCCCTCCAGAGGCTTCTTGGGCTATCCCAGAAGCCTCTGCAGGGCACGGGGATGAAGGTTCCCTGTGCTCTGCGGAGGCTTCGCACGAAGCTAGAACAGCTAGAGGGTGCGCTGCGCAGTGCTCCCTCTAGCTATTCTGGCTTTTGGATAGCCTCATGAAGCCTCTGCAGGGCACGGGGATGAAGGCTCCCTGTGCCCTGTGGAGGCTTCGTGCAAAGCTAGACCAGCTATCCCAGTGGCAATCCCAGAAGCCAGAACAGCAAGAGGCTATCCCAGAAGCCAGATCCCTCTTGCTGTTCTGGCTTCTGGGATTCAGATTTTTTTTTCTTGTTTCTTCCCCCCCAAAACTAGGTCATCCTATCATCTGGTGCGTCCTATAGAGCGAAAAATACGGTACTTGATATTTGTTTGAAAGCCCTTCCCTTGCTTAGGTGAGTCTCATCTTTTTCTGCCCCAGGTGAATGAAGTGGTGCTTTCGATCTTGGTATATACCCACCCACAACATCACTGGGCAGGTGTGGATGCACACAAATGAAACATACGTGGCTACACACATATCTGAACCAACTGGATCAACTGGACACACAAGTGAGGGAAATGCAGGATCCATCTGCACTGAGCTTTTCTTTTCAGAATGAAACTGCTTTGTGAAAAAGCACTTTTCAGGGGGCATAAAATCTACAATAGGTCCAGATGGTGTGTGGACTATGTAGAAAAAAAGAAGATATCAGTGTGCACTGTATGCAGAATATAATGTCTTGTTTGTGAAGCTGGTGCCAACTTTATTGGGAAACGACCACCTCCAATCCCCAGACCGCTTGTTTTGTCATTGTCATCCCCTCCCCAGCAACACTATGGAAGTGTACAGTCCCTGCTCAAAGCAAAGGAGAAATTAGTCTTCACTTTTAATGTCACACCTTTCTTTGTGGTTGCATAAGCTGTGGTTTAAAGCAGGCAGGCTGCTTACAATTCAGGATTCATATCTCTAAATGTCTCCTCCTTCTTCAATCTCCCGCTCATTAAGTGACAGGATCTAATCACAGCTCTAGTCCCCACATCCAACACACAAACGCAAATCTTCCCAGAGATGATCAAAATAGCTATTTTATTTATCTTTATTCTTTCGCAACCCTTTGCTTTATTTGCATATTCAAGTGGTTATTAGGGGGAGAAAAAGTCATGCATGCAAATTTGACATTCAGATGTCAGATCCCTCCATAAATAAGGTCAACTATGATGAGGACACATGTTACGTCTCCAATTATAGGTCTCTTAATGTCTAAATAATGCTAATGTGAAGCATCTGCCATCAGCCCATAGCTCACAAAAAGAAAGTGGGGGGGAGGAATGTTTGTCAGTTCATCAGTTTGATTCAGTCTTTGCCATGCCTAACCTGTGAACTCACTAGAGATCTTATATCTAAAACAGGCTAAAAACTGGGCGTTGATTGTTTACGCCCTCCATTTCCCAATTATTGAATAAGCAGCTGTGAAGTCTCAGAATGTTCGCCAACATTTTTCCCTCTGGGGTAAATGTGTCAGCAACAGAACACTGGCTAACAGCACAGTTTCTTCATGTTCAGGAAGCTTTGCATTTGCACACAAAGCAAGAAAAGTGGGAAAAGTTGGAGGTAGGTGCTAAGGAGACTGAATTTGACTTAAATTAACCAGCCCAATGCATAGTTGCTGGTTTCTAGCCAATATCAAGTTGGTTTTAGAGCAAGAGTAGGGAAAAGAGTAGGGACACGGATGGCGCTGTGGGTTAAACCACAGAGCCTAGGACTTGCCGATCAGAAGGTCGGCGGTTAGAATCCCCTTGGTGGGGTGAGTTCCCATTGCTCGGTCCCTGCTCCTGCCAACCTAGCAGTTCAAAAGCACGTCAAAGTGCAAGTAGATAAACAGGTACCGCTCCGGCGGGAAGGTAAACGGTGTTTCCATGTGCTGCTCTGGTTTGCCAGAAGTGGCTTAGTCATGCTGGCCACATGACCCGGAAGCTGTACACCGGCTCCCTCGGCCAATAAAGCAAGATGAGCGCCACAACCCCAGAGTCGGTCATGACTGGACCTAATGGTCAGGGGTCCCTTTTACCTTTACCTTTTAGATAAAAGCTGACAAGTTTGAGAACATCTCCTCGACCTGGCTGAGATTTGGAACCATAGATCCACCTCCATCACCTTCTTCAGCTGACTGTTCAGCATTAAGAGTGGTCAGTCTAGGGTTATGATCTAGGAATTACCAGTTCGCTCACTTCACATAAGCACCCCAAATGCAAGCAACCCCCCCCCCAAAAAAAAAAATAGTTAAGTGCTTTCTCTGTTTCCAAACAAGACACCAGCTGCAAATCTCAGCAATACTCATTCTCTGTCCACCTACTGCCAAGAACATAAATGACAGATGACATTGTATCTCACAAGGCTTTACTGTACCACAGATGTCTGAGATGGTCATCTGCCAGAGCTCTGGTGACAGTTTCACCATCTGATCTCCTGCTGTATATTTATAGTCAAATAGTGTTTCGTGTAGCTGTATGCTTCCTGTTACATAACCACGGGAGAAGGAGCTAATTGATGTCAATGTCTTAAGGTCTCTCAGGTATCAGATGGCTCAAGCGCTTGTATCATTGCACAGTGCAAAGAAAAGGTGATGGAATATAGAGTGACCAGGGTTGATGGCAAGATTT
Source organism: Podarcis cretensis (assembly GCF_951804945.1). Lineage (NCBI taxonomy): Eukaryota > Metazoa > Chordata > Lepidosauria > Squamata > Lacertidae > Podarcis > Podarcis cretensis. The sequence continues at coordinate 21,621,867 of NC_137183.1, forward strand.
CAGAGCTTGCCGCCAAATGCCTTTAAGGTTTCTGGGGGCATGTGGGGGACCTGGTTGCTTAGAATCATAGAATTGTAGCGTTGAAAGGTATCCCAAGTGTCATCCCTGGCAAGGCCGAAATCTCAACTAAAACATCCATGACCCAATCACCATCCAATCTCTGCTTTAAAACCTCCAATGAAGGAAAGTCCATTGCCTTCCAAGGGAGTCCCTGCCATCTGCCTTCCCCGTCATGTGAGAATGGGCCTTGGCAGTGGCAGCCTCTCCTCCTCACCCCTTTCCCAGCAGCCACTACTAGCTGCCCAAGGGAAAAGGCTGGCAGTGGCAGCCAAGGGATCCTCCTTCGCCGCTGCTACCGCTACCACCACTTGAGTGCCAACTCATCCTCCTGAGCTTCGTGGTGCCAGCCCTGGCAGGGGAAATAGGGACATTCTGGGATTAAATCAGAAGCTGCGATGGCTTTTGTAATTCTGGGACTGTCCCTGGAAAATTGGGAGACTTGGAATGTGTGACTGTAGCTCCCATAATTCTTTGGGAACTCTGGCTGTTTGGAGTGGTATAGTACTTTAAATGTATGGTATGAATGTGGCCATATGAGATTACTTTTAAACAAGCTGAACCCTGCCCTCCCGCCCCCACCCCCCAAAAAACCCCACCCCTCTAATGGCTGCAGCCTGAGCAGCGGGAGATAATACGAGAGGCAGTGTATGAGATTAAAATCTCTCTCCCGCCTCTCACTTTGATTCCAGTAACTTTCCTTTTACGAAGAATTTCGCCGGCACATAAAAGAGCCATTAACAATATTTCCATCTCTGCCTCTTCTTCCCTTTCTTTTTATTACATTTATCACGAGTAATAGAGGAAGCCAGCCACTCACACAGTACAAAATGTGCTCATTCAACCCAGTTCCCCCGCACACAATGCGCGGAGCCTATTGCTTCGGCGGCCGCCTTGTTTTTCTCTGCCAGGTGCTGAGCGCCACCCACCTCTCTGACAATTGCCTCGGCACAATTACTGTATTGATTTGATGCAGCATTAGCCCCATGATGGAGATGGTTTATGTTTTTTAATTTGCAATTAGATAAAAAAGAAGAAGCCGATGTCTCTTCCTTAAAAGACAGCTGACAGTTGTTTAGACTCCAGCAGAGGGTTGATGGAGTGAACTTTTTACTTGACTTCATGAAAGCCGTTTTCTTCGCTAACTCTGGAATACGCCGTTGCTTCCCTTTCTCTGAGAAGCCTCTTAATCCCCTAGAAAGACAAAGTCTCTGCCCCACTTGGTTCAAAAGCTGTCTAGGCAGGAAGAGCCGAATAGCAAAGCAACTACAGTGGTACCTCGGGTTAAGTACCTAATTTGTTCCGGAGGTCCGTACTTAACCTGAAACTGTTCTTAACCTGAAGCACCACTTTAGCTAATGGGGCCTCCCACTGCCGCCGCACCGCTGGAGCACAATTTCTGTTCTCATCCTGAAGCAAAGTTCTTAACCTGAACCACTATTTCAGGGTTAGCGGAGTCTGTAACCTGAAGCGTATGTAACCTGAAGCATATGTAACATGAGGTACCACTGTATCAGGAGAGACCAATGTTATGCTATTCATAAGAGGGGTGGTGATAGCATCTTACATTTTTATCCCCTTGTTCATCCTGGAGGATTCAAAAGTGCTCCACTGATTTGAGGGATCCTCTCATCTGATCCTTTCCACTTGCCACCAGCCCACCTCTGGGCTTGGGAAGGCAGAAGAAGCTGAATACAACATGCAGCTAAGCTTTCTTGGGTGCCTCTCTAAGGCCTGGCAGTGAATTCAGTCAAATAATGGTTTCCATCGTAGTGTATTGTTGAGAGAGACAGAGATGTCAGTGCAAGTTAGGCACAAAGGAAGTGCCTGGGTAATTTAAGTGTGTATGGAGAGGGGACAGGGAAAATAAGAACTCTTTTGTCCCCTGAGATGTGCATTATGTTCCCATCATATTCTCAAGTGAGTTGAAGTTGTTGATTTATAGAGCTGCATGAGATGGGCATCCGTTTTGATTTTCAAGCCAAATTCAGTGCTGAGGAAGACATTTCCCCTGGAAAATATTTGGTGCACATATTCACTGTTTTCAGTCATGTTCAGTGCTGTTGTTGCTCATCCAGCATCTCTCCCCCACCCACCCACCCCGGTCCTTGTTGCAGCTTAATTAGTCATTTCTGGATGATTTATTCCTATAAACAACACTTTTGTAAAAACAACAACATGGTTACACCATGCCAAGGTTACAACAATTTAATGTTAAAATAAAGTTACACCAATGATTGAAACATAAGTAACAATGGCATGAAGGCATCCATAAATACCAGTTGGTTAAAATAAAATTGCTTTTTCAAAGGCCTGTCTCAATAGCACTGGGTTCGGGTGACATCTAAAAGGAGGCAGGAATGGTTCCTGCTGAACCTCTGGTGGCAGGGAGTTCCACAGAACAAGGCCTGACGCAGTAAAGACTTGGTCCCTAGTGAAGACTGGCAGAACCTCAACAGCGAGGGGAACCATAAGATGTGTTCCATCATAGGATCTGAGTGATCAAGTTGGAGCTCAGACAGTCCTTAATCACATGGGAGTACGTATTGAATAGCAGGGGTCTGCAAACTTTTTCAGCAGGGGGCCGGTCCACTGTCCCTCATACCTTGTGGGGGGGTGGACTATATTGGGGGGGGGGGAATAAACGAATTCCTATGCCCCACAAATAATAATAATAATAATAATAATAATAATAATAATAATTTATTATTTATACCCCGCCCATCTGGCTGGGCCTCCCCAGCCACTCTGGGCGGCTTCCATAGAAACCAAAAATACAGTAAAATATCACACGTTAAAAACTTCCCTGAACAGGGCTGCCTTAAGATGTCTTCTGAATGTCAGGTAGTTGTTTATCGCTTTGACATCTGCTGGAAGGGCGTTCCACAGGGCGGGCACCACTACCGAGAAGGCCCTCTGGTTCCCTGTAGCTTTGCTTCTCGCAATGAGGGAACCGCCAGAAGGCCCTCAGCGCTGGACCTCAGCGTCCGGGCAGAATGATGGGGGTGGAGACGCTCCTTCAGGTATACTGGACCGAGGCCGTTTAGGGCTTTAAAGGTCAGCACCAACACTTTGAATTGTGCTCAGAAACGTACTGGGAGCCAATGTAGGTCTTTCAAGACCGGTGTTATATGGTCTCGGCGGCCGCCCCCAGTCACCAGTCTAGCTGCCGCATTCTGGATTAGTTGTAGTTTCCGAGTCACCTTCAAAGGTAGCCCCAAGTAGAGTGCATTGCAGTAGTCCAAGCGGGAGATAACCAGAGCATGCACCACTCTGGCGAGACAGTCCGCAGGCAGATAGGGTCTCAGCCTACGTACCAGATGGAGCTGGTAAACAGCTGCCCTGGACACAGATTTGACCTGCGCCTCCATGGACAGCTGTGAGTCCAAAATGACTCCCAGGCTGCGCACCTGGTCCTTCAGGGGCACAGTTACCCCATTCAGGACCAGGGAATCCTCCACACCTGCCCGCCTCCTGTCCCCCCAAAACAGCACTTCTGTCTTGTCAGGATTCAACCTCAATCTGTTAGCCACCATCCATCCTCCAACCGCCTCCAGACACTCACACAGGACCTTCACCACCTTCACTGGTTCTGATTTAAAAGAGAGGTAGAGCTGGGTATCATCCGCATACTGATGAACACCCAGCCCAAACCTCCTGATGATCTCTCCCAGCGGCTGCATGTAAATGTTGAAAAGCATGGGGGAGAGGACAGAACCCTGAGGCACCCCACAAGTGAGAGCCCAGGGGTCTGAACACTCATCCCCCACCACCACTTTCTGAACACGGCCCAGGAGGAAGGAGCGGAACCACTGTATGACAGTGCCCCTAGCTCCCAGCCCCTCAAGACGGTCCAGAAGGATGTTATGGTCGATGGTATCAAACGCCGCTGAGAGATCCAGCAGAACTAGGAAACAGCTCTCACCTTTGTCCCTAGCCCGCCGAAGATCATCAACCAGTGTGACCAAGGCAGTTTCAGTCCCATGATGAGGCCTGAATCCCGACTGGAAGGGATCCAAATGGTCCGCTTCTTCCAGGCGTGCCTGGAGTTGTTCGGCCACCGCTCGCTCAATCACCTTGCCCAAGAATGGAAGATTTGAAACTGGGCGATAGTTGGCCATCGTGGCCGCATCTAAAGATGGTTTTTTAAGAAGCGGTTTAATAACCGCCTCTTTCAGCGGGTCTGGGAAGGCTCCCTCACGGAGGGAAGCATTCACCACCCCACGAAGCCCATCGCCCAGTCCTTCCCGGCTAGCTTTTATAAGCCAGGATGGGCAAGGATCCAGGAGACAGGTGGTTGGCTTCACTCGTCCAAGCAGCCTGTCCACATCCTCGGAGGTAACAGATTGGAATTGATCCCACTCAACTTGACTAGACAGAACTCTAGCACTCTCCCGCCCTGGCCCTGCTCCCACGGTGGAGTCTACTTCTTCCCGAATCTGAGCGATTTTATCTGCAAAAAAACTTTGCAAAATCATTGCAGGAGAACATGTGGCCCGTACTGGGCCCCGATGTTGCAGGTGGTTCCACTAAATTGTGAACCACCTGAAAAAGTCTCCTGCTGCTCTTTTCTGCAGATGCAATAGAGGCGGTGAAGAAATTCTTCTTCGCCGTCACTATCGCCACTTGGTAGGCTCGACGTTGAGCTCTAACCTGTGTCCGGTCAGATTCGGAATGAGTTATCCACCACCGGAGCTCTAGCCGTCTCAACGATTGTTTCATTGCCCTCAGATCCGTGGAAAACCACGGGGCTGTCCGGGCTCCATGCAATCGGAGAGGGCGCTTCGGAGCCAAACAGTCAATAGCCCTGGTTAACTCCACATTCCAGCGGGCCACCAGGGAATCGGCTGAAAGGCCATCAACATGGGATAAAGCATCCCCTACCACTCTCTGGAAACCATTTGGATCCATTAAGTGGCGGGGGCGGACCATCCAAATTGGTCCCACCTCCCTGCAGAGGGGATGGGTCGCAGAGAAGTCCAGTTGCACCAGGAAGTGATCTGACCATGGCACTTCTTTCGTTTCGCTTTTACTTAGTGTCAGATCACCAACATCCATAGAGGTAAACACCAGGTCCAAGGCATGTCCGCGGCTATGGGTTGGGCCAGACTTATTCAGGGACAGCCCCATGGAGGCCATGCTTTCCACGAAGTCCCGAGCGGCCCCTTGTAAGGTCGTGTCGGCATGGATGTTAAAATCCCCTAGGACGACCAAGCTAGGTGTCTCCAGGAGAACATCCACCACAACCTGAAGCAGCTCGGGCAGGGAATCCTTGGTGCAGCGGGGAGGTCGGTACACCAAAAGGAATCCTGTACTGCCCCTATTGCCCAACTTCCAGAACATGCACTCGGAAAACTGGGTCTTCCCAGAGATGCATTTTAAATAAAAGGACACATTCTACTCATGTAAAAACATGCTGATTCCCAGACCTTCCGCGGGCCAGATTTAGGAGATTGGGCCAGATCCAGCCCCGGGGCCTTAGTTTGCCTATCCATGGAATAGGGCAATGCCCCGACATATTGTAGCAAATAAGTTGTAGCCATATGATGGCCCCTGAGGGTGCTAGGGAGTGAAAGCAGTGCTCCCAGGATTGTGACATGGGTGATCTCACCAATTGGGAATCGCAGGACTCAGCTACATTCCTAAAGATAAGGCTCTTTATATCCATTATAACACTGTGACACCAGAGGGCGCTGTGGAGTCCCGTCTTTTGCCAACGGGATTTCCCTCTGTATGAAGTTTACGACGCGTTTAACTGAATCGCTTTTTTGATGTGCCTAGGTCCAGCCCCACAGTGAACACAACGTTGTTGTTGCAACACTAGAAAGGATCAGATCTGACTCCACTGAAGGCAACTAAAGGCATCTGAGAGCAGGTGAGGGCACAGTAAATGAACAAAGGAACATTTTCACAAGGAACTTGTTGGGAGAGTGCTCCGGGCTATCAGCAGCCCCGCCCCCAATCTCCAAGCATCCTCCGGTGAGCATAGCTCTGGAAAAGGCATCCCCTTCTTCTCCAGGGCGCTCCAGTGACATAAACCAACTTGATTTATGCACACTAGCCTACTCTCTTGACACAGTACAGTGGTACCTCTGGTTGCGAACAGGATCCGTTCCAGAGGCCCGTTCGCAATCTGAAAGGAATGCAACCCGTGTCTGCATGTCTGCACGTGCGCGGGTCACGATTTGCCGCTTCTGCGCATGCGCATGACGTCATTTTACGTGTCTGCGCATGCGCGAGCGATGAAACCTGGAAGTAACCCGTTCCGCTCAACCTGAAGCAGACATAACATGAGGTATGACTGTAAAAGAAAGAGGCATCGTAGTTCTAAACTACTATTTATTTACAGAATATTTACAGACAACAGCATCATGGCATCTTTTCTCTCTAGCTCCAAGAACAAACAGAACAGTGTGAAAGTACAGTTTCACAGAAACATACCGGAAGAGAGATAAGACAGTCTTCCTTTCTCAGGCTCCACTCAGACAGGCGTGTGAAATATACCAATCATAAAATCAGCATCAGGGAGCATGTCCCCCCAGTGGGGGGTGGGGAATCATCCCAAAGAGGAGTTGTTTTTAGCTCCTGCCAAAGAATGTTCGTGAAATAATTTCATCTTGCCCTCCAAGTTGCTACTCTTGACGGAGGAGGAGCTGAGCTGGCTGGTCTCTAGCTGGCCTGGCCCCAGACCCAAAATGTAGCAAAGGAAGCACTTTCAACGCCTCTCCATTCCACAGATTCTTTCCCTTCTCAGAATGGAATGCATGCACTAGGAGCAAGATGGCATCTCCAAAACAGATTTCATTCTAAACTTGAGGCGTTCTGAGTGAACACCAAACGTTCCATGGATGCCATGTTTTCCAATACATCATCCTCACGGGGGTTTATGCATCTTGTTTATAGTTCCCAATGTGAACTTTGCTCATTTCTAGAGGGCATGCCATAATGTTTGTCAACTGTCAGATAGTTCGTGTGTCACTCATCCCTATGTGGTCTGAAGGAACCTCTCTAACTAGCTGTAATACGAGAAAAAACGGGAAAGGGAGATTTGGGGATGAGACGTGTAAAATACAGGGCTGGATAAGGATGAATTCTATTCGGTTCCCATTTAAAGCCAAATCCATCAAATTTGCATGTTTGTAGAAGCGTGCATTATATTAGGGTAAATTGCTTCCAAAAATGTGTACATTAGTCAAAACGACATATAAAAATGTGTTTATAGGGGGAAATGTAAAATGCTGATGAATATCCACTTTCCACTCCACTGCCGTAATGCAACCTACGTAGTTACTTATGCAAGTTACGAATTTAATGTAAATAATGACTTAAATAGTTCCAAACCATTCATTTCAATGTAAAGGAAAAGTCAATACATTTTTTAAAAAATGTATCATTAATTGCAAATTGCTTGTAGGCTTAAAAAATAATAATGTGTGTGTGTGTGTGTGTGTGTATGGATACTGACTGTATTCAATGAATTGATTTCCACTCCAGACAAAAAAGTAAAAGCACAAACAGCAGCAATTTCTATTTCTGCCGCCAGCAGAATTCTGTGACATTCCTCATTACAACCAAGTGTCAGAAGACAGACAAGCTACAGAAAAATAGACTTGCAAGTACAATTTAACCTCAAATTCTGTTTCTTCCTGGGTCAGGTTCCTCCAATTTTCATAATCCTTGGGGATTAGTGTCCTCCACTCTCCTGGAGTGACACTGCAACTCGCAAATCTCTCCATTTTATACTATTTAAACACTTGAAATGTGAAGAGGTGATCCCCTGGGGACGTTTAACAAGAGGCTTAACAAAGCTTGAGAAAAGAAAATTGTTTCACATCGGGGCAGTCTGAAGAAGAGTTTTGTTTGCTTTTTTAAAAAAAGGCACATACCATAAGTGCAACCATTCAAGGTTAAAACATACATTTATCTATTTGTTATTGGAAAGTGTTGTCACCTAGATATAACTTTAAATTTCCTTTTGTGAAGATCAGGTAGTGGTTTAGACCATACTTTGAGGAATCTCTAGGTATTAACTATTCAGTGGCACAGAGTGCCCTCCATCACCTTCAGAAGGTGGTCCAGCTGAGCCCCTATTTATAGCCTTCTCCCCAATGAATTGTCCAATCCTCTTTTACAGCCATCCAAGTTGGTGGGCATCGCTCCCTCTTGTGGTAGTCAGTTCCAAAGTTTAACTCCACGCTGCACGAAGAAGTATTTTTCTTTGATCTGCCCTGAACCTTCCAACAGTCAGCTTTGTTGTTGAGGCCATCTGTGAAGTGGTTTGTGGATTTTTAAAAGTTAAATGGAAAAGAACTTTTTTCTTAACCCCACAAAACAGTCTGAGAGGGACTGGTGAGCCTTCAGAATGTTGTAATCATGAGGGGGCAGTAGGGGTGTATGAAGGGGGGCGGCGGAGGGGGCGGTCCACCCCGGGTACCACTTGGGGGGGTGACAAGATGGCCTGCTGCTTCCCCCCAGCTGTAGAGTGGCCGAGGGCACGCACACAGTATGGGTGCCACTCGTGCAGCGTCTGTACGCGCTGCTGAGAGTGCGCAGTCCATATGAGATGCCAACCGTGCGCAGTCCATATGGACGTTACGCATGCGCCACCAGGCAGTTTGCCCTGCCCCTTGGCATCCCGCCCCAGGTGCCAGAGAGGGTTCCTCCGCCACTGGGTGGCAGTTAAGATGGGTTGAGGGAAAGAAAACTGGTGCGGCCAGGAGTAGCCAGCAGGGAGCATTGCCGCCATAGACCTCCGCTCCTGGCAGCAATGTTGCTACCATTTCTCCCTCACACCTACTGGGACCAAGCTCCTCTCTCTTTGACAGTCCTATCTCTCTCCTACTTCCCCCCACCCCCAACTAGCTTGCAGGTTTTGGGAATTAGCCTGGGGGCTGCAGGTTGCCCACTGCTGTCTTACAGGTAGGGGCAGCACTGCAAAACTCTGTTTTGCATCCCATTTCTAACATCTCATTCCCTGTGGAAGATTGCTTCATGTCTTCATGTGTTTCCTGCACCCCTCCTGGTATCCAGTCACAACTATCCTCTGCTATTGCAAAGCATTACGCCCAAGTGTGCTTCCCTTCCTTGAGTTTGTGTATGCGCTCGTGTGATAAACAGCCCTGAATTTCAAGGCGAACCTTTGCCTTGGACTTTTAATACACGTTGGCCAACAAAATACCTGCTTGATGCTCGACAGGCAGACCTACCGTAGCGAAGATATCAACCCGCTCCGAGTCCCAGGTGATGCAATTACCCACTTAGCTTATACCAAAGCCTCATGGCTCTTGAGCACATTATCAAACTCATCCAGCACTTATCGCTGGGTACCAAACAGCTTGCACCCATCTTCTCTGATCAGGTTAATCAACCCTCTGGTATGCCACCTGCATCCAAACCACCCAGACTATTTACTTGCTTGCTATAGCGGGTGCCGTTGAATAGCTTTATCAGGCTGCTCCACAAGAGAGGGGGAGCCAGACTGAGAAGAAATACCCACATTTCTCCTCCTAGAGAAACTCGAGTTGATTTGGGGACTCGAGATGTGAGGTCCTGACATAGCGTCTGAAAAATACAGATAAAGCAGACAGAACAGCATTATCTTTGGGGCTGAGAGCATCTTGTTCTATGGAGAATACCTCTTCTCTTGTTGACACCAACCAGGAAGGCATTCCTTGGATTATATGAATATATTGTCATGCCCAGAGGCAGAGAATGTGCCATGCAGAAGGTCTCATGTTCAATCCTCAGCATTTCAAGGTAGGGCTAGGAGAGATCCCAGACTGAAATCTTGGACAGGTGCTGCCAGGCAAAACTGAGCTAGATGGGCCAGTGGTCTGACTCAGTAGAAAACAGCATCACAAGTTCTCCCAAAGAACCCTGGGGACTAGTTTCTTGTGGGTTCTGAGACTCGTTTGGAACCCCCTGTTCACACAGCTCCAGTTCCCATAGTTCCCAAGAAAGAGGGATTGACTTTTAAATCACTCTGAGAATTGAACCTCTGTGAGATGGATAAAGGTAAAGGTAAGGGGACCCCTGACCATTAGGTCCAGTTGTGGCCGACTCTGGGGTTGCGGTGTTCATCTCGCTTTATTGGCTGAGGGAGCCGGCATACAGCTTCCAGGTCATGTGGCCAGCATGACTAAGCCGCTTCTGGCGAACCAGAGCAGTGCACGGAAACGCCGTTTACCTTTCCGCCGGAGTGGTACCTATTTATCTACTTGCATTTTGACATGCTTTCGAACTGCTAGGCTGGCAGGAGCTGGGACTGAGCAACGGGAGCTCACCCCATTGCAGGGGTTTGAACCGCCGACCTTCTGATTGGCAAGTCCTAGGCTCTGTGATTTAACCCCCAGCGCCACCTGCGTCCCACAGGCATCTCCTATCTCTCAGCACCCTTAACAAGCTACACTTCGAAAGATTCTTTGAGGGAAGTCATGACTGTTAAGTGGGATAATAGTGCTTTAAATATATAGCACAGATGGGGCCAGAGCCACATACTGTACATGGCTACCCACATCCCAAGAGCTTCTTTTTCTTACAAAACAAATCTTTTGACTTATTTTGATGGTGATGATAAAACTTACTTCTTTGTACACATTAGATGAGATGGGGGGGAAACACCCCAGTTTTCCTGTTAAGCCATATTTCTTCCTCTGTTTATGGCTTCTCCTCTTCCTTCATTCATTAGGCTCCGAAATATATATGCAATGCAACAAAAGCATTTAGTTAAAGTAAAAGGGTAGTTAGTGTTAAAACACACTGTAAAATGCACTATAAGCCTCCCATTTGGTTAAGAATGCATAAACATGCAGGTTGCCAACTGAGGGTGGGGGAGAAATCTAGATTTGTTTGCATTTTAATAAGAACCTAACTAATTCGTACTTTTTGAAACAATATGCAAACTGAAACACAGTCATCCCATGAAATTGTCACTGCTCTGAATTTTTGTGATGCCGTTTTCCAGCCAAGCATTATGTACAAAAATGCTTATACACACACGCGCGGGGGGGGGGGGGGAGTGGGTTGCAATAATGTTTATGTTACTGCATGATGGATGCAAAAATGTGTTTATTGGGAGGAATCTTCACTAAAAATTTCACTGACAGTTTTTCGCAAGGGGTGTGTGTGTGTGTGTGTGTGTGTGTGTGATTGCAAATTGCAAACGGAACTTAAGACTGGGAAAATGAGAAAATGGAATCGACAGATTCATTCACCCCTAGCTGCATGTCTCATTTGCATAGATTGATAGATAGATAGACTGGTTGCCATTCTGCTCTGCCATTTGGACCTTTGGGGCTTAGGCTGAAAAAGCTGATGCCATCAGAATCCAGCTGTATGCAAGGCACCACTTTTGCCTAGCTTTCTCTTTCCTGATCCGCTCCAAGGGATAGTTGAGGATTCAGCCCATGTATCTAAGCCAGTGCCCATTTCAGCCAGGCAGTCTATGCATAGTGGAGACCTCCTCCTCCATCTACATTCACCTAATGTCGCCTTTACACCCTCTACCAGGACCTAAATTCTTATCAGGCTCACTTACTGACACTCTCCACTCCTCAAGTTGCGCTAACAAGATTTGAAAGATGCTATTAAGCACATTATTCCAACCTCACGTTGGTGCCCTTAAGGTTGTGAGTTGCTGCTGTTGTTTTAATTTAATAAATATATTCTAGCACGATAGCAGAAGCTGTTCTTGGATTAAGGAAAGCAAGGTCATATCAGGGGCAATTCTGCTTATTTGCAGCCTGCAGCTAAATGGGATGGTTGCCACCTTTTTTTTTCTGTGATTCGGTTCCTGCGCCTTTTTAAATCTGCCAAAGTTTTCTTTTTCAAGACAGAGGCTTTTAAGTGGTTGTGCCTAGACTTTGGAAATCTTTCTCTATCCCTCTCTCTGTCGGCCTTTTGCAAGCATGTGAAGATCTTATTTAAATGGGCCTTTGACCTGTCGAGACAATGACTTTCGATTGCTGCTTTTTATTGGGGGTTTTTTTAAAAAAAAAACTGCTGGCTCCTTTAGGCAGCTGATGTGGCTCAGTTAAAGACTCGGTTAGTCCTTGGTTCAAATCCTGCCTCCATCATGAATTCACTAAGTGGCCTTAGGCAAGTGTAAGTGTAAAACAGTTATCGAAAAGCACAGATAAAATGCAAGCATCCATCACAATATTATTTAAAAAACACAGATTTTAAAAAACACAGAATTTCAAACCAAGTGTACAGAACAAAGAACTGCAAATGCAAAATAAAAAGGCGCCTGAGCTTTCCCTCCCCTCATCCCTCCCCATCTCTTTTTAATAGAATCATAGAATCATAGAATAGAATCATAGAATTGGAAGAGACCACAAGGGCCATCGAGTCCAACCCCCTGCCAAGCAGGAAACACCATCAGAGCATTCCTGGCATATGGTTGTCAAGCCTCTGCTTAAAGACCTCCAAAGAAGGAGACTCCACCACACTCCTTGGCAGCAAATTCCACTGTCGAACAGCTCTTACTGTCAGGAAGTTCTTCCTAATGTTCAGGTGGAATCTTTTTTCTTGTAGTTTGGAACCATTGCTCCGTGTCCGCTTCTCTGGAGCAGCAGAAAACAACCTTTCTCCCTCCTCTATGTGACATCCTTTTATATATTTGAACATGGCTATCATATCACCCCTTAACCTCCTCTTCTCCAGGCTAAACATGCCCAGCTCCCTTAGCCGTTCCTCATAAGGCATCGTTTCCAGGCCTTTGACCATTTTGATTGCCCTCCTCTGGACACGTTCCAGTTTGTCAGTGTCCTTCTTGAACTGTGGTGCCCAGAACTGGACACAGTACTCCAAGTGAGGTCTGACCAGAGCAGAATACAGTGGCACTATTACTTTCCTTGATCTAGATGCTATACTCCTATTGATGCAGCCCAGAATTGCATTGGCTTTTTTAGCTGCCGCGTCACACTGTTGGCTCATGTCAAGTTTGTGGTCAACCAAGTCTCCTAGATCCTTTTCACATGTACTGCTCTCAAGCCAGGTGTCACCCATCTTGTATTTGTGCCTCTCATTTTTTTTTTGCCCAAGTGCAATACTTTACATTTCTCCCTGTTAAAATTCATCTTGTTTGTTTTGGCCCAGTTCTCTAATCTGTCAAGGTCATTTTGAAGTGTGATCCTGTCCTCTGGGGTGTTAGCCACCCCTCCCAGTTTGGTGTCAATCTGCAAATTTGATCAGGATGCCCTTGAGTCCATCATCCAAGTTGTTGATAAAGATGTTGAATAAGACCGGGCCCAAGACAGAACCCTGTGGCACCCCACTAGTCAGGATGAAGAGGAACCATTGATGAGCACCCTTTGGGTTCGGTCAGTCAGCCAGTTACAAATCCACTGAGTGGTAGCATAGTCAAGTCCGCATTTTACCAGCTTCTTTACAAGAATATCATGGGGCACCTTGTCAAATGCCTTGCTGAAATCAAGGTAGGCTACATCCACTGTGTTCCCTTCATCTACCAGGCTTGTAATTCTGTCAAAAAACGAGATCAGGTTAGTCTGACATGACTTATTTTTCAGAAATCCATGCTGACTATTGGTGATCACAGTATTCCTTTCTAGGTGCTCACAGACTGTTTGCTTAATGATCTGCTCCAGAATCTTCCCTGGTATTGATGTCAGACTGACTGGGCGGTAATTATTTGGGTCCTCTCTTTTCCCCTTTTTGAAAATAGGGACAACATTTGCCCTCCTCCAGTCTGCCGGGACTTCGCCTGTTCTCCAGGAATTCTCAAAGATGACTGCCAGTGGTTCTGAGATCACATCTGCCAGTTCTTTTAATACTCTTGGATGCAGTTCATCTGGCCCTGGAGACTTGAATACATCTAAACTAGCCAAGTATTCTTGTACTATCTCCTTAGTTATTCTGGGCTGTGTTTCCTCTGCTGAATCATTTGCTCCAAATTCTTCAGGTCGGGCATTGTTTTCTTTATCGGAGAAGACTGAGGCAAAGAAGGCATTGAGGAGTTCAGCCCTTTCTGTGTCCCCTGTTTGCATTTCACCATCTTCTCCTCTGAGTGACCCCACTGTTTATTTGTTCTTCCTTTTGCTACGAACATACCCATAAAAGTCTTTTTTGTTGCTTTTAACCTCTCTAGCAAGCCTGAGTTCATTCTGTGCTTTAGCTTTTCTGACTTTGTGTCTACACGTGCTGGCTATTTGTTTGAATTCCTCTTTGGTGGTTTCCCCCCTTTTCTATTTTTTGTACACATCCTTTTTTAATCTTAACTCAGTTAAAAGTTCTTTAGATAGCCACCCTGGCTTCTTTAGGCACCTTCCATGTTTCCGTCTCATTGGTATTGCCTGAAGTTGTGCTTTTACTATCTCCCTCTTAACAAACTCCCAGCCATCATGAACTCCCTTTCCTTTTAGTATTACTGTCCATGGGATCTCACCCAGCACTTCTCTAAGTTTTATGAAGTTGGCTTTCTTAAAGTCAAGAAATTGAGTCCTAGTATGCTTGGCTGCTCCTTTCCGCTGTATAGTAAACTTCAGAAGAGCATGATCACTCGTGCCTAATGATCCTTCCACTTCTACCCCACTAACCAGGTCATCAACATTGGTTAGGACCAGATCTTGGTTAGGACCAGATCTTGGTTAGGACCTTGTGTGCTGTGCCTTAACACCAGGCATAGGCAAACTCTAGCCCTCCAGGTGTTTGGGACTACAATTCCCATCATCCCTGACCACTGGTCCTGTTAGCTAGGGATGATGGGAATTGTAGTCCCAAATATATGGAGGGCCGGCGTTTGCCTATGCCTGCTTTAGACTGTTATCTCTGAGGGTAGGAATTGTCTTACTAGTCAATCACTTTCTATTATTTCATTCTGGCCATGTAAGATTCAGTCGAGATTCCTGCACCGCAAAGGGGTTGGACTAGATGGGTCCCTTCCAACTCTGCAATTCCAGGCCCCTCTGGGGGCCTTACAGCCAAAGAACAGGGTAAATGTGATTTTTAAGAACAACTGAAGGCAGAGGAGCAAGGTTAGCTGTAGTTAATAATGATAACTGAAAAAGCAGCACTAGCAATAATGTGCAGGTGTCCAATGTGACAGCAGGGTAAGACTTTGTATTAGCAGTTCAGGGCCTTGGTCAGCAGAAGGAGCAGAGGGCACCCAAAAGGCAGCTGGGCTTCCTTACCATGATAGAATTGGATAGAATCATGCAGGGCATGGAGAAAGGGGGTAGAGAGAAGCTTTTCTCCCCCTCTTATAACACCAGAACTCAGGACATTCAATGAAGCTGAATGCTGCAATATTCAGAACAGATAAAAGAAAGCCCTTCTTCATGCAGCACAGAGTTAAACTACGGAACTCACTGCCACAAGAGCCAATGGCGGCCACCCATATGGATGGCTTTCAAAGAGGACTGGACAAAACCATGGAAAAAGAAGGCTAACCGCAACTACTAGCTTTGATTACTATGTTCTGCCTCCACAATCCGAGGCAGTAATGTTTCTCAATACCAGCTGATGGGAAACCACAGAAGGAGATAATGCCAGACCCTCCAAGTGTCCCTATTTTCCAGGGATGGTCCTGGATTTACCTACAGAAGCTGCCTTGGTTTCTGATTTGATCCCACTTTCCCTTAGGATGTCCCTATTTTCACTGGGGAAATGTTGGAGGGTATGGTAGGACGCGGGTGGCGCTGTGGGTAAAAGCCTCAGCGCCTAGGGCTTGCCGATCGAAAGGTCGGCGGTTCGAATCCCCGCAGCGGGGTGCGCTCCCGCTGCTCAGTCCCAGCGCCTGCCAACCTAGCAGTTCGAAAGCACCCCCGGGTGCAAGTAGATAAATAGGGACCACTTACTGGTGGGAAGGTAAACGGCGTTTCCGTGTGCGGCTCTGGCTCGCCAGATGCAGCTTGTCACGCTGGCCACGTGACCCGGAAGTGTCTCCGGACAGCACTGGCCCCCGGCCTCTTGAGTGAGATGGGCGCACAACTCCAGAGTCTGTCAAGACTGGCCCGTACGGGCAGGGGTACCTTTACCTTTACCTTTATGGTAGGACATCCCTATTTTCATCGGAGGGTATGGAGTTATGTGACACACACAAACACCCCAAGCCAAGGAGACAACTAACTATACAGCCTTTAGAAGACATTTGAAGGCAGCCCTGTATAGTTTTATTATGTTTTTGATGTATGTTGGAAGCCACCCAGAGTGGCTGGAGCTACCCATTCAGATGGGTGGGGTATAAATAATAAAATTATCATTATCATTATTATTATTATTGAATAATAGGGCATTGCTATTTTCATTGGAGAAATGTTGGAGGGTATGTAATGCTATTGTACCCGGGTCCTGCCTGCAGGCTTCCCAAAGACATCTGGGCATCTACCATGAGAACAATAAGGAAGCCATTGGCCTGATCCCACTGGCCCTTCATATGTTCTTACCATATATTTATTGATCTATCACATTTACAGTGGTACCTCGGGTTACATACACTTCAGGTTACATACGCTTCAGGTTACAGACTCCTCTAACCCAAAAATATTACCTCAAGTTAAGAACTTTGTTTCAGAACAGAAATTGTGCTCTGGCGGCGCGGTGGCAGCTGGAGGCTCCATTAGCTAAAGTGGTGCTTCAGGTTAAGAACTGTTTCAGGTTAAGAATGGACCTCTGGAACGAATTAAGTACTTAACCCGAGGTACCACTGTTTATGTCATATCTAAGGAGCTCCTCTTCCTCCCCACCTTATCCTCACAACCCTGTGAGGTAGGTTCAGCTAGGAGACAGGGAGGCAAGGTTCACTCAGTGAGCTTCCATGATGGAATGGGAATTTGAACCCAAGCCTACAAGGTTCTAGTCTGACACTCCCAACAACCTAACTTCTACACCACACTGGCTTTGGAAGTCATGTAATACATATTGCTATCTAAAGAGTAAATAATATTGAGCTAGCTCCAGTCCTGGCCCCCTTCCTAGGAAAAAGGCAATAGCTCATTGACTGGGCCTCTAGTTTGCATACAGATGGTCTCAGGTTCAATCCCCAACATTTCCAGTTGGGACTGTCTGCTACCCTGGAAAGCTGCTGCCAGCCAGTGTAGACAAAACTGAGCCAGATGGACCGGTGGTCTAATCCAGTATGAGGCAGCTTCCTATGTTCACCTGCTATATACTCATGGTAGACCCATTGAAACTGACGGATTTAAGCTAATCATCTTCATTAACTTCCGAGTAGGCCTAATGTTGCATATAACTCACTACGTCCAGAGTTTAAAATGGCCAAACTACACTATTGCTCCCTGGCTGTGAATGTTTAAACATATAGTCTGCAAAGTCTCTTTAAGTTCAGCGCTGGAATAATTCACATTTTTGGGGAAAGCGAAAAAGGGGGGGCACTTGTTATCAGAAAAACAAGCCAAGGGAACCCTCTGGAGTTCCTCTGGCACTCGTCTCCGCCGTAGTCATTCTTTCCGACACCTACTTCCCGCTGGTTCCAATTATGTAGGTTATGTTCCTGCCAGTTTAGCTGTGATGACGGCTTTAATAATTGATATTAACATGCTTAATATGCTCACTTGCTATTGCATGTGCACGCTTGTGGAAGTGTGCGCTTCTTCTTTCGTGGTTCAGACTGAACCAAAGTCAAAACAGCATTCTGTATGGTTCTTTGGTAGAGCAATGAAGTCCTCTTCGGAAACAGAATGGACAACCTGATGTTTGAAGTCTGGGCACTTAGAATCTGCATGGGGTGGTGGTTAGAATATGAAGAGATTTGAATGCTCCCAAATCTTTTCCCACTTTCTGATACAAATCCACTCCATTTGGAGCCAAGTTCTCCACTTCCTGTGGAACAGAACCTAGGGACAGGGAGCACAAGGAGCTGTTATATACTGAGTCAGACCATTGGTCCATCTAGCTCAGTGTTGTCTGCACTGACTGGCAGAAGCTCTCCGGGGTTTCAGACAGTAGTTCCTCTCAGCCCTACTTCTATGCTAGAAGAAGAAGAGTTTGGACTTGATATCCCGCTTTTCACTCCTCTTAAGGAGTCTCAAAGCAGCTAACAATCTCCTTTCCCTTCCTCCCCCACAACAAACACTCTGTGAGGTGAGTGAGGCTGAGAGACTTCAAAGACTAGCCCAAGGTCACCCAGCAGCTGCATGTGGAGGAGCGGGGACGTGAACCCAGTTCACCAGATTACAAGGCCACCGCTCTTAACCACTACACCACGCTGGCTGTTAGTACCGACACCTTGAACATGACCCTGTAACACATTGGCAGCCACTGCAAGCGGAGTGATAAGTGCTGGCGGTAGTTTGCCCCCCCAAAAAAACATCGTAGCCACTACATTCTGCCCCAGCTGTGAACTCCCATTTCATTAATCCAACCACGAGGTTACAAATCAGGACCAATATATTCTGGCACCTGAGGCGAACCCCCAAATAGTGCCCCCTCCTCTCCGGGGAATTGGGACGTGGGTGGCGCTGTGGGTAAAACCTCAGCACCTAGGACTTGCCGATCGCATGGTCGGCAGTTCGAATCCCCGCGGCGGGGTGAGCTCCTGTCGTTCGGTCCCAGCTCCTGCCAACCTAGCAGTTCGAAAGCACCCTTAAGTGCAAGTAGATAAATAGGTACCGCTTTATAGCGGGAAGGTAAACGGCGTTTCCGTGTGCTGCTCTGGTGCCGGTTTGCCAGAGTAGCTTCGTCACGCTGGCCACGTGACCCGGAAGTGTCTGCGGACAGCGTTGGCTACCGGCCTCTAGAGTGAGATGAGCGCACAACCCTAGAGTCTGTCAAGACTGGCCCGTACGGGCAGGGGTACCTTTACCTTACCTTTACCTCTCTGGGGAAGCAGGAGTGTGAGACTATCTACATCAGGGGGGGGGTGGAAGAGAGATGGACGTTGGGATCTGCTGCCCCAGTGGATCCAACTCCCTGAGGCAGTCACCTTACCTTGCCTCATAGGCAGGATGGCCCTGTTACCAATGCATGGGCAATTGTAGTCAATCCATCTCAATCCCAGAACAGACATAGCTGTTTTACCAACCCATTCTTAAACCATGTAAGACTAGGTTCTAAAATCACCCAGTTCCACAACTGCCCTTTGGCTCTTTCAATTTTCTCCTCTGAGCGGTGTTTGATTACAGAAAGTTCTGCTTTAAACTAAAAAATATGGGGCAGTTATGCAGTGACCCAGCCAGCCCGTGTTCATATTTTCGGTTTCTGGCTGCAGTGTGATTTCATGTGTTGTTGCTCAGGCAAAATTCATCATATCCTACCCACCACCCCACCAGATACTGGGTAGAAAGTGATGTGAATAAATTCCAAATTCTTCAACCTTTTCTTTTGTCAACTGCACTGCAAAATGGGTCTGCTACCAGCAGTTGTTTGTAAATACTCAGTACTTAAGCCCTATTACTGACCATAGAAAACAAATCTTCAGATGCTGGCAGGGACATCTGCCAGTGGCCAGTGGCAAAGCTGCATGCTCCGCTACCAGGGGCAAAGAGCAGGTGGGGGCGTGGCTGGCACCCCGGGACATGGCGCGCACCCTGGGGGCGTGGCACGCATCCCAGGGGTATGGCACGCATCCGGGGGCATGGTACGCCACCCGTGAGGGCGTGACACGCGTTCTGGGGGCATGACAAGCCATCTGTGGGGTGTGATGCCCGGCGCACAGGGAGTGCACGGCGCATGTCTGGGGGGGCCGCCGCAATGGCACCCTACCAGAATAGTGGTACCAGGGGCGGTCCGCTCCCTCTGCACCCCCATTCCTCTGCCAGTGCCAGTGACAGACCTTCTTTAGCAATAGATTTCCAAGGTTCGCAGTCAGCTTCAGCTAACAGATGACTGACCTGACCTGTCTAGGAAGCACTGCCCTCGCTCTAAACTGATCTGTCCGGCAAGCATTGCCCTCATTCTGCATAGGCTTCGCTTGCCCTCTCTGAAATCAACACAGCTATAACAGCAACAAAATAGCACAAAAGCAGAAGTAGATTGGGTGAAAACAACGGATATGAACCCAGTTTTAGAAATTGAACAGTTTCATTGAATTAGGGGTCAACGAAGAAAAATAGTTCCACTCCACAAAGCACCATCCTAACATATGCCTTTAATTAAAACGCTAAATTTCCTCTGTCTTTTGGTTTCTGTTTCTGGAACTGGTGTCAAGACATTAGTTGTTTTGGTCTGGGTGATTAACTAATAAGGATACTACAAGAATTCTCTGTCGGTTTATTCCAACCAGTTTCTGGTAATTTCATAAATAACAGAGTGGGGAAGAGACTTTCCTAGAATATCTACTTGATATGAGGAGAGCGTTGCTGCAAAGAAGAGGTGGGAAGGGTGAAGGTCTACCACTTACTGGCCACCAAGTTAGATGTCTTTAAAAGAGGATTAGACAAATTCATGGAGGTTAAGGCTATCACACTTTCTCCTAAGATAAGCATTTTTCTACATATCCAGTTGGAGAACCACATCACAAAATTCAGAGAAGCACAAATTTCAAAAGATAGCTGAATTTGTGTACTGGTCCAGGAAGTACAAATTAGGTCCGAACCAAATTTCTTCCCCATCATTAACAATGGATGGTTTAGCCTTTCCCCCTTTCCTACTGTTATTTAATTCTCATGTGCCCACTCAGGCACAGCTGCAACTTCCATGCCTTTCTTGTACAGATTAAATCTCAATATGGTTTCCAAACATCCTCCCTTTGCTGGGAAAACATTTGACAGCTGATGAAGTTTTCTTTGGGTGCTTCCTTCATCTTCCCCCCTCCAACCCCAGCCCTACCCCCAGCCGCCCACAATCTCAGATGAAATCCTAGTTGGATGAGCAGTTGCTGCAGCCAAGTCAGTTTTTGATCGAGTTGTATTAACTTTGAAAAGCTGACTGACTCATGCTTAAAATGGAGCCACTTAAAGGCAGATGAAAGACCTTTTTTATCCGTGTTGAAGGAAGTTGTTCAAAAGCAGCAACAGGGTGGTGTGGGTTTTTTTATTCCTGAAGACAAAAGAATCCCTTTTGTTACTTTGCTACTCTCTTGAAAAAGATCCTTTACAGCACTAACTTTGTTCGCCAGAGACGAATAATGGGAGGCACAGAAGGAGGTGGAGTGAAAATTTAATAGGGAGTTTCCTGCAGATTGTATAAAAGGTGGTGTTTAGTTTTTAAACTGATGGTGATAGTGTTTAGGCTGACAAGCAAGCTCCAGAACAAAGCAGGTCATCCCATAATCAGCCTGAGGAAGATACACACAATCCTTTTGTGATTCTGGAATTCCTCAAGGCAGCATTTCTCAAACTGTGGACTGGGGAGAGGGATGGGCAAATTGTTGATTTTTGCTTCTCTCTGATTCCCTCCCTGCCCCCCTGGCATCATACATTTAGTTCCCCACATTTCAATGTCAGTTTTCATTTTTTCCCCTAGTGCAAATTTCTCCCAATATACAAGTGTTTCCATGCAATTTCGCCTAACATACAAATCTATGCAAAACAATTTATCCTAATAGGATGCAATTTTTGGTGTTATTTTCACTTATATATGCATTTTTTAAAAACATTAAACATTTATCACTTGGTACATCTTTTGTGCTGACCTGCATCTGACTTCAGCCTTGACAGAAGCTGCCTTATACCAAGTCATACCATCGGTCCATCTAGCTCAGTGCTTACAACACGGACTGGCAGTGGCTGTCCAGGATTTCAGGCAGGAGTCTCTTCCAGTCCTACCTGGAGGTGCCAGGAATTGAACCTGGAACCTTCTGCTTGCAAGGCAGATGTTCTACCACTGAGCTATGGCACTTCCTCACACACACACATGACTTCAGGTTTCTTAAATGAACTAACAGCTAAACATATACAGCCGTACATTGGAAGCCGAACGCCTTGGCATTCATACGTTTTGGCTCCCAAACGCCGCAAACCCAGAAGTGAGTGTTCCGGTTTGCAAACATTTTTTGGAAGCCGAACGGACTTCCAGAACAGATTCCGTTCGGCTTCCAAAGTACAACTGTACATGTAACAATGCATAAAAAGGTAAAGGGGACACCTGACCATTAGGTCCAGTCGTGACCAACTCTGGGGTTGCAGCGCTCATCTCGCTTTATTGGCCGAGGGAGCCAGCGTACAGCTTGCAGGTCATGTGGCCAGCATGACTAAGCTGCTTCTGGCAAACCAGAGCAGCACACGGAAACGCCGTTTACCTTCCCGCCGGAGCGGTACCTATTTATCTACTTGCACTTTGAGGTGCTTTCGAACTGCTAGGTTGGCAGGAGCAGGGACCGAGCAACGGGAGCTCACCCCGTCACATGGATTCGAACCGCCGACCTTCTGATCGGCAAGTCCTAGGTTCTGTGGTTTAACCCACAGTGCCACCCGTGTCCATATAACCATATAAAAATATAGTCATAGAACTGAAGAGTTCAAAGGGACCCCAAGGTTCATCCACTCCAACCCCTTGCAATCCAGTCCAACCCCTGCAATTAAGTATTAATACTTCAAATCCATATATAAATGTGTTTCAGGCCATTCCTCCTCCATTGCTGAACAGAAAACCTTACCAGCCTTATGCCTTCGGGGGGGGGGGGGAATGGATTAATGCACATCATTTATCACGTTAAGGCTATAATCCTATGCACACTTGCCTGGTAGCAAGATCCATTAAACAGTTTGGCACTTACATCTAAGTAAACATAGATAGAATTGTGCTAAAAGTCAAGACTAGCGCTCAGCAAGGAAATGATACTTATATCTGATGTAGAAAATGGAGTCAGGCTCTGCGAGTGTCTTCATTTCTCTCCTGAGCCAGTTTGTTTCTTTGGTCAAGGAAATATTTGAGGATGTGACTCTTACTTGGACATAAGGTCTGAATTCTCAAGGAAGCTCAACCTTTGAAGAGTTCTGGCTTTTTTCTTGCAAAACGTGCCACATTCTAGGTTTGAATGTGTCAGGCACAATCAGCAAAACAACCCAGCGTGGCCAATGCTTTAATCGCTACTGCCATCTTGTGGTCGATTTAAAACAATGTCTAGCTGGAAGTTGTTCAACTGCTCTAAAAAAGGGGCAGGTATATATCAGGGGTGTGGAGTGTCAGGCCCTGAGGGCCTCTCCAACTGAGACACCCTCCTCCATGTCAAACCTGCCTCTGGCCTTCTTCTGAGCACTCCTTAATTGCTTTTGTCTTGCTGGAATGTGTGCTTGAATTCTGATCCCATCTGCACTATCTATTTAAATTGGCATCATACCACTTGGAACCAGTCATGGCTTCCCCAAATGAATTCTGGGAAGTGTCGTTTGTTAAGGGTGCTGAGAATTTCAGAGACCCTGATTTCCCAAACAGAACTACAATTACCAGAGTTGCACGCCCTCCAAGATTTCTCTGATGAAAATAGGGGCATCCCATTCCATAATGATGATTTTACTATTTATACCCCACACTTCTTAGCGGGTTGCCCCAGCCACTTTTGGCAGTCTTCAGTGTTAAGTTGTGGGTGAACATATCAGACGACACAGCAATTCTTCAAGCAGCTCTTGTTTATTCACAGGCCAGAACAGAACTGAAGGGTTCAGTCAGCCTGCTTATATAGAGCTCAAGTACAACGTAACTGTAACAATTTTCTAAAACTATCCAATCACTGAACGTCACTTTCGATCCCTTATTTGCATAACTATCTACGGTATCCCCCTGCTGGCCCAGGGTGAGAACTTCAGTACATAACATTCAGCATATATTAAAACATAATAAAATATTAAACATTTTAAAAAAACTTTTCTATACAGGATTGCCTTCAGATGGCTCGGGTCGGATAACTGCATAACCTTCAACATTTCTCCAATGAAAATAGAGACGTCCTAAGGAAAAGCGGGACATTCAAGGATCAAATCAGAAACTGGGATGCCTTCTGTAAATCAGGGACACCCCTAGAAAATAGAGACACTTGGATGGTCTGGAGTCATTTAACTATCATTTTCTCTTCCCATGGAACTCTGGGAAATGCAGCTCAAGCAGGGGAAGGGGGTCTCCTAAGAACTCTCAGCACCATTAACAAGCTACATTTCCCAGGATTCTTTGGGTGAAGACATGGCTGTTGAAAGTGGTTTGATACTGCATGAAATGTATAGTTCGGGTGGAGTCTGTGATAATGCTCATTGCTTACCTGGGTGGACAATGGAGCGTGCACTTACTTTTCCATGGCTGGAACACAGCCTGCTGCAAAAAGGTACCGTAAGCGCCGCATACATTGCTCCACCTTCTTTTACATCTGGCCCTGCCCACCATAGGCATGTGGCCCCTGGAAGGCTGCCCATGAGGGAATGTGGCCCTTGGGGTTAAAAGGGCTCCCTGCCCTGGTGTAGACTCTTAAGTCTTCTGTTGCCATGTTGCATGAGGGCAGTGGCCCATTTGCCCTAGTGGACCAGCCTCCACTGCAGCTAATTTATCTTTTTTAAAAATCCAACATTAGGTCTTAGAATCATATAGTTGGAAGGGACCCTGTGGATCATCTAGTCCAACCCCCTGCAAAGCAGGCATATGCAGCTGTCCTTTATGGGGATCAAAACTTCAGCCTTGGCGTTACCATCACCACGCTCTAAACAACTGAGCTATCCAGCATCTTGAGATACTGGCTGCTCCTATCCCACCAGGATCCACCTCCTAACCTGACTGTCCCTTGAGCTCCCCGGCTCCACCTCCTGCAACTGTGTGTGTTTGAGACTCAGAACACCAGGCAACCACCATGTAGCCCATTTCCATAGACTGCACGCGGCCTCTGCAAAGCTCCCCAGATTCCACTGCGACATACCTGGGGTCCTGTTCTTATAAGATGATGTAGGGGAAGATTCTCTGTAACAAGGCAGGACAACACAGAACCTTGAAAAGCATTGCATAAGATGTTCAAATAGAGTCAATGATGCCGTTCCTTCTTCCCATGGCGAATTCATGCTCTAAGACAGTCTTCTCAAACTTGCCACTCTCTAGGGCTTTTGGACTACGATTCCCATCAGCCAGCATGGCCGGTCATGGTTTGATTTAAAAGTATTGGTGCTCTAATTAGTCCTTGGTTTGTAGCCATTGTTTCTGTGCTGTTGTGTGCTTTTAAATCTTTGTGCATCTTGCAATAAAAACTGAGAAATCAGCAACCAAACAACAAAAGCAATCTAAATTATATACCACTGTGTCCTGCGTAGATTGTGTGAATTGAGCAAATTTGTATAATATCTCTTATTTTGCTTAATTTAGTCATGCAGCCATAAGGAGATGATAGATGATAGATAGATAGATAGATGATAGATAGATAGATAGATAGATAGATAGATAGATGATAGATAGATAGATAGATAGATAGATAGATAGATAGATAGATAGATAGATGATAGATAGATAGATAGATAGATGATAGATAGATAGATGATAGATAGATAGATAGATAGATAGATAGATAGATAGATAGATGATAGATAGATAGATAGATAGATAGATAGATAGATAGATAGATATAGATAGACAGATAGATAGATGATAGATAGATAGATAGATAGATAGATAGATAGATAGATAGATGATAGATAGATAGATAGATAGATAGATAGATAGATAGATGATAGATAGATAGATAGATAGATAGATAGATAGATGATAGATAGATAGATAGATAGATAGATAGATAGATGATAGATAGATAGATAGATAGAGATGATAGATGATAGATAGATAGATAGATAGATAGATAGATAGATATAGATAGATAGATAGATAGATAGATAGATAGATAGATAGATGTAGATAGATAGATGATAGACAGATAGATGATAGATAGATCCAAAATAATGAAAGGGCAGCTGTGGTGCCCAAGAATTATGGCTCTTGCAATAACATTTTGTTGAAACTCTGCCCCATGCTCTTATTAATGAACCGGACTGGATTCTGCCACTCATTATTCTCAGGCACTACTACTTAAAGGTGAAAAGGTTGCAGCAAGTCCAAGTAGCTCTCTGCATAAATTGCACATCTCTCTTTTATGGGTTGTTTAGCTGCAATTACTCTTCAGTGCAGAGCCAAATGTACATCCCATAAAAAGCACTCTTCTTAGTAACATACGCAAATGGCCGCCTCACATAAAATACCCATCATTCAACCATCGGTCTCAATATGCATCTTGCCCCTGAAGCCTCTTTTCCTCAGGGGAAGCCTCCAATTAACTGAATTCCTCCTCTGCCGAACTCTCTTAAAGCATCGGTAAGTAAAGCCAGCCAGTAAAAGATGCGAGGCTGCATGCGTCGCAGGCTCTGCAGCAAATCTGGCAGCAGTACCCAAGGCCCTTGCTATCTTCATCCCAGGGCAGTTCAGGGGCAGGGGAAGCCACAGCAATGCCCATTGCTGCTCTGCAGTGCCACCCTGATAATGGCCGGAAACTGTGCTGCTGCAGCTTGTGAGCCCAACTCGATCAGGAGACTTTGGTGGGATAAAAGACATCCTGCTGGCTTGATAGACCTCATTCAGATTCCTGCCAGTGGCAGTGCAATGAGGAGGAGGAGGAGAAGCCACCGGCCATTGAAGCCGTGTGGCTGCCATGTTTGGCTCTACCGTGGCTCCTCCCAACATCCTGATGTCACGTACCTCTGCTAGCTAGAAATCGTGACCTACAGGTTCTTGAAATCCAGGCAAGACCCTGCTTCCTTCAGCACTGTACAGCTTCCTTGTGTAACCTGACCAACCATCTGCCTGCCTGCGTTACCTGTGTCGTCTGCCTTTGAGATGACCCCTTGCCTACCTTCAACCACATCAATCACTCAGTCTGACAGCTAGCATCCCATGGACCCTGAAACATGACTGGCTGGGGGATCTCTGACCTCGCTGAGCTGTGATAGTATATCTGGTGAAATGGAAAGCAGTGGGGGAGGATTTGCAAAGTGGGGGGAGGAGGACGGGGGGGGGAGGGTTTGCACAGGAAAACCAGTGGGGTGGGGAAAGGGCTAAGCAGACCCTCTCACCTGCCACTTATCGCCTGCAAATGCAAAACCTTGTTCTCTAGTCAATGGCCAGTCAGATGCCTGAGGACATGGGTAGGCAAACTAAGGGCCGCGGGCCGAATCAGGCCCAATTGCCCTCTGGATCCAGCCTGTGGACAGTCCAGGAATCTCCACATGGATCACCAGCACACACATTCTTTCCCTCTCCCTCCCACGGCAGCGGCGGCAGCCCCTCCTCCCTCCCTCCCTCTGGCTTTTCCCTGCCCTGCCTAGAGAAAGAAGGGGGCTGGGCTTTGTTGGTGCCAGCAGCAACAGCGCTTGAGCGGCCACCATTTTAAGCGGCCCCTCTCCGGAGCCCTTTCGTGCACCACTCATCGTCCTGCTGCCGCCTCCACCGCCAACCCCTGCCACTCGCAAGACACAGGTAAGCAGCCACTGGGGCTTGTGATGCTCTTGCATCATTTTTTTTTCCAAAATATAGTCCCCCCCCCCAGGTCTGAGGGACAGTGGACCGGCCCCCTGCTGAAAAAGTTTGCTGGCCCCTGCCTGAGGACCATAGAAGTCAACTCCTAAGGGGTCGAGGTCCCTTCAGGGGCCCCAAATAAAATATTTGAGAGGGCAGGCCTCCCCAAAGTTGATGGGCATTGCTATTCAAATGGTGTGTGTGCACTGCATCATGCAATCCATTATGCAAGGCGAGGCTTACCTGGCTCCCCCCCCCCAAAAAAAAACACCACATATTTTATTCAAGTTGGCACCCATGCTCCAGACCTAAATGCAACAACCCACTAGTGATTCCCAGCAACTGCTAAGGAGTTGTTTACAATCTGCTGCCAGCACCAGGCACAGGTCAGGGGATGTTGCAAATCTTTTGTGTCTGGTCTTCCTGTTCCATCCCTCCCTGCCCAGCCAGGAAATTTAGCCTGGAAGCCTGCAAGCTGTGCCGAAGGAACAGAGAGGTGCCTTCTGTTGCATGACTGGAATACAAACGGATGGCATGCAGTTATCTCGGTGTCACACTCTGATCACTTGGAGAGAGGCATCATCATGCTTCGCTTAGCCTCCCTACACTCTGCACGTAACAAATGTGAAGCTTTGTGTAAGGCGGGGGGAGGGGGGAGAGGGAGAGGAGGCAGCTACGTTGCGTTGGCACAGAGGGCACCGCTAGCCCTCTTATCACGTAGAAGGAAGAAGCGGGTGCCAACGGAGAGACAGACTGCTGCCCACACGCCCCATATAACTTGGATTAATTAACTGCCTTTCATTTGTGACACCTCAGCATGAATTTTGCATTAGGCTTGATTCAGTAAAGTTCACAACTGACACAGTCCCCTTTTTATGACAATCTTCTCAATTGTTCCTTTCATGGAAGAAAGGGGGGGGACACCCAACCTGGCTTTTTTTAAAAAAAAAAAAACCTTTGCACATTTGAGGATGTCATAAAGATGTTTGAGCTGTCTCTGGCGTACAGTTGCCTTTAATCTTGAGAAAGTGATTTTCTAACCTACTCATGCCTACAGCATTGTTGAATGAATACTGGGGAATGAGCCCCCACCCCACCCCCATCCGTTTACTCTATTAACACAACAGGCTTTTTTATTTTATTAATGTCAATGAGAGGCAACCAAGGCTCTCGCCTCGATGCAAGGCTTGTCACGGCAAAAACATTTCAATGGGAGGAAGCTTAATGAAGGTGATGGATGTGATATGATCGCATCAGTGGGCATCCTCTGGAGTTTTTAATACACAGAGAGTGGATCGCCTTGGCCAATTAGGGCTGGCAGTGTTTATCAAAAACAGAATCTACTCTCTCCTTCCTCAGTCTGGATACACCGAGTCGGACATCCCCAGAGATTTGTCCCCCACAAAAAAAGAGAGATGATGAATGTGTTTTTTGAGACTTCAGAGGGAAATAGATGTTCATGCTCTTTCAGAGAGGAAGACAGGCAAAGATTGATGAAAGGAGGTACCTAGGAATCTGCGTATCCAACACGTTTACATGTCTGCCATGAAAGCAGAGTCTCTCCAGCTCGTTCTGGTTTGAAAATATCCATTACCCACCCACCCTATCTTTTGAAAGGGAAATTTGAGCCTTAAAAATCCTACCCACCCACCCACCCCCCAAAATCAGGCATTGAACTATCCCAGTGTCTTTCCCCTCCCTCCACTTCCAAAAGATTAATTTGTTGACTGATTTTAAAAACTAGTCTGAAAGTCCATTACAAACCATTAAGGAAGCAAATTACCAGACCCAGCTCTACCATTAGGCAGCTACCTCAGGTGGTGGCTTGCTGGGGATGTGGAGGCCGGTGGCAGAGTGTGCTGGGCCCGGGGGTTAACCCAAGCAACCTGGTCCAGGTCCGGTCCCGAATCCAAGGATTCCGCGAGGAGTCAGTCTGACAGGACCCAGGCAGGACACAAGGCAGGAAACCAGGCTAGGTCGGGTGCAGGGTCTCAGGCAGCTTCCAGCAAACAGCAATGTTGCTCCCACCAATACCAACTATGTTAAGGTTGCGTCTATGTGCTTGGTTCTCCAGGACTTTTTTCTGTTGTCCAGAACATTATAATTGGCTTCTGCCAAGGCTTCATGGAGAGCTAAATTTTTTCACAATTTTCCACTCGTGTTTATTTCTGTTACATCTTGTTGAATCTGAGCCATTTCAGATTTCAGGCTGGATGTCTCCTCCTTAAGATCAGTAATGTTTTCATCTAAGGCTGAAACTTTGACATCCACCTGAGTTAATTTATGTTGCATTGGTTTCAGGCATTTAGCCTGTGACACAATTTCCTTAAGAGTGTCGGCAATGAAACTCTCCAGTGCCATCTTTCTCTCTTTCCTAGCCTCTTCCATTTTCTGTTTTGCTATTTTGCTGTATGTAGTGGGAGTGGGAGCAGAGTTCGGATCCCCACATCAGGTTGAGCTCCCGTTGCTCAGTCCCTGCTCCTGAAAACCTAGCAGTTCTGAAGCACCTCAAACTGCAAGTAGATAAATAGGTACTTCTCCGGCGGAAAGGTAAACGGTGTTTCCATGCGCTGCTCTGGTTTGCCAGAAGCGGCTTAGTCATGCTGCCCACATGACCCGGAAGCTGTACGTCGGCTCCCTTGGCCAATAAAGCAAGAAGAGCACCACAACCCCATAGTCGGCCACGACTGGACCTTATGGTCAGGGGTCCCTTTACCTTAGTGGGAGCAGAGGATGGGATAGTTGGAACTTGTCCTTTTTTACTTGCCTTGGCTAACATCAATCACTTTGCCAGTGACAAGTGGGAGATAAGGAACTTCTAGGAGCCTTTGAAGTTGAAACAGGCCAATGATAAGAACTTTACTTGCCCAAAAATGGAAAGAGGAAGAAGTCCCAGAGAAAGAAGAATGGATACCAAAACAATATGCAGAAATGGTGAAACTTACCAGAAAAATAAGAAATCAAGATAACGAACTTTTTATAAAAGAGTGGAAATGGTTTATTGAATATTTACAAATAAACTGTAAACAGATAAGGAACATTGGCAAGATTATTGTAATAACCTGCAGTTTTAGAAGAGTATATATTTAAAGAAGATGAAAAAATGAGCAAATTAAGTTAATTTGGATATGCAGAAAATATTAAAAATAAATTTAAGAAACCACAGAAAGAGGGGGAAGGAAGTCGAGTTTTGAAATTATGGTAAAATGATTGTAAAATTATTGAAGTGTATAAAATTGAAAATAATAAAAAAGAGACGTCTCCATACAACTTCTGGCCCATCAATCTCAGTTCAGTGCACACCCCATCCCTCCTTGGTCCTGCTTATTTGGAAAAGCAAAAACTGGGATAGGGGTTGCTAAACTATCTATTAACAATACACAAGTTCAATATGCAGACTGTAAGAGATGATTAGAATAAAGAATTGGAACTTTCATTATTACCCAGACAGTGGGGAAATGTATTAGCTTCAATTCCTAAGGTGTTATTAGATTTAAAATTAAGACTAATACAACAAAAAAAAAATTGTTTGTTTGTTTGTTTGTTTGTTTGTTTATATTCCACCCATCTGCCTGTGTTTCCCCAGCCCTTTGGACAGCTCCCAACAGAATATTAAAAGCACGATAAAACATAAAACATAAAAAACTTCCCTAAACAGGGCTGCCTTCAGATGTCTTCTAAAAATCAGATAGTTGTTTATTTCCTTGACATCTGATGGGAGGGTGCCACTACCGAGAAGGCCCTCTGCCTGGTTCCCTTTGGCTTCACTTATCGCAGTGAGGGAACCGCCAGAAGGCCCTCGGCGCTGGACCTCAGTGTCTGGCAGAACGATGGGGGTGGAGACACTCCTTCAGGTATACTGGGCTGAAGCCGTTTAGGGCTTTAAATGTCAGCACCAACACTTTGAATTCTGCTCGGAAACATACTTTTTATTGGACTCTTTATGATTGTATAAGAAAGGATTAGCTAAGATAGCTCAGTGTTGGAGATGTGGTATCACTATGACTGTGCAGAAAAAGTTAAATTTTTCAGCAGAGCATATTTTATTGAACTATATACCTGCAGTATGGAAATTATCAACGGGACAATGGAAATGGATTTTCTGTGCCCTAATGGTGGCCAAGAGATTGATACTGAGGAATTGGAAAAATAAAGATATGATACCCTTCAGTCAATGATGACAATATGATATCACTGGCAATTTATGAACACACTGCTTACAGGCACAGATGCTGTATTGATAAATACAATAACGTTTGGAATGAGTTTATGCAAAATGCAATAGGCTATTAACATTTACATAAGCATTAGTACAATAACACTATGCCAACTTATACAAGAATGTATGGAAATATCGTACATTGTTGTGTGTGGGTTTTTTGCATATTTTCGTTTTTATATGTAACTTTGTTGTCGTTTTTCTCCCTCTCACTTTTCCTTCTTTTTTCTGTATCACTTTATTACTTTAAAATGAAATCACCTTAATAAAACATATACCATATATATATATATATATTTAAATGATGGGCCATACTTATTGTGGCCAGTCAAAGGTTGTGTAGTTTTGCTAGAAAAAAAAAAGGGGTAACCATGTCATTCAGCCCAAGAGAATATCATGGCCCATAAAAGAATACGTAAAAAAGAACACACAATCCCCTTTCTG
Organism: Podarcis cretensis; assembly: GCF_951804945.1. Lineage (NCBI taxonomy): Eukaryota > Metazoa > Chordata > Lepidosauria > Squamata > Lacertidae > Podarcis > Podarcis cretensis. The sequence continues at coordinate 21,653,971 of NC_137183.1, forward strand.
ATGCTGTTAGAATAAAAGCCTAGTTTTATGAACTGAAATGTAATTATGCCTTTGTTTATCGCAAGGATGGGTCCACCAAGCCACTTTTGAGGAGCGCAACATGTTCTGATAAGCGAGACTCTCGTCTGCCCCATGATCCGCCACCTCCCAGCTAAGCCTGCTGCCTTCAAAAACAGCTTCTAATTAATTTAACCCCAAGCACAGTGCAGGCAAAATTTCCTGCTGGCAATTAACAAGAAAATAAAAGCCGGCATTCAGGCAGGATCATGGGCTCCCTTCAGAGCCTGATGAGCCTGAAGCATGGGAACTAAACAGGAGTACCAAGGGGGGAACGGATGCCTCTGCTTTTAATTAAGCAACGGAGCACAACTGCTGATAATAAAACAAAACAGAGACCCAAGGAGCCCAAACTGTTGACTGTCTCAGCAGCCAGACATTCAAAGTATGAGAGAACAAGAGCTGGGGCGGCATCACCAAAAGAGAAGAGGAAATGCAATGTCAAAAATAAGGTCAGGAGAGGACCCAGGTGTGCATAAAATTTGCACATGCTAATTTATCTGGGCCGCTGAAAACTCTGGGCGCCTCCAGGTTGATCTTTCCTTGCGGGTGTATTCTGTAACATGTCACCGATGCAGCCATCATGGTGGATTTATACAGGACTGTCCACACATAACTCCATTTTATTTGTTGTTCTGTGGTGTTTCCCCAGGCCACATTCACAACATACCGTATTTTTCCATGTATAAGGCTATATTTCCCCAAAAAACTTTTAAGTTTAAAACTGGGGTCATCTTATACACCAAATGTTGCAATTATTTATTTCTTAGTTTGGGGCTCAAAAAATAGGGGGCATCTTATACATGGGGGCATCTTATACACGGAAAAATATGGTACATTTGAAGCACTATGATACTACTTCAAACAGTCATGCTTTCCCCCGGCTAAGAATTCTGAGATTGTGTAGTCTGTTAAGGTCTGAGAGTTGTTAGGAGACCCTTATTCCCCTCACAGAGCTACACCCTTGTGCAAATTAATTGAAACCAACAATGAATTTAGTAGTTTATTGTACAAAACTCACATATACTTACATTAGTAATGGGTATGACCTACGCTATTTTTAAGCAGCATTTGAACACGGTTTGGCATGGAATCTTCTAGTTTCGAACAGTCACTGTTGGTTTTCGGATCCCTGTACCACACTTGAATCAGCGCCTGAATGAGCTTCTCCATAGCCGTACAATCTACAGCACGGTGGCGACTTTTGCATATAGCCCACAAATTCTCAATGGGATTTACGTCTGGGGAATTCCCTGGCCAATCAAGTACCTGTATTTGCTGCTCTGTCATGAATTTCTTCACCACTTTTGATGTGTGACAGGGGGCTAGGTCCTGCTGCAATACCCCCGTACCGTCAGGATACCTCTTTTCCAGCTCTAGAATAACTCTTCGTAGAACCTCAATATATTGTGGCAAGCGCATCATTCTTTCTATTGGCTGCAGGCTTCCAACACCATAATAACTGAAGCATCCCCAAAACATCTTCTTTTGTAGGTGCTGGACAGACTGATCGATGTGGCAGTCACGAAGCTTCTCTCCCTGTGACCTTCGAACATGCTGACTTTGTTTCAGTTAATTTGTGCAAGGGTGTACAAATCTCAGAGATGTTTAACAGTCAGTTTCTCTTCTCATGGAACTTTGGGAATTGTAGCTCTGTGAAGAACTTTAAAAAAAATGTTTCTATGCGGCACATAAAAGTTAGCAGGAGTTGGCACCAAACAGATAACTCTGAGGATGGAATTCCATAGTGGAGATGCTACCACCAAGAAGACTCTGTGCCCATTCATCTCAGAAGGGTAACTACAAGGAAGCACAGCCACCTCATCTTTACTCAGCCTAATACACAAACTGAAACAGAGCCATCCTGCAAAACTCACGCTTCTCAGATCTTTGCAATGCTGTTCTCCAGCCAAGTAATGTGTACAAGAGGAAGTGTACATAGAAAATACATCTATTAGTGAAAATAACATTCAAAAATGCACCATACTTGGGGAAACCACTTTGTAAAAATGTGTTACATTAGGGGAATCACACATAAAAAATCCAGGCATTCTTGGAGGAAACTGATTTTCTAGATCCATTTCAATCAGGGTTTACGCTCGGTTTTGCCACAGAAACCGCTTTTGTTGTCCTGTATGATTACCTCTGTCAGGAAAGAGACAGAGGAAATGTTTCCCTATGAATTCTCCTTGACCTCTCAGCATCCATGGTATCCTTCTGGAGTGGCTGTCTGAGTTGGGGTGAGTGGCACCGCTTTGTAGTGGTTCTGTTCCTACTTGGTTGGCCATTTCCAGAGGGTGGTGCATGGGGAGTGTTCTTCAGCCCCATGGAGCACTGTGGGGTTTGTTGGAGTCCAATTTTCTCCCCTGTGCTGTTTGACACCTACTTGAAATCACTGAGTGGAGTCGTTCGGAGTCTTGGAGTAAGTTGTCAGCACACACAGCTCTCGTTCTCCTTTTCATCTGCAGGTGTGGCAGTGAAAGTGCTGGACTATTGTCTTGCCTCAGTAATGGACTAGATGAGAGCCAACAAATTGAAGCTCAATCCAGATAAGACTGGGGCACTCTTAGTGGGCAGTTCCCCAGACCAGATGGATGAGAGGTTGCCTACTCTTGATGGAGATACACTCCCTCTGAAGGAGTGGGTACATAGCTTGGGAGTACTCCTAGGTCCTTTGCTGTTGCTTGACACTCTGTTGGCCTCAATGGCATGGAGTGCCTTCCATCAGCTTCAGCTGGTGGCTCAGCTATGCCCCTATGTGGACAGGGATAGCCTAACTTTTGTCATCTATGCTCTGGTAACCTCTAAACTAGATTACTGCAATGCATTATACAGTGGTGCCTCGCAAGACGAAATTAATCCGTTCCGTGAGGCTCTTCGTATAGCGGTTTTTTCGTCTTGCGAAGCAAGCCCATTGACAGCTTAGCGGATTAGCGCTATTAGCGGTTTAGCGGCTTTTAGCGGATCAGCTGATAAGCGGCTTATCAGCGGATCAGCTGATAAGCGGCTTAGGGCTTAGGAAAAGGGGGGGAGGGAAAAAACCCCGCAGGAACTCGCAAGACATTTTCATCTTGCAAAGCAAGCCCATAGGGAAATTCGTTTTGCGAAGCGCCTCCAAAACGGAAAACCCTTTCGTCTAGCGGGTTTTCCGTCTTGCGAGGCGTTCGTCTTGCGGGGCACCACTGTATGTGGGATTGCCTCTGAAGATGGTTTAGAAACTTCAGCTGGTGCTGAATTTAGCAACCAGCTTACTCACTGGGGCACGATGATTTGAGCACATAATGCCAATCCTGGCCAAACTGCACTGGTTGTTGGTCAGTTTCTGGGCCCAATTCTAAAAATTGATTTAGGCCAAGAAAGCTTCAAACAGTTCCTAGGCCTTTGGCTAAGTAAGCAATCTATGGCCTTTTAAACGGGGGGGGGGGGGGGGAGAGAGAGAGAGAGAGAGAGAGAGAGAATGGCTGAATCTACACATATATTAAAAACTCTGTCAAAATGTTTTTTTTAAAAATTGTTTTAGAATTTATATTGAATTTGCCATTAGCTCGCCTTCATCATCTAGTGCCACATTAGTATAATTCACTTAAAACAGTACATTTGCAGCTGTATAGCTGAGTCCGATGTTGTTTTTGTTTGTTATCATGATATGCATTTTTGTGTTTTTATATTGCAAACTGCCCTGCGATCCTTGGGTGGAAGGTGGTATAGAAAATAAATAAAATAAAATAAAATAATGATGTGTATAATAGGAGAAATTTGCATTAAAATGCTGGTGGATTTTCACAAGGACTTTTTAAAAATGCATATGGATATGAAAATGTGAATGAACTGAATGGAGCATTAGAAAAATGAGAAACTGAGAGATATAGAAATTGACAAATTCGCTTACCCCTGCTCAACCCACTCTGCTGGCCAACACTCTGGGATGGCATTTTGCAAAAAGCACCTCCAAAACACACACTCAAGGAAAATCTTGCCAAGTAACACCCTCCATTTTCTGTCCTTATCGGCACCAGTCATCACTGAGTAATAGCTTGGAGTCAGGGCAGCCTGCTCTCGTGATTGTATGTGTGGCACTTCTTTGGATAAGTGGTTTTTACATGTGGCAAGGTGTGACATCAATCTAACTCTAATTGCCCCGGCAAGAAACCAGTTGTATTTTTGAAAATGCAGCCATGGCTAAGAGGCAAAGTTATGACTCAGGCAGGACCCGGTTTGAAATCTCACTTGTGCCATGAACTTGCTAGGTGGCCTTAGAGCAAGCTACGCTCTCTCTCTCTCTCAGCCTCAGTTTCCCATCTGCAATATGAGGATATTAATAAGGACTTACCTTACAAGGTTGTCATTAGTTATAAAAACAAGGGAATGGACGTGAAGCACTTTGAAGACTGAGAGCTAACTAAGTGCTTAGATTATCATTCTATCAGGATAAAACATAACATGTTGTTTTCTTACACAAATGAGAGAATCAAACATGTGCGCCTATGTGTATCATTATATACGAACGCCAGCAACCTGCTCAATTTGTCATGTGTGCATACATGCATCATGTAGCCAGCAAGACATCCATCTACAATCAAAACTTGGTAAATCAGTAAGGTCTTTAGAGACTGCTTAAAACTCTAAAGCTAGGGACACAAAATTCTTGGGCAAAGATGTGGGGCTATCACTGAAAAGGCCCTGTCCTTGTCGACCCATAACCTGTGGGCAAACCATACAGCAGAGCCTCTGAGGCCAATCTCAGGTTATATAAAGGACCACCAGGCAGCTACTTTTAAATGATATGAAGGGGCAGCAAACTGTTAGTGATTTCTTTGATAAGTGTTGTGTTGTGTTGTGTTGTGTTGTGTTGTGTTGTGTTGTGTTGTGTTGTGTTGTATTATTTGTCCTGTCGGGCAGAGAAGCCCTGGTGCGGTTTTCTGCCTCAGGTGGCAATGTAACTTGGCCAGCCTTAGATGCAGCTTAATTTGGGGAAGGGGTGGACACAGATCACTATCCTACCCAAGGAAGCAAAATGGTGCCATCTTAGAAGCAAGCCATGCCCAAGACATTATGCTGCCTGAGGCAACATTCCATGTGGAGAAGCTGACTGGAGAGGCAGTTGAACCTTACTTCTCCAGCATACCTGAGGCCAGCAGTCTAGTTTAGAGGCTGGATAGCAGGCCTGGGGAATACATTGCTCTGGGGAATAGCTGGGGGGACAACTATTTTTGCCTTTCAGATCTGCCACCAAAAGTGCAGTGGAGTCTGGTCCATTAGGACAAATGGAGCACTGCCCCCAGAGCCTCATCTTTCCCTCAGTCAGCCCCCACCCACCTGCCCTCTTTCTTACAACCAGTCCAGGAGGAGGCATTAGGTGTCAGCTTCCTTTCCCTTGGTCTCAGTGTTGTGCTTTGTAGAACTCATCAGGGAGAAGGATGGAGAGAGAATCAGAATTAGTTGGCTCCATCTGCCATTGGCTCTGGCGCCACCTACTGTTGAGCTCCCTGCTTTCCACCCTACCAGTCCTTGTGGGAACCAGCCACCACTGCTGAGGCAATTGCCTCACTCGGCCTAATGATAGTCCGAATCTTCTTGGAGTGGCGCTCTCAAGATGGCATTAGCTGCCTCCCTGGCATGATGTTCACACACTGTTTCATCCGCCTTGAACTGTTTGTTGTCAAATGCACATTTAATTCATCCATTAAAATGCGTATGGTGAATTTACTGCTTTAATTGGGTTGTTAGCCCTAGAGAGCATTCTCTCCTTCCAGTTGCACTCCTGAGGGAAGACAGGCTGTGTGCTGGACGCTGAGGGATTTGGGGGAGAAAAACAGCAGCATCGTAGATTCCCAGCTATCAAGTTCAGAGACCAAAGTGTCACATCTCACAACCCTTCATCCAGACACCATTGTTACCTTGCCCTGACCAAATCTGAAGGATGAGGGGGACAATTTGTCTTGCTGTGTTCGGAGAGACAGTTTTCACCTTATGAAGTCTCCTGACACGCACCCCATTTGGGACAGTGTCTGGCCCATTTTCTCCCTGTCTGACAGTCGCACATCAGCGACAGTTCCCATTCGAGGAAGCAGACACCCTAATTGACTCATGAAAAAAGAGAATGGAGGGGGGAAGGAGGGAGAGAAGTGGAGGTCCTCAACCAAAATAAAGCACCCTGAAGCCTTCCATCAGTAAACTTGTTGCCATAGGAACGGCTGGGCATTCTTGCTCATCCACAAGCACAGAGCTACAACGACACCTACAGATCAGTCACAATACAGCAAAAGCTTCACGGGTTTTGTTTTTTTTTCATGGCTAAATGACTTGGAAGCAGAATTGAAGACCTGCATGGAAATGTGATAACTTAGCATTTCCCCCAGGAGGGATGGAGAACGTCTGACCCAAATGTGGCCTCCCAGACCTCTCTATCTGGCCCTGTGGACTCTGCCCCTAGGCTGCATCTCCTCAGCCACGCCTCTCACCGGTACCTTCCTGAGTGCTTTTGCCTGGCTGGAATGTGTCCTTGACCTCCAGCGAAAATAATGTCCTTGACCTCCAGTGAAAATAACATACCAGATGCATTATATTAGGGGAAAGTGCTTTGCAAAAGATTCAAGCTAAAATCCTGATGAATTTTCATTATGGTTTTTTTTATTAAAAAAAATGCAGACTGATATGGAAATGTGGAGGTCTGAATTTCAGCTTGGGAAAATGAGAACCTGAGAGAAACAAATCTTGACATATTTATCCATCTCTAGTTGCAGCAGAGTTGTGCTACTGGGAGAATTTTAGAGGCATCACCATTGCCCAGAGAGCACAGCTCCATCCCTGAGCCCTGGCTAACTCAGCAACAAACAGATTATGGCTGTAAGAGCTTAGATATTTTTCTGTCACAGTGTCCAGTCTTTGAAACTCTTGGCCTTCAAGAAATCAACAAAAAAAACATCCAGATATTCATGCAGGCCCATAAAGAATTGAATCCCCCTCCTCTACCACCTCTCTTTCTCTCTCTCTCTTAATTCTCTAGGGTGCCCTGATGCAACCTAAGCTGGAGCTGACAGTCATGGCAGGGGCAGGAAGAACCCACAAGTATCACAATGGCTTGTGGGTTCATAGCTCATGGTGCCCTTCTCATCTTTAAAATGGGTGCAATAAATTTTGTAAAACTTTTTTAAAGGACTGCCGCACATATGATGTCATGGCAAGCATGCTAAAAAAACCTAGATTTTCAATTTTGTCAGCACGTAAGTGGAACAGATCCGGATGACATGATGTCCCATAAATAAGTGCTGAATGAACAACAACTCTGCTTCCATCCATGCAGAACTTGTTCACTGCCCACCCAATTGCCCAAACCCTCCTTTGAGACCTCTCAGGGGCCCTTCCCTGCTCTCCATTGCAGCACCGTTAATGGATGTGTTCCTTTTGTGTTTAATAAACATTCCTTAAGAAATCAGTGGCTGGGAAGGCTAACAAAGCAGCCAATGTGCAAACCGTGAGGAGTGGGGCCCATTATCCTCCTCCTCTTGCTGGCTCCCACGCCATGGTCAGCAGAGTGGAAGAGCCAGCACCTTGTAATTAAGTGCAAACCAAAGAGATCAATTAAAGATGTGGGAGAGGGAAAGAAAGGGACGCATTGTCATAACAATATAAGACCTCTGAACATGAGCATAGCTGAAACTGAGCAAGGGGAGGAAATGATAGGGTGGCCTGCAAAATTGGTTCTGGGCATAGCAACGCCCTGAATTAGTGGTCTTTGAATTTTCCATGACCTGGCGGCTAGATATAGGGGAGAAGTTTTATTCAGTTTGCATTTAAAGGAAAACCTCCCATATTTGCACTTTCCAAAACAAATTAGAAAAGTTGGGATGGAGTGAAGGAATACATGAAAAAAATGTGGTTCTGGAACTGGAATATTAATAGATAATGTGTAAAACGTGCAGGGGTAAGCAAGGAAATAATAAAAGAATCAATTGAATAATTATTAAACTACAACAACACAACAAGATGGAAGAAGTTAAAAAAAATATTGAGATCACACATGGGTGAAGGGGAGTGAGGGGTATAAAAATTTCTAATATAAAATTTCTAATTGCATTGCATTTATATATAGAGAAGGGAAGTCTATAGCAATTAAGTATATTTTAATCTAGTCAACTATGTACCGGTAATAGGCTTATGTTACAAAATGAATATGGATATTGAATTTGATGTTTGTAATTCTTTTTCGGTTTTGGAATAAAGTTTTAAAAAGAAAAAGAAAAAAAAAACAAATTAGAAAAGTTGTGCCTTCTTCCTAGGGAACCCTGGGGATTGTAGCTCAGGGGTCAGGGCGGAAATAGAGATCTCTAGTGAGATTTTTTTAGCAGGTGTTGTAGTCAGGCACAGTGAATTAAATGAGCACTATCCCACCACGCTGTCCTGAGAAAAAGCCCAGTCTCCAGGCTTCTCACTCCGTTCCTTTATACTAGATAAATCCTGCTGCAGGCCTGTGCTTAGAGCCCTGCCACAAACTGTATGTAATCCCCTTTTAAAAAAACAAAAAGCCATTATTGTACATTACAAACACCTATGTGTGACCTGAATCAGTAGTTGAGATTCAGACATCACAGCACCCATACCAAGCTGCAGTTCTCCTTTCCTGTCTTCCTTTGAACTAGATAAACCCTGTTGCAGGTCTGTGCTTAGATCTTTGCCAGGGACTGTATAGAACCCTGTTTAAAAAAACCTGTTACATCACAAACATATTTGTGTAACCTAAATCAGCAGTTGTGAGTCAGATATCACAGCAACCACACCAGACTACCAGTCCTTGTATTGGTGGAGGAAAGAATGACAGCTGAAAGCTATATTAGTTCTATATAACTTTTTATCCATCCCACCTTTCTACTTCTCTCTGTCTTTTCTATTTCTCCCTTGTGATGAGAGGGGAAGTCACACGTTGTGGTGTTATTGGTGTAACCCACCTTACATCAGCTGACAACCAGCTGTGGGATCTGATCCACCAACTTAATACCAGTGTCATAGGAACACAAGAAGATGCCTTATAGCATGTCAAACCATTGGTCTATCTTGCACCATATTGTCTGCACTGACTGGCAGAAGCTATCCAGGCTTTCAGACAGGAGTCTCTTCCAGTCTTACCAGGAAATACCAGGGATTGAACCATATACAATGGTACCTCTGGATACGCACACCTCTGGTTGCGTATCCTTCAGGATGTAAACACGGCAAACCCGAAAGTATATTTCCAGGTTTCGCCACACACACATGCACAGAAGTGCTTTAGGCGCCGCGCGCATGTGCAGAAGCGGCACCTCCAGTTACAAATTCCTTGGGATCCGACCGGAGTTCTGAAATGGATCCCTTGTGCAACAGGAGGTACCACTGTATCCAGAATTTCCTGGACATGTCCGGAATACCACAGTTGGAAGCAGTGTCCAGGCAGAAATCGTCTGGAAATATCCAGACGTATGGCAAACCCTGTCGGTAGTGTCGGTTTTGCTGATTTTCTTTAAAAAATAGCTCCGAAACTTCATTTTTTGGGCAAAAAACTTTGGGCAAAACTTTAAAAAGCTCAACAATTTAGGCCTCAAAAAAGCCCAACTTTTCTGTCCTGATTTTCACAGTTTGATATATGACAACCCAGTCTTTCCATTGGAAGATGCCCTAGACTGCAACCCTGCACCACTTACTTGGGAGTAAGCCCCATTGAACTCTGGCTTACTTCTGAGTAGGCACATATGGAATTGCTCTGCAAGGTTGAGTAACATTGGAGCAACTTTCAGTAGGATGTTCTGCCTCAAAGATTGATGAGGTTTTGTTTTATTAATGTTCCAGAGTGTTTGTTTGCATATATGCATTTGTAAAGCTGAGGGTTTTTTTCCCTTCACTAGAGAGCTCTCTCCAGTAAATAAGAATTCCTTCATCATGTAGCAAAAGGGAAATCCCCCTAAAGGTATGAGCTGCAGAAGTACACAAATAAATTCATCAAAGTAAGAGTTGCCAGCAGTCCACCCTGACTGGTTCTTTTGATTTAGGGCCAGCTGACAGAAAAGCAAGATGCAATAAATATATTTTCCCTCCACAGCCTTTAAAAAATACAACAACATAAAACCTGATCACATAAGATCAAGGTTGCAACTACTGTATCCGCTGGCTCTCCAGATATTGTCGGGCAGCACTTTTCATCTTCCTTGATGATTAGCCATGCTGGCTGGAGTTGCGGTCGTAACAACACCTGAAAGGCTGCAGGTTAGCTACCCCTGGTCTTAGAATCTCACTACTTCCATTCCCTTACCGCACATGCCTACTTCTGTTGCCCCGTGATTCACCCATGAAAATGGCAGGAAATAACTGTATGTTGACATACTGCCCCTTTTATCACTTAAGTCCCATGATGTTCTGGGTTAAGGGGGCTGCAAACAGATTTAATTTTTTCCCTGGAAGCTAGCAACACAGAAATAAGTGCTAAACTTCCACCGTATCCCACTAGATTTCCAAAAGTGGCTCTTACACCATGCAAAAGCTCAAATATAATGTTGAAATTAACAGGGAAACATCAGGGAAATGGAATAAACTGTTGTGTGGATGAAGCCTTAATTTAAGTAATTTATCTGGAACTGATATCAGAAAGGGAGAAGTGTCTGTAGAAGAATGGAGGCTGTTTTCCACCGCAGAGGGAATGATTATGCTAAAATCTTTCCCTTGGAAGCGGGCTACCCTCTTGCTGCCCCCACCCCAAAGAATAAAATAAACCTCATTTGTATTGCGTGGGAAGACTGGATGCATTTCAAAGCAATGCAGTTGCTAGTCTTAAGCTATCAGTGTGATTTGGCCCAAACACAATGTCAATCTTTGATTACTTTCAACATCCTCCTTAGAGGCTCTCCCCCCCCCCCCCCCGTCATATAAACATGGCCATTGTCCCAAAGTCAAGGGGGAACACTCCTTGTGAATGCCTAATTAGTTCCCCATTAGCAGCTCTTACAGAGAGCAGATGCAGATTTCCATCTCCAGTGCCATCTGTTGTGCCTTCTCAGTCATTTTGCATGTGAAAGTGTGCTCCTGGTTCTATATTTAATGGCAATGTGCTTGCAGCCATGGAGGCGGAGGAGAAATGCCATTTAAAGTTGGCAACTCAGTGCTTTGTGGTGTCCGCCTTTGTCCTGAGGTGGTGAGGCAGTGGGGTGGAGCTGTCCTCTCAACACCAGCATCACTGCCACTAACCTGGACAGTGCAGGGGCAAGGCGGCAAGGTCAAGGCTGGGGAGGCCCATTGTTCCAGTACAGTGGTACCTCGGGTTAAGTACTTAATTCATTCCAGAGGTATGTTCTTAACCTGAAACTGTTCATAACCTGAAGCACCACCTTAGCTAATGGGGCCTCCTGCTGCCGCCGCACCACTGGAGCACGATTTCTGTTCTCATCCTGAAGCAAAGTTCTTAACCCGAGGTACTATTTCTGGGTTAGTGGAGTCTGTAACCTGAAGTGTATGTAACCTGAAGTGTATGTAACCCGAGGTACCACTGTATTTGAATGCTCACAGGGTGATGTTATGAGTTGAAGGGAGGGCAGATCCCCTTAAACTGTTGAATTTAGTAAATGTTAGAATTTAGCTAATATCTGGAGTATTAAGAGAAGATGCTGGGTGCAGTGTAAAAATACAGGCTACACCGGTTTCCCTGGTCAGGAGATCGCGTGATAGAGGTGCCATTAAGAAACAAAGAGAGCAGAGTAATGGGCCATTAAGAATGACTGACAAAGCAAATATTGTTGTTCCCTGGCCCTGAGTAGTGGACAGAGACAAAAGAGTTGGGAGGGGCAGGTTGCCAAGGGAACAAGGGGCATGATGTCACCACAAGGGGAAAGTGCCCTTCTGCATGTGGTTTTTGGAAAGAGTGAGAAGCGAGTGCGGGGCAGAACTCCATGCGGGCTGCCTGGGAGAGGCTGCACCCAGAGACTGGGGAGCTGGCTTCTGCTCTGGACCAGAGCTTGCTGAAGCTATGGGAGAAGCAACATGAGACAAACTTGGGGTGTACTGTTCTGCATTCCCTCCACCAAGGCTCAGATGTATATATGTGTAAATAAAACCATATATCTTAAAGACACTACGGTCTCCGCTGTGCCTTGTTTTTCTAAAGGAAGACCCCTGGAATCTCTCACCATTCGGCAGAGATTGGAGTGGCCCGTAACAATATGCAAGTCAAAGGCCTGGATGCCTTTTTGCTATCTACTCTCTTTGATGACATCCTGAACAGATTTCATGACAACCCCATCTTGGTGTTCTGTTTCCTGGAATGGGCAGAAACAGAAATGCATCTGGGCTACTTCTTTAGCAATATCGTAGATGAGAATTTCACATTCTGAAAGACATCACCATGACCATGTGACAACATCTGGAGGGTACCAGGTTGAGGAAGGTCAACTTACCTCAATGGAGGACTCAACCAGGACTGGCAAGGTTACTGAAGCAGGCAAAAGCAGTCAGGTTGATGCTCCTTCCAAAAATGCTCTAATACAGAAGTGGAGAAGCCAGGGCCCTCCAGATAAAAGAAAGTACTTATTTATGTAGTGCATAGTTAACTTATGGAACTCACTCCCACAGGAGGAAGTGATGGCCACCAACTTGGATGGGTTTAAAATAGGTTTAGACAAATTCATGGAGGAGAAGGCTATAAATGGCTACTCAACCTAATAGTGATGTGATTTCTCTAGTGATGGAGGCAGTATGCCTCTGAATACCCGTTGCTGGAGGCCACAGGAGGGGAGAATGCTCTTGGGCTCAGGTTCTGCTTGAAGGCTTCTCACAGTCATCTGGTTGGGATGCTGTGAGAATGGGATGCTGGACTAGATGAACCACTGGCTTGATTCAGCAGGATCTTCTAAAATTGCTGTGGTTTCCAGCTGCCACCAGTCCCAGCCAGCCTAGCCAATGGTCTGGGATGATTGGAGATGGAGTCCAGCAATATCTAGAGGTTCCCCACACCTTCTGTAACATACCGTATTTTTTGCTCTATAAGACTCACTTTTTCTCTCCTAAAAAGTAAGGGGAAATGTGGTATATGGCCACATCATCAGGTGCTCTTGTTGCTGCTCATGATGAGAAGGGATAATTGACATTTCATTTCGCCTAGAAGGAAAACTGACTGGCCCCTAATGCAAGCCAGCTTTTCAAACTGACAAGGCTGCTCCCTTGAGAATTATGCACTCCAAACGCAGTCCTGGGAACAGCTGCAAATAGGCACTCAGGGCAAAATGTCTCATCAGCATCTCCACGCTTCTTAAAATTGCTGTTGGGCAATCTTTTGTCCTAACAATGCCGCCTGGGGAAGCCATTCGGAAATGGCAAAGAGCAAACAGCTCACTGTTAAGTGAATCTGATGGGCTTTATTATCCTGCGCTCTGTCTTACTGGTGCAAAAAAGGGGCGGCGATGCTGAAGTCCAAGAGCTGCACCAGGGTGTATCTACTCATCATGGGGCAAGAAAGCCCCTTTGGAGACAAGGCTCTTTTCTGAAAGGTTTGCAGCTATCTCCTTAGTTGGCTTTCTCTGCAGACAGCCGCTATAAATTTTCCCCTATCCATAGATGTGGATGGCAGGCTGGGTTAGCTAGAGTTTGCTGAGGCAAGGGTTTTGTTTGAGGGGCAGCCCACTGAATCTGCTCTCAGAATTAACAACCGCTGCATTTATGTTCCTCGATGGATCTTTCCTAGACTGGAGCAGTTGGGCAGAAATTATCTGAAAAGGGAAGGGTAGGCAGCCAATTAACAGCATCGTATTTGATATTGCTTTTAGCCATATTTATTACCATTATTATTTCATATTTTGCCACGAGCCACCTTGGAAGGATTTGCAACCTGAAAGGTGAGGTATAAAAATAAACTCCATCTAATGCTGAAATTGCCGCTGGCTCAGAGTTTGAACTTCTGGCGATGCTAGTAACAGCCCCGAGACCTCCGGGTATGAGTTGAATAAATAAAAATAATAATAAGAGAAGGAGAGGACCCTAACAATGACATGTCTAGCAACTTACTCTGACAAAATTGTAGTAAGGCACCCACAGAATAAGGGGACGCGGGTGGTGCTGTGGGTTAAACCACAGAGCCTAGGACTTGCTGATCAGAAGGTCGGCGGTTCAAATCCCCGAGAAGGGGTGAGCACCCATTGCTCGGTCCCTTCTCCTGCCAACCTAGCAGTTCGAAAGTACGTCAAAGTGAAAGTAGATAAATAGGTACTGCTCCGGCAGGAAGGTAAGCGGCATTTCCATGCGCTGCTCTGGTTCGCCAGAAGCGGCTTAGTCATGCTGGCCACATGACCCGGAAGCCGTACGCCGGCTCCCTCGGCCAATAAAATGAGATGAGCGCCGCAACCCCAGAGTCGGCCACGACTGGACCTAAGGGTCAGGGGTCCCTTTACCTTTTTTACCCACAGAAATAGAGTGGAAATAGAAGCACTGCAATCTACCAGGGACAAGTGCCAGAAAAATAGGGACTTTTGCCAAGGGCAAAACAAGGATTGTCAGGATATATGACAGTCTGTGAGACAGTGTGGTATAGTGGCTAGAGCACTGTACAAGGACCTGGGAGTCCAGGGTTCAAATCTTCACTCAGCCATGAAGCACACATTGAATGACATTGGACTGGGGCTGTCTCTCAGCCTAGCTTATATAGTCTAGCCAACTATTTAGAATATTGATTTGTGTTTTAATCTGTTTTTAGTTTATGGTTGATTTTAATTTTTGAATGTTTAAAATTTTTGTTCGTAATATTTTTATTGATAACTTTATTAGTTTAACTTGTGTGTGTGTTTTTAAAAAAACAATCAAGCAGCGTATGAATTTTATGACATAAATAATAAAATAACCTACCGCACAGGGTTGTTTTGAGGATGAATTGAGGAGTGTGTAGGGAGCCTTGCATGCCACATAGTAGTTTGGATTTGATATCCCGCTTTATCACTACCCTAGGGAGTCTCAAAGAGGCCAACAATCTCCTTTCCCTTCCTCCCCCACAACAAACACTCTGTGAGGTGAGTGAGGCTGACAGACTTCGGAGAAGGGGTGACTAGCCCAAGGTCACCCAGCGGCTGCAGGGAAGCGAACCCAGTTCACCAGATTACGAGACTACCACTCCTAACCACTACACCACACTGGCTCTTCCGAAGCAAGACAAGATGTAAATGTAATAAATAAACAAACAAATAAAATGTGAGGGGTGGGAAACAGAAGGAAGGGATGAAAAGAGAAAAAAGTGTAATATGAGACTGATGCAAGTCGATGCAGTTACCTAAGCTTAGGGGTTGCTTTGATTGCAAATGTGCACAAATTGGCTAAAACTGTTGAATTATGCAATAAAAAATACGCAATTAAAACCTGCTTTTTAAAGGGGATGTTGCCATTTAAATCCCCCGTCTCAAGATAGAAGCCCCTATTTATGTTACCCTCTAACCAGCATTGATAATATTTTATTCTAATTTAGAGGCGCCTGTACCTTTAATGAAAACAACAACAACCAGCCTGTACTGTACTGTACTCCTTTCTTTCCCCCCGCCCCTTTGGAGACTTCCAGACCAATCCTACAGCTCCACCCAAGAATCTTTTCCCCGCCATCTGATTGGTGAATCAAAGCGCTGAGCCACTCGCCTTTTCTCTCCCAGGAGACGCATCGATTGGTGCGGCCGGGTCACTCGTCACAATGCTCCTTCTTCTGATTGGCTGCCTTGCACCGTAGGCTGCAACCTCCACCTCCTGTTTGGGGAAACTAGTTACTTTGATCACCCCCCCCCCCATTACACTGTATCATGTGAATGAGTTACTTTTAAGTGGCGGGGGAGAGGGCATGAGTGCTAATCAGCGGGGGGAATCTACTGTGATCTGCAAAGTGAACCATCATCCTGGAGAGATCTTGAAGGTGAGTACTGTACTGGACTTTTGATAGGCGCTCATTTAGGAAGCATCCTTCTTGGGGGCGAAGAGGCGTCACACCGGAGGGAAGAGTCGGTACTGGAGAAGTTGCGATGATCTGGATGCAAACGAGATCCAAGTGGGGGCACTGCTGTTACCTCTGAGCAGGTTGCTTTTGAGCCCAGCCTGGACAATCCAGCTCCGACGAGCCCGCGCGAGAGGTCAGGGGTTCGGAGAGAGGGCTCTGCTAGTTGCTGCCTGCCAGGGTTTTGCGAGCAGGGTTTAAGCAATTTGCAAATAATGCTGGAAATAACCAGAAAGGCAGGGAGGGCGAGAAAGAGAGAGAGAGCGCGTTCAGGAGGTGCAAAAACCCTGACTGAAAAAAACAACCCGCAACGCGTCCAAAATCAGTATTGCTGTCTGAGTTTCAAAACTAGAGGTGGGTTCTATTCTCACCCCCATCCCGATTATTTTATCTTTTGATGCAAAACCTTTTGGCCTGCAAACATTTTTTTAAAATGAATGCCAGCTTAAAAACATTGACATCTTTTTTAATATATAGTCATGGTGTTGGAAGGGAAACGTTTTCTTGCGGATTCGGGTTAAAAACATGAACTCCTTTGTTTACTACGTAGTTATATGATGGCATATGAGGTTAGGCTAATACCAGGACAAGCCTACGGTTCGCAGTATGGGATGTGAGCTTTTTTGTTGTTGAATTAACACCCATCTTTTTTCTTGAGCTAGTTGTTTTAAAATAAACTCCGAAAGTCAATGTGGGGTTATTGTGGACGGATGCGTGCTGTATATGAGTGTCTTTTAATGTGTGTCTGTGGTTTTGAGAGGAGGGAGACTTTACAGAACAGCTTTTAGAAGGTGATGTGGACTGCAACATAATTATTTCCAGAACCCTTTTCTGCTCTCTTGAGTGCATTTGAACGCCCAGGGAGACCTTAATTAGGGTCACGGATTGCTGCTTCCCTACACTAAATACCTAGCTTCCCTGCTGATGCTGGTATATGACACTCTGGAATGATGTCGTTTTTGTCTGCTGAGCTAAGACACAGCTTTAAAATCCACGATCACCATTATTTTTTGTTGACCAAATTCTTCTGAGATAATATATATATATATCAAAACACACACACATGCATGTAGGTGGGGGATAAAAGAATATATTGTGTGACCTATATCAGACGATTGTGTGTGAGACTAAGAGAGTGCTGGAAGCTTAGCTAACTGGATGTGTTTGTTCATTAATTGCATATAGCTAGAAATACACTGAAAGTGATATTTGGGTCACAGGGTGCTGTTTACTGCAAAAAGCCCCCATTTCCTGCAGTACTTAGCCAAGCCGTTTATAATCATATTCAGCAGCAAACAATGGATCTTGCTTTGGAGGGCATGCATGCTAGTAAAAAAAGAATGATTGTCTGGAAAGTGACACCCACAGAACCTTTGTGTGTGTGTGTTGTGTGCCATTGTATGCAGAACCACCTGATTCAGGCTAATTTAGTTTGAATTGCTTGCTATTTAGACTATGGTTGTTGTTTTTTTACATACTTCATCCTTCACATCAGGAATTTTCCTTTATCCCTGCTATCTTGATTTATTTTCCAACAGTACATTTTCCAATATAGTTTATTTTTTATGTTAAAGAACATGACTAACTTAGGTCTGAAATTTCACTGGTGAATGGTGTCCCCTCCATGAGGCAGACGGAGGCCGCTGCCTCAGGCAGCAGAATCCAAGGGGCACTTGGGCGGGCAGGCACCCCTTGATGCCTCTGCAAGGGAGGAGAAGAGGCTGTGGTGGCTTCGGGGTCCACTGAGATCTCACGAGAGCAGAATCATGCAGAGGCCTCTGTAGGGCTCTTACATTTTTCACCAGTGGATGTTTCCAAACATTTTTTTAAAAAAGGATATCCTTGTGCACAATGCATTGCAGTAATCCCCTCCTGTCTCCAGCACAGTGCTGCAGCTCGTGTTGGGATGGGCCCAGGTTCAGATTCTGACACACCCCCAGTTTATAAGAAAGCACCTCTTGCAGAAGAAGTGGCAAAGAAAACAAAACAAAAACCACATTTGAAACCTTGGAGAATCATTGCCAGTTAATAACCTACAAGTCTCGCTGGATCTGACCAAAGGCCTATCCTGTTTACAGTAGTGTGCCTAACACTGGGGCTTACTGCTTACAATCCTGGAGGCAGCCTATAAGCAGTGGGGTCTAGTCCCTTAGGGTCAATGGAGCACTGCCCCACCAACCTCAGTCTGCCTCCCTTCCCACTTATCACCAGACTAGGAGATGGCATGAGATGTCAGCTTCTTCCTCCTATTTTTGTTTGTTTGTTGTTGTTGCTTAGTTGTTTAGTCGTGTCCAACTTTTCGTGACCCCATGGACCAGAGCACGCCAGGCACTCCTGTCTTCCACTGCCTACCGCAGTTTGGTCAAACTCATGTTAGGAGCTTCGAGAACACTGTCCAACCATCTTGTCCTCTGTTGTCCCCTTCTCCTTGTGCCCTCAATCTTTCCCAACATCAGGGTCTTTTCCAGGGAGTCTTCTCTTCTCATGAGGTGGCCAAAGTATTGGAGCCTCAGCTTCATGATCTATTCTTCCAGTGAGCATTCAGGGTTGATTTCCTTAAGAATGGAGAGGTTTGATCTTCTTGCAGTCCATGGAACTCTCAAGAGTCTCCTCCAGCACCATAATTCAAAAGCATCAATTCTTCAGCGATCAGCCTTCTTTATGGTCCAGCTCTCACTTCCATACATCACTACTGGGAAAACCATAGCTTTAACTATAAGGACCTTTGTCGGCAAGGTGATGTCTCTGCTTTTTAAGATGCTGTCTAGGTATATCATATTAATATGCCACCTTTTCTCCAAGTAGCACAAGGTGGCATACATGAATCTCTTCCTCCTCATTTTCTCCTCATAACAACCCTGCGAGGTAGGGTTAGGTTGAAAGACTGTGACTGACCCAAGGTCACACTGTTAGTTTCTTGGCTGAGCAGGAATGGTCCCAGGGTGGTTTACACAATACAGTGGTACCTCTGGATACAAACGAGATCCCATGATGACTTTCTGTGATTTATATTTTATTAGAAGATTTTCATTTATAAAAACATAGTGACCAAAAAGAGGGGGAAAAGTGTGAGAATGAAGAAGGGGGAAGTCAGTTACATTACCATACATTAGTATAAAGATGTTTATAACTTATTATCTTAATACATTTAATACATATATAAAAAACCCACCTAATATATTCTGTATAAACTCATTCCAAATACAGTGGTGCCCACAAGACGAATGCCTCAAAAGACGGAAAACCCGCTAGACGAAAGGGTTTTCCGTTTTGGAGGTGCTTCGCAAAACAAATTTCCTATGGGCTTGCTTCGCAAGACGAAAATGTCTTGCGAGTTCCTGCGTTTTTTTCCCCTCCCCCCCTTTTTCTAAGCCGCTAAGCCGCTTATCAGCTGATCCGCTAAGCCGCTTAACAGCTGATCCACTAAGCCGCTTAACAGCTGATCCGCTAAGCCGCTAAGCTGCTTATCAGCTGATCCGCTAAGCCGCTAATAGCGCTAAGCCGCTAATGGGCTTGCTTCGCAAGACAAAAAAACCACAAGACGAAGAGACTCGCGGAACGGATTCTTTTTGTCTTGCGAGGCACCACTGTATCATTATATTTATCTAGTGAAAGTCTTCATCCATAAGCAGTTTGTCCACATGTTGCTAATATTGTCATGTTGTCAAGCCATTGATCATATCGCTATTCGTCTGGTTCATCGGTATCAATCTCCACCATTAGAGCATGTAGAATCCAAAAACTGGGATACTGTGGTAAACAGTATCAAAATCCACCAAGAGATCACGGAGGGTGAGCAGGGTCACACTTCTCCCCCCTCCCCCCTGATAAATGTCATCAACCAGGGTGACCAAGGTAGTTTCAGTGCCATGACCAGACCTGAAGCCAGCCTGGAATGGTTTCACAAACAACACTAATCTGGATAAACGGAACCCATATAGAGAGGGAAAGGGGATCATAGTGGCAAATGCCAGCCCCAAACTACACACACTTAGTTGGTCGTGGGAACAAACCTTGTGTGCATGGGCTCGGAACATCCAGCCGTAAACTCTGTACATAAGCGCATGTACATTTCATTGTCTCCACACTAAGAGTGTGTTGTAATGGTGAGGGTTCAGGTCCCCACTTGGTCATGAATCTCACTGGCTGAACCTGGGGCAGTCCTTCCCTATCTATCTATCTATCTATCTATCTACCTACCTATCTACCTATCTACCTATCTACCTAACGTACCACAGAGAATTAATGTGAGGATAAAAGGCATGCACTTTGTGGGGCTTCCCTTGGGATTGGTCTGGAAGGTGAAGCTTGGATAGGATGTTGTGGCCAGGTTGTCAAGTGGAACATCTGGATGTGCATATTAAACCTGCGCTGAAGGAACTGCAGTGGCTGATGATCAGCTAGCAGGCCATGCTTAAGGTACCCTATAAAGCCCTCAACAATTCAGAAACAGGTTGCCTGAAAGACTCCTTGCCCCTGTATAGACCTGTAAGATCACTTAGATCAGTGTTTCCCAAACTTGGATCTCCAATTTCTTTTGGACTTCAACTCCCATCATCCCTGGCCACTGATCCTGCTAGCTAGGGATGATGGGAGTTGTAGTCCAACAACAGCTGGAGACCCCAGTTTGGGAAGCACTGACTTGGATCATCTGGGAAAATTCTACTCGTGGCACAGCACTCTACAGAATATAATAGGGCAGTGACACAGAAATGGCCAGTTCCAGCTGTTACCCCTGGTCTGTGGCATGCCCTTCCCTCTGCCATACACGAGGCAACAACTATTAGCTGTCTTGTGAAAGCTTATCTTTGTCCAGGCTTTCCATGAAACATAAGATGCTGCTGCTTTGTTGGAGTTCTTTTGGTTGGTGTTCCATTTCTATTTTAGTGACAGTCTTTGCTTTTCTATTGTATACTGCTTAGAGATCTTTAAAAATATTATAAACGGCTTTGAATAAATCAAATAAAATGGGTGTGTTGGCAGGAGGATGGAGAGATATGTATGCTAATGAGCTCATGAGCTGAAAGATGGGATACAAAGGTTGTTGTCAGTGGCGTAGCGTGGGGGTGCAGGGGGGGCGCGCAACATCTGGGGGTTAGGGGGCGCAAATCCATGGGTTAGGGGGCGCAAATTACTTGCCTTGCCCCGGGTGCTGACAACCCACGCTACGCCACTGGTTGTTGTTGTTGTTTAAAAAAGAAATTGTGATTAGCATGTATTACTGAAACTGCTGCGTTTTTAACACTTGGCTATAGTTTTTCAGTTATCCCTACAATGATCCTGTAAGGTAGCGAGCATTATGACTCTGAAATCACCGGGGGGGGGGGGAGGTTGAGCATGAGACCTGCTATCAATTTCTGGAGGCAGTCCAAGGATTCATGCCTGAGATGAGGTCTGAACCAGGGCCACCCTGGCTAAAAAGCTCCCTTCTCTCCACCAGTGTGCTTCCTTTGATCTAGTTAAAGCACAAACTGTGAGCCTCATCTCCATAATTCCAAAGCAATTTGCTGGTTCATCAACTTCTTAAGCAACCATCAGAGTTGGGAGCAAGTGGAACAAGATAGACAGGACCAGGTTAAATGTGTGGACAGGCTACAGTTAAGGACGTGCCGCAGAACGATATAAACTCTGTGCTTGAAAATCTAGCCTCTGTGCCAAGTTGAGTAAGATTTTGGGCCTAAAATATTTCGTTCTGCAGCCTGAGTACAATGTAGACATGTGTCTCTGTTTTATCCATATCTGTTGCTTTATCTACTAACTTAAAAGAGGTGAATCTTCCCTGTCAGTATTCCTGAAGAAGGCAGCTTGCAGAGAATGTCTGTTGTGTCCTTTTTTTCTAATGGAACAATAAAACTGACTTGTGAAAACTGCAAAAGCTCTAAAGCAGTGTAAGAGCAGCAGAATAAAACCGTATTTTAAAAGGCCTGAGAAATGTAAGGGCACACGATGGCAAAAACACACTACAGAATAGAGAAGGGTACCAAAGCAGCAGCTGCCTGGGAGATTGTGCCACAGATGGGGTGCCACAGCTGAAAAGGCCCAGATCTAAGCATCTGACTAAAATCTGGATGTGCAGGCAAATACACATGAGTAAGCAACAGTACCTGTGTTTCTGCCTTCCAGGGGAAATGACTTGTTGGAACTATGTACATCTTCATAGTTCTTAGATGACTGGCAGCCCTTGTGATTCATGCATCCCCTCAGTCCTGAGGACTAGCGCCTTGCATTTTATTAAAAGCTGAAAATCTTATGGTTCGGAAGGTGCAGCATTGCACATCACACACCAGATTGCCTGAGGGTAGAATACAGAAGACTTTTACATCATTAGAGACCAGGAGCAGCCAAGAATTTAAGCCTACAAGCAGCAAGCAACAGGAGATCTGAGTCGTTGAGGACAATCCCAAGCCAAATAGATGAGGCTTGCATTTATTTAGGTTGCATCTCTCCAGCTGTTGCCAGGGATGCTTGACAATCTGCTGGCTGGATGTACTGTAGGAAAAGGGCAGGTGAACTGGAAGTGCAAATGTTGAAGCTTGTTTATGGAGAGTTGCGTTTCTTCCTTTCCCTTGCCAACAGTAAATTAAATTGCTCTAATGCTGCTTAACAGGACCCCGTTCTGCTGGATTGCCTGCTAGGAAGCATTTGGCATCAACTTGTTGCATCAGCCCACAACCACCGACTTGACTTTTAACCACAATCACATCAATGCGTCTTTCCTCATCAAGTTTACATCCCCACAGTGACAATTAGCAGTGCTTCGGCTGGCCAAGGAGCCCTTTCTGCCAATGCTGGGCAGTCCTTTTGCCTCATTGCGGGATGCTGAGCCTTTGCAACTTGTCTTCTTTGCAAACTTGCAGAGGCTTCAAATTCTGATTTGGCGGCCAAAGGCCAGCCTGCCTTTGCCCTTCATTCCACAGGCGGAGATGGGTGCCTTTGATTTATTAGGCAGGGTGTTCATAAAGGCCAGAGTGAAATAGGGGGAGGGCATGGTGTTGTGGCCTCCTAACCTATGGACCACTAGAGTCATATTGTGGCACAAACCCTTTTCCATTCCAGTGTTAGAAACTCAGCTATATAATCTAGGCACCAAATGGCTCTTAAAACCAAGGTTACAGTTGCCAAAATTGGGGCAAGATGGCTCTAAAGTCTTATTTTTCAGATGATGGACTGACTCTGATTGATTCTCAATTAAAGTTCAGATGACCTTGAACTAGGTTAAAAGCTTTGAGAACTTAAAGAAGAAAAGTCACTTGATCCAGTGAGAGTCCACATATACGGTATATTGGCCTATTCTGACCTCTTTTTCTTAACGGTAGCTGTTCCTGCTCAGGCTGCACAGAAAAAACAATTTGGTTCCAGAAATTCATTCTGATTGTGCAGGTAAAATATAGCTTATAGAATTATACAGGACAGGGTATTAGTTTGTGAAAACAGTCCAGATCCAATGATCCCCAGATGGTGGAGATGTCAGGCCCCATCCTGTCACCCAGGCATCTTTGCTTGGTCACAAGTGGTTGATAGGTAAAGGTAAAGGACCCCTGACAGTTAAGTCCAGTTGCAGATGACTCTGGGGTTACGGCACTCATCTCGCTTTACTGGCCAAGGGAGCTGACGTTTGTCTGCAGACGGTTTTTCTGGGTCATGTGGCCAGCATGACTGAGCCGCTTCTGGAGAAACCAGAGCAGCGCATGGAAACGCCGTTCACCTTCCTGCCGGAGCGGTACCTATTCATCTACTTGCACTTTGACATGATTTCGAACTGCTTGGTTGGCAGGAGCAGGGACCGAGCAACAGGATTCGAACCACTGACCTTCTGCTTGGCAAGACCTAGGCTCTGTGGTTTAGACCTGGCGCCTGGTTATTTTCAAACATTGCCTTTGGCATAGCCTAAGTGCTGTGTAGGGACGCAGGTGGCGCTGTGGGTTAAAGCCTCAGCGCCTAGGGCTTGCCGATCGAAAGGTCGGCGGTTCGAATCCCTGCGGCGGGGTGCGCTCCCGCTGCTCGGTCCCAGCGCCTGCCAACCTAGCAGTTCGAAAGCACCTCCGGGTGCAAGTAGATAAATAGGGACCGCTTACCAGCGGGAAGGTAAAGAGCATTTCCGTGTGCGGCTCTGGCTCTGGCTCTGGCCAGAGCAGCGATGTCACGCTGGCCACGTGACCCGGAAGTGTCTCTGGACAGCGCTGGCCCCTGGCCTCTTAAGTGAGATGGGCGCACAACCCCAGAGTCTGTCAAGACTGGCCCGTACGGGCAGGGGTACCTTTACCTTTACCTTTTAAGTGCTGTGTGCCTCTCCGATCAAGAGTATCTTTCAACTTCATGCTTCGCCAAGATCTTGTTCTCAGCCTCTTGAAACACACAAAAGCAAAGGCCCCCTGAGAAATTCCATAGTAAGGTAGTGTCTTTAATTAGACCACTGCAAATATCAGAGAACAGAGAGCAAGGCCTCCATTGCTCAGTGGCTGAGCATCTGCTTAGCATGCAAAAGGTCTCAGGTGCAATCCCCAGAATCTCTAGGAAGAGCAGGAAAAGACTCCTGTTTGAAAACTGCTGGTAGTCAGTTTGAAGAGCCGCTGACTGTGGAATATACAGGTTTGGGGTGGATCAATGGTCTGAATCGGTATAAGGCTGCTTCCTGTGCTTCTAAGCTTTTGAGATCCGGAACTCTCTGTCAGCAGGGGGGTTAAGCGAAGCAGAGGGTGGGGAGACACTCATTGGTGTTAAAGCAATTGGCCTTAAGGAAGAAGTAGCAGGCTTACTAGAATAGGCCAGCCTTTCCCGGGCTGGGGACTTCCAGCTGTTTTAGACAACATTTCCCATCAGCCTCAGCAAGCACAGCTTCATGTTATCATTGTAGCTCAGTGTCAAAACATCTCCTCTGCATGAAGAAGGTCCCAGGTCCAATTCCTAGACCTGGACCTATTAAATAAATCTCCTCGTCTAAAACCTTGGAGAGCCACTGCCTGTCATTGGGAACTGTCATTGGGAACTAATGTACAGGACTGAGTGAGATGGACCAATAGCCAGGCTTTGTGCTGGATGAAGAAATACACAACATCTGATGCCCTAGTTTTGAAAACAAAATCCAGCAGTTATCTTAGATCTGTCTCCAGACTTAAACACAAAACCAAGAGGTTCCTTGCGCTAGAGAACAGCAGTTAAAAGAAACCTGGTGATTGTTAGATGAGCAAAACTAGAGTTTAAATACATACTTTCGAAATAGATATTCCTGGCTATTTCAGTACATTGGCCAGACAGGACTTGGATATTGTTAATGCCTCCGAAAAAACAATGGCAATTTGCAACGGTCAGTAAGCTGAAAGCATCAAAGCGTTGGAGCTGCATTGCAGCAAGACTTCAGCACAGTGTTCCTGACTTTGAATCAACAATAGAGCAAACTTTGAAAAGAAAGTCCCTAGAGGTACAAATACATGCCTCATTTGCACACACATGAGAAAGCATTTCTGCTTACAGAATTGAGGTTTCCCTCTTTGCTTCCACCGTCTCCCAGCTCTAATGATAATAGTAGTGTGTTTGTACTTGATAAATGAAGTCAAATCTAATGGGTAATGTTTTATCTTTGGGGACAAGCTTGTTTCTGAGAGTCGACACACAAGCTTCTTGGGTTGGAAGCTTGCATGGTTCAATGTATGTTGGAAAAGCAAGACAGATCATTTTGGGCTTAACTAATGTACAAGTTACCTTCAAAAAGATTTCCCCTCCCTGAGGATCCCCAGCAGCGCAGCTCAGGGGTGCAGATCTCTTCTAAAGAGTTTTGAACGTGCTCACCCAACTATTGTTTCCATTTCCAGAGGGGTATTATTACTTGTGTTTCGGTGCAACGGACAAAGGGTCTTTTGGCACCTTAGAGAGGGGGACATTTATTATGGTGCAAGGTTTCGTGGACTGTACTTCATCAGATGCTCTTGCATCTAGTGAATTGGACTCTAGTCCGTAACCCATGGAAGCTTAAGGTGCCAGAAAATGCTTTGTTATAGTTTCCATGAATCTCAGGCTGGGGACGGTTGTCCAAATGTGGCCCCCTCTGGTCTCTCGGACCATTGGGACTCTCCCAAGGTCACACACCTTTCTTTCCAAGCCCCCTTTTTCAGCAGCTTTGCTTCCTTGAGTGCTTTTTCCTGTCTGGAAGTATTCTGAGCTTATGATAGCACTTCTTTCTTTCTTGCCTGGATAGAGAGAGATGTGTACAGCAACCTCTGATTTTTGCATGGTTGGAATGTAACCTAGTACACAAAGACAAGAGTTCTATCCATTGCTTCATGTGCTTTTACCTCTGTGCCTGCCCAGCAGTGGCCCCTGGAAGGTTGCCCATGAGGCAGTGTGGCCCTCTTGCTGAAACAGCTTTCTCACTCCTGAACTAAAATGCACCATCTATTTCGTACCCTGGAGCTCCTGCAGCAACTGCAGTCTCTAAAATGTATCTAAGCCTACCTAAATCTTTTTTTAAAATAAATTTTATTTTAAAAAGATTTTTACATTATTCTTTGCATTACACCACAAACAATCCTAGTATATTTATGGGGGTTCTTCTAACTCCTGGACTTTACCCCACTCTTCTCCCTGGTTTCCAATATTTATCTCTTCTCGTTTCTGCGTCTAAATACATTTATCCAAACTATTAATTTTCCACATTGATGTCCTTTATCAAATTATATTACAAGTGCTAATCCAATCCTGCTAATGTTTTTAGGTGCTTACAGTGCTCCTTCATGTATTCTACAAACATACCGTATTTTTCGTCCCATAGGACGCACCTAGTTTTTTTGGGGGAAAATAAAGGGAATTTCCCCCCCTTTATTCCCCCCCCCCATAGCAGGTCTGGGAAACCGAACCAGGCCGAGGAACGGCGCTGCGCCTCCCTGCTGTCCCCCGAACTTGTGGGGCTGGCCGATGTCTGCCTCAGGCGGCAGGCTGCTATCTGCAGCGTGGGGAGCCCTGCGGGGAACTCCTGCAGGGCTCCCCACGCTGCGGATGTCTGCCTGGCGCACGGGGCGCTCTGCTTCAGGGCGCCCCGCCTGCCATGTGGCAGGCTGCTATCCGCAGCATGGGGAGCCCTGCGGAGAACTCCCACAAGGCTGCCTAGGCTGCGGATGTGTTCCCGAAGCGCCGGGCGCTCTGCTTTCAGCGCGCCCGGCGTTCCGGGAAGCAGGCTACTATCCGCAGCCTAGACAGCCCTGTGGGAACTGCCGCAGGGCTGCCTAGGCTGCGGATGTCTTCCTGAAGCCTGGAGAGCGAGAGGGGTCGGTGCGCATCGACCCCTCTCGCTCTCCAAGCTTCAGCGAAAGCCTGCATTCGCCCCATAGGACGCACCCAGATTTCCCCTTCATTTTTGGAGGGGAAAAAGTGTGTCCTATAGGGCGAAAGATACGGTAATCCATTCTTTTTTAGATTCTTGTCCTCTTGGTATCTGATCTTCCCGATCAGTCTTGCCATTTCAGCATAGTTCATGAATTTCAATATCCATTCTTCTTTCAATGGGGTTCTTTCTCCTTTCCATAAAGGTAAAGGTACCCCTGACCATTAGGTCCAGTCGCGGACGACTATTTATCTACTTGCACTTTGAGGTGCTTTCAAACTGCTAGGTTGGCAGGAGCAGGGACCAAGCAACGGGAGCTCACCCCGTCGCGGGGATTCGAACCGCCGACCTTCTGATCGGCAAGCCCTAGGCTCTGTGGTTTAGACCGCAGCACCACCCGCGTCCCTTAATCTTCGTTCCATAAGACTACCTAAATCATTGCTTTGGCTACAATCCTTAAAGAGCTTAACAAAGTGCATTCATTTGAGCCCAAGGAAGCTGCTCAGACTGAAGGCGAGGTTGGCTACACCCAAACTTGTGCTTCTTAAAATATAAACGGGGGGAACACCCTTTGCTGCTAAGGGTACGCCAGGACGGCCTTTTCGGAGAGCATTGGCCAAGGGAGCGCCACCCTCTCTTCTCTGGTTGTCTTGCATTAGCCTTGCGGAACTGAGGACATTCCCTACCTAAAATTAATTGGCAGCCCCTGCCTATAAAGGTATAATATCTTTTTTTGTAAATGGGATGGGATGCTTCTTTCAAAACCATTTTTGGCAGCTTCTGGGAGTTTTGCCACCATCAGTTCCCTGTTTTCGTGCTAAGTATAAGTTGCTATTTTTACTCCTCCCTTTCTAAATGTTTACTGGGAGGGTGTAATTAGCAACAAACATCTGTTTAGGCCCAACCAGCTGCAGTGGCCAGTGGGGAAATGTGTTGCTGCAAGAAAGGCCTAGAGGAAGATGATTTGGTTTCTGACTAAAGATTCCCTCTTTAAAGGCTCTGGTCCTCCGTGGGATGGAGCAAGTGGGAATGTCCAGCTGGAGGCTGGGTGTATCAATGACCTTTGGATGTCGCAGAGGTGCCAATTGTTCTTATGCTGCATTATAAAGACAGAGGTTTATATTATACATAGAGAGATTTACTCCTACTCCTCAAAATGATCACGGCTATTCCACAGCATAGATGGGGGAGAAATTCAATTCACGTTTGAAGGAAAATTTGACCTAATCCACACTTTCTGAAACAGTATGTGAACTGAAACAGGGCTGTCTTTTGAAATTTGCAGGTCTCTGACCTTTTCAGTGCCAATCTCCAGCCAAGTAAAGTGTACAAAAATATACACTAGTGTATAAAAGTGCAGCATATTAGAGGAAATTGCATACAAACGTGTATATTAGGAGAAATTACAATGATTATGAATTTTTGGAAGTTCTTTTTTAAAAAAATCTCATATGGATATGGAGAACTGAATTTAAGATTCAGAAAAATGAGAAACTGAAATCGACGTCTTTGCCTAACCCTATTTCACCCTACCCACAAAACTGAAATTGGGCACATATATGAAGCTCAGAATGCCCTGATTTCCAGGAAAGTCTAGCAGGGTTGATATTTGCATAACATCAGCACCCTTAAAAATGAAGAACATGTGGCACACCAGAGAGCTGGTGTACCACGATGGCCAAAAGACTGAGCTGTGGATCGCGAAGACCCTACTTTGAATTCTGCCTCTGCCATGAGCTCACTAGGAATCCTTAGGCAAGCCTGTTCCTCTCAGCCCTCTGGCCTCCCATCTTCTAACTAGGGATGCTGAGAGTTGTCCAAAACATCTGTAAGGCCCTTGGTTATCGTAAGGCAAGGTTGGGGAGCCTCTTCCACCTGCAGGGTCACATTCCCTTCTGCGGCAGCCTTCCAGGGGCCACATGAGTGGTGAGAGGGGCCAGAGGCAAAAGAGGGTGGAGCAATTGATGCAAAAATTATCTTTGCCCAATAGCAGTGATGGTGAACCTTTTAGAGACCGACTGCCCAAACCCACTTATTTATCACAAAGTGCCAACAAGGCAATTTAACCTGAATTGGTGCATAATCTGCAGTAAAAAGGTAAAGGTACCCCTGCCCGTACGGGCCAGTCTTGACAGACTCTGGGGTTGTGCACCCATCTCACTTAAGAGGCCAGGGGCCAGTGCTGTCCGGAGACACTTCCGGGTCACGTGGCCAGCGTGACATCGCTGCTCTGGCGAGCCAGAGCCGCACACGGAAACGCCGTTTACCTTCCCGCTGGTAAGCGGTCCCTATTTATCTACTTGCACCCGGAGGTGCTTTCGAACTGCTAGGTTGGCAGGCGCTGGGACCGAGCAGCGGGAGCGCACCCCGCCGCAGGGATTCGAACCGCCGACCTTTCAATCGGCAAGTCCTAGGCGCTGAGGCTTTAACCCACAGCGCCACCTGCGTCTAGCTGACTCCTATTTAGCCCTTAAGAAAGAAGTACCTGGTCACCATATTGCATTGCATTGTATCTGGGGAATTTGTGTGAAGTCTAGGCAAGCTCTCTCAGTGTTTGCATTGAAAGAGAAGATGCATATAAATCTTTTTGCCGTTCATTAACCCAACAATTACCCATTCTCAGCACCCTTGTTTGCCTTCATGAAGGTTAAGTGTAGTTAATATGTTTTGACATCACCACCACGAGACCGGGTTTATCTTCTCTATGAGATACTCATCTTCACTGATAGGATAAAATATTTGTTTCTGCAGCACCCGGGGCAGATTTTAGAGAAAATAAATTCCAACAGTGTTTTCCCTGATCCCTTGCCCAGCCCCGGACTAGCCCCTACGCAGGGTGTCCGGCGTGGCCCAGGGCGCACCCTCACCCACTGCACTTGGCTGTGGTTGAGCTCAGTGAAGAAGCACGCCAGTAAGTGAGAGGCGATCATGGCGTGGCGAGGCTGGTGGGGCCCAGAGCCCCAGTGCTAGGTGAGGGGTGATGAGGACAGGGCGGAGGTAGCCCTGCTTGGCTACCTGGTGCTGGAACAAAGTGGCTTCTTGAAGCTCACCAGCAATGCCATCCTCTCCTGCCAACTCCTACGTGATGCACCCTGCCCAGCGCCTCCCATTGGCCCCAGCCAGAGGGTGTGTAAAGCCTCAATCTCGCAGCAGCAGCAGCAGGAGAAAGGTGGCTGCTTGACTGCCCAAGTTGAGCTGAGGACTCAACACATCGCCCTTGCCTTCTGCCGGCTCTCTGCTGGGGTGATGGCGCATGTGCCCACAGAAAGGGCTCTGATTGCCCCCTCTGGCATGCGTGCCATAGGTTCACCACCACTGGCCTATAGGCTAGTTTCTAGCCACACTTACCTTATATTCATGCAAGGAAGAGGCATTGTCAGAGTTCAAGGACACATTCCAACCACTTAAAAGGTAAAGGGACCCCTGACCATTAGGTCCAGTCGTGGCCGACTCTGGGGTTGTGGCGCTCATCTCGCTTTATTGGCCGAGGGAGCCAGTGTACAGCTTCCGGGTCACGTGGCCCCCATGACTAAGCCGCTTCTGGCAAACCAGAGCAGCGCATGGAAACACCGTTTACCTTCTTGCCGGAGCGGTACCTATTTATCTATTTGTACTTGACGTGCTTTCAAACTGCTAGGTTGGCAGGAGCAGGGACTGAGCAACCCACCACTTAAGGAAAGTATAAAACAGGGGTGTAGGGGGTGTTACCAGAAGAAAATTCTCAGGGTCGTATTTGGCCTCCTGGGCCCGAGATTCCCCAAACCTGTTGTAAGGGTTGCAACTAGAAAAGCATGTGAAGTTCTTTGAACACTTGAAAGTAGCATAGAAATGTCTGAGGGTGATTATTCCTCCCATGTGTTTATTAATGAAACAGGAATTCCGTGCACAAGTCACCCAAGATGGGGCAGGGGTGGGGTGAGGTGGGGATTCCCACTGGAAGGCAAGTAGGTATATCTGTGCCTGCAACATGTTAGCTGAATGTGCTAGCGTGCATCCTGTACAACATATAAGTTGTACAATGCAAGCTGGCATTGAAATGGCAATTAAAGGCGGTGCTGACAGAAGGATTTATTCCCTTATCTTATTTGTATTTGTCATCTTGCTTCTAGCTGTCCTCAGCAAAATTCCCCCTCTGCTCCCCAACGTAGCATCTTGCTTGCTGTTGATCCCTGCCCAAAAGTTTGAACCAGGTGGCTTCAAACTCCAGCATATTCATCTTTGGCAGATTAGGTGAATAATTAGCTCTCGTGTTTACAGAACACTTTGCCCCTTGAGTCACTCTCCAGAGGAGAAGCTGCTAAATGCCACACAGGATGACGAGGGCAGACATTAAGGGAACTCCACCTCTTGCAAACTAAACTCAGTGGGTGGAATATCATCAAGTGGTTAAGGATTGATCAAAGTCAACACCTGGCTAGGAATCCACTGTGGAACCAGGGCTTGAGAGGCGTTCCCCCCCCCCCCAGACACAGCGCTTGGATCGCATCAATGAGGCTGTTGCCTGATTAACAGACTGAGATTTTATATAATTGTTTAACTTTGCATGATAGGGGGGCAAACAAGGTTCTGCTGCCAAAAATAATGATGCAGGGATCAGTTGCCCTTCTCTTAAAACTGGGGTGGGCAACCTTGTTCCTGTCTACTTACAGAGAGTAGCCTTGGCCCACAGAAAATTGATCTGCAGGTGACACCATGGATGATTTTGTTGTTTAATATTGATATGAACCTACTAGGTATGAGACAAGGTGGCACCCATATACTGATGATACCAAGCTGTTTCCTGTGTAACATCTGAACCAGGAGAGGCTGTTCACGTCCTGAACCGTAAGAACACAAGAGGAGCCTGCTGGATCAGGCCAAGGACCCATCTAGTCCAGCATCCTGTGCTCACATTGACCCAAGCGGGACAGCAGAAGAGCACTTTCCCTCCTCTGTGTTTTCCAACATTCTGGTGTTAAGAAGCATTGCTGCCTCCAGCCATGGAGGTAGAGCATAGACATCATGGCTATCAGCCATTGATAACCACCTTCTCCATCAATTTGCCCAACCATCTTTTAAAGTCATCCATGTTGGTGGCCATCACTTTCTCCTGGGGCAACAGATTCCATAGTTTTAACTATGCAATGTGTGAAGAAGTCCTTTCTTTTATCTGTCCTGAATTCCAACATCCACCAGATGTCCACAAGTTCTAATATTGTGGAAGAAAAGTTTTTCTCCATTTGTTTTCTCCATACCATGCAGTTTTATAAACTTCTATTATGTCATGCCATATTCACATTTTTTTTTCTAAACTAAGAAGTTCCAAACACTGCAGCCCATGCCTGGAATGCGAACTACTAAATAGCAACAGAATCCTGACAAGACAGAGGCCGCATCCATACCACACATTTAACGCATTCTTATTCCGCTTTAACAGTCATGGCTTTCCCAACACAATTATGAACGTGGGCCCTTTCCGTGGCATGAAGGTGCTACACCACTGAGCTGTGGAGGCATTTGAGTGATCACTGTTGGGTGTCAGGATGCTTGACAAGATGACTTCTTGGCTGGGTGGTGCTGTGGTCTAAACCACTGAGCCTCTTGGGCTTGCCGATCAGAAGATCGGCGGTTCAAATCCCTGTGATGGAGTGAGCTTCCATTGCTCTGTCCCAGCTTCTGCCAACCTAGCAGTTTGAAAGCACACCAGTGCAAGTAGATAAATAGGTACTGCTGCGGTGGGAAGGTAAACGCCGTTTCCGTGCGCTCTGGCTTCCATCACCGTGTCCCGTTGCACCAAAAGTGGTTTAGTTATGTTGGCCACATGACTCGGAAAGCTGTCTGTGGACAAACGCCAGCTCCCTTGGCCTGAAAACGAGTTGAGCGCCGCAACCCCATAGTCACCTTTGACTGGACTTAACCATCCAGGGATCCTTTACCTTCTTACCTATTAATTTCAAGTATTACTAAGCACTGGTGTGCTGTGGTAAAAATCGTTTGTGTCACATGCCTTTGCACCCAGAGCGGCTTCAGTGCCACATCTGCAAATCTGACATGATTCAGACTAGTTTAAAGGGAAGAGGCAATAAAAGTATGCAGTGCGTACTCCGCTCTGCAAAGTTTAACAGTGTGTTTTCTTTTAAATTGTTTCAAATCCTCCGAGCCTTCAGGGATCAGCACAGGAAAGTGAAATCTTTAAGTGGGTGCTTTTGCATGCTGGGAAAAATGAAAGTGTTGGTTAACTCACTTCTCTGCACAAGCCTAGGTATTTACTGGGTTGTGTGGGTGCCTGAGGAGGCAGATGCCTAAATTGATGCCTTTGAGTAGATTCATACATATTTCATTTGTTGCTGCTTTGGTGATGCTAAAACCTCTCGCATCTGCGCACATCCATCAAATCTTGGGCTAAGCCCCAGACTTTTAATTCAGAGTTTATGTCTTCGTGATGACTCTTGGTTACCCCCGGAACCAGCCCTTCAGTAGCAGAAGCAAGAGCTCTGGTGGGCTTGATTATCTCTGTAGCAACGGGAACCTCAATCTTGCCAAAAGAGTCCTGCCAGAAGCGCTTTGCAATAATGTACATTGCACATAGAGCCAGGCTTGTTCAAATAGCACTCAGCTGGTCACCTGTAAAGGAGTAAAAGTTACCTCTAGGTGAGCAGGAAAGGAATACTTACGCAATGCTTCTTTTTTCCTTGTGTATCTGGAAAACTCTCCCGATAGCTAGAGAAGTAGCTGAACTGAAATATTTGATTGGTGGTGGGAAATTCAGTAAAGCATGATGCATGCAGTTTAAATTTTATAAGCAAACAAATTCAAAGCTTTACTTGTAAATATTTTAAGGTATTTGAGCTCTATAACAAACACGTTCCTTACATTATTTATATTTGCTGTGGGGGGCAGGGTGAAGGCACTGCAAACATAGTAATTTTAGCACGCCTGAAAAACTGCATGTTTCCTAGGAATACTGTATTGACCTAAAATAAAAGCAAGTTAGATTTGATGGGCATTATATTCCTTCCAGTTGTCCTTTTTTTTTTATCTTGCTTTTGTTCATTTCGCTGCCAGTTTTACTGAAACAATGCATTTCTGTCAAATGTTGTACTGGGGAAATGTCCAAAAATCTCCCCATTTATACCCCAAACCAGTGACCCGCCCCCCTCGTTCCTTCCCCAGGGATCTGAGTCTCTTTCCATTCCCAGAAACATTATAATTGAAACCACCAGTCTATTTACCTATCATCTGGGAATGTGTACCAGGAAGGCAAGGGAGAAAAAGGGAGGGGAAACCACCCCTCAATTATTATTCTGGGATTTTAGCTTTGTAATTTTCCTCTTTCTTTCTTGCATGTGTGGCCAAAAATAAAATAAAATAGGCTGTTCCCTCGAGCTAGATCCTAGTCAGCGGGAGTGAGCAATGTGGGCAATTTGCAGCAAAACAAACCCAAATTGGGGATGGATTCTTTGTGTGGGTAAATAACTCTTGGCAAGGCTTTGTTGTAGCAAGTGGAAGGATGTCTGGAATCCAGATGAGTCACCTCAGAACAGCAGGTGAGAGGCCTGACTTGCCAGGAGCCAATGACCACCAGGTGGGCCTGCGCAATTTGTGACCCACCAACCGAGCGCAGCCTGCTGGCAATGTGTTGTGGCTGGAAAACACTCCCCAGCACTGCCGCCTTTAAAGAAAAATAATAATATTATTTCTGCAGGCTGAGTTCAAAAGGGTTTGTCAAGCCCTGGAGGGTGGGGAGCATGGTCAGCTGACTGCAGTTGCAATTTGTCATATCTTCATAGAGGAGATGGGAGCACCGATGACTTGGGCTGCATTCATGCCATACATTTAAGCGCTGCCAGGGCCAGATTTAGGTTTGATGAGGCCCTAAGCTACTGAAGCTAATGGGGCCCTTTCTATGTCCAGCTGTCCTTTGTCAACAACAGATGGTCATTTTTTTGTGTTGAATATATGCTATATGGTAATTTATGGACCTAATAGGTATCTAAAGCAATTTGCACATAACAAAATATGTATTTTATCAAAGTAATTGTTGAACTGAAACCAGTGATATTTTAGGGAGCAGGCTAGCAGGCAGGGCCCATTACTTACAGTACATCATAGGAGCCTACACAACACAAAACACTTGCTGTATATAGGTTTTATTTTATTTGTTTTTTATCTTATATTTTGGAAATGTACATCCAGTTTTTCCCCCTTTAATATTTTTTGGGGCCCCCAAGAGAGTGGGGCCCTAAGCTGTACCTTGTTTAGCTTATACGTAAATCCGGCACTGAGCGCTACTATACCACTTTAGAAAGACATTTTTAAAAAAGGTAAAGGACCCCTGACAGTTAAGTTCAGTTGTGAACGACTCTGGGGTTGCAGTGCTCATCTAGCTTTATTGGCCAAGAGAGCCGATGTTTGTCTGCAGACAGTTTTTCCGGGTCATGTGGCCAGCATGACTAAGCCGCTTCTGGCGACACCAGAGCAGCGCACGGAAATGCCATTTACCTTCCCGCTGCAGTGGTACCTATTTATCTACTTTCACTTTGACATGCTTTCAAACTGCTAGGTTGGCAGGAGCAGGGACCGAGCAACAGGACTCACCCCGTCGTGGGGATTCGAACCGCCGACCTTCTGATCGGCAAGTCCTAAGCTCTGTGGTTTAGACCACAGTGCCACTCGCGTCCCTGCTTAGAAAGTATTATTTGTACCCTGGTTTTCTACACATAGGTCACTAAAGCATACTAAAATAGAAAATAAAAGATGTATACTAAAAAACATCTCTCCAAGCCTTGCTGTCTGAAATATTTTAAGTGGAGCTTTCAGAGGCTGAACCTGTGTTACATAGTGACTGGGAGTATTGAAGAAACCCAGCTTCAAATCCCTCATCTGTCCTAGTTCATGTTTATTGTTCTGGCCAAAGACCATGACACACAAACCCCTCGTCAACCATGGAAACTAACCTGGTGACCTTGGGACAGACACTATTTCTGAGCCTGCCTTACCTCACAAGGTTGTTGCAAGGATTATGGGGTATATATGAGGGGATTTTCTTTTGGGGAAGGGATCTAGCTCTGTGCCCTGCATGTGGAAGGCCCCACATTCAATCCCCAGCATCTCCAGGTAGGTCTGGGAAAATCTCCCTGCCTGAATTCCTGGAGAGCAGCTGTAGGTCAGTGTAGGCTCTACTGAGCTAGCTGGACTTATGGTCTAATTCAGAATACAGCTTCCTATGTTTCCATGTGTGCACCACCTTCAATTTCTCGGAGATAGAGTGAGGTGAAAATGCAATAACCTGCAACCTTGCTATGGTTGCTTTCTAGATGGAGGACAATTTCGGTGGAGTAGCTTCAAGAGATGTAGCTGTCGATTTGCCAGCATACTCTGTTCATGGGGTTCCATTAACTCATGTTATGTTAGCCTGAAGATTGTTACGCTATGGGTGTAGCTTGCCAAGAGATGGAAGACTGTCATACCCATACAAAAACACTATAAATAACCATCTAGTTGGGCGGGCGGCTTTGGGAGTTATTTGTTTGTTTTAAACCAGTTGGTAGACAGGTAGGCCTACCCAATTCCCTGATGGGAGCTTAAACCTGTTTTTTGCAAAGCAAATGAGTCTGGCAGAATTGGGAGCACGAGACTGTGCAGAAACACAGGATCAAATCTCTGCACCCTGCTAATAGCCACCTATTTTATAAAGAAGCCAAACAGCCTCCCTGGAAATTGCAGTAATTTCTTCTTGCACTCAAAGCCAGCATGACCCAGGCTAAGCCAAGAACAGCCCAGTGCCCTTTCCTCTGAATATACTGTTCCCTTGACCAGGCTTACGAGCGCCTGTCTGCATGCAGAGTATAGATTTATTTTTCTTCAATGTCCAGTGGGAGAATGGTGTGAAATTTTCATTTATTTTCATATTTGTTTTGAAAAAAAAAGAATGATTTCTTGCGAAATGAATCCCTCCTGACACCCCACGGTTCATGTACAGCTAGAATTGAGAAAATGATGTTAACAGGATTTTTCAGTGTTTGGATTGCAAAACAGCAGAGCACATGTCTAAAGGGTGCAGTCTCTGATTTAGTAACTCCTGGAAATCAGAGTAGAATTAAAATCAAGAATATAATAAAGTGAAAATAATAACAATAAATTTAATAGCAAGGATGATGAATAATAAACTTTTATTTGAAACACTATCGAGTATTCCAGTTGTTTCCTAGTTGGAATCTTTGCAGCAACCCTGTTAATTTAAGTCAGTATTGTGATCCCCCCATATTGCAGATGAGGGGATTGAAGTTTAGAGAGTAAATAACTAGCCAAACGGGGCAATCCCATGACGGAATCTACTGAGATAAGCAGTTTAGGCTGCACTGGATCTCCAGCTCAGAAGCTTATTCCTGGTTCAGCTGGACTTAAGGCCCCAACCAGAGCTGGCCTACCCATGAGGCAGCCGCCTCAGGTGGCAGGATTCACAGGGGCAGCAGACCCTGATACAGATTTTTATTCAGCTCTTGTTCATGATGTAGATAGCTGCTTTTCATTGATGTCACCGTTGGATCTGAAGAAGTGTGCATGCACACAAAAAACTTATATCCAGAACAAACTTAGTTGGTCCCTAAGGTGCTACTGGACAGCACAAGTTTTTAATTTTTTTATTTATTTTTACTGTTGGAGATGGATTGAGTCCCAGGTGCTCACCCTCAGCACCTCATAATTGGAGGCATACTTCCACGGAAACAAAACGTTGCATTTAACTGTTTGGGGCAATATGCAATACATGTTTCTGGCTCATTTTCTTGAATGGATCTTGGTAACGTACAAAATGTGTTTCGCCCCCCCCCCCAGTTTATCCTCACAACAAGCTTGTGAGGCAGACTAGACACTGTGACTAGTACAACTTTGTCTGCTGAATTTTCCAGTTGAGGATGGGCTTGAAACTGGGTCTCTCTACTGTAAGTTGAACTTTCTAAGCACTCTGCCTCATTGGGTCTTGATAGCCCATGCTCCATGATTCTTGGTTTTTGTAGAGGTGGGCCTGCATTGCTGATCTCAGGTGAGGAAAAACAGCAGGTACCAATCTGTTCCTTCCTCTGAAACTCAGAATTTCTATGTTCATTTTCTTACAGATAGCAGTCCAGTAGTCATGTCAGTCAGCGTCCATGAAAACCGTAAATCCCGAACGAGCACTGGTTCAATGAACATCTTGCTGTTCCACAAAGCCTCCCATCCAGACTGTGTCCTGTCTCACCTCAACACCATGAGGAAGCACTGCAAGTTCACTGACGTCACCCTCTGGGCTGGGAATAAGTCCTTTCCATGCCACCGGGCTGTGCTTGCTGCTGCCAGCAGGTACTTCGAAGCCATGTTTAGCAACGGCCTTCGCGAGAGCTTGGGCGACAAGGTGAATTTCGACGATAGCCTGCACCCAGAGGTGTTGGAGCTGCTGTTGGACTATGCTTACTCCTCCAAGATCATAATCAACGAGGAGAATGCAGAGTCCCTCCTGGAAGCCGGGGACATGTTGCAGTTCCAGGACATCAGGGATGCAGCTGCCGAGTTCCTTGAGAAGAACCTGCACCCTTCCAACTGTCTGGGCATGATGGTCCTTTCAGATGCTCACCAGTGCAAGAGGCTCTATGAGCTTTCTTGGAGGATGTGCTTGGTCAACTTTGAGACAGTCCACAGAAACGAAGATTTCAATAACCTCTCCAAGGACACCCTGCTGGACTTGATTTCCAGTGATGAGCTGGAAATTGAGGATGAGGAGAAGGTCTTCAAGGCAGTCATGCAGTGGGTGAAGCATGACTTGGACAAGAGGAAGTCTTTCCTCCCGGAGATGTTGAAGAATGTGCGACTGGCCTTGCTGCCTTCCGAGTGCCTGAAGGAAGCCATGACCTACGAGGAGCTGATCACGGCAGAAGACCAGAACAAGCAAATCATGGATGAAGCTCTTTGGTGCAAAAAGAAGATCTTGCAGAACGACGGGGTGGTCACCAGCCCCTGTGCCAGGCCTCGGAAGGCTGGGCACACTTTGCTCATCTTAGGTGGCCAGACGTTTATGTGTGACAAGGTTTACCAAGTAGACCACAAGGCGAAAGAGATCATCCCCAAAGCCGACCTCCCCAGCCCTCGAAAAGAGTTCAGCGCCTGCGCCATTGGCTGCAAAGTCTACATCACTGGAGGCAGGGGCTCCGAAAACGGGGTCTCCAAGGATGTCTGGGTCTATGACACAGTGAACGAGGAGTGGTCCAAAGCTGCCCCAATGCTTATCGCTCGGTTTGGACATGGGTCAGCCGAACTGGAAAACTGCCTCTATGTCGTCGGTGGACACACCGCGGTGGCCGGGGTTTTCCCAGCTTCTCCTTCTGTTTCACTGAAGCAGGTGGAGAAGTACGACCCTCTCGCCAACAAATGGACCATGGTGGCCCCTCTGAGGGACGGCGTTAGCAACGCGGCCGTCGTTAGCGCGAGGCTGAAGCTCTATGTCTTTGGTGGGACCAGCATCCACCGTGACATGGTGTCCAAAGTCCAGTGCTACGACCCGGTGGAGAACCGGTGGACCATCAAAGCCCAGTGCCCCCAGCCCTGGCGCTACACGGCGGGCGCCGTCCTGGGTAGCCAGATCTTTATCATGGGTGGAGACACGGAGTACACGGCGGCCTCCGCCTACCGCTTTGACTGCGAAACAGACCAGTGGACACGGATTGGGGACATGACGGCCAAGCGGATGTCCTGCCACGCTTTGGCCTCTGGGAACAAGCTTTATGTGGTGGGTGGCTACTTTGGGACCCAGAGGTGCAAGACGCTGGATTGTTATGACCCGACCTCAGACACCTGGAACTGCATTACCACTGTGCCTTACTCTCTCATCCCAACAGCATTTGTTAGCACTTGGAAACACTTACCGGCTTGAGGCACACAGTCTGCAGGCGAGAACTGAGGAGCTTGAGGAGGTAAGGTATCTTAACGGAAGTTTCTGCTGATGCCTGCAGGTTCCTCTTTTGCATGGACTTCTAGACAGGAACCCCAGAAGCTTAACAAATATAAAAGATGTGAAAAATCCTGCAAAGGTGTGTATTTTGATGGCGTCTTTGCTCTGGTACCATGACAAACATTTATTTATTTATTTGAGTTTTGTTTTAAGAAAAAATTATACATGCCTTCAACTTTTCTAGGGTGAGTTTATAAAAGCAACAACTAGAGACTTTTTTGTGGGGTGGATGGGAACTGTGCTGAAAGCATTCCAAGCAGAAATAAAAATGCCCTGGTGATTGCCAGTTCTTGAGGGGGTTACACTTATTTGCTGTGGCTTGAGGCTCAGTTGGCTCGTTGGCACAGAGCCCTTTCCATCAGTTTCGGCTGGTAGCCCAGCTGCACACCTACCTATCTGGACAGGGTTAGCCTAACTTCTGTCGTCTGGTAACATCTAGGGCTGAGTCTACACACAGGGGAAAACCCTGCTATAAATAAGTCAGAAATTAAATTGTTATAACAAAAGAAAAGAAAAACGTTATGGAAAATTGTGTAGATTTTTTTTTTTTAACCCTCCTGTACCATCTAGTGTTGCATGTTTATAACGCGTTCAAAACACGGTTTCTTTCCCAGATTACTGCAACACATTACATGTTAGGCTGCCACTGAAGATGGTTCATAAACTTAAGCTGGTTCAGAATTCAGCAGCCAGGTTACTCACCGAGGCAAGATGTTTTGAGCATAGGACACCAGTCCTGGCCCAGCTGCCAATTGGTATCTGGGCCCAATTCAAAGTGCTTGTTTTGACTTACAAAGCCTTAAATAAACCAGAACTGCCTTCCATCAAGGACTGTCTTTCCCCATATGAACCAACCACATCAATGTGCTTGAAAAGGCCTGGTTAAACTTGCTGTCCTCTTTGGGGTTCTAACACAGAAAGAAGAGGTCTGCTCTGCCATGAAGCAGCTGCTTGCTTCTGCTATGGGACTGACCCGTGTTTCCCCCAGTTCCAGCCTCCAGTCCGTTCACACCCCATTGCTGCTGCCCCTTCCCACTCCCTCCCCTCCCCTCCATGCAGCACTGCCTGACAACTGACACAGCCACTTCAGCATCTAATTAACTGCTGCTTAGCTATTAAATACTGCTGCAGAATGCATTGTGGAGTCCATCTTTTCTCCAGCTCGGGTTACAGGGCTTCCCCTTAAGAGCTGCTTTCTCACCAGAGATTAATTTTATGGGCCTGCCATGCAGCTGCGTCCCACACGTAGTGAAGGGCCAGGATGCTTGTATCAGCAGCAGCCATTGCTGAGGATAATGGCTGGTGGTTTTCTTCCCCAGAAGAAAAAGGCCCAAGCTTTCGCCATTCTTAACAGAAAGAGGTTTCCACCAGGAAAGCTGTTTCAGCTGGGTATAGGTTGTCACAAAATGCTCTCACATACCAATACATATTAGTTTGTAATTATCCTTTCCTTTTGCCCCTGCACTGTCCCTCAATAATGTCAGGTCCCAGAATGGGAAGTCTCCTGAACAGCAAAATACCAAGGTTTTCAAACCACCTTCAAGGGGATACTCTGCCCTAAAAGGGTTGAGAATGACATAGTTTTACACCTTAAATGTTTGGGCCAGATTTTACTGGGGATTTCAGGCTACCTCTGCTGACAAACAGTTTCTTGGGCTTTTTATAAGCAAAACTCTTGTGTCCCCAACGTGCTCTGTAGTTTAGCAGCAAAAATTGTGCCAAAGAGGAGTGAAAATTCAAAGTTGAAACAGCTGGAAAAACAGTGATGAAGTGTTTGCTGAAATATACACTTCTGTTTCTTTACCGTCTACATGTATATACACGCACACACATACCTTTAACGTCAGTGATGGGGAAAGCTTTGGCTCTTTAGATGTTGCTTGACACCAACTCCCATCAGCCCCAACGAGTGTAGTCAGCGTTCATCCATGATGGAGTTGCAGTCTAGCAAGACAGGAAGGGCCCAGATTCTCTTTCTTCTCCAGTATGATTTCACAAACAGAGCTTGTCCCCTGCAATTAGTACTGGGGCAGGAATGATATTGGC
The DNA here is from genome assembly GCF_951804945.1 of Podarcis cretensis. NCBI lineage: Eukaryota > Metazoa > Chordata > Lepidosauria > Squamata > Lacertidae > Podarcis > Podarcis cretensis. Next base: position 21,696,316 of record NC_137183.1, read on the forward strand.
AGAGTCAGATAGGATGCCTCTGCCTTTTTCTGCAAAGGAGGGGGCCTCCATTTCAAAGCAAAACGTTGTTGTGAAAAGATACGCAACTCTTAAATCACATTTTCTTAATAAAGGGACCTCCACCGGTTTTCAGACTACGACTCTCATCAGACCTGGCCAGGAGCTGATGGGAGTCATAGTTGAAAACATCTGGACGTCACCAGGCTGGGAAGGTTGTCCTAACCTTTCAAGATCTTACTTGGAGGCTTGTAAATCTGAGCCAGAGATGAGCAGCAAGCTCCCTGCTGGAAGTTCTTGCTGAACTCTGCAGAAAGCTGTGGTGGGGACAGATTAGAGTTTTCAAACTTCTGCCTTAACTGGCATTCTCCCTGACAAATTGGCTTCCTAAGGGCTTGGGTTTCTTGTAGTACCAGCAAGCATTCATCCGTTCAACTTCTCCCTACCTTTTGTCCTCCAAGAGCTGCTGCATGTACCCCCAGAAGCCAGTCCTCTCTCTTCTTTAGAAGTGATTTAAAACAAAACAAAAAGAGACTGGAATAATCTATGATAATATCGACAAATTGAAGCATTGCCCCTGTAATGTATATATGTAATAATGTTGGCTATAAAGGAGGAATGTGACCTGGATTGCCTTTCCCCTGGTGTTAATCGCATTAGATCATATTTCAGAATGAATTCTCGTTTGCTGAGCAGAACATCGTGTGACACTAATTTATTGCGCAGGCAGTAATTCTGTGGATTAACTCTGATTAACATTGTGAAAGTAAAGCCCAGATATGCTTTCCAAACACAGCGCGATGTCCTAGATTTCTGTGCTGTAAACTGGCTGCTAGTGCTCCATAAAAATGGATTTCGGGTTATATTGGCTCACCATCCCACTGCTGTCCTCGATGCTCACATGATTACCTCCAACCACCTCTTCCATTTACATATATTTAATGCTGTATTGTTTTTAACACTTGATTGGGAGACTCCCAGAGTGGCTGGGGAAACTCAGCCAGATGGGCAGGGTATAAATAAATTTATTATTATTATTATTATTATTATTATTACAATAAAACTCTCCTTTTCGCTTGTTGTTTTACTGTGTAAAAACCACAGCCTAAATGAGCGTTCCCCAGCCTGGTGCCCTCCACAGGTTTTGCAGGTGACCACAATTCCAGTCGGTGGGAGCGGATGGGAGTTGCAGGCTAAAATATCTGGAAGGCACCAGGTTAGCAAAGGTTGGCCTCAACTACCAGTTGCCAAACTAGTACGATTTTGTTGGCCTAGCTTGGAAGAAGAGTGAGGCTGTGGTGCTGAACTTCTGGCTCCTTTGCCAATCAACCCATTTACAGTTAAGCAACCTATGGGCCTCAGGGAGTTCAAACACCACAAGTAATTAATTATAGACGGCTCCCCGTGACTCATCTGCTATGAAAAGCTGCCAGCCGTGAAACTCTGCAAGAAGCTGACTGTTTGGCAAGTGAGGTACTCTGGCATTTCCAGTTCATTTGGCACATTTCTGCATTTGGATCTGCCCAAGATCCAACCACGCAACTCACCTGCTTCCTTCCTCCCTCCCTTCATTTGTAGAAATCTTGTTTTTCTTCTCTGGGGCTGTAAAAGCAAGCAACCTGCTTAATGTACCAACTTGTGTCCTATCTGATTCCATTCCCTGCATGAGAAGCCCAGCTGGATCAAACCAAAGATTCATCCAGCCCAACATCCTGTTCTCACAGTGGCCAGCAAGATGCTTATGGGAAGCATGCAAGCAGGACTGACCACTTGTGGTTTCCAGCAATTATAATAATAAAATAATGGTGGTGATGATGATGATAATTTATACCCCACCCATCTGTCTGGGTTTCCTCAGCCACTCTGGGCGGCTTCAAGCAAAATATTAAAATACAATAATTCAT